>NC_132934.1:51033000-56033000 GCF_034638445.1 Ciconia boyciana
TCACAAGACTTTTCCTCACTAAATTACTGCTATTCACCCAGCTGACTTGTTCTTCAGCAGAACTGTAATACAGCCATAGTAGCCAGTGATCTTGAGATAACAGAAGCAACCCATTCCTCCAAGCAGTGTAAAATTCTCAGCTGCAGCCACCCAGACAAAAAAAGAGCATGACCACAAGGATATAGCTAACTAGCAGACCACCATCCACATAATAACTGTACGGCATGGTATCTAGAAGAAAGAAAAGAAGCACGCCTTGGGTCAGACATCTATATGCCTAACAAATCAGGAAGCAAGAAAGCATTTTACACTATTTAGCCCAGACTAGAAAAGAACATTCCTAAGAGCATACTTGCTGTTTTCCACTCTTTCGCTCTACAAACAGCATCCAGTGGGATGATGGAGTTAAAAAGGTGTGGCTGTTGTTCTCCTCTAATACCTCCATTTACAATATTCCAGCGTTGGCAAGCACTATGTACAGAGGGAGGAGCAGAGGCTGGATACCAAAAAAGTTTAAGAGTTTACAGGTTTTCCCTTCCTGTGGTTTAAAAAGAAACCCAGGAGAGTGGACTTTTTGTTGTTGTCTATCAACAAACCCCATTTATTCATCATACAATGCAGTATCTCTGTGGTAACTCCAGAGAAAATTCATAGTTGTTCTTCACGTAAATATGTTTGTTTTCTTTGGTTTATGTAGCCACTGAAATGAACCAGGCATGTACTAGATCTGTTTATCTAATTGCCATTGAAGGATTAGCAATCATACATGCAAAGATTGTTATACTTTTTTAGCACAGGCTTCAGTTTTGCTTTGTCAGAGATTTGCAAAACTCTTGTCAAAATCATGTTACTCCTGCTTTGACTGGATATAATGATGTTTTCACAAGGGCAAAGTTTAGATAGACAAAGAGATAAAAATATAAGGTCACTTCAGTGAGGCAATCTGAGCTGGAATGTACATTTTGAATGAACAAATCTGTAGACTTTGTACAAGGCTTTCCTCTCAGCCCTGCACAGCCTGTCCAACAGAGAATATCAGCCTGGTGACTGAAGCACAGACCACAGAGTCAGCTTTTATTCTTGGCTTGGATACAGATTTGTTGTGTGACCTTGATCAAGTAGTTTAACCTCTGCATTTCCTTATTTGTAAACAAGAATAATCACCATCCCTTACCTCATAGGTTTAATTCATGAATACTTGTAAAGAGCCTTGAGATTCTTGGCTGAATGTTGCTATAGAAACAAGAAGCATAACTACAATACAATCGTGTATGATACTTTTATGACCCCAGTTACTGTAGTACTCAAGTACTTCAGCCTTTCATTTTAATATGCAGTGGTACCGTCATTAAGAGTGAAATAGCAGCAGTGTCCTATTTCAACCATTTTTAGAGATGGGGAATTGAAGTACAGACATTACACCTACGCAATCTTTTGAGCTCAAAATTGTGCTTTGGTTTAACTTTCCAATTCAATTACATACATGAAGTAGATATAGGGAAGACTGAGGAAAGAAAACTCAGACCTACATTCCCCTTAACATTAACATGGGTCCAAGTGTACACATGTACAGACCTTATGGGCAGGGTGACCATGCTGCACTTAGCTGGCCCTCAACATTTATCTCATCTGCCCTTCTTGCAAGACAGCTGCTAAGCACTTCTTAAGCGAGTTCAGACATCATACACTGCAAAAGCACATAGGAGTTTTAGACAGCCTAGGAGACCCACACACACTTATCAAAAGGTATCTAGTGGGTAACAAGATAGCTTCGTAGAAATGCGTGAGGGATCAAACCAGCGTTAGGTTTCTCAGCAGTCTAGCCCACTCAGGCACAGCATAGGCACAAACATGGGGACTTCCCACTCTGCTTCATTCAGTAACATAATCCACACTGACACCAGTCAGTGAAGGTTCAGTGGCTAAATGACCAACTCAATCAAAGAAGGAAACCTGCAGCAGGTCTGCTACATCTCACATTAGTTCTCTGCTCAACCAGTCCATCCTTCTCCTGCACATGTGGAACTGCCAGTGATGTCACTGGGAGTGCTGCACATTCAAAAGAGACCAGTAAAGCTGAGATCATAATGATCCAAGGAGATATTTCTGCATAGTGCAGGTGCTTGTACATGCCATTCATGCACCAGTCAGTCTGTGCAGGAACCATGGAACTCATTTTGTTTCAGAAACATGCATTAAATAGCTGGAAATGACAGCTAAACAGAGTTATTGCTTGATGCTGTTCCTCAAAATTTGATACTGTTTGAACTATAAAAAGTTTTAATTAATCCTTGTGAATTAACACATGCATTTTAATGCCACATTTGCTTTTATATGTTGACATTTGTGATAAGATTTCTATTAATAAAGTTTGTTTACTGACAGGCTTTTTGTTGCTCCTTCCCCAGCCACCAACATTGCAGGCAGTCAGTTTAATCATAACACTGCTAGTTGTGAAGTGGTGAAGTATCTGTGCTCTAAACCTGCTTTAGGATCTACTAACAAGGTACAGGATTAAAGCATCATATGGCTTAACTTATTGACATAAAAGCCAGTATAGAATTTATATGGTGAAAGAGTGTTTAAGTGCGGAAGAATTTATAGACTGAATAATTTCCACTGATGCAGATTCAGCCACTCACTCACTGTCAAGATGCACAAGACTGCATCTGCTGCAACAGGAGTCAAGTTTGAAGGGCCAGTCTATGTCATGAGGTTGTACCACAGTCAGCAAGTGTTCCCTATGGCTGAGAAATAGTTTCTGAATCAAGATCATCATAAAGTACAAGATTCTGAAGTTAAACCTCATCACATGCCTAGATATTCTCCTATCACTGAGAAGAAGTAATTTTTAAAAAAAATTATATACTATATTTTTTTACATATTTATAGAAAAGTTTTGAATTATTTTAAACTTTATTTCTAAAAAAAGCAACTGTGGATTAAACCTCCTACATAAAGCCTTCATAAATATTTCTTCTACAGTGCTGTAACATGAGCGTTTGACCTAATGCTCCTTTTTCTTAGTTTAGACCAACCAAACCTTGGCAGTAGTTTCTAGACACTAGTTTAAACAGCTGGGTTCCCTGTGGGCCCAAAGATACACTTTAAAAAAAAGAGTCCACTGTAAACAATTTTCTTCCAGACCCTTATCAAAATGTTCATCCTGAATATCCCACTGATGACAGAGAGTCCATACACATTAGATGGACCTTTTAAAAAGGCCTTTCTGGAGGCCTATCTTAGTTTGCCAAGACCAGCTCTTAGTATTATTTTGCCTGTCTGACAACACTAAGGTTTGCACAAAATGATGACCTTCAGTACCTTTGCTAAGGAACAGTGCAAATGACATGTTAGCAGCCAACCCCTGCTGATTAGCACATGACTTCAGTGGGTTTAGCTGGCAAGCTGCTGCAAGCTTGGTTAACACATTTGGGGTATTGTTTGAAATCTCTGTGCTGGGTAGTAGCATTTGTATGAATCAGCAAACACAGAGAAATATCTGTATAGATATGATATGTATAGAAGTCAATATTGGTAATTTTGTATCAGGCAGTATATCTTTGTTTTCTTTTGTGGCTTGAGTCAGACTAATACACAAGCCTGAATTAAAAAGAATAACAAAACACTGATCCTTTAGTTAGCTACTGCTGATTGCTTTCCTCTCACCAAGGGAAAAGCAGGGCAGAATCAGAGATTGCATCTTCCTTGTTTGATCCTACATAAGAAAGGAGAAAAAGGATAAGTGAAAAGAGGCTATGAGCTCTCCCTGTTGGGATTTTGCCAAGTGCTTCTCACGCATGACCAGTTAACGCAAAGACCAATGCCCAGAAATTTCATAGCCTGGCTCCCACTACTTCCACTCCTGCCTATAAAGCCTTCCCATTACCACCACAGAGGTTGTCTGTAAGTGACTGACCCTATGCTTTTAGCATGGGAGGGGACTTCCTCTTTTCCATTGTTTTTCAGGTCGTTTCTGACAAAAGCTGGGTCCTTGGCCTCTTTGGGTTTTTTTTTTTTACATTTTTAAAGGACTTTTTTCATACATTTATAAGGAGGCACCTGCTTTCTGTTAGGGATAGAGAAGGAGGGTCCTGATCTGTCAGTGTTCTGTTTTTGCTAATAAAACTCTGCAGGTCAGTGTGATACTGCTAGTTCAGAAATCAAAAATATGCCAACAAGAGCTTACTGGATTGAATCAAGGCACTAGGATGAACTCAAGGCATAACAATATGAATACAAATGAAAAAAGTCAGTGTTTCTTGTACAAGTCCAGGGCCACAAGATTGCTACAAATCTAATGCGTCTGCTTCTTACACTTTGTTCATCACATAAACCAGCAAAATGTGGATATAGATTGCCATGGTTCTAGCTAGGAAAAGTGCAGAGGCAGGATCAGACCTTTACAGTTTGTTAACTCAAGCATCAGTAGGACAGCCTTGGAGACATTTCCCCAGTCACTTATGAGAGAGATTCAACATGTGCAGTGCAGAGTTAACATTATGAAAAAGGATGTAAAGTATCCGCTGTGCAAAGACATTTAACCGCTAGATGCAAAAGAAGTAGAATCAACCTCTTCCTTCTCTGCCTGGCTCTGCCTTCTTTCTCACTGCAGAAGAAAAAGCGCTACTGTTACCATTAGCTGTGTAAGGTAGCATTTGCCACTTAAAAAAGTGCAACTAGTATGTAAAACTTTAGTCCATGTTTCACATCAGCCTAACCTGAACTGAAAAAGAAAACAAAGAGATGCCATCTAACGAAAGCAGCTTATCTTGACCCGTACAGAAAAGCTACAGTATAGAATAGGGCATTACCTATTCTTCTTAAATGTTTCCACCATGGCATGCCGCCACCCCTGGAGAACCTCTAGTCACTAGAGAAAGAGCTTGACTCCACATTCAGATATTCTTTGGACTGCTAATTAGCCCATCAGTCCTGTTTACAGTATGTCAGCTGTCGGATAGAATAAAAGTAACAACTAACTATAGAAAGGCCCTATAAAAAATGTTAAATGCTAATGGCCTCAGATTATCTCAGTTTTTAGATATTCTAGAAGGTGGAAGTCTCCATCTCTCCCAGCTTGCCCTGCCCTACTGCCCTTTCTTCCCTCTTCAGGCTTTCTATAGCCTAGACTCAAGTTCACATTTTTAAAGATTTCATGAAAGCTGCCATATTATCACGTACTTCACTGGCAAAGCTGTGAAAGCGAGTAAAGCTGTGGTTATCAACTCTTCATATAGTTAAGATGCAATAGCAGTGCAAATAACAAAGCAAGAGAATGCTTTGAAGAAAAATGTTGTCTGTTAAAACTTGACTTACAATAAGCCAGGCTTTATATTACTTTAGGAACAGCTGCTGAGAACTGTAGTGCCTCCATGTTCCCCAACAAAGTTAGTGTGTCCATTGGGTAGGTGAGGAAGGAAGAGGACAGGATGGTGAAGACAGGGCAGCGCACAGCAGCCCTCAGGGGAAGGGAAGCAGAGTGGCACTCTAGTCCTCTCAGTGTGCAAACACCTTTTCCCCTTCGGAAATCCAGAGAGAACATGAGCTATTCCTGCTCCCTGCTCTAGAACTTCTGCTCCTTAGCTGCCTGGCACAGCTCTCGCTTTTAGCTCTGGCAAGAGGTCAGTCATCACATAAGCACTGCTGAGTGTGTTAATTACTGTGTTCACATGGTCACTGTGTCTTATTGCCCAATTATTTCATAACAGAGTGCTATGCACTGCACCAGATCCAAGCGCACAGCTCTCACTGACTTCAAGGGCTCCCTTCGCGCATAGGTCTGTTGGAATCTACGTTTTTCATAACTTTATTTACCTGATCTGTAAATATTTTGGAGAACATAATGGTGCTTTTGAACGTCTGCATATTTGCCTTGTCTACGCATTGAAGCTGTAGTTACACATGTATCTCTTGCAGAATTCATTCATGAGGAAAACCATACAAGTTTACAAGTTAATAATTTTCCTGAATGTCAAAAGCCAGGGCAGATCAGGATGTGCATTGTGTTGGCAGAGCTGCAAACTCGGCTGCTTTAGTATTAATAGTAAATTTCCTAGCCTCAGTAAGACTTTTAATAGTTTTTGCAGCAGGTTAACAAATAGCCATGGACATTTGCCATAAGTAATTGCAAAGCACAGGAAAAAAGTGTACTTATTAAGAAAAAAGTGGCTTGAGTTTTCAATTCAACAGAAAAAGAAAGTGTCCAGTGCTTTCTTTTAGCTTTCAGCTTCTGAGTAAAACAGATATTCTGCCTTAGTAAGAAAGAGCAGGGATTTCAAGACTCCACTGATCAGCACATTTTATATCCCAAATGTTCCAAACCAACATCCAGTAAGATTTTCTTATGGCTGCTAGCTGTAGGACGTGGCCAAGTAGCTCACACTACATAGGCTCAAGCTTCAGCTACAGGATCCATGAGGCCAAAAAGGCAATGCTCAGCTGCTTAGAGCAGTGTGGCAAAGTATGCTTTAGCTGCTTCACCTCACCATCTGGTAGATAAACAAAACCCACCTTGTGAACCAGACTGTTGAATGGGATGACTGGGATGACTGGCATGCTGACACACATTCTGCCATCCTGTGTGTGGGGACAGCAACATTTGGCAAGGGGAACATGAACACCTGAGAAAGAAGCTTTTCTCAGAACACAGACTATTTTTTCCATCCAATTTAGGAAGCTAAAAAGCAGTGACATCCTTACAATGACTTCAGAGATACCCACCCCCACATCAGCCACTGGTGATAGCCAAGAGAAAGGAATCGCTCTTCTGGGCTTACATTTCATCAGACACTAGTATTCTTTCATCATTCCCCCTCACTCATTTTCTTTTGGTTATAAATGATGAGATACAATGCGTGTGTAAGCTACTTAACATTCTGCCTCTCTTGTCTGCCCCTCTGACTGCCCCTTCTTCTATCATCCCCAGATTTGCTTCTTGTGGTTCCTTACAGAGTGCAAGTAGAAAGTAGGTCAGACAAATGGGCACTGCCAGATGACTAGTTTCAATTTACGGACATGTTGTTGTCTCTGTAGTACCATAGCAAGTTGTTACAAATCCTTAAAAGTTTGTTTTAGCCTGAAAGGCTATTAGACTTACTCAACTGGCAAAGGAGAAGGCTTTCTGCAGGAATTTCATCTGGTTAAGTCAACAGAGCTCTGCCTGCAGAGCACAGCTTCCAAATGTGAGGCTTCATTTTGTATAATTAATTCTTCACCTTTTCCCATTTATAATGAAAACACTATTAAATGCCTAAACAACTTAACAGCTGGGTTTTGTTTTCCCTTCTCCCTCACCTTTGCCCACACGCTCCAACCCCAAAGTCTCAATCAGTTATTTTAGTTTTCAGTCATAACCAGCACTGGATGCACATGCTTCACGTATTCATATGCTTCATACAGCCACATGCCAGTGTCCCATCATGCAATGAGGAGTGCACACCACACTGGGCAGTGTTAAGGTAAGGGGAGTGGGATTTACAGCTCTTAACTCTCCTAGTAAAGCCACCACCAGTCAGTTACAGTGGCAAATAAAATACTCTGACAGAAGCATGACTGAAGTTTACAATGGTTCTCCAAACTTCAGCAGAGTTTCCAACAGTGTTCACAGTTTTAGTGAATTAATGGCAAGGCAAACAGTATCTGCTCAATTAGTTCTGTGGTCTAGTAAGGCCAGAATGACAGTTTTAATAGTCTGATGTCAAATCACCTGTCAGAACAACTGTCTGTTGCCTCTAGACTCCTGTTACATGTGTGAAACATGGTACAGTAAATAACAGTAGGCTGGTACTTTGTTAGACCATATTATTACATATTACAGCAGCAACATCAAGCAGTGCTTTAACTCTAGTCACAACAAAACCCTATTCAGATTTACTGGCTTAAACAAAGGGGTAGCCACATCCTCTTGTTCTGCAAAAAAAAAAAAAAACCAACACAGCAGGGCAGAAGTGCAGAGAAAAGAAAGTTCAGAGTGGCCATAAACATACCAGAGGTGAAATCTTAATACCACTAAAATCCATGGCAGTTTTGCTACTGCATTCAGTGAGACCAAAACTTAACTTCATATGTTTGGTTTTGTGTTGCTCAGTGAAACTAATAGAACAGATAGTTGTCATCATTCCTCCCATCCATACAGAAGCCCCTAAGTGGTGGCAGACCAACAAAAGGGAATATATTATTAAATTGGGATCAGAAGTGGGTAGAAGTCAAAGTATAAACTTCTCCAATAATCTGGCCCATTCCCTTTGGAACAAGTCCCTAGGGAACTGTTTTAACTGACAGACTACAGAGCAGCCTTTAAATTGGATGAAACTTACAGGGAATGGAAAATTGGACCCCTTCCCATCTATATTCTACATGTTATGCCTAATGTAAAGGCTTACATTTCCCACTGCTTATTTCCTGTAGATATATTCAAAACATATATTTGAATAAATTGTAACATCTTGCCCTAAGAAATAGGATCTCTCCCTTTTTTGAAAGGATACTGAAATTCCTACAGTGGCTACTACTTAGGATTTCTTACTGTAAAAAATACACTACTTTAACTACTATGGGTGGTATCCACCTGTCCTGATGAATCTGTCTAGCCAGGTGGAAGTTAGGTGTCCATTCTCACCAGCTGTATAGGCACTCTGTTCTAAGGGAAGAAGTTCTGAGACTTCAATGGCATAATTCCTCCTATCCTAAAATAGATGTCTAAGAGGAATGACACCTCTGGAGGGCAATTCAGCCCACTTTACACTGTTTGCTATAAACGGAGCACTAACTTTTATCCTCTAAACGGCTAAAATTATATGAGAAGTATCTCATCCTAAGCCTTTACATTTAGAGCATAGATGATCCATGGTCTTTTCCCTTAAACTTCTTTTAGAAAATATTTTCTAAGCAAATGTTGCTGTGACTAATCTCATTAACTCTTGGATTCAAGAAACTCATGGATCCAGTAAGGCCATGAAAATGAGTGCATTATTACCACATCTAAGAAAAACAGTTCTGTTAAGCTGCAACTAGTTTCCTTTGCAACGGCAACTTATAAATGTTCTGGCTCATAAACTCATGGCACACGATAGCTTTTGCATCTTATGCTTTATCATGACACATGGATATTTCTAGTTCATTGTATCTGTATGCGCTCAGTGTAAAAGCCTCAACAGCGCCTACGGGTATTCTCAAAAATTCCTCGGTTATCTCACAGCACTCAGTTCAGAAAACAGGGTTAAGTGTAGAAGTCAGCAAGAGACTTTCCAATTTCATAAGGTCATCCTAGCCAGTTAGTTTAGGCTATTAGTTGTGTACCTTGAGCAGCTATTAAGCTTTTGGTTGACAGTTTTTCAATACTGTCCATTTAGTGCTTCCTTCCTGCACACAAGTATTTTCACTGTTCCAAGGCAACAAATATTATAGCCAGATCTCTTTAGAAAGCACATTGCTAGTGGCAAGAAATTCAATGAGTGACACAGTCTTATAGTTAATAGCTTATTTATTTTGCAGCAGTCACTGGTTCTATACACATACTTCGAAACTTTGTCCCAACCTGCTGTTTCTAATCACTAATGTTAGTGGTATCGCTTTGCTGATACATTCAAAACTTAATTTCAGTCTTCATCTAGTTTTATGCCATCGGAACTTGGAGTTCCATAAAATTCCAGACACAAATAATCACAAAGTATGTCAGCTATATTAAGGATCTCAAAGTTATAGTAAAAGACTGTAACCACAAGAGAAGCTCATTCTGCTTGGTGCTATATAGTCTAATAGGGCATGCCCACATTTCCAGCAAGGCATGACTGTATCGTATGACAGTATACTTAAACATGTAGACTGTAAGCAGTGTAGCACTAAAGCTACAGAACTTGGCACAGACTGCAAAGCCTGCATGAAAAGCAAATTCAGAAAGTTAATATGTGCTGAATTCTTTGCTGCTGAATCTACACTGATAGCAGTATTTGACTGATGTTAATTAACTTAAGGCTAATTTAAGTATTTCTATGTAAGATGGAGTCATAATGTGATTGCTATGTAAATATGTTTGTAGTAAGATATGGTAGTTTCTTGTGGTTGCCAGAATTAAAGAAAGGTAATGTCATGAGAGAACGGGGACACAGTGAAGCCAGGTGGCTTCCTTAATTTCCTGCTAAAAATGGCATCTGCCTACTGATACAAACTGCCTGGCATGAACGACAGTGAATGGGTACAGAAACAGATAATTTCTAAACTTCAGTCTCTACATATTTCAGAAGCAGCATCTGTGGTTAAGACAGCCCAACATACCTTACTTTCCTTTATCAGCACAGTGTCAACTTCCTGTCAACTTCGCTTCCAAATTCACCCTCCCATTTCCTCAATCTGAAAAACAACAATAACAGCAACTCAAAAGTTAGCAGAAGCAAGGGTGGCAGTAGTATTAATGATGGACATTTACCATCTTATCAACTCACTTGAAGGGCTACGAAAGCGAAGCACTACATAGAAGAGTTATTTCCCTAAAAGTTCCACTTACTAATCTTTTCTGTCCACTGCCAATTACAGCTCCCCTCATATATCTGCACTGCTAATTGCGTAAGTCACTTGGAAGATGACATCAGACCTTCAGCATCAGAAAGCGGTGGCATTAAGCAATAGCTGACCACTAGGTTCAGATATGTACAAGAGGTCTCTGTTATACTGCTGCTGTTACACAGTCCTCTGAATTTATTTCCAAACAGTCTTCTGATGCAGTTAACATCAATATACAGTGGTTAGTTATTCAGCTCAATCTGGGGACTGAAAAAGAAAACAAAGACAACAAGCTTGTGAATACACAGTCAATTAAAAAAATGCAACTTTTGAGGCTCTTTTGCTTCTTGATTTTTTTGTCAAGTCTTTCGACTGAGTCAAAAAGTGACAACCACCGACACTGTCATCAGACTCTACAGCTGAAATACTAACACCCCATATTTGAAAAAGGAACCATGGAAAAGTAAAACTGAAAACATTTTTAAAGGACTGATTAAAAAGAACTATTTTAACAGGAAGTTCACAAACAGAACTCAAAAGGAAAAGCAAGAGAACAGACAGGAAAAGATCAGAAAGTCATGTTATATAATGTTTTGATTTAACAGTAGGTTGGCTAAATCTAGCACATACAAATCTGAATTTTCCAAGCTTTAAGATTTGAAAAAGCCACACTCTTTCCTCAGTACTGTCATGAAATGTCCTTTCGAATTAGTCCCTTCTTCACAGAAATAAGTTGAAAATACGTTTTCATATATATATCCAATGCTATTCTGTTGATGGAGGAACCCAGCAAGAGCAAGCAGAAGTATATCAAATTCCTTTATCAGGCAGAATAGAGGAGTTCAAACAACTATGTAGTAAGCCCAGCATCCTAAGTACTAGTGAGACTTTGCGCTCGTTACTTGGTTCTCAAGGGTATGACAATCTCTTGGGCAAGTTCTATATAGTGAAAACATGATATTTAATGTCTAAACATACAATTCTAGTGTTTAGGTCTAGAAACTAGATGTAAACTTTCCATACAAGGGAGCTCAAATCTAGGAGGTCATACTCAGATACTGTTTTCAAAATGCACATAGCAAAGTCCTTGAAAGTCTATTATACAACGTGTTTGTAGAGACTCCCCTGTATTGCCACATAACTCAGTAGGGTATCGGGGAAGAAAAGGACTGACTTCTGCTTGGAACTGGAACAGATTTATAGCCCCTAAAAATCAGCTGTAATAAGGCTCAGCCATGAATGAAGCGGCTGTGTTCAACTCCCTCTCTGAAACTGTTGAAGTAATCTAAGACCAGATGACCAAGTCACATAATTTCAAAATACATATTGTGTGCTTTTAAGTTATTTTGTCATTTGAAGTCCCCAATGACAGTGGAAAAGAAAGGAAGCAGGACAGAAGATAGTGATACTGTTAAGATTAACATTCCAAAACAATGAACTTACCCCAAAATCCCAAGACTGCTAGAGAAGTTGAGAGCTTTTTAAAATATATTTATGGCTTTGTTCCCTTCTGGTTCAATCTTTCAGGTTCTCACTTTCTGTAATTACAAGTGCTTGAAACTTTCCATCCTAAATATGGGATCTAATATCTAAGTCCAGGAGCCAAGGCTTTAGAAATACACATAATAGTCTGAGATTTGGCATAATGCACATTATTGCAATTGTCATCACTGCATCTTCTTCCTGTGGGAAACTTCTGTGCCTCTACTACCATCCAACGGTGGGTTTCTTCCTGAGCCTATCCAGTCACTGCAACGGAAATGTGTAGGTAGAATGATGTCTTTAATACATTACATAGCCAACTGAAACCACAAAACTGCTTTCCACAGTATATGAATTAATTTTGACACAGGAGTCTTACAATGTCTGTTCTGCAATTTTAACAAACCTGCTGAGGACTTTAAGAGTTCAAGTATGCAATATCCTGCTGAGTACCAGAAAGCCTTATACCTTTCCACCAGCAGCTGGAAAACATCCCTTCCTCTTCTAAGCTCTGTGACACCAAGTCTCTACCTGACCCACACATCTTCTGCAGGAGTACTCACTGATGCTCTTTGAGTACGCTGGAGAACTGACTAGTGAGGTAACTGAAAAAGTATCGAAGTTACCCTACCCTTGGTACTTCATCTAAGGAGTATTAAGCTTGCTCAGGTGTAGACACAAGCAAAGACTATACATGCAACAATCTTACAGACACCATGGGTCCAACTAAAAACATGGATCCACTTTTCTGGGTACTGGACAAACTTTATCAAAGGGTTTATCTTCAAGGCTGAAGGCCACAAAACAATTCTGGTTTGGACACAATATCACAGTTTGTCATTTGTTTTTATACTGCATGCAGATAAGACCCACTTCACAGTAGCTAACAGCAGCCTAAAGGCTAAGCAGAATTTCCTATGATGTGGAGGAGACAGTGAGTAGATGAAGACAGGACTTTAAAATCCTAGACAAGTTCCATAGACACTACTGTATAATTGAAATGCCACCCTGTACATGAAAATACTGAATCAGACACCTTCCTATTCAGTGGAAAATAGGCTTTTAAAGGTAGTATTTGCCAGAGCATTCCCAAAAACATGTGTGCTGTATCCTTGCCTGGAGATGACTTTGCTTTATGTATTACATAATAAAATTGATATAGTGGAGACAAGGTATTTTGCAGCAGAACAATTAACACGTAAGCTACTGAAGGGAAAAGACACCTTTTCTTGACAGTCAAGGCAAGGCTCCATTACAGGGTACTACTTGGCCCAAACACACAAACTAAACTGTTTTAAGAAGGAGCACAGTGTAAATTTGCGACATGAATTTACGCTTGTGATACAGTTCTTTGGTTTGTCTTTCATGCTGTCTCCAAAGCACATATGGAAGCAGTCTTGATCACTGTTGACCGAGTTTGCTTGCACCCATGTGCACCTTACAATGCCATTCTGCTGTGCAGCTGAAAGAACCAGGAAGAAATGTTTTTACCCAGTGTATCAGATGGCTTGTTCTGGTTTCTGGTTTGCTCTTCTCCTCTCACCTTCCTTTATATACTGGAAGTTTGTCTACAAGAGAGCTGGTCGGTAGGCTTGGTCTTGCCAAAAGTTGAGACCAGGGTGAAAGCTTCTCAAGCTCAATCCAGCAGATATTGTTGAGCTTCTGTGGAGGAGAACAATCTCATAACATAGGATGCAGTTTACATTTTAAAGTTATCTGGGAATTTTATCATAAGAACTATTTGCTGTTGCAAGGACATGGGACCCTAATGATGTCCTTGATCTCTCCTACTTGTTCAGCGGTATATTGTAGTTGTGGGGTTTCTTCTCTGTTTTCAAAACTACTATCACAGATGGCACTGACACTGCAGCCATATTGTGCTTAATGATCATTGCGGGGTGTGCAATAGTAATCTCAGTACCAACAGGATGTATCACCAGTCATCATTTTATGGCAGTAATGTACCCTATGTATTTATTGACCAGGCCTCACTCAAATCCTATTCTCAGCTCTTCCTTGGCCAGTAACTTTAAATTTATGTGACACTCTTCAACTCAGTGCCTCAACTTCCACATTTCACAGTTAATGCTCACTTCTGGTAAAATGCTGATATCCACAAACAACACAGGGTACACTATTGTGTGTACACGCATTGAGTCTGTGTGACCTGTCACAGGTCACAGGTCACACAGGCGTACACAGGTCACACAGGCATACACAGGTCACACAGACTCAAAGAAAATAAATTCAGCAGGTACACCTTGTGGGGAAAAATAAGTGAGATTTGTTCCTTCCTTTTCTGACGATGTCCTCCTTCATAGCTGCATTTTTTCTCCTCCCACATCCTGTCCATCCCATTTATCTGGTTTCACATATCCCCACCCTGTACAATAAGGTAAATAGAGCCCAAGAGTTTGATTCTCAGAAGTCTATTTTCATTCATCCTCCCCACTGTTTCCAAAACCTCAGAAGTGAAGAGCTATCAGCACTTCTCTAAGTAAAAAGAAGAAAACACACAAGATGTCTTCAAGAAGTGAAATCCAATGCTTCAGAAACTAACCAGGGCACAGTGTGGCTGTTCAAATCCTGGAAACAGAGATGATGAGCCAGTAGCATCTTCTCCAAAAATACCCACTGTGCATCTGACAGCATGAAGTCTACTTTCCTAATAAGCTCAAAAAACTCAACCCAGAAAGACAGGTTGAAACGCTGAAAACTTTAGGCATAGATGAATTCAACACTTTATTCTGGAACAGTCATTAGACAATAAAGAACTCTTAACCAGGAAAAATAACTTTCAACCAGCACAAGTCTGTATGCATTCCTGCTCCACTTCCAGTCCCCCTGAGAACACCAGGGGCAAAAAGCTTGGAAAGTTAAAACAGTTCCCCCAAGCAATGTAAGTTCTCTCTTGGCCTGCTGCCATTACAATAAAAGCCAACCTATTACAACCAGCTTTAGTCAGCTTCGGCACAGGCTTTTAGAGCTGAAAGAGTCATCTCAGGCCTCCTTTAAAATCAATGGAGAAAACAGGCATTTAATGAGTGATTCATTTGGTTTATTTTAGACAGTGGCATTGGGATGAGATAAATTGTGCTGCAAAATGAAAAGAACCCTAGAAATTCCTATTTCCCTCCATACAGAATAAATGAAGTCCAGACAAGGAGTTGTCTGTATTTGGTGAGATGAATCCCACCCAGTAAGCCCGTGGCATACATTCACTCCTCTCAGAGACCTTTTGTTATAGCTGTTACAGTTTCCATCATTTCCAGACTACTGGGCAACCAGGGTCCCTCCACAATGAGCTCTAGATGGACAGTGGAATCACAGATATTCAAAGCTATTCTAGGATTTCTAAGCTATCAGATCCTACTGTGTGGACTGACATGGATCTGGAGGGTACGCTTTACCATGTAGAATACTCTACATGTAGAATACTCTACCTGGTAAATGGGAAAGAAATAGATCAGCAAAGCTCTCTTTTTCTAAATTGGGAACATAAACTCCCTCCCATTGCAGAGTCTTATAACAAAAACTGAAAGACTGAAAACTGCATGAATATCTGCTACAATTTTCAAAGAAAAAAAAAAGGGATACTAAGCTGCATTCTTGATCAGAAAATCAAAATACTAGCAACACAGAATCCACAACACAGCATGAAAAATAATCCCCTTTAGTCGAAGACCTACATCATCTTCTTCGCTCTGTTTTATAGCAGCATTGAACATGAATGGAGAAGAAGATCTGCTATGAATCTTCCTATTCAGAAGCAGCTATAGATGCCAAGGCCCACACTTTGCACTGCCCATATTGTAAGTTAAGCTTGACAAAGGTCTATTTTCTGAAAATCCAGCTTTGTGTTATTTTGTATTAGATGGAAATTCACAAAAATTAATTGCTAAAACAATTTCTGCATGTGTGATAACAAAAACAATCACTGTCTGGTTAGTGCATACCATCACAATGCTCTCTTTTATGCTCCCTCAACCAATTGGTACACGTGGCAGATGGAACTGGCGTATCTCTGACTTCAACAGTTAGTACAAACACCTTATTTCTCCACCTGAACAAGCCCACAAGGGACATGATAGTTGCAGAAGTCATGTAGTATACATGATGTGGCACTCACTATCAGAACCATTTCACCTGTAGAAAACCAGATTTCTCATTAGACATTGTTATTCTTTGGTGTTCACTCATTCTGGGCATCTTGGCTCTGCTTATAGAGCAAAGTCTTGCCCATCATACAACAGACAGGATCACTCGACTTATCAGTACAGCTTTGCTATTTTGTAGATGGCTTTGAGTACCGTGTTCATTTTGGAGCTCCCCATCACAAGAAAGACACCGATGTGCTGGAGTGAGTCCAGCGGAAGGCTACCAAGTTGATTTGGAGCTGAAGCACATGATGTACATAGAGAGGATGGAAGAACTGGGTTTGTCCATTCTTTAGAAGAGAAGACTTAGAGGAGACCTTACTGCTGTCTACAACTACCTCATCAGAGGATACAAGGAAGATGGAGCCAGACTCTTCTCAGAAATGCACAGCAACAGAACAAGAGGCAATAGACACAAGATGAACAGGGGAAATTCCAAGTAGATATAAGAAAGTAGTCAAAAAAATGGTTGCCTAGAGAGGTTGTAGAATCTATGTCCTTGAAGGTGGTCAAGACTCAAGCAGACAAGGCCTTAAGAAACCTGATCCTGCTGAAGCTGCTTTGTGCAAGGGATTGGACTAGGTGACCTTCCAGAGGTCCCTTGAACCTAAATAATTTTATGATTCTATGATGGGAATGGGAAAAGGTGTGGAGAATACTAAGAACAGCCTTGAGGAAGCAGTTTCTGTGGCTTTATTGAAAAGCTCCCTCAGTTCTTGATGGATACTCACTCAGTATTCAATATTCAAAATCAGCCTCACCTAGCTGCACGCCAAATAACTGCACGTTAATATAGTTGGCTCTACACATAGACACCTCAGACTGCCCACAAACCCCATCACCCTTCACAGCAAGTGATGACACAGCTGTCCTAAGGACAAGGAACCATCTTATCTGCACAGACAACTGAATTAGCCAGGCACACAGCCTATCCACATAGCAGTAAGGACACTCTTGAATGAGCTTTAAAACTCCAGCACTACCCAACATTTTTCCTCCTGGAGAATCAGCTGTTTTCATGTGTCCCCAGATTCAGCAATAACAACACCCTAACAAGTGCAGAATTAATAGTTAGCGCATTTGGCTTCAAGATGAGTACTGCACAGCACTACAGACAGTTACCAAGATCCTCTTACATGCTACATATATTTTGCCAATACAGTCTGAAGCCATGAAGAAATATATTGCCAACAGAAGCAGCCAAATGTGAATGCATTCTGCCAAAAGAACTTGCTAGCTGTGCTATGCCAACAGACTGTTTGCCAGCTAGATCCCCTCATGCACAAAAGGCCACGGATTTCCACTGTCTTTCAGACTGTCTGTCAGATGCCAGTATTAAACGGATGGATTAACATTTTGCAACCAACAAGGTGACACTGGTTATCTTCGTAACTGTTTTTAGCCACTAGTCAATACTAGTCAAAATGTCAATTTACACCATGATCCATACTGAACCATGTAAATATACGGCTGCTAATATCTGGGAGTGCGTAATGAGATGATGTTAAACTCCAAAAATGCGTACTTACTTGAGAAGTCTGTGAGGTTTCATATGCTGCTACAGACATTACAGGCATGTACACCCACCAGACACCATCCTGAAGTAGCTTTACAGGCTGTGCATTAGTACAAATCAAAAGAACAGATATAATGTGCTACCAAAAATGGTAAGTCATTGTTTATGTTTCACACTAGGGTTTTGCCTTTTGCAGTCCCAACAATAAAACTACCTTGCTGGAAAACTAAGTGGTGATTCAGGGTATTTGAAAGTTCTCTGAAAAGATGTTTTTGTTGCTGTTTACTAATCCAATGAATAAGGAACTTTGTGGGATCGTACTGATTCTGATTTAACTTTTTTGGAGGGCTTGAAAGTCTATCCAAAGAAAAAGAAAGAGAATAACCTAAGCACAGTCTGGTACTGAACCGCATAAAAGATTCAGATGAGGCACCTGATTTGTTATTTTCCCACAACATTTAATGTTCAACATTTAATTTCAGAAATGCTTTGTGTCTTCAGCTTCTTCTATCTTCAAGAGAAAAGCTAAACATTAGAAAGTAATTTAAATTTTCAGTTTATTAAGAGGGACTTTATTAATGAAATGGTATGGGAGAGAAGAAGATGTAATTGCTGTCAAACCAACAAGTTAGCACAAGGAAGCTACAGTTACCCTGGAATCCTACCTACAGAAACTACAGTACATTGATGAACCTGTAACAATTTTGGCCACACCTTCTTTAACATATTCATAGCAAGAGAGCTACAGCAAAACAAACCAACCAACCAAACCTTCTGTCAAATGAAACACTAGCAGATCATCTTCTCCCCCTCAGGAGAGGATGAGAGACACCAAGTACAAGACATGTAGGCAGATTACCCAAAGGACTACAGGACGTCACACAAATACCGTGATCATATACATAGACTAAAATATGAGCTCTGTTGAAATAACAGAAGAGCCAATGCCTGCCTTAAGGTAGCAATGGGGCTTGTATGCAAAGAGAAATAAGAAACTAATCAATTATAGATCCCATTTCTTATGCCTATACTAGGACACAAGCAAAAATGCAAAAATTTCAATGATGTCCACCAGAAATATTGTAGCCTTGTCATAGAAAAGTTGGCCTTGCAAGCCACATAAGCAAAATTAATCTTTTGTTCTCTGTGGTAAACACTATACAATATTTACAATTAGCATTAATACAGATTTATGAGAACTACTGGTATCCTGTAAAATTGATACTGGACAGACATATTCAATAGTGAAATGGTTCTGTCCAGCTGAGTTACAGTTAATGATCCCTACTGCAATGAACTCCACTTAGATGTTCTCTGTTCAGGATCTTAAAGCTAGGAAAGCTCTCGCCTTCTCAAATCTGTTCTGATTTAGATCCCATCAGTAACTAAATCAAGTTGATCAAGACCATTAGGAGAAAAAAAGAGACATGAAAATAACTGCTGACTTAGAGAAACTACAGTCTACCACCTCTAAGGCAGCAAGATGTTTCAGGAATCCATTTTCATAATGTGACAAAAGAAATTCTGCTCATTTCAGGAGAAAATCTGAAAGAACATATTTCCAGGGTACACTGGCTGAGGCTAAAAATGAGATCTATTTCCTGGAGTAGCAAGCTTGTCAAAAACTAGGTGAACCTCATGATTGCCTTGAAGCCATTCAATAACTGGTGAGGAAACATGAGGTGTCCATCACCAAACTGCCTAGAGAGACCATTTACACATATTAAATTTCTGAAGGTAACAATATACTCTGTAGGCCTGAAAGATTAAGTAATTCCTGGAAAATCTATTCTAATTTTTAAAGGGATAATTCAAACTTAATAACGAAATTATCAAATACCATTTGCCTTCTGCAGGTCAGTTCTTTGAGAGGCATCAGCATAAGAAAACAAACTTTAAGTTTCTCTCCAAGTTTCAAGTTGTAACAAACTAGCATTTTGAAGAAAGTTTTCTATTCCTATTATTCAATATCCTTCTTTTAAATGTTTGTACAGATTATTAGGCAAACACTTGCAAAGGCCCTAGGTAATTAGCAAATATGTTTATGGAAATATTATACTTAAAATGTAAATTGAATCATGTTTATCTTTTAAAGCCTTTCAGAAATCCTCTTTAACTACCTCATTTTACAAGTTAATGAGAGTTTGGCTTTTGACTTTAGTGGTTACAGGATTGACTCATCCTGACATGAGTTAAGACATCCATCTTTTAAGGGATCTGTTAAAGATGCACACATACTCAGTAATACTTCCATCTTCCCTGAAACAATTTTTCCTTAAAAAGTAGTTACCACACAGTCATATGGAGCACACAAAAATACCATCAAAGTAAGCACAATGTAAGGCACCCCTCTGACTCTTCAAATCTTTGAGCTTTGGTGTAGTTCTGGTTGAAAAAGGTAGCTGTTCAAGTTTTGTGTTGTTTAGATCAATAGAGTTGGATATTCTTCCCACCTACTTATTCTTCCCACTTTAACACTGTTGTGAGGAGGTATTTCTGATATCCACCTACACCAGAGAGAATCTGGTCTACAGCCCTTTTAAATCTCAGTACTCCAAAAGACATTTTCAGATAATTGTTATAGGCAAATCTTTTTGCAATATCTGCTGTTCATAGTTTTACCTATGCCCCACCAACAGGTCAGTTCTGAAAATCACCACTTTAACTGGTATTTCTAGGACACCTTCTCAGATTTTAGGATAAATGCTAAGACCATGCTCCAGACAGGTCTAGCTATAGGCTAGCTGCATTACACATGAGTTCAGCTCTGAATTCAGATATTTTTGTTTATTGAGCTTATTGCTTTAAAACAGGTGGTTCAAACTAAAGAATTAACACAATGACTCAGTAGAGTAGAATTAAATCAGATCAATTAAAAAAATAGTATTCCTGTGGTACATAACACACAAAAAATAAACATTTTATCACTTAAATGTTAGCAACGGCTAGTATGTTAAATTGAAGGTAATTTATAACTGTTCTTTTGGCTACAGGAAGTAGTTTTTCCATTATGGCCTTATTAAACTCCAACTAGGAAGTGTAGGATGGATGGGAGAAGGATATTTTGGAGACTTCTTGGGGTTAATGTTACTTTAAAGATCCACCTCCTCTGAAATACTATTTAGAACACAAACCAAGCAGGTGCAGGTTAAGATAAGATTGAGACAACTAGTGTGGTATTCCTTCAGCATGTTTTCTGGCCTGGGGGTGGAGGTATAGTGATAGCTTGGGTAAATCTTGGTGGATGTTTCCTTGCTGAATAATACATGCAGAAACTGTAAGTCCTATTAGCATTGTCTTAAGTAGACAGTTCTTGTTATATAAACTTTGACAATCAAAGCTAAGCTTATCTTTTGGGTAATTATATCTTTTTTTTTTTTTTCCTTAATTAGCGGTATTTCTGGGATAGTAATGGTGTGCTATCACTTCTCATGCCTCTGGTGACTGAGACAGGCTAAGGGATAACTCTGGCTTAATGAATGTTTTATGTGCTATTCTGTGAGTGCAGACTGCAAGCTTTCTCAGAGTCTACAGGCTTCCCCTCTTGTTTTAAGCTTTTCAGGGAACTGGCATGTTATAATACACATCTGCACTGCTGTCAACTAAAAGCCTGTTTAGGCCTCAAGACATCAAGCTCAGGATGACATAATTTGAGCATCTGAACAGCCTGAACTGGATTTGTAAGCATTTTTTCCTCTTCTTAGAAGGAGTGTCTGAGACTGGCTTTTCTTCTAGCATTAAGTACCTCAGCTGGAAGGACCTATTTGTACTGAAGAATAGTCTGTATGTCTGAGAACTACTAAAATTGTTTTCTAGCTTTAAAAAGAGTATCTATGTAAACTTCACTAAAACTGCATGTGTTAAAAAAACACTTATAAAGTTATTTGAGAAGCTGTTCTTAAAATATAACGGAGTAAGCTTGAAACATTGTTCAAATTATACAGAAAGCCTGTTTTAAAATGGCATACTGCATACAGCTGTGCTTCTTTAATTTTTATTTGGAAAGATGAACAGTGTTGTTAACACCTGTTCACGCCTTGTAGTATAGCATTTGAAACTGGCAGTGCTAGGTTCTCTAAAAAGCCAAGCTCTGTTTTAATGTTTAATTAAAACACTTTGGTAGAACTTAAAAAGTTTGGATCATCTACTAACTTTGATCCACATCATTTCTGACAGAAAAGGATTACATATGCTTATTGTAGGACAATTAAATTCTCTTTAATTAAGATACTGCTTTATTTGGTGTTCTCTTAGAATACCATCATTATTGCTTCTTCGTACAGGCATAAATGTATGCTTAAACACTTAAACCTGGAAATCTGACTTTAGTGTCAGCAGCAGATCACAGTTAATACACAGGTACAGGACACTCATACCCTAAGGCTGTTTTTGAACTGCCTGCAGAATCAAATATAACTCTGCATTATTGTTCTACTCCCTTTGACCTCACTACAATCATTCCCTCTTATGATGCAATTTCTCTTCCTGTAATTAAATATCCAGGAATCCTGTTTACAAAAGTCAGCTTTATCCACTGGACTCTTTTATGGTGCAAATGGCAGCATTGACAGCATACAAAAATAGCTGGGAAAACGGCACTGATTTTTTATTTTTCATCACACTCAACTGCTGGAAACAGCCTAATACCAATAACAGCGATCAACTTTTTGTATATACTAGAAGTAATTTGTTGTAACTGTAATATATAATTTTATTAATGAATTATCTTCTATATATTTCTATGTCAACAACTTTAAAGGCAACAGCTGTTGGTGTACAAGCTGTTGTGCAAAGTACACTAGATAATTTGTGGAATCAGTCTGTTCAGTTCTTGCTCTGAAAACATAAGGATCTTTACTTTTATCTTTACCAGGTTTTATTTCTGGTTGCCACATCTCTCCTACCCTCACTACTTCCCTTATGTTACTCCACGTTGCCTAAGTGCTATTAACAGTCATTTCTTGGCAACTTATTGAAATTCTTTGCAATCTTAACTTTAGTAAGGCCTTTGACACTGTCTCTCTTTAACATCCTCATAGACAAGCTGACAATATAGGGGTTACATCAGTGGACAGCGAGGTGGATTGAAAAGAAGAACAGCCAGGCCGAGAGGGTTGTGAACAGTGGCACAAAGTCCAACTGGAGGCAAGTCACTGGTGGTGCACCCCAGGAGTCAATAGTGGGGCCAGTACTGTCTAACACTCTCATTAATGACTTGTATGAAGGGACAGAGTGCACCCTCAGCAACTTCATAGGTAATACAAAACTGGGTGGAGTGGCTAATACACCAGATGGGTGCACTGCTTTCCAGAGGGACCTTCATAGGAGGGAGAAATGGGCAGAGAAAAACCTCATGAAGTTCAACAAAGGAAAATGCAAAGCCCTGCACCTGGGCATGAATAATCCCAGGCTCCAGTACAGGATTCAGCCCTGGTAAGACACAGCTGGAGTACTGGGTCCACTGCTGGGCTCCCCAGGGCAAGACAGAGACTTACTGTAGTGAGTCCAGCAAAGGGTAACTTAGATGATTAAGGGGCTGGAGCATCTGACATCCGAGAGGCTGAGAGAGCTGCAGGTGTTCAGCCCAGAGACGAAAAGGTTCAGGGGGATCCTATCCATGTGTATAAATACCTGATAGGAGGGAACGAAGAAGAGGGAGCCAGGCTCTTCCCAGTATTGCTCAGTGACAGGGTAAGAGGCAACAGGCACAAAATAAAACATATGAAATTCCATCTGAACACAAAACCTGTTTTTTTTTACTCTGTGAGGGTGATCAAACTGTGGACCAGGTTGCCAAGAGAGGTTGTGGAGTCTCCATCCTTGGACATATTCAAAATACAACTGGACACGGCCCTAAGCAACCTGCTCAAGCTGACCCTGCTTGAGCAGGGGTTGGGCTAGACGATCCCCAGAGGTTCCTTCCAACCTCAGCCATTCTGTGAATTCTAAAACAGATAGTGCTAACAATTTCATTACGGTTTCTCCTTGTAAAAGCTACATGGGAATGGGATGGAAAAGAATCACCTCAGTCTCCAGGTTGTCATCTTTTCAATGTTAAAGTGTTGCTTTCTTAAACTAATCAGTCCTAAATGAAGTTAGGGCTCCCATTCTCACACCTCCTACTTCAAGGTTAGGCAGTTTTAAAAACCTTACTCTAATTTATTTTAGCCTAGTTCACACCCACATGTTCTTACCCCCACATCGCTTTTCAGCCTAAGTATATTTTCTCCTCCCATATATTTATAAAGACATGGGCTTATTTAGCGCATGAAAACAAAGCTTTTATGGGCTCTTACAATATGCTGTCCATTCCTGTGATCACCCTCATAGCCTTTCCCTGCACCTGTTCCGGTTTTAATTCATCCCTCATGAACACGGAAGAGCAGAATGGTACACATTATTCCTCAAAAAAATTTGATATTAATGCCTTCCTCTCTCTTCTGTCTATTGTACACATTTTCCTCACTCTTTGTAAGTAACAGATCATTTGATTACTCCTGCCAGACTAAATGGGAGAAATTAATACAATAGAAGACCCAGGTGCTTACCTGCACTGTGCTTACAGTCCATACTACTGTGGGTAATAGATGTAAGGCACCTTTCTGCATCCTCATCACAAGCCTCATCACAATCATAGGGCTACGTCATGCTGGCTGCAGCCATTTCATTAAGATCTTGCTTCCAGGCAAAAATCAGTTGAAGTCTTTTTATTATGGTTGTATTTCCACCCATGCACATTTTCTGATGCTGCCGACTGCTTTTCTGAGGAAATCTTCAGCAGCCTCTGTAAGATGTCCTAAGAAGTAGAAAGATCTTAGCCATGAGAGGATCTGATTCAAGTTAGTCCAGCACATACCAAACTACTCAGCAGAGAGTAGGTGGGTTTGGCTTTCCTTAAACAAACAGTAAACCTGCATTTTAAAGCATTCCAATGGCAAAATTTTTCAAACTTGTTCTCTGCTTGTACCTAGTTCTCTGTAAATACAAAAAGGTAACCTCTGGATTAAAATTTTCAAAAGTGCAGAAGTAACTTAGGCTCATCAGTCACTTATGAAAATGGAACTTTGGAGCTTTGAAATTTCCATTCTAAGTTTCTAAATTAGAGAAGACACTGAAACAGAGCTTCAGCAGTAGAGCGGGCCATTTGATAAGCCAAAAATAGCCATTAGCAAAGCAAATATAACTCTAAAGAGATGTAATCTATTTAGAAGAACTTTGGAAGGTAGAAGGTGATGGAAGGAGGGGAAAGCTAATGCAGAGATCACTTATAACTTATGATGTAAATGAAATATGATCCCATGGCATCTTGAAGCTTGGGATATATTTGTTCATGAGATACAAGATCATCATCTTCTATATACAGTTAGGACAGCCTTGTAATATTACATTTTTTTGCCCACCCACCCTCCCTCCCTAAAATTTTGAAGAAAAGTGAGGTAAGAATGTTATAAAACAAAGTGGGATAAATTACTCTCTTATACTGAGCAATCCACTGGCAGTTTTGTGTTCTTTACTTGTATTGGCAGTTACATTGTTTTCAATATGACTTTGTTTCTGTCCCGATATTTATTGTGCCATTACAGCCATTAGTACATGAAAGCCTATTTTGAAACCACTATCACTATCAGTCCTCCTATCTTCCATTTATTGGAGTGAATATACGATGTGAAGAGTGGTGGGAGTTGATATTTTTTGTTTGAAAGGAATAAAGTCTACAGAACTAAAATAAGCTGAAAAAATAATTTCCGTTTTCTGTCTTTTGTAACCACAATTCCACGCTCAAATATTTTGCTACTTAGAGTGATTATGTATGTTCATAGGAAGCATGCAAATGGCAATCCAATATTAGGTAGACTTACTGTAGCTAAAATTAGTAAATATCAGTTCACTGAGAACTTACCCTCAATTCATTAGCAAATCTTATCCTCAGTATCTTTATATACACTGCTACACATTCTGCTAGTTCTCAGCAAAATGGATTTGCCTCCTTTCTCATGTATGATTTTTCATTGGTAGTCCATACGAATACAGTCACTCTAAAGAAAGGGACGCTTACCCTTTGCTTGAGATTATATTTTTAGAGTGTCAGTTATAAAGATACACTAAAGCAGTAGCTCCCTTTTACTTGATAATAAACATAGCCCAACAGCTGAAAAGATATATTTACAATCTTCCACCAGAATCCTCCCAACCCCTTACTGCTAAGAAAAACAAGTGGGCCACTGCAGCATGTCCCAGAACTATTTTGGTATTGGGGGAAGTGCAAGTTCCAAAGCAGTGTGGAAAAATGCCCTGCCAGCTGCTCCTCTCTCATACAAATGTAGGCTTAAGTGTCTTCCCTGATCAACTAGCAGATGAAAGAACTTTCAGATAAGTTGCTTCTACATCATTAGTGCCACATCCACAGAGATTTTTAGGTGTCTCAAGGCTTAAAGGTTCAAATTAATTGCTGGAAGCTAATCAAGTATCACACCTCAGCTGACCTACAGTCATTGGCTGTGCAAGTCAACAAAAAAAAAAATGCAATGTAACTCACAGCAGCTCAGCTCCCTTCACTATGGAGTACACTCACTCAAATTACTTGTGCCTGCCACATATTAAGAGCACAGAGCATACAGACCTATTGAGGCACAGTAACTTGTTACCTCATACCAACTGGCTCTGCTCTGAGTAACATTTGTATTTATAAATATAAACCTGCTTTCAAAGCTCTGGCACCGGAAAAGTCATTGGTGCTTTAACTCTCACCAGTGAAGTTAGCCGAGTGCTGGACGTTCTACTACTCTGCATGCTAAGATCTTGGTTTAGCTGAGCATTTCAAGGGCCCATCTCATGCCTACTGATCACAAGCTATCAGGCCTGCGCTTTGTCTGCTGATCAACCTAGTAGACAGGCTTGTAGTACAAGTGCCACACCAAGACCAGATTAAAACACTGGGTATTTCACACTTTCACTTAGAAGCACTACCAAAGCAGAAGGTGGCATCCCCCACATTTTATGTGGCTGTCTAGAGGCTGGCATACTCAGGGAAGAAGTAAGAGACTACTCAGCTGAGGGGATTCAAACCCAGATTCTTACATTGTTCTTGGAAGCATGAGGGCATTTGGCCTTTTTAAAAGGGATTTATAATGTAGTTCATGCTTCTAAAGAAAAGTTTAAAAATATGAACCTCCCATGAGTAAAAACCTTGGGAAGCAAACAGAAGTCAGGTGGATTTTTTCTATATCTCATGAGCTCCTGGAACCTGATCATATATGTGGCATTAATGACAACACTAAGTGCAATAATGACAATAATAATAGCTGACACAAAGCATGCTGAAACTAGTTTAGTCTGGAGATGAAAAAGACAAAGAAAATAGTTGGATGGTCTATATGAACTGCATATAAACACAGCTTCTTGGTCAAGCTGAGACCAAAAGCCAGGTAGGTATGGTCTGGCTGCTGATGCTGCAACATTAGTGCTTCCCTGTCCAGAAAGCAGTCATAAGATCAAGCAAGTAGTCATAAGAGGCAACATCACCTCTTCCACCTTGACTGTTTTGTTTCTTCAAATTAATCCTTTCCATTAGTATTGGTATCTCCTCTTTTTCAGAATGAGTTTCAGGCTACTTGTAAGTTGCAGTCAAAGGTAGGACTGAAGCTGACTTACACCAAAACTCATTAGCTATAAGCAAAGTAACACTGCAGAGGCTTCAGTTAGCACATAGCACCAGGATACTGCCCAGGTTTGTACAGCTGAAGCCAAATTCAATGCTCTTGTGACTTCAGTGCTGTTGCCCAGGCTAGCTACATCAATATTTGCAAAGCAATATCTATAGACGTTGCTGTCACACCTTTAACTGCAATGTAGATATACAGTCACGGGTAGTGGTCATTAGTGCTCTGAACTCACATAGACACCAAAATTGGCAATTTGCCTTCTCAACTATTTGAGACGCTCGATTTTTGTGAGTAGGCTAGGTTTTATTAGAAACTACGGATCACAGTTGGAAGGACATTGCAAAGCGGTAAATGACATGACAAAGCAGAGAAGCAGACGGGGAATTAAATCTATCTCAGTGCAAACTGTGCCAAACTTCCAAGACACACTGAAGACTGCTATTTCAAAATGAAGACATGCTAGACATTCGCTGTACCACATTTTGATTGCCTAACCTAATGGTCTCATGAACTCAAATTATACTGAAATTTGAGGGGAAGCAGTTAAGCCATGAGAAACTTCTATTAGTCTGCCAAGATAAATTTTCCCTTTTGACATACACAACAGTCTTGACCTTTTTCTGAAAGCAATATATTACATCATAGCAATGCGTAATTTTACTTCGCAGTGCAGGTATACATTTAAGGTAAACTATAACATATTACACACATGCAGCCCCACTGAGAAATTGTTTTCAAAAAAATACTTTGGTGATCCAAGCATCCACGAGAGAACCAAGGCTAACAAAATGCTAAAACTTAAAAATGTCTTAGAATTTCTGGAATTTTCATCCTCTACTCAGTTTCAGCTCTGATGCTTTTATAAGCAACAATCAAGAGGCCATGCTGCAGATGGAGAGAGAAGAGGCTACAAAATAGCACAGCCACCTTCCTATCACCTAAGCCTGAGCACACATCCCATGCAGAATGGCACTGTTGGAAGAGCTACTGCCTCTATATCACCTTTCATACATCCACGTCTGTTCCAATACAAATTTGTTTTATATATATCCAGGCTGTTCCCAATGCTTTTGGGTTTTTATCTGCCAATAAGCAAATTCTATGTTCAGTTTCAACCTCAGGATAGAAGGCAAAGGCTGGGAGCTTGTGCTACAACTTCCATCTGCAAAACCTCTCGTGTGGGCAGCATCACAAGAAATTCTTCAAGGCAGATTGCAGCTCAGAAGACACTGATGGCTATGTTTGCACAATGTAGTGACAGTAGATATAAACACTGTTTGAGCATGTTTTAAATTTAATTTCAGAGCATGTGAACTGTGGGCATCCAGAAGATGGGACACAAATATCAGAGCGGAAGACCCAGAGTCAGTGCCGTCACCTCACCTTTGCGACAACTGTGGTTCTCAGTAGCCCTGCAATAAAATTGGTAGGAATTTTTACATCACAAAACCCCCAACCTTATCACTAGTAGACCTAATGCATTTCCCCACCCTGCTAAGCTTAAATGATTAGACCAACATCACCCACCTCCAGTACAAGACTAATAAACATTGTTATAACAACACTGTACTGCCCTTTACAAGCAAGATCACTGCGCCGTGTCTGGAAAAATCAGTGGATAAAAATGGTCATGTACCTTTGCCACAGTTGGTTAAAAAGAATACAAAGGCATCTCACGACATAGCTACAAAACATGCTACCACACAAATTCAGGATTAAAATCTTTTCTTTTTTTTTTTTTTTTTTAAATAGGGGAGAGGGGGACATTTAGATTTAATTGCACACAAATATAAAACAAACAAAACAAGCCAAGAAACAAACAGCTTTCCAAAGTATGGAATCTTTCACTTTCTTAAATACAAATGCAAAAATGCAAGCTACTGGTTGCAGAAAGGACTATCTTTTTAATTTAAAAAGCGAGAGACAACATACATCATGCACTGAGACATCTGTGGCTGATGCAGGAATCAAAATAAGGAAAGACAACACAGAAAATAAGGAGTCTTTGCTGTGGGCTACTGTCAATGGAAAGCTCAACTTGACTGTCACAAAGAACAAGCTGTCGGCAAACTCATCACTGATGGTGGTCCGAGGGCTGACTAGCACTGTTCAAACAATGGGTAGGACCAACATGAGAATGGAAGTGGAACCCAAAACGTGCTGGTTGATCCCGTCCCATTCGTGCTTCCTCCCAATAACATTGTTATGCAGCCTAGTCAGAAATCAGACCCACATTTGCAAGTGCCCTTAGGCACCCAATTCCTATTGATTTCAATGGGAATCAGGCTCCTAAATGCATTTGTCAGTCTCGGTTTGGTGCTCTAAGAGCAGAGAGAGGCTTTTGTACTACATTGTTTCTGCCTCAATACCTTTTCAGGACAAAAGGGGAAAATACACGCGTGTCTTAGGCATGATTCATGTTCATTTTGCAAGGAGATGACCACATAGCCAGCACAAAAAGATATATCAAGAGGTATATCGTAATGTATGGCTTTTAACAGTAAGTGACAGCACTGGCTGGTTACCACTGTATTATCATAACTCTTTCAGAAACTCTGACAGCATAGTCCAATATTAAGGAAATCCCTATTCTTCTTCTCCTTCCTTCAGGTATCTTTGAAAACTAGCTTTAAGGCTCTGCATTTGTGTTATGTTTAACAGTTATTTTATACGCAAAATGTATTTGGGTATAGTTACCCTGGCTGTCAAGCAGTTTGATTGCCTCAGTTTATAATAATACAATGGAATGTATTTAAGGTGACTCTCTTTAGAGTTATGTTCTGTTACTGTTCAACCCCCTTTATGAGAGGAGATGACTGAAGAAAAAAGAAAAATAGCATATGGCAGCTATTACCAAAATAAACACATACCACATCTTGTTCTGAAACCTTGCATGCTACTCAAGTTACTTTAAGAGTAAAAAAGAGTTAAAAAAAAAATAAATACATCAATTCCATTTATTGCCTCCTGAGCTTTTTTTTTTTTCTTTTTGCCTGGCAACGGGACATCCTTGCTGGCATTACAAAGATCTGATATTCATTAAAAAAAAAAGGAAAGAAAAAAAGCAACTGTGCTAAAAATCATGAATGTCAAAGAAAATTGAGAATGCTAGCACATGCTGAGTCTTGTTCTCCAGCATATTAGCAGTAATACATTCCAAAAACAGGTTTTATCCTAAGAAACTCTGGTTCGGAATAGAAATTATTTTTGTTATGGAAACAGAAAAATGTGCAAAATGATAACCTGTACTTATATTACTTTCAGTGCTTAAAGTCTTAAATGGTTTATGGACATACCACCGTAGACACCACCTATTTTTGCATGCCACAGTGTATAAATGAGTATAAATTTTGTATAAAAGAATCAGAAAAAAATCTTTCTTTCTAGGACAAGGACCTGAAAAAGTAGGACTTAAAATGTCATCTGGTCCATTCCTCTACTCCAAGGCAGGACTGTTAGGGTTTAAAGTATATTTTGGCATTTTTGAGTCTGTATCTAGACTAGCCTCTATCTGATGACTAGAAGATACAAGTGAAACCAAACCTCCTCCATCCCAGAAGAGGTTTCCACCCTGCAAACTAATTATGGAAAAAAATATGAAGAGTGATACTCTAGGAGCTGCACTTGAATTACATGGTTTGATCTATGGGAGGTTATTGTAAGCTGTAGTGTTGTGCCTTGAAAGTGATGCTTTTAGTATGAAAATTCCTGAATACAGGACTGCCTAGGTCTGCAGGCCTTGCCATTGGCTTACAACAATTTGGTATACTGTAAGCACATCAGAACAGTTAACAATTGTCTGATAAAACAATACAGAAAAATACCTGCTTTATTTTCCGCATCTATTAGAAATGTTGTACCAAAGTACAGATACCATTAGACACATAAGCTGACATGACCAGCTTGCAGATAAGCAAATATTTCTTTCTCACCAATGAGTAATGGGAATTAATGTCGTTTAATCTACCAGGTGATAGAAGTGTCATCTAAGTAATTGGATGCTTTGTGTTCCTCCTGAAGACAATGCGATTTTAAGCCTGTTTCTGTACAATGTGTGGAATGAACTTGTTTCCCTTCTGAGGAGATTTATATTTTGTTACTGCAACTCTACAGATTACTTCTATGTAACAAAAACCCCAGAGCATAAAAAAACCCTAAAGTTAAGCACATTTTCAGAGGCGTTCTCCAGTTTAGTCATCACTAGGAACAAAATGTTGGCTCTTTGTTAAGGAGGAAATATCACAAATACCATATGCAACAAGGTTCCCAAAATGGTAGCTGGCAGCAGCAGAAAACATGCTTTCACTGATGCAAAGACCAAAATCTTAATTCAGATGGGCAAATGCAATACCATTTTTACTAGCTGCAGCTAGTATGCACCATAAAAGCATCTTTGTTCTCTTTTTTTTTTTGCCATTCATACTTGCATTTTCCTTTCATCATACCTGCCTTTGCTTTCTGTTCCATTCTTTTTCTTGATGCTCACTCTTGTTACTTTAGTTGTCAGAAATTCTTCCTATAGTTCCATTTTACCTTACTTTCAGGTCAGCCTAGAACTCACTGCCTACCTATTCTCAAATGACAAACATTTTGTCCTAGAAAATACCTGAGGAGCAACGGGGGGGGGGGGGGGGGAAGTTAACTGCAACAATTTCAGTCTTTCCAACTGCTGGAAGAGCTGGGGGAGGGAAGCGGGAGGGCACTTTTTAAAGGAAAGTTTAAAATTTTTGCATACTATTTCAAAACAAAGTAAAAATGGTTAGTTTTACTTTACCATTGCAAAATAATTGTTTAGGATTTACACAGGCCAGTCTGGCCTGCATTACTGTTTGAAAATATTCCTTACCAGTAAAATCAGTATCATAGCTAATGTGAGTCCACTTAAGTCATTTTGTAGCTCATTTCTGCACAAGATTACCATTAAAGTCATAGAAATAATGCTACTAGATAAGCCAGTGACCCTGTTGTTTCCATGGGCACTTGTAAAAAAATCCTTCAAAGAAGGTTATAAGAAGCCCTGATGTGACAAGTTCTAGAACTGTCTGCCCATATGGGAATTTTCTTTTTAATTACAGAGAATAGTTTTTTTACATTGAATTCTCAGACTTGATTTCAGTTATTGCAGGTTTCTTCATTTACATCCATGTAGCAAGACATTATTGAAGACAGATGTGAGAATGTTGAGAATGGAAAACTTAATTTTACTTGAACTTTTATAAGGGACCCACATATACTTTACTAAGTAAAAGCTCTTCTAAAATACATATATAGAAACAATTTGGTTAATATAAAACAGTATAAAAATGTGAGAAAACCACCATGGGCCTAATCCTCCAGGTTTTCAATGATGACAATGAAAAATACAGGAATAGGACTGATTTATTTTGTAGTAGGAGGTGGGGAGAGGAAAATTGTTGGTAACAATTTGGTAAATTGTTTGGTAAATCAATATTTGGTAAATATTGAACACTTTTAGGTGCAAGCAAGACACAAATTATGCTTACACAACATTTCTATCTACATCCATTTAATTTTGTACTTAGAAGTCTTCTATTCCCTTAAAAATGCATACAGAAAATACTACTGCACATATAATCACAATACTATCAGATAAATATTTTATCCAGCACCAATAAAGGATAAGAACAGTATGGTCATCAAATTATAAAGGTCATCAATACATATAATAAAAGATGAAGACAGAAAGTAGATCCTACTTCCTGTCTCTGGACTGCACACACAATCAATAATTAGCCTGGCTAAAATTTTTAGTATGAAGGATTAAGGCAACAGACTTATACTAAGCTATACAGCTCATCAAAATGAGCCACAGAAGAAAGAAAATAACCATCTGACCACTTCTGCCTTTTTCCATCTAGAATTCAACCTCCAGTGTTCCCTCCCAAGCTCTGCAACATCTTTATACCATCTACTAAAACCATGTGTCTTGAAAGATCTCCTAAAGGGGAATGGGCAGCATGAACACTGATCACCCACCCTGGGGATGAGCTGTAGTTATTAGCGTAGGTTTGATATGGCTTTCATAGATGACATTGTATCATTCTGTATGCTTTTCTACAGCAGAATAACTGAGACATATTTCATAGAGTATTTCATATTTCATATCATATTTCAAAAGAGTTGCTGAATATGTTTGAAGACTTAGAACCTGTGTGAAGGAAAAAAAACTTGTACATCTTTTCCAAGCTGTGCATTTTTATAGGAAGTGTTCAAAGATGCATGTATTTGATGTATACCATAAGGATTAATACTCATTGAGGCTATTCAGAGAAGCTGTCTGGAACTGGAAGAGGAGCAATGAAGCATTAAAATAAATGAAATGTAAATAACATGCAAATGAAACATTAAAAATATAAATCAATTAGCAGCTTCCTGTTTTGGTTTGGGTTTTTTTTGTTGTTGTTACTGTTGTCTGTTGGAGTACAATCAACTATGACAAAAGTTAAAGTAATCTTTGAACAGACCAGCCCTTCCACACAGTGAAACAGATAATTATCCTTCTAGCAGCAGTGGTTATGCCTCATATAACTTCCTTACTGCCAGGATAACCTGATCACTATAGAAGGAAGCAGGCAAGAAGGGAAGAAAGGAAAAGCAGAAAGGGAACTGAGAAACATAGAAATTTTTAAAAGCAAGGTGACTCAATATATTCTGTATGTTTTCTCGCAGTCCCAAACTTTTTACATATTTATGTCCTGTATGAAGTAGCATTTTTTTCTTCCTTTTAAGAAATAAAGTTCCAAACTTCAACAGGAATCAGGCCACAACCAATGCCCAGCTCCCCAGGAGCCCTTCCTTGCTTGCAGACCTTGCCACAGGTCTGCTCTGTTCTCTACTACTCTTTTCTGTCCAGCTGTTGTGCCTCATTTTAGCTTTTGGGGGGTTAACTGTCTACCTTAGCAGCCATTGCCTTCATTGCACTCTTTGCTTTGATTCTGGCCCTTGGATGAGTCTTTTCTTTACCAGCTGCAGTTCTCTCTCTTTCTTAGCACCTCAGCGAAGACCTGCTCTTTGTTAGCACTCTCTAGGGTAATCCAGCTACCTACTACTCCTTCTCAAATTAAGTTAACTTATTTTTGTGCTCTTACATGGTGACAATTCATTCACATAAATGCTAGTTACTCCTATGCTATAACATTCAAATGTGTCTCTCTCTGCCCTTAACAATATGTGTCGCCCCTTCTGCATGCTCAGGAAGACTCACTCGTTCCCTGGCACAACCATATATACCTACACACCCAGGTTGACTCCACACATTGCCTTACATATGCTGTTTCTAAACATATTCTTTTCCCCACATTCACTCAATCACACCCTCTTCTTCCTCTAGTACTGTTCAACTTTTAAAAGCACAAATATATTACTCTCAGTGCTGGAGTTTCAAAGTTTTGGTAGATGTGAATGTTACCAAGTAAAAATGTGGAAGTTCAATGTGTTAAGAAGCTATCTTGTGGCTGCAGAAAGAAGAGGTAAAGTGGAGTGTGCATTAGTGACCAGTCTATGAAGTAGAATCATCCAATGCTTCACCTGAAAAGACAAACATGAAAGAACATCCTGTTTGAGTTTATATCATATCCACATTTAACAGATGCTCCACAGTGTTCTTACAATGAAATAACATTATCTAAGTAGTTGGAGTCCCATCCAGCTTGTATCTTCAAGTGAAATGAGTTTAGGAGTTTATTTCCTAGTTCATGTAAAAAAGAACTTAAAGATATGTCAGCCTTTTTTTTTTTTTTTTAGGACGCACTACAAATTTAGTTTGCAGCACACTGGCTGTACAGTAGGGGAAGACGGCTGACCATTATGCAAATTTTGCTCCCAGATTAGCGAGTTGTCTTGATGTACATGAAAATCTTACTTCTATTGTCAGTTTATGTTGAACTTCAGTTGTTGAGTCATATCTTTCCATTCACTTTTCGCCTAAATATTTATTTCATAAAGCATTACTAAAAAAGAAAATACCTGAAATGACAGTTTCTTTGTATCATTTTACATTTGAAATTGCCTTTAGTATTTTAAGTCTATTCACTCAGAAATACAATGAGGTAACATACCGTACATCAAATTAAAGCTCATAAGGTGGTAAATGCTCAATAGTTACAGACATAAAAGATCTCTTCAAATATCTGCCAAGAGAGCAATATTATGATTTCATTTGTAGAAGTATACAGTCCCTAACATAAGCACAAATTTTACAGTACCTTTAGAAATGAGTCTACTGAAGCAGTTTCTCTGCATGAATCAAAATCATTGTAACAGGGAAGTTGGTAAAATAAGTAATCCTACCTTAAAATAAACTAACATCTCTGTATAATGCGTGCACATTATATTTAAAAACTGTTTAGGATGGGTAGTGTCAGCATGAATTTTAAATTTGTATGGTAAAGTACTTGTACTACATATTCATTCTTTGTATTTTAGACTTTATTACATGAGGCCTGTACCTTGAGTTCAACTGAGGACAAATTGAGTGGCAGACATTACTTCATAGTTAAATGGGACTGCTCCACTGTTGTTGAACCAGAAAAGAGTACAACTGGAGTCTACATAATACAATTAGTATGCCATTTTGCAGTGTTCCAGAATGAAATGGCCTTATGATCTCTAATACTGGGGCAATTCTTAGAGAACACACTTAGAGCACTCTTACCAAGCATAATCCCAGATCTACAACTGGATCTATTCAAGTCAGTTTCACATACATGAAGACCCAAAAGACTTTAGCAGACCTTTGTGAAAGATCATCTGGCAGCAGCCTAGATATGAATATGACACAAAATTGATACAAAGGGGATAACGCTTCCCAAGGAAAAAAAGATAAAAGGAAACATCATTGGGATAATTGGAGAAAATCAGAAAAGGAAGGAAGGGTAAAGGCTAAAAAACACATGCTTGGCATTTATATTACAGAATTTTAATTCATGTGTTCAGTTTTCATCTATTGTACCGGACTCTGTTTGGTGCCACTTACTATGCATCTCTAGAAATTATCTGCACTTATGTCAACAATTTTGGTCCTACTATCAGGGGAAAACTAGTACCCAATTGCAAAGTCCAAGTATCCAGTTGCAAAATCTGGTTCCAGCCACATTCCAAGGCAAGTATGTTGACTCTAATAGATTATTTCAAAAGACATGTCACCACTTTGAATAGCGACAAATTTGCAGTTGCAAATACAACTGATCTTTTAGCATTTCCGTATTCAGGATATGAATTGTGAAGCCTATGCTTTCTAACCATCTAAACTTGATTCTTTCTCAGTCAAATTCTAAACCCTATTCCAAACTTAATTCAGACCACAATATCTTCATTCTTTTAAAACTCAAAATTACAAGATCTGTAGTAAAGCACTGCCCTTGGTGGGTCATTCTTACAAGTTTCCTGCTAATACTAGCAGTCCATGGGACATGTTTAATCCATGGGATCTTTAGTCTCCCCCTAGGATGAGTCTTCATTATTCAGGCAGAAGGGAGGTGTGACAAACAATGAACCACAGAAATCAGGTCCATAATTGCCATTAGAAAAAAAAAAGGTCGTTTGTGACACGTTTTATGTTTCCAGTAATTCATTGCTATTGTCAGAATTTTCTTTCTTATATACATATAAAGACATTTTATCTAAACTCTAAAAATAGTAACAGTAAGGCTCAGAAAATAATATAAAAACCAAAAGAAGCCTCATCCTTTTACAATTTTGGCCTTTTACATCCTGTGAGAAATGTTAAAACTGGCTACAAAAATAAGAAATAAGGTGTTTCGTAAGCTCTTCTCCCAGAGTTGTACTTTAGTATATAATTTATATAAGTGTAGCTTAAGGACCAAGATACACTGTCTTTTAAGAAATTTTACAGTTTTTTTCACCTACCCTTTGCCCACAGTGAAAATAGTAAGCACTCGTTCAGAAGAATCAATTTTAATTTAATCAGAAATGTTACTCATTTATTACTCACTTATCCCAGTAAAAGCAATATTAAAATCTATATTAAATGGAAAATTGAAGCTTTTAAAACCAAATTTTAGTACTGATAATATGCATAACACTGCTGAAACTTTGTAAGTTCTCTACACTCCCACTTGATCTGTTGAGAATGAGATGGACTCAGCACCATACCCGAAAATTCACACGCATGCTCACACAAACGCCTTGAGATAAAGCTGAAAACAATACTTTAGGAAATTTTATGATAAATATAGAGCTAGAATGTCATAATATAAGTCAACTAAGATTACATGAACAGTTGTATCTAATTTGGTCAGTGAGGTAAAGTTATAAAGTTTGCACAAGCACAGTGGAGGTTTGGAATTTGTTGCATTAATCATTTAATTTAATATGACAACAAATTAAGTAATATAACAGAAGTAAAAAAAAAAAAGCAGTCTTCAGATGACTGAAGAGACAGTTACAATACAATGACATAGCCATAAGCTGACAAGACGTAGTTAGTCTATCAATACTAGCAACAGACAGACCAGAAAAATCCTAAAACTATAACAAGACTTTCCTCTTCTTCCTGAGAAAGACTTAATCACTGCAGTAGAGCACATTTTTTTCTGTGGAGGAGTCCAAAAAAGCTGGATTTGTTCCCAAATTCAGGAAATAGAAAACTTTAATAAAACAATGGACAAACTAACTCTTGCTGTGGTTCAACTTTACAAGCAGTAACAATGCAAAAGGTATTAATCTACAGCATACTTACACTAAACACCAATCCCATCAATATTTTAACAGTTGTCATCAAGAGAATAGTAAAACCAGAGCCTCATTACACTGAAAGATGTGAAGCTGTTAACACACATCTCAATAAGAAGTTGCGTTTCAGAATCAAACACCCCCAGGCTTTGATTTGAAATTTCCCCCATTTGTTGTCTCTCAGGACATAGTTCAGTAATGATTTATTCAGCTTCTATTGGGAACGAGCAGTAGTTATGATAATGTAGTAACTAACACCTGATTTACTAACTTTGGGAGGAACTCCAGGAGGAAAACTTGGGTTTATTCTGTAAAACTGCATTTTTTCATTTATCTTCCTAAAATTTGGGAGAGATGTTTTAAATTACTATTAAGAAAAACTATCGCGCTAGTGAATGCATTCTCAAGACTACCTGTATACATATACTGAACTCCTCTCATACTAGTTGTATGAGGGGAAAAAAACCAAATCTTTACAAAAAGATAAACAGACAAGTTTCAACAGATACTTATCAAAACATGCAATTTAAATAATTTAAATTTAAATAAATTTAAATATATAAATAATAAATATGGATTGTGACACAAAGAAAAACACTCAGAGCACTGGTCAGAGAAACAACTAGAAGTTCCTTTCTCGGCTGTTCCTCATTTGGAACTTACTGGGTCTCAATGCCCCAACCATCTGTCCATTCTGATGAATTGTGAAGCCTATGCCTTCTAACCATCTAAACTTGATTCTTTCTCAGTCAAATTCTAAACCCTATTCCAAACTTAATTCAGACCACAATATCTTCATTCTTTTAAAACTCAAAATTACAAGATCTGTAGTAAAGCACTGCCCTTGGTGGGTCATTCTTACAAGTTTCCTGCTAATACTAGCAGTCCATGGGACATGTGGACTGATGATCTTTCTCAAGTACAAATTCTATCTCACAAGACCTGGAAAGTTTTCCAGAGACAGTTTGTCAAAATAAATACAATTCCTCAGTAAAACTTTCTTTTCTAGGGATAAAAGGACTTGAAGGAGTCCTAGCTAGCTCTAATAATATATTTTTGTTTGATTCCAAACCCCATATCAATGCCATTTTATTGTAACCATACACAGAAAACATACTCCACCTGCTCAGAAGCTGAGCAACAGAACCCCAAGCATACGGAAATCACTAGGCTAAAATCCAGAGCCATCATAGTGATTTCCTACTGCTATCAACATGTAAATTTACATGCAAATCGTCTGATTGCCCACAAACTGTCCTTGCACTATTCCCTATGTGCAAAAACAAAACAGGCACACATCTGTGCCTTTGACCCCAGCAGAGCCCTTATGCACAGCTTAAATGCTACCTTCTGCTGGCCCTCTTAACACTAGGAGGTTCAACTGTTAAACTGCAAACAGCTCTGATGCATATATTTAGTAACAGTAGCTAAACCACAGTCTGAAACAAAAGCACTGAAGTAAAAGTGATAATACCAGGTCCCACCATAATCTAGCTCCAAAGCTGGTAACATACTCAGTCATCATAAACCCTCTTTAAAAAAAGAGCAATGATCAGCTTGCATGTCTAGGTGTTTTCAAGTAACCCATAATCAATCTTCTACTCTTGTAATGGGTCATAAAGATGATAATGACTAACTATGATTAAAAATTGGTGGAGTACCTATTATGAGTCTACTCCACCCATACTGACGCGTAGATCTGATCTTTTTTTAAAAGTTGCTTTGTATAAGAAAGGTTAAGCCTGACTAAACACATCAGGGTCAAAAGCCAACATTTTGGAATGAAGCCTTCAGATGAAAACAGTGGAGAGGAACATTCCGGGTTTTTTATTGCTTTCTCTGCCACCACACCTTTGCAGTAATCACTTTTTCCAGTAAGTTGGTTGAAGCCTGCAACATAACAGCACTCAAAATATGGTTCAGATATTTAAGAAATCACTATGCTCTGCTACCAAGACTTATCTTTGAAATTCAACCAGACATCAAATTTAATCACTGTTTACTTCTCACACAGAATTACCTTTAGTAATTATCTCAAGTATTTCTTGATCTCACAGCTACACAAAATAGCTTTCACTCCTATTTAGCACAGTTCCTCACAAAGCATAGCTTGGCCAAGCCTCCAATGTTTTTCTGCCACACATTACTATGTTTTTGTACACAGTCAAAAAAGATGTGCATTATCAGACAAGCTCTTATACTAGATTTATATAGTGTCATATCAGAAATAGACAGGCTCAAATAGTCAGTAACCTGGCTACACAAACATACCAAAATAAACATAATAAATAAATGACCTGTTCTGTGGGACTTGAGTGCCAAGTCTAGCCAAGCAGACTTTCATTAGACTAGGAAAGAAGATTGCTTAAATGGCAGTCTATCCTTCCATTTTTGATGCATGTGTTAATAATACAATGCAACTACCGTTTTATTATTAACCTGGCTTCCAAGAGATAGGCTCTGCCAGAAAGAGCTGCATGGTTTTGAGGTAATCTCACTACCAACTCTTTCCCTCACCCCATTGATGGAAAACACACTGCACAGCAGATTTAGCCAAACAGAACCTGTGCCCATCTCTTGGCAACCCATTTCACAGCCCCATTTCCTCTGTACCTTAAAGTAGGACTCTGGAGCAGTTGATATTTGGTACAGGCTTGCTGCTGCTGCTATGAGAATGATAACATCTTAACCATAGGTAGACTTCCAAAACAATTGGTATTTTCTCAGCTTTGAGTCAGTGAAGTCCTATTTTCCCAAAAAGCCCAACTCCTCAAAACCTAGACATATTTTACTGTATTTTATTCAGGAAACTGAATGAGGACCAATGAAGAGCCTACTCATATTACTACAGTCTTCATGGAGCCACACTTATAATTTTAAATGTTTGCAGGTAAAGCAGGATTTCACTGCAATCACTGGAAGGCATAATTTCGTCACTGAACGAGCCTAGTAATTCATATAGCCTTTCCAAACTACATCCACTTACACCAAAAATAGTCTTCTACCAGAATTAACTCAAAATTTGAATAACAAGAGTATTATGGCAACAAATTCATAACTAAGGAGGAGAAAATACTAAGGACCCAATTGTGAAATGCATTGTTCATGGGAAGAATATTTATGAACATAAAACTAAACAATAGGACATCCCATTGACAAAGCCCTACAGGCTAAGCAGCTTAAACCCAAGTTTAAGATTACATAATCTCACAGAGAATCTGAAATACACAACAATGATCTTAATTCATACTTACTTATTTCATGAAGTCTGGCCAAATCCCTGGGGTTTGAGGTTGTCTCTGTGATAAAGATAAAAGAACTTTGCATCAGTTAAAAAAAAAATCTTCTTCAGGTATTTTTAGCAAAGTTGAGTATCATCAATCTAGCTTTATTGTAGAAGCCCAATAAAATATGCTAAACAGTTCTGTAAAACACTACTTTTTCTACTTCGCTAAAAGTTCAATTTTAAGCAAATCCAAACCAATCACAATTCACTGAACCCATAAAAGCACACAAAAGAATATAATACTCTTAATATATAAAAATAAACATGCTCAGATGTCTACATTCAAATAAACATAGCTTTATTTAATTTATCTCCCCCTTTTCATTCACTGGTGACTATTATTAAACCCCATTTGTAAGCATTTAATGCAAAACCCTATCTTTTTACTGGGACGGTCACTCTTACCAGTAATGCTAACTATACTTTTTCATAAAAGGCAAGATTATAAAAGTGGATTGGCAGACAGTAATCATGTAATTGCATACAGTTCATACACATTGCTCAATGATAACAAACCAAAGGAAAAGATATTTGTTGGCAGCTGTAGCAGTGCTCTAGATTCACCTGAAAATAAGGGAGCCCTGTGGATGGGGAATGCAACCCTAATCATAGCAAGCATGTACGTGTATTCTCTTTAAAGCTCATTTTACAACAAATTCAGGTGAAGCTCTGGCTCTAAGGGAAAAGACAATGTGGACTTACTATATAACAGCTGCTTTATGCAGAAGCATGATTTAGAAATAAAGAAGTGTTCCATTTTCTAAAGTTCTCTCTGTTCAGTATTTACCAGAAGAGAGGGGTGTATGATTTTGCATATTTTTTGGCACTTAAAAGTATTTTAAGACTAATGCTGGCATTTTCATAAGTGCTAAATCATCAGAAAGATGACATTTTAAGTTTGCAGGGAAGTTGGCTTGGCACTGTTCTCATTTGCTTCCTTATAGCTAACCACAGAGTAACAGAAAATCTCAGAAGAATCAATGCTCCCTCCTATTGTATCTTGGGGAAGTAAATCACCTTAAATAAGAACTAACCTGATGAACGCTCACCCTTTCCATATACCAAGTCTTCTTATATTCAAACATGTTTAAGATTTTTTTCTAGGTTTGGGAAAGGTGCTAACCAGTCTGGCTGTCAGGTTAACCTTGCCAACCTCACCAACTACAGTTACTGTAAGTTCTGCTGAAACAATGACTGGGCCTAGAGCTGCAGGCAGCCTTTCACCAGGCTACAATGCTGCTGAATGAGGATTTACTGTTCCAAAAGCCCACACAATGCAGCACTAGAGGGATGCATTCTCAATACACTGTTCGCTCATGAACTTTTGGATTTTTGTGCTGGTTTAACAGTTGAATACCAAAGAAATGTTATAACCATGACAGAACAAATTATCATCTAGAATGATGATAACTACAGACACTGGTTTCCCTAACATAAAGTAATTAATTTGACATGCTATTTGCAGAGGTCAGGAAAAAAAAATCTAAGTATCTATTTCTCTTCAGAGCAAATGTTAAGTAGAGGACTGAAAGTACCTCCAAAGCAAGTATTTCATTTTTATTAACCATAACAAACCAAGAGTGGAAAAGAAAGTTACATAAAACTTGCCAGAACATAGTTATTGAACACTGCAGTTTCTAATCTTGGCAATAAATGTAGGTCAAGGGAACTGGAAAATCTAATTACTCTGTAAATTTTTAAACCTGTTTCTTTCTTCTCAAGGAAAAGAAATTGTTCCCTTGCATTTAAGCAGACTTCACTTCACTCAAAGTGTAACTACAGCTAGGTGGAAAGTTATTTTTGTCTGAATGTAAAGGTTTCTGCACTTCCTTTAAAGTGTCTTTGCATCCTGCATTGTTTACTCAGCTCTGGTTCACACTTGTACTCAAGGTATCATCAGTTACTTCACAATTACTATTGCTGTAGTACAAAATCCAGAGACACTCTTCACAAAAACAAACAAAAAAACCCCCACCTCTGAATAAAATACACCTTTGGTACCACACTGTAGCAGTTCCTTTCAGTAATATATCCCATGCAATCATAATTTGATGCCCAGTATTCATACACTGCATTAGCACAATACAAAGCAATGCATCATTACAGAACTATTGCGAATATGCATATGTGATAGCATTGTAAGCATTAATTATTTACTAATTTGACTGTTTCATATACAGTTGTTGGTGACTTCTGTGTATAGACAGACCACATAACTTACTTGCAAGAAGACAGAATACTTTAAAAAAAATACTAAAACTTTGAAGATTCAAGCCTCTTGATGAGTCTAAAAACCAAGGGCCATTTAAGAATCACATCTCCAAACAAAAAAATATCATTTTAGGCATTTAAGATTAATTCCTAGCACAATGAATCTCAACTTTTCTCAAAAAAAAAAACCCACACAAAACAAAACCAAAAAGGCAAGCAGCACCTCTCAAAACAAAATCCCTCAAGGTCCAGAAACCAAAATGTCCTACCACTTCACTTTTTAGGATTCAGCTGTCATTATTTTTTAATATTTTTCCATATTCACAAAGTTGGGTTTCTTCTAGTTTGTAAAATAAAAGCCTAATTACCTATAGGCAGAAGTTGGGGCTTTCACAAAAACAGAGCCCCAATGAATTTAAAACTGTGTTTGAGGATACACGGACCAGAAAATGTAACTATAGCCAGTCTACTGACTGGCCTGACTTGTGGAACCCTCTCTTCCAGCTCTTACCTCTCTGATACGTGACAAAGAAACCATCAAGTTTCACAACAGAGATAGGATTTGTGTGCTGTGTTCCAATTTGGCAGTTAAATGTTTTGTTTGTTTTTTGGGGGTGGGAGGGGTGAGTTGTACAAAAGTGGAAAACCTGGCCTAAGCTCATCTGATCTTTGGACACTGCTTTCATTAAGTATAAATCCTACTTTTGAACTTCCTCCAATTGCGTGAGAGGTGAAGCCTCCTAAACAAAAAAAAAAGGATAATTCAGAAAGAGACATACTGAAGACTTAGAACTTGCTTGTCTTAAAAGGTAAACCCTGAAGCAGTAGCTCAAGGAACAACCCAAAGCAAAATGAGTTCCATCATAATTGATAGGACAAGAGGAAATGGCCTCAAGTTGCACCAGGGGAGGTTTAGACTGCATATTAGGAAATTTTACTTCACTGAAAGGGTTATCAAGCATTGGAACAGGCTGCCCAGGGAAGTGGTTGAGTCACCATCCCTGGAAGTATTTAAAAGACGTTTGGATGAGGTGCTTAGGGACATGGTATAGTGGTGGTCTTGGTAGTGTTAGGTTTACGGTTGGACTTGATGACCTTAAAGGTCTTTTCCAACCTATACGATTCTGTGATTCTGGTCTATTACAAAAAGCAGACCAATGGCAAGATTGTTTTTGCTATATGCATTACATGAATGCACATCTATGCTGTTTGTAAAGATGTACCTTTAAAACTACATAGGAATATGGCAAAGGTGGCAAGGTCAAATGCATAAAATCTAAGAAGTGTTGGTGCAATGACTAACTGTGCAATCTTAATTTGTAGCCCTTGAGTTTCATTACACCATACCACACTCCCTTTTCTGTATCATGGACAAGTTTATGAATACAAGCATCAAAAACATGTTTTTATTCCTCAGCATTCTCAAAGGTTTCAGATCTCAACCCTTTAAACTTTGAACTAAAAATTGCAGATACTACTTGGGTATTGGTCCTTCCTTCACAAAAAAAGCATTTATTTAATGGATCCCTAGTCAGAATATCTGCTAAAGTTGTATGTAGCCTGAGGCCTGACTGGTGACAGGTAGTAAGGAGACCTGAATCTGCACTGAATGAGGAGAAAAAGAAGAAATCTAATCTGCCAGTCCATTTGCTAAGCGGCAAAAATGGCAGGCGCCTTCTAAAGAAAAATATGCTTACAGAAGTAATCAATGCGTAAAAGCAAATTAAATTTGGAGTTTCTTAATCTTTGGGTGTTTGACTTAACAGCTTATTATAACTTTAACAAAATAATATAATTCAATACAATTGTGCTTTCCATCCTTTAGCTTCCATGTTTTTCAAGTGTGATATTGCACTCGGTGCACTTAGTTCACGCTCCGAAGAACAGAAAGTCCAAATTTCACTAAGAACCAGAGTACCCAATGATGACGAACCAATCTCCTTTCAATGCATGCCACAAAAAGCATATGAAAAGTCTGACTTGTTACAGATCAACGAAATTGTTAAAAAAAAAATATCTTAGGATGAAAAAAATAGGTGTTCTGGAACAACAAGAACCAAGTAGGATAGAAGTTTAAAGCACATTGGTCCACTCCAAAAGCACAAAGGAGCCTACTGAACATCAGTAAAATTCAGATGAAGGGAAAAGTTTATGAAACAGTCTGGATGGGTGATTTCTGTAAGTATATAAGTGCACACTACCTTCTGTCTGCCAGCACGACTAAGCAATTGCTGATGCACAAGCAGTTAAGTGCTTCGATGGCTACTTGCAATCGACAGCATCCCAGGGGCATTGAGAAGAGTAGTATTTCCTTGTTTTGCTTTTGGGTTGGATTTTGCAGGGTTTTTTTAATGATAATGAAAACACCAGGGCTTTCACCCTACCAGATGATAATAAAGGTATGTGGGTAGTAGACCTTTTCCTGGCCTGTTGGCATCATTGGGAAGGTCTTTCATCCATCTTCAGCTCCTAAATAACGTTATTCTATAAACCACAACGACAACAAAAAAATAGCCTGCTTTCCCAGCCTGCATACACCACGATCTTCTAAAAACAAGTTATTTCAAAAACGGTTTAACTTACACTGGCAAAGCTACACTCTTACTACGGTACTTGAGCCACGTGCATCCTCCATTTACCGAGCCTCGCAGCAGGGAAAGCCGCCCTGCCTCGCACACCTACGCCGGGCGCCCTGCCATGGAGGCTGCCAGCAGAGACCGCATCCCTTCCGCGCTCGGAGAGCTGTGCTGGACAAAGGCCCAGCGCCGCTGGAGCGGCGCCTGCGGTAGCCCTGCGGACGCGGAGGGACCGCCCGCAGCCGGCCGCCGCCAGCGGCAAGCCCACGCCCGCCCCACGGGGACAGCAGGTCGTACAAGCCCATGGGGCAGCCCTGCCCCACCACGCCCGCCCCCGGCTCGGCGGGGCAACTGCGGCCAGTGGGACACCGGGGCGGACCCCGAGCCGCGGCCCAGGCCGGTTCCTGTCAGCCCACAGCGCTGTGAGGGCGGGCGGGGAAGGGCGGGGAAGGGAGAGAGGAAGAAAGGGAGCAGCCTCGTCCCGCCTCACACCAGGACCCACTCCCCTCGGGGGCAGGGACAGCCCCCACCCGGCGGGGCCCCACCAGTGACTAAGCACGCCCGCCGCCGCGCAGTGACCGGCCTTTTACCTCCCCTCCCGCTCCCGGGGCCCCGCCCGCCGCCGCGGCCCGCCTCTCTCCCCCGCCCGCTGCCGCGCCCGGCGCCTGCGCGGTGCGGCGCGGCGCGCGCGGGCGCAGGAATGTGCGTTACAGTTAAATAGTGGGCGCAGGGGCGGCCGCCGCGGCGCTCGGGGCCGGCGGGCGGACGCGGGGCGGTGGCTCAGGGGCGAGCCGAGCCGGGCCAGGCCGGGCTGGGCGGCGAGGGAGCCTCCATGGCGCGGCGCGGCTCCTGGGGCGGCGGCAGCGGCGCGGCGCTGCTGTGACAGGAGCTTGGCAGCTGGGACTGGCCCTCCTCCTGCCCCACTCCCGAGCAGGGGGCCCGCGCCGGCGTCCCGGGGGCGCGGCGGCGCTCGGAGAGCGGAGCCGTGGCGGCGGCGGCGGCCGGGGGCAGCCGGCGTGTCACCGCCTCTATGATGAAATTTAAGCCGAACCAGACGCGGACGTACGACCGGGAGGGCTACAAGAAGCGGGCGGCGTGCCTCTGCTTCCGCAGCGAGCGGGAGGACGAGGTGAGCCCGCCGAGCTGCCGCGCACGTGGGGCGGGGGGCGCCGGGCCCGGCCCGGGCGGGGCTCCCGTTCCGCCGGTGCCGCGTCCCTTTGTCTGGCCGGGGGGCGCGGGCCCCACCCCGGGGACACCCCCCTGCACGCACAGAGCCGTGCCGGCGCTCTTCCCCCCGAGCCGGGGGAGGGCGCGATGCCGCGGAGCCGTGCGGCCCCCCGGCCCGCAACCTGCGCTGGGAGCAGGGCCGGCGGCGGGCTCCCCCCTGCCGGGCCGGGGCGGGCGCGGCGGCTCCGCGGCGCGTCTCTCTCCCACCATCTTGGGGCGGCGCGGTGCGGCGGGGCGCGGGCCCACGTGCGCGGCGCCCTCCTTTGTGCGCGGCCGCGGCCCCGCGCCGCGGGCGGCGCCCCCCCGGGGGGGGCGGGGGGGGGGAGCAGCTCCCGGGGCGGAACCGGACACCAGCCGAAACTCCTGGGTTATCCTTTGTGTGCCCGCGACGCGCAGAAAACCGGTTAATGTGTAATGGCGCATTGAGGGCAGGGGTGGTGCTGCCCTTAAACCGAACCCCCCGCCGTACTTCAGCGGGGGGAGGGGGGGGATCTTGTCTTTGGAAAACCTGCGCCTCAGTGGGTGTTTCCCACCAAGAAAGTAAGAGCGGTGCTGAAAAATATTTTGTCATGGAGCTCGGGGGCGGGAGGGGGGGGTGTTGCGGTTTTGGTTCTAGAGGATAACGCTCAGCCGGGGTTTTATGTTGCAGCAGAATCGGGAGGTGGCAACAAAGTTGTCCTATATTCCTAGCCAAGGTCAATTGCACTGGCCGTTATCGAGAAACTTTGCTGATGGTTTCGTTGCACAATGCACTTATAGACTGTCTCAAGCTGGAAGCATACCCTTTCCTGATTTTAATTTTCATTTTGTTGTTTAATAGCTATAAAATAACTACAAAGGTTAGGGCTTGGAGGTTTTTTCTCCCCCTTTATCTGTAGGCTGGAAGAAGCTAGTGTCCTGTCCAGGCTGCCAATATGGCAAATTTCTTGCTTAAACATCTACTAAGCAAGGTAATGCAGCAGGGAGGGGCCTGATCTCAAAATACAGACCCTTGGGTTTAAGCAAAAATTTTGTATGGTTCTCGCACACGCCATTCCCTATGTGGTATAAATGCAGCCTTGGGACCACACTGATCAGCTTTTCCTAATATTATAAAGGAGAAAGGTGCCCAGCAGGAATCTTGCTAGTTCTTGCTATTGGTCTAGCTTTTCTTTGGTTTCAGCAGCACCTCTGATACTCCAGCATGCTTTCCCATTTATGTGTCTTTGGTATTTATTTTTGAATGCTACTGCAGCTCAGACTTTGGAGTTCAAACACCTGAGCCACTGTTACAGCTTTCTTGCGCCAATTCTAGTTGGAAATTCGTGGTTGGGGCACCTTTGTCAGTGATTTCCATTCATTCTTCATTTCCTGCTGCAGCTTCTTATGTTCTCTTTCAGTCTTGCATCCAAATGAAACCACTGGCTGCTTCAAAAAATTGTGTGTAAGAACACCCTCTGAGGCTAAGGATGGTAGTAGCAGCTTTGCTGGGCTGTGTAAGACGAGTGGATGCTGACACTTGTTGCACTGGAGCACTTTGTGGTATTGCGGACGGAGCACCTGTATGGCTGGCATGAGGCTGGGCTTTGGCATTATGCAAGTAGACACACGTGAAGGTGAAATGAATGGGGTAACACCAAGTCAGATTTGGTACATAGATTAAGCATGTAGAAACAGTTCAAATCACTTTCTGATAAGTTATTTCCAGAGAAGCAATGGCAATATCTTGAACTTGCTTAGCTGTTTCCCAAGTGCCAGATCTATCTGTATCAATACAGAATAGAAGAAACTTCCTTAGAAGTTTGATGCCTGTCTACTGTTTGTGATTAACTTGTATCACCAGCCATGTTCCCTGAATTGGCTGGACGAGGCTTGCTTATGTTGTTCTTGAACATTGTTCTCTTAATATGTTTCCATGTAGGTCTACTTCAAACTCCACGTACATGTCTTCAGTGTTTCCTTTCTAATTCTCGAGAGATTGCATCATTGATTTTCAGCTGACCTGCATCTCTGGGGATCTTTATGTGCAGCATAACTTCTACTGTGAAGGAGTACAAAGGCAGTACCTGAGTGACTGGAGGGAGAAGAGGGGAACAGCAGACTCCTGTAGAAGCTGGGGGGAGGAAATTGGCTTCCATAGTTTTTTTTTAACCTACAGGGTTACTACCCTATAAGCAAAGAGTTGCTAGACATTGGAGGAGAGACAATAGAACAGACAACTGAAAGCAGTCTTTAGCAATACATTTCTTTTTAGGAGTCCTTAGAATTAACCTATCTTCCTGCTTCTGTTCTGACTTTCTGAAAGGCCAGTCCATATCCACTTGTGCTTGTGCTTTAGCTTTTTTCCTCCTTTCTTGCACTTTGCTTTCTGACACATCTGTAGACAGCAGTCATTCCTTTCTTAGCACTTTTTGGATGGACTTGAAGTCTTACAGCCTCATCTCCTAAAACCAGTTTTCTCTCTGATCATCATGGTAGCTCTTTTTTCTCCTTCAGTTTGACAGCCATATTTTTTGAATGTGGGTGACAGTTGTAGTTGCTTTAGATGGAATCTCACTGTGTTGTGTAAAAGGTTACTAATACTTCTCTAGCCATACTAGGAAAAAACATTGTGATAGGACCCATCTTTATCATGATTGGAAAGCTATCATGTAGTCATCTTGTGATTAATGGTGGTATCTAAGTCTCTAACTTGTTCCCACCTTGTGAACTCTCAACTTGTACCAGAAATTCTTACTGTCCTGCGCATTAGATTCACAATATGTTCTTCTTAACCAAATGTGATCCTTCCTCAATTTCAGCATGAGATCCCCCTGTTGATATCGTGACTTATGGATGCTGCCTCTCAATTTGGAGACTTAACAAATTTCAGTGACAGCTTTTTGTGATCATTACCAATGAAAATCAGGCCAGTCACTAAAACATTTAATATCTCTATTGTTAATAATCTTCTAGGAAAATCTGCATGTCACGGCTTCTTTGTCTGTTTCCTCTCTGTATTGCACTTCTTAGGCTACCTTTGTAGCCTTGCTGAAGCCCATGTTACAGCTGAATTTTATGGACAGTGAAGCAACATGTCAGTTGAAACAGGCTGTGGTAACAAAGTATGTTTTTGGTAAAACCGTATTGTATTTCCATTGATTTCCTGTTCAATTCTTAATTTATTAATTTGGAACATAGGTGGGCTCTAGAATACTGCTGACGCAAAATTCAGTCTGGTGGTCCCTGGAAACAGTTTGAAATACAGCCGCTGAACTCCTGCTCTCCAGCTACAGCACCCTGTCCAATTAGACTTACGAACAGTCTGCTGCCAGACTTAAAATTGTTGAGTCAGTTCTCTTGGGTGTTACGGGCTGGAAACTGGGCTTGCCCACAGTTTTGCAACCTGTCAAAAGCTTCTGCTTTGTCTTGAGAGCTGGTATAGCAGCTGGAAGCATGTACTTGTGAGATGACTGATGGTTGTCCAGATGCACGGCTGCAAAAATCCTCCCTTCCTGTTTCTTTCTTAATCTTTGAGTGACTCCACATATGCCAATTTACTGCTGTATAGCCCATTTTGGTTTAGATTTTGTAGCCTTCATGCTGTGATATTGTATGATTTTTTTTAAAAAAAAGAAAAAGAATCCTGGAGGAAGCCCAAATAGCCAAGTAATGTGGCCAGTAGCTTTGGATTTTTTCTGAGTGTTTTAGAAGATCTCTTAGATTACTGTCATTAAAGTGTTGCCTGTTTTTGTGTCTCAGTGCTGTCATTTGGGCTGAAGAGAGAGCAAGATGGCTGAACATGAGCTTAAGTGCTGGCTCCTACTGTCATTCTTAATGGAAACGAAGCAGTAATTGCAGGCACTGTCTGCCCTTTGAATGAAAAAAAATTGCTGGAAATGAAGCAGGAGAAATCCCATGAAAAATGAAGCAAGGCTATGTGGGCATGAAATGCATGAGGGCTGCAGGCTTTTTGCTTTGGACAAGCAAGAAACTGTTAGGTGCGTGCAAAAAGCTGATGGTATTCAGCAGAGTGGGATGGGCTGGCGGATTTGTGCGTGAAGAAATGCAAGTCTCTCTTGAGCAACTTGAGCTGAGGATGGCAGCTTTGGGATAAGCTCGCAGGAGAACCTCTCTCAATACTGTGAGGACCCAATTCCATGGGTTGGAATTGCTTATGCATTCAGTACTCTGCAAACACTGGTTTTACATAAAATGCTGCTGTCTCAGGGTCTGGGCAGAGGGTAGGCGAGGAAGTTCTTACCTCTCAAAGCAGAGAACCAGGCAGGCCTTTAAAGCAACAAGAGCAAATAATAATAAACATATTTTTTTCTAGTCATTTGGATAACTAAGACAATTTTTAAAGCTGATTTAATTTTTCTTCCATCAACTACATATTATACAAATAAATGATCAGTTATTTTTAAACACTTTGAATATAAAACTTGAGTGTGTTCTAATTATTTTGGCATCTGTAACACTGCTTTATGTAATTGAATATAGTATTGAAAGCCCTACTTTACTGTTCAGCCAGCAGTTGCTAGTGACAGATCTATAAAATGCTTTCCTATGCAAAAAAAAGTCTTCAAGCTTTTCAAGTTTTAATTTTGCCATTTTTGTTGTTCAGCCTTGTACAAGAGATGAAAATAGATGGGAAAGGTTTCCTGTTACTATTGAGACAGTAGTGAGGATAACTGTATTGTCATGCACTTAGGGGAAATTTAGATCCCCCCACCCCGTAGCAGGGCATACACTTGCATGTCAATTATTGCCTCTTAATTTTGAGTTAAAAATTTTAGGCTCTTAGTATTGTATCTCCTTTTTGGTCTGATTTAGGGAATTTTATTTCTTGGGCTGTAGAATGTAAAGATTTAAGAAAACCTTGTTTAATTACCTTGTTCTGGTGGTCACATTTTATTATTTAAAAAAAAATAGTGGTGTTCTTCAGTTTCTTACAGCTGTTGTTTCATATTAGCAATGGTTTTATTAAAGGATAATAAAGGAAGAAGTAAAATGTTTTTCTTATTTGCATTGCTCTAAATCATCTGAAAACCAGAAAGCCCTGTTGTAATGTAATCTGATCTATAAAACTAGGGCCCAGAAGTGTCAGATGGCTACCCTGGCAAAATGGGGTGTTCCAGGAATTTTTGTAAATAAACTTGCACAGTGATGAAAAATCTTCCATACTTGACTCCGAATTTGTCATTTGGTTTCTTTATCCTCCAGTGTAAGTTCCTAGGTGTAAACACACAGATAATGTGTGCTTTAAAATACAACTTGAGAGTATGACCATGGCACCATATTTAAGCCTGGCATGCTCTCCAAAGCAATGTATGGACTGATAAAGGTTACCTAGCTTGCTCTATGATTGCCTAATGGAATATAGGCATATTTTTAAATACCAGAGAATACACGTTTCAATACACGTCGGGCACACTGTGGTTTTTTACTTGTTCTGTCTCATGTCCCAATACACGTCGGGCACACTGTGGTTTTTTACTTGTTCTGTCTCATGTCCCTGCCCTGCTAACATACAGGAGGAATAATTGACATAGGATGACTGCTGTCTTAGTTTTTCCTCAGCATTTTCTTGATATTTGGACATCATCTGTGTGGTGTAGGAAGGGGTATAGCTTGAAAAATCAAGACCTATAGCTTCCAAATTGGTTCTTTATGATGTGTCTACAGAGAGAGTGTCTGCTTATGGTGCATCCCTGCAGGCTCCTATGGAGTTCTGCAGTGGTTTAAGCTTGTGTTAAAGTTAAATAAAAATAATTGAATGTTAGGTTGCTGTGGTAGGATTTACATCAGGTAACCAACTTACAAAACCCAAGTGCCTTGTTATCCCTACTTCCACAGAAAAACAGCTTTCTGCAGGCATTGCATATGCACCTTGCCTTCATGTTGGGATCTTTTTTGACAAACCGCAACTGCTTGCCAGCAGTGGAAGCCTGCAGGTTTGGCGAAGCTGTAGGAATTCAGCTGTCCACCATGGCAGGAAGCTTCAGTCTTCACTCATGGCTCTTCAGATACTGAAATCAGTCAACCACGAGGTGGTTTTTTTTAATTGCAAAGCCTCGATTCTTTTTTTCCAGTACCTATGGTATTATTTGTGTATGCCATATGAATGTGTTTAATGGGGTGGATAGTCGCTCAAAATGGGCTGAGGGGAGAAGGAAACATGGATGTACCTGTCTGACATGAGGCTAAGCTGTCCTGCAACAAAACACGTTTTGTGTTTTGCCCTGTTTAGAAGATGCTGTCTCTTTGAACTAGTAATATTTGTAAGTGTTTAGATACTTGAGAAAATATCCTTTATAGCTTACTTGCACCATCCTAAGTTTACTTTGAGGATTTAAACTGGTGGTTAAATTTCTGTTTGAATTGCCCCAGTTAACTTGGTGGTGCTCAAAACTTTGACGTTACCAGTTTCTATGAAATAGCAGAGTGGCAGACTTCTTCAGAAGTATACACAAATCCTCGCTAGAGATATATATGCATATATAGACACACATATATGCGTATATATCTCTAGCTAGGATTTGTAGCCATGTTTTCTTAAACATCTTTTGTAGGTATGCAACCGCATTCATGGACCACAAGCTGATGTGTATTTTCTTCCAGTCTTGTTTGTAGAACACTTAAAAAAGCTTATTTTAATTAGGTGGCTTTCTCCAGTTATTCCAACTTGAAGAAAGATGTGTTTGGCTTTGGCCAGCCACTGATTTCACAAAACGCTACAATCTTAGTGCTTAAGCACTTCAGTGGGACCAGTCCTGTAAATGTAAATATTTAAAAACAAATTTTGTCTTCAAAGTTGTATGGGTTTTTTCCAAGTATCTCGAAGACAAAAAGGGCTAAAAGGTAACTGGTACTTGTCAAGAAGTAACCTTGTCATGGCTTTACCTGCAGCTGACTGGTTCTCAAAGACTTGGAGCTCTTGTTTCTGACATGCTTGGAAGCTGATCCCTTAGTCAAACAGATTATGTTGCTGAGTAACCAGTAAAGCCCAGTTCTCCTGCTCAAGATTAGGCCATGGTTTTGAGTTACAAAGAAATGGGCAGCAAGAGTTTTAGCTCTTCCCCTGCTACCTTGTGTGTTTTCTCCCTTGGTCTGTATTGGCAAGCATCAGGGAAGAAGGACGTACTGTAAAGTGGATTGGGTAACTGACCCAGCATGAGAAGTAAAACTTCTTTTATAGACACTTGGGGGGGGTTTCTTGTTTATTTGCAGGATTTTTTGCAGCCAGGAATCTCCTTTTGCCATATGGCTGGGTGCAAGATCTGCACCCTTCATCACCTTCATCATGAGACCTGTCACATCTGATTCTCCGAAGCGTACCAAAGCTTAGGGGGAGATCTAATGTTACAGGTGACTTGAGTGCTTGTTGACGTGAGGAAATGTGTTCTGACTGACGTACCATAGTAGTAGAGGGCTGTCTGTTCCTGATATGAACACTTTAGCCGAAGAACAAAACAAAGTACTTTGAAGAGCCAGAGAAAGGTACTCAAATTCTGAATCACTATAACAACATATTAGCCGAATATGTGAATTTCATGTGAAATAAAATTTATAAATAATAGAATTTTAATTGCAAGTTAAAACAAAACTTCTTCTGAAAAAGGCTGATGTTTTTCTCCTTATTGCCGTATATCCTTAAAATCAGAAGATCTCAAAGGAAAAATCATTTTCAGATCTGATTTTGAAGTATTATAAAAATACATGCATCTATTTCTTTATCATTCTTCTTCAGAATGCCAGTAGAGTTGCACTGATTGATGTCCAAGCATCATGCTGCTGCTTTGAAAAGCGATCTTTACTTAAAGGTGGGAGGATATTTCAGACTTTATTTAATATATTGTATAGACACAACCCAGTTTTCTGGGTTGCTTTCAAGATGCTGCGCTCAAGTTAATGAGCGTTAGGATTAATGTACTGCTAGTTGTTATGCCATTTCTCTGCTGCTCTGCCAGTTCCTGTTCATTGAGACTAAATCTTCTTTTTAACCTCTGTCATAGCTGGGGACTGCTTTTCAGTCTATTGTCTGTAAAGTACTTTGCTAGAGGCTCTTGAATTGGCTTAGGCTGATCTGAAATCGGGTAGCTGCAGTCATGCCTTTCTACCCGATTGTGCGGTTCTGACCCTTGCATGGCTGTGTACTGATCAGTGTAGAGTGTGTGCAGGCTGAAAACTAAGCTTTAATGGTACAAGCTAGTTTTCAGCCAGATCAGCTTCCTGAACTCATTGTGCCAGTGTAAGGGAGAAAGTAAAGATGTTGCAGCCTTGACTTTAATTAGCTTTTAAAATGCTGTCAAGTCTGATCCCAGGGTTTTTCACTACTCTACTATAATTTTGTGCACACTCCAGGTCAGAAAAAGTAATTTTGAAAATGATTGCAGTAAAGAATGAGATTATAAGCAATCACTCTACTGAGAATATTTTCAGGAAGGCAAAAGTATGTTCCTTAGTAAATGCTACTTGTGTGGCATTGCTATGACAAGTTGTAAAGCTCTATTGCATTTTTCAACTTTCTGGAGTCCAAAAAGAGACAACGGCATTCTGGGACAAGGATACCATGGTAACCTATAGGGGAACTGAGAAGCTGTTTCAGAACGACTGAAATGAGGCAGTGATTCTTAAAATAGCAAAAAATGTTAGATAAAGGAAATCTCTAACTACAGTAGTAGGTTGACATGTGCTCTCTAATTTGAGATGTGTGCTTTTGCCTAAATTCACACAGTGAATCCTGCAAATATGATCCAGGGTTTGTAAGAGGTGCTTTTCCTTGCTCCTCAATAATGTTTCTGTGTTGTAGCATTCAAAGTAGTTTCCCCAGTACTTTTAAGGAGGCTCCTGAGCTGAAAACAATTGGAGGTTGGAAGTGTGAGGGAACAATAAAATATTTCCTGCTTGTATTCTTCCCTGAGCATCTGCTTATGGCCATTTTTAAACAAATCATAGGGCATAACTGACCATTTTGACTGTATTTGGATTAAACCATCTTTATGACTCTTTCAGGTGCTTGTAACTTTGCAGACCAACCATGTAGGCTGAAGTTTCCGTGTTGAGTGTGCTTATATTAACCTCCATCAAAGTGGGTCCTGTTTTGTTTTTTTTTTTTTTTCCTGAGAATAGGGTTGGATTTTTTTTTCCCCTCTTAATGTTTCTGATGCCTGTGAGAACATGCAGTACATCTGTTCTTTCTAACAGCATTTTGACACTTTCTTTTGTACCTGAGAGGGTACTTCTTGCTGCCTTTACCATCTTTCCTATACTCTGTCCAGTTTAAAGCTTCTGAATTGGTTCACATGTACTCATCTTCGTAGAGCTTGGGAGCTAAATCCTTTGTCCTCCATGCACCTGCCTTCTCCTTTCCTTCTCTGTGCGGTGTTTAGTCGTACACCTGAGCAATGCGGTGTTCTTTGCAACTGAGCCACACGTGCTCAGTGGTCTTTTGGGGGCGAAGGGTTGATTCCCTTCCTCTTGAAAGTTGTTCCTTTTAACTGACAGTTTTACTGTTAAAAAAAGGCAAACTTGGCTACCTCCATCACGTAATTCAAATAGCAAGTTGGACATAGCTAGTGGATTGGTGGGTGTGATGAGAAAGGAGAACATGGGGTGTGCAGTGGGAAAGAGGAATAGATGTGGTTAGGCTGGGAGTAGAGACCTTACAAAGATATCTAATGGCAAATAAATACTTTTTGTGGAACTGGAGTGGTACCTTTTCAACTGTAAGTTGGTTTTTCCTTGCAAGTAATACATCCACTATGGAAAAATTCCCATCTTGCAGTTGGTTTATAGTGGCTTCTGCTGCTATTGCTGCATTACTTCAAGTTGTGGATTACTGTGCGCTGAAGTCAAAAGAATCCAGCTGTGGGGGTTTTGTTTCTCCTGTGTACCAAGTTTCAACCTTAACCTTGTCTCATGGTTTAACCCCAGCCAGCAACTAAGCACCACACAGCTGCTTGCTCACTCCCCTGCCCTGATGGGATGAGGGAGAGAATCAGAAGAGTAAAAGTGAGAAAACTCGTGGGTTGAAGTAAAGACATTTTAATAGGTAAAGCAAAAGCTGCACACGCAAGCAAAGCAAACCAAGGAATTCATTCACTCCTTCCCATGGGCAGGCAGGTGTTCAGCCATCTCCAGGAAAGCAGGGCTCCACCATGCATAACAGTTACTGGGGAAGACAAACACCATCACTCTGAATGTCCCCCCCTTCCTCCTTCCCCCAGCTGTATATGCTGAGTGTGACATCATATGGTATGGGATATCCCTTTGGTCAACTGGGGTCAGCTGTCCCAGCTGTGTCCCCTCCCAGCTTCTTGTGTACTCCCAGCCTCCTTGCTGGTGGGGTGGGGTGAGAAGCAGACAAGGCCTTGACTCTGTGTAAGCACTGCTCAGCAGTAACTAAAACATCCTTGTATTATCAACACTGTTTTCAGCACAAATCCAAAACATAGCCCCATACTAGCTATTGCAAAGAAAATTAAGTCCAAAACTAGCACATTCTCCACCCCTTATTCCGTACTGTTTATGTCATGCTCAAGTCTCACACTATCCAGTACATTCTCATTAACCACCCCCCCCTTCCCATCCTTTAATACAATACACAGATATCATTCCCTTAGTCTATGGACCACCCCTGTGAAATGTCTGTAAAATGTCCATAAATGTCCACAAAATGTCCACTGAGTTTGTTTAGTCCATGCCTTTGGGCTCTGTCTGTTATGGTGGTCACTCAGGACAGGAGAGGCGGTGTGTTGTGTGGAGTTACTGGGCACCAAAGCCAGCTCAGGTTGGGTCACTGCTGCACTTGCACTGCGTCTTGTCCACCATTGGTTCATGTGGTTCCTGCTATAGCAATTCCTATAACATGCAACACAAATCCTAGGTTGGTTACAACAATTTAAAGGTATATATGTTACAATCTCCACTCCTGGTCCCTCTGGACCAGACCATAGGGTTTAACATTGCAATGAACTCCTTCCCTTGTCCCTGCTCTGGCTTGGATTTATCCACAGACTGCAGTCCCTTAGGGGTGTACCTGCTCCAAGTGGAGCCTTATCTGTGAGCCACAGTCTCTCCAGGGGTATACCTACTGTGGCATAGACTTATCCACAGCCACAGTCGCTTTGAGGTGCACCTGTTCCGGCATGGCTTTCTCCATGGGACACAATGCCTTCAGAGATATACGTGCTCCAGCATGTCATTACCCACAGCCACGGTCCCTTCAGAAGTAAACCTACTCTGACATGGCCTTACCCATGGCTGCAGTCCCTCCAGGGGTGTACCTGCTCTGTTGTGGGCTTATCCATGGCCACACTCTTCGAGGTGTTCCAGCATGACCAAATGCATAGCTACTGATACTTCAGGGTGTACCTGCTGCAGCATGGACTTATCCACAACTACATATGCTTTGAGGTGTACCTTTTCCAGCGTGGACTTATCCTTGGGCCACAGTCTCTCCAGGGGTATACCTGCTGCAGCACAGACATAACCACAGCCACAGGTGCTTAGAGATGTACCTGCTCTGGCATGGGCTTATCCACAGCCACAGATGCTTCGGGATGTCCTGCTCCCATGTGGACTCATCCACAGGTCACAGTCACTTTAGCTAAACAGCAATAACAGCTATAAATTCAATCTAGAACATTCCAATCAAAGCTGTTGTTATCTTGAACCCTTTGAGCCCCACGTTGGGCACTAGAAAGGACTGTCGTGGTTTAACCCCAGCTGGCAACTAAGCACCACACAGCTGCTTGCTCACTGCCTCCCGGTGGGATGGGGGAGATAATAGAAAGGATAAAAGTGAGAAAACGTGTGGATTGAGATAAAGGCAGTTTATAAGTAAAGTAAAAGCCGTGCATGCAAGCAAAGCAAAACAAGGAATTCATTCACTCCTTCCCATGGGCAGGCAGGTGTTCAGCCATCTCCAGGAAAGCAGGGCTCCACCATGCATAACAGTTACTTAGGAAGACAAAACACCATCACTCTGAATGTCCCCTCCTTCCTTCTTCCCCCAGCTGTATACGCTGAGCATGACGTTATATGGTGTGGGATATCCCTGTGGTCAGTTGGGGTCAGCTGTCCCAGCCGTGTCCCCTCCCAACTCCCTGTGCACCCCCAGCCTGCTCGCTGGTGGGGTGGGGTGAGAAGCAGACAAGGCCTTGACTCTGTGTAAGCACTGCTCAGCAGTAACTAAAACATCCCTGTGTTACCAACACTGTTTTCAGCACAAATCCAAAACATAGCCCCGTACCAGCTACTATGAAGAAAATTAACTCTATCTCAGCCAAAACCAGCATACCTCACTTTTTTCTTTTAAGGTAAGCTGATTTTTAACATATTTATTTTTGTAAGCTATAATGTCCTACAGTTAAGGAAGATATAAAGCGATGATATTTTGTATAACCTTAAGTAATTTTCTACCTCTTTGAGTGCTTGATATGAAAAAAAATATAAAGAGGAATAGCTTTTGGTTGTAATTTGTATTGCTCTGAGCTGTTGCCGTTTTAGTCTTCTGGAATATATGGCTGCTAACTGTTTCACAAGTTTCTTTTGACTGGAGAACGCTAAACAGGCCAAAGCCATGGCATCTTTCTCTAGAAATTTTCAGTTGTTTGTCTGCAGGCTTGGCATTTATAGTGAGCAATCCCATGATGCGCTGTAATTACCTTTGGGGTTTTGGTTAACCGTATCTTGGTTAAGCGTATCGATAGGTGCTTATTACAAGTAGGCTGGCTAACAGTTTCTCTTCCTCTCTGCACCCAAAGGTCATTGCTATTCCTGGACTTGAAAACAAGGTAAAAACTTGGCTAGTAAGACTTAGTGGAAGAATTGTCTTTTTCTCCTCTTAGCTGAATTTTGTAGCTTTACTTCCTCACTTGGCAGTATTATGGAAAATAATAGCTTTACCTTAGTCTTTGGAGTAAAATAAACTTAACAGTATAACTAGGCAAGCAGATTTGATGCCATTACTCTGTACTTTGGAAATCTTTTGACCAAGAGTCATCAACAGTAAGGCTTTTTCAGAGACACGGGAAAGGCAATGATCACTAGCAAGTAATACAGCACAAGAAATCTCATTCCTTTCTCTGCATTCAGAGATATGGGGTATAGATTTGTCTGCATAGGGAGTACTTCCGTTGTTTTCTTCTGAGCCTAGTGAGGTTATGATGGAAAATTTGGTGTGCATAGGCCAGAAAAAATGTAGATGTGTGAGATTCTGCAGTCTTGTTTTTCAGTAGATTACTGTAATCTGCATGAACATGAACGTCCTCAGAAAAGACTGGATGTCCAAGCGACCTAGATCTCTATTGTCCTGGTTTGCTTATCTTATATTAAGGGAAGATGAATTGCTAGCTTTTTGCTGCTGATTTTGCACCTCTTTTGGCATGTGAGTGCATTGTCAACCAACCACAGCTTTTTGGTGTCTTCATTTTTAAGTGATCTTTATATTTACCACCTAGTCATTCAGGTACTGTGGGATGTGTCTTCTGGCCACTTACAGATGGAAACACCTGAAAACTACATCCACTACATGGAATAAAAAACAACACACCAAAACCAAAAATGTGCAAGTGAGCGCAAGATTGCTTGCTACTGTAACGGAAATAATCTATGTGGAGTGCTTTTCAGACTTACCATACAGTCTTGTAACTGCTAGCAGCTCTCGGCTTTTGTACAAATTGATTACCACCGAGTACATTTTTGCTAGCATAACCCAGGACGGATGCCTCATGCCCTACTGGCTTCAAATGTTAATGTTACTGCATGGAAAAAATTGTGTATCTGAAGATATACCTTAGTGTGGTCCCTTGGATTCAGACTGTAAAAAAAAAAAAATCACAGGAGAATAAAGCATAGTGCTTGAGAAAATGCTTCAGTTCCAGGGTTAGTGGAGACTTGGATAGTTGCCAAAATGAACTCCCAGGCTGTAACGCTTGGGAGTTTATTGTATGTATAGCTGTAAAGCCTGTCTACCAGAGTTTATGTATTTTAATGTTGATTACTTGCTAGATGTATTTGTTTCTGCTTTTTAAAACGGTAATTTAAAGCTAATAGATATACAAACCCAGCTCAATAGACTATTGATCAGGTTAGTAGTAGTCAACTACTATATATAAAGGCATAAAAAATTCCTGGCTTTATGCTACGCTGCCAGAACCAGCAACCTGATTTATCCCTTAGTAGCAATTAAGAATTTTATGTTTAGTCTTAACTAAACAATGAATGCTGATTAAAACCATTCTACTAAGCTGGGAATGATTTAATGTGATATAATCTTCCTTTTGTTCATCATTGTTGCTAGCTTCCACATGACTGCAGTGAGTGCTAGTTTCATCAGCAGAAAATAATGTGTAGTGCTTATGTCTGGGATCCCACGAGTGAATTCATCACTTGATTTTTACAACTGCTCTTCAAGCATTGCCGACATGGTGGCTCCTTGTAGCGATATCGATGCTCCACCTAATGTGTTCAAAAACTTTTTCTAAAACTACATTTAGTAGAGCTGTGTACCCTCTGGGAATCTTTCGTTAATATCAAAGGATCCTAGGAAACTAAAACCTTTGGTTGTAAAGATCAAGTTGAGACACATTTGTGTCTAACCTTGTTGCCTTTGCTGACTATTTCCAGGTTTTTAGATAGCTGAATAAGATATTTGAGTTGACTGAAAATGTGAACATTTAGATCAGATGCTAAGAATGATTCTGTACTAAATGAGGTCTCTGCTGTGTTCCTTATTTAGCATAGGAAAAATTGTGGAGAAACTAGTACAGTGGAGAGTCCTTTGGAATAGGACAAATCTTGACTGCAAATAAACATTACAGCAAGAAAATACCTGTCAAATAAGGCGTTTCTAGGTGCATGTCAGTATGCACATGCATTGTTGCATTCACAAAGGTATGCAGTCATCTTAATTACACTCCCTGGTTCCTGTAGGTCAGCCTACACCGTAATTCCATGAGTGCCAAAGGGGCATAGTATAAGTGATAAGCATTTCCCTGTTGCCCTCATCAGGGAATCATTTTCCTGCTTAATCCAACAGGAGATGAGTTAAAAGACCATAAAGGTAGTTGGTGAGGTCTGGACTGTCACTTCAGTCATCTGGCACCAGTCCATACTTTAACCTTTAGACTGAGGTTCTTGTTGCTAGTCTTTTAATTGCTTTTAAAGATGTGAGCACTGACCCTGTCCCTTTGCTCCCCACAGTTGTCCTTTGACTTCAGGGTAGGGCTTATGTAAGTATTGCCTAGAATATGATGCGTGTTACTACACAGATGATTGACTATGTCTTACTAATCAGGACACGGCTCAAATACAAGTTAAACTGTTTATTTCTATGTGGTCATGAATCAAGGTCTTAGTTTCATCGACTTCTGCTGCAAATTACTCCAAATACGAAGCATCCTAGTTTGTTGGACAGGTGACTAAAATCTTCTCAGCTCTGAATATTATGGACAGGTCTTATAGACAGTGGGTTTTAAATTGGTATATATCAATCATATGACCAGGTTACAGAGTCAAATTAAGTGAAATTAAAGTGTCTTGGAAAAAAATTGTTATTAAATTTAGAAACCATTCAAAATTCAATGTGTTGCAGTTTTTCCTCTTACAGAAATGTTAGAAGAAACCAAATTGGACAAGGGCCAATGAAGTACTCTCCTTATAATTTAGTTATGTAATATTGTAGGCATGCCATGCTAACATAACACTTCTGTAACTGAAAAGAAGCTTGTCTAAGACTAAAAATTAGAAATTTTTTCAGAAGTCCAGTTTCTTAGCCAAAAGATGTCATCCCAGAAGAATTGGTTTAACTTCTGTGTGATGAAAATGTCTTAATTTTCATGCTTTACCATCTGTATGACCCTAAGACTTACTCAGTATTGGAGAATATTGTTACTAGATTTCTGTTGTACGTCTTCATTCCTGTGCATATTGTATTGTGTATTTTTCACATTGTGTCTAAGCATCTGATGAAAGTGTTTGTATAAGGAGATTATAATGACATTGTCTTGACTTAGTTATATTAAAAAGACTGGATGTTAATAATTTCACTTTTTTTTTTTTTTTTTTTTTTACTTCTTAACAGCTCCTGGTTGCCTATTATGTTTCATTTCTAAAGTCTATAATCCATCTGGCTAGGTGAATAAGTGCATTGCTAAAAAAGTGCATAGTACCAAGATTCCTGACTTGTGAGCTATATTTAACAGTCATTTGCAATTATTTATAGGTGCTGTTGGTAAGCAGTAGCCGATACCCAGATCAGTGGATTGTACCAGGTGGAGGAATGGAACCAGAAGAAGAGCCAGGGGGAGCAGCTGTCAGAGAGGTGTATGAAGAGGTAACAAAAACAAAACAAAAAAATCCAGCTTCTTGCTGCTGCTGCTCTCTTCAGATGGGCATCAAGAAGAAAGAGGGAACCCTACCTCCTTTATCCAGGATTTGACTGAGACTTCCATGGTTGTGAAATTCAAAGAACTGCAGTTCTGTGTGTTAGAATTGGGGTATAGTGTGGTGAGGTGAACTAATTAGCTTGCTTCCCAGCACGCTTTCATTTCATAGCTAAATTTCTGTCTGCCTTTATAAACACTTACTGGAAGTGGAACTGTGACTTTATGCCAGATGACATATTATAGCAGTGTAGCATTTCTGCGTTCGTGCAGAAAATGTTTGACTTGCAGCTCTTCTAGAACAGGCTGAAGGTGAACTAACCATTAATGTGTAGCTACACAAGAAAGAGAAGTAAACAGACCTTTGAGGAGATTCCAAACTAAACGGATTAGAAACCGATGTATCTGAGTAGTTGAGAATTCAACAATAAAAAGGCCTTGTTAAGTACATCTAAGGCTGTTTATCTATAAAGAAAGCACCACAGGTATAGTCTGCCTTTCTATCTCTGCCCCCACCCCTAGGCAAAACAGAGTTTTAAGTCTTAATGAATTAATGCAGTTTCCCACTCTAGCATGGTACTTAAATTTCATATTCAAAATTCTGCTTTTTAACTTGCTATTTGTTTTTCCTAGGCAAACTGTTAAAAATGTTAAATGTTACTTGAATATCTAACAGCCAGAACTGTAAGCCAAATAAAACTTCAAGAAAAATCAGAGTCACTTGATTTAGGTAAAAATTATGCAATGCGTAAGTGACCACAGATCAACTCTTAATTCTTTATATCATACTTTTTAAATAGAAGGTATAAGGTTTTGCAGAAAGTGGATGCATCCTGGCAAGTGAGTGAACGACAGGATTTCCGCTAGTCTTAAACAGTTTTCTCATCCCAGGTTGACTACTACTATTCACCAAACACACTAATATTGTTGCTAATTAGTATGTGTAATGATTTTTTTTATTAGCTGTGCTATCTCATTGTTTAGCTTGCTTACCCTTAAGACTGGTTCTGCTGGGTTGTAGAGGCTTGGGAACTTGATGTAGATACCACTTGCACCAAATGCTGCCTGCTGTTTGGTGTCAAAATGAGATCATCTGTGAACTGTGATTCGGTGATCCTCCTCCCCTCTTACATGGGGAACAGACTAGTTCAGTATTCAGTGCTCTTAGCAGCCTTCGTGCAGCAAGGTTCAAGCATAAATAAGCGTCACTGATACAGAGCTATTCCAGACTTTCTGTGTCCAGTTTTGCTGGGGGAGCCAATTTTGAGCTGCACAAGACATACTCAGATAAGTGCTTGTGTATTTGTAGAAGTAAAGAAGGCAGCCAAAAGGCAGTCCATTTGAAAGGAGCAAAGATTTAGGATTCTAAGACTTGAGTCAGCAAAGATTTAGGCTTCTAGGCAGTAGTAGCACCTCTGGGAAAAGTCCTGGCACTTCCCACTGTCACGAGTTGATGGGTGGGATTAAAAAGCACAGGACCACTAGCTCAGTGTTCTTGTGAACACTGGTGGTTTTAATCGCTGATCTGACCTAAGGCACAGTCCAAGATGAGGGATAGTAAAATCTCATCTCCGTGTCAAACTAGAGCTGACTGAACTGTAGTCATATGTTTGGGTTTTTTCTTTGTTGGTGAAGAATGGATCATCTTGAAGGGACCTGTCTGCAGTTAGTATGTCATCCAAGTTGCTGTGGGGGTTTGACCAACTATTGAAAGCTGCCTGAGTGGCCTAGCTGCTCAGCTTGCAGGGAATGCAGGCTACACACAAAGCTCTCAGGCTGACTTGGTAGCAAAGTAGTATAGCAGTGAGAGTTGTGACCTGGGGGCTGATAACTAGTTTTCTACTACATATCGTTCTGCCCTGAGGATATTCTGAGGAACGCTTCCAAGTCCTGGCTTTGCTGGAACTCTGCTTACAAATTTCTGCAGTGGTGTAGTGCATGGGCCATGAGCGTTGGAGAAGGTTAAGCTGGGATAGCTAAGGAATGCATATAGAATATTACTGGATGCTACATCATATAGTATAAACTTAGTACAAATTTCTCTGTTAATGTAAAAGCCCAGTCAGAGTGCGCACACTGCCGAGACACTGTGAACTTCTCTGGTTCATATGGATACCAAAATGTTAGTTACTTCTGAATGATCTTTTTCCCTTTGGATATGCTTTCACATCAGCAGGCAAAAAAAAAGAGCAAATCAGAAAATGAAAAATAGGAGTACCTGCTGTTATGATGTGAAGCAGTCCTTCCATAGCTCAGTTTTGTTCTTGCCCTCATTTCTTTCTCAGGGCAAAGCAAAAGACTTTCCCATACATCATGGTGGTTCTGGTCAAGAATTGCAGTACTCAGCAACCCTAGGCTCTTTTGAATCCTGAAGACAGAGGTCAGCCTCCTTCACTTATACACAGAGCAGGTTTTGTTCAAGTGCTGTCACACACCATCTTAAATCTTAAAACCAGCTACATGTAAACATGTGGTTTAGGCAAATGCTTTAATTACCTTTCAGTGTATTATATGTTAAGCTGTTCTGTAGCTGCTTAGAATATATGTGTTGTCATCAAAATTTCAGTAAGAGGCTTCATGATAGAAAAGCTGCATGTTGTAAATGACTCAAATGCCAACATCATCAGTGTTTATACACCACGAGAGAAACTATTTCTAAAGGTAAAGAGAACCCAGCAAATAGAAAGCTGTTGAGTGGTGCTAGCACAGGGGCGTTTTGCTCAGAAACCAAACCAATTTTTATTCACTTTTACTACTGTGGCTATGCTTTTTTTTTATGATGTTCTGGACTAAGACACAAACTGCCAGCCACGTTCAGCTCCAAGCTGTACTTGCAAATGCATAAAAATTTTTCAAAGGCTAGGGGCTTTAATAAGCAAAAGTCATTTGGTGACACTTGTTATACAGCTGCAGAGTTTCTGGGGTTTGATAGCTTGATGAGTGCTAAAAGCTCATGCCTTGAAGTAAAATATTCTTAAGCTACAGGCTGAATCTTGTGTGCTGCCATGAGACTGCAAAGCACCATTTTTAAAGAAAAGCCAGAGTGGTAGTCAGGGTTTTGACTTGAGCCATGGAAATTCCTACTAACCTTTCTAGAGATGGATGTCCTTTCTATTTTTATACTAAGGTCAATGTCACCTGGCAAGCTGGCTGCAGTACAGTGAAGTGAACTGTTACGAGTTTTGTGAATGAATAAACTTCAAAGGAGGCACACTGTGGCACTGGTTTGCAGTATCGGGTCATGCACAAACTCAGCATCTGTTTCCATTAGTTTATTAAAATGAAGAAATTGATAGTGGGAGTTATAATGGCATTTCTTAATGGTAGGAGTGCTAATAGCTCACAATATGATAGCCCACTGGCTCTAAATATACCTTACTTTCCCACCAACAGTAGTGTATTTAAAATCTTTGTTTTAAAACCCAAGCAAAGATCTTTGTAGTCAAATCTGTATGCACTGCAATTGTTCCATAGTCCACCTGTGTGCATGACTACAGATTTTTTTTTATCCTTAAGTTCTGTTCATGTTAGTGATTTGGGTTTTTACCTCTACTAAGTGTTTAGTTGAATTTCATTTAAGTTTGTCTGCCATTTCACAGGTTACAGTAATTAAGATAACCTGTCAAGTTCCTTAGCTACAATAAGTTTTTACAAACCTGGAAGTAGAATACCAAAATGAAGCTACAGTATAAAGCAATCCCAGAAAGGTATTAAAACTAATCTAAATGAGGAGCTACTCTGTTATCGAATTTGGAGCTTAGTCTTTAATTGGGTAGCGTGAAAGATGGAAATAAGAGTTGTTGGCACATCTGGTATTCAAAGAGAAATATGACACAAATAATAAGGGTGGCAAGCTGATGATGTCCAGCCTCTTAAATGGAAGGAGCACTCTCCCACTCCCTTTTCTTCCTCCATCTCACCAAAAACTGAGACTCTTGGTTTGTTTGTACTTAGTAGTATACTGAAACGCCTACCAAAAAATATACAGTTCCTCCCAGACCTGTGTGAATGTAGCTTCTGAGAAGAAGAGGCTGATCCTGAAGGTTAATCTGCTACAACAGTGAAAATGGCAGTAATGTTATCTAAGACCTCTCGCAGGAAAGAGAGGAATCTGCTCCAGTGAGCGTCTAATATTTGAAAAATGCTTGGGTGTTACAGGTTAGGACTAGGTAGATACTTTTAAAAATAAATAAATAAAACATGCTGTCAGCTGAATGATTGTGTCAGGTACAGTGAGACCCTTTGGGTTTCACAAAAGTATGCAAGAAAGGACAGGAATCATCTTGCACTGTGCTTTCAGGAGTGTAGCCATTAAAGTACTATCCAACAGATTTAAGAGTTAAAAATAACTCTAAAATCTTTCAGATTTTAAGCAACTTTCTGCCCTGGTAGACTGTGAGCCTAAAAATTCAACTGCAGCATGTCTCTTGCTCCATCTACAGGAAACAAAAGGCAAGTCTGACTGCACATCTGAGACTGCAGTATGTCTAGAGCTGCCAACGGTGAAAGATTATGCAGTGAAGTGGACAGTTTTCCCTCTTGTGGTTGGATTTAGACTAATACTAAAATATGTGGATAAATTCAGATTTGAGACCTTGTCTCCATAGTACTCATAGACTTCCTTAGGGAGTCATTTGGGGGGTGTAGCACTTAATTCAACAGCTTGTCTGTCAAAAGAAATGCTGTTTTTTTCAGGCTTTTCTCCCAAAGTTTAGACTGTTTTACATGCTTATGGTAGCCTGTAGGATTCTGTTTACTTAAAGACCTGTATTTTAACAGCCATGGGTACATAAAGGGCAAAGGAAGAAAGATATTTTTATTAGAGACAAAATGGTTCAAAGTCTAGAAACCAGTGTACTGGATTAGAAGTTTACAGTTGGGAAAGTGGGAACTTTATTTCACTTTCTGGGGAAAAAGTTGAAGCATTTCTTGGTCCTCTAGCACTAAATTTTGACACATTTTGAAGGAACTACCTTAAGATAAGAACTTGGAGGAAATATTTTTGTTAGTGGAAGCACTTTAAAAAATCACTGTCAAGTTGATGGTACTCTTTAAACTATGAAGATGATTCAGTTGAATATATTACTTTCAGAGAAAAACCATAAGGCTCTACTTTTTGTACTTGTGGATATAGAGGTTTTCAAAAGACGCTACTGTCTACAGGAATGATGCTATGTTTTGGAAGCACATATCTTTGCCCAGAGGGTAACTAGACATCAGTGACAGTAATCATATTTACGTAGCAACATCTGGTTGCACAAAAGCTTCGTTATAAGCTTTGGGGAATTTTTACACTTAATGTAATGGAGTGCTTCTAATTGTTGCATTCAGAATTACTCAGCTAAGAGTATTTGTTTAAACTACTGATTTGCTTGGAGGAAGAATAGAGAAGCTGTTAAGTAAATTCCACTTAGAGTAACATTGATGGTAAATTCACATTGTGACTATGGCATACTAATAAGTTGAAAAAGCTTCTTTATGAAAGCTATTCAGTATTGATAAACTTACCTGGTCGTGGAGTTTGTGCCATGTGTTGGGTATCAGTTAATTGTCAGACTCCCACTTAGTTCAGAGAAGCCCTCCTGCATCTTTTGGTGGTGAGTTTCTTTGTCCTTCAACAGTCCTGTTGCCATGGACCTGCCTTTAAGAAATCTTTGTAATGTAAATAAGGCCTTGGCTAGGACTTCTTAAAGAGTTATAAAATCTTGAAAGTTTCTTTGTTTGGGGGGTGTTGGTTGGGGTTTTGGGGGAGGGGGAGGAGTAATTTTTTTCCTCCCTCTGGTGGAGCATAGTCTCCTTTACAGCAGTTCCTTGGTACTTGGAAAAGCTTTTCTTAATGTTTGAGAAACTTGCAGAGTCTGTACTGGGCTCTCTGTCATGCTGTGAAGCCATATCTTTAAGGATATTAAACAATCTTAATTTTTGCTGCAACTTTAGGGAAGAAAGGAAGAAATTACAAAATTTGTGCAGCTAAAACTGCACACTTGGACACCTGAAGTATTAAAAAAAGACTAATCCCACAGATTGATGTTGTTACTTTTGATGGAATAGGATGATGGGAAATTGCTTTTTTTAGTTGTTCAGTTTTCCACAAAGTAGAAATCGTAAAGGATATAGTGATTCCTAGATAGTGCTGCATGAGAAGAAAGGTAAAAATTGGGGACAGAAGCATAAGTTTGTAGCCTTTTAGGTTCTGCTTCTCTTTTTTAAAAGATACTGTAATGATGACGAAATTGGGACTGATCAGTAAAACTTAAACATTTCTTCAGCGTGTGTTCCTTTAGGCTAATAAATGCTTTTTCATTACCCAGTGTAAAGCACAAGCAGTCTTTAGTGCCTGTTGTGGTGTAGCTGACCCTTTCAGACCAAAATAAGGGTCTGTCACTTTCATAATTAATGTGCTGCCTAATCACTTATCTAGCAGGTCCGGTTATGTATTTCAGCTTCATTAGCTCTAACAGGTATCTCTGTCATCACAGCACACAACCAGAAGAATATTGTATGTAGTTCTGCATTAACTTTAGGTCTAGCTATTGCTCTAGATCAGCAAAATGCTTGTTGAGTTGTACAGGCTGCGATCAGACTCCCTTCATCGAAACTGCTTAATAAATAACACCAGCCATCTGCTTTCTTTAAAAAGAAAGACACACAAAACATTCACTTGTAAGATCTTGATTAGACTTATTGCTAAAGCCTGCCCAGTTGCCTGTCAGAGTTACTCATTAAAATGTAACTTAAGATCCATATGGTCCTTTATATAAAGACATAAGACATCAGTAACTTCCTTTGGTTAAAGCTGGAAACAAAGACTGAAGGCTAGAAAATGTCATCTTAGTGCTAAGAAGCCCTATTTTAAATACCGGTTACACAACAAGACGAAAAAAATCTAAACATGGCGTTGTCTACCAGTAGACTACATATGCTTTTATGTCTCAGGCGTATGGACTGATATTTGTTTAGAATAAATGGATGATCATAAACTACTTCTGTTGGAAGAGGCACTATATATTAATTTTGGAAAAACAAACCCTAGAGTCTTAGTAGAGTATAACAACCACCTTAACTGTATTGACAAAAATTACAAAGCACAGGCTGATACACCTAGGGGTTGTTTTAAAAAGTTGGAGTAAAAGTCTGAATTTAAAGCCTTTTGTAATGTTACTAACTAGAAAAAGAATTCAAAACTGTAGAGAATTGGGGACATAAATTTGCTTTTAAGCTTACATGCCAAAAGCTACACTTTTATATGAAAACTCGCGTACATGAAGTCATTAAGCTGCAAGATCCACCCAGTAACCTACAGTTTAATTTGTTATTGTATTTTGAAGACTTGGACTTAAGTTTCTGTGTAAAATAGCAATGGAGTTTTAATGATTCCTTCTCTAGATTTATTATTATACTACTTTAAATTATCTCTTGTCCCATCTACTTCCCTGGATTATTTCAGTATTGGATGTCATTTATCTCTTTAATAAAATACAGTACACAAAGAACATGGTAAGTAAAACAGTATTTTCGTCTGGATGGAAAACTTGAAAGATTTATGCATTCTTTGATCCACTCATTAAGACAAGCTTTTGTGCTCTAATACTCTTAAGTACTTCAAAACTAGAAACTCTAGAAGCAAGGTAGCACTGTCTAATTAAAACTTATGTTAAAACACTTGCTTAAATAACCCTAATAAGGAGGAGTATGCTGATGTAGGAGGCTGGTACTGATACTTCAGTTTTTGAAATTAAAAAGCACGTTAACACTTTTTCCTGTTTGTTTTGTAGGCTGGAGTAAAGGGAAAGCTAGGCAGACTTCTTGGGATATTTGAGGTGAGCTATTTCTTTTACCTTTTAAAAACAATATTCTTTTTTTTTGTGAGAGTTGATAAACTACATCAGACTTAAGTTAAGTATTACCTGCCTATAATTTTGCAATGCTACTGGAAATGCTACATTAGACAGGTGATTTCCTTTAGTCGATACATGATGCATGAAGATTTGAATAGGAAGATTTCAAAGTACTCACAACTTTCCTGGAAAGATTAAATTAGTACTTGGACAACATCTAGAAGTTAAAAAAAAAGAAAAGGTGAAACCAACATTGATAGATCTAGGATTTCTGAGATATCACACCTGCCTTTTTTGGGACACTCTTTTCACTTTCCCTATCTGATTAGATGTTGCTGAAGTAACTTATCAACTTTCACACACCTAAACTGATAGGTCTGTATGTGAAGTATCTCATTATGGCTTTGATTCACTAAAAAAGCTAAGGCTTTGGATAACAGATAACTCTAACCTTTAGCAATACTACGTAGTTCAAAACTTGTATTTCTTACTGTAAACATCAGACTCTGAACTACTGATGGCACAAGGATGCATGCTAGATATAACTCTCTTTTAGTGTTGGCGTTGCCCACTTCTGCTCAAGTTCTAGACAGGAGTAGACTGTAGAAATGTAGGTGTGAGTCTTCAGATCATAATACATCCAGCATTATTACGTTGTGCTGTATGATGGGTGAGAGTAGAAGTTCCTTAGTCTAGTAGTTAGCTATGAATCCTCACAGTTTAATTATAAAACCAACTTTCAGAGGCAGTGTATTCCTGATAGGGATTTCCTATGTGAAATATTCCTTAGTCATGTATGACTAGTTGACACAGTGCTAAAGGTGTTCCCATTGTGAAGTATGGAAACCATGACAAAATTAGAGAAGTTCCTGTTTGTAGTTCATAGCACTCGCCCTTTTTCTGATTTGTTTTGGGTTTATGAGTACACCTGGATGGTCCTACACATTAAAAACTTGTCTGTGTTTTAACTCTGCTGGTTAGCCTACAGGAGTATTCTGTATTTCCCAGTTCAGACCAAAAAAAACCAGGATACATATCATCTTGTTGCCTCAAAACAGGGGCTGCAAGGGATGATGATTTTTTGGTAATTCAGCTGTATGTTCTTCTGAAGCCCTACCACCATCTAGACCAGAGGAGATAAAAGTCTGTGTTGAGTGGCACTTTTCTAGGTTACTTCTAACTTAAATCAAGGCCCCACTTCAGTTTCACACCACAGCCCCACAAACAGTTGTTAGTATCATTGAGGGGGCCACACGTTGTGACCTGGGGATGGAACTAAGAGAAGATGGAAATTACATTGCTGCTGAGTCCTTGTATTCTAGGACTACAGGCAGAAAGGATACATATTATAGATGTATTTACTCCATTTAATAGTGATATTGACAAAGAACTGTCTTGGAGTATTTTTATTTCCTAGTAAAGCACAACAGTTTAAAACTATATTAAACTTGTAGTGAAACAGAGTTAAGTAGGAATGGCTATTGGCCCAAGGATAAAACCATCTGTAAGGGGAGCCCCGGGGCATAACATCTCTTGGTTCTTAATATAGTTGTAATCGTAGATGGTCCTGGGTTTTCTAGGAGCTCAGTTCTTTTCCAAGGGGCGGTATGGTTTGGTTAGTTGGGTAGCACCTTTAACAGTGTGCTGCTAGCCTGCTTGGAGCTAGCAGGGAGTCAGGTCTACACAGACTGCGCGTGGACTGGCTGCAGCACAGCAACCCTGCCTTGAGCAGACTACCTCCGTCAGTCTCTGTATTTGACTTGCCTTGTTCAAAAAGCCTGTGCTTTCTAAATAGGTGGTTAGTGCTGCGAACACGGCAAACCTGTCGAGTGAACAGATGGTAATGATTTTTGCATTTGTCATGACTGCAAACATAGGCTATTTAATTTGCCTCACTGAGTGAAACTTTATAGCCAGCATTGCATAGATGATCTGGCCACATGATGCAGTGGTTCCATCTTGCAAAGGTTTTTTTAATAACCTTTCATCTGGGAACATGAGTTGTGGAAACTGCTTTAGCAAATGCACTCTACTGTGGTAACTTACAACATACATAAAAGATAAGTAGTGGGCAGTACTAGTGGACACCTGCTAATATTAAACTGAATGACCAAGAACATAGCTTGGTCCCAACTTCACAATCTTCAAATTTGCTTGGGTTGGTATTTTTGTCTTTTTTAGCCTAGTAAAATAGAATAGCTGTTCTTTCAAATAAAACTTCAGTTTTCCCATCCTTTTGGGCCTACTCAGTACCAATGTTTATTTAGTGAAAATAAAAGCCAGGTTTTGCTGGCAAGTATCCTTCAGAGGTAAGTAATTTCTAATCCTATAGTTATGGTAAGTCTGTAAGTTATTTTTTTGCTGAGAATTAAAACATCTACTTCTAATATTCAAGCAGAACCAGGATCGGAAGCATAGGACATATGTTTATGTTCTTACTGTGACGGAAATACTGGAAGACTGGGAGGATTCAGTTAATATAGGTAAACCCATTCTCTGTCCTCATGTGCTACACTTAAAATGTATTAAGCAAACTTACTTCATTTTCTGAAGCAATTCATATAATTCTGGGGGGAATACTAATTCTGTTATATAAACTGAAATTACTGGAAATTGTGATGCTGTTCTTCCACACTTTTGTACACATATGACTAGGGTTGCTTCCGACCTACTGTGTTACTCTTACGTTATTAAGTATTACGATAGAATAAACTTCATTATTAGTTGCTGATACAGCTCCTAAATTTTTTTTTAAGGCCAAATATTATAGTGATTAATTATTTTTTCCTTAAAAAGTAGAATGTTTTGCTGTCTGATACTCTAGGGTGTTTTTGAAAGTGTCTTTGGAAAAAAAAATATTTGGAAAGTTTTAATGAGGTTCTTTTTCCCCTGATTCTCCTGGGGAAAAAAATCACTAGTGTTTACTTTCACCTTAGCCTAATTTTTCAGTAGTGATAGTGCTGACCTTAAGAGGTGTCTATTCCTATATATATGTCTGTGTCATACAGTTTAGTTAGATTAACATTGATCTTCCACTTTGAATTTAATTAGGTAAATATTAACTGGTTTTGTCCTTAAGTTTAAAAAAAAAAAGTAAAGCTTAGTTCATTCAGTGTATTTGTCCAGCTGAAATTTTAGTTAACTAAGAAATGGTATAAAAAATGACATCCTACCTTGATTGGTTATGCTTTGCCCTTTTCAGGAGGTGGTGCTTTAGGGGTGTTAACATTCATAAACTTAGCACTATTGATCTGTCAGCAAATGGCATGTAACTGTAAGGGTAGCTTCAAAATTGTGCTCAGTTTTTCAGGTTGAGAGAGAATGTTTTGTTTCCGATACTATCAAGTTGTGGGGAGTGCACCCTCTTAACTGCGTGGCAGGTTCCCTGTATAGCAACATTGATCGGTGGTCCATTACTGAAGAGGATCAATATTGGCAGGGGTGGGATTGTTTTCAGGGGGGTTTTGTAGCTGGGCCTGTACAGGGCCTGCAAGGACAGTACTGGTCTGTTCCTGCTTAGTGCCAGGCTGTGGGGTAGAGGGGAACATCCAGCACTGGGGCTGCTGCTGGCAGTGGGATGCTACCTGGATGAACAGCCCTGGTGGGGCCACATACCTTGGTCTGAAACAAGTAGTTTAGAGATGTCATCATAATGTTCAAGCATAGTACCTGTAACACTGTAAAACCAAATGAAAAATAGAATTAATCCCACTTTTAACAATACTGTAAGTATTTTCAGAGGCTTCTAATTTTAAAGAATTTACTTGTATAAGAAAGATGGTCTCAGGACTCTCTTACTAAGATATGTCCTATAACTTATCTAAACATATCTCTGGAATAAGGCATATTATTTTTTAAAACTTATGGCTAACCTGAGTAACTCCATACATGGATATGTTTTGAGTATAGGACGCTGCTTTCTAAATCAGACCAAGCCGTTCTTTGTAACTTCATGCATGCATGTTCATCCTTTAGATTGGTTTTCTGCTAGGCATGACAATGTAGGAAGGCAGTATTAAGTCATTTAAATAATAATATCCTTTTCTGTAAGGAGTAGGTGTGGCTTTTGGAGCATATGAACATTCATATGAGCTTCTGCCCAGTATCTGCTTCAAGAGAGTTATCTGAAAGGCTTTATTACGAACTGCATTTCAGTAAGCTTGAGTGAAATCTCTTGTGTTCATCCGTTCTTTCAAGGTCTTTTCACTCTGTATCTTTTGCCTGTCAACTTGAACTTCTAAAGTAAAAGAAATGAGAAAAAGTGAATGATCAGATATCAACAAATGGTGCTGTTACAAATTTGTAACTCTGTTTTTCTTTGTGGATTATACTCATTCAGGAAGGAAAAGAGAATGGTTTAAAGTAGAAGATGCAATCAAGGTCCTTCAGTGTCACAAGCCTGTTCATGCAGAGTACTTGGAAAAACTGAAACTGAGCTGTTCACCCACTAATGGAAACTCTGTGGTTCCCCCGCTTCCAGATAGTAACTCCTTATATGTCACTTCTGCACAGACTTCTGGGTTGCCCTCTACTGTGAGATAAACATTTGGATTACCTTTTTATTCATGTCATCACAAGGGGAGAAATCTGTGATCACATGTAGGCATCTGTATAACTGTCAGTTCTAAGTGAAATACGTGAATGTGTCATAACGTCAAATTTATTTGAACACATTTTTCCTTTTTAACAATGTAAAATAGTATTTCAGCAAACCAAAGCCATATATGGATTTTTTTTAAGATGCCTTAATAGGCCATTTTTTTAAAAAAAAAAAGAAACTTGAGTATATAAATTTCCGTATCTGCTAAAATAAAATATGCATCTCAGTGGTGTTCAGCTTAAGACTTGTCAGTTTTAGTCAAGTAGTTCCGCAAGAGTACTTGCTTAGAAAAAAGCTTGAGCAAATAGTCTTATACTAAACTCTTTTTTGGTATCCACAGATGAAGCGCTAAAATCTTAAGATAGCAGTATTTGGGTAAATGGGTGTGTTGAAGGCAGAGATGCGTAAGTGTGACTACAATAAAGCACTAAATCACGTTCAGCCCGTCGAGAGCAAAGGATACCAACACTAAGCACTGCTTGCCTCAGTTATCCAAAAGGTTGCCTTCTCCTATGCAGTCTTCATGTAATGTGTAACTAGAGCAAGAACACAGTAACTTTGTCTTGCAACTACCAAAACTACCCACTATAGTTGTTTCATCACTTGGTCAGCTGATGAACTGTCAGAAGACTTACATGAAAAGCATAGTAGATCCCTCTTCCCCTATTTTTTTCTTTTTAGCATTTTGATACGTGTTTTGTTCATGGTGTAATTACACTGCAGGTTCCAAAAAAACCCTTTAATCTTCAATGGGATGCATCTTATGTAGTGTTCCTGCAGTCTGTTGTAATTTAAAAATGTTTTGAGGAAAGCAAGACTTACCCAAGGGGCACCCTTACGTTAAAGAGGTGTCTATTAGCAAGCATGTGTTGAGCTGTCTTGCCCAGCAGGAGCTAGTAGTGGTACCTCCTGGGCTTGGAGACAAGTGGTTTGATACTTATACTAGTGGAGAAATAATATTCCTTTGTCTTATTCAGAAGGTGTGCCGAAAGCCCCAATTTTAACTTAATTCTTAAATACTTCAGTTTTACTGTTTTAACGTCAATTGCTTTAGCTTCTTGAATTAAAAACTGGCCTCTTGATAAAAACTTAGTTGGAATAAATGAGGTACAGCTGACAACTTCCCTGTTCTTAATTATTTTCTCCTCTTTTTCAGCCAAAAAGATGAAAACTAAATCCACTGTCGGTCTTAATGTTTTTACCATAGGATTAATCTCTCTATGTATGTGTGTGTGTGGTTTCTTCTACAAGAACACAGTCTAATTCATATGAACATCCTAATTCTGAATTTTTTCTAGAATCTAAACCCAACTGTACCTCCTCTATAGCCAGCCAAAACAGAGGTTGAGGTAGACTGTGACCTCACATTTGAAGTTTATTCTGGGTAAAGCTCATTCTCTTACACAACATTTGAACCTTTGTAAATAGTCCAACTAGTAAATAGTGAGTGTAAAATGGAAAATAAATGTAATTTAAACCTTTTGTTACTCAATACACAAATGGTTAACTTCTACTTTTTTAACACAAATTGTGTAAAATGCTGCTATAAATTAAACTTTTTTGTGCTGTTACACTTTTTTAGGAGAAAATGTTGTTGCCACAAGTTACTCCTTAGAATACCAATCTTGTGCCATATGTAAATGCAGTGAAACTAGGGAGACAGATGATCTGATCTCTTAATGCTGCTCTCTTTGAAGAGGCATAAATACTACTGACAAGAGGCATGAGCCACAAAGCTGAAGACTTCTGAAATGTTGGGTAGGATGCTGCTTTCCACCCCTGTATCTCCCATTCCAGGTCGCTTCCAGAACTGGAAAGAACACACAGCGCTGTTCAGGTGCACCTAAAGGTGGAAGTATTGCCAGCAGCTTAGCCATCCTTTCAGTCAGGAGGTGGGGGCTGGGGAAGGAGTGTTGGGATTTCAGCAGTGCACACCAGTGTATGCATACTTTACACTGAACCTAATCCAGATGGGGACACCATTTGCTCAGCTCACTTCTTTCAACTGAATGGTCTATCAAAAGCACTGTTTTGCCAGGCGAAACAGAAGGTGGAGTTGAGCATGTTGAAGAATGGCTAATCTTTGTTAAAATCATACCCCCAGCGTGGTAAGGGTACCTCTGGCTCTAAAGCTGCCTTTAAAAGAGTGAATCATTTAGCTCCCTTTTTTGATCACTTTGATGCTCACTTTTTGGTTCAGTAGTCATTTTAACACTTTAAATTGAGCAAACTTGTACAGGCTTTCTTGTAACAAGATCATATAGGATCTGTGAAAGCTAAAACAAGAATCCAGAGTTTGAGTTCTTATTCATAAAAAATGCTTCTGTCTCCATTTCAGATTCTTGGAATGAAACCAATCCAAGCTTGTATGAGATTTAGTGGTAATGCATGATCTTATTTTGTAACTCTTGAATTATGTATTTGATAATAATGTAAAAATGTACAGTATTGCTGTTGCTAACAAACTCAGAGTTGATTGCCTATAAATATTTTGGTTATTTTTTGGTCACACACATTTGAGCTGTTCAGTAGTGCCAGAAATTTTTTTTTTTAAACAGCATTCATTGTATAAATCTCTTCAGTCTCTATGCAACCTTCAGAATTGAAGCTCTATTGCTTAGTTTGACTTCTACTCCCTTTCAAAGATAAATCTTCTGTGACTTGTAAAGGTAAATTGAGAACACTTCAGTTATGCTACAGGGAACAACTGTAGTAAACAGGCAGCAGTATGGCTTCAGTCCTAGTGAAATCTGACACTAAACTCCAACAGAAAGGGTCTGTCTAAAAATCAGAATAGGAAGGCTAAAGTTTTTTCTGTTACCTATCAGTTCAAATGTAGAAGCATTTTGTTTTTACATGCATCTCTATTTAGATGGGCCAAACCTATTTCATACAGAGCAGATTTGGGATTTTTCTCATGCCATCAATTCTGTACAGTGTATCCAGATTTGGGTCTCCAGAGGAGAAGGGGAAGAGACAGGTTGTCATCTGCAATTTTCAAAAAGTCTAGTTTGTACTGCTGCTTTTCCTGGCTGTTAGGTTTTGAGATTATCATGAGTTAGATTATGGTGGTATCAAATAGAAATAGCCTTAAAGTTTAAAATCACATGGAGCCAGAATTCAGTTAAATGGATGTGCTTTTAAACACCACAAGAAAAACTGAGGTATTGCAGAGAGGCTGTTAAAGTGAAAAATCTTATTTTGGTGCTTACTGCACCCCTGACTTAGCCTAGCATTGGTCTGTTAACAATGTGCTGTGAAAAAAACTGAGGCAAACACTTGGTTTACTTACCAACATGGTTTGTGAAGTGAAAACTGAAGGGAAGGGGGATGGGGGGGTGGGGGGCAAATTAAGTTGTACACATTTTGACCTGCTTGCATGGATTTTCTTTAAAGATTGATGTAAGAATTTTGACTTTTTATATTTGAGAAATACCAGAATAAAATCTAAATTAGTCCTGTGGATGATGTAGTCATTCCATCGCAAATACTGCAAAAGAAGTGTTTGTGCAAGAGTCTTCAATCCCATCTAAAAAATACTTAAGTTTCATCTAATGTTTCCTACTTCTTGCCTCACCCTTGCACTCTAGCTTCATCTAGCCCTGTGGAAGAGCCCTCTGAAGAGCTTATCCCAGCACAACTGCCCTAGCTCACTGTACAGCCCTCTCCCATGTAACTGCTGCCCATACCAATGAGATTTCTAACTCTCTACTTCCTTTCATTATCTTCATGCCTGATACTTGCAGCATAGACATGTATTTAATATCTGTACAATAATAGAGCAGCTGCATCAGATCAGACCAAAGGTCCATCTAGCCCAGTGCCTCATTTTCACCAGTGCCTGGAGGAACTGGTAACAATAGGACAGTCAGTATTTGCCTCAAGTGTCCCCCTGTCTACCACCATTTGTGGCTCAGGATCCTCCCCAGCCATAGTTTCTTCATGCCCTTACAAGGAATGGATTCCTTTTCCTTGAACTTGACACCACACACCCTCCCCTTGGAACACTTATGTCTCCAATACCCACCCCAGCTTGGAGAATGCTGCCAGAGCTCAGCCTGCTGCAGACCCACCTCCTCTTGCCTTGTTTTTTTGAACCTGCTTCCTTCCACATTGTTTTGACAGTGAGCAGTTACTCTGTTCCCCCTTTCTGTGTGACTTCTGACAAGCACACAGTTAACACACATCCTTCTCTTCTACAGATTTGAGAGTTTTACCGTAGTTGTGTCTGGCTCCTATCAGAATCTCTCCCATGCATCGTGTGAAGTTGAAACACACAAGTAGGGTTAGAGTGTGTGCCAAAGCACAACACAGAGGGAAAGGCAAAATGATTGACTTCTCCAAGACTCAGAATGAAGATTGTAAGAATCTTCAAGCTTTAAGTTAAGTTGAATGTGTTTGGGTTTTTTTAAACTTGCTTACCCCTCTTACTTTCAACACCGTTCTGGCCTCAATAGTGCTGTGGCATTAAGTTGGGCGCTGCATGCTGAGCTCAAGCAATGAAGCCAGCACTGTGTCCACATTAGGAGGACAACGCTCCACACAAGGAACGGTATTGCCTCTTAACCTGCAAACTCAGCAGCCACAGGCATGTCCCTGCTTGTGGCAAGCTGAGTGCTATGGGCTATGCACCACCCAGAACAATGCTTTCAGACAATTTTCTGTCCCTAAATAAGCAGGGAATGCTGTTCAAACAGCTAGCTCAGGAAGGCTAGAGACCACTGAATGAGCCTGCTGTATGATCAGCTGCTATTTGCCTGATGGCCCACACTGAACTTTCAGCAGCTCTCAGTAGTAGCACTGGTTCTCAGTAGCTTTCCCTGATTATTTGTTACCACCGATTCTGATGGATGGACAGGATGACGAAGCACATACAGCCATGCATGCTACTGGCCAAAGACCCGTCACCTTACGCGCTTACCCTGGTGTTGGCTTACCTGCGGCCTGGTGCCTGTTACATCCAGGCTCTTGTAACAGGCCCTTGTCCCAAGGGACTTTTTGCTGTCACTCAACTGCTTAATTGTCCTAAACACTTCCTTCTTTCCTGCTTTCTGGGTATGCCACTAGCACCACCTGTCTTTGAATAAGGCAGGCAAACATCCATAGCAACTGAAGAAAGGAAAAATACCATTAGAATCACCTTACTGTGTCTTACTCTTCTGAGATTAGCCCGCCTTTAATAACTGTGCATGAGACCACAGACACCCCTCCGTAAATTTATCAGTACCCACCCAAAGCCTTCAGCGTTACCTGTAATTATAACCAGTAGCTGATGGGAAAACCACAGCAGCAGTACTTCCAAAGGCACAGCAGGTATTCGGGCTGAGATGAGCACACCTGCTACAGCAAGCAACAACTGACCATGGCACATGAAATTTTCAGATTTATAACTGACCTTGCAAGCCTGTCTACAGAAATCACGGTCATCTGAACTTGGGTACTTGTCAGGCAGGGACATGCCGATTAGGCCCGAACCAAAAATACTCCTTCACAGCAGCTCTGAAGGCAAGAGCGCAGCCTACACCAGAGTATCTGAAACACAATTTTGCAACAAGTACTCCAATCAGGGATGAGTTTTCCCCCGTGAAATACTTTATATTTCCTTCTTAAAAATAATAATAAAAATCTTTCTGTTACATGCCACACTTGCATCAGTCTCTTCATCTGGGAAGGCCCGTGCGGTGTGATACACAGAAACCGCAGGTACTGTACCTCCCAGTGCTCTCTACCTTGAGGAGGATTCTTGAGTATTCCCTGTCTCAGTGACGGGCTGATCAATGGTGACAACTCCCTAACAGCAAACTGAGCTGCCCAGATGAGTCATCTTAGGGTACAATGCCCTTTCCTAACACAGGTCATCCAGTGGGTAGTGTTCAGCTGGCAGCTTCCACCACTGCCACCCTTCAAATCAGAGCAGTTTTTATCCTTAGTTTTCTGCCCTGCAGACAAATAGAGAATAGCCTACTTGCTCACACCTAACCCCTTATCGTAAGTGTTGAGGGGAGTTTACGAAAGCAAACAACACAGATAAAGCAGTTACGCTGCTTGATGCCACTCTTCTAATGTACTTCAGTGCAACATAACAATTAGATATTTGCTTTCAAATCTTCCTGCACACTTTGACAGGAAAGGTTGCAATACACGGTATGAAATCCATCATAGCAGACAGGTAATTATTAACTTTGTGCCATGCTCATAATGTAACATAGTTTAGCAAAGCTTACTACATCTATCAATGTGATTACACTAGAAATTGTCCAAACTGTACACTTAAGTAAGAAAGTCTTGTACTAGGATAGGCAGATTTAATCACAGGCAGGCAAAAAAAGAAAAAACTAAACAAAAACCCCCCATCCTCTGAGCTTGTGTACCAGAGCAGTCCCCTCAGATGGCTTTAGGACAGGTGTTAGAGATGTTGCTCTTTTCTCCCCGTACAAGAGAGGGGAAAAAAGAAAAGCCACAGCAATTGGAAAGTGAGTTATGAGAGAAGTTAGCAATGTTTATGTTCCTTATTTTAACAGACGTTAAGAACTGTTAGGAAACTGTATTACACACTGATGGCAGCCCACTGCAGTTAAATGAAGCTCAGTGCCTATGTAATGAACAATCACTCTTCCTTTTATTTCAGTGTCATATTACATTACAGTCAAAACATGTTATTGACAAAACCTACCAGACATTTTACTTTAAGAGTAACCCTCAAAAAAAAAAAATCCCAAGAAGGAAGGTACATAAATCGAGATGTCACAATTTTTGATGTTACTAGTCCATAAAGATGTTTCACAACAATCTCAATGTGTTGGAAATACACTTTCTTGAGAGCTATAGAAGCAATGTTTCACTTGGTTTAGACTAAATCAGCTAAGATACAAAAACCCTGTTCCACCAGTTCCCAGTGATAACGCACTTCACACCCGTGACAGAACATGGCTACATGTTAAGAGACCACCATGGAATGGTTATGCAAAAATAAGCGCCTTCCAAATCCTCCTCTTGATCTAAAGTAAACTACTGCAGAAGTATTCCGCGTGTGTGGTTTTAGAGCCCGTGTGATAACCCAGGCTCAGCAGCCGCACCGTTACTATCCAGACACTAACATACAAAATGCAATGTCACCACTCTTGCTCAGGATTTCAGGGCTCTTGATGCATAGCACCAGTAATGTGAGAGTAAACCCATTTATTGTAAATTTACTGTAAATTTATCCAATGGACATCCACTAAAAATGGAGATGAAACTACCACTCCCTAAAAGACAGCTGCATCTGCTGTCTGGTAGATGTAACAAAAGTTAACTCCGAGTTTCAGGTAAGGGCTGTGAATATACACCTGCTTAACTAAGGAAAAAGTTGTATCTAACTGGCTTCGAAGAATTTAGCCTAAAAGTTTCACACATTCCTCAGCATAAGATAGAATGACATTCCCAGCTTGGCTTCATACAGGGCTCTTAAATCAGGTGTAAAAGTTAAATACATATTATTTTATATATATCATCAATTTTAAAAGGATTAAAATATGCCTGAATAGACCCCACAACAAACAAATTTTAGCTTTTAGGAAGCGCATTTAAAATTTCCTTCATTACAACTATCATTTGAAAATAAAGAGTTTTAAAATACAGTATTTTACCTATCCTTTTACAACATTAATTTCAGATATACCATCACTATGGACTCATATGTTCAAACTCAGACAGCATGGACTTCTTTAACAAAATCTCAAATTTGCTGAGATAGTTAAAAGAAGAACCCAGGCACATACTGGCTACTATGTACTCAAACAGTTCTATAATCCACTTTATTCAGTCACTAGCAAATGGAGGCAGAGGATTTTTTCTATTAATATATTATTAACAATATTCCATGAAGAATTTACTCAGTTTTAATTACATCCTCTGATTAGCTGCCAACTGTAGCTGAGTTTTAAGCCACGAACATACAAATACCTAGCCATCTGCTAAATGCCCTTGGGTCTGGATTCATCCCACCTAGTTTGAAGTTAAATTGTGTAAGTGCCAGTTCAGGTCCTGTTTCTCTACCGAAGGACAGGAAAGGAGGTGCTTAGGTGGGTCTGACCGTCCTCTGGGGTGCCACTCACCCCTGGACTAGAGCAGAGCTGAGGAAAGCTGTATACGTAGCGTAAGGTAAAGCTTTAAGAGGTAAGTGAAATGAATCCAGGGTCTACCGCAGAGCTCACCTGTTCTCAGCTGGCTGCCACAAAAGTTGCCCGCCATGTTAATGGCACAGATAGGATGTATGCCAGCTAAAGCCAAACACATGCTCATTTGTAACAGGAAGGCAGAGTTAATGGTGCTTACCCACTCTGAAGAACAAACAATTTGTTACAAGCCCTGAACGCAACTTGGGCTTACATTCAACACAAACTACTTTTAAAACAGTTTTTTTTTTTTATAGCTCAATCTGGTGAAAAAGTTGAAATCTGAACCAAGCTTCAACCATGTTACAAAGAGTACTTTGAGGGACAATACCAGTTACTAACCACTGAAAGCACTGTCTGTTGGAAAACATAGTTTTAATAGATATTCTTCATCTTACATAGGAGCACAATAAATACACCACATTCTATAGAAATTTCAGATGACACTAGAGTACGAAGAGGTGAAAGGGGGAGAATACCAACAGACTACATGACCATACCCCTGAATTGCATGACAAAACACTCCCCACTGCACCACTGCAAGCTGTCATTTATACACTTCAGGTTGGCCTTGCCAAAAGCTTTTAAGCTTTTTTTTTTTTTTGGTGAGGGAGAAGGCTTGGGGAAAGGAAGAGAAAAGGTATACAAGAAATTAAGGGAAGCAATAAAAAGCATTCCCAGAAAAGATGCTGGACTCCCAGACAAGATGCATACACAAAAAACAAGGATGAGAAGGAAGTTTTTAATCACTTTCCTTCCCTCCAATAAAGAAGCTTTGTTGCTATTAAGCAGACCATTTGCTCAAGCGAGTAGCTTAATAAGGCTTGTAGAAAAAAACAGTGGTATGAGGCGCTAGCTGTAAGTGGTTAAGCAAACATCAGTCGATACACAAGCTGGCTGTAACAGTGGTTCTACACACTGGTATTTCATGTTAATAGAGGACAGGAATTAAAGAAGGTAGAAAACCGTGTAGCCTAACATCTGATGACAATCAGCAAAAAGAAGTTATGCAGATACTCAATTAGTGCTGTCATTTGCTCTCAACCTCCTACTTGATTATAGTTATTTCCATGAAAATGCACATCAATGCATTACTATGGTTACAATGGTTACATCAGAGACTTGTTTCTAAAAGTCACTCCAAATGCAATTTCGTATTAAATTGGCCAGGTAAGGTCACCCACATAACACAATAAAAAAAAGTCAGCAAACAGAAGCAAAAAAATCTTGTGAATTCCACCTCTTTACTGTTTCATCTGTCAGACTGCTGAAGACAAATTGTCAATTCTGGTTTCAATTTTTTTAAATACGATTGTCACATTAGAGAAATGAAAACACAGCAAAATAAACTGTACAAAGGCAAAGTAGAATAACAAAAAATATTTTACTAAAACATAAGATTTACAGGAGATTTTCCAGACAAGCCATACAAAATGGTCACAAGCTTTTTCTTGGAGGGATTTTTCTACACTTGACAGCAGAATCACAATATTATTAGTGAAGGTGATGGATGTTTAATGTTCCCATTTTTTGTTCAAACAATGAAGCTTGTCCATCTACAGCGTCTAAGTTAGACTGGGCTAGAGGGTATATTCTAAAGTATAACTGGTTAGCTGCTTTTACCAATGCAATTAGCATCACCATAAAAAGGGAGGAGGAGCCCACAAAATTAAAACAAAAAGCCCCACAGCTAACCCTGCCTACCTTCATTCACAGTGCTTATACTTAAACCATGATGGGAAAAATGATTAAAAGCAGAGATGTGCTGCTGCTTTTAAACAATTTCACAACAATCCAGATGATACTTCTAGCCTCTGTTCATGCGGTACAATAGTGAATTAGGACAAGACACAGATTTGCTAATGTGCATTTAATCACCAAAGGACTGAAGATGTCTGGGCTTTTATTCTGTAATGTTTCTAAGACTGTGTCCATTAAATGCAAACAAAAAAGGAAGAGGTCTTGGCAGAACAGGAGAAGAAGTGATGCACACTTGATGTTCAAAGCGCATTTAAATATTATTCATGGCATATAGCCTAGTCCATGCTCTGGCTGTAAAGAAAAAGAAACACATTTAAGAACAGATATATTTTTCAGGCTTTATTAAAGTCATTTTAAATACATATTTTTAAAGATCACTTTTATACTGCTGCTGCAAGTTTACAAAATACATCAGTTCTGAGGTTTTAAGTGCAATTTTGAACTCCTATAATACACAAAAGTTGACAACAGCTGAAGTGGCCTGACTGCAGTGGATCCAAAGGTGAAGAGGCATAATGTAGTAATTCTTTCAATTTGTCACAGCCTGCCACAGAAGCAAGTATGGAAGGGATGTACTTTCTGAAACTAGATCATCTGTTCCTTAAGCTTTACAGAAAAAGCAGTGGTGTGTACTTTTATTTCACCACGAGTCCAAATTAGACATGCTTGCAATTTAGGAACATGAAAACGCAAGATAAAAACAGATCAAGAGAGCACTTTTCTTCCAGCAGGTCTCACAGACTTGAAAATAGACCACTGCAGGCACATTCAGGGTACTTGGACTATGACTGCATGCAGCAATTGTTTCTACAAGTTGCAGACATAAAACAAGAGGTCAGGATTTATATCCCCCAACCAGTTAGTAATCAGCTGCTTCCAAAAGCTAGTTAAAAAAGTGTAAGATACATTACCTGTTTCTATGGCTTGGGCTTCATTGGTCTTCCATTGCTCAGCTACATCATTTGCTAATGGATCATCTGGATTGGGAGCGCTTAACAAAGCCTGGATTGATAGCAGAACTGTACGAATCTGCAAAGCTGGGGACCATTTATCTGAAGAGACATTTATAGCAGTATGAAACACCATATTCATCACAGTCTACAGAAAGAGCAAATTTTCCTCTCCCATATTAAAGAATAAGCAAGGTATTCTTTAAACAAATGAAATCTCCTTTTAGGGTCAATCTACAAGTTCCTGTACTTCATAGCATCAAAAGAAAGAAAACAAGGTAGCACTTACCTTTCAAAATATCTAAACATATTCTTCCCAGCTTGTCTACATTAGGATGATAAATTTTGGTCATGAAACGTACTTTTGGAGCTGCCATTGGATATTCTTCTGGAAGGAATAGTTCAAGTTTAAATGTCCCACCCTCAAAGGGGGAATCCTGTGGACCTGCAATGACCACGTGAAAATAACGTGCGTTGCTTTCATCTGGCTCCGCTTTTATCCCAGGGACTGGCTCTGCCAGCAAGCGCTGGGTTTCCTAGAAGAAAAAGAGGCAGCAATGTAACAAATACAACCCATTTAAAATAAACATGACCTGTACAAACTATTTTAAAAACAACAAGTATTCATTATCAGTTATTTGCCTACAGCCACAGAAATGATCATGTTAGACAAATACCTTAAAGTCAAAGAACATCTGCAGAAGGAAGATGAGGATGTGGTAAACTGGTACGCATCTCCTTCTGGATCCCTCAGCTGCTGTAATAGTGTGTGCTTCTAGAGCACAAGGTACTAGATAACAATGAAGCTGTCCTCAACAAATTTCTTAACTTTTGGTTAAACTTCTGCCAAGCTGTTATTCTTCCAATATAATTAAAAGCACTTTAAAGAATACCACAGTAAAAATTCCAAAACCATTTCCCATTCTACCTTAAACAGAAAATCCCATAAGTGAAAAACCAAAAGGGCTAACCACTCACAGAGTGTTCAAGATTTACTCTAACAAGGGTGGACCAGTTTATTCTGATGAACATATGTACTGGAATCAGATTCAACTTTGAAGAATTCAAAGTACTACTCTGCTGCAACACTAAAAGGTGTTTATAAGGATTTTTTATTATTTACGCATATATATGTGTAAATATGCTTTGGTGTGAGCACTTTCAGCCTACATACAACCATGTTTAAAGTCACCCGAACAACCAGTAGGAGACAGGCAAGTTGTTCTGTAAAATCAGGGAAGCCCAGTTTCCTACAGAGATTTGTATTCTTTGTTGCTCAATTCTTCTGCCCACAGCACCGATCCCACCAAGAGCTGCCCACGTTCTGACCATCCATCCTGCTAATGCACTGAGCAGACAGACCAACCAAGTCCTGTACATCTTTCCCTCTCCTCTGCTGCCAGCCTTCGCAAGTCTTACAGGCACCATTCTGCTCCTTCTTACAAAAAAGAATCCAAGGCTGAAACGGGCAACAGGACATTAGGCAGAGACAAGAAGTCCTGCCGAAGCCTCATTTCCTCAGGTAATTTTAGCCCCATTTCCTGCTTTTCCTCTAGCTTGTTTTTACTATGTAGAGTTAATTTTTTCACCATCTTTCTGTGCTGGCTTTCACAAAGAAAATTTATCCCATTTCTACTGAAGAAAAATGGTAACTTGTAGGTGTAATATTAATTTATTATTCTAGTTTTATAGCATATTTATTTTGTGTGTCTACAATAGCAATGATACAAGCACAAAATAGACAGATTACCTCTACTTGGCTTAATATGTTCTTCAAACATAACTGGACTGTTACAATACTGGCATTTTGTAGAAATACATTCACATATGAAGTGATATGCAGTTAATGCAGTTAAATAACACCTCACTTTAGCAAAAAATAATAAAATACATAATATAAAGAAGTAAAGTCACGGTAATTAATGCCAAAACCCAGTTATTCATCTCAAAACTGTCAAGGTCCTACAAATCATAACATTGAAGTTATTACTATGTACATACACAAACATAAAAATAAATTTATCTGCTCCAATTCCTTGTTGTGACTACATATTGCCTACTTATCTGCATAGGCATTAGCAGCCAATGCCACTTATACACCTTACTGGAAGGACATCCAAGCTTCTTAGTGCTGTCTACGATCACTTCTGCAAGTATATTTTTTAAAATTATACACATAAATTTATAACATACTCAGAATTTGTGTTCTGCTGGCTATTTACTTGTACAGTAACTCTGTAGAAAAGCAGTTACAATGAATGCTTAAAGCTTTAGTTCAGTGGTATGAAAGTCAGTAAGAAACTATAGATTATCCCTGTAAATGCATAAAACATTCTCAATTTCTTTCAGCAAGGTTTCAGTATGAGTGCTGCCACAGGTGATGGGACAATCTGGATTTCCACCTATGAGGGATCATATACTTATTACAGTTTGACAGTTTTGGCAAGAGGAAACAGCGTCTTATGCCAAATACAAACTAATACAGCAAGCCAACTTGAAATAAAAAAAAAACTTTAACAAAAAGACCCAATTTTTAAACTTATTTACAGCTGCTACCACCTAGACTTTGACAGATACACACTAGTAGGCAAATCATGGGTTTGGTTCTTATGGGCATGCTCAAATTTAAGACTTTTTTTTTTTAATAAGGGTAACACATTTTAATAGTTGGGCTGATCTCATCAGTCCCTAGCCCCCACTCAGTCATTCTGGTCCCCAGACTGCCTCCCTAGTTATGCCAGTATGCTGACTGTAACCATACCGGGCAGCCAATCCTGGCTTAAAATAACCCAGAATCAGCAGTTCTCTGGCAGCAGCATCAGCACTTCTACCTGCCAGCGTAACTGAGGGAGCAACGCCAGGCTGCGAGCAGCACATTCTGCCACTAAAAACCATTTGTCAATAAACAATGAGCGCACCCATGTATGAGAAAAACAATTCTTTTAATTGAGGTACCGCATTATACTGAAGGGGCTATACCACTGCTAGTATGTCATCACATTTGGTTAGCCCTTTATGCCTCTCCATTATACAGCCACAGTTGCCTCGCTCTAAAACACCACAGAAAAGGGGAGTGCAAAGAAAAGCATTTATGCTGCATACAGCTACGCTAGTGCTGAGGCTACTCAGAACCCATACAGGCCCCCTGTGGAACATTACTGTTAGATGAAAAAATGCTTTAAGCAAGCACACCTCACTTCCTGCACTGTGCATGGAGCTCCACCACTACTGGAATAATTGAAGCTGTTTTCAAACAGAAATGAGGAGGAATACTTGCAAGAAATCTGTGAGGGAACTGGTTGGCACTCATCTTTCATACCTGCCAGGCTCTGATGCAGCCATCATGCCGAGCGAGCAAGCACCAGGCTAAACTTCTCTGACACACACAAAATGACTCCTGTGAACATACATCACTACCGTTTTATGCAAAAGCTGAGAAGCATCTTCAGTTCAGAAAAGGCATCTTTTTAAAACAGTATAACACAGACAAGCTTGTCAGACAAGAAAATGAAATGATGAAACGAAAAACACAAGAAAGATGCCATTTATTAAAAGAATGTGACATGTTTGTACTTAAATACATCACCACCACCTGCTAAATTCTGACAGTAAATAAGGCTTTTGCCCTTCAATTATGAAGAAATTTATAATAATATCTTCAATATATTTGGGGGGAAACCACGGAAAAGGAACAGAAAGGGAGAAATTAATCAAAAAAGTTACTTTTTAAGGTCTAAGCATATAAATGCTTCAACATACAAGTGGGTCCAGTTCTAAGGTGATAGCAGGGACTTCAACCGCCTTCTCACTGTAAATTATGGAAGACATGCTAATACTAAAATCAATTTGATTCGCCATAAGACTTGGAGAAATAAGTCATATTTGAAACAGTTGTCAGTATACAGGGCAACACGATATACCAGGTCAGGAAACTGACCTGCTTAAGGATTTTTTTTTTTTTTTTGAAGTGTACTTTACCAAAAAAACCCAACAAAACAAAACACACCCTGTAAGTCACCCACAAGAGAGTCACAAGATGTGGACTCAATCTACAAACAAGGAAATGTTTAACTACATGTTGATCTTATTCTGTAATTTTATATTACTTTCCTCAGAGGATGGTTACCCAATGAAAAACAGTCTCTCAAACACTTTTAAATAAATAAATAAAACAGCTTCTAATTAAACTTTTAACTTCCCACCTTTTTTAACTAATCAGGAAATCAAGCATATGCAATACTTCACTTTCCAATATCTTTTTAGGCAAAATCTTTCTAACAGCTTTTTAGCTGAGGAAGTGAGTTTTGTGCAGTCTGTTACTTTTCCCTTTCTCCCCAAAACTGCCTTTGAACCCTTCATCCAATTTCAACTTTCTTGTACATTTTGTAAGCTGTCAGTGGCTAAGACAGAAACCAAGCTCAGCACTACTGAAGAGAAAGACATGAAGAACTCTGGTATTACATGCTGTTTGGCCAGTTTATTCCAACCAACCATGTGCTATTCTTGCCTGGCAAACACCCCTGCCAATAAGGATAAAAAGAGCTGGGACACCCAAATATTAACATGCTAAAAAGGAAAAAGGACAAATTCACAGTAAACCAGGTTTTGCAGTTCTGCTGCTCACAATCAATGTTTTTACAATAGAGCAGTTAATTTTGTCTTCATGGGAATACAAATTTCCATCAAGTAAGGGTTCCAGAACAGCACTTTACAGTGTTTCTTATTAGCTCTCCTCTAGCAAACTGGAGTAAGTTTCACAGAAGAGATTTCAGGACATTTTGAGCGCTAAAGCATTTCATGAGGTATCCCATGCTGCCGTAGGCAGTTATTTCTAAAAACATTGCAGAGTATGGCAAATAGATTGAGATCTCTTCTCACCCCTGCTTTTACTCCACTTTTTCCAGTTCCAAGTTAATGTCATAATTTCCATCGACTAAAGAAAATTAATAAAACCCAAAATGAAGACAATTGCCAGTCAGTACTTAAAAAAAAACAAAACACAACACTGTCATTCACAACTGGCTACGCCCCCCTCAATTTTATCTTTTTTATTTTTAATTAAGTGGTTAAAAAACACAAGAAGTGTTGAAGGTGTTTTGACAAGCAAAAGCAACACTTTTCTTATTAACACAGGTGGTCTGAAGTAGAGTGACAGATGATACGGATGGGACAGATGGTGTAGCTGACATTCTGCATAGCTATTCTTCTATGAAGACATTAAATTGAAAACTAATTGTACCCAAGGCAGGGAGAAACCCTCAACCTGTTTTTACAGTAACCTGCGAGGACAAGAAGCCTCAGGAAGAGAGCGCTGTGATCTTTAGAAGACTCCAACAGAGCATGAGGTGGGGGTGAGGGTTCTTCAGGTTGCCAAGACTGAGAGAAGTGATGCAAACACAAGAGCGATTTGCAGGGGTGTATGTTTCATTCTTTGAGCTTTTGCTTGGTTATCCTGCTTTCAGTGGAAGGGAAAAAAAAAGTTACTAAAAAGCAGACATAGCCACCAGGATTCTCCTGGTTCATACACCCAGAGCAAGACAGAGCCCTTCTTTAAGGAAGTGAACTGAACAACCCAGAAGATGCTTCCATACAGACATGCACGAAAATCAATTGTTAGAGCACATGGAGATATGAACAAGCATACAGAGAAGGAATCCATTAGAAATACACTACTATTTTAATCACTTCCAGTCTTGCAAAAGTGTTTATAAAAGCCTCAAGCTGCCAAGGCCTCAGTCAAAACAACAAAAGAGATTTCTGTATGCTACATTTTTGGAAAACAAAAAGCTACTTCAGAAGTCTTACTTGCTACCAACAGACTAAGGCAGGATCAGACAGTGGCATATTGGCAAATAACTACAATTGAAAAACTCATGTATGCAAGTATTTGCAAAAAAAAAAAAACCCAAACATTATTTCTTACATAGCAGAGCTGAACTGAAAACTCTGATGCTTCACCTGTCTGACAGAGACCACTCCAGCAGTGAAGGAAGAAATTGTTGCATGGGATTAGACAATTTTTAAAGCTTCTTCATTGCTTTTTAGAAAGGAGTACTATATTCTTCGCTTGGAAAAATAATTGCAATTCCGTTCCCTGTACTATGGCAATAATTAATCACCACAAATTTCACACTGCCAAGGGATGTGGCTAAACAGTTAAGAACAAATCAATATCTAGCACCTACAAAACAGGGGAACTTAAGGCTACTGTATGAAGGCCACTAGAATTTAAGAAAGCAGCTTGCTTGCAAAGTCAGCACAAACTAGCTCAAAGAAGAAATCCAAGCTCCATGTCTTCAGCCAAATTTGCTTTACTTAGTAGTTCAGCGGTCTGCACGCTCAGTTTCCTGACACCCCAGTTTTCTTATTTCATATTCAATATTACTGCTATACAGTTACCTTCAATAACTAAAAAATTCTGCATATTAATCCATGAGTTAAATACAGTAGTCTTTAGTGAGATGTTACAACTGAAGGAATACACTTTTTGACAGAATCTAACATGGTCTTCTGCTCTACACCGTCCTTTAATATCAGCTGTGAAATCACCCGGTGAAATTAATAAAATCCAGTAGAACAAAGGGAGCTTAGAGAAATCCCAACACCTTACAAAGCCTGAACATTTTAAGCTGATAAATGAGCGCCCACTGGGGAAAGGAAGAAAAAAAAACTGTGCTGCCTTTCCACTTCAGCTTATTATGCACCTTCACTTTTGCCTGTATAGCTGCCTCTCGACCTCATGGTAAAACATAGCATGTAGCCAATCTGGAAGAAAAAAAGAAAAAAATTAAAAATCATGCAAGAGAGAAGAGTCCCTGATGCAGTTCACCACATGTCCACGCGAACAGCTGTGCCAACAAAAAGGAGGGTGCAAACACATGCTGTCAGAAGGATGGGAGAACAGACTGCTCCTTTTGGTGAAAGGGCTGGTTTAAAGAGTCGAGACTGCAGCATTAATCACAGTGAGATACTAGCGTAACAGATTACTATTCTGTAACCAACCTAAAAAGGAAACGCAGAGTCTACCTCCTCATTCCAAAGGAATAAGCTTAACTACCAACAGGGCTAATTTCAGTAACAGATGGTAAAGTGCTAAATTAAAGTCTTCATCCATCTATAAAAGTCTTAAACACCAAAGACTCTGTACATCTTCTTACTTGTTATAAACAGTTATCTAGCAACCTTTTATAGTATTGAGACTACAGAAAAGCATCCTTATAACTAGCACCTTAAAAAGAGAGAGATATCATTAAGACTTTCAGAGGTCAACATAGCTGTGATAAAATTATTCTGAAACGTCAAAACAGAAAACATTAAGAAGGCCTCTTACACAAAGAGAAAATACTGCAGGTCTTAGAGCTGTTAAATATTTAAAATGGCACAATACGACATCTTTATGCAAAGTCTCAGGGGAATGATTCTTTCCTTGTATTTTCAGCAGCACATTTGCTAGCTCAGTTCTCTATGCAGTAGTCAAGTAATTTACCTTCAGCATCACCTACTAAGATGGAGGTTACACCCCTACAACTTTGCCAGGCCAAGGCAAACTACAAGCCCTCTCTAATCTACTTCAGACAGTGAAAAAAATGTAGGTAATATCCACTTTTACCTGTAGGTTCAACTAACCCTAGGTGGCTTTATTCTGAACAGATCAGGGAAGACAGATGATGGATGAGTATCTTTGTCTTAATAAGACTTAATCTGCAACACGAATTACAGCTCACAGCTCAACTCCCAGTGCTTATTGCTGCCCCCGTGCCAGAAATCACCATCCTGCAAATCTACTGAGAAAGTAAACCCTGTCAGTATTCCCAATTCAACCCAGCAAAAGTGAGCTGGACTCTCTCAGCTAGATCTTTAACCCGAAAAATGTTGAAAGACAGCATACAAACTCTGCTGCCATCTAGCAGAGGACAGTAACTTGCAACAGAAACTGATGAACAGTTGGCATTGGCTGTGGGTAAAAGCATCTTCCAGCAGTACGAATGAATGAAATCTGCACATCTCTTGATACGTTTCTTCCATAGGTGCTACAAGCAAGGGTCTGTACACAGCTGGCTACAAAACAAACTTCTTTGTAGCCTTGGCCATTTATAAAAGGAAAAATAGGATGCAATGTTGCATGAAGGGTCCCAAGATGGCCTAAAAGAAAGTTATTAGTAAAATGCTAAAATGGAAAGTTACTGGCACCCAGATTGAAAGAAATACACACCAGCTTGATACACTTCTTTTGGACATAAAACTTGTATTTGGTATGGTCTAATTTAACGGCATAACTGTCTAGGCATATGTACAGGGTGTAGGTGTCTAGGTGTTGGCAGCAGGGGGGCTCCAGGGGTGACCTCTGTGGGTAGAGGCCAGGGGCTACGGCATGTCAGCTCCAACAGACCTGCTGCAGGACACAGCTGAGCCGATCAGCCAAGCTGGTTGCACATCTGGGAAAATATATTTAAGAAAGGATAGAAGACATCACACAGAGAGAAGGGGGGGGGGGGGGGAAGTGTGAGCAAAACTAGTGTGAACATCAAGGTCAGAGAAGGAGGGTGAGGAGGTGCTCCAGGCACTAGCACAGAGATTCCCTGTAGCCCATGGAGGACCAGAGTGGAGCAGAGAGTGGGGAGGACCGCACGGGAAAGGCGTGAGGAGGAGGGAACAGCAGAGAGGAGCTGTTATGGACTGACCACAAACCCCATTCCCCATCCCCCTGCAGCCATCAGGGACAGGGGAGGTAGAGGAGTCCGGGAGTGAAGGACTGAAGTTGAGTGTGGAAAAAAGGGGGGCAAAGGTGTTGTTTTAATTTTGCCTTTGTTTCTCACCATCCAACTCTATTTTACTTGGCAATAAATGAATTAATTTTCCCCAAGTTGAGTCTGTTTTGCCTGTGATGGTAATTGGTAAGCGATCTCCCTGTCTTTGTCTTGACCCATGAGCTTTTCCATCTTATTTTCTGCCCCTGCCTGGTTGAGGTGGGGAGAGTAAGAGAATGGCTGGGTGAGCAGCTGGCCACAGTCAACCCACTACAGCATAAATCACAAGGTAACTTTTAATCCGAAATGTGTTTGAACTGTTGTATCCAGAAGCACTTTTAGAGAGGATGTGGTAGACAGTTTCAGACTCCACAGATGATACTGCAAATTAGATTTTTTCAAAAAGAGATTACAGACTTAAAATTAAAGCCACTAGCTCTGTTTTCTGCTATAGTTGAAATGATAACACTTATCACTTGGAGGGTACCACACATACCAATTTATGTGGGAGAAGATGTGATGCGGAAAGAGAGATCACTCCTCAGTCTCTTCAATATTTGCTTCCTACGGGAGATCAGACATTTACTGCCAAGTCCTCCAGGAAGATTTCTAAAGCAGATGAAAAGTCACTAAATAGCAAAAAGCGAAGAGATTTTTTTTTAAATGTTACACCTAAGTTCCACTCTCAGTGACTAAAAATTAGTGCAAATCCTTTATCTCATTCTTCACTGGCTTCAGCTGTTGAGTTTACAATTGAGTCAAATTGCTTTTCTCCCCACCATTTCAGCCTGGTTCTCAGTCCTTCTTGATCAACTTCACTCACATCTGTAGCTACCTCCACCTTTTCCTTTCCTCACAAAATGCAAGGGTTTGCCCAAATGGGAAGCCCTAACTTCTCAGCAGCAGCACTAATTTGTACAGTCACCATTCCGTGCACCCCTTTCATCAGCCCAAGGGTTTGCAAAGTCAAACAACAACTGAGATTACAGAACTGCTTTGGCTGAAGAAATAACCTTTACTGCAGACTTCCGAGCCAAATCAGTCCCTCAGTCCAAGTTTACCACAGCGGCACAAAAATTTTTGTGCCACCACAACCCAGACTAAACCTGTTTATACAGAAAGGCTGCTCAACATGAACCACATGCTAATCACCTTGAGAACTTCTGGTTAATCTAACTTAACTAGGTGGTAACTTTTCCGCCTTGTGCTGGCTCTCTGCAAAAACCACAGAAGTACAACACCAACTTTAGCATTTCAATTCAGACTACATACAGCATACATTTGTTTCACATTTTTATTCTGATTGCAGGAAACCCTTGCCAGCTACCAGTGCCATTCTCTTCCAACTACATCTAATAGTTTGGATTAATTTGGGGACATGAAATAGAAACTAAAGGTTTTAGCTGCATAGGGCGAAACTTAAAGCAGCATACTGGCACATGGACAAGTTATAATTACTTGCCAAATAGCAATTCTTTCCTGTTCTGTCAGAGTGGGATAAGGGGGAAGACCACACTGATCTCCTTCACCAAGAACTGATAAATTGCACACAGGAAGGTAAACCACATGTATGTTTTTGCTTTGATTTTTGAGGGGGAGGCAGTAGGAGAAAGTGAAATGTATCAGTCAAAACTGTCTTCTACATATAGGGATAAAGCTGCCTCAGAAAACCACAATGACTTAATTCAAAAACTTTTTATAACAGTAGATCACATTATGGCACAAATTCTTCCAGGGTCTATCAATTCATCAGCTACAATTATGTAAAGAACTGGCTATAACCAGCATTACTGAAAATAAATTGGTAACCTAAGCAGATGTCATATTGTCAGAGATATTTCAGAATGTTTAGATTCAAGTTATATCACTGTAAAACAAGTACACTGGAGAAAGTCTTCTGAAAATAATGTCTGCCTTTCAGGAAAAAAAGAATTAGCAATAAAGCCCATTAAACTGTAAAGCAAAGGTCAAACATCATAAATAGAAGGCTGCACTTGTAGTTTCCAGTAGCCAGCCTCCACACGGATTCTTCTCTTCCTTGCCATATAATCCCTGAGTGTCAGCATCCCACATGCCTCCGCTTCCTAGACTCATTACTGGGCTAACATCTCTGTACACTAATGCTTCTGCCACCCTGCGGGTTCCTAGACCCCATCACCAGCCCCGACTGTATCTACCCCCCAAAAACAAAAAGCAAGAAAACGTTCCAAGTGTCAACATGTCAAAGGCATTGGCTGTAAAAAAGAAATAATAGAACAGTGGAACAGTAGATTTAGAAACCATTACCTAGTACTGAATCTATGGACAATTGTCCAGCAACTTGAAGCTACATTTCTGCTAAGCAAGCACCATGAATTCTGGATCACTCAATCTTCCCTCACACTCTTCTGGTTTCCAGTTCCCATCACCACACAAACATTTTTAACCACTGCAAAGTCACTTACAGTGAGTGATGTGAAGACAAGTGTACTGCAGGTAACAGCGTCTTCCCAGAAAAAAAAAAAAATCCAGAATCTGCTCATTCTTGGAAGACGACCTTGTTGACAAACAGTAACATGAAAAGGGGCATTTTTAAGGTCAGCATCACTCTCTCCTGAGAACGACCTCGTTCTCAAATTTTCCACAGCACATTACAGGATTTTGGAACTGTGAAGCTGAGATCCTATGCAAATTCCTAGAGGATTATCCATGTACTAGCACAGATCAAGCTTTTCATGGTACATCTCCAGCTATAGTAAATTGAGGCATAACTAAATTCACTAAGCTAACAGTGTAAACCATTCCTGCGGTTATACTGATGGAGCACATTTGCATTAGAGCCTTGCATTAATATACAGTGCGGAGTCAACTATCAAAGTGTGGTTAAAGCAAACAATAGCTCAGACACAGCTTTTGTCCAAATGCCATCTATGGCAAAATTTGCCACTTGCTTCTCACTATTAACCCACCAGTCACATGTAACTATGAAACTGTGTTTGTTTTGTACTATTACACAAAAAAATTCTGATGATACACTGAAAGCCATGTAAACATAACACACAAGTACAGTATAAAACAACTGTGTACAAAGTGATAAAAAAAATTACCATCAGTACTTAGAAAGCTTGGTGTACTATAGATTTGTACCTCAAAGTTGCTCAAGTATTATACGAGAAGGTGGTCCAAACAAGGTTTTTGCCTCTAGTTAGATTATTTGCTGGTTTTTTCCCTCAGTTTTTATTCTCTAGTGTCTACTGAAAATTTCTTTAAGGAAAAGGCTGTGGAAAGTTATTGGTGTCCTCTTTAAGACCTTTTATTAAGACTCCATGTTTTCCTTTTAAAACTAGTACCTTGATCTAACTTCTCATCATCTGGGCCTGAGCCTTTTTCTCAGCTTCCCTCCTACACCTCCACAAAAGATCTGTCCTGCTAAACTTCAGGCTTCCAGTACCTGCCTATACACCCCTCCAACTACCACAGCCAGCCTATGCTATACTAGTCACCTGGCAAGAAGATTCAAAGAGGGTCGCAAAGTAGTATATGTATTATCTTCCTACCTTCCTACATTTGTTAGGGTGGTAGGGGAAGGTGGTTTTAAGAAGAACAGTACAAAAACTGCCTCTGAAAATTCCAGAAGTTTTCACCCTTCTGTCAAATTTAAAGTTATCCACAAGATTCAATCAGCATACAAGGGGCAAAAAGACATTACAAAGACCAAATATACAGCTTCTCTGACAAATGCCAAGGAACAGCACTGTCCAGAAGCAATGTTTTCTATGCCTAACTACCATCCAAACAAATGCAAAATACCACAAAAACGTATTGTCTTTTTTATTTAAATTTTTTATCCAGGAAGTTAAAAAATGGCAGGAAATGTCAGAGAAATCAAAAAGTAATAGCAACTTAAATTTTCATGTGGAGACAGATGTCCATGCCCCAGAAGCCCATAGCTTCCACAACAAAGTGAGAAACTTCAAGTTGGCTGCCAGTAATACTGATTAAGAACTTCTGGAAAGTTTCAGAAGTTACAGACTAAATACCTGGTTTATATTTTAAAGAAAACATATAAAATTGATGATACTGACCTCTAATACAGAACGCTGTAGATGCCTGTCACCACCATGAGAATCTCCATAAAACCTCCCAGAAATTTTACAATTTGAGGTAGCATTTTATAACTCAGCAGTCCAAATGTTACCCATATTCTTGAAAAATACTGCAAGCAGGAGCTCACTGGCAGCAATGTGGAAATAGCTTCTCAGAGGAAACAGCAAGGAAGGAATATCTCAGACAACATGCTACCATGCAGGGGAGGAAATCAAAACCTCGGTAATTTCACACTGATAAATTCATTAATAAAAAAAAATTTGAAGGAGTCTCAGATACTGCTTCATGATATGAGCAGCTGCAGTGACAGTAACAGAAGTGCTACTTGCAACCGGCTACACAGTTAACACATAGACGTGGACATCAAATTATGAATCATGAGATCGCTGCAGCAGTGAAAACAGCAGAAAGAACATTTGAAAAGATGACATGAGGCAGCATTGCCCATCCCATTCAGATATATCGACTGCACTTGACACAGCCATGAGGTGCTTTGAATGTCAGCCAAAAAAAAAAAAAAGCAGATGCAATTCAACTCCTTACTCGACTGGAGCTACGTGACTTTGCAACACTGGAGAGAACTGGTGTAATAAGTGCTTGAAAGTAAAAATTGCTGGGCTTATTTATTGTGTATATTGCAAAGGCTCACTTTTTAATACTGTGCAGTAGGAAAAAAAGTTTACAGCATCAAAAACACACATCTATGTGAATGTGCCATACTGCATTTTTATTTTATCTTACATTAATAGATTTTCTTGTCAAGGTGATTCTCAGAGGACCCTTGGTTTTGAACTATTGAAGAAAATAAAAATACCTCTTCATTCACAAGATAGAAGGTTTTCAAATTCCGATTACATCTTTAAAGATTCAAAACTATATCATCATTTTCTACTCACCATTTGTGATGTTCTAACACTAAGTCCTAACTCTAAAGCAAGTCATCTCTTGAGCTTACAGATCATTCCCCCATCACTTGTTTAAAGTCTGTGTTTCTAAGTAATCCGAGGACAGCAAACCAAGAGTAGTTCTTTATTTTCTGTAACAACTGCTTGCAACATCTATACTGTCACCTTTTAACTGAATTTGGGAAAAGTATTGGAAATATAAGTAGAGCTCTCTGCTAAGACAAGGAAAGCTACTGCTCTCCTGCTGAGCTAGATGACAGCCTGTACGTAGCGAAGAAGCAGACTGAGGAATACAGGGCTGCTAGTCAACCTGAGAGCCAGGCCATCTGCCAGCAGTCGGTCAAGACGAGGAACACCAACTGCATTTCTAGCGGTTAGCTAGATTCTGTACTTCACTACAGTCCAAATATGCACTCCCCTCCCTAATCAGCCATCGACTGTCTCCCTCGGATGACAACACAAAGGGTGCATGTGGATCAAAGGGAAAAGGTCTTTTCCTAACAGTAACCTAAGCCATTTATCAACAAATTTATTACTGTGCATAAAGAAAATTGGATCTTCTTGTTATTGGAATTATTTCACCTTTCTACAGCTCTTTCATTTCCTATCTCTCCCTCTCTTCCATTTCCTTTTCTGATCTTTCAAATTCTCACTGGCAGCAGAGTTCACTCCCTCCCTCTACGGCAACCAGCAATAGCAAATTTAATTCTAATATCAAGATTAGCAGGATAGAAAAGGTCAAAACAATTCTCACTCAAGACTCCTGAAGACTCAAGCAGCTATATTTCTAGGTCTGCACCTCTGCAGCTGCGATATTTCAAAATATGACTTTGCACATTTTTGAGGCTGTAGTAACTAGTCAGCTTCAAGTCCGGGACTGTACGCACATACGGCAACCTAATGCACAGCACAGGAGCTAAAGAATTGGTCATCTAACACAACCAATCCAAGATTTAAGAGCTCTAGATGGGCTGCAGACAACTTATAATGCATACATGGAAATACCCAACCCACCATAAACACCACCCTATAATAGATAATAATCCCAAAAACTCTAAGGGGGATCCTCTGGAGGAAATCTGGAGTTTCTAGGTCTCTTTTCTGCTGCCCTCCACCTCCCCTCTCCAGGAGGAGAAGAAACATTCCCATGCCATCACACATCTTTGAAGCGAGTCATGTGAATTGCTCCAGGTTTCTTCTAGAAAAGCATGAAAAACACAAAAGCACCAAGAAGGAAGTTTATGCACCAGCTTACAAGTGGGTGCACTTCTTGGTTGTATTCAGGGGAACTGTCAAGAGCGATTAAAAAAATGTAACACAGACACCAGCCTCATGACTGAGCTCTTACCACAACTCTGTGATGAATACCAGTTCCACTGTATTATGAATCAGTGCTCCCTCTCACACCTGGAATATATTCAGCTTTGCATGCTGTGCACTAAGGCAGCTGGATGAGCGTCAAACTCATTCTGTAAGATTTGTCTTCATTATTTTTATTGCTTACAATTCTGAGCAGTAATCATAGTTCAGTCTGTTTTACCTCACCTCCTCTATCACCTATTAGATAACTTGACTTTTTAGAGAAAATCCAGTTTTATTTTTTCATCCACTATTTAACATATCTTACACTCAGGTGTCTTACAATGGTCGCCAACACTGCACGCTCAACCAAGAGAGCTTCACAGCGTTATAAATTATTTGTGACATTCGTTCACTTCAACAAGTAACAAGGGTGGTGTTATTTCCTATGAGGGCTAACGAACCTTACTGAAATCACTTAGTAACTTTTGTAAAGGGAGCGATCACCAATTTGAGGGCTTCAATTCACATCACTGCAAATCGAGTCGGAGACAGCAGCCCAGCACAAACATCAATGGTAGCTACAGGACCAAGCTATCTTTTGATAGCTGGCAATGCAGCTACCTGTATCTCTGTTGAGGGACTCCAAATCATTCAAGTCTTAAACTGAAATTGCACTCGGATGGTCAGCTGAAAGTACCCCAAAGTTGAGAGCCCTTACAAAGCTTGGTAAATGGAAGTCGAAGCAAGACACCGAACCGCCAGCATGAACACACTAATACCGTAAGAGCCGACAGCTCAGAGGGCACGTAGGGGTAACCAGGCTGGCCAAATGTGTACCGGTACGGATGCCCCCGACGTACAGCTCAAGCCCAGGTTTACCCACCCGCTGTGTTTTGTCCCTCCTCGCACAGGAGGAAACCGAGCCCCGCCGCGCTCCCCCAGCCCAGACACGGCGAGAGCTGTGCCGGGGAACCGGGGCCAGGCCGGGCGCCGCGCTGCCCGTCTGCGGGGCGCCCCCGGCGAGGAGCCGCACCGCCGGCGGAAGGGGGTTGGGGGGCGCGCCCGGTGCCTCTCAAGCTCCGGGCCCCGGAAGGGGCGCGCAGGCACCCGACGGACGGCAGCACCAGAGGCCGTGAGGCGCCGCCGCCGCCCGGGCACTTCCCGTGATAGGCGCGGGCCCGCTCCCGCCCGCCGCCCCCGGCCCGCCAGGAGAGCCCGGCCGCTCTCGACCGCCCTCGCACGCCGCCACCGAGCCCGGGAGCCCCCGCGGGCGGCCGCGCAGCCGCCGGCGGCGGGAAGCAGTTTGTGTGTGGGGGGAGGGAGCCAGGCCCGGCGCGGCCTCCCACCCCGACTCGCTCCCGCGGCGGCCGGGCCCGGCGACGGGTCGCCCCCCACCCGGCGGGGTAAGGAGGCCTGGGAGCGGCCCTACCCCCGCGCGGCCCTGCTCCCGGGCACCGGAAGCGACGCCCGGCCCGGCCCAGCCCAGCACTGCCCGCCGTGCGGGCCCCGGCCCGGCCGCCCCTCGAGCCCCCCGCGGGTCGCGGCGCGGGGGAGGGCGGAGGTACCTTGATGATCCTGCGGGGCAGCCCGGCCATCTTGTCTCGTCAGGGTGCAGGCTCGCGGGCTCGCCTCCGCTCGGGGCTCGCGCACAGCCGGAAGTAGTCCGCGCCGCGCTTCCGGTGGCACCGCCCTCGGCGCGGGACGCCGGGCAATGTAGGCCGCGCCCGCCCTGCCGGCGGAACGGCCGGTGGCCGGGCGCAAGGCGGGGCGCTCCCGGGACAGGGCGGCCCCTCGGCTGAAAGGGGGTCGCTGGGCTGTCCGTGGGCACGAGCGCGGCGGAGGGGGGGCCCGTGGGGGGACCCGGGGGCGGCCGTGAGGCGGCAGGAGGGCCGGGGCGTGCCTCGGCCCGCACCGCCCTCCGCCTGAGGCCGCGCCGCCCCGGCCGCGGGTGGCGGGACGGACCCGCCGCCTCTTCTCACAGGGCGGCGGGTTGCCCCCAGCTAAAAGGGGCCAGGGCAGCCAGCCTGCGGGCCCGGCAGGGGCGTTCGCTTCTCCAAGTGCTGCGGGAGAAGCGGGCAACGCCCGGGGGCAGCGGCCTCCTAGGCCAGCCCGGTACGAGCTGGCAGAGCCCAGCTGCCGGCGCTGCTTACGGTGCCTCTGATTTACCCCCGCCGCGATGCGCTCCGGCTATCTGCAAAGGCAGGAGAACCCCGTCTGTAATAAGTGCGTGGGGTCATCATTCAACACTGACAGAATCGGGATTTCATCGGCGTGGCTTGTGCACCGTAATGCTACAGCATGTACCATTTCCTGATTTTGGGCAGTGTGGGTGTCACTAAACCTGTCACAAAGCTATCTTAGAACATCTTTGTCTTAATAACACCTGGTTAGTGAACCTCCTTCTCTTTTAGCAGGAAGAGAAATATTGTAGAAGTTAGAGTATAATTATCACACGAGCATCCTAGGACACTCCTACAGCTGCATGGCAATAGCAACATCTAGCACCCTGCGTCGTTATTGATGGGGAATAAAATACAGAAAGATAAAACGATTTGCCATAGGTTACCAAGCAGGCTAGCAGCACAGCCAGGAATAGGACCCTGCATACATGTGATTCCCTGTCAAGTGTTTTCTCCTGGTTTAAAAACAGAACTTCTAGATGATCTCATAATTTCTGTACACTCTGGTAGAACGGAAAGTTGTCTGACACTGGCAAATCTGGACTGTGTAATAGCTGAAACACTCCTATCACAGATACTACAAACGTGTCCTCTGTCTTAAATTTTAAGCGTTTATATTATTACACGATGGTTACAATGACATGACGCACGTGTCAGAAGAGTGGTGTGCCTCCCTCCTTCACTCTGCCTACAATACTTCCCCAAAACTTACCTAGTTTTCCTTTTCTATCGTTCCCGCTAAGCCATTGGCACTGTAGAAGGGAACTAACAAGTACAGAGTTGTTCTACACTATTTGATATCCGCAGCTGTTGAAGACACCAGTAATTCCAAACTTCATGTCAGTTCACGAAAACCCATTATCTCTGTGAACTCTTGTGTACACCCTCAGCCCTTTAAGCACCCAATTCCTCTCCTAACTTTCTGGATGTAACTTTCTCTGAAGTCAGTCAAATCAACAATGAAGTGACGGGCACCAAGAGAAGTGCATGAAAACACGTTTGCAGAATTGGGGCTTAAAGCATTCATCAATAACACCCCCTCATTCTACAGTGGAGACCAGATGGGTGAGTTCATTTGCATACATTAGCATGTGAAATGTCCATGTTTGCCTTCAGCAAAATCTGGTCTTGCTAGTTACACACAGAGCTATACTTTAATGGTGGATTTTTCTTTTTACTTAATAATTACATCCTGCTGCTACTACTAAACAAGACCAAGAAGATCCTTTTGGATACTTGGCACCTTCACAGTACTTACCAGCTAACCTAAAAAGGTGAAATGCTGATCTCTAGGAAAAAAAAGTTGTAAGGTGGAGAAAAACCCTTCTAAGATAATGTGTTTATCAGCTGCATGTTAGCCTGTTTTTTTCCTAGCTTCACAGATATTGAAGTATCTATAGCACATCTGGTGCCTTTGAATAAACAATTATAATCTGAGCTGCTAGGGCTCTCCTAAGGATGCACAATGTCTTATTGTTTGATTCTGGTGGCAGCAGTCTCGGTGATTTACTAGTTGGTTGCTTTGGAGTTCTTTTTTCAGATAGGTGAGATGACACACAGAGAGGTGAAGCCTCTTCCAGACGACTATAGCGCAGCTTCCCACCCCTCTGCAGGAACAAATAGTCTAAATGAAGAGTAAGCATTCAAGATGTTCTTTGTATGAAAGAGCATCTTTCATACAAAGATGTATGTAAACCTCAGGGCTGGGGTCATACAGGCGGTTTAGAACCCGTGTGGTACTAAAATTGCTCTTGTGCAATCCTTGTTCAATTGGAAGAATTTTGAGGATGTATTTAGTGTCCGTTTCTAGAACTCTGATCTTCACAAATGAAGGCTTACTTTGCAGTAAACTTTACAAGGCAAAAATACAGTAAGGCCTTCTCAAATCGTCTGTCACTTGGGAGAGCAGCGAGGTTGGTGTAAATGAATTAACAATATCTAGTGACGACCACCATGCAGTGCTGACCTGCGTATAAATAACTGCTTACCACAGAGCAGCATGCGGATGGGGTAGAGAATCTAATTGGTTTTGAGGAATGGGATTACAGTGAACTTTGCTTAGGGAGTCAGGAGAAAAAAAATCAGGACAGAAGGTTAGTGAAAAGAGGAAATTAGCATTCATATAATCTTGAAAAGTTGTGAATAACTGAAAATATTTGTAGTCATGTTGCTATGACACCCAGTAATAACTAGGAGCCTTCCTTTTGAGTTACCAGCAGGTATACTGACATATGTAGAAGGAATGCAAATATTCAGGTTATTTTAAAAATTGTTATCTCCATGTGGTGTAAATTTCACATAATACAAGAGGCAGTTTACGGACCAAGACCAGAAATGGTCCCTAAACCAAATGATCCTTTTTCACCCTTGTGTCCTATGCTAGTAACCCTTGTATGTGCTTGCCAGCATCAAACAAATACAAAGATACAGCTGGAAAGGTGAAGCAATTCCTTGTGAAAGATACCCATTAGTTGTGAATTTTATGAAACTAGGAAGACAAAAGAAAAAAAATGTTGCTGGTAATCCCACTAGGAGAAAGACTCCATGACTCCAACACTTTATTAGACATCAAAGAATCTTCACTGGGCCATATCCTCAAGACCAAAGTAACTGGAAACCAATGTACTTTGTTACACCACTTGCAGAATTACTTCTTTTTCTTTGTTTCTGCCTTCTCCTACTCTTTTTTTTTTCTTTTACCCTTCTCCCAGAATACTGACCATTAAAGGAGTGGCATAAATGGAAGAAAACATGGGCCAAAAGATGCTTTTAGGCTCAGTGTGAGTAAAATGCCACTCAGTTTCTTGAAAGTGCTGGAACTTCTGCTCTGTGAACCTTGCCCTATGTCTGTGAGATGCAACAACAGAGCCTAGTTGGCTCAAACAAATGCTCATGAATGTTGCATTCAGCGTCCTCTTTCAAGTGTTGTAGACCAGGAATCTTGCTTCAAGTCTGAAGTTGCAACAAGTCGATCTGGCAGGCTGTTATGTTTTGATAGTTTTCATTGTGCAACAAGTGGCCTGCCACATCCTGGGAAAGTTGCAGTTTTCATGACACCTCTCTTTCTGACTCCTCTTAGGAAAAGGCTTTTGAAGTCTGCTTGCTCAGGAGATGGCAGTGAACAAAAACATTGTTTTCTGTTGTCATATCTACAAAGACTTAGGTTCTTCCCCTTAGTCATTCTAGCTCCTACAAGGACTGCTGCAGAGATCCCTGAGTATCCATATAGGTGCTGGAAGAGCCATCCAAACTGGCTACTCCAGAATCTGGCTTTAGACTTTGCTTCTTTGCACTCCCTCTGTACCAAGGGATATCTTCAGGAGAAGCTATAGTAAAAATTGTCCTTCTTTTATAGCATTCTCAAATTCCCAAAGGAGGCAACTTAATCCTCTGAATCAGAGCTGGAACAAGATACGCAAGTGTCAGGGGAGCTTTGTCTCCTCAAACTAGCCACACCCCATGGAGGTTCTTGCATCTTCCAGGTGCTTTCCCACCCCAGTCACCTTCCAGTGTCCACCCCTGTCCTTCAGGATTTTCCACTCAGCCATTATTGCCACCTTAACTGGGTTCTGGACCGCAGCCTGCACCACTCTGTGTGCGTATCCTCCATTTGGCATGTCTCTTGGAAGACATCCTTGGAGAAGAACCACGGGTGATCCAGCCCAGCATGCTTCTGCTTTCCACTTCCCTTGGTAGAATAATACTTCAGCACTCCTACTCTGAAGTTCAAGGTTGTTGTTAAAATGTATTTATTCTTCTCTACCAGATTATTTATTTTGAGCAGTATGGCACAGGGATTCTTTATCCATACAGTTTTTCAAAGCCACATATACCATTAAACATGTAACAATGCCATTAAAACCACCTAAAAAATGTTAAAAGTTTCTTGGAGGGCATGGGAGGGGGGACAGAGAGGAGAAAAGAAGGGAAGAAAAAGTAGATCTGAAAAGCAAGATTTCCACAGCACTACATGTGTAGTTTGTCAAAATTTGCAGAGTGTTTCAGCAATCCTTTTTTTTTTTTGTAAAATAAAGGTTTGATGGAAAAAAAAATTCTGCTTTCATCTGAAGTATTGTAATTAATGAAGTCATACGTCCTCATTTAGGCAGCTGCCTTCCCTGACTATTTTTCTTTTGCTAGGTTGAAAGATAAAGATCCTATGTGTTTGGCAGTCATTTAGATTTATATTTTTGTTTAAATTAAATTGAGATTTTTTTCATTAGACTCCTTGTCTGGAGTTCTGTCTGATGCTCTCTTAGCACTGGCGATTGCTAACTGTTTCCTCCCTTGATATCCTGAAATAAACCGTGCACCTCAGGCAGAATGTGAGGAAACCTGGGAATATTATACTCCTGTATTTTGTCAGATATATGCTGATAAACAGTTCAAGAATATCAGACAGGACTCTGGATGGTTGTACTGGCCTTAGATCAGTAAAGGCTTTGTTAGATGCTATTTTGACTCCACAGCTTTGTGTCAGGGTGCTGAGTGCACAAATAGACGTTAATTTCCACCCTCACCCTCTGACGGGCCTGGGAGTTCATTCTCTCCTGAGCTACACCGCAGCTGCGCTTACCTGGCCTGTTACCGTGTCTTGCCTGATGATCCCTGGACCCGCTGCAGTAACCACCCTGCTCTGCTCACCTGCCTCTGGTGCAGTGGGGCTCGGCTCGCCTTGGAGTGCCCTTGGCTCCTGGCTCACCCGCCCTGCGGGAGCAGTGCCACCCTTGCTGCTCCCTGATGCTTTGCTTCTGAGTTCAGAGCACCTGATAATGCAGGTTCATTTTAGAAAAGCGATCTTGTCATGCTACACTTGCTGCTGGTTGGCTTTTATAAAGCAACATTCATATTTGCATTTCAGAGGAAATTTAGGTACAGTGTTCAGGAAGACTGGTGTCACCTGTAGTCTCCATTTAAATCAGAGTTCATTCCTACAGCCCAGCTCCACCAAGGCCTGCCTCCACAGTAGTTATTTAGGGTGTAGTGTCATGTCAGGGTTACGCCACTTTGTATTTGCATTGCTGCTAAAGAGGGCTCCTGCCCTCCTCCTCTGCCACACACCACTGCTCCCTCAGCTCACATCATGATCTCACAGAAGATGAGCTGATCAAAAGCATGAATAGTTCCTGGGTGAGCAGTGAGCTGATGTGAACCCCAGGCAGTCATGCAGCTGTGTTGGTCTGGCACAAGAAAGGGGACAGGAACCCATATCTGAGGGTGTGAGAGGGGACTGTCTGTAGTTCACTGCATTAGGGACAGTGTGAAACCACATATTTGAGGTCAAGCTATACCAGACAGCTGAGTCAATCTGTCAAAAAGAGGACTTCTTACTTCCCCTTCCCATCTCATTCCTTCTACCCCCCTTCCTCACGCACAGGGTCTCCCCCACCGTTCACTGCTGGGGCTTGCCAGATTCTGCTGAGCTGATTCAATGCACTAACTTGGCAGAAAACCAGCCATTTAGTCTGGTCTTCTGCTGGACTGGTGAATTGATTTGGCTTACAGTGGGGTCTAGCAAGCACCAGAGACAACAAAAGGTAAGTAACACAAGTGGGAGTGAAATTGCCCCTTGTAGTATCCATGAGTTATTAACCCAACTTTGGATGCCTCTTACCTTTTTGGAGAAGCTGCAGGCAACACTGAGCTTGTGCTCTGCCCTATATTCCCGATCCCCTCCTTCCATTGGTACGTGTCTATTGGGGTACGGGTTTTTTTGTTTTGGCTGAGTTACCTTTCTGACCAGCTCACTGAGGCATCAGAGCTGGCACAAGAGAAGCAGTAGGAAACAGATGTGGCAGATGTAGGATTACCCCCTCCCACAGCAGTGACCTGTTCTGTTGGCTGAGCCAATCTTGTCCTACCGCACCAATGTGAAGGCCAGGATGGAGAGCACGATCCTCCTCCCACAAATCCATGACCGTCTCATCATTGCTAGGACTACAGCGGTTCGGAGAACAGTTAGGCAATCACCTTATTCACCAACAAAGTGCTCTATAATGTCACTGTAGGCAGAAAAGGTAAACAAATAATTGCAATTATGCAATTAATACTCCCAGAACAATTCAATGCAGCTGCTGACCATCTTCCTATGACAGCTTTTGCTGTCATCAAGTTACTCACTGAGTGGGTGCATCCAGGCCAGCTGAGCTTGTGACTGACTAATCTTACTTCCTCCTCCTACCCCCCCTTTGCAATCTTATAAAAGTCTTACTGCAATCACAACTCTATTTCAAAACCCAGATTCTTTATTTTGCATAAAAGTATTTTTATATTTTTGTCAAGTACTGTAGCAAGTCTGTTCAACAGCAAAAACCAGATGGATGTATGTACACATACAGAATGAAATCTCACAGTAATATCTAGATTTTATATTAAAAATGTTCCTTGGTAAATCCCAGAGTATTTTACAGGAGTTGTTATGATCCCTATGTACAAATGGGGAAACTGAGGCACAGAAGTGCAGTGTTTTTCACTTAGCACTAATTGTAAGAGTCACTGGACAATTTCTGAATGATCTTAACTGGCGGTACTGGGTGAAACTGTACTGAAAGAAGAAAAAAACCCCACCAGTTATATGTTTTACCAACTTAGGACACCAGAATGGGATGCTGTGAGTAGGAGCCTTCGCTGTAGCAAATAACTTTTGATTTTTTTTCATGAAGTGGCTGCTTGAATACAGACATAATATCGCTTACTTGAACTACAGTAATCGACAGGAACACAAATTATTTAGGCTGCGTATGACCACTACAAGCACGTTAGTTTTGTCATCTGTTATTTACAGTTGCAGCTTGACTCCTTACCAGTAACTGGATGGACAGGTGACAGGATGGCATGAGATCTACTAAAGAATGAAGATAGCCTATTGACATAAGCATTGGTCTTTACTCTGAGTGTTTACAGATTGGCTTAAAACATAGGAATCTGTCTGGCTACAGCATATCTTGAGAAGATTTTAGAATTAAGACCATAACTAAACTACAACGTCTCATTAGAAATTTGTATCCTAAATTTATAGAATAACCTTACAAAGCGTAAGATATGTTATTTCAGGAGTGAAGGTTTGTCCATCTCCATTGTGAAGAAACCATCTTTGCAATAAAACAAACCTATCCATTCACAAATTCAGTTCCACTTCTAGGTATGATTGCATAGTACCTTTTCTACTCCAGATTTAATGGATACAAAGGAAACCAAATGCTTATTCCTGGAAGATTTTGAAACATTGGTTTCTATGAAAAAATAAATATTCATTATATTAATTTTGCTAATGAGCAGCCTGAATGAATTTACTAAGAAACAATTTCCTAAATATGCCGCTGCAGCAAAAGAGCTAGAACAGCCAAGTCCTGATTTTCCATTTCCCACGGGGGGGGGGGGGGGAGGTGTGCAACTGCTTAAACAAAACCTGCACCAACCCAGATGCCAGCTCTGATTTATAAATTTGTTCTTCTAAAACAGAGCCAACCAACACAGTCCTGCCCTCATTTTACTACACAGCATTTGTTGCCTAACTATAGGGCAACTGTTTTATCAGTTAGAATATTTCCTGGAGAAGTTTGTAACTGACTATTTGAGTAAGAACAGATGGTGGTTTTTCTTCAGCGAGAGAGCAACCTAGGAACAAAACTTTCCAGGTTTTCAAAGACGTGAAGTCCCAGAGGTCTGCAACTCATCACCCTTAGTGCCTCCACAGTATCCCCGCCGTTAATGGAGAGAACAGCCTCCTTTCTGTTGCGCCAATACAGAGCGAGCAACTGTCCTCTTCGCCATCTACAACCTGCTGAAGCAAGCAAGGCCATTGGCAGTTATTAATAACCCCATCTCCAGACATGCCGGAGAAGTGTGTAGTCACGCTTCTGAGCTGTCCTTAAGCAATTCCCATCTCCCTACCAGAAAGTTGTAATCCGTCAGAACATGCTTCTAGGAATAGACTTGCAGAACATTATGTGTCAGGGAGGGGGTAGACCTCATCTACTGTCTCCCAAAAAACCTTTTTATAGAAACCATCTAAAAATAGCCTGGCAACTTAATAGGGAATGTGGTTTAGTTTTTAAAAAATAAAAATAAAGTTCTGCAGTACCTTGAATTGCAACCTTTTAGAACGAGGATTTAAGTTACAAGATTTGCCATTACAGTGATGTTTTAAAAGCACACATTTCCAGAACAAGATCATTACAGAAATACCCACAGGTTACCTCTAATTTAAAGCTAATTATGCAACGAGGGTATAAAATCAGGGAATCTGAAAAATCTAGTGAAGGCTGTTTTGTGAATCAAGATTCCAGAGGGCAGTCAAGTGTTCCCAGTGAGTTCACACAAGGGACAGAAGATTGCTAACAATTTCTGATGAACCTTACAAGTGAGATTGCATTGCAGTGATGTGAAAGAGAGGACTAAAGATGTGGTAGCACTAGGCAACAGATACCTGTAATCCTCCTGGTGGCTGCCCTTCTGTCTGGAATCAGAAATTCTCCCCAGAGAACCACGTAGCATTTGCTATGCGGAAAAAAAAACATGTTCATTGAAAACAAACAGTACAGACTGGCATGTGCTGCAACATTTACTAAAAAAAAAAGAAACTTCGAATTCAGGATCTTTTGCTGTTCATTACAATCTCATTGATGAATTAGCTCCTTAGCTGTTAACAACTGAATACCACTGGCCTATAAAATCCCACCGTTAGAACACTTGTTGGTCACATTAATCAGTAACATAAGAAACTCTACTTTTTCAAACTTGTGTCTGAGCAGAGAGAGCGCACATACCTGTGAGTATGTGTCTGTACGCGGTCCTCAGAAAATACGTAAGGCACTGAAGAGTAAAAAAATTGTCTTGATAAAAGCAAATAAATTGATATAGGAAACAGGAGCACCACAGAAGGCTTATATTGCAATGATGACTAATATACCCAAGCATATCAAGATCTAGTATTTTTAATGGAGAGGGCAATTTTCTAAGGGGCTAGTGAGAGGTTTTTAAAAATGAATTTTTTTAACAGATGCTGCTCAATATAGAGAAGTTAAAAAAAAAAGTGTCTTACACTGGACAAAGAGGCGGGTGCAATTTGAAGTGGTCTCCAGCTGTGAAGGGAGTTAATTTCAAGGTTTCCACTAGACAGCAAAGGATTTTTGTCTCCTGCGTGGATGAACAATATCCTTTTGAGAAGGCATCCAAGAATCAGAGATGTCAACCAGAGTCATCATCATCACTGAGTTTAGGCAATCTTTTAAAGAAGCTATGACAACTAAGTTGTGAGCACCTTCAAGACAAGTCAGAGAAGCCTTAATTTTGCTTAATATTTCCTAGGAAATTAGAACAAGGCCTGATGTGCTTGTGTCACAGGTTCACACACAAACACACACACGTAGCACACATGACAGCATTCTGTGCTCAGGGACCGCAGCAAGGTGCATTCGCATATAGGTGTGTCGCACTGTGGCTGTCCAGGAGAAAGGCAAGAATCCTGAGCAGCAGTTCCCCCGTTGTCACAATCTGCTCCTGGTCATAAACTCGGCAAGAGTCACTTTGAAGTAACTGTTTATCCCCACTATGCCTACGGACAAGATATTCCTGAAGCTCACTCCTTAAATGCAGTTTCACACCTTTCTTTTCATTTTCAGACCGCACTTGTTTCAGACAGTTTATAACCATTTCTTTATTTTTGTCAACATTGCCCTTGAGCTTAAAATCCTCAACGTGTTTTCTTGGTCCATCAGGATAACCACTCTCTTGCTTGTATTCAGCTTCAAAAGGCTGTTCTTCATCCAAGGGCTGCCCTCACCCTAGTACAAGGATTTCCTTGTGGGAATATGAGCTGGTACACAGCAGAAGATACATAGAACTGTGTTGCTTCTGTTTGGTGCTTGACCCCAGATCAGACCCCTCTGTAGCTGCATGCAGAAACTTAATGGGAATGATGGAGAGAGCTGATCTCCACAAAAAGGAGTGGAGTCTTGTACTGGAGATGTGATCTCCCACCTTGGTTGCATCTCTCCCAGTAGGATGTAAAACATTTTGGCCCATCTCTGGTCCCTCTTTCTATGGCTTACTGAATCTAATCTTGCAAGAAGGCCCAGAATGGATGTCTTCTATCTTCCACTGTCAGGAAAAACATTCAAAAAGAAATCTTTGCCACTGCTAATGGGAACGATCAGCTCTTGACTGGTGTTTTCTGGCTACACTTCTGCTGCACTTCTGGAAGTTATCAGTGTAACTACAACTCTGCAGCTACAGAACGAAGTTAGACATCGCTGAAATTGTGAGGCTTCCACCCATGACTGCATGAAATTGCTGTACCACGTCCAATGACCAGAAAAGATGCAATGGTTTGAAGATATCTGGAAGAGGTTGCAGCCTGTGCAGGAAGCATTATCCAAGACTCTCCAAAAGAGTAATTCTGCAAAAGGAATTGAGACACAGTCGGCTGATGTGACTTAGAGATGCTTCATGGGCGTGTGAAAGCTTATGGTGCTGGAGCCACCTCAGGCAGTAGAGCAGCAGGTCAGATAATTGATTTTTGTCTCTACTTCTTGTCTTTTATCAATGTTGTGTAAACATAACATTGTCTTTGAAACACTTTGTGACTCGGCCTCCAAAAGAAGCAAAGCAAGTAGCCCCAGAGCAGCAGTGTGCCCGGGGCATTCAGGTGAGTTTTCTGCATGCCTTAAATATCTGAAATGTGCTATTTCATGTACGTAAAATCCAGGCCTTCCCTGTGAAAAGGTATTACAGGTACTGTGGAGGTTTGGCAGGCTGAACAGAGGGAGCTGCTGCAGCCACTGTGTAACGTAACCTGGAAAGCAAGCGGGCTATTCTCGCAAGCTTGTAAAATAACCAGTAACGTTAGAGACGTCCCTTCAAATTATAGGGGGTTATAGGGGGTCAGCTAACATGACACGACGGCACGTCCCCTGGGCCGGCAGGTGCGCTGCTGCCTGGGGCGGGGACTTCGCGTCCTCTCCCCCGGCCGAACAGCTGCTGCCGACGCCGGGGTGCCCCAACGCCCCCCGCTGCGGGTGTCTCAGCAGTGCGCTGCCCTCCGAAACCTACTCAGCACAGGAACCAAGGGCGGGGACGAGCGGTGGGCGTCCGCCCGCTCCCGCCTGGCCTGGCCCGGCCCCGCCTGGGCCTCCCCGCCGCCATCAGCAGCCAGGCCCCGCGCAGGCCGGGGCCGCCCCCGCCGGCCAAGGGGCGGCTCGCTGCCGCCGCAGCCGTATTTTGAAGCGCCGCAGGGTTTGTTACCGGGGCCGGGGTGGTGCTGAACAGGGAGAGAGGGAGGGAGAGAGGGAGGGAAGGAGGCAGGGAGGGAGGGAGGCAGGGAGGCGGCCGCGGGGCGCCCCGCTCGCGTCGCCTCATCCGCCGGCCCGCGCGGACTACGTCTCCCGGCGTGCCGTGGGCCGAGCGCCGCCGGAACCGGAAGGGCACTCGGTGCCGCTTCTGGGGCTGTGGCCGTTGGCGGGCTGCTGAGGGGACGCGGCGTCGTCCGCGTAGGTAACGGCTGCGCCGTGGCGGCCGGAGGGAGCGAGGCGGTGGCGGTGGCGGCGGTGGCGCCGGTGGCGCCGGTGGCGGTGGCGGTGGCGCTCGTCTTTGCGGGCTGGGCCGGGCCGCCGAGGGCAGGGCTGCTTCGCCTGAGGGTCGCGCTGTGCAGCGCTCCCTCCCTTCCCCTTGTTTTTGTAGTTAATGACAAAGCATGCCCGGCTGATGCAGGGGAACTGCAAGCTCGGCCTCCGAAACGGGGCATAGGAAGCGAGTTTCTATACTTTCAGAGGGATGAAAACACTGTGTTTCACACTCAGGATTTTTTTTTTTTTAAAATACCGTGCAGATCCATTTTTATAACGGGCACTCTTTTGCTTGCTTTGAGGGATTAATGACTTTTTTTAAAGCTAAATATTTTCGTTAATGCTAGAAACATCAGGTTTTGTGTTCCTGCTTGTTGCAGACAGACCTTTAAGAGTTTTCTGTGTGCTGCCTCAGGGGTGGGAATGTCCCGACTTAAACTGTAGTGGTCCTTGAGGTGAGGCCGAGAATGGGTGCATGAACCGACAGGTGCGTGAACCTGCCTTTTGAGAAGGCGGTCCGGACCTGCCGTGCTTTTACCTTTTTTGTTAACGAGCTTTCAAAGGGAAGTTACGAGCAGCTCTGTAGGTGCTGTGTTAGTGTTTAACTTCAGCAGCACTTGTCACAAGTAAAGAAAATGATGGATAATTATTTGTAGAAATTGTAAAATGTATACTTCTGGTGATGTTCCTAAGCACTAAATACAAAGTAGTTTTAAAGAGGTCTTGTTTCTTTCTTTTTTAGTTTTTATGAATATGCCTTTAAACTGTCTCCAGTTATGTTTTTTTAAGCATCATTATAAGTTTCTCTTCAAAGCAAAGTGGGGTGGTTTTTTTGTAGACAATGAAAACTTACAATGTTTATATGTGTCTTTCTGCTTCTGTGAAGTTTGGGGTAATATTTAAACTATTCTAAATGGTGTTTCATAGCTTTTAGGTGTATTGCTTTTGAGATGGATGAAACCAACTGCATCTAGACAGCTTGTTAACTACAGCAAGGGTTATTTATAAGTACTTCTATTTTTATACTGGGCGATGATATTTACATCATGAACAAGAAAAGCATGTTTCAGGAATAATTCTGTGGAGTGCGCAGAAGGAAGGATGCAAAACTTAGGTGGGTGAGTACCAGTAGAAGAAATGTGAGCAGACCCAAGCTTGGAAATGTTTTTTAAAGTTAATGGTGTACCTTCAAAGAGTACCTCTCACTAAATAAAGTCTTATACTAGATTTGACTAGTAAGGAGGCAGGTGCCAGTATCTTAAATAATAAGGACTTCTAAACAACTGACAAACAATGAGGAATATACTGCACAAATTTTATTTATCCTTAAGATATTCAAGGGATTAAATTGTCGGTCTTTTGTACCCTGAACAATTATAAAACTGGTTTCTTTCAGAGGGTGTTCTGCAGAAAAAAAGGATACAGCATCCGTTTGAGTTCCATCTTCTCCAGTACTGGTTTCCTGTCTGCTGTCAGCATGGCAACATCGCTTAGAACTGCATGGTTCAGCTTTTGGATGCGTTCAGTAGCAACCTGTAAGCAGGCCCCACTGCAGAGTAAGTAGTGATGAAATTGTAGAAGTCCTATATTAAAATTTGTTGTTTGAGAGCCTCTTTCCTGTACTGTTTAAAGTAATAGAAGCATGGAAGTGAATTTTTCTTTGAACAGAATCAAGTCTGATATTCCGTGTTCTCTGCTAATAATTAAAGGATATCTTGATTTGTTTTTTTCTTTTAAAGTTTCCATGGTCCACATATGACATTCCTCTAATTTATTAATTAGCTTGTAAATACCACCCCTCTTACCACTGATTGTATTTGAAGGTTTAAATTTATTTTTTCAGACTTACAAACAATGGTGAGAAAAGGCTACAGTAAAGTCTCATTACTTAACGTAATCAGAGAACAAGTGAAAACAGGCAATATTATTTCTTAGATTTTTGTCCATGTTTTAGACGTCAGTAGAAAGATGTAGGGGAGATAGTAAAGGTTGTAGAAAAGACAGGAATTAAGAAAATACAATGGACGTGTTACATTTTAGAGGTTAGCGGGCAAGGACGGGAGAGAAATCTTAGGAAGAAATACAAACTATTTGCAGTAATATTTTACCAAAACTCAACTTCTTAATAACTAAGGATGGTTTAATTGGAAGAACTGAAGCATGGAAGTGCTAACAGAAATTCTAAATTTTATATCTAAAATATATATTTAAATATATTAGCTATATCTAAATTTAAATTTTGGAATTTTACATCTAAAATATTTCTGAGAGGAAAATAGCTACACAAAAGTTTCTTCTTGGTTCTTTCAGCTTTCCCAATTTTGACACACTGAATGCTCTCCCCCTCCATTATGAACAGCCAAGAAGAATCCTATTTGTATGAAAACTAAAGATGGTCTACATAAAATAATGCCAGAAAAAAGTTGAAACCTTTTAATGACTTATTTGAAAACAGAAGGCTCAGAACATGCTAAGACTTAGTTCTTGTGATCATAATTCATTTCTTAAAGGGTAGTGGTAGAAGAATAGAATAGCCTATTTCAGTTGGAAGGGACGTACAACGATTGTCTGGTCCAACTGCCTGACCACTTCAGGGGTGACCAAAAGTTAAAGTGTGTTATTAAGGGCATTGTCCAAGTGCCTCTTAAACACTGACAGGCTTGGGGCATCGACCACCTCTCTAGGAAGCCTGTTGCAGTGTTTGACCACCCTCTCGGTAAAGAAATGCTTCTTAATGTCATGTCTGAACCTCCCCTGGTGCAGGTTTGAACCATTCCCACACATCCTGTCACTGGATACAGGGGAGAAGAGCTCAGCACCTCCCTCTCCACTTCCCCTCCTCAGGAAGCTGTAGAGAGCAATGAGGTCACCTCTTGGCCTCCTTTTCTCCAAACTAGACAAGCCCAAAGTCGTTAGCCGCTTCTGAGAGGACATTCCTTCCAGCCCTTTCACCAGCTTTGTTGCCCTCTTGGATGTATTCAAGGACCATCACATCCTTCTTAAATTGTGGGGCCCAGAACTGCACGCAGCACTCAAGGTGAGGCCGCACCAACGCTGAATACAGCGGGATAATGGCCTCTGTTGAGCGGCTGGTTATGCTGTGTGTGATGCAGCCCAGGATGCGGTTTGCCCTCCTGGCTGCCAGGGCACACTGCTGACTCGTATGGAGCCTGCTGGCGACCAGCACCCCCAGATCCCTTTCTGCAGGGCTGCTCTCCAGCCACTCCTCTCCCAGTTTCTACTTCTGCCTGGCACTACTCTGTCCCAGGTGCAGAATCTGGCATTTGGACTTGTTAAATTTCATCCCATTAATCACAGCCCAATGCTCCAACCTATCTAGATCCCTCTGCAAGGCCTCTTGTCCCTTGAGAGTCAAAAGTACCTCCCAGTTTGGTATCATCAGCAAACTTGCTAATGGTGCATTCTACTCCTGCATCCAGATCATTGATAAATATATTGAACGGGACTGGCCCCAGAACTGAACCCTGAGGAACGCTGCTGGTGACCGGTAGCCAGACAGATGTAGCCCCATTACAGCCAGCCCTAACCCCCACTACAACCCTTTGGGCTCTGCCGTTCAGCCTGTTCTTCACCCAGCGCACCGTGAACCTGCTCACCCCACAGCTGGACAACTTGTCCAGAAGTATGCTGCTAGGGACGGTATCAAAAGCCTTACTAAAGTCCGGGAAAAACTACATTCATTGCCTTCCCTTCATCCACTAGGCGGGTGACCTTATCATAGAAGGATATCAAATTAGTTAAACAGGACTTTCCCTTTGTGAACCCATGTTGACTGTGCCTGATGATTGCATTGCTCTTGAAATGTCTTTCAGTAGTACCCACTATAACCTCCATAATTTTTCCAGGAACTGAGGTTAGACTAACACATTTGTAGTTCCCTGGGTCTTCCCTCACTCCCTTTTTGTAGATTGGAATAACATTGGCTAGCTTCCAGTCAGCGGGGACCTCCCCTGACTCCCAAGACCTTAGGTAGATGGTCGAGAGGGGTCCTGCCATAACATCTGCTAGCTCCTTCAGTACTCCGGGATGAATCCCATCAGGCCCCATGGACTTGTGAACATTCAGCTGATACAGCTGGTCCCTTACAGTTTTACTGTCCACAAATGGAAAGTCACTGTTCCCACACTTGTGGTCCTCCGACTCAGGGGACCAGGCAGACCAAGGTCTGTCAGTATTATTAAAGACTGAGGCAAAAAAAGCATTGAATGCCTCCACTTTTTCTTTGTCCTTACTAGTCAGACGGCTGCCTTCAACAAGTACCGGTCCAATGTTTTCTTTAGAGCTCCTCTTGCTATTAACGTACTTAAAAAAGCCCTTCTTGTTATCTGAAACAACACTGGCCAGTTTCAACTCTCATTGAGCTTTGGCCTTTTGTGTCTTCTCCATGCATATACAAACTACAGCTCTGTAATCTTCCTGCAAAGCCTGACCTCGCTTCCAGGGATCATACAATTTCTTTTTCTTCTTGAGCTCCACAAGGAGTTCCCTGTTCAGCAAAGCTGGTCTTCTGCCCTGCTTGCTTGACTTACAACACAGTGGAATTGCCTGCTCCTGTGCTTCTAAAGGGTGGTTCTTAAAGACTGACCAGCACTCGTGGACTCCTAAGCCCTCAAAAGCAGATTCCCAGGGTACTCTGCTAAATAGCTCCCTGAATAGCTTGAAGTTTGCTTTCCTGAAGTCCAGGGTAGCAAGTCTGCTGTCCTTTTTTCTCATAACACTGAAAATCTTAAACTCAAGCATTTCATGATCGCCGTGGCCAAGACAGCCACCTACCATCACATCCCCCACGAGTCCTTCTCTATTCACAAACAGCAAGTCTAGGAGGGCATCTTTCCCAGTTGGCTCACTGAGTACCTGTGGCAAGAAGTTATCTCCCACAAACTTCAAGGATTTCCAAGACCTGCTCATCACAGCAGTATGATATTCCCAGTTGATGTCTGGGAAGTTGAAATCTCCCATAAGGACAAGGGCTACGGATCCAGAAGTTTCTCCTAATTGCCTACAGAATAACTCATCAGTGCTTACATCCTGGCTGGGTGATCGGTAGTAGACACCCACTACAACAACTCCTTTGTTTTCCATCACCCTAATCCTCACCCAGAGGCTCTCAACCACATCATCACTAATTGTAAGGGCTGTGCAATGAAACCTCTCCCTTACATATAGTGCAACACCTCCACCTTGCCTGCCCTGCCTATCCCTCCTGAACGGCCTGTAGCACTCCATCCCAGCGCTCCAATCATGGGACTCATTCCACCAAATCTCACTAATACCAATGATATCATAGTTCTGGGAGCTGACCAGTGCTTCCAGTTCATCCTGTTTGTTTCTCATACTGCGTGCACTGGTGTACAAGTATTTCAGATACGCTCCTGAGCCCTCCGTGCTCCCAGGAGCCATGTAAATATTCCCACTAGCATTGCCACCCTCAGGCGATGCCACGCCAACCCCTGGCTTACCTATTGCAATCCTGTTGGTATCCCCTTCCCCCATCAATTCTAGTTTAAAGCTCTCTTGATCAGTCCCATCAGCTTACGCCCAAAGACGCATTTTCCCCATCGGGACAGGTGGATCCCGTCAGGCCCCATTGGGGGTGGGCTTCACTGGGCTCAGAAACTTACATGTGGATTTGTGTCAGGTTCCGGCAGTAAAGGAAGGGGTTTGCCAGTAGAAGTGATCTACAGACACCTCCCAGGCCCATCTTAGGCATGCATACCTACATGGTTGCGGAAGGCAAGATGCCTATGGTGTGGTTCCTATATAAGGGGCTGTTACTGTCTAACACCTTACGTTAGGTTTACGGTTGGACTTGACGATCTTAAAGGTCTTTTCCAACCTAAATGATTCTATGATTCTGTGAAAAAATGGGAATGGAATCATGGGAAAACTCAGTTGGAAGGGACTTCAGGTGGTCTGTGGTCCAACCTCCTGCTGAAAGCAGGCTCAGCTCTGCAGTCACACCAGGTCACTGGGGGCTTTGTCCAGCTGGGTCTTTGAAATCTCCAAGGATAGAGACTGCACAAACCTGCCTGGGCCCCAGTCCCACTGGTTGGCTGTCCTCATGAGGAAAGCATTTCTCTATGTATCCAGTCAGAGCCTCTCATTTCAACTTCTGGATGTTGTCGCATGTCCTCCCACCATGCACTGCTGTGAACAGGCTGGATCCCTCTCCTCAATAAACCCAACTCTCATACATAGTTGCTGTGGGCTGCTGTTAGGTCTCCCCAAAATGGTCTGTGCTCCAGGCTGAGCCAGCTCCGGTCCCTCAGCCTCTCCCCACAGGGCAGGTGCTGCAGCCCCTGACCATTTTGGCGGGCCTTCGCTGAACTCATTCAAGTTTATCATTTATTAAAGGACCCCAGACTGGCTACAGTATCTAGATGTGGTCTAACAGGTGCTGAGTAGAGGGAGATAATCCTTTCCCTCAGTCCAATTAGTACAGTCCTGGATGCTGTTGTCCTTCTTGTGATTGCTTTCCTTGGAGCAACAGGAACCTGGGGAAAGGGGTAAAGTTCTCTAGTGTTACAGCAGCCAAGATGTTACAGTTGTGTGTTTTGTATAGCATATATAGCAGTTGCCAGCAAAGTACAAATTTGTTTTCTATAATAAATATTGCTATGAATGAAATTATGATCTTTCCTGTAAGTCACAAGGTAATGTTCTTTGCATATATAAAGAATACGCTGTAATGATGAAATCTGTAGGTATTTTGTTCATGCTGTGATTTTTCTTAGGAAAACAATACAGTTGGAAAGGTAAACGTAGGCCATAGCTACCTAGATACTGTATTTTTTGATTGCACTAGAAATCTGTGTAGCAAAGTGAACTTCCATTTAGACAGTATTTGGGTTTTGTTAATCTAAAACTGAGTATGATTATAATCCCCCATTAAGACTTAGAATGGAATGAAAATGTAAACATTCTTAAATTTGGCACAGCTCTTGTTTGTTTTTACATTAGTATTCTTTACATGTTTTTTTTGCAGATGGAGCTGTGTATCATGCTTGCCATAAATCCACATACTCAGTTCTCCCTGAAGACTACAATTGGTACTTAAATGTGCTTTGATGGGTGACCTTTTCATGTAACGCTTATTCCAGGGCTACTTTCTCTGTCTTGAAGTTGTCATATAATGGTATCAAATACATCTTCTGCCAGTTTTGGATTTATGTAATAATTTTAACTAAAGTACTGTTTCTGATCATAAGGATTGTGAAGTTAGGATTTAAAAAAATTAGCGTAATGAAAAATCATGCAGGACTCAGCGCGGTGATGATGCCACTACCCCTGCAGTTTTGTTTGTGGAAGAGCAAAAGTAGCTAAGAGCAGTCATTTTCACTGATGCTTGTTGTTAAGACAAAGTCCAGGTGTTTTTGTGCTGCTGCATGGGAAACTTGAGTAGAAACCAGAAAAGAGGATACAAATACAATGAGAAACGCAGCATCCGTGTCATACAAGGTTTTAGGAACCTAATGTGTCATGGAAGTTAATAAGGAAGGAAAGTGAGAAGAGAGTCATGCTCCCTCAAGGAACCTCTCAGTAGGACTTTTTCTTCATCATGCCCATCATCTTTTACCAAATATAAAAGTTGGAACCCCAAACAGAGCTTTGTTTTCTATTCTTTCTTGTGTAGGTGCCATACTTCTTATAAAGGCATGATGTCCTAGGTATCACTGATGATCGGTTACCCCCATCTGTTGCTACAGTTTTATATGTAATTATTCACAGTGTTAAAAGATTTTTTTTCCAACCCATATTTCCAGCTATCTTTATTTTAGCCCTTTTTCCCTCTCCATCCAAAAAAAAGAAACCTGAAGATGGCTGGAGAAAAAAAAAAAAAAAAGAGGAAGTTCAGATCAAGTATTTGTGACCCTTATTTTATATGGGTTTATTTTATAGAAGATTCTTAAGAATTCATAAATGCAGGGTCAAATCTGGTTTTCTTTGGGACTTGGGCTGTTCAGTTGCTCAGCATTTCTGAAAATTTTAAGGGATATATTTAAGAGTGTAAGTTTTTATTTTTATAGCAAAGTGGAACTTGCAGTGACATCGGATTTGAAGACAATTGTCTGCTACCACCCTTCGCTTGAGATTCCATACGAGCATACAAAAGTATGTCCAAATGTACACATTTATATTTCTTACCTTTGTAAAGGCATAAGTAGTTGATAATGTTGAGTCTTTAGGGCATCTTTTTAAAATTTGAAATACTGAGGTACTTTTTATTACATGATCAGCATGTCTGTGAAGTGAGTGAGTGACGAATATAGCTGCTGCCATGAGGAGGACCTTACTCTTAGTTGAATTGAGGGAAAGTTGCAGAGTCAGAAATGCTCAGATATCCCAGCATATAGTAACTCAAATAGAATTAAACGAGGCACTCAAATACTTGTGCACTACAGAGAAAACTCGTGTCTGTCTATGAGTGTACTCCTCAGAGAGGATGTTTGGAATGCAGGTTATAGTTCACACGTCCTACTGTGTACAGATGCAGCAGGCTGGGCAAGAGGACATAAGGAGTGCTGCTGCTGCACTTTTCTTCGACTTGCACTTTAAATCCCATTCAGCACTCTGGGTTCATAAACTCCACAAAAAACTTCAAATATTGAATTTTTATCTATCAGTAGTACTTTCAGTGTGTTCTCTACACTGATGAAAGTATGTCCAGATAAACTTTTCTAGTGTACACTTTTTGTTTCAATTTCCATTTCTCATGTGCTAGTAAAATACTACACATGGTAGCTATGTTGCTGAAGTACCCAATGTGAAAATTCTCCATTGAAAACTTAAAACATTTTAGCACTCTTTACCTGCAAGTTACATATCGGTATTTTTAAATTTATCAGTTGCACGTCTCTCACGAAAAACAGGCATAAAAGACTAAAACAAGGAAAAAATATTTGTAACAGTGATAGTAGTTAGGTTTCAGGTTGAGAACATCTTGGTCTTAGCAGATGCACAAACAGTTAGGAAGTGACATCCTTCTCCAAGGTACAAATCATCTAAAAGCTTTTTTAGCGATGATGATCGTCACTATGAACGTATTTCTAAATAGGAATAATAGCACTACTTTTGCATTAGTAGAACTGAAGCTTATGATTCAGCTAGTGAATTGTAAGGATGAGATCAGCAATAGTGATCACAGCAGTGCTGATTTTAGGGGTAGGGTAATCAGCTGTAGCACCTGGGGTAATTAGATGTTTCTAGACATCTGCTCCACAGTGGTGTGGTTTTATTCAGGGTGGGCAGGGGGGTGGTAAACAGCCTTTACAATTTTAAGTATTCTTCTGTATTGCTTTGGTTTCAGCTGTTAAGAGTAAATTGTAATGCCATCTACGTAGGTTGGCTTTTTGTTTTTCTCAAAAAAAGGAGAAAAAGGAAATATATACACTATTGTTTTTATAGCCCATACCACGGCCAGATCCAGTGAATAATAAAGAAGAAACCCTTGATCAAGTTTTGAAATCCAGATTGAATGAAAAAGAGCTAAAGAACAATAGAGGTCCTACAATTGAAGAGCTCAGCAAAATGTTTTACACAACAAAACATCGCTGGTATCCTGTGGGACAGTAAGTATTTTCTTTTCAATGTTTGTTCCTTTGGGATGTAAAAAGAGATACAGGAATAATTTAATGATTAGATTCAACCTAGGGTAAGTCATGTGAGAGAAGATACTGTTAGCACATGGGCTACTACATAAAATCTTAAATGCAGTGTTGTGTAAATGGAAGACTGTATTTCATAAGGTTTTTTTTAACACTGCCCCTTTGGTAGACTTTGCAACTTTTTTTTTTTAACTGTAAAATATGTCACAGAGTAGAAATTTCTCATACTGTCTAGTTAGCTACTGGTTCAGGTGAGTTATTAAAGTTGCATAAGTGAAGTCAGCCTAAGAGAATCTAGTGTGTAAAATACCCTCAATGGATATAACCAAATACAGCTTGGAAACGTGCATTGTCTATTCCTTAACAACTTTTCAGAAAGAAACTTCATGGGATGATTCTCAGACTTAAGAATAGTAGAGGTTTTTCATGTGGAGGGGTGAAAAGTGTACCTTGGTGTGCCTTGTATTCAGACGGCTAGGAGGAGGAGAGGTGCAAATACGCATGACTTGAGGTTAAAGAGGAACTATATACATTCAGAAACACTAGAAAACAAATGACATTCTAGTTTTTCAGTCCATGTTAGTACACCTTGTGGTAGCTGCTAATTTTATAGCTATGGAGACTTGATACAGGCAGGTGTTTGGTTTTTTTTTTGGGGGGGGGGGGGGGGTTGGTTTGGTGGTTTTTTTTGTCCAGAGAAAGCTTTTTGAGTTCTGGGAGTAGATAAAAGGAATGAAATGGTAGAACTTTCTGTGGCCAAAGGGTAGCTGTCACTTTGATGAGCATCAAACAGGATCTTCCTTGTTTTAGGGTGGGTAATTAAGAGGAAAGTAGGGATCATTTTTGTTGTGAAGAATTTGGTTTTTAGTTTGTCTGCAAAATATTACACTATTTAACGTACAGTCTGGCATAACTCCTTTAAACATTGAGTCTCTTTGTTGGGTAGCAATCATTTTAGCCAAAGGAAAAGCCGACCATGTAATAAAATTAACTTCACACAAAGGATTAAGAATAAACAGCAGCCTTTGTACCTATTCAGCTGTAGAATTGATTGGATTATTGCGTGCTTGTAGCGGATGTAGCAGTAGAAATGAGTAGCATTATGTAACTCCATGAACAACAGAGATGACATCTAACGAGTGGTGATGGGTTGTGCTCATGTATCTTGTGTTTTGCTTACTTGTGTAACCTCCAGACCACTCACTGGGGGGGAAATACCAGGAGAATGAAAGACTCTCCAAAGCTTGCATTCACTGCAGCCTTTTTTTCTTCCAGGTATCACAGAAGACGCAAGAATCCTAATCCTCCTAAAGACAGATAATTGAGATAACTTCTTGTTCTTCAGCACTTTGCGATTAACCTTTATTGGAAATAAAAATTACAGAAAAGGAGACATTTGGCAATTCTGTGTGAGTGCTCTAACTAAAACATGCTTTCCTAAAGTTGTTATTTTCTATTTCAACTCGTTGACAGTAGAAGAACAACAAAACTGCACTACTGAAACAAGGATCCAGGGAAGACTATTGTATATGCACGGTCAGTGAATGTGCTGGTGTTAGAACTGGGTGTAACAGGTGATGGAGTGCTCCGATTAAACTAGGTCAGAGGCTTATCATTGCTACAGTGAATGCATAGAAGTATTATGTCACAATGGGAAGTCTAGAACTGAGCACGTTAGGGTTTGGTGTTATTTTGGGGGATTTTTTTTTTTTTAAGAAATCTAGTAACTGAAATGCAGATGAGCTTGAATACTGAGGTATTTATGAAAAATATTATGAGGTATTTATGAAAACAGTGAAATAGTTTTGCTGCTTCTGTTACGCTTGTAAGATATCTGACTCCATGTTTAATCCTACATCAGCCAAGTGATTGTATTTAAAGCTAACGTCATGTACTGAAAACTGACCAACTTGGTTAAATTTGAGCTTCCAAGGCACAAGAACTCACCCTTCTAAATCACCCAGCATTCCCAGATATCTGAGATAATTTCTGTGTGCATTCGTGGCTTGTGGGTTTTTTTTTGGTTGTGGATTTGTTTTGTGCTTTTTAAAGCCAGCCCAGCTACTGTTCAGTGAGGATGTTGTGTTCGTATATAAATTGGAATAGCCGTAGCTCAGGGGAGGAAGAGTTCTTTGCCTCAGCAAGGTAACCGGTGAAGATTCTCAGCTCTTTCTAGCTTACCTAGGGGGAAGGATTGACCCTTTACTATATAAAATGCTTTAAAGAAATGTGGTCTGATTCTACTTCATAGCTTTAGTGTTTTGTAGTGCTTAAATGTTTCCGCTATTAAAATTATTCTATGTTATCTAGCATTTTTTCTCAGGAAAAGGAGATTCTTTACTGCAGTCTACAGTCTGAGGCATCAGCCTTCCAATAGAAAGGGCTAGCTTGGAACATTGTGCCTCTGCAGAGATCCCAGTGACTTCATTAAGTCTTCTTAGCAGATCCTCATAAATAATCAGAAAATAATTATCCCATAGATGTCATACATTTTGATTGTATTTCCTTTCCAAAGCAACTTGGGTAAGACAGGAAGGTTCTTGTTTCTTGTCTTAGTCTAGTGTCATTTTGCCAGCATGTGTTACCTACACATTTTGCTAGAAGTGGAGTACCATCTAAAGTCTCTAATCCTGGTCATTGTTAGTATAAAGGACACTTACTTTTCTGAAGTTATTACTAAATAACCTTTTTTCCTTGAATTTCCTTTCATTGCAAAAAAAGTAATGTTGGATGCATGTAAAAAGACTGCCTTTAAATACTTCTGGAAAATTTTACATAAAGCTAGTCTAAGTATTTATCTTGGTATTACTTTTAAAAATGCATTTTAAAATCCGAATGCCAGTTAGCTGATAATGGTTTATCATGGCAGAGCATGAAATCGTTTTGCTTATTCTCTCTGTTATGCTTCTAAGATATCTGAGTCCATGTTTAAGCCAACATCAGCCAAGTGATTTTGGCTCCGTATTATACGATGTGTTGCTCGCGTGATAACAAACATGCTCTCATGAAGGAATGTCTGTTGTGTCTATGGAAAGGATCACTGCTTACTCTGCAAGTTCAAGCGCATTGAAATAATTATTTTCTTCTGCCTGGAATATGACTTTTAAAATAGTTTTTAGTAATTTGTAGTACAACAAATTTTAGTATTTTCATCAATTCATGGTGCCTGGTACTGACACTGCTCCGTAAGTGAGAAGCTTACATCTCATGTTTAGTGTTTTGTTATGTTCCACTGCATAAAATCGAGCCCCCTTTATTTTTTGAAAGCTGAGACCTAATTTGTCACTGTTTGACTTTACTCCAGTGTAAGAAAAGATATCCTTGGATTCAAACTTTCAATTATTTCCCCCCTTCTTCTCCCTGGTACTTTTCCTTATTGCTGCCTAATACTATTAAGAGATTTTGCTTTACAGAAACCTTCTGTTACCACATTTGTCTGTTCTTGCCTGTCAAACCCTGTTTATGATCAAACATCCGCGATCACTGTAGAAATGTTGGATTTCTCAATGTTTCCCAGACATTTTTGGATGCTTTTCAGGCATTTTGAGGGCTGAAAATCTATTATGTCCTGGACTGCTATCTTTAAAGTACTTCCTCTTCTGACCAGTTACTGGAAACTGAGTCTAGAACACACGTTCACTCCATGTACCCTCTGCCATTTTGTTATTACATTAATTCATAAAATTGGTATTTAAAAATCTTTCCCTGCGTTACGCTGCCACTCTCAGCCTTTCTATGTTCTCTTCTACTAAGTCTTTCTCCTGGGTCATCTGAAGCATGACCTAATTAAAATCCTCCTCTCACAGTAATTCCAAGCTGTCCTCCTGATTAATTTTCCAGGTCTTGAACAACTACATAAAGCTGTCTTTATCTGTTTCTCTCCACTTGAAAACTTGGAATTAGCAATCCATCCATCTGATTCTTGTCCCATTTCTATGCAAAAGAATAATCCATTTGAAAGTTAGTTTGGGATTTTGTTTTCTGTTGCTCTTGTTCTTTGTAACTGAAAACTTTAGTTGGATAGAATTCACAATGTTAAGTCTGGTCTGGTGTCTTTGTATCCAATTTAGGCACTTAGCCATTTCCTTTGTATCTAGTAGTTATTAAGTGCTTCAGACCTTATTAGGCTCATTTCTGTGGGTAGTATACAGTTGGGTACATCTTTTTTTTTTTTTTTTAATGTCTCACTACAAGTCTTCTCAGGCTTTGCTTGCTAGCGTGCCATTAGAACACTCTGTTTTGGTCAAGTATCAAAATGTTTGTCCTCAATTCAGACCATTTAAATAGCAGTTCCATTTATCTTGATGTCCTAGTGAAAAGAAAGTTCTTTCACTTCCTCTAGGTAGACCTGAATTAAAAAAGGAAGCCTGCTTTTAAAACAGGTTTTTGCCTTTTCTATGTGCAAATTATGTTGTTCTGAAGATGCTCGGTACTACCACCAGGAGGCAATCTTGCACAGTAACTCAAATGGATTTGTCTGAAACCATAGAGGATTTAGCTATATCATTAAATTTAACACTATGAGATGTGCTCTTTAATTAAATTTGTAGGAACTGAAGAAAAAGAAACTTCCTGGCAGGTCTGAAAGTGGTTGGATTCAAAGGCTCAAAGCTTCTTTTGCGAGACTTGCCTGTTTGCTTTGCCTGATTTGACTTTTGTAGTGTGTAGCAGAGATGTATGTTCACACTTAAAAAAAAAAAAAGCCCCACCCTCCCGGTTTTGAAAACATGAGCCAACAGTGGAGCAGTAACAGGACCCAACTGCCAAATGCACCCATGTCACAAGTGTCACGTCCTTGCACTTCAGTTCCTCATGATTATAAAGGAGGGAGCAGTTATCCATCCATCCATCCCTTCCTGCCCCTCCAGTTACTCAGTCCTGGAGGAAAGTTCCCTTCTTGTCCATTTACTGTTGTAATGGGTCTGAATTTCAACTGCCATGTCTCAGTTGTGCTGTACCAGAATAAATCATTGCTGCAGCTCCGTTATAAGTCACAGTAACAATTGCTGTTTAAAGCCAGCACTGCATTTCTCAGTTATTCCAATCTTTATGAATTCTAGCAGCCGCTCTCCTGTAATTTCTCACATGCCCAGCCTCAAAACCAGTACAAAGTTATATAATGACAAGATCAAATAGATATAACTGCGTTCCTCTTCTGTAATAAAGGATGTATATTTTAATGCTACATTATAATAAAATTGACTTAAAAGTCCACCATTCAGGAGAATAAACGTCAGACAAATTGTGTAGCTACAATACATGAAAGTTGGATTCATCTCTAAGATTGAGACAGCTACGAATGAGACATCGAAGCCTGCGTTAATCTTTGTCAGCTCCCTTTATAGTCAGTTGACACAAAAAAAGTACCTACCCAAGGCAGGTGATCTTATTTTAAGATTTTCTTGTCTAGAATATGTCACACAAATTGTTCTCTGGAGGTGCTTCTTCCTTCTCGTCTATGAACGGAGGATGAAGCTTAGTTGAGATTCAGATGCTGTATCGGAGGAAATGAAAGTAGTTTCACCTTTTTTTTTTTTAATTTAAGAAAGCATATATGTAAAAGAAAAATACTCCACTTAAGATTAATAAAAAACATTTTTGCTGTTTCTGCTAGCCTTCCATAGCATGTAGTCCATATATAGGAACTCTTTGTTTTCTGTATAGAGTAATTCACACACGTTTAATTTGTAGTTTTGAATAAATTGTGTATAGGATTTTAATCTCACCTCCTTATATTTAACCAACTCTCCAATGTTAAAAGATAATACTTAAGGTGTTATTTTTTTGTTTCATTCAGTGTGGAGTCACAGGAGAAATAAGATAGTTACTTATTTTATGTATCTTTATAGCACCTCTTCTAATGAGCTCACAGCCGCAACTGTTGCCTCTAGGTACTTCTAGAAAAATTAACACAATAAATGATAATTTACTGGGTAATTTGCACTGAATTATCTGGAAAAATTAAATACAGTTTACACAGAATGTTAGTTCCACTGTATATAACTACAGGGGGTAGGACACTGCACATCAGAAGGTAGGAGCTGTGTGGAAGCTGCATGAATCAAATGGCATGTTTGCACTGCAGCAATTTTGCACTGCATGGCTTCTAGAGAAGTAAAAGTTTATGGCCTGGTGTGCCACATCATTAAGTGTTGTGGTGTAGGTGAGAAATGATAATCAATGTATCACAAAGTTTTTCATCACCTGGAGGCACCACAGGAGGTTGGAATGGCCAACAGAGCCGAGAAACTTTGCCAGCTAGTCTTTCTGAAAAGTCAAATAAGCCATAAATACAGAAAACAGTTTTGCTTATATTCAGCTTTACTGCTTGTCAAGATGAAAAACAGTCTTGGGTAGGAGGCAGTTTACCCTTTAAATGGGGCCAGTTTTGACTGCTACCAAAGTTTACAATTCCTCAGCAAAAGAATCTCCCTACCAGCAAAATATGAGAGATCATAGAAAAAGAATTCTGGAAGAGCTAGTTTTTAGCATCTCTTCTGCCAAAACTAATAAAAGTTTAACCATGTAAGTATCACAGAATATTCAAATGAACAGTGAGAAGTGACTGTTCAATTAGGCTACTGCATTAAGCCATTATCATGTAGAATAAAAATGAACCTAAGTAAAAGATTAAACTAGTAAAGTATGACCCTAGTGTACAAACATGTATTTCCTACTCACTAATGCTAACGAAACAGAGCTTTATAGTTTCATGTAAAGATTAGTGTTTCTTAAATCCTGCTAGTCTTCCTCATTATTCAAATTTATGTTGTATTTGTTTAAACAATAAGGTAGTAGCATTTTTCTGAAGTCAACATCTGTAGGAGTTATATTGGATCAGAGCTGTGCTGCAGCAGTGATCTTCACCCTCTGCTTTAGTTAAGACACACTGAGGATTTCAACTGAATAATAAACTAATGCCAGGAAAAAATTTTCTTTGACCCCTAATTAGTTAACAATTGGTCGGTACACAGTAGCATGAGGCTTCACATCCCTTTCCATATTTTTTTGTCATTTTGTAATTCTTAATCCCGACTGGTTTAAGTATGGGTTCACTTGTTATTTTCCAAGAATACCTCATATCTTTATACAACTCCCCTTCTCCCATGCCGTTTTTCATACAGTTAAGATCCTGGCATTAGTGATGGGGAAACTGAGGGTGGCAGCGAGTTCCACAACTTTTAGAACTGGATTAAGAAAAAGGATTTCCTATCCAGAGTAGAGGCACCGTGCAAACAAAATTCATGGTAAGTTCACCGTAAGCAGAGATAAGAAAAATGGCATAGAAACTCCCTTTCTAGAGCATATATTTGTATGTTCACATCTACTAAAATAAACATGCTGTATGTTGGCTCCATGGGTTACAGTTCATTGACTTTATATGGCCATATTTGTTGAAGAAAAAGATTTGAAATGAGCCCAAAGAGGCTGCTGGTAAGGCTGAAAGGTGAAACAATGGCCTGCGAAGAGAAGAGCAGTGGTGGTCCTGCTGGAGAGCAGCTGTGGTTAGTACCTACACAGCACTTAGCCAGTCCTCATCCAGACCGAGGGCAAAACCTTGAATCACTGGAACTGGGTGAGTGTTTTGCTTCAATATGACCAAGATTTTAACTCAGGACTTTGTGGAAATGATACGTGAGAAGCCTTGTATTTCTTTAAGAGTGAAGCATTTATCCTGCAGTCAAAATATCTGTGTCTACACGTCACCTCAGCCAGAGGTGGTCCCTAGCAGCAGACAGATACTCGGGGTCCCTCTCAGCATGTCCTTACTGCTGCAGGCTGGGGAGCAAGCTCAAGCTCCGGCTGCTGATCCCCACACCTCTTCACTACTTCCCCCTGCTCCACCTAGCCCTCTTTAAGGCAACAGCTGTACACTCCTGCAGGGAGAGTTCACACCGAGCACTGCTCCCATAGATCCCATCGTTTGACTTGACTTACCCTATGTGCTCTTCTAAATTGCTCAAGCTGATTGTGCACCCTCCAACATTACTGCATCCCAAAACATGTAAAACATACCCTCACTTTCATGCTAGGAAAGCACCATTCTTACGGGCCACAGCGCAGTTTCACGTAATTTCAGATACTTCAAACTGAAAGATAAACAAAAAATCAGAATTACACGTTGGATCTACAAGGGCACCAGAAAGAGTCCAAGGAATACTGTGGGATGTGAATGTAGGAGTCTGCTCTCAAGGGAACTAGCTCCAGCTAGTGTGAATATAAGCCACTCCTCTTGGCATCTGGGACTTCTTTTATTTAGAAATACAAGCATGCTCTCTGAAATCAGGTAGTTGGGACCCACAGGGTTTTTACAGACAATATGAGCTCAGATTGTCTTTGTTTGGACTACTACGTCTGGTACAGGCTCATCGAGACACGCAAAAACAGCAACTCACATGCATAATTACTGTTCTCTAAACAACTTGAGTCATCAAGGTTGTCCAATCCAGTTCAGAGATCACCCAGTTGAGACTCCTGTAAAAATAAAAGGATTTTTCTTCTGGATAAACAAATATGCAAAGAAGAAAGTGCATTTCTAGAACTTCAAACAAAATTGGGATTTAGGAGCAAGCATCTTCTTCAAGAGTCCACATCAGGGTAAATGAACCGTACCGAAGGTCACTAAATGTCAATGTTCTGTAATTCTCAGCCTTCAGACGATCAAGGAAATCTAAAGAAGTGGTCCAAGCTGAGGCATTTGGCAAAATAATGAGTTGAAAGGCTTTCAAAGTTTTCTGGAGAAAAAAAACAATAATTGGACATAATTCTTAAAATCTTCTTAGGCATTACTAAATAAAAATGCTGCGTTTCCATTTCAGGGCTAATGAAATGTCAACAAAAAAAAATAGTGGTATAAAAACCAAAGAGCTGTTTTTCAGTTATTCTCAGGACATAAGGGGTTTATTTATTTAAAAATCTGTGATGCTGGCAAATAAGCTGTTCACTTTAAATAGCCTGCCAGGTGTTGGGGTTTTTTTTCCTTTCAGCTGTACTCATATGATAAATAATTTTTGCTAGAAATACACTACCAGTTCAGCACAGATTTTTTAACAATTCATCTCCTTACTTGGCATACTCTTGCCCTCTTAGAACAGCCCAAGGAACTGATCCTGAAAACGCCCAAGGAGATTAAGAGATACACTTCAATTGATTGTTGAAGTATAACTGTCAGAGGCATAACTGATCAGTCGTTTGGGGAATTTCATTGTCGTTGCTGCATCTTTTCCATCAGCCAGTCCAAAGGGATTTCATTAACATCTCACTAGTACCTCTGACTAAGTAGGAATTTTAACTAGATTGTGAAAGCTTCTAGAAATAATCTGTTTTGAAGTGTTAAGTATATAAATGCAAATTGAGTGGAAGCAGCTGTTATTTACATTCTCTGGACGCAGGATTCCACTCCCTGATGGATAGAAAAAAAATGCTATTGAAAGAACATGAGGAAATTGGAAAAATATGGATCTACTAAAAATATATGCAATGGACCACATTGTCGGGTGGTATAAACTGCTGTAGCTTCACAGGTTTGCCACCGTAACAATACATAGCCCACCTGCCAGGACTTGAAAAGCTTCATGTATTTCTTGGAGAAGGGGGGGGAGGGTTTGAAGGAAAGAACACACTGAAAACAAAAGCATATGAACAAATTCATGTTTCAGCCTTTTATGCAATGGCTAACAGAGAGACTGGCGTTTTCAGAAAGAGTCTCACAGAACAAAGCCCCCATTCACAACAAGATTTTGCTATGGACTTCTGTGAGTTTGAGATTATGTTCTGGAAAAATTACAAAAGCTGCTGAAAAATGTAAGTAGCATATTCTAGACCAGTGTGCCTGAAAGTGGAGGACTGTGCTGGAGGGAAAAGAAAGCATGGTGTGAAAGCTCACCCCTTCACTGAACCCGAGTTTTATCTTTTTATTAGCCTGGCAGAGGCCCTCCTGCATGTCCTCTGTATAGGTCCCGCTTCACTTACCTGGAGCAGATCCCCATTGTCACATGTTCCACTGCAAAGCTCCCGCTCCTTCCTGCCATGGCTACTTCCATCTGTAACATCACTGGCAACCACCTGGAGTAAAATGAAGAGTAATAGACTGTCCTCAGAAAAGGTTAGGCATGTTTAAAAATGTACACAAAATGTGTCTGCTAATTTCAGCTGGACCAAACCCACTCAGTCAAATTAGTATTAGGGCTGGGGAATTAAAGGTGGGATTGTTTTGCTGGGTTTTCCTTATAGAAGGGAAAAGGGGTTGATGATAGAACCAACACAGCTAAAGCTCAAGCACTGCAGAAATACTTGATTCTTAGAGCCTGTAGAGTGATTCCCTCCAGAACTAGTTCTGTTTGACTTGGGATTGCTTTGTGCCTGCCAGCACACAAAAACTGTCATAACACAGGCAAGCGTGGGACAGAAATTTCATTCTTGTTCCATTTTAGATACAGACTTGCCTGCTGTTCTGTCTTATGCAAATGATACATCCGATGGCTAAATGCATCCTTTAGTTCCTTCCCAGAACAGACCGATCTACAGCAGCAGGTTTTGCAGCTTCCTTCTGTCTAGCATGATGTGGCCTGAAATACTGGGGAAAAATTCTGCTGTGCGTCAGGCATCTTTCTGGATCAAATTTATTCCCAGAGGGATAATTTATCAGAGAAGTGAGCTCGGAAGAGAATGCTAAAAATAGTGTTAAAATTTTGAAATACAGGGCAATGGCACTGAAAGTCAGAAAAGATGTCTAGCCCAAACTCACACTTTATAAAAGGCTTTGCATATTTTGTAATAATTATGAACATTATTTCCCCTCCCCCATTCATTTACAAAGACAGAGAGATAATAACAAACTTCAGCAAATCTGAATTTGGTTACACAGAGCCATCTGTTAATTCTGGTATATGGCAGTAGAGGGCATCTAAGGACTTCAAGTCACATATGGTAAGGGATTAAAATCAGATGGCTGAAGGAGTTGCTACTCTCATCCCCAACCATTCACCCCACCCCGTGACAGAATTTGCCACCTCACGACCAAACAGCTCATGAAGCTGCTCCTGAGTGACAGCAGTTTTGAGCCACGCTGAAGCTGGGGTTGATCTTACCACACCAGACTGAAAGCCGAAGTTGTTTAGGAGGAGATGCATGAGTCAATTTCTTGTCCCTGCTGCAGGCAGCACACTGTCAGAGCCACGGGAAGGATGGTTCAGGTACAGTGCAAAGGGAGATAGTAACTGCCTCAAGCAGTCTATCCAGTTTTATCTACTACTGTTTGAGCTTTAATTTCGACATACCTGGCAAAACTGCTTACAGGAGGGGAGAGCAATCCTGGGAATGGACAGGCAGCGCCAAGAAAAGGCGAGCTGTGGACCAATGCTCTTTCCTTAACCAGGAAGAGTAGCCCTGGGTCCATTTCCTCTGTTGAGCTCAAAAAATGCCAGTCTGTCTGTCTGTCTGGCCTGTATTTCAGTTTACGTCCTCCCAACATGCCAATCAGTTATAGGACGATGCCTTGAGCTTTCCTGACACAAACCAAGCACTAATCATGACAAATGAAGAGAGAGAAGGTAGTTGGCAGCTAGCACTGTTTTCTGGTCATCTGTTAGGGTTTGTATGACATTCCACGTCCAGCCTCTCTTTATACTGAAGCAGGGAAAGCAGCCATGCCTGTCTTGAGCCAAAAGAAGCCAACACGTCAGAGGCAGGTTAAGTTCATTACCTGACACTAACAGTTAACGCACTACTCTGAAAAATGTATTTGATCCGAGCAGCATATACACATACCATGGGCAGCATATTTTCAATTAACTGTAAGAAGTTTAACATTATATAAATGCATTAGTACATGTTGCTTATCCTGTTATTCAAACTCCTAAACACAGCAACACGTCAGGCCTTATGCTGAAGTCTATTATAGCCTTAGTCTGAAATTTAAAAGTGGCTCATGCCCAGGAAAAGGTTCTACAACTCATTTAATGATTCACAGTACTCCTGAAATGATATTCATCTGTCTGCTTTCCATGGCAGCACTTTCAGTCATAAACACTTAATTGTAGGAATTCATCCTCAAGGCCAAATAGCTCTGGGTGAATTAAACCATCTTTAATATAAGAACTAGAACAGTGATTTAAGATTAATCTTTTTCTGATGGGAAACCATGTATTCAGAGACATATAACCCAGTTTCTTCTTCATCTTTGTTTTACTTTGCACTCAAAACTCTCTCCTCCGGAGGTAGCCACTGCATCACCTGTTTTAATTTTCCTTATTCATTTCAGAACTGACTCTTGGCCAACAAAGGCACTTTAATTACTTATGGATTGGCAGAGCACAGGAGAGCTGCCTGCATGCCGTCTGTCAGGAAAACTTTTTTCACAGACGTTACTTGCTCTCTTTTACTTTGAGAAGTAGGACTCGCAACTGGCAAGAAAACATCTCAAGCCTCCTCAGGCATAAAGGGCTTGTTTTTTCTGGCAGCATCTAGGAGGAGAATGCAAGATTTCACAGTGCTTTCAGCCGTTCTATCTCTAGGATTTTTCTAAAACAAAGACAGGAGTGTATATTTCTCCAAAAATCCAGAACTTCAGAGAGCGTGGTTGTGAATGTGTGTATGTATAGGTGTGTATGTGCATATATACACCTGTGCACTCTTTCTCAGGCATATTCCCACTTTCTCAGCCAAAACTCAAGGTAAATGAATATTACAGTCACAGCATCTTATACTATAACCTGAATATTGAAATCCATAGCAAACATTCTCCTAGTAGTTGTTTAAATTGACTGCTATCAAAACGGTTCTTGCCAGTAGTCTTATTTTCTATCATGTTCATAAAAAGGAAGCGCAACAGGCAAGAAAAAGCTGTCAAAACACGTATATTTACAAATTATCCTTAAGTAACTTTCAGCAATATTTAGCTAGTTCTAGTCAAAGTGAAATTGCATGTATGTTCACAAAACAACAAAGTGACAGAACAGAATTCTGCTCACTGTTTATGAAGAAGCCTAACATAGTATAAGGTGAAAACTGCTGTGTAAATTATCTTTTTTTTTATACTTAGTACCCTGTGTTGCCACATTCCACTTTTCCTTAACAAGTCCAGCCAAATTATTTTTATGTTATTGTTTTTACTTTAAATTGTAAATAGTAAATCAGAGAAACTATAAAAGCACTACATGTAATGTTTTTAATTAAAGATCCTAAGTGTGTCTAGATAACCTCTTACTCAATGCAGTTGAGGCCTTTAGATGCTACCGTAAGTTTTAAATAGTATAAAGCACATGATGAGATGAGAGAAGGATTTAAATGCCACCTTTTTATGGTCAGTTTCATGCTTGCTGGTGATTATCCATCTACCTATCCACTGAACTAAAGGAAATGATCCTTCTTTTTCTCGACTGTCTCTGAAAGAAAATAATCTGGATGTTATTTCAAAGTACTGCTCTCTTAGTGCTATCTCTTGATGGCTTGCTTTTAAATTACAAGTGCTGGTTTTCTTTTAGAACACCACTGATTCATAGAAATTATTCACTGGATTTTTGATTATTCTCCTTTCCCAAATGTATATTCTTAAGACAGATAAAGCATTCACAACTGAATAGATAAAAATGGCAGGAAATAAGGTGGCAGCTGGTTAAGAGTAAAATTGTTTGGTATACATCATAATTCATTTCATCAAAACATTCTGTTCCTGGGGCAGCTGGAAAGAGCAGAGTGATCCCATTTACGAAAATATTTGTTTTCTCTCTGCTGTATTTATTATGCTTTAGGAACTCTTTGTGAAATAAGCAAACCTTACTCCTGACTGCTGAGTGAGAAATTCTCTAAGGGCTCGCATTGTCGACCTTGTTCGTGGTGTGGAGCTACAATTAACTTGTTCTAATTTGTTTGAGATAAAGGCTCAATATTCATATTTCTCTGCTTGAGAACCAGACATGCTGCCTGACCACTGTAATCACAGGACAGGGAGGAACCGTGGCAGTCATACATTGTTATTTAGATCGGTTCAGGTAAACAGTTGTCAAAATATGGTCAATAAATAGACATATGTGATAAGCAACAGCTGGCCTTTTAACTAAAGCAGATTTTATCTGACCAAATGGTATGTCATGGATAATGGATATTCTGTGCTCCATCTTCAGGAAGTAAGGATGCAGAGAGCAAGGAAAGGCCCCTTGTATTATTTCAGGTAGCTAGACAAATCTAGCTAAATAAATCAGTAAGCCTTTTCAGTAAATCAAAGCAAATTTAGCAAAATCAGCTGGGCCAAAAATGCATTCCCCCTCCTCCACTCACGTCATATTATATAAATAAATCAGCGTGCTAGCTCTCCAGTAAATTTGGCATACTTTTCAGGAACAAAGTGAAAAACATTTCTAGCAACAGGCACTTCACACTATTGTAAAAACGTTGTTGCCTCCTTCCTTGGTCATGAAAAAGATTTTTGCCTAAAGGAAAAATAAAAAATAAATCCACTTGTCCCTCCCCTTCTCTTTTTGAGCACATACATTTGAAAACAAGTCAGAAACATAATATATTCTGCTTGTGATTTTCAAGAGCTCTTAATGTTCATGTTTGCACTACTAACATAAATCTTGACTGAAAATATCTACTATATGGATGATATACTGCCCAAACCAAAACGTTCATGCAGAGTAGAAAGTACCTGGAAAATAAATCAGAGATTCCTTAAGTTTGTGCTTTTCATCTCCAGTCGGATGATATGCCTCTAAAGCTGGCTCAGAAGCAGTCACAACTGTATACATACAGGCAGTATTTGTCCTAGCATTGCTACCCCAAAACATACAGACTAAAACCAAATAAAGCACTTGGTTTGAAATGGACTTACAAATTTTAAATCCCCATTTGTATAAACTAATTTTCTCTTCATATTAGTGACTCTGTTTAGAAGAATTACTGTTTGTTACATGGCAAATTAAAAAAACTTATTTTGTTTACATGATGGAAAGCTAAGTTCTCAGAGTCTGAGATCTCCGTGCTGCTTCTTTTCTCCTTCTCCATTTAACATCTTTCTCCTACTCCATTCTAATTTTTTATATAGTAAAACATTTAAGGCAGACCAAGTATGTATTAAACATCTTAAAGCCAAAGAAGCTAAAAAGTAGCTTAAAGTAGTTTAATGCACCACATGTGGCCCATAATCCAAAAAGTAATTTAATTTAATCACCTTTTCTTACACTTAAAAATTATTTTTTTTCTCCCCTGTGACTGTGTGAAAGACTCACGCAGACAGAGGAGAAAACCAGCTAACTAACATTGTTGAAAGAAACACTGAAATACTAACTTATTCCACCGAGCCTATAGTACTTGTGGAAGTCTCATACCAGAGAATAAAGGTAACTGTGAACTGAAGTACTCTTATGAGGTGCCAAAAGTGTCATTTAAAGATCGATTTGCAGTTTTTAAGTTTGAATTTCATTACTCTTGTAAATTTATCAGACCTTTAGTACTATTTTTAAAAGACATTAACGTCTCATGAAAAAAAAATTAACAGAACTCTGTTTAGGAAAGATCCTGCTGATATACTGCCTACTTAATTTTTATGCTACCTTTTTCATAACAATATCTGAAGTTTTAAGTAACAAATATTTATTACATTCTTCTGTTCTTGTTTCTCATTCACCACATAAATCATGGTCTTCCTCTCTCTGCCTTTATAGCAGCCAGCTGTGGTTTTAGAAACAAATTATTATGACTTCAAGTGACGAGTAAACAGCAGAAGCAAAGGAAGTCTTGAGGTACTATCCACATAAAAATGCCATTAATAAATAACATAGGGCAAGAGAACTACAGCAAAGCTGTAAAAAAAGCAGCTTTGCATCTAGACAGGATGCATTCCATTTCTCTAAGATGAATTACTGAGCTTTAAAGGAATAGCTCTAATTTGAACACTATTATATCAAAATAACATATTTTTGAGCAAAAGCTCTGTGCATGCATATACATATATGGCATTATTTTAGTCATAAAAATAGATCTGTATTCCTTTTTTGTTGTTGTTCTTCTGAACATAGTGCAATTCTGAAGCCAGTGCAATTCTGAAAAAGCAAATTAAGATTTTATGCAAGATCTCACGTCATCGGTAGCAGAACTATCGACTAAATTTCAAAGGACACAGATATATTCTCTCCCCTCTTCACGTCGATCCAACAAAAAGTTAGTGGGCATTCCACAAGAGTCACTGGAGGCTGAATCTGAGGCTATCTGAACTGCACGGACGAAAACGGGAACAAGAATGACCTTCAAGACCTAAATTGTTTTAAACCATTTCTGAGAATGCTTAAGTAAGAAAGCCCATGTTTGTTCCTCAGACCTCATTTTAAATCTGCAGTGCTGTCAGTGATTAAAACCACCTTTTTCATAAACTGAATAAATTAAATTCAAAAGCACCCAGGCATTACAAACAGATGAAACCATACTGACCAACTCACTTAAAAAGTAACTTTTTTTTTCCCCTCAGACGAATCTGCTTAATTACTAAATACAGCACTTATTTTTTAAGAGAACTATTAACTCTAATACTCTCCACTCACCCCCTGATGTTTAAAAATTATAAGTAATATCTCTTACAAAAGCCTTCAAGCACTGTCCTCCACGGTCCCTTTTTTTTTTTAAAGAAACGTTGAATTTCAGGAGTTACTGGGGAGTACGACACAAGGCAGGAGTGTCCCTGTGAGAGTTTTCTCTGTGCAGGGGAGCTCGTGTGCCAGTGCTGCCCCGCTCCCTCAGCCAGACCGTCCAGCCTAATACATATTCATTTATCTCTTTCATAACAAAGGCGCCCCCCCCCCCATTTTTAAGTGGATTATTCTGTATTATTTCACATTATTTTTTTTCCGAGGACTTTAAAAAGACACCCCTTAATCCTTCTCCCGTCAAACCCGAAAAATACTCCCTCCCAAACGCCGCCGTGCAATTTGCAGGGAGCCCTGACCCGCAGCCAGGGGCAGGGGTGAGACTAATACAGCTACTTTTGCTTTGTTTCCCCCTTTTTCTTTCCTATTTTTTTGTGTTTCTAAAGTCGGCTCGAGGCCGCCCGAGCGGCGGAAGAAAGTGGCCGGTTACCGAGCAGCACCCGCAGCACAATCAATCATCTTTCCGCCGAAAAACAGCTTCGGGTTTATTTTACCAAAAAAAAAAAAAAAAAAAAAAAAAAAGTCGCGGAGGGGGGGGGGGAAGGAGCAGCGCGCGCATCGGCGGGTAATGGCTGTTTGTAGCAACGAGGTATTTAGTGCCGGAGGGTGAAGGGGGGTGGAGACCAGGGTGGGGTGTCCCAGGAGCTTCGGCCGCCGCAAGTCCCTGGCACGGAGCTCCTGGCACCGGCCCCTGACGCGCTCCCGGCCCTGAGGGCGGGCCCCGCCGCCGCGCTCAGGTGCCCGCGGCTGCCGGCGCCGGGCAGGCCGGGCTCCCGTCGCCCTCACGCCGCCGCTCCCGCTCCACCGCGGAGGAGGGGGGAGGCCGCGCTCCCGCGCTCGCCCGGTTACCTCAGGAGGTGCCGCGCGGCCCGCGCGCGGGCGGCCGTTGGAGGCCGCCGGCGGGGCCGTGCCTCGCGGGGCGGCGCACGCCGCCCCGCGAGGCACGGCCCCGCCGGCGGGCTCCAACGGTCGCCCGCGCGCCGGTACCTCAGCGGCTCCGGCCACTGACCTGTTCGCCGCGCGTCTCCCGCGGCTCCGCGGGCGGGGGGGGAGGGCGCGGGTTGGGGGGGGATTAGGCGCCCGCTGCCCCGGCGTGACAGGGGCGGCGGCTCGGTGCGTCGGCCCCGGCTGGCCGCGATCACGGTGGAGGCGCCGGAGCGGGTCCTGTCACATGATGCGGTTCCTGGAAAGTTCCTGGAAAGCAGCCTTTGTATGTAGCCATCCCGGGAGGGGGGAGCGGCGGGGGGAGGATGCCCTCGCCTCGCAATCAAAGGCGAACAGACCGCCCGCGCCGGCGAGAGGGGGGGAGCGGAGGGTGTTGTTTCCCCAGGAGCACCATCTTCCTCCGGCAGTGGCAGCCTGTCTGTCTGCCTCAGCACAGCCCTGACGCTGCTCCCCGGCGGCGGGTGCTGTGCCCCGCCGGCCCCCCAGCGCCGCCGGGAGCGAGAACAACCTGACCGCCCCACCTCCAGGCGGCGGCAGCGGCGGCCCCAGCCCCGTCCCGCCGAGCCCGGGTGAGTCCCGTTGTCGTCGTCCCCCCACCCGGTGCCCTGCTGCTCCCGGGACGGAGCTGCCGACAGGCAGGATGGAAGCTCCCCCGAAGCCGGAGGCGGGCTGCTTGTCCCTGCCGGGGACAGCCCCGCTGCAGCTAGCTGCAACCGCCCCGCGAGCGGCGGCACTTAGCGGCCAGGCGCTCCCGGCGCTTCCCCTTCACAAGGGGTCGCGCCCGGGCACCCCCGGCAAGGCTGCTCCCACCTGCGCTGGAGCTCTGCAGCCGGCGGCCCCGCAGCCGCTCCGGTGCCAGGCGCACCTGCGCCCGGTCCCCGAGCCGGCGACGGGCCGTCCTGCGCGGGGGAGAAGGGGACGGGGATGGGTTTTGCGGGGAGGTTGCCGCATGTGTGCCTGCGATAGAAACCCGGCAGAGCAACCTACCAGCTGCCAATAAAGTTTAATTTGGAAAAGTTGCCGAGCTCCGCCGCGGAACTTGTGACGGGAGGAGCCACCTCGGCATAACCCCTCACCTGGCGGCTGCTGTGCTCCTGGAGGCAGAGACTCTGCCCGGTTGGCAAGAGCCGGCGGGGGTCCCGGTCTTCCCCGTGAGCCCTCCCCGCCCCCGGCCAAGCCGGCTAGGCCCCCCCCCCTCGCTGGCGCTGCCCGGCTTCGTGTCGCTCCCGGCGTGCCGGCGGGAGAGCGAGAGGCTCTTTTTGTCCTTCCCGTTCGCTTCAGCCGAGCGGAAAGATAATTTTTTATAGCATCAGCATTTAATGGGACGGGAAAAGCACATTTCCTGCCCCGCGCTAAATATATCGCGCCCTCCACCGCGCTGCCCCTTCTCGTTCCCAAGCGGCCAGCGAGCCCCGGCAGCCGGCGCTGCCCGCGCACCCGCCCCGCAGCCCCCCGGGCACGCCGGTGCCCGGCAGCGGCTCGCTCCCACCCCGGGAGCACGGCCCACGCCGGGCTCCGGTTCCTAGAGGTATTTCTTCGCGTATGACCTTACTGAAAGGCGTGCCGCGCCGTTGCGAGGCGCCGCAGCGTGCAAGCCGGGCAGCGCCGGGTCTGGGACCTGCCCCGCTCCGCCGCTACCCCTCCCCACTCATACCTTTACGTGCGCGGCGCTCCCCCACGACCTCCTCCCTCCCCGCACGCCCCCCCAGCGCTACCGGCCGGGCTCGCCTACCCCGGCCGAGGGAGCGGCGCATCCACGGGTTTGCCCTTGCGATACAGCGAGACCACCTACGCGGGCCGCCGCCTCCGCCTCGTCCCCGGCGGAGGGGAGCCGGGGACAGGCTGGGCGGCGGGGGGTGGGGGGAGGGAGGAGATGTCCCTCCCCCGCTCCGCCGGGAGGTGATCTCTCGCCTCGGGTCCCTCCTTTGGATGCTGGGAAGTTCCGAAGCGGGAGCGCCAGAAACGCACGGGCTGCGTCGGGAGCGCCTCTCGCGGGGCTCGCCGCTAACCACCCTCTCTCTCCGCTCGCAGGCGACGCCCGGGCCGGGGGCCGGGGCCATGCACCCGGCGCGGCGCTGAGCACCGCGGCGGCGGCGGCGAAGCGGAGCCCTCTCCCCGCGGGCAGCCCCCGACCTGCGTGCGAGCGGGGCCGCGCCCGCCGCCGCTGCCGCCCCCCATGACCCTGCGCTCCGCCGGGTCCCTGGAGAGCGCGGAGGGCGCCCGGGCGCGCTGGGGGCACCCCGGGGCGGCGGCGGTAGCCGCGCCTGTTGCCGAGGAGTCCCGTGAGGCGGCGCAGCTGGCCGCGGCCATGGAGGAGCTGCGGCGGGCAGGTAAGCCCGGGCGACGGGCCAGGAAGGGGGGAGCGCCCGGGGCGGCGGCGCTCGCCGGGGCGCCCGGCTCTCCGCCGCCCGCCGCGGTCCCGGGGGAGGCGGAGCGGAGCGGCGCGGCGGGAAGCCCCGCCGCCGCGCCGAGAGGGGAAGCGGGCGGCGGGGCGACGCTTGGTGTCGCCGCCCGGCGCTGCGGGGTCGCGGCCCCGCGGCGGCGAGGGGCGGCGGCGGCTCCGACCCTCCGCGGGCTGCGGCGGCCGAAGCGAAAGCACCGCCCGCGCCGGCAGCGCCGCGCCCCGGCGGCAGCCCAGGATCGGCGGCCGGGCGAGGGCCGGGCGCTGCCGCCGGCCGGGGCGGCGCGGCGTGGGGAGCGGGCGTCGGCGGCCGCCGCATCCCCTCGGCCCCGCGTACCTGCGCTGCGCACGCCGGCGTGGCGGCGGCTCGCCCGGCCCCGCAGGACGCGGGGCTTGGCCGCGGGCGGAGGGAAGGGCTTTTGTCTTCATCGCCTCTCTGCTAGGACCGCAGCCGCCCCGCCGAAGTTGTTTTCTTACCCCTCTCTGCCTCCGATTGCTAGACCAAGCTCATTTCGGCAACAGCCTGCCTGGAGTTAACCAAAAGCGGGCTTTTTGCGGGCTGCCAGCCTGCGCACGGCGGATGCAGCGCTCGCCCCGGCGTGCGCGCAGCACCGAGCCGCGGGACGCGTCCCTGCTACCTTACGGGCCGCCCGTGGGGTCCGCGGCTTCGGTGTTAGCCTCGCAGGACGCTGCTGGAAAGTTTGTGCCTGTGTATGCATAGATATGAAATAAACGGTGACCTGGAAGGCTCTGTCAAAACGAGACGCATTGTAAAGCCAATGCATTTAAATAGCAAATAAAAATTTACAATGTCTGCAGGACTTCAGCTTTCAAACAACAAAGGAAATGGGTTATTACAAGTACATCAGCCACAGAGCAGCTTTTTAAACAAACAAACAAACAAACAAACAGGAATAAACAAAACCCTTCTTTCTCTCTTTTAACAGGATGGTACTGGGGCAACATGACTGTTGCTGAAGCCAAAGAGAGATTACAGGATGCCCCCGAAGGGACCTTCTTGGTTAGGGATAGTTCACATTCAGAGTATCTACTGACTATTTCAGTAAAAACATCAGCGGGACCAACCAATCTACGTATAGAATATCGAGATGGCAAGTTTAGACTGGACTCTATCACTTGTGTCAGATCTAGACTTAAACAGTTCAACAGCGTTGTGCATTTGATTGAGTACTATGTTCTTATGTGCAAGGACAGAACCGAAACACCTTCAAATGGAACAGTTCATCTTTACTTGAACAAACCTCTCTATACGTCTGCTCCATCTCTGCAACACCGCTGCAGAATAACTATAAACAAGTGTACAAATCAGATCTGGGAGCTGCCATTACCAACAAGACTAAAAGAGTACTTGAAAGAGTACCAATACCAGGTATAAATATCTTTTCTAAATGCCTCTAATGTAGAGTAACTTTTCAATGCAATTCTTAAAATCAGCCAAAGGAACTGACTAACCAGTTGTACAACTCGGCATGGAATTCACTATCAAAACAGTGGCAGTTCTGGGGGAAAGGTTTTTATTTCAGATGCCACAAAGGGAGACTTTATGTAGAATAATCCCAGCTTGCATCCTGGGGGGTTCGACAAGGTGGTATTCTATTCGTGCGAGGAGAGAGAAGCCAGGAATCTGTCCAGATTGTGCTGCTTTGCCGGTGGCATAAAATACTGCACTATCAAATGCTAACTGAAGCAGTGGGACTGCGAGAGACTGCAAAAGTGGTCAGAGAGGTATGAGAGTGCCTAAGTATCTCAGCTGTCTGATTCCAAGATTAATTTGGTGCTGGTGTTCGTATAATCCTGAAAGCTTAACTGGATCACACTGTGATAATCTTGCCAAAGTTATGCAACTAATCAAATCCAGTCAAAAAAGTTATAATCTATTCAGTTTTTATTGAACTATAATTCTTGTGCTTTTCTGCAAGCAAAGGAGTACTGTAAGTAATCAGTTTAAAACGTTGTTTTTCGAAGTTCTCTAAAAGCTGACCTTAAGGAGAAATGCCACATCTTTCGTAGGAACCCAGTATGTTGCTGATTATACCAGATTGGTATCCCAGAATCTTTGTTAACGTGTTAACATCTTCCCAGTGGTGATATATCCGTGTTATTACTATTAAGCCTCTTTTGGTTGAGGCTTTAGGACTGTGCACTGCAGACTTGCAGTTGCTCAGTTCCAATGTCAGAACATGGATATCAGCAGTTACAGCTGTCTTCTACAGTGTAGAATGTTTTCTTCAGCTTGTTTCCCAAAATGTGGGGAAATATGGATTTGGGGTTTTTTTGGAGGGTTGGGGTTTTTTGTCTTTTTCTTTTTTTCTTTTCTTCTAATTCACCATTGTAGCTATCAGACTATTACTCAATAAAGTAAATCAAATTGCACAACAATCTCACAATCTTTGTATGTATGGATTTGCTACTGTTCAGGAAACAGTGATCTTGCGAACCTGTGTCATTTCCCAGCTAATACTCAAATAAATGCACACGTATCAGTGAGGATGAATACCCCTGCTTTGCCTTTGTGGTGCTGCTCAAACGTATGGCTGGATTACGTTCAGATTAGTGGCTTAGAGGTAGCCTGCTGAATTCCCGTAGTTAGATATTAGCATGGGACATCGCTTTTTCTGTTACAGCAGTCCTCCAAGTGGGAAGAAGGGACTTAGACCCTCGGTACCTCTTCCTTAGTCTACATGTAACATATTTAATAAAAGAAATATCCAGGATGAGAGTAATAAGAGAGCAGTAAAGAGAGAAACAAGGACACAGATTCATCCTCAGTCAACAATTTCATAGTTTTAACTCTTTCCCTAGCTTACTTTTTAATTACAGGAAATAGACCTGTGTTTGAACAAGGAGGGTTGGCAAGACTTGCTGTAATCTAGCCCTGCCCAGGCTGAAATAGAAACAACATAAAATAATCTTGTTTTCCTTGTGACCTAACTGCTCTGTAGTACTGTCAAGATGCTGTGTCCCTTCTCATAAACTCTGGGGCACTGACCAGCTTATTTTGTTGCGTCTAAGCTCCCAGTGCTATGCGCTCAGTTTTGTCATTAACATGCTGGCAGAAATGAGTAGCACGGCTGTTGAGACAAGGAAGACTCCAAGAACCCGAGGCAGAGGGGATGGTCCCTTGGTATGGCAAATACTTGATAGGTTGTTCTCTCTGTATGTCTCTCTTTCCTCCCTCCTCTTCCACAGTTTCAATTCTCTCTCCCCATTTTTAATGCAAGCTTTAGTATAGAAATGGGGGGAGTTTTCTCCTGAAAAACAAAAGAAAAGCTTTTGTTATGTACAATTTTTCCCCATGCCCTGCCTAAATGTAGCAGATTGTTGGAAGTTTTTCACATAACACAGTGACCACCCTCCGGTTCCCATCCCAGAAGAGCTCTTGTATTCCAGGTATGTGTCGTAATCACACAGTTCTTCTGTGCTTGTCGTCTGTCTTGCTAGGATCTGCCACCCTGAAGCTGAGGAGCTTTTCCTGTGAGCAGGAGCTTTTCCTGTGAGCGCCCATGAAAGAACCGTATTCCTGGGAACACTTTTCATTCTGATTAATCTGTTTTCTTACAGTTCTTGTCTAGCTCTACCTTGAGATGAGATAGTTGCTATACGGAGTAACTTCTGTTACAGGAGTAAGGAAACACTAACCTGCTGCTACGTTAACCTTCTGCTACTGGGCACTTTTAGCCAAGGTGATACTTAGCTGTGATACGCTTGGGGTCTCAGTGGTGAACACATTCTACTAAGGTCCTTTAAAATAAGTTCCCCCCAGGCTAGCCCCTGGCCTGGGGATTTAAAATCATGAATACCAATGCTGGAACAAGCAGACTGAGAAGATAAGAGTTTTGGGGTGCACTGAGAGAGTCATGTTGTACATATAAGAAATGATTTATGGTTCGCTGCTGGCAGTCACAGGATACTGTAAGCAGTCACAGGCCAGGTTTACCCCACAGCAGTGCCAAGCTCTGAGGAACAATATGGGGCAGACGCAGGGCAGCTCGCTGGGCTTTTTGTTAGTGGTTCTCCAAAGCACAAGGGCAAACAGCAGGCTGAAGACAAGGAGTGCTATTGAAGTGAAAGGTGGTGATTCTTGTAAATAATCAAGAGTAGTTACTGTGATGTGGAATCAAGTCACCAAACGTTGAGCACACTGACTGACACTTCGTATCATTTGTATTAGTTACTACGAGGAATAAGTAGGGTCTAGCTATGGTGTGCTCGAAGCAGTGAACAATATTTTGAACAGACTGGAGGGGGAACTAGTCCTCTTTGTATGAAAGCATAGTTCTTGTCCTCATTAGGATGCCAGCCCTAGGGTTGATGCATTGCACTAGTAAAACTAAACCACACTATAGCTTGCTGCAAGCTTGGCTTCATTCTAACGCAGCACAGAGGAATGACTTGTTCTGGTACAAAAAATCCAAGGATAGCACATTATTAGTTTACAGTGGTGCAAAAATCTTTCATGTAGACCCCATGAATTTTCAGGCATGATCATGTTGTCCAAACATTTTTTTTAAAGTTCCAATGCTCTTTTTTTTTTTTTTTTTTACTTTATGGATGTTGCTGTGGCTTGTTCACAGCACTAGCTTTTAAATTGCTGGCCCTTCAGATTGTAAAAATGACTTCTAACTGATACATGCCATCTTGAATGGCTAGTACAGAGTGTTCAATGAAGCCCGTTTCACAGCTTCAATGCCCGTGAGTCAACCAAAAATCATGATAAGGGCTTTAATCCTAAACCTTTTTTTTCATCCCATGTGTTGGTTTGGTTTTTCATTTTTGAGTCTTGAGGTTTCAGATTTTCCAGCTTGTACCTGGGATGTTAGTTGCTGAAAACCTCTTCATTTTAATTAAAGAAAAGCTGAGAATCCCACAATCCTAAAAGGTGATGCTTGAAAAAAATAGTAAAAAAAATAATTGCAAGATGAATGATGAAAATGGAATTGGTAACTGTATTTAGCTTAGCACTAAACCTAGGAGAAGTGTGAACTATGGCTCCATTTTAGTTGTATGGGTATTTCCCTGCTGTTAGTATTATCACCAGAGTCAGAAAATGGTTCAAGTACAAGATGGGTGGGTAGAGTGGGAATGTAACCAAGCAGCTGCGCCCGTTGCATTAGAAGTAATTTCATTTTAATCTGAACTTGTCAGTATTGTCCTAATTATATTTTATGTAACCACATTCTAGATAAACAATATATAATTATTAGCAAGAAGGAAAAATTGTTCACTAGAATATGGGGGGAGAGGGGTTTATTTTTATATCTTAAAACAATCTGGAACTTACTCCTCACTAAAAACTGTGGAGCTTTAGAATCTGAGACTCTTACTAAGTCTCATTACCTTAAGAAAACAGAATCTACATACAGTAGGAAGGACAGGGTTCTGTAATTGCATGAATTCCTATATATCAGCCACCTCTTGTGTCTTAGCGAAGTGTTCCTGTAGGTAAATTACCTTGTTAAAGATCATAGAAAAGCTTTATTTACTTACATGTTCTATTCAAGAGCTTTTTCTTGTATTCCTGATAAAATTCCTAGGGATTTTTCTTTTGGCTATAAGCTTAGGATCTAGCAGAAAGTAAGTTGAGTGGTGTCAGGGCTTTGTTCTTCTTAAGCCAAAACACATGATGGAAATGGGAAGAGATACCTTTAGACGTGGGTATCGTGTCCAACAGTCATTTATAATAAAGTAAAATAAAACTTCTACTGACTTTGCTCTCATGAAAATAAATCTAAGTGTCATATTGACTGCTAGAGGAAGTAATGGCTTGAGGGATTCTAACAGTTGTATTACTGATTCTCAATAATTATAAGAATTTTTTCTGTCAAAAGGAGAAATTTTATTTTTGAAAAACTATAGAAATAAAGGAAACTTTTAGTACATAAACCATAAAATTTCCAAATAGAATAACTTGAATGGTCTGAGCTGGTTAGTGCTGTATACACAAAGGAAGTGGGGATGACAAGCTACTTTGGTATCTCAGCCTGGCTCCTGAAACCCACTTCGTCATTAGCGTTAACTTCAGCAGGTCTCAGTATTTTGCTAAGCCCTTAGCATTAGCCTTAGCCCTAGACTGAAAATGCCTGGAGACAACATTCCACCGACACATAACTTCAGATCACCAAGGTCTGAGCTCGCTTTACAACAACATGGCGGTTCGCCACAGTATTGCTGAAATTGGGTAACTTCTACAACGGGCTGAAGATCAGTCAAAGAAACCGGGAGGCAGAGTCGTTGCTGCCAGGGGCTGCAAAGGGCATTGGTGCCAGACGTTGCTGGTTGTTATCTGCTGTCTTAGACAGAGGGCATGCTACAAGCTAGGTAAAATACAGCTGCCAGGAAACCAGATGAGAAGCTGTTCTGCTTGCTGAGGAGGGAATTATCCGTCTGGCTTTTGGTGCCTGAGAAGGGACTGAAGGGAAAGAACATGGAAAAGCCAGCAGCTCCTATGAGAGGTGACACTTCTCACAAGGTGTATCAAATAACTAACCATCAGGACTAGTACTATGCTGAAAGGTGTATTAGTAGAGCTTAAAGGTCCAGGGGAATAACTAGTATCAGCACAGTGTGAAACCACATATAAACAAAGTCTGGCTAGATAACTGAACTTCAGGAAAAAATTAAGCTTATAGCAAAAGCAGTCTGTCCTGGTCCCAGGGTTGCCAAAGGGGGAGAGGGATTAATTGTGTTTATTAATCAGGTTACCTGCAGGGCTTTGAAGTAGCCAGTGCCTCTGAGAAAGTCTAGGGAAATGTAAAAACATATGACCATAATTATGGTGTTTAATCTGCCTGATAAATTGTGGATTTTATTCTACTTAAATCCTATTTAAAAAAAGGATTGCACCTGTCTTTTGGTTTTGTTTTTTTTTTTCTTCCAGAGTTGGAGCCATTAACTCTCCAGGAACTGAAATACCAAAACAATATCATTACTTTCTATGTATTAAGGAGTAAAAAAATGCAGGAGCAAAAGCTATTTACATTAGCATAAGAAACAAGCTGACATTTAATAGGAAAAAGTTCAAACAGATAATACCCAGGAAAAGTTCAGTGCCGAGTGCTGCAAAGAACAAAATACATTAAAAAAATCCCCAAACTCAATGTGCCTTAATTTTTCTTTCACTGACAGGCAGGATTTATATAAGTAAATCCTTTTGTTTTCAGTCAAATCGGTCCATAATGTTTCATAGCTGAGGACTGCAATTTGGTGCACTGTTGGTTAACAAATAGTAAATGCGGAGGTACGTTAAATATGGGAAAAGATTCAAAGCCCACTGCAAGTTCTTTTGACTTTATTGAGGTTATTTGGATCAGGCTTGATAACAAGAATTATATAAGAAACAGTTGTAAGTGATATCTGAAAGCTGTAAAATCACTTTTCAAAATGCTTTGTTACAATTTAATTGTAACTCTTTAGGTTGCAGCCCTGAATTAGGGTCAGTTCAGCTGAATCTCTGTAGCCACTCAGTTTGTCTCAGGGGGAATCTCCAAATTTGAGGGGTTGCTCTGGATACCTATATTGCACACGTCACACATTTGCTTTTTTCTTACCTAGCGTGCTGCTGATTGACACAGTCTGGAGGGCAGAATAAGTTGTGGATCAACTGTTATTGCTTATGGGATTTTTACCTAGTTCACTTTCTTTTAGGAACAGCAATATTAAACAAGACTGAGTCTATATTAGCTGCAATTTACCTATCTGTAAAGTGGGCAGTGGACTTAACATTTTGTAGTTTATCAGCGTGGGGTGAAGAGTTGCTTATATTTCAATTAACAGTGATAGGAACTTAAGCTGTAATGATGGTAATATCTTTGGCTGCATTGCTAGGAAGGGAGAAGAAAATAAGTCAGGAAAGTGAGATTCTTCTCTAACTAGATTGCAGTGGAACTGGAAGTGGCATTGCAGCTCCTTCGTGAGCTGAAGCGCTTCAGATGCATGTTGTCTGCAAGGGAAACTGCCTGTGAGAAGATAACTGTTTTCTGGAAATTCATCCGTTTCTTTTAACTCCCCTGATGGAGGATGCAGTGCCTACTCCAGGCTGCTTAACTAGCCCACTGTAGCAATGCATGCAGACAGGTTTCATTTTGAAAGGGAACAAAATAGAGTAAGTGATTTTTTGAATCGAAGCGTATTTTTGGTTTGAAAACAGGACGTATGGAAGAAGTATAAGCAGTGGCAAATCTCTTGCTAGGCTACCTGTAAAAACTTTCCATTAATCTTTAGTAGCTCCTGAAAAGCTTAACCTGAAAGTAAGAACCTTTAAAAATATAGGTACTGTATATGAGTTTGTCCAGTTCAAAGCCTGGGAAAGAAACAGAAGATTACAAAAAGCAGTAATTATTCTCCTCCTAAATAAAACCAACCTTCCAGTCTTTTACCTAAAATGCTAGACAACCATCTCATATGCTCTAATTTGCAAACAAAAGAAGTTGGTTTTGTGAAAAGGTTTCAGACTTGAATCTTAAATTCCTTTTGCTTATTTGTCAATGTTTGATTTTCAGGCTAATTTGTAATTTTTCTTTGTTTGTTCTCACATTATTAAAATGGTTGCTTTACATTTAAAAACTAGTTTCATAAGTCTGGAATAAATATTTAGAGGCTTGCAGTATTTAATCTGTCTCCTCAAAGCATCTTTAAATCAAACTTCAAAAACAAACAGAGAACTACATTAATTCATATATTTAAAGAAAACAGACTAAAAATTCTGAGAAATACTGAGTCACATTTTGCAAATACTAATTGCAGGTTTTTAATTACAATTCGTTGCAGAGATTCTTTTTTTTATTTTCTGGAATGAATAAAAAAGTTTCACATTTGATGCCTGCTTCTTTTCTTATAAGTATTCTGCATTCAACTTTGGGCTAGAGATTATTTGTATCAAAGCAAACAGCATTAAGAATTATTCATTGCAGTACTGCTAATAAACATTTTTATTATTGAACCAAATGTAAATGTATAGACACTACACAGTCACTTCAAACCCCACAGTTCAAGATGTTTTGAAACCTTTTGTGCTATATTTTGCCTATATGCTGGACATGCCTTTTAATAAAATAATACTTTTAAGGAAGTTCATGACGTGTCACCTACATTTTATATTCATTGCTTTCTTTGAACAGCATTTAATTTAAAGCCTTTATTATTTAAATGAATGGGAAGTTATGAAGTATCAGAATAATCTAAGCGGCAGCCCAGGGGCTGATCCCCTTCAGTAATGCACTTCAGTCCTGCCCGTCATCTTTTCTCAGGAGCGATAAGGAATCACTTTCGGAGGAGCAAATGCCACCTGAAGAGTGACACCCCCTCCCAGCCCACAGCCCAGTGCCCTCAAACCCTGCCGGCACCCAGCGCAGCACGCCTAAGCTCGGTCTACAAGTTGGGCAGTGTTTCCATACCAAAACCTTCCCTTCCTTGGCACCAGCCGGGTTTTCGGTGGCTGGCATGGGAGACGTGGATGTTGGCATTAGGGAGGGCCGCATTTGCAAAGGGGAGTGCAACGGGGATCAGGGTGAGGAGGAAGAGGAGAGGGAGGAAGGGAAGGCATTGTTGCCTGGGACGGCAGTGGACGGCAACAGCTTGCAAGACCCTCATCTGGTCTTCAGGCCACCGAGCTTGGGCCACCCTGACTTGTATTTTAACAGTGTTTTTGAGATGATACATCACATTCAGAAATGTTTTCTGTGCTCTTCTTTCTAAAAAATGACAAGCAACAATATAATATGTTTCTTTTTTTTCCATCTTCATTTCAGAGATTTTGTGCGAGATTTAACCAATTAGATGTGTTTTTAATAAACAAATCTAGAGGCTCATATTTCTTTTCTTTTGTCCTTAAAGTTGGAATGCTGTCCTACAGACAATTGAAAACAGCAGAGTCCTAATAGATTAAATCTGCTTGCACTAGTTTTAAAAACACATTTTGGCTCTTGTTATCAGCAGAAACAAATTAGTCTGTAGAAAACAAAGAAAATACGTACATGCTAGGATACAGCTTGACTCTAATTAGCATAAAGGATCCTCTCAAAAGCTTGGGTTTTTTAAAAAAATCTCATCATACTTGTACAGAGTTTCTAAAAAGATTTGGGACTTTTAAGTGAGCTTTAAAAGAGTGCATGGTAAATTTAAAAATCTGGTATTCTGACCTGGAATAACCCACATGTAAAGAGAATAGCATTGTCAGAAGAGATGTTGCTTAGCTTGGTTCCCACAGATTTCGACTTGCTACCCCAAATTCAGCAGTCCTCAAAAGTGTGGCCTGACGACCACTGGTGATTCCCCAATACACAGAACCAGAGAGAACAAGGTTTTAAGTCTAAAAGTCTGATGATACCAATGTGTGGGATTGACTGTGGTCCATTGATCTACAAAGTCTAGGAAATACTTTTTTAATCTACATCGTTAGCTTTGAGATTTGAGCAGAGTTAGTGGGGAGCTGAACTGAACCTGAACTGCCTCAAATATATATAAATATATATTTTTGTCCCTAAAAGTGGAATAGAACCGAACCATCCTTCTGAAGTTTTGCTGAACTCGGTCCAGAACTGAACTGGAAGAACTTTAGTCAGGGCTGAACCCAAACAGAACTGAAATTAAAAGTTTAAGGGCTTCTCTCCTTGCACTTAAAGTATTACCTGTGCACATCCTTATTCTGTACCTGCAGAGTACAATCAACACCTGGGGTGCCTTGCTAAAGATGAACCTGAAACACCAGTAGCGCATTTACAGTTCCGGCTAGTGAATTTGCAGCACTAGTTATAAACTAGTGGAAAGAAAAGGAAACACCAGATTTTTCCCTTTAATCAGACTTGGACCTCTGCTGTCATCCTCTTCCTTCCTAGGCTTATCGGTTTCCTTTCGCCGCTTTCCTTCTTTGCATCTCTGTTTAGACTGTAAGCAAAGACATGCCTAAATGCTGGCTGTACGAGTGCTAGCATTTACTTGAGCGGGAACCAGAGTTGCTCTGTGCATATCCGTATGTTTTGCTAACTTTCGAAGACATACTTGGATGGTATAAAATAAATAATCCTAATTGCCTCATCTGGCAAGAAGATATAGTAAATGCAAGTGATGTAACTGCTTGTCTTAATTTTCTATTTAAAATTGTAGGCACATTATCTGCAATTAAAGGCAGCTGTCAGGATCACAATTACGTGATATTTTAAGTCTCCAAGTTCGGTCACTCCAATTCCAGAAACAGTTCCTTAGATCGTGACTGCAAAAAAAAAGCTGGCAATCAGAAATACAAGAAGCTAAGAAAGGAAAATTTCAGTAGCTATACAGCGCTGTGCCGAGGAATGATCATATAGACGGTTTGTGGTCTTCTCTGCTCCCTAGTGCTGGTTTGTGTTGTTTACAAATGCGTTTTCTCACAACCAGTATTACAAACTATCCATGACATGAAAATTTAAAACCACCTCAGCTGTACTTTGGCGACAACAGCAGCATACTTCTTGTGTTAGAGTTACCGATGATGACCAACTTGTGTGGTTTCCAGTGTTGTCAAGGTCATAGTAAATACGTTAATGCATCCCCTCTGAGTATTTACCCACAGGAGTATTTAAATATTTTATGTCTGTGTTCCTAGAAGACTAACATGTGTGCCTGAGACAAAAAAACATTTACCTTGGTTTAATAGATGTATTGGAACAAGATATTATTTATCAATTATTTAAAAGCAATTTAAACCCCTTGTATCAAATCTATGATCTGGAAATAATCCTAGATAAAAGCGTTATGTCAATTAAACCAAAATATTGCTTTAAAATTGCCAAATAAGTAGCGTCTCGGCAGAAGCTGGCCACATAATAAATGTATATAATTTTTTAAGCATTTCTTAAATCCAGCGTACAAACTTTGCCTTTAAGACTGTGATTTACATTCTGTGTCCACATAAATTCTCAACTTTGCTGTCAGCCACAGGAAAATCAAAGGAAAAGGATCTAAGCTTTCTGAGCGTGACTAAGTGTGTATCTTTATGCAAAATCTTGTAGATAAATATCATGCTGAGCATACACAGCATGTGAGCTCTACCAATAATACTTTCTGTTATATTTTTCCATGGCAAATATTTCCTGGGTACAGTATCTAGGAAAGGCATGTAAAGGTTTCCATACCTAACTTCCCCATACCTTTAAATCTTCCAAATACCCTTAAATCTGTACGATTAGTCTAAACTGAATGTAAAAATGGGATTCACACAGTGGCAACATTTCTAGCAGCAGCTGCAGCAACCACCTTTCCTGCTTTTCCAGAGGGTAGGCATTAACAAGCCGAGCAGACCACAGCCAGCTCGCTGTGGTTGCCTGCAGCTTCAAGGTAGCGCGTTCCAGCGCTGCAGGATCTTTTTTTTTTTTTCTTTCATTGCTTTTGCGGTCCGGACATGAAAGAAAAGGGCTGACACTGCTCAAGCCCGTGTGACACCTGACACCTACGTAAAGATGGAAAAAGAGTTCTTCGATGAGATGTGATAGGAAATGGCACCGCCTCATTTTTATAGCTCTATGAATCACGGTTTTCTCTCTTCTGCCATACTTTGGTTTCAAGTATTCATATAAAACGATGTGAAAGAGATGGTTTTGTATTCAGTAGTCAATGAATAAAACTGTGAGAATGCGCGCAGCACTTGAAATGTGGTAGACGCAGCCTGGATCTTACTAAATGGTTTTCATCTGTGGAAGTTTCTTCATTCTTAGGCTGTTCAGATGAAAGTAATGAAGCTAAATATATATAGTATTCCATACAATTACAATTGAATATATATAGTATTCAACACAATGTATGTTTGATACGATGATACCAGCACCTGGATGAAGTTTGGCTTAGCATATACTTGCAAACAGGAACCAGTATCCCTAGAGAGTCCTGAGATCAGCTCTTTCTAATGTCACGAAAACTCCATTTTTGTAATTTCTAATTTAATTTTAGATCCAACTCCTCCACTTTCTAAAAAAACCCCCGCCACCCAGATGCCGAGAGCGCAGCAGGTCCTCCAAGCTCCTGCAAAGGAGCCTCCTTCGCGGAGACCCCCCGGCCCCGGCAGCCCCTCGGCACCGGCACCGAGCAGCGGAGGGGACCCGGCCGCGGGGCGCGGCCCCGGGTGCGCGGCGGCCTCTCCCGCTCAGGCCGTTCTCCTCAGGCTCGCGTGGGGCCGGCTACGCGCCTGCTGACCGTCCTGCCTGGGCTTCTTTCCCCGTGCTGGACGCCCACTCGCGAAGCTCGCCGCAGCCGGGCGCTCCAGCCAGCCCCGCCGCGGACGGGTCCGGCTCCGCGCTGCCAGCGCCCCCCCAAGCCCACAACCCCGCAGCAGACCCCTCGCCGCACGCCTCCCCCGCCCCGAGGCCCACCTTCCCGGCCGGGAGGCGGGTGGGACGCGGCCGTGCGTCCCGACCCGCGGGGCCGCCCAGCCCCGCTGCCCACAGCTGACATGGCGGCCGCGGGGCGCCCCCCCCCCCCCCGCCCTCAGCGGGGCCGGCAGCGGCGGCCCTTCCTCGGCCGGCCCGCAGCAGGGCGGCGGCGGCGGCTTCCGGCGAAGCCCTCTTGCCTTCAACAAAGATGGTGCTCCCCGCGCAGGCTCCGCGGGCGCCGGGACGCCCCGTGTAGTTCCCCACTTCCCTCGTGTAAGTACGCGGCGAGGGCGGAGGGAGCTCTGCCCTCACGGCGCTCGCCGCCCCGGCCGCTCTCTCGCCCACTCCGCGGTGCGGTGCCGGCGGCCCCGCTCGGCTCGGCTCGGCCCGGCCCGGCCCGGCCCGGTTGCCCCCGCCCGCTGCCCGGGCGCCGCCGAGGGGGAAGCAGCAGTAAAGGCGTCAGCCCGCGCGGTGCCGAGGGGCCGGGCGGCGGCGGCCCCCCGCGCTGCGGGGCCGGGGCAGGGGCCGGGCTTCCGCGGGGCCGGCCGGGGCGGCGGGGGCCGCGGGCCGGCGGCAGCGCCCGCCTCCGCTGCGGCAGCCGAGCCGAGCCGAGCCGAGCCGTGCCCGGAGGGAGGGCGGAGGCGAGGAAGGCCGGGGTGCTGCTGCCTGCCGGGCCGGAGCCGCGGCGGGAGGCTCGGGGCTTGGGTGCCGGCAGGTCGGGCAGCCGGCCCCGGCGGGCGGCAGAAGCAGCAGCCGCCAGACCTCGGTTACAGGGGAGAAGTTAAAAGCAAAACTTGATTTTTTGGGGGGAGGTTTTTAACCTGGAGGCATGCTGTGAATAGCCAAAATCACTCACGGAGTAGGCAGGGTGGACCTTATTCCTAGCTAAGCAGGCACATGGGAGGGTACTTGGAATCATGAGCAGCCCGGTGCAGTTGGTGTTTGGGAAAATGCCAAGGTGTTTCTAGCCGAGAACTAAGTGAATGTTCTTTTGGGGATCGGAAGGGGTCTTTTTAGGGTCAAGGCTTTCAAAAGTTTTATCCCCGTTCATGGACAGATTCTCTGTCAGATCCAGAAAAACGCAAACCTGCCTGTGTTGGTGTGGAGATAAGTCAAGGACTGTGCTGGTTCAGCAGGAGGTGGGGGTATATTTCTGAAAATGTGGCTCTACAATGGAAAAGGTGCATTTTTAGAAGTATCTGGGGAGGGTTTGATCCATGTCATCTTTTGGTTAAATGGACATCTCATCTTTTTACTTTCCCTCTAGCACCAGCATTACTAGAGAAAATTTATTTCGAGCTTACTTTGCATCCCTAGATAGAGGCTACGATTAAAATTAATTTAAATTAATTTTATGTTGCACTAAACTCCGTCCCTGTACTGTGACGCACCGAAGTCCTGATACATTTCCCTGTCTGGCTGCTTAGTTCCTGACTCAGACATTTCCTTCTCACGGTAAACACACACAAAGAAATACTTTATCTTTAAAAAGACCTTAAAAATCAATACACCGCATCCTGGAAGTTTACTGGGCCAGTGACCTTGGTGTTAAGGGCTTTAAAACCTCAGTTGTGCTCATTCTGCAGTCAGCCAGCCAGAGGCCTTTTTCAGCAGAAATTCCCCCCCTTCAGATTCATGGCTTGATAGGCATTTTTCAGTGCACAAAGGTGCAAACTGAGATGGTTTGAAAAGGCCTTATTTTTGAAAAGCGTTGACCACTTTGATCATGAAGCAGGGGAACTCATCAAGTGCTGTACAGTGACCAGAGAAGTCGATGTTCCTCGTCTGGCACGTGGGCGAGGAGGCTCCTGGACGGGGCCTCTGGGTGGCCCATGCAGAATGTGAAGCACAAGAGCTTCATAGCGTCTGGAACAGTTTTCTGCCTGGGCTGAGATAACGCCCTCAGAGCTGCTTCTGAGTGCCTGTCTTGAACTCTGCAAGTGCTTCATGAGTTCAGGGGCAGTCAGGGAATCCTGGAAGGGAGAAATGGTGGGGATCTGCTGCCTGAATTTTATCTGGTTTTGCTTTAGTCCAGTGATTGCTCCCAGTGGTGTAAAGGTAGTGCGTGTTAGAGACCAGAATCGTCAGCTTCACCTGTCCAAAATGAGCATCCTAACATCAAATGGGGAAATCCAGTTCTCTTTCTTGCCTGCTCTTTTTCCATCTCCTTGCTTGCACTATCATCTCACTCCATGATGGAGTTTGATGTTTGAGCAATGCTTAGCAAACTAGCATTTTTTAAGGACCGGGATAGCTGTTTGATTCCCAGATGACCCCTAGACAGTAGGTAGGCACCTCAAAATTCACTTCAGTATCCAAGAAACGTACTGGGTAACTCAGGAAAGATGGAGTCCTCCTGGGAAGGTGCCATCCAGCAATGCTTTCAGCACCGGGGGGAAGTGTTTTCGGAAAGTGGCTTTATCAGAGGGTGTCACAGACAGGGTTTTCCAGTCTCTCTCTCTCGTGGTCCTATGCTCTTGCATTCGGTCCAAGATGCCATTTACATGCCTGTATGTTCTGTTGGTTGCCTGCCCTAGCTTTTAACAACCAGGCCAACCAGCCAACCTTTGATGGGGCCTTGGGAGTCAGTAAGCACCTCTGGTGATATAAAGGCTTTAGCAGGTTTCTTACAAAAGCTTTGAAAATCTCTGCCTCTCCTTGTATCCTCAAGCTGAATGAAGCACATTTTCTGCAAGGTCTAGCTGTTCGAACAGCAGCTTCTAGTTTAATTATCAGAAACTCTCTTGTTAATCGCACTCAACACCTGCTGCAGTTTTTTTACTTCATTAATTAGTCATGAGAAAGTATTTAATTGTATTACTCTGTCATTTTCCTTTTCAAGTGCCATTAATGGGCCTAGGGATATGTTTGTCGTTAAGGACTAGACTAGACATCTTGATTTGGTTCATAGGTCTGGCACGGGCTCCCGATATGATCTTTGATGAGTTGCTTGGTCTCTCTGCACCTTGATTCCTCTTCTGTAGAGTGGCTATAAAATGCATCTTTTCCAGCTTTTGTCTAGTCAGAGTATTGGTCAAGCGGAATGGAAGCTGGCAGAGGGTGTCCAGTTGCTTCCTGTGAACACATTAGAAGGGTAAATACCAAGGAGGGAGAAGAGCTACTTAAGCTAAAGAACAGTTTTGGCAGAACAAATGCCTATAAATAGCAGGTGGATAAATGTGAGATGGAAATTCGAAGAAAGTTTCTCATCGTCAGATCAGCCGAGTTCCAGAGCAGCCTTCCAGGATGAGTCAGGGAGAAGAACGACCTGGTGCATTAGGCACATTTCCACCTCTCCTACAATTAAAATGCATCGCGTAGGCCAAAGCTACCTGCTGACTCTGCCGCTGCTGCTTATCTGTGGTGCATCTACCAGTCTTGCTGCTGCTTTTGCACTACTGCAGCAAAAGTGCTGCAACAGCAATAGTGTCGGAGGCATCTGTAACAGAGGTCAGGTGTGACATCTCTCTACCTTTTTGGCTGTGGAGTCTCTTAAGGACTGGCAAATGCTCTAGCTGCCTTTAGCATGGACCTTGACCAGTTAGTGAGCAGGATTATTTGGCATGGTTTTTATTCCGGCGAAGGACTGGTCTTCACAATGCCAAAGGTTCTCATCCTGTCTAATATTTCCCAGATATGGCTGCATTTTAGGTCGGGAGACAGTGGTGGAGATCATTAATAGTTTTCATTAACAGATCATTAATAGAAAGAAGGTGGTGGGGATCATTAATAGTTTTCCCAGGTTGGTGATTCTGAGTTTGGCATTCTTTCTAAAGGTTGCCAGGTATCAAACATCACTTCTGGCTGCTAAAGATTGAAGTATTTTAATCTTCATGCATTTCCCTACTCCTTTTCTCACGCTTTAGGTTGCCAGATGGATGCCAGAGACAAGCAGCTTTTACGCTCCCTGCGCCTGGAGCTCTGTACAGAGGTGCTGGTGGACGGAGTTGTTATTCAGTATCTCTACCAAGAAGGGATTCTCACGGACAGTCATGTTCAAGAAATAAAATCCCAAACCACCAGCCAGAGGAAAACCATGATGCTCCTTGATATTCTCCCCACCAGAGGACCCAAGGCTTTTGATGTGTTCTTGGATTCCTTACAAGAGTTCCCATGGGTTAAAGACAAGCTGATGGTGAAGCGTAAGGAAATGACAGTACAAGATCCTGCAGGTAAGGCCGACATTGTTGTTGCTGATCTTTTGAAGCTTGTTTTCAAGCCGTAGTTTTGAAAGTATTGAATGTACCAGTAATTCCAAGTTATGCGTTGTGTAGATATGGAGCACGATACCGAAAAAGGGGACAGCCTGAATTTCCTGGAAGCCAGTCAAATGCCAGGAAGTATTGCAAAGTTTGGGGAGTGAGCGGGGCTGAGTTTCAGGAGACCGGGAGACAGTGGGAGAGGCTGCCTTGGGAGAGGCTGGGATGTAGGAGGACCCAGACTCCATTACCTCAAAGGGAACGGACTACAAAAAGTAGTTTTGACTAGCTGCAGAACAGTCTCTTCACCATCCATACCTGATTATTGTTTGTTTTATGTATGTTTTACAGTGGTTTGTTTCTGGATTGTTCATGTTGACAGAATTTTTATTTACTTTTATTATGATTTTAATGTAATTTTGATTTAGTACCATATGCTAGTTTAGATTTATTTAGTTTATTATGTTTACTGGAGTGCAAATATCTAGGATCATTACTTCCAAAATTGCTAGCCATTGCTTAACTTTAAAACAAATTTAGGAACTAACCAATTTAGTGGGTGTTATATAATCTTATTTAGTCAAATCTCTGGCTTTCTGACATTTAAATGTACTTCTAAAACTAGTTTTCTGGACTTGATGTTTGTTCAGAAGTGATTTCTTTACCAATCCGTACATGCAATTGTTCAGCTGTTTTGAAGTCAAGACGACTGCTGAAAATGCACATTTCTTGCCCTAGATTCTGGCAGCATGCACTGGCTGTTAACCTCGTGTTACCAATGACATAGTGAAATAGTTGTCAATTGGGAACATCCTTTCCAAGCAGCCCAATTAACCTTTCTCTAAGCCCTCCCTGCCTCCCCCCCCGCCCCGGCCCCATTTGAGTTTGGTCGTATGTATTTTGATGCACATGACGTGTGATTTTTCCAGTGTCAGTGTGCTTTGCATGAGACTGAAAGCCTGTGAAGATGGGTGACTAAGACCTGTTGACCGTCATGTGCACTGCGTCCCAGTTAGCTGCACGTTCAAGAACATTTTGTCAAGATCTGCTGGACAAATCTGACATTATCTTACCTTAGGACATTTTTAATGGAATATTGTGACAGCTTGTCTTTCTGTTGGGTCTCTGCGGAGGTTGCTTTATGCTTGCTTTGAAATGGGTAAATAATTTTCAGAATTTGGGAAATAAATGTCCTGTTCTGCTCATAGGGGAAAACACTGCAAGTTCTCAGCACAATGCAAACTTGCGGCATTGAGTGTGTTGGCAAAGACCTTGCTCGCTGTTATGGCAAATCCTGTCATGCTAATGCTCTTTATTTGCCTTGCACATCAGCCTGTTCATTTGCTAATTGCTGGTTAAGCTGTTGAATAATCCTTACAGTTCCAGAAACTCACACAAAGCCATCGAGTACAGTCAGGATTGCGTAGTTTGTTACTAGAAAAATTGTTTCTGATTTTTGTTCTTTTGGTTGTTTTGTGGATCGCTTGTTCCCATTCTTGATCGCTTGTGACTAACGTGCTGGATTTATGCATATCAGGTTCTCCAGTTTTGAGTGGGCTGACTGTACTTGATAATCCTATTGCCAAATTTTGTGTGTAAATTAGAAAAGGCTTCCAGATTAGATCAAAGGGTACTGTTATTTTTACTGTGGCAATACAGAGTGTAAGAACGGGATAAGAGGCAGATAGCCAAGTTTGTTTTAATATTTAGGCATGGTCTTTAGAAGCCAAAGAAAGAGAGCACCATCTGTGCCCTAATAAATGCTGAGTGCACCCTGGAATGAATTGGAAACTATGGTGGCATCATCAGTGCTGATTACATGCACGAAAATGTGGTTTGGGATAAAAAGCCTCGCTTTGCATTCTAAACAACAAACTTGTAAGCTTTTGTCTCGGCAGAGTACTTGAGCATATGCTTGGCCTTAAGCATGGAAAAAGCCATTGGCTCTAAAAAAACTATAAGCATACTTAAAATTAAATGTGTTCTTTAGTGCCATGCTAGATAACTTCTGCCTTATTGGAAACAGTTCTTATAAATGATGATTTGTCAGTGGTAATTTCTTGTAAAGAATCCATTTGTAGTGAAAAAAGTCTGCCACATACACAATACCTTTTTTTAGACCCTAAAACTTTTAAAATTGAAGTTGGTTTTATGGCCCCAGATTTTTAAATCTCTTTTTCCTTTGAATCATGCATACTTATGGAAATCGCATGCCTGCTGTTCACTTGTTTATGCTCAGTTAAAATTCTGTTTACTCAAGCAAATATCCTCAGTTTTTGCAGATCTTTTGCAGGACTAAGGACTGGTGGCAAGTTGTTCCTTGAAGGAAGGTTTTATTTTATAGTCTTTCACTTCTCACTGACTACATGTAGGATTTTTAAAGTCAGTAAAAGCAGACTATTAGGTTTTCTTTATCTGAACATAAAAACTGTGGCATATGCACAGTGATTTTTCTATGTAGGCCTTTGGATTATTGTGCATTTTGTTCAAAGAGATGAGGCTTTCTATCTTTGCTTCAGCTGAGAAATACAGTTTGTTGGTTCCCAGTTAAAAAAACAAAATCACAACTGTAATTGTTAAGAAGCTTTTAATTTATTTTCTTCCCCTAGTAAAAAGAAAAGAAAACAAAACAAAACAACAAAACAACCAAACCAAACAAACAGCAATTTCAGGACAGAAATAAAAACATTTTTGGTGATGTAGTCTAAATATGATCTGGTGGACTGAGCAGCTACAAAATGGAAGCCAAAGTCTGAGACCTAAACAAGACACTGCCACTGACTCATCGGGAGCCTTTGGGCAAATTCTTCCAAGTCACTGGATTTATTGATTCCCAAGTTGTGTAACTCGGTGTAATGTTCATGGAGCAGCATAGAGTGTAACTGTAAATTGGCCCAGGATGCAACCCAGAGTATGCTGTTTGGCTGCTTGCAAATAAATGAACTTTAAAACCTGTGATATCCTGACTTTTATTGCTGAACATCAGTTGACTTAAAAATAATAGTACTGTATACTGTTATCTGCTGTAGTTCCAAGGAACACAGAAGACCCTAATCCTGCAGAGCACGAGGAATAGTTTTTCCATAGCAATCAGGAGACTGACATGCAGGCAGGTAGGGCCACTTGCATCTGTATAATTGCAGCAAAGATTCCTTCCCCTTGCTTGTTTACTTTATGCACAGGACAGCCTTTTGCCTAGAGTCACCTTTCTCCTCTCTCGTATGGATCTGTCAGATGGCCACAGCTTTGGGGAAACCTTTTCTCAAGGTAGGGAAAGCATCATTGTAAAACTCCAAAATCTCAAGAAGAAAATTAAGTCATGTGCTTTTGGAGGTAAATATTTATGACTTTAATTGATTTCAGGATGACAGGGTGTGTTTCTTGCTTGTGTAAGAACCTGTGATAAAACAGTTCACCCTGTGCAGAGTGGCATTGCAAGACTGAATCATTATAAACACCAACTGCAGCATGAGTTCCTGGTTTTGAAGATCAAAACTTCTGCCGTAGTAAGAGTTAACAGAAATAATGTGGGTCTGTTACACTGGGAAAAGACTATTCTGGTTTTTCTGCCCTAGTTTGGATAACTTTATGCCTTTGTCAGGAACATAAATCTTCAATATAGTATTATAATTCCTATGAAAAACTACAGCTGTTGGCAACAGAATTCCATTCTTTCTAGGAACAGCAAACAGTTACCCAATATTTTTTGCGCTGAATAAAAAAATACAAGCTTTGATGGTGCTTGTTTATCAGAATGTTTTTCTAATCTCTCTCTGCTCGGGAATTTCTCTGCCCAAGTATTATATTTCTCTCTATACTATATGTTGCTATAAGCTTATTTACTTCTAAAAGTGTTAGTACTGCACCTCTTTGTAGTATAGATGATTTCTCCATTCCACAGGAAATCGCAGCATATTGAGAAAGAGAAAAGTCTGAGATACAGCGTTTGCCAAAGGAATCCTGCAGCAGCCGTTGCTATCTGGCAAATGTTAGTGAATTTGGGGCATGGAGTTACACAGAATCGTCTTGGGAAAGCTGTTCTCTCACAACTAAGCAAGGAATATTTTCTAATGCGTGATTTTGTTGTTGTCGTGGTACCCAGTCAGCAGTCTGCATTAGGGTCCTGTTAGACTTGGGTGAGGTTTTTTGGTTTGAACGGATTTTGGTGTGGTTGGGGTTCTTCCCTTGATGTGTGGGGAGCGTGTATTCTTGTATAGCTATATAAAGCTTCATGTTGTGTAACACTGTGGATGAAGCATGCAAATACAAAACAAAGCAAAACATGTACTTCTGCTGAGAAAGCCATCCTTCCTTTCCCCCCCCAGCTTTCCCAAAGTCCTTTTTCCACAGCTGGGTTGTAGGTTTCTAAGAATTCGGATTCAAATGCAACAGCATTAAGACATGGGGAAGTTTAGCATCTCTTCTTACCTTTTGTTGGCTGCTTCCTGCCCTCTTCCTGTCGTGCTTCCTCTCACGTCTAATGCAGTGAGGAAACAGCCTGGTCTCTTGCCTTTTCCATTTGGATGTCAGATAGGAAAGCAGCTGATGAATTCCTTTTCTCTCTCTAAAATGGTGGACAGAAGACGGTGGTTTTTTTTCTTTCTTCTCTTTCCCTCCCCTCTCTTGTATAGTCCTGTGGCAGAAGGGGGAGTTTCCTCCCATGTATGTCTGAAAGAAAGGGATAGGCTTAGCAGCCTTGGCCGCACTGGATTGACCTGGAGATGAAGGAATGCCCTTGTGCCACATCCCAATGCCTGGAGGCTATAGAAAATGTTCTCTTGTTCTCTGGAGAGATTCAAAGGCATCCTCGTCAGAGAATTTCCCAAACTCTTTTCCACATTCCCATCTCCCCTGAAAATCGGGTGTTACATTTACGGCTTTGGCTTTGTTCCTGACCGCAGCGAGATCTGTGAAGTCTGGCATTAAAGGTTTGTGCACACACTCAATATTAACAGCATGCATCATGACATGGACAAGTAATCAGCTTCCCTGGTTCTACAGAGCGTTCTGCATATGTATTTTGGTTTTAATGTGTGTATGAACGTAAGATTTTCTTTTCTTTTTTTTCTTTTTACAGTTTAAGGAATATTTGCTTAGTTACTTTTTTGCCGTGTTAATCAGCAGCTGTGTTTATGCTGCTTACATCTATGTTTTTGACTTTGAGAAGCCTAAATTGTAGGCATCGCTGTTAAGAACTATAGCGTTTCCTGTCCAATCTCAAACAGTTTCTTTCAGGTAAATTAACGGAAAGATACAACCATAGTTGGTGTCATCCTCAGTAACACAAATATGTGAGGCTAATAATAATATAGATTTCATAAAACGTATAGTCCCTGGAAACAGGAGAGGAGGAGTGAGTTCTGGCAGGTGAGGTGTTTGGGCCAGCTGTGCCTCATCAACTGCTCATAACCAGTGCCGCTAAGAGGAAGCAATGGGTAGTTGGGATTGGAGACTCCCTGGTGTAGGGAATGGAGACGTCCATCTACTGACCAGACCTGATGAATTCCAAAGTTTGCTGCTTCCCCAGGGACTGGATCCAGGACATCACAGGTTGCCAAGGCCTGGCCAATGATCAGACTTTGCTACTCTCTCGTGTGGGCACTAGTAATAATTCAGCAGATTAAAGATGACTGCAGAGCTCAGTGATCCCATGTGAAGGGATGGAGCCCAAGCAGTGTTCTCCATCCTGCCATTCAAGGGGAAAAACCTGGGCAGGGGTGGATGCATCCTGCATATTCACACCTGTCTGTGCACCTAGTGTCATGGCAGCGCTTTGGACTCTATGACCACAGGACCCTTTTCAAGAAATGGGGACTGCTAGGGACAGATGGGATCAACTCAACAGTGTGGGGCAAAAGTGTCTTTACCAGCAGGCATGCTGGGAGGAAGTGGAAGTCTGCACAGTTGCAGCACTGTGATGCCGTTGGATTTGCAGAGACACGGCGGGGTAGTGCACACAACTGCAGTGCCATAGCGCGTGGCCTCAGGTTCTTAGACAAGGATGCCATTGCAGTCTCTTCAAAGGTGTGTCTTGAACGCCCAGAGCTTTGCTAGTGCCTGGGCAACAGGCTGGTCAAGAGCTCATGGGTTAGGATCAGAAGGGAGCTCAGTAAGACAGACACTGTGGTGGCATGTTTTATAGGGCTTCCCGATCAAAAGGAGGTAGAGCCTGGAGAAGGGAAGATAGCAGCTTTCAAATACCCACAAAGAGGATATCAAGAGAAGACAGGGATAGGCTCTACACAGCAATGCATGGGGGGAAGATGAGAGATGAAGGGTGTTAATTGAAATGGGAGGTTCTGACTGGCTATAAGGAGAACTTTTCATCATAAGGGGAGTCAAGTGGAATGGGGACCCAGAGAGGTTGAGTAGTCTTCATCCTTGGAGGTTTTCAAGACCTGGCTGGATAGAATACTGAACAACATGGTCTGATCGCAGAGCTGACCCTGCTTTGAACAGGAGGTTGGACAGGAGACCTCCTGAGGTCTCTTCCAACCCGAATTTCCCTATGATCCTATGAAGCTTTCTTAAAAGAGTGCTTCTATTGCAGGCCCTGGTTCTCTGGGAAACTTTAACAACCCTGATGTTTACTGGGAATGTGACACAGTACAGCGATCCAGGAGACTTCTGGAATGCAGAAGGGACGGTATCTTGATGAATGTCCTAGATGAGTAGACTAAGGGAGGTGGTCCGCTGGCCTTGCTACTGACAAACAAGGAACAACTCTTTAGGGATGTGTTTGTTAATGTCAGTCTTTGCTGCAGTTACCATGCAGTGCTCAAGTTTAAGATACTGAGAGAAGAGAGGAAAGCAAGTAGCAGAGTAAAGGTCCTGGACTTTAGCTTGTTCATGAAACTGGTTGATGGGATGCTGTAGGAGACAATTCTGAAGGATAAAAGCACTCAGGAGATCTGACTGATCATCAAGGAAAGCCTCTTCAGAGCACAAAAATGGTCCATTCCTACGTACAGGAAAAGCAGCAGGCATGGCACTGGTGAGGCTGCACCTTGAATACTGTGTTCAGTTTTGGGCCCCTCACTACAAGAGAGACATTGAGGTGCTGGAGCGTGTCCAGAGAAGGGCAACGAAGCTGGTGAAGGGTCTGGAGAACAAGTCTTATGAGGAGCAGCTGAGGGAACTGGGGTTGTTTAGTCTGGAGAAGCGGAGGCTCAGGGGAGACCTTATCGCTCTCTACAACTACCTGAAAGGAGGCTGTAGAGAGGTGGGTGTCAGTCTCTTCTCCCAAGTAACAAGGGATAGGACAAGAGGAAATGGCCTCAAGTTGCACCAGGAGAGGTTTAGATTGGATATTAGGAAAAATTTCTTTACTGAAAGGGTGGTCAAGCATTGGAACAGGCTGCCCAGAGAGGTGGTGGAGTCACCATCCCTGGAGGAGTTCAAAAAACGTGTAGACGTGGCACTTCAGGACATGGTTTAGTAGTCATGGAGGTGTTGGGTTGATGGTTGGACTAGATCTTAGAGGTCTTTTCCAACCTTACTGATTCTATGATTCTATGGCAGGAGACCAGTTTGGCTGAAAGGGGAACTCCCAGCTCAAATTCAAAAAGGAATTGTCTGGAGGTGGAAGTGAGGACAGGCTACCCAGGAGCAATATAAAAGCATTCTGTGGGCTTTTAGGGGTAGAGTTATGAAGGGCAAAGCTCATCTGAGTTTGAAACCATTCAAGGATGTGAAGGACAAGAAGATGGACTTCTACAGGTGCATTGGCAGTGGAAGGAAGACTAAGGCAACCACTGATGAAGGGCACGGGAAAGGCTGGGTCTTCATATGCAAAGTCTGCTGTCAGTTGGCCCTGGTCTCTGTGCCTAGTAGTGGAATTTGGATGAGGGAGATGCTGTTTATAGTAGAAGAGAATTGAGTTAGGAACTACCTGAGTAGAGTGCACATACACAAATCCATGGAGCTGGATGGGATGTGTCTGAGAGAGCTGAGGGAGCCAGCCTATGTCTTTGAGAGGCTGTTTTCTGTCATGTTTGGTAGGCTGTGGTAAGCCAAAGGCACAAAGTGCAATGAAGTGACTGGGAACAGCCAGCTCGGGTTTACCACAGGTAAATCAAGCTTGACCAACTTGAGTCTTGCCTTCTGTGATAAAATGATTGCCTCTGTGAATGACAGCAGTAGATGTCGTTTAATTAACTTCAGCAAGGCTTTCAGCACAGTCTTACAGCATTCTTGTGGCTAGCTGGGAAGGTATGGACTGAATGGGTGGACTGCAGAGTAGGTGAAAAAAAGGCCAGACCACCAGGCTCAAAGGGTGGTGGTCGGTGGTTCAATATCCATCTAACTGGAGGCTAGTTACGAGTTGTGTTCCTCAGGGCTGACGGTGGGACCAATTCTGTTTAACCTCTTTGTCAGTGACCTGGGACATGGGAGGGACTGTATCTTCAGGAAGTTTGTAGGTGAATTAACTTTGTTTGCACACTTGTCAGTTTGTGTTCTGGGATTTTCTGAACTGTTCCTAAAGCAGGAAGGCAGGATGACTCCAGGCTTTGGGGATCATTTGACACAGGAGAGCGGGACTGCCTCTCAGAGGGATCCCAGCAAGCTGGGTGAATGGGCCAGCAAGAACCTTATGACGTTCAGCAGAAGTAAGTGTGAAGTCCTGCACCTGGGATACAAAATTCCTGCAAAATAACACAAGATGGGCACTGACTGGCCAGTTGCAACTCTGCAGAAAAGAAGCTGGATGTCTTGATAGACAGCAAGTATGATGATGAAGACTAACCACACACAGGACTGCATCAGCAAGAGCAAAGCCAGCAGGCTGAGGGAGGTGATTATTCCCCTGTACTTGGTACTAGGAGGCTGTATTTAAAATACTGTGTCTAACTTTAGGCCACCAGTACAAGGGAGGGATTGACAAACTAGAGAGTCCTGTGGAGCACCACTAAGGTGGTTAGTTTGACATGAAGTACAGGGAAAGGCTGAGAGAACTGAGTTTGTTCTCAGAGAAGAGAAGGCCAAGCAGATTCAGAAAAGGTGGAGTCAGAGTCTTCCTACAGGTGTGCAGCAAAAGGAAAAGAAGTGGCAGCCACAAGTTGTAGCAAGGGAAATTCTGATTGGATATAAGGAAAAAAATTTCACAAGACAGGTTAAGCACTGGCCACCAGAGGTTGTGGCCCAAGTAGGGTTGCCCAAAGAGGCTGTGGAATCTCCATCCTTGGAGACAGTCAACACTCAACAGTAGAGGACCCTGAGCAACCTGATCAGACTTTGAAGCTGGCCTTGCTTTGAGCAGGAGGTTGGACTAAGTGACCTCCAAAGGTCCCTCCCAACCTAAATTTTTCTGTGATTCTGTAAGCTTGTCATCATTCTCTGTGTACTCAATATGTGGCATTTTAATCCGAATATAACTGGTGCTGACATAGGACACTGTGGATATGTATGCATGACTTCTAGTTCAGATTAGGAATGTGCTTTTTAAGTGAATTGGCGTGTTTGAATTAGATTTCTTTCAGGTGAATCTAAACAGGAAAATGTGCTCTGGGTGTTCACAGAGTCCATAGGACCAGACTAGAGCCAGTTAGAAGTGAAACCTTCCAGCTGTGTATAGTCTGAATGCCAGATCCTCAGTGTGATCTGTGTCAGTCTATAGGTCTTCTCCTATTGCTCTGTGCTGTTTGCTAATATAGACACAGCCTTTTCTGGCCAGTGGATGAGGTGGTTTTGTCCATAAACACCTGCAGTCTTGGAATCATTTCTTCCCAAAATTCTGTGTCCATACGTACATGTAGATGTAGATGTGCATCATATCAGGGACGTCGCTGCATGCAAATAAATGCTTTTTTTTTTCTGTGATTATTTAAGTATCTCTATTTCCCAGAGTTTATAGTACTGTTTCTCATCTTGGGGTACGTCCGTTCTAAATGGCTTACAGGGTTCGTTATCTGTAGTTTTCCATTAGACAAAATATCTTAATTCTCTGTCCATTTTCCTCCTCAACTTGCCATCACAGTATGATAAAATCATGCCCGTGTCTTATATTTTCAAAAACATGCATAGTTGCAGGCCTCTATGATCCTTGAGATCTTTTGTTAATTGTTGCCAGCTTCCCACTGTTGGTCTTGTCTCAGGATGTGGTGAGGGAACCATTGAAAAAGCTTTGTACAGACAATAACAGTTGTTTTCTAGAACAGACTGGAAACTTTCTTGTAAGGACCTGATCCTGCAGCTTGATAAAGCCACTTGTAAACATGAAAAAGCAAGATGCAGTTGTTATTTTTGCATTATGTCATCAGCATAGGCCTTCTGTTGATACTAATTAACGGCCCGTGTGGCCCATAGGTACACATTAATATATGCTCCAGAGTACCTGAGAGAACTTCCTACTTAAGACTTTGTAGACTGCTTTTCATGACATTTTTCTTCATTAATATTTTCCCGGAGAGCTGGCCAGCTCTTCTTTTAGCACCTCCAGAATTGCCTTGGAGCTCCATCTGAGAATGTTTGTTTAATTTTTGTATTCCCATTGCATGGGGAAAATCTATTGTCTTTCATAAATTAAGTTTATGAATGCTGGTTTTAAAAAAAAAACAACCAAGCAGCAAACACAGCCACCTTAGCTTGCATGTCTTGTGGAGGCTGCATAGCCATCCAAAGTCAGTAAAAAAGTTAATGAGTGTCTCACAGTGAAAGTCTGACTCCAGTGAAGTCAGAGGCCAGAATCCTGTTGACCAGAGCAGGACAAAGGTCTTGCCACTGATGACTGAAATATTCTCTCTGGTGAAGAAATGGGTGCTATGCTGTCTTCCCTACACTGACATGGCAGCATGTCTCGACCTTCAAAAAAAAAATCATTTCTGCAGCTGAAAAGCTGTTACTAGTTCAGACTCTGCACTCCTTTGGCCTGTTGACTGAGAGTATCAGCAGTGATGCGACTTACTTCTCACTGGGAAGTGTCACTTGGATGGCAAACATCAGGAAGTTCCTCTAGGATACAGGTAATTATGCATGGTTATTATATCTTGAAGCCCTCCCTGCATTGCCATACACAACTAAGCTTTCCTTCCAGATTTGTTTACGGTCATATATATGTTGATATGAATGAGAGCTAGAGCACCCAAGTATCACTCGTTGTTACCTCATAGTGATGCAGCTGCAGTTTATCTTGTTAGAAGATTTATGGCTTTGTATACAAGACTTTTAAAGCCAATTTTTATCTATTTGGCAATTGTCTGTGTAAACAGAAAACCAATCTTGTTGCTTCTTTTAGCCATTGGACCATTGTTCCAGTATACCGCCAGATTTTCTTTTAAAGTTTTTTTCCTGCTCTTGCTTTGTCTGTGAATAGATTTGTGTTCCCTCACATATTGATGTATCAGCAAGGAGTTGTACATGTGTTTTGACAAACACCTCTGCTGCGAACTGAAGTGAAGCTTTGGTGTTTCTTCCAATCTACATTTAGAGAAGGAGCCGATTTGATTTATAGTATACAGTTTGTGTGTGCAGGAAATAAGCATTAATGCATCGGGTCAAGGGGAATAAATTGCCATTAGTGCACCACTTCTTCTGGCAGCCTTCTTAATCTTAGTGTTTCACCACCTTGCCTGGGATTTTCAAAAGGACTCTTAGTTAACCCAAGCTCACCCAACCCTCCTCCCGTCAAGGTCAAGGGTAAGCTCCCCTTGGCTTTAAAGAAGGCAATTTTAGTCCTGTGCTGATGCTTTTGAAAGTCTTACCTTTCATTTGTAGTTAATAATATGTTGAGCTCTTTAACGAACAGCCTGTTTCAGTCTTTGGATCTTTCTAATAAAACGTGCTACGGCTGAGTGAAAGGGCTTTACACAGGTAAAGGGTTGACTAAGCCCCTTGCCAGCCCTGGGGGTCTCTGGCTGGCTCTGGTGGGAGGTGGGCTTCCGCCACAGGCAGCTGCGCCTGCCTTTAAGCAGGGGCATATGAATCCTCGGCAAAATAACCACTGAGAAAGGAAAGCTGGAACGAAAAGGAAAACCAGTACTTTCTAGCATTTCTATGTGAAGAAAGTATTTATTTAAATATGTTTTTATTTACTGTAGGCGATGGCTGTGTTTGCTCAGCTTTTCAAAGCGACATGTTCTTTATTCTTGCTCCTCTTCTGTTTAATTAAAAAGTCATGTATTTCTCTGTGATCCAGTTCTGCCACATCCCACATGAGATTAGTTTCATCTTCATATCCTTGAACAGCGATTGCTGCAGTTAGGATTGCAAAACGCCCTCATCATTGCCCGGGTTCATGCGCTCATGGTGGATCTGAGGAGTTCACCTGCAAAACACTCCTTTTAAAAGCAAGGTCAGGTTATAGCTAGAAATGCCAGCCAGCTGTTTGCAGTAGAAATTAACTCAGGATTCTTGGGGCATTCCTCTTGCAGGCGCCTGGATCCAAAACGGGAAGCCTTAAATCTTTCCCCTCCCAGCTGCTGGCGGCGCCCGCAGCCAGGTCCCCGGGCACCGCAGCTTTTGCCGTCGCAGCTCCCCGGGCGCTTCAAAGCCTGCTCTGGGCAGGTCCCCGGCTGCCCGCCTCTCGACAGTGCCGAGCAGCACGGTGCCTCGCTCACAGCCAGCATCGGAGAAGCCAGCATCGGAGAATCAATCCAGTGATCTCGCCCACGGGGCCGAATCCTGTGGGCGTTCGCGGCGCACACCTGTCAGATGGGGCTGCGTCCCTGCCAGCAGCTGGCAGCGAGGTGCAGCTCTTTGCATGGAATAGTTTAATATTAATATGAGCCCACAGTGTAACAGGTAGGATACCACCTTGTGACTTGACGTCTTAGACACTTCCCAAGTAAGTGCATCTATGGTTTATATGAGCGGTGCCCCCTCAGCTGTGTTTTATAAATCTTTGGTGGAGGCATTGCTCCAAGAGAGAGCTCATATCTTGAATTTTGACTAGAATTCAATTTGACTAGAAGGACTAGAAAGTCCTTCCCAGTAGTTGAAAGAAACATATCTAAGTCCCAGAAAGAGATAAGATAGGGCTTGAGTTCCTCTCCTCCTTGTTTCACCTGGGCTAATTGAGGCAGCTTTTCATTTGGCACACTGGCCTTTGTGAATCCCCTTCTTAATGCCCCTAACTTTCCCTAGAAATTGTGCACGGATTTTAGCAAAATAATTCAGACCTGTCCTGTGGGAAGGGGATTGATGATAAACCTGTGTCTCTCCTTGCATCTGAATCCAGGAGAATTGACCCTATTACTGAGAGTCTCGTTTTCATTTATCACTATTTGTTTATATATTTCATTCATCCTAGTTCTCATATATAGCAATGTTATTGTATCTTTAAATGGTTCAGCTAAGTGCACGATCTTCCTTCTCCTATGCAAACTGTAAATACATACACTTCACTTGTCTATGTAAAGTTGTTACCTACATTAGGGATTTTTTATATTCTGGTATGATCAATGGGTAGAATACAGGTAAGAAAGAAATGTGTAATACATGCTTAGCCCAAATGTCTACCCTTTTATTAGAAGGCTGTTACCATGCTTCTGTTTAGATAAAATTAAGTTGGCCGGCTGCTGGCATGGCACTGCATTGATCTGGTATCTTGCACAAGACAAAGGCCTGAAAGGAGCTCCTCAGTCTTCAGTAGGTGATGGTCATCTTACGTGGTTTCAATATCCCAATTAGTGAAAACACATGTGTTGCTAAAGTTTGTTTAATTGGAATAGCTAGTTAAGAGGCCTGAGCTAATATATTTTTTTGGTCAAACTCAACCTGCAAACATTTGTTTGTGTGACTGTATGCATGTTAGCATGCTCACTGGCCTCACTCGGATTACTTGTGTCTAAATTTACTTTAATTATCCACATGATTGGGCCATAATGTATAAACAGTCTGTAGGAGTGAAAACAACTGTGTTTCCACTGAAGGATGCACAGGGAGTCCAGAGGGATATTACAGAGTTGTGTGTGTCTCATTTGGGTTCTGTTAGCATTTTTCTTTTGTTTTTCAATTTGTCAACTACAGTAGTATAAAGAATAAACATCAAGTCGTTCAGAGAAAAAGTGAATCTCAGTCGTGTGGTGCCTTTCTGTTCAGACTAACACCAGGAAGAACTGGAGTGTAAACCCTTGAGTTTCATGCTCTAGCCTGCTGCATGACACGGTGTTTTCCTGGCTAATGCTGATCAGAGGCATTCCTAGTGTGATTATATGTCCACTGCAGTGTTCATTTTGCCTTTGGTATGTGCACCCTCTTACAAAATTCTTGGCATACCAGGCTCTGGTTTAGAAGATTTCTCCCCGTCTGTTTTATGAAGCCAGATAAGAAGGGAACTGTTATTTACAGCCATGAATTTATGATCTAGAATCATAGAATAATTTAGGTTGGAAAAGACCTTTAAGATCATCGAGTCCAACCATAAATTTAACAGCTTTCACTTCCACTGCTCAGTAGCCTACGCACTTGGTAAAATTCCTCCTGTATCACTGAGTATTTTTGTTGACAAGGATTATATTCTGATTAAGAAAGCAGTGTGCGGGGTTTTCCTCCTCTTGCTCTGCCTGCACAAATGTACTATTTCTTCCCATTCAAAACCTCTTTGGTAAGTGCTTGAAATCACTTTGGGACTTTTTTAAGAAAATCAATCTTGATAACGATAGCAACAGTGATCCTGTGAAATTCTCTGCAAGTCTTCTGTAATCATCCGTAAATGTTAGGGAAGGCAGAACTAGCTTTTTGCTTTTGTGCATAAGCCTTGCACGTTGGTCTTAAACATTAGATTGTGTATAATTGTTAGTGTCTGGCCCTCCTGATAGTGTCCCCCAAGATGAATTTCACCATTGTACACTTCTTCAGCTTGGTTTTTCAACTTCAGCATTCTTTCATTGAGTACTATCAAATATTGGGTAACTTTTGTCCTTAAAGCTTCAGAGGTCTAAGTTAAGGAAATATACAGGATGTCCATGTCTTGATACTGCTTTTATGCCAATTGATTCCTCCTGGTGTGAATCGAGGAAGGGTTATGAATTACTTGTGCAGGACACAGCATTACAAGTGCTTCTTGTACTAAATAATATGCTGTCCAATTTTGCAAACCCTCCAGTTTATGTACAGACAGACACTATTTTTTGTATGTGCTGTTCTTACCTTGTAGGTTCGTTCTGGGAAACTGTCGTCATGTCAGCAACATTGTCTGAGATATGCATATCCAGACAAGCCTGGAGCTCTTCAGGCTTCATCACTGTCTTGCATTGCTGCCTGTGGGTGATCATGAACTCTTGCCACACGAGACTGGAGAATACCAGAAGTCCTGGAACTGGGGATCTCATAACTGTTAATCCTGGAGCATCAGAGCGGGCACACAGTCCCAAAGCATGCCTGTTCCTGGTGGGGAGAGGGAGGTGGTAAGAGATTCTGTACTGCCAGGCGTTAATTAGCCTTCTGATTTGGCACCAGCTAACATTTGTACACCTCTAGGGTTTGCATTGATAAACAAAGTCCTTTTCTCCTATTCTGTGTCATAAATGTGGCATAGAATTTTTTATGTGGCATAGAACTTTTTGCTTTTTTTACTGCTTAGTTCCTATTGAATGTACAAGTCCTTGCCGTAGCCCTTTTTCCTTCCATAGAGCTACCACCATTTAGTTACTCAGACTGCTAATTTAATCTTGTGCATCAAGAAAAGCATTTATATTGTCATATTATTAATGAAGAGTTACTCTCTGAATAGATGAAGTCCTTTGGTTTATTGAGTAAGCTAATACAGGAGCAGGGTATAAAATCCTCTGGAAAGCCACTTGTGATCCTATACCCCTTCCATGTACGCCCAATTCTAAATGGCTCCCTTTCTCGTTATCTGGTTCCAGTCATGTCTGAGCTACAACTTTTGAGCCTTTTCCCCATTCTGGATAGCTTTTTCCTTCTCAGTTTACTATTTCCATATGCATAACCCTTTCACAGGTCAGTTAACGTTATGACATATAGTTGATTTAATTCCGAGGTCATACATAGCAGAGAAGAGGTTTAATAGCATTTCTGTGAACAAACTGAACATCATTGTATTGCATCTTCTTTAAAAATCTAAAAGCAAAGTTATTACTTGGACTTTCTCTAGGATTGCATGTTCTGCCTTTGTCAGGATGTTTGGAGTGGGTATGTTATTGGATGTTTGGAGTGGTAAGGTGTTTCATGTCCTTTCTTATGAGCTTCGGAGTCCAATGGTATCACAAGGTTAAAAAAAATGTGATTAGCACATAGAATATATAAAGTATGAAGAATTGACTGCTTTGCCTCACCATAGGGAACTCCTGTGAGTTATCTACGTGCTTGTTTTCTGCATGACACTGAAATTGGATATCGCGTTTGGGTTTTTAGATATAATTTCTTCCTTGTGTTAAAAATTGTCAACACCAAAATGACCCTGAAGTATCCTCCTTCTACAAAAGCTGTTCATCTTTCTTTTGCAGTGGTAACATTCATGCTTGCCATCATGGTCTTTTATCTTTTCCAGGTTGTAATATATCTGATATAAATTCTAAGGCACAGTTGTGATTACTGCTTTGTCCTTAAATCATTGCAGCTGTGTAGCAGACACCCACTGATTCCTGACCACAGCTGATGGGCTTACTCCTTGTACTATGTTTTATAGATCTCCTCGCCTTGGTTTTGAAAAAGGGGCATTCTCAAGACTTAATCATAATCCTATCCTATCCTCTCCTTGCATAGCCTGCACTACAAACTTACCTGTGTTCTTTGCCTTGCCTTTGAGCTGTAGGGGCATATAGGCTTGGATGGGGTTTTTTTCCACCTATGGGATCCATTATGTTATTAGTAATATTCCTTCTCCTATAGTAGTCTTGCAGTTGCTCAGAAAACTTCCTCACCCATGAAGTCTTAGCTGTAAAAGGAGAGATGCCTGAGGTTTGTTCAGCATTTCCATAATGGGATGAGAGATGATGAAAGGACAGCCATGCTGGGTCTGTCTTGCTCAATATACCCGCCGCGTCAAGGAACTCACCATTAACCTTTGCCAGGCTCTGTCAAGCTGGACACCCACAGCACCATGAGAAGGAAGCTTGACGAGGAGAATCCCAACAGTGGGGTAGGACCTTTTTCCACTCCCTTTTGCTGTCCTGTCTCCAGATAGAGAGGTGCCAGGTGGCGTCTGCTGGTTTCTTATGTGCCTTTGGGAAATGGTGTCAGGGATGCCTTGTTTGAGGCTCCCCTTTGGCCCCCTATTCTTACCTTTTTTGAACCTCATGACCCTCAAGCCTCTCTCTTTTTCCCTCGATCTTCATATGCAGTCATTTTCTTGGTTTCCCCACATCTAGCCCTCTGATGCCTGTCCCAGATAGGAAAGCCAGTCAGGACAGTGGTCTAGGAAGGATAAACTGAGAGTAAACATTTAATCCCAGGGTTTTCAGTGACTGCCTTTTTAGGCATAGGTTTTAGTACTTTGGTTTTTTTATTTGACTGGAGGTAGCTAATCAAAGTTCTGTCTTTTAACACCGCAGTCGTCATTATTTTTGTGCAAAGTGATAATACAACACATACCTGAAGAAAGTACATATGCCATGTCTGGAACACCAAAATGAATTACCTCAGACATAGAGGCAGAAGGCAATCACTCAAAACAAGGTATGATTTAGGATCAAGATACAGGAAATGTGCTATTAGATAATCTTCCCCCACCATTCCAGGTTTATAAAATAAGTATTGGCATCTGCACACAAAGGTGGTTGGTGCTTTAGGAATGCCAAAGAAGATGTAGCTATCTGACAGAACTACAACCAATTCTACGCTTGTTTTTGCCTACAGGTTATGAGAAAGTGTTGAGAGCTGTTCTCAGCTTTGAGTGGGTCACCCTGTTTTGGTAGCTTGAATTCAGAATATACATACATACCTAAGTAGTTTGTTTCCTATGGGAAATGAATGTGTTTAAGTAGCCGAAAAGAGGTTGTTCAAGAGAATTGGTGCTTCTGGCAGACCACGATTCTCTTACCTTGTGGTGTACCCAGGCTGGCTGGTGAACCTTTGGCCTTGGGAGGAAAACCAGCTGAATCTGTTGCTGTTCTTGGTGTTTTCTCATGCGGAAATCTGCACGATTGAATTATATTTAGTACAGAAGAGAGCTAAACGGCTTGTCTTTAGAATTGTTTTATATCACTTACTTTTTTCCCTCCGTACAAGTTGGGTGTGTTATGCTCTAGGCAGCACCCACCTGAGCTGAGTCTTCTCAGAAAAGCATCTTGCACTTTGAACAAGCAGTACGTAGCAGCTGGAGCTTTGCCCCAGTACAGACAGTGCGTGTGTTGCATTTATACTGTAAAATACACCAGAACTTAATTCCAGGGTAGTTTTCTTCGTGACTAAAGCCAGAGGAAAAGCTGAAATTTGCCTTTTTTCTACAGCTGTTTTGTAGAATTTCAATTAATCTTCGAAGCCTAGTAATTGGTCTAGTTTTATTACGAAGTCTTGAAATGGAACTTTAAAGGATCACTTCCGTTTGGAGATAAAGCCAGTCATAACTCTTTCTGCTACAAGTTGAAGATTCAAGTTTTGGTTTGTTTTTTTTGTTTTTGTTCTGAACACAAATTAACTCTTTTAATATCAGGAAAGATTAAGGAAAAGGGGCTCTTGATGTATGAAGTCCTGTCCATTCTGTATTTTCTCATCATGTTTCTTAGTAGTTCTTGTTTTCTTGTTGACCATGAGAAACATGAACCACAGGTAGAATGTATTTTTTTATCAAAGTTTTTGGTAAACCGACAAACTTCTGGGAACTAGGCAAGGCTGTCTTTTTGTCGCTCCTTTGTCTTTCCATTATATGTTTTTTTGGTTTTTGTTCTTACTGTGGTTGGACAGTTGGATTGTAATCTGTAAAGAAAAATAGGTAGCAGGACCTTTAGACAGTGACATGAAAAATAATTTAATTTGTTAATAATTTATTTAAATTGCTGTAAAGAACCTCACCTATGGAGTAGAAGTCACTGCATCACCTGCTGACTTTTATTATCTACATCTCAAGGAGTATATTTCAGGTGTACTCTGTGATCTGCCCTTAGGAATATGCAGGGGAAATCTGAACTTCAAACCAAGTTAGTGTTAGGTAACATCTCGGAGTAGAAACATCTCATTTTCCCGCCAGGCTCCGGGACTAGCGAGAGCACTCTTGTTAAGAGGCACAAAGCTCCCAGGCTTCTTAAAGGCTAGCAATGATATCTTTTTTTTATTAAGAAGCACATAATAAACTAAAAAAAAACAACTTGAAAGCCTTGATCTTGTGTAGGTGCTTTACTCTTAGGTCCTGAAGCTTTTACAGTAGTTCATGTTTAAAACTCATAAAAGAAGATACAGCTGACTGGTATAATACTGAAGATCCTTAGGGCCCAGGGGCCCCATAGCTTGATGTTTCAGAGGATGCACTTTCCAAAGATTTGAACTTTTCTTGCAAGGCACCTCTCACTGCTGGAGGGGAGTTTAACACCAGGGGTGAGGCCTGGAAGTGCCAGGTATTCATAACTTACCATGAGAGACATCTTTGTTAACTACAGCACAGGTTTTTTAGGGTTTCAGCAGATTGTGATCAGCACCTTGTATTGCATTTGGAAGAGAAGAGGGGACTGGTCTAAAGTACATGTTGTCATTTGACTGAGCTCATGGTTTCAGTAGCTGCGCAAACCTCAATTTTCCTTTACTCAACCTGTTTTGATTTGACGGTGTGATATTACGTGTAACCTAATGCTTTTGTCTTGCCCCGCTCCCCTGGGACTGAGATAAGGTTTGCTGCTGGTAACGTCTGGTGTGTTAATTGTCATATTCTGCCTCGACTTGACTACTTTTAAAAATGGCACTGCGTAATTGACTTTTCAGGAACAGTTGCTCTTTTAAAGGGTTCAGTTTGCTCTATCAGCAAGCATCATTGCTGCTTTATGCTATTTTTTCAGAATTTCTGATCCGAGTGATTTACAGCACTTGAACTTCCCAAACTATTCTGTAATTTACTTTACGTGGATCTTAGTCTTTGTTCAGGACACGCTGACTACCCATAAAAATTGTTTGGAAAAGGAATTTCCCCTTTTAACTCAATAGCAAAAAATGATGTAAAAAAGTTAATGTGACTGTCTGCTCTGCTCCCATGGGTGGCTGAGATGGGCTGCAGTCACACATGCCATCTTATTGTTCTCCTAAAAAATGTTACCAAAGAAAATGGGTTTTAGATGATTGTTTACATGACAGCTGGGCCTGCAGAAGAGAGATTTAAACAGGGGACTCTGGTCTTGATCTGGACCGTGACTAAACTTTGTCTGGATGCCAAACCAAGATCGCAGAAAAGTGCTGTCTCCCGAGGCCGTGCATGAGACCGCTTGCCCCTCTGCCCGGGGTGTCTCGGGGGGGAGCTGGAGCGTGCCACCCCCAGCCGCAGGCATGGCGAAGGGGACAACGCGTGGCTTTCATTTCTAACTCGTGAGGGTTAGCATTTTCAAGTCTTCCCCCCTCCTTTCATCATGAAGAATGTAGGGTTTTTTTCTTCACAAAAACCAAGGGTAGCGGGTTTGGCAAGATGATGCCAGGAGCTGGGCATTTAGGCAAAACAGCAGAGAGCTGTTTCTCCTGTGGAGAAGGAGCTGTCAGTGCTGGGCCAGTAGCGAAGGTGAGGGTGGGATGCGGACACCATGTCCTGGAGACCAGCCCGCTACCTCCCGCGTCAGACCACAGCCTGGCTGCTCAGATGGCCTGTTCAATTCGCGCCTTCCTTGACACGTGGATCTCCGTTTATTTGTGGTAGTGAGACGGATTTTTATTCTTTAAAGGACACTTTGGTAGCTCTCATGCATTCGTAATTCTTGGCTCGCTCACTCACCCAGGCTTAACTGTGCCTTTTTACGGCTCGTCTCGCAGGTCACAAACCGTCTCCTGACATGCTGTTGTCGAGTCCTCTCTGAACCCCCCGTGTGGTCTCATCTGTGTTTTGTTTTACGTTGTGGCCTGACCTGGTGCACTTACCCGAATGCCATATGTCTTGCACTTCCAAAGACTGATCCTGTCGTAGTTTGAGGGCAGTGAGCTCCCTTCCCCCTTTAAGATTGCTGAATTTACTCCCTGCCCTGATAATCACTGTATATGGTCTCTCCAAATACTTCCTCCGCGAGCATCAAAAAAACTATTCTAAGAGCCTTTTGCTTACATTTTCAGTAGATGGCTTCTTCAAACCACTCCCAGATGTGCCATCCATCCAAATAATATCGGGCTGATTAGTTTTAGAGCTTCTTGAGAAACAGGAAAGAATCCCCACGTTATTGAGTTACGAACACAACTTCTCCCCTGAAAACTTCCTTCCCTGCCTTCTGAGGGTTAACGGTTGCATTTAAGTTGTGGAGCACAAGAAAGCTTGTTTTGGTATTTAAAACAAAAAAGAAAACAGGAAGAAAAATTGCTGCGTGTGTTGGTGCCCCCTTGGTTTCAGTTTGATGCTGTGTCGGTGCAGGACACAGCCCAGCAGAGCGTTAACTGGGCAGGAGGTTTTCTTTAATCTTTTACATTTGCTGCCTTTTCCCCTCTCACTATATATTCTCTTTTTAATGGATTTTAAAGATCATTCTGAGCAGCGTGCCAGGGTGTTGAAACAACTCCCCTGGCCTATTCCGCCAGTTGCTCCCGTGTATTTCTAACCTATATTTGCTGTCAAACTTGTAGCTCTGATTTTCTGTATCCTACCCATGTCTGACTGGGGCATGCATCGGAACCTTGCTGTCTCTGCTCGCTTCTGTCGTCACGTCAAGTGCTGTGCAGCTCCTTTTCACTTCTAACCTTAACTGAATCAGCATGGAGAGCTGTCTTCTGTGTCTACGTGGATGTATATATATATATCTCTACAAGTATATATACAGTATATAGACTGTAAGTAGTGGGGTGGTTACTGTTGGCCGCAGTGTGTAAAAATCCTGCTTTTTTCCTGAACTGGTGTGCTGATAAAGCCCAGGCCTCCTAAAATTGCCCACTTTTCTTTGAGGCTTATCAGCACTCCCATTTCAGGTAGGTGCTCTGATTGAGCCCGAATGCATGTTGTTCGGCTGCTGTTAGCCTTGTCACAATGCTCCTGTCATGAAACAATTTTCCCTTTACACCAAACTGTTAATTTTGTCTGTGTGCTTGTTTGTTTTTTTGTGCTGCAATCTACTGAATGGCGCCTGAACCAGGAAAGCAGAATGATTTGGGAATTTTATTCCCAGTTCTAGTGCTGATTTAAAGCGTGGCCTTGGGCAAGTGACTGCTGGTCTGCTTTCCCTTATGTTCACTGGAGGCAATGATATTCATTTATGCATCTCCTGGAGCTGCTCAGCTGTGGTATGAATGCACAGGGTGGATGGACCCACAGGACCTGCGGTAACTCGCTGCAGTGGGTATCGTGGAGTACTTCTTAATCACTTTCTGTATATTTTTATTGTCCCCCTCCCAGGCCAGATGGATTTGAAATTTATAGTTCTGAGAAACTGTATTCCTTTGTTCATACTGTATGCCCCCCCCCCCTTTTTTTTTGGCTTTTTTTTTTTTTCCCCAGTATGGGGGTATCTAAATTTAATAAAGGATTCAATCAGCTGGAATGTGCGCATTGGAAAGTGACAGACAGCAGAGGCTTCCAGGGGAGGCCAGGTGCATGAGCCGGCTTTAAGAGAGAGAAGGAATGAGGCAACTGTAAAATAAAAGATGTCTAATGCAGTTAACATACAAATACCGTACACAGAATGAATAGTCTGCTCTCTTTCTTCATCATGCTAGAACGTGATGGTGTTTCAGACTTCATTACTTCTTTACTTCGACTGAGGTTTAATGCTTTATGACAGGTGACAGGTTTGATGGCATCTGCTTTTCTCAGATTAAAAAAAAATAAATCTATCCACCTGCCTCTCCTTTCATTGGGGGCCTGCAAAGGGTTAAGGACTGCTGAATGCAGACATATATGGTGCTGTATTGATATTATGTACTTTGTAATAGAAAACAGAACTATCCAGGTCAAATATCAATAGCATTCTATAAGCCTTTCTAGGAAAATATAATTAAAACCATTCAAAGCTGTTTCCCATAACTGAATTTACTGTGTCTTATTGACTTCAGTCCCACATCTACAATGTGATATTATTATTGACTTTTAGAGCTCTGCCTATTTTAAAAATAAAGAAAACACAAAATCAGGTGGTGGTATTCATTTTATTAGAAATCTTGCCCTCCTTCTCTCCTTGCAGCAGGGATCATATTGAATTGTTTGAACAACAAAATGGTGGGGTAGCCCTTCAGCTGGTTTAAATTCTCATAGTCCCAGTGCAAGCAGCTAAACCAGTGGACCATCAACTGAGAACCTGTCCCACGTTCTGCATTTAAGCAACTTATTCCTTTGCACCCAAGGCTACCAGTTACAGCACTGCCTCTGGTTTTATTATCAAGCTATATTGACTTGTTTTCAGATTGAATATCGTGAGTAGGATTTAGAGTAGGAAGTTCACTAAATTGCTTAAATATTTCAGACAGAATGAGTTTGCTTTTCTAATTCTGGCCCTCCCTCTCCTCAAAGCAAATATTTTGTCATATCCTCCACATTTAAATCAGGAGTATATTCCTCCAAGCATAAAATTTTAATGATAAATATATTTTGTATATTCAGTAAGTTCTTAAAACCAATTTGCTAGCACAGCCTCTTAAAAAAAAAGTGTATCATAGTCTAAAAAATTGAATGTTTATATAAAATAACTGATACTGTACCATAGTCATTAATTATATTTATTCTGAAGACTTGTACTGAATATTAAGTATGTCTGTATTTTTCACACAAATCTGCTAGTGGAATAATTTTTAGTTATAAATATTAATATTATGGAACTGTTTCTGCAAATATTACAAGAGCCTAAGAAAAATCTTTTCTGAGAATAGTTTTGTTATTGTTGTTGGCTGTGGGTAGCTTAGCACTTCATGGTTATCACACAATGTGTGATCAGTATTTAAGATTTTTGAAGAAGTCAGATGTATGCAGATGTCTAAAATACATGTGTATACACACCCACCCACATATATATATATAAAAAGAAGAAATTCGTGTAGAACCTTACAAGGAGTTTAAATGTTTTAGTTCCATAAAATTCAATGTGCTCATGTAACATTGGTCTGATTTTCCTGAAATCTGAAGTTTCCCGGAAGTTGATAGGGATTGCGTTGTAGAAGAGAAGGAAGAATTCGGACTGTTTCCTTTCTACTTGAATTGCACTATATTGGGTATGTTTGTGGCTCAAATAGAGTACCTAGCTTTAACATTAACTTCCTTTAAAAACATTCAGACATGGATATTTATTGGTTGTGACAGCCTAGAATATTTTTTAGTCCACTAATGTTTTACGTGCTTTTTTTCTGTAGTTGGGGCGTAATTGTTAAAATAAAGAGCACCCCTTATGTCTCGAGGCAGACAGTGGCAGCACTTAGAAAAATCTGATGGTCAGTGGTAAATGTAGTCCGAAGGAGATGAGGTAAAAGAAAAACATTCTGAAAGTATTGAGAACTGAACAGGAATATTGTGTATGGAACAGCAAAAATGAAAATAATTTTTCCCTTCAGCAAGTACCTTTTTATCTTATTATAACTTAATAGATACATCTGAAGTTGGTAGACAGAAAGGCTTCTGTATGAACCATAATTATATTCCCTGTGCTGTCAAAATTGCTATAATTCTGTGGCTGAGTTTTAAAAATTACATCCTAAAGATGATATGAGCTACTGTCCTTGTTGCTATTTGATCTGAATACTCAACTAGGCATTCATTTGGGTGAATAGTATCTTAATTTATTTTTCAGGTCATTTTAAGTCACCTGCAAATTGTAGGCAGGTCTGAGCCATAATTTTTGTATTTAACTTTTTGAAAAAAATCTCAATATTTCAGTTTGAAATGCAGAATATTTTACACTCTAGGTATTTGTTTAATATTGTAATAACTGTATATTTTGATGTCTGTATTTTCTGCTCATGGTATTAGAAACTACATTAGTATGTAAAAGGGAACAACAATAAATAATTTTAAAATCTGTAGGGCTCTCGTGTAATTTTCATTAGTTAGTTCATGTCATTTATATTTTCTTCATGTCTGGCTTAAAAATGGCTCTACAGTCTGGTTTTGGATTGATGTATGTCTTGTCTAAATATAAAGGTGGTGGTGGTAAAATATTTGCCAAGAGGAATGTATAGGGGATTTTGATGGACTGTCCTGTTGTTCTCTTACCTTTAAACAAAACTGCTTACAAACACTCAAGAACAAGCACACAGACTGGGCAGTGGGTATAGATTTTCACTCACACAGTTCCCTCTTTTTCAAATCTGATAGTGCTGTGCTGTGCCATTTCAAGAAGGAGTACTGATTACAAGCATTATAGTATCATTAAATGTTCTTCATTAAAGCTTCACTGTTTTAGCATACAGGTGGCAATAGGAAGATTAAACCAAGCAGATGAATATTACTAAAAGATGACAGGAAAAACAATCTGATCCAGACTTGCATTGCTTGTTTTCACTGCAACTTCCCCCCGACCCCCCATTTTTCACATAGCCCATGAATACTTGGAAAAAACCATTGTTAAATCAAATTTTTACATGCATCTATAAATTTGGCAGAGTCAATTACTTGCCTGGGCCTGCCACTTTTATATTTTTAACTCTGTTCTTACTTGCTATGTGAGAAGCATCACTGCAGTATGCAGAGAAATTGTAATTGCAGCAACATATGCAGTAGCATATTTTTTCCAGCTACAAATTAATTATTCACTTTATCTTTAGGATTATTATGGGACGCTATGATTTTATGATTATTATCAGGCCTCTTGAGGTAGTTAGAATATTGTGTAATACTTTTATGAGTTCAGAGACCAGACTTTGCTGTACAAGAGTGGTTAATGCATATGGATACACCCCCAAAGTTTCCAGTAACAATTACATTCCAAGAAAGGTGCTAAATATATTGCTACCAAGAATCTTCTGGTTTTTTCCTCCCTCAATCTTTGATGTCATTTGGGAGTGCCAAGAATTTTCACTTCACCTACTTAAAACATTTAAACGTGAATATAAAAATTTGCTTTAGATTTTTATCCTACCCAGGAAGCTTGATCCTGTGGCTATCACCTGGCAAAAATTCCCACTGGATTAAATGTGAGTCTTCCTTGTGTCAGGACTGCAGGAGTAGGGCTGGAGTTACAGTCAGCCCTTCGTGGTGAAATTATTCTGAGCCCACGCGAGGCTGCTGGTGTTGTTATTGTAGCTGAAGACTTCACTACAAAGGCACAAGCCTTTGAAAAGAAAGTTTGCAAGATTACTTGTTTACATTTTATAATTCAGAGATAGCTGGTAGTGTTATGGTCAGTGTTTTTTTTTTAATTTAAAGATGTGTTAACCTTTTAAGGGTTGGGGGGGGGGGGGGGAACAAGTTCTTAATCTAATTTTTGTATATGCCCAAAGCAAAAGCTGTAAATGGATTTGAAATTATGACATACTTCTTTAGGTCAGCATTATACTTACTACACAGTTTCTACCCACAATTTGCAAAGTGAGAGCAGATAATAATTGGGGTAGTTTGCAGGCAATAACAACCTGCATTTTCTCACAGGAACTTTAGTAACAGTGTGACATAACGAAGGTAAAAGCAAATTGAATTAGAAAAACAGCAAACATTGTGTTTTATAACCCAAAATAAAATTCTTCAGCAGCAACTAGTCCTGTAATGTAATCCAATCTGTTTTAATACTGAGATTTTTCCAAGAAAGCAGGAAACAGTAAAGGGTAAGGCTTTCAAACCTCTGCTGTTTCGTTTACAGATCCCTTGTGTTAATTTAATGCTTCTAGGGAACTGGGGCTCTTTCTTTTTTCTCAGAATCCCTTCTCTAGGAAATACTGAGTGGTGTGGCGCTGAGAAGCAGTCATGGTTTACAACAGATAAGCCAAAGGACCTGGCTTCAAATTCCACACTTCTCTGAGAAAACAAAACACGCCAATGCATGCTTCTCTCTAAAGCAAATGATTTCTTGCTAACAGGCTACAGAAAATTTACCTTAGAAGGAGCTTAGCAGGCAACCTTCAGGGCCTTGACTCTCCTCCCCTTCTCCTGTCCCTCCAGTGCATGCACCAGCATCTAGCAGTTCTGTGCAGTCAGGTTTTTTAAGCATAAAAGATAAATATTTACAGCTATTACTTTTGGAGCATTACCCTGAAAGTTTTACTGGCACAAAATTCACACTCCTGCCGATGTGGCCGTGCCAGCTGCAACCCCGGCAGATGCAACGCCTGCCCCTTCCCAAACGCTGCCAGGGCGTTTTTCCTGTGCTTGAAACACCCCCTCCCTCCCCCCAAACCAGAGACACCCACCTGGACAACTGGATTTTGCGGCTAAAACTGATTTTGTCTGGAAAAAAATAGAACGAGTTGCTCGCAAAAACCCAGCCTGGCTGATGTCAGCTGCGTGCTTGTTAGCAGCCCTGCTGCTGCAGCTTTAGGAGATGCCTGGGCAATGCATGTTTCGGCCTCTCGCTGTTTCTCTTCCTCATTTTGCTGGTTCATAAAAAGGGTTCACAGTGTGATTTCTGAAATTACAACTGCCCTGGCTTCTGGGGTTTTGTCGGCAGTAAGGGTTTGGGGTGTAAATTGTGGGGCTTGGGCAGAGGGGGCCGTGGGGTGCCCCACGGGGGGTGTCAGTGGGCTGCCCGCTGCCGGGCCCTGAGCAGCCCCCGCCGCCTGGCCCGCACGTGCTGGGGGAAGAGCGGGAGGAGACCTCTGGAAGGGGACCTCTGGAAGGGGACCATCACTGGGGACATGGCTGGAGACCCACTCCTGGTCCTCGGAGGGGCAGGGGGGAACAAGATGCGTGGAGGAGAAGGAATAAGGGAGGCAGAGTGGGAAGGAACAGCTGCCTGACCCCAGCTGCCTGTGCTGCCTGTCCTGTCGCAGACCAGGCATGGCACGAGGGAAACTGAGGCTAGGAAGGGGGAGAGGTTCATGTATTTTTTTTTTTTTTCTCCCTCAACATCTGAATCAGTAATTAAAACTTTGTGTTAATTGGCAATAAGGTGAATTAAGTAAAATTCCCGGAGTTGAGACTGTTTTACCCGCAAGAGGAAGGGTAAAGCAAAGATTAACAGCATGCTGTATAACCAGCAGGTTCTTCTGCCTTTGGCTGTAGTTTGCCTGGCATGGGAGATTTTCAGGACCTTTGTTCTTGTTGTCGTACAGAACATCCTGATAGACTGATACTTTTCCTTTGGTCATTGATTTTTTCATTACTATGTAAAGGCAGGGAGAATATCAAAAGCTGAGCTGTATCCTCTCCCAGTCCCTGGGTAGGCCAAAAGGATCTCAGACTCACACGGCAGGAGCGTGAATTTGGTAGAAGAGCATTGCCCTATATCATACGTTCTTGGTCCCAGCCCCACCCCTGGTGCCATACAGCTTAGGAAAGAAAATTTAGCAAACAGTTGTAGGTGTGCCATCGAGAATCCTGCTGCCAAGCCAGGGCAGGTACAGCTCCCCTAGAGTCATGCTCATTGTTTAGGCTTATGGCTGTGAAATCGGTAGTTCATGGGATCAACACCAGAGTGGGATGTCGTTGCACTCTAGAGATTTCCCAAGATCAAGGAAGTATCTCGGGAATCTTCTTCAGGGATACCTGTTACTCCCATATAAGCAGAGGGAGACAAATCTCATGCTGCAGTAGATAAAGCACCATCCTGACTTACTTCCTAAACCTTCTTTCCTGGGTTTCATATAGGAAGGAGAGCTCTGTATCCATTTCTTCAGCAGGTTCAGTTTATGCTTGCAATGTGCATTAGATGAGCTAATATTGAAGAGTGCTGGGAGAGAAAAAAGAACAAGGAAGTTCTGATTTTAGAGGGTATTGACATGCTGAATACTGTGCTGCTCAAATTTGTAGCAATTTTAGAGCATCTCGTTTCATTTTCCTTTTACGAAGGCAGTTGAATCCTGCAAAGAATTCTCGATAATGTCAAAATGTTGCCCCTACTGATTATGGAAACAAACTTTGAAAAACAAATTGGCTACTCTGTCAAAAATTTGCAAAATAAACTTCCTCTCCTGTCCCTGCCATTTCCAGATTTTTCTTTTGTTTTGTCATCCTGGTGTGTAAGCCGCTCAGGGTTGGCAGTGTTGTACAAAATATCACCAATTGCTTCTAGTCCATGTGTTAACTCTTTGAAACAGCATATTGTGTGTGTATTTTTTGTATGAACAGACTTTGAGAAAACATGAACATAAAAATAATCTAAGGATGGCCATATGAAGCCAGACTAAGGTCCATCTGTCTCAGCACCTGTTTCATATTAAGATCAGTAGCCCAGCTGCTGAGGGAAAGCTGCAAGAACAGGACCTGCCCATAGCAGTAGATACCTGCCATGCTCTTCCTGCAGGCTGGGGCTTGCAGGCTTCATGAGCTGCAGTTTGTATTTGGGTGTTGTATAGCCCTTCATGGATTTTTCTCTCCCTTAATTTGAGAATGTGCTTGTTGAAATCTGCACCTGGAGATTGTGACAGATTTAACTTCTGACCTACTTTCCTATTGGGTTGCATTTCATGCATTTCTGTTCCCCAAACATGGCTGGCTTATAGAGTAGAATCATAGAATCATCTAGGTTGGAAAAGACCTTTAAGATCATCAAGTCCAACCGTTAACCTAGCACTGCCAAGTCCACCACTAAACCATGTCCCTAAGCACCACATCTACACATCTTTTAAACACCTCCAGGGATGGTGACTCAAACCGCATCCTGGGCAGCCTGTTCCAGTGGTTGACAACCCTTTTGGTGCAGAAATTTTTCCTAATATCCAATCTAAACCTCTCCTGGTGCAACTTGAGGCCATTTCCTCTCATCCTATTGCTTGTTACTTGGGAGAAGAGACTGACACCCACCTGGCTACAACCTCCTTTCAGGTAGTTGTAGAGAGCAATAAGGTCTCCCCTCAGCCTCCTTTTCTCCAGGCTAAACAACCCCAGTTCCCTCAGCCGCTCCTCAGAAGACTTGTTCTCCAGACCCTTCACCAGCTTCGTTGCCCTTCTCTGGACAGGCTCCAGCACCTCAATGTCTCTCTTGTAGTGAGGGGCCCAAAACTGAACACAGTGTTCGAGGTGCGGCCTCACCAGTGCTGAGTACAGGGGCATGATCACTTGCCTACTCCTGCTGGCCACACTATTTCTGATACAAGCCAGGATGCCATTGGCCTTCTTGGCCACCTGGGCACACTGCTGGCTCGTATTCAGCCAGCTGTCAACCAACACCCCCAGGTCCTTCTCTGCTGGGCAGCTTTCCAGCCACTCTTCCCCAAGCCTGTAGCGTTGCATGGGGTTCTTGTGGCCCAAGTGCAGGACCTGGCACTTGGCCTTTACAGAAACCTCATACAATTGGCCCCAGCCCATGGATCCAGCCTGTCCAGGTCCCTCTGTAGAGCCTTCCTCCCCTCAAGCAGATCACACTCCTGCCCAATTTGGTGTCATCTGCAAACTTACTGAGGGTGCACTCGATCCCCTCATCCAGATCATTGATAAAGTTATTAAACAGAACCAGCCCCAATACTGAGCCCTGGGGAACACCACTTGTGACTGGCTGCCAGCTGGATTTACCTCCATTCACCACCACTCTTTGGGTCCAGCCATCCAGCCAGTTTTTTACCCAGCAAAGTTTATGCCTGTCCAAGCCATGAGCAGACAATTTCTCCAGGAGACTGCTGTGGGAAACGGTGTCAAAGGCTTTACTAAAGACTAGGTAGATAACATCCACAGCCTTTCCCTCATCCACTAAGCAGGTCACCTTGTCGTAGAAGGAGATCAGGTTGGTCAAGCAGGACCGGCCTTTCATAAACCCATGCTGACTGGGGCTGATCGCTTGGTTGTCCTGTACGTGCCATGTGATGGCACTCAAGATGATCTGCTCCGTAACCTTCCCCAGTACTCAGGTCAGACTGACAGGCCTGTAGTTCCTGGGACCTCCTTCTGGCCCTTCTTGTAGATGGGTGTCACATTTGCTAATCTCCAGTCAACTGGGACCTCCCCGGTTAGCCAGGACTGCTGATAAAGGATGGAAAGTGGCTTGGTGAGCACTTCCACCAGCTCCCTCAGTACCCTTGGGTGGATCCCATCCAGCCCCACAGACTTGTGTGTGTCTCAGTGGTGTAGCAGGTTGCTAACCATTTCCCCTTGGATTATGGGGGCTTCATTCTGCTCCCCATCCCTGTCTTCCAGCTCAGGGGCTGGGTACCCAGAGAACAACTGATCTTACTATTAAAAACTGAGGCAAAGGAGGCATTAAGTACCTCAGCCTTTTCCTCATCCTTTGTCACTATGTTTTTCTTTTATTTCTTTTATTTTCTGCATAGGATTACGCAGAAAAGATTATTTTTTTTCTGCGTAGGATTAATGTGCACCATTTGTGTAGTCGTTCAGCAGTAATGCAAAATAATATGTGCCTTGATGTGGAAGTTGCTTAACACAGGTGATCTTCCAGAGCTATCAAAAGAGCTGCTCCATCTACTCTGCCGCTTTGTCTTTTCACTGGATTTCTTGACAGTCAGAAGGAAGATAATAAAACTGTGCTTTCTGCATACCAGACAGATAGAATTTGTCCTGCGTCATATTAAGTAGTGCTTATTAATTCATAGCTGCTGGGGTTTTTTTAAATGAAGATGAAAGTTTGTAGGTGTTTAATTCACAGCAGGTAGAATGGGTTTCCGTGTTGCCCTATAGGTTGTGAGAATAATAATAATCAGCAAGAAAATTATGGAAGGCCTCCCATTACAAAATATGGATTAAAATAAGTCAACTTTTATGCAAATGTGGTAATCCTTGTTTTCACAAAAACTTCAGACATGCAGCGGGGTTTTCTGCTCACACTGCGATCCTTGGTTTTTATCCTGTTGCTGGGAGGTACTGAAGTTGAATAAAACTAGCCTTATCAGAGAGATGCCTTAAAATGTAGAGTATATTCTGTGAAGAGAAAAGATATTAAAGATGAAGTTAAAATGTACATTTTATTTTTACTTAAATATTAACAGTATGACTGAGTTTGACCTTTGAACTTGAAGACCAGGCGTTATTAATATGAGGGTTTGTGACTGACCGTGTGAAGTGTGGTTATAATTGTATTTCCTTTCATTTACACATAATTCATTTACAAGCCAGAGCTTTGATCTTTCAGGTTGATATAGACCTGATATGGTTGATATGTTGACTTCTGCCATGGTTGGGTTCCAGCTCGTTGCACGATTTTACTTATAAAAGCACAGCCCGGTCAGTCACTAGAGCCGGCACAGTGGGAATAAGCCGACGGAGCCAAAGTCATCCTGCGTGATCGACTCGCTGGTCACAGTAATGTGAGAAATGTGAAATGAGAACCGGCCCCATTGTTCTTAGCAGTCGCTGTCTCCAGGTGTGGAGGCCTCGATATGTAGGGCAAAGCAAAAAAAAGATGATTGTTTTACTTTTACAGCTAACAAATTAAGCAGCAGAATGAATAGTTTTCCCAAAGTTTATGGCAGATTCAGGAACTGAACTATTAAGTCCCAGTCCACTGTCCTAACCACAGATGGTTTTTCCTATCATCAATTAAATGAAATAATTTGAAAGCTTTCAAGGCTGTTTTTCAGGGATACCTCAGAGCTGATGGCGCCGGTCCATCTTAACCTGTGAGTGTTTTAATGTCTGGTATCTATTTTACTTAAAAATTTGCAGGAATTTAGCTTCTGAGATTAAAGTCTCCTGCTAGCTCACTTCTGAATTCTTCCGTAGTCCCAAAAGAAGAGAGAAATTGCTGTTTCCTCTGTAGAGAATTACTTGAGGTAGTATTTCAAAACCATAAGTGTGTATGTTTTCTAGAAAACCTGGTAAAATAATTCTTTAAATTCCTGAAAGATTGCAACCCTATATTAGCTCTAAGTACCTTTTTTCCTATCATTCTTGCTCCCTTCCTTGTAAATCCAGGGGTTTACTTCTGCTCTGGAGATTAGGCGGCACAGAGATGAATGTGTTAAAAAAAGAGAAATTCTTTTGCAGTACAGTTGTTCATGTCTGAACATTAGATTCCAGTGGGCATGAAGAATAGGTATCGGATTATTTGCATTGAATTTTCACTTGGAATCTGGAATTGGATTTGGGGAATTTTACCAAAATACATAACTCCAGAATGCATGAACTTTAAGCTGTTTCAATAATTCCTCATTTTTATAGTTATCACTGTTCCTAATGAATTTGCTGCAATTTATTTTAATGGCTTTCAGTGTGCTGGCTAGGATTCCAGGATACTTATTGTTTGTACATCATAAAAACACCATGCTGTCTTTCAACAGAAAGGTTTTCCTTTTAACAATCCTTTTAAGTACATTTCATGAAGTAACAAAGGCAGCCATTAAAAGACAGCATTGAATAACTTCTGCCAAGTTTCAGTGAAGAAATTTTTATTTAAATTAGGAATGGAAAAGATTTCCTGAACCTAGCATTCGTTCTCTTACTGTTCCAGGCAACCTCCTCCTGCTATGCCATTTGCAAAGTGATCAAAATCCCGTTAAGTTCTTTGTCTTCACTACTGTCATTAAAAATATGTTCCAAAACCTCAGTGCGGTCAGGCTAGAAGCCTTCTTCTAACTTCAGCCTGAATTTCATTGTGGCCTGTTTATATCCACTTGTTCTTGAGTTAACATTGTCATTTTGCTTAAATAGCTCTTTTACTTCCTCTGCAATATATTTATAGAAACAAATCTTGTAGCCCTCTCAGCCTAGGTCTTCTGAGACTAACGAAGCCAAGCTCCTCAGGTCCTCTTCTCGTCTAGGAGAAGCTTGTCTGTTCTCTTGACCACCCCGATAACCCTTCTCTGCACCAGTTTGAGACCAATTTCCTTCAGTATGGGTAATGAAAGCCTTTGCTCGGTGCTCCAGGTGAGCTCTTGCTTCATAGAGCAAGGGCACTGCAGTGATCTTTATCTAGCAGAAGCACATCTGATACACTTTAGCAGTGTCTTTGTCTTTTATTATTATATCAGGGTGACTCTCTGTGTGATTTTATGGGTTTGTCGTCTTTGACTTTTCCAGCTGATGAGTTTCCAGTTCATAGCAGAAATTTTTCTTTCAGTCCTTTTGTTCACGATCTTGCTTTTTCAGTGGCATTTCTGTAGCAATGCTTCTCGAGCTCAGATAGTTCTTCCTATTTGATATCTCCTCAGGCCAGGTGATTATTTAATAAACTGGTTTCTTTTAGTTTATCAAACTTGCCCCTTTGAAGTCCTGAACTTTTATTACAGGCATTTTGCTTATCTCTCTGTTTAGTTTCAACAAAAGCAAATAATGGTCTTGCAACTCATGATTATTTTCTTAATCCAGTTGTATACAGATATCTTTGCTACTCCCAAAAATCAACCCTAAGAATACCCACAGACCCTCTTGTTTAACCAGTGTTTGGTAAAGAAATACATAGGATCTCACATCCAGAAATAACTGGGCCCCTGCTGTTACTAGATCCATTTGTTCTGCTATCTGTATCTCATAATTTAAAATCTTTTTTTTCTACTAGGCATTGTGTCTTTTGAGTGTCAGGTAAAAATTTCTTTGGGGAAAAATAGAAGAAATCTGCTGCAAAGGAACTGAGAGTCTACTGCGGAGTGTCTTTCTCGTAAATGGATTTTGTATTATCGATGCTATTCCTTCTTACCACATTGCCATTGATATTATTCATGTTCAGTTCTTGTCCATCATTTTTACTTCTGTTTTTACCTTTCCTGAACACAGTCGTGTTCTAGTCCTGATTACATTTTCTGTTATTCCTGCAACGTATTGCTTCACATTTTGCACCAGCAATTAAAACTCCACTTTTTCTTTTCTGGTCCGTGGCCTAAGTATTAGTACACAAACATTTTACTTGTTTCTCACTAACCACATCCATTTCCCTTACTGGATTAGGCATAATCCTGTGTTTCCTCTCAATTACTGCACTCTGCAGTACTGAATCTGTTTTCTTTCTCTTTTTTTACTCACTGACATTCCTTTGCCCATTGCCATATCTTTTAAGTGCAAGATTTTTCAGGATCGTTTTTAAACCTAACTCCATATCCTATATCCATTTGATACGCCATTCTTATTTGTAGACCCTGTCAGATGATGGATTTTCAGCTCTTGCTAAGCACAGTCTCCCATCGTGTGTATCTTCTTCCTCTGCCTGGTGTTGGTACGAATCTGACTGCTTTCTCTTCCATCCTTTCTCCTGTCAGTGGAGCATCCTGCTTGCTGTGTTAGCTGCAGTCTCCAGTACACTGTGAGGATCCAGTCCCTCGATGTTTCTGTTCTTTTCTCTTCTTGTAATGCGATTTTCCTCGTGTTCCCTTTCCCTCTGCTGCTCGTGGGTCTCATTCTGTGCTTACACAATCACCCTTATCTAGGGGATTTTTGTTTTGTTTTCTTTTGGCAAATCTGTGCCAAGTCCCTGCCGTGGTATTGAGCTGTACTGGTTGTCTCCCTGCATAAAAAAGCATATGCCAAATACCCCATCAAGGATGTGGGACACCTCACTTTCTATATCCAGTCATCTCTGTTGTCTTTGTAGTTATTTGGGTCTGCCCCACTGCTGCCGTAGTCCCCGTCATTGTTTTCTCATCCTTGACCTGAACTTGTAATAACAAAACCAATGAGAAAACCCTTCCCCTTCCAAGCTCCTGAACAGCCTGCCCTCTTTCCTGCTCTCCGCTGCTGGCTCCAAGGCTGCTGGATCTGCTCCACAGTTACTGGCTTCTTTCTCGAGAAAATACATACCGTAATCAGTTCGTGAATTGCTTAATAGAAAGACTTACATTGAGGAGTTGCACACAGCGTAGTAAAAGTTGATGAATTTAATATTGCTTGTTATTGTGTTAAAGGAACATCTGACTACAATGCATACCAAAAAAACCTGGCGTAGCAGCATTGCAGGAAAGCGTTTTAATATTTGACTGTACGTATTAACAGAGATACTTTAAAGCCGCAATTTCAAATGTTTTCTTTTCCTGAAAAATGAAGATCCTTCTATAAATTAACTTTTTCTGGTTGAAGCTGTTAAAAAGTCTTAAGTAATAGATGAAAGCAGCATATTTCTTTAATATGGCTGATTCCAATAAGATAAATTCTCATTGTATGCTTGAGCCTGAAAAAAGTGCAGGCAATGTTCAGAATAATTTCTTATTCATACAAATCTTTTCTAGTAATTGGGAAATTACTAAAGCTTGTTTGTTGGTGGAGTCACAGTCAGAGCTTTACATTTTTATTCTTTCTCAAGACTGAGAAATTTTTTTTACTATAGAACAGCATAGTTTAAAGCTTTTGAAAAATTAGTGGATGATCCTTCCTCTCCAGCAAAACCTATGTTAAAAACATATTAAAGTATAGAATATTGATGAATTATTTCAGTCTGATAGTTGAATAAGAGACCAAAATGTCTGTTACAATTGCAGGTGTTTCCTGCAGCTGAGTATGAAATTAAGTAAATTTTAATTAAGTTACAGTTGCTATTTGTTGAGCTTTTGCTGTTCCTAGTTTTTTTCTCAGTTACTCTTACTGTTTTCCAGGAATTCTGGAACTAAGAAATGTTCTACTTAGAATTTGAAAACATAAAGTCTTCAATTCAGTGAGTTTGTTTTTAAGTTTGGAAAGCAGTGAAATAGAGGTTTCTAATTTGTTATTCTATGTGCTATCTTGTAAACTTGTTTAATATAATTTAATTGCACTTCATGGAGCAAAAAACCACAAACAGTAATTGCAGATACATTCTTGCTACATTAAACAAACAAACATTGCCATCCGAAAGAGAGTGATTTTAATAACAAAACAAAAAAAGGAAGGAAGGGGTAAGTAACTAAATAATAAAAATTGAATTTTTTTAAATACAGAAATTATGTAACAGCTTGTTGCCATTCTCCTCTGCGCTTGAATTAAACATATCTGCTTTTTATTCTCACTGGCTTCTGTCAAAGTAGGAAGTTCCTTCTTTCCTATCATTTTCCTATTAATTTATTTTTCACATTAAACATGCCAAAACTTGACCTTTCTCTCATTTTATTCTTTTCCTTTTCCAGCTGTTTCCTCAGAAGTATTCTATCTTTAGTCCTTTTCTGCATTTTTCATATTTTCTCCACCCTCATCCTTCTTTTCTCAGGGCCCAAGTCCAGTGATGCTCAGTATTCAGAGGAAACCATGGTAGTATTTTCCTTAGGCTTGCAGGTCCCATCCTGTTCTTAGTGAGGAAGAGTAGAAGACGTCTCTCCCTCAGTCACCAGCACCGGAGGCTGCAAGCAGAAATCTATTATTAATGCCTACTATTTAAAAAATTATTTTAAATGAAAAAAAAAAGAGAGGAGAGTGAAGGAAGCACTAGACTAGTAAATGTGAAACACAAGCAAGTATCGCATCAGCAGAATTCAAGCTTGGTTTGAGGAACTGAAGTTCACTTGCCCTGTTATCTCAGAATGTGTCTCTCAGCCGCCAGACCTATCTTGTTGGTTTTTAACACCCAGGGTAGCTCTCCTCCTTCTCTTTTCAGGATCACGATAATCACTCCTGGGAAAAGATGAAATAAGTAGCCTATGAAATTAAATGCAGTTTAAGGTAAATAGGCTGGTTCCTACATGATGTAAAACGATATCGCTCCACTAATCCTGCTTGGGATTACAACAGTTTCTGCCATCCGAGAGAAGAGAATAATGTGTTTGGTGAAGGACTCTGAGCTCAGCTTAATTGAGTTGTCAATCAAGAATACAAGTGCTCTCCCAGTAATCAGTCAGCGCACAGCGACAAATACTTCATTTATCACAGCCCAGGTTTATTTTGTGAGTAAGAATTACTGATGTGTGCAAAGAGGATCTTTTCCGACAGTCTGTAAGAGGAAAGCAGGTCCGAAACAGACAGCAACTGGTAGCGAAATCAGCTCTTCCACAGCTCCACAGAGGGCTGACCATTTCCCTTCACATCAGACCTGGGTCTTGGCAGCTTCTCCTCCAGCGGGCACGGGCCGCTCATTTGAGCCTGTATCTCGCCTCCCTAAAACAGCCCTCAAAAAGCTAAGACTTGCCGCCTCCCAAAGCAATACCTTGCTACTCCTTGTCCTGGCGTGCATCCTGGGACGCATTGCACACTTCTCCCATTGGAGGGCCAGTACTATAGCATATACTGGCTGTGCGCTGTTAGCCAAGCAAATTGTAAGTAAGCAGTACATAATACCTGCATCTCTTTGAGGTTCTGCAGCGTACCTTCAGGACCAGATACATGATTACCCATTTCAAGATTTAATGCTGCTCTTTCAGATTGATGGGCCAGATAATTGATCTTACTGCCATCTTGAATATTGCCTTGCTCTTCTTTTTCTTCACTTACTTACATTTTCCTGGGTAAGTTTTCCTTGCTTTTCCTTTTCTCCAGCTGAGTTTCTTCAGTAGATTCTAATGATACAGGCAATCTTCTTTCCGATAGCTGGTGTTTGCTTGATGTTGACCATACTAAATTAAATTATAGTTTTCTCAATGTTGAGAAAACTACATTCCTGTTGATATGCATGCGTTTGCTTGGCATGTTGGCACTTGCAGTTGTGTGTAGAGACTGGCTTGAGTCTACTCTGTAGCAGTTACAGGTGACAGGAGTAACATCCATTTTCTCACTTCATTGTAACAGGTAACCTGAGTGAAGCTCTGTATTGCAAGGCATTTCTTCTTCCTAACCTGCAATTTTCTCCCTGCTGAGGAGCAGCAGAGTTGGCCTTTTAGTCCAGATTTACTTATAATGCTGATATCAGTTATGTTTTTTGCTTTTCCCATCAGGTTTCCTTTGAGTACTAAACTTCTAATATTTAAGATTAATTATTTAAACCTTAGGAGTTTTCTCACATATCATGATTCTGTTGGTCAGAAGTCTCTGGCTAGCTGAAATGCATAAAAATAACAAGAAAAAAAAAAAAAAAGAAGATTCCTCCGTAAAATGTCTCTGTGCTTGTGCTGCTGGGAGCAGGTGTTGAAATTGGGTGTGGTAAATGCCTGTGCTGTCTTGGAGACTAATTTTTCATTTGGACGACTTATTGGTAGATAACTGAAAATAAGAAAGGAGAGTGTATGCCCCGGTGATGAAACGTGTTCTAAATGCGATGTAATCTGCACAACACCTTTCAAGGGAGGGGTGTGCTGGATCCTTGAAGCCGTACCACTCCCGAGCGCCTCATACAGGACTCGGTGCTGGCTGCCATCGCCACAGCCCTGCTGGACTCACACATCCATCAGGAAAAGGCATCGAATCGCTACCCGTACAACCTCCCTGTGCGGCCAGAGCTGCCTCTGCTGGCACCTACTAGCTCTGTCTCGAGCTTGTCATCCCCTTCTCCTCCTGGAGCCTTCTTTTTCTTGGAACACACCACAGCTTTTTTCTCCCATTCAGCAATGTTGACCACAGAGCTGGATAAGATAAACCATCCAAAATCTTGTAACCCAGAGATGCCCGGTGATTTTTCATGCTGCCTATGCTCTGAATGGCCACCACCCCCTGCCCCGAGACTGTGCCAGCACATTCATCTGCCAGTCCCTTCGGCTAGTGGGCCTGTGGGGAAGAGGGACCTCTTTCCTGCAGGAGAGAGGCTGATTCAAGGCTATATAGTGTGGCTCATGTTGCACCCCAAAACAGCATTGAGAAACCGCCTTCCTCCTCCTTTGTCTTTGCCTTGTACATAGTGTAAATTGCATTGATTTAGCAGAATGACAAATCTGGCTTCAAGGCTGTGGTGGCTTCTACTGGACAGTGAGACCTGTGCTGGATCCTGCTTACTCAGCAGCAGGGTCTCCCCCCTTTTGGTGATACGATGTACCCCCAACCCCACCTGGGTACCCAGCATGGAGCAAAGAGAAGAGATGCTAATTCCCTAGAGGGGAAGACAATGATGTGATGGAGAGAGATATATGTATGTTTCAGTGCCTTCCCTAGAGAGCTCTCTCCATTTTTCCCCAGTCAGGACTCTCTTCGTGATTTTCCTCTTAGAAACCTCAAGCTGCTCATGCTTCCAATTCCTGGTTTCCAAATCCTCAGTCTCTTCTATTAGACCCTCTCGGGGCCTTGAGTATGGCCAAGGCCTCTGTCCTCACCCATCCCCATTTCTGGCTTCTCCCAAAAGCGTCCACTTCACTTTCCAGCATGCACAGATGCTGTCACGGTCTGGTGGATCAGTTTGCTCTTCCTTCCTATTGCTTTCTGGAATGAGCTAACTATTCTGCTCATGAATATTTTGTACACGCTTAGGGCTCTTCCCAGGCTTCAGGAAGAAACCAGCACCTGGATTATCTCAGTGCTCGAAGCAATCCGCAAAAGAAAAATCTGGTTTTTGTCCCCTGAATGAGGAATAGCCACTTTTCTCAAAAGAAGCTTCCCAGAGCTTCCTTGTGCATAATAAAAAATGAGCTCTCCTTTTTTCTGCTTAGCTGGAAGGCAGGCCTGGATGGTTGAGGAAAGATGTGGTCACAATCCTACATAATCCTTTCCAGCTCTTTTGAAGGAAGATCTTTGTCTTTACTTTTTCTCTCTCCTGCTGTTACTGTGCCTACCGCTCAGTGTCTCATCTGGGCTTGGCTTTGCTCTGCAATTTTTCCCTCTGAATCTTCCTACTCTCACATACCAGCTGCCTACCCTCCCATCCAAGCAGCTTTTCACACCGTATAATGTTTTGCTGTTCTCCTTTCCCAGCGATGCAGCGCGGTGGCTTGCCAAGCCGGGACACACCTCTGTCTGACGGGGAATGTGGAATATACTGGGGGGGCCGGGGCGGGTTGCGCCGAGGTGTGCTTCAGGGAGCAGAGCAAAGGGACTACCTGGGAAGAATGGCTGGTACAGGGGTGGGGGAGTCTTCAGCCGTTTGGGGAAGACGAAGGAGGAGGGCAGACAGCACAGCGAGCAGGAGAAGCAGGAGCGCGTGGTAACTAGTGGCCAGTGCGGCATCAGTCTTTCGTCATGGAGGCTGCCAGCCGACCCTCCTCTAGCTGTGGTCAGTTCTGGGTGCCTGCCTCCTGCCACCCCTGCCCGGTCACTGCTAGCTGCCCTCCCCGTGGTTTTCCTTGCAAGAGCAGCCTCTTCCTCGTAGGACGCAGTCTGCAGTTCCCCATCTCTCCCTTCCTTATTTCTCCCGGGGTCAGCAGCTCTCCAGCTGGCTGGGGAAGGCAGGAGAGGGCATAAGGAATGTATCCTGGGAGAGCAGAGAGGAAAAGATGTTGAAGAACTGCTGCTGCAGCTCACTCCTTCTCATTAGTGAGAGTGGTGTGATGGTGAGCTGCATGTGACTTGGTGGCATGTGTATCTGGGACCTCTGCCAGAACATCCATTTGGTGTGAGCTTTGCTTGGTGGAGTGATACAAATAGCAGAGGGGCTCACAGAAACCAGGGACTGTCAGCCGTAACTACTGCTTTGCTTTTTATTTTTATTATACTGTTAGGCTTTTAAAGTGACTTGAAGTACTTTTGTCTGTAGTAAATCAGAGCTTTCTAAAGCCAGCATTAGTAAAGAAATCCTTGAAACTTAGGTGCAGTCATTGAGGTTAGAGAGACTAGAGCAGGTGGCTTGAGTGTTCAGAGCATCCTCCCCATTCCTGTTTTTCTTTTCTCCCTGAGGTTTGTCTGCTCGTTTTGATAGAATCTGTGTATCAAGGCCAAAATACTGAGTATCTTTCTTTTTCCTCTCTGAGGTGGAGTTTGCTTTTACCAGAGTATAAGGGGAACTGGAGGCCCCTTGGGGCCCTTTGATGCCTGTGGAAGGTGGGGAAGGCTGATCAGTCCTTTCTTTAGAAAATTTACTGGCATTTGATAAGGCCACGCTTTTGAATTTGTGTCTTAAATGGTAACATTAATCTTAGGGCTGTCTTATTTTTTTATGTGAAAGAGAGAAAACAAGCAAGGGAGAAACTGATTCGTCCCATATTTCTTTTATTCAAGATAATAATAAAAAAGAGTTCTTCAAGTGTGATTCAAGATAATAATAAAAAAGAGCTCTCTGAGTGTGGTTAAGGTGTCTTTGTTCACCAGCCCCATAGGAAGTGGTATTTTCTGTGCAGCATAAAAACACACAACTCTCAGGTGCTTCTCTCAGAGTTACAAAAAAAGCAACACGCACACCCAAAACAACCCAACAAACCCAAAACATGCAACTCTCCAAACCAAACTGCAGCCAGAGTGGGACCCCCTAGCAACAGAACTACCTGTTCTGAAATTTTCTATCCCCAAATTATCACTTTATTTTCCCTCCAGAATATCTAAATTAAAATCAGGACAAGTTGCTGAGCTGATTTATTAGTGAGCAATGGTGAAACTGGTTAGAACTCTCCTGTCCTTCTTCCCGCAGTCCTCTTGACCTTACGGGCAAATTTCATGTTAAAGCACAATGCAGATTAGAGTATCTTACGTTTGTGATCCCCTGGTGCCCTGTTTCTGCTAAAACGTCCCTCTAATGAATAGAACTACTTGTTGTACTTCCACTATGGTGTGTTTTACATGTCGTACATGTATGGCCTGTTCTGATCGTCATATGACTATGGTGCACATCAGTGGATATCTCAGGATGATTTGCATTGTAAGGCATGTATGTGTGTGTTTGACAATGACCTCGGTTTCCTGGTAGCAAAGCTATTTTGCCATTTTGGCTCTATCTGGACATGTTCAGGAACCTTAGTGTCTTTTTCTAACTACTTGTGTTTAGGAGTTTGAAATGGAAATAATTTCTTGGCAGCTTCACGAACGTAGACCAAACTGATTGTGAATTGGTATCTGTGGCATGGAAAGTCTGTAAGTAAATTAGATGTAGCTTCAAGGGCTAGTGGGTATATCCTCATTAGTAGGGACAATTAGTGAAAAGCCAGCAAGGGATACGGCTGCATTTTAGTTAGTCTGGCTTGTTTGGATGATTTTATTGCTCTAAACTTTGTCCATATGCTGAGCGGAATTCAAGGGGCTTCCTTGTTTGATGCTCTGGCCCTTATTCCATGGAGTTCTTAATCACAAGCCTAACTTCAAGCATATGGAGAGTCCCACTTATCATGGGTGTTGACAAAGCCATCTCCAAGAGTCCATTTGCTAACTTCTCTAAATATAGCCTGTTGTATTTTCTGCTAGCATAAGAAGTGATATTTGACCATTCATCCTGTATTATCTTCCTCTTCCTGCTTTCTTACCCCCAAAACACATTAGGCTCTTTCAGACTGGAAGGATTTCATTCCTCTAGCAGAGTGGATGAGGCACGGAAAAATAAATGTTTATCAAAAAGGCCAAGAGAACAAAATTCTACAGAGCACGGAGGTTTCAAAACACATCAGTTTGCAGCAAGGGGCAAGTGACTTCTCAGAGTGACAAAATGATATCCCTAATGAAAAGAATTTCTACTTTCACATGCACAGTCACAGCAGCACAGAATGATTGAGGCTGGCAGGGACCCTTGGACGTCATCTAGTCCAAACCTCCTGCTGAGAGCAGAGTCATCCAGGGCAGGTTGCTCAGGACTGTGGCCCATCAGATTTTGAGCATATCCAAGGATGCAGACTCCACAGCCTCTCTGGGCAACCTAGTCCAGTGTTTGATGACTCTCTCAGTAAAAATTTTCCTGTGTTTAAGTTGAGTTTCCTGTATTTGAATTTGTGCCCGTTGCCTGTCATCCTGTCGCTGGGCACCACTGAGAAGAGCCTGGCTCGATCTTTTTTACTTCCCTCCATCAGGTATTTACACACATGGCTAGGATCCCCCTCAGTTTCTCTTCTCCAGGCTGAACACTCCCAGCTCTCTCAGCCTCTCCTCGTATGTCAGATGCTCCAAGCCCTTTCATCATCTTCCTGGCCCTTTGGTGGACTCGGTCCAGCATGTCTATGTCTCTCTTTTTCTGGCAGCTCAGCACTGGACCCAGCCCTCCAACTGTGTCCCACCAGGGCTGAGGAGAGGGGAGGGATCCCCTCCCTCGACCTGCTGGCGATGCTCTGCCTAATGCAGCCCCGGAGGCTGTTGGCCCGCTTTGCCGCAAGAGCACGTTGGTGGCTCATGGTCAGCTTGTCCCCCAGTCCCTTCTGTGGGCAGCTGCTTCCCAGCCTGTACTGGTGCCTGGGGTCATTCCTGCCCAGGCGCAGGACGTGGCATTTCCCTTTGTTGAGCTGCATGAGGTTCCTGTTGGCCCCTTCCCCAGCCTGTCCAGCTCCCTCTGGGTGGCAGCAAGATCCTCTGGTCTATCAGAGACTGCTCCCAGTTTTATATCATCTGCAGACTTGCTGAGGGTGCCCGCTGTCCCATCATCCAGATCATTGATGAAGAGGTTAAATAGTCTTGGCCCCAGTGTCATCTGCTGGGGTACACCGCTAGTGACTTGCCTCTAGCTGGACTTTGTGCCGCTAACCGCAACCCCTGAAGCCCAACAGCTCGTTCCATTTTCAGTCCACCTCACTGTCCACTTAACTAGACCAAACCACAGCGCTTGTCTGCTAGAGTGTTACGGGAGACAGCGTCAAAGGTGTTACTCAAGTCGAGACAAACAACGTCCGCTGCTCTCCCCTTGTCACCAAGCAGTCATCTTATGGTAGAAGGCTATCAGGTTGGGCTATCAGGTTGCCATGAAAGGATCGAGGATAAAAGCAGCAGCTAATACACTGTTGCATTACTTTCTCAGCCAGTGAATTTGCTAGCTAGCTGTTCAAATCTCAATAGACTGTGAAACTCAGATGCAATTTTAAGCTTGAAGCTGGCTACTTTTAAGGTGGAAAAATGTATTTTAATTTAATTTAACAAATAATTAGTAAAACTTTTTAAGCTGTTTTTTTTAATTCTAGTTGCAAAAAAAAAGGACATAAAATCAGTGCAAAAAATTATTCTTGAACTTTGGATCAAGCAGGTTAGCAATAATAATTTATGAGCTCTTTAGGCATTAGACGGAAGAAGGCCACATAACACTGTAATATTATGGCTTTTCAAATGTGACTAAGTTTTTTCATACTGTAAGCTAAATCAGAGTGAAATCTGGAGTTTGCGATTTTGTGTACTGTTTTGCTATTCTAGTTGGGGTCTTTCTTTTCCTCTTGTTGTAGTTTAACTTTTTAACTTCTGTGCTAGTTAATAATTTGTAAGTGTTCAATACTATACTAGATTTACAGGGAGTAACTTTGGCTCACTGCCTGCATAAGTAGTGCTTTTTCTATTTTTTTTTTTTTTTAAGTTTTAATGTGTTGCAACTCTGTGGCCGCTGTTGAGTCATGCTGTGTAACTAGGCCAAGCAGGGATGTCTTGCCTATTTCTGTCTTTCTAAGGATATTTCTAACATTTGGCTCTAATTAAGAGAATGAAGAAATGAGGGAAAACAAGATATTTTTTTACATGACCTCCAATTACTTAAGGAGAGAGTTAAACTTAACAGTTTGAGTTCTTTTGTTAAAATGAAACTAGAGCGTTGATCATTTGTAATGTGTAAGTACTTTCATGGGGAGAAAATACTTGATGCTAAAATAGGGGGTTACTAAAAGGTCACTTTAACAGGAGCAGAAGGCATAACAGGCATCAGTGGCTGGAAGCTGACGCCAGAAAATTTCAAATTAGATGCAGGGTTCATATTTTTAATAAGAGAGGTGGCTAACCTTTGGAGGAAACTGCTGGTTGACAAATTAAATATTTCTTTTTAGTAAAGACTAAAAGATTTTCTGGAAGATGTGCTGTAGCCAAACATAAATTTGTCCTGTATACAAATGCAGTTGAACCTAGTGCAAGAGCAACAGTCTGAAATAAAATGGCTTGTGATAATGCAAAAAGTTAGATGAGACGGGGGCGGGGGGATCAGCATCTAACTCTGGATCGTACGTAGCCCCTCATCCAGCCTGCCGCTCTCTGTTGCTGTAGCACTCATCTGTCATGAGATGGGGTGAAAAGCAGCATGTCTCCAGGAAGACTGTGGCTAATAGCTACTTCTGCTAAGACACACAGTCTGTAGACAAGCCTGTAGACCACTTTGCATCTGCTCCTGAGGTTTTGCCAGAGAGACCAGTCTGGTAGTGGTAACTTGCCCCCAGGTCCCTCTGTCTAAGGACAGTCAAGAGTATGCGGGAGCATAGCTGTACCACTGCAAAATCACTCCAGCACTGGCCCTTGAAGGTCAGCTAGTGTCACACTTGTATAATGTCTGCCTGAAGTCTGGGATTAGATATGCAGAAAATGTTGAACAGGGCAGATGTGGATACAATCATTTAGAAAGACAAGGTGATCTACCCACAGTTGAAATTCAAAGACTGGAAAATCTGGGAGAAACTCATAGCAATCACCTCAGGACAGTTCTTGTCACCGGCATAGTGTAACCATACAGGAATGGAGCTGAGGAAGCCCATAACTCCCCTTAAGAGATAGAAAACAGTCCTGTGATGAAGACCTAGGAAGGAAACATCGAAGGTAAGGATCCCATCAATGCAATTTTAAGGCTGGGTTTGGCAGGGGAAGTGGAGAGTTATAAGGTACTGTTTAGCCTGCCCTCCCACATTATAGCTCACATATTCTGCACAGTAATTCTTCTGTGAACGTCATAACTTCTGTTGAACTCAGTCAGACTTTTCTGGAAAAATACAGGACAAGGATGGGCAAGGAGCAAAAGTACTGTAGCTCAACATGTCCATTTATAAAATGGAGAAAACATTTGGCTAATTCACAAAGGCATAGTTGTGTGGATAGGGTACCCTCTGATCCTCAGGTGGAAGATACAACAAATACCACGTTGTTTTTTTCTTTTGATCCTGGATATGTGTAAGGCCTTGAAGATGAATCAGCTATGAATTAATAATGTGTGGAGCAATTAAGAAACCCATATAATTTAGTGAAATTATCTTCTTATGACAGCAGAAAGTACACTGGGACTCCTGTAGCTAGGTCATAGTTCTGTCACCATTTGTGATCCTCCCACTGAAATCACTGTGGCAGTGACAGTGTTTGACATCGTGCTGAATTGTGTCCATAGTCCCATGAATCAGAAATAGCAGACTGTTGTGAACCAAGTCTGAGACTTACAAAAGCATGTCAGTGCATCGGGGTTCAGCTCTCACTGAACTCTACCAGTCTTCTCTAGAAATCTCAGGCATGAATTTCCAAGCAGATTACCTGCTGTTATCTGACCCACCTGTAGAAACTCCAACTAGAAGAAAAGTTGTTTATTCAAATAACTGGCCTAAAAAGAAAAACGGTGTTTATAATGCATTTCAGAAATTGGTCAATTTGAATTCCCGGGAACTGGTGTTCAGAACACAGGAACAGCAACAGCTCTGATCCTTCTGAGTAGGGCTGGGAAGATGACAGGAAGTAATATGTTGTTGAGAAATTGGTATTTGTTGTGAGATTTATTTTTTGACTGTCAAACATTGCTTTAAGTGGCGTGTTTTTGTTGTTATTTTGATTATATGCATTTTATTATGGGCTTAGGGACTAACCAGGGACCATTATGCAAGTGCAAAGTGTCATCTTCATTTTCCAGATGGTTCCTGCTCTAAGTTGTACTTGACATAAATTGTCAGAGCACGGAATAAATAATTTGATAGTTAAAGGAAAGTTATTACTTTGTGTAAGCAGAAACATTCTTTGTTAGTAAAATCAAAGAGGTACTCTTCAAGTGCATAACTCCATCAGTGCTTTGAGATCACTTTCATACTTATATTTTGGTCATCTTGTTCTGTTGGGATAAAGAGATAGAGTCACCATTTTGGAGGAAACTCCACATACGTGGCCCTTTATAAATCATATAAATCAAACCATCAGATTTGATTTTTATTATACGAACCCTGCTTTTATTAATTTACTCTGCTTTTGAATTTTTAATATAATCAGTGTCACAATGACCTTACAAATATCTTACCCAAACTTTTCATCTCATAATGTCATACCCAAATACTCTCATCATCCTATATCACATCATCTTCCCAATACATTCCAAGCTGCCCAGTTAGCACATCACACATTTCATTGCCTCTTACCTAATTAGCAGGAAACAATTCCTTCTTCTGAGTTATGGAAAAATAAATTATTTGTCTTTTAGGCCATCCAACAGACACCTTAATCTGCTGGGCCTCTCAGAAATCCCAACCTTTATTTACACCACTGCAATTACTTAGCAAACAAACAAACCAACCGCCATGGTCCACAGTGCATTATCAAGTGATATTTGTCAGCAAGATAGTATTCACTGAACTCAGCACCTCCGTGCTCTGAGTATTACTGAGGCTTTGTAGGTAGCATAGCAAAGGAGAATTTTGGAGAGGGAGCTGAAAGAAAATTATCTGAAGCAAACGACAGATTTTCGCTCAAGGTTAGCCAGCTCCTTGAAGAATGGATGCTGTCTGTTAGAGGATGCTGACGCAACCTGTTAATAGATATACCAATTTCTAGATGTTCTGCAAGCATTCTTATAATTACTCCAGGTATTCAGATGATCCGGACTTGGATCTCTGGATTGATTTGTTTCTTGCGTCACAGTGCCTAATATTGCATGATAGCCTTGTAGGGGTATTTAGCACTAGCCCAGAGTACCCTGACAGCTGAGACAAAATGGTAGGATCTTTCTGCTAGAGCTTAAGATGAAACCCTGAGGCAGTTGATGGGAAGTTTGATTTTTTATGGGAGGACCTATTTTTAAGCATTTCTCTTTGTAAGAGAGGCCTCATGAAAGCTGTGGACTGGATGGAAAAAGAGTCCACCTAGAGCAGTGTGGCTTCTCTGAAAGAGGCTGGTAGGAGATACTGATGAAGTATAGGACCTGAATGTGTCCAAAGGCTACATTTGGATCACTGTGTTTTGTAGTCACTGGAGACTGTTTCTCCTCTGAATGTATATAATCTGTTTTGAACCCAATTTTACTTCAGCCTCCAGAACATCCTGCGTCTATGAGTTTGGCAAATTGTAGAGTGAGGAAAAAAGCTAATTTTTTCCTTACTGTTTTATTAGTTATAAGCAGCCTGGTAAGGTATGTATGGTAAGCACCTGTGCTCAAGGGTGGCTTGCATCTGTCTTTCTGTTCCTTTGTATTCAGTGAGTGTTGCTGACACGGTGATAGGTACTAAATATAAAAAAAGATTACCAAATGGGAAGTATGAGGACAAATAATCATTTCAAGAAGATTATATATTCTCTGCACAGATGGTGGCTTTTTAGTGTTCACAGACTCAGTTTCAAATAGGATAAGAACATACTTTTTTAATGATCTTTTGAAACTTACTGTAGTCCACAAAGCAGTTTGTGATATTGCTGTGTGAAAACACTCATTTTTGCATAGGTGATGCAATCTCTTGTTGTTCTGTGGTGGTATGAGGTTGGAATGGACTCTCTTAGTGGTTAATGGGTCATACTCAACCTGGAGGCCTGTGACAAGTGGAGTAGCACAGAGTCCATGCTGGGACATGCCCTGTTTAATGTCAGTGACCTGGGGGAGGAGACCAAGTACACATTCACCAGGTTTACAGATGACATCAAACTGGGGGAACCAGTCCGTATGCTAAAGCACAAGGTTACTATTCAGAGGGACCTGGGTGGACTGGAGAAATGGGCAACAGGAACCTTAGGAAATTCAGTAGGGACAAATGTGAAGTCCTGCACCTGGGAAAGAAGCAATAGAGGCTGGGGACTGACTGTGGGGAGCAGCTGTGCTGAAAGGGAACGTAGGGATGTGATAGACAGCAAGCAACTATGAGCCAGCACTGTGCCCTGGCAGCAAAGGGGGCTGATGGATTCCTGGCTCCTTTAAGAGGAGCAGAGCCAGTGGATCGAGGGAGGTGATTGTCTCCCTCAGCGTTCACGAGAGCACATCTAGATACTGCGGCTAGTTTTGGCCCCCTGAGTACAGGAAAGACATCAATAAACTGGAATGAGGTCAGCGAAGTTGGTTGGGGGCAGGAGGACGTGCCATGTGAGGAGGGGCTGAGGGACCAGGGCTGGTTCAGCCTGGAGAAAGATGGCTTCAGAGGCACCTGATAGGTGCCCTTCACTGCCTACGTGGGAGTAATCGAGGAGAGGGAACCCGGCTGTTCACAGCGATGCACAGTGGTAGGGTAAGAGTCAACAGGCATAAGCTGAAACAAGAGGGGTTCAGACCGGATGTAGGGAGAAACTTTTTCTCCACCAGGATGGTCAAGCAGTGGTTGCCCAGAGAGGCTGTGCGGTCTCCATCTTTGGAGGTTTTCAAGACTCACCTGGATAAAGCCCGATCTGATCTCACACCTGATCCTGCTTTGAGCAGGAGGTTGGAGTGGAGATTTTCTGAGGTCCCTTCCAGTCTAAATTATTCTATGATCATAGGATCCTTCAGTATGCCAAGATTTCACTCAGGGTGCATTTGTATATGTCAGTCAGTGGCAAGCTTCATGTATATTAAGGGCAGTTAGCATCAGTAGTATGTGGATTGCATAAAGATAGGTTCAGTGCATGTATGCTCCTTTAGAAGGCAGAGGCCAAATTGTTTTTTCTTGAAGTATGTTTCAGTGTCCCATCCTGCAGTAGGTGTGTGTCAACTTGGGAAAGGTTTTTTTAATGGTATTGTTTGTCAGGGTCACTCATGTTCTGCGTGTCTGCTTGTCTTTCCAGTGAGGATATGAAAGAGTAAAGCAAATGTGGTCCTACTACAGCTCCCCTTTTCTTTCTGTACTAGTGAGATGGACCTTCAAATGTATCCAACCAGTTATTTTTATCAGACTTCAAATTTGTCCTTTCTAGATTTGTTTGGTGAATAATTATCCTCCTTTCTCCTTCCATCTGCTTGTTTTGGGGTGTTGCAAATAAATAAATGAAAGTACTAATCAACGTCTCCACAGTACACTTTTGTGTGTGATTCCTCAACACGGTTTCAAATGTAATACAATTAAATTCCTACTGTCTTGCAATGTAGTAATTGGAAATTCTGCCCAAGAGAAAGAAAAGAAACTGCAAATAGCCTAGAATATGTTCTGTTCTTGGTTTTTTGTGCTGTGTCCTAAAAAAATGCAGTAATGTAATCTCTGATGCAACCAATGATTACAAACTTTATAGGAGCTATGGTAAACACAAAGATTAAAAAGTATTCTTGTTAAGGATTGTTGTTGTTAGTGCTACATAGCCTGAAATAAAACCCAGTTATGACAATCTAGATATGCTTTGTTGTGCTGTAAGATACCTTGACATTCAGGAATGTGCTGCTGTTTGCTAAACGTTATCTGTGTTTCCTAAAGCTCTGGCTTCAGTGCACCTGTTCCTCATTTTAACAGCAGATATACAAAAAAGGTTTCATGCTGGTTCATGTCCTCCCAGTTGACAGATGAGTTACACTCCCACAGCAGGTTTTCCTTCTTAGCTCACCAGCCCCCCAGTAGAGGATTTGATCATTGATGTTTCAAGAATAATTTGGGGAGCCTAGTTGAATATGTAGTTTCAGACATGGTATTTAGAAGACATCACATCCTATGAATGCTTTGGAACTCTGAACCATAAATATGGTCCTGTATTCTCACTTTTATCAAAAATCCACAGTGCAGACCCGGATGGACATTACCTCTGTGATGCTTGACAAGAAAATCAAGTAGATGCCCATTCATTGTTTCTCTGGAAACGTAGGAGCTCTCAAACTCCCAAATGCTCTCAGTACAGAGTATCTCTGTTAGCTCTTCACTTTCAGGAGGTAAAAATAAACTTGTGAACTTGCAGAATAGAAGGGCAATTCATGAGAAGCTGATAGAGAGCTGGTAAACATCAGTGGGGCTTCCTGTGATGGATCTCATTGCTGCCAAAGGTGTTAAAAATAGCAACATTTTTAATTCCAGGAACATGAGTTCAGGGACACTGATCATTGTCTTGTTGCTTGTGGTCTCCTTTTCTTTCTCAGCCAGTTCCCCCAATTTCCAACAAGATTTCTAAAGGCTAAAAAGAGAAAGCCACGACCGCTTTCAGAGATCCAAACTGGCTGGGATAGAGTTGGCAATACCCTCTCTCTGTGGAGACTTCAGCAGCTGGTCCTTGCTTCACAGCATAAATATATGTCAAAGAGCATAAGCAGTTCCACGTTCTTTCCAGCGAACATATTGGTTATACACATGATCATTATTACTGGTCCAACTTAGCTGGGACTTCACAAAGTTCTAGCCGGACAGATGATCCGAGCCCAAGGCTCGGGCAGCGCTGAGCCCGGCGTGGGGCAGGACGGTACCACGGACAGGGCCCCCTTGGAGAGCCCCGAGGTGTCTGCCCTCCACCAGCCTTCTCTGTCCAAGGGCACGGAGGAGATTAGTCATTCGGTATTCAGTCTGTGCTCTGGGGCTGCTGATCCTGGAGCAGAACTCTTTGTCTTTCCATTCAGCTCTGTCAGAGTCCACCTCTGTGGTGCAGGTCTCTCTCTACCTCTGCTCATGATGCTGTGGTTGCTCATGGCCTTGCTACAGAGTTACCCATCAACGGGGACCGTGCCTTGCCCACAACGTCTTGAAACTCACTAGTTCCTTTTTCATTTCTTTTTTTCAGAATGCTGATTTTTTTGCAGAGCTATGAACTGTTTTCTATTCAGTGTCACCGACTCAACTCTTTTCTGAGTTATTACATTCTGCCTTTACTTACACTGCTCTGTTCTCTTGAATGCATGTCTTGTCCTGCATAGTTGTTACTACCAGAGTTAATGACTGAATCAAAAAGAGTGCAGCTGAATTTTCAGATCCTGGGCAGTCAGTAAGGCTGAGAGTTAAGAAAAGACACCACCAAAAAATTCCCCCAAGCCTATACTTCGTAAATTGAATTAATTTTATCTGGAAGTCTCTGAGACATAAAAGGTGCAGAATTTTAATGTCATTTCATTAAGCCACTTTTCAGAATAAATTTCACTTTAAAACCTCAGAATGTCAATAGGTAAATGTGTTTGTTAAAAGCCAGCAAGTACAGACATACCTTTAGAATGGAATAGAAAGAAACAAACTAGTACTGGTTATTCCGAGAATGTAATGGAATATATAAACCTCTGCTCTGTACTGAAAGAGACCTCATGAGGATACTTGGGTTGCTAAAAGAATTATTAAAAATGAAGAAAATGCTGAAAGAAAAATCATCTTCACTATTTAACTCCTCATGACTGCATATTGCAACACTCTTGAATTATGCAGTAATATGTATGCATTTTCAGCAGTAGCACCGCATCGTTACAGTGAAATGAGTATTGGAATAGGTGAGGGGACTTCACTTAGGTTTTATTTAAGACTTCAAACAAAGGCAGGCACTTCTTAAGTGATATTTAGTTTCCCTGCAGGAAGTATATTCACCTTTGTTGTGTAGGCACAGTACTGTACAATGGCTTTTCAGTGGGTTGGTTTTTTTTCTTGTTTTATTCTCCAGCTAGTCTTCACACTGAGCTGAGGAAGGATAGCATGTAATTTAATATAATGAAGGTTATTGCAAAGGTAATTGTTGCATGGGTGATATTAAAGTAGCACTTTGCAGCTGATGAGCACTTCACTTCCCATTTCAAAGCTAAAAAACCTCAACAACAACAAAAAAAAAGAGAGAGAGAAACCGCATACATTTAGATCTCTTTATAAGAAAGCATTAGAGTATTATGCAGAATGAGGAATATTTATCATCTGTCCTCATATGTGATTTGCCAGCATAACCAATAAAGAAAAATAAGACGAAGCCACCAAATGCTGTGATTGCAGATCCTACATTACTGGCATTGTAACCACTTTTTGAAGTTTGGGAATAAATTAGTAGATATTTTTAGACATTGTTGCACAATGGAGACACTTATGTACCATAATTAAAATTTGCCTTTGTGTCATTAGTGTTCATAATCCTCCTTGTGTGCTGGCTGGCCTGTATATCCCTCTGTGGACGTATGGTCTGGTCTGGGATTAATAATCAGAGTTTGGCTGTGTCATGCTCTCCAGTTTGGACTTGGGCATGTTGTGTTCATATGTGCATCGCTTGACTTGTAAGGCAGCTGGCTGGCTGTGATGGAGAATTGGAGGGAAGACGTGGATTGAGGAGAACAGTTTCTAGTTTCTTGGCAAAGCCTTCTAGATTTTCAGCAAACCTGCAAGGCCAATTTGATTAACGCACAAAGTGTAGAAGGTAATCTGAAAGGACACAGCCCTTCAGCAGCAGGGCAGAAGATGGCAGAACTGCTGTGATGTTCATATATGCTTTAATAGCTTTAATAAGTGGAACATACTGCTGCCTGCTTGCAGAGCCAGATCATGAACTCCTTATCTTGTAAATCTCTACTGAGGTCATGGGGCTGACTAAAAGCCTGCAATATTTTCTGTAAGAAAAGATGCCTAAATTCAAAACCACTGCCAAATCTCAAATTATTTAGATTTTAGAACTTCAGGGGCAGTTTAGGTTATCAGAATATAGAAGACTGCAGTATTTCTCTTTACTTATAGCTATATACTTTTCTGTGTAAGAACTGCCAGCTTTCACTGCCTAGTTATAATTCAGATGAGGCTGAATTTCAGTAACAGACAAAATTACTCTTAAACACAGGTTGTTTGTAGACCTGTTTGGGAGACATCAAGGACTTGTGTAAATGTTTTCTGTGAAGTTAGAGTATCCAGGTCAGGTACATAGTATGCTCCTGGTGTCTTAAATTTAGGAATTTTCCTACCCTTCAGGACTGTCTCTCTCAGTGTATCAGGTTTGGAAATGCAACTGATAGCCAACTGACTTTTCTTTTAAGAAGACTCAGAATGCTTGAACAAATTAACAAGTTGTGAGGGCTTCCAAAGGGAAATTGCCCAGACTGGAGCTTGTCTGAGGAGAGTTTGTCATCAAGGGGAATTCTCTGCCATCTAAGAAATCTTTCACCGGCAGTAGACATCCCTTACATAGAAAACACTGCCAAGCACTTATGGAAATATTTGAACTGGAAATGACTGACTAATTGATTGACTGGGCTTTTTCTACCACAGCCTTTTTTTCCTTCCTTTTTTTTTTTTCATCTTTTTTTTTTCTTTTTAAATCAGGCAGTTTAGAAACCAAAGACATTTCTGGCCAGGACTGCTTCCTCAATTGACTCAATTTTCCCATTTCCTCCCTGGCTTCCGCTGGCTGCGCTGGGACAGGAAGTTCTGCTGCGCCCTGCTCGAGACTCGTGTCCTTTTGCAGCTCAGGCTGAGAGTTTCAGTAGTCATTTGCCAACCCTCGAGCAACCACTGGTTGTGAACACCGTGACAGAAGGCTAGAAAGCCCTGCATGCTTTCCGTTGCCTGAGGGCAGCCAGAAGAGCAACTTCACTAGGAGGGACGAAGAGGTTAGAGCAGTCTTCTGGGAACTGAGAGGTGTGGATTCAAACCTCCATAGAAATGAATTGTGAGTGCCTAGGGATGTTGGGTGAAGGAGGTCAGCGGCAGCACTAGTCCTCAGTTCTCATTGCGAGGACTGTGACATTGCTTGCTTTTGAAATGAAGGATTTATCCAGCTCTGGAAGAGGATTCTAGGCTGAGAACCATGAATGGAGACATACCTCCTCGTGGCCCTGTTTTAGGCTCTCATGTTATCGAGGGAAGTATGGCTCAGCATTTCTCATTTCTTTGTTTCTTGCTCAGTCTGGCAGCTATTGTGGATCATGCTCTCAGAAGTCTCACTCGCCCCATGCACAGCATAGAGGGAGCCTCAGCCTTCAGGAAGGCATCTGAAGGTCCCATGACAATCCAGTCTTTGAAATCTTGCAAGTTTGCACTTCCCACTTTTCATTTGTTCAGACCTCCGTGGAGCCCGTAGCTGTTTAGAGCCATTTTCTCTTTTTCTTTCTAAGCACACAGCACAATACCTTTCATCAGCATCTTTTCCCTGGAGCGTTGTTTACGTTTGCCTGTTCCTCTTAAGAAATGCAGAGCTTGCTTGCTTCTGAAGCCTGAAGTGCTCAGCTTGCAGTATGGGAGCAGGTCTCCCCCTCTGGGTCAATTCCAAAATACAGAACTTGTCTTTTTCTCAGTTTTTCTCCTTTGCTACTTTATTCAGGCTACGGCTTTTCTGCAAGATAACACGTCACAGTAGATAGGTGCCAATTCCCCTGCCTTCTCAAGGGGTTTCCCTTCAGCCTCATGAGCCTCAGGAGAGATTAGCTTTTCAAAGCTCTTGTCAGCATCCTCTGAGAATGTGTCAGACTTTTCTCCCAAAGCTTGTATTTCTTGCTTCAGTGCTGCAAGCTGCTGGTCATTTCATCCTCGAGTAAGATCATTTCTTTCTCAATGACGCTTGACAAGAAGTTTGAAATTGCCTTTTCTTTGACTAAGACATTTAGCGTGTTTGGGCCTCAAGTGCTCTGTCTTTCAGGCAATTTAATGCTTAACCCCCTGGTTCCCTGTTTCATGGTGCACGTCTCTTTCTCGAAGAGCAGATGGACAAGAGAGAAAAATTGCCTTACAGGCATTTTGCGATTTTGCCAATTTGCAAGGCATCAAGGGGGATTGCGGGGATTGTCTGTGAGAATCTACTAGGGTCGACGTGACTCGTTTCCATTGCCGTAATGCTCGTCACCATCCTTCTGTCTTCCCTCAGCTTCTTCAACCTTGAGGCCCAGGGAAATGCTATAAAGGAGAAATGAACCTACATGAGCATCAGGATGCAAAGTCCGAGCATTATCAATCATTAAAAAGGTTACTTTCCTTCAGTTGGAAGGAACATCTAAAGTAACGTGAGTATTGCACTGTGTGAAACAGGCTGGCCAAGACTAACCTTACGGCTATAAAATATTACAAAGGCAGCTGCCCCATGCAGTTTTTCTGCTCTTGGTGGCAGTTGGTCTCATGGGAGAGCTTTGCTGAGCTTCTCCATCTGCAAGGAGGTGGCTTGGAAGGGCTACCACAGAGGGCTGAGGACAGTTCATGATATTTTAAAGGGTCAGTTCCAAACTGAAATATTTTAATGTAAGCTTACTTATAAGCAGTAGTACCAGCTTGGATTGCTAAGTCTGGAAGAATTTTAGAAGCTGGACCTATATTTTTCTGTTGGACTTCCCATGCGTAGGTTGCAGTATTTACTGATACTCAGTGATGGTACTGGAGCTCAAATTTGATTTTCATCACAGAATTTGCATTTCATGGTCACGAAAGGTGGAACTAGACTGGCCACTTTCACTTTCCTTTTTAAGGGCTATTTTTAAAGTGTTTCACTTTCTGGCTCCCCTCCATTTGACCTGTGGTGTAATGTTTGGACTAGAGATGCTTCTGGGGAAACATTAAATCCAAACAAACTCCCTTCCACCCTGTTTTTCATGAAATCTTTCTTGGATGGTCACTAATGCTGTATTTTTTTTTCCCATTACATTCTCTATTAAAAACAGACACGCACTAGAGATCTCATGATTAGTAATTTCCCCAAACTAAAGCAATTTTAAATGCTTTTTTGTCTGTTGTATTTTGGAAAGCAATTAGAAATGCTATGGTACTTACTTGTTTGGTTTGTTTTATTTTTCTTTGCTTCAGGGTTTTGGGGATTTTGGGGGGATTTTTTTTTTGCTTTGTTTTTCCTGAGGATGGGCTGGGAGAAGTGAGGAGTTGGAAACCCTGGAAACCCTTGGCACTGAAATCAAAATAAATTTTTCCCCTTGGTAGTACGTCTGGAAATGAGGAGAGATGAGTTGTTAAAGAGTTGGTCCATTACACTCTGATTTATGGAAACTTCCGGTAGTGACAATGCCTTCAGTCATACCTAGGGACATACGAGTTCCTTCTTTCACAGCATGCTGACATGTTAGGTCTTCCCAAAGTCGTGAAGACCATGCAGATGTGACACAGGCAATCTCTGGGACTGTTTTGAAGAGAGATCTTTCCTTTTTGCAGGGAGTGTGGCAGAAGCAGAATAAAATATTGACAGCTTACTATTAGGAATTTCATAAATGGGTACGCCTTGGCTGATTCTCCAGTAGATATTTCCCACTAAAGAAAGAAATGAAGGTCAGAAACGGAAGGGAAAAGGGGACCAAATGATCAGGGTAGAATTGATGTGAAGGTTTGCTGCGGCTGTGGTCTGTCTGAACCTTTGCTGAAGTCTGGCTTCCCAAAAAGTTGCAGTATTTCTCTATCTTGCTTTATCCATGATTTATTATTTTATTTCCAGTCTCGTAAAATCATCAACTCGCAATGCAATAAAATCTCTGCTTGCTTTGTTTATGTCTAACATATATATCTATCTTCCTCTGCACGCCCTACACCTGAGATAACATGACAAGGGGTCTCATTCTCATGTCTTCACAGACTGCCTTTGTTTCAGGGTTTTTAAATCAAATAATTCACTTTGTATCCTATTGTTGGGCAAAATATGTATTTCATATGCTGCTTTAGTAGCCCAAGTATCTTATGAGACTTACATTCTTCCTGCTGGAGTGTTTTTTCAAAAATATCTGGTTTGAGTTGATGAATCTGAGAACTATAATCTGTATTTTTATTATGAGCTTCTTGGCACTGATATGTAATAAATTCACTTCGTTACCCCATCCAAGAGAAATACTGCTAAGTTGAGGGTCATGAATGTTTCATATCAATATCCTGTCTTTAATAAATCCTGGTCACTTCTGCAACAAATCTGTCTGCTTTCTGTTTTGGGATATTCAGGAAGAAAAATATGGAAAAATTAAATATTTTAGTCTGGGACTTCCTTCCTTTTCACTGCCTCTGTCTCCTTTGTCTTCCTGGTAGATATCTCCAGGATGTGCTAACTCATCCGGGCTGCAGCTGAGCCCAGGAGCTGGAACGGAGTTGGTCCATCCATACTTCTTGTGGCTCACCTTCCAAAATGTTCTAACCTCTAGCATTTTAAAGCTTCTGCCCTCTGAATCCTAAATTATTTGTATATAAGTGCTTCCCCCCAGCCGAATATTTTCTTTCCGTGGCAATGGCAAGCAAAAGGCAGTATGAGACCGGTAGGCTTGTGGCGTAGTGGAATAAACCAAGAAAACCTAAGTGATGGGAACCCTGTGCTGTGCCTGGCATGTGGCACATGGCAGGGGCTCACAGGCACTGCTGGGTTTAGTAGTAAGAAGGCTTTCTCAGAATAACATTGCCTCGTCCTTGTACTCTGCCAGTGTCCCTGTCTTCCCAAAAGACCGGCATTTACGCTGGCAGGTTGTTCTGATTTTCTTCAATTACTTTGTCTGTTGGGGATGGACAGACAACCTTAGGGTGAGCTGATGAGTTTGTAAGGGAGTCACCTAAAGTGAAAGAAAGTAGATGACACGAGAATAAATTAAGACTATATGTTTTTATTCTGGTTAGAGTTTTAGGAGATGATCCATGGGGCCCCTGTCAGTACAAAAATCTGGTACGGGGGAAGATGAAGCCACGTCATTATGTGTAACACCACCTGTTATCTACAACAAAAACTCGAGCTATGTTCTCATAACAAATGAAAGCTATAGCATGGTAGTTTCCCAAATGAGCTGTGATACCAATATTTCAGTTTACTTTGGAAGATGCTACCAGGATGTAATTTCATAGGAGGGTTTTCTGGGCTGTTATAACTTGTCAAAACACAGTTCAATTAGTCCAGTTACTGGAATTCCCTGGAGGAAAGCAGCCTTCAGAGGAATGAAAACCACAGCGTACTGGCACAAATAATTTTCCCATCTGTGGCATAATAGCGTGACTTGCTTGGTTATTCCATGGTTGGTCCTTTCCATGCTGAAAGAAGTACCTGGAAGCAAAAGTCCAGACTGTGTTCAATGGCCTGATCTTTTTTTGAAGTCAGGTTCTGAAATGAGGGAAGAAACCAAAGTAAGGGAAGCTTAGGGAATTTCCTAATCATCTCATCCCCTCCAGGATGAAGGGAGAAAAAAGATTTGCTGTGTGCATGGAAGACAGGAAGCATAATTTTGCAATTACGGCGTATGACGGAGACTCCAGAAATCCTGAGCTTTTAGCTCTGCCACAGATCTGTCTACCATTCCCTCCTCTCCTTGCCACAGGCAGTATTAAAATCATTCTGGGAGGACCCTGGAACCTTGTGAGGAAGGACCCACATTGTCTTTTCTGCCTGATGTTGTTGCAGAATATCAGGACCCATGGGCTCTGCAACACACCTAGATTTCCTCCCACAAACAACAGCAGGGTGGATCTAGATTCAGGCCATCGTGTGGGTGGGGGTGCAGGACACTTCATGTGCAGTGTAAATAAAGAGATAATGTGTTAGCATTGCTCCAGATAGAAAATGTCTACAGTGTGCATAAACTATCCTTTGTTTTGGGAAACAGGACTGACACCCGATATTAAAACCTTTGGCTTGAAGCTCCAGACTTTATCTCTTGTTGTTTGGTTTGCTTTTCAGCTCACAAAGCAATACTTTCCCACTCTAAATACAACTTATCACACCGAAAATGTGCGGTGCTATTGCAGTTGCTGTGGCAGACGCTGCTCTTAATGAGATGTTCCACGTGGAAAGCAGCAATTCCACACAGCACAGCTCAAGGTTCACTGAAGCTAGGGAGAACAGCCGGCTTGGCCAATGCATGCTCCGTGATACTGAATTTGGGCTGACACCGTAAAATCTGACCTATCGGTGCTTTATCACTGGTGGAGGGTTGCGGTGTTCCAGCTGCAGCTGCTGGATCAACAGTCGCTGGTGGCCTGCTGAGGAGTTGCACGTGTGTATGTGTGTGTGTGTGTGTGTTGGGGTGTTTCTTCCCCTCCTGTTTCCAGGTGCAAGCAGACGCAGAGTCACGGAGGAAAGAGGATGATGGCTGTTTGTCCCCAGAACTCATGATGTTTCCAAGAGCTGTTATTTGTGTTGGTTTGCGTGGAACTTAACTTGTGCCAATGATGATTGCTGGACTTTCACTTATTTCATGTTTTGTGGATAGTTGTTGAGTTTTAGGAGGCCAACACCCTGCTGCTAGGTCAGGGCGGCATTGAGTTACATCTCGCTGTGCCGGTGAGCCCTGCCGCGCCGTCAGAAGGAAGGATACCCAAAGGAAGCCGTGCTGCCTTGTGGTTGCAGCACACCCTTGGAGACTCTGCTGGAAAGGGCCTGTTCGGGTAACAGCCAAGCCTTATAGGAGGTTCCTGGCCGAAAATAAATGGGAAAAAAAAAAAAGCTGCCGAAGGAATAAACTAAAGTGTGTTAGTGATAGTGTGTTCCTATCACTGTCTTTTCTGGTACAGTCCTGCCTTATGTACTTGCTATTGCAAATGAGGTTTAGGCTTGTTCCTGTGTCACAGGCATTTCTTTCTTTCATGGGAAACATGGTATAGCCAGAGCGACGGGTCGCCTTCTGCACCTGGTGATGCAGGCTCTGCTCTGACCCGTGTGAATTTCTAGCTGGGAATTCGGATTTTCCTAGTAGCCTCAAAAAAAACCCCTCCAACACCACCATCAGTTAAAGCAGGAAGATTGTTGCAGGCAGTTAATTAAAAAATGTGTAATGTTAATTATATAGTCTGGCTAGATATGTGCTCCTGTAATACCTAAAATAATAGTTTGAAGGAGGGAATTGGAGAGACGGCTATTTTTGCATTGGTAAAGAGAGCAGCAGTCTTTATTTTTGAAAACAGCCGGGGGCTGGTTTGGCAGCAAAATCTTAACCCAGCAGCCATCATGCTTTGCCATCTGCTCAGACAAAGCACGCCTTAAACAAGGTTGACTCCTGAGCAGAAACAGAGACAGTGTGTGATGTATACACGCACTTCATTCTCATCAGTGACTGTAGGGTCCCAAACTTGCTCAGACCCCTGCCCATCAACGCCATTGGAAAATCAATAGCCTCAGTGCCTTTTTCTTCTCCTTTACCAGCCGCTCCGGTCTCTGCCGCTCTCTCCATGCATGGGAAGGCTGCCCTGGCTTTTGGCCGCACCGGTCCTCTCCTCGCTCGCCAGTGCTTTCCTCCCTCCTTCCCGAACATGGGGAGCCAGTGGGGATTAACACTGGGGGCGTGCAAAGCCAACTGGCAGAAGGAAAGCATCACAAGCTGTGCATCCACGCTGGGCTATGGGGTTTGATTTATACAGCTGAAACCCTGAAAAGCGGTTTGCAAAGATACAATTCAAGAGAAAAATTCAAGCTGACCTCTTGCCACGCTTAAGGCTGGGATCTGTGCTAAATGAATCAGAGGTACCAGCTCCCTGCTACCTTCCACACCAAATGCCAGTATTAACTGGACACTTATTTAGGAAATTTTAAATAAAAAAAAAATGCTTCTGAACCTCACTGAAAAGAAAAAAACAGAAAAAAATTCTGTCTTGGTTTTTTTTCCGACAGAAGCTGAGGAAATCATTATTGTCCCTGTCACTCTCTGTCCTGCTTGAAAAAGTGGGCAGGGAAGAAGAGAAAAAGCTGGAGAAGGAAGGAAAAAAAGAAGAAAACAAATTCATTATTTAAAAGTAGGAGGAGATTTTTGTTACAGAAAACTTGCAACACACCTTCGACACAGCCGAGTCCACCCATCCGGTGGGAGGGCTGTGTGCCTGCCCGGCGTGGCTTAGAGACAGACCAGTTGCCTTTCTGTGCTGGAGGGACACGGTGGTAGCACCCTGCCCCAGCTCCAGGGTCCTCCGGCAGCCGCAGCACAAGGCAGGGAAGAGAAGAGAGATGGAGGAGATGGCAGATGGTGGGAATGGACTAAGTCAGTGCTAAGAGTGGGAGACCAGAAGGAATCCACACTGTGAACTGTCTAGGAAAATCTATCACTTTGTGTAAATGCAGACATCAGAATTTGACTCAAAAGGGGCTTTTTTCCAGATTAAACCCAAGGCCTTAAATTCCACGTGAAGCAATTGGCAGAATAGAGGTGAGGTGCAGAAGTTGGAGGATGCTTTGGTAAGCAGTGACAGCAGATCAGCTATGGTCTTGGTGTAGCTTTTCATGAATTTTTGAGAAATTGTCATGACAGCACCTGCATGCACAAAGAGTAAGGATAGGAGATAGTTTCAGATACTTTCATGAATTACCTGTGGTCACTGGATGACTGAAAACAAAACAGGGCAAAACTTCACTGTCTCCATCTTAAATGCATGGGAGCTCCTCTGTGCAGAGCCCTCCTAGCTCCACGGGTCAAAAGCTTGAGGAGGATCTGCTCTGTACAGAGCTGCGAGGTTGGAGCCCTAGCCTCCTCCCAAGCACACGTGTGCGTATTTGTCTTCATAACATTTCAGCCTTTCTGGCTCAAATAGCTACTGACCCCTTTGGTTGTCTGCTCCCTTTGGTTATCAGAACCACAGTGGATTTCCAGATTCCAGTATGCTCAGTTCCATGCTTGAGGTTATTTGGGACAATTTATTATTTACATTTCTGGGACCTGGTAAATTAGGTTCTCTGATTAAAACTGCAGAGGCGTAGCAGGGCTCCATTGGCATCTGAAGATGGGCACCTTTCAAAGCAGTGGTCACGTGTATGGAATCCAGCATGGATGAGCTGCTGGGCTGTTGGCTCCTCTGGTGCTTTTCCTTTTTTACCTTTGTAGGCCCAGCTCTTTGGAGTTGTTTGAACATAGTCATGGCAATCTCTGTGTACATAAACTAATACATGCAAAGCCTTTTTCACAACCCACGCCCGAGATTGCAAACTTTGCGGCGCAGTGTCTCTCCTCCCTACATGTTTGTATTTAGCACAAGGCTGGTCTCATGGGGAGTTTCCAGACAGTACAGCATGGAAGCCATAAAATACAGTAGTTCAGATATAAGAAAGGCTAGGAGGCTGTTGGTTCAGAGTTCCTGGAAAGCCTGGGATGGTGTACAAATGAGGTAATATCTAAAACATCTTCAAATATGTTTCTAAAGCAAATGTTGCACAATTAAATTAAGGCTTCAGAGGAATTAAGGCTTCAGTAGAGGCAGATTTGTTTTTCTGTTGAACAGGACAAGTGTGTCATATTTAATGATTCCCATAGAAAAATGTGGACTTCAAAATTAAAGCCACAGACGTGTTGTCAGTCTAACAAAGTATATCAGATTGGGACATACATTGCATAAAACCCGAGGAGTTCTCACCATCTCTTTCTTGTAGAGTTTTGCCTTTTCCTAGGCTTTCTCTTTTGGTCTAGTATGTGTATTCATGCAGTAATTATATTTTTTCTCAGGGTCAGAGACCAATGAGCAGAGCTGTGCTGCAGATTGCTTCAGCTGCCTCCTGCTGTCCCCGCATGTAGCTCTGATCTTATTTGATAGATATTCTCAAGCTGTGTTTCTTAATGAAACTGTCTTTAAAATAGCAATCCGTGGGTTTACAGAGCTACAAATTTTTTGCAGTTGTGTATCTGAGACAATTTTATATGTCGTTTGAAATTACTCCATTAAGCTTATGTTCAGCTGTTCCAAACATACTTCTGTTCCCTGTAAAAGGTGCGCTCCTGCGGCACTTCCAGATACAGGTGTCCTTGGTTGACTGAGTTTCTCTACTTGCATGAGGCAATATTTGCGTGACGCAAAGAACAGCATTAAAAATTGCTTCTGCTTTCCTTGCTTGGTTTACAGAAGAGGTCTGTTGAGTCTCTTTGTCGAACACTTTGGACCTGGGTTGTTTAAAAAGGACTAGTGGCTTCTTGTGGTCATCCAGGGATTCTTGTCCGGAGTCTCACAATCCACCTGCACAGGACTTCCTGAAAACATTGAGGATCTTCAGAGTTTTCAGCTTGACTGTCTCCATTTAGTCAGCAATTTTGGAAGTGAAAACCTTCATAAATCTTTAGATTCTGAGAATGCCTCAAGCAAGGACTTTTCACGGGGTGTCTAAAGTTCTCAAATGACTCAGATACAGTATCCATATCAGTAAGTAATATTTAGTAAATAATGTGTCTTGAAAAGCCTGAGTCATAGCCTGAGTCATAGTTCAAGTAGACAAGAAGGTCTCATTTTCAATCTAAAAAATTGAATAAAAATATTTAAATAGTTCAGTCTTGTGGCTTTAGGACACAACTCCTAGGCTGTATAACAGACTTAGAAAGCTGGAATCTCCCCAGATGAGGGGAAACCAAAGCATTGCAGACAAATTTTCATCTGTCTTCTGCACTTGAACCTGTAAACTTGCACATGAACCCCCTGTGCCTGGCATTAGCATATTTACACACACTAAAGTGCAAGTGGAAGGTCAGGTTAGGTAGCCGGGCACTGTTTGTGTGGTTTGTACACAGCAAAGTTGGGTTTACACATGCTGATGTGGTATGGCCTATTTCCGCAAATGGAAATTTGAGGCCACTTTCGCAGAATGTGTTAACCTCGCATCGCCAGATTGTTCTGCTCTTCTCTCAGGAGTGCACATGCAAAATTAGGTAACACACGTTGAATGTGAAGCTCAAAATATTTAGCCCTGTCTAACACCGAAATCAATTAGAAGGTTCATTGCAGGGTGTGTTTGATTTCTTTAATAAAGTCAGCCAACACATAGCAGTTACATCTGACGAAGGAAGGAAGAGAAAGAAGTTGATGTTTACAGTTCTGGCACTAAAATTCTCAGCGTTATTAAAAAACCCCTGATCTCTTTGTTTATGAGTTTGTAGAACTAGAAAGGTATTTGCTTAAGGGAAAAAAAAAATTTCTTTTTAAGATTGCTTTTTCGTTGTTACCTCTAGGAGGTAGCTGTGATGTCAGGAACAGTTGTTGAGGAAATAACAGCCCTAGTCTCTTGTTTGTAGCAGGATTTCAGATTTGGCTGTGCCAGGGACACGAGCATCGTTTGTATTTCTGCATCTCTGTGACGGAACAGATTTGTCTAGTTTTTTGTCTTACCTTTTTGTTTTGTTTCAATCTTACTTAGGCTAGGCATAGCTGTGTAAAAATCCCAAACCAAGTAAAACAAATCCTTTACGGTCTGTCTGATCTTCCAGCCTTTTCATTTCTGATGTTAAAACATTTTCATTTCTGATTGGCTATGTATGAAAGCCAAAATGACTGAAATTTCAATTCTGGATCAAAATCTGGCAGCTAGTAGACTACAAAACTGTGAGCGAAAACATTGTTCTGTATGCACGAGGCATGAAAGTTAATTGTTTAAGCAAAAGATTTTTTCAGATGTTTAGGTTTTGCATATGAATTGTCCCACTAATACTAGCATAAATCTTCTACAAATACCCTAAGTAATACAAATGTTTGCTAATAGCTTGTTTGATTTTGAACTTGCTTCAGTTGCTTTGGCAAAATACTATTCCTGAGTGAGTAAAAGAGTAATTGGGTCTGCAGCCTTCAAGTGCGTGGCTGGAGCTGTGCGTCACCTCATTACTTTCAGTACTGTCTTGGGATCTCTAATGCCTGCAGCTGGTCAGTGTGCCGTGTCACCCGGTACAAGCCGTGTCGCACGGCAGCCACGAGCCACGCCCGTGAGCACATCGCGCGGGATGTGAGGTCAGTGCTGACTCAGAGGGGAAAGGAGTACTCATCAAACCCAGTTAGGACCTCTGTTTATGAAGGGACTTCACCCACACTCCCATTTTCGTCCTTTTCCTCACAGGGTGGTGTGACAGTTCCCTAACCTGAACTTGTGGAAATGATATCAAAAAGGGGATGAATTTGACTTGCAGATGTCGAAGATTTTCATCTTTTTTTAGTAAGAATTTGAAAATGTTTCTACATTTATTTGTTTATTTATACACACACACACAAATATAATCTCACATTTGCTTTACAGATAGTTAAAAGTCCTGTGACTGTGACCTTCTAAAATTACTGCCCTATCAGTCAGCTAAAGTTGCTTTTGGGCAGTACCGATCTGTCAAACCAGCCATGAGATTCCAAATCGGTTTCTTTCAGATCTTCAAGTGACTTGGCGCTTGAGAGGGCTGGGTGCGATGCTAAGCCTCCCACTAGTCTGGAGATGCAGAGGAGCAGATGACGCCACCTGAAGCTCTCCTTCCCGACACCTATGGAAAGCCCTGCCTTCTCACTCAGGCTGTTGAATCGCCTGCTTGGCAAGCCAGGCATAGCGACCCGCTGTAGCTGAGCAGTGTATTTTGGTACCAGTACCTGTTTTTTCCTGTGGATTTTGAAATGTCGAAAAGTCTACTAAAGTTCATGAGCTTTCAAGGCACTGACACAAGAAAAGGAGGAAAAAAAAGAAAGCAAGAGGGGTCTAAGCAAGAGGTGTTGCTTATGGAATTTTGTGAAGCCTTTTACACCTGCACAAAATGTCTGTAAAGTGACACTAAACTAACCCGCTGCATTTTGTTTACTTGCTTTGCATGGGTGTAAATGATTAAATAAAATGCCAAGCAGTGGAGGATTCAGCATAATGATTGTACTGTTTTAGCTTGCTCTGCATGGCTTGTTCTATTAATATAAGTTTGTGGTCAGGAAGGAATGCAGTCTCACTTCGCTAAAATCTGAAACTCGGTAAAGCATAATATGTGCAGTATTAATTTTGGTTTGACACCTGCCAGGCAAAGATCCTCACCAGCCAAAGGCATTCTTCTCAACTGAGCTCCATCTGTTGCGTAGATCTTTGGTTCTGATATTTCTAACTACTCAAGCCAAAGCAAAAAGAAGAGCCAACTTGAAGAAAAAAAATCTCTAGGAGGAATGAACAGTTTTATCAAGGCTAAATATAATAGCTTATTGTCACACTTGGTTTAAGTCCTGTAAGGGAAACATGTACGATTAGTTGTGTTATATAAGAAAACAGGCCTTCATACTGGCAGTATGAATTTTGTTGTGGCTCGAAAGGAACATTGATAGCTGAAGTCCAAGCACATGATTTTATTGTTGAAATGCGGCAGCCTTTAGAAAGATTTCTCAGTAGCAAAGTTGCTGGTAAAAAATTTACTTACTTGTACTCGGCAGATAAAAAGCCCAAGGAGTCTGCTGTGATTCTTGCACGCAAAGGAGCAGCAGGATTAACACTTGCCTCAGCTCTTTGAAAGACAGCTCAGGCTATTTGAAATAAGCATTCAAGTAGAGTCTGTCAAAAGAAGTTAACTTCCAGCCCCCTCACAAAAGTTGCATGATGAGTTTGTCACCTAGCTGACAAAATAATCATTAATTGCTCCAGTTGTCTTTGTTTTGCACTTGGAGTGGGTGAATTACTCTGTCAGAGCTGCCCTGCCCACCTGGGTAAACATCTGCCTCCTATGAAACCATGAGAAGTCTACTGCAAATATGAACGTGCTTTATGATCGTCATGACTTCGTACAACCATCCGCTGATTGTGAAGTATTATTTGTGATAGCATGGAGAAGAAACTTGACTGAGGGAAATGATGGTTCTGTGTGCTTCAGACCAATAATTAATGGTCGGAAGTGCCATGAGTATTATCAAATTCCATTGAATTCACTAAGAACTGCAGAGCATTCAAAAATGTCTAGAAATCCACTGGCATACTTCAGAATTTGATTTTTTCAGCATTATTTCTAGCTGACTCTTAGTGTAATGGCCAGCATGTAAACCAGAGACTCTCGTCTCTGCTCTGTCAGGCTATCAGGTGGCTTTGTGCTAACAACTAGTTGCACCTGGCTTCCAAAAAATGGTCATACGTCTTCTTTCCATATAACTTTTCAAGTCATATGTGTTCATTTGGGAAAAAATCTTTGGCCAAGGTCTGAATGCTTGCTATCTGTATTTAAGCAGTTCTTCCGAATAATTCCTAAAAGCTCAGGTGTTTCTCAGAACCTCCCAACTGAGCAGATATTTCTTTTTTCCTTAGCGTAACGCTGCATGCTGAACCTGTTCATGCATTTATACCAAAGGTATCACTGCAAGGATGCCGTTGTTAGCTGTGGCTTCAGTGCTGATGCATATAACTTATTTACGTATAACAATATAGAAATTCATAGGAAATATAAAGCAAATTTTACTTCCACTTCAGTGTCTACAGCCGCATCAAATGCTGCTAAAAATAAAAAGGTATAAAACCACAGAATGATTAAGTCCAGTCCTGTCTGTAATGCTTAGGTAATCCTGCTTGAAAAGAGAGCAGATATATGTTGTGTTTGTGTTTTCTTTGCATAGGTATTCTTTTTCTTCATGCACCTGTAGTTGCCATTTTATTTATGAAATTAATTATTTTATTTCATGGTATGCAACAGCAGAGAAATACCAGGTAAGGTTGTAATTCATTTTTTGCATGGGAAACAGAATGACATCCACACTATTACCTGCTGAAACTTCCTCCCTGCTCTTCCGAATAAAAAGCAAATGGACAAGTGAAAACCCAACCTCTTTCAGTTCCTTAAACCCAGGGCTTGCTCCCTATGGCTTGAAAAGGGTGAAAACTTGAGACACCGTGAATTTATTTAGGGACTTCTCTGTCAATCTGTTTAACATCGATTAATACTGAAGGCTGTCAGTATAGCAGAGATATGTGGAGGTACAAAACCTGCAAGACAAATTAAAAAGAAGTTCAGGAAAACTGCGTAGCTACTGGGACTGAATAGTGGGAAAACAACTGAAAACCTTTGTCATCAAATCTGAATGTTTATGTTTCAGGTTTTAGCAGTCCGCTGCCACATCCGCAGCTACTAGGCAGTCATTAGCAAGTGATAAAGAATATACGAATTAGCTGCTGGTATTGAGCCAAAATAGAAACATCTGCGTTCTTGAATTGCCTGTAGATTTACAAAATTTTATGCTGTCTTTTTTTCCTACCCTAATACTCAAAATGTATTTAATGTCACAAAGTGTGATGCTTTAGAGCTCACACAGGAGAAGAGATTGCCCATGAATGAAGATATATGTACTTTTTAATTATACCAGTAATGCTGAGTCCCAGCAAGCTTTTGGCAGGAAGGAGCTGAATTTGGTACCATGGGTGGATTCTGCTTCACTTGAGGGAGACCGTTTAAAGTTGCCATAGATTTGATTATCTCCGGATCATGGCCACAATTTATTCTGCAAGTTGGCTGTCATGCTATTAGATTCCAATTTATTTAACATAAGACAGATAACTTCATATCTTTTAAGTCTTAAAAAACCAGCATGATGTGGAAGAATGCAGCCAGTCTTAAAAATTTATTTCATATTTACTTTCATTTTGATTACTGCCTTTCCTAATTTAATTAGAAGGCATGGAAATGTAAATTACCATGATAGAAGTATGCTTACGAGGAAGTGTTTTATGATCACTAATTTGCAGAGGTTGGTTTTATTCATACACATTCTGTATATTAATGACTGTTTGCATTAATCAGATCAGAATTTATCAAGATACAGAAACTTTACAATCCTGCGTTTATGAAGCATAACTGCAGCATATACTCAGATGAACAAAAAATTTTCTGTCAAATATGTTTTACTGTAATGTAGTCAGTTGAAAAAAATGTGCCGCTTTCTAAACCCCTGTTTTAGGTGTTTTTCTTTTAATGTGCTTATGGTACAGATTCCATTCTGTAGTTTAGTCTGAGTTATTTAACTGACCAAGATTTGATTTTGATTACATTAGAGAAGATGGTATTTATTCTGGATTTGTACAGGCATTCTTGGGAAGGTAACTGGGCCTGTTGTTCCTACAAAGGTGCAGGTTTTCCATCACCGGGATTTCCCCGTGCTGAGTCAGCTCAATGGGAGGAAGAAGAGGGAGTTCCCAAGCAGAGATCAGCGATCAGCACATGCTTGGCAGTCGTCGCTAAATGGTGTTCTCTGGTAGCCTCACATGGGATGAAGGAGGTGCGCATCTCTTTGGTAGCGAGCAAAAGCCTACCGAGGAGGCAACCAGCACAGATAAGTGGAACAGCTCCCACGGTCTTCCACCTTGCAGCTACCTATGTAACTCACCATTCACATTCGGCAGGAGAGACAGAGAAACAGATGCACACGTCCTAAAAGCAGGAGAAGGCTATACATCTTCTCCAAGTTATTTTAATCTTCTGCACGTTATTTTAATCTGAGTGTATTAACTTTATATATGGCAAGATATCTATAATGGGGTCAGCCATCTTGCTTCAAAGAGTACAGGATTTGGTTCAATTTTTTGTCACTCCTTGGTCAAACACTTTTTGAAACCCACTGACACCAGGAGGTGAACCGTGGTGGTTTTGAATAGACTTTGGATGGGCTGTGTGATCCGTGCTGTTTGCAGATGTATAGAAAAGATATGTATATGGCGATATATAGAAGAGAAATATTTTTCCAGGTTCCCTGGAGCATGATTATTTGGAGCTGATGCAAAACACTAGTGTTCCCTTTCCAGCCTTTGAATCAGTCTAGTGTTTAATTAGCAACAATGACTACAAGAAAAAGAACACCACCCAAATTATATAGTAGGGGTTGGTTTCTGGATAGTCTGTTCTACTTTTTTCACTGATCAGTGATTTGAGCTTGTTTCCTTGTGTTTAAACAGGTCCTGAATCAGACCCTTCTAAAATTCACAGCAGTGAAATAACCTTATAATGCTTCATGATCATTTTTAACTTGCACAGGAGGGAGTAAGCGCTGCATTCTCCATGCAGGCCTGCCAAGTGTCGCATATCTAGCGTGATACTTTCCCATCTGGCACTCCAGTCATTCATTGCCACAGGTTGGCTTAGAGCTCATGAATTTGGATGTGCTGTAGGAAGAGGGCAGGCATTTGCATGCAGTTCCACCTGTTAGGACAGGGTTGGGAGAGAACAGCTGAACAAGAAAACAGAAGAGCAGCTGTACACATGGAGGCTCACTGTCACCTCCCATTCCCTTTTCTAACAAATTGAGCCAAGCCACCCCCTGCAGTTATCCAGCACCTTCTGTTTATTCCACCCTTCTCGCCAGAACAGCCACCATCATCTGCCCTTTGACTTCAGTGATCTACAGCACCCACTGGGTCCCTCAAAATGCTTATTCTCTGCTTTCCCTTTCATCCAGCATCTCTGGCAGCTCAAGGGTGGCTGCAGCTTTCAAAAGTCTCTGATCCCTCCATTAGTGGGAGCATTACACACTACCTTCCAATTCAGGTTCTGCAACCCCACCTCACTGCTCTTGAAAGCCTGTCCCAACCTGATCCGCCAAGTGTTGTTCTGCTTCATGACCCACTTCTACCATTGCGCTCAGGCCAAGGGGATTTCACTTTAAAGCAAATCTACCTGGTTAGGTGCAAGGTGTTTGCTATTGTGACATTCAGTCATTAAATAATTTCTGGAACATAACACAGCTGCCAAAACACACAGCACACACTCTGGCAACCATGACCATGCCTGTTCAGTACCCACTGCTGGGTCTGTCGTTCAGGCTAGTTGAACAAGTGCACTGCGCTCCAAGGGGGCTGGAGGGAAGCAGAGCCTGGCACTAGGTTCTTTATTATATACATTTCCCTTTAGCTGAAGTGCCCCAAATGTCACTGGCTGCTGGCATGTTAGCCATGATGGTTCTGTGGAGCTTCAAAGTCCCTTTTAGTGTAATTTCCTATAGTAACCAAGGCTTTGAGCTCCTCCACTGTGGGCCGTTGTGTGTATGCATGTACCTCTAGTAGCTTCTGAACCTGTTGGCCAACTTTAAGAAGCCTGCCTAGTTGCTGTTGTGGAGAGGAGCGATTTCATGAGTGCCTTGAGAATTGGTAAGCAGCTGGAGGAGACAAGTCTTGAAGCACGAATCATCTGTAGGACTTGCACCTGGGGGAAGCAAGGCTTCTTTGGTTTGCTGCTTGTGGAACTGCTTGATCTAACTTTAGCACTTCTTAGGGAAGAACTGTACTCCAGATGCCAGGAAAGACGGTTAAAGAGGACTCTGAAATGCTTGCTTTGAACTCTTCAGAAATTATGAGCAGGATCTGGTAAGAGAGTCAAGTGAACAACAGTTAGTGACTTGAGTCCAGATCACTGAAGGACTCTGTACACTTATCAGTAGAAGATGCTGAGGCCAGATGCATGCCTAAGCAGTTACTCCTTTTTACAGTCCCATTCTAGTTATGCAGGGTCTGAAGCCCAGAATCACCTACCTGTTTCAGATGTGATTATATAAAAATCAGAGCGTTTGCCTAGCATTGTTTCTGCTGAGGGCTCTTGCATGCAATTTTGCTCTGTTTCAGCATACCCCTGGATTCCCAGGAGAGTTTTCTCTCCACCAGGCTCCATTCTAGAGGCTGGGAAGCATTCTTGACCCTTCCCGGGGAAATCTCTATATTTTTTTCTGGAATGACTTATCAGGAGAAAGGAAATGAAGAGGAGCGTGACTGTGCACCTCAGCATTAGGATGTACAGCTCAGAGAGACCCGGATTCCCATCTCCTTCCAGGGCTGCTTCTGTCTTCTTATCCAATGAGTATGTACATGGTCATTTAAATGGATAAAATACAGAGGCAGCGCTGGAAGCAGAGACCAGTCCCCAGAACATCCTTTCCCAAGGGACAGATTTGTTAGATAGTTATTAGATAAGAGCTGGGCCATTGTATCTCTGGCTCCTCAACTGTCTCCTGAACTGCCTGCAGAGTTGTCCTTGCAGGATTAGGCAGCAGCTGATTGAGACTTTTTCAGCACTTTGGATTCAGGTACATCATTTCCATCAAAGTCCCTTTTACATAGCAAAGAGCAAAAGCCAAAAAGTTGGTTTTGTGTTGCATCATGTAAAAATGTATTGAGTGCATAAGGGAGAAGGCTCCCTGAAACTCCCAACAGAGGCTTTTGGTCGTGCACAGGGAAGTCATACTTAGATGGAGAAGGGTCCTTTAGACAAAACCGCAAGGCACTTTAGGCTGCCAGCAGTTCTGAGGAGTCAGCTGGGTACTTTGCAGATCAACCAAAAATGCCTCAGCACTTTTTGCTGCTGCGTCCTGTGTTGGAGCCAAGCTCGCTTGCTCCCCAGCACATGCATTCCAGCTGCATGGAGAGCGGGAGGTCGGTTCCTTGATGCTGATAAAGATTTTCCCATGGCGCAAGACAGCCTAAGAGATGATCTCAGCTCTTTTCATCACCTAGAGACGGTGATGAGAAAGCAAAAGCAAAAAAGAGTCTTCAAGTGATTCAAAGCCCATTTTCACTGGACTTTATCTTGCATCCTCCCACTTGTGCCAAGCGGGACAGAGCTGGGGTCAGTTTATTTTCCATCCCCCTGATTGTTGCAACATCTTCTTGGAGTCTCCTACTTAAAGCTGGAGAGGTCCTGAAGAAAAAGAAATGCAAAAGTGGTGACCAGCTGCCTTTGCCCCATATATAGCTTTGGTATCTGGGTTACTCTCTTTTGTCTGGTACGTATGGGTGATACTGTCTATTTATATCCAGTTCTGTTTCCTGTCCACACTCACCAGCACTGTCATATCTGTGTAGTGGTCTGGAAGCACACATGTACACACAGGCCAGAAGTTGTCAACATCGCCTGTTTTTTTAACTGGGACAGCTAGGATAAAGGCTTAGGGTGGATGAGCTTCCTTGACCAGTGAGAGCTGGAGACAGGGAGAAGCGCGTTCCCTCGTGCTGCAACTTCGAACAGAAGGAGCTGTGGGTCTTCCTCTGGGTCAGTTTCAGCTCCAAAACCAGGGTGGAGAGTGTCCTCCCCACCTCCAGCCCAGCGAAAGGGGGTTTTCATGGTCCCGAGTGCTGTGCCAGCAAGCTGGCCGGCAGTCCCAGGAGAGCAGCTCTGCACCAGGCTGGCGCACACCCCAGCACAAAGCCGTCGGCTCTCCATTCCTCAGGGACTTGGTGGCTTCAGTGTGAGCAGCGAGACTTCAGCCTCTAAATCTCCGCAGCGCACGGCCCTGGCAGTTTGCGGCGTAGACCAAGTCCACAGCTGGACACGGTGTTTCACTCGGTGTGCTTGCTGGAGGTGATGGCACCGCAAATTGCCGTCTCCGGGGAAACCCTCAACACCCTCTGGTCGTGCCCCAAGCCCTGCTTCTTCCCCTTTCCAACTGCAGTCCTCATATCCTTCCTGAAGCATATTTCTAACATAAGCATGTACACCTCCACATGGGATCCACCTAAAGCAAGAAGAGCTTCACAATTTTTGCAAAACTGAGGTCTCGGTATCCTAAATGTACCTTTCAAATGCAACTGCAAGATCTGCATAATTGAAACTTTTGCTCTAATTGTTACCTCCCTCAGGCAGTTCCTGACAAATGGAGATTATAAGTGAGGGTCTATAGCAAACATAACTAAAAAAAGGCATCTTTAATGTTTTCGCAATGTGTTCAAAGCAGCTTGGGTGCTGAGCACAGAAAACTCATTTCCCTTTTACCTGAAATGCCATTATGTTTATTAAATTAAGAGTGGCATTAATCCTAGAACATATCCAAATCTTTTTGTGATTTTGCATTTGTCATAACTAAAAGATCTCACTAAATATTTCTCTATACCTCTAAATAATATTGCCCGTCATGTAATACTTGTCTCAGATTTTCCTCAGTGACTTTGTATCAGAGCTGAAAAAGAGCTATCACAGAAAATAAAATGGGACTAAAATAACAGTCCTTTGTATTAAATTTAACATTTGGCTTCTGTCCCAGAATTTTCCACATCCATATTAGAATCAGATGGCAGCGTAAGATGAAAAGATTTCCTGGATGGATTTTATTCTTATTCTTATTAAAGGGCTGATAACAGGCTGAAGGCAAGATACTTGTAGTAAAAAAATCTGCCTAATATCAAAGGCTGGATGGACAAGCTGACATGTATTATTGTTAGGCCTCCCTGCTTGATCACATTTCAGTATCATAAAATCATTCTGCTAGTGAACATGAAGTATAAAAATTCCAGCATGAGAGCAAAAAGCCCAGGCTGGCAGGTAGCGCTCCTTTGGGCACACTGCTTTATGCTTAGTAGCTGACCATAAGCCAATGCAAGGGTTTAATATCAAAAAGTAGTGTTGGCAACAGCACAGTGTAGCTATATGTATTTTAAATTTTAGTTATTCTCAAATGTTTGTGTTCATGAAAGACACTCCCTCGTCCTGACTTACCTGTGGAGCTGGTATCACATGTGATGTGACAGCGTAGGGCAGCCTCACCAGTATTGCTCAGCCTTCTTCAGGAGGCACGCATCCTCTGCCCTGTCCCCAAACTAGCCACTTGCCCCGGGTTCCTTTGGCAATCTGGAGACAGAAGGATGAAAGGGACTTGAATACTCCTCAGAAAGCAATTTTCCCTTTACTCAAAGCAGCTTTGTATAGTACTTACGTATGACTGGGCTTAAATTGTACAAACATTTGCAAGCTCTGGGTATTCTATGCAAAAACAATTACTTTTGATAAAATGAAGGAGTGGTGCTTTCTAGTGTTGCTGTTCTGCTGCAGTGGAGACTGTGAGCGTGATATTGTAGTTATAAATTAGATTTTGCAAAGCAGCTCTTCTGTAGGGAGTCTGCTGCTTCAGACTGACAGGCTATAATTAGCATTTTCTTGGGGATATTTTTGCTCCGTTTTGACGCAGTATCTTCAGCAACAAAAGTAGAGCAGCAATTGCAGGCTGCATTGACCCTTCATTTCAGCTTGTGATTGCAAAGGGTATCGAAGAGCAAATATGCTTTATAGATATGTTATGCTGCTTTCCTAAATGCACCTTTTTAAAGCAACTGGTATGTGGTTTGAATGTACAGGCAGAGAATCATTTCACCAGCACTGGTGTTTACAGCATCAATGTCAACATCTGAGCTTCTACCCAGCGCTCCTTTTACAGTCAGTGGAGAGAAACGTGCACATTTAGAGGAGTAATTAATCTGATCTATTTTAGACATCTTCTTTCCAGTGAGATGGATTGTATTCTAGAAGAGCCTATTTCTCTCCTTAGCGATAATTAATCCTAGTATAATTAGTTCAGGAGGGGCTATCTGTAGTTAGGTGAGATGGATCCCATAGAGCATGTTTATGAATAGCACTGTATTCTCACTCTGCTATTAACACTGTTTGTATTAATGACTTTTTGTTTTTTAATGATCAGATTACCATAGGGAATATGCAAAGAGATCACTTGCGTTTGTAAGAAATACTTGGTTCAGTCCCTAAGAGATTTTTACCACCGATAATTACAGCTGCCTTAATCCTTCCTGTGAAAGCTGTTTTGGTAGTTGTATTGATCCTGTCCTCCGTGACTCAGGTACCAGTTCAATGCTAACCATCTTCTCAGATGAAGAGTGCTTTCTGGGGCATGTTGGGTTCTGGGGCAATACTAAGGGACATAGGGCAGAAATCTCTGAGAGAACATGGGACTTCCTTGCACTCTCCTGAAAACAGCTTCAGGGAGGCCAGATGAATGTGGCTGTAGCACATACGTGCATGTTTTCAGGAGTGTTACTACAACTGGGATGAGGGATAAGAAAGCAAAATTTGTATTGGGGAACGGTGTGGATGCCCTGTTCATTTGGGTTCACCCAAACCATGCTTATGGGTTCATTCAAATAGAAGAAAAGCCCCCACAGCTGGTCTCCTCAAGACGAGTTTGCCATATATGACAGGGCACAAAGGGTAAGTAGCATCTTAGGAGACAGAAGAATTTCCTGTGAACAGCCCTCAGCAAAAAAATAGAGTAATACCTAGTAACTAAGGAATCAAAGTCGTTTCTGAAGTGTATAAACAGAGTCACAGAATAGGAGTAATAAGGTATTATTGGTCCCCTATCTGTCATTTATCACTATATACTGGTGCAAGCAGATTGATTTTTAGAGGGTGATGGCTGCTGGGAAAGTGTTCCTTGAAAAACTTTCTTGTTTACTCCCCCAAAATCTATAATTACTTTTGGAAGTCTTGGCTTTGGAGTAGAATTCTGATATCTGGATTATTGACACCAAAACCTCAAGGCTCCCTAGTATGGTCCACCGAGCATTAGTTTTCCTTTTATTAATCTTCTGGTTGATTATGTAATTAATTTTTCTAGGTGAGTATGTATTCTGTTTCTTTAATTAATTAATTCTTTCACCTCAGCTTTGCTTATTCCCTCCTTTGTCAAGGTCTTACATTAATATTTGCAGCATTGCCTAGTGACATGTGTTTGCATTTTCTTTTTCTTTTTCTTTTTTTTACAGATGTAACTGAAATTGCACCATGTATTTTGAAGACTTCACCAACAGATCAGCAGCTGAACAAGCTTGCGAGGAGACTGGGACCCGAATGGGAGCATATAGTTCTGTGCCTGGGTTTGTCCCATACTGACATCTATCGATGTAAAGTCAATCACCCTCACAACCTGCAGTCGCAGATCGTAGCTGCGTTTGTCCTGTGGAGACAGCGTTTGGGGAAAAAAGCAACCATGCAAAGTCTGCAAGCCAGTCTGATGGCAGAAGAAGTGGATCCTTCTGTGATACAGTATATGCTTGAGTGAAGCCTTGCTCTTGACTGGGAGCTTTCAAGTACTGCGTTAAATTAAATAAAGAGGATTCACTGAAATGTATGTTGAAGAGCTGACGCCTCAAACTGGAAAAAAATGAGGTTGGGAACTGTGGTTTTATTAAGCTTAAACATTCCAGTTTTCTGTGGCATCTTGTGACTTGTAATTCTTTTCATGCCAGATTAATTTTTAGCAGGCATTAAAAAATGGATCACTCTTTCCTGTTCGCTTTTGTACTATTCCAGTGGGGATATAGGGTGACACTTAAAGTCCTTGAAAGCAGGAGGCCCTGCAGTGAGTTCAGCAAGGTTTCTGGTTTCATTGCGGGAACAACACTTGGTTTAACCTATTTTCTGGACTATATAGGAGCCTTTTTTACTGCTGTTCCGTGCTAGTTCCCTGATATCCCAGCAAGAAATGAGAATAATCACTGTTACTAATTTAACAATTTTACAACAGTTATTGCAGGTGGCTAATTTCACATTTATAAAAGTTTTAGCACATACAGTTCCTTGCTGGGATAGATGGCTGCCACCTTAGTCTGCCTTTGAAACCGGCCCTAAGTGGAAGTAAGGGGAACCTAGTGTGCCTGTGAGGGTTTCTCCCATTATTGTTTAATGGGTGTAGGTTTCTGCAAGGAGACAGGCACCGTGCGCGTACGCCATCTCTTAGCACAGCACGGGTGGGGAGTTCTCAGGGAAGACACGCAGTAGAAAAGTGACCAGAAGGTAGGCAGGAACAGGCAAACAGAGTGAGAAGGGGCCTAAAAAAGGAGACAACTGCTAAGTTGTCCGTGTTTGTCTCTGCTAATAAACTAGGAGACAACCTGGTGCCTGCTGAGTCTTTGTGCTGTGCTCTGGATCCAGGCAATCTTGTTTCACTGAAGTTTTACTCTTAGGTCAAGTGTCCACGGGCACCCTTGTCTGACCACTGCATGCCCAACAGGGCACTGAAGCTTGCAGGTCCTTTCTGGTGCAGATGAACTCCCCAGTGCTCTCCTTCCTGCTTGTGCCATCCACCAGGCTCGTTTGCTTTCTGCACCTAATGGGGGCAGCTTTGACATTCCTGTCCCCAGTTCTTTGCCAGCTGTAATTGTACCACCAGTAATTTGGGCTTTTCTCCACCTTCCCTCCTGTCAAGGCAATTTTCTTCCTGCTGGAAGAAGCCACTGAGGCTTTTGCTGACCAGGTGAGTGGGGATCAGTCCACAGGTTATGTATCCAAAGGCAATGGAAGTGACCAGCTGCTCTCTGAGGCCTGATGATAAGAGGCAGAATACGTTTTAATTCTCCCTGCACAGTTTGCTGTACAGTCAATGAAGAACAAAGTTTGGATGCTGGGTTTCCAGGTCTATTTATGAGCAAGTTACGGTAGACTCTTTCATCTACAGTCGTTGCCAAGTAACTTCCTATCCTACAAGATCTGCCCCGTATAATTTAACAGCTTAACAGCCTTGTCAGAAGTCTTTACTGGGGCAAGAATGAACTTTACTGCATTTTTTTTTAATTCTTTCTATATCCAGATTTTGGAAGACATCTGTGAAATTAGGAAAGACAAAGAGATTTTAAGGAAATCCTGTCTGCCTTGATTTTCAGAAGCATGGGAACAGGAAAAATATCCTGGCAGGATCCCGAAGCAATCTGGTGGTATTTTGGTTTTAATCTTCTGTATACAGTTCTGACTTTCAGTAAATCGTGATCCTGGTATACCTCACTTAGATCTTAACTAATTATATCCTGTTATGCCTACTTACAGAGTTTATCAACAAATCCCAGATAAACAATGTAAATCAATTTAGGCCTTGGGATTTATTTATTTTTCTGTTTCATGGTGCTTTAATGCCAGCATATTCTTTTTTTGGTTGCAAACCATCCTAGAGCAGGTGTACAGACATTTGGCAAATTCATATGAGCACGGCCCAGCGTAGGGAGCGTGATGAGGACTCTGAAGCAATTCTGCCAGTGAGATGGGCAGGAGCATGGTCTGCATTTTAGGGAAGAGGGGCAAAGCAGTGTCCCTGGCAGCAGTTTGGAGGAACCAAAGCTGGAGATGGGGAGCAGGAGAAACTACTGGAAACATGATTTTGAGGAAGAAGCTGGCTCCCAGCAACATAAATGCAATTACCTTATCTTGTTCTGAGCCAGCACAGACCAAGTCTTAACACAGACTGGTCTCCAAGGGAGTCATCCCCAGTTAACCCAGCATGAGCGCAGTGCTGCAGGAAGGCAACCAGTGCGGGCGGTAAAGCAGTGTAATGGGCACACTCACAGGGCCCTGGTGCCTTCTTCTTTGGGTGAACTTTGCTTTTCATGTTCTTCATTTGTAAGACCAATGTCAGGTTATCCATAACTAGTATATTTAGAGTCTTTTCAATGGTTAAGAAAACAGCCTGGAGTAGGTATGAAGTGTCATGCCAAAGAAGCCTTCCTTACAAGTCAGGTATCATTCTGTGTATCTAGTATGGGCCACTGGAAACCTGATGGGTGAGTATCATATCAGGTAATGTCTCCATTTAAATTGGTCTTTAGGTGGGCTAAATTCTGCATCCCAGCAGTGGTACTGAAATTACAGGAGCCACAGCTAGACAAGAAATTTAAAACCTGGCCTCCCATATTGTCGAACAAAGCACTTAATCCATAATTAGTAGTTACCTTCACATTCCCAGGCCCTATATTAATGCTGTAATACTTGAGTTGCAAATATTGAAGGGAGAGGTTTACTTATTTTATGAGATTGTTTCCATTGCTGTTATTTTTAAATTCATGGAAATGTTCCTATTAGACTCTTCAGTTTTATTAAAGCTTGTTTTTGCACCACACAAATGCAGGGACACATTTAACTTGACAGTAGTATTCCTTTAACCCAGTGGATTTTTCCATCCACTTAAAAATATTTTTCTTCCGTATGTAATGCTTTATTTTGCACAAGGATGCAATTAAGACAATTTAATTCTTCAGATGTATAGCAAGGCCTCTTATTCTCTCTTAGGACAGTCAAAAGGTCTTAAAATGTTTATTCTTCTCGGACTAATCTGGGAGCAAATGTTATTTATTTAAATGTCACTTGTAGACAAGCCTGTGACTTGAGTATTGTTCAGGAGCGAGGCAACTCAGTGAGCAAATTTCCCCATCTCTCCCTTCGCCTCAACTCCCTCGCGCCACCAGTTTGGGTGATGACAGGGGCTTGCGCAGGGGCTCCTGTGCTCCCTGCCCACCGTGCCCCCAGGGCTGGTGCACGGGGCAGGCTGACAGCCAGGCGCAGCCCCCAGCAAGGACTCGTCCCTCTTCCATTGCTCATCGCTTGCAGCGAGGCACGTGGCCACTCCAGGCTTCGGGCTAGCACATGGGCTCAGGGGCAAAGGTTAGCCAGCAGCAACTGCTCTCTGATGTGTTTGGGTTTCTTAACAATGTTGAAAAAGCCTTTCTAGTGAAACCGGTATTATTGCTATCTACTTATTTGTGGCAGTGTGTAGGAGCCCTGAGAGAGGAAAGCATAAAGGTGGCCCCTGCTGGACCTTCCACTGAAACAGATGGCTTAACTTCTAGTCCTTGGAAAAAGTAGTCATTGATTTTCTTCCTTGGTCTGTAAAGGAGACTTTGAGATCCCATTTAGCTCTCCTAAGTGGTAAGTAGGCTTTATAAAAGCTGTTTTGTACTCTGCAAGTACAGGTGGACTCTTAGCATAGCAATAGGCAAGGTCTAAGAGCACTACTTCCCACCTGTATAACGCAGCATGGATGATCACAAAGAAGGGATCTCCTCAGGGCAGAACCATGTCAAGGAGGCTCTACGCTGCGTTGAACAGTGGCTGGAGTGTAGAGTAAAATGAAAATGCAGTCATCTTCCATCTGCTTCTCCCAGATGATGTGGGGGAAATTTCCATCTTGAGTCATATGTTATGACAGTCATTGATCTATGGAATAAAACATTTTTCAAAAGGCTGGAAAAATAAACAAAGTCGTATTATATTCAAAGAATATAAAAGGCACGCTCATCTGATGCAAAATGTGGTCATGCTGCCAATTTTGTTTCTTACTGGAAATAAAAACAGTCTCTGAGAGCTAATCTGTTTATAAGCTTCCATATTCTCCATAGCCATAGCCTAATGTCAAGGCATAGTAGAAGTAGAGCTGAAAAGGCAGTTCCTAAAAGTTTTGTGTATTTACGATGCATACTCAAAAGCTTTGTCCAGATTTCACAAAATGAAAAGAATTTTGACTTTCAAGGTGTCTTTCTATCACCCGACAAATAGACCTAAAAATAAATCCAGTGATTTGGCTTTTTTTGGCCTGAATACAGTGTCTTTTTTAACTGATTTCCTGAGAAAAAGGAACATTTGCCGGAAACGGAAATAATCTGTCAAAATATCTTTCCAGATTAAAAAAAGAAGTATGTGTTTTAGCAGAATTCACTTCTGAACCTAGCATTTTAGTTGTGAAACAAGATGAATTGGCAATTTCCCTTTGAAGCTGGCGGGGAGAGCTGAATGATCAGTATAGCTGATAATGGCGCAGGAAGAGTCCCAGCACTCCTGCAGCACTGACTGCATTAAAATGTCTGCACGTGTTACAGATACCATTTCTGACACTGATGTCTGGTCCAAGCCCCAACAGCAAAGAGACAAAAAGTCTCTTATTAACTTCAATGCGCTTTGGATTAGGCCTTCTTTAATTGGAACCTGCTGAAGCGTGGGACTTTTACTACCTCCCTTTGAAAAGCAGTCTTTATGGATTTGGGGCAATAAAAAGGAAAGGGTTTTTTGTGGGTGTAGTAAGCACTCTAGGTTATGGGGTCCTCTTTTCACTGCCTCAAGTGCTACTTTGCACTATTCACTTCAAAGTAAGCGTCATGAGAAAGGAAAAAGAACAGAGGAGTGGAGCCATTCAGCAAGGGATATCGGTATGTTTCCAAAACCGAGATCATTTTGAGTTCTGGAATGTGAATAATCCCCTAAGAGGTGGGATTTGATGGCTCAGGAGATTGTTAATAGATTCATGGAGTTTTCCACCTTGAGATCAAGGATCCAAACCCATATTGACCCAAAAGAAACACAACCTAGTGGCAGTCTGTGCAAAATAAACTACGCATTTTCTTTCTTCTATCTTTAGGACTTTCATTTCTGACCTACGCAGCACCAGCCCTTGCTATCAGACTTAGAAAAGGGCATAGAGGATTGAGTGAGCAAAGTACTTGAACTCTGCCCAGAAAAGGGACAAATTCATTAGACCCTGGGAGGGCAAACTAGGCACCGGGAATTGCCACGGCCAGTGTTAATGTTCACATGGTGTGAACCAGCTTCCTGAGAGGCCACCAGCTTCCTGAGAGGCCGTCACCCAGACCTCCTCCACACCGGCAGCAAGCTCATTCACAGAGAGAGGAGACACGGAGACCTCCTTAACAACTCCTTGCAGCACACGCTCAGAGGCTGTTTTCACTTGCTGGCTAGTTATTACTCTCTTGTGAAGGCTGTCATAGCCCTTCCTGAGGAATGTGTGTCTAGGCATAATATTTAACTGCCCAAAGTCCTGTTTCTGCTTGACAGAGGCTCCTCCATGAACATGCTTAGGGCAGGGTAGGACAACACTTTAGCTGGGAGCACTGCTCAAGTGCTGATCCCACCAGCAATGTTTCTAGTTGAAGACACATTTCCAGAGTCAGAGTTATTTTCTGATTAACGATGCCTTTTTTTTCTTAAATTCAGAGCTGATCCAGCACTTGCTTCCTGATTTGAGTTCTGTGCTGGTAGAGTGAGTTTTGCCCTGTGATCGGGATGCTTGCACTTGGCCATTCCGCAGCTGTAAGTCAGCCTGCCCCATGGCATGCAGCTCAGGCGTGGGCCTCAAAATTAGCCCTTTTGACTTTCAAAATATGCAAACTCTTCTAGCACCTGGGACATCTGCATGTTGCTGTTCACTGTGATTTCAATCATTAGCTATTTTATTTTTATTGACTCTAATCTTCCGTCTTTGCACCCTTAACTTTGGATTATCCTGAAGGGAATTGTTGAAGCTAGAGTGGGCGTATTTTTTTTGCATGCACGCTGAACACTGTTCCCTAGGAAGCAGACACATGGGGACTCTTACACTCCTTTGATGTTCATTTTGATTTTTTAGTGATACTTGCTCTGCCAGGAGGGTGATGCTTCCCAGCTCACAACCCTGTGAACTCCAGGAAAGGGCTGGGAGCGTTCCCACTTGTCTGAGGCTGGTCAGGATGAGCCCACGACCACATTTTGCTTCGTGGCACCTTAACAGGAACAGCGCTGGGGATGCGTGGCACAGTCATTGCCCTTGAAAGCCCAACGGGCACCCAACAGCCCTTTAAAAAAAAGAATATAATGACATACTAACAGGAAAATACAACTTTCAATTATCTGAGCAGGCAGACCTCAGTGATACCGCCTTTTATGAGGTAATTTTATTTTTATGGACACATTTGCTAGGCTTTATTTAAATAAGAAAGCAATTGAATAACTAGAGCATGTGGAGAATCCTGATAAGGATCCGTCTTTCAGGTTATTAAACAAACTGCATAGCGAGTGCTCAATTATTCTTCAGAATGCTTAAGCAACACCTTTTGTTCAGATTCCCATCTAGAGTTACCTCCCAGTAAGTTGCCTCCCAGTAATTTCCAAGAAGCAGCATGCGATCAGCACACACCCCTGTTCTGGATAATAAAGACTTCTGAGAAAAATCTCGGGATTAACAAACAACCCATGTAGGGACCTGGGAAATCAAGCCTTCTGAAGGAATTTTACTTGCCTCGCACTGGGCTTGCTGTGCCATCGGGTCTCATGTCTGCATGTGAAACGAGCCTGAATAATTACATATTCTTCCTCTCTGTTGCTGGTCCTGGCTTTGCAACATTTGAGAAACCACTTCAGGCTGCAACTTGTAGAGCGATGCAGAGTGCGACGAAGGCGTAGTGAGACCAAGATTATTTGCTTAATGCACACTTGGGGTTTGCTGTCTGAGCAAGCGGCCATCGCACGGCAAGCAGGGTGGAGCACCGAAACCTCTGCAGAGCAGAGAGAGCTCTGAGGAGCATGGGCGTGCTTCCCAGCTGTGATGCAAAGTGTGTCAACACAGGCCTTGAAGAGGCGACCAGAGGTTTTCCTCCTTGTGATACACACAGGTTTTCTCACCCAGCACCAAGTATTTGGGTCCCACAGAACTCTGAGAAAAACCAAACCAAAACAAACCCTGAAACTAGCTACCTAAAGCAAGAGCCACATCACAGAAGCAGGCAAGAGTAATAGCAAAGATCTGAAGAAAATCAGACTGGAAATGAAGCCCTGAGTCTGGCTGACCAGCCTGTTGTGAATTTGAGGACTGTGATTTTTCTTTCAGCTGCAAACTGGGCGCCGTGTCATGGGTTGTCAGCTTCTCCGCTTCCATGTCAGCTCGGGGCTCTGCTCAGCCCCCGGGCACCTGATAAAGACAGGGAATAGCAAACAGGTCAGAGGGGGACACGTGTGCGTGAGCATGTAGAGGACAAGGGTAAAGGGATTGGGAGAGGAGGGAATAGGAGCTCCAGAGCTCCTGGAGGGTTCGCTCCCAGCACTGCCCCATCCTCGGCAGTGCCCTAGGTGCCTGCCTGCTGGCTCCTCGTCCCTGCCACGAGGCTGCATGTCGGGAGATGTGTCCTCTGATGCCAGCAGATGCCACAGCAGGTAGGATTTTTCTTTCTCTTTTTTTTTTCTTTTCCCAGGCAGACACAACCGACACATCAGATTTCACCCTGAAATCCAGCTGACGGGCTGGCTCCAGGTTTAACGTGCTTTCCTAGAAGGGACATTTCTCACAGGGCACGCAGCTGCAATTTCCAAAAGCTAATCCCACAAGGCGTGCATCCTGGCAAGGTGACAAGCCATGAGCGACTGAAGCAAAGTCGTCACCCGAAAGAAGCGCCAGCCGGCGCCTGGCCAAGCACGGCCAACAGCAAATGCTTTTGGCCATGGCCGCTGCCCACCCAGCGCTGCCCGAGGGGCGCGCGGCCACCACTGCCTCCCTGCAGTGGGGAAGTGAGCGCTGGGCCAACATCGGGACATGCACCGTGCAGGGCTGGGCAATGGGGACACGTTTAACCGCCCAAGCTATTGGGTCCAGCTCTGGTGGAGCTGGAGGGCATCACGGGAAGGTCAGGCTCCATCAGCTGGAGAAATCTGCCTGCTGCTCTGAGGCTGCAAGGGGCTCGCCCAGCTCTGGTGCAGGGCTGTGAGTCGATACACAGCCTTGCTTCAAGAAACTGGCAACCGAAATAGCTGGTTCCTTGGGAACTGAAAGAAGTCAACAGAAGCATTGGCTGCTTCAAAACCTCTCTCAAGTGTCTCATTTTAGAAATGCAGGTTGTTCTCTTGAGTGTTATAAAAAAAACCACCTTGAGCATAGAATCATAGAATCATAGAATCATAGAATCATAGAATCATAGAATCATAGATCATAGAATAGTTTGGGTTGGAAGGGACCTTTACAGGTCATCTAGTCCAACCCCCCTGCAAGAGCAGGGACATCTTCAACTAGATCACGTTGCTCAGAGCCCTGTCCAACCTGACCGTGAATGTTTCCAGGGATGGGGCATCTACCACCTCTCTGGGCAACCTATTCCCAACTTGGAGAAGAGGAATGGGTGAGCGCTGGGCCCAATACGGAGGCCCATGCTCCCGCTCGCTCCTCACAGTGCCCCTTTGCTGTACGCCCGAGGTGGTCTCGACCCATGCTCATGGCCAGTCCCGCTCTGCCTCCCCCACCAGGAACATCCTCAGCATGGGCTTGTGTGGACCCTCAGGGTGGACCACAGTGACTCATACTTCTGACGAGCCCAGCAGAAATCCAGCAATGATGAGTGTGGCCCGTTAAGTCTGAGCTATCCATGTGGTGGTGAATGCCACTTCCCCTGGCAAACAGCAGTGTTTTTCATTAAAAAGCCAGCATTTCTCACATAGTGCCATTGTGTTCTCCCGTACTTGAGCATGTTGGCAAATGCTTATGTTTTTTAAGGGCCATTACAGCAACAAAGTAGGAGTGCTGCACAAAAGTAAGCGAGAAGTGCAGCTGATCACAAGCAGCATCGAAGGGCTGCCACGTTCGCTGCTGTGAACTCTCCTGGGGACATAAGCTTGGTAAGAGAAGGAGGAAAAGACGAACGGCACCATTTGACAGTGGCTGTAACTAACATGGTAGGAAAAATCCAGACCTCGTGTATATGAGATTGTCATATGGCATAACAGAATTGCTCATCTGTTAAGCATTACTAAATGCTTACTATACTAAGCATTGCCGATCTCCAGGAAATGTACCTAGGTGAAGCTGAAGATTTTTAAATCTAAAACTGATGGCATAAATCAAACCCTTCTTAGGCTCCTGCAATAAGAGGAGAAAAGGAAATTGCTTTTCAGCCCAGAAAGCATGCTCCTGGTAGCTGATAAACTGGCTGTGACTCCCCACAGAAGGCATGATGAATAGTGAGAGAGCAAATCTCAGAACTATAATGAGCCTCCAAAGGGACACAGGGAATGACAGCAGCTGCTGCTGGAGGAATTTGGGGCCTCAGGAGATCCCCTTGGGAGGGAGGGCAGTGGGTGGGAGGGGGAACTGCACCCTACGGGTAAGGGCCTGTAGGGTGCCCAGGGTGGAGCTGCTTAGCATCCAGAGGCTTTCCTGTGTCACTTCAACTGCTTAACCCTGGAGCCAGAAAAGATATCTAAGGAAATGTGAAAGCACTGATGCATTTGCACCATGCCACCCAAAAGATGAGCTGAGGCCTTACTGAGGTCGTGGGTGAGGGTGTGATCCTGAAGCAAAGTAACCCCACAAGGTGGAGACCTGACTTCATCCCTTCTAGCTTTCACCAGCTAAAGATCAGGCATGTATCCTATGCTTCTCCCATAGACCATAGACCATAGATAGACCAGAATGAAGATGGGCACCATCGGCAGGCAGCTCAGCCCATCTGTCAGGTAGATGTGGCTGACATCTTCTAGAGGGATCTCTTTTCCACTGGCTGAAGGTAGATGACTTGCTTTGGCCGACCATTCAGCGTTAGAAAGCCAGAGAAGGATCCATCTAACTTTAGACATCTACCATGGAGGCACCTACACCAGCTGAACCCTGTCACATCCTTTTATAGTCAAGGGAGAGAAGCAGGCACCTTTTGGGTTCAATTCATCTACCTTTCCTTATGTTTTTGCTAGGATGAGATGAGTTCACACCCCAGTGACTATAATTGATGCCTAGCTCACCTGTAGGTGTGTACATTAATTGAGGTGAATCCCATCCCTTGTGTCAGATTAAATCCATCCCACCCCAAAAGTCCTGATTTTTGAGACAAGGTGCTTTCAGCTCCTGATGGTTCTGGCTGCCAGCGCTGACGGCCCCTGCGGTACCACTGCCACCTCACCAGCCGTGGAGGTCCTGACAACGTGAGTTTCAGGGAGGCCTTTCGGGGGTAATAAATGGCTCATGTATCCAATAAAAGGAAATTGAAACTTGGTAGACAAGCTTCCCTGGAAAAAGACCTACTCGGTTTGTATAAACAGTTCACACAGTGCAAGCGGGATTCTGGAACAAAATGCAGTCTTGTAATCCAGTTCTAGTCCTAGCTGTGTATAAACACAGAGCGGATCTCTGCTACAAAAATAGATATATTGGAGGAAGACAATAAAGACAAGGGTACCTAACAAAGGTGATAAACTACCAAGCAGTAGATCGTATATGTTACCTTGACCGTCAGCTTTGTGAAGCACCCGAGCAAAAATATTCCATTTTGTGCCTTGTGAGAGGTTTGGTGGTTTGGCTCAACCCGCCCCCCCCCCAGCTTTGTTGCTAGAATTTTAAAAGCTTGAATTTGGAATAGTCTTGCATTTCCTCATGTCTGTGTGTCTCACCTCAGTGCCATTAAAAGTCATGACACGTAATAGAGAAACAGCTGTGCAGGAAACTTCAGGCATCTGTTTAATATTAATTGCATGTATTCCTAAAAAGTCATAGCATGTTTTTAAAACTTCACTGCACATCTGGTGTGTCACTGCTTAGGGGTTTTTTTTAATAGGTTTTATCTGTGAGTCACTGAGAATTATCAGCCACAAGCTGGCCAGACAGCGGGGAGATACACAGGCAAGTAAAATGGAAGAGACATTTCTAAATAGCTTCTAAAAAACCACAGCTCTGAACAAAAATGACAAAGCAACACTGACTGTTAGCTGCCTGTCAGCAGACACCGAGCTGTAAGGAATCTAGGTTTAGGGAAGGAGAGCACATCCTATTAATAAACACCGTATGATTTAAAAGGTATATATGTGAATCCTGTCCCAAACTGTAAGCTAGGATTTCTTTCTCAGCCAGAAGAGGATGAGTTCTCCTGCAGCTACTCAAAAACCCACAACTTGTCCCCTTCTGCTACACCCCTTCCCCACTCTTACCCCAACCTACTTGCATTTAGCCATAAACTGCTTTTCCTGCAGACTTGGCAAGTCTCACATTCAAGGAAGTGGTCTCTTGAAGGTCAGGTGAAAGGTGTGTTCTTCCACCCGACACAGCCCTGCAAAGCCTCCAGCTCCAGGAGGTCCTCCCACCGCTCTGCCCTGTGCCAGCCCGGGGGACCACGGAGCCGCAGCGTCCCCCTGGCATGGGGGGAGCCCCAGACCCCGGGGAAGGCACGGCAGCTGGTCCCACCGGCATCCATGAGCTTCTGAAAATTATGCAAAGTCTCTCAGAAGCTTTTTCTGAATGAATGAATGCTGGATAAAGGATTTTTGCACATTTTTGCTTTATATCCACCCACTAGGAGGCAAGGATCCTGAAAAGTGTCACTATGAACGATTCCTTTCTTATTTTAGAGACCTTTTTTCAAGAGCTCCTCTTGTATACTGTGCATGACAGGGTGTTTCCCACTCTCAGCTGTTTGAAATATTTGCTGAGTGGTGACAACCGGTAATTAAGTTGGTAACAAATGATGATTTGAGTTGTTTATTAATGCATAAAAAAAGGACTAGAAGGCATAGATTTGGAAAAACACAGCTCTATCAATGTTACAGAGCAGGTGCATCCCACAGCAAGCTCAATTTAGAGAAATACGGCAGTAGGTCTACGGTGCGTGCGTGCCTGGGGTTATCTTCAGCAGATGAGAGGACCCACAGGGGCTGGGGCAAGGGAAGGAGGGAGGGAAGCCGCGGGCACGGCTCTCATCCCAGCGTGCTGCGGCAGGCACCCACACCCACGCGTAAGAGGGTGTCTATGGGAGAAGCGTTCCTCAGTCCCACGCTTTGAAGGTAGAGAGTAAAGCCTAAAGAGTAAAGGCATGTTTCTGTTCTCAGAAGGGTTACAACTTTCTCCCTTTGAAAGAGTTTCTCTAAAATGGACCTTTCATTTCATATCTTCCCCCAGCTCTGGGGAAAGTCCTTGTTTTGGACTAAACTTCACGGTTGGTTCCTGTGTTTGTAATGGGGTGAACAGCCATGAGTGCCATGGTCCTCCTTGAGGGGCTTCCAGTTTGGAGTCGGTGGCCTGCGTGCCCTGGTGGCTGTGGGCTCAGTGTAGCTCCCCTTCAGACCTCTCCGCTCACCGGTAAACAGGGGCAGTGATTTTACTTTCTCCCTGAAAAAATGCTTTGCATTTTCCAAATGGGGAAGACTTGCAACATCTAAGAGCGAGTGGGAAGATGTGAAGTGGGTATGCTCCAGGGGTGCAGGGACCGAGGGTCCATTGCGTGTTCACCCCTGTTTGCATTGCTAGCACAGGGAGTACCTTCCAGTCCTTATTTTTTCCTGTCTTAAAATACCTCTGCAGTTGTATGCTAAACTAGTTTTAGGAACCCACAGCCTAGAGAAGATGAGCTCCAGGCCACTGGGAATCAAGGAGGGGGCAATAAGGAGGAAATCAACCAGCAATGCAATGCATCCATGGTGTGAGAGGGGGAAAGGGAAGGCTTCTCTGAGCCTCTGCCTGGGGACCCAGTGGGTCTGGTGCCAGCTCTGGCAACTGTTTGAGCCGAGTGTGTTTTGTCTTGATGTTTTTACAGATATGGATGAAATTTAATTCCTGGCAGAGAGCAAGGACATTATTTGTGGATAGAGTTGAAGGGGGACAACACAGAACCTGCAGAGTGTTACTTAAAAATCATTCTAGTGAACAGCTGCATTCACAGGCTGCAGAAGAGAAGGAAAAAGCTCATGGGACTCAGGGCAGAGACAGTATTTATCCTGCAGAATCGCCGCAGCCCGAACGCAGAGGCAAGGGCGGCTCTTTGCACCACATCCCAGCTAAGTACCTCGGTTGTCCCTCCCAGCCCTTATCCACCTCACGCTGCTGGGGAGGGACACGAAGACAAGCCCTGCTCGTGCTCCTTTTGTGGGATGGGGCAGGGAGCATTATGTGGCTGCTGGTGGTGGTATCAGCACGTACCTGCTGAGCTGTGCTGATACAGAAGCAAAGATCCTTTAACGTGATAAGGAGCTATCTAGGCCAGAATTAAACCCAGCCAGCCATGCTAAATCTCTCTGAACATGGGGAGAAAATACCTGTTGTGGGCAGGAGGGCAAGACCGACCCTGGAGCTAAGACGCAGGGGGGGACCTGAGATCTCCTCTGCAGCCAGGCTGGGGTGGGACACTGCAGAGCTGGGCTATGGCACTTTGTGGGGAGCAAACTTGTGTGCTTTTCTAAAACGGAGCAACTTTCTTCCCTGGCTGGTGCCCTGAGGGCACAACCCCTGGCACTCTCCACATGCTGAGGCTGGTAAACAGAGGCTGGGGAGGCTGGACGGCTGCCCGTGCTTGCAGACCCTCCTCGCTGCCACCGTCGGGGCCGTCCCGGCACACGGCAGCACTTCCTCGCCCTGGGTGGGAGTGCCAGCGAGGCATCCTGACCTGCCCTGGCTCTGGCTGGGCTGGGATCACTGTCCAAGACCTTTTCCTCGGTTAGCACGAGGTGCCAGGATCCGCCCCAAAATCAGCGAAGGAAATAGATCTCGCCAGGGCAATTACAACCAGGAACAGGTTAAAGGCAGGAGAAGCGCTGAAGAAACCACCCAACATGGATCTTTGGTTTTTTTCCTCGCCGGCGTGCCTCACCTTAAGCAACTTTCTCCTAGCATGACTTCACCCTGCGCTTCCTCCCTGCTGGCAAACAGCAACACGCTGCAAAAGCTAAAAGCCTGTCTCCAGCATATGCCTCAGCTCAGTGGGACGGCCAGGGACAAGCGGGGACAGCGCGGTCGGACAGCCTGCATTACCACGCTCCCGGCCGCCACATGCACGCGCGTGTGTGTGTACGTGCACAGGATTTCCACTGTGCTGGCACGCGTGTGCAAAGGGGCAGCACTGTAATTTACAGTCTGGGGCCGTTCGCCTTCACGCAGCAATTGTTCTGGCAGCGCAGGACAACCACGGCGGTGCTGCCAGGAGGGAAATAGGGCTCGCAGCACCCCGAATCCTGCAGGCTGCTTTGGTGCAGAGCGGGTTGGGTGCAAGGCCGGTGCACCGCTGAAGCTGGGGCGGGGGGGATGCCAAGGCGGCGGGGGTCCGGGCACGGTGCGAAGGTGAACGCCAAGCTGTCGTGAGAGAGGGAGCGAGCGGCGTGCGGCGTGCAGAACAAGATCTGTTCAATTCCATCAGTCAGCACTCTCTTCCAGAAGATGACCTATTGAACATTTCCAGGAATAGCTGTGCCAAGCCTGTCAACTGTTTCTTGGAAATACACTCAAGAAAAATGGCTTCCTTCCAGTAGGGATCTGCAGAAAGCCTGGACTGGATCAAGGCTGCAGTCAGACGCCGAGATGGATGATGCTGTCGCAGCGGCTCTTTCAGGAGCGGGGGCCGTGGGGGCCGGGGCAGGGGGCTGCGTTTTCTCCCCCTTCTCCTCTTCCTTTCACATCAGGTGGGAATGACGGGGAGGGAAGGGGTGATTTTTTTTGTGTGGATCAACTCAGCTCACTTGTATGCTTATCCTTACTTGCAGTCTCCAGCAGTAAGCAGATAGGAAAACCTGCAGTGCTGCATGCACCTGGGCTGTCAGCCCAGCACACAACCTACCTGGGCTATTCCCTAGGCAATCACTAGCATCAGCTGCCAAGACCGGCACAGGCCCCCACAATCATAACTCCCTCCCAGCATGGTATTCTTGGTATTCCCTTATCGCTTTATTGCTGGAATTAACACGATAACCTGAAGTTATCGCTGCGGTACCGAGGTTTCACTCCCTGCACCAACAGTTGCGTGGGTGGTAGGGTGGGGAGCGGGTTGAAACGTGCCCTGGGAAGGTCCTGCCATGGTGGCCCTGTGCCAGCTGGAGGGTCCCACCGTCTCCGATACTCGGGCAGGGAGAGGGGTTGCAAGTCATAGGCGACGGGGGGTACCTGCTGGGGCCTGTCCCCGCAGCGCACGCCGTGACCTGCACCCCTGCCATTGCCAAACCCACCCCTCTTTTGCCAGCTGGAACCAGCGAAGTACAAACCAGGGTCACGCACAGACCAGAGTTGAAATTTAAGGTAATTGTTTTCTATTTACACATCGCAATGTGGTATCGGTGCAGCAGACGGCTTTTCCAAAGTGGGGGTCCGAGTCCCTCTTCGCGTCTCACTGGTCCCTTTCCACCGCTGTCCTCCGGCATGCATCTGGGTGAACAAAACCCCGTGGAAATGAACATTTCCCCACTGCTGGGTGAAACTGGGCAGACACGGCTCTGCCGTGTGAGAGATTGTAGAGGTGCCTTTTGGAGTTGCTCTGGATCGACTCCAGATCTGGATTTGCATTGGGTCCTTCCTGACGGGTTACAAATAAACCAAAGTAATGAGATCTGGCATGGCTTGGCAGACTGTTAATAGGATATAGAGTCTTTCATTTCTGGGTCATTAATTCAAACCAGCCCAGATCAGTAGTGGCCACATTTTGTTGCAGTCTAATAGCTGTATAATAACCTCTCTGAGCAGAATTAGGGAGTCCATCACCACAATTTATATTAATTATAATAACTTTTGTTGGCTGTCTCAGCAAAGAAACCCAGGACTGATTATGCCCCGAAGTGGGGGCTCCCTGGAGAAGCGGGGGCAGGTGGTAGCTCTTTCTGCAGCAGCCGAGTTCAGCCCTCGGGGCCGTTCCTCAGTCACTCTTTACAAGGCGAAGCTCCCCGGCGTTCAGGGAGACCACCTGAGCAGTAAGCATCTCCGCGGCTATTAAAAACTGGGCTCCAGATGTAGCCTCCAGCTTAGAAAGTCCCCACAGCCTCTGCTTGACTGTTGGAAGTGTAGGATCGCTCTATATTTGCTTGCTTTCTTATATTCTTTCCAAAGCATCTGTTACTGGCGACTCTCCGAGTCAGGGCACTGGGCTGGCCAGATCTGTGTTTGACCTAACAGGGATCTGTTTTTTCTTCTTTTTTTTTTTTTCACATTCTTATATTCTGAAACCCTCGAAGGGGCCATTAATGATATGCACAGCACTTGTCTAGGATCTATGCACACTTTCACCCATAAATTCACACATGCACTTGTAATATGCTCACGCACACCCAGCATTTGTCTGCATTTTTGTAATGGCCCAGTAATTAAAACACTCTATGAATGATTTATAATTCCTTTGTGAGGAAGGAGGTCTATACTGCCTTTTTTTTTTTTTCTCTTTCTGTGTCAAATCCAGTTAGCTGGCCACCATCTCATTTCAAAAATTAGCTAAAATAAGCTTTCTGTTTTCCTGGGAGGAATATTTTCATGTTTCTTTCTGGGTGTGGTCAGAATTTTTGGCAGCACTTTGCTGAACCAAAGCGTGTGTCTGACTAATGCAGCAAACAGGCCAGTACGCCATGCCGTTTGCAGAGATTATTCATTTCATACCATGAGATCGCATCATTTGTAATTTGTTGTAGCGATTCCAAAGAGCGCCAGAGCTTGATGCTAAGTCCATTTTACATGTCGACGCTTTCAACACAAGGCAGAGGGGACTGGCAGGGGAGGGAGGAATGCTAGGAAACTCATGTATAAAATGGAGGTGCTGGAAAAGGCCACCACCTGAGTGTCTGGGCTCTATAAAGGAATTTATCTACACGGACAGCTTTTCATCAATGGGTTGTCTGCAGCAGAGTCATTTGTCACAGCTGACAGTTCTCACTTCATTGCATCATTAGCTATGCCACTCTGATTCTGGGGTTTTAAAAATATCATTATTAAATTTATTGTTCTTTTAAAAGAGGGGCTGAGTTCCTTTCTTTACTAAATGAATGAACAGACCCACGAGCATCTCCTGGCTGACTTGCCAGTGTCCTTCTGGGCGACTCTAACTCACCCACCATGGTATCTGCTAGCAAGGGTTGCATTTAGCACTTGTTCTTCTAGTTTTCCTGGTAAGGAGGCTTCGTTGTGAGTATCAGTTTGCACCGTTATATCTGAGTTGTCTCCAAGTCTTGCCCCCACCCCTTGTTCTTGCATTGCCCAGTTGCTGGCTATCCATTGTGGACCCAGCCTTGAGCTTTAGCACCTGCAAGTGAGAATCAGAGAGCTGAAATGTCATGGAAGAGCAGGAGTTAGACCCTGGGGACCCTCTTTTGAACACAAGGAGATTTCAAGCCTTCTTGTTCTCCATAGGGCTTCATTCTTATTGCATTAGCAATGCAATGAACAGCCTTGCAGCACAAGGGACTGTAGTTTTGAAGGCCAACTTTCCCAGACAGAGACACTTGGAAACTCTTTTAGTTGCTATGTGCAAGCAGTTTAAGCTGGACACAGAATAAAGCAGATCACTTGCAAACACTTCAAGTACTGAGTGCTCGAGGTGCCGTTAGAGTAGCAACTGCAGATATTATTTGGATAATACAGAGGTTTACATGTGGCACTATGAATGGGGATAAATTTTGGAAGAGTATAACCAGGAGCTTAGAGGAGTTTGGAAACCAGTGGTAGTAAATAAAGTAAAACCAGCTGAAAAACAAAGTGCCGATCAAAGTATGAATGCTGCAAGGTGTATAGATAGATCTCAGCTCTGTTAAGACAGTCATCAACGTGCCTGTGCCAGTGACAAAGGGAAATAAGCCCTGCGATGGACAAAAGCTTAATGGGGTTTGCAAAGCTATTGCAATTTATTGTGGAGGCTGCCATTCATGTGCCACAGTCATGAGCATGAAATTAAGCTATTATAGGAAACTTTCCTGAACAGTAACAGCATAATTCTCTTGCAAAAGCATGATCAAAATAGAAGACTAGTAGCTTAACCCATGAGTATATGAAGAGGCCTGTGCTGATTTTTGGGAAGACTATGCTGATTAAAACTGCCCACAACCCCTTTCACTACCACCAAAAGGAGCTGTAGATAGCTGTTGGGTGCACATGGTGTACTGGATCATGTAGGGCAGGAGCGCTGGTACCTAAAGGCTGAGGCTGGGGAGCGTGCTGGAGCATGGGCCTCCCCCTGGGGCAGCCCCACTCCATGTCTCTCTGCGGCTCTCCAGGGCAGGTGTGCCGGAGGAGGCTGTGTCTGGCACCAGCATAGGTCCAAGCTGGGCAGAACAGCAGCCCTGCACTGGGCACGTATGAGGGGTCTCTGAGCGGGGCAGCGTGAGGCAGAAGGCAGCCGTGAGAGTCACGCACAGAGATCATGAGGTGTGACCGCTTAGATATAGCTGGAGCAAGGCTGAGGCTGGACTGATGAAAATCAGCATTGGTGGCTGCCTGCTATTGTACTTCTTTCAGCAGCCATTTCCTAAGGGTACAGGAAGATCCGCCCTCCAGGACTCTCCAGGTTTTGGTCTGGCTTAGATTTAAGCCAATGAGATTGTAAGTGGGAAAAGGCTCGAGACGACCCTTGGGCTAATTTCTGAAGCAACCACCACGAAAACTAATTGTACTGACCTTGGTGACAGTGCTGGTAATTTGATCACTTATTCTCTGAGAACTGCACTGACATCAGCAACTCATGTCCCATGAGTGATGAAACAGCCATCGTGGGAGACGAACTTTTGGTCACCACCAAAAAATCCTGGATTTCAGTCCTCAGTTCTGCCATCTGGTGACTTTACATTGCCAAATCCTTATGGGCACCATGGGATTGCTCTTTAAGCAGCCTAAATGATGCGTAGGCATATCTAGCTAGGTCAAGAGAGGCAACCCGCAAAGTGTAACACCCGTGTCCCAAGCCTTTGTCTTGACCGTACAACACATTACCCTTAGTATATCTATCAATCGCCATTTAGGAAAGATGTAATATGGATGTCTTCCATGTTTCCTGCCAGCTCTTGTGCAAAACGGTTTTTGTGTATCTCTCAAAAGACGGTGCATTGTAAGTGGAGGTAGGCGTGCTCAATGAGCTCTAAGGCACTTTGAGATCCTTAACTGATGTATACTACAGAAATGGACTGTATCACTATTATTTGAGCACAGATGTGAAAATTGTTTCCTTGTACAAGTCTGCTGGGGTAGCTAGTTTGATTTTTCCCATCCGTTAAAGGAGGAGACTAATTCTTTTATTCTGCCTCCACCCCTGATTGGAATTCAAACCTTTATCAGAGTCTTCCCTGCAGAAAACCACAAATGCCAGACTGCAAATTCTTTGCAAATGAAAGCTCTTTATTTCATTTTATGTCTAGCAGTGAGTTCTTTTGTAGACTGATTTCCTAAGGTAATTTCATTTATGCAATTGTGCTGTTCCTATGTGTCTGTCAGCCCCTTCTTCACAGAGTTGACCAGGTTGACTAAATTCCACCATATTTGGCAGTGAGGTAGAAATCTCAATGATCCTGCAAGTCTTGTGATAACAGGCAGCTGTGGAGAGGAAGGAGACCCAAAGTCATGGCCCTTCTGAGAGGAAAGCTTCTACACAGTGGAGCAATTATTTGATCTAACCTGCATAGCTCTATACAGCATAGTACGTGCTGCCTTCTTTCCAGGTCGCAACTGAGGGACATTGAAAGGAGTTGATACAGATAGGCAATAAGGGTGTGAGGGTAGTGAGGAATCTAGCAGATGCTGGAGGAATTGAAAATCTTGTAGTAGGGGGTAGTCATTGGAGCTTGAAGATGGGAACTAGATTCGCTGTGGCGCAAGGGGACAAAGGTGGCCGAAGGAAGGGACAGAGAACACAAATCCCCAAGGAAGCGACATGTCCTCCACTCTGCTGCACCTGGAACAACGCATGCCTCTAACAACCTTTATGCTAATCTTCCACTCCTCGTCTCCTCCCCACCAAGCAGCAACTGCCCATAGGCCCTGCCTTGAGTCAGAGGGCTATCTATTCATCTCCTGTTAGCACAGTTTGCTATTTTCCAGACACCTCTGCCTAGCTACTGTTGACAGCAAATCACCTGTACACCCTATCTTGTAGACCACGGATGTAATTTTTTACCCTTCTTCACACAGACTGTGATGTTCATGAAGTCCTCTAGGTCTACCTGCCTCAAAGAGGTCCTCTTCATGCACACCAGCAGTTTTCCTTGCTTCTGTTAAAGAGGACACATCTCTCTGCACTGCTGCTCCTTTCTGGGCTGTCATGGTTATGTCTACACGGGCTGGTGCAAGCTGCTGAAGGGCTGCTCTCAAGACCAGACTTGCCTGCGCTGCATGTGGGCCAGCAAGAACAGCAGCAGGTGTGGCCAGAACTCCTTCTCCAAAACACTCCTGCCTGTGTGGCGGTGCAGCATGGAAGCAGCGCGTGGGTAGGCTTGCGCAGCCCACGGGTGGGCAGAGGGCAAGACCAGGGGACCTCCAGCTGATGCCTCTTCAAAGACCTGGCTCCCGCCTGGGAGCTAATCCACTAAACAGCTCCTGTTCCCAGTGCCCTTTACTGTTCCTTGTAAGGAAGTGCCTTAATGAAAATCCCATAGTTTAGTCTGGTAGGCTACTTTTTAAATAGTAGCCACTTAATTCAAGTTTCCTAATCAAATAACGCTTGGGTCGAAGGCGCGGCTGGAATATACTGGGCTCACGTAAGAGCCAAGAACTGCAGCGCAAATGGCAACCTCATGCCTGTTCACGTAACAAGGGCTCATTTTTGTCTTCCTGATTTCCTTTCTCTTTCTGCTTTTTTTTGTGGTCAGCTTGAAGGGTAATTTTGAAACTCAGTTGTCTTCTGGTACACTCACATAAGAATTTTCTGTTTGAAGTCTCTTAGAAAGAATTGCAGACATGTGCTAATAATAAAAAGGTGGTTTTTTTAAAAACAACCTTGGCCTAAAACCAGAGAGATTTGAATGCTGTCAACGAGAAAAAGAAGTGCTTCAGATCTGAGACTCATTTCAATGTTTGTCATCTCACATCTGACTAGGTCTGAGTCTGGAATGAGAGCTTGATCTCACAGGAGGCTTCAGGGGTAAAACCCTGGGCAATGGCTTCAAGCTTTCTCTGCGCTTTATAGCCCTTGGTGCTTCGGAGCAGCGTAAGGGCCCCAGCAGATGCTGTGATGTGACGTCTCACGCCGGCTGCCCACCCACCCTCTGCACGAGGTGGCTGTGGGCAGTGCTGGAGCAAGGCAGGCGGCACGGGGAGCATGCATCCTGCCCGGGGACCCAGCACCGAGTGCCCGTCCAGGCACACCGCCTGCCTCACCGCCTCCTGCTTGACACAGAAGATGTGCTGAGATGGCTGCTGGAGGCAACTCCTGAGCCTCCTGAAGCCATTGCTGCCTGATTTTTGAAGGAACACATTACCAGAGTGATTTGCTTGTGAAATTATATTATTGAGAGTGGTGTGCATATGTACACGTCGTACCACAAATGGGCACAGAAAATCACAGGAACCCTATCTGAAAAATACATGGTGTTTTTTCTGGTTTTCTACCCCTTCAGATTTTCACGTTTTGTGGCCCAAGAAGATGGTATCTTCCTATTTCAAACTATTGACAGCCAGAATACCTGTTCCTTCCCCTCGCTTATGCAGAGGTCCCCACCAACAGGTTTCTTGTGTTTCTCTCTTCCATTGCTCACACTGGTTGAGTTGCTGCTTACTTATCCTGGAATTACAAAATCTGTACCTTTACTCACTGAAACAGGTACCTAGCTTCAGTAAACACAGCACAATGAAGTCTTTCTTTGCTTTGTTATGGATAAAGAGAAATTAAAACAAGATAGACAGAGACAACACATGAGGAAAAGGCAGTAACTGCTCCCTTAGCAAACAAGACACACATACAGAGAAGGTAGGAAGTTTTCGCAAACTCTGTGCTCAGATGGCTCTTTGTGTCTCGCTCGCTCACAGTCCTTCCTCCTGCTGAGCAGGGGCTGCACCTTCTCTCCCCACAGCCCTATGTATGGACAGACCCTACAGACCCACGCAGACCATGCAGGGGAACATGCTGGGCTCCAGCTGCCTGGTCGCTTGCACCTGCAGTGGCTGACCCTTTCCCCAGGTAAGCTGTAGGTTGCAGCAACTTTGCAAAGCCAAAGCACTTGTCCAGAGGCCTTTTCACGTTCAAGGGTCCTGCACCAACTTTGCAGACACCTGTATGGCCGATAATTTAAGACAGCATTTATACATGCCGGTGAAGATGTGAAGCTGCCGTGCACAAAGGCTTTTTATAGCACTTACTGCCTGTTCCCACATGCGCTCGGCAAGGAGCCTGCCCATGCTCCTTGTCACCGGGAAGGGGACACAGCTGTTTTGATAGCCTTATCAAGCAAGAAGACAAAAGTTTGTGCTCCCATCCAGCTTTTGCAATGGTACAAGGAAAAAAGGTAGCTTATGGAAAAAATAACAACCAGGTGAGCCAGCCTGGCAAGCCGGCTACACATGCTCAAGGCTGCAGGTGGAGGAGGGAAATCCGCAGTGCTTCTGTGAAAGCTGTCAAGACACAATGACAAGAGAACAGGAAACTGCAGAAAAGCAAAGTTCACCCCACAGAGTGGTCCCCCCAGAGCACGTCTGCGCAGTCAGGAGCAAACAGATGCAAGTGAGTCCTCATCCCAAAGCCCTGCTACCATAATAGCATGTCGCTTCGCTCCTGCCAGCTTAATACGTTGCGGTCAGTGCTGTGCTAACACAGGATGGATCCCAAGCTGGCTTGCACCCGTGGCACACTGGTAGAGGAGCGGGAGTCTGTCCTCACCTGCTCATCTGACACACTTCAGCTGGAGCAGGTGTGCAACCTAATACACGCTGGGGCTGCTAGTGCATAGCCCTGTTCTCTTGTTCCACTGCTGCCTTTTTATTTACCTTCCTTCCTGACTCTGCTTTCACCCAGACGGGGCTGGTTTGGGTCTCAGCATGGTGGTAGCAAAGTGCCACCCCTTGGTTGTGCCTATGGAGGTAGCAAGGGCCAAGAGAGGGCTCGAAGGGCCACCTGAGTTTTTGGAACAAAAGCCCATGTTGACTGTCTTGTATCCTACTTTGGGGTGGTCTCTAGACTTTCCTATACAGTGGGCCTCACCACAACCAAATAAATAATCCATATTGATGAAAAATAAACACAGGAGAGGGTGAGGATCACAACCGCTGCCTTGTGGGCTTGCTGATCTTTGGGAGAGTCTTGAAACATGTTTGCGTTTGAGAGACACAGGAGTCCCAAGCTGATGCAGCGTGCAGCGAGCTGTGTCTCAGAGAAGGAGCTGGAACCCCTCAGAGGTAACTGCTAGAACAAGAATCCCCTATTCATTCCCAAAACCTGCTGGCTGTGTGGAGAATAGGAATGTTTGCTATTAAACCCAACAATTATCCTCTTAGATAACACCATCAGTTATGCAAAATCGCAATAAACTTTTTTTCCCTTTAGGAAATCGGTAAAAACTGATGCTTTCACCCAGCAAGCTCCTCTATTTAAAGCTAGTGCTAGTGAGGCAAAGCTAGTGATGCTTTCCCCTGGCCCCAAAACATCCCTGCTGCCTCCTTCCCCAGCAAAGGTGGGGACTGGTTTTCCAAGACTGAGCTTTTGTCAAGCCCTGGGTGCCATCCTGCCTTTGTCCTGCCCAGCCCACAGCCAGGCTGTTGGCCATGGCAGGCAGTGGGAGCATTCCCATCCCTCTCAAGAAGCCTGAGCCCCGTCTCCTTTCGGGGCTCCAACAGCTCCAACCCCACCTGCGCCCACGGGGATGCTCAGGCACCCCCCACCCATTTCTCAATTGCTAAAGCTCTTTCCACTCCCATACACAGCATAATTTATAAGCTCTGCCCATTAGTCAATGAGGGTGTGCACCTCTTACGGTTGCACATGTGGTTTTCCAGCAAGAGCGTTGCAACTCTGACTACCCTCCGCAGCAGGTCTGCATGCCAGAAGCACTAAGAGAAGCGTTTGATGCTATAAACTTGCCATGTGTACTCATTCAGAGATCATCTTTACAATCTATCCCCATCTCGTACAGTATGATGAGAAGTGTTTAACTGACTCCCAGCCCAGCTGCAGCCCTAAATCAGGACTGCTGTTAGGAAGAGCAGCAAAGAGCAGTGAGGTGATATTTCTAGGACTGGTCTCCCCCAAAGCATGGGGTCCTGCCTGCACAGGGCTTGTTTGGAGGAGTATGGGAGCTGGTTTCCAAAAACCCCCGCTCAGCCCTGCCCTGTGGGGTGGAGAGGAGGCAGCAGCCCCTGCCGGGTAGCAGAGGGGTCCCTGCAAATAGTGGAAGGTGCTTGGGGTGATCATCCCAGCATGGAGCTGTGCCCCACACATGGCATGGGGCATCACTCTGTGCAGAGGGGCCTCCCCAAGCATGGCCATGTGGCACCTGGGGTGTCTTCCGGCAGCCACCCTGCAAGGTTCATGCACCATGGGCCAGCTGGAGACCCTGGGTGTAGGGATGTGGATGTGATGGGATGCTTTGCCCTTTTTCCTCCTGGGCATGTGCCCTCCCGGTGGGACTAGGAATGACACCGAATGTGTCCTCTGGTATACTCTCAGTGCTGGTAATTCAGCAAAAACTGAATGGTGTTGAAATTGCATCTGTTCTTGGAGATTTCCTCTTTTTAATTCATACTGACTGTGAGCATTGTTCAGCTTTTGGCAACCCAATGAACTAGGTAGCACCGATGACAGTGACCTAACAATGTTTTCATTCCAAGAGGGCCAGATATCAGGCAGCCGATGCCAAAAATGGCATGCAGATTTTCACCGTCCGGCAGAGAGGCTACAGCGAAATCCTCAGCACCACTTCAGTCCCATTGCCTTTAAATGAAAGCAAGAAGAGACCAAAAATAATCCTAAAACCAGCTCTTTAAAGATGTGCAAGTGTCTAATAGGCTTTAAAATCTGTAAGTGATGGCCACCTAAATACCTTTAATTTTCATTTGTTTCAAAAGAGATTATATGCCTGAAATCCTTAAGAAATGCAGGCTTTCCTGATATAATTGCATCTCCTATGGTTTTGATTTTTCTTTCCTCATATAAGTTTATGTCAGTAAAAGCTTTTGCAGGGGCAGAGTTCAGTTGGGAAACCTTAGTTTAGCTGGTCCTACAGCGAAACAGTCCATTTTTAGCACTTTGATATCAGTATAACTATACCCAGTCTTTAGGGGTTTTGCTGCAATTACTGGCTTAAGATTGGTTATTGCAAATCACTGCTTCTGAGATGCAACTCTGAATCTTGAGCTTGGATGTTCCTCCCATCTTAACAGGTCGCTGCAAAAGTTGAAAATCCATCAAGAGCACACAGACGTAAAAATAGTAAGAGCATGAGCATAGGTAAGTTCTCAGGTTCCCAGGTGCTCAAGTGATTTTTGAAAATGGCCCTTAAGGTCAGCAGTGGATTTGAAGCTAAACTGAAAGGTCTGATGCAACCTGAGGGGGGAAACGCTGCAGCGCACAAAGGTAAAGCTGTAAGGCCATAATATTGATGGCCTGAAGTCAGCGTGGGTCAGGAAGGGCAGGTCACCCTGACCTATGACAAATTACTGGCAGGTGTTCTAAAAAATTGCCCTTAAGTCATAACTTATTTATGGTGCTGTTACTACACGGCCATATCTAACCCTGTTACAAAAGATTCTGCGAAACACAATAAGAAATTTTGAACCTGATCGTGCATGAAGTAAATGAAAAGAAAGGCTCTTCATTTTTTATTGTTGGAATGGTGTGCGATAAAGCCTCCTTGCAGGAGCCTGCAAAGGAGGGGACCAGGGGGAGGATGAGTAATTGCAAGGAGAGGTGGAAGAAGGGTGCTGGGCAGTGTGGGCATTGCCCGTTCCTGCCGCCCTGACGTCTGGCAGGTGAGGCAGCCCACCACCATGGGCTTTTAAAACAAACTTAGTAAAAAATAACCCAGGAGGACCATCACACATTAGCCGAAGTAGTAAAAACCTCTGTAACTTACTGTTCCCTTCAGGTTATCAGGTCAGTGAAGCCTGGAAGAGGGTTGAGTAACACGAATGGCTTTTCATCGCTAAGCCCTCTGACCATCTGAACTGCAGAACTGTTTCCAGAGCTGCAAGGCAGGGAAGGGGTGGCCAAAGTGGGTTTTTTGGTCATGCAGGGACAGCTAACCTGAGGCAGGAAGGCAAACCACTACCTGGAGGACCTTGTGATGAATTAGTGAAAGCAAGCCTAAAATACCGCTGGTTCTTAGTCCCACATGCAGACTGCTGGCACACAGCTGGAGTGCTGGATATCTGAAGGGGGTTTCTTCCCTTACCAGGTAGGTTTGGGCTGGTCAGATGCCCCCACTGCTCCTGCAGCACCTGACATCTCCAACCTGCCGGTGCTGCTCTGGCTGATGGCTTCGCGGAGAGCAGAGAGCACGTTACCAAACCGCGGCTCGTTCAATCACCGGCGATGGCGACCTCGTTACCCAGCAGGCTGGGGCATCGTCAGCAAGGCCAAAATCCTGGTCCCCAGGGCTCGTTGTTGAGCATGGCATTGGGGGGTGATGACTGCAAACCAGATGAACTGTGTGTCAGGTTTTATTTCTAACCACAGTGTCCCAGGGTCTTTAACATCCAAGGATTTGGTCCATGTATGAAACAAATTTAGACCACAATAGGGAGATGGAGGGCATTGCTCCATATTTGGATTTCACTTCAAGCCAAAGGCAAATGGAAATGCAAAATATGATGGACTGAAACAAATGTGAACATGTGATTCTCTACATGAGGAAAAGGAGAGGTTTGTAGGAAAAAAAAAAAGTGTCACTTTATAAGGCTAGAAACCCTAAATACGTGCCAGGACAGGTACTGTCCTGAAGAGCAGCTGGGTGACTCTTCCTCGCAGCAGCACCTCCTAATTGTCACACCCAGGCTTGCAGGCCAGGTCAGCCCTCCCTGGCACAGCTGCCCCTCTGCTGAGGCTGCAATGAGCTAGAATAGAATAGAATAGAATAGAATAGAATAGAATAGAATAGAATAGGAGTAGAATAGTAGAATAGCCTATTTCAGTTGGAAGGGACCTACAACGATCATGTAGTCCAACTGCCTGACCACTTCAGGGGTGACCAAAAGTTAAAGCGTGTTATTAAGGGCATTGTCCAAGTGCCTCTTAAACACTGACAGGCTTGGGGCATCGACGACCTCTCCAGAAAGCCTGTTGCAGTGTTTGACCACCCTGTCGGTAAAGAAATGCTTCCTAATGTCAAGTCTGAACCTCCCCTGGTGCAGGTTTGAACCATTCCCACACATCCTGTCACTGGATACAGGGGAGAAGAGCTCAGCACCTTCCTCTCCACTTCCCCTCCTCAGGAAGCTGGAGAGAGCAATGAGGTCACCTCTTGGCCTCCTTTTCTCCAAACCAGACAAGCCCAAAGTCGTTAGCCGCTTCTCAGAGGACATTCCTTCCAGCCCTTTCACCAGCTTTGTTGCCCTCTTGGATGTATTCAAGGACCATCACATCCTTCTTAAATTGTGGGGCCCAGAACTGCACGCAGCACTCAAGGTGAGGCCGCACCAACGCTGAATACAGCGGGATAATGGCCTCTGTTGAGCGGCTGGTTATGCTGTGTGTGATGCAGCCCAGGATGCGGTTTGCCCTCCTGGCTGCCAGGGCACACTGCTGACTCGTATGGAGCCTGCTGGCGACCAGCACCCCCAGATCCCTTTCTGCAGGGCTGCTCTCCAGCCACTCCTCTCCCAGTTTCTACTTCTGCCTGGCATTACTCTGTCCCAGGTGCAGAATCTGGCATTTGGACTTGTTAAATTTCATCCCATTAATCACAGCCCAATGCTCCAACCTATCTAGATCCCTCTGCAAGGCCTCTTGTCCCTCGAGAGTCAAAAGCACCTCCCAGTTCAGTATCATCAGCAAACTTGCTAATGGTGCATTCTACTCCTGCATCCAGATCGTTGATAAATACATTAAACAGGACTGGCCCCAGAACTGAACCCTGAGGAACACCGCTGGTGACCGGTCGCCAGTCAGTTTTACAACAGTCTAGGAGAGTATTTTCCTATGTAAAATCACATAGAGAGCATTCATTTTAATCAGATAAAGAAACCTTAGGATAATGATTTCTGCCATTAGTTGTGTGGACGCTTTTTGATTATTTGATTATGTGTGCTCTTCCCAGTCCTCTGCGGTGTGGAGTTCATTATTTTACTTCTTTGCACTGATGTACAGCCTTGTGCAGTCAACGGTCTGCTAATATCAATTGAACTCTAGTAGGAGAGTAAGCTTCCTTGATGGTAAAATTAATGGCCACATTATGGAGTAAATGTGAAACAACTGCACGTAATAGAATTATTTTGGATTAGTGCTGCTATGACTGGCAGCAGATAGCCAAATGCTTTCAGTGCTCAGAGTCACAAAGCCTAGCTTTCTTCTTCGATTACAAAGCACAGGGTATGAAAAACAATACCAAACATTATTAGCATTCAGAGTATGAGTATGTTGGGGGGGGGTACCATCATTTGGAACTTAATTTTTCTTGGACAAAAGTTTATAGAATTTCTATCAGCATTCACAAGGGCTCAAGGAAATGCAAATGAAAATATTTACAGAAAATTGGCTCCTTTGGTTTCCTAATTCTCTGTGTGTGTGTTTGTATGTATGTGGGAGAGAGGACATGTGAGTGCCCATTTTCTCCTCACAGTTACATTTAATTTATATTCATTTGGAGCAAACATTTTTCAAATGCAGTGAAGTGCACAAATCAGGTTTTGTTAAAAGCAGCTGTGGATAAACATTTCAGTTTTGGGGAGATCAAGAAATAACTGCGCTTTTCAAAACGTATGATAATAAGGTTTTAATAATCTCTGGTTTGTGTACGATGGAAAAGTTACAAACACTCAGCTGTGTCTGCCTGCAGTGCTTGTGAGAAAATGAAAATTAGTAGTATTTAGCATTCACTTGAAAATGCGTTTAGCAAAATCAGATGATACAGAGACTGGAAAGCCTGAATGCACAGACGGAGTCTGCTTCAAAGGCTGTCTTCTGACTCCTGCAGGAAACACTGGGGGAGTCATTAATGCTTTAATTGTTAGAATAAAGCTAGAGAAAAATCTGCTTAGAAGTATCCAAAGTGATATGGTGGGGTTTTTTAAATTGTGGCAAGGCACATGTCCAGCACGTTTAGCCCAGAACCAGACCTGTCCTGGCTTGCTGGCCCTGCCAAGGGAAGGGTCCCGTCAATGCTTACAGCTGGGGAAAGGACTCGCTTTCAGTGCTGGGGGGCAATAGTTCTCCTGTGCTTTCACAGGGTGGGATAAGGGACTGGAGGCAATGCCTGGTTCTAACAGGGAACAATCCAATCACTTTAAATTGCCCCGTTTCGGGGAGAAGGGAGCAAACAGCACGTCACACGGAAAATCTCAGTGCCGATTTTAGCCTGAACACGGTTCTGTGGCCGCTGTCGCTGGGTATGTCAGGCGGTGCTGGAACATTAAATTTTGAGGTGCCTTGCTGGTCACCGCCCCCGCGGGCTCTGGGGCTGCTGGCAGGGGAGCTGGAGCAGCCCCAGAGCCCCAGCAAGCTGGGTTTGTGCAGAAGCAGGAGTTGGCCTGCGTGGCCAGAGGAAAGGCTTATGAGCTGTGCAAGACTCGAAGAAGGTGTCGGGTTTATAGTTGTGAAATCTTTCCAGTGAACTAAGGAAGTTTCCTAAATGTTGGAATAATCCCTCGTTTCCTTTCGAGTGCTTGGGAACTGATATTTTCTCTCTTTCACTCTGAGTGGAAATGCCCTTGTATTTGACAAATAAGTCTGCTGCAGGCCCTCTTCCCCTCCATCGGGTGCCAGCAATTATGTACCTCTTGTCGCGTGTCAGATGTGCGCATTGGGAAGCTGGAGTTGCAAAGCAAAAGTTGGGAACAAGAGTATCTGTATTTGTTTCTGAAGACTTTGCCTGGTTCCTGCAGGAAAATACAGTCTTGAAGCTGCATGCACAGCTCCCTTCCCTGTTCCCATGTCAGCCTGAGCAAACCACATGGCCTCTGTATATGTTATCCCTGGTCTGTAGGACAAGTATTAGAATAATTCTTTGTCTTGTGTGTTTAGATTACGAATAAAGAACAGCCTTTAGCCTGAAACCCATACCCAAGTATAGGCTTCTTCACTTAAAATCTTCTGTTTTTCCTGTGGTGGCATCGTACTAGATTTTTAACCCACTGACTAGGTTGAAGGCTTCCTCTGCACAGCCTGGAAGAGAAGAAGCTAACAACATATGTCATGGCCCATGTTAAATCAAAGAGAAGTCAGGATATACAGCTCCAAACTTAATTCCAGCTTCTGTTAAATCAGAATGGTCCCACTGTGCGGTTACTAATACTTGATGATATTTGACTGCAACACTTCAACATAGCTTCCCCGTGTCATCTGTTACAGTTATAACACTCATGCAATTTTTGAACAATAGCAATTGGGTGTGATTTGGCAGTTTGAACCTCAGGAAGCCATATATTTCCCCATGACACAATATTATCTAATATACTGGCTACCTCAGATTGCAGCAGCTCTGAAAGCTAGCATAGGGGTTATGATTTAATGCGAATAATAAAATCCATTTATTGCTTATTAGACATGAAGCAATAACATTTCTGGCATTCCACCTCCCTGCTCCTACCACGGTCTCTCCTGAAGCAGGGGGAACATGCCGTTTGAATTTAAGGCACTTTACGCTGGTGGCCGTGCTCGGTGTAGCTGGGTCCCCACGCACCATGGCCTGGCACGCAGGCTTCTGCCCAAATGCATCTCCTACGCTCCCCTGCTTTGTCTGCTGTAGTAAAGGGAGGTGCTATATGCTGCTCCCCAAACTTGGCCGTGCAGAAAGCAGTGGGGAGCGGGCCGTGGGGCTGAGCAGCGCCCGGCCGGGGATGCAGCCCGTGCTGGGGGACTGCGGGGCAGGAGAGTTGGGTGGCAGGCAGCTCATGGCTTGCTGGCTGGCATGCCTGCAAGAAAGCGCCCTCTGGGACGTGCCATTTGGGGCACAATGTGGTTGTTAGGACTGGCATAGACAGCAACTAGAGTCTGGTCTGGAAGGCACCACCACTTCTGTCCCCATTTTAGGGACAGACACAGTCTGTGGTGTTGATAGTCTTTCTGTCCTCAGTAATTGAATTACAGTTGTTACTTACTGTAGAAAACCTTCAGGCATGTCCTATGACTGCTATTAGAAATTAACTGAGGGTTTTAAAGTCCTGTCTTTGAGGCTATTTCTTTCTCATTGCCCATTTTTCTTCCTGCATTTTTGAAGAACTCTTTCCATTTCATTTCCCCTCATTTCGTCACCTTTTATTTAATGGATATTATGTACCTGTTACGCAAAGCCAAATTATTTCCACAATTTGGCACCTGATTGTTTCTTATGTTGAGAAAGAACCCACGTGTGAGACAACTGACCAGCTAACACACTCTGCCCTGCTGTGGGACAGATTCTGCTTTCATTTACGCTGACATAAACTGAGTTGTTTTATGACATCTAGTCACAGTATTCTGTATTTACATCAGACGTGAGGTCTGTTGTCCTCTAAACTCCATCATAATGTCAAAGAAATAAGCTTTTGAAGAAAATATTCATTTTTTAAAATAAAAAAGTATTTTGAAAACCATATCGGAATTAAAAAATATTTTATGTACTTAGCAGCACTTTAACTTGATGTACTTCCTTACTCAATATTCACAATGCCCATATGCTAGCTGCCAGCACTGCCTCTTGCCTGTTACCATGATCTTCTCCCAGCACATAAACTCTTCAGGATCTGATTTTCCTTTGAGTTTAACCCCTCAGATTTCCATTCACAGTGCCACACACAGTGTATGTTTAAAATACTGTAAAAGGTATTAATAATGCCTGAATCTACAAAGCAGAGCACAGAAAGAGAAAGGATAGAAAAGCAAAATACAATTCTCCCTGTTGAAATTTAAGCAGCACAATGAGATTAATTCTCCAGCTCTTGCGAACAGTGTCATGGGATCTTTAAAGACCACAGACGAACCGGGCCAAGATCTTTAAGTCCCTTCAAGAGTAATGCTCCCTTCACACCATATAAACCATATAAAAGAACCACCAAGGGAAAGCCTCCCAACAATTTAAACAGCTGTGTAACGTGTAACCTGACGCCGGGAGGGTTTATGTGTCCATGCACCCGGCGCATCCTCCTGATTAGTGCCGAACATTATGCAACGTGTTCCTGACAAAGACAGACGGACGTGTGTTGCTGACGAGCGTAATGGGCACTGTGCGGCCGTGAGGCCACGCTAGTGGCAGCTGAGCGGGCAGAAGCCATCGCCTCATTACGGCAGCCTCTTGAGCAGATGTTTGCGACTGCCCAGGCTGCTGCAGATGCGTTTAATGAGATTAACTCCCCAAATGAGAACTCTGCAGAAGAAGAGTACTAATAGTCACCTATATTCTCCCCTTAACGAGACACATCACCTGCTCGGGACTGAAATAGAGGCACACCGGTCCAGGCAGCCCCAGCGCCACTGACAGCAGTGAACTGCTTCTCCGAAGGACTCTTTGTTGGCCAAGTGAAACGCTGTGAGTCGAGCCGCTGTCCTTCCTCGCCCCTACGCCAGGGCTGGACCCTGCCACAGAGGTCCTTGTACCCCCTGGGACATGGGCTCTCCTCCCCTCTGCAAGACAGATGTGGGAAATGGAAGCTTTTCCAGAGCTTACGAGGGAAGCAGAGGTTTCGTCCTGCCCAGCAGCGTGCCATGGCCAGCGTGTCCTTGCGGCCCAAGGTCTGCAGGCTCCCTCGGCCAGGAGGGGAATTAACAGCTGTGGGTGATGCAGACACAACTCAATAGGTGTTACTGACAAATCACCAACCTGAGCAAAACCCAGATATGGCCAGCCTTTGGAGAGAAAGGGGAAGCTTTTAATGTCATCGTGAACGCAGAGAAAAATGGCATTGCCGGATTGATAGGAAAATCACTGATAGGAAATCATTGATAGGAAATTGCATGTCTCCAGATCAAAGGAAGGAAAGTGAGTGCAGGGAGAAATGAGCCCAGCAGCAGGGAAGAGGCAATGGCAGGGGGGTTCATCAGCCTACCCACAGCTTGGTCAGCTTGCACCTACCCTAGAGAGACAGTTTCTTGGATGTAAGCGTTAGATCTCAGAGTAACTAGGCCAAGAGCTTGCACATCAGAGGGAAAGCTATTCCTCATTCAGTCTTAATTAACACACAGGAGTTAATTCAAAGAAAATGACAGCAACTGAATATTCAATAATTAGAGACAATGATATAATTATACTCACAAAGGGAAAACAAAACACCGGAAAGTGACATGGTTCTGGTAAGCATTAAAAAATAAGATGAATAGGTTAATTTAAAAGGCTTTAAAATTAAAATTAAAATAAAATCCCTAGAAAGTTTCCTACTCAAAACAGTTGTGTAGTGTCAAAAGATATGCCTAGGGTTGAATAAAAGGGAACCAGACGGGGCAGAGGAATGCAAAGTGGCAAGATTTAAGAGGTAATTTGAGCCAGTCCTTCAGCATTTGGAAATCTAACCCTACTGAGGGCAATAAACAGGATTATAAATTATGGTAGGTGATAAATTAGCAGGAAATCAGAAGGATCAACATAGGCTTGAAAGGAATATAGCTAAAAAAAGTAGTAAAGATAAAAAGATGTTTCCTTAAGTCTATCAGAAGTGATAGTCATAGGAAAGAATCCACAGGGCTGTGAGAGCACCAGGGACCGAAGGAAGGAACTAAAGGAAGACAAGGGTATTTTTCAGAAGTAAAGTTATCTTTCGGTGCAAGTCTTTACCACTGATGATGTTGGTCCTGTTCCTAAGGATGAGATGAAGCTGCTGAGGAAATATCACAACTGAGATGTTGGAGCAAACTGAAAAAGTTGTATGTTGCTGCATTCAGACAGTATATCCAAGACTGGGAAGGTGCTCCACTCCTCAAGGAGGCTGATGAGCTGAAAGAAAGGAAGCTTTTTGTGTGCCTGAGGACTTCGTGGCAAGCTTATCCAGTATTTACTCCCACACAAGGAAAAATCTGGAGATGATCACTAATTGCCGCATTTCTACCTCAGCACTGGTTGAAACTATCATTGAAACTGGAGGAATAAGATGTCTGGAAACAGAATAAGTGGTTTGGATTTCTACAGGGATCTAGTCAGGTCTCACCCCAAGCAGCTAAATAGTGAAAAAGTGAGAGTCAGAGCATTATCATGAGCCGAACATTGTGCGGGAGGCAGAAAGCAGTGGGTAGGGCTAAAGGATTATTTTCATTATAACAAAATGGTAAAGGCAGAAGATCCTGTCATGGTGCCTGTGTTATTCACTACATTTATCAATGTTTTGGAAATCAGGGTGGGTTGTAAGGTAACAAAATTATGGGTGATTCAAAGAAGGAAGTAGAGAAACATTAATTAAACACATGAAATTCTTGGCAGTTGCTTGCCCAATCCTTTTGAAAAGCTCCAGTGATGGAGACTTCACTGCCCCCCTTTGCCAGCCTGCTCCAGTGCTGCACAGTCCTTACTATTGCATAAATTTTCCTGATGAGTAACCTGTCTTCTTTGCTGTGATGCCTGACATTACTCTTTATCCAATCCCAGCAGACACCAAGAAGAGTTTATTCCTTTCCTATGACTTATCTTTTGCATATTGAAATAATTATTTTTATGTTTAGTGACTTATGTGTGTCTAAGAACTCACCATAAGATATTTAAGGACTCGTCATCTCTCACTGGAGCCTCCTCCATACTAAGCCAAATTCCTCTGACCCTTCTCACTACCAACCCGTAGATGACAAATCCTTCTTGAATCACTGAGACATAAACGGGACACAACCTTACCAGCACCACATGTAGCAAAAGAATTACATCATATTTCATGGACTGGTCATTTGTATCCATCATAACACAGCTGTTGCCTATTTTGTGTCTGAATTCTTGACTAGCAGTGAATTTGCAGACTTCTATACCCCCAAGCTGCATTACCCTGCATTAATCGGTCATTCCCCTCCTATGTTTCTAGAGTTTGCTATTCCTATTTAATTACTAAAACTTTTAATTTATCCTTTTTCAGTTGCACCCTATTTCTTCCAAGCCATTTCTTCAATTTGTCAAGATTGTTCTACCTTCCCATCTTGTCCTCTGTCATCACTGCAGCTTCTCCCAGTTTAGTCATTCATATAATTAAAAAGCATATGTCTGCTCTCTCATGTAAGTAACTGTTGAAAATCTTGAATAGTGCTGGACACAGTACAGACACCACTGAACCTTAACAGATACTTTTTGCGATTTTGAGAATGAGCTGTTGATCACTACTCTCCAAGTACACGGTTTTAACCAGTTATGATACTTCCTAACGTTTACCTACTCCTTTTTTCCATGCTTATTCATGGGAATGTCATGCAAGGCATGTTGAAAGCCTTAATAAACTAAAGGTATGTGCCATTAACTTCCTCCTTCTAACCAACAAGACCTGTTGCCCTGCCACAGAGAGTAAATTCTATTAGTTTTACATGACAGATCCTTGTTAGGTGTCATTTATCTGGTTTTTATCTTCTAGATGCCCCAAATGCTTTGATTTCTTGCTCCAGCATTTTTCTATGAATTGAAGAAAAGCTGATTGCCTTGTAATTGCCCTGTTCCCTTATAATGTTGATATTTTTTTAGGCTCATGATTTATCCAAGTTCGACACTCAATCTGACGCTCAATTCTAGCCATTCTCCTCACTGGGATAAACCATGCTTTTGACCTTACTGTAACGTTCAGGGACTCTCCACTTTCCCTCAATCCTTTCTCTCTGACATTTGTTTTCTATGTTGATCTTGCCTGCTAGATCTCTGAGTATTTTGAGGACTGCTTTCTTAAGTCCGTTCTCTTTACTTTGGTCTTTTCTCTTCCTGCTTTTTCTAAGACTTATAGGATATGTCATATCATGGTGACACTTGTACAGGTCACCTTCATTTCCATGTTCTTATGTAGAATCAAATGAAGAAGATCCTCTCTTCTAGTTGCTTTCTCAACCCTCTGCATTAACAATGCTGCTCACGACACATCCCAAGATCTTGTGGACTGTCGCTACCCTGCTATTTTTCTCTTCTAGCAAACGCCTGTGTAGGAGTTAATCTCATTAATAGCAAGCCTTGTGTTTTGGGTGGTTCCATTAGTTGCTGAGAAAAAGTTGCATTCATCTGATCTTCCTGCTGTTGCAAAATCCTGCTGTGCTCATGCCTGTGTAAATATTCTCCTTTTCTATTTACTCTGCAACTTGATGGCTGTGAAAGTATAAGGGAGATCTGGATTATTTATGTTAGGTAGAAGATGTGGGTAGTTCTTTCTTCCTTCTAATAATAGGTCACTGACATGTAAAAGACAAGAAATTTGAGATGGATAAAAGGAAGCCTTTTCTTCCACAGACTTATCATTTGACCATTCATTGCCATGGGAACTCTTTTTAGCTGAGATGTAAGATTCAAAAAGCCACGTGGGGCATGGATTTAGATAGCGTACATTTCCAGATAGCGTGCGTACTGAAAACTGCTGAAGAAAGATGCCAGATCTCATTCTCCAAAACTCATGCCAGTCTCTGACAATAAAGTCCCAGAGTGACTCATGAGGTGCTAAAGTGGCTTACCCTCCCAAGATGAGCAATTTTATGCAGGAGCTCAGGAAGCTTTCTGAGCCCCAAATGAACTCTGCCACGTGCGGCACGTTTCTGACCATCAGTATATCGGGGCAATGCAGTTGGGCTGTTCCTCCCAACCTGAGCACAGCTGCTTTTACCTCTGCACCCACTTACAGCTCTTACACCTTCTCCTGACGCATTTGCTGCCAGAATTTATGGAGGACACAACAAGGTTTCCAGACTGAATCAGAGCAGGAGCTGCTTTCCTGTTCCTAAACTTCAGTAACTTTTTGGCAGCAGTTTCCAAACTTCTGTACTTACAATCCCACTTCCCATGTCACTCATCTACTTCTGTTTGCCCTTCCGGACTTGTGAACCCTTCTGCAGAAACTGCTGCTTTATGGCGTCATGTGCTCCCCACATTCCCTTCCTCTGCATCCACATCTTCCCTGCACTCCTACCTCACCCTGCCGCTCACGGCCCTCCCCTCTCCGCAGCTCTCTGGCTGCTCCCTTCCGCGGTTCCTCTCCTGCACCTCCGCTCTGCAGATGCTGCCATGCTTCCTTCATTTCTGCTTGCTTGAGGTACCCCTTCACCCCTCAAAACTCTGCAAAAGTCTTGCTCTGTTTTCAAAGTCCCTCCAGGCTTCCCTTTGCCCAGGTTCCGCATCCCTGAGTGTGTAGTCCCAAACTGTTCAGCTCCGCTTGGGCATCACGTTATGTCACGAGTGACAAAACTTGCTCGTGATGGTTCTCAGATTTCAAGGGGTAAAGAAGTCCATGTCAAGGGAAGCTGGGGTTTTTCTAGCTTGTTTTATTGGAGAAAATTGCAGGGAACGAAGAAGCAAGGGGGAACATGGACAGTTAAATTTGATTGTTTATTAAGAATGGCACTGTAGTGTAAGGAGCCCATCAAGAATATACATAAGAGCAGTAAAAAAGCAAGGGGCTGCAGCTTCCTAAAGGAAACTTTGTTAAGTTTGAAAGTGAACAATAAGGGTGTTAGGATTGTTCTCAGTAGAGTCTTCATCTTTTTTAGCAAAAATGGGCTTTTTGTCCCACAGTGAGTGACTCATATTGCAGGACTGATCTAGGTGCAAGTGGTTGCTCCCTAAGTGAGACAATGCCGGCTGCGGGGGCAGGAGTGGTGCCTATAAATTCCCATGCCCCTACCCCCTCACTAGGTCCACCTCTGCACAGACTAACAATTTGGTTTCAGGGAAAGGAAGGAATGGGATTATTTAGAAAATAGCATAGAGAAAGAAAGTTTGCAATACATTAAAAAATGCTTTTGCTGGCTCTGTTCTTGAAGAAGAGATTTTTCCTGACTTAGAAACACCTACAATGGCAACGAAGACAAGTCTCCCAGAAAATTACTGGAAAAAATGTGTAAGGAAGAGGCTGATTAATTTCCAAAGTAATTTTCTGGGAGATTTGTCTTCATTGTCATTGAAGGTGTTTCTAAGAAAGAGTCTGATTAATTTCCAAAGTTAAGACTGCCCTTGTTTAGACAGAAAATCATGTTTGCCATGTTTCCACTCTGCTGATTTACATTTTTCACTTTGGGTGTAGGCCAGAAGGATTTACAGCTTGAGAAAGGATCTTCCGTCTTCCTAGGAAGTTAAATCATTGGCACTGCTTCAGCTTTTGTGTATAAAGGAGATTAACATCATATTGACGTATAAGGTTGAACGAACCACAAAACAGATGTTTGGATAGTCAACTGAACACTGAACCCAATGGAAAAATTCCATTTTGATCAGTTTGAGGTAGGCCTAGTCGTCTTGTGGCTGTGCAGGATACTAAAATCTGGACTTTATAAATGAAACACTCATTAAAAAAAAAATTCCTGGAGAAACACAACTGCTTCAGGCTTCTCATTTTATTTTTTTAAACTGCAATAATCTCCGGCATGGATGGTCTAGCCCAAGTGGAATACATTAACATTAGTTATTCTAATAAATATGGATTTTCAGATGATAGCCATCTCCTAATCACAGCTGGTCCCCATCTAAAATACTCCCAGTGCCATGATGTTATCTTTTCGGTGACTTTTCACAGAGGTTGCTCTGGGAATGAGGGTGGAGGGCCAAAGGGTCCTGCTGTGGAGAGGTGGTTCATCACTGGGTATTTACTTCATTCCCAAAGAACACTGGGAGGGATCTCAGTTAAAGCAGTGGATAAGGACCGGGATTAACCACGACCAGTCTTAACAACGAGCCATAAGACAGGCCTGGACTGCTCATCCCCACAGCACAGTCATGCCTTCGGGTCGTTACAGCCAAGCAGCATAATTAGCTGCTGCTGCTGCGGATGTGATTTCCCTTTCTTAGGCTTGCTGTGCTTTATTGGCTTTTTCAGCCAGGTATTCTAATACTTACCATCTATATGGTATAGAGCAAATTTCCATCCTTTCCGTGCTAGTCTCTTTACCAAGTGGTAGCAATGAAAATCTCATTGGCTTTTTCTTACCTGAAAGGGGATTACAGCACTGACTTTTTTTATCTCGCTTACAGGGTGAAGGGGAAAGGATGGCCCCTCTACCACATTATTAAGGCCTTTGTTTTAAGCACACTTATTATTGCTCACTTTCTCTAACATAAGGAGTTAATTTGTTGGACCAGCAAGGGCAGTGCTGAGGCAAACAGACCTGTAGTGTTCATTGATCCTCGTATGTTATAAATGCTAGACACTGGGGTCCGGCTCTTGCGCAGAGCCCATGTAGGAATGGTCAAGGATGCTGCTACATCTGCCACTCTTTCAGCCAGATTTGGTCAGGTCAGTGGTGAGAAACAGAGAACCAGCAAGTGTCAGGTTTTTTTACCAAGAATTTTTTGAATATGCAGTACTATGAATACCAGTGTGTCTCAGATTACGTCATGGGCAGATTGTGTTTGTTATAGGAAGCCTGGAGGTGAATCTGACCTTTAATCATTACTAAACTGGGTAATGGAAAAAGCCTAAATAAAGACTCTTAAAAGGAGCAAGAGAGGTGGGTTTTTTTTGTAATTTGACCTGACAATATCTGTATAAGCAGAGGAAACACATGATACAAGTTGCAATTTTCTATTAAACCTCTGAGTGTTAGCACCAGCATAAAAAGAAATGGTGCCTTTGAAGTATCTCAATAGATTGAGATACTTATTTAGACAAGGAATGTGGGTCGCAAGATGGGGAGCTGGTCAAAAGCGAGTCTGCCTCTCTTCCGACAGCGCTGCCTCCAAGTTCTGCTTTAATTGAGGATATTAATTTGAGGCCTTTCCTTTAGCTACAAAATTTGCAGATATGTTGACCCTCATTGATCTCTGAGATACTCTTAGGCTTACACCAGGAGATACTCTTAGGCTTACACCAGAGACGAAAGTGGTCCCAGTGTGTGCAGAATCCCCCATGAACATTGTTTACTTTTCTTCTTTTTGTTACTCCCTTTAGGTTGAGATTTATCTCCCCTGACGTCAGGTGATTTAGATTAAGCTACTCATCTGCTACAGTCAATAGAAGGAGAGAGACATCAGCTGTAGGGTGTAATTCATGTCACTTGTCATAAATTTAATCTCTCACCACCCTAAATGCAGCCTCTGGAAGTGACTTGCCCTCTTCACTGACTTCGGACAGACCATAGACCCATTAATCTGATTAGGTGTCTTAAGGTAAATTGGATCAAGGATCATGCTAGTGTCCATGATTACTTTACGCTTTCTTTTCCCCAAAAGTCAGAGAGCTGAAAAGGAGAGAAACACTGCCAGTGGCATCCAAGGTACCAAAGGAAAGCTCAGTCTGCAAGCCTCATAAAGGGAATTAATTTTTGCCTTTTCTCCTCCTTTTGTACTCTTCTTTAAGCTCTGCCAAATTTTACTCTTTATATTTCATGTCCCTCTTAATTTTCTGAAATAAATACCTGACACTGGGCTGGAGATCTGCCATGGTTTCATGATAAGTGAGCCCTGCTTAAACAACCCATTTCATCATCATCTAATTTTGGTTTCTACTGTCATTTTTGTCTTTCTCCACTTCAAACGCTTTAGCAAGTATGCATGTTATCCCAGCAAATATTTATTTTAGGTCCTAGCTGGAAAAACTCCTTTCCATTCCAGGGATATTTTGAAAGTCTGGAGGTGAGTCTGGGCATGTCTACATGGATGGGCCCAGACAAGTACGCTCATCTGCCACGCTCTGAGCTGATCGAATGGGAGCCAGTTCTAGTCTGGAAACCATCAAGCCATGTTCCTGCAGCTCTGTGCCCAAGCTAACATGCCTTGCAGAGGAGACCACATCCGTCTGCATCCATCTGCATAGACATGCCTTATGCATATAAAGCACTTAATTTTGTTTCTCCCCCTCTTGTTGGTTGTTTCTCCTGATGCACAAACATACGCATGAACATGTACATGCGTGCGCACACTCCCATTTTGTGTACCTATTACAATCTACAGGGCTCAAGTGGCACCAAAATATCACAGCAATTATTTTTTTACAAATAACAAATACCTCCTTTTGAGTGAACAAGCAATTGAAAAACAGCCTATATCCTCTCTTTGTGAAATGTTATACTGGCAGATAAACCTGATGACCTGACGACACGTTCCATCTCTAATTTACGATTTGTGATGTAGGCGAAATTAATTGAAAGCCTGGCACTTGTAAACTCTTTACTCCAGGCAATACACTCCAGAAGGAATTAACAAAAGAGAAGTGTTAGTTCAAAAGGCAATCTTTTCCAGCTACATCTGCATTTAAGGTTCACTCTGCGAACTCACAGACTGCATTGAAATGAGCAAAGGGAATAGAGATCCTGAATTTACCCATGTGCAAACAGCATCTTGCTATGCAGATGCAGACTATGGCCTGAAACCAACTAACACGTTTTTTTACAGCCCTAGCTGCCCCCGAATCCTTGGAGGAATTCTGGCTGGTGCAGACTTCCTTCTGGAGCATTAGCAAAAAGCAAGCTGGAGCAGCAGTCTCACGTCACCTTCAAAGAGTGTTCCCCTGGCCCCGTGCACGGAGCCAGTCCTCCTGACGCTGGTGTTCGCATGCCTCTCCTCCCCGACCGGCTGTGATTAATGTCCCTTGGAAGACCCCAGGTGTTCTGGGTGCCTGATGCTTATGACTGTGGACAGCTGTTTTGTGGAACACAACTGAGATGGAAAAAGTCTTGTATCCTTTTCCCCCTTTTCTCACATTAGTGGAAAAAGAGCCTTCAGTAGTGCTTGAGAAATTACTTTTGCACACAGTGTTCTCGTAGACTGTGGAGGGCGCATACTGATATATGAAATGGATGCCTATGGATATATTTCTGTGGTTTTGGCTAAACAAATGTAATGGATGCCTTCATCACTAAAAGCCTACTCCAATAGCCAGCGGTGTATTTACCCACTTCTGTTTGCAGTGACCACTGAATCACTTCCTCATCTTGTAGCATTTAAACAAGCATTATTCCGTTCATACTGGTGGAGGTGCCTCTGTTTCTAATGGCTTGTCTACAAGGGGACATTACTAGTGTGCATTAAGATAGGGTATGAATTTACAGTGCTCTTGGGGTATCCGCACTTGATAGAAAAGCTATAAGGATGGAAAATGTGAAATTATGCCTGGTGGAATGGCTTGTTTAGCTAAATCTGGTCTAACTGTGGATAATGCCTTATTCAGATGGCAATTTTGGTCACCTGGCAGATGTTCATGTAAGTTCACATAGCTTTTGAATAATTATTCCACAGCTTCTCATGCCATTTTTGAGGCATGATTTCCACTCTCTCCAGTCACTGTTTTTCTTGGCCTTTTTCCAGATGTGAGTGATTTGATAAAATCCCTGTTCAAATGTAGAGTTTCTGCAGCTGTAATCACTTTTGGCAGCCTGCCCAAGAAGATAAGCTGATCCCCAAATATTAAAAAGATTGGACTGATACAAAGCTTTACTCCATCATCCTTGAAAAACAAACAATACTCACCACTCCATGAAGGGCTCTTCTTGGAAAAAGAAGATCTGATTTTTAACACAGAAAGCTGAGGGCAGTAATAACAGTCTCGCTTGGTTTCTCTTCATAACATCAGTGATGCCATGACTCTGTATTTTTAAACCAAAATATCCCTTTAAGCTATTGGTAGGCCTTATAACTACTTCTGTACAAAGACAGAGATTGAGTAGATGTATACTGGTATTTGTACATCATGCCAGCACCTCTTTGGCAGTGTTATTAGTATCTGCAACATCCAGACTTTCCTTTCCAAAGCTGCTGCCTTCCTGAATGTGCACATAACAAGGCTAGAAAGACAGCCTTAGGCTCACACTTACTCAGCGGTGTTATGCTGGAAATTCACCGGGCTTCAATGGTCATACTGACATTGATGATAAAGAATCAGGTAGTCTTACCATGTTAACTATTTCATGTAATGACAGAACCATTCAGGCTGCAAGGGACCTCAGGAGGTCTCTAGTCCACCCCTCTGCTCAAAGCAGGGTTAGGTCTGAGATGACTGAATCAGGTTGTTTAGGGTTTCATCCCCCTGGTACCTTAAAACCTCCAAGGATAGAGACTACACAGCCCCTCTGGGCAACCACTGCTTGACTGTCTTGATGGAGAAAAAGTTTCTCCCTATATCCAGTCTTTGCATTGTAGCTCAGTCATGAGTTCCCTGCTGAGTCAAGCCAGTTTCCTGATATATCTGCTTGTTTTCCTGCACACTAGTATCATTTTGTGCTTGGAAGAGGTTGTCAGTAAAGACTTGGCAGTTTTCCTGAGCTTTTTTTGCCTTCAGAGCTGGTTCCTATGGGATCTAACCTACCAATTTGCTGAAGAAACTGAAGTCTCTGCTCTCCTGAAGTTCATGGTCTGTAATCTGCTACTTGTCTTCCTCACTCTCTTCAGTATCTTGAAGTCCACTATTTCAGGGTCTCCACAACCAAGCCTGCTATTGATTATCACTCCCCCAACCAGTGTGAATGCTTTGTGAATAGCAGGTCCAGGGTCTGTGTGTGTGATCCCAGGTTGGCTTATCTAGTACCTGTGTCAAGCAGTTGGCCCTGACATCTTCCAGAAACCTTCTGGCTTGCCTGCATCCCTCTCTCGTGCTCTTCCAGCATACATTGGGGAAGCTAAAATCTCCCATAAGAGGCAGAGTATGTGATCCAGAAACATCTCCAAGTTGTTTAAAGGAGGCTTCATCTCCTTCCTCACCGCGATTAAGTGGTCATTAACAAACTCCCACCAGACTGTTACCATTACTGATTACTCACCCCTATCCTGACCCACAAGCTCTCACCCAGCCTACTGTCTGGCCCATTGAGGAGCTCCATATATCAGAGCTGCTCCATCACACATTGTGCATCCACACCCGCCTTGTCTCCCTGCCTGTCTTTCCTGAAGACCTGGTATCCACCCATCACAGCACTCCAGTTGTGTGAGCTGTCCCAACACGTCCCAGTTACTCCAATGATGTTGTAGTTCCTCTTCACCAACCAGATTGAGGATACACAACCTGGGCCCCCATGCCCTTAGCCAGCACCCCAAAATCCATGTAGTCTCTCCTGATATGCTTGAAGTCCCTGGCAGTAACATTGGTGCCCATGTGGAAGAGCAGCTAGGGTAATAGTCTGAGGCCAGAAAACCCTTGGTCATCTCTGCAGTGTCCCAGACGCAAGCGCAGGTCAGGTTGGCAGGCAGAGACTTCTATGTCCTGCAGCAGGGTGTCTCCAGTAACTATCGATCTCCTGTTCCTCTCTCTGCAGATGCTTGGTTGAGGGCCAGCCAGCCATGGCATGTCTCTGAAGGGAGGTCATCTCCCCCTGGTCCCAGGGCAATGCACTGGGTCTGTAATTGTAGAACCACTGGCCAAGAAAGCCCCTTACATAGGATGCCTGAAATGGTCCAGCCTTCCCCATCTTGCAAGCTTCCATCCATCAGCCCTCTGTGGGCTGTCTCCAGCTCTCCTTCCCAAACACAGGGTTTGGGCTCCTGGCTCTGCAGAGTTCCTGCAAAGACTCTTTCAGTCTCTTCCTGCTCATCCTCCCAGATGGTGTGGGCCCACTCACCTCCTCCTGGCACTTCTTGCAGGCACATGGCCCATTCCATCACCCAAGACTGCCCTTATATCAAGAGTTTCTGTGAAACATCCTTTCCTTCTGCCTCAAAATCTTGTCCAGATGGGAAAAGAGAAATTTGGCCAGATGTCAGACAGTCCAGTCAGAGCAGAAACATCATTCAGTGCATATGCAGTAAGTTGGATATATCCAAGAAAGATGAAATATCCCAACAGCCTTCGCTGTCCTTCAACCCACAGTGTGGAGCAGCCTTGGGAACCCTGGCACCACAAGCACTGCAGGTGGTAAATGGAGCCCAAATCCACCTGCCCAGCGGACCTTGGGCTGGGAAAGGGGCTATGGCAGCCCAGTGCTACAGAAGTGGGGCACAGCCCCTCTGCGGGGAGAGGGGAGAGCCGTTTGCAGGCATCTCACTATCAGTGTGCCAGCCCTGACAGGGGCTCGGAGATGCTGGGATGGGGAAGCACATGGTACGCTGTAGCAGGACACGGCATGCTCCATGGCAGTGGGAAAACTACAGAAGGACTTCTGCAGCCTGGCACCCCACCAGACAAAGGATCACTGATTTCCCCAGCGCAGCAGGCCCTCTCCTGCTGGAATATCTTAATGTGATCCTGTCTTTCTTGCCCTTTGCACAAGAAACACTGGTGTGAATTTGTCCAAAGGTGTGAGTCCATCGGTCTGCATGTGCACGGAGGGTGCCAGCAGGCTAGCACCAGCAGTGGGACAGGCAGGAAAGCGGTGGCACATTTGCAGTGGCAGCACTTGCTCTTAGGGAAGCAGGGAGCTGAGATCCCCGTGGGACATGTCAGGCGGAGGTTTGCACTTCCAGTGCAAGCCTGGAGAGCCCAAAACAGATCGACAGCAGGGACAGCTCAACCTCGGCAGACCAAAAGGCACTGGTAGGAATCCAGTGCCTCCAACCGGGGAGCGCCCACAGGGAGGTGAAACCTCCTCCAGAGCCTGGGCCATGCACAGGGCCTGCCTGGGTTGGTGACAGCTCCTAAAACTCCAGGGAAGCGTATCACGAGGACTAGAGGTAGTCACAAAAGTTGCATCTGCAACCCTGAGGGGATTTCTAGCTGACAAGGTAAAAACATGAGAACATTTCAAACCAGTGAGATAGAAAGGGAGAAAATTAATATATAAAGCCACTCATGTGTGATTTTTTTTTAACTTTATGGCATTTATTTTACACACTTCTCCATCGGTAATGGAAATGCCATCAATGCCTTCAAGCAATGTGGAATTTCCTTCTTATGAACCCCCTTCCTGACATCTGTCTCCAGAAAGATGAAATGTCATGGCCTGAAATCAAGCAAGCAATTCTAATAATTATCTGCCACTTACAGTGCCTCTTTCCTGCACAGCGTAGTGGCACCCCGTCAGCTTCATCCTACAGCTGGGGAAACTGGAGGAGAGCGAGTTAAGCCATTGCTCTGGGTCTCACAAGAACTGGAGGGTAAGTGTCCTGCCTTTCTGGCCAGCCCTTGCCCTTCAGGCCACGCTGTTTCCATCAATGATTCGGTAGTGAAATCATGGCACTGGTATGCCTAAGTCCTCTACGGTCTTCACTTTTTTTAGCTATTGTAAACACCAAATCATTATCCTGGTTATCTTAGCTGAGATGGTGGACAAAGACAAGCGCTCAGAGGGAAAGAAAATAACAGGGGTGCATAGTGTGGCTTCAAGAAGTCACTTAATGACAGGATGTGGAGAAACTCAAAGACAAAAATATCAGAAGGAATGACAAGAATGGTGCCACAGTAAAGAGCGGCTAAAATGCAGGGAGCCAAGCAAAGCCTGAAAAAGGCAAGCTTGGAGAGAGCTAATATAGCATCTCACAGGATATTGTTGTGTGGCACGCACTAGAGAGATTAAATGACAGCGGTGTTACCTGACGTCAGAAGAAAAGCGGGACGAAGGACAGGTGGGAGCACGAGGGGATGAGAAAGAGCAAGCATATCTCACCCTTACTCCTTGCTGCAAGTGTTTTTCCACAGTTTGTGGTAGTCTGCTACCAAAAGATCAGCATAAACTGCAGGATAGCGTGTGTTTTAGACGCACGCACAACCACTGTCCAAGGAGCAAGCGCTGCTGCCCTTTACGTTCACCCATTGCATACGCATTACTAGCTTCCTCAAGTAAACAAGCTCCGAATCAGAGGAGACAGATTGCATTGGGGAATCTCGCCCTCTATTATCAGCCCACCTCTGGTCCAAAACCCACAAGAGTCCTGGGGCCCATAGTGGGAACTAAAATTAGAAAACCCTTGACAAAAATAGAACTCTGTTTCTTTTAATAGCCTGGTTTTATTTTGAGATAACCTTCAGGGAACGCCCCACTGAAATGTGATCTGAAGCCAAATCTTTGACTACACAAAACTTGTCTTATTCGTGCAGATGGTTTGGTGGACTACTTTTTATTTTTATGTAATTGGCAGTCATTAAAAAATTGCACAAAAATTGCACAAAAAATTAGCTGATGTGTTCTGAAGGCTCTGGCGAAGGCTGTTATCGGTGAAGGAGAAGGCAACTTCCCCCTTTGCCAGTGCACACAGTGACAGCAGATCCTGCTACATCCACGCAGTGCTGAACTGAGATTTTATGCCCTGTCTCAAAATGTACCCGCTGGTGTCTCAAGGAAACCTTGGGAGGGGATAATGCTACACTGAAAGCCGGGTAGATCCTGGACTGCTGAGGATTTATTTCCCACATTCTGACTAGCGCAAGTCTAAGGCTTAAATAGTAATGCTCTTTGTTTAAATGAACCTGATATGCTTTAATGGAATTTTTTCAGCTCCTCTGTTATTGAAGTCGCAGTGTATTACTGAGCCTTCAGGTCCCAAATTTACGCAGATGCAATTCCGGCCACGAGCCAAGTCATAAGATGGCAAAACATAAGCCTCGAGAGCAGCAGGCTTAGGAAAATATACCATTTACAACCCCTGCCATGAAGTACTTTCAAAGGCCTAATTTTAGACGTACGCACTGGAATCAAATAGCAAAGGCATCAGTGGGGTGAGGAATGGAGGATTTTTTATTCAAATGTCAATTATAATTAACCTAGAGCACGATGATATTCTCCTGTCCCAGAGCATTCATGGTGGCATGTAACACCATCCTTGGAAGCTGGCAAGACATCCTGAGAAAGACGTTCCTCGCCTCGGGCAACAAAACTACCAAACATTTCTGCCGACGCTTGTCCATGAAGGCTTGCTGTGGTGTCTGTCCATCAGGGGGTGGCCTCGGGCATGAGTAGACCAAGCAGCTTCCCCTGGCCCTTCCCACCACCCTCCTCATTGCTGCAAGGCCACCCCGGGGACATGTTCCTGCACCACTGCCAATGCCATCATCTTCCTTTTTCATATTGCATAATTGTGAATCCCCTGTGCTCGGGGAGGAGCAATCGCTCTCAGGGTGTGAAGGGAGCAAAAGCTCCCAGTGCTTGGGCTCCAGGAGGCTCAGAGAAATCAGGAGGCAGCGTCAGTCCTCTCCCGTGGGAATGGCCACACCACCCATATCCCTGGTCCTCCCAGGGGCTGGCTGTGAGACTCCACATACTGATGCTGTGGTCACGCCTGGGACTGTTGCGCTCCTCCTCGCTTTTGTATTTTCTTTTTCTCCTCTCTTCCCCTTCCTCTGGATGGAGGTGGCAGCCGTTCATGAGACGAGGTGGAGCCCCTTCAGCAGCAAGGGGAGTCGTCAGACAGGCACACTGTGTGGGTTTTTTCTCTATTCATGCCGTAGGCTCTTCCCAGAGTCAAACGATTTTGCTGTGTTTTGCCAATATGCTGCCTAGTGAGACAGCATCAAACCTACAGTTATGCCACAGCAATGCATACATAAAGCCTAAGGCCAAGAGCTTCAAAATCTGAAACCCACACTTTGGCTCGTGGCATAACTATATGCGTAAAAATGGGAGGATCCTGATTCCTCACTCCACTCCAGCGTTTTTTTGCTAGTTTAATGCTCAATTTCCATGTAATGAGGCTGTAATAAAAGAAGCGTAATGGAGTAGAATGGTGCACAACAGGCAGAAGCCTCGTTTACAGGGAGTCCGAGAAATCTCCCTTTGGGACCCCCGGAGCTCAGAGGTGCTTGCCACTGCCTCGCCACCTCCAGAGACCTGCCCCTGAGCAGAGGACAACCCTGTTTCCTCCAGGCTCCTGTACTGCCACCTCTCCAACCGACTTCCCCAGGGCAGGAGATGCACCTTTCCATTGCCACCTCTCCTTGGCTAGGGACCCCGTTTCTCACTCGGTCTTACTTCTCCAGACCGTGTTCAAGAGCCCAGGCCTGAACAGCAACAAACCCTGCTAACCCTTTTGGTAGCCGAGATCAGAGTTGGGAGATTATTCACATTTATTCACACCCATTTCTTTACCTTCCATTAGCTGAGATGGAAAAGATCTGGATCTTCCTCCCTTCAAACCATTGCTGGAGAAGCTTTGGAGAGACTAATGATGCATGGCATAAACAGTTTCACCTGTCCAGTTGGACAGAGTGGGGTTTGTCTGACCAAATGTGGACATCTCTTATGTGGAGATCAACAGCTGACACCAGGATCTGTGCTCCCTTTATAGCTGATGAACGTTTTACATGAACTTTCAGGCTATACTCGCCGCATACTAAAGCAACGGCTCAAGGAGACCAGATGAATCACGCTTTCTCAAGCATGATTTCCTCAAGCAGCTCTCTCAGATGGGGGTGTCTGCACCAGAGTAATCTAAAATAGGCAAGATGAACTCTATCTTTAATGACTCTTTCCATACTTCAGTAAGCTTCCAACAAGTTATTAACTGCACTTGAAGCACAGTGCCATGTCCCAGTTTCCTGGAAAATGTTTAATTCACAGACAGAAACTCTTTCTCATACAAATTGCATGTAGAATACATAACAACTTCCTGCCCCCAGCCAGGAGCTGGGATTACTGAATGCAGCTGCATGACTGCAATTTGCTTGTCGAGACATGAGAGCAACAAATCCCTCCTAGGTGATAATGGGGTTTGGAAACTGGGCCACCTCCTGGCTTCATCTTTTAAGAGATACAGTGACAATGGAGTTTTAAATGAACCTAATAAAAAGAAATGAACATAAGATGGGAATGTCACAGCAGCTTGCAGACTTCAGTTTTTATGCAATTTAACAAATGTTGTCATGCTCTGTGTCAGACTTCTGACAATATTACTACGGTGGATGGTAGTAGTCAGTCAGCACAGACTTGTGTAAACCCAGTGCATGCAGATACCTTCATCTGGGCTGCAAGAAGGAATGGTTAAACAGCTTCTAATGTAAAGATAGCTGAAGCCATTGCCCAAGGAAATGGCTAGCCACCACTGCAAAGCCAAAGCAGAAGCTAAGACACCACCAAAAATTCAGAGATTCTCTGAAAACTGACCGCAAGCCCAGGATGCATCAGTTTATCACAAGCAAAAAGCTGCAGTATGCAAGAGAAAGCCAGCAAATGAGGACCGATGTTTTCATGTCCTGAAGAGAAAGCACAGGCAGATAGTGTACTCCCTGGAAGAGTCGTCTTGGAAATGGTGAGCAAGGAAACTGCCAGATATTTGTTTTTACTGTGTTCACAGAAACAGGTTTTGTGTAAATTATTGCATTCTTTGTAAATAATCAGTACAATCTGAGAGAGCTAGTAATGGACTTCTGTAATCAATTCTACTTGCAAACCCTGAACATTGGCTAGCCTCTCCATCCAAGGGGCATTAATATATTGTCCAGGAACCTGAGTAATTAAGGACAAGGCAGATTTCTGTGGCTTGCGCTGAAAAAGGCAGAACTGTCAGTACCTTGATAACGCAGTGACCAGGACAACTTTTTATTTGGTGACTCACTGTTGAAAGACTGTTCTGTATGCTACTTACCCCTCTGCTTAGTTTGGACACACCGTACTCAGGGATGCTACCAAAATCAATATTATAGATAAGATTATAGACTTGGCTAGAGTCAAGGAGATGCTGCAGGGAAATAAAAAACAGTAATTTGAAAGTGCATGGCATAAAGAGTACCCTATTCATTTTCAAGCAATTAGCTACCCCTAAGGAAAACTAAAAACGTCCATGGCAGATGTCAAAGAAAGTGTACTGAGACACCTTCCTTCTTAATAGATTTGAAAACATTCCCCATACAAAAGGACATAATGGAGTCAGGAAAGGGCAACTTAAATGGTTAAGGTGGTTTATGGTACAGCCATAAAGCAACACCAAAGGTAATAGGCAGGGAGGTACCCTGTAGTAACCCTAGTGTAACAACCGGGGATGCTGGGGAGTACCAGAAAACAGACTGCTGAGGACTGTACACTCTCCATAAATAGCATCTCCATTGCCACTGTCCACCCTATTTCCCTCTTGGGGAAGGGGAAAAAAAATAGGGAGAAATCAAATGATTATGGGGTAGAAGAATGAAGGTAAGGGACAGAAGTGGGAGTGAGAGAATGAAAAACAGATAAACATGGCACCGGAGGGAGACCCTGAACAGAGCAGCCAGCAAGGCCCTGGCAGGAGGCCGGGCAGCAGTGGGCCCTGCAATGGTAATACCAGAACCTTTTTTCCTACACTTCTATGGTGTTTACAAATAGCCCTTGAACTGAGAAGAAACAACACGGGTCGAATTCTGAGGGACTGGGGCATGTCCTTTCCTGCTTCAAACCAGCGGCTCCTCCTGACTATCCCTCAGAAGGATTGGCATGGGATGACGATGCTGCAGGAGACCCAAAAGAGGCATCTGGGAGCCAAATTTGTGATCGTTCCCAGTGGGGAGAGCAGGGCCTTCAGTGAAAGGCAAGAAGCCACCATCTCCAGCATCCAGCACCACGGAGAGGCCAGCACGGATCTCTCCTCCCTCTCCACCACTTCTCTCACATCTTGGTCTCCCATCTAATAGGGTCTCACCCTGCTCCCTCAGTGCCCTAAAATGTGCTTTCCTAAAAGGCTGCAATGACAGGTGGTGTGCATGCTCAGTGCTAATTCAGGTGGCTTTGCAGAGAGAGTTATACGCTGGGGAACAGAGCAACTGAACCACCCCAAACTGAACCAGCGTGCAGAGTGGAGAAACAAGGCCTGCCTGGGTTATTCCCTGTGATATGCAGGTCAGCGACTGAGATCCTGTAGGAGTTTTTCAGGCTCAGAAAATGCTCTTCAATCACAGCTGAGCTGTGAAAGGTCAAAGTGTTTGACCAAGGAAGCGGCAGAGATTTGCTATGAAGTGCCTCTTTGTTTAAAGAGCTTAAAAGGGGGAAGTTTAGTAAAGTACGATAAATAAACTCTGGCAATCTGGTTTGAACAAGTTTCTTATCTATGGCTTCAGAAAAGAGAGGGAAAGCAGCGAGTCTGGGGCTGAGGCAGCGGCAGCAGGTGTCCTGGGAACTGCACCTGCCCCGGCAGTGCCCCGGCTCCTCGCCAGTTGATTTACCTTTGCATTTGAGCACAGAAAGGAATAATAAAAAGTTGTGCTCTTTAATATAGTGAAGACTTGTTCTTTTATCAAGAACGACAGTCTGGCTTCTCATCTACATATGTGAGCATGGGGTTTGCATCCCCATGTGAGCTATGAAAGTATCGGTGTCTGTCCTGACTGCTGGAACAGAGCTGCTACTAGCAAGAGACAATTAGGCAGGAAAGCATGTGTAAATAATTTATTATAGCATATAAATGCTTTCAGGAGATGGAAATACTAGCTACAAAAGTGCTGTCTGCTCAAATGGGAAACAGTACAAGTTCAGTGGCTGGAAGCTGAAGCCATATAAACTCAAATGAGACATAAAATTTAGATTTTGACCAACGAGGTTGTTTAACAGTGGACCAGACTGCCATGGTCATGGTGAAGTTCTCATCTCTTGATGTCTTCATATCAGAAGTGTAAGGCTTTGAAGAAGGCACGTTTTAAACAAGTGCTAACTGAAGAACCCCCCCGCAAATGATTGGCAGGCCAGAATGAAAGCATTTGCGATGGACTGGGGGACAAAGTTAGACAACTGCTGGTTTCCTTGGCTTTCAAGTCACTCTGTGACTCTGCGAAGTTAGCTGCCTATAATAAAATTCACCAACTTACTCTTCTGAACTCAATATAAAATCCAATAACCCCATAAAATACAATTTGTGTCTTAAATGTATTTCTTCTAAAGTCAAGTTCCAAGCTAACTTTTCTAATACCTAAGGGTCTTTAAAGGCTACACAATCTTTAACTCAGCTCTCGACTTCACCATCTATCTTCTGGTTATTTCAGGACCAGCAGAGGTTATACAGAAGAAGTCAGAAGCTTTGCTGGCCAGCATGTCAAGCAGGGAAACTGCAGTCCCAGAGCCTCCAGCGCTCAGCCTGTTACAGGGCACATCAGTTCTCTCCGAACCTGTCCTGGGGACAGGTTCTTGGCCAACAGGAGACGTCTTGTGCTGTCCATGCCAGGACAGCACCAAATGATTTGAAATAACCTAATTTTAATCATAAATCAAATAATCCTGTTTAATTTGGGCTTGACTTTCTACTTATATTTGGGTTTTAGATTTATTTTCCTACACACAGACTGATTCCTACTGGTTGGTAGCTATTAAAATATGTTGGTTTGTTACTAAAAGTAGCCCATAACTACAACTGGTATTTCCTTTTTGGTAGCCAAGGTGATATACTATACACATATTAAATACATAGCTTAAAAATACAATTCTTGTGCTGAATGAACAAGAAAAGTTTTAATCGGAACATGCTACGCATTTAGAACAAAATGATACCTTAGACAAAGAAAGAATTATTCATAGAAAATTAATCGAACTAATGGTTTCTGATCAGCATGTTCTTCAGCATTTTAGAACTAATAGATGTCACCCTCTCACACCTCATTTTTATAAGTAAATTGGAAGAGGAAACCTGGCTTTTTAGCTTTTTTCAAATCCCAGCTGGTTTCTCAAATGCTATTACATTATTGAAGTAGCTATTGAATTGAACACGTCTGATAGGAAGAAAATATCCTTCCAGCAGAAGAGATTAAAGATTGCCAAAAAGAAATTTAATGCTTTAGCAAATTCTGTTGCCAGAGCTCAGCTAGTGATTTCATAAGGAAATTGACTTTTACGTAAATTTCATTTAAGCAAATATATACTGGCCAAATAGTGTTCCTTATATAACCTAAAGGTTTTTAATAGCGTAAGATCAGGAGTTAATATAGGCCAGGATGATTCTTTAAATGCATTTAAACTAAACCCATTAAAGTGCATTTATTTTTAACAAGGAAAATAACAATTTAATTTTATTATTTTATTTAGACTTTTGTCAGCTCAGTGCCTGCTGCTATATTCAAAGACCCTTAGGACCTTGAGAAGCTTTTTGCCTGTCTGTTGCTGACAATGATCCTATGCAAACTTCTCAGCCTTATCACAACCTTGTGACTCACTCCTGCACTTGGATCACATAAGGACAACGGGACAAATGCAAGCTGAGCAAGATAGGAGTATGTCTTTGGCTTCAAAGCCTGTAAGAGTTCAGTCTCATAGATTCAAGGAGTTACACTTCTCTTTTTTCAGTCCTGTGCTGGTTTTCTGGACTGCTTTTTCCCCTCCTTACCATGCTAGCTCTGCTTTCATGGAGGATTTTGGAGTGTTTGTCTTCCTTCCTGAGGTATGCAACAACTAGGCTCGCCCGCCACGAGCTTCAACATTTGTGTTTAAGGTATTGCCCTGAAAAATACCTTTTGTCTGTAAAACAAAACAACATTCTTTCAGCTCTCTAAATATATGCATGATTTGATTTACCTTTACTTTATAAAGGCATATTGATTGCCTGTGAAAAAGTGTTGAGCTTAAAGGTACATAGATAAATGAATATATATATGGTTATATACTTTAAAAAAAAACATATATATGTACATATAGACACACACAATTTGTGCAAGATTAGCCAAAAATGAGCTAAATCCAGGAACAGATTAAATAAATTGCTATAAGAAAATTGACATCTGGAGACTTTTCTTCAGACTCAGTATGAAGCAAGGAAAGATCCTCATTTTTGAAACAGTGTTTAGGTTATGTGTTTAATTTTTTCCATGACATTTTACAGGATTGATTATTTGCTTTACTGACGTTTTCTAATATCATTGCTGTTCTTTACCTCCTCCTGCTGTGCTCCATTACGAACCCAGTGCCTGGAAAACGTTTATTTCTTTTTCTATTCTCCTTTTCAAAGGTATAATTAGTGGTTTTCTGTGCGTGAGGGCCAGCACATGTATATATGTGTGTTTATGTATGCTTTACATCCACAAATGTATGTGTCTACATGTATACATACACATATACATATTGAATATTGTTTGTCATTACAAACGCTCTACAATTGAAAATTAACAGTGAAATAGTAATTATGTATAATTTTTATGTTTCTGAACTGAGGAACTATGATAAGAACGTGAGAAATTATTCCCATCGGGAAGATGAACAGCAGTGAGATGAGCTCCCACTGGCACGCCTGCGTGGCACCCGACTCCAGCAAGGAGCCCACCTTCTCCCAGGACTCCGTGCTGGCACAGATCCCGCCTGCTCTGCACCAGATCAGCTGACGGGATCTGGGCCAGAAGGAGGAACTGTTGTGCTGAAGTCAGTGAGGCTTTCCAGGCAATCTCTTAAAATGAAAGGTAGCGTGCTTCTCCGGGGTGAAAAAAAGAAAAGCAAGGGATTGTGGTGTCCAAATGAATGTGGTATCAGGTGTAATTTACATTAGCTTGTGCCGCCCTGATGTACTTCCATTGGTCTTTCCTAAATTTCTAAAAGATGCATGCATTTCCAACAGAGTTCAGCTCTGCTATTGCTGTTAATTGGGTTGCCTTATACTAAGCAGTTCAGATCCTATTAAGTAAGGTCACACAGTGGTCATGGAGAACTTTTGAATTGTTACTAGATTAGTGTTAGCAATCAAATAAATCAGGAAAGAACAAGGATACTTTATCACAGAACACAATTTCTACCTTTATTTGAGCAGACCAGTTAGTAAATAGTCTCACTACTATCAGCTTAATGTAATTCTATACTTTGTTTTGCAAGTGAAATGAAGTTCAGGAAACTTCACTTTAAAAGGTTATAGATGTGTAAGAGTGAAAGAATGACGAAAAATGAACAATCAATCACACCCAATTTAGGATGATTCATCTTCCAGAGGGGAAGAGATAAAATCTCTGTCTTCTGGAAAAAGAATATGCAAAACAAGTCGGTAAAATCATTGGGCAATATTGAAGAACAAATAAAGCTACAATCAAATAGAGCATACAATGAGAATAAGAGCAAAAATGTATAACGCCTGTAGGCAAAAGTTAATGATCTAAAACCAGAGAGAGATGAACGGAAATGCTTAGATCTAAATGAAAATATTGTTATGTGAGATTCCATGTGAACTAGGAGGAAGGAAAGAAAATTAGTGTAACACTAAGGTAAAAATTATATCAGGAAGTATAGCTGTCTGTGCTGGTGGAGAAAGAGTATCTGTATTAAAGAAAGCCTTGGCAGTCAAATAATATGATTAAGTCAAGTCAAGTCATGCATGTCAACAAGTCCTAGGGTATCACTGTGGATTGAAATTGTGGGTTATAGGTTAATACTGGGGCAACAGTCCACATCAGTGGAGCACAGTGGTGACCACAGCCTCCAGAATCAGAAACAGAACAATAATGGAAAATTTCGGTCCTTGCTTATCCCTGTGACAATGGAGGAATGTCATTACAGGCATCATACAGAGACAAAGGTTGTAGACATCATAAATGACTGTTTTATCAAGAAAAGTGAAAAAACCCTAGTCTAGATGAATACTAGATGTGTAGAAGAAAAAAGCATCTTGTGGGCATTGTACAAGATACAGTTCAAGATATAATCATAGAAAAGATACTCTGTAGTGCCTACGCTACCAAAGTTCAATGTTCTAGTAGAAAATAAATGTCAGAAAGTCAATTATATTATCACGGCACTTTAAGAAGGGTGATTAATAAAAACAAGGAAGCTTGTTCAAAGGGGATTTTTTTATAGGCACCTTATTAGAGTCTTTGAGTAAACATAAATCACCTACAAAAAAGACTCAAACCCAAACTCAGGCCTGAAAATAAAAAATATAATAGCCTTTATGATTAAACATGGGAATAAAGTAGCTGCCTAGAATTGAAAAATCCGAGTTGACTCCAAATGAGAAAAATAGACAAGAAGGTATATCCTAGTAGTTAAATGCAAAAGTATAAGAAGGCATGCTAAAATGATCTTGAGAAGCAACAAGCAAATGGCATGACTGTTGGTCACTAAGCAAATGGCAAAACTATTAAAAGCCTTTTCAAATGTATCAGAAGCAGGAAGCCCATCAGAGTTGGACAGGTAAACAAGGTACAGAATAGATATTCAGAGGAGTAAGGCCATAGCAAAAAAAAAAAAAAAAGGAAAGAAAAGGAAAAGGAAAAGAAGAAGAAGAAGAAGAAGAAGAAGAAGAAGAAGAAGAAGAAGAAGAAGAAGGAAAAGAAAAAGAAGAAGAAGAAGAAGGAAAAGAAAAAGAAAAAAGAAAAAGAAAAGGAAAAAAAAAGAAAAAGAAAAAAAGGAGAAAAAAAAGGAAAGAAAAGAAAAAGAAAAGGAAAAAAAGAAAAGAAAAAGAAGAAGAAAAAGAAAAAGAAAAAAGAAAAAAAAGAAAAAGAAAAAGAAAAAGAAAAAGAAAAAGAAAAAGAAAAAGAGAAAAAGAAAAATAAAAAGAAAAAGAAAAAGAAAAAGAAAAAGAAAAAGAAAAAGAAAAAGAAAAAGAAAAAGAAAAAGAAAAAGAAAAAGAAAAAGAAAAAGAAAAAGAAAAAGAGAAAAAGAAAAAAAAGAAAAGCTAAAACGATTCTTTGTGTCAGGATTCAGCACAGAGAGGCTTAAGGACGTTTGCACAACAAAGTCTTTATTTACAAGGGTGAGGCTGAGGGGTTGTGTCAAATTGAACTGTCAGTAGAGACGTTTTAGAGAAAATCAATAAAGTGAGTAGCAACACATAGCCAGGAGCAGGTAACAATCACTCAAGGGATCTAAGGGAATTCAAATATAAAATTGCTGAACTTTTCACAGTAGTGTGTAACCTATCGCTTACATTGGCCCGGGTTCCAGAGTAATGGAAGGTGGCAAATGTGGCCTCAATTTTTAAAATAATCTCCGGAGGGGAGCCAGGAAACCAGAGAATTGTAAATTTGACTTCCTGCTGAGGCAGACTGATGGAAGTTATAATAATGAGCAGAATTAGTAGACGTGAATATATACAACTTACGGGAGATAGTGAACAGGGTTCATAAAGAAATCATGCCTCACAAATCCTGTACAGTTCTTTGAAAGGATCATTGCGCTTGTAGACAAGGGCAACTTGAGCAAAAAAATTACCTTTGGATTCCTAAACCTTTCTATAATATCCCTTCCCAAACAATCTTTCAGAAACCTAACGTCAGGGGGAGATTGCTGTTCATTAATAACTGCTCAAAGGAGACGGAACAGCAGGCAGGAATAAATGGTTGCTGTTCTTCCTGGAGCAGTTACTCGGGGAATCCCAGGGGGATCTGGCTGGGAATGGCCACAAATCACCTAGAAAAGCTGAAGGACAGCGAGAGGAGAAAGTTTGCTGGTGTTTTGGAAGTAGTCAGGACAATCAAAACCAAAGCAGACTGCAGAATTTCAAAAGTTTGCATCATGCGGAGTAGGTGATAAAATGGAAGATAAAATTACTCCTTGATAAATACAAAGTAATTCACTGTGGGAACGCAGTCCTAAGTGCACTTAGGCAATGATCAGGTCCAAATTTACCTGGTTTTGTTTTGGAGATGAGGGAGAAACTTAGGACAGTCCTCCAAAGCCATCTGCTTGACAACCTTGCATTGTCAAAAAGGCGAACAATGTTAGGGGTGGGCTAAGAGAAAACAGCATTATGATAATGATGCTCTCACAGCTTAGAGACACAGTCGGCTTCTGCCTCAGCCTCTGTCTCATAAAGGATGCAGAAGAATTAGAAAACTTAAGAAAGAAAGGTAACAAAAATGAGAAGAGACTTCTATGCAAAAAGGAGCTTGAAACATGAAGACTGCTAACACTGGAAAAGGAAGGTCCAAACAGAACACACCCAAGATGTGTAAAAATCCTGAATGATACGGAGAAGAGGAGGAGCAAACAATTCAGTTTTTCCCTACACAAGAACTGGGATCATCCAGCAGAAAGCCTAAACAGCACATCTAAAAGAAACAAAATGAAATACTTTTCCACATAGCACACATAAACTTATGGAATTGCCATAGGATGCTATGGAGGTTTAGCATTTAAACAGGTTCAGAATAAAATCCAGCAGCCACATGGAGTGAGATCTGTGGCTGTTAAGCAGCCACTCTGCTCAGCAAGTCCCTAGCCTCTGATTTCCAGAAACTGGGAAAATACAACAATGTAAGGATTATACTCGGCCTGTTTCTCAAGGGCTCTCTCTGCATCTGCTGTGGCCAGATGGGATAGATGGACCCTTGTTCCGACCCAGCATGTCATCTTTAAATTCTCTGTGTGCTTTTGTTCACTTTAGCAATTAGTTATTCGGCAGTGCTGAGGCAAGAGGGAGATGGCCTGATGGTTGTGCTGATGCTCAGGTGCACAGAAAAGCTCCGAAGAAAAGAGCAAGGTTCTCTCATACTTCCATATGGCTCAAAATAAGTGACAATTCTCCAAGACTGAAGTCTGTCATATTAAAAGGTAGTAATCCCTCAACCCAGAGAGACACACAGTTAGCAGGTTTGGGTAGAAAACAAGAGCGTACCATAGTTGGAAGGAGGAAAATTAATAATGCAAGCCCGAGCTGTTACTGATGAAGCTCTAATGGCATTAAAGGATAAGTGTTGGGGTCACTCACCAGGCACTTTGGGATTCCCCTGTGCTATATCTAATGTATGGATTAGCACTTTCCCTTTCAAACATTGAAGCTTCACAGACTCAGAAATCCCTAAAATAGGAATAGGGGGAAAGGTGTGATGAGCTGGCTCTAGTACACCTTAAAAATTTTAGTCTGTAAAATGGTCACAGTCGTTGTTAATAACACAAAATCTTATTTTTAAACTAAAAGCTCGTTTGAAGAACGCAAGTTGCAGTTTTGCTTCCCACAACAAATGCTGCCTACGGCGGGAGCTGCTCTGCCGACTGACAGCTCTCCAACTCCTGGGAACTGCTGCTCTCTGGTGCCCATCTTCCAAACAAAAACCGGGACAATTTCTCTTTCATCCTCCTCGCCCTGCTTTTGATGTTGCTACTGAACCACCTCATCAAGAGAAGAATCGAGATGTGGTAACCCATGTCTAGATGCATAGCCTTTCTCATCAAGTGCTGGCAAATAACGTGCACTTGAATTGTAAAATGGGCCGATGTGATATGTAAATGAGGTTGAGCCAATTTGCAAATTGGGCTTTGTACAGCATGGTGTCTTCTACGCGTGACATGAATGGCAAGGAAAATTCTAATTTTGCTAGTGGGGATGGCTTAATTTAAACATTTTCAGTAGAAAACGTCTGGACTCCTCATTTCAAAACTATTTTCATTTTGAAATTGATGGAGGTATCTTGAAAATGGGGTTAAATAACCTGAAAATGAAACAAAACACTCCTTTTTGGAGCTGGATGGTTGAATCATCGTTTCTCAAAGAGACTGTTTGCTTTAAGAGAAGTATAAATCTTGTGTTGGGTCCCTACAGTCACAAGGGCCTTTGATGCATTTTGCAAGTGATGGCTTAATTTCTGTTTTGATTTTATACTACAGAAACTACATGGTTGAAATAATGAATGATTTGGTAATACATCTTTCACTATTTATTGCTTATTTTCATCACAGTTCTGCCATTTTTATTCCCTCTGCAAGCCAGTACATCTTCCTTGATGTTAGAGACTGGTGAACTAAATAAATATAAAGCAGAAACTGTCTGCAGCAAAATTTCTATTAGAAGTTCTCTCTTTTCCAGTTTAAATAATTATGTCCTATCAACCGCACAAAGGAAATAACAAAGTCAGCCAGTAAATCAGAGGCAGTAAGTAGAAAAAGGGACTGTTGATGGTGTCTTTAACTGCTGAAAATGGATATATGCATGAAGTAGCAATACTTTACAAAGTCATAGTTATTTCTGACTTTATTGAAATGCCTGCTGCTCATTACGGAGATTTAAGAGGTTGAAGCTATGAGGTATAACAGCTATATTTAATGAAAGTTGCAGCACTCCTACTTTCTGGGCTACTGCAATTATGTTTTACACAAACTGTAGAAGCATTAGGTTCACCTTTAACTGACCATCAAAACATCCCATGTTGTTATTCACAGTGATTTCAACATTCATTGCTTGTAATAACTGTACGGAGTTTTTGTTCATGCTTCTACTTCCTACTTGTGCTGTTTATGTTAAAAATGCTTGTGTTTTAAATATTATACACACTAATTTCATGTACAGAAAAATTAAGATTAAGGGCTTAGAGTCGAACAAAGTACCTAACCAGGTACTTATCCTTTTACTGTAAGAACAACTCCATTGGCCTTAAAGAACTTTGCTTACATGCTTAATATAAGTCCATATCAAGAGCTTTGCTGGATTTGAAAGCAAAATATCTTCAAAGCACTATTTAGAGACACATGCAAAATAACTATGAAATACAAACTTTCTTTCTGTGAATAGCATTCCTCCTCTTTAGTTGCATTTTAATTTTAGAAAAAAGCTATTAATGAAAAGCTTTTCTATAGGACAGAATACCTACGTTACTGTCTTTTTTCCTACTATTGAACATGTGGTCATGGGTTCACATCCCATTCTGAATTCAGTGTTTTTTTCTGGGATAACCCTGATGGATATGCAAGGTAGAAGCATAGTGGAAGCTCATGTAATGAGTCCCTCAGGAATAGCTATGCAAGGCTCAAATGATTTAGGTGCCCTTGGATAACCAAAGTACTCATTCACTTAAAATTATAGTCTTCACTTTGTTACTAATTTATTTAAAATTATTAAAATTATAGATAAAATTATATATCCAATGTGGACTGCATAGGTAGAGTGAGCAAACAAGGGGAAGGATCTGTCTTCTTGAAAGAGGCTTGGAATTTAAAGACATTTTTCAGAAAGAGGTTGTCCATGTGCAGAAAACCTCTTCTTTAGGAGAACCTTGAAACCAAGTTTTTACAAGTGTGACTTCCAAAGGGACAATTTTGATGCATTTCCTAATCAGATTACATTTCGGTCAGAACCTACTATCAATCAAACAAGAAGTTTGTCCATGTTTTGCGAAACTGTGATCTGAACTAGTCCATTTTTCATTTTATCAAAAAAAAGGGTTTTATTTCTTACTTACCAAAGGCTTTTTCATGTGATAATGCCATATAGAATAGAGTTGTTTTTATCACGAGACAGTAAACCAGGAATCAGGGATGCACGTTGAGGGCTGATGAACAGTACCTGATGTAAAAGAAGTTGAGCGAAGTGTAGTCACTGTCCAAACCACCTTCTTCAAAGTAATGACACCTTTTCAGTGTGTCATTATAAACTAGTCAGAGATCTAAGCTACTAGAAGAAAATTTCCACAACAAAACTCATTCACTCAGAGCCTGTTTGAACAGGTACATGGCCTGTACCACAAAAAGAAGAAAAAGATGGAAAAAAAAGAATCCAGGGGTGGCAAAAAAGATAACTGCACTCTTGAAATGTTTATGAAATGCCAGAGATTATTTTTCCTGTTAAAAATCAGCAAATTAGCAGTGAGCAGGTGAAACCTACCTACCTTTCAACAAGAGAGGTAGGGAGTTAAGAAGAAGCACGCAGCAAGAGGTGCTTGTGCTGGCAAAATCTATGCCTACTTCTAAAAATTTAAAAATACACTTGTCATGTGAGTATTTACTGATTGTAAAATGTTAGCACACAAGTATCGTGGTTTATTTTGGTTTTATTTTGAATATACAGTCACCTCGTATAAATAGTACTTCACCATACCATCCTTACATAGTCATTTATTGTCTCTTGGCATCATGTGTTCTGGGATATCTAACTCCACAAAGGTTATTATTATCTTATAATTTGTCACTTACAAATGTGGGCTACATTTTAGCTGCCAACAGCACAGGAATCATCTGTGGTTATAGGTTCCAGCTGAATAGTTCCAAAGCATTTATGTGTTGTGGTTGCAATAGAATTATTCATCAGATCACCCTGCAAAATTAGGAAACTATGAGGTCATTTCCAATAAACAATTACCATAAAATTCACTGAGTGATTTGGGGGGGGGGGGAGGGAAGCTGTTGTTTCTTGCTTATTGTGTATTCCTTAAATGAGCACAAGGTAAACATTGGTGGCATAGGTAAAGGAGCACGACCTGCAACTAGCCCTGAAATACAAGAAAGAGATATGGAGAGCGTGCCCATTAGGAAGGAAGAATTAGAGTTAGATCAGTGGAAGTTGAAGTTTGAAAGAACGCTGAGGGAAATAGAAATGCAAACTCATCATTAAGGTTCACGGGAGTTGTCAAGGCGTTGGTGCTGCCCTATTGATGAAGAAGCTATTGTACTAGATATGTAACTTCCAACAGTTGTTTTGGGTTCATGGACTTATATAAGTCCTTCCATGTGTATCTCCATGTTCAGATTTGCAGCTTGGGGGTTTATGAGGAGGAGAAGGCCATTCATACCTTGACTTGTTCTTTCCTGCACCATATCTGGCTCCAAGATGTGGAGACGTGCTGTGACATGATGAGTGAGGTTTGGCTTCATTTCGTATTCCTCTTTTCCTGCTCGCAATCTTTCCTCACATGCTGTGGGATTGCAGAAGCAATGAAAACAGCCTACATGGAGATGAAAGAGGTATCTATTTCCATGGCATCTCGGAGGATCTGAATGGGGTAGATACATGGGAAAGGTAAGAAGCAAGAGTAGGAACGAGATGGGGGGAGGTTAAGGGCTGAGATACCCCAAGACATGCTTCAGGAGGTGAGGAGTGATGCCTAATGTTGCTTTCCATGTCTCCTTCTGGGCACTCATTTAAGTAACCCCTTTACATGTTTTTCGTTGCAGCTGTGGACAGCTGTGTTGGTACCGCGGCAGCACAGTGGCTGCTGTCCTTGCTGCCAACTGCTGACAGAGGGAAAGCAACGCTGGTGCCCGTTAAGCAGATGGCTGCATGAGACACCAGGCAATATGTTATCCATGCTGGAACACCACGGAGGCACCGTCAAAGGATCGGTCTTCAGGTCTGCTCCCTCTGAGGCTGGTGGTATAGGTACGGGAAAAAACAGAGTTATGCCAAGGCTGAGCGGTCTTGAAAATCCTTTTGATTCTGACCAAATCCAACCAAAAACAGTGGCATAAAAGATCCCCACTGAACATCGCTGGCAATTGGATCAAGGCTTTTTTGACTGCTGTCTATCATACTCTGCTACTCCAAAAATGAGACAGGCTCTGCCCAGAGAAAAATAGACTGCTGTTTGCATCAAGCCAGCAGGAATGTAACCACCAACATATTGAAAAGGTTTCATATGTAAAATGCTGGGCTTTGAGGAGCAAGGCCTGAAGTCCTTATACACTCTAAGATGGTTCTGGATTTGGCTGAAGTTCAGAAGCTTGCTTTCTGTCTGTACAAAGAAGTCCCTGGAAGTCCAGTCAAGACATTCCTAAAACAGAGCTTCTTACAGTTTAAAATTAATAGTCAGTAGTAAGTCATTATGATTTTACGTAATAAACCAGCTATAAGGGTTTGCAGCCAGTTCTTAAACTTCCAGGAACTGTGCTGTGGGATATAATGTTTCTATAGAGATCTTTTGTTGTGCCACAAAATAGGTCTACAAATGTACAGCAGGGTGTCCCCTCTTCTACAATCCTCACGCAACAAGCACACGTCTTCCCGTAATTGTATTTTCTAAAGATGTCTTCGTGCCTTCCAAAAAGATGGAGGGTAGAGATAGAAAAATAAGATGAAATTTTCAGTTTTCGGAGGAGTAAAATCTCAGCTCTACAATTGCTGCTTTTGTTTCCCTTTACTGATGCTTGTATTCTACCCTTTTGTTCCTACACATACAGCTTCACTGTATTTTATGTTCATATTCTACTTTGAGTTAGAAAAAAATCTGAGATTTAGGAATGAGAGGTTATTAGAAAATATTAGTGTAATAGCATTCACTCAGATTTAAAATAAATAGCAAGCTACTATAACATATTGAAATGAAAATAGATTTTTAAATGCTCTTTTACATAAACAATTTTTTTTGTTGGAAGCTCAGGGAACTGGGAGGGTCTTACAGGCAAAGTTAATTTCTTTAAAAAGTAAAGAAAATCGGAAGGAAAATCACAAATGGAGCAGGATTATTGATATACAACAAATTTATAATGAGCTATTTCTTAAAGCTGCTAAAACCATTAAGAGAAGCTGTGAGAATATTCATTCAAATGACTAAATTTCTTTACTCAAATTATTTTAACGGATTTCTGTAGACTTTATGCATACTATTCTGTGTTAAATTAAAAGACACTGTAAAAATAATTTTGCTGGAGAGAATTGTTTAAAGAAACACTGTAATTTCCATTGAAACTGCAAAACACTTTTCAAAATAATTTAAAATGTATAAACATGAACTCTTGCATTGGAAATCTGGCTCAAAGGATTAAGTGAACTGTGACTAAGACCACATTTTTATTCTGACTTTTTTGTCTAGGCACAGTTAACCAAAACAGTGAACTTTTTTTAATCAACGACTTAAAACACCCTTATCATTTCCTACAGATCAAGAATTTTTCTGCAAACTATAATAAAAAGAAAAAAAATAGATTCCAGAACTTCCAGAACAATGCCAGAATGAATTAAAGATTTAGAATCCATCCAAAGAGTATTAGTTTATAATTATTTTTTCCAACAGTACTGGGGAATATTGTTTCTGTAAAAAAAAAACCAAACCAAAAGACAGTTTCCAAACACCAGAATTGCTGACTAAAAGAAGCTAATCTTGCAACATGTTTGTTGAGAAACCATTAACGTGCTTCCCTGTTTAAGACCAGCTGGCACATCATAGAAGACTTTTATGAACATTCTGATTTTAATGAATCCCTTGAGGTTCTCCATTGACCTCAGACAGTTACACAAGGATGAGATTTGTCTTCTTGTTAGAAACAATTCTGTTTACAAATATGTCTTTAATTTCGGTAGGAGCTGGGTGGATTCTTCACTCTTTCTCAGTAGAGCACTATGAGCACAAAGCTGAGTTATTTGTTCCTTGTTCGGCTGCTGCTTAATTAGATAGACTTCTCAGTTCTAACCAAGCTTGTTATGGAGCTCACCTGTTGCTGGACTTGTGTTGTAAACCCAGCTTTCATCACAGGCTCACACGCTCTTGTTTGTTTGCATCTACAGCATGCTTTCTATGGTTTTCTAGATAAAAGAGGCCAAACTTGTGGCTTTCAAGACCTGGTTAACCCAAGGGAGAAGGGCATGGTCTTACATGACTTCTTTTTTTCAGGCATGATTTCTGAGTTCACATGAGCTGGGGACTCCACGCGAAGTTAACTGGGAACAAACCAGCACAGATTAAGATCGCAATAAACCCTCCCATTAAAACCACCCATCTCTGCCTTGGACATAAATCTTCACGTGTCAACCTGATCTCTTATCGCATTCACAGCAAGTAGCCATGATGTTACAAAGAGACTTCTCAGTCACTTGAGGAACGAGTAGCAAGAGCTGTTGAACTTGTATAGTTACGTAAATTCCTATCTCTGTGTCAGGAAGCTCGTTAATGTATCAATAAGGAAAGGTGGGGAGAGGAAGGCACGTGGGAGAAGAGCCACACACATGCCAGCATTACACCTTCTCCTTCAGGGGAGAGTGAGTCAGAAATTTTTGCCTTCCATACATCCTTGCTTTGAAGTGGTTCATTCTGGCTTGATTTGACTGCGCAGGAGACATTGCAAACCAGCACTTGTGCTGATAGTGTCAGCCCTCCGGTGGGTAATAATCTGGTGTAGACAGTCACCACAGCACTGCCCAAAACGTGTTCAAAAACATCAGTCACGGGGATTACACAATGTATTTCGTAGCTATTTACATGCAGAAATCTCACCAGCTGGGCTAATCTTGTAGAAGCAAGTAAAATTAGATGATATTTTATATGTATTATAAAGGCTGAGCCACAGGGCTCTGCGCCAAGCTCCGCTCTCATAAACAGCAGCGTAAATCCAGAGCAACTCCCTCAACTTCAGTGGAGATTACATCAAAGCTGAGCCAGAATTCATATTCTAGGTTGCTTCCCACTGCCTACACACAGCCTACTACATCGCCTAAACTGAACCCTGGCTGCCTCATCCCTGGCACCTTAAAGGAACAGTTACCAAATATGTACATAGATATGTTTTTTTATATATATATATATACACATATGTAGTGTGAATCGTTAGCAATGCTGGAAATAGTAACCTAACACCAAGAAGTTACTAGTATGGATTTTACATTTCAACAAGTGCACGTGTACTTGTGCGTGCACCTACGCAACATTCATACAGACAGCAGATTTTATAGATGTGTGTCTGAGCCTTGAAGAAAAGGAAGAGAAAGGGAACTTTAACAAAACAACAGAGAGGGAGATGACACGGTGATTTCAAGGTTATGCTTCCAAACTTACAGCAGTGACAAGCAACACTCAGTATGACTACACTGGGGCAAAAAGTCAAGTGTTATATAGTGTGTTTTGGACCTTTGACATGACTTTTAAGCCAGTTTTACCGTTTCCTAGTGTAGCCCTTTAATGAGGATATCCTGTGGCTTGGGTAGGACAGTCACACAGCAAGACCTTACAGAGAACCTATTTTTAGTCGAATTTCCTACAGATATTTGGCTCTTCACATGATTACAGAGCCTGGAGATCTATCTGTCTTTCTCCTTGTGCTCCTCGATGACTTTTGGCCAGTTGCAGACGTATCAAAGAGAGATGTAGAATTCTTAAATATATTAAATACCTACAGGTTTCGTGATCTTTTGTGACTGGGTAAAGGAGAAAGACCTAAAATAGTGCTCTTAGTGTGAGCTCCGAACACTATTACTAGGCGTTAAGGGAAGCCACCCAGGAGAAGGGAAGTTTAAATACTGCAGTCATAGGAAATGCTTCCATCAGAGTTTGCACCATATGAGGCGCAGAATGTCATTAGTCACTGAAGCACAAATAACTAGAGCTCAACGGTTCTGCTCAGGGAACTGCTTCTTAAAACAATGGGAAATAGCATGCTTCCACCCCAAAACCTGATAAGGCATAGAAGGATAAAATCTGAACGTGGTTTTAAGTCATTACTCTAGTTTTCTAATAAATCTCTAGTAATTTTCTAATTGGCAGTGACCCTTTAATAGGTGCTTTAAAAATCTATTCTAAAATGGTGTCTTTAAGTTGTTTCCATGTGTTGAGTTCTCCTTCTTTATGTTATTTAAAAGCAAACTTTGCATTGTAGCACCTTGCATAGGAATCTCTGGTGAGCTCAGAAAGATCTGTTGCGGTTGGGTTTTAATCTGGAGCTTTCCGGCAGCCTTGCAGATAAAACCTTGATTTAAATACGACTTTTGTAGCCCACACCCACCTTAGCAGATAAAACAGCCACTGGATTCACATCTCTGGACGGGCTGACCCCTGGGAACTCTGCCATTCCCTCTGGAAGCTCCCTGTACCCATTGCCTCCTCCACAACAGCTCGGCATCCACTTAAGATGAAATGATCAGGGCAGTCCTCGAGATTCCAAAGAAACTCTTGAAAATACATATCCCAGAGCTTGAGCTTGCAGCTGTTTGGGCAGTGGCTGGGAAATATAAACTCCAACTTTGTGCCTCCTTGTGGCTGTTAACCGTGAAGTTTAAAGCTGACATATTAGGCACCGAAGACAAACAAATCATGTGCATTTAATTTAGTATTCAACTAAATAAAATTGGAGTTCCTGTAGCTCATCTTCAGATGGAAAAAAACACACCAAAAACTTTAGTTTTTCAAATGCCAACAAGTCTCGCAGAGAATTTGTATCCAAGTGTCACAGATGGCAGGCACCACGCTGCAAAGCATACAAAAGCATGAATTCATCCGTTGGATCCTCGATGAGGGTGTACTGTGCTCATACTTGGAAAAGAAACTTTCAATTAATTTCCAGGAAGTCAAACTTTCTAAACTATAAAACTACGGATATAAACCTAATGCTTGCAGTCAATACTGATACGCTTTCTTGGCTGCTGAAAGAGACCCTTTCACTTTGTTAAGCAGCACCTCGAGAGCCCTCCACTTTCCCACGGGACGCGCTGTGCTCCCATCCCTAATCACTGCAATCGCAGAAACGTACGTTTCTGTAAGGCCTTTCATGGCACATCACGCTGCTCTACAGACATGCTTTCTGCCCATGCTGAAATCCTGTGGAGAAAGGGGAAAAGGAGGTTCCCTTTGAAAACAAAAAAAAAAAAGCAAGCAAATAAAACGTCTATAGACACGTCGCTGTGCCAGCACTGCCTGTGTTTGCCGTCCCGGGCAGCCGGCTGGCAGCACCACAGCCGAGTCAGCTAAATCAGCCACGCAGCGAGCTGAACCAATTGCTTTCCAACCACCTTTCCCAGCGGTGGCAAGGAGCCAAAGCCCATGCCTTATCTGTTGGACCATGCCCTTCGCACCCACGACGGATGCCAAGAGCATTGCTTCCCAGAAGATGTCACGTGGGAGCTCCCCCCGCCGTCCCCAGCCAGCCGGTGGGCTCCGGGGGCTGCTGGACCCCGCAGAGTGCAGTGACCTTGCCTGCGCCCCACCTCTCCCCGTCGACTGCCGAGCATCTTGAACAAGCCATGGTGCCAGAACGGGCAGAGCTCGGGCTCCCCAGCCGTGCCGAGCGCTGCGCTTTGAACGGGGAGCAGCAGCAGCAGCAGCACCATCTCGCGCCTGGGGATGGCTTGGCCACTGACTGCCGGCTGCGGTGTTACTCATTATCCCAGCCGCACGCATGGCTGGAGTTACGATGATTTCTACCAGCTTGAGGATAAAACTCTAAATGTACAATTTCCTGCCCTTAAGGCCTTGGCTTTCAAGGGTATTTAAAATGTGGGCCTCTCATTTAGATGAAAAAGAGGAATAAGTGCCTAAATCTCGCTCAGGTACTGGTTTTAGACTCTTCTCATCGCTTTCCAAACAATTCCTCTTAAGCCGGGAAATTTAACAAAAACAGGCTTGTTCAGTTGCACGTACATAAACCACCTAAAACTGGAACTGAAGGACAGCAGTAAGAGAAGAATTGGGGTCTGGAAGGCAAAGGCCTAATTAGCTGTGGTGTGTTAGAAGATCTGATAACAAATACAAAGCAGAACGGTTTTCAGATGATCTGCATCGACAGGGAAGACTCCTGTTGTTTCTTAACCAAGCAGGAGGGTAGTAAACCTCTTGCTGTGCCAGTTTGTTAGTACTGGAATGCATTGTGACTAAGGAAAAAAAAAGCAGCTCTGACACTTTTAACTGATGAGGGTTTTTTTAATGAGACTAGCTGGCCTGACTTTCAAATGTTCGATAGACGTGCGCAGGGCTGAGTGGAGGTTGCTTCATAATTGTAATGATAATGCCAAGTAAATGCAGGCAAAGTTATGTGAAACCAGTTGAATGTGGTACTCTGAGTTACTGCGGAGTTATACTTACAGGCTATATCTAATGAATATGGAAATTGGCTGATTTGGAGATAAAAGGGTGTTAAAAAATGGTTCCTTGCAGCTCCTTCTCAGGCTCGTGTTTTGACACTTCTTTTTCACCTTGTGCCTGCCGTGCCAGTCTTCTCCAAATGCGGAGCGTGTTTGAATTCTGAGTTCTTAGTACTGGTTTTAATTTTCGTAATAGAGTTAATTTGGATTTTGCCTGGTTTCTGCTGTGCTAAAACACAGTTACATGAAACCACCATTTTTTTAGTGGATGAGCCTAACAAAAACTACCAACATTTACAACATTTACAACACTTAACATTTACAACAGATCAGAAACTTCAGTAAACATTTAGGATCCTGCTCATTATTATCTTGACAGTGAGTCTTCTGAGTTAAAGCAGGCCAAGAACAAACCCTGAAGAAGGTAACTTGTCCACAAATTGTAGGCTTTAAACAACAATTCAAAAGCTACTTGTCATCTAAGGCCTCTGAGAGTTTTTCCTTTATTTTGTCCACTTCAGGAGTTCAGTTTCTTAATCTGTACAGTTAAGCCTTCCTGATGAAATAAAAAGCAGATGGAGGAATTACTCCATCTATACCCTGGCGTCGCACTGGAGTTCAGGATCACTGGGTGCAGTAACTTGTTTTGATGAACCAGGAGGAGGTTTCTACAAAGACTGACATTTCCCACCTCTGCTTTCTGCAATGGATGCCACCAACCCTGGAGCCACCCCATCTGCACCGTCTCCTGTGCTGCCAGAAGAAGTCAATGGCAACCTTTATTTTTGTGCAAGCTCTACAGTCAGAGCTTGCAGGAGATGCCATGCGAATGCTACCCCAGCATGACCCACTTGCCCCAGGGAAAGAGGCAGAGAGCACCTTTGGCAGGAGAGGAGGGTGTCCCTATGGTGGGACAGAGGACAGAGGGCAAAGAGCCCATTGACACAGCATGTAGAGAGCTTGTAGCTGCCAAACTACCTGCCCTTAGGTGTCCTGAGTGACTTCTAATGAAATGGTCACTTGTGGAAAATAACCTTTATGCTGGAGTGCATTCAAGCCGGGAGGGCTGAGGCGTCCCGTCTGAAAGGCAGCGAGAATGCTGTTTCACTGGTGGGACAGATGCACTCGCAGCAGGCAGGCAGTCCCCGCGGAGCAGGCAGGTTGCCTGCAGCCCCGTGTCCCCCCTGTGCACCCCGCCGTCCCCACGGGGAGAGGAGCCCTCACCTTCCAAACCTTGATGCAGCAGAAGGGCACATTTGAAGTGTTTATTTGGGGAACAAAAGCTTCCTTATACCTTGACAGCAGGGCTGCCTTCAAAGCCCTCGTTCAAACAGAGCTGTGTTTATCGAATTCCTCTGCGCTGAGTATATACATGCCTGAGACTTTAATTCTTTCGTAACTGTGAAACACTTGGTCATATTTCTATCTGAGGCATCAGGATGGGAATTATTAGATATTTGTGTGAATTTTGGTCTGTTTAGACCAAGACTGGGCAAAAATCAAGCATGTGGGACTTCAGAGGTTCCCTGGGCAGAGAGACTTGGGAGGAGGGAAATCTCTTCTCCCCAGTGGCCTGTTTTGTGACAAAGTGTGTCATAAAATCTCAGACATAGGATAAAAAAGCCCACATATTGCTTTTGATAACTACTCACCCTCAGGCTTTCCGAACAGATGGGAGCACTAAACACCAAAATTCTTCAGCTTACAAACTGGCAAAAGGCCCGGCAGTGCTGCTAACAGAAGGAGTTGTACGAGCTCTTCATTATTTACAAATTGAAATTCTTCTGGAAAGAATTACTGTAATATGTAGGACATGATCCCAGGGTTTTGGCAAAATGTATTAGTAACATGAGCTATTGATCCTAGGAATTAAATTAGATCTTGGAAGGTTAAAGTGTGATGTTGTCTAATGTATCGGGAACTTTACCTCTAATGGGAAGTTGTTTACACCTGTTGTGAGTGCTTTAGTTAATACATGAAAGTTGGTCTTTCCAGGAGGGAACAGGCCGGCCGTTCCTCCCAAACGGTGCCTGTGGAAATCAGGCAAGCAGTTCTGGGCTAGAAGCGTGATTGTAATATCACTGCCACAGGACCAAAATGCTACATCTACTTTACCTCCTGCTTTTTGTCAAATGTAACCCTTTGGTCCCAAATATCCCATTGTGGAAAATTCCTGCGAAGAATTCAAAACTTAGAAAGTTGTTTATTAAAAGAATACTTTATGAGGTGGGTTTTTTTGCTCCTAGGTACTATCAAAACAGTTTACTTGTAAGGATTCAGCTATATCATATCGAATTAGACCTGAAAAATCCTTACTGTCTTTGTAGCACATAATCAAACCGGGGTTTGAAGCACTGGAAATAAAATGGTGGGAACAGAGGGCTCAGCTAGATGGAGTTGTTTCTGCAGTTTCAGAAAACTACGGAGCTCTGGGTTCTGCTGCCGGTGGGAGCTGGGAGCTGCCGACTCCGGCAGTGGTGAGGCAGGGAGGAGATCTGCTGGGAAGGGAAGCATTGTGCAGACGTTTCCTCCTTCCCCAGGAGCTTCTGCCAACATGCTTCATCTCTCATTTGGAAAGGGAGGATACCATCTGGCATACCAGCTTTGAAGGGAGTATGCCCGCAGTTTATATTGTGGGCGGCAGCTCCGTCGGGTCAGTGCAGAGGGAGACACCCGGGCACAAATTCAGTGAGCGGTAGTTTCCTGCTTGCCAAAGAACGTCCCTCACGATGGGGTACCCATCCGTCGGAAGTAGATGCGTCTCGCTCCGAAATACCTTCCTCATTAAACTTTCACTGGTACTCCTATTGTTTCCTTTAAATGTTTTGGTGTTGACATGTTGTTTTGTTGAAGAATTCCTGTCCGGCTCTGCTCAGTATCCCTTCCTTCAGTAAGCTGTCAGCACGCTTTGATTTGCCAGGCTTATGGCAGTCACATAACAAGGAAACTTGCAATATGAATCAGTGATATATAAGTGTCTCCCAGAGGATGCAAGTGATGGAAATCCCAGTTATTGGTTATTATTGGACCAGTGGGAACTTAGGGCTGGGAAAGAGATTATCTTACCAGTCTCACTGTAGTAAACAGAGCCCCTTCTTTGTTCCCCTGAAGCCACTAATTGCAATGGCAGTTACCTTCAGGCCCCAATTTTGGGATCATCCACACAGAGTACGGGAGACTGAAGCATTTGGATTATCCTGCAGGCTCAAGCTTTGGTTGGTTTTGAGTCAGAACAAGATCTCCAGAAGGCAGTCAGACTATGATTGTTTCTGCAATGCACTTCAGGAATATCCAAGCCAGCTTTAGCCAAGAAGCAATAGCGCTGATTTTCTGCAAGAGTTGTGCAAGCTTCAGCTGAAGCCTGCTGTTCCTGTGCCGTGCTTAGAAAGCTAATAGCGGGAAGGAGGCTCAGGCACTGTATCTTTGGATCGCAGCAAAGGCAGAGTATTTGTTCAGCTGTGCACGTGAAGGTGGGCAGGCTCTTCCCCCTGCTGAGGAGTTTAGTAGATCTCACTGTTTTATTCTCCAGTCTTTGCTACAGAAGATCACGCTGCACTTTTTTTTTTTTTTTTTTTGCAGGAAATCTTAGATTCCTGCTCCTGCCAGCTTGTCTGTGTGGGGACATCAATAAAAAGCAACTGACTGAGTCAGGCCTCCTTCCATGCATTTGCACATTTGCTCCTGTCAGATCTTTTAAAAAAAGCACAGTCCAGTTTGACCAGTGCTCTAACTAGAAAAACTCTGAAGGACAAAAACGGTTGTCTTTGTTTAGCACAAGTATCTATGGTTTATCTACAGCTATCTGCCGGCAGGTCCTGCGGCAGTTGGGTTGTGTTACTACTTTCTCCCCCATCCTTCTGCCGTATTCTTCATTAGCTTAATTCTTTAAATAAATATTGTTCTTTCCCACCATTGTGAAGGCAATTGTCAATCATCTGCCAAGTGGCTTAGAACTTGAGCCCACATCCCAAGACCTGCAAAAGCCAAAGGCACTGGCCCTGCCTGCCCTTATACCTGCTGCAAGCAGGCAGGTGAGAAACAATGCAAACAGACGTCTTTATTAAGGAAAAGGGGGACATGGTTATCAGTCTGGAAAAACACAACACCAATTACTTTTGCAAATAGGGTCAAGAGCCTGTTCTTCTTTTCCAGTAACTGCCAGTGCCCCCCCAGCTCCTACCGTAGCCTCCTAGCCAAAGTCCTCACAAGGGAGACACAAGAGGATGCAGAGCCCCGGAGTGGTCATGACAGCTTCAGAAGGAGCTGCTTGCCCTGACATACGAGGTCTTGGGGCCCATCTGTTCTCTCAGGGCACAAGTTCATGGGCAGCAATAATGACTTCACATGGCGTTAGCTAACCTGTGAGTAAATAGCTCAGGCAAATAAAACCCCACTGCAGCACCTCTCTAGGGAAAAAAGAGTTTTAAGATGGTGATTGGACTTGCCAGAGCAACATGAATGTATTTAGAAGAGGATTTGGGTGTTTTGGAAGGTGCTTTCCTCCTGGTGAGGAGCAGATACCAAACGGCTTCATGTTCTCCGAAAGGATGTAACAGCCATGGACCGCTCAGATCCAATACCAAAGGCCATCCAGCAGCTGAGCTGCCATGGAGTAGGGCAGGAGTACGTATATGCCTACTACATACATGCATGCATTCACGCACACATCAGGCAGGAGACTGCCAGAGCTTTCTCTGAACGATTTCAGCAGAATGTTTTGATTTCTACAGTCTGACACATTCCAGCCATTTAATGAGAATCTGGGGATTTTTATTGAGCTCACATTTAGGCAATTGAGCAGACTATTTTCCTGTGGGAACATCAGTCCTGTACCTTGCAGGAAATGGCATGAAGTCGCCCTTAATTTCTTTCATTTACTTTTCTAAATCCAGGATCTTGCAGAATACAGGGAAGTGAAACAAGGTGATATATAACTAACAGAAAAATGTGAAATTCTTTTCAAAGGCTTGACATTGAAATGCATGCCTGAAACTCACTGTTGCATGAGCTAATATCAGGCAAGTGAAAGCAACTGGCTATGAATAGAGGCAAATTTTTGTTTAAAATATGAAATCCCCTCCGCAATCAAGAACAGCTCTGTGAGGTTATTTGTCAGGGTCTCGCCATGCTGCACTATCACAAATCGATTTCAGGCAGAGGATCAGTGAAATTATATCTGACTTGGCCAGATGCCAGCAGCATTCAAGAAGTTATGATTCCCAGGAAAAATTTATGATTCCCAGGGTGAAAACATGGTCTCTATCACCTGCAAAACCATGAATTGTAGGTCAGTGGCTCCCAATTGTTTTGTAAGAAAGGCTCACTAGAGAATATTATATGCCCGTGCCCTCCTTCCCCCAAATCCTGCTCCTTTTAACTCCTGCCACTTGTCCCCAGTGCTGCTGCTACCACCACTCCCCTCTTCTTCTCTGGTCACCCAACAAAGGATTCCCACCATTTCCTTCTCTCCCTGCCTTTTGTCGTTGCCTCTCAGAGGAGACCCAGGCGAGTGCTCTGTCAGTGGTTTTCAGCTGGCATCTGCCCAGCTGTTGTTGGAGAGATGACTCGACAGCATCACATTTTCTCCCTCTAACTGAAGATGCTGCAAAATGCTGATGGGCTTTTCAGTAAGTAGTTGCATATGTTGAGATGCATGCTTTTCCCATGTTAGAAAATATGCCTTTTCCTAACCACTGAGGACTGCAAATAAATGTTCTCAGGTCTGAATGTACCACTAGACTACCGTGATGGTATTGCATTTACATCCGGCACTTCCCAACAGAACAAAGATGGCTAAAATAGTGAGGATAATGTGAGGAAGCAGTTTGAAAAAATCTGCATTTGACTAAAAAAATATCTGAAACAGCACTTTTCTAATGATGATGGAGGAGATGTTTGAAGTTTGGAATAGGATTAATTGATCACCTTGCTTCACTAATACTTGTTATTTCTTTGTATAAGAGCAGAGATACATAGCTTATTTTCAGCAGCTTCATCCCAAATCATATCATAAGAATCAGGTTTTTTAACCCTCTATAACCATATGATGTTTATGAAATACCTCTTAAAGTTCTCTTTTAGATCCTTTTATTATTAATTCTGCTCACCTTTCACTTGTGCACTTTAATAAAGAGCCATTCTTTTGTGAAGAAACACCTTGACTGCAGCTGAACTGAAACTGCCAGAAGGTTATTGTATAAACCTTTGGACAACAGGCAGCCCCACAAAATCTAGTGTCACAGGCTGTGTTATAACAACGCATGCTGTTAAAATTACAATCTCATGTTTGCTGGAGTAACTGCTTTTGTCAACTGAATTGGTAGCGGCACCCAGTGGCTAAAATAAAGACTGCAAATTTTACTAGCCCAGAGATTTCCCAACTCCAATATACTCGTGTCCCCCAGGTAAAAAGCTTCCAGCTGAGACCAGGGAGATCCTAGCAAGAGGAAATTGTTTGCAGCCTCTCTCATGAGTACTAAAAGAGTGAGGCATTTAGGTATCTGCTTACCCTTGGAATATGCCCTTTTTCATGGAAACAGCTAAATATACATATTTTCGTAATATTATTTTTCTGTGCAAATGCTGCAGTTGCCATGGGAGAGTTATATAACGATTTGCAGGCAGGGATGTGATCCATGTAATTGCCAATAGGAAGCAAAATATCTGCAGTGAGCTCCTGGCTATATATAGTCTATGCTATAACACACTATAATATTCCCTGCCTTTGACATTTTATATATTTCTATTTATATATGTACGTACATTTATATATAATTATATATATGTGTGTGTGCACACATGCACATGGAGCATTTTGTAGGAAAACAAGCAGGTGGACCCAGAATATCAACAAACACCAAGAGTCCACTATCTGCCAGTCCATGTCATTCACTATTTAAAAGCTGACATGAAGTTGTGCAGTATTAACACTTCATAAATCAGTGTTTGTGGAAGAAGCACTGGGGCTGAAATACTGCCCCCCTGAATGCATCCAGCCCACGTAGGCACAAGGGCAGCTGATGCTCGTGCTCCTCTGCAGGCTTCATGCCCCTGGTCCAGGTAACAGGGGCAGCAGAGCTGCAATGGCACGGGCTGTGACCTGTTAACTGGAGGTGTGCTAAGAGTCCCTTACGCATGTGTAGGAAGGCTTCTGCTGCCGTATCTCCCCTGCTGCTGGCAAAACTCTCACGGGCTTCCCTGAGACATGGGTTTCTCACTGCCTGGCCTTGGGCCTTCAGACTGATCCCCAGGACCCTTTCAAGACCCTCAGGGCTGAACCCTGGGGGGTGGATGCCGGGGTGCTCGTCTGAGGAGGGGCACCTCCTCTGACAGTGGCAGCCAGAAACATCTTGCTATAATAATAAATGTATTTCTAAATATGCAGCCAAAGCTCTTAGTGCACCACATAAAAGAACATTTTCAAGGCAGTATAAGATCACTACTAGTATGAGAGCCACCAACACACCCTTCCTATAAGACAGTGAACACAGCTGGTGTGAGGTGCAGGTGGTTGCAAATATGTGGCCACCCATGGTAGTTCAGAGAGATAACCTGGTGTGTGGAAAGCTGGGAAGGAGCAAAAAAAAAAAAAAAGGGGAAAAGCTGGCTGATGCAGAGAGGCAGTGAGAGTGAGCACTCGCTGAGGGCTCACCACAGCCCAGACCTGCCGGCTTGTGGCCGTAACTACAGATCACCGCTGCCCTCGCAAAGCCAGCTGTGAAGCTTAAGGGGAAGCTGCCAAGCACACTCACCATAAAGAGCTTTAAAAACACACACCAGCAGGTGCCACGTTGTTCTGTCCCTTGTGCACCCAGGTAAAAGGCCTGGCGGGACAGTTTCCAAACTGGTTTCTGTTCTAGTTGTTCCTCCTAGTTGTAAGTCTCCCTCCTACCATGCCAGAGTTTAAGCACCAGAGAGGAACAAACCTAAGGCTCAACTAGTTACAGATGTGATCCTCACTTTGGTGAGTTGTTCCTCCTTTGGGAACCACTGTCTGAGAGAATATCCTGCCATAGGAACACTCACTTCTAAGCGGAAGGTGTTGGAGTTAGGAAGAAGCAAACAGCTGGAGAAACCCCCCATCTCTAACCCCCATCTCTCTTCCAGAGTTTCCTCTACCCACACCAGAAGCAAATTCGTCTCAGCCACCCACCTTCATGGGTACTTTCACAGGCTGGGCTGTGAGCTCGATGCACTGGGGTTTTCTCCGTTTTCACTCTCCAGCTGCTGGGCAGACATCTCAGCCAGCAGGATGGGACAGGAAACCTTTAGTGATAGCTTCCTAAATAGCCAGAGAAGACCTGGTTCAGCTTATCCATTCAGGCTCTGCCTGTATGGTTAATGAAGGACAGGCATAGCTTGTCTTGGGAGATAGAGGATTCTCCACCGCTGATGACGCTTACAAATAGGAGAGACAAAAATCTCTTGAGAATTATTTACTTGTAGCTGTTTCTCTATTATGAGAAAGAAGATGAACTAGAGGACCTCTTAAGGTACTATTCAGCCCTATTTTCTATGATTTCTAGTTGTGACTGAAATTTTCAGTCTCTAGAGATTTCTGACTGACGTGAAGGGACTTTCTACATTGATTACAATACCTAACAACAACACACCAAAAAAAAGAACAAAAAACTTAGTACACCAAGAACAGTGATACTTCTTTGTAGCAACTGTAAAGCCTTATTCTGTCTTAAGCTTATTAAGAGCATAAAAATACACGCTGATCAGTTGCGGTCAATTAAAAAAAGTACTGATTAATACATGACAAAGTTTGCGTGGCATTTAAACTTGTACTTAAAAGAGGATCAACATCCCTTTTTCATGCTCCAGCAATTGCTGTCTTTCATATCTGAGATAATTCTTCTACCTTTAATAAATATCTATTAGTGAGATATTTTCTCATCAATTTTCCCAGGCAATGCTTTGAAAACGTTCTGCCTGCAAAATGGTGACCTTATTTTGCCTTGCTCAAGCTTAGTGGCTTCAGCAGCTGTCACACTACAAGGGACCTTCCCTTTTCTCACAGTGGTAATAGAGAGGTCAGCATCCCCGGGTGGACTGGCAAGAGCTTTTTCCTAATTTCTGTAAAATGCAGGATGTTCCAATAGGATGAGAGAGTGAGAACCCCTTTCCCCACTCCTCCCTCAACCAAAAAACAGTTTGAAGAGAGAGAAGGAATGATAAACATGGGACTGATGGAGAATGAGAGATAGAAGCAAATGCCATCCTAACATCACACAGAATGTTACTGGCCTGAGTTTGGGATGAAGATACAAAACGTGAATGCATAACACATCTTCCCCAATAAATGGGGTCATCCCTATACACACACAGGCATCTCCCTCTTCTAGTTATTCATTATTCATGTCTCCTCAGGCCCAGTTATCGTCAGCAAGATAGACAGAGTCAGAACATCAATTGCAAATTTGGTGGGATGCTGTGGAACCGCCCAGGCAAGACCAACTCTGCCTGTCATTCCTGACCAAGGTTTACATTCTTAAATACTGCCCAGCGATCGACATTTTGAGTCTTTGCTTTCCTGACATTTCCTAATGTCAAATCTGAACCTTAGTCACTGTAGTTTTCCTGTCATGCAATCAACTGTAGACAAGGGGAACAAACGGTTTCCTTTCCTGTTGTGTAGTTGAAGATCATTGCAACCCTTCCCAGTCTACCCTTTTCTTTTTTCCTCTGGAGAAAAAAAAATTCAAAACAATTCTAATTAATCCAGTCTTGTCTTCAAAGGCCCATTCTGTTTTTTATTGCTTTCCATGGGTTCTCCTCCTCCTTGAAGGGCGATGCCCAAAAATAGAGGCAACGCGTCAGCTGCAGCCTTGCCGCTGATGAGCAGAGCAGAAGGATTGCTTCATGCTCTTGCAGACAGTATTTCTGCTTACGCAGAAGTTTCATCTTTAAGTGATTTTGCACAAAAACATGATGCTGTTGACTCATATTCCACCTTGTGATAAGATAGCCCATGGATCCTCTTCTGTAAAACTGTGGGTTATCTTGTTTCTTCCAATCTTGTGCCTGCAACACTGGTTGTTTCAGTTACATGTGGAACCTTCTACTTTCAAGGAACCTCCATCATCTTTCTAGCCATGGGTTTTACAGCCAAACAAATTATGTGGGTTTTTCTTTTCCTTTATTGAATTTCATTCTATTTTTCCCTCAGGCTACTTCTCCAATTTGTAAAGATCATTTTGAATCATAATCCTGTCCTCCAAAATGTTTGAAGCCCCTCCCAGCCTGGTGGCTGCCAACACTCATTGCAAACAATGTCCCCAGGAGACTTTTGAACACAGCTGTTAAATGTTGACTTTTTGCTGAGCTGCATCACCTATGCGTCAGTTTTGGAAAGTATTTTCCTTAGCCTGGATTAAGAGACTCTAAGTACCTTGAAAATTGAGAGACTTTATTCACTGCTACTCTTCTAAAGGAAGAGACATCTGGGATGGCAAGCTATGTTAATCCAGAGCAGTCCTGCAAAGATTGTATTTCTTGCAGCTCTTCCTTGTAAAAAGCAAGCTGCTTGTTTTACTTTTTGAGCCACTGTCTGGCCTCCACATACTTCTGTAACAGATCCAATTCTTGAACTGTCTTTTTGAATCCAGGCCCAACTGCATATATGTCTATTCATTCTCTTTTTTTAAAAAAGACAATTGTTCAAAGGCTTTTTGTACATGTTGAATGTTCACAGAAATACTTAACAGAAGTGCTCATGCAGAAAACTAGTTCTCACTAGGGTAAATTTTGGGTCAGGATGAGCTCTTAGCTTCTGGGTCATTATCGCATGCTTTATACTATCAGAAAGTAGCATTTTTTTCAATGTGTATTTTTGGCTTAGTGTCATGTTATCTGGAGGACGATTTGGATGGGAGGTCTCACAATAGATTATTTGGTGAATTAATGAATATAGAGATTATGAGATAAAATGATAAGTTTATAGATAATATAGAGATATAGAGAACACCATCGCCTTTCAGGCATTGATTTTGCAGACAAACAAATTATGGCTTTTTTTTTCTTTTAATTCAGACTAAATATTCTCCTCAGTTTCAGATCCTCCTTTGGGATAAACTGCTATTGCTTCATTGACCACAACAGACTTGTGACATTTTATACCAGCTGAGGACCTGCCTCTGTTATACTTCAATAAGAATATTAAAAGCAATATGCTGTTCACGAAAAAAGAGCAACTGTATCTGGTATCCTTTCATGTAGATTAAGTAATGGAAGGTTTTAAAGCATGGTATGCTTCAGTAATTTAAGCCCTATTTCAGTTTCAGACTGTACAGTAAACTTTTCATTTCATATAAGTGGTGTCATTATAATACCTAGAGGGTTATTTGGATGGGACATCTTCTAGCAGATTATGTGGTGAATTACTGGAGTTAAAGGATATTGGGAACATAAGGGATCCCAGATGCATTTGTGGACAATGAGAAAAGCCACAGGTATTTCTAATGATAAAAAAGAAGCAAGATATTTCTGCAGATAATAAATAGGCTCAATGGCATTTGTAATGGGGAAGCTGACCAATCTCATATACACTAAGGTTTCCTCATTCAGGTATAGAATCCACCATCCCTGTTTTCCTCTGGCAATCCAGAATCCCCTGGTTTCACATTCACAATGTGGATTTCATTTGAGCAAGAGGGCAAATAGGGCATGCAGCACAGGTTTGTTGCCCAGATCTGGCACTGGACAACATCCCAGACGGAAATGAGAGGAACAGCAGGGGAATCTGTGGGAACATGGTCATATGCTGGGGTGTAAAAAACTCCCATGAGAGAGGGAATTTGCAAGGAGCAGGCAGCATTTTTAGAAGCATGGAGACAAACATGCCTGAAATATGGGGTGATTAGGAAGGGAAAAATAAGAGAAGAAAGAAATAGAAATAGAAATAGAAATAGAAATAGAAATAGAAATAGAAATAGAAATAGAAATAGAAATAGAAATAGAAATAAAGAGCAAGGAGGGAGGGAAGAAAAGAGAAAGAAAGAAAGAAAGAAAGAGAAAAAGAAAGAAAGAAAGAAAGAAAGAAAGAAAGAAAGAAAGAAAGAAAGAAAGAAAGAAAGAAAGAAAGAAAGAAAGAAAGAAAGAAAGAAAGAAAGAAAGAAAGAAAGAAAGAAAGAAAGAAAGAAAGAAAGAAAGAAAGAAAAGAAAGAAAGAGAAAGAAAGAAAGAAAGAAAGAAAGAAAGAAAGAAAGAAAGAAAGAAAGAAAGAAAGAAAGAAAGAAAGAAAGAAAGAAAGAAAAGAAAGAAAGACAGAAGGAAGGAAAGGAAGGGAAATAGGCAGAGCAATCTCTCTGTTAGACTCTTCATTGCAAAAGTGGCAACAATGAAAAGACTGGAGACAGGCTTTCCAAATGGTATTCCAGATTGATGTACTGGGGTTACAACCATCAGCTAACAAGCTCTTCTGGGTAAATTTGTTGGTGAACCATCAGAGACAATGACAATTCAATCGGATCCTTCTCAGAATGAACAGAGTGAAGGGAAATATTAGGAAAAATAAAGAAAAAAATTCAAGAAAATTCATATCAAATTAACGGGTTTGTTCCTGTTTCCTTCAGAGGCACCACTGTTCAACAGCATTCAAGAAAAGGCAAGCTCTTGCATTTAGTGCATGGCACTAATTTAAAACAATTATTGCTGGAATTAAAATACTTAATTTCACTGCTCTCTGGTGGTAAAGGGAGTGTATATCTTGGGTCTTTCTGTTAGCTCAGAGTGGGAATACTGAGGAGATAATTTGGCAAAAACTATCTTTGTAGCCCCTGGACACAAAACTGAAAGTTCTCTTCGTTAATTTCATTAGCTTAATTAATTTGGCTAACTTAATTAATCAGACTTCCATTAAAACCAATGAAAAAACAAACTAAGTACCGCTGTCATGTTGATAATGGTTTCAAAAAAATGCTCATTAAAAGATTGTTGATACTCAGACAACTTCGAAAAATATTCTCTATAGAAATAGGGGTTTTTTAATGTGCCAAGCTTGTCTTTCACTCTGTTGTCTTTTTGATTCCTCTTGGATGAGTGCAGAAGGAAAAAAAAAATCAGTTTGCAGACCGCAGCCTTCAGGCACTGAATACCCTGCAGCATTGGGCTAGCTTGTCTGCCTCTAACGTCCTGTTTCCATGCAAAAGTCTCTTCAGCACAAACAAAAAGGGGGAAGTGAGACTGAGATACACGAAAAACAATTGCCAGAATGATGAATAAGGAGAAAACTTGGGTCAGCTTTTACCTCTCCTTGAAGACGTGCTCGTGGAAACCAGCCATGGAGTCAGGGAGGAAAGGTCAAGCACCAGCAGTGAGAGATCAAGACTGGTCTGAACACCAGAATAGTTTTCAGGTTACCCCCTGAGTGGAGTTAACATCTTTCATTGCCTTCCTATGCACAGCTAATTGCAAAGTCATTTTTTCCTGATAAGCTATTAATTTCACAGCATAATTGCATAGATCTTTAACTTTGGGAAACAATGCAGTTATTTTTCTTTCTCTCACCAACAGTATTTCAGAAGATGAAGGTCAGTATGCAAGGAGAAGTAGATACATACATAAATAGGAGCTTAGTTACACAGTGTCTTAAATGGACATGCATTTGGAAAAACATTTTGTTTTCTATTCCAAAATCAACTTTAATTCCATGCATCTCTCTGTATTAACCTATCTAGCACCAGTGTGTTGTTTACCTCTTTAATTACAAAAGAAAAATCCAAGATGCTTTTCTGCAGACACGTTGGACCTTTCTCTAACATAGGTAAGTATTTTAATTTGTTGAACTGGGTATATGGAGGCCTGTACACTTGGTAATGACTGGATGCTGCAATCCATGTTTCAGGTGGGATCTCTCCCACAGTTAGCGTGTGCGTTGTAGGATGGTAGGACTGTAGGATGGTAGGACTGTAGGATGGTAGGACTCCCAGGCTGAAGGAGGAAAGGTGCTTAGAGGGAGCTGGAATTTCTGGCATGTGAGAGATTGTGGAGGATCCTTTCCCCAGACTGCCCTGGCAAAGCAGGTTTGGTATGCTGTCATCTTTTAGTCCACACACTGGAAGCAACACCACTGATGCAACATCAGTGTTACAGTGCTGAAGGGTGGCCTTGGACTATTATCCGAGTTTAGATCCAGCTGATGTAAGTGGGTCTAGCGGCAAGCAAAAGTAACACTTCATATTGTAAGTGACTGTCAGGATTAGTGGAAGGGTTTTTGAATACTTTGGAAACTATAAATAATTAAGGTTTGTTCCTTTGGATATAAAAGCCTTTAGTATCTTTCTCTTAAAGTTAACAAATATTCCTATCTATCTGCTACAGCAGCATATATTTGTAATCTGACTCAATCCCCAAGTGATGTCTTTGTGTCAGATTATGAAACTCTGGCTGTGATCAGATTAACAACCACAACGAAAAGCCAGAGTTATAAATAAAAATGAGTGTGTTTACACACATCTGCAGTGGGATTGCACAAAATTAGTAGCATTTGGGGAAATCAGAGAAAATAATGGTGGAATATTGGAATCAGAGAAAAGAATGTGGAATATATAAAAAGAATCATATAGCTGATCCATTCAGAACCTATTCTAATCCTGGAGCATATCGATATGTGACAATACTACAACAGCTCTTGCAACCAGGTCTGTAATTAAAGTTGGGATGACTATTCTTTAAAGCAGTCATTCATTTTGCTTGTCCCTGAGGAAGGTTACAGCATCTTATTCCCCAATTTTGAGCACTTGTTTTTTTTCAATTCTGTGTGAGTGTCCTGTTTTCAGCTGGGAAAGAGTTAATTTTCCTCCCAGTAGCTGGTACAGTGCTGTGTTTTGGATTTAGTATGAGAATAATGTGATAACACACTGATGGTTTAGTTGTTGCTAAGTAGTGCTTACACTAGTCAAGGACTTTTCAGCTTCCCATGCTCTGCCAGGTGCACAAGAAGCTGGGAGGGGGCACAGCCAGGACAGCTGGCCCCAACTGGCCAAAGGGCTATTCCATACCATAGGACATCATGCTCAGTATATAAACCGGGGGGAGTTGGCCGGGGAGCAGCAATCGCTGCTCGGGGATGGGCTGGGCATCGGTAGGCAGGTGGTGAGCAGTTGCATTGTGCGTCACCTGTTTTGTACATTCTTTTATCATTATTATTATTATTATTTTATTTTCCTCTGCTGTCCTATTAAACTGTCTTTATCTCAACCCATGGGGTTTACTTTTTTTTTATTATTCTCTCCCCCAACGCACCGGGGCGGGGGGTGGGTCAGCAAGCAGCTGTGTGGTGCTTAGCTGCTGACTGGGGTTAAATACTGGATACTCATGACAGTGAGTATTCCAAGTTTAATTTGAAATAAATTCAATGAACTAATTTTAGCATGCATTTTAAGACTTTTCTATGACTTGAAGGTTCTTATTAATACAATGACACAGGCTTTTCAAATTCTACTAAGTAAAATTTCTTGAATCCAGGTGCAAAAAGCTCTATTTTAAAAAAGCTCTTGCTAAACTTACTTATCTATTAAAGATTGTTTGTAAATCCATCAAATTTGTTATGTTTGTTAGAAGCAAATAGGGTGAGGACAAAACTGAATAAGGGAAGGGTGCCAGAGATGAGAAAATATTAAGGATGTAGGCAGACGGTCACGCTGCAAATGGCTGTGCTGACGGAAGACAGTACTATGGTGATTTTGTGCTGAGACGCTCTTAATGACAGCTGATAAGTCTTTAATAAAAAGGTAAATTAAGAAACACTCCAGGCATCTGTGAAAGGGATGTACGCATCTCCCTCAGCCTCAGCTCACATCAACAAGACACGAACAGAGACATACTCAGACCCTTGTGGGGTCAGCCATTTCCTTTACCACTTCTTGGCCCATACCCAGCTGTTTACCACCACAACCCTCCGCTTGAATTTATCATCCTTTCAGATCTGCCAATAGAAAAACCTGCACAAGCTCTCCTACAGCTGTCTCATTCGAATGGGATGGGCTGGTTTAGACAGCTTAAATAGCAAACATGCTGAGCCAACAGATTTTGTTTGAAATGGTTTAGTAAGCCCTCGGATGAGTATCTCCTCTGCAGGTGTAAAGGTGCAAAGGGGAAAACATGAGGAGGAGTTTAGGACAGGTTCTTGATAATTTTCCTTTTCTACTGGCACAGTTAGATGCAGCAGATTAAATTTGTCCCTGTTTTACTCAAGGCATATTTGTCTAATATTCAGGAACTGACTTGATACGGAAGTTTCTGGTTTGTATTTTGGCACACACAGGAAGGGGCACATCATACAGTGTTTGCCCTTTTCTCATGTGATCAAAACCACTCTTGCTTCACACCTTGCCCTAGATCTTAGGTCCCTCCACTGTGCAATTATTATCACTGACTGAAGACACAGACAGGTCAAGAGCTTGGGTCACTTTTAAAAGCACTGGGTAACCCCAGGCACCACCTTTCCTGGCTGGTTTGACATTAAGAATGAAGCACTGGAAGGAGCCTTCTGGGTCATAAATTCCTGCAGGTTTCTGTGTCATATACCCCCACCATAAAGTCATGAAGTTCCACTCTAAAAGCATTGCTGCTCCCTGTACTCACTGCTCCTGTTAAAAATATTTTCTAGGATGACGTTATGATAGTCAGAACCCACCCCTAAACTTCCAGCCCTGCTTAGCTGGAGGCTGAGTCTTTGGTTATAACGTGCTGGTCCCATGAAGGGAAGCATTAACCAGCACCCAGAGCACTCTGCTAGGTCAGAGATGCCCAGGTGTTGCATATAGCTCCCATGTTTCATCAGAAAGGAGCATCTCCCTGGGCAAGGGGCTCAGATGCATTAGTGGGACTCCAGCAAAGCAACGTTTTCCCTGGAGCCCACGAACATATTGCTGGTGGCTACAGCTGACACCACCCCACACAGATCCCCAAGGAGTTATGACAGCACAGTCCTCGTTGGCTTCTCTGTTATCAGCCTTGTCTCCAGATTTATCTACACTCCGCTCATTCTTATCTAAAAAGGTATTGTTCCCTTCCCCTCATCTGCCTTACATCCTTTCTCATCCTCCACGGTTCAGCCTCTTTCCCTCAGTAATCCCCAGCGTTATCCTCATAGCCTCTCCGCCTTCCCTCTTGTCACACCCACAAAGCTTTTCTTTTGCTCACGCCCTGGCACCTTTTATTCCAACTGGGGTTTTCTTGCCTTCACAGACAGGCGGCACCAGAAAAATGAAACAATGTGCGTACCTACAGAGGATGGAGGGACTTACTGTGGTTTTGAGGCACCTTTGTGCCTTCCTTATTCTGCATTGCCTTGGATGTTGGCAAGATACACTGATACGCTAAACCCATCCCCAACTGACTATAGGCAAAGCTCTCTGTCCAGAAGTCCTTCTGTGCCGGGTACTCTTTGTGTGCATCCAAACAGCAGGTGCAAATACCAGTTTCAGGTATATTACCACGCTTTACCCAGTACCATCCAGTTGCATCTTCTGCTTCAGCGCAGTACAAGCCAAAGAGGACTACCTGTGAACCCTGCCCCGTTGTGAAGGAAAAAAAAGGAGATTGGTATTGTTCAACTCTCATTCCTCTTAGTTAATTCATGGAGACATTATTTTGCTGGATGCCATGGTACAAACTTTTATAATAAATAAAATAAAAAGAAAATACATCCTAGGTAAAACATAGCTGTTGATATGTATCAGCTCTGGAAGTTAAGATAAGCTGAGGATAAAAACCCATGATTTTCAGTAATGATCCTGTATGGCATGTGTGCCTTCCTATAATCCTGTAATTTCATTTCCCATGCATATAATGCCTTTACTGGTGTGGATCCCCAGAGCTTCCTTGAAAGGTAAGTAATATTACTTTCATAAACAGAGGAGATAAACATGGAGTTCAGAGAGGGATTTGTCTTGTCCAACGTTATATAGGCAGGTTGTGGCACAGATCCTCTAGAGCCCAGGTTTCCTGCTTGTGTTTCTGATACAAATCAACCTTCTCACTGTCGCTTTAATTTAGATTATGAACATTTTTCAATGTAGAGAAGAGCAAGCTATATTTTTCCTTTGTGTATACTCCTCAGTTCCTTTTTTGCAACATCGCTACTGTATCTCAAAAATATCACATTTGAAAAGAAAGGAAACATAATGTGATTGAAAAAAATGTGTTTTAGATACATAATCGTGGTTTCCTGATTTCTTATCCAAAATTTTATAGCATTTATAATGGAGATAGGATTAAAACCGTCTTCCTTCCTTTGTTTCTTCCTCCCTCCCTCCCTTCTTTCCTTCTTTCCCTCTCCCTCCCACAATACAGGAAGTATTAGTACCTGCGAATATTTTAATACAGGCAAATATGTGACTAATACATTCATGAATTCAGGTCAATGTCCTCTACCTTCAATTGCATTATTTGCAGACCTTTCACAGTTAATTGCTCATTTTTCGAAATAGCGACTGGAATTTCCTCTCGAGGGTCACAAAGGCGCCCGTTCTTGAATCTGCCATTTCCTCATTGTGAAGACCACCAAAAAAATGCAGAAGGGTCAGTAACTTTTAGATTAAACGATGCATAGAAACAAAACTGAAAAGCAGAACTAAAATCCAAATCTGCAAGCTCAGTTTCAGTATTCAAAAGCGATTACTCTGCCAGGAAGGGAATCCTTCTCAGCAAAGCCTTTTGAAAAACTGGCCAGCATTTCCGTTTTATTTTGTCAACATTTAGTTTCAGTACAAAATTGACTTAACTATATAATGAGAAAAGCAGTTATTTCAAGTATTACACTGAGGATAAAATGCATGTTAACATTAATGCTACCTATTACTACTTTGTAAATGGAAGGTTATTTACTCTTTGAGGAAAAACATTTCAGAACAAAGCTAAGTTAACCACATGCATTAAATAAACAAATCGAATCAAACCTTAATTGGGCTTGGAGCTTCAAAACAGAGAAGATACCAAAGTTAAGCTGAAAAAATTAAACATAAAAAATAAATCTCATTTACTAAGTAATATTTTGTCAGATTCTCTGTGGAGTCATAAATTCAGAGAAACTTAGCATGCAGATGAGAAATGAGGAGGGAAGCAGGCAGATGAACTGTAGTGGGAAAGCAATCGTAACTTCATTCAGGATGTGTTCTGCCTAATACTGATGAAGATCTAAATGAGGGCTCTTTAAATTGTACGTGTAGAACCAAGTCCTGGTGTGATTCACATTCTAACTTCAGATCTCATACGCCCCGCTGAAATATATAAAGCTTGCTTAGGATAGTGAAGGAAGCTCAGTTTGGTTCCCTGGCTTTTTTAGAAATTTTGGTCAGAGTGCCAGAGTTAGGCAGCAATGCTTTGTAAAGTCTAACGTTAACAGGCAGACTCCCTGGTTTGCCCTTCCTTCAGTGCCTGAAAAATAAAGCACAGTGCAACAATAGGATAAAAACACCAGCTATGGAACTAACAGCCAAGAAAATACAGCAAGACAATTTGCTGTTGTCTGCTTAGATTTTGTAAAACTATCATAGAATGGTCTGGGTTGGAAGGGACCTTTGAAGATCATCTAGCTCCAACATGAACATCAGTTCATGTTGGAATCAGTTCAATCATGAACTGATTGCACTGTTTTCTGGTCTGCTATGTTAATAACAAATATTATACTCTGCAGCATTACAAAATAAACCTGTGGCCTCCCTTTCTATTTCCATAACATCAGTAGAAGCTCAACTCTTCCTGTATCCTGATGGGCATGTCTGGAAGAACGGGTTGAAGATAGGATCTCCTATTTACTTCAGGGGCTTTAAAAGTAATTGAGAATACTTTGCTGCTTCAAGAACTGGGCCACTCATGAGCAAAACCTCATGCACTAATTATCAGTGCAAAGCTGCTTCAGTGGCTCTCAGAAGCACATCCAAAATTAAGCATTGCAAGATGAGGCTCTGGTCCGAGCTACTGCTTCCCTGGGAAGAGGGAGGAAAGAACAGAACAGAAAAGTGATGCAGGCAGGGAAGAGTCTGCAGAATTGGGCTCCGATGGCTGTCCCTGGGACAGGTGGGGTGCAGCCTCCTATCCTGTCCTGTCCTATCTTATCCTATCCCATCGTGCTAGCACCTGCTACCCCACACGACTCGACTGTTTTCTTGTGACAGCCAGCCGTATGCAGTCCAGCCTTCCCAGGTCCTAGAATAAGCAAAATGTTAAGCAGAACACTGCCGCCTTGGCAGTCAGAGAAGTCTGCAGCCTTCTCTAAGGCTCTTCTCTAAGACTAGAATAAGCCTGGCCCCACCCATTTAACCAAATCAGTCATTCAGTGAAGTACATGTGGCTTATTTTAAACATAAAGCCTGAGAAACCGGCAGTTTGGTCAGTCCTGTAAAACAACAAATGCAGAGCTCAGTAATTTTGCAAAGGGAGGGATATCCGCAGAAGGAGACCTATTGCTGGACATGCTCTGTGGCCAGGACCAAAGATGCCTTGCAGATAGGTTGGTCTGCTTTCCTGCTTAGCCTCATAGGTTGTGAGCAAGACGTAGATCACTGAGAGCTTTATATTTGCACTGAAAAGCAACGAGAAGGCAAGGTAGCGTATAATGCACTCCAGCACGACATGCTCAGCCTCCTTTGCAAAGCTGTATAAATTGCATTTCTGTACACAATCTGCTTTGGTGATATTGGCACGAAGGTTTACTTTGCTTATGTGTTGACTAGAAGTTCAGTCCTGCATGGGGATCTGCAGGCAGCGTTTGTTAGTAGGTAGAGCATCTCTTTGCAACTGGTGAGAAGAAAAATTGCGCAATTATTCTGTTCCACATCCTCTGCTACATTTTGCAGTTTTGGACACGTTTTGGAGTCATTGTACAAAGGATAAGCAGATGAGTTGTGGAAGGCTCTGAACTTCATGGTAATATTTGTCCTAGATGCCGATTGCTGCAAGATGGTCAAATACTTTTGGTGACCAGAGCAATGTCAATTCTTGTACAGTAACTGCTGCTGGGTACAGTAATGGAGAAAGATAAACATTTTCTAACTACATTGCACTTCCTACTTGAAAATGTTGTGCTTGACTTATTTATACAGAGGTTACTTTTGTTCTAGTTTTTGTAGTTCCACTTACTCCCCATGTAAAGCTACTTTAAGATAAAAGCAGTGTAAATGGAGGGTCAACTGGCCTCTTGGTTTTGAACATTGGGCCCTGTTCTCAGTAAGAGTGGCAATGGGCCCTATGCCCATCCTCACCCAGTTTCCAGAGACACCCATGAGAGAACACTATGATGCATCTTTGCTAAGTAAGTCCATTTTTCATTTAAAATTCAGCAAAACGATCATTTACCGTTAGCTGAGCATGCAGCCTATGCTTCTCATTTTGTTGAGCCTGTACCAGCAATGACCCAGTGGGAAAGAAATTGGTTGTGCCATTCAACGTGGCCCGTCCAGCCGCCCAGCGCGCACTGGAAGGGCGTCCATTTCGCAGCAGCACAGCTGGAGCGGGCAGGGCTTTTTGTCTGCCCTGCTGAACTCGGGAGAAAGCCTCGCGCCTTTGTTCTACCTCAGGCAAGACCATGAGATTTCAAACTAGAGACCCGACACCTCAATCTTCCCGCTCACGGGGGCAGCGACCGACCGGGCTATGGGGCTGATCTTTGGCAGGACGGTTACGCAGAGTATTTTAACGGGTGTAAGCCGGGTTTCCAAGCTTGCAGCGCAGCAGAGCCTGACCCTGCGCCCACAGCCTGCACCCACCAGCGGACCGGCCCAGGGGCCTCTCCCCGCTCAGCCCCTCCACCGCCGGCCGCGCTGCCTCCCTCCTCCGCCCGCTGCGCGCACGGTGGCCGCAGGGAGGCTGCAGCCGGGGAGGGAGCGAAGCAGAGCGGGGTGCGCGGGGGCCGCCCTGCCCCGGCGGGGTCCCCATGGGTGAGCGGCTGCAGGGCGCCGGCGGGGGAGGTGCGGAGGGGGCGGCTGCCCCGGCTGGCGGCCAGGCGAGGTGGCCCGCCTGAGGTGCGGCGCCTCTCGCCCCCCTCCGCGTCCCGCCGCGCCGCGGCGAAAGGGCCGCCCCCAGCCCCAGCCCCAGCGCCGGCCCCCGGCGGCCGAGGTGGGCTCCCGCGGCTCCGCCGCCGCCCCCCGTCCGCGGCGAGGCGGGCCGGCGGGCCCGGGGGGCGGAGGGGGAGCGGCGGCGCACGGCGACGAGGTGGCTCGGCAGCCCTCCCGGAGGAGCCCGGCCCACCTCTCCCGTGCAGGCACCCCCTCCTCCCCGCCCCGAAAGAGGAACTCCCCGCCCGCGCGCAGCCCGGCCGCGGCGGAGGGAGAAGCGGCGGCGGCGGCAGCGGCGGCAGCGGCAGCGCGGCGCGCCCGGCCCCTCGGCTCCGCGCAGCATGGCGCAGCAGCGCCCGCCGCCCGCCGCCGCCTGAGGCGCCCCGCGGCGCCGAGCCGAGCCCGCGCCCATGGCGGCGCCGCCGCCCGCCCTCAGCTGGGCGCTGCCCCTGCTGGCGGCGCTGGCGGGCGCCGGCGGCCCCCAGAGCTTCGAGCTGCCGGGGGCCCCCATCGACAACATCGAGGTGAGCGGCGGCGGCGTGCTGGTGGCGGGCGGCAGCTGCCTCTACGAGCTGCGGCCCGAGCTGCGGCTCCGCCGCCGCGTGGTGCCAGCGGCGGCGGGGCAGGGCTGCGGGGAGCCCCCCGGCGTGCGCAGCAACCTGCTGCTGTCCTACGAGGAGGCCAGAGGAGAGGGCGTCCTGCTGGCCGGCTGGACCCAGAAGGACGGCACCTGCGAGGTCTGGGAGCAGCCGGCCTACCGGCAGCGCTTCAACCGCAGCGAGGTGGTCAGCTGCCTGCCCGACGGCTCCACCGCCGGCGTCGTCTTCAGGCTGGCCGGCGCCTGGTACCTGGCCGTGGCGGCCACCTACTCGGCCGGCCCCTACGGGACCCATTTGGGCTGCGAGCCCTCCCAGTCCGATGAGGCGACCGTCATCACGGTGCGCAGCATGGACAACCTGGCGTCCAAGGAGGAGCTGGGCATCATCAAGCGCAAGGAGCCTTTGCACTTTGTTGATGCGCTCCAGTGGGGGGATCACCTCTTCTTTCCCTACTACACGTTGAAGGCCAAGTCGGGCAACGACACGGAGCCACCAAGCATGGCTGTCCTGCACCAGCTGCACCCCTCACAGGGTGGCCTTACTTTGCAAGGGCACGTTTATTTGGACTGCGGGTGCAGAAGCCTTATCGTTTCCTCCAGCCTTGTCCGCCAGGGCGAGCGGGGCTGGTGGGTGGGTGTTTTCCGCCACAGCCACGGCACCAAGGCCTGGAATGCCACCGCAGTCTGCATCTTTGGGATGGAGGAGGTGAAGAAGCAAGCCTGTGCGTCCACGCACTTCATCATGAACGAGAAGAGCTGTGTAAGTCTGGGCATCGTTTTGCTAAGCTTTTCTCCTGCACGCCGTTGTTGTCACTGTTGTTGTTGTGGCTGGTGTCGCTGTGCATGACTCGTGGGGTGTCCCTGACCCGAAGGCATGTGAAGTTCACGGGGAACTTCAGAGCCACACCAGGCTTTGTGCTTCAGCCCTGGCTCCATCAGCCCTAATGATTTCTCCAGCACTTTATGTTTCTAAAAAGCTGATCCCTTACCAGATCCTGGAGTGTCCTTCCCACCTGCATCTCGCAGAAGACATGTCTGAGGAAACACCTGAGGGCATCCTGGGTCAGGCCTGAGTCTCGGGCTCCTCACTCAATGCACCCTTTTCTGTCAAGGATTAGTCATACTTCATTGCATTTTCCATACAGCCTAGATAGAGCGTCTCCTACCTTATTCTGTGCATTCACATCTCATGTCATTGCAGCTACATCAGAAATGAAAAAAAAAGCGCATCAAATTGACTCCTGTGCACTGGGCTGTGTGCGTTGTTATCCCCATTGCTCACTAGTTATTTATGGTTGCTTGTTCGGTGGTAGGTGTTTCCCAAACCTCCCAGGATTGGCCTTGCTCGAGAGGGCTCACAGCCACCCCCCCCAAACCCATATGTGCAGCAGACAGCAATAGGCGATATGTCTTTGTTGTTGCAGTGGTTACATTTTCACAGGCAGTGGTATCCCATGGAGATCCCCTGGTCACCTACTTCTCTAACACTCTCTCTTCAGCTCCTTCCTCCTTTTGAGGGTGAGCTGTGCACATGGAGGGCAGGGTGGGCAAGGCACCCGGCTTTGCTGTGGCCTCGGTAGCTAGTAAAGAAATGGACTAAAAATGAAATTCAAGAAGCTGAAAATGTAATTCAGGAGAAGGGGCTTTTGCAAGGCGTGTCCATGCTTTCAAGTCACACTCAGAAGTCTTTTCAGAGCTGTGTCAAAAGGAACAACCCTGAAAAGTGTCAGGGACAACCATAGGGGGTCAAGCAAGCCATCATAAAGCAAGCCCTGGCCTTTTGCAGCTCCCCCACTATCCAGGGACTTTGCTGCTTAACCCCTGAATCCTTGCTGTGTTACGATGGGAGTTTGTTGGAAACTCCTTGAAAGAAATGCAGTAGATTTACTGTCGCTCCTTGGCTTCCCAAATCTAGCCCATAGCAGAGCGCAGTGCCGAGATTCTTCCAAATACAAGCTACCGGAGGGCACGTGCGATTCAGTCTGCTCATCTCCCTGCTGAGTTGTGAGACTATTGCCAGTATTAGAGGACATAGTTATGAATGAGAACCCCATATGTGGGTGAAACAACTGTGCTGAAGTAAATAGTGAAACTCTCGCAACAGAGCCGGAGCCAATCCTTTGATTTCCAGTGCCAGCTTATAGCTTACTGCATGATTTCTATGCTCTCACAAGACAAACTTGCTGAATGAATTTGAAGTCTCATCCTCATCCCAAAATACTTGTTTGCTAGTTGGATTTTTAATTTGTATTCCTTGTTCCTAATTACTCGTGGGGTTTCTTTGCGAGGTGCTTTCTGAGCCTGCAAAGCAAAAAAAAAAAAAGAAACCTCCCTGGGCAGCAGATCCTTTATAAACACTTTCCAAAGCCCCACGCTAAAAATTCCAGAAGGGTCTCATGGATTTCGTAGAGTAAGATAATGCATGTAAGGTGAGGCGGGTATTTCTGTCTCACTGGTGTTCCTCTCAATCCCCTGTCCCCATTGCTTCCCAGTGCCTGAATGTGAAGAATCAGTGATCTACTTGTTTCAGGATTGATCTGATTCAGATCAGACTCCTGTGACTCCAAAGTTACTTTCATGTCCCAAAAGGCTTGTCCTCCTGGAAGTGGAGATTATGTTTGGCTACAATGCTGAAGAATCCCAACTTTAAAAATGATTAAAGGGATTGTTTGCTTAACATTATGTCCCTAACTATGGTGATGTTATTAATCATGATATTTTGGCACAACCATAAATACAGTTTACCACTGACAGGAAAGTGGTATTTTAATATTTTGTGAGATAGCAGGACATCTGGGTGTTGTGTAGTAATATGACCTATAACACTACATGGCTAATTATGCTCCCTTTTTAAGCTAATTATATGTGCTTATGGTGTATAAACACAGAAATAAATGCATGTAGTTCAGCTTTAATATGTTTTTTATACTACAGAAGGTTAGGCTAGGCTATTGCAGAGTAAATTCGGAGATGACAGGCCCATATGCTGCTGCTTCTGGGTTGTTTCAGTCCAGATCCTTCTACTGTCTCTCACCAAATAAATCATGGGAGTCCCTGCAAATGTGGAACATGCTCTTCTTGGACTCAGAAGCGTTCAGGCTTCATAACTGTCAGGAAGATGGTGCGCAGCACGTCCGTCAGTGCACAGCTGGTAGAAGTGTGTGCGATAGCTAGCAGTGGCTCTGGCCAGAAAGGAGTGCTGTGGTAGCACGGAGCTGTCACGAGTTCGTTGTAGTACAATGTGTAGGAATGGCAGCAAGCAACAGTACTTAATGTGTGCTTTAAAGCCCAGTCTTTTAAAGACAGTGTTGGTACTGAGCAAATGAATGTGTTGCATCTTTATGGTTGCCTGGAGTACAAGACCTGCACGGTGTTTGTGGTGAGTGGACCGTGCTGAATGTCAGCTGGATTTTTGCATTGCAGGTGCCATGTGTTGTAGGGTGCTGTGGTTCTTATTCTTCTTTGCTGGGTACACTTGAATTCTGGAGCTCAGGCGTGATGTGAGATACACTGATCACGATTACGGGCACGGACTGTCAGTTTACATAGGAATTGAAAACACAATTTTTTTTTCACTGCAGGAATACAATTTATAGCTAGAATATACGTTAGGGAGTAGTGGCAGTTTGTTTTCCTTCTGATCATGTCATTCTTCATATTTCTGTAATTATTCTGATTACCTTTAGGCAAGACATCCTCTTACCTGTCTGCACTCACACAGCTGCTTGTGTTTGCACTGTGTTGGCACTGCACTTCTCAATAGCACACTGCAAGAGGGACTTAGCCTGAGGTATTTGTGGTCCTGAATTCCCTGCTATGCTACTGCTGCATGTTCTACTCTGAACTCATTCCTGTAAGGTACTGAGCTTTCTGGCCCTAACCCAGTAAAGCACTTAAGGGCATATTTAACATTAGGCCTATAAGTAGTTCCAGCATCTTCAGGGGAACTGCCCATGCATTTAAAGTTTAGCATGAACTTGAGTACTTCACTGGATTGGAACCAAATTGCTCCACATCCTGTAGGAACTCATTGTAGGTGTGTAATCTCTTTAGCCTCGCATTGCTACTTAGGCCAAAGTTGACATTTGCATTAAGTTTTAATGCTGCATTGGAGTCTGTCATTGAAAATTCATAATTTTTAAGGTCCTTGCTTACCAACTTTATCAAAAAGTAGGTGACTGCTACAAATTCTGTGGAATTGCTGCTTAAGAGAACTAGCTAATTCTGTTTTTGTTTTGTGCAGCAGTGTGCACAAAGCATTTTGTCTTAGTTGGATGTGTTTATTCTGGGCATATATAATACTGGATTCCCAGAAACATGATCTGTAACTAGCAAGAGCAAGTGGGGTCTTAGACAAAACTACTCTGAAAACATTTCACAGTTTTATATTCAGCTTGTTTTCCTCTGATCCACGTTTCTTAGTTTTGATTATATCTACTTGAACACACTGTCGAGGTTTATGCGTTAATGGACTCGCTAGCATAACCTGCATGTATGTAAGCACATCTTCTTCACAATTTCCTTAGTTAATAAATGTGAATTTGCCAAATCTCATTCTCTGTTTCTTTTCAGAAATCTGACTGAGCACTAACAAACATTTTTGGTGGATCACAGTTATGAAATCGAAGCTCCTTAGCCAGTACATAGGAGGAATGCTGGAATTTGTCACAAACTTGCTCCAGTAGCTAGTGAGCTTTAAGAAGGCCTTTCCTTCTGTTGTTCTGTGGCTGAACAGGAGCTACTAGAATAACAGATCTCTCCCAGAGATCCCAGGACCTTGCAGATCACAGCCAAGTAGATGAGTAGGAGAAGTGCTCAAAGTAGAGAACATCAACAGGAGAGAGTTGTAGGATGTTACCTAACCTCAGTGACAAATCTGGAAATTAGTTTTGCTGTTAAAAAAAGTTGCATGGGAAGAAAAGGATTCTACAGTTTTTCAGGGAGAAAATCCAAAAAAGTGTTAGGCATATACATGTAAGACAGAGAGAAGTTGCTGTAGTTTATATTAAGGTGTTTATTTTATGATTTACAAAGGCTAAATAGCTGTGATAGCTACTGAATGCTAAGCTATCTTGGTTGGATTTTCATCTGCTATTTAATGCAAGTAAAGATATGTAACAGTCTGTTCTTTGAATTTTTGCATTTTTCACTGGGTGATAAGTATGTGGGTTGGTATATGCCCCTTAATTTATCGAGTATAGTTTGGAATCCTAGGACAAATCTTAGCTGGTATAAGCTCTACTGAAATGAGATTTTGAAGTCAACAGAGTCACATCAGTTTAATCACCGCCATTAATTTGCAGGAATGACATTTGAATTTGTGTGGTAACTCATTCCAAAATGATTCATAGTCTTTTATTTAAGGAAAGAATTGCAGACTTCTAAATATCATTTGGTATCAAAATTGATCCTGTAATAATTTTCTAGTTGTAAAGTCATCTCCTGTGTATTACCAGACTGCTAGAATTTCATCGGATGTTTGACAGATTTCTAGAGTTAACATTTCTAGAGTGAATATTTCCGTCCGGTTACAATGAATTGTCGGTTCATCCCTGTTTGGTGTAGGAAGTAAGCCATAGGAGACTTGTAAACTCTCACATTGTCTGTAAGAAGAAGAGTTGCTTTTAGTCACCTGGCTTCACCAGGTGTTCTTAGTGGAAACTTTTGAGAGCCTGAGGGCTCTTGAACAGAGGATTCGCTTCCTTGGGATCACAGAATCGTTCAGGTTGGAAGGAACCTCAGAGGAGGGCTCCAGTCCAGCCCCCTGCTCACAGCAGGGTCAGCTCTGAGATCAGACAAGGTTGCTCTGAGCTTTGTCCTGTCAGATCTTGAAACCTTCAGGGATGGAGACTGCACAACCTCTCTGGACAACCTGTTCTGCTTAATTGTCCTCCTCATAGTGATGTTTTTTAATCTCCTGTCCACTAGAAGCCTCCCCTGGTTCAGTTTGTGTCATTATCTCTTGTTGTACTGCATACAGCTCAATCAAGAGCCTGGCTCTGTTTCTCTGGTCCCTCTGAAATTGTCCCAGCAATAGGCTGAACCAGCCCAGTTCCCTCAGGCTTTCCTCATAGGGCAGGTGCTCCAGGCTCTGACCATCACAGTGGCCCACCACTGAACTCACTCTGACTTATCAAGGTCAGTGCTGTGCTGAGGGTCCCAGAACTGAGCGCAGTATCCTAGGCACAATTGAACATATGCCAGGTAAACGAGAGTAATCACTTTCCTTGCTCGATCTGGCTGTGCTCCTGTCCATACAGCCCAGGATGCTGTTAACCATCACTGCTGCCTGGGTACACCATGTAGCTTACTGCCCTCCAGGACCCTTGTGTCCTTTTCAGCAGAGCTGCTCTCCAGTCTGTATTGTCACAGGGGTTTAGTCCATCCCAGGTGCAGGACTTTGCATTTGTCCTTGCTGAATTTCTTGGGGTTCCTGTTGGCCTACTCCTACAGCCCACCTGGGGGCCTCTGAATGGCAGCTCTGCACTCAGGCATGACAACTGATTTTGATGTCATCCACAAGCTTAACCCAGAAGCTTTCAGTGTCTTCCTCCAGGTCATTGATAAAGATATTGAGCAGGACATGTCTGTCACGTCCCACCTGTGGGGAGGGGGAAGTAAAATCGTGACGCCGAGGATGTCATGTTAGGGATGTGAGTCTGGCATGTGGCTAAGGGAGAAGAGGTGGCCCTCCCATTGGGTCACGAGGCTCAGACAGGGTCCCCTTGCTTTCTAAACTCCTTCTCAGGGAGGAGTCTAGGTGCAGCTGGATCCAGTCTTAGTCTCAGACTTGGTCAATAGTTTATGTCTAAGGGTTACAAGGACAATAAGGGTAGCCACAGAGCAGAGTCAGCGTCTGCCTGCCAGATCCCTCTCAACCCCACTCGGGAGTGACTCAGATTTGCAAATCCCCTCGGTGTGAATTAAAGTGAAACAACACTCAAGGTCCATAAACAAACATCAACTTTACTGAGAATGAGACACTTCTATATGAACAATATCCTATAACTATTGGTTATTGCACGATTATATCAGCCTGAGCGGCTTTGCTGAAAATAAGGTAGGCCTTTAGTTAACAAACCCTGAGAGAAAAGGGGGAGAGAAAGATAAAGAGGGAAAAAGAGAAAGAGATTTAGGTAGAAATATCACCAGTCCTGGATACAGTGTTGGTCCTGCCAACAAGGCTGTTGGGTGTAGAAGAAGCCCCCGAGCCCCTGTGCATGCCCCTATTTATTCTTCTCTCTTTCCGGCCTCGGGAGTGGTTGAGACACCTCTTTTTAGTAGCGTTGCACCGTTGTGTCGATTACTGCCTGGCTGCAGGACAGGAGCTGAAGGAGTCTTCTCCCCGTCAGGTGCAGCAAGACGAACCAGGCAAGGCTGACAGCGCAGTCCCGTCTGGGTCGCCAAAACCGTTATTCCACAAGCGTGAGGTCGTTTACGCGGTGTGCGAGACACCAATATACGCACAGGGCAGAGGCTTTTCATTTCATGTCTCTGCGCAGAGATGGGTGCTAGGTGGTCATTCCACACCACTATCACAAAGTTCGGTACAATGTTTATACAGTCTAGTTATACATATGCATAAGTAACCACACAAAGCAGTTTTCCATTGGTCTACACCTCTCCCATTTCAACTTAAGGCTTTAATTGAGTCGGTGGTCGTGATCTCCCTCTGCCGCCTTTACCTTTTCCCTAGTTACTGCGGGTTTTTTTCTGACTTCATATTTCTTCAGCTAAGCAATACTTGCAGGTAATGACACATATAAACATACAAAGATACTTAAAGAAATCAGTATATCTATAAAGATATGTTAGTAATACTATTGTTCCCAATAATGTAAGAAGATACAAGAATAATTCCCCTTGAATACAGTCTGTATGGGCTATAGATTCTATTTGAGTCCAAGTACAGGTCATTTAATTCTGAGTCAGCCTGTCAAGCCAAGAGAAGTGACACCTGGCCACTCCTTGTGGCTTCCATTTTGTCTCTCGGGGCATCATCCACTAACGTCTCTCAGGGCTCACAGTACAGCCATTTGGGGCTCGTCTCTTAACAATGTCGCAGGATAGGTTCCCTGAGGAACTCCACCTGTAACCAGTGTCTAGGTAGAGTAAAAACCATTAACCAATACCTTTTGAGCCTGATGATCCATCCAGCCTGATGATCCATCCCTGAACGAGCTGAAGCCTGGTCTGTACTACTGTTCTTTCCTCACCACCCTCAGGAACTCAGTTATTTCATAGTTACTACAGTGAAGGCTGCCGTTGATTGTCACATCTCCAGTCAGTTCTTCCTTGTTTGTGAGTAGCAAATCCAGAAGAGCATCACCCTTCACTGACCCCATAGGGTTAACAAAGCCTGGGGTCCCATCTCCTTCACTTTGCCCCCAGAGCTCTGTAGTCCTGAACTGCACTAGGCAGTGTCTAGTGCAAAGGCACGTGCCAATGCCACAATGCCAATGGCAATGTCTTTGGTGTCCACGTGGATGTGCAACAGTGGGTAGTGGTCCAAGGAATGGAAAATCATTGGCACTCTCTCTGCAACATAATGGATTGGAGCCCCTAAAAAAAAAGAAACCTGTTGCAACATCATGACGGTTTAGCAGTTGTGTGCCTTCATCCTTCACAGGAGGGAATCTCCAACCACGGTCACCCACCACTTCCTCTTGCTTTCTGCTAATGCTATATGTTCAAGCTCAGTTAGTTTCAAAGCCTTCCTTAATGGAGCTTGTTTGCCCTCATTGGTTACTAGGACACTATCAATTCTGTAAACTCAGATCTGAGAGCAGAGAAGGAATGTTTCTGCTGCTGCAAGAAGTCACAAATTTCTAGCCTCCCCCGTCTCAGGAGTCTCCATCAACCTCTTGCTAAGCATAGCCTCTGACTGTCCCTTCTGCCTTGCATCATGAGGCTCAGGATCTTGCCTCTGCAAGGTCTCTGTGAAGACTGTCTCGTTTCCTGGTCATCCTCCCTGATTTTTTGCAGTCTGCTCACTTGGGATGGTTTGTCCACCTGGCATGGCTATGCAATGTGCAAATTAAAAAACCTTGTGGAAATAAAATTTTGGAACAGTTCATCTCCTCATTCCTTAGCCCTAAATAAAGGCTTGCTGCATGCACCGATATTTAAGTTTGTTACCCTCTGATATAATAAAAATGGGTGCAGGAAGTTGAAGGGTGGTGAAGTTAAGAAAGAAGAATGATGTTCCAGAAGCTTTTTCCCTCTAGGAAAAACATCTATGTATTGTTCCAGTATTGACTATAGCTGTACACTGCTCACAAGTCTTGTGTCCTTTTGTATAGCTGCATCTGTTCATTCACTCTGATGCTCAAACCCTTTATTTTTACTTTTTGGCCAGCTGCAATATGTTGAGTGCTGCGTGAGCTAAAAATGCTGCCCTTCCCTCTGAGGCGTGCAATGTAAAATAATCAGGAGGAAATCAAGACAGAAAGTAGAAGTGTGGATATGGTTGCTGCAGCTGGAATCATACATAAATAAATCTGAAAATGAGATGCAAAATAGAAAATGAGTATAAATACCTTTCATGCCAATAACCAAACAGCACTGGGGGGTGAACTTAAAAGCAAAATGTAAGTTAATTCAGGAGATCTCTAGGCTTACCTGTGCCCATGAAGATTTTGGGGAACTATAGAATAGAACAGAGGGTAGAACTGAAGAATTAAAAAAAAAAAGGTCTTCTAGAGCTGTATTGCCTTTTCTTTTGCTTTTCTTGTTTTTGTGTGAGCCTGAAAAAGTTACAGGATAGACAGATAGATGATCGTGGAGATGAATAACTCTTCAAGTATAAAGGAAGTTTAGATTGTAAATTCATTTTAAGGATGGATTTAGCTGTGAAAGAAAAAAGCTTGGGAAGGCCCTACAGTGCTGTAACCCCATTAGTCACAGTGGAAGAGGTAAAAGAGCTTGTTAAAAAAATAAATGCACATGGAAAAGGGATGACAGAAGGGTGAAAGCAGCAGCTGCACCCTGGAGGGAACAGGCAAGCTTGAGAAATAGGTTGCAAAAGAGAGAAAGCAATTTTTGTTGTGACTGCCCACTGTCTAAATTCCCCCTCTTCTTATCTGTATTAGCTCAATGTCGCATTGACCCTCCCTCTAGCAAGCAGAGTGAGGGGAGGAGGCTTCCACACTTGTCAGTATTGGTTCTTCAGTCAGATGAGGAGGATGCACTGATATGACACTAGCTATTTTACTAGTATATGGGTCAAAATAAAATCTGGCAGCAAAGCTTTTCAGAGACTGGGTGAGTCCTCCCCTCTTCTGTGATCTTATTGTACAGAGTCTGTGAGGAACCTAGGGTGGTTTGTTTTCCTTACACTACTATACAGTGCATTGCAGAAAAAAATATCCTAATTCTGGTGGAAATGAAAGCCTGGAAGCTTCACCTCCTCACTCAGCTTGAGTGAAGGCTCATTGTGTGCACCAGTGCTGGAGTTTTGTTACCTACTGGTCTAATAAAAAAGTAAGTTAACTTTTTCTACCTTAAAATGCTTGCAATCACTTTTTCCCCCCCTATATCTAAAACAGTCCTCCATGGTAGTGAAGTCTCATGCCTAAGTGGGTTTTACTGAAGTTCTGTGCCAGTACATGACAGTTCCTGTGTCTTCTTCCTGCTGCATGAAAAAAAAAAATCTTTAAATATGAAAGTTAATCAAGTCTTCTTTTACTCCAAGTAGCTGTTCTTGCAAGCTAATTAAAATAATTCAGATGACTGAAAAAGATTTTAATTGACTTAGGATTGCAGTTTAGAAAAAAATTTATTTCTATGTGGAAAGACTTTTTGGGGTTAAGCCAGCATCCTAGCATGCAAGAGAGTTGAATTCAGCTGTTACTGTGTTATGGATTTGCTTCATAACTTTGAGAAATGCCTTCACCTTTCTGCAAAATGTCAGTTTTAATGGTCCATTCTCACACTTTGTCTTGTGCATTAAAGCAAAATAGGTTCTTGCACTCAGAGGGTTCCTGTAGGTTTAGGAATCCATCCTTGAGGCTGAGATTCTGGGCTTTGTAAGCTGACCCACAGGGCTTGTTCCGAAGGACCTGGTCCTACCTGAGCTCATCCTCCCACCTCTCCATGCCTGCCGCTCCTTTGTGCCAGCACTGGCGTCCATGCAGCCACATGTTCATGTGATGAGGAGAAAGACTCAAATGAAAATGTAGGTAGGTAGGTAGGAAGGTAGATGGATTTACAGACCATTTTCTAGGTGCACCTCATTTCCTTAACCAGGCTCACTGGAAAGCATTACGCTAACGGAGGGGAAGGGGAGGTAGAGCTTGGCTGGGGTTGGACCCATTTGAAGAGCAGGTGGGATCACACCTTTGGCAGCATCTGCCATGGAGATTGACTTAAAGCAATTACAGGACTGCAAAACTGAGGTACGGCTTGCTAGGGAGATATCTGGGCTTGTAGGGAGTTTGGGGCAGAGACCATCTCTCACCTGGTGAATGACCTTATTCTCACACATCAGGGCTTCCTTTTAGCACTTGGTCGTCTACAGTCAGGGTTATTTGGTTTGGTTTTTCCTTCCGCAAGATACAGGGATTTCCTGCATGATGTTTTCCTGCATGAGCTGCTTACACGTGTTTGTCACTTAACTTTCTTCAGCTTGGACAGAGAATTGTAGGTAACACGTTGATTTTAAAGTTCACATGGGTACATTTGATGTTCTCCCTGACATGAACTTTATGCTGCTTTATCTCATTTTTATATTTATGTAATACGCAAGTCTCAACTTCCTTTAGTGTAAAGCAGGAAACCAGAAAGGGGAGGATGAAGCTCCGCATTTTCTGACACACACACACACACAAAAAAAAATAAAAATCTGTGTGTTTGAAGCACCTTCTTTCTTCAGAATATTTTCATGCCTTTAAAAGTCGTTGCTGAGTGTATCTGTAGCCTTCATCGTAGGTGCAGTCAGATGATGGCAAAGCATGGCTTCGTTGAGAAGAACTGACAATTCAGAATAAGCCCAGGGCATTATGTCCCAAAAAAGAGAAATTCTGTTGCAAAGTAACTTGCTGCTGTTCAGCCAAGTCTGTGTCCCACTGAGGTCAGTGATTTAGCTTCAGTAGATGTAATCTCTGTCACAGACATGACCAGTTGCCATGTATGAAAAAGTAGTTTAATGTGCTGTTTCCAATGATAAGTTGCTCTGAAATTGTGTCAGGATTAAAATGTTACCCAAAGTATTGTCTAAAGTTGAGTTCTCTGAGAATCTTTCCAGGGATTCTTCTTTTTCTTTTTCTTAACGTTTTGCAGTATAGGTAAATGATTTTGTAATAGCTTTCTCTTATATATGATTTTCAGGAGGCACCATCAATCAAGAAATTACCTACCTTGATTCACTCTGGATTAGTGGCTGTTTATGGCACAGTTGTTTTGAATCAGATAGTTCTCTTTTTGGGAACAGATGATGGACAGTTATTGAAGGTAAGTTGAGTGTGGGAGTTCCCTTCTCCATCAGCTGCTGCTGTGTTCAAGTGGGTAAATGTTTCCTGGTTTAGGCACTGTATTATAAACAGATATAATCCCCTGAATCTCTGTTTCTTTTTTGTTTGTTTGTGAAGTAGCTGCTGTATTGTTACTTGGAGAACAAGATAACTTTCAAAAGCAATTATGTACCCTGCTTAAAATTCATGGAAGCATTTCATTAAACTGCTAGTGCCCACAGTATCAATTTATGGACTGTGGAGTTCTCAGTTACTCTGTCTTTTGTTTCCTTCCTTGCTTTGATTTTCCAGTAGAAATATTAAATATTGTTAGATTTTGGAAGCATATTTATTTGTTTGTTAGCCTATTTGTGTGATGTGAATAGCTGTCCGTTAGAGAGAAAAGTCAAGATTCATTTTGCCTTAGCTTCTGAATAGTTGACCTACACTAGCTTAAATCAATCACCTGGAAGTGAAAGTCATCTTATCTCATTATCAAACTTTTCAAGCATCCAGTCAAATGTCTTTTATGCTTTAATTTTTTTCTGGGTTTTGCGAGAATGTGCATTTCCTGTCTACACTGTAAAGAATGACTCTCATTTTTTGTTTTTATTAAGCAGGCAGTTGGAGAAGAATGTAGTAGTAGAGAGCTTGAAAAGCTTTTGCCCATTTGATTTCACTGTGCTTTTGATAATGAAAAATGAAATTGAAGTCTTCCATGTCTCCTTAGCACAGTGGAGACCATGAACATATCTCCTGTGTTTAGTCATGTGTATGGAAAACCTTATAGCAATGTTGGCGTGCTTATTAACTTGCAAAATAAAGTTTCTGTGGTCTCTGGTTCTCTTGAATTCTGTGCGAAAGGTGGTAGAGTTAAGCAAGGTAAGAAAAAGAAATACCACCTCAGATGTATACTCACAGAAGCCACAAATAAACTTCTGTCCTGAAGACAGTTGTCAGTAACTTGCCTAGGTTCCTTTTTATGTTGTGGGTGTCTGGATGTTAATTTGTTTTCTGAAGGCTAATACTTTCTTCTCCATTCATAGGTGTACTTAACACATTATGGCTTTGGGATATAGGCATCTCTTCCACATTCAGTGTCTGTTGTCAATCAGGAGCATACTTGGTGGGAGAGATGTTTCATACACTAAACCAGTGCCAGATTCAGTGCAAAATGTGTCTGGCATGGATTTGGTTGAAATTGTGTTCTGGTGGTCTTTTCCTCCATCTTTCTGCATTGTGAGAGCCAGTGCAGCAGGTGAATTGAATCAGGGCACAGTAAATAATCTCAGAAGCTCTGATGTAGCTGAAATTAGGCTTTTGTTTAAAATGCTGACTGATCAATAAAAGGACTTGTGAATAATTTAATTTCATGTGTTTTAGGCTATTCTTAATGAGGATATGGAATCTAATTGCCCAGAGGTTTTATATGAAATTAAGGAAGAAACTTCCATTTTCCCCAAACTTCGACTTGATCCAGTAGATAATAACTACATCTATCTGTCCTCTGCCAATAAGGTAAGCACAATATTAAATAAAATAATAATTTCAAGTAAACTACTGCTTTAAGGATTTCTGCCACTTTATAAGTGAAGCATCAGTTTCGGTCAGAGTTAGACCTTAAATATCCAAACTGTGGTTACCAACTTTACATCTAATCTCTGGTTATTTTGGCTAAGTTTGGGCTGTGCTTCTGCAGAGCTCAGAAGAGCTTCCACTGTCATGGTGCTTCCCACTGTTGCTATGATCCAGCAACACCCTTAATCCCACACTTATTTTATGTCATTCTGTCGAGAGAGTCTTCGTTTCTCTTTTTACTGGAGGCATCATGCAGAATCAAGCTTGGAGGTAGCAAATAAAACTTGTAGACTCTTTGGAGATGCAGTTCCTCTGAATTAGCAATCCAGGTATCGGTAGGCCAGGGTTTGCTAGTCAGTTATGGAGTTTCTAACGTGGAGAAATCTCTTAATTTGGGAGATGGGTTTGAAGTCTTAGTTCTGCTGAAATCAATTCATAATGATAGAATTCTCATCATCTTCAGTTAGGCATAGACTTTAAAAAAACAAAACAAAGCAAAAACACAATCAGAAGTGATTAACGTGTATACATAGTGAGGCCAAGGAGTTCAGCAATACATAAGAAAACATAAGGGCTGGCTGTCCATCTTAGCTGGACAGGATTTGACCCAGCACTAGTTTACCTTCATTTACGATAAAATCACTTTTCCAGCAGTGAACATAGCATTTTAGCCTGCCGTTTGGGAGAGTGGGTAAGTTGGTAGGAGAACTCCTGACTGATATAAACCATCTATCACAAATGCAGAAGGAACCAAAATTTCAGTCAAAAGTGTATGTAGATATTCAAAGTAAAGATTTGAATTTTCTTCAGCTTTGGTAAAAGAGCAAGTTGTTATAGAGGAACAACAGCTTTTAGGAATAAATGCCTCTCTCTGATCGTCTCTTGGAGCTTAAATAAGGCTTCTACAATGTCTTTTTTAACTTGCTAGTAGTCTGTGATGTTGTCTGGTTTCTGAACTGATTATCTCACACACCTTCAGATAAATTGAATTTTACAAGATATGGCTGGAAAAAACAGTAAATATGTTTTTGCAGAAAGCCATGTATCCTTGTTTCTGTTCCAAAATATAGGAACTTTTAATTCTTGCAAATTTGTAAAAAAATTGTTTGAATTAGGAATATTTTTCTTACTAAGATTATTAATTAACATTGTTATGAATAACATTATTTGTATTTGTATTCAGTATTTGTAATCAGCTTTCTCTTTTTCTTTTTCCTTTCCTTTTCTGAAAATGGCTGGCTAGGATATTCGAGCTGAATGTACAAGTATAGCTACATACAATATAGCCACAATTATCTACGTTTACTTATTGAAATGGCATTTTCATGCATGCTAAGTAGTTGCATGTGTTTGTTCTAGTGTGCACATGCAGTAACCTTACGTGGTGATGCAAACACAGATGCATTTTGTTTTGCGCATGCATTTTTGGATGCACCTTCATCAATCATTTAAAAACCTCAGTTCTGATGAGAGGAAAACAGTGTTCTGCTAAGTAAGGCATTATTTGTAAAATATACCTCCTTTCTATTGTTATCTATAATTCACTATGCTAATCAGTCTTTCTTGCATTAATCTGTCCATGCTGGCCTTTGAATAGTAGAACCAAATTGTCATTGTCTGAGGCGTTTCATCATCTGATGGCAAAATACAGCGTGTGTAAAATAGGCTGCATATTTCTATCCAAAGGTCTTTTGGCAGAGGGGAGTCCATAAGGAAACTTTCCCGAAGGGATCGTGCTTGGTTGCTGTCAGATTTTTAATGGTAACCCTCAATTTCCCTGTTTATGGAGGCTATTTTAATTCAGTGTGTTGTTGCATTCTTTGGTTTTAGGTGAGAAGAATACCAGTTGCAAATTGCGGTAGATACGTTTCCGAGCAAGAATGCTTATCTGCAAAGGATCCCTACTGTGGGTGGTGTTCTTTGAATCAAAGGTATTTTTTGGTATTTTAGACTTTCATATAAAAGCAATGCATTATTAGTCAGTGTACATTTTGAGTGGCTTGGAGCTATTCAGCATCAGGATTGTATCTACTGAATTTTTATGGAATCAGTCATAGCCATAAATGTGAGACACTTTATTGTCATGTGAAAGGGAGCTCTGCACCTTTTAAAGACCATGTTAACCCTCTGATTTTTGAGATCTACCCATAAAATACATGTTGGGCTGAGAAGAAGAAATTATTTTGGTTTTAGAAGAGATGTTTTTGCTTTCCAGATTGATTGAGAGATAAAATTGTATACTCGTGCTTGAAGCATCTTAATAGCTGGGAGCATCTTGCATGTGAGAATGGGGAAAGAGTGCTCATTTGTCTTCAGTATTCGTAGTTCCTTGCTTTAGAACCCCTGCCTTTGGTTTAGGCCGGAGGAGATTTCTTTCTAAACACTTCATCTTCACATTTGAGTCATTAGTGTTGCTGCTTTCTCTGAAGTAGATTTGAAAGCTGTTGTATGTCTTTGGCCTGGACTGGAGAAATTCCTGGGTCATCAAGCCTAGGCTTGGCAATTGCAAGCAATCACATAATGTAAACCTACTCATAAACTAATGAAGGACCATCCTAAATTTAGATAGGTTTTTTATCATCCCTGCCCTGGTTTTGTGGCTGAGAGTCTCATTTTTCTGCTAGTTAAAATCTGTCTGCTCATTTTTCATCACGTGTGCGTTCATGGACAGGTTATACTCACTTGTTCTGGTGCTCACATTGCCTTGGCTTAAATAGGTTTTCCCCCGTCCCTCACACTTACCTCCTCAATGTTTTTGTGAAAGCAGTTTCTTTTTTCACTTTCATTTTGGTGTGCTAAAACAGCTAAATTCACTAAGACCCTCTCACATAAGACACTCCTTTCTTCACTCCACTCCAGTAGCCCTTCTGTGAAGTTTATGCATCCTTTTAAAATAAGGATGGCCAGGATTGTCACAGGTTTCCAGAAGATATTTCAGCTGTGCGTTGCTCAATGGTGTTTAATCAGTCTGTCCAGGAAGCACCTTAGTGTGTCCTGGGATCACAAATGTCTTTTTCATGACAGCATCACATTGATGGGCCACAGTCATCCATGATCAAATAATGCCCCCAGGTCCTTCTCTTTGTTTTCTTTCCAGCTGATGAGTTTCCAGTCTATAACACATATGGGTTGTGAAATTTTTATTGCTCTAAGTATATGTTCTTGTACTTCATGCTTTGAAATGTCATCCCATTTCAAGGTTATCCAAGTTTTCCTCGGTGATATTCTCATCTTCCTCTGCATGGTAATGTTCCCAACTTTGCATCATCAGCAGATGTCAACAGTGTAAACCTTCTTTTATGCCAGTTCATCAGTGATTAAAACATTAAACAAAAGTGGTTATAAGATTGATTTTTGAGGAATTCCACTAGTAGCCTTCTTTTAGAAGGTTAATACTACCCATTTTGGTTTGTTTCAATGTTAATGTGATTTTGCTGAAGACCTGCTACTTTGTGTTTGCAAAGGTAGTTATTGGAAGAGAGTGGGTGTTTATTCTGTAATGTGTTTTCTTCAAACTCTCTTTTGCTACCTTGTTAGAAACTGTATATGTTACAGTGCTAAGCTTTTTAGGCTTTCAGTTACCTTATAAAGAGTTTGTGAATAACAGTTATAAGTCAGTAAATCCCCTGTTTATGAGGGGAATCACCAAAAGTTTCCATCTGGTTGAAACAGAAATAATTTACTCTTTTGGAGAAAAAATGAATTACTATAATATGAATCCAATTCAACACCCACATAATTTTTCAGTGTTGAGCACTTAGCATCATTAAATACTTGGTTTTGTGAAGAGAGAGCTCTAAGTGAAGCTTTAGAAAAAGAGGAAGACATGTTTTTAGCCAGTATTTTAATCAAAGTCCATACATGTCCACTAAAGCAATATATTCCATAATAATTTTGAGATTGATGATATGTTTTATACTCTTACTGGGAAATAAATTTTATATTAAATAGGCACTCCATTTTTTAAATAAAACTTCCCAGCAGTGCTTCATTTTAAAGACAGTGTGAACTCAAATCTCGTATTTTGATGAAAAGATCTGCACATCTTATTGCTAGTGAAAACAAAATGAAACAAAATGTTTCTGCTGTTCCTGTTTCTACTCTTTCTTCCATAGGGACAAATATATAAATTCTCCTTTTCACTTACAGTCGTTCAAAACATTTAGTCACAGCATTGTGTGATTTCTCTTAATGTTTATAAATTTTCTATAGATGAATCAGATTTACCTGAAGTATGCTGAAAGTGTTCCAATACAAGACACTGATGTTTTACATGTATTTTCCATATGGAAATAATACAGTATGTCTTAGTTATCTGACATGACCAGACTTACTTTTGAATTTGGTCAGTGTGTGTGACATCTGTGGACTTCATTCAGGGGCTGGTACCTTGGAAAAGGAAGCCAAAATTTTCTCTGAAACCATGTTCTCACTCCGTGAGGAAATCAGTATGCTTTAGCAAGGCAGAAAGGGCAAACTCAGTAGGATCTGTAGTTAATGCAAGATTAGTGAAGCAGAGACTTAAGTAAATAAGAATGAACCGATATGCATAGGTATCGTATTATCATAATGAAATAAAAGGAACCCGATTCCAATTGTGAAGAGGAATCTTTAGTAGTATAAAGAACTAGCTTGTTGTGAAAGATTTAAAAAAATCTTGACTCTGCTTTTCTCTGTACACATATCTATGCATGTCTGAAATCTGATCCTACAGTTTCTCATACTTGTATAGGGTCCGGTCCAGTCCACCTTTCCAAGAAAGCCAGACTTAGTAGTTGTCTGAGTCTGTATGTTAATTTTCAGAACCATGTGGTTCACAGATAATATTTATCTGTTATATTAATTCCAATGTGCTTGCAAACAATTGTCTAAAAATAGGGATATAACAAAATAATCTCATCTTTAGGTGAGTGGAATTCATGTTACTCTTGGCCTATGCAGGGCAACTGTGAGAATTTATGCTGAGGGGGCATCAGATGTTCTACTGCCCTCTTTGCGACTGCTTCCTGCGAAATGACCGTTCTCCGTAGCACATTGTTTGAGTGTTAAAGGTCAGCTTTTAGAGCAACAAAAGACATTTTTCCTGGCATGAAGACAAGCACGACCCTGGGTCCTTGGTGACATTACACTTTTTTTTCCATTACACTCTTAGATTCTTCATTGTAGATGAGGGAAATAAGTTCACTGCTTGTGTTCCTCAGGCAGTGTAAGAAGGCAAATAACTTTGTCCTAGGATAGTTTTAAATATTCAGCTTTATAAACAGGGGGGTTTTATATATTTTAATATTTGTGTCACTGAAATGCATACACTTATTTAGTGCCAAGTATTGCAAGTGTGTTGCCTTGCATCTTCAACATTATGATCCCCAGCCTGTCAGAAACTATAGGATGTCTCTCTCCCATGTGTCATTGCCAGTGAGAATTATCGACCTGTACATAAGCAAGCATCTGGTTTATGCACATCTGTCGATGACAGATCCCATCCTCTGTAGTTCCAAAACTGTGGTGCTAATGGACCTTTGTGATCTCAGTAAGGTGAAGAGACATATAAATGAGACTGAAATTTGTCCTAATTCAAACAGTTTGAAATATGTCAGGCATAGTCCCAATTTCTTACAGTATGGTTATGATCTGATGCAAAGCCCCACCAGGTTCTTGCACAGCAAGAACTCAGTTTCCTGAGTTAGACCACAAAGGAAGTGACCTTGTGCTTAACTGCATTCCAGTTGCCAACGTCTTGATCTACAGAGGAGATGGCTTTATAGTTTCTATGGTTTGTGGGGTTATTTCGGGCATTTTGGAAAGCGGTGGATATTTTTCTGGAAAGTTATTCTTGTGTTATTCCTTCTGGAGAGAAAACACATTGTCTGTGAAATGTGTTTATACAGTGAGCTCCTCATGAAAAAGGCCCATGCTTTGCAAGTATGTACTCATTTCTAGTTTTTAGCAAAGGAATAGTTTGTTAAGGCACATGTCACTGATCACATGATTGAAGCTATACATGCTTCTGCATTTGGTAGAAAAGTAGTAGTATTAAAACAATAGTAAATGTTACATTTACTTATAAATATTCAATCTTAAAATACTGAGATATATGCAGTTAGCACTTACTTGTCTTTAATTGCTAGCTATATGAAATTACTTGGAGTTAATCTATGGATTGTTCATTAACTGTTCACAGCAGACTGTATTTTAAGGATTCATCTTCCAAACTCAGTGACTGTCCATCTAGTTTGTATGTCTATGTTCTGTTTTTCTTATCACATGTTTTTAATACGTGTAATCTTGTAGTACTTGTATATCCCAGTGTTTCCTCATTCTTCCTTAATTTTCTGTTATGTAGTTTCTGCTTCCTACAATTTGGCATCTGTAACATTTTTATGTACTTTGTGCCATCCTACTTCAGAAATTGATTTTATTCTTGAAGACAGAGAAATCTATTTTGAACTACCTTTTCAAACCCAGTGTTTTTAACCAAGTGCGCTGACGTAAAAGGGAAAGATTACCATTCACATCAGTGGACAGCAGAGGAGATTAGGAAAGAGGATGCACCTCATCAACTATACACAGTCGTAGCATAGCTCTACATCTGAGCTTCACCCCCATCTCCTCTTATACTCTTTGGAGAGAACAAGCAGCTTCTATAGTGTGATTCATTTCATTTTTGTATGAATGTCTGAAATAGGTTAGGTGAATTGCACCCTGAAAGAGCATATTTCTCCCCATTGAGTGTAGAGGGAACTAGGGGAGTCGGATCTAGACCTGTACAATGGAGCAATTAAGTTGGGGGTGATGAATTCCATCCTAGGCTACCAAGTCCACTGTTACTGGCCAAGCATCTAATATTTGCTTGAGTCCCATTGACTTAATCAGGGCCCTAGAGCATATGTCAATGCATGGTTATTTATTTTGATAAGCAGAAGATTTTACTGATTGTTTTCCTGAAGCTTTTTGTAGTTACAACCATATTCCTGTAAAAAATCAATAGCGTTCCTGTAAAAAATCGATATTAACTAAGTTGAAGTACAGTGTCTGAAGTCAAAGCCACGATAAGGAGGCTAGTATAATTTTATGTATACTTTTAGGTGCACATTAAAAGAAAATTGTACAAGTTCAAACAGCATAAAGGGTTGGTATAACATTTCACATGCACCTGATAAAGATCTGAAAATCCTGCTAAGTTTCCCTGCCAAAAATCAGGTATGTACACCCAGTTTTATGCGTGTTTGTTTATTGTGACTTAAAATGTGTCATTTTGTCGCTTATTGCAGCTTCCCTTCTTTTGTCACCATGTTCCATATATTAGTCCCTCTTATCTCAACAATTGGCAAATGTATGGGAAATCCCAGTAAGATGAATGTGTCAATCAGATAGATGTTCTCTTCCTCTCCTATAAAATGTATCCTGAAGCTATACTTCATGATGTTGAGTCAAAAATTCACTATGCTGACAAAAGCAATGTTTCTGTTATACCACTTTATCAGCTATTTTAATATTTCCAGTGAGTAGCTATCAAGTGCATTATGTAAGTTCTGAGCTTTGTAACAAGTTACAAAACATTCACTGAGACACATATGCTAACACAAATGCATCTTTAAGTGTTTGATATTAGTATTTATTCAGTATCTGTTCACAGCACACACAGCCTTGAGTATTTGATTATCAAGTATTGTGACTGGCCACTTAATCTGCATGCTATTGTTTCTGGTTTCCTGATTGAATGCACTAATGTGATCATATTTGTAAAGTGCTCGCAGCCAGAAACAAAGGATAATTCATTACAAGACAAATTCTGTTTCATAATTAAGTGCACTTTCGTTATGGATGCAAACATTGTCTCTCTCTGAGGATTTGTATGTTCTTGCTCAAATATTTTTAAGGGACTATAACAGCATATAACACTGTTATAGCAAAATTCTTGTTTTAAAATCCAAAATTATTCCAGATTGCTCCCCTAACATACCTTACAAGTCCATTCAATTTCTGGAAGTAAGCAATGCTGTTCCTTTCAGGACTCTTTCTGTATTGCTTCTTCAGTTGGGAGAAGCCCTCTCCTTTGAGAGGCTACCTAGCTAATTGTCTGCTTCCGCCACAAAAATTTTCATTTTGTACATTTCATAGTTTGTAGTTTTCTGTAAAGACAAGGTGATGACTTAACAATTATTACAAGAAATCTGTTGTATTCTTGTTTTTATTGTTTTATAGGTTGCTGTGGCTGCAAGCATAAGCAAAATCCTTACTTCCTGTACGATAAAAATTGTAAAACCTGTTGAAATATTTTATGAAAATGTAATGCTGAAAAACTCATCCTGTTTCTGCAATCTAGCCACTCCAGTGATAACTGATAATGGTATGTTTTACTATTACATGTATTTAATGCTTATTCACTGTCCTTTATTACTGAGAACTGAGCATAAATACAGGCCTAATGAGTGTGAGAGTAGGTAATGCTTTTTATTAAATGTCATTGAAAAAAAAAACCTCATGTTTTGTCAAGTGATTTGAGTATACTCACACTATTCTTGATAATTAAAGATTTGTTAATATGGAATCCTTTCTAGAAGTAATAAAACATGTTAATCTATGGCTAGAAACAGCTTCTTCAGTTCAGCCTGTAACAGTGCAGTGTTTTAGCATTAGGAGTATATTTACATGGTGCCATTAATCACTGTCTAAGAAAACTTAAGATAGCTGCAATGACAATCAAGCTGGCTGGAGCTATGGAAGCAGTGTTGGTCCAGTGCTCTGCCTTGACAAATTAACCCATGTTATCCCTTCTCTCATCTGCAAACAGAATTTGTTTTTGCAAGAAACTGTACTAGCATAAATAAGAGGAGAATCTGACTATGAGTGTCTGTACAATAAATAATCTTAACATTCAATTAACTGTTTCAACCTAACTTAGACACTTGTGAGAAAGTGATTGTCGCATGTGAGGATTAGCAGAAGAATACATGGTTCAGGGGCAATATAGTCGGTACATCTTATTGACTTGATTTCATTCATCTTTCTGAATTATTGGTTGAATCATTTTGCAATAATTCTTGTACTGCTTTGTTCACCAGTAGCTCTCAGAATTAGAGACCTGAGCCATTTCTATTGGACGCATGATGCATGTGATCTGTTTTGTGCATCTTATGGGCAACTACAAGTTTTAGAATGACTTGGTAAATTACTGAATGTCTAGACTTTTGAGCTGTTCTCTAGGCTTTGGTCTCAAAGATCAGATGATAATCCTTCACAGTAGAGTCTTATTTGACTAACAGGAAGAAAACGTCCCCCTTGCATTGCTTCAAGGGTCTGTATAGAAGCACAAAGCTTTTTTAATACAGGTTGACCTCATACCTTTTTAAATTTGCTTATGTTAGAATACAAAAGAGAGTTTTAATCTAAACTGAGGGACAAAGATAGCAAGCTCAAGGATACCATGTGCTCTTAAGTGACTTGAAGAGGAAACAGAAAATTCAGATAAATGCCTGCCTTTATCTTTTCCTAGATAATATAGCCCAAAAGACATGTAATACTCTGCATGAATATGATTCTGTTATAATACCTTTGTGTAGAAGGAGGAATTAAATGTTAACCAGAACTTACAATGACCTGTTGTTCTGAAGAGCTCAGTGCTGCAAAGAGCTCTCTCTCTCAGGGACCCTTGCCTCTGAAGGAGGTTCCTTGGAATATTGGGATCTCAGGAGCTCATCCTACGGCCTTTGTATGGGAAAAGCTCCTCTGGCATCATACAAGTGTTGTGTCAAGTTCCTGTCCAATATTGATTTGGGAATCGAGAAGAAAAGACTTTGTCAATAGCAGGTGACAGCTAGGGTGATATCCATGAGTATTTTGGTCTATTAAGCTGTCTTTAGTAAACACTGTTAGTGGATTTTTAAGAGGGACAAATGCATTAGAGAAGGAAAAAATGTCCTTTATTGACCCAGTCCCAAAAGCCATGTTTTCTTATAATTATGGAGTACATTGTTTTGGTTCTCTGTCTTCTTGGACCAAGGCTTTCTCTTATTCCATTAGCAGGTATTCAGAGTGTAGCGTTATGGAAGCTAGCTAGCCTTGCCTGTGCTTTGTGCCAAAGATGAGCTCTTTGACAGTGTTAATCAGAAGGCTGTGATCTTATCTTGTGCCTGCCAATATTGCTGCCACTCACATGCTCCAACAAGCTGAGATATCTTAGTGGATAATGCAAGTGTGGAAGTTATGTTGACTATTTATACCTTGTGTAAAGTCACCTCAGTCCCACAAGAATATGCACTTGCAAAACTCCTTCAGGTATCATTTCTGGAAAAAAACATTTTGAAAATACCTGCTACTCAGTGCAGTCTGATGCATGTTGAAAGATCAGCCCAGGCCATACAGAAAATAATAGGTTCCATTAATTTCAACGCAGACAAAATCAGGAAACCATATTTGACAATGTTGTTTTTGAAGTACTTACACAAACTTAAAAGAGAAGACAGGCTCTGCCAGAAGCAGATCAATTCCTTAATTTTACTTACTACTCCTAGTAAAATACTATTTTTCAGTAGCTCATGGCTTGAGACCCTTCTCATACAATGACCTAGGGAAATGGTTTAAGCAACTCTGTGCCCAACATGTCAGATCTCTGCAGATACATAGATTTCTGGAGATGCAAATAGGTGCTTGGTGAAGGATTTCAGAATGTCTGTGTGAGCTCATCCACATCTTCAAGCATTAAAGCACCTTTAAAAATCAGACTCTTTGCTATCTGTTTAGTAAGGTATTTAAGCATACACACAGTCCCAAGGGCTGCTTCTAACAAGCAGTGCAGGTGACCTTTGCAGTGAGCACCCAAGTGCCATGCTGACGTGCAGAGCTAGGAGATACTTCTGATTTAACAATGTAGCTATAGCAAAAGCTGTTTTTCATCTGAACAAGGCAGCCTGTGATAAAGACAAAGCTTTCACTACCTTTGCAAGGTAGGTATACTTTAAATCTGTATAGCTTTCCTGGATTAAAAAGCTATGTACTTCCTTGCATAGAGAACCCAGAAAAGTCTGCACACATGGGTTTCATTTGATCTCAGACAGTCATTCATTTCACAGACGTACACATCTGCAGGCACACAGATGAAAGGGACCATGGCTTAAGTGGTATATATCTAACTCTACTTTTCGTTGTGGTATTCTGCTCATGGGAGAAGATACTCTTTCATTCCACAGCTGTCAGTGAATTGTCGGTATAGTAATTGCTAGCTGAAATAATGGCAATTTGACTCATGCAATCATAAAAGATTTAAATAGGATGAAAATTGCTACTGCATAGATTACAAAAGAAGACTCTGAAACCAAGTCTCTGAGATGGAAAGAGAGATGTTGGGGTCTCTTGCATTCAACAGTCTGTTGTGTTAGAAGGCTTGAATTCGGGGTCTGGCTGTGCCACCATATACCACTATGTGCTGTTTGGGAGATTATTTTATATCCCTGCTCCATGGTAGCATTTCCTTATCTGTATCCTGAAATAACGTTACTTTTGTATGTCATGCAGTGTGGCATCAAGCTTAATTAATGAGTGTGTGTAAAGTCTTGGAATAACTCACCTGAAGGGTGCTATGGAAGGACAAAATATAGTTGTTTTTATCAGTCAAAAGTGGAGTGAATGTATGAGAGAAGGTGCATACCATGTGCAGAACAGCTGAAGGCACATGAGCTTTCAACTCTATTATTTTTTTACAGTTATTTCTTGTAATATCCAGCATATGTCTAACAGTCACATTTTTCCAGATTGTCTAGTTCTCGAAGCATCGCTGTCCTCGAGCTCTTGGAATATCACGCAAACATTTCGGTTGAAAAAGTAAGAGCCTGGTTCCTATTGAAGTTCATTGAGGGGTTTATGTGTGTGTGTGGGGAGGGGGCCTGAAGTATGATCATTCTTTTTTTTGGTATTTATTAAGGAAATACATTTTGCTAAAGATAGTCAAATCTCTTTTCTTGGCCCATTTCCTCCTTCTCCTCTTTTTTAATTGTCCTTAGAAAGCTACTTTGGCTGATGACTCTTTTATTTAACGGGACCCTGGCAGCTAGCTGTAGGAGAGTCATTAGAGTGACTGAATTTATGACAAGTGCCTGAAGAGATAATAAAGGATGTCACAATGACATTAAAATCCTTTTTGTCCTTGTGAAAAAGGTGGGCCCCTGGTACTCAGGATAAGACCTAGATCAGAGGAGTCAAGAGATTCCGTAAAAGTCACTTTATGGAGCTGGTTTTTAATAGAGCCAGATGCAATTTAAATATGGTCCATGGGTAACATGAATACAGTTAAACCAGAAAGTAACATCTAATCTGCTAATAGGATTAATGAATACCTATTGTTCTGTACACATTATTTTTCAGAGCCACACTCTTTGCTGAGAGCTCACAGTAGAAAGCATTTGTGCCCAGTACATGGCCTAACCCTTTATGATATGTGGTTGTTAAAACTTAGAAAGATCTGGCTAATGTATGCTGTAGGTTCCTGTTCAGAACGCTCCTCCCCTATACAAAAAGGCTAATTCATAGACACCTGGGATGAAATTGAACTCCTGCTTTTTGGGAAGTGGCACATCACTTCCCTGTCCCTGGAGCAACACAGGGAAGGAACTGTCTTTCTCTAAATGAGAGCATTTCTCAGCATGCGTGGAGAGGGCCTGTGCTGCTCTTGGCTCTCCTCCATGCTGATAGATGCATAGCGAAGCAAGCTAGGGAAAAACTAGTCTGCAACAGGCATGTTTTTTGGTAGGGGAAGGCAATAGCAAACTAGCAGTACTTGCTAGCACTACACACACAGAACAGAAGTTCAGGCAAGCTGTGAAAGAATCAGTGATGATTTTCTGCCCTTTTCTGATTAAAAAATACTATCTGGCCACTTATGTACTGGAGAAAACCACAGCAAAATGAAACCCAAAGTGTTCCATCTCCTTCATGCTTTTTGGAAATTAATGACTGTCAGCATCTCAGCACAGATTGTATTTCATACTAAATTTGTCCTCAGAATAAGCACAACAGAACAATAGGCTTGGAGGGTAAATGCAGGTTATGTGTTTTACACATTTCATTACATGTTTGCCAGGTTATTCTCTTGGGTTTGTGCTTTTTTCTGTCACTTGAAATTTCACATTCATGGCTGAATCTAGATTGAGTTCCTGTGTCTTACAAAAGCTCTGTTTTCTGTGTTACCAGCTGCTCAAGATGTATACGCAAGGGTGAGTGTGCCAGCTGTAAATGGACGCGTGTGTCTCCTGCCACCACCTGCCAGGTGAAGTTTGTTGGGGAGGACTGGAATCCTCTGTGATGCCTTTTCCTTGTATTTCTTACATCTGAGCAGCAATCTGTCTCTTCCTTGTCCTGACATGGAGAAATGCTGATTTTTTTTCAGGATAGTTGTAATGCAACTGCTTCCAAGGGGATCGCCACTGCACAGAAAACAGAGGTTAGTTAGCATTTTAAGATCGGCATTATTGCGATTCTGTGGGTTGGGGGAGAAATTTATTTAAAATGAGAGGACTTTGCAGGAAGAAGAGAGATATGGATGAGGAGGCAGTCAGTTGGTTACATAGAAAGGTAACGCAGAACTTGGATTGATACTATTTTTTCTTAGTGCTTTGTTGGTGCTTAAAAGTACCAACAAAGATTTGCATTTCAGATCCAGGCATTGAGACAGTGAACACTGCAATAGTCATATGCCTACCTCTCAATGCAGTATTTACAATATTGCTTTAAATGCCAAAGTCCCTGTGTTCTGTATTTAGGCACTCCACAGGAGCCAGCGTGCTGAGGGCTGGGATGCGTAAGCTGACCAACAACAAAAAAACCCCAAATAACATCTCGGACTTCATCTCTTACCTAGACTTAAATGCATGTTTGAGTTCTGCTGTCACAGACAGCTCTGTGAAACCAGGTTTCAGAGTCTCAAACCTCTTCCTCATTTTATGCCGCCAGATCACAGCTTCTCCTGAAACATAGCTGCCAGGGGAGCAGAAGGAAGGGGAGGATGTGCCACCCAGTTTCTGCATAACAGACAAGTGGCTAGAAGATGCATCCAGGAACTGAAATCCCTGGGTGTCAGTAAATCCCTGGTTCACACTTCCAGAAAAATTTTCCTTGCTTCTTGGCTGTAGACAACTGGAGATGGAACTACTCTCCATCCATCCCACTCAAGCTGGGTCACTGGAAGGGAAGGAGTGTCACTGGTGCCAAAGTACCTTCTGAATCTGGTTGTTAGAGTTCTCTGTTGAAATCATATAGACTGTATGTGAGCATACAGTCTATACAATTTGCCTCGTAGGCCAGCTCTTTAACCACGAGGTTATCCCTTCATTCTTTATGGTGCCAAAATGGTTTTATTTTCGTATAAAACAGAGCAATCTTGTCATCAGTGGTTGCTTATGACATGCAGGTGTTAGGAAAGAAATAAGTAGTGAAGAGAAATTTGACTGATGAGTAAGTACATAGAGATTTGCTGCCTACACTTTTTGGTTTCTGCTTTTCTGTGCGTGATACCACGGTTGGTATAAATAGCGACTGTGTTCTTATCTCTAAATGTTTCGTTAGAACTACCCAAACTTTTACCTGTGAAGACAGGAATTACCTCTTAAATTCAGCTGTTCATCTGAGGTTTCGTAAATGAAATCACAAAATCCATTTTGTTTTTCACAGAGATGAGTGGGATTGTAATACTTATGCTTCTGAGCATTAATATTCTGGATTTGGTCTGCATATAAAGCATTATGGGTAGTGAAAGAACAGAGGAAATTCTTCTTTGCTCTGCTTCCAAGTGCATTAATTTGACATTGGTAAATAGTTGGAATTGCCTGGGAGATGGCTTTCTTCCACACGCCTTATCTTGGAAAGACAGTGATGGACAAGGCAGTGAAAGCACTAGAGGCAACCCAAAGGCAGATGTTTATTTAGAAGTGATTGATCCATTCAGAGGGCTTGAAATTGCATTTGAAATCCTGCTTTCCTTTGACTGCTGGTGCTTTCAGGAGAACATACTGGAGAGCTGAGAAAGAGGATTTGTGTTTTCCCACAACCCCAGCCGAGCATTTAGATTAATATACTTTTTTTCAGTGGCAGCCCCAGCCCTCCTCCTCGCTCCAGCTGCTGGTTTCCATGCCTGCACCTTCCCCTTCCCTGCACCAGAGAAGGAGTTGGAGTGGTTGCATGAGTATGCTTGGCTGGGGAACTGATTTGGCTGGAAATAACCTTTGTCTTTCGGCAGGTTATTTTTCATCTGGGCCAGTTCCCCGATCCAGTTCTTCGCGTGGCCTCAGGGCCCCGTGCTAGCACCGCAGGAGAGGCTGCGCCAGAGCCGGGACGAGCTCCCCCGGGGTGGTAGAGGCTGCTTAACCTGAGCCGCTGCCAGATATCTCCCTGCAACCTGCAGCCATGCTAACCACACCTCTGAGGCTGTGGCTGCCACTGTTTACGCAGCCCCAGGGAAGCGTTAGGCTGTCCAAGGGACAGGGGGCTGCAGCTCAGAAATGTGGAGCTCTATTGAAGTTGACAGGGCTGTGCTGATTTACATTACCTGAGGACCTGGCGCCCGCTTTCTGTGTGTCTCTGCATGTTTACGCTGCTTTCATCGCATGCCTCACAACTAGTGATTTTTATAAATATCCTTCTGCCTCTCTGCTGTCTCCCTTCCCTCTTGCTGCCAGGCGTCTCTCCCCCTGCCATGCCGTGACTGGAAGGTCAGCAGCTCTCTGGCACTGGGGAAACAAGCACCGCAGACCCCAGTGAGGGTGCTTGGTCCCTCCCACATTCAGTGATGAAATTAATGGTTTCTTTTGCTGCTGAGGAGAGTGTTGTGGACCACGGTGGTCAAGCCGGGAAGCAGGCTCTCGAGTAGCCGAGGCCAGCTTGCCTCAGCGCTGCGAGTGACTGCGCTGACGCCGTGGGTCCGAGGCAGGACATGGTGAGGGAGGCCGTGTCATGTAGCCGCAGGGAAGGCATGATTTCAAGGGGGACTGAAACTTCCAGATTGAACCATTTCTTCTTGGTGTAAGAAAAGAAATAAGGCGATTTCTTCTTGATGTAAGAAAAGAAATAAGGCAAGCTAAGCTGAGGGGCCGCGTGGTGTGTGGTGCCTGGCAGAGAGACCAGTGGGAGCCCTGAAGCGCCGCAAGGTCCTGCCACACCCCTGGGCAGGGGATGCCTGGCGTTTCCCTCACCAGGGCTCACAGCCCTGATGCAGCTCTGGGCGATCTCCCTGTGTTTGTTCCTGTGCTTCAGGGCTCCCTGCTGGTTACCAGTGAGAGCCCCAAAGCAGTGTTTTACTCCTTTCTGTAGTATTTGGCTTCTGGATTTGTGTGAGGATATTGACTGTCCTTTGTGCACTGGAGGCTGGGCACAAGCAGAGGGACGGGACGCGGGTGGAGAAAAGCACTGGTGCTTCGCTGGCTTTAATCTCTCAGATTTCTGCTTCAGTTGTCCTGCTCACATACTAAGGGTTAAACTGATCCCCAGGTCAGGGTGGGAGTGGATTTTCCTCCTCAGGCTGTTTGTCAGGGCTTTCCTTTGCCCTCCTCCATTATCCATACCAGAGGTCATCTTGGAGGCCCTTTTGCAGGCCCTCTGGCCCCAGCCTTTGTATTCTCTTGCCCATTCCTAAGGCACAAGTTGCAGCTTTCGATCAGTTGTGACAGGTCTCACATTTGCTCCGGAGCGCTCCGGCGTTCAGCGGGCTGTGGTAGCACGTGGGGACAATGTGCCGGGGACCTTTCTGAAATGGGCAAATGCTGTGTTTGCGGTGGATGGCAATGTGACCCCAGTGGCCCCCTCAGGCCACCAGCCCGAAGGCTTGGTGTGCTCTGGGTACATGAAAAGATTAGTGGGGAGAAAAACTCTGTGGCAAGGACTTTCCTAGGGGTTTTGCACCAGCGCCCTTCTCAGGGTCAGGAAGGCTGAACTGCCCAGTGGATGTGTCCACAGGTGCACAGCAGAAATCAGGATAATCAGAATACTCTAAAACCTCACTTTAAACTAGTATTGTAGGCAGTCTAAAAGCAAGCTAGAAATCATTTGCCTGAGAAGGTCCCAAACAGTTTGTGGTTTCACATGTGTATTTTCCTGGTTTTTTGAATGTTTTCAGTTTGTTGTCTGAAAGATACACAGAGAGGAAACCGTCTGTGTGATTATAAAACTGGGGAAGCAGCAAAACTGATTAAACATGAGATGCTGTCAAATGTATCAAGTAAATACACTAGGGAAAAAATCTCTCTTCTTGCTTGGTAGTGTTAGTAAGTTAAAATAAGTAAATATAAAGATACACGAAGAAAAGCACAGTTTAAAAATTGGCCACATTTCTGCAAGACTGTGACAGCATCAGAGCAAACTAGGGTTATTCTTAAATGCTGGAAAATAGATTTGTAAACTTCTTAGCATCAGAATGGGATACCAAAAAATCACCACAGTTGTGTTATTCCTTTAGCTCTATGTCTGACTTTGAAAAAACTTTCTAATAAAGCTAATTCTGGGACTCTTTCTCAACTTTTCATTCTAGGATTTGACCCTGCTTCCCCTTTTCGGGTCTTGAGAGATGCCTTCATTTGTTTCTCTGATCTCTCATAGTGACAGCACCATGGGTTTTGTCTTGCGTTGTTTCTTAGTTCTTCAACAGTCACACAAAGGGTATCATTTCAAGCTGGGTTTTTATGATACTTACCTTCCAGTATGTCAGGTTGTGATTCCTTTGGGCAACTTTGTTATGAGATAAATTGAAATATAAAATATGTAGGTAAAAATAGTTGGCTTGTAAATAAGTTGTGATTGACAGTATTTCCTAGGATCAAGCTTAACAAGATCTGAAAGTAATAAGAAAAATATATCCCAGTGCCATAAAACCCGCATTCCTGAGTGGTGGTTGTTTTTGCAGCTGTTGTTTAACTGCCTAGCCTTTTTATAACCAGATTTTGTTTTGCTTTGTTTTCTAATAGCATATCAGCATTCATTCCATTGAACCTTTGTGGATTTCTACATTAGGCAAAAGTGAAATAACAGTCAAAGGAGAAAACTTTACAAGTGCATCAGGCATAAAACTGATACTGACTGGAATCACTGGCTGTAAACCAGACATGTGAGTTAAGCTCTGAAAAATAGTACTGTTTACTTTGCATGGTGAAAATTATGTCCATTTTGCCCTAGCAATACGGTTGCGTGCACAGTTGTCGTGGACCTCTCCTCAGCGGCGGGGGGGATGCTCTGCACTCCTTTAGTTATACTTCCACTTTAAATTCCCGAAGGATGGAAATGAATTTGGTGTTTGGGTACAATACAAGGGAGGGGTGGGTAGGTGGGCAGTAGTTACGGCAGTTCTGTACCTGTGGCCCTCTGTGCCTTGCAGCAGGCAACAGGAAGTTAGGTCACAGGAAAGCCTCAGCTTTTGTTTGACTCTCCTCTGCTTCAGAATAGTCCCCATATATTCTAGGATTCTGCTTGTGAAAGTACAGACACCATGCCAGGGAAGGGAATCTCTCATGCAACAGCGTCTACTTTTCTCTGTTGATGATTGCACAGTGTAACCCCCTGGATAGTCAGGCTATCTTACTCTGAATCATTCATTTTCAGGTGCAGCTGCAATGGCTGCCTGTGATTACCAAGCCCATTTTACACAGCTAGCACTTGAAAAAGTATTCGTATGGTACAGTTCAATTTGTAGTTCAACTGTGAATTTCTTGGGGACCACAGAAAACAAAAGAAGAGAAGGATGGAGAGAGGGAAAGGAGGGAGAGAGAGGAAGTAGAGGCAAAGAGGAAGGAGAGAAAGGGAGGAAGGAGAGAAAGGGAGAAAGAAGGGGGGAAGAGAGAAAAAAAGAAGAAAGGAAAGGAAACTGAAGATTCTCATTCTTGACTAGCTAATATGTTGGTAGCACAGAGAAGTACACAGCAAAGCACACAGTTTACACAGCAAAATCACACATTGTATTACATAGCCTTATCCCAAGGCCATAAGACCAATATCTGTACCATCTTCTGTGATTATTGTGACACAATGTGTCACGTTGTGACACATTCACACATTGAACTTCATTCAAAAGATGCCCTACTTTGTCTTTTCAACTCCCTGCTCTCTCTTTCCACCTCCATCTGGCAGCTGAAAGAGAGATTCATTCCTCTTCTCATCCTTTGCTTTAGGTTATAGGCTTTGTGTAGTAACACCAATGAGTGGCATAGTGGCATCTGTGTTTCAGCATCTGACTGTTTTCTTTCTTCTCCAGCATTAAAGTTAGAAATGTGCTAAACGATACACAAATGACATTTGCTCTCCCACCAACACGTAAAGAGGCCAAAAGTATATGTATACAGGCTAATGGGAAAAAATGTTCACCACCAATGACCCTACATTATGTTTCACTGCCATCATGTTTTGGAATCACTCCAAATACCTCCTGGATCAGGTAAATTTGTCTTTCTATACTTTTTATGTATTTATTAAAATGTAGTCCCACTGAGCCAATATGAGCCTCCTTCCTTGGCCAGACTGCAGCTGATGTAAACTTGGATGACTGCTGTAACCTGTTGTGGAGGGTGAATTTACACCAGTGAACTGATTTAACATTTAACATACAGATACAGTCATGATAGCTGCAAGACGGATTCTGTGTTCTGCAGGATTCTGTAAACTCCTTCCTGCTCACCCCAGGTCTCCTTTGTAGAAGTCAAAGATAGTCTCTTCATACTGAAGCTAAATCCAAAATATGAGTAGCACACATAAATTCAAATGCCAGTTAACTTTGATTTCTCGATACTAATATACCCTTCACCTCCAAAAGAGTATAAAGTATCAGTGAATTGGAAATGAAGTAAAAATAATCACCACTGCAGTGATATGCGCATACTTGCTTTAGGACTGGGTTCCCTAAAGCTGAAAGAGCCCTTTTAAAGCCTCTGCTGTGTTCTGTGGGAGACTCACAGCTCTGGCGAAAGTCTTACAGGGTGGTTTTAAGATATTCTCAGGCACAGCTTTCCACCTGTCCCTCTGCCTGCACAGTTTTTACCCACTTTCATGTTCTTAATCTGATATCTTGGCATCAAGCACTGGCAAGTGTGGATTTGAGGTAATAAGTTGGGCTGGCAGCTGCAGCAGCTGAGCAGCTAGGATGCATGCCCTCATCTCCAGGTGAGGGGCGGCTCAGGCAGCTGGAAATTAATAATACCTTAAACCACTCCAACACTCATTTGTGTTCAGCAGAGATCGTGAGCCAGAACCCTCAGACACAAGCACTATTGTGTGTGCTGAGACAGATGGTATGAACACTGCCGAGAATGTTTCCTGTGAGGTGCCTGGCACCATCGGTTTGTCCTGAAGAAGGCAAGAATTAAGCACAGGCGAGGCTGCTCTGGGGCAGTGAAATACCATGTCTTCAAGACAGAATACTAAATCACGGTCTAGTTCTTTGGCTGCATGAATAGAAAACAAGGTGGAGAGTCCCTGAAAAGGAGTATGCATGTGTATGCTATCAAGTCATTTGGTTTTGTGGTAGCAAAAGCATGTACCATTACATTATGAGGAAAGAAAGGAAGTACACTATATAGCTCAAATTATCTTGTCCTGCAGTTTGACTTTATTATATTGGCTGCTACCGAAGCAAAATGCATATAAGTAGTTTATTCACAGCTGAAGCCTTAACGCAGGACTAATCTGTGGTAAAACAGATAATATTAACCTCCCTTCCTCCCCTGTTTTTTTTTACAGTGGTGGTCGCAAAATTACTACGATTGGTAGAAATTTTAATGTGGTGGACAGTGTGATTATTTCAGATGACCAGAGATCAAACCTCACCGTAAGTCTTAATCTCCTTTACAATACCAAATAGAGGTCTCTTAAGGGATTAGGTTTTATTCCTAAGGTTTCAGGAGGATCTCAAAATTTTTCAAATACTTGCAGGCACACATCAGTCAGCCTACTGAAATAAATATGACCACTTGTAGGATTACAGTTGCACACATTCTCAGTACAGGATCATGGATACACATAAGCTACTCTCCTGCATAATTCCCTGAGCCTTTTTTCTATGCTCTAGCGACTTGCTCCAAATTTGTCCTTTTGAGCCTCCCCAGCCTCCATATATGGGTCTGTTGGAGGAGGGGGTGGTGTACTTCTCTCTGGCTTTGTGTTGGGAACCCAAATGGTGCCACTGCCTCAGCAAGGGGCGGGAGACTGGAGCCGAGTTTGGGACGAAACCCTTCCTCCGAGGCTGTGAAAAGGTGGGCACCCTGTTGCCTCCTGGGCTTGCAGCACAGAGACCAGAAAACAGCAGCACCGCTCCATGGCGTAACCAATGGGGTGACTGTAGCAACAACCCTCTATCAGGAGTTAAGTTGGGGAGAGCCCAGCTGGGGTGCTGGGGAGCTTGTCCTGCTCTTCTCTTGTCACCTGCATTGAGGGGAAGGAAGGAGAAATCACTGTCACTATTCCTGTCTCACTGCAGGAAATAGCTGCCTTAGCAGTGTGCGATCTGCCTTAAAGCAGCATGCAGAGTGTGTTATAAATGTGCTTAAAGGGAGACACAAGCTCAACACAGAAACTTTCCCAGCTGCTCTGCATGCACCCTGATCGCAGAGAAGAGGTTTAGCAGATATCTATGTGAAGTCAGGAAGATGTTAAAATTATTTTGAGTGCCTCTGTTTGTAATTGTACCCACTGTTGAGTGCTTAATGACTGTTACAGCTTTGCTATTGCATTTCTAGGTCTCTAGGTGTCTTGGAAATGAATCTGAATATCATTACTTAACACCAAGCCTGAGCCATGCAACAGAGGGTAAAGTTGTTGATATGATGTTAAAAGTGGAAACTACCTTTATACCATGTGTCAAATTACACTATCACCCTGACCCAGTGTTCATTAACTATCAGCTGCACACTGAGCTGGATCCTGATCTAGAATTAAAAATATATGTAAGTTTGAAAGTAATAAACTATAATTCCTTATTTAAAATAGTCATTGGGGATCATTTTACTTCTTCTTACTGTATTTATTGACTGTTTATTATCTTCAATTTTTTCCCTCTAGAAAGAAAATGACAACTTGAATATTTCTAAAACTGAGGTAGAGGTTTATCTGTCATATATGAATGGTACACAGACCAAAACGATACCGTTCAGTGTCCAAAATATTACCAAAAAACCAGACCGTAGCACCATACTGTGCAAATTCAAAAGGGAAGGAACAGACAAGATTGACTTTTCCACAGTGAAAGTTTTTGTAAGTAGAATTCCCTTTTGTTGCAATTTAACAATGTTTGGATGTTTATGCAAAGGTAGTAAAATGTAGCATTAATGCTCTGGTCATGAATATTCTTTATAGAGGGAGGAACTGGATGCATTTTTTGTTCTCCTGGTACTTGGTAGTCCAGTTATCTTCCTCACATCTAAGCATGCCTGCCTAGCTTAAGTACCATGAACAGTACTGAGTTCATTTACTGTCTGGTTACTGCTGTGGTGTCAGAGGTAGGCTTTGCAGTCCAAGCTGAGCTCACTGCTGCTCAGCTCCAGGAAAGTGGTAGCTTGTCAGACCTCTAGCTGCAGCACAGACATTGATAAAGCATCACTGGCTCCAGGAGAGCCCCTCATCTTAGATCTGTAAGCAATCTGCTGCTGCAGTGTGGCCATGAGGAAAAGGGTTGTGTCTTCCCATTCACTTTTACCCACTAAAGTAGATAAGGATCTTGAACAGTGTATAGTGATCACCACTAAGACAGAATAGAAGGCATTTCTGGATGAAAAAGAGGATAAAATTCAGCGTGCACCAGGGAGGCCAAAATGCTGTGAACACATGGCATAAAGCCAGCCCCAAATATAAGAACATTAGCATGGATGTCAAAGCTAAATGGCAGCTTAAGATATTTGCTCCATGAATAAGATGAAGATATGAATTTTTTAAAAAGCAATCATCACCATTTATGAGGGAGAAAAATGATGCCAGACTCTTATTGCAGTATATGGTGGTATAAAACCGAAATAACTCTATTGACTTCAAGGCATATGGCTCATAGTAAAGATTAACGAAGCTATTCTCAATTTCATATCACTGTTAACTGATCCCCCATCTGTGGATCCTGCCGTCTGAGCCAGTTATGGCATGGAAGAGCCTTTCTGAGATTGGTGTTGCATTTAAATATTAACGTTGCCTTGCAATATCACATGCTCATCCTGCAAGCTTCATAGGAGTGACGGTCACAGAAAGGTCACCACTTTGCTAAGGCAAATCAAATGCAATAGTTATAATGTAACATTTCAATTGTAGTACCTTAGAATTATTTTTTCCAACATCAAGAAAAATGTAAAAGTAGGAAATCATCACGTGTTTTTTCAATGTTACAAATAAATCATCATAGAAGAAGTAGGGCCACTCTGAAGAAAGGATAAGCTGGGTATAAGAGATAGGTATGGCCCAAGAATAAACATATCTCTTACTTTAGTCTTCAGGAAGAAAGAGGTTATTGAGTGTGGGGTCAAAGACAGGATGGTCAGTCCAAATGGAGGTGTCAAAGCAGAAAATGCCATTCTTGTGACAGAAGCAAGATTCAGATAGATCAAGGGGCTCAAGACAGCTGTAACAGGATCATTCCCATCACAACACTGAGAAAGAACTGGCACATGATATTGTAGGCTTATTAGGAAAGATTTTAAATAAAACTGTAGAGTCAGGAGAGGTACTGTATGACTGGAGAGCAGCAAATATAAAACCAGTATTTAAAAGAAAAAAACATAACTAGGCAAATAAAGGCTTGCTGATTTAATCCCAGCTCTGTGTAAAGCTTTATAATGTATTTTGAATGACGGACTCATGAAAGGCCTGGAGGTAAATGGAAAATGGGATAATTGTCAACTTCTTTTTAATAAAAGCAGATTATGCTAGAAACCTTTATTTGGTAAGATGAGTGATTTCCTCAACAACAAAAAAGTGGTAGATCACATGTACCTGGAAGTCATTCAGTAAACTACTTAACATGGTGATTATGAAGACGCTAGAGATTAAAAAAACTGGATGCTGTGTATGGGGAGCTGACTCTGGGCAATGTTGATTTTCATACAGATATTATTTAATATCACTAGTGACTTGAGCACAAAAATAAGGCATGCACTAATAACATTTGCTGATGATGTAAAGCTCAGAGGCATTACCAGTCCAGAGGAGGTTTTATAATGTCATGCAGGAAGAATGAAATGAATTTAGGAAGAGGAATTGGATGAAATCAGATGTACCTTATTTAGTCCATGATTCATAAGCAAGATAAATAAAAGATAAGGAAAGAAATGGGGCCACTGAGTAGGAAGGTTATGGTGAAGATTAAAGATAATCTAAGTATGAACAAAAAATTAAATGAATGCTTTGCCTCAGTTTTTAGTAAGCAGGGATGAGTAACAGGAATTTCTGCTTTAGGAATGCTTTGGTTGGACATGACAAGTGGAGAAAGTCAGGTGTATTAGGCACGGGGCGATTAATGTATTTAGCCACCAATGTGTTTCAGCCTTAGAAAAGGCAAATGGGATCCTAGGAAGGCTCAGACCGAAAGTACTTTGTATAGGAACTCTGAAAACACATAAACAACTGAGGAAAAAAATATATTTGATGGAGGAAATAGGTCTGCTGTGTCTTCTGTTCTTTGTAGCCCCAGAAATACAAAGGCTGTGTCCTTTCAGCCCTGTGGGGTTTCTTTGCTTGCTCATGTCTGTGTAGCTGCAATGTGACTACCCAGCTGGCAGTGTCCAGCTGCCCTGGCTGCTCACCTCCTGTGACAAGGCAGTGATTGAAATCACCCGATCTCTGCCTTCCCTGCTGTAACCCAAAATAATTTCAACCCAACTCTCCTTTTCAATTATCTCAGGCTGATTTATATCCCTGGCACTTGGTGGTATTCTTTTTCTGTGTCAAAGCGTATTTTTACTTCTAGTCTGCTTATAGTCTTAGCTACCCTTTATTTATGTGCTTTCACAATCCTCTTTGAGATCCTCTGTGAAATTTCTTCTGCCATAATTATCAGTGGTGAATGCCTCAGTTTGGCATCTGGCAGACTTCAGCACTTTCCTGTATTCCTGAGAATTGATGCCTGTCCTGCCTTTGACAAGCCCAGTGGCTGTTGGGGATGTTGTACATGTATTGTATGTTGTATTTGTTCTTAAGCGGACCTTCAGGAACACCCTACATCCTACATAAAGAGGTTGAAACTTCTGCAAAGAAATAGGGAAGAGGGCTGTGGGCCAGGCGTCTATCAAAAATTTTACTTCCCTCATTATTAGCGTGAGTCTTATCTTACTTTTCTGCTCAGCAGAGTAACACTGTGAGTGCAAAGGAATGTTTTTAACTGTCAACACATGCCTTCCTCACTTCAAAATGCCAGGAAGTTTAGCAGCGATTCTGAAGTGCATGAGCCACTTGGCCAGCTGGAGGCCAGATCTTGCCATTCGTTTGAGGGCTCTAGTTTGCAGTGAGAGCAATGGCAAAATTTGGTGCTGCATGAGGACCTCCCAGATTTTTATCTTGTCACGGTTCTGTTATCCTGCTTAAATATCAAATACAGTAAAAGTTAAGTTTGTGTTGGTTCACATATGTTTTCCTGAATTGCTGCTGTCTTCCCAATAATCTGCAGAACAAGGGTCCGTTATATGCCTCAAATACATGATCTTTTTTTTATACATTAAATGTCATTTTAAGTACTGTTATAATACCTGTCCTCTATTAACACAGCCATTGTTTTTCTTCAGGTCAGATTAGGAAATTTTGAGCACGAAGTCAAACCAACATCATCACACATTTATTTATATGTTCTTATTTTGCTCCCTATTGTGGTGGGTGTCATTATAGGTAAGTACAATAATGTGTTTTCAGTTTTTGACTTGCTGAAGGGTATCATGATGACACCTAAACACATACACATACACACATACATGTTTGGGACTGTCAGTCAGTCTGGTGGTTTTCCTCTGTTCCAAGTAAGAGTGGACAAAGTTAACTGGTCTGGTGGTGAAGTCCATCTTGTCTAACTACAGCATGTTCCAAGACAGTGGTTTTGGCTGTTCTGCTGGAATTGCTCACCACCATTTAGTGAGGCAAGCCACAGGACTGACATCCTTGTGTCACAACTTGGACCTTTGCAGCAGTCAGAGCTGGTCTCCCCTCCTGTCCCTGGGGCGGATGTTCCCTAACAAACTGCTTATCCTCAGGCAGTGTTTGTGGTGTTTCTGCTCAGTCTCATTTGGATCATTCATGAATTTGTAGGTCATTACTAAATTAAGGGGGGTAAATAGTTATCCCCTCCTCTTTTTGTCACTCCTTTTTTCTGAATGTTTTGACCTGGTTATATATTTGATAAATTTCCATTTATTGTAATAAGTTTAGGGGTTTGTTCTTTTCTTTGGTTGAGTTTCTTTTTAAAAAGTGCATTACGTTTACAGGGATCATATCTCATGCCTTTACTCTCTCAAAATAAGCTTTACAGAAGTTAACAATTTGGAAATGGATTTCCTGTTCAAAACAACTGTTTTTCCTGTTTAATCAGTACTACTTTAAGTAGGTTGCTAGTAGTAGGAATGGTTGTTAGATTCTGTGTCTCACTGTGCAGGTTGTATATAGCAGGGTGTGCTGTACTTTCAAATAAAGTTGGATTGATAATTCTAAGACCTTGTTAAAAGGAATGGTTTTTATTAAACATTGGGGTTTAGATCCAGATAACTAGGGCTCATGGGTACTAGCACACTGACAACAGTAGAAACAGTAATCCTCCTGGAGAGTACAAGTGTATATTAATCTTTCTGTTTCTTAAAATAATATTAAAATATGTCTTGTGTAGGGGTTGTGTGTTCTGCAATTTCTGTACTCAGAATCTTTTTTTCTTCCTTTTTAGCGGCATTCATAGTTACTAGATACAAATCCAAAGAGCTAACTCGTAAACAGAGTCAGCAACTTGAACTTCTGGAATATGAGATTCGGAAGGAAATCCGCGAGGGTAGGTCTAAAGAGCTTTATAGAGCTAAAGTACAACATAATTTCTGAACTGAAACTGTCAAGAAGCTCACATTATATAAACATTTTAATTTTAGAGCTGTTAGAATATTTTTGTGTTGTATCAGATTTCCTCTTTAATGTTGGTGTGCACTGCAGTAGCAGATAGCACTGAGCTAATAGGATTGCATGAAATATTTCCTTCAACGGAAGTGGGGAAAAAAAAATGGATTGGTACTTTCGCGCTCATAAGAGCTTCAGCTAGAAAAACAACTCCTCTTCCCTGAAAACTGTTTTTAAGGAACATCTATTGGGGCCAAGCTATAATTGTGAAGATGATTTTGTGTCAACTAAACTAACTCTCTGGGTGGGGAGGGGGGTGCTTTTTCAGGATTTGCTGAACTGCAGATGGATGAATTAGACGTGGTGGATAGTTTTGGAACCGTTCCCTTCCTTGACTACAAACACTTTGCTCTTAGAACTTTCTTTCCAGAGGTAAATGTTTACAAGTCTTTCAGTTGTCAGCCCTGCCTAATAATGAAAAAGCTAGGAAGGTCACGATCAAATAACTCAAGTAAATACTACACAGTAATTGCACATTGTTTTCACAAGAAACTTTTCTTAAATCAAGAATTACCAAAGAACACTTAAGGCTGTAGTCTCTATATTTAACCAAGCCTAAATGCCGTAGGTAAAGCACCGTTGTTGAATTTTCAAGGGTTGTGTGTGCATCCATTTCTTTTTTGCCCAGCCTCACTAAGCTGCTTGCCTTTCAGGCCATCCTAACTAAGCTATAATTTATCCATTGCTTTTTTTTATTCTCATGCTTTCACTTTCCATGCTATAGCTAATTAAAGTAACAGTCAGGCTAGCTAACATGCTAGCTAACATCATGACACTTCCTAATTAGACTTGTGGGATGAAGAAATGGCTCTAAGGTCGTGCTGACTTTCTACTCCGAGCTGCTGACAGAAATGGTAAGACCTTGATTCAAAGGAGCGCAGGTCAAATGCTTAAAAATTACATAAGTACTTAAGTGCTGTCCAGTTTAGAGGTGGATATTTTCATTGTTCTTTGGAGCAGTTTGTGCCACTGCGTCAGAGGACCGAAGAGACCTTCTCTTGAATGTTTTATTTCTCTTGCTATTTTTTTGCATATATGGCACATTATGATGCTGATAAGTGCATTTGCCACAGCTTTCAAAATTATATCATGATGTTAACCAGTGCTTACCGACATTTACTAATTGGCAGAAGCTGTGATCTCAGCTGCTGATATCTTGCTGTGTAACTGACACCAATGAGTAGAAACCCTAGTTAGTGCTATGGTGTTTTAGGGTATAGCTGGTAGGTATGCAAATTATCTACTAGTCTTCATGTGTTACTCATCACTGCTGTGGCGCAGTCTTGCAGTCTTATCTGCACACTGCTTCACTTTATTGCCATGTGTGATCCCACTAAAAGCTCATTGTGATAAAGTTAAACACATATGATAGTGCAGAATCAGGACCTTTTTTTGTATATCACCAAATACCAGATACTAAGGCAGAATATTATTTAACAGTTACATGTGCATAATCTTTGTACACTTTGAGTACAGTTCTCACACCAAAGGAAACTGGGTATGTCTCCTCTGGTACTGCTGTGATGCCCCCAGTCTAATTTGTATGGGATCACTAGGAGGTTTGAAGAAAGTGGACCAAGGAAACCTTACTTTCTGCATCTCTTTCCTTTCAGTTTGTTTTGTTGCCAGGCATATTAGCATTAAAATAGTGGTTTTATTTTTAGGAATATATCTTTTCCTAGTGATAGTCCCCTGTCAAAACAGTAACAATCTGTAGAAGCTGTCTGGATGGAAATGCTTTGCTTTATGCAAATAAAAAGGAAAGAAAAAAAGGCACGAAGTCTGCCACTCTGTTGCATTATGTGAGGTCAGAAAGGGAAGGGCTCCTGTTTTGCCTTGGCGAGTCTCATGCTGCTGCGCATCCTGGAAATGATTCCAGTTAGATTTTGTCTCAGTTTGAAATACTGATACCACTGATACATGCGGTGCCAGGCAAGTTATTTAATGTATCGTGTATCAATTTTTCATGCTAAGTACTTGTCGTTTACATTGCAGGAGTGTCCAAACATGCCTTGTGCTGTATGAATGTGGTAGGAGAGCAGTGCTCTTACTGAACAAATATTACAGATTAACAGAGAAGGCGATGGGGTAGTAGATTGCAAGCAAGTGTCAGAAAGGTTGACAGAAGGGTCGAAGTGACAAACCACCACTTCCCTCACTAATCTCATGTGTTTGAATGATGCCTGTATTGTACTCTTTCTGCCTTCCAGTGTGTTTGATGGGCTTTGTCTCATCTAATCTAAGCTGTTTAAACATGACATCAAAGTACAGTGATGGACCCCATCTTCATTTTGAGCTTCTAGCTTCCCGCTGCTTCAATTTTCTATATTTAATCTGGCTTGATAGCTTTTGTTTTGTGCTTAATGCTAGTAGGTGTTAAATGGATGTTACATCTATTCTTAAAATATTCCTTATGTTCAGCGTGATTTTTGCTTTACTTGTTAAATTTGGATTATTATTTCTGTTTTCCCTCAATTTCCCACATTGATTGGTTTAATGCTACCATTCTAGCTCCCTGTTCATAAGCATTTTTAACCTTTAACGTGGTTCTGGTTGTTTCACTCTGGGTGTGTGTGTTTTATTGGTAGGTGGTGTTAGGGGTGCTGAAGAAGTTCTGGAAAAATGGGAATAGCCAGTGGAGGAAGAAGAGTATGGTAGGGGAGAAGAGAACAGGAGGCATGAGGAAAGGGAGGAATGAAAAATCAGATACGTAGGTGAAAAATTAGATGTGAGCTGGCAACATGCGCTTGCAGCCCAGAAAGCCAGTCGTACCCTGGGCTGCATAAAAAGAAGCGTGGCCAGCAGGTCGAGGGAGGTGATTCTGCCCCTCTACTCTGCTGTCATGAGACCCCACCCAGAGTACTGCGTCCAGCTCTGGGGTCCCCAGCACAAGAAAAACATGGACCTGTTAGAGCGGGTCCAGAGGAGGGCCACGAAAATGGTCAGGGGGCTGGAACACCTCTCCTATGAAGAAAGCCTGAGCAAGTTGGGGTTGTTCAACCTGGAGAAGAGAAGGCTCTGGGGACACCTTATTGCTGCCTTTCAGTACTTAAAGGGGGCTTATAAGAAAGACAGAGAGAGACTATTTACCAGGGCCTGTAGTGACAGGACGAGGGGCAATGGTTTTAAACTGAAAGAGCGTAGATTTAGATTAGATATTAGGAAGAAATTCTTTAGGATGAGGGTGGTGAGACACTGGAACAAGTTGCCCAGAGAAGCTGTGGATGCCCCACCCCTGGAAGTGTTCAAGGTCAGGTTGGACAGGACTTTGAGCAACCTGATCTACTGAAAGATGTCCCTGCACATGGCAGGGGGTTGCACTAGATGATCTTTAAAGGTCCCTTCCAACCCAAACCATTCTGTGATTCTATGATTCTATAAGGGAACTAGAGGCTGCCAGCATCACAGATAAAGCAGGTGACAGTAAGTGTTACTCATGTGAATTTTTTGCTCAAGGGTGCTGCTTTGGGAACATGCAGCTGTGTTGGGACCTTACAGGCTGTAAGAGTCAGACAAGAGGCATTGACAAGGTATTTGACAACTGGAGGCTTCCCTTTATTGTGAGAGCTTTTGCTAGGACTGGATGTGTGGTGGCACCTGTGCCTCTCTGGAGACTGACAGCATGGACCTCCTGGAGAGTTCATTAGTGAACATTCATAAAGTGCATTGAAATGAATGGAGGCAGATGAACTCGAGTGTCACTCTGTTACAGAAACCCCATATACCAAAGGCTATCATTGCCATCCAAGAAGGATGCAGCCTACAGCACCCCTTGCACACCAGCACATTTGCAGATGAGGGTAATAAACAGCTTTTCGTGCGGAGCGTTAGTTGACTGCTTTGCTAGTGCAGCTCAGCAGCATAGAGTAACACACACAGTAACACTGAAGTGAATACCAGGTCATGTTTGAGAGTTCACTTTTCAGTGAACGTTGGCAGCACCTTTGCAGAAGTTACTGTGTAGAGTTTTTATATTGTAGCCACATTAGAAGGCAGCATTTTCATTGTTTTATTTCAAGTTGTATGCCATCAGGAACATGCTTGGCGTGTTTAATGTACATGTATTAGAAACTTTTGGTATACGTAATGATAAATATCACCTGTCTTATATTTTAGTCAGGAGGCTTTGCATCCATCTTCAGTGAAGACATGCCACAGGTAAGTTGATGTAGCGTGATATGCCTTAATTAATAAATATTTTTTCAAGAGTGATTGTATCCCTTATCTCGGTGTTGTCCTAGAACACATCAGATGGCATTTTCAATATGTTCCCTTTCCCCCATGAGGAGGGTTACACGGATTTATGTATAAAAAGAGTTTGATAAGTAAGATGCTGTTACCCAATGTATATTATTAATTATTTAAATAAAATAAACAGAATCTAGTCATGTAAATGACAGGAAAACTTAACTATTGGCATTACTTTGTGTATATGACAGAAAATGTATGCTCCGCATGTGTGTACTCTGTGTTGTACACAAACGCAAATACTCTTCGGTAAAATCCTGAGACCCATGAAATAAATGCAAAATTTGCACTGGTTTGAATGAGGCCAGGATCTTATCCCATATGTTGCTTACCATTTTTCTGAGCATTAAGAATCCATCATAGCCAAACTACAGTTTGCTTATTTTTGTTTAACTATTCCAGAGCAGAGACCAAACGAGCAAGGATGAAAGCTTCAACATGTTGCATGCTTTAATTTGTAACAAGAACTTTCTTGTTACTCTCATTCACACCCTTGAAAAGCAGAAAAATTTCTCTGTGAAAGACAGGTATAGTATGATTATGCTTATCATCTTCAAGACAAAGAATTAGCAGGAAAAAACATGGATTGTGGCACACAAATGTAATTTCTACTTCTTGCAAAACAAGCTTGCATTACTCCAGAGCATTTTTCCATCTTCTCCATCTGCACACACTGAGGAAGAAAAAACATTGCCATTAAAACAAGCCACTAAAGAGAAATCAGAATGTTTGTACATGTAAACAAAGAGGCAAAGGAGCAGGAAAACTCACTTCAAAACTGTAAACACTTTCTGCAGTTAGATCAACAGTTCTACAGTTTAGAAATGTTCTGTCACTGAAGCAGGTGTTGTTCGGCAGAATTAAATTTAGAGACACAAATTCTGTGTTTAAAAAATAATCACAAGAGCAGATGGACTCGCATTTTTTATATTTTTGTAGAGATCAGTGGACAGTTTCTGTGCCTGAGGAGGAAAAACTTAGGATATGAACTGCACTAAAGTGTGTTTCATTTATTAAAGATGACTGGGAAGAAAAATTCCAGATATTATAGCATTGGTTTTTGTTGTTTGTTTGTTTGTTTTTTTAAACAGGTGCTTGTTTGCATCCTTCTTGACTATTGCACTACAAACTAAGCTAGTTTATCTAACCCATATTTTGGAAGTGTTGACAAAGGACTTGATGGAGCAATCAAGCAATGTACAGCCTAAGCTCCTGCTCAGACGAACTGAATCTGTGGTAGAAAAATTGCTGACAAACTGGATGTCTGTCTGCCTTTCTGGATTTCTCCGGGTATGCATACATCTTTTCACTACGTAAGATACGCAAAGAATTTTTTTAACTGATTTCTTCCTTAGGAATTGTTAGAGGGATCAGTTTAAAGCATTCGATCTAACATTTAACATTATTAATGCCCGCTCTTCTAGTTTAGGTGACTTAGCTAGCTATCATCAATGGGATGTAGGAAAAGAGCACGTCTGTAAGCAATGATCATGCCATTCATTTGGCTGAGATTTGGGTAATTTTGTAATTCTAGCATATCCTTTTCTCATGTTAGACATTATTTCAGCTCCCTGAGGTGTATTGTGGTCATACTAAAAGACTGACACGCTTATTAAAATGCAGCTGTACCTTTCTATGCAAGCTGTTGGAAAGCTACCACGTAATGGACATTTAAGGAATACCATCTTTTGGAAAACTAAACTTCTTCCCAAACTTTTTAACCTCCAAACAGCATTGCAGATTTCAATAACTAAATGACTTCAAGTGGAAACAAAATAAACATTTTCTTTCATTTTACTGTTTGTTTATTTTAGCCCACTTGGTAGCACTTTGTTCTTGGTTTCAGTGCTTGGTTATGCTTCCTGTCTCTCACCGATGTGATGGTATCGCACTGTTGGTATCACTCATACCAGTCCTTGCATTAATACAGCAGCAGAATTTGAGGCTCAGCAGCTCACACCAGTTTCCTGAAACCCCAGGAGAGAGCCAAGGAGCTGTCAGAGATCTGTTCTCGATACACCAGTCATCTTTACAGAGCTGTGCTAGTGAGATGCTTTAGCCAGGCTGCAGGAATGGTGTCATGTGGAAACAAAGATCCATCCTTCCTTTCTCAGGTGCTTTCCTGAAGCCTGGCGTTCAGGCAGGAGAGGGAAGCCCCAGTTTCATTCCCTCTTGCGCTGATACACCAGTGTATGTCCCCCCACCTTGCTCCCAAGGCATTTTTTCAGGGACAAGGGGAGACGCCAATTTGAAAGGAAACGTGTTAGCTTGTTTTCTCACAAGACTGAAAAAGGAGGAAATAGCTGAAGTATGCGTGTGAACACATGCACGTCTCCCCCCCCACCCGCTCTTTGGTGGAACTAGGAAGCGTCTGCCAGGTGGAGTAGGAGCAGCTTGTCTGTAGTGTGCTTGTGCACAGCAAGGGGCTGTGAGCTATCTTGCCACACACTCCAGCTGTCCCTTGCTATTTGCATGAGACTTTCACACTGAAAAGCAAAGGAAGGAGGTTAAACAAATAACTAGATAAATCTGCTCAGAGGGATTTTCTTTTCTAATTGCAAGATAACAAGTTAGTTAAAAGGAAATAACTTAATTTGTTACACTTGATTATTTTCTAGTTATTCATGCCCATTTAATGATTACAAAAATAAACATGTTCCTTGTGTTTGTTTCATGTCCTAGGAGACAATTGGTGAACCTTTCTATTTGCTAGTGACAACCCTCAATCAGAGGATAAACAAAGGACCTGTTGACGCAATAACTTGCAAAGCCCTGTACACGCTTAACGAAGACTGGCTGCTGTGGCAAGTGTCTGAATTCAAAACAGTGGTATGTTTGCCAGTTTGTGTTCCCTCCAAACATGGACAACTACAATGTTTTTGCTTTTTCTAGGAATCTAAATTAAGGCTCTTAGACACTAAGGTGATGGTTAAGTACCCAGATAACAAAATAGTTATTGCTGACAAAGTTTCAAAACGCAATAGATTTTAACTAGCTGGTATTTCACCAATATACATTTCACAAATAGCACTCACTCCTTGCTTCACAGCATGCCTTAATCGCCAAAGGTTAGGTTTAATGAAGTCTTAGGGTATTAAAATTCCTTCTTATTTTAGAATGTACTACAAAAATATAAACATATGCTTAGGATTTAAGGTAAATTACACTTTTCCAATGAATGAAAGAATGGAATGCAGAGGTTTTATTTCTCTGTTGTGTTTACTTGTGGCTAATCTTCAGGCAGCAATAATTTGCTGTGGGATTCCATGTTATGAGCTCCAAATTAGTTCCAAATTAGCAAGGTTACAGTGTGGTGGATTTTAATTAGCTGCTTGGTTAAAAACAAGGTATCTGGGAAGCCTAGTTTCTGAACTTTACCATAGATTTCTTGCCTTTCTCAAAGTAACTACAAAGTGCTTCCTATTTTACAGTTATACCCAGAATTCTTTGAAACCTGGAATTCCCTTACTGATTGTCATTCTGACACTGAGGGGAGAAGGGACAGCAAGGAATATTGCACTTTGGAGCATGTAAAAATTGTGACTTTTTGAGTAGGAGGTCTGAAAAAGGTTTTCAGAATAACCAGAGCACTTTTTTCCCAGAATTTCCAAGTGATTTTGAGTCTGGGAACTTAAAAATCTGCATTTTCAGTCATTTCCGTAGCTTCCTTGGTTCTTAACCCCTGGCTTCCTGTCGGAGTTACCAGACACACACAGGAGTATGAGAAGTGACTGAATAGTGGGCTTCAGAGCTTGGGAACAGAAACTGACAGGGCAGGAACTGCCCTGGCAGGGACACTGCAAGTGCTGGTGGCTTTGGAGGAGAATTTAGTCCTTTTCAGAGCCCATATCCTGAGCCTTAGGTAGGGCTGGAGCTTCCAGGTCTGCCCATCTTCCATTTTTGCAGCAAGAACCTGGAGGTCCTAAGATGCCATATACTGGAGTAGACTACATGACCCTGGAAATTTTGGCTGGTCAGCAGTCCGTTGGACTTAGCTCACTGGCTCAGCTCACTGAAATGACAACCTTTCTGAATTGTCATTTTCTGCTGAAAGCTCTTGGACTGACAAATTTATAGTCAAATCTTCTTACAGTTATTTACAAAGCTGTTGTTGGAAGCTTCATTTGGAAGCTTCAAGCTAAGTTACCACAGTGTGCATTTAGAAAGGAAATTTGTGACTAAAAATTAAATGCATAATACCGTATCCTTGGTTTCCTTGTTTGTGCGCTGCATTCTGGCATGCATTTAGGATCCAGGGTAAGTTTAAATATACTGCTGTATATAGCCATAGGATACAAAACTCAGGAGTTACTCAGAGCAACAATTTTCAAGCAAGCTCAATATGCCTGTTACTAGTAGACAGCACAGGAACATCTGGTCCTGTGGAATTGATTGACTTTTCTTATTTATAGCACAAATTCAAATTGAGAGCACCTTAGGGGGATAGCTGACTCTGAAACCACTGAACACTGCCTCAAATACTTTTCCCGGTGCTACTTCTGTGCATGCAGTCGCTGATAGGGTCTTGTGGGCAGCCTGCAGTGAAGAGGAGAGAGGGGAAGTGGTCCAAAGGATTCTGTATCAGTGGGGAAGGCTGTCTGCAGATGGATGAGGAAGTGAGAGAGCAGACAGCCTTTCTCAAACATTGTTTGCTGCCTTTGTACTTTGTATTCCTGCTTTTAAATAGGAGATAATGATACTGTTATAGGGTTAAGTCAGCTTTCCTCGCTAACGTCCAGCAGTTTATTGGACTTAGTTGAGAAGTGTCTGAATGTTCCCTTTAAAACCATCAGGAAAGGAGAGAGATTCCTGCAGTAAAATTACAGAGATGGAGCCCAAGGACTCTAGTTCTGGCTGGACAGGGAAACACTTTTGTTTGGTGTCTTGTCTAAGATTTACACTGGAAACTAAAGCTCTGCTGCGAAAGAGATTTAGGTGGAACAGTGAGGCTTTCTGGGCTGGGGAAGCAGGCCAGCTGTGCATGTTTTCTTTTGCAGAATAGCATTTAACAGGATGCTGAAGTGGAAGGACTCAGCTTTTCTTCTCTCACTAACACTGCTTCACATGCACTGCAATGACATGCAGGACCTGCGAGCGAACAGACAGGGAACCAAGCATTTTCTCCTTTATTTGGAAAAAAATTTCTGCCTAAAGGATTGCAGGTTTTTTTTTCTAAATGGAATAAATTCTGAGCTGAGTTTTCAAATGCATTTGCACATTTGCTCACTGTAGTTCCATTCTGAGTCTTGCAGTATTTTGTTGGTATTTTATTTTGCCCCTTTCCACAGCCCCACAGTAGCAGTACATTAAAACCTACCTGTCCAGAGCAAAGTACAAAAACACAGCCAAAAAGAGGGTGATAGAAAGATACTGAAGCACATCTGCAGACACTCAGTGTGCAGTTTTAAGCTGTGTAAGCACTTGAAGACGCAGGGATGCATCTGGTAGGGAGTTCAACTCTCAAATCAGTGGCAGGGCACAAACTCTGCATGCGAATCTCTCCTTTCAGGATTGAGACTTTAGTTCCAAACCAATAAAAGCAGGATATGGACAGGCTCCTGTAAATCAGGGGGAGCTCCACAGGTCTTCTCCTAAACACACCACTACGCAGATAAACTCTGGGGGCAGGAGAAGGAAGAAGCACTGGGCATAGAGAAAAAAGGAAGGACAGGAGAGATTTTCTAAAATTCAGGCCATTTGTAACAGGGAAAAAAGAGAACTGAGAAACATGTTGGTTTTGAATTGTATTAGAGCTGGCCCTTGGCTGGGCCCCATGCCTTTTTTAAAAAGGCCACGGACCTTGGGACCAGCCAACCCTGTACTGTTACCCCTCTCTGCTGGAAAGGGTCAGATATTGAACAGAGATGGGCTGCTGAAGTAAATACTCAAGCAGAGGAATTGAAGGAAAGATGCTTCTAAAAGCACTGGTCTAGTATGAGCTGAGGAGCTGTGTGGTTTCACACTGTGCTTATATTTGAGTATTGAGAAATAAAACTGCCTTGAAAGAGACATGGATGTGTTGCGGAGCCTTTTTGCAGGCTGAAGAAGCAAGCCTGCTTTCTCACAGACGGACAAGCAGCTGCCCCCCTCAGTGGATAATTTGCTCAATGACTGATGAAGAAGTGTGGTGCACAGCTGAGTGTTAGCATTTCACTGAAGTGTTTCATTTTAAATAGAAAAGCTACACAATGCCAGCCTGGCATGGGAGAAGTTCTTGGTGGAATCTCTCTTCTGGAAAAACAGGGGGGACTTCTTCATGTGGTAGACTTGGTGCTCTGGCATTCTTTTGAATAGTCACTTCTTATTTTAAAAAAGGGATTTGGGCTGTTGAATTCTTTGCTGAAATGAGTTTGCATTTTTAGATGGGAAGAAATGATCTCATTCACCTGTTCAGCCAACAACCTTTTATTGGAAGTGAAGCAAAGCCACATGGTGGAAGGTTGTTTAAAGTGTTCAACTGCTCTACAAGTTAAAAGAAGGGTGTTAAAAGAAGTGGGAGGGCTGTAAGGGAGTAAAGCAGAGCCAGGGAACCCAATTTCCTAATAAGACGCCATGGTTGTGGTATTATTAAGCACACTTTGTGAGAGATAAGGAAGCTATTAAAAGCATGTGACATATGGGGATTTTCGTCAGCAGAAAAGGACACAACAGCCCTTGCTAGGAAGCGAGCAGTGCAGATGTTGGCTACAGGAGAGTCTTCTGAATTAGATACGGATTGAGTACCATACTGTAGCATTGAAAGTACAACCCTTGCTTTGCATAGTGCCCATCTAGCCTAAATTTAACTCCTGTTACATTTTCTGTGATAATTTTTTAGCTGTTCTATAACCTCTTTATGGGTAACTATTCTGGCTGCTACAGAAGGATCATACAATCAATCTGATTTTTCCTGTTTATTGTATTTCATAGTCTGGGGGACAGGGGAGTAGGTTTAAGGCAGTTTTGTTGTGCTGTACATCATGGTGCTGTCTCCTTTACATAAATTCTCTAACTTTTACCAATCAAAAGTTTTTCTTGGTTTTTGCAGTCTGTCTGATAAATGGAAATATGCTTTGTTCAGATGCATAGCTGAATAGAGAACAGGGTAATGAATAAGAGCCCTTGAATATCCCCGATGATTTTTCTTTACTTCTAAGAGAATATGCTATTATAATATTTCTTTATTAAACCACATCTCATTTATTATCTGTTATGGTTATTAATAGCTTTACTAAATAATTAATTGTTTGAAATTCATTTTCAAGAAAACTACAAATCTGAAAAACCGTCTGTAAACATTGACTTCAAATGTCATTATTTCTGTCACTGCATGAGTGAAAAAATGTTTTGAAAATTTGTTCCTGTCTTTTAGCTAGGTTCCAAGCTAGTTCCTATACAGGTAGTTGCAGATGCTTGCCTTGTTCTCCTTAAGAAGCCTTTAGCAATTCTTGCAACCTGTGTTAAGCCTTTGCTGAAGAGCACTGTGACTTTGTGTTCCTAATCACGAATTTCTAGTGCATGAAGTCTCAACTCTAGATATTACTAGGTTGAACTACATGTCCTGTAATTTCCTCCTGAATCTTTCCCTAAGTTAACTTGTATTTTTGTTTCCTGTGATTAGAGCTTAGAAGAGGGCCTGATGATGTTTCCTTGTGATTTCCATGTGTCCTCCTGTGATTTCTCATAAATGTTTTCTGACCTTCAGACCTGATCATAAAAGGGCTTTCATAATTTTACAGTCATTTCTGACTCTTTTTCCAGTTCTACACTTTGTGTCTAAATGCAGTGATTGTGACTGTCAGCTTCTGATTAATGGTTTCTAAAGCCAGGGATTGTGCTGTCAGACAGGTTGAATCTGATTTATGAAAACTTCAGCTGCAGAGGGAAGACTTAATAATAATTGGCTTTCCTAGCTCCCCATCAATTGCTTCATCACTTAAGATTAACTTATGCAGAAAATCATATCAGCAAAACTGTCTGGCTCTCTTGGTTAGAGACTTGTATGCATTTAAATATTTCTTCCCATCTGACCACTTCTTTGAGTCGTGAAGTGTTATTATTATCCTCACATTGTGGATACTTTCGATTAAGGAGTCCATAAATGACTTGTATTCCACCTACATAAAGGACTGGACTTTTTACAGTCCTGTCATCCTACAATGAGTTGAGCGGGGATGGGAGGACTCTCACGTGCTAATAACTGAAGAGGCTGCACATTCATGTGCAATCTGTGTGAGAGCATGTGCTGAAAAGGAAATGCAGCAGAGAAAAAGACAGTTTCTCTTGACAGTCTGAAAGGAAGAGGAAATGAAGGAGAAGCAGGAACATGAATATTGCAGTGTAGGAATAATGTTAGGAGGAAAGGATCAACTAAAGGAAGGAATGCTTCCAAGGATGTAAAGACAAATCAACGTCAGTTAAAGCGTGAGTAGCTACTCCAGAAAGATCAGTTCGGACACTAAAAGAGACGAAGACTTTGATTAAATGAGTTTTCCAAAGACAAAATACAGTTAGTCCTTGTCCACATTTTTATCCTACAAGACCATGACCTCAGGGCAATCAAACTCAAGGACAGGGACTGCTGTCTGTTCAGTTGGTCTGTGGGCCTAACCAAGCATGACTCCCTCATTCCTGTGCCAATATATTTTTTTACTAATTTTCCGCATGAAATCCCAACCTGAGGCATGGCATCCAGTCTGCTGCTTCTGCAGGCACCATTCCCACATCTACTCCTCTTCCGTTCCGTCTGTCCTTTCCATGGACTCATTTTCCTCACAATTAAACATCTCGGGTGTCCTGATTAAGTTATACTCTGTTACTTCCGTTACATCCTCATCTTTGTTAAATCCTGATCTTCATAGTTTGCAACCCTGTTTTTAATACTCCTTTTGCTTCTGTAGAAACAGTAAAGTTAGTTTATATCTCATTGGACTACTTTTTTCACCACCAGTGTGTCGTAATTTCCACTCTTGCTGGGTAATAAAGCAGAAAATAGCATTCTACAACTATTAATAACTACCTGTTTTTCTAAGAAGAGAGAAAAGTTGTCCCTGCAGCAACCTGGACAGAAGTTCTTTCCTTCACATGACAGCAGGAAAAAAAAAATTTTTTAGTTGCTTCCTCTTTTAACGATCACTCCTTCACTGAGTCATACCTGCAGTCCTCTCATTTCAGTCAAAAGATATCTATTATACCAGAAATGTCCAACAGTCAGAACGGTTCGTGTTCATAGATTTTCCTCTGCCACTTGCAGTCAAGTGCTGGCACCTAAAACACTTGTTCTAATTCTGTCCCAAGACATGTCCAGCAGAATGTCTGTATCCGTGTAGCTGAACAGTGATTTCTCTGCAAGGAGCAGGCTGTGGCACTGGAAATGATTGCTATTGTTGCTCAGCACTAGCAATTCTGTGCTCATCCCTTTTTCCCCTGCCTTTTGGCAGTTGATCTGCCTGACATGACCAGAAATACGACCTGACTAAAAATGTTCCCTGGAGATGGTCACGCAGTCTCATTGGCACCTCCCTCTAGCCCATACGCACCTTGTGTGCAGCCCAGCAGATGAGTTGTGTCCCAGCTAAGAGTAGCTGTGAGCTAAAGGGCAGTGATGTTGTAACTGGACAGGTCATGTGGGTGTTTGACCTGGAGTAATAACTAATAGAACAAATTACACTTTTCTGTGCAGATCTGGACCACTTCAGGTTCTCTCTGCTGCAACATGCTTTCCCTTGCCACTGCTTCTGCAGTAGCCCTGTCTCTGCTGCCTCTAGAGACATGGCTGTGTGCAGACGGACACTGACATCTCCAGTGGAGGTGTATTTTTTTGTATGATATAAGGCACTCAGCATAATCTGCTGGTGTAAATACGCATTTTAACACTGCTTCCTATCCACTCAAAATCAATCATGCTTACCATGACGACTTACTTAGCAACCTTATCAGATCTCTAGTTGCTTACAGTTTTGCTTTTAAGGCATTCATTTTAAATGAAAGATCTGCTTTTTTAGAACATGCATTGTAATCTTTCCTGGTCTCTTGTCTTTTTTGGGTAATTCACTGAAATAGATTTGCACAAAAGCAGAATACAAAATACACTTTTGGAAATATATAGCTATATATCTTTGATTCTTCAGACACGAGGAATTCTAACTGCTTCATTGTGTAATTCCTTCAAATAATCTTTATTTGAAATAGCTTTAATAATAAACATGCTGAAAATCTTTCAGGTTTGCTGTCAGGAGTTTGTAGGTTTCCCATGCCAGGTGTTCCCTGTAAGTCAGAATAACATGTGTTTCTTTCCCCAGACAGTGAACATTATCTTTGAAAAAATCCCAGAAAATGAGAGTGGAGATGCCTGTCAAACTATCCAAGTTAATGTTCTTGACTGCGACACCATAGGCCAAGCCAAGGAGAAGAGCCTTCAGGCTTTCCTTAATAAGAATGGCTTTCTCTATGGTCTTCAGCTGGATGAAATTGGTCTTGGTAAGAGAGCATCACTGTGTTATATTTTCATGGAGTTCAATGATCTGTCCGTGGAGTTTTCTTGTTAGGAATTCCTACCTTTGGCTTTGATTTTTTTTAGCATTTAGGCAGAACATAGCTTTTGTAAGGAGTTTCTAGGGAAATACTAGATCATTTATGCTCCCAGTTAGAACATTGGAACTACATCTGCTTCGCTTCTGCAAGGACTTCAGCATGCAGTTAACAAACACATGTTATTTATTGAACATGTATAATTTATATGTTCCTTTTCTGGGTTAAGTAAGGTGGCCCGTCCACCTAAGTACAGCCGCTTGATAAATTTTGTCAGGGGGTAGGATGACACGTCATGATTACTAAGTACTTTAGTCCTTATCTACTATCCCTCCTACTGCCCTTCCTTCCAACAGGCCTATGTTTCCCTTGATCAGGAGAACCCACAAATATAGTTTATTTACAGTCAGATTAGGTTTATGTAATAGTTCACATGTGACTCTCAAAGATACGCACAATATCTACAGATGTAAATAAGGCCGTTCCAGCAGGTGAGTTGACCCACCTTTTCTTGTTGGGTTTTCAAGAGCCCAAGGTCAGATAAAAGCCTGCAGTTGCCACCATACCACTTCCCACGTGCTTCAATAGGAAATCTAACAAACTCTACATTGTTGGCATTTGTCACCTCCCAGACTTGCTCCCTAAGATGTTGATATTTCCTCACCTTCTGAGACACTATGTTGGCAAGTGATGATAATTTGCTTTCCTATCTGATGTTTATATCTACCACCGTCTGACCGCCCTTCGCGAATACCATGGCAAGTGTTGTACAGCTCATTTTAGTGCTCATTTTAGCACCTCCAAAAACTCTGCCTTGACCAACACAAAGTGAAGCACCAATAGCCTACAGTAAAGGAAGCCACCCAGACTGTCACCCCAGAAAAGGAATCTGTAGTGTAAGAGTGCGAAACCACTCTTGTGACCTAGCACAAGGACAGAGAGAAACAGCTCAGTTGGGAGCCACTGGTCCAAAAATAATGAGGAGGTGTTTTGCTTTACAAACATCTGCACAGTGAGAATACCATTGGGATGTAATTGTTTTCTGTTGCTGTCATATTGCAGAACTTGTGTCTGAGGAGCAGCAAAGAGAATTGTTAGATATTGATGGTTCCTCAGAGGTGATGGAGGATGGGATAAGGAAGCTAAATACCATCGGTCATTACGAGGTAAGCACGGAAGCCATACCAATGAATCGAGAAGCAGTTTCTCCCCAACTCCCAAATGCTGTCTACACAGAAGTATCTTGATGGATCAAAATCTTGAAGAGATAGCTGAGCATCATCAACAGAAGGAAAGAAATGTGTGACAGACAACTTTCTTGCCAATGAGTCATATGTTTTCTGTTACTTTTCAGAGGTTTGCTTGTTGCAGGGTTGCTTGGTTCAAGCATACCAGGTAAACTGTTACTTCTGTTGAGCATTTCAGTTAAAACAGCATCTGATTTCCAGCAATGTACATTGCCTTGAGTCTTTTCTAGTCTCTGCTGCTGAGTTTTTGTTGCACCATGAGCAATTGTTTACCTCTTCCCACCTCATATTTTGATTATCTGAACAGACGGTAAGTGATACTTGTGAAAGCTCATTGAGAGTCAGAATAAAAAGAGCCAGACTGATGAGTTTGCTCGCTCTTAAGACCTCCTGTGTCAGTCTCCTTCCTTTTTTCTCTCTGTTTCTGCTTCCATCTACTGTCGCCACTTGTACCATAAGTTTTCCCCTCTGGTTCCAATTGCACCTGTAAACCAGTCATTTTCAATGATGCAATAACCTGTCCATCATTGCAACAACACACAAGGCTGCAACTGGTGGCAGAGCCCTTCTGGGTGTAGCACATTGCAAAAGCATAGCAAGCAGTGTTGCCTGTCTAAGGAGTTTCCACTGACACTAGTCAAAATAGAGGGTGAGAGGCTGGGGTAAAATGTGCAACAGATGATTGGCCTCAGGTGATACGGTAGCTCACATTTGGATGCTTACAGATAGATTTTGGAAATGAGGTTAGTATGCTGAGTGCTTTTAGTGAGCTTTCTTCATACCTTGTTGAATTTGAAAGTCTGGCTCTTGACATGATAATCAATGTTTATTTATTTGGAAGTTTTGCTGTGAGTGTAGGTCTGTGCCATGCAATGCAGTATGGTGCTGAGAAAGTTGAATCCAGCCCTGAACACGTTGCTGTCTGCATGAGCAAATACAGTGCCATGCACAGAGAGGAACAAGGACTCCTAGCAGGACTGTTTGTAGCTTGGGCGCAGCACAAGGCTGCACAGATCTGGAGCGAGCTCATTTGGAGTCACTTTACAGGTTTCTGTAGGCATTTGTTGCTCTCCTTACCTCCTGGGGAGGCAGCAGTGAACCCAGATGTCCTAAGTCACCATCCAGTGTCTTAAATACAGCTTTTCCTGTGCCTCTCTTGAATCTTGTCTATAGATTAACGTGGGACTTTCTCCACTCCACTTGTAAAGATTTTGTACAAATTAGGACATGGTAGCATTGCAGTCAGAGTCTGTGCAGCAAAGGTCAATGTAGATTTGAATATGATTAGGTATTTGAACTTCTGTCTAATCTGATAGTACCCGCCCTCTCTACTGCAGGCAGCTATTGCAAGTGCTCCCTAATTTTACCTGGCAGCTTTTCTGCACTTCTTGAGCATATGGTATGCCGTGGCTCATGGGTGCCATACCTCATGGCAAATGAGCCTGCTCCAGTTGGTCACTGTCATCCCTGGGCATCTTTGTCCCAGCCCTTGTTTTCGTCTGTGGTTTCTGCAGGCAGATGCAAGTTAGGTTGGAGGTTCAGTTGTTTTTGCAAAGCTGTAACTACACTAATTATAGCTCAGCAGCTGCCTTATGGAAATTGTGCTGGGTATCTGTTAGATATTTTAGTTCACTTTTTCTGACACTGACAAAATAATGTACATTTTAGGCAGAAGCTTAGTGGCATTTTAGGTAGTGGCTTAGTGGCATGTATCAGCCATTAGCATATCTAGTTTATTTTCTTGTATGCATATTAATGCAAAAAGGAATGTAAAGGTGTCTAGTTAGCAAGAAAAGGGAACATTGCATACACAGTGTGAGGGTAGTCACATTGCCTGAGGAATTCCAACTTACATTTCAACAGTGCCTAGAGTTTTGTGGCAAGCCTGGATTTTGTTTGTTTGTTTGTTTGTTTGCCAGCCTTAAATGCTAGAAAATAACAGATTTTTGAAACTGGGAAGTACCGTCAAATCTTTTTAAGATACTGGAGCATGAGGGTTGTGTTTTAAAGGTCTTGGAATCACCAACCACTGTTGAAAAAGCAGACTTAGTCTCTACACTGATTTTTAAAATGTGCAAGTAGGGGATGTTTGCATTTTTTTGTGGTGTTTCTGAAGGGAGAAAAATCCACTGTACTCTTATTAGACTTTCATGTGTCTCTGACTTGTGTGCTCCTTGTGCTCTAATTTTTTAGTAGGGTTATTATGTGATTATTTATGACGTCTGCACTATTGTTTGCATGAGAATAACCACGAGCCTTGACAAGAAAGTTCCTGATTATCATGATGTACTATTGTCCACACAAGAAGAGAGCTAGAGAACCGCTTTCAGATCTGCTGTCCAGTCACAGATCTCAAATTTCTCAACCTGTAGCAGCATTGCACGTTCCAGGAGCAGGCACAGCCCCAGAGAGTGAATCTGAATGTGTGATCTGAATGTGTGATCAGAACTGGATTATAGGGAGGACAGGAGGCCTGGAGAACAAGGAAGAGGCATAGAGCCACACTAGTACATCTTCTGTTTTGCAAAGTATCTGTATTCTGTGTTGTGTGGATCTGAACAGATCTCCCCTCTCCCTGTTTGTCCCCCTCAGTAATGCACCTGACAAAGTAAGGATGTTTTGAGGTGCCCATGGGAGCAGCCCACCATGAAAAGTGATTTAGGCAGCAGGACCCAAAAAGAAGGGCTTTTTTTTTTTTATCTGAAAGAAACAGCAAGTATGGCCAGTGTAGTAATGATAAAGAAGGGAAAGCACATTCCACTCAGCATTTGTCTCAGAAATAAAACCCGAAGTGGGGGCTTGGATCATGGCTGCACTGCACCAACGCCTCTGGTTCCTGGAAGGAAGCACGGTTCTCCGTCCGAGCTCTGCCTGTCTCCCTGAGGACAGGAGCCAACACATTTCAGCATTGAGCTGCTCTCCTGCTTCTTGGAGAGAGAGTGGAGGCAGTGTATTGCCCACGCTGCTCTGGGAGGGAGTAAGCTGCTGGGTAGCCCTGTTCCTGTTTGCCTATCTTCAGGGTCAAGTAGGAGGACTCTCAGGGTGTTTGTGTCACCTCACAAGCTAGCCTTAGAGCATACTCCCACTTGTAGTGTGGTTTTGAAGTGCTCTGTGTTATCTGAAAGAGCTCTGAAACACTGTATGATAAATGGAAACCCTGCAAAAAATCATACTTATAGAATAGATTGCACTTACTTTCGAGGAGCAAGTGTAAGTGCAGATTTCTTTGGCGCAAGACACAGCTTTTGATAGAGTATCTTAATGTTTAAACTGGTTTCTCAGACCAGGCTGGCTGCCAAGGTTTAAAAAACACTTAAATTATTTTGGCAGAGATCCCTCCCTAGAACTGGCCAGTTGTTTTTGTAATTATAGAGGGAAGTACACTAGCACTTGGCAAGACCCAACATTTGACAGCAGAGCAGTGGTGTAGTTCTCAGTGGGAGCCGTTTTTGAGTTACTCTTTGACAATAAAAGCATGACTTGCCAGTTTCTGTTAAAGATACTAGTTACCATCCTGGCAGCACTATAAATTCAGGGAAGGAGGGGGGGAAGATTTTTCCTAGAGATCCCAAGGTAGCTAGATATGGATCTTGACCTTATGGTCCACGGACCATAAATATTTTGCTCAGTTTGAAAATAGTTCTTGGGAGCACCAGGCTAGATCCTCAACATGGCCCCTCCATAGGGCATGGTGGGAATGGACTGAGCTGGAAGAAAGGGGGCCAGAAGAGAAATCATCCCTGTGTTCCCATCCCTGCCTTACCTTCCCGTAAGATCCTATTGCACTGGAGCCGGAGAATTCGACCTGGGCAATCTGTAGAAAGATGGGTGCAAGAAGCAGCACAAAGCAGTACATGAAAACGAAAATGTCCAAATAGGGGCTGAACCAGAAAAATCAAAGAAAGGGAAAGGTCTTAAAGGCCGGTTTGTTGGATGAGCTGCCTTCCCACCTTTCCAGGTAGGGCTAACAAACTGCAGCTGCTGGCCGTGCCTGAAAGCCCAGCCCTGGCTGCCTGCTGAGAGCCATGCACACCATGGTGAGAACGAAGCGGGCTGGCACACTCCTGCACTGCCACAGACTTAAGGACAGAGGAAATGAAACTGAGGGTTTCATGAATTCTAGGCACTTTTGTTTCAGCATGGTATCTTTGCTTTTGCTTTCAGATTTCAAATGGAGCAACCATAAAAGTCTTTAAAAAGAAGGCAAATACCCGATCAGGTAACAAAGGAACTGCAACCTATTTAATCTTTTGTGGAGAAGATTACAAAATGGGCTGGGAATGCAGAGAGCTGAGCTATGGCAGGTTGTATCTTGGTCAATAGGAGGTCAGAAAAATTGGCACTTTGATATAGCTGAGCCAAATGAATAGCCATGTTACCCTGGCTCTGGGCCTCTGGCAGGCACAGTAGGCCTAGGAGGAGGGAAGAAGGCAAAGGAAAGAAGGACAGAAGGACTTACAGTCCTCGGCAAATGAATGCTTAAAGATACAGACTCACAGGCAGGAAAGCAGGGTAGGGAACCCCGGGTGACACAAAGTGCTGACTGATGAGACCAACACAGGGAACATGCCCTGCTCCGGTGCCCGGCGTTGTGCATCACGGACATAGTGGTGCACTGTTCAGAGACAGGCATATCAAAAAACCTGCAGTTTTGGAATTTTCCTTATTCTCTTGACTGTGTTTCTGAAAGCTTTGGCTTGGCTGTCTCAACAGCAGGTCAGGAGTTAAAGGATACTGTCCTGGTTTCAGCTGGGATAGTGAATGGCTGTGTGGTGTTTAGCTGCCTGCCCGGTTAAACCACAACAGGTGCTTACAAGGGGTCAGTTCATCTCACCTACCCCTGTGATGCAGGTTGCTCCAGCCCAGCTGGTGGCTCAGGGGAGGTGGACTTTCTGTAGCCCCTGGGGAGAAACGGACACTCCTAGCGTGTGATTCACCTCACCGTCAAAGTGGACATCTAAAGTTAGGAGAGATGTGTCCCTGAGGTGCCAGTCACTGGGGTGGCATTGTTCTCTCCCTCAGCAAGAACAGGGTTGTCTGTTCTCAGCCGTTGCTTTCAAGCCTGACCTCAGCCCGCCTGCACTGAGTACTCTTAGAGACTAAACCAGTGCAATCATCTCATCTGCTGTCTGTGGTCCTCCTTTCAGAGGAGCTGTGATTTGCTGCCACCTTACCCCTGCAGCAGATGATGGTGCCCTAGCTTAGTGGTCTGAGCTACAGGTTGGCACTGGGGAGGTGAGCCAGGACCTGTGCATTTCTCAGAGGCTACCCCCACGCTGCAGGCAGGAAAGCAGGATGCTGAGCCTGCTTGCTCAGCATCCTGGCATGCACCCTGCTGCACAGCCCAGAGCCCAGCAGAATTCACAAGCTTGTAGCTGTGTGTTTCATTAATGCCTGTTTGCTCTCTGCTTTCTGTTGTTTAGATGTGGACTACTCGGATGAACACTGTCATTTGGTGAGTTCAGTCATTACACTGTTAAGTGGCGGATTTAATACCGAGCTGTATTTGTGTATCTGTGTAATCTCTCTAATCTCTTCACAACAGATTTTACCAGACTCCGAAGCAAACAAAGATGTGAAAGGAGCAGGTCACAAAGGAAAGCAAAAATTCAAAGTGAAAGAAATGTATCTGACAAAGCTTCTGTCAACCAAGGTAAACTGTAAAGGCCTTATTTTGGGGGATGGCTGATGTTAGGCTTGGCTAGTTTGGCACAACAGAAATAGAAATTAAAGCAGAAATTATGCAGACTTCCTGCATGTATTTCTAATGTAAATAAAAAGGTAGCCTATAAAAATCACTGTGCTATGGATTATGACCATTTGCAAAGACGGACACATTTCAGGTTTTCTAATGCTAGAGTTCTAAAATTGTCTATTACTCCTACTCTCTATCTTTCCTACTCCTACTTTCTCAGGTTAAAGAAAAAAGGTAGGTATTGAGCTTACAGAAAGTGAGTGTTGCCACTGAGTCCCATAGAGCGAGAACCATCTCTTCTGGAGAGACAGCTTTCAGTCAACAATCTCCTTACTCTCTACTAGAGTTTGCCCAACTTAGAGACAACAGCCAAGGCCTGAGTTTCACAAAATACTGCCCATGAAATTCAATAATCTTTTAGGGTCTCAAATTAAGCATCCAAAATAACTAGATTAATTTTAAAAACAAGGTCCTTAGGATTTATAATACTATTACCTAATTTATACAATGCGCATTCCTTAGGAATAAGCCCTGCTCACTCCCTCTGGTAATGGCATCTTGTTTCTGACTTACTCAAAAGGGTTATAAAACTCTTTGCAACAGCATATTACTTAAAATATTAATCAGTGCACAACACTGAGAGCTGTGCGATACAAGAGGCCTGAAGGGATTATGGCCTTCCTGCATTTAAAAATTTATCCATCATTATTTAATCAGATTGTTGATAGCATCTGAAGTAATTTGGGACACTACCCAAAGTGAGAGTAAAGACTGGTCATTTCTCATTAGCTGTGGAAACTAACACAAGCCCTTAGGAATTGCTGGAGTAAACCAGTAATATCTTGGGGTGGAAGACTGAAGTACAAAACAAAAGATCAGGCTCTTAAGAAACAGTCCTTTTCAAGGGCTTTAAATTAATAATCTCTTTCTCTAAAGTACGATAGTGCACTGAACAACATTGCTGTGATATCCTTCACTGTGAAATTCCACCTGTGATATGCCGTGCACTAAAGGAAGTTGCATTGAACCATCTCTCTCTCTCGCTCTCTTTCTCTCACCCATACCCACACAGACACAACTGCAGAGTTTGCCACATGAAATGAACAGGCCAGTAGTGCATCAAGGCCCTGAGATGCGCTTAAACCCTTCTTGTTGAGAGAAGATTGGGCTGAACTGAGCTTCAGAACAGATGTGAAGAAAAAAAGCACAAAACAGTGTTTTCCTTTGTTTGCCTCTATTTATGAATACTCTGTGATGATGTCAGTGAGTCCGTCAGCAACCAAGCCCTTGCTTTTGTGAGCCAAATAGCTTCACTTCTGGATCAGAAATACTCAGTTTTCACTTCTTCTCTCTAATACTAGTGTCTTCGTATGCCACCCAAAGCTGTTATCCTAGAATTAGATCAAGTGCCACAGTCGCTTGGCTGTGAAGTGTTGATGAGCACATGTGTTCAACATGTGTCGCAGATGGCACCATGAAGACCAGTGCCCTAGAAAAGTCGTTAAACTCCTTTTGCTCACCTCCCTCTTACTTCCAGTCACAAGTTCCAAATGCCTTTAAGCAACAGTGCCAGCAGTATCTGAAGAGTTGTTGTTGTCTTTGTTCAGGAAATTCAACGAGTGATTCCTTCCACCTACAATTTATCACAAAGTTCACCACAATTCTCCTATCGGTAAAGTGGTAAGACATGTGACATTTGAAAGCAGCTCATTATGGTGAAAGCAGCTCATTATGGTGTATCTGTAGTTTCATTTTTATTATTGACTGTCTTGTTTGCCCATAACCTATGGCCTAGATGTTTGCCACAAGCGTATTGTAGTTTCTATGTGTGGTTGCCTTGGGGCACGCTCAGCTCTCTGAGACAAGAAATCCTATTCTTTTCTTGTGTGATAATAATTTTCTTACTTTTCAGGTTGCAATTCATTCAGTTGTTGAAAAACTCTTCAGGAGCATTTGGAGTTTACCCAACAATAAAGCACCTGTTGCCATCAAGTACTTTTTTGACTTTCTGGATGCCCAGGCTGAGAGCAAAAAAATTACTGACCCTGATGTGGTCCATATATGGAAAACCAACAGGTATGCCCATATGATACACGCAGGAGTGCGTGCACTCTCTGAAAGTGTAGTTGCAAAGATGGAACAGGTCACCTGTGACCAGAAGAAGAAGATTTTGGCATGTTTGGGTGAAGATGTGTTTTGGCTTTGTGGATCCCAGTAATTTTAGTATATTGATTGGATACCGATACAAATCACCGTAGCTTCCAGGACGTCGAAGTCTGCGTACTGACTTCACACTCAGAAAGAAGTATCTGCAGGTTGAGAGCATTATTTGAAGATGGAAGGGTGACTGATTGATGTGTTTCCTCTGTAGCCTTTCTTCCCTGATCCCTTTTAACATGAATAAGCAGCCCAGAAATGTGCTGCTTTCCGTGAGTGCAGTGCAATTAAACTACCATTTTAAAGCAGGTGTGCTACCTGAATGGTTGATTTTAAAAATGCTTGTTCTTTCTCTGTCTAGTCTTCCTCTTCGCTTCTGGGTGAACATACTGAAGAATCCCCAATTTGTCTTTGATATTAAGAAGACTTCACATATAGATGGCTGTTTGTCTGTAATCGCACAAGCTTTCATGGATGCCTTTTCTCTAGCAGAACAGACACTGGGGAAGGTAATGCTGCCCTTCCAGTCTTTTGCTAATTTCTCAACCAATGTCTTTTTCAACTGTATAATGATTTAGGGGATGAAGTCCTGGATCTGCTGACACTGGGGGAAAAACTGTCAGTGGCCTAATTAAGCTGGGTTTCCATTCCTTGTTGCTCTGTCTCACAAGGCTTTGAAGAATTCACTGGAGTAGACGATACAGCTACTAGAATGCTGTATTTATAGTTAACTGCTGCTTGTCTTCTCTGCAGTTAGTTTCTGCATGGCGTGTTTATAAAATATGTGGAAGAGGGTGGAAATTGTAAGATTTTAATGAAGTTTTAAAGAATTTTTAAACAAAGGTCTTAGAAGTATTAACATTATTTGATAAGTAGTCCAAATGTTGTCTGCCACACACCAATGTGCAGAAAACGCATATAGTAAGCTACTGGGAGCTGTAAGAATACTTGAAAGAGCTCTGAAGTTTGAAACAGTTCCTTTCACATGTTTTAGCTGCTCCCTTTTTATATGCAAAATTATTTGCTGGAGTAACAAGTCCAGAAATCTTACATTCAAAAGCTCTTTAGTACAGTGTCCAGAACTCTGGGGATCAGAATTACTTCATTTTTCCTGAGGATATTTTCCTTTTCTTTGGACCAAAGCGGGAAGCATTTGTTCAGGCTCGTACTACCAAGAAAAACAGGCTAGAGATTTTTTAGCCTAAAAAAATTTATATAAAAATGGACTGATTTCCTGTGTGATCTGAACCAACTGCTCATCTGTTACAGGTAAATAACAAATAACATGCTTATTCAGCTTATTTTAGGAGCGAAGTATCATGAATTAAAACTTACTTGATGGAAAAACTGCAAATGAGCACGGTCTGTTAGGTTTCTATGCTTGACATCCATTGTGAAGTACTGTTGATACAACAGCTCCCATTAGCTATTTGAAAAGGGATGCTGAAACCTGCTTTGCAATGCAGTAAACATCTTGTGGCCTTTTAGTACTAAAATGTATTTACTTTCATGATTTTTAGCCTTTTATCTTAAAACATTCTTTAGCCACTTAGAAAACAAACATTTAAATAATTTCATCACACAGTGAAAACAGTAGTGACAAGATATCACATGGTTGCATCATTTATTCACCAGAATTTAAACTAGAGCAGTGGCAGGAAACTACCAGCCCCCACTTTTACATTCTGAAAACATAGTTTCCAGGTGGGGCTTCGGCTCCTGCCACAAACACCAGCATTTATTTCCTCGGATGAGCCTAAAGCTGCCTGGTAGGTCAGTGCTGACCTGGGTTGTTGAAGCCCTGGGGAAAAAAATAAAACCCTTTGGCTGTGCATGCCTGGCAGTCAGCTCTCCATGCTCTCGAACCCCTGAGCAAAAGGAGTAGTAGGGACCAGAGAGTCTTAGGGGAACCTCTGCCAGGAAAGGACCTAGCAAGGCTCTGTGGCATGTTACCCTAGGGGAACTTTCCACAGCACTGCTGTATGCTGTATGTAAATAGGGTATCAGCCTCAAGCCCTTTGGTTCAGCTTTCACAATCTTTCAGGTCTGGGGAGCGGTGAGGAGGAAGTAAGAAAGAAAAGTATGTCTAAGGGACAAATGTTCATCACTCCTGATGCCAGTAGAAATAATTATACGGCAACTGTCATGAAACACAATGCACTATTACTGAGGTCCTGCATCTGTTCTTCATCTTTATTTCATAACCTTGATTCCTTGCATGTAACTACTGCAAAGAGAAATGAGTCACAGAGAGAACAGACACAATTAGATGCAATTAACTATGTGGAGGTGGAACCTTAGGAAATCTGTGCCGTGAAAATTGACAAGGCTTCAAATATTTTCTTTTAAGGAAGCACCAACAAATAAACTTCTCTATGCTAAGGACATTCCACTCTACAAGAAGGAGGTGAAAGCTTACTATAAAGCCATCAGGGATCTGCCTCCATTGACCACTTCAGAGGTTGAAGAATTTCTAACTCAGGAATCTAAGGTATGGTTGAGAAGCCGCAACTTCATTTGCTTTCATGTTAAGTTTGTTAAAAAGGAGAACTATCTGACCGGAACTGTTTTCTGTTTTAGAAACATGAAAATGAATTTAATGAGAAAGTGGCCTTGATTGAAATCTACAAATACATAGTGAAATACCATGACGAGGTAAGCACGTCTGCTATTCCTGCTTAACCCTTAATGTTGACTTGCTACCTCAGGCTTGAAAGTTGGGCTTGACAAAGTAACCAAGGGCTGGCCCGGTGTGTGACTTACTGGGTGCCACTCCAGGGACAGCCCCTCAGTGATGCAGCCGAGGCTGCTCCTCCCGCGGAGCTGCGTGGGGCCAGAGCAGTGCAGCCCCCAGGGCTGGAGCCCCCACCTCTCGGAGGGGTCACAGGCCAAAGGTTTGTAAATGCACCTTTACTGGCTCCACGGTATTTCACAGAGACAGTAGCAATAAAATTCTCCCTGCAGTTTTGAGACAGTTCCTATATTGTCTAGACTTCTGGTTTTACTGTGTTTGCAGAGTACCTGCTAATGCCTGTCACAACTCCTGTGCATGCACTCAATTTCCCTGGAGATTCAGAAATCAGATTAGCCTGTAGCACCAGGGATCTCGATTTAACCATCACTACAAACACTTCAGCGGAGCACACTCAGCCTTACAGCAAGAGGTGTCTGCTCCTTTCCCATCATAGCCCTCTCATGCTCTGCTCTAATAGTCTTTCTCTTAAAGAAAAGAAGCTGTAGCTTCCAGTCCCTGCTATTGCTAACAAAAGAAATCTTTTCTCAACTGAAAGCACTTAGTCGCAGGCTACCTCTAAGCTGCTTTGTAAGAAAATCCCTGCCCTCCGCTTTGCGTGATAGGAGTCTCCACTCCATTTTGCTCAGCATCCTTAACAGAGGCTGTGTGTGCCTGCGCAGGGACGCAGCTAGGAGCCAGCTGGGTGTGTTGCCTGAAGGCCTCGTTACCACTTCCAGCAGGTTGTCTGGGTCTCCCAGCAACCAGACCTTTCTTTCTCTTTCATCCCCAGCAGCACAGCATCAGCGCTTGCTGTAATCATCCAGCTCTCAGTCACCTGTTAGCTAGCTTACCACTTCTGATCTCTTAACGTCTCAGATTATCTGGGTTCGGCATCAAATCTTTGCCTCTTAAAAGAAGCTTGGGATGATGCTCAGAATGGCACTACACTTTATTAAGCATATTAAAATTGTTGACACAGGAGACTTCAGAATACTTTTCTAATCTTAGTGCCCATTTTTGCGTTTTTGAAGCTAGAACTGGCTAAACTTACCCCATCCTTGGAAGGAAACCCTCCCTCTGCTCTCCCCTGTCTAGCTTTTGACTGGGAGCAGCTAAACCTCATTCATTGTTTGCTGAGACCTCAGTCGCTTTGTAGAGTTGCCAGCAGAGTTTTCAGACAGCAGCAGTGCTCCTTCCTATCACCTGGGCCGGTGCCAAGTCGGCCAGTTAGAGGAAGAGAGGCAGTTTTATTGCCCTCAGTTTATAGGGCAGAGGAAGAGAAATAAAATACCATTTGCAAAGCTGCTCTAGGGTAAAACTGGAGCACTGGCCTTGCCTCACACTTCAAGAGATGAACATGTGTTGGATTTGTTTTGGTTTTTTTGCTTGGCTCTGTCATTCTTTTGTGGAAGTGTTGCAAATCCTGTAATCGTAATGACTTGAAAGGAAAACTACCAAAATAAAGTGTTAAAGTCAGAAAAGAATGTTTACATATAGGCAGGCATTCAGATGGATTTTTCTGCCAGTATTTGTTGGAATGCAGAAAAGCAGGCTTTAAAAAACAGCAAGTAAAATAAGCACTAAAAAAATGATTCTCTTTTTTGCTAATTGTTAACAGATTGTCAGCAAACTCGAGCGAGAACGGGGGTTTGAAGAAGTCCAGAAACAGCTCCAGCAAGTAAAAGCCTTATTTGATGAAAAGAAAAAATGCAAATGGCTTTGAGCAGAGCACTGACTCACAGCATCACTGTGGGGGATTTTAAATAAGCGCTACTGCTCCCAAAACTGTTTTGACTGACTATATGTACAGGGTTTGAAACATTTGGACATTCTTCTCCACTCTGACCATTCCAAGTAATATCTTCGTTTGGGAATGAAGTACGGGCAGGGGTAGATATTCAAATGTGGGCATGTGAAAGTGAAAGTGAGTCTAGCGTTGGCAGGGCCAGCATTTTTAGGTACTTGAACACATGTACCTTTTGGTTCAAAAACACTGCCTAAGTAAGCTTTCCGCTTACTTAAAAACAAGCTTGCAGGAGATGCGCAAAACACACTGCAAGTTCAGAGTTGCCCGTGTGACCTTGTAAGTTGCTTAGCTCTTTTTCTAAGAGAGAAAGCTGGTGTTTCGCCACATCCTTTCAGCAGCCTTGGCAAACTGTGAGGATGAGCTCCGGCTTCAGAGTACCTTCCTTCCAGACAAATGTACACTGGTTCCTGTTGGAAAAAAACAGCACCAAAGTGACACTTAGGACAAGTGTGTTTAGCAGAAAAAGTGGGTCTGAGGTTTGAAGTCCAAACGCCACTTGGCAGGACTTCTCTTCCTTAGGTTAGAAATTCCACATGCAAAACGAGGCCAACCACTGAGTGGGGGGCGGGGGGAGGCTTTTGGAGAAAGGCGCTAGACCGGCATCAGTCTGTGTTTACATTTCTACCTTTCCACCCTTAAATAAGCTGTGAAACACTTGTGAGCAGCTTCACACGTGAAACCTCCGTGCAGCTGCACTGCATCGGAACACCGTTGTGATTTGATGAAGCAGCTGATGATGGCTGCGCTTTGGTGCGCAAACCTGTACTCAGGTGCACGATCGGCTCGGCCCATGCATCAGTGCTGACAGTCCAGGCCAGTCTTGCCGTCCCTGTACAAGGGCCTCACAAATCTAAAGCCAGCATATTTTTTTTCAGGTTGTCCACACAAAGGCTTTCTCAAAAGAGGGTTAGTTTAATAACATGTAAGAACAGGAGGGCTGGTGTAATCTCTGACTCTGTATGAGAAACTGTTTGATATAAACATGATAGGATTGCAGGGGGAGGTAACTGCCTTAGTCCTGCTGGGGTGTTTTTTGAGGCTTGGCCATTTTCAAAGGAGGGGATTCATTACATTTGCATTGGTGGCTAAAATTAGCCCAGCTGGAAAGCAGGTGCGTGGCCATGCTGCTGAGATGAGGCTGGTGCAGTGGCTACTGTGCAAAGCCACGGAGGAGCAGCCGTGGCTCTCGCTCTGCTACCACACCAGCACACTCCTACCCTCCACTACAGAGCTGAAATCTTTTGTTGCCGTGGTCTCTGCTTCAGTCACACGGAGGCACTTAGGCTGCAGCCTGCCCTTAGCTTTGAGATAAGGCACTGATGAGACGGAGCTGCATTTCCACACGTTTCCAGAGGGTCCCATCACTGGGGGCGAGTGGCTTAGTGCAGTGGCCCACAGGAGAGGGAAGAGCTGTCCCCCTGCCTTGGCAGCGGCGAGGGTGCCACAAGCTGCAAGCGGCACAGATGGCCCAGGTTTGGTATAGAAAGCCTGTGCTGGGGCTGTGACCAGCCAGAGACGCCTACGCAGGGCTCCCAGGCAGCGGAGCGCTACAAACATTTATTAGTGTGCACTGCTGCGTTGGAGGAGCCCAGAGGCTGCAGTACAACAATACTAAAGCTGGCTGGTTTGGTTGCAATGGCTACCAGAAGCTGGTACCAGGTGCAATCCCACGGCACACAGCTGGCAGCGCCGGCGAACGCTAACCACGCTTTGGCAGAAGCAAGGCCGCCTGTTAACGTGGGAAAAAGCAAAGATGAAAACACGTTGCCTACTGGTCTGCCCCCTCCCTACAATGTGATTGCACAAATTGTACCTCTTGCATATCAGTGAGGGCAGCCACCAACCCATACTGTGATGGCTTTTTTTGTTTTTCATTCAAGTCTTACACTTGCTATTAAGTTTACACTTTATACTTGATGGAATGTATGGCTTTGTTCAGGAAACTGCACTACAACGTTGCAGTACTTTCAGCAGTTCTCTTCTCTGCCTGGCACAATATATTGCGGTAAGTTTAATTTTAATTGGAAAAAACCCACCCCGACCCTAACCTGTCTTGCCCTCTGTCCTAAAGGAGTGGACTGTGGCTTGAGTAGCACTTGAGCTTAGAACACCTGTACTTAAGGGCTTGATTTTTATCATTCTTAACCTAACCTTTTAAAGCAGCATCAAATGAATAAAAAAAGCACAGTAATTAATATTAAAGGAGAGGCAGGAGCAGCTTACTCCTTCCAGTTAGACAGATGTCTCAGCAGTTCCGTTCCACTTCAGGTGTTTGCTGGCAGTGCATTTGAATGAACTGTGATAGTTTTGTTCAACAGTAACCTTCTGTACAGGCAGAAAAAAAAAAAACAAACCCAACCCCAACATTTTTGCTTGAAAAGCTGTAAAATATAATCTGTTTGCGTGGGTCTGATCCTGTGAACTTCACTAGATGTGTTTATATGATGAGGAAAGGAAAATCAGTCCTATTCTGTATTTGTACTACTGCTTGTTTGCTACAATAGCTTTAATGATTTCTAGAGATTAAGTATGTGTTGAAGCAGGCCCCGTAGCTTTCGCCTACAGCCTGGAATAGGATTATTGCCTTTTATTCAAGCCTCCTAAACAGCGTCACTCTGTTAGTAAACCATTTAAAGTCATGCTGGGACTTTGTAACCCATCAAGTGGATCTCACGAAGTGATGTGAAGTATAATGAAGTGATTGTGGCTCTTTTGGTAGGTTTGGGTCAGCACACAAAACATTGGCACACCTTCTGTATCTGCAATTCACCGTTACTGTTACACGGACAAAAAGAACCACCTCTGACTAAAGCTGTATTATGGCAACCCAACAATTATAACCGCATTCTCTGAAATGAAAGCAAACTTCTCTTTAACTTATTTTCACATGTTTACAGGCAAACTGCTATGGCAAACAGCATATTTTCTAACACTAGCTTACAGAGCATTATTTTGCAGTCATCTAGTTTAAAGTCAAATCTTACTAATGTGTAAAGTAATTCCTGTTGTACAGAAGTTAACCTGTTGTTTAAAATGAATGGTTTAAAAAAAGTGCAAATGACAAATACATGTTGGTGTTTGTATGGGTTTATCTAGAATAAAATGCATTTGGAGGTTATTTTGATTAACTTGTGTACTTTAAAATGGTTACAAGCAAGCACGCACAGCTTGTAGCAACGCCAAGGTCATGCAAGGAAGGGGGTGTAAGACACTGACTGGGGCCAGCTGAGGAAGACTACTGCAGTTCCAGCCCCGCGAGGCTCCGAGGCAGAGCCGCACGGGCAAACGCTGCGTGTTACAGACCACCGCCGTCACTCTGAAGTTGGGAAGTACAGAAAAGGAAGGTAGGGTGCAGCTGATGCCGGGGGCGGAGAGGCACTGGCCTGAAACCCAGCAGCTGCTGAGCCGCGACCTCCCAGCAGGGAGGGGGATTCCCGGCAGCCTTCCCACCTCTGGGAAGCAGCGGCGGGCCAGAGGCAGGCTGGAGGTCCAGTGCCGCTACGCCTCCACACAGCCTTCAGGAGCCACCCTACAGCTTCATTGCTTTAAGGTGCTGAGGCTGATGCTACTTTTCAAAAGCTAAAAATGTTAAAAACGAGGATAACCTGATAACCATTCTGCTGCAGGGACAGGAACTTAGCTGTCACGCAAAGAGCCCAAGTCAGACTGGGAAAGGGAGCCCACAAACCAGAATGAACCAAAATGAACATTACATTTGGCAAAGCTGGCGCTCAGGCACAGATAGTTACTTCTTCCAAATTAATCCTGCAGAAGACAGTAGAAATAGCTTCTGTTACTTCTAGCAGTTACAGTGTTCTCCTCAGAGAAGCGTAACACATTCCCAAGAAGCTTACCTACTCTATGGAAGATCAAAAATGCACCCTCTGGAGAGAAAAGTTGAATCAATGACAGCGTCACCATATGTAATGTAGTTATTCAGTTGTCTGTTACTACAGTCTAATAACAATACTGATTAAGCTAGTAAAAGAAATCGCACTGCATATCTCAACTGTCTCATACTTTCACTGCAGTATTTAAAAAAACAAACAAACAAAAACAAGATAAAATCATCCCTAGACTTCCAGGAAAGTTTTCACTCTTAAGTAAAAAAATATGAATTGATCCTTTACAAGTTTCTGTTACTGAACTGATAATGAAGAAAAAAAACAAAGATTTTAAATAAATACATTCAACCTTGAATAATTTTATTGTAGTTAAGTAAACAAATTACAGTAGCAACAAATACAAACTTACATTTTCATAATGTGAAGGCAATTTGTTATACTTCATGTCTACTACATTATATTAAAAACCCAATTATTGCTTATTCCTGTTATAAAAATACAAGAGGCACACTGTCAAGGGTAGCACATAAAAGTTTTCACCACTTTTTCAATTTCATTGCGTCCTCTCTGTCTGCATGGGAACTTCAAAGTAACAGTTCCCACATTTGGGAACAACCAGTTCCCAAAGTAACAGGTTGTACACATCTCAAGCCAGTGTTCTGAAGTTTATTCTGGATATCATCCTTCACGCGTAACTTCAAGTCTTTGTATCTAGTGTCATTTTAGCCACTGAAACAACTTGGGGTTTTTTTGCTGAAAAATTTGAATATGGGCAGGTCCTCAGGCCTACCAACGAGTTGCTGTCTTCATCATACTATGCGAGTGTTTCCTTAGTCATCACACAGAGTGAGCTGGATTACAGCATTGTTAACAATCAAAACAGCAACCCAGCAAAACTCCACAGTGATACGGTAACTTCTACACTGCAGGAGTAAGAGGATATTACCACCTAAATTTTAAAGGATTTTTTTAAAAAAATTTATTTTAATTTTTATTTTAACCATCAGCACAACCCAAACCTTGACAAATGTTTTTGAAAGTTTCATGTGATTAGATTATTTCATGTTTTGACTTCCAAATAATTTTACACCATTTATATAAAAACATTTCAAGACATAGTTAATCTTTCAATGCTTTTGTTTTGAACCATTTGATAACTTATGACAGTCTATCAAAAATAAATACAAAAATATGCAGAATACATTTTATGCTATTCAGGCACATACAAGCATGTTTTTGGCAAAATATTAAAAGCACGTACAAAGGATAAGCTATGGAAAACTAACAGCATGTGGAGTCTGCAGATTTTATTTGGAGTCCTCACTTTGTGCATCGCCCTCTCCAATGATCTTGTTTCTAGCCAAGTCCCTGTGTGCGCCCACCGTTACTCGCTCTCTAGATGGTCCAAGGTCTTGCAGCTGTTTTCTCTGTGTGGTTTCTAGTTCTTCTAACCGCTTGCGAAGCAGGGAGAGCTCTCTTTGATGCTGTTCCTCCTTGAAATTAAAAAAAAAAAGTGGCTCCATTACATTTTGCACACCTACGAGGGACCAAAATGGGCAATAATTTCATTTTCTTTAATTAATGACTTTAAAATAAAAATTGTGAAGTCCAAAATATCCTTATTCATTACATTTTACTCCTCAATGTTTTGCGGGTATTGTTCTGGCATTCACGATGAACAGCATCAGCAAGAAATATGCCTGCAGGCATTCCTCCTCTCAGATGAAGAGACACACAGACCTGAGGTCTCAGTTACCAAGAATTTGTAAAGTCAACCTGGTCAACCTCAGCCAGAGAGAGTTTCACCCTCAGAAGATCACCAGAGTAAGTAAAACTTTTAACCACACAAGAAATCAAGAGCAGCAATACTGCTTTTTAAAAATGAAACCATGATGTGAGAATACCACTACAGTATTTCTTGCCCAGAGGGAGCCATTTAAAGCCTCTCAGGAGAAGGACAAAGTACAGAGAACCGGGTTAAAACTGCCCGTTTGTTACATTCTGTAATGGACTGTTTGTCTTTCAAGAACTCCTTCCTATTGCGAGGAAGGAAACACCACTAGAAGAATTCCTCAAAGTTTCCCTCCTCTGTTCAAATACTCCTTCCTTAAGACTAAGGTCTGTAACGAAGGACTGTTCTAGTACCCTCTTTTGTTGCATTTTTTTCACAACTTGTAATACATCACCACCTGAAGAAGTGGGAAGGACACTTCAGGCCCAGGAGGCAAGGCAGACGATGACATTACATTGACTGGATTGAGTGATGGTATGTTAGGATTCAGAATTAAACTCCGGAATTCATTGTGTCTACGTTGCAAGTCCTTTAGTCTCTTCTGGAGGCGTGCATATTCTTCGTAGGAAACATTCTGCCTAGGAAGTAAGAGATTCCTTATTGCTCAAAATCTTTATTATCCCAACACAGAAACATACCTCTCCACGAGTACTCTGCTGTTTATTATGCCTACAAAGGAAAACTATGTACCAGAAAAACTGGAAGGTGGAAGACCTGTGTATATTCTTTCACCTAAATGTCTACCTAAAAGTCCCTCTACACATTAAGCTGTCTGCTGTATTACAGGTTAGAATTTACATGGAATAAATTAAGCTTTTAATAGCATTCACAGTAGTGAACCACAGGAGCCACATTAAATTAATTATGTGAATCAAGCCCTCCATAGGTACTGAAGGAAGAGAAAAATACCACTTATCTTTCAAAGAGGATGCTAAGTCTGTTTCTCTTGCAATTCTGAAGTCTTTTTCTTTCCCATCTTCCATTTATTTTCACATATTGTACTTTCAAGTCTAACACTGCTTCACTGCCACACCTCCTTTTACATACTTCCTTCTTTTGAAGGGATTCCTGCAACTGTGTATCAGATACTTTTCCTCCATTTCTTCCTGAAGAGACAGCCCTGCAGTTGTCTCAAACTCTTAGCTGTCCATCCAAAATGGATTCCATTCAACAAATTCTAATGCTGAAAATGTCATTAGATTGGACTCCAGTTTCTAAACTAAGTGTCATGTATCTTCAAAATTACTTCATATTTGTAAGTCAGATCTTGGGCATGTATCATTTTTCAAGCTAAGAAAAAGTAAAGTTTATTACCTATTTAGCACCTGATTTTCTTTTTCTAGCTCTTCTATCTTGGCTTCCAAAAGTTCTAGTTTCTCTTGCATCCTCCTTTGTTTATTATCATTGAGAGTCTTTCTCTGTCAAACAGACATTTCAAACAGAGCTAAGTAATGCCTTGATAGATGAAATCCTGTAAAAATTAAATCCACACTGCATATAGTTTCAAAGCTGTGACAGTTTTTAGGATTTTCCTTCCTTAAGAAGAAGTGCTGTCTTGTTTGAAGGTTCTGAATCACCATGGTGGGAAACAAGAGGTGAGAAATGATCCATAGCTGCGACTGAAAGATGCACAGCTGTCAGTCACTCATTGGTCAGTGACCAACTGTACTAACAAACGCTAACTGTATCTGAGAATTACAAAATTCATTCTTTAGATGACCATGTATAAATACGTATAAACATGACAAAAAAAATGTATGCTTTTTTTTATGTTGACCTCAACTTTTAACAACCTTAAAAGCTACTGGTAGTTTTCATAACCTGTGTATGTCCAATGTATAAACCTGTCAATTAGTCTTGAGCTTTTATAAACAATCAGCTTTTCCTTTCAAGTTATTTCATAAAAAGCAAGCTTAGGAGAAGATATAAAATTTTAATAGTCCATCAAGGAAAAGCAGATCATAATTTGTCTGGTATCCAAAACATCATCCCTACTAATCAAGGAGTCCACCTCTTAAATAACCATATATATATATACACACACATACACACACACATGCACGCACGTGCGCAAAAAGCCTCACAAAATCTTTGATGGCATTATAACAAAGTTGTTGGCTGTAATATTCTTTTGCATATCACTTCAACCTATTTCTATGCTAATCTTGAAGAACTGATATATTTTGTTACTATATTCAGTAGATTGCAGATAAACTCTTAATAATAAAACAATTCTAGCTGGCCAAAGTAAAGCTGAACTTTTCATAAGCTGGATCATTCATAAAGGAAGAGTCAACGTGCCTTTTTCTGAGCAACAGCAGCTCGACATAGCTTGTTCTTCACTTCGTTGTATTTCTCTTCTTTCTCTGTGATGCGCTGAGTAAGCATATGCTTCTCCTCCAGCCATTCTATACGTTTGTATTCTAAAGTCCTTTGAAAAAATCAGGTTAAAAGATTAAGAGGTTATACAGACAAAGCAGTGCATTCAATTAATGCCTCAAGGCTCTTAAAATAGATGCATCTTTTCACAATTCTTACCTTTATATACTTGAAGGATCCGATTTAAATTAAATTGTGCTCCAGATTCATGAAAATGGAACCCGTGCATTAACATCATCCTAGGTTTTGTTCAACTATGAGGCATATTTTGAAAACTGATTCCAAGAAGCTAGTTAATTGTAGGCTGTTTGTTGGTTTGGCATGTTGCCAAACCATCCATGGAAAATTTCAAAATTTAGCTCAAATAATCACACTGGAACACAACAGTAGACACCTATGCCAAACATCAGTTGTCAGAAGAGCTGACAACTGCCTGCCCTGTTTGGGAGGTAAGATGTAAGAAAATAGGTTGCTGCCCTGTGCGGTCTACTATGCCTCTAACAGAGAAGTACAGACTTGACTAATGTGTGCTCAAGACCAGAACAAACGCCAACACAACAGGAAGCTCCCACTGATATGGTTCCTAGACAACATTCCAGCTGAACGCACACCACCACCAACATATGTTATCTGTTTAGGCCTTTGCATGGTAAAACATACCATTAGGCTGTGTTCTCTAGCAGTAGATAGGAAAGGAGCCAGTTTCTTTCTGCTGCCTTGTTTGTTTGGGCTATCTGCATTGTGGGTGGAAGTAGGCAAGAACGAACTGCATATTTAACTATATTACTATTAAAAAAAAAAAATCAAACGGTGAGATTCTGTGCAGTGGTTTTTAAGAAATGCAGTCCAAGGCTTGGTATCAGTGCACCCATACCACTCCAGTCCTGGGCTGATGCAGTTTCCCTACAGGGACTCTGAATGAATCTCCATAAATTTCTCACCGAACAGCCTTTCCCTTCCCCACAGCAGAAGTATTAAGAGTCATCCACTCTCATATCAGAACCAGGATCCTAGCCCACTCGGTACCCATCACACATAGTAGACCCAGTGTGGTTTGTACCTTGCTGTTGACTGTAAATAACGACTACTACCCAGGAACCAAAGAGCTTTCTCTTTTTTACTGCTTAACAGTAAAAGAATTTCAGCTGAGACAGTGGTTAAAAATGCCATGAGGTTTTTTTTGGGTGGTTTTTTTTTTGTTTTTTTGGGGTTGGTTTTTTTTTTTTTTTTTTTTTTTTAATGCCACTAACGCTCTTCCTGAAATGCTTAACAAGTGCCTGTCTGAGCTCCTCTCTGATCTGTGTCGGTCTCATAGTTTGCCTTCAGCCCTTTTTCTCATTTCACATTTTCATTTCCAAGCCTAAGATTGACACAGCCAGGCAGGCAGCCGCTTTGCCTACTTATGGCTCACTGGCATTATTTTATTTATCTGAAACTTTTTATCTTAGGCTTTCTTACCTTTTGGTCCTTATTTCTTTAAGCCAAGTTGCTTTGGTGCAACTTAACTCTTGGCGTTCAAGCTCCTAAGAATTAATGAGCTGAAGAAGGAAGTCCTATCAGCCACAGAGTCAGAGAAAGAATGGAAACACGTCCCAAGGTTCCCAGCGTAACAGTAGGACAGACCTGGAGGACTTGCACGTAGGCTGCAAAGCTGCTTAATTTCTGCAGTGTCAGCCTTGGTGCGTCTCCCGTTATCTACGTACTTTTACAATGATCTCTGAGGACTGCCAAGTTCCTTCCACTGCCTTCCCAGGAAAACCTACTCCTGACTGGTCTATGGTCCATAAATATGTAAATAGCACTGACGGTCTCACTCAAATAACAGTGACAATCTCACTCAAAATATGAATACACGTTCCTAAAGTAAACATCCAATGTATTTAACATGCTACTGACAACTGAACATATTCTACAATCCCAATGCAGTAATTTCTTCAAATGTTAAGCTGAAAAGCAATACTTAAACCAATGACAAAGCAGCAATTGCAGTACCAATTTGTAGCAAAGTGAAAAGAAAAAAATGCTACATTGTACCTCTTGGAAGTTTTCTATTTAATCTAGGATGCTGACTTTTAAGAAAAACACCACACAATAATCCAGTACAAATTAGACATGTATTTGGTTATTAGTCTAGGAAATATTACTTGGCTATTTCAGACTGATAAATTAATCTTTAAATTCCAGGAAAGTGTTCATTACTGTATGGGCTTTGAACAAGATTTGGTTTCCTTCAGCATTTATTAACATATTTTGATTGTATGTGGTCAAGCTTGTGCAAAAAAGGAAAGTGATTATTTTTAATTTTGATGAGAGCAACTAGAAGGTATCCAACAAGCTTTAATTTGCCCCATATCAGCTAAAAGGATCTAGTGGGAGGGGAAAAAAGTATATACACACATATACAGACTGAGTCCCTGAAACCTTATCAAAGCTCAAACACTCTTAGAAGAACTGCGTGTGAAACTCTGGATCCACTTCAATATAAATAGGATCTCATTTTATAAAAATAGTGTATTTCACTAGTCAAGAATTGTAACAGACATGAATGGAAATGAACTCCTATTTTTGAAGTTACCACAAGCATAACAGAAGGTATAGCCATTTTTTACACTTGTCCAATTTTTCCTCTTCATTTTTAATTTCAGACATTATTCAGAATCTACAATCCATAGTAAGTAATCCACATGAAAGGAATACAAGCAATATGAAAAGGAAAAGTAAAGCCAAAAAGAAGAAAAAAAATTACTTCTCTGTTTCCAGTTGAGCTTTTTCTGCCTGAGTCCTTGCATGTTGACATTCTTGTTTCAATCTTTCTATTATTTCCTTCAGCTTCTGATTAGACTCCAATAAATCATTTTCTGATTGAGAAAGTGAGGCAAGTTGGAGTTGCATGTCGTGCATTTGCTACAAAGAAATGAAATTTTTCCATTTGAGAAGGTATGCAAATAACTGAATTAATTTTGAGACACTGAGATAGAGCAAAATGCAGACACCAACCGGCTGCATTAGCTTTTCATAAGCCTTTCTTATTTGTTCCTTTTCTCCTTACTCAACAGCTTCTCCAGAAGCTTTATAGTAAATCACTACTAGACAAGGGAGGTTTTCTATTGTAGTTAAAATGAGAAAGAGAAAGGGAGGCAGGAGTCGTCAGTCGATGATGTGTCCCCCAAAACTTAAGAAATCTGACATTAAGCTCCAGGGGGCAGAACTAGAGCACCACACAACATTTAGTAGCTGAGCTGTGGAGCTGCCCAGACCCTTCCCTCTCATAATGCACAGTGCGTTACAGCCCGCAGTGGCTGTACCAACCAGTTCACAAAAACAAGTAAATATAGAGTCTGAAAAGTCCAACCTCTGCAGCCAGCAGCACATGGGAAGGATGATTTCCCTTTCCTTTTCCTCTCCCCATATGCACACTCAGATACCCCAGTTTCTGATTTCTGGAGGAAAAACAAATATTGCCTTGAACTTCAAGTGCACACAGCTTGCAGACTACATTGATGCACAGCTATGTTCTTACCTACTAAATATAACATCATGGGCGAGCAGGAGTTAAAAGAATTAGGTTTTATTTTCAACACTGCCATCAATTCACTCTGCAATAGAAATATACCTCTTTACACTAGTTTATTCATTTATGAAACATCTGTTAAGCACTTGAAGAACCTCAGATGAGAGATGCAGTGTAAATGCAAAGCATTACCTAGAAACAATTTATAAGTCTCCATGGAAACTGAATCTCCAGTTAAATAGTGCATAACCATATTCAATATACCAGTCTATAAACATTCAGCTTTGAAATCCTTGGTACCCACAATATGCATGAAGCTAAAAGCTGTAATCCGTCTATAAAGGTCCAGGAAAGCATGACTGATTTCCCAACACTTTCACTTTTAAATATCTGTTGTATGCATTTTGTCACTCAGGAAAAAAAGCCTTCAAAATTCAATCTAATCTTCAAACACTGGACATGGTAACTGCAGGAAAGATTGTATTTCTCTATAAAACATTACAACGCAATAAAACCTTACCTGTTTCAGATCAGCACTTTCACGTTTCTTTTCTTCCAACTCCTCTGTCTGAATAGCTTGCTGTTGAATTTTTAATCTAAAATTGTATAAGACATCCTTATTTTTATCTAATTAAAATATAGATATTAGTTAGGACAAATCAGTCTGACAATAGAATATATTGCATTCTTTGAAAGGCTGATAAATATGTAACTAAACAATGACTAAAAATATATTTCTATATGAATTCTAATAATCAATAAGAGTAAGAAATACGTTGATTTGTTTGCTTTTGGAGTATGACTTCTTCTCATCTCATCATACTGACCTTCATACAAATACTATAGTAAAACAACTTCACTAAGAACTGTAAAAGATATTGTATTAGGGTCCCAGTTTGCCAGTTACTGATATGGTGCCATTGTGGAAAGAGAAATTATTTAATCTAACGCTGGGGCTATGCCAACAGCCAACGTGGGCCCAATTTTAACAAACATGAGTAGTGCAAAATTATATCTTTAAAATGTTCATTAAAGTCATATAATTTTTAAAGGTTTGGATGAAAAGTGTTAGGGTTTTTTTTTAAAACAGCACATTTTTTAATTCTGCCTTCTTTTTACACAATGCAAAAGATAATTTTGTTTAATTTACCATAATGAACATTTGTGTATCTATAAATAGTAAACTTTTATACTGACTATTGTGAAGAAACTGGGGGGGGGAGCAGGGATGAGAAATTTGTGTTAAGGTTAGAAAAACCACGCTACCGCAAACGCTGAAGTTCCTTTTTGCTAGACTCTTCTGCCATCTGTACAACACGTAGTTTCTCTTCATACTGATCCTTTTCAGATTGTCTCCAAGTATCTTGTTCCAGTTTCATCTTCTCTAGATCAGCTAATCTGTTCTCGAGTTCTAACCTGAGACATTATTCAACATGCACAAAAGAATCATGAAAAAATGCCAGAAGTATTTAGTTGCTAAGAATGACATTTTTCAAAGTCACTCAAAACACTCCTCTTTTAGAAGTTGAGCAGTAAATCAACAAACATACTTTTCATCCTGTAAGGCTGCAATTTTTTCAAAAACTTCCTCTTTGGCAGCTTGCACTTTACGAATTAGCTCCCGATCCTTTTCTACTAAAAGCACCTTATGACGTTCAACAGCTGCCTTAAGAATTTCCTTGTCTGACAGCAATCCTGCATTATACATTAAAAAAAGTTAAAATGTCATTATTGATATCAACTTGATGAAATCCAGTACTAACATAACTTTATCAATTGATAAAAGGGAGCTAAAAATCACAATTCACATGATAGAATGAATGAATGGGGAGGAAAAAAAAGAAAAACAGAAGAGACATGGCCTTTCTTAGTGTAACAGCAACATTTCAAGAACTTTGGAAGAGTAACCATTACACTGGAATCTCTGTCTATGAAGGTTTATTACTTTAATATACAAAAGTAATTAAACAGTTGATATTATTATAGATTTAAACTCTAAAGCAATTTCTGCTATAGAGTTGTGTCTGGATTGAGAGAGAGAGAGGGAGGGAGGGAGAGAGAGAGAGAAGTGTTCCACAATAGCTATGAAAAGGTCAAGCAAGAAAATTTGTTGGGGTTTTTTTGTTTGTTCGTTTGTTTTATGGAAAAGTTTATGGTAAACAGTAACTGGTTACCAGTGAAACTGTAGTAACCTGGCTACAACAAATCTCACATTTTAATCCACTCATATTACCAAATGAAGCAATTCTAAAATTATGACTCTATAGGTGGGGACAAAAGAGACAAATTAAAAACTTGTGACCAAGACACCTGTGTTCACTGGCAAATAAGCCAACGTGCTATAACAATGACTCCTGGTTATTTAGCTAATTCAGTGATGCAGACTAGATTCCACAGCAAGTTCAGGTTAGCTTAAATCTTGCCTGTATTTAGTTTCATATTTCATAGGATCCAACACTTTTAGTTTGCAATATACTGTAAGTGCATTGTCAATACAGAAAACACCACTTTTTAGTTGCTCTTAAAGAACTTAATATTAAAGCAAGTGAACAGAAACAACTATTCCAGGAAGACAAAGGTACTATTTTGGGGTTATGGCAAATTGGTGAGGACAGTCCACTTAAAAGCTGTGTAGTGATTTAAATCATCAACACATAACTAGTACTAGAAAGCTTTGGCCTTTTCACTCTAGAAAGCTATTCAAGTTGCCTACGTACTCAGCTATATTAGGTAGCTTAGAATATTGCCGGTTTTCTTCAAAGAACAAGCTAGAAATTGTATTTTGTTTCACATGGCAGCCTTACCCAGTTGTTATCAATTCCACAGACATAGAATCAGAAAACAAAACAACTGCTGAAGCCCTATGGTACATTAAGGTTTCAAGCAGAGTGTGAAAGACTCTAGAATTTGGCAATAATAGAAAAAATAACCATATGAAATACATGATTTGAAACAGATTATGCTCAAATTGTGTCACAAATTCACTAATTTACATAAATGCAGAATTGTTCTGTAACTGTTCTTCTTAACCTAGTAGACCAAGTGAAACAACACAGTTATTTCAGACAGAAAATGAATTCCCGGATCTATGACCTAGACTGGAAGTAGAAGGTAAAGGCTGCTGGAGAATGTTCGGAGGAAAAATAATTGTAGTATTCTAAATAGAAGTTAAAAAAGAAATCATTATAAGTTAACTGCATATTTTACCATCCATTTCACTTTGAATCTTGTTTCTCTCTCTTTCTACCTCACTCTTTGTTCTTGCTGCCTCCAGTTTGACATTTGTTACTTCCAATTTATGTGAATGTTTAAGTTCTTCTACCTATGAATTAGAAAAAAAACAAAAATCAACTAAAATAAATATATATATATATTCGCAGCTTTACTGTAAGTTTTTCATGTGATAGTTTGCTAACAAGAAAAGCTGCCAAATAATCATGGACTACGATTATTTTAAACATACCTTAAATATATTTTTTCACCCACTGCTTTCCTGAAGCCAATCCAGAATATCCACTCTTGTAGAAAATTTTTAATGGTGATTATATAGATACTGTAACACTAAAGCTATTGACATTCTCTGATTCCCTAAATCATAACCAGTGCTATTACAGGTTTTTATTAATTCCTCAAGTCACAGACTGAAGATTATCGAATTAGTTGTCAGTCATCTTGAAATGCAAGTTTTATGTATTCCCTGATTAAAAAAAAAAATTAAAGTGCTCAAACAACATATATTCCAGGAACCAGGCTATCTGACTATTGACATGTATTTCATCTTTAACCAGCCGGTTATTACAAGCTACAGTGTAGAAAAGTTACTCTTTTAAGAAGCCTTGGTGATGTATGCACAGATGCGCAGGATTGCCTGTGAAAACTTGGTTTCTGAGTAAACACTATACATTCTACAAGCTAGCCTCCAAATATTAGGGTATTTCTGAAAAGACTACTCATTAGAAATAATCTTATTATGACGCTGATCCAAATTGCATAAGACCCTGAAGCATTAGCATGTCAGTTTACACATACTTCACTTCTGACTAAAGATCCCTCAGAGTCAAGCTAAAATAAAGTTAAATTTAATCTCCCCAAGTAAAACAAAACAGTGATACACAAAACCAGATTATCAATTGCTCCCCCAAGTAATTTCAAATATTGTGAAAGCGCATATCAGTGTTATTTTGGAAAGTATATTCAGAAATGCAGGATAACTATAAGTCAGAGAGCTCAGGTTATATTTCAAATATAATTATAACTACTAATAGTCCCCCTGACCTCCTGGAGTGCTACAGTACTTTCTCAAAATCCAGGTCTTCATGGTTTTAAAGTGCATTTTAAATCAAATACTTCTCTACGACTGTGACATACACATCAAATGGCCTCATAAAAGCAGGAGCTTTAAGAACATCAAATCAAAGACAATTACTGCTTGCATGGAAACTTTCTATAGTTTAGGCATTTGTACGCAGTAATTACACGGTCAATGAGAATTAAATATCTAGAGGAAAGCACTTATAATGAAAATCCATTCGCAATGACAAATGTAATTACAACCTGCTAGCACATACAAGTAGCAAAAGGTTAAGAATGACATAGTAGCTTATTAAGTAACTACACGGTGGATTTGGTTGCTTAAATACTAAGTTGAGAACATTTTGGGGCAACTTGCAAAGATTTAAGGTGGCTTTTTTAAGGCACAAAATCCGGAAGACAAATGTGTGCACCTGTGCTCAGGAATAAGTTTGAGTGGGTGCAGAAGGGGGTGGAGGTTAGTATAGAAATTAGTTTCTGCTTTCCTCCCTTCAAGAAACACCACTGAACATTTACATTTTCTCCCACTTATGGAGGTGAGCAGAGGATACCAGTTGATACAAACAGTAAAGACTGTAACAATCTTCTATATATTCTGATAGACAATTGATTAAAAAAATGTTTAACTGAAGTTTTCCCCTCCTATTTATTATTCATGTGAGATAAGTATGACACATTTTATAAAGAGGCTTTAAACACTGGTACAGGTATATCCTACTCTTAGGGTAAATTAGAACTTTTTTGGATTAAGGACCAAAATGAAATACTTAACACTCATAAATGTGCACTGTAAAGCCTGTTTTGAATTAAATCTGAGATTGTTAAAGAACAACTCTGGTAGAAGTTAAAGTTTTCTTCCTGTATTGTATCTTTCTTGAGGCATATTATGACAATATTAACTGCCATACCCATACAAAGCGCATGTCAGTGTTATTTTGGAAAGTATATTCAGAAATGCACAATAGCTTTAGGTCAACAGAGAGTTTAAAATAATTCTGCATTCAGCTAGATATACAAGACCGAAGTTACTGGCTTTACAGTTAGTTCAGAACTAACTAAAGCCTCTCCAGAAAGGCAAGAAAACACAGGGGATTAAATTTGCTACCAGGAACTGACAGATGTGATAAAAATTTATTACCCAGTATCCTCTCCAGAAAGGACAGGATAAGACAGCAGAAAGCTAATATTTACCCAAGTAACTATTTCATTAGGACTAGTATACTGACTCAAATTTACATAAAGCAATCTAAGTATTCTGCAACATTTGAAGGTAAAAGAGTTCACTAGTGTTTCGAATTTTCTTGTTTATTCAAATAATCACATATGAAATTGCATTAAGGATCTGTCTTTAAGTTGTGTAGCTGAGGAGTCACTGCAACCAGATAAAACTCTGAATCTGGCATCCATACTAACCTAATTATGCTGAAATACTAAACAGTGATGTCAAGTTTCTTAAGCACTTCCAGGTTTTCCCTAAACTTGAAACTTTCTGATCTTTTTTTTCGTAAGTATTTTTCTATAAATTTCTCTAAGATCTCAAAAAAAAAAAAGCATACAAACACAGAACAAAACCTCTAATATCTGGTGCCAGCCCAACAACTAAGATACTCAAACATGTTGCAAGACAATGATCTACTTAAAATGATACGATGCAGTGCTGTACAGAAATGTTTCTGTACAAGCTATGCTGGCATTAGTCCAAGAAGAACGCTATGCTAATGTGACTATCCTGTTTCCAATATAACCTAAATCTCCGCAGGTGATTCTAATGCAGCTTGCTTCCTGCAACTAACACAGCCCATTCAGAGGATACTTTAAGATCTCCAGAAGCCATAGCTCCATTAAAAACAAAAAAGGAAAAAAAAAAATCAATTTAAAGCTCTATTGCACTTTACACACTTTATGAAAAAGTAATGCTTGTTCCGTAAAATAAGGCTGGCTATTTTCCTGAGTACTAAAAACATGAATATAAAGACACCTCTTCGAGGCCTGTTCTTTTTAGAAAAAAGATCCAGAAAATGAAATAAAAAGAGCATAACCTCAATCTTTAGAGATACTTTTAGGGATGACATTTTTCTTGTAAAGTCACATATTCTATATCTTCCAACTGAAATTGGGAAAAAAATTCCAAACCTATTTTAAGTCACAGCAGAAGACATTGTTACTTTATTCTTAATGTAAAATATAAATAGAAAAACTTAAACATAACAGGATATGAAAAATGTATTTCAGATACCATAAAAGCACTTACTTTAGCAGCTAAGGAATTGACTTCTCGTTCAGATTTGTGAAGTTTGCTAGTTAAGAGAATGTTTTGCTCATGACTCATCCGCAGTTCTTTCTCAATTCGATCAATCTGTAGTTCAGCAGACTTCTTTTCTGCCTTGAATAAATAAGGTGTTTGTAAGATTTGTGGAGCAGGGCTGTCTCTTGCTATTCATTTGAAAGGTTCAATTGATCTAGGCTTTCAGATATTAACCACCCTTTATATTATATAATAATATATAAATATTATCTTTGCTCAACAACATGTTCCAATACAACAAGGGTCTTGAATTTTACTTAAAAGTCACAACTGTTTTTACTAATACCGCCTGCACAGAATCACACACATTGTCAAACCTACTTCACAAGAGGCAGAGGTAATCTGTCTTGGTTAGGAGGCAGCAGGTATTCCTACCAGTCATTTACTGGGCTGTAAACACCAATATGACTATAAGTGCTGCTCAAAAAGAGGTCATGTGTTGGCCTATGCAGTTATACTAACTGAAGAATTAGCATCATGGAGAGGAAACAAAATGCAATTACTGTATTATAGACTCAAGGCCCTGAGCTTTACTAAGTATCAAAAAGGTAACCTAACCTATGATCTCACCTTCTTTTTTCCAAACTGACCTATTTCCACCAAGACTTTTTTTTTTAAGTTTTCTAAATTAAGAATATTACAGCACTTTTCTTTTTAAGTGGTGATCAGAGCATTTTGTAACAAAGGTATACAGCACTAATAACAGTAAAAAGGAAAATGAACCATCTACCTGTATGCTGCAACTGTGTGAGAAATCTACATGGAAAGACTCACTACCTAGAGAGATAGCAAGAACTGACAGGAGGACTGAAGACCACAGATGAGGAATACGGTGGAATCCTGGGAAATATACAACAGGCCAGAAATACCAAAAGTCCTTTAAGGGAGAGCAACAGCCAAGAACTAAACAACTGCAGTAATGTGCTGGAGAAAGGAGACACAGGTAGGCAAGAAAGAAGACGACACATGAGGAAAGGATTAAAGAAATAGGGGAGCATCATATGACATTTTTTAAAAGAATAAAAAATTTACTGTAGCAGATTCTTAACATATTATCATCAGTTTCTAACTCCAGCCAAGTGACAAGTGCTGACATGAGCATCTTATTGACTGCAAACATGAATAGCACTCGCATGTTTAGAAAGGAGATCATTCAACAGAATCTCTCAGTTGAGCTCTCCACCACAGGACTCCCAATGCACTTACAATTTGTTTTTAAATCTGAAATGTACAAATTCAAATTGTGGAGTCAATGGCAAAATTATCAGTGACTTCAGTGACAGTTCTATCAGGCCAAGCGTTGTTCTCACTACACTCTACCAGGAGGCATAATTTAAAAAAAAAAAAAAAGAAAAAAAAAAAAAGAATCTTACCTCTAGAGACCTTGTCATAGCCTGCATCTCAGCTAACTGTCGTACTTGCACTCTTTGAACATTTTCTGCTTGCACGCCACAATTGTCTCTTTCTGCTCTTAGTTCTGCTACTTCTGCTTCTAAGCCTTTTAATTTCTGATACAGTTGTGCCTTTTCTCTAGACAGTGCCTCCACGCGTTTACTGTCCCTTGTGGGATCAACACTAAGCAGCTGATTATGGAGTTCTTCTTTATCTTTATCCAGCCTTGCAATCTGATAGTTGTTAATCAGAAAAATAAAAGCTTTTATATTGGTTAGGTGTCAGGCAGCAACAAATACAGCAGTTGACAATTAAGGAAAGAGCAGCAATGCGCATTTAAAACATTAAGAAAATGCATTCACATTTATTTTCTTTCTTAGAGTAGGAAAAATCAACACACCCATTCTTTAGTGCCTTTTTTGCTTCCATTTTCACTGATAAGGCTTGTCTTTGGGCCTCAGATGTCCCTGAGCCCCCTAGCAGTCTGTGGGAGTAAAGCAGTACCCAGAGTAGAGGAAGAAAACGTTAGGGATCATTTGATCCACTGGACACACACAAGTCCTTGGAATGGACCCAAGCATTTTGAAGGAGCTCACTGGTCTTATTGCAAGGCTATTCTCTATCATCTTGGAAAAGTAACGGCGACCAGAGAAGGTTCCTGATGACTGGAAAGAGGCAGATAGCACACCCATCATCAAGAAGAACAAAAAGGTCAAGAAGAAGGATCCAGATAACTACAGGACAGTCAGCTTCACATCAGTCTCTGTGAAGGTTATGAAGCAAAACCTCTTAAAAGCCATTTCTTAACACATGAAAGACAAGGTGATGGAAAGCAGGGTTTACCAAGGGCAAATCATGCCTGACCTACTTCTCTGCTTTCTAGAAAGAGGTGACTGACACTGCAGACAAGGAGAGGGCAGTGGATCTTGTATACCTTGATTTTAACAAGGCCTTTGATACAGTCTCCCATAATCTTCTCTCTCACCGAATTGGTGAGATATAGGCTGGAAAAGTGGATGATAAAGTGGGTGGAAAACTGTCTGGGCCGCCAGGCTCAAAGAGTGATGATCAGTGGTGCAAAGCACAGCTGCCTGCCTGTAACTAGTGGGGTCTTTCTGAGATCAGTACAGGGTCCAATACTGATTGATGTCCTCGTTAGTGACCTGGATGATGGATGGAGTACACTTTCAGCAAGCTTGCGGGTGACACCAAACTGGGGGGAGATGGTCAATGAACTGCTATTCAGAGGGATCTGGACAGGCTGAAGGAATGGGCTGACTGGAACCTCTTCAACAAGAGCAAGTCATGCAGCTGGGATGGAGTAACCCAATGCAACAGTACAGGCTGGGGTCAACTGCCTAGGAAGCAGTTCCATGGAAAAGGATCTGGGGGTCCTAGTAGACAACAAGTTGAACATTAGTCAGCAGAGTACCCTTGCAGCAAAGATGACCAACTGCATCCTGGCAGATTGGCAGAAGGATAGCTAGCAGATCCAGGGAAGTGATCCTTTGTCCCCTTCCAGTACTTGTGAGACCGCATCTGGAGTTTGTGTCCAGTACACTAAGAATAATGACAAACTGGAGCACATCCAGTGGATGGCCATCAAGATGGTCAGGGGGTTGGGGAACATGACATATAAAGACAGGCCGAGAGAACTATGCCACTTCAGCTCAGAGAAGAGAGGCAACAGAAATAAATTGGAACATGTGAAATTCCAATTAGATATTATGAAAAAAAGTTTACCATGAAAACAGTTAAATACTGGAATAGTGTGCCCAGAAAGGTTGTGGAATCTCCATCCTTGCAGGTATTCAAGACTCAACTGGACATGGCCCTGAGCAACCCTATCTCATTACACTTCAATATTTTAAGCAGGATGTTGGACTAGAAGGACGTATCTTCCAACTTATATTATGATTTCACAATTTTATAACCACAACAGAACTCAAGTCTGCTAGTAACTCAAGACAGCCAACATGAGTGGGCCCTGTCAGACAGAAAATAAAGCAAAAAAAGTAAAAACAAAAACCAAAACCTTTCTGTTACAAGGTGGTATGATAGGTACAAACTAATCTCAAGACTGTAACTAACAAACATATTATAAAGATTCTAGTGTTTCAAAATGAGTTATATGGACTAAATGTAATCCTGGGGGCAAAAGAGTGAGAAAGTAAAGAGTTCTCTTGATATTTGGAGACTAGTCCAAACTCTGCTCTGCAGCAGTGCTTTTAGAAGTTGCATCAGTGATCCCTCTGGAGCAAAGACAATTTCTGCAGCAAAAGCCCTCCAAATCCCTTTTAGGAGGAGATTCAAACACTTCTTGCATGACATGCCCAAGCCATGCCCATTTATGAATTCAGATGGTTTTGTAGCCTCTTTGTGCTAAATGGCATGGAAGGTTAAAAAGGCTCTAAGAGAGAGAAACTAGATCACATTGTGCCCTGGGCTCAAGGTAGTTTCATTCTCTGTAAGTGTACTAATTAGACACAGGACTAGCACAAACTCAACAAGCCCACAAGAGAGGCAGGCTGTAAAGCAGCATGTGGGTTTAGCTCTGGGAAGGACAACTGTTCTGTTAATGCATTGCATTTGCAAATTTGGATTGATTTTGAAAGTGATGATTGCTTTCATTTGTGTCTCATGTTTGGACTAATACATTCAAATCTGGCACCTTAGGATATATGCTCCCAGACAAATACTTAAATTAATATGCAAATGACATATGCAACACTCATTTACACTGCTGCATATACTTAAAACATAAATAAGCTGGCAATTTATTTAGCTACACTTTTGAAAGTCCAATTCTGAAACAGAAAATTCATGAATGATTTATTCAAGAGTTAATACAACCAAAATAAAGTTACCAAAGTTTTCAGTATCCTTTTGACCACCACTGTCATAATCCAACTTAGCTGCAAAATGTACCCTTGTCTGGTATTAAAAATATCTTCTGCTGCCTTCTTCTTGGATTAGTTGCCACATAAGTAATTTAAAATCTAAACTTACATTAGTTGCTCAGATAACTTATTAATTTCAGATTAGCGTAATGTCTCAAATTCCATCACAAATGCAATTTAAAAAAGCATTAAGCAAAGCTACTGGCTGTCATTTATCAGAAGGCAAGTCTATTCTTACTTATAATGGCACAAATGATATTGCAACACATCACTGAACAAACCTACAGAGACAGCTTTAGGCTAAGTCATAAAAGTGCTTTGAGAATTAAGAGAATGGAAACAAACACTATATTATGAAATGGTGTCAAACTGACAACCCATCAAGTACCAACGTTTTCACAATGTTCAAACAGCTTTGTCATCAGATACGTTTTAAGCTACTATAACATTCTATGTACCTCAGCCTCATATTTTATTTTCTTCTCTTCTAGAATACGTGCATGTTCTTCCTTTTGATGTTCAAATTCTGATTTCAGAAAAGTATGTTCATAACGAAGTTTGTTATATTCTGTTCTGTATTTTTCCACTTCCTAAGTTAGACAAAAAGACCAAAAACATCAATCAGAGAAGTTGTCAGATTTATCTCCTTCAAATGTCCATGCAATGTTCCTATCATTTCACAAGTTATATTTGATGAACTAAATCCCTCCTTCTCCCTCTTCCAGGGTTTCAACCTTCATTGCCTGGGGCAACAGTACCAGACAAAGAATGTCATACTTTGCTCCCCTTTCAGTTTTAATTTCCTAAGGTTTTAGGAACAACTATAAAATGCTCTAAATGAAAGAGAATTTCAATACTTAGTACTTACATTTTCTAGCTTCCGATAACGTTCTGTCATAGGAGATTCCAATTCCTGCTGTATTTGTGCTTTTAACAGTTCTAATTTTTGAGGGGTTAACACCTTAAGACAGAAACGTATCATAAATAATTAGTCATATTCATTTATTTACACTGTGATACGACAAATAGCCAGGAATAAAGTATTTCAAATACGATTTTAGGAATCCTGGTTAATTTTCTATGTTTTTCTAAATAATTTTCAGTAGTAGTTACAGAAGCAAAAAATCACATTAATGAACTAAAAATGTTCTGGGAAGAGAAAGGAAGCATTTAAAATGTCAGTATTTACTGATAGGAGCAATATAAATTTCAAGCTGAATTGCCAAGAGATTTATCTCTTTTGTGGGGGAGGAGGGGAAGGAAAAGTGGTCTCACATAAAGAATTAGCGTTTGGAAAAACTTAAACTGTAAGTGAACCGACCCCAAAGAATCAAAATGAGCAATACCAAACCAGTTCTTTGTAAAACACATTAGATGCATGTTTTCCAACAGATACATGGGTACTGGTTTGAAATGAAACTAAGATCAGGAAAGGTTCCCTGCCTTAAGCTCCATGCTGCATGGTATTTTGTTAAGTTTTCTTGGGTATGGTTAATACAGCAAACTATCTACCAAGAAAAAGTGTTTAAAAAAAAATTCATCCACAACCTGTAAAATACTCTAATTTATTCTACTTTTCTTCCACTTATCTGTACCCTGAAGTCCCTGAAAACTAATTCTAGTTATGGTACTGAGGCACTTCTCTTCTATTCGGAGTCTGGGATCCTTTGTTAGATGCTATATTTGTTTCCTAAGAACATGTCCCCGCATTAGTTTAAGGAAACAAGCAGTTATAGAAAAAGTCATCCAAGTTATCTTAAATGTTGGGGGGTTTTTTTGTTTGTTTTTGTGGTTTGGTGGTTTTTTTTTTTCTTTTTAAGATGAAGCAAGCTGTCATCACGAAGAGAAACAAATATCTATTTTTCCAGTCACTTATCCTAACTGGTTTAGGCATCTAAGTTATCCTCCAGGGCAGATGATTCTCCCCATAACAGGAGAGCATGCACAAAAAAAGACTGAGGGTCTTACTATTAACATAGCACATAACAACAGGATTTGGAAGATTCGGTTAAACAAGAAAACAATAATTTCAACCCATAGTCACTCTAGAAAAGAAACATTACTCGGGTTGGGTGATTTTCAAGATATCTGAAATATATTCAAGCTAGGTATATACATGTTACATAAACAGACATATACGCATGTCCCTATTACAGGATTAAAAGTCATATTAAGTTCTGCCAGTAAATTATCTCACCTGCATCTTTAGTTTTTCCAGCTCTTGTGTTTTACCCAGCAACTCCTCTCGATATTCAGCAAGAAGAAACTGAAATTTGTCATGTACAGTCTGCTTTTCAACTAACAACCGCTTCAGTTCATCTTGTGATTTTGTATATTCCTCCTGTAATCTGCAAGATAAAATACATATTTATTTTATATTCACCCTCTAAAATTAGATCTTAAAGCTCAAAAAACTCATGTGCAGAAACAAACATACAAATACCAAGTTAGAACTAAGCTATTAATATCCCGTTCCTGTAATATACTGAAAAGTTATCCCATATTTACAAGCATAAAAAATATTGCAGAAACATAATCTGCAATGTCTTAAGGTATTCTGAATTGTTTATTTTCTAATATGAACAACGCTCAAATCTGTCCTTAAATACAGAAATAGCTAACACACACACACACACACACACAAATCCCTTCCACCTAACAGTTAGCTTCACCTTTTAACAGCTCAAATGAAGAAACCTGTTTAAATTAGTGTACCTTAGATGTTCTGCCTTTATAGTTTGATAATTTGCTTTATGGTGTTCACATCGCATTTTTTCATCAATCAGAAGTTTTTGTAATTCTTGTGAATTAGCTGTATCACCATTTCCAACCACAGGAGGAAGGAGACTGCCCAAAGCATCCATTTTATGACTGTTCACGATAAGTATGGAGAAGACAAAAATTAACTTATAACTCATCTACAATGCCATCCACTTTTTCTGCTGGCATCCCAGAAGATCAAGTCACCTGAACAAATACAAGCACATGTAATTAGCAAGCAAGTACATTCACAGTTCAAAGATTTCACACGCTGCTTTTGCTTTCAGTACAGAAGAATCCTGGCTCTGCTGTAAGGTTAGAAACCTTACAGGTTAGAAACCTCTACTGAAAGGGCAACTCTTCCCTGCTCATTCTGCCTGCCCTGAAAAGTAATAGCCCTTCCAGGGGCACAGAATAAACTTAAACATGGAGATTATTTGAGTCAATACAAAATAAGCACAAGCACTTCTCTCTCACAGATTACATGAAATGTTATTTTTACTTATGCTGTACACTGAGAATAAAACTATGATGCTAGTTTTATGCCTTGTTAACCAGAGTTCAAGCAGAGGCCACAGACATCAGACACATATAGCTTTTACTACTACTTATCACAGTTACAGTGTGTCACACCATCCTAACAAGTTGTACTACTCAATACACCATTATTTCAACTGGAAGAAGAGCAGATAATTCTCACTGTTGAATCCCTATCAAGCCCTCTCTGAAGAAGAGTTAAGTTTTCATGGGCAGTCTGGAAGATACCTGCCCAAAGTTCAGCCCTGAAATATATCATTGATACATGTCACTTCCTCGTTTTCAAAGTTTATTTTGTGGTTTCTTGTGACCTTTCCAGAAAGAGTTTTGCCAAATTTGACAATATCAGATTGGTGTGAGAAAGCTGCAAATTGACAGATGCTGAGAAATGGGAAGTAGTCTAATATGCCTCATTAGTTCTTTTCGATATTAGAAGCAAGACGTATTAATCTGATCATTACTGACACTTCTAAAGGATCTGGGGGAGGGAGGACTGTAACTGAATTTTAGGGAAGTTACAAAGCTTTGAAACCAACTACTCTGCCATTTTAGCTTTTGGCATAACTGGACTGATGCCTAAGAACTCCATAGCTGCAGTGTACAAAGTGTAATTCAAAGTTACAAAGTGTAACTTTGTACAAAGCAATACTCAAACAGGAAAACTGTTAAATCTCCACCATCACTGTAAATACCTCACCTTCTTTACATATACAGTTGAATATATCATGTTTTCTACCATTCCACTCTTTAAATCTTTCATGGATCTATCTTAAAGACTTACCATTTGATTTTACAAACCCCTGAACTGTAAACAAGATGAAACTCTATCTTCCATATAGGAAAATAAACATTGCATGTCAGTGCCCATTCCGCTAAAAAAACATAATAATGTCAAGAAAGTCTTACATTTAAGTTTTCTTTCCCATTTTTCCTTCCTGCATCACTAAGATGGGAAAAGGTCAGAGGAAAATCTACCAGAGTTACAACACTAGTATAGGCAAAGCGACAACAGCAACTTTGTATTCTGCTTTACCCAAATTTTCTGAGAGAATAAGGCGGAAGAAATCACAATAAAGAACATTCTCCTCAGTGACTGTCCTATATGCACAACCAATTTCAAACATTAATAACACAAGTTCTGAAGAACGTTCTAATCAATACAGTATCTATTTTTCATTCCTGAATTTCGTTGGCTGTTGAGAAACAAAGGACAACAGCAATTTCAAAACTCTATATAAAGACTGTTAAACCAACAGCTGTATGAGGAGAACTGGTCAGTCATCCTAAGGACAATAAACCATGTGAGGACAGAAAGTTCTGGTACACAGAGAAAACCCAAGGCAGCACATCCCTAAGAATTTCTAAGCATACCAACAGGGTTATCATGATCACTGCAGGAAATAAAAAAACACAAACAAAAAAACAACTACCAGGCAATAGTACTTTTCCCTGTCTCAGGTCTTTGCTTTCATAAGCTACAGGTACCAAATGTAACTATCAAACTGTAAGCCAAAGCTCAGAATTAGGAACACAGGATTTAAAGTCAGGTCTGAATCCTGCAGCTTACTTGAGTAAGAAGTATTTCTGAAGTGGCATAACAGATATAAAGTCAAAGACACCAAAAAGACACGTTTTCTGAGAGCATATCAACCAAAAGAAAGATAAATGGAAATGCAACCTTTTGTACCCTCAATTCCAAGCTGCTGCAGGTGGGAAGTATATTGTCTCCTCACAGCTTTTGCTACTATCAAAAAGTGCACAAATTATAAAGCAAGACACACACCTGGTCATGTATTCATCTGCATGTAAAGCTCATGAAAACGAAAAAAAGGAAAGAACAGAGGGAAAAAAAATTGTAGCTTACAAAACAATTGTTTCAGACTGCAAAAACCTAAGCAGTAGGCATTTAAAGAAACAAAACTATTTTGGCCTGCAGGGACATCTAGTGGCAAATTTCATGATTTGCATTCCTGGTGACAACTGAGAAACAAACTACACATAACAAAGATTTCATTACTTCACGAGAGCTCTTTCCTCGAACTCATTAATAGCAACTTCTAATACTTAACCTACTTACATTCTTACAAACAAAAAACTTTTTTTTCCCCCCCAAATCATAAAATAATTCCTGGCAGTGAAGTGTCAATAGTTAACATCAGTTAGGGCTACAAATATTGTAAGTATATTACTAACAAGAATTTCTTCTGTGCTAATGGCTTATAGTATTTGCTCATAGTCAATGAACAGACCTTAAATAATCTTCAAAATCACACAAGACTACACCCATAATTTTTGAGAAATAAAGGAACACTAGTTAAAGGAACACTAGTTAAAACTTCTTCCTCTCTTGGAGATCTGTTCCAGAAGTAGAGAACCATAAAACATACTTAAAAGAAACTAAAACCACATCATACCTAAAATTAATTCTCCACCTATATATTTGCCAAATTTTATCGTCTTACAGAACTGCAAACTTGTATCAGTTGCCCCGAATTCATAGTATGAAATCTTAACATCATTTTGTGCAGGTATACATAAAAAGGTATTGGTGCCTGAAACCTAGGAAACGCACACTCAGTAGGTAAAATAGCAATATTTATGTAGAATATCTAGCTAAATGAAGTAACTCAATTACATTTCCAAGAATCACTTTTGGTTTGTCTTTCTTCTCCAATTGTTTATTTTCATACAGAGAGAAACATTGCTTAAAGACCTACTTCACATCTCTCTCTTCTTTATATCTACACAGAATGAAAGGGCTTTTCTTTTTTACAAGATTTTTCAGCTGTATTATTTTAACTTTTTGTTTGCTATGAGCACTTAAAATGGTGAGAATACTTGCATTTAGAGAAAAATATGAAGATATTCATATAATTTATTTATATTGCAATTTTTATTTTTATTGTATGTTGTTTACAACAACAAGGCTTCCTTCTAGCTTACCTGGCATAACCAAATTACATTATTTCAGCATGTATTGGTAATTCATCTGGGTGACATATATAACTCACTCATGGCTCTGCTTTCCATACCACAGCCACACTTAAAACACATACATTTATCATATTTGAACACTGTTTTAAACAGATGATACAGTGAATGTAATTTTGCAACTATTGATGAAAAAATTAACAGTATTTAGCCTTTTGCCATGTTTTGTTCAAGCAGTAAAATTCTCAGTAAAATCTGTTGAAAGCCAAACAGCTGTATCACACAATGTATGGTTTAATCCATTTGCCTGCTTCTGTCAGAACTCTAGACCTCTTTATACTCTCTTTCTTTTCTTTTTCTCTAATCGAATCAGCCAAGGTCTTGTGAAACTATAAATTACTTGTGTGAAAGAATAAGTGAGACACTCAAAGCAGGCACAGCCTGCCTCATGAAAGTGACTCTTCAAACACTACCCCTTCTCATCCCTGCTTAAGAGTGTACAGTAAGACTAGACAATGAACTAATGAAAAAGTGTAATCCAATATAAGAGCTCGCTGTCACCAGGAATGGGAGGTTCCACTCCTCCTTTCTTCATCCCCATTCCTAGATTTGTCATTCATCAGACCCTTCCATGAACTGATTTAACTCAAGAAGCCAACACACTTAAACAAGCAGAAAACACTCAATAGTTTTTCTGTGAAGTCAGTGAGTCACGCTAGCTCATGGAAAAATCCAACAAGCTACACCACCAGTGAAAGCAGGCAGCTGGTACTGGCTAGGAGAAAGGAACAAAGAGCCAAGTAAATAGGAGGAGGAGCAAGACTTTCTCCCTTCAGGAGCAGAGAGTTGTCACATCATGAGCTCAGATGTTCATGAAATCACAGCCTTGGACTAGACACCTAGCTTTTAGACAGTCAAAGTTAAGTGAAACAAATCCTACCTTAAATCACTATGCAACACACTCATGAGAGATCAGACTTCCCATGAACATCAAGTGAATAAAAAAAAAAAAACAAAATTACATATAATTTGAGAAATATGATAGCATACCTCTCATTACTTTAACAGTCTGTATACTACTAATCCACCATCAGCAACTTGCAATAGCCAAACCAATCACCTTAAATAGATATATATAGGGGGAAAAAATATCAAAGAAAAATATTAAAATCTTTATTATAGAAAGTTCCATAATCTGGATACTGCTCAGTTATGACTGTAGAGAATCCAGTGAAAATAAACACTTAATACCTTTGTGTGCCTACGTGCAGAAATTTTGGAGAACATCTGATGACTTCTACATTACAGAAGACATCAATCTCATTCAAACTACTATCACTTCCTCCGCAACACCATTCAAAGCACAAATTCCAACAACAATTAAGCATACATTATGTCAGCGTCCATCCCTACACATGGCACACAGTATCACCCTTTCAGTTTCTGTCTTATACTAGAGATACGGTTAATCATTAGGTGAAAAGCAACAAACAAGGTTACACTTTAATTTAGGATTAAAATTTTTGCTTTAGCCACACACACTACTAACTCAAACTGACAGCAATTACTGATCAAACTGAAATTTTGTACAGGAGCTACAGTTCGTAAACCTAGCTGTACTCAAGAACAGATAGTCTACATATGCCACATATGTTTTCCACTGTTTTTTCATGACAAGAGACCTTCAAACACACATGAGAAACTTTTACTCACTAGAATCTAATTCAAAGTTTTACTCAGGCACACAGATGGCTGCTTGTCACAAATAGTTCTATAGTCCACAACCAAAGCTCTTCTGAAAAAATCACTTCCCTTTCATACTGACTTAAAAATAGAGATGTTCAGACAGGACATAGGTCTCACGTTAGTATATGTATGCTACACCTCCCATAGGCAGAAAGATGATTATATGCACCTTACAGCATGTGGACAAAGAGCATGTGAAAGGCAAAGCGAGCCGTGTAAGTCACCATGACATTTTTCCTGTTTATTTTCCTATGGACGTAGGAGCGATCATTTTCCTATGGATGTAGGAGCTTGGTCAGAGGAACAACACTAATACGGGTGTCACACATCCAGAAGTGCAGAAGAATAACCATTATCCTCAAACTGCACAAGGCTGAAGTTCACTGCTGGAAAAGAAGGCATGCAAACGTAAACATCTGAAAGTCTGGCAGTGAGCGGCCTCTTCCTACCCCTGAACTTTGCCGACCCGGGCTTGTGCTGGGCGATTCCCAAACCCACCAGCCCACGACCAGCCAACGGAGGCCGCAGCAGGCTGTTACCACCAGACGGGACACAAGACAAAGACGATCGCACTCTGGGCCAGGCTGCCGACCTCTCTTCCCGGCTTTGCAGCTCTCTGCTCAGTAACTAACGGCCCAGGGGAGGAGCGAGCGGGGCCGGAGCAAAGGCCGAAAGGCCTCCCGCGAGGTGAAGCTCCAAGCAGGAAGGCCGCAGTCCGGCCGGCCGCCCCCGCCTCAGCGGTGCCCTACCCCTTACACCCCACCCCACCCCGCCCCACTCAGCCAGCAACAGCCGCCACCGGTTGCAGGAATTTAAAAATGGCGCCTCACCTCCCGCCAGCGCCTCCGCCCGCCGGCGTCCCGCGGGGCGCGGAGCATGCTGGGAGCGCAGGAGCGCCGCGCCGGGGAAGGCCGAGGTGAGCGGAGGGGGCGGGGGCAGCGTTGCCGCGGAAACGGGCTCGCGCGACCTCTGCGCCCCGCGTGCGCGTGCGCCGGCGGCCCTCCGCGGGCTTGCCCCGCCCCCGCGCCCTCTGGCACCGCCCACCCGCGCGCGCGGGGCGGTGCCTGGCGCCAACAGTCTTTACGTCTCACCGTGTCGGTAGACGTGTTTGTAGGCTGCCGTATCAAAATAACAGCCCTCGGGTGAACGTCGTGTATTTAAAATGCGTTTGTTGTGTCGCTGTACGGCACTTTTAAGCTCCTGTACCAGATTCACGAAGTTCTGTGCCGGTCGTTGCCGTTTCGCTTCTGAAGGAGAGAGGGAAACGACAGAGCTCGCGGCGCTGAGGGAAACGGAAGCGCGGTCGTACAGCTCACAATAATTTCTGATAAGAGACATCTGAGTCTAACGCTTGCTAGCTGAGGAAAAAATTATGTATTATGTTTCGTGCTCAGCGGTACCGAGTAGCTATTGTCCGGTTGCTAATACCCGGGCTTACACAGCCGGGTACCGAGAAAAATACGTTCCAGGCGTTCCTGGCAACGATCCCTGTTTTCTGACACAAATGAGCTCGTGAAGAGCAGTTGAAATGCTGTAAACACGATCTTCTGGTAAGCTTCCTCAATTTCTCTCTAAAATCTCTTTTGACTAAAGCGGGAGGTTGATCATGCAGGCTGGTATTGACACTCCCCTAATAAGATTAACAATGCTTTAATAAGGATTAAAATTGGCTTCAATTAGTATATTAGAAGGTAGGTATTACTGATGACACAGATGCATCCCCAAGGAAAAAGAGGAAAAAAAGCCAAATGATAAATTTGCCAGTAGTTTCATACAGATCTGGAGATTACAATTACAGTTAGCTCCCCTAGAGGTGGTTGTAAGCTCAGTGAATACGAAGGTGTCTAAACCATATTACGGTCACTTCCATAGCTACACTGACAGGAGTTTAGTACTTCACTGGAAGTCTGACTGTGCAGACTGATGTTGCTGTACAGTTTTACATGTACATGTGGTCAATACCTTTGCAATATTAGGAGTGAAATATCAGCAGTATTCAATCTATACCAGAGTATACCTATACCGAAATAAGTAACATTATAACAATTTAAAAGTCCACCTTCCAAAATGAACTAAAATTTAATTTTTATGCAAAAGAGATTTAGATGAAGAAACAAAAAAAAGCTGTGGTTCTACCCGGCTTTAGAGTGCAAAAAATATTTTTAAAAAGTATCATGAAGTTGGATGCCTGACTCTCTTGTTCTTTGTATCAAATTTGCTCATTTTAAAATTATTTTTTTCACTATCAGCTCTACAAATATTAATGTTAACTAAGGTCAACCAGAATTCTTCCTCCCTTGTACAGCTTTATTAACAGGAGTGGTAGCGTGGCCCAGATTCTTTCTTTGGTTCTATTAGTGTCTGTTCACATCAGGATCACACAGCTATAATCTATCGGAAAACAATTAATTTACATGAGAAACATGACATCAAGAATCTAGGTCTGGGGGAGGTGAGCTCTGCGGGGGACATAGCAAAAAAATTACAAAATCTGAAATTATTTAGGTAACTAAAATCAACAGTCAGGGTTGGGTGTCTCTTGCCAGCTAATTTGTTGAATAATGGTGCCATTTTTGTGTATTCATTTCCAATGTGGAATCTTGTTCCAAGAGGATGACTCAAGATGGTGGAAATCGTGTTACCTTATTTTTGCCTCTGTGTTTTTTACATTGTTCAAAAAAGGGTGCTTGTTTCCCTCCAAGGCCCACTGAGTCAGGTAATTCTGATCACCTGGTAGCATTTGTGAAGTATGGGTGGTAATGATGCTCTATTTTGTCACAGTGACCATCTCTCTCCATGCCTCACAGCAATGCGAGAAGCAGTGCTGAAAACATGCTCCTACCTCTCCTTGCTTTAAAAATAGAGCTACTGTAGTGACTCAGATGGGCTTGACCTGGGAATCTGGTAGAGTACAAGGAAAGAGAGAGAAAAAGCAAGAGACAAGATGGAGTTCAAGGGCACAAGGAGGAGATGGCTGAAAGAAGGAGGAATAGAAAGCAGGTGCGTGGGGCTTACAGACACAGCAGAGAAAGAAGAGGGTCAATCAAAGAGATGAACCTGGAGAGCAAGAGGGAGAAACAGCTAGAAGATGAAGACTATAAATATTACAAGACAAATGAAAAAAAAAAAAGGGAGAGAAGTAAATATGAAAATAAGCCATCCTGTTGAGGAGAGAGGGGAAACACATATTGGGGTTGGTTTGTTTGTTTTCTCTTTGTTTATGTCAGTCTTACTCTTCTAATTAAGTCAGTACCTAAAGGAAGCAGGTATAATACCTTTATAATGTGTTGGATTATTCCAACAGTGGCAAATTCCCCTTTTTGAAACATCTCCCACAACATAGGTTTTTTGTGGAAATACAAATTTATGCAGCTACAGATCTCAGTAGTTTATTTTACAAAAAAGTAAAGTATCTTTACTGTATGCTATTTAAATTCACAGTGCGGCTCAAGTGAAAGTAAAGAGATTTCATTGAGAGACCTCAAGGTTTTTGGTTGACAGTATTAGAGATTATTTATGTCTCTTTAAATGTCATCTTACATTAGTTCTGGGTAGATCAGCATTTCACGGAGCAGCAAGGTTCATCCTCACACAGAGAAAGCAACATACAAAGAGCTGTAAAATATGTAGAGAGGCCCAGGAAAATATTTCAATGCGGTTTGCAGATACACTCTTTGGAGGAAAATACTGTATAAGTACGGTCAGAAGATGTCTTGATGAGTTTGAAAGCTCGTTTAGACTTCCTTGCTGCCTCCGTTGAGCAAGCTGAAAATAGTTGCTAGATTAGATAAATCCTCAAGCTCCTGTAGCCCAGTGGCATATCTTTAGAGAAGGGTTTTGCTGTTATGCATATATGCTGCTGGTCATACCTGTAGTTTAATCCATGCTTAGTTTATGTCACCTTGACCTGAATCCAACCTAGCAGGATAGAGGCCAAGTGGGGAATTAGTGTTGGGAATACAAGCTCTCTTCAGCCTCTGAGTCAGCAGAGCCTGAAAGCGTCCAAATAGCGTCATCATCTCATACAATTGCGGCAGAGATGTCTGTGACCGAGTAGTGTGCTATTTGCGGCGGAGAGTTAAAACCAGACATGGTTGTGTGTAGATTGCCTGAGAAAAATAATATTCTTGGCATTGCAAAATCGGAAGATGAAATTGCTTTTAAGTGCCGTAGGGCAGTGATAAGACTCTTCCCGGGTTAAACTCAGAGGGGTTTTTACTGTTGAGCTCAATAGGGCCAGAATGTAATTTTTAGCACACAGGACATCAGCAGATATAAAGCATGAGGCAGTTTATGAAGCCATTAGTCAGGCAATTGTGTTGTATGGGGCTGCTGATCACACAGGCATTGCATTCTCTGCTTTTCTGTTCAGCATGTCCATAGAGTATCTCGTGCTTACAAACACTGATCTTCTGCGTCATTCCCCTTTAACTATGTGTCTGTGGCTATGGGGAAAAAGGATGTTTCCCAGACCAGTACCAACTTATTAAAATGGTATTCAACAGAAAAATACAGAGGGAATTTATTGGGCTACAAGGAGATTTCACATTTATGTATATTGTTTTCATATATTACAGGCTTCAGCCCTGACTGCGCTTTCATTTCCATTAGATTGGCTCCATTCTAGCCACACTAACTAAAAAGAGTTTTTCCAAATTCACACACACAGATAGGTTGAACCACACACTCACCAACTGAAGGGATCATTACTACATCAAATGCAAGCCCAAGTCCTAAAGCTTCTGTCAAAAGCGTGTCAATGCTTCTTTCAGCAGCTTAGCTCTGGCCAGCTTCAAGCTTGTCCTAAGGCGGGGGAGTTCAGCCCCTCTGCTTTACTTGTCTGAATCTGGTAGGCTGCACATAAAAGGTAACATAGCACCGATCCACTAGGTAACTTCACAAAACTAATGAGTTGTCACCTGAGTCTGCAGTCCAAACATGAATTGAGGAGGATACAGCGTGGAAATTTCTCCTTTCAATTACATCAACTCTGTGCTAGTTGCCATGGGAGGCAGAACCTGCCATTTGATTGCTGTACTCCTCCACAGTAGCAAGAGTAATGGCACACCTGCATTCAGGAAGCATTTATCACGAAGTTTAACCAGCACTGGTAGCAGGGTCTGAACTAGCTAGTTCAGAGCAGGTTTTGGTGTTGCAAAAGGAGTTGCAGTGTAGTAGCTGATGAAGTCTTGGGTGCCTTCAGACAGTTTCTGGCACATTCATACAGCTTTGGTTCTTGGAGGTACTGGGGGCACCAACACAAAGTATTTTCATTGTACACTGCTGGTGAGGGTTACTTGTCTCATCCAGTGATTGTTAATGCTTGTATAGTGACCACTACTTGGCTATGAGTGATGCTTCTCTTTCTGTGCTAATTTAAACAGCACCCTTGTGTTTTCATCTCTGCTTTTCTATTTTTGGGTGCTAAAACAGTTACCAGGGTGTGCCATGCACTCTTCAAAGCCAGAATTATGAACAACCGAGAGAACTGATGGTGAGTGAGAAGCCTTTGTTTACATCTGGTTTGCCAGCATGTTAGCAGGGGCTCTTCAGCCCATGCCAGAAGTGGGCAAAAGTTATCAGCAGTTGGGGGGACCGGCTGCTTGTGAATGGAGTTAGCCTGAATATCGACTGAGTTCCAGGCACCCACGTGAAACTCAGCATGACAAGACTTTGGAAAGCCTGCAGGCGACATGGGAGCCGCTGTATGCCATTTCCTCAAATGGGAGGAAGTAGGAAGTACGGCGTGAGTGCAAAGCAACACGCTGTTACCGCACTGTTTCTACTCTGTTCTTGGTATAAAAATAGTATCATTCGCAATGGCTGCCAGTGCCAGCTGACAAGACCTCTGCTTTGTGAAAAATAAATGCAAATGTTTTGCTTTATGTCAGCTATGTTAACTATTAGGCATGTCAGTATTACATTTTTGGCACATGTGACCAAGACTTCTGACAATAATGTAAAAATTCAGCTCAGGTTTCTAATTCAGTTTTCAAAAAAAAAAATCAAAAGCGAGTCCAACTGCTTGGCACAATAGCATCACGCTTGCATAGCATGTTCACACAAGCTCTGGAAAAGAGCAATGATGATAACTCATTTGATGTTTGCCATTGTGCCATGTCATAGCTGTAAATTAAACTCAAATTACCAGTTTTGGTCAAAACTGCAGCAGAGCAGAATGCTCAGTTTTATCAGTATTTTAAAGCTGGGGCTTATGCTCAATTGAATAACTTTGTCACTGCCAAGTGAATAACTTTGTTACTGACAAAGAAAACCTGATAGGGGTTTGAGTGATCAGCCAGTAAGTTTAAGAAACAGTGCTCATCATCAAATAAATGTAAATATTTTTATTTTAAAAAATGTTAATGGCACCTTAGAGGCAGTCATGACTACACAACAAAATATACAAAAATTACATTTCTGTAGTTGCATCTTTCTACAGTGCTGCACAACATGAAAAGGGTATGAGAAACATTGTTGATCACACACTGAGACAATTAACTTTAGTCAATAAAACCAGACAATTTTTGGTACACCTCAATACTACCAGACCCAGGTTCCCTGGGTAAAAAGGAAAGGTGGCTTTGTGCAAAACTTTCCAACAACAGTACAACTGAATATGCTAAAGATACAGCAAATCAACCGTACAAGATCGTTTGACTAGTCCTCATGCAGTCTCTATGTACAGCATCATCTCAGTTTGCTCAGTTCACTTTTTCAGGGAAAATAAGCAATTCCATAAACTAAAATTAAACTTTTCTCAGTCTTTCACTGCTCTAATGTACAGTTGTCAGATTCTTTCTGCTGGATTCTACTCAGCATCAGAGAGACCATTCAAACTTTATCTGAAAACAAGCCTTTTATAATCTCTTGCATTTTAAAGGGGAGCAATATAATTAATTAAAGGCCACGTTCTGGAATGATGGTAAATGAAAAAAGCAGATAAATATTTGCTTCATTAACAAAGAGAATAAACTTGCTTGATAGCTATTCCTAGATGGACTTTCAGAAGTGATTAAATTCTGTTATCCAAATTAAAGTGTTTAATTACATTAATCTGTGTTTACCTTCTGTTGTACCACTGAATCCAGAAGTAAAATGTGTATACCACAGTGGAAAGGGTCTTGGTTTCCAAAATTGGCTTCCATACCACCTAAATGAACCACAACCTTCTGTGGGTTGTTTGTTTGTTTGTTTTTCCCCAAATAATTTCTCATTCATTGATTTTAACTCCAGAAAGCAGTACCTGTGATCATGCAGTTGACTTTGTATCAAACATAAGCCTGAACTGATTCCTCTTTGAACAACAGCATTCAACTTTAACTTCAAATGTTGGAGTCCTTGTTTATGTTATTCAGTAGCTAATAATTAGCTTGTAACCCTTATGATTACAAAACTGAAGCTTATGCTTACCCTGGATTTGTCTAGCTTCAACTTCTAGTCACTGGATCGTGTATCTTTCCTACAGCAAATTGCCTTCACTTATTGCATTTCTATTCCCCAGATAAGCAGTCACGATTTGTTCAAAGAACACCATTGGCTTTTAAATATCCTTCATGTAGTGCAGGTATCAGATCTATATGTGACGGTCCTGCAGCAGAGGCACTGCATAACACAAGCATTTTGATATTAAACTAAAAAGCAGTCAGATTTGATAGTGCTTCTCTAAGAATTCAGAACAAGTAGACATCACAGGAGCGCAGTAAAATGAGAAGCTGCAGGAACGCATATAACAAAGCAGAAAGGAGAAATAATTTAAACTGGGTCTCATTCAGTGCTGTCAATTACTAAATTGGATGTTCAACAATAATGGAGTTACAGTTGAAGCTAGTGGAGGGATCCATTATACAAGTTTTAGAGGAAACCTAATTTAGACCTGAATGCTGAAATGGGAGAGATCACAAAAATTGTGCTGACCTTCACGAGAAACTAAATCTCCAGAAACCTCTGAGCAAAAAAGCTGCCAAAAGCCTATAGAACAGGTAGTAACAACTAACTGAAGGGCTTTCAGTTAGAGAACTACTGTCAAAGTGAAGTGAAATAATTGACTACCAGGCAGCCCCAAGCAGAAAAGACACTGTCTGGCAACATTTTGTTGAGTGGGAGTGTTTTAGAGGCTCATGATGAGTAAGTGTAAGGAGTATACTAAGAATGTCTCGTGTTGTATGAGAACATAAAAGCAAACGGTATCCTAACCGAACGTGGTTAATTGGTTGAGAAGCTGAACAAAATTCTCATTAAGAGAGGTCTTGCAACTGTATGGGATGGCCTAGGCATACTTTCACAGCAAGCAGAGCTCTGACTGCAGGCCAGATACGTACACTCATACAGTCCCAGCCTAAGTGGTGGAAGTGATGGTGATACTGAAGTTAGTAGCACAGGCATCAGCCCTGGCTAGCTCAGCCACCAGCCTGTACTACCACATGCTGGTGCTGTTTGTATCTGTTCCCTGCAGGCAAAGCTAGGACGAACCTTTCTACGCTGAAGCTGCCCCATCGTTCTGCTGGGAGGCTGCCTGGAGTGCAGTTTTAGGGGCAGCTAATGATTCACTGCAAGAAGAAAGAAAAGGGCTCATCTCCCTTTTTGTCCCCACTTTGCACTCACAAGACCTTTCCATCAGCCCTTTAAGTCTCTAGATGTGGAGAACTATCCCCCTCTTTTGCTAGGTTTTTCTTCCAGCCTAGTGAGCTAACATGGCACGTGGAAGACTGCAACACACACCAGTGTCAGCGCAAGGTAAGAAATGGGAGGGTGGAGGCAGGAGGGGAGAGGGGAGAACTCCCTCCCCTTTAGGTGGCCTTCCACTTGGCAGAGCTCCTGGCACTGCAGCCTTACTCTGTCCAAAACTACAGCAGTTTCACCAAAAAGCAGGCTTTTGCCCTTCACATTGTTTTTTAATTTCTTTATGCGTGTCACATCCTCCAGTGATTTAAATCCAGCAGAGAAAATAACCTAGAGAAGTGCTGTGCCCATTTACCAATTAGAGTTGTTTTAATTTGCATGAGTAACATTATGCAGCCTTTACAGCTTTTTCTGTGTCCTCTGCCAGATACAAAGCCAACATGGAAACGCAAGACCCTCCTGTTTCCAATTTGGACCCAGTCAAATTTTATCAAGACAACGATCAATCTTTCATAGGCCCATTGATTTTATGTTTTACCCTCATTTTGCACTGAGGTCATCTTCCAGGATTGTAACAGGATGCCCTTGGAGCAGAAGCCTTCATGTCCCTGGGTGGTACCATACCAACTTCCTTTGTCATAAGAAAAATGACTAACCTTTTCCCTGCCTGACCTTGAGACTACCTGACATTACATTTTTAACTATATGCACTAGAACCGGGAGGATTATCTCTTTAAACATATAGCCATGCAACAGGCAAAGGAGTTTTTCTTACATGAAAATTATTAACACATGGTATTTCTTTCTTGCACATGTACCCTTCTGAATCCATTTAACAAGATGCTAGACAAACTGTGTTTTCTCAAGTGGCCAAACCAGAAGGTAGCAATCCAAACTGAATTCAAGAGTGGAGATTATAATAAAGATGGCAAGAAAACACCACGAGGAGTCACAGCTTTCTGAGGGTCAGTACCAGGACTCTTGGTTTTTTGTAATGGATGTATAATCTTGTGGCCTACAGAAATGAGGGAATAAAAAAAGTCATAGGGCTGATTAGTAAAATGGGTGGTGGAATTTAGGAAAAGACTTCAGAAAGGAAGGGACTCTGAATAGAAGCACACTCATTGCCTAAATAAATGGAAAGTACGGACTATAAAAAGACATTACACACCTTTTCAAAAATGAAGATAGGAACAAATTATATTAAAACAGTGGAAAAGACCAAGAGCATCTCAGGACACATCAAAAGGGCATAAAGATAAACCAAGGGAAACTTGTTCTTGTCATGTAAAGGCCAGGGAAGAGCTACTTCTTTTTTCCTTTTAATCTTTTTAACATTGTGGAAGGGACTTCCCTATGAAGATAAGTTCATGAGCTGCATTGGTGGAAGCAAACTCCTCAGTTTATGAGCTGGCTGTAAAAGGAGGCTAAGTGCAGGTACTTGGAAGGTGGGGGTGAAGGCCTGTTGCAATGCACGCATACAGTGCAGAAATGGGTTAAGAGACATGAGAAGAAAGGTCTCCCTGAACTGAACAGCAGCAGGAGCACATGCAGCAATTAAGACAGAGAAGTTTTATACATAATGCAATACCTCTTTTCCGTCTTCAGAGGATACCAGGAATATAGAGGTAAAGGCAAAGAGGAAAAAAAAAATTATGGAAAAGAATAATGTATCTATATAATAATTCTTCCTGACAGCCAGGGATAAACCAATTGGTAAGTCTGGGCTTCATAAAGGCATATCTCTCTCAGCAGGACTTTTGCTTTCCACTCTACCTTCCTCTCAAGATGAGGCAGGGCTGGGTTAGGATAACATGGGTGTGCCTGATCTGATCCACTTCCGGTGCCTGCGAGCCAGCACAATCCTTCCTGATTTCTCTGTTCAAAGATGTAGCATATATAAAGAATTCTTTAATGATTTTTAAAGTGTTTTAATTGAATTTTCTAAATGCTGAGTTATATCATTATTTATGCAGTTAATTCTGCCCTTCCTTCAGTCCCTGAAGCCACAAAATGTAACTGTATTCACTGTTAATCCAATCATGGTAAAATGTCAAAGTTCTTCCCCTGCCTCCCCTCCCCGCTCCCTTTCCTCAGAATAAGGTTTTCTGAATTTCTACACCAACTATTGCACTTGATTAAAAACAAATACACACATCAAGTAATCCCCTTCCCCCCCCGCCCCGTAAAACCAGCATAACAAATACTGCAACTGAAAAGAAAATCGTTGTGACAATTTTTTTTCAAAGTAAGCAACACTGAACATCAAATAACTGGAGACACTGTCTTTATTTTTCATTTAACAGTGAGTGGAGAATAATTCTGGTTGTAGTGGTTTGGTTTGGCGTTTTTTTTTATATATATTAAAGATCTTGTTTTATACCATGGCTGAAAGCCAAGCAGATTTCAGGGAAAGTTTTTTTGCAGTTCTTAAATCAAGCAAAATAAATTCCAGTAAGAAAACAAAACCGACCCTGTCTCCCAGTAGTGGTACTGTATGCTAATACATTATATTCAGGAATGTTTGTCAAGAGAGTCTGCACAGTGTTTGTATATTTACAGAAGTTTAACTCCCTGCTCCCCTAAGGACCTGTTCCCTCATGCTTCTTCCACATTCCTTAATCTGACAAAAGAAAGAGAAATCCACTGTACCCAGAGTCTCACCACCTGTCTTCTTTGCATTCAGTTAGAGCACCCCAACAATGCAGTGCTAACAAAGGCTAACCTAAATGTTGCCTTTCTGTGCACTCTTTCCCCTTGCAGGTTGCAGGGCTTGAAGCAAGTGAGTGCTTTGGTCTGCACAACAACATACCCACCAGTTACTTGTTTCTTTACTCCTTTACAAAGTGGCCTGGAGATCTTGTCATTCAATTCAGTTCATCTTTGGAAGCCTTATGCCACATTTATGTGTTTCCTGAGTGTGATAAGGAACAGTTGCCAGGGTAGAACAACCACTAATTGTGGTCAATAGTCATCACTGGTCTAATTTACAAACACGAAACTCTCTGTGCAAAGGGTTACTAGCAGAAGCATCAAGTTTTGCTGGTCCTGAAAACTAGAAACCTCATTTGCAAATACCCATTAATTTAGAATCAAGAACTAATAATACATAGGAGTGCATAATTTGGCTTATCATTCTAAGTGGATTCAGAGAGAAAATTCACTTATTAGTCTAACAGGGCTGATACACATTATGGTGCACTCCCTCCAGATCACACTCTTTGCGCTCCAGTCCAGTAAAAAGCACACCTGACATTTGCAGTTGCTTGGATCCCTCCCAGAGCATCATACCATCTGTTGTGGCTGTGGGTTTGTAAAGTGGAAAACCCGCTGGATTAAAGCGGAAGACTGACATAAGCGAGCAGGTCATCACAGACGTAGCCAGTTAGACACAGTCCGATTGAACAGGCAACTGACTGCCAAGTATGCATTTATGTATTTACACTGTAAAGTCCAAGAGTCTTTGTAGCCTTCTCCATCCAGTCTGCACATTTAAACTGGCAAAAAATAATTTGTATACATACAGCACTTAAAAAAAAACAGGGAGGGGAAGAAAAAAGAAGAAAAAAAAGCAGCCAGATCAGCAGCTTCATCTTGGTATAATCATCCTTTCTATGGCACAAATGATATGATCCCAGTTTTTACAAAATATTGCCAGCAGCGTCACTGCGAAAAAAGTGCAAATGATATGAAAACGGCTCTTCATCATAGGAGCAATGAACTTCGCAATCGTAGAAACGCACACTAAGATGACAGTCATGAAGGCCAGGATAACATTTATACATTTCCCCAGGAGCACTTTGGCATTAACCGTTTCGGACTGCTGTGCTTGCTGTTCTTGCTGATGGAGCTCCAACTTTGAAACCCGGGTCTGGCATGATTCCAAGGCTTCCTAGAGACAGAAAACAAGAGTTAGGGCAGCTGTATTTCCATACACCACTTTTTGTGTTTTACCTGCAGAGCCATCCATCAGCTAGACTAGAAGCATAATTTATTATAGACTCCTAAAACTTGAATGAACCACCAACTCTTTTAAAAATAAATGCACATATATATCTGCATGTGTGTATCACTGCCGGCTCAGGCATAATCAAGTCTGACAACAATGTCCAAATGTAGTTTTTACATTTTTTCATGCTTCACAAAAAGTATCATAACTCTAGTGTTCATGACAGATAATGTTTCCTGCATATACCGATGAGATAAAGTACTGGGAAAGCTGTTGCCATGGCAACTTTCACTGCATTAAAACAGCATCAAAGTTAGTTTCTTTGTATATGCTATAGAAAACATTAGGGTAGTACAGACTTGCTGTGACACTAATTAAATCTACTTTGCAACATGTACCATTTGGTTTACAGCACCTCTCTGGTCTACATTACTTTTTGTCTCAAGGCCACCCATTGTACAGTGCTGGGATGGAGTCCTCAGTAAGAGACTGCCTTCTCCCTCTGTCAGTGTGAAGGCTCATTAAACCATACCCCAAGTAGGCAGTGTGCAGCGGAGACAGTGGAGAAATCTGTGCTGATGTTTTTATGGGACCCTTTCTCTCCACGATATATTCCACTTCACATTTTGTTCTAAAGAAAGCAGACCTTACTTTTCTGCTTGAGGATGGACTAATAATGGTCTTTGAGTAAAACAGTTCCTAAGTCACTAACCCCACACTTAAGCCCTCTCAAAGTGAAACATGGAAAAATTTCTGACTGCTTCACTTACTTGCCAAAATGCCACTTTTTGCTGGAGTTGGGACTTGGGCACCACTATGTAACACGGTGCAAGGCTATAATTTAATGAGATGGATTGACTTGACATAACCTTTCACCACTGTGTAAAAGCAAAAAATTATGCTCCAGCATCCCTACTTCCTTCCCCAGTCTCAAATTCCAACCATTTTCCTTGTACTGGCAGGGTTGTTCACCTGATCACACAGTAAGCTGATTCAACCCAATCCTCCATGTAAAAACAAAGAAGCAAAACCCCTGCACAGAGGATTATTAGCTTTCTTTGGCTGGGTCAGTTCTCCTTTGTTTCGGCAGGTTGAACTGGATTACCATGTGACCAGCCAGGCACCAAAGTCAGCACAAAGCACGTGGCACAGCACCTTACAAAAGGCTGCTTCCTTTCACTGTTCTAGGAATTAGTAATAATATAGAAGACAGTCCTTAATGGGTGGCACAAAGTCCCTTAGGGTTCATGCATGCTCTCCACTACACACTAAAGAATCTTCCTGGTCCTTCTTCCACTCTGACCATAAATTATTCTGAAATCATCCCATGCTGCTTTAGAGAAAGTCCAGCTGTAAAAGTCTGATACCTTCAGTTCTGCATTGAGAGGCTGAGCAAGTGTTTTAAAAACGATATGCCCATCCTTTAGGGACAGAGTGCTCCAAAGTTAGGTTGTTACTTAAAATATCCACAACTTAAATGTTTTTACTCTATTTTAGCTTATTTGCCAAGAGACAGGTTTAAAAAGGCCCAATTGTACAGAGATAAAAGAAACAAGGCTGTATCAACATAGCACTTCAATTAGTTTTAAAAGTCTCTGACACTCCTCCAGGGTTCTGCTAATGAGTTAGTGAACATTTCACAGCCCTTCTGCTAGAGAACTCAGGTCTCATTCAGTTTTTACATCCTCAAGATGCCTTCACAGAAAGAGTCCTGCATGAGACCTCTCTTTAAACCTACAAAGGAACCTATGATATGCTTAGATTCAGTACCATCCCTTTCCCACTCGGTTCCCAGGGGGTTCCTGACTCTCACACCAATCAGGAAACAGTGTGATCGGCCTGCTGCCTGCACTCTCTACGTTTAGAAATGTGAGCGCAGGGGTGTACAGGACAGGGTGGTTTTGGTTTTTTGGGGTGGTTTGGTTTTGTTTTTGTTTTTTTTTTTACTATCTGAGCCAAAACAAGACAATCTTTGAGTATTCCTCAGTTGTTAGTGAATTTAAACCCAAGGTAAGGCAAAACAATGTTTTCACCATTTTTTACCACTTGCTCAGACTTTGGTAGAAATATTGTAGTATGTAACTACATGCTGTCAGAACAAACTTGTAGAAATTATTACTGGCTTTTGATTGAAGCCAGACACGACTACAACTGATCACTGAGGTGAACACATCTTGCAGCTTTGATTACAGGGGGCCGTTGTGACCATGGATTAAAACTCTTAACTGGCAAATCTGCAAGTCTATTTATCAGTCACCTCTCTTACTTTTTACCTTAATTTATAATAAAACTTGCCAGTGATATGACTACATATTGTTGAAAGTCTGAGCAAGAGGTTTGTGTTAGGACATTGTCAAAAGTGGCATTTTACACAATATAAGGAGACTCAATTCCTTCCTCCTCTGGTGCAAGAACTGAAAACAGGCCATTCTTCATCCGCAAGTCTGCCTAAGCTATATCATCAATTCCAGCAGATAAAATTCTGAATCCATTGAAACAAAGGGAGACTGTCACCAATTTAAACGTGCTGCGTTTCATTTTAAAACAGACAAAACACGGGGCTTAAATCTTTCCCTAGATTCCTTACATACAAAGATGTAGAAAGATGCAAGTGTTTTACAGTACAAGATTTCTACAAAACGTTATAAGTTTATGATAAGGAAAAAAAAAAAAGAAGTACCTGAACATCTCGTGATCGCTCATATGCCTGATATGCCACTTTCTCCTCTATGCTGGCTAGCTCTTGTTTCAAGTTTGCTGTCTCATGTTGATGAAGATCAGTGAGGTCATTTAACTGGTCTTCCAATCTTACGTATCTTATCAGGAAAAAAGGTCTAAATTTAGTGCGTTCTATTCAAGTAATGCTAAATCATGAAAACAATTACACGTTTTAAAAGGTAACTTCTCAGTGTACTATGGATTCATCTGACTGGCATTACAGAGCATATAGAGAAATCAGTAAAAACTTTGGAAACTCTCCATAAGCATTTATTCAGCAAACTGAAAGCCTTTTTGAGTGTTCCTTGCTGGCAGTGGGTGTTAAAAAGCAAATATTTGTACATCATTGGCAAATTATATTAACTATAAAACAGTGGCTAAGGGTATCCAACTCACATTTTTCCATTTCTCACTTCTCATTTAGACAAGAAGATACGGTTTCATAAGTAAGCTTGAGCCAGTTAACAGCTCGCCAGTAGCGAAAGGAAAAATATGTTCCCTAGATCCCCTCTCAAACACAACTGCAAGGTCCTGCCATTCATGTACAGCCTGTTCTGGCATGTCTCTGCATGGTAAGCCATTTCAACTAAACCATCAGAAAACTAAAATTTTTTTCGTGAGTTTATACAAACAGGCAAACACTGCAGTCGGCACAAAAATGATGGAGGCAAAATTGTCTAGCTATGGAAATGGTGGCAGGAGGCTTGAGATCTTAATGGCAATGAGCTGTCAGAAAAGGTTTCAGGAGAAGGCAGAGCGGCCAAGTCCTGAGTGCAGTAGGCCATTTCCTCTATTCTTTCCTCCCCCATGTTACCACCTGATATCCAGCCTTCCCTTGTATTTCAAGAAGTGTAAACAAGGGAAACATTAAATATTGCAATTCATATTGAGTTTTTGCCCACTAGCATAGTAAGACTTCAAGAATCAAACAATATGACAAATGGGATATAGGTACAGCAGGTGCAAGCCCTCTGTAGAGCATATCTCACTTCTCAGAGTGGATGATAAAGGAATTAATTGCCAAGTAACAAATGCAAGAAGTTGTGCTACAGCACTTAAAATTACATTTCACAGCCATGCGCTACACCAAGGTACAAAGTGACATTGCATCCAAAAGATAGCAATGTGTCTGAGAAGTATTTGGACAAGGTACTCAGGACTAAAGGGTATATTTATCAGCTGTAAGTCAGCTCTGCTACACCGTAGACTGATTAGCATTTTCAAGTCGCAATAGATCAGAATTCTTCCACCAGTTACAAAACAATTGGCATCTCCTATACACAGTGTTCTTGTAATACAATATGCCAGTAAGATGTCAGATGAGGGAATTTTCTGATAAGCCTTCAAGAGAAGGCAAAGAACTACCACATCATTTGATAGGAAATATTAATGTTCTACATGTATTTTCAGTTATTGGAAGGAGTGGAACGTTTTGGTACCAGATAATCACTGGAATTATTTTTTCCTCTTGCTTCTGAAATAATCACACACACAAGCACACACCCACACTTACACTTTCCAAGTAGCTTCTATACCCATTCAAAAGTCATTTCAAGAGAACAGTTAAAAAAAAAATACCTATATCTTTCCTCTTGTAACATCTGAGAAATAAAGCCATAGTCTCTTTTAAATTGTGCTTTTAAATTCTCAATATCGTCAGCTAATTGGGACTGTGTCTCCTTGATTTCCCTTAGTTCCTCCAAAATCATGGAAAGCTTTCCTTGGCTGTCCAGGGTACTTGCCACAGCAGGACCAAAGGAAGTATTCCCATTACTATCTGCTGAGCCAGAGGTCCCACTTGAGCATTCATCATCGCTAACATATTTTGGTTTGGCAACAATGGTGGCACTTCCCCCATACGTTCTAGAACTCGTTTCTGGCCGAAATTCATCCAAGGTATTTTTGAGATGAGCAATGTTGTCTGCACTACCAAATTTGTTTCGTATCAGGTTTGCAAACTCTCTAGACTTGCTGAAAACAAAGACAGGTGGTGTCAAGGATACACCTGGCACACCCGACTTGCTGCTCTCTGTTCCATGCCCAAAGGTACGAGGCTTTCCATGCTGAGTATCTTTCAAGTTATCTTTGGAAGTATCCTTAGTACTTTTGGAAGATCCATTTTGTTCAATATCCTTGAGCTTTTTGTGATACTGTTCCAATTTCTTCTGCAGCTGGGCAATGGAGTGGGCAGATTTCTGGTTCTTTTTCTCAAAGACTTGTTTAATGCGCCCAGCCTGTTGCTTGTCTGCACTGTTTACCAGTTTCAAATACTCAGCCACGTTTCCATCTCGAGCTGTTTGTTCAACTTTGATTTGTTCTGTAACCTTGAGGATTTTCTGTTTCAAGCTATCTGCACTGAGTTTGACTTTGTGAAACTCTAGGACCCCATCTGGTACATCAAAGTTCAAGTTGGTGTCAGAGCCTCCACGGCGAATGTTAAGCGGTAAACTCAGGGTATTCATGTCATGTCTTTCCACCTGAGGAGAGAGAAAAGAAATAAATGGAATTTGAATTTTACTTTTTAAAATCCAACTTTCAGTTTCCTTTTCCACATGTAATTATAACAAGTACACAATATAAAGTAGCTTATAGTAGCAAAATAGAAATTTCCTCGTATAAAGTCAAAGCTACAGGGGAGGCATGAGACAAGAATGACCTAACCAGAATAGCTTCATCCCTATTAGTATCTCATGCTAGCCTCTGTGACAAAGAAGGTACATTTCATTAAAGCTGCCGTAATGGGTTTTCAGAGCTTTGAGACCAGAGGGAATTAATACAATTGCTCAGGCAACACCATTGCAGAGACAAGGCAGAAGCTGTATTAAAGCATCTTTTAAAGATGCATTTGTGAAATACTTTAACTACTCTTTGCTTCAAAATGCCTGACATCCTATGTTAAAAGTTGATTTCCAACTACAGTATTTATTATTGCCTATAACACTGAAGATCTTGCAGCAAGACCCATGCATACATACACGTCCAGTGATCACCATTCAATCTCTTCCTTGATTAAAAACCATAATTAAGCATTGCTGTAAGGCTTGTTTTCTCATCCTTGCACAGTTTTGGTGGCACTCCCAGAAATTCTCTTCAGTATCCCTGTATTTCCCTTAAAATATGGTCTCAGGAACCAGACATGGTATCCTACTGTTAATGACATGCATCACGCACAGATTGATCAGGAGAACTATTCTCACCCTGTGTCTATCATGACAGGTTACAAACACAGAGGGGGTAATACAGCCATAAAATTGGATCTGTATCCGACCATTTCAGAGGCAAGATCATCTCTACTCCTACTTTATATTCTTATCCTTATATTACTGAGTATTACAGTACTTTTTTTTTTTCTTCTTTTTCTTTTGCTACTGCACTGCTCAGAGTGCAAACCTTTTTATGCAAACATAGAAGTTCACATTCACCAACCTCTAAGAAAAACAGACACTTGAAAAATGCAAACTGAAGAGTTCTGGAGTTGACAAGTTCTTCTGGAGAATATTGGTTAATGGTGACCTTTAAGACTTAGACTCTATTCCACGGATTAAACCGTGGTTTAAGGCTATTAGTGCTGTGGCCTAATAGCTCTGGACTTTAGCAGTTTGTTAAAAATAATTGAAGTTGAATCATATGCTTAATTATTAAAAAGAGGTGCAAGTAATTTTTATAAATATATAAGAATTGTGTATGATTTAATATCATCAGTCATACACGCTTCACAGAATATCCACTTTACTGATGAGATCTCATTTTAGCATTTGCACATGACACACATGGATGGCATTCTATATGCAGGGTCATACCTAAAGACTGACAAAAATCACAAGTGTCAAAATCAACTTCCGTTTTTATTGATTTTTTTTTTTTTAATTGAACAGGTCTTAGAAATATAACTAGTAGAAAAATAATAGCTTTTACAGATCACTTTTTAAAGTGATAACACTCATAATACTGTTGTGGTAGCCAAAATATGCATTTAATATAAGCAAAAATAGTTTGACATAGGATACTTGTATCTTTGGCTCATACACCAAAGAAAAGCAATCAAGGCAAATAGCTGAAAAGCTTAGAGACTAGATCTGTACCCCGTATTGCAAATATTTCCTTAAATGGATTTACTGGGTCTGGACAAATTCAGCAGAGAGAAAAAGCTCAGTATAAAACAATAAAACAAGTTTCCGGAAACAACCTAAGACATTTTTGAACAAGCTTTGGCACAAAATTATACTGTAATAAATCACCGAATTGCATGTACGCACAAGACAGATCCATCACTGATGTCACTCAGGACAAGCTGTACATACTTCCAAGAATGGGTGGGTCTATCTCTAACCTTTATACAGCATTAAATGTTTACTTCCTTAGTACAAAATAGTCTAAAAATATATTGTAATAATTGGATACATGCCCAAACCAGATCCCTTCTCCCTTATTTCCTCTCCCTCACTGGAGTCTCTAGCGGTCAGCAAGGTCTATCATCACCATGCGCCCCCTGCCTTCCTGGAACTTCAAGGTCACAACATCAATAGAGATAAAAAGAACAATAGCGTCAAGGGAATACACCTGCTGAAAGTTGCATTGCTTTTGGAGTTGAGGAACTCAATTAGCATGTGGCACATCTACTTCTGAAATTAGTAAAACTAATCATAGGGTCAATTTAAATTCAGTGAAGTTTAGAAAAGAATTGTGTTTAAATTCCCAAAACACTACTAGGTGTAGTTTTTTAGCTTACTGGACTGAGAGCTCACCAAGGGTGCAGAAAAGTCATATCCAAGACATTCCTCTATCTGATTGTATTTGGCCAAAATGGCAGTTGTCCTCCTGCCATCATGATGCAAGGTTGGGTCAAGCAACAGAGGCTCTTAAAATCTTCTCTTGATGTAATACACCTTTTTGTTGGTGGGGTGGGGTTTTTTGGGTTTTGTGGGGTGGTGGTGGTGTTGTTGGTTGTTTTTGTGTAGGTTTCCAGGGGAGAGGGTTTGGTTTTTGGGTTTGTTATTTTTGTTCAGGTTTTTTGTTGTTGTTTTGTTTTAAATCAGAAGCAAGCAGACACTGGAGGACCCTGGTATCTCTAGACAAGTGGCCTATCACCTGTCTTCTATCTTGATGAGGTAGAACAGTTTGGCAAAGATTCATTTGTGATTGCTTTATAGCTCAACAGTAATGTTACCCCAAGACACCAAAGGTCCAATTTCAAATTCTCTCTCAAATCCTACCCCAAAGCCTCCTTGCTGCAACAGTCTTGTCTTGAGATGAGAAGAATTACCCTCTGTGTACCTTCCTGAAGCACTGTAAACGTAGCTTGCGCTTCCTGCTGTATCGTATGCCTAGTTCTTCATACTGAGAAGACTGTCAGTAGGAGTCTGGGATGCTACCTCATCCCCACAGGGACTGGCACACTCTCCTGTGATGTGGGCTGAAATCCTCCCACAGGCAGGAGACTGAACACACATCCCCCTCAAACTACACGAGTGCTCTTCCAGCTATGCTATGGGAAAGATGATGAATGCCAACATACGGATGGCAGGAACAATGGTACGCATTGTTCCTTCTGTGACTCTTGGGTCACCAGAGCCTGACAAGGGCACCAAGCTGTTAATAATGAAGAAGTTGTTGAGAGATTGATTTGTTTTTTAAGATTTCCATTGTGGCTGCCAAAAGGAAAAAAAAAAAAACAAACCACGCACACACAGTAGTGGCCCCAATAGCCAAAACAACCTATCTGGGACCAGCCATATTTTTGGAAGTAGGAAGCACTTAAAGAAAAAAGAATGGAATCATCATACATCTCTCCTATCACGATAACAATTAATAGCGAGCTGGGGATTAGCTATAGATGAGAGGAAGCAGTCCCAAGACAAGTGCTAACACAAGGAAGGCAATGCACCAGCCCAGAGTCTGAGGAAATATGAGACATGTCCAGGATCTGGTTTCGAGGAAAAACAGGGAAAAAAAATATTTGCACATGGTTACTGGGATAGCCATAGCTGATGTTAGCCTGAAAGAAGAAATCTGATGCTTGGAGAGACCACTGCAGTTTATGGAGCAGTTCACATATGCACTTTGCTACAACCCAGTTGAGAACTAATTGTAACACTTGTGCTGCTCAAAGACTAGCTTTTAAGAACAGTGATTTAGGAGTGCAGCAATTCAGGCTCCTTGCCTGCATCAGAGCCAGACACCACAGATAGGTACCTCTCAAGGGTAAAGCAACTTCATTCTGCCCAACCCCCCTTCTTCCAAGGAGCTAAGCAGATCCCTGGCTGCATGGCCAGGTTGTTCATGCAGCCCATCCCAAACCAAAGTCCAGAGCTTCGAAAGAGATAGCAGAATAACTGCTTCGTGCAATGAACACAGGCGCACTTCTAAGAACCCTTCATTACGCATGAGTTAGCAGGTATACTTTCCGTCTTAAATGGTAAGTGGAGGGCTGGGCAAAAGGCAACCTGCCATTCATAAAGAAGCATTCAGAGCACAATAGTGCTTTGAAAAACCCAATCACAGAAGCAAGGATAGGGATTTTATCAGCATCATAATGATCCGCATATTTTCTTTCTTACCCTCAGCAAAAGCAAGCCAGAGTTCAGATTTGCAGGCCATGCTAACAATGAGCTCAGAGCACAAAAGGACCCACATGCCCAAATGCAACAGGTAAGACTGTTGGAAAGGGGTTCCTTATGGACAGGAACTGCTGAACGGATGAGAGCATCATGCTTAACAGCCTATGTAGATTGGCCATTATATCCCCTGGTTGCAAAATGCAAAGCAGACATAGAAGGTTATTTCTTCCCCAAAAATCCTGTGTGGGATCCATTTGGGAGAAAGAAATCTGTAGTGAATAGAGCATAGAGAGCATGCAGCCCACCCTCAAGCACACATCTCATGGCTGCTCAGATGAATCACTTCCTCTGTTCCACTGACTGTGTCAATAGCTCTCCACTGACAAGTGAGAGCTCAGCCACCTATGTTTAGGTGTCAAACTGAATTCTGCTGTTTATTTCACAGATTTCTTTCATAGATTTCTTTCATACTCTTCTAAGAAGTGGTTGAAAGAAGCACAGAGAAAAAGCATTTGCAAGACAGAGTCATTGACTGCATATACACATCAGGCTCCAGAAAGCACACGTCTTTGGGTTGCCTCACTAACAGAAGCAAACCATGAAGACACAAAGTGATCTACTTATTCAAATAGGCTCAGTTTAAAGGTGGTTGTTTTTTTTTTTTTTTCTTTTTTTCCAAACAGCCTCATTACCATCATCAGTCATAGCTGTGAAAACTAAACAAAAGCTTATGATGACAATTTAAGTCTATCTTGCAAGACTTTTAGAGGGGTATCTGATTAGTGCTTAGAAAAAGAATCCCATAAGAAACACATAAGATAGGATTAAGGCAGCTCTAAAGCTTTAGGGTTTAGCAATAGTAACAAAAATAATCAGGAGTAATTATCTTTTTGTCAAGAAGTATACATATACCAGAGGCACAGGGGTTCCAATGGGTAAAAGAGCATGCAGAGAAGGTTTTGCTACTTTTTCAGTATATTCCAAAGCAGAAATGTGTCTGGGGAGACAGTTTTACCATCTCTTTCAAATTCACTGCTCCTTCTAAAACCCACAGGAGAAGAGTCCTTCATGGAAGGCTTAAAACAGTGCTTAATTATCATAAAAGGTTTTAAGTTATACAAAATCAGCCCCCAAAATTGCTGTACAGTATGTTACAGAAAAACACCCTCTGCTCATGTTTTTTTAAAGAGCTACTTTAACAGTAATATCTAGAAGTACCTACACTCAGAACATCATACTAATAATCATGCAGAGGGTTGAGAATATAGGAATGGATGGAGATAGCAAACCCTGCTTCTGCTTTTTACTGGGGAAATCAGAGGTCCAGGGTAAATGATTTGTCTGAGAACACATGGCAAACACTGATGGAGTCAACACAGAAGATTGTTCTTTTACCATCAACAGTTCCTCTATCACCTATCAAAAAGACAAACATTAAAGCTATAAGGCGTCTCACTAACACACATCAGGGGTTTATTCCAGGTAGTAGTCAAAGATAATCCCAGATACCCTTTGGCAGGTATCTGCACTTCAATATTCAAAGGCTGGGGAGCTTCAGGGCCATTTCAGGAGTAAGGCATCATACAGAGGCAGACTAGCCTGTAGAGCTTTGGATACTTTTGAAAATTTTCCCCAGTTATGCCAACATGGTCTGGTAATGATAAAAATTCAGTTGTTACACTAAGCAACTTAGGCAAGACCTCAGATATAGACTAAGCAACTAAGCATACTAGGCAAGACCTCAGATACAGAACCCACTCCTTCTCTTTGGAGTGGGTTCAAACCCACTCCTTCAGTTTGATCACCTATCTTTCCCTCCATTTTAATTCTTTTTATTAGCATCACAGAGTTGAGACTAAGTACAGGCACCTCAAGAAAGATGTAAATGTGCTTGTAATTTTAGTTTAAGCAAAAAAAAAAGTTTAAAATGCTTTAAAACAAACTCTGTAGAAAGCAATGTCAAAGAAGGCATACACACAGAAGTTCTGGTATTACTAGAAAGACAGCTTTTACTCTCTTGGTCTAATTTGGTCAATGCCAAATAGCCATGTATAACCTGCGACCCAAACAGCCAAGTTCACACCAGCATTGTTTTGCCTCAAATCCTGTGGACATGCTCAGTTCAAACTAGGAGTATCCCAGAATTAACCTTTTATCTAATTTCTAATTAAAGGAGTGAACTAAGGCCAAATTAGCCAGGTCACTGTTTGTGTGTAAATAAGTCTTTAGATACAGTACTATGGCAGATTAAGCCAACAATGGGAGAAGAGAACAATGGGGGGAAGAGGCAGTTTTCTGCTTCATTGCTAACACCAGCTCCTTCAAAACCCAACAACATCCACTGAAAAGTGTCCCATGTCACGACTTGCACTCAGTCCTGTTCCAGGTTGTTCCACAGCATAAAACTGACACAAGCAAACCAGTGCCAATACAAACAACTTCTGTGCCTAGACACTGCAAACTTTAACAGGACTTTATAAAAGTAACCAAGCTACTTTCCATTTACTGTCCAGCAGTCATGTAAAACAAAAAAAAAAAAAAACAAAAAACAAAACAAAAAAAATCACTGTCCTGACTAGGGAAAACAATACAGTGATAAACCAACACTCAGATTTACTATGCTTAAGTTTCTTAAGCAGGCAAGAGGTAGGCTCCACATCCCGCAGTTAACTATTTTGCTGCAGATCAGTCCCACTCTTTAGATAAGTGCCATTAATTAAGAAGGAGTCATTAAAATACTCTCTCCTAACTTGTTAAATCAAAACAAATGTCACTTATGTGTATGTTCCTTCTTTCTCAGGTTTCCATAGCAGTATAAGGAAATACTTGGGACCCCCAGAGCCCCAGGTGCTACATGGGTGGTTCCATAGAGAAGTGCTTATGAGAAGCCTGCACTCTCACTCCCACTGAAGGAGAGTGCCTTTCACCTGACACAAACCCCTCAAAATACAGCCACTATGAATCAGTGTGGGGGTGGCATATTTTTGAAGAGTGATGCAAGACATTCTGTATCTCTTCTTCTAGACTAATTGTTCAACTCTTAGTGTTTCTAATAAGTGCTTTCCCTGCCCCCCCCCCCCCAATGGATTTTCTTCCCCTCCCATTCAATAATAATCTTTCTTTTTCTAAAGATGTTCAAATAGGTGGCAAGAATGAAATTTTCCAGAATACTGTGAAATACTGAAAAACCAGCTGGGAAATACTGAAAAGCCAGCTGCTATACATTTTCAATTATTAAATCCTTTTCTATGAATGAGAATTTGACAAAAAGCCAGCCACATCCCTGTCATGACTAACCACATCTCACAGTTACAGCATATGCTTCTGATTTCCCACCACTTGTGATTTAGAGTGTGCTTTCCTTCGTATCACTCCGTCATCTAACTTCACATCACAAATTATCTATTCCATGTTGATAAAGCTACAACAGGTCACCTGCTCCTTCCACCCCGTTCTTTCTGTTTCACAGTCAACTCTTAATATCACTGCTATACAGATTGTCTAAGCATTTCCTGAAATCCCAGCTCCTGGAACTGTGCAATCATACAAGACACTGCCAGGAAATATTACTAAGTTTCTTGCCCTCAGTTACAGAGAAACATCTCCCACATCTAACTTAACAGTCAACAACCAGCCAAGTCCTTCTTCCCCCAAGATACCGACAATGTTAAAGAAATTTTAAAGATGTGATTTACAGATCTACAAAAATCAAACCCACAACCCAACACTGATTTCAGAAAGTCTAATTCATGACTTCTCATTGCTTTGAGCTGACACACTTATGTAAAACGTATTTTGTAACAGGAACATTAAGACTTTACAGTAGCAGGGAATTTTGGAAGTACTACCATTAAGAGATAAAACACTCTAAATTCAGATAGACTGGCCATCATGTGCAAAAGCCCCAAGATGTGGGTCTTCTGTTTGTTTTAACCATTGCAAAACTTCTATTTATAAACAAGAGAACAATAGCTCCATCACGCATAAGAACTTTTCATTTGCATTAATGCTGCAGCAGCACATCCTGAGCATATAAACAATCACATCTTGTCCTGTACATGAACTGAGTCACTTATTCAGAGGAGCCTGCTTGCTTCTTCCTTTTTCCCCTCTTCTCTCCACACTGAGCTGATAAAGTAAAATCTCAAACATACGTTTCTGTTACATCAGCAGTTCTGCTTATACACAAGACTTTTAGTTCATTTTTTGATATGAAGGCCTAATCAAAAGATAAGGTCTGCTTCACTACATTACGTGACTAACAACCACAGGCTGCCTAATAAGCAGCTTAGATGTCATTTTTCACTATTATGGGAACTACTGGAAGGCTTGCAGCTGTGGCTTTGAGCACTCTTTAAGAGGACTTCACACATACCTGATATTCCTCCCATCTCTCTGACTTTTAGATATCAGAGGCTCTAAACTTTGCTTGTCCATTAAGTTCAATACCTGGTAGCCCTCCTTCCAGGTATCAGCAGCAAACAAACCAACCTAGTTGAACTTGGAAGTGCTAAACACCACAAGGTCTCTCCTTCCTCTCTCCTCCTCCCCACCCCTGCCCTTAGACTTCAGGCTGCTCTCCAGGAAAGGATCTCCATTTTGAAGAGCGTTCCATTTACCTCTCCATAATAACTAGCACATCTCTTGACAAGGCTACTTTATTTTTTAAAGCTTAGTTACTTATATACACAAGCAAACTTTCACTATTTGCCACATTACAAAAATATGAGTACATTTTTTTCTTCCACACCTGATATCCAAGGCTTGTGTTTGTACCCAATACCACAAATGAGGCCAAAGGCAGAGAACTGCAGGGAGACTGGGCCACCAAAATTCAAGAACTTTGACCATACTTCATGATCTACATATACTAAAAGAAAGAAAAAAAGAAAAACGACAAGCCCAGAAAAGAAAGAAGAGAGAGATGAAAGGTTTTATTTGAAAGCCTACTTTACTAAAAAGGTTTTAAATTATTTTTATTACAAAACTGTATTTCATTATGGAAAATAAGGACAACTAAAACTGGAACCACACAGATGCATTATTATACAGGTCATTTGTTATTCAAAAAACACTGCTGCAATAATGGTATTTTAAGCTACTATACATAACTGATGAACACTGTTCTGAATAAACTCTGGAGAAAACATCTTAATTGCAGTGCAGTAAGTGCCAAAATTCTCTGCAGATTCAACGGAATTAACCCTCTACCTCCTGAAGACCACAACAATGGAACTTTAAAGCATTTTCTTATTTACATTTCTTTTTAAAATAGCAAAAATATTTTCCTTTATTTTTACTGAAGGGGCAATATAAAGCATTAGGCAACAGAACCAGAGTTTCCTACTCAGGCAGTACTCTTTGCAGTATCTTCCTCCTCACCTCAAAGAAAATGAAACATTGTCCACCAGGTTAATATAAATAACATATTTCAGAAAAGTAGAAACATAATGGAACAAGGTTTTGTGCTGCTGTGACTATGCTACTAAAGTGGGTCACAGATGATTTCCATTTATGAATAGAACTAATCAGAACTTCGTGAGCGACTATAACAGTCCTCCTTATTCTGGAGGAAATGTCTTCAAATATTATTTGTATGCTTACATATATATATTATTTATATAAATGCACATGTATAAAAATATGCATTTATAAATATTTTAAAAATATACATAAAAATATTATTATTATAAGCAACTACTAGTCCACAGAAAATTTTATGTGTGTATATATATATAAATAAAAATAAATAAAGCCATGTTTCAGCTGATGTGCACCTTCTGGAGAATCTGCTCTTGGCATGGTATTGTAAGTTTACACCCTAAGAATCACTTCAAATAGTTGCAACTAAATATGAATTCATAAAAAAGATAACTTTTCCAGAAAAAAAGAGACACAAATAGCACACGTTTTGAAGATGAGTGTGCCTCTACAAGCAGATCTCCGTGAATCCTTTTTGAAGGGGGTCCATGTGTACATAATAGCAACGCAGAGTAAACAACTGCCTCAGCTAGTGTTTGTGCACTCTCTAGAAACAAGTTCCGTGTGGGCTTGCATCCCCCTGTGCAGAAGAGCGTACTGAATTTGACCCACTTTGCGACTGCTCTGATTCCTAGACACGTAGAGGCAGCACCTTCTACCTTCCTGCTTTTGTAGATTTGAATCTCTTCTCCAGGTGAAAAATATTCAGGAAATTTTACTTGAACTGACAGTTCTAAAGTGATGAAAATTACATTATTCAGCCAATAGACTATTCTTTTTTTGAGGCAACTAGGATGGAAATCATCCTGCTCTCTTACAGACTGCCGAAAGATAAAATACAATCACAGAAACATTCCAATTTCATACCTGGACCACAGTTAGCAATGTGTCAGTCAACATATTTGCTGAACCAATTGCCTATTTGTTAGTTGCAAAGGAAGAAAACCCTTCTAGAAGCCTACAGCACATTTAAAATAAACTCTTACGTTAAGTATCTTGAAGGAATCACTGTACATTAAAACACTGTCTATAGCATGTGATTTTGAACAGTTTCTCACACAACCTTTTTAAAATGTTTATGAGTTTGTACTGGCATGAATCTTTTCCTATAGGAGGTGGAGGGTTTGGTTTTTAAAAGAATATAAACAACTTTCCTATCAGTCTTTTCTCTCTGAACCAAGTTCAGCTAAGACTGATATATCAATTTTATTGAAAATTCATTGAATTATTGAATATTGAAAATAACCCACTATTTGTACTTAGTGATGGGTCATCTCCATACTCTGTTTTTTTCCTTTTTCTTTCAAATTTTTACATACACCATACACTTCAAATACTAATGCACATTACAGAAGATATCTCAAGCAGTAAAAGAAACTGTATTGTAGAGAAGTTCCACAAGTTAATAAGAAGACATCCATTAATTAAAAACCCAAAATGCAGAAGGCTTGTCTAACTGAAAAGAAAATCAAAGAGATTCACCCAATTAGAAAGGAATAAAACCCTACAGTAAATTTTTTATCTAGTCTTAAAAATATTCCTATCCTGAGAACAGACTTCCCCAATTAGTAAGATTTATTAAACTGAATTACTTTGAGATAGCAATTCAAACAATAGACAATTTTGGAAGATAAACTAGATAAAATTACACTTATGTCACCATATTACTTGTAACAGAAGTGTTAAATGCCAATTTTTAAGTTTTAGGGGTAAAGAAACAAGCTATGTTTTAAACAACTGCCTTTAATGGGGATTCACAAAATTTTGAGACTACGGCACAAAGCTTCTAATGTCATTTTGAACAAGCTTGAGTAGTAACTGTTATGTATTGCCAGGGTAGTACTGGCAAATCAAAGCAGACTTTTCCTCTCAGAGATTATTGCAAACTGATGTTCGGCCAGACCTAAAATGTCAAGGGTGGAATGAACTCCTGTGGATACTAAAAGCTCATTACGAAGCTCACTGCCTTCTACTCCAACTATAGCGCACATTTGGTGAACATCTCTTTATTTAGTATAAATACACAGGAGAATGTATATTATGCACAAAGTTTAGGCACAAATTCAGTGCTCAAACTAAATAAAAAAACAAACCAAACCAAAACCCCGCTCTTTTCTCTCTGCCATTCCAACACAAAAACCATTCCCAAATGCAGGACTGTGAGATGAGAATCACAGACAAGAAACAGTAGTGACTTTGTTTAACAGATTACTGGAAAGTGCTCAGAGACTGTACAGTTGCACAGCACATGAAACTGCATAGAACAGAACAGATTCGGTAGAAAAACTGTGTTCAAGTTGGTCTTTCTTAATCTGCTAAAACCACGTTGCTAATCTGAAAGTCATTTAATACAGTGAAATTAAAACCCCTTATCTTAGATATTGTAATTGAGAGGGTTGATAAAATATTACAGACCAATTTATGCAACTTCTTTCCTACATTAATATGTTTATGCAAAATAGCGCTCAATGTGGCACAGATCTAGTCAAGAGCTATCATAGGAGACAGGAGGGCTAAAAAGGTGACACCAATAATGCAACAGCAACAGTAAGAGTCACATAAGAAAATGACAAGCAATGACAGCTTTGCAGCCTGTATTGCTTTTACTGCCTTTTCTTGCCTTTGGATAAGTGTTACAGGCCCCTGTCCTTCATATTCAAGGCCTTTCAGGCTTTTTATTTTTCATAAAACTCTACCTGGGAGGACAGAGGGGATTAAGGCCTTTATAATGTTTTTAGAGTCACAATTTCATTTGGATCTCAGCATTATTAAGGATATCTTGGGTGTTTTGTCCTAGCCCTCCAGAGGACGCAATGGTGTCAGAGGGATTATTTATTTAATCAAATAAGGCAATACTAACAATGTTAAATTGTTCTGGGGTAATGTCTCTCAGGTAATGAAAAAATTATTCTTCAAATAATATTTGTTGAAACATAATTAAGGTTCCGAGAGGTTTACTTTACAAAGATGTTTATATGGCCAGATGCCATGCTAACCGTAATTTAGAGTCTAAAGACAAAACAGGCAAACTTGTCAATTCATATCAAGGAGGAACACTGGCTAATCAAAGTGAGATTTTTTGGAAGAGGAAGCCTTAATATTGTCACTAGAATGTCATAGTACAGTCAGCTTTACATAAATAAAAACAAGTATAGATTGCTACAGAAATAATACCTACACTGACAGTTACGTGCTTATTCACACTCTTAGTTTAATCACGCTTTTTATCGGGGATATATTTTACCTGGTACAATACTTACCAGGATTTACAAAAATTCCCAATCTATGCATTAATGTTTCTTAAGAGTCTTACAGAAGGAGATATAGGAAATTAAGATGATCCCAGAACAATTTGCCTTTTTAAAATAATAGTGATGATTTATATTACAACACACAAACAACAAGTGTTTATTCTGGATACTGCAAAATCCAAAGCACATGATTTTATACAATCCATACATTTCAATTTGAATGGATACTTGACACAACAACTGATAATATTGCTTAATTAATAAAACACAATCTTAAAAGAGAATGGATTTTGCTATTTCTTCAGTGGTGTCTACTATTAAACCCACAGTGATGGGTAAGTCAACTGGTATAAATACATTGATAAAAACTAAATTTTCAAGTTAGACATTAGTGTAGACCTGTGTTTTACCCCAAGAATGTCTTCCAGCATTGCTGGTAAGCTTCACATGCTATGAAGAAACATAAAGCTACTTATATTGTCTAAGCAGGAATGGTAATAGGAGTTATTCATATTATACCTAACAAAAACTTCATGAAGCAAATAGATATTTCAGATTCTTATATAGCCATAACCTGTGTTAGCTAGACCAGGATAGCAATAATAAATATGCACTTCTGAAACAAGAGCACAGGCTATTGCTTTTCTGCTTGGTTGAGTTGTCACACCACCACTCACCACCCATGACATACACCTTCCAGGAACTAAGTTACAGAGTTCACCAATCAACTTCTCTGCCAAGTGCATGAAAACAATAGAAGATGCTTCAGAGCATTTTTAAGAGGTTTTTTTCAGCTCACTGAAAGTCACTGCCTCCCTTACCTAACCACGGAGAATTGGGAGTGCCTCTCTCAAGCCACTGCCATAGCCAAATGGTTGCACTCATTTCATTATAATATTTCTGTATGAACCTACAGGCTGCCCAACTCAAATAAGTTTGTTCCCCACATTCTTTGGCCATTCCAGCACAACAGAACCATTTAAAGCAGGATACAGGAGTTCAGTCATGTACTTCCCTACCTACCTTCCCCGTACAATTTTATTATGCCATAAAATACTGCAGTAAGCCTTGATGGTCTTTTTAAGGCAGCTCATAATCTTAATTCAGAGCATTTTAAAAGAAATTATCAACAGAAAATGGCATGTGTTCAGCTTACAGTCAAGCTAAACACAGAAGGTTTCTCAAAAGCACATAGACATAAACGCTAGTTGCCAATTATCTTTTAATGCTAGTTGCTACGTACTAAACTCCTATTAGATTTTTCTATTTTTAGAGTTGTGGAGATGTTAGCAGCCTATTCACCAATATGATTTGATTAGAAATGAAGCTGCAATCAATATGCCGTTCCTAGCCTGCCCGCCTCCCTCTCCTTTGAACTTTCTAAATAGATTCATTTTTTTTCTCTCTTAAGTTTCTATTCAGACAGTCTAAAAGGATATGCTTTATCACATGATTGGCTTTGGTGTAAAAGATTTATAAACATATTACCATATTCAGTCATAGCAACAGCACAGAAAAAAAGGAACAAAGCGGAGCTCAGTGGGAAAGGAAGCAGACAAGAGTCATGCTGTCCTTGGAGTCCGACCATGGTTACTGGCACTGCACTGAGCCAGAGCTCCGTACCTGAGCAGGGAGCTCTGCTTGGCTACAGGCTCCGGGATCATGTAGTAAACAGCCTATCATTCGACACAGGAGACCTCATACCTTTGAAAGTGGAAAAGCAAAACAAAACCCAAAACACAATACTCATTTTAAAAGATCAAGGTATTAGAAAATTGTCTAAATATTTTTTCCCTTTATCTCTCATTTGGTCATGTCCTTAGAGTAATTTAACCTGCATAAACTACCGTCTATAAATCAGATATTTCGTGGTCTCCACAGGCAGATGAAGCTCTAACCCTCAAAAATATGCCTCCTGTGAGATTAGCCAAATGATGCTAGCCTAATTACAACTTCCACACAGTCAGTTAATACTCTATACTGTATTACACGTTGAAAAAACATTTTCCAGATAGTCTTCCTAAATAAACAGAATGACAAATACACTCACTTTCTGTAGGCAGTTACTTGACAAGTTTGAGAAACACATAAATTGCACCATATCTCTTTCACAAGCCAATGGTGCCAACAGCTCCTCAAGCAAGTCCCGCTCTTTCTTTCAGCTACTGCTCTTTGCTCATCCACAAAGCCTGTCATGCCTTGACTTCAATTCCATGATTTCTAAGGAATGCTTTTACCTACTACCTCACTGAAAATTCCACAACATATGTCCAGGTTTCACAACTATGGCCAAGGCCAAAAATTCAGGAGCCACATGGACAGTGGTTAAGTTAGATCTTGGAGACTCCCTTCCCAGAACAACTTGTATTTGCTGCTGTGTCAAGAAGCTTTTGCTGATACAACTTTGAATTCAGAGAAATAGAGGGTTGTCCAAGAAATTGTAGTGCAAACTGCAATGGAAGCTATCTCAGCTTATGCCCTCTAGTTCTTGGTATGTACGTTACAATCAAAGCAGACTGCTGGCAGGTAAGCAAGTGGAAGAAACAGGTTACAGGTGTCACCTTCTGTACACAGGAGTAACATGCACCAACCTAGCTACAGTCTGGATTTTCGTTCCAGAGTATCAGCTATTTTCCAAAGTTGAGGAAAGTACTTGCTACCAGCATTAAGTTTGGACAGAAATATACTTTAAACAGTAGCTCCTGCAGACTTAGCACTGCGTACCATAAAACAAAGGTTTGGGGAAAAAATAAAAAATAATAAAAAAAGCAGGTGGTAAACTAAAACCAAGAACATTTAACATTTCAGTAACTCAAAGTGGCCTGAATGGCTTATATTCTATGTCAGCTAGGGAGGGAGCTTGTAGATTTGCAAACATTCATTAAATGCTTTGGGAAATTTTAATGAGTTGCAGTGATTTGCACAGGCCAAAAACCTTCCATGCAACAGAAACAAAATGTGAATGAAAGGAACTCCACCACCCCCCCAAACGAAACTGCAAATGACAAGTCACTTCTTTAATTGATCTGCTCTCCAAATTCAGATTTTCAAAGTCTGCCTCTACATATGATTCTGTTACTAATCAGGCAACACTGCATCATTTTAACTTTATGGAATAAACTGACGTAGTTAATTATTCATCCCATTTGGTCTGTACGCTTTTTACTTGCTTTTGATTATCTTTCTTGTTCATTTACTGCTTTAACAAGGGTGTTATAAAAATAAAGGTCAGTACAGAAATAAATACACCAGGTGTTATGTTCCTCTGTGTAATTTAACAATATTTAGACAATAGTCATATAGCCTGAAAGCAAAAGATACAGTAAAAATTACTGAAAAAGCCTGTTAGGGCCATCTGCTAGCTGAAAGCCAAATATTCACCAAAATAAAAGCAGCTATATGTTCAAACATTTTCGGATTCACTTATCCACAGATACTGGGATGACTATAGTGTAGTATATCCATGTAACAACGCTTAAGCACATTTAAAGTAGTATAAATAGACTAGTAAAACCAACTATTTGTCGTTATTTAGGTTTTTATTGAAAAGCTGTTTCACTCCTTAGTGTGATGTAGGTGATGTTTAGTTTCTGGTACTGACTTCACAGTACAGGTTTTAAAAGATTCATGCACAATGCTGTGCATGCATTCTTGTTTAGCACGCAGAGCTGGGGTTGGGGGTTAGCAGAGTGTAAATAAGACACTTATGGCTTGGCATAATAAAAAATTTATACCATCTTAACAGTGCTTTTCAAGTTCTCTAGATGGCTTCTGGGTCACATGAGGTAACAGATAAGAGTTCTTACTATGTTTAAAATATTACAGTATTGTGATATTTGATTATGTAATGTATTACAGCTGAAACTTGTGTCAGAACTGATCACAAGTTTTCTTACAGTTCTACTATTATCTGTAGGGAAATGAAAGGACTCTTCCTGGAAATACCTCCTGGAAAGAGCCTTGTTCCAGAAGATATATAGTTTCATTACACATACCAACAACACCGTAGGCACTATATAAGTTTTAACCCAATCAGAGAAATTTTGTTACCACCTAGAATGCTAAGACCCAACTATAAGTACTTATCTTGCTGTCAGACAAAATCTCACAGTGCAATGAAAAGAAAATCTAATGGATTCAGGAGATGAGCTAACAAACTGGTTGTATAGAGACTGCTACAAGTGAATGTACATAAAATCACTACCTACAGACTTGGCAGGCTGCCAATATCCCTTACAGTGAGCAAGTCCAGCAAGGCCAAAGTATTTTTAGAGTAAAATTATCACAGTTGGAGTATTATACCTTTATGATCACCTTCTGAAGTGTTCTCATTGTTAACAGTAGAAGTTAAAAGTTATAGCTGGTAGTTCTAGATACCTGTCTCTGGCACAACGTGCTGGAATGATTTGAGCTGTACTTCTGACCTGCAAAAAGGCAAATCCTAGAAAAACTCCACTAGTTGCAAGAGAAACCCCAATGACACACTATCTCAAAGCTTGCACTGAGAAAGTCATGCCAGATGTACTCAATGACCTGTTCCATAGGAATTTGCCTTTCCCCTCCCCCCAAATCACACAGACACACTGGTGGGCAATACGAGCCAGAGATGAAAAGAATAAAAACTAATCACCACATTGTTCTTTCAAACCAATCACGAGTTCCAAGTATTAAAACATGATCTATTTATTTCCCTTTTGGTCAGTGTTGCCTCCTGAACCTGCTCAGCATCTGTTCATAAGATGAAGATTTTGTGATCTGCCCACAGAAGATTAAGTGTCACAACTGCTTTCATTGTTGAAACACTCAAGGACTCCTATTGTGCGAAAAGTAAACAAAGTGTGTCTTTGACAACCACAGACACTTGATCCGTGCTTACATTTAGATGCCACATAACTCCTGCAGCCACCTCAGGTGAAATTTCATCCTCAGTCTGATACCACAGGCATCTGACACCTTCCACATAGTGATTCTGCTACCTGCAAAATAGTCTAAATTCTTATGTCTTCACTTTATCTCATCCATGGCATGGCTGGCATCCATGAATGATGATGGTAGCCACTTTGGCAGGTGGAACCTGAACCAGTCACTATTTTGGGTGAAGCAGGAAGGCCTGGAATTTTTTTAAGTATTAAGCTCAGGAAGGACACTGCAGGACCTATTCTGCTCCTTCCTGGAGGATAGGAGGATGCCACATACAAGGACTTTGCTTCAAATCACAGCTTACTGGTTAAGCACAAGTTCATGAGTTCTATTCACATGAGCTTCTGCTCATGTGAGTTTCTGCCTCACATGAGGTCAGGCTTTTCCCCTTACCACTCTCCACCCTTCCTTTATCTCTATATACTTTTTTGTGAACTCTTCTGTTCTCAGTTCCTTCTCGGTCACTGCTTACCTCCCACTTTTCTATCTACATACCTTGTAACAGGTGGGTACCTTCCCCTAACCCAGAACTTCTGCAGGATCTACCTACTCCCCAAAATTTCCTGACTCAATTTAGATTTTGCTCATCTCTGAGCCAAGGAGTCTTGAAGCTAGGCTCTAGCTTTATAACATTTATAACAGATGCATATAATTTGTCATTAGTGGTACAACTTCCTGTAAATCATGTCAGTATCCACTCACATTAGGAAATATGAAGAAAATAATCTCACTATCCAAGCGCAATCTTTCTAGTAGGTCATTCTCTGTCTCTCAAAAGATGCCTTATCAAACGTGCAGATACTCTTTAGCTTACATAACTTTACAAGGAAAGCAACAACAGCTTTAATTCTAGGAGTCTAACAGTAAGTTAACAGCAGCAATATGATGCAGCTGCAGAAATAAGAACCAATGTGAATGCAGAACAAGCAGCTCTGTAAGCCATGTAACAAGCTTTGACACTCAGCCTTCCCCATCAGCCTGCCAGTACCTGGAAGACACTTTTTCCTCTCTAGTCTCTTGTGTATGCACCTTCACTTCTCAGAAGTACAAAAAAAGTATGAAAGTGTTCATGTATAAAAAACAAAACAAACAAAACCCGAACCCAGGCCAATACTGAAAGCTTAAGTGCTAAGTTATTATCGGCCATAATCTACTCATGAGGCTATCCAGGCTGCCACTTGCCTGTCAAGCAAAAATAACATCTGCTTTAAAACCTACCATTGCACTGTACTGTAGATACTGCATGAGGGGGAGATGATTGCAATTGCACTATAAAATACTCTTCCCAATTTTTTTAGCTAAACTTTTTATTTAAGCTTACAGCAATTAAAAGAATAAATTAAAGCTCTGGGTTATCTGTATAATGAAAAGAATTACCAACATCTTTTTGTCTCTCTTTTGTGCCACTCAAATAACAAAGATTGGAAGGATGGTAAGTAATACTTCAAAAGCAATTTTACCTCATTAAAACAGAGACATGATTCTAAATAACCTACAAGAGAACTAACGTAGGTAGTCTGAAGACTTGGTATAAGGCAAATGTCACTGTTTCAAGTGAGATGCACTTCGCCAGTCATTTCCTGAATTCTTTTTCCTGTTATTTCACATGCTTTAAAATCTTTTTTCCTGAAGAGTTTATTCCCTCATTCTCCCGGGATTTCTTTGCAGTGACTTCATAATAGTCCACTAACAGGGACGCTGATATCACAGTCTGTTGCCAGGGGAATCAATTCAGATGCAAAATGTATCGTGACTTTACTGCAGAAATCAATGGGGAAGAAATACTCCATCAAAGCTGAATCACGTGTTTAGTCATATGTGTCTTCAGCAACAGGCATGGGGAAAGAAATAACCTGTAGGCTTGCTTATCAATTAAGATTGTTCATCAAGGAAGTAACAGCTGGGTTCTAGGCTCTCTTCGGCTTCAGACACGTTCAAACTCTCAGCTTCAAGGAACACACCCCAACCACCAACCTGACAGCTAAGACAATGGCATTCCTCTGCCTCTCCTGAGGAACTCTGGCCACTGGACCCTGAGATTTATGGAGAGATTACAAAAGAGAGTAGGGCAGTGAGGACATGCCCCAGCAAGGAGAAAACTGTCCTCACACCACAGACATGTTTTGAAGAAATGCACTGTCACTGAAAGAGGGCACGCTAGCGTGTTGCTTTGTGTTCTCAGGCTTGCTCTTGTTATTCTTCAACAGGGAACTTGTTGCCCTGAGCCCCTACAGTGCTGGTGCCAACCTGCCTCGGGAGGTGCAAAGGCATTGATCAAATTGCACACCTCAGAAACACAGGCTCCCAAGCATCTCATCAAATAAGATGGTGGGGAATACACAAGGTGTCCGACAGGCTCCTTTCCTTAGTTCAGCAGCAGCTTACTTATGCTGCACTATTTCTATGAAACATGTTGAGTCTAATTTTTATCCTATTCCTGTAAAACCACATTTTGGACCATTTTTTCAGTATGTTATTAATCAGCAGGGTTTGAGCCACACATCTCTCCCATTAAAAGAGCAATTGTGCTGTAATGTTCCCCACCAGCCATGACCTGAATGGAGCTTACCAAAACACACATCCATCACTACTTAATATTGACAGGAATAACTTGAAAAATGGTATTGTATGCAAGCCAGAGTGCTTAAATAGACTGCAGGCAGAATCTGATTTCCATACACTGTTCTTTCCTCTTCAGTAAACGCATAACACAAGTAATGCCATCTAGTTACCTCTAAAATCATGGTAGGGTGGAATTGGCTTATATACCTAAATAATTTACCACTCAAGAGAGGTGATTGCAGTCCAGTTTGAAATCAAGCCACGAGAGCTTATCACTGTTGAGACCCCTCTGCACACATTTCCTGACTTAAGAACCCCAAACTTTTGGTTACAACAACTTTAACTGTTATGCCTGAGCACCCCATGTTCTTTTAAAACTCTACTTATTTTATTTTTTTCTATTAAACATACTCATGATAGAGATTTTCATCAACTAGTCAGAGGACAGCAAGTATCTGCACAAAATAGCTTACATACTTTGGAACATTTTCTTGGACAATCCTGCTCTATATGTGAGGTATTAGAAAAGGTAATAGGAAAATTCTGAAAAAAAAAGTCTCTATCAACTGAAGCTTCAGTTTTTCAGATTATGGATCTTAACATGGACATCTAAAGTTTGGCAAACAAAAACTGAACCAGAGCTAAAAAGCTACCTGCAATATCCAGCTTTCTATGCAGCAAAGTCCAACAAAATAAAAGTCAGATTTTATTTTATTAATTAAAGTGCACTAAGTGTAGACAAGCTGTTAAACACGTAACACTTGGTAAGATACTACGCAACAATCCATTCCAAAAAAAAGCAACATTTGTTAATTTTTTATGCAGGTCATGATTTTCTTGCTTCAGTGCTTGTGAAAATGAAATATTAATGCCATGCACAGGCATGAAGCATACTGAAAACCCCCAGAGCTCTGTCAAGACACCTAGATTCAGTTTCAGAAGCAGCAACCAGAGCTACTTCAGTAAAGATCGTTCTTCCACACTGCGTGGCAGAAAAGCAGTGCAGAAAGGCATTTCATTGATTAAGGCATGGATGAATCCAGATTCTCGAAAAAGTTATCAGGAACATCACTATGCTATGCACCTGGAGACAATAAAACACTGTCAAACAGAATTAAGTGTGCCTAAAAACCAAACCACTAGACAGCAATGAACATGCTTTGTTCTTGGAGAGAGAATTCAAAATGTAGATTGACAAGAATTTTCTGTTTATCCCTTGCCACATGAAGCACGTGCCCAAATTTAGTTAACACTAGTCTTCTGTAAATCTTGAATTAACTCATGGAACATGGATGAAAAAAACCAAGACCAACAATTGTTTAAAACTAAGTAGTAAGATTTTAGTTTCCAATAACAAATGCAACCATGGAAATGATCAAAAAGAAGAAGAAAAAAAGGAAATAGCCCCCTCCTAAAATTTCAATGGCGCGTTCTCTATGTATCAACATAAACGCTTCCTATGGCACTTGTTCTCAATGAAGAGAGCAATAGTGTGATAGGAAACAGGCACATCAAAATGCAGTGGATACAAGAATAACTGTGCACATCAATTGTGGCAGGAAGCACTTTGAGTAACTCCAAGCACCACACCAGAGTAAAGTGGTCTGCTGTCAATATCTGCTTCTTCACTTGACATGTTTTGCCTTCCCAAAGGCATACCATCTCATTTTGAAGTCATCTACCTTCCTTCACAGTGCTTTCTCTGGCCACTTACTTGCTGCTAAAGGCACAAGAGTTGGCTGGGATGTTGTGTTCAAATCAAACCTGCCTTCCCAATGCTCCTACAGAGCTCTCTGGCAGGCCCATTTTCTCTTTCTACACTCCAGTGTGACACACTGAAGATGCTAGAGCACCTTCAGTCAAGCATTTAGGGCAGATCATTAACAAAGCTTTCACTATTAACACACTTTTGTCAGTTCATCACTACCCTGCTGATACGAAAACTTCATTCAAGTTAGAGTATAAAACTGCCTTTCGTGGGAGAGCTCCATGGTAGTCATAGACACTATCAGAGGGCACATGTTACACTTGACTGGCAGCTGAATAAGCACTAGTTATGCACCAGGTGGCTAATTTGATCCCACATTAACTCCATGCTTCTTCTGAAGGGTGTCATTATTGTTAGCAACACAATGCAGAGGAGACCACAGACAATTAAAAATTTGTTGAGAGAGAGAGAGAGAAAAAAAAAACCTCTTTTGCAGGGCTAGTTACATGCAAATCAATGGTCAACCCAAAGACAGCAGCATCAGACTGTGCTCAGAACTAGCAGACAGGCACCTGCTTCTAAAGTTACTGAAGAAGCTAAATAGGAAACCTCATACCTGAGCACAGCCTGTATATTAAACAAGTTGTCTACAGTTCTACAGCTCAAAAGCAAATACCAGTAACTGCTTTAAAGACATTAGCAACCCAATTGTCTTGTAACTGACAACTGACAGATTAACAACATTTACTATGACAAGCTGTATGAATTTTCCAAGAAGCATCTCTAAATCACTGCTAGAAACCACATATGCCCACAAAGTCTAGCCAACCCATTTTTTAATAATAGATTGGATATCCCTGGAACATTAATCTTCTGTTATGCCATGACTTAATGCTTGAACTGGTAAGCACTATAGGCAAGAACATCTACATGTTAACACAGCATTACTATTTTTTAAGCAATAATTTGTGGTTGGCTTATATTTCCCAGGCTACAAACTCCAGCAGCACATTGCCCATCATATAACTTTTTCCGATACGTCTGGAGGGTATCAGGACCAGCAGCGAGGGCAGAGGGCTACAGTGAATACGTACTCTAGTCTAACACCATTAAGCAAAATTAAGGCTTACCCATCACTAAATGGATTGGATTGTTAGCTAAGCAGTTTAACACAATAATTTCATTTGAACTAACTACAAGTGTGTATATATTCCTGTGTATAGAAAAGCATGAGATAGGGGACCTGACAGTTCTCTACCACAAACAGAATTTTAGAAAGTGTTCCATAATGCAAAATTATCCACTACTTCTTAAAGATTTGAGCCTTAGCTTAGCCTGAATAGCAGCATAGAACAATTGCTGTATTCCTTTGGACACATTCAAACTGATAGAGAAGAAGTGGCAGGGACAGGATGCTGTATAATCCCCCACAATCCAGCAAAAGCATTAGTTCAGCAAAACCAATGAAGTCTAGTATCATATGGACCTTAGACTCATTTCCTACAGCAACAATGCCAGCAACAACTTCCCAGACCCCCTCACTGCTCACACCTCAATACCCTCAGATTCTCTTAAGTCCCTAAAATGCTATAGAATATTTTCTGGTTCCTCCTGTGTCCATAACTGTCCCCTATAATGGCTCCAACTTCATTAGTGTCCCTTGCATAACCTTTCTGACCCTGCAGGTGGGCAAGAGAACATAATCTGTGGATAATCTTAACCTATCTACCTACTGACGGACCAGCAGGCCAGCCAGTGGATAATGGGCAATTTGCGTCTGACTTTCAGTTCCTACAAGAACAGATAAGTACCTGGTCAGGACACACAAAAATTATTTTCACAAGATGTCTGGGCTCATTACCTTTGAAGTCAAATGTGACAGAAGACTAGTATTAGACAGAATACATTCACTTCAGACCTGAATGATGCAAAAGCCTCAGGAAATATGTAAAATAATTTCCAGGACAGAAACAAAGGACTCAAAGGAAATTCCTGGCTCCTAACATTGAAGTTACATTCATAAACTTAACAGGCTTCCTTTCAAAAGGAGTCATGTATTTTTCCTGCTACTTAAGTTTGAAAAGTAATTTCAGAACATCAGTACTCCCATGAATAAAAATTTTATCTTTATTTACTACCTTTACTTGCAGTTAGATCTTTCACTTCTACACCCTGCTTGATTTCAACTGTTTGTCCTTATTATTGGTGCATAGGTGCAGGATGACATACATTAAATGAAAATTAATTTAATAGTAGAAAGTTCTTCTCTTTCCTTAAAGGAAAATTATACCAGATGCTTTGCAAGATTATTAACCATCTCTAACTCCATCTTCCTTCTATTCCCTATCCCCTGTGAAATCTCCACACATTGTTTATCAAGTGTCAAGACTGACTCAGGGCCACACTCATATTCTAAGCACAGGGAATTCAGCAGACATGGTGTTTACCTTTGCTAAGATAACAGACCATATTAACTGGCAGGATCCACCACTGGTTAAAACAAAAGTTAAATTTATTTTATTTTCTATTTACCTCCAAGTATCTAATTAAGTCTTTCATTGTTCTCTCCTTGAAAATCTGCTCAGAGATCTATTTGCTTTAAAGTCTTCCACATCACTGAGGTTATGCTAAGGCCTTTATTTACTTAGAGTATTCCTTTCTCTTTTACAAAGAGGTCCTACACTTGCTATTTGTCTGAAGGGGGGTTAGTCCTGCTAACTCCTTGCAGTTTTCTCTCCAGCACAAAGACTGAAGACAAAGTCCATGTTTTATTTTCACCTTGATTACAAGTACCTCTCATTTCTACGCATTCACTCCAATTTGCCATTCTGCCTCCACTCTTAAACACCAGTGTCTTGCCAAAAAACGAGGACAAGGTTAATAATTTAAATTCTATGCACAAACCTAAATAGGCTAATCTCATTCGCAGTTTATCTTCACTGGGGAATTTACCTATTCTCTTTTTATTTACATAGTGGAACATACTGTTTCTAGTTCTAAGGAATTAAAAAAGTAAATACTTTGGAAACAAGTATCTGAATCTCTTAACAAACAATTTACTGGTATCAAAGAGACACGAAACCTAATGAGACAAAAATGCTATGAATGTATTAGTCCAAAGCAAAACGGATGCAGAGGGAAGAGAAGAGAAAGGTTACTGTAGGAGGTGATAGGAAACCTGCACGCTTCAGACTGGGAAGAAAATGCCCGAAGAATCTGAAAAGTGATCCACCAGTTTCATAAAAGCTCTGGACAGGATTTAGAGCTGTAACATGAAGAATCTTTAGGGATGTTTAGAGGGTTTCTGGGTTTTCTGTAATGTTATGAAAAATATATGCTAATATGATAGCACAGGTTCTTTGTTACGAAATCTAAGTACTGTCAGCACTACAACCACCATAGGCAATTCAATTTATGAGACTTCTGGCTAAAGTCATGGTATCACATGCAAGAGTAGGAGTAGTTTAGCCACTGAAATACTAATGTCTTAAATAAAAATAATTAATACATGTTGCTACTGTAATTCATACTGGACATTCAATCCCAAAAGAGGGTATGTCCTGAGCCAACAGCAATAAAATTATCTTTTCTTGTGGTAGCTTGCAGATGAACAATGACTAACAGTGACTTCCTAATCTTCATAGCCCTCACCCCTATTCTCTCAGCTTTGTCCTTTCATAATGAAGTTCCTAAACTACAATTTCTATACAAGTTTTCACAGAGATGGAAGACTGCAGGAACTGGTATGAATATAGCTCCCAGGAAAAAAAAAAAGGAAAAATAATCATTACATGCATTTCACATGGTGTAATTTACAATCTTCTTTTTTTCCCACAAACAAAACACTGGAGGCAAAGATCAGCCAGAATTTCTAAGATAAATACAGTTATTCATCCTTCAGTTCTGTTTGTGCTCATTTTTCTAAAAGGAAAAGAAAGGTTAAATACATAAAATATAGAAAGGGTATAAATATTTTATATATGCATATACATGTGTGTGTGTACGTATGTATAAAATAAAACACACAATGGCATGTATTATGGCAATAAAACTACATCCTTGCACTCTTTTCTTCTCTCCCACAAAACACAGACAACCCCATGTCTAAAATTGTTACTACCAAAAATACGTATCTGGCGCAAAGTGGTCATTTTAAATTAATGTCTAGCAATTAGGAAACTTCATTTGGCACCTGCAAGAGTGATATCTAGCATCCCAAGAACACGGAGTTCTGAGTCCACTTAGGAAAAAAAAAAATTTATCTTGAGCGCCCCGTGGTGCATGAAGAACACACCTTGCCAAAAAGAGCTTTACACAGTAAAGACAGTCCATTACTTTGGTGGGAACAGGGGAATGACTTGACATAATTCAGAATAAGGAGATTAAAAATAGAAGTGTGTCTTCTGGGAAGTTCAAATATCAGAACATTGCAATATTTTCAAATTGTCAATTTGTTCACTTCTGAAAAAAAGTATACAGAAGTGATGCAGAATATATAACATATACTTACAATTTCAAATAATGCATAAGCATCATCTTTAGTCATTCTCCCTTTTTAAAATGACAAAGGGCTGAATAAACAATGCAAAGCCTGCTCAGGCAGAAGAAAGCTGAGCATAGTGTTAGCCTAAGGCATGCTTCTGAGCATTCAACATTCGAAAAAGCAAGCACATCTGCTGTGATAATGCTGAGGGTTTTGTGTTTGGAAACGAGCTGTTGAATTGAGGACGCTTTGTACCTTTGTTAACATGACTGTCTCCTAAATCTTATTGCTACTGCGAAGATAATGACAACACATAGACCTGTCTGCCCCAGGAGGAAAAGACATTTCAGAGAATGACGCAACTTTATCACAAAAGTGTCAGAGCACTCAGAACTGAATCTCCCCAGTATGTTAATCACAGCACTGCATGGTACCAGGCACTACCCTTCTAAAATTAAAGCTTCCCCAAATTTAGCAAAGAATAATTATTACAGGAAATAATGTGTTGGCTAGTAAAATATATGGCAAGCTCACTGCCCCTTATATGGAAATTTCAAAAACTCAGCTCAAATACAATACTTCCATGCCAATTCTAACTCTGTACCATGAAAACACACTGATATGATGATTCAGTATATTAAGACATGAGACTGTTCAAAATCATATTGGAAGGAGAATTTCTTCCCATTTCCAATTCACTAACCCTGCTTTAATAAAAGTATGTATTTATCAGTCCATCATCCTGCTGGTCACCAAAACAGCAACATCATAAGAAGCATATTTGGCCCTACATAGAAACATACAGTGACAAATTTTAAACAAGTATTCAGATGCAGCTATTAAAACCTTGTCTCTTTCAGCCTTTTTGAGACTGAAAAGGGTTCCTTTTTCAGCCACACCTACTTTACAAAATGAACATGACAGCACTAATACTTGCCAGTGTCTGGGCATAAAGTAGTCTCATATAGACAACATGTACGAGTGACACTGAAAACTTACCACACAGCACTTCTTCCCAAGATGTAAAGGCTCACTGCATATGCTCAAACACTATACAATTTTACATCCTAGCCTTAGAAAACTAGATTCCTGCTCCTTAGGGAGGATTCATTTTAATTGGCAGAACCTGCCAAAAGGTTAAGGTAGATTGTGGTCTGACAGACACATGAGGAATAATAAACTGTCTAATATTTCCTATCATTACAACTTTTGCTGTAGGTTAGGCAAGGCCAAGGTTAACTCCTTAAACCAATAGAAAAATTACTGGAAAAAAGCTTACTTCAAACCCATATATACACAAAGAAACAAGTTCAATCACACTTTCCAATTCCACGTTCTAAAGCTTCCTACAGAAATTTCTGCCTTGGGCTTTTTAAAAACCAAGTTCTGAATTTCTGAACCTTGTGATGCCTACCTTGCTGAATGAATGATTTTTTTTTTTTTGCATCAGCAACACCTATAACAAGACAACACAAGTACTTTACACTGTGTCTGTGTGCTCCCAGTTCCTATCACTAAAAGCTTGTCTTTTTCTAACTACTTACTGACATACTGTAAGTTCATAAATGCCTGTTTTCATTAATGAAATTGTTACAAATTGCATCTGCAGAAGGCCTAATCCTGAACCACTGAAATTACCCAGTGTTGCTGCTGATTCACCCAACAGCAGGACACAGCTGATGGGAATGCCCTGGTAGTGGTCTCGTCTGCCTGCAGCCTCAAGCCTCCCACAAGACGACACATGGAAGTCAGTACCAGTCTAATTCCAATTCAATGCACCACTAATAAAGTGCAAAACACTGCCAAACTTAACATTATCAGAAGCACATGCTGCTACCAGAAGTAAGAAGAGCCCTACAGATTTACAGAAGTAATCTTTTACTTTCTTGCAGTAACGATAAGGTAAACTTAAGATTAGTCTCCTTCTTTCCAGGTCATACATTGGTATTTTTTCACCTTTCTTTCTTTATTAAAAAAGGCAACCCTTCCACAATTTAATTCTGGCTTAATTACACAGAGAAAAATAATGCATTTCTGTACAGTACTCACAGCAGGAGCACTCTGTAATAATCATAATTGAGCCAAAAGAGAGAGAAGAGGGGACAGGAAAGGTAACATCCTGTACTGCCAAATTTCTGAGCAACCAGAGACCAATGGTTTCTATGCATAATGGCAAAGCTGGCAAAAGATAGGCATTTTTAAAAAAAGTGTTCCTAAAAGTGTAGTGTTATGTGTAAGTGAAATGAAGATTCAGTAATATTAAGAATGCACAGTGCAAGAGGGAGAGCCAGAAAAGCCTTTTGCTTGTCTGCCTAATAAAAGGAACTTTAAGTCCCACTCAAGAGTAAAGTCGATTTGGCACAGATGCCTAGATACTGAGTACATACATCTAGTTCTAAAAAGCATGAAAAATGGTGAAACTTGCATCTTTTCTGCAGTGTCTCCAATATCCACTGTAACACAGCTATTTAGAGTGGATTTAGTCTCACCCAGCTTCAGATGCTCACCTGTATGTGATTTTGTTTAAGCTTCTACCAAATCAAGAGAGATCAGACAGATCACCTGCAAGAGCTGCACCCCTCTCAGCTACAGAGGGTGTCCTACACAACTACTACTCTTGCAGATACCCAGTTTCAAAGTTACACAAGACATACAATTTGGGGGGCAAGAAGCACCTGGCAGATAGTCTTAAAATCTGCCTGATGTGGAAAGCAGGAACATGCATCCACTACATATTGTTGGATCTCCACAAAAAAGTCAGAGGTTTTTTTGGTTTGGTTTTGTCTTTTTAAGTCTATCCAGATGGCTAATGATTCTGAAATATGTATCCTTCACAGTATTTATCCCCTCCCCTGTGCACATTGGGAGAAATCATACTCTCTTCAGAGAGGTTAAATGACTCCCATCATTACACAAGGGCTGAAAGCTGCCACAGTAGCCTGAACCCACGTCACCAGAGCCTTAGGCTAACATTGCCACCACTGCTCTAGACTTCATTTCAAAACATAGATACTCTTCAAGCAAATCACTGAACTTCAACCTTCTCTGACATAAACTGCCACACCGTATAATGGCACAGAGCATACAAAGATTATTCTAGTTGACTCTCTCAAGTCCAAACACGAATAACTGAAACAAGGGCTTGGCTATTTGATTCAAAACACCACAAATGGGTGTATCTTTATTGCAAGACTACTTCTTCAAAATTAAAGAGCAGTTTGCATATATGCTACAGTGTAATGTACATATTCACTAGTAAATGAGAAATCCCACCTAAAGCATGCATGAGAAGTGGCAACATAGGTCAAAACATTTTGTGAAAGAACAATTTGTAAGCTACTGTGCTCAAAGCCCAGCTTCCCAAACCTAAAAGAATATCATAGCTTCTGCCATCAACAAATCACAAACAAAAGCTTGATGCCAAGTTTTATGAATGTCACTAGAGATTCCACTTGATCACTTCCAAATCGAGCTTTGTCAGTTCATGTCTTATTCATTCTCCTGAATATTTACCTGCAATCCAAGACTTCCCAGTTCCTTGGTTAAAAAAAGAGAGAAAAAGAGTTCCTTCGAGGCAAGAAAAATGCACAGAAAAGAAAGGTGCGTCTTTTTTTCTACATTAAGTTTATGCTGCAAGACACAATGATGCCCCTCAGGTAGAAATCCATAGCAAGCCAGTTTCATAAATATCAGAAATAGGAAGTTTGCTCAATAGGCTCTCTCGGTGCCTGAGAGAGAGAATACCGTAGGAGTTAACACTGGAAAGACATAATGGAATGACCTGATAATGGCACACATCCTTTACCAGTAGCAGTAAGCATCTAGCTCTTACAAACATCTATGCACCTTGGTGCTTCCCAAGACAAATTACTTAGGATCACATCCATACACTTTATGGGAACAAAACATGCAAGGGCCAACACAGACAACCTCAGAATTTCTTTATATACCTACTGGCAAATAGAGGAGAAACTCTCACTGATTGTCAAAGATCTTCTCATTGTCTCCACTCTTCTTTTCTTAAATCTTCCTCAGGTCTAGTTAAGAAATGCTTTCACTCTCTCTCATCCCCCAGCCTTCCCATGCCTCCCAAATCCAATCCACTTGCACAGAACAGAAGGAGCATAATTCTTGTACAGGTCACAGGCCCTCATCAGAGCCAGCAGCACCTGCTTGTGATGATGCTGTATATCAGCATTGGGCCTGAGTGTCACCCATTGCGCGAACTCGTGTGAAGAAAGGGTTCTACTGTAGAGACCTTCACAAAAAGCTGAGCAGGACAACAGCTTAAGAGTATGGCAAACGCACTGTCAACCTTCTGGACACATTTTTGCACAACAGGAGCCTGGCAGCTACTGAATCAGCCTGCTGCCATTTACTACCTGGCTTTAAAAGAGACTCCTAAGAATATCCCTTTAACTCTTAGGAGCAGGCTGTCACCCTTCTTTTGTTCATCAAAACTGGAATTGTGTAATTTGCTCCAAAAAAGGACTGGTTACATGTGACAAGATGTAACCAGATTTCTTCCTTAAGATATGGGGGGAGGGGGAATGACCAAAGATAACCACTTTTTCTGGACATGAGAGAAGGGGAAGAAAGAAATCAGAAACCTGATGATGTGAAGAAATACTTTGTTGATCTGGCAACAAATATCAGGGACAACCATGACACTGAATTGTGTTATTCCTGCCAAAACGTCTAGTAAAACAAAGATTCCTAACATAGTAAGAGCCACACACCTCCATATTATATACATGCATCAGTAACTGGAGTAATACCAAGTACTGAAGCATTTTATTTTATTTTCAAGTCATCTGTGTGGAGTCAAGAAGGGAAACAAGAAAATTACGCCTGACCTCTGGCATAAGTTTTTAGCCTGATCCTAGCCAAATCCAATTTTTCATACTTGCTTCAATACATCACAGATTCTTCTTAGTGGTTTAAGTACAAACAGAAAAAAAGAAAGCCAGATATATAATCCAGTAAGTGCAGTCAACTTTCTTTTACCAGACCAAAGAGAATCCAAAGGGATGGGATACAGGATGCATCCTCTTCCTAACCCAATGTATCAGAATGTTATTGGTAAACAGTAGAATTGAGGCAGGTATGAGAAGAAAGGGTTCCAGAAGTTGACATTTAACAAAGCTTTCCTTCAACAAAATGCGTTAACAAAAAGATGTATCATAGGAGCAATGTACATTTCTTGCTTAAGATTTTTACTGTATTAGTCACTCTCACACTAATGATATTATTACTTTTTCTTCCTTTGCTTTTTTTAATGTGTGCCCAGCCCCCGACACCAAGAAGCATTTCTTCTGTTCTTTCCTGGTTACTATAATTTTCACATTTTAACTCAGGTTTCTTCTAGACTTACATAAGATAATGATAATTTATTATTTTATAATAATAATTATAATATATTGACACTGGTATGACACTATTGACACTGATAATTCAGTGTCCACATACAGCACAAATACCAAAGTGTGGATTCAAAGGCTCCAGACCAGTACATTCAAAATTTACTGCCGATTAAATTCTGCATCTCACTTACAGCATCTACAACATTTAGACACTTCTCTTAAAAATAAAAAAGTGAAAGAGAGACAGGCAGAGAGAAAGTGGAAGTGACTCCATTCTTGGCAGAGCATGTGAAGTCCCACCTCTATTTGTGTTTCCATCATGCGTCCCTACTATCTTTGCTATTGCCCTGACCATGCCCAAAAGCTGCTGAGAGCTGCCCACACACCCACACACTTCCCCTGTCCCTCAGCCCTGGGACAAGGTGTGAGGAAGCCTGGCACTGGGAGGGGTGCAGAATCTGTAAGCACAATATCTGTAATCTGAAGGCTGTAAGGCTTCTAAATATCTGAATCTGTAAGGCTCTGAGCAACCTGATCTAGTTAAAGATGTCCCTGCTCTTGCAGGGGGGTTGGACTAGATGACCTGTAAAGGTCCCTTCCAATCCAAAGCTTTCTATGATTCTATGAATATGACCACAGAGGGGGTGAAGGAGCCTCATGCTAGGGTGCTGTTAATGAACTTGATACAAGACAGCTCTGAGCAGCTTTGGGAAAGCTGGCAGGGTGAAGGTGGCAACCTGCAATGCTGCAGACTGGGGGAGAAGCTGTGAATGAGTGCACAGTCAAAAGTCTTCTTTGGCCTTCCTTAAGTAAGAAGAGTTCCTCACACCTGATCTAGGCAACTCTCACTCAACAAGATCTGTTCGTTTAGTTTTTCTAACACTAAATGTCTCTTTGAGACTAGTACTGGGTTTTGATCCTATTCGGTTCCAAAGTTTCCAGCTTTCCTTGCAGCTGTCTGCAGCCTTCAACAAAAGCTTCTTGCCTACTGTAATCCAAAACACAGTCAATGATCACTAGAGTCCAACAAACAGCCACCTCCTGTTTGATTTAAATTTCTCTCCTAGGAAGTGAGGGTGAAGCAGTGAATCTTCGGAAGTCCTTAGCACACTTACAGTACAGTATGCTACTAAGCTGTACTGCCCTGAAATAGAAAAATGTTAAGAGTCAGTTCTAATTGGTCTGTCAGTTTGATCTTTGGGCGTCACTCACCTGTACAGACATGCTGGTATAAAGCAGCACATTTTCTGCATATTTATATCATTTTGCATTTGAACAATGAGCCCTAGCTTAATTGTAATTTCTGTATTACATGCACTGGAATAGGTTGGAATAAAAGGAGGAGTGAATGCTGTAAAACCAGAGAAACTTGCTACATCAACTTACCCTAACAAGGCTTCTCTTCCTGTCACAGTAATTCTTGCAGTGTAGCACTGAAAGCCCACTTAAAAATTCACTTAGATTTAAAAACTAATAATCTACAGACCCCAAAGCACTGACTCCTCACATGTCCTGTAAGCTGTTACTTGCTTTTTTGGTAGTGGTACACAGTATCAGGTTTTTCTTAAGGATGGAGGACTTACACTTCCACCAGCTCTGTGCAACACTTTGTCTCACCTTATAAATCAACACCTCCTGCACATATAAACTGACTTGAGAGCACTGCAGTCTTCTCTGTCTTTAAAACACCAACTTCCACCATAATGCTTCATCTTCAATTGAAAAACCTTGCTTTAAACACAGGATTAGCAAATCAATGGGAAAAAAACCAAATCTTATTTAATGCTTGAGAAGCCAAGGGTGTAGTACCTTGTAAATGCAAGTAGCCTTTTTGAAAGCCACAGTCCTATTAACTTTAACAAAAATCACACAACAGATAATCAGAGTGTTTAATTGTTGCAATCCTTAGATATGTATACACACACACACACTGACTGTTCTTTTCATCACAACCTTTGCCAGGAAGCTAAACAGGTTTCCATCCACTTTTAGCCAAACCCACCACAAGAGCATTTATTTACAAAACAAAAAAAAGATGAAAACCCACCTACACCATCCTGGTTTAAGCTAGATGAGACTAATACGAACTGGAAGTAGCATCTACCATCCTGTAAAGAACACTTAATACATAGAGAATTTTCCATAAGGCTGTTCTAATTCATCTCAGATTGGTTCCATAGGCCACTGATGTCAATCAAAAGTTTCCAATTGATTCAGCCCTACTTGGATCACATTTTTATTTTAACTCAATAGTACAGTGTTAATTCTTTGCATCCCCATGTAACTTCTTCATCCAGAGCTACTGAAACAAAAGTTTACAAAGGAAGGTAACTGTTACTAAACTGTACACAAACAGGTAAACCAAGGAAAAGGTGCCTACTATAGTAAATGTTAACCAAGAAGTATTTAGAATTGATGCCAAATATTTTATATCAAAGGTCCATTAAAGTACACATAGTCTCAGTGCCCAATCCAGAGGTCACTAAGAAAATATTAGTAGCAGTGGTTTCCATAACTTCTGCCATCTGGAATTTTATCCAGTTGCAAAACCTAAACAGAACAATAATGAAGTGGGCCAGCTCTCAATATTATTAAGCTTTTCTGGATTTTTTTTGGGGGGAGGGAAAAAAAAAGCCTCATTTCAGCTTTCTATAACAACAGCATCACAGCTCACTATTTGTAGGCATTCTTTATACCTCAGCCAGTAGAGACATCCCTCCACTCTCATCCTTGTCCCTAAATTAAAGCTTAGATTATGTACGATGATACAATAAACTGCCTTAGAGGAGTTCTCACTTGCTGAGTGTCTGAAAAAGGTTAGCTGCAACAGCTACAAGCCATCCCAGTTGCATACCAGGTCCCATATGTCCCGGCTTTAGAACAGCAGGTTTATTTTTGGCTTTGCATATTAATCCTCTGCTTTTCTTTCAGACTAAGGGAAGAGCAGAAAATTTTCAGTAGTAAAGGTATCTGCAACCCTCACTAGCAATAGTGCAAATGCTCTTTAGCAAAGTTTCTCTATCTGGATACATAAATGAAAAGCAAGAATTACGTTCCACCATTCCCCAACACTACATAGAAACTCATCTCCCACACAGGTTTTTCCCAAAACCACCCTCACTGTGGGGGTGAAGATAAAAGCCACACACTTGCTAATGGTGCCAAAACAACTAAAACTGGACAACGGGCAGTGGCAATCTTTTTAGCCTGGACAATGTTAGACGTGAAATCCAGCCAAAACCTTAAAGGCTCAGCCTCTATTTGTCAACCTCAGCCACATTGTGCCAGGTGGTGCCTAGTTAAAGCCTTACCTATGGAGATGACGACAATAAGCAAGCTAGGGATCTAGACCTGTTGGCATCCCCCTACCTCACCATTGGCAACCTGACAGAAGGACAATTATATGTCCTTCAAAAAGAAAGCAAACCAGAAGGCTGGTGATTTTCCCCCAGTGACCATTTTTTCTAATACACCTAACATTTAAAAAGGTGATAATAGATGCCGCAGTCCTGTAAGCAATACCATCCACTGCAATAAGGATAAATCAAAAGCACAGCAAAGGAAAGGAGACACTGTACAATCTTCAGAGACATTAATTTTCCAGGTGGAGACCAAGAACTATGAAAGGTCTAAGTATAAAACTTCCAAACCTAAAAAACAGCTTAAGCATTGAAAAGAACATGCATCCCCACTTCTACTTACTGTTTAAAACTGTCTTCTTGGGTTGGAAGAGAGAAGATGGATTGGGTGAAAATACAACTTTTCTGGCTTATAACTACCAAAGAGGTTCACCTTGCAGGATCAGGGGAGCACAGCAATACTATACTAAGCTGTACAGCAACAATTTCCCCCTTTTTTTCATTTGACAACAACAAATTACACCTAACGTTGACCTTTAGCTTTTAGATTTATTTAATCCCCAGACTCAAAATATACCAAAAATAGATACCAGCTTTATAAGCTTCCTAACATTCCTTTCTGGCACTAGCAAAAAAATTAAGAAGTTACAGTTTTCCAAACAGTTCTACAATGACAAAATAAAAACCATGATTACTGTTTTACATGAACAAACCAGGTTTTTCTTCAGTTCTAACCAGCTAATCTGTCTTTTTGGGTTCACGTAACAATTGTGGCTTCCCTCTCTTATTCCCAGTACTCCTGCATCATGCAGCCTACTCTTTGACAGGTTTCACACATTTCTAGATACACTGTGGATTTAAAACCAATGCTTGGAGGTCTTAACAATATTCTGTCTCATCAAATTATCTTCATCTCGTGTCAAAACACGAGGGAACTGTGGGAAAAGCATGCATAAGTTCTTCAAGCACAAAATATCTGGAGGTTTGGTTACAAGTCACAAAACCCCAGAACAAGCATTTCTTCTACACCGATCTTTGCATTTAGAGGAACACCAGGAGATTAAATCTCCCTTTCCTCTAAAACTGTGGGTGGGGTGGTTTTGTGTTTTGGGTGGGGTTTTTTTGTTTGATTTGTTTGTCTGGGGGGTTTTGTTTGGGTTTGGGGTTTTTTGGGCTGGTTTTTGGTTTTGGTTTGTTTGTTGTTTTTTTTTACATTTTTAATCCTTCTAGGTCCCTTCATGTTGTTTTTTCCTCTAAACGTACTAAAGATTTTAAGAAATAAAGGGAATCCAAGGACAGATGATAGAAGTGATTAGAGGCTTAGAAAGACTTCCATGTGAGGAGAGATTATTAAAAAGACTTCCTTGCTTATACAAAAGATGAATGGGAGGGATCATAAGGGAGACATGGAAAATGAGAAGAGACATTCCACAGAATTTATTTTCATCAATAGAAAGCAAGTGGATTTCTGTATTATTTTTTGACATAAGCTTCTTTTTGTGTGTGTGTGATCACAGAAGAATCAGTTCATCCACAAAACACCGATTCTATTGCTAGTTTCACTAAGGCTGAAAGCACAAGAAGATTGAAATTAAGACTCTCTATGCCACATCTGTTCCAGGTAAGGTTTTCTTGTTTTTAAATAAAGGAAGAATTCTTACCATTTCAAATATAAGTCTACCACTAATAAGAGAAAGTTCTGAATAGGCTCCAATGTGCAATAAATTACGTAATTAGGACTTCCTGCATCTCTCTCTAAAGCATCTGGTACTTGTTAAAAGCAGGACGTATCACTGCACAGACTTTTGATGGGATGCAGTGAAGGAACTCACATGTTTTAGTTGTACTAGAAAAGGAATTTTCTCCTACAAAGCCATACGTATAAATTTATAATCCTGATGAAATGTGAAGGATTGTTGTACTGTAAGGGGTAAGAGATCAAGAGTGAAGAGCAATGCCCTGATCAGCAGCAAAAAAAATGTGTACACAGGTTTCTGAGATCTAAATAGGACAACCTGATGAGCATTCAGAGGTGACAGCTTTAACAAAGCCTTGAAAGGCAGTCCTGACACAATGCTCTAGAAGCAAAAGTCAACACAATGAGGCATAAGTTAGTATAACCAAGCTAGTTTGAGCATCAGGAATGTTACTATTGCAATTGCATAGACCTCTGCACGGGCTTACTGCCTAAGAAGCACGGTGTAGCCAGAATCTGAGCACCTCCCGTCTCCCACAATACTGAGCCCCTTAAGAAAGCACCATGACACTCTTTAGCTGTCCTGCAAGCTACATTCCAGCAAGAACAGTACTTGGTGCATGACAGCTAAAAATGCAACCCTTGTTCCCAAATCTTGTGTCCTACTTCATGGGCTATGTCATGATTTTGAAAGATTTGGATTAGTTTTCGAAGTGTTGCAGGAATCAACTAGTAGTAGATGTGAAGCACAGTGAAGCTGCAGCAACTGGCATTAGCAGAGGTGAATTTAAACATTTTGCACAGCTGTATTGTCCACATTGATTCCACCTGTGCCACCAGAGCGAGCTGCAGTAATCCAGATTATAGCGACCAGATACTGTTGACGAGGCAGGAAAAGTCTCCTGGAAGGGTACCCTTCTTAAAGCTGGGGATGGATGATTTACCAGAACCAAGGTAACCACACAACTGTAAATCTATACCCACCAAATAATACCAGAACTGTAAGGCACTGATACCATTACACTACGAGCAATAGTAGTTTTATGCCCCACTCTGTGCTGCCATTCACAGCACAGCTTTGCTCTCTTGTGACTCGTCCAAGGAAGAGAACAGGAATCCAGCCTCTCCCTCAAAATACTTGGCCTCCTTAGGCAGCAATGACTCCCCCCATGTTAAGAATGACTCAGCTGTTCTTCATTAAAGTGTTTTCTCTATTTCAAGCACTGGGAACTTTGCACAAAATGTGACATATTGTTCACTGGAGAGTTGTTAGCAGAGCCCAGGATATCTGATACTTCAAATGGCCTCTAAGAATAAGGTATTGAAGAGACCTGTTGCCTTACACTGAAGGAGCTTTTTAGCTTCAGCAGGAATTTTAAAATCCTCTTCCCCTCAGATTCTACCATTTACAAACTCAGAAGGCTATATTCACAGTAAGTTGTTCTAGAACTTCTGCAAACTGAATTTGGTGATGCCTTCCTATCATATATACAGCTGCAATTTTGGAACAGACTTCTTGCCTGTCCACAGAGAAGGCTTCACCTTCTCATAAGGAAAATCCTTAGATGAGCTTGAAAGACACAGGCAGTAACCGATAGGGCTGGAGAAGTCCTTCAAGACCTGCCCACCCAAAAACTGGACTCAGTAGCCTATGTAATACAGACTATGAGATCCAACAACTACTTTGACACCTCTCTTTCCCCCAGGCTTTATTAAATGTATCTCACCCTACTTACTATACACTGTCCCTATCCTGCTGACAAAACCAACTCCAAGACTTTCTTCGCACCAGCAAGTCTCCCTAGTTTGTTCAGGTTCTCTGAGCATCCTCCCATCAGCTCTGTATTGCTGTGTTCATGCTCTGCATTGCTTTTCTCCATGAATGTTTGGGAATGGAAGCTTTAACTCCAGCTGCTCTGATGCTTTTTATTCAGCCTCTAAAAGAAAAACAGCATCCTGCTTTCTTGCTTCTTTCCTACATAATACCACCAGCTGTGGCTGCTCCAGTGCCTGACCATTTCCATCCCCCTGGTTAAAGCAGTAAGAGGAATGTTGAAGTTATCCAGGCAATTCACCCAGGAAAAATTCCTATTTGTCCAGAATAAGCACAAATGGATTTAATGCAAGCTCTTGTCATCATCTAGAACATAGAACCTGCTGCTACCACCTCTAGAAATTATATTACAGGTTTTGTGATATCTGACACAACGTGTAAAGCCCAAACCGTGGAGCAGTGCAATTGCTCTACAACTCTACAAACTTGTTACACAGTTGTATTTCCAGTTCTCATGGTCACAGGAAGGGAAGGAGAGGCTAATCCTGATGAAAAGAAACCCAAAATGAGACAAAAGCCCAATGCTTTCATAAAATTGTCTTAAGCATGAGAATTGTTTTATTTTTTAATGCACAAGTAGAATACACAACACTGAATGTTAGCCATGATACTTTATGCTTTTAAGCAGATCAGCTAGACTATAGAGAAGAAGCTTCAGGTTTAACTCTTAAACATACCAAAAATAATCCCTGAAGGTATGCAACTTTCTTCCATAGCCACAGTAAGCTAGGTAGCACATTATTCTTACACCAAGAACAATGAAGAAAAATTACTTAGTTCAACTTGCAAAGAGGAAAACAAAGGAAATACATAAAGTTTTTAACTGGGTTATGACTAGCATGGGCACCCGGCTTGTGGTATGAACAGCACTGTAGACTCCAGTAGTAAAGGTACAGTGTATAGGGTTACCTATTTTTAAAACATGTCATTATGCAGCAACAATCTGAAGCACACCATCTCCTTTCCAGCACTGTCAATTAATGGGCTGGAGGGATTGAAAGAACGGTTAACCTGCAGTACGGGGGGGGGGGGAATTAAAAAAAACAACCAAGAACCCTCCCCCTAAAAAAAAAAAAAAAGTCACCCTTCACAAATAGCTAATCTCTACACTTCAAACTGTAAAGCTCATTTATTGACACATGCAGGATCTCATCTTAGCATAGAAAACAGAATTTCTGCTGATATCCCAAGTCAGCTAGAGCAACCTTTTTCTTCATATCTTTCTGCAGTGCATGGGAAGAAAGAGACATTTGTTTTGCACCTGTTTGAGCTGAGCATTTAGGTAAGAATTTGAAATCTGCACATAAACTGGAGAGCCAACTGCCTTCCTCAGCATGACATTCACAACAAAGGCTACTAAATATATGAAAGGATCACAAGCATTGCCTATACATGGTTATTATATATTGTATGGACAAACCATCAAAATAGTAAGATAAAGAAAGATGAACGTGCCAGCAGACCATAAGAAAAACTATCCCATAAAGCCATATGTCATGGATACACAGCAGATTCTTACTTTATCCCTCGCACACACAGATACACCTTTTCTGTCGATCTCCATCCCTATCACAGCCCTCTTGTAAGTAACTTCAGGAAGGGAACTGTAATCATTCTCTGCTGCTAGATACAATCACTTGATCCACAGTTTATTAAACAGAGACCTTGAGAAACAGGACCAAAACCAGATATCCACCAGTGTGATCTAGACATGGAGTCACTTCATTAAATCATCATCGCTGTTGACTTTGGTGCGTAAGTTCTCTACTACTCCCGCCTCCAACTAGTTTCTATTATGGATATATCTTGAACATCGGTTTCTGTTACGTCAACAGCCAGTTTCATTTCATTTTCTTATACCAAAGAGTACTTAGAGTAGGAATATGAAAAAAGCACAGTTAAAAAACTTCTCTTTAGATCGACAACACAGCAAACGCGGAGACGTTTGGGGAGCATGCTGCAGGTTGGTAGCTGCCTCACAGAGCTCGGCACTCAGGCCCACCTGGCAGCCCCACCACCCTCGCCTCCCCGGGCCGTCTGCTTCCAAAGGTGGCCCCGACAGCCCCTTCCGTGCCCTCACACGCCTTACCCGCGTCTTGCGGCGCCGGTGCCGCTCCGGGTCCGAGTACGTCCTATCCACGGCCAGCGCCGTATCGCTGCCCGGCATGCTGCCCCGCCGCCGCCTCCTCCTCCTCCTCCTCCTTGTCCTCAGCGGTGCGCGCAGGTAGGGGTCCCGTCAACGGCCGCCCAACCGCCAGTCCAACGGCCGCGGCACTGAGGGGGCTCACGGCTGCCGCCGCGGTGCGGGAGGGCCGGGCACGCCCCTCCAGGCGTGCCCGGCCCTCCCGCACCGCGGCGGCAGCCGCTCCGCTTCTCCTCAGCCGGCACACCCGGATTAACCCCTCAGCGCTCCGGCTCCCGCCTCAAGGGGCGAGGCGGGCGTCAGCCGCGCGTTGTGGCGCCTAACGGTCGGGTCGTGAGGGGGTCGGGGCTGTGGTGTTTCCCCCCCGCTTCGGAAAAGGGAGGACGCCTGAGGGGAGAAGAGGGTGGGAGCGAGCTTTAGCCAGAGGGAGTGGGCCATAAATCGCTTTTTTTTTTTTTATTTTGAAGGCCGGCGCTTCTGAGGGGGCAGCAGGAGCTGGGGCAAGGATGATCTCCCAAAGGTATGGCTGGACAGAGGGGTGCCAGTCCCATTCCTTCTGCTGACAACCGCTGGTTTGATTCAGGCTTTTTGCTAAAGCTTCAGCTCTTGGAGGGAGTTACCATCAAGCGGCCATCTCGACATCTGTTAAATCAAGACCCTGTGGCTACAGCGAAACCTCACAAAACATTGCAAATCCTAAAGGTTCAGAAGTCCAAAGGGGAAAGAAAGGAAGAAACCAGAAGTATTAAGTATGTTGTTGTTTTGGGGCTGGCTCACTTGGAAGGTTTTGACTGTTTGCAGTAGCATAAGGCACCCTGGACACAGCTGAGTGCTGCTGCTGGAAAGCCCTTGATACCTAGAGTTTCCACAATAAACATGTTATAAAAATTCTGTCAAACCAACTAAATAATTAGCGTCTGCATTTTCCAAAGTGGTCAGTGGAGCACGGCAACCAATTCAGTCCCCATTTCTGCACATTAGACATATGAGAAATCCTTCAGTGTCCTAGCACAGGGGAGCTTCAAACCATTACTTGTGAACACCCAAGGAAAACTTGTTTTCCAGGGCACGCGTATGCCAATGTACTTAAATTCCTAAGAGATGAGTGGAATTCCTGACTTATTTTTGCTTTTATCTTCAGAACCCCTATGCTGATTAATGCATTTAAATCAGTAACACTTAACACATTTTAAACTACTGAAAAGTGTAAGTAGAATACTGTTTTTATAATCACTCATTAAGTTGTACAGGAGATGTACTTTTTTTCTCTTCTGGAATAAGTAGAATAGTCGGGTTACCACTTCTACACAAAGTAAATCTGGAGTTCCTTCAGACTGACTCCCTTGCAAAAGCAGCAGGACTTCACCTTTTAGGTGCAGTTGTTACGATGCTCATGCATGAGTCACACTGCTTTTCTTCTCTAGTTGGAAACAGCAACAGTCCCGAGGCATGTGCATATATAAACATACATAAATCAACACAGCTAACTATCCTAGGGGGGGCTTGCAGCTTTTAAAAAATATTTCCCTGGCACCATTTACATTTTGTTTTGGAATCTTATGTTCTGAGATAACACTACTATCAGAGGTTAATTATCTGACACAAGGGCCTCCTTGGTGTTTTCACGTAATGAGGTCTTCAAAAATGAAAGACCTGAAATTCCAAAGTAAAAATAAATCCTAGACCTCACCTTTTTGGCAGGTGTTTCTTCTTCAACGCTAACACCAGTTTTTACAAAGTTATCCCAAATTAAGTTGTGAGTGGGTTTACTAAGGGAAGCATTATTTGCCCAATGCAGTATTCAAAGTAACCAAACTAACACAGGATACCTGCACACAGGCAATGACTTGCCATCCTTCCTATACTTCTTATGGAGCTGAACGAGATAGCTGAAGTTGGAAGGCTGCTGGGAAAAAGCTTTAAAACGGGAATTGGATTTCTTCAGTCCTTCAGCTCAGACATGAAAGTTAATTCATGACTCAAAATGTGCCAGAGGGTGGGGAACTCTGGAGGTAAAGGTCAGTAAGAAATTAAATGGGCAAATGTTGTGGGTTTGGGGTTTTCACTGAAGTCATAATTGCACATTTCCAAAGCGGACTGTGCAGTTTCCAGCACCTAGGATGAAACATCCTTATTTCCTCAGAAACTTTTGGGGTTTTTTTTAAGCCTTGCCAGATGTAGTTGATCAAAGCATAGAGAGGGTAAGTCGTTGGAAAAGGGGCACATGAAAGGCTTCAACTGCTTGGCTCTTTAGTAATGCAAGGCTTATTATAAATCATAGTTTATTCAAAAGTTCAAGAGTTTTATTTAAATAATATCAGCTTTATTTAAATAATACCAGCAGACTACCCACAAAATGATGAAACTTCTCTTCAAGATGAAAAGAGGATGTGCAATATATATTTAGAGGTATATCATGTGTGGTTGGGCTCAGTAGTATTAACATACAAATATATTTACGAAGAAAGCACTCTCTCCTAATGTAACTTCTAAGAAGAGAGGATAATATGGTTAGTCTCATAAGACCTCGGTGTTGCATTAGTCACACCTTCCAATCAAGCCTGTGGATCCATTTGCTTGGGCGCTGCTCTCAGCGGTGGCAGTTACTGCCACGCATACCAGCAACAACAGTTCCCGTGTCCTGCACCAGCAGCAAAAGCCCTGGCACTGGGCAGTTCCCGGAGGAGCTGTGACCACGGGGCAGCGGGCTGGGCAGCTAGGAACAACTGCTGCACACAGCAGCAAGTTATGGTGGAGCAGAAATAGCTGCTTGGGTAGAGGCACCTGTCCCACAGGTCAGGAGAGCCCTTCCACACAAGCTGAATTAGGAGCTGTTGCCATCTCGGCAGTCTCTGCAGGTGCTGCACCTTGCAAACATCTCAATAAATGGTTCTTTTCATATGTTGGAGTTAAATCATCTGAGTCTGCAGAATGTAAGTTTAGTGTATATCAAACCATGGTGCCATGCAATTCTCTTGCCAAAGGCTGCTTCTTTTCCCCCTTTATCTTTCCCCCTCACACATGTGCCACTAGGTCCTTCCTGGCCTGTAGCAGGAGCAGACTGTTATCCTATGGCATGTTTGCGGAATACATTTCATTTTGCTTGGCTGAGCAAAGATAACTCCCCCTCCTCTTGCACACACAGCTGGTTTGTACAGCTCTCCTTCCCCACTCCAAAACAGAGACATGACTCCCTGAACATGACAGAATACTGCACAGCACAGTACTTCTCTCACTGTTATTTTCGAAAGCCCACAGAGTTCAAATAAATGCTCTTCCCCACACACTGCACCTACTCTCAACTGAACCCTCAACCCACTAAAGCAAATCCTTCCAGATATTGGCAGGAGCATGAGGCTGGACTCACAGTGACAGAGATAGAAGCGGTAGTCCATAGATGAATTCTCTCATACTTTGTTCTTCTCGCAAAGCATTTTTAAAATTCATTTCCATGGTTTAAATTAATGATAAAAGCGTTAAACCATCCCAGCCATCCATTGTGTCAATTTAGAAGTTCAAGTACCTCAAAATCCCTCACTGACTGCCTAGCTGTCCTTAGAGGCACAGAGTAATTTCATCCTTTTCCAGCGCTTTCCCTCACTTCAACATGCTCACATGACCCACAGTGCTTAACTACATTATTTTGCCTACCTTTTTAAAGTGACCTTTTAAAAAATAATGCCAATTAGGAATGGAAGGTCTGGTTAGACTTAAGATCACCGTACAAGGGCGTACACCACTGCATTTGGCTTTCAGAGGGACAGACATCAATATTGGGTTTGCCTGCATTGCCTTGTTTTAGGAAACTCAAATTCTGGAGGGGCAGCAGAGGCACTGCCCAAAGCAGGCCTGTCAGGTGGAGCCTGAGCTTTCTACAGACGACTCCTGTCTCGCTCATCCCTGCGAAAGCTGCATCTTTGCCATCCATTTCCTGCTGCATGACCCTGGACAGCAGACACAGCAGTCCCACCTGTGAGCCGTGAATTATCTATACTGACTTATGTATAGGCTACAGAGGGAGAAGAAGCAGCAGTGGCAACAGCGGGATTACTTAGCAAAACCCAACTCCCACACAATGTAATCCCATAGATGGGGTCGTGCACACACGCTGGGAAGTATCACAAGAATGGAAACATTTATGGAGATGAAAGGCATGGAAATCCTATCATTAGGGGCTGGCTTGAGGTTTGGCCCTGTTCTCTTTCCAGTTTTATAATGAATCTGGATCTTGGCAATTTACTTTGCTTCTTTGGACTTCCACTGCCACATTTGTAAAAGGAGAAGCACAGCACATCTTTCTTCTGTGGAGAACCTTGAGCTCTCCGGAATTACAAATGCTATTATTAAATTTGGTATTCTGATGTTGTTGGGAGAAATTAAACATATGGTGTCAAGTGTGTATTTCAAAGGCACAGTCAGGAAGAAGGTGAAGGTCCCTTTTTCCACAATGGTAACATCTGTACTCTAAACAGGATACTGGGGCTTCTTACAAGAGAGACTTTTTAACATGCCCTCCAAATGTTTTTCCAAAAGCTTGTAGCAACCAGCCTCCAGGGAAAAGATCTAGATGATGACAGACTCGCAGTGCCATTTCAAAATCTGACGGCAAATGGGACAGTGCTGAGTGACATAGGTCTTGCAGTTATCCGTGAGCGCACTGTCACAGTTCTCAGTTTATCTGCCAAACCATGAGCCATTCACACCCACAGGAAAGGAGGTAATCTGCTTGTCTGTACCCAGCACAAACTACCAAGGGATCACACTGAGACTTACAGATTGCTTTGCCAAGCTGTGACGTTCATTCAGAAGATGTTGATAAACATTCAGATATCAAAGTAAAATTTTAAATCAACTCCTCTCCTCCCCTGTCTGCTCCTCACTAAGAAATATTTTATGTGCTTTCAGGATATAACAGCCACGGACACTCTGTGAGTACTCATTTTCTACACAGGAAAAAACTCCAGAACTAAGACTGTCACAGTGTATTAGTGAGATGCATTGATAGGGGCTGAAGGATAGAGAAGCAAGTCAAAAATTCCTACTGAGGGTAACAGAAGTTCTCCCTTTTCTTCCTTTCCCTTGCCTACTATCCTGTGTCCCTTGCTGTGTGATGAGAGGCAATTTCAAGCCCTCTTCTCATTCTCGTACAGCCTAGGAAATTTCTGCTACATAATTCCTCATTGCTGCTGCTGAGTGACAGCAATAGTGCAACCAGTACCTACAGGATGGTGGCAGTGTTTTGCATTTCAAATGCTGTGAATAAGAGCCACCTTTTTAGCAGGCTTGAATGCCAGCTGTTCTGTACACCCAAGAACTTGCCTGGAGCCCAGCTATTTACATTAAAAGATGACCCATGTTGCAGAGGCAAGTACAGAATTCTCCCTCGGGCAATGTGAATGGTTGCTGCTCATCAGCTTACAAATTTTCTTCTGCCTCATAGTATGTGATTTGGGGCCCTTCTGGGAATAAGTGTATGCAGCCCGAATGAGCCACTTTGATATTGCCATGAGGTATGCAGGACCAACAGCTGCAGCCTGTTGGCACATAAAGGTGTACCCCATTCCAAAACATGAATGTGAACTTGCATCCAAACCGTTCAGACTGCAGGCAGAAGAGAGCCAGCCTGAATCTCCTATTACTGCATATCCTGGTGGTTACATCAGTGCGACCTTTCATCCCAAATTAAAACAAACAAGCCAAAACCTCAAATTAGACATAGCCCATGAGCACAAGAATTGCTCTCGGGATGTGCCACCTCTACCCACTGCTCAGAGAAGTGCGCGCACCCCCCTGAAGTGGCACGTAGCTGGGTAGCTGACATCTGAGCTCCTAAAGGCTCTGTAAGTCAATACGCCACAACTTTCACCCTACTGCTTTATGGCCGTAGCTTCACAGACATCCCAGCTCAGTTTGTGGCTGATGGTTGCACAGAGAGACTGTAGATTGTGCTGAATAGGAACCTGTCAATTTTATTTGTCTATGAAGTGCATTGCATGGCTGTGGCTCTGTATAAGTTATGTCATGTCATGCTAAATGTGTGACATCAATTATTTCCATATCAAGAGACAATGTCAAATGCAGGATTAGGACTTCTTTGCCAGTCAACCAGAAAACAGATGGGTTATGAGAGGACGGAAAAATTAATGATTATACAAGTAAGCCTACACGTCTTCCTGGTGAGTGTTGTTACAATGCAGCCCTTTGGGTTTCACTACAGTGACTATCTACAGAGATGCAAGTTACAGGGACAGGAAGCTCAAGTTCCCTCACCACTATCAAAGCTGACCACCTACAACACATCTAACTGTGGTTCTGCTAAATCTAATTAAATGCAATACGAAAGCTTTCCTGTAAAACCAGGTGAACAGGGAAGTGTGTTAAGTTGGTTATCTGGTGGGTTAACTGGGGATTAATAAAAGCCATTAGATAAATATGGTTAAGAGCCCATTTAAGATGAGCGTAATAAAAACAGAAAGCTCCTTCCAGTTTACTTCTCAATCTGCCAGACCTAAACATATGACATTCAGCTCTGATTTGGGTGACAGGGACTTGAAAGATTAACTTCAACTAAGCAGAAAAGCCCAAATGCCACTATGTTTAATTGGCACAAGTCTTCCAAGTTCCTGATTTTCACAACAAGTATTTTCAAGGCAGCAAATTTCAAACAAAAAACCACAGCATAGCACAGACATTTGCATTACACTAAGTAAATTTGTATCAACCATCATTTATAAGTGTCCAACAACACACTCCGTTTACTCATCTAAATATAGTAATTTATTAAGGAGCCAGTTCTGGGTTATTACTATGTATTACTATATAATTCTACAGGATAGTTTTCACTGAATAAAGTATTTGCCTTATTTGCTTCTTGGTTGTATTGCTAACAGGTATTACATTCATTTTACTTTTATTTTATAATGCTTTTTATGGAAAAAAATCCAGGTTCATTAATTAAAGTTTTGCCAACTGCTTCAATATGGAAGGCCTTTATCATATAGTTCTGCATATTCCAAATTACAATTCCATGTAAGTATTCATTCTTAACAATATCAAACTGCAGCATCTGTATGTGTACGTTCCTGCATCAGAACTATATAATTATGACTATTGGAATAATGATTTAAATTGGAATTTAGATTTAATGAGTTTAGACATGTGACTAGTTGACCACAGAGGCAAGTGATAAGATATAACATGATTCCTACTTTTAACTATCCCGGTGCTGTCAGATACTTCAGAATAGTCTGTGAGAGAATACAGATTTTAAGCAGAAAAAATAAGTCTGAATTTTTAACATAGACTCATACTCATCCTTTTGGGCCTTTAAAAATCATAATTTCATAAGCTATTACTCATTACAAAATTGGGGGGACAATTTTTGAAAGATTGAAGTCTTCTGCTTTGTTCTTATACAACCAGTGAAACATATGAAATATCATACAGTACAATTTTCTTATCTCTGGGACCTGAGTTTTAGCTGGAATATATAAGAAGCAGCTTATTTTGCAATGTTTTTGGAAACTGTAGCAACACAAGGTAGTCCTAGCATTTCAGGGGAGTTGCCCCCTGAGCTTCCATGAATGGAAAATGTTACAGCGTTAGATCACTAGAAAATGGAATGATAGAGATACAGCATTTGCCAATAAAAATTCCTATTCTGCTATAGAGGAATATCATTTTCTGGAACAAAATTAATACCTTTTTTCCCAGCATAATTGTAACTAAGCTTTTCTTCTTAAAGTTATATCCACGAAGGGTAAGATTTCTTTTTCTTTACCTTCTTCACCAATACAGCTATGTTGATAAAGCATTTATATGTAAAGCAATCCTAAGCAACAGAAGCGTAGAGAACCTCAGCATCCACAGACATCTGACAGCACTGCACAAGACACCCTGCAGCAGCCAGAGAGCTCTGTGGCTGGAAGAAACTGAAACCCCTGTGCTCTTCCAGTGCCCACCGTGTACTCAGCCCTGCCCATCACCAGCTAGCCTCAAGTGTTACTGAAAGATGAAGCTGTCCCTCTTCCTGCCTAAAAAAGCCCAATTTTGGCAGCAGGGTTTGGGTTGGTCTGATCTGGAAGGTCAGCAAGTAAGCGCCTCTGCTCGAGCTACAAGCAGCTCCCCACTTCTTTTTTGTAACCACCTCAGGCCAGATGTCAGACAGATTTTTCAAGCCCAGTATAAAGACATGACATTATCAACAAGAATCTCACAGATACATGCTTACAAATCAAAACAGAGGAAAAAATGGTAATAACTATAGGCTTACTAGTGAAACTGTTCTTTTACAATGTTCCCTTAAATTTATTTGTGTTTGTGTATCTCGCACAAATACACAGCCTTAGAAACGATTTTATTTAGAGTATTATAAGGGGAGAAATTGAATGTTCCAGCTTTCCTATACTGCTAATAAAGATTAATTATTACATGTGGGTTTTGAAACACTTGTAGTTAGGAGTCTCAGCATTGGAGCAATATATAAACTCTAATAGCAACACGGTATATATAATAAGGAATTATGAATTCTAGGGCCCAGGCATATAAAAGTTACGACAAAGTAACACAGCTGAGGAGAAGTCATATTACACAAATCAAGACAAACCCTTCAGAAACAAGTGGTATCGCAAAGACACGGGACATGAAGGGAAAGCGCCTATCTTGCAACTCACTCTGACACTCACCAATTCCAATGATTTTCAGCATCTCAAACACACAGGCCTGATACAATTACGAAACAACGGAGCATATTCTTCATTAACACTGACCAAAACTTTGCATTTCTTTCAATGAAAGGTTGACTTTTTTTCTAAACGATACATTTTCTCACGTTTTCTATCTTTTAAAACAATGTATCACAAACTTTTCACTGAAAACTTAGCAGGAAAAAACTCAAAAGAGGGTTTTTTTTCCATTTTCATTTTTCATTTCACTGATTTTTCATTTCTGCCACAAGTTTTTCATAAAAATAACCTACCATTTTCCAGCAGTTCTGTTTTGCGCCACTGAAACTCTAGGCATGGTTTGAGGATTCGCTTAAGCTGAAAGACACAGTTCTGCCTTGGCCGGTAAGCAAAGTCGCTCTGGTCACATACGTGTAGCTCTGCTGTAACTGCACAAGAGTAATAGCAAGCAGCTGCAAAAGGGCGCTCTCTATATATGTCTCTCTTGCGTAGATAAAGAATGATCCCAGCTACAGGTGGGGCCTCCTGACAGCACAGCCACCGGCTGACGTCAGTGGCCTTGAAACTACAGGCATGGGAAGGTATCTGAGGGGCCGTAAACAGAAACGGCCAGTTACTGATACCGACCTGGAAGCAACCCATGCGAGCTGCCCACAGGCAGTAACATAGGCAGAGGAGTACTTACACCATGTACTTGAGCAGCAGCAAAAAACACTGATTGCTTGGATGCCACTGCTTCAGAGTTAGTATGTAGAACTGATGACTGGTAGCCTGTAATGCTACCTGTGTATGTATTATCAGGGCAGAGAGATGTACCTTTAATGCCTGTGTTTGGTCTACTATCTTATCCTTGAGGCTGGGTTGCAATTTGGATGCAACAATGGTGAGCTGGTCAGAGAGCTGACCCAGGTGAAAACTACCTCTGTCAAAACAAAATAAACTATTAGATTGCAAAAATACATACGTATTAGTTTTATAAGCTCCCTCATCTGACTGCCTGCACAGCTCCTCAAGCCGTGTTGCTGGCTCAGGAAAGTGGGCAGGGAGTCATGCCTGAGGGCAGAAGGCAGAACCTAGCATAAGTCAAAAGTAAGGACTAAAGTTGATCGTGCAATCCATTCTTAGTTGCCAAGGGTTTAATTGTGTCATAGCACGTTGGGTACATTTGTATCCAAAGACTCTTAACATCAATATACTGTGGATCTTTGTAAACGTTAATTATCCTTGTAAAACATACGGAGTGAGGATACAGTCAAATGTTAAGCCATCTAACATTTATGGAAATCTGTAAAAGCATGGGCATCCCAAAATGAACTATTAAACCTTTAAAATGAACTATTTTCTCATTTTCTAACAGAACTTCAATAATAGCATGATTCATTCAGGCCTTAGAAAAATAACAAACAGCTTCATCCAAGCAAAAACCTAGCGGGAAGCTTCAGAGTGAATCTTCTGGTGAAGTTGAGATCAGCAATTATATGAGTATCATAATACCAGCTGCTGAAATTATGATGAGGGAAAGATGAAAACTAACAGGACTGCTTGAAGGACCAAGAATAATGCAAATGTGGCCTTAGAACATCTGTGGAGATAAAGCATCTGAGGTATGCAAACTATTATCTGGTTTGCTAGAAAAGGGAAAAATTCTTTATATATAAGTAAAATAAGTGACCCAGCAGGAAAGCTATGCTCTTGTCTTCTCTAAGAATGTGTCATCTCCAGGGGATGCTTCACTAAATCTGTATAAACTTTCCTCTTGCTACTGATAATGAAATTTCCTTTAGTTATCTGGACTTTGTCTGGTCAGTCCCCAAAACCATAACGTATTTATTTTTCTAAGGCATCCAATAGGAAGAAATAAGGGCGCATCTGTACACAACTCAGCTTCACTGATGCAGAAAAGAAGCAGATAAGCTCACCTAAATCAGCAGGGAATTCTCGCATTCCTCTGTAGTGAATGGAGACAGGCAGCAGAGTAAACATTTAAAAGTTAAACTATGTCCCTGAGCATTTAAATAGCTTAAAGTGAATCCTCTTCTTGAGAATAAAAACAAACGTTCAGTAACTGCTCTCAGCAAGACATTTTCAGCCCATCTATCAAAATCATACAGCGATTTAAAAACAGAAGAGATTAACAGACCCCAAATCAGCAGGCTTTCCCCCTACGAGGCATGTTTTCTGTTTACGGATACCTTTTCCTTTCCTCTTTGCATGCACAGAGCTAAACTCCCTGCAACTTGTTTGCATTGTGACAAACCTCTTTTTGACTTGATTCCCCCAAAGCTTCTTGACACAGCCCTCTTGTTTCCTTTTGTAACTTCTGGATCTACACACGTACAAATGTGCATCGGTAAACACATGCACATGGCCATTTCCCCCTCCCCTAGTTTCCCAATATTCCTCAGCAGCTGTGAATGACACTTCCAGCAAACGAATCCCTACTATTTTCAACATGTCTTTATACTGCCCTGTAATGTCCGAAATAAGAAAAACACTAGACAGAAAACTGAGGTTAAAAATATATCGCTCAAGCTATCTTCTCTCTGTTCATTAGGTATTCTACAGACATGCATATGTATAAACACATATTATTAATTTATGCCTCCCCGGTGCTTACAGCATTTTCTAGGCAGAGCGAGCAGTTTACCTGTGGCACTGTGCGGTGTGTAGGGGCAACACCCACATTGTGCCTTCCTGACTTCAGTCTGCCAAAAGCCTGAGCAGTTGTCAACTGGTCACTGTGTCGGAAAGTAAATAGTAAAATAGGGCAGTGGGAAGAAAGTTAACAGGTTGGGGGGTTTTTTTGAGAAGGGATGTACCAGTCTTGAAGAGGGCATTTTTGTCCCAAGAAAAAAAAAAAAGTGGACCTGTTTGCATGTTACGGGTTGATTGGAGAGGTTTCTAATCTGTTTTTTTGTAATTAATTCTTGCAACAGATTTTTAAAATGTCCTAAATTGGGACAAACCTTTTAACTTCTGTGAGCATTACCAATTTTCAACAGCTAAGGACCCTCCCAAATCTCTTCTGTTATTGCCAATGGGTTTTAGTTCAATAAATTGTGGACAGCCATTAAAGTAGGGAAAAAAATCAGTCCTGTAATTAGAGTGAGCAAGTTCTTCTCATGTTCTGCAGAACCATTCAAATAAGATGCAGCATCAGTATCTGTAGTTTACTACAGTCCTGCTGGAGGTGTGCAATAAAATCTTGCTTTCAGCCACTAGTAAATTTGAAATTCTTTTCACCACAAATTCTGTGGCACTTGGATACCTTTGAATGTTGGATATGGAGCCCTCAGTCACACTTACTTGTGTGTGTCTAGCTATTTCAAGCTAGAATGTATATATAGAAATTATATTTATATACATAAATACATATATTTATAGATACATATATACACACACATATAAAATGGAGAATATGCAATAGCATCATTTCTTGAATCACAAGTATGAGAAGCTGTATGAAAACTTGCAGTTTTAATACTGAGCAGCTGCAGTGTTTTCATATTAACGGGTCAGCTGCAAGCTAGCAGGAGCACTTCCACCAGGAGAGTGTCTCAGGAGGAGGCAAGAAATACATAATTTGTTCTAGCTGGCTTTTCCTAATTCCATTTACTAGGATTTAATTGAATGAGTGCAGAAAAGCTACCTAAGAGCCATATACCTGATGACAGTTTGTTCCCCATAAGAAATTTCTGCAATAGGTCTCTAGGTTTCTGCATCTATGTTACCTCTCTGATTCAAATCTAATGATAGTAATTAAACTGATTTTGATCATCAAGGACTTGATCAGCATATAGTGCTGCTGCTTGGCCATATGGGGATTTCTACACGAGACATCACTATTTAGTTAGACGTTGTAAATCACGCTGTCAGTACTGGTCAGCATCAGTCTCTGGAGCAGCTGTGGCAGAATTCACCAGTATCTCACGCAGGTGAGATACATGCTGCAATAGATACTCAGGACTAATTCTTTGTACTTTGAATTTCACATAGTTTTGCAAAGACATTGATGTATTTATGCAAGTACTTTGAAGAATATGCTGACCTTGTCAGATCGTGTGACACCCGAGAGAGAACATGGAAACTATTTTCCAGATTTTAAAAATGCGCACGTACAAGTTATTGACTTAATTTATGGCCAATGGCTCTTATGCAAGGTTATTTCAAAGGCACACTGATATTTTACTGAATTATCCATCACTCAGGGCTATAGTATGTGCATCATTTATTAAAACTTAACTTTCCCTGGATAATCTACTTGGTCTTTTTACTTCATTTTTAATCTGTCTTTCCTTAAAAGAGATCTGGAGAGTATCAAGGTGAGGTGCTAACAAAATAACAGAAAAAAACCCCAGAGTTAACTGTCAGATATGGCCACAGCATTAACACCGCTAAACAGGGAGTCTGAAAGGCCTCCCACTGCAACCTTTTATTGACATTCAGCCTTGATCTTTCTGCATCCTTTGATTTTGTGGCTTACTTGAAAGACTTGACACATACAGGCATCTTCCAAATATCAGTCTGAAGGGTTTTTTTAATTTTATACATATATATATATATAAATTGCTTACAGCAGTTCTGCTCTAATATAACACAAACAAATACATCTAAGTGATGCTATTAGACAAATCAGAGATGACACTGTTCCCAGAACAGAACCTCTTGAGCTCTCCCTGCATTGGGCTCCATATCACCATCAGGGGTATCGTCATGTGTTTTTGCACTGTTGGCACAGGATGAATTTCACCCCTCAGACAGTTTCCAACCAATCTCATTTCTGCCAGCCTCTCTGAAAGATGGAAGACAGTGGATGGATGCATTAGATGAATTTGAAATAAATCGTAAGGAAGATGGATGTTGTCAACTGAGTCTTCTGCTGAAGGCTGATGCCTCAGCTGTGTGCTGATGGAAATTCTTGTCAGCACAGATGGTTTGTTTTGACCACGCTATGTCATTTAAATGTTATAATAATAACAGAAATTGGGTTATTTTGTGGCAGCAGCCAGTTTTCAAGGGAAGTTAAAAGCACGTGGGCACTGAGAAAGTTATAACTGATACTAAGCACAGCAACAAAACTCAGCAATCTGCTGTGTAGGTGATACTGCAAGACACATGAAAGCTTGCCTAAAACAATCCACCGCATCTGTTGGCGAGCTGTAATCCAGTGGTACCATGTTTTAAATTTGCCCTGAGGTGAGAGAACTCAATGTAAACAATTTGCTTATACTTGTCAACATTCATCTTTAAATGTATATTGATAACTGGAAGCCTAAAAAAAATAAAACCAGTGTGCAGTGCACATGTTTTAGCTGCAGCTCTGGCAAAAATAATGTTTCCTTGTCCCAGGCGGAGGACAGTGAGCACTTTCTTTCAGTCCGATGCTCCTTCATTTGCCATGGCGTTACACATCTGATCCTTCCGCCAGCAACAGCAGAGGAGGAGGAGGAGGCTGGGGTGGCAGATGTCACCTGCCGTGTCCTTGAGGAGCTGACGTGCAGGCACGCGTCCTATTCCGTCCACTCGTGGGGTGGGGGGAAACTCTGCCGAGAGATATTGTTGCCTCCGCTGACATGATGTGATAAATTCTTAAGCTGTTTTTTTCTGTTAAAATCTGCCTGTGGCCTTATTTACTAATGCCAGTTACCCTGGATAAATGCCCAGCAAGGACTGATTCACACCAGTTCATCTAGGGTGGAAAAGAGGTGGACCGTCAGTAGTTCCATCTTTCTGTTGCTATGTTTTTCAAATATTTTCAGATGTTACACAGCTTGTACAAGACCCCAGGGACTGTCACGGGAAGTTACTGGGGCACATACACTTTTGTAACCCTTCTCCAGGTGCATTTTTACAAAATGGATATAGGGGAACAGGCTCAGCGGTTGAGGCTTACTTGGAGGCCTTTACACAAGAGGCAGAGACGAATCCTACGTAAGAAGCTGACAGAGAAACCAGGAGAGCATGTGGTACTTGGCGTCTGCTCTCATGCCGGATGGAACAGGAATGGAAGAAGGTACCTAAAACACTTCGACAAAACTTTCCTGCTTCATGGGCAGCCTCCTGACACAGCTGCTACCTTCACCTTCAGCCATAGTTCCCAAGTATCAAAATAAAGTGCATAGCAACGGGAAAAGAAATCTGCAGTAACCTTTCAAATCCCCAGAAGCAGGAATACACATGAACACTTTATTATGCCTTAAAATTTTTATGTAACTTGAAATGTTTGTGTAGTCTGCAATGGGTCATTTACCTCACAAAAATCTCAAATCCCTTTAAAGTGGAAAACATTAATGAAACTGTGAACCAGAAAACCATTCCTATTGATTTTTGTTTCCCCTGCCTCCTGTTGCTGTAAACATGCTTCTCATTCAAAAGACTTATTTTTAACCCATGTGTTGTTGCATCATCAGCTGGACCCACGGGGAGGAGAAAGCGATAGGACATGGAATAGTGCAGAGGAGGAAGCAGCAGTATGGGAAGAGCAAGAGACGAGACAGGAAAACTCGAGCAGTGGCTATATGCTTGCGTTTTTCAGAGCTACAAGCATGTTGGTTTTTTAATACACCCTCATCCTCGCTTTAAGTTCCCCAGGGAAGACCTGGCTCCCTGAGAGGAGCCAGTGAGACATGGCAGCACAACCTGGCACACGCAGCATGGAGCGCGCAGCAATGCCAAGCCTGACTTCTCGCTGCCCTGCAAAGTCCCCAGCCTCCAGTGGGGATGCAGCGGGCTGCACAAGTCCCGCACCGGCCAACGGAGGGTTAGGGCAGGTTATAGGGTCTGTTAGCCGTGTACCGCCATATCTGGAGGAGTCAGGTAGGGAGATGGGAGCTAAATGGCCAGGTCAGAGCCTAGTTAGCTCTGCCACTGTAAGAGGCCCAGAGGACTGCACCATCCCTCCTGACAGACGTAACATCATCCCCTGATGCTTCCCTTTGGTAACCTGGAGCAGGGCAAAAGACAGACGCTCATCATGGAGAGAGCTGGAGGCAATACCTCCAGGTGTGCTTTCCCCCAGCCCCGTGCCCACCATGGCCCAGGACAGACCATCTCTCTGAGGGCTGCTGCAAGCCAGGACAATGATGAGTTGGAAAATGGCAGCATAGCAAACACTGAAGTCTGTAACTTTCTGAAAGATGTTTTGATATCCCCTGTGAACCCTGTAGCTTATGCACAGGATCTGCCCGTGTTGTAAAACTGAGAAGGTGCAATGTATTTTTAGAACATTACTGTTGGTCTGTAAACCATTTATCTATATTGCCTAGCACAATTATCATGGGTTGGGTAGCCAGCCGGTTCCTCAGCAGTTAAGTAACCTGTGTAATCTAGTCTAGATTTTAAATTCTCTCATGATCTTTTTAAAACATCATATTAAAAAAACTCACAAACACATAGCACAGATTTGAAACATGCACATACACACAAGAAAGTCAAATTCAACTTCTATGTAACCCAGTAATTCCTTGCCCAGCACTTATACAAGGGCAGCAAAGGCAGAACTTCTAAACCTCTCCCTTTTTTATGGTCATTATACAGCAAGGTAATTAAGGTCAGCTGAGGTCATAATTCTTTAACTAATTTCCCAGCCCTGACAACAGAAACCTGTGTCTGATCTTTGGTTCACAGAAAGGTTTTTAACCTTGTTTCCACCCACCACTACTGTTATAAAATTCCTCTGTGTTGGCTGCTCATTTTTCTTAACCTTTGGAGGCTGTAACGTTTTTCCTTCGCAAGACTGACCTCTAAGACTGGCGAGAAAGCAAGCATATGGTACAAGGTAGTTCAAATAATTTAGGACCAATAATTAAATACAAGACCTACACACACCAGTTACAAGCTTAGTCTTAGCTATATTTTTCCTGATATTTGACTGCTGAATTCCACTACCATAAAAGTTTTCTTACAGGCCTGGACTATTTGAAGCTGCAGAGCAAATAGTATTGAAAAAAGAGGAATAAAATATGTCAAGGAGAACAACATGCTAACTTTCTAGGACAACAAGTCTAGTCAGGTATAGTGAATCACACAGAGAGAAATCACAGCAATGCTTGAAACCGCCATCACGGACTTTCCTTTACAAGCATCTGGGTAACAATATCAACAGATGTGGAATTTTGGGTTTTGGCTACCAGGATGACTAGTGACAATAAATCAGCGCAGCAAAGTAGGTCACAGAGTTACCACCTCACCTGCTGCTCCCAGAGTCATAGCAGACTTGCTCTCTTTCGCTTTGATTTCAAGTTCGTTTGGCACTTGCAACTACATTATTTCAAGTAACTCTCCGACATTTTACATGGAGTTTATTTCTGCAACTTGTTCATTTTAGTCAGTGGATTCAGGTGTACAACAAATGATCCCTGGTTTTACTCTGATAAGGAGAAGAGCCTTAATTAAATTGCCAGTTAAAAGGGTAGCACAATTATAGGGACAATTTTCTCTGAGCAATGGGCATTCACAACTGAAGGTAATGATTAAATTTCTGCAAAAAATGTTCTTTATTTTGAACTACTATCAGCCAGCAAAGTACTTGGAATGCATAAATTAGACTCCTCCAGAAAATAATATTCTGGACAAATAGTTATTCTAGTGGCAACTAGAATTTTGAGTGGATGTGTTGCTTCCCCATTTTGTGGAATTTAATAAAAATGCCACCACAGATAATGGGCCATAAATAGAACTTAGATTTTTCAATTCAGTTAGCATTGCCTCATCTAATGCAAACTATTTGTGTCAAAGTAAGATCTTACTTAATTTTCAGTAGGCATTTAAATAACCTACCACGTAATAATGATGCAGAAGAAATACTGATATAGACTGTAAATTAAGAACTGTTTATTACTTTGTACCCGTGCAGTTGTTTACAATACTTCTGTAATCCTAGTTGGTCTTTAACCACTGCAATGATAAATCCAGTGCATCGTAGTGCAATGACCAACTGAATTAGTAACTTCTGACACTTTAGCTGTGCTCCTACTCAAGAAGTGCATTGTGCAAGGCATTGCACATGAATGCTGCTCTGATTCCAGCAGACCTGGTGCCAGCCACACCTCCCAGAGTATTTTGTAGCAATCCCCAGTTACAGCAGCCCACGTATAAAATGCCTGAGGTCTGTCCTGAGTGTAGCTGAAACCCAGAGTGCACCAGCCCATCAACTGCCAACCCTGACAGGGTCCCTGGTGCTGTTGCTCCTGCTCATGGTACACCTTCTCCCTTGGCTGCCCTCAGAGCTACCCAGGTACCATTAACGCTCCCCAGATATTGCTGTTACCCATCAGCACCACAAGTTCATCCTGAAAGCGCAACCACAGGCTAGAACATGGGCCCTCATCCATGCACAGTGTTGTTTTTTTATTTTGGGTACGCACAACCTTTTACCTTTCCAGTTCACCGACAGAATTCTTTAATTTGTGACTGTATTATTGTAGCTTCTTGCATTGTGAATTAAAATAATGCTAGTGATAAAAATGTCACATTTCTCTCAATGCTGGCATTAAAAATCTGTGTCAGCACTCACTGATTGAAAATATATAAATAAATGGATAAATGTTGAAACAAAATTTCTAAAGCCATCTATGAATTTGCCTAAGCTAGACAGTGCTAGTAGTCTGGAGAATCTGGCACTTACATTTGCAGTCAGACATTAGGGACCATGTTGCCCTGGTCTTCAGCATCAGTAAAGCAGTTTATTGAATCAGAATTGCAGAAAGCTAACTTGAAAATTAACTTGATGGTCCTCTACTAATTAAAAAAGCCACAATGGCATGTGGCTACAGCTTCGGTCCTATTGCCACATACACGTATTCTTCTCTTCCTTCATTACAAAAAATAATGTAGTAAACATGCTGTCCTGGCACTCTACTCTGATAAATTCAATCGTTACCATGTAATTCACCAAAGATGTAACATCATCAGCTCTCTGGCTACAAGCTACAACTGAACATCTACTGTAAGATTCAGTAAACTGCTACTCACTTGAATGAGGAAAAATGTTAAAAAATTCAGTGGCAGAAAGGCTAAAAATATAAATTCTGTTTTGTTAGAGAAAAAAAGACTTGCTCTATATGATCAGACACTATCTTAGTAGTTAGATAGTTTCTGCAGACAGTAAAAACCTGTAGAGGACACGCTCGACAGTACACCCCAGGCAGTGAAGCGTGCCAGCGTTCAAGTTCGTCTTGGGCAGCAAAAATCCTATAGCCAAAGCAAGCTCAGGTCTCTGCTGAATGGGGAATTAGTGGCTTTGGTAACCCCAAGCTGCAGCTGAGAATACAAAGTTCACAGCAAGGATGTGGTTGTCTGTCTTTGCTGCCTTGTCTAAGAGGGGGAGCAACAGCCTTCGTCTTTTTAAGGTAACATATGCTTGTGCAGCGCAGAGTGCCTTCTGAGCAACCTCCCTAAACTGGTAACATTTTTCTCTTCATTTGGAAATATATATATTTTTTTAAAAAGATAGTTTAGTCATAATTTATAGTGGTGACTATAATACTTGTGGCTCAGACCGATCATCACCTATGAATAAGTCAACAGCAAATGTTTCCAGATGTAGTACTGGAAGTACATAAGCTTATTTGAATTCCTATTGTAGTGACCCACGCTGTAATTTCCAGATATGCTCAAGTATCCGCAAATATCACTGGAAAATAAAAGAAGCTGTGAGTGCTAGCCATTTTGATAAAAGCTGAAGAAACCAAAATATTAGCAAAATAGTATAGTCAGAATAATAAAATAAACCACTTTGGGCACATTTTGGTCTTACCATTAAGCACAGCACTGAAAAGTATTGAGAGCACTGAGACACCAGGGCATGTGAGGATGGCTATGGGACCTGGTACACAAGATCTTGGAAAACTAAAGAATATAACAGTCTTTTCTGAGAAAGCCACTTTAAAAAAAGTTTTTTTACTGAAAACAAGGATCTGATTTTAATAGTGCTTCCCAGTTTTACGCACATGGATGGGTGCAAGTACTGACAGAGAGATGAGTGTTGCTGTCTGGAAAGGTGAACACTCAGTACAGCCACAGTACAGATTCATCTTCACTATTGCTGCCCCACACCATATTAATATTCTATATATTCGCAACATTACCAGCAGAGCTAAATCACTGTGACTAACACTTCAGCTATAGCTGAGCCTTGTAATTATTTCAGAGTCAGAAAGCCATAATATACCCACTCTGAAAACAAAATTATTTAGCATATGCATGTATACAGAATACAAATGATGTTGATATATCTTGGTCTTTCATATTAATGGATCATTTCCATCCAAATGCAGATATTTCTTTTGGCATGCCTTTTGTCATGTTTATGTGCATAAAAAATTATGAGCTGATAAATGAAACGCAACCATCATTTAAATACCACATACCAGATAAACCTAACTGGATGTGAAGCTCCATACAATAAGGTACAAAACGGGTGTGTATTACTACACTGGACATCTCCAAAACCCTATCCATTTACATGATATAAAGAGAAATTACAGACATGTCTTCCTAGAAGTACCTGTTTTTCAATGTTCTACTTTTAAGGTAAATGGCCAAGTTTGAACTTTACTCGTCTCAGGCCCCTTTACTAGATTTCAAAGAGGTAGTGAAAAAACTGTTTCCTTTTCTTCATTTTCTTACACTTTCATTTGACAAAATTTTGTGCACAATTGAGTTCTAGCTGTGTCTCCTCTTTGTATGGGGTCTTTCCACAGCAAAACAAAAAACAGGTTGTTTTTCAACAGTAGAATTAGCAGGAAAAAAAAACAACAGGAAAAAATTATATATGCAAGCATCATCCTTGAAACAATTACCTCTGGTTTTGTAATTAACTACATTTCCACCTGATGAGATCTAATTAATCACAAATTTCAACTGAGTGGTCAGGAAATGTCTTAGAGCACAGAACATACAGTGTTTGAACAAACATAAGCAGCATGAAAAGCACTCATCTGAAATCAGAAGATGCTCACAAACCACCGCGAATCTCCCAGTTGGGCTGGCACCCCAGCTAAAGTGTGGGCAGCGTTATAGCCAAAACAGCCATTTGCCATTTTATCCCTAGAAAATAACACTCGTTTGAGAAATGGCGGCGCATCTTTCTGAACTGGTATGAAGCCACTGACCAAGAAATCTGCTGTGTGTTAGAAGAGACTCAGCTTGCACCCTCTGCCCAAGATGAGAGCGATTGAGACTGCGCGGCTGACGGGAGCAAGGGATGATGAGAGCAGGGCTGGGAGCTGATGGCTACGCTGACAATGCCACCGGTTTGGTAGCTCTGAGAAGACAGCATGGAGAGTCAGGAAAGGCCCAATGTTTCAGAAACAAGTGAAAAAGATCTTTTGATGTGTGCTCTTGGAGGCCAAGCAAGAAGCTAGGACTTGTATCCAAGTGACTGGGAGCTCTAAGGTTCTCCCATGCAGGATCTGATAAAGATTAGTTTTGGCTTTGATATTAATACACATATGAGAAACAACCAATCTATCTTCACATGCTGAATAATCCAAGCAAATAAAACCACACTGTTCAAGCAATAACGTCTCCAATGGTGTTTAGAGGCTTATGCTAGTACAGTGACTCCTTTTGCTCTCATACTTGGGAGACTGTTGTTTTATTCTAAGGGAACGAACAAGATCTTTTACAAAGAGCTAATATATTCTTAAACACACTAGGAAAACCGTGATTTCACCAAACTATGAGAGTTTTGCCTCTGACTTAAAAGTTACGCTTCCACCCATCTTCCGTGGTACTGTAATAGGGATGTTTCTTATCTTTTATGCAGATAAAATCTTACCAATGTGGCCTGTGTCAACATGAAAGGAAAGTAGAAGTGCTGTTAAAATTTTTGCTAAAATGTAACACAGTTTCACTTCCATGTTCGTCCAAAAATGTAAAGCATTTAACCTTTAAAATAAAACCCTTTTAATTATAAATGTGAACCAGAAAGAGTACATTCACTTGGAGTATGCACTTTTTTTGGATTGAGAACATTTTTCACAGATAGTGTTTGAGTTGTATGAATTTTTAAATGGAATTACAGTATTTTAGGTACTAATTTTGCAAAGTCTAAGTGATTCAGGAGCTTCAGTCCTACCATCAAAATAACTGAAGAATTTAAGGGCTGGATTCTTAAAAGTACTCAAGTACAAAACTCTCTCAGAGTTGATCTGTTTAATTCATTGGGAATTAAAGCTCTGACTCATTAGTAGGTATAGATAAGCTTAGGAAAGCTTAGAAGAATTTTCTGTACCAACAATCTGCCCATTTTAGATGTCTCCCTCCCTCCTTACAGGACCAGCTCAGCTTCTGGTGAAGTAGATGCTGTATCACTCTGGCATATTAATGTAAACTGGCATCAATTTTGGTCTTTCCCAGTGCATCCAGCTATGATTTAAGCTGATCTGCAACTGCTTTATGATTAGCTGAGCAATCCCAGCAGCAGGGGCAGAAATCTTTGAAGAAGGGCAGAGTGAAAAGCTTGGGGCCAGAATCACTGCAGCAGACTGAGCATAAGCTGTCCCTATTTGTGAGCCAAAATCTTTGAGCACTCAAATCGGAACCTGAGTTCAATTGCAATTAACAGACTCTCCCTAGTATCTATGCCTTTTTTTAAAGATGAGAATTAAGAGCAGCTGGAAAAAAAGTTATCTGTATCTTGTTGGCAAACAGAGACATGACCTGTACTTTTAAATCACCATTGTTTGTTTTACAGCAGATCATTATTCTCATTAATTGCTAAGGTTGCTGGCAGATTCCTTGACATTTTGGATGAAAGATCAATCTGGATTTAATAAAGTGATCAAGAGGAAAGAGGTTATAATTCTTTTGCTTAAATCAATGGCATTGTGCAGACTGACATCATGATAGGCAGTAGCTTATTGATACAGCAGTCCATTTTTTAATCAGGGTGACATAATACAGCTATTGTCTGGCATGACATATAATGACATCATATGCACATGGCCAAATTTTACTGCAAATCCAACAGTGTCCTTTCTTGATTCCTCCTAGTTAGAAGTTCAAGGTGGGCAGGAAGGGGTGAGAGGATTTACACTGGTGTTTTTATCTGTGGATACAGAAGTTCTTCTGTTGGATTTACATGTACATCTGGCAGGACTAACTATAATACAAGGATATTTAGGTTCAGGGAGTTCTAGCTTTTCATTCATCATCATTCAGAAATACTAAGAAATTTGACTAGCAGCAGATCTGAACATACAGGTTTTTAACTTTTTGTTTCCCAACAATTGTGAATTTTTCTTTCTTTTTCTCTCTCCCTCTCTCTCTCTTGACACACATGCACCATTCCCGCTTCCACATTAATACAAACTTCACACTGCTAAATAAGTTACGCATTTAGCTTCAGGCGCATCTGATTGATTCCTTTTTATTTTCCTGGCCCATCCCCAATTCAGATGGTGCAGCAAGAATGCTCCTTTCTGTAGGTTGGAGCACAAGAGCTCACTTGGATGGGGTTAGTACTGTGTCCTGTACCTTTGCTTTGCTGGCCCTGGCAGAGCAGGTACCCATTTCCAGCCACGCTCATTAGGAACAGCCTTTGACACGAGAGCAGAGCAAGGGGCTCAGACACATGCCTCCAGCTCTAAAATGAGACACACTAACTGGTGCATTTTAGACTGACTAAGTGCAATTAGCTTTTTCAAGCAACAATTTTTTTTTTTTACAGGTAATTTATTTTGGAGAAATTAAAACAATCCTTGTTTACTGTAAAACATACGTCCTGTGGCAGAAACATCAGACAGCAGACATTCAGGCTGAACTGAAAAAAACTGGCAGAAGGATGAAAGAAATTATGACAACCTGCTCTGTGCCAGACTTTGGGCAAGGGCTGTGCTGCTTTTGCAATTGACTGGAGCACGCTGTTAACTCAGTATAAAGCCCAATGGGGGTAAAGAGAAAGGTGGATTTCAAAGAGCTCTAGGTCAGGCCTCTGCTCTCTTGCTTAGAAGGCAAGCTCAGCCACAACACCTGAAAGAGTATAAATGAGAATACACGATCCACCTGGAGTAGGAATCAAGCTTGTAGAGACAGGATTTTAGCACAGCGTAACAAATGCTGAAATAACTAAGTACATGCAAGGAGGAGAAAATGGGAAACTGCCGAAAACTGCTTCCAAGATAATGTGTTCCCACTGTGACCCCTCGAAAAGTGAACTTTTGCTGCACCAAGTAACTGGATTCCACCGGGCTGCAGAAGTATCATCATTCACATGTTGCTATAAGTAACTGAGTATTTCTAGAAAATGAAATTTAAAAGTAAACACAGTAGATGTATAGTTTCTAAAACCTAATGATATTCACGCCGGAGTATATTGAATATTTTAAAATTTGGGAACTGAAAAGGATTTTGTGGAAATGTCTTCTAAAATTGTACATTTGAAGGTAGCAGCAAGATGTATTAGGAAGTAGTAAGGCATGAAGTTGCCTCCCAAAGGAAATCACTTTTGTGAAACACGTAATAAACATCACAGTGAAATTACAGATAATGATGGCTATTTTTGTGCTACTTTCCACAGCCTGCTCTGACACTTGTTCTGAGTAAATGAATAACGAACTTGTCTCCAGCCAGTAAAACCAAGAAGAAAGAAAATACTGTGTTACCCTAGTTTGTTGTGTCTTGGTATATGCAGAGATGAAGTATGTGTGACCTTCTTTGGAGAAAGGCTCTCCACAGCTTTCCCACCTGCAATGAGTGAGCTACTGCCCAAGCAGTCAATCTATCATGTCCCTTTTCTACCAAGTCTAAAAAGCTTCCTGCTGGGTGGGGCATATACGGATTTTTTTTGACCTGCACCCCTACTTATTGAGTAGGGCTCTCACCCCTCAACTGCTTGAAATGGGACAATTGCTCCATTAAACAAATGGGGATTTAATGCGTTAACTGTGTGCAGAGGTTTTCAAGATGAAGTCTAGGATCATCTCAGCTACTGAGACAGATGAGATTGAACTCAATTCACTGTCAAGGGCTAAGAAGTGGATCAGACGAGAGCAAATGGCAAGTTACACACAGTTACGGCTGGAAAAATTATTCTCTATGTACAGGTTAGAATAAAAGCTTGATTTGATTTCATTTGGGACAGTGGAGTTTTAATGGCTGGAAGTATGGTTAAATAATGCTAATTAGCCATTAACAAGCACTCTACACCTGCAAAGAGCTCTTCAATAGTTAGATACAGTGAGTTATTCTACACAATATCCTTGTGTCATATGCATTAGGCTCATTTTTAGCAATGGAAATTGAGGTCTTTAGATGAGATAACCCAAATTACAGACAATTATCTTATTTGCAGGTGGCTTACCAATAGGCATGTGATGAGTCAATGACAAAATTCAGCTGCAAGTCTTTGAGTCTGTGACTTGGGCTCTTGTCTGGTAAAAAATCCCTCCCAGGGCTTCGGAGAGGCAGAAATAAATAGACCGATAAATTTTAGCTGATTTGCAGAAGGCTGGAGACTCTCCACAAGTCTCCATAGCAGTCTTTTGCAAACAGTGCACTCATAAGGCTCCTCACTCATATGTCCAAACTCCCACATAAACAAAGGGGTTTCCTTTACCTGGATTGACACAGAAAAGGCAAATATAGGTGTAAATCTGTGGGGAGCTGAAAGATTATGTCAACCAGTCCTATCTGATCCACTCTTCAGAAGCAGCCAAATGGCTGCCGCAGGGGGTCCCACAGCACCTAAACTTGCCTTCAGCCTCTTCTAGGTCGGTTCCTCAGGGATCTGAAACCCACAAGCCCACCCACCATCTCCATCTACTTTTGTGCCATATGCCTGGGTGTTGCTGGTACAAGAGGAAGACTTGCCACCTGAGCTGCCCAGTGTCACCTGCAAAAGAAGGCTCTGAGGTGTATCTAAAGCGCCTGTCTGGCTCAGATCACCATGGCACACTTAGACATAAGTTATTCTAGTCATAGGTGGAATTTGCACTGCCAAAACGTCTGTTCTCACCAGCTTACCAATTGTCTGGATTCTTTAAATCAGGTGTGGGGACAGAGAGGAACAGTGTCCTTCACCTGAACGTAGTATCCCAGTTTTTCCCAAGGTCTTCATTTGATGAAGACCATAGATGAGCTTCTGCCATTCTAGCAAAATAACCAGCCTCAAGGAGGGTTGGCTTGCACTCCACATGAGTAAACCAAATGCATAAGGAGAAATGGCTAATTATTATTCCATTTTTCAAGAAAAAAAATCAGTTACACAAACGTCATTGGCTGTACCTAATTTTGAGTGAAACTTAGAGAATAAGTTTTACTTAAATTAGTTAGCAAAAATTTACTTAAATTTTTGCTAAATAATTTAAGTTTACTTAAAATTTACTAAGTTTACTTAAAATTTAGTTAGCAAAGTTTTAGTTAGCAAATTTTGCTAACTAAAGCTCAGAAAAGTCAAAGACCTGACTTATAACAAGTGCATCTGGGAATGCAGAATGCTAGTTCATTCAAGACAGTTTGACATACCTAAAAATAATCCAGTAAAGAACATTTCTGGGATCCTCAATACTTCAACAAAAGTTAGGTCCTATTCTTCTTACCAGCCTTGGTAGCCAGTGGCTAAGTTGGACTGAGGTATGAGAACAGAGATAACTTTGCCAGCCACTTTCAAAACAATCCATGTGAGTTATAACATAAAAAATAAAGTTACCTGTAGCAGGTTTGGTATGGGCTTCCCGGTTTTACCTAAAGATACCTCATTTTTTGAGAAAAAGGTGGATTCCTTCAGCCTGATAGATCTCCCATTGTTTTGCCCAATTCTCCCATTTTCCCTCTGAATTTCTTTAGTCTTCTGAAATCAGATTATCTTCTCCAAGGATTCATACTGGCTTCAGTAAGAAGTACAGATAATTCACCACTTAAAAATTCCTCTGGGCATACACTAAATATGATACCTACTGCAAATCTCAGCACAGGTCCAGATCTTCTCAGTTCCTTGTTAATATTAAAGCTCTCGTTGCTCTACCCCTCTAGTAGCTTAAAAAACAAAAAAGGCAATTTCTTGCACATCTGAGCAGACACATCTGCCAGAACAGAAGCAGGAGAATACAATGACCCACCTCTTCCTCTCAAGCTCTCTTTGCATGCCGAGTGTGGTTTGTGCCTCGTCTCCTTGACATCCTTCCCTCTAGCCAACGTACTTCCATAAGCACCATGCAGTAGCTGGTTGTTAGCACACAGAGCGCCGACGGAGAGTTGTAGGAATGGCATATACATAGTGCATAAGCGAGAGAGCTGATAGGAAGCAAAAGTGTCATCGGGGGTGGGGAAATCAAACTTTCTGTACAGCCAACACATCTTGCTCTAAATGGTCATTTCTCAACATCCCTCAACAGCTCATGGACTCCACATGCCCGGATGGACCAAAGAGCACATGTACAAATTCATAACCAAAATGCCTAAACTACCAGATACTTGGTTGTTGAGGTTTTGTTTTCTAATACATGTCATCAAGTCTTAGCTCGGCTGATTGAAAACAGTATATTTGAGTTCTGCCTGCGAAGCTGACACTTCACTTGTACACATCCAAAAAAAGGAAGCGAGACTGTAATACAAATACTGAAAGGAAATGGTTTTATCGCATACATGCTCTTTTGGCTGCTGCCTTCACATTTCCCACAGGGTGGGAGCACGCTGCACAGCATTAGACTACAGAGAAGAGATTCAGCAGTGAGTCAGGCTAAGTAACTCATAAGGTAATACTGTCTGGATCCTCAAGGACTGGATCTAGACTGTAGTTTATCACCAAAGGCTGTAGCAGAGTTCTTGCACATAATTACATTGCTGAGTTTCTAACATATGCCATTCCTCATCCTTAGTCTAATGACTTTTCAGCAGAACACAAGCAGCTCCCGAAATTGTGTCATTCAGACAATGCACAGATCTTCCCTGGGATAAAATAATCAGGTTTTTAAAATCAGAGAAATACATTCACAACTTATTTAAATCATGTTAGGAAATATCAATTTCAAATGTGATGCAAACATGGAAATTCAGAAAGAGAGCAACTTTCTACTTTATTTCTGTGAAATGCAAGAGTAATTTCTCTCTTGACATTTTCTCCAATCATTCTCCTATTTGGCCATTGCGTAAGAATTATACAAGGTGAAGAGCACCCCTTTGTTTTTAATTCCTTACTGGAGGCAGCTACAAAACCTTGAGGGGGTTAGAATATGCAACTGTCCTGGTTTTGGCTGGGATAGAGTTAATTTTCTTCATAGTGGCTGGTATAGTGCTGTGTTTTGGATTTAGTATGAGAATAATGTGATCACACACTGATGGTTTACTTGTTGCTAAGCAGTGCTTATACTAAGTCAAGGACTTTTCAGCTTCCCATGCTCTGCCAGCGCGGAGGTCCACAAGAAACTGGGAGGGAGCATAGCCAGGACAGCTGACTGAAACTGGCCAAAGGGCTATTCCATACCGTATGGCGTCATGGTCAGCATATAAACTGAGGGCAGTTGGCCGGGGGGCAGTGACGACTGCTCAGGGACTGGCTGGGCATCGGTCAGTGGTTGGTGAGTGGTTGCATCCCTTGTTTTTCCTGGGTTTTGTTCCTCTCTCTCTCTTTTGTTGTTTTCCTTTTCACTACAATTTATTATTGTTGTTGTTGTTGTTATTAAATTATTAAACTGTTCTTATCTCAACCCACAAGTTTTCTTACTTTGCCCTTCCAATTCTCTCCCCCATCCCACCGGGGGGGAGTGAGCGAGCAGCCGTGTGGTGCTTAGTTGCCGGCTGGGGTGAAACCACGACAGTCCTTTTTAGCGCCCAACGTGAGGCTCGAAGGGTTGAGATAATGACAGATCTGACCAGAGCGTGTTAAAACAAATTTGTTATAAGCATTCATTATATTAGTTTAATAGTTGCTGGTCACAATGCTGTTTTATTTGTTAGCATGGTTGTACTCCGTAATTCCTCACTTGCAGTATGCATTCCCTGCGGTACTGTTTATCACCTCTGGGAGATGGGTCGGGATTATCATTTGGCTGTACTGGGTAACATCGGTTTATGATACGATAATATTACTGGTCAAGAGACTAATTTGGGGTTTGCAGTAGATATTGCCGTCATCTCCGTTACCTCGGGCGCCATCTCTCGGAAATTATTAATAATGACATTCTTCACCTTTGCTCCTCAGAGAACCAATCTATGGGGAAGATGGGGGAGGGATGCTTTCCCCTGTTCTTTCACCTTCCCTTTCTCCTTCAGACTAGTTACACTAGCTCTCGAGAATTTTGAATATCCTTGGGATGTTCAAACCAGCATGCTCCTATTGCTGTCTCCTGAATGTGTTTCAGGTCTCGTTTAGGGTTAAACAACTATTAAAAAAATTACCCAGAGATCTGCCCTGAGACTGGACGGTCATGGGTGGCACGGCATGTGGGAGAATACCAGCAGGTACTTAGAGAACTTATCACCTCCAATGATCTGGAACTTCACTCCTGAACAACTACAGGATCCTGATGAAGTGATAGAATGCTTGGAAAAAAAAATGCCGTGGTTATTCCAAAGAGGCACAACTTACCGCACTGTGCTGGGCCCTGGCTAGTATCTACCAAACACTACTCAGTATTATGCAGCACGCTCAGGGAGAAGAGAGGGAAAACAAATCGACAGGCACTGTGGCTACTTCAGCCCCAGCGACAGGTACTGCAGCTGAACCAGAGAACCAACTCGTGCCGGTATCAGCCACCCCTATACACAAGAAGAAATATTGGAAGCAGAAGTCAGCTTGTTTAGAAAGGGATGAAGAAGCTTCTCCTAAGAGGGAGCAGGAGGAAGAAGCATACTGTCCTAAGAGCGAGGAGGCAGACTACTCTAAAGCAGGGCCATTACAAGAACAGGAGGAGCAAGAGGGAGAATTCCCCATTTCCCCTGAGGAAGAACTCAGAGGGAGGGTTCCTCCTCCTCCTTGGAGGGAGAAGAAGAACTCATAAACGAGACGGTAACCACCCCATGTCTATCCCTGAGTGAGCTGCGAGATATACAAAAGGATTTCAGCTGTCATCCAGGCGAGCACATTGTCACCTGGCTGCTCTGATGCTGGGATAATGGGGCCAGTAGACTGGAATTAGAGGGTAAGGAAGCCAAGCGGCTGGGATCCCTTTCTAGGGAAGGGGGCATTGACAAAGCGATTGTAAAAGGGACACAAGCCCTCAGCCTCTGGAGGTGACTCCTGTCAGGCATGAAGGAAAGGTATCCCTTCAAGGAAGATGTTATATGTCACCCAGGCAAGTGGACCACCATGGAGAGAGGTATCCAGTACCTGAGGGAATTAGCCATGCTGGAGGTGATTTATGGTAACCTGAACAATGAGCAGGTATCCAAAGATCCAGATGAAGTCAAGTGCACACGAGCCACGTGGCGGAATTTTGTACAGAGTGCACCATCGTCATATGCCAACTCATTGGCAGTAATGACCTGGAAAGACTGAGAGGGACAAACGGTGGATGAATTGGCTGGTCAACTCCGGCAATATGAAGAAAGTCTCTCTTCCTCCATTGTCTCAGCTGTGGAGAAACTGTCCTGGAAGGTCCAGCAACTCAAAGAGAATATGTCCTACTCCCCCACCTGTATGAACCAGTATCTCAGCTATTAGGAGTAAGCATTCCTCTGCTCAAGAGAGAGGATATACAGAGTACACACCACAGGGTACCCTGTGGTTTTGCCTGTGTGAACATGGAGAGGACATGAGAAAGTGGGATGGAAAACCTACCTCGACGCTAGAGGCATGGGTATGTGAGTTGCAAGGAAAAACAATCACACAAGGGGATTCTTCCAGGAAAATTGCTGGTTGTGTCTCCAGTGGGCAGTTCCCCAGACAGAGCAGAAGAGCTGATCTTATTCCTGATCTTAATGAAGAGTCTTCTGATTTGTATTTACAAGAAGTGAGTAGCAAATACTATGACTAGGACTAGAGGGGCCCTGCCTCCAGCCAGGAAGAGGAAAGGGACCAACCGGCTTTACTGGACTGTGTGGATTCGATGGCCTGGCACATCAGACCCACAGGATTATAAGGCTCTAGTAAACACTGGTGCACAGTGTACCCTAATGCCATCAAGCTATAAAGGGGCAGAACCCATCTGTATTTCTGGAGTGGCAGGGGGATCCCAACAGCTGACTGCATTGGAGGCCGAAGTGAGCCTAACTGGGAATGAGTGGCAGAAGCGCCCCATTGTGACTGGCCCAGAGGCTCCGCGCATCCTTGGCACAGACTGCCTCAGGAGAGGGTATTTCAAAAGGGTACCGGTGGGCTTTTGGTATAGCTGCCTTGGAGACGGAGGAAATTAGACAGCTGTCTACCTTGCCTGGTCCCTCAGAGGACCCTTCTGTTGTGGGGTTGCTGCAGGTCAAAGAACAACAGCTGCCAACCGCTACCACAACGGTGCGCCGGCGGCAACATGGCACCAACCGAGACTCCCTGATTCCCATCCATGAGCTGATTCATCGACTGGAGAGACAAGGAGTGATCAGCAAGACTCGCTCACCTTTTAACAGTCCTCTATGGCCAGTGCAAAAGTCTAATGGGGAGTGGAGACTAACAGTAGACTATCGTGGCCTGAACAAAGTCACGCCACTGCTAAGTGCTGCCATGCCAGACATGCTGGAACTTCAAGACGAACTGGAGTCAAAGGCAGCCAAGCGGTATGCTACAATTGATATCGCTAATGCATTTTTCTCAATCTCTTTGGCAGCAGAGTGCAGGCCACAGTTTGCTTTCACTTGGAGGGGCGTTCAGTACACCTGGAATCAACTGCCCCAGGGGTGGAAACACAGCCCCACCATTTGCCATGGACTGATCCAGACGGCACTGGAGGAGGGTGAAGCTCCAGAACATCTGCAATATATTGATGACATCCTCATGTGGGGCAATACAGCAGAAGAAATTTTTGAGAAAGGGAAGAAAATAGTCCAAATCCTTCTGAAAGCCAGTTTTGCCATAAAACAAAGTAAGGTCAAGGGACCTGCACAGGAGGTCCAGTTTTTAGGAATAAAATGGCAAGATGGATGTTGATCCCAATGGATGTGATCAACAAAATAACAGCTATGTCCCCAGCAAGTAGCAAAAAGGAAACACAAGCTTTTTTAGGCATTGTGGGTTTTTGGAGCATGCATATTCCAAATCACAGTCTGATTGTAAGCCCTCCCTATCAAGTGACCCAGAAGAAGAACGATTTCAAATAGGGCTCTGAGAAACAACAAGCCTTTGAGCAAATTAAATAGGAGATAGTTCATGCAGTAGCCTTTGGGCCAGCCTGGGCAGGACAAGATGTAAAAAATGTGCTCTACACCACAGCCAAGGAGAATGGCCCTACCTGGGGAGCCTCTGGCAGAAAGCACCAGGGGAGGCTCAAGGTCAACCCCTACGGTTTTGGAGTTGGGGATACAGAGGATCTGAGGCCTGCTATACTCCAGCTGAGAAAGATATTGGCAGCATATGAAGGGGTTCCAACTGCTTTGGAAGAGGTTGGTACTGAAGCACAGCTCCTCTTGGTACCCCAACTGTTAGTGCTGGGCTGGATGTTCAAAGGGAGGGTCCCCTCTACACATCATGCAACTGATACTATGTGGAGTAAGTGGGTCGCACTGATCACACAACTGGCTCTAATAGGAAATCCCAATCGTCCAGGAATCTTGGAAGTGATCATGGACTGGCCAGAAGGCAAAGATTTCAGAATATCGCCAGAGGAGGAGGTGACATGCTGAAGAGGCCCCACTGTATAATAAACTGCCAGAAAATGAGAAGCCATATGCCCTGTTCACTGATGGGTCCTGTTGTATTGTGGGAAAGCATCAGAGGTGGAAGGCTGCTGTATGGAGTCCTATACGACAAGTTGCAGAAACTGCTGAAGGAAAAGGTGAATCGAGTCAGTTTGCAGAGGTGAAAGTCACCCAGCTGGCTTTGGATATTGCTGAATAAGAAAAATGGCCAGTGCTCTGTCTCTATACTGACTTATGGATGGTGGCAAATGCCCTGTGAGGGTGGTTGCAGCAATGGAAGCAGACCAACTGGCAGCGCAGAGGCAAACCCATCTGGGCTGCTGCATTGTGGCAAAATACTGCTGCCCAGGTGGAGAACCTGGTTGTAAAAGTACGTCATGTAGATGCTCATGTACCCAAGGGTCGGGCCACTGAAGAACATAAAAACAACCAGCAGATGGATCAGGCTGCTAAGATTGAAGTGGCCCAGGTGGACCTGGACTGGCAACACAAGGGTGAATTATTTAAAGCTTGGTGGGCCCTTGACACCTCAGGCCATCAAGGAAGAGATGCAACATATAGATGGGCTTGCGATCGAGGGGTGGACTTGACCATGGACACTATTGCACAGGTTAGCCATGAATGTGAAACATGTGCTGCAATCAAACAAGCCAAGCAGTTAAAGTCTTTATGGTATGGAGGATGATGGCTAAAATATAAATATGGGCAGGCCTGGCAGATCGATTATATCTCACTCCCACAAACCCGCCAAGGCAAGCGCCATGTGCTTACAATGGTGGAAGCAACCACCGGATGGCCGGAAGCATATCCTGTACCCCATGCCACCGCCCGGAACACTATCCTGGGCCTTGAAAAGCAAGTCCTATGGCGACATGGCACCCCAGAGAGAATTGAGTCAGACAATGGGATTCATTTCTGAAACAACCTCACAGACACCTGGGCCAAAGACCATGGCATTGAGTGGGTATATCACATCCCCTATCATGCACCAGCCTCTGGGAAAATCGAATGATACAATGGACTGTTAAAGACTACACTGAGAGCAATGGGTACTGCGACATTCAAAATTGGGATACACATTTAGCAAAGGCCACTTGGTTAGTCAACTCTAGGGGATCTGTCAATCGAGCTGGCCCTGCACAATCAAACCTTTTACATACTGTAGAAGGGGACAAAGTCCCTGTAGTGCACATAAAAAATATGCAGGGGAAGACAGCCTGGGTTACTCCTGTCTCGGGCAAAGGCAAACCCATTCGTGGGATTGCTTTTGCTCAAGGACCTGGGTGCACTTGGTGGGTAATGCGGAAGGATGGGGAATTCCGATGTGTACCTCAAGGGGATTTGATTTTGGGTGAAAACAGCCAATAAACTGAATGGTATGATTTTAATTGCTACATAATACTGTATGTCATCACTTCTATGGTTGCTATATGCCATATCAATGGTGTTACAGTAAGAATCACCCAGATTAATGAAAAACGAACTTTGATGAAACCAAGAAAAGCACAGTGGTGATGGAACCAGAACTGGCTTCAGCATGCAACAATCCAACACCACACACCATCTCTCCTGCCCTGAAGGACTTTTATGACAGATGGAGCCCAAAGTCATGGACTAAATGAACTTAACGGACATTTTAGAGGGATGGCCCATAGACCAAGGGAATGATATCTGTGTGTATATATCAAAAGACAGGGAAAGTGGTGGTGATTAATTGGAATGTATTGGAAAGGGTAGGACCTGGGCATGACGCAGATGGTATAGAATAAGGGGTGGATACTGTCCTGGTTTTGGCTGGGATAGAGTTAATTTTCTTCCTAGTAGCTGGTACAGTGCTGTGTTTTGGATTTAGTATGAGAATAATGTGATAACACACTGATGGTTTAGTTGTTGCTAAGTAGTGCTTACACTAGTCAAGGACTTTTCAGCTTCCCATGCTCTGCCAGGTGCACAAGAAGCTGGGAGGGGGCACAGCCAGGACAGCTGACCCCAACTGGCCAAAGGGCTATTCCATACCATAAGGCGTCATGGTCAGTATGTAAACTGGGGGGAGTTGGCCGGGGGCAGCAATCACTGCTCGGGGACTGGCTGGGACTGACTGGTGAGCAGTTGCATCACTTGTTTTTCCTGGGTTTTGTTCCTCTCTCTCTTTTGTTGTTTTCCTTTTCACTACAATTTATTATTATGGTTATTATTATTATTTTATTTTATTTCAATTATTAAACTGTTCTTATCTCAACCCATGAGTTTTCTTACTTTCACCCTTCCAGTTCTCTCCCCCATCCCACCAGGGGAGGAGGGTGAGCAAGCAGCTGTGTGGTGCTTAGTTCCCGGATGGGGTTAAACCACAACAGCAACTGCAAACCACTATTGCTAATTTTAGGATTTATTCTTGTGCCCTGGTAGCTCAGACTGCAGTCACTTTGACAAGCAGTTGAAAACCAGCTCTGAATGCCATCAGGAGCTCTGTCTTGTAAACAGTTTTCCTAACATTGCACAGTTCTCTATGAAGAACAAGTAAATCCCTATGCTCACTACCAGAGAGGAAATTTAGATATTACTTTATTCTCTTTTCTTCAAGGGCAGATAAACACTGCACCACTGTCACAGACAAAGGTTAGGTCAGACCATGACCTTTCCTACACCAAGGGTAAGAGTTCTCATTGCACCTAACTCAGAAGTATTTGAAGACCAACTGTCCCCACAGTACAGCTGCACATGGGTCAAGTAATCAATTTTTGACAGGGATTCAGTACAGTTGAGACGGAGGCAGCTTCCTCAACTCCCCATCCATACACAGCTAGCCAATATAGAGGATATGGGCAAGCAGTGGCTGGGATCCCACATAACCCTTCCCAGGGGACCACACTCATGGTGTGTGTCTCCTTAGTGTCATTTACTTGTCAGTCACTCCTGGCTTGTGTCCTCTTGGGTTCTTGGGTCAGGACGCCTTGATCCCTTGACAAACTTTGATCCGTTGATATCACTGGGAGAAGCATGCAAGCCCTCCGGCAGGCTTGCATGAAGAACCAAGGCAGGGCTCTATTGTCCCGCCGCAGCCCTGTCAACTCTCGTGATTTTATCCAAATTTCCTGACATTTAGAGTTTCTCAAAGCTCCGAGTCCCAGAATGATAAAACTAAGCGAGATTCTCAGCTTTCATATTTTTTAATAGTGCAAATTTGTGATTACAAAGAAAAGCTAAAAATCTGTCAAGAGTGTCACCTGACGACTCATAAAACAGATGGCAAAGAGAAAAAAGTCACTGTTTTTAATCTCATTTCTTTGGAAGGTCTGACTCACAGCTGCTAAGTACAAAAGTTGGCAGAGGGGACATAATATATCTAAATGCTGCCTCAAAGAAGTTGTACACCCTGCCCCAAAACTTTGGTGTAGCTAAAAATTAATGAATATTGTGGAGTGTCTTGGCAGAAACAACTCACTCAAGTCCCAAAGTTCAACTAAGCCAGAAACTGGACTCTATCTGCAGCAGCCCAAAGACACCATTGCCTCGGCACTCACTGAAAAAGAACAACAGATGATGCTTTTCAAAAGCAAAATTACTTGATTGCTTTCATATTTTCTGACTCTGGTTCTGTGAAAAATAAATCGCTGAAGCTGATGAAAACTGAGCAATGGGCAAGGCCAAGCCCTAAGAGGCAATTAGTCCCAGACATTATTGCAACTGCTTGTATGGTTCCCCAGCACTCCCTTGCCTCCAGCAATTGGGTAGTAACAACTTGCATAAAAATGTATTTAGAAAATTCATTAGTAATGGTCCAAGTTAGTTGTGGCATTAGTACAGCTCAAGGTTAAGCTTCTAATTAAAAGATGCCAAATCTAACCAGGTCCTTGAAATATCTTTAAATAATGTGCACATGTCTGGGGTATGTATTAGAGGCATATTGTTTTGGTTTTGTTGCTCTTCAGTCGTTATACAAACTGCCTCATTTAAGGCCATTTAAACGGTAATGGCTTGTTTTAGTAACACTAAAATAGACACTAGAAAACACCTTTATCAAAGATGGAAACAGTTTCTTGCATATTTAGGAAAAAAAGTTATTGAAGACATTGTAAGGCACAGTTCTATTATAAAATAATTCTAAAGGGATTCATCCACAAGATGCACCTGTCTGGGAAATAGCATCCAACTCTTCTACTCGGTCTGGAGGGGTGGGGGGGAAGAGAAATACATAGTGTGCCCCAGTTCATTTAACCTTTCAGTGAGTACCCCTGAATTTCTAATGAGCATCCACTTCACAAATCTCCTGTTTTAACTGATGATACTCAACCTTTCTACTCAAACTGAAACTCTGACAGACGCACATACTTCTCATGTTTCCAGAGTAGTGGTTCCGTGACAGTCATGAGAAATCGACAACATTTCTCAATTTTTTATCAATTGATAAAATTGATTAAAAAACCATAGGAAACACGCGTATTTTATCAAGGCATAGCTGGTTTCAAATTGCTGTAAACAGGACACTAGACTAGCATGAAAGACTGGGTCAGTATATTAACAAACAGTTTATTTGCAGAAAAAGAGTGCCGTTTCAGCTGACCCAGCAAAAGTTGCAAGTCAGCCAGAAGTCACTGAAAAGTTTTGGTTGAAATTAATAAAGTCAGGTATTTGTAAAACAATTAGTTTAATGTATATATGTCTGGAAGTATTCAATCTTCCAGCTAAATGGAGAACAAACTTACATACCTTCCATAAAACCAGCGAGGGGATGGTGATATCACATCCCTTTATGGGCTAGTAGTTAGTTAGTCTCCTAAACGGATTAAAAGAAAATCCAGAAAATCCAAAATTCACAGAACCCTAAAAAAAATATGGGAAGGATCTGAAGAGACACAGAGCTGCCTTGGGGACCAGCTAGCTAAAGAGTCCTTGGCAGATGTTTGTTGACAGAGATGTATGTATTCATTCCTCCACCCTTTCCAAGCCGGCGAAAGGCCAAAGGCTGGTGAACCTCGAACAGTGAAGCTCTGCGGAGAACAGCTTTGGTCAGAAGTGTGTGTGTGACTGACAGCTCAGCACGAGAAGCCTGGAGAGATGGCTTGCATCAGAAGAAACCTCGAGTGTGGCTGAACAAGTGAAGCGGGAGGTGACTGCAGCAGCTTTCAGAGCGAGCCTTGGGGAGTTACCGGCTGTCCTAAGTGTTGGGGATGTGAGCGAGGACGCTGCCTTGGGTTACTGACTGACTCCTCTGGCATTCAAGGAAGTGGGATTTTGATGCAATTGTGTTTATTTACAAGAATGTACAAAAATACCTGATTCCATTGCATTGAGGGTTTTTTTCTCCTGGCTGGACTAGTTGAAGTGCACAGCCTCTACAGCACAGCCAGGCTCACCTCTTGTAGAGGTGCCTCGTGCATCAGCACGTTTCAATACGTTGCTGTCACCTGTTGACATCTGTGAAAACAGAGACCTGACGGATGGAGGAAATGAAGTTCACAGCCTTTATGTTTAGCTGTCGAATGGTCTGGATGAGATCAAGCACCTTAAAATCCTGTTAGATTCACTTGGGTGACGTGAAATGTCAACGCTGTGCTGTGAACATCCGACTCGCAGGTCGGCAGTAATGCAGCGAGGAGTGGCGAACACGAGCTGGCAAGAAAATGTTCACTAGAGATTGGCAGATTTCCCACAGAGTAATGAGGAGCAAAGGTATTTCCACTCAGCCTGAGACACATCCCATGGTCATCTGACAGAATTATATTCCAAGAATATAAAACTTATGAAGAAGTTTCCATCCTGCACAATTTGATACTTGGTTTCCCTGCTATGCAAGGTTAATTCCCGAATCTGTTTATTCCTAGCTTTCCTGCAGGGTTTCTTTCTGTCCTAAAGACATTTCCCTTCCCTTCACAGACACCTCTCAGACATCCCATATCTGTTGTGGTTCCCAGGGGATGCGCTGCCACCTGAAGTCTGCCCAGATGGTCAGGACCTAACCTGCAGGGTGAGGAAATGGCTTCAGACAGGAGAACAAGCAGGACTTGTGGACCCAAACAATTCTGTATGAGAACAATCCAGGAACAATAGCACAGCTTACAAATAGAAAATTTGAAAGGAATGTTACAAAGTACATCTTCACAATTGGAGGGGGGAAGGGGAGAGGACAGAAGAGGTTAAGAAGGTCATTTTTGGGGAGACAAGTTATGAAGTACACTCTATGCTGCATATTATTATACTTTCCTCTGATGCACTTAGCTGTGATGATAACTAGAGTTGGTGAACTACCAGTACCAACTACAATTGGTACCTCCTGTGTGCCTTTAAGTAGTCTGCTTCCTTCATTAAGTATAAGTAATGAAACAGAAAAGAAAAAAACCCGAAGCAAACCAAACCCCAGAAGTATCTGCAGACAGCAACGCTGCAATTTATTGACGTGCTGTGCATGCCTCAGACTGTAATTCAATTCTTCTAAAACAGACCAACCACCCTAACAAACCAGCATCATATCACCTCTTACGAGAGTGTTGACCTGGCAAAGGACAAAGGCAAAACTTTCCTGCTTACTGGAAAGCACACGTAACCACAAGACAGAGCCACACAACTGCCAGTGAATTTTATTCTTTGATTCTGTCATGGTAAGGACTCTGGAAAAATGAAATTAGGGAAGAATTAACCATTTTAAAATATTTGTTCAGCTTAAGTGAGGATATATTAACGCACAGAAGTTTCATATAGTTAAGAACTAATAAATACTCAAAGTCCAACATACTGCAAAAGCCAGGTTCAGTGGCATGGTTCTGCTTCTGCCAAGTTAAGTTAAGATAAAGAATGTTAACTTTCCATTTCTGTACAGAAAGTCCTGTTACTTCCTATCATGTCACTGTGTCCAGTCAAAACAAACCTACTAAAAGTAACAAGTGTTAATGAGGCATTTTTCTAATCCAGCGCTCAGCACATTATTGAAGCCAGAAGATGTAAGGCTCTGCAAGGATGATGAGCAGCCTCACTGATAAACACCATATCTGGGCCCCACCACAGACTGTCCTGCTCCGGCTGCTGCCAGCAAACGCTCCAGCACATGCAGCCACTTGGCTTTCTTGAAAATTGCATCCCATGAGCTCAGGCACTTTTACTTTTCATCCGCAGCAATATGGCCTGAGATGGGATTTCTCTCTCACCATGCTGATCCCAGTCCACTTAGGGTTAACACCAGTATTTTAAATACCTAATGGAAAGTCAAGAGCCTCCAGTAAGAAAGCAAAACATAGTATAGTATGATTGAAGCAAGATGCTCTGTTTAACAGTGTTGTACATTGCTTAGTCCTTAGTGGAGCAACTGAGAAACAAGTCAGAATATAATTCACTGCAAACATCTCTAATGTTGAAGTAAAAGGGAAGGGTAGCAAATGAATACAAATAAAACAAGTACCACAAATGAGCACGTGCTGATTCTCTGCCGTATCTGGGAGTCTAACTGAGGCCCTCAGTGGCCCATGGGTGCAACCAGTGCCTCGGGGCAAAGGGGGCAGGCATACTCGGGATATTTTTCCCAAGCCTTTTTTATCTGCACTGAGAACGAGCCAGCTCACTCTCCTCTATTTTCCAGTCTTGACATGATACTGAAAAACTTGCTCAGCTGCATATTCGCCATAAGCAATAGGAAGAAGATATGTGTGACACACCTTTTAATAAAGAAATCAAGAAGAAATTAAAATGCATTTAGAGAGGACTCATATGCACATATATCACACAAAACTGTAAGGAAAGGGAAACAATTTCCCAGTTCCCTCCTCAGGATCTCTTCACAGATTAGTAGAGAGGCTGCTTGCAAGAGTCCCATCCATTTTTCATGCTCCACAGGAACGTCAATAACCCCTCAGGAGGGACCGCATGAAAGGCAGATACACGCACTGGAAACAACGTATGGGTAATTGATCTCTGTGCATCATTAGGAAAAGAGAGTATGAGTCAATGCAACTAGCAATACAACCGTATCACAACCTGGCAGCTAGACAGATGGGCTCCTAGGGAGGAAATCAGAAGCAGCTGGAGTTGTCTCCCTGCACCATATTAATCCCCAAGCTGTATTTTGTCATGGAACAAAGGTAGACTGATTGGTAGTGCCCAATATTCAGTTCTGGAGCCTGGAGCACCCCAATGGGAGTCAGCAGCCTTGCATTTTCTAGGACACTCTTGGAGACTCTTGTTCTCCCCATATACATCACCTTCTTATGGGTTTCCAATGGCCAAGAAAGGGAAGAACTCAAAACGCAAGATCTGGCATAAAATTACTTCGACTTCTCAAGACAGAGCCACAGCAGGAATGGGGCAGGAGCGGTGTCTGCCCTATGCACCTTCTACTGTTGGGGGAAGCAGAAAAAAGAGAGGCTGGGTGAGTCAAGTGTGTGGCAGCCTCCTAAGAACAAAACCCAGCCAGCCCAGGAAGCCAGGAACTGCAGCAGAGGACACGGGGCAGCAAGAGGAAGGAGCGGACGCACACGTGGCCCACATGAAGTCCTCCTGATCCTCTGGCCCTCCCAAACACACACGCGCAAGGAGGTGAAGGAGAAAAAAGGAACTGCCTGAAGGCCCTAGCCAGCTGCAACTCAAGTTGGGGATGAGGTAGCACGAGGTACGGGAACGCCCTGATGCCTGGCTGGGGTACACAACTTCCAGAAGTTTGGAAAGAAGCTGTCAGATTCAGCTCATATAAAACAAGCAGGGTGTGCACTAGGGCAAAATGAGGAGTTATATTCATCACTGAGAAAGCTCATTGAGGCCTCGAAATTTCACATGTATGCATTTAGAAATGAAATGCTAAAAAAGAGCTGATGATCTTCAGCAGTATTTCCTGACAAGTTTAATAAAGATATATTTATTTCCCTAAAGAGAAGAGATATTTCCAGAAATAAAAAAATAATTTAAGAAAGCCCCTACACTTCAATTTAGTTAGGAACCAAATTTTTTTTGAGGGTTTCTTTCTGCTTTCCTGTGGAGGGCAGATTGCTCAGTAATCAGAGAGAGGAAGCCTGGCCTGAGAAATATTTCTGTTCTGTTAGCTGCAGTCCCTTATTGAAGTGAGGCAGTTTTCCATACCAGTGAACAACCACATTAGCATTTCATGCCTCTGCATGCATGTCTACAGGATAGTTTTATCAGTGCTATTAATTTCTTGCATTTACCTATGGAGGAGGCTCGTGTTCACACTCAGAGAGATGAGGCCGTGATCGCTGTAGCTGGAGGTGCTCAGGAGTGTCCTGACTCCATTTTCGCCAGATCACTTACAACGCCTTCAGTTTTTCTGATTGAACGTCACAACGTTCAGCCACTCCAGTCATGAGGTCTTCTCTCTTCCGACAGCTGGATACAGAGCCTCTACGAAAGGGCTGAAACATCCTCTCTCCATCCACCGAAGGGACTCATGTCTTCCACAGGGAAAGCTGCTGGCAACCCTCCAGACGGCGCGGTCACGGGCTTAGACCCACAGCTTGCCACATGCTGTCTGTTCATGGTATGCAGCGGTTTCAGCCCTGGTCAGCCATATCTCAGGATGTATTGTTCTCACTTGAAATGCAAGTAAGGCTTAAAATGCCACTACATAGAAATGCAGTTTTTATAACTATCACTAAATTTCCTTCTGAAGCACAGTGTACAAGACTAGAGCAGTGTACAAATTACTGAAAACTGAAACTGAAAATGTGTACATTTTCATAAATGTATATGGGGACGCATGTTAGAGAGTTTCGTCAACTAATAAAATCCAGAAATAATACTGAAATGTCAGTGCTAAATTACCATTATTTTTATATTGATGCCATCTTTTAGCACAGAGCATCAAAGCTCTTAATGACTTAAGCTTCATAACACTCCTGAGATTTCAGCAATAATTAGCCAGCTAGTATAGGTAAAACAATGACAGATTCTGTAGAAAAAAAAATGCTGATTTGTTGTTGATACCTCTGAATGCTATCAAATTATAAAGAATAATTCATATTAATTTCCATGTCATAACTGATTAACTGCACACTCTCACTTTTTTCCAAAATTAATCCTTTCAAGTGTTTCACTTTCTATGCAAATTTATCCCATTTTGTTTTCTGACCCCATTTCTTTGTTGCTTTGTGATGACCTGCTCAGTACGCATGGAAAGTGAACATCCATGCTAGAGGTAGCCTCCTGATTTCTGTTTTCCTAGTTCTGTGCTCTGATGCCTTCCTTTCTAATGTAAGTATTTTCTAGGATTCTAAAATCACAGATGGAAACTGCCTGTTTCTAATTTAGCTTTAATTACCTCTCATTCAGCCTGAGCCTTTAAGTAGACCAGCCTTGCTCTCTGGGATATTAAAGTCTTAAAAGTTTCTCCTATACAAACAAGGACTGTATCTTCAATAGCTGCACGGGTTTTTTCTTCACCAGGCTCGGTGAGTTTTTACATTTAGCACCTCTTGGTCTTGGTTTGGAGGTGTAACAGAAAGCAAGTTCTCTTTAACGACAGTGCTGAGAAGGAAAAAGAGAATACAGTTTTATTTGTGAATAAAACCTACGGGCGTTCAAAGAAGATCTCTGAAATATGAAGCTGCCACTTACCTACAAAAGCTGCACAATCTATGATTAACACTAACTGGGACTCAAGGACACTACAGCCACCGGAGGGCTAACATTTTACAATTCAAAGAGAAGATGCAAGTTGAGAGAACTCAGACATTAGCTGTAGGGTTCAGACACAGCACATGTCCTAGTTTTGACCCAAGCTTTCATGAAATCAGGCTTCCTGTTATTAGCCCTCCATAAGGCATAAACCTGGCTCTTTCTTAATAAGACATTAATAGTATTTAGCTTCTTGACAAACAGTTCACGGTTTCAGTTATGGTAAATGTTACCTACGTGACCTGCGTGCATGCTGAGTATCTGATTTCGCTGCAGACTACGTGTAAATCCACTCACCTACCTGGCCCACGGGCAAGGCAGGTACTTAGTATTTCAAGCCATCAGAAGAGAATATTGACCACAGTCCCCCTCAGCCTGGGACTGGGCCACAGTCTCCATCTAAAGATATGTTTGTCTAAATACTGGCTAACTGGTATCTACATAAGTCTGCACTAATTGTTCTAAAAACCAGCATTATTTTATACTCGGCAGCCTGCTGATTCATGATGAGAGAAATAAGCTATGCAACAAAAACCTGAACAATGTCATATCTAAAAATAGCCAGCAGTTCGGACCAGTGCAGTAATAGCATCATAATATAGGTACTAATTACAGGCCAACAATTGCAGACCTTAGAGCTAAGAGCAGATTTCTGAAATAAGCCAGGACAAGATGTACTCATCAAGACAAAACACTGTGGGATGCTATCATGAAGATGGCTACATCAGATCAGTCTCATACTGATTTAAGAGGAGAACCTCTTAAATCATTAGTAAAGCTGCAGCATCTCATTATTTTTAATAGCTCTTGATATGAACACCACTGCCAAAGTACCTACAAATATCCCTACTCAGTAATCTCCAGGGTTCAACGCTGGGCTCCACAACACTAGACCTTGACTTACAGGATCAGGCAGGCTAAAACAAATGCACAATTAATAATTCACAGTACACCTTCTTCCCCAGCTTCACCTGCCACACCTGGGATCAGCCTCCCAGAGCTGCTCATTAACCACTGCCTGAGCTTAGCAAGCGCAGGTCAGCGTGACCCCCGTGATTTCAGCAAAGCTGCATCACCATCCGCTGATCCATGGTATGGACACAAGACACAGCATGCACAGAGGAAAGGTCTGCAAGTGCCCATTAGCACTCTTTTCACAGGAGACAAGGGGAAGAGAGCTGGGAGTACGGTGGGCAGGCAGAAAGCCTGCAAGGGAGGATTGGGAATGAAAAGGGAGGCTCGCATAGACCAAGGGCAATCAAAGATGGGAGAGAATGGCAAAGCGTGTTTGCCAGGACACTAGGGAAAGAGGGTGCTCCTGAAACGCAAGAGAACTGTCAGCGCTCTCAGAGGAGGAAGATCAAAGGCTGGGTAAGAAGGAAGCAAGAAATCATGTCCTGAAACAAGGAGGTTTCCACAGTGCTTGGATGCTCTCCTGCCTTGCTAACGGAGAGACAGTGCAGGGCACACCAGCTAGTCACGTTAACCGCCTCTGCTGAAGCAACTTCAGAGTGCCGGGACGAGCATGCACACACTGGCTTCATAGCAACCCCCCAGGAAGAAGCACATCTTAGCACACGCTTGTTTTCTGCCTGCCCATGTTTCTCGCTTCCATCCTCACTCTCAGGAGCAGCAGGAAAAAGCCTGTGTTGGAAAGGCACATGCTTAAGCTTAGGTGAGCAGGACCTGCCATGGTCTGCCATGCTTCCCAAGTCTGCAAAATGTGTCCTGGACTTCTGCTTGCCCTTGTGGGGAACTTGGTCAGAGCATACCACAACAGCAGTACTTCTGACAGACACTAAAGGATATGGAAAAACGGACGATGATTAAACAAAAGGATTGCATCATTCACCTGAATGAGGAAAATGGCATTTGTTGTTGTTATCCATCTAAAATTCCAACTGTGTTTTTCTTATTTTGTAATGTCACTTCCCTGCCTGTACCCTGCATTTCTGCAAGGGCATTACTGTGGGATCATCAGACTCCCAGAGTTCTCAAACTTTTCCGAAGTTATCTTAAATGCATTAGAAAATTACAGGGTACAGTTTTGCAGGAGGGAAAATGAGACACAGAAATATCAGTGCCATAATATCCACCAATTTTGGTTTCATTTTGCACAGAACTTCGCACTTTTATAGCACTTAATACATTCAAAGTGCATCTCTAATTGATATGGTTCCCAGTTGGACCGCTCAGTTCTTCTACAGAAATTTTCTAAGGAGACAAAAAGTTCTCTGAGGAGCAGGAGTAAAGTCTGGCTTCCTGAACTCTTGGGTCTTATAGCTGGGAAGCCTTGGTGCTTGTGAGCTCTGACTTAAGCTCTTTCAAGACTTTTCCCACACAAGCTTTTCCCAGAACTAAGACTTCCACCCATCTGCCTTTTGGGGCCAAACCTGGTGGTCTAGAGCTAACTGCCTGCACAAAAAAAAGGAAATGTCCTCGTCCTCCCCCTTCCAGGCTAGGCACACCAGCACGCCGCACCGCGTCCCACACGCCTCTCGGGAGCAAGCGACCGATCTTGTGCCTAGCTGCCCTCAGAGGAATAGAAACTCATCAGCACTGCCTGGGGACTTTCTTAACCCGTAGGCCAGCAAGGGGTAAGGGGTGAAATGGATATTTGTGTTTCTGGATTTGTATTTTGGAGCAGAGGGGAGTCTGAAGGCAAATCTGGGAGCCGAGTCCCTTCCCCAAGGCTGTCAGACAGGAGGCAAAACAGCCACAGTCACGTGCCACATCCTTCATTCCTTGCAAGAACCAAAAACCTTTTTGTTGTGTATTACGAAAAGCTCTTGCTCTTTTTCCTCACAAGAGACTGGGTCCTTGCAGCCCGCCAGCCTACTCTGAAAGACCAGCAAACAGACAAGACCAAACTATTTTCCTTAATCTTGCCCTCAAAATGGATGAACCCTTTTTTTCCCCTCAAATTCTAGACAAAGAATTCAGCCCAAGTCAGATATTCAGCATTATCATCTCTGCTCAGACACTTAAAGGATCACAAAGTTACTACCACGGGAATGCAAGCCTTCCAATGCGCTATTCCAGCTCTCACAACTTTATAATGAATCCCACATTGATGCTAAAGGACCCAGTGTCTGGATCCGTGTCATCAGACGAACATATCACCTGCCAGGAGGAAAAATAACAATGCCTAAGTTCAAAGTTTTTAGGTCTCCTAGAGAAAATGTGAAATGGGATCTCAGTACATCTGAAGGCTCACGAATCATAAGATGAATGAAGAAAGCAGGTTTTTTGGTCAGTCTCAGTTTTTAAACACTTGACGTCAGCAATTCTGCTATTTGCCCCAAAATACCGCTTCTACAGACTCTAACTATACTGGCACTCTCAAAAAATAAAAAAGGAAACAGACTACAATTAGAGCTAGTCATAAATATTAAAAAGTAGATAAATAATGAATAAATGCTAATTTTACCTCCCTTCCTGTGCCCACTAAAATTTGAAATACGCCTCGTGGTCCTTTCTGCATTATATTTAATAGGCCTTTTTCCATTACATGAATTTAAAACAGCATATTTGAATTCTGCTCATGGAAAATTTTTGTCCTATCATTGAGCACAAAGGCATATATTGAAAACAAAACCAGAAGTTGCCAGTGAATGTCATGCTTCAATTAAATACATTTTTGGTTACGAAGTAGGATATTTGCACCTTGTAAATGGGGCCAGAGCCATTTTCCTTTTGAGCAATGTCCTGCAAACATTCTTGCACCTGTGTGACTTTATTTGCATGAATTTAGTGTGGTAATTCTCGTAAGTAGCAGTTACTAAAATGGTTCAGTTTACTTCAGTTCATTTTGAAATCAAAATATATTTGAAAAATACACTGAAATGTCAAAACTTCTTGCAGAGCAAGAGGAACATTTGGTGCTGAGGGCTATGTGGTACTGAGCTATTCTCTGCCTTCCAAGATCAGTAACAAAATTCATAAAAATTTCATTGCAGAGTTTTGCAAACGAAGAGCTTTGTTTGGCTTTACTTCATTACACTGCTTTACATGTTCACATCACAGATGACTAAATACTGCCCAAACTGCTCCAAGTCTGCAAACTCCCCAAAATAAAAGAAGTTTGATCTGTGAAAGTCTGGCTCAACTGGAGTTCAAGAGAGAGTTTTGCGGCATATGGTAAAACAGGTTTTGGTCCAAATAAATTTTGGATCTCCTTGATCCTAACAATTGTCTTTGTTTTATCTCAGCATAATTTATTTATTTTTAATTTTGTTTTTCAGTGTGGTTTGAGAAGTCTCACTGATGGTACCTGAGCACAGGAAAGCCAGTCACTAGACATGAACTCTGCCTAGCACCAACAGAAGGTGGAAAATGTGCAAGAAGGTTCAGTTGCCTTTCAGCTCCCCCATCCTCAGGGTTCATGTGGGTCTCAGCATAAATTATAGCAGTAATTGCCTTCTGGCTGCCACCGCTCCCAGCAGGCTGCTCCAGGCACACAACCAGCTCCTCGGGCTCAGCTGACGAGTAGGGGTGACTCAAGAGAAAGCAATTCAATCGCTTCTGGTTTTGTGCTCATATCACAGACCTTCTTCCTATGCCTTCCTCTGCCTTCCCCTTAGGCTGAAGTTAGAGCTACAAATGTAATGGTGATGTTGCTGAAATGACAGGAAGAAAATGAATGCCACGATTTTTTTCTTGTATGCCAGAACTAGTGTTGGAAGAGAGTGTGATCTTCCCTCAGCTGGGGACAGGGCTTGGGCCATACCCTGTCCACACATCACATCCAGAACTGCCTGCAGAAATCATCTCCCAGGCACACGAGGGGACTCACAGCTGGTGGAGTAAGAAATGTGATTTATGGAACGTGAACACAATACAGCACAATTTCCTCTCATTTCATTCCACTTCATATCTTGTAGTTGAAAAAAAAAAATATCCCATGCTATCTAGTTTATTGCAGGGGAGTCAGGTTACAGTAATAGCAGAGACTAACCCATCAAATCAGCATTCACTCACTTCAATTACTAAATGTAAAGAGATACCAATCTGTGACCAGGATGGAAGATAAAAATTGAATTGAAAAACATCATGGAGAAAAGTGGCATTCCTCTGTCAAAGGAAGATTTATTCATAAAGCAGGAAAACAATTTCCAAGCTGTGCAAAATCATCTGTGCATCAAGAAATTAATATAGCGAGATCCACATACAAGCCCAGCGATCCAGTCAGAATCGCTGCCCCTTTTATTCATGATGGATACTCTTGAGAAGTGCATCACTGCAGGGTTGACAGGTCTTCCACCTCCATGAGAGGACATCGGTTGGATTAAGTATCATTTTGCAGAGGTGAAGCAAACATTTTTTATCAGTAAAGTGCAGAAATGTTCCGAACTCCCTGAAAAAACATTTGTGGGAGGAAACAGGGCCAGGTGGTGGGAAATTAGTGGAAATTAGTATTTCCATGGTTCTTTGGAAACTGGGAGAGAAGCAACTTGTCCCAGGCATCACCAGAATTGTGTGGCAGAACCAGGAAAGGAATTTCCATTTTCAGACTAGTATCACACCTCTGTTTAAAACTAGCTTGCCTCTCAGTGCTCTGGAGCATGCCCCTGGCACAAGCGAGGCGGTCTCAGGTGGCCAAGGCAGAGAGAACCAGTACACCCCAGGTATACCCTGGCAGGCTGTTGGGAGGGCAGCCGTGTGGCTGCAAGGCCTGGCAAGTCAAAGCCAAGCCGTGATGATCGCCATGCCACCCCCCTTTTGCTTCCTCCTCTCCTGTCACCTAGAGACACAGCCTATGACCAGCATGGGAAATCCCTCATTATCTATTTCACTTGCCTGGAGCATTGGGGAGAATCCTAAAACAAGCCATTAAGCACTGAAGGCCAACTTATTTGTCTAATTTATTATTTCTTGTTTATTATGACGATTAATGACTTCAAGTCTCCATCTCAGTATGAAGACGCAGAAAAGCCTGGCACAGCCTCTTTAATGGAAATGCAGAGCTGAACAACATGTTTGTCAATTAGCAAATTCCCCACTAAAGGGTCTGACTCTTAAAGTAATGAAACAATTACTGCCAGATGTTATTATTTATTAGTTATAACACAGTGGCACTTTTATAACACAGTGGCACTTTCAGTCTAGGGCAAGACCCCACTGTGCCTGGCACAATACAAGCATTGAACAGAATACATAATCCAAGTGGTTCTGTTTGCAGAGCCATGGCCTTATGCCTGATCCTACTGATGCTCTTCAAAACATGCAAGCAAAAATGATATTTATATTAAAATTAGCAACGGTAACAGCAGCAGTTATTCCTCCTCTCAGGAGGAACGCAGGTCACTTGGTTTGCGAGTGCCATCCCTCCTTCCCCCACCAGTGCTGCAAGGAGCTCACCCTGCCCTGAAGATGGGAATACCGGAGGAGAGCATCACAGCCGGTGCACAGGCTTTGCTTCTGGCAGATAGTGCTGGAAGAGCAAAGCAGGACTTGTCCCCTCTCCTACCTCTAAGGCAACTGCCCTTTTAAAAGGCAAGGGCAGCCCCTGACTAGTGCTGGCCTGAGAGAGGAAAGAGGGTAATACTTAGAAACAAACTCCACGGACGGGCAACAGTCCTGTGCCCTCAAAGGTCAGCTCAGGTTTTCCAAGTGAGATGTCGTACAATCTGTCAGCACGGGATGTAACCAAGAGAACGGGTTTCAACTGAGAGAGGGAGCATGGATGCTGAGCCTCGGGGAAGAAAGCTCTACCAAAATGCGGAACGCTTTCCTTAGGCAGCTGATGGAGGCTTCACTGTTGAAGCAATTTACAATTGGATTTGAAAAGAATCACATAAACACCATAGGAAGATTCACAGTGGATTCACAGTGATGAAAAATATGATCCAACAGGCTTTCCCTATCTCTTAACTTGAAGATAAACACTTACCTTTTAAAGTATCCGTGCAATCCAAAGCCTGCTGAAGTGTCTAGAAAGGCAAAATTCAACTGGGCTTCAAATGAGGCCATAAATTTGAGGGAAGGGCCATGGTTTTTTAAATTTGTTTAAACAATGAAAAGCTAACTATAGATTTTGCCAGTAGATTTTATAGATCTGTTGCAACCTTTTATACATTTTGCCATAAATCCCAGCATATTCCTACAAGCCAGGTGCTGCAAAGCTTTTGCTCTTTTTGCCCTGAAGGTTTTTGAACATATTTATATTCAGGCTTGGCAATGCCAATTAATGTGTTAGCTGCAGTAAGATAAGTGTCCTTATTTTTTCCCCATAGCAAAACTAAAACATTAAGTAACTTTGCTTTAAGATATCTAAAATCTACTGGTTTGTAAAAGCAAAAGGAACATGGAATGGAATCTGATCTAGAAACTATATAAATAAATAAAGTAATCAAAACACTAAGTAGTGTCCCATCAATAATGCAATCACACCACAATATCCCAATTTTGAAAAAATGTTATTTTTTTTCTCAGAGCATGTATGTTATTATTTTCCATCTCGAGTAAATGTGCACAACTTTCAGCTCAGCTGTGCATGAAAGTAACGGTGTGAGGCAGAGGTCTGTTTTCCAAGGTAATGAAATCCAACTCAGGTCACTACACAGAGACACACCTATAAAAGCAATAGTCATAAAACTGAGAAAAAACAGGAAATAAATCACTTTACATAATTTGGTATTTTAAAGTAAAAGAACCAATGAAATTTCTTCAAGGTTTTGGGTACCTTCATGGGCTACCATGGGGGAAAAGAAACCCCAAAAACCTAAACCCCCAAAACCCAAGAATGCTCTAGAAATAGGAGATTTAGAATGAAGTATGACAGATGCTATGAAAGTGTTCAGACTGGTAAATTTTAAGTGCATACAGTTACCACTACTTTCTGGAAATTGTTTATCTAGAAGACACAAAAGGCCAAAGGACCATGAGGATGGATGGTCTAGAAGGATCAGAAGTGACCATATTTTTTGTTTCCATTCTTCCCACTAACAAAAACTGCAGAGATAAAGTTTTGGCAGTGACATGGAATGCAAAATCTCTATTATTAGCAACATCAACTAAATCCTACCCCTCCCAAAGGTGGATGCCATTCTTTCTTCTGTATTTCTCCTCTTACGAACTTCTCTTTTTCTGCCTCCTGTTTGGTAAGTGCTGGAATTAGTTGGCCAAGTCATCTCGACTACATGCAACACTGCCCAAAGGCTGTAACCAGAAAGCAAGAGGAAAGCAGTGGGTTTTACAGCTCAGGACTGGTGTAAATTTGCAAGGCCTGAGTGGCTGACACGCTGTGTTATGTTTTTAATTTTACAGAAGAGGGCTACACATGCAAGTGGATGTCAGAGGTAGAAACTTCATCATTTCAGTCATCTCCCTTATCTACCTTTTTCCTGTCCTAACGGAAAAAAGAGCAAACTTCAACAGTAGTGCCAGATCATCTCATCCAATTCTCTATCTCAGAAAGACAGACACCACCAGCTAGGACACAGACACATGGAGGCTTTTCCCTACACACACTCCAGGCAGCCAACATTGAAGGCAGTAAGAAAAACTGCTGCAGTGAAAGCCCTACTTAAGCCTTTGTGTTTATCTGCTAGTGGATTCCTTTCTTTTTCTTGTGTATTTTCTTACAAGGCTAAAATTACTTCAGCGGTGAAAGCCATTAATAATGGAGATAATTGTGTTGCAGGATTTGGTGTCAAGTTAACTGTTTAAAGAGTAACAGCAAAACAAGGGCCTGGTTAACACTGCATCCCCTGTTGAACTCAAAATAGCACCTAATTAACGTGCCGGGGGCAAAATAAGGGTTTGCGTTAAACGCAGTGCTGATGCAGTCTATCAGCTTTTCTGACAAACAACTGCTCCACTTTTTGCTGTTTCCCAGTTCACAGAAGCACAGACGTTTTAGGCCAGCAAAGACCACAACACGTAGCTCTGATCTCCTGCACCACACGGGACACAGAAGTCACCCAGGAATCCCCGCAGTGAAGAGATGACTTCTGCTGAGCCTCATGAGCAAACACTGACGTCAGGAGTTTGTAGATGAAATAAATCCCATGCCTGGTTATGATTCACTCTAAGGCTGGCCTACACCCATTCAAGGCTTTTTTACCCCACTAGGATAGACTGGAGATGCAAGAATAAAGTCCTGTCCCTCTTGGGAAGGCATCTCACGCTTTGTGTCTCAACCTTTTACTCTCTTGAACGTAATTCACTCTTCAACACAGATTCTCTGAGGTGCATAAGCAGGAGGACAAGGTGAAACTCCCGGTATGCTGCTACTTGTGACTTAAATCATTACATGAATCTCAACCTTGAGCAGTAGAAGGCTAGAGAATAACCCAGCACACCTCTAGCCCCAGGAGTGGTATCAATGGATGCATAGTTTTATGGACAAGGCTCCAAAGCCAGAAGGAAGCTGCTGCCTTTCAGATGGAGTGACTGACAAAAACTGAACTGAACTGGATGTAAATGCTACAGTCTCAGTCTTCTCAAGAGGAACCATGTTAGGTCAGAGGAAGCCAAGAGCAACTGCTCACTGAAATTTGCAATGATAACGCTATTACAATGCATTAGTTTTAAGAAGCTGAAAATCCAAGCACAAGTCAGGCTAGTTTCTCACCAAGGATTTAACAGCCTCCCTTTACCTTTATGTTTTTAACACACACGCTGCATTGTCAATTGTTATGGTTAATTATCCCTTTTTGTGGATTTGACATCCTATTTCTTAAATCTCCTCCTACTAAGAAAACATAAGAAAGAACCAAGACCTTGCAGTATTCCTTCTTGCAAGGCAGATGTGGGAGAGCCCTAGCACATGTCATCCACACCGCTGGATAAGGACTCCTTGCTACAGGTATTGTGCACTGCCTCTACTCTTATCCTGAGAAATCCCGACATCCTTATAGAGGCAGGGAACTACATATACATATATATCAGTGGATGAAACCTTCAGACACTGAGTCTAACATGGAAGGGAAGCCCAAGTCTCACTGTGTGCCGGCCAACAGGCACACATGCACACATAGGGAGAAAACCACTAACCTGCCCCATACAGACATCTTCTGGAACAACTGACTTCCCCAGTTATTGCCACCCAATACACAGAATAAGAGTGAGAGTTGCCTGAACAGCAGCTGGCTTAAGATACCTAAACCCATGCATTTAATCCCTGAGTGGCTATCTTTAAAACAAGGGCACGATGATATATCATTTTGTGGAACCTGAGCTTTCTGTAGTCTTGTGGCAGGATCACCTGGTCCTATCAGGACACTGTCCTGTATGGCCCCGTAAGAGAGCTGCATTCAAAGAAATAAAAGTATTGGAATAAGTGCAAAATACCACCATAGTATGCTCAACAAACACATCAGTCATTGATGTGTTTGTTGCGCTCCTACCAGAGGTGCATTGCTTCTGAATACAGCATTGCACTCTACTGCAGGGACAGGTCCTGCCAGGCACCAAGCCGTACGGACACGACGCAATGCGCATACAGCCCCGGACTGTCAGGAGTAACATCTACTATTTTGCTAGCATATTTACACACACTAATTACAGCAACATCTAACTAGGAGGAAATGTTCCCTGGGGCTCCCACCATGGAGCAGAGAAGAGAGGGCACAGCCTTGCTATTAGCAAGAGGCCTTCTTTGGCAGTACCCGAGGTGCTCAAGGTTTTCACCAACAGGCTGTAGCCTGACACTTAGATACTGATAATAAGAAAGCGTTCTCGCAGTCCCAGGAGAAATCCAGTCATACACATCCCCTTTACCTCATCATTTGAACTACCTTGTGCATGTTCATCTACACAACTTAGAGGCTGTAAACCGTCTTCTTTTAAACAGAGTGTAAATTGTCTTATTTACACCATCGCATGGTGGCTTTTGTATATTTGAAACCCCTTTGATTACCATTGGTGATTAGATGGCTGACCTGGGCTGCCCCTGTCTAAGATTCCGCTACCTGAAGCTAGGCAAGGAGTACCCCGAGCCAGGCAGTCAGTCCCAAACTACGCTGCCACAGACCAGGAATTCCCACTGGGCCACCCAACTCCCAACATTTTGCTGCTTTGCATATAAAGCAAAAATACAATACATTTTTTAAAATTGATTTTGCTTGTCTGCTTGTTTTCTACTTCTGGTGTTCTTTCCTAATTCAGTTTTCCCAGTTCTTACTCACATAATGCCAGCTGCTTTCTGTCCTCTGTATTCATGTGTTGCTCACGTAAACTATTCCTATTCCTGTTTAGGTTTGCTTATAAAAACCAGCCTTGCCCTACCCACAAAATGCATTTACTATGGGTGACCACACAGTCAGGGGATAATCATGTGAAATAACTTGTTCCACTTCCAGTTAGTGTCTTCTGTCCCTCACAAGAACACCTCCACCCCTGAAATGCCAGGTTATTGCACTGCCAACTGCTATTCAGAATCTAAAGAATCATTAAATCCAGAAACGTGTTCTTATTCTGAAGAAATTTCATGTTGTCTTCTCTTATAGTCAATACAATAAGAATACATAGTGTGGAGTATCTTGGCTATTATATCAGAAAGGAAAACCATATTACATTTAAAGGAAGGAAGGTGACAAGTGATTTTAATCTGCTTTAAAAATTAGTACTAGAAAACAGGCTAGGACCTTTAATAGATTTGTTGCTCATTTATACCACTGGGTTCTGTACGTGGGCATTCAAGTCAGCACCAGTGAAACTGGTCTCCTGGCCAATCTTTCAAAAACATATGATAATAGATTCATAAACTGAGTCAACTGCTAACTTGAGCAATGAATGCTCAAAACTAGGCCTTGCAAAACAAGAGATGAGTGAGGAACATGACAAATATATTTGGAACATTGTAAATGCAAGCCTTTCTCTGTTTTTCCAAATGGAAGGAAAATTGTGAGGTACATGAAGCCAAACGACTGCATTTACCAGTAAGTGCTGCAAACAAGGACCACAGAAATGCCGACTGACCTATTTTCTTATCTTGCGTGAATTTCAAAAGTAAAACACCACCAGTAAATACCGGTATTATCACATACAGCTTATGTCATCTAATTAATCACGGGTAGTTATTACTGCCAAACTCTTGACAGTCAGGATACAAACACAATCCGTCCTACGTTAACAGTCACCTCTGCAGGCTGACTACTACTTGTTTAGCACATGTACAACACAGCTTGCTGTCATGGAGGCAAAGGATAAGGCCTCTGTAAGAGGGCAGAAGACACAGTCAAACTAAAAAGTGTTTGAGCATCTGGAGAACATCTTTATTCCTAGTCCGCAACCACAGCGGACCACCTAGTCCTGGCTGGAAAAGCAGATAAAAGCAGTATCTAAATACAGGTCAGTTGTACTCAGGAAGCCAACAGCGTTCTCTAAGCAGCCCAGAAGGATAATGTTCTCCCAGCAAGGTGAGAAAGGTTAAGGAGGTACCATTAACTTGGAGAGGTAGATGGTTTCTGCCTTGATGTAGCGTACGTAGGAGTTAACCCCCAGAGAGAAACGAAAGTGCGAGCTGAGCAGCAAGGACCTGAACAGCACTGAAGTCAGACTAGAGGGCTGTTTCTGTTTCTGGAAGTGCAATCCAGCAGTGGTCTGTCTGCTAAAGATAGCCCGAGAGCCTTCCTCAAAACCAGACTCCTCGTCCTCCTGCGTGAATGCAAAGCCTCTCGTGCTGCGGGAGCGCTGCACTGAGCCGAGAGAGCAGGTCTGCCAGCAATCAGCCTACTCGCCCCGGCTGCCCAGGATGGACAGAAGGTGCGGGAGGGCATGTGGTGCCTATTTTTCTTCTGGAGGCTGCTCTTTCTGAGCAAAGATGTGTGGACAATGTTTGTAGGCTGAATTTTAATAGCTGAGTATTAGTGAAAAGGCTGGAGACCTCATAGGAATACACAGGAACCAGAAACTGCAGGGAGGAGCTGGGTTTGCTCTTTTTCCAGTTATGCACTTTTTCTTTACAGACTTCATTAAAAAGTCTATAACAAGATGTAAACTGGTTTGAATTTTCATCGCAAGATTACTAAGGCCAATGAGGGACAGATAAACCCTTTGCTCCTCCTCCCTACACAGTCACACACAATCAAGTCTGAAGTTCAACAGACATGAGTGCTTACAGATTGTAGATGCCCTAAGCTCTCCCAGGGAGAGACCAGCCATGTATCATTCTCAGGCTATTATAAATAAGAGCAAAAGAATAAAGCAAATAATTTGACTAACGCACTTCTTGATCAAACAAAAGAGTAAAGCAATCTTCATTGCTTTTGCACTGCAGAGCAAGCTTCTCTGAAGGACTGCAACCACCAGCTTGCCTTTTTTTTTTTCAATAATGCTATTTTTTCCAAAATATTCTAGATCTTTTATTCACAGCCCGTTCATTTCTGCTCTCTGCATTAGCTGCATCCAAGAGGCACACTATGCATAGCCCTACTACACCCAACTGCAGCTGTCTCGGCGCTGCAGTTTGCATTAGCTATACCTTCAGGACACCGCACTTGCTCCCCGCTGCACTGAGAGCAAGGCACGCGCTGGCTCTTACCTCACACCCGCCTACAGTCAGGCCTGGGATATACCGTGTACGGATGTCCCTCTGCCACGCTGGGCACCCACATGCAGTACACAGCTCATTGGCATGATATATGGTCTCCTTGAGCAGCCGAACCCAACACAAGGGGACGTGGAGCAGGAGTGGGGCCGCAGCCCTATATTCTTTCTGAGGATATTTCAGATGGTGGACACTGTTCCTTCTCCTCAGTCCCACTACACAACCCACAGATGTGGCTTAGTGCTGTGGCCATTCCCCATTCACATGACCAAGAAGTGGCCCATTGCATCATCCAACACGTGGTGCCTCTCTGCTGGGAAAAAATTACGCTGCCCTTGAACATGAGGTTTCCGACAGCTGCCAGTACGTCCCACGCTCCCATGTTCAGCTGTCTTTTATCCACTGGAGCCTGCAAAGAGACTTACTACTAGGTACGAGTTTGTCCCCATCTACCCCCTCCTTCCTTGCACCATGATCCGGGTGATTTCAGAGGAGTCTGCTGCGGGAGCCATGCACCAGGAGGAGATGCGGGAGGGACTCTCTGCTCCCCTCCAGCACCATCTCACAAAAGCAGGCGTGCTGGCAGACGGGAGGGGAGATGTCCAGGCTGTCCTCCAGAGAGCGGGGAGAAGCTTCTTTTGTGGTCACACTAAAGGGATTAAAAAGCCTGCCCCTCCTGAGGTTACTGGGAGTTTTGCTCTTGATTTTCAGTGTCTGGATCTTACCGTGTTTAGGGAGGATCAACTAGCTATTAGATAGGCCACTCCTTTTTCAACACAAAATGAAAACCCTGGAGCACACATAAAAAAGGCTGCTTTTTTTTTTTTAAAATAGTCTCTAACATTCAAAAGGAATTAGATAACAGCTATAACAGCCCCACCTACTCTTGATCCTTTATGCTGCCAGAATGTTTTCTGTAATAAATCATGAGAGCACTACATTACTCCGAAGCTAAAAATGGAGCAGAGTCAGGAGGCAGCACAGAGCTCTGCATACAGAATACAGAGTCGTATTTGATAACATCTGCACTCGGTCTGATTTTAAGCCTCCTCAGGTGAACCCAAATGAGGAGGGAAAGGTTCATGGGGTGATTACAGCACGGGCTGCTTTTAAGCCTTTTTCCTTTCAACTTCACTTTCATCACATTTTGATTTGGGTTGGATTAGCTCCTGGAAAGGGAGCTTAACAGAACACTGATGGCATTGCCAAAGACAAGACAGTTGTTGAAGGGTGGCGAGAGAGTGCAGCTCAATGGCAGGATACAATATCATCTTTCCTCAAATCAGAGGGGTAAGATCACATCGTTTCTTACAGACCTGGAGAGAGAGCTTCTGAAAAAAACGGTCCCACTAACTCTACAGGGGCTAAAATACTGATTTAGAATTTAAAATTAGTAGCAAGCACTGATCACAGTGGTGGACTCGATAAGGCAGCTCATTCCTGCTGAGAGCTGACGCATTGTTCCCGTTGTATCCCGAAGCCCGTCCCAGGCACCCTCACTAAGTGCTGGCTATCCGTGCCGAACAAGCGACCTGGCTGGCTGTGACACCCGCCTGCCTTTGCCCTGCTATCCAAATGGGTCCGCTGAGCTTCTGCTAGGCAAGCGGTTAAATGAAACTATCTCGAAGGTTTATTCGTAACAAGAATAAGAGGTTTTAACATCTGCTAGGGACAACTCTGGATAACGGTCATGAACAGAATTTTTAGTCTTTAGGCTCTATGAACAATTTTAGTTACAATAGCTGAATTTTGTAGATGGCTGAAAAATAGACCCTGACTACTAGCACTCACTTAAATTGGGTAAAGCAGTACGTTTCAGCTGTTGACGCTGAAAAAGCTTTTGGGACAGATTCATACCAGGGAATCAAAAATAATAAATCGAATGAGATTTTTTTTCTTCAAGTAGTCCTACCATCTAGGAACTGAATTTCAGTGAGAGCTGAAACTCATGGGGAGCTAATGAAAGTACTGCTGCAGGCTGCTAGTCCCGGGAGTTTTAACACCCACAGCTGCTGGAAAGCACATGGACCAGCTCTCAGATTTCTGGCAGGCTTTACTGCTGCACATTTACCATGTAAATAACCCTGTGTGATGCAAAAACATCTTAAGGGTTCTTTCCACGTCCAGATGGTATTGTTCTTTCTAGGCCAGTCTGCTAGATATCTGATCTTAAGGCAGCCTGGCAGGCTGCTTAGATCTTCCCCTCAGATGTCTCCATGTTTTCTTCTGTGACTGACTTACTGGAACAAGAAAAAATGAAAAGCAAAACTCAAAATCGCTACTCGCAGATGTGCACAAACTGCAATTTTGCGAAGAAATCAAATGGAGCCACCTCATTAAGAACTGATCAAATATGTGAGGAGTACTTCTAAAAAAAGAAGAGGAAAAAGAAGAACAGTTAATGACTGACATGATTTGAATTAATAGATATTAAGGCCAGCAAGACTATTATACTTACCAGCCAGTCTGATCTGCAAAACACCAGCCAAAGAAAACCTCAGGAAAGCCTGTCTCCACTGAATTATTTTTAAGTCTACACACAGGCATTCATTAGACACATCCATTTAGTCCTTCCATCATCCTGCACTATTCCGGCTTTATTATTTAGTACAGATACAACAAAGGAAGATGGTTTTATTGCTCACGCCTAGTACTTTTTGTGCCTTTCTCTGCATGCTGTAAAACCAGCAGACTTATGAATGACCTGATCTGCTCTCTGTGGCACTGCTTGGCATTCTGGCCACAACGAGCACCAAACCGTAATCCCTACTGAGGAAAATTTGAGGGACAACTAAAGCATACCAGGAGCACTTAGCTCACTAGCACTTTCAGTCTGTTTCCCATTAGAAATAATTTTGTCTGTGTCTAATTTTATCTAAAGCGTGGACCATTGGTGATAGCATCACGGTCCAGTTTGGTTTATCGATATAGAGATTGCGTCTGCATGTCCATCAATTTCCAGTAGGCATCCTTAACAAATGTAACTCAAAAAAACCCACCCAAACTTAGAAACCATTTTTTACTTCTAAAATGCAATAATTTTCCCATATATCTAGCAAACCAGAATCATTAGATCAATTCTCCTCCTTCAGTCACTAATCACCCCAGGAGCATTTCCTCAGTTTTAGTCCCCCTGAGCTTGAAGCCAGACCCAAAATCTACTTTGGACCTGGACAGGCAGAAAGCTCCAGGGACAAGAAAAGTTCCAGGCACGGGCATTGCCCTGGCTGTTAGGGTGGAAATACGAGATGCACAACCAAAATGAGACTCCAGGGGCTGATATTCTGTTCTTCCCTCAGTCCCAGGCTGCTGTGCAACCATATACCATTTTTCATAAACACCATGGTCATGAGGACCATATAAAGGCCCTGGAGGTGGAGCAGTTGCCACTCACAGAGGCTAGAAGGACTCCACAGCTATCAAACCATGACAGGATGACCCGAGAGAACAAAATCCCTAGCTGATCCAAAGTTTTGCACAGTGTTTTCAAGGTAAAAATCAACACAAACAGGTAACTTCTTGAGCTAGACTCCAAAGACTGTAAGAAAAAAAAAATTGACAGTGCTATTCCTCTGCAGAAAAAAAAAGTTCATTAATTGAGTTCTGGTAGAGGAAGAACATGCAGAGTCTGTAATAAGGATCTCTGCTAGGAGGGAAGGGTTGCTCCTAATTTTTTTCTATCAGGAAGTGTTGTTTGTTAATGTGTGGGGTTTTTTGTTTGGGTTGGTTTTGGTTTGGGGTTTGTTTTTTTTTTTTTGGGGGGGGGGTGCATATGTGTGTTCATGATAGGACTTTTTAGCTCCTTAAAGCATTGCTTCAATTAAGAGTTGAGCTCTGCAATCTAAGGAACCTGATTCATGCATAACCACTGGCATAAACAGTGTTGAACCATGAACTCAAATCACGTACGGAAAATCCAGAGACAACAGTGAGATTAAACACTATCTCCATTAAGACATGTTTTGTTAAATGCCTTCTACTGAGGATGTATTTTGATAAAATATGCCTGTTGTCTCCATGCTATGGATATCTGGGCTGTTATTCTAAAAATAATTGAACTATTTTTCTTCAATTCAGGAAGTTACTTAATTTTATTAATTGCAAAGCAATGTACAACATTCATAAACAAGTCATGAAGACTGCAGGCTAATACTGGCATGGTCAACTTGCACAATAAAAGGAGAGATTAAGCTTGTTGTCTTAATTGCACTTGTGTAATCAATTTATTTTGGATACTGAAGAACTGAACAAAATGGTGCTTTCATTTAATTTAAACACTAACAAAAATTAACAGTTGGACTTCTAGCTAAGCAGCCAGAAATACTTCCACTGTTCATAATGCAGTGCTCATACTCTTGCTATAAATAAGCAGCCTAATGACATCCAAACAATCCAATCAGTCAAAAGACGGACACAAAAAGAAAAAATATTTTAATACTCTTGCCATTTTAGCATGCCAGAAGTTAATTAGTGGTATTAACATTTGAGTTTTGAGACCCAAACCGAGGTTGGTTTCAATGACTCTAGACAGTATAAGGCTGCAGAGCAAGGCTAGTCAAAGCAGAATTTCAGTATTTTAAAATACTGAGAGAGTCACTGAGATTGAAGAACTTGTTTTAAGAAGACAACCAGGAGATATTAGATCCTATACTTTTAAAGATTTTGACTTCTGGTTTACAGGTCTCAAAATTCTTATTTTCCCAGGTTTTCCCAGAGTTTGAGAAACTAGAAATGGTATTTAAAGGTGAGAACTGAGTGTAATCATCCCCAAAAGAAGTCACTCTAAGACCAGCAGAGTGTAGCAAGTGTCCCCTGTGAGTGCATGCTGCTAGTAATATAAGCAACCTGTTCAGCTAACATTATATTTAATCTTCATACAATGCTTACTGAGGGAAAAAATATTGAATCTTGTAAGAAAGTTATTGCATTTAATATTTCCCATAACATGATGCACATGGTTTACTGACGTATCTCCAGGAGGCTGTAAGAGGAAAAAAGCAGGGTCCATCCCTCCAAGTGCTAACTGCAGCATTACTGCCAGACCTTAACAGGGAGGGGAGGAGGCAGCTGCCTGCAGTCCTGGCAGCTGCCTGCAGTCCCACCTTGGCAAAGTGGGGCCCAGCCTCAAGAAATGAGGAGGCTAAATCTTGTAAGAGGCAAGCCCTAGCATCTGCTGGCCTGGGTTGGCACGAAAGAGAGTCACCTTTAATTCTAGGCCTAGGGCTTGCTGTTCCTCTGGGCTTTTCTGGTTCTCTCAAACTGATTTTTGTGGCTCAGCAGGGATGGAGGCCAGCACCATGGCAGACTTGGGTCCCAAATGTTTGCTGGAAGGCTATCAGAGCTAATGTTCTCCCTCCTGCCTGCATGCAGACCGGCTTTCTACCAAACCAATGCCAAACACACCCAGAGAAAGTGCCACTGCAACTGGGTCAAGGTAAAGGACTTGGCAGCCAGCTCAGACAGCTTCATGTCCACCACAGCCTCCTGGAGATCTTCGCCACCGATCCAAAGGATCAACCCTACATAGCAAGCTCTGTAGCAGCCAACAAAGAAATCCAACCAGAAAAACTTAATGGGAGATACAGTGGTCAAGCTGAGACTGGGTTTTCTCCCTGTTTGAAAAACTCCAACAAGACTACAGATTGTGTACACACTAGTTAAACCCAAACTGAGGCTATAAAAAATATTAGGATGGAATATCTATTGCACATGGGTCTCTCTAGGCCTCTCTACAATTATGAATGCCTGCTTGTCTCTAGAGGAAACCCAGGATACTTGTCCATCCACTGAGATCATGGCAATGCCTTTCAGAGCTCTGTTTTGGATGTCGTCTGCTCAGCAGAGCTCTGTTTTGGCCAGACCATGGGACAGGCTACCCAGAAAGGCCATGGAGTCTCCATCCTTGGAGATACTCAAAACTCAACACCAACACACCCACGCCACCTGCTCTAACTGGGCCTGCTTTGAGCAGGAGGTGGGAATACAGGCATCCAGAGGTCCTGTCCAACCTACCTGATTCTGCGATTCATCTCTCCCCTAAAACTAGCAAGTTGAAACTGTGCAAGATGTTAACATGAAAAATAATGAAGGTAAAAGTCAAAGGAGGCTATATTTGGTAGGGTTATGATATGGAAGAAATCTTAAATGGAAAATTTTGAGGAAAGACAAGAACAGACAAAGGTTTCACTAGCTCCTGCTCTGCTGTAATCCAGACCAGTCATTCGTGGTTCACCATAGGCACATAGTATTTTAAGAAAGAGGCTTGAAACTTTTAAACTAAATACAACTTTTAAACAGCAAGAAAAATATTCTGAAGTGTCTTGTGCTTAGTGAATTCTTTTATCTATTAGAGCTCAATTCAGCTCTCATGAGGTCACAGTCCATCCATTAATTTTAGTGCAATTTGGATCACGACCTAAATTAGTTGGCTGATCAGCCTGTCTTTTTAGTCTCGGCATTTTGGATAGTCACAATCATGGCCAAGACTGATTACAAAGAGTCCCTCTCAGGTCATTCCACTTTTAGTGAGGTCCCCATGTTTTTTTCAGGAGGTTAAGTGACTGCATCAATTCATGCAGTAAATCATTGACGTCAAAGTGTATTTACTTGCTCCCCACTGCCCGAGTTCATCCACCTAACTTGTTTTCTTTAACTGTGGCACCTAAATTGCTATCCAAGCACTCTCTATATTCTGTGCAAAGAGAAATGGACTGTCATTTAAAAGCTTCAGATTCTTTGGAGTGAATTTGGGCTGATGTATCTAGATCTCCCAATAGTAACAGCTACAGACAGATCAATGCTTTTGCGTCAGAGATAGGACTCTGCTTTCTGACTCCCACTATTTTGGAAAGTAGACTACCACAGTTTTCACTGCCATAGTAATTCACTAAATAAAGGACACTGTATTCAGCAGTGATTATTGAAAGTAAGCCTGACAGAAATTTTCCAGCAAAAGTATAGGTGGAAAACACAGTTTCTGTAAAAATGCAATGAAAATCGAAACTAAATAGATTATAGTTACCTCCGCAGAAGAGACAGAGTGGACTGTGTTTGGCAACTTCCATTCGACGGAAAATTTGCTGTCTTTTTGGGAGCGACAAATACGCTGACTGATCAGTAATTTCCTGGCCCCGTTGAACTTCAGTTCACAGGAAACATGGAAACAGGAGAGGAAATGAGCTCTCTCTTTACAAGCACCCAGAAGGCTGTAGAGTGTTACGGAAAAGCTAATGTGGATTTATCAGAGACAGATCGTGTCACTCTTCCTCCCACAACGGGATAAAAGGCCTTTCTGGGCAAGACAGAAGTAGGAGATGCTCTGTATCTTCAGTTAATATACAGCTTTTTTAATGCTCTTTCAAAATACAAAACTAGAAAGTGCTTCGCAGTGGCTCCCTGCCAAGCAGGAAGGCCGTACCGCGTGATACTTGCTTAGGTCTCGACTGAGACAGTGGAATAGAGAACATGCATTTTCTATACACAGTACAGACAGCATCTGGAAGGGGCTGCGAGCACATGGGAGGACAGAATTAGAAGATAAAAGGATTTGAGAAATCGGTCGGAATGGACTTAAAATAAGATGATAATACAGCATGAACAAATGAAGAAGAAGTTATCAGCTGCACAAATGCAACATGGAGAACTGGTGTATGTGGAGATCAGATAGGGTCACAAATATATGTCCGGCTCATGCTGTTGCAAAAACAGACAAACAAACAATGACCCTAAAACAAACTCCACCTTGGAATCCATAAACATTTGTTTCACCTGTAGATGTTAATGTTTCAGCAAGAGTACTGCACCCAGCCTGGGCACCACACTTCTCAGAAAGCATGGACTACCGCAGCGTGGCCAAAGAAGAACACAGATAATTAAATGCAATGAGAACAGTAACTGGGGTTGTTGCGTTTAGTCCAGGATTTTTCTACTCCTGTTCTCTGCTACCGCTCAGGATCCCTGACCATATTACACCTTCCACGTGACTCCCATTCCCATTACTCATCCTGCATCACAGACTGGTCAGATGAGATTTTCCATATTGCAGCATGGGAAATTTTGTTCTACAGAAATCTCAGTTCCTTTAACAACCATGTAGCACTGTTCTCATAGGGAAATACATCTGCAAGTTATACATGGGACAGCCAGCATCAGAACTAGAACTGAGGCCCGGGCTTCAGCTCACCCCACTAAAAGCATGGCTAATTTCCTTCTTGCCTACACCCTTTATTTCAATGTACAGCCAGAGCAAAGGTGGGGCTGTGACCTTCAAGCTGTTCTCTCTGTCCCAGATGACTTGACTGATACAGAAAGGACAGGGAGGCACAGCAGTGGTTCAGTGACATTACAGCTTCTACTGTAAAGTGACAGGGAGAAAAAAATTCAGATAAAAGAAAAAAGGAGAAGCAAAAGTGGCATTCTTACAGAGACAGAGCAAAAAAGCCACTGGCAGGAGAGAGTTGCTGCTAACTGAAGAACTCCCTGCATCCGACAGTCCTAGAGAGTCTGAATGCACTCACGGGCAACTCCAGCACCAAAAAGAGCTCCAAAAGAAATGTAAAAGCATCTCTTTTCTTTTTGTGTTAGTTAATGTCAACCAAGCATATAAAAATCAAAAGCAACAGATGTCTTAGAGGCAGCATGGGAATTCACAGGGGACCATGCTTGTTTGTTGTACTTTGCTAGTACGTCAAAAACTTGAAGAGATTCATCAAATAGCCTTGACATTTTCCTACTGTGTGATGCTGCAGATACCCGTGTTTTCAGCTCACTAAATACTTGGGAAACACTATACCTTAAGAGGAGACAAGTAAGAGTGTTGTTTCAGGAATCTCAGCTCCTCAGGCTGAAGGACTGTTATGGAAATGTCTGGAGAAGATAAGTTTATCTCTGACCAGATAGCATAAACTGTCATAATTTCAGTGCCTGTAGGAAGCTAAGGCCACCCTGAACTGCCTCAGAAAGTGTTTCTTTATTTACTGTTTTCAGTAAAACATGATGTTCTTTCGCCATGGGTAAGTTCTCCACAGCAGCGTGTGCCTGCTCTCCCATCGGAGCCCAGCAGCGGGGCTGGCTGTGCTCCCAGACCGAGGGCAGGGACACGGCGAGGAAAAGCTCCACCACCAGCCCGAGAAAGACCTCTGGCTACTCGCTTCCCCTGAAGCCCAGCCACTGCCACCACCCCAGCTTCGTGTGCGTGGCCGAGCTCCCCTGCCCGGCACCAGAGGCAGGCAGCACGTGCTCTGCCCATGCTGCACCGTGGGGCTGGGAGCACGCGTCTCTCCTCCCGCTCTGCCGTCCCTTCCCTTACATAAGTAAAGGTAACCCAGAGGCCACGGCGATTTCTGGATGAATACATGTCGTACAAGATATCTGCTGGCTCACAAGCCCTTTTTTGTTTGCTTCAGATACCGCTGCCCGATAAGGGAAGCAGAACCACTTTAGCCTTGAGAAAGGACAGCGCTTACAAAGGCATCCCCATCGCCCAGTCCTTACTGACGCACGCTGGGGCTGGAGGACAAACACAAGCCATCTCTCCTTCAGTTTTTCATGGGGGCCAAAGGAAAGGGTTTCAACCTTCGTCATAAACCAGCATATTTAATACCCAGTTGTCATCAGTACACTTCTGGTCAATACATGAAATTAACTCGTTTCTGATTTTCTATTTGGAAGATCATTCTAAAGACAAATGAGGAATGAATCATGAAACAAAAAAGGTAACATTGGCAAGTCTTATAAATAAATCTCTTCCTCGTGGTGTTTTGCAGGATAATGCACAACCATATGAAGTTTTTATGGCTACAAGTTGAATATTTGCTCCACAGTGCATGGGAGAAAGGGGGAAACCACAAGGCTTTTTGCCCCTTTCTCCCCAGCTCTCCTCCCCATTACTCAGAGCACGTCCGCTCCTGCAGCATGTGTAGTAGCTACAAGAGCAACAAGTCTCCCTCCTTTTTAGATCTTTTCTCCATCCGTCCCTTGACAAACTCCGTGCGACTCTCCAACAGCAAGAAAGGAACAGGGACCAGTCTGCATCTGCATAGGTGACACGGGTTTGGGAAGGATGGTTTGAAAGGCTACAAAACAGAAAAATAAAAGTGTAAAATCTACAGGTATCAAGAGAAAACCAGTAATAACCTGCTGGGAGCACAGAGATTCACTGGAATGAGATTACGTGCTGTCATTTTCCATCAGCCCTGTCAACTGATTGCAGCATTTGATATATGCAGGCAAGAGTCTCAGGCAATGGCAGATGATCACAGCTCATTTCTTCCATCATTTGAAAGTCATTAGGATTAGAGCGCTGCATGCACCAGAAGCATCAAATTAAGCACCCATCACAGGACCAATCCCCATCATCCCCTGGGTTTTTGCAAATTAACACTGCAAATTAAGTATTTTAGTGAAAGAACTTTTAATTTGTTTTCTTGGTTACCAATGATTTAATTATGCCTACTTTTAAAACACAAGATGATCAAAAGTTCTCTTTTTTACATAGCTACCAAAGCTGTAGCTAACAAAGCAGTATTTTACTACTCCATGTTACAATTGCAAAATTATGATGTGAATGTAGAAACTAAAATTCAAAATAAAACTCATATCTCGGTTGTTATTAAACTTGCATTGTTAATAATACTTGCATTACCAAGGATTAGTAGGAACAGTAGGAAAGTACGGTTCACAAACAATCCGAAGTAGCAGGAAAGTGGGGAAATGCAGCGGCACCAACTTTCAAATCATTTTATCCATCTGTACTGTAAATCAAGACATTCTCTAACTTCAGGCTCCCAGCCTGCCAAGCACTACATACATTGCTAGATCAAAGCATTCAGAAGCACAACATGGGCTAAGCAAACTTTTACAATATTTTGATTTGTTGACCAAAGACAGATAATCTAGAACACCGTGGCAGTACAAGTACCACCAAGCACAGAACAAACAGGCTCTGTATGTTTGCCAATCCACTTGACTATCATCATCTTTAATGTAAAATGTAATATTCTGGCTTAAGCTTGCTGGATTTATTTACAAAGTAAGACAATTAACACTCGGAGAGTAAATCTGGGGAATGTCTCCTCATTCGGTATGCCTCAGAAAGATAGCAAATCTTTTTGAAGTGTTGCCATGTACAAGAAAATATACAGAACGATAAACAGAGGAAGCAGAAAAACACTCCACAGCATATGGTTTATGTAAATTGAAACTGAAGTCTGTATGCGGAAAATGAGAACAAAATGTAACATTTATTGGATTCCATTCACTTGGAGCATAAAGCTGGAATTATAATAGCAGGTGTTCAGATATATGTTTGAATGCCAGGCAATTACTCAAGTACAATTTTTGTCTACTACAAAGTACATGTTAGTAATTTAGCTCAAAATGGTGTTAGTATTTCTAGGTCTCCTAAGTCTGCTTTTTTTTCCAGGCCAGTTTATCTTCTGCTACCACTCCATGTACTGTACACACAGCATCTTTTACACAATATGACACAAAAAAAGCTGAAAACTGCTAATAAAAACCAGTAAAAGAAAACCTTTTATACCTGTGATTCTTTCCCCAAATGTTATTATGGATTAACACCACATACACTCCCACAAGTGAAAAAGGAGAGAAGGTAGATGTAAAACATGCGTAATGCTAGACCTACGCATTTCCGAAAGGAGAGATTGCTACAAAGGATTACATTATTTTCTCTCTGTGCAAAAAGTACACAAACACTACTGAAAATAGAACTATATGTTACTAGCCCCTTCCTATCCCATGCTATGCAGGCCACTTCGGAGCAAAGCGTGCCCCCTCTTTCACAGCTGTATATGATGATCTCCAAAGTAGCTGGTATGCTAGTAGACTTGAACCACTATTTGGGAAGTCCTTTTTGAACCATCATTATACTGTGGAGCAGTTGCAGCTCCAATTCAACAAGGTGCTTCAGCCCATAGTCCCAGGAGACCATTGAAACAAGGGAGCCAGTTTATACACTTCATCTTTTAATGAGTTAGAAGTTTAGGAGAAGTTATGATTTCATACAAAAAGTCACCCTCGTGGCTCCTCCACAAGCCACATACACTGCCCTAATTCCTTCAAGTAGCTGAATTCGGTTGTGTAATTCTGAGCCAATTTTCCCCCCCCCAAGTAGGAAATCAGGCCTTTAGTGCAGAATGTGCAGATGTGCATACCCAAGTGTGTGCATTTGCTTATGTGTATGTTCATGCTTCATAAACCTTCTGCTAAGGTTTAATTCTCACTGGATCATAAATATCTGAAGAAGATTGAACTCAGAGGATTTTCACAGAGTAAATGCTTTAAACCTCAGAGCTGGATTTTATTTCCTGCTGTTATGCAAGCAGTTTAAAGCAGTGAAATATGTTCTGGAACTACCAAACACATGTCCCAGGACTTGTCACATAGTGATTGATTTCTCCATCTTCCCAACTAGATCGCAGATATTAATTTCAGCCAAGGATTCCATATTCTTATCATCTACCACAGCCAATTTTTTTTCTAGTCTGTAGGCCAGATAGAAATTTATTCCAACCTGAAATCAGAATTTAGGAGAAATAGCTCCTAGTGAATCAATATTCCCCAACAAAACACCTCTCTTGGGAAAGATTGGGCAACATTTTTGCCATCTGATCTTCCCAGAGGAGCAAGGACAGCTTTAGTTCCGCTTTGCACTCCTTTAGAGCAAACTGCTGAAAAACTCAGGTAAACATACACCCATCCTGTTGCTCCACTCTCACCTTTCTCCCAGGCAGGGCTGTCTCCCTCAGGTGAGTCTAGCAGAGGAACTTTTCACCTTTATGACCAAATCCAGAAGTTCTGTGACAGGATTTACAACCAGCAGAAGCAGCTGTAATAATCCTGTGGTGAACCTGCAACAAATTCAAGCCTGAATCCAATTCTGCAATCATTACCTCTGAAGCCATAGGACCACTTGTTAAGGGGAAAGATCTCTACAAATACCAGAAAAAGCTGTGCAACTGAGTCAGCGGTTTAAGCTTGTTTCATTCCAAAAGTACTTTCAGGAAGTTTGTATCTGTCTATGTGCTGTCCTGGGGAAAAAAAAAAAAACCTCAGAAGCAAAAATAACAGAAGAAATACGTTCGTGTTTTGACTGCAAAAGAATAGCCAAATTCATTCCAAGCACAGAATCAGTCTGGAAAGTAATACAAGAATGTAATTCCAGTGGAAAGTAGATATCTTGACTCTAAGAAGTTTGAAGGCAAAAACACCTGAGATAAGAATCTTGCTTTAACTAAGAGTCACTGCTACTTTCCACACAGCTGTAAATCAGAACCCTGTATATGCAATAAAAAGCAAAAAGCTCATCTATCAGCTGGCAAAATAAAAAAAACCAAAACCTATTCCAAATGAGTAAGAAAATGGTATCATCTCTACAAGCTGATAGGGATATTTGCCCTCCATTTTACACTTCTTAAAATAAACTCTGTCTTTTTTCCCCTTGTTACCTTGTTTCCAAATTATTATTTTTCCCAGTCTTCTCAAGAGCTACATCTCTGGGCCTATGTGCAGCCAAGCAAATTCAATCAGAGTGAAAAAAAAAACAACCAAAGACTTGCTCCTCTGAAACACACGGGTGACGACTTGTCTTCAGGAAGGGTGCAAATATTTCTGTACTTCTCACCTCTCTAGTGCTTACACGCCTTGGTGTCAATCTCAGCTAGCTTTCTAGACCTTCATCTATCATGATAAGTACTACACTGGAATACAGAGCCAGCTCTAAGCTTCTTGCTTGCAGTCAGCGTTGCTAAGTGCAACTCCATGTGAAGGATGGCGGAGCAGATGCCCCAGGCACCAGACTGAAAGAAAATGAAGGAGTTGTCAGGAGCCAGGGAAGACAACCAGTGGGGAGAAAGTAAGCTGTGAAAGAAGCACGAAGAAGCCCTTCTAGGAGCTGTGATCAGTGTCCTCTTTTCTTGGGGTCTAGGGGATATCTCGCCCCAGTAATCTGTGCCCACTATGAGTCCAAAACAGTCCTTGAGGACTGTCATGCTACATTGGTGGCTGCAGCTTGAGGCAGCAGGGGTGCCAGAGCAACATGCGCATGAGACAACACATGCTGTTGAGAAAGCAACATGAGGATCTCCTCCTCTCCTTTCCCACGGAGAACTGGACACTGCTCACGGTCTGTATACACCCAGGTACAAACATGCTCATTCCTGCTCGGAGATCTTTCCAGACAAAGGCAGAGGTTCCCATGCTCAGTGGGTCCTCGCTGGCACGTGCAGAGCTGCACATGGGACCTCAGCTCAGGATACAGAAAGAGCTCCTCTGTGTGCAGACATAAGCCAGTGGGAAAAGTGAGCAATGGACGGAAGGAACAAATGTGACATGACACTGAGATGCTCTGCAGATCTGTGTGAGGATCCCTCAGTGGCATTTAAATCAGTTCTTCCCAGCAGCTGGAGAACATGCAGCATTAAGATTCCTGATGGCCCAATTTAAGTGCAGGCAGACCTACAGCTTTAGCACCCAACAAAACCAATTTTGCTCCACCATCCACTTTGATCTGTTGCCTGTGACAACTACCCCCAGCTGCCTGTGGTTAAGAGCCACCCCTGTTGCATGGGACAGGTTAACTGTGGTAGTTACTGGCATGTTCTGGAGGACAGAAGCATAAATGGGCTAAAATGTGGAAACTTAATGGAGGTTGTGACCATCAGTGGCAAGTAAGAATGGCAGCTTGGACACAAGCTTTGGCTTGGGACGCTCCCTTAACAACAGTGATTACCAAAAGTGGGCTATTGTAGCAATGATCCCTTCCATACATGCCTATAGCTATATCTGTATATACACACCCATGCAGCCTGATGCTTAAATTCATGTTTTAGTATCAAATACTGATTGTCATGGGAGACCTATAGCATGACCTGGCATGGCCATTATTCTACCAGAGACAGATATCAATAACATCTCTTCTCATGACTCTTGCATGCCTCGGGGTGCTGTTGCAGCAGTAGATGCAGGACATACATATACCCAGTGGTGTCCCAGAGAAGGGGTAGTTAATGGCCAGCTGGCTGCAGATGATGCATCAGTCATGTCCTGAGGTACGCTGCCACCTTGTTGTAGCTTAGAGAGATGACAGTGAGCAGCCTTTACTCCTTCCACTTCATTCACAGCAAGGTTATCTGGCACCCAGACAAGCATCGCTGTGTTTGTTGTTGCAGTGGAGATTAAGGGTGATGAGGGTGCTGGCTATTTAACAGTACAGCCTGGGAGTCCTGCAGGACATGCCAATTCTATTCAGATGCATTGAAAAAAAATACTTTCCCCCTTTCAGCCCTGATACTACAAACATACTTAAAAGCACGTATCATTTGATGGGTTCTGGTTTGTCTACAGCAATATATGCTTGTCTAAGGACAGGAACAATGTTCCACAACAAGCAGGATACTGCATCTAGACTGTCAGTAGGTTTAAGTCAGCCTAGGGACTCTTTGACTTTCTCAAAATATGTAGCTGGCAACACATTTCACCATAAATGAAGTATTTTTGCTCACACCTACATATTAAGTGTTGCCAGGGACTAAAGTAAGTTTCGTCCCATTCTGGAGGAAAGGATTAGGGAAGGAAAGGATGAGAAAACAAGCCTTGTTCTCACTCCTAACAGGTAGCACTGGCAGTTTAAAAAAAATACAGGAGAAAGTTGAGTGACCTTATAGCTTCTGCTTCAGATCCCTCCTGCCTGGGACATCGTGGTCCTTCTAACCAACACAGCATTTACTGCCTGAGCATGGTGGTGGTGGAAGTAGAACCAGTGGGATGGCGGGGGGTGGTCTTCCGGCAGCAAAGCTTCCTCTTTACCATCCCTCACCAAAGATACTATCTTAAACCAGCCTGGAAACTCTGTTGGGGATTACAGTCTAGATGGGAAAAATTACATCATAATCATGAATGTGTTAGCAACAACAGTCATTTCTTACAAAATGGGGGGAACCAGACTCATCAAGAAGCTGAAAGATGAAGAAAGCAAGGATCTGCAAACTAACCTTCTGTGTAAATCAAGACTGGCTCCAGCAAATTCAGCCAAATTACACTGGAAGAAAGACTATAAACAGGATCAGAATCTAGCCCACAGCCCTGCATTTCATCACATTGGTAATGTAAAAAAAATAAAGTCTGAATGCACACAGTGAAAAAGAAGTACAAACATTTTAGAAGCTAAAGGTCCAAGGTTGCAGGACTGGAGGCATCATGGACTGTGTGTTGCTCTGGGTAAACTCAGTGTGAAACACTGTCACTCACTTCACGCAGATGTGAAAACAAACCCATAGGATGCAAAGGAATGAGAAATTTGGTTCTTTGGGTGAACTGTGGCCTGTTGACATATCTGCCTGTTCAGGACATCCTCTGCACACTTCTTGGAGCTTGCACACACACACAAGTTGAATGGGTTCAGCTTATAATAGCCATTTTTAAGAGCTGTATTCTTACCTACGTAACCCAGGATAAAAGTGGCTTGAAAGTATACAGTAACATAGCTTTATCTCCACTGATATAGAAACATTCCCTTAACGGGCACTGCTCTGTATCACGGTCAGTCTTTCACAGTGGCCCTCTCCAAGCTACAGGTTGGGTTTTTCTTACTATTTCTTGAGGTGCTTGTAGAGCTTATACCAAGAATCTGGGACCAATTACCATGAGCCAGCCAAAGCAAAAGGGTAAGTTAATTAATTAAAGAACATGAAATTGAAATCAAACAACCTTGTTTCTGTGCCTCAGGATAGGATTTCAGATGTTTTATAAGAAAATTGAAGAAAAGAAAAGACAGTAAGACCTCAGGAAATATGTCTTAGCACTAAGGATTTGAAAGCTCTCTTTTCTGGAAACCAGAACAATACAATTCATAAGTAAGGTGTTTGAAAAAGGTTTAGAAAAAGAAAAGGCTACAGGTGAACTAATTTTTTTAGCTTAATTCATTTAAAATACAGAACTTGGATAATTTATTTGAGTAGACAATATGATCTGTTCAGACCTTTCTCAATATCTTTTATTTTCTGGCTGTCAGCAAGAAGCAAATCCTACCTTATGCCATACAGTCTACTGCTGTGAAAGATGACGACGGTGTTCATCCCATCCTTTCTTTCCTTTATCTTAATTAGAATTGAAGACCGAAAATGTGTGGCTCTCAACACCCAGGAGATATGTAAACTACAAGGGAAACACAGCTAAGGTCTTGGCTGTGTGTGTTGCACACCAGATAAGGCAACGCTCTTTCCTTCCCCTCTCCTATTACGGCATTTCTACTACAGCGTGTTCAGCTGTACTAAGCTATACAGTACAGCAAAAGCTATTTATGAACTCTCACATCTGTGCACACATAGTGGTAATAACACCAGACTGTAGTAACTGGGTAAGTTTTGATATGACATTTTTCTGAAGGAAACCTTATTTCCTTGATTTCTGCAGGAAGGAGGAAAGCAGCCTGCTCAAAACTCTCAAATCTGCATTTAAAGCACTGATGGGAGATCTAAGCAGGCATTCAAAACCCCACCTTTGAGGATGAAATGCCATTTTGGATGCCCATTTAAAATAAGGTTTAATTGATTCAGATGTCACTTGTGTGAGAGAAACAGTAGCTTCTGAGCAAAGTACTCACCAAAAGGAAATGAAACCACTAACACAACATGAAGAGCTGAAAATAAACAAACAGTGATACAGCTAAAACACTTAACTCGTGGACACTGCGCATCTTGATTTTCTTAGATGGCGTCTGCTTAAGGATGTCAATCAAAAGCGCTTCAGAAACCCAGAGATTATTCTCAAAAAATCCAGCCCTGGGTGCTGATCCTGAAGGACTCTGAGAGACTTCACCTGTCACAGAATCCCCTAAAATTTGTCTGCTGGGTCTCTGACAAGAGAAGCATGTCCCTGTGCTAGCTTTTGCTGTTCGAGCAAGTTACTAAAAAGAATTATCACTCCCATAGCATTTGATGGCATTGGTAAGTGAAAAACCAAGTCATATTGTTCTTTCCCCCCCCAGAATATTATTTGGCTCTGTTACAAAGTGAAAACAAGCATTTTCTAAATTCCACAAAATCATTCATTATTGTTTAAAACTTTTAATTTTACTTAAAATAAAAAAATATGGTGATTTTATAGAAAAGCAATGATGCCTTGGCTTTTCAGAACAAAAAATCTGACTAATGTCTCACACATATAGAATGTGATAGTGCCACCAAATCTGCTTTTTCTCTTGGGAAGACATCTGTGCCACTTCATATCTTTAAAGATTTGATTCACTTAATTTTTTTTTTCCTGAAGGAATTAAACTAAGGTAAAGTGGTACAAGATAACCACAAGCAGCACCAACCCTCAGCAATACTACTTGAGCTGATGTGCGCTCCTGGTCTTATGAGGAAGGATGCCAGTCCAACACACAGTCCTCCTTCCCTTCTCTTTCCCCTGACCTTATGTTTGTATTTGGCCCCATGGCGTGGACTGATAATGTCACATATCTTGTAAAACTAGTTCCTGCACTTGTAAATACAAATAAAATTTCATCTCATATAAAAAACATGCTGAGGTACATACTGCAACTTTATTTTCTTCCTATTTTTTTATGTTGAATACTGCGCTGTATCTTCAGGGGTTTGAGCCTTTACTTCTAGACCATTTGAAAGAACAAACCAAATAAACAGACCCAAGATAAACACACAAATGGAAGCTAATCCCTTTACTATTAAAAAGGGGCTATTTAAGTCATATAGTACAGAGGAATAAAATGCTTCAGCTACTCTCAGCCACCATTTGGGAAAGAAACATCATGTTAAAGACACGCAAATATCACACGTATTGTTCAATTTTTATTTGCCATAGTTGCAGCAACTCCTAAGTTTATCGGAGCACAAGATGCTAACAAAGAATAGCATGGCCTGTCTGGTTTTCAATTTATTTTGTGCCTTTGATGGCAATTTTTATACAGCCACTTTCAGAGCTTCCTCTTTCTTGTTCACCAAGTCACTCTTAGAAATATCACAACAGGAACAAGCGAGTCCTTTTAAAACCATGGTAAGAACATGACTATGAATCGGATCTTTAAATAAACTGCTGTCCTCTCCAAAAGGAAGTATTTGCTGTGAGTTATTCTAATGTGTAAAGACAACAAATGGTATTTTGACTTGCATTTCATAGGGCTTTCCCAACACTAATGAGCGCAGACTCCCGGCCCTCCTCCAAGGATGGCGGCTGTTCCTTCTCCCGCTGCAGAGGAAGAGGCACCGTGAAACCCCGTGAGTGCCTTGGGGGTCACGAAGGAAGTTTGGGGTAAGGCTCACCTCAGTTTGTGGCCCCCCCAGCTGTCAGATCCACCTCCTGAACCAAACCCAGCAATCGCTTCTCCCTGGGCAGACCGGTCGCTGCTGCTGCCCATGGTGAGATCCTTCAGCCAAAATGAAAAATGGAGGGGAAGGGAGGAATTTTCCACACCTTTCTAGCCCTTTTCTAGCTCTTCGCCTTCTCAAGATCTTAAATCCTTGATTATCAATGGTAAACAAGGAGATTGATCAAGCCCTCCCCTTCGAGCCAGCTGGTGGTTAACCAGCAGCACCCAACCGGGCACTGCACCATTGCACCAGCCAAGTCTACTTGTGAGTTGCCGATGCCACCACACAACAGGAGCTCAATTTGGCAGGATCCTCCTCTTTCCAGATCATGCAGAAACCTCACTAGCTATAGAAAATAATAGGTTGAAATGCAAATCACTGCCTACCTGGGACTCAAGCAAACAAACAAACAAAAATCATGAGGCTCAGATCCCAAGCTGGCACTCCTGTCCTGTAGTGCCAGAAAAAACATTTGGCAATGTATGTATTGCCGAGTTGTTTATCACTGAATCACATCACATCCATACCTAACCTGAGCAATCTGTTTCTAGGTGCTGATTTATTTGATAACTTAGGAGACTTTGAACATTTTTCCAGAAAGGAATGTTGGACCTGAAGGTTTTGTTGTTCTTTTGTTCAAATGAAGCAACAGTAGCTGAAAAAACTCGCATGACTCCTCAGCAGAGGCAGGAAAAAAAATAACTCTGTTTGCATTGTGGCAGACCTTGAAATCAGATCAAACAGCAACTGTGAAGCAACCTCTTTTGAACTGCAAGAGCAGGCGTAAAGAATTATTTAACCTTATGCTCTTATGGTGAGATTAGATGCAAAACTTGAAGAGACTGGTTCAGAAAAAACCCCAATCAACAAATATTTCACGAGACATATACTGTTCAAAATAAGATAAATCTTTGAACTGGGTGATCTTGGGAGATTTATTCTATCACACTTTTGGTCCTGCAATTTTGCATCATCAAAGTGAAACTCAAAAGACTAGTTAGGCTTTCCATTTTAGCTAAGTGTAACTAGATCTTCTTCCATTTCTGTAGATTATTTTACGTCTAAGGATGTCAAAATATGCTGCAGAGTCCATTAAATGGCATTCTTTTTTGCAGGGAAGGGGGAGCAAATGATGCAAAGAAAAGTGCAATGACCCCCCCTGGAAGTCACAGAGCAGTAATATTGAGAAAAGACCCACCGCAAGCCCTGTGCCTTCCTTACCAGGCTGCTCTGCGGACCAGAGGCTGTCATGACTCCAGAGCACCAGCCCCTCTTCAGGGTCTAAAGACAAGACCTGGGAAATACGTTCCTTTTGATGAAGCAGGCTTGTGGCTGGTAAGACTACATGCAAGCTAAGGTTAAACAACTGCCTCCCGAAGGCTGTTCACACTGGTGTCCTCTCGCTGCCCTGGGCAGCCGGCATTCCCCTGAGTACCTCCCTCCCAAACATGGGGGTGGCAGGGCACAGCAGTGGAGGAGCCCATTGGAAATGAATTTGGCACGTGCACTTCAGCAGGGAGCCCCACGCTGAAGGGACGAGCCGCGCGGCACAGCAGGCGCTGGAGGCACGTGGCACGCGTGGTGGGTGCATGGCCCTGTGCCCCCCGGGCTGGTGGGCATCAGCCACAGCCGCCCACACAGCTTCAGCTTTCTCCATGGCTGGCTGAGTGACACAGGCTCAGTGGTGACGGATCCTAGGTATGGTCTTCAGTAAGTGCGATCTGAGTATCAGACAAAACCAGGGCCCAAACTTTTGCTAAACACTGGGAAAAACATAGAACCAGGCTCAAACCTCACCGCCTCTTGCTGCTGGTAAGGAGATGGATCTGAATTTCTTAGTCACACAGCCTTGGTATTGGAGGTCTCGACATGGATCTGAACAGACCATAGCTAAAACTGCCGTAAGAATACAATAAAATCCCACTGCTAAATCCAGAGAATGGCACTGCATTTCCCCATAAGAGCCTCTGTTTTGTTCTGTGCTACTGGATAAGTCTTTGAGCAAGAATAAAACAAATATTTGCTATCTTACGAATTTCGAGGCCAAAGCTATACACAGTTACAGCTCACCCGTGCTCTAGCTCTTCTGAAAAGGAGATGGTTACAGTGAATGAAGTTACTTTCCAGTCTCCCTTTATAAACACAACACACAGGTTTCTCAGTCTGTGCAACCTTATTGTTGTGTCAAATAAATGTGATTCTGTTCTTTTTACAAAATTAAAAAAGAATTAATTTAAAAGTTCATGGCATTTTTAAATGAAAATCGTTATTCACATCTGTCTGAATATTACCATCCCTCCCTGAAAATGGGCCCAGCAGTGCCCGTGAGCAACACGGTGAGCCCAGGTGAGCTAGACACATGGCAAGAGCCTGAGCAAGCGAATTTTTTTGGAAGTCAAAATGCAGCACCTGCCTGAACTGACTGTAGCTGATAGAGGCACAGCCACCCCCCTCCACAAGTTTCCCAATATCCAGCTCCATTTCAAAGCCCCCATAGTCTTAGAAAACACTGTCCTGGCCAGCTGAAGGCAGTAGTGTCTTCTGGCAGCCTACACACAGATCTGAACTTTATTTTTCTCTCTAAGCATGTTAAACCTTACGCAGATCTACATGTCTGCCAGCCACAGTGCTCACAGAAAAGTAGACACAGTGAGCCTGCCTCCTGAAGGTCCACGAGGAACCAGCCCGTAGGAATACCACAAGCCGTTGTCCCTCGTAAGGGGTTAATCCGAAACCACATTAGAGATAGCAGAAAAAATTACTCCACTTGACTTCTGTGGCTTTTTGGGTAACCAAGGTCTTACTGCAATTATATGTCTACACATAATGTATACTGTACGTATCTATAGAAAGTAGAAAGTTGTATTACAGTCTCTCATCACAGACTAGTTTCGGTATACAATCACATTCCTTACCCTGAGAGGAGGCAAGAACTTTCAGAACAGGTGAAGCAGAAGGACTCGTATGTTGTTCCTTGCATGGAGATCCTGCTGATTTACCTGTTTCAAAACTCCGTCTAACCATTTGGTCCTTTGAAAGGCATCGGTGAAGTGGGGATCTAGGAGTGGCTCCAGAGCCCACTGAAGTCACTGGGTACCTCATGGCTTTCTGTAAGCTTTGGATTCGGAGTGCAACATCTGTACAAAACCTAAACCTCAGAAAACTGACTGTACAAGAACAAATGGGACTGATCGCATCAGCAGGTGCAGAGCTTGTGGCAGCTTAAAGTCATTTTGTATACAAGGAATTTAGGATACAGGACAATTTTAGGATACAGGACAAGACAGGCTCACTTTCTGCAAGGAGATGGGGTTAACCTGTCTCTTGCAGGGAGCATAGCTCCTAGTATGATCTCTCTCATAAATAATTCCTTTTCTTTTTCTCTTGCAGCGCTGTGTTGGAAGGATGCAACAGAGCAGGAGGCTGAAAGCTCAACTACCCAAAGCCCTCCATCCCAATGCACTCCTGCTGAGCATGGCAGGGCCTCGAAGAAAGAGGAAACCAAGTGGAGAGCATTCAAGCAGCAGCATTTACTGCAGAGCTCAGGAAAACAAACTGGAAGACAAAGCATTATACTGCATTTTAGACTCTAAGCCTGCCACTTCCACCTCAGAGGCTGCGCGTCTCACCCAGATTCACACTGACATCACACATTGATCCTGCAGCAGGGTCCACGCAAGCATGAAGTCCTACATAACGTTAATCACCCCATGCCCTTTAGCAGCACTACTTTTTCCATACAGCTTGCAGCATCCGTAATAATTTTGCAAGGGGATACACCAAGAGGTGTAACTCTGAAACAAAATAAATACGCTCACATGAGAAGCATGTCTAGTGCATCATTCTCTGTGTTGCACGCTTAATCACTTTGCACAAATTCTTGTACATTTGTGCATCTTTAAGGTAAAAAGGGTGAGAAGAGCAGCCTGATTCTTTTTATGATACAGATAGATTTTTCCAAAAAACAATCCTCTGTTAAAAATGTGAAAACAATACAAAGGCTTCAAACACATTTAAAAGTAAACAGCATATAAATAAGCCATGAGTATTTACCGGTGGTGCAATTAGAAGCAGATCACAGTTTAGGTGTCACAAATTACAACACTCTGGCAGATGTAAAAAACTCTAGCAAGACACGGCATGGTTTTCAGTCTCCTCATCTTGCACAAAGCTGAGAGGTTTTTCTCATGTAGAGAAATAAAACAACATTCAGCTACACATACAGCGGTGAGATCTTGTATGCAAGCGTAAGCAAACCTTCAAGGCTGACCATCAGAGATGCTATAAACCTGCGTATACTGTTGGAGGCAAGTAAAGATCAGCCCATCTTTAAACCTGGCCATGAATACCAATGAGAGGGTTGGAAAACTAGTGTGTCGCTGCTTCATACCTGAAACCATAGTTAGACGCCAGGGAACGTTAAAACAAACAACAGTGACAAAAGACTACTGTTTATGAGGTAAGAAAAGTAGGGAGAGGGAGGAAAGATAGAAGAAAACCACCAGAAGACTCTTTGTGGAAGAGCACTCACCAGCGATGCCTTGCCGACAGCATGAGTCTCGCTACAAGTATGAGCCCTCCCGAACTTGGGAGGCCGTACAGCCTCAGAAACTGCATTTGCAGAAGCAAACCAAAAACCACTTTCTCTACTCATATAATCTTGAATCCTTTCTAAATGTTTTCTTTCATATAGGAAAACCTGGCATTAAAGAACCTGGCAGAATCTTTGAAGAGCTTCTTTCTTTGTCTCTCAAATTCAGCAACGTAACGTTAAAGGTAAGAAATACTTTATAAAAATAATCTTCTGTCTCCATAAAATGTGTTTACAAAAAAAAAGTCAAACCAGTAACTGCTGTCTCAAAAATACATGTAACAAAATAAATTTACACACTTAAAATGCTAACAAGTCAAATGAGACTCCAAAACAAAGCTATAACAATTACTCCATTAATATCACACTTTTAATGAGAATATACTCATTTTTTGAAAGTCAGCTTTCTTCCTAAAACTTAAAGCCCTTTCTTAAAAAGAACAGGAGGAGTAAAACCACTCCATTCATCTAATAATGCAGAGTGAGAGTGCATAAATGCAAACATATACATGCTGCTGAACACGATCGGAACTATACACCTGTGAGTCACGGGGTCCTATTTGGCTGAGTAAGGTTCCTGTTTACGTCAAGAAGAGCCTGTTGAGCAAGGAGCGCTGGCATCCAGCCCTTGCAATCAGGGAGCAGGGAGTTCTGACATCTAGCCCTTGCAATCAGCATACCAGGTTGTCACAGCAGGCTACGTGTGGTCACAGACGTGTTTAGATACTTCAGAATTTTCGTATGACCTACCGGATGTGTCTAAAGTCACCTGAATCTGGACTGAAATTACTTACCAGAAACTGCTCCAACATTGCAGTCACTTAATTCCCCAGGTATATATCATTTTGATACCCAATAGTTTGTGTGACACCAATAAATCCATCATGCATCAAAATGAGAATACACTCCATGAACAGACGATGCTGTGGAAAGATTATATCAAGGGCACAGAGCAACATGCTTCCCTCTTGGTGAGCTCTCTCATTTAGGATAAATCTTTTTTATAACACATACAATGACTATTTGATCACAAAAGCTTTATTACAATGAAAGGGAAATATCGACTATACAGAAATAATGATGTCAAGCAGAAGAGTAAATCATAGACAGGCCTGCCAAACCAGTACCCCATATTAAAGTTGCTATGGATGCCCCGAATCAGTTCTTTCAAAGTGATTTGGAAATACACAATTCAAGTTATATTGCAAAATTGTTCCAAATGTGCTCACCCTCGGCTGGTGTTTAGTATGGTGCTGGCGTTGAAACTGCCATCAGCAAAACTGTCACCGTCTATTCACAAGAAGAATCTGACCCACGTCTGTGAGTCAAGACATTCAGAAGTAAAGTTTGCAATATTCCTTAAATCATGGAAGGCAGTGATGTCAAGAGTTTCAGATGCTCTTACGAGGCAGCTAGTGTAGCATCACCTTCATTTCTGGACTGTTTTCTTATATCTCTGTACTCTCATAATTTTCATTTTTTTCATCTTACATTGGTTGTCATTTCCATACTTTTGACTTGGCTTAGTTAGCCTGGTTCCCTATGGAAATCAGATTTCCAGGATCAGTCTGTGTATATGTCTGTAATAAACTTTTAATGTTGATTTCAGACCAATCAGACAGATACTGGAGATCTCAAATATGATGAGCTCTCTGTGTATTTTCTAACTTCAGAGTGAGGGAAGGCCAAGGGTTTGATTCTGTTGGCCAAATCAGTCAAATGCGGCAGCCTGCATGTAGCTGTCAAAATATTTGGCAGAAGAAAGGCTGTATGAGAAAGGATGGGAATTTTATGGGATATGCGGTGAGAACAGAAAATAATAGTATAATTTCATTTTTAAAAGTCTATGAATGAAAAGGCTTGAGACCATAGGAAACTGAGTTTCCACAGTATTCTCTGTAGCCACAGGACTTAACATACACAGCTTTGTGAACAAGCTAAATTCATACCAGCAGGTATATTTAAGCTAATATTAATTATGCGATTTTCATTATTAGGTTTTAGTGTCTTCCACAATAAATGGGCCTCTTGCTGGAATCTGAGGGAATTCAGCAGTGGTGCTGGGCTGGCCATCTCTGCACAAGGCTTGGTAAAGCTGCTGTGTAGTGTCTGTGTGCCCAAAAGGAAGAAGAAAGGGCTGTATATGAATAAACTAGTTCAACAGAGAGTCGAAGCCTAGCTAATGGCTCCTATTTCATTTTACCCGCCTTGCAGCCGGTGGCGGGTTGACACTGAGGACAGCGGTGGTGATGGCTGTGTAAACTGCACTGAGCAGCAGTGCAGTAAGGGCTTAACGTTAGTCCCAGCTGCTCCAGCCACATCTATCCCTGGGCCACTTTTCATTCCAGTTCAAACAGCAATTTCCATGAGAAATGGATTTCCTCTGCATTCAGCAGGGTAGCGAGGAATCCCATCTTCCTTAATCCCACTTTTGGGATTTACGCATTGCAGATGTTGGAAGAAACTGCTACTTTTAAGCCTAGGATTTAATTAAAGTATCCCCAGGATTTTTCGCCTGTAATTCAGTGACCCGTCTCTCACAGGCTAACCAGAATTATTTGCAAACTGTTATGGCTACTGCGGACAAAAGAGGTCTCCAAGCTGCACCCGTCGCTGTAATTAGCACATGAGCATACGTCAATATGTAATTGACTTCTCAGGGAATTCAGTGCAGCCACACAACCAAGCAGCTCTGACAAGCTTTTGGCATCCAGGCAGCAGCTAGTCCTGCCAGAAACTGGAACAAGAGCAGGAAGAGGCTGAGAAGACCAGTTTCTTCTGCAAGGATTTTTCCAAGATCATCTTCCCTGGGTGCAGGGTCGCATCCAGGCCCGTGAAACCCATGCTGCTTAGGGATCAGGGACCTAGGTGAGCAACAGTGCTGTAGAACTTCAAAGCCTTTCCTCCTGCTCTTGGCCAGTCAGCAATTACTTACCATGGCATGAACAACAGGACTGCAAGAGTAGCTATAATGAATATGAGCTGCAGCTATCAAGATTATAGATTGTGACATTGGGTTGGAGCGCAACGTCTCAGCAGAAATGGGAGCCGTAGACAGTAATTGCACATGCACCTCTGCAAGCAGTCTGGGAGGGAAGGACTCGGGGCAGGAATTTTTGCCCATGTGAGCAATGGGATGGTTAATTGTACAGAGGCAACGGCTCTTCTTTGAGAAGCAGGCTAATAATTGCAGTTTTTTCTCTGCAAGTAATCCTAAGAGTGATAGGTATAGGCCATCACTGACCCCTGTCATCAGAAGCACAGAAGGTGACCATCTAGGAAGGTTAGAGAGCCTAGCCAGATACACGCGATGTTTTGCACGGGTGGGAGGCCACACTTTCCCATTCTGAAATGAACCATAAGGTGGCACTGCTTTGAAACATTACCTCCGAATATTTCCCCTGACACTTTCTATACTCTACAAGCACACAAAGAGTTCCCACTGAAATCATGTGAATAAAGTAATCCTACAGAAATCTCAGTGATATAGTGAGAGTTAACATCATTGGCATATATAGTTTCACATATATTATTTACTTTTAAGTTGCTAAGTTTTGTCCTGAAAAACAAAATGTCTCAGATACTTTTGTTCAAGCACTGCACCTCCTATTTCAAAATGTATGTTATGTATGTTTGTGTGTGTAACACCCCCACTTTGTACGACTGACTGTCCTCTGGCATGCAATACCATAAAGATTCTGCTCTTTTTCTGTGCCACATTAACAGCCAACAAAGACACTTCTAAGAAGTAATTTCCTGTTTCTCATCTAATGTGCAGGACAAGAGTGGCAGAGAGTTTGGGAAAGCAGGCTTTGCAAGCAAGAGTCACAGGGAATGAATGCTGGTTATGGTCAAATGAGCTACAGAGATTCCCTGTGACTATTGATTTGCTGTTGTTAAACAACACAGTAGAGCAGACACCATTTTAAATGAATGGCAAAAGGGACCTAAAGCCAGGTATAAGAAGAAAGGAGATTATGACAACCTGAGAGAGACTAGTGCAAGACTGATTCTTAACAAACCTTGAATGCAAAGATAAGGACCCTACTGAACAGCTCATATCTGCCAAATATCCTGTGCACAGACAGAGAATGAGATGCTGGTTGTGTGTCGGTGTACAGTGCCAGTTATTCACAGCACAAGGAAAATAAATGGGTCAGAAGACAAATGCTCACCAACTGAAGAACCTTCTGCAGGGCTGTCATGTAGAAGCCCAACTGATCTGAAAACAGCAAGGCCATAAATTCAGGTCCCCCTTCATCTTCTGTATCCAGCTGGTCTCCTGCCCTGCAAAGAACTCCTCAGCTTTCAGATAGCCCTTTACTATGAACTTACAAGGTCCTGAACCACTGTTATTTTTGCAGTCTCTACCACAAAGTATGGCTTGCCCACCTCCAGCTACCACATGCTATGCAGAAGAACACATTATAGCAGAACTACCCAAGCCTTGCCTTAGACATTTTCTTTCTTACAGGTACTTTTGATCTAGCATTACATCCCAGTAGTGACCTTGCACTGGCATCCTTTTGGCCAATGGCTTAAAGTGTTCAAAAAGCCAGTGAGACGACGGACAGGCCACAAACCCCTTTCCAAGCACGCTGCGCGGTGGAATAACGAAGCAGTGTCAGCTACAGACTGACTTCAGGACGTGCAATTGCCAGTGAATTGACTCAGGCTGCATCTCAACAGACAAACAACATCCATTCATTCATGCATCTATCTGTTTGGATTCATCTGTTTGTTCTGCCAGCAGAGCAGAAGACACACATCCACACACTCTGGCAGAATGCAAAGCAGTCAAGTAAAACAGCTGGAGAGCCACCAAAACGGTCCACCCATATAAACATGAGGATGTCCTCATTTACTATAAACTTACTGGCATTTCAAGCAGGAGAATATGCTCATTCATACCAAGAATGTAAACATAGATCTCTGCAGTGTGTAGCGACTCAGATAATTTTGAGTTGATCCCCACCATACCGGTAAGGTAATGTGAAGCTTACTTCTACTGGACTTGTCTGAAAAACCCTCCATGCATTTAAAAACCAAAAGGCAGTGATAGTGGGAGGCAGGATGGAGGAACTTCTGAACATCAGCATGCAGAGTTAATAAGATTCTATCAGTAAGACTCATGTGATGAGTTTTAGTCTTTTTTTTCCCTCTTTTCAGGATCCAAAATTGTCTTTATTTCAAGTATCACCATAGGAGCAGTAATTAATTCAAATGAAGTGGGATTTACTCTAAATGAGCAGGAAAAATATTCCAAAACATTCTGAGCTCCAAACCTTAACAAAAAGAAAATAATTTCTCTTTAAAATACAACTTTCAGAGAAAATTAAGCCCACTAATTTTTTTTTGAGTCAGCAAATACACTAGCTGTGTAAAAAGGACACATTGGCTTTCTTTGAGAAGCAGGCTATCAGATTCTCCTTTTCTGTCCCCAATAATAGCTAACTGAAGACTACCAGTGGCAGTGCAAAGCACTTAGACCTGCTTGGCTCTTACAGATCTTTCTGAGTTGGATACTAATAACAGTTACTGAACCGGAGCCCAAACATTAAATACTATTACATTCTTTGAGTTCAATGCAGAAGCACTTCAATTATCCAAGCCTTGTGTTATCCCAGATGAGGTCATGATTCTTAATGCTTAGCATATTGAATATTCCTGCCATTTTCTGAAAGCTTGATTATCAAAATTATCCTTTGTCCCTTGTGGCGTATGGATAACTGAGGTTTATACATTTCATGCAAAACAGGTTTCGTACCTCATTAAACAGACCCATCTGTATTTCCACAATGCAATTCCCGAGCATAATCTGTGCAGTTTATATGGCCATGACTGGACAGCGTGATTATGCTAATTCTAAAGTAAACTGGGCTTTAGGTCTGAAACTGCTAGAAACCCACAAATCAAGTGGCAGGGCGCCAGCTTTGGAAGCAGATTGATTTTCTGCGCTCTGAATAGGCATGCAAAATGGCACCATTTGTTACGTTAGCCAAGCTGTTTAGCTGAACGGTGTTTTACTCATGTCTAACTTACACTGGCACCGATCATCAGTTGTTTTTAGTAGGAGTGAGAGTCCAGAAGGCAAATCATACACAGCTCAATTAGTTTAAACTAGTACTACAAAAATGTGACATGCAGATACTAATTCTTAGTCTGTCGTAGCAATGCACGATACTTAAACAGAGCGAGCTCAGCATATGAGTTCACATAGCCCCTTTTTTATATAGTGGTGATGGACTACACAAAACTCCTCAGAATGAATTAATTCCCATTAATTCCCTTAAACAGCCCTACCAAGGCATCAGACTCACTAACCACCATTACCAGTATCTACCTGGTGTTCTTAAAAGGGGAAACAAAACCCACAAGACACACAATCAAAGTTTAGGGGTAAGAAAACCACTTTACTAATCAATTAGTCCATCTTCTTGGGAAGAGCCCATGGAGAGCGTAGGGAGGTTCACCACTGCCAAAGCATCATAGGAGCCTGGTTCCCAGGTAGCAGCATGTCCCACCAGCTAATAGAAAAATTATCAAAATATGGCATTAGCGAAAATCAGGACATCAGCTTCTGCTCTATTTTCAGGAAGACAAGTTTACAGGTGATACGTGAATCTAATCCAGCTCTTGGAGTAAATCATTTCGCTCTTTCATACTTCATTATCTGAAAAGCATCCTAACAGTGTAAGATAGCTGAGAGAGACCTGTACACAACGTCCCGGTCACAGGGCAACGCCGTGCAAAGCGCTGGCTCTGAGGGGGTTTTTGGGACAGAAGTGGGATTCGGTGAAAGGAGAGGGGGAGGAAAACATCTGGTACCCTCTTCAGCACAGTGACTGCAAAAAAGACGGAGCAGCACCGAGAACCGGAGAAGGGGACAACAGAGTAGCCACGAGGGAACCGGGAAGAGCTACACAAAGGTCACATAGCAGGAGTCAGAGACCAGGGCTAAGGCGAGCCCGAGCTGCAGAGCCTGCCGGGGCAGGAGAAGGCAGTCTGCAAGGGGGTGGCACTGGTGGCTGGACCCCAAGAGGACAGCAGTGTGACTGAAGGTGGGAGGCAGTGTTTGTGGGAGCACCTCCTTCGAAGGAGGACAGAAAATAAAGAGGTTATCATGGAGCGACCCGAGGTACAGAAAAAAGATGGCCTTTACAATTTCTGAAACGACGTTACTGTGAGCAAATGAACCCGGTCAGCCTTTCCGTGAACAAGTCACGGTGTCAGGCTGTAGAGCTCAGAGCGCACGGGTTGCAATGGGCATTAGAATCAGCAGGGATACAGCTGGTGAGTTTTATGCCATTCAAAATGCCTCAGAAGGGTTGCTTCATGGATATTTCAGTATTCAGAAACTTAATTTGATCAGAAACATAATTATCTGTGTCCTGCTTCTTCACTATACCTAAGTATTTGTCTTACAATATATTACTTCCAATGCATCTCTAGATTTATGCTACATATATATATAGATGTATTAAAAAATCTTGAATGATGTCCAGTGACCACTGATCAGAAAACATTAGTGCTACCTGTAAAAGAAACACATTACAGTGTTTTAAAATCAGTAAGACTGAAATAGGGCTTAATTTTTACCTTAGCTTTTTACTCGTGAAAGAAGATCCTCCCCCAAAAAGGTCATTTCTATACAGCTAGAATTAGTTTACAGACTTCACTTGAAAAATTTACTTCGTCATACTGACTTCTACCCTATAGTGGTTAAAGTACTTCCACATGTGCTGCTCTTTGAACCGTAAATGCACCTGTGGGAAGGCAGTCTCAGCTAGGGGTGCCTAGTTTAAGTTGAGTTTAGCTCTTTGCAGGATTAAGCCCTAGGAAGCAGAAGTAGTCTGAATACAGGGGAGGTCAGAGCAGAGTAGTTCTCTAAGTGAGGCTGCAGATTATATCTTGTGCGGCAGGTTGCCAAGGAGCTGCTAGGAGCAGAGAACAAATACAGATGGGAGGAGGTGGATGCAGCAAGGGTGGAACTACGCTGAAAAGGCTCTGGCTACAAAAGGATGACAACAACAGGCAGTGGGAGCAGACAAAGCCCAGGACCTGCAGGGCCCAGGCAAGGATGCTCCAGCAGAACTAGCAGAAGAGCCTCTGAAGGTCCCAGCAATGCCTCCTCCCTTAGCTGGAGTTTCACGACCACAGCCCTCTCAGGCATCCTCAGCCCCGAGCCACCTCCTTCAGCTGCTCTCCCTCCTCCCATCCGCTGCCCGGGGACCCAAACACCACCCCTCACATATCCCTCTCCTCCATCCTCCGTTCCAAACTGAGCTATAGGGAAGGAGAAATCGCATGAGGAAAGTCTCAAATTGCTACACAAGCTCTAATCTTAAACCCTATTAGGATTAGAAACCTTAGTAAACTCAATAACAGATATAAAAACCTGACAGCTCTTCCCTGCAGAATCATTCAGCTATTTCAAAGCTGCACTGGTCTCCCAAGCGCTAGTTTAGGAACATTTCTTTATTCAGGAGAGCACTGATGCATGTGCCTACACAAGTGTTCGCTTTTACAAGGCAGTGTCTTAGAAAGACAAAGTCTAGTTGTCTTGGAAAAGACAGTCATTTAAAACTACTGGTTTTCCCCTTGGCTTCTTTGGCGAGCCTTACACAAGAAAATTTTATCTCTTGCCCTCCCGTGCACCGTAGTGATAATACATATCTACATCACTTCATAGTGGTGTCATGAGGATTCGGCAATGCTTATAAGCCCTGTGAAGATGGGAAGTCCTACAAGCATTAAAGTACATCAAGGCAGTAAGTTTTTAATGCACGCTTAGCCCTGTGGTGAGTCTCGCTCCCCTTCCACCACCCTTTATTAGCATCTCTGAAGCTGTTTGCCAAACTCTGCCCTGTGGGACAGCCAAAGCTGATCACTGTATAGGCCCCAGGGACTGAGCCAAACACTCAGAGATGTAAAGTTAACAATGCTGATCTCAGGCACAGCAAAAATTTGAGAACACACACGTACTTTCAAAATCCCTGAAGCAGCAGTGCCAAGGCAGAAAGTGTGCTTATGAAATCAAAATGGGCTCCAGAGGCAAGGAACAAATGAACGGATTGTTATTTAGCTTGGGGAACGTATTACTTTTTCCTCATTTGATTCAATGCCATGCTTCCCTCTGATGTACTGTTTTGTGTCTTTCGTTTCTAAATTATATTCTGTCTAAATTTAGTTACCGCAGAGAACAGCTATCCCAGCCTGAACACCTGGGCACTTGTTACAGGCAGGCTATTCTGGAGGTGGCGGTTCAGCACACCAGAACCAGCAATTAAAAACCGCCTCCAGAATGCTCAGCTTTGCTAAGACTCCTGACGACAGCCCTTGGTTCATCAGGGAGCTCCTCTTCCTCTCTCCCTTCCTGCTCCATACGAGGAGACCTGGTCCACAGTCCAGACACACAGTCGCTGGCCCTGAAGCTGGAAATAGTAGCTATCTGGTTGACTGTCCACCCTGCTCGGGTACAGACGGCCATTCATCCTCTGTCCCCGCAGTGCTGCAGTGTGACAGCGACCGACATTCTCATGTAAATTCACCAGGGAACCACAACTGAGAAACCAGAGCAAGCGGCACAGGCTCCAACAAACTCGAGCAACCAGCTCTTGAGGACGTACGAGGCGAGGCACAGCTACCCCACCTGGATGGTCAAGATTCAAACTTCACGTGTTTGTTCCCTGAGCATCAGGATCTACCCTGGATCAGGATCTCCACCAGCCGCTTACAGAAGAGGCGCAAGCACCCTTTGCAAGCGCTAATAACATGGGTTATTCTTACAGCACCGTTGTGACGGGAGTGCTTCCTATGCCCAGCTTGTCAAAGCACCAGCTTACCCTCTCTTGACAGTGGTTTTAAAACTGCACCCTAACCTCAGAGGCTCTAGCAAAAGAATGCCATAGCTGATCTGTAACTCGACGTCAAGTAGTGCTGAAGTACGTGGGGAGGCGTGGTGGAGGTCAGCGCGACCGCTGCGGCCGAGCAGACCTCCTGCAGGCAGCCCTTCTCCCTCTGGGCAGGGGCAGGCAGCAGGCAATACAGCCGGTGTGCTCTCGTCCTTGCCCTGCTGGATAACAGGGCCCAGAAAAAAAGGGATGTTAGGCAGCAGTGAGGAATTTCAAAGCTTTAAAGAACTGGTGAAGAGAATCCAGCCACTTGGAAGTCTGAATACCAGTTTGCCACAGGAGACTTTATATGATTTCTGTGATTCTAGGAAGGTACTCGCCTTTCTTTAATGAAAACATTCTGTCACCACCTGTCAGGAATAAATTCAGGCAAAGAAAACAAGACAATATTGAACTAGAAGGCAGGATCTTGCAAAACATGAGAGCTGATTCATCCTTTCCCATCCCTTCCCCCCTATCCTACTCTGGGCACCATGCCACGAATATATTAACTTAACCTGCCTGCGGATTTACATTAGATTACTATCCACTACCAGTGATTCGAAATTCCTTTATTCTCCACCATTGCCGTATTTCTGTAAGAAATGTAATGAATAAAAGTAACTTCATCTTTTTCTTGCATTATTCCAATTTCTGGAGAGTCTGGCAGCAGAGGTGCCAAGTACAAAAGTCTTGACTACTCACTCCCACCTCTAGAATTGGTACACCAAGCTATTAGGACATAAATCTGTTATTCTTCTCCCAACATGTGTGAATTACCAGAGTATTACATACGTAGATACACATTCTTGCTTGCTAAAGCTGCACTCCTACTTTTTAGGATCTGAAAATGGTAGTTAAAAGAAGTCATCTGTTGTAGGGCTAAGTTATAAAACCCTCTCGGATAAAAAACCCCTTTGGATCACACATAGAAAGGAGGAACAATAAATAACTGTCAGGAAACTGTGGTTTCTATTATCACCCAAAGCAGGAGACATTTTGTCCACTCTGAAGAAGGATCTTTTTCCTGCTCTCCTCCCTCACCAAGGTAGTCTCGGTGCTCAGCTGCGAAAAGCCATCCTGTGCAGATACTCTGCAAGCCACAAAAGCCCAGTTTGCCTGGACCAGTAGCTGACCTGGCAGCAGCAAGCGGAGATGAAAACTGAAAAGTTTTCTTCGTGTTGCAAAGCAGTTTGGAAAAAGAACTTGCTCTACCTGAGCTTTCCCATCGCCCGAACAAGCATCCTCAGCAACTGGCTGCTCTGGTGGGAAGGGAACAGCAGGGGATGGGAACAGGTCGGTCTGGCAGCAGAAGGAAAAAAGCCTCTGAGGCTGGACACGGCTTCTCGGCTGCAAGGCTGGGCATGGTTATACCTTTGCTGAGAGTGGATGCAAATAGCAAAAAGCTTAGAAAAGTTGTCCTAATTCTTTCTTACTAAAGGACAGAGGGGATCTGTTTGCTGAGAAGGCATCCCAAGTCTGTACAACCAGCCCTGCTTTCAACAACGTAAAACAAAATAGAATAAGATAGAATAGAATAAAATAGAATAAAATTAAATGAAATGAAATTAAATACAATAAAATAAAATTAAAAAATAAAATAAAATAAAATAAAATAAAATAAAATAAAATAAGATAAAATAAAATAATAAAACAACCCTGCAATCTAACTCTCAGGAAGACCCAAATAGACTGAATCTAAATGGTAAAAAGCAATGGAAAGAGTATCTCTTCAGGCTTCCTTTATACATAAAAAAGCAAGAAAAAGGACAAAAATCCCCCTTTATTTCTGAGCAAGTCCATATGTATCATACATCCATTTGCACTCATTAACTCAAGTAGGCCAGTACCAAAGGCTTGCCACTAGGGGATATGTCCTTTTTAAACGGTTAATGGAGTTTTAATTAATTGTGTTACCTGAAAATACATCTTGACAAAAAGCAAGATAATTGAAATGCATTAAAAAGTGTGTTTATTCATCTGCCCAGAAATAAGCTGAAAAAGACAAAGAGAACATGTACTAGAACAGTTTTTAGAGCATCTGAAAAGGACGGAGAACTACTGGGAGATTTGCAAATACAGTTACTGGTATGAATAATTATATGCTAGCAAATGTTCAAGATGAACAATAATAAAAAAAAAGAAAAACCAGAAGTAAATACTAACTCATTTACAAAAAAAGTAGAATATCTGAACCAAGCTAGCAAGCACTAATACTACATTGCTGTTGGGGAAAAAAAATATATTTCCCCCTTCTGGAAAAGATTTTGACCTCCTATTGAGAATAAAGAGCTTTAAGCCATTTTTTTCAACTAGAGGTTAGTTTTTCAGGGAAAAATCAGTATTTTCAGCAGAAATGTATTTTCCGTGGTGTTTTTTTTTTTTTAAATCAAAACCTTATTTTCTACTAAAACCAGCTTTGACAAAAATAATATGGGCCAGTGAAGCATTTCCTTTTATAATGGTTTCTGGCATTCAAGGTCAGGCTCCACTACATTAAATACAATAGCTTAAGATCAATTGTTCAGAAGCAGGAAACCAGTGAGCAAAGAGCCAGTGTCCTCATTTTATAGGTCCTGAAGCCACGTGAGATCTGTCAGGGCACGCACAGATGTTGTAATAGGGCAGAAAAGGTGAACCCTAGCCATTTTTCACCTTACAACTGGAGACTACCAAAGATTTTTGGAAGTCTTACTTACTCTTCAACAAGAGAAAAGGTTTCTTCACCAACAACACACCCAAGACAGACCGTAGCAGAAAAAGATCAAACAAATTTGCCTAAAAAAAATCCCACGTCAGGTCAGGTCAACAGCTCAATGAAAACAGCGTACCTGTTTAACCAAGCCCAAAGCCCAAGCCACTGAGCCACAAGCCCTGTTTCAGGGGAGGCATCATCATACCAAGGACTGCAGGTTGGTGCCACTTAGCCTCTGAAGATGGAATTTACTCCTCAGGCAGCAAGGAGGAGGTACGTTGAATGCTTGGTGCTGTTTGCAAACCATCGCTGAGGCTTCAGAAATGTGCACAGACCAGAAATGTGTAACAGTTTCCAACTGAAAAACTATTAATGTAGTTTTACAGGGGTTAACAGTTCACAATAATCTGCTAGTCTGAAACGTTTGGGATATTTGGCGTAGAAGTCCCACCACAAAGCAGTGAAGATGCTACATCAGTTAGTTGGATATGGTAACTTAAGGAGACCTCAGTCATCATCAAACTACACAGAATCTAATATCAAATCTGGTCAGTCCAGGAAATACCCAGTTTTGCTCAAATCTCAGCTGAATTATTTGGAAGAGGGGTGTTACTGTCTGGCGTGCTGGGCAGACACACCGGCCACATCCTCACCCGAGCAGGACTCGCTGCTTCTCTCAGAGGAAACAGGCGGCCGTGGAGACCAAAACACAAACCATTGATGCCAATTTCTAAATGTACCTCTGCGATGTGGTAAAGCAGCAGACTGAAGAAATCCATTTTTGCACTAATTGTTAACTCCTGCAGGAAGGGCTGACAGGAAAAAATAGTCACACGTGGCTTACTTACCAGGAATTCATACCAAGGTGAACCTATTAACTCCATTTATTTGGCTGCTCAATCAAGCACAGCCATACCCCAAACAATGGAAATAAAAATCCCTTTGGAAATTGCAGTTTTATCACTGGGCAGACCTGGAAATCATCTTTGTTAAAGGAAGCAAAATTTCCATCCTTTCCTCACAACCAAAAAGGTCAATCAGTTCATCTGTCCCTTTTTTTTTCCATGTCTGTTTGGAGATTTTTTTTCATATGTATTTTTTAAAGTTGAAATTTTATTGTCTTCTCACCAGGACAACATTCTAGCAGCGGGGAACTTAGAGAGGAAAATATATTAACTGTCCTTTTTTTGTGTCTTTTGTGCCAGAACCTGCTTTGTCTCCACCTCAGAACACGAGGACAGGGAAATGTTGGTCCTGGCACAGGCAAGCTGTCAAGAAATGTGCAGCCAGCCACTCCGACCTACCGTTGCCCTGAACAGGAGTCACAAACACAAGAAATGACTTTTATAAAATCCTTCTGTTTTTAGTTCAATTAAGCCAACATGTTTAAGAGATCTTAATCTTCCTCCATTTGTTTTCCCTCTGCTTCAGTCTTAAGTTATGCAGGCATTCTCTGAGATGACATAGACCCATAAAACATTTCTCAGCTGACCTGCTTAATCAACGGTATGACTCTAATAGGTTCACTATCTCACAAGCAACCTCAGGAGAAGCCAAAGCTCTGTTCTGTGGTGCTGGACTGTAAGGAGCATACTGGCTCGCATTAAATCCATGCCTGTATCTTGGCTGAAACAGCGGCCAGCAGTGGATGCCTTGGGAGGACTCTCACGACCAGAATAATGGCGTAATGCTGCTCCCCAGAATACTTTCCAGCTGCTGGGGATCTGCAGGTCAAGGGCTTTCTGAGCCAGTGGTGCTAATTTTGTACTCAGGGGCTTTTGAAGTATTCTTCCTGAATTTGCCTGCTTGTTTTCTGAATCTGTGGAAATTCGTGCCCCCCACAATGCCCAATGGCAAGGAGCTGAACAGCTAAATGAGGAGCACATCCTTCTGCTCCGAGCCTGGGGCCTGACGGTTTCATGTGATGGTCCCAGTTCTTCTGCTGACAGAGACAGCGAACAGTCGGTCCCTCTCCAATTCTTCCTCCCCTTGCCATTTACGCCTTGCTCTCCTCTCTGCTTACCAACAGAAGTGACAGATAAAAATACAACCAGTAAGAAAGACAGTTGAAAGCACGCCAGCCATTTAAATCCCATTTTCAAAAGTGAACCCAGGGACTTCGATACATAAACCTGACTGACTCTTCATTAGATTTTGGCTCCTTATTGCCCGACTTCAAAGAATTCTACTCTAGAATCTTAAGAAAATAAACTTTAGGACAGAGATTTTAAATAGATGGTAGATATATTTGAGACAGCCCATTGACGTTTATTTATACAATGGCACTTCCAACTTAAGACCTCCAAAACTGCAGAAATACCAGCCTACCTTTTAAACATCCTAGTTTGCGTTGCAGAGCAGAATGAATTGCCCTTCCATCATCTATTGCCTGCCACAGCACACACCACAGCCGAGCCTGAAGCCTCAGCTTCATTGCCTTGGTCCCCTTTATTCACTTGCTACTGTTTCAAGTCTTTTCAAGCACTGGGAAATTTCAGCCCCGTTTTGGTCCGTATTTGCATCATAGATGCTGTTAGGCAGAGATGGATCCTACTGCTAATCAGTTGAGTCACAGAAAAAAAACAGCAGAAGCAGTGATGGGAAAGATGAACTCTTCAGCAAATAGGAGTGCTTGAGGTAAAGGCAGGAAATCCTCTTACCTTTAGTCCTTCAGAACCAACGCTGATGTCCCACCGGAATCCTCACTCGCACATCATGTAATCTTTGAGGCACTTAAATGCCTCCAGGCACCTAAATTCACAAAAAATCCACCAACACCCATTTACACCCCCCCAGTCACAGCCTAGAGCCCAAGCTCTAGCAGAAATCTCCAACTGCCTGTCTGTCCTGTTTCTCCCGAAGGCCAGAGACCCTTATTCAAGCCCACACTTTGCTGTGTTTGGAGCAAGGATTTATTCAGTGCTCCCTCATGCCAGGGTGGCCTGTGTCTTACGCAGTTCAACTGCCTGCATGTTAGCTCGGCTAAATCTAATGCTTAAGTTATCTGTTGTCATGGATTTAACTGCTAACACATTTTATATTCCCCGAGGGTAGCCAAAATAGTAGAGCCTCTAAAATAGCTGAATAAGGAAAATCTCATTATTACCTCAACCCTGAAATGTAGTCTTTGACTGACAGTGCTACATACTATTTGAAGACTATTTGAAGAGCAACTAAAAATACCAAAAGGGCACTTTTTTCCCCCAGCAGAGCTATGGTGCCACCTACCCCCATTAGCCCAAATTGTCCCAATATGTGCAGTTTTGCCCAACAGGTTGTAAAGACCAACTTGGTTAAAAATAAAGCTTTCGTTCTGATCAAACATCTGGTGACTAAAATCTATAGCAAGATGTAGCACTGATCTGTACTTGTCAAGGTCTATATGTCCCTCCTAACTACCTTATGAATTAAACAGAGCATTACCAAGCAAGGCTGTTCCCTTTCCCTCCTACAAGAGTAGCTACTGATTACAGAGTGTCAGAGTCAAAACCACCTAAGAACATTAAATGATATAATAAAAACAGAAGTAGCACACAATTTCATCTTCATTACACACTTTATTTAGCCCAGCCTGGATTTTCAGTATATTCTGCCCATACTGATTTCTTCTTTTTGTTGCCCCTAATTACTAATTTCTTGTTGATGCATTTGATTTCCATTAATTTCCAAGTGTGGGTACATCTTGCCTGAAGAAATAAATCCAGCAGAATTTGACATGTGAATTTGTTTTCCCTAGCGAAAATGAACAAAACACACAGAGCTGATATTCAAAAAGATAATAAAAGCAGATACAAATGAGAATTTATATCTAATATGTACTTGAGTGAGCTGGTGAAGGACTGTCTAGGCTGAATAAACTAGCTCTTAATATGGTCAGTTAAGATAGGTAGGTCATCTGGCAAGAGAAGCTGAAAGAGAAACAAGTCCAAAGAGACAAGAATGCTGAGGTTTGGAGAGGCTTTCCACCCATTGCCTGGAAATGTAGTCTCTCCTCTCTTAACTCTGTTACCACCTTCCCGCAATGTCTAATAGACCGCTTGTCTCTATTAACTAGAATGCCAATCTATTTTATTTGAGTGACTGGGAAGGGGGAGGTATGTAAAAACAGGAAAAAAACCTCAGGTATTTTCTTCCTGCTTATATTTGCATTAGTATTTTCTTACTAATAAGAAACTGAGTGAAAAGTGAGGGGCATATGGAAGAAAAAGAACCAGGTCTTTCACCTGGAATGAAATCAAGTGGTCCAACCTCAGCTGACATTAACTATACATCCAGCTGCAGCACCTAGATACTATGCAATGGTGTTCTTAAAAATGTGTACTCATTCAAGCAAGAAAGTCCTTGGAAATGCCTATGTCATCTTTAACTATTTTGAACAGCTTGAAGAGGGAGGAAAAGCAGTGGTGGCCAGCAAACTCTGTACATACAGCCGTCATGTTTCTCCAGTCCGAAAAGAGAGTGTGTAGAGACAAGAGAGGGGGGCACGCTCTCTGGAAGGATGAAAACTCCTGTAAGGCATCTCAAATAAGGTATTAGGACAGTTAGGAAACCTCAACCTCACTAGTACTCAGAAGATTTTAGAAAGCACTCCCTTTGTGAAGAGCATGTTGGACATATGCGGCTGGAGGGGGCAGAAGGGGGGGGGGGGGGCAGGCAGGGAAGACTAAACTGCTCCCTAGCAGGAGCACTCGGCAAGAGCTGCTGCGCTAGGCTCCAGGTTCAGCAGAGAGCCCTGAAAGCAGCAGGCTAGCAGTGTCTTGCTACTGCCTGTCCTTCCCCATGGTGCTCTCTCTTCCTTACCACACAGCTCTGATGCATGCAGCGCCAGACCTCACTCAGCCCAAGCTGCTCTGCTTTCCTCCACGGACTACAGCAGGGACCTGAGGAACACGTGGAGGGTCGTCTGCCTAAGACGTGCCTCTGCACTGGTGAGCAAAAGCGCAGAGGAGGTTGCATGGAGCATCGTTGTGTCACTCTTGAAGCCACAGGACTGCCAGCACCTGCGTACTACTGCCGGCTTCGGGTCACCACTGCCTGAAGGACTTCACCCTGTTTCAGTGACTGACGCACAGGGAGCAGGCAGGCTCCTCGCAGAGATCGGCTCCTCAGAGAGATCAGCTCACCTGAGGAACCAAGGGCTCAGCTTAGGGAAAGCCCACCCCACACACACAACTCAACAGCAGCTCCACCAAGACACTAACATTTCACTGATTCCACCCATCTCCCAGGTCCAGTTTCGAGTTGAAATTCAGTACACCCTCAAAAGAAAGGGCAAGGACATTATTTCTTCTGTCTCTGGCAACAAAATCCAGGTTTTTACTACGCTTCTGAGACATCTGAAACAACTCTTCTACTTATTGCTCCTTTATGAGCACAGATGGCACTGGAAAACTTGATCCAAATGGAAAGCGTGGATTTAACACTGAGCTGTTGACCCATACTAAACCCTGTGCAAGCATTTCAGCTTTCTATCTCAGTGGCCCAGTCCTCTCCAGCTTAATTTATTTTTGAAGCAATCAATGAAACATCAACTGCATTTAGGGACAGCGAAGTCAGAGTTCCCAAATGTTAGGCTTCCTCTTGTTGGCCATAAAATCATGTGACAGGCGGAACAATAGAAAACCAGGGGTTTCTCCCTATTTTATCTTCCCTTCCTGACAGATATAAAAGCAAAAAGGGGATGCTAAGTCAGAAATGGTAGAAAATCCTCTGGAACAGCAGAGAATAAAGAGGAGACAAAGCAATCGACACTGAGGTTTCATACTCCAGCCTAGAGAGCCATGGCATGAAATTAATTTTAACTGTTGGTTGCCCACATGACTACTGTTTTTCCAAGACATGCTAAGGACCTGATCCATGAACTCAGTGAGGAAGGTTCTCCAGTGGGACGCTTAAAGTAGGATCTGGGCGCTCATGATCCAAAGTGAGGGCTGCAATTGTGTTTCTTTTTATTTCTTGCTCCTTTTGCCTAAGAGGAGATGCCCTTTCTCAGACGGTTCTTCATGCAGCCTTCATTAGCCCTGAGGTGTTGCCTCAGATGTAGGGTTTACAAATTTTATCATTTTTAAGCTAAAGTTAGCTTGGTTTAACTTCTTTTGGCACCACTCTAGTTCTCGTGTACAGCAGAGGAATTTAGCATGGGCGGCCCATAATTCACATGGAGGTCACTCTGCAACGGGTGGCTTGCTGAACGTGCAGCACAGAACAAGCTGCCAGCGTACAGCAGCCCTCGAACTCCGATTCAGCCCTTGGGCAGCTTCAGAATTAGGTATGAAAAAGAAATAAGGCTCGGATACCTTGTATCCACAATCCCCAAGGTCACTTTGACCTTTAATAAACCCTTCATTTCAAATCTTGACCATCTCTGCACTCCCCCTCCTAGTAAGCAAAGGAGTATGATGGGTAGCAGAAGAAGGTAAAATTCAAATGAAGCATTTGTTCCACATAATGCACACTGCAAGGGTAGAATTAAACAGCTTTGTCTTACCCAGCCTGTCCAAACTGTAAAATAACTACATAATAATTACCACTAACAGTATAAAATACTGCTCTGGGAATATTTGTAGAAAGCGACTAGCAATGCTGGGCTTTAGGAGCCTGGCTAAGTGGAGGGTTCCTCTCCAGAACAAAGGGAAATCCTAAATCATGTTGTTTGTTCTGCGTCCCTCAGGCTCTGCCAAACCAAGCGCAGCCATCGGAGCCCAGATCAGCGGCTCGGAAGTGCTGAAGAGGACCCCGGGCTCTAACTACCTCACCACGCAGAGGGGCTGGAGATTTCCCACGCCTTCTATCACAAATTTTGAGGGATGTCTTGTTACTCCAGTTGTCTGAGCTACTGCATCACTTAGGCTAGCGGGCCTAAACCTGCAACAACAACATTTGGGAAGATAACACAAAATGAGAGCAAGACAGGAACAACAGCAGGACGAGAAGCCTGAGCAGTTATGTGATTCATTCTTTTGATAAGGCTTCTTCTACGCCGGCACTTTCCTGTTACAGCCCGCTTCCAGCGATGATGGGAAGCGGCCCAGGTCCACCTAGGAGGAAAGCTTGCCTTTCGGAAGGCGTACTGAAAACTGGAGCTGGAAGGTCTGTACGCACCCCCTCTTATGTCAGGGAAAGGATTCCTACTGACTTTAATAGCTTTTGGTTGGGGCTCCAAAGTGGGTCTGGTGCTGCTGTGTAGCCACCCTCCCCTCGGCTCAGACCTTCAGGTGATTTTTCTAAAGCTTTTAGCAGCGCCTTCACCAGTCCTAAGTCTTGCATCCGCCTTCACACAAAATAAACGGCGCCGCTGCCTACTGTACACACGAAGAGCTCTTCCACTCGCCCAAGTCTCTCCCTGCCCGAGATTTACAGCGAAGGGATCGCCTGCTGCCGTGCAAGGAACAATAGAGCGGCGGGCAGGCGAGCCACGGACCGCCAGTCCCTCTACACGGCTGATGCACGGAGCGGCGCTTCGCTCCCACAACCGGCCCCGGGCGGCCCCGGGCACTCGGCACTCACCCTGCGCCGGCCGGCCGAGCCTCCCCCGCCGCAGCCGGCCTCGCAGCCAGCGGCGGCGGCCTGCGGGGAGACCCCGCACCCCGGCTCCCCCGCACCCCGCGCTGCCCTCACCGAGGGCGCGTGCTGCAAGCCGCAGGCATCCATGGCAACTCCAGCCTGAAAACGGCGCGCCCGGGGCCGCCGGCCGCGAACGGCAAAGTTTGCCCGGCCCCGCTCGCCCGCGCCCGCCCGCTGCCCCCGCCGCCGCACCATGGACAGCGCCCGGCGGGCTCCGCCGCCCGCCCGCCGCAGGCCGCCGCCGCCCGCGCTGCCCCCGCCGCCCCGGCCCCGGCCCCGGCCCCGGCCGCCCTGACGGGCGCAGCCGCCCCCCGCGGGGGCCTCTCCCGGCGCCGCGGCGCCCCCTGGCGGGGCCCCGGCAGACCCGCCGCTGCCCCCCCTCCCCGCCTCGAGTCCCGGTCGCGGCGCCCGGCGCTGGGCGGCGGCCCCGCGCTCCCGCGCCCCACTCCGGTGTGGGCGCCCGCGGCCGGCGGGGCAGCGGCGGGGTCCTTACCTTCCGCAGCATGCTGGGCAGGCAGCGCCGGGGGCTCCCCGCCTCGGCGCCGCGCTCTCCCGCCCCTCACGGCGCGGCCATGCAGGGGGCAGCGCGGCTGCGGCGGCCGCCCCGGGGCGCACACCCCGGCCCGCCCCGGCACGGCTCCGGCACGGCCCGGCCCGGCACGGCGGCGCGGCGCCCAGAGCCCGCGGGCGCGGCGGCCCTCCGTGCGCGCCGCCCGCCTGCCCACACTGAGCGGCGGCGCGACGGCTGCCGCCCGCCACGAGGCAGCGCGGCCGCGAGGGGGGCCGGGCCCACCCGCCCCCGCCGCCCGGCCCCTTCCCCCGGCCACGGGCAGGGGCGCGGCCGCAGCCCCCTCCCGTCCCCGCCCGGACCGGGCGCCCGCTGCCCGGCGCTGGGGCAGCCGTGGCTGAAGAGGTGGCCTCGACCCGGGAGGGTCGGGGACCAAGCCGGGCGCCGGGCTCTGGCCGGCTCTCAGTCACGCTGCGTGGGCGCCCGTAGCGACTTGGGGAGCCGCCGCGGTGCCCCCCGGCAGGCAGGGTGCGGGGCTCCCTCCCCGCTGCAGCCGCTTGCTCCCTGCTCGGGGCTCCCCTCCTGGGAGGAGGGAGATGCCGGGCGGGACGGCTTCATCGCCCCGGCCAGATCCGGGTCGTGGGAAGCCGCTTGGACCGCGCTGGTCTGGTGCTTAAACACTCGGTACGTGGTCATAGTGCTCCGGTTTCCCATAACGAAGCAAGTCTCACCCAAAGCAAATCACACCTATTCCAGGAGCAATTAACTTTTCCTGCAAGCTGTAGTACACTGTCAGAGCTACAAGCTGTTCTCAAGTTAAAATAGAATCCGATCTCGAAAGGTATTTAGCGCTAATTATAACGTACTTTTTGTATTAACGTTAAACGCAAGAACCCGGGGCTCCAGCTGTCCGGTGTGTGGAGGTGAATCATTGCTTGGCATGTTCCGTCTGCACGCACGCCCTCCCCGGGTGAGCCTGCGGGGCCAGCAGCCGAACCCGCACGATGGAGCAACAGGTCGTGCCGAGTCTCGGGAGGACGGGACCACGCATTTCAGATTGTGAAGGATGCGGCTTACCTCAGGGCCACCCACTGTTTCGGGCTTTCCCTGTGTCCTGGTATGTTCTCAAGTAACTTTTCATGAAACTTCAGTCCTGTGAGCATATAGCGACCCATAGTAAATTCATTTCCAGCAAGCTAGTTAGTAAGTAAAAAGCAGACAAAGAAGTTAGAGCAAACTGTCATCGCATTTACATTTGGAATTAGTTTGATAGGAGCAGTTTAGCCGAAGCGACTGAATATTAGCTGGCAGGTTAATACAGAGTTCGTAACCTTATGTCATGGAGGGCAGGGAGCCACACCACCGTACTCAGCCATCAAATCTGAGCCATCGCGTTTGCAATGCTGTGCAGACTAAGACAGATGCTGCTGCCTTTGATCTTGTGGTGTAAGGCATTACTCGGCAACGTTGCCTTAAGGTGCTAAAATGGAGGGGGACCACTTGAGTGGAACCTGCATGACTAGTGGTTTTTTATGTTGGTTATGGTTAACCAATGGTTGTTAACATTGTCGGTGACAGCTATTGGGCTCAGATTTGCTGGGGTCCTATTAGCATGTTAATTTGTGTCTCATGACGCTGGTTGCTAGTTACTTCTCCTCTCTCATATCTGATTATACAGGTTTCAGTCGCGCTTCTATTCACTTGCTCGGGTTGCCTCTTCCCTTTCTCTTGTCTCCTGAAAATGAAGAACCCCTCATTTTGTCACAATCTCTGTATTACAGGTGTGATATGATGTTTTCACAGTCACTGCAGATGACTATTCACAGAAATTGGTGGCGTTTCCAAGAATGCTACCAGCTACAGTCATTGACTCTTCTTGTTCACTGCCCAGTGTAAAATGCTATGTGACACATCCCTCTTAACGTATCTGCTGTCACCCCTGGTCGTGACAGTCTCTCAAACAGCTTTCCTTTCTTCCAGACAGTTCTCACTGAAATGCACACGTCCTTCTTGCGTGAGGGTTGATTGTGTAAGCTTGATACAATTACTAGTTTAGCTCTAAGTGAAACGGTATAATGAAGAGGAATAAGAACATCAGCAATAATCCTGGACCATAGGCACATGGGAATCTGCTCTGGGTATTTGGTTTGTTTTCTCTGTAGTTACACTCATGAAAAGACATGTGCTCTGGAATCACTTATTTTCTGAATAAGATCTCTGAATATGATTGAAAGAGAGTTGGAACCCTAAGATTCAGGTGTTGCAATGCTTAAATGACAGGTATGGGGTTCTTAGAGTACCCCAAACCTCAGTGCTTGGTACCTTGGCTTTTTATGCATTAGGAGAGTTCAAGACCTTGGAACAAGTTTCATAGCAATTTTCCCTTCCTGATGAGCCAGAAACTATCTAAAGTCAGCAAATTAATGTGGTTTTTCATAGAGCAGCCTCCTCGGGATCTCTAACAACAGGTTGTTGCAAATCTAGCTCCCCACCTCAAGGCCAGAGCTTTTGTCTTCTCAGAATGCAGGGCTGGGCCATTTGCCCTGGAGATAGACCCTGATGTCCATATCTTTCAAAAGCTGTATGAGATAACTTACCTCAGTGCATGTTTTTTATTTGTTTTCTTGTAACGGCAGGAATACTGCTGCCTCCTTCTTGCACTGTTGACCTCTGCATTTTTTTTCTGGAGCTATGAAAGTTTGAATCCATCCCTTTATTTTGAAAACATAAGCATTTAGGTGATGAAAGGTAGATGAAAAGTTTGGAATCCAGACCTATCGAGAAATGTGGTGGGCAGGGATTTTTGATACAATTCCAGGGCCATCTGGCCAACCAGCAGCAAATAATTAACTTTGCTGACTTGTCTTGTCTTGTCTGAGATCATATTGTTTCAGGGCATCAGGATTGCTTGTGTTTCCACTCTGTCATCCCATCACTGTCTTTTTTTTTATGATCTTTATCAGTTGTTGTGACTCTGCATGGCTCTTGGCACCCACCCTTTCTCCTGCCCTTCTGGTGCTGTAAGCTCTCTCCATGTTCCTCCTCGGTACACGCACTCTTATATCACCCTGTGTGCCCCTTTTCTCCTACAGTTTTAGCCCGCAGTTTTACATTGTACAATATAAATCATATTGTACAAATAACAGTATATTGTATTATATTGTACAAATTTATATTGTATTATATTGTATTATTGTATTATATTGTACAAATAACAATATATTGTACAAATAAACAATATAAATTATATTGTACAAAATAATTATATTGTACAGTTTTATATTGTACAATAATTGTACAATAATTGTACCATTATTTTCAAGCTTGTTTTGACAAAGCTATTCGAGTTTGCTGGTCTTCAAAGAGCTTTACTCACATGCAATAATGCCACTTAATCAGAATATGGTAGGTGGGAACTCCAGCCCATGCTGATCAGCTCAGATGAAGCTTGGATAACTGGGGAGCAACCGGCATTCAGCATGACCACGCCTGCTTCATATTTCCTCTGCCTTTCACTCATATTTTTTGGTGTGAGGTGTCTTCCTTCCACAAAACTTCTGAAATCAATCTGCCTGTATTTCCTTTCCCAAAAAAAAATTTAGGTGACAACTTACTGCCTTCTCATATTGGAGCCATTTTACAGTTTTATGTTACCAGCCAAATGGTGCTACGCTACAACAATGCTCTCAACTTGTTCCCACTAAGGTATTTGCCAATAACACCAACTTTTTTGTTATTCTGAATGCCATTACTTTGCTTATCAGTGCCCAAAGCCAAACACGGAGAAAAGGTGACTCAATTTCCCATTAAAGTATCACTGTATATTAATGTAATATATAACTCCTAAAATACTCTACCATTGACTCTATGTGCACATTTTGTTTGCAGCGCAGTCTCCTGGGGGACTTGCCATCATTTTTTCCTGGGCCAAACCACTGTGCTTCTGACATGTGTGTACTGTGCCCCTGAGCTGTGTACCCCCCAAAGTGAAATCCTGGATAAATATGTGGAATCCCCCAGTTCTGTCTGAGCAAGATTTGTGCTGAGTGAGAGGGTATGTCTGGTGAAACACAGATAGATGGCAGCCAAAGAGGAAGGGTCAGTTTATATCATCTCCCTTGAAGAGTACTACAAATTTCTTCTGCTCTGTCCTTCTTTCCCAGTATTTCACAAATGAACCAAAAGTCCTGAAGTGAAATACATTCCTTGTCTTGTCCCTCTGTCACTGAAGTCTAATTCCCTCTTCTTTAGTCACAAAAATTACCCCTGCTACCGCATGATCAACCTTTACAGTGTGAAGTGCAAAAACCAGCAGCTCAATTGCTTTTGTCCTCCATTCTTTCTCCAGTGATGTCCTCCTTCAGCAGCTCCTTGTACTGGGAAAGACTTTTTTCCTTCGTCCTATCTGCCACTCCTGCAAGAATTACAGCCCCTCCTCTACTGCTGCCCCACGTCTCCGAGATACAACCTCCTGCGTGGGTTTTACTCTTCCTTAGCCTACTAGCCAGTTCCCTCCAAACACCGTGCTCAGTGTCATTGTCTCTGCTGAAGGTAGGAGAAGAACTCTCACAAAAGTGACATCTGAGCTTTGGACTGATTTTTACTTAAAGTTGTGGTGTCTGTTCAGACAACTGATAGTAGCGCGGTCAGGTTGCTTCACTGTGCACGTTTTACGAGAGCAGTTCAAGCGATGCTCTGTAGCGTACCTAGTATCAGCAGGCTCAAGTTTCACGTATGGGGATGCGAAGATTTTTCTTTTTGTTTTTATGGTGTTTGCTAAATAATTCTGTCAGATACAAAAATAAAAACACATTGTAGAGCACAACCCGCTCTTTAAATGCAGCATGTTTGCAATGCCCCTAGCCAGCCTCATTTCTGCAGGCTCGGATGCAAAATGTTGCTATGGGAACAAAACCTTCTCTCCACCCAATCAGCTGAAGCAAGAGGTGGGTTTTTTTTTAAATAACAAGATCGTCTATATCTGCACTTCATCTAATCAGTCAACACAAGACAGAGAACAATCATTTTGACAGCCAAACAGTGGAAAAATATGACTCGTTCACTGCCAAAAAAAGCCCATGAGCTTCTTAGGGATGGGAGATTGCCATCTTATTGTAGAACATGAACAGACAATAAGACAAACTGACAAATCAATCCCATTTGGCAGTGGAATCAAGGAAAGAAATGGGTGTGAAACTGCTCAAATCTAACTAAATCTTGCTTTGGGAGAGAAAGCTTGAAGAGGTCCTCAAAGAATTCGGAAGACGACTAGTGGTAACAGAGACAAGAATTAACATGATTGTGTGATTGCCTCCTTTACCCTGCATGCATGTTGAGACTAGGTTTGTGTGGTGACTTTCTTTTCCATGAGCTGGTACCGTGTACCCCGAGACAGCAGCTCTGCTGCCCATCCCACCGCAGGGGTGTCCAGGCTGCTCTCACACGAGCTACAGCCTGGCAGCCTGCAGAAGCCGAGGCCAACATGGTGGTCCCTCAGTGACCGGTGTGTACTGCTGCTCCACAGGAGCATGGACCAGCCTGTCGTCGAGCCCCAGCTCCTCCAGGAAAAGGGGCTATGGGCAGAGCTGCTCTGTGAGACGAGGCTCGTACCCTGCTCTGCCAAATCCTTCACAGTGGCCTCTGGCATTACTTTCTGTCATTAGTGTTTTAATCCAGTCAATGTGAGTCGGAGACTTCTGTCCACAGCAAATGAAAAGTAACATAACCTGGCTTGATCCTCTCTTGTCTGGAATGGTGTACTAGTCCTTTGGCTCCACTGAGGTTTAGCAACCTGTTAAACTACAGTAAGCATATGTTTAAGTCCTGCCTCTTGTCAGTCTGTAAGCAGAAAAGATACTTCCCAAAATTAAAAAAAAGGAAAAAGATCAGTAATTTTGGGGTAGTTTTCAGACTAATTAAAATTCTGTTTATTGATAGAGATTTTTCTACACTGTCATATGAGGGGAAAGTACTAAATCAAACTTTAGTAATAATAATATCCTTTTAAATATGTTTTAGAATTTGACTAACACTTTCATGAATGGGAATACTGTAAGTCTTTATTATTGAGTGATTGAACTGTCAATCTTCACTCCTTCTTAGTCATTATAATGAATGAAAGCATACCCTTATCAATCTTGGATTCTGTACACATGTCACATGCTGTCTCTCTCCTCCAGGAGCTGTCAATTTAAAGCTATGAGGCAGGCCACAGAAGAAAGGAAGTACCTGTCTGCTCATAAGGCCCATAATAAAAATAAAATAATACTATATGCACAAATACAAAATAAAATGTGAGCATCATCCCAGTTATTTTCTTCATACCATATGTAGAAGAATGATCTGTGCTTTGTGGTTCTTACAGGTATATAGGAAATTATAGTGACATAAATTATTGTCTTTCAGATCAGCCTACATTCAGGTCTAATATCAGCAACTAAACCTTTTGAAATCAGCTGAACCTGATTCAGTAGTAAGATTTAAAGCAGGAAAATTGTGATGGTAATATGTTATGGTAAGACCTCAGTGTTTCTCATGCGAGTCAGGGTGTTGCCAGAAGTGGTGCTAACTCCGAATGAGAGGGCAGGTTCTAGGCTCAGTCCATTCTGCAGAGATAGTAAGATCTCCTGTCACTGTGGGAAGTGCAAATCCTAGGGTGGGCAAGACAGGAGAGATGCACAGCTTTGTTCATGTGTACAACGTAAATAGCCAGAGAAGTGGACAAGTTTCTCAAGCAGACTTCAGCCCAAAATATTGGGATATCACCGAGTTTGAGTGAGTAGATATTGAGACCTGACTTGAGGAGGGCTTTGAAGACTGGAGTGCTCAGCATGCAGTGGACCAAACAGGGCTGCTGCCTCACTCATTTTCCATGTCGATCTGAGGAGATGCCCGATACTGCAGCATGTGAATCGTAACACCTTAGGAGAAGGGAGATGTTTCAAAATAAGCATGGAAGAAGGTCCTGAGGCCTTTTCTACACATCACAGTTTTATTAGCTCAGTTACTCAACTAGGAGTATGAGCACTTGCTATTGCAGCCATCCTAATTTAAAAGATATGGGTACAATAAGGAAGCTATTTGGTATAAGACAATTAAGCCAGGATAGAGAATATTGGTTTCAAGGACAAGTATTTCCAATGTAAATACTTCCATTACCAGCATAACATGTTGTTACCATTGTTCCTATCCTTGGAGTGTTTTGTCAGTTCAGTTTCTACGCCGAACTTGTTCAACTGCTGTAATACCTGCAGCGTAACTGAAGGAAAAAGCATGTGGGGTGCAGGAGACTTGGGAAGGAAGTGGGAGCACATCTTTAAAGCAGTTTTACTACTGAGATGCTCGTGTGGTGGACATGCAGCCCCAGTTCCTGCTGATGCATACTGGTTGTCTGGTCCCACCTGCAGAGGTGCCTTGATGAAAATGGCAAATGGTGCACCAGTAATTTGAATTTATTAAGGGGTTTTGTTTTACCATTTGCAATATTGCATCTTACTGTAATATTTTCAGCTCTCTTGCTATTTGCACTTTTCAAGCTGCACTAAGCAACCTGAGTGAATCCTCTGTCCAGAACTGTCCTTGTCACTATTTCCTTGAAGCTGTCATTCAGAAAAAAGATACAACTACAAAATACATATTTATTTACAAAAGTGTCCTTTGTCCCTAGAAATCTGGAAGGTACATGACGTTGATCAAGTAACTGTTCCTGCCTGTATGAATGCTTCCATATGTGGAATTCCACATGAGGAATTTGATTATAACTGTAAACATTTAGTGTTATTCCTCATTCACAAAGCAAAAGAATTGGCTCGTCCTTGCTAAACAGCATGCTACCACAATTGTGGTATAACTTTTAACTCACTGTTAATTTAGCTGTCATGTTCAGAATCATTAAAGAGCACTTCATGTTCTCGCTTTTCAGACAGCTACTCGGTTTTGCTGCTCCTACTGATTTGCCTAATAATTTTACATACACAAAGCCAGATCCTGCTATTATTTATGTACACGTGTTCCCATTGAAGGCAATCCAAAGATTCATAATACCAAGACATTATGCTGATAGCATTGAGGCAGATGCAAAGCTTCTCATGTTGGGAGTGAATTTAGGATCTTGTTAGATCCTAGAGCATCTCAAGTCAGAATAAAATTGCCGTATTTTAAACAGCAACTTAATAGATTGTGTCTTTCCTCTGCCTGCAGAAGAGGGAAATACTACAATATATTCTTCCCAGCTTCTGTACCAAAGGACATGGCAACTTCTAACAGCTCCGTAACAGATGCTTCATGCATTCCTTAGTCATCACAGAGCACATCGTATATCCAAAAACATATGTTTGTTCACTCACCTATGAACTCAGAGCAAACGGCCATCAGCAAGCAGTGGGGAAAGCAGGGAAGTCCCAGGAGCACTAGCCAGACTGACTTAGCTAATGAAGTGCGCATAAACAGCAAACATCCATCATCATAAATTATCCTCAAACTCCCCTTTCACATGCAGTCATCTCCTTGCATCTAATGCTTCTCAGACAACCTGTGACATCTGTGGCCTGGATCCTGCAAATGACTAGACTGAGTAGGAAACGTGCTCTGTAAACATGCTGTTCATTATAGCTATTTTACCTACTGCCAGATGGATTGATTTGAGATGGTTTATTGCTTATTCACCCTTTTGGGTATTTGAATTAGATGAGTTAGCAAACTGCCTAGTAGTCAGGAATCAAGTGCTTCAGGCCAGCAAAGATTTTGAAACTGCCTTTTCTTTTCTGCCTCCATAGGCTGTTGCAGGGGAGTTGAAAATTTTACATGGGAATATTTTCATCTGAGCTAATGCAAGATGAAAGAGATCGGCTTTGTTAAGTAAGCATCACATTTAAAATAGAACTTGTACTTCAAGCCTATTCGTAGGAGAAGCAAGTATGAAAAGATTGTAGCTCAATAACTGGTTATGGTATTGCTATTTTGATATATTTTGAACAACAGACAGCCAGAGATCTAGATAGAAAGATCTTAGGAGAAGAACTCAACTGGAATGTAAGAGTTGATACTAAAAAGACAAGTTCCCCAGAAAAGAAAAGACAAGGGAGTAGTAGCAAACATATATTCATTCAGTATCCCTATTTCAATAATCCCCATTATCCAGGCATGAGATCAAAATTATTACAGTGATGGCATTAGTACCAGTATCCAGCAGTTATCAGTAAGGCAAATATAGACCAAGCAAACCACATAAGCATGTATTTTGAAGCACATGAGTAAACTCAAGGACTAAAAACGTATTGAAAGGAACAAAATATTCCAGTCATGTAGAACAGACCAGAATTAATGGAAATACATTATCCTGTGGCTAAAGAAACAAGCTCAGCCAGAATTTTTGCTCCCCTCCAATGCTTTCATGGTGTGATGGCAGGTAGCTACCCTGCTACTTAGAAGATTATCTAAATGTAACTTTGCTGAACTGAGAACACTGCATTTGTAGCAATTTCAATAACTGCCGTTCTAGTTCGAGCCTGTAGATTTTCAAAAATATGTTTGCATTTGGCTTTACTTGCTCTGTAGATAAAGTAATTCTCCCCCCAGCTGCTGTAAAAATGAGCCCAGCCTTTCCCAGGGTTGGCTAACCCACATATGGCACTGGTGCATCCAGGAAATATTTTGCATCTCTTAACTGCACTGACATTTGAGGGTGCCTGCCCTCCGGTAGGCTCCCTGGGATGTAGATCTTTTATTAAACTGGGTATTGACTTCAGTTTTGCATTCTAGATAAGGTTACAGAATTCTTAATTTTATTTAAATTATCATATATTAGTCCTGACTCAGGAAAGCATTTAATGATATCCTTGAGTCCCTTAAGCACTTGCTTAAAGTGCTTAAAGTTCACTACCTGTTGAAATTATTTCCTGCACTTGCACCATATAGTGCTAGACTGTCCTGAAATGCAGTTTAGAAATGTTCCTTCGCTGTCTTCCTTCCCAATCCACTACCAATATCTTCTCCACGTGAAGGATATTCTGACGAGCAGATCCTCTCTCGTTACAAATTGCCATACAGGGAGTAGCTCTCAACAGTCCCAGCAAGTGTGTACATCCACACAAAACTATACATATGGCATAACTTGGGGCATGTAAAGCACCACGGTCCACTTCAAAATGATAATGGTGACCTACTTTTGATAGCAGCAAGGACTTGGGAACACGACAATTCAGAACAAATGGAGAAGTATTGCTCTGCTTTTCGTGTACCTTTTGGTGGGTATTCACACATCAGATGCTCAGTGCCTAGCTCGGCTGCTGGCAAGTTGTTTACCTCTACCTTGCCTATTGGGAGGCTCCTTATATGACGAATGAGGTAAATTTACTTAAAATAGGTAGCGTGAATATCCCCTCCACTCAACACCCCGCACCCCCCCAAACCAATAACTGGAGCCAGTTCCCTTCCTGCAGAACAGAGAAAAGACTATTGTAAACAATAGGAGTAATAAAAGTGTAAAGCAAAAATTTGGCAAAGAAAATGTAACATTTTCCAGAGCCATTTGGACATCAAATTGGGCCCCTTAATTATCAAGTGCAAATAAAGTGCAAATAAAGCTGTCAGGCATCTACTGACAGTTTTTTGAACTGATCTTTAGCACACAGCATGGAAAAAAATATAACATCGGCGTGCGGTGTCAGATCAAACAGTTTGTCTGCCGTCGATTAGAATGAAAGAATATATTAAATCTCAGGATGACATCTGGTATTTTAATACAAAATTGGAATCTCTCAGACTTAAAAAGGCTTTCGTCAAGATAATCTCCATTTAAAGCTCAGCGATATAAACTGTGACCAGATCGAAGCCTGCAAGCGCTAGCACACTCAGAAGTGAGACACTGAAAAGACAACTTTTATTTAGTTGGCATTTTCCTATCTTTTAACTCAGCGCAGTATGCTGTGAGGGGTATACGGTCTGTGCAGAGCAAAATGGAAAGCCATGGGTGGCTGCAGTGAATTAGCCAAGTACTGTAATGTTTACTACTTCATAAAATCTGTCATATGAAATCAATTCCCATCACAGAGGTTGCTGTTATGTATTTTGACTGTTGAATGGTAAGTCAAATGCTAGAACCATAAGTTCAATATATAATGTGTCTTGACATAGGATTTTTTTATTTTTGTTCTTAGCAGTTACTCTACACAACAGATTACGACTTCTTGTTTTGAACAAACGTAAATAAATCTTCTGTGGCAGCGTGTATTAACCTGTTTTGGCTCCTGTAGGCTGGCAGGAGAAGGAAAAGGAAAGGCTGTGTGCCTACTGCAGTGGGATTCAGTCAAGCTGCAGAAGGCCATTTCTTTCTGATTAGAAAAAATACGTGGGATCTTGGCCAGCATGGAGAACTGGTAATGATGAGGCAACCTTTCACTTCATCGTTTGGTTTATTATTTTCAATAGATCAGCTGTCAAATGTAGGTAAATACAAACACTTTTGCACAAGTGCTGGAATAAGGGAAGCCCCCCATGGCCTCACGCGTCCACCAAAACAGCTCTGGCCTTTTCCTCCCATGACCCCATTGCATGTCCCGTTTCCTCCACACACCCTAAATTCCCGTCTGCTTTCAGTGCTCCCTGCCGGCCATCACACCGGTTCACACCCCACGCTTACCAGCTAGCTGGGGCACGCAGGCTGGCGCGTAGGGGCAGACCAGGCAGCACAAGCGCCTGGGAAGCTCATGCAAGCAGCCCGTCTCCTGGTGAGGTATTAATTCATTCTTTCTCCTTTACCCAGGTGTCAGTATTTACAAAACTTGTAGGAACTTGATATCCCTGGTACCTGTATATCTCACTTTCTGCTTGGCACCATACCTTGTTCTCTGTTAAACGGTTAGCAGCAGACGTCCTATCTTCAAAGCAAAAAGCAGCATTATGGTTGTGCCAAATTCTTCGTGGTGCTCATGTTAGGAAGCCAATGAATCAGGAAGCACCGGTGTTGATAAAAAAATCCTAACGTATAGCAGTTACCACAGTCAGAAATAGGGGCAGTGTAATTTGGTTTCCTTTAGAAATTTCTGAATGACAGGGTGAATCAAAAGTAACATAATCAAAATAAAGCTGTGCCACTGAAGAAGTAAGGCCTAAAGCATCAGGTAAGACATATAGAACGTGATATTTTAATACAGTTGGGAATTTTGACAAGCAACTATAAAGTACTACGTTTTTAGAGCCACCAAATGCTAAATTAAGAGTGCAGCTACAGCTGGTGCAAAGCCACCCTGTCAGTTTTATGATGGCACCGTGTTATGCCTTGCTCAGCAGCTGCCTGGAGCAGCATTACTGGGGTTTTCATCCCTGGTCTGCTCTGTGAAATGAGTGCAAACACGCCCTTATCAGTCAGCAAAGCCTTCTGCAGGGTGATTTTTCACTAAATAGATAAACAAGGTGTAATTTTAGCACTAGCAGCTTCCTACATTCTGGCTTTGCAACACAGTAAAAATAGACCCGCAATCCCCTGAAGTTTCTCTGATGCCAGTCAGAAGCAAATCCATTAAAAAAATTAGCACAAAACATATGCAAGAGGAAAATCAAGCTCTTTTTAAATGACACCTAATATCAAAGAAAATACAACGGGGAGCAGAATCTAAGGAGAATCCTGGCTTTGTTTTTTTTGTTTCATTTTAATTCTAATTTCCCTTTTGTCTGTATGATTTTAAATGCATGGTGATCAGGGTGATGGTGAGCAACCCTGATGATAAGGGAATGCGGTCCCAGCATAGCTCTTGAGTCTGTAGAAATGGAGAAAACTGGGAACAGTAGGAAACTAAAAGCAGAGCATGAATTTCTACCTTTCCTTAACAGCCCCCTGCCCTGATTATACCTACCCCAATAAAAAGCACTTCTCCTTATCAGATAGAGCGGTGTGAGTCATCGATCATTTTAAAACCCGTATTAGCTTGTGAGCAGGTTACCATCAGCTGAAATGATTAACAGGCATCAGAGATGGGTAGTGAACAAACGCTGCTCCATGGCCTGTTCTTCCCCACAGCTGTCATCAGCCTTGCACCTCTGAGAGAGCAGATTCCCCAGTCCTCAGGTTCCCCTGAGCAGAAAAACGAGGTACGCAAGCACTTATCTTCTCACCCTCGCCTCTAAAGGTGAGGCAGTTTCTACTGATGAGGTTTGTGTATCAGCTGTGAGGCTAAGGTCACTACAGAAGTACACGAAGAGCCAAACATCTCAGGAGCGTAGATGCTTCCGAATTGGATGGTGAAAGTGCTAATAATATAGAACAGTTGAATATTTTTATTTTGTATCTGGAAAGAAATAGGATTATGTATTCATATCAATTAGAGTGAATTTGTTCTTTGATCATGAGTAACTAAGGAGGATGTGTGGGATGAACTTTACTAACCTGGCATGTTTCGGTGCCAGTGAACTCCAAGAGTGGTGGAAGAGTTCACTGAGGATCCTTCTTTTTCACTGACCTTGATTTTGAAGGTACTGGAGAAATTCCAAGAAACTGGAAGAATAGTTATGTTGTGCTACTATATAAAATGTTAAAGTGACTTGGCCAAGATAAATATACCCTAACAGTGACTGAGAGCATGGAAAAAACACCCTGGTAGAGACAACGGGGGGTGACAGCACTCCAAGAATTAATGGTAGGCACGGAGCGTCAATTATTGTGATTTTTCTGAGACTTGCCAAAGAAATCTTATTTCAGATTGCAGGTTTGTACAGGTAAACATGGAGTTGTAACACACCTAGATGATTGCAAGGGCTTTAATTTTGTACTGTGTAAAATCTGATGAAAAGTTAGTGATATACCATGTCAGAAAAGCACTTCCTAAGGGATTTAAGAACTGGCTAATTCAGCAGTTCCCATGGATGTATTTTTTTATTTGGTTCTTCCCCCTGTGTCTCAAGGATATGTCCCATCCTGTCCTCCCTCTCACTGTCTGTTAACATATAATTCAGCAGCTCTTAAACGAGAGGGATGTGTCTGAGAGTGGGGCTGGAGCCAGACATGGGTGAGGTGGGAATGGCAGGGTAAAATGTAGGTCTGGAGCACAGGGTGAGCAATACTTGGCACTGGAGCTGGAGGAGCCCAGGGTTGCTGTATAGTGCCAAACCACAGCCCAGCTTCTCAGATGGGACCTGCTCACCCACTGCCTTCAGGGCAACCTAAAGTGAGCTCCCTGTGCAATCCTGCAGCAAACAAAAGAAGTCTAGTACATCCTTGACTCCTTGCTGCAGGCATGAGGGGAATAAAATAAGCAGGAGGAGAAAGACAACTTTTACACTTTGTATACAGGATTGGTATGCTAGGAAATCCTCTTTCTGAAAAGGCTGATGAAAAATCAGGGAGGGCAGAGTAATTGTAACAAAAATTACAAGGGAAAAGTGCTTTTCATGGAGAGATGGAAGTTTCCATCTTTTTAGCTTGTCAACAAGAAAAGTGAGAGGTGACTTGATTACAATACACAAGTGCTTTTCCAGGTAGAAAACCCTGGGTAGTCATCACTTCTCTCAGCTTGCAGAGAAAGACAACAACAGGATCCAGTGGCTGAAAGCTGGAGCCAGACAAATTCAATTAGAAATTAGGCCCAGCTTTATAACGGTGGAGGCAACTGCTCATTACAACATGTGACCAAGGAGAGACGGTTCCACAGAGCAAGACAGGATGCTTTGCAAGAAGATATGCTTTAGCCAAGTTGAGTTTCACTCAACTCTGAGAAATACAAATGCAAGTCAGTAATTTCTAAGAGGAGAGATTAAATGGTCAAGCACCTACTTATTTTTAAAGAAAAAAAAAAGCTCTTTAGTCTGTTTTGCTCAATTCATGGATGTCTGTCAGATGAGGAGAACAAGGGGAGATCTTTCCAGCCTCTGTGGGCTAACAAAAGAGCAACTCATATTTGAAAGGAAAACGACCAAGAATGATGTGCTAGCAAGACAAAATGGAAATCTCGCATCTCTTGCTCAGTTCCTTCATACTGGTAAGTAATCGTGCAACTTTCCTGCTAGTTAGGATGTCTGGGGGAAGAAAATGAGAGACCAACTTTAATTAGATTGGAGATTGGATTGATGCAATTGCATTAAGCACTCAGCTCCATCGGTGATGAGCACAGTATTAACACCCAGAAGGGCAACCTTGCAGGATTAGACAGGGAAGGGGAGAGGCAGACAGCTACTGGCATGAGGAGGGCAGAGTCTGATGTAGGAAGTCAGGAGTGGCACAAAACCCCTTGGCTGTGGATGAGGGAGGTGGACAGGAGGCAGCACGCAGACCTGCAGTGCCAGCCCCTGGAATGAGGCAGCACAGCACGGGAGTTGCCTTGAAGAGGAGGGAAGGTGGCTGATATGCAGGGAAGCTGGAAAGATGCACGGATGCACCTCAGAGCAGTAACACGTGAGCCCATCGACTGGTTGAAGAGAAGCAAAACTACTATCTGCAGAGAGTTTCCTCCTGCTTTCCTCTCAGAAGTGATTACAACTACAAAATCTGTTTGCACTACCAGCCTCCCACTGTCTGTTACAGTCATCGCTGTAAAAGCAGTATGTCCTGCTGCGGAGAAGCCAAGCTGCACGGAAGAGGTTGCTCCTAGATCTCACCGGCTATTGCCACCGTGCTTTTGACAGCATGGGGTTTCCCAGCAAAAACTGAACAATCCAGCACAGCGAGTGAAAAGCTTTTCGGTGCTTTTAAAGGCTTCACTAAAATGTAGAGACAAAACATTTATGCACCCCATGGGCTTAGGCTTTCTTGATGCACTGTGGCATGGCTTTTGGGGAATAAATGAAGTGGGAGTTCCAGGCAATGCTGGAGGTGAGAATAGGTCCCCTATAGACTAAATGTATACTAAAGCTAAATAGCTACCGAAAGACAACTAAAGGCTCAAGCAACTGAAGTGATAAGCACAAATATTCCCTGTATAACATATGTACGTATAAAGGTACGTGCATTTATTAACCCTATTTAGGAGGTTAGTGTCTCTCTTAGGAGAGTTTGTTATTTTAATTGATAATTCTTATTTTAATGTTATTTTAATTGAGGCACAGGGGAAGGACAGAAATGGAACAACAGAAAGGAGGACAAGACAGTCCTACAAATTCACTCACAGCTCCTTGTTAACACTGGCAAGCTGCTCAGGAAAAATACTGCCTAGATCCCTGCGAAACATCTTCTTCTCTGAAAGACTTGTGTGAATTACAACGCACAACTGCTAGTCTACGGCAACTTTTAAATGCTTGATTCTAGGCAGCATATGGCGGGTGATAAAAGTTGTTTGTTTCCTTGGTATCTTTCTGTATCAAGATGCTATTTTGTTAACTGCAGAGCATGAAGTTAATTATACTGTAGAATTGTGCGTTGTGACATGAGGGTGTTCATTTTGCCTAGTGTGGTGTTAGACAAATGGGCACAAGATTTGCTGCTGCAATCAGGCCTGGATGGTCAGTTGTGGCTTGTGTTTTCCTATTGCTGAGTAACAGCAGCAATTACAATCCCAACTAATAGGAGCTACAAGTACAGATAAGAACCCACCTGGGCTTTAGAAGAAGCAAAAGTTTACTCAACGTAATTTAACAAGTGTTATAGCACAGATTAATTGCTGCTGACCGCTTTTCTTTTGCAGGTATGTAACTGCACTCATCCTTTGGGTTTGGAGCATCCAGTCTGTGCTTGGCTGCGATGGAGATGTTCACTGTCTTGGTGTCGGTTTTGTGGAAACCGGTTTGTGCTTTTCTTCAGCTGCCAGAAGCAGGCCTGCAGCCGTAGCATGGGTAGGTGATAGGGCCACTGCCAGCCCCCTGGAGCTGTGGTAGGGTTGTAGCTGTAAGGTGGCCGTTATGGTGTGGGTTACACAGCAATTACTTACTGTCCTTTCTTTTGTAAGCTGCGGTGGTAAGCAGCAGAGATGACTGTGCTTCAGAGAAGTTTTCCAGCTCTGGGGATGAAGGCTGTTATTAGCACAGAGTCAATAGATGCTCTAATGATTGGATCCAAGTGAGTTACCCAGAGCCAGGTAGCCACCTCCCAATGATGTGTGCGCTGCAGGGGAGTTGTTGCTGTGGATTTGTGTGAGCACAGCAGGGACAGTGCACACAGATCCAAGTCCAATGGGTAATACGGTTCCTCAGTCACCAGGCGAAGGTGGATGTCACATTTGGGATTAACCTCTGCACCTCGTTTTTTTTTGTGATAGCTTTAAATAACCACAGATCACTGCTGGACAGCAAAGCACCCAGCCACGGTGCTGAGCAGAGGCCAATGCTGACGTCTCCTGAGCAGCCCCTTCCCGGTGCACGCACACAGCTGCCTGGAGCCAGCTCTGGGTCTCCAGCCCTGCGCTGCCAGGTACCTACCTACCTACCTACGGCAAGTTTTGCAACCCACTTTGATGAGTGCAAAAAAGAAGCCATGCTGAATTTAATTATTCACTCAGCTCTGCTAATTGGTTACAGCAAGTAATAGTGGGGTGCTGAATTAATTTTTGCCCTCTTGAGCTCTGTACTTTCAGGTGTGTCACAAGACACGTTGCTATTTACTGCACAGTTTGAAGTGATTCTGCCAGGACACATTGGCTTCTGTTGCTGCTTTTCAAAACCTAAAACTTAATGGCCAAATCAAGCTTTAAGAGCCCAAAGACTGACAGATGTGTAAGGAATTTTTCTGAAGAAAAAAATCCATCAAAAAAATCCATCAGAAATCATATGAAGTTGATAAAACACAAACTAACATTTCCTGTTTGTGTTTCAGCAATAGCACTGCAGGACAGAGAGCCCCAAACTGAAAAAGCTTATTTCTAAAAATGAAACCAGATCCCACTGGAGGGGAATGCAAATTAAATAGCAGGAATTAGAGGAAAGTCAGATTTTAATCCGATAGCTAAAAAATAATTTAAAAAAAAAATTAAAAAAAGTATGAATACGTTCAGACTGAGCTCTTTCAGACAGCATAAGATTGTGTCCTGACCTGCAGCCCATGGCTTTTATCTCAACTCCATGTCCGACTTGGTGTCAGCTCTGTATGATTCTCCCATGGGCTCTAACTCTCACAGCTGATACTGAGTTAGCAAAGAAAGCTTTTTCTAAGCCAGAAGAAATAAAGCCAGATATTCCTCTCACTCCTCCTTTTTCAAATGAGTAAAAAGTTTTAATTTTTACACTTTAATAAGAGAAATCTAAATCTTGCTTTACTCTTTGTGATTTGATTTCTTGCTTGTTAAGTGTGACTTGTTCACTCAAAGTGTATGCTCAGTCTCTGTGATCTGTAACAGGCTCGTTTTAGTGGCAGGAGTGTTTTTCCTCCATTTTAATAGTTACTCACAGAAAATTGCAAATTCTTGAATGGAGAGACGTGTTTTCCAACTGCCTGGCCAGACCCCAGCTGGAGAGACCTCTGAAGCCACCACAACTTCAGGTGCCAGGCAGAGCTCTTGCTGTCACCTGCACCTCCTCCCGCCCACAAAACAGAAGATAGCGCACCTCCCTCGTTGGCTTCTGTTTCTATTTTCAGACTCGCTCTTCTGCATAGATTCATCTTATTAATGGGCTCTCTGGGGCACAGACATCCAGAAATTAAGCTTTGATATACCCAGAAGGCCACGAGTGCTGCTGGGAGTCGGCAGCTGATTTAAACCCACGGTGACAAGGCTCAGTTTGAGATTCGGAGGTGATCTCCCCCCACCAGAGGTGGAGGGCTCTCTGTCCCAGGGTGGCTTTGTGCTGAGTGGCCCAAGCCAACCCTGGGCTGGGTCCCAGAGAGACGTGAAGGTCAGACTGGAGATGGCACATCTCAGCTTGACCTTGGACAAATAACGACGACGTCTCACTTGTGCCAACAACAGTCTTGCCGCTGCATTGCGGGCAAGCGAGGTGTACCCAAGGCTCATGCTGTAAAAACCTTGCACTTAGCTTTTTTTCTTTGGAAAGTGAAGCAGCTCCATGAATTCCCCAACAGCCAGGGTAAATAAATCCTTTTCTTTCTTAACACAGCTGCCTCAAATTAAAACATGTTACGGTTCTCTTGCTTCCTCTGGCCATTGTTTTGCTGCAAGACACGAGGGAAGCGCCACACGGACAGATATTGCTGAATTTGGTTTTGCCTCATAGAATTTTTATGGATGGTTACCCTCAAAAAACAAACTATTAATAGGCCTATGTCTGAATTCTCGACCACATGAGACTTCATCTGTTACATTCAGGCTGTGTTTTGATGGATTGCTATTCCATCAACTAAAAATCCTTTGGGCTATGAAGGATATAAAATAGTCCTACAACCACTTGCCCTAAAACTAACATTTAAAATATATATCACAGAGAAAAATTGAGTAGTCCATTAGAGGAGTGGGAAAGAAATTACACCATAGACAAAGAGAAAGAAATAGATACAATATTCTAGCAATATAAATCAATGCAAAACAGAAGTCTCTTGAGCTGCAATTTGCTTCAGTGATGCTAACAGTAGTGCAGATTATTTAAATAGATTTTGTAACTGCTGCTGTTATTACAGAGATTAAATTACACTAAGCTATTAATGTAGGTTTTGGTGGGTAATTTACATAAAGAAAAAGATAGGCTCCTAAAATTTTAGTTTGCTGCATATCCTTCTTAATGGGAACAAATTCCAAAACACTGGATTCTAGAAGCAGCCTGTGAAGCTGTCCTTTAATCATTGCTCCTGCTCTAAATACCCACTTAAAAATTAGCCAGTAACTCTTATTTTTGCTCTTATGCACACAAAAATTTTTGGTTGCAACATCAAAATCAATCTCTTCTGCCTTATCAGGTTTGTAGTGCAGGATAAACTGATCTAAATGAAGATTCATTATTTTAATTAACAAGCAGGAAACTTGGATTTGAATATCAGTTTTTAACTTGTTTTACATATTTTCATAATTTGATGAAGAAAGTTTAGCATTGTTTGTTGGAAACTTTGTAATGCAAATTTCCAACTATATATAATCTTTATGCTAAATTTGGTATTTCTTTTTCCTACTAAAAGTGTATCTATACACATTTGTGTATACACGTATTACTTAGCACACACGTATTCATGTTCTAATTTTTTTTAGTCTGTTGATATTTAATAGGAGAAAAATCGTGAACCAAAACCTCTAAGCAAAATGCATAGAGGAAATTATAAATGTAAGTCTTAAAGTGCTTTTTCAATAAACAAGGTGATTATTTCATATATAAATTTTTAAAACACTTTTTTTCTCAAAATCCTGCTTTGATTCTGCCCTTTGTGTTTGTCACATGTGAACAAAGCTAAGAGCGCCTGCAAAATTCATCGGACTCAGAAGTGATGTTACATGGGTTCAAGTGACTCAAAAACATAAGTAAAGGAAATGGCCAGACCTGGTTTTGGCTCTTCAGCAAAGGGAATTCTTTAGGGCCTCCACGGTCCTCCGTGGGCTGAGCGTGGTCATGGTTGTGCTCCTGCTGGCAGCTGAGAACGGCACGCACAGCAAAGTGCTCCCCTTCCTGGACTCCATGCTGAAATTCGGCTGGAAGCAAGAGCCACCATTAGCTCTGGTGCGTGGGCCCTGCTCTGCTTGGGAACCAGGGGGTGGTGTTCAAAGCTCAGCAGGTCTCAGGGAGGAAATCCCTGCTGGGCACTTCCCCGCTGATACGCGTTGCTCTGGTCTCTTCCACTGAGATAGGCTTCCCCCAGCGTAATGTAGCATTGACCGTGGGATTTGCGTGAGGAATCTGAAGTGCCATTTAAAGGCTGCCACCTCCCCCCGCCCAAAGTACCTGCTTTTGTACAGCCCTTGCGAACACAACATGAAGGGAGAACCTTTAGACTTGCCATTGTTTTAACCTCCTAGCAAAGCAAGGATCTGTTCCCTCTTTCCCCCTTGGTTACCAGCAGAATAATAAGCCCCACAGAATTAGTAGCTCAAAGGCTTCACTCTGAATGCATCACAGCTGTGTAAAATATATACCCCAGCTTGCTGGGCTGATGACTTCCAACTGTATCCAAAACAATCATCCCTGTAATTCCCACTCAAGACTGTTTCCCAGCACCAACCTTAGCAGGAAACATCCCAAAAAATGAAGCCTGAGTTTATATGACCTAAAACCACGAGGTGGTGAGTATCTGAATGTTCTCGATGTGCCCTCAAGCAGCTGGGTGGGCACAGCATGCAGGAGTCAGTAGTACAGCACAGGTTGGGCAGGAAAGGACAAGGCCTCCTCGCCTCTCCTTCCAGCTTTCTTAAACGGCCCAAGATGTCCTCACCTGTCAAAGATTTCGCCTTTTGTTGTAGCCAGAAATGTCTATGAAATGTAAACTCTCTTCTCCTAGCTCTTCAGTGTGATGCTGGTGCTGCCTCTCCCCTCCATCTATTTCATCCAGTGAAGTAACGTTTTTGCCAGAGCTACGGTGAATTCATTAGCTGCTTTCAACATCAAAGCCAATATCAAGTCTCAAGAGCACTGAACAGTGTTGTTTGCACACATCTACAGCACAGGTCCTTCGTCTGAAAGGCAGCCTCCACCCACTCCAGACCTACGCAGCCAGGGTGATTTTTAGGTCTTAAGATCAAAATCTGGAGGGTTAGTGAGCGGCGTGCCGCTGATGGATCCTGTTGATGGTGCCCACTCGTGTTATTGTAGCACTGTGCTGTGCTGACCTGGGCTGCTGGACTATCAGGGTCTTGATAAACTCTCTGCTGGCAAAGAGTCACCCTTAGTAATGGGGACTGGGCAGCGTGTCCTGCCATGCAACGCTAGTCGGCTTGGCAGGGGCGTTGAACGCAGCACACGGGAGGAGCGGGTGGCCTGCAGAGTGGTGTTGCATGCGCCAGTATTGACCCATTGTTACTGGGATCTTCACATGGGGAGATGGTCTCCTGAAGCTCCTTTCTCTGACATTCTCCACCCTAATGCCTCATGGCCCGTTTCGGCTGTATTGGGCAGAGGGGTGCAGCCCCAGGCAGCCGGCAGGAAGGATGCAGTGCCCTGTCGAGGGAAGGGCTCCACGCCAATGCATGGGGCCGAGCCAAGCGTGCTGTCAGTACAGCGATAGCCCGGAGCCAGCTACAGCAAAGGCCTGCCTGGGACCACTGGGATGTGGAAAGCCACTGGTAAAGACACAATTTTAAAATAAAAGCACATTTCAGCACTTGGCTGCTCCTGGAAGAGGTACTTGTCTTCTTAATGGGATGGTTCCCATGTCAGAAAGTTGCATCTTTTAAAGTCACAGTTAGTGTAAGGGGAATATTCCTGTCAGTGCTTCAGTTGCACTTGGTTGAAGACACCATCTGCTGTGACACTTGGCCAGCTTGGCATTTAAAATGTCATTTAGACCGGAAAGCAACTGAGCCTGAATGCTGAGGCAGATGTCACCAGCAAAGGTGAACTTCCACAAGTGAATGAGGTTGCTGATAAAAAGACTGAATCCCAGCAGCGTTTATAGAGAGCCCTGTGGAAGACTGCCGATTTTTCTGCATATGCTTTATCTCCTGTACATGCCTTATGCAATCTACCTGGGAGAAGCAATGTTACAAGAGGTGTCAGTGACATTCCGCATTTAAAATCCAGCATTTGTGGTTCCTGCTGGTTTAAGCAAGATGAGCAGGCTTCTGTCCTCTCCAGAAATGGGATTGATGATATTTTCCAAACCAAGCTACCGAGTCCTAGGCTTGCTTCAGCCCAGCAGGGCAGGAGGACGAGCACATTTTCCTGCATTTCTGTGGAGCATTGCTGCACACAAAGCTGTTCAAAACTGTTTCCTCCCTCAGCGTTTCTTTTCCAGCTGACAATGAAAGGACAAACCAGCTCTGAGGCCTCTTTCTTCGGCACAGGAGGTGTGGGAAGTTCCTGCATCCCTGTCTGTCCCCTGAACACAGAGGCTCATTCCCAACTGTACCTCCTGATGTGTTTAGGCTGCAATCCAAAAAATCCACAGGACAAAGAAGGAAGGGGAATGAAATAGGTAGAAAACGCATTAAAAAGAAGTAGAGGCTGAAACTAATAGAGTTAATTGCTCTACCCAGGTTTGTGCCCGTAGGGTATGTATAGACGAGCGTTAGTAATGAAGCTCTTCAGCAGCGCTGGGGCAAACTTGGTTCTTAAGGTCAAATAATCTATCAAGATGAAAACATTGAAAGAGTCCTTTCCACGTATGCTGCTCAGTATGGCTCAAAATGCTTTTCAGCTGTGCTCGGTGCTTTTGTTGACTTAAAGTAAATTAAACATTATCCTTTTTTTAATTAGATAGGTTAGGAGATCTCAGAAAGTGCTACTTCCTACTAATTTAAAGACTAGAACTAGTTTAAAGCAATTAAAGCTAAAAACCTTCCACCTTTAAATAATGAATAAATATGGAATTTGATTTAATAAGGAAGAAACTGGGGGTTAAGTGACGCAGTCAGGTGGGGATGAGAAGGAACAGCCAGCACAGAGCCAGTGGTGCAGCCACTGGGGTGGCTATTGGGGAGCAAAGCAGGTTTTTTCTTCTTGACAGGCAATTGCAAGCATATAATATATTCAAAACCCTTCTTAGTTGCCTTTAACAATGATTTTTATAAGTCAGCCTATTGGGTGTAATTGTCGAGGTGCTGGCAGCCGGGGGTGGCAGGGGTGGCCTCTGTGAGGAGAGGCCAGGGCTGCCCCATGCTGGACACAGCTGGTTCCAGCCGGCCCACCACAGGGCACAGCTGAGCCTCGCAGCCAAGATGGTGGCACCTCTGGGAAAGAGTATTTAAGAAAGGACAGAAACATTGCACAGGCAGAGAAGGAGGGGAAGAGAAGTGTGCAGCAGCCGTGCGAACACCAAGGTGAGAGCAGGAGGGTGAGGAGGCCCTCCAGGCACCACAGCAGAGATGCCCCCACAGCCCCAGGAGGAGCCCGCCCCACAGCAGGTAGGTATTTCCCGGCAGGAACCACAGCCCATGGAGAGCCCACGCTGGAGCAGGTGTACCCCAAAGGACTGCAGCCCATGGAGAGGACCCACGCTGGAGCAGGGGGAACGCAGGAGTAAGGAGTGGCAGAGAGGAGCTGTTATGGACTGACCACAACCCCCATTCCCCAGCGCTGCGGCAGGGGGGAGGTGGAGGAGTCAGGAATTAAGGTGTGAAGTTGAGCCTGGGCAGAAGAGAGGGGCCAAGGTGGTGCTTTACATTTTTTTGCCTTTGTTTCTCACTATGCAAATCTATTTTAATTGGCCATAAATTAAAGTCAAGTCTCTTTTGCCCCTGATGGTAACTGGCAAGCAGTTTCCCCATCTTTATCTCAACCCATGAGCCTTCTATTTTCTCCTCCATCCAGTTGAGGTGGTGGAGTGAGTGAGGGGCTGGGTGGGCATCCCACCACCGTCAGTTATCTACAGACCAGGTCATCAGATACAGGGAGTCTTGTGGAATGGGCAGCTCTGCTAAAAAGTATTAGCAGGCTGGAATAAGAATCAACCAACTGCAAGATACAGAAAAAAGCCACAGCCCCAACCAACTCTCCTTCAAATGTGAACTTGCAAACTTCACATTTTTGAGAATAAGTTCTGGTATATTTTACTTCTCTACCTCCCAAAAAAGCGTGCATTCTCAAACTTCCAAAGACCTTTAAAGCCTTGTCACAACAGGCCAAACAGCCCATCCCAAACCCTTGTGAGAACATCTTCTAATGAATCTCAGTAACACAGAGGCCACACAAAAGATTTTTGTGACAGGGGCCCTCTGCTTATGGCTGAGTTCCCTTATGGGGTGAGATGTCATTTGATTACTGTAGCCTTACAAGTTTTATATTACGTATCATACCATATCGTAATACAACAATGCATGCATACTCATGCACAAAGAATTTATGAATAAAAACTATAATCCTTGATTGGCCTTATTATTCTAACTTGGCTTATAAATATTTAAAGAGATGGCTTCCTAAAATAGTACATCAATAGTACATTATTTGCCACGCAGAACTATAATAGGATAATGTTAAAGATAAGAAACCTGTATTTCAAATTTATATTTGTATTCTGTTGAGTGGTACAAATGTGAGAAGTGACTGTCACAGGAATGGTTATCAGGCTAAAAAGTTTGAGAACTGCTTATGTGGAGACAAGAGCCACTGACAATATGACAAAAAGCCCATTATCTTGATGAGATTAAGACCTGTCATGTATTCTGTCCTCTACCTCTTCCCAATGTTTTCTCACTTGTTTTCTCCCCAATTCAATAAACTAAACTACAGCTGTTAGAGGAGGCTTTTATTTTGAACAAAACGAGTGAAAATACAATTACACTGAAAGCCAAAGCTGAGGCAAGTCACATTTTTTGTTGTTATTTGCTAGCTGTTGTAGGTGGGACCCACTCCTGTATCTTCTTGCGTGTAGTAGAGTAAGGTACATACTGTCCAGGAGTGCCACTCAGATTGAATTTATGGTTCTCCCAGATAAATTTACGAGCAACTGGTGGATGAGTAGTTGGAGGGTCATCTGTCATTGAGTGAAGCCAGCGATGCCTTAAGAGGAAAAAGACACATTGTTATTAAGGAACATTACATGGTCTGTAACAAGCCTTCCTCCTGACTCCCAAGGGTTCTCCTCTGAAGAGGCACTAAATGTTTATTTTGAGAGAGGAGAAAAAAATAATTTCAATCCAGTATGACTTGGAATGACACTACAGGATACTGATTTAAAGTAATTACACAAACATAACTGACAAATAGCAGGTTCTGCTTCCAAGCAACTGAAAGCACACCTGAGTTCGAATTTCCTGTTCCTTTGTACACTTAGTATTTGGGCAGAGAGTATTTCATTGTTATGTGTTTGTATGGCCTTAACCAGCCAGCCAGGTCAAGGCAGGCACTACAAATGACAAAACCACAAGGTTTTGTTTTGTTGTCTGGGGTTTTTTGGTTGGGTTTTGGGCTTTTGTTTTGTTTTTTAATTACCAGAAGACTATGCTGTACAACAATTTCAATACCATCTCCAAAGCATTCATAACACTACCACTTGGGATATGGATTAATGATGCAGGTTCACCTAAAACAATCACGTAAATGTTTACTGACTGCACAATAAAATGATTAATACCAATCAGTAATGGGGTAATTACCATGTGATTATAGTGATTATCCTTTACCTATGAACTAAATGTCAATCCTCCCCTGCGCAAACAACATTAATGATCAAGCAAAGTATTTTCCGTAACAATTTACTGAAACGCTACAGCAGGGATCAACTGAATTGATTTCATCCCATTTCTATTTCAGTGCCCAAAGCAACTTTCAAACCTCAATAACATTTTAATTATCTGCCAGTTTACATGTACTTCATACTGCACGCACAGTTATGATAGAAGTGAGGTTATGACTTTTTTTGCAAGCTTATGTATTTTTTACTGAGGTAGAATTAAAGAGGCTTCTGCTAATCAGCTTTTGCAAAAGACTTGACCTACAAATAAGAAGTCTTCTATTCCAGTTGTTATTAGAAAGCCCAAAAATTGCACTTCAGCCTTTAGCAACAAATCCGGCACACTTCATTGATACAGCAAAACAAAACCACAATAAAAGTAGTGAGAAATAGACTGACAAGTATATTCTAAATCTGAAGAGCTAGACAGAAGGCTGATAATCTTTTTCAGTCAAATAGCTTCTAGACATTTATTTCAGAAAAAGAAAAACTCACAACTTTGGATATAACTTTAGTACAAAATCTCACTTTAAAAAAAATGTCAGCCATATGTTCATTTTCTATAAGTAAAAAACAAACAAAAACCCCAAACGAAAGTGACACGTTCTAGGACTAAGGACTGCCAGGAAACTGGCTTGAATACAAAACCGGATGGAACCATAAGATCCTTTAAAAGTAAGAAGAAAAATCTTGTTTAGAGGTAAGTGGCCTGCTATGGGAAAAATCATCCACTTAGGAGTTTGAAAGTTATACACATGTTCAGATGAAGTGACCCAATGCAACATGAATGGGAAGCAGATCCCTCTCTTCCTCCCCCCACTCTCCTTTGTAAATCTGGTATCATTTGAAGCATACATTTCCCACTGCTTCTATTCAAAAATAAGATTTTGGGTAATAATTTCTGTCTGGAAGAAGGCGGCCCCGTAGCACTACTAATCACGATGTGGTCTGAGGATACAGGATCAGGCCTTGCTCGATTTTAAATCTGGTATTACCAGCCTCCAAAATGCCCTGGCCACATTACACAAAGCTCTGACCTTAGGTGAACTCCCTCTCCCAATTCACGTCCATTATAAGAATTCTATGTGCTAGCGTGCTTCACACCACCTCAGTATCGCGTGTCCTATGACGGCTAGCATCAAAGTTGGCAGAAACGCTGTAAAACAGCTGACTTGACAGAGGTGGGATCATATGCTCATACTCAACAAGCCGGCTCTCATTGCAAACACAAAGAAACAGAGTTTGTGGCATGGGAGGAAAGGAAAAAGAACAGTCCATGTATCCATATACATTCTGCCAATACTGACTTAATACTGCATTTCAAAATGCTTCACAGTATCACTCCAGAGGAGCCTCAGCTTTTCAAAACTGCTTACCGTAACATAATAAAGGCAACTTAAACTCATAGACGTTCATGTAGTGATGCATCTGGTAATAGTGGATAGGGATCCCACAAACAAAACCCTATTTATGCAGCTGTCACCATGCCTCACCGTCCTCATGCTCCCCTGAGAGTCGTACACACTGACAGGACAAACAAAAAATTGTCTTCTCAGACAGAAATGCAGTTACAAAGACCTTGAAAGACAGGCTGGAGCACGTGGAGTACAAGAACTGTATTAAAGCTCTGTTAAAATCAACTAGATTTCAAGCTTGCATGATGCCTGGCACCTCTTTCGTTACAAGTTTACTTACGTCATACACTCAGTCCTTGAAACATCAGAAAAATTATCACAATATTGACTTGAGTTTATTTGCTCATTTAAATCAGGAGACAGAAAACAGAATAGTTTTATTCTGTCATTTAAACTATTGTTTTGCAGCTTTTCTAAGACTAAATCCATGAAGTCTTTTAAAATACAGTATTTTGGAGTAATTAAAGCATTACTATATTGGCTTTCAGGATTTTCTGAAATTAAAAAATATCAATATGAAATTGGGCTCAAATTTAAATAGATCAGCAAAAACAATCCTTGAACTCCATTTTCTCACTGAAAAGCAGAAAAATAATTGCTCACCTACAAGACAATTCAGTACAGTCACAGGTACTGAGATGCCTGAAGAGATTTCAAAAGTTTGTTTAGAACTCCATCCACTATTAAGTATGCCTATATTTGAGAGTTTCAGGGCTTAAGCCTGGTCACAACAGATTCCCCTTAGAAGCCCAACATGTGACTTATAAAAGCATTTTGATTTGTAAAGTCTGTTCTCTCAAACAAAAGCTCCCACTCTCCACTTATGCAAAATATGTAAAACCTGAAAACCTTATTTTGGGAAGACTTTCCCCTTGACAACCTCCCTCAAAGAGTCCTTTAAAGCCCTGATGTATCATAGACTCCACTCCCAGATGCTCAAGAAAAGCTTTTCCTGCACTAGATTGAACAGCATGAATAAAGAGATTTGACGTCTTGCAGATGTCCAGATTTCTATACAAACTCTGCCTATAAATCCAGGCATGGAAAAACAGGATTCAAAAGCAATTAATGACTTAAAACCTACAAAGAAGCAGACAACTTACAGAGAGTAAAGAAAATAAGGAGGATAGCAGCTCTGAAGAGGCTGAAGCAGCTTCCTGAATCACAGAGCAGAGTCACTACCAAGCAGACAGGCTAGCAAAGCCTCTGGACTTTCCCTTGGGTAAACAGATGAAAGACACCTCAAAGTATCTTCAGCTGCTCTCAAGACTATGTAGAACTTTCTCCCAAGTCAAATATTTAAAAGCAAGGAGGTTTCAAACTGAAGCTATAAGGGACCAGAGCCAATTATATGATGTACAAGCTGTCAAACAAGAACCGATGCTACACAAACGCTATAGCTACTACCATATGTGCATCTGGCAAGGTTCAGGCACCATCTACGTAAGCTCAGGACGTTTGCCAACTTGCTAGCATTCAGTTTTTTCAACAAGTTAACCGTGTTGCAGTAAGACAAAAGAGAAGTTAAGATGTGTGTTATGGTCAAAGGGCAAAAAGTATTTCAGTGCTTTCCCAAGTACTTTAAGTGAACAAGAAATCAGGGATTTAACTTTGACTAGCATAAAAAGAAGCTTTTTTTATCTTGCAGATAGTCTTCACTTATTATTTTAGATCTACGTATGGGAAGAGAAGGAAAAAGGGGCAAGAAACATGTTTTTATTTGTGTACACAAGGGAGATAACTTTGATTTCTCATACAAGCTACTATAACATACCATTGTATAGTAATGAGCATCCCATTTACCTGAAAACACCACACCAGCATTTAATCTAGTTATAAAACTCACAAATTAATTTTGAAGCTACTGAAAGGACTGAAATTTTACTCTCCCATTCCTTTTCAGTTCAATCTTTTTGTTTTGTTTTCCCTCACAGGCAGACTTGAAAAGCAGCAGTTTTACAGGAGAATAGCACAGTTCTTTACATTTCTTAGTACGCTGGCACTTTAGGTCAGAGATGCTACATTTCTCCCTCCTTCAGCTGTCAAATCAACTAACAAAGAGGATGTAGACTATTAAACTGAAGTTAAATTTGAAATATTTCATTGTATGAAGTTAACAATCCTGAAGCTCCTTCCAAAGATATTCAGAATTGCGCCATAAGGAAATAAACATCAAAGTATTGGACAAACATTGCACATATACAGGACAATGCTGGCAAAAGGAAGTGTCCCTGCAAAAGGAGAAGACTACTCTGAAATTACAGTTCTTCTTTCCCCATAGGACATAACGTATTGAAAGAACAAATTATTTTTAACTAGTTTGTATACATAAGCCAGTTGTCAATTTGTTTTTGCAAAGTATTTGGCCAAAACACAATCCAAATTACATTAAACCAGATAAATAGTAAATGAATAGTGTGTGGACAGCCTCAAAAGGCTTTGAATGTGATGCAAGAGAAGCACACCTCTAGCATCCAGCAGGATATCAGGCCTTGACTTGCATGTACTTTATACGGTCTCAAAAGGAAGCCTTACTTCACAGCATAACCCTGTTGAAAGTGGAAAATTGGGTTTTAAGGGTCCTGCCCTCCATCTCTACACCCAGCCGTATGATTTCACTCCTCCTTTTCCTCTTGTGAGGAAAGTGAGACAATGCAACTTGCCACGTTGCCAAACTTCTGAGGGCAGATAATCTGCAGCTGGTAATAACATTCATGAAAAAAGCAGCACAGAACTCTTTGACTCATCTATCTATATTTTACACCCCTAGTATTTCACTTCTCTGTGCAGCCTTTGATTAAGGGGGAAAAAAAGCTAACACTGCTTTAAGCACATTCCTTACTAACAAATGTGCCCAGAACATTTCACCTAGGCTTCAGCTTGCCTGTGATCCAAGCCTGCTTCTACTGGGGCAGGTGGGAGGGTGGATGGAGAGAACTATAACCCCTATAGCCCTTGCCCTAGAAGAGAGCAAACCGCATTATTATCAAGAAGTAAACATTCAAGATAGCCAGTTTTTACTATGAAAACTCTTTGCCTGGGAAAATACTTTTGGTACCCTAACTAGCACTTACAAGCTGCTCAGGGATTCCCAAGGAGTCACATGTTCCTCTTAATGCTAACATTTTCTTCCCTGAAACCCTTCAAAACCTTTTCTACAGAGACAAAAATATAAAATATTAAACCTGAAAAAGTCATTTATCCGTATCATCTTCTTGCTTGGTTTTTGATTATTTTTGAGCAAACAGAAAACAGTTTTGCTTGTAATGAGTGCATCTGTATGTAAGTTGTGACTACGCATGAATGTGAGCACATGCATGAAGCAGCATATGCCAGTTGTATAAAATAGTATCACCTGGTGCTCCTGAAGGTGATTTGCTAACTGTAGTATTTTTAGGTTGGGAGATAAATGAATGAGGAATAAAAGGTGATAGTGGGCCTTCTAACGTAACAGTAAAATTGAAATGAGCTCAACACACAGCCCAACTATTAGAGCAATCCTGTAATGGAGACATCTGTGAAAGCACTCAATAGTGCATACAGGCATTGGTATAAACAGGTTTAACTTTTATTGTTTATATGTTCACAGATGACACCTAATCAGTGTGTTCAAAAATGGAAGTACTAAGTTCCTGCAAACAACGTGCTCTGAACAGTAAGAGATGAAACAAATATTTTGCCTTTTCTGTCTAACAGTGTAAAAGATGTCTTTGTGTACGAAAAAGAAAAATGTGCCCAATATCTTGTATAGCATTACGAGAAGATTAATACTAATCATTCCCAATGCAAGTGTTGAGGGAATTTTAAAAAAATCTAATTAACTTGTCTCCAAAGTAGATACCAACATCTTGATTTTGAAGATAAGAAACAAAAACCCAGAGTAACAAAGAGGTTAAATAACACAACTAAATCAGAATAAACCACAAGCCTACATATTCTGGTATGGCAACATTTTAAAAAAGCAACAGTCTCAATTCCCTGTATAGTAGACATATGTCAAAACAACTCTTTTGATTTCCTTCAGACTGTGATTTCAGTACATCCGTTGTCAAAAGACATTACATCAATTATTTCAGAATACTGAAAATATTCCGTAGTTTCTAAAAAAGGTACTACAATATGTTATTACACGAGATGTTTTTTCTTGCTGCTTTTTCCTTTTCTCCAGTGTCTGACAGAAGGTAAACAGTAGCTAAATGAATTATCATTTTACTTTTTCCAGACAGCTGTTTTCAAAACTTTTCAATATACCAAAATGCTTTTTTCCAATTCCTGATGAGGAACTGGAATTCCTCAGGAATTCCTGATGAGGTCCACCTGATTGTATTTCAACAATCATTCATATTCCACAATCCTGAAGGCACACAGCTGACCACAAAATTATACTTTAAGATGCACAGTGTATTCAACAACCAGAAACACGGAGAAAAACAACTTGTAGTATGACTTATACTGGGGGAGGGGGGAGAAGAAAGTGTTTTTCCTGCATATCTGCTAGTGTTCTCTATACTTCCCAAGAAAATAGTGTAATCAGTAGGATAATCAGTAGTGTAATCCTACATACAGTAGGATTTTTATAAAAGTACTACAAAATCATTACAAACTAGTTAGCATTACTATTTAAAAAAGGAAAATCTGAAATCTCTAGGTTAGCCCTGGTCTTAAACCTTGATTTTGTTAAAAGTGTCATCTTTAGGCATGACAGTTGCAAAATATTTTCCGAAAGTAACACCAGCATAAACAATGTAGTAAAACCTGCTTCCACCTGCAGAGGGTACAACAACATACCCACAAAATGCTCTACTGAGCTGAATTAACTAAAACCCAGAGTCGAAAATCAGTGTTTAGAAGAAGTATTCAGATCACAACCCAGCTGTTACAATGGTACTTTATATACTTCCCAGCTGACCCAAGGATGACAAATTTGTCTCACCTTTCCATCTGCTGAAGGGAGGGCTAGTGCTTTAAGAAATAAACATTTTTCACAACTGACAGGACAGACACTATTATACTATAGACCAAATTAATCTCTTTCTTAATAGAAGTAATTTCACACCATCTAATTTATTTCCAACAAATTTCTAGGTCCAAAAAACCCACTCGTTTCCTGCATAGTTGCACAACCCCAACGTTACATTGACAGCAACTTGTACAATACATTAACAGTCTCAATTCAGAAGTCTATGCCATGTTAAAAATTTAAGACAGTATACCATCAGATGAAAAAAAATACAGAGTCTTAAAAGACAGCATTTATTCCCAGTCAAAATACTTCTATTTTTAAAGATGTATCTAAACAGTATAGAATTACAGGTCAGTGATTTAGATGTGTCACAAAGCTAGGATTCCTACATAAGAATAAACATCTAAGGTTACTATGGGACATACAAATTTCTCAGAAAAAAAAAACAAAACAACCAAAAAACTGAACAGTACTGCACAACTAAGTTTCCTGACCTTAGAACACAGGACTGTTTACCCTTTCGTGCCCCATTGCACTGACCAGTCTTGAAAATAATGAAACGTTTACTCTTTCTTCTAGGGCAATTTTTTCCACATTGATAGGAAAACAAGTTTTTTTACCTCACTAATTTATGTGATCTAAACAAGCTACTTAATCATAGAAATATCCCTTTGATACTCAGGAAGAAACCCTTTATCGAGGTTTCTTCAATAAACAACAATAAACAACACATAAGCATGAGCAAAGGAAAAAAAAAAAAAAAACAAAACAAACAACCAAGAAAAACTGTGCCTCAAAATAAGGAAAATCTTGAAAACCGGCACAGTCTAATCATGAAAGGATAAAAACTAGAAGCAAACAACAGTTATGGTTGAGATAAGGAACAGTCCTGCACTGGCATGAACATGCTAGTTTTGGAGATTCTAATGTCACTTCTAAAAAACAATACCATTAAGCTCTTACTGGAGAAGACAGAAAAAAGCATTAACTGTATTAAACATAATTTTAAAGCTGGGAGAATCTGAAACAAAATTGACTACCTAGACAGTCTGCCCACACATTTCTCAAATGTTTTAATGAGAGCCACAATTTAGGAGTTTACATAATCAATCTCTGCGTAGGCACAGAACATCTATCACAGGAATAACAAAAAACAGTGTTCACCAATGCTCAGTCTATCCAAGCACCTCTTACTTCATATTGCCCTTCACTGCTTTGTGGCTGAAGTGCTATTCATATTCCTCAAGGACTGGGTAGAGATTGTTTTTGCTAGCATACACTGTTACTTTATTTGGTGTGCATTCCCCCCCCCCCCCGAGTTATTTAGGAAGACAAAAAGAGTACTAACAGCTACATGGCCAGAGACCTTCTGGAACTCAAGGTTGTACAGAATTATTACTGAAATGCATGAACAGAAAATAAAACCTTAAGAAAAATTATAGTCAAGTAGCAGTCAACATATAGAGCATCCTGGCCCTTTGCTGTGCATCATCTTGTAGAGTATCAATGTGTATCAACTGAAACAATTATGCTGTTAATGGCTGTGGACTAAGGAATGTTGTTCCATCATTGCCTTACATTCTTTAGGTTCTTGTCTAGAATGGATAAGATATTTTTTCTACCTCTGGCCACTCAATGCTATTGTAGGCTTTGCCAAACCATTAAGACGGAATCACAACTAATAAGGAAAATTGGAAGACTGGCTTGACCTGCTCGATCTGGCTGGCAAAATGCTTTTCTCATTCCAAGAAGCAGTGAGTGTGACCATCAGGACAGTGAGCAATATAATATTATGAATGCAGTTCAAAATTAAAAGTAATCGGTCTGAAATCTTCTGGTCACACATAAGATAGCTGCATCCAAGAAAAATTTATTACCACAAGTTGTTTTTTTTCTTTTTAATCTTCTGCTTTGTCATATAAGAAAATATACAGGCAGTTACACAACTGGTATTTGTTCACATTATTAAGCTAAATGGTTTACCATTCGGGGGGCACCATACTTCCATCAACTTCCCAAAATGTATTTTTGCCATTCATTTCATTAGTATAGATGACCCATCTGTGTCGACCTAAAATAAAAAAATAGAAATATTGTATTAGCTCAAAAAAATAAATGATTTTCACATAAAGGAGAGACACAAGGAAAACACAAGGAAAAGTATGTTGACTAAAAGTATCCCCTTGACTAAAAGGCCCATTATGGGCACTTATTTCAAAGTCAGTACAGCTTTTATTTTTCCAAGTCTTCTGTATTTCCACTGTTACTATATTCTTATATGGCTGAATCTAACACTCTCATGAGGAAGCAAGTATTAGCTATTGTATAAGTAATGGGAAATAGGAACTTACAACATTTTCAGGCAGAGAAACAGGTTTGGGGATTTTTTTTCCCCATTAGAAGTAGTCTTTTCCAAAAGGACATTGCCATTAGTAACCTAAGATTAAACTAAGTTTCAGCCACATAAAACTACCAAGCAATGTTTACCAGCAACTGCTTTCCTCAGGTACCCTACAAGTTAACCTACAGTAGGCAGAGCCTGGCCTAACCAGCATGTCAATTGTTTACATGTCACCTTCACTGTTTTAGGTGCTACCTTTTTAAGTACTCTACAAATGTTATTTAAAATCCCATTACTTAAGGTAATCAGAAGTTTAAGCTAACCTGTGCTTCTTTGCCCTGAAGTGATCATACAAGTAAGTACAGCTGTGAGGCAGCTTTAAAGGCAGTTCTCTTTCTTCCCCCACCTGTTAAACTATCAGCTTTTAGGTCAAGGACCAAATTAAGCTCTCAATCACATTATCATCTAGGCATACCTACATGGAGAGCATCTGACTGGCTTATACTTATCCCATATTTATTATTTCAGATTGACTATGTTTGCAAATTAATTGAGGGAAGCAGTAGAGAGACAGAAGATGTCAAAGCATTTCTATGAGCTCCCTCTCTAAGACTCACGCACGTCAAGTGTGAGGAAGTTGGACAGGCAACAAGTTATCTTTCACTAGCAGAAACTATACAAGCTATACAAAGTTGGACAGTCAGTCAGGAGGTGTTCACATTAGCACACATACCAAAGAAGTTTCTTTTGTCTTCATAGTATTTGTTTCCATATTTGTCAATTCCTATCAGCGTACCAGTCTTCAAATCATTGACCCTGTGAATTTCCAAAACAACAGTTTCAGCTGACATCATCTTAGAATGAAGTTGTGGTAGAGGTTTCTTAGGGGTTGGTAAAAATCTGTAATGAAAACTCTTAAACACATCTACGAAAAGCTATTCAAAAAACTATGCAAGCTTAAGGACTGCAAAACATAATCACCAATTCCTGCAACTAATGTCAGCATGCCTTTACTGTGCACTCCACTGACAGGATAATAAAAGTCATACAAAAAGGCTTTTGGGGGCTATTATTTATTTAAAAGCTCTTTATAGTGGAAGATAAAGCAACTCTGCAATATAGCATAATTTAACAGCCACAAAACCTTAAATACTGTGTAAGGGAGTCCCAGAGAGACACGTTAATTTACTTAGTTGAAGATATTACCATCCTTCTCAACTGTTACTACCACTTCAGCTTGAATTGACATGGAAAGTGGTCAGCGCTGAAGCAGCTTAGAGAGATCTAAGAGATCTCACACGTCTGTGTGGGTGCTAACCTCCAGGAGAGGAATAATAATATTTTAAGCCCTTGTAGCTGCTTGCCAAGGAAATGCATGCTAAACCCTAAATTACAATTTTTATTCTCTAGCTTACGTATAACTGAAAAATGCAAGCATTTACCCTGCTACTCCGGGAGACTTACACTGACCCAGATAATATACCAGTTTCAACTCTTTATACAGAACATATTTTAACATTACTGTACATATCAATAATTAAACTGAACCTGTGATTTACATTCTATTGATAAAACCTTAAAATTACTGAAGCACTCTTTTCCCCCTAGATCTGCATCTTGGCTTTCCTTTTTACTGACATTTATCACAGGCAGAATTACATAAGGAAAAGTTTACTCTCAAAGATTTTAGCTGTTTGTAGCATTATATCCACTCTCAACTCAGTCCCAAGTGACAGAAGGGACGTGCACATGCATGCTTCCTTAGTTGGGAGTTTAACTATATAACCCACAGATAAAGTTTTTTTGTTGTCTTTTATCCCAGGGTGCATGAAAGCAATAATCACTCCACCAAGTAATCATTTTAAACCTTTGTAGTCCCAGGCAGAAAGATTCTCTGACACAGCTCTCCTCTGTCAAAGAAGCACTCAAAGATCTCTGGCTCAGCTATCCAAGCCAGAGCTCCCAGCTTCAGAAAAAGAAGAGCCATTTTACTGCTGCTCTCCCTTCCTTCTTCCCCTCCCTTTCTTGTAAGGGTTCTTATGCCCTTGTCCTGACTTCATGGTCCAAATACTGATATCAAACACTAAGATGTCCTCTGGAAGCCATAAATACATTTTCCAGACAGTTTCACTGAGTCTTGAGTAAGGAGAATGTTTCCAAGCATGTAGGCTCTTAATAATTTGACTTCTACTGCATAAAACCTGTGTTCCAGCTGTCTTACTGGGAAACATACAGAGAAAAGCAGGGAAATTCAGTAATTACTTCTTAAACACATCAATTGTTGCAAGAAAGATACACCTTGATTACTCTTCCTGTAAGCGCCAAGTCTATTCCTGGAGCTGGGATGGAAGATTCAATGGCTTGAAATGTGAAGGGGAGGCAGCAGCTATGTTTGTGGTTGGTACGGTTATGAGGATCAGGTGTGATTCTCCACCTAGCACACCTCTCTTCTAACTTCAGTCTTCTGAAAGAAAAAAAAGAGAGCACTGCCTCCAGTCTTGCCTGCTTCCTTTTTCTGTGTGGTAGAAAGGTGTCAACACAGCCTGTGATCTTTGACTCACAAAAGCTCCCTGACAAGACATTCATTAAGATGTGCTTAGGAAGAGGCACTCTGGTGAAACCTAATACTCAAACTCTTCTACACTTTTATTTCCCCAGCTCTATTTCTTCTTGAGAACTGCCAGCGTAATAGCTACAGCCTGAGAAGGGCAACAAAGTGGAGAAAACTTGGGGGGGGATGACAGAAAATAATAATAATAGTAAAATACTAGCCAGGGAAATCATATATTCTCTTAACTTATACTGCTTAACAGCTTGAAATTTCCCTCTAAAAAGTTGTGCAAGAGGAAAGTCTATCTGAGCTGCTTTCTACAGTGGAGACAGAAAAGCCAGAAGCTGCCTGTCACCACAGCTAGTAGGAAGACCTCCCAAAAGTCAAGCTGACTTCAGAAAAGCATACAATATTGTGCCACAAAACAAATGAAAAAATCATTTAAAATGTAAAGGCAGCAATACATTGACTGACAGGAAGAAGACAACATGCTCAGCTGAAAGAACTACAGAGCTGATTGAAGGTTACTAGTGAAGTTCCACAGAGAATGTTGATGTTAGTAGCCTTATTTAACTCTTTACAGGGTTCCTGATCAAAACAAAACAGAAACCCTAGCCCCAAAAAGCACAGGGGTCTGACAGATTATGATATTACCATACAGAGGAAGGTCACATTATTGTACAGGAAGTTCTGTACTGTCTTCGGGGCTGGAGTGATACCACCAGAATGCAATTCAATGGTATGAAGGTCATAGCACAGTGATGCACCTGGAGACTAAAAAGATCTGAAGCACTGTGTGTGTAATCACAAGGAAAACAGCTGGATGTCACAAGGCAATAATAAGCTGCCAATTAAGTGACATGTGGGAAAAAAAGACAAGCTGATCCTAGCATGTACCAGGTGAACAGAGCTGTCTTCAGTGAACAAAGCAAGTACTAAAGCCACTGTATGAAAACACTGTATGAGGCCTAGTCAGCAACTGTGTAAAATGTTACGTTTAACTGTTCATCAATTTAAACTACAAGAAATAACAGAAAAAGGACTATTATGATGACTGAAAAAAATAGTCTTCAAGAAGGCCCAGAAAGCTTGGCTTGTTTATTCTAGCGTAAGAGAGCCCTTGACATATAGCAGGGAACTTTACCTTTGCGAATCCTCCCTCTCCCATACTCCTGACTCCCCACTATTGATTAAAAAAAGACTTTTTGGCTATGTGGTCAGGCCTGCAACATTCACTGTACCCTGAAGAAGTGTTCTATTACTTTTCCAAGACCAGCTACAAAGATAACACAGGTTCCTGACACTGCCAAATTTGGATCATGTACCATTCAGACTTCCACCCTACATTTCATCAAGGATCTGAATAAAAGAGAGTACCTCAGTAAATCTGCAGCTTCTGCTATTTGGGAGGAGCTTCAAGCACGCTGTATCACAATTCAAAATGCTCTTCACAGGGCAGAGATGAGATGTGAGTGGGGAAAAAATATAGGAGAAAGCGTAATGTGGATGAGTGCAAGGTTCTGTGCTTGGGGAACAAAGTACACAGACACAACTGGAAACAAAGGCTGCGACTAAATCTGTAGAAAATGCCACTGGGGCTAAAGGGCCTCCAAAGCTGAGCACAGGTCAACAGTGACAACCCATTGCCAAAGAGGCAAATGTACAGTTTGAAGTGTTAAAGAATTACAGCTAGTAAGGCAGATGAATTAATTCTCTGCTTTACACCACAGGATTTCATCAGAAGGATGGCTTTCAGATGTGTGCACCGGACAGGTCAAGAAAGCCGCCACCAGCCTGAGGTGATCCAGATCTGGCAAGTAGCCAGTGGGCCAGCGCGATGGCGGTCTGCAGAAGCACAGAAGGCGGCTGCAACAGAACAGAGTGTCACCACGGCAGAGACAGCTGTGGCAACAGGACTAAGAAGGACTAAGGCTGGACACCCAGAAAACCTGCCTGGGCAATACTGGCAGCTCAGCATCGAGGAACGCACTAAGATGCCTAAAGAAGAGAAAACAACCGCCGGAGCCTGCCCGGGTAACGCTCTGACCGCAGTATCCGCTGCCGACTGGGCCTCCGGGCGGCGAGACGTACGGCCCCAGCGCACCGCCCCTCGGGGGAGCGCACGGAGGCCTGCACGGAGCGGCCGCCTCCTGAGGCCTGGCCCGGCACCGCACAGCGCCCGGCGTGAGGCAGAGCCCGCCGACCACCCCGGCGCTGCGGTGAGCGGCGGCCGCCCCGTGTCGTCCCCCCACTCCCGCCAACCCCGCTTCGTGCGGGGCAGGACGCCCGCGACCCGCCCGCCCGGCCGCGACCCGCCAAGGTGACCCCGCGGGGCGGCGAAGCGGGAGCGGGGAGCCCCCCGCCGCCTGCTCCGGGCGCGGCGGGCGCCCCGTTACCTCAGCAGCTGCCATAGGGCGCCGCGGACGCCGCCGTGGCCGCCGAGGTGCTTCAGCGCCCGCTTCACCAGCTGCACGTACTCCGCCATCTTGGGGCGGCACCGCCCGCTCCCGGCGCCGCCGCCGCTCCGGCCCGGGGCCGCCCCGCCTCCCGCTCCGTGCCGCGGCCCGGCTCCTTCCCCGGGCAGCTCTGCTTCGTCCGCCCAGCGCCCGAGCGAGGGCGCAAAGAGCGGGGGGCTGTCTCATCGTCCGCCATTTGCTTGGTGGCTGCCCACGGTAGCCGGCAGGGCCGGACGCGGCTGCAGGTGGCTGCCCGAGCCGCGGAGGCTGGGCCGGTTGGACGCGGCTTCTGGGGCCGTCCAGGCCCGTGCCCGGCTTGGAGCTGGCCCGCCGTGGCTCTCCCTGACCTGCCTCTGCGAACGGGCAAGGAGGTAGATGTACTGCCCTCGGGGCAACCCGGTGCTGCCCTGCCCGGGTGCCGAGTACATAATTCCTGATCCTGCCTCAGCCTCGCAAGCAGCTCTTCAGCCATCCCCTCCTGCTCAGTGATCCACTCCAATGAGGAATATGGCTCCATCGTCCTTTTTAACGCCTCTGCAAAGAGTTGTAGGCTGCAATTACATGCCCCTGACCACCTCTTCACCGGGCTGTAGGTGCAGAACTCCCTCAAAACCCATCTTCACAAATGCATGTGTCCCTGGCTGTTGGCCATTGCAACAACCTTCTGCTGGAGCAGGATCTCAAACATCCCATTTGAACAGGACCCTGGTATCCCAGGTACTTCCTCACCAGCCAAGGGGGTGATAATTTCCCTGGACTGGCAGACCACCCTTCTCCCAGTGCAGCTAGCATGTGGTTTGCTTTTTTTGTGATCACAGAGCAACTATCCAGAAACATACCCAGCAGTGAGATCCTTCTGCTGGCCTTTGCTAGAGTTGCTGAAGGGTATTTTCTGATGAAGACACAGAGATTTGGGCTTCCAATCTGCATAGTCGAGATCCATAAAAAGAGCATTTGCCTACTGCTCATATGTGAAGATCAGCAACAGACAAAGAACTTCAGGATAGGGAAAAAAACCCTTTTTAATAGAAATGTCTACTGTCTATTCCTTATTTCACCCAGGTCACAAGATCTGTGTTGAGAAAAGAGTTAACAAGACTGGCAGTGAGGAGTCCAGGATTGCCTAGATGAACAATTAGGAGATAGGGGAGGTGACATCTCACCCCATGCAGACTGTGGGTGATGATCAGAGGAGAGCTTAACAGTCTTGCCTCTCCCTGGCTTTTCCCAACCCTGGCAGGCTATTAGGGAATGTGTATCTCTTATCTCGTCCACCTCTCCACTCCGCCATCTCCGTCTTGTCCCACTGCCTTCTCCTGGTTCTGCACCAGCAGGAAGAAATATTTTGATCACCCTGCTGTGGACGCTGGGAGTATTTTATTGCTGTTGCTGCAAGGCTGGTCTGGCAAGGTGCAGAAACTACTTCACTAACCTTCACAAGGCTAGGGCTACACAGGCCAGCCAAAAATAGATCCACGGTACCTTGTCAGAGCAGGCAGGACTTGGAAAAGCAACCAGTAAACACATCATCAGTGCTGCAACTGGCACTGGCTGATCAGCGGAGCCCAGCTGTCAGTCAGCACAGAGAGACCAAGCTGCTGGGCGCTAACACTGTCAGAACTGGGGATTTGGGAAGGGACAAAGCAGGAGTTAAAGTGAAAAATGAAGTAGGTGGTGTTAAACCTGAAAGGAAAATGAGACTGGGAAAGAGGTCTGTCAGCCGAGTTCACAGTGTGGAAATATATTACCCATTTCAACATAAAGTCTAGTTGTCTAAGTTTCCCATTCAAAATTTTTTAATTTGAACACAAGTGATTTTGTGTTCAAACACAAAACACAAGCCCTGCTGATTCAGTGCCCTGTCCTCTAACCGCAGCATCTGTTTCATAGTAAGTCTCAGGCTTCAGTACACTTGTGGCAGGTTATTTGCATTTTCACAATCAAAACTCTTAGAAAATTTATTAAATACATTCAAATATGCTCAGATAATTGTACATTGTCAGGCAGAAAACCAGGGAGGAACATTTACAGTCAGAATTCACTCGTTTTGTTGTCTATAACTTCATACACAGAAGCCATTATTTTGGTATAAAGCACTGACGATGGAGTGTAAAATATGAAAGAAATGTAGTTTAAATGAGGTCAGCCAACTTCTGAAGCATTAGATAGGTTCTACTTTTGAACCAATTTCTAAGCCTATTCCTGATTCATGTAACTGGGATCATTTTAATTGACTGAGAGTATAATTCCATAAGCATTTTCTCTGCTGGCAGTAAAATAACATTGGTTGGTTTTTTTTTTTTTCCCCAAGGGTTAAAATGATCTGGATCACTTCACTGATCCATGTGGCACCATGGTTCTTAAGACTGAGATCACTGTGGAGGATAGGGCATTGTGACACAAAGCTGGAAGAAAGGATCAACTTCTTAATGTGACTTTGATCCTACAGAAGATTTTGTGGAAATACATTCTTAGTAGCAGGAACATTTTAGAGCATCTGTGAATTGCATTTTGATTTCTCTTTGTACTATTTTTCTCCATTAATTGGGTCAAGTGAGATCTCCACTGAGAATTTCATTAGCTCAAGTCCCATCACATCTACTTAAACTGCTTTTGTTAATGTGTTTGGTCACTGAGCATGAAAAAAGAGTCTTACTACTGTGTTCAGAATTCTCCCTGAACTCAGTGCAAATGTCACGGTCTAATACAGTGGAGCGCAAATGCAAGTATAGCGTCTTCCTAAGAATTTATTGGGGCACCTTTGGGAGACAGCATCGAAATGGTGTCTCATCACTCAAGTAACTTACAAAACTCATGCACCCATAAGAAATTTTTAATTCCCAGTTTTTAAGACTCTGCTAGATGTTGCTTTTGTTCCCCAAAAGTTAGTACACTGACCCTCACTGCCTCAAAAACTGTTGCTAAGCACATTTAATGCTGCCTTTTTTTTCTCCTGTGGTCCAAGTAAATGGCACAGAATTACTGACAGAACTCTTTTTCAGGCCTAAAAAAACCCTCTCAAGTCTGAACATGAGTAATTTCTTTTCTAATACAGATTCAGAGTGTAACAAACAAGAACATATTTTTCAAAGACAGACAAATCAATTTCCTGAATGACTCAAAGGATGACATGCAACTTCCCTTGACTTTGATAGCACGCAACAGTCTCACTGAATCCTACATATTTTAGTTTTTCTTTGAAGAGCTTTATGCAGTGATACAATTGATCTTGAAAAACCTAAGTTCACGTATTCTCAGAAAGTGCAAAAATCAACCAATCTACAGAGTAATTTAGTATTTACATTTTACCTTATAAGAACAATTTTTATTAGGTTTCTCTATTCCACTGCCATTCCCTTTATTCTTAGTACAGAAAGTCACATAAATTAATTCTGCAGTGGTTCACAACTGTGGAACATACATTTGCAACATTAATTGGAATTCCTTTTCTTAATTAAACTAAGAAACAAATCCAACAGAAGAGAGACTAACCAGTAAGACTAAACTATGTAGATTTTGGAAAAGTTATCACTTCCTCCCCGTCCTTCTAAAATCGGAAAGTTCCAGAAGCAAGTTCAATCCACAACACAGGTCTCTGCAATTCAGTGTCCCATAATAACTCAAGTCCAGTCTCTAACCATAGTTTCTCTCCCTCTAGTCTAAATAATGCAATCTCTAATGCTTTCGCTAATGGATTTTTGTAGCCACTCCTATAATCCCTATTATTTCCCAAAAGCACAATGAAAAAGTTTTTGTCACTTGGGTTCAATTGCTTTAAAAGGTTAAGAGGTAAATCCATAGCCTGGAACTAAAGTGTAATGTTACTATAAAAGTACATATTTTATAATTTTCAAAAAACATTCAAATATGTATATACCTTTGTGACAACAGTAAAACACTCAAAAACCCCAGAATAATAAATTTACTGGCACTTTTAGAAAACACCTGCCACTTCGTTGGAGCTGTTTAGGTTATGTCTCCAGCAGTAACTCTACCTTCATCTTCCATTTCCCAGTGGCAAAATTCCCCTGGTTACAGGGTGAAAGAAAAACTCATTTTACAGTTGTTTCTCAGCTAGCCTTCAGTAGCCAAAGTATGTGGCTATTCAATTTGCTCCCTAGTAAAACTCTCTAAGATGAAGTAGAATTGAAGTCGCCGTAAAGGAGCTTAGATACCTCATGAGCAGCTTCTTGGAAAGGATTAGACTGCAGGTCTGCAGAGCACCAGAAATCTGCAGGACCAAAGCCACAGGGTCGACTGCTCATAAGTCTCTTGCCAACCAACTTTCTTGTTTAGGAAGTTGGTATTACCAGGAGGTTCAGAGCATGACAGTTTGGTCCTTTGGATGTCCAGTGGACAGTTCTGCTGAGTGAAATGCGCTGTATTAATTCAGAAGAACCCATGGTGGAGTGGCTCCATCTAGTTTCTCTGCTCTTGCAGGCAACTCCACCACAGAAGTTAAGTTAAAAACATCCCCAGAACATCGCTTCTGTGCTCTCCCCCTTTTCCCCTACCACTCCACACAAGCCATAAATACTCTTCTCTCCTTATTAGCACCCCACCCACCTTCCCCTAATCCAAGCACAGCTAACTTGAAAATATATTTGAGCAAGCATTACTATAAGATCCAGTTACTAAAAATAATCAGGAAATGCGTTAGTTCAGCCAGTAGCAACAGCCACAAAAACCTTAAGCGTCCAGATGTTGATACTTGAAGACAGTGATACTCTAGTGGTCCAAATGACTTGCTGTCATCTCCAACGCAGTGACTCAGAGGACACACTTGGTTCCTACGCTCAAGCCAAAATGCACAACCCTGACTTCTTCCGATGAAGATTCACGTAGGAGAAAATTGTACTCTGTATTAGCCGTTGTATATCAGAGCGAGGGTAGGGCTTTACACTAGAGAGCTCAGAGGATAAAGGAAGACTGAGGTGGCGAGCAGGGCTGTTCACAGGCGTGTATTAATGCAAGACTTTGTACACATACGAAGAAAAACAGAGGAGCTCATGAGAGATGGATTCATACGATGAAGTACAAATGTTCTTTGGGATTATTTGGTAGAGGTATGAGGAGAAAAAGCAAGACTGGGTGCTAGGGATGTTTGTTGAGTAGATGGAAAAAGGAAGATGGCACAGGGAAACAAAGTTGGAGAGTTCCCAGACAAGTTTTTGCTATTCACCAGGAGAGTACTTTTTTCCAGAGAGCTCTTCCTCTTCCCTTCAGAGGTGACCAAAAGGCTGTAGAAAGTTACTGATATGAGAGAGTAAGTGATTAGCAGTCTGATTGGAGAACAGGGCTCTGTGGAACTTGGAGCAGGTCCAGAGGTGGGCCACAAAAATGGTCAGAGGGCTGGAACACCTCTCCTATGAAGAAAGGCTGGGAGAGTTGAGGTTGTTCAGCCTGGGGAAGAGAAGGCTCCAAGGACACCTTATTGCTGCCTTTCAATAATTAAAGGGGACTTATAAGAAAGATGGAGAAAGACTTCTTACCAGGGCCTGTAGTGAAAGGACAAGGGGCAATGGTTTTAAACTGCAAGAGGGTAGATTTATATTGGACATAAGGAAGAAAAACTCTATACAATGAAGGTGGTGGGACACTGGAACAGGGTGCCCAGAGAAGTTGTGGATGCCCCGTCCCTGGATGTGTTCAAGGCCAGGTTGGATGGGGCTTTGAGCAACCTGATCTAGTGGAAGATGTCCCTCCCCGTGGCAGGGGGTTGGACTCGATGATCTTTGAAGATCCCTTCCAACCCAAACTATTCTGTGATTCTATGATTTTAAGTACTGAGAAAGCTAAGTTTTTAAAACAGAGGCAAGAGAGAGCCTGGAGTAAGTTTTGATGGGGAAGAGACTCTAAATGCTTATTTCCAGCTCTCGTAATTAGTAAACTCATTGCATCATCCAAACTTTATCTTTTACCACTGCACCTTACAAACATTTTCTCTGCAGTGTGTCAGTGGGTAATTAATTTACTTCATGATAAAAACATTTCAGAATGTAACCATGCAAAGAATGGTAGCTCATTTCTCATTTGGGATGCTGTTGAGGGTTATCTGCACATTCATGCAAACGCCACAGTCATTTACAATAGGAGACAAAGACTAAAAAAAATATTACACTTTTTCAGTTATCATTGACAAATCAATTCTGGAATAGACCAAAACTTGTGATAATTTCACAATTTTAAACACGAATAAATTCATTATTTAGCCAGTAATGTTTAAAACTCTGGGAATTAAACCTGAACATCTGAAGTCTGTATTTCTTTCAGAAGAAAAAAACCTGTGTTCAACCATACTCTAACTTCCATCCTAAAACTAATCCATAATGAATCAAATAATCATTTCCAAATATACATGATTGCATTATATGACATGAAGATCTGTGATCAGGGTTCATTACAATACATATTTCTATGTATAAAAAGCAAAAAATTGGTAAATTAAAATTTACAATAAATGATTACATTTTCCAATTCATAGGCCAGAAAGTAGTAAGCATGGAAACAAAGGGTTAATAGCAACAAAGATTAGCAAACAGCGAGATATTGCAGCTATCACAAATCCCAGAGACTGAATATAATTGACAATACTACATTGTGTAATAAAAGTGTGAAAGATCCACAAACTCTTTGTAATCATATACATTGTTTTAGGTCTGTAAGTCAATCCATATAAAACACTAACAAAGTAATAGGTTATTGCAATTGTTTTCTATAATAGAAAGTTACAATTTATTTTTAAAAATACAGCCAAAATAGAATTTACCAATTTAGCCAGGTTTCCAAACATTTACAGTGATTTTTTTTTTTAATACAACAGCAAGACAACTACAGTGACATTGTAATGCTTACACTGAAACTGATGTACTAGCAAAGTGCAAAGGCTGAACAAAATGAACAGACCAGTTTCAAAATGAACAGACTGACTTTCACTGATACTGAAGATCACACAAAGAGAATAAACGTATGGACAGGTAAGTTTGTGACTGCAGAAGGTATTGCAATGAATGTACTTTTGAAAAAAAGTTTAAAATATAACAATTATTTGCACTATGAACTTTACCAGTATGAAACAAGCAACCTAAACCCACATATATATGTACAACATAGAATTCCATGAAAAATGTTTGAACTAGTAAGCTTATTATGTGTAATGTTGCTCCCATCTTTAAATGACAGGGTTCTAAAATGTATAAAATTGTTTTTCCTTTCATGTTATTTATATTAAAATGATTTTTCTTGCTCTTAATATTGAAAATTTTAATGCTGTTGAAACTGAACTTGTCCTTTCATTGGCAAAGAGACTTCTTATTTTTTGGCTACTGAATGTCACAGTTTGGTTAAATCCTGATTGGGTATGAAAACTGTCAGGCTGCTGAAGATCAAAAAGCCTAAAAATAAATTAAAGGTGAAAGGAAGAGGTCACAAAAAATAATGAGCTATTTTAACATCCATGGTGGAGTGAGCTTCAATATTCACGTTTTTGTTAGCTGATTAATAATCTTACTGAACAGCATGAAAAAAACCAGTAATATTAGCCAGCCTTTCACTCAGTAGCAAAGAACATTTATTCACAAGACTATAAATGACAATAAATCACACAGGTGGTAATGTGAGATCATGTCATCATAAAAAACAGCTGTTAGAAACACTAAGGGCCTGAGTTGAAGGTAACTTAATACACTCCATTTAACTGAGCAGCAGTTATCTTAAAAAAAAAGAAGAAAACCAGAACTTCACTGTTTAGCCTTCCCTTGAGCTGTTGCATTATTCTCAAATGACTGCAATGGTTAACATCCAGAAATAAGGAAAAACCATGTTAATCCCTGTATTAATTTACCTGTTTTAAAGCTCCCATTCCTGAGAAAACCCAGTTATGCCTCATTCCTTATCAAAAGCATGAATTTATAGTTTAAGAATGATTAATGAAATGTTTTTTAAATGATTAATGAAAAATCTTGATGAGCAAAGTGAGTAACACTGAAGCAACAACCTGCAATACAGGATCCAGCTTCTAGATCATCATGAAGACAAGAGAGATTACTTGCCAGGCAGCACAGATCAGCTGCACCCTACCTTTAAATCAATACTGAACTTATGATGAAAATTTATTATTATGAAAAAATATAAGAAAACCTTGGGGAAAAAAGGTTACTTACCAGTAGCCAGAGCTCTTTGCAACGCGTTGTGTGTATGCACATTTGCTCTATAGAGGTCCAAACATCAGAGGTATCCAAGATCATATAATGGCGTTTTTTTGGCCCTCACAATACCATCTGTGTATACCCATCTCTCTCCCTTTTTCTTGACTTGAGAGCAAGCATAGAGTTAATATTGTCAGCCACACGTAGCAAAGGAAAACGGTATATGGTTATCACATGTATGGACAACACACAAGTAGCCAGAATCTCTTTGAGATAAGCCACTTTTTATGGGCGTATCCATATAGATGGCCACATCACAGTGTCCCAGTATTCTCAGAAAAAGGTGGCTGGTAGAGACTTCTTGGTTCTTTGGTCGAAGATTTCTTGAACTAGTTGTCCAGTTTGCAAAGCTATGAAACAGAGATATTATTGAGCAAAGCCTCAAATGTAGTCTGAGAACCGTTACAGTGTATCCTGATTACTGATGGTGACTCAACCATACTGTTCAAGAGAGGTAATACAGTCCATTACCTAGTTTGGAGATGGTTATCCTGTTTGATTTCTCAGCTGGTGAAGAGAACTAGATTAAAGATAATCTGAAAGTCTCTGTCCCATGCAAATAAGAAGACAATATTCTCTCGCTACCCAGTATGTGAAGGGAAATCTCAGACCTGAAAATACAGGATTTAAAAGAAAAACATGGATGGGTGAATTTCCTGATTCAGTGACCTGGCAGAAATCCCAGATTAATTCCAAGGGATTTGCCAGGAAAAGAACAGTAAAAGGTATGGGAAGGGAAAAAGCTAGCCATTGGGATTTGGATATTCTGCTGCCCAGCAGAGGTGATGGGCATCAACAAGAACAGCAAGGACATGTTTCAAACACCTGAATTTAAACAACCTGATGTGAAACATGACCAAGGTTCTTGTGCTTTTGAGTTAACACATCCCAAGAAAGTAGTCTTGACCCAGCAGTCAGTGGTAATGGCAGTCCACATGTTACTGAAGTAGGCTAACTTGTATTCAAACAGACTAGGGCACAAAGAGGAAGCAAGAACAGAAATCCAGAGAAAATAAGGTTCTGAGGCCATCTCCTCCAAAACAGTGCTCTGACAAAAAAGAAAGAAAAAAAGAAAAAAAAAAGGAAAAAAAAGAAGCATACTAGCTATGGAAAGGCAGCTAAATACCCATCAAGGACTACAAGAACCTTGCTACAGCATGCAGAGATGTGGTCAGGAAGGCTAAGGCTCAGCTAGAACTGAAGTTGGCTAAAGATGTCTAGAACAACAAAAAAGGGTTCTTCAGATATGTGAGCAGTAAGCAGAAGCACAGGGAAGACATAGACCCATTGCCTAACGGGGCAGGGAAACTACTCACTAATAATGCTGGTAAGGCAGAGGTTCTCGGTATCTTCTTTGCCTCTGTCTTTACCAGCATAGCTGGACCGGAGAGCACAGGATCAAGTAGCTACAACGCATGTGTTGACCCACCAGTAGTGGAGGAAGGCCTGGTCTGCAGCCTCTTGCAAGGGCTCAACCCACATAAATCCGTGGGCCCAGAGGAAATCCACCCTAGGGTATTAAGAGAAGCAGCTGACATTGCTGCAAGGCCACTGTCTGTAACCTTTGAAAAGTCTTGGAGATCTCGATATAAGAAAGAAATTTTTTATGCTGAGAACAATCAATCACTGCAACAACCTCCCCAGGGATGTGGTGGAGTCTCCATCACTGGAGGTTTTCAAGATGCAACTGGACCGGGTGCTAGATAATCTCATCTAGGCTCCCTTTCATACGAAAGGTTGGACTGGATGATCTTTCAAGGTCCCTTCAAACCTGGGCTGTTCTATGATAAAGATGGATGAGCTGAGGGATTCAATCGCTAAAGATTTACATCTGTAGAAACACTGGTATTTTCTCAGATGTTTCTGAAGCTGGACAGTACCATGCAAGAGGCTGCATCAGCCGAATCTTTCGGACAGCTGTAAACAAAGAACTGCATATCACACCTGAGGCTCAAGCTATGGAGTAAAAGATTGCTGCAAGGATGTGAGAGAGATTTGCACAATGTACTGCATTTAGAAGGAAAACAAGCATTTGTTTCCATTCTACTATTATCTGAGTTACGTGAATCTGGAGAATATTGGAGTAAAAATCTTCCAAGAGTATTAGAATGCCTGGGAAACCACCTCCAAAATATTCAAGAGTAACGTGCTGTAAGCTTCCTTAAAAGGTTTAACACAGAGGACTGTAAATCTCCCATGCCTGTTAGTGCCAGAAGTGGGTTAGGGATAGCACAGAGCTAGAAAGCAGGGTCAGAATTTCTAAGGAGAGCTGAATTGAAGAATGATATACCTCCCATCTGCAACTTGGTCCTACAGATAGCAAGATGGGCCTCTAACCCCTGGGGAGAGAACAAGCACAGCACATTGGCAGCAACTGTCTTTCATATTTCCATAAAACTTGCTGATGAGATGCATACCTCCTGAGATAAAGAGAAGTAGTCCTCATACTGCTCTCCAGGGAACGCAGATGAACAGCTTGAATCCTGCACCCTTCCCACAAAGGTGGAATGCGGGAAGAGCTCAGCTGCCACGGCTAGCTCCAACACTGAAGGCTGTCCTCCAGCAAGTCAGTAAGTGCCAAGGCAGAGCAGGGGGGATGGTTCCATCCCATCAGGGGTCCTCAGCACTGAGTGCTTTGGTCGGTGGTATTGGATATGACCGATCCTGTAGGACAGCCTCAGATTACAGAGCTTGGGTGGAGGAAGATCCAAACAGCTCAGTTAGTGGAATTGAAAAGAACACAGAAATTCCATGTCAGAGGCAGTTCTCTGATTCTTTTTGGCTGGTTGAGATCCTCAGGTGCTGAGAAAAACTGCAGAACTGACCCAAGCCTCACCTAGTAGTCTCTTGGTGTTACGGTGGCCTTGGAGCTGCTAGTGCAGAGTGGGCAAAGGCCCCCATTTAAGCTGATCTTTTGGCTAAGCAATTTCTGGTGCAAACATGTGTTTCTTGATTGGGTGAGGCTCTTCCTCATCTAATGTTGCCAGAGAAAGAGAAGGTTCATGAAAAATAGAACTCAGCCTTGATCCAAGATTTCGATAATCCTAAATGCTAGAGGTAGACCACCACTTTTACTAGGATACTTCTCTCATTTTAGGCAACAGGTATTAAATGTGCTAGGAATGTATAACTTCCTGTTGCAAAAGGAAGCAAGAAGCAACCATATGTCAGTATTACTTGTCAGTGAGGCACATGCCTCAAGACAGGAAAACATTTAAACCCATCCTTAGATGGAGCTATGGAGTATGATTCAGGCAACATATATGAAGTATCTAGACCCATTTCTAATAAGGAAAGGAAAAGCAGCAGAGACCATGCTCCCATAGGGAGGGGCACTGGGTCTGACAAATTTAAAAAATAATCATATGAGACTGGTTGGAAAAGAGAACTACATAGCCAAAGGCTAACAATAATAAAAAAATAAAGACATGAACACAAGTTAAGAGGCATCTAGAATGCCTCCATCATTGTGCACTGAGTATGAAAGAGGGAGGGGTACTGTGAAAAAGCTTTAATTTCTGAGACCAGAAAAAACAGGAGGATGCCATCTTTGAATATCTGCAGTATACACTTCTCTGTTAGTTTTTTGTAGTATAAAACTGATGTCTACCAAGACATAACACTACAACACAGTATTCCTTTGCATCCACAGAACAGTCAGTACTAACCCTTTGCTGCTTCACTTTTGATCAACTGCATCAATGTATCGTCAGAATATTTTAAAATGTGAACTTCCTCTACTTTCCCTGCACTTGTAATGGTGTCCAGTGTTTCATTCAACAAGAAACAAATCTCTCTTCAAAACAACAGGAAAAAGTAAGTTTGGTTATAACTGTCTTGTTTCCATGGAAACAATGGCCTTTTCAGGATGTTTGATCATGTATTTTCCATTTGATCAGTGAGAAAGAACTAGTAGCAAAACACTGAAAACACAACTCAGAGAGGAAAGTTAATTTATTTGTCTAAAACATCAAACTAAGTTGAGATAGCTTAGTTCAGTCAAAGCTTCTTCAGTTTCTTCACAAGCCTGGACTTCATAAACAAATATTCCAAGTTCATCTATCTACAAAAATAGGATGGACAATTCTTGACTTTCTTCAGATATCAAGTTAATTTACAAGTCCTTGAAGATCAGATGAAAAATAGGAAGCGATCCTATATTCCTTAATACACTCCACCACGTTTCCCAAGTGTACTGGAAAGGAGGAATATTAGCCTTCTTTGGAAAGGTGCATGGGAAGGCTTATTGCCATCTCTTGGAGACAGGGTATGCATTTACATCACCATGACTGCCATGGTACAGAATCCTTGACTGCTACTTTTATACGGCATGACCAATTATCTGAGAGTTGTAGTCCGCTGTCTCCATTCGCAGAATATATGGGATGATGCTATCAATCTGAACATTTCCAATTAGTCCTGCAAAGAATAGCTCTTCAGTGATGGCAGCACTCATCAGCCTAAGAGCAGGCAATCGGAGAAGAAGTCTAGACAGTCTGGAAAATAAGTTTGGTAAAAAGCATTACTTGTGGTCACATATTTTGGTGCTATTCACAATGATGTTATCAGTAAGAGACGAGAAAAAATTAACAAGGGACAATACTGGTCAAAATTTGCTGTATCTAGTTCATGAAAGGCTTAAATATTTAAGTCAGTAGAGTATTAAATTTATGTTCAGTCATGTCTTCAACCGTACAAAAAATGCGAATATGCCTGTCAATTACATGGACTGTATAATGTTTGGACTTAGACTAAATGAGGAAATATTCCAAGTAGGTGCAATTCAAAATAAAAAAAATACAAATATTTATTTTATTTCCAATATTTCATTTTGGAAATTAATAATGAATGAGTAGATAAATAATACTCATAATATATATGAGTACATGCATATTTGAAGTGCTCTAAAGGCAATTTCTTTAAGGAGGTAAGAAGAAAACGTACATATTTATTACAAAAAATACTGTACAAATCAGTATCACCAATGCTCTGAAAAGAGAATCAATCAAATGAGCATATATGTTTACAGACCTGTAAGTATCATCTGGATATGCTTTTGTTACATAGTCTTGGAACTCCATGTAAGCCTTTTCTTGGAATTTCTCAATCTGTACCACATTTTCTAGACCTGGGTGATCTGAAAAAAAACACTCTACATTGTAATACCTGTTCTATATAAGATGCACTAAAATCCATACAGATTATCTAATTGTAAGCATACTGAAATCATAGAATCATTAAGGTTGGAAAAGACCTCTAAGATCATCTAGTCCAACCGTCAACCCAACACCTCCATGCCTACTAAACCACGTCCTGAAGTGCCATGTCTACACATTTTTTGAACTCCTCCAGGGATGGTGACTCCACCACCACTCTGGGCAGCCTGTTCCAATGCTTGACAATCCTTTCAGTAAAGAAATTTTTCCTACTATCCAATCTAAACCTCTCCTGGTGCAACTTGAGGCCATTTCCTCTCGTCCTATCACTAGTTACTTGGGAGAATAGACTGACATCCACCTCACTACAATCTCCTTTCAGGTAGTTGTAAGAGAGCGATAAGATCTCCCCTCCCTCCGCCTCTCCAGACTAAACAATCCCAGTTCCCTCAGCCACTCCTCATAAGACTTGTTCTCCAGACCCTTCACCAGCTTCGCTGCCCGTCTCTGGAAGTCTCATTATTTGGTAGCTGTAGCAACTTCATAGTTTTAGTGGAGGGCACGGCTTTACCTCCTTATATTTATTTTCCTCTATGTTTATGTTTTACTTAGTTTTTTATAAATACAACCAGACATTTTGAAGAGTTCAAATAAATGCAGTGCTTGCAATGTTTATATCAATTTTGATGATACAGCTCTCTTCACTGTGTAGCAGTAGAACAGCATTGTTTCAATACACTGACATTTACTGGAATATTGTATGCACAAATAGCATTTGGGTGGGAAGTGAAGGACAAAATTAAGATCAGTGGAAAAAGCAGAATAAAAGGCTATGAATCATTTGTTTCCTAAAAACTTTAGAAGATAGGTAGCAGATCATTCTTTTCAACTGTTTGGTGCAAAATTTTCAAACATGCCAAACAATTTTTAGCAGAGATTTAAACACTTGAAATCTAAATCTTGCTAAAATGAAAGGATATTAACGTAACTGCCAAGTCACATTTAGAAATTATTATCTGGTAATTCTGAACACTTTACATGGTCTGTAATTTTTATTATCCATCTATCTTAATGTAAATACTTTACTGTCATAGTAGCATGACAAATCACGTAGATTTTATTTATCAGAAATGAAATCATAAATGAGCTGCTAAATTATGTCAGATAAAACATTATTTCTAATAGTCACTCCTCCTCTCCAAATATATGGCCTTCTGTAAAAAAATCCCAGGAGTTTTTGGTCTAGCTCTGCAGATAGAGAAGCTTTCGGAGAAATTTAGCAGTTTTGTGTGATACATTGGACTCCCCTGAACACATCATTTCACAGAGGAATATTTTGTCCTATATAGTAATTCAGTCACTCTGAAAGCATTATTTCAGATTTATGTAGAGGACTAGAGGTTAACAAGTTTGTAAAGAAGCAACACATTTTGAAGAGTTGTCGTTGACATGCAATAAGCATCACTTCATGACGGTGCTTTTAGAGCAATGTCAGAAACACAGTTAGAAGTCAACATCTGAAATCAGTAGTTTGAAGACCACTGCTAATACACTAGTAGCCATTTATAAAGATGCAAAGTCTTCTAGGCACTCCCTTTACACTCATCTGTTTGCCCATGGCTGTCTTGTGACAGTCAAACAGCTGGCTTGGCACAGAAGATTTTCAGTAATCTTCAAGTCTCCAGCTATGGAAGATGGCATATCAGCAGGGCCTACTAAAGCAGATGTTCTTAGCATAGGACTCTGCTGCATGTGCAGCCCAGCCCCATCCTGTAGCAGAGCAGTAAAATCCCTGAAATTGCCATTTCTGGCCTGTGAATCATTGCCAGAACATCCCTTCTGTTCAAGGTACTGAACACGACTTTCAGGTATATGAAGATTTTGTTATATGGCTCATAGGATCAAGAACATGGACAACACATCGCCATTAAAGCAGCTACACATCATTAGGAATGTGATCCTGAAAGCATGTGAGCTAAAGAAAATTCATCTCAGTGATGTGAGTGGATATAGTCTTTTCCGAATATATTTTTCCTTCTACCTTTTGTGTTGTCAAATCTAATCAGAAGGAGAAAAATTAACTTCAGACTAAACAAATAAGTAAATATTACTTTGAAGTGTAAGGTTCCTAGAGAAATATTTTCTGCTAACAGGACTGATTTCTTCAGACAGGCCAACAGATTCTGTCATAAATCCTAGTAGACATTGTGCTAGAAAAATGGGCTTGAGGTATTCTTCCATCACTTTGTTTCTTTCCTGGAGCAACCCGTACCAGTCCTATGTATGGGAATGCCATGAAAGGACGGTCACAAGCGGTGTTCCCCAGGGCTCTGTGTTGGGGCCAGTTCTGTTTAATATCTTTATCAATGATCTGGATGAAGGGATCAAGTGCACCCTCAGTAAGTTTGCAGATGACACTAAGTTGTGCGGGAGTGTTGATCTGCTTGAGGGTAGGAAGGCTCTGCAGAGGGATCTGGACAGGCTGGATCGATGGGCTGGGGCCAATTGTATGAGGTTTAACAAGGCCAAGTGCAAGGTCCTGCACTTGGGCCACAGCAACCCCATGCAATGCTACAGGCTTGGGGAAGAGTGGCTGGAAAGCTGCCAGGCAGAAAAGGACCTGGGCATGTTGGTTGACAGCTGCCTGAATATGAGCCAGCGGTGTGCCCAGGTGGCCAAGAAAGCCAGTGGCATCCTGGCTTGTATCAAAAATAGTGTGGCCAGCAGGACTAGGGAAGTGATCGTGCCCCTGTACTTGGCACTGGTGAGGCTGCATCCCGACTACTGTGTTCAGTTTTGGGCCCCCTACTACAAGAGAGACATTGAGGTGCTGGAGCGTGTCCAGAGAAGGGCAACGAAGCTGGTGACGGGTCTAGAGCACAAGTCTGATGAGGAGCGGCTGAGGGAACTGGGGTTGTTTAGCCTGGAGAAAAGGAGGCTGAGGGGAGACCTTATCGCTCTCTACAACTACCTGAAAGGAGGTTGTAGAGAGGTGGGGGTCAGTCTCTTCTCCCAGGTAACAAGTGATAGGACAAGAGGAAATGGCCTCAAGTTGTGCCAGGGCAGGTTTAGACTGGATATTAGGAAATTTTACTTCACTGAAAGGGTTATCAAGCATTGGACCAGGCTGCCCTGGGAAGTGGTTGAGTCAACATCCCTGGAGGTATTTAAAAGACGTTTGGATGAGGTGCTTAGGGACATGGTATAGTGGTGGTCTTGGTAGTGTTAGGTTTACGGTTGGACTCTATGATCTTAAAGGTCTTTTCCAACCTATACGATTCTGTGATTCTGCGACTATTTTGGGGTAAGGAACACCTGAAGGAGAATTACATCTCCTGCAAGCATCTACTAAAATTAAACAAGCAATTAAACACCCTCCGACCCTCCACTTAAATAAAGTCTTTGCCTCTTCTGAAATAACGGTGAAAAGTCCAGGCCACTCTTCAGTCCTCAGCAGAAAAGAAAAATTGCAAACATTTTCAAGTGCTCTTAATATTGCAGTTAAACTCACGGTGGGTACTGTTTATCAGAAAACTGAAATCGTTCCTGTGCTTCAGTGGACTGTAGAAGCAAACACATAAAACCACGCAAGATTGTCCTAGTCATGAGGACAGCAGTGCTATGTTCTACAGTGAAAACACTCAGGATCTGATTTTCCTTAGTGATCCACAATGGAAGAATATCATTGGAATATCCTCTGGGAATTTATCATCTTTCCTGGAGGGTTCTGACACTACTTGTACTACCTCTTATTTGCAAGAACGTCTTTCATCTCAGAAGTCTTCCATTAATGCAATATAAAAAAAAAAGAAAAGAAAAAAAGGATTGGAAAATATGCAGAGTTTTGTTGTGCACTTAGATGAGTACTATGAATTCCTGCTGATGCTGATACTTTTACTGGGAGATGTGGATACTCCTTGTAGATACTACATATAGAAAAGATCATGTAAATATGAGGGAAACTGCAAAGCAAGAACCTCACAATTCTTTTTATATGTATCTATAGCTATGTATCTTTATATAAAAAAACTGCTTAAAATTTACATTGTGGAAGTGTTCAAGGTCCAAAAGATTTTCTCACCTCAACTAATTTTTCTGTGAAAGGGTAAACTGCAACTGAATAGAAGAAGAAAGTTGTTCTCAGAGCTAATAAATCTACAGAACTGACAAGAACCAAATACCCAATTCTCCTCCATATCCTACACTACTGACAGGGGGCAGGTCGCTAAGATTCAGACAACTTTTTAAAATTTGCTCTTATCTTTTCTATGGGACATCAGCATCTAAAAAAGGCAGAGCAATGAGGATTTAGGAAGCTGTTGATGTTTTGAAAACTTTCTAATGCAAAATGGATTGCATTAGTGACTGAAGATTTACTTTCTAAATGTGACAGTGAAAAATTCCTGGAGATACAGAAAGTACTTGAGGTTTATAAACTTTTCTTTTATGAATAGATTTGGTTTTGGTTTTATATTAAATCCCTAAATTCTGAATGATGAATCTAAGACCTGCAGTATATTGATATAATATCTGAATACATTTAGTGAAAAGTTAATTCTACAATTTTCAAATAAAGAAAATTAATTTTGTAATTTTCTACAGTCCAGGTGTGTGTGTTCCATAATCTAACTACTCAGTCACTATCATAACCAGAGGACTCTTCTTCCTCCACATTGTAGACTAATCTCCCAGAAGAAAAAAAAAATAAATCATTATTTTATTTTATCTTTGCTGTCTTATGTATGTCCATTAAGGTTACTTGGAGTACATTAAGCAAATACTGTTCAGAAGACAGAAATAATAATATAAGGGATTTTTTGTGGTGTTCATTCACCAGAAATACTATATGTAATATTTATTTTCAAAATAACTATGTGAAGTGAGGTGATAACGTTTCTGTAATTTTGCATGTGAGAATCGATGCCCAGAGAGACAGTCTTTTATACATTAAAAACCCAACTTCAATCCATCTCAGCTGGATGTGCAAGAGCAACACTTCTGAAAATTAAACTGCAGGTCCTCAGAAAAAGTACTCCAGAAAGGAGGCACAGAATTAAAAGCAATAAATAAATACATAAAAATTTTAAAAACCATCAATGGCAGAGGCAAGAGTAAAACATGCGCAGACAAAGCAGCATTCAACTATTTCCATTAAAAGATTAGCCTTCCTCTTCCTACAGTCCTCATTACACAACTTCCAAGAATCCTCAACAAGTGAGGCAGTAATTCTACAGGTGATAGTAACTGCATATAATGAAACAGGCAAAAGTTATATGGCAAAAAATAGCACAGATTACAGTTTTACATTTGGAATAATTACATACCAGGACTGAAGAGGACGATCGCTTTCAAATATGCATATTCATATCCATCTAGGCAAAGCTTAACCATGCTGTTACAGAACTCTTGCAATTTGAAGATATGCTCCATTACTAATTTTCCTCTGTCTGTTGGCAGCTTATCTAAGTCAACACACACATAACATATAAAACCCCCAAGTCAACACATATGCAAAAAATACAGTCACACTGGATTTTAAAAATAATTATTTGTATTAGATTCAAACAGTGGGAAATCTATGCCATCTGTAAACTCACATACTAGGTTGGAATAATCTTGACACAAACAATTATGGCCTATAACAATCTCCCCCCGCCCCCCCTCCCCCCTTACATTGTACAATTAGGTCTCTTCCTGCCACTAAAGCTTCCAATAATCAGAGGCGGACTGGAGCTTGAAACGATCAAGGAAGGGAAAGACTACTTCTAAGTAAAGAATACATTGCTACTGCAGATCTATGCTCTACATCTAAGAGTCAGGTCCCATGAGGTCAGTTAGTGTACAGTTTCATGAGTTATTTTAGTCAGTCAAAGACCATGCCACTGCTGAAAAAGGAGCTGCACTATACACCTTTCCTGATTTGCATCTAGGGGCATGTGGTTGTTGCAGAGCTGTTCCCCTTGGGTCAGCAATACCTAAGCGGCCTGAAAATCCTGTTCCCTCCACGATCCATCAAACTAGGGTCCCTTGGCCACACAGACTTGTTATCTCTTGGAGATGCTGCAGCTGGCATACTACACAACTGGAAGACCCTGGATATAAATTTCTGATTTATGCATTCAAACTGAATTCCCAAATTAAATGGCAAAAATATGTATTTGTAGTAATGATAAAACCATGATTAATTACTGCAATACCCTTTTTGGTGAACATACTTTGCTCTACATAATTTTTAAGCAAGTTCCCAAATTCCATTTCTGTCACTCCAAGAGACATTCACAGATTTACTTGTCAATATCTTTAGCTGATCCATTACATTTAGTGGTTTAATAAATTTGTTTTAATTTTGTTAATTGTTTTAATTTTTTTGTTTATAGGAGGATCTCGTGGATATTTTTAAAATGTGAAAACCTCTCAGAAATAATTCTTTAATTCCCTTATCATAAAAGGAGAGGAAAAATCTAGTCTTGTGGGCTGTTTTTCTACAGCTTACCAATCTGTTTTTGCACAGCATTAACGACAGTGATTTTCATGCACATAACAGCAAATAACCCTAAAATCTAGTTAAACATGAAAATGCTAACATTTTTGTATATGCATCTACCTTGTTAAAAATGTGTTCAGACTATGAACAGATGAAGACTATACTATTTTTGATTGGTCAGGTTTTAGTGCTGACAACCTTGTGAACATTCACAAGCACAAAAAGATTAGCTAAAAGACCCTCCTACCCCTCAGAAGAACATTTCCTTCACTGTATAGTAAATGAAAGAGCAGGACAACTGACATCTTTTTCATTTGAATGAAAAATATGCAAAAGATGCAGGACGTAGGATTAATAAGGAACAAAGTATACTTAGTGTAGATCTGTTGAAGACTTGCATGTAGTCTAAAACTAGTATACAGAAGTCAACAAACCAAGTTATGTAAAGGAAGTATATCACCAAGTTGGCGTTTGGCTGCTTTGTTTCACAGGTAGGAACAGCAAGAACAGGTGGGTCATTCTTTACTTTATACTCTTGATACAGAGGAATCATATTCACAGTACACTTGCGTTCTTAACGTTGATGCTGCCTGAAATATTCCTAATTTGAGCTGATGTATATTAACAGAACAGCAGAACACTATTAGACATTACATAGACACACAGTAAAAACAACCCCAGTAAATGCTAACCTATATTAGATAGATGGGTAATCTTATTTTATTTTTTTTTAATTTGGGGGTAAGTATTAGCATAGCTGACTTTTGCAAAATTGCTAAAAAATTCCATCTTGTGAACTGTATTTTCTAGTATTATTTTGTTTCAGTACTAACCAGAAAAGTCTATAAACAGTAAATTTTAATTAACAACTGAAGAATAAGTAAAAAGCTTCTGTGCAGTTCAAAACTTAAAAAACATGAAGTAATTCCCCAAGTCTGGCAATGTGCACAGTATACACCTTACCTTGCTGTAAACTGCCATGAAGGTGATTAACAAATGCAGTTAATATAGTTGCCACATTCATAACTTGTGAACATTGTGCAAGACCAAGCGTAAAAAGTTCGTTCCAGCAGGCTTTTACTAATGATATGCTGTTATCCTGTCTATTAAAGAATACAATAATTTAACTTAATAAAACCAGCCATTTGCATTCACATAGTTTTTTTAATTTGAAGAACACTTCATAAAGCATTCATCTAATTCAACATTGCAACCAGTACCAAAATGAAGCCCTGCATCAAAAATACTTTTATTTGCATGCTAGAATTAAAGTACCTGTTTTAGAGTGCCTTTTGTAAAGAAGTAATTTTTGTTTTTATGATCCAAAAGGAGATAGATTTCTATCACAAAAGCAAGCTGAAGTTACAGTAAATGACAACTGTCTGGGCATATTCCATCATGCTAGTTTTCTTAGGATTTACACTAATTTTTGGATAACATTTACATGCATGGACAAAAAAAGTTTGCGTTGTTCCTGTATTGTGGATGCAGAATAGACTCAAAGGTCTTTTTTCTTTTTTTTCACTTTAAATCTGGCATGTTGGTATAATTTCTTAATTAAAAGTACACGTGAAATGGAACATGTGAGATCAAGTTTCCTGAGCTTCCTGACTGCTATTTTTTGTACTCCCTTCATGTCTGGAATAAGGATTGAAATACAGACTTCAAAGTATAAATAGAAGTCATGAGAATTTCTTTGCTGTAAGAATTAGTCCTTATGTTAAGTTTCCTGTGTAGTCATTATTTTTTTTCAAATGCTGAAGCTTAAAATTAGGTATATCAATCCATATTCAGGCACTTCCATATTAGTAACCTAACTTTCAGTATTGCCAAGCATCTCTAACTCATAGAGCTTAACAAGAGCTCAGTACCTTAAAAAGGAAATCCTACCAGTGAGAAGTCAAATTCAGGTACCATGTTTCACAGTTTTAGCCAGTAAATACAAATAATGGAAATTTAAAAGAAGCACAAGACCTATCAAAGAAGAAAAGCATATTAAAGCTAGGATTTCAACTACAAAAATGCAATGGAATGGATTTTTGCAAGAACGTTGATGTAATCCTCAAGAACATTTCTGATGATTTACTGCAATACTAACGTGCCAAACGACAGATTAGCGTAGACTTGTCCTGTACTGGATTACAGAGAGCTTACCTAGAGCAGTATTTTTTACTATGATCCAGTTCTTGTTATGGTAGACATGATGCTGTACATGCAGCTTCTACACATATTTGTCACATCCCCATTCATGTCCTGTCAAAGGGACTGTGCTGAGGAACAGTGAAAATAGGGGGTACTGGCTACTCAGCCGGTATGTGTGCAGATAAATGTATCATCTAGAGCAACTTTATGGCTGATCAAACTTAGGCCAGAACCAGCTGATCAAACTTAAGCAGCCTCAAAAAAATAAGAGGCTGTAACCAGCTTGATGAACATTTCAGCAGGAATCTCTCTTGCCTACAAAGATCCTTGTGCAGGAAGATGAACTAAGCAATAACTTGGTATCATTAACTAAATCAGTATGCCAAAGCCAACTATCTTGCTGAGACTAAGGACAACATTGCCTGAGGAGGGAACCACCTGGATACAATTATCTATCTTCCTTACAAAACCATTACTATGGTTTTGTTTTGGCTCATCAACTCCTCTCAATTACTAGTACCATGAATTTCTCTTCATTTTAAAAGTGAAATGAGTCACTCTTCTAAAAGTCAAAATTATAGTACATAATGTGCTCAAACTAAAAAGCTGCATTAATTTCAAATAAATCTCCACTTGAAAAAAGTTTTTTAATCTCTTCAAAAGGAAGACTGTGTATTTATGTTAAATGGTGTTTAAATATACTGTTGCCCATGATCTTGACTGGGACTGTAAATGCTAACACAGGTGAATATTAACACTATTAAGACAGCCTACTCCTCCATTTTTTTATTAAAACAGAAAAATATATTGGGAAGTAACATATTCAAGAAAATATCCAGATTTTCTATAAGCATTTCTTGTTAAATCTTTTCGGAGAGACAGGTCTTCCGTACAACATTTTATTTTTAAAAAGCAATTCCCATTTGTTGCTATAACATTAATTTGCAGTGCCTCTCTGTTACAAAAACCTTTTAAAAATGTATAAAGATATAACGTACTATGTTAATTTGCTACGTATTTTGAAATTCTGCAGGACAACAATTTCTACTAAATTAAAACACCATATTTACCTGATTTTTTACCCTTGCTATTGTTTAACTTTATAGAATTTTACTTTTTCCTTCTCCAAAACACAGGCTTCAATTACACACAGTATAATATCTTTCCTTAAACAATGTAGAATCATTTGGCTTAAACATCTGAGTAAACACAAATGGTAATCACAGATCATCCTGCTTTTTGACAGCCTTCCTGGAAAAGGGGACAACCCCTCACTTTAAAAAAGGAATTCTCTTTGCTGCCGCAGTCATACGCTATTTTGATATTGAATTAAAGAAAAACACTGTAGATGAGAACAGACAAACATGACTTATACTCTATTTGCGTCAGAGCTGATACAGTATTTTTATTTGTTTGATGTGTCTTCATAAAATTACTTCTGAAAATAACATAAATCACTTTTCCCCATGCTGTTTTGAGATGTTTTCTTATGATGACTGGCAATGTACTACTACATTTAGCTTAAGAATTTTAAGCCACACACTGAATTCTACTGGAATACCAGGATGTTATACAAGCTGTAAAAAGAATAATAAGAATTACTTTCTGGTTACAGCAACCATTTGTTTTTGGAAAATCCCCTGAAATTAAACAACTTCATCCTGAATGCTTGCTGAATCTAGCTAACCATTTTCTTCATATAGGTTATTCAAGGCAAAATTATTACTACTAATTCACCTATAAAGATAACAATATTTGGGGATCTAAAGAGGAGCTTCTTTTTGGTGACTGCCTGATAAGCATCTTAGTTTGGGATGTAGTTATTAAAAAATGATAGGGAGTCCTATTTACTAAAAAATTGTTAAAGTAGCAGCAGTGTGCAGGCATTTGATTGTTATAAATCTACTCCTTTTTCCTTCAAAACCCAACCAAAGTACCTGAATTGGACTGAAATGGGGAGTAGTTTTGATTCAGAAAATTTACCTTCATGATGAAGATCTATAAAACAGTTTTAATAAGTAGATTTATATTTTAAATTGTCCCCGAAGAAGACAGTGAAAATAAAAAACTAAAAAGTGTGCATTCACAACATGAGTGAATAGAGTAACTGAACACTTACCCTAAAGCTTGGAAAGATGGAATGGAACGTGCCCAGTGCATGGACAAGAAAAGCAACCTGGAGGCAGACTCGCAGATATAGTGAACGTTAAGATATTCAGGCATTGGAGAAGGCATGGTAAGCTGGCAACCAAAAGAGAAGAAAAAAAAGAAGAAGTGCAAGTCATCTATTTTACATTCTTCATAAAAAACATGGTAAGGAAAAGATCAGTCTTAGAGTTTCTGTTAAGTGCAAAAGTAAAAGTGTTTCTTAAATAAACATGAGAGAATCCTGAAATAAAATTGAATGACTGCCTTTTTCATTATTAGCCACACTGTTATACCCTATAATAACTACAAAACAACAAAAAAAGCAAAAATTTTGAATCTTTATCTTAGCTAAATATTCATGTTTGGGACATCTGGAGATGGTAAATCCCAAATAAAACTCAACTTTCGAGATACTCTCAAAGAATAAAAATTTTAGAAGAATCATTGTAATTAGAATGAAGTTGCTTACATTTATATATAGATAAGTACATAAAAAATACAAATACAGAGGCATTTACTTTCTAAAGCTTCCCCCAGAGGAGTGGAATAAGTGGCCTGAAAAGTTAGAGGAGTTACCACAACTCCTGGGAAGGGGGTGTGTGCATTCTATTTCACAAAACATCCTTTTTTGCACTTTTAAATAATATTTTACAAATAAATAAATCAAAAATCTTTTGATGTGTAAAATACCTAATATGCAGCTGCTCCCAAGTCCTAAAAATATAATCAATACACATCACAAAGGACCAGCTCTACCTTTTTCAACGTACATGAGTAAAATCAGTGGTGTTACCTGCATACGTGAAGAAAGTGGGATTTGACCCAAAACTGCTAAATATAGTGTTGTAGTTTTATCTTCAAAAATGAATACTTCTTAATGTAATGGTTTGGCTAACACAATTTAAAAAAACCCTGACATTTGCATTAGAGAAATGTCTGAGCGATCAAAACATGCTGATGAGAGGGTGTCATGGTTTAACCCCAGCCAGCAACTAAGCACCACACAGCTGCTCGCTCACTCACTCCCCCTCAGCGGGATGGGTGAGAGAATTGAAGGGTAAAAGCGAGAAAGCTCGTGGGTTGAGATAAAAACAGTTTAATACTTGAAATAAAATAGTAATAATAATAAAGATGATGATGAAAAGGAAAATAATAAAAAATAATAAAAAATTAAAAATAACAAAGAGAGAGAAATAAAACCCAAGAAAGACAAGTGATGCAAATGAAAACAATTGCTCACCACCAATCGATTGATGCCCAGCCAGTCCCCGAGCAGCGGCCCCCCTGCCAACCTCCCCTCTAGTTTTATTCCTGAGCATGACATCATATGGTGTGGGATATCCCTGTGGTCAGCTGGGGTCAGCTGTCCCAGCCGTGTCCCCTCCCAACTCCCTGTGCCCCCCCAGCCTGCTCGCTGGTGGGGTGAGAAGCAGACAAGGCCTTGACTCTGTGTAAGCACGACTCAGCAGTAACGAAAACATCCCTGTGTTATCAACACTGTTTTCAGCACAAATCCAAAACATAGCCCCATACTAACTACTATGAGGAAAATTAACTCTATCCCAGCCAAAACCAGCACAGAGGGGCAAAGTTTAATAAAATGCCTGGTACTAAAGAAGTTTTCAGATAAGCAAGCTTTTTGATTTGTCCATGAATAAGAAGATGATGAAAAAAATGGATAGAAGAATTTCTGCAGGCTCATAAAATAAGAAATAAAGCCAGAAAATATATGGCTCACTAAAAAAGGAAACCGTATTTTCCCTTAATGATTAAAGTCAATTAATACCATACTAAAATAGGATATATACACAAAGGAGAAACTGACAAATACACTTGAGTCTCAAAATCCAGTTGCAGATTGCATCAGATCCACCTGTTAACAAGTGAGAATGTGGATGCTGACTCATGCTTCGTGTGACTCTTGTCTATGTAAATCCTTTTGCATGGATTACCTATTATTTTTAAGGTAAGAAGATATAAAATAAACAGTGCAGCTAAACCACTGAAGAGAGCTGTACATTCTCCCAAACAAATAGTTACCCAGTGAACAAAAGTGGTGTGTTCATGAGAAATTAATGTCAATACCTGAACAAATAGTTACTCCTCTAAGAAATTCAAAATAAGATTTAATCAGATCATTATTTTATGTTACTATGTTAAGATGGTTATAAATAGTCAACAGTAAAAAAGTATTAAGTACCCGGAATGCTACATGTGCATCACTGAGTAGTGGCCCCTCTATTTCTACGATGTTCATGTTTGTTTCTCCACCAATCAGCTGTACACCGGCTTCAATACTGTCAGAGTTCTGGCACGCTGCGCTCTCTCCTGGATTTAATGCTTTTGCAAGAGTATCAAATGCCCTGTAAGATCACAACAAACAAACAAGAACATAAAATTTCATTTTAGAGACCATTTCAATTTAGGAGGAACCTGCACATGTCAGAAACCTGTATTTAGATGTCTGTTTCAAAGAACCAGATTTGGAAAATAAAAGTCAGTAGCATGCTTTTCCTGACACTCCACTGAACAAAATCCCTGAAAACTCCAATTTACAGTGGCTCTAAAACAAAAAATAGCAGCAGATCCTGTTCACACTAGTTGCCAACAAATTCACAGTTTTGACATATTGATTGTGCTGCTGAATCACAGTTTGCCTTTCAAGATCTCTTTAGTGATGTTTACTGAGAGTGCTTCCATGAGTGTTTTGAGGACATGATCATCAGACTGCTGTTAAAGCAACTTAATGCACATATAAATTTTACAGATTTTTGCTGCTATGAAGCACAAACAGAATAAGCTTTTTTTTTTTATGTAATGATTTGTGGTTAGGTTATTCAACTTAACTTGAAAAGACTGTTTCGAAATATGTAAGAGAAAGCACTCTCATGCTTTCAATACCATCCTTAGTACCCTTTGATGTGGGGCAGTGACTCCTGTCACGTGCACAAATGTTACAGGAGAGATGTCAGGACAAGCACAGCTATATTACTCATTATTTTGCTGCTTGATAACAGATCTGTTGTTTTTCTGTTCACAAATACACCTGAGAACCAAAACTGATATATCTTCAATCAAAAATATACAGACTTGATCACTGCCTACAGGCAGATGACGTATCCTGAGAGCAGTATCATCTGTATACAGTGTTGCATGAAAAACTTATGCACTAAGGTCTGAAAACTTTACAAAGGCTGATTATCAGCTTGTATGTAGAGCTGATTCTCAATTTAGAGAGACGTGTTTATTACCACAATCTAAAATCACTGATTTAATGCCAAAGTCTGGAGTAGAACTTTGCCACCTTCTCTTCCTCCACACTCCATAGCTATCTAAATTCATTAACATGCTAAAAAAATCTAAATGTTTACTATGTTTGACATAACCATTTACAACCAAACAAAACATCACAATAAAAGAGCTGCTGACACTACCTCAGGCTTGAGATGGTAAATGAACTAGTTTTTGGTTCTACGCTAGCCTGTATACCTTGATGTGTACACATGAGGGTGCCTGGGATATGCACAAGTGGACTACACAGATATACCTGGGACGTTCTCTGTCTCCGGTATACAGAAAGTAGGCATAAAGGGAATGCATTCATGGGTAAGCTCTAGAAGTTATCTTATTGGACTCCTGCTAGGAGATCTGAGTTTCAGGTCCTGCGTGGCTCACTCTTGGCAGCCTTAGGTAGAATAGGCAAACCCAGCAGCTCAGTGGCAGCTGCTGCTTAGGAAAAACAGGAGCTCTGCAAGGCTCTTCATGTAGCAGGGACAGAAATGTAAGAGAGGAACAAGATCTCTCCTTTCCCCAAAAGGTAAATGTCATATGCATTGGCCATGATCCTGTATTTATTCTAGAATAGCCTCAAGAGTCCTTTTTAAATAGGGTGGGCAGGTCCACTGGTTAACCATGTATCCCCATGATACTTTGTTTCCAACTTATTCTTGAATGTTTGCTTTCAAAGAAATCTTCTCCCTCCTATCTCATCAACTGGCAGTAGTAAGCCAGCAGAAGTCAGTAGAAGCTTTCCTTCCTCACGGCTCAGCACTGTGGGTCCTTTTCATACATGAAGCCCCAACATGAGCAATGACCGCAAGGTAAAACACCAAGGAGAAGAGAATCTGGAACAAAGTTTGCCTGGAAGCTACGAAAACATAGCCCATAAAGAGAGAAAAAAAGGTATAATCAACATTAAAATACATGGTATTGATATCCTTTGCTAGAAACAACTTTGGTTCTCTTTTTGTCGGGCTCAGTCACTAACAGATACATAGAACTGCTGATAAACTGTAAAAAAATGAACATAGATAATGATAATGTCCTTGAAGAGGACAAGGCATATAACGTTACAATATAAAAGCAGCAGAATGCTAACAGCAAAGTTGTAGACTAAATTTATGTCAGCAAAAGTGAAAGCTTAACTACTGTAGCTGCAAGCAATGGAATATAATAAAATACATGAAAAACACAGATAGATAAAACTTGCTTCCTGAAATCCCTTAAACTCCTTTTCTTCAGTAAACATCTGTGTCTGTTAGATCAAGCTGGCATAGGGCCTGGCAAGGAAATCAAAGATTTAGATAAACATTTTAGTTTCTGCTTGGGTAACAACTTCCCTTTCACAGGAATATTTAACGTGAACCTCCCCACTGGAAATCGGTTAGGTAACCTACTGGACAGGAGTACGCATTAAGCTGAGTCGGAGCTCTTTCAAGCTCTCTGGCTGAGAGAACTTGATGTCTTTTCATAGACAGGTTTTTAAAACTGAACAGAAACACTGACGTTGGCAAAAGCAAGCATCTGAAAGTGCCAGGAAATAAAGAAATGAAAGATTACTACATCTTTTTGAACAGCCATAGTATGGAATGAAGTTTATCTGCACATACAACAATACTATTTACACAACATATTCCTATATTCTTTACCCAGGAGGACACAGCAAAGGCCCAAATCACCACCTGTATAAAGTCACATTGACTTTCTAAGCAGCATATAAAGAAAGGAGCGGAACAAATGCATTCTGCTTGCAATTATACAAAGCAGTAGAGACCATAGGGGAAATCCTGTATTTCAGTCAGTACAAACTACTTCACTATATACCAATCTTTTTTTCCTTGATGGATTTACTCCACATACACATTTTCAATACAGCATGTACAATGTGGATGGTGCGTAAAGGAATATTGCTGGGATGGCTGTCAGAAGCTTGCATGAGATGACAAGCAAGGAAGAACATGATTGTGATTGACGGAATAACTGAGTACGTACTACACAATATCTTACATGTATGCTCACCAAAATGGCTCAGTTAAAACCAGTGCAAGACACAAGTTTGTAAGATAGTCAATGAATGTGTTTGTATTGATGGTGAGAATTCTGTGACTTCTCCTGTGTAGAAAGAAAATGCTTTTCAAGCTTTGAAGGCGATTAATAGTTACAGACATTAAACTACTTACACAGATGAGATCTCTAAGAAACAGTTTTCCAGGATGATACAAAGTACTAAGAATATAGTACAAGATCTAACACACCTTATTAAGGACAACCGGAAGGTAAGAAAATCAGCTGTAACATTTACACTGAAATTCATTTCAAGTACAAACAACTAAAAGTATTTATTTCTCAAATGGAACTTCCTTAAGATTTCCCTTGGAAGAATCTTACAAGACTTATGTTCTACATGAGCTTAGGCTGTTATTACTATTATTTTTAATGCAGATAAATTTCCTACACTGTGATGATTTAATTAATGGTCTGAATTGACAGAGACCTTCTCGAAAAGAATAGTATTTTCAGGTGTAACATGCCTTACCTTGTAACATCACTACTAGCTTGTTCTTCTTGCTGGAGTTCAGATAATGATGCATCTCCATTACTTAAACTCTCAATCATAGATAGCTCTGTACTGCTTTGTGACATGTCTTTGCATTTACTGAGATTTGCTAATGAAGTCACCACATTTGCCAGTGTACTTAAATCTCCCTGACATGCTTCAACCTAAGGGAAAAGTATAGCTTTTAATTGTCTCATATTGGCAGCAGTTAACTTGCAATAAAAGAATCTAACTTTTACATAAATGAAGAATTGAGCATGTGAGTAGACCTGTAAGAAAATTATTGTTTTCAGTAAACGGGTAATCATAATGCAGCAATTAGACACTGCACTGCTTCTAAAATATGAAATATTTAGACATTTACTTTTACAAGTAATAGCTATCTATTTCTTTCAGAAAGAATGCTACAGATGGTAAGCAAGTGCAGAAAGAGAATTTATCATCTCCACTCACTAGTCAGTCACCAGGGCTATAAGACTGCACTAGATTATATTTTTAGCATCTTCCTTCCTTCCTCATGTAAATGAGTCAGTAGTAATAGGGTAGGAGAATGTCTGGAAAGAAGGAATGGATAAAAAGTCACCTTTAAAAGCAAGCAGAAAAAGACTTCTGCTGCAGCCTTTTTAGTTTTTATGTCTTTATTTAACTGCAAGGGAACAAGGTGATTCAGTACTGACCAGGAACTCAGAGAGGCAGTAAGACATGTTTCCCACCCTGCTCCCCACCCCCACCCCCCCAAATTAATAAGGAAAGTGCATGATTACAGACGAGTATGCTGCTGCTAACACAAGCATGCTACAAGTCCTTTAGCTTGCGTTGTCATACTCTACAGACAGAGCCAGAAAAGTGAAAAGGAATAAACAACTTTTGATAGAGCCCTTTGCAGACAGAGCAAGCAAGGCAAAAAGCATGAAAACAGTATGAGGTAATTTAGTATCAGCTAGAAAAATACAAAAGCTTCCTACTGTGCATATGTAGGGAAGCTACCACATGGCTTTAGTGGATCAATAAGTGTAACAAAATGGAAACAATGGAACACCAGCTCAGAAATAAGATTGTTGCTGAGATAGCTCTTACTAGCTTTGCAAAAAAATTAGCGATTCTGGGAAAAAACCTAACGGTATTTATGAAATGCACTGTGGTAATGCCATGTGAGGTTTTGCAAACAACTCACTTCACTGGTACAAAAGAAATATCCAAGTCTCAGGATTGTCCAATAGAAAGAAAAATAATGCAGCCCTTAAAGCTCTCTAAAAACGTGGAGGAAGGCATTTACTTTGTAGAGTTTTTAGCATTTTTACTATGCAAGGCTAAAAGGAGTGTTTTAAAAATTAATTTAACAAAGTACAACAAAACAGAACACCCTTCCATCCCTACATACACAATTACAGCAATCAACTCTACTTAATATATCGGTCATATCATCATATACCTTATCTGGAGTCATCAGCACAGTAGGCTCACTTTTTATTGCAGACTGATGAATGTTAACAAACATTCCCGATTCCAGCAGACCTGTTGATCTGACACAAAACAGCACAGATTTTAATTTTCATTAATTTTTAAATTAATTTTTCCTGTTTCAGTAAACAGATAGCTGCTTCTGAGTAGAATTTACATACCTTGCTGTTTCATTGTCTGTTACAAAAGTTGGAGTTGCAGCTAATGGACTACGAAGATCTTTCCGAATGTAGATCTTTTCTGTAGAAGCTGCACAGTTTGAAGATTTTTCTCTTGACACTTCAATAGGTTTCCTCTCACACTGCACAGCTAACAAAACAATATGCAAGTATTAAGTCACCTCCCAAATTACAGACTAAGAAATAATCCTTTTTATTCTCTCTTTATTTAATCTGCATTTTAATAATGATTCGGAAAATAACAACAACAACAAAATAATCCCATAACCAATAAGCTAACAAGTTGGGTAAAAAACAACACACCGATTTGATTTGTTCTTAATGAAATGATGTAGTAGTCAAAATCTGAGACCAAACATATAGACACTAAATTTTTCAAGTTACAATTAAGGGAGAAATCCCTTTATACCTTATTTTTAATTTGGATCTTTAAGTGGAGGCTTACGGCTTCTCCTTCTCTCATTTCACTATCCCACACTCTCAGTTCATTCGTAAAGGACTCATGGTACCCTTTTCCATGGATTGTGGGTCTGGGTTGAACCCACATAACTTTATGCACTTAAAGAAGCTTCTCAAGTTAGGACCTTAGACAATACAGAGGGAAAGGGACAGTCACAAAGTTCAGTTCAAACCATTTAAGATCTGGGCAACATCCTGACCCACAATCACTGACTTCATAGAAGAAACAGATTTTTCATTTTAATAGCTCAGTGAAACTAGGTGGAATGAATCTGGGCTTTAGCCTACAGATACATCACCTTGCTTTGGATGGATTTGAGAACATTAAAATGAAACTTACAGTATTACACCCTATGGGGAACTCTCTAGCTCTACGGAATAAAGCCAAAAGAAACCAGTTTACAGTTTGATTTTAAAAGTTTAAAAGGAAAATCTAATTTCTGGAAAAATAACGTAACAGTAACATAACATTGTTACTGTAAAACTTAATTAATAAAAGGTATTTACAAAGTACAAATCTTTTAAAAATACGCAGTAAGTTGTTCTTCCACAATTTTAAAGTGGTGCAAGTAATTTTATAGACTAGAATAAGACCCTGAAAGAGAGTCACAAACCAGGCCTATACACAATTTAAAATATGCGTCAATTCGCCAGCCTGATAAGCACTGGCTATTGGCTAGCAGAGCCTCTTTAATATTGTACTGCACATAGAAATTGTTTAAGCCTATAAAGAGAGTCCTGAATGTTCATTATTTTAAAACACAAAGGCAAATAGGAAGAAAACTAACTATTTTTTTCTTCAATTATGCAGTTTTGGAAAACGTGTAACTAAAAAAAAAATTTAAAAAAGCTTTCAAGTTAGTAGTAGACTGCAATGCTATTTGAATTTTTACACTGATAAGTATCATAAAACCAGAATATCGTCAAGTATTGACAATGCCATTAAAGCTAGCCCGTAAGCCATGAATGGTGCTTTGAAAGGGTGGGAGATGGAGGCAAAAGTCTTTTATCTTCCTTTGCTAAACCTGTGCTCACTAGCTGGATGTGGGTTTGCTGAGAGAGGGCCAAGACTTCTTCAAGGGCAAATAACTCCACTGAGAGAGCTACAGTACAAGACGGTGCTGAGTTTTCTTTCCTCTCCCCGCTCCACTGAGGAATGAGACTTCTTATCCCCAAACAATCCTCTCCTCCGCTCAGGATTCCCCCACGACCCAGAGATCCTTTTCCTGCCTTCTGACCCCCAACCCCAGTGACTTTGTTCTGCTTGAAGTGTCTTCTGTGGAGGGGCAAAGTACCGCCAGCTGAACTAGAAGGTAAAGATCCACTTTCACTTCCCCAGCTTCTCCTCCCTTTCTGTATTAATTTCCCCTGTGCCGGAAAACCGTTACTGGTTTCTGCTTACTTGCAGGGCTGTAAGGAGGGGAGTGTCCGCAGAGGTTCAAGAAGGTCAGCAAAATAGAGCTGGATGGCAGAGAGCACAGCACAAGACTAATACTGTGCATATAGCAACAGCATGGCAGTATCAGGGCTGAAGAATTCATCTATTGCTTGATTTTCTGCGTATTTAGTATTCTGATACTGCTGTGGTTATTACAGTATCACTACACCAAATGTATAGAAATCTAAAAAGGAACTTGGAATCAGTAAGAACTGATTCTCTAGATCACTATGGATCTCTGCCTTGTGAATAACTGTCTCTGCAGAGCTTTGTCAAGAGTGAACAGCAATTGCCGGCAACCTCAGTTGTGGAAAAAGTGACAAGAATGTAGAAGGATTCGAAACATTCAGTAGCTTCATTTACACATAGAAAAATTGAACTGCATATATAAAAACTGAGCATGAAGACATGCTTAACATTTGCCACCTAGGAATAACAATTCATTTGCTTTTACCACATGCAATGTGCTTATTAAGTGTGTCAATCAATACATATGTTTGAAAACATTTCAGACATCTGATACACCAAACTTGCACAATTCTTTAAAGGAAAAAGATACAATGATTTAAAAATATAAAATCAAGATAAAAAATTGTATTAATACAAAGCATATCTTTTGTAGCACAAACTTTAACATAGCTGTCAGATAAAATAATTTACACTTATTCAGACTTACAATCTTGTTTCATCCCAAACGCAATGCATCTCTGCAGCCTACAGTACTGACATCGATTCCGGTGGTGTTTGTTAATGACACAGTCTTTTGTTCCTCGGCACGAATAAACTAAATTCTTCCGTATACTCCTTTTAAAGAATCCTTTGCATCCCTCACAAGTTACTGCTCCATAGTGACGCCCTAGTTACAGAACAACATAAATCAGGACATTAATTTTACATTGTAATATTATTTTTTTTTTAGAGTTTATATTTATTAAAAACAAAGTATTTGCTATTTTATCCAGAAAAAGAACACTTTTTCCCCCCATAGGTTACAGATCTTAAAATAGATCGTGGCTATAAAACAACATAAAAAAGCAAGTGAACCATTTTTCTAGTTCAAAGCACTTAAACAGGACAGATTTTACAAACAGGCAAGTTGCTTATTAAATTCTTGCTGAATCTGTTGACAGCAGTGTTAAAAAAAGCTAAGAAAACAGGTTAGCAAGAACATAGAAGAAACTTTTAATTTATATGTTCTTTAGCAATTTTTTAAAAAGGTCCCTCCTGTCAAGCCCTGTAAATGAGTCAAGCTCATTACAAATTCAGCTGTCGAAACTGTATGTGTTCAATCTAATGGAACCATGGAAAGCGCAAACATGGCATTTGACAGCAGTAGATAATCAATTCAAAGCTTTACTTTCACCTTTCATTTGCCTAACAGGGTAACAGTACATCCTTAAGTTCTTTCAGTAAAACTTCAATGAGAGAATAATCTAAAATAGCTAAATAATTTTTTTAAAAAAATCAGTTATTCTGTGCATTTTCTAATATATAATACTAACATATAAAAATTTCTAAGACAGACTACAGAAAGAAGTCAAGTTTAAAAACAATTTTTCAGAATTAAATTGTTTTGATTCTGCTATAGCACAAAATATAAATATTACTAAAAAGTACTGGTTTTGATTAAGGCATGCTTGGCAATTCCAACAATGTTAATTCTATGAACCTGAAGAAAAAAAAAAAATTCTAAAACCAAAGATCACTGACAAACACTCAAAATACATACTGTGGTGGCACCAAGGCTGCTCTTTAAACTAAGTAGGGCATATCACAGAAATAAATCTCAAATATAAACTAATGTAAGGGAAAATATATTTTTAGATTCTTTTCTCACTCCTCACAAACTTTTTTTTAGATACATTAATCTTGCCTGCCTGAAGTTTCTAGAAATTCTGATAGGTCTTGTAGATTCCTTTATCACAACAATATTACCACACTATTAAAATGTGAAATTTATGAAAATTTCTTTTATATTAAAAGAATATCACTAAGAGTAACATTTTAACAGCAGCTGGATTGTGAATACTTAATTTCCATCCTACAAAGTGCCTGGGCTGCTTCTTCACCTGCTCTTTGATGTAGCTTCTTGGACTTTGGCTTGGAGGTGACTGCAAAGCAGTTTGCATGACACTGCTCGTCACACGGGAGGCTCCCCAGAACCTGCAGCTGCTCAGGGGAACATGGCATTCTCCCCAAATTCACTACCAGTGCTCGACAACCCTGTGCTGGGACAGGAGACGTATCTCCCGGGATCTCCAGCCTCTCAAGGAATACTCCAGCCCTCCACCGGGGAGCCAGAGGAGTCTTGCCAATTGGAACACACTAACCAGATCTTTGCCTTATGTTTGGCAGAAATGTCCTTTGAGATGGGTGAAATCTGACATGTATTTAGAGCTCTAGGAACTGTAATTTTTATGCTAAACTTTGCTGCAGTAGAAAATTTTTAATTGGTCTTATTTTCTAGGCAGTTTGCTTTACATCCTACTACTTGTCACGATGATATCCTAACATTACCTACTTCTCCCCCCTGGCCCCCCACTTTTATATACTTCATTTCTACTGCTTCCCAAAAGGAGCATTTAACTGCAGCTGTCATATTTTGATATTACTGGAGGTCCATCACACAGACTTCAGTCTGACAAACCATAAGAATTTTCTGATGGAGCAACCATTTCCCTTGTCTAATTTTAGCTAACTAAGTAAAGAGCAAAGTTAAATGTCTCATCTCTCTTACACCCCATTATCCTCTGTAACAAAGAAAGTGCAGAGAAAAAGGAGCTTTCAGCTAAACCATGCTGAGGGATGGCCCTTGTAGCTCGCTCTCTCTCTTTTTTTTTTTTAAATGAAAAAGACAAGACACACTCTCAGTAATTCCACCTCTGACAGATCTGGAACACCTGGCAGCAGGCACACATGCAAAGGGAGTGTGGGAGACAGTTCTCCATTGCACTGCTCCCACTATTCTTTTTTCCAGTCTCTTAATATCATTACACAAAATTTAGTGCATGAAGCATTTTTCTTTTCTTACCTTAGCACTCTACTTTGGTGGCAATATATGAATATACCATTCTTAAGCTTATTTTTTACTGGAACTGTAATGAATTTTTACAATTTTAGCAATGGTTCTTCAAATAACTAGCTGTCCTGCATAAATCTCAGGTTAGCACTTTCTTCATATAGTCCCTTACCTCCTGGTTTCATATTTAAAATAATGAACAGGTTTTCCATATACTTTAAGAGAACCTGTCAACAATAACAAAGTTCACCACATGGCCTTATTTTAAGGAAGAAAAAGTTCTCAACATTGTCACTTAAGTAATTTTATCAGCCAAATTTTTGTAATAGAAAATAAAATTTATCAGCCTAAGAAAAAAAGGCAAAAATTATCTGGTAGAAAACATTAAATTTATGATGTAAAACAGCAATAAGTATGTCCACCCATGGACACTAGAGTAATATTTAGTGTAATTCTCCACTGAAAGAGTAGTGTATCCTTTCTGTTTGTGCATGTATATATATACATACACGTGTATGCATGCAAACTGTTATATAGCTTCAGAAGAATTTTAAACTGCTTTTATAAAATTCCACTGCCTTAAAAAGAAAAAAAATAAAGAAAAAAATAAATACCTGATGCCTTGTCTCCACATACAACACACAGATCAAACACTTTATTTAGGCCCTGTTCATTGGGTGAGTTGTCTGTTAAAATCTGGAAAAAAAGTGTGAAAGATTTTCATTTTTCTTTTTCTTACCATCAAGAAAGATTAAAATAAATCTCATGCTTGTGGTTTTCCTCTAAGATAGGGGACCAAATCTACAAAGTATGAGGTTTTCTTGACTATGTTTTACGGTCTTCATAGACACAAAGGAGCTACCTGCCATACCACTGAGCTCCTTTTCAGGATGGAACAAAAGTTTTACTTGTAATACTTCTGAAAAGATTTCAGGATTTCATTTATCTAAATACTACCTCTGTAGAACTGACTGACATTTTGAAAAACACTTAGCATCTTTTGTTGATGCTAAGTTGTTTGAAAAACACTTAGCATACTCTTATCTTTTGTTCAATTTTGTATTTATATCCTAATGACTTGTTCATAGTACAGCTGAAACAAAAAAATCTCTTGTAAAGGCTACTATATCTACATTCAGATTTATTAACTCTTTTTTTTATAATACACATAAATGGTGGACCAATAGCAAATGTACTCTGGACACTATCATTAACTCTCAAGTGGTATATAGTTTGGCTTTCAGTAACAGTTTGACATTATTACAGTATTCTTGCCTTGCCTCATTCCTTTATCTCTGGTACCTCTAAACTTCATCAAGCACATAATATTAGAACCCCAGCACTACAGGGCAGGTGCTATAGCCTTCCATTTGATCTTTAAAAACATTATCCCACTGCGACACAATAAGCACAGCAAAAAAATTAAAAAAGGAACACACATAATCACAAGTAACAACCAAGCGTCATCTTGACAATAATGTAAAGCAGAAAAGAACAAATTATTCTTCGCATTAAAAGAAGATGATAATTTAGAAGTTTTAAGAGTTTCTAACTTCTGTTGTGTCTTAATGGGAAGTCAGACTCTCTCATTCTTGCCTTGCATATTCGAAACAGGACCTCTGATAAAAAGAAAGATAACTTACTGAAAGAGAAAGTACCCTATCTTCTATAGAGAAAATTAAGAAATAACTTTTTTTTTTGAAAGTTTGGAAGATAGTATAGATGATATATACAGGAACGTTTAACAAGCATACTTCTTTCTAGTTAGCCTTTGTTAACAATACTGTCTCAGAGATTTATCTATTAAGTTTTCTTTTAATATAACATCTTTTTAAGAAAAATAATATTGATGAGTTAAAAGAATAGTAACCTTTCATTCCTTCCTAATTTCCATTATTAACATTATGTATTTTCACGATATTATATAAAATATATCTACACACAAGTTCTAAGTCCTTCCGTAAATGAAACCTGCACTGAAGTGAAAGTTCCACATAGGGAAGGACTACATGACGAGATAAAAATCCCAGACTCAGAGAACCCATCAACTGACCTTGAACATGAAGAATAAAAATTGATTATTAAGATGAAGAAGAATCACTGAAAGTGAAACAGACGATGGGAAAAAGGGCCTTGCCAAATGAGTCAATGTAAAGATAAGATGCAATAAAGGAGAGGTATTTTGCAGAGCAAATGAATGGGCATTTCAAGTGAAGGCTACAGAAGCAACAAAAAAGGTGAAATTGCAGATGAAAAGATCATTTAGAGGAGAAAATATGAAAGATCCCAAAGAGGATGCAGTTGAACAACAAATGAATGGTACTCTGTATTTCACCAACTTTAAGTGAGGAAAAAAAAAATCTCTACCCATACCTATTAACTGACAAGAGAAAAATCTAACTAAAGTGGCAGAATACTCCATTGTCTCTCAAACTAACCTATTTTGCCCAAACTGCACAACCAGAACTGGAGCTTTTAATTTTTTGTCCAGACTTCCCCTATACCTGAATTTTGCTCTTTAAACCAGTGTGGCACACTTCTCATCTGGTTTATACTTTTGTTGAGGTTTACTTAAAATACAAAATGTATGATACCACTAAACATGCTTAAATGCCTCTCAATAGGATTGACTTTTGTTACTGCTCCCCTACTCATAGTAATAAAATTCTTTGGAGCAAGGACCTTGGATGTCCATTTGCAAAGATCTGTGAGTTTCAAAAAAAAAAAAGGCCATATATAATACAGAGATATGTTTCAAGCTTGCACATGTGGGTAGTGAATCAGAGCAGTGGACTGGCTCCCAGAAGAGCACAAACTAAAAAGATCAGGGGTCTTCAGTTAGGGAAAGAGATCACTTGAAAGAGGATATGATAGTGACTTATAAAAACAATAGAATACTTTATTCCTGTTTCTTATAGTGCAAGAGACACCTAATTAAATATTCATCTCAGAAGATTAAATTAACTAAAGTATTCTTTGCACAACATACAATTATACTGTGGGATATTATACAGACCAAAGCATATATGGTCTATATAAATAACAAAAAAGGTTATTAAACTTTAGTGGCAGCTATCAAATGTGATGGTCTCTCTGCAATCTCCAAATCAGGAGGTCACTCTAAACCATCAACTAATGGAAATGAAAGGATATGCTCAGAAGGATCACTATTTATTTGTCCAGTTTTTAATACCTTTCCTTAAGCACTTGCTTCTGACCATTGTTTCAGTTTAAAATACTAAGTGGACTGTAGCTATCCTAATATTGCCTGGCCTACCACACTGATGTATTTTAACTGCAGCATAAATGTACATGGGTAAACAATATGCAATAGCTACGCTTTAGCTGGAGTGTAGTAATCTCCTACTTCATGCTGAAGGAGCTCACATCTCCCAGGACTTCTGTGCATGTTCTTCACACTCTTCACATCAGTGCCATCCCATCCTTGCCACGTGAAGATATGGGGCAGAAAGCTTGGAAGTTGGAGGGTGAGGATTCCCATACAATGTGTGGAAGAGTAAGGTGCACTGGGGTCCAGTTTATGGAGTTACAACCCAGACTAGTTACAATCTCACATTAGTAAACCCAAAATCTTTAGTACTGTTTTCCCACCCCCACTGAGTAATGTACTTCCCTACTAAATAGTCTCTTGGAGAAACCACCTTGGAGTACAATTCACACAGCTGAACAGTAGCTACAACAGCGTATGAAAAGGAAAACAAGCAGAAAGAAATGTTAAGTGATAAAGACAAGGGAGAAAAGAGTATGTTTTCAACAATACATGAAAACAGATGGACAGTCAATGAAGCAGAAATAAAGAAGGACTGTTGGTACAGCAGGAGCTGGAAATTACAATAACAGTATTCTTTCTAATCTCATGAGCCAGGATATAAATTCTAAAAAAGCAATAAATTTACAAAGAAAAAAAGTTTTCTTTATAATTTCTAAGTAACCATACTGAGTCCTAATGCAAGGGAAAGTATACCGTTAAAAAAAAACCCTCAAAAAAGGAGAACTCAGACAGACAAATTTGGAAATAAAACATCTCTTCTTATCCCATTTGAACCAAAATTATGAAATAAAGTGGATTATCTACCTGGATGTGTTGTGCAGATATATCAGGGGATGCAAAAAACAGTTGGTTGACACCTGCAGCATCTGGAGTTGCTAGGATAACTTTTCCTGGAGTGGAATCTTGTCTGGCAAGGATCACCTTGCTTGGGGTAGAGCCATCATGATTTGTTAAGATGAACTGCTTGCCTGCTGAGCTCTGATCAAGTGCTGTAACAATCTGAATCTTCTGGCCCGTCTGCTGATCTGTGACAATCTAATAATACATTTATCTCAAATTGTTATGGTAATTCAAGTTCACCTTTAGGGCCCAAACCGGGCGCTTGAAGAAAACGGGAATTTTGCCTTTGACATTTGTGAAGCAGGATCGTCTTCCCCTCTGTCATACAAGAGTGAAGTAAACTCAGGTGAAACCTTGGATTTTCACTGTATTTGAACCACACTTTAATCAAGGGTGTTTGAAGTCAAAACCTGAATTCATACTCAAGTTTTACAAATGGCCCGTGCTTTTACAACACTACCAAACCCCCTGACAAATTCTAGCATCCAGGATTCGACATAGCTCAGCCCTAGGACCCATCAGGTTATGAGAAATCTTGACTCTTGAATTCACTGCGTACCACATGAAGTGCTTAGCACCTCCCAGATTTGGCTGCTTAACAAGAAACTTCTTAAAAACAGAAATGTAGACTTCCAAGTGGAAAAAGTAAGCATCAAACAGCAAGAAAAGCAATAATCTTGTTGCACCTGTACATACATTTTAGGCTTCATTTTTTTGGTCTTTTTTTACATATACATTCCTAACTAAAATAAATAAAACAGAATCTCTCTCCCTGCCATTTTTTCTTTTTTTTAAAGGAAAAACTTACTTTCATGGTTCATTTCATAATCAAGAACAGACCTACAGACTGTTTTTTTTCATTTTATCCCTATTTTCAAGCACAAATACAGCAGAACTTTATTCAGTGATCCTTCAGTAACCCTGTTTTTTGCCAGAAGATTATAATCCTCACAGAAAATAATCAAGATTCCATAATTCTTCTATTATAAATCTCACTTTCAGTCACTTCCTGCCTTTCTCCATCAAAATGCCTATATGGAAAACTGCTTGGTTTATTCTGGAGAGTAAGAAGAACCGTCCTACAAAGACTGTTTCCTGCAAACTATTTCTGAACTACAGATCAATAAAATAGTTGCAATTAATTTTTTTTAAACCTATAACCAAACATTCATGTCCATCTATCCATCCCTAACATTTATATGGTCCTTATTACTGATGAAACAATTTATTTCATGGCATAACACTTAGAACTAGTTTCATGTAATCAGGGCAGCAATATTAATTATCTTTTCCAGGTGGAGAACACAGGCCCAAAGAAACTGAATGAGTCACAATTTCATACAAATCTTTATCAATTTTGCTATTGCACCTTCGCAACTAGATTACTACTTTTTCTAAATGTTCAGTATACTTGAATTTATTTCAAAAACCTGTGTATAGCTTACATTTTAAAAAGATAAGCAGTGAGAGATATAAATTACTGAGTGCCTAATTTCAGCAGTTATAAATCAATATTGCCACTTTCAAATATACAGAAATTACAAGTTTCAAAATATACAAAAGGAATCTGTTTCCTCCAGGTGGCCTTTTGCTACTAACATTTCAATGGCTCAAATTTCACATTTTTTCTCTGCAAAACACAGTTAAAAAGCTTATTTAAGACAGAAGTCCAGGTAAGATGATAAAATTCCAGAGGCTAAAGATATAAGAAAAGAACGTAAATTATCATGAGATTTGGGGTGTAGGGTAGGAAGACAATGCAAAAACCCCACAGCAGTTATCAACATGATTAATACAGGGTTTTCCATTCAGTTTTCTCAGATATCCACATGTCCGGGACCACAGATGACTATAGCAGTCCCTTATTTCTCCTTTCTATTCCTTTATGTTGGTTCTATATTCTTTAGAAGGCAAACTTTCTTGCCCTTTCAATTCCCTTCTTTGCTCAACTGTCTCCTTCCATTGCGTTTTTCTTCATTTTACAATCTTTATTTTTCCTGTATCATCTGGCTATTTTCGAAGTAGCTGATGTTCACTTCCCCTTCTCTCCAAACACATCTACTTTATTGGGATTAGAAGAAATCCAATGCATGTTATCCTCAACAGGGTGCATACATGTACAACAGGCAAACACAGAATATTGTGCTGTTTCTTGAATCTCCAGACCTGGTCTTTGAAAGACACTCTTATCTAAATCTGTCTCCCTATCAAAACTTAAAAGGTCAACTATGTGTACATCAAAAAAGGCATATACTTGATCTAGTTAGGTTTATACAAGGTATAGTATAAAACTAACTCAAAAACCAGCACGTCCCAAACAGTGAAGATACAAATTTGAACTAAAGTTGAAATTATTTTTTGGATAGATATGCTAAATTATCTTTTTCCTATTGTAGTCCAGCTCTGTAATTTAAAAAAAGGTATGTATTTGTAGATAAGTATGGCAGGACAGTAAGCGGAAGAACCATTGCTACTTCATACAATTCACTTCACCTCCTATTTAACAAATAGTGTTCCAATTCTTCAAATGGCTTCCTGCAGTTCTAGGAGGATGCCCATGTAGTTTTCACTACATGATACAGTGTTACGTTAATACCCATACAAAGCTATTCAATCTGCACAAATGATTTCTGCAGCTGTCAAGCATTTGATAACTGACAGAGGCATAAGAGAAAGCAGTTTAAACAAGCACAGTCTGCCTGCAGCTGACCTCTTATGGCCATATACCTGCAAAAACTCCACCTAAATCGCAATGGGACTCTGAAAAGTGGAGCAGTCCACCAAAGTATAACAACTTGCAGTACCTAAATGTTGAGATAAGAAAAAAAAAATCAGAGGGAAAAAGAAAACCACTTATCTTCTCAAGGGAATCCATCAGGGCTCAGCGACAACACATTATGTTTCTTAATAATCTGAAAGTCAGTATCGCTAAAGGGATAATGTTATAAAACAGGAATACAGTAATTCAGGATTGTCTGCTTAAAAAATACACTTTCCCCATGTATTTCATTTAAGCACCCTGACGATAATGGAGGATCGTATTTTCCTTTATTGCTTTTAAGCCTTGTCCATTAACAAGTTTTGACTTCCATTTGAACATCATTTCAATAAATTAAATGCCTCAATAATTCTGTGTTCCTGTTTTAGGGAAAAAAAAGGTGTCTAGACACAGAGGACTAATCCACCTGTTTATAACATAGGCAGTTTTGAACAGAAATGTCTGTTTAACAACAAATGTGACATTCAACTTTTATCCTAGAGAAATGTTAGCATTCCCTAAAAAGGGTGACTAATGAAACATGTTTTAAAGAACATCCTACTGAGCATTTTGTATCTCAAGATTTCAGATAATTATTTATGTGCATGTAACAATAATAAAATAAAGGAAAAAATATCGATTGAAAATATAAACTCGAATCAATTTAAAATTTATTTTGAACATTTCACTGAGATGTATTTGCTCCTACAAACTACTTTACACATAAATTCTGCTTTGAGGAAAGTTTTATAATAATTTATTATTATTGATATTGGTGACATGTTTGTAGATGCCTGTTGCAGGAAGGATGCCATTCCACTGAGTGTTGTTCCCACATATCAAGAGACAACCACCGCCACAAAGCGCTTACCATCCATTTTGAAGCAAGAATCAATGAGCATGGTGAAAAAAAGACAAGGGACAAACTAGCTGGGTTAGAAACAAGTGATCTTCCAACTACATGAGATGATGAAAGCTATATAGAGGTCCCTGTCCCTAGAAATACAATTCTTCTATGTTCATCATATTTGCAGTAATTATAGTGCCTAACCAAAAGTAGTTCTCCCCCACAAAAAAAGGCGACACACAAGGGTTAGAAGTCTGCCACTGGCTATGAACCAACAGAACTGTCCTGCTGTTCAACAATAAAGGCTCATGGGTTTGTATGTCACCATCCCACATTCAGACCCTGATGCTCAAATTACATTAAATGGCTTCACACTACAGGGACACTATAGCATACAGGTATTGACAATGAAAACAGAGGCTAAAGAGATGGTGGTTAATTGATTAACATAAATTAGTTAATAAAAGGTACAGCTGTACACAAAGCGTAGAAAAGGAGTGGAGGTAGCTGAAAGAATAAAGACCTACTGGATAGATAAGACTGGTACCATGAGTAGAGCACAGGTAGGGGGTGATAAAACAAAACAAAAGATCATGTATGGGGGGCGGTTGTGAAGAGTCTTGGACGGTTGAAAGCTTGAATGCAATGCACTGAAGTAAGAAAAAACAGTGGAAAATATTGATGAGTGAAGCCAGCAAAAGAAAAAGCAGCCAAGATTCCACTAGCAGCTGACTCGCTTAAATGAGAGTGGTTTTGTATCCAATAACATATATCTGAGAATATTTTTAAAATTTATTCTGCAGCTGATATTTTTCTCTAGGATGAAATTTAAAAATAAAATGTTTGCAAGGACTTGCATTGATTTTAAGGGATAAAATATAAAGTCTATTCCCCAAATCCTCCTAATCTCCATATACACACATCTATGTTGATTTAACTACCCACATTGCCAAAAACTTCCTACCCTCACTTGAATTGGAGATTATTACCTGGCCAGGCTATGAATTAGCATACCAGGACATGTAACGTTGGTTGGGACAACCAAAAACCAGTATCCTTCTCAGACATTAGGCTGCCTTGCACTTTTTTATGATTTGTATCAATACAATGCAGTATTTCGCTCCCTCCCTGCTCCAAAATGTTCCAACAACTCAGTTGAATTACCAAATCTAAAAATTACTCAGCTTTTAAAGAGCAATATCATTACAGTATTGGGAAAAGTCTTCTTCTGTTCAGTGGTTATAATTTTTTGTAGATCTTAAAATTCTTAGGAGAAAAAAGGAAAAAAAAGGAGGGGGGGAAGCATTGGAATGTTTTATTCCTGTTTATATAGAAATGGTCTCTGCCACCCAGGGCTGAATGTTCACATTCAAGCAAATAATATGATGCAAATAAAAAAGAACCACATGTGAAAACTGGCAGAAATAGTAGTTCATCTCTGCTTTTAAAATATATCAGATGAAGCATACCTGTATACGTTGTGGTAAAGAAAGGCCTGAATCTGCAGGGACAATCTGTATTCGCTGTGCTGTCCCATCCATTAGTGTTTGTGTAACAGCTCCCTGGGAATGGGTAATCTAGAAAAAAAAGAAACAAATGTAATGGATTGACAATGGATATACTACCTCAAGGATGGATACACTACCTTAATGGACGAAACCTTAATGTTTCACCAACTTCTGATTTCTCTGCACAAGGCACTGGAAAGCCTGACACTCTTACTGTATAAGGAATGCAAATGCTTGTAATCTAATTTAATAGTTTAATTTTGCTAGTTAGAAAATTCAGTTTGTTTCACTGTTTTAAGCCCATTTTGAAATACCTTCCAATTTGAAATTTAGAAACATGTTAAGTAAAACAAGTCATTGTTGACAAGTCCATGTAAGTCAATCAGACTGAATATTTATTACTGTTGATGTTCATGAGACACATACTAAACACAATACCTTTCATCATAGCTGTGCTACATTTGCATCAAAATATTTTTACCTTAATGGCCTACTTAAAGTGACAAAAGAATTTTTGGTGTGGAAACACAGCAATTGGCCTTTTCTGTCCTGTTTCTGTTCTTCTGTTAAAGCAGCAAAAACAGAACAACAGAATTCTATATTGGGGAACTATCAAGAAAGTTAGAGAAAATTAATGAAATGCACAAAGTTGGCAAGCAGTGTATCTTAAAAGAAATTTAAATCTCTGTGTGAATGCTCTCAGACACAATTTGTGGAAATGCTTTAACAATTACCAGTATTTTAAAAATTCTTCATGTGCTATAGCCAAAGGTATATGGGGGAGGGTATTATTCATTAAATTATTTGGCAATAAAAATTAAGAAGTACAGCTGCTATTTACAGAAGCTTGATTGGAAAGGCTGGACTTTTTGTAGCACAAAGGAAGTTTGTCTTCATAGAGTTTAGACACCTTCAAACTGAAATTTTTGTCTTAAATTCCTGAGTAACCCCCTGAACTTTTTGCAGTTCAAAACCTCTGGAACATCATCCAATTCTGTATTAATAATAATTCTCAGTATTTACACCATTATAAAAATGCTCCTCTTCAACTGCCGCCCCCCCCCAAAGAATTAATACGGAGAATATATATCTATATCTCCAGTAAAGGTACTCTTTCATAACAGGTTGAGAGCTTTTTCATTCCTCCTGGATCAGCTTCCTGATTTTGCAACCACACCACCATGTAAATGCTAGTACCAGCAGAAGAAAGGAGGCAAGAACACACAGCTGGAGGTGAGCATAAGAAGGGGAAGGAACAGTGGGTAAGAGTTCCCCTTATAGCAGAATACAAGCTCCCATCAGCCTAAAAGCTGATTTTGAAATTTTACTTGAAAATGCATTACTTTTGGTACCAGTCTCAGCTCTTATAACCTACTTGCTCCTATCCCTTCAGCTTGGTAGGTACAACTGGTTGGTTAGTCATTCAGTGATCTGGAATAGGACACTGATGCAGGTTAAAAAGCTGCCCAGCAAACAGACAGACAAACAAAGGCTATTCTTAGCACAGATCAAACCTTCAATCCAGATCTCCACAATGCTCAGAAGCAGAGGCATCAGAGCAAAATGAGAGAGTGGGATTAAGCTGCTGGGGGGATTGCTTGAGCTGCCAGCAGCATCAAAAGAAATGCTTGTCAAACTACTGCCCAAGCCATTTTCGAACACTGCTTTCTAAAAATACCCGATTTTTCATGAGTATGAATACTTTCCACATTCAAACAATTCTCCACTTCTTTGCTTAAGTAAAGGACAAAGAAGAGTTCATTATATAGCAACATTTAGAGTTTGAAAGAGATACTTTCAAGCACTTAAATTCGGCATCAGCCTTTCAAATAACGTGTACACATGGTGATTTACAGGCAATCAGAGTTTTATGCAAATTTATCTTTGCTTTACAAAATAAGCTACATATTCCAGGACTGTTTTATGCTTGCTCCCTTAACGTGTCATGATCTACATGTTGTGTAAGGTAAACCTGCTCTTCAACCCCATAAAATGTCAGCTTGACAGTTTTACTTCTAAACAGAATACAGTTTTTTTATTGCAGTTAACAAAAATATTGGTAAGAATAACCGCAGTATTTGTTAAAAATTACATTTTGTATGTGTATGACAGACTCTGTTTCAACAAATACGTAGCTTTCCTCTGTTACTGTTACCTGGCAGGACTGTGGAAACAAACCACCATATACTTAGTGTACCCAACCACAGATTAAAGAAAGCAGATTGCTGCGGGCTCAACAGACAACTTCCCTACATGAATCAAGGAATGTGATCTTGATGTAGAAATATGAATTATCTCACACTCAGCAAAAGATGATTAGCAGTTGGCAGAATTTGAGAAAAGATAAACGTTGTGCAATGTTCCATATAGGCAAGGCTATAAATTCTTTTTTTTAGTAAGTTTTGCTTTTATGCAAAAAAGCCCTAAATTAACAAAAACAGATGTTTGTGAACATCATCATTACATCATTTGTGATAAATTTGTGTTCTAAAATGCTTCATGAACAAGAATTAATTTTATAAAGAAATCAAAACCTATGTCACAGAACATGTCTGACCATTATTTCAATGAGAGACAGGAGCACTTTCCATTCTCATCAGAATGGCAACACCTGTCTTTTTCCTTTCATGTTCTACTCATGTAAATTTTTCTTGTAAATTCAATTAATACTATTTCAACATTCAAGAGAGTTACAAATGCTAGCAAAAATACTGCTGAAGTTCCATAGACCTTAAACTATGGTTTTCAATGCTTACATCGAATAAGAACACCACCAAACAACTACAGCTAGTAGGTCACAGGTAAGTAGGAATGTAAGATATTACATGAAGGCCCCTCTAAGACAACTTTCCTTGCTGACTCCACCTTTCAGGCAGTGCACTCATGCATGGCATGCACCTTTGACAGTAATTTTGGCTTACGGAGTCCCACCGTACACTGCCCTGAGTGATGCTTTTCAGTCCTTCTAACCATGTGCCAGGTTGGGCTGCACCTTCTACCAGGGAAAGGAACTGACCCCAACTGGGAGGGAGAAGACCTTCCTCCACTATCCCGTAATTTTTTGTTCCCAGTTTTGTCCACCACACAGTGACACAAAGAGCTTACATGAGCAAGACTAGCATAGCGTAAGAATAAGTGGCTAAGTGAGGACTGGGAAATGCTTAAGCTGCACCGCTGCCTAATAAGATGTGACAGTCTCAGGCACAGTAAGACCTTGCTAAAGGACAAATCTTAATCTACACTGCTGACAGTATGACATCCATGAAAACTGTACGGCTGCAGTTTCACCATGAACAGAAACAGCCAACAGTTCTCCGCAGTGCCGCACCTCCACTCCCTGCGTCTTCTCCCCTGCCTTCCTCTTTGGCTACCAGCCATCTCCTTTATGCTGGCTCTGGTACTCATTAGACCTTCTCAGACCCTACTCAATGCACTAACCCAGCGGAAAACCTTCCACTTGTTTTGGCGGGGTTAGTTTGCTGCTAGTGTGGAAATTAAATAAGGTAAGAAGCAGGAAAAGGACCTTCCCTCTCCCATGGCACTAAGTCAGCTCAGCGTCTCATAGAATCACGTTATGAAATTGAGAAACAACCCTCACAGAGTCTAAAAACCATCATCACACCATCCTCTTTTCCAAGTGGAATGTACACTTCAGCTACCTTTGACTAGCCTGTACTTTCAAAACAAAAGAAAAACAAACAAAAAAACAACCCAGGAAATACAGCTCTATTTAGACTTCCACAAGGAATTACATTACCAAAACAAAACTACACTAGGCACACCATTCTCACCTATAAAGGGGACAAGTGAGAGAAAGAAAAACCATACATCACATAAATCACTTCTGTCCTTTGAGACAGCCTTAGCAACACTCAGATGCTACAACAATAAAAGCTATAAGAATTTATACAGAATAGAATTAACCACACCCCCCCCCTTCTATTTGAAATCAAGACTGAGAAGAACTAAAGTTATTTGAAAAGTAAGTCTATGTCTAGACAAGAAACCAAGAGTGGATATTTCAAGCTAAAAAATACCATTTATTTAACATAAATAAGATACTGCTTCTATGTAATTTAAAGTGGTGCTAATTTTAAATAGACTATACTATGATGAAACGTTCTAGATAAGTATGTATACTCTTATCCACACTCCCAAACTATCTGTGCATCTCCAGAAGTTCTCTGGCTGCAGTACGCAGATTATGCACACAGATTACAGAAAATGAAAACCAGAAGTTAGCTGAAAGAAGGGTTCAATCTTCCTTTTGACTCACACCAAACACCAACAAATATTTTACAGTGAAGAGCATGGCAAACCTTTACTCATGAAAACAAAAATGACAACTGAAGCAATTGCTTAATTGGAAAGTAAAAGCTATGTATTGGCAACTCTTGATTGTAAATTTTGTAACAGAAACTGAGCAAAGCAATTCTACAACCACAGGGCTCTCTGAAGACCACTACAGGCCCAAAAAGCAAAGCTGAACAGCTAGTCACTTACTGGAAACATTGCTAGATTTTCCTTAGCTTCATTTGTGTAGGACAAACTTTGGCAAGAGACTTGCAGCATAACTTTAGAACAGACATAGTTAGTCTAGTCTTCCATGGGAGAGTCTCCAGAAGCTTTGGGTGCACTAAAAATTATTTTCTCTTGTGATTTTGGTTTTTATGTTATCAGTCTGTGCGTTTTATTATTCAATGTCTCTTAAATAGGACTCAAAATGTATGTACCTCTCCCATTTGCTGTTCAATAATTTGATGGGCCAGTTCCTCTATGGTTGCCATGATCTTTAATCACCAGAATTTCCTGTCAAAGAAAGGAAAGAAGATGCTTAACATCTATAGCCTCAATAGTAGAAGTATATCGGGGAAAATATAGTTCACGTAAGTAAAGTATGTTCATAGTTGTCTGAAGGTGACATCCCTGCAGAATTTGAAGTTTGATTACACTATAAAAGTAATAATTTATTTTCTATTTGTAAACTTCTGTATCTTTTTACTCAAATAACTCACACAGAGACTTCCTATTTTTCCCCTTCTGCTTTCCCAAAAAGCAACAATATAATAAACTCCCTGTGAGAACAGAAGTGTATTACTGACCATGACATCAGCAGGGACATAATTAACATCTTAAAAACTGGAACAGAGCCAATTTTGTTAATGCAAATCAAGGGGGGAATCTAACTTCTTCTGAACTCATACTGATTTTTTAGTATTAACAGGAGTGTTTGAAGGTCAATTTTTTAATTAATAGGAGGCACTATTTGGAAGGCAGAAAATATACATGTTCAAAAAACAGATGCTGTTTTGCCTTCAATACTGCAGTTACAGCATAAGAAGTCCAAATCTTCATAAGAATTCTGTAGGATTTAACAGACACTTCTACATTAATGCTGTATGAAGTATTCAGATGTATGCCTTGTTTGTCTGGGTATCGATTTACAAATATTCACGAGGCAGTACTTAAAAGGAACATACACAAATTATGAAGCACCATAAACACTTAATTTTCCTGACAAAAGCTGTATTAAAAACACTGTTGTATCTACTTCTTCTGTGAACCAAGACAGTACTCCTACACTAAAGGATTTGTCTATATACTAAATTTGCTTTGTTTCAACTATACAAGGTACACAGGTTATACACCCTTCTCATTGCAGGCAAAGTTATAAAGATTTTTAATATCAACACGCATTTTCCTGTATGAACACAAGAATAAATGCTGTCAGTATAAGGGATTTTTTTATACAGTATAAAAGGTTTATTTATTTATTTCACAAACAGGAATGGTGCTGTGTAACCATACAAAAAGTTAGAATGCTAATGAAAGTAGTTACATATGTAGAAAAGCTATATATATAGCTACTTGGTTTTCACTGTTTAACTTTGCTAGAACTTCTAGGAACTATCTCCTACCCCAGTGATCTCTAAACTTTCCCAATCAATTATGCAAATAAAAATGTAACTTATTTTGAAGCTCATTCTGCTCCTATAACTGGAAAAAGCGATCTCTTTTGACCAGGGCAAGAACTGCAGACCTTGGAAGTGTGCATAGCAGTATACTAAACCCTGATCGATGTGTGGAAGGGAAGACTATAGAAATATTTGGGCACTGTAGACCATTCTTAATCGGCCACCAGCACGCTGCATTGTTAGTTAAATTAAGACAAAAGATGACAGGCATACTCATAAAACATATGAGACCGAAGTGTATGTTGAAAAGCATTATCTCCTTAGAAGATCTAATAAATGTCAGCACCCTTGCAGGAGCACTCTATTAACACGCTTCTGCAAGCAGTGAGCTGCAGCGCAAGCACTATTCAAAGACCACGCAGATTTTCAAGACAGCCAATGTATTTTATCAGATGTTTTCTTCTTTTAAATAAAATACTAGCAACAAAATATTGCATTGTTTACACACACAGTGCCAGAAATTAGTACTACTACTTTAAAAAAAAAAGTTTAACATCTTAAAAGCAAATTAGAGAACTATTTAGTAAGACATACACACTTTCGGGTAGGACAGATATACTTTTTGCAGAGTTATTTCAGAGGAAGACCTTACTGCTTCATGACAATTTGACATACCAAAAATATTGGCATATGATGATAATTTGCATAAAATTAAGAGTAAACTAAGTAAAATGCTGAAATTCTAGTCTGGTCTCAGAGTTGATCCCGCTTTGAGTGGGGTTTTAGACTACAGACCTCCTGATGTCCCTTCACACCTGGAATATTGTACAACTCAAAAATGCGCTATTTTTTTAGCTACAGGAACAGTAAGAGTTGCTTGCAATTACAAAAAATCCACAATATTTTAAAAGCAGTTCGATTTGCAAAATCTTTTGACTGCCTCCATATAGGTCTACTGTGCAGATATTTTCAAGGACACAATAAACGATCATCTAATTTTAAAATTTTACTTCACTGAGTGTCTAGTTTAAAGAGCTATGCACAAGAAAGCTTATTTTGAGCAGTTTAAACCAATTTTATGGAGAATACATGTTCCCCTATGTCAGCCTTTTGAGACAGCAGTAACATCTTCCATTCTGCAACCACTGTCTCTAGGATTTTCTACATTATTTTCCCAAAAGAAACTAGACTACATCAGTATCATTTTCCCCATCAGAAAAGCCAGGTCTATAATCCTTTCAATAACAAAGTATGATTATGACCTTCTTGATTTTAGTCATATTTACCAACAGAGCCTATGGCTACTTTATTTTATGTTTTTCTAAAACTCCTAGTGTTTTGGCCTGCAGAATTATCATGTTCCAACATGAATATTGAGTACTAATTATTATTGCTATAGCTGTGTTGCACCAACTCAGCAGCACATGGAAATGAACAATACAGTAAAGTGAAAAGTTTCATTTATTGTTCATCTAGTAAAAGCTTGCAGTCAAATACTGAACTTGCACAGGAGGGAAAACCTAGAAAATAACTTTTACAGAAATTGACTCAGACATGAAGAATAAAAAAAATCCTTACCTATCATATCTGTGGCACTGCAAAATTATAATTAAAGATTCTCTTTAATGTTCTCTATCATACAATTATTTTAACATATCAGCACATTAATATTTTTGCCACAAACTCAGTAAATGAAAGATGGAGAGATCTGATTTCTCCAAGCCTCCAGGAGTACTCTGTCCACAGTCTTAACAAGGAAGAAAGGTCTTTTCTTTTTAATGTTGCAGACTCATTACTACCTTATTCAAAACAATTCTGTCACCAAAAGGGCTAGCCCTAATCTATCTTTTGGCCCTAGTTTCCAATCTCTCTCCCTGTTGCCAGCACTGGTACATCTGTGACCCACAGCCAGCAGCAAAATTTCATTTTTGTCCATGTTAGTTCCCAGCCCAAGGAATGACTTGCACTTGCTATATTACCATGCAAACGCTACTGCTGTACCAGTGGTGGAGGGGAACTGTAGATCACACCTTTCCACAGCAGCAGCAATTTACATCATCTTAAGCCATCTGAAGTCTCCCATACTTTCCCACAGCGCTATATTGTTGCGAGATGAGCCTTGGAGCTTAGACACACTTATTTTTGGATCTTACAGGTGAACCTGGTGAAGAAACAAGAAACAGAGGATAAAAAAAGCAGCACACAGCCACAGGACAAAACAGGCAACACTTAGGATGGTGAAGTGGCCTAGCAGAGACTTCTGGTCCATAACCCAAAGTATTGTACAATCAGGAGATTGACAGGGAACTATCTTCTTGCCTCACCCCCTATTTCTAGGAAGGGTATTATTTTCTAATTGTGAGAACCTTAATAGTCAAAGCTACTTTTAAAAACAATGTGAGGAAAGCAGTGCAGTTATAAAAGTTTCACACACACGAGGTTATTTATAGCTAAACTTTGTATTCTCTAGTAAAATACTCTTCAGCACAGACTTTTCAACCTCTTAGTAGTTAGCCCTCCAGTTAACAGATATTGACCTTTTCAAGTCCCAACACAGAACTAAATGGTGTCTCATCTTTGAGATGGTGGACTTTGTGTTCTTTGCCACACTGCCAAATCCTCACCAAGAGCATGGGGAGAAATTGTACTGGTTATTGCAGAATTCTGCATTGGTGCTAAAAACTGTCTGTAACAAGATCTCTCTCTTGTGAGCAAGATGAATAGCTATGAGAGAGAGCAGGTATTTTTACATTATTAATTCAGTGTTATCAAACAGTGCTAATAAAATACTGAAAATACTCAGCTCTCTCAAATCCAGAATTGGCCATAGGCATCCTTTATTCTTGCTGCTAGAGGCAATGTAAGTATGCTGTTTTACTCTTAAGAGCAGCACAAGAGGTTCTCTAAAAGAGATTCCCTGTCTTGATGATGTATTATTTTGGCATAAGTTAGAGATGAGAAAAAAAGTAGGAAGGAATTTGGAACAGAATAGAGTGCTACTCAATCACAACCTCCAAGATGTACTCAGTTGTGGCAATACAGTCTAAATGCCCCCAAAATAAACAAAATTAAAGAAAACCCAGAGGGCAGTGGTAAGCAAATCCTTTGACAAAATGTTTAGAATCAAACTACTTTAAAGGTGATGATTGTTAAATAAAAACCTAGTGAAATTACAATGGACTTTGAAAACCTGAGTAGATTAATATTCCCTAAACAAGTTTTGCTTCCATCCTTCCCCAATCAGAAGACTTTTACTGGTAAAAAAGATTTTCTTTGAAATGCAATTCTCAGAACCAAGAAAGAAAAATCTGTGTTCACAAGAGTTTTCAAACCCAGCTATTTCTGAACTTGAAGAATGTCACCTCTCCATTCAAAGCAACTTCAAGGAGGTTTTTCTCAACAACTATAATCTTTAGAGAATGACTTGTAAATGGCATGGCTCTCAAAAAAAAAAATCCCTCAAAAAAGCATAACAAACACTTAAGTGTCCATCATTGAGGGTCTCAACCACCACTTAAGGACAGCTTTTAAGAATGCTGGTTTTAACATTAATGCTTCACTGTACACCTGACAGTGCATGTTAGAAAAAAATATTCTATTTTACCTACAAGTAATTTAACAATAAAAATTGAAAAAATAAGAGGGAAACTCATCTTGACACTGCGTAAATTCTTGATCATAGTCATGAATTCACCAGCTATGAGCTTGAAGTATGAATCTCATACATCCCAATCCTGTTGAGACACAGAAATCTCAAACCAAACCAAAAGCTTTTCAGCTGCTCATCTGATCATTCTGTGCTGCTAGTGATATCATCCTGCAGCTCAGAGGCACACTTCTGTAGTGTCGTCTCAGTAGGAAACAAAAAGACCAACCTTCAGAATCAAGGTGTGTGCTTTAAGGAATTACTTTGCACCTGCTAGTTCTCCTAAACGAGATGTGACTGCCCTCACAGCTAAGATGTATTAGTAAAACAAGTTAACTTAAAAACTGAAAGTGACTTTAACACGTTTTACCTTGCAGTAAAGCAGTGAAGGAATACACATGTATGCAACTATGATGCTCCAGCCATAGGGAAATTAACTCTCAGAGAGGCACAAACCATTAGAAGTGAATTTTTGAAACTCTATCTAAAAGAGGCACCTGCTTCTCATTTGAACTAGACTTGCATGAACAGAGTACTTCAAGCATACAAACAAGATTGAACTCTTATGATGAAGAGGAATCTGGAGAATAGGTTGAGGCTGTCCTACCTCTTCATGCTGTCTGGAATAAGCACAAGGAAATTCAACCTATGTATGCAGAAACAGCTGTCAAAGCCAGACAAATCATCTGAGCATGAGCATGGAGCACGCATACAATGGAAAAGGAATATACACACTTGAGTAAAAATCTGCAACTACTATGACCAGATCACAATAAAGAGTTGCTATGTAAAATTGACATAACATTTTTAATCGTTTGCATGGATTATTAACATGTTGTTTGCTTAGTTCGGACTACTACTTACATAAAAATATTAACACTGTCAGCAGTGTTCTTGCTACAACTATTGCTAGTAGCAATGGAAAATTTCTGGAGAGAAGCTGGTAGAGATAGAGCCTACACTAGCTCTTGATAACTTAGAAGACAGCACTGAAAACCATGTTAGTAATCAATAAAAATATTAAGCAAACCACCTCTGACACGCAGTTATTATAACGTGTACACAGAAATCTGTTGCCTAGAAAATATTACAATGAAAGTGTTGCAATAGCATAAAGTGTGTGTATGTATGTGTATATATATATATATATAAATTTCCATTTCTGGGACTTAAGTGGGATAATTGAAGTGACAGAATTTGTTAGCATACCTTTACAATTATTAAAAAAAAAATCTCTAACACAATAACTAGGTTCTTTCCTAGATATAATTCAGATCAGTACCAACTGACAACTGCTACATTATGAAACAGCTATGAAAGCAGTTTTTTTAATTAGTGTTTACAACAGTAATTGATGCATTGGAAAAGCATACTCAGTTTTTCTGCATTTTCATGCATGCATTAGAACTTGGCAATTTGAGGCCTCTTTTGATGTGACATTAATCATCCTACTGGATTCTTTTTAGAAAACCTATCACTTGAACAAAAGGAAGGGGTTACTAGCTCTTCACATTTTTGTGTTGAAGTTTTGTCATTCAAAGTCATCACTAAATAATAAAAAAAAATATAGAGTTGAGTTTTTCAGCATGAAGCACCACCCTTCTGGTAAAGCCTTATTTATTTATTTCATTGCAAATTCAGTTTTTGAGGGTATTGAGCTTGTGATTACATGTTTTTGAGAGTATACTGCAGAATTGTAAAGTTCTTGAGCTATAAATGTTGATAAATCCATTTGTAGAGAAGCTGTGAAACTTTAATTGCTTTGACTCGCAAATTGTTAAGTTTAAAAGGTCAGAGTTAAGTTAGAAACAGTCCTATTATAGGCATAAAAATCTATCGGTGCATTTATACTGTTGCAACATTGCATTTTTAAACTTCTGTACTGAAAGAAGCCTGTAAACAAAACTAAACTAAGACTGTTAAAAAGGGATAAATGCCAATATAAGCCTCTGGGGATTTTGTTTTAACACAGTGACTTCTTCAGAGCGATGTACATCAGGCCTGATCTATGAAGTTATACTGATTATGAGGATATGATCTTATGCTAGCTTCACTTCAGCAGGTGAAATTCCTTTGTGTACACAAGAACAACCAGCACATTAATAATCCTTAGCAGTCAGTATCTCAGTCCCACTATGCTGGCTCTTGCCAGCAAGTCAAGCACTGATTCAAATTCTCAGAAGCTAGAGAGCAGTCTGAAACACTGGTCAGACTTTAGCAGCTCTTATAAGCAGAGGCAGCATAGCTTGGAATGCCCTGCTGAATTAATCCTCCATCTCATCTTCTCAAAGCATACATGTGGATGAGCTACTCCTGAACAGGTTGCTGAATCACCAGAAAGCAGTGCATTATTCTGAAGTTTGTCTTTACTGTTTGTGCTAAAATGCCATGCAGTAAACAGTAATGCTCAGCAACTGGCTCAACAGCACCTTGGCCACCTGTATATTATAGGTGGAACGACAGCGAGGAGTGCTAACTGTCAGGAGTTGCACTGATGTTCTTGATTATGCATCAGAGCTCTTAAAATAGAGTGTAATCTTAATTTTGGCCTGAGGAGATGGAATTTCCATGGATTTTAAGAAAAAAAAATTGTAAGCGATTAGTGTCTCTGACACTTGCAAATATCACGCTCAACTACATCCTAAAATAAAGGCTGATGAAAATCAGGTTACTCCCTCATTTACCTGACATGGCATAAGTGAGGGTATGGCTGATGTTGGTGCACAGCTTCATGCTTTGCAAACACATCCTTTGTAACGTGTGACTTGTAGCTACATAGAGTGAAAAAGTGATACATTTTACAGGATTATTCCCTTATGTTTTCCATCTTTTTTTTTAATAATGTGAAATTAGAGTATTATTGACAAGAACTTACAGATTAATTACACCATGTTTTATACTGTGACACTTGCTATTTCAAGTTGCATAAACATTCAGTACTAGGTTCTTTTGTTGCTTTATTTAACTTAGTGATCTCTAAACACAAGGGCACTAACTGACAAATCCATTATCTCTAACAATGGTACTCTGTACTGAAATACCTTAACTTAAATCACCTCAAATAAACCACTTGACTTTGCTCTGAAGAGCACGTATAACGATGAAAAACCTCACCAACTTCAACGTTTGAACAATAAACTTTCAGGCAGCATTTCATGCCACAGCTCAGCTACTGAAATGGCTAGCTGAAACAGGCATTCCTATCCCATTCCCCATTTTTGCTGTATTATTTCATCTCTTCTTGTGCTGGTGTTGGTATATACATAATGCCCTGAGGAGTCAGTTCAAGGAACTGAACTGGCAGAAACCTCTTTCTTATTTGTGGAGTTAGGGCACAGTTTCAAAGGCAGTTTGAACAGAATTACAGCTCACCCCTGGGGAGGAGGTCCTGCTGACCCTGACCAAGCTGCGGTGGTGATGACCACACACTAGGACAATTAAAGTCACTAAAAAGACAGAAAACTAACCTATCAGAAATGCACCAAACAACTCAACTTATTTACTCTGCAGTCAGATTCATTCCACTGCAGACAAAAGGGAGAACATGTTGTTAGAAGTCAAGGAAGGGAGAAAAAAAGGAAGATGGAGGAGGCAAGCCTCCTCTTCCATCACTGGTGGCGGGGAGCTGATAATTCAGTGCAGCTACACTGTGAAACTGTATCCTTTGTCTTCTGCCCGTCCAGCTGCCTGACACAGCTCACTGTGGAGTCAGACAAGCACCACTTCCAGTTGTGCGAAGCAGGAAGGCTGCCTCTTTGAGCAGTAGCTACCTGTTAGGCTGTGCATCTTGACACTGAAGACAAGGGGGCACAGCAGGTCAAGAAGAACTGGCTATCAACAAATTCTAAGCTAACTTTGGGACAGATGTAAAAAGTTTCGTAGTTCACCTTCTGCTTATCTAAAGTATCTATGTTAGACTTCACATCAGGTATGCTTACTCACTCTTTAGAGATGCCTGCAAAGAATTAAGCAGAAAAAATGCTTTAGCTGTTTTTTCTTCTATTATGTAAGCTTACAAATTTAGCACATTTTTCATGTTTCTCAAAGCTTCTTTTCCCAAGTTACTCCAGACAAAATTCCCAAAAGCTGAACAGTTTCACATGAAATAATGAATATATTCTAAACTCGGAGCTATCTGAAATTCGGAAATACTCCTTAAACACTTTAGAAAAAACCTTCGCTTCCCAGTAAAAAAAGAGATTTAAAGAACTGTCACCACAGTGAGTTTTGATCTTCAATAACTGGAAGTAATCTTCAAGGTGTTCTCATCTAAGGTCAATCTTCCTGATTTCAGAAATCTTTCTTTTTTCCACACTTGTCCAAATCATGCCACATCCTTCAAAGCACACATCAGGAAACACATGAGAAATTTTTTTATTGCTAGTATAGGAAAGGAGTAGATTGAGTCAAATCATTGATGGTTTCTCCCTTGAGAATGCTTTGTTCTCCTTTCAAAGGGAATGAGATAAATCAAGCTAAACCAAACTTTATCCAGATGCTAGTTAAAGACTGCTAATCACATTAATATTTCCTTTCTAAAGTTATCTAAAACAATGAAAGGATAAGAGCTAGAATTCTAAGAGAGATCAGTGAACACAACATGAAAAAAGTGCACATACTTTTAGGATCTTCTTTATAATGTCCCACAATTAGAAGAACTGTAATAATATTACAGTTATATTATTACTCCAAGAGGGGGAAGGAGGAGAGCCAAGGCTCCTGCCAATACATCAAGCGCTAAGTTGTTTGCAAACATTGCCCAATTAAATTTTACCTCATTCATATCTCCCTTTGAATACTCTTGCAAAAATTACTGTCTTCACTCACTGTTTCAACCAGTGAGTCTACAGTTGCTTATAGCAATTATTGCTTAATTGCTCTACTGGATTCCCTTTTTCACATCAGACTTCAGATCCTTGCTTTTACTTTTACCATGAAGGTTCTGAAAAATGGAGTGGTAAGAAATGCTTTGTCCCATGACCATTTAGCTAATGATACTGTTCACTCCTTAAGCTCTTACTTCCTTCTACAACTTTTTGCAGATCTGCCATTAAGATTGGAAACACTCTTTCTAAAATGCTACAAAACAAACACATAACCTTCCTTCTATTTGTCTTAAAGGAGATACGTTGCTGACAACAATGTCAAAACTGACAACATTTAGACTGTCAACATTAGATCACTGCCTCTCCAATTGTCCAATATATTCTACTTTCGTACCCTTGTATTCCCTCAGTGTGTGATGATCCCTTTGTGTATTTTCTCATTAGTGGTAAATTTCTGAGGACAGGGAAAAATAACTTTCTTAGAAGATACCCAACACAGTAAAGCTCCTCTTCTGTTGCTCTAGGTACAGAGTAACACAAATATTAGCATCTGTATTTATACTGATTAGACCTGCTTTACAAGTAAAATAACTTTGAAAACAAATGCAGTGATTACTTAAGTGCTTGACAGCATTACTTCCCACATAATTAAATAAAAAAAATGAAGCTCTTTCAAAACCCTTTGAAAAAGAAACTAACTCACAGAGAGACAGAATTATATATCCATCTCTTCTTTTCAAAATCTCAATCCCCCAACCCAATTTATTAGAAGCAGCATCTAAAAGCAAGCATTTTGACAAAAGACAGGCATTAGACTTTCTCTGTATTACTTACAATGCATTTATTGCATCTCTCTTCAATCTTCAGACTCAAATGAAATGCAACCAGAATCTCTTTCTGTATGTGAATCCTATGTAAATATTGTCAGTTTATGCTCCTAGTAAATGAGTTAGTAGCCTTCTTGGCAGGAGGAGTCTCAGTTATTTTTAAATACATCACTATCATCAGTGTTAGCCCAAACTTGTTGGTGTTGAACCTGGCATCATTGCCAATGGTTTTCCATCACTACTTTAGATAAGCACTCCATGAGCCACCATGTCAGTGGAAAATTTTCATTAGCTTGCGCTACTTCAACCACTCTTCTTTACTTCCTCCTCAGTTTATGTGCCAGAGTTTTCCCAATGCTTTAGTCAAAATAACTTAGGAAAGACTTACTTTTAAAATTGTTTTTGGCTTATTTCAACTGAAATGGGTTAGGAAACATTCCCATGAGAACAGCTAGCAGATTTGAGGGTCAGTAATCAGAAGCACTAACCTCTCCACTAGTACAGTTACACCCAGAAGACATCAATGTTTAACTCGCACTCTTCTCCAGGGACAAAAGTTATAGAACTTTAATTATCCTAGTAGGAAGTTCCTACTAATAGTATTTCAAAATATTATACCAGTGTAGGCTACAGACTTTAAAAGCAGTAGCAGGAAGAATATTTCTTTATGTTTGGACTTTCCATTTGATATAAAAGGTAACATCTCTTGTCCTATTACATTGCACTGTTGGTATAGCTGCCCCACTATCAAGTACTTGATTCTGATTTAACACCCTTTAAATGAGTAAGAACAAACCACATCAGTATGAAGATACAACACAAGAAAATTGTCCACCCCAGAGATCTTGAGTTTACTTTTTAAAAAAATGTCATAACCCTGGCCAGTGTAGTTTCACTGGTGCAAAAACGATACTTGTAAAATTTGAGTGGTTTAACTTACCCTGTTGGCACTGTCAAACCAGTTTGACTCTGTGTATGTATGGAACGCATAATGATTCTGGTAACAACTATGTATATGTATGGAATGTGTGTTAATACAGGAGTTTTTCCTAGATTAAATCCACTTGTAGAAGATCAGATGCACATTTAAACTAATAAAGTTACGTAAGAACTTTCTAGATACTTTTGAGGTACAGGCACGTTAACTAGTTATGACTGCAGCAGTTACTGTGAACTTTACTTTCTGTTCTTATATCACAGCAAAGAGAAATACAGGAAGATCAACGTGACTTAAGGAAAGCTCAAAAGGTTAATATAATGGAAAGCTAAATGGAAAAGTTAGAAGAAACTGTCTCTTAGAAGAAACTGTCTTTCTCTCTCTCTAGTCCTACTGCTTCAGCAGTAAATGATTTCAACAGATCTTCGAAAATGAACTAAGGATACACTATTTTAGCTCAGGTCATCACACTGGGCTTACAGCTGCTCTGTACCTTAAAATGGAAACCAGTACTCATTTCCATTCTCAAACTCATCATGTTCTAATTAAGAATTCAGCATAACCTGTGCCAAACTTGTTTAATAAATACCTACACATAAAATAGAAAAGCACTTAACAATCCCTCTATGATTAAAAATGCCAGAGTTAGGGGGTTGTTACTTGTTTTAAGCACTACGGTTGCTTTATACTTCAGAACAGTATTCTGCAATGCTTTACAGATAATAAATTAAGCCAAGGAATCCAAACACATTTGTGAAACAAATGACACTACTCTGCTCCATGCTTCATACAAGAAAAGCTCAATGAACATGGGAAGCTAAATGAGCTATTCTGGGATTATCCTTCTACAAACCATATTGCTCAAGATGGTAGAACAGTTGGCAGACTTAAAGGAGTAACATTCTCTTTATCAATGAACTAAGGAATATTTATGTGACTCCTGACACCCAATTAGATACTGTTTATTAAATTCGCATGACATCAAGATTTAGAAAGTACATACGTAAGAGACAGATAACCACAGGAAACTGAGGCAGCTAAACCTGCAGGCAAGCAAGGGAAGAAGAGATGCTTGCAGAAGCGTAACGGAATAATTAAAAGGCACACAGCAATAAAGAAAGATGCATTTGCAGGCATGCCTGTACAATTAATTTAGAATCATTGCTCTCACTGCTTTTTCATGTAAGCGAGTGCTACAGTGGGAGGAGAGATGAGAAAACAGAATTGCTAGGATCAATTTTCAGGAGACTGCCAAATCATTCTTAGAGTTTGTAAAGGAACAGCCTCATTGTTAGCCCTGGGCTCCTGTTGCTTTTATCATGCCATCTCTAGAACCTGCCTGAACAGCTGCAGAGCTGATTCAGCCCACAAGCCCCACAAACAACGGGGGAAAGGAAGGAGAAGGAAAGGCAAGGGGATTGTCTGCAAGCTGAGTCCACTCACATGAGCACTGGCTACACACCAGAGCTAGGTAAGGAGGCAGCGACCTAATCAGATCAAGCTGCCCTATGTAATGTCAGCCATAGCCTGCATCTGCACCTGAAGCTTGCAAAATCCTCCATTGGTACAGGAAGAAGAAAACCCGAACTGGTTCCCTGCACCAGAGCTGAAGCTGTACAATGAACCAGACCAGGAAGTTCATCTGACTTAAGACTTCCCCCTTCACTAGATTAAGTTTAGCCAGGTCTGTTCTCCTACCTGGCACACACAAGATTATGCTAACGCAGCACAGCAAGTGCCAACCCTTCTTTCCCAACACAGAGAGGCATTACATCCACTATGGTATAATTACAGCATTCCACAAAGAGGGGTAGCCCCACTCCTGGCTGACAGCTTTGTTCCCCTCTGCATTTGACCTTGTGGTTGTACAGCTGTAAGGTAAGCTCATCTGAATTTACTCACCCTGCAGCTAACAATTGCTATACGTAACACAAGAAAAGCAGGTAGAAGCAGAAACAAGACCATTTCTTTTGGAAAAAGCCCATATTGTTACACCAGCTTATATATAACACCAAATTGCCCATATAGGTGTGGTGTGACATGACTGTTCAGAGCATTCACCAAACTACAGCCACAGACGAGGTAGCCGATACATGAAGGTACACTATGGAAAGGACTTCCAAACCTATTCAACAGTACTACTAACTCTCCCCTTACAACCTGCACATGTTCATATCTACAGAAACTTCCTTCAGAAAAAAACCCCTGAGTTTCACACACATCCTTCCCATAAATCAGTGTTGACATTGTTTCAGATAAAAATATCCCTTTATAACTATCATCAAGCTCCTCTTCCCTGGTTTTTTTCTTTATCAACTCCACAGGATTAGATTTTGTTAGAAAGCATGTGTTTTGTTTTGGTTTTTTTTTAAGTCCTATAAACATGTATGTAAAGCACTCTGGAAAAAATATTCCAATTAAGTCAGTCAAGAATGAAAGCATGTCATGTTGACACTTACACTGTTCAAAGGAAACATATTACCAAAACAAATGGGGCAGTTTTCACACCACAAAGTTACTGCTAGGCTATAAACAGCAACCTCAGCTTATTTGGAATGAAATAACCATTAATTATAGCTAATATGACAATGGCAGAGGGTTTGGCTCTAGTTTTTTGGTGGTTTTTCAAGTTTCTAGTTCAACTTCCTACAAAGGCAGTCAAATACTTAGCTTAGTCCAGCCTCTCTTACTATCAAGTTGAACAAAAGCCATTTAAGTTAAACAAATTTGAACAGCCTTTCAGAGAAGGCCTGGCCAAACCAACAAAATGAATCTAAATATTGATACAGAAAGAACCATTGATTCATGGTTCTTAGACCATGATTTTCAGGAAGGAACATACTTCCTTACAAAATCTGCAGCACTGCAACATAAGATACGTGGGACTCGCTCAGAAAGCACAAGCAACCTTCCAATCTCAGAGAACTGGAAATTAAGAGTTTGATTCTTCAGAAGAGAAATCCTTTGTTGCTTTAAGAGTTTGACAAGTACTATCTAACACCATAATCTCTGGAATCAAAAGCTGCTGACTGAAGGGTAAGAATATGGGCAGGTGTGCCTACATTTGATTAAAATTTGATAGAATTTGATTAACTGCACCTTTGCAGTTTTATCCATCATTCTTACACTGATGAAATTCTGTTTTGCAGCAGCTTACCTTATGCCAGTAACGTACAGGCACAAGTTTAAAGTGCTAAAAGCAGCCTGAAACAGCACTGAGGAAAAAAAATGTAAAAAGTTTACCAGAAAGTAACTTAGGTATTGTTTAGTTTTCCCTAATAGGTCACTGTGGGATTGCATGCTGCAGCCTGTGTGTGACAAAAAAAAAGCATATGCAGGCAGCTGTGCCAGCCAGAGCTTGCGGCCCCCGCACCCACCCCAGCTGCTTACCACTTCCTCACAGTGGCTGTTAATACCCCCACAGGTCTGGGAAAGCAGATACTCACATGAGAGCTCCCTGACCTGTATCAACCAAAATAACTCAGGTTAGCAAAGCTTACTATTAAAACTGCCTAAGCCAGGATGGCTGCTGAAGCAGGAAAGGCACATGCACCCTCTGCTAGCTGCAGCACTGCCAGATGAGATCAATACTTTGTCCACCAGCAGAACAAACATGTACAAGTTAAAGATTTGACACTGTTCTATTCCTTATACACAGTTAAGCTCCCTATTTTAAGCAAGGGGTGCTGGGTTTTTTTTTTCACCCAGACATTAGACACTGGTTACTTTCTTTAGGGACCCTGCTTTCCTTCACAAACTGTGAGGAAACTCCAGCAATTTCACTGGCTGCACAAGCTTTAATTGCACAATACAATGAGCACACAATAAATCAAAATGAAAATTGAGTATCAGCATAAGGAACAAGCAAACTAATCTTACCAGTGTAAATATTTAGATTTCACATTATAGATGAAAGCCAGTTTTCACTGGACGAGCACATTAGCTTTAAGCATTCTGTAGTTATATTTTGCATGTGAACTATTTAACTGCATGCTACAGTATAAGGGGTTTTTGTTTGGTTTTGGTTCCCTGTGCCCCTGCCCCCATACAACTTTAATAACAGAATACAATCATGAAATAATTCATGTTGAAAGGGTACTTCTAGAAGTCATCTGGTCCAACCCCTTTTCCCCCAAAGCAAAGCCAGCTTCAGAGTTACACACATTGCTTAGGGTTTTGTCTCCAGAGGCTAAGAAACTTCACCAGGAAAATCAAGGTAGGCTTAAAAAAAAAAAACCAACACAAAACAAAAACCAATCTCCCCTCCTATCCCATAATCTAGCCTGGGCTATGACTATTCTTAAAGATATCAGAACTCCCACCAAATTTGTTCCCTTCAAGACAACAATTCACAAGAAAATACAACCAGCCAGAAAACCAGAACCATTAATAAGACTCGAGGGGAAAAGTTAAAGCTAGTTAATTTATCTACTGTGAGCTCTTTCCTGTAATAAGCATCTTGATCTGTTGTTGCAGATGCAACAGACTTGCAAGTGGTGTCCAATCATCCAGCTAGAGCAGTTTGCATGAACTGCAGAAGCAGTTGAGGACTGCATACCCCACCAGGTGATGCCAGTTATGTTCCTTACTTTACCATGCATGTGCACACACACAGCTGACCACCATCCCATGAAAATACTTAGTCCTGTGATAAGAGAGGGTCTGCAATATCTCTGGAGAAAGAGCTACAGACAGAACCAGCCGAACGCTTCAAAGACCTTAAGACTTCCCACAAACAAGAGTCCCCGAGGAAAGTTGTACAGCAACAAGCAAGCTGTGGGCTAAATGCTCTGTTGGACTAGGACATCTCATGTCACAACTGGCTACCACGGACTAACGGGGGGGGGAGGGGGGGAATTGTAGTTATTTTCAGTTAGAAATGCGGTTACAGAAAAAGTAATCCAAAATTGCAAACTGCAGAAGAGTCACCAGGTGAATGATGCCTTGTCCACTGCAGTAATGTGATGTTTTGCCTCCCCCCCGTACTTATATTTCTACCTTTACAATGCTGATTCCAAAACTAGGAAGCTGTCCTACAGAAAACTATTTTAATTTTTTTCCATCTTATTTTTCTATAATAGGCATGGATGCATCCCTTCCTACTTCACCACTTTCCCAAGTCCACCTTGGTGATACTGGTATCGGTGTAACTTCAGATCAGAGATTTCACATATGAAGAATGCCCAACTCCGTTTTTCACAAATCACATCCACACATTCATCTTGCAGTAAAACCAGTATCAAAACACTTTTTTTCTTGCTGTGTAAGTTTATTTGCAGAACCCATGCCATCTCCCCTCTTCCCTCGACAACGTGCAAATATAAGTTTACCCTGCGGTACAGGGCTGTGCTTTTTACACTGAAGGCAATATATTAGAGCACTGAGAAAAGAAAGAACCCCCAAACCCCACCCAACGAGACAAAATAAGGGACAGCGACAGGGTCATCTGCCCCAACAAAAATAATACCGGGTGTTACACAGGACGTACTACCTTAACCCAAATAAACCCAGACAGCCGACAGAGACATCCGAGAAGAGGCAATTGGCGGGGCGAGGGTATCCCCAGGCACAAAGTGGCTGGGGGAGGCAGGAGCACGGTCACCCTCCCCCCCCAGGAGGGCTGAGACCGCGCACGGCAGCCGCCGGGAGGAAGAAGCGCGGCGGCCAAGCTGCAGCCCAGCGCCCGGGCCCGTCCTCCCCCCACCCCCAGCAGGCGGCCCTCGCCTCCCCCCACGCCCGGGGGGCTTCGCGGGGCTGCGGCTAGCCGGCGCGGGGAGGGGGAGGGGGCGGCGAGCCAGCACCCGGGCTCGCCCTCCGCCGCGGCCAGCGGGACCGCAGAGCGGCACCCCGCACAAAATGGCTGCGCGGGGCCGGGGCAGGGGGGGCCGGAGCCCAGCACGAGGGTGGCATCGCCCGCCACCGCCTCCCCCCGCGGCTCCCTCTGCCCAGCAGGAGGGGCCGGAGCCCGCCGCGCCGGCGGGGAGCGGCAGCCGGCGCCGCCCGGATGCGGGGCGGCGGGAGGCGCAAGCGGTTCCTGTAGGTGAAAGGTCGGGGGGCGCGGGGCCGCCCGCGGGACGCGCCGAGGCCTGAGGCAGAACGGGACGGGACGGGCGGCGCCCCGGCCACAGAGCCGGCGGCCCCGCGGGCCCGCACCGTTAAGCGCGCGGCCACCGCCCCACGAGGCCGCGTCCGCTGCCGGGGGAGTCGCTCACCTGGCAGGCCCGGCGGCCTCTCCGGCGGGTTTATTTGGCGGCGGCGGCTCCGCTCCCCCGGAGGTCAGAGTTCGCGACCCCGCCCCCTCGGCTCGGCTCCGCTCGGCGCGGCCCCGCCCCGCCCCCTCCCTGCCGCGGCGGCTGCGCCTGCGCCTGCGCTCGCGCCCGGCCGCCTTGCGCGGAGGGCGGGGGGCCCGCCGGGGAGGGATCCGCGCGGGGCGGGGCCCGGGGCGGTGCTGTCGCGCCCGCGTCACCTTCCCCGCCCTTCCGGCGGCCGTTAACGGCGCCTGGGGGCGGGGGCGCGGCGGCGGTGCTGGGCCTGCGCCTGACGCCGCTGCGGGGCTGTGGGCGCCCTTTGTCCGCGCTGGCGGGTGCTGCTGCCGCCGGGCATAGGCTGCGGGGCAGGGGGTGCCGTGGGCAGGTGGCAGCGGGTCGGGCGCTGAGCAAAGGGCTCCTCGGGAGCGGCGGCTGAGGCGAAGCTCCCTCACGGATGGGGAAGCATGGCTCTGCCGCGGGTCGCTCTGCGGGCGTTGTGCCCATCCAGAGGAGAACTGGAGTCTCCAAATCCCCGCCGCAGTTCTCCGCGAGGAAGCGGGAACGTGTCGGCTTTCAACATCCCAGGCGCAAAGCGTTTGCTTTTGGCTTTGGGTGGCTTGGTGGGGTCTTCCCGCTGAGGCAGATACATGGATGAGACTTGCAGATTCGGTTTGAAACGTGCAGCGTGATGAAGACATAAACTGCTTCATCACGCTGTGAGTTACCCTGGCAGTTACTGTAGCGGTTCAGCCAGGGGTGTTGGAAAGAGCCGTCTTTCTCCGCCAGCGCGGCAGCAGCAAATGACTTCCTTAAATGTCAACACTGCTCTGAACAGTTCGGAAAAGCAATGGGGAGCCTGGCTGCTAATGAGTGCCCTCCTGGCTGGAGTAGGACGTCCAAAAAAGTGCCGAAAGAACAACTTACTGCTGTTCTGGCTATGTGCCAACATTCGTTTGGACCAAAGTTGTGTTAGCTGGTTACTTAGTTTATGCTAATTATTTGAGTGACCTTGATTTAAGTAAGAGTTTTATACTTCAAATGTGTCCCTTTTTTCCCCTTTTCCATCTGTTCAATGAAGATTGTATAGCTGTGGTTGGAGATCAGCAGGAACTTCAAGATCATTTGGGCCACCAGGGCTGTACGCACAATGTCATCATCTGAAATTCATTTTATGCCATTTCCACTGAATCAGATGACATAAGCATCAACATCTGAGAAGCAGAGATACGAACAAACCCCAACGAATACAAGCGATCTATGTGTTATTAATAAAATCATTCACGCTCTCATTTTGCCAATTCCTTTACTGCTTTTCTTCCCACCCCCAGTCCCACAGCTGCACTTGCAGCTACCTACCCTAGCTCAAGATCACTAGTTCAGTCAGTACTTGCAAGCATCGTATTTTGCTTTTTGATCACATTCCCAAAAGCCAAATGCAAATGAACCTTAAGAAAAATTTTTAAATTGGAGCAATTAACTTGCTAAGCATTTTCTGAAAGTGCCAAATGTTACAGCACTCTCAATTTACAGTACTTGTCGCTTCCCAAACTAGCCTGAGCTGCACATCCACTTTCTAAATGAAGGAGCTTATTGCAGTTTAATATAACCAATACCAAGGAATTTGCACCAAAGCTTATTTCAGACAAATATTCTGATATCCTCAATAGAGCAGAAGTGTCACTGTAACCAATAAAACACGTTTTTATTTTTTTTTTCTTAGCAAGTGACCCAATTCATACTTGATCTGTGTTACAAAGGCACATCCATGTAGCTGTGTCAGCCAGGATTACAAGAGAGAACATCCCTATAAAAAACATGCAGAGAAGCAAAACCCTTTATGCTGTTACTGCAAGCTTTCAAACATCTGTCAGAGAAGTACAAGGAGGCAGCATAACTAACCTGACAGAAAAATCTCTCCCTTACAGGCCCTGCTAAAATACTTACGTCAACAGAAACTGCGATTCAGGCATACTTTAATAGATACAGCAGAACTCGGTTTTGCAAACAGATTTATTAATGTAACACCTGTCATTTGACCGTCACATAGACCTAACTCCCTTTATTCTTTAGAATGATGGTTTCTTAAGATGCTTTCTTTGCCATGGGCATGTGTATTCACCAGGAGACTGAGAGAATAGCCCTCTCATCCTGCATCCTGTGTTCCAGAACTGCCTTCTCTCCACTGATAAGTGTTCAAGAATATTGCATTAATGAAGTGCTTTCTCTGTGGGTTTATGTATCCTAGTCAGCTGCTGCTGCAGCTAGTTTCTGCTTGTAGACCTGTAAATCACACTGCATTACAGCACATGGGCATAGGGAGCCTCGTTCATCACTGGGCTGATGAAGCTCGGAAGGGCAGTCATGCCCCAGGGCTGGGAGGTGGCTTCACGACATAAAACCCCACTGCTTTGTGTCCTACAGGTGGGACTGCTCAGGAGCAATTTTTTGGATTGTCACATTTTGGCTGCAAGCCACGTTCCAGCACAGGCTCTGCACCCAGTTGTGGAAGGGCTCTAGAAAACAAACATCACGAACTCGTGAAGGCATGCATGGACTTTTAGTTTGGGGGGCTGGGGAAGAAGGAACAGAAAGTGAAGAACTAGACAGCAAGAGGCAGCTAAGGAAAGACAGGAGGGCAGGAAGATGGAAATAATTTTTGTAGCAAAGACACCAGTTTTGGTGGTGAGAGTGTGTGGTGTCTTGGCTGACATGAGCACGATAATTCACTTAAAACTAATGTTTCAGGTGATCAGATCCAGCAGCAATGTCAGTCTGTACACACAGCCTACCTTTTCAGGCTGTTTTCTGTTCCTAAGGGTAAAGCATAGTACGAATTTTAAAGCAAGACTGATGTGCAGGATAATGACAGCAAATTCTGCCATTTGAAAAATCAATGAATACACGAATTACATAATACATAAAAACCTGAAAATATTAAAAAAACAATGCAGACTCAACTAATGTGAATTTATTTATACAAAAATGATACATATCCACAGGAATATTTACAAGAACTTTAAACTGTTTTCATTTACAAAATAAAGATTCTATTCTTTCATTTAGACAGTACGATTTAGGACTGCTCCAAATAAAAGCCTATTTGGATGGTAAATACAGGGGACAGCAGTTATGGCAAACAAATGCATTGAATGTGTCTTTCCAAACATCTCTTTACATTATGATGTAATATACTTAATTGAGTAATCAAGTTTCCACACACAAAAAATATTTAGTAAAACGTGTTCCATAGCTGCTCAGCTATCCATTTGTTTTAAGTCCTTTGAGCACAAAAAATAGTTTTAAGTTAAAGAGAATTCAGGATCCTAGAACCTTCCCTTTATTCAAGAATAAAGATGCTAGAACTAATATTCAATGCTAATGTTTGTCTCATACTCTACTAACCAATCTTAAATTAATTATTAACTATAGATTCTTATAAGAGGTAGCCAGGTGTTTAAAAACTTCTGGTCTTGCTTTAGTGTTTAGTCAAATCAAGAAGTGAATACTTGACTTTTGATGGTAATGAATCAAGATGGGAGGTGAGCTGGAGAAATAGGGTAAGTCTGAAAAGCAACCATCTGAATATGTTATGAAAATGCCTGTGTTGTGGGTTCTTATGACACAAAGCACTAGTGCTGGAGAAAGGAAAAGAAATAGTCAAACACGTTTACAAAGACAATTTATTTCACACAGAATTAGACTGCAATATGTGTACTATTGTTTTTAAGGCTCCATTCCAATCTATTTCTGTCACAGAAAGATTTTTTGATTGATCAACTGCTTCTGGAAGAAGTCCTCTGACTTTTACAGAACACTTTATTTTCTCACTCTGCACCAAATCCTTGAGAGGTAGTTTGACGCCACACAAGGCAGAACTTGGGCACCTTAATCAGTATGTATTTGACTTCTATTGCTCTGTTTTGCAGCAGGGAGATCAATATCAAACCATAAATTGAACTTAAATTAGCTTGCTCCTAGCCAAATTTCTGATTCATTTACCAGTTCATGGCTTTCCACCTTAGTTGGTGTGCAGTCTCTATAAAAATATTAAGCAGCTCTTCCCTTTGATAATATCAACTGGAAGAGCCACATCACATCTATGTTACATTGGTATCAGTTTTGTTTTGGATACAGTAAAAACCACGTCAGAAATCACCCTGAAGAGACATGCTAATAGCTTACGTGGCTTCAGTCAGCAGCTGGTTTTGAAAATTAAGTAAAAGCCCTTTATATATAACGAGAAAAATATTCATGTATCACGTTTGTATTAAAAGAAAAGAGAATAAAGGCTTTGATCAGACTCCCACTGAATTTCAAACACTATCCTGTCGAATCTCTAGCATTCATGAGGGAAGCCAGATCTACAGCCTTAAGTCCCTGATGCAGAAAGGTACTCAACTGAAATGCTTGAAGTCAATTAAATTACTTGTATACTTAATATTAAGCATTAGGCTTCCAAGCCTGCTACTAACAGAAGCTCTGGCAAATCAAGTTTCTTCAGAGTTGTATTAGTATCTTAGACCTGATCTTGAGGTATTTGAGGGAGTAAGAGAATTTTGGTTTGCATTTTCATTCTTGGCCTTTCTGTGATAACTAACTATTCTATCACCTGTTCTCTTTCCTTTGTGAGGCCACAGAATAGCTATTAACATGGATTCAAACTGTTAATTAAAAGTGATTTGCTCTTAATTCTGTTACCACAGCTAGCCTGATTCAGAGGACTACTGAGAAATGTTTCATATGGTAAAATTAACTGGCTACATACGCATCGCATTTGACATAAAAATGGCTTCTTCTCATGTGTTTTTCATAGTTTGTTCCATTTATGCTATTACAGTGTTAAAAAATTTTCAAAAGTTAAATAAATGCACCAGAATCATCAGTAAATATTTCCTAATGAGGTATACTGACAATTTTCTTAAGAAAAAAGAACCCCAAACACCTAAAACTGAATTGTGTTTTCAAGTGTCAAACAGAACAAATCATAGTGTAAACAAAAGGTATTTCAAAGAATGATATACATTTCAATGCCATCTGCACTAAAAAAGCTGGGTTTTCTTGGTATGGCAATTCCAGTTTAAACATAACATTTAAATATACAATAGTTTAAAATTTTGGGAGAGGGGGGTGCATAAATTTGTTTAATGTTCTTTGAACAATAGTTTATACAGTGTTTCATACTGCATACAGAACTCATTTGACACAAAGTTTTGAAACAAATAAGATATTTCATCTTTTCCCTGTATATCAAAAATGTGGTTTTTACTCTGCTTTAAATTACTACTGGAAACATAAAAGAAAATATATCCTGCAATTGTTTGAAGATAACTCATTTAGTCTCTTTGGCATTTGTAGTACTGTAAAAGCTCTAGTGCCTTATCTCTGTAATTGCAAAGTCTGTTGAAAAAATATTTTTTCCTTTTCTCTTTTTTAATAATTGAACTGTACTTTGCAATTGCTTCTGTGATGCAGAATTCGTTGTACTGTTTTAATGTACTGGTACACAAGATTTCAACTGCCATTCAAGGAAAGGAGCAGCAATATTATGCAACTTCTCATAAAGGAGTTTATATAGCCAACAAAGATCCAAAACCTTTGAAATTCCTATTCTGATCTGTTCTTGCTAAATTGCAAAGTGAGCATCAGCAGCTCAAGACCTATACAAAAATCATGAGGAACTGTACAGTTGCAATAGATTTGTTTTGTTTTTTAAAAAAGCACAAACTTTATAAATATGTTGACCAACCACCTGCCATTCTGAAGACACGGGCACTTTGGACCTCATTGCAGACCTCACAAGTAATTCTGACCATTAAAGTAAACATTGGAATTTAATAAATAACACATTTTGTATTAACACAGAAATACACACAATTCTTTAAAAAAATATTACCTTACACTAAAAATGCAAAAACTCCTAATCCTGACAAATATACAATTTTGTGTAGGCTGAGACGGCAGGATTCCATTGCTTTGAACAGCTGCTGTACTCTGTTTTACCACCATCCTTGGACATTTTCCTTTAAACCTGCAGACACAGTGCTGACACTGCTACAATATGGTGCCTTCTTGAAAAGCTTCTATCCACCTATTAGAAAATTAAACACTGTTAGGAAGTTGCTGGTAAAACTATAAATCACACTGCTGTGACTAGCTACAGATTCACACAAGAAGTAACATCATATTTCCATTACCAGTTGGTCTGTTAGTGCAAATGCCAGAAATCTATCCAATGAGTCCGAACATACGAAGCTTGCTAGAGATGTATTAGCTATCAGTACAAGGCCAGAAGACAGAAACTTTTTTCCGTACCTCTTCCAAACCGAAGTTACATGCATAAAGAACAAGTCAAATGCTCAAAAAGTAGGATATCCCAAGGTTCTGCCAACTTTAATAACATGATTGCATACCTTTTAAAAAACCCCAGTACTCCCTTCTTTTATTTCACTGCAAACATGATCTGAGATGCATCAGGACACTACTATAACCGAGGTAGCCATCTGCATAACCCATGCCCTCTGCTTTTGCAGCTGGTACAAGGGAATTAGTGAAGGACTAGTGGGGCTGAGGGAGGAAGCCAACAGGCACATGGGCTGGGGTGGAGGAATGGTGCCTTTGCATGACAACAGAACTTCCCCTGTATTCACAAGCTCAATATGTGCTACTACTGAATCACATATTAACAGATGCCCTGCACATTGTATCCGTGAAAATATAAGTATATGTAAAGGGGGGGGAAGTCCCAAACAGCTGATCCAAGATGTCTCAAACTGAAAATTCAAAGCTAATATCCAGATACTTTTACTCCCTATAGCTGTGGTTTCTGTTCCTACTTGATTATGAGTGTGATAAACACGCTCACCTTCTCAAGGATGCTGCAAAAATTAATGTTTCTGAAGCATTCTGATGCTACACTGACAAATACAGTAAAAAATGGAATAATTCTGTCTTCCGAGTTAAGGCTGTACTGTGTGCATGTAAAGTTACGGGGCCCACATACTGATTTTTTTTTTTTCCTGAGTGAAAATCTTGCAAGAACGGAATGAGACAAAGATTGTAAAATTACCTTTATGATGGAAACTCAGCCCTGTCTTAGTGTTCACAGGGTATCTAAATGTAAGTCACAGATGTTGGCTTTTCCTTGCCCTGAGTGTTTAACTTTGTAACTGTGTGCATCTTCTTTGAATTTAAGCTTTTGGTATGAACATATTGAGCACGTGTAAGTGCTCATGCCTGTCTGTACACAGAACTCAAACTTCTATCCCTTACTTTTTAGGGCTCACAGTATTTTCCACAGCCATATATTCATTAAAAATAACTAAAATGGAATACAAATACAACAAATTCATGAACAGCTTAAGCATTGAACATGGTACTGGACTAACAAATTTAAAAGCTCATCAAAAAATAAACATCTGTTAAAATTTATTACTGCGCTTACATAAATATCAGATATTTCTTTGTCCCTAACAGAAAAAAAAAATAGTGCCCACTGATGCAAACAGGCCAACAGCACATTCTTTGTTTTTCTTTTAATGCTATCAAAGCAGCATTTATTCTGGAGGTTCAGCATAAATCTCCTAAGGATATTAAATACTTGGAGAAAGCTTGCAATTTAAAGTACTTAACGTTATTCCTAGCCTCAGTAAAATAGCATATGTCCAAATTCAAGTTTTCGTACTAATGACAAAAGCCACTGTCTGAATAGGAAAACAAAGTTATTGAATGCCTTAGATTTTTTTAGTTTTGTTTTATATAGTACAAATGAGGACACAGTAGAAACAAGAGAATACTATCTTAATTAACAAGGAAACATTTGTGTGCATCTGCAAGACAAAATACCCCCAAAAATCAAATAAAGACTTACAGATTTTGTGTGTAGAGAAATGTCATTAAGCACGTTCTCAGCTGTTCAAAATTTTCAGTAGCCCTGGGTACTGTTTTTTAGAATATCCCTATTTGCACAAAACTATACCTGCAGCCATTTGAATGCTTAAGTATTAATAATGGACTAGGTAGAGCATGAAATCTATTTTATTAATGTAAAATTCATTTGGGAAAACTGCAGTGAAACCAGTCAGATAAGCTAGGCATGTAGGCAAGATAACTTAAATGTATTGCTTCCATGCTCATTTCTGGTTTACTCCATGATTCATATAGCAAATGTTTTCTACTGATTAATGACCAAGCTTCTAGGTTATTTTATATAAAACACACACAGTCCATAAATCCATCAATATGACTCCAAACTCAGACACATCAGCAGGACTTGAAATGAAACAGCTTGTGTGAGTGTTCTTTGAATTCAAGCTTTTGGTCCGAACATACTAAGCGTGCCTAGGTGCTCATGCACATCTGCACACACACTTCAAACTTCTGTCCCTTACTTTTTAGGGTTTGCTTTATTTTTCACTGCTGTATATTCATTAAAAAGAACTAAAATTTACAGCTGGAAATAAAAAGGGGACACATCAGTTAATTCTTAAAACACATTTTCTGGATTTCTCCAAAGGTAACATTCAATTTTCACTTGAGCGGACCAGGGATAGAGGAGTGGCCTAGGAAAGAGGAAGACTTCTTATTTTATCTTAGACTTTTCCGTTGTCCTACATTCATTCTTTTGCAGAGGACAGTCTACTTCTTCATTTAAAGCATTTCAGAAGCCCTAATGAAACCAGGACCTTGTGTTTAAGTAACTTAAAAGTTTTATTTACATATTATATATTATGCATCTTTTGTACATATGCTAATCTGTGAATATTAACATTCATGACTTCTGAAACATTTTCTAGAAAAAAGTAACAGAAATGAATTCAAATAGTTTCTTACTTTTGAGCTGAATGGGGATCATCTGCTTTGAATATGTAAAATAAAGTGTTTTTGTGCAGTAAATGGAACACTCTAGACTCTGAGTTTTCATCTTTTACTTCACTGACTGTAAATCCAAGTAAAGGCTGGCTCTCTAATGCTGCCACATCCTATTTTACGGGGAAAAAGGCAAACAAGACAAAATTAGAGCTCGTAAGACATACCAAGGAATGCATTTAGACTTTACTCATGCACCATACCATTGCAACAGATTATAAAACAAAAAAGTTGTTACAAATAGTCATGCACAAAATGCCGCTTTTTATAGTCTCCATGCATGAATCAGGGGCAGGAAATAACAAAACCTCGTAGACTTCAACATCGCTGTTCCTCTTTTTATTTCCCTGATAACATCTACCTTGTCTTTCACTGTATAGTCTCATCGTTCTACCTGGTAAAGACTTCTTGTATCAAAAGATGGACTACCACCTGGCAGCAGACCAAAGGTCCATCTAGCCCAGTGCTCTCTCCAACAACCTTACTGGTGAGTTTTCATGTCTTGAAAGTGATATGGGATGCTAATCGCTGCACTGAGTATGCTAAAAGGAGGAGCTATGGATGTAACCTATGTACTCAAGCACTGGAGTCATACTCCAAATACTTTTGATGGCTAAACTTATTTTGCTTTCTGTTGCTGAAAATTAACAGGATCGGAAAAAAGGTTGGTGAGTGTTCACAAGTGGTTGGCTAGGAAAGAGTAGCAAGAGAAGCTGCACCTTTTTACTCTCGTCATTTAATTTCAAAACCTGGCTAAAAAGGCAACCTTTTCCCTTCCTCATGCAACTCAATTACTTCCTTTATTTATACTTGTCTTTTAATTAATAAATACAACACACAGTGTTTTTGGAAGGAAAAAAAATAAAAGTATTTTCGTCCTGTGCAAATTCCAAAACAGTGTTTTGTAACTAGGCAGGGTCCTGCAATGCTTCTGGATAGAAAAAATAAGTAAAGAATGTACATAAACACTGACACATCAGGTGAAGAAGATACAAGAGTATCCTGTGAAAGCAGCATTTCTTGATATTGGAAAACAGTCAAGTAAGGCTTAGCAACCTGTTTTACTATCTTAGGTCTTTGTACCACTAATAAGTGGTCTTTTTGCCACTAATCTTTATATCACTTGGAATTAATATAAGTACCTTAAGTGGGGTTTCCTGGCTAAGGCCACACTGGACCTTCCTGTGAGACTCTCTAAACAATGTCTCCTGCAATGGCTCATCAATGAAAAATAAGGACAGATATTCCTTATTTTAAAGAAAACAGGAAAGAGTTAATTTTGTGATTGCGAGCTGCAAACTGAAGCTACTCTGGAAGGCTGATATCTTAGAGGAAGCCAAGCAAAAGAAAATTTAAGGTCACTGTCACAGATTAATATGCCTTTCTTTATAGTTGCCAAAGTCTCCTTTGCAACTGCCAGAAAAGACACAATGCTCTAAAATATTTTTCAAATCTCTGCAAAAGTAATTGTTTTGTACATAATTATTTAAGATATTTTTAGAACTACTTGGGTTTTTTTACTATTGCCCAAGGCTGTGGTGGAAATAACATCACAGGTTTTGGACATAATTCAGAAGTTCTAAAATAAAGGTTGGCACTACAGCAGGAACAACCCAGGAACAAATCTGAGCGCAAACCAGGAAACACACCAGAATGGGGGTGAAGAAGGGTAATTCTTTACACAGTCAGGATAGGCTGGGCCTTACATTTTGAAAGAGATAGCAATACCTTTAAGCAGATGCTTTGGATATTTGCTCTTGAAAGCTATTAGAAGACTATAACATACAATAAAAAAAGCAAAACCCAAGATCTTCCAGTGCTACAATACATCTATATATGCTGCAAAACATTATAAGATGCAATAAAACTACATCCTCAGCACACACTGCGATGTGCAGAGCTTATATATAGGTTAGAGATTATACCACACTGCAATAGGACTACACATTCTAAATAAAAAAAGCAAATGCCATTAGATAAGATGCATAACTCCAGGCTGAAGACAACAGTTCGAGGAGAAGTAAAGAGACTTAGTTTGCTCATTCTCCAAGCATTCAAAATACCTTATGGAACTGCAGAACAAGATACTTAGAGATGCTTTTATAATGTTGGCTTTGCCACTAGTCCAGTTGATGCATCCAAACAGACCCCCATGTATTCAACTGACTCAGAACATACCTACAACTGTGCAATGGTGTGCAGTGCAGAGGTACTCAAAGCTAGGTCTGGAATCAGAAACAGCGTAGCTATATCAGCGTATTATGGTACCAAGCTCACTGGGCCTTTTCAAAATACTACATCACAATCAGATCAATTGCTGTAAGGTGATCTAATTTTATAGCTTGTTTCTAGATCATAAAAATAAACAACTTTGTTACAAAGACAGTATTATCATTGTATATTTGATTTCTAATATGTAGTCTCTTACCTCACTAGCAGCATATGTGTATAGCACCTTATTTTTTATAACAAACCATAGGTGTTTCCATGGTTTCTTACTGCCCTTAGATCTGTGTAGGTAACCACTCATTGTAGAGTCTTCTGTATTTGCTGAAACCTGAAGAGAGAAAAAAACAAAACAAAACAAAAAACAACAAACCAACCCCAAGAGTATGTATGCATCTGTCCAGGTTTTCGCAGTACAGCTTTTTTTTTAAAACAGATCTTCAGAGCCCTGTCCTGTCAAAGACTCAAATTCTTACCTGATCTCAAGTTAATGTTGCTAATTAACTCGGACGGCTGAAAGAAAAATGATTCTGTCTGCCACCATCTATCTGGTCTGGAAGAGAGGTTTCTGCAGTCACTAAGGGTTGGAACTTAAATTGGATGCAACAGGACAAGAGAGGGCTGAAACACTGAGGACAACATACAGCTGCAGAACACATGTTCCTATATAAGAGGAAAAATTACTTCCTCCCATTCCCAAGACCTCCAGTGTAGGTAGGCAGAGTTTAGCTCTACCTTTCCTAATCATAAGCAAAGAGCTGAGCTGGTGTAGGAGTATTCTCACTGACTGATGGTACAGAGGTAAATCACAATTCCTTGAAACACAGGGAAGCAAGAAAGAAATTACAACTCTGACTCTCTGAATCACAGTCTCGCAGGTATTTATGCAGTTTATACACTGCTTCATATTTCAGGTCCCTGCCTATATAAAACTAAGGCCCAAACCACTGTTACAGGCCAATTTCAATGTTTGATTCTAGACAAGATGCCTAAAATACAGAATTATTTTTTTCATTGTTAATATAGATGATATAATACCAACAAGGCATTACTTTAGACCAATAAAGCACTTACTTCTTTGAGGGCTGCAGGAATTTTTTTCTGCTTTCTTCCAGAGGGAATACTATGTAATACTGTAGACAAGGCACTTGATGGAGATTTATGGTTGACTGGGGATCCGCTCTTAGGAGTGCACTGGTTATCTAAAATGCACAGGATGAATATATTGCTTTCAGGTCACAGATGACTAAACACAGGCAATGATTCTTGGACTTTTTTTTTTTTCTCTCATAAACAGCTGACATTCTTATTCCGATTACAGTGTTTCAATAGTAACACCTAATCACATTAAATTCAGTGTTGAATTAACTTTTCAGTATTATCATCAACACCGTAAGTTAGAATCCCCCAAATCACAATCAGACTAACAAAACTCAAGAAATTTAAAACTAAATGGTTGGTCTTGTTTGTTTTCAAAGTCTATTTTCCTGATGTTGAACTACCTTTGCCCATAAGCAGGGTGAAAATTAGGTCTTAAAAACCACACTGAATTTTTAGAGCTGTCCTCTGCAGTTCAGTCTGTGCTTTACCTCTGTTCCCCAACTCTGTCCTTCAATTCCATACATCTGTTATCTTCTCAGCTTTTTTCAGTATGGATGCTTTAGGGCTCCTCTTCCAGCATCATGCCATCACACACACACTTCTAGAGATTCCCATCTCCAGAGCACGTGCTGTCTTTCTCCCCTGCCGCAGGCAGTTCCTTCATCTCTCTTGGAAGACTTCTGCAACACTTCACCCCTTTAAAACCCTGTTTTCTAGCAACACCCACCACTATTTCCCAGCCCAGCCTGGAAGGAGTAGGGCTGCCCTAAGCTTTATTACCTCTGCTTCTAGAGTTGCCCTGAACACGGTGAGGCTCTGAAAATAATGAGCAGAGCAGGAGAATAATTGGATTGCCAGCTGTACCACACCTGCTCTGCATCTCTTTTCCTAGCTACAAGCACCTGCAATTGCCTGCAGCACAGCAGCCTCTAGTGCCCAATGCAGAGACCTGCAGGTGGTCCAGGCAATCCATCTTCCCCATCATTGCAGGCTCCCACCACCACTTCCAAGGGTTGTTAACGCTGCTTTCCACATCCCCATGACAAATGCCACTCTCAGCACGCTGGAAGCCATAGCTTGATTATTTCACTGGGGCATCACAGATTTCCTCATACCCTAGAGAGCTTGTGTCAAACTGGAGCCTCTGCCAGAGGGAAGGGCAGCAAACTGTTTCAGTCCATGCTTATGGCTCATTTCTGTATTTTAAACTAGTCTTTGGAAAGAATTCAGAGCAAGTCTTGTGAGATGGGACTGGATTCCCACCTCACTGGGAGGTGCACCTGTTGATTTTACATTCATTTCTGCATAATGATATGAAGCTCCTTCAAAGAGATGGATTTGAGTTCCCTCAGGATGAGAAGGAAACTGACTCAATCTCCTCTCTAAGCAAACGTTATTACCACCACGCATCAGTAGTACCACGTTCTCTGGAAGTGTTTCAATGAAAATAGCTCTAGTGATGGTGTTTTACATTGAAATCCATGTTGCCAGTGTGCGATAGGCAACCATGAAGAGTTTGCCCTCAGAACTGAGGTGCAGATATGCCAATGTCTTGAATTCCAGATGAGCCAAGGCTTGAGACTGAAGAGACTCAGCTTCAGTAAGATGAAGGCATATGTTGTTATAGAGGCCAAGAACTTCAGCTATCTCAGCAGCTTAGCTGGCAAAAATGAAGTTTACAGGCATACAAGTTACAGAGAATAAAAGTTCACGTGAACCCACTGGGAGGTCATGATAAGCTGCAAGGACTTTAACATACACTTGTACCCTGTGATTAATGAAAAGCAATGTAACACTAGTTATCTCAAAATGAAAGCAGCATAAGATACATGTCATTATCATAGCGCAAATGCATGCATGTTTCTGGAAGGAAGTGCCAGTGTATTGCAAATTCACTTCCTAACTTACTCCACAGAAACTTGTTTGGGCTCTTATAACCTCAGATGCCTTTAGATTCGAATTAGGAAAAATTTCTTCACCGAAAGGGTTGTCAGGCACTGGAACAGGCTGCTCAGGGAAGTGGTAGAGTCACCATCCCCGAAGGTATTTAAAAGATGTGTAGATGTGGCGCTTAGGGACATGGTTCAGTGGTGGACTTGGCAGTGTTAGGTTAACAGCTGGACTCCATGATCTTAAAGGTCCTTTCCAACCTAAATGATTCCATGATTCTATGCCTATTATTTTTCAGGCTATAGCAGAATTAGGCACTTGAACCCAGCAGTAAAGATGAGGCACAGACATACCATGTTAATAAGGGCCACAAAAATAAGACAGACGATTTGTGCAGATTTTCTTTACCTTGTTTCTGTAGCTCCCTGAAACAATGATCACATACTCTTGCTGGCTGGTTTTTCATATAGTCTAAACCATGTTTATTTGATGAACAAGCTTGACAGACAATCTGCAAACAGATAAAAGCATTATTGTGCATGATGTGCACCTGTAAATCACCAAATGCTCAGAGACGTTCACTTCAGTACTGTTAATCCCATAACAGAACCTGAAATAGGTGATATTTTACATTGAAAATGGTTTAAAATCTTGGCTTTTCCTTATGTCCTTATGTTCAACATGCTGTTCTTTCCTCCTCTAAATGATAAAAATTTAAACAGAAAAAAATCCCTGAATTACACAAGTCAATAAGCTAATGTTAACAATCCATGAAAAGTAGAATAAGCCTACTGTGTTACTGAACTGTTTAAATTATAAGCTTTTAAAGAAATAACTAAAAATAGTCATTGCTCTCTTGACAATTTCTCCACAACACAGATATCTCAACTGCATTGAATTCTGATTAAAACACTTGATTAAAACAAGAAAAATAAACTTTTATTAGATATACCTTTCATAAGTGTTAAAAATAAAATAAGTTTGGTACTAACTTAAAACCAAAATCATTATTTATCTTATGAAAATTAGTGAGGAAGATATTTTTCTCATTTCAGCTAACATTCTTTGTTTGTACTATGTAACTGCAGAAGCAGAAGACAACCATAAATAGTACTCCAAAATGCAAAATAAGAAACATGTAACAGGTTAAAAGGTTGGCCACCGGTCTGTCATAACATCTTATTCTAAAAAAAACCCACAAACAAACAAACAAAAAAACCCCAACCCAATGTGTTGGTTTTAATCCATATAATTGTGTCGTAGTTCAGTGTTCCCTTAAAAGAGTTGTTCAGGTGCAATCAGGCTCCATCTGTATTTGTCACACAAGGAACCTGAATGACTAACTGAAAAGGTAATCATGAAATTGCCCAACCTTTCCACATGCCCTGCAGTGATGCCTTCTCCACGTCAACGTGAATTCACTTGTACAGATCATGCACATAGTGGCTCTAGTATCAGGGATCCAGATTGGAGCCTTTGATCCCAGCGGACTATCTTCTTCCTGTTTCTCTGGATCTGCCTGAGAGAACACAGGCAGAATACCATTACATTCAGTGATGAGAAATAGGATTAATAATTATCAGTGATTATAGGTTAACTCTTAATTACATTGGAAAGCCTTCTCCGATAAATCGTCATGGTCTTAAATATTATCTAGTATTTCATCAGTGTCCGTTATAATGCAAGCCTGAAGACAGAGCTGCATTTAAATCAGTTCAAAAAGGCTGTGTGACTTTCAAGCTTTACCAGCCTATTTATATCAACAGCTGCTATATTTTAAAATCTTTTCATTTCATCTTTCTGTTCACAAGATTACCAAGAGAATTGAGAAAGCTGGTTTGGGTTTTTTGGAATAAAATAATTTTAAATTTATGAAGTAGATAACATTATGAAATATCAGTCTGTTCCATCATCTGTTCACTTATCATTTACCATCCTGCTCTATTATTTATCATGGAATGCCTCTTGTTTCTCTAAACACCTGCAAAGAAACTTTATATTCAAAAAGGGAACAAACCAACAATAATGTTGTGATATACCTCTTCAAGACTTTTGCTAGGATTAAATGTGATTCTCTTTTTTGTATATTCTTCAATTGACTTGGAGATAGCTTCTAACCACTCATCTCTTTCTGTAGCAGAACTGTTGGAGTAAAAAAAAAAAATCAATTTATTATTATTAACATTTAAAACTAAGAAGCAAGTGTTGATTAGAATTCCATTAGCTTTATTACACATTGACTTAACTCTCTTGCCATTTCAGTTTTATAGACCGTCTCTAGTTCCTACCGAAACTGGCATTATTTTAACTGTCTGCATGGTGTCAGTTATTTGTGTTGATTAATACTAAAAAAGATTTCTGTGTTGTTATAATGTGGATTCCCTCTCTCCCTTTTCCTCCTTCCAAAACACCCTGTGATTGTGTCAAGGCTTCTATGTCCTTGCCTCCCCCTTCTCCCTGGACCCTTGAATAGCCTGAGTAACACTGGTGTAAATGGTGCTCCCAGAACAAAGGCATGGGCCCTCCCTCTTGAGAGGGACTCTGAAATTTCAGTAAGCCGTTTTTCCCCCCTTCGTGCTGTCTCAGGGTGCAGTTTGTTATACCCAACCCCAAGCTTCTGTCAGAAAAAAATACGCTGTCTCTTCCCCAGCATTGTGCTCCTGACTGTTTGCTCCTACCAGGTCATGCTGCTTTGAAATAATGCTTTTTTTCCAATTTTTTTCCATCGGATTAGCTAACCCAAAGAGATAAACAGATGAGCTTACTGTATCTCTTTATCCCACAGCTGGTGGATCACTAATCAAGTGCAGGGAAAGCATTAGGCTGAAGTGGCATGGCTCCGGGAGCAGGGAGAACAAGGAGCGTCTGGCACAGCAGGAGCCTGCAGCTATACTGGATTACGCGCAATGCCAAAGCACTTCCTGAGCACGCTACTTTCATACAATATAAATCCACGCTGCTGCTGCCGCACAGGGCAGCCTACCATACTCCCTCTTGGCCATTAAGTCGTATTTTCTCCCTTGTGCCAGAACACACATGGCTGCACAGTGGGCTGTAAGTGCAGTGGGGTGGACTGGGAAACAAATCCATGTTAAAGCAAGCCATGGACCTGCCCTTCCTCTGGATCAATTTACCAACTGGGTTCATCATGCAGCTGAACAACTACTTGTGCCAGCACCATGGAGGGTGCTCTGAGGAAGGAAGAAGCAGTTTTGTGGCAGAGGAACAGCTAGACCGCTTGTTTAAGATGCCTTGGCAGCTTTAAAAGGGCTTCTAAAATTTAAACCAGTATCTACTACCAACATTTTTTTTATTCCTCACTTCTTAAATAGTATCAAATAAATTGTTTAAACCAAGCAATTGAACATGATGAATATATAAAGGAAAGTTAGGGACAAGGAAAGCAATGGTTTACCCAAATTACGCTGCAACACCAATTATTGTTCAATGGCTTTTGTAGGTGAATTTGGAAGCTTTGATCATCTTTGAACATTTAAGGAAAATACTTTGAGTCGGGGTTTTGAACTGGATGAAATTGAGTACTAAACAGAATCAGAGAGGACAAATCTGGTAAGGTAAACATGGGGGAAGCCTGTGAGGCACCAGGGAAAAAACCGATCTAGCGCACACAGCAACGAAATCACAACAAAAGGAGAGGAAGTAAGATACAAGCAAGGGAAAAGCAATGTATTATTGTCTGTCCCAATATCTCACACTCTGAGCGGAACATTTAGTTCAGTTTGTTTACCTTTGCTTCCTCACCCGGTAAGAGCAACTGGTCTGCATTAGCTACGTAACATTCATAACTCTAATCAACTCCTTTGGCTTTTTCAAAATCTAGTTACATTTAATTAGGTTCCTAAAACTATATTAAATAATTAAATTTAAAGTTGGCCCAGTTTTTGGAGATTACGCATCCCCCATCATGTGGGGATTGCTACATACAGGGCTGCTCGCACAATGAGCTACATGGCTTACACCCTAATATTTCACTAGGGAGCTCGCACTTGGAAGGTTTGCTAGTGCTAGCCTTTAGGGTTGTTTACAATCCTTTGGAACTTAAGAGCAAAGGCGGTGCCATCAGCAACTGAATTGATGTAATGGTTTGCTGCAGCAAAATAGGCAGTGTTTCTTCTGCTGTCACTCCCAGCCCTCCCCCACAGCTGCACAGCCCCACCACCTCCCTCACTGCAAGTCCAGTATTTGTTGCATACTTCCAAAAGCTGTTTTATTGACTGAAATGGCAAGGTTTTCCTAGGGTTTTTTAATTTTTTTTTAAAAGTTTAATATTTTATTTAACAAAACAGCAGAAAACTTTTAAATGGACTGCAGAGAGCCCCAGCAATTGTTGTTTTGCAAACACGTGTGCTAGGACCACATACCGCAGCTGCCCAATGGAGTAAGCAGCTCGGTGGTCCCAGGAGGGCTCACAGAAGTATGTCCCTGTTGTTTCCAGGATCAGAGCCTTTGGGCACCTCTCTCAGCTCAGCTAGCCTTGCATGAGCTGTCCTTAATGTCAGGGGAGGCGATGCAGCTATGTCTGCCTGGGGTGGCTCTTCGCTAGCCTTACTGAGGGGGACGGGGCCAGCTGGCCTCAGACCACGTCAGGCTGGCACGACTATTGTTTTCAGGACCAAAGCTTTACTTCTGCACAGTGCTGTATCGTGCAGATGCGCTAACTCGTTTCTCTGATTAAGAGATTTCTAGTACAATACTGCATTGTACCATGTAAAACAATACACATTCCCTACAGATATCCCAGGAAAACTGAAACCTCAATCCAGACTAGATAAAGCAGAATACTAATGCAGTCAGTAAAACTAAAACTGAAGCGACAAAGACTCTTGTCTAGGCATTAATCTATACTTCAGTTATTAACTGGCTTACATTTTATTACTAGCAATTTTTCACCAGCTTAATTGCTCCCCTCCCTGTCTCTGCCCCCAGGATCATTTCAGCATCTCTTTGTTGGTGCACATAATGCTTATTATTTGAAAAAACACAGAAGTCAAATTTGTCTCCAGTGTCTGTAAGATTAATTTGAACAGTTTTGTAATTGAGATTTTTACCACATAGAGGCCAAGAAGTTGTTAGAATGAGGTCTCATTAAAAGGAAGATGAAGTCTGTACTGACCAGATACCGATTCTCTTCACATCCAGGATATTTATCAATAGGAACAATATAATTAATTGGGGGAAAAATATATGCAAGCACCTATTGCTGGTAGTTTTTCACTTGTTTCCCTCCTACACCACAACGGACCTAGGCCTTGCTTACAGACAGGTAACAATCTGAAAATCCTAATTTACGCATGGGGCCCCCAGCACCTCCTTCATCCCAAGCAAATGCAACCTCTCTCTGTCACTGTTGTGTAACTTAGGGTTCTTGCACACACATAGCTTCCAGCAAGTATAAAAGTAACAGAGCTGAACGCTCTCCAAAGATGCAAGACCAACAATGCTAAAAAAGAAAGAGCAAATCAGAGCAGCTTTAGTTGGTAATGTGAGGGTAATTCCAGTAATTTCAAGGTCAAGACAAAAGCACGTCACAAACTCTGCCCAATTTGATGAGAATGTTATATATAGGGGTTTTTCCCTATGGACCAGCATGTATTTCACAGGAGTTGCTTTTAATCTACCACTTAATCAGTTCCTCAAAAAGAAAACTCTATCCTGTTTTGTGGAAAATAGGTAGGTTGTATTTCAAGATGATGATCTTTTCACAAGTTCCAGTGATTTTTTACAATTTTTTAAAATGACTGAATTAAAAGTGAAATGCTGTTTTTAAAGTCAAGCAGAGATAAATCCACATTGCCTACTGCAATCCCATAAATGTCTTCATGTATCTGTGTGACACCCAGTCACCAAGGCACCTAAGCAGCACAGACCTACTCATATTCTACTGGAGCAGAATCATACCCTAAACTGTGAAATGCATCTTTTTTCCCCAATGTGCAAGACAACCATAAGAAACATTTAAATTTGTTGAAAAAATACAAAAACACTCCTTTCAAGTCTGTTGTTACAAATAACTACTACTCAGGCAATTGAGCTACTTCCTTTGGCTACTTTGACAAGGTTAGCCTTGGTCTACCCCTCAGCTAGAGATACTGCTATCTTTTGTGCAGACATCCTCATGTCAGTATTTACAAGGTCACACAAAAAGAAGCAGTCTGCCCTTGCTCAGCTTTGCTAAACTAAAGAGAAAACATGCCTGTCTTCATTGGCATCAGCACTGTCACAAATGTCAGAACATATAAAACTCCAACTCAAACACAGTAAAAACAACAATCCACAAAAACCAGGTCTTTCCTAAAGGCATCTCGGTGAAGGCAGACCAGAGCTGCTCTGGTTTAGTGGCCATGTATCCTTTTGCTGCTACATGGAGAATTTTGTTTTCTGGTGAAGACAAGCACCATTCCAGTAATTGCTGCTATTTCCATAATTTCAGGTTCACTGAGATGCATTTCTTGTTTCAATTACACTGTTATTTTAGCTAGAAGACCAGGATGACTTCTTCCAATTTATATCGGTTACCAATAATAATATCAAAATGTATTGTGGTGCTTCATATCCTGTCCTGTTAACACACTGACGGCGCATTATCAGTAACTTTGGAAGAACAAAAAATACTGAAAAGCAAAGCCTAAAGTTAATTTAATTGAAACAATTTTAATTCTTGTTCCTCTCAAGGAAAGGCAGTGAGAGGATAACATCTCAATTTACTTAAAGTTTCTGAACGTGTAGCTAAGGTGAAAAGGAGGAACCAAGCAAGAGTTTTATTCACTCTGATTAACAGTTAACTGTCCTGAGGACAGCAGAACCCCTACCAGCTGCAGCCTTAAGCCCAAATTGCTCAAATACCAGCCACATTTACTATAGCTTTTGTGCTTCTATCCATCACTTCACAATGGGCAGTCTTCCTTACAAATCAAGGTGAACTGTATTAGAGACTACAAATTCATATGGTACCTGTGAAACTTCTTACATGTGACCAGGCTTTCTTTCTGCCAGCCCATTTAAAAATAAACTTAAATTTTCAAAATCAGATTTTGAATGTGAACAAAAGTAAATTAGAACAAAGCCTACCTTATTTTCAGAAACCCATCTGTCACTCCCTCTATTCTGTAATTACTCTAGCCAAGGGTAACTTTTCATTACGTAAGTGCAAAATAAGCTATAAAAAGCTTACGTGGCCTGTTTAAAATCACATGGTTTTTAAATCATTATTCATTTGTAAGACTTACCTTGCTGAAAGAATGAAGGATCTCTCTACGCTTTCAATGTTCAGTTCATTCTGATATGCTTCCTGGGTTGGCTTTTTAACCTTCAGTTGAGAGAGAAAACTTGACATTCAAACTGAAACAGTACTTTTACAGTTGCTTTAGTTTTACTTACTGTAAGATCTCTTGCATTTTTATTGCAGAAGGGGTACATTGGAGAGAAAAATCTCAAAAGTAGGAGATCATACACCAGTCCAGAGGGCCCAGCTACAGTAAGATTACATGCAGCCCACCATTTTATTTCACTGTGGCCCCATACAAACACTGGAGATGTGCAGGGGAATGAAGCTCAAGAGCTATCAGGCACCTCCCGCTGTGCTTCAATGTGCCCAAGCCTGTTGCCCTCTAAGAACCTCCTGCAACTGGGCAAAAAAAGGCCCTGCTGCTGCTGCAGGACAAGAGGTAGCCTACTGGTGTACCCAGAGTGGGCATCTGCCCTGTACCCCCAAGGGCTGGACCACCCTGCTGATCCTTCTCAGCTACCAAGTTTCAAACAGAGAGAGGTTTAAAAGTTAAGAGTGGTTCTGAGCCACCATGGGACAGCTGCTGGCAGAAAAGATTTTGCAGCTCTGCCTGCAAAAGCTTGGACCTGGGCACCAGATCTGCACTGCATCTGGACTTGGTGCTTTTCTCTGACAGGACCAGAGACAAGCTACTTGATTCCTGAGGCGATGGTTTGTTGTTCGCACTGTCATGTCAGAGACCATGTCAATGTATATGGCGTGCATATCCCTTATCACTACCCAGAGGGGCTCCAGGCTTAACTTTGATGCTTTTCACAAAGGCTCAGAAACAGAAGCCATCCCTTCCCTCACAGTTAGCAGATCCCTATAAACCATGGAGATTTGATCCACCAGAAGCTTATCAGGCAGAGATGCCTCATCTCTGGGTGTGGGCAATAAAAAGCAGTTACATGGCAAAAGTGAGGCAGTCCAAACAAAATACAATACAAAAAATAAGTAGGCAGACTACTTCAGAGTAGGACAATACCGGGTGAAATGCAGGCAAGATGATCCTGTGGCAATGGAGTTTTTTAGGGAAACCTAGGTAGCAATCCCACAGGCCATATTATGCAAGAAACGTTAAGCCTGTAGGATTTCCCTGGAACATAAGCATCTTTAGTATCTTCTTCCAACAATAAACATAGTTGCATTTTGAAAATTTGAAGGCCTGAGTTTAAATAGATTTGGAGAAAGACTAATTTTAACAAGTGACTTACCTTCATTCCAGCCAATGACAGCATGTTGTTGAGTTTATACATCCCTGACTGAACTGGAGTAGTATACAACAGGGCATCATTGAACTGTAATACAGAAGGAATGCTTTTTAATGACTAAAGACTGTTTAGAGACACACAATTTCAGATGCATTTTACTGGAAGTACAGAACTCATACAGCACTGAGACCAACTGTCCAGAAGGCATCTTCTACTTCCTATTATTCCACTTAGAATCCAAGAAACATTTTCATTTATGAATTTAGATAACAATAGGTGTCTATTTATATCCTCCTTGTGTAAATATATATTTGGCACATGAGTAAACAGCGCACGGATGTCAAAGAGCAAGCTGTCAAAAAGGACAAAAATGTTTCTCGTACACAGCTATATTGTATAACAAACTACTTTTAAAGGATATTAGAATTAACTATTCAAACAAAGCAAAACATTGCAGAAACTTGGAGAGAGCAGAATTAAGATTAGCAATTTATGATTATAATGACAAACTTATCCATATGTACTATGTGAATTTTACCAGTTTAAATGTGCATCTACTGTTTATTTCCTGTTCTACTAGACTTGGCTTCATTCGGTGCACTTACTGAACAGCTATTAAGATTTTTTTGTTTTGTTTTCTGTGTTGTTCAACACATGGATCCAAACTTCATTTACTGCACAAACACAGACCAGAAAACTGAACTGTCTCAGAAGTCTTTGCTACGAGATTCTTTGCAAAATAACAATGTTTCACAAGCCTTACTAAATCTTCACAACATGATCCATGGAAAAATCACTGCTTAAGTGTCTAAAGGTATAAACGCTAACCTGCACCTTTTATATCTAAAAAAACCCCGCAAAAAACCAAACCACCACCCCAAAAAACAAAAAGAAAATCTGAGTTAGAGCGACTCAAATGAGAAACATCTGATTTGGGAAGTCCAGCTCGAGATAGCACCAGATTTTTGAGAGTATTACCTTAACTGATATCATTTGCAGTTATCTCAGTGCTTTATATGCTACAAAGTCATCTCCAGAGCATAAGACAGGCACTTGCAAGCTTAGAATACGTACTCCATGACTGCCTAGGGAAATACTTATTTGTACTACAGTAACTACAAGACAGATTTCAGCCAGGGCTGTGGACCAGTAACGCCACAAATTACACACAGCAACAGTTGCTTTACTATCTAAATAGAAGAGATAAACAAAAGGTTCAAGTGGAAACAGAAACTTCAGAGATGCAAGGAAGTTTCAAAACAAAACAGTAGCAGAGACAGGAAGAGAACCCAGCACTCAACTTCCAGCCCAGTGCTCCGCTCAGGATGCAAGCGGGCTTGTGCAGGGGAAGGAGAGAGGAGGAGGAAGGGAGAGAGGAGGAGGAAGGGAAGGGTGCGATAGGAGCGGTGGAGTTGTAAGTTTTAAGATCTGGTATGGCTAAGTGGGATGGAGTAACTGTTTTAGTTTTTGCACTACCACAGATAACATCTTCTCATAAAAGCACTCAAATTTTAAATGAGCATTGTTCAAAACAGTAAATTTTAGTGAGAAATGGTTTTCCATTAAAATCAGTGCATATGCAACAGATGATCTCTCTAAATTAGAACTGAGCAAGTAGAACAGCAACAATTGGTAATTTTTCCCACTACCTGAAGTTATTAGTTACTTACATTTGCAGTGTAATGTTTCAACCACTTAAAATTACACTAGTGTTAGGCACACAGCAACATACACAGCATCTTACCAGAAAAAACATTCGTGGCTGCATGACCTTCCGGGACAGCTTCATCAGTGTTCCCTCTTTCAGAAAGACCTAGCAAATTAAAACAAGCAATTCAAAACCTAGCTTTTCAGGCCACAAGCCATACAAATGAGCTGACTTTTTCATCATCATTATTATTATGATTATTTTTATTATTACTACACTAGAAGTGCTGCAGAAGTTTTGAGATTCAAGGTTCCCTTTCTGAGAAAGGCTGTTCATCCTTAGGTTTCTCTAAAAGTGAGTGTGAATGGCTGTATTACAGTTTTCCATGCTGCACTCGAAACCATGACACATACAAAGTCAAGCTTGAGGAAAAAAACCTGCCTGCAAGATCTGGCAAAGAATCATATTCTAAAAATCGTAAGTTTTCATCAGATAAATGCTTAAAAAAACCCCACACATATGGAGAGGCAATAAGCATTTGACTGTTAGAACTGAGTAATTAAGCGATGGACCATTTTCTTCTTGGTATATGCCAGCTTCAGTACTTTGCTTGCATATCATCTGTGCTGCACTTTTACTGCAATCTGCTGAATGCCATCTGGAGGACCTACCCTTCCTGGCTGTACAATCTCATGGTGTCCATTTAAACTGTACTGAATCTGCATGAGTTTCTGAAAGTTATCCTACAGGGAGAAAAAGCAAAAGGTAAGTAATTGCCCTTGCATCTGTGACTAAAAAAAAAAGAGAGAGTGAAAAAGCTTTAATCAACCAGCTTCATAAGTCAAAATACTTACTCCCTGCTTCATGATGTCATTTGCATGGTTTGCAACTTCTATGACAACAGCTAGAGCATCTGAAGGATGAAGAAATGATGCTTTGGTTATACAGACTAGTTAGCATTGGTATTATGTAAAGCACAGGTACAATACTGCCCTTCCACATCATGTCAAGATTCAACAACCTAACTGTACGGTCACTGCATTCAGGAGCACTTCCCATAGGTCCCAGAGCCTTTGGATCATGGTTTAATAAGTGTGCCCTAGCAAGTCAATAATTTCTTACAGCTAATCAAAACAGTCCACAAGCAAAATGAAATTCTAGTTTATCACACAGATATTTACTTTAATTTCAATGTCTCTATTTAGAGCAGAAAAGTTAACAACATTTTAATTGAGACTATGTAGAGATTAAGTTTTTTCCATTTTACACAACAGCCTCCAGTGCCAGTCATGGAAGACTATCTAGAAAAATAATCCAAATATTTGTGATTTCTTTCTTCTGCTTTTAGTTTTGATGCTCCTCAAGGTCACAGTATAAAGTTCAAATTTCTAAATTTCAAACTTTTAATACTAGAAGAAAAAAAAAATCTCTGAAAGAGAAGAGTTACCAAAGACAAGGGATTTTATTAAGTACTGATATTTAATAACTAGCAGCTCGGCTGTAATATATGCTGAGGTGTAACTGCAAAAAGGGGTTACATAAAAGGATTATGTAATTTACTGAACAGTGAGTGTATATGAAACAGAACCCATCCAAGGATCTTACCCAAAAACCTGTAGTTTACTTAAGTAGAAAAAAAAAGACTCATTTAATTGAAAGCTAGAACAACTGCTCTGATAAAATGTAGTCTCTAAAGCACTTGGCACCTTCTGAGTAGCTGAAGTGCAGTCAGGCACTTCAAATAAAGGAACTACATTTGCTTAAAAGTCCACAGAGAAGCCTACCAAACCAGGTAAAACCAAAGCCTTGGGTTTTTTTTTTCCCAGATAACCATTAGAGTGTTAGTACTGTAGAACGTATACACTTCCCTTATTGTTGAGTTCATATTCAGAAAGAAGGCACGTTAAAAGATACAGCTTTCTGAACTGAAAGGTTCAGAAGGTCATGAAGCCATATAAGAAACTAAACTGAGGTGCGAACAAAAAGCTCCTCCTAAGTCAATCTAAGGAGAATTTTTGTTCAAGATTTTCATGAACCAAGGCAACGCAAGCACAGGAGTCAAACAGTGAAAAGGCATAGCACATATCAAGCATTTGATCAAAATTTAAGTTTAGATATAGATGTCATGATGTCAGCTGAGCCTGCTGAAAAATAGCTGGTGGTCTCCTACTAGGAAATGTTGGAGCTGCTCCAGCTAACACTCCCCAGCTCCCAGCTTGAAAGAAAACAAAGGGAAATTTAGCTAAATTCATGAAGACAGGAATGAGTACCTGCATTTTTTGTTATAGTTTCCTTCATCTATCAGCTATTATGTCTATGAAAAACTTAAAATTTTACTAATTGACTTCAAGAAAGATTGAAGAATGTTAGAGAAAATTTGCTAGTTATTGAAGGGAAAGTTCCAGGATCTCAGGGCTACTTACACAGCCAAGACTAAACGAGTCTAAACAACAACATAAAATAATCTATAGGGTCAAAGTCCATAAACAAAGTGGTTTTTGGCAGGGAAGAACATTCCAATTCTTATACCACTTAGCTGGAGTAATGTATTCAAATGAAGGTCAGCAGGAAGAATTGTGGTGTTTGGGTTTTTTTCCAAGAATACTAACCATAACCAAACCTAGTCTTCGTCCCCCCTCCCCCTGGAATTTAACAACTAAGCAAAGTCAGAACTAAGTTAAGCTTAATTATCACAAGAAAGATCTTGGTGTGTAAAGATTGGATTTTCTTTTCTTACCCAGTTTCAAAGACAGATTATCAAACATGTCAAATGCATAAAATTAACACCGTTGTTATAACTAAGCTTCTGCTTTTATCTTTGATGTATGAAGTGAGAGAAAAATACTGTGGAAGGTACAACTACAAAAAACACAGAAGCTGGAGAAATCACAAGAAAATGTAAAGTAAAATATATATTTGAGTTGCTCACTTTTCAGATGGTCAATTATTTAATGTGCAGTGCAAGCATTAGTTTGTTCACAGCCATAAGAAGTGCAAGACAAACTTTTCTATCTCTTAAAGAGTCATAATTTAAAATATTTTTGGCTTACATTTTCAATATACTCAAACAAATATGTCTAAATGTCCTAAGAAAGATATTTACTCATAAATTTTACGGTACTGTATCAGCAGACAAAGCTATAAGAAAGCAAACTTGGGTGATTGAAGGCACTCATTTACTGCAGTCCAATCAACTACATCTGCACAACCCTTCTAAAGATAACGGGCTTGCACAAATGTCACTAAAGAGACTGAACTAAAGTAACAGGGCCTCATGCAAATGAAATGGAGACATTGACTGGGAGCATTTTTAGCACTGCTGAGGCACACACGTGGAAGAAGCAAACAGTCTAAATGTGCATTGCATTGCTACACTCAAGTTAAACCGGCTTAATCCCAAACTACCATGAAACATGTAGTCCTGTCCTCTTCCATCACCAACTATTCCTTCTCATTTCTTCTTGTCTCTTTCCCCCCCCACATGCAGGCAAACTTGTGGAATTCACTTGTGTTTGTGCAACTTGTGACAAGTCAAACTGGAGAACTCCTCAGGTTAAATATAACCCAGAGCAGCTCCTTGATCTTCTTCACTCTTGCCATACGAACACTTGTCCTGGCACAAGGAGAGAGGAGGAGGCCAGAAAGGCTCATAGCTGGGGGTCAGCAGCTGGTAGACCAGACTGCCTATCATGAAAGGTCTACAGATGCAAGAACTGTCTCTTTCAATAGTAGTGCCCAAAATATCTGCTTAAGCTGCCTGTGGAACTTCACTCTTATCTCTTGGTTTCAACTCAAAGGTGAGCTGACACCACTGTCAGCTCCAAACTTTTTTGAAACACAAGTTTGCAATCTTTCAGTATCTCTGCTGAGAAACTTAGAACTAAATGGAAAACATTTCTATTACTGGCTTAGTATTTGCATGCATTTAAAATTTAGAAACATTATCACATGTACATAAGCTGTTATTTCTTTAATCTAAAGAGACATTTACCTTGAGTATCCCTATAGTCTGCAGATTCTTCTAAAAGATTCTTTAAATAATCTGTATAAAGAAAAAAAAATATGGTTTTGTTAAAGAAATAAACAGCATCAGAAAGTAGTAAAAACCACCTTTTCCCTGGCAATCTGCTTTTCAGGCAGACCTATGCCACAAAGATCTACTACTTAATCTTTTAAATCTGTCAAAGTAATAACAAAAGGAAAACTAGCATTTCCATAATGAAAGTATATCATGATATCTTGCTCAGGGAAGATAAGGTTATTGAAGCAGTGGCCTCCTCCAAAGACAAATGATATGTTGTATATGTAATTCCAGAACAAAACAAGCAAATGAAAAGTAAGTACATATTTTCAATCATTTACATTTAAGCTGATGCAAAAAATTTTGAAGATTATAGATATTTGCCTGAGCACCTAACTTATCTATAGAAGCTAAGAAAAAAAGTAGTCCATTACAGAAGATCTGATTATGATTAATATTTTTCAATAATAGAAGTATTATAGCCTCCCCCCAATGTTCAAATAGGCGTTTTTGGTTTTCAATTATAAATTTAGGTCCTCAACCACGAGATGGCACCCTCAATCCATTAAAGTCTTCGTAGTTTTAAAATCTATTTTACTTAGCTAAAATTAACTCCAAATGTATGACTATACAAGAAAACATCTCCCTTGAGTTTCCATTCCCTGGTCGAGTGTCTAGTTCACCAAAAAGTACAATATCCTGTCAAAGATTAATATATATCCTCAGTAGAAAGTCAACCATCTATTCTCTACAAGCTACAGCTTTGAACTGCTTAAAATTGAAAGAAACCAAATCAGAAACTTTCAAAGAAATATACGTTAGATTGATAATAACAATGAATACTGATTTATAATTACCTTTTAAATGAGGTATTAATATTCTGGCAGATCTACTGAAAACTAATCATATGTGACCTAGCAAGCGTTCAATTTTAGCTTTGCAGTTGTACAAGTTTCAAGTAGGAGTGAAATAATTCAACTCCCATATGTTTGCCCTACCCAAATTCATTCTTTTACTCAAGAAGGATCAGGAGCCAATTGTTCCTGCCTTCATAAAATGTCTTGCTTCATGCATGCCCCTCAGAGACTGCTCAGTGTATCGTAATCTTTTCCTTATGCAAAAAAAAAAAAAAAAAAAGGGAATTATGAAACATGTTTCTGTAGCAGAAATGCTACAAAGAGTAAGAAATCTTGTCACAGTTAATGAAAGCTTTGAGAAAAACAGAACTACAGGAAGAAAAATATTTGGCACTGAAATTTTGTTTTTTTGGCAAAGACCTAAGGGAGGATCCAAGAGAGAAGCATGAAGAGCAGGTTGGGGTGAAGGAAGAGGAACTGGCTGGGGTCTCCTGCAGGGAAGCGGGGAGGGAGCGCTGGGAGGTCTGGCTGGCTGGGCCACTGGAACACCCACAGCTTTCTGCTCTCCTCGAAGTTTTGTCTGATCATTATCAGGCGCTTGGTCAATGTGTGATCTTTTAAGACAAGTCTGACATGGCACCAAAACCTCTCCAGCTACACTCTGTAAATATTGCGTCCTTCACATCCCTCAAGATCTTGTGCTGTAGTAGCTACCAGACATTCCAGTGCAATATTTAGGTGGATACATATTCCACTAAAAACAAAGTTCATTTTGCTTCGCCTTGGGTTATGCTGGTAAGAAGCTGGGGTGAGAGGGAAAAAAAAAAAATCAGCAGGAGGTATTTTGAAAGGAACTGAGTTCACATTGGTTTTAACTTGGTTTAACCTAGAGGAACCTATGTCACCCATACAGCACCACCTGCCCTGCCTGCTGACGGGTGCTCTCTCAAGTGGGAGCTGAGCCATACCATAAAGCAAACAAGTTGAAGCTTTACAACTGCAACTTGATCTTCATCATCGGTGTCAGCACAAAGGACTCCAGTGGGAACCACCCAGTATTAAGAATAACTCCTTACAGCTTATGCAGAAATACCAGCTTCTTAAAGCTGCCAACCACACGCTCACCTCTACGGGCTGGGAACAAGAGGTGAGGTGGGTATAATCTACTCATATGCAAATGTACTGCTGGCAGTCTAAGAAACTGTTCCCAGTACACGGAGACATCCCATTTAACATCTAAAGTAACCGCACTGGAAACTTAAAACCAGAGACTCAACATGGGAACTAACTGTTTCTTGGCATATTCATGCTTTATGACATGTTCCCCCGAAACAACAACACTTTACATTACTCAAAAACATTTTTTGGATGGGTATATTCTAGCATTTTAAATCATATCATCAGTGAACAGAAGAGGGAAAATTAGAGATTTTAACGTAACTGCATTCATTTAAAATTCTGGATTTAACAAGGAAGGCAGCTTTTGCATTACAAGACTGAAGCAGCCAATAAAACTTGCAACTATAAAATCCTGAAAGTGATAAATATATAATTTTAATCTTAATACTCTCTATGTATATCTGGTAAGTGGATCTCAGTTCATAGCTAAAACTCAGCTTCAGAGAAGCATCAGAACAGATATTTTTAGTCTCTTCTGTGAATACACACTGGAAACTCTGTGCTTGCGACTACTTTCTGGAGGTATTGGCTTAAACTATACAGACAAGTGGATTTCACAGACATGAATAACGTTACAGTAAAAATTTAGCAAAAATATTCCTAGATAAAATAAATACAGAAGTCAAATATTAAGGTGGAATGGCATCTACTGTCTTTGCCAAAAAAATTTTCCCCTCTGAACTGTGCTTGAGTTGTTCAGACTAGGAAGACCTTAAGCATAGCTTCAGAAAGGCAGACTTAGAAATTAAAATTCATAATTCTGCTGGATACCCCAAAACACAACAAAAATCAACACACAAGCACACAGGTACTGTTTCTATGACGAACAAAATTTCCTTATGCCCTGCGTTTACCTGACAGCAGCCAGCACTTCTCTCTTCCGTCTTGCTGGGGGGCAGCGACTATAGCTTCTTCTGCTAAAAATTCTCTTCTGCTTCATTAACTACTTTTTGTCTCAGGCTGTCTAATTTAATTAAGTTAAACTCAAAGCGATCGTTCCCCAACACGTAATTGGCCTCACCTCTGACAACTCTATTTCCGACCTGCAAAGGAGCAGTGTGCTCAAAGGCTGATTTTTCATCTCCCTCAGCCTCCCCTCACTATACCCCAGCTAAGGACAATAAAAGACTCTCTCTCTGCAAACCTTATGTTGAGGAAAAAAAGGAGAGAGGCTTATCCTATGACAATGAAGAGCCTGTTCATAGTGTACAGTCTCAAGTCATCTACTCAAATCAGAGGTTTTCGGGAGGGGAGGATCACCTCTCCTTCATTTCTATTAGAAATCAGAGGGCTCTAATTAACCTCCCCAAAACCCCACCTAATATTTGCTGTATAGAACTCGGGGCCAGTACGTGGAGAAGTGGAAGTTCACTTGCTGGACTGGAGAAGCTGTATAATTAAACAGAAACACAGCTGAGCTGCGCCTCTCCTTGGCTGATTTATGAGTCCACCTGCTCCTGCTTTTGTTAGCACAAAAGTAACTCCACTTCAAAGCACAGCAACAATCTTGTGATGTGACCGTGTAGCAGCAGGTTACCAGTACAAAGCTGTCCCACTGACACCGAACATCTAAATAGGAAGAAATCCCTGCTGACTCAGGCCTAGCAGCTTCATTTCCTGGATTATTTTCGCTCCCCTGCTCTTACCCACTGCCCCCTCCTCCCTCGCCCACAGATCCCCCCCGTCTTCAGCTGGGGCGGCTGCTGCATCCCTGCATCTCACCCGCTGCAACAACAGATCCAAAGATTTTGCGTGTCCTCCAAAGGTTTTGCAGCACAAGTTTATACAGAGATTGCTCAGTATTACACAGAGCAGCTGGAAGGTAACAGAGCAGATGGGTCATCCACAGAGATACGGAAGAGTGAGAATCTCAAGGACAACAGAAATGCATGATAGATTGAACAGACCGAAAATGAAAAGATCCAAAATAACACTCCCCAGCCCCAGCATAATTAAATTCTTAGTCTGACCTCTTTTATTGCTCCCATAGAACAAGAGAAAATTACTTTTCTAAATCAGCAGCCAGCATTGCAAGCCCATTCCTGCCAATAACATTTGCAGGTGTATTTAAAGCTGGGCAGCCACAGTAAGGTCTGCAGACTGGGGACACCCACAGCAACCCCCATCACCACAGAATGAGTTTTTTCAGGTCTAAAACAGCCTGTCCCAGCCACAATGACAGTTAATGGTCATGAGGAATTCCCCTTCAACATCTGAGTTTTGTTTCAGTGCCATTCACCCCTGACATCTCTCACTTTGCTATGTATATTGACAATGACATTTACTCCATCCTGATCCTCTGTTCAACCTTTTTAATTAAAACCTTTGAAGTTATCCAAAGCTCCGCTGATTTTGGAGTGTGTAACAAGCCTATACAATGACCTAAATCAGTATCCTTTGAAAATAAAGCAACTCCCCAAATGCCATTTTATGGTTTGATTTCATCAATTGAGGGTCACTAAGATTTTTCCCCTACAGAGTAGTCCATTTAATAAGGGGTTTTCGTCTTTTTTTCAACAGCTGTGACTAATGAGACAATTAAAATGAAAACAGTCAACGTTCACAACTTGGTAACTGCTGCATAACACTTAAGTCTGTATCTCCCACAGCATCACTAGTCTAAGTACTTGCTGGGGAAATGCCAACAAGCTGCTACAGAGCCAAAAAAAAAGGTCACAGAGCATTTTATTTTGCAGTTACTACATAAACAGAGGCTATTTTTAAATTGCTCATCAAGAAGCAATGGCTTTCAAAAACAATGCCTTAAGTATTTCCAAATCCTTACAGGAGCCATCCCCCTCTTACAACAAACACATCTCAAAATACTTCACAAAGGAGGCCTCTATCATTGCCCTCCTTTTACAGAAAAGAAAGCGCTGCATCATGGAGATGACTTGCTCAAGGTCACCCAAACATGCCAGTGCCAGAGCAGGGTATAAAGCCCAGATTTCCTAGTCCCAAGGCAGCTCTTCAGCCTACAGTGCCCCTGTAACAAGTCTTAAGCACTTACTGGTAAACGTACACTAAAACATGTGTTTTGCCTTTAAAAGAGAATGGATTTTACAGAAGAAAACACCTGGGTGGGCCAGAAATGGAGAAGCTACTTGCAGAAGTTCACAGCTGCATAGACATCTTTCTCTTCCTTCTCCTAGCTCCACTTTTCCACACTACTTTTTTCCTTCATTTAAAAAACACCAAAAACAAACAAAAAACCCCCAAAACCCAAAGCAAAACAGGAGCATTCCAACCCTCTAAGGAAATTACGGGCTTCTATTACCACAGAAATAAAAACCACCACAGGTTTCACGTTTTCCAAGTACTGCTGAATGTACCATCAGAGAACACACCACACTGTTGGGAATATTAGCACCTCGCTTGTGTTACCTTATTGCAAATTATTATTATTGCATTATTATTCTCTTTTAAAAAGCTTCACTTATCTGAAGTCAGATAAACACGCTTTACAGATAGATACAACCACCTGAAAACAAGCTTCCTGGGACGTGTGAAGACTGGCTTCTTAAGCCTGCAAAAGAGCTTGACTGTACCTGTCAACAGGAGCCTGTATTGGGGAATCCTCTGAACTGGCTTGAGCAGATAGTGCTTGAGGGCCAGACTAGCACAGCGGGGGCTCATCTGAAAGAAACACCCAAAATAAGTAACGATTCTGTGGTAGTCAAGGATTCCAGCAGAAGAAAACATACCTACAAACAACTACCGATTACATTGGATAAGCTTTATCTTAAAAAGGTGCGACTACCACAGTGTTCAACACCGCACTACAGAGCAAGCATGTCCGTGTGGAAGACCGCATGCAAAATTAATCATGCGTTAGAAGACATCGGTAAGCACTCATACTCTGTGGATTCAAAACAGGTGCTTTTGCTTATGAGGAAGAAAGGTGAAGCTTCCCAGAAATAAAGGAAACACCGGTGGCAAGGGCAACGTGCTCCTTTGTAATCGCTGTCAGTGTCCATTAGGCAGAAAGGCAGAGACGACAGCAGTGCTCACTGCATAAGTTTTAATTAATCCTCACCTCTAAAGATAACACAGAATTAAAAGATCCATGCTTCAAAAATGTTAATTATCTTGAGTTTGCATTCAAAATAATGTGCATCTGAAACACCAAGTCCTTAAAAAGGCCTCTTTTCTTCTTCCTGTCCTGCTGACTCTACCTCAAGCTCTTCCTTTGCCCACTGTAGGTAGCCTTTTGAACCAGTTGTAAGCAAACAGAGCAGAGATTACCCAAGGGGAAGCCCATGTAATAGGAGGTAAATTCACAGTTTGTGTGGATCATGTGCTTAGGGAACTTGCACCTCTTCTCTGATTTGTTTTAAGGGAGTTATGTGAAAATCTGGCAATGCTCTTAGGGACATGAATCAGTTTTCATCTAATTGCTGCATGTCCTGGGTTTGAAACTTCTAGACATACACAGATGAGAAAATTCACTTTTTTGTGTTTCCAACTGAAATGAAACACCATTCCCATGAGTAAGCTACTGCCCTGTGATGTGGTAGAGAAATCAACCTGGTTAAAATAGGGCAGTTAATCAGTGCATAGTACGATCAGGCGACAAAACTGAAAAAAAAGGCAGCTAGAAGAGATTTTGTTAATGTGTCTTTGATATAATTTGTAGCAAGCGCTGCATCTTCTGAAAATCAAGGTCCTTTATCATATCTTAGTGGTAGCCAAAATCACTAGTTACTTCACAAAATCTGAATTTACTTCTTTCCAGTTCCACCCTACTAAGCCTCAAGCCAAGACTGCAGTAAAAAAACCTCAAAAACCACCAAACTGGAGGATAGTCTCTAAAGCCTTATGGAAGATCACAGCTGCTGAAAAGCCACAAAAAAGGATATATCTTACAAAAGACCACAATACCTCAAAGTCTTTGACCACTGAAGCAAAACCTGCATTCTTCTTACACTGTTCATCTAATAGTGCAACATTTTTATCAAATTCTTTGATGTAAGTTGAATACATCTTTAAGTAGGGACCCTTTTTAACAAATATATCAGCAATTCTTTGATGTTCGAGCCTAGAAACAAAAAATAGAGCAATTAGTAAGACCTAAAAAGAGCGTACATCTTAACCCTACAGCAAAACATCTATCTTTTTCACAGTACGATTTACTAGTTTATGTTCTGAACAAAAAGCTTACAGTTCAGCAGATAGGCATCCATCTCAGTAGCTACTCTGAAAAACCTTACCAGGCACACCTCGACACACTAGTTTAGTGTTAGATGACAACCACTTCATACACAGTCTGTTTAAAATGGTCTTGAACTGTTTGAACACTTTAGTACACGCTGGATTTCTGAGGAGACAGACCTTCAGACTTCAAGATGCAGTCTCCATCCCTTAATAGCAAGCATGGGAGTACAGTCTTTACTGATTTCAGTGCCTTTGTCAACAGGCTTTGTATAGCTGATTTAGATCCACCCACCAGTGTAACTGAGAATGGACTTCAATGGGATTGTGGCTGTCAATCAGCACTGTGTCTGGTTAGTAGATCTCAACTACCCTTAAAACGCAAACCGGTCTTCAGGACAGCCTCCTTTTCCTCTAATGAAAGCAGTCCACTTATCACGCCCATGAAGGGACCAGAACTTTCAATTAAAAATGACATTTTAAATAAAAAAGTGTGATTGCTAAAAACATGTACTGACATGCCTTCTGGACCTTTCTGGATACATCTAAATGGCAAAAAGTACATCTAAACGGAACATTATCTCCTGTACTTTCAAAATCAATTCTGTCATTTAAGAAGACACGTGAAACACAAACAAGAGTCAAACCGTGTCACATGGAGTCACATAAGCCCCACAGATAAATTTCAACAACATCAAAGGAGTGGTATCCCTTTATTGATAGTCACCAGTGAGATAATCGCTCTTCCAGTTCCCTCAGGAGGTCCCGATTGAGTTCGTACAGCTGAGGTAGGTAGTACAGGATCTGATTCAGGATCCTGTCCTCAATCACTGGCTTTCCAAGCTGCCTAGAGGCATGCGCCACAGCGTCCCGGAAATCCTGCCGGAGTACAAAGAGGACAAAAACCCCCCTTCCCATGAGCGAACAGCCTTCAAAGCACCAACACAGACAACGGCGTTCTCTCTGCAGACATTCCGGGCGCTGCTCCCTATTACCAAAGGCAAGGCGGGTACCATCTGGGTTATGTTTCTCTGCAGCTTCAACTTACTCCCCTGGGACTGCCTTAATCCCTTTGGTTTGATGCTGGAGCTTTACTTTCTTGCTCCTGTATGCATAATATAGAAGTTGTTCATTATTTTTATAACATGCCCTTAAGAAATGTGCTGGTACTACATATGAGGAAACTAAGGGGGAAAAAAAGCTTGTATCTGCAAGGGTGTTGGCAGCCTTGAGTATCTCCTTGCTAATATTTGGGTCAAAAAGCAAAAATGTTATATCAGCTAATTCAATCATAATATCTTATTTTAAACTCATACTACTTTTCATAAGTCATCTACAAATGCCCTTTTGGAAGATGTGCCTCTTGGACAAAAATGTAGGGTCACAAACAAATACTATATGTAGCAGCTTTTCTATACACAGGAAAATTAACATCTAACAAAAAGATACTGTAACAACATATGGGAACCACGAGATTTCAAATGTTAATGATGATCAAAACCAACATTGGTACCTTCAAAACATTGACAGGGAGGAGGAAAACCCCGCTTACACTTGAAGGATCTTCTTATAGCATTTTTATGCTATAACGACCTCCCAATAGGACAGCGCTGGGGCTTATTGGTCCTGATTAAACTATTCAGAATTAAAATCTTGGCCCCACACAAATCAGTATGGCCAGGATTGTACCCATATTGAAACTCAGTATCCATTACACGAGGTATTTTCCCTGATCACATGCAAACAAAATTTTCAAAAAATTTAGCATTTTACTTGAAAAATAACACTGTCTAAACTGACAAAAAAGAAAATCCAAGTTAGGTGGTGCGCTGTATTATCGTGTCTCACTTGAATTTGGGCAACAGTGGAAAAAAGACAATCCATAATAGCTGTTTTTGAGTTTGTGGTCTGCTGAAACCTGGTAACGTGTGCACGATCTATACGTATCCTGAAAAACGTGACCAACAACATGTTCCTAAGTACAATGATGAGTTATATTTTAAATGTGCATGGGGTCCACACCTGCCTTTGAAAATCTGTAGGGTCGTCAGGTTGGGGGAAAAAAAAAAGAGAAGAAAAAAAATTTAGCCCCCTCTTTCCCCCTCCCCAGGTCTACTACTACAGGTCTTACTAGCTATCTCATCAGTCCAGCATCTGGCACTATTTAGGGTCTCTCAAACTTAAGCCTCAACTTTCCCTGCCCTCTCTCCTCATTACATCAGCTCTGGGCAGCGTGAGCTCCAGACACTTTCTTGCTTTGTGACCCTCTGGGTCATGAAGGCTGTGACTGGGCAGAGTTATGACAAGAAACTGAAAGGAGATACAGGGCGATGGCTGTGATGAGGGAAGGCTGAGAACTAAATGCAAGGGAGTTAAAAAACAGATGGCGTTATTCATATGGAAATGTTCTGTTTTACATCCTCTGTGCAGACTAGTGACACATAGGTTAACTACCAGCTGCATCTTATGGGTTTTCGTGACCCTAGGGCATTGCTTAACACTGAAATGATACATGGAATTACAATGGCAAAAGCTCAAATGAGGCATTCTGGAGAGCTTCATGCAAAATGCATCATCATATTATGATAATATTCTCCCCCCCCCAAATCACATGCACACACAATATACTGTATGTACTTTGCCATGGGATGAAACGAGAATTTTGTCTGAATGTTGTAAGGCTACTTGCATGATGAAAAGAAAAGCAGTTTTGTCTGTAGCATAATCAACAACCCAGGCTTTTCCCTGACCAAACAATAAAAGGAGAGCAGGGAGCCAGGTTTAAGCACCAGTAGATAAGACAGGAATGTCATTTGTAGTTAAGAGCATTTATTTAACTTCTAGATATAGCATTCAAAGAGTCTGCCGGATGTTTTCCAAATACAGATTTGGTTTTTCGACTAGCTTGATCCAAAGTCCATCAGCTTCATCAGGCTTTGGATCATGCCATGAAAGACTCTATCATTAAAACAGCCAACCAAAACTTTGTTTCATCACCCCCTCCCTCCCCCTCCACAACTGAGTAAACGGAGGAAGCCCTGCAGAGAGGAAACGCAGGGAAGAAAGATAACGTGAAGCTTTCAAATGATGCAAACCAGCCTGCTAAACAACAAAAGAGCTAAATTTCAACGCTTTTTTCTCCTCCTCCTTCTTCTTTTAATTATCAAGTCTTCACTACAGAAGCAGTACAATGCATTTGTCACTGTAATCATATTAAGATTTATTTTTAACCTGGCAGTGGGTGTGAAGTAACTATCGTGCCAAGTTCATCTTGAGATAAACTTAAGAGTTGAAGGCAGAGAGCACATGCCTGAGGAGTGGGGGTAGGAAAAGTCAAGCAAACGTAACAAGGTTGGAGCTAACTGCTTACACTTGAAGGTACTGGCCTTCTGAGAAAGTTGTTTCTTATCCAAAAGGACAAAACATAGAACAGGTCTGTTTTAATTACTAAATGTAAAATATGTTAACTTAAAAAGTAAACCCTGAAATTTCACTCCAAAGGGTGGAAGGTATTCAGACAAGGACAACATTTTATACAAGTAGGTGAATGACTTATAAATTAGGAATTGCAATAACAGTCATTTAATGCACCAGAACCTAATTCCTTCTAAAACTAAATCCATTCACTGCTAAATAAAAATAGAATTGCTGTTGCAAGTAATATATACATTGCTCTGATATCTATATATACCTGCAAGAAGTGATTCATATTACAAACATATTTAGCATATAGTACTATGTAACACTGCTGAAGACCACTGCTTACATCAGTCTGTTCAAAGACAGTCACCTGAGTTGTCCTAGAAATTGTTTGAAGCAATGCAGCAATCCATTACCATGAATTTTAAAGACAGAGGTTTTCTAATTAAAAATGAGCCTTTCACATATTATAATCTTACTCATTAAAAAGAACTTGCCATGCTTTGGAATTTATGTGCTTATTTCACTGGAAAACACCATTTGCAACTCTAGACAAAAGTTTCATATGCTGCACAACAGAAAACAAAAGATTATGCTAGTTATACTGAATCATCCCAGCTTCTCACCAGGATAATTTTTCCTTTCAGAAGGGGGGAGGCTATTGTAGACTTTCTGAAACGCTAGTTTACAGTTTCTAGTTCTACATTATATTCTGGTCCAATAATGATCTTCTGATACCACTTTTTACTGCTTAGGCAAAGGCAACTAATTGTCTTCACACAGCTACTTTAAGAGGATGGCACTCACCACTGTTCCTGGAAAGCACATTCTTTCCAAACGAGAAACAGTCTTAGTTTATTCTAGACTAAGACAGCATCTCACTGGATACTTGTCCATATGAAAATCTAGTTTAGACAGTTTTAAAGGCTTCTGAGTACATATTGTTGCTGAATTACTGCCTGATAAAACATTCCCAACTTGAAAATGTTGAGGGAATTTTATTTCTTCTATTAGTACACACTCCCCCCAGAGCTGTGCAGCTCAAACAATATTTGAGAGGATACCACCATCACTGCTTTTGTTTCCTCCTGCCCCTCCTTCAACGCAGCTTCCTTAAATAAGCAAAGGGCCGTGATATCTGAAATAATTCTGACCCTGTTGTGAATCATCTGCCATCAGCCCACACACTTCCGCTCTGCAAAGGCCCTGACTCACAGTCCCTCTCGGTTCTTTCCACCCAGCATGCAGCAAAGCGACCTCCCCACCTCAGCCTAAGGAGCAAAGGAACAAGTTTAGTTGTAAACCAATATAGGTACTGACCAGACTAAACCCTCACTCAGCTGCTGACTGGGTTAAGCGCACCTTCATCTAGTAGCTGAATTAAGATAATTTCAAATGGGTGAAATTAAAACTTCTCATAAATTTAACTGGAGGAGAAAGAACTGCATGATCTAAACATGGTCACGTATTTTACTCCTAAGGCTTCAACCAATATTCATCTTGGATCTGTTCTCCTAGAACATACCATCAGCAAAGCAAAAATAAACCATAATCCCTTCTGCTGAGGTACAACTCCCAGCTAAATACACCTGCAGATAGCTCAAATATCAGTTTAATTTAAGGGAAAAAAATACGTTTGCGCTTGGACGCTTTTCAAGGAACACACACACCCACCCTACGGGGTGGAGGAGGGAAGGGGAGGAAGTTTCACGCTCTGAGGAACAGCCAGGCTTCTATATGTCACAAACAGTAAACACGACTGCTAGGAATACAGCTAAAGACAATTTCACAAATACATTATTTAAAATATAAATAGGCAGTCTTACCTATAGTTAGACTATTAACCATAAACTGTTAAGTTAAACTGTAGCAACGACAGTTAATGCAGACCATGAGTAAGTGTGGATCGTGACATTTTTCAAGCATATGAGATTGCTTCTGGAAAGCTGCCAAGTAGTTCCACACCTTTCTCTCAGGTAAAATCCTTTATAAGTGTTTAATAATATAATATAGTTAATTTTTTACAATAATCAATGGCTTGACTGTGGCATATTCCCAGAATGTTATTTCAAGGAATAGGTGGGGTAGTAGAGCAATGTTTCCTTCCAAACCCAAACTATTTTATTAGCCTTTTTAATAAGATGACTACAGCTGCAATTAATTGTCAAATGCCTCAATCAGCAATTCTAAAGCACTTCATAGACTAAAAATTTATCAACATATTCACCACTGACTGGTCAAACATTAAAGTTTTACAGTTGGAGAAAAAGTAGTTGGAGGTTGAGAGAATTTTTCACAGCCAAACAGTAGGTCAGTTGTAAGCCAGGACCAGAGGTCAGGACTTACCTTGCTCCAAAACCCATAGCTATTTTATTCCTCAATATACACATTACATTCTTTTTCCAAATCTACTATGAATTATTTTTCATAGTATTTGGCTACAATATACAAAAAGTCTAAGTTTATATATATATACACACACATAATTTTGCAAAAGTCTCCTGAAAATGGAAACATTAAACCAGAATCCCACTCTTGTAAATGCCTCTGGAAGGATACACAATAGAAAAAAAAAAAAGTTTGACCTCTTATCTGCCTTCTTCAATAAGAAGCTGATCTTGTGGCTGCAGAAAAGTTACAGGTGCCTCCTGACAACCTCCTACTTGCTCAGAGTCCTAATAAGGACAGAACTGGGGTCTAAGTCAGATGTGCAGATCTAAAGGCTCAGGCAAAAGCCTGAAGGGTTAAGCTTTTCTTTCCTCACGCAGCACAAAGTCATACGCTAAGCCTTGCAAACGAAGGAGCCATCCCAAGAAGTTTGCTGCTCTGCTGGACCAGAAGCCTCACTGCCTGTACTGTAGCAGGAGGGAAAACGAAATCAAAGAGTGGTGGGTTTTGGCAAAAGAACAAAACTAGGAACAAAAATGCACAAAAGAAATGACAACAAATAAGCCAGGCAGCTTATCCTTACAGCAACAGGGTGCTGCTGAGGAGGTCTTCTCACTTGTGCAAAGCAAACCATTTCCAAAGAATCCCACAACTAAGAAGTACAAATGGCATCAGTCCTGCCTTACTAGTTTTCCAGGAACACCAGGTGTTTTTTGGGCACAGAGCATCTCAGACAGTGGTGACAAACTTGTTTCTCTTGCGTCACTTATGTTTTACATCCAGTTCACCGTTCCTTTTTTATCTGCAAGTGCCCTTAGGGAAGAAACAGCACTTCTCGCATCTGCTCAACCTTTGTTTACCCTCTGGAGGCCATGCATGAACCATCTCACAAAGATGCATGCAGATGAGCTGGTTTGATTTAAGTCCCTTTGTTTTTCAGGAGTTTCTAACAGCACTTTACTGGAATCTGGTCCTCTAAAAGAGTTACAGAAATACAGAGAATTCAAGATTACATCTAATGTTTGATTCCTCCCTCGAGCAACCCTATTCACCGAGTATGTTTGAGAGAGCATCAGTGTGCAAAGCCAGTTCAGTCCCTAATCTCTGTTATGACCAGCTTATTTCGTATTACAGAAGCGTCCCCAAGTGTTTATAATTTTCTAGAGAACTTTTGTAGTCTGTCTTCAACAGAAGCAGCCAGGTGTACTTACAAAGTGAGACAGTGCCCAAATAGGCCGGCACCCTGGTATCTTGGAAGAGTTGCTCTACCCAACTTGACTTTGTCAATATAAAAGAAAAAAAAAAGCTAAAAAAAAAATCAGTGGTACTTGTAACCAGTTTGCAAGCACATTCCCACCTTCTCAACTGCTTTAGACTCCACTTCAAATGCTCTAAGCAGTAGCAACTTAAAAACCTTTTTCTTACATCAACAGTCCTGGTTCCCTGGCTGTACTAAGAGCCATGAGCTGTATTACCTGGCATTGGTTAAGACTGACTGAGGAGAATACTATTAATTTCACATCATCACTAATGGAATTAGTCACTAAATTTCAAGTACTTACTCTTTGGAAAATCACCAATAGATGGTACAGAAGGTGTAACAGAGCCTCACCTGACCAGCCAAATCTTTACTATGGGTAAAACAGCCCAGCCTGGGGAGAATCTAAGTTTTAATTCCAGAAATCTGTCGGAGGTTGCTTGACTGGCAGTTAGCCATCCTGACACTGAAGCCAAAGTGGTTCAGTACAGGTAAAATCAAAAGGGTAGTTTTATCAATGTTTAAATATTATCCATAACAAATAGATGATTAAATAAACAGATTTAAGAATGTCTGTGACAAACATACACAAATCCTCAGGCACACCACTCTGCGTAAATAAAACATCTCTGCGTAAAAAAACCATGCAACCTCTCTCAGGTATGGCAATTTTTATTTAATGAAGAACACGTGCACACACACACACAGAGCTTCAAAACTGGTGCCCAGTCTGACAAGGACACTGACCAAGGTTCATGCTGCAGGCCAACGGACAAGTTGAAGGCAACGTATTTCCTCGACTCCTAGCCTAGCATCCTCTCTGTTAGACCAGGTTGAATACCTGTCGATTGTTATTGCTAGCGAACAAAAACATTTCTAATGGGTTTTTATTTGGCGGCTAGAAACTAGCATACTGTCATGAATAGAGTTGTGAGTTATCCATTAAAGAAAAGCAAAACTCATCCTACAGCTTGAAGTTTATCCCAGAAACTTCCTAAACTCCCTACTACTTTCCCTCTCCCACATTCTTCCCCTGCTTGTCTCCATCCTCTGCACCAACAGCCTTTGCTTCCAGTACTGCGCATGTTACCTGAAGAACTGGTACACTGAAAAGCAAAGACACCTTTAAGATAAATTATATGCCTGAAAAATATGATAATTAAAAATCATATAGCTTAAAACTTGTTTCTTCCTTTAACCAGTATTTAAGCTTGAGTTCTGTACTAGAAACCATGCTGAATATAAATTATACATTGGCCACAACTGCCTCACCCAGCTGTTAAAAACCAAGCCTCAACAGAATAAGAAAATCAATTACTAAAATGGAAGGCAAAAGAGGAATCGGCAAGTGGTAAGCTTTTTGTTTCCTGAAAGACCTCAATATTATAGGACTATATACATCCATCTATAAGAGCCTTTGTTCCCAGTTTCACAGAACGTGCTTCTCAAGAGACTAAGATAGACTAACGCATCTGTTTGCAATATAACCACTTCTATTGCCCAAGGAAAAAAAAAAATCACTATGCTTGCACTTAATAGAGTGACAAAATGGTACAAACGCATATCACTTAGAAGCTGACAGAAAACACATAAAATGGAGCTAGAGAAAGCTAAATTCTTCATTAATTTCCTATTATCACCTTCTACACAGCAGGTTTAACAGATGACTGGTCTGCATAAGCATGGATTAAATACTTAACCCTTGCTGTGGACAACACATTGCATATACTACAATCACAGCTGTTATCAGAAAGCAAGCATCTGTCAATGAATTGCAGCCCCCCAAAATATGCTGCCATGGTGATGGATGCAACATTAGAGCTAATTAGTTAGATTACCTAAAGAATGTGTATTTTTATTTACCATTTCTAAAGGTAAACTGTTCCCACCTCACCCCCTTACTTTAAAAGTTATTCTAACCAAATATTTTATTTTGGTTGCTATGGTACAAGCTGGCTTATAAATATGATGCTGATTAACATAAATGAATATATATTCCGTTTTCAATATTCAAGTAATACCCCCATTCAGCTGGAAGACTGCATAATTAATGCATACATTAATTAAGGAGATGCATAAGGAACCACCAAAATATTAATCCATTATATAAAATCTGAAACTTTAAACTTCTGCTTAATTAGATTAATTTTTATATTTTGAATATGTAGACACAGCAGAAAAAAGTCACATTCACTACAATAAAGCTTAAACATAGAACTTTAACAGATTAAACATAGAAGAGGAAGCTGGTTTTTTTTTTTTTTGATACTTACAATGTGTAAGAGCTTTAGCACATCCACAAACCTATCAGAAAAGCAAGAAAAAGCAAATAGTTACATTTTAATTGCCCAATTAAAATAAACTGAGTAGCTGTTAAGTTTAGCATTGACACTTACACTTTCTCTGAGCTCATGATCTCCTTGGCAATATGGTAAACCTTTGTTTTCTTTCCAGCTGCCTTACTCTGCAAATAAAATTATATGTTATACTATGCACCTACTAAAACTGTCGTAAAGATCATTTCAGGCTAGTAGTTCCTCAAATCCAATGTAATTATTCTATAGTTATTTCTAATAAAAATGTTTTATACTGCTTTGTAATCTCCTGGCCTTGAAATCTTCTGGCTTTTCAGGATCCATGAGAAAATCAATTTAGCTTGTAGCTGGAAACAACAACGTTACCTAAGAGTAGTTTTTATAACACTATCAGCCTTTCTATTTAATTATTACAGGAAGCACTGAAGCCTATAACGAATGAAGCTCTAGCAAGTGACAATTATTGGTTATTGAAAGTAGTAAAGTATGGATCATATTTGTATATTATTCATTTTTTTTGATTAATACAGAAACAGTAATATTTGCAGTAAACTCAAATGGGTTTCAGCAACATCTTAAAAGAAATACACGTTTTCTTTACTGAAAAAGATTATGAAAGGAGAAAAATACCACACTGAAGAGAAAAGTCAGCTTCTGACCATCTACTAAAGGAGTTGCTGAAAAACACAGCAACCGTACTGCAAAGCTGTAGAAGTGCAAGCCTTGTCATCTACCTGAAACACTGTGGAGATGACGATGTTTTTTATGTGCACAGATTTGGCTTCCAAAAAATCAATGCTACTGTTCAACATCAGATATAAGGAACAGGTATAGCAAAGCAAAAGGCAGTAGGTGTCAGGATGCAAATATGTTTTCTACAGTGTAACTCCCATGTATAATTTCCCTCAGATAAAACACCTTTCTCCATAACAGCTCTCATGGTTTGCCATATGCTTCTCTTCTGCCAGCTGTCACCACATCTATTAGATATTCAGGCTTTCATTTCAATGGGCTGCAAAGAAAGAGCGTGGATGAGGAGCACTAAAACATCACAGGATATACAACACAAGTGAGATGGAAGTCCTGGGGAGACTGAGTACAGTAGTATAATATAGGCATTGAACAGTTTATCTAGAAAAGCAGATATGGGTGGCATTGCATATATGAACCTTTGGTTCATAAGCACTAATGTTGCAAGATTTATCTGGAGTTTTAGGTCTTTGCCAAACCTATAAACAAGTCTCAAGTGCTAGAAATCAAGCCGCGGAACTGATGATATTAATAGGTTGGGTTTAATGATATTGTTATATTCAAAATTAAAAATAAATCTAAATTATTTTTTCATTTGAATTTAATTGACACAGTGCCGAATTACTAAATTAAAATTAATTTCTAAATTTAATAATTTGGTGTTGCATCACATATATGCAAAATACATTGTTTATTTTATATACTACATAGATATCTTCACACAGAGCTGGGATTTTACTTCTAAAATTAAACTTATTTCCAAAAAACACTTATATCTACCCAGTGAGGGTCAATCGGATTCAGGCGAGATTGCAACACCCATCCTCAGGCCTCGATGCCTTTTTAGAAAGCCCAGCTGACACGCTCCCTACAAGACTGAATTCACAAGTAACTCAATTATGCAGAGCAAGGTATCTGCCATCACTGTAGATGTGACAGTTGCAAATGAGATGAAAATTAGTATTTGGAGAACAAGATGCTAACACTAAACAATTACAACATGAAATATCACAGTCTGTTTTCAACCCCACTTGAAAGACTTTTCACATACCAGCTGGCACTGAAAAGGCCACTTTGCATTTGCTCAGCCGAAGATACTCTGGGCTTAGGGGAGTCTCCAGTGGGAGAACCGAAGGGATACAAATTGGGCTCTCAGGCACGGCATTGGGAAGGAACCTTGTAACCCCGCTAACGGATAGAAAGCATCAAAACAGCCAGATGCTTGTGGTAAGGAAAAATGAAAACAAGCCCAGCTGATGACCGATGCAGAGACTGCTTCATGCTCCTCTGCAGCTGCTCTCCCTGTTAGGAAGTTGGTTGTTAATCCCCAGCTGCCGGCCGCACGTGCCGCAGGCGGCTGAAGCAAGCCGACGAGCAGATGCTTCACAGCAAGCGCTGAACTGCTTCGTGAAACCTGCCCGAGAAGCCTCGTAACAGGGATGCTTTCCTGTAAAACTCCGTTGTGAAAGGTTGAGGGCATTTCTAGAGGCACGCAAGGAAAGTTAGCTTCTACACAGGTACAGTCCTGCTTAGTGTCACAGGAACAAGCTTTGCCCTCGATTCTCTTTCCCTCCCCCAATTTATTCCTCAGAAGATGTGGTTAAATGACATTCAGGTCTGACACATCATCATCAAGTCTTCTCTTCCAGCACTAAAAAGTCTCACAGCTTTTTTTTTTTTTTTTTTTTACATTATTATTCAATGTTAAGGAAAAGAAGCAAATATAGCTACTATCAAAGGAAACAGCTGCCACGACTGGTACTGAGGAGAGGCACTGGTCTATGGGCAGGCTGGTGGTAGGGTGTCCAGGACTGAGAAGTAAGAAAGTGGGTACCCCCAGGGAGAGAGATAGGACTCCTAGAACTTCATTTCATTCTAAGTAGTTAGCGCTGTCTTCCTGCTCCTCATTTGAAGAAGAAATAAGGTTAAAATAGGGGAAATCGTTCCAAGCTGGCACTCGCAGAAGCTAGCAGAAGGTCAGACCTCAACCACAACAGTCAAGCGTGGCTTACACTCCTCCAAGGGCCATAGAGGTGGCTCTGCAACCCTACAGCGACAGGTCTCTCGTGCACACACCAAGTCTCTCCTCAGCGCTGACTGGAGTGAATTAAGGAACTTAAATGCTGAAAGGCAGGTTGAGCCCATTGTGTATCATGCCATTGAAAAGGAAGCATTAAAAACTGGTTCAGTCACCTGACCCCTGTGCACCAAGCAGTGAATTGGCAGGTTGGCATGCAGAACCTGCAAACACAAGAAAGCTGTCTGCACAGAAATGGTTACTGGAACACAGCCTTTGGTGCGTGGCCAAGACCCCCCATGTAGGACCATCCAGGCAAAACTACAGCTTCCGAGAGATTTTTCAGAAGGACCTCCTCAGACCTTGCAACCTTCACCTGGCCCCTTTCCTTGGGCTTCACCAAGGCTGACAAATCAAAGATTGCTTTTAAATGGTCAGTGCACAAGAGACACTGTGCATTCTAGGATCTGTGAGGTGTAGACAGCCTCACTAAAAGGTATTTATAAGTCTCAAAACTGAAGATCTCTAAACATACATCTGTGCATGTAGCTCTGTTAAAGGAGCACAGTAGGCAGGTGTACAGCGCCACGATTCAGTGAAAGATTAAGAGCAAATATGCCAGGCAACACACACTTTGTAGGGGGATATTTCTAAACTTGACCTCTTAATATCAGGCTAACGTACATATATTAAAGTTTTATAAAAAAAACACTAAGCAATAAGAATGACAAAAAGAAATATATAGTTATGTTGCCTTTTATTTGAAAATATCCCAACAGGTTACAACTTACAAAATAGTGCAAGAGTGAGGAATAACTTCAGAAGATAAAGATAAAAAGATACCTGTTTATATTCTTGAGGATCAGGCTCCCCTTTGCTGGAATCAGAATTTGTGTCATCATCTTCATCAGAACTGTTCATGATATCTTCTTCATCTGACTGAAGATCTCCCATTACCACATTAGGATGATCATGGTGTTCTTCCAAGGACCTAAAATTAAAATATGTATAGTCAATAAACATACCATACTTTATTTATGTAAAGAGCTTTCTGTTTTGCCCCACAATAAATGGTCTACTTGGTACCAGAAACATTGAAAACAGTAGTTGGTAGTCTGAAGGTGACGACGACAGTGGTAGGCTTTTCCACAGTGGACTCATAACTCTGCAATGTTTTATCTATGCTAGTATTGATACGATGCTCGCTGACAGCAAGCAAAAGCCACAATACCTTTGGAGTATTTATGTTGTTCTTGTCCATCAGAGTTTGCCTGACAGCAAAGTTTGATAAACCTAGTCCCTTATTGCTATGTGCTTGTATAGTGCAACATTCGTACTGTGTGCCAGAAGGATAAAGAAAGATCATAGCCATTTTGCTCTCCTCTATCTCATAGCATCAGGACTTGTTCCAGATATGGTACTCAGACTGGAGCTTTCTGTCTGAAATTTTAGATGCATGCATATCTACAGGGTTGTTTGTCAATGCATACACTGAACAACTGCATCAGGGATGGCAATATTATAACCATTCTGTCCAATAATTCTTAAAAACAAGAAAGCAGAATCTTTTGTGATTAAAAACTCCCATCTGCCAGAGACAGACACCTTCTAGGTAGCTGTCAAAGCTATAAAATATAACCTTGTTCTGCTGCTGTACGATGATTACAGAGTTCTCTTTTCATTAGCTTCAACTGTATTTGCAATACAGAAACTGCATGAGACAGGCACACAACCTTCTTCCTCTAACTAGCCTTGACAACTTCAGTACAGGTTTAAGAAATGCAACTCTAGAAGAAAATAAAAAAGGGAATAGGGAAAAATAAAGAAGAAAACAGAGACTAGAGGAAACTGCCTGAAGTTTTGGTAAAGTTACACAGAAACACAGCAAATCCCTAGGCTCCTACTTTTAATCCTTAAAAATATCTGATAATTGTCAATTACACTAAAGCTGTGTCTAAATTCACATAATCTGTGTCCAAGACCTGCAAAAAGATGCTGGGATGCCACAGGCTTATTGTGATATGAGCCAAAAGTGATTAGCTACCCTACAAAACAAAAAGCAAATCCAGAAACCCTTGTCCCCACGCTGTTGCAGCCAGCAGAGATCTCACTGCGCTGATCAACACCTAATTTTGTGCAACCAACATCTGTCGGGGCTACAGACTTCATATAGCTGCCCTCTGCCACCCTACACAAGGGATGGTTACGACTGATCTTTTCTTTTCCTAACTTTGAATCACAAGAAAGCAGGGATGGAGGGCAACTCTTCAGACTCACCACCTCCAACTGTGATAGTTACCAGAAAGAGAACTTGTCAGCGTGGATCCCATGGGAGGTGTCTGCCGGTAACATGAATAGCAGAAGTAAGGAATACTAGCTGTGTGAGAATGCTCTGGCAGCCACAGCAAGGTGTTGATTATTCAATGCTCAAGGCAGAGTTTAAAAAAAAAAAAAAACAAACCACAAACCAACCAAAACCCCAAACAAACAACAAAAACAAACCCCCACAAAAAAACCCAACACACAAATGCTGATCACAAATAGAAATATATTTAGAGATGAAGATAAGATAAGTGGACAGACTTTGGTTAGCCACGAAGATGTGGAAAAGATTAAAATAGCTTGGTTCTATTAAGACAACACAGGAAGGACTGAGGAAACACCCAAGCAGTTACTGTCTCCAAGAACTCCTTCCTCCCCCCCACCCGAATGGAGATTGCAAGCTCATCACTGAGTTCAAATGAGACCCGGATCAAGACGGCAGCACCCAGGGTGCAGAGAGAGAGCCAGTTATTTCAGTTTGGAAATTATCAGCTTCACGCGGAAAGAGAGCATCCACCAGGGAGACGAGCGCTGAGGACAACAGTGCATGGAGTACACCAGGGACGGTTCCCGTGGAACCTCCACGAGCTTCAAGAAGGCAAAAAAGCAGCTTTTCCCTGGAGTTTCCCCTGGAACCGCGCTAGCAGGACACTAAGACTTCTGCAGTTACTTGTTAACTTCAGCAATTCAGAAAACTCTTTGTCTAGTCTATCTAATTCACAGTCAAATGACCTGTTGGCCTGAGAATGTTCATTTTAGCAGATGCCATCTGCCATATCCTTTTATTTTATAGGCGACAAACATCTTTATTTCATCTGTAGCATTACATGAGGTAGATATATCCCCCTGCTTTATTTGAAACCTGCAACAGAAATAACTACTGCTACTCCTTCCTTTACTATATTATTTACAGTTTTACTGTGCACATCTGTCACTGAATGTACATCTAATCTGGGATTTATTTTTTTTCCATTGCAAAATGTATTGAGCGCTTTATCTCTAACCACACTGGAACTCACTTTTTAGTCACTTATTCATCAACATTTACTTTTGTTAATGGACATTTTATTGCCCTTTTTCCTATCCTTAATATTCGTTTTAACTGCTGCTTTAATTTCCTTTAACTAGGATTCCTTCCCTCCTTCCCACCAAGGAAACATTATTTCCACGCTTGTGAAATCACAATCCTTTTGCCTAAGCATGTTCTACAGGATGCTCATTCCCAGATTTTGCTCATTTTTCATTTAAACGTTTCAGGGTAACTGTGCTAACACTTAAATGTTTAGAAAACCTGCCCTTTTTGAAGTCAGAAACAAGCATATTTCTAGGTGAGGCTGTATTCTGCTTGCACAAACATAACCCTGTCACCATTGAAGGATGAAGATCAAACTAGCCAGCTTATGTTGGGTAAAGAATTTTCTAAAGGAACGATTAATCAGCTTATCTAATAGGAAGTTTCAGTAAAAAGCTACTAAAAGATTTTAATAATTAACTACTGATGATTTAGGATGTTTAGTACGTGTCCACAGATGAGAGCCACTCACCGTATACATATGGGTTTTTTTTTCCTTCCTGGGAATCACAACAACATTTAAGCAGTAAGCTCCCTTTCTTGCCTTTGTGGTGCGCATGCACCTACTATTCCTGTAAAAGAAACTACAAGAGCTGAGAGAACCATCTACCAAATCTTGCCTACAGTATCTGCCCCACCAGTCAAAGCACCTCAGAGTAACCCCTGTATGTCTTTATCCTGTATTTGCTCAGCTCACAACCTAACACAGCCCTCAGGTTCTTCCAGCTGATACATTTTGTTGAGGGTTTTTTGGTGTTTGGCTTTTTTTTTTCCCCTTCTTTCTTTGTTTTTTAAAGAAAAAGCACAGTGGATGATTAGATGATTAATGATCAAAAGTCAGTTTGCACCCAGCCCTTTTCCAGAATCAAACCAGCCCCCAGTTCAGGGATAGGATGCGATACTGTAGCCATGGGTAGATGCACTCCTGGTGGTTCCTGCGGTCGTGTCCTCTTCTTCAGAGAAGATGGTGACAAAGTCACTGTGTTGATCTGCCTTTATCAGCCACGTGCTGGAACTCATGTGACTCTCCTTGTACCTTACACCTTAATCTTTCATCATAAATACTATGGCTTTTCTGTCGAAACAGAAAGCAGTTCTGTATTTACTGATTACTCTTTCTGTACTTTTACCTCTGAAGTCATCTATAACGTAAGTGTATATAGTTCTCTTAAAGTTGTCTCTGGATGAAGCGAAATCCCCTGTAGCCTTTAAATGAGTTTGGAAATAGTAGGAAATCTTTAAACAAACATAATCTTTTCTACCACGTATCAATTCCCCTTCTCCAAAATACCACAGGCATGCAGTAGTGGTTATTTTTAGGCAGCTCTTCTGACAGGTATTTTGGGGGTACTGTGAACTATCTCTATCTTGTTCCCTCTTCATCACGATTCTTTGTCCTACCCGCAAGCACTACCAAGAGAAACTTCTGCATTATCAGTCATGTGAAATACCATCACTGCCAACTCACCATGCTGCCCACTGAGTAAGAATATCTTGCCATATCTTGTGAGCAAGTTACCTAAATATAGATGTGGGGCTTTTTTTATTTGACACATAAAATGAAGGGATCATTAGTTTGCCTTGGAATGAGCAGTTTATGGGATGAAGAACATACATTGGGCTGTATTTTCCTAATGCGATAGTAAAATATTAATGAAACAAAACATGTCAGTCCTAGTCAGGCATACAGCAAGATAAACTGTCAAAACTTAAAAACTGCCATCAAGCTATTACAGCCAGAAGAATAAATCCTAATCAGCATAAAAACCTCTTATTATCTTCAAAAGATGACCAAGACTAGTTAGACTAGCTTATTTGTATTACTATAGAAGCTCCAAATAAGCCTGAGGCTTCACTTTCAGGCACTGTTGATTTAGAGGCTGCATAGGACACTATAGCCTGAAGTCACAATTAACATTTCAGCCTCAGTTCCCAATTAATTTAGAAGGCAATTAGTATTTTAAGCTTGACTGAGATGATTCAGAGAGATTCTCTGCCATGGAATGCCCCAACATTAAGTATTTTATAGTATATTGGAATTACTTCAAGTGTTAGCATCACCATAACTACTAAAAAGCAAGTTTCCACAGCTCCAAAGTATTTGTTAAAATAGATTCATCCACGCTGATGCTTTACACACATTTCCTTGTGATCTTCACTATTTTTAGATGTTTTTTCTACTTCCAGCAAGTAATCAAAAATATATAGGAATGCTGAATGAACAGAACACAACACCCTGCTAAATTATTCTTTTCTCATCCTTTCGTTATTTTAAAAGCAGCATCCATTCTACTCTGCTTTTGGTAGGAGTGTCTCAGCGTCTTTATCGTTCTTCTGTCTCTTCCTCCAGTATTTCATTGCAGTTTTTTGTGGAGTTTTTGTTTGTTTATTTTTAAAGAAAGCCTTCAACATACAGGAAAAATTACACAAACTGAAGTTCCTACTCAACTAAAAAATACACACCAAAACATCAGAGAGACAATAAGCATACCCTTCCATAACATTTCATCTCAAATCCTTTTTTTATTGTTACAGCATTTCACAATGCTTTCACAGCTGCTTGCATCTCACTTTCCTCCAGAGAGGTAACAATTACTATTGCTGGTTCATCCATTTTCAGTTTTTAATATTGCCAGTCCCTGCAATCAATTTCAATAATTGAGGCATGTTCAGCTGCTTTTTTTTTTTTTTAAGACCTAAAAGCACACTGGCTCTCTGTGGAGGCAGTAGCTGATAAGGCTGTTATATATTTTCATAGCACATCATACTTGTAATAGCTGTAGATAAGGCAGCAAGCCTCACTGACCAATTCCCTCAATGGATCCTAGCCATACGCTTCTGGGAAATCCCAAGGATGAAAGACTTAAAAGACTAAAGGAAAAAAAGAAAAGAAAAAAAAGTTCTATGGCATCTTTTCTGTTAGGTCCTATCTAAATTCAGAATCTCTCTTTTGAGGTATAAAGAAGGGCTGTAAATATAGAAATCAAGTTAAGATCCCAAAACAATTTAAGAAGCAATTATCTGATTTGGGTGCTCAAGACAACCGAAGATGCCCTTGGAAAGCCAAAGCAAAAGTGAAATTATTGCTTGATTAATAATTGCTCGATTTTGTTTAGTGAACTTCCTTTTGCTTTAATTTAATACTTTTTATTTAAGACAGTTCAATGTCTTTAACATTTATTTACTGCAGGCTTTTGGAAAAAAAGGAAATCAGTTCTAGAAAGCAAGCATACTTGGCAAAGCACAAAGATAATAATGAATACTAACCAAGATCACTAGTGAGCTCCTATGGAAGTTTTAAGAAAATATATGACATGATTAGTGAGGGATTAGATTAATAAAGGCATCAATTAATGTACTTTTTGGATGAGTTACATTTTGCTGCGATACCTCAGCTCCACAACCATCCTGAAGAAGCCAACATCAGCACGTTTCCTTTCGCAAACCAGTCTGGAAAGCATAAAGATGAACTTCGTATCACTCCAGATGCACCTGGACCCTAACCCATCATATGCACCTCATCATTTAAACTTCAGATTCTCTGAACAATGGTGACTGTCTACCATCATAGCTAAAAAATTCCCTCCCTCATTGTCCTGTTCATGTCCCCTTGCTTTTCATTTCTCCTTCAGGCATACCGGACCATTAAGCAGTAAATGAGGATGAAATGCAGCCTGGACTAGCTGGCTTACTTATCTGAGTTACTCCTACAGCATCAGTCACCTCTCTGGTTTAATGAGAGATGCACAGATGGAAAGAGCTGAAGCTGAGATCACGTCTGTCCTTGCTAGGTGTAGTGGACAGTTGAGAAAGGCTGGTGGATACCTCTGCGGCTCTCGCAGTGCTGGCTTGGCTGCCAGCACCGGGGACTGGTTGCCTCATTGCAGCCAAGCTGCGTGGGCTTCAACTTCTCTGCCAAAAATGGTGCTTTTTCACAGCGAGAGTGAGATAGCAAGGTGTTCTCTCAAATAGGATTTTACACCATAGCATTAAAGTTATGCCATTTGTTCTTCTGCAGTGACAACACAATTATTTTAGTAAGTTCTTCGTATTATGAGGACTAATAACAACAAAAAAGGCAACAGACCAGGAGTGTTTATTGGTCTTATGCTAAGGATATGGCAGGCAGTTAATCCTGATCTCTCTCTATTTGTATTTTTTAAGACCACCTGAACAGATCGCGCCTGTGAGATTCATTAGTTCCTTGTGCGAGCTATCCTTCCGTAGGTGACATGGCTGAGGAATGGCAGAGAACTCTACAACAGTCCTTAAAAAAAGGCACCACAAAACAAGAGGCAAACAAACTAGACCAATGAATCCACGATTATTTGCATCACTTATAACTGTTGTGCTATATTCTCTCTGGGCTGGTTAGGGAACTTCAAGGACACAATTACAAACATAAACACTCCTCAAGAATCACAGCTAGAAAACAGAAACACCCTGCATCCAGATGAGCAACTCCAATTGAAAATGGATTTGTGCACATCAGGTTACTTTTTCAAATTGCAATTTAAAGACTTCAAGAATTCAAACAGAATTATTTTAAGGAGTGTCATATGTAGCATATGCATGCATAAGCATCTGCGTATTTTATAGGAAGTCAGGATCCTTGATGACAGTGACACACTGTCAAAAAAGAAGCTCAAGACAACCTATTTGAAATGGATGTTGGTTCAGAGCCGCTTGTACTTCGAAAGCTGCCTGCTGCCTCCCCGGCAAAGGGCTGGCTGCAGAGAGAGGCTGGGTGGGAACACCGGGAGTTTGCTCCTGCCAAGAGAAATGCCAAGAACTACCCTCTTCGTCCCGGTCTTTACCTCTGGCACTCCCTGCTCACACCTGGATTTCTGGGCAAGGAGGATATCACAAACGCTGCCAAAAGCTGCCACCACATTTAGCCTGTTAGATCATGCCACTGGCAGCTCCTTCTATACTTGGCTGAGCATGTTGCAAACTACAACACCTGACTTGCTGGAACCAAGTTATCCTAGCGTTTGCAGCCAGCAGCATTTAGCTTAGCATTTATTATCCTCGGGCCAAGATGGCACTTATTTCTTTCCTCAACAAGAAGAAAAAAATAAGTCTGACTTGCATTCTAAGCAAAAAATAAGCATTTGTCATATGTTTCACACTTAAAAAAAAAAGCTACAAAATGTATTAAGCAATCCATTCTGTCAGTCACCCTACGTCAGGCAAGCTATGATCAAGAGAGTCATGCGCATGCTTCGTTGCACAATTTTAAAAAGCACGGTTTAAAAAGAGGTGCCAACAGCTCTCAGATTATCTCCATATTTAGCTGCGATTTGAAAACACGAGCTCCCGTGGCCAGAGGCGCCCAAAGACCACTCTCGCCCCAGGCAGCCTCCCATGCTCACAGGAGCGATCTTCAGCAAGACCATTTGTTGACAATTCCTCAGTTCCTTGGAAAGTTCAACATAAACACACACGCATGCTTCAGATGTTTCCGCACTCACCATAAAAAAGCCGCATTTAAAAGAAAAAAAAAAAAAAAAGAGGTCTCAGTTTTTAAAGTTTTCAAAAACACCGGTGCCCACAGTGGGCCTGTTCAGCTCCTGAGCAGCGTGGCACAGCTGCCGTCATGACAAGCAGGAGAGACGGTCGCATCGCCCTGCCTCCGATGGGGCAGCCCCAGCAAAAGTGCCAAAAGGAGATTATGCCAATGTAGCAGAATATAATCCAAGAGGATACAAGGGGACAGTCTGGAGCATTGGTACTGGAAAGTGAAACACTGCGGCAAAACCCAGGGATTCAATTAAACCCTTGCCTGGAGACTTATACAGGGGAAGGAGTTGCTGCAGCAGTTCTTCCCGTCACCACCCGAAGCTGTGAGGGATTACTTGCCTCCCAGGGTAGGTAAAGAGGGAATTCTTTGCAGAATTTACAGCTTTTTGCCTTCCCTTATCATTAATTCTCGTTTCATAGGGAGAGCTGCAATGCTCATGGCCAAGACCTTTGGAAAAAACTCCTAGCATGGAAGCGATAAACAATATAAAACAGGACCACCAAAATACAGCACTCATTTACAATCAGGACCTACTATTGTAACTTCTCTCAATTCACAACACAGACCCTATTGGGAAAACTTTTATTGGGAAAGGATAGGAGGATCAGAAGAAAAATAACACTTTACTTTCCAGTCACACACACAAAAAAGAAAAACCACAACACAACTCCGCACACACTAAATAGACTTCTAGAAAACTATAATTAAAATGTGACAGAATCTCAAACCAAATGCATCAACTAGGAAAGGGAAAACTTAGACCAAGTGAGAACAAAACCTCCTATTAATACCCATTTCAAACAAAATTGATTTTACCTTGCCATGACATTCCAATGTATAACTACTTCTGCTCCACTAAAATAAGAGTTAATCCAAGGCCCTAAATATCTTCTGTATTGACTCATCATTATTTTTATGATTTTTGGGTGACTTTATCCCTGAAATCAGGGCTGTAATACCTCTTCAAAAAGTTGCTCATTCAGTTTACAAATGACACACAACCTATTGCACTCCATTTTTTACATGTCAGATACCTAGCAGATGACAAAAGAGAGCTCAGTAGCAGAGTACTCGAAAGGTAGTGACTTAGATCGAAAATAAACATGGAGTGACTTAACTCTTTTTTGTGACTTAAACACACAACTGTCTGCATGCACGGGAGCTGATGCAGCTTCCTGAGTAGTCTGCTGGAAAACAGAGGATGAAATAGTTTGGTTGAGATCAACACAGACTAACTGTAAAGAAGAATTGAGCTGCTTGCAAGATTGGACTTGTGCTCTCTCTTCCTCTAATCTTTTGCACAGATTAGAAGAATGGGATTTAGACACTTTTTCTAGACTTTTGAGCTCATCTCAAAATCAATACAGAACATCCGACCCCCAGGAACACCACTGGGGGGGGGAGGGGACGGATGGACCCCAAACCAGAAAAATCAACTGAACTCTGCACAGTTGAAATCACTGAGCCATAAGGCTCAGGTTGTAGCTATTGAAATGGCAGTTTTGATAAAAACTCCTTTTATTTATTTACATGCACCTTTGTATTTGTTTAGTCCACTTCTGCTCGAGTGGAGCAGTTTTTCATAAGCACAAAGATATTTTAAGGAAAAATTAAAACTTGTGTAAACAATATTTTTAAAATAAACTTCTTGGATTCTAGCATCTAAAATAAAACCTGCATTCCTTAGCCTAAATTTTGTCTAGTGCATTGAAACAACATAGCTCATAGTTTTGTAAGTCTATTCGTTAAAACATCTTTAACTGGATCAAATATAAACATTGGGTAAATGAGGCATATTAATATCACTGTTGGCATTTAAATAAAAACTGAAGTTAATATTTTGATTGCTTTCTTTCCCAACATTTATTTTATGCCCCCAAAAATCTCACTGTTTTACATATACAATTACATTAGACCTTGCTGCAGTTAAAATATCTCCATACAAACCAGAGTACCACAGAGCTTCACAAGCACATTTCCTGACCCAACGCTGGAAATAACCCACAGGAAAAGGCTGTTATTGAGCATATAAATGGGTCTTTCATCAATTCTCATGTCACATCTGACTCTCCATTCTACATCTAAGATACTGTCTGGAGCTACATTTTGTTAACCTGCAATTTATACCACAGTTGGCAGCCGGAGACAGGGTGCGCGTGTTGGAGGCGGGGGAGAAAGGCCAACATGCAGTGACAAATACACAACGTTAACTCAGCTTCCCCCATCTTAAGGAAAAGGAAATACATACAGAGAACGCCAAAATTAGGAAAAACACAAATATGGAATAAAAGAGGAAAGAAAAAGATAAAGCGTTGGAGATTAATTTATGAAAGTGTGTGACACCCGAGTTCCTGTTACCCATAAACAGGGGGGTTCGCAAGCAGGCTAAAGGATGCAGGGTTTTTATGCGCTGCTTTGCTTACTTCAGGCTCCCCCACATCACGCTAAGCCACCCTTCGGCTGAAGGCAAGAGCCGACACGCTGAGCTGAGGCGACGTCACTGGGAGGAAGGACGAGGACATCCTTGTATTGTACCGGGGGATCGATGGGAACAGCACAGTTCGGACATTTTTGCCATCTGTGGTGAGCGCTGCTTCAGTGGGAAACAAAGGATAGTGCAGTTTACCCTCAAAATGGCTCTTTTAATGCATATGGACTGCATGTGCTCCAAGGTTAATGCGATGTAATTTTCTAGACTGCACAAGACTGTGACGAAAGGAGCCACCAAACCTTTTGGAGAGCAACAGAGGGATTTGCCCAGCAGCCGGGCAGCATGCCCCAGCAGCACCTGCCTCATCGCCGCCGCCACCGTCAGCTTGCTCCCTCTCATACTCACAAAACACACGCAGCCCCAGCTACACTCGGTAAAAAGATAACGTAAAGAACTTAAACTACATCTATTTTTATGTGGTGCTTGTAACACCACCCGATAAATTAGAAGTCTTTCATTACTGCACCTCCAACTCTGTCAAAAGTTTCCCTATGTTCTGTGTCCACACCAACCTGCTTCACCCAGCTCTTTCTTTTACCAAAATCAACAGGGAGCTCTTGAAGAGAGGGATGAAAGAAATACCAAAACCACTCAGAAGACAAAAATCCTCTTTCATTATAATCTTGGAGATCTTCATGATTGTTTTCATTTCATAAGACCCTTCAAACCTTTTCAAGACTGGACTGTATACTAGAATAATGGACTCAAAATTGGAAAAATGCAGTTCTCCAACTCCTTTCTCTCCCTCATTGGAGAGGGAGAGCATCGGACCTCAGAATCTTTCCCAACGTCAAAACAGATGAAATCAGCACATCTCAAACACATTTGGATGAGAATGTGTCAAGATTATTTTAAAGCAAGAAACTTCCTATTTATTCTGATTTAGAAAAAAAGAAAGGGGGGGGGATTGGCATACTTCTCCCAGATTACTTTAGAAGATTTAAGTATTTTCCCAGAGTGCATATCATCTTAGAATATACGCATTTTCTTTCAGGTTGTATAGCAGACTAAACTGTAAAGATGTATGACCAAAAGCCACCCCAATACTAAGGAAAACTCTTACTGGAAAAGCTGACCATGGAGACACTGACTTGCATAAAGTTTCTTGCAAGGAAACAAAAGAAAACCCAAAACACCCCATATGCTTTCCTGAGCAAAAAAATTTACTGCGAGTCTTTCATGTAGTTTCACATGCTAGCCTAGTAGTATGAAATCATTAACTTGACACTACAAAATAGAATAATTCCAGACCGAAGGTCAGTTATTTGACTAACCCTTAGGAAAAAGAAGGAGCTCTGAGAGCAGTGTACAGCCCCATGATGAGGGTCCCACCATCTGCATGCACCCAATTCCTTCCCGAAGTCCTTGTGTCGGAGCATCAGTATTACCAAGCAACAGTACTACCACTTCTCACCAATATTTCAATTTCTCACTGATTTTGGACTCTGATTAGACACCCCTAACTTCATTACAGAATTTATTTCTTCATAGTCCATAAAAGCAAAACGTGAGAAGTCAGCAAGACGGCATATTCCTTATGTCTGGTAGCCAAGAATTGCTTTGTCCATTCCCTGCTCCCGAGCGCCAGAGCTGGCACTGACAGATAGATTTAGCATTCAGCCTCGCGGGGGACGGGAAGCAGAGATCTGAGGCATCTGACTCACTCTTTACTGACAAGCCCTCAGAGTTGGCAGAAGCCTACCAGCTGCATAACACGTATGAGAGAAAGCGAGGTAGGGAGGGGAAAAGAAAAAGGCAGGCTCAAGGAAGCAGAATACAAAAAGAAAGCCAGTGATAACACATGACTGAAGATAATGAAGCCTGATAGGAAACCTAAATAGCATATTATCAAAGCTATTCCATTAAAACCTGAGGTACAATTGCAGAGAAATAATTTAACGTACAACTAAGGGTGGCAGAAGCCAGCTAGAAGCACAGGGGGAGATCGAAACACAGGACAAGACCGCAGAGCTGATGGAGGAAAAGGAACCTGCCTTCTTCAGACCAGAAACTAATCCATTATCATCTTTAAGAAGCAGATGAAATAAAAAAAAAATCTACATACCCGGCCTCTAATTATTAGGAAATTATATCTTTCAATAAAATTCCGTAAAAAGAAAATGTGGTTTTTAATGTATAACACCTTCAATACCTAAAACATATTTTGTGCATTCTAATCTCAGCATGTTTGAAAACTATTTTTAAATTATATTTAGATCCTGCAGTATTTTATGAATTTAGTGTTTCTCTTGAAATGTTTTTGAATGGGAATTTTGCAGTTGCAAAAAAAAACCCCCTCCCTAATGTAGCCAATCCTTAAACACCACCACATTTATCTGGTGCAATATTGCTCATCAGAAGCATGTCTCAACCCTAACAAAAGTTCAGTATATCAAAGAGGAATACGTATCAAAGCAAAGCGCTTAACCACACAGATTTCAGTACTAAATTCGATAGTCCAGGAAGGCTTTCATGGTCACTTAATTGACCTCTGGGGACTCAAGTCACCAAAGCAGAATTTAGTCCGGAAAACTGACATTTTGTATTGAGATGCTCATTTCTGGAAAACCAATGGATTACTCTAAATCAGCAGGTGTGGGAAAAATAGGAAGCAGTATTTAATTAAACCAACATTAAGGTCTCAAAGGATTGTTGTCACATGGTACTCGCCCCCCCCCGCCCTGCCCTTTCCAAAGAAAAATCCTAGCTGGAAACACAATGACACAGCTATAAATTTCATCAACATCAATTAGCAGTCATGTACATTTGTAACATGTTGGAGGAACACTGTCAAAAGTAGCCAGTAAATACAGTATGCTATTCCCCGAAGGGTGAAGGACCAGACTAACTCAACCTGAAGTACAATTCTCTTGCGTAGAACAACGTAACAAATACCAAAAGGAAGCCCACAAGATCCAGAAAAGTTTCAGTTTCTGTTTTCTGCAGCATGACAGATGTTCCAAGGCACATTCACTGTTCCTTTGCATCTTTAGATTACTGGACAAATTTTACTTTTGGTTTTAAGGAAGATTTTGCTGTCCTCCTCAGAATAAAGGTTTGTCACTAAAAAGAGGACAACCAATGCATAAATATTTCTCTTTCATTAGGAGGTTTTAAGAAAATGGCGTTACTTCAAAACAGAACCATTTCAACCACTGGTCTCTGATGACATTAACACGAATTGTGGCGGTACCAGCAGCACTGACTTTTCAGGCCTGAACCATTCATTTCTCAAAAAACCAAACCTAAGAGCTGCTTTCCCTGTTGTTATCTTCTATCCCACAGCATCTATTCTTCACTCACTTTGTTTACAGAGTCCTCATAATAATGCATTCACCTTCATTATCTATTTTAAACTGGTAGTCAAACAGGTAGACTAGGACAAAATAAACAATCCTTTAAAACTATTTCAAGAACTTTCTTTTTTCAATAGCAGAAACTAAACATGGATTATCTGCTCCAAATGTATTGTCATTATTTTCTTTATTGAGACCATTCCCCTGAACTACTTAAAACAAGCAAAACCCATCAGTCTCCCATCAGCAGCTTCTGGCTCACCTCCGTGGTTCACACACCATATCAGGGCCCTGGTTCTCTTCCTTTCAAAGCCAAGCCCACCTTCAGTAGAAGGGAGGGTGACAGCAAATAACTCAAAAATCAAGTGATAAGCGACAACTGATACCCCACCATTAATTAAATTACCCAGGCCCGCCATTTGCATTTAAATCCCTGTGAGAAGGCCCAAGCAAACAAAATGTATCTGAATTTAATAAGACATATGAATTTAGGATAAGACAGTCAGAAGCTATTACCATTCTCCATTAAAGCATACTGGTTTCACCAGATGGGATCGGGAGGAAATTTCTCAGTAACCACAGAAGCACTGGGTACATTATGAAAATTTTATTTCTTCCTCCAGAAAGAAATGTAACATGGGGTAAAGATACCACCAAACTCTTCTGGTAATGGCAAGCCTGGCATTCAGACTTAATATACTGCATATGTGCTATTATGACTAGAAGTGTATGCAATCGGTCTATGAATTTCTCAGAACAATCTCATTTGTACATTGGCTTTAATCATAAGATAATTTGCTTTGAGATTCCCATTAGCAGTGCATTACAGGAGTTTTATGTGCCATGATCTATGAAAAAGAGCTAAGTGCGTGTTCTGACAGGCTGGGGAAAACACGAGCGGTAATTATTTCAATAACATCAGCACTGTTTCTCTAACCGGTTTTATAATACCACCTGGCCCAGGAAATTATAAAAGGCTCTTAAAGAACTGTGCAGAAAAGGTAAGATGACATTGATAAAGAAGCTTCAAAGGATTTAACAACAGATGGGAAAACTGGAGCAGCTGCCCGCCTGGCTCCATCCGGGCGAGGACCCTTACGCCTCGCAAGCCAGAGCCAAAATGAATACCTGTACCTGCTCTTCCAGCGGCAGCTGATCCAGGTCAGGAGACCACTGCCCCACTGTGTCCCTTTTTCTCCTAGGGATTTCTTTGTTCCCCGAGATCAACTGAAGTAACTGCATGCATTAATTGTTTCCTAAGGTAGTTTCTGACTATGTAATCTGGTTTAAAATAAACACTTGCATAAAGGGTTCTGGATATGGTTTTCCATGGTGTGCTTTTAAAAGAAAAACACAACACAAACCCAGTTATGTCAAGAACATCCAGCTTCAGCAGCAGCTACAGCTGCAGATGTGCCAGGGTGCAAGAGATCATTTAAACCCTTAAAACACCACTGGTACTGGGGAAGGTTTGTGTGGAGAGGGAATAACTATAAACCTCTCACACTCAGCCAGGTAAGAAAACTACAGAATTTCACTCAAGGAGCAACTGCAGTCTCATGCCTACCATACTTCATATAGCAAAACAGTCCTTTTTGTTTCCTAAAGCAAAGACATACATTCACCTGACCCAGAACCACAACACAAACCAAAATAGATCGCATAAACACATAAAATATATCCTATTTAAGTTTGGTCTCACCCTTCTTAGGTAAACCAATTCAAGGGAATACTAAGAGAGTGCAGTCAAAACCCCCAAAAGATACCCAAAGATTAGATTTAAACAAAAACCATACGCTCAGTCAGGAACTTAAACTGTACCAAGACAAGCCCAAGAAACACCCTATGTAAACAAGAAAAATACTCAACAACCACATGAATAACTATACGAATACCAAGCCCGTAACCAGAAATCCTACTTCCCATGATAAGGCTTCATACTTTCCATCAAACAGTCCAATGTTGAGAAAATCAACTCTATAAGCAATTATTAACACAGGATGCCACTTAAAATATTTGTCTCTTCCTATATAAGGGGACATACTCCCCTAAAGAACGGCCAGCTCTCAGATTCTTTGGAGCATGCCTTTGCTACACATGCATCCAAAATGAAATGAAGCTTAGTAACGCTCAGTGAAAAATGAAGTTAAATGTGACTATCTATAAGCTAGTTCATCTATTCTTGTCAATATGCGTATATTCTCAACAATGTAAAGAAGTTTGCTGGGGACTATGAAGTATACAGGGTGCATATTTCATTCAAATCCTTACTGCTGGTTTGAGATAAATCTCGAGGATCTGTAAGACCAACTGTATAGCTGAAGTTAAGATTCTTCAGCTTCTTATTTTCTTCATTATGCATCTGTTTTGGATGTATCTGTGAATCGGTCCAATCCCTTTTTGAATCTGCTGACATTACCTGTCTCCACCATGTCCTGAGACAACGAAACACAGCAGCAACCCGCAGAGTCACCAAACCCTGTCTTTCAGTAATAGTCTGTATGCATCATGCAGAACTCATGCACTACTACTACCTTTGTTGGGAGCACAGCGAGATACAGAAGACTCACTATATTCCGGGAAAGGCAATATCTTTTGTTATACTCGAAAAGCTTTCAAGACCTGATGAAGAATTTACATACCCAAAAGCTTGTCTGCTTTTCCCAGCTCTAGTAGCTGATCTAAAAATATATTCACTCCCCCTACAAACCTAGCAACTACGCACTCTACGGACACTTACTCAGGTTCACCCTGAGACTGTAGTAAGGTTCATTCCTCCCCATTTAAGTATTCTTGGGCACAAATACATGAGTGTATTTGATTTGCTTTAAATCTGGAAAAGCACATATGTTAGTTTCCCAAATTTTGATCATATACGAGAAATAACTAGCTTATTTTTCCTCTTGACTCTTTACCAAGTGCAAACTGTTTTCAAAACAGCAAAAGCATATAAAGATACACAGCAATGACTGTCCTGCTGACATTTAACGAAAAGGGTACAGCCTCTCAAGTCATCATCTAAGCATGTTTACAACCAACAGAGTTGCAATGGAGCTGTTTAACTCCCCTTTTCTCTTTGTTTTACCTGCCAAGTCTCAAACGCCTGCTTGTAGCTTCACAAGGCTCCTCAACCTCATAGAAGCCAGGGCTCTGGTCTTCCACACTGCTGGAGTTCTGCCATTCAAAACAGAGATTTCTCCTAGCACCCATAGCAAAAGGCAAGTTCTCATACTCGGGTATTTCCTCATAGTGACGCACGTTCTCGTACTCTGGAGCACAAGTGCTGGTTACAGAATTCAAATGCATTTGTGACAAATTCTCTCCAAAAAGTACATGACCATCTAAAGACTCCAGCCTTTGGTTACTTCGCATCTCAGGCTGACTTCTGTTTCTCTGCCTCTTCTTCTGCAACACTGGACTACTTATTTCTACAGAATGTGCCTTGGCAGATTTAGCTTTCCTTTCACTGCCTACAGATGCTATATGCCGGTTGCTACTGCTCCCATACCCTTCGCCGGTGGAAAGGTTGGCAATGGCACTATCCATTGACTGGCTGCCTTTAGACAGAAATTTTTGGAAGTCGCTTTTCATTAAGCAAACTGACAGTTTCATGTTGAGAAACTTTTTCAAGCTATTTTTCTTCTGATGGTCTTTGCAAGGCTTATCTGTCCTTTCCATGTCCACAGAAGAGAGAGATTTGGCCCTAGGCTTCGTCACAACAGTCAAGTGGTTGAAGCTGGTACCAATGTTAGCAGTTTTTAATGATTCAGAATTTCCTGAAAATGGAAGAATAGGATGAGGTAACTTCCAGACGGGTTTCTCAGAAGAACGTTTGGGTATGTCACAGGATGACAGCGCACCTTGCTCCTTGGCTGGTGGACATGTGAAATGAGATCCTTCCAGAACACTGTTTGACTTGTCCTCACTGGAGGTGTAAGAACTTTTCTCCACAAGCTCTGCTGATGCAGCTTTTTTCAGCAGGCCAGCGGCTGGTAGGCTGTGCCTCTGTGGCTTCTTAGGAACGATTTTTGGAGAACTTTCATCCTTTATTTTCACTTCTTTATCTTCCAATTTTTGTGGGGAAACATGGGAGCTATTGGAAGCAGATGAATGCTGACTGCCAGTTAATTTGAGTTGCTTTGGCAAACTCATGGACAAAGTATCACATCTGACAAAGTTAGTCCTTTTGTCCACAGCATCTAGCATACTGGCATCATCTGTCACATCATCCATGGAGTTAACTAAGTTATGGTCTGCATCTAAAGAACATGCAATACTTTCCACCAAATCAGAAGTTTTGTCTGACAACCGAGGCAAAAGATTTTGTGAAGTTGACTCTTCCGTAGCAGATTCCTTCACCTGATGCATTTTGTCTGCATTGCTTTGAGTTATCTCACATTTTTCAGGATGAAGCACTTCTGTATTATTGTTATAACAAACGCTTTGACCAAGGATATTAATTTTTGCTGGCTTCTTAAAGCTTTGTTCTGCAAGCCCAAAGGAATCTTTCTCTGAATTAGGTGGTTCCTTTGTTCCTTCTCCTGTGGTGTCTATGCCATCCTGACGGACCAGACATGCAGCACGTGGCTTTCTTGGCTTAGGGATAGGAAGCACTTTTGAGGTCAGGACTGAAGATGTTTCAGAGGAGGTTTTATCAGCATCTGCTTTCATACCCATTTCACCTGAAAACGTACTATTGCTACTTAAATTTTCATTTTCCAGGATCTCCTGGTCCAATGGGCAAGAGCAACTGTGGTTATTTTCAGTCAAACTAGGACAGATTTCAGACGTCCGAAACTCATCAGCAGTGAGCTTACCGCCAATATTTTGTGGCTTCCCTTTAGCTACCTCAGAAGACGATGAACACTGTACAAGTTCCATAAACTCTATTTTAACATCATTCTTGGAACTGCTGCCATCCCCTTTGTCAAGTCTGTCTGCATACCTGTGCCTCACAGGACTGCTGTTAGGAAACACACTATGAGTTAGAACGTCCTTAAGTTTCTCTTCCAAAATACTGGCTTTCAAAACCACCTGATTTCTATTTGCCAGTTTTTCATTGTGACTATCTCCCAGAGCTAGTGCGGTTTTTTCACCAACTTTGATGTTCTCTAAGTTTTCAAAGTGCTCAAAAATAATCTGAGTTTTACAGGTGTTCTCCCCATTTCCAAGCTTATGAAGGCATTCAAATTTGCAAGATGACATTGGTAGGATATATGCTGTGTTATCAGTACTCCCTTCCGAGGCTTCATTTTTATAGTTCAAGTGGTCTAGCGTTTGAGAAGAATTTCCCCTGTGCTCTTCAAAGCTTTTTGTGCTTTTTCGTGTAGACGATGGGGGTTTAACTTCCGGAACAGATGAGCTCTTGAGAACCTTTGGTTTTGGTGCAATTGCTGGCTTGGTTTTCCTTGCTGCTTGTATAACACCAGAAAGTACAACATCAGGCTTCGGTGCAACAGGTGGAGGCGTCGCCTTGTGTCCTACCACAAATTTTGGTTTGGGGGCCACCGGTGGCTTCTTAATTTCTAGGAGGGATGGAAAACAAAAACTTTAGTCACCATCAGCCCACAGAACAACTTCACCTGCACCGCAGTATTATTAGGAGTTTTGTAACACTTAAATCACACGATCTACAGGATCTTTGTGTGTATATGTATATATTTTTCTCCTAAAAGCATGCCTCGCATCCCTACCACTGCTTTTTTACTAGTTGCCTTTCTTCGTTTTAACAGGCACAATCAAGGAGTGGTGGGAAAAGTCTTCAAGGGTAACTTGTTCATTTAAAAAATAGTTTAACTTTATGAAAGCGCATATCCTTGCTCAGATACCAATATGATGTATCATACTAATATTAGTATGATGCTAATAAAAAAAAAAAGAGTAGATTAGCCTGGTTTTGCAGTTTGAACTATTACAATACCATTTTAAAATGTTGCAAATATGTTAAGTGTCTCGTGTATAATAAGCCATGAAGATAACAGAACAGCTAGGGTAACTACCAGGACAGTTCAGTACCTTCCCCTACCACCTCTGGAAATGTGTAACCTAAAATTCCCCTTTCTCTTCCTCTTCTTTTCAAACAATATTGAGAAGATTACTGTACCAGCTGTAAAACTGTCATGTCACTACCAGCAGTTCAGTGAAATGAGTCCGTGGCGTGAAGTTAATGCAGTAGTTTGTAGCAAGTCAGTACTTTCCTACTGTAAAAGTAAAATACTATTTCTGTGCATATTACAAAATTACTCTTCCCAACGTGTTACTGTCTGACCTAGAAACAGTCACTTCTGCTATGACTTATGACCCACTTGACAGCACAAGATGACAAACCCCAGGGAGAGCGGACGGCAGGAAAAGGAGCACATAAGGAACTTCAAGATTATGGAGTTTTGATTGTGGTAGTGGTTTTGGGTGGTTTGGGGTTTGTTTGTTTATTTTGCAGGTTTTTTTTTTTTTTTTTAGATATGCCTGAAACACTTTAATATTGCAGAAGATCATTTATGACCAATTTATTTCCATATGCTGGAATAATTTCAGATTTCTAAGTGCTTTGAGTGATTTTTGATATATGAAAACTGATTTATAAAGTAAACAACTTTCTCATTCTGCTTTTTTATGTACTACCTGCACTATTTTTTACCTTTGTTTTGAACGATATTTTGGTACACTTTCAGGAAGTCATACACATGTTAAATAAAACTCTCAAAAAACCATGCTAATTAATGTTTCACATGCAAGGAGACTGGCCAAGCCATTGATTTGTTATTCCCTCTGAACTGTGGGTTTGGTGTTTGGTTGTTTTTTTTATCACCATTATTATTATAGATGAGCAACTATATCCTAATCTCTAGCCTAGAAATACGAGAATAAAGTTTCACGCATGGGGATTTTTCTGTTTAGGATTTTTTTGTTGTTGTTTGAAAGAAATCTAAATGGTAAAAAAAAAAAAAAGGGAAGATGCCCTCAGTTGCAAGCATTTCCCAAACATTAAGCCACTGCTCCAAGCAGATGGCCAGAAACAATGTCTCTACTATAGAAACAGGAAAACCATGTTTTTCTAGGACATGAATCATTAAATGGTATCCAGACTGACTCCACTTACACTTAGAATAGCTGCCCTCGCTGCAATTATATTAGCAAAGAGGTAAACCTGATGGTAGAGATAATTTTTGAGACATTTTGCAAAAGGGAATGCAGAATTTATTTCAAAAGGCACAGCTCCCTATAGCCAGCAACTACCAGCAAAGGACATACCATCTCTGCTTCCAAAGACAGAGGTTTCCCACACAGTGAAGAGTCAAGAGTTTGCTGGGGGGCGGGGGGGGAAATTAACCCTTTGGATGCGCAACCACTGATCCTGAACAGCAAAAGAGAGTTGTACACTCACTTTCAGACAAGGCAACTGCCTATTCAGTTGGAGAATGAAGTGATGGCAATAAAGGAGCCTGTTTTCTAAAGTAAAAACCAAGGAAAGGATGCCCAGTTTGTCACAGAACACAAGGCAGTAGTAGACCTGGGACATGTTCAGTAATATTTATTAAGATATTAAAGCTCCCTGAAAACAGGAGAGAAACAGTCTGCTTGGGAACCCTCCCTGATGCCCAAATGAGAGAAACAGATTGCAGAAGATATGGGAGATTAAACACTGGCTAGGTAAGTGATACCCTGTGGATTATTTGTCCCACTCTACAAATTGAAGTCCATAAACCTTGGGAGTTTCTTTCTAGTGGGACTGCCTAATGTTTTGGATAGCAATCGAACTAGATTACGCTGAAGGGCTTTCAACTAGTATTTATTAGGGAAAACACTCAGAAGCTATGATATGATACCATTACCTAAGATTCAAAACTAAAACTTGAAAATGTAAAGAAAACAAACCACCTGTTTATAAGCCAATAGTGGAAACCTAGATAATGAACAGAGCGAGAAAAATTCACTTCTGATAAGTGCAATTCAATACGATTTCTAAGCCTACTAGAATTTTTCAAATGACTTCAACATTAAAAACCATTGGGACAGACAGAAGAGACGGGCAAGTTGTGTGGTATAATAAAGACACCACTATCTGCTTTAAAGTGATTGCTCATTTCATGTAGAGTAGATATAGGTCAATGTATTAACAGGCACATTACAGTCTCGGTATCAATACAGATCTGCAGTCAACCGCTCAATCAGAAAGGAATGTGATGAAGAGCCCTTTCAAACATAAATATGACGTGAGAGGAAAGACTCCAGGAAGGGAATGCATACCAGTAGTTTTCCTCAACAAAGTATCTTTAAGTTTCTGAAAAATGCAAGTGATGAACTTCTTAGAAAAAAATCACAGCAGCTAGGCAAGGGTAGAAGTATATCAGATTTCGATTAGAAATCAAGAATTAAAGTTCAGTTGATTATAAACTAATTTAATTCACCGTGTGTGGATAAAAACCAATTCTACATAACACAGTGCTTTAAAAGGGTCAATTTCCCATCCTGAATAGAAAGAACACTAAGTAGGAGGCAACTTATATATAAAGGTGTAAGGAATGACTGGAAGTCATATGAGAATGACTTTTTGTTAAATGACAACCATAAGCAAGCCTCTTTGGTGAGAAACAGTAAATATAATCAAGGAAACATTATACAACAAGTGCATGGAGTGGCGAGTTGTTTGGACAACGGACTTTTTCCTGGTGCCATATGTTCACCTAAGAATAGAGATAGTTGGTTATGCTTAGGAGAGTAAAAACTGAAGAGAATTTGGAAATCATTGCAGCTAGTTATTTTATGAGAGCTCCATGCAGGTCTGCAGCTAAGTGGTAAATAATCCTCCAAATTACAAGGAGATAAATATAAAAAGATGAAGGGAGCTGAAAATATTTCTGTACACAGCACCTGCCAGACTGTTAGTGACCTGCTACGTCACCTTCTGGCATTCTTAGAAGAAAACTTGGGACGAATGCAAGAAATAACTACAGAAGTATCCAAGGTCTAAAAATCATGCCTCAAATCCCAAGAAAGTTCATCCTGCTTAATTTAACCAAGAATTTAAGAAGTGAGATGGTAATAGTATATATACTTATGCACATGTGAAAGATTTTGGTAACAGATGGCTCTTTAATCAGGGGGAAAAAAAAAAAAAAGGACACGACAAGATCCCATAGCTGACCACTGAAGTTTGACAAGTTCAAACTAGAAACAAAGCTTGAAAATTATTATGAAACCCAAAGGATAATTAACTACAGGAACAGCTCGCCTGGGGTTGTGGTGGAGCCACCAGCACTTACAATCAACCTAAACTCACTTTATGAGATGTGGAGAAGTTTCAGAGGAAATTTTGGACGGGACATCAGATTCTCTGGCTTGTCTTACTCAGGAGGTTAGAACAGAGAATCACTATGATTTCCCCTGCTCCTCCCTCTAATCCTACCCCATTTCTCAGAGAGGATCCCTGCATCCAGAATAGCATCATGGGTTACCAGTAATAAACCCAAATATAAGAGCAGAAACACAAAGTTTTATTTACATAAACAGATTAAATGATTAGGAGCCAGAGATATCCTCTGACTTGCCTGACTAGGCAAAGGAAGAAATCCATAAATAAAGTGACTAACAAAGCTGCCATCACCAACAGGAAATCTACTGCTCATCAAGGAACAGTCAACACTGTGTTCAGTGCTGAATTTTAAAAAAATGCTTAAAAATACCAACACACCCACGACCCTTAAAAAAAGGGGATTAAAAAGGGCATTATTTTTCTAACAATAAATAGCCATTAGCACCACCTATGCAGGTCAATGCATATGCTCTTTGTCCGACTTCAGGTCACAGCACAGAGAACAGACATTTGTCCCTCTGGTGAATTATCTCCTCCAGTGTGCTGAGGAAAAAGCAACACCCATTCTCATCCTGCTAAGCTCCTCTGCAACCGACACTCGTTACTGCTCGACTGGCACGCGTTCCTGTCCTACCTTCAAGTTGCTTTAGAGGAAGATGAGAACACCCTGGAGCAACTTCTGCTCTCAATGTTTTGGCCTTAAACTGTCCATTTCTGTTCTTCAGATGATAGGATTTTGCAGCCGAGGACCTCACTTAAAAACGCTCATGTGTCTTCTCCTATGCAATATCATGAATGAACAGGAAGCCAATAAGACAGTGCAGTCTTAAGCACTATTATTACACAGCTTTAAATCTTATCCTCAAATTTTTACCTCTTGTTATCTTGACTGCCCAGCACAGGAATAGGGAGAAAAGAAGATACATGAAGTTGAACTGAGGCAAAAAAAAAAATTAAAAATAAAAATTAAAAAAATAAAAAAATAGCACTACCTCTTCTGCAATAAACCCTACTATTGCTAAAGGAACATTTTCCCAGTTTATGTTTATGCCCATACTTTTGAGATTATGCTAACAACTTCTACATTTGGGAACAGCAAAAAAACAAGTTATGTTCACCTGCATCTGTCTAAGAAACAGGGACAAATGGTTCTGGACGCTGTCATGAAAACATAACTTGATATTCCTTTCCTTGCAACGCTCCTCATGAACAGAGGCCTCTCTCCTGGTATTCAGGGTCCCCTACGGGACTGTCTCTAGCCACCCAAGAGGTATCCCCGTGGCAGGATCCTGCAACCCAGCCTAAAGCAATATCCTTTTTGAACCACAAAACAGCAGGAAGACAGTAAAACAATCAGTGTGACATAAGATTTTGACAGCAGCTGGACCTAAACTTAAGGTACGGGTACACAATCAAGTTACTATGGGGTAAGCCAAGGTGTGAATTTAACAAATCAGCTACTCTGTAGAAGCTGGCTGTACGTATACTCTTACCTTACCGCACAGTATATGAGGTAGTTCATTCCTTTTCACCTACAAGGTGAAATCTATTTCACATACTACTTCACATATCTATTTCATATGTACTAGGAAAATAAAAGGAATGGGCTTGAAACTTAGTTACTGCTTAGCAGCTGGCCTACTGTAAATGTACATATTGGCTTTCGCATGGCACCTTGTTTACATATGCATACAGTATTCTCAGAGTTAGGAAATCACATCTGTAGGCTATATATGAAAATAATACGATGCCCAGAAGGTATCTGCCAAGGGATTGATATGCTGTTCTTTCTTACATGAAGGAGAAGCTCGCTCCGACAGCCAATTTACTGTTCCTGGGACTACTTTTGGCATAAAACACTACAACTCACAGACACAAAACAAGAAAGCCAATCCGGCTTTTAAAAAGCATGTAGGGAGAGAGATAATTATTGCTACATATTTGGGATACAGTCAGAGATTATTGAGATGGTAGTTCACTGCACAGAGAAACAGATAAAGTATTTTAAAACTCCAGTTCACCAGCATTAAGTTTTAATGACACACAACAAGGCTTTTCAGTTCAATTACTTTGCTTTCAGTTACAGAAAGTAAGTTTCATTAGGTACCTCATACACCTCAAAAAAGTATTGTGAGATCATTAATTTATTTCCTGCGAATGTGTATTTATTTTCTCATTATGCAGAGGCTCTGATTTTCTCAGGTGCCACCATGCTCAAAAGAAAACAAAAAAAGGAATGAGTCATGACATCCCGGAAGATAACACATGTAGTTTTTAAAATACAAGGGGAAAACGATGATTTCCAAGACACTATGGTTTTAGAAAACATCCTAAATAAACTGAAAAAGGAAAACATTAACTTCAAAATCTCAGGTCATTCAATGACTTGTTGAAATAAAACAGGAAAGTTGGGGATAACTTTAGAGTAAGGACAAGAGATGAATAAACAACCTTTTAAGATCACATGCAGAGATAAAGCTGAGTAACTCTAGTGAGACTTGACATATTAGAGGGTTAAAGGGACATTAAACCCTGTAGGCCTCATTTTTTCAATCCGCGAAAGCAATGAAGTTTGATTGGAAAAGTCATGTTGATTTTGTTTATTCTGTTCCTGCTATGTTTTTTCCCCTTTGAGTTACATTTTTGACATTAAAACACACTATGTATTTCTCATTGCTGTTGTCAAATCTGATTTCAAGTCTAAGCTATACATCCTGCCCACATTAAATAAGCTGTATAGATTCACATATAAGGACTGTTTCTTCAGCAAGAAATAATAAATGTCAAACTCATAACTCTGAGCTTTTGTTTTTCCCTTTTAAAGGCAAAGGACATACTTGAAGACAGCACAATAGTTCCAGGCAGAAAATGAGTAAATGTACATTCATCAGCATCGTATATAAAGTATATGCAGTACGTGAGAAAGCAGTGAGAGTAGCAGCTAAAAATGACAGTTGAAACCAACATACAGGTTGATCACTACAATAAGATAATTTTTAAGTTATCTAGAAGTATTTTAAATAAGTGCTATAGTTCCTTAGTTCTAACAAGTCCCGATTTACATATACATCTTCATATATGTAAGCAACAGCTATGAAAGAACTGCTTCACCTATCACTGAATTACACCCAGCTCTGGACTGAGATTTAAATGAAACGCTTCTGTAGAGGAACTAGAAAAGATATATAGCAATAAACTGAAAATGCACTGCATTATTTAGAAAGGCAAAAGGCAAGCTGGAGTGGAGTGAAGGCTGGGTTATCAGTGTTGGACCTTTCGCAACTTCTGTCCATGGACAGAAGCTGTGTTCTGTATTTCTCTCCCTACCATAGCTCCCTCAAGTAGCACAGTATCTCTTTCAGAGAGTCCTGCATATCAAGCTGAAGTCACTCGTATCTGCAAATCATACTTTAAAATATTAAATCAATACTGATGATGCTGTACCAGGTTGCTTTGTTCTAAAGGTACATTAAAACAAGACACAAGAGAGACACACTCAAGCCCTTCAAGTTAAACTGAAGGAAGAGCAGAAGGATTTCTAGGCATTTCAAATTCCATCTGAAGCCTTCACACAGGATAACATTTTTACTGAAAACCTGTATTACCAATCAGTTCTCAGAAAGCTAGCTTACATAGGACAAACCAGAGTAATAACTGGATTCACAATCTAAATAATTTCAATGTAGGAAATAGATCCTATAGATCACGGCACTGAAATTAAAATATAGGAGTTGGTACGTTTTTATTTGAGCAATAGCTTTATAAAGCATGTCTATATATTTCAGGAGCTAAATTCTGCAGCAATATGAAGAGATGGATGTTAAACCTTCAGAACTGTCTTCTGGCAGTCCTCAGTCTCTTCATACCCTGCCTATGAGCTCCTTAACTGAAATGTCAAAAGCTGTCATGACACTGTCAGCAGGATCATGAACCTCTGATCTTGTTTCACCTGTTCCCCATATCTTTTTTTTATCCTCACATAATCCATCACACACAAAATACTCTTCATCCCCTTTGCAGTAGCCTTCACATACCCCTCAGCTTCCCTCTTCCTGCCCACCAGGACTTTCTCTATGCCTTCCCCTTCAAATCCCTCCCTAAAATTCAGATTTTCCATGAAACTGTCCCACTTTCTTCTTACTGATATTCCTCAGCATCCCTTTCCCTTCTGCCTTCTAATTGACTTGTTCACCAGAACCCCTTCCTCCTCACCTGCCCCACAAACGTCATCACAACATAAACTAAAACAACAGGGAGACTCAGTCACACCACCTCAGCTCTAGAAGTCCCAAAATCACTGTTTAGCGCTGAAAATCTACCCAAGTTCCTGCAACTTAGTACCATATCAAATTTTAACAGCCCAGCTCTAAGCTCTTGAGCACCCCCTAACACATCTTTTATTTGCACAGCTGTTTAACTCAAAAAGAGCAGCAGTGAACCAGCAGCGCTACTAAACAACGTGAACAGACAACACAGCTGTTAAGCAGAGATGATATCCCGCTTCATCACGCGTTTTTCCAGATCTAAAGAAAACCAGTTCTATCATATATATTAAAAGTGGAAATATATTAAATGGAGCAGAAAGATGCATTAAACAGCTTTTTATTTTCCAGTAAATTCTGATTTACTAAGAGAGCCCAGATAACTTAATTAACGCTGGACTTGATAACAATTGGACGTATTTGAGAGGAAAACACTAAGAATTAGGTTGATGTTTTTGCCTGATGTCTGTGTGTCGCTTTTTCTTTAGAAAACCCCCCACCCCTCCATCCCTACAGGAAGCACTTTGCTGCTTCAGGTTTACACTGTAATTAGTTGCGTTTCCACCCAACGATCATAACTTACACATGACATCTTGTCAACGCAGAAACGACTCCTATTCTCATCTTCCAGCAGACTAAGAAAGGAATCCACTAATCTAACAGACGGGTGAACAAAAGTCCTAACAGCACACCGCCGTGCAGCCAAACAAACGGCAAATACGAGCAACTCCCTTAAACACGGGGAGCTCTTGTTGTAAACCAACAATTTGCCTCGCAGCTCTTTTAGCCGTAAAATTGGCAGCGGTCAAGAAAAGAGGGAGGCAAGGTAAGGAAAGCACTGAAGTTGGTCGGTTCGAACTAGCAGCTGGAAACGCCAGAAGTGCAGGCTTTCCAGTACCCCTGCCTCTGCGGGAGGGCTGGCTTGTACGAGCTGGATCAAGGCAGGTACAGCCTTGAAGCAAAGCCGGAACTTAGCCGCTGACAAACTTTGGCAGCTCCGCGAAGTCAGACGGAGCGATAACCCAGACCCCGGTGTTGGCTTTCCTGCCAGAAAACCCGGCCCCCGGCCCAGGCTCTCGGAAGGCTTCACCCGCCGCCAGCTCAGCCCCACGCGGAGTGACCTGCTCGGCCACCGGGCGCGAAGTCTCTCCACCGGCCACGCGAGAGCGGCCAGAGCCGCACGCCGGGAGGTGAGCGGAGAGCCCGGCTCAGCCCCGCGCAGCGCCGGCCGCCGGGGCAGGGACGTGCCCGCACAGCCCCGAGGCCGGGGCGGACCGGGCGCCCGTAGCGGACCCCGGGCAAGGGCTGACCCCGGGGCGGGAGCGGGGTGCGAGGCTGCGACCCCCCCTCCCGCCTCCGCTCGCCCCCCGCAGCAGCGCGCCCAGCCCGCCTCCCCGCGCTTCCCTCGGGGCGAGGGGGGGCACGCAGCGCCCGGCCCCGCCGCGACGGTGGGGGAGAGCCGGCCGCAACCGCCCGGCGCCACCGGGACGAGGAGCGCGGCGGCGGCTCCGGCTCCCGTCCCGTCCCGCGCCGGCACCGCGGGACGGCCGCGGCGCATCTCCCTCATCCCCCCCCCGTCCCGCGGCGCCGGGGCCCGCCGGCCGCCACAGGGTGAGGCGAGGCTCTCTGGCCGCGGGGGCATGCGGACTCCCCGCCTGCCGCCGGCCGGGCGGGCAGAAGGGAACCGCCGCTCCCCAAACTTTCCCCGGGCACTCACCGGCGGAGCTCATGGTGCTCCCCACGCGCCGCGCCGTCCTCCCCCTCGTCCCTTACGCCACGGCCCCTCTGAGGGCCGAGGAGAAGGAGCCCATTGTTCCCCCGCGCCGCCAGCCAGCAGCAGCAGCAGCACCAGCAGCAGCGCTCCCCGCCCGCCGCCGCATAACGCCCCGCGGCTGCCGGCAGAGTGAGCGCCGGCAGCGCCCGCCGCCAGTCCCGCCGCCGCCGCCCAGCGGCGCCCCCTGCCGGGCCCGCGTCCCGCCCCGGCCTGGCCCCGCCCACCAATCAGCACCGCCCACCGGGCGCCCGGAAGCGGGCGCTCGCCGTGCCTTCTGGGGGCTGTAGTTCCCCCCGGCGCGAGGCAGGGCCGGGCCGGGCGGGGAGGGGTCGCCGGCGGCGCGGCGGACTCCGTTTCCCAGAGTGCCCGCAGGGGGTGGCATGGCGGAGAAGGATGACACCGGAGTTTGACGAAGAAGTGGTGTTTGAGGTGGGCGCGGGGGCGACCCGGGGCGGGTTGGGCCCGTGTCTCTCCGCCCCTCGCCGGGGCGTTGCGCCGCGGCCCCCGGGGGCGGCGTGCGCCGGGCGGCCCGAGGTGACCGTTGGGCGTGAGGCGGGCGCGGGGCCCGGCCGGGGGCAGCGCCTGCCGCGGGCAGCCGGCGGCGGGCGGGGGAGGGCGGGAGCCGGCGGGACGGCGGGGGGTGTCCCGCGCTCCAGAGCAGCTTGGGCACCGGTGTCGCGCCGCGCCCCTCCGCGCAGGCCGAGGGCGGGACCGCTGGCGGGAGAGGGAGCCGGGCCGGGGGAGGCTCAGCCGGGGGAAGGGCTGATCCTTTGTGCGGCGGCCCGCCCGCGCTGCGCCGGTCGGCGGCTGCCGGGCTGCCTGTCCCCGCGTTTCGGGCTGGCGGCGTTGCCACCTCGGTGAGAAGGAAGCGCGGCGGAGCGGGAGGCCCGTGTCGGCGGCTGTTCCCTCAGAGCCGCCTACGCCGGCTCTTGAGAGCCGTTAGGGGCTGAGGAGGGGTAACCGGCCGGCCGGGGTGTCGTTGCGGTGTGTGCCGGCGGCACGTCCCTGTAACTGCTGGCGCAGAAAGCACAGTGCCTGCGTGGGGCTTCACACCGTGCTGCACTGACCACTGAACCGTGGGGTCGGGGGCAGAGACAGTAAATCCGCTGTGTAGCTAATAAATCCGGCTTCTAAATCAGTATAATTCACATAAAAGGTGCCTTTCAGCACACACTCATCTGTGTAGTAAGTACTGAAACTACCTTATCTTTCTAGAGTTTGCATTATTTACAGGATTTGCATAAAACTTTTACAATTATATTGCATGTCTTGTTAGATAATGGGGCTACAATATCATCTTGGCCTTATTTAAAACAGTGGTGAAATACATGTGCTGTTGCAGTTCAGTAACAAAATCAGATCACTTTGCAGCGGGTAAATGTAATTACACCTTCATGGAGGGCACACCTGTTTTTGCAGGTGTACAGAGAACGTGGCTATAGAGAAACACTGTGTTTAAAATTATTAATTATTATAATAGTAATATAGCTTCTGGTTTTATCAGGATGCAAAAAGCTCCTTGCATAAGGAATTATTTTTTTCTCAGCTGTGTAAGTACCACCTGTACATGGCTTTGGTCTGTACCACAAAGTTCTGTGTTTATCCACAACCAACCTGGAATCCTAACAATAAAATCTGTTATTTATATTGCCGCTATGTTAAATCGCTTCCTTTAATGGCATAAATCCATTGTGATAATTTATTTCATGGGTATAATGCCTGCCCTCTGCATTTCCTTCTTCAGTAAAAGTGATACTTGTTTTACAGTACCACAGTTCTTCAGTTTGTGTGGCAGTTACCATTTTGATTGAGAAAGTTCTGCTGCATAGGGAGTAAAAGATCTCCCTGCATGTGCGTATGCACTTCACTGTTTTCTTTGCGTTTTGGGAATGGATTTCTGTCACTAGTAAAGGCTCTTTAAAAAGTTATTGTATCAAGTGTGGGTGTGTGTATATATATATATATACACACTTATAGGTATACTGAGTGACATGGTAACCTATCTTTCATATATTAGAGTATAACTATAACATCAGATAAGCAACAGTAGGAAAAATACAGATTTTGTTGTTGTTTGGTTGGGGTGCAGAGCTGGGTGAGATACCCGCTGATAATAACGGGTACCTTGAAATACCCACAAAAATTATCTTCAAAAGTGCTCAGCAGGGTTCATGCTATTGTAAAATGAAGGCTCCACAGAGAGTTATGAACATATTCCACACAGATGAGCCAGAGATGGGAATTAGCAAGGAGTCAAACAATGTATGGGTAATGCTACAACATATTTAGGTTTTAATTACTGGTTTTTTTCTTGGGCCCCAAACTCTTCCCCTTAATTATTTGTGGTTTCTGGTAAGCAACTACATTTTTTTCTGCACCTCAGTAGGTCACTTCCCATGTTGTTCTTCAGTGGTCACTGTTGCAAGGAGGCCTTCAGCATTTATACCTAGGTTACTGTGAACAGCTGTTTTATCTGTGCTTTTGGAGCTCTTGTGAACAAGATATCGGTCAGTATTATAAGCAGTAGTGGTGTGCTAACAAATGCATAATCTGGAAAGAAGTGGTCCTTCATGTTTTTCATACCCAACAGGTAGGAGAGGGAAGAGAAGCAAATGGGGTATGCTTCATGTGTTCCACATCACAGTTATGCCCAGTGTTTTTTTCTGCGCATTTTTCAGGTCATAGCTCTGTCCAACAGGCCCTGAATCCATCCGTGACAGCTGTCTGCATTACAAATTATGCAGTATCAAACAGATGATGGCCCGCTGATAGATATTTATGAGCTTCCAAGGACTGATTATTTTTCTCACTATCGAAGTGTCTTTTACATTAATGTATCTCTGAGGGAAGGGAAGCACAAACATGGGGTCACTGCCCTGGGAAAGCACTGTTTTCCATCCGGTTCAAGAGCCATTGCAGATCATTGTGATTGAACAATAATGAGTGATGGGCACTTTACTTTATCCAGTAAGTGTTGCCATACTCTGTCCAGTTTATAAATTAATTCCTACAGCAACCAGCGATTTTCATTCACCGACTGCGTCATCCTCAGCGCTTCAGTTCTTGCATTTGTTACAACCAGTTGCTTTTGTAATTAAAATGCTACAAATATTGGGGGGAGGGGACAGAACCCAAGAAACACAGCGGTGCCCCTGATATGCTTAGCTGGGGCTCGTCTGCTGACAGTGTGTCAAATTAAAAATTGTTGCAGTGTACAGCAGGTTGTACTAAAAAATGGAGGAACAATGAATGGCATTATTAATGTCTGTCTTAATTTATTACGGGAGATCATGAGATAGGAAATTTGATGTTAAGTTACTTGAGATGAGTTTTTTACAAAATGGGCTAGAAGACAGAATGCTGCAGTTACAGCGTATAGTGTGCACTGCAGTTACAGCATACCCCAGAGTCCTCTGGAAAATTGCAGTGTTTTGTGTATTTTGATATGAGACTGGAATTGTGTTAGGTTTTTTGTTGTTGTTTGGACAATGACATCTTCTCCTTGTTTTCTTTTTTGTTTAATGTATAAATTAAAGAAGCTCCTTGTTCAAACTGGCTAAATTTCTGCATCATTATTCCATTGGGAGGACTGTGTCAGAACTTCATTGCTTTGATAGTTGTTAACTGCCATCCAATTTCTAACTTGAAATCTATTCATGGCCACTTCATACCTACTTGCACTTCTGCTAATATCATCCATTAGCATATATAGTTCTTATATTTCTCTAGAATTTACATCTCCTAATGTATTCATAGAAAGCAATCTTATCCTGGCTAAGGATTTTGCTAAACTGAATAATCCAATATATTTTAGCTTCTTTTCACAAAACAGATTTTCCTGGTCTTCATTTTGGTTTGGTTTTTTGTTTGTTTTTTGGAGTTTTTTACATCTACTTCAGTTTGAGTTCATCTTTCTTTACCTGAGCTTGCAGCATGGTACTCAGTGTTCTTGCTGGGGTCTTGTACAACTATTTTCACTTGCTTCGGCTGCGAATACTTTGTTTCTTGCATCCTAGGCCTACAAACAACTTTTTCAAGTCTTCATACTGTTTAGCTCAGTTGTAATGTGATAGGGTAACCACTCATGTCTGGCCTTATTTTTATCAACAGCTTCCACATTATTGGAGAGTTTGTTTTTATTAGTCCTTCTGTGTAAGGTCTTGCTGTTTTCTACTGTTGAATTGCATGCCATTATCAGTACCCACTCAATGTCATCCAGCTCTTTTTGTATGATGTTTCAATCCTTTTCTGCATATATGATGTTACTGGTGTTATTGGGAATTTTCATTAGCATGCTTTTTTGGTATAAGGTTAATTAAGGAACATTCAAAATCTTTGACCAAAGACTCATTCTTTAGGAACTCCATTAGTAACCTTCTTATGAACTGATAGCTTTCTGTCCAGCGTAACCCACTGTTATCTCTGCCATCTACATATTTGGTTCCTTTTTCATCTTAACTGATATGGCACAGTATAAAAAGTCCATATAAACTTCCTGCATTTCCTTTATCTAGAAAAATTAGCTGTCTTGTCAAAGAAAGATATCGAGTGAGCTTGGCACAATCTACCTTTGGTGAACCCATATGATATCTTCTTTGATGATCATCTGTTTTCTTCTTTGTCTTTGAATTTTGCAAGGAAGAATAATTATTCTCAGTAGCATGCTGGCTTTTGATCAGGTTCATAGGCCTGACATATTCCTGATTGCTTTTTTCTCCTTGTAAATATAGGCACTATGTTTGCTTTTTTCCACTTTTGAGTTTATAGATTTATTAAAAATCCTTTCTGCTGGATCTTTGATCTGCTGTGCCCATTCTTTCAGAACACTGGGATGAGCGTGATCCAAACACTGCTCTTTGAGTGCATTTTTGGCTCCTGATTTCTGGTTCCAGCCAAGTCATTTGTGCTGTATTTTAATGAGCTTGTGCAAGTTTGGTTTTTTACATTTGGATAGATATTGAAGCTATGCTCACAGAATCACAGAATGGTTGAGGTTGGAAGGGACCTCTGGAGATACCTGGTCCAACCCCCCTGCTCAAGCAGGGCCACATAGAGCCGGTTGCCCAGGACCATGTCCAGATGGCTTTTGAATATCTCCAAGGATGAAGACTCCACAGCCTCTCTGGGCAACCTGTGCCAGTACTTGGTCACCCTCACAGTGAAAAAGTGTTTCCTGATGTTCAGAGGAAACATTCTGTGTTTTAGTTTGTGCCCATTGCCTCTAGTCCTGTCACTGGGCACCACTGAAAAGAGCCTGACTCTGTCCTCTTTGCACCCTCCCTTCAGGTATTTACATACATTGATGAGATCCTCCTCAGCCTTCTCTCTTCCAGGCTGAACAGTCCCAGCTCCCTCAGCCTTTCCTCGTGTGTGAGATGCTCCTTCCTTCAGGTTCACCCAGACCATTGTTGGAACTTAATCCCAGAAAGTCTTCCTGACTGTGTCAGCTATATGGTTCTGGTGGAAAGATTGGAGCTGACTTTTATTGTTTTCCATTTTAATGCTGTGTTTGCAGAAGAAAGATTCCATGCAAGATATGTATTATATCAAATATAATAATCCATGCAATATTTTTCACCCGATTGCACAAAAAAAAGATATTTTGACAGCCACAATGTCAAACTCCCACCACCTTAGATTTTTAAGGGCTTTTTCATACACAATGTTTGAAATATAAAGCTTTGCATGTAGAATTGTGTAAAACATAGTACCAAATTACCTTCATTGCCATAAACTTCTCTCTCAATTTTTTTAAAATTTTAATTAGGAAAGAAAGCTTTCCTCACTTGAGACATGGTTTTAATTAATTCATTAGTCTTGTGCCATTCCTACAACCAATTCTGTCCATATTATTTACTTAATGTTGCTATTCACTAGCTATTTCAGTACTAATGGAAATACATGTTAAAGAATAGCCCCACTAAAGGCTGTCTGAGTGTCATGATGGTAGTGTCACTGTTGAATCTAATCTTTTATTCTAGATCTAGAGGATCTGATCATTGATATGGCTCCAGACTTTTACATTTGGGATTTATTGTTTGTCCCGTTAGAAATCCCAGACTCAAAAATACAATATCAATTGTATATGTGATCTTTCCCAACTTCAAATTTTATTTTGTGCAAATGAGAGAATAATACAAAATTAACAAAATGATACTTTCTTTGGCTCACCTATCTGCATCAAATCTCAGAATCCATACTAGCCTGTATTTAAAAAGAAAACAAGCTGGGGATGAATGCAAAGAGAGTCAAAGATCTCATGTCCAAATTGAAAAGTTTATATCTATGCAAATTTTGAACACAGCTCTACTGAATCTAGAGTTGGAACCCACAAACTCAGAACAAAGATTTTGAACATATAACAGGTGCTCATTTCACAGCCAGCCCTTGCTCAAGCAGTCATCTTCCCATCATTGGGGGAAAATATGCACAGAAATGGAATTACCCTTTCCAGAGTTTGAAGAGACATGGTCTGCATTCTTTGTCTTCTTGCTGTAGTGGAAGAAGTTAATGTGAAAAATGAGTCCTGAAAACAGTGGGGAAGTGCTTTACAAGCAGCATGCCATCCTGAGAGAGAAAGGATGTGCCAGGTCTCAGCAGAGCTGGCAACTATGTAGCACTGGGTCTGGCCTGTGTGGGGAGGAGGTAGGAATGGTGGAGTCCGTTTAGGAGGGACGTGGGACGAAAGTGCTTGGGAAATATTGGGCAACATCATAATGCATTCCAATGTCAAGTTCAGAAAGACAACTCACTGCATATTTAGGCAACAAGCCAAGATGCTGCTTGGTGCTGAGGGGCATGGAGGATGCCCACATATAATGTTCTCATATACAGATTTCTGTAAGATTTAAGAGAGATTCCAGCAAGAGGCACTACCATTTCCCAGCACAGTACAACTATATTCAGAACAGCCTTTAGCTGATGTGTTCTCTGCATGCCTACAACAGTAAAACATGTCTAAAATATGGTATTTCTGTGCTTCGAATACTGGTGCATCACTAAATTGAGATGTTCAAATCCTCATCTGAACCCTTTTAAACCAAATGTAGCTTTTATCAAAATGCTCAGTGATGTTTGTTTTTACAAATGCTTTCTTGACCCAAATTGAGCTATTCTAAAATTATTTTGTTTTAAAAAAATGAAACAAAAACAAATGAAAACCCCAGGAAACCTAACCTCAGAAACATTTTGTTGTGATGAAAATTTTCAAAGTCACATTCATTCAAAAACCTGAAAACTTTAGGTCTTGCAAAGTAATGTGATTTTTGTCAAGCCTCAGGCTTACAAATGTTGGATTCTAAAAAATAATGTCTCAAATGTTATAAATTAGGAAAAAGAAGAAGCTGAAAAAGAACATTCACACAACTTTAATGGTAGTGTCCAGTAATGCTCCCTCAATAGGATTTTTCTCACTAAATATTGGGTGGACTAAAGATGTAGTAGTCTCATTTTATACATATGCATGAAATAAAGCCAGTTTTAAATACACAGTTCTCTCAAAGCCACAGTTCACTTGTCATTCTGATGAACTGGTTCTGAGACTGTGCTTTGTCTGCCTGACATGTGGGCTGGTGCCAGAAGAGGTGTTTGGGCTGCACTCCTCTTTTCCAGCTTATTCCCATCCTCTTCCTTGTGCTGGCACCTGGATTTGTGGGTGATGCTGTAAGCTGGCTCAGGAGACTGATTAGACAATAAACTAACCTGGCTAAGAAAGAAAAAAAAGATGGATTTCTTTTTTTTTTTTTTTTTTTTTTTTTTACAATTAGATCAGTTCCTTGTTCCATCTCACCATTTGGCTGTATAAATATTACCATTAGTGTTCTAAAATGGTACTGCAGCTTTTATCTGCACCCACTGGTAATGGCACGTTAAATTGACCATGTAAATGCAGCCTGGGGAGACATCTCTGCTGCAGATTGCAGTGTACTGTAGAGGCACCTGGACTAGTGACGGATGGACTATTTTGCTTCTCAGCAGTTTGCTAAGAGGAAGGGGAGGACAGGCTGTGCTCCTTTTCATCACATGACTGGGATGCAGGTGATACCAGAGAGAAAATAAAAGAAACTGCAAGCTTAAAACTGTGTAAAGAACAGTCTAGTTGTTGCAGAGGCCAAGTAAACTCATCAGGCGTTTTTGGATAACACTAATGTTGTATCTGAACAGATAGAGAAAAGTATTATATGGGCCGTATGGTGTGTGAACCCATATTGCCTTTATTTTTTTAATAGAAAATTTGAAGACAAAAGTACATGATGATCCATAGTAAATTTTGAAGTGTGTTGGTCCAAAAATTTTTTAATCCTCCTTTGTATTAATTACTCTGGGGTCATGTTTACGAGAGGGTTCTGCAGTACTGCTCTCACAACTTAAAGTCATGAATCAACTTCCTTGAGACACTTGAATTAAAAAAAATTACTCACTGTACTTTTAATCTTTATAATGTGACTGTCTCTTTTTGTTTCTTGGATGCTTTTCACTTCAGTAAAGATGTTTGCTTACAGTGTGTTGTCATTAGGAGTCAGAATTAACATGATTTATAATGGATAAACAAGTTAATTCTTTGGAGCTGCTGTTTTAAAGAGGTTTCAGAAATACTCCACTAATTTACCAGTCAGGTGCATTAATTTCATTAATTTAGTTTTGAATGTAAGTGAAGGGTAAAATCTGTGAGTTGTTAGTAACTGGTATAAAACAAACCAGTTTTCCTGTATCAGCCTAGTCCGATGACCTGCATGATCAGTGACTTCCCACCCGAAGCTCCAGGTACAGAGTCTGGCTGGCCTGTTACCCTGTCCTCCAGGGAAGGTAACATTTACCACTTTTACTTTCAGTTTTTCAGGTATTTTTCATCTCTGTCCTTGTCAGAAAGGTCCTGCTCAGCTTTTCACCTGTATTTGCAGGTCCACTTTTGAATGAGTAAATAATCCAGAGCTCTCAGTCAGTTTCAGGGCTTTGTCTAGTACATAATACTTCTTTCTAAGACTTTTCCACGATGGCAGTAATGTGCAACCACCTGCTGAAAATGCAAAGGAAAGAGCTTTCCCATGTCACAGACCAAGTGATACAGAACTATACACAGCTATAAAACTTCCCTAACTCTTCAGGACACATGGGTGCATGCAGGATTAGATATATATTGTGCACCAGAAAATATCCGGGAACAGTAGTAGATTAATGGCTTCAGAGTAGTTCTTGGAGCCTGCTTCTAAATCAGATGATACTGTAGTGCTGGAAAAACCAAGGTCTACGCTCCTGCGGCAGTGAAAGCAGAAGAGGAAATTTAAATGACTCTTTTGCTGCCTTGAAGTCATTGTCTAATATTAGCCCTGTCAGTGCCTGGCTCTTTGTCAGTCGGAGCACAGGAGGAGGTGGTTACGAGCCAGGAGAATATGACCAAGGCTTTTAAATACTGTTGCTTGGAAAGTCTTATTAATGGCTGCATATAAGATCGATGTGCAGTAATTCTTTCAAGCAGTATCTTTTTAAAAGCCTTTAGCAATCTGTCGTCCTCATCTCCCTCCCCCCAGTTAGAAAGCCACATTAGTCAGGAGAAATCGCACGGTCCTGGGAAGTTTCAAACTGCATCCGCTGATGCCGTCAGGAAAATGCTACTGTGCAGGGGCACAGGTGCAATTACACTGACGGCTGCTTCTCGTCCTCGGCTCGGGTCATCCTGGAGGGACAAGCAGAAAGAAACAGGGAGGCAGGCGAGATTCTGTCAGGTGCATGGGAGCAGTACCAAAGAGAAAAATTGAATACCCTCTTCCAGGAGACGAAGATCGCGCTGTCTGTGAGTGTTAGCTCAACTTCTTCAAATCTGTGTTTTGAGAGAGGGGAGCAGATTTCAATACTGTTTATTTTGTTCTGAGTTTAGCCACCTGTTCAGCATATCTTAGCCTTTGCTGTCATTGTGGTAGAAACATTTACTCTTTTTTTTGTTTGTTTAACTGATAATTCATAACTTGTAGTTATTTTGGAGGTAGTTTAAGCTCCCACGGTGTTTTTGGGATATTGGAAACCTCAGCTTTGGAAAAACATTATCCGTATTTTAAGCAGAGATCTTTAAACCTCTTATTTTGTGCAATGGCATTAAATATTACTTTTAAGGTTAATCTGCTCCATTAGCTATGGTTGGAAACTAGAGCAGGGGTTTACTAGGTAGTAAATTTTATCATAGTAAAGAACACTGGGTGTGGGAAGCCCCTGTCTCTAATGGAGAAATCCTGAGTCATTTACTTCATGATGCATCAGCAAAAATTATTTGGGTGTGGCTTTGATTTTCAGATGCTATTGTAACAAGACTATGAAAGCTAACAGTGTCTTAATCTGATCTGTAATTGCAAAGGTTTTTCTCAGAATATGCACAAAATGCCTCACATATTAAAGTGCAATATTGCAGCAAGGCTGCAATAAGGTGCAATAATACATCTAAGTATTTGAGTAGATATCTATCAAAAGTAAGCTCTTTTCCAAAGCTAGGGAATTCTCTACTATAACAACCTTTCCATCACATAGCAGTAGGCAATGTTATATATGTTTGATTATCTTTTAATGTTTGGCTTGGTTTTGATTTTTTTTAAATTTATTTTTACTGTAGGCTTAGAGTTGCAAACACAATGTTTAATCTTCCATTTAGGTGATGTTTTTTTCTAACCAAGTCAGTGCTGTATGGCAACTGGCATTAAAATAAGCATTGGGAAAGGGTTAAAGAACAAAACTAATTTAGTGGACTGTTCTTTAATCCTGCATAATATATCTTGGGTTTAGAATGAGACTCAACCACTTCCAACAATGAAAAGAAGAGAGTTGTCATTAAACATATGTATGTGAGTGAAATAATTTTTAGTAATATGGATCTAAAATAAATATGCTCAGGGAGTTATGGATGAGAAGGAAAGGATTTTCTTTCTTGATTCTGGAAATGGGAGCTTATATAAACCTGTACTATACTATACTATAAATGTCTAGTTACAATTGAATGGCTTTGCAGTATGACTGGCTGTAGTGAATTGGAAAAGTCATAGAAAGATAAGTGGGTTTTTTGTTGTCCCCAGAAAACCCTAATTCTTAAAATTTTCAAAAAGTATATTCCTACTCAGTACATTGACTGTTTCTGACTACTTTGCTTCACTTATTAACAAGATTTTCCATGTGTAATCTGTATGAAGTACACCAAAGAATAATGGCATTTTATCTTCTGTCTGTTCTGGAACTGTTTTCTATTTCCAGCACACATTTTGGTCAAGTAGCATAATAAAAAAATGTCCTGGCTGTAAATGTAATGCCTGTGTCTTGTATTTAGGTGATCTCAGAAAGTGATTTAGAAGAAGAAGAAACTTAGAAGAAACTTCAGATATGAATACAGCATATTGCTGAAAAACCCTGTTTTGGTATCCTCACTTACTTTAGATAATATTTCCCATCAGTAACTGGTAGTATGATGGTAACATAACAATAAGCTGAATTATTAATTTTTTTTTCTTCTCTACTTTGTAAATGATTCATTACCATGTCATTCTACCAGTGACAATCAGAAATAAATAAACGAACCTGACAACTCAAACGTGAGTAATACTAACTATTCTAGTTATTATCTAAGTTGAGAGTGGTTGAAAGTAAAGATTAAAAAATACATGGAAATAGATTCCTCTAGAATAATATGATGCTGTATTAATAGGAAGATGAGATTTTATATTTTAAATTTCCTTTTCATGCCATCCACTGAAACAACCTTACTGTCCATTTACCTCACATTCTAACATTAAAGCTTTCTCTAAAGTCTAAATTACATTTTTTTTAAAGTACAACATATTACTGCTTGCAAGGATGAACTTTCTGGTACGTCCTGAATTTCTTAAACTAAAAGTGTAGTATCTGTAATAAATGCAGAAATGTAAAATCAGTTGCTCTTTTTTTTTTTAATGTTGGACTGTTGAAAAAAGGAATGCATGAATTTTGAGCAAAGAAAATTAGGAGGAAAAAAGGCAGATCCCCCCTATTTTCCCCAACCAAGAAGTAGATTTTTTTAATATTATCATAGCATTTGCAGGTGAAAACAGCTGAGCCTGACAGTGCTGATGAATGACAGCATGAATTGAAACCAAGGAACTTTTCTCACAGTTAGAAGTGCATGTGCAAGAATATGTACATATCTGTGATCTTTTTTATGGGAAAGAAGGCATTTAGGAGTGAGAGGTTTGGGTAAGGATGTAAGCTAGAAATTCAGAGCTATAATTTGTGGGACATCAGACACATTATGAGATTTAATTATTGTTTTTAAAGCTTTGTGAAGATGGAAAATGCTTTGTAAGCATTAAGTATAATACTTCTGTCTCTTGTATTGAAACAAGCAGTATATAGAATTGGATATTTTAATGGTATCATATTGCAATTCTGTAGTTGCATAATTAATTATTTTCTGATTCTTTGATAATATTGGAACTTTTGTGTGAATGTTCACATACATAAAATCTACCCTTCAACTTTTAAAAATTCCTTTAGTGAATTTTCTAGCCATTACTTACATATGTCATGGGAGAAATTTGTATAGACTGTTGGAGACATCCTCAGTGAGTTATACAGACCACACAGCTTTGCAATTGACAGGCTTGTCACTATCATTTAAAGTTGAGCAGTATCTAGGACATGAAATATAATAAATAAATAAATACTGTGTGTTTTTTAATCTTAGCATAGGCTAATGTGCATATGCCATCAGTGATATTTCTAACAGAAGAGGAGTGTAATCTTCAAATTTTCTGAGCAAAATGTAAAGCTGAGTGTGCTACACAAGAGACCTCACTCTTAATGGAAGAATTTTATGATCAGTTCATTAAGGTTCTTAATAATCTAATTTCACAAGGGCCTCAACCCACTTCTTATTCAGTGCTTTCTTTACTCACATCTTACCTGCTACTAATGGATTTGGAAAGGGGAACAATGGTGGTTTTACTTATAGCATAAGGGATTTTAGTCACAGCATAGTTCTTGGTCATTTAAGTTATTAAAAAATTAGGGTTTCCAGTCTGCACTTAAATTCTGCTAATAATCTTTTAGAAAGAATGGGAAAGAGAAAGCATGTGGAGTGAGAGAAATGTGTTAGAGGAGGATTGTTGTAGCCTGAGTACTTTCTGAGAAACTGAAAGAGGAGAACCCTAATCTACTTGAAGGAATATGTGATAAACACTCATGTTAAATTTTAATCAGTTATCATTTGCTAACTCAGTAATCAGAAACTCATTTCCAGTTCCGAGCAGCGATTAAAAATTGCAAATCTACCCATAATGAGACCCTGTAAAAGCCTTTGAAAAGTTAATCAGAAGGAATTCATGTAAAACCTAGTAAGGTGCCTGTATTCCACCTTGATTACAAGAACAAATACAATTATTCATCCTAGCTAGGGGCTAAAGTTTCATTAACAGTTGGAGAGATGGTGTATTTTTTACTATTTCTGTAGAGTAGAAAATGTACTAATTACAGTTAGATAGAAGGTTTTGATATTGCCAAATACCCAGTAAGAGGGAAGAACTAGGCATTCTTACATCTATGCAATATTTCACTTATTAAATGCAGCATTTGGCATTTTAGCTAATTCTTTCTGTCATCAGTGGACAGAGTCTCTTGTCTATCTCTGTCTCTCTCTCTGCCTTCCTTCATCCATTTTTGTGAGGAAATGGAACCAGTCTAAACAGCATTTGACTGGTTTTCTTGGTCAGCTTTTAGAAAATTATCTCATCATGGACCCTAAAGTGAGGTGCACCCTGAGATACTAGTGGAAAAACTCCTTGGTATATTTGGGTTATTTTGCCAGCTGTCTGTATGTAGGTGAGTTCCAATGAAGTACAAGAATAGTCATGTGTCAAATGATGGCTGGCCTTGCTTGTGACAAGTATGATCAAGATGCTGATCAAGTTGGTGGACAGGTCTGGTCAAGATGATGGACAGGCCTGCCAAGAGCCTAGATATGCTTTTCTTGGAGGCCTGCCTGGAGTGAGCATCAAAACTATGATTTTGAATAAAACATTCTCTGTTCACCCACTGTTTTGTCTATGTGTCTTCATCTAAACGAGGAAAAATCTGGCTGGTTCTGCCTGAAACCTCCATGCTTCCCTAAAGCCTCTTGTGTGGGGGTGTTCAGGTTGTTCCAGGTGTGCTGGCAGTGCACAGCCTGGCTCTGTATGAAAACCATTTTAAGAAGACAAGGTCATGCATATCCATTCGTATTCTGAGTTACATCCTGAAATTATGAAATGAATTTAACAGTGTCTTAAATAAGAGAACTATTCTAGTCTATTATGTTTTCTTTTCCTTTTTAATTAAGTAATTCTGGTGAAGTGGCATGTTCTACTTAGAGAGAAACATCTTTCCAGCCAGTCCAGAACAGCACACTGTTTAACTAGAGTTAGATGCATTTGAAAAAGTACTCAACTGTGGAGGAAGGGTACTTGGAAAAAAGATAGGACTGAGTTGTCACACTGGAAAAATTCCCACAAGGAAATGAGTCATAAACCTATCCTAACGTTTTGCACAATCATTGTCATTGTGGGTGAGGGGGATTGCCTGTACCTGCACAGAGCTGTGAGTTGGTACAAATGTTTGAGTTTCAGGTCATGACTGGACACTGAATCTGTTGTGAGTAACTCAAGGAGAGCGTGCAAAAGTATGAATTTGCATGCTTTAAATAGGTAATAATGATCAAAATAGCACTTTGGTGATGTGGTTAAAAAAAAAATCCCTAGAGGTAACAAGGTAATTTGTTCAGCTAGTACAAATGATTGCTTCCAAGTTTTATTGTATGGCACACAGTTATTTGAGATTTGGCCATGTTGGTACATGGTCATGGTAGATGTGCCTTTTTGACAACTTGCACCAGCAAGTTAATGATAGTTAACATAACAATTTGTAGTAATGTTCTGTTGGTGGTTGTTTCTGCAGACCTCCGCAACTGTATTTACTGTAAAGTTTTTACTTATAGTAGTTGTTATCTCACCAACAGCATGTTACAATTCTTAAAATGTTTTGTGTTCTTCCTATGCAGTTTGCTAGTGTTTGCGTACTAGTGTGGGTTGTTGATAAAGTTTTTCAGAGGTCAAAATAAATCCCTAACTAACTGGGCTATTTAAGACTGATTGTTGAGAGGTGTTCTTAAAAAAGAAGTCTCTTTACATCTCCTGAGTAGAACTGGAGTTAGTATAAATATCCTTTCTATCAAATCTATCATAGATACTGCCATATATGTGGATGTCAACAGAAAAATAACAGTTAAGTAAATCTAGATATCTGATGCAGATGAAAACAAGAAAATTCAGAAGTCTGTATAGATAAATATCTAAACATGTAAAAACCCACTCTCTGGTGATCAGAATTCCATGCTTTCTCTAAGAAGTTTTATTAAGGACTTTTTGTAAATTAGTAGTTTTGCCAGCAGCTTAAAAAAATGGGGGGGGAGGGTTGTTCATTTTTTGTTTGTTTTTTTTAAATAAGTGTGAAACTCCTTTGCTAGAAGTGCTACTACCATCTGCGGAGAGAGCAGAAGCCTTTTTCTAATTTGTTTTTCCATTTCTGTAACACACTCTAGGTACCTAATCAGGTTACACTGAGGCTTCATTTATTGAAGTTTGAAAAGTTCTCTAGTTTTAAAGTTTGTTTCAGTAGAAGTGGTTCAAAGTGTAATCTATTCAATGTTTATAAACTTTAGGAAAAGAGTGTCATTAAGTGTTCTGGAGTCACACAAGAATATTTTAAAATATATTACCAAATACATAGTTTATTTATTGAAAACAGGTAAGTTACAAGCTAAAGGACCCTATCAGGTAACCTAGAAAAAATATTGCTATGGGAAAAGTTGATGGGTTGCATACTCATTTCTCATCACATTGTTTTGTATGTTGACTCTCTTGCAGCCTCTTTCATTATGGTCAGGATAAAACTTAAGGGAGATATTTAAAGCAAAAATTTGGCTTCTTTGCTATTAACTGTGTTGTTTTTTCTCCTGTTGCATGGAATCACAGGATGGTTTGGGTTGGAAGGGACCTTTAAATATCATCTAGGCTACCCGCACCTGCCATGGTCAGGGGCATCTTTCACTAGATCAGATTGCTCAAAGCCCCGTCCAGCCTGACCTTGAACGCTTCAGGGATGGGACATCCACATCTTCTCTGGGCAACTTGTTCCAGTGGCTCATCACACTCATTGTAAAAAAAATTCTTCCTTATATCTAATCTAAATCTGCCCTCTTTTAGTTTAAAGCTGTTACCCCTTGTCCTGTCACTACAGGCCTTGGTAAACAGTCTGTCTCCATCTTTCTTATAATCCCCCTTTAATTATCCCCCTTAATAATCCCCCCCTGAAAGGCTGCAATAAGGTCTTCCTGGAGCCTTCTCTTCTCCAGTTTGAACAACCCTAATTCTCTCAGCCTTTCCTCATAGGAGAGGCGTTTCAGCCCTCTGATCATTTTCGTGGCCCACCTCTGGACTCACTCCAACAGCTCCATGTCCTTCTTGTGCTGAGGGCTCCAGAGCTGGAGGCAGTACTCCAGGTGGGGTCTCACCAGAGCAGAGTAGAGGGGCAGAATCACCTCCCTCGACCTGCTGGCCACGCTTCTTTTGATGCAGCCCAGGATACGGTTGGCCTTCTGGGCTGCGAGCGCACATTGTTGGCTCATGTCCACCTTTTCATCCACCACTATCCCAAAGTCCTTCTCTACAGGGCTGCTCTCAATCCATTCATTGCTGGTTGTGTGGTTGCTGTATTCACAGTTGTGTTTTGTGGGAAACAGGGAATGGTTTTTAACTTTTTTTTGTCCTTCATTTTTCTTTTTTAACTCTCTTTCAGAATTCCCCACTCTACCAATATCTACAGGATTTGGGACACACAGATTTTGAAGTATGTTCATCTGTGTCACAGAAGGCAGAGCAATGTGCAGCAGCAGAAAGCCAAAAAGAGCGGACTGTGCATGCTGCCCAGAAAGTGAGTACTCTCCTGTTCCTGAGTATTTATGTTCTCAAAAGAGGACCGCATTACTTCACAAATAGGCAAAATCAGAGGGGATAAAGATAAATCTCTTACTGTATTTACAAAAAAAAAAAAGGAGAGAAAAAAAAAACCAACAGCAAAAAACCCCCAACCAGTTGTCGTATCTTGTCTGCAAATGTGTTTGGAAATGCATGGTTTGCCAGTATAGTTTGAAATGTTTCTTTGCACTTATGTAAGCTAGGGAAGGAAGAGACTTTGATAGTGAATTTTTTGAGTGTTGTAAATTATCTTATTTACTGCATGCTATTATGTTAGCTTAGCATGACATTCTGGGAACAAAACCTGTAATTTTCTGGAACAGAATATTTATAGTACCCAGCCCTTCTCAGGCATTCAAGTTGCTAAATATTGCTTACTCTGTGACAAAACATTAAGAAAGAGGATTTCTGGGAAGTATAAATACAATAACCAATCTGAATGAGATAGCAGAACTGTGCTTAGGTTATGGCAATTTTCTAACAGTAACGGCTGACAAGGATCATCAGCTGATTAGCTCAGACTTCTTATTTCTCTATCGTTTTAAGTAAAGGCTTGTGGATTTTTTTAAAACATTTTGGTATTAAAATTATGCTTGAGAATTTGGCTGTTTAACATCTACTGTGGCCTACACATTTTTTGTTTTCCTCATTAAAAATAAATGGTATTTTAGTATTATTGGTAGTGTACAAGCAGTGTGACTCAGATGAGGAGCTGTAGTGTGGGTGAGGAAATTCCTCTTTTGAGGCAGCTAATGTAGGAGTCTCTTTGTAACAAGTATATTGAAAATTCAATAGTTGGTCTGTCTTCTCCTTAGCACCTAGATGGAGCACGCAAAGAGCAGTTACTTTCTGCCCACCTCTTTCACTTCCACAGTGGAGAGTTCAGTTTTCGATGGACATGCTCCAGCTATGTGCTAAGTCAGGAGGAAAAAGAGGCCTCCATGCAGACTTCTCTGCAGGCTGAGGTGGGCAGCATCTTACAGGTAATTCAGGAAACCAAGCATTCACGTGTTGGTGTGTTGCCTCTGAAGAATTACCATTTATTTCTCCTCTCTCCCCACCATCTACAGTAGCTTCCATCTTTGTGCACCTTAGGTCATCTGATTCTTGCCTGCTGTGGCTTTTAACTTTCCACTGGAGCTCAGTTTTCCTGTTTTTCATTCCAGTTTTATACCTTTTCAGCTATCTTCAAATCAGAAGTTCACAACCCCTTCCCTCTCATTTGTAAGCTCTGCTGCTTCCCTGCTCCACAATGGTCCACCCTCCCAGTTAGCTGGCAATGAACCGGGGAGAGCATCCTATTTGTCCCAAACACAAGCAATATGAGTGGCCTTGAGATGTTCAGAAGGTCTCCCTGCAGATTGTGGTGGATGAGAGATCATATGGCAAATGAGGAGAGCTGATGCTTTTCTTAGGATCTTTTCTCAAGTAATGCCATCTTGACGTACATCCACTACTCAGTTCTCAAGATGCTTCAAGGAATTAGCCAAGTAATAGTCACAGTTAGTTAGGCTTTATTTCAACAAAGTTTTTTTAGTTTTGTACATGTCCCTCTTCTTCCTCCTTTGTTTTAGGTCAGAAGTATTTTTTTCTTGTGGGATTTTTAATCTAGTCTGTTCTGTGTAGGATCTTAGGTGGGGTAGGATTTGGAAGTGTATAAATTGATGTGGATAACATCAGTCAGTTTTTTTCTGATTGGGAGGAAGAATGTGTGGTTTTTTAAATGTTTGCAATAGTATGGTGTATTTGCAAGGACTGACATGCACAGTCTTTGAAGTGGAAATTTAGAAGTTGCAGTGTGAAGCTTATTCATCTAGCAGTATTCAGAGAAGTGTTGGTAAGTCATATTTTCATATAGTGATATTTGTTTCAACCACTCTCTGTACAGACTGCATAAACATCCTCACACACTCATTAGTCCATTTGAAAAGACAGGGTAGTCAAACATGAAACATTTTGCTCTGGTCTTCAGTCCTGTTGGAGTCTATCTTCATGGATAGAATGGTCATAGTTTGTGTTTACCTGCTGGGCAGGTGCACTGCGCACTTTGCTTCACAGCCTTGATCCGCAGTTGCTGAGACTTGTAGTCCTGTGGAAGTGTGTCATGTCTCCCTTCTTCTTTCATGCCCCGCATTTTGATCAAAGATGACCATGTAGATAAGATAGAGGGTGCATATACATTGAGCAGACCTGTGAGTACCACTGCATGTGTAATACATGGATTAGACAGAGCCTGTAAAAAATAATCATACTGTCATCATAATCCCTAAGTTTTGTACTGTTCAGTCATGCTTTTGTAGAGCTTACAGTTTTTTCAGAGAGTTCAGCAATCATGTAGAAAAAAATGACCAAACAGCTTCATACAGAACTCCAGTCTCAAATACTGAGGATTTGTGAGCCTAAGAAACAGGTTAACTGAGGGGAGAAAGAGAAATGATTCTTGCAGTGTCTCCATGCTTCGTTGGCTGGTTTCTCTAATGTAAGATTATTTTAAATTTAATGAATAAATTGATTTCTAATTACTGTTGATGTGGATGGCTATTACATTTGTAATAATGATTGCTTCCATCAGTGGTCACAAGGCAAGGCTAAATTTAATTCAGGGTTTAACTCACAATTTTTTATACTTTAATTTAAACTACCTTTAAAAGGATTCATGGAAATATTAGGTCCACTACCCTTACTTTTCAGAATTGTCAGCAGGCACTCGCTAGCCCTCAAGAAACCACCTGAAAATATATTTTCCCTTTAAAGCTATTGGCAGTTTTGTGGTACATTTACATTGAAGATACCTATTCTGGCTTAGTGCAGGAAGACTTTAATTAAACCACTGTTAATTGAAAATTAGGGTGACATATTTCACTGGCTGGTCATCTGTTCGTTACTATGAAGTAATGCATGGACTATCACTTGTTAGCTGCATTACTTTATTTTGCATAATTACTTTTGTGGAAGTCAGTAAAGCAGTATGATGCTCTGTTCATGTATATAATTTCCACCAAATTTAATACAAAAGCGCTGTGGGGTTAAGAATCTCAAAAGTATTAAGATATACTGCTTTTAAGAGCCTCAAGTATTCTGTTTTTTCCCCTTCCTTCCCCTCAAGCATTTTACACGTAATTTTATTGTGTTGGGAGCAAGTCCTCCAGTATTGTGTCAGATGTAGAAGTAATTCGTCATGGTTTGCCTTGCAACTTGAAAGGAGTGGGTGTGTGAAAATGGGCTGTCCATTTCTTACAAATACCAGGATGACATTCACATTGTCTCGTCTCTGTCTAGACAAGGATACATAGTGGAAATAAGGAAGAGACCTGTGTGTAATTTCTAGTAATAAAATGTCATAAGTTCTTACTGCTGCTGTTCCAGTACCAGTTGGGTAACGTTAACACTTTTCTTTTGTAATCTGATGTCAGAAAGTCTGCTTTTGTCATTTGATTTCTATGTGCCATTTTGGTAGGGTGTCTCAAAAGGAGAGAGAATGAGGGAGAGGCAGCTGGCCACACATTTAAAGAAGTAGACTGGATTTAGGAGGATCTGAGGCTTTGTTGCAACTTTTGTACGACATACAGGCAAATAATTTACATTCCCATCCAATCGTTTCCTCATTTTTACATGAGACTATTATCACTTCCCTTCTCTCAGCCTTCACTGGCCTAGTCTGCTGAAATTATAAAATGTCTGAGAAACAAATGGTTTCTGAGTTCTGGATATGTACCTACGCACAGTCCTAATATGAAATGATCTTACTTGAGGTTTAGTGTAATGCAAAATTATAATCACAGGGAGTGGATGATGTTCCACACTGAATGATGCCTAGTATGTGTGTATCATTTTCCTTCTGTTCTGAAAAGCAAGTTTACAAATGCCTTAAACACTTTATTAAAATAAAAATAGAAAAACTGCAGTATTGCTTTGTCTTTGAGTTGAGATTGTTTACTCCTCTTGTATTCCGTCAAGTAGGATCCCTGTGCAGATACAATCTGGTGACATGCAGCAAGATTTTGGCAAGGCAAAGATCTAGTTTGGGATCTTCAGGGACTGAAAAAACAAATCTGGAAAAAAAAAGAGGTTCCTAGTGACTGATACAAACGTTGCTGCTGTGTCTTGCTGTCCTGACAAGCGGAGCATACGGTTCAGGCTTAATGAAAGGCAGAGGCATCAGCTGAATTTGAAGCCCATCTTAAATAGTTCTCTGTGTGTGTGGTTTTGGTGGTTTTTTTTAATCAGAACATGGTTTTAATGAACATGGAGCTGAAAAGCTGTAAAGGTGCTTCAACGTTGTGTTCTGAGGGCTGATGAAATGCCAGGCTCCCATCTGAGGGAGTATAGAGATGTGATTTAGCATGGTAATTATAGGTGCAGTGTTCCTGGCTATACCAACCTCTGGAGAAAGTTACAGCTGAAGTTCTGGTCTCATGATCACTTGATACTCAAAAGCACTGTTTGCAAGAGCTCCTAGACCTGTTTTCTGGAATTAAATCCTATTTGGGTAATTCTGCTTGATCTTTAAGGAATGTATTTCTTCCCATTTACATTTTTCCTTTCTCATTTATTTTCCTAGGCTGCTGTGCATATCTGAATGTTTAAATTGATTATACTGTCACACCTTATCCCATCTTAGATGTGATAATATTTCATCACTAGAACAGGGCTGGTGCTGGAGGCAGCTACTGAGGATTGTGTTGGGACTAGCCCTCAGTAGCTGCGCAGGTAACCTAATGCAGAAGGGCAGAGAGACCAGTCCTTTGCCTTTGTCTAGCGCTCCCACCCACTTAATGCTAGCTCTGGGTAGCTGGAAGGTATTGAATATGTAGCATTATCTTCTTTCTGAAGTGCACACAATTGAAAGGTGCCAATGTGAATGATGATATTTTAGATACCTGCTAGTTTGCCATTTCAGGTTCGTCCTGTACAAAAGAGAAATAGTTCTTAGAATTTTACTTTAGATACAAATGAATGTACCTAAACTGTGCATGTCCTATGCTACTTTTTTTAAATGTTGGGAGTTCTACATCTTTGTTACCCAGTTTACAGACAGTTTGACTGAGTGGTGTTCTAAAGCTGTAAGAAGAATACTCCAGAAGCATTGGCAACATGACCTGACTTGTGTGTTGATGAAAGTTGTTTTACTTGTCAGTAACACTCCCAATGGGAATGCAAACTGTGAGACACTCTTCCAAGGATCTGAATAATGTAATGTGTTACTGTACTCTACTGGGTCACAGCCCAAGACAGTGGGTTGTCTTGTTTTGTGTTTTCAAGCACTGACATGCCTGTTGAGTGTTTATGCAAGCTCAGACTTTTATTTTTAAACTAAAACATGGAAAATAAACCAAAAGATTACTTATGTAGCACACTAGTATGGGGTTTTTTCCCCAGTAATTCCTCAGTCTAGTTTAGTCAGCTGGTAGCAGTTTAAAATTATCCTTGGTGTAGATATAAATGTTCATGATAAAAACCCAAAGACTTATGAAAGCTAAGCAGTTGACAATGGTAGGCTCCAAGAGGCATAATTTTAAATAGTAAATGGACAATTCTTTCTGTACTCTGCTTTCAAAGTACTGGGAGAAGTACTTCTGAATGAAGTATCTGTCTGCAACTCAAATGTAGAGCAAGGACCTTCGTTTATTTAATCTTAATTTTCTACAAATTGTAATTGGAAAATTTTGTTTTATTTCGCACCACTTTTACGAGAACCTTGGAGGACAGTTTGTGACACTCTTCTTATGTCAGTGCCCTTGAGCAACATCAAAATACAATCACTTGGATTTATTCCATAGTCTAAGAAGTGTGGATTGCTGGGATAGCTCCTCCTAATAAGCTACAGTGATGTCTGTGTCTCGGGAAGAGCTGTCATTATGAAACCCCTATTATTGGTTTGTCTCTCCACTGACCTAAAAACACTTCCTTCTGGCATAGGTGTGCAATTCTAACTGTATACAGAAAGATGAGGCATATGTAAAGAAAAACTTGAGTTAGGTTACCTAAATGGATACCAAAGTAAGTTATTTCAAAAATTTTTGAAGCATAAGGGCTTTAGGGTGACAATTTCTGATGTTACTCAAAGCCCTACTGCCCTGGCTTGCTGCATCAAACTTGTGTCACACTGCCTTTCAGCGGGCTGCCAGGCTGATTGCAGGGCTAACCGCAACGCTCCAAGCTCCTGTTGCTTGGTTTTACTCCTCTATTTCCCACCTTCTAGTTGAGGGGGAAGAAAGAAAACGGGGGGGGAACCAAGAGCGAGAAACAGAAGCAGCTGATTGAATGCAGACGCTCTTTATACATTAAGCTGTTACAATCTGTTTTTTTTATTATTATTATTATTTTGAAACAGTATGCCAGAAAACGTAAGTGCTCCACAATTAATTTTTTTTGGCATGCATTTCGATTTGATTGTATTACATGTCAGCAGTCTGAAGATTAAGAGGTAGGGCCTCAGAATTCATGAAATATATGTAAGTAAATATTTTGAAAAATACTTCCAGTCAGCTCAGTCTGAGGAAAGTAGATATACAGTGTGTGTCAGAAACTCCATATTTTTTTCGTTGAATGGCTGCAGACTGAAGCAAAATAATGCATCTATTTAATTATAATCTTTCATGCATCGTATTTTAGGAAGATACATGAGTAAAATGTGTGCTGACTGAGAGGGAGTCCCTCTAGTGGCGTTCGTGGTTATGTTTACAGCTTAGATGAAAGTGTAGATTTAGGTTGCATGGGAAGCAGCATGGAGACAAAGTACCTGATAGCACACGCTGGTTGGGACAGGGAGTTTCTGGGACAGTTCCCTTTCTTCAGTCACTCTTCCCTGTCTCTGTTCACTGTCTCTGTTCACGACTCCTCCAGAGCCTTGTCCTCAAGCTGCGATGGCCTGCCACAGAGAGGTTGTTCCTCTCCTGGTCTTTTACTTTTCTTCAGTCCCTGTCTGCCATTTAACTTCACTGCTTTTTTTATCCTCAAGGAGAGAGAAAGTCTTTCATATCGATGGAGTAGCTGCCAACTTGAGATCAAACTAATTCTAGCTGTAGTTATTTTTAACAGTACAACATAACAATCCATTATGCTCCAAATAGGTGGGGTTACTGAAAGCTTTATTTCACGCTCTTGTGTACAGGCAAACTGACGGGAAGCAGATGTTCCCTTAGCATACTCTGAAGTTAGGCCAGACACAGTAAGCGAAACTTCCTCACAGGTACTTGGGTCTGAGTTAACAAGAAAAGCAAATGCAGAAATAAAGGAATTGTCTGATGTTATTTATTTATTTTTGGCTTTGGTTTTTTTTTTTTAATTGGAGTAATTTCTGTTCCCTTCAGCAAGGCATCCTGTCAAAACTAGTTGAGTTCTTTAGAAGTTGGTTTCCTTTTCCACAATGTAAGAAAAACGATGACATACTTCACCGACTGGTAAGTGATCACTTTTTTTTTTCCCATTTCCTTTCCTAATCCACAAGTCTTCCTGTCCTCTGTACCTCATCCTTGGAGCACCATCTTTGGTCTGTACTGTTGGTTTTGGCTCTAGAGTTTTACTTCTTCAGGTAATATTGATTCTGGTTTTCAGAGTTACTGGGCCAAGCAAATTGAGCACACAAGAACAGGAAAAATATCAGTAGCCAGCTTGAAGATGTTAAAAATGTGGAAGAGAAATTAAAATAAAATGTGAGAGAAATTAAAGAAATTCTTGAAAGCTGAAAGGAGTTAACCTACAGTGTAGCTACCCCATTTGGTAGAAGGCAGTGCGGAGACGCTGACTGAGAAAGTCCATGTGTTGCAGCCTAGCGCCTTGCAGACACAGGTCAAAACAAAAGGCTCTAGAGCTTCATCTGAGTATTGCTTCACCCTCTGTTTCAGCTTCTTAGCTCAGGCATAGCACCACCGCAGTGCACTGGTACTACCCCTGGACCCATCCTGGCCTATTTGTTTCTTCACTGCTCTCCACAGTGCTTCTGCATTTGGGAAAAGCGAAGCAAATTAAGGCACCTCTGTCATAATGCTTCAGAACAGCATTACGCATGAAGAGCAGATGACATCTGTGTAGGGGTCTGGCTGTAGGGAGAGGCAAGAACAGTTCTCTACCTGTGTGCTCTCATCTCAGCGGTTAAGAAGCAGGTTGGGTGTCCATCTGCCTCACCAGAAGTTGTATTCTCCTACTCCTGGAGCCTGCAGGAACTTTTAGGGCCCAAGTCAGCCTGTGTGGGGTAGACCTGAAGGGTGATAGTTCTACCCCAGATAGTTAAAAATAGTTTTATGCTGCCTTTACACCTGTTCGCTGCAGCGCCACTTTCTAGGCAGTTCAGTCTCTAGCCTGGGCTTGTCTGAGATCTGCTTTAACTTGCACCCAGCTGCTTCAGGTTCCTAGTCTGGCTTGCAAATGTCACATTAGTCAGACTGTTCCAGAATCTAAAAGTTAGAATTTTGATTTATTTTTTCCTACTATGATACAGGGATGATGTCTTCAAATGTAGCTTAAAAAAAAAAAAAAGTTGAGCAACATGAGAAGTTAGGGGTTTCCATGTCTCAGAGGGTTCTGCTGAGTCCAATTGCTATCTCTTCTCCCTTCTCTCAAGAGGACAAAATTGCCTCTGAAACCTCTCAATAGTGATCTTCGGTTGTCTTTTTTCTTCCTCCCTCTTCCCCTATGAATCAAAGGTATTATCTTCACAGCTTTTTTTAGTCTTACTTTCTTGAGATGGAGGCACCACCAAAGAATATGGAAAACATGTTTCTTCTGCTGCATGCTACAGTAGGGTACTGAAATGACACAGAATGCGCTGGAGGAGGGCAGAGTTTCCTCTTGCACACAGTCCTGAAACAAATGTTTTCCATTAAAAGTAGAATGCAAGTTATGACGAGTGACATCAGTGTATGGAATTAAACTTTTGACTAGCTATCTTATGGTTTCGTTAATAATCTTGTTCCGTCAATGACGGAACTCAACAGATTTTGTACTGTGAAATGTCATACTTCTGTTAACAACATCTATTAGAGGGTTTTACAGAAATATTCTCCTTTCCCTCCTGTAATCTAGCTAGATGCAAAGATGCATGTGTTCAGTGTTTGTTGGGTTTTGTTATGACATTCTTAACTTGAAGTGTTTTATAATTATGGTTTGGTGCAGTATGCAAATTAAAATCTCAGGGGGCTTCTCTGATGGATATATTTGTCTTCAAGAGCTGTGTGTCTTGAAGAGCTATAGCTGTAGGGAAAAAACCAGCAAATGCTTCTCATGGCATCAAATCCATGAGTAAGTAACTCCCTGAAGTTTGCCTGGAGTTTAGCAAGTGTGAGGTCTTCAGAGTCCCATGCTGTTTCATGTTTGGATGGAGTTCCCTTGGGAAAGGCACAGAATCCTGCAGGAGAGGACTTCACTGCCTTGGCTGGGGCTTGAGTCCAGTGCATTGACCCTACTGTTATTAAGTGTCCACAGAGGACTTTTTGTTAACTAATTTGTAATATCTCTCTTTCTAATTTTTGTTTGTTAATGACGTAAATTATGTCATGACATTAAAAAAAAAAGTGTTTGCTGTTTTATTAATGATCTTCTAACAGATATAGTACCTCTCTGATTCTTATGCAAATATATTGGCATAATCTGTGGCATGTTTCCAGGTATTGTTACTATCTAGGTCAGATCGCAAAGTCAATGCAATGCATCCTGGCAAGTCTGAACTGTTAGGTAGTATGTGAGTTTTTAAAGTTAAGCAAGTTTAATAAAAATGAAGTAGCTACTTGTGATATATCTGAAATATTCCTGTAGTCTTTGGGAAGATTGTTGTCAGTAAAGTGTAGAGTGTCTGGGCGTTTTCCTTGTTCTGCTAACTTAATTTTAAGAATTTGCATATTCTTTACTAATGCCTATTTTTTCTCCTGCCCGTTTGTGGTAAGGATGTTGGATTCCGATTTGACACACTCCGTACCATCCTGCAACAGGAAGTTCTGCTGCAGGAGGATGTGGAACTGATTGAGTTCCTTGACCCCAGTATCCTGTCTGCAGGGCAGTGTAAGCAACAGGAAAATGAACAGCTTCCAACGCTACGCTCCCTAGCAACTCCTAATATTTGGTATTGTACAGAGAATATCTACCACTGTATTCACTGAGAAATAACAAAAATAATATATTGTGTGTTCTTTATATAAAATGCAGCAATAATGTAACTACTTTTTTTTTCTCAGGTCTTTGAGTCTTTGGTCCACTAGTCCCCAAATTTTTGTATAAGCATGTTTTTTTTCCTTGGGTGTTTTATTAAAAGAGTGAGTTTTAATCCGAGATAGCTACATGAACATGAATGGATACTTCCAAACCCTAATATGTGCTATAAGGAAGAACTAACATGGTTGATTAATTCATTAATTTCTAGAGCTATACAATAGTGATTTTGATAAATGAGACATGATTGTGAAGACTGAATTGAAAAGTCTTTTCTTTGCTGGGTCTTTATAAAATATGTTGGGGGGGTGTGCAATTAATTTTCAGACATAGAATACCAGAAGAACAGACTAAAGAATATTTAAATAAGATGCATTCAAGTCAGCAGAGGCTGGTGAAATTCACCCTAGAATACTGAAGGAGCTAGCTGCAGCAGTGTCTGAACAGCTACCACCTGTATTTGAAAAATAACAAGGATGGTAGGTGTTCTGACAGAGTGACTTGCTCAGAAGTGGACAGGAATCCATAGATAAAAATATCTCATAAGACAGCCCAGTGTTATGTTTTCATGCTTATGTTAGGAAAATAGATAAAACTGTTACAAAACCACAGCAGGTTAAAAAACCCAACTGTTTAAGTTGTAATATGTCATTATTGATGCTCTCTGTCAGGCAAGAGAACTTTTGAACCGGATTTTTCCAGTGGTTTGTGCTGGTCCTAGCACTATTCATCGTTTCTTTAACTGTTCAGATGATAACGTGCACTTACAAAATTTGTGAATGTTGCTCAGCTTACCAATGACACCAAGTTTGTAAGTGTTTTGGCAGAATGGATTTCAAAAGTAGCTTGGAGAAATATCTTGAAATCAGTAGAAAAGTCAATAAAGACAAAAGTCGAATGCTATACTTGGGAAGGAAAAATCAAATTAACAGACACAAAGTGGTGAATAAGGTGAATAGGACACAAAGTGGTGAATAAGGTGAATCCTTTTCTACTTCAGAAAAGGATCTGCACATCGTTGCAGGGCATAAATTGAATGTGTCAGCAAATTATTCAAAAAATGGCAAATCTCATCCTGGTGTCCTTGTTATATGCAGGACAGGGGGGTTTACTTTTCTGTCTGTTTCCCTAAGCCTTGGGTTAGACTACAGTATCTGATTTTGGATGCCACACTTGGAGAGGCCTAGGTAATTTAGAGACAGTCCAGAGCAGAACAAGAAGAATAATGAGTTTAGAAAATGTAATCTTTTGGAAACATTAGAATGTGCTAGGATTGTTTGGCCAAAATGGAGAAAATTGAGGTGGGATGGAACAGTGTTCTGATGTGTAGAAGGTAGTTAATAAGAAGGTGGTGATCAGTCATCATTTATTCTGTTCAGAAAAGGGAAGGACATGAGGAAAAATAATGCAATTAATTTGCCAGTGATTCAGACTGGACTTGGGAGAAATATTTTGAACTCTGAGGATACTTATGAGTTAGAATAGCTACCTGGGTGGGTTGTGGAGTCTCCATTTTCTTCTTCAGTCTGTCCCTGATGATCTGGATTGACCAGAAACTAAAACTGGACAAAGTCAGCTCTTAAATCCCTTCCGGTCTTTCATTGTTGTGATTCATTTTTTGTGTGTGTGATTTTTTTTTATTTTTTTTTTTTAACGTACCAAGGAAGTTATAGACTTTGTGTCTGCCCTTTATAAAGTTAATTACATATCTGGAATATTTTAACCCTGGACCTTTACTGAAACCTATCAGTAGCCCTGAAGAGTTAACACTTGTAAAGTTTGTTGAAATATGACCACAAAACTGTCCAGAAAATAGAAACCCAGAGATCATGTCTTATTTTAGAAATGGGAAAGTATTCCTTGTGAATACTTCCAAAACTAAATACAGGATATGCAGCTTTAAGGGGTGAAGAAAGTGAGTACTTTTATTTCAAAAAATTCTGAAAAATTAAAGTTGTTATGCACCTTGAAGCCCATATCCCATCCATTTCTGTGAAGACTGTCATAATTTTACAAAACTGCAACTATAATACTATATATGAAACACAGTGTATTTTCTAGCAGTTACTTATTTTTGTTGAATTTTTCTAGATGAAAATAACAGCTTTATGAAGTTTTTAAAATGTCCTTGAGAAATAACTGAGCTGACATACTCATAACTCTGTTCTTCAAGGATTTTCAAAAGCTGCCAAATTATTTAAAATGATTATTCAAGCCATCTTTATAAAAATGTGTTAAAAAGTAGTGGTGTGTTGATGTCCAAGTTAAATGAGTCAGAATCTGGAAAAAATAAAGCTGGCATTACTTGAGGGTTTTGTTACCAAAAGAAACATGCCCTTCCCTACTGTACTCTTGAACCTGGAAGTACAGATATTCCAGTTCCTACCCACCCTGGCTTATAATGCTGAGTAGTCAGGTTTTTTTCTTTTTCTATTTTCTTTTCTTTTCTTTTCTTTTCTTTTCTTTTCTTTTCTAAGTCATATGTGTAAGAGAAACTGACCTTTCAAAGTGGTACATTATTCTTTTACTTATGCCATAAAAAAGCCGGATAAATGTTTCCTTCGAGTACACTGACCAAGTAATATTATGTACATCTAAATCTGACACTAGGAGTAGTTTTTGGTGTTTACAGCTCCCTTCAGGACCTACATAAAAACCCCATAATACGATGTTGTAATCTCAAATGTAACTGAAAGCTTCATGATTTTCCCACTTGTTTGACCTCAGGAATCTGTAGTTGATGATACTTTCTCTGTTTGCAGGGATGTCTCGCTGTTGCTTGCCTTTGTAAGTGCACTGCTTATGCTTCCTTCGTGGTGGAAGGAATCATCGTGGCTGCTGTGGGGACTAGTTCTGCTTGTCTATGCAGTCTTTCGAGTGTGGGGCACATGGAGGACAGCCAAGCTGCAAATGTCCCTGCGAAAATACTGTATCCAGCTGGAAGAAACAGTGGCGAATAGCCGAGCTTTTACTAATCTCGTGAGGAAAGCTTTACGACTCATTCAAGAGACTGAAGTAATTTCCAGAGGATTTACCCTGTGAGTCTATGTTTCACTTTATTTAATACACAGATCCATTCAAGCCAGATGTCTTCTAAAATTGTCTTGTTACACTGTCTCCCATAACAAGTGGACTTACTGAAAAACATAATACTTAAAGCTTTTTGTTTACGTAAAATAGTATAATTACCATTCATACTAAAAGTATGAATTCTAACAACTCAGTGTTAAAACCCTACCTCCGGAAGGAAAATTAAGTCTCACCAAACTCGTATGCCTTTGAAATCTTCTGCTCTGCTAGCAATGAAATACATGAAGAAATGTATTTTGAACCAATTTAGTTAGCTATTTTGGGGAGTCATTTAGCGGGTTGTTTGTTTGAGGATTTTTTGTATCTTATATTACCAAATCTATGTAAATAAACTGACCTGCAAGTAATCATTCATCTTTTAGAAAACAAGATGACATGAAAACGATTCTATTTTTATGTAACAAATAACAGTCTGCAGTAATGAGAACACAGCAATCAGCAAAGACCATCAAAGGTCATTTCCCACCTCAAATAAAGTTTACATTACTCTTTTTTCTTGCATACAATTGTTGAGATGTTTAGATTCTTAAGTTATTTACTGCTGAATTTGCCTCTTGTCCACTTAAGGGATGTGAAAGTGTTCCTGGTTATTTAGCTCTTGTAGCTATTTGGTAATTTTTGCTTATGTGAAAGCACATCAGAACATGTTCAGTGTATGCAATGGTCCCAAAGCCAACAGGCCTGCTTCTGTGCACTCTCATTGCCATGTATGCTTTTCCCTTGTAACGACCTATGGTTAGATATGTACCTGTGCCAGTTAGACTTAAGGTTAAAGGAGGTGGGAAATGCCAGCAGCTAAAATCCAGTCAACTTCTTTCTAAAAAAAATAAAACATTCTCTTGTGTGCCTCAAGAAATTGTTTGTTCATGCCAGACCAACTATTCTGCGCTCAGGCACATGTTTTTACATGCAAGCTTGAAACTGTAGACTTAACATTTTTAATCAATTTTCTAGCTTGAGATACCTTCAGTATGCTTCATTGAAGAAATGTTTCATTCCTCCTTTGGAATGCATAAGCATGTCTTCAGTCTGCCTAGCTATGTGTTTTGTTTTGGTTTGTTTTTTTGCTGAAGAAGCATATAGTTAAGCAATAGGCAGTCTTATCTTTGCAGACGGGTTCTTGAAAGAAATTATTGTTAGGGCTTGTCCAAATTACAGATGAGAAAAACATTTGGATTTTTTCCTAAGTTTAAGCAAACGAACTTTTGGTCAATGTCTAAATTGCTGGTACCTTGTTCTTTTACTACATATCTTAGATAACAGATTAACAAAAAACAGACTGGTCTTTAAGCTGATGCTTGATCTAATAGCCTCTTTACTTAAAACTTTGGCAAGCTTTTCAAAAGACTTTGGAGTATGGATGGAGTGGGAGAAGACTGACTGTGCCAGCATCCTCATTAGAACAATTGTCCAGTATGAAGAAGTCAGTGCCGTACAGGTTTTGCTTTGGTTTAGCCTGGAGGAATTTCTAAGTTCAGGGTGTCCTTTTTTGCATCCACATATGCAAGACATGCTGCTGCACTGGGCACCATGAAATTCTTTGCTTGAGATAGCGCTTCATGTATGATCCAAAAAACCAGCTACCCCTTTTTTATTCCAGAATTTTGCTACAATAAACCTTAGCAGAATGAAGTTTGGTATGTTCTCCTGTAGTAACCTTGTCAGAGTCTTAATGCTTGTTCAGAAAGAGTCACATGGCAATAGAAATGGTTGCAGCTGAAAAGTTAGTGAGTATCTTCTTGTGTCATTTTACATCCTTGAAGGAATGGGATTTCAACCGGGTAGCCCTGTTCAATGATATGTATGCTGCTGTTTTAATATACTGCTAGCTCAGCATAGTTTGGACTGTGCATTAACCGTGTTGTGAATGGAAAGATACTGAAGCTGACATTTAAATAGTACTGAGTTCAGATTTTGGCTAGCGTACTTAGCTAAACTCTGATATGGCGAGCCCAGGGCTGCAGCTTTGGCCTGAAGTTCCTTGCATTCCACCACTGTTTTTTCTCCACATTGCGCTATCCATTGCTGTGTTCTCGTAGGCTAATTTACATATGCTTTTAAATATCTATGGCTTTGTTTAATGCTGCTGTTGGCATTTCAGGTATGTCTGTGTGGTACAAGCTCTGCGATGCAGAGATGGCCGAGACCTCATCAGGGTAGTTTGGATTACAGAAATTGTGTAGCCAAGGTAGGGCAGCACTCTACTCAGGCAGAACAGCAATATTTCTCATTAATTGCTTCATTTGCAATTAGACAAATGAAGCCTGATCACAGGTTCCAGCCTGGAATTTCCACTGGGTAATGAAAGTATGTCCATTGTCTTGCACATTATAATATTAAAACTGTAGGAATACGTAATGAAAGGCTGCAGCAATAAGCAGCAAGTAGTTACGTCCTTGTCTGTCACTGAAATAATTGGCTTTTCTCCAAAATGCTCCCTTTCTACTATATTTTAGACTAGAACCAAGCTCTATGAGCACATATTGGTGTATATAGCATCTTTATAGAACTGCTTTCATGTTGGATGGCAGTAAGAGGTTTTTATTAATGTGTCTACACAAGTTTGTTAAAAGTTGAGAGCCTATTTAAAATTTGGCTTGTGAGATTAATGGAGAAATAAGTCACTGTTCTTTAGAAGTAAAATGGGTTTGGAGCAGTAGGAAAGAGGAAATTCACCCTTAACCTTTTTTTCTTCTTGCTATTTGTGGCTGATACACAAAGCTGATAACATTTTGTAAGTCCAATTAAAATATATAGAAGATAAATGGAACGTTAGGGAGTTAGGGATATGGCATGTCTGGCACATAGACATTTATAGCAAGTTATACTAATTTAAGATTACTGGAATAAAGAATTATTATTTTATTAAAAAAACTGAAACAAGCCTTGCCAGAAGGAAAGCAAATTGTTTTGCTGAATACTGGCAGTACATGCTGTGCATGAGTTGTGCTATATTTGTTCTGTATAGGAGTTGGAAATGCTTACATTGCTGTAGCAGAACATAGATATGTATCTCTTTTTTATGATAGAAGAATTTTGCTCCTTTTCTTTGAGCCTGCTTCTGACAATTCACCCAGGGCTTGAGTCTACAAACTGATGTGAGAGTTTATCCATAAACACTTCCAGTTGTTACCTTCAAAAGCTAGAGAAACATTAGAGATTGGCATGTACTACATTACATGCTGTGTTCCCTAGTGAAACATATGGCAAGACCAGCATTTTAAATTTACCTTTAGAAATTGAAATTAACACAGTTTGTTTTTATTTTATTCAGATTTTAAAGTACTTTATGAGATGTTATATAAACCATTTCAATATCAGTCACATAATTTAATATGGTACGCAGATACTTTAATGTGGTATTTCAGCTAGCATATTTGATATACTGCAGTATTTGGCATGAATCTCCTTCTGTTAATCATATTTAACATACTGATATGGGTCCAGCCTTGCTCACTGGGTGGGCTGCATTGCTTTTCATATTTGACAGTAAAGGCGATAAGCTATTTCCCCTCCCGGTCAATGTGCAGCATGGTCCAGCTAAGCACATGCAGTAGGACTGACGTTTTTCCAGCAGGGTCAGGTCTGCTGGCTTAGTCAGCTCTTCAGTCAGATGGGCTACAGAAATAGTTGCCAATGCAGCTACCCACTTTAGTCTTGCCAGGTACCCTGGCTTTTCCCTTTTAAGTGACTGTAGACATGAAATCACCTCCTCACTGTGCCCTGGGAAAGGTGAGAGCAGAAGCAGGTTTCCAGTCCCCAAACAAGTCATCACAATTCATCGTCCTGTTGTCCACACTACATCCATTCCTGAGCTGATTCTTGTAAAAACAGTCCCAGCAAGCAGAGCACACCTAGGCTATTTTCAGTGTCTCAGTCATAGGTTTGGCATCAGACTGTATATGAATAGATATAACTGGATATTAATCTTTTTTTCCTTTTCTACAGCTTAATGTTACACAGACATGTTTAACATTCACCCAGTTCACAGTTCAGTTTATTGCCAGATGAGGCAATTTCTTACAGTTCTAAAGCCATTCTGAAGTATATTCTAATAGGCAAATACCACAGTTTCTTTTAAACGGTATATTCAACTGAATATGTGGACACCAAAATATATTTTCAAATATACTTGTATACTTGCATACATTTCATGTGTTTACGTGTCAGACTCCCACAAACACAGCTGTCATTTATTGCATGATGATAAAATCTATGTCACCACTCAAATAATATTTCTGTTGACCTAGAGAAGATTCTGCATGGAGAAGGTTGAAAGAATATAGTGTTTTGCATGAAAAACAATATGTAGTAGCACATTCTTTCTGCAAAAATTATTTGAAGAACAAATTTGCATATAAAGAGGTATATGTTAAATATCTGTGTGCTAAAACTTCCAAAGCTTACAGTTGGCTTGTGATAGTTTTGTATCAGAGATAATGTTATGGCCTGTCTACCCTTAGTGTATCATTTTGGAAAACTTTGGAGATAACAAATGTCCTCAGGAGTTTTGCCATGGCTCAGATGAGAATAGAATCAGGCTGTCTACTGAGGAATCCTGGCTGCTTATCTGAAATTTTGATTAAATGTATCATTGATGATGGATTTTTTTCTTTGCTCTCATAGTTACTGAGTGGTTTGAAAAAGTTTTCTAAGTAATGGAATAAGAAAACTGATGTACTGTCTTTTAAAAATACTTTAGGACATCTGTACAGTTGTATCACATTTTACTTTTCAAGTTTGCTTGACAGGGTCAGTGCCGCTTGCCCATTTAATAAAGCTGGACAGCATCCTAGTCAGCACCTTATTGGTCTCCGGAAAGCTGTTTATCGATCTGTCAGAGCCAACTTTCGAGCTTCAAGACTGGCTACTCTATACATGCTGAAAAAATATCCTTTTTGTAAAAACCCACGAGTTAAGATATTCCATGTTACCTCCCTGTAATTGTGCCAATGTTTAGAGTTAGTATGTCTAGAAACATACAATATCTTATTACATATCTAAAGAAGATAAAGAAAAGGTAGCATAGTAAATTGGGGCTTATGCTTGGTTTGGAACATTCTTAAAATTTTTGTCTTTTTGTCTACTGTGCGGTGTGAGATAAGATTCTGTGCACTGAAAGCATTGTCCCAGTTACCAACACCCATGCCTTTGGTGTAAGTACTGATAATGTGTTTCAGAGTCCTTCAGGATTTTGTTTTATAATTCCTCTTAGCCATCTTTTTCCCTTGCACCAAGATACCCTTTTCTCTGAACAATATGTCCTTTCACTCAACATCCTCATGTTCAAAGGTAAGTTGATTTTCAGACAAGCTGGGTGAAACTCTGATTACATTAATTAGCCAAAAGGCACGTTTAAGAGGGAGGAGTTTCTACTCTGAATCAAAGCAGAAAACTTTGTTCAGATTCCATTTTGTGAAGTGTCATCTGTATTTCTTTGGTGAATTGTATACTTCCTTTAATGGCATTATCATTTCAAGGGTTTTTTCTATGTTTATTGTACTTACTGTACTATATAGGAAATAACAATGTCTTCACCCTGTATTATAGCAAAAAATAACACAGATATGTTCCTGATCTGAAAAAACACATGCAGGGAAACAAAAGCTGGTGGTAATGCAAGTGTTGAAAATCTGACATGACGAATTACTTGTTTTGTCTTCCTGGAACATAATATTTGACTAATATATCTTGCCTGGCAAATGGATGGATATATTGAGTGGTGACGTCTACACACACAGAGGCACACGCAAAGCTACAAGTGTGTGCGTTCACTTTGAAGGAAATGAGTATTTCTTTGCAAAATAATAACTTGTGTAGGGATAGGCATGCCTTGTGTAGGAATGAGGCATTCTGGGCTCAAGACTTCACTCTTAGCTCTGAGGAATAAGGTGTATTTGCTATGTAAAGAAAGAAAAAATACTCTGACTGGTTCAGACATGTTGATAAGAGCAACTGATACCTAGCTTGGAAATAATCAAGAATAACTTCAAAGAAGATGGGAAGAGAGACATGAAAATAGGATCAGTTAACATGGCCTTCCCAAATATTCTCCAGCATGAAGAAAGTCAGTCCAACAGTGGTTATGACAGGTGTGTAGGTTGTTGTTGTGGCTGGGGAAGTTACAGGTTCAAGAAATATTGGTGTATATTAGACTATCCACAAGTTTTGTAACTACTAAACTTGATGCATGGCTTTTAAATTAAGGAATGGGAGAGAAGAAAGTTTTGTTTACTTTGGATAATTTGACATTTATATCTGTCTTTGAAAAATTTTTAAGATGGAAGTTCCATTATACCAAATTATCATGCAGATATCATAGTAGTAAGGGCGAGCAGAAATAAATGGTCAAAAATTTATTGAAGTTGCATGTATATAGATAGGTTATTGACAAATGTAAAGAGAAGCATTATATTTGTGCAGAACGTAGTGGCAAAATCAGTGGTAGCATGTGAGCTGAGATGCAGGCTGGACCAATTCTGCAGTGCATGAAAACTGAAAGTAAGGAATTTAAATGTAAGGAAGGTGAGTAAAGGATTCCTCCTCCCCACCAGGATAATTAAGAGCAGCTTTAAGGTAGTTCCAAGTTGTGCAGACCAGTCCTACTAGTTCAACAAATCTCTGCACTATACTCCATTGAATTGTGTAATAACTCGGGCAATACTTCAGTTGGCGTGCTAGTTACTTAATATTTTTATACTTAAGAGCCTTGTGGGTTCTGCGTCATAGGAACCTATGGTTTATTCACTGATTTTATTATATGCAAGCTGGATGGATGAAATTTTGTAGCTTATGTTAATGGATGATGTTAATAGTCTCATCCTCAGCTGGTGCAAGATGGTGTGATACTCCATTTCCACTGAACTATATTGATAGGTAGGAGCTGGGCATTGGACCATATAAACTGAAAAAACTTTAATTTTGTTGTAAGTGTAAGGTGTCCCTCTCTGATGGCAAGGCATAAATAGTGTTATAAAAACAGACATTGGATAGCAGTATTTTAAACTGAATGATATCTTACCCCGTTTAGGTGGAACGGATATAAAATGCATTTTATGTCTTTGAGATGCACTGGGCTCAGGGAAACTTGCAAATTTCCTCTAGTAAATCTAGTAAAAAATTGTTCCTTCTCCTCTGTAAAAATTTAGTTACGGCATCATGAAATGTTAGAAAAACACATACCTTTTAACTTGGGAAAGAGAAAGCTCACACAAGAAAACAGTAAGCTAAACAAAAAGTAGTACCCTCTTTGAGTCATAAAAGCGTAAATCAGAGATCCGATGCTGGAAGGTCTGAGTAAAGATACTTGGGCATTTTTCAGTGCGATGTTTCTTCCTTGACCAGCCAGTTCATCACATGCTTAGCTCATCCCTTCCCGCCTGGTGAGCAGGTGAGAATTTTATAAAAGAGCAGCTTGGATTTCTCAGGGATATTGTGAGGCCCTCCTGTTAGATTGTAAGATGGGAATGTGCTTTTGAAGAGCAAAGTATGAATATTAAATTGTTACGTACAGGGGTACATTAGTGTTCTTGCTTTTCTATAGGTAAATAAGATCAGCCTCCTAACAGAGGTTAGACATTCACTGTACAGATATTTTATTCTGGATTTGACAGTTTATTATTAAGTAGCTTTGCCTTCTCCCAAGCTAATAAGGAATGTAAGTTAAACAGATGAATAAAATATTTTCACAAAGACATAGAAAATTTTAACTAACCTAAGGTTAATTACTGTATTTTGGCTTTAATACAAAACATTAGCACTGAAAATATTTGCGTTTTAGAACAAAGCGCCTGAAGGAAGTGTGTTTGTGTATATGTTTATGTTTGTGTGTATGTGTGTAAACTTTCTAAAGGTTTAGTCCTTAGGAAGCTAATGGGGGCATGGGATCAGTTCTCCACTTTCATCTATTGCATAGAAATGCGATTGAGAGGGCTACAATAGAGCAGGGCAAGGCAGGAGGTGTGGGAGTCCATGGGAATCCCTAGCTGAGACATACTATCAATACGTGGCTCCTTTGGTCAGACCACTCATTTGAGATGTTGCCTGGAATTTTTTTTTAGCACGACTTAGAAATTCACGTGTGTCCAAACTGCTTTTTATGGTGTTCATGCTGTTGGAAATGTCTTGTTGCAGGAAAAGATTAACAAGGAATATAATTAGTCTCTGAGGTAACTGGTCCTGACGGGTTTTGACCTGACTTTTCAATCTCTGATGGAGTTACCATCCTCATCCCATGTGCTCCATCTGCTGGGCATGCTGTCAGGTTAACTTGGACTAGACACCATTTATGTGAGGCAGCTGCTGGTGGCAACAATAATATTCTGTTCCGAATTAATTTGCCTTGCAGGTTTTTGTCTGAACACTTAATAGGCTTCTTTCTTCTTGGACTTCGTAGATAAATTAGGGAGAAAGGTATTTGTTTGTTTAGAGCCCTGACACTTAGCATTGCTGTTTCCTGGGACACAGAATATTTTTTTTTTTAATGCAATGTTCTACTCAAGTGGTAAAAATTTTCTTGAGCAAATCGCTTTTACAAGTTCAATCCTATGAGAATTTAGCATGTGGAAAATGTGGGAGTGAAAGCAGGTGGAACTTGTAGCTTCCACAGAAAACATATTAGCTGGACAAGAGACAAGTGCTTCTAATTGGCTGTGTGTGCCCTAAAAGATGAGAGCATTCAGTTTGTAAATCGAAAAATAAATGAAAAAAAAACATAGTTTAAATTAAGGCCTTATTTTTATGGATGCTTTACTAATATTTTTATTTTTATATATATATATTTCTGTGGAACAAATCTGTTTATGACCGTAAGTTGTAAAGTTTTAAGGCAAATTTTACTATTTTGTGACCAGGTAACTATCCAAAATGTGCAGAAATCTTGAACTGTTTCTCTTCCCCCTTCCCCAGCATGACGTTAGCCTAAAATTAGTGCTATTTTAAAATCAATGCTGCCTAGTCTAAGAATTATTTTTATCTGTCTTCTGATATCAGTTACATTGTGCTTGCTTCCTCCTTTTTAAGCATTTCTTAGGACTGCAAATGTACCTTTTCCTACTCAGAATTTAAATGTGCTGAATAGTGTTGATAGATAACAGTTTGCCACTGTTTCTGCCAAGATCATGGTGGCTTTACAGTGATGTAATCAATAAAATTAATGGTATGACAATCAGGGAGCTCCTGTTCTTCACAGTACTATCTGAAATGTCAAAGAGCAGTTATTGTAGAGATCTTTGAGCAGTCCCTGCACAGACAGAACTCACAGGGAATTCCCATCATCCTGAGTTTTGTCTATAACATAGGCTACCTTTGAAACTTAAAATTGCACAATTGTTCTCCTCTTTCCTCTGTTAAGTACCTGATTTCTGGTTTAAGATTGACGTGAGATACTTCTTGGAAACTTAATATTTAAAGATAAGATATTTTCCTCGCTTGAAATGGATGCAGGGATTTTTCATCAATCTGTTTTGTTTCTTTTTATGCGTTTGTATTTAGATGTAGGTGTTTTGTCAATGTTTTATCTCTCATCCTTCTAAGAGCCTTTAAAACTTGTGCTCTGAATAAGGATTGCAAAACATTAAATTAAACAGCATTCAGCTGGATTTGGGTGGAATGTATGTGCTTTCATACAAATTGCCAGAAATAAGAAACCTTATTAGGTGTTTTTTTTCCTTTTCTGTGCGTTTAATGCAAAAGTTGCTTTGTTAATCACCTTAACTCCAGCTAAACCTACCCTCTGAACTCGGAGAGTGACAACGTGACCAGCTACATCTGTGTAGTCCCCTTTAAGGAGCTGGGTCTGGGACTGAGCGAAGAGCAGGTGTCTGAAGAGGAGGCACACAATCTAACTGATGGCTTCAGCTTGCCTGCGCTCAAGGTAGCCTCTCCTAGAAGGACATACACATCCACACAGGCTCCTGGTGAAAATCTCTTTCAGTTGTCATGAAACACTGTGGCTTGTACCTACTAGCCTGTAGTAACACAGTCAGCTGAGGAGGAGATGTAATCGGTATCATATCATGCATTTCTACATTTATTGGCATTTAGGTGATTTCTTTTTGCATGTAGTGGAAGAGAAGTTGCACAATACAACATTAGGATTTTTTTCTGCAAATCATGTAAATTCAAGTCAGTGTTTTATAATCACCTTGATCAATTTCCTTCTTAAACGTGATTTTTTGCTCTCTGATTTCACTTGATCCCAGCTGAATAAAATAATTTCCAGATTTGTACTTACATCTTATTTAGCTAATCTCTTGACTTGAATAAAAAGAGAGACATCAGAAGATATAAATTAGTTGTAATTGCCAAAGGGAATAGCTGCATTTAGTTACACTGAGGATTAGAAATCATAAGCTTGGACCCCTGCTGCCATGAGCCAGTGTGGTTCTTTGATCTTTGAAAAACATTTAACTGAACAGAATGACAACTATATAATGGCCTTTTTATCTATTTTGTTTTGAGATGTTAGGTATTTTTAATTTGCATGAGTCAACAGTTGCGATTGGAAAGAAGATCTAATTTGAATGCAAGCCTTCTACACTCTAGTGGTTGTCTGCCGAGGCAGTTCCCTTTTAACATTATTTTTTTAATGGAAAATTCCATTATTATGTGACTTCTGTGCTTCTATGGGGTTGGCTCTTGTTGCATTTTATTCACTTAATTCCTAGACCTTGACTTCTTTTGTTCTGACAGTAAATGTTACCAGTAATAGTGATTGCTAAGCTTTAATGCTTTGTTTAATTAGTTGTAAGCTAAGAGCTACATCAGATGTAAGCTTTTGGGATTTTTTTCTTGACTTTTCATTAGCTGAAGTTCTAATTGCAACCATGCAAGCCCACTTATTTACCCACTTCTTTTTAAGCACAAGAAGCCAGTCAGAGGTGCCCAAGCTTGTAGGCTAAGTCTTTGTTTACCTGCAATTTGCAGCAATTTAACTGAAATCTGTTTTAGTTAAACTGGTTGGGCTGCTTTCTGGGTACAGTTAAGCTCACAACTAGTAAATCTCAGTTTACGTTCACTCATAACAGACAGTGATGTAGGCTGGGTGTGGTGTAGTTGAACCAAGCTGAATTAACATAAATCAGTCCTAAGCAGATTCCTGCGTAGATAATAAAATAGATATATTTCGATAACCTTGGGACATAGTTGTGTTGCAAGTCCTGGATTTATGTGCAGTCCTCTTAATTTTTAATTTGAGAGAACTTGTCTTTATATTAAAATGCAGGTAGAATAGACGTGTATCCAGATTTGGTTAATATTTTAATTTTCTTTCAAGCCCATGTCTAGGCCATATGACAAATGTAGCCTGTGTCTTTTGGCTACCTTGTCATTGAACTAAACCAATTTAAAGAGTTAAAATTTTTGGTTTAAGAAAAAATACCGATTCAAGCTGAGGAGAGCCAGTGGATGTTTGGGTGAAGTTTAAGTGTCAGTGAAAATCATCAGAAGTCATTGGCAGAGCAAGATATTTGCAACCCTAAATACATCTGGAATTTCCTTTTCTCTCATTGTTGTGCCTTTTTTCAGGTAGGTTTTGGATTATTACTATCTATTCCTGAAGTCCACTACTTTTGTGTGCTACTTTTTCACTGCTTTTTCATTATGTCTGGTGGAAGGGATTGGTCTTCTTTTGTGCTTATTATAGCATGAGCTTTTGACTTTCTGTTTGGGGCACCACACCTTCAGGGACACTTGGGTGATTGCTGCCCATTTGTTTGTTTTTTATTTTAGCACCCAGCCAAATCACAGTCTTGCATGTGTGCCCAAAATTAATTTCATACCATTCTGTGGTCTTTCTTCTAATAACCATCTTTTGTAAATGGAGAATTTTTTTTTCTTTTGGAATATTTTATCAGTTTGCATCCAAGTATTTTTGATATACCCTTGGGGTATAGCAGACCACATCTATCTGAAGGCATTTAATTTTTTTGTGTTACTATTCTGAAGGTTTTGCTCTTGATTGTTTGCACACTGGAAAAAACTGCTACTTGTCCATAGTAGCATGAGTACAAAGATGTAAATATACTATTTCAAATCCTGGAGATCCAAAATCTCAGAACAAGTAAATTGTTAGTCCTATTATGTAGCTGAGGGGGGTGGAAAAAAGCATGATGAGTAATTATTTTGTCTTCCTCGGTCTGGAATGCTTGAGAACAGATTTCAGACTACACCTCATAGTCACCTACAGTTGATCCTTTTTAATAAGGGCCAGTATTGCAGAGAAAAGTGTCATAACCTTTCATTTTCATTTTAGAGATATAAGATGCTACTGTTCTGTCATGGTCACTGAGACAACAGTCTTCTCTAAACTAAGAAAACAGTTCTTTTCATTTCATTGGAAGTGGAAGTTCTCAGGAAATTGAAATTGTGGGTTTCCTTGCTCCCAGAAGGACTGACCTCTTTTGTACCCTATATAACATTGTGAATCGATTCATTTCTTACAAGCCTTTCCCTCCTTAGTGGTATTGGCGAAATTTCTCATGTTGGCTGAAAAAAAAAATTAAGTCAGCAGCTCAGCTTTCTTCAGATGTAGAATGTTTTTTGTTGAAGTATGGTGCAATTAGACTCGTGTTTCAAGGTTGTGGGTTAGTAGATCGTAGAAATGATAGCTTGGCATTATGAAGGAAAAAATGTCTTTGCTGCCACTGGAATCTTGGCAGCCCTTTATGAGCTGTAGGTTATGTGGAGATTATGGCAAATAATGAAACTGCTTGATGAGAATATGAGTTTTTAGGCCTCTGACAACCTTCTGAGCATAATTGCATATCATATCCTTCATTGAAGAATTAACAGTCACCTAAGGTTCACAAGATCTGAACCTCACATGGTCTGGGATACCCTTCAAAAACATTCAGCGTATTTTTGCAGTTTTTCAAAGTTCCTGTTGCTGGCCGAGGAATGTTTTTCCATGGTGTATCCGTACATTTACTTTGGAGGCTGGCTGTCTTCCCAGGTGCACAGAGCTAACCCTACCCTGTTTTGCAGGTCCTCTTTCAGCTCTGGGTAGGACAGAGTTCAGAATTCTTCAGGAGGCTGGTGCTGCTCCTCTCCCCAGCCAACGCGTCCCCCAAGCCCTTGGTCTCCCCTGAACGGCTGCCTCATCATATCTTGTCTGATGTGACTCAAGGCCTACCTCATACACATGCTGCCTGCTTAGAGGAGCTTAAGCGAAGCTATGAGTTTTATCGGTACTTTGAAACTCAGCATCAGTCGGGTTTTGAACGGCCGACCAGAACAAAGCAGAAGTCAAGAGAGCTGAACAGTCTTCAGACAGCGGTACGCAGCTTGCAGCTTCATCTCAAGGCACTGCTCAATGAGTAAGTTTACACATGAATTAAGAGAATATGCCTGTAGGAAGAAGGCTTCAGACTTGAGTTCTTTGGGTTGTCAGCTTGTATCCCAGATTAAAAACAAAAAAGGCAGATACGTATAGTCATTGCAATCATAGGCATATCTTCACATAGTATGGGGTCAAAGATCCTTGGTTCAATATGGAATCTGATATTGTTTCCTGGCTATTCTTTAAGTATCTGGTGAAAATTCAAAGCTAAGCAGTGCATTAAGATGCTCCCTTGAAAAAATCTGTAAACATACTTATCTTTCATTGATTTTGCAATGCACCAAATGCTTTATAAGAAAGTTCAGCTCGTAGTAACTACCTAGTAAATATTTTTAAAGATTCCTCACTGCCTTGGTTAAATAGTTGAAACTGTCCTACTCCTTTAATCTTACATATAAGAATTGCTATAATGAATGCAGGTGAGCAATGTATCTTGATGTAGAGAAAAGGATCTTCTTTTTAAAATTCTAGGGCATCTTTGAGGAGTTGGCTGAGTTAGATTCTTAAAACTTGAAGAAAATAACAGGATAGTAAATGAAATACTTGAAGGAATGGTGAAGTAAAATATTTATTATTGCTTTCATCTCCTCATCACTTAGGGTAATAATTCTTGAGGATGAGCTTGAAAAACTTGTTAGCACTAAGGAGACACCTGAGTTGACAACAGAAGCCCATCAGGTTCTGGAACAAAAACTAAAGTTTATTCAGCCTCATATCCAGGCAAGCAACAGCTGCTGGGAAGAAGCCATTTCTCAGGTGGAAAAAATGAGTGGAAGAAACCCAAATAAAAAAGGTAAATGTGAGAGATTAATTTAGCAGCTAATGGCATACACTTTAGAGATGGAATGGTCAAATGGATCAAAGACAACGTTCAGCCTCTGTATCAGCATTTTACATGAAGAAGGTCTTACAACCATACACTTTGAAAAACTATATACATATGTCAAACTTTTTCATTGTGATGACCTTGAAAGCTTTTCTTTCAGCAAAAAATGTAAACATGTTAACTCAGTCTGTTAGACCTGTGGATTCAGATTGGTACATTTCCAGGTGTAGACTGATAGTGGCTTTTTGCCTTTGACTGGTGAATCACACGCAAAGGCATAGGATTTTGATGAATCGTCCCTGAGATTTTCATTTATTTACTGCATAAAAATTACATAGTTAATTGAAATGACAATGGCATTGTCATGTAACTTTCTTGACAATGACGTTTCCTGGAACATTTTAAATTTTAGAGGATGTATTGAGCATATAATACCCATTTACCTGCTCTCTCTGGGAGAGTGAGCTAATATTCTGTGTGCTTAAAAGTCATACTGAGTAGCATATCCCAACGTTTTGCCTTATGTCCCTCTCCTTAGTGACCTGTACTGCCCATGCTGTTCTCCTTGTGAATCACAACTGGTTTAAATAATGGCTCAAATAAATTAGGCTCTCCTGACATGGAGTTGAACCTATAATTTCTAATCTTTCTTTTTTCCAGGAGCTTTTTTACTGTCCTAGGAAGGCACAGCCCAGCATCTGAAAAATGCTGGTAATGGAGACTGCATTAGGAAAAATTATGACTTGGGGTATCAGCAAGTTACTTACAGAAATCCAAATTTGCAGTGAGCTAAGCTTTTACTGATATATGGGTGGGATATCCAGTAGATGGATGAATATTGCTGTGGGCCTAGAGGCGTGCAAGCTGACCTAATTCATGCTTACGTCAGAACTGGGAGCACTGGGAGGTCTAAAGCAGGCTCTGTGCAGGTCCAGACATGGTCTAACCAAATTTGTGTATACTTTGCCTGATAGTCTAGTCTTACAACTTCCCTCTCAGTCCTGCCTAAAACAACGTATGAGGACATTAGATGTAGTCTGATACATTTGCATGTGCTGGCCTGTTGTGTTTTGTTGACACCCTCCACAACCAGCCGTTCCACTGATCTTTTTTTCCCCCTTTCCTTAAATGTTCTTTCTAGACTGCACGCCATAGTATTTTTAGCTATTTTAGTTTTATTTTTACTTTGTGTATAAATTTCGTAGCAGGCACTTTTATTATAACTTGTTTCCTTTTAAAGTTCAGTACAAAAATAACCTAGTGTGTGATCTAGAAGGGAGGGATTGTGTGGGAAATAAAAAATTTAAAAATACTTCATTTTCACTTTTGCCCAATGACTTCTCTGGAAATGTGCTGGGGTTGAATCTCTATTTTGCAACAAGTTTACTGAATTACTCCACAGGAACTACTTTTAAATTATGTTGGTCATTGAAAATTTTTTTGTCTGACTACATTTGACTTTCCTGATATATTTCTAAGCAGTCCAGCTTCTGTGAGTTGACCTTTTCAAGCTGTGCGTGAAATCAAGTCTAATTCTTCTGCTGTCTTTCTACAAATCTTAACAGCTGGTCTGTCGGTCATGATTATGTGAATTACTTCATTAAATTATCTCGGTTCTTTTTCAATGCTTCCTGAAAGGTCTTTGGAAGAAGATACCTTCCTGCTGAAATAATATAGCAGCTAAGCACATCTTTCTCTTGTCTTTATGCAATATTATCCAAAACCAAATGAATCTTTAGACAAAAGCTGTAGCGAGAACCCCATGGTAGTAGAACATTGAATCTAAGTGGATGCCCAGCACTTTTGCTGCAATAGATGTTTAGTTCAACTAACTAGTTCAACCAGTAAAGCAGTGGGAATACCGTTTTCGATGTCAGTTATGAACACTGTTGAAGACGGAGCTGTTTCTGATGGCTTAGACCCAGTTTTGAGAGGAAATATTTCATTACATAGAAGCTGTATATACTTCTTAAGTATTTTTAGCAGTATCTTATAATTGTGCTTCGTATTTAAACAAAACAAGTCTTTTTTGCTTCTTCATCTCTAAATACAAAATGTATCCAGTATTTAAATTTACTGTTTGCTTGGGTTTTGTTCTTAACATGTTTATATACTGAGCAAAAATGTATCCTTGCTTGTCCTTCTTGGTCACTACTACTCTGAGCACAGGAAGGTTTCCTGCCATGAGAAGTCAGCTCAGCAGTTGCAGCAGCAAAGGGCCCATGTTGTTTCATGCAGAGGAAGAGACTGAGAACATATTGGTCTACCCAGCATCAGAGTGCTGTTGTTGAACCAGGAGTTGAAAGTTTCCAGCCACTAAGGAGCTGGTTTGAACTGTGGACTATCCTAGTTGTGCCATCCTACGTAGCTACCTGTCACTTATTTTCAGAGCAGTTTTGCATATCTTTAACTGTTTTCTGTATAAACAGATGAGTCTCCTTCAGCAAGCACTGCGTGCTCTCGCCCTAAATCATTCTGTGTCAAAGCAGAGTTCTTACACGTATGTTAAATAGTTCATTGTGTCAAACTCTGTCAAAGCAAAGCCTTTAAGTCTAACTGATTGAACATTCATACAGTCCCATCAGCCTTTCATGGGTGGTGATACTAGCATATATTACAGTATATGGTTACTTTAGTGAATGCCGTTTGGCTTCTTTGTCTACAGGACTTGGTGTATTTCTAGAACCAGTGCCGTTAGTCACTGATCCTGTCAGATGCAGAACAGAGCCTGAGAGCAAGTGGGGCTTTAGCACCTTGAGGGGAATTCACCTCTACTTAAATTCATTGGGCAATGGTAGACTTATCTATCATTGATCTACATGTAGGTCTTTGCTCATTTCCAACATGAGTTGATTCTAGACTTTCAGCCATCTTCCCTTTCTTCTTTCACCTTTTTTCGTCACTGATGAAACTGATTGACCACTTAAGGCCTTGACAATTTAAGCATGTAGTAATCTGCTGCTAATTTTACAGAATGGAATACCCTTTATGGCTAGCTACAGTGTTGTTTTAATAATCTTTGAAATAATATCCCTCAAACTATTTAAATTCCATCCTTTTTCCTTTTAAGCTGTATATCTCTGCAAATGTATACAACTTTTTTAGGTATTTATAAGAGCAAGGCCATAGTACTCTGCTGCAAGCTCCTGGATCTTGCAGTCCTTTGATCCACTGGAGAGGAACTAAAGCAGCAGCAGTTTTAGTTAAACACTGTGAATTAATGACCTTGAAGCCTACCCTTAGCAATGGCATCATCCCATATAGGTGACCAACAGAGCAGTCTGTACAAATTAGAGCAGCTGGTTTACTCCTCTGATTTGGGAAGGCCACCTTTTCATTGGTACCTTCCATATACTCTTCCAAATTCATCTTCATACCTTCAGGAGCATATTTCTGTTGTTGCTGTCATTATTATTATTAAAACGTTTTTATTACAAGGCAGAGTTATGCAATGGACAAGGGGGCTTGATATTTATAAAACAAGTATCTCATGTCAATTTTCCACTTACTTCATATTTCACTACATGCTTCACCTTTCTTCTAAACTCTGCATGTAGATACTTCTGGAATGTCAAATCTTTAGCTCAGCCCAGGCAACTAGGGAATTGTGTCCTTTCCTTGTTTGCAAAAGCAGGTAACTGAGCACCACTAAAATTGTCATTAATGTGAACTGCCTACTTTCAGAATACCATCCCTAAGTATTCAATGTATAGACTAGAAATTGAAAATAGGGATAGGTAGGGCTTGGCAAGGTCATCTAAGCCCCTTTCCCTTCTCAAGGGTAAATTAGTGTTTGTGAGTAAATGTTGCTTACCTGTTCCTAAAACCCTCTCTTTAGAGACATTTTACAGTATTTCCAGGCATCTATTCCAGCACTTAACTCCATTACCAGTAGAAAGTTACTACTGAATATAAATATCTCTTGCTGCAATTTAAAAGCAGTACTTTTGATCCACCCACGATGGAAATCCGTTTCCTCTTTATAGCTCTTACATTTTTGAAGACAGTTAATACGTTTCTTTCTGTATTCTCTACATGACTCTGTATGCTTCAACTCTTCCCTGATGACTATACTTTATTTAGTCCTCTGATCATTTCCACTGTTTTCCTCCAGACTCCCTCTAGTTGGTCCACAATATTATTGAATGAAGGAGCCCCAGACTGGGCACTGTGTTCTATCCACAGCCTGATCAGTGCCAGAGTAGAAATTTCATGTGTCTAACAGTCAGTGCTGTTGTTTATATGTATGTTTATATGTAGTTTGGCTTTTTGCTTGCAGCAGGGTATAGTTGGCTACTCGGCTCCTCACGTCTTTTTCTCAGTGGTGCTGCCCAGTCAGTTGTCATATATTTGTGCATTTGACTATTCCAAAGCACAAAAATTTGCAGCCACTGTCACCAAACTGCTGTATCTGAAATCCAATTCTTCCTGGGCTGTTTCTCTGATTTTCTGTATTATTTTTTATTCTAATTGTGCCCTTCAGTGTCCTTGCAGATTATCCCAATGTCAGCAGATTTAATGAGCTGAAACACTTTTCTTTCACCCATTGGAAATATTAAAGAGTATTGGACTTGACACAAATCCTCACTCAATGTATTGTTCCTGTCTGAAAATGGTAACTACACTCTGATTATCCAAGAGACTGTTCTGTGCACCTAATAGCAACTTCTCCTGGCCTATGCATTTTGCTTATGAGTATGTCATGACACCGTGTCAAGAGCCATACTGAAAACAAAATGCAGAACGTCTTTGGCTTCTTTCTATTCATAAGACCTGTTACTGCATTGGAAAATGGAATTGGAGTGATTTGACATCTTCTATTCTCAACAAACCCACACTGGCTGTCACTTATCTCCTTGCTACCTTCCAAATAGCTTCCTGTAAATTTTGCTTGATTATTTCTTCCAGTATTTTCCAATTATTTGAAGCTGATTTGCCTAAAATTTTACTGTTTTACTTCTCTTTTTAAACTTGGGCACCAAGTCTCTTTTCTGGTTTTACCAATTTTTCTTGCCATCTGCAGGTTTTCAAAGTCTATAAAAAATTTGAGATTTGTTAGTTGAAGTATTGCAAGATGAGTTTCATCAGACCCAGCTTATATCAAAATAGCTAAGTTATTTAAGTGCTCTCTAACACAGTGTTTCAATGAATTTTAACCAGCCTTCTCGCCATTTTTTTCATGTGTGCCAATCCTGCCTAATGAAGATGCTTGGACCCTGCCTGAGTGAGTCAAAAACATCATTCAACACTCAATCTTTTTCTTTTTTTTAATGCCTTTTCTTCTTTCCCCCTGAAGGCAAACTTGAAGTTTCCTGTGACAGCCTGCAGCATACTACAGTACCTTTAACACAGCCTGCCATATACATAGAAAACAAAGATCCAATCCCTGAAGAGCAGGTAAAAAAATAGGACCATTTAAAATAATAATTGGGGCTTGTTTGCTGTATCCATTCATTTTTCAGTTGTTTGTGCAGTGACCTCCTTGTCTTGCCAAAACAGATCAAGTAGGTAGCCAGTGCCATTTCATAATTGGACTTAGAGAAAAAAATTATGTATATTCTTTTTGCTGTTCCATGGGGAGCTATTCCCCATACTGGAAAAAAGAGCACTAACATTCACCTCTTCTCATATATATCGTTAGAAATAAGTGACAAAAGGAGAGCAGCAGCACAAGTCAGAGTAATATAGAAAAAAATGTGAATTGCTAAAAGGCGGTACATAAAATAGAGTCCTACTTGCATATTGTTAGATGAACTGACACAGCTGCAGAAGGGACAAGCTCCAGAACAAACCAGCCTGTCTTCAGTTTGAATAATCTCTGCATTTTTGGATACCACTGGACAGTTTTGTGTTGTTTGGGGAACTCGTGTGTGATGGTTGGCCTGGCTTGAAGAGAGGCTGGCCTCCTCCATCCCAGAACTGAGTGGCAGATGCATTCTGAAAGCAGATGGAACACCCATGCTCTGCTCTGTCCCTCCCTCACCTTCTCCCAAGCCTACCCCACATGTATTCTCTCTAGATTTTCTTCCATATCAAAGAGCTGGGACTAATAACTTTACTGGCTGTCTGTTATAACATAAGTGGAGCTCTGTTTTTTCATGCTTGTAAGCCAATGTAGTTAAAATTGGAGGAGGAGTTTGCTATTCTCAACATCCTCTTAATAAGGATTTACATAAGTTAAATTAGCAAGATGCCTGTCTGAGGAAGAATTGCTTACGATGTAAATTAAAAAAAAAAAAAAGAAACCCGCATCAGCATTGCTTATTTCCACCTGTAATTATGGGGAAATGGACTCCCATTTTCAAGGTATATCACCTGATCATACTTGTGTATGAAAGTAAATCTTAGGTGACTGCAGCAATGTTAACATTCAATGAGTGGACTTGCTCCAAAATTATACAAATATAACTGAGAGCAGCATCAGATCTGCTGGCTCTGCTCAAACAGGGTGCCATCCTATTACTGTGGTTGGCTTGTGTTGAGATCACTTGATTGTGCATTAGATTGTAGGACAGGGTCTACACTGACAGTGAAGATCAACATTTTTTTTCCTTCTTTCTTTCTTTCTTTAGGAATTGGAAGCATATGTTGATTATTCAGATACAGAGAATGAATACAAAAGGGAAGATTTTTACTGCTTTTCCCAGGAAGAAAGAGAGAGACAAGAGCGAGAGAGACAGGAATCTAAGAGGGTGTTACAAGAATTGAAATCTGTACTGGGATTTAAAGCTTCAGAAATAGAAAGACAGAAATGGAAACAGCTGCTATTCAGTGACCATGGTAAGCATTGCTTTTGAAAATTAATTCCTTTCTAAGAAAGGGTAGGTGTCTCTTTACCATCAACTTCTGACTATGTTAGAATTCGGACAGTGCTTAGCTATAGTACTGTCTTTGATAGAGCTGTGTGGCCTTAGTTTGCTATTCCATCTCTTTATGTTACTTGTAGCAATCATTTTAGTATAGATTGAAAAGAACTCAGAAACATGGGAATTTGGCTCTAAACAAAATATTGAGCTAAAATATTAAAAACACAAAGTATTAAGACAGCATAAAGAGAACTGTCAGGCTATAAACCATGCAAACTGAACTGACCTTCTTTCATGGCTTTCCAGTAAATATGGATTTTAATCAGGGTGCATAAATAAATTATTTTTCAGAATTTAAAGAAACCATCAGAAATTATCCCAGACTTACAAAAATATATAGGTTAAAGTGAAGAGCTAGACTTTGAAATATTAAAGGCTCATAAAAGAGTAAGACTGGCTTTTGTTTCCATGAGAGAGTGAGTATACAGAATATGTTTAAAAAAAAAACAAAAAACAAAAAAAAAACAAACCACCAAACCTAACAAGAACAGTTCTTCCAAACTAGCCTTTACTAACTCTGAGGACTGCTGGGTAGCTCCATCCACTTGCACTTGAAGGCAGGAGTATGAAAGTTTCTCTTGCCTCAACAAGACAGTCTGTCTCTGTTCCAGCAACAAGACTGGATACAACTTGATTCCTTTCACTGCTTGAGCTGTTTGATTTATTATCTTTAAAATTGGCAGTAGTTTGTCTTTTCCTTTTTCCCTTCTTTTTCCCATTTTAATTCCTTCCTCTTAAAGACAGGCTAGGAAAAGCCCTCTAAAAAATTTCATGTTCTATGTTATGAAAAACAACCCTCAAGTCTGGCAACATATCCAGAAAAAAAGACCATGGATAGTGCCTTTCAATAATTTAGTGGGAACACACAGTAACAGACCATACCTATTTACGAGACTGTTTCTTTTGACATCAAACCCACAAAAATATCTGTTCTTCACAACTTTCTTCTTTATGTCCATTTAGCTACCACTATGGTAAAATAAATCACTTGGCCGGTGGTATTGACTTCTCTTCTAGTTGAGTTAAAAAAACCTAAGACATCAGATTGCATCAGAGTCTGCTCAAGAGTAGGATTTCTCTATTATCCTTCTGGTGTTAGACGCGACACCACACAACTCTTCACATAAATCTCTTCAAGTCTTCCTGTACTCGTTGTTGAAGGGAGAAGGAAGGAATCCTACCTCCAGTTCAAGTCCTGACAGATCTAGTGACTGATGCAGAAAGAATTCTTGTCAGGAGAGCTTTCATAGGATATTTCCTTATCTAGGTTAGCAGCTGATACCTGTCCACATCAGTATATCCTCAGGCCCATTTGTGGCCATAGCCGGAAAGAGACAGCTGAGTCCTGTAGTCTTCAGTAACTGTTCACCTGAAAGCCTTTGTGGCTCATGTTGGTTCCTTTCCTTTCCATGTATAGATATTACATTGTTTTAGGATTAGAGATACAATGTTGGGGAGGGAGGAAACTGATTTCCTCCAGCTGCCTAGGACTGATCATTGATTACTTCAATCCTATATAAAACTGGAAAGCATGAGGGCAGTTCATTAAAGTAATTAATACCGTCTCCTTTTGGCTCAGAGACTGTGTGTGTCTAATCTGAAAGACTGATATGGACAGCAGACATAACATCTTCTACTGGTTTTTAAGGAATTTCTTCATTACTTCTTCAAAAGAAACACAAGTCAGTTTAATATTAAATAATGGACCCTGGCATATTACTGCTGCAGACTTTAATTTATCCATATGCACGAGTCATTCCTTAAAGAAACATTTTTGTGAGCTGTGCTTTCCACATTTGTGGCTTGCTTTATCTTGAAGATTTAAATCCAGAAAGGTTCATATTCTCGTCTCCATTGGCCCAAGCCAATGGATGGCCATGATATCACACTCTTCCATAGCCCTCTTAAATCTTGCTTTTACAGGATGATCGTATTCCAGAAATCTTGTGTTCTCCTAACTTGTGATTATTGTGAAAAAAGATGCGGAAATATTCCAAGGCTTTAATCTGTTAGTCAAGGCACCCAGCAAGCCATTCTGATTTGTTAGGGGTTTTGGTTCGTTGAAGGAGGGGCTGGTGAGGGTTTCCACATAAAAAAGGTCAGCTCCAAACAAGTTGATATGTCTAAAGAACACAGCATGAAGTCAACTGGAGATAATAGGTTGGATTCCAGAAGAAAAACATCATCTTAGCAGAGCACCAGACTAAAGCAAATTTGCCCATGCCCAGCGTCATGGTAATACTGCTTACAGTCTGAGCAGTAGGCAATTTATGGGAGTGAGCTTATATTTTTGGTCCTTTGGCATCCTGTTGAGCCAGTAAAATGGAAGTGCTTTTGAAGAGGTCTGTGAAGTTGTTAGTGGCTTCGTTTTCATTTGTCAAACATTGTAAAACAACTTTCTTGTGATGCAAAATCACTTCTAGCCTTTCCCCTAACCTCTCCCCCCAAAAAAGTTCATTCTGTCAGCGGTTGCATTGTACCCAACTGTTTCCCCTTCTCCCACCTTGTCCATACAACAGTTCTTACACAGCTGTTTCTCAGATTTGGAAAGCTACACTGAGAATTGATGAATTCCACCTTGCTTATTAACTAATCAACTCAGCAAATTGGCCAGCTACCAAGCTGAAGTATCTATTTATTTTTCAAGAAATTTTGGCTTTGGAAGTATTCTTTGGAGGAAGTAGGTGACAAGTTTGCTCCCAAATGATAAGATTACTGCGCATATTCCTGCCTCTTCAAGCAAATGGGCAGAAATAAGCAGCAGCATGTTTTTTACAAGATGAGGGAAGAACTAACCCATTAACAATTGAGATGAGTCTGGTGCAGTGCTCCTTTGGTGTATAAGGTTTTAAAACAAACGATACAATTCCAATTCGAAGCCACAGTCTTTCAGTGTGCTAATGACAATAATTATCAATGTGACAACCATAATGATGCGCCTGCCTTCAGCTAGCTAAAGTAAATATTACTGAAATAGGATGCAATGGAAAAATCCTAATACCGTAAACTTTGTTTCCCGTGAAAAGTTTGTGTATTTCCCAGAGTTATTTTCATCTCTGCTTACAGGGGTAAAGTCAGAATGGAATTAGAAAGGGAAATGCCACTTGGGAATCTGCTGTTGCCGCTCTCATTTATGTTCGTGCTGCTACTCTAATGGAGCTACTGCAGTTTAGGGAATCTGTTACTTGGAAATGGACATTATATCGTTTTCTTAAAAAGAAAGACGTCTGTTCTTCAAGAAGTGCTTGTACCAAGTTATACTAACCCTTAACACTGGGAGGAGAGACTTCCTGGCAAGCATCCCGTTGCTGGCAATGGGACTCGCTGCTGCTACTAACTTCAAGAAAGGCTAAATTAAACCACACTTTATTTGTGAGGACACCTTACCGGACTGTATGAATATGTGTTGTATTTATATGTTGTGATGTATGAGATCAGATATTGCATATAAGGACTTTTTCATGTACCAGCTGTCTTTATTGGATTAGGTAAACTGTTGTTTAAAACAAAGACAGTTCAAATCTGTATACAGTGCAGTAGTTCTACTTGTTTTTTACTTTAATATTGAATGCATCATCTGTGTTTGATGCCGTTTTTAAACATCATTAATTTCGTGCTCTCTTTTTATGTCACAGATTTTAAGGACTAGTTCCAACAAGTAGCTATCACATTTTATTTCAGCTTTGTGGTTAGAAAACACTGGTTTATTTTAAGTTTTCTTTGATTGTGTTTTTTGTTACTGTAGTTTTGATTTTATTTTTTAGTCCATTTTGACCTCTACAATCTTGCTTCTTTTCAAACACAAATAAATTATTTATATATAGCAGCTTGCTTTCAGTTATAATTTCATTTTTTTCCCCCTTTTTAAGCTGCAGTGAAACCCTTGTCTCCTGTAGAACCGCTGAAGCTACTAAATAATTTGGAATCACATATGAATTCAGATACAGAAAAGCAGGACTGCAGCCAAAGTTGTGATAAATCTGAAGAAAAAGACTCTAATCCAAAAGTGAATGCTGCTGATAAAAGCAGGACAGAATATTTGTATGAAGATCCTGAGATGGAGAAAAACAAAGACAGTACTACTGATGAAGGTATTTCTACAGGAGCTGAAGAAAGAATATGTTATCAGCATGAAGGGGAAGTTGAAGAACTCAAGCCGAGCAATATGGATGGAGTAGAGGCTTCACAGTCTCCCTCTAAGGATGCATTACATTCAAAAATTAAGCATAGGCTGGCCCAGCTCCACATATCAACAGATTTAAACTTCACGTCTGGTCTGGCTGCACAAGTTGCTGCCAGGTCTTTCACTTTTACTACAATGCAAGAAGAGACTTTTGGAGATGAGGAGGAGGAGGAGGAGGAGGAAGAGGAAGAGAAGACACAGGAGCGTGAACACCTTGTGGAGGACTGTGAGAATGAAGATAGAGGCTCTGAAAGTGAAGGAAAAGTATAAGTCTGAGCTGAACTTTGTTAAACCAACAGCAGGCAATTTGATGGAAAAAACTAAGGTGGGGTTTGAAGATGAAAATACTGGATGGAAAAAAAGGAGACCTAAATATAATACATCTTGTTCCCTAAGTCTGATACACTAAATAGGGCTTCTAAGTATATTGAAAATTTGCAGGTAAGAGAAGTTTAGGCTGCACCCAAGAAAGAGTTGGCTGTTGCCGTTTTAAGATCCTAGTGGTGCGTTTTGGAATTTACCTTTGAGTTTTCTGTTTTATTTATTTGTATTATAATGTATTGTGTTGGTTTTTTTCTAAAAAGAAGGAAAAACAATGTCTTGAATTACAACAGACTCCGTTTTTTTGCTTTCTGAGTCTGTTGTCATGTTTGTTCCAACAAAAAAGCCAGGCCAGAACTTTTTTTTGGAAGAACCTGAACTGTTCCCTGTGATCTTCCCCCACCACTTTCGTTTCATTTCTTGTGTCTGCAGTGTGTTGGCTAAGCCACCGTAGGCATTTGTGATTCTGTGGCTAGTGATGTGGCTCCCAACTAAAATGTAGAATTTTAAATAAAAACTTGAAAGAGCTAGTATTTGATGTGTCCTGGAGTATGGGGCTGAAATAGTATAAAGTTAGTCATGCTTCATATTAAGGTTTATTTAGAATTTTATGAAGGGTTAATAAATGATTTTTAGATGTTGTAATTCATGTTAGAAAATGTGTAGTATATGTTAGGGAGGGTTATAAGCACATCAGTAGGAAGTACTATAGACAGCTAGAAGCTATCTGTCGGATTGATAATAGATGAGAAGTAAATACCTATTTATTAAAACAGCTATTAATTATTTGTTAACCTTTTGTAAATTGAACCTTAATATAATTGTTTGATTTGATACAATGACTGATTGTACATTTTTATGTCCTGAAGTAATTTTCTTAAGGCAAAATTATCTGAGTGCTTAACAACATACAGTATTTTGTTTAAACAGCATACTTGCTTTTCCCTAATGTTCTTTCATTTTTCCTTAGATCACAGCTATAACCTCTGTAATTAAGAATCCATGAGAGAACAAGAATTGTGTATGTTCTAAGGTGTATCTTGTAACTTAGTTGACACCGAAGTCTGGATGTTTGGTATGAGGTTATGTGGGTGGTTTTTTTCTCTGTGATGGTGTTACGAGGAACAGCAAACAGATGCTCACCTCACAGAGGAGCTGGTTAATGGTTTCACTGCCTTTTCTTCCTTTTGCCCTCTAACACAAAATGAAGCAAAGGTCTCATGTCTCTGATGGCGAGAGAGCTGCCTCTTTGTATGGAATACTCTACTTGAACCTGGAAACATTTCCAGTCACAAAACACCTCATCAGTTACTTAGGGTATTTATTGCCTCTTGCTGATTCTATAGACTAAAGGGTTTTTTAGATGCAAGTGGTTCAGAGCAATATCTTTCCTAGGATGCTGTCGTGGGAAGTGGGGAAGCTAACGAAGGTCAGCAGGTTAGGGTGGAACTCTTGACCATATGTCAGGAAACAAGTGCTTTCTTTCAACCTCCCTCTCTTCTATTAGTGTTTTTGTATGAACGCTGTTAAATATGTGGATTTTTTCACAGACTGTAAAGAGGTAAATATCAATTGGTAGAGAAGGGAATATGTGACTTACGCTGTTCTTTTGCAATATAATGCCTGTCTTCTCCCTCACACACAGATTTTGGGAAGAGAATGTTTTGCCATTCTTCATTAAGCAGTAACACTGTGTTCTGTGCCCTTAATTTCGTGTAAGTGACTGGAAGCTGAATGGATGATGTCTTGGGGAACTTGTAAAGGACAAAAAAATATGCTTCTCATAGTGTATGCAGAAGCTAAGGTTCCTCTTAGTGGTAGAGTATATTCTTCTGTAACCTGTAAAGGTTAGGCTAAGATGATGAAACACTCTTTTATTTTCTCTGTGATAAGCAATTTTTTTTATCAAGTCTAGAACAACTGCTTTGGATAAATTGTGTTTGAAGCATTGCCCATGCTTCTGAAAAATAAGTCTTCCTCATCCTTGACTTGAGATCTTTGAGTTCACAAAGTGCCCAGATATTTTTTGTTCCTATCTAATTGTTCTTACTGCCTAAATGTGTGTTCCATTAATATTTTTCCATGAACTCATCCACCAGCACCTCATGATCTCATGTTGTGTATCCCAGAAATGATACTCCTGAACTTCTCCCATGGGATCCAAATCTTAGTTCACAATGTGTATGGCTATGATACCAACCTGGAAAAATGATCAGATTTAGGATATGAATTATCACTGTCCTCATAGTTTTGGATGAAGTCAGTAGTAGCCTGAGTGCTTTGCATTGCTACTGAAATAGGTTTCAGATCTCACATTTATAAAAGTTGCTAGCTCTTTATTCCTTTCCTGTAGTCCTTAGCAAAAGACCTGGAGAATCTAGTTTGGGGCTCACTTGGGACCTAGTTTTATAATACACTGGTCTGGGTGATGAAACTGGTTTCTTAAAACACCATCCATCATTAGTTGTTCATTTTCACCCATCAGCTAGGTCAACACAGGTTTTTGTGGCCATGTTATAAACCACCTCATGAGTTCACTTGGGGCAAAAATCCACCCTTTTTAGGGGTTACTTTTCACCGTTCTTATTGCAGTGATGCAGTTGACAGCATTTACCTCCAAACAAGCTGTATCAGCACATACTGTGTTGCTGGCGTGAGACTCAGGCAGGATTGCTCCCATTTACATTATTGGCAAAGATAGTGTAGTGTGAAATTACAGCCTTGACATTAGACATGGGTATGATCAAAGGATGACTTTTTGGAGCAAGTTCTGATCCTACTTTGAACAAATAGATTTTCTACAAGCAGTTTAACTGATTTCCATGGTCTTACTTAATGCATTCTTAGAAGCTGCACATATGAACACCTGGGCTCACTTGCTTTCTCTGCCTCTCATCACATCTATATATAACAGCCATCAGGTCATTTATTTTGATTCAATATTCTCCCTGCAGAAAATATGGCTAACAGTGTACAGCACACAAGGCATGGCTTCCCTTGATTTGATAATCAGGTTCTATCTATATATAAATAGTCTGTTATAATCCAGATTTCCTCACAGTTACGTCATTTGAAAGGACTGTGCATACATGCTGTAGATTCCTTCAAGAACCTGACAGATTTATTGGCAATCATAATTTATTGTTGCATTTAAAATAATATATAGGAACACACTGAAGTGTGCATTAGCACTAAAGAGTTGTGTTACTATGGTGAGCATGTCAAGGTCTGAGTGCTGTCCTGTGTTCTTTGGCTCATTACCCTAGATAGGGATTTTTGTGAAAACAGAACATTTACTTCTTAGAGCTTTGTAACTTTTTGAAACATGTTAATCAGGAAACCCATACTAAATAATGGGTTATGCCAAAGGATATCAGCAGCCAAAATTCTTTGCGAAGAGCAGAGCTAACAATAAATTCATTTTCCCTATTCCATTTACAATTAGCAGCTCTGTGAAGCTGTAAAGAAACAAGTAATTATAAAGGGTTAATGTCCTACCTGGAAGGCACTCCAAAGACGATACTTTCTTCCTAGGTTGGATTGCAATCTAGCACTACATCTTTTATGTCACTTAACTTTACAGCTAAAGATCTAGGTAAAGGCTTAAATGGGGGCAAAGTTCTGTGATAGGAAGATTACTTGTCCCTTTTTTTTAAGGGTATGTCTTAATGACAGAAATGAAACAGTGGTGTAATGGAAGCAAATTTTGAGAATTACAGATAACTGAGCATCTTTCAAATGTGCCTCTGTCAGCTATAAGCAAGATTCGCAAATGTGAAGTCTTCTGCTGTTGGTTGCAGTAATGAGACAGTTTTACTCCCAACAGAGGATTACTAGACATCACTGAATCTTGCACTTAGTTTTCTAAATACAAGATGGAATCTGGTAGAGTAGCCAGTTTTACTGAGGTTTCAGACTTTGATCTGGGCAGACCTATCTGTGTGTGACCCATCTGTTTACAGTATTGGAAATTTTATGTGCATCTGAAGTGTAGAATTTGCATCTGTCTTAGTAATTTCTGTGGTAGTAAAAAAACATCTAAATGGTGGACTGTGTAGAGTTGTTGGCCCACACTGAACTTTGTAATCTTGTAGTCTATCCCTTTTTTTCTTTTTTTCCTTTTTTTTTTTTAACAGAAACAAGGGGTCAAGTGTACTAAACTGCCCTTGTTCTTTAAAGTATTTAGTGAAGGGCTGCTGTTGCTCTGCAAGTGGCTTGTTCCCAGGGCTAATTACTCTTTAGAATTAACAGGCTTTCGTACTGTCTCATCTGAAAAAGCGGGCGGAGTGTGAGAAAGGCACTCGGTCAGTGTAAAGGGTCAGGCTACTCTCGGATCTTGTCTGTCACAGGGACCAATAGCAGATGCTGAGGGAAGAGTATGAGAAAAGGGAGATCGTTGTAGTGATGTCTCCCCAGGCTACTCCCCAACAATTTGTGGCTCAGGGACTTCTTGAGCCAGTGGTGGTGGCTGTCAGCATAACAGGTCCCGATGGAATTCTCTTCCACAAATTTTTTCAGTCTCATGTTTGGTCAGTTATTACTAGTCCCAATGCCAGTATGCGCTCATCTTTGTTACAGTCTTTTACAAATGAGAAGATTTGTCAATAATGTTTCTTCATTTTCTTTTTTAAACTGAGCAAGCCCACTTTTCTCAGTCCTTCCGCAGAGGTCATGTTTTCCAGCTTTTGGTTGCTTCCCTTAGAAATCTGTCCAGTTTTTGAAGTATAATGACCAAAGTGTGGTGCAGTACTCCAGACATAACCTCAGCAGTGCTGAGTATGGAGTAATAATCACCTCCCATAAAACACTGAACCATTCAAATATATTTGAGTCCATATAGGAAAAAAACCTTTTCAGGTCTTTTACCCCTAGCTATTAGGATGACAAGTGAAAATCCATCTCCTCCATCTAATGGAGGAGAAATATTTATTCACTATCAGCAGGATTTGGCTGGACAATGCTTTTCCTTGCTAACAAAACAAAAAGTTGTTAAATCAAAATGATCTTCCAACAGCTGCCACCTGGTCTAACACAAACTAAAGATGCCAAACAACACTTGTTTAAATTTCAGCCTGACTTTTCAGAGCTGTTCTGGTCTCTGATGAATAAGCATGTATCACAAAATATATTATCGCACAAGAAACATGGCAGTGGATATATGAATATCAGAGATCAAACTGAAGGCTTCCATGGTTAATTTTTGAAATGGTTGGAGGTGTGCTTTATTCATAGTCTCATGATATTTAATTCCCTCATGTATATTTTTTTTTTATTTTACCACCTTTTAGAGGCCAAAAAATACACTTTGCTTTATTTGACTTGGAAATTTGTGCAGTAATCAGATAAGTGGTGATGGTACTGTAACTGTGATAATAAGACATGGTCATACGTAGGGGTGAAATCTACCTACCATGAACTTTGCTTTGTAGACAGATACAGCAATATAGCTTGAGCTACAGGTCAGTATGTAACTGTTCTTGATATTCTGCCTCACCTTTCACACTGCCATCCCTTAAGTTATTGGCAGGTTTGTCAGAATAAAACTTGACTCAACAGCTTGAATGCTCTGTTAGCCCATGTTACGCTTTCTGAATTGAACATAGGATTCTGAAGAAGTAACTATAATTTAGTAGACGAGGAAAAAGAGTTTGTTTCTCTGTTACAAAGCTTATTTTAAAAGGGTTGAATAGGACCAAAACTTATACTTTCACATGATCGGCATATTTTAACCTTTATACATTCTCAGCTTTAGATCTTAAAGGCCTCATGGAAAGTCTGCTTTAGGGGATGCAGTTCTCTAGCAGCTTAAACCAATCCAGGTCCAGGCTGCCATGGCCCTGCCATGGCCATGCAGTCTCGCTCCCTCCTTTAGGCTGGCTTTTGTAACCACTCAGTGATTTAGGACATGGATCTGGCTGAAAATGCACCACTGCTTTAACTTTCAGCTGGCTCCCTCAACTAATTAATCATGTGGTTGAAAGAGCACTAGTAGCATCTCAGGGGAGCGGGAGGGAATACATGCCTGGGTGATAAGGAGGAATGCCATAGCTCAAATTTAAATTGTTTTGAATTAATGTTTACATGCTGTGAGTTACATCATTACTGTCTGTACTGAAGTGGGATAAACTCAACTCCGTATGTTGCTTCCTTCATCTCCATATTTTCTGTTGATCAAGGATGATGCCAGTCATTATTTTCCTCACTCATTTTGATTCCATTTTTTTCGTTCTTCAGGCCTAGGCTGCCCAAGACCTGTTGTGTCTTATTCCACAGAGTCTCTAATAACTGTTGATTATACTGCCAGTAAAACTGGCAATTATCATGCCAATTTTCACCCTTCTGGTCCCTCTGACACCCATGGTTTTCTCCCTTTACCACCATTCTTAAGAGGTTTAGATTTTAAAATAATACGCAAATGCTTTTTGTATGTGTTTGTAACACAGCTTGATTCTTTTCTATCTTCAGCATTGGAATTACTAGATCTAGAAATGTATACTGGCTTTCCCACTTGACTTGAGAACTGAAACAGAAGGCGGACACCATAATGGGGAGTACTACAGTCAAAACAGAAATAATAATGTATAGCAGCTCAAATTTATACCACACTTTTGGTGTATATTGGCTTTTATAAGTAATTCTGGCTTACTGAAAAACACCAGTTGTGTTTTAGAAATAACTGCAATTCTAGTACAAGGTCCCAAAATAAGTGTCATTAGTTGGCTTGATTTGTGCTCAAATCTTAGTATTTAAAGACTGCTTCCTGACCTCCTCCAGCTGCATGGACGAGAACTGAAAATAATCTCAAATTTCCAAATAGAGAGTGACCAATGCTTTCCGTTACTTTGTGCTATTAAAAAGAGGTCCATTCCTAAATAAACAAAAAGAGAAAACTCAGTGCTTAATATCTTCAGTAGTCATTACTAATAGAGAATCATGCATTTGATCTCAATAGAATTACCATAAATGAGGGCTGTTTATAATGTTTGATGTCTGTGCTTCTAAAATAATAATAATAATTAATAATAATAATAGGCTTTAAATGTATTATGGGATAAAAGTCAGAAAACTATGAATTGTCCTCCAGTTCTTTAATCCAAAGCCACAGCTGGTCAAATTTAAACAAGTTCACGCTGTCTGTTCCTGTGCTACTCAGCATGACATTGTACTCAAAATTTTTAATGTCCTACCATGAGTGTTCACAGACAGTCTGCATGCACCTGTGTGCTCAAGGTCTGCAGATCTTGTAGAGATCATGGAACAGTGCTGAGTGAAACTATAGAGGGGCAGGATGCCTCAAAAGCATTTGGGGTTTATTGTCTCTGTCTTGCTCTATTGCAGCATCCATGCCATATGCAATCCCACTCATAAACTTCTTCCTTCTCAGCTTTCCTCTTCATAGACCATACAAACCAATTGTGGACGGGGGGGGTTTGTTTGTTTCTTGCCTGGGTTACTATCCTATAATGCACCAGGTAATATGTTTCCAATAGAAGCTTGAACATTAGTGGCCACACTGCAAAACACAGGGCCTGGGCACACAAGGGCTGGAGACGCTCTTCTGGTTTGACCACTTCTGGGAAGGGTTCTACTGAGGTGATTGACTATGGGGGTGCTGAGCTAGGCTCAATGACTCTGCAGGTATCTTTCAAAGCTCCAGTTTTTGCTAGGTCCACTCTTCCCTCTGGTGGTCTCTCTCTTCCCTCTTCACAGTCTTCAGCTCTTCTCCAGCATTCTGCTGCCAACTCTTTAGGAACTTGGCCACTTTTTCCCTTCATTTCTGAACCCGTTGTCTAAACTTTATGAAATGGCAGGTTAGAGGGAACCCACACCAAGGCGCTACTGCACATTCCCAGTCAAAAACTCGTAAACAAAAGGATTCTTAGGGCTGGTAACTTGACTGTCCTGACTCTTCCTTCCAGGGAGCTTTGACCTCCATTTCAACTGGCCCTCCTATTCCTTCCTGGACTTCAGAACATTCACTTCCAGAAATCTCCCTCCTTAATGACCATAAGATGGTAATGTCTCCCAGCAAGACTGGTCCTTAAACACACATCCCTCATTACATGAACTTTACTTGTTCTTTCCAACAGGAGTGTGGCACAGTTATGGCTGAGTCTATGTTCCCCTAAATAAGCTTGCTTCTTCCTGCAGTAGGAGCTGAAAACATGTTCTCCAGCTGCTATGCCAATGTGCTTTGGTTCCACAGCTGCCTAGCCTTGAGCTCTGGGAGCTCTGGGATCTAGCAGTTGTGGTTAAACCCTTCCCGCTGTCAAAGAGCATGTGTTTTCAGAACACAATTACTACTAAATCTCCCCTGAATGTAACCATTTTGAATTTTTATTTAGCAGCATTGATTGATTGTTTCTTAACTTAATTTGAGGGGTTTGTGTGAGGTATTTTTTTATATATACACACACACACACTATACACACACACACACACTTCATATTGTACATGTGTATTGCCAAGTATCACATTGTAAGTCTCGTTTAGCAAAGAGGTTGTATCTTTCTCATATTAAACTTTCCAGTTACTTACTCAGAAGGTAAACAAAAACTTAATTCTTGCTATCTAATGGCAAAAGAACTGAATTCCGTTCTACCAAGCAGGCTGCGTGAAGGTATTTAAAATGCGCGCTGATTTTACACCCTTATTTAGAAAAGCTATTTAACCTTGTTTTCTCTTATCAAAGCTTTGCACCTGAGCTGCTGTGAGTCCCTGTATGCCCATCTGCCCTGTCTTCAACACGTAAACAATTCCATGTTCCTCAACATTTCCTGCCTGCTAAGTCTTAGCTCCCAGAACAGGGCCTAAGGGCAACATAGATTGCCAAGGAAACAACAGGGAAGGGAAAGAAAAGAATCTTGATAAGCTGCTGTTTAATTGGTTAATAAATGAGAGCTAAAATATAAGAGGAAACGTTTAAAAGAACAAACTGCAGCAAGAGACTTTTGGCAGAGGTACAGAGGGAAATCACACGTGAAACACTCTGAAGTTTGCAGACACTGGGAAGGATCCACAATTTCTCTTCAGTGTGAAGTAGGGACAGGAAATGGTCACCAGACCGGTAGTCTTCAGCAGCTCTTAAAAACCCCTCTATTTTATCTACATTTCGTTACCACAGAAAGACTTGGCCCTGCTGTGCTGGTGTATCAAGCTGTATGTAAATCAATCTCCGTATCTCTTCCTTTAAGCTCTGTATGACATCGGTCTCTTTCCTTAGACTGCCCTGAAACCCCATGTGGTTTGGCTCCCCTGGGAGCCTCTTCTGCACCCACCCTGCCAGTTGCTGACACTGCTTTAAGCAAAGTTGATTAGATTGGCCTCAAGCAGGTTTAGATCAGCGGGTCTTTAAAGCAGGTATGAAGCCTGGTGGCTGGCTGTGTTAAGGCTCCAAGAACTAAAGTTCTGGGTTGGATGTAGGCCATAGCAGGAAGACGTTCCTGGGTTCTGCCCTTTCTTTGTGATAGTGTTTCTTGCCTGTGATATTTTCCCAAACCCTTTTGTTTCCCTTTTTCTTACTTTCCCACTTTACCTCTTTCCTTTTTCCCATGGATATGAATCAGGACCTAAAGTCTTTGTTACATATTTGATGATGTGCATCACCAGGATTATTTTAAAGCCATTTCTTTAAATTTTTGGCTTGTTTTCCCCAGTTTCAGAAGTAGTTTTCTCAATTGTAATGCTAATCACTTTCAAAGCCTTTTTGGTTGCTATTATTTCTTCAGCATCTGTAGGAAAATTTTGCCTCACTACTGCATGTATCGCCTTTGTTCCTTATCCTGTATCCCTGACAGCTGCCTGCATGGTGTGGATGATGTGGCTTATCCATCCTTCAATTAGTAATGATTCAATGGAATAGGGAATGCTTTTACAGGGATGCATAAATGCTGTATCAGCACTTTGTTTGATCTTTTATACAGAAGTTTATTTATAATTCCTCTTTCATCCTGAAGATGAAATTAATTTTAAGCAATCCTGGCAATAGTTAGTTTCTGCAGTATATGTTGCTGGCTCCTTAGTACAAGCACTTTAGTAATGAACACTGGTTACTCTTGTCTAAATAAGTGATGACTGAAGAAAGAATGTTTTTCTGTGTGTCATATGCTTCCAGATGGACCTTCCCATCATCTTTCAGAGACCTGTGTGCTGTGCAACCATGTGGCAACTATTAGCAAAATCCCTTTTAACATCACATAAATGGCTAGATAGGTGGGGCTTTAGGAAGAGCATAATGTGTCAGTTGAGGAGACTGGTAGCAGGTAGATCTTTAACCTAGGAACTGAGCTTAGGTGCTCTGCAGGAGATGTCTTCTACTTGTCTAGCTGTATGACTCCTAAGAAACAGACTTTCTCTCTATGCTTCCAAAGTGCCAAAATAGTGGCAACAGTACAGACTGGCTCCTTTTATCTGAAGCTTTCTGGCTCCCTTATAATGCTTAGACTTTATTATCCGAACAAAGGCTGTCTTCTGCTGATGTTAGGAGCTGTGGCTGATGCACACCTCTTCCTGTAAACTTCCCCTCTATTGGTTTTAAGGTTAACAGCTGTTGACTGCTCTTCTCGCTTAGGTATGACTCACTCTCACCTAATTCATATCCCCAGGAAGGAAAGCTTAGAGATGACTGGGGAAGAAGGGAAATAATTTGATCTCGAAAGGCAAGGGGAAGCTTGGTGAGGCAGGAGTATTTATTCTTATGTATTGAATCTTGCTGCCTAATCGGTGCATAATTTGTTGTGCAGTACAAAAGGTCTTGCTTATTCTTTGCTATTTCCACATTTATTTGTTTTCATATGGAATACTGAACAGATCCAATTGTTGCTGTTAGAAGGAGAAGCCTGTCTACCAAGAGGGTTCTATACTGTTTTCCTTTACTTGGAGATTTTTTGAATGCTAAGTTGCCTGTGTGTATTCTTCATAATGTACCATATGCAAATATTCTTCAGGAATTGATACTACCACTTCAGACAGTCAATATTTTCTATGTAAGAACTGTATGTTTCCTATACTGCCAAGAATGTATATATATCTATGAAGACTTAAGATTGTATCTTTTTGAGCAAGCCTCTTTATTCAACCATCTGAAACTTTCTTCCTGTTTCTCAAGTTCTCTGCTAATTTATTAGACACTTGTGTTATATTGTGTACTTTTTTGTATCAGCTGTATTGCTGTATTTCTCCTTTCTCTCATTAAAACCTGTTCTTCTCATCCTTCTGCTGTGCTGCTTCATATTGGAAACACTCGCACCATATCAGGTGACCTGGTCCGGTGTAGGGAGTCTGGCTGAGATGGAGCCAGATCAGTCCTAAAAAGCCAGTCATTCAGAATTCTATTATATTGTTCCACTGATCCCAACATGTAATCAGTTTTACTGTATTAAGCTTCCCTAGGGTTATTTTGCAGCATAGTCCATACTTTTGTAAGATAGTGAAGAAATCTAGAATGGGATACCCATGCTATAAACAAATGGACAAGACACAAAAACTGTACTGAGAGATGAAGTCCGTAAGTCTCATGGATGGTTGTTTCTGCTGACATACGCTAAGAAACCTGTGGTCTTCCTGAGTGAAGCAAGTTTTGAGGAGAGATTTCAAAGAGGAATCTAAGGGAACTTTTTTTCTAGAAATGCAGCCTTCAACTTAAGTCAGTCAGTTCTCTGTGCTGTCTCCATGCTTTTCTTCATCTACGTGGAAGATGAGTTGAAAAAATGAATGCCAGCGTAGGACTGGTTTGCTTACTTCCGTTAGAGAAACAGCTGATTTACAAACAAGAAAATGCTGTCTCCCAAGAAATCACTCCATGAACAGATAGAGAAATGATAGTGCTTCTTTTATCCTCCCAGTGAAAAGCAAGATTTTCAATGTTTCACTGATGCTAATCCCTTTTTAGCAGTGCAGGATGTTCCTTGACCTACAGCTGTACTCTCAATAGCATCTGTTCCACGGCATGTTATGCAGGAGGAAAGAGTTCAAAGGTCCATTACAGTGAACCCAAGGTATTGAAATAAAGAAAGTGAACAGAACATGCCCATGCACCTATGTGTTGAGTATTTGGCAGTTTTTGAGGTTGGGAGATCAGCTGGCAAGAGGGAAAATACCAGGAGCATCTGCTCTTGCAGAACCTACTGTTTCATCTGTAGTTAGACACTTACTTAAGAATGAAATTAATCACATCTTTAGCACCACCTGTATAATTACAGTAGTGTATATGGAAATAGTTATGTCACCTAGCCTTGGTTTTCTCTCAGACTCTTCATCACCCTCTCCTTCCTTAAGACTGTTTTTGTGCCCCCAGTTGCACCTGCTGATGTGCTCACAGCCTGTGCGTGAAAGAACCCTGTGGAATGTCCCAGCGGTAGCATTTAAGGATTTCTTGTCATGGTGCTGTGGTAACAAGGAGCAGAAACACACGTAGAATAACCACGCTGGCTCTGACCACATGACATCGGTTATGCTTAGATTTAGGTTAGGCAAATGCCCATCTGTGCGGCTGCATACATTTGCTTCTCAAGCTGCATTTAGGGATGATGCCCAAGTGGGAAATATTTAGGAAAATTCTAGTGTAGAGAAGAACCAGCACAGGGAATTCCACAGGCTAGTGCAGCCTTTCCAGTCACTCAGAGAAGCATTTGCAAAAACACGCAGCCTAAAGCTAGCCTGTCCTTACTGCAATCAAGAAAGCTTGCCACTGACTTGGAGGGAAAGCACGGTAGGCCAGTAATTAATGCGTTCGAAAATGCTACTGTTAATTAACTGCCATATTTAATCCCCGACTTCTCTACTACTCCAGTAATTGGTTTGTATACACATGTGAAGTGACAAGCTTCCTTCAGAGAAGAATGGACTACAACTATAATATGTGCTGTTTTCTGCTGTTGTTCAATATAAATGAAATACATTGTTTTGTGAAGCTAAAAAGAAATACAAGAAAGGAACAGACTTTCCGTGACCTGTCAAAGCCAGCTAAGAACAGCTCAGCAAAAGATGGCACGCTTCATTTTGGGCTATATCCTCTGTTCTTTGCTGTCACTGCTGTCAACTCTTTCTCAGCTATTAACAGTAGTTTAATAGATCATCATCACACCCTGCAAGATGCATTGGTTAAATCAGTAGTGGAATGGAGTGGCCTTTGCATTCATACCAGGCACTCTGAAGTTCCAGTTTGATTACTGGTTTGCAGTAAATTAAGAATAACTATATGGTTCCCAAAAGCCATGTAATAAATACATTGCAAATGTTGCAATTATTTCCCCTTTCTGCCTGTCTTTGTTTCTGCTTTGGAAACTTCTACAAGAGAGCTAACTTGCAGCATACACGTTAGCTCCTGGGGATGCTCCCTCTCTGAGCTGAATGCTCAGTACGCAGCTGTGAAGTACTTGACCATCTGCTGCTATTTCTCCAGGTTATGCTTCTAAAGCTTCCCTGCAACTATTAATTAAATGAAGAAGCTAGTTGCCAGAAGACACCTGACTAAAGTAATTGGTCCTTTAATTGCAATTAAATTTTTACAGATAGTGCCAAAATGTAAATATAACAGCCCGTAAAACAAGTAAGTCTTGGTCAGACATACACAAAAGAAATGGAGGATGTGCCCAGGACCTTCACCTTGTTTTCTTATTTCCTCCTTGCCAGTAAAGATTCTGTAGCTCAGCAGTTAGGGTTAGACAGTCCTAACTGTTGAATGGGACAGGAAGGAACATACAAGATGGAGAACTTGTAAACACACCAGAAAGGTGCAAATACTCTGCTATTGAGGCTGCTGTACTTGCTGCTCTGAGTCACAGTGCTTTATATTTAAGAAACTAAACAAAGAAGCCAAAGGTCTCAGAATGAAGTGATTAAAAACCATGATGATGGAAAGTAAAACACCTGAACTTGAAATCACTTGGAAGACAGTAACCCATGTGATAATCACTCCTTGTCCTAGCTATTTGTTTTTGAAGGTCTTTAGTTGACTTCCTGTAGCCATTGTACATCTAGTTGGCAAAGAGTAGCTTTCCTTGAATGTACATCTGCCAAAGAAGAGAACAAAAAAAATGCAGAATTGGCAAGAGCAACGTCTTATTCTAAATGAAGATGATAGGTTGAGAAAAAAAACAAAGAAGGTTGTTAGGTAGCCTTACAACTTTATTATGGCTTACAGCTTTCACCTTTCATGACTTTGTTATACAAAATATTTTATTTCATTTAAGAAATTAAAAAATAAAACTCATATTTTTCTAGTCCCTCCAAGATTTCAAAACACAGCATACTGGAGTGTATAAAACAACATTTTGCATGCTGCTTCATGGACTACCAAAACCCACTACCATCCATGCCAGTAATATTTCAGTTTAGGTATGGCATAACATGACATATTTGAAGATGAACACAGACAGATATGTTAGGCATAGGGAAAAACAGCTGTTTCCTTGGTTTTTTTTCTTTTGTATATGTTAACTAAATATTTTTCTTTGATTTTTTTGTTTTGTTTTGTTTTTTACTAAGAAGGAGTAGAGTATCCAACTTTGAAACTTTTACAAGTAGCAATGAACTTTCCTGTTTAAATACTGTATCTCATTGGAAACAGTTTTCTAGAGAAAAAAGGTGACCAAGGTCATTTGACAAGTGATTGTAACCCTACAGGAATTAACTAGGCCTGATGTTCAAAGCCATAAGGATTCAAAATGTGGGCAAAATCTGACACTTTATCTGAAACAAAATCTGAAAAGTAAACCAGGAGACTAAAGCTAATTCAGAGCTGTCCAGAAGATCCAGAAACATTTTCCAACTCTATTTCCACTGTTTCAAACCTGCTTTTGATTCTCAAGTATATTTCATGATGTCTCGATCATTTGCATGTTTCCCAAAGCTGGCATTTGTAGATTACTGTCTTACCATGACATCCTCAACAAAACAGATGAGCTAAAAGCCAAATTCTGTTTTGTGCTAGAACTTAACAATTCTTAAACAAGTCAGATTAATGATGCATTTTGTAGTAAGATCTCAATAACTGAAAGGAGGTGGCCTTCTGGATTTTTGGAGTACTTCTATCGGTTTTGGATCAGTTTGTTGGGTTGGGCCTTTTGGTTTTAATGTCCCCAGACTCAAAATTACCAGGGCAAGTTCAAGAAAAGATAAAACACTTTTTCAACATGTTGCAAAGACGGTTCCACACAGATATAACATATGGATGATCTCAGAATTAGGGCTTGAAGAAAAGCCTGTTGAAATATTAGATATAAAAAGAATGAAGGCGAGAGCATCAGCCTTTTCTCAGTCAGCAAAGAAACAGTGACGTAGCTGGGCCAGATTCTCGCTGTGTCATTGTTCTGGCAGTGTAAAGGAGCCTTTGTTTAAGTGAAAATTGGCTTCACTGAATTTAAAACTATAAGAATCATTTGAGCTGATGTACTATCCAAAGCTGCTTGTGTTGTGAGATGTTCCCAGTGTTACACAACTGGAAACATCTGGCTTATTTCATGGAAGCTCTCAGCATGCAGGACTCCAAGTCAAGACTCTCTGAATACTTCAGGGTGATGCACATTCAAGTAACAATGGATGTATTCACTAGAAGGAAATCCAGAGGACCACTGAATTGTCTTCATCTTATGCTCACACCAATATGTATTCATCTGTAATATAACCAGTAATGAACATGACATAGTGGGTAATTGAGAGGGAAAAAAACATTTTACATCACGCATTTTTCAGTTTTATAGGCAAAATTTATTATGATAGCACTGTTTTACTCAACTCTGAAACATTTTTCTTTCAGTCCAGTAAGTTGTCTCATTACTACGAAAAGCTGTATTTACCTGAGCGTGAGAGGAGCACTCACAGCAGTGCAGATTTGAAAGTGTCCTGGTTTCAGCTGAGACAGAGTTAATTTTCTTTGTGATGAACAGTTTAATACATGTTACACTATGACACAGGTCCTCATTTCTCTGCTCCCTTCCTGAAATCCAATGTTGTGAGCAGTGTCGGCATCGTAACAAAGGGAATCCTGTAAGCTCTCCTTGGGGTACAGTTTTGGGCGTATGTCAGCAGGTGGATACGACAGTAACATTTGGCCTCAGATACTGATTCTCTGGTGATAGGTACCCCTTTATGTCTGTGTGTTTTCCCCTTGAGGCAAACTCTTTGCATTCATTTGTTCTGACTTTCCTCTCTCTTGATTTTCCTATTCTCATTTCAGTTTCTTCCTCATACTTTACTTGTACATATGCTTCTTTCCCTGCTTCTTGCTTTTTTCCTAATCAATGCCTCATCTTGCTTCCCATAACTGCTCTCACCTCCCCTTCCCTATCATATTTCTCATTACACAGATCCTTCTGATCTGACATCCAGTCTCTCATACTTCTCCTCCGTATCTCTGCTATCGTTCTCCCTCGATTCTGCATGTTCTTTCCTTGCCTATGGTAGGAGCACAGAGAACAAGAGAAGAAACCTACAGCCACCTACAGCCCAGCTTACTGCCTCTGCTCCATGCGCCAGGAATTTGTGCTTTGGTTTGGTCACCACTCCCTGGTCTGTTCTAGCCTTTGGGTTCCCCGTACGGATAATCTGAACTAGCTGCTTCTTGCTGCTGCAAGCCCTTACGTGTTGTGTTGTCCAATTTAAGTGCCTTTCCCTGCCGCATTGATGAGGAAGCAACACGCAACACTCCTCTCATGTTGGCTCTGTTTAACCACTGGCGTTGTCCTACTGCCAAAATGTGGTGGGGTGCATACCGGCTTTGTTATTTCATTTAGAGCCCTGTCTCTGTTTCATTGTGGCTAATGATGAAAACTGTAAGAAGCAGATAGGGAAGGAACCTTTTGCCACTGCAGGGTTGCCTACAGAATGCTCTGAAAAGAACACTGCTATTCTCTGATACACGTGTTCTGTAATTTTACGAAATGAAGAGGCTGATAGAAGGGGTAGATAAATCTATTCCAAAGATGATCTGATGCATTAAACACAATGCATTGAAACTTTTCTAAGTGAACATAAACAAGAAGCCTGCCTCTGGCGATCACGATGGGTCAGAGGAATGTAGCCCTTTCCATTACAATTCACCTGGTTGATTCTGTAATGTTATGACATGGAGGAATTTCATTATTCCTTCCACCACAAGCAATCAATTTGTGCCTTCAAGCATAAAATTCAAGTATGCTTGAAGCTTTGCTTTGCTTGCATAATACGTAAATGTTACCAGTCAAAGTTTTCCAGTGTTTTTCAAATTCCTGTCAGTATGGCCTTCTGTAGCATATGACTTTCACAGGCTGGCATTTTATGGCATGAGTAAGAATTTTATCTTCTGCGGGGCATCTTTCCGGCTTGGTTCACTCCTAAAACACCAAGAATTTAAAGAATAAGAAGGTTCATTAGCAAGCAGCTCTGAAGGTCAACTTTTTTCAGTAGGTATAAACTGGCATAGCAAAGCTCTTTTACCCCTACTGGGGTAAATTTAATCCAGAGTGTTTTAAAACCCAAGTCTTTAGTGAAACCCAAGAGATAAATTTGGATGGCGGCATTTTGGAGTGGGGGATGTTCTTTCTCCTCTCAGAGCTAAGCATAGTTCTGGCAAATGGCCTCAGACTGAAATTCTTGAGGGAGTCATAATAAGCAAGCCAGGGCAAAGAGGAATGTTTTTTCTCCCTGACTAATTCTTCCACATAAAAAGGTGAAAGGTCAAAGATGAACTTTAATACTAATGAAATTCTGAACTTCAGAGCAGTAATATGTCAGAACATTAAAAAAAAGTCAAAATAAAAAAATGTTTTATTATTGGCAACAGTAGGTCAGTTTTATAAGCATATATATCTCCATCCTGATTCCTTTTAACCTTTAGGAGAAGGGGAACTTTTAGATATTAAACACAGACATTAAGCAATCCACAGTAGGGGTTTTGGGAGTTCAGCCCATACTTTTCCCCTTATGTGCCCATCTGCATCTTTCCAGATGACCGAAGGAGTAAAATGGGACTGTCTTCAAGTTATCACAAGTTCTGCTTCCCTGGCTTTTTTGACCGAGACGGTCATTCTCGAGGTTAATTTCCTTCTTCCTTCTGTCTAGGAATATTTCATGCAGATTAGCAAATGTCACATGCTCATATTATAGAAACAATTCTGTTGACTCAAACTGCCCCTCAGAGAAGCAACTGGACAAATTCATGTGTATATGTGCATGTGCATTCAGATCTTCAAGTAGAAAACATTTGCTCACACTAAAGTTCATTTAAATTTAATCACCAGAGTTGAAATACATTTAATGAAAGCTTTGTTATGTTTTTGGCTTTTTTAGTACCACCCTTCTTGGACTGGTAGTGTACAAACAAGATGGTTGAGCTGTCCTTCTCATGTTATAGGTTACCTGTGCTGCTGATGACATACAACTTTTAATCATTGTGGGGTGTGGAAACAGGAATCTAACCTGCGAAATACAAAGTATAACTTGTAAGCTCATCAGTGCTGGAATGGCCAAATGTATATCAACCAGCAAGAATCTGCAGGAAAGCAAGGGCTCCAGAAAGACCAGAGCTCCAGAAAATATGACCTATAAAGAAAGATTGCATAACCTGTGCTTGTTTAGTATACAGACGTGAAGACTGAATGTGGGAGTATAGTTACAGGAGACAGAAGGGACATAAAAATATGACCTGCTACAGAAAGAAAGAGAACCGTCTGTTTTCCATGTCTATGATAAACAGAGTAAGAAATAATGGGCTTTAACTACAGGAAAAAAAATGAAACAGGAAAAGCTGTCAAGCGATATGAGTATAAAGCATTCAGATATATTTTTGTAAGGATATTGTGGCTTCTTTATCACTGCGTCTTTATGAACAGGTTAAGCAGCAAGAGTGGAATTCACCTCACCTACAGCTGAATCCCACGGGAGAGAAACAGGCATTTCCAGCATGTGATTCATTTGTCCCACTTCCATTATACATTGGAAGGAGATGAATTACACTGTGGAAGTGCCTGTTTCTCTTCAGGGGCTGTGAAAGACTCCAGAAAACCGATTCAGGTCTAAAGGTCTGTTTTGTAGATGTCTAAAGCTCTGTCAGGACTGTACCATCTCTTGCATCAGTCATAGCACTGACGTAGTTGATATTGTACTGGCGAAAATGGAAAGGCTAGATGACCTCTTGGGGGCTGTTTCTAGACTATGAAGGAAATGAAGAACTGTCATTGCAGGTCTGCCTAACTAAAGGACTAACTGAGAACAAAAGTTGCCTGTTCAGTAGGATGACATTAACAAAAATTTGTTATTGTTTGATGGCTGCTTGGCTGAATAATTTGGAATGAGATGATGAATAATTTGATTGTTAGTAAGCAAACAAGTACATCATCACCACACAAGTGGCAGACCAGCGTTCTTAGTCAGTCAAAGAAGTCAAGAGTAGAAGAAGCATAGAGACTGATTACCCTGTAAATTCCTGACTATGGCCTTTCCAGAATAGCTTTTGTGAAACAGAAAACTGTACAAACAGTTGCTGGGTGTATTGTTAGGTTCTGTGTATAAATAGAGGATTCCACATCCTGGGCTCATTTCCTAAGCATTATTTTTACTGGAGAAAAATGACTAAAAATATTGTTAAGAATCTGGAGTATCTGCAGCAGAAAATGGCAGAATAAATTTTGAATGATATTCCCAGAAGACTCCCATTCAACTCTTGAATTCAGAGAAGCCCAAACTCACTGAAAGGCCCGATATAGCACGAATTCCTTCCATGCTGTTGATAAGCTGCAGAATCAGCTTGAAGCGTTCAGCCTATATCATAATGAGCACACTTAAGAAGCCGCCAAGGCTTTAGTCCACTGCAAGGCAAATGCAATTATAGAACCCAGCCTTCCTTTAAACAGTTTTGGATCTTGAAATCAGCTGGAATGAAATTGGTGTGATTTTCCCTCACCTTTTTCAGGGCAGTACTGTTTTTCAAGGGAGAGGAATCATGAAAACCTCATCTGTGATGTTTCTCATACTGAGGTGACTTGTACAACCAGTTATAAATGTGTAGTGCCCCTTATCGCTATGCTGTCTCAATATTTTCAACCTGTAGTCATCTGGGAACGGCAATAAAAAAGTCACTAGTGGATTTAATGAAATCTTTGTTACATTTCCCATCTCAAACCTGCATGCTAGAATGCTGGCTGGGGATGGGGAAGTTTGGGACTGGGAGGTTAAGGTCAGGCTGTGGTTTCACTGGACTTTTTCTGGAAGTCTTGAGCATATTCACATCTTGGGGTGAAAAAACCACGGATTCTTCTGCTCTTCATCCTAGGCCTTGCATCTATGCTTGGATGGCTGATTTCTCCACAGACGTCTGTTTATAGGTGTGTATGAATTTCACCACTACTGGCAAATGCAGCAGGTGTGACTGAGGGCAAGCTTTGTCCCCTTTCTGCTTTGTTTCCTTTTTATTTTTCCTCTTCTAGCTTTCTCACACATTTGGGGGACTTCAGTCTGTGTTTCACACTTAGCAGAAGGTTACCAATGACTCAAACCAGGCACGCTGCTGCTTACTGGAGAGGCCAGTTACCTTAGTTGTTGTTTGGGATAACAGAGAATCTGGACTAATGGATTGAAATCTGAAGCTGCTCCTTTCCACCTGTAACTACATGGCCACACTGCAAGTGAAAGCTAAGTGAACAGAAGTAACTTACACAGCTCACGTTGCGTTCCTCAAGTGCAGGAACACATTTCCAGACCCATGGATCTGGTTTTGACGTCAAGTTGCCTCCTCCTCTCCGTTGCATCACACTGTCAGTCTGACGTGCTTTAGCAATTGGGAAACGCAACCCTTTAAGAGTTGTGCTGCTAGGGCTCAGGTAGTCACATCCAGAGATAATTATAAATCTAGAAACGTAACAATTTGATGCCAGTTTCCTTCAGCTAGCTCTCAGGATATTTAACCATCATTCCATGGAATACAGCACTGATGGATGAAAGCAAGTATACTGGCTTAAGTTCATTCTTAAACTGGAACAGCAGGGTGTGTTTGCATGTGTGTATGTATGTAAGCACACCATGCTTTGTTAGTGTTAGGCTCATATGTTTGTTATCCTAGTAATTTCTTAACAAATAATGTATGGTTATAAATTTGTAAACTACACAGAAAAGGCATCTACTTTGGAAAAAAAGAGGAATTAAAATCCTATGGGAAAGAGAACAGCAGGAATGTTTGGTGTTTGGTGGTGGTTTTTTTTAACTTAGCACAAACAATGCTTTTGAAAAGCCACTTCTTGAAAAACAAAACAAAACAAAACAACTTTGGTTCCCTTCTGTCTCCTGCCCCTCAAACACACAACTGCCTAACATTTTGAAGGCACAGGAATTAAGTCCTGGCTGAAGATCTTTAGATGGGGGGCAGGGGGAGAGAGGGGGATTGTCCATATGGCAGGAAGTACATGCCACGATCAGAGAGAAGCAACTGCCCCGGGAGCAACTGCGTTACTGTAATGCTTCTGCAAAACCATTTCCCTGAGGCATCTAAAAGACTATATAGAAAGCTGTCTAAAAGCAAATGTTTAATATCATACAACATTTCCTTCTTGCCTAATACATTCATTAAAACTTGAACCTAATTCTTTTTCTCTGAAGCCACGAATTCCTTCTCTGAAACTCACTCGTATTTATTTAGCTGAACAATAGTTATTTTAGTAGGAAATTAAGGATGGACTCTGTCCTTCTAAGTGTACTACGGGTAGCCTTTTGATTCATTAGACACAGACAACAATTGTGTTTCATTTTGAAGTTTTTTTCCTGATCATCTGAGGAAATTCCCAAGGACTAGAGGAAATTAGTTATCTGCCTCAAGAAGAAAGCATGTAAAATTAAGTAAATTTTTAATCCTACTTTTACACAGTTTGAGAGAGACCTTCCCTTCCTGGGAACATTCATTTTGCTTTATTGAAGCTTTACAAATTAAAATATATACAAAATTGTTTGATATATGTAGCTGAGGATGATTTCAGAGGCAAAGAACCTTCTCCTCATGAACTCTGTGCATTTTCCCCCCTACTCGTTTTATTAAAGTTCTACCCAAGTTAAAGCAACAACCTTGCACATACTGGTGTAAAAGCAGCTGTGTAGGATTATACCAAAGGCTCATCTAACCCGTCCAGTATCCTGTCCCTGTGAGTGGCTGGTAGCAGGGGGAGGAGTGGAAGAGCATTTCTCAGAAAATCCTATTCTTTGTGACCCATAGCAGCCATAAGCAGTTAACAATTCAGGGATTTCCTCAACCAAAAGCTTTGTCTGGGCCATAACGTTTGATAGCTGCCAATGGAGCTAACCTTCAGGAATGTATCTCATTCCATTTTGAACACACTTATGCTTTTGGCCTCCACAACATCCTGTGGCAAAGAGTTCTACAATTTAATGATGTGCTGTGAGAGAAAGAACTTCCTTTTGTTTTAAATCTGCTGCTTATCTCTTCATTGGTGCCTGATCATTCCTGTGTTTTAAGAAACAATGAATAATTATTTCTTATTCCTTTGCCACACCACTTTTGCACACACTCGTATCTCATCTTAGTCTCTTTTGTAAGCTACCCTATTTAGTCCTTCCTTATACAAACAGCCATTCCACATTATATCCTTTTTTGAGATGTGGTGAAGACAGTCACGTGTTGTGTACCAGAATCTCAAGAATGCTTTATTTACCCTTTAACTAACATTCTGCTCGCATTATGACTGCTGCAGAGCACTGATCAGAAGTTTTCAGGGATACGTCAATGAACGAGTCTTAGATCTCTTATTTCAGTGTTAAGAGCTATTGTGTCCATCTTTGCATCTGTATAAATAATTATGATTCTTTTTCCCCATGTAAATTACTCTGCACTTATTGACAGTGAATTTCATATACCAACTGATAATTACTGAGCATTGCTTGATCCTTCTGGAGCTCTCTGTGATCCGCTTTGAATGTTCCAGACAATCAGGCGTGACCTGGAATTTTGTCATCTCTGACACATGACCAATTTTTCAGAACTACAAAAAAATTGAGAGTTGCATTCTACCCTAAATGTAGTGACTTCATTCTTAATGATTATTCCTTCTAAACTGCAATCAGGCCAGCCCCAGTTCTTCAGCAGAGGTCGTGTTGTTGTCCAACAGAAAAGAACCATAGCCTATTTTTGGTTCCAGAACTTCTGAATATCATTTCTGGGTTTGCTTTTGAGCTGCTCTGGAAATGAGTATATAATATGCTGTGACCCTCTCCAATTTGTGACTTCTGGTCGAGTTGCATTCAACCGCTTCTCTTTCTCCTGGTCTTTCCAAGTCACCAATGTACGCAGATAACATAAGGAGAGCTGGAGCTGCTACCTCTGGCAGGTTTCCATAGAGAATGCTTGTATCCTGCAGTACCGCTTTGGTCAAGTCTTGCCCTTCAAAGCCAGGCCCGTGAAACTGTTCTGAATTGCTACCGCTCCTGTTGGTAGATTAAACTGCTCTGGCTGAGCATGGTAACAGCTGGATGAGTCTGACTGGGAATTGCTTGGGGATGGTTGAATAGCTCTCTGGAAACAGCAAAGGCGGCTCCATCTATATCATTTGAAAGGTCATAGGTGTTGTAACCAGGGGACATAGGCTCATACCTTTGGGACTTTTTGTTTGCTTGGACTGATTGTCAGCTGAGAGACATTAGGAGTATTGATAGAAAGGACTACTAACACATTCCTTCTAGAAACAAACTCCATTCTTCCTTAAACAATGGTTAGTTTCTTGTTCAAGCAAAGGAACTAGCCACCTTGCCTTTACCGTTCAGTTTTTAAAAACAGTAATTAAGACCATGCTGACAGGCTAATTAGGTTTCAGGTTTTACTCCTTATGCATCTTTTGCATCTATCTGTCTGTATCTAGGTGCTGACTGAAACGGAGCTTGTACTGGTGGCTAATCTTTGTAGCAGTGAATTGCAGGTAAAGTAAAAAAAAAAACCAACAAAAATGAAACAAACCAAAATGCTGCACATATACCACAGAATGTCTTTAAATGATTTTTTAAACAAAAGTAGTTTATGAACTGTTCTAAGGATTAATCAGTTCATCAGCCACAAAAAATTGCTTGTTATCCTGATTTTTCTTTCAAAAATAATGAATAATTTCCATATGGGAATGCAAAAAGGTAACAGAATCAAACCGCACCTCTGTAATTGGTTACCTGAGTTCCTCAGAGCTGTTAACAATCATTTTCATCAACTGTGGGTCATTCATACTAAAGTATGTCATCTTCATCTTTTGCTACAACAGACCCTCAGTTCATTGTGTATTTTACAGAGTATTTTCCCACTTTGTCTCCTTTAGCTTTGTAAACTACAAGTAGTAGGTTTGGGAGACGTTTTGTTTTTTCTGCATTTTGTTTTTCCTATTTATTTATATCACTTCGCCAGCAGAGAGGAAAGAAAATGTTATTATATTACCAGGAAAAAAGAAGCTGTGTGGTTAAGAATTTAATCTTCTTCAGACATGTGTTCTGTGGTACTATACACAGCTAAGCAATGTCAGATAGGCTGCTGGTGTCACCCAGTGGACAGAGAAGTTGATCACAGGTAGGTGTCATGGAGAGAACTTTTTCTTTCTGCAGGAATAGCTCGTTCCTAACTGACAGAAATAGCCTTAATTTTACAGTAGTTGGGATGAGACAATATTTGAAAGGTCCTCTGTTCTAATGCCATGGCCACTACTAAAAATGTACAGAGCAAACACAGGAAGCAGCACTTGTTCCTCACCGTTACTAGGAAGCAGGCAAAGAATAATCAAACAATAATTAGTGGGCGCTCTCTCCTACTGGGAGAAAGTAACTAAAATAACCAAGCAAAGCAGTGTTTGTGTTGGTGTTTACGGAAAGATGTGAGGATTATGAAAATCCAATTATAATGCAATTCTGTGCGATGCAAAACAAGATTGCATTTTCTTAGCGTAATAACAGCTTGTGACAGAGGTGAACAGCTTGTCAACAGAGGTGAACGAGGCCTGGAGAATGCTCTCTTCACAGTGTTACAACAATAATGTATTTCAAAACATGCAATGTATGCTTTGCATGCAAAACTTCAATAGAATAAATCACCTATGAATTAATCTCTTGCAAGAAATTCTAATGTTTCCAGACCACATATGAAAACTATACAAGTACTTAAAACTAACTTCAGTGCATGTTTCATCTTAAGACTTTTTCCTGATTTGCAAAGAGTACTTCTCAGAATGTTAGAAAGCAAAAGGTTTTTTTCTTTTTTTAAAGACTGAAACATGCTGTTGTGTGATGTGCTTCAAGACATTTTGCCACAGATGAAGCAGCAATAGGGTTAAGTGCACATAGATAGCCAGATCTAACCTACAAAGTCCAAAGGAAGAAATCATGTTCCTTTTCTAATGCTGTGGCAACTAGCATGTGCTTCTTGCCCTTTGCAGGTGGAATGAGAACAATCTGATGCATTATAAATCCTGAACTGCTAATAGATAAAGAAGACTAGGACAACAGTCGGTACTCCTGAAGAAGGAAGATTAGCATTCCGCTCTCCTGATGGCCCAAATATTCATGATGTGGCAATCCCAAAGTCACTCATTTGTAACCGGACCACAGTAATAGCATTAAAAGTTAAATAATTGACTGTAATGGTTTAACATACCAAAAACATGCCAGGAGCTACATTATGTCTCTTTTCCAATAAGGAACCCTTATGATCTGTAAATGCATCTGCAGAAGTGATGGCATATTTGAGGAGGTGAAAGGAATCCAGACAACCCTGAAGCAACAAGGGTAGTACAATTATATAATTAAGTAGGTGGTAAATTTTGCCTGACCAATTAAGCTAGTAACATTCTTTCTAAACAAGTCCTTATGAACTTAACTGAATTGTCTTTCTCTTTCAGACCAGGTAGCAATGGTTCTTTACACTGTAAGTTTGATGACAGAGGCTTCTAAATTTCTCAGTTTCTCTTCGTGACTGTATTTCTCTTCTTCAAAGAAGCAGCTCTTCTGATTTATAAAACCAGACTTCATAGTTGTGTGAACAGGGATGCTGGCTAGTCACTGTGCAACCTCCTTACGGATTTGTAATAATTCTCTGGAATCCTGGCTTCCAAAAGTCTTGTGCTCCTGCCATTAGTGGACAGGGGCCAAATACAGGACCACACTGTGAGAGAAGGAGGCAATACACAAGCCTTTTTTCCACTGATTCCCAAATAGGTTTTCAGGTCAGGCTTCCAGGAGGAAAGAACAATATGAAAATTTAGGTCTGAAAACACCCTTACTTTCTTCCTCTTCTCTTTATATAAAATGTAGGTATTTAATTCATATTTAGCCTCTGCTTCTTGAACTAAAAATCCTATTGGTGCTGAAATGCATGGGAGTTTTCCCAAAGACTTCCTGAGGGCCAGAATTTGACCCCTTCTATGCTAACTTTTTCAAATGCAAATCAGAAATGATAGTTGCTGTGTGACCAGTTTCTCAAGGAATGGATAAATAAGACATAGTGAAAGAAGTCATTTTAATGCCTTAATTGGTACTGAAGCTGCATCTAGGCAGACTCAAATCCTCTTAACATTTTAATCGCAGTGCAGCTCCACTAACTTCTAGGAAAAAGCGGAAGATTTTGAATACAGCAATCACTGATGTTTACTGTTGTGCCCACTATGTCAAGATGATAAAAATGCCTGTTGAGTGTCTACTGCCACTTCCACTGTTAGCTTTATTGAGAAATTTTCAGGTAATTATAAGAATAGACAGTGTCTGGAGGACATTGAAACAAAAAACATTCCTTGTTTTAAAGTGTTTATCATATCACTTATCTTTTGCTTTTTTGCCCTTCTAAACTTTAACTTACTCATATTTCCAGTCCTTCTAAATACAGACTCACACAAAGATACTTCATGCTGTGTATTTCCTTAGCGTTTGGCTATGTGAATGTGAGGACAGGGGCTTGCATTAAATCACTACTCAGTAAGTTTATACTGTAAGGAAAATGAGCTGGTCTGAAATTTTCTAGCAGCGTGCTTCTGTGTGGAATTTTTTTCATTCATCTTTAGTAGAAAGTACTGATTCCCAGAAGCCAAAATGTTTCAACAAAAAAAGATATTTTGTCACACTGCTACCAAATCACAGATTTCGGCTCAACTGATGCAATAGATTGTTGTGGTTACTAATCCTTGGGGCCTGCAATGCCACAGTAGCCACACACACACACACAGCCTCAGGGTTTCCTGGTACTGTGCCACAGAGCTAGAAAGCCCCCCAAGACTCAGTTCTAGGGATTTTTAATCAAGGTTTGAGGTCCTTGCTCTACATCAAGGGATTATTCGGGGTTACTCCCTCAGCTGTTCCAGAAAAAAGAATGATGTGAGGAATTCCTCTAAGATGGGAATAGCAATTTACTCCGTCTTCAAAGACAGGGATTCAAGTAATATTTTGTTTTCAGAAACAATTTGTTTTAAAATGCTCTTTTTTGTAGGAAACTCTAGCATTTCTAGACTGGAGTTGGTGCCAGTTAGACATCTATGGTGAGACAACTTTTCAGATATTTTAGCAACCAGATAAACAGAAAATTATTCCAAAAAGACTCTTTAAGGTTTTCATCCACGTGTTAGAAAAACTATTTACTGTCTGATAAAACCCACCTGAGCACAAGACATACTTCTGTTCGCGTTCTTTCTTTCATATAGCTGCTCTATCTTGTCTTCGCTAGGATCCTTATTTGTTTGTGAAGATGAGACACAGAGCCCTAAAATTTGCTCCTTAAAGGACATCTGAGTGTTAATGAGGTGATCATACTCCAGGTCTGACACATAGGGAATCCGATGATTACTACACCTGCATGTCTCCCCTTCCTCTCCCATCATAATTCTTCAAAGCACAGCAGGACAAGCAGCCTGGGATGTGACCCACAGCTTGTCCCTGTCACGAGGAAGAGAAAATACAGGGGAAAGTGTTAGCAAGCTAGATTGTCAAATAAATCAAGCACAGATTGAAGAATCATTTAAAATCATCTCTATAAATGACAGGCCTAGGCCCAGTCATCCCCTGTTATCTGAGGCGTGCACTCATCTAAATGTTTCAGGTACTTCTTAAGGTCTGATGCAACCATGAGTGCTGTGGAGCTCCTGGCTTCTGCCAAAACACAGCCTCTGAAACCAAGCCGACAGGAGAAAGGGATGTGCTTTAACCAGAGGAGCTAGCCAGGCAGGCTTTGGTAGCAGCCAAGAGCAAACTTCAAAGGCTACTCCCTAATTATTTGAAGGTCCCATAGGCACCTCTTATCTCCGACAACTGATTGTAGTACACTCATTTTATATTCATGTGTATGTGCTATGCGTGTTGGTATTATTTGTCTTTCGCAAGTGTGGTGAAGACTAATTTGTTTGAGAAGTCCTTTGACATTTGGGGGGGGGATTCTGTAGATTGTTTGGTCATGTAAAGCAGGCAGCAGAAGTGCCAAGTTCCAGAGCCTTATCTTCACGCCTCGAGTGATGACATCATGTCGTCAATAAGGACCTGCCACACAGCTCTGGGTGACGGTATCTTTTGAACACAACTTCCTCAGAGTGAGGGCAAATCCTATGAGAGGTTTGGACTAGGAAAAAAAAAAGAGACTCTAAAGACCACAGGCCTCCCCTGTGGCCTTCTGAAGCTAATGGAAAGATTGTTGCTGTATTTGGGGACGTTGGATCAATCCCTAAATGGCTGTGCCAAGAGAAAAGCATTAAAACAGAGAGAGCTATGAGGAGCACTGGCCTGAATGAGATGTTTGCCGGGGGTATATCATGCTGGTGGGAGCAGAAGGAAAAAGGAAATAAGTCCAAAATAAATGGATCAGGGAAAAGAGACCATAAGTGATCTCACAGGCAGCAGGAGAATGTGCAAAATTTTGGTTTTCAGCTTCACTTGTATGTAAAACAAGACTACCAATTTCAGCATACTAGGAGCAATAATAAAATACTTGAGGTTTATGGTATTTTTACTTTATTAGTTGAGCTACAGACTCGTCATATGAAATTAAAAGCAGTTTGTTCCTTTAATTTTCCTCATTTTTAGACATTGTTGAGTTTGTAAAAAAGCACTGCTGCTATTCATCTGTAGGAAAGGAATCAATAAAAGCAAACTTGCCTCAAAGACACAAGGGAACCTTTAGCCACCAAAAATACAGTGAGAAATCATGTCACCTTGTTTTCCTGTTATGAGAAACTGCAGGCACAGCATGAATGACAGTTGTGGATTACTTAGGTTTGCAAAGTTACTACTGCTTTTGATCCACAGGCAATGCATCCTGTGCAATGGTGTAACAGCTTGGAGGCATAGGTGAACTACTTAACCATACCCAGAAATGAACTGCTAGTAAACTACTACCATCGATGTTTACACTGGAGCCATCATTGTCCAGTCTTAGCTTAGATTTCCTTACTGTGAATTAATGACATTCAGTACATTCCTTCTTTTATTTAAATTGAACTGAATCGTATGCAGCTTCTCTGATTTGGTACTGCTATTTAGTAAAACACAAGCCCTGTATGAGAAAATAGCAGCAAGTAAGTGAAACTTTAATGGCAAAACAAAACGGACAAGCATCTTGCATTAGCAATATGTGCCATGGATGGGTGAAGTCAGGTTTCAGATAACTGCTAAGAATATTGCAAAGCTCTTTGCTTTAATGGATTGAATAAAAAAAAATCTGTCTGAGACCAGCAGATAATCTGAAATCAAATACAGACTCTCTTGTACTTGAAAAGGCATGGACTTGGGAAAGATGCTGAAAACAATATTCCCTCCATTTCTGTGACTTCCCTTACATATTTTTAAGAAGTGAAACAAAGTAGCATGACTACGACTCTAAACAAACTCTTAGAAAGCAAGTCTGAAGCTCAGATTTCCTATATGTTATAATTGGCAGATGGTGGCACTTGGAAAAGCAGAGCATCAGCCAAGTGCATGACACACAGGGTTTGCATCTTCATAAATGCCGTTACAGGGAGGTATTGCTCCTAGCGTTTTTTGGATGCTACTATCACAAATGTGACTGATAATAATAAAAAAATTAATCTTATTTGCTGAAGTAGTATTTACAGATCTAATACAGGCATTTTTCCCAACCTTCTCAACTGCTGCTTCATTGTTGTTGCTGCTTTTACAGTATCATACAGGGATATATGAAGGCTCTGAGGTACTGATAATAACATCTCATGGAAAAAGGATGTAAATTCTTACTGTGTGGCATAAGTAAATGATCATAAAAGAACCATTTAGTGACTTGTGACTTGGGGGAAAAGTAGTTCTTTCATCTCCTCCCCTTGTCCCCCTCATTTACATGAGAGGATAACAGTATGGTTCCTGCTGCATGCTGTAAGGAGGAGCCGACTGCATTTGATCTAGAAGGAGAGGAGTTTCTGACTTGGGAGCTGGGCTGTTCTCTTTCCTCTTCCCTTGTGATCTCTGCAAACCCAAGGTAACTGGGAGAGCATCTGCAGACTGAATTATGCCCTTCCTTAAGGGTCACAGAAGAAGGTCAAACATCTTCTGAAGGCATTATGTGGTCAGTTCCTGAAATACACCACCACTGCTGAAATCAGTGACAAAGTAGGCCCTGATTTGGTAACTAATGGTGGTTTTGCGCTTATAAATGTAACTCATGTGCTGTGTGATCCAAACTGGAAAAGTAAGAGTGAAAGTTAATCACAGAATTACAGAATCACAGAATGGTTGAGGTTGGAAGGGACCTCTGGAGATACCTGGTCCAACCCCCCTGCTCAAGCAGGGCCACATAGAGCCGGTTGCCCAGGACCATGTCCAGATGGCTTTTGAATATCTCCAAGGATGGAGACTCCACAGCCTCTCTGGGCAACCTGTGCCAGTACTTGGTCACCCTCACAGTGAAAAAGTGTTTCCTGATGTTCAGAGGAAACCTCCTGTGTTTTAGTTTGTACCCATTGCCTCTAGTCCTGTCACTGGGCACCACTGAAAAGAACCTGGCACCATCCTCCATGTACCTTCCCTTCAGGTATTTACATACATTGAGGAGATCCCCCCAAGCCTCCTCTTCTCCAGGCTGAACAGTCCCAGCTCTCTCAGCCTTTCCTCATAGGAGAGATGCTCCAGTCCCTTAATAATCTTCATGGCCCTTCACTGGATTGTCTCCGGTGTATCTATGTCTCTCTTGTACGGGGAGCCCAGAACTGGACACAGTACTCTAGGTATGGCCTCACTAGTGCCAAGGAGGGGAGAAGGATGACCTCCCTCAACCTGCTAAGGCCGAAGTCTTAACTCAGGCAGTAGATCTTAAATCTGATCCTCACCCTCTTATACCTCCCTCTTCCTGCCCAGAACCGGTTATCTACTGTTGGATTAGGTATAACTAATTGGCAGGTTGGCAGGTTTTTCTGGTGGCTAGATTACAATCCAGAAGAAAAAATTATCAGTGTTGACAATGATGTTGACAAGGTAGAAGAGGGACAATGAATCCTGCCAAAGGAACATGGTGATGCTCAAGCCGTCTTCCCCATAAGAGGGCTCCAACATATGGAATGTATATTTTGCCAATTTAATCCACAAAGACACAGAATTCAGCCAGTGCCAATTTTACTGAACCATGTTCAGTAAACCAGAGCATGTTCTTACAGCTTTTGTTTGTATTAGTAAGGAGGCTTTTATGTATCAAGCACTCACAGAATGATTCCCATGGCATGTAATGCACCAGCATGAGCTCTCTAAATCAATTTCATTCCATTCAAGGCTGAAATCAAGTTTATATTAGCCTTCTGCCCAGGCCTGGCTTTCATGCTGTCAGGAGTTATATATGAATTCACAGTGGATTACGTTATCAGATAGTTCATTTAAATGTTATAGCTAATGCCTATAGAGCAACAGTCTTCAAAAAAGGTTAGTTACTACACACCTTTTTTTCCTCCTCTTTTCCAAACCTTTCTTCCTTCATCTCCACAGTCTCATTCTAACAAAAGCTGCACTACCGGGGAAGTAGGGAATCAGAGCGGTCATTACCTGTCCCATTGTCCCCAGTAGTTTTCTCAGTACAGGACTGGAATCCACTGTCTGTTCAGCCCAAATATATCTCAAGGATCTACACGGGGCATGTCTGTACTGTGCAACGTACCTCACTGCAGCGATCCCTGACCAAATCGATGTGCTTGGCTTGGTGCAGAGGTATGAGCCTGGCCCTGGGAACAGTACAGTGTGTTAACATGCTGCTATGTCTGCGCTAAATGGCCCAGCCCCTGTAGGACGGATCAGCCTGAATGCAGTGGCACTCTGACGCAGCTCTACCGCTGTCAGTTGTGGAGTGGGCTTCTTCAGCACTTGCCTGGCAGTTCTAATGCCATGCTGTATGGAATATCTGCTGCATAGAAATATCCACAGCATAGAAATATCTGCTGACCTCAGAGGAACCGTGTATCCCAAGTTCACCGATTTGAGTAACAGGTCGCCTATTGGCCTCCTTACTAGTTCAGTGTTCAAGCCAGCAGTGTCTGGATTCTCTGATGGTCAGTCTGGGGCTGACTTTCAGAGGACTATTTAGTCTACTCTGGTACCTGCTGATATAGAAACAAGCTCATAAAACCACGTCCCCAGCTGTTTTCTGACCGTGCCTGACCTAGGGCTGTGTGATAATATCACAGCCAGTCATCCACAATGCTTCGGATCTTTCTCTGCAAATTCCTCAGTTCTCTAGCTGCACTGATGTCATTTATGTGGCTTGCAGTTGCCTCTGGAACTTCATTTTTCATCAACAGCTCTGTCAACTTTGGATTTAAAAAATAACAACGGAAAAACAAATTAAAGAACTTAATGATTCCATCTGGTGTTTAATGGTGCTGACACTGGCATAACATTATTAAATGCCTCAGAGATACAAACACCTTCTGAATACAAGTTATTGATAGAATGAGGTGTAATTTAAAAAGAAACTTTTTTAGCCAACTCAACCATCACTGGAGAATAGTTGCAATAGTGAATCCTGCCCTCTTCTAGCCTGGACAAAGGAGACTATAAATACTGAAAAGCAGAGCAGATACTGTTAGTATTTGTCTGTTTGGCTGGGCTCATGAAAATTCCAGTGGCGGAAGAAGGTAGCACTTTGCGCTATTAAAAAAAAAAGCATGAAGCAGATGTAACTGCTAGATTTTTCACTGAATCTAGACCCATTTAAATCTTTGCATTCCAAACAAATGCTCTACCTTTAATTTGTTCTGAACATACATAGTAACGGCGTGATACATGTAATAACATTTTACAAACAATAAATCGTACATCAGTGTATGTCTGAAAGAGCCCTTGATAACTATGGAAAATGAAAATTAACAACTAATACAGCTAGGCCCCTCTGAAAAATATAAATGTAACCTCAAATTAATGTAAAATTAATTCCCCACAAAATCCCTACTTCATACCTTAAATAAAATGCTCTTAAATTAAAAATAAACATTTTCAATATTGTGCTCCTTGAGATTTGGTTTTTTTTCAGCCAGAAAGTAGCTATGGCAGGACTACTGTGGTTTTATTTTTGTTTCCCTAATTCTTTAAATTGGAGTAGATACCAGATAACCCACTCTTCTCCAGAGCTGTAGGATTCTCTCCAGTTAAGACTGAAGTGTGGTTTTTATGTATTTTTTATATTCTATGGAGATTTTGGTCTTGTTAATTTCTTGCATAAATCAAAATCAGCCGAATACCTGCGTCTTTACTTGCAATTTGTCAGCTTACCCACTGAAGGTTAATGTAACTTTTTTTTTTTTTAACAAAATCTTAGTTTGCATGCCAACATTCTGTATTCTCTAAAAATGTTACAGATTCTACCATGCCACAGTGTGACTATTAATTTGAATCTACCTGAAAATACTCCTCTTTCTCTTTCAGATTTGCCCGTGAATTAGATCTTACCTAGCCCTTTCAGAAGAAACGAATTCAAAGTCTCCATGGGTAAACATATTTGAGGGCTAGAGAGACAGGAATCAGAAGAATTTTCTCAGAATGAACTGCAATCTCCTCTAAATTTCAGGTCTTTCCAATAGTTTGTCCAAATTATCTTAGCTTTGAAGAAAAGCATTTTGTGCTGGTAGAAAATATAGATGCAAGGGAACTACTAAGTGACAGGTAGTGGCAATATGTCTGGTCTTAATGGTCTCTGATTATGCTATGCTTACTTAGGGCAGAAAGAATTGAAAGGCTTAACTGGTTTCTAAAGGTGTAGCCAGCAGCAGGATATGGATGATGTTGCCTACTGTCCAGCTCCCCGTAATGAAGACCATGTCTAGTGCGAGAGAGTTCTTAGGGTAAAGAACCTTCATAGAGAGAACAGGCTGATGTGAAAGCGGACACTGATGGGACTCCAAAAAGAATGGTATTAGTCTTAGAATCTACCACTTGAAGAAAGAGAAATTCCCAGTATGCTCAACTGGCTTTAAAGAGAGTATTCATCACTTCTGCTATGATGATTCACAGTTTTCATTGTGTGGCATTTAAATATTTGTTGTTTTATGAGGTTTTACTGTGCACTGTCTTTTATTATTTGGACTGCTGACAACTGAAAAAAAATTAGAGCTATTTTAATTGCTATAAAAGGAGATTATTTGATTTTTGGAAGAGAAAAAGATTAATTGAGAGAGAGAGATTCTTGCTGACTATAAGTAAGCAGCACTGTTTAAAATTCAGAGGAAAGATCATTTTCATTAATAAGAAACAAAGGGCAAAGTGCAAAGACAAATGCTGATTTACTGCAAAGTTTAGACCATTTTTGGTGTTGTCAGTTAATCTATAATGAAATAACAGGTACAAGTATTTAAAATGCCAGTATCTACAGCTAATATTCTGATGTAAGCAAATGCCACCTTCTCATATCCATTTTCAAAAAAGTCTGACCTTTCAAAATAATTGGTTCTTTTGGACCAGTGATGTTTAAAATTACATAAATCTGCTTGGAGGAGGGAGGACAATAAGATTGCAGAACACCATATACATCTGGTGTGTGATGCTGGGGTATCTCTTAATGAGTCAGTGTGGAGTCTTAGAGAGTGGAGACCCATAATCAAACTAAAATGACTCAATAAAAGCTTCTGGTCATACCTTCTTCATAGGTTTTTACTGACACACCCTCATGCCGGTAGAATAAGTGAAGACACAGGTTCTCTCTGGCTCAGACCTTAGCTGTCTGCCATATATTCTCTATAATTTCTTCCAGGTGGAATTCACTATGTCAGCTCCTCTAAGTCAAATCCTCTTAAAGTCAAATTCTCCACCTCAGTTCTGTGTCAAGGAAGGCTTTGTGTGTAAAAAAGTAGGTCTGAACTGAGAATTGTATAAATTCTAAACACCTACTCAATGGTGTGAATGAGTCAAAAGACTTATTCCTGCTATACCAATTCTCCCTATTTCCTTGTAGTCCCTCAGAGCAGTGACCACTCCAATTCCACCAGGGAAAGATATCCCGTGAACTCCTCATGGTGCTTCATCTTCCCTAGTTCTGCTTTGAGAGAGGCTCAAATTCTCCATTCTTCCATAAAGGAAGCCTTGTCCTGGTGGCTTTTCAGATGGCAGTCTTACAGGGACTCAGGAGTAGCCCTATTGTTGTTATGGCCCAGCCATTTCCAGAATTAGAGGGAATAAGGTATTGTTTCTCATCCCAGTGTTATAGATGGATCACAGCTTATTAAGAAGTTATTAAGAGCTTCTCAATCTTCTTTAATCAAAGAACTGCCAAACTGTTTAGAAAAACTAAGGTCCAGCTTATGAAACTTAGATTGAATTTTTGTTTCCAAACAAATAAAAAATAGGTTAGATTTTGAATACATTAATTTACTACTTTTATCTTCCCTCATTTAGACTGTTTCCTTGCCCACATAGGCAGAAAGGTGTGCGAGTGAGAAGTTGGGGGGTTTTTTTGCTAATGATGGTGATATTAGTTGTAGTAGTTTCACAGATCGTGTTCTAACATCTAAGCCTATGAGCTACACATTGTGAAACTCTCTTACAAAATGCCATTTAATAACTCCAACAAATTTAATTTCTCAGAAGTTTAGGAGTTAATCTAAATTTATCTTAAAATCAATGAGACATGTACACATGCCTCTTATAGACCTGCAATGTGCGCTCGTACATTTTCTAGGCTAAATGCTTTCATATATAACAGGAAGAAGGAAATAAACTCTGAACAAACAGAATTTTGGTTTTTTTTTACTTGGATCATAGATTTCTTCTGCTTTTCCAACAACTGTTTTGTAACTATCTTTTTCCTGACTCCCAAATCACATAAAAAATCTGTTTTATGAACAGAGTATTTCAAACCAACTATAAAACAGCATTTGCCATTAAGATGTAGGGTTTTGGCTGGATGATTAACCTAGCTGGACAGCTAGCTCACTGCATGGAAGTGAAGACCAGAAAGATTTGCATCAGGATTTCTTGGGGTTTCATTCAGTACTGCCCACCTACAGCACAATAAATTATACCTACCTCAGAATGGGCTGTCAATGCACTTAGTATTCTATCTGGTAGACCAGAGAATTCTAGATAAATTACAGGTAATATTTAACCATCCTTTCTGAGCAAAAATGAAGATTCATCTGTGTTCCAGCTGCACCTATAGAGTAAACACTGGATGCAGGGTGGTAGGGACTTAATCACCAAAAGTTGTGAACAGGGAATACATTAAATAATTAAGGAAATCAGCCAGAAAAAAAAGGCAGAAATAGGAACCTAAGTACATAGAAATAACTGTCCCGTTGGGCCAGACCTATAGTAGGTGGACATTGGCATAAATCCACTGGAGTTTATATTTAATCTCTAGAGGCTCTTACTTGATCACTCTGGCATTGCACTTAATATACTTAAAAGGAGATAAACTTGGGAAGTGTATTTTATGGGAAAGCTCATCAATTCCAGAGTTTGCAGAGCAAATAATATTTTTAAAGGGCCTTCATAAAATGCAATACTGTCGCAGTTACGACATAGCAATTCTTCTAACTGTGGAAGAGCCACACCCTGCAGCGGTGACAAAGAGAAGCACACACTTTCATGTTGCCACTTGTAGACCAAGCTAATTGCAAAGTGCCCTGCAATCCTCACTGGGATGTATTCATTAACCTGAAAGAGCAAAAAAGGAGATTTACTAACTCCACCAAGTTTTCATATTTATGTTTGGATGGAAGAGGCAGACTGAAGTCTCAAAGGGTTATCCAAGACAGTTGGTCATAGTCAGGGGAATTATCAGTTACTCTAGGCTTAAGCCTACAAAGAATTTTTAGTGCTGTCGCTCTCATTTGAATCCTGCGGAGCTAAGCTTGCAGCATAAGACCTGTGGACAGAGGCAGCTCCCAGCCCTTTGTCTGGATGACTCCTGCCCAAAGCAAACGTACTGAGACTGTGCATGTTTTGGAAGGTGATGCTGTACAGCCGGAAGACCTGAGAAACTCCCAAACCTCTCAAACCGCTCAGGAAAGCATGTATACTTCTGAGGCTGTGGAGTCAGGCATGGACCGACTCGGGAAGCTCTAGTCCTTGCTTGCCCTTTAACTACTGTTGTTGGTGAGAGTGGGCAGGATTCAGACATTGTTTAGTCCCCAGTAAAGAATTAGCATTTTGACACATACGAAGTACTTTATTAAAATCATGGTCACTAAAGACTTTAGCATTGTCTGTGCACACAGACCATGAAGAATGCCCTGGTGATACCATGCAGGGGACTTAGAACCGCTTCCATTTAAGCCCAAAGCCAGTTTGCACCAGCCTTTTCCAGCCTCGGACACTCCTACCCTTTCAAACAAAGTAAATACTATGTTGCAAAACCTAACAGCTTTACTGAACTAATTTCTATTTTCATGTGGCTCTTGAAGAATGTCAAATTAATTTGATGTAGCACATAATTCACATTCTATAATCTGTAACACTCTATAATCTGTATTTCATAACCCAAACTGTTTCAGTAATTATCTGCTTTAATTTTTACAGACTTTGTAAAAACCAAATCTGCAGATACAGCATGACATTTCGGAAGTCTCAAACTCTTGCAGATTTTACAGAATAAACAAAAGTCAGTTTAGAGAAAAAAATCCAACCCCAAAAAAGAGTATCTGCCTATATGAAACAGTCATGGCAGCTGTAAGAATTTTATTGCTGTTTGTTTGAAGTTATTCCTTCATGTCAGCTGCCAGCCTGGTAGTATGAGCCAAGTAAAGAAAACCTGGTATGGGTTTAGCTACCTGTCATTCTGTCAGGGCCTTACGTATGCCTTGTATAAAATACTAAGCATGATGCCAGTAGCTCTATATTAGGTAGCAAGGAATAAAAAAACCACCTGATCCAACCCCTATAAATAATGGGTGTGTTTACAAACTCCGTGCCTGAAGACACGCTTATTGACTTGGATGACAGAAGTTTTACCTTTGTTTCTGGTATTTTTGCAGCATGCTAGGCTCAGCTCTGGTAACTACAAAGCAGTGGGAGACTTTTCATGGACTTGAGTGGAAATTGGATCAGGCCTGAAGTAAGGCAAACAACTGCTTGCTACTGAACATGCCCAAAAGAAAAATGAGGAATGGCTCGTTCATATTCCCATGCTCAGAAAAGACACTTCCAAGATGCTTCCAGCAGGGAAGATGGGCCTCTGCTTTATTGAAATCCTGAGTTACAACAGTTCCAGGCAATTTGCTTTTCCTTCTTCTCAGTACAGTGCCACATGAGTAAAACAGAGCTAAAGATACCCACTGATGTAGAGGCTGCTGGGAGACCCATTCTTTGTAAAGAATGTGTTAAAGAAGAAGAAATGTAAGCATCGTGTTCCTTGCAATTAAGACACCTCAGAGTGACCAGAAGATGTGAAATTAAAAAAAAAGAGGCAAGAACAACAGTAAGAAAAGTAAAGCAATAAATATTACCTGTGCTATGACTGGCTGGGCAAGCTTGCCATCCCAAGGCCATTTCCATTCTCTGACCATTTCTTCATCTTTATTAGTCACCAGAGCTCCTTCCTGAGAAAACATCACTGTTACAGTGCTGCTGTAAACAAGCAGAAATATGAAACCTGTTTTTCCTGGTGCATCTCAGTAAAGCCTAAGCAATCCAAGAAGCTCTCTTTGATCTATGAGTCTTTAATTAAAAAGCCACTTTGCATATCCATGCCTTCATCAAGCTTTTCTCATGCTACAGGCCTGTGAGGCAGGTATAAATAATTATCCCTGTGATACAGATAAAAGAGTTGGGTTAAATTCTTGTTTTAATAATTAAAATTAAAAAGAAACTGGTGCCAAATGGTATGATTTTAATGCCATTTTCACTTACTAGTACATTCCTAGGAGTTCTAAAACACTTCAAATTCTATTGTAAATTTAAAGGAAGAAATAAATAACGTAAAATGGCATGTAGATGCCATTCATGTATGAGCCTTCAGTTGACAGTTTCAGGAATATTTTTATGTCTCTATCCTTAATATTTATTAAGAATAATATGTATTCTGATGCTTCTTTTATCTACCTGTAAGCAAATAACACTTGGTGACCTGCAGAAAGACATAAATTTTGAAACACATAGAAAAGATCCTCAGATCATCAAAAAAGTTTTTTAAAGTGGATTCTGTGTGTTGATGGCCTTCCTTGGACACAGGGAATTGGAGAATTTTGAGGTTTAAAGTACCAGGGATAGTCGTAGGTTTGCTCTTTTTTCTCTCTATTTAACACAGCAGCTGAGTTTTTAATAAAAGATATGTTTGTCTTGAGTTTCCACTGGGTTTTGAAAAATAAATACATATGTATTAACAAGGACAAAGCAAGAAGCACCAGGAATCCTGAGATTTAATGCTTGTACTTTATATTTTCTATGTATTTTTGCTTGCTTTTCCATAAAGTAAGGTTGGCCAGTGTAGATAAATTTGCTTGGTTTGATTTTATATCCTAATTGAGAATGGTTCAAAAAATTTCTTCTAATATTTTGGACTCCTAGACTTTTTTTTTATAAACAAGGGCCAGCTCCTTCCAGTAGCTATGAGGGCACTGAACTCCTTTTAAAGTCCTTTGATACAAGAGCTGAACAATACTTCTCTGCACAGCTCCAGTAAAACATACTCCTCCCACTGCAAGAGCTCATTCAGGATGGTAAGCCAATGAACTTAACTTCTTTAAAAATGAAGGCAGCTGCAAGTTAATGTGTCCCTCATTTTTAGCTACTGTTCCTCTCTGCAGACCATGAAATTTTCATCCCAGATGTCTTGAGTACTCCAAAGTCACTAAAGGGGGATAAAAGAGGAAAACCAAGAAAAAGACTGTGCTGTAAGTAGGAATCAATGATAATCTTTGTTCACACCATGTAAAGGTGCAGGAACTACACAGAGAGATATAAACAGATGGTAACATTATCCAGAAGAGAACTGCTGATGTTCAGTTTACATGGTCTGGTGGGCCTGAAGCTTCAGAGGAAATCACCTGCGTGCTTGCTTCCCACAAGTAGGGATCTGCTCTTTACAACTGCATTTGAAATCGACACAGAGGATATTGAGAATATCAGTGTTCATCCTGCAGCTTTTGTTAGATAGGTTTTTAATGACAGAGCTATCTATGCCCTTTTAGCTAGGGGACCCACCCGCAAAAGGAAGAAAGCTGTATAGGATAAGCATCCAAACAAATCCTTGCAATTGTTTTAACAAGATGGTGTAACACAAACCTGGGAGAATAAATGAAACGCAGTGAACGAAATAGAATCATGATGAAAATGTAAAACCATGAGCAATACTTTTTAAAGGACTTTTCTTAAAACATGCATCTAACTAGGATCCAGTGAAGACAATTATAGCCTTAATTTCCATCCTTATTAAAAACAGACTCTAGAAAAAGGAGCTGGAAGGGACTTACAGAAGTCACTCAGACACATTTAAATAAAGGGAGGGGCCAAACAACTCTGCAAATATTTGGTGGTGGCCAGGCACAAAGATCTCAGTTCTTTGTTGTGTGTATATTATTCCAGATTAGGCCAGTAGCTCCACTTTCTCCTTAAAGTTATGCCAATTATTTTTAATACAGAAAGTCATAATGATGATTGAACAATACATAGAACAAATAGCATTTGATCAGCTCTTTTTAGGACCTGTATAATGCATTGCATTGTGAGGCACTAAGAAGTGGCAGGGGTGGAGGGGGTAAGAGGGTGTCTGCATTTTGTCTGTGTGGAATATCCGTCTGCAGCTCATGACATGCATTCAAGGCAGCCAGAAGGCTGGCTCCCAATTGCCTGCTGTCTCCTTTGAACGTGTAAATTTTCTAGTAAGCCAAAGTGCATCCTGTCCTCACAGCATGGGTTTCACAAATGGGAAATTCAATTTTCAAAGCGATTTCTGTCCGGCTTAGCAATTTAGATAACATAGTGGTTTTGGGCTGCTTGAAAAAATGGTGGCATTTGACTCCTAGAGGGGACTTGTAGAGGGGACAAGTTCCTTCACCTCCAGGTTCCTTCACCTCCAGCTGACCTGCAAACAAGATGAAGTGGTGTTTTTCATCTTCCCACACAAGAAGATATCAATCTCTTCCAATGCCAAACTCTCCATGGACTATCAGTCTGTCTGAGCAAAAGTTTGGTCACCAAAGACTGTGCCTGGCTTTACTTTTTTAGCTGAAGAGAGTAGATGAAAAACAACCAACCAAAATAAACCCAAGCCATTGTTAGACACCCAACTAAGATATAACTCTAAGCTGCAGAAAAAAAATTGTGTTGCACAACATATCACCCTTCTCATGTCCGTTATGGTTTTGAACATTGTTCACATCCTTGTATAGCTTCATGGTCTCCGCTCTAATTTGCAGCATCCAGCAAGTGCTCATAGTGCACCTACCTACCTGCTAGGAAGACAGATGCTGCTATGTCCAAAAGGGGTGAAAGTTCCAACACAGAGTGATCTAGAGAAGGGCTAAATATGTTGGTATAGAAACCCCCATATGGGAGACTGCAGCAGCTTTGGCAAACAGCAAGATACTCAGAAGGATAGCTAAAATGAGAGTCAAGGAGTTAACTTGTTATCATTCTCCACTTTTATGGATTCTGCTACATGCCCCTGCAGAGAACACAAGGACTAACACTCTCTATCAGCTCTATATCCTGGGTGTTTGGGCCAGATGCATACGGAGAAGTGAAGCTACTAACCCAGTCATCTCCTTCCTTGAACAAGTCGGTTGGGAGGGATGGAGGATGGGCAGAGCTCTCAGTACAAAATCCACCCACCTGACTAAGCTTAACATGGCTGGTACAGGCCAAAAGTGACCTTTGCAGGAGCAACATATGAATCAGAAATACATTTATGAAGCACAGTATCTTCAGTGGTTTTCCCTGTGATGGAGCAGACTGTTCCTAATCCAGTTTGATGACTGTGACTGATCAAGTGACCTTTGTTCAAGACAAGGTTATACTCTAAATGGATTGCAGTTTGACACCATTAACTTGTAACTGCATTTTTCATTCTGGAATATTTCATTCTGAGGCATGTCCACCCACCTGACACATACTGGGCTTAGTAATTATAATCTGACTCCCTGGCTATAGCTCTGTTACTATATAAATACAGTCTGATAAGAAATGAACATTTTCATGTAGCCAAGTCTTGGAAGCTGGTCAGCTACACCTTAAGTCTGAGTCTTCCCCCCCTAGAAGTCCTCCCACTACCTCGCATACTCTTGCTAGAATTCACATGTGCTGTGTAAACAGAAAGGATATTAAATGAAAGATGAGCCATCGTTCAGCCCATAGTGCAGTTTTCTCTGATGCTGTGCCTGCTTTCTTGACCGCTGGGATCCGAGGTTTGCCTTATGTCAGCTCTGGTGTGACAGTCACGCCAAGCTGAACCTTCCATGTCCTGGAGAAATTTTCATCTCTGTGATCACCATAATGCCAGAGAATAATTGGTTTGTCAAACCCTGCTTCTTTCAGCTTAGATGTTTTCTCTTCTCTGTTTACATGAGGGAGGAAAAAAAATTACACCTCTGATCAGTTCTTGCTAAGCAGAATCCTCAGGAAAGACTTCCATTAATTTAGAATGAACATAAGCAGAAAACATACCTTGATTTGTGAGTTTCTCAGCTGAGACAGAAATGATCAAGGTTACTAATTTAGCTAGGAGTTCAGGCAGCCTCACAAACATCAGTGAACAGCCCCATTGCCTGTTGAATTTGTTACAGACATTTCAGTACTTTGTCACTGGACCCAGCCCATGAGTTGCAGAAGAGTGTGGAGGTTCAGAGTTCTTACTGATCAGCATGGCCAGCGTGAGTGACAGTGAAAATTTCTGGTTTAAAGTCTCAGCTATTGCACACTTACAATTAGCTTAGCAAGTCACGAGGTTTGTATCTTCAGCTACAGTATGAGTAAAATGTGCCCAAATGTTTGTTCTTCTCTAATCTCCTCCTTTCTACTTAATGCAGAAGAACCTGCTGATCTCCCCATTCCCTCCCCAAGCAGCATCAGCCTGAAGTGGCAGATTTCTGTTTTGTTTCATCAATAATGTTTCATTAGGGCCTCTCTACAGCTAATGATACGATTTTGCAGTCTTCTAAATTGTTTTTCACAGGAGAATCCTGAGGAGCTTTGTAAACATTGATGATAAATATTATTAAACACATTAGTCTCAGATAGAAAGGGGTCCAGTAAGTTGCCCAAGACCACATAAGTCACCTGTGGTTAAGCTGGCACTAGAACTGACTGCACCAACCCTCTACACATGTACATAGTAGAGATCCTTTGACTGTGAGGGGCAGTCAACTTGACCCCTGTTGAAAGTCTGTCTAACTGATTTTTTTTCTTCACCTTCCCCATCCTGTATTCCATATACCCATTGTGCTACTCTTCACTGCTATTGCTTACTTCATCCTTCTGAGAAAGAACAATACTTAAATATTTAAAAAATTCTTTATCTAACAGCCAAATTCGTATTTATTTCAGTCCCATGACTGATCTTGAGAAAGAAGCAGAGAGAGTTTGAGGCTGGCTAAATTAACCCAAACCTAAGAGACAGCTATTTAGTCCTGCCAGCCTTTGGCTGACATCCTTTCCAGTTAGACATTCTATGTGTATTGTTCTACATGTATGTATGAGTGCATGCATCCATACTTTTATCTGTTAGTCTTTAAGCAGTTATAAAAATGTGCAGGTCATCACAGTAGTATTAGGTAAATGAAACCATTAAAGGAAAAAAATGAGCACAAAAGCTGGTCAATTTTGAGGAAATCTAATTATGTAAAACATCAGCTGATTGATAGAAATCAAAGGAATATTTTTGTCTTCAAGCCAATATTTCTTGCTGTTTCAATTTTGCCACAAAAAATTGCTCAGTATAAACTTTTTGCTGACCATGCTAAGCATAAATATTCGAGAACACTAAGCCAACCTTCATGGCACTGACACAGGAATCTGGTGACAGCATCGGGGTATTGCAATATGAAGAACAGCATTTTACTTCCAACCTGATGGGCCAACAGGGTCTGCAAATCCTGCAAACATGCTCAGGTCCTGTGAAAGGGAACACTTTGCTTGTAGGGAGACCCTGTGACCCCATTTGTGGCATAAATGTTGTCTTCAATTAGATGACTAAATCAGCTGACTGCAGAGCTTTTGGGAACAGTAATATGGCAGACCCCAGAATAGTTACACCACAGACAACCACAGGTATCCTCCGTGTTTCGATGAGCTCTATCCAGTTCTTCTTAACAATTGCAGGCTGGGGTGTATCAAAACCCAGAATCCAGAAGGATAATTTCATTACATCCAGATACATTTCAGAGTGTTCTCCAAAACAGGTAATTCTAAGACATGATATGTCTCATGGGTGGGAAGACAACAGCGTTCATTTAAATAATCAGAAAATATGATGTTTCCAGTGTAAACCTCAAATATTAAGCTTTTTTGTTGCTTTTCTTTTTCTTGGCTTTGCAAACACATTATATAGCTATTGGAGGGTGACATACAGAGGTTGGTCAAACAATGCAAACTCCAGTTTTTGCTGCAGCACCAATTCTTTTGGACTTCGGGCTACTCAGTTCCCCAAGGAATAAAGCGGTGATAATAACCCATTCCCGGATGAATAATATGCTAGTGTACTATATTGTACAATGTGCAATACATTGTAGCATGTACACTCTTACACACTGAAAACGGCTTGATGTTATACAGCCACTAGCTGCTAAACCTATTATTATGAATGATTATTTTTCACCTAAGATACAATGCTGATTTTATTAAATCTGAATATGTTTATAATTTTGCCAGTGTATAGGAACTGTCAATTAAATAGCAGGATATGTAACAGCTGAAATTCAGAAACTGTGCTGTAGATACAAAATTATACAGGTTAACTTTAATAACTGTCCTTGTAAGTAATTAATGCTTATAATTAGTTACCAGCAAAGATTTCTTTCATTTAAACCTAGCCTGCTTTATAAACTCCAGTACTTCTTCCTCAGAGAATTGATCAGGCAGGGTAAATCTTAACTATTTCTGACATCTCCTTGATACTATTTTAGCACTATAGTTGGTACTCAGAGAATGGCTGATGTATTTGGAAGCTACCATCCATTTTAGACACACAGCCAGTTCTCTATGGAGAGCCTCCAGGGTGTTAAGGCTATCTTGTGCTATGTAAAAATAGAAGGCTTAAGTATAAGCAGCAAGAAGAAGTCTAAAGGCCTGATTCTGGCCAGAGTATCTCATGGCAATCTTTTTTCAGGCCCTAGCAAGGCAACAGGCTACAGATCACAGCAAATTATCAAAATGCAAAAAGGTTTTCATGGACCATGGTTTCTTTTGCAAAAGATATTCAAACAGTTTTTCACAACTATTGGGAAGTTTATCTGCAAATTAATCATAATCAGAAAATATTGTCTCACCACTAATCTCTGAAAATGTCTCTGTTGAGATAATTCTTAACTTCTATTACAGTAGCTAAAATAAAAGTGTATGTTTCTCTTTCATGAATAGTGAAATGTTAAGCAGATCTCTAGGAGTTTTCAAAGCAATAACGCTCTCCAGACTAGCGTGTTGGTTTGGTTAAGTGGTCTCCCATAATCTGTATTCTTCATCATGAAAACATCGCCATTTATTCTAATTTTGCTTATGGAAGTAAAAACATCCGTTTGTTACATTTGTTTTTGAATTTGTTCTAGCCTCTCCAGTGTCCACACATAAGGCAGCTTCTGTCGAATATCTTCAGAATTTGAGTCAGAAAGTTGGAAAATCCAACCTAGAGAAACAGAATGAGAAATTAGAATTAAATGCCTAAGTAAAGACTGATGTTAATGTCAGTCCTGTTCTATGGCATCTGTCAATAGAAAATCAGGTTCATTCTTATGAATACAAAGTGCTGAAGCTTTGGGAATTGCCTTCTTAAACAGATTAAACAGATTCTTTGCCTTGAAGAATGCAATGCAAGAAAGAGGGAATGTGCATTGTATGCACCTTCAATTGAAGAACAGAAAATTATATCTAGGAAGAAGATGGGAATCCAGAAAAATGGATTATTTAAATAAATTCCAGGTTAGACCTTCATATGAACTACCTTAACTTCCCACATCAGTCACAGTCACTGTTTGATTTGTGTACAGCCCAGGACCGCTGCTGAAAAAGGATGCAGATAATGCAGACTCTTCAATTATTCTCAGCAGCAATCTGGAGAAGTAGTTGGAAAATTAAGCCATGCACCGCTTTGAGCAGCAGGGGCACAGAGTTCTTTTAGTGTGCATTTCTGTAAGAGATCTGTGGTTGCAGCTGCACTACAGCAGGTATATTTTACTTAGTTCACATTTGCAGCATTTGTGGATGATTTCAGAAGGCCTGTGGGAGTGTGGAGGAAGAAGTTCCTTAACTTCTGGAGATTTTCAGTTATTCTAACTCGATTTATAAAAAGGTGAGAAGACCCAGGATGAATGGTCAGGGTGTGATCTCTATTCTGTCTGAACATCTTCTGTTGCAATGGTTAGCATCAAGAAATCAGATTACTTGATGTGAAAGTCCAAATGAGGTGATAAAAAATGGCTACAGACACAGACTGCTAGAGAATGGGTCAAGCAATTGTTAAAATTACTGCAGGGAAGCTCAGTTTCCCTAGATTTACTGTTTCACTATGAACGAACTGAAAAGCAAGTTAGTCAGAAACAAGAACCCAGTGGGTTAGAACTGCAGTTACAGAAATGCATGACCTGCTGCTGCGCATTCCTTTCACCAAATAAAAAATAAACCTGTGATGACAGACCAAGCAAATGGGAGCTCCCAAGAGATAGCAAAGGGTAGGGACAGTTTAGTGGAAGCTGGTTGTCTCGACCCTTTAGACGTTCATCTGTGATTAAGAAAACTCCAACAGCTGCCTGACTATACAGTGCACTGGCAGATCCACTGGTGGGGCGCTGAAGGGAAGTGTGCATGATCCTGAGATCACTGAGACAGGAGAATAGAGAGGCTGCTTGTGAGCACAAGAGCTAAAGGTAGAATCAATACTCTTGCAAACTTAATAGCTCAGAGACACCAAGAGCATGCAACTGTACAGCAAAGCGTTTCAGAAGTGCTGTTGCTTTGTTACAACCAGAAGAAACTGGATACCACATTTTCAGAAAATTACAAAAGAGGGTATAACTCCCTTCAGTGCCTATATAGTTGCTTATGGAGCTATTCCTCCATGCTAGGATTCTGGGTGTCTCTGCAGCACTTTTAACCTTCACCAGCCAAGGAATTTCAGTTCTGCAGTCCTGGTGGCACCGGACCAACTTCATGGCCAGGATTAGGAAGAAAATGCACAAATGTTTTTTTTTTACACATGGCAATGTTATTACAGAAATCCAAAAAGAGGTGCAGAGAAAGCAGTTCTTCCCTTCAGATCATCAAATTTGTCCACGTTTTAGGCAGAACTGGTATAATGCCTTGTGAAGAACTTTTCAGTTAGTGCATTAGTGCTCCCATTCAGAGCAAAAGCTATTAAGTCAAATATATGTGGTCAGACAGTTTCCAGTAGGGAAAGGCTTAAAAGAATATCCCAAAGCAATTATTCACCCTGTATTCTGCTAGCAAAAAGTAGTGGACCTGCAGTGGCTATGTAGAAAACCTTGTTGACAGATGATCAGAGATAATCAGAGAAGGACTGGGTATTTAAAAACAGATTGTATCCAAAAAGCAGGGAGGGTTATTGCTTGACAATTACTCCCTTCTCATTCTAATCCATCCTTTAGTTAATTCAGGCAGTCAGAACAGCTGTCCAGGTACTGCATAATTCTAACCACCTCTGCTAAGCACCAGCCATCCAGCCGAGCTGTCTGCCACTCTTACCTCTTTCCTCACAAATGCTGGATGAGAGCAAGTAGCTGATAGTGACGGGTGACTGGCCAGCATCATTTTGCACAACAGGAGCTAGACAGGAAGAAGGCAGAGTGCAATGCTCATGATCACACGTGCAAGGGTGAGTCAGCTTTCAAAACCATAAAAACAAAGATTATTCTTTTTTTCTAAAGAGGAAGACTACAGTAGCACCTGCAGGGCTGGAACAGGCTTGACCCCAACCTATGGCTCTGCACTGAGGATTACTGACACTTGCTGAATGAAATGCTCTGGATGCAAATGATTTTTACTGGCGCAATATGTTATGACTCTATCACTCACCCTGAAAGAAGAGACTAAATATGCTTTGATAAATGGTTTGAAACATTGCCCAGTTTCACCAGCTTTGTTCTTCTAAGTGTTTGTACTTCTTGCTTCAGCTGCAAAGCTATTTCATCATCTCCTAAAACAATGCTTTGCAGAGAATTGCAGTATAACAAGCTATAAAGTGGAGCACGTTGGCCTACCCACCCAACAGAGAGTGTAGTCTCAACAGAAAGTGCTTTTTTCCCTTTGCGGCCAAACATTACAACACAGCACATGTACACAGCACAACCTTACCTTTACTTCCTATAGGCATGTTTGATGCTGTCTCAGGCTTTCTTTTTCCTTTGTAGTGCAGGCTGGTAGAGCAAAGCTTTTCTTGTATCGTTCTTTTCTGACGGCAGTGATTTCACACTCTGTACATTTGGACCCCGGAGCACCACTCTTAACCTCCTCTGAGGCTTGGCTTCTCACAGTTTTGTACGCTAGTGACTTCTGGTGCCATTTACGGTAATCAACCCCCTCAGTGAGTTCTCTCCAGCTACAGGTTAGCACATTCACAAGTCCCTGAGGGAAACCAGTCTCATACCTAGCAAGGAGCTGCAACTTCTCTCCAAGTTCCTGTAACATGTTAGCAGCCAACAACATGTTCAGTGGTGAGTCCTCATCTGCCTGTGGGATCAAAGATGTTTGGGAGATCTTTGGGTTTGAGTCCTCCGTAGTGGTTTTACACAGGGAATGACAATTTTTCTTTTCTTGTTGTATCATCATTTACGAAACCATCTTCATGCCTTTCTGTATGCTCACCTGTACAGATGGCACTCCTGCCTTCAATCGGGCTGAGGAGAAAAAAAAGCTGTATCATTAAGTGAGAGCGGTAACAGTTAAAGAACACAGAAAAGAGACCTCTTAGCTTTGCTACCTGAAACTTATGTGGACAGGCTGGCAGTGCTCCCTTTCACAGTTGAGACTGAGCCACATTTCCTCCCAAGGAAGACACTCCGAGATCAAGCTCAGAAATACCTGTGTGGAGCAGCACAAGATTTAGTGCAGCCATTGCCAAACCAGGGAGTCTCTGCACTGACAGTGTATGCTTTGGACTATGCCCGCTGAAGTGCAATGTAATGTAATGTAACATGCCAATTGATTTCTTCTCTCCTATGTAAAATTATTTTCTCTTCCCTCAGTAAAATGGTAATCAAATAAATCCAAAACTTTGCTTTCTTAGATGTGACATGCAAAGGACTTTTAGATGTAATGAAACTTTGAGTGTCTAAAGAAGTCTTCTCCAGTAGCTGCTGATTCTATATACCTTATTTTGTGTTGGGCTTTTTTTTTTCCAGTTTGGGAACTCTGATCTTCCAGGTTATGAGAGGACCATCTTTATTTTAAACTATAACAGTTTAATTAGAGGACTGCCAATGTGGAAAATTTATTAACAAGTTTTAGGAGTCTTAAAATCTAAAATACAAAGAAAGTTTACCAAAAAAGTCTTAGTCCTCAAGCCTCTCAACACACACAAGCTTAGCTGTAACCACATGGTTACCCCTCCAGTTTCAATGGTAGCTTCTTACACTCTTTAAGTTGAGTGCAAATGTGTTCATAGACTGAAACAATCTGGAGTAAATTTCTGAAATTCAAAAGCAAGTTAGGCAAAACAAGGTTTGTCCTTGGAACAAAAATATCAGTTTAAAGCAAATGTGATGAAACCTGAATTTCAAACCCAGTTATCCGGAGGAGTCACACCCCAGAGGAATGCTGTGAACGCTGGCTCCCAGTACGTTAGTCAGCAGACATGAACTGCATGAAATCCACAGAGCTCTGCAACATGCTGTTGTTCAGTCCGTGTCATAACAGTAGAACAAGGCTATTATGTGGCATTCTTTAACTAACTGCTCAAGATTTGTACGTTAAATATATTGAACTCATGAAATGCTGACAGCAGAAATGAACATTAGGTACTACACCTCAAGGAGTTAGGGTTAGGGGTAGGACACTGTCACCTTCCCTCTGCTCACACTGCATGGCACGATGCCAGTTCTGGTCATGTGCCTCCCCTCTCTCTCCCGTTCTGCCTTGGCCACATCTACCTTGGGACTCCTTTTTCTGTCTTCCCTGAAAAAATAGTTGACAGAAACTTCCCTGCTCCCACCACTACTGGTGTCACACCGTTCCCTGGGAGTAAAGCCAGGGAGAAGATCTGTAGTGAAATATGAGGACAGCTCTTCTGGCCCCTGTCTTTCATTCTAGTTTTCATCTACAACAAAATTAATGTTTCCAAATTAAGACTGGAGGAGGTGTGAAGGGGAAGAGGGAAGTAGAAGAATGTCCTGGATATACAAGAAAATACCTGGTCAAAGAAGTATACAGGTCCTGCCTCCAGTGCTGCAGCTGTAAACATTGGTTCCGTTACTCCCTAGAATGAAGAAGGGGTGGAGCACCCCACAGGAAAATGGTTATGTCAGTGTTATCCCACAAGCGTGAGGTCATTTACCCGGTGTGTGAGACGCCAATATACACACAGGGCAAAGCTATTTTATTTCATGTGTGCGCAGACATGGGTGCTAGGTGTTAGCTCCACAAAGCTAGCACGAAGTTCAGTCATGCAGGTACAGTATTTACATGGTCTAGTTATGCATATGCATAAGTAATTACACAAAGCAGTTTTCTATTGGTCTACATTTCTCTTATTTCAACTTAAAGCTGGAGTGCTACTTTAATATTCTGCGCATCCTCAAAGGTGAGGGGTCTCTGCTTGGGCCAGGGTCTCCAGCTCAAGGGGTGTGACTTTTAGTATTATAATGAGGACAGTTTGCGTGAGGGTGCTTCTTATCACACTTCTGCTAGTAGTTTCAGATGGTTCCCAAAACATCTTAATTAGCTTACATATTTCTCCAGGATGTGCTTTACTCCCAAGGACAGTCATTCTTGATTAGACGTTCCACGTTCCAGTCTGAATCCCCTTTATCAACTTTACATAAGTCCTGGCCTTCCACCAGCTCCTGATAGACTACATCAGCAGGCTGTGAGAAAGAAACTGTTTATGTTTTTTACGCTAACAGTGAAGCTGAGGAATTACTTTCTGTGTGAGGCCTTGAAAATCTGCTTCAAATAATACAGGAAGCACCACTGTATGAATGGGAATACATTAATCATAGAATCATAGAATGCTTTGGGTTGGAAGGGATCTTTACAGGCCATCTAGTCCAACCCCCTGCAAGACCAGGGACATCTTCAACTAGATCAGGTTGCTCAGAGCCCCGTCCAACCTGACCTTGAATGTTTCCAGGGATGGGGCCTCCACTGCCTCTCTGGGCAACCTGTTCCAGTGCCTCACCACCCTCATTGTAAAAAATTTCTTTCCTAAATCCAGTCTAAATCTGCCCTCCCTTAGTTTAAAACCATTGCTCCTTGTCCTGTCACAACAGGCCTTGCTAAAAAGTCTGTCCCTGTCTTTCCTGTAGGCCCCCTTTAAGTACTGGAAGGCTGCTATAAGGTCTCCCCACAGCCTTCTCTTCTCCAGGCTGAACAACCCCAACTCTCTCAGCCTGTCCTCATAGGAGAGGTGCTCCAGCCCTCGGATCATTTTCATGGCCCTCCTCTGGACCCACTCCAACAGCTCCATGTCCTTCTTGTGCTGAGGGCTCCAGAGCTGGAGGCAGTACTCCAGGTGGGGTCTCACCAGAGCAGAGTAGAGGGGCAGAATCACCTCCCTCGACCTGCTGGCCACGCTTCTTTTGATGCAGCCCAGGATACGGTTGCCCTTCTGGGCTGTGAGCGCACATTGTTGGCTCATGTCCAGCTTTTCATCCATCAGTACCCCCAAGTCCTTTTCTTCAGGGCTGCTCTTGATCACATCATCCCCCAGCCTGTATTGAAAGCGAGGATTGCCCTGACCCAGGTGTAGGACCCTGCACTTGGCCTTGTTGAACCTCATAAGGTTCACACAGGACCACTTCTCCAGCTTGCCCAAGTCCCTCTGGATGACATCCTGTCCTTCTGGCGTGTCAACTGCACCACTCAGCTTGGTGTCATCTGCAAACTTGCTGAGGGTGCACTTGATCTCACTGTCAATGTCATTGATGAAAATATTGAACAGCACTGGTCCCAGTACGGACCCCTGAGGGACACCACTTATCACTGATCTCCATCTGGACACTGAGCCATTGACCGCTACCCTCTGGATGCGACTATCCACCCAATTCCTTATCCACCGAACAGTCCACCCATCAAATCCATATCTCTCCAATTTAGAGAGAAGGATGCTGTGGGGGACTGTGTCAAAGGCTTTACAGAAGTCCAGACAGATGACATCCATTGCTTTTCCCTTGTCCACTGATGTGGTAACTCCATCGTAGAAGGCCACTAGGTTGGTCAGACAGGACTTGCCCTTGGTAAAGCCATGTTGGCTGTCTTGAATCACCTCCCTGTCCTCCATGTGCTCTAGCACAGCTTCTAGGAGGACCTGTTCCATGATCTTCCCAGGCACAGAGGTGAGGCTGACAGGCCAGTAGTTCCCAGTGATTAATGCATCAGTAGATTAAATTATATGAAGTTGATTACAAAACTGAAGATCAAAATATCAGTTTTTGATAATTTAGGTTTATACTACTCTAAACTAGTGTTTTCATGATATATGACCTACAATTATTTCTGATGATAGGTAATGTTTCAGTTTGTTACCTGAAAAAGAAGACTGCTTGCATCTGCAGTTATGACTCAGTGAGTACATCAATAAATATGCCTTTATTGAAAAAGGGATTTTATGACTCTATCATAAATATAACAAATCTATTTGAAAGATACCAGTGTGGGGAACCCTAACTCTGTGCAGCCTTCCATCCCCTACCAAGACTGCACACAGGCACAGAAATCTGCTGTCAGGGAGTCGCTCACTGTAGCACATCCTAAGGCACATTATCTGCATGCATGCCTAATGCAATAGCTCCTTATCACAGAAATGTAAGGAGTCTTTTTGAAGCACTGGTCCAGACAATACCTTGTTTTGTTCATGTGAATCTTGTAACTTAAAAGCAATTTTAAATATGAGCTCCAGAGCAGGCAATAAACTGGCTGTTAAAGGAGAAGCCGCTGCCCGAGCATTCACACACCATCCAGGGAGTTGCACACACACCACCTGAGACTTTAACTGCTAGGACCAGAGTCCCTTCACAGCGGGCAGCTCCAGTGAGCTGGCGGGTGCCCCTTTTTGACTCCTCGCTCACACTCACACTCACTCTCAGGCGCTTCCTCTCCCCTCTGGCTCGACCCTAGGTTTCCTGAAGCAGAGTCTCCGATATGACGTACACCAGATGAGTTTATTGGTACAGCAGTGAAAACAGCTCAAGCTGGGTACCTCCAGAGAGGGACCCAGAACAAAGAAATCCCTGGGTAATTACACCCTTACAATCTAAACTCCCCTCCTCTCAGGAGACAGTTTAGACCGATAGTAGTATTTGGGTCTGGGGTCTTCCCGTTCTTCATTGGGCCCTTTCATTGTCTCTAGGTGGGCTGATTCTTCTCTTATCTCTAAGATCGCAGCTTTTGCTAAGGTTGAAGCCTCCTTATCTTTCTGGTTTGCACCGGTTTTGGGGGCCTTCCTTCATGTAGCCAAGTAAAAGTTCAGTGCACGGTCAGTGGATCTAGGTGAAAGTTCTTGTGGCCTAAGACTTCAGCAAGCCTTGGTACTAATGCTAAAGTGACTACTACAACACTGACTTACTTTTATATTTCACAGCATACATCTATTCATGCAACCTGAAAAGCGTTTGCTTTGCCCCAGTCTGAGTGCACAAACAGTGGTCTGTGCTTCTCAACGTGACTTTCAGCAGTAAGAGAGATGAAATTTGCTTCTTTTCAGAAGCACTCATTGCATCCTTTGAAAATCTGCCCTCCAAAGGAGACAGATGTTGTGACACTAGCTGATGCAAGCCAGTATGTTTGGATTATGGCTGACAGGCTGTAATCAAACTACTGTTTGGTGGGGAAAAAAAAGAAATTGCTAAGGAGTGTGGAATTAAGTCCACAGTGAACAGTGTTAAATGTGAATTCTTTGGCTGCTTTTGTCAGTTTTAACTTTGATTTAGCTACTTCATCTAGGTTTCAACTAAAATCTTAGAGACGTCGTTTCAGAGTTAAAGAAGCCCTTTATCCTGCTCATGCTAAGGAAGACACTTTCTGGTGACAGCTGTCATTCCCATAGGAAATGCTATGAGTGATGATGGCTGACGAAGGACAAGTGTCCTCTGTCCTCAGCAACTGGTGAGGGGGAATACCTTTCCTTCTAGAGTTCATAAGACATATTTGCTCTCATGCAAGAAACATTTTCTTTGTCTACATCCAGCCTTTAGGCCCGATATTAAACCTCTAGTCATAAAAATTGTCCCATTTACTTCAGTGGGATTTTTAGAGCTGAGTAAGGACTGAGTTTTGGCCCTAAGCTAGGAAAAAGAGTATTAAAGTGTCATAAACACATAAATAATGGCATCAGTCCCAGAAATACAAACAGAAACAAATACAACATCCTTCTGTTCAACTCTTCTTGGGACTGATATAGGCCACTTACTCCCTAGTCGTCCTTCCTCCCCCTCTTTCCAGGATTAAACCACAGCTGTCAGAGACAGCTCCCCCACTCCATTCCATGCCATTTCTTGACACTTACATACAGCTTGAAAAGAAAACACAAAAGAAAGCATAACATACCCTGAAAGAAGTCTTTTCCTGAAGATCGTAACTTCTTTTGCTAGGAAAATAAGTGCAATGGGAGCTGCCTCCTTGGAAGAAAAAGAAGAGGTGAGTCTCTGTACTGTCTTTCAGGAAAGGGTTTCAAGTCCTGCTGCTTAGTTACCACGTTGGACTGCATTCAGCCCTTTCCTTAACTCCCCAGCCACTGCCTGCGTTTGTCCGGGAGGCTGGGTAGGAAAAAGGAATAGCCAGTGTGAGAAAACGGAAAAAAAACAGTATCTTTCTCCAGCTAAAAATGGTACTCACATGTCTTCTGGCCTATGGTCTGTCCAATACTGTCTTCTTATCATGCTGCCTAGTATAGCATGAAATTGGAAAACGTAGCATTCATTAATATAATGCGTATTAAATGCTAGGAACAGCTGACTGGCAGTAATAGAAGAAGGACAAAAAAATCTGAGCTGGTAAGGGCATGCTACAAGATGTGGCTCACTCTCTCTGCTTCTAAGAGACCAGATCCTCTTAAAAGCGGCCAGGTGGGGAATGTGGAGTCCAGTTGTCAGTCTGTTCATGTTAATGCTTTCTTAATGCAGTCAGTCCAGCTTCCTACTCCCACTTTGCAATTTTTTTCATACAGCATTCCTATTTTTGCATGTTGGTTATGATGCTGTTATCCTGTTGGCCATCTGTACTCTCTTTATAGAGTATAGTGCTAATTCTGGGGCTGGAAGCAGTGTAACCTGGAAGGTGCTTAACTTCGCTCCGTCCAGCGTGCCCTCTTCTCTGCAAGCCTCATGAACACAGCTTATGGAGTGCTCCTGGGTCCACTAACAACACCTCAAACTGTAGAGATACATTGTTAATCCCACCTCTTCTAGCTCACTGCCAGTTTTCTTTCACCCTGCTAGGTTTTAGTCATATTATTTGTTAAGTAAAGTGTGACTCCCCTCTACAATTTATTTTCAGCCTACTTTTTTAAGGAAAGGAGGCTTATGCAAATGTCCAGTTTCATCCAGATTTGGCAGAATAAGACACCCAAAGATAATGACGCCTGAACACACTTCATGAAAATCAGCAGCTGGGTAGACGATAGAGGCCAGAGAAAGTGTCCCCACCTAAAGAGAGACAGGCCAAACTCTGCTGAACTGTGTGGCAGCAGTCAGCTGGCCAACTGCACAAGTATTACTACAGCGCAAGCCATCTCTCTCTGTTGGGGTATCTCAGTGATTATGAATGGTGCTGGAGTCATTCTGGGGAGGAAAAGAAATAACCTTCTCAGAAAACTGGCTTCATTAATTCAGCCGATGACAGAAATATTTGTTCTGCTTGCTGCCCTTTTTCCTCTGATGCCCTTACTTCTGGATCTCATCTCTGCAGCCTCTGCACAAGACATATTCATACCTGCCTTATCTTTCCTTTATCTATCTCTGGTCAGTATCTCTCCTGTATTCCCTGAGCTTCTGTAGACTTTATGGCCTCCTTTATCTGCGACTTCAGTTCTAGAGTCAACAAAATCCATGGTCTGGCAACTTGTCTGTTTTGGCACACACCAGAGCAAAGGGACCAGGAGCACAAGCTAGTAACTCTCTCTTTCAAGCTGTCAAAGGCACCAAAGGGGATATAGCGAGGGGTAAGAACAGCCTGGTATATGAGAGACTCATGAATTAAAATCAAACGCAAAAGTAGAAACACTGCTATAGGATCTCTCAAAACCATTACAGTGTCCAGCTACAATAAATGTACAACAGGAAGGTCTAAGATGACTCAAATGGAGAATTCAGGGAATTTGACCCGATGTTCCCCCTCCCCCTGCCACCAACCACAAAAAACCCAGCTCTGTAGATTCCTCTTCTACCTAATTAGAAAACTAGAATGGAAAGCAATAAACAAAAAGTGTTCTAGGCAACATTAGTGCACATGCTTTTGTGTCATCCATTCTCAGTATGAAAAAGAGCTGTTCCTCCATGGCTCTCTTCATCAGCCTCAGACAACATCAATTCTGACTGGAGCAGAGGCAACAGAACAGCAGTAAAACAGCAGCGAGTGTTAAATGGCTCACCTGCTCTATCATGCAAGGTTTATTCTGCTTTAAGCATAGTGATAGGACCCTCCTGGAAGTGGTCCAGTTGTATTACTTGACCCCAGCATATAACAACATGGTTTAAAGGGGGAACAAGTGGTAGCACAGCAGTTCCCAACTGGTGAGGCATGTCTCACTGCTCTGAACATGCCTTAAGCCCAGGCGAGTCAGCTTCCCAGCACCCAGCCTGGTCCCATGAAAGGCCCAGCTTTCATGTTTCCGTGTTCAAGTGCTCTTACAAGCAAAAGCACTGGAGAACATGCTGCTGTGACACCTGCACAGACCAGGATGGAGTTTGTTTGATCAGTACTAGAGCATCAGCTTAGTCTTTTGAAGCCTTGTACTTGCTGAGAATTGTAGCAGGCCAGGAGCGAGGAGATGCCCATGGGTGTGAGCCAAGGGGGAAAAATGGGAGCAAGCACCTGGCCTCAGTGGGGCCAATTTGTACCTCTTTGAGGTACAAGGTATTACCAGTTTCCCCAAGCAAAGATCTGGCTGCAGAAGCATTTTAAAACACAGCTATGCAGGATAAGGCCCATTTATAACCTTTGTATGTTATAAATTATGGTGACACTATATTATACTACATACTGTAAATACAAGTTGGCAAGAGTTGTTAAAATACACCAATAAGGAAGAAAAAAAAAATACATCTTTAGTCAGCATGGTTATATTAGTAGAAAACCTGTGAAAAGTGTAAACTCAGTACAGGAATTTCAAGAATTAGGCTGATTTAATGAACCATTAGTGGATGCCAGTAATATTGATATTTCTCCTTGGTTTTCTAAGTAGTGGTGGAAAGGGGACAAGGCAGTGCCCTTTACCATGTATTAGAATCTTCCCTTTTTTGCTCTATGGGACTTCGAACAAGTTATTTTTTCTTACATTATTTTCCTTCCGTACAAGTTCTCTCTCATGTGACTTAGTTAATTTGTTCAGTGTTCTCACGTTGTAAAAGCTTAACAGTCCTAAATGTTGTAAAACCTTTCACGACAGCTGTTCCTAATGGGAAAGGCCTACTTTGTTTTAGCAGCATTTTCCATTTTTTATTCTATTTCCCCAAGAAGATACTTGCTGATGAAGACAGAGTAAGTTTCTGCTTTTGGCCCTCAGCCCGCACTTCTGAAATCTTCCTTTGTGATGGCTACCGGCTTGTCATCTTATTCCACTGACCCTCTCCAAACTGAAACCCAACCACACGAAAGCGGTTTGTGTCGCCCAAGCAGTTTGGACTCCTCCAATTCCAGCCCGCTGGAAAACACAGACCAAAAAAGGCCTTTCAAACTCAAGGGCACACGCTCCCCCTAAGAAACACCTACGCATGTAAAATGCATCCGGTCGCAGCTCTGCGTGTCCGTGGGGACTACAAAAACGAAGCACGAGATGACCGGCCATAGGACAGAGCTTGACGACAACGACGGCGCCGGCACCCAGCGGTGCCCACGCCGCGGGCCGGTGACCCAGGGGCAGGCTGCGGGGGACAGCGGGGCTGCCGGGCCGCGGCGCTCCGAGAGCACGGGCACGCTAGCAGCCGGCGGCCAGGCCCAGGGAAAGACGAGAGGCAGCGGGACGGCGGCAGGCCGCCAAGCACAGCCGCCAGGCACAGCCGCCGAGCCCCCTCGTCCCCTCACAGGCCTTCCCCGCGCACCGGGCACGGCGCGCCTGCGCGCCTGAGGGCGGTGCGGTGGGAGGAGGGAGACGGTAGGAAGAGCTTCCCGCGCTCTTCCTCCTCCCCTCCCTGGCGGAGTCCTCCAGCCTTCCCGGCGTGCCCCGCGCTCACCATAGAGCGGAGGGCTGGCCCCGCCTCTCGCTCTCTCTCGCTCACACCGTGTGTGGGAGGCGGCGCGGCCGCGGCGACATGGCGGGCGTGGGGCAGGCGGGCAGCGCTGCCGCCGAGGCGGAGAAGCACCTCAACGGCGAGCTGCTGCCGGAGCCTGAGGACAAGGACGGCGCGGAGGGCGGCGCGGCGGGGCTCGGCGCGGAGGATGGTGCCAAGAAGAAGCGCAAGAAGAAGAAGAAGGGCAAAGCGGGCCCCGCGGGTAGGGGCCGGGCCGCGCCGGGACCCTCCGCTGACAGGCCGGCGGGGCGGCCTGAGGGGGCCGGGACCCGGCAGATCGGGCTTCATATGCGGCGGCGGGCGGCTGTGGGTGGCTAAAAGGGTCCTGCCGTGCGGGGCGCGGGTAGGGTCATGGGCGCCGCCGAGGCCGCTGTCCCGGCCCGTGGCGGCTATGTGGGCTGAGGGGGATCCCCTCGGCGAGGAGGGGGCTGGCGGGTGCCGGGAGGATGCTGCTGCTGTTCAGCACCAGGGAAGCTGGGGCGAAGGAAGTCCTTCCTGCTGCGGTGCGCGCAGGAGAAGCTACCCCTACCCTCATCCCCTCCTATGCCCTGAGGGGAGAAAGGCGTAAGGCTGCTGCTGTAAAAGTCATCCCGCATGATGGAGTCTCTGTACCCCTCCCAAGTTCTCTAAGAGAGCAGGAGCAAGTCTGGGCGTATAGTGTAAAGAAACTACGGTTTGGGTTTGTTTTAGCAGGCTAGCAGTTAGTGATGATCATGCTGTGCATTTATAATTATCTACTTTACGCCCATATTATCTCACAAGAGCAGGCTGCAGCTATGGCAAGAAGAATTAGTTACCCTGGCAGAAAAAAAGTAATCATAAGTGTCTGGATAACACTACCTTTATATGCAAGTTTCAGTAACAGTACCTGTCACTGTAGTGCCCTGCAATCTTACACATGGGGTCTGCTTTAAAAAAAAAAAGCACCATGTGCTCTGGTATCTGTAGGACGAGTACCACATAATATTTTTATAAAATTTTGGGGGCTATTGTTTACTAATGTGGAGCTATCCTTTTACTGTAAGTCATACTTTAATTTTACCAACAGGACAAGAAACAGATAAAGAAATGGAAGGTGCTCTTGATGATGTAGCAAAACAATTGGATAAGCAAGCACTGGAGGAGAAAGAAAAAGATGATGATGATGAAGGCAAGTGTAACTTATCTTTTCTCTTGACATTTCCAGTTTTGGCTTTGTCCTAGACTCTCATTTTAACAAACCTTTAGAGATGCCTTTTGGTTTGGTTTTTTTTTTTTTTGCTTGGGAGAGCTGAGGTCCAACTGTATATGCTTTCTACTTTTTTGGCAACAATTTAGCTGTCACACATGCATATATATAAAAAATAACAGGGATAACAGCTTTGTTAAAGCTTCTTGTTTTCAAGGATCTTATTACTGCAGGGAAACGTTTAGTTTAAGATAAGGTAAGCTGTAAATCATTCTCAGTTGTATTACCATGGTCGGTATAAATTTACGTTCCAAATTATGTCTCTTATTCTTGGCTTAGAACAAAAAATACAGAGAAAATTTTAAGGAAGCATTTTAATTAATACAAGGTCTTAGAGTCTTTACCAGTGACCTGAAACCTGTTCATCTGTAATCCTAATTTTTCATTAAAACTGAACTGGGGAGAGATTAATACACAAGCAAGGCATACACCTTGTGTCTTGCTTGTGCTAGACAGCTGATGTTCTAAGCAAGTGCCTTGGAAATGTCTGGTATTGAAATCCAGGCTGAATGCATCTTTTCTGTAGGAATATCAGATAAAAATGCTGTCTCTGCTTTGTTTTGATGAGTGGTTCTCAGTAGAAATGGACATTTAAGAAATTACAGTTCTCCAGTTAGTAATTTGGTTTCCTTCTTGTGAATTAGCATTTAAAGTTGGCTTGGCACCCTAAAATGGTTCTTATTACTCTGCTTAGAAATCTTCTTAGTTGACTATGGCTGGAATTCATCGTTCCAGAATTTAATTTAATAAATTAGATATAGAAGTTTAAAAAAATGAAGTAAGTGTGATGGGATATATAAAATTACAAGTAAATTTATCTTTGAACATCATTAATCTATATATAGCATCCAGTTTTATGCAATTACTTTCCGTAGAAATATATTCTGATGGATTATTTGTTTTATGCTATATTTCAGGTTATGGAGTTGCAAGATAATTAATGCAACATGTGCTTTGCCATTTTTGCAACTAAAATAAGAAGTATTGAGGAGGATAGTGAAAACTTTATACAATGAAATAAATTATTTGAAAATTATTAGAATAGTTATAGTTCCATCTCAGGAGAAATAACATTGTTAGTTGCAGATCAAGTGCTGTGTTCTTTTATGCTCTTCACAGTATTCGCAATTAGTATTACAGTATTAGAAAGTATATAAAAAATATGAAGTGGTGCTATCACTGAAATAATCTTCCTTTTTTCCACATATTAGACTTGGATGTGTTTTTAGAAAAACAATATTTTTTTTGCAGAAAAATAATAATTGCTGTAAGTTTTTGAAGAAAACTGTGTTCTTGCTTGTACTGGTTCTCACCACTTGCTATCTTAATTGTGTAGTTTCAGAGGTGTTGCTTAAGACATGGTGCTGCATTAGATTAAAACCAATAAAATAGCTACCCGCCCCCCCTTTTTTTTTCTTGATAAGCCCATAACTGAGAGGCCTCAGAGGTGAGACTGTATACCTTTTTGAAATCTGGGATAGATTAGAAAGTGCTTGTCAGATTTCCATTGCAGTGTTAAAACATGCTGATAGATAATGTTTTTGCCTGATATTAGGCTAAGTTATTAAACAGCTATACCAAAATGGCGTAAGGTTGGGCTTCAGTTTTGCAAAGATCTTAAATTGCTTTTCTGGTGAAATTTTTTTTCATTACCAGCTAAATAACCTGAAGACAAACAAAGTATTGGCCAGATGCAGTAGTTATGTTTCTGGCAGCACAGTTAGTCTGCACCAGTCTTCAAGGACGTGAAAGCATAGGCCTGGTTAGTTTGGCTTGCAGTTGGCAGATTCACGTGCAGTGAGGTATGAAAGACACAATAAGCAGATAGCAACAGCAACAACATTTAAGAAATGCGGTACTTTTTTTGCAGTTTAGGTCTAGTGTTTAAAAAAAAAAAATCCAAAAATCACTGGGTGAATGAACTGGAGTCACGTCTAATTCATTTCTTGATGAATGGTTTGAGCACAGCTCAAGGCCAAGAGAAATGCGGCAAAGTTACCACATTTTTAAAAAATTCATATGCGCTGTTAAGGATTTTCGGCTGCCTATGAAATATGGATTGATAGAGAATCCGGTAGACTGGACTATGATGTAGTTACACTAGTAGTACAAGTTATACCTGCAATTTTTTACAAAAATTTAAAATAAAATACTTAATGCCAAAATGAGCTGGGGAGGGACAGGGGTGACACATTACTGAAATTTGCCCCAGCTGCAGGATTATAGCAGTCACTACAGCATAAAAACGCAGATGACGCTGACTGTCATGAGAGGCTTGAAATCTAGTGACTGGAACAACTGGTCAGTGTTTTGGTTTGGTTTTTAAATAAATGAGCAAATACAAATTTCTGTATAAATGCATTTGAAATGGCAGTGCTTTGACTTGATTCTAAAAGTTCTTTCAATTTTACTTTTTGTTTTAGATAAAAATAAATGTTCTAAATGTGGATGACTAGTACTTACCCATTTTGAAATTAACTTGTAGTTAGGTCCAGCAGGTTTAGTTAGATGGTATCACATTAGATAAATACTTCATTGTGTATGAAGTAACTAAGCATTAGATGTAGCCAAACACCAAGTCCACAGGGTTGCTGTTAACTCCCAAATGTGACTGTAACATGGTGTAGCGATTCTTGGTGTTTACATGCTGTGCTCTGTGAAAACCTCCCACTGGTACATCCCACACGCAGTAGTTTTGCTCAGTGCTGGTTGTGACTTTCCCTGTTATCTCCAGATTAAACTCATCCTGACCTAAGTGCTGTCATCTTCTTTGGGTTTTTTATCTTTCCAGATGCATTAAGTTCCTTTAGCTGAAGCATCAGAAGGTGTGTTTGAAGCAGTAGTTCCTAGCTTTGTGTTAGCTGTTGTGTCTAATACAGTTCTGTCTCATGCCCTCCCCCAGTCCCAGGCATCTTTTTGGGTGAATTGAAAATAGAGGAATTTGGAGTAGGACTTTCTGAAAACTCTTTCCCTGAGCTTCTTTTTTTCTCTGTTTGGTGATATGTTTAAGTCATCAACTTTAGAAAGTATTTTCTTAGATCTGTGTTTGGTGTAGGGACTGAAAATGCTAATGGTTTGGTGGCAGCTTCTAGCTGTTGTCTTTTAATCCATTAAATTCTGCTGTGAAAGAAGTATTTCCAGATAGTCCAGATGGTTTTGTGTCTCATTCAAAATTCGGTGGTTATCTAAGGTTATTTTATGTTCACCTGAGCACTTTCTTTTCTGTAGACGGAGAGGGTGAAGGAGATGGAGCAACAGGGAAGAAGAAGAAGAAGAAGAAAAAGAAGAAAGGACGTAGGTATCAAGCACAAAAGTAAAGATAGACTGCATGAATATTTGGTATAAGCATGTGTAAGTGCTGTTCTTGGCAGTTGAAACAAATTTTGGGTGCTGGTTTGGGTTTGTAGACTAAGTCTGGCTGAGTTTTCTTCTTTCTGGTATCCCTGAATGCCACCTTGAGCATTGGCCAAATAAAGTCATATGAAGACATCATTATGTGATTGTCTTGGTAGAAGCCCAAATTCTAGTAAGGGGATCTTAAGTAACTTTTGCCGTTTAACTTTTATGGTTGAAATAAGATACTTAGTATTTCCAGTGTACCATATGTAAAACTTTCTTAAATTGTACTCAACAGCTAAGGTCCAGACAGATCCACCTTCTATTCCAATATGTGAGCTATTTCCCAGCAACATATTCCCGAAGGGAGAAGAATGTGAATACCCACCAACACAAGATGGGTGAGTGTTTTAAGCTTAAAAAATAAACGCTGTCATCTGGATGTGCTGAATTGCAAAACTGTTAACGTACAACTAAATGGACAAAGTGAGTGGTAATGTGCTTTCCCTCCCCACCCCCCCCCTTTTTTTTTTAACTGGATCATCTAAGAACTTAATGAATAGAAGTCTTCGGGCCAGAAATGTTCCTCCTTCCCTACCCTTTTAATTATGGTATAGCCTGTATGAGCTGAATTGCCATGAGGCAGGGGACCAACAGGATTTCAGTAGGCAGCCTGTAAGAAAAATAACTCAGTTCTAATTCAGACCATAACGTTTAAAACTTAGGGAGATGAGACACCGTTATACAGCAGTTTTGGGGGCATCTAGATGTCAGCTTCTTGTTATTTTTATTTGTTTATTTTTTGGTAGAGACATGTCAATCTCGGAGTATGAGACAGTTCAGTTTAAAAGTCTAAGTGGTATATTCTGCACTTATTTTCTTTTTGTTTGTATGAATATATAATCGTTATAACCTAAACTGTTTTTTATAATTCATAGTGAAGTGGGAATAATGCGCAATTTTACTAAACAAGCAACGGCTTCTAGTGGTTTACTAGAACAAAGATCTGCATCCTTACATTTTCATAGGGTCCTACTATTTCCTTATGCTTTGTTAGGAACTAGGATATACCAGCTTGACCAAGTTTCCTGATTTTTTTCCTACATGAAGTGTTGTGGAAGGTCATGTTTTACTGGGCGGGGGGGGACGGGACGGGGGACAGGGTGTGGCATTAACTTGAATTGCATGAAAAGCTGAATGAAAAGACCAAGTATTACTGAAAAATTCCCAGGCAATTTTGAATCAAAACTCTGAAAAAATAGTTTAAACCAAAGTGGGGGGGCCAAAGTAGATAAATATTTATATTTCTGAAAGCATTGTTTAGTTTTCAATGACTTTTTTTTTTTCCAGAATCAAATTACTTTGAAACATTTATTGGTTGTTTAAAGTCAATGCCTGTTTCTCATAGAGAGTAGGCAACATACTTAAGAGTCTAGTACATCCTATAAATTGTGTTCAGATATTCACAAATAATATGGTTTCATTTTTATGACATTAAAATTTGGTTTTGAGGAAGCCTGTTCTTCTTTTTAATGACTTCAATTTGATCACAAGGTGTGCTCATATTTATTTATAAATGGCTGCCTTGTTTGTATGCACAATATTAGCATGCTAATGAAGGACTTCCACAGGGTAGTCCTGATGGGCTGATCCAGGAGTGATTCTTTCATGCTTAAGAGTTAAATGTTTGTCTGTATATGCATATGCCACATTCAGAAAGACATGAGTTAAGCAATCCAGGAAATTAGATTATAAATATCTTAAGCATGTTCATGGTTTATTAACAAATGACACACTATTTTTACACCTCTGTTATGTATCCAGCTATTGAAGATTAAATGTTTTACTCTGAGTTCACTGCTATTCATTTGAAAGGGAAAAAAAACACAAACCAACAAAAACAAACCACCTTTTCTAACAGGATTTAAGTGGGGCATCTTTTCTGTACGAAGAATGTTCTGTTGTGGAAGAAGAATATACTTGTCTAAGGAACCTGAAATAGTTTCTTTATATAATTTCCTTGAGCAAATACATGCTTAGTGTTGTTCCTAACTTAAATATCTTAACTCTTATGATGCTACTTCAGCATTTCCTAACATAAGCAGCTACTTAAATTAGTAGCTGACATGAATGCTTGGATATTTCCTATTCTGAATAATAGTTTCATTTTATATATTGGTGAAGCATTTTTGTGCTGCTTCTCTTATTTGTGCTGAGGTCAGTAGGGTTTTGTGTTTGATTTTTTTAAAGAGTTGCACTTCTAATCTTAACTCTTGATGTCGCATGCTTTCTAAAGTTACCTCTCCTCAACCTAGAATTGTGTATTTTGTGCAGGAAGTTGAACTAGAAGTGGGTATCATTCAATTTTCAGGGGAAAAAATTGCAGAGAATCAGTTCTTACATAGGCAACAGACTAACAGCTTTGATATTTTTATATCTCGGGTGTTTAGTTCTGTTTGAAGGCTTGTGGTTTTTTGTTGAAGACACCTGGATTTGAAATGATGCAACAGAGAGGGTGGAAAAGCTATAAGCAATATTTCATGATACACTGATTTTGTTAAAGTGGGATTAAGGATTTCTTGTCCCTGCCTGCTTGTTTCTGCCCCAGTGCTGTTATCTGGGTTAAAATAATCTGGGGGAGTTATTTTCTGGAATTCTTATCTTTGATCACTGAAATCTAGGTTACAGCACAATCCTATAAAGATTTGTACTAGTGAAAACTGGGGCTGTGAACTGGAGTGAAAAGACGGGAACAAATGGCTTGGAGGTGAACTTCTTAAGCTGATTTATGTGGTAGCCAGCACTTTAGGAAACTGTTCTCAGAAAAGCTTGCTAGCTCATGTACCTGTTGGAGGACTTGATGTTTGGTGCCAGACCTTTATCTGATCAACTGATTTTTCACATGTCCTGAAGTGCTTAGGCTCAAGCAGGATTTCTTGTCGCCTCCTTTCCTGAGCTCCCAGATGGCAATGGTGCAGCTTTGGCAGCAAAATGCTTTGGGTCTGATACAGTATTTTTAAATGTAGAGGCTATTTTGTCCCCCAGTTGTCTTGCATGGAGTGACTATATGCTGAAATACAGCAGGATAGAGTGAGGACGGCTTCCTGCCAGTTTGCTGGGGTTTGCGCTTAAGTTTGTGACTGATGGCAGAGCAGCTGCCCAGAGTCTGTCAGCCACTCTTGCTACCAGAGGGTGTTCCCTGCTGGAATCCAGAGCAGTCTGAAAGGATCCTCGAGTCCCTCTCCCCACTTTTTTCTGCAGTATACCTTTTCCATCTTCTTGTGCCATGACTACTGTGGTGGCAGTAGTCCAATTTCCAAGTGCAGTAAGGAGACTTGGGTGTTGCAGCCTGCTGCTTTTTTTTTTTTTTTGGTGGAATTTACCAGTGTTAAGGCAAATTCTAAGAGTAGTACATGTGATGCTTGCTATTGGAGCAAGAAAACTGCTCAGAAAAGTAAGCATGGGATTTCTCCTTCACACTTTTGTTACTTTATCTGAAAAGGAGCAGGAAGTTCAAGGGAAACAAGCAAAAGGGTCTCAAAATACTTGGATCCTCTGGTCATTGTGAGAAAAATTTTATGGAATAGCCTGTCATCCTTCTTAATCTTTTCAACTCGGCTTTAGGATTGCAGGCCTCTTAACACTATGTAAATACTCAGTTCAAAACACAGCAAAATTGCAGGGCATGGTCTCTTGGCTCACTCATACCTGTTTTTTGGCTGTGAAGGAAATTCTTGGAGTGGGGCCAAGTTCAATGTCTATGAAACAGGTAAGTAGCTACACTTTTGGATTTCAAAAAGTAATCCTTTAACTCTGCATATTCAGTTGTTTGCTTAGAATCAGCTCACGTACATAAAGGTAAAAGTTAATTTCTAAATTCGGAAACTTTGGTGTAGTTCAGCATCTTTGCTCCATCTTGTCTATCCTCCCTTTTCTTTTAGGACCCACCGACCAGGATGTGCAGCTATGTATTGTTTTTAGTAGTATTTGTCTTGCATAGCATGTACGGAGTTCTTTGAGCATCATTACAGGGCTCCAGCTTCACCATTTGAAGGGTATCTCTACTTTGTAGTCAGAAGAGTAGTCTTTTAGTTAAGTTCTGACAGGTGCTGGAGTGCTTAAATTACTTTTTTGTTTGTTTGCTTTCTTGGAACCTTAGTTGTGTGGCTTCATGCATTAAAAAATATATTCAAAACTAATCTTATATTTAGTCTTGTATTGAAAATGATTCTTGTATTTGTTCTATGAACCTACTGAAGAGCCAAAATGAGTGGTATCCTCCTGGAACAAATGTTAATTCACCATCCACAAAATCTAGAAAGTAACTTTCTGGCATGTGTCATAGTTACTGTGCACTGTGTTAGGTGTTGTTACCTAAATACTCTGAGGATGAGTGAAAGTAATACTGGAACTGCAAGCTCTTAAATTTTGAATGAGCTTATTGTCTCTGTGTCAGTAACAGTTTCTGGGCCAAGTAGCTACACTACAGTGTAGCTGAGATTCTTCTCCATACAGGAAGAGCACTGTCTGAATGAGTAAGAGTGTGCAAAAAGTAAACTTTTTGCATGAGCAGAGCATGTTGCCCTGCTAAACTCAAGGTAGAATTGAGGCATTGATATGAATTTTATATGCCTGTTCTGTCTCTTTGAAAAGTATTATGCATCCTGCAAGCACACTGCTTCTCTGGGCTTTTGGGAGGGTTGGGAGGTAAGGCTTTTGAAAATGTAAAGGGAATAGTATGGTTCGTGGTCTGAGTTAAATTTCTGTGTATACATAATTTTTTTGCTGCAGTGTAACTACCTTTCACAGGTGCCAGTCTGTGGTGCTGGTAGATTTTTATAGGCTTCCTTTATTCTGAAAATTTTATAAATCAGGATCTTTACTGTTGCACAGGGGAATATAGGCCTGACTGGTTATTATACGCTTTGCAGGCTTTAGACAAGTTGTAATGACTACTGTGATTATAGTAACTTTTCATGACACCCTTTATTTATTTTGAAGGCGAACTGCTGCTTGGAGAACAACTAGTGAAGAAAAGAAAGCACTAGACCAAGCCAGTGAGGAAACCTGGAATGATTTTCGGGAGGCTGCAGAGGCACACAGACAAGTGAGAAAATACGTTATGAGCTGGATAAAACCTGGAATGACAATGATAGAAATCTGGTGAGGACACAGATCTTCTCAAAGACCTCTGCTGTAGACTTTTTTTGTTTCTCCAGCGGGGGAGGGATTTAGTCTCAATTTGGTGTGCTTAATTGACTGTGTCACGAGTGTTGGGAGAGATTTCTGTTTGAAGTATGCAACCAATATCCCCAATTATTTCCTTTAAGTTTGCCCTTATAACATATTCTTAGCTTATGCAGCTTTACAGGGCCTGGGATCATACTGAATTTCAAACTAAGCTTTCAGTTATGTTCACTTATTTTGAGCACGTGCTTGATTTTAATGTTCTGTGCCCTGGCTACTCTTGCACATAAGTTCTGCAAGCGGTGCTGAGAGAAGCAGCAGTAGCAGTAGTAAACATCCTGGCTTTTGCCAGAATTGTCAGTGAAATGCTGTGTGGATGAGCAACGCAGGTGCTGTCTGAGGCTGGGAGTTGGTGAAGAGGCATAAAAACAGCATGGCTGCGTACTCAGTTCAGGGCAGGAAGATTTTGTCTGTGTTTAGTCTTCACGGACTGATGTTTCTGGAGAAACACAGTGTTACTTTGTGTTGTTCTCAGTTGATAATCCATTTGCTCAGTTATTTAAGATAAACATGAGTTTGATTAAGGTAAAGTTTAAAGAAATAATTAGCCTGGACTGATTCTCTTGACTCTTCCAACTATTCCTTTCTGTCCTTCAGCTTATCTAGGGTGAATATCTACTGTCCAAGTACTACACTGATCCAGGACAGTTTAGCTTCCAAAATAAAGTGCTTTCAGCCTGCTATGACTGAGGACTGTGCTGACAAGAGTAGGATAGTAAGAAAGCTAATCAGAGTTGATTCTCAAGGTAACTGTGAGAGGATAACGGAAAGAAATAATATACCATCAGGGAAAGTAGAAGAAAGACAGCTGCCTTAATAATCACTAGTCTGGCTGAAACAAACGTGTCATATTGAATTATACAGTTTGACTGTTACAGTTAAAAGCAATAATTTTCTCAAAACATGACTTTTCCTAAAGTACCTCAGGCTATGGGGACTTGCCTGTTAAAATAAGCTCTCTTCTTTTTCCAGATTGCTCTGAGTGAATAGCTTGCTTAAATAAAATCAGAGTATGGTGCACTGATGTGAGCTGCAGTTTACATCATTCACTGCCACTATAGGAGTATGCACTGGTGGACATCTGTAGCTTTCCAGTGGCTAACAGCTTGAGAGTAGACAAAAACCAAGAACAAGTGCTAGTCTCATAAGGTTTAATTTTATCACAGTTATTGTTTAAATTTAAAAAAAATATTATTTTCCTTCTTTAATTAGATTTTTTTTTTAATAAATGAGGACTATACTATTGCCTTTTTTTTTTTTTTTAAATCCCAGTAATTGAAAAAATGCATTTAATTTGCCTAACCTTTACTTGTATAACCTCTGCTGCTCAGGAAGAATGGGTTAAATGTCGCTTGTAAAGGATGGATATTTTAAATTTAGAGTAAAAACACTAGCGAAGTACTCAATGTTGCCCAAGAAAGGGTAGAAGGAACAACATGAAGAACTGAAGATCGTTATGTTATACTTATGTTTTCCAGTCTAGAGTCTCCTTCTAGTTAGCATACAAGTAGTTTAAGATTTCAAATTAAAACATTTGCTTGAATATTTTTCTGAGGTTTTGTCCTTGCATTGATTTTATTTGAAGTCATCATAAGAACTATTAATGACAACTGTTATGTTCTTTTTTTCCTCTCCCTCCCCTCTGCCTTTTAGTGAAAAACTAGAAGACTGCTCACGTAAGCTGATAAAGGAAAATGGTTTAAATGCAGGTCTTGCATTTCCTACTGGGTGCTCTCTGAATAATTGTGCTGCCCACTACACTCCCAATGCCGGAGATCCAACAGTCCTTCAGTACGATGATATTTGCAAAATAGATTTTGGGACACATATTAGTGGTTAGTTTTCATTTATGAATTAAAATTTTGAGAACGTTCTTCAGTGCAAAGACTATGAAGCTAATTATCTTCTGCTGATTTCAGGTCGTATTATTGACTGTGCTTTTACAGTCACATTCAATCCAAAATATGACAGACTATTACAAGCTGTAAAGGATGCCACAAATACTGGAATAAAGGTATGATCGTTATGTAAGTCATTTACCAAGTTTTTTTACAGCGAACTTTGCAATTATTTTCCATTTACATTTGCACTTTATTTTCAGTGTGCTGGAATAGACGTACGTCTCTGTGATGTGGGGGAGGCCATACAAGAAGTTATGGAGTCTTACGAGGTTGAAATTGATGGCAAAACATACCAAGGCAAGTTATTTTCTTTATATAAGGATAGTTGCTCTTAGAGTATATGTGTTTGTACAAATATTGATTTATTTGTATCATATTGAAAAGACCTCTGTACTAGAAGTATGGTCTGAGTGACTTGCATAAATACGTGTTTCTGGCTGGCTTGCCATTCCTCTGGGGGAATATTCTTGGCTTATCCTTCCAAGTATTGTATCCTTAACAGATAACATGGAGGCTAAACAACGGTTTCAAAATGTACAAATTATTTGGTACCTGCTGTTTGGCTTTATTAATAAACTTTTGTTACTGTTGGAGTTGCTAGTCTTTAATAATGAAGTTTTGATGTCGCATACAAAACTAACTTGTCTTAGCTGGAATTTGTACAAGATGCGTGGATAGTTTTGTGTTTAGTTCCTCTGCACTATGATGAGTCGCTGTTGTACTTTCAGTATGGGCTAACAAACCAAATTGCTTTAAAGGGTTTAACGTGTTAGGAAATTGCCTGTAATATTAATGTTTTCTTCAAAAGTGAAACCAATTCGCAATTTGAATGGACACTCGATTGGGCCATATAGGATACATGCTGGAAAAACGGTGCCCATTGTGAAAGGAGGAGAAGCCACAAGAATGGAGGTAAATGTTATCTTAAATCTTTCTGTTAAGTTTCCTCAACTGTCACTGCAAGAATAATATTTCCTGTGCAGTCCTAATGTGTGGTGTTTGTGATCCTGGTGGATAATAGCAGCGGAGGAAAAACTTTGCTGTATTTTATAGTGTTCCTGTAAAGGAGTGATCACTCTTGTTTCATCTCAGTGGCTTCTCCACTTATCCCTGGAGTGTTCTGGTATCTAACACTTTCTGAAATTGAAGCCTTGGAACCCTACTATTTAAAAAAAACAAAAAAAAAAACCCAAAAAAACCCTTGAAATCTGAATGGCCTTAGCAGAGCTTACGGAAATGCTTGCATATTTATTTCTCAATGTGTATCTGTTACTTAAATGCAGTGTTGGAATGTGGCACTTAGGAATGTTGCACTGAGGAGCAGGGAAAAGGACAGAAATTCAGATTTTGGGGTGAACTTGAGGTACGAGAGTTTTCCTGAAAGGTGTTTGGACTTGCCAGTCATTCACAATTTCCTTGTTTGCTCACTCTGTAATTAAAAAGACAAAATAACGATCTTCTCTTGCTCAGGTAATTCTTGAGAAATATTTCTGTAATGTTGTAGCTTTGGATGACTTTTTGCAAGTAAAGTTAGATATGATATCTTTCTTGAAAAGCTTCCAGTGCAGTTTTTCTTTGCAGATACAAAATAATTAAGTATATTTCTAGTTAATGTGAGAGGCTAGATGAAAGATGTCGTTTGAATAGCGTTTTGGAGCAGGGAAGATAAATTGCTGTAAATGATGTGGCAAGCTATACCAATGGGAAAGGCAGTATTAAAATACATAACCTGAGATTTAGCCACCATTTTGATGTAAGCTTGTGTTCTAACAAGTTAAGAAGGCTTATTTTAAAGATTGGTAATGAGATAAGAATCTTTTGATTTCATCCTAAGCCTGATCACTGATCAGGAGTGATCACTAGTAAGCCTATCAGAGTAGATAAGACTTGTAAGCGCTGAGTAGGGACAGGTGTGGTGTGGACAGGATTGTTTTTTGAGGTAGGCTCACTCTAGTCACCTAAAACTTGTCATAATTGTTGATTCCCTTGTTAATGATGAGAGCAAAAAGACAAAGTTTTAACTATCATCTTATCTATAGGAGTGTGCAAAGGGATTAAAGAGTATTGGAAAAGGAAGGTAGAAAAAGCTTGTGTGCCCTCCTTGTTTTAGCTTAGTGAATGGTTAGGTCTTGTATATCATCAATCATCAGTATATTACTAGTATAAAACTTAAGTGTTCTTTAAGCAAATCTTACTTAAAGATTACAGAGCTTTGAGATTGTTTTAATTGAATATCCAGACACTGGGGAGAAGTCATTTTTTATTTTCTTTAGCTTCTGTAGGTTATTTAGGACACAGTCCTACATCGTTAAAGACAGCGAGTTTTGCCAATGAAGAATGTGGAGCATAGCCAAGCTCTTACTGTACTGTGCTAATTATAGTATCAAACTGCAATCCAATTAGTTTTTTGTGACGGAGAGAAATACAGCCTCTGACAATCCTTATTCTGAAAAAGTGGGTGTAAAGTGAATTTTTTTTGTGGCATTGTGTGGGGTTTTTTGTGGTTTTGTGTTTGTTTTTTTTTTTTTTAATTTAAATGAAATCAGTTGAATATTCAGGGCCATCTTTAAGAGTTTGTCTTGAATTTGAAGCCTGTCACTGTTTTTCATACAGCTTCTTATTTTTGGGCTGTGACTTTCAAAGTAGCTTAATAAACTGAAAAACTCCAGCTCCTGCTGTCTGTTAATCGTTGGTGCCCTATCTTAAGTCCCTTTCACAGTCCTACCATTAAGGATATGTGAATGCACTTGGCAGAAATGAGTTTATATAATGGCATTTCAGTACATTCTTGGCTAGAATTTTGATAATGCCCTTGCAGATATATATCACCTTCATTTCTTGAAGAAATTCATCTTGTGGAGTGGAAATGAGCAGGTTAAGGGTTTATACTAGCAGCTGTTACCAGAAAATTCTTGCAGAAATTGGGCAGAAAGTTCTTCAGTGCAGTAAGTCTCTGTAATCAACATCTATTTGCTATGTCTAAGCTATACATTTCCTAGGACTTCTATCTGAATAGCAAAGGAGAATTACTTCCAGTTAGCAAATGTTTTGCAGCAGAATGTAGTTTCTTAGCTATGTTAGATGTATGCTTTGACAGTGTTTTAACTTTGAGTAATTGTGACTAGAAATGTGCTGATATTTATGGCTTGAAACAAATAAAATGGTACTAACATAAATAGCTGATGATTTGGAGATGTCTGTAACTTTACTGTGTGAAATCTCCGTATTGAATTTTTCTCTGCATTGATTTGGTGATTGAATCTGTTCACATTTAATTACTTGTATTCAGAAGTTGTTATACTGAGATCATTGTATCGGACTGGCCCAATGTCACTTACTTCATATTGCAACATGTTCCCTTTTTTTCTGTCCTTAGGAAGGTGAAGTATATGCTATAGAAACCTTTGGTAGCACAGGAAAAGGTGTTGTTCATGATGATATGGAGTGTTCTCACTATATGAAGAACTTCGATGTTGGGCACGTGCCAATAAGGTTGGATTTTGTTGTTTTTTGTTGGTATATTGTGCTAGAGCTACCACCCTCTTAGGGTTCAAATTTGAGATGGGTTCTTCACTAATTAATAGGACTGTCAGAGGACTCAAAGGGTGGTGTTAGCAATGTTCTTGTTATGAAATATGCTTGGATTGTAAATCTGGAACAATATGGAATTATTCCAAAGAATCTGGAAACAGAGAAAATACATTATTACATCTTCAGAAATCTAGGTTGTTTTTAACAGTCTTCCTGTCATTAGTAATTTTTGTATAATTAATAATGTATAGCTTATGTTTGTATATTACTCTCTATATTAAATGTATAGGGTTTTTTTTAATCAACATCTGTATTATGGTTGTGTGGCACAATCTTCGTCTTAGTACTGTTCCCAGAATATATCAAGCTATTCATGTCATCTGTTTTGTTTGTATGCATATTTTGTGGGTTTTAAGTTCTTGTTTCAGCATATTGCTATAAAATGAAATAGATTATTAATTTTCAGTTTTCACTGGGATTGCATTTTGGCATTTCTGGGGGTGCAGCATATTTCCTGAAGTGAAGGCTATTATCGTTAGAAACATAGCAGGCAGACATGCTTTTCCAGATAGCTCTGTTTTGTCTCCATAGAACAATCTAGTAATACGAAAAAGGCGAGGGGGTGGAGAATTAGCCTAAGGGTTGGAAAGGAATTGCTTATGCTTGGAAATAAGTTTATTTCTTAGCAGATCTATAAACCTCTAATTCTTAGGCTTATATATTGTAAGAAGGATGAACAAAAAGCTTACCAAGTATTTGACTTCAGAAGTAAAACTTCAGAGTTTTAAGCCAACAAGCTTATGCCTAAATCAGTTCAGATTATTAACCACTTTGGATCAGGAAGAATTCTGTTTTTCTTTATTAAATGAATCATCCTTTTATTATTTAAAAGAATTATTCTTGTCACTGCGTTTAGTTTTGCTTGTGTAGTTAGATGCAGATATGTTCACAATCTAACTTCCCCTATTTGAAATGGATGGCCAGGGTGTTTGGCAGCATTCAGATTTGTTTGGAAGGATCTCTTTTTGCAGGAGGAAAACGCACTTTCTTTTGTGAACAGAACACCTGATTGATGTAGAAAGACATCCCGAGATGTCTTAAAATACCTTGAAATCTAACCTTTTTCTTAATTGGTGCGTTTTATTTCTGTAGTGAATGCTTGCTGGTGATACCTCTTTCTTCTCAAATATGTTGTTCTTTTTTCTGCAGGCTTCCAAGAGCAAAACACTTGCTAAATGTTATCAATGAAAACTTTGGTACTCTTGCCTTCTGCCGCAGATGGCTAGATCGCCTGGGAGAGAGTAAATACCTAATGGCGTTGAAGAACCTGTGCGACTTGGGTATAGTGGATCCATATCCTCCCTTATGCGACATTAAAGGCTCATACACAGCACAGTTTGAGCATACTATACTGTTGCGCCCAACGTGCAAGGAGGTTGTCAGCAGAGGAGATGACTACTAAACTCAAAGCCACCTCAGCACCTTTACACTCTAGGCTTTGTTGGAACATACTATACCAGAATTAATTTGCAACATATTGTCTGTTTTAACAGTGGACTGATGTAATACTTTCCATATTTGGAAAGGAAGGAATTTAATCAAAGGCAAGTCTTCTAATGTAACTAACCAAGGAAAAAGCTTTCAGGCCTTTAGAAATATTTCAAAAGTTACTTATTTTTTCTGTTCAGGGAAATACGTGCTATAAAGCTCAGTTTTTAGTTTGGAATGAGTTATACATTTTGTTTTGAACATTTATGATAAAAGATGCTTTTCAAATATTTATATTACCATATTCCTACTTGAATGCTTTGAATGACTACACCTGATTTCTGCGCCCAAGTCCTCTATGATATTGCCTTTTAAACTTCCTGGAATCCATTTTGTAAAAAATAAAGACAAATTTTCAGATCTAAAAATATATATACTTTTTAGAAGTCTGGTGATGATTCTGGCCAGGAGTCTGCTGGGAAACTGCTCTATTAAATATTTTACAAACTTGATTTGCCATTTCTTGTCTTGAAACTGGACCTGTCTTACCCTTAATGTGAAACTTTGCTTCTTAGTGCTTATTTAAATAGTCTTGTCAGTGCTGGAATACAGGGCAAGAAGTCACCAACTCTTTGCAGGACAGAATGTGACTTCAGTAGAGATGCGTGGTGTGATTTGGCTTTGAGTGCCAGTCTTCAGCTTAGACTTTAGCTGTATTTGGAACATGTCAGATGCATTTCATGGTCTGTGTTGCTGTTATCAGCAATATGCAACTTTGGGCTGAAGTCAACTGTGAATATTGGTATATATCCCCACATATCCTTTGCCATTGGCGTGCCCTTTTGCATGGAGTAGAATTTTCCTTCATGTGATTCTCAGTCTCCTTTAAGTATACATTAGATTGGACAAGTTGTGGGGACAATGAAAATGTTAATTTATTTTGGAGTGTTGAAAGTTCTTCCATACAGGCAAACTAGTCTGGAGTATTTGATGTTTTCTTGACATAAGAGATCATTATCTGTCTTCCCACTGCAGCAAATCTGACTGGTGAATATCATTTGCAAAGGTAAATTAAATCCCATGGCTCTTCAGGTCTAGATGCCTTATGTCTTCCAGTGCTGTATATTTACCTCATGACTCACATATTAAAATGTTACGTAGTTACTGGTAACAAAAACAACAGCTTCTTTAATAGGTCAATAACAGTGCCTTAAACTGCTTAGAAAACAGAGACACTTCACCTGTTCCTTTACAGTGACAGCATGTGTTTGTTACAGAGCAGTTCATATTAATTTAGAAATACTAGTTCTTTCCCCCTCTGTCTTTGGGTAAAAGCTGCAGTTTGTCCTTTAAAACTCCGATATGTGAGCTGCAATTTAGAGGGGAGCAGTGTCATGTACTGCCTACAGTTTAAAAACAATAGACATCGGTGGGTTTTTTTCCTGGTTATAAGTATTATTTAAACTTAGCTCTGCTTGTAGAAATGGATTTAATAGGATACTGAAATGTGTATTTCTGTTGTTGCTGTTTGGGAGTCTTGGCATCCCAGCAATGAATTTTAAGTAATTTATGCAGCTGTGTGGGCATGTGTGTCTCAGCTTCCAAACAAAGAGTAGCTAGTGTAGGGGCTTGTGCATTGCAAAGTGAAAACTGGCACTTGAAAGGATCTGTGATGAACAGGGTAGAATTAATGGTTTCCAGCTCACTTACCCTATTTTGGTAAGAAGCCTGGTTACTACAAATTCTGCTAGAAACAAGTAAGACAAATGTGCTTTGGTTCTCAGCCTCTTATCCACTAATGCCAGACTTTTCTCTCTAGAAAGGTAGTCTGTTAGTAGCTCAGTGGCACTTGATACTGTTCCTACAGCTTCAGGCTTTATCTTCACTGATGGTTACTTCAAGAACACTTAGTGTTACAGATCAATTATTTGTTTTCATCCCTTTGTCTTTTCTTTGACCTGAGCATAATAGGAAGATCCAAACTAGCAGAGCTACTTTGGACTATGGACTAAGGCCTGTTCTTTTAACTTTTTAACTTACTGGTTGTTTGCTAATTCACATATGGAAGCTGATAATAATGCATAACAAATTGTAGAGGAAATGCCTCAGAAAAATACTTGCAGAACATGGTGATTATTTGTTGCCATTAAACTTAATTGGGTTTGTCTGGATACTGCTTCCTGTGCTGCTGACCATCCTACATTTACACCTGTTGGTGCAGAAGGCAAGCCCTATTTCCACCTCCTCCTTGCACCTTGCATTTAAAAAAAATAAATTCCTCTACTGCTTTCCTGCTCTTTAGGCTGCCTTTTCCTATTGCTGTAAGTGTAGTTATACAGTCCTGGCCATGCTGTCTGATAACTGGACTGTACTGTCTTGTCACTTGACAAAATCAAAAGTTGATCAAAGACTCTTGAGCCAGATGTTGAAGTCTGTCTTCCTCAAATACCCAGAAGATGGGGATCATCTTGTTTCTCAAGTACATGCAGCACCAGAAATGGTAATAGTTTTTGTAGAGAGTACGTTTATTAGAGGTGCCAGAGAGTTCAGAACCTGCTTTGCAGGGTTTTTCCTTCGTGCAGACTGTGTGAGACACATGCATCATTAGAGAATGCACAGCTTGACCTCGTATGATCTGTCCTTTTGGTGAAGGTAGGGCCTAAAGCTTTCCTAACCAGGAGACTAATTTTAGACTTAAAACAACATGCTTCTCCTCTTAGATGTGGTGGTTCCCCCCCCTCCCCCTGCTTTTTGATCACCTGCTTGAATAAGTCTTCAACCTAATTAAGTCTTCTGTTAATTTCATGGAGCCTTGTACTAGTTTTCTAACTGTAAAATAGCAAAGTTATTTTGTCTTGTGTTTAATTGCATTAGCAGCACCCTAATGCAGTGCATGTGCCCGCTGGGGGCAGCAGGCACTGTCAGTTTGCAGGAGTCTTTCTTTCCCAGGTGGTTGAAATGCTTAAAGCCTGCCCCCTCTACCTGTACGAAAGCAGCAGGATGAGGCAGAAACTTTGGACTGCAGCTTGCGAAAGCAAAGTGAACTTGACTTTGTCCCAGCCCAAAAAGCTCTATTGCATTAGAGTTTGGGTGAAAGCCTCTAGCAGTTGCCAAGAAAGCAACTGCCTGCAGCAAACAGTGAGCGCTGGAGCTGCCCTGGCGCTTTCCCTTGGGCACTGCCCCTTGGCTGGAGCTGGGCATGGGACTGCACCGCGTGGGAGGCCGTGTCAAATGCCTTTTGTAGCGTGGGATGGGGAAAACGGGGCTGGCAGATACAAACGCAGCCAACCATAAAGTGGAAGTCTTGCATGGAGGGATGGGTTTGGTCGTCTTTGTTTCTCAAAGCTTCTGCAGCATGGGTACTTTGTAGAAAACAAAAAAATTTTCTTAAAGCTAGAGGGGCTTTCCTTCTAAAGGATAGATTTTACTGCTTTTACTTGAATCAGAGGTAGTAGTATTCAAAGTCACAGGTCTCCTGTTTAAAAATGTCAGCTTGTGTGTTGATGGTAGATTTCCTTGGAGTTTTGCACTTGACATTTTGGCTTAAAAATACCACCTTACCAGAAAGATCAGGGGTTTCCCTTTTTAGTAGCAGATTTTATTGAAAATGGAAATAAACTTGGTGCTAAGTAGCAACTGTAAGGTATATCCCTAGGGACATGCTCTTCTACTTCAGACTCCAGCTTGTGAAATAACAAAGCAGTTCTAGCACTAGCTTTGTGGAAGCTGCTGTGTAGCAACCTGCCTTGCAAGGGAGCAGGCATTTTAAGTATAACTAACTTTTTTAAGAGGAGGCTGAAGACAGGCTGAGAGAGTTGGGGTTGTTCAGCCTGGGGAAGAGAAGGCTCCAGGGGTGCCTTATAGCAGCCTTCCAGTACCTGAAGGGGGCCTACAAGAAAGCTGGAGAGGGACTTTCTACAAGGGCATGGAGGGATAGGACAAGGGGTAATGGCTTTAAACTGAAAGAGGGTAGATTTAGATTAGATGTGAGGAAGAAATTCTTCACTATGGGGGTGGTGAGGCACTGGAACAGGTTGCCCAGAGAAGCTGTGGATGCCCCTTCCCTGGAAGTGTTCAAGGCCAGGTTGGATGGGGCTTTGAGCAACCTGATCTAGTAGAAGGTGTCCCTGCCCATGGTCGGGGGGGGTTGGCACTAGATGATCTTTAAGGTCCCTTCCAACCCAAACCATTCTGTGATTCTATGAAATAGAATCTCCCTCCACCTAGGGAGGGAGATAAAGTTGCTGTTACAGTGAGAAAATGGCTGTTGCGTCTTCCAACTTCATTGTGTTATGTTACCTTCAGCAAATCAAAATAGTATTACATAAAAGTACAAAACCAGTAAGATGGTATCATGGAAACTTAATGATGTGATGTGTAAACATGACTGGAATTTGTTCATTTGATTTTTACAGGTGGTGTTTGAAGGTAGAGGAACTTTGCCAAATCCTACTTATTTCAAATATTTTTCTTACAGGAAGGAAGAAGAGAGGTAGGCTTTTTATAGTTAATCATTTGCAAGCATCTTGCACTTCCAACTTGTTGGTACTCGGCATTCTGTGGAACATCAATCAGCTGCCCATAAACAAAGGTGGGCAGTATATTTTCTTAAGTCCATTCACAAGATAACGTTTCTGCCAAATGGTTTTTTATGAAGGTGTGTTTAGAGATAAAGACCATGTAACTTGAGAACAGCATAGCATGCTTTGAAACGATGTTATTTTTATATGAATTTTTTCAATGGTATGTTTTTTTTTCTACATGGATTCAGGAGGCAGTTCTGTTTTTACAAATTGAAATGTACATTTAAATTGAAATTTACGGTTAAAGTAAATGAGAAAATTAGACAACTGCTGTGACTCTTTCGGGATTTTTGATTTGTGTTTTTGTTGTGGCAGCCACCCAATTCGTGTAACTAAGGTTGAAAGTCATAGATTTTTGGCTTTGCTTTTACACTGATGCTGACTTCTCTCTTGTTTTGCAAAGCTACAGTGCTTTTAAAAAAAAAAAAAGCTATGTATGTAGACTAGTCAGCAGTTAAGATGAAGAGTAAGGCTTTTGCCTAGTTGTCTTTGAGCTTTAGATGCCTGCTTCCACAGCTTTTGAAGTTAACATTTTTTTCTCAATAAGGCCAAATCTCTGAATCCCTTAAATTGGAGAGAGCTCTATAGAAGCCTTATTTACCACTAAAGTGAAGGCACATAATCCCACTGCATGCTGTCTGGATGCATATATCTATTACCAGCTGGGCCTGGAAAATGGTGGTATTTTCAGTTTAAGAATGGGCTAATTTGACCAGCATGATGTGTCAGAGTGCATTCTTGGCAAGTTTGCGGATGATACAAAGCAGGGAGGAGTGGCTGGTAGACCAGCTGGGGGCACTGCCACCCAGAGGGAGCTGGACAGGCTGGGGAAGTGGGCCAACAGGAACCTCATGCAGCTCAACAAAGGGAAATGCCACGTCCTGCGCCTGGGCAGGAATGACCCCAGGCACCAGTACAGGCTGGGAAGCAGCTCCCCACAGAAGGGACTGGGGGACAAGCTGACCATGAGCCACCAACGTGCTCTTGCGGCAAAGCGGGCCAACAGCCTCCGGGGCTGCATTAGAGCATCGCCAGCAGGTCGAGGGAGGGGATCCCTCCCCTCTCCTCAGCCCTGGTGAGACACGGCTGAAGTGCTGGGTCCAGGGCTGCATTTCCCAGTACAAGATACAGACTTACTGGGACTTCAGACTGATGATGAAAGGGCTTGGAGCATCTGACATACAAGGAGAGGCTGAGAGAGCTGGGAGTGTTCAGCCTGGAGGAGGGAAGGTCAGGGTGGGTTTTATCCTTGTGTATATACACCTGATGGGGGGGGAGTAGAGAAGACTGAGCCAGGTTCTTCGCAGTGGTGCCAGTGACAGGACAAGAGGTAACAGGCACAGACTGAAACACAGGAGGTTCTGTTTAGACATAAGAAGAAACTGTTTCTACTGTGAGGATGGTCTAGCACTGACGCAGGCTGCCATGAGAGGTTGTGGTGTCTCCGTGCTTGGTGCTGTTGAAAACCTGACTGCACACAGCCCTGAGCAACCTGTTCTAGTTGACCCTGTTTTGAGCAGAGTTGGACTCTACAATCTCCAGAGGCCCCTTCCCCGTTTCAATCAACAATTTTGTGCACTCTCCTCGAATGTACTTGGTAGGTGACTATGGTGCAGTACCACTTCCTTTGTGTACCTGGGGAAAAAATTCAGCCTCTCTCCTGAAGGGCTGAGGAAGGGAGTCAGCAAGTGAACTCAAAAATGCATGTAAAACTGTAATTACTGGTAACGTTTCTACCTTGAGCGATAGTCTGTGTGCATGTTCACACTGTGGTTGGCTGCCAAATTACTACTCATGGAGCGTTACTGTGTGTGTGAGGTGGTCCTGAACCCTTCATTAAAAATAATTACTACACAATTGCTTTACCAGGTTCCTATAAGCACTGATAGCTTGTGCAATGAGAGGAAATTCAGCAAGGGCAGCATATGGAGCTCTAGGTAACCAGGTAGCAGGTATCTGGGCTCGAGACAGCTCAGCAAGGTTGCAGTGGAGCAGAATCTTCAACCTGAACCTGTTTTTCTGAATGTAGATTAAAATGAAAGTGGAGAAGAGAGGAGACAAGGGTTATGGCTTCTTGAGGTGCTTTCACACGATTAGTCTTTCATGCAAAGAACTTGGCTACCAGACCAGCTCCCTGTTGATAAAGGAGGGAGCTCTGGAACCATCAGGTGAGTTTGCCTGGGTCTCTTCTGTTGTTAGGTGGAGTGGTCTGTTACTATCCCCTTGTTGCTGATACGGGTCCTGGACCGTTAGCTTTACAGCTCTGCAGAACTCCTGCAAGTGAGTTGTGGAACCCTGACCCCAGGAACAGCTGCTGCTAAAATGGGTGTGTGGCCTTTGGTCTCCTCAGGCCTACAGCGTGATGCAGGCTTCTGCACTGGCTATGGTATTGCTGCTGATTTTGTCACTGGTCCTGAACCTTGCCACTTCCTTGGCTCCAGTTAGAGCTCTATTTTAAACACTTATTTGAGCGAAGCAAGGCAGCGTATAAGCACATAGACTCATGCTGTGCTTAAGCTTTATTCTAGATAAAGGGTGCAGAGCTAGATAGTTATGAACCAGCAAGTATTAAGAACCAAAGCAGAAACTGTTGAGAAGTGCACCTGAATTAGCTCATCCTTATGCTGGACTGCAGCAATCATCTCTCTCCCCTTCCCACTGCTTGGATTATGACTATTGCTCTATGTTTGAGTGTGTCCTTTCTCCTTCCCTTCTCTTGTTCTACCCTGGAGAACACCAATGGGAAGAAGCAGAATTTGCTTTCACTAAGCTAATGCTGTCTTTTAGAGAAAGCCTTGAGACTTAGTAATGCTTGCTATGGTGAGAGGAAATGCAGGGGAACAGCCTAGGCAATCCTTCTAGAAAAGACTGCAGAGTAAGATTCTTTCTAAGGGACTTGAGTATGTGCTTAATACTGATGATTGAGGCTAATGAACTCCCAGCCTCCCATCGCTCTCTACGGGTCCCAGGATAGACTCTTCCATTAATACTTCAGTCTCTTATGACCCCTACATGTCTGGTTGAGATGTTCTTGGGGGAAGAAAAAGTATCAGAATTCTGAAAGGCAATTAGCACAACTTTCCCCTTCCTTTCTCTTCCCCTGAACTACCTATCAGTAGAAAGAAGCTTTTAAACTACATTCATTTCCTCACCAGAAAGGACAGCAGAGAAGGACAGTATTTGAAAGACTGCACAGCCATAATGAGTAGATTTGTCAGATCATCTCACTTCAGTAGGTGGCCCTTGGCTTAAAAAGAAAAGGACCAAACTGCTTTTGCACCCTTATTTAGGATGAGCACAAGGTGAAGAAAGTTTGAGATCTGAGGCCATTATGTGCTCACTATAATATGGCATCTTTCAGAAACATAGATAGAAATGGTAGGGAAAGTCATGAATAAAACCAGCTGTTAAATCAGTGACAGATGGCCGCAGCAGTCTTATAGATAATGCCGTAACCCACATTAGATAAAGTTTAAAAACAATAAAAAAAAAAATTGTAATGCTACTGTAGGAACTAATTCCAGTACACACATGGCTTTCTGTCCACATCAAGGCATTTTATTGAGGTATAAATTTTGCAGATGAGGTAACAATTTGCATAGGACTTATGCAAAACAACTTCACAATTAAAATTTACTTGGCATTAACTACCATACATGGAGAACGACTGATAATTCCTGCTTGTTAGATTCTCCTCAATGCACAGTTCTGTTAATGCTAGTGGTAGGACCGTGGAGAAGGTACAGCAGTTGTAGCTAATGGAACCAGTCAGATTGAAAATGCTTTCATACAAATTTTACAGCTTCTTTTCTGTGGTTTGTATTAGAGATTACCGAAACAGACAATGCTTGCTACAATTTAAAACAAGCTTGTCCAACGCAAGAAAGGGGGTGCTAGCAACGACAGTGGGGTGGGTGAGTGTGGTTTTGTTGTTGGGTTTTTTAAAGAAAGCTTTTTAAGTTATTGGAATAAAAAGTCCCTTGCTGTCCAAGTTGGTATTTTGAATTTGGCACGTGAGTTTTAAGTTGTTAGACTTCTTAAGGCTAAAACATGGAAGTGTTGGTCAAGATGATACATTCTTGTGCTATTAAATGCTTCTCTTACATACTTACATAAGTACAAGCTCCATTTCCTTAATTTCAGATTAAGAAATTCTATCAATGTATCTTTAGTGTAGCTCCCCTGAAGGCTCCTTTGAAGCTTGTAAAATAATTTCACTTCAGTCATAAAGAATATACAGAAAGTTTCCTACAAAAAGTTCCGTTACTATTTGACATGTAAAACATTCCTTGCTGGTGAATGTTAATATTCTAAGACCTAGTAGCAATTCCTGCAGACAGTAAGAATCGTGATATCATTAGAACTATACTATAAAATGTACACAAGCATAGATAGAAAAATTAACCAGTTGCCCATTGAAAGTCATTTTTCTAAACCAATTCAAAAAGATTATCAAAATACAAAACCAGCTTAAAAAAACAGCCTGAGGTAAGAGTTAAATGCAAATAGCAATCTTTTTCTTAAAAAAATAGCTGTATTGAAATTCTAGGTACTTAGAAAGTTACTTACTGTCAATAAAAACTTTTACTAACAATCGTAAGGAGTACTTTCACTAATACAAAAGTATATAAACATTGTACACAGATTCAAAGTAAAAAAGTACAATATTGTACTTAAATTTCATTTAAAAATATATAGTTATGACAATTCAAACTTTTACCATACACACAGTTAACTGGCTTTGGATTAGCTGCTGCTACCGTTGTCCATGGAACAGTCAGCTAATTCTGTGTGCTGCTGACTTTCAGCTGTGCTAGGACATGGTATTTTACCATGTCCATTTGCCTGAGTAAGTCGTTGGCTGTAAAACAAAATGTAAGCTTGAGCCTTGCATACTTCTTCCATAGTGCACATGTTGAGTTTCGAATCATTGCAGTGTACCCAAAATCCTGCAGTGAAGAAATACACCCAAAAAAGTCATCAGGACACTGATTTGAGGTAATTGCATTGTATTTAATAATTAATTAGTGAGTCCCATTTAACAAGTTGTGTAGAAACAGTATACTGTTTCAATTGATCTAGTATATTTGCCTCTACATTTTAAAAGCCCAGCTTAGCTTCCTCAGATTTATGACTGTTTATAGCCAGAACACGTTTAACAAGCCAATACAAAAATTGGATTGTTTTGGTCTACAGAACTGCAATTCTCATTCCAGGCAGTTCAGCTACAAGTGACTCCCTTTTACGTTTGAGAAAAGACAGTAAGCTTCGAAGTAAGCAAGCTTAGTTTAGAATTACAAACACCCCTTTCTCCCCCACTCCTTAGTTCACAGCTGGTCCCTACCTCCTTCTGAATTGTAGCAGTAGGCAGTGTAGTGCCCTGAGCCAAATCCTTTCCCGTGATGCATTACCACAGCAGACAAGTCATAGATAAAGCAGTCAGGTAGGAGGGACTTGAGGGATTCTCTGCAGCAGTAAGGCTCCATGTTCAGCATTTGATCAAAATTAACATGTACGCCAATCTTCTCACGATGATTGCGTCCTGACCACCTGGAAAGTTAAGTCAAATGAAAACTGACATTGTTTTCAAAGAAAGAACACGGCATTCTGAATTATGTTTTAACGTAAGTTGTCTTCACTGTTGTCTTTGTGCACAAAATAAATGCTAATTTGCACACTTCTTTCTAGGCTTCCTCTTTCGCTTCTCCTTTATTTCAAAGCCTTTTAAAATGTCTATGGTACCTACTATTCTCATCTTCTGAAATATCCATCTTAAGATCTGTGTAATGGTTAGTGGGAAGTACTTCCCACGTATTATATCTCATTGGTATTTCTCATTTATTCTATCTCATTTTCAGCTTCCTTTGTATTCGGGACAGACTCTGTACTAATGTGTGGACTAAGAGTTCACAGAGATGCAGTCTCCACTTCCTTACTCTCAGGCTAATGCATTAATGTATTTGGTTATTTGAAGGTTATGTGGGACTTCCACTGAATACAATCTCAGTTTGTACATAGTGAATATGAGCATTTACTCTACCTGAAGATAACACAAGATTAATTTTTACCAACAGAGTTCACAGCAAGGTTAGTAGGCTTTGACTGAAAAGAAGGATGAAGTAATTTTGGTATTAAAGTAGCAAGTAGTTGGAATCAAAAAGGTCAATTCTCTCCTTACAGCTATCTTATTGATGTTTAAATTAAACAAGAAAAAGAAGTTCCTAATAACTATTTCTCATCATACTAGTAAAGGGAAATGAAACTGATGCTGAAAAACATTGATCCCAAACAATGGAAGAGCAGGACTGAACTGGTCAGTTTGCAACACTGTTTGTGGTGGTACTACTTACCTAAACCGTTTAAGGTGTAATCTGAGAACCTGAGGTAGTCGACACACCATAAGCTGCTTCTGAGCTTCTGTGAGTATAACTGGTTTAGAAGAAAACTTCCTCCGTTTTGCTGAGGCCAAACACACAGTTACACAATACAAATCTTGATAACAGCCTTGTATTTCAGTTTAAGATTTATCCACCAAATTTATGTGGACCTAAATAGCCACTGTATATGCCTCCTTAAAAAGGATACACTCTGAGAGCCATTTTGCAAGGATTATTTTATGATGCAAGTATAAAATACTTGTGGTCACTTAGGTTAGTCACCTTAATTTAAAAAGCTGATGGGTTCTTCAGCTGGGAGTATCAGAATCCCCATTGGTGTGTGATCAGACTTTATCTAAGAGAAGCATCACACTTTAAAACATCCTTTGAACAGTTCCATCTTCTAGATGGTAAGTAATAGCTATCAAGTGACCGCACCAGGACTTCGTTTGCAACATACTTTTAAGACTTCTAGTATTTTCCTTCCATGCTTTCACAGTCAGTTTACTTTATATTTTACACAGAGAACATATGCATGAGTACATACTGCCTTTACTCACTGTTGCACTGATCACATGCATATATCTTTCCTTCCAAAGCTTCAGTTTCTGTAAACTTGGCCAGCATTTCTGTCAGCAGACATGGATACTGAGTCGACATCTCCTTGCCGTTGCAGTGATACCTCTCAGGAAACTCCAGGGACAGGTCCCAGAAAGGTTCTATGGTATTTGATTTATTGTCACAGGCAAGACATGTAACCTGTAAAACAATATTTCACCAGTTGCTTATACTCAAAAACTTACTTTGCTAAAAGCGTACCATAACATAGCTCTCCAAAAAAAAAAAAAAAAAATTTCCCTAGAGATAGATAACTGATGCAACCAAAGACAAGACATGGTCATTTAACAAATGAAATGATACACCTAATTTCTTTTCTCTGAAGTAACATGTCCAATACTGATATCACAAATAGGTATGTGTTCTTATGTTATACTGAGAAACAAAAGCAGTGTCAAAATGGTCTGTCTGGGACTGTCCAAGAGGAAAGCAGCTGGTGGAGTCTCGGGAGTCTTTTCTCCAAAAAGAAACACTCCAAAAGGAAAATTTACATGAAAGAGAGAAACTATAGTTTAGGTTAATTAAAAAAAAAAACAGCTGGGGATTTTAAAGTCATATCCTTCTTACTTTGTAAGTCTTCCAGGGAAGCCTGGATTAGGAAGCACACTTCTTCAAAGAAAAATTAACAGGTAAAAATAATTTATTTCTTCTTTCAGTAAGTAGATCCATCGTCACACTAGGGAAAGGACAAGCAGTAAGACAACATAAATAAAGTGTCAAGAAGTGAAATGAGTCAACCTGGAAAATGCAGATAATACAGCAGGGGACAATTAATTTATGATAACATTCAATATTTTGGAAAGTAAGTTAAAAGCAGTAGCTCTTCTACGCTGGAATGGCAACACATTAGGTGTTGATTTGCAATGCAGTCTTCTAGAAGCCAGCTCAAGCTGTTTATAGAAGAGCGTCACATCATTTGAGTCTTCCTCCAAAGGATCTCCACCCTTCCATGATCCATGCAGATGAGTAACTTCTATTAGCAGCTGAACCTATGCAGTAGTGGAACTCCATTTAGGCTGTAACAAGCCTAGTTCATAAAGGCTGTAAAGAAATACCAGTAAATATCAAGTGTGTGTGTGAAACTGAAGATATGTTCACCTTGGTATGCTGAATGCAACAAAGTACAATACAATCCTGAACAGTAATTATCTGAATTTTCTACTGTTAATGTATTTATGGGCTTATAAGTTGCAGTTGATCACTAACTGAAGCGGCTCTAACCTCACTGCTCTAGAAAAGATGTATTCGGAAAATAAGTTGAATTTTAATTGGACTCAGATAGATAGCTTTCATAGAACTTCCATAAGCATTCAACATGTTCCTACCCCCTTCCCCAACAATTAAACTTTCCCACCAAAAAAATTAAAGGAACTCAAAATTTTCATTGGACCGACTGTTAAGATACTGTTATTTATCAGCTCAGAATAACAGCCAGGTGTGATGAGACACCACCATTCATGTTTTACAGTAAATGGAATATCAAATATCTCCTTAGGCTTGCACCACAAAGGTAAATAATTGCCAAATTAAATCTCTGTAAGTATGCTTTCTATTTATGAAAATACCACAAGTTGTCTGGAACAACTAATACAAAGATGTAGTAATAAAGGAATGATGAGGGATCCAAATATTGTTATTTCACAGGCATGCCTTTGTGTTCCTGTCCTACATAAATTCAGTGTCGTTCTCTTCAGTTAGGTTAGTAAGCCTACACAAGTGTAAAAATACCCTCAGTTTTGTTCAAGAGCTCCTTTATTTTCCTCTGAAGATTTGCCGTTATGTAATTACTCACCCTGCTTTGTCTGTTATTTCATGACCGTTTATATAAGGACAGATCTGTCACCTTATGCTACTTCCTCCCTGGTGGTCTTGTGAGTAATTATTTAATGCATTCATTAGCTACAACAGCTTATACATGATCTGTGCATTAGCTACCTAATGTGCATGTGTATTTGTGTACCAGCATACATGTTTAGCAGTGGAGTTAGGAAAGCTGTCAGCTGAAAGCTGAAAGCTGTTAGTTCTAAGAAGAAAATGCCACTGCCTTGTTCTTAGAAAACAAAACTTCGAACTTACATGGCAGAAAAGAGGAGAATCTTCTGTTTTAATTTACACTGACAGGAGCTTCTTTTGAAGTGCTAACATCTGGCAAAGTTTCAAAGCCACAAACTATTAGTAATTCAGAGCTGGAATCTGGACTTGGAGACAAAATTATATGTTTGGCCACAGTTCAAGCTAACTCCAGCATAAACACAGAATGACTAATAGATTTCTGCTGTACAAATGGGTGATTTTGTCGGGCCAAAAGTTTATTTAATTGACAAGTTACTTAAGAATTTGTTGCACGTGAATGCACACTGAAGATTAACGGGCTCAGGATGAAGTACATACATGAACTCAGTACAGATAATTTTAACAAGTTAAATTTATTGTGTAATGTTAACAATCTAAGTTATTTTACAATCCTCTTTCCCAACTAGTTAATAAGTACTATCCCAAAGAAAAAAAAACAATCGATCCAGCTTCCAGTTTTTGCCTCTCAAAAAAACAAAAAAAGATTAACTGATGCCATAGTGCTGCTTCTCATCTCGTCATGCAACTGTGAGCAAAGCTGATTTGTGTTGACAAAATCCTGTACCGATACAGAGCTGCACTTATTTCCTCAAATGCAAGACACTCCTCCTCACCACGACGCTGCAGCAGAGTTAAACTCTTCAGAGTTATCTGCGTACTTGCCAACAGCCAAGTAACCTGATGTATTTGGATAAGCATACACCCAATCATATCGGCCGCAGTGCGCTAACTGCTCCTGTACACACTCTCACTAAATGGTAAATGAGAGGTAAGTCAGGGCTGGAACAAAGGCTGGAATTATTTTTCTTAGCCAGGCCTGAGCTTACAAATTGGATTACTCAACAAGTAGGAGGATCCCTACCCTTCTGTGGAATCCATCTGCACTGGCCTGTCCATCAGCACGGGCTTCACAACACTCCCATCACTTCTCTCTCTGTCCTAAACGGGACTCTTTTATCTTGCACTCCACTACCATTCGCACAGTACAACCTAGATTTTCTTTTTTCATGAAAAGCACTGAAATTGTATAAACTGCTCAAAAGTTGAACAAGATGTGAGGTTTTTATAAAAAACAAAACAAAACAAAAACCTCCCAGACGTGAACTCAAAGAGCTGGCAAAAACTTTATGTATTTGTCCAATGTAACTGTTTATGGTATGAGTATGCACGACAGTAATAGGGAAGTGAGTCTGCTCTAGCAATCTGGTTAGTGATGTGTATCTTTTTATGACTATATTTTACAAATTCAGAGTTTGATTTCACCTCCTCATTATATTCCATAATTGCTATTTTAAGGAGCCTGAATGCTGTCATGTATAACAAAGGTACCTGAGAAGTTTACATTAGAGCAAAGAAACTAAATTACTGGTTTTAGCTAGTCTGAAAACTCTACCTTATGTTCTGCCCTGACCACACTCTCATGCCTTGAAACAGGGGTACTATATACAATTGTTTGGTTAAAGCTCAGTATTCAATCATGGGCCAAAGGCCAGGCTGAAAAGAGCTCGATCAAATTGCTTGATTCAAGCTAAGCATGGAGGCCACTCAGACAAGCATCATTGTGTCCACAATAATTTGATGGACAGCCACTGCCCCGCATGGCATTCAGCCTAAATGCAGCCAAAGAGAATAGTTAATATATTGCTGCAGAAGAAGCCAACTCCATCATCAGCTGTTTTGCCTATGTACCCTGCACTTGCATGGGAGAAAGACAACTGTTACCATCTCTGCTCAAATTCTTTTTTGGTTTTTAAGAACAGCAAGATGGCCAGTCCCATTTCTGTGCTTTCACTACTGAATTTTTCACTATATGAGACATATATACAAAGAGTAGTAATTGAATTTTTCCACAGTGAAGTAATAAAAGTAGAAGGGGATTTCTAGGATACTGCTATAATATGGAATTCCACATGGCAGAACACACTGTATTTCTTGTTATAAAAAAACCTGAACTTTGTAGTGATGAGCATACAGCATCATCAAAATGATCTGTATCTATTTAAAAGAATAACATAAGCATAACCACAGCGAACCGTGGTCAGTGATTCAATGGCCTCCTATAGATTAACTTAAAACGTCACCTTTGTCTAGTCGGAAAGCAACTTGACAACCATTTTGTGATTCCGGCTACACATAAAAGCACAGAGACTAATATCGGAATATAGAAATCAGTACAGACGTCATGGATTGGTTTAAGTGCAAATCCTCCTATGACCTACCTGAAGTTCTCATAGTTTTTAATAGTCTATTCAGTGGGAGACTTAATACCCAGCACTGCACGAGTCACCCTCAGCGTCCTTCCCCAAACTTTAACTCACAGCATACTACCCAAAACTGCAGGGCTTCAAACAACCCAAAGATTGCACATTTCCCCTTCTCTCAGACAGTCTGTCCTGAAATGCGCCAGTTGAGCAAGTAAATGGCGCAAGACTTGCAAGGAGAGGCACTGCCTTTTCAAACTTTAAACACAGTTTATATACTATGTTGGTTAGAACCTACTTCACTTGCTGGGTCTTGGCATAGTCATTTCTCTGAGCACTGCATACTGTTATTCTGCCATGCTGAGCAGGGCCGGGGGGAGGCATTTTGCTCAGATTCCATCTTAAACATGATCAGGAAATAATCAAACCGTTTGGGGTTTTTTTTTGTATGCCTAGAGATACCAAAAGCTAGTTCTTACTAGGCATTGCTATAATAAATGGTGAATTATTGGGAAAAAAACCTCACAGCCCAAGATAGGTTTGTCCAAAGAAGAAATGGTAAATAATCACAACTTTGCTGTAGAGGAAACTCATTACTAAATCGGCATAGCCATTGCTCTTCACTGTCACTGCTATGTTTGGTGTTGCTGCAACAGAAATCTAGGCAAAGAGCTTTTACCTAAGGCACCAGATTCAAAAGCTCTGGAATCCTCACAAGAGACTTTCAAAACCCACTCCAAATAGTTTCTAAAGGGTTCCTCACCACTCCAAAAAGATGCTAAAATTATATTGGCTAGGTATTTCTTTGATCACTTACATTAAATTTGAATTTACTCAACAGCACTCTATAAAGAAATCATCAACAACTACTTACTGCTTTGCAACATGCGCCAGTTCAGTAAAACACTACATTCACAATTCAAAATTAATTTTCTTCCTTGAATTAGGAAGCTTTCACATAAATCAGCACAAACCTTATTTTTCCCCCTCCCTTACTGGGTCTTTTTTAGCCACAAAAAGTACTGATTGCCCTTCTCCTTCCACCTGCCTTGAATTAGAAGTCATCCCTGATTAAACTGTAAGAATAGAGGGAGCTGGCTGATGATGTTGCAAGGCCATTCTTCATCTTTGAAAGGTCCTGGCAAGGTCATGGCAATCAGGAGAGGACAGGAAGAAAGCAAGTGACACTCCTGTCTTCAAGGAGGAGGATCTGGGGAACTACAAGCCAGACAGCATCACCTTGATCTCTGGAAAGGCTGATGGAGCAAAACCTGGAAACCATTTCCAAAGGTATTAAGAATAAGATGATGATTGGGAGCAGCCACCATGGATTTATGATGGGAAAATCATGCTTGACCAACCTGATAGCCCTCTTCCTACAATGAGATGAATGGTACAGATAACCAGTGGATGAGTGGAAAACAGTGGATATTGTTTATCTTGACTTCAGTGAGGCTTTCAACACTGTATCCCGTAACATTCTCACAGAAAAAAATGAAGCACAGGCTAGATAAATGGACAGCAAGGTGGACTGAAAACTGAATGACCTGCCAGGTTCAGTGGGTTGTGGTCAGCGACATGAAATGTTGCTGGAGCCTAACCACTAGTGGTGTACCCCAGGGGTCGATACTGGAGCCAATTCTTTTAAACTCCTGGCAAGTTTGCAGATGACACAAACCTAGGCAGAGTGGCTGATAGACCAGAGGGTCTTGCTGCCACCCAGAGGGAGCTGGACAGGCTGGGGAAGTGGGCCAACAGGAACCTCATGCAGCTCAACAAAGGGAAATGCCACGTCCTGCGCCTGGGCAGGAATGACCCCAGGCACCAGTACAGGCTGGGAAGCAGCTCCCCACAGAAGGGACTGGGGGACAAGCTGACCATGAGCCACCAACGTGCTCTTGTGGCAAAGCGGGCCAACAGCCTCCGGGGCTGCATTAGGCAGAGCATCGCCAGCAGGTCGAGGGAGGGGATCCCTCCCCTCTCCTCAGCCCTGGTGGGACACGGCTGAAGTGCTGGGTCCAGGGCTGCATTTCCCAGTACAAGATACAGACTTACTGGGACTTCAGACTGATGATGAAAGGGCTTGGAGCATCTGACATACAAGGAGAGGCTGAGAGAGCTGGGAGTGTTCAGCCTGGAGGAGGGAAGGTCAGGGTGGGTTTTATCCTTGTGTATATACACCTGATGGGGGGGGAGTAGAGAAGACTGAGCCAGGTTCTTCGCAGTGGTGCCAGTGACAGGACAAGAGGAAACAGGCACAGACTGAAACACAGGAGGTTCTGTTTAGACATAAGAAGAAACTGTTTCTACTGTGAGGATGGTCTAGCACTGACGCAGGCTGCCATGAGAGGTTGTGGTGTCTCCGTGCTTGGTGCTGTTGAAAACCTGACTGCACACAGCCCTGAGCAACCTGTTCTAGTTGACCCTGTTTTGAGCAGAGTGGGACAAGATCATTTCCAGAGGTCCTTTCCACCCTCAACAATTCTGTGTGTGCACGCATGTGTGTATGTGCATGCGCACAAGTGCACGTTAACTGTCAGGAAGTTATCATAAAAATGAAGAATGAAAGCCGAGCAACTGAGGGAAGACACACAATGTTTGGTAACAAAAAAGTTTTCTAAAATAATAATTTGATCTTTAGTGACTATTTTGACAAGTTATTTTGTTATTATTAGACTCAAATATACCTTTACATCTCTTCACACACAAAATTAATAATACTAAGAAATTCAATAATCTGAATTATTATTTTGGCATTATTTAAGAGTAGGTAAAAATATTTAGAATCATCCTGTCTGGCTTACAGAAAAGGCATTTTTTTCCTGGTAATTCTCATGACAAGAGGCTTATTTTTAACTTTAGGACGTTTTTAAAGCTTTGCCAACACAGTGGTAGAAGTTTTACCAACGTAGTGGCCAAAAAGCACAAGATATATCAAACATCCAGTATGTCTTTTCCTTAGTAACTACTGCTTCTTACTTCCAGAAAGCTTCGTACTATATGGGTTAAACTGGGGGACAGTTACATTGGGCAATTCATTTGGGATCTGTATGTGCTATACTCCAATGTCAAGAGTGCCTCCAAATCAGCTGTATCAGAAACACATTTCTATTCTTTCACCATTTTTGATGTCTTGGTAGTCTTGACTCAGACTTTTTGTGAATATTAAAATCTTCAAAAATACGATCCAAAATGGCCCTCTAACTTTCAAGCAATCAAAACCTGTGTACTCAACGTTATCAGGAGGGTAAACCAATTTAGTTAAAAAGCTGAAGTTCAAGGGGTAAAAGCTGTGTCTACACATAAGATTTTGCCAGCATAAATATCTGCAAATTTCCTAGATCTGCTAGGCTAGCTTCCGAGATCAGCTAGATTATCTAGATCAGCTTTCACAAATACTTCATACTAGTTTCCCTGTCTCCCTTACCCCTGGTATAAATCATCCTGACAAAAATTTTAATACTGGTATAACTACACACACCAGAGTTTCTGCTAGTATGATTTCTGTGGACACGTGGGACACAATTTTCCCAAAGCAGTGCTGAAAATATAAATTTACTTTGGAAGCTAAAATCTGCTATTTCAATTTCTGGATTTTTAAAAATAGACCTGCCCACTTCCTTGCTTAATATGGACAAAGTTGGAAATAAAGATACTTTAAAAATTGTTGCATACTGTGCTATTTAGCTGGGACCGTTTTAAAAAATACAAGCCAAAACACTAGAGACAGACGGTAGCTAACCTACTTGAGCTCTTGAAGTGTACTTCAAAGGTCTGTGGATCAGTATGAGTCAGTTTACCACTGGCACATAACTTCATACTGCAGTATTTCCTCCTTTCCCACTGAAGGATCGAGGACAGAAGACAGTGGGTACCTTCCACAAGAGTACAAGCACTGAGGGACTGAAAACAACTGGGATTTTAATAGACATACTGGCATCTGCTTACAGTCCAATTGGGCTGAGAGGGATGAGCCACTGTTCCAGTAGATCTGCCTCTGAAAGCATAGGTTTACAAGACACAGACTCCTTCACCCAGTAAGTGCTATAGCACAACTTTCTCCAGGCAGTCACTGGAGGAAGACTAGCCTGTGACAAAGGAAAGAATACAGAGAAAGGGGTTTGTAAGAGAGGAAGGGGTTTGTAGCTCTATATCCTATCTTTACTTCCCTTAGATGTATCGGGTATTGAAGTTTCACAGTCTGTACTGCAGAGTAAGAGGCTGTAATCCTAAAAAGGATACTGGAATAAAAAAAAAAAAGAAGAGGCAATGCACTCATGCTATTCCCGGAGTTACTCATTACCTAGTTTAGTATTCCATAAAATACTAAAAGATTTCAAGTAGTAGATGAGGAAGACTTACTTTAAATCAGCTGAGAACATAAAACAGAAACAACTAACTCATACAAAAGGTGCAATTGTTTTGACATCACCTAAAGCTTTTGCTAGTTATCACAAAGTAATCTGCATAAAATCTCACACACACAATTTTCTCCTTTCTTAATCTTACATTCTAAATTCTGTTGCAGTGCTGAACCAGGCAGCCATTTCAATAGCAAGAGACTGATGGCAAACTCAGGATTATGACGTCCCTTCAAGTTAAAACAGAACAGCTAGAAGAAGAGGGGAAAATGTTTTATTGCACATGTGAAAGTAATGTGAAACCTAAGTAAACATACAGCTTATCTGCATTGTAAGTGATCTTCTGTGTACTGTATCAAGAGTAGTTCATAGTATTCCTGAGGTTTGAAGGTCAAGAAGATTGACTTTACTGCACTTGAGTATCTCACAGAATCAAATATCTTTAACTAATATTTTTAGTACAAAGGGATAGTAAATATAGTAACTTTTTAGTGATCCTAAACCAGAAGGCAACTGCTGCACAGAAACAAGCTTCTCAGTTCCCCTTACTTCACTGAATTAAGATGTAGTTTATAAAATACTCTAGACTAAAATCCCATCCTATTTTCAATTAATGCAGCAGGCTATGGCTCCAACTATCTTCTAGAGAGAAATTGTAATACTGTTACAGCTTGAGGTAAAGTTAAGCATACAAGGACAAAGCATACACTTCTTGCTTTTAAGAGCTAACATTGTCAAAGATGTGGTGATATAGCAAGAAATCTTGCATATTTTTCTTCAGCCCTGCATGGATGTTTTCATGTCTTTTTAACTTCATTATAGCAGTTTGTGCCATTTCTGACAAACGCCTAGCGAAATCATGATGCACGACTCTTACTGAGGAAAGTAACTGCCTAATAGAGTTTTTAAAGCTCATCCTTCCATGTGCAAACACCAGGGTCTGCATCATTAAGATGACCTGAAGAAATTTTATCAAGGAGGAAATGTAAATTTTCAGGAGTTACCTTTTGCTTTTAATATTTATCATGTTCAAAAGTGCTAGTGAAGACTAAACTGGAACAAAGGAGTGGCAGAAGACAAAGGGAACATTAGGAGGTAAAGTGTTGGACACTGCCTTTAGGACTGCCTAATGAGCCAAGGAGAAATTACTACAGGTAACAGCCTCAATACTCTTTTCTTTGCTCCTCTCACTTGAGGCACTCTGAAGTTCATCAAGGCTGTATTTTGTACACAGACGTTGACCAGCAGCAGTAAAAGAGCTGTGTGTTGTAGTCACAGAAGTCACAGGATAGCTCAAAACTGTTTAATTCCCTTTCAGTCTTACTCAATGACACTTGAGTGAATTCTCACTATTCCCCTCCCTGGTTTCAGGAAGGTGGGAGGGCTTCTAGCCACAAGCCTCTTCACATAACAAAGCTAAAAACATGTAAAAGAAGTGGTACTGCTGAAACAATGCTTAGTGCCTTCAGAGTCTTGAAAATTCTTCCAAACAATGAGTCCTGTTACAAGGCTTGGAATGCAACCATGTATTCTCAGTATACTTAAGTGATTACTTTGTTTTACTAACAAAGTTACTATTTTGGAGAGGAATGTGATTTTTAAATAGAAAGCTTTAATTACATAATATACTAGACACTTATATTAGCACAACCCTGACACAAGATACATTGACTACCCCGAGGAAAGGAAGTATGCCAACAGAAATGTTCTTACACTGGGCCAAACGGAAGGTAGAGGATGATCTGGTTTTATTAGTAGATACAACAGTTTCTAGCAGTTACGCAAAACCTAAGATGACCTAAAAGCTAACATATGCTGCAAACAATCCTAATTTTAAAAGTCCTGTTATCTTATTATAAAGTTTAAAGATATCATAGCAGTAAACAATCCTACTTTAGTCAAAAAACACTTGGATTTCTAGCTTCCCATACTAGAACATTAAACCATCAATCAAATAGTCAGAACAATCAGAACACATTTTTGTTAATTTGTGTTAAACCTCTACTCCTTTACACAACATATCCATTAAATGCTTCTGCACTCCCTCAGTAACATGTGCATGCATACTAAAGACCAATTCCAGGGAGCCAAGACTTTCTCAACCTCTGTTCCTGCTGCAATGTGGTTGGTTTTTAGATTAATTCAACAGAACCCAGCATTTATTTGTTCAGTCAGGTCTCAGACGTTTGTACACACACACATAATATATTATTATGTGGATATGTATATGGGGATATGCATAATAGTAAGTGGACACATCGAAGTACTTAAGAGGAAGCAGAGAAGAAGAAAAAAGGAGAGTAGTCAGGCAGAAAAAAGGAAAACAACGGCTGCCTCCACGCCACAAATTTGGTTCCTGTGTTGACGGAACCTTCTATATCTTTCTGTTGTAACAGAAAAGTAGTATTCCTGTACATAGCATCATGACAGGCAATTACTCTGTAGTAATGAATCTCAAATTCAAGCTATTTACTGAAATAGTTCCCTGCTTGGCATCCATTACCTAATCAGTTTCCACTTCAATGAGATTAACACCTTCCTTAACATCTTTTATCTAGTATCACTATAGTGATATGCTAGATGCTTAAAATTGTAAATTCTTTATTCCTGCAAATTAGTTTGTGCTTAACAGCAAAGTCAGATATTTCTCAGTAGTTGCAAAGGTGTGCTTTAAAGTACCAAATTTAACACTTTTATGTTTATCAGGTGACTCTTCTATTGAAAGTTTTAGGAGTACTCAAATGACCTTCCCTCTGAAATTGTGAGTATTATATCCTCCCCATCCCTCCTCGGTAGTTATAAATGTATTAACCTTTGAAGTATGCCCACCACTGACCAGTATAAATCCATAACTACAAATCATTACACACCTTAAAAAAAAATTATAAAACATACCTGACTTAATAGCTGTCCATGAAAAATGTTGTTAACCACATTCAAAACCTGTTTTATAAGTTTTCTTTGAGAAGCAGGGATGAGAGCTGGGTATCTGGTCCCTGTAGTCTCCAGTTCCTGCTGCACTTTATCCAAAAGTTCACAGAGAAATTCCTGAGCATCTTGTTGGGCATATCCTCTGAAGGCTGGAATTAGTCTCCACACAGAATGAAGCATGGCAAAAGGAGACACCAGCGCCCATTTACCAGACCACATAACTTGGAACAGAGTATGCAGCTCATGACAGAGAGAAATATGCTTTGAACTGGGCTCCCTGGGCTGAATAAGTTCCATATTTCTGCTTTTTGATGCTCCTCCACTTAATCCAGAGGATAAGCTAGGCCGCCTCACAGAAGACGATCCCTTTACTTTCTCTTGGTTCTCATTCACATGTAATGTTGAGGCAGCTATTGACAGGTGTTTAGTTGAAGATCTGGTTTTACCATTGCTTGCTGTTGCCAGCAGTTCCTGAGTTTGGTTGAGATCAAGCTTTAAAAAGCATTCTCGAAAAATAAGTAAGTGACTTAATACCTGCAGGATAGAATTCATATAGCATGTATTTCCCAGGTTTCTTAGTCCTGTTACCCCAGGAGTCACCGTGGGCCTTCGTTTAATTGGAGAGTCACTTATTTTTTTCAATCTTACTTCATCTGAGGTATACGTTTTTTTCAACTCTGACACAGATTCCATGTTCTGTGACGTTTTTTGCAGGCAGGGTGCTGTTTCTGAGGACATTCTAATCTGATTTTGTAAACGACTGCTCTTTCTTGGAGGCATCTTTTCCATCTCTGCTTTCAACTCACGCTTTCGTTCTTGTCTTCTCTTCCTAGCTTTGTCCCTTCTTTCCTCTGCTTCTTCCCGACGCCTTTCTTCTTCCAAAATCTTTTTTCCAGTAGGTGTCAACTCAAGCCATGATCTGAATATTTTGCCCAGGAGCGCACGCCGTCGGTGCCAGAGAGCTGTAAACATGCGATCTTCATTCCGAAGCAAGGCTTGGGCACCACCATGTGAAAGGTAAGAATCATCACTTGTACCCATAGAACGCAAAGTCCTCCCACTTCGAGTAGTACACTCATAGTTTTGACTCTTGATTGCACTTAATGTACTTCGCAACAGTTTTAAATCACCAGTTGCGTTATCATTAAGAACATAATCATCGCAGAGATAACAGAAAACATACAGCTCATTTACTTCCAGTGCCACTGGGTGACTGCTTTCCTGAAAGTGCTTTAGTGCATGTTCTTCAATGTATCTTCCACACGCCACGTGTGAGCAGCTGAGGCACGCCCACACAGATTCGGTAGTATTGCAGTCCACGCAATGCCATTTCTGAGGATTGAGAATGGAGTGATCTTGGGCCAGTCGCAGACGTCCTATGTGCTTACACTTATCCATTGTTAAAACTGAAATTGCAGAGATACGCTGGCAAAACACATCATCCAAACTATTTTCTGTCCATGATATTTCAATCTGCAACTTAAAAAAAAAAAGTTATAAGTCACAGTTCATAAATACCCAACTGTATCACTTTTACAGGTGTCAGTATACCAAACTCATACTTGAGGTTAAGATCATGATCTCCATCCAACCAAGTCCCACCAAACATACAAAGGCAGGCAGTCATGTGATTGTGGAGCCACAATCAACATCATGAACAGCAGTTCGACAGAATACCACTGTTTATATTCCCAGTACCTTCTGGCTCAGGCCTGAGGTATACTAGCTACACTTTAGCTTGGGCCTGTTTTTTTCAAAGGAGCACTGATTTAGTTAAGACAGTTACAGAGTTTGGATACAAACATAACTCAAAATGGGACAGGTTGCCAGAGAAGCTGTGGATGCCCCATCATTGGAAGTGTTCGTGGTCAGGCTGGATGGGGCTTTGAACAACCTGATCTAGTTGAAGATGTCCCTGCCCGTGGCAGGGGGCTTGGACTAGATGACCTTTGAAGGTCCCTCCCAACCCAAACCATTCCGTGACTCTGTGATTCTAAAATGCTCCTATTATTTCTATTCCTAAGCATACAGGTGCAGAAGTGCAAAGTTCACTTAAATTTATTATGTTTACACAGTGCCAACAGTTCAGATAAATGAGGCTTTATGCAATTCAAACCCTTAATTAAACCGCACCTTTAATTAAATCACTGCTCCTTTGTGCTCAGGCAAGCCCATTATACCAGTGCTTTCTACAATAATGTATCTTCAATAAGTACATTTTAACATGTCATCCTAACACCTCTGAAAGAAAAAGTGTGACCTGGAAAAGCAGAACTTGATTTCTTCGTAAGTCAGAAATACCATCAGATATCTACCTCAGTTGCTGCAAACTTCATAGAAAAACTGCATTTTGAACAGATCTTTCTAATCCATGTCTTCAAAAAAATAATTTAAAAATTTGGCTAGTGTTGGCTTACATTCTTTAATAAGTTTATGTGGTAGCATGTATTTGTTCAAAGCTGATGTATTTGCTTTCTCCTATAAGGTGCATTTACCTAAAACAAACAGGCAGGCTCTGACTAACAAAAATTAAAGAGACAGTGATTCATTCTTTCTTTAAGCTTTTACCATCTTTCTTTCGACCATCTCTAGTTGAGAGAGATCATCTAGAGACAAACAATGTGTCAGGAAGTGATTACATTTGATCTGGGGTGTTCATGCCCATGATGTCACTGACTGGAAGTGCTACATAGCACACAGCACCAGCATCATTATGCACAGTACTTGCCAGATTAAACGGTTAATTCATCTGAGGAGTACCAAGGGTTTGTCAAATATCCAGGCTATGCCAAGAGAGACAAGTTATGCCATTACAAATGCATGCATGCTGTAGACCTGGCCTAGACTGTGCAATATCAAGGTCCAGGATTCTACGTTTTACAGATAAGCAAACCATGCAATAAAAATACTGAGTGATTTAGACAACTCTGGAAAGAACCCAAAAGATTATGTTCCAGCTATTATCCTTGAACATGCTAGTATTTCTCCATTTTTACAGTTCTGAAATACACAAGAATAGGTTACTCAATTTAGAACAGATGTCTAGGCTAGAATAAGCATTAGATTGAGGGAACCCTAACATACAATGACATGACACCGCTAAGGAAGGGAAACGGGTAAAAAGTTGCAGCTGGATAGGAAAGAAGCTTTACTTTTCATCTGGTACTTAGATAAAAACTGTAGTTAAAAGTTTTAACAAAAAATGACTTTGGTTAACTGGCCCACGGCTAGTGCCTTTTAAAGTGTTACAATACAGACACCAGCATCAGAGCTATAATAACTCTCTAAGTCCACAGCCAGCATCCAGCATTGGATGTGTTGTGTAGGTCTCATCCTGTAATACAAAAAAGGTTGAGCCAGCTGTAGTGAAACTAATAAAGTGAACACAGTTTTACACGCCCATATTAATCATCATCATTCAATTTATTTAAGAGTTGTCTCCAGTCCATACAAACCACACCAAGGAATTTCAGGCGCAGTGACCTCTGGGTACCCGTTCAGTAATTCCCAGATTAAGTACCAGCCATAGTGTATGACCAGAGGTTGAGATCCCATGTGCGCTGTGGTCAACAGATCACAAAAATAATGGCTTGCTGAACTTTTTCAGCTTGCTAGCATCCATAATTTTCATTCCTTCTAAAAGGCAGTCTATTCACAGGCTGCTAATGAGATTCTTTTACAAATAGTTGTGCATACTAAGTTTGCTTTTTATACTGTCTTTATAAATAAGACCACTAGTGCTATCGCATCTCTTCTCCTAGTCTGACAACCTGTTTTTCCCAACAAAACTGAGCTTTTCTAACACTGATAAAATTCACATAAATTTCAGAGTTGGACTATGTATGTTAATTCTTTCTGCAATATTAAAGTAATATCTATGTAAAGTGTGCTGCAAGAATTAAATACGGTAGACAGGATTTTAAGAGACAAGACTCATCTTTGTGTTTTTGGGCTAACAGAAATAGATTCTCCTGCATAACATATTAGTAACGGTCCTTTCCAGCAGGCCAGAAAATAACAGTAAACCCTGCCTTCCCACAGGGCTGTCACATACAGCAATGCTGTCAGTCAGTCATCTGACAGGTCGACCCTTTCTGGTTTTGTTAAAGTCACGGTGCAAACACTGTGCCTTATTTTTTCCTTCTTTTTAATATTATACGGTCAGAAAATTCGGTTTTCTCCATTTTAAAAACATCAGCAAGAGTGAAACTACTTACAGCTACAACGTAAGCAGATATTGGACCGAGGACAAAAGCAGTCCGCTGATTTCAGGACGACCACTGTGTAAACCAGGGTTGCACAATCAAGCTCTTCATGCAAAAGCAAGGCGATTCTACGAAAGCGCAAGATCAGCGCCTCGAAGAGCAAACCCTAAAGCCCCAGCTCCCCCACCAGCAACCAAGCCAGCATGACATTTTCCCACCTACGTCGATGTGTGGAGAAAGGAGATGGGGGTGGAAGGGGGGAGGGGGAGGAAACATCTTGGCATGGGAGAAGTCTGTCTGTGAAGAAAACGTGAAGAAATCAAAATGCAGAGTTTGGTCGAAAAGACAGAAATATCTGAAAAGAGTGTGAAAAAGCTGAAAGTACAAAACTGAGACCAAGAAAGTTCAGCTGAATGTCAGGCAGCACACTGACAGCATGAAGGTTTTAAGATGTGGAGCACTGAAGTACTGAGACTACACCAAGTCACAAAATTTAAAAACTTTACCTTAGAACCAAGACGTGGCAAGACAGAATAGCTCAGGGAAAAACAGGAGTGAAGTGACAGATAATGGTGGAAGAAACCTAAAAAATACTGCATACTCATTCCCACGCCTACTAGGAAGCTGCAGCTGGAATAAAATAGTACAAGCAAATGCTACGACGTTAAAATTCCCTAAAGAAAGTTATTCAGCGCTAGTTTCTGCATTCCTCTCTCCCGAGGTTCAGTTCTGTGCACACACACAAAGAAACTGTGAATTAGTTGATCAGCACTTCAGAGATCAAGCCCCCCTGTGTTCTTAGCACAGACCTGAGCTGAAGTAGTAAGCAAAATAACAAGTACTAACATACAGAATAGCACTACTGAAAGCTGAAAGCATTAAGTTGTCTAGGAAAAGAGAACTAGGCAAAAGTCTTTTCTTGCACCAAAGTTTCACAAGCAAGACATAAAGATAAAAGAATAGGATTTTTTTTTTTAATTGAACCGTATTTCAACCTTATTGACATGCCCGTTTCTTTAGCTTCACTAAAGAATGGCTGGCAAAATGTACACTTTGGGGTAACTCATGAGCTGAAAAGTACTCGATGTCAAAAACCAACAACTTAGAAGTCAATAAAATATATGTTTTCCTTCCGTTTGTATTCCATGTAAACAAGACATTAAGATTCATCTTCGCAGCTGATAAATTTTAAAATTGCAACTCTAAATATAAACAAAAGGAAATCTTTTTCCCTTAGTCACTACTTTCGTAATTAATTGCTTCGCACATAAATGAAAAAAATCAAACAGTCTATCTCAAGCGTTAGACTAGAAATGCACTACATAGTTTTACTAATACATATGCACAGACACACAAATTTAATGTAACAAAACGATTAATGGCTCGTGTGTGCCATTAATATTCTGGCTTTTAAATCAGATGACAGTTTACCAACTGATTTTCATCAGATTCAGAGTACCTGTTTAGTATCTGAAAAAAAAGGAATCATGGGTACCTTAACAACTGAAAGTTTTAGATAACAAGTATGCTAACTAGAATGCAGATGTACTGCTTTACTGCTTTCTTAAACAATTTTCCTTTTTTTTTAAAGAAAACAACCCAACCAAAGATCGATGTGCATAACTTCAACCTGCACGACAGTCCTGCAGGCATAACAGTAAGACTTAAAAATCAAAGCAGCACTTCAAAAAGCAGTTTTGTAAATTATTTCCCATTTTTAACAGTACAGCCTTTGACAAGAACCCCCCCCCAGCCTCCCTTCTTCGGAGCCATACAGATTTAACTTTTTTCCTCTTCTTTCTTCGCCACCTAAGGAATGTATATATATACAGTATGCTGCCTGAAAGTAGCCATTTACACCAGGACACCAGACACCGGTACAGCACTACATTCAATGTCTCTCATTGCAAATAACGGCGCATTTCCTGCAGTTGAGAGTTCAAGGTAAACAAATAGTTCAGCCTGAAGCACTTCCACAGAAGCATGAAAAACACAGCATTTCTTACTAGTCTGGATTTACACTTGACAGCTCTTCCCATTTAGAAAAACAGGCATCTCTGACTGCTCTGACAGCTCCTCGGACAACGCCTGGCTCCTGTTCTGACAGCCCTTGCAAGCAAAGACACTCCAGATAAGTTCCCCCACGGCTCGGGGTCCAGCGCTTCCCAGCGCCCCGCGACATGGCGCGACTCTTCGCCGCTCGCCGACGACAAGCGGCACGTACGAGAGCCGAGCGGCAGCCCGGCTGCCCGCCCCACGGCTCACCGCCACCCTCTCCTCCTTCTCCTCCTCCCTCCGGTCTCCCTCACCTCGACGCCCCTCCGGGACGCGTGAGGGACCGGGCCCCACGCAGGGGCCCGGCGGGCTCCCCGCCACACACCGAGCGCGGCGGGGAGGCGGCAGGACGCCTCCTGTCCGCGGCCGGCGGCGGAGGACGGTCCCGGGGGCCCCGCTCCCCCGCCAGCGCCGTCGGCACGGCCGCAGCCCCCTCGCTCCCGCCCCGGCGGCTCCCCCGGCCCCACGCCGTGCCCGGCTCGCCCCCGCGGCAACGAGCGCCCGCTCCTCTGGTGCCCCTCTGCGGGCACCGCGCCGCCGCTACCGCCTCTCCCCGGGGGAAAGGGTGCCGCCGCCCCCCGCTCCCCTCCGCCGGGCACCTGCCCCCCGCGGGGCTCCCGCCGGCCGCCCCCGGGCGGCGGGGTCGCAGAGCCGCCGTCCCGCTCCCTCCGGCCGCCCCCGCACGCACCCGTCACCCGCCGCTGCCGCCATCTTGGGCGCCCCGAGCCGCAGCCTCCTCGGAGCGGCCCCTCGGCGACGTCAGCGCCGCGCGGAGGCCGCCCCCCCACCCCACGCCCCCCCCGCCCGCCGCGGGGATCCCCGCTCCCGCCGCGCCCGCCTCCCCTCAGCCGCGGCCGGCCGCCCACGGGCGGGGAGCGGGCGTCGGGGGGGCCCGCAGGGAAGCAAGCGGCGTCGAGCCCGCGGGGGAGCGCCGCTAGGCACCCACCTCAATCACCCACCCACACCCCCGGGCCGGGCCGGGCCGGGCCGCCGCCCCGCACCCACCTGCCGAGCGTGGGGCGGGAAGCGCCGATCGCCATGTGCCGGCGGCGGGTCTGTCACCAGATTTGTAGTGGCAACCGAAGTCCTTCCCACGTCTCCTCCCACCTCCCCCGGCCTCCCCCGTACGCCGCCGCCGCCGCCGGCCCGCGGCCGGGCCGAGCGGGCCGGTCCCGCGGGCCTGGGCGCAGGAAGGCGGGCGGGGAGCGGCGGGGCCGGTGCCCTGGTAGGGGGGCTGAGGCGGGCGGGGCGGGCGGGTGTTGGGAGCCGGTTCCCGAGGCACCGAGGAGCTGCTTCTGCCCCCGGCCTGTGCCCGCAGGGCACCTGTTTTCCCTGAGGCGGGTCTGTACCCAACCGGGAAGAAGAGGGATCGCGGGCTTCCCCGCAGTGGGTTTCCTTATTTTCCTTCCTGCGTTTCACTCGTGTTTTGTCTTCGGTGGCATCGTCCTTGTTCGGGCAGCGTAAGACCTCTGTCTGCGTTTCCCCACGCGGGCTAAGCACAGCGCTGCACCCCTGGTCTCGCCCGGCAGCACCGCGGGCTCGCAGGTGCTGCCCGGGGCCACTTCTGGCCTCGCCGCCGCCTGGGCTCTGTGTGCCGAGACGTGGCCGTCAAACACACTTTACAGGGGATTTCAGCCGGTGAAACTCCTTCACGTCTCTCTGTGCGTATTGCTTGTGGAACCTTCTGCAAGGCAGCTCACACGGAATAAAAAAAAGCTCTTATCAGGCTCCTGTTACCCATCCATCGAGTACTTTTTCAGTCTCGGGTTTCATTACAGAACCTTAAATAGGCAAAACGTTGTAAACTCACATCCTGCAGATGTCCTATTTTGTAAACTTGAAGTGTCTTTACACTGGTCCTTTTAACTCTAAAGTTTCTGAAATGCAGCCAGCTCTTTTTAGCTGCTTTGCAGTTCTGCTTGTCCTGAGCTGAGTTCTGAGCTCTGCCTGAGCTCTTCCCCGGGATGTACTGGGCAGCTGTGCACAGGCTGCCTGTGTTTGGGGCAAGAGGCATCTGGTGAAAACTCCCCCCTGACTGGGCTGATGTCGTTCTTTGCATCCATGCTCAAGCAGGTTGGCTTTTGGTTTATAAGAACCTGCCCAGAAAGATGGTGCATGGTGCTGCCAGCGATTGCAGAATGTGTTCATGGCGTTCGTGCTGCTTCTTAGCCGTGATAAACAAGAACGAGCACTTCAGATCCCCCCTCTTGTTTTGGATCCATTATGCGTCAGGATGTTTTCATGACGGCATCAAAATGGTGCACATCTGTTTCTGTGTTTCTAATTGTGTCATCACAGAAAATGTGTTTCAGTTTAAAACTTGAAATCTATAGGCCCCGGTTGTCTCAGTTCTCCTCCAGTAGTGCTTTCCAGTTCTTGCTGTTTCTAATGAGACTGCTGGGATGGCGTTAGCAGGATGTGGCCAAGAGACACAATTCAATTTTTCTGCAGGGTCACTTTATCATGGTGCTTTCAGAAGGTCATAAAAAGAGTATACGGATAAAATAAACTCACCAGGCTTCTCTTATGATTCCAATGTGTTGCTAACTTGCAAAAGTGAGGAATACTGTTGCCTAATCAAACTATTTATGAAAACTGTTCATGCACAGTGATTCCACGTATTTGCACATCCCTCTTAGGCGTTTTTAAGACAACTTTCACAATTTTCAAATAACTGTATTTTTGTCAAGTTACTACCTCCATCTCTAACAGTAGCAGTCTCTTCTTCAGTCAATAGTTGGCAAACTAACCCTCCCATAGTGATATGTCGTTGGAATCCTCTTACAGTATTCTCACACTCAGTTTCTAAACCCAGTTCTGTGTATATGTCTGTCTGTTGGTTAGGTGGATGTTGGATTTTCTCTCAAGACCAGACTGACTCGCCATCCCTGCTGTAACCTCTTCAGCTGCATTTGCAGGCTGCTTTCACCTGAGCTCCTCAGACTCTGTAAGTCTCTAGAGGGGGAGAGCCCAAGCTCCCGATGCCTCCACACACACTGGAGGTCTCGTCCATGTGGTCCGGGTGGATGAAGTCTAGGTGAGGCTCAGGGTATTACCATTCAAGGCACTGAAAAATAATCCCAAATCCTGGTTTTCCTAAGCATCCAGGGGAGACTTTGATCCTGGGCTGCTCACAGGAAGGCTAGGGGCAGCAACGTAAATGGGAAATGGTGGCTCTCAGCCATGCATATTTTTAACCTCACTCCAGAGCCGATTACTCATTCAGACACAGCCTGAGGCCTTGTCACCAACTCTCTTTATGCCCTAAATGGCTGCTTCTAGCAGCCATTCCCAAAGTGATTTTGATCCTCAAAAATTCTTATTTATTTATGCTATTTTTATATCTTGGTAGCCTACCATCCCTCTAATGCCCAGTGCTACTCCTTTCTCTTTCACCAAATAGCATCTATCTTTCAAAACCCTGTTCTAGTGATAACAGAGATTTGCCATGTCTCTGCTATATCTACAGTGTCTGATTTAACACAGAATAGATAAAGTTCCTCTTTTTTTTTTTTTTTTGGTGTGTGTGTGTGTTCCCTGTGTTAATGGACAACATTTCAGCTGATTTTCACTAAGCACACTTCATACCCTTATTGAATGATGGCAGCCTTCAATCTCTCTTCCTGGATGTTAGCTAATCCATTGCAAAGTATTGATTTGGAATTGGGATTTGGCTCTCGCATAACAGGTAAATCACTGAATTACCATGTGCTGCTCTTATCATATCTATCCTGCTCCATGTGTGCCTTTAGTGACATCCCGCTTAAAATTTTTCACCTTCCTTTAACCTTTCTCACAGTCATGTATTTATTCTCCTAAATAATGGCCACATGAAAAATGTTCAAGGCTGGTAAGAGAATTCCTGAGCCTTAGGGACACATATAAGACCCAGCTCCTTTCCACCATCCAGACATTACAGCTAGAATGTTTGTGATTTATTGAGACAGCCAGAAATTGATTTCCCAAATGTAATTTAATTTTAAATTCATTGGGCATTTATGAAAATGGATGCCAGATATATAATATGTTGTCAAGAAGCAAGCAAATGTAATAAATCCCTAAACATAATGTAACCTCATATCTTCCTATTATGTGTAAAAACATTCTCTGGAGGGGAAATGTTAAAACCTTTCCAATATGGCAAATAGTTTTAATGTATTTTTTAAATGGTCCCTAGCATTATATACACTGTGTGCACTTACTGCATTAGTAAAACTGAAAAAATATTTACTTAGTCCATTTGATGGATGGAGGCATCATAAGCTGTTATTTCGAATGAGGCATCTAAACTTCTACAAATGTCTGAAATCTTAAATTTCTGTCAAATATAAACAGATTTGTAAAATAGTAATAGGTTTTGATACTCCAGAACAACAAAGGGGTAGGTTAACCAAACCTTCTGAGTCTATCTGGAACAGGTTGCCCAGAGAGGTGGTAGATCTCCACCCCTGGAAACATTCAAGGTCAGGTTGGACAGGGCTCTGAGCAACCTGATCTATTTGAAGATGTCCCTGCTCATTGCAGGGGCTTGGACTAGATGACCTTTAAAGGTCCCTTCCAACCCAAACCATTCTCTGGTTCTATGATCTGAAAAGAGAGTTGACATGGCACAGCATAGCAGTAAAGACTGGATGCATGTGCATCTGTGTTTCCACTAGGTTTGTGTTGCCTTGGGTCTGGTTTTGTGGTTTGAATGTTCAGAAGTGGTGAAAAGGGAGAGACAAAGAGAAAGCTTTACATAAGTTAAAGAAATGAAAAGCAAGCTTTAAACAAATACAGGGCCACCTTTTGCTCTTGCTGATGTGACCGCTGTTACTTGTTTGCAGCACTCCAGTTAGGAGTGGTGCCCCTGCATGCCCATGGCGCTTGCAGGGTATGATGTCACCCTGGCAGCCACACTGCTCGGATGTGAGGTCACATTTGTCACTGCTCTGGGCTCAAGCTGCCTGCATCCACACTGCTTGCACCAGGAACTGTTTTGAGTTCAAGCTGCTTCTATATGAAATTTCTCCTCCTGGAGGCTCACTGGCTTCCTCAAAGTGCAAGACAATATTGGTGATCAGGAAATTGTTCTTTTGCTTTTACGACAGTACAGACATGTCCTGTGTAGACATAAGCAGATGGGGCTGACAATATGGAGTTAATTGCACGTCTGAGGCACAGAAAATAGATGGGATGAGGGGAATGATAATAAATCACAAAGTTGCATAGATTAATATGAGCACCCAGATGGTTTCCAGTTTAGCCCTAGATGATAAATAGAAACTTTTTTTTTCTAAAACAGTGGGAGCATTTTAAAACAGCATATAAAAAGGAGAATATTGGAAAGCTAATCTAAAAGCTTGATACACATACGCACCAGTATTTGCATGTTTTGGGAATGTTTGCATGCATACCTTCATGCAACATCTGCACTGGGCATTTGTTGTGTTGCCATGTTTCTTGATACAAAGAAAATACTTCAATTTATCTATAAACGGATTCAGGACTCAAAGAGAAATTCTGTGTGTGTGTGACCCTGAAAATAACACAGGATTTTCTCCAGCGCCTGTGCTGCAGTTCAGTTTGGGCTGCAGTTCAATTCAAGATGAAGACATGTACATGTTGGTGTCTACATACAAGCTAGGTGTTTTAATTCCTAGTCGAGTTGGAGGCGGGGGCTTGCATCAGTTATATCTGAGGTACTTCTGGTGTGTGAGACATTCAGACAGGGCTGGCCAATCTGGCACACAACCTACAGGACTGTAGTGCCCTTCTGGAGCAGCAGCTGGAGACGAGATGGGGTAGCCTATAGCCTCTCAAAAGGTATTGGGTGCCAAGACAGCTGAACTGAGTACTGGAGATCTCCTTGGGTTGACCCTAAGCAGATAGCTGATGGCTGGTTAAATGAATCAATCTCTAGATTCCTTTGAATACACTGACCAAGAGCTCAAGCAATTCTGTGAACATCTAATGCCACTTGAGAGGCTGTGGGATGTCCTACCTGGTCTCAGGCTACCCCTCTGGAAAGGCATCAGTTCCTATATGTCCTGTGCCATATCTGCTAGCTCCAAGGAGATGTCTCAGATGCCTTAGGGGTTCTTGTATTGCTTTAGATGCCAACGTGTAGGCAACTGAATCAAGCCTTGGATCTCCATTGGCTGTAACAGGAATGCAGACATGTTTAGTTGCCTGAATATAGTCCCTAGAGATGGCCATGGGCACCAAAGGCATCCTCGGAGGCTGACTGGCATGATGGAGGGTCTGCAGAAGAACCAAACCTTCCTGGAGCTGCCTGTGGGGCTGGGCACCTCTCCCCAGCCCAGGTCCCTCAGTGGTGACAGATGACTTATCCTTAGGCAGTTGAATCCTGCACTTAGCTTGTGAGCGGATACTTAGGTTTGGGTGTCTGCCTGGTGCACTGGATCCCACCCCTACTCACTTCACTGAACTTTGACTGGGTCTGAACATAGAAGATATATTTTGCAAATATGTATTTTTCACAAACGGGATGAAAGTTTGGGAGGATTCCTGAGCCTTTAAATGATCTGCAGGTTTAAAAACAAAACAGAAATGTAAAGTGTACCTATGACATTACGAATCACTAGATATTTTTCCAAGCATTTCCCTACTTTTCTGCATAAGAATAAAGAAAACAGAAAATACTCATTTTAATGCTGATTTGAGGGAAAATTGTCATTGTCAAGGTTAATGCCATGCTTATTCCACTCCTTTTCCTCCCATTCGACTTCCCTTCACTTCTTCACATCGGCTTTGCCAGGCAAATGCAGACAAACCCATCCCCATGGCTAAAATGGTTTAACAGTAAGGAAGTATTTGGGCCCAGGGCTTTGAAGGCCTATTGACAATGTTAAATACACCAAAATGCTTAATGACACTTCGGGTTTGTTTCCTTACTATTTCTCATTTTTGAATAGCTTGAAATAGAAGTGAAAATTTAACAGACAGTTGTTTAGGCAGGTGCTATTGATTTTAACTGAAAGGTCTGAGGCTTTAAGGTTCCTTTTCATTATTAGGCATTTGGCTTGCTCTCCTTGTGCTGCTGGTGAGCTTCTGAGTCCCAGCTCTAACACAAATATTGTTACTAAAAATAATATTGTTACTAAAAATATTCAGACAGGTCCTCTTCCTCTTGTCCCACTGTTAGACTAAATTCCTGCCAGTCTTTCATAGAAACCAACTAAACATGCACTGGAAGTGTCAAGAGACAGAATTTAATGCAACAAAAGTGTGTCAATCAAATCTTGCTACTGCGCCTTGTAAGGACAAGTGTACAGTGAAAAATGTTTTTCATTTTCAAATTTGGGAGTCATCCCCTATGACTCTGAATCCAACATATCCTGGTGAAAACACGCTTGTCAATATTTTCTTCACCTGCTCTACTGGGACCCGCTCTACTACTATACACAAGGGGTGCTGCAAAGGAGCATGCAACGTGATGCACATCTGATTTTGTTATACTTACATTAGATCTGACTTTGAGTCTAGGCACCAGAAGGAGATTTCTTAGTGATTTTGGGGTTAACAAACAAAGGAATGTTGCTCTGATTAACTCTTAATTCAAGGGCAGTTTTACACTCCTGTTCTATCAAGCAGAAGGAAAGATAAGTGCCCTCCTCTGCAGGCACCTCCATATTCTGGATCCAGCTGCCAGATGAGAGAGTGCTCAGAATCTCTCACATTTTCTCTTTCCCTAAACCCTATATTAATTTTCTCTTTCCCTAAGCCCTATATTCTTCTGCCTTTGCTCTGCATGAGCCTGGAGAGCCATCGTCCCACGTCCTCCCTAGAATACAAAGCACCCTCAGTGCATGACCCCACTCCTTGGCCAAATGCTGAGTCCTTTTCTTCTGCTCTAAGAGCTTGTTCTGCATGACAGTGCTTGTGTCTTTAACACGTCTTTTGTGTGGCAAGTTCTGCCCTAAGATTTGCTATGGATCTCCCATCGAGGTCAATGGATGTGGTAAGTACGTCTGCATAGCTCAACCCTGCTTTACTGTAATTGCAAAGAAAGGCGAAGTGCTTGGATGTGATAAATGTGTCATTCTTTGCTCTGGATGCTGGCTATCACAGCTACTGTAGCTCACTGGCTCCTCAGCGGGAAGAATAAGGGCACAGCATGCTTTGCCCCCATCCTACTCTCACCCTCCCAAGCATCCCTTGGAGCACCCATGCAGTCACATAGAGTGTGACTCTGTCACAGTTGTCCTCGTTCCTCCTTCCTTGTCACAAGGGACCACATCAACTCAGATCCGCTGATGGGTTTGGAGTTAAGGTCACAGAGTTTGCTTCAGCCAGCTGAAGATTCAGCTTCAGCTTATTTCATCTGCAAGTGCATATGTCCATGGACTTCAGTGGGAGCTGTGTCGGCGAATAGACCTGAACCTGCAAATATTCAAGCTGGCAAGAGAAACTGGACTTGATTTGGCCCCTAACACAACCTCTAATTCCATTAAAGAGGCAGAAGGAGGACACGCTTGTCCCATTTGTTTTGCTACTACGTACTTTTTTTGTTGTTTTGTAGCCACACATTTGATGGCGCGTTATTCCCCTTGATTTTATCTGGTGCCTGTCTTCACTGAGCTGAGTTCGGACTGTACCCTTTAATAGCTTTTTTTAAACCTTAATAAGCTTATTAAATAACCTTTTTGTTACCGAATATGTCAGACTTTGCTTGACACCTCAACTGAGAATCAGCTCATTGAAATACCTCTGCAACTGGAAAAAAATAATACCTGCCAAAAAATGATTTGGATTTTGGGGAATTATTGCTGCCATTGCACCGCATGGTACAATGCCAGTATTTCTGCCTTCAGATGTAAATGCCTGTGCAAATGCTGCTTTTCAATTAAACTGTAGTACAATTCGTTGAAGTTTAGCCAAAGAAAGCCTGTGAATGGAAACACTTAAACGATACATTAGGATTTAGTTACAGACTTTGCATTTGTTTTCTCAACCAAATGTAAAACAATTGTGTTGTGGCCCATAGGAGAGAAGATTGTACTTGGGTTTTGTCTGAGCGGCAGTGTTAACGATCAGTGCTCAAGCGTTTTAGATTTCAATCTTAAATTAGCAATTTAAAGACAACAAAGAATGATTTTCATGCTTGTCAGTTCTGATTAATGTAACATTAACCCCTAGAGAACAGTATATTGCTCCAGTACTTTATTTCAAGTTGCAAGAGACCAGCCCTGGGAAACAATGAAAGGCTGTTTTGGGCTTTTTTTTCGCTTTTTTTTTGCACCCCCCCCCCCTTTTTTTTTTGAACTTGAATTGTAAATCTACCACTATCTACTGCTGCTATCACTCTTGCTTATTGCAGGTCTTGTGGTTGTTATTTTCCAAGTTATGTGACAACGAGAGATTTCCTAAATTACACCCCTACCAAGTGAATGCTATTTCATTGCTTCCTACAGATCCCGGCGCTGATTTTGCCGCTCCCGTGTTGATCCCGAGGAGCCCCAGGTCGCTACCTGCTGATCTGAGCTTTCAAGGGCAAAAACTGCTGGGAGCATGCACAGGAAATTTATACGCTTCTCCCCTGCTGAGTAAATTACAGAGAGAGGAAACAAAACCAGAATGTGAAAGTGGCACATAAAATAAGAACAGTTTTGCTGTAAAAGCGGTTGCTTTTTGATAACTGCCTGTAAAACCAAAATTTGCTGTAATTTGCCTGACTGTAGAGCAGCAGTTTAAATGGTTGCTGTTCGTTATCCCCAATTTGGAGATGGTGAGATAGACGTATCAGGAGGATGGTAGAGATGAGGAGAGGCCACATGCAATAGTGCATTTGTCATGTGGGGTGGATTAAGGTGTGAATGGGGGCCCTCTGCTTCCCCTGGTCCCTTCCCAGAGTAGGGTCAGACAGAAATTCTGCTCATGTGAGACAGGAAGAGATCTGCTACTGGCATAGATACTGTCCCCCAGAATGAACTGTTGGAAACCTGGTGCTACATTTGCAGCGTGCTCGGTTGACTCTCTGCAGAAAATGCTCCTCGTGCATGTTTAAATGAGGGCTTCAAGTCAGGAAAAAGAAGTTGCATTAGAAGAAGAAAAAATAAAGCCGTGGAAAGTTTCAGCTTTCCAAATTGCAGCAATTAGACAAACAGTTTTGCATACAAACCTCGCAAGACTTCCAAATAATTCAAATATATCCTCTGGTGGTCACAATCTCTCTCACCCAGCAATCCCTCTGTGGGAGAAGCAAAGACCATAAAACCTCAGTGGGGGCACGGAAAAGAAGAGTTTCTTCCATCCCAGCTGTTTATATCTACTTGTGTGTTTCCAGGGGTTTAGGCCACATTTTGTTTTGCTTCCCTTCTGTTACTGCCTAAACACTGGGAGTGGAGAGCCAACAGCTGCCTCACATGAGCCCATCACGCAGCAATGAAGGCAAAGAAATAAATATCTACTGAACAATGTACAATCTTTGTGCTTGCTGAACTTCCCTTGACTCCAGTGGGAGCTTGAGGATATGCAAAACCACAGACCTGGTCTTGAAGGATGATTTATGCTTCATATATTTATTTTTCCATGGTATTCATGTATTTCAAAACATTCAGAGATTTGAATGGAAGATTGGTGCATGCCCACATACGTGTACATCTATACATATGGAAGTAAGATGGTATGTAATCCATGCAACAGATAATCATGACATTTAATTTGTACCAGTACAAATTAATTTGTAATTTGTACAATTAATTTGTACAATTTGTACCAGTACAAATTGTGCCAGAGCCTCCCACACTGACCATGGCATGGCCTGGTGTCTGAGTCTCTGCACCAGCTCTATGCCAGGAGTGGGCAGCTGCTGGCAGATCCCAGAGGGGGGTGCCCAAAGAGCGGGAGGGGGGGCTGCAGCTGTGCCTCTGTGCGTGCCTCTCATCCAGGCTCCTCCAACGCCACTTGTGAGGCCCACGAGGAGACGCATGCTCAGGTGCTTTTGCCACTGCCTTTCGGATCTCCCCTACCAGCTCCAAGAAGTTGGTATATCAATGCTATGTCTGGACGGCAGGGCTCACAGGTGGATGCACAGGGTAGGTGGGGAGCTGCAGCGTAGCCCTGCAAAGAGCGTGAGGGGCAGCTCCACGGCAGAAGAGCGTGAGGAAGCAGCCATGTAAGTTCATCTCCCACAAGATGTGACAGACTGATGGCAGCATCCTGCTCCTTTAGGCATGGTACAAATGTGTAGCAAGAGGAAGTTCGTACAGTGAAGAGACTGCGTTTTAAGTTGATGATATAGACACAGGGGATAGGAGAGGAAGTGTATGGTATTAATTTATTGTAGTTGTCATGCTTCTTGGGCTGCTTCACCTGCATGGGGCTAAGTACCAGTAAGTTCTTCTGGGTGACAGCTGGCTTCCCAAAACTTGAGGTGCCTTTCAGAAAGCCCTTACATAAAGAAAAACAAAGAAAAAGAAAAATAATGAACATCTGGAAACATGCTGGAAAGCTAATGATGTTTTCTCCAGAGGGTGGAAGTTCCAACCCCAGATGACAGTGAGGGGCCGGGGGAGCAGAGTGAAGGCTGGACTCTCCCGTGGAAAGAGCTCAGGAGTCGGCCTCTTTGGTCATCCAAGCCTTGGCTGCAAACAAGAGGGGGGAAGAGGAAGCATGGCCAGATCCAGGAGCAGGGGTGCTCCCTCAGCCCCCAAAGGCAGCCCCTGGAGGAGGGAAATGTAATGCCTGCTCCCACTGTTTTATACATGCATGAAGGCACGCCGCTTCCCGCCTGTAACAACTTTCTTTTTTAAATACAAGCCTAATGCTATTTTAATAATATTGACGCTAGAATATTTTACATTTATGTTTCACTTTTTGTAAACTTTTTGGATGCTTCCCTTTCCTCCACTGTTTGTTGCTCACAGGGAAAAATGTAAAAAGAAAGCATCGACTTTTGAGCCTAACCTAGGATTTTGACAACTTCCAGTTATCCAATGCTGACATTTAGCAGTTTACTGCGCAGTCACTCAGTGCTGTTGTGGTGAAGTTTCATAAAAGCTGCAATTACAAAACAGATGAGACACTCTGGTTTATGTAGAAGAGGCGGTGGTGTAATTTTCATGGTCTACTGCCAAGATAGTCAGGAACCAGGGCTTGTTGCAGACTCTGATGTGCTCTTTGTAGGCAGTGAGAGGTTCAAGATGTCACTTTAAGAAACACCAGTTGAAAATATTTCACCTAATATGGGTAAAACTGCCTCCTTAGTGTACTAGAACTTGAAGCAATTCAAGGAAACATCTTTCCTGTTTGTTTACTTCAAACCCTCGACAACATTGTGGGCTTAATGAGATTCACTGCTTGTCTCCTTTCTCTAGCTGTTTAGGGTTTTTTGGTGCTCCACCACACGAGTAAGTCTTTTATGCAATAAAGGTGAGAAAATACTGCAATAAAATGGGAGGACAAGATTGTGAAACCACTGATGGTGGCAAAGGGCATTTGGCAGGCACGACCTTTGAAACCACTTTGATTTTTTTAATTGACTAGATTTCAAAGCGATGAGATCTCTCTGACTTCCCAGGCTTTTCACCAGAATTAACCTTTGCTTTCAAGCATACACTGACCTGGGAATACAGCACTGAACTAGGTCCTCCTATACACTTCATGAGCCCTATTTAAAACATCTTTCTGCTTTAGGTTTAAATGTATATTCTCTATGGGGAGTGGCTTATACAGCATATGTATCTGATTTTGTAATCTGGAAGATGATAGGATCACAGAACCACAGGTTACTTCATGTTGGAAGGGACGTGAGGAAGTCTCTGGTCCAACCTCTGGCTCAAAGCAGGAGCAGCTGTGAGACCAGACCAGGTTGCTCAGGATTTCATCCAGTTGGGACTTGAAAGCCTCCAGGGACGGAGGCCGGACAGCCTCTCTAGGCAGCCCATCCCACTGTTTGAGTGTCCTCATGGGGAAAGAATATGTCCCTACATCCTGTCTGAAACTCTTGTCTTTCACCTAATGCCCATTGCCTCTCGTCCTCGCAGCAGCCTGCGAGCAGCCTGGCTCCTTCTCCATAACCCTCTTGTTAGGGGCTGCTGTTAGGTCCCCCCAAAGCTGTCTCAGCTCCAGGCTGAGCCAGCCGCCGTCCCTCAGCCTGTCCTCCTGGGGCAGATACTGTGCCTCCCTCCAGGCTGGCCTGACCAGCAGGAACTGGGGAGGTGTGATGTGGCGCTTGTCCCATGCTCCCTGCTGCCAGCAAGGGCCTTGCCTGGCCACTACATCCAGCTGTGGGCACTGTCATTTAGGAAATGTGGTGGACAGAGAGCAACAAAAAGGGTGAAAACTGGTCTGTGAGGAAAGGTTGAAGGAACTGGATTTACTTAAGCTGGAAACGAATGGAGTATGTGTAGAGCAGGAGCGAGGGGAAATGGTAACAAAGGTCTTCTGATGGGTAGAGGTTTGTTATATTGCAGGTGGTGGTCACTTGTCCTTGATAGCCATTGGGAGTAAGCAAATAGAAATTACGTGCAATTTTCAACACAGATGATGTAGGTTATACATAGGGAAGAACATTCAAGTGAAGTAAAAGAACAAGACAGTGCTCCTCTCACACTGTAGGGCCTTAATCTTTATGAAAAAGGTATATTCTGAGATATTTTTAAAATTCTTCTTTTTCTAGATGTTAAACTAGGAAATCAAGGGATAACCCTTATACTATGAGGTTGTGCTCCTGTATAACCTATTCCTTCCACACCATTGCAATCCACCCAGGGTCCATCAACATGCACCGGAGGCCTCTATAGAAGTCAGTTTTAATCTGAGTTACTGGCAGAGCAGATTTGCTGTGCTGTGTTGGATGGTTAGTGCTTGTTCTTCAGCCTCACAGGCAGGATGCACGTCGCTAACACAGAACAGTTATCTTGCCATTGCGTCCATCAGGGATTGGGGTCTCACAGTCATGGATGCTGTAACCGTAGGATGAAAAGGTGGTCCGTCCACTGACACACTTAAGGTAAATGAAAAGCAAGGAAAAAAAACCATCAGTACAGGCAGGGAAGTAGGAAGAAAGATGGAGAAAATACCACTGCTCTTGCAACTCAACTAGGCTTATAATTCCTTGGGTATGTCAGCAGCAACCTCTTGCAGGCAGCAGCAGAAGGGAAATTGTTGGTAGTGTTCACCACAATGCCACAGGCATTTCCTGCTCTAATTATAGATGTTGTGGTATCTTGGGCATGACACGAGGGGCATTGCATGGACTTGCCAGCCTGCTGCCGTGCAGTAAATTGCAGTGTACAGGCCTTAAATGGTGTGGTCACTGGCGATAAGCACTGGGGCTTTCCAGTGGTGACCACTGTAGGTATTTTGTGGTCGGAAGGATGGCAACCACAGCGAAGAGCTTTCAAATTGTCATTTAAAGTGAAAGGTAAACCAGCAGGAGTCTGTGGGCATTTGCAAAGACATCCAGGCTGTTGTATGGGAAACAAAGCAGTCACTGTGGCTGCAGAAAGTGCCCATTTTTTGCCAGTGTCCTCAGTTAACAGAACTATTTTTAAAACTAAAAATACTTGTGATTATTCTTTTTTTTTTTTTCATGCAATTTTGCTAAACACTGACCAACATTCTTTAGGAAATCCTGACTTTGCTTTTTTTTGGGTATAAACTGACCCCTATGGGTCCACAGCAGTAGCTACCACTGCTGCTCGCTGGTACATGCCCCAGGGCCAGATCCGTGCAGGCTCCCTCCGGGACAGCTCAAGCAGAGATTTTACTCTTACCTCATGGGGAAAGGATGCTATCTTTCTGTTGTGTTTTCATTCGGGGCTCTCAAAACATCTGAGAAATATTAATGACTCAGATGTCTTGGATGTCAGCACGTATGAGAAAGTTGAACATACCCACACGTTGCTGGGTGAGGCTGGGCAAAGCCAGGTTTGGACCTAGCCGGTCCAGATGAGAGGTTAACCTGGAGCGAAGGCAGCTCCTCATCCTCACTGCGAACGGCAATTGCACTGTGCTGAATTGGCCTGCCCTGAATGTAGGAATTTTGCATGGGGCTTTCCTGCTTGCCCCATATCCGCTTTATGCTTGGGAGAGAATGGAGACGAAGGAATTGTGCCACATATTTCATATTTTCGACGATCTAAAAGCCCTTTTTTAAACTTTCTTTACCCAGGACCTCTTGGGCACAGCTTCCCTCCCTCTCTGAAGAAGCAGGCAGGTGTGGGATGCTGCCTGCCCTCCACTGAGGGCTGCCAGAGGCTCCAAGCCACTCAAGGGTGAGGGAGGAGAGACATCATGCTGCCTACCTGCAACTACACGTGGGGGAAAACAGCTGGGAAAAGCCAAAACACACAGCCTGCGCCTCTGCCTGCAGCATCCCCAGGGCAATATTGAACCTTTTTAAAGGTTCAGAGGAGCAGCCGTGGCCTGGGAGGGATGCCTGGCTCAGGGACTGGGACAAAACTGTGGGTCCTGTGTGCAAACTGTCAGGGTTTGCTGGATGTCAGGGCATCTGAGGACAAGAGCCAGGAAACAAACTCTGCTCCCAGTGGCTCTGGAGGAAACAGCTGGAAGGGGAACCACAGGGGACCCTGCAGAGCTTCCTTCTGCACAGGCAGAGCTGCGCTTTCACGTCTCATGTTCAACACTACTCCTGTTTGGGGGGTGTGCGGTGGGGGCTGGAGTCTGGGCTTCGTGTGCCGAAGCCGGCAGCCTGGAAAGTAAAGGCTCAAACGTTACATTCCCTGCACAAGCGGAACAGAGCCTATAAAAGTCCTCGTGCTCATGCAATCCATCATCCAAGATGAATAAGGCAGTAAAAGTAATGATGATCATCTCCACTTTATACACAGGAAAGCAGATGGCTGAGGGAGAGAAATGACTTCTTCTAAGTCCCCGCAGGGAGTGCAGCCCCGTTTCCCAAGCTGAGGAGTTAGCAGGTAAGCGGGTGTCTCCTGGGGGTGAGCGTTTTCACAGCAGGGGCACCCGCTCATTAGAAAGGAACCAGACCTTTATTTATTTTGCTTCCTCATTGGTTTCATGCTTTGAATTTTGGTCTTCTGGCAACTCAGTTATTTCTTGTTTATATTCTTCTAATTTCAAAGGAAGGTGTTTTGCTGACATTTATACAATATAACCGTTTCTCATGTTAAATCCTTAGAAAAGTTTTAAAGTTGCTGTTTGAGGGGGCTAAAAGCGGGCTCCCTCTCACTCCATGCAGGACTGTAATGCATAAACCAGGTGTGACTCCTGGTTTAGATATCAAAAGTGTAGGGTATTGCTTTTCCAGATTGAGTATCTAAATACAAGAGGTCACGTCGAGACTTCATAACTCAGGCAGGGTAACATACACTAAGAGCTGGGAGCCAAATGGGACTGAAAAACGTGTTGATGAGTCAAGTATGTGTTCACCTTCTCCACCTACCTAGCTATCTGTAAATCAGCTGTAAGAGGAAATAACTCCTTCCAGAGGGCTGTACTGTCATGCAGGCAATGTATGTCCCTTCACCAGCCTGTAAGTGGTTGGAGTCAGGAGAGGGCTGTACCTCAGATGGGCTGGTGCTGGTTAGGAGGATGTAAACATATCTTGGATTAAATAATCTCTGCCTCTGCATGGCTGGAGAGTTTTTCTCCAGGTCACTGCTAGTACAAGTAATGCTGCCACTATAGTTTCCTTTCTCTGCCTGGGCATTTGAGCATTTTGCAAGGGTCTGTATGCTGCAGGTAACGTCCTTGGCCTTTTTCCTGGTCACACACCTACAGAAGACCCAGGGCACTGTCTTAAAAGAAACCAGTGGTGGGTTGCGCTGGCACCACTTTGGGGCAGAGGCTCTTTTCTTGGCTTCCTTCCTGAGCCAGACCTTACTACCAAAATGTAACTCCAGCCACCAGTTCCTCGCAGTCGTGCACACAAACTATTTTCTGATATTTTTGATGTGTTTATACACACGTGAATGCATTCACCATGCCTGCGTAGCTGTGATGAACAGCTGGCTACATGACACCCTCCTGCTGTCCTCGAGCGGGTGGATTCAGAAGAGCTCAGGCATGCTGCAAGGCCCCATCTCTGGTGGAAATGCTTTAAGTCCAGCTTGAAGTCAAGAGTAACAGCCCTGGGAGCTGAGGGACACGAGGTGTCAGTGCCACCACTGCAAGGCTTGAAGTGTCCAGGTGGCCACCGCAGCGTGGACCGTGAAGGCTTAGTGCACTCTCCGGTCCTCTCTCTACCATTTGTGTAGACTGCATGTCTAAAGTAAGTGACTGCTGTTTTTTTTAAAGCATTTGCACATTGAATGGACATCGTGAATACACATATTAGATCGATTCCTCACCAACCCAGCTCTAAAATGGTGAGAAACTCCTTTGCATGTGACCCTCTTCACTCACGGCCCCATGCTGGCCACCGTGCGTGGGGTGAGATGAGTTCCCTGGGGACGAGCCGCCAGTGGGCAGAGCGGCTTTGGAGGGCTGGGGAGGAGGCTGCAGATTGCCCTGCCCGCTTGCTCATTTCCACCCACGGCTGGGGTTGCTGACCTGTGCAGAGCCCTCCCACATCCACACGCTTGTCCACAGCCAGCTGAGATGGCTTCTAGGATCATTTCAGTGGCCAGCAATTTTGCTGCCCTGGTTTTCTGGAGCTTTCTGCAGCAGGGGAGAGCTCACCTGTGGCTTCAGCAAAGCCTTGTCAGCAGCTGGCCCCTGAGTTTGAGAAACTCCTCCAGTTTGCCAGGGTTTGGAGACCATCAACAGCCTTCATCCTACATGAAAGACATGCTTTCATGAAGCCGGGCCTTCTCTAACATATACAAAGAGCAGTGTGTATATGTGCGTACATGCACAAGCGTGTTAGAAAACTTCCCAAACACACACACCCAGCTCAGCACACTTCTGCCGGAGGAGGAGGAAGGGTGGGCAAGCACAAGGGTACCAGGTGGTGGCCAAGCTGCTGACCAGGGGGTTGGCAGCGCTTGGGCACGGCAGGGCAAATCGGTGACAGGACCTGTATGGGGCAGAAATGAATCAGGCAACCATGACTTCTTCTGTCTCGTTGTTCAGTAATTTTTAAGACTGAAATTTTCAGTCACTGACCTTGCAAAACCTTTGAAAAGCCTAAGAAAACCTACAGTTTAAAATTTTGCCATAAGAGGGCAGTCTGAGATAACCACATAAGTAAGTTGTCTTGCACAGACCTGAGTTTTTCGTAGCAAAAAAAAGAAGACTGACAGGAATAAATTACTTGTCTCAAACCAAAGTCTTATATTTAACTTTAGAAGGGATTTTTGCAATTGGTGACATAGAATGACTGTAAAACAGGAGCATTTACAGTAAACACAATTAAATTTTTGCTTTCCTGGAAAAGACATAAAATGATGTCTGAGTCCCGAACTGAGGAGTCAGAGGGGTGAGATTCAGCTTTGTACAGCTGTATTCTCCTACTAGGAATGTGGGTTTTGAATTTTCCCTTCAGCAGAAAAACTACGTGGTCTAACGTGGGAAGTGGACCACGGCAGCACATGCTCATGTGAAAGAGCAGAGCTACCGCAAGGCAGGGATGGGGCACTATGGCATCTTCAGAGAAGCGTTTATAAGGAGCTCTCAGGTCTTGCTCCCTGTTGAGGAGGCTAGGTCCTGCCAAAAGGGGACTGGCAACCACGACCCTCCTAGCTCCTGCTGAGTTTTTCCCAGTGCGTGTAATCTCTAATGTTGAAAAAGCCAGCCTGGCGCAGGGCTTTGAAAGGTTGCCTGCTGCTAGTCTGATTGTTGGGGTCTGGAAGAGAAAAATCTCATCCTCTTTAAGCCCCAACTTGTCTTCCTGTGGTGCTGGCCAAGGCACTTGTGTCCCCTAAGCATAAGCCACTGATGAATGGATGCAGGATACTTCCCACAGCGTCGTTCACTGGCTACCTCTTGCAGAGTGCCTTAAAATGCTGCTGCTGCTCTTCCACGTCAGATATATAATGCACTATCACTCCAGCCCCTGCCTGCTGTTCTTGGCCATCCCCTGGCACAAAAGGTAGGCCCAAGGGAAGAAGAGAGTTAGAGCTGTGGAGGCTGCTGCCTCCCAAGGTACTGGTGAGGGACTGGTGGGGCAGCTGGGGAGAGGACAACCCCAAAGCTGGCTGCGAGCTTCAGCTCCAGAGCTGGTGGGATGCCACCTCTTCTTCCCTCCTTTGCTTGGGCATCATGGTGGCTCAAAGCAAGCCCAAAACATCTTTTTGTGAAAACATCCTTTTGCTATGCTCTTTATCCAATACAGGGTACATTTCACGCTTTCATTAACTCGGAGAAACACATTTGCTTCATGACGCAGCTCAAGGGCAGCTGTTCAGTCAATAAAAACTGAAGAGAAGGCAAATGTTGTTTGTGTCCCAGTATCACCCTGAAGGGCAAAAATAGTCAGTTGCAGCTTCTCCTGGAAGAAGAACCACAGACAGGGACAAACACCAGAGGCAGCCGGTGACAGCGTGACGCCGGAGCACAGAAGCAGGCTCATGTTCAAACCACAGCAGCGCTAAGGGCAGGAGACCAAACCCCTGGCCTCCAGCCATAGGGTGTGAATTGCTCTCATATAAATCAAAGAGATGTCCTCTCCCGGCTGTGGTACAACAGAGCATCAGACTGAGAAAGCTTCAGAAGCTCTTTCTGATGTTATTGAAGCTACCAAGCAAGGAGGTTCAAACGTGCTCTGGGAAGATTTGTCCCCTGGTGTTGGAGAAAAATATCTGTGCACCTAATGTACTGCAGACTCTCTTCGGGTATAGTTCAGGTTTTGAGAAAATAAAGTTCTTGTGAACCTCCCACAATCACTAAAGTGTTAGGGGTTTGCTAGATAAGTGCCTGCATAAATTAGGTGTGCTTTAGCCAGGGCAGCAAAATCTGGCTTCACGCATCATGAAAATCAGAAGGGAGCTTTGAGTCAGGGCTCATTCTAGTTTAAGTTGCTGATTCTGGGTTGGTCCTATTTTACCAATATTTGGTGATGAACCTCTGGGCTGCATGAGTTCCCCCCTGCTCCGGCATGGGGAGGGAGTGAAGCCCCATCGTGTTTCCCACACAGGGCACACATGCTTGGGCGAGCATGTTGCTCCCCGTGCTCGCTGACCCTGAACTTCGGCGTCCTCAGCAGAGCCCTGCTGTCCCTCTCCTGCAGCAACGAGGTGACAAAACTTGTCTTCTGGTAATATGCCTTTAGCTTCTCCTTGTCTTGAGCTCAATCTCTCCAGTATAGGTCAACCTAGAGCTAATTTTGTCTGAGATGAGGTACTGATTTGTACGGGAATGGGCAGGGTTATAGCAAGCTAAAACTGGACTCTAGCTTTCAGATGCAAAATTAGCTCTGATTTGATTTTAGTAGTTCCAGTTAAAGGTTGTTTGCTGTGCCTTTTTCAGTGTTGTTTTTCAAGAACGGAAACCAAAAATACATAAAATATTTGCTATTCCCTCCTCAAGTCTGCTTTTACTATCATGTATACTGCAATAACATAAAGTGTTAAAGATAAAACACCAGATACTCAGAAATAACAGCCTGTGGGAGGAAGGAATTGAAAAGTTCCCAACCTGTTCCAACCCCAATAATCTGAAAAAACCCCACACCAATTTCAAGGTTTTTTGGGGGGGAGACAGAAGGAATAAGATATTTGACCCCCATGCTATCAGCATGGGTTTATTGTCTGTCATGGCAAAAAAATGAAAGAGCAATCTTTTTATTTTGAGCTCAAGTTGACAACATGTAATAGTTAATAAAATTGTTCTTGGGAAAATCTGAGGTCAATCAAATACACACTCAGTCTTACTGTAATTATTGTGTTAAATACAATTAAGTGTTTAACCAGTAGTTGGAAAGAGAGATGATCTTGCTTTTGATGAGTAAGAGACAGATCTTTAATGACCGTGATCCTTTGCTATCTCTACCATTTTACCTTTAAAACTGAGAGAGAAGGCAAATAGCTTCGCAGCCCAAAGAGAGTTTGCAGTTTTCTATAAATACACACAGAGGCTTCGTAAGAGCAAACTGAATTCCTCAGCTGTATACGGGCAGATTCCTTAAATCAGTGCAGTCATGCTCACAGAAGTAAAAAAATGGACCTGTCATCTCTGAGGAGCAGTTAGTTCACTGCTACGCTCCCATGGGAAAGGGAAAGGCAATTTTCCCAACCGAAGGAATTGCTCCGTAATGTGAGAGATCATTGAAATGCAAGTAACAAACCAAAACAGATGAAATATGCGCGAAGTAAACAGATCAAAGACATTGAGATAATTAATTATCGGTGGTCCAGTTCTCAGAGAAAGACCATTCATTCACAAAGAAGCCACTGTACCCGACACTTCCCAATATTGGTGTCTACAGCATGCATTTGCTGATGTTTGTTAATGAGTAAAGACAGAATTATTATGCCAGATAACTGGCTGCCCTAAAAGTTTATTTCTGTTATGATAATGCCTTGGCCTACAAATAAACTTCACTACATTCATAACATTTTAGTTTAAGAAAAAGTGCCAAGACCATTTTTGTATTTACTAACATGGAAGTTTTGATCTCTATCTGCTAATCATTCATGTGTTTACACAGCCATTTCAAAAGAAAACTCAACAGCATTTTGAACCCAAATTCTCTTAATTCTTAGTGCCTGGATACCCATCTTTTAAATCCCATTAGCACGGGGAATATTTCTGCTGTAAGGACAGCGAGCACAGAAAGGATGAAGCCCTGCATTAGTGCTGGCTCTTTGCCTGCACACTGAAGACGGTCTCATCCTCTAAGGAATTACTGGAATGATATAAAAAAATGGACTGAATTTATTTTGCACTGCACGCTCTGGTCTGATGGGGAGCCAAGCACCTTGAAGGCATGGTAAGGCTTGTGGCCACAGGGGTATTTCTGTGAGGAGGGCTGTGATACGAGCCAAGTGTGAACAGTAAATTTTAGTTGCTCTGAGTCTGCAAACCCAAAGGTTTGCCAGGTAGGAGGATTTGCTGGGAGCAGGCACTAAGCTGAAAGGCACCAGGACTGAGGAGAGAAAGATGCTGATTGCTGCCTGGGGGTGGCACCGGGCACCTACCTTCTGCCGAAAACACCAAGAGCTCGATTTAGCCATTAGGTATCTAAATCGCTTTGAAGAGTGGTGTTTGAAGCATCCCAGGGAACCTGCAAGTTTCTCAGAGAGTTTCCAAGGGATGCTAAGGGTGTTCATCCCACCCATCCCCAACATGTTCTCTGCCGTGCCCTTCAGCCCCTAATTTTGATTCCTAAACAATTTACGGGTGGCTGAGGGCACAGGGCTGGAGGTCCGGGCCCTGCAGTTTCTCCCACTCCTTAAAGGAAAGCAAAACACTTTCCCGAGGAGAGGACCGGTACAGTGCAAAGGAGTCCAGACAGTGGCAGGGAGGTCAGGACAAGTGAGAGGCAAGGTCTCTCGTGTAGGCAGGTGTCAGCAACTTGGGACTTTTGACGTCCCAGCTCTAGGTCTGCGTCCTGTGGAAACTCTGACTCCACTTAGGTGAGACCACGGTCTTGTGGAGCTGCCTGAAGGATGCATGGTGCCGTAGATTGGGATTTCACCCACTGACACAGGATCTGTGATCCCACCAAGGGACAGGCCAGATGACTCCACCAGCCGTGGAGGAAACGCCATTAGGGGACAACAAGCGAAGGAGGGGACAACAGCCATGCTCCCCAAGCCCCTGGGGAGCAGGGCTGGCAGAGAGGGCAGGAGGACTGAAGGGGCTTGGGTGGAGAAGGGGGAGAGACTATTGGGACCTGTCGGAGGAGAGGTGGGGAGCTCTGGGGTGGAGGGTAACTCTGACGTGGATGCAGGAGATAGGAGGGCTCTGGGAAAGGGGGGGTGCACAGTGCAGTGCCCCAGCTGGGAAGCACTGGTGGCTGTGGACAAGACTGGGATGATACCTTGGGGGGAACGGGGATGCATGTGAGGGGCAAGCCTGAGCTCTGCAGCACGTGCGATAGGGACTGGGGGCTTTGGGGCAAGAAGGATGTGGGATTCAGGAGGAAGAAGTCAGTGGTGGGGTGGAGTAGTCTTTCCTTCCCCTCTCCTCTCTTTTTTTCTTTCCAAAAAACATGGCAGCCCTCACCTGGATGGATGGATGGATGGATGGGTAATTGGCAAGGGCTGACTGGTTCATCCTCTTCCAGGATTAGCCCCCAAACAATTATATCCCACCCGACCATGTTCAAACCAGACAGGCTTCCAAGTGCTTTCCTGTGAAAATTTGTCACAGATTCTCTCTCCCTTTTAACAACATCTCAGCAACTATAAAAAAACTCTGGATAAAGCACTCTCTGTCTATTTATATGAATGAGGGGGCTGCAGCACATCAGCTGTGAGATTTTGGGCTTCATATCTGGCAAAGACCCCACCGTTGTCAGTACGTAACCGCGTCTCCAGCTTCAACACTCTCCCAGAATAGTGTTCTCCCACCAGGTTATAGAGCCTAAGCCAAGGGATTTAAGGAGCAGCAAGTGATAGGGGACAAGTGTGAAGGCTTAGTTTACTTGGTTTAGCACAGACCTTTAATTTTAGCCACCGCAAATATAGTAAGGCCTTTTCTTTATTTATCTATGCAGCCGTGGGGCAGAAAGGGCAGAGGAGCTTAAAAGACTTATTCATGCAAGCAGGGCTGCTGTGCTAAGTCCACTATTTACACACTGCCAATGTATTTCATTCACATTAATGCAATGTGGAGGAAAATGGATGCAAATCGTGTGTTTCCATCTCCACGGCAGTACAGAGGCTGAAAGTGCAACCAGAGGCCAGCAATCTTTATATTTTCCCTTCTGCAAAATGGAAAGCTCACCTATGTGCAAGGGCTGAAAGGGTTTTCTAAGCCACCCCAAAACAGAACAAAATTTGCTCATGTCCTGTGGCTCAGGGACTTCTAAAAAAATTCTCTATCATCTCTCTGCCTGTTCTATTTTAAGCAGAATGATTTCCCAGCTAAGGGAAAAACAGTTCAAGTTTGAGACATTATTAGCATTTTTCAAGAATTCCTGCTTCCAGTCTCTTGCTTGTGCCAGGCAAATTGGTTTTGCTGAACTTCGGCACAGTTTATGCAGAATATTTCAAGGTGTTACAGGCAGACCTTTGGGCTGTACGTTGGTGAAACCTTGGTACAAGCACAGAAAAAAGGCAAAAACCCAAGTCATCTTTGCAAGTTGCAACCCTGAAGTGGTTTAACTGTACCCATGCACCTTTCTCCTATTGGTACCTGTAAGTCAGAAACGAACTGGGATTTTAAGATAAGAAGAATTGAAAACTCAAGGCCAAAATAGCTGTTCTGGTTCCAGAAGCCTGTGGCAGGGCTGGGGGAGGAGTGCTGCGTGACAGGATGCCACCTATTCTCAGGAGGGTCCAGCAGCTGGAAGGGACACGGGGACCCTGCCCGTGGGTCACGCCTGGCTGTCACCAGTCCCCCCCAGCACCTGGGGACACCCAGCAAATGCTGCTGAAGCTGTGACAGCCATCCAGCTGCTCTTGCAGGTGTATCTGGTGCTCCACGCAGCCAGCACCGGTCCATGTGGAGGCCCAGAGCAAGGTGTCCCAGCCGTGCTCAGCCACTGGCGCTGGGTACGCTTGAGCCAGGACTCTGCACAGCACGTCGGATGCCACCGTGGGAGGACAAAGCAGTAAAGGACCATCACCTTTCCCGCTCCTGCACCCTGTCCAACACCAGCACCCCTTTCCCTCCAGCTCCATCACAGCCAAAAATACACTATTAACAGCCTGCCAGTCCTACTGGATGAGGATTCCTGAAATAACACCTTTTCCCACTCCTCCCTGCCTGCAGCAGGGTTATTTGCCAGCTCTACTCAACACAAGGACTAACCTGTTCCGTGGGAACACCTATTTAAAGAGATACGTTTTTAGCTACTCCTTTTCATAGCCAAAGTGCCTGGAGAGAAGCCAAGAGTCATTCTCTGGCATCTCTGAGCCGCTGGGTAATTCAGCTGTAGCAGAAGCACTGGGGTGTGGGGGTTAGGGTGGCAGAGGACCGGTTTTATCTGGGTCACAGATTTACAGTCACTCTTTCCAGGAATATGTTCAGAACCACTCTGGTTCAAAAGGTGCATTTCTTTGCTTGGCCATCCTCATTTTCCAGCTGATTTTCTGATTTCTGTCCTGGCTTGACCATTTCAAAAAAGGATGCACGCCGGGAAGTCACTGCTGGAAAGCTGCAGCCTTCCTTCTTGTCTCTTACACGTTATCAGTGCTGCTGAGACTAGAACATGTGTTTTTCCTACTGCATTAAACATTTTGAATGTATGCTAAAAATGTTAATACATTATTGAAGGGACTGGAATTTTTCCTTCAGGTGTGATGCCTTCAGGCCATTTGTGCTTCACACACGATTGCAGGTAAGGGCTTGTTACACTGGCAGAAACATGCATTTAATGAAATGTTATTCTCCATCTTATTATAGGCAATAAGAGAGCTCAGCAGTCACTCAGCTTTAACGTAGCCTACTTTTTCCTCAAAATCTTTGCCTTGGAGTCAGAGCTGGGGCAAGAGGGACATCTGTCCCCTGAGGAAGGCCCTAAATGGGTGCAAACACGCCAGAACCCCACCGGCTGCTGTGGGCACCTGGGAAAGCGGCCAGGAGATGTGCAGCCAGCCGGAGGTGACAGCAGCAATGGGAAGGAGCCCAAGAAGGAGGAGGAGAGAACACTGAAGAGTGCCAGGAATAAAACCTCTGGAAATAGAAAGGGACGGTGGGGGCAAGGTGCCAGTTTTCACCCTCTCTCTGTCAGCGTACCAGCGTGATTTCACTGATGGCCTGGTCCTGCTAAAGCTGCGCAGACCCGGTGCCGCAGTCCAAAGCAAGGAGGCTTCCCGGGAGGTCTGGGGTGTCCCTGGGTGAAGGCTGGCAGCAAAACACGCACGGGAGGGCAGACGGCCTGCAGGTGCCGGCCGTGGCACCTCTCGCCCGGGGGTCTGGAACCCCGGCAGTGAGCCATACCTCACAGACACAGCCCTGGGGGGATCCAGTCGGTCCCTGTGGCCCAAGGGGGTCCTGAGCCCACTTCACAACAGGAAAGGTTAATGGCACAAGCCCTTGTGCTTGGAGAAGCCTCTTACTCCTCTCGACGGCTTTGCAGAAGTTGGCTATAAGCTGGCTGCTCTGCTCTGCTCAGGTAATACCCCGATGGGGTGTCCACCTCAGGGATCCCAGGGCCCTTTTGGAGACTTTGGCTTTCTTTTCTGGCTAGGTTTGTCATCAGTTGTGGTGCGGCTATTTCATTCTCATTGCATATTATTGGTTAAAATAGTCCCATATTGGCTCATCTTTATCTTGAAGCCTCAGAGAGCCAGCAGGCTGAGTTCTCCTGAAGGTATTGATCAACACTCATGGATAAGGGCTGGAGTTTTGCAGTATAACTTGAACCAGCATCAGGCTTCATTTGGGTTTCTCAATTTAGATTTAACTTCAGGCAATTTGAAGATGTTAAGGTAGCAAAGGGCACATTCCCAGGTAGCTGCACTCAACACGTAGGTACAGGTTTTCTTGCTGGATGTTGGCAGGGTCTTATTGCACGTCCACAGGCAGTGTCTTGGGGGACAGAGTGTGTTCAGGACATCAGAGCTGATGAAAAAAATTCCACATGCAAGGAGATGGATCTATATGGCTTTGCAGAACAGAAGGATTTGGGGGGGGGGGATCGCTGGGCTGAGCTGATCATTCCCGAAACACACTGTGTGCCACAGAGCTCATTGACTTGGCTGGGAGGTGAGTGTCCTCCCCTCCCACCGCTGTCCTCACCACCTTGCAGGACTGTGCCCATATTTTGACTCCGGAACGCGTGGCCTCAGCGTGGCCGGGTGCTGGTCCCAGCCTCTCCAGCAAGCAGAGCGTGTTGTTCTGCCTCTCTGCTCGGAGCTTTCGCCTTTCTTCTGTCCTCCTGCTATTCTATCGCTACCATAAAATGCAGTTCTGACCTTTTTGTCCTCAGCAAGCTATTCATTTAAAATACAAATGCTGTCCTCAAACAGCAGTCATTAATATGAGGCAGCAAATTCTTTTCTTTGTTCTTTATTGTTGATTTCACCCCATTGGGAAACTGGGTGGCAGGAGAACTGCATAGCTGCAGGAGCAGCTTGCTAATTGCATACTTTCAAATACTAATTTGTATGGGTTTGTTTGGTTATAAAGGGAAAAAGAAACAAGCCAGGGGGTGATAAAAAAATGTCAAGGTTATAAACCCCACAGAAGCTCTCTGGCCTGGAATTTTTATTAATTCTTTAAATGTAAATTGCAGGCCCACGGCTGCACATCCATGCCTCCTGCTGAGCACCAGGTAGCAACGGTGCAATTCGCCCTGCAGACCTTCGGCACGGTGCTCAACCCGAGGAGCCGAGCTCTGCCCTCGGCTGCCCGGGAGCAAGGCTGGCGAGACGCCAGCCAGGCCGCTGTTCCCTTTGCGGGCATCGCTCCCAGCTTGCGCCCGGCTGACGGCAGGCAGGAACTGGCCCCCGACCCAAGGGGGGTCAGATCGTGGAGGGGGCGAACCCATTTCTGCCTTTGGGGAGCTGTGGTTTGGAGCGCTGTCATGTCAACGTTGTGTCTGTGGGGGTCTAAGGGAAGAGGTGAAAGAAGATACACATCAAGGAGTGACACTTTTCACTAAACTGAGAGGGATAGCCGAAAAAAAGACAAGTCTTTGGGCACCTGTGCTGAGACTGCTGCTCAGTTTCCCCTACACGTGTGCACCTCTCAGACCCGCCAAGGGAAGTGCTTACTAAACATGAACTGCCAGCTTTCACCGTTTTGTAACGTGGCTGGATGATTTGTAATGGAAAGCAAAACAGGACTTACGGATATCCAGCTCTTTTAATTGTTCAAGCCCTTGGGTACCAGCTCCTGCTAGATTATTAGAGGCGGTTTTTTGAGCAGTTGTCTTTTTTGCCCACTTCCAGGTTTTTTGCCATACTTCATGTCAGGAAGACATGGTTCTTCCTTGCCACCAACCAATGTCTGCCACTTTTCTTCTCTTTTTAAAAGGATGTTTTTAGATGCTCTCTTCTGAGAAGCTCACAATGCCCATGCATGGTACTCATGCATAGCGGGGGCATTTCTGCCTGCAGCAGTCAGCTCTGTCCCATTTGGACATTATTATCAGTTCATCTCCTTCCCTGTCTCTGTTCCTTGCAGTCACAGGTTTGGAGAATTGCCCCAGCACCCCAACACCCAGCAAAAGCAGAGCATTGACAAACCTGATCACCTTCTATGACAAAGTAACCTGCTTGGTTGATGTGGGGCGAGCGGTGGACATTGTCTACCTGGATTTCTCCAGGGTTTTTGATACGGTTTCCCACAGCCTCCTCCTAGAGAAACTGATGCGTTACGGTCTAGACAAGTGGTCTGTGGGGTGGTGTGGGAATGGGCTGACAGGCCACACCCAGAGGGTGGTGGTAAATAGCTCCTTTTCAAACTGGCAACCTGTCACAAGTGGGGTCCCCCAGGGATCAATATTGGGCCCAGCTCTGTTTAATATCGTCATAAGTGGTCTGGATGATGGGATCAAGCGTACCCTGATGAAGTTTGCTGATGATACCAAACTGAGTGGGGAAGTGGACACTTCGGAAGGGAGAGCCACCCTGCAGGAAGACCTGGATAGGCTGGATGAGTGGGCTAACAAGAACCTTATAAAGTTCAACAAGGACAAGTGTAAGGTCTTGCACCTGAGAAAACATAATCCAGGAGTGCAGCACAGGCTGGGATCTACCCAGCTGGGAAGCAGCTCTGTGGAAAGGGACCTGGGGGTCCTGGTGGACAACAAGCTCAATATGAGTGAAGAGTGTGCTGCTGCGGCAAAGAAAGCCAACAGGATGCTGGGGTGCATCAACAAGGGCATCACCAGCAGAGATAAAGCAGTCATTATTCCACTCTACTCAGCGCTTGGCAGGCCACACCTGGAATACTGTGTTCAGGTTTGGTCCCCGCTATACAAAAAAGATGTGGACAGGCTGGAGAGGGTCCACAGAAGGGCCACAAAGATGATCAAAGGACTGGGAAGCTTGCCATATGAGGAAAGGCTGAGAGAACTGTGTTTGTTCAACCTTGAGAAAAGAAGGCTTAGGGGAGACCTTGTCACCATGTTCCAGTATTTAAAGGGTGGCTACAAAGAAGATGGAGACTCCCTTTTTACAAGGCGTCACATGGAAAAGACAAGGGGTAATGGGTACAAGTTACTCCTGGGGAAGTTCCAGCTGGACACAAGAGGAAGATTTTTCACAATGAGAATAATCTGCTATTGGAATAATCTCCCCATGGAAGTGGTGGATTCCCCAACATTGGACACTTCTAAGATTCAGCTGGACAGGGTGCTGGGCCATCTTGTCTAGACAGTGCTTTTGCCGAGAAAGGTTGGACCAGATAATCCTTGAGGTCCCTTCCAACCTGGTATTCTTTGATTCTATGATCCCATGCTCACCCTCAGCACCAGCACTGCCCTTGCACCTGAGGGCCGTGGCTGCCAGCAGCCCCTGCTGCCTGTGCAAGGGTGCCTTGAAACATGCGCCAAGCCGCTGCGGATGTGGCAGATACCCAGCTCTAAGGACCCACCGTGGTGCTCCCGCATGAAGGATATGACAGCGACCAGTGCCAGGAGGGACCTTCCCAGGGCAGCAAGTGTTGAAGGGACGGCATGGCAAAGGGACCTGCAATTCACCGTTGTCCCGGTCAGAGCTGCCACCATATCAGCAGCTAAAGATACCGGAGGGTTCCAAGGCCGTGAACGTGAGGGAGGCAAAGTCAAGGAAAAATTTTCTTAACTGTGTTATTTTGTGTCTGTTTGCACAGGAAGGATAGCTATCTCTGTTCACTCTCTTGTTGTCACATAATGTGATACAAAGTCAAAATGGATTTTATTGTGTACCACTTGCATTAAAAAAATTCTTTCCCAGTATATACTACAATAGGCCAGTATTGTTTTCCCCCTCTGCTTAATAACTAATCATGGTTGCACAACAGCATCAAGGGAAAAAAAGCATGCAGAGGCACCAGCTCTCTCAAAAATAACTTACATTGTATTTCTTTGATGAGAAAGGTCAGAGTCATTGGCCAAGTCACACAGTTCGAGTGGGTTTACAGTGGAAAGCACCGTAACCACAGGACTGTGCAGCAACAAAACCAACATCTAATTATAACACATACAAAGGTTGTGTTGGCTGGGAACTGATACCTGAAGGTTGTCTCTCAGTTTATAACAGGCAGCACAGTGGATCCCTTGACTAGAATCTTTGGTTTTTTGAGTCATGTGATGCTTAAGATAATTGACCAATTCATTTCCTTAACTGGATGAGAAAGGATGGGTCAGTAACCTTTATTATTAAGCTCATTATTATTAAAATAGTGTTTATTCAAGGAGTGGCAAGGAGAGAATTGGAGTGGAGGTCAGTGCTCAGCAGTTTGCGAGTCATTAGGATAAACCCACTTGGCCGCAGCGAGTAAGACCTGTAGCACCTCTGGTTTGCGACAGGTGACCCTTGCTGGCTCTCAAACCTCCACGCTCTCTCAGTGAGGGATCCCCCCTGCCCCAAGCCTGTAAGAAGTGGGCTGTGGTGGGGTCCAAATCCACACTTTACCTTTTGTCACGGCTTGCACGTGCTCTGGAAAACAGAAGGTGGGTGGATTTAAAAACCATAGAGTTTGAAGTGCCTTACTACCATATATTACTGGTTCTTAGTAGGCTCATTTCACGGCATGTAAGCTGTCAGCAGCAGGCTGGGTGCTAGCACATGTGCTCCCCGGGACCTGGGTTCCCACAGCCACACGGTGGGCTCTGCCTCTGTCCCTGTGGCGTCTGGTGCTTGATGGTGGCCTGCTGGTGGAGGGGACGGGCTGTCCAACCTTCTGCAAAATCTGTGTCGGGACTGCAGCAAGTGAGAGTTGTGGTGGTCTCACCATGAGAGTGCTGCTGGTGATGAAAGCCCAGCCCTGCTCCGCTCCTGAGTAATGCCAGGGAAGGAAAACGAAATCCTCCAGGCAAGACAAGGGGGACAATGCTTCTCCCCCAAGCCCTGGTCTCCCTGGACCCCTCAGACCCTGCAGTCTTTTGGGGAAAATGTCTTTGGGCAGCACCTAGTATAACCCAGCACCAGCCTCCACCAACAAACTGGGTGCAATTGCTGCACTGACTGGGGAGGGGGAAACAGGGAAGACTATAGCCCTGTTCCTCCCCAGCCTTTTTCTACGGATGTATCTCCATGGACTACAGATAATTAAAATGAAAATATTTCTACAGTATAATGAAGAAACATTCAGAAGATTTCAGAAACTACTAAAATCATGGTAACACTCACAGTCCTTTACCAGCAAAGCAACAGGCTTTTTTCCTTGCAATTCACTCAGAAAAAAACATCCTTAACATAACACGAAAGCAAAATCCTTGCTTCCCCAGGTGAGGGAAACTCAGGGATTAGTCATGTAGGTTTATTTTTCAGGATGCCTTCGGATAAGCTGTCCCCCAGAATATGCTACGCTGCTAACTCATACTACAGGAAAAATAACAGTGCAGAAATTGTAGCATGAAGCAAGACATTATCTCAGTTGTGGATTCGAGCTTGCAGCTGGCATCCAGCTGGCAGAGACCCTATGGCTATTAAATATGTCAACAGCCCCAGATAAATGCCAGGATAGCCTTGTGAACAGGAACTCCTGATGGTATTTCTCTTGTACTGTTGCTATTTTAGTTCTATTTGTTTTCTCTCTATTTTGGACATTATATAGAGAAAAAAAAAGACTGCACAGCTAGAGAAAACGGAGTCCTGGAAAGAGAAGAATGAGGATGCCAGCTGGTCACTCCTCCTTTGCTCCTGGCTAATGTAACTGCTGCGTGTTTGACTTTTTCCAAATCACAGAGGGTTTAAATGACAGGTATGGTATGTCCTCGGTGTATGTCATCATCTACTGGGTATTCAAGGATTTCTAAGGATTTAAGCTTGCTTGCTGTTTGAATACAGGACGAGCAGTGATCCCTGTTCTCTGGCATGTGTAGGGCTTCCCTGAGGGTGGAAAGGGAGACTGGAATTTAAAGTGATTCTCATTTATTTAGTATTTCCCTGTACAAAAGCCGGGAGTTTTCCAAAGCTGACTGGAGTGCAGTCATTTGTGGAGAACAACCCATGGCTGCTACCTGGGTTGTGTCGGCATGTAACAATACCTGTCTGCCTCATGAATGTCAGACAAAGCTGTCATAAATCTTCAAGCCCAGCAGTAAAATTAATGGGAATTGCAGAGAGCAGGACCTTGTCAGCATCATAATAGGTCTGTGGGTGGAAAAAAATTTCCCGTGCTTTCCTTCAGGCGTTAGGCAACCCAGCTACTGATGCTCAGTGGCCATTATCCAATTATAAGTGCTTTTTTGCTCAGAAGAATTCGGTCGCTATCGCTTTTAATGTGTCAAAGTTAAATAGTCACCAGAGCGGAGTGCAGGCAAGGGAGCAGACCCCGCTGCAGCCTGCGGCAGAAGTCCCCTGGGCCTTCTCCTCCTTTCGCCGTTCGGTCTCGAAGCTCTTTGCCATATTGCTTGTATTTTCTCATTTGCAATATTGCTTTGTCATTTCAGAGGTGACCGGGGCGCAGCGGGGGCCCGGCCTCTTCCCTCTTCTGCCCTGTCCAGCTGATCGGTATCAGCCCGGGGTGGGGTGTCCTGTTTACGTCCCCGAGCAGGACTGGGAGTGCTGGCCCGTCCCACCGGCACCGTCCCTGCTCCCCGCAGCGCTGCCGCAGGGCATTGGGCTCCTCGGAGCGCCGAGGCTGGGCTGCTTGTCCATGCTGCATCGAACTGTATTTACAGCACCCTTCGGGGTTTCTGTTGGTCACCCACTGTGACCAGAGAAATATTTTTTTTGCCCCTTCGCTGCATAACTTGGCTTCTGTGTTCTAGTTGTTTTTTTCCTCCTGCCTTTGTAGCTGCTGGCCGCGGCCAGGGCCAAGTCACGGGGCAGGATGTGCTGCTTCTCCGGAGGTACGGACATGCGAATAAATTACACAGTTTTCAGGAACTTTTCCGGGCACTGGAAGGTGATCATCCGTACCGCCAAGTTGTTAGCATGGCTCCTGGCACAGCTCTGGCCCGCACCACTTCGTCCCCTCTGACTCCCTGGCCTGGGGCTGCCAAGGGCCAGGGTCCCTCCCAAAATGTCTGTTTCAGAGGTGTTTCGTGGCACAGACGGGGGTTGTTTGCACTGCAGAGTGGCTCTGGGCATGTTTACTTTGCACACACAGCTCCGTGTGAACATTTTCAAACTCCTTAGGTGGCTGCCAGCTGCATGCATTACAGTGACCAGGCTCAAGCTCCCTCGAGTCAGCCTCCCTGTTCCAGTCACCCCAGTGTCTCTGGTGGCCTTTTCGAGGACCCGCTTTGCAAGTCAAGAAACAACCCCCCGTTGCAGCTTTCTGGGGGAAGGGGCTGGTCAGGTCTGGGCAGCCATGCCGAGCAAGGGGCGATGGCAGCGATGGCTGAGGCTTCCTCGTCTCCCACTGCTGGAGTCCTTGTCCCTGTGTTTGCCCACAGCTGCAAAGGCGGCAAGGATGCTGCTGATGTCCCTGCTTGGGCCTCTGCTCTGTTTAACTTCCCTACCCCTACAGAGGGTGGGTTTAATCCCCTGCTCTTCTGCCAAGAGCATCTTGGTGATGTTCTTTGGGCCACAAAAGCACTTGTGCCCATCTTCCTGCCCCCTGACCTGCCCCTGTGGGGCAGCTGGGCAGCTGTAATGGCCCCCTCGGGGTGCTCCGGGGTCTATTCTGCAACCCCGGGGGGATCAGGGGATCCTTGCACAACTGCCACCTGCCACCGACACCTCACGTTAGGTGGGGCGAAGCTCCAGTCCTTGTTTGTGTACCTGAAATAATGTTTCCTTATCTCCTACAGGTGTTATTCCGATAAAGCCCAAGTAGAGATGACGCAGCAGATTTGACCACCCAGAGGCTGCACAAATGCTCGAGGTCCAGACACAAGTTGCACCTGATGCAAACAAAGGAGAGGAGAACCAGCTCCTACGAAGAGCAGAGACAGAGAGCAACTGCGGTTTTTTACAGCTATATGTTTTAAGGTTATAATGTTAGAAATATCTCCTACTGAACCAGGTAGGGATGACATTTGTGAATCAGGCATGGGAAATACAGTGACGAGTGTTCTTTACTCCCGGTTAACGCCAGCCTAATGGACAGTTGCTTGGTTTTGATCTGTTTTTCCTGTGTTTCCGTACCTCAGCGTGTGTCCTGAGCCTGGAGCTGAACTGCATTTTGTACCTGCTGAAAGGGGTACATATCCATGTCCACAGCAAGTCAGTTCAGGGAAACTTCACTAATGTTTGGTTTAGGAACAATTTTATTCTTCTCAGCAATTTTCATACAGATCCAAGGGCCTTTTGGCAGCCCTGTTTTCCAGACGACTTAGAATCCAGGTCCTGTGCTCAATAAGTCTGTATGACTTGCATGTATACGACTCAGAGAAGAGGCCAAAGAAAGAAATGCCGGCAGTGTGAGCAACCTGCCTGGTCAGGGGGAGCTCAGAGACATGAGCAGAGAAATCCCCATCTGGGAAATGAAGCAGTGAGCAGTCCTATGGGGAGGCACATACCCGCACCCACACCTACACCCCCCAGACCTCTCAGCAGCCTGATAAACTTCTTTTACACATCTTCTACTGCTGAGAAAGCGTCCAGGTAGAGCTTGGAGATGCCTTGAACTGCGGATCACATAGCGGGGAACAGGACTTGGGCATGACAAAATCTTCCCTGCTCTATGTGCATTGGTGGGGCTTAAGCGTATCCATGAGCACATCACACCCATGAGCACATCACACCCATGAGCACACCACGTCTGTGAGCAGCCCAGCATTATTTTTGCTCCAAAGGAGCCACCGGAGTGATGGAGAAGTGAGGAGATGGGCATGGCCTGGAGCTGGGCTGGGCACACAGTGTGGCTCTCCCAATGCCTGCTGCGGCACGTTGGCCTCTCGGCCATGCTAACATTTTCAATACGCCAACAAGTTTCCCATATATAGTATATTTCCCAGCCTGTGAGCCTTGCCGATGCCTCATTGCCTTCCCTTGAAGCAACAAAAGGCATTCGTGATGTTTCTGTGCTGAACTGTGGGAAAAGAGCGGCAAGAAGCTGTGACCCCTGGGCAAGGGCATGCTTTGGAAACACTGTCATCGAAAAATCAACACATTAGCCCAGAAGGCCCACAGGCAGCCAATCTCCTCCTGCCTTATCGGAGAGAGGGCTCGTCTGGATGCTGGGGCAGCAGCCACCGGACATTTTTGAGATGTTTATTCTATCCAGTGTTGATACTGAAGTCAATATGATAACTAAAAATAAAGATTAAAAAAAAAATACACTGCAGCTATTTGTTCCTGAGTTGTTATGTTTACCCATACCAGCCTGGCTTTCCATTTAGGCAGGCTGCTAGTACCAGATGTTCAGTCATTTTCAGCAACATGGTCATATCCCAGAAGATTTAGCCCGCCGGAGCAACTATATTAAACATGCCGGTAATTTTCCACTGTGACTGGAAGATCGTGTTCCTCTGGGGCGAGTGACGGCTGACCAGACGGGCCCCATGAACGTGCAGCTGGCACAGCCCCGAGCCCTCTCCCGACTCTCGCGGTGGCAGGAGGGGACACCACTTCTGCAGCTCGCTGGGGCTTGGTCTGGGAGGTGCCGAGGCCGAAGAAGGCCCCCATCAGCAGGAGCTCCTGGGAGGTGATGGGTCATGCTGTTGGGGTCCATGGGCTGCCCAGTCGCCCTACGGCCAGCTGCTGCTGCAGGGAAGGATGCAGCCAGGGCTGCAGGCAGCTTCTCTGCCATCCCTCCTTGCACTCGCAGCCTGTAGGCATGGATGGTGTCTGAAGAGAAAAATGCTCTTTAACAGAATAAAAGCAGATGTTTCACCTAAAGACCTCTGTCCCATCACCTTGTGCTTCCTGCTGAATGGGCTGGGCAGAGGTACCCACCCCACAGGCCCTGCACAGCCAGGGAGTGTTCACCCCATTTGCAGATATTTACTAGCAAGCTATCGGGTGTGTGAGGTGACCTTCCTGAAGGAGGATGTGGGACACCGCTGAGTACAGCCTCCTCCAAGCACCTGGCTTCAGGTTAGGGAAAACTGGTGGGCAGATCTGGGTGGCTCGTCCTGCTTTCTTCCATGAGTAGCAGTAGTGGCAGAGGACGGTGGAGAAAGCTTCACTTGCACAGCAGCATATGGATGTAGTTTAGTGCCTGGCTCTGACAACCCTCATGGCACAGGATTTGGGCTTGGAGAAACACACGGTGGAAGGAGGGACTGAAAACTTGTTGTTGGGGCTGGGTGTTCCCCTTCTCTGCGCTGTAGCATCTGCTACAGGTTTGGATCATATGCAGACACACCGGAGTGGTTGTATTTGCCACGTCTGCTTTGGGTCTGTGCTGTGGTGGCGGCTGGCTCTAACACACCCGCTTCACCTCCTCCAACCCAAGTGCGTGTCACCAGCTGAGAGTCACTCCTGCCATGCTGACACACAGCCAGGAGCACGGGGTCTCTGGCAGCGAGCCCTAGCCCCTGTCGCTGACCCCTGGCCACTGCTTAGACCTAGCCTCCTGCATTGGAAACAGGGATGGTTGAAGACTCCACCATGCTTCCTTCAGTGGCAGGGAGGTGCTTGCTCTTTTAGGTGCAGGTGAGGCATGGGGACAGCATGGGGATTCTCTGGGCAGAGCTGCTGCAGCTCCTGGTGCTGCTGTCATCACTTTGGTCCCCAAAACCCCGGCACACACTTCTGCTTTTCTCTCGCCAGGAGCAACACGGTCCAGAGCGGGGCAGCTTGGCCTCTGGTGAAGTTGCCAGCTTTGCCTCCATCAGCAACTCTTGTCTGTAAGGCCAGAGGGGTATTTCTGGAAGAAAAGACCCTTTTGTGGATGCTGCTCCCAACTCTGATTATTACCGGGTTGGTTTTCCTGCCACTGATTTTTGTCACACAGCAGGACTGGTCAAGGCATTGCTACTCCTGGAGTCATCAAGCAATAAATCTACTCTTCAGGTGGGCAGGGAAAGATCCTATTCTTGTAACAGATGGGATTAAACAGATAAACCAGGCAGGCTGCTTCCATGAACTGACTCAGTTGCAAAGATTTACTGTCCAAACAAGCTTTTCTCGCTGAGAAGGGCTTGACTGGCCATCTTGTCGCTGTGAAGTGAGCTCATATGGATGGAGGGATATCCAGCTTGCCTGCTCACAGTAAAGGGACATTTCTCCTTCCACCCAAAATCCCCTCACAGAAATCTCTCATGGGCAGATTTGCCCCACGGAAGCTAATCCCTTTCCTTTGTAAAACCATCAGTGCCCAGACCCAAGGCTAGGAATGGGGTCAGACATGGTGCCATAAGCAGCATCCACTGCTGGAGCCATCCCAGATCCTAGCAGCGCTTGAGCTGGCTGGGACTGCAAGCCTCTCCGCCCACACCCTCCAGCTTTCACGATGCCGCATTAACCAACTAGCCATTGCAAATGTAGTTTTAATTGCATTAAAATAAAATTAAGCAAGAGATACGTCAAGCAGGTTGAACTGCAAAGTTTTAAATCGAAATGGAGATACTGGAGGCTTTTAGTCTCCAAGTATCACTACAGGAGGAGCCTTTCCCTGCCCTCTCGTCCAGCCGCCGGGGAGATGGGTGCTACGGCAGCGTGGTGCCCCGGCAGTCACTGATTAACCGCCCACCCGGGGAGGTGCTGCCCACGCTGCGGGTTACGCCTTGACCCCCTGGCTGCTCATTTCTGATGATTGACTTCACTCTGCGGTGTTTTTATAGACCTTTTGCCACAGCACTCATTTCCCACAGCCTTTTTTTTTTCCCTTTACAGTTTCAAATGTTTCAAATGTAGGGAGTGAGCCTGATTTCCACCATCCCTGGCTTGCTTTTTATGGGTAACTCCTCTGCAGCTCAGCCATCAGGCCTGTGTGGATGCAAGGATCTGGCCAGCTTTGGAAATATTTAGGTACAATTCCCCTTCTCACCAGAAAAGCTTATAAACTTCCCAAAACAGAGGTGAAATGGGATTTCTGTGAGCCATCCATGCTACTTGGCTTTTTACCACATGGTGAATATTATCCTCCAGAGAGGAAAATATCCCTCATGGCAGCTTCTCCCTACCCAGCTCCATCTTCGCTGTGCTCTCTAGTGCAGGCACGAAGAGTGCATTGCCAGTGGCATAAGCAGTAACAGGAGATGAAGATGTTGAAATCATATTATATTTATTACATACATGAGATATAAAAACAAATTACCAAAATAGTATCATTTTTTTTGTGAGTCCACAGGACCTTGAAAGAAAAATACATATGTAAAGCAGATTGGTAGACTCGTGACTTTTCTGGTATTGTACGTCTTCCTTTTTTTTCCCCTCACACTCATGAACAAAATACACTCTATGCAATGTGGTTTAAAGATGCTTTACAGGAAAGATATATTTTAGTGCTGAAAACTGCAGTAAACTGTGCTATATTCCATACTGGTGTTAATGAGGAAGTATAATGGCCGTATATATTGCAAACAATAACACAAAAGAAAACAAATAAAATGTTCAGTTTTAAATACTAACATAAAAATAAAATAAACTCCAGGACCACCATGAATTGCTGGGTTGTGATATGTGAATGCGAGTCCTTTCCGTTCTCCGCATCCACTCCTTTTCCTGCAGGCAGAGTTTTTCTCCTCTGGCAATTGCATTTTTTTGTCTCAAAGTCTCTTCTTCTTCTCACACTGCTTGCGAAGTCTTGCTGGAGTCCTGCCCACGGGGCCCAAGTGCTGGTCTGAAGCTGGGACTTCAGTGCAAATACTTTATCTTTCAGATTGTATCCTCAGATACTCTGAGTGGCCAGTGCCAGGCTGGCCATTCCCTTTATACTGTTAACACCATCCAAATAGGGGGGTCTTCAGGAGTGCTTCTGTTTCAGGGAGCACGTGCCACCTTCAACCTCTTCTTTCCCCAACACAATTAGACTTCCTGCACTGTGAAGTGGCAGGTAGTAAAGTGCTTTATACAATGAAATATTTACACTAGGGCTAGGTTCGTTTTTTAACACTTCAAGGACAAAAGCTCAGAGACACTGCATCCTCCAGACCCAGCTCTTCTCTGCGGCCGTGCGGTGGGTGGAGAGCTGGCCTCCGCCTCGCGCCGCGCTTGTGCCAAGGCAGAGGGATTCGATTCACTCCAGCAGCTCCATCCTCACCAGCACTGGCAGAGAATGTAGCCCCTGAAACCTTCAGCAGAGTGACCAGGTTAAAAGCACGCGGTGCCCGATTCTCTTTGACGGGTGCTGTGTCCTAACCCGAGGGGGTGTTTCTAAAGAGTGATCTAAAGAGCTGCTGCAGCCGTCGCCTTCCCCACAGCATCCTCTGGGAGCCTCTGGAAGTCACTCAGGATCCGTGCTGGCGGCACTGGCAGCGGTGTTTTGCTTCTCAGCTGTAGCTTGTGGGCATGCTTTCCCTCTCTAGGGTGGCAATTTAGTCTGGGGCGATCAGTGGCTTCATAGGAGTTGCTCCAACATCGCACTGGAGCAAGACAAGCGTCCGTCCTTCCTTTTGTTTCCCTCAATGTAATGATGAGCTGGGCTCAGGCAAGCCCCTGGCAAGGAAGCTACAGGCAAGTGAATGAACATTGGCTAGGAAGGGTTAAATTAGACAGCGCCTACAACTCTGAACGCCTCGCTACACGTTTTGGCACTATTTTCTTACATTCCAGTTTTCATCCTAGAGGTCTTCTCTCTGTGAAGGCTGTTGCATTTTGTGCATAAAGAAATGCCCTAGCCAGTCGTGCACCTCTAGTTGCAGTCTCTTTTCAAAATCTCCAGGACCTTTCTTCCGAGAGCCGACTTCCACTGATGGACAAAACTCTTCATGTTGACGATGAGTCTGCCCATTCGGACATCCTCGTGTCCTGCCACGAGGTACTCCAAGCCTGCAAACCAGCAAAGCAGTCAGGGACTGCACAGCACTACAATTAAGAGGCCTATTGACACTGCAAAGTCAGCCTGGATACCTAGTCTCATGTAAAAAAGCACTTATATGAAGAAATATTTATACATGTTGATTCTCTCATATATCTGTATATGTATAACTCTATCTATATCTATGGAAAAATGACCCCTGTGGAGCATCTGTCAGTGAGATGCAGTGTACAAACTTTGATTTTGTTAGCTTCTAAATATAAATGGAAGTTTTAATACCTCTACAAGTTTTTATACCTCATTTGGGAACTGCTATTACCTTCATTTGGCAGCCACCTGCCTCACCCCTCCCTGAATATACCTGGGCCTGGAAATGAGTCGGTTTGGCACATTCCAGCAATGACAGCACAGGATGGCCCAGTGCTGGTGTCTTGCTCAAAATGGCCAGTGCCCCCTTGCAGGCAAAGGCACGCTGGACCCTGCCGAGAGGCAATACTAGATTTGCTGGCATGAGCACCCCAGAAGAGCCTGAGGGGATGGCAGTCACGCTGAAAAGAGCTGCATTAAGTTCTGCCTCCACCAGATGTTTTAGAGACATGACAGCAGCATCTGGCGAAGCTTCGCCTCGTGTCCAGAAGGTGCCAGAAAGGGCTGGAGCGCAGCCCCATAGCACCCCACCGCAAGGCTTGCCCCGGGCATCCAGGTCCATGCCTGGCTTTCAGGGCACGACTCAAAGAGCGCTTGGAGCCAGGCAATAACTGCTAAGCCGGAGGACGGGGCGAAGCCTTTGGCTTGAATTAGCTAAAGAAACACTGCCACAGATCCCAACAGCCTAAATGGACCACGAACGTGCTGTGAACCAGGATAACAACGAGGATAATTCCTCCCGTGGCAGGAGGAGCTCCCTGCCAGGGCCAGCATCCTCCTGCAGCACGCTTGGGGTACAGCAAGCATGAGACCCCCCCTGTAGCCCCCTCCTCCTCGCACTGGTCTGGGGAGGACCACACAGTGGTACGAACTAGCCTGGGGGAGATGGGTGTCCCCCAGTGCTCTCGGTCGCCCCACTCCATCCTGGCCACAGCGGGGAGTACGCTCATGTTTTCTTGGGTTTTCATTTTGTAGTTCAGAATAAAGGGAGAGTGTCCCCTAGTTACAGGTCAAGCATGTTTTTCTTTAATTCAATACAATTTGTTATCTACTTCATCTGAGTTTTTGGGCACACACATCCTCTCTTCTGCCAAGTAAACACAGGATACGTGTATGGCAGTATCACCCTTTGCAAGACGTTCGTTTTGGCCATGTCAAGCCTGCTGTTATAAACATCATTCTCCAAGGGCTCCTAAATCTATCTCCTTTGAGAGAGAAATGTGGCATGCATCCTCAGAGAGCAAGCAAATATTGCTGTGGTTGCTGATTCAGTATGGTTTTCTAGATTTTCAACCAGACGTTACAGAAGTGTAAAAATAAAAGGAATCGAATGACTGAGATGCCGCAAGCCAGGACTTGAGGCTGCGAGTTTTGCCCTGTGTTGCTGGCAGGCAGCTCTCTGCTTATTTGTGTCTGTGCTTGGCAGAGCCGAGGAGGGGAAGGGCTCCTGTTCCCTTGCAGACAGCTGAGACCTTTAAACCTTTCAGCTCGGTGTCCCACCAGAAGTCCAGCCTGCCTCTGTGGGTGCGTCCACAGGAGAAGGTGTGCAAGGGTAGTGAAAAATCTTCTTGTATGAACTTAAGCACATTTATAATCTGAAAATAGCGCATGGAGATTTGACAAATGCTTAGAGTTTCCATTATAGCTATATGTCAGGAAATTGTTTTATGTCAGCTTGGCTTTTTATCTGTCTGTTGTTGGTTTATTCATCTGGAGGTCATAAGTTCTTACGCTGATAGAGGGTTAAATCTGCTAACATAGTATTGCTGACCATCCAGAAATGAATGTGGTAGCTAAAGAAAATAATGAAATTTTAAAAAATATTTGGGATCCTTTTTTTCCACTTTGAAATGACTGAATTGTAAAGATGCATTCAGTTGATGTTTTCAAGTTTCCTGTTAGGACGAAACTTCACAACTTCTTTCCAATATGAAATCTGAGATTAATTTATACTCGTGGGACTCCAGCAGCTGCACTTCAAGAAAACACCAAGCTTTGCAGTGTAGATCATGAGAGCTGGCAAGGGGGTAACACCCAATGTGTCAGACGCCTGGATTGTCCCTAAAGACAATTGCACCTCCACCCTTCTGCTGATGTGCAAGAGATCTTCATAGATGCTGTGATTAACGCTGTCTTTTCCTCTGCTGGGGAAAATCAGTGAAGCTACTCTGAGGTTAGTGGAGTCTCAAAGCTGCACGTCAGGTGCAGAGCTGCCCTGCACTATCAGTGTCTGGCAGCTTCCACAGCATTCCTCCAGGTTCATATTAAGGCTTTCTTGCTTGCGTTTGCATTGCATAGGGAAAAATAAAACACCTGTATCTGTTTAATTATAGATTTATGGTGTTTTACCAGTATCTAAACTCTTACTGTGCTTAAACAGCAAAGTCCTGCCTAACGCTGCTGATTCATCCGACCCTTGCACCTGACAAGACTTCCTGACTACAGCTGTGCTATCACGGCAGCTTGCCTTCAAAGCCAAAGATGGTCACTCTGGTGGAGATGAAAGAAGACTGCAAACACCTCATCAATGAATAACCTTTCTGCGTGACACAGCCTTGCAGACAGCCCTTTCCCCCCAAAGGAAATTCCTACCGCTGCACACGTAAGGGACGTTTCAGCACTGAAGTCGACATTTCGATTGGTGATTTCCAAGTGATGTGTGCGCCTTACGGAAAGAAACCCCTTTATCTGAATTAGTTGGTAACTGTTGGTTTATCTCGGAGTTGTAAAGAAAGGTGTGTCAGCTGGAGCTTAGTTTTGCTCTATTGAAGAAAACCCTGAGTCTGCATCTCCTCGTCCGTACCGGAGACGGCATGCACTGTTCAGCCACCACTGGTTATACTCCATTTCAGTGAAAGAAGGTGAGAAAAAAACTGTGAAGCCAAAGCTGCCCTCTCACTGCGTAAGAGAATCTCTTCCAAATCTTGTAGGTGCAAATTAGTGTTACTTTCAAAAAGACACCTTCCCCTGAGTTCACATTAAAACTTCAGTACAATGTCATGACTCAAATTAGATTTAAATGTGTTTTTATGGATTCAAATTAGCATTAGTTTTGAAAAGATATGTCATGTAGTTGTGGCGTGATATGCACCTCCCTCCCTCTGGGAACAGACTGAGACTGATAAAGCTGTAAGACTGTTATTATGCTTCATAAAGAGAAATGCATGTTTGAAAGTCCATAGAATGAACCAAGTTTTTCTCTACAAAATTCAAATTTGATGGAGATTGCTGTTGGAATCCAAATGAGGTAACAGCCAATAATTTAATCAACACTGGGCTGCAATCTCAGCTCATTGCCATGATGGGATGGAGGGGTGGGAATGAAATCTGTGTAAATGTGGTGGGGATGTACTGTTCAGGGAGTCAAACCTACCGGGATTGAGGATGGGACAAGTGCAGCCTCTGTTAGTCCAGGATTCAGGGTAGAGTGTCCTCTTGCCCCGGAGGATCTTCAGCTTTGTAGATTTCAAGACTTTCTTGATCTTCACATTGACTTCTGCATGGGAGCCTTTGTCATGAGCTGACAATATCTTTGTCTTGATCACTGGGAAGACATGAATTCAAAACCAGGAATATATAAACTATTTACAGTGCTCTTTTGGTTTTTTTTTTTTTTGGTCTAATGCAGGTGTCTGGGTGAAGCAGTGAGGACAATTACTTCGCTACAGTGGAGTTAGCCCAATGCTCCTTGCTGGGGAGCCCGGGGTCAGCGCGGCCGCTGGGAAGGCGCATACGTCCCCATACCTATGGGCAGAAACGCTGCCGGTTGGTTTGGCCACGGCCCTGGCCCTGCCATGTGGGCAGCGGGAGAGGTCCAATGACTTGATTTTCAAAACTTGTGAGGGCCCCATTTTCTCCCGGAGCTCAGCAAAGACTTTGGCTTCCTTAGCACTTTTGGAAATCAAGTGGAAAGTCTTGCTTTTAGGGATGGACCTGGAGGCTTTGCTGGCCTTGGCCTGGGCAGGCCAGGCAGCAGGCAGGGGCATGAGGGGCTGCACCCATCCCACCCTGGTGAGCACTCCTGCTGCCAGTCCTCCCGCTTTGCAGAACTGCCAAATCCACATGCAGGGGCAGAGACTGAGATGTTGGTGGGGGCTGAGGCAAATTGTGGAGTATTTTGAGCTCACAGATACCCACAGGCACACCCCTGCCGCCTGGTATCCCACCTGCTGAGCCCCTGTGCGGTGGAGGCTCAGGGCTCAGGTCCCATGCGTGAGCCTCCTCCCGACTGCGCTGATGCCTACACTGGTAGGTATCGCCATACCGTGGTGCTTTATTCAGCGCTGCAGGTTTCAAAGCTCAGGGAAACCTCTCCTCCTACAGTATGGCCTCCTGAAGCTCCTGATGAGCCCCGTAATTCATCTGTCTCTCCAGTTTAGCTGACACCTTTGCACGTTGAGTGATGAAAGGGTGGGAAGCCTGAGTGCACTTTAGATAAGATTTATGAACTTGGGGTTTTTGTGACTTTTTTTAAAATTTCTTATCTTTTGCAAGATTAAACACAGTCACTATCACAGCCAGGGAGCAAAGCAAAGCAGAATCAGATTTTTTCCTAATATCGCTAAGCCAGGGCTATATTTCAGGGCGGCCCCTTGAACTTCCCTTTGTGGGTTGCTCCGCAGCCTGCAGAGGCAGGGGTTATCTCTCTGTGCATTTTCAACTTCAGTGTGAGATGAAACAGGTGCAAGAGACCCTTGGAAGACTGGGAAGGAAGGGAGTGCTACACAGAGCAGTCCTTGCTCTGCTGTGGTATGAAGGAGGCGGTTCACACCGGAGAGGTCTTGGGAAACAAAGTGCCTCCTCTCATTCATTTAAATCCAATAAACACATAGATGATATACATCACCCCATTGCAACAGCTGAGCTTTGCTGACAGGGGGAAGCTCCCAGTAGCTGCCAGAGCCATTTTCTCCATGTAGTGGCTTGTGTGGTGATCACTGTCCCTCCTTATATTCAGTGTAATTCAGATTTAGTGATTTCTAGACTGTTCTTGGGGCACCTAGTCTACAGACAGAGTTTTAGTGACCTGTTTTTGGTAACAGTGCTTTCCAGTCTGTCTTCGACCTAGACAACCTCTTAGGGACCCTTCCAGCTCTTGTCCTCCCATGATTTTGGCACAAGAGTATTTTGGTAGCAAGAGAGGTGGGTAACAGAGGAAGACGCTTCACCCACCTTGACTTGGCACCATGATATCTATACATTTTGGAAAGGTCAAAGATCTGCCCCCAGACTAAGTAGCCCATGGGTTTGCAGGGATGGAGGGGTGCACACAGCAGCACCTCTCACGCTTCACGCTCTTGCATGGCCTCGCAGCACCTCCCTTTACGCCCCTGCCACCTCACCCAAAACTCACCGTAGGTGTATTTCATCCCGCAGAAGACCTTGGGGTTCCCTAAGACTTGCTCTTTACATTCGCATTTACCTGGGGAAAGAGAAGGAAGCAAACAGCTGTGGATTGTACTTAAAGACGGGAGCCTTTGTGAGCAGAGCCTGGGACCTCCCAGAGGTTTTCACGTGGTCCATATGCCCCGTGAAAAAAAAGCCCTATTTTCAGATCCAGGCTGAATATACAATCTTAGTCCAAGGGCAATTATTCCTTGTTTACAATTTGAAGAGAAGGGAAACAAAGGCCTTATTATTTTGCCTTGGGATGCAAATAACACGCATATCTTTCCCCGCGGTATTTTCCACACTGTAATGTACCAGACAAAATTTTAAAAGGAAATGTTGCAGAGGTTAAGGCAGATTAATGACTTCCGTGATCTTAGAACAAAGAATAACATGATATACTTATTTACGTTTAAAATGAAGTTGCCCAGACAAATGATGGAGCTTTCCCCTCAATTAACCCAATTATTGTATCTTCGAGATTTTATCATGCCACTTTCTGAAAGTGGAGGAAATGACGCTTGCCTGCTTGCATGCAGCGATTGCAAGGGAGGACGGCTTGACGCTGCACCATGGGGACAAACTGCCTCGCAGCAACCTCACACAGCACCTGCCTCCTCCAGACTGGGGGGGAAACAACTTCCCCAGCTGAAAACATAGCTGAAATGCTAGGCAATCTCAAATTGCACTGTAAGCTGCAATTGATGACAAAATTGTTGCGGGTATTGGGGAAATAAATTTTTATTTGGAAATTGCCAATTCCCTGCCCGTGAAGTGGCAAAAACCACCCTCTAAATAAAGTTGCTGGTTTGTCCAACATGTAATAGTTCTAGTGAATACAAAGACACATTTAAAACATGATGGACAAAATAAAGAGAGTGTTCAGCCTTGAAATTCAGAGCTGGGGCTGCAAATTCAGGCAGGCAACTCTTGCCTTACCGACAGCTAAATGCTGGGTGCAGGCTTTCAGTGTGGAGCATCTTCCTAAAGGGTTTGCACGTCCTCACATTGATGGGACAAGCCACAAGGCTCCTCCAGCTCATGGCGGGGAAGGAGGTGGTCGCACAGGACATTAAAGGGGGAATGTCCATCTCCTCCTGCAACTGCCAGGGCACTAATTACAAGCAAGTGGAGAAGAGTGTATCCGTGCCGGCTGTTGGCAGGAGGGATGGGGCAGGGAAACACATGCGAAACCGCTGTCCTACCGGAGTGCCGGAGTGCTGAGAAGCCCTGCTCGTCCTCCCAGCCCCAGGCAGGCTCGCTCTCGTTGAGCACTGCCTGGAAAGGAGGTGCTTCGTGGTGCCAGGTCACGTCCAAGCTGTTGGGGGGAAAGGGAGATGGTCAGCCTTCCCCTGGAGCCGGCGGAAAGCAGGGCCACTACCAACCCGTCCTCCAGGCGCAACGTGACTGCACGTCTTGGTGGTGTTAAACGCAAGGGGCAGTTTTGGAAAGTGAACAGGTTGGGTGTTGTCAGAGTGGGTCATGAATCCATTTTGGGTTTAAAATGCTTTATAGGGGTTTATATGCTATAAATATCCCCAGCATGGTAATAAAAAGCAACATATAAGATCCAGAGAGTTGGTTATTATTAAAATGTGCTGTCTTCTAAAAGTCAGAGCCTGACTCTAAGTCCAGCGCAGTCAATGCAAGCTGAGTTGCAACAGAACAAGATTAACCTTTAATCTTGCTCTGATCTCCCCAGGGCTCACATTTTGCTCATGGAGAGGAAGCAACGGTGAAGCTTATGGAAAACACTCCATGCATTAACACCAGCACCGAGAGCCAATAATCCAACCTTGCTGGTGCCCTACTACAGTGTGCCAGGCACCCAGGTGAACTGCAGCCTCAGCTCCCACTCCATCCCCAATTCCTGACCATACCAAACCCCAAATATTTTATATAATGGATATTTTTCAGACCGTGTGCCATCCATAAATCAGGTCGGAGCAGTGCCGTTCCTGGGATGGAGATCGCGGGGGGATTGCTGAGGCTGGGGGGGGTGGCCGGGACCCCCAACTCACCTGCTGCTGCGGCAGTCGCCGGTGCGGGGGTCGCAGCTGTGGGCGCAGTCGCAGGGGCGGCAGCCGTAGGCACCGAAGCCCCAGTAGCCAGGGAGGCAGCGGTCGCAGCGGGGCCCCGCCACACCGGGCTTGCAGGGGCAGTCGCCGGTGCTGGGGTCGCAGAAGGTGCGGGGACCCAGGGGGAGCGCGGCCGATCCCAGGGGGTGGCAGGAGCAGGCTGCAGGGGACACCATGGGGGAAGAGAGAGCATCTGTAAGTGCAAAAGCTCTGCGGGATGAAGGCGCAGGAGATGCCTGCGAAACTGCTGCTCTGCCTAGGGACAGTGATGTTTCTGGGCTTTTTTTTCCTCTTGCCCGTATAAATCTGACCAGAATCTCCCTTTAGAAACCGTATGACTTTAACTTCCGTGAGGTATCTTAATTAGTCAGCCTACCTTGGTTTTGCATTATGTCTTGCCAAACAGGCCTTTATTACTTTCCTTATAGCGTCTGGACCCCAGTCCAGCCAAGTACCCAGGGATGTGCCTGGCTCACAATGATGTTTAAGCAGCTGTGGGTGCTTCATTGCAAAAATGAATCAGAGCTTTCTAAAGTAGTAACAACTGTCTTGCATCCAGAAGGTTAAAAAAACCCCTCAGAACAGTCATTTTAATTAAAGTGGAGGCTGAGCAAAAAGTACCCCTCTGTCTCTGTCTGATTTTCTTCTAAAGCCATCGTTTCAAAACCTTAAAAAAACCAAGTGAGGGCACCGACGGCTCAGAGGTATACTTTTGCATATACTCCAGGACATGGGTTTGCAGAGTGCATGTCAGAAACGCCAGCTGCTCTTTTTTCCTCCCCCACAGCCCCTTGCAGCAGAACGATGCACTGGAAGCGTACTGGGACACACTGGGAAAAATGGCCATTCTCACAAATCAGAAAGGATGCCCTAAAATAGGTGGTGTGAAGTTTTCCTTGCATAGTTCTTAGGATTTGTTTTTGCATAAATGTAATTTGTGTCTGTTGCAAGACTACAATCTTTTTCCCCCCAAATATGTTAATCTTTTCAAAGATCAGGAATATAGTTATCAAAAGTGTGAACCAAACCTCCGACCATTTGGCCTGGCCAGCAGGCAACGCGGTGCCCTGAGGGACCAGTTTCTCCTTCCCTCAGGGTCTGGTTCTCTGACCAGGACGTGTTATGGTCAGCCTTGTGCATTATGGCAAAAAATTACCTGCTGAAAGACTTTTGTCCAAAACTCCCTTTACACAAAAATTGGATTTCCTGAGAAAATTTTGTTTGGAGGGAAAATTTTCACTGAATTCTAATATGAATATTTTTTTTTTGCAGCTGTGAAGGCAATAAAGCAGAAAAGCCACTGCATGCAAAACAACCTTTCTTTTTCTTAAAATACTTTTTGCTGTGCACATACATTTAATTTTGCTCTGACAACATTTTTGTGGTTTCAAGGATTTGACATACCTGGAGTGTTGTTTCAAAATATTAAAGGATAGATTAATATTGGCAGTTAACTTAGAGGCGACTACAATTCCAAAATCTTTGCCAAAGTAATCCCCAAATTTTCCCCACCCTTTCCATTCCCAAACAAATATAATTATATAAAATTAAAAGATTAGAAAGCCTCTCCACAAACTGCATAACTAGCTGCAGGCAGTGAACTCCAGTACCTTTAATAGCATAGTTTTCAACAGGGCTCGCCGAGACTCACATACCTTTCTCCTGAAGTCTGTGAAGTGTTTTACACCTGACGCATGTAGCCAACTGCTCTCTTTTCCTACTAGATGTGGTGGGTATTTCTGGCATTCTTCAGCCCCTTCGGGGGAAATATCAAGCACTTAAAGCTCTTCTATTCTCCTGCAGTCAGTGAGCTAAACCCACTGCTCAGAGAGAAATTTCGTCCTGTTTCAGTTGGGTTTCAGCTCAGTTTTACGCCCAACTCTATTGGGGATGGAACTTTTTATGGTTTAGATAATGCTTTCACACAATTTTTTTCCTAATGGAAAATTTAATGGCAGTGGCAACACCATGGTGAGGCAAGAATATTAAATTTACAAAGGCTGTTATGAAAAATACAGCAGCAAGCTCATAGGCAATTAAAATGGCAATTAAAAATGAGAATGTAGTTGGCTATACTTTTTAATAAAAGCTGCAAAGAGATGTGTTGTAAAGGTTGGTCATTTCTACAAGGGCTGCGCACCCACCTCCATGGACCCCGTCTTTCCTGGCTGCTCCCCTATGAGCTACCAAGGCACTGACCTGCTTTCCATTGGCAGCTGGTGAATTGAAGCTTTTTGGTCTTGCACCTTGGGTGGAGGTCCAAGATGACACTAAGTGCCGTTAATCTGGATGCTTTGGGTGGCAAAGTTACAACACAGTAAACCTTTGTGATGTGCTGCAGTGGGAACGTGCTGAGCAATGCAGAGACATAAAATGCAGCCCATCACTAGGCACCGAGCACAGAAATGAGACTCTCGAGCTCAAATGTGAGCGCATTGTACCAACTTTGAAAGAAATGCATGAAAACAGGACCGAGTGCTTCCATGCTATGGCAATGGCAGGAAGAAAAGGACTGCAGGACTAATTATACAACATTTGGCAGCTGCAGCTACTGCTCCCTCATGGGCTGCTGCTGCTGGGTGTTGGTTTTAGACCCTGTTTTCCTCCTTCCACCCAATCTGCACCTCACTTTAGCACAGGTAGTAGGAGACCCACCTCCAGGAAGGTCAGAGGAGCAGCTGAGCAGCAGATAAAGCAGCTACATATAGTGTTGGATGGCACTTTGTTGTGGATACATGGGCGCAGAGCGTGAGACTCTCAGTGAGAGGCTTTGGGACGGTGTGCCGAAGCCTTCTCATGTGCCGTGGCCACCCCACCATGGAGGCTAGGGGTTTCCACGGCCACGGGAGGTCCAGTGAGAGAAGGGCTGGCTGGGCACCACTAGCCTGGGACCAAGAGAAACCTTCCACAAGCTTGATCTTTGTTGCTTTCTTTTTGATTTGTAAGCAGCATCATTAAAATGCTAGTTTACCACTCTGGACTACATAGCAATATTTTGCACGTGACTTCCACGCACATATGAATTAACAGTCACCTGTCCCAGCGTCGCATGTGCTGATTGGGATCAAAACCCAGTGAGTGGGACTCCAGTGGAGCTGGATTTCCCCAGCCTGGATTGGTGATACTGTTGTGGTTTCTTCAGCTGCCAGCTAACCTTTTGAAATGACAAATATTTACCCTCAAAACCCTACAGTTTAAAAGCAAAAATAACCTCGGCAATTATAAACCCCGATTTATTGTCTGCAATTGTACTGTAGCTGAGGCTTAAAAATTCATGAGGGACGTAAAGAAAAGGATCGATAGGTATGGCAAGGGGAAAGAGTCATCAGATTGCTGTTTTAAATGGCAGAACGTCTCATTTTATCGGGTACACACCTACACCTGAGCAAATATTATATACGCTCTTCGACTACAAGAATCTTTAAAGTATCCTTAAAGATTATGGCTTAACAACTCCTTTATTTACTTTGACCTTGGTATTTTTAAATTTCCAATGCTACCCTGCGGTTGAGCAATAATGGTGCCTTGAGCCAGAAGCAAGCAGGCAACGCCATGGCCGCCCCGGAAAGAATAACAGGGCACCACACACACCCGTTGTTATTGCAGATCATGGCACAGTCCTTGGAAATGTGCCAGGCATAGGCTGTAATCGGTCTTATATAATTTAATTTAACAGTCATTAGTCTTTTGCTACAGCCCTGCAAGCTGCCGGCCTCCCCATGAGATGCTGGGTCCCCCGGTGCAGGGAGCAGCCCCAGCAGCAGAGACCAGAAGGGAAACGGTGAAGGTGTCTTAGGGAGGAGAGCATTTGTGAGGGTTTGAAAAGCCCAGAGAGAAATAATCTGTGTGTTTGTGTCAATAGGGTCTCTGGAAGGAAAGCATTCAGATAATCCCTACATTTTTGTGGAACCTAGTTTATGCCAGGGCAAGTTGTCTCCCTGAGATACTTGAGTACTTCATGCTCTGTAATTCATAAATACCCTCCCCCAAAAAAAGAAACAGAGTAGATATACTTAATGCAGAAAGTAAATAAATGTAGACTTTTTCTCACTGTACTCAAGGCTATCTTACAGTTCTTGTCAAATATATGTTACTTTTCGCTTTTAAATACCAGAGTTCATGAATACATAGTGGTCCATAAAGAGGCTGGACTGTTGCATTAAAGAGTAACAGAAACAAATTTATAGTCTTTATGTCAGACACACATTTTTGGAGCTGAAAAATGTGGAAAGTGGAATGCCACGGGCCAGTGATTTAGAGATGAATACCGAAAGCTGAGAGGACCGAGCACCGGCATTTGTGCCTGCTGTTACGTCAACAAAAATACCCATTAATCATCTCATCTCCACAGCTTCCTTCTGCCCAGAAGGGCTGGGAGAAACTTTTTAATCAAGTCTCCTGGGATTTGGCTAACATATAGCTAATGACGTGATGTAATGCCTGACTTCATTGGTGCTGGTCTAACTTGCACACAGGCACACGAACGCTGTTGGCAGCCTTCCCTTCGACCCGTGGAAGTTTTGCAGCAATATGTCCTGAGACCTCTGTTTCCACCTGGTTTTGCAAGGAAGGAGGCTCCATGTTGGCCAGCCCAGGAGGTGCCATTTGACTCCCTCTCAGACCGTCCAAACAGCCGCAGGATTTGGACTGGGTTTTTTGGCATGAGGAAAACCCCACAATGGGTCCCTTGTGAAACTCCATCTCCTCGATGGGCTGCATGAGATGTCGCAGGAGATGGCAGACACTCCTACCACCTCCAAGGTGAAGGGCATTATTTTCAGGTGTCCAGAAGACCACACTCAGATCAGTGCCAAAGCTTGACTTGGCTTCAATAGCCTCGGAAAAGTAGGTGCTCTTCCCTGATGGGAGCTGGCACGTAAGGAGCATCAGGAATTACAATCCTAGTGAATGTAGCACAACTGCAGTAAAAGCGCATTTTGGAGCTTGAGGGTCCCATACAGAATTTATTTCAGTCTTTCATCCTGCATTATCTAGCAGGAGTCAACTAACCCAGTTGTTATTTTATCAGCAAGGCTGAATCCATAAGAGTTAGAAAAAACCCCTCAAGCCCCTGCTTTGGCTCTAAGTGCAAGACTTAAATCTGTTTTTTTACTAATGAGACTCCAAAGCAAAAGTTTGTTGCAAAAGTTCTGGCAATAATTATGGAGGGAAAGTATCTGATGTTTCAGAGAATGAGACTTGGGACTTCAATGTACACAAGCAGGTAAAAGAACTTTAAAAAGTAATTACATTCACTGTTTAAAAAACAAATTTGTGTACATACTACGGCAGTGAAATAATTATTTACCCAAGTAATGGAGAACTGTGGTCAATTCTGTTTTTGTAAAAGGAATCAGGGCTGTAACACAGGGAGTTCAGCTGTTACTGTTCCTCCTTGCAACGAGTGAAAGGTGAAGAGGAGAAGGACTTCTGTGACAGCCTGGAGGGGCCACAGGGAGTCTCACGAGGATGATGCACAGTGAGGGAGAGGGACAAAAGCGGTCATTCCCCTCCTGACCCCGCAGATGAAAGTGAAACCGCACACACCGTCCCAGCCCCGGTTGCAGCTCCCCACCCCAGAAGGGTTTCTCTTCCTTTAAACGCAGGCACTTCTCCTTTGGAGGCAGGAGATGTGCTCAGTGTCCCCTCAAATGACACAAGCAGGGTGTCAGTCAGATTTTTTTCTGCCTCCCATGAAGGTCCTCCTCCAGATTTGGGTCAGTGAGGAGAAATCTGGTGAAGCCAGTGGGTGGCTGTAGGCGCAGAGCAGAGAGCATGCCTGCACCCTGTATTTAGCTGACCAGGGTAATGTGCTCAGCGCGGTTTGGGGATCCGGAGTCCCCCACGGTGAGTCATCATCCTCACAGTGGTCCCTGGGGAGCGTGGCTTTTGGATCACTGCTTTTGCTTGAGAAATATTTAATTTCACATGTGTCCAAGTCATTGCCTTTGGCCTGGCCTCCTTGGTGTCACACCTTCTGGAATATCACTTAACTCGTGTTCCCGTCTCTCCCTCCATACCCACCTGCTGCTGCTGCGAACACGCACTGGTGGGCGATGTTATTTATCAGCTGCACCCCTGTTGGCTGAGGCACCCTGCTTCTGGGGTTGTGGCAATCACCAAACAAGGAGAACATGCAAACATGATGCAGCTTTTGCTCTCCAAAAATAGCAGGAGAAAGTCAATGAATCATCTCTCTTCCCCTGCCCCCAGGCTACAGGCATCCTCAGGACAGATTTGTCAACAGCATCTGCAGGCTTTTGCCCCGCAAACCGCACCATTGCTTTTTGCAAACAGCATCAATAAGGGAATTCAAAGAACTTCCTGTCCCTGAAGCAAGAAGGTTGCTCCAAGGAGAAGCAGGAAGATCTCACCTTTCCTTTGACGCCCTCCCACTTAACAGAAGCATTTTACTAATAAAAGGTCTCTGACTTACGTTTGCAGGCATCCGGGGCAGAGAAGGGCTTCCTGAGGTCCCGGTAGAAGCCTGGCTTGCAGCGCTGGCAGTGCTGCCCTTCCGTGTTGTGCTGACAGTTGTCGCAGACGCCACCGCTGCGATTGCCCGATGCCAGCCACGCATCCATGTCAAAATGACAAGTGTCGGCATGCCCATTACACTTGCATGCTGAGACAAAGCCAAAGGGAACAGAAAGACTCATTAAAGCAGTGAAAGATGTTGATCTATAGAAGAGAGACACAAAAACCCAAACCACGTTTTGGAACGGGAGACCTGACCTATAAATCCGTTATTCATTCAAATGCATGAAGTATCATCACATTTTCATCCATGTTTCCCAACCTCTAGAGGTGACATTTAAGAAAAAAATAACTTCTTTAACTCTTTCATTTCTAGTATGGCTTTCCCAGTACAAGGGCAGCAGCATGGTCAGGCCAGTGCAGGGAGACGTCCCACATTCACTGGTCCTGCTGGGGCTGAATCCTTCCCTCCCTGCTTTAGAAATCAGCAGTGCCCTGTACAGCATCTGCCACGTGGGTGCTGTCAGGATGCTCCTTGCAAGTGATAGAGGGAAAATGCAGGTGGAGGGGAGGTGCGTGAGAGAGGGTGAACATCCCCCTTTCCCTGCGCTGGCAGTGCAGGAAGTCTGGATGCCCACACACCTGAAGTCAGGGGCCAAGTAAGATCTGTTCCAACCCCTGCACATCATATACTGCTGGTGGAAACAGGGGCTCACTGTCACTCCCTTGGGGAACGTCCGTACTGCAGCGAGGTACATCCGTACACAGCCCACACTGGCAGGCTGATGCTAGCTTAAGTGTTGACAACATGGCAGTCACAGCAGGACGGCGCTTAGCATGCCTGCAAACCTTCCTGGGGTGGTGCAGTTAATCCTCAGCACCCTTCTGGCTAGACTGCTGCTGTTACCAAAGCAGATCACCTCGTGACCTCTGCGGTCCCCTGCAGCCTGCACTCACCCCGAGCATCCCTCCCCGGCACCGCAGAAATAATCCTCAAACGTCCCCAGAGCCTGCAGCTCCTCCTGCCCCCAGCAGCCGGGGGCTGAGCAGAGCCCACATCCAGCAGCAGAAGGCTATACCTCCTGCAAACAGAAGGCCATACCTCCCGTGTTTGTCAGCGGTGCCCATGGAGGGGACAATGCTGGCCCTCCATCACCTCCAAGGCACCCTGGCAGGCTGCAGTCTGCCTGCGACAGAAGACCACATCTCAAGGAGATGCAATCCCACAGAAAGGCTGCACCAACAGACAACGTGGTCTCATGAGGATTTCCAAGCAAGAAGCTTTGTGAACAGGGCTGTCCCCACCATATAAACATGCGGTGGGCACTGGGTGGGAGAGTGGCACTGGGTCTGCACTTGCTGAGCAAACACCTGCCCATCACCCCAGTATCTGCTGCCTCTTGGAAACACAGGAGAAAGGTGCGCAAGGAGGAAACATTTTGCTCTGGCAGAGGCTCTGGAGACACGTTCCCAGCTGGTTACTTACACTGACACTCTTTGGGAGCTCCAGTTTTGCCATCGGCAGCCTGCCAAGGCTGGTCGTTGTAGAGCGGGGCGCAGTGCTGGCAGTGGGACCCTGCTGTGTTGTGCTTGCACATGCATTTCCCATGGACCTAGTAGGGGAAAGAGAGCAAGGATCACCCACAGCAAAGCCCAAAGAGTCTCTGGGGCACGAGCAATGCCCAGGTACAGGAGATACTGCACCAGCTATAGACTAGAAAGAGGGCCAGCACAATGTCTGTCTTGGTATCTTGAACTAGACAAATAGTCTGCAGTTACGTTTTCAATTAGATTAGTATTTGTGGATCTGCATGTCATGGTACTGTATAATCACACCTTTTTTTTGAGATCTTAAAGGATGTTTAGCAGAGAGTTTCCAGCTGCAGCATGAATTTCCAGGAGAGATTAAAAAAAGCGAAGATCCAAAGCATCCTTGGGACACACTGTAAAACCTTTCTCTTTTTCTCCCTCCCAAACACAAATATACCTCTGCAGCACTGCAGGGATAGCACTCACAACCTCAGCACCCAGCTCTGTGTGCCCAGCCATCAACAACATAAATAAGTACGAGAAAAAAAGAAATTCAACCCCCTGAAACATAGATATCTACTCATCCTAGGCAGAGTTTTTGTCCCACAAAGGAAGAACCAGGGATAGCACAAAGACCGTGAGTGACTATACTTGGATATCCTCATGACAGATAGGTAATTTAACAGCTAGACAGCCTAGTGTAAGAGGGTAATTAGAGATGAAAAGCCAGCGTAGCACACTTGGTGCCAGCTGCTGTGTCAGCCGCTGGCATTACTCACGCTGTTGGCAAATGCAAAGAAAACAGGACGTAGCCAGAGGGCAAGAGCAGCCCAGCAGCCCCTAGATGCAATGAAATCAAGCTCTGAAGCAGTACGGCTCTGCCAGCAAGGCTGAAGGCCCTGCCTTTTGCCGTGGAGCGTGGCAGGCAGCTACCTACCGTAGTTATTTTGGGGGCTGCCTGTGCTTGCAGCTTTCCTCTGCTTGACATTTTGTTTTTAAATACAGATTTACTTAGAGCATTTCAGCTGCAAGTCTCTCCAGCTGCCTGATGCACGGCCAGGCTGAAGGTACGACTGGCGTCCTGCATTTGCTGAAACACAAGCTGAGCGGTGCCTCCCCACCCCGGTGCCCCTTCCTTCACCAGTCGCGGGGAAAGTGATAGAGAAAGGAAGTCAATAAACTGAGCGTGGTCCAGCTTCTCCTGCTGCTCAGTAACGAGCCAGAGACCTCAGCCTGCCCTGCCAGCGTTGCCCCATGCTCATGCCACAGGTTGGCCATAAAACCGATGGGGCTGGGGAGCTGCACCGGCTGCTTTCGGCATTGGGAGCAACACAAGGCGGTTGGGGTAGCTGGTGATCCAGCCCGGAGCTGGGCCATGGCTTTAACTGCTACTGGAAAATGCTGCCTTCCACTCTGTTTTAACTTGTGGTTTTACAAGTGTGCTGTTCCTAACTGTATGACTTGCTGCCAAGACCTGCCATGAAAAAGGTTCCTGTGAAAAACCTGAACAGTAAACAAAACAGAAGAGGAGCTTAAACATGTTGTAAACAGCTCCTGCTTGTTACGTAGGTGCACACCACCCCCTCGGCTAATGATGACTTTCTGATTTATTTATTTTTAATTAATAGGTTTCAGCTGCTATCTCAAGGGGTCGGATGTAACCGGTACAGATAAAACTTCAAAACTGACCTTGAAAGACTTTTCAGCAGCAATGCAAATAATAGCAAAATCTTTCAAAAACTTTTCAAGTGATCCTTTCCTGCCTTATTAAAATGTCTGGATCATCAAAGCAGGAATAAGCAAAATACAGTACAGCAACTGGACTGCATAAGCAATGGACAGATACAGACGGAGTCAGACAGAATGCACAAGCATCTAAGCTAAAGTGCAAATACTGAGATAACAACGCTTTCTGTGGTATTTTGGCCTCATCGCAGATATCAGTTGGTCTCACCGCAGATACTAGTTGGTCTGTCTGGCTTATCATATTGATATATGCTTAAATGTGTGCTAATGGTTGAAAAGAATGAGAAGCAAATGTAGAAAACAAAACAAATTTGCAGAGGGAATATTTAGTTCTCAAAGTGTGCCTTGTGTTTTCATATTTTCATTTTTGCTACCACCTGCAAAACATTCTTCAAACTCTCAGATGCCTTGCTTTCCTAAATCAACACTGCAATAAAATTTCTCTCTCTCTTCTATATTTTTTAGGCAAATTCCACACACAAATCAGTGTTACAGAGCTACTTTACACACATTTGAAAGCATCCACCCACATGGAAACAGAAAACGGTTAAACTCGTATTAGTCGTGTGGTCATCTTCTGGTGGTTTTGATGGAGGCCTAACTCTTTGATGCCATTTTTTGGTAGGGGTTTCTTGCAAGCCCTTTGGCCATTGAGTCGTTAGCACTAAAGAGGCTGTAGTAGCCTGAACCACATCTGTGGCCAGAGAAATCCTTCAGCTTGTTCCTCACCAGACTATCCCAAGCTGTTAGGGTAGAGGCACCCACCAGACCCAGGATGCATGTGATCAGGAGTGGAAGGTGACCTGAGGGAGCCAGAGGGTGCCATGGTCAAAACCAGGTGGTCTCTTGGTGCTTTGGCGATCGTGGTGCCAAAGTAAGAAAGACGTGGGAGAAGACTTGCAAACAGGGGTTTGTCTCAGACATGGGGACTCTTGGGATTACTGTGCGGACGTGTGCTCCCCCTGCCTGTGCCCACAGCCTGCAGCCTCACCCCTCAAATTCAGCTTCCCCCTTGCCAAAGCCCCACAAGGAATCAGTGGGGATTTAATCAGTTCAGCCAGCAGCTGCCCAGCATTAATAATATACGACTCTGAAACTCAGCAGCACCTAAGAAATCCTCAAAGGATTAAGCATCCCAAGACACCAGCAGAGAGCGAGGCAAAACTCCCCGCCGAGGAGCATTCATGGTCCCAAGGCATAAGAGCCTGCGTTTTCTGAAAGCCCAAGTACTGTATAATAGAGCATGCCACGTTGCCAGAATAGGGGGAGGTGGGTGGAAATAAAACAGAAGAGGACGGGTATCCCAAGACCCTGATGTGCAGCCATTAATTTGGCACGCTGAGCTAATAAGTAAACTGCTGAATAGCTGTGCGCCAAACTTCTTAATCTGTATATGAACTCTAAAGAAAGTGGTTTTTTAAAACTTAAAAAACAATATCAAATCAAGCAATTCAAACCAGCTGGTGTTTAGAGAGCCCTCAAGGCAGAGCAGGGCATGATGCTCCTTGTATTGATTGCTTGTAAATGCACGATGCACCCAGGAGGGAAGGAAATGAATGGTCTGGCTGAAAAGATTAATAACAGAATAGTGCGATTCCGACTTCTGCATACGGGCAAGTGCAGGACCAGCACAGAGGCCTGTAGGTGCGGGCTCCCCAGCCAACTCGGCAGGGCTGGAAACCTGCTCCTGGGGCCAGTGCTGAGCACCTGGTGGGTGCTGCTGCAGCCTGGGTCAGGAGGAGCCACGCATTCCTGGTCCTTATCACAAGGGTGCTGCTTTGCAGTCTCCTCCAGGGGTTATCACAACCAGATGCATTAGCATCTTCATCAGATGCTCCCTCCCAAGCCCAGATCCCGCCGTGGGTTCTGCACCCCCTCTGCAGGAGCTGCTCAGCTCGGCCTGGGCTGGGATGGCTGTTCGGTGGCCCAGCCTGCCATACGCTCCTTGCAAACCCGTGTGCCTCTGCTTGCCAGGGGGCAAGGGAGTCATAATCTCTGTGGGACTCGTGTTGGGGTGAGCACCCGTGGGGGCACAGGACGTGACGGCCCGGCTGGCCCCGCTTCTGCATCAGATGCAGCCACTCAGGCTCCGGTCTTTGGGAGCAAGCTTTGGAAAAGGCAGCTGGGTTCCCAATTCCTGCGGTGCCGAGCCTTTACGGTGGTGCTACTCAGACAGGCTGGACCCCGAGAAAACTTTGCCTCTGCAAGGTCCCCCCGGGTCCCACGGTGGCCCTGGCCCCTCTCAGCCAGGCAGAGTGGGGCGCAGACCTGCTAACAAACAAGCTAAACAGCTAAATGGCCCATCTCAACCGAGTGAGGGGAGGGAAACAGGCTCTTTACTAACTTGTTTCTCAGTGCAACTGTTTAGTTAATACCTTTTTTGCCCCATTCCTTTTTTCCAGAAATTTAATGTAAGTCGGACCTAAGTGCTTCAAAAACCTTGCCTCAGGCTGATGCATTTGTTCTCTTTCAATAGCATTATAATGATTACCCCCCAAGAGAGCTCTGCTTTAAACATCTCTCCATCCTAGCTTTATCCCATTGAAGAAAACCTCTTTTTTCTTCTACATAATTGCAGCATGACAGAAAAGATGTTTATGCATCAGAAACAACAAAAGAAGGTGAATATTAGCAAGCCCTTTCTTGCAGCCCATAGGCAGACAGGTATTTTTTTTAGTTATAAAGAAATCCTGTGACAGCGGAAAATAGGAGAAAGAAAGGACAAGAAGAAGGGGTAACAGAATGAAGAGAGAAGCGGCGGCAGATGAAAAACAGCCAACGGACTGTATACACTGGGCGAAATTAATGCCTGTAAGAGCTGCAGGAGGGCCAGATGCAAGACTGCGATGCCCTGTAAATTCCCCGTCGTGCCAGGGAGTGGCTGGGAGCCGGGGCTGAGAAACCAGCCTGGCAGCTCTGCCGAGACCCAAAGCAGAGCAGGGAAATGATGTACCCGGCCTTGGGGAATTCTCCGGCATCTCAGCACCTTTCTGAAGGCAGAATGTGACCCCCACGCATCGACAAAGGAAAGAGGACATTTTTTCCTCTCTTTTCGTTCACCTCGATTTACATTTAACTGTAAGGCGTACCCACTTGGGTCATTCTGGAGCATCGCTAAGTACACAAACACAATTCCCAGTACGTCTCACCGCTTTAAGCATTCACACGGCTCTTGAGTCATTTAAGCGGCAAAGCCTTCTCATACCATTTTTCATTTTGTCATGGGGTCTTTACATCCCAGTTCACTTTCACACTGTTTCCCTTCTTAGCTCGACAGTCCCCTCCCAACGTCAGTCATTAGAGGGCACAATGCAAACAGTGTTACAAAAGTTGACTTCTGTAAGATAAACGAGCGACTGATTTCTCTATACAAAGACAGTTGCTAGGGCATGCTTCCTTCCAGAGCCTTTTGTTGCTGAATTATAACCTTCCAGCGCTTCCTTTCAGATTGCAAATACATGGGGTTTTTTCTTTAGTCGAATCTTATAGAATACTTTCCTCCCTATTTATCACGTTCCAAAATGTTGGACAGTGAGAAAGAAATGCTGCGTCGAGGGAAAAATGCTTTCAGTCACCTGTTATGAATTGATTTATATTGCCAGAACTCACCCATTATATAGAATCCAACACAAATGCACACTAAAAGAAAATCAATGTTCCAAAGACCTGGTAGTCTAAATACGCTAAATAGCTGGGAGGGACAACTGCTTTTAATAGAGTTCCTTTCTTGGAACTGCTAAAATTGTATTTTCTCTATTTTTTTTGTTTTGTTTTTGTTTTCATGGAAAATGGGCATGATATCAGCCTAAAGGGAAATCACGGCATTCACGTTGAGTCTCTAACGATAGCTTTTAAATTGTGTTGTACTTGAGCCACTGTGCCAATTTTAGAACTGATGCCTACTGGCTGCTGTCAGCATGCAGGGAGGTATTCTTTCCCAAACCACCAGACAACCAAATTTATGCATGAGAAAATTCTCATATCCTATCTCGTTCTTGTGAAAGAATACAAAGCTTGTTGTCCAGGGTGTGGGGGCTGTCTGGTGGGGTTTTTTTAATTCCGTGTACAATAGGCTTCTGTCAGTGCTGCTGGAGAAGACCTTCAGCATCTTTTGATGTCAGTAGCACAATAGCAATTTATAACAGCCACTGGGTTGGCCACGTGGGAAGAGGGAGGAATATTCACCCTGCCCGACTATACAGAAGTGCTTTAGCACAGTAGCTCAGTCAACCCCGGACCCCAACCATACTGTATCCCCCCACCCTTCATAACTATGGAAGGAGTCTGGGGAGATCAGCTGGCTAACTTGGGTACATCAAACACATGCCTAAAATTAGGTGAGGTATGTCTGGGGTTTGGTGCCTAACTGTCAGGCAGCTGCCAGAAATCAAATTCAGATGCATTCACTGATCAGGTTCCTGAACTGGTTTGCCTGTTCAGCCTAGAAAATAAAGCCCAGTTCCTGGAAAAGTCCTTGACTTACATTGACACAGCACCCTGGGCTACTAAAGAAGCGTATAAGCATAATTGCAGCAGTACTGTTTCAGTATGGCAGCAGCACCACACCAAACCACTTTAGGCACGTCTTAAGTCCATTGAAGCTTCTGCATCCCTAAGTTCTAGTTTCCCACTTCCCTTCTTCAGAGCAAAGATAGCTGCTGTATCATGTTATTAAACCTGTCATTGAGGGAAAAAGAGAACAAGAGGATGAACAAACCCAGACAGCTTCATCTGTTCTCACTCTGTTCAATGCAGGTGAAAGATGTGTAAATAGGGCTGCACTAGTGGGAGTGCAGGAGAGGAAAGGAAGGATAGAGTGGGAAGCATTAGATAGTTGATAATATTGGATTATCAATGACATAATGAAGTCATCAGTTGATAATACAATCTCATCTCATAGGGGTAAAAGCAGAAAGCCCCAGCAAGGACACAGCCCTCTAACACTGATAACTCAGGCCAACTGTGAAAACCACTGAGCTGTTGCAGGTTTCTGCAGTCAGGGAGGGCCAAGGAGCCTCTGAGATGGATGAACTCCTGCCCTCACCTTGAGACAGACCTGCACAGCCCAGGTGAAGTATCTCTGGGTTTGCTTTCCCCACTTTGGAGTCCTCAATTGTAAGATCCTACTTATCTCCAGGCTGATCTCCTCTTTCACGACCCTTGCCGTAGTTGCAAGCAGGCCATGGGAATGCTTTAGCTGGTAAGGGGCCAAGCATCCACTGCAATAGCTCCATGGGCAGAGGTACTGGCAAGGGGTGAGAAGTTCCTACAACACAGATCAGCCGAAAAAACAGTCTTCTCATGGCCGCTGAAGATCAGAAGGGATCTCCTGTGTCTGTGAATCCATTTCTCTACTCACATGGGTGTTTTGCCATGTAATGCCGCTCACAAACCGATCCAACTGCTTTGCATGGTATGGTGTGAGATGCATTTGTCCACGCACAATTTTTCCTGGACATGCATTGGGTTGTTGATGATGAGATTTGGGTAGTGATCCTTTGAATAAATTTGGGAGGAGTGGGGAAGAGAAAGAAGCATATCTGTATCACCCTGACAGCTGTCTGTTGCACGCAAGTGTATAACAAGGAACAATCAGGATTATACTACCCATGAGGAGCAGCCCTTGCTATCGTTGGAAGGCAGCCAGGTCCTCTCTGTAGGCTTCCCCTGCGGATCATGGAGAGATACACTCCCCTAGAGCAGGAGATCCACCTCAGAATTCCCCTAAAGGTTGACATGGCATTTCTGATGCTAAAAAGAACTCAGAGCTTCCCTATATAAATTCCTTTCTCCTTTAGGAGAAAGGGTGGGTGAGGGAAATTGCCAGCAAGCTTTGCCCCATGGTACCCACGCAGTGGCCTCCATGGAGAGGAGCATCATGGAGAGTTTTGCAGCTGGATGGCGGTGAGGGCACAGAAACAAACCTCTTCTCTTACCAGGTCTCGGCTATTGTTTTTTGCTGTTGAGGCTAATGTGAAACAATTTTTTCTCACAGCGAATGTTTGGACTCTGTAAAGTCCACCTTTGCTCTGATCTGACTCAGAGGGATCACAAAGAAGGTTATCTCACCCCAGTGAATGGAGCTAGAGCTGCTTCTGCTGGGGTGGAAGGAGCCCCTCATTGTCCACAAAGCCACCCTGTTCGCATCTCACTCCCATGCCCCAAGGATGTCCCAGGTCAGTATTATCTCATGGTCTCATTATCTCATATCCTGGGTCTCATTATCTCATATCCAAGCTGGACTTCTAGCTTCCTTTCAGCCACTCCCAGCACACAGTGGTCCAGCCGTCAAGCAAAAATGCATTCAATGGTAGGAATCCCGTGGCAGCGAGCTGGGCTGATGTCCCAGGCTGAGTGGAGCATCCTGGCCCCCTGGGTCAGGCTCCTGCACCAAACCCACCTGGGCAGCAGCCACCAGCATCCCTGCATCCCCACGTGGCTTTGTCAGAACCTCTGAGTCAGATGGCTGAAATGCTTACGGTTGCTTTGTGAGATCTGCCCAAGACCTGGCAGCTATGCCCAGTGCTGCCAGGACACCCCAGCTTACTGCCCAGAGCAGTGCAAGAGAAAAACAAATATATCACATCCAGGTCTTCCACTGGCCAAGGATTTTGCCTGTGGGCTAAGACCAAGTAGGGGGTTAAGAAAACTTGTGTATACTTTTTTTGGAAAAGCTTTTTTTTTCTTAAAGGATCTTAAACTTGCTTAAATGTTGATGTTAACTCTCTAACTTAGGGGATATTCTTCAGGAGTGCTCTAGTCTAAACAAGCATAAAAACAGAGCCAGATTTTATAATCATATTGAGAAATGGTAACATGCTTCCCAGCTTTTGCTGTCCTCAGTTTTACAGTGAAGGTTCTGCTAAAACCCCATGTAGATATAGTTACATAAAGACAAGACTGAAGTCCCCATCTCACACCTGAAGGACTGACCGTATTCTTCAGAATTATCTTTTATGTGACTTTTTCAGGTGAAATGTACAAAAATGCTCCCTCTCTGAAATCCTACTCTCTTTTCAGAAGTTTCTCTGACTTCTCCCAGCTAAGCAGCCACAGACCCCGCAATCTTTCATCCCTTTTCTGTTCATTCTCACACACGTGTCTTGCTATCACGGAAATAATCCTCTCTTCCCATCTTGAAGCAACGCACTGGCAAACCCTGGCCTGGTATGCACGAGTGGGGTGCCACCGCAGTCTCTGAATCGCAGCAGCCTCGTGCCAGGAAGGACCCTGGCACGGACCAGGCTCAGCCCCAGCTGCCCCAGTCCTATGATGGAAAAAGTGGTATTGGGAGAGGAAAGTTCTTACCACTCCCTGACCCTCCCTGCAAACCATGGGGCTATGTCATCCCTACTCCCTTATGGGACATGCGGAATAGCTGTAAGGCACAGTAAAATGAATCAGCCTCACTGCAGGAACGTCACCTTTGGGACTGCTGCCACATACACGTTTATAACTGGAGTTGAATTTCCAGTCCCCTCGGGGCCAGTGCAGGGGCTTGTTGCTATTTCTTGCTTTGGTTTTCAGTGCGATTTTGGCACTTGATTCCTTCCCACAGCACTGCCTGTTACCTGGCACTATGGTTTCCACAGGCTATAGCCGTACCGGAAGCCTATTTGGCTGCAGGCTCTGTTACAATTCTCAGCGGTGCTCTGGGGCATGCTCCCGTGCAATTGTATCCCACAGAAATAATCCTGAGCAAACAGCTCCTTTCAGAGACTTTTGCTCAGGGAACATCTGTGGAAAGCAGAGCAGTGCTACTTGAAACAGCCTTATCAATCATAGCGCTGCACGCTTTCAAACGGGTATATTTTCAAGATGTTGCAAGACTAGCTCTATTAGAAGGGAAACATGCTGCCTGCTTCATGTCTGAGACCATAATTTAAGTGAAATGAGAGTTCCCCAAAGAGCTGGGCAGATGCCAGACCTCCTTACCTCGAGTAACTGCCTTATGTTTTTTTTATGATCTTTCTCTTTCTAACATTATTCAGTGCAATATGTTTGACTGCCCTGGCTTTCCCCACCGCTTCTCCGCCAGCAAAGCCAGGACTTTCAGAGCCAGCCAAGACAGGCAGAAAGGACGAGATGTGTTGGGGGCAGTGAGACCAGGGTGTCCCCGGGCTGGCAGGGTGCAGGCACGCCATGCCGCAGGCGTCCAACATGTCGGCCGCTGCTGTGCCCCTCACCTCCCCAGCGGGTTAGCAGCTCTCACTTCTCTGTGATATGGGAGGACTGGGGTTTATGTCTTGGTCAGTCCCAAGGGATTTGAGCTCAGAGCTCTTGTGATGGGAGTCCCCTCAAAACTGGAGGACAGGGTTTTTATCTGGAGAAAGGTATTGTGAAGTGCAAGGGAAAGCCTGGGAGTGAGAGGCAAACCCCAGCTCTCCTGCCTCTCAGTTCAGGAGCCAAGCCGGTATTTGAGGATCCCCCAGAAGCAATGGCAATCATAAGATCCCTAGTACATTCAAGGAAGCTCTCCTCCCTCTCTGTCATCAAAATGTCCTGCATTTACTATCTTTTAGATATTCTGTTATTGAGAGTTAGTGTTTGGGGGAAGAAGGGAGTCAGCAATTTATTTTAAGGATCCACCTGAAATAAATAAACTTAAATTACTGTGGAGCACCCTTGAAGGATGAGAGTCCTGGTGGACCCTACACCGAGGCACAAGGGAAGCCCAGCACCTCAGCCTCAGACCACTTCCTTTGTAAAGACCGTTTTTGCTCACTGTGCTTAGAATTCAGGGCATTATATGTCAAATACTGTATACTTGGACCTATACCATACTCTATACCATACCCTACTATTTTTAAAACTCTGCTCTCCTGCAGTGCAGACATTGTTGGGCACGTGTACATACCACGTGGAAAACGCCGGCTGCTTTGATGGGCTTGAATCCGGCGACGGGGACGCAGTGGTCGGCATGGCCATTGCAGAAGCAGCTGCCCTTCACGATGAAGTCGTAGATGGCATAGTGCAGGGGCGGTGCGGGCTGCAGGGGCTGGGGGTCCGGGCCTGCCGGGAGGCAGGGGCAGCCCTGCCGCTCCAGCAGCCGCACCCGCAGGTTGGTGATCTTCAGCTGCGCCTGGGCTTCCGCGCTGTACGGGTCCTCCACGGCGTAAGGCGGTGACAGGGCTCGGTATATCACCTGGGCAGAGAAACACAGCAAGGGAAGCAGAAAGGAGGATGTCAGCCAGCCCTGTGGCGGGCCGGGAGGTGGGATGGCAGCAGGGGTATCCCCCCGGGAGCACACACCATGCTCTCATGAGGCTCTTCCCCCTCTGCAAGTGGCAGGAGCAGCAAATCCACCTCCACCCCGGTGTGCACAAAGTGACCCCCTGTGATCCCCTACGCCCCTTTCCACACAAAGTCTGCAAGCGACATTTCACCCTTAACTTAAAGCAGAGGTCGGTGCCGCTGGTACGTGGCGTGGCCCAGCGCAGGGACCGACAGTCCTGCAGGTGATGCTCAGGTGCGGGATTCTTCATTAACCTTCCCTCCCATACACCAGAATGGGTGTATTTTTTAACAAATAAAGCTCAGATTTCCAAATATTTGGCTCCTGTGAGTCCCAGGCTGCTTCCTAGTGGAAAAGTGATTAGGCGTGGCAATTAGTGACAGCAAGCTGATAGTCCAGAAAACTGAGATAAGAAAGAAAGAAAAGTGGGGCGCTTCTGAAGTTTAAACAAATACTTATCAGTCAGTCTTTATTTTAAGTTGGGTCTGATTGAATAGGTAAATATTGGCTCAAGGTGAAAATTGAGAGCACTAGATAAAAATAACTAATTTTCTTGAAGAGGTTTATTTTAAACTTGTTGGTCAAGCTGCCTACAGAGTGACATCAGAAACAGCATATAATTCACATAACTACCATCGGCATAAAATGACACATTTCCAACACGTGTATTAGTTACTGGTACATTTAACTTACAGTGACACTTTCTAAATAGTTAAATAGCTCGTCACTGAGTAGCCGCCGAAGGCTCGATGAACTACTTGACAAGTGTTTGAGGGTGTGATGCAGCCTAATGGCTCGACACGCTGCTCCCACCAGCGGCTTCAAACCTCCTCAAACTGCCCCCCTGCCCTGCTCATAACCGCTCACGCCACCTGAAACACCGACCAGCCTCCTACGGACAGCAGAGGTGTGCGGCAGCGAAGGGCGACCATCATTTCTTGCCAAGAGGTGCTGCGGGGTGCCTGGCAAGAGGCAGCAGGCGAGCCTGCTGGTGCCGCTTATGGGGATCACCCCTACCAAAGGATGCTGCTGATACGCTTCAGCTGATGAAAGTTTCCCTTTTATTTCACCAGGATTCACGTACCCTGGAAATAATGATGCTGGTGCTGCCAGCTCGCCTGCCCATGGGCTTTGCCTGCCGGCTGCTGCCTCCACCAGCCCCACCACTGCTGGCACCGCTCCTGGCTGGGACCTGGCTTTTCTCCGGAGCTGCCAGGATCCAGCTCGAGGAAGTTCTGTCCTGGCCTGGAAGGAGATTTAGAGCTCATTTCGGAGCTGAATGGTGGCAGTGTGCTTTTGCGTGTCCCATCGGCCTGCCAAGCTTGGTCGCTACCAGTGTGCCGGTAACAGCGGGGCTCGATCGTGCTGGTGCCGGACGCTGCGTGCTGGCAAGCACGTTGTGGCTGCAGCCCCATGCCGCCGTCCTGCAGATGAATACCCTCCCAAAGGTATTCCAGCATCTTCTGCCGGAAAGACGTCGATAAGGGAGAAGGCTAACCGGGAGAGGTGGTCAGAGGGCAAGGCTGGTGAGCGGTACGCCTCTTGTGCGGAAGTGTTGAGTCTGATGAGGGACATTAATAAATAGTAACACATTTCAAAAGGGTGGGGTTTTTTTTCCTCTCTTTCAGGAACAAACTCTTTCAGAGTTTTTTCTGCTTTCCTAGGATAAAAATATCAAGCAGATATGAACGGAAACCCAAGCGAACCCAACTATCAGGCCTTGCCCCTCTCCCCAAGGCTTGTTATTTACCCAAATTTAAATCAATGTAATTCTGATCACATTTACTCGTTAGTGGCTTTGTGAACACAAGTTGCTTTCAGATATAGAAAGAAAATTCCCTGGGAAACATCCAAACTGGAGACATTGATTTCCTTTTAGTGGAGATGATGGAAAATGCCGCGCTGAGAATTTTCAGTAAAAACTAGCAGTTTGGGTTCCTTGTGATTACATAAATTGCATCTCAGAGAATTCTTTGTTCGTCCTGATTTGCATGAGTGGCGAAGGAAATACATAAATGGGAACTATTTATGCTAGATGCAGCTGCAGACTTTCTTCTCTTGTTTTTCTTGTTTATCTATCCCTGTTTAATGCACATGACCAATGCTTGTAGCTCTAGTAAAGACAATCGCAGCAAGGAAATCAATAACCCTGAGTGCCTTTGCGCTGAGAGAGTTAAATTTTGCCTCTGTGGAATTCAGGGGGAGTTATGCTGCTGATTTCAATGGAGCCAGTATTCCCGCTCAGGCCCTAAAATGTTACAAACATTTCTTTTTACGGCTACTTGAAAACAGTGATGCTAAACATGAGCCCTATCTGTAATTCCCAGGGGCTGCGGGCTCTCAGCCGCTTCCCCTGCCTGCCCTGCATTGCTCGGGCTGTGCCCAGCAGCCCCGGCCCCAGCTTCAGAGCCGCGCTGCACCCTGCAGCAGTGCAACGTAACAGGGTGAGCCTGGTCTCAGTGCTGCCAACGCAGTAAATACCCTCATCCCTCCAGCCCAGAGGCTAGTAGTTCTGTTTTAATAAAATACAAACCAGTCATTGTAACATGTAGGACGCCATACAAATAGCAATTCTCTGCTCTGCCCCGGCAGGTTGAGCTGGAGCCCTCCAAGGCTCCATAATAAGGTCAAGGACGTGTTTCCCAGCAAGATTTCCCTGTCCAGTTGTTAACCTTGCTGATTTATCCCAGCCTACCTCGGGAGTCAGCACCTCACTGGGGCCACACCGTCTTCATACAGCTGTTAAGGGTCTGCACCCCTGTGCTGCCCAGCACCTCAGCCCACAAACACACACGGGCAGGTAACGGCTTTCCTGCTTTTACCTTTCCTTGGACTTTTCCATGCAATTGTCCTACTGATAAGCCTGGCCCTGGTCTGCAGCATCCCATCTGTGAACGAACCATGGTTTGCACAGCAAACCTGACCGGGTTTTCACACCTGCAGTTCTGCCGGCAGCCCCTGGCCACCACAGTCGGAGGCCTCCTCAACCAAAATACTGTTTATTTTTAATGGTGCAAGGGAAGCATGTAGGCAGGATTTGAGAAGAATGCGCTGCCAACATGCATGTGTATCTGACGATGGGGTTTTGCAAGCCCATCATCTCCCTGGTGCCACCTGGCAGGACTTCCTCTGATCAACTCTGTCGGGCCAGCGATCCGCAGCTGCCCTGGGATTCTCATGGTGACGTACCCAATCCACAGCCATCATTTCCTCTTCCCAACAGCTCCCCGAAGCCCTCTGGGTTTATCTTGCTAAAAACTACACAGAAAACACGCATGCCCAGCTCAACCCACAGGGACAGAAACTCTCCCCAGTGGATCCACCACCGCAGTCGTGGTCTTGGCATGTGTCATGTCAGCTTTTTAGCCGTTGGGGCAGCCCCTCTGCCAGGCACGATGAGGGGACAGCAGTTTCCTCCTGCCCCCCAGAGAAGTTGCTGCCCGCAGAGCCATCAAGTCCATCACTCTTCCTATCCCATAAGCGCTGGAGGAAGTCATGCCCGACGGTCCTGCCAACAAGAGCTGTGTTGTGATTACACCTGGGAGATAAATAGCTCGATGAGGTACAGGAGATCATCTTTTTTGATAGGTGATGCCATTCCTGTTTTCACAGAGCAAGGCCTCTGCCAGGAGAAAGCTCCACCATGTGCAGAGGAACGCACCCACCCCCTTGGTAAAGGAGCAATGGCAGCAAAATCTGGCCATTCGCCTGCAGCGAGCCTCACCTGAAAGCATGCCTCGGTAGCCAGACCTCCGGCTTTCCCACTCAAGTCTGTCTGCATGCAGGTGTCTTACTGACAATATGTCAATGCCCAGCATTGCAATGTTGGGTAGACAATGTGACTTCTCCCAGTAGTCAGCACCACGTATAATAGCACAGGGTGGGAGGCGTGGATCTTTACATCAGCAGCTCTACAGTGCATGCACTAATCCAAATTTTCGATTTGGTAGAACAAGTAGGAAGTAATAAATTGAAAACCCACAGCACTTCTAGGCTAGACATGCCATAGTATATCCTATCAGAAAGATATTTTCATTCCCAGTGTTGCTAGCTCACTATAAATCTTATGGTATTTGGGATTGTTGCTAGCTCACTATAAATCTTACGGTATTTGAGATTCTTCTTAAACACAATCCCAGGAACTGAATCTTTATCTCAGCTTCCATTTAAAACTAAGTATCTAGCAATATGTCATATCTGAGGAGTAAATGTCATAAACCAAGAGGCAAATAAAAAGAACCTCTGTCTTTAAAACAAAATATCAGTACTTGGGGTAATGCTACTTCCACGTCATGTCAAATTATGCTGTTGGATCCCACGTCCTATAAATGCCACGTCTGCATGAAGCAACATCAATAGAGAAGTGATTTAAAACTTGCATGAAGATTTTTTGGTGGGGGAGAAGTCTCTCTACACAGCCAAATAGGAACTGTAGACTGCAGCCCCTGCATGAGGAATGCCATTGCTATGCCTCGAAGAGGGTCAGGTTCACCTGACCCTCCCGGTGGGATGCCCAGCAGTGGCAAGAGGGAGCCCACTCCACTCCTGGGGAAGCGGGAGCAGAGAAGCTGCCCCACAGTGCCTGGCGCATGCCATGGAGTAAAAATATTCTGCTCTTCAGCCAGACCACTCTGGCTGTCTGCGGTTTGGGCACATAGTTCCATAGACACTCTCTAATAAATTTCCACAGTGTTTCAATTTCCTTATGGGCTGTCATGAGCAACTCTTGCTCTGTTGATTACTTCACTTTATTTTGTCTTAGTGGTGCAAGAAGCCTTAGCTACTTGTCATTCCACAGATGCAATAATGTAGCCCTGTATATAAATAAATCAGCAGCCATGAACATGGTGCACTCAAGTAACCACTTGCACCAATGACCTCCATTTATAAAACCATAAAAGTCCTTTTGCAAGAAGTACCCTAGTATGTTTACACTCAAGAGGCAATGAAAGGACATCGCTATATATATCTGCAGTGGGAAGGAAAATGCTAATGAATGATGCTGGGAGCAACAAAACAGGCTCTGAAGTCAAAGTTGCCTGAGGAAGTCAACAAAACCAATGAAAGATTTGCCACCAGCAAAGCCTCCTCGATGAGTCACAGCGCATCTTGGACCACTGGAGCCTCCACCCGCCACAGCTGCAGGGGTCTGGATCTTTGTCAAGACACAAGTGTCCACAGCAATAAAATGGGGCCCTTTGGGTCACAAATGCCCACGACATTGAAGAGACACACATGATCCACAAGAAGCTCCTTCCTCACAGACCTTCAGAAATAGGCACAGCCACAGAGGCTGTGGCAGCGATCTGCAGCCCCCACGTGCATGTCCCTTCCCTGGGTCCCAGAGCCCGGCTAGAGGCACAATGCTCCAACCTCCTACTGGGAGACTGGCCTCAGCCAGAGTTTCTCCCCCTGAGCCTGGAAGGCATCAGGAGATGGTTCACAAAATGACAACACCAGTAAATTACAGACAGAGGGAATAAATGGATGGGAGACTCAAGAAGCATATACACATGGGAACAAGCCAACAAATAGGAATATGGCAGAAATAAAAGCAATAAACAAATCTTAAAAACATAACCGCATTTTTATTTGGTTGTAAATGAAAAACAAGGTGGTAACACTGCACGAAGTGGTCCGTGGTTTCTTTCCAACAAGATCTCCAGATAAAAGAGATTGATGGACTCTACCCTCTGTCATCCGACCTGGATGCATGAGAATGCATCTATAAGCACTCTATAATAATGACCTATCTATATTAGTGATTCACTTATTTGGCTCATGGGCGTTTGATAAATTCATTACTGCTTTATTTGATTTTTGCTGGTGATTTTATTCCTTTCAATGTATTTTACAGGAACACAGGAACAAAATAATAAGAATAAAAAGAACGTAAGGTTTACTGTCTTCTCCAAATAGAGAGACAGCAAAAGCAATGAGGGGCGTGTACCACCGTACAAAAGGGCATGTGATGTCTAGGAAAGTGTTTAATGAAAAAGTTAAGGTTTGCATTAGGAGTCTGCAGTGTCTCTTGGTATGCAGTTACTAAATAAATGTGGCTAACTGACCTGTATTATGGGGCACTGTTGAATCTCCATGTCACTGGAAGCTATCTGGTTCATTTAGTGCCTGGACAACATTCGGAAAATGTAGGCAGTAAAGGCGTGGTGGAGCTCTGCCAGCGCATCCGGGACCTCATCCCTTTGCCTCCTGAAAAATTTCCCTCGAGCCCAGCAAGCAACCGAGGTTAGGCACTGCTTGCCAGGTGCTGGAGCTAAGGCGAAGGGCAGCCCTCATCCCCCACCTCCCGGTCCCGGGATTTCCAGCTCTTGCCCAGCACCGCCTCACGTCTGCTCGTCCCACAGGCCCTGGCTGTTGCTTGCAGCTGCATGCAACTGCAGCTGAAGCTGAGATGCTCCATGCTGTACCTGCTGCCCAGGACACCTCTGCCACCCCCAGCCACTGCGTGCCTGCGCCCCGTCCCCCCGTGCCTCCCTCCACAGCCAGCCCAGCCTGTCGAACAGCGCAGGCCCTCTCCCATAGGGGCTACCCAAAAGTGGCAACTGCTTTCAGCCTTGGCTGGTCTTGTTTGGAGAAGCTTAGCTGGGAAATTTTATTGGGCCGATTAAGCTTTCCTTCTCAATAGATGTAAAAGTTAAAAGTAATTATTTCTCTCGGTAAGCCTTACAGAAAGCTCACAGGGGGAAATAAGGCTGATTTGTAGAAATGGGTAATTTAAAAAATAGTAACAATGATGTGACATGTGTGTGCCCACTGAGGCTTTCTATAACATCACCCTGCCGCAGTGTCCAATGTCAACTTCCACCCAAGAAACTGCATCATCACCACAAAAGCCTGATTAGACTTTTCTTTTTTTCAGTTGCAGAGGGAATTGGATATAAATTTAGCTGCAGAAATCCAGCACCAGCCAGGCACTCCTGGCTCAAAGAGGGTGTCCCCACACCTCCTTCGTTCACCCCTGCTCAGTCACCTTTTGGTGGTGCAGAGGAGCCTTGAAGCTGAGACTGCTCCATGCTCATCCCCTTGTGCCTTCCCAGGAAAGAGTAATTAAGCCTAATTAAGCCTAACACCCAATGCAAGAAAGACTGAGGTGAAACTGTCTTACTGTACATGTGAGGATGGCTTGACTTTCAAGGTTTGCTGCGCCAAGTGGCAAGACTCATGCCACAGCAATAAATCCTATTTGGTACCTACGGGGAGCAGGGACAGTCCTACCTGCCCTGATGCCTTTGGGGACCCCTTTTTACAGCGGGAAGCCTCAGGCACAGGAGCTGCCTTGTTTAACGGGGCTCCCTCAGCCCTGCCAGTGCCGGAGCAGCTCAGGTGCCCCGTCTGTCAGACGCATGGTCTAACCACCAGAGCTAGTGCCTACGACAACCAACATATTCCCTGCCCACATACGTCCTCTGAGAGAGACAGATACGCTGTAGATAGTTTTTTCTTGTCTCCCAGTTTCAGTGTTGAGGGCTCAACCCCATGCTAGCATTTACTCTCCCAGTCAGTATTTTAGTTTCCAGGGATTTTCTGCTTCAGTGTGGTCAACTTCTGCCAGGCTCTCTCCTTGGCTCTTCCCGGAGGGGAGAGCTGTGTCTACAGAGGAGTGTTTCACTTGCAAAGCCTTCCCATACCTTTTAGGTTAGTTCCCTACTGAAACAGGCCTTATGCCATTGCACTGCATGTGTATCTTTGTGTCTGTCCATCAGTCCACCCCAAAAACTTTTGAAACTGCTGGCTAACTTCAACCACATTTGGGAGATATATCTTCAAGGCATTAAGCTCCTAAAAGTTTTATAAAAACAATTTATCCCTTCACAAAATCAAGCCTGGTGGACTCCTCCCCCTGTGAAGAAGCCATAACACTGGTACCCTCTATTGACAAAACAGACTTGTTTGATGTGTTACCACACCAGGCAAAAGAGCTTTTAAGAGAGAAACCCCTGCATATCTCTGAGCTATGTTCATTGCAGTGACCCTGGGCTAAAAAAAGACTTTTTGGCAGATGCTGTAAATAGTTCACATGGTGTGGGAAGTTCATCAGCCTAAACTGGGCAGGTATCACCCACCAGCTCCTCTAATATACTTTGTTTTTCTGCCTGTCAGACCAAGTGGGCTGCAGGGAAGAAGAGCCTCTGTTTTTCTCACAGAGCGGTCTGACCATGCGCTGCACGTGCACATTCACAGTGCACACTTCAGCATCACCCGGATGAGATGAAACAACAAGAGAAATTGGGAAACCTGCCCCACCACTGCAGAGAGGTGACCATCAGAGACATTAAGGTCAAACTGAGCAGTGGAGCCTGTCTTTCAGGCCACAGCGTGAAGTACTCTGTCCATATCCCCAAGCGATGTTGACAGAAACCCGTTGTGTACCACCAACAGTAGCCCCTGAGCTCCTCGAGACACTGGAGAAATAGGACTCCATTTTGGCCCATGCCTACAGCCCTTCTGCAATCTGGCCCATGCCTACAGCCTTTCTGCAATCTTTTACAGCACATGAAACAAGGCAAATAATCCCTTGTCTCACCATCCAAAAGTTAGGCAATCTTACAAAGGCTTCAGGAGGAAAATCCAACTATTTCAAATAACTGGCCCTGGCGGGGGCCTTGGCAAGTTAATTTATACCAAGGCAACTTTTATCTTTTGGGAAACTCAAGGCATTCTTCTGCAATTCTCAAAAGCAAGAAGCTGTATGGGACGAGCTCCTACTCACACGCAGCAGCTCGCTGGTGAGGGGCTGGGAAAGGCATGAGGAGAGCTAGGCAAAAGCCTCGGGATTTCTCCAGGATCCTTGACTTCTCTGGCAATAATCAATCAGATGAGAGCCACCTTCTCAGCTTCCTTTCAACATCCCGCCACACAATTTCATTAGATGAAAATGAAACACTGCTAGGTCATGCCTGTCTTCATGCAGACGATGATCACAGAAGTAATATTCTTACCAGAAAAATCTCTCTCTAGCTCAAAACAGCTCAAAACATTTGGATGTCTTCACCTCCAGTTAACAGTGCTTCTCCAAGAATTGATAGTTTATTACACAATGGCTTTATTTTGCCTAATCACTACTTTCACTCATCAAACAGATAGAAATGCTCAGTTTCTTGGCTCACAAAGCCCTCCAGATGCATGATAGAATTGGCTAGGCACTCTCAAGGAAAATAACTATTGCTTTTTTCTCATCTTCAGAATCACCATTTCCAAGGCTGCACTATCCCACATAGGGAAATGAACCAGCGCATTTCAGCTGATGATATGAAGAAGTCCTTTGACCGATCAGCAAGAAAGATGGTATTTAAATACTCTTCCCTCCAGCAATTCCCCTCCTTTCCCTATCCCCACAAAGATTTACGTCCTCAGCCTTGGGCTGCCGGCAGTACCTGTTGTGCGTATGGAAGACCAAGAAAACCTGGAACTACCTCCAAAGAACCAGACAGAGAACTGGATTTGCTTGTTCGTAGGCAGGGCTGTAAGAAAAGCTGGCTCACTCCCCAGAGCTGCAGAATAACCCTTTTAACAGCTTCTGAGCACGACGCACCACTGCAAAAGCCTGCAAGGCAGCAGGTTAGCGTTTCGGCAAGAATGCCTGTGACAGTACTAGGGATCAAGGGGATTTCTTTCAGTCTAAGAATAACGCGATTTAATGAATATTTTTCAATTGCTCTTGTCTAGAATGAAAAGGCTTTGTGTCTATAGAGCTGGCTGCTTAAACCATCCAGTTACCATGAGCTACACTTAATTTTGGGAAGAAAGAACACCTGTCTGAATTATACATAAATATGCATAGTCAAAAAGGCCATGAGAAACAGCACTGCCCTTTCAACTCATGGCTACAGATTCTGATGATAGCAATGAGGGATGCTGTGCAGAGATTGGTGATAGAGAGTCATGGCATATGTGTCTAGTAAGTTTGTTTTTGGACATTAACTTCTTTTCTTCCTGGAAATGTTGCCCAGGGAGAATTTGAGGACTTCACCATTTGTGTAGGATTTTGAATATTGATAGACCGGATATCTCACGCTGACACCCATTGTGCATGGCGATTAATCTCAGATTAAGTCCCCATGAGCTTTTGATCCAAAACTTCTGAGATGTGTCGATTCACTGCTTTAGGTTACACACTTCCTGTGTAGCTGGTTGTATCCAGGAATCCCAAAGAGAAACATGGCAGCTCTACTTGCCAGCCAGTGAACTGGGAGCTGAATAAGTGAGCCAGTCCTCCCTTCATGCCAAAAATGAACTGTGAAATGAAGCAGTGGGGTGCAGCGCCTGAAGAGAGGCTGTGCCTGCACCACTAAAATCCCACGGCATTTTTCTCAAGGGAAGCCATAGTCCCACTAACAAGGCCAGATGCCAATTTAGAGAATTAAATTCTGCCTACCCAAATTCCTCTTGTTTCATGTGGGTACAGTGCTCTTCACTTCCTACATAAGAAGTTTGGAAAGGGTCTCCTGGAGCCTTGGGACTCACTCCCTCCTGCTGTTGGCAGCCTACAATGTACCCCCTTTCACAGACTGGTCAAGCTCACTCCAAGGAATAATTTGTTTTAGCCATAATGGGAGGCTGATCCAGAAGCCCTGATCCGCAGTTGTTAGAAACTTGCTGTTCTAAACAGAGGACCGCTGATACACAGCTAAACACTGGCTATGCTCCATCCCAAGGGATGGCTGCATTTCAAGAGCTGGCCAAGCGGAAGGCCAACCTCCAAGTGTCAAAAGCGCTGGGAAAGCCAGGGAGAAAAGGAGACGATGAGACCTTCCTGTGGGCTAGCTGCAACAGTGGGAGTCATGCTGAGGATCACCAGGCAGGTTGGAGAAACATCTTGCCCCTCGCATGCCCTGGTCCTCCAGAGATGCTGAGCACCCAGGAGGCCCAGCAAAGAGACATGTCACTGCTCTCCACTGCCTGCGGCAGAGGGGTGGTTTTGACACAACCTGGCCCAGAGACCTGGCAGTATCATCCCTGGTATGCCACATATGGAAAACTTAAAAAGCAGGTGCCAGTGCCTGGAAACGAGCAGTTGTGTTGCTCAGCCCTGATGGTGCCCAGTCTCTGGAGGGAAAGTACCTTTCACAGTAAAATACCCTGGAGACCGAAGGTTTGTCTCCACATGTGCCCAGAACCGCCCTCGTCTCCTGTCCTCCCAGGCCCAGATTAAAAACTAAGCTCAGGTTTCCCCTTCTCCCCTGAATCCCCTTTTTGCTGCCCTGTTATTTAAAGGGAGAGGCTCCCCACAACCCGACAATGCTAAAGCCAGTGGAAACCCTGCACAGGGCTTGGGAAGACGGGCTTCCCTGCCAGGAGGGAAAGCTCGGGGGCCAAGCCAAGAAACACACCTCGTCACAGCCATGGGCAAGGCGGCTGGTGGGAGGACGGTGTCTTGCTGGCTAGCCGCTGCCGCGAGCAGCAAGCCTTGTGCCATGCTGGCTGGCAGGCACGCATCCCGCTCGGCTCTCATGAACCCTCCCCAGCCACCCTGCACTGAATGGCCAGCTGCTGCAGCCCAGGATTTGTAGGTCCCTACACCACTTCATTGACTCTGGCCTGACTTCGTTTACTTTGTCTCATTAACTTTTCCCCTAGAAATCGTTATTCTTGTGCTTATGAAATAATGCCCCCCATATCTTGCTAAATTCACTGATATAATGCAAAGAGTTGGGCTGGATCTGGCCATCACCCCTATCACCCCTGGCCCCCAGCTAAACAGACTCTCTTTTGCATGTGGCATTGCTGTACAGAGCCCGACAATTTGCATTTTCCCAAAGCCGGAATGATCAGGAAGATGCTGTTAAAGATTTTTTTTTCCCTACAAAATGCACTTCTACAAAGTGTAGAGATGGGACTTGAAAACACACTGCCCTAGCCGTGTCCTCACGTGTCCTGAGCACTGCTGAACACCAGCCAGGATCCCTCTTTCCTTCGTGCCAGTTTGGGCCTTTGTTTTCTCTCTGTGCACACACCAGTGGCACAGGACGATGAAAAAAGCCATTTGCAGCCCTCTAATGGGCTGACGTCCCAGGTTGCTTTGAGGTTATTCTTGCATATTTGCCCAGGTTCTTTGTGGAGTCCCAAGTCCTGCAAGTGACTGAACTCAAATCTCCTGTGACCCATGAGATCCTTGGAGGATCTCAGAGCAATGGAGGTGTAGCTTCAGTTAAGGACAGCAATGATAAGCTTAAAACCCAAGCTTATTCAGGCCTAAAAGACAGGCAAAAAAATGGGCAAAAGCTTCTAGGCTGCAACAGAGTGTTTCCACAACCCAAAATTAGGTCTCCAAAACAAAAATCAGTGAGCATCTTTAACTCCTGTTTGTGTCAGCGAGTGTTACAATTCCTCACTGTCTATCAGGGCCAAACTTGTGAGTAGCAGGACACAATTTACTTCTCCTCTGCACAGCTAATTTCAGGTAGAACCAGTAGTACTGGTGTCCAAATCCTTAAGGAACACAGGCAGGCTGCATGCAGTAACAGTGCAAGGCGAAACATTTGAAGGTTTTTCTGCTACAGAAGGCACATGAGATCAATAAAGTGCTCAGTGAGACACACACCCCACAGTAAAACAGTGGTATGTGATGTTTCAAAAGTCAAAAGCACATTAGAATTTGTTGCTGGAACATAGTCAAGCTGCAAATACACCTCTCCTATTAACAGCAAACAGCAACAATAGCTGAGGTCTCCAAGTGATTTATTAGCAGTATTCTGAATAGATGAACACTCAAATAAATTACTAATTTACTAAAATCTTGTCAAGGAGACTCTGCTTCAGTAAGTCCTTTTATCCTGGAGCTTGTCTAAATGGGGACACTCAGGCGAGCTAATCTGAATTGACCACAGATGGGAATGTACAGTGAATGAGATAATTGCATTGCAGAGTGGACAGTCACTCTCGCTCACAGTTAAAGAATTAACATCTGCTAAGGGCCCCTTGTCGATGAGCCCTTAACAGCAATCAGATTAGGCTGCAAAGGAAGAGATATTAATATGATCTGAACTATGGAAGGGAAGATAGCCTTTTATGCATACTAATAAAACTGGCATTCCTGTCTGAGCATGAAGCTGGAAGAGTTTATTTCTGCATCTTTTGTACTTAGATCAGATTATGTTTGGCTGGTGAATCCAGTTCTGATTTCCCTTGCAATAATGTGACTGAAGGGTTACACCCTGGAAAACAGTGGAAATACTCTGGATTTGTAGCACATTTATATGATCCAGGCTAAAACTTGGCCTTAGCCTTTCTCTTAAAACACTGATGATATAAGGCCAGCATTTAGAGGTTTCTGCCTATGCTAAACAAACCGCTGTAGTGAAACAATTAATTCACTAAATTAAGCATGGGGAAAGTCTTTAGTGATCCCTCTGCATGCAGCTCATCTGAAATTATTACCTGACAGGGAAGGAGTTTCTTGTCCCCTTCCCAGTGTTGCAAATCTGACCGCTCAAACTGGCAGATGCTTGAAGCTCGCTGGAAACCTGGGTTGGTTGTACTGAGGTTTCCTCCTCCTTCCCGCTTCTCCTTCGCCATACTGGACGGGCCCCACGATGGGGCAGCCTGGCCCTAGGTGTTGAACGGTGAGAGCTCCCGAAAGCAGTGCCAGCCTGCGGGTGGGTTTCTGAACAGGACACAGCGAGTGCCCGGGGGTGCCAGGGCAGGAGGCGGGTGCCCACCATCTGCCTCTTTTCCTTTGTTCCCTACCAAGGAGGGGCTCAGTTGTTTTGTTTGGCTCCCAGATCCTTGCAGAGAAGTCATTGCTTTCCTGGCTGCTGGAAGGGTGGTTCTTCTTTGCATGAGGCCAGACTACAGCCAGGCTGCTCCAGGGCGGGACTCAGCTCGGCAAAGTCTCTGAGCACGTGCTGACCTGTGAACTCATGCTTACTTCCACCGAGAAAGCCTTTAAGACCAAACCCAGGGTTATCAGTGCCATGTTCCTGACATCAGTACTGTGCCATGCACCCTTCAACCTCTTTCCTCTACAGTTCTGTCCAGATCTGCTCTTTCCTTCCTAATCCCACCACTGGGCTGCTGATCCTCCAGCTCATGCCTGCTTTGGGGTGGAGGACTCAGATGTATCCAAAGCAGAGGATAACCATGCCTGGCGGTTTTGCAGCATCAGTGACAGGTCGTGAGGAAGAGCAGAGACCTGCCAAGTCCCTGCCGAACTGACTCTACCCTGTCAGCAGATTGCCAAGTGCCACACATGGCGTGTGACATTACCACTGTCGTGGTGGCCTACAGCTCGGGTGACTGCAGCACAGTGACAGCCTGCAGCCCCCTCATGCAGACCGCTCTCCTAATGTCCTCCACCACCCCGGTCCCACCACCACAAAAGGAAGCCCAGAGCCACTCTACTACAGAAGAAAGATGAAAGGCGTCTCCCAGAGCCAATTCAGCATCTCTCATTTCTCCACCATCTCTGAACTCTGGATCTTTGAAATGAACCCAGAAGCTTGGCAGCTTGCTTTCTATGGTATCATAAATCTCCTCGAGATCAACATCATGGCATGTTGTGATGAGGGAGGATTTTTGTTATAAGAGTTGAACTAAGGAATGACATCTAAGGAATGACTCATGATGATGAGGGCAGAAGAAATGCAAAAAGCCTAAGAAGTGAAGCAGATACACCTTTGCTCCAAATTAACACATGTGATTTATTAAAAAGAGGCCGTAAGCCCTTGAGTACTATTAGCTTCTGCATGTTGCTGCCTTGAAACAGGGCTCACAGGTGCCGTAACACTCAGCAGAAACACAGGCAGATCAGCTCTGGTGCCATTTGGGGTGAGCCACCATCTCCTGAGGCCTCCCCTGACCTTTGCAAATTGCTCATCCAGGGGGACGGGCAGCAGTGACCAAGCTGCCAGCAGCATGCAGAGACCCCACCATCCCACAAAGCCCTACAAGCCCTGACTCTGTGCCTGGAAATGCACATGTGGTGTTGAAATGTTTGAAGTGGGAGAAAGTGGTATACAGACGGTGTGATACACAGTTTGGATCACAGGCTATAGTTGTTACATTGCAGTTAAAAAACTCTTAAAAAGTTAAAAAAGAAATCCAGTAGCAGTCGCAGAATTTATGTTTGTGCTTTAAAGAAAAGTGCAGCAACTGAGCTGCAATTAAATAATACCCTTCAGACTTGGACATTTCAGATAACTGCATATTTGAAACCACTGTTTCAAGTGAAATTACTGTTCCCATATGTCTGAAATTAGGTGCTACCAGAAGTGGGAGTAAAGCACAACATAACTCCAAACAGAACACAAAACTCTGATGTTTCTTTAGGTGAGATACATGTTGCTATTGGCAGTTACAAGTAATTGCTGGAATGTAGCACACTGTAATAAATTAAATGTGATATTTGCTAAGCATGCAGGCTTGCCATCTGGTCACCAGAGAGCTGCTGTTATTACTTTGCAGGTAAAAAGCGGTATTTAAGTGCAGAGAACTGAAGTGTGCCATATAAATAAAATCTTACAAGCTCCAGCCCCTTGGACTCAACATTTGTTCAAAACCTGGAATAATTAAATGATCTTGACTTTCATAGGTTCTTTGCACTAACACAAACTAAAGCGATGACAAAAGAAGAGATCCCGCAGGAGCAAGCTCAGTAAATAGCCTGTTTTTGCAGCATGCTACCACAGATGCATCAAACACCACCAAATCCCTTTCCTTCTTGAGACAGGCATGGGTTTCTATAGACAAGACCTCGATCCTGCTGTCCCCACGCATTGCACCAACCTGTAGAGGAGCCGGCCCAAGGTCGGGATTTGCACAGGTTCTCGCCTGGCACAGCCCCTGTCCTGGTGTGCAGGTACATCACTGCAGTGACCGCAGTGAAAACTGTACCAGGGTGCTAGCTACATGGCACCCAGCACAAACGAGGCAAATACTGCCCTGAATGATGCTCTGGGTTTCTTATCCCTGACAACGATCCCTGGGAAAGCTCAAAAAGGAGCGTGCAAGTCAGAGTACCCCAGACATGTCCCACTGGCTGGCCTGAGAGCTGTAGATTTCAGTCCTTGCACTGTATCACGGGCTGGCATAGCCTTATGATTCAGATGGTGGGATGCAGAGGCTGGCAGGAGTGCTGAGGGGCTGGAAAATTCCCAGCGGGGTACATCCGTCATTTCTTTTGTAGGTCCCACTTTGTAGTTAGCCCCGATTCAGAATGGTTTGGGTTGGAAGGGACCTTCAAAGATCATTGAGTCCAACCCCCTGCCATGGGCAGGGACATCTCCCACTAGATCAGGTTGCTCAAAGCCCCATCCAACCTGACCTTGAACACTTCCAGGGACGGGGCATCCACAGGTTCTCTGGGCAACCTGTTCTAGTGTCTCACCACCTGCATCGTAAAACATGTCTTCCTTATACCCAATCTTAATCAGTTTCAGTTTAAAACCATTGCCCCTTGTCCTGTCAGGACAGGCCCTGGTGAAAGCTTTCCTCCATCTTTCTCATAAGCCCCTTTATATATTTCACTGTGAAAGGAAGTTCAGGCAGCTTTTTGGGGGCATGAGCAAAGGGAGGCAGGAGAAGAGAGGAAAATAGCAATTTCTCTCACCAGGCATCTGATTTAAACCCTTTGCCGGACTAATGAAATAACCATCCTGGGTCTGTCTGGCAGGTCTGGAGATCCTTGTTTCTGAGCTGACGAGAGCATGGAGCAGCTTGTCCCAGAGCAGGACACTGGCTGCCTCCCAAGATGCGGCTAAGAGATGCACTTCGGTGAACAAACAGCTCTCGGTATTTCTGCAGAGAGTGGCTTCCTAGCCAGAGCATGGCTAGAGGTGACCCCAAATGACTGCAAAGGGGTCTGAACATGTGATTTTTCTCAGACATGAATGCTGGTCTCCAAGAACCAGGCTTTCACCTCAAAACATGTTCTCAGCAGAATCTAAAATGATATATAACCTGATTCACTAATCAAATTTGCTCCTTTCTCTGTGTTAGGTCAGAGGACAATTTTAAGTTTGATTAAACTTTCAGAGAATCTCATTAAATGAGGCCACTAGAGGGAGCAGCCCTTTAAAGTCCAGGGCTGGTCACTGGGGACACCTCCCCACCAGTGGGGACCCTGGAGGGCAGCCCTGCAGCCGTGGCTCCCAGGGGAGGGTCTCCTGTGCCGTGGGACAGGCTTAGGCACCAAAGGGAGGAGTATTGTTGGTAGCACCTCCAAATGCATGATTTATTATCTGCTGTTTCTGATATTGAAAATAATCTGATTTTTTCACATCTATTTTTCCTTTTAGCAAAGGTGATTTTTTCGTCATTATTTTCATGCTCTTTTCATATGAGAATAAGTGTGCACAGAAAAAAAAGAAAAAAGATGAAGTATAAGGTTTCTTAATTACCTGGCTAATCTGGCTTATGGGAACCGTACTTCAGTGTGGTCAATAGCTATTTTGACACTCCTACTTCTCAGTGAGGGTGTTCACTATTTAAAGTGAATCTGGTGACCATTAATTTTAACATAGTTGCATTTTGGTCAAAGTCATACCGATTTGCATCACCCCAAAACCACACAACTGCAAGGACTGCAGAAGACCGTCAAGAGCGACGTTCCCTTTGGCTTTCCTGAGGAATCGGCAGCATCCGCCTTCTTTGCAGTTGTGCGGGGGGGTTTCACTGGGTGAGGGGAGAAGAGTTTTTTGGGAAAGAGGGGGATTACGAGTGCAGCAAAGCGAGGGGCAGGGCAGCGCCTACATCACCTCAGAATGAATTACGTTAATTCACCCTGTGAAATAAATTCCATGACAAGGGATGCCGGAGCAGTAAAATAAGAAGCATAAACACCAGAGTGGAGACTGGAGAGGGAAAGAGGGCTGGAGCGAGGGCTTTCTCTTCCCAACCCCGGCAGACCTACCTCTCCTCCAGTGCAGGGGAAGGGACTTGAATATCTGGAAGTGCAAATGGCTCCTCTCTGACTCACGTCATCCTCCAGCCCGAAGGTGGCCGAGCAGTTAGCAGCAAAGTATTTGTAAGGCATCCATGTCTCGCCGAAGTCCTGGGAGCGCTCCAGCACCATGGCGGCCGGCCTGGGCGACTTGAAGACCAAAATCAAGTGAGTGAAGTAGAAGGTGGCTTCCAGGTCCAGCCGGATGGTCTCGCGGGGGGCATCCTGGGCCGCCTGCCACCAGGTGAGGGGCCGGCGGAAGGGGGAGTCGGCCATGGCGGCAGGGGGGTGGGCCAGCCCTGCGTGGGCCCCGCTGCACCGGCCGCAGGCAGGGCGCTTGCAGCGGCGCTGGGCGTCCTCGACGTAGGCGCAGAAAGGCTCGGCGGCATGGCGCCCGCAGGCCGTCTCCGTCCGCAGCGTCCGCCCGTGCGCCAGGTTGCCCATCCGGGGGTTGCAGGCCTTTTCGCAGGGGCTGCCCGCTCCCGCTGCGCTGCCCAGACCTGCAAAGCAGAGAGCGGGGGGCTGAAGCTGGCTCCTGAGGCGGGCACACCCCACCCCGTTGGGAGCAGACGTGCTCCGCGGCACGCTTTTTGGGGACGCTGCCCCTGCTGAGACCCCCAGGAGGGGCCAAGGGAGAGTGCGGCACTGCTGCTCAGCTCTCCCCTCCATGGAGCTCCGTGTGTCTAAAACAGGAAAACAAACCAAAAACCCTCAAGGCTTCCCTGCGCTTGGGAAAATCCCTACCAAGAGTTGCAGAGCAGAGCAGGCAGCACAGGAGGAGGGATGCCTCCACCTTGCCCTCCTGCCCCGAGGGACGCAGAGCAGGGCTGAGGCTTTGGGGGCAGTGGCCGTGGCCATCTGGGTCCTGCCCAGAGGCATCCAAGAGGATCCAGGTGGTCCTGGAGAAGGGGAGAAAAGCACAAGAAAGATGGGCTGCTGGGGACACCTGGGAAGCCAAGGTGGTGTGCCGGCGGGAGGCCAGGAGACGGCTGCAGGGGACGGCATTGCTGTGTCCCAGCTCACCGTGCGGCACATCGGGTGTTGGGGCCGTGAGAGCTGGTAGGAATACCTGCTTCCACCCATGACCTCAAATCTTCACCCCCCCTTTCCCACCCCTCCATCCCTACCCCAAATCTCCTCACAGTCACAAACTGCTGCTGAGGTCAGGGTTGAATTGAAGCACCGGTTAAGTTTGGGAAGGCTGTCACTGATGTGTGTAAAGGGGGTAAAAAAAAAAATAATCCTTGGTTGAAATGATGCTGGCAAGCTGCCTCGCAGCTGAGGCTCTGTGGTTTTTGTTCAAGTTTCCCTGAAAGCCTTGTCAATTTAAAAATCCACAGTTAAAGTGTCAAAGAAAAATAAAATCACCATGGGGTTTGGTGTGAAACCATCTGCAATGTAACCCTCCTGGTGCAGGAATGTTTGATTAGGGGCTCTCCACCTCTTTATTAATAAATGTAACAGTAGGTCAAGGCTGTATTTGATGAACCATAAAGTGTTTAAGATGAAAAAAAAAGAGCTCTGATGATTTGGATGTGGGCAGGCCAAACCATCTGAGGTGCATAATGTCTTCTTTATCACCAGGCCAGTCATACACTCAGCTTTGTGCACCAATCATTATGGCTTCTTCTTGGCATTTTTGTTATGTCCAAAGGTCATTTCAGTTTAGCATCCAATAAATCCTTTATTTGGGGTTTATTCAGCTTTTGTCTACAGTGTCATAGTTGCAATTAAGCTGTATTACGTTCTAGCAGAGGCTAAGCCTGCAGAGCCTGACAGTGTTCCCTACTCCTTCTGCTCCTCAAGAAACACCCTGGAAAGAAAACATTTCTACCACCAAATGTCTATACAGGTTTTCTATACCGATTATTCAGAACAGATGTGGACCGCTGCTGGTTATGCACCCATTAAAAAGCACTTCTGAATCCAGTCTCTGGATTTCACCGGGTAAGCAGCCTTGGGAAATTTTTAGTGAACAAGAAATGCTCAGCCAAGTTATCTTTCTACAGGGACCTGGTAAAACTGTGTCTGAGATGATCTATATTAACTGTGCAGAATACATTTACTCTAGAAAAGTAAACAAATATAACTGTAAAATTAATGTAATATCACTTACATCTCCTGAACATCCTTTTCAAAGCATTGTATAAACATTAACTAACCTACGCAGCTCTCCTGAGAGGTAGGTAAGTAAGTGCTATTATCATATTATCAGTTAGGCTTGTCACAAGTTGGCGTAATTTATGTCTTTGGCTGCTTTCCTGGATTCTTTGGCTACATGTAACACAGCACAGTTAGCTGCTAAACAAATAGATGAACATTTACTGTGGTTCCCTCAGTTGCGGGATTGAAAGGTGGATTTGGGAAGAGGTAAACAGAGCAGGGCTCAGTCAGCACCCTGAGACAGGTCGAGATTATTGCTAGTGTTCATCGAGTCCTTTTGGTTTTTGCGCACCATGGATTACTGTCTCTGGGCAGGCAGTAGAGGAGGACCTGATCAGTGGAAGGTGTCCCGGTGACTGCTGCGGTGGCAGGGCTCGGCATAGCTGTCCCCGGGGGGAGGCAAGGCTCTGCCTGAGCCCGGCCGGCCGGGAGGGGCCGGATACCAAATTTCCATGTGAGACCCTGGGAGCTGAGGGTATTTGATTGCTCCCAGCTCCTGGTATGCTCTGGCCCCGGTCATGCACGGTCACCGACTGCAGCTGTCTTCGGGCCAGGCACGGAGGGTCCCTTCCTCACCTGGGGCCAGATTTGGAGCCAGAGACCTTGGCTTCAGTAGGACTTGAGAAATGCTGCTGGCACGCAGACCCCGCTTCCCGTCCCAGGGGGGGAAAGGGGGAGAGGAAACCCCCTTGAAAGGGTGTTTGTTTTCACTTGAATTGGAAAGAGTTGCATGACAGATGCAGAGCACCGCATGTTATGAAAAGTGACAGCTTTCTAGTGTAATGCTGGCTGCCACAGGACTTCAGTAAAAGGACAAATGAGAGCATAAAGATTTCCACAGCGTCAGCCCCAAGCTCACGACTGCTCTGCCACAGCCCTGGAAAAGGTGCTTTTCCTTACTTGCACTTAACGAATCTGCCCAACTAAATACTCCCATTCTCTATACTGTACATGCCACCGGACCGGGACCTTCAGTAATGAGTAAGAGCGTGCAGCGAATACCATGACTCACCTGTAAAACATCCATGGAAAATCATATGCTTCCTGCTTAAGCCATTTTAGCAATACTTGCCTTGTGATGTTTCATTTGTATCTTGTGCCCGATTAAATGTTTGCTTCCCATCTGGGTTTGTTCTTCTTTTTAAAGAAGAAATTTGGCACTCGGCTTGCGACCGGCCGAGGAAGCGTTATGCAAACTGTTTGTGCCCAATTGTCTCTGCTGCGGCGCGGCAGGACCCCGCTGCGGGCAGATCTCAGCGCAAAGCGCTTACGCTGCGGGAAGGGGCTCTGAAAACCTGCCCTGCCCGCCCTGCCTGTCCTGCCCGCCCTGCCTGCCGCCCTCCGCACCCCGACGGCTCGGGGCACCGCCGCCCGACAGCGCTTGCGGAGCCTGCAGCGCCTTTCCTCCGCGTCCCGCCGCTGCCCCCCGCAGCGCTCCGCGGCCGGGCCCCGGTCCCGTGGCACCCCCCGGCTCCGCCGCGCTCAGCCCCCGGCCCGACCTCTCCCGGCCCCGGCTCCCCCCGCCGCAGCCTCGGCGGGCAGCGCGGCGCGCCCGCACCCCTCTTTGTCCGCGGCGAGGGGCGCTGGGTTGGGAGCGCAGCCCCGGCCCCCACCCGCGCTCCCGCCCTTCCACAGAGATCCACGCGCGCCGCATCCCCACACACGCAGCATGCACGGACGTACGTGCGTATGCACACGCATACGTGCGCGGATGCATGTACGCGCGCAGGCAGACACGCGCCTGGGCGTACAGTGCGCACACGCGTATCCGACACGCGGTGCACGCGCGCGCCCACGCAGACGCGCGCACAGGCGTGCGCACACCCCGGCGCCCAGACACACGCGCGGGCACGCGCCCATACGCACGCACGCACGCCCGCCCCGCACCTGCCGAGCGCGGCGGCGGCGAAGCGCCGAGCGCGGACGGTCGCCACCCACCTGCAGCGGCGGCGGCGCCCAGCAGCAGCGCCAGCCACGTCCCGCGCCCCATGGCCGAGCGCCCCGCCGCCCGCCCTGCGCGCCCCGCCGCCCCGCGGCGCGACCGGCCCCGCGCGGCATCAGCGCCCCGCGCGGCACCGGCGGGCGGGCGCGCGCCGCCCTGCCGCCCGCCGCGCGCCGCGCCGCCCCGCCGCCCGCCGCGCAGCGCAGCGCCCCGCCGCCCCCGCGCCCCGCCCCGCCGCCGCTCCGCCCGCCCCGCCCCGCCCTCCCTCCTCCTCCTCCTCCCGCCGCGGGGGGCGGTTGCCGGTGCGCGGCCAGGCGCGGTACTGCAGCGGGGGGTGCCCCGCCCCGCCCCGCCGCCCGCAGCCCCAGCGGCTCCGCCGCGGCAGCCCGGGGCGGGCTGGTGCCCGGGAAAGAGACCCGCGCCCCGGGACAGGGGCCTGCCCCGCGCCGGCCCCCGGAGGCGCCGGCTCCCGAGCCCGGGCGCGCTGCCGGGGCGGAGGGGGCGGACGCTAAGCTTTGAAGCGCGGCCTTCCTCCGGTCCGGCCCGGCCCGGCCCGGTTTTAAGAGAGCGACCTAACTCGCCGCTGACTACGCCCGAGTCGCTGAGAACTCTGAAGACGTTTCTCGTTTCAGTGGCTCCTCGCTGGTACTGCAGGCTGAGCGACGGAGCCGCGTAAACGTAGGCGGTTTCCCCTTCTGTCCCGGGACTCGGCAATCTGTGGCTGGGCTCACAATTTTTAAGAGCCATAAAGCCCCATCTAGTCTGATCAATTCACTGGTCATCGTACCTCAGCAGAAGTTTTGGGCTCCGAAAATAGGAAAAGACACAGTTACATCTATCTTTCGCTGCCAGACCGTTACCTTTTTAGGTCTGTCTCAGCAGAGGGACAGGAGGAGAGCGAGGGTGGAGCGCTTCTGGGCAGTCACTTTTTCTACTTACCTGAATTTAACCTGGGAGGTGGGCGTGTTGCAAGCGTTACAAAACGCTTCGTGCTTCTTTCTCTGCACTTTGAACTGGGATAACTTAAGAACCGCTCTGTTTCAAAAAACAGCATGATGGTATCTTAAGACCACCATGCTGCCTTCTGCAATGCATTTCAAAAATTCTGCGTATTCAGGGCTGCTCAGGGTTATGTCATCACCAAAATGCTCCCTGAGAGGTATTTAGTCCATAATCTACTGATAGCAGTCAAACATCTGACTCACAGGCGGTGTTAGCTCTATATCTATACCTTAAAAGGTACAGGTAGGCTGATCTTTGTCATCTTTCTAATTTTTCAGTGCTGACTTACATACCACAGAGAAGCATTTTGCTCGCATTGCCGCTGTCATTTTCTCTGCCCTCCAGATGAGCCCGTCTAGACAGGGACTTCCAGCCCCTGGGCACCCGTTGAACCCCCACAGCCGCTCGCGAGCTACTTGGGGGCTTGTCCTGCAGCCTGCCCGCCACGGCCAAGGCTGCACCCATGCTTCTGAGGCTCCTCAGGGCAGTGGCCATGGAGGAAAAGGATGTTCTGAAGGGTTTCTGCCTCACGTCTCACAAAAGGGTGATGTGTTGCTGAGGAACCACATGGCGGTTTGTGTTGTTGCAGCAGTCACACCATGCAGGGCTGGGAAAGGAAAAGTGCAAGCCACAGGCGAGGAATTTATCGCCATTGTAACTCAACACTCATAGTTCCTCCTACGTCAAAATTGCCAGATAAGTCTGCCGTAGGGTGATAAGTCTGGGCAGACCTGAGCAAGAGCTCACACTACTGTGTCAACCCATTTGGCGTGAGGAACATAGGGCAGGTTGAGGTCCATGAGGAGGAGGAGTAATTGTCTTGAAAGGAGAAGACAGGGCTGACTGGAGCAGAGTATGGCTCTGGAGAAACCCCTGGGGCAGGAGGGAAGGAGATGATGTGGACTGAAAAAATGCAGAACAAAATCTTGAGGGAGATGGATGGTGGTATCAACGGCTGGAGAGGGAGAGTGCAACCAGGCTCGGGCTCGAGTTAGAAATGAGAGGGAACAGCAGTGGCCAGCGAGGGAAAATGGGAGGAGAGAAGCTACATGGTGGGTATGGAATCACGGGGATAGGAGAGAGAAAGCGCATGGTAAGGACATGCTTACAGCAGTGGCAGGGGCAGGAGGTCTGATATTGCTGAAACAGATCCATTGCATAGAAAACTGGAGAGAATAAAAGGACAATTTCCAGATAACCCCAGGTAGGACATCCAAAAGTCAGCCTGAGTATCCAAACATTTGAGAGAGCTGATGAACTGCCCTCACCTTGGTAGCATAAGCCTGCTCCTTTGAGATGCTGCTGGCTCACATGCCTTGGTCCCCATAAGCCAAATAATTGAGTTTCACTTTCTTTTCTGCCAGGCAGCTCTGCAACCTGATAAAACCTGTTTGCTCTTCCTAGATGAATTTGTTTTACTTGTTGGAGGCCACACATTCTGCAACTCTGGCCATGGGCAGCTCAGATCCTCCCAACACCCCCTCCCTGGCTCTTGGTCGCCCCATGGGACCTGCACAAACACGCATCCGTGAGTGCACCCAAGCCAGTGGCCTGTAGAGGTGTGCACGGCCACGAGCTGCGGGCATCTCCCCAGGGCAGGCATGGCTGCCTGCTGCTTTGCAGCGCTGCTGGGAGTTCAGCAGAGGGTAGGAAGCGCACAGAGATGTTTCAGCACAGTTTTATTTTCTTTGTCTGTCAGTGTTGCCTCTTGAGGTACCGGAGGAGAAAATCACATAGTTACAAGGAGGAGAGTGTTCACCTCTCCTCAAACTTTCTTCAGGACCATAGGCTTTTGGGTTCATACTGTACTGCTGGTTAAGGAAGAGCAAGAGATGTTTCCAGCAGTCGTTCCTGCAATGTGGTTGTAGGTAGCCAGGTAGATGGAAAGGCCCAGAAACGTGAAGATTACCTATCTTTGTCTGGTGTTTGCATTTCTTGATTACACTTAAGAAGTCTTTAAAGAGTGATTATGTTCCCTGAATATACGTGTCCCAGTAAGTTAGAGGGGAATAAGCAGGGGTGACAGGCCTGGGAGATGGCCTCTGCCTCCTCAGAGACGCTGAGGAGGTAACCTGGAGGAAGGAGCCTGCTGCTTTGGCAGAGGTCCCCAAGGGTGTGATGCCATCCCTGGGGAGAGGCAGCAGAAGCCCTTAGGCCTTTTCTGTCAGGGTGAAATCCTGGCCCCTGAATCAGGGCATGAGAGAGGATCCTCTGCGAGTCTCTTCCCCCAAGCCCTCTGCCAAGGGTAGGGATGAGCCGGGATTAACATTTTCAAGTCAGTGTGTGAAGCTAATTTTAGGAGCAAACCATGGGGGAAATACCTCACCTACCGCCCAGTCAGAGCCGTCTGGCTTAGACTTTTGTCATAAAAATCTCAAAAATTCAAAAGATCAGATTTACTTTTTAACTAGAAGCTTGTTCAAAGATCACCGTTTTCTCTATTGGCATCTGTGTATGCAGAACTCCTGTTACAGTTTAACAGGAGGCCCTTGGGGCCAACGCAGTCCTTCAGGCACGTCTGACTATTTTAAGTGGTGTCACATGTGCCATCTTCTGCCTGCCCGTGCACTCACTGCTCCTGCATGGACTGGGCATGGCCCGCTCGGTTCTGTGCAGGGAGTGGAGGTGAAATCCAAACGGAGCATTGCCCTTCGGCGGGAAGATGAGAGGCTGGATTGGAGTGCTCTCTGCCATGGAGCATAACTGCAGGGCAGCAATTCCAGCTGAACAATTATGTACATGCTTTAGCTCTAGAGATGCTTATTTTTAGTCTGTTTGTTGTTTTTCATTGAGGGGCCCTTTCAGGGGCCCTTTCAGGTGTCCTCTGGGCAGGACTGAATGTACCTCACACACTGCTCAGCAGTAGATTGCTGGTGGAGAGATGGGGGCGAAAGGATCCCCCCCTCACACTGTTGCACAGTGTGTTGTGTTGCACAAGAGCCTCCACACTCCTGTATGGAGTCCTCCTCCATGGCAGCTATGCCTTGCTCCGTATCATTTTCACTGACCTGTTTTGCCTTTTCCCAATGTTTTGGGTGACCGACATCACAAGTGATATGGTACTGGCCCTTTGCTCTACCGTGTGGGAGATGGCGATGCTACTGTCTCTACGTGGGATCTACTGGATTAGCAGTCCTTTTGACTTCAGAGACAATTTGGCTCATCCAGATCTGGTGGCTGTTGCTGTTTTCAAGAGATGATCCACCCCTCCAGCCAGGAACAGAGGTTAATGTATGACATAGACATTTAAACATGTTAAGAGCTTTGTTGAAAGGAATAGAATTTTTTTTGCCTCAAGAAAAAATAAGGTCTTGATTCAACGTCCACAGAAGTCAATGGAAGTTGACATCTGATCAGTGGATTTTGGATGGGGTCTGAAGCCACCTCCCTCTTGTCTGTTTTGGTACCACATCTTTAATCCTTTCTATTAAAACCTGTTGCTAAGTCTTGAACGTCCCATTTTTTTGCAAATCACTGAACATCTTCCTACTGTCATCAAATGAGCAATGAAAACATTTCACTGACTCGTACTTTGAAACAGCTTGATTCCTAAATTTTCTGTATGAAAATAAACCAAAGGATAATCCAGAGCAACCATTACTGATTAAAGCTTCATATTTCCTTGTTTAAGTTCCTGTTAAAGCTGAGTTCTGATATCAGGCATCACCCTAGAGACAACTGGAGAAAATGAGGGAACCAAAGTGCCCTTACTTTTCCCTTTAGCCAGCAATCGACTTTTTGGAGCCAAGTATTTTGCATGCTGGACCAGTGTGCATACAAGAATGAGAGCACTTTCATGGGATTTAGTAATTGGAAGTCAAATCACAGAAGCATTATGGCAATGATAGCGCTGCTCTTCAGAAGCCTGTAATGAGGATGGAAAGGACCCTATTTCTGCCCACCATGGGGAAAAATGCAAAAGGTCAGTAGGGAACCTGAAAAAGAGAGGAAGAAGAAACCCTGGAGTTACTCACTGTGGTTCATTTTATATGGGGGCAAAGCTGAGACCATCACAGTCTTTGGGTAGATTTCTGCACATTGCACGTAATGATAAATCCCTTTATTGCGCACAGACAAACCCATTTACTATGTTGTCTGGTAAAGATTTGAATCCTTTTCCCTCTGGTTATAGCATTGGTCCTTTTAGTGCACAAAAGGGTTTTCCCGCAGCACCCAAAGGGGCCCCTGCTCTCCAGCAAGGGTTCATCACCTGCTCGTGAAATCAGGTATCGCTTCCACTTACAGTCCTCTCTTGGGATTCATGGGAGGGACAAGAGAGTTAAGGCTTGTTCTGGTGTCCAGGACGTGTGAGAGCTGCCACACTTCTCTGACTAATAGCACCAAAATGCCTTCTGACAGGGATTTGTTTTAGGAAGGAAGGTCAGCCCCTGAGCCCAGTGCCACAGTGCTGGTAGCACACAGCCTTGGATCCAGGTGCATTAGATTCTGTGCATCCACTGCTAAAAAAAACCAACCCCAAACCCTATTTTCAACAATGCTTTTTAAAGGTTCTGCTGTCTTTCTGGAAGTAAGGGGTGAGTTGGTGTTTTATTCTCCAAACTGTAGTAGCTCAAAAACCACATCAATTATTTTTCACGTGCAGCTGGTTTTTATCCACAAGCCATAGCTCCAGGCATTTTGAGGTTTTTTCCCTCTCTCTCTCCCTCCCTTCTTACCATCCATTTTGGACAAGCAGGAATGAAGGGGAACCAGCTAATCTGCCCATGTTCCATTTACAGGGGATTCAGGAGGGAAAAAAGCAAAGCAAAAGAGATAAAGAGATGGGGAGGACTTACTAAAGAAAGAAGAGTGTTGGTAGGCAGTCGGCGTAATTTTTTGCAATAGGACCTGCGCTTGCTGGATTATTGCCGTCACTGTTTTCTTAGCTCCCACATAACCTCTGCCCCTCCTCCTTCTCTCTTTTTCTGGCTAATTTATATGTAGATATAGAGACAATGATGAAATTTAAATGCCATAGAAACCCACAGCAGCGATGCTTTCTACATCAGTTCTCCACTCCATCCTGCATGCTACAAATTATTAGGAGGATTAACCTGCTGACTGCTTCCTGAATGCCACCTCTGCCAACTTCAGCATCTAGCCAGCAGAAAGCCTCGGAAACGCTCCCACCAGCTAGGGAGAGCAGCCAGGGCAGTGAGAGGCGGCCGGGGCGGCAAGGCAGCCGTCCTGGCCAGCAGCGTTGGGGCTGGCAGCGGGACGAGGCCAGGCACAGCCCTCCGGGGCCCTCGCTGGCTCTTGTTTCAGCCCTGGCGCCTGGCCCGAAAGCTGGGAGTGGGGTGCCGGAGGCCCAGCAGCCAGCAGCAGCCACAGTGGTGGGATGTGGGGCTGGGAGGAGCGAGCCGGGGGGCAGAGGGAGAGGGGTTAGGCAAGGACACCTGCTGTCGCCTCTCTGCCACCCTCCAAGCCGTACGGGGAGCTGGTCCAGACGCTGCCCTGTGCTGGAAAGCCACCAAGTGCAGCAGGGTCAGCACATCTTTTGTCTCTGAGAAACGCCTGTCCGGCATGGCGTACTGCAGCCTGTTTCTCAGTTCCTGATGGGGGAATGACTCTCAGCATTGCTCTGCCTCACCGCTGATGTGAGGTGAGCCAAACCCCCACAGCTGGGCTTCAGGGCAACCGAGGGAGGTGTCCTCTGCCAGCTGGCGTTAATATGTGTGTGGAGACAGAAACCACCGTGCCATGCTCCCCTCCATGCCTGCTCCAGCGGTAAAGGAGGGCAAGGCAGCTGCGTTTGCTCCCGCTTCTCAAGTGGGGCATTTGCCAGCAGGACCCATTTGCAGGACCTTGGGTGTATGGGGATACAGATGTTGGCGGGGCCATGCCACCCACTTTGGCATCTGCTCTTTGCCTTTTGGTTCAGTCCCTGAGTGTCACCCTTCCGTGATCCTCCTCACCTCTGGGCTGCCGAGCAGGCTGGGCGCCCTGGGGACTGTCGTGGCATCCAGCTCTTCCATGGTGACCTGATTGATGGGAATTTGGTGCCGAAGCACATGCACAAGCCTATTGCAGTGCACCTTACAGAAAGGTAATTAAGCGGAGACAGCTGCAGGGACTCTCAGATGCAAACACAGAATTCATTCAGAAAATGGGCTTAAAACGTAACTTCTTAAGTCAGGAGTAGGCACTGGACGGTCAGGGCTTCCTCCAGGACAGTGACTCACTGCTGAACCTGCCTCCCCAGCAGGACTGTTTGAGAACACATTAGATTTGTATTAAATAAGGTTGAATAGCCTTCAGTTACAATCACTACTCGTGTGGAGGAAAGATGGTATTAATAGGAAGCAAGACTGGAAAAATGTGCCTCTGTCTGCCTGATCAACAGGATGAGCAATGGAAATCTGACAAAGTGAGTTTAGAAATGCTCAAAGAAGCATTTGGCAGTGGTTCCATGGCAAACTTGGGGAGGGTTAGGTGGTTGTAAATCACCCCCTTCAGGCATTACAGGTCAATTTAAATAATGACATTTTATCAAACATAGCAATTAAGGCAGCATTTAGAGAAAGTAGGTTATCGTTTTGTGATCTCACTGGACTCAATTGAAAAACAAACAGAAATGACTGTCGGACAACGTGGAAAAACATTGACTAAATGATTGCACTATGATTGAATAAGCTGTCGGAATAGAAAGCTCCTCCCTGGGTCTAAGAGGTACTGTGAGCAGCGGTCCCCTCTTGAGCCTGAGCCCCGTTAGAAAGGAATGCAAGGGCTCCTGCCGCACGGGCCCAGCAGACTTGCTGCAGGGCATGCGGTGCATCCTCCAAAGGCGGGCAGAGCCCCACACAGAAGCGATGGGGAGTTTGTGCTGGTGAACCAGCAGCAAAGATGGAAGGAGGCACGGTCCTGAGGGCGACAGCATGGCCAGACAGGGCAGGGACATGACCGGCTGCCCTCCTCCTTCTCCTCTGTGTAGCAGAGACTCCACAAAAGTACGTCAGAAATGGTGTCTGTCATGTGCTGGTGGGGAAGCTCTCCTGACAGAGAAGTGTGTTGCAGAAGGTCTATTTTCCCTCCTTTCTTTGGAAAACAAAGGATCTGCAGCTAGGACATCAGGAAGAACCCAAAGGAGCCAGCCCCCTGCTCAGAGGAGGATACCAGCCCTGTCACGCAAAGGTCCTTTCTTCTAATGATTGCACCTATGCTGGCATGAAAGTCTGGCTTCTAAGTAGCCATAAGCACAGTGGACTTTGCGTCCTGCCACTGTCTTTTCCAGTGGCCGTTTCATGGAGGGATGCTCTGGGAATGCACCTGGCAGCTGCCTGGGAGATGCAGAGCATGGCTAGGTTAGTGGGGCTCTATGGGTGTCCCGTTCTGGCTGTTTCTCAGGCTGTATTTGCAGGCTCACAACATGGATTTCAGGTTAATCTGGTTCAGAGGAAGCCTCCAGGCCATCTTTCACAGTGTCAACCCGACCAGTGCACCTCACTCATGTCTCCCAGTATCAGCGAGGAGCAGGCATATGCTGGACGCAACATAGAACAGCCTAAAAACTACTCCTTTGAACATGACCCTGGCATGACAGTAAGAGCAGTTATTGCACATGAATTGCTGATCTCAGCATGCCAGAAACAGCAGAAAGGTTTGATGGTGGTTGATGGTGGCACTTTGGCACCAGGGCTTTCAGTAACACTGCAATGCCCCCATTTTCAGGCACCTAAAACTCACACATGCAGTGTGAATACTCGCAATCTGCATGCACCCTCTTGGTGTCTCTGGTGGGCATTCAAAAACCAGGCACTGAAAGTCAAGCGGAGCTGGAAAACCTTCACCTTTGTCCTTGTCCACTCCTTGCCTGCTTTGCTTTTTTACTAGTGAGAATTGTGTGATGATTTCTTTGCTTTTGAATCTGTCTTTGGGGCATCAGCTTGGTCACACAGTCACTTTTACCAGTCCCAGTCTTGTTACCCGTGCAGTCTGGTGAGCCCCAGCATGGTGGAAGGTGCCCATTGCTAGAGGGCTTCCTGCTAATGCTGCTCCTTTCTGTGAGACTCAAGAAAAAGCCCTGCATTATCCCCAGACACACAAAGTCTTAATTCATTGTTGTGCAGCTTGGTCTTTTTGTCCACTTGCGAGTGAAAGTGTCACATAGTGTTGCTAAGAGAAAGGGGATGTGGCAGCACGGATATGGTGGAGCACCAGGCACTGGATCTGACAGTGGGCTCAGGCTATGCCTTTTGTGCTGGCAGAAGATGCAGAAGAGGTGTAATTTGTCCTGCTGGGTCAACATCATCTTTTGCTCTGTTAGCTCAGGGTCCAAAATGCCGCTTTTACAGCCAGCATTTATGGATTTGCAAGGTAGAGTGGGCATACTGGGAACCAGAAAAATGCAGCCTGGAGATGTACTGGAATCTCTCGGGCACAGACGAGGATACCCATGCAGGCACATAGGCACAGAGAAGTCCTGGTGTGCTGGTCATGCCTCTTTTTGGGCTCAGGTAAATCATGCTATCTATCTAAGAGCTAGAGCTCTTATGGCACAAATCGGGACTGAATTTGGCTACACTTCTATTTCTCCTTATACAAAATTATTAACATTTGTGCAGGTAAACTGCAAAACATAATGCATGTGATGCAGTCATATCATCAGTGCTTCTTATGGTCTTTACATTTGAGGGGACTTAAGCATCCCCACCAGAAAATTAAACATCTGAGATGATAGTTTGTATATACTAAGGAGAGTGTGAATAATATACAGGGTAAAGAGATGACACTCTTGATCAAACCACAAGTCTGTCTTTAAAATCTGGAGCTCCAGCATGTTAGAGAAGTCTGTCTAACCCCATATCCCTTTCCTTAGTATCAAAATCTCAGCTCAGATGTTGCTTTTCCTGTGGGGTCTTGGCAGCCCTTCCACCCATTCTAGACATTGTTTTGCTTTCTGCTGGATGTACACACAGGGTTACATCATGGCTATTTCTGGTCTCTGACAATAATCTCCTCTCTCTTGATAGGCAGAGGACAAAGCCATTTCATATTTATGATTCCTTGACCCATATGAGACTGATATGCAGGAAAACGTGTACAGTAAGACTCATCACATTGGAGTGCAGTAGAAAGACCCGGTGCCAGAAAGAGCTCATGCTAGTCTAGGTGCATTTATTACAGTCGAACTTCATGCTGCAGGTTACTGGGTGTGAGTATCACTGAGTGCTGGCATAATTTATAGCGGAAAATACACCTTAAAAAGGGAATTTCTTCTTCTGTACATCTAACATGCGTCTAGCAAATTATCTGGAGTATATCACATAGTCAAATGAATTAGCTTCTTGTAAGTGGAAACGGAAGACCACTTAGCTCTTTAAACTAGAAGAGTTCCATAAATGTGGAACGTGCTGTGTCTGTACTGTCGTGGCAGCACAACGTAGCAGAGCTACGGATTCACGTAGCTCGTCCAAGTGAGTCTGCATTTAGTCTAGTCACCCTTTGGCTGCTTTCAAGCTTGGATCACTAGGGAGTTTTAAACATCATTTTTTATAGGTAGTTAAATATGACAGCCATGGTTGTTCAGTGTGTCCATGGATGTAGGACACGTACGGAGTGGGAAGACAGCCAGGGAACCAGCCTAAATAACACTATTCCCAGCTGCTTTATTCCGGCATATGTTAAAGATGCCAGGGGCCTCGTGACTTTTGCTCTGGTTGAAAATTGAGCAATTAAGCTAAATTAGCCTCTTTTAAGCTCTTGCTTACAGCTAGTTTTGGTACCTCTAAAGAATGCTGCAGGCAGCAGTGAAGACATGAAATATCAGCATGGCCAGAAAGAAGCCCGGTCTCCTCTGAGAGAGTCCTCTGGGGGATCTCCATCCTCCTCAAAGCAGATTTCCAGGCCCTGGTGGGTGTGCCTCTGATTCCACAACATCCAGCAGGAACATTTTGCAGTACATACCAGTGAAATGACAGATTGTTACCAGAGGACACGCTGGCCACGTGCCTTTACCCAAGAGGTTTAGGAGGAGCTCTTAGAGAAGAAAGAGAAGTTGAGGCAGCTTCACTCTGCACAGCCTCTTCACATCCAGCATAGACCCAGGGTGATCTGGTAAATTCACAGGAGGAACAGAGACTATAGCTGCTATAGGGCTGGGAGGCCTTAAATGCCCAGGTCACTTCTGAAAATGGGCTTTGGGCACTACTGAGAAGTCACCCGTTTTGCCTGGGTCCTACATCAGAGAAGAAGGCACTGCCACATCTGCATGCAGCCAGGTGCAATAGTTCATGTAGGTCTTTCAGCAAGGCCCTGTGGACTCATATAAAGACATTTCAATAGGCAAGCCTTCTTTAAGCGATTGCTTTAAACTCTGCCTGAAACCTGCAAGATAATTTTGATAGCTGGTGGCTGAAGACCACTTTGGCTGGGCAACTGGCACCTCCTTCAAGTAGCATTACTTGATGCTGTGACTGTGCTTGGAAGGCGAGGGAAAAGCACACAAAAAGGGACAGATACCAGCCAGACGCTACTTAGATTGTATGAATGAGACCATCCTATAAACAGCCCTGACACTCTTGCTCACAAGGGTATGTTAATTCAGTGGGGAACTGGGACATTTTCACAGTATTTTTGAAGGAGGAGTCTGAGTTGCTATGTATGCTTAGACTGGGACATGCCAAAAATGGGGGGCTTTGCTCTCTTTTTGCTGTTGCTCTTGGTTCCCTGCCAGGTTTGCTGTTAAGCCTTAGGTGGGATCTCTGCTTGGGGTCAGCTGGCACAGCTGCCCTTTAAGGTATGACTGCTTTTGATGCTTAGGTTGGGGAGATTCAGCTCATTCATTTACTGAAACTGCTGAAGGTTCTTGGCATACACTACACCATCAATCCTCATGGATTTCCAAGCTGTCTCAGTGGCGGGCCCCTGCAGTCACTGAGGGTCAGGGTGCTTCTGTAGCACTTCAAGGCCATGGAAGCATCATTTTCAAGAAAATCAAAACCACTACCTAGGCCTGAATCGGTAGCTGTTTTTTCAGTTCATCATCTGATCAGAAATGTGGTTGTTTTCTTCTTGGACAACCTCACATTAAACAAAAGGAACAGAGCTAATCATACTAGTTTCTCATTCCTGAAATGAAAATCTGAACATCATTGATTTTTGGAGCATCTTCTTCATATCCTTAGATGTTGTTACTGGTTATGGTCCCTGAAAATTTTGCTATTTGCCATTTTCAGCATACTGAAACGCCAAGTTCCCAAAGCAGCTGAAGGAGTGAAAGATGCCCTCACCCATGAACAGTAAAGTATTGGTTTGAGTCCTGGGCAGAATTAAACCTCCTTCTCAGGGAAGCATCCTCACCAACCAGCTATTGTAGGCTGAATTGTTCTCCATGTTTTTTCTTGCTCATTTAGATTTCCTTAGCAAATTTCGCAGCCTGTTGCAGCACAGAGATTGTGCATGAGAGGATGGCTTTATCACCTGGTACTTTGGGCACCACACTAGGAAGAGCGGCCCATCTCTACAACGATATATACCCAAGTGCAAAGTAAACGTATACGCAAAGAGGCACAGTGTCAGCACAAGCAGGCAAAAGCAGCACACCCCAAAACACCCACCAAAACCCAGAGCAGTGTGGTAGGAGATAACGAGTGCAAGTGTCTGCAGGTAGAAAAAGGGCTCAAACCAACGTCTCCTGCATCCTGAAGGTTGCATCCTGGATGCACTGCTATTTCAACTGGGATGACCCCAGTAGCAGTCAGCGTTGATACTATAACTTTTGCCTTTACCACAAATGAGTAATAAAAGTTGCTGTGGATATTATGAAAAGGTTTATTCCAGCATTTCCAAATCATTATTTCTTGTTATAGCCAAATCTATGTGCTTAATCCACAAATATTTTCAGCTACTCCAAACTGCATCTTTCAGTGAATGAAAGCTTTGACAGGGATTTTTTTCCTCTTTGTCCTAAACTGATCAGCTGATACACATACCATATACTCCAAGAAGAAAAAGATTGGTCTGTTTGGGCTGGAAAATAAACATAGATGAACTTTAATTTCTATTGTGTCTCTTCTTGATCTCCTCTTCTTGTTTTCTTCCTTACTATCAGTTCTTCTTGAGTCTCAAACTTTCTCTGCTTTTCCATGTTGCAGCCTAGATCCATCCTTTACTTCCTGCCATCATGGTCTTTAATTCCCTCCTGTTCGCAAACCCAATCCTACCCGTCCTGCCCCTGTAGCCTACACCTGCTATCTGTCTTGTCATCCCTGATCTCTCATTCATACCCGCCCTCTGCATCCCCATCTCTCTCTCTTCCCTCATTCCCCTTCTGCTGGTATCTTTTTTACCAAATTAGTATAAGGTTGTGTGTAAGAAGTTACCCCTAAAGAATATTTTTATAGACAATCAAATAAGAAAGGAAATTCTCAAGCATGACAGACCGTACTTTTCTGGGTCATTATAACATTCCTGACTTTGTGCTATAAAGCATGAGTTCAAAAGCCAAGTGATCTGCAGAACTAAAAAATGTGAGACAATCACTCTTTGTGCTTTCTGTCTTTATAAAATGAGTCTAGACCTCTTGGAAAGTGTCTGTTGATGGCCTTGAAACCCCTCCTTCACAGGATAAGCACAGTACTGCAGTGACAAAGTAACTGTTGTGCTTAGCATCTGAAAACAATGAAGTCCAACAATGCAGTGGCATGTTTCCACCATTATGCCCATAAAATTGCTGAAAGGCAAACACGGGAGTAGTCTCGGCACTGCAGGAGTAGTAGTGCAGTTTGTAAACAAATTCCCTGATAATTTCCACTTATTGCTCACTGGTTGGATTTGCAGAGTGGTTCTGGCACATGAGAACGAGATTTCCTTCGAAGGCTACTAAACCGGAGGCTCTGCTCCAGGTGAGCATCAGCAGCACTCCAGCACCCAGGGGCACGTACGGGTTCACACAAACGACCGGTCCTTCGGGCAGCTGTAAGCAAGCCACATGCATGATAGGGACATTAGAGTCCAAAGAAAAACCCTTGGACGTGGGTAGGGTAGATGCTGCTGTGATCTACTGATCTGTCTAGCATGATGAATTACCTGCTCATGTTCTGGATCTCTAATGCCCTGACCCCTGTAGTCCCATTCCTGGACACCGAGCACTCTCCATCCCCTTACAGGGAACACAGGCAGCTCACTCAGGGCAATACGGACAAGAAGGTGGCAAGATGCCTAAAAAGCAGATGACAGGACGCTCAGATTTGCAACACTTCTGTCTATTTGTGGCCCCAGTCCCAGTGGAAATTGCATTCCTACACACTGAAGCACCGCTAAGCCCTTCAACCCTAGTCCTAAAGGACTTAAAGGCTTGAATTTTATGATGCCAGGGGGATTGGGCTCATTGCCCACCAACAACACAGGCAATGAATTAATGTTCCTTATGCCCTAAGACCTTTTCTGTAACAGAAAAACTCCTTAGACAGGACCTAGAGGGCTGTTCACAGCCTTGGGAAGCACTGTTGGAAAGATGCTGACGTGCTGAAGGGATTCGTATAAGAGCAGGAGGAATTAAAGGGGGAGGATAGACCTCTGCTAGACGGACAGAGAACTAAGCGTGATCTGGCTGAACAACAACTGGAGAGAAATACTGACAGCATACTGACGGTATATGAGTCATGGTATGGTTGTTCAAGGCAGGACAGAGTGCAGTGCAGCTGAGCAAAAGAAAATCATAAGTGAATGCCAGGAAAAATGAAATGAAAGAAGAAACAAAAGAAGTTTAGGGAATTTCCAGCTCCATTAAAAAACATAATAATGGATAATATAGGAATATCACAGCACTGAGAGAGTGAGACAGATGAGAGACTCCTTTTTCCATTTCCAGTTTCTGTATCTTCACAGACCATATAACAGAATGTGCTGATCTGCAGAGCTAGGATTTTTAAGGGGAGCAAATAAACACATACATAGCTGCATATGAATGAACAGTCTGTAGCAATAGGCAGGATCAAAAACCTTTTTAAGACACAGAGCAGACACAAAACTCTGGGGAATATCTCTAACTATGGTCAAATAATTTCATAGTTTTCCATTCTGGGCTTACTTGGCTCTTCACCAGGTCTCGGCCATTCTCAGGGATGGGACACTGAATGACTGAATTATGACTGAGATAATGTTCTTCCTCAGTTTAAAAACAGAAAGCACCGGAAAAGCATGAAGAGAGATAAGCAATGCTTAAGAGGAAAATTCAGAATGATCCAGGAGATAGTAAGGCTGGGAATATTTTTTATAGCTTTGCGATTTTGGCATCAGACAAAATTCTAAATACATTCCTGACAGATGAGATCCCCAAACATCTGGAGAGATATGAGCCGATAAGAAACAACTTATTCACATGTCATAAAGGATAAAATTGGACATTTCTAACAGCTGGAGTGACTGTGAGACTTGGGCAGAGCTGTGGACGCAAGCTGTCAGAAGTTCAGCAGGGAAACAGTCTGGCAGCCAGGCTGGAGGCCAGGGCTTTACCTCGCCATCGGCAAGGGGAGGATTTCCCAAGTGCAAGGGGGTAACAAAATTCTCCCCATGTCCCACATGGACCACTGCAGATCCGGGTGGTGGGAATGAGTTCCTGCTGCTCCTCTAGGCCAGTGATATCCTAACCCCCCTGTAGGTACCTGGCACAGAAATGCCTACCAGAGTCTACAGACTAAAACAACAGCTCTGAACCCCATCCGTCCCCGATGCCCCCCTGCTGCTTTGGGGAGGGGGTTTCTAACAACCCTGGCAGGGACATGGGGTGCCCCCAGGTCCCTTTTTCATGCCGATCTCCAGCCACGGGCTCCAGCAGCCTTGTGTAACCGCAGCACTCGTAGCACTGCACCCTGCAAGGGAGGGGACAGCCAGGACAAACCTCAGACCACAAACTGGGAGGTATTTTGGCATCTTACTGCCCTTGCCTAAAAATGTCTGAGCTTCTGGAAACCAGGCAGGAGTGGGAACACCACAGGACAAGTGGCTTAGATTTTTAATGGGTTTAAAATAGGTTTAAAATCAAAGAAGATGAGATCCAGTGATCCAATGTTGACTGACGTTCCTGAGAGGCAGCCAAGAAAAACAAGCTGCTGTTCAGAAACCTGCTGAAGAACAAAGGAGAGAAGAAGGAGATAAAAGGGAGAATGGAAAAAAGCATGAAGCCACCAGCTCAATACGTGCATCTAGCAGAGGACTGCCATGTCAGCACTAGTGTCTAATGAGGTCAGATGAAAAAGGATTTTTCGTTCGATAAAAACAGGTTGATGCATTTGAAATGTCTCTGATTTTAATAAGAAAATAATTTCTAATTTCTAAATACATTTCAAGCCATGAATTCCCTTTCCAGGTTGGATGGAAGCAGAACAAGTTTTGGGGTTTGATATGGTTTAAAGGGAATTAAAGCGGTCATGTTTCTTTCTCTTCCCATCCTCCAATGTATAAAGCAATATTGTCTTCACGTTTGCTGATCTAAACTGAAGTATCATCTCCCTTACCCTGTAGGCTTTATTTCTCCTTTCTAGTGTAGAAAGGCCAGAGAAAAGGAAGAAGCAAAAATGCAAGTCACTTCCTTTTTTCTATAATGGCTTAAATAAAAAAAGTTTTATACTTGTCTGAAACCATGGTTTTTAAGCCATTTCACTAAAAATTCTGTTCTAAAGTGTTCCAACAGCAAGTAATACTCATTTTGATCTGCTGCTTTATTTAACATACAGCATGTTCCCTCTTGCTGCAGCAATACATCACTAAATCTGAGCAAACTTCACCATTCTTTGAAAGGCAAGGAGACGTGGAACACATTATTTTTTATACATTTTATGAACAAGAATGCAGACACAATGAAAGTAATCAAATTATCCCAGCCTGCAAAGGAAGGAAGAGGCAAAACCAAGAGCACAGGTTCGAAACAGACCCTGGAGAAAAGTCAACAGTGACTCATTAGATTGCAGTTGTGAAGGGTTAGTCCCCAGTCTTCATCTTCAGTGCAGTGATTTATATTTTCTATCCTGGGACAATGTTTTTTTCAGTGAGTAATTATGTGGGTTTGTCTGTGACCTCCTACGCACAGAAGCTCTGTATTTTATGAAAAGCAATGTCCGGTGGGATTGACGCTGAACTGCCTGACAGCAGATTTTAGTGTTCAGTAAGCAGTGATGATTGCTTGTATTTTTGAAAGCAAAAATGAATACGAAACACAGTTTGGGTTTCTTTTCCCTAGTTAATTTTCAAGATTATTCTAAAAAAGACGATTAAAGCACAATCCTCAAAACCCAGCAACCGGTTTGCATAGGTCCACATAACAACCGTAACATTCATAATGTTGCTGGGACATGCGCTGTCTTTACGGGCTCCTGGTGTAAGAATTTTAATTTATCTTAAGTTAAAAGTTTAAAGCGTGTGCTAGCTTGTTCCAAAGACCTTTTGTAATATTAACTGAATTATGTCAAGTATTTTCTGTCAGCTATAAGATTTGTCATAAATCACAAGAAATCTTGTAATAATGTAGTCCTGAGCATTATGTCTCCAAAAAGCCCCTTTCATAATGGGAAATACTGTCTTATGTTTTTAATGTCTTTCTTTCCTCCCTTCCCTTGGGCCGTGCTTTTTTCTTTCTTTTGCCCTTTTTAGGGAAATTAAAGCTTTCTTTTTGACTGACTGGAGAAAATCAACCATTTAGGTAAATTCTATGTTTGTATCTTCTTTATCTCCCTATAATAGAGGCAGTTTCCTTTCATCTGCACAAATATTTAGTGCACTGGACTCCACATTTACCATTTAGTTTCTCCTCAGTAATTTCCCACTTGAGATCTTTTAGCAAAGATGGGCATGAGTGAGCTTACGGAAAAGCCTTCTAGACGCTGGGGACATTTGGCCCAGAGCCAAACCCACCTCCTGTGAATGACCAACATCTATAAACATCCAACACAAAATACCAGAACCAGGTAATGCTGCCCATTGGAGCAGATTCTCCTAACATAAAGAGATCTCCTAGAAGTCACCCTCCCTCTTGTATATCCTCGGGCGGCCCAGGGCAGAAGGTGCCATCCCTCCGGCACAAGGATGCCCAGAGCAAAGGTAAGGAAGCTGAGCTGGACCACATGCCCATTTGCAAAAGTTTATTCCCCTGGGCAGTGCTCAGTGGTAAGCCAGGGCCATGCACTTTGGTCCATAACACTGAAGGAGCATGTGAAACAGGAGAAAGGAGATGCTGGCACTAAACAAAGCCAGCGAAGGGCTATCTTTGAGGAGGGAACCCGTCCAGGACCAGCTGATGGGAGAGGCTGTACCCCAGCTGATGTTACCACTCCGCAGTGACTCAAGGCAGGCAGCAGCTTTGGGTAAGCTGCACGCAGCAGAGTTGCTGGGAGGTGGCCATTTACTTGTTTTGGATCAAAACATGAAAGGAGCAGCTGCTGCAGCCTCTCCAGTTTCAAGAAAAGCCTGACAGGAGTGTGCAAGTCTTTGGGGAATATGTCTGTGCAAGGCTTGCACGTCGAGTCCCATACTGGGAACTTTGATGTACTTCTGCAGTGAACCAAGAACCCTGTTTTGATCGCGCTGTTTCACCTCTTCTCCCGTCTCCTTTCAAAGAGCACTGGCCCCATCACTGGGTGATGGTAAGCTTTAAGGCTGGTCTGATCAAGTGGGAGTCCTCGCTGAGAAGCAGCTGGCTCCTGCTCAGAGCCACCTCAGCGTGTGAGCCTCATCTTCAAGGAGGGACAACTGAACTTGGGTGAGGCTGTCAGGTCACCTCATGAGACAGAGCCAGATGCAGCAGTGCAATGAAGCAGGAGCTGATTCTGGGGCGCTGCTCCAGAGCCTTGTTCAATGTGGACTTTAGGCCCTGAAGTAACCCTGAAATGCCATGTCACCACTCAGAAAGGCTTTGAGCAGCAATTAAGTGACAGGCAGGAGCCTAATACTGGCCTTCTGCAGATCCCCTGGCCAAAGCCACTCAGGGCAGTCACGCAGCAGAGAGTGTATTGTTTTGGGAAATGAGTCTGAAGCATTTGGTTTTTTTTTAAACATTAGCTGACTATCTGGGCAAATAATTTTCCAGCTATGGGTGTCCTACAAAATGTTGGCTACCATGTTCCACTAATGAACCTTGGTGACCGGTGTGCCTGGTGGGTGAGCCAGTGCGGTTTCTGATTCCCTAAGCAGACATCGACGTTTCCTAGCATGAGCAAGTTGAGTGGTGAGCAGTGACTAATGAACAGCTGGTATGAATTCTTGACACTCCTGGAATCCAGAAATATGTTGATGAATTCTGGCAGAAGTCCAAATATTTGCAAAGTAGTGACTAAGGCGGTAATGAACTACAGCTGACTGGCTTGTTCATGTTCAGAGGCTCAGCAGTTTATTCCAGTGTATATCCAGCATCTCTGGCCCAGTGCTGGGTCACCTCTTCATGTCTGGAAGGTGGTGGGTGCCTGGGGATGCTACAAGCACTGCTGCAGGACGGGGACCCACAGGAGCACCGGTGTTCAGCTGCATCACGCACATGCTCCATCTCAAGGCAACCAGGACTTCTGGCTTGTGTGAAGGCTCCAAGCCCCTTCATATCTGGAAGGGAAGGTGCACAAGCAGCTTCACAAACACTGACTGAGGAGAGTAGGTACCACACAGAAGACGGCAACTGAGCATCAAGTTAGGAAATGTCAGTGGCCTCACCTCGTACAAGGAGCAGTGCAGAGAAGACTAAAGTTGGTGAAGGAGATGGAGAGAGCCAGGCCAGCAGGGACTGCAAGATTTAGGATTAGATCATTTCGAACTGGGAAGAGGATTATTCTCTGGAAATACAACCCCAGATGAACAATAGAGAAGGACAGGAAAAATCTATGCTAAAGAGCATAGATTCTATACTGTGAATGTATGTATTTACAGATGCTGATCGGCACCAGTAAATCTTGGCCCCTTCTACTGGGTCACTTTTGAAAATGGGACCTAGGGTGACTTAGCATTTTTTAACACGCTGCCTCCTGATGAGGCATATGCTAGATTTATATCAATGTCCTGCACTGATTTCAATAGGGTTTCTCTTGACGTGCACAAAGACAAATATGACCAGACCGTCCCTCAGGCAATCTTCCTGCAATACCTGGGCACGTATCTGGCTTGTCTTCCAGCCCTCCTGTGCAAGCAGCTACATCCAGTATCTGTGAAGACAGGCACATTTCCCAGCATGGGCTGGGAATGCTGCTCACAAATTTCCTCGGGTAGATTCAGGCAGGCATCTCAAATTAAACTAAACACAGCCCAACAAATGGCCTCACTTTCCCTTTCCCTTTTTTTGAGAGGGATTTATTCTAATGATAAATGAATTTAACTGGCAGGCAAAACCGCAGATGGGCAAACATGACAGATTGATGTAGCCAGATGGAATCATGTTTGTTTTAATCCACAATCAGTAGGCACAGCAGCGACAGCCTTTTCATGCCGCTTTACAGGAATCAAGCGCTCTGAAACTTGACTGGAATTATGTCATGAGAAATAAATAGCCCAGACTGAGCCAGAGATAACAGAGGGTGCAAGGCAATGGCGGTGCGACATTTTTCAGGGGGGAAAAATGCATCTAGAAGTTGTGAATGTAACAAACCCAAGGACTGAGAGGAATAAACTGACCTGTGGGGACATTTTGGCTGCTGCTGATCCCCCATCAGCCAGCAGCGAAGGTCTCCACAGCATTCAGGAGCAGCAAGAAACACAGCCCTGAAATAGCAAAAGATATTTCTTGGCAAGTGCTATTTTTCTGCTGATAAAGCTGCTGGCCTCCTCCTCCTGCCTCACCACCAGCACCAGACGTGGACCTCGCTGATGCTGCAGGGATATGAACCCCACCGTCCGTGGACTGCCTCCGCTGCATGCACCCGCTGGCTGGGGGCTTTCCGCTGACATGCAGGGGCTTTGCATCAAGGCAGGGTTTTGCATCAGGGCAGGGGTTTGCATCAAGACAGGGGTTTGCATCAGGGCAGGGTTTTGCGCCCATGAACCCTTATTTTGGTTTGCTCACCACTGGATTTGGAAAGAGGAATCCAGACCACTGATGAAGTTCTCCCCGCTCTCCCCGCTGGAGCCTCTGACGCTTTTGTCACGAACAAGCCATAGTTGTTAGCGCTTTCCAAGAAAAGCAGCAGTGTTTTGCTAAAAGTGCTGGCTGGCAGCAGGTTGACATTGGGTTTCTTTGTTAAAAGATGACAGAGCTTACGTTTTCCGGGAGAAAGAAAAGTCTTATTGATATAATAATATCATGCCAAGCAGAAAGCTCTGCTTGTGTAATCCACTTTGAGCACAATGCCGTGTTGTGGCTCGAGCATTGTTTCCAGCTGAAAAGTGGCTGTGATTTCCCTGGTCAAGGACGTTATCCTGACTGACAGGTCTACAAAAGGAGACGGCATGTGTGGTGGGCTGAGAGGCTGGGGAAGTCCACCTGAGGGGTGAGGGGATGGAGCGGGCACCAGGGTGCGGGAGCCCTCCCACACACGTACCTCCCTCCTGCGGGGTGAAAAGGTGCTGGGGCATCCCACGGTGCTCGGGGCATCCCATGGTGCTGGTGGCATCCCACAGTGACGAGCTCCTGCTTCCCCAGGGCAGCAAGGATTCAGAGCAAGGCTTGTCAGATTAAGCAGTTTCTACCGAAAGGTGCATGCCCGGAGCAGAGGAGAAGGAGAAATCCACACCAGAAAAGTTACCCCCAAGCCCAACCCTCTTTAAGGGTGACAGTTTGATACCTTACCAGAAACATGATGATGTCTCTGTTCGGAAAGACTGAAGGTGGATGGTACCTGCCCCAGCCAAGATTTTCTTCCCCTGCAGCAGTCAAGACGTTTCCATACATGCTTTGTAAGGGGTTATTGCTGAAATCCTGGTATGCCAGGGAAATAGCAAAGCTAATTTACAACTGCAGTGGCAAACTCCCAATACCACTAAGACCTCCTTCCTTTTCTTGCTTTCCCACCAGGGCTATGGAAGTACTCTACCTTAGACACTGAAATGGCCCTTTGCTCTCAGAGGTATGATCCCTGAGAAAGGTTGGGCATTTAAACTGTTAATTGTTAAGTGGTCATTGACAATTGTGAAGGCACTCAGGTTTTGGATGAGTACTTTCTTACTGGGGAGAAGTAGAAAGGGAAATTACGGATTAATATTGGACTACTGCATAGCAGGTGGATCTGTCATTACATTCCACCGCTAGCACACGATCTTGTTCAATCAGATGTCCTAGAAGTCCCAGTAAATGATGGAAAGCATGAGCAAAGCTGTGCTATGTTACATAGCTATGTAACCCTAACCTTTCTCCAATTGTAAAGCATTTGTCATTGGCAAAATAGTGTCTTCTACGTAAAGTGGTTTATTACAACCACTTGTGTTGTAATGGCCATCGCTAGGCTGTTTGCAAAACCTTCTTTAGGGCTAGACTCAGCTATCTGGTGTGAAGCGATAAATCTGGTTCATACTGAAGTCCTATACAGGTCATGCATGGGTGTCATGCTAGTCGTTTAAGCAGAGGCTGAGTTTCACTCAAACGTGAGAAGTGTGTAACAGCAGCATGGCCAGATGAGAGTAGGGGTCAGATGGATAAGCAGGACAAAGAGCACAGGAAAAAAGAAAATCATTCTCCTCTTTGGAGCTTGACACCTCAATCGACATCATTCCTCTAGCAACAAATATTTCAGTATTTTACTGATGATAAATGAGCATCTGCACCAGCCCAGCCTGAACCATCAGCATTTTCATTATGTATTCAGGGGATGGTACTAGGAGGTGGCACTGTGCAGATGGCCAGCACATGTTCTACAGCATCAAAGTCCTTCTCTGTCCTCTGGATAGGAATTTGGGGATTTAAATGCCAAGTCGCCCTGCCCTGGTCTTCAAAATCAGGCTGGTTTTCCCTCTCCACATGGAAAAATGAGTGTGAAGTACTATGCATGTAATTAAACCAAAGTCTGCTCCAGACGTTCAAAACCGACAAGCTAAGCGTGGCCGGGCCAGTAGTTGATTACTGAGAGAAGTGCATCACCTACAGTCTCTGAGACCACTCCTAGCTAAGGCAGATAATTTTTTGACAACTTTCCATCCAGTACTGACCAGGCCTGAACATGCTTAATTAGTGAGATCTGATAAGTGCTAAGCCTGAGGTTGTATTAGTCTTGCTTCTAAATTTGGACACGTGCTTTGAACTAGTAATACAGGAGTTAAAAGCATCACATAAACGGGATTAGACTTGGCTTGCAAAACCTTGGCTTCTTCCTTGTTTGAGGGAATAAGAGACAGCAAGAAAACACACAGTAGAGCAGATGCTTCATACAAAAATGGCTAGTAACTCTTAAAAAACACACCTTTCAACATCTATCTCTGAGCATGTAAGAACATGGTGTGCCTGGGGTCCCGCGCTGGGCGTCAGCACTTGCAGGTGGGATGACGTGCCTGGGAGGGCAGTGGCACTCAGCTGCAGCGGGGAGGGAGACTGCCGACAGCCCCCACTGAGCATGGGCCTGGCCATCCCCTTCAGAAATACGGGGCCGTGGGATGGCGTTGCACTTTTGCAGAGACTGGAGCAGCCAGTGCTACGGAGCAGCCTGGGAAGGTGCAGCATGGTCCAACCGCTCTGCTGAGAAGGAGGTCAAGGAAACCCTGTATGGGAGCTGGTAAAATCCACCTGAGCAAAACTTCCAGGTGGAAAACAAAGGAAGTGTCCAGGAAGAAAAAAACCCTTGTGAGGTTTACCCCACGTCTGCGACACAGCGCTCTGGCTGTTCCCTGGATCCAGATCTTCTATTGCTGGACCTCAGAGATCATGAACCACGCAACCACAGGGCTCGGAGCGGCACTGCCTCTGACCGAGGTACAGACATGATGCAGGGAGCACCAGAGGAAATAAAATACGGGAGCCTTCCACTCAGTGGTGTGTTGCATTTATCCAGGGATTTGCCGACTCAGCAGGAGTGCACAAAGAATGCGTGGAGCTTGATAGGTCTGAAAATATGTCAGACAGCACTCAAACCCATGCACCTATGGATGTACACAGCTTAGTATGTTCCATATATCTCAAGTATAGTTTAATGAGAGAAATTCAAGCTTTCAGAAGGGGAGTAGCCTTCCAAGAGAGTGTCTTCATATGTGTAAATCAGCCTAGCACACAAGAATCCAGATTCTGATCTGATATCTTGACATTTCCCTATGTAAGTACTCAATGATAATTTATCATGTCTTCTGAATAACATCATGGATGCCTCTCAGTTTTGCAGCTCTGGGTGACATGGATGCTCATAGAAATGTATGTTCATATCATTCCTGTCCAGTCTCCAGCATCGATCTCCCAGAGCAGGGATCTCCCAAGCTAGCCAGAATCGCTTCATTTGCATTTCTGTTTAAGAGAGAGTTAAATCCCCTTTATGTGCTATTTTGCCTTCTTTTCTTTTTCTCATTTATTTGCAGATGTTTCGGGACTGCAGTAGAGTGCTTAGAAGAAACCTCCCAGCTGATGAACAAAAGACAGCATTTAATTTAGTTACTTTCAAGTAATCCAGTCAAGGCATTCAGACATTTGTTGCCAAACAAGATCATCAAGGCTAAGGGGCTTGTATATACTATTCCTATTGTTCTGGTAAGTTATTTGCCTTGTACTTAGAGCGGTCTGTAAACTATTTCTCTATATGTAATAAGAAGGAATTTTACACATGTAAAGAATTCTCCATGCTTCGGTTTACAGATGTGATTTAACAGTTCTTGCCTTCAGAGAGCTTGGCGGAGAAATATCTGAGGTATCTAAAATATTATAAAAGAGGTCAGAAATGGCACCGAGAACTTAGGGCTCGCTGCTTTTCTGGACTCATTCAGCCTGCTGCAGTGAAAGAAGTGCTTTGACTTTGGGAAAGAGTGTTTAATGGGCTTGGAAGGAAGTATACAAAAGCCAAAAACATCTCCTGGAGCGTTTGAAAAACATCCTCTTTTTTTCTTTACATGTGTGTTTTCCCACTGAAAAGTAGTTTCAGTGGAACATATCAAAATGGCTAGCTGTGAAGGCTTTCCAAACATTATTAAAATACATTTTATATATAGCCTCTATGTCATAAAGTGGGAAGACTCATCTCCTGAAACGATTTTTTCCTTGTCTTATATACTTCCATATGAACACACACCCAGAAACTGGAGCTGTTCACGCACTAGGAAAAGTAAGATCAGCTCCCTCCTTTGCCCTGAGGAATATCAGATGAGCTGCTGTTTGTTGCCTTCACAGAGGTGGTGGCCCTTAGCATCAGTCTCCTCTAAAGGATCCTCCTCCTCTGTGGAGTCCTGCTGACTCGCTTCCCTCCAGACTCCTGCATTTATTTCACTAGGCACTTTCGGCTTCAAACGTTGGACTCCACCTCACTTGCGAATCTGTGGTCTGGATCACAGTGAGGAGAATATTGGTGCAGATCTTTTATTTGAGATTTTAAGATGTGTGTGTCACTGGGGGGCTGCAACCAACGCAGCTCTGTTAGCGGCTCTGAGCTGCAACGCTGAAATCTTTGCTCCTTTGGACTATGTCTCTTTTGGCCCAGTCAAGTTTTGTATTTCCTTTTTCCTTAGTCTTTTTGAGCCCATTTCAAAATCAGTGCTGAGGATGAACTTGGAAGCAAAGCACCCTTGTTCTTGTTACAGCTGTACTGTTGGAAGATGCGGCACCATCAGCCGGAGTCCATCCATGTGCAAGTGCAGCAACCACTTCAAACAACAGCCTTTAGCAAGAGTGCAACCACTTTCACATTGGAAGGCAATTAAGAAATACACAGGCATCTCCAGGAAGATCAGTATTTTCCACCCTAGAAGAAATTTCCACACCCAAGAAGATCATTATTTACAAAACACTTTAAGACAAATAAATCCACCAGAATGTGCGTTTTCACAGTCACGCTATTTTTTTTTTCTGCATGAGCAAGTTTTTAGTACTTGAAGAAAGCTTCTTTGAGATTAGTTTGGTAAGCCAGAGTTCCTTGGAAATAGATAATAAAGCTTGTTCTCTGCTTTTTACTGTGTGCTTAAGGGCAATTCAGGAACATGAATCTGCTCCAGAAACCTGGACACTGGTGTCATTGGTGAATCCCCTGGAGGAAAGTTTCCAGAGGAAAGCCTCTCAGCTGTACGTGGCTGCCTCCCTCCCAAGACCAGTTTACTGTGTACAAAACCCCAGCTGCACTCCTGCCTACACCGCTGATCGTAATTCCTTCCTCGCAAAGGTAGAGTTTCTCCCTCTAGCAACTGAGCCTTCCTGGTGGGAAAGACAAGATGCTTCTGTGGTTTATCCCAACAGCAGACTCTGACTTTCTTTGCCTTTGACAAAGCACACATCCACATCCACAGCCGTTTCTTTGCTCTCCTGTTTGAGTCTCCCATGAAGGACTGCATCTAGGGGTTTTTTTCCACGTCTTTCTCAAGACAGTTTGGGAACAACGTGTGCCTTGTTTACTTAGCAGTATCTCACCACAGCCTTAGCCCATGTCAGCCAGCCTCTTCATTTGGATTAATTTAGTTTGTTTTTCTCTCTTTTCACCTTTTTCCATCAATAGCTATGTTTTAGGCCAGCGGGACAGTACCAGCTGTCACTTGCCAGCAGGTGATGTCACCTTGATGTACATCTGCTGGGCCTCTATTTTTACAAGAGATCAGTTCCTCTGGCTCTCTGGACAGACGGCAATGCGTTGTGAGGAGCAATGTAAAGCCTAGATCTAAATATTTGGCTTCCTTTTCAACAGTTATAGTTCCTGAAACTGAATGACTTCATCTCAAGTCTGCCTGATCATTTTAATCTCCACATTTGTCTTTGAGCAATTTTTCTGCCTGCAGCACATCCAGATTTAACATTTTCTACTAATGTCATTGACATGCTCCTCCCTTTTCAGTTCATTAATAAAGTTGTTAAAAACCTTTAATTGGCCTTCAATATGATTTACTACATGTTGTTACTTCCATGACTAAGTGGGACTATTCCTGGTAGATGGCATTTCTCCGCAGTAGTGCTGAAAATGACTTCTCTTAGTGAAGCTGTTTCTTGTTTCTGCACTAAAATTTGTAGAAAACTCATTAAATTTTCATTATCTACCAGTATGCGGCCAGACAAAGACCTTATAAATCAACTGTTTTGCTCTTTCTGAGTCTAATGATTAAACTTGAAAACATCAGTTAGAGGACATGCAGTCCAGGATTTCAGTTTGCATAGAAAATTGCCTCCGATATCACACAAGACATACGTAAGCAAAGGCAAAATATGTGACCTCCTACAAGATTCCCCATGTCTTGCTTCCATCCCATTAGAAGCAAGGGCATCTCTTGCCTGTAGTGACCAATCTACTCCACGTTGCTCTTGATGGGTGCTTTGAGTGGAGATCTCTCCTTTGCAAGCATCACCCTCTAAGCTGGAGGTAAGGTAACAATATTCCATGACAGCCAGAAAAAAATGGCTCTTCATGGACAGCTCTCCACATCCCCTCCTGCTGAACCAGCCTGAGGAACTGCTAGTTGGTGGTTTTCATAGACCAGTTTCACCCCAAGAGCATTTCTGCCAGACTCAGAAGTGCCGTCTACCGCTCCAGCAACACAGGGGAGCGGGCAGGATCTCACGCGTAGTTCTCGACTGGGCCAAAAAATCACAGGGTAGTTCAGTGCACCTGGATTTTAAAAGACAAACTGCAGAGACCAGTGAAAAGCAATATTTAATAGAGTCTTCCTGGTTCTTTTCTTGATTTCTTTTACCAGACTGATACCTTGACCATGACATCCTGGTGAAGCCAAAGGAGGGACAGCACTGCAGAAATCAGACCCAGGACCTCAGAACTGAACTGCTGCCTGGAGCGCGGAGGATGTGTGCGTGCGTGCCTAAGCCCAGGGCAGCCTCCCATCCCTCTGAGCAGCTGTGGTTTCATTGTAGTATCATACGACCCCCTGCTGGCCTCATTTTTTTCCTCAGCACTTGTGCGCTGCCAATTTTTCTGTTTTTTCCCCCCTCGGGATTCTTCACGGAGCCACCCTCCGCAGGCACTCCTTTCTGAGGACAAAATTAACTTTTTTGGGAAACGATGGCCCTGAAAGGGTCCGACTGGCATTGCCCAGCATCGTCCCGTTCCCTCTGCAGCAGTGGTGGCGATCCCTGGCAGGAACCGACCATATCTCAGGCTAATGAGTTGTCAGAAACCCGTCCCCGTCCCTCGCCTCCCGGGCAGGTTATTATTATGAGGGCTGTCAGTGGCGGGTGAGGATGGGGCAAGCAATCCATTTCTGCAGCCAGCGGGGAGCTGCGAATCTGTTCACAGGGGATCAGCGGGGTGCTGTGGGAACTGGCCTGCCCTGCAAGCGTCCACCAAGGGCTACCATTCAAGAGAGCGCTGTGGGTTCATGGCGAGCGCAGCGAGTTTGCCTCTAATGTATGCCCTAATGAGTCGGCGGAGGGTGTTCTGCCTGCCTGAATGTCTTTAGTGTGGCAAAGCGGAGTGGACATTCCCATACAATAGTGGGCTTAAATTCAGCTTCTCACCGACGCCTAATTCATGGGCGGAACGGCTTTTGTAATACCTATAGAAGAGAAGTACAGTAGGTCATTTCACCAACTAATTGGAGTTGACAATCCCATATCTATCCATATCTCAGAGCCATTTGCATGCATTTGGAAAGGGAGACATTTCGTCTTCCCTCTTGTGGTCAGCCACCAAGAAGGGAAAAATATATGTATGCGTTTGCGCTTTAGACAGTCACAGCTTTGCAACAAAAATGAATATATCCTGCCAATGCCTTTTTCACTTCCTGAACGGCAGGTAGAGTATTAAACGTTATCTTTCTTACCTCCACTCTCCACCTTTTCAATGATGCTTCCTTTTCCCCACCCATCGTTTGATATCTCTGCAGGGTACCCTCTTCATGTTTGTCGGGTGCCCCATATGGCAGAGCCTCAATCCTGCATAAGTCTTCTAGGTGCCCTCATAACATCAATAAAATAACGTGATGATGGTCAGAACAATAAAAAATGTCCCTGCTTTGCAAACGGGAGTTTCACAACTTGCTGAAGGCCACTTGCTGGACCAGTAGTAGGGGTAAGACCGGTCCCCGACCCCACGCCTATAATGACAGAGTGCATCACAGCTACCACATTTTAGTCTTTTGGGGCATAGCATGAACTTCTGCTATTACCAACACTTTCTCCACTGGCCAGTTCAGATACAGGAGTTGCCTTTGAGTATATATCCAGACAGTATTAATTCTTCCATTTTAATTAGGCACATAACACCTGAAAAGGAAAACTTCCCAAATTCTCTGTGGAAGCCAAATGGGCAGTTTGGAGTGCTGTGCCAGTTAAAACTGGACCTTCCCCTTTCTTTGGTAGACCATTTTGTCCTCAAAAACATCAGCCACAGAACTAAGTCCTGTCCCCACTTACGGCAGTCTTTGGGAAGAATTGACTGTGGTTTGAGCTAACTTGGGGGATTTGATTTTTTTTTTTTTAATAAAAGCTTGGTTTTGTCCATTTGTTGTGCTAAAACCTCCAGGCTTTCTCAGTGCAACCCTCAACTCCATTAACAGTCTTTGATGAAATCATGTAACTAAATTAATGGCTTCTTCCATTCACTAAATGTTTATTCCACATGGGATCAGAAATGTAGACCCTGATAAAACTGTCTGGTTGGGACTTTACGCTGGGACTGAAGGCGACTGTAACACCATGTGGATGGAACCAAATAAACTTTAAGCATTGACTCTCTCAATCCAGAGACAATTTAGTTGTTCTTGATTTGGCATGGAAGTTTTCTAAGATGCTCTAGAGCTAGGAAGCAGTATAAAGCCACACAACAGATAGAACAAAGATGAGATAAATTGCCATGATTTTTTTTCTAAATATGTTCATTAAGGATATTACTTTGCTTAGGATGAAAAACTTTACAATGTTTTTGCTCTTAAAAAACAACGATCTGCTGGAAGTGTGGGAAATATGTTTTAAAAACCCAGTAAATGGAGCACACGTCAGTAAAGACAGCTCAATTTCGTTACGGTGGTGTGATCACAAAAACATTTTCTACCATGCAACTTTTAATTAGTCTCGCAAAAAATTATTCTGCTTCACTTATACAGAGTACAGTAAATGGCTACGTAAATGCATAAGAAATGAAATAAATATGCTTTGTTCAAATGTGATGACCTTTGGGAGACAAAGATGATAAGAGAATGAAGTTTCTTTCTGTTTCCCCTTGTATTTATCATGTGGCAAGTCAATGTTCCCTCATGAAATACAGTAATTATGATAAAAAATAAACTGAAGTGAACTTCTTCACTTCACACTTCAACAATCTGCCAGCCATACAGACGCATTCATGCATGTATGGCTGTCATTTCCAATCCAGACAATTTTTGATAAGCTTTAGCTATTCTGAGGTGCTGCCAGTTTGAGTGACAACCTTGATACCTGCAACTAAATGGTTAATCTGTTCACCATTGTGAATGTAATCAGTGCTCTCAGACACAGCAGAATCCCACATTTTTCTGATGTCTGAAATAAAATGGTTCTTAGTAAATAATATAGAGTATATATACGTATGTAGCACAGAAATATAGATTAATATGCATGGTATTGTCTGCACTGTTTTGTGGTATCACATATATATAAAATACACATATGAATATTAAACCAGAGAAAATATGGAAAGTAAAACATATTTTTAAATGATATTAAATGGATTTGCCTTTGCTATAAATAATAATAAAAAAATAATTAAGTGATGCTTTTCATTACAACAACATTCCAGATGTACAACTCCAGTCTGAGTCATGTGTGCTCTACGAATTTTTAGTATAATTTAGCATCCAGTTCCCATGGAACTCAGGGGCATTCTGCCCTTGAAAGCGCAGTCATTACTTCAATCCTGCTGCTATTTAAACAGACTTGGAGACGATGTGAATAAAGCAAAACCAGTGAAGGCAAAGGTTATGTAGGCAAAGGGTATTCAATTTCCCTCATTTGCTAAAGACATTACAGCTCCAATCAATGTGCTTAGCTTGCACCTTTTAGCCCATTTTCTGAGGCTGGAGTCAACTTGGCAACATGAAGAAGGTTGTATTTTTCATTTGTATAAGCTATTATATACTCATATATTTGCTCAGCATCAGAAACACTGGTCTACAGTATTTTCCATCTATACTTAATTTACTGAGGTTGACTATTCAGGGGAAAAAAAAAATTCAATTTCATGCAGATGAACTTTTTATTTTCAGAATAAACTCCCTGAAATTCTGCCAAGTTTAGCACTGCAAGTAATGGACCCATAAAGAAAACCTACTGTATAAATAGTGTATTAGAGGAATGGAGATCAGTTATATATAACCTCAAATTTACCTCACAAAATACAGGTTCTTAAGTCTGGTAAGTGTTGCTCCCCAAACACCACAAAAAGTAGAGCCATATTATAAAGGTCATTGTCAACATGGCCTGTGGAAAAGCCCCTCCGTAGACCTAAATTCAGCTAATTATTAAATGGTGAACAAATATCATGGCAGTCAGGTTTCCAGCCACTCTTATCTTCTGGATGGGTTAAGTGTCTGCTGGGGTCTTCTGGTGGGAGCTGGTGTCCCAGCGCTGGGACAGAAGCACTGTCACCCACTGCCGCAACCGTGCTTCTCCTTGCACAGCCCAGTTCAGAGGGGCACAGGGATTGCCATCCACTTGACTCTATCATGAATTATCTTATCAACGACTTAATGTAAAGTCATAGCTCCATTAAAATTCTTGGGGTGTCAACATGATAGTAGTGCGAATTAAACTTAAACAAGACTGTTTAGCTGGGGGTTTGATGTCTGTTGTTAAATAAATCTTTAATTGTATCATTTAATCCTCTAGATCTCCTTTCCCAGAGATAAAAAATGACAAGAGCTTCTTTTTGAGCATTTAAAGCAAGAACCCACAAAACCACAGATGAGCTGAAGTGTTTTATGTCCAATTCACAGAAGCATGTAAATCCATAAAGTGTCACAGGTATGAACTAGCCCTTTTCCCCTTCTAATTACAGACCTTTTACAATCTGTCAAAACAAGTAGTCACTTGCCTTACATGAAGCATCATATGAAAGGAACACCAATATCAGTCCATTGCAACCTACAACTGATCAAACAACCTTAAAGATAATTTTAGAAATACAACATTTGCCACAAAATACTCAACATTGTGCATGGATATGCTAGATCTTTGTTTATTGTGTCGCAAAAAAATGGTACAATAGTTTCATATCTAAGCTAGCACTTATTATATAAAATCCATATTAAATGCATCTGTTTAATAAGTGAAGTTGGGAATGCTATTATTAAGGTTTCACTGTTTTCCATATTAAGCTCCTCTTTCTTAGCTCCTTATAACTTTGGCAGCCTTTAACTGTTTGTATAAACATTTACAGGAGGCAGCTCTCTAGAAAAGCTTTCCTGGAAGCAGGAAATATCTGCACGAAGCTGATATTTTTCAAGAAAATTTCAGCCAAGAAGGTCATTTCCAAGAATGGTGCTTGGGAAAAAAATAGGTTCCTTTTTCCTTATTTTAAAAAAAACCAAAACACGTTTCTCCTGGAAAAAGGATAATGAGCTTGGGAGCAAAGACTTGCGTGTCACAATAAATGGTCTTTGTTAAGGGTATACCTTTCGCTATGCTTGTGAAAATCTGCTGAGATGTGGCCACAGTCTAACCCTTGAACATACCCTAATCCTCCAAATTATTGTAGTTGCACATGCTGCTCAGTGCGAGCCAGCTCAGACACCAGAATATGTTTGTTGGCAGAGAAGCAGGTTTTTTTCAATTGTTTTATTACCCAAACTAGCTTAAGTATCTTTATTGTGCATTGCAATAAACAATATGGTCAGGTCTGATCTTCTCTTCACTCGCCTGGTCAGTACCCACGCTTGCAAGTGTGTTTGTCACTGCATTCCTGGGCAGAAGCGTGGATCCTCTATTGACCATCTCTGGGTCCTATTACAAGAACACCCTCTGCTTACGTACTTGGCCCTTCCCATTACCTGTGGCGTAAATTGCCACAGAGAAGACATTGCTCTGGAGAAGGAAGGCACCAAATGGAGGCAACCGTCCATGCTAACGCTGCTGAGGCTGCCCATTCCACAGGATAGACAGGCAATAGTGGCTGCCATAAGGCTGTGAAGAACAGAAAAGGACCTGAAGGGAGCGGTGTGGCAGTGGGGCCAGGTCACCTAGGATGTGCAAGGAGCATCAGAAATTGTCAGTGCACCATTGGGAGCACTGAAACTGCTGTTGTGGCTCTCCAGGCTCTTGGTGCCCAAGCAGGGAAGCCCATGGTATCTCACTTGCCTCCTCAGAAACACCCGCTGGGCAAAGACAGAAGCTAGCTCCCATCCTCTGTGCACTTTGGAAAAAAAACCTAACAGTTGTGTAAGCAATCTAACAGAGTACTCAGCAAAACGAAGGCAGAAATGGCAAACTAAATAGCAAGCTACAGCATTACAGAAAGCACTTGTGACAAGGGAACACCAGCACATCAATGGCCTCCTGGCTAGAAATGAGGCAGGTAGAGCTGCTCTCAGCAAGCACCGTTGCTGTTGACACAATGCAGTGGAAACTTGGCTGGCCGAAACGCCAACTTACTGAACTCTTAAAGCATTTTGAAGAAAGGCATTTCTGTGGTGACACACTGCACCCAGCACACACAGCTGGGCACTGCCCCAAGACATATGAAAGTCAGGGCACTGGTAATTTGGGAACGGTTGGCATAAAACCAGCATAAACAGATACAGCCATGCTCTCTCTCCTGGATTTATATCAGATGATGCATGTTGAACCATGGGGTTTCGAGTTACTTCTGCCTTGAGCACGCTGCAGTCTTTTGTGCTGTCTGCCTTGTGCGTCCGGTCCTAATTCACTGACCATCCCCACAGTTAATTCCTGCTCCCTGTAACCGTTCCTATCTCGGGTAGGCTAAGCCTATGGGGTTTGTGGGGTCTGAGAAAAGTTTGCCCACCTACGCAAGTTTGGACTCCTGCCTGTTTCAGGCAGGCAATAAGATGCTCAGAGGTTCTGGTAGCTGACCAGAAACTGGCTGCATGAAAGCTTCTCCTCCAGTCTGCTCCATGGGGAAGGTTTGTACACATACATTTGACTTTACAGCAGACCTTTGCCTCTCCCTGGCCCTGGAGAGGCCCTCACAAAAGGACCACCAGTTTAGTGGAGAGGCAGAAGTCACTGGTCTCAGATGCAGGGCAGTGATCGCTGCCTCCCAGCTGAGATGTGGGCCCTGGGCTCAGGTTCAAGTCAAACATGAAATGCAGACGTCGCCTCTGGAACATTTTCAGAGTACGGGGGGTTGGGGATTTTTTCTGTCTGCAGCCCCTTCCTGGAAATGAGACTTTCTGGCCCAGCTGCCCCAGGATCAGCTCTGGCTCCCCTGGGAGAGATGCGAACAGCAAAGAGCCCAGCAGACTTTGCAGAGGCTCCAACCCCAAATCACTCTTCTCTTTGGCTATCACAAAATTAGACGTATCTGGCCAAATTAATAAAACCACAGCACATTCAGAGCCTCACAGTGTAATGGAGGGAGTTCAGGACACATTTGTCCCTACCGCTGCCAGTCAGCCTTGATGACTCACTGGTTTCTTTGGGGCCTGGGCTCCTGTTTCTCTTCCTCATCTCTCCAGAATATTGCTTGGGCTCAGACAGAGTTTTCTAAGAAGTTCAGGAATGCTGCATTTAGCTTCTTCTTTTAAACCAGCAGCATTTCTCTCTCTTACATTCTCCTCTACAGCTGGTTTCCTTCTGCTCTTTCTCTGAAATGGTGAGGGAACCTCTTGTACAACGTCTAGTCTCTCTTGACCAGCAATCCCCTGGTGACGCATGTACCCATCCGACTGCCCTGTTGCCTAAACACTCCTTCTCCTCTTCCTCCACAAGATCTACTGTTAAAAATTACTTTCCTCTGTTTGTCAGGGTAACCGTTTGTCCAAGAGGGCTTCAGCATGAATAAAGGACTATTAAGGTTTAGAAACTGTTGTCAGGTTTGTGCCACCACCACTAGAATTTCAGCCATGGCTGGAAGCAGAAAGACAAGAGAAGAAGCAGACGAGCTCCTCTGTTAAAATACAGCTTGCCACTTAACACAGAGAGCCTCCAACACCAGCCAGACTTTCTGAGCTCTGCTCAGACAGATTTCTCTAAAACACCAACTCTTGAACCACTTCTGTGATTTGGAGCCAGCTATTAGTTTCCATTAAGATGTTTGTGTGAAAGCAGTTTCCAAATTCCTTCTGCACAATGCTTGACCCCCCCCTTTTTGACACACACAAGAATGCCATTTTATTATTTATACAGATCACTTTGTTTTCCTCAGCACATAATTTCAATTCCAATTCATTAATGTCAAAGCATAAAAGAAACAACAGCACATAAAGCAAGAAAATTTTGCCAAAACCAGAAGATAACAGCTGATAATTAAGGAAGTCCCATTATTTCTTGGCAAAGGAGCCTGTGTTTTCAGAGAGACATTCTTAAAGGGCCTCCCATTAGTGTAGCTGCATAATTTGCATGAATACTATTTGCACAAACAAATAAAGGTTTTCAATATGCATAAAAGGAGGCTTTAATGTTCCCGTAATTTCTGTACAATACCCATCCCATGTCCCTTCTCGCTGGCACAGCCCAGCCTGGTGACAGGTTCACAGCAGAGCCACTCTGGCAAACCTCCTTTGGCCGGGGAGGGGGGCATGAAAAATTTTGGTGACTCCATCAAGACCTGGGCTTTCATTAGCATATACCTACCACTCCCCAAATCTCATTTCATACCGACATCACTCTGCGGGCAAAAGGCATTGTGTTGATCTGAAACTGCACATAAATCCTCCACTCGAGAAGAAAAACTGCGTTCCATTCTTCCCAGGCTGATCCCCACCTCCTGCACTGGGAGTCCTTCATAGCACGACCTCTGCTCATTGGGCAAGTCCACCCCAAACAGACTTTTGCATCTCGCTTGTGTTTCCTCACATTGGTATGCCAGCCACCGCTGGGCACACAGGGGACAGCAAGTCTCTCTTGGATTTTATGGTTCCCCTGTGCCCTTCCCTTCAGCTGGCTCCAAGTGTTGTTCAGCAAGACCAAACATCTATTCTAGGCTACAGTCTTGCACCAAAATGCGAACGTGTCAGCATGCGGAAAGAGGAATGTTAGTTGGATCAGACCTGAAGCAGGTTAACCAGGTTTGTGGCTCCTGGAACTTGGGTTCTGTATACCCACCTCTGCAGCATAGCTCGGCTTTGGTTCAGTTGATGATCCTAGGATGTCAGAGAGAAATTAAAGACCCCTCTTCTTCTGGAGCCTGACGTCACTACCTACTGGATCATAAAATCATAGAATCATAGAATCATTTAGGTTGGAAAAGACCCTTAAGATCACTGAGTCCAACCATTAACCTAATACTACCAAGTCCAGCACTAAACCATGTCCCGAAGCACCACATCTACATGTCTTTTAAATACCTCCAGGGATCCCAGTCCTCATCCATGGTGAAGGTCTGTGGTAGATGGTTATTTCCTCATTCATGGAGATTTGATCAAATATGGTGTTATTAAAATGACAAATCTTCAACAGAGAGAGGAAAGATGTTTTACTGGTAGAGATCTCTGTGAAAATACTGCTTGAAGAGAAACTGTTTTATTCTGGCAAAGCCCCAGAAGGTCAGGATTATACCTCATGTGATAGCTGTCGACAAACCATACATACTGCCACAGCAGTTCCCAAGTCACCAAGAGCTGATAACTGATACAGATTTTTTGCACATACAAAAAATTTGTATTTCTTATTGAAAAAGATTTTTAGACAAAATTTCATCAGTTACTTTCTACAGAAAATTTGTGGGCAAGAGCAAATTTTCCCTTATAGTATGATTTATCATGGCAAATCTTCCATTATGCCTATTGCTGAAGGAAAAACAAATTTATCTCATGGCAAGATTTGGTGTGAGTCCTAGATCCTCTTCACATTTTAGCAGTAATTGCCATGGCAGCAAAACTTTCCAAGGGTGCACACAGCCTCAAAATCCTTCTAGGTCTGTGAGAGTCATAACCACTGCATCCCCACGTAGTTAGAGTAGAGAGCTCATCAGAAATCAGCTCCTGGTCTGCACAAGGCTACATAACAACTGTCTAGCTTAGACTGATGCATCATATCACCTAATATTTTCCAAGAACCAGACACTGCAGTCTGGGAGTCTGGCAAGGGGGAAGAAGGAGGGTGGTACGTCTTCACTTGGGACAGGTTCGTATGGGGAGAGCAGCAGGTTCTTACACGGCTTTGTCAATTACGAACCCAACAGAACCAGAAGCTGAGGTTCATCCTCCGTTGCGTAGCATGGCTAACTCCATGCTGCTACACTGGATTTATTTTGATGCAAACCTGTCCTTTGAAGGTACCATCTCCTGGTGGAGCTTCCTTTCTGTTAACTCAGCTCTCCCCACTCTTAATTCAGGGCTGTGCCTTCATGACTGCTTTAAGTTCTCCAATTGCAACCGGTGCCCATCTCACGGTGTCTTTGTTGTGATGGCAAAGTTGATGCTGCTACTACTCCGGTGGAGACGAACTGTGTGGTATCAGAAGTTACTCGCTTGATGCGGGAGAAGAGTGCAGCAGAGCAAAACCTCATTTACACTGGCATACCGCTAGGAAAAAGCACAGGATGGTCACTAATGTACAGCCCAGAAGCTGGAACATGGGGCAGCTCTGAAAGTTTCCTTAAGAAATATGTTTATGGCAGGCAGAAGGGGGTTACTGCAGGGAGTTCCTGTCTCAGCAAACTCGGCTCAGTCAGGAAATATTTCTGGGCAGCTCAGCTTTCTCTCAGCGATGTGAGGGTACAGGGCCTCGCCCTCTCTGCCTGGCATAACAGTGACATGGTGTGTTAATGATGTCAGTGAGCATTTGCACTTACACAGATAATGCCATCTAATGAGTCCCTCCACCAGAAATGCTGCTGCCGTCAGATGTCCAGCTGCTTAATGTGTTTCCTTAGGAACAGAGTCTAGGCAGTCATGCTAAATTCCCACCCCTGACCTGTAAGAGAAAATACTATCCATCCACCCAAGATCTAAGGTTTGGATTAATCTGTGACAAAAACTCTTTCCTGTTCATTTCCTGTTAAGCAGCAGCCTAAATACCCTGACCCAAAGGCAGAAAAGAATGGAAATTATTACTTCCCCTATTACATGGGGAAATACAATGAGGACAAAAGGTGAACTTCACCCCTGTGCTGAAGGTCAGGAGAAGACCCACGTAAGCAAACTGCCTCTGAGTCAGAATGATTCAGCCAAAAAGGTAAACAGCAAATTCCTCACAGGGGGGGAAAAAAAGCAAAAGCTATTTTGTTTCCCGATGGTTATAACCAAGTTATCCAGTTAACTACATCAGATGTAGTCATGCATTCTATGCTTTCAGTACTGCTTCCTACCCTCCCACCACACAAAATTGCTGCAGACCGAGCCTACAGCTGATGAGATTACTGACGTGTGAATTCATGCACTGATTATGAAACTAGAAGTCAAGCACTCCTGCTCTCTGACTTCTACGCTGATATCTGACGCTGGGAAATTCTTCTGGTTTTTGATAACTTTATAACAACAGGGCTGGAATATTTACTCATCCGACAGAGGAACGGAGTGTATTAAAAGCTGAATGTAATTTCTCCTGTATTTCTTGGTACACAAAAAGTTTTCCCAACATGAGTAGGAGACATTGTGATAAAAATTGATTCAATATGTAAAAATAAGAAGTGCTGTTTACAGATAACATACCAAACCTGTTATATTGCCATTCACAGATATACATATTTATCCTTGGCAATTGTCAGAAAAGTGCAAAAATTACTCCCACAGTATGATTTTATCCAAGATACTCACTCTAAGCTCATTGCATTCTGCCACATTATACATTATCACTTGAAATCAGCTATTCTTTACTCCAAGTGGCATGAAAATTTTGCTATATATACCATTTCCCGTTGTGTTCATGCTTTTCCTATATAGTCTTAACACAGACTACCTTACAGAATCTTATAACTAAGTTACTCTTTCAGCTGGCCCATAGTGAGTCTTGCTACCAGAAAGACTATTAGCATAATTTTGATGGTGTCTCTGTTGCCCATCCAATACACTGTAAAAGAAAACCACTCACGTTTCTAATGACCATGGAAACAAGTATTTCAGTGCACTTTTGATACTTGCTAGTTAAAAAGAATTACAATTCCAACTCTTATTCACTCCAACCCATTATCAATAAAGGTATCGCAACCAGTCTGCGTGAGGACAGTCTGGACCTGGCGAAGATACGTTGTGGAGTCAACAGCATTAAACACTCAGATTTAAGCAGGTGATGATGGTTTTGCTTTCAACACTACGGCACGAGACTGACCTTCGGAAGGTGAAATGCACAGAAAATGTAATAGAAAGGTTAGCTCCTGAATGTATGTTTTCCACATTCAGCATCCAGTACATTACAGATGAAGGGAATATGCTGTATGCAGGAACACAAACACACATTGTGGCATTTGTTGACTTTAGACAGAGTAGAAGACATTAGCGTAGACATGACAAATTAGTAAACGGTACCAACGTTGATTCAACATATTTAATTGTCAAAGGTTAAGAGTCACAAATTATAGCTAGAGCAGAACTGACGTTTCATGAGTGTGAACAGGCTGATGCTCTCTACAGCCAAGAAGAGCTCTGGCAACTTCTTCACCTGGGAGCAGAGCACCCGCACATTGCCAAGGACATCGCTTAGGCGTCTTACAAGGTCGGAGGTTTTCTATCCATGCGTGTGGAGCCACGAAAACGTACTGGTCCGCAAATTTTATTCTTAAACACGAATCGATGTCGCCACGCTTTCACCGCCGGCAAGGCTCGCAGGTAACATCAGGAGAGTTTGTCCGAAGCCCTCCGTTGTGTGCCACAGCCATCGTGCCAGTCAAGCAGTGCCACCTCGTGGAGATCTACCCGTACAGAGGGAGACGGAAACGCAGACACGCTAACCGCTGCCGGGCTGAACACGGTCCTCAAAGCTGGTACACCTCGAGGTGAAAAGCAAGCAGTACCCTGCTGGGAAGGACACCCACACGCACGCACTCCATTGCTCAGAAGCGGTGCGTCCATCCCCGGCCGGGAGGGCAGCTGCTGCCCCGGCCGTCCGACTTGCAAGGCAAAATAAGGTTGATGCCGGCCTGAGGGAGGCGAAACCGGCCCCTTGGGGCCTGCGGGGTGGCGAGGAGGCCACAAGCCGGGAGGGAGGGAGAGGCCGAGGGGCCTGAGGTACGCGGCAAACCGCCAACCGCAAACCGCCTCCCGCCCCGCCAGGGCGGCACGAAGCGACCGGCGGCGGCAGCAGGGCCGCGGCGCTACCCCCGCCCCGGAGAGCACGCCCCGCCTCACGGCGCCAACGATTGGTTGCGAAAGGGGGGAGGGCGGCCAGCCCGGCCAATGAGAGAGGCCAGCGGCGCCGCCGAGCCAATGGGCAGCCCCGCTTTTCGCTTCGCGCGTGGGGGTGCCCCAGCCTATTGCAAGCGCGGCGCGGCGGGGGTGAGGGGTCAGAGGTGAGAGCGACGCCCCCGGAAGTGGAAGCCGGAGCGGCGCTGCCTCCCATTCTTTCGGAGCCCGCGGCGCGCACGAGGGCTTCCCGCGTGGGCCTGTGTTTCTCGGGCCGCTGCCGCGCGCCGCGTCGCCATGGTGAGGGCACTGCCCGCGCCGCGCGCGGGAAGGGGGCGCGAGCGGGGGAGGGGGGGGGGTAGGTAGGTACGCGGGCAGCGGGAGCCGCGGCCGTTAACGGTCCCGAGCAGCGGGGCGGGGCGGAGCGGAGCGGGAGGGGCAGTGGGCGGGCGGCGCTGACCGGCTGCTGTCCCCGGCAGAGCCTGCCCCTCAACCCCAAGCCCTTCCTGAACGGGCTGACGGGGAAGCCGGTGATGGTGAAGCTGAAGTGGGGGATGGAGTACAAGGGCTACCTCGTCTCCGTCGACGGCTACATGAACATGCAGGTGAGGGCCGGGCCGGCGGCGGAGGGGTAGGAACCGTCGGAGGTGCCGGGGGGGGGGGGGCAAGGTGGGGCGCTTCTGAGGGGTCGGCTCGGCCCTGTATCGGGTGGGAGCGGGGTCGCTCGGCCTCCCTGGTCGGTCACTGTAGCCGGGCGGTGGGCTGCGGGGCGCAACCGCCATGTGCTGTGCGAAGCTGCTTCTCTTCTAATAATTCCGAGTCTTGCTGGTTTTCTTCTCAAGCTTGCAAACACAGAGGAGTATATAGACGGCGCGTTGTCCGGACACCTGGGTGAAGTTTTGATAAGGTAATTAGGATATTTATGGTAGAGGCAGGGTTTCTTTAAATCTCCTTACCACTTGTGTTAAAACTTGTATTGGTAGATGCTGTGCTTCTTGTCTAAGCAAGATGCTAAGTGTTAATGTAACTCTTATGTGAAGGCTATGAGATCCTTTCTGAGGGGAGGAAATATGAATTCTGAAATATTTGTAAAGAAGTCTTTACAATCCCTATTTCAGGTAACTAAATACCTTAGTTTTCCAGATTATTGTAGGTCTGTTCATCCCTTGGCATTGGTAGTGTATATTACTGTATTGCTACTGAAAACATTTTGCATGGTTGGACATTTATACTTGACCACAACTGTTAAACCAAGAGTAAAAATTTCTTGTACAGCATTGTCAACCAGTTACTGCTTTTACAAACTTGGGGTTTTTGCAGTTGTTATGAACTTTGTGGGAAGCTGTACAAGGTCAACAGCAGCACTTTGTTAGGCAGAATTTGGCTGGTGCCAGGCTACAGTCAAGGAGGCAAATACTTACAGCAGTGTAGATAAGGCATAGAAAATTAAAGCACTTACAGCTAAGGGAACTCTTTGTTTCTGTTTACAGGTGCAATAATGTTTTGTACATCAGAGGTGTGGAAGAAGAGGAAGAAGATGGAGAAATGAGAGAATAGGTGTTTTGTATATCTGGAAATAAACTTTTTTCTCTTTTTTTTTGTTTTTCCATAATTTTGTAATAATGTGTTTACTTTTTTTTCCATTGTATTTTAATATGGGGGAAGTTAACTCTTAAAAAGGTGTCTAATCTTTTATTGGCATCCAAAAAACTAATGCTGGAGGAATAGGCAATTATTTCAGTTTAAAACTGAAAATATTGGAATGAAAAGTGAATATTTAAAAACAAATAAACGCACACCCCCTCCAACTTTTACCAGCATCAGCAAATGCTGCTACTGTCAAGGGAAATATCTGAATTTAAGTGATTCCTGGAATAAATTAAATCTTCAAAATTGTGTACTCCAAAATAAAATAGATGGTTCATTCAGGTATCAGCTCGGTTTAGTGTCAGTGTCGGTACTCTGCCATCAGGTAGTTGTACTGAATGCAGGCTAGTGTGTGATAGAAGGTAAAGGACTCTTCATCGTCATGTGTATGTGACTTTGTCCTGCTGTCATTCTAAGCTGAATCACCGAGTAGACTGAAGGAGCTGCAGGCATAGCCTTTTCTCTAATGATGATAATAACGGGCTGTAGAGTGAGCAACAGAAATCTTTCAAAAAATACCCTGATGTGCCTGCTGCAGGCTACTGATGATTTGGTAATGATTCCTTCAGCTCTGAATCGGTTAATTAAGAGGATGCAGCTGTAACGCTTTGTAGCTTTATTTCAGCAGAAACTAAGTTTCACCTCTAAGTGAAAAACTGTAAGTCATCTTCAGTATTTGCAGGAACCTCATTCTTAGCTGTCTTCTCTGCTTTAATGGCTGCAGGCTGTGAACAAAATACCAGTTAGCTTCCCATCGGAGACACAGGAAAATATGGCAGTCTATATAGTTTACAGTATGTATGTAGTTACTATTTAAATACACTTAGTCTTTAAACCCATTTATAAACTCTTTGGAAATAGTTGTGAAGACTTCACTGTAGGTGAGATGTGGAGATCCATTATACCCCAGTGTCTCAGACATATTCTGCTGCTTTGAGTCACAAAGCTTGAAGTGTGGCTATACGGTCATTATTAAGGAAGGACATGTTTGTACCGACTTTGTAGCTCACATCCACACAAACAAAAGCCTCTTGGCAGCTTGGTCCATAGACTTTGATGGCATTAATAGAATTAAGACAACACACTGCAAAATGGGAGTGTACTTTCCCAGTCTCTGTCATAAAAAGAAAGTCTCTGTTACCGGAATGTTAAAGTTTTGGCAGGAACGCAATAACCATGTTTTCAAATGTTAAGAGTAAACACTGAGGTTAACTGAATGTCCCATACCTATCAGCGTTGCTTAATGAAAGGCCATTGCTTTGCCAGTGCTGCCAGTCTGAGACTCCCTGCTTGAGGCTCTGACAGAGCTAAGAATCGCTGCCTGCAAGAAGTGGTTTGGAGAGGCATTCTGCACACCAGAACCCAGACAGCTAGAGGTACGCTTCATGAACGTACATTACAACCGTTGTGTTACCTTGACCCTTCTCTCGTCAGTGATCGCATACCATAATGCTGCTGTCAAATACAGAAGTACTATCCCTGTTTTACACATGGGGAAAACAGAATTCCTCCTTTATCCCTCTGCAATCTCAATAGTGGAGCTTCACAAAAGATAAAAATTCTTTGGTCCTCTGCTGTGGTCCCGGCCTGCCTTAGACGTGGTCATAGGGTGGGAAAGGGAGAGGAAGGGACCCTTTTCTGCTCTTTGCAGACTCCAGCCCCTTCCCTGACAGGATTCGTACAGGCAGGTTGCACTGAAGCCGAGATGATATGGAAAAAAGAGGTTTTACGGAAGCCTTCAACATGCCACAGGTTGTGTCATGAGCTTACTTGGTTTGCGTAAGGAGAAGAGCTATGTGATGGCAACCTAATTAGGGAATAAAACCAGCATTATGGCCAGCTTCCCATCTTGGGTTTAAACACCTCCACAAAGTGCTGGGTATGAGCTTTTAGTAAACCACTCAAAGCGGAGGCTGACTGGGGTCCTGCCACTGGCACCCTGGAGGCACTGTGGAGAGCTTGGCGCCAGCTCCGCGCCAGCCCCGGCTCTGTGCATCACCACCAGTAGCAGCTCGATGCAAAGGCTTCTGAAATAAGGTGTCAACACAAAGGATGTCTGTAAACTCGATCTCATACCTCAGCATATTCATAAATTAGTTTATCTTTCAGGTTAAACACTATTGTTTGTCACCTACAGAAAACCATCAGTGTTTTGTGCTATTTAAAATGAAAGTCTCAGAGACAAGTCAGTCGTGAGTGCAATTCCACAAAAACTCGGCTAGTGCTGGTTGTTTACCAGTAAATGACCCCACGGAAATCACTGCATACAGATCTCAGCTCTGCTACCTGGCCACCGAATGTGGTAGAACCTGACGAACGCTCTGGTTTGCATTCATTCGTTTTCATACTCAAATTCTATGTTTCTTTAGTAGCAGTCTGTAGTAGCTGTAGTGTACAGATAGGAAGAAAAATGACAGTTTATCACAAAGTCTAGCAGTCCATTTAAAGGTGGGTACGGCTCCAAATTTTTTTTCACCATCCCCTGAAGGACAAACTGTGGAAAGAAAGAAATCTGTGTGGACTGCTGTGTTTCTAAAAGGCCCAGTAAAATCAGTAGCTTTCTGTGGAGGGACAGCGTTCTAAACGAAGACCTTGGCCCTAAAACTCATATCTAGATGAAAAAAGACAAAGTTCTATGAGAATCTACGCTAAGATGAAGAATACAAAAGGAAATACAAGATAAGTGCACTTACATTTTGCAAAAGCAAGACCCCAGCCAGAACTAAGAAAACAAATATATTTTTCTCCTGTGAGCTGTCTCCCTCTTTCAAAGACTGAGATCATCTTTACAGAGTCTTGTACTTTCATTCTCAATGAAAGCGTGCTCCTTTCACTTAGCTTCAAATTCTTTTGAGATTTTTTGTTACGCATCTACAGGGTTTTTTTGATACGTACATTCATTAGACTTCAAACTCAGAAAGACGCTTTTATTTTTGCATAGCACCAGGCATCAAACACAGCAACTAAATAATACCTTGGCGTAGAACTTCATAACTAATCTTAGCTCTTACGCCCACACACTGCAAGGATGCATGCATGTGTTGTTTACCTTCGCTACCATGAAGTGTTCCATTCATTTCAATGGGAGAACCCATGCAGGTGAAGTTACACAAAGACCTACACACGTGCTTAATTCAGATTTTGGTCCTAAATGGTATGGAAAAAATTGCAATGCGGATGAAGGCAAGGTACTCTGAATACATCAGTGGAATTGGAGCTGGTCCTTAGTTGGTACAGAGTAAGCACCACGAATACAGACTTTTCCTTTCTTCTGGAGCAAGCCCAAAAGGCAGAATAATTGCAAACATTCCCTTACATTATGTATGTGTTTGTTAAAGATACAAATAAAAGGGCTTGTAATTTTACTTTTGAAATATAAGGTATATAAAGTAACTAAAAATAAAATGCTTTCATGTGTTTAAGTTGTTCAATTTGTTTATAGGATAAAAGAAATCAGAGACAAAGTAGTAGGACACTTCATCAGCAAAAGATTATACCCTGCAAAACTACTTACTAAATATGGTAAGAAGTTACGTAGTCAAAAAAAGCCTAGAAAGACTTACAGCAAGTCTCGAGGCATACAACACATAGTTTTGAGCTTATTTTTTGTGTTACTCATTGAAGTACAGGTTGTTTGCTGATTATTTTTTACTTGGAAACCTTCACATTCCTAGGAGTAGCCAAAAAAAGAGTACATGACCTAGCTGAGAAGACCCTAAATTCTTATCATTGCTGAGACAAAATGCTGCAAACTCCAATTCTGTCTGGCACAGATCACTGCAAAGAATGATGAGCTTTGGCCATAAGGCTGGATGCTGGAATGATACCAGTTCCAATGTCTGGATGTGTCTGCATCCTCACTCCCGACAGGACACAGGTGCACACAAGCTCTCCTTTTCCTTTTCGCTGTAGTTTTTGTGAAAAGGAAACCTAGACATATAGGTTGGAAAGGTTACACTATGGTCAGAGAGAACCATTCCTGCCAAATTAGGTCCCCTGGGGCAGACTGCGGTGCTCCCCCAAAAGGTCCCCCCATCACCAGGGGGTTATGGACTTTGCCAAAGAAGTCATTGAGACAGAACCTGGGAACAGAGGGAGGATTCAGAAAGCTCGTCTGAGCAAATGCAATGTTTCCATGGTTTGAGAGATGCAAAGTTTTTCTGAATAGGAAAAAGAAAATGCAGAATTTCTTCATTTTTACTTTTGCAAAGCTATGCAAAAAAAATGTGTAAATCTGATGTAAAACTCGGTCTGATATGAGGGGAGCCAAGAGTATATAACAAATTTGCAATTTAATCTGGGTCAATCCCACATTTCAAAGTCAGTTTCATCCATGTGATGCAATTTCCATGTTTGATCCTGAGGGTCCAGTAACCTCTGCTGCTTTTGTAAACAGGGAAATAGCATTCAGTAAATTCCACAAGCAATTAACTTTTCTTAAGACATGCACAATGCCTCCTTTCAGGACTTTTCATCATGCTATGTGTATTATTGTAAAGAACAATTTAGCAGATGAAAAAACATAACATACAAATGTAAGGAAAATTTAGCCCATATCTGGATTAAGACTCATACCCAGCCTTGGGCCTTCTGTATTTAATTACATGTTGTTTACAAGAATAAACATTCTAAAGTAACTCTGACAATGTATTTGAAAAGGTGTTCCTTGAAGAATAAGTGTATCATACACTCACATAAAGCACCAGCAAGAAGAGATGAAATCTCTTAATCAATAACCTGATATTCAATTGACTCTTTTACTTATCTCTACTTTTACTTTTTTTTTCCCCCTCTATTCTTTCTGGTACCTTACTTTGTTTAATTTTTTTGTGAAATGAGTTATTTTCCAACCCAAACTGGCAAACTCAAGGAACTTAAAATATCCAACAATAACATAAGTAAAACAAGCATAGGATATTATCCTCAAGCTGTTTTAGGAACACACACCTTTTCAGCAGGCGAAGACCCACCAGCTCTGTAAAGAACTGTCTTTCCATCTTTTACTGTGAAAAGAGTTCTCTTCTTTTGATTGCTTTTATCAACACCTATAAAATTTTGCAGACAAATTATCAGACACTATTGAAGATACCACATTTTAAAATTCTTTTCAAAATGCACTTTCACTGGAACATTAAGGTTGTGATTTAAAGGCTCTAAGTTTAAGGAATTTAGGCAGGGTTCCTCTGGCACCCTACCGTCCTCTGTTTACATCCAATGAATTCTGCCATTAACATTTTTAAAATACAGTCCAACTGTGAGAATCTGTACTTTTTGTATCAAACTCAAGAATTTCCTGAGGATGCAACCAAGAAATCGCTCCTGCATTTACCTTTCTGGGCAGTAATTTTAAAAATGTATCAGGCACAGCATGTCAGAAATCACTGACTTTGCAGTGGATTGACCTTTTTCTTCATAGGCCGATCTATTGCAGAGAAAAATCTTCAACAGAAAAGAACCAGGGCATATACAAATATACAAGCACAGCTGTAAGTTTTCTGCAAGCAAAACGTAAGTCTGAGAATGAAATACACTCCTATCTTACTAAGCATAAAATCTTCACCTATTCTAAGGATTTAAATCAAGATCTGCCTTTGGTTCTTGGAAAAGCCTAGTGCACAGAACTGAATTTTATCTTTAAGAGTGTAACAACACACTTCTTGCAGGTGTAAAGCTTTACACAAAACTGATCTTTCCTTTTTTGCCCCTTTTACCAAAACTAATATGATGAGTGGCTGGAGTCTGAGATTGGATCACCAGAAATAGAGCTGCAGATGTCACCTCTGCTCTTTGAAATTCTCTCTGGAATTGCTGAAAGAGACAAAAGGCAAAAAATGTGTAGATGTGAGAAACATAAATGTAAGCAGCATTCAGGACAGTTTCTGTTTGACTTCTAGCCCTTGCTCACAGAAGCACCGGATGGCCAGGCATGCAATTAAACATGGGGATATGCAAATACAGGTAGGAATTTAATGTTCACTGGTGGTCCTCTCAGGGGCAGAAAGAGCTGCTCAGGGAGCATATACCCTGAAATATTTGTGAATACGAGGAAGATGATTTTGCCATAAGACGGCGCTACAGTGAAGCCGTTCATTCTAGTCTCTCTATTTGCCTGCCCCCCCACTGCACACAAAGAGGTGAGCTATGTGGAGTCGGGGGTGCTCCCTTCTGCTCCAGCTGAATCATCTTCTCCCCGCTGCTTGTATTGGCAGGACTGATCCGGCCAGTGCCGGGCTCCACCGCAGCGTGCTGCGTTTCATTCCTGACACACCAGCTCTCATCCCACCACTGCTGCTTAAGCATCTCCCCCCCATGGAGTGTCCTTCTGCCCTTGCTATGACTCTGTTGCAAGGTTCCTCTTTAATTTATGCTTTCAAACATACAGTGATACTGCCAGGGAAAGCCAAAGTCAGCAGCAGGAACTCCTGGAAGCAGTAAAGCACCATCTACCACCTCTCCTGTCAATCTTCTGCACACATAGCAAGAGACAATGTTTAGGAGGAAGATGAAAATGATGCCGTGGTGCAGTATTGAGCCAGTGGAGTGGTATCACAAGGTAACACTCGATGCTATCATAGTTTTACTCACTTTTCAGATTTGTTATTAAATGCAATATACTGCATTTTAGCTGCATACCTTGCCTCATTTGAAAACAAGACTTGAGCAGAAAGGCTCATTTAAAGAGCCAACATATCCATCTGCTTCTGCTGTACAGGAATATGTATATGCACATAGGCGTGTTACAAGCATTTTAAATTGATCCTATTTCTAAAAGAAAATAAGGTGTCTAAGGAAAATTACTACCACCAAAAGGTAGTTGAGGGACCACGTATTTAGAAATACACTCCATTTTCCAGATGGGAATTACTGGAGCCCTGTACTCGCTATGAATGTTTTAAGAGAGAAGAAAACCAAAAATCCTTGTCAAAAGTAAATATTTGCTCCCCGACTCTCCCATCCCTAATTCTGTAGGGGGCAGCAGAATCGCACAAACCTTTTGATGGTGGAATTGGATAAATTAATATCTGCCTGGATAAATTAATGTCTGCCTGACTATCCGGTGCGGTGAGAGGTGTTATGGTCCCTCAGGGGCTGGGATGCTGGCAAAGTGATGGATGCTGGTGACATGATGGATGCTGGTGAGGTAATGGATGATGGTAAGGTGATGGATGATGGTGAGGTGATGGATGATGGCGAGGTGATGGACACCGGTGAGGTGATGGATGGCGGGGAGGGGGAATGTGGCAGACATGCTCCCAATTCAGAAGCCCCCGCTTTCTTGGCAAAGAGAAATTTCCAGGTGGTGCAGCGCAAGCAGAGGGTTCCGGGAATCCCCAACTGGCAAAACCGGTGCTTCGGAGCTTATCGTAAACCAGCACCATGTACGGATGTTGGCACATCGCCCCGGACCGCGGCAAGAACAGCATCCTTCGCCTAGCGCAGCAGGCTGCTGCCAAATTCACTCTTAAAGCCCTGTAGTTTTTTCATCCCGGATTTCTGTCAAGTGCCGAATGTGGCATGCGTGAGGGACGGTCACCAACACCCGCCTCACCCGTGCCCCGGAGGAATCATCCGGCCTGCCCCCCGCTTTGCTTCCCGCCTCCGTGTCTTCACCCTCTGTTGGGAGGCTGGTTAGCAAAGGCCAGCCGGGCAGGGGCAGGGGCAGGGGCAGGGGCAGGCCCAGGCGCCGGTCCAGGCCCGGCCCGAGGCAGGGGCAGGCCGGCGGGGCGGGAGGTGCCCTCTCCCGCGCCGCCCCGGGAGACTTTGGGCCGAGCGGCAGCCGCTCCCCGCACCGCCCGCCATTTGTCGTGCTGCCCGCTGCCATGGCGGAACGGCACCGGCTCCTGCTGGAGAACGCCCAGCAGCTGGTGCTGGTCTGCGGCCGGGGCGAGGAGTACCTGCTGCGGGAGGCCGCCGCCGGCCTGGCCGTGCTGCGGAACGCCAGCCTGGTGGTGGGGCTGTGAGTGCGGGCGGCCGCGGGGCTGGGGCGGGGGCGGCGAGGCTTGCTGCGGGAGCGGGTCGCTGCGAGCTGCCCCCGCCTCGACAGCCTGCCTGCCGGCTGCCAGCCTGCCTCAGCCCGGCGGCTGCCTCAGCCCGGCGGTTGCCTCAGTCTGGCGGGTGCCTCAGTCTGGCGGGTGCCTCAGCCCGGCGGCTGCCTCTGCCCGGCGGCTGCCTCAGCCTGGAGGCGGTGGAACGGCAGCGAGCTGCCTGCATTGAAACATGCCTTTGTAATTTTGATTATTTCAATCCCTGTCCTGATAACTGCCTTTATAATGCTGTGTTCGCACTTCCCGCCTCGTAAAAGATAACTTCTAGCCTGGTGTTGATCGTAACTGCTATCCTTTTCTGCCTCTGCTGTGTCTCTAGGTGAACTGACCTGAACTAATAGCAATCCTGTAAATAATTTGTGTAATTAATGAAATTATAGTTAATAATTAACGTCTATAATTACATCTCTTCTCTCCCATTTCTAAATGCTCTAGCTGCTATTTGCCTCTTAAAAATTCAGCCGTGTAGCATAGAGGTCCCTTCAGTAAGGTACCCGTGGTGACTCCCGGTTACTATTCCAGTGGCCTGCAAAGAGCTGGAGAAAGACAAGGCTTAAAGGACAGAGGTGCTGCGTGCGCCCCGGGAAGCTCCTCTCGTGTAGGTGAGGTGGAGCTCCATGCATGGCTGGAGGGGATCCCTCAGGTGCAGTGTAGCGTTCCCAGTATCATCCTCGAGCTCCACTGGGAGAAAATTGCTGTTGAACCAAAGATCAGCACCAAAGAGCTTTATCCCTATGGCTTCCAAGGGCGCAAGGGTATGATTCGGGTCCAGGCAGTGGAGGCTGGCAATGACAGTTTGATTTCCATGAGGGGAAGAGTGTTCTGCAGATACTTGCTGGAGGAATGCTGTATATTTGGTGATCCACAAGAGAAAAATAACGTTGTCTAGCAGAAATTAGAACAACAGAGTACCAAGGTATCATCCTGAGGGATGTAAGTAGAGGACATGATAAGTGTTACGGCAAACAATTTGAAATGCATGGCATTACCCCGTTGTTTTCTGTGCATCTGTAAGATTAGCAAACCACCTCCTGTGTGCCTCTTCAGTCCTGCTGAAGGTCCCTACTCCTGCTTTCAGAGAGTTGTTGCTCCAGGAGCTCTGTCAGTGAGCACTTGACTTTTCAACGGGCTCACGCTTCCTTTGTTCGTTGTCTGTTGTTTGCAGAGATGGTTGTATCAAAGCTGTGGGCCAGGCAGATGTTATTCGCAATCAGTTTTCAGGAGCAACATTTGAAAGAATAATTGACTGCTCCGGGAAGTGTGTGTTACCAGGTAGGTGTATTTTTTTATAATGACACAATGCCAAATTGCGGCAAGTGCTTAGAGACAAAGTAAATGTGTATTAAACATCCCTCCATCCTTTTTCCTCTGTATTCAGTACTGGTTTGATAATATCTTATGTTGAGGGGCAGAGTATTGTAGCTTCCTCATCGGGAGTGCTGCAAGGAAAAAATTGCAGCTCTCGGGATGGTTTTTTGGGCTTGATGGTAGAGCTCTGTCTCCTTTTGGTTTGTCTTACATCTGTTCCTCTGTATCATAGATCACAACGGTAACATAGCTGGCCCGCTGAGTGACTTTTCAGATTCACCTCTGTTTTCTCTACCCTTTCCGCCCATCAGCCGTTCAGCTGTGGAGCTCAGTCTCTCCGTCCTGCCCGCAGCCAGTTGGAGGCAAAAGAGCAATGCAGGATTTTAAGTCACATACTCTGCAACTTTATCTAATTAAAAAATAAACCTAGGCAAGTCTACTGCATGTTAAACTTTGCAAGTGGTGTTAACACACAAGCTGTTAGACCTCTGTTTCATTTGCAGTGGGCTTGGGCATTCAGTAGTGTTGGTTTCACAGCTCATAGAAAAAGCTCCCACTGGACCAAGTGGACTATTGCTAGAGTAAGTGGTAGCGTACTAAGCCCAGCCTAAGCACTTTGCTTTTTTTAAAGGACGCAGACTTAAAAGTCTAATGAACTATTTCAAAGTTTGTAATTTATCCCTTCTTTCACAGTTTGAAAATGTCATCAAAGCAACATGAGGAACTGAGCAACTGATGCATTTACCTAGAGATGTTTTGCATAAGGTGTCAGCCAGTACACCTAAAAAATTTGAAAGAAAATTAATAGCCTTTGAAGAAAATCCTAGGTTTTTAGCTGGTTGGATTTTCTTTTTCTTTAACCAATAGCAGCTTTATAGGGGAGCTTCTGCTGTCCATTTTATTTGCTTCCATGTTCATAAGCTTTTCTCTTACACAGTGAAATAACCTGAGTGTACATTTACTTTGTTTTCTTTAGGCCTGGTAGATGCACATACACACCCAGTGTGGGCTGGTGATAGGGTTCATGAGTTTGCAATGAAGGTAATGGCATAAAATTACACAGCTGGATTTTTTTTCCTCTTTTTTTATGCATAACTATTTCTACTTTCTAGTGACTCCCATCTGTCATTTGTAGAAAAATATATAATTTCTGTCAGATAGTCTAACTGAGGGAGGAGGGATGATTTCTGAATACTGGTAGGCTGAGAGAGGAGTGTAACTGCAGCCTTCGCAGCCAGCCTTGATATATTTTGCATTAATTGAAGGAATACAGGAGTGCTGCCTTCTATTACCATCTAAATCTTGTGGGTTTTTTTTTCTTTTTTTTTTCCCACATAAATGAATTTTTGAGCTAGAGATAGGTTTTCGCCTTGGGCTCAGGGGGAAGCAAATCTTCAGAGTAATTCTCTGTATGTGGCTTCTTACATCATTTCTTCACTTAAGCGGAGGGGAGAGAGGAGGGGGAGGGAGGAAGAATTAATGAGGATTTTTTCCCCTCCTCTTTTTCTCTCTCACTGCAAAGAGACCTTAAGGCACTTTCCAGAATCCCTTGGATAGAAAATGCACATTTAATACCTAATTGTATGGGGGCGGGGGTTGTTTGTTTGTTTGTTTTCCCCAAGCTGGCAGGCGCGTCCTATATGGAGATCCACCAGGCTGGGGGAGGAATACATTTTACTGTGGAACACACTCGGAAGGCCACAGAAGAAGAGCTGTTCCATACTTTCAAACACCGACTCGAACGCATGCGCAGAGCAGGATCTACATTGATTGAGTGCAAGAGTGGATATGGCTTAAACTTAGAAACAGAGCTTAAAATGCTCAGGGTGATCGAACGTGCTAAGCAATCCATGGATATTGGCATTTCTTCAACGTACTGTGGAGCTCATTCTGTGCCGAAGTAATATGACTTGATTTTTCTTGCTCTTGTTAAGTATTACTGCTTTGCACTGAAAAGTGGCTGTTACTTTCAGAAAGGTTTCTTCTGCCTAGCCCTCCTAAAATATAACATATTTGAAACAATACCCAGTATTTACAGAAGGCTCTCCTAAATTTTAATTTGAAGGAAGACGGGGTAACCTACTAAATGCCAGCATAAGCTTAGTACAGAATCCCTGCCTCCAGCTGATGCTCACATTGAACATAATGTGGATACAGAAAGTTCTTCTGCTTGGGTTTGCTGCTACCCTTCAAGCTTAGTCTCTGCCATGAGCTTTTATTTTGACCAGCAAACAGAAAAAAATACTGTATTTAATCCTTATATACCTCAGTAAACAAAGCTTAATTATGCTTCCATGCAATGAAGAATTGCATGCATCTTATAGGTATGAGATGAGTAGAAGATTGAAGTAAACATGTTTAATCACAACTATTTTGATGGCTCAGGTAGACATACCATAACAAGCCTTTCTCACTTTGACATTGTTTTCCCTATGATGAAAATAACATCTTCAAGTTACCAGATTTTGTTGTATGAAAAAATTAAGGAGTTTTAGCTCATTATGTGAAACATATTTTGACAGACTAAGTGGTAGGCTGCTGCAGAACATGGCATGTAAGATGGAGGCAGGCCTAGCATCACAGGGATACTGTGGCAGTATTTAAGAGATGTTCATTAAAACAAAAAAAGCATACTCAAAAAAAAATCTACCTCTTCCAACATTCAAGAAAACATGACCTAAAAAAATGTATTTGCAATTTAATTATTGTGTATTTGGGGCAGGACGGCAAATTATCTTTTGTTAATGTAACTATTCAAAAGGAATCCTGTATAATATTCAGTAACTGGAAGATGGTTAAGAATAAAGTAACTAAAATCTGCTGAAAATGCCAAATATATTTCAAGAAGTTCTACTAAAATTTGGAGGGCTTAATGGTAAAATAAAATTGAGGTTTTACCCCGAACGATATATATTTCTTAGCCCTTCCTTTCCTCCTCCCCTAAAAGGCCTTGCGAGGATTTCAGTCAAAATCCTGATAAATAGTCTTTCCCACCAAAATATTTCAAGCATTTCTGTAAACTAAGGAAATAAATTCCAGTGTTTTTACAAATATATCAAACCTTACGTGTTAGAAAGACAGGTGTACCGTCTCACTCTCTGCACAGTTCTGTCCCCACTGATGCGTGTCAAGCATAACAAAATATAGGTAGTGAGGATATTGTATGTGAAGTAAGGAGAAAAGGTAGTTGGGGATTTGAGGAAATTTCCTGAAGGAAATACTGAATTATCTGTATTTTCCCGTTTGAGTCTTCTTAAATCCTCTTCTCTTTTCATTCAAATGTTCATGTCTAGAATATTTTGCTTGAATTTTCTGCTGCCCTTCAAACTTAGTCTCTGCCTTGGTTTTTATTTTGACCAGGAGGAATTCTGCAGTTCTTCCCTGATCCAAGGCCTGATGTTCAGAGCCGTGGTCCTCAGCCTTTGGCTGGCTTCTGAACGTCTAGGCCAGTAACATGCTAAGGGAAGCATCCCGCTTTGCTGAGCTCCCGTTTTAAACTCTGAATTTCCTGCAGCTTCAGTAACAGTGGAGGATCACAAGGGGAACATGCTGCCTGCAGGCTTGGGGCTGGGAATTGCTCTTTGATATTATTTATGTAAATTAGATGATGATCTTGTGGATTCTAGAAGCTGTTAAACAGACATCTTCCAAGCCACTTAAGCTCATGCCAGTTTTCTTTCATCATTATATTCCATAAAACTGCCCTGTAGTTCAGTTATGCATAAATCATCAAACAAAAGAGTAAGATTGATTTAACTATTTTTATTTAAATCTTCTTGATTTGTGTAGGTCTTAAAATGTAATGCCCTTTTTTGTTGTAAGTACTTAATGGCAACTCTTGACTAGATAGCCATTAAAAGTCTAATTATTTCCTGATTATTTTGGAATGATCATAGTCGTGCAAAATTGTTACTGCCAATTTGCTAACATTGAATTAATTGAAAATAATTCTATTTAATGTGAAACAAGAGAGCAATGTTATGCTTGCTCATGAAAAATGCTGCTTAGACCCCCGCGGGGCTGCTGCCAAGGAGCTTTGTTAAATTCTTGTTAAGCCATTTGCTTGCTTGCTTCTTACACTTGGCTTAATTTACTGTTGCAAGTCTGGCCTCTGACAGCAGAAGCATCACTAGAAAGTTCACTTAATTGATAAAGTTGTCAACTCTTCCATGTTGCCAAGTCTTGCAATATGTGATGTGTCTTGTAAAGCTTCAGTATGTGGAGTCTTAAGAGGAGCCTACCTCCAGAACTGCCAGCGCTGGTTATTCTTTTTTCCCACCTGCAAATTAGCTTTGGGCAGATGTTGAGAACATGCTGTGTGTATCTGTTCGTGATTTCTAGGTATACAGTAATTCAGTGTGATTTTCTGCTTCTAGAAGGCACCATTGACATGATTCACATTGACCAGGGTTTGGATCAGATGAGCTCCAGAGGTCCTTACACAGTTGTTCTGTGGGACTATAATACGGTGTATTGGTAATAGGCAGTACTTACTAAAGTATGCGCCACACAGTGCAGGCTACTTTAGTCTGAGCCATCCTGAAGAAAAATAAGGCTGCTCTGTTTATAGTGATCCTTGTTCCTGTCCATTGCTTTTAAAAATGTTTCCAGCCTCAGAACTTCCGGTTCCTTAGGAAATGAACCTCAAAAGCTCACAGCAGGGGGGCAAAGAAACAACTGCTCTGTCATCCCTCCAGTCATCATTTTGACTCATATTCATGATTTTGAGGATGTCTGATTCTAATTTTTTTTTTTTTTGATTGGCAAAGCTTTACTGGGCCCTTTTCATCTTCAGGAAGAAATTTTCAAAGGGATTTCCTGAGCAGAAGCCTCTTGCATTAGAACAACGGCAGTTTTGAATTCTTGGGCATTATGTCCCCTCAAAAAGTGAAACCAACACTTAGGTTTCCCTCTGTTTTGTCTTGGCTCTGGTCCTAACCTTTCAGTCCAAATTCCTCCAAAGGCTTCAGAGTAAAAGAAGAAAAGGGAGGAGGCTTGGCATGGCAAAAGCTTGAGCAACCCCAATGACTGTTTCAGTGAGAGGTGAACAAAAGAAGGCCCATAAGCCAGGTTCTGCTCTGCTTTATAACCACACAGCCTCGTTTATAAATCCAAGCAGAATTTGGCTTCTTGAATTTACGGCCACTGTAAAACTCCCAGCTTGCCCACATGTGGCACTCATATAATGCCAGTCTGTGCATGCTTTCCAGTGCCTGAAATGAGGATTGAGATGTCACAGCGACTTAGCTGCAGTAGCTCACTTATCTTTGGATCTTAAAATAGCAAAATATTAACTCAACTGCAGATTTTGGGATTGTTTGCTCTTTCAAAGGCATTTACTGATCTCTCCTGGGTTATCTTTGTGTAATAGGGGGTTCATAAATGGTTCTGACGTTGGCAAACTGAATCTCAGAAGGCTCCTCTGATTTAGAAAGAGTTATCTAGCTGTCACTCTGAATGATATAAAAGGAGGAGAGGTAAATTTAAAATCATGATTTGTGCTGCATATCCCCTTTGAGCTTTGATACTTGCATAAAAATATTGCATGGATACCATTTAAAATATTTAAATAATCATTTACCTGTTTTAAATAGTTGTGTTTTAGAATACAGTATAAGTAGGTCAGAATATATGAATAGGAAAGCAGAAGAATTTGTTTTAAAATTCCCATGTCTTGGTTAGCATCCAAGAAGGTAACCTTATAAAAAATATCTCGTAATACAATCTAATATTCTTTGAATGGAAAGTAATTAGTGTTTGAGAGTACATGAATTACAGTAGTTTTAAATTTTTTCATCTGAAGGTTTTTTGAGTGATTTGTGTTTGCATCATTTTCTAAATAATCTAGTAATTGTATGTACAATTTGAATGTTTGCCAGACTTCAAGGATGTTACTCTTATGAGTCTGTAACATTTTCTTTTCATAGAGGCAAAACAGTTACTGAAGCCACAGATGACATTATCAATAACCATCTCCCTAAACTGAAAGAACTCAAACTAAGTGGTGAAATACATGTTAACAATATAGATGTGTTCTGTGAGAAGGGAGTCTTTGATCTGGATTCTACTAGGAGAATTCTTCAAGCTGGAAAAGATATAGGGTTACAGATTAACTTCCATGGTGATGAACTCCATCCGATGAAATCTGCTGAGGTACGTCTTTCTTAACATTCAGTTAAGCCGTTTTTGCTTTTTGCTTTGCTTTTGTGAGAGCTGAATCTTTGAAAGAATTGCAGTTTTCAAAACCAAGGTTTTCTTTTCTAAGACTTTATAAAATAGACCATTCATAGACATCTATTTCTATCAGACGATAGAAAGTGCAGCCCTTGTGCAGCTGTGGAGTTAAGGACATGGGAGGAAGCCTTGACCTCTGGGACTAACATGCACTGCCTAGTCAAACATTGACTTTGCTTATCTTCCACATGGGATACAGATGGGGAAAGTGGATATCCATGAACCCAAGAATGACAAAAACATGCTTTCTATGCAGCTTGAAAAATCTTTTTTCTTTAAACGTCCTGTTAGCAGCAACAAGTCAGATGTGCAGTGAGCACACTCAGAGGGATGGTTTAGCCAAGAATAGGCTCCCAAATATCTTGATAAAGAAGGTCACTCTGAGACCATGCTTCACCATTATTTAAACATTGCTTCCTTCCTGTGGGGTCTGCTCAAGTTATTCTCTGCTGTATTTAAAAAAATGAAACAAAACAAAACAAAAACTTGATTGATCATAAAAGCCTTTTTGGTGCTTCACCATTGAAGGCAGAAGCTGCACTACTAGTTCTGCAACCAGTGTCAGTTTTGTCAACCCTTTTCTGCTGGATACTTTGTGAACAGGAGTGGATGATGGTTTTATCCATAGCTGTCCCATAGTTTGCATGTTAGTCTGTTAAAAACACCACTGAAGGTGCGCTTGCACTCGATGGGTGGTTAATACCTTTTTGTGATCAACTTTTCCTGCAGTAAAGTAACAAATATTTTATCTCTGCATTTAGTTTGTTCTTTCAAGCATTTGTTATTTTTTTCTTTTAGTTAATTTTATATTAATAATGGATTGTCTCCTCCAGTCATTTGATAACAACACTGCTTTACTGAATTAATTGAGAACAGTGAGTAATTTTCTTGAAAATTTGCTTAGCTTGGAGCTGAACTAGGAGCCCAGGCTATCAGCCACCTGGAAGAAGTTAGTGATGAAGGTATCACGGCGATGGCAAGAGCTAAGTGCGCTGCTGTCCTTTTACCAACAACTGCCTACATGCTAAGGTAAGGCCACTAGATGGAAGGAAAACTTTTGTAACAGCGAAACCATGTTTGTGGTTTTAGGGTCTTTTAATGTAAAAGCATAAGTTTGTATCTATGCCTTAAAGATCAGGCTGGATCAGTTAAGACAATCACAAATACGAAGAGCTGAATGAGGCTTCTCATGTCTTGGTTTTGGTGGAGATTCTCAAAAAAGAAGCAATACCCTACTTCTGAGAAGTCTCACAGCAGATTTCGAGTGGTTCAGTCAACACTGGAATTTAACTGTTATGACAGGCTAAGGTGATAATCAGGCGTTCATTTAAGAAGAAAACCAGACCGGTTTTCTTTAATCCATTTAGCCTTTGAAAACTGAATTGGCTTCTTTTCAGGCAAATTATATCTGCAATATATCTATTTGCTCTCTTGCAGAAGATTTTGCTGGGAAATGAATCCTTTGCTTATCTAAAGTACTGACAGACTGTGGCTAACATTTTAAAAATCTCATCTGATTTTACCCAGGCAACACTGAGGAGAATTGCCTTAAGAACACTATTTTCCATATGCAGATATTCCAGATAAGCGTAGATGGATCACCCGCTTACGCCTAATGCCAAAAATAAGCCACCTAGATGATGAGGACCGCGATCCAATAATACTTTCCCTCCTGTGAAGAGAAGATCCTTGAGATAATTTTGGTTTATTTTCAGCAGCCCGCTTTCTGAGGCATCGAGGCCTGTGCCGTTGCTGCCTGTGTTCACGTCTATGTCCGTGCTTGTGTTTCTATTTGTGGTTAGCTGTCTGTGTCCTCCACCACTGCTTTTGAACCACTGGCTGATTGCAACTACATGCACTGCCAGAATACAGATATCGGGGAGGATGTGTGGTCCTGTTACATGTTACTGCAGAGACTCCATGCAGTAGAAAGTTTATAACCTCAGAATAAGTCTAAGATGGCGATAATAACGAGCCGTAGGAAATGGGGCCTCGTTTGTTCCAGTGTCTGGTGCACTATTTACTGAACACAGGCCTCCCAGTCTAATACACTCTAAAAATGAAGAGGAGATATAACAGATAACTGGTTAAAAGAATATTAGAGGGCCGAAAGCTGTGCAATGTATGAGAAGTTGCTATAAGGCGATGTGGTACATCCTTTGCTGGCCTCCCTCAGCTCCTTCGGTACCACTTATGAGAGCTCAGACCTTGGGAGGTCCTGCCCCTATACTGTCCCCTGGTTTTAAGAAAAGCAGTAGCGGCCAGGGCTTCACCAGGTAGCCAGAAGTGGGCCGAAGAGTGCAGCTGGAGAGTTGCTTAACAGTTAGCCTTTGCTAACTGTTGCTTGCAGTACTCCTAAGGAGTCTGGCAGCAGAGCACAGCAGGGGATGCAGAGGCTGGAAGGACGTGTGAGGATGGGGAAAGGCTCTTAAGACAAATCTTTTTTAAACACGGTTAATTCCCAGAGCATCGTGTTGTGCAGGAGCCGGTGGTATTATCTCATAAATCTGCTAAGAGGCTTCTATAGGGAGAGGGTTGTCGTATACGAAATGTAAGCACTTTATTGAGATGTCATTTATTGTTCTTTTCTGTTAACTGCAGTGCCTTTAAAGCTACTTTTTGAGCAGCAGATGCTCTCATGTTTCATTTTTATTGTTACACTGGTTTGGACACGATGTTTGACGCTATTGGCTTTCCAGCAGCTATGGCTAAAACTTCTTAGAGAGTGTATTTCCTAGTGCCTACCCTTGCAAGCACCTACCCAGATTAACCTAGTGGCCAAAAAATTTTGAAATGGCTATTCCAGATATTGAAGTTATTGAAGATATCTTTTGCATTAACATTGCTAAGTGAGAAAATCCTCTGATGTATAAAAATTAAATTCATAGCCTCAACTTAGTATTTTGAATTGCCAACAGAATTGGGAAGGGACTATTGCATTGCTTATGCCATTGCTCATATTTGGGAGCCTGTCTTTGAAGCTATAAGGACTAGAAAAATACTTTTTTGAGCAATGAAGATTTTCACCTCGTAAATCCTTAAGTGGCTGAGGTCTGGATAAATACCAGAATTTCAGTGGCCTGGAGCCTGATGCTTAATACTGGCTGCTGCCACATGCTGTTCCTGCAAAAACAGTGAATCACACTTCCCATTTACGCTGTCCATAGGGTGACAGGTAGGGAGCCAAGAGGAGAATTTGGCCTTTTGTCTCCAAAAGGATTAGTGTAACTGAAGGCATGAATGTAGCCAAACCAAGTGATGACTTTTGCTCTTGTAATTAATCATGTAATAACTAAGCGAATTGTACTGACAAGTGTCTTTTTCCCACTAGACTGAAGCAACCTCAAGCTAGAAAAATGTTAGAAGAAGGAGTTATAGTTGCTCTTGGCAGTGACTTTAATCCTAATGCATACTGTTTTTCAATGGTAAGCTGTTCCTAATACTTATGACACCACAAAATTATGAAATCTCTTACCAATGCAACTTGTGTATAGATCTTGTGCACTTAAAACAGTCTTTGTATCCGCAAAGAGAACTGTCTGCCCAGCTTAGACAATTGCTCATGTTTATTTATGTGGGTTGGTAGTTTTTGCCAGAAAGTCTTGAAACCAGAAGGGCTTCTATTCTTCATATGCACTGAAAGGCTTATAAAAAAGGCTCTCAAAGTTCCTGATTTTAGAGTTCTCATTTTGGAGTTGGCAAGATTTACATTATGCAGGACAACTCCTTCTGTTGCACAAGGAGGGAGGAGAGTGCTTAGGGATTTGAGGCATGAACAGCTTTATTTGTGTTTCTGGTAACTCCCATTTTCCACTTAACTTGCCTACTAGCCTATGGTGATGCATCTGGCCTGTGTAAACATGAAGATGTCCATGAATGAAGCACTAGCAGCTGCCACCATTAATGCAGCTTATGCTCTGGGAAAATCAGACACGCATGGCTCCATAGAGACTGGCAAGCAGGGGGATCTTGTTATCATAAATTCGTCAAGGTTTGTTCTACCATTGCCGCTTGAAATGTGATTTAACATAAGGGACTTTGTTTTTCACCATATTGTGGATAGTGGAGAGGTTACTGAATTCCTCATGCTTTAGAAGTTATCTTCATCTGAAAAAAGGGACACTGCTAGCATTTTAGACCCACTTTCATTCACCTTAATCACTCCAGTGGAAAATAAAGCCTCAAATTTTGGGGCTAATATTACAAATAATCCATGCCTAATTACAAATTATCTAAAGAGAATGCCTGTTTATTTTGTGGAAGGAATTCTCTACTGATTTGTACATTAACTCACTGTATTCATGTAACGAGAGATCAACATGTAAACATGGAATAGTGTTTTCCGATGGTTTAAGCAAATCTTTTGTAATTGCCAGGTATACTAGGTATGTGACCTGCTTTTATGCAAGTCTGGTTATTCTTAAACATCTTGTTGTCTTTTTAGGTGGGAGCACTTGATTTACCAGTTTGGGGGACATGAAGCATTGATCGACTATGTTATAGTTAAAGGAAAAGTCATCTATCAAAATGAGAGGTGTGGGACAATGAGCAGTTACTGAGAGAAGACAGTAATTTAGGAAGCTACTATAATCAAATTAGCATGGAATATTTCAAAGCAACAGACAAATCAGATTTGTATTTACTGGTAAATTGCTTTCCTGCTCACCTTACCAGCACTCTTACTCAAATAAACTTTACCAAGCATTACGTATCTGGTGCATCTTCATGTCCTCTCCACCACATAAAAATAATTTCGAGTTGTATCTATTTGAAATAAGACAGTTTCCAAAAATTTTTTCCTATACAATTTTAATCTATACAATTATTATACTTGGGGGGAAAAAAAGGCAAACAAAAAAACCCACCAATGAATGAAGATGTTTGGATCCAGGTAAGATTTATTCGGAAGAGTGACATTAAGTAACCTGTGGCAGAGGGCCAGGGGCTCAGGCATGCACATTTGGAATGGCGCTTGGCGGTTCTGGGAGGCCACAGCATCCCGAGGAAACCGTTCATAGCTCCTGCTCAGTCTCAAAATTGGCAGATAGCAGGAACCACAGTTGTGGTAGGAGGCACAGTATCTTACCTCTCTGAAACACCAAGTCTCCTGGTGTCTGCAGACTTGAAACTCAGTGGGAGCCCAGCAAAGTACTGCTTATCAGCTGATCTGTAACATCTTCCCTTGCTGAGGATCTCGCAGCTCCTTTGGGGCTGAAGGGCCACAAGAAAAAGGAGGCGAGGAAAATGCAATCAGGTACACCACTCACTGGGCTGCTGAAAGTTGGAGTGCACTGTAGGCCAGGGATTGAATTAGGCCTCCTATTGGAAATTAGTGATGCCGAAACCTTACAGTTTACCCCTAGCGGCAGTTAGCCCAGTGAGATGAGGTTATGATCTGGTGAGTATGGCCAACCTCTCAAAATTTCAGTCACCTTGAAACTTAAGAGCACCTGCAGTCTCATACAGATGTTCCAAAAAGACCTGATCTCATTTTTTCTAGGCTGAATCTGAAATAACATGAGACATGTTTGTTCATGTAAGTTTGTGCTTCTGATAACAAGTTGAGTATGATGACTCCTACTCGGAGCAATTTAAAAACTTAAGATCCCGGGTTTTTTAAAGCTCTCTCTCAGCTACTATTTTTTTCTGGGGTTTGACCCATCATTTGAGGACGTGGTATGTAGAAAAAAGGATGCATATACAGCTCTGGAGTTGAAGCTGCTGCAGTGTTCAAGCAGAGAGTCTGGGGTAGGGAGGGTCTCTGAATGCATGCTGGCTGAGGCTTTTCTTCCACTTTTCAAATGGATGGTGGCTGCAGAAACAAAAGGGCTTAACTTTCTGAAGGTGAGGTTATAAAACTACACCTTATAAGCATGAAGAACTTAGCATCAAAAATAATTATTTTTTATATAAGCAGGTGATACAACCTATGGTACAGAGCAGCATGCTTTAGTGAACCAGACCCCTGAGGAAGGACAACAGTCTCATTCTGATTAACAGGTATTTGAAAGCCATCACAAACATGTATGAGCTTTATTCTGACCACCTGATCTCCCTGAGCCTGGGGCACATCTGTTAACATCCAAAATAGGTAAGCCACCCCATAGAGTATCTTTGTTCATGCTTTATTTGAGCCAGGCTAGCCAACTAAATCAGTTTCTAGAACAATTTAATGGCATTCCTGCCACTAGATGTGTTTTCCTGCAAGCAGATGTTGCACCAGATGTGGGTGTGGACCTTTGTTTTTATAGAGCTTGGAAGAACATCTGAAGTATGTGATCGCACAGTCCATTCTGCCCAAGACAGCACTCATAAATAAAGTTTATGCAGGCCGTTGGGGAAAGCTGTCAGGGTATGAATGCAGTGTGCGGCCAGCGCGGTGCCTCTCGGCTTAGCGGTGCGGTGCGAAGCTGAGGCCACCGTGCTGCAGCGTGTGCTGGTGGTCCCTTGGTCCCAGGCAGCCAAAAGCAGAGGTGAGTGGGAAGGAATGCCCCGCACCTCCTCTCTGAGGTGCCTAAGGCATTTGAGAGCCCAAGAATGCATAAGGAAAACCTCAAATATTCTCCTGCTGGACAGGAATAGGCATTCATGGGCTGAAACTACTGATGTGAGGGGATTCTGCTCTCATGAATAAGCTCTGATGGGAATGTCAAACCACATGCTTGCCCAACCAGCTCAGCCGAATCCAGTAGCCATTTGGGAGTATGCCCCGGGGCTATAATTAGTGGCAGGTTTGCAGTTAGAGGATGTGGTTATAATTCAGTGGCACAGCTGGCTTAAGTGGTTCCTGATGGCCAGCTACATGGTCCTTGCCAGGGAAGGCACACCACACTGAAACATAGGAAGATTTTGTTTGCTTTTTTTTTTTAACATGGCTCACTTCAGCGATGACATTCACCATCCTGGCTCCTGCAGCAGCTGGGAGCAGGATGTAGGTAACAGCACGGGAGGTAGGTACTTGTGCCAGCTTTTCTGCTGAAGGAACCGTATTGTTTAGCCATAACATGAGTCTGAAGGAAAATAGTTGACCCTACAAGATATAAGCCTGGCTGTTCGTTCTCACACTTTATTTTAATTAATGCCTGATTTTATACAAAATGGAGCAGCTTCAGGGGGAGATTGAGATATGCCTGCTACAGAGAGCCTTGAGCCGAAAGGGAGGGACTTAGGTGGCACATGAGGGAGACAGAGGCTGGAGATGCTGCAAATCAGGCACAGAAGGAAGGAACTGACCTGGGAGCTCACGGGCCATGAGTAGGTACCCTAGTTCCCAGGTCTTCTGGCCAGGTTACATGTCTCACTGCCAGCTTGCCAACAAGCATGAGCCTTCTCCTCAGCACGCATCTAACACAGCAGGTCTCAGATGCACGAGGGTAGCCCCACAGCAGCACTTTGGCTGCCCCTTGCAGCATAGTCAATAGCCTGGGGAGATTTCCAGCCCATGCTGAACCCCCTGCAGCTGTGGGTATCAGGCCAGTAGTGCAATTGCTGGTGGTTGTTAACCAGCCTTTACATGTTGTCACTGCACCATGATGTGAAGTTTGAGTCCTGACCCTTCCCTTGCAAAATAAAGCCTGTGCCAGAGGTCAGTGTTGTAACACGGAGCACACTACAACACGAGTCGCTCCGTGGGGACGGGGCCCTCAGCAGCCAGGCAGATGCCTGGTAAGCCTTGGGAGTGCAGATCTTACACTGGTTCACATCCACCACTCCTACACCTCCTCCTCCCCCTTCCCTGGCCCCTGTTCCACCTGTCCTCCTTATTTCTAAACTGAGCTTTTGCTTTACATTTTCATTGTCACACAATAACAGGAAAAGAGATTGCTACAGCTGTATGAGAAGCCTCAGTTTATTTATTGCAGGTGTAAGCCCATAGCTCTTAGAAAGCTGCATTAAGTGTAGTCCATCACCAGAATACAATATATTTGTTCTGGAGCAGTGATCTCCATAGCACATTTTTATGCACACAGATTTTCAGATTTGTGAAGCACCTGCTCTAAAAATGCTCTCGTTATTACAAGAATCTGTGCCTCACATACGATCTGCAAAAGAGAGGAGAATTAAGTGTAAAGATAATTTTCCTTGTAGCAGAATGAAGGGGACCACAGCAGTTAGTTACCTAAAGGAAAAAAAAAAAGTAAGAATATCAAACCTAAGCTGTTCAGTATCATTGGCACAGATGAAGAGAAAACAAGTGAAGAGCTGACAAAACAAATACAGGAGGCCCTGTATAAAACATCCACTGTTTTCAGCAGGATTCTGAATGTTTTGTGTTGGGAAGCTCGGGAAATTCAGCCAAAAGCAGACTATCGTGACGAAGCTGTCTTTCGCACGTGAGGAAACTGGTGAGTCATTTCTCTACTATCTGTAGGTGCTCCTGAGATAGACAGTCAGGTCCTTTGGGTCACTCGGAGAAACCGCATTGATTTCTAGTAGAACTGCCACCCTTAGGCAAGGTCCTGGAAAGGATCTGCTCCGTACCAGAGGACCACAACTCTTACAGTTCATCCTGATGCCCATGGTCATGACCAACACCTGTATTCATTTCCAGCAATCCCAGGGAGAAGGCCGTTGGTGAAATGGGTCTCGATTCAGGGATGTGTTCCCTCCTGTACTTTTCAATGTAAGGTTTAGCCACTTCCCACACCTGCAAAACGAGAAAATAAAACAGCTGAGTCAGAAGCAAAACAAAAGGTCAGGTCAGACATCAACACACAAGTTCAGGAAACCCCGTGGAAGAGTTACTGGGATGGAGGTGAGAATTACAGACCTACACAGATAAGCTGTACGCGATCAGCAGAACCAGAGAGGCAGCCAGAGTGAGCTTCAGGGAAGAGCATGCGGATGGAGTTGACAGGGGATGGGAAAAGATACAGCTCTGGGGGGACAAGGTGAAAAGATTCAAGGTGAAAACGTTGCGTCTTGTCTTGTTACCAGGTTAATGCTCTGTGTGGAACAGCTGGGAGAGGATCGCTGCCACTTGCTACAAAATCACTTGGTCACGAAGGGGCCGGGGGAGCAAAGTGGCAGCTGGCATGGTCAAAGAAAAAGGGAAGGGACAGCAGCTGGGATTTAAGGCAGAAAAGAAAAGTGTTCTAGTCTCCTTTGTCTGTCCTCCTGTAAGGACTGCAGGGCAAACAGCCTTACAGAAGGTGGACTGGGATTTTCTTCTCCCATTTGCCTACTTTTCATGATTCTTCTGTTTCTTATCTTTTACAAACAAATAAAATAGATGGATCACATAGCTGTACAAATCTTGGCCCAGGTTAACACATTTTGCCATTGCTATTCCCTCATCCACGTCCCCTTATTGCTTCCAGTGGTCACCATGCCCAAGGGCCTCAAGGCTGGGGAGCACACACTCCCCAGGAACGAGGAACACCGTCTGGAGACACCACTGATTTATCTGGAGATCTGCAGGGGTATAGGACCCTGCCCTCAAATGATTCAAAGCTGGACCTATGTCTGTGAAACCCCTGCCAGAATTAATAACGTAAGCTATTTATCACGCAGGGCAACTTTAGGAATTGATTTCTAAATCTATCCCATTTAAAACTAAGGAAAACCAAATCTCAGAAAATCTGGTGGGTTTGCCCCAGGCAGAGGAGTGCTTTTAGCGAGGCCAACCCATGAAGGCATGGAGGGTATTTCCAGAGCAGAGCTGCAGCGTGCTCCTCGGGACGGTCCTATGGCACGTGCCGAAAGTCAACACTCGCCTTCTGCTCCACGAGCAGCCTGTGAGCTGCTTCAATGTCGGGGGCCATGAAGCGATCCTTCATCCAAGGCCTGTAACGAGACACATCGTGAACATTGGCCAGACATTAACCACCACCGCACGGGTAACCTCCGGGGGAGGCGTTTATCTGATCTTACCTCACAACGGAGCGCACAAGGTCATAGACCTTCTCCAATGGGGTTGTCGTTCTCAGAGGGCGTAGGAATTCAATGCCCTGGCAGGCCGCGAGCAGCTCAATAGCCAGAACTAGGAAATCAAAAGAGTGAAAGGGATTTTCGGCAGCTCAAGGTGAGGTTTCCCGTATCAAGCTCTCCTTGGTGTTTCTTCTGGCTAACGTGATGTGGTTTTAGGTAACGTGGAGTGACCAGTGGATCCACACACCCCAGAAAGGCAGCCCAGCAGGAGGATTATTTTATGGATGGTGCTGGGGGTAGTACCCAGCATTTTAGCAAGCAGATTTTTGGTAGTCTACCGTGCAGACTTCTCAGCGTGCCAAGAACTCCTAGTTATCAGTCTTAAACCCATAAAAATCTCTTCCAGGGCATCTTGAATACCCAAAGTAATGGGCATCATAAATCAGAAAACTTCTTGAGGACTGAGAAGAAGAAAGGGACCTGAACTATATAAAAGAAAGTTCTGCCTACAAAGCTTGCAAGAGCCCACGTGAAAGCACCACTAAAATTACAGAGCTTTGGAAGACAGTCTTCTGTCTGGAGAAGTTTGCACCGTATCTGCCCACCTCACACCTGATCATTATTGGCATTAGTTCCTCATTTTCACAAGCCAATCCACCCAAGGAACTGGGAGAACCAACTGGATCTAGGACACACTGTTTCTCAACACGTCGTTGAAACACGCGGTTTCTCAAACTCATTTCTCTGCACACGAAAAGTGTATTTCTGTAAAACTAAATCTTCAGAGCACTCAAATGTATCAACTTAAGTGAGCAAGTGAGTTCAGTGTTTGTGTGCTGTGTATTACTCTGCTCTTCCACTGACAGCTGACATCTGTCTCTAAACACATCTGACAAATAAATAAGTAAAAAGCAAGAGAGTAATCTGTCCTTGTAAGCAAGAGAGGAAAGTTTTGCTGAGTGTCTTGCAGTAAGCAGTTTTGTTTCACAAGAAACACTTAGTGCTCGATGTACCTCGTTTCTGTTTAGAAAGATCCAAATGCTTGTAAAATATGTACTTAATACAGTATTTTTAGATAGTTCTTTCAGATGCATTAACTCGTTTTTCTTAAAAAATATCTAAAAGAATGGCACTAATATCTTAATTTGGTTACATACATAAGGTCTGTCTGGAAATCAGCATTTTAATTTTACCTTGTTCCACATGTTCAATAACTCTTAAAGCTTTTCTTGCAGCCCATCCTCCCATGGACACATGATCCTCCGTAGCAGCACTGGTTGAGAGAGAATCCACAGAAGAGGGGTGGCACAAGGCTTTGTTCTCAGAAACTGCAAAAATCCAGTGCACTGAATATAGGACAGAATGGGCACGAGACAGCAGAAGCAACGGCCAACCTGGGGCAAGGAGCCTGTCCACCGCCTCAGGTCCAACTATTGCTCCTCTTTCAAGAACGCATCAATGTTTTACCTGGACCGAGTAATTTGTAATAAACACCTTGAAAACTACCATTGCCTCTGAAAACAGTAACCAATATCAGTCTTTAGATGCAAATATTCACCCAATATAGAAAGTCTGCTCACTCCTCCCCTTTCTGTGGGGTTGGGTTGCTCTGGCTTTAAGGCCTGGTGAAAACTGAAGAAAAAGAGCAGACAGCCTAACTGAAATACAAGCCTGGTCTTGCCCGTTACTCCAAGGCAACTCTTTGTAAACAGCATTGGTTCCCTCTATTTTCGGTCACAGATACTGCCCCTCCCCTGGTTTCAAGAGGAAAGCTAGAGATCAGCATCTGGTCTCTTCTCATCGGAGCTGAGGCACTTGCAGAACTTGCTCCAGGAAGATGTGGGAGCGCGATACAAATCCTCTCCCACCCTCCTCACCTCGCTACGAGGCTGCCCATATCCCTCCTCCGGCCACGCACACCCCTGAGGGTGGGAGAACTCTGGCTTTGAAAGCTGGGTGTGAGACCTGGAGTAAGTCTCTCAAGCTGCACCGAAGAGCGAGGGGAATTTGGCTGCAGGAAGGGCTGTAGGCACCATCCGACGACAATTTGAGGTTGAGAACTGCTCTTTAGAAGAGAAGAAACGAAGTCTGCATTCACAGTGCTCTGGCTGCACGCAGACCTTTTCTTTCTGAAGCCCAGCAGGACGCTGTGTAATGCCCTCGCCAAATTAGGGGCTTCAGAAAAGCAACAAGAGCAACAGAGAGGTGGTGACACCAATTGCAAATAGGCTGGAGTGACACAGTCCAGGGCCAGAGCCCAGCTGGCACGGTCAGGCAGGAAACAGCAGGTCCCATGTGCTGCATGTGGCAACTGCACACAGTTTGCTCCGGCAGGCACAGGGCTCCCAGAGAGGCAGGGGGAGACACATCCAGCGGTGTTGCAAAACATCTGCAAATTTTTTGCAGCTTTATCTATTAACCCTGGGAGTGAACAACATTCGCTGGTACACAAACACCTTAGAAACTGTCAGAGTGACTTGAAAAATATTAGTCATGACTTGTTTAAAAAAAAAAAAAGAGAGGAAAAGAGCTCAAACTTCACTTTTAGATAAATTCCTGGCTATTTTGACTAGGGAAAGATGGTTTTAACCCATGGACTCCTGGTGTCAGTGCAGCAATGAGTTAGGAGGCAGGGCTGTCATTTTCATTCCCCACAGCAGAGACCACGAACACCCCAGAATCTCTCGCTCCGGGTTGCAGAAGTGAGCTGCGAAACCTGAAGCCAAGCAACAGCTGAGGCCCGGAGCCATCCTAAACCCTGCCCAGCCAAAAGGAAAAGTTTCCAGCCTTCGAACAAGGGGAAGAGCACTTCAGCTCCTTTTCCAGCCCCACTTCCCAAAACAGCCTCTGGGCAGGGTTTCTTTATTACATTGATTTAGTTTGTTGACTTCTTTTTTCTGCAGGATGTTTATCTACACATTTATCTGACATCCTCTGTTCCTTTGTCTGTTTGCATCTCTTATAATTTACCCTCTACTCATAGCATGTTTATCTTTCTGTTGGCTCGTGCTTTCCTGAACCTATGAACTGTAATATCCCAGCGGCCAGCAGGCTTCTGGTTGCCTTAGTCATCAGTACAGGAGGAAAAATGTACTAATGCTTATTTTTAGTGTGCTCCTCCAATAACCAGCCCTGGGAACTCCAATCTCCTGAGGACTCGAGTCTGATATTGATGTACAGACCTGGCCATCAAATGGAGACACCGAGTTCTAAGGGTATCAGGCCCAGCTTTGAGACAAGTGGTGTCCCCGTGCTGGCAAGAAGTGAGGAATAGTATCCCCTGCTTACAGACCGTAACTATTCAAGCAGAGGTTCTAGGTTCAGCAGAGTGGCTCAGACAGATGTATGTTTGTTGCCTGCAGTGTTTGCTGTTAATTACAGCCCTATCTGAGCTGATGTGCAGGCTCCTGGGTACAGAGCTGTCACTGATTTCAACCGGAGCTCTTGTGTTGGCGACTGTAAATCAGAGCACTCCCTGCCAATCCCATAAAGATGCAAGCAGGTGAGCATTCCCACCAAAGCCCACCTAAGGGTTTGCATGCTCAGAGTGCTAGACATGCCCATGGATCAGTGCAGAATCAAGAATCCCGAGCTGAAATAATCGCAGCTGCACTCAACGCTCAAACTTTGCACCCAGACAGCACAAAGCACAAGGAGAAGAGATGGAAAAGAGAAGCGGGATCCCTTTGTATCTACTATCAAATTACAACTGCCTTGATATAAATTGGTCTTTCTAGCTTGCTCTCTTGATGATATTGCTCAAGCGCTCACCCAGGGCAGCTGCTGTGCAGTGTGCAATCATGAAGCCAGAGTTCAGACCTCCTTCAGTGACTAAAAACGCAGGCAGTTCACTGAGCGAGGGGTTGCAGAGCCTCTCAATTCTTCTTTCACTAATTGCAGCGAGTTCATGCACACCAATTGCCAAATAGTCTAGAGCCTGCAAAAGAAGATCTCATTAAACCAGATGACAGAAACAAACAAAAACAGAAACGAAAATGTTTTTTTTTTCTTTCTTTCTCCTAATGCTTAATTACCTTTGCAGGATATTCACCATGAAAATTTCCTCCAGAAATGGTCTCTGCTCTTTCAGCAAACACCATCTTTAAGGAGAAGTTAAGGCACAAACGTGAGTGAAAAACAGTTTACGTGACAGATATCTGTCAGTAATCAGAATATCTTAACTGAAGGAATGTTTGTGCTAATAGGCTTTTATTTGCAAGCACTTCATATTCACTCTGCATGTTCACTTTTCAGAAAATGAAGACCCAATCTCAGTTCTTCTATTTTTTCAAATAGACTACATAAAATGAGGTCTTTGATCAGGGGTGGGGAGGGGTGCAAAGAAACATGTGAATTTGGATCCTAGCATAGTTTCTCAGTTCCTTGGTAGATTCTCTCCATGGCAGATACACTTTTAGACAGGTTACAAGCGCTAATTCTTATCAGCTGTGAATGTGATGTTACATGTAGCATCATTATACTGCTGAGGGGAATCCAGCCTTGCCCAGCACCGATGCAAGAACTGTGCACAGAGTTTACCGGGCTGAGCCACAATGAGGCTTACCAGCCACATACATTTTGTCTGATATATATATATATACACACACACACAGATATATATAAAAATAGTCACTCTATAGTGCAGATTTCACTCATGCTGCACCAACAGATGTCTCATACGACAAATCACCATCCGTCTATGTCCATTTGGTTCCCAAGTCCCATCTGTCTACATATTCAATATAAGCGTATAGAATCTCATCTAGGAAACGTTTAACGTGCGCTAAATTGCATGCACACTTGGTTTCCTTGCCCAGACACACACTTGCATGCACTGATGCAGACATGGAGAAAGGAAGGGAGGTTGCTGTTGCAACCAATGGCTGCTATTGACTGAAGCCAGTTATGACTTTTTTACCTCCTATGGAAATAATTATATAGAAGAAAAGGATAAAAAAGGCCCAGCAAAATTTTACATAGAAATAAAGTAATCAAAAAGATACAGGGTTGTCCGTGGCACTATTGATTTCAGTCGTCATGATGTCCTTCACAAAAGCAATTGTATCGTTTACAACTCCATGGACCTAGAACAAAAGACACGAGCACCTGAACTTAGTATCTACGCTTAGTTCATCTTCTGGATGCTGACTGAACTGCAGGCACCCTCTTTCCCATCATCCCAGTCTCTACATCCACACATGAAGATCGTCTTGTATTTGCTCTTAAAATCAGGAGCATCACCATGGGACACTGCCTATCCTAGACACCCGAAAGACTGTATTTACTATTATTATGACAGTATTGCTAAAAGGGTAATCCAAATATGTCATTCTTTACTTGCTTGGGTTGGTTTATCCTAAATTGAAGATAAGATACTTATTCAGTGGCAGCAGAAGTGTTATTAGGAGAGAAGTAACTTTACAAAGCCCCCACAGAAAACAAAAGCTCTCATTAATTAACTTTCATTAATTCCACTGATTTAATAGCTTTGCTCATGTTAAAACTCACGGGGTCGAGTTCTTCCAGTATGTTAGAGATACTACAGGTAGATGAACAACCTATCACTCTGTCTACTTCTGGAAACACCTTTATGGTCTTAGCATCAAATGCAGAATAAATGCCCTACAAAGCCTGCAAGAGTAGAAACCAGCACCTTCCCCCTGCTTCCAACACTTGGCTTCTTTCACATCTGAACACAGCTTTGTTAGATGCTGCCTGATGGGTGCGTGCATGGGGTGAATGAATTACATGTCTCCATTAATACTGACTTTGAAGTGAGGGAGAAGCAAAATAAAACCGCTTCCTCTACTGGAGTCAGACAGCGCATAGTTGACAGTATTTCTGATGGGGGAACTTCATCATCATTTATCTAGTGCTGTGAAAGGAAATAAAAGTCAGTTTTTACCTGAGGGCAGCAGCGCATCGTGTACGCGTCCTGAACTCGGTCACAGAATCTATGGCTCTCTAGAAGGAACAAGAGAGGAAAAAAACAAATATTCCTCACGCAAAAGCATATGGGCTACTGCTGAAAGACCCAGCCGGACCTGTGTAACCTGAAAGGGTGAAGGTTAAGAATGTTCACCTGCTATTTCTGATGGATGATGGTCAGAATCTAGAAGGGACCTGAATCGAAATGCCACTTCAGCCTGCCCTCGATGTGGGCGCACTGCGTGGATATCTAGTAAAACAAGTTAGACTGTTAGGTTTTGCTTCTCTTGTCAATGGCTGTTAAGCAAACAGACAGGAAAGGCCCAGTACCCACCAGTGTCAAAGGCCCTTGTTGTACCCTTCAAGACTTCAAGTGTAAGGGCAGCGATTATGTCAGCTTGTCTAGCGATAGCACCAGCTCTTTCAACTGCTTCACATCCCAGCGAGGTGATCATTTGTGTCCCATTGATGAGAGCCAGACCCTTCAAAGAGAGAGCAGATGTTAAGCAAATTCATTGCAGCTATTCCACACGCTGTGATAGTCCCCCATCTCTGCGATAATTGTCCTTCTCATATAAATGAGTTAAAGACCTTTGCTCAGCTTCCTGGATTGTCCTGAAATCATAAAATGCACAGCTTGACTGGGCATCTTTGCTACATAAATCATCAATGGTCATGACCCTACGAAGTCATTATAGACACCCTTGGAGCTCCAGTAGTTCCAAGCAAGAGGTTTGTTTCATGTTATTTCAAGCTTAAGCAAGAAAAGTACAGGAAATATGTATTCTTTTCCAGTTCTTTGGAAGTGGAATACTATTTTTATTAGTTTCTTCTTAAGTTATTAGTTAAACCAAAGAAGTTATGAGCATGGGGGATGTGAAAACCAATCATAATAAGGAAGTGGAGAATTAAAACAGCATTAGAAGTTATACCTGCTTTAAAAGATTTGTCGAGTTCAGTTAAAACTAGCTTCATGCTTGTTCTAAACAAACATGAGGCCCATGGGAGCCTTCCATTTGCCTTTAGGAGACACTGGATTTGGCTTCTTGCTCCTGGTGCTGTTTTACAGCTACTGAGGCCCCTTATCGGAGAGCTCCACAGCCCTCAAATCTGTTGTGTTCCCATGTAAACTTTAATATTTGGAGTTAGATTCATCTCACCTAGCTTTAATGATCTAGAAGTCAGATACCTGGTTCAAGTCACTCATCTGAGTTCCTGTTATGGTCAAAGGGCAGATAGGTACCTTGAGATGGCTTCTTAGACAGCTGTTTCATGATGATGTAAAGTGTTTTCTGAAGATGCCCATCTCTTCCACTGACCACAGAGCCAATTTAAACATCAAGCTTGGGTCTGACATTTCAAGTCAAGTAGGGTGGCCCTAGGAGAGGTGAATCCCACTCCTGATAATACTTCATTAATATTATTCTGGAGCTTGATTTAAAATTACTTTTAATTCACTTCAGGCTTAAATTGTTAAGTATAAAGCAACTAGTGATTGACTATGCTTGTTTTTCATCAGCTGGCATCATTATACTTTATTACCTCTTTTGGTTTCAAGGTAATTGGTCTCAGACCATGGGCTTCCAGGACCTGTGAAGGAGTTTAATGACAAGGTAATTAATGAAAAATGTTGTTTGGTAATTCAACCACCAAAACTTTTAAATATTAAATGTTTCCATAAATAAAAATATTAACAAATTCCTTAAGTGAAGGGAGAAAAAGAGCTTTATATCACAAACATTTAAAATATTTTTTTCTGCTGGGCTAAATAAAGGACAGTGTTTTGGGGCTTCCAAACTAGCACCTCATTTCCCAGTGCCAGTAAAAGAAGGTAGTAGGAGCACCGAAGTGAGATACTGTCACAGCCCATTAACATCTACTATATATTAGCTGATAGGAGAGCGTAATAGGAGAGAAGGCTGGAAACATCTTGGGAAGGTAGTTCTGCCTATGCCCTGCCTCACAGCAGGTTTGGCTTGGCATGAACTATTCCTTCATAAATGATTCCCTAACCCTTTCTACAGAAAATCTCCAATGACTGGAAGAGTCCTACTTAATTTATTCTGTAGATGTCTATTCCATAGGACAATCGCTCTTGTGGGAAATGGAGGAAAGGTATAACCTTGATTCTGATTAGAGTCCTCTCAACCTTTCCAACTGCAGAGGTAACACATCTCAGAGGTGTACAACTGTAACTTCTGGTCTCGAAGGCCCACGACACACTGGCCTGCTTCTTCCCTACTCCTCTCCTTGTGTAGTTCTCAGTACTTCTCCAGCCTACAGTGATGGTACAGCTATCAATCCATTAATAAATCTGGTGTTCAAATATTCATGGATAGGAGTGATTGGTGTAGCAGAACAAACCACCATGAAAGACTCTGGAGAGGCCAGACTTGGAGATATTCAACAGAAGATCAATCTGCTGATGTATCAGTGACAGAATAACAATTAATTAAAAATTAATTCCATTGTAAGGCTTCCATCTTGTAAAGGAGGATGCTAGAAAGGTTCCCTGTAACCCTAATTAATCTATCAAAAATGAAATGTCCAAACCTGTGTATTCACTTAAAGACATTATAAAATCAGTAGAAATTTTACTGATAAGTTCCTGCCGCCAATAAATCTCCAGTTACTCTCAGTATTTGAAGTTTTTGAATTTGAGAGATGATCTTGGGTTTGTTGGAACAGTGTTGATGTTTATGGAGCTGAAGATGTAGGAACAATTCTTTAGCACTTAATAACATACTGCCTATTCATATCTGCTCCAGTGACATGTGGGTCAGGTATTCCGTCCTCATGGATCCACCTTCCTCAAGGTAGAGGATGGGTTGCTAAAGGCAACCTAGTCCCAGTTCAAACTGGTACAAAAAATCCAAACATTTTTACCTGTTATTAATGTGAGCAAAAGCTCTCTTTCTCTCAAAGCTACATGCAGTTTGGCAAATGAGCCAGCAAGCAGAAAAAAAGCAATCAATCAGCTGCACGAGTCTTACATATTTAGCATCAGCCCAGCCACTCTTTGGGGACCACATCTTTCCCTCTCCAATTAATCCCAGAGCAAGATGAGAGAGGGGGGCCAAGTCTCCACTGGCTCCAACTGTCCCTTTCTCAGGGATATAAGGAAGGCAGGACGCTAGAAAGAAAACAAAAATGACTCCTGTTAGAGCTTCCCCTCAATACACTCCTTGGAAAACAGAAGCCAGCACATGAGTGTGGTCACAGTAGCATCCTGCAATCACAGTCAATGGCACCAACAGGACTACTCTTGTTGCAGACGGGGATTTGCCCCTGCTCGCAGGCTAGCTGCAGTTTATAGAGAAATGAATTCCCTTTTGCCTTTAGTTTTGGAGTGGGGGGACCACAGCCCAGGGTGATTGCATCTACAGCCACACAGCCAGACAGGTAGAACATCACTCCTCTCTGCTCTCCATTGCAGGGTGACCAGAAAGCTACCTCTTCATTTCTCACTCCACTAAACATTGGGTAACTCCTACAAACCATCTTTGAGCCGTCTTCCCCCCACCCCAGCCCTCTGAGCACTGAATGTGTGGAAACGAAGAAACAGAGCCCAGGGAACTGCAGAAAAAGCAGGGAAGGGACCAGTCTGTTTCTTTTCTTTTGCAGAGTTGAACACCAAATTGCAGCTCCTTCACCCGCTGTGGAAGGAGGAGGAGGAGGGTGCAAGAGAGGGCAGCGCTGCACAGAGAGAGAAGGTGCTCTTTGCTCATCACAGCCACGCTGGCGTGCCTCACCAGCGGGACCAGTAATGGACATCAGCTAACCAACAGCACAGACACCCCTTTGGTTTCCCTGTTGCAGCGTCCAGTGAGGCCACCCAGCTTTAACTGCTTTGACAGCTGTGGCCAGGTGAGCTGCTGACCAGCCATGTGCTTCTGCGTGGCTGCCTTGTAGCCCTCGCTCATGAACGCTTGTGTAGGTCTCAGGGGGTCTACTCACAAAAACAGGCGCTGCTCAAGCGGGTCTGCTTGACAAACACCAACACGTGCAGTTCTCTACGTGGTAACAGCCCCACCCAAAAATCCTGACATCCCAAAAGATGGTGGCACATGCAACAGGACAAAAGTTAGAGACTTGAGCCTTTGTAGAAGAGCTCGCCCAGAGTGAGAGTCATGCTCTCAGTCAAGCTTAGTCTTGAACTAATTATTTGACCTCTCAGAGGATCATTTCCCAAACTTCTACCTGTTGCATCCCTTTCTCTCAGCCTTTCCTGTCACTTTTGCTCACACCCCATGTTCTTCAACCGAGGACCAGCCTCTAGCCATGATCTACAGGACCAGTCACAGCCAAGCTTTGGTCCTGATCTCTCACAACTACCAAGTCAAAAGACCAACATCCATAGCTCAATCCATTGAGCTACACCCTTCACCGAAATAGTTAAAAAAAAAAGGGGAAAGGGGGATTTTCTTTAAACATCTTTTTACCATTAAATGCTTCAATAACTTGCTGGAGCGTTTCTAGGGATATTCCACTGTATCCTTTTGCTAGGACATTGATCCTCAGCGCCAACAGCATGCGAGATCTCTCTGGGCTCAGAGGTTTCCCCACACCTGAAACAGTAACCCTCTCGGTTACTAACCCACTACCAACAGCCAGAAAAGGGAAAACACCAAGCGATTTCTCATTACCTGCAGAATGCGAACGAACCAAGTTCACTTGAAGCTCCCTATGGAAAAAAAGTATATGTAAAAACCCAAATAAGTCTTGTCAGGTTTTATTTTGCACAAAGCAAAGGGAAATACTGAAGCAGCCCTCTCATCTAACCACAGTGTTAATGTACAGGGTTGAACTGCTCCTTCTTCTTCCTTTCCTGAAAAGAAACAACGGAGAAGGCAGCGCACACAACTTACCTCAGCTTACTGTTTGGGATGACAGTCCTGGCAAACTTCCCAAACCCCGTGGTGATTCCATAAACAACTGCAAGAAGCGTACACTGCTGGTTAAGGAGGGAACCCAATAAAGGTTTCTAAACGATTAATGGTTAGAGGTAAAAATACTTACCTGTCTGTTCCTTTACAATCCTTTCAATCACTTCTCGTGATTGTTTGACTTTAGCTTCAGCTTCAGGTGTGAGCTACAACATAGTTTAAATATAAGTTTATCATTATTTAATTGTAGGAAGATAAACACATAATTTTTAGACGCATTTGTTCAGGATCCTTACCTTTATCTTGTAGAGCCCCTTTCCTAAATTGACCAAGTCCTTCGTTGTTAAGCTGTTGCCATCTAAAGAAATATACTACACCAAAGAACCACCTTTTAGTTTGGGATACGTATACTTATAAAGTTCCTTAATAATCAGAATAATAATAATAATAAAAAAACAGTCAAAACTCAGCAATGACAGGAAGCTCACTCACACTCATTCCCAAGACAGGAACTCTCTAACAAAAACATAATAAGCACATTATAATTTAGATTCCTAGACCCAGCGAAACTAACAGCCCCTGCTCTCGTGAATGCTGCAGTGGCTGAACTCCCAGCACATTCTGGTGAATAGCAGGATTTGTTACTGAGTTGTAAAATCATTAGCGATTCCTACCTGTTCTGGTTCTCGGTATTTGCTGTATCTGAAAGTTCTGTAAAGGAAAATAAAGGGCAGACAGCATTTCACAGGTAGTGACCATTCGATTACACCTGGCAATGTGTATTAACAATGAAGGAATGCTAAAAGAACAAGGAAATCTAGGAAATTATAAAGCTGGAATTATAAAAAAGTTCACAAAGTGCTCAAAAAAGGATACAAATGAACTCCTTCTGGCTGAGATGGTATGAAATCTGGAGACATTATATCTCCTTCTATAACTAGAAGAAATATGCACATAAGCATGAACAGGATTAAATTGTATTCTACGTATAAATGAATTTTTTATTCATTGCAATACATCCCAGTAAGAATTCTAATTTGCAGTTATCAGCCCCAAATATATTTGTGTGCTTCTAGGAAAATAACAAGGGACTACATAGTTTATTTAAGGTACTCTAAAGGCAAAAGAGCCGCCCAAACCTTGGACACATGCTCCATATCCCATACAATCATATAGCATATGTGATATCATATACAAATGATGTATATAGAATCCTGTAGCTTCTATACCTTATATAGGTCTATACTTAAAAACTAAGGGTGCATTTTGGTATTTTTCCATAAAAACCATAGGCACTACCTCAGATGCAATTTTAGATAAACTAAACGACGGTTTGCTGACTCAGATGCCAATGCGGTCACTCCGCAATGCATTGCTTAAGGTTTTGCTTACCAACTTCAACAAATTCATTGTCCTCTAGAGCATCCTCCACTGTATCATCAAGATCCAGCAAGCCAAGTCCCTTGCACCTTCGAATGTAAAATTTTACTTCTTCCACCGAGGCAAATCCCCCGTTGTCAGGTTTGTTTTTCATGTACCGTCTCACAGCTTCCTTTCCCAGCCACCCAACTGTGTTCGTGCAGTTTAGGCACGGCACTGCCAGCCATTCTCCTCGGACATGCACCGTGTATCTCGGCATGCTTTCTCTCCAAAATTGTCCCTTGACTGAGAAGGGCTGCAGCGTGCAGCAGCCTTACATTTACCATGTGACAGCCTGAAGAGCAGTGTCTAGCTGGAGTCCAGTGTTGCAATGGGGTAGAGGCAAAAATCCACTTCCAAAATCCCCACCTTTGTAAATAAGCAAGATCAACGTATCCAGCTGACTTCATCCAATCAAATCAAACCCAGGGAGCACACCCTTTTCATGGAAAGGCAACCCCCCCCATTACTACAGGATTTTTTTTTTTTTTTTCAAAGATGACATCAGGGATATGGAAATCAAAACCTAGGAGCTGGAGTTTATGTAGCAAGAATAGATAAATAAATCAGAATAAGCTGGAATGCAACTGTTCTAAAAACTTAAGGGTTTAACAAAAGTTAACGGAATTGCCACCTGGCAGTAGATCACACTAATGAAAACCTCCATGAGGGACAGGGCTGGAAGATAGTCACCACATTAAGGGTTGGTCAAGGCTGCTAGGATTGAAAGGAGGCTGGATTATACCCGTACATCTCTACCCAGAGCACGATGAGAGCAGGCAGTGTAGGAAGCAAGCCTGCTTTGCTCAGTCCAAGCTGAAGTTAGAGAACATAATTTTGCATCATAGGGGAGGAGAAGATTAATGAGTTTCCCTCCATTACCCTTTCACTTACGCTCTGGAAGATGTTGCTAGAACAGGTAGCATAAATGTTAGGCCACACCTGCCACTACCAAGACTGGTGCTGCTATACCACGCCTCTTTTGCAGGCAGCTGCAAAGCGGAAAAGATGTGGAGAAATACCTGTTAAGATGGTGCCAAAATAAAGTTTAGCAATGACCGCATCAACACAGAAGCTGAAAATACCTTTGTTTTTAAAAACAAAACAATAACAAGACTCCTAGTCCATGCTACCCACAATACTGTTCTCAGACAAAGGGACTACCATAAAGTGCACTTACCTGGGATGAATTGTTGTAGGCAATTTCAACTTGAGACCCATCGGTGGAAGTCTGTGGGAGACATTGTCCCAGCAGAGCAGGACACCACCAGCGAAAGCCTTGCCTGCCACTGTTTTTTTTCCTTAGCTCTGACAGCCGGAAATCAGGATTAGCTGGCAGCATGAACTCCAACTGCCAAATCACTGTATATGATATCTGGGTTTTTATGACAAACCGTTACCCCAAAACTAGTAACGTGGAACATGTCTAAAACAAAGAACACGAGTTTTCATTGCAATCTGATAGCTTGAACCAGAACCTGTTAACACCAGATACCCCCTCCTCCTGCCCGAGAGAGTCCCTGTTCATTCGTGTGATGCTGGAGCTGAAGCCTAACTAGATTTTGGGAGCGAATGAAAGGAACTGCTTGAATTTCTAATCCGAAATATAGAAAAATTCTGTTGAGTTTTCCAGCAGAAGTTATCACCCATTCAGAGGAGCAGCAAGAAGAGAATGAATGGCTCATTAGGTCCTTAACACAAGAAACCCTGTTAAGTTCTTTACACACAAGGAAATTACACTATTTTGGTTCCAAAAAAGCCAGTATTTTATTGTGTTTATTAAAAGCTGAGTGGCACAACATTCATAGAAAGAATTTAAACTGATTTTTTGGGCCTCAGTCACCTAGAAATTAATTTTTCTATCATTTTTATTTGAACTTAGACAGATGTAGGTTAAAGTTGAACTGAAGTACTTGGGGTGCCTTGAGTCAATAAAATCCACCAGGGTATGTTCAAGCCTTCATTTATATTAGAGCTGCTGGCATGAAAAGATGAATCTCCTGGTAAAGTACGTAACTTAGTCCACTTGAAAGCTTACACTGATCAAAACTCAGATTAGAAATAAATTGATTGGCTGACTCTCCAGTCCCACTCTATGTGCTATTATTAAATCCAAACCTTTTGCTATGACCTGTATTTGGTATCTTCCTCCTCTAAACTAGCACTTTTTTTTTTTCTTTTTTTTTTTTACTTTCTTACTCCTCCATACTGGGTTACCTCTATGTCAACAGATTTAATTTATGCTAGCTGATCACTTCCAGGAAAAGCAGTTCTCAAACTGACTTCAAAACACCACCCATAGATGGCAACATTCACAACAGTTTCACCTAAACCATCAACTGGGACTGAAGTGCTGCAGCAATTACAGGTAACACAGCCCTCTGATTGCTTTTTACCTTATTTCAAAGTTGTTATATTAGTGTAAGAGGTAGTGCCCAGAACTGGTTAAAAAATGGAACTACTAAAAAATTCAAATGAGGGGAAAAAAAAAAACTTGGGCTTTAGTCCCCCCTGCAATAATTAGAAGTTTTGAAAATATATAGTGGGTTGAAATAATTTAAATAAGTTACTAAAAGCATAGCAAGATATTAAATCTGAAATCAGGTAAAAATCCCAGGTTTGCTAAAAAAAAAGAAAACAAGGAAGTATTTCTCACAACTACTAGTGCACAGCATAGGATCCAACAGGAATAACTAAGTAAAACCATCATCTTGTGATTAACGTGAAGAATCGACTAACGGAACAAAGCCATGACAAATAGGGCTAGACGGCAATTCTGCTCTAACACTAGAACGCTGTGATCCATTCAGGTCTTCATAGTCCATAATAAAAACTTCTCCCACAGCAAAGAACAGTAAATAAAACAAAACTATTGTTTCAAAACTTTTTGCATAGATCAATACACAGACAAGTAGACAATGAAAAGATTTATTTTTTAGTCTTCAGATACTTGACGTTTCAACCACATTGCTATGAAAAAGAAAGCTGTGCACAAAGAGCCATACCATCCCATCCACCAATTAATTTTCCATGGTTTTAAATTCCGTCACTGACAAATGACTACATCTCAGAACAGCTTTTTTGCGTGTTCTAAAAATTGCTTGTAACAAAACCATTCTCCCAATTCCAGAGATTTAACAATTTTGCTGTTTTACTTGGAGATGCAAAATAGAAAGTATTGAACTTGATTTGGAAAGTTCATTTTAAGCTAAATTAGTACCAAAGCAGCAGAGCATTTTATGGCATAGTCAAACACGCATATCAGCAGTTCGTGGAATCACTCTCTTCTTTCACCAACAAGAAAATTTCAAAGAAATCAGTAAATTTGTCACTGATCCTGTTTCAAGTCTTTGCCCACAAGCATTGAAGTGACTGGGTGCATAGAGGCTCTATGCTCCAGAAACGTCTTGACAGCCAGATCTCGAGACTTGTCAAAACTGTAAAGGTCCCTGTAAAAGAAAAAAAAGAAAGAAAAAAAGCACCATCATCACTACAAAAATCTATGAAAGTAGTACAATGGGGATTTTCTCAAGGTTTTACTTTTCCCTTGAAAGCCTCACAATTAAGGTGCATACTGGGAGACTAAGCTTTTTTCTATTAAAAAAAGTCAGCCAGTGGAAAGCAACTCTGAAGATAAGCTTGTTCACAGTATACAAAAAATTCTGTATTGTATCACTTCGAAGCATAACATAAATACATGTACAATGTCAAGTAGTATACATTCCGTTATACTAAAAATGCCAACAGCATGAGCTCCTACAATTTGGAGATTACGTTTACCTGAACAAGGGTCGCGTAAACTTCATCCTGCCCTGATCTGTTGCCATTTTTAGAGCCAGAGGAATAGCTTCTTCCCACTTGGACTTGATGCAGAGGCGCAGCCATCTGGAAAAATGTACACTTTTATTTTCATTTGCAGTGGTTAGTTAGCTTACGATTCTGTTCCCATAAACACTCTGAGCAGTGCTATGTCATCATGGGAATGAAATTCTAGCTAAGTTCAACATAAAATATTTAGTGTCTGACTAGCATGTTACAAAAGTGGACTTTCCATAAAATAGGAAAAATTTTTTTCAAAGTTTCTCCAAAATGGCCTAATTATTTTCTGCAGCTATGTATTTCCTTTATATTACAGTACTGTCCAGTTGCATCACGCAGAATTAGAGCTGAATTATGTAGCAGTTGTCACATCTGACCAAGTGATTAAAAAAAAAACAACAACAAAACCCAAACAAAACATCACCAGCAACTGGCATGTACTTGTTTTGTTTTAAAAATAAAAAGAAACTGATCTTGTTACAAGAAGTAGAAACTGTCCTGTATGTTAGTTAAGGCAGAATAACCATCACTACTGCAAATGTATCCAAGTACATAACAGTAGCAAAATATGCAATACTTCAAGATATTTGTAAAGATTACTTACGTCCTCAACAATACCTTTTTTAACAAGTGACTGTAAACACAATGTGTAAATACAAAATAGAAGAAATTAGGCTGGCACAAGAATCAAGCTGTTTAGCTAGAAGCATTTCCTACTTGTTTAGAAACTTCCTTTGATATTTACTTTTCTTTTGATGAGACAAAAGCTTTGTGATAGTGAGCATTAAAATGTGACAAAAGCATTTCCAAGTTGTGTTGAAAAAAACACTGGCACAACAGCAGAAGAACCGATTAGGTAAGTCCAGAAGACCTGTTCCTGACTAAATTTTTTGAAATATTTTTCAGGCATGTTTGAGTCACAGAGAGGCTCACTATTGTATTACCCAGTACCACCCCCAAAATAAAAGTTAGCAGGTCATCACGTTCCTTTGCTAGCATGACAGATGAAAATAAAGCACAGGTAATCCACTGCTCACTTCCAGTTCTTCTACTAGACTATTTACCCAATTCATAAGCAACAGAATACCACTCTGGTAAGCATGCTTGCTCATGGACTTACAAAAAACCCCACAACAACAACAAAAAAAACCCCAAACCCTGCACCAGTTGTATACAACAGTATGTCTCAAATCACTTATAAAGCAGGACAGTTTGTTTTATGAAAGCATTTAAGATTAGAAAAATTACCATACTAGCACAAACCTGAATCTTATTTCAGAATTGTTTATAGCATTGAAGTCATATACTTGCTGCATTCGTTTAACATGTGACACTGGAAGAGGAGCCTGAAAAAGGAAATTGCATAGTCAGTATAAGCCAGAGGCACACTTCAAGCCACATACTTCAAAAATAAACAGGTTCATTCAAGAAGATTGATGCTACAAAGGAATTAAAAGCTTACCGTGACAAATATTTGTATTTGTTTCTTTCACCTTCTCATATTAGGGAGGGGGCAAGGAGTAAATGTTAGCAAATTCCCACATCCAGTACTACCGAAACATTAAAAACTTGAAGTATTTTCATTCCATTTTATTTATAGCTTATTTGCTGTAACATCAAATACAGACAAACTCAAGCACCTTATAGTTTTATTTTTACCTTTCAATCCAAAATACTCTATATGTTGCTCATTAGCTGAAGAGCCAGACATAATCAGGGAGGCATGGCTGAAGGTTTTACTAACTATGTATGGTGAGAGCAGGTTATTTTAGCAAAACTTAAAGAAAATGGACAACTTAATTCCAAAGCACACTTGGGCTTCTGCCTCTGCTTTTGTGATACTAGAATCAAGTTACCCCAGGCATGCATTTACCTCCAGAAGCAACAGTGCCAGGAACTCAATCAACTGATGAGATGACATATCCTTCAGGTCTGCTGAGCTGAATGAGTCCAAATCACACTCTTCTGCCTAAAAGAGAATGGTTACTTAAGTTTTTAACAGGTATTTCAAAGTACAATCAGGTGTAATTTTTTGTTTGGACATCTGCATTTACTATTGAGCCATTCCACATAAAAAAGATACTGATTTGTGTTTGTGCAGGATGTTACAAGAAGTGGAAGGGAGGGACTTAAGCTACTGTCTGATATTTGGTATTCTTCACTTCAATTTTCACTTGTTTTCTCTCCACTGATCTTTTTATCTCTGCTGTCTTTCTGTTAAAATTAAGTGAAAAATCAAATACTTTTTCTATAAAAAGTAACATTGAGAAGAAGAAAGTTAAAGATACAAGTACAGTGAAAAGCCACAGAGCTAACAAAAGGAAGGTATGCTGAATTCTCTATTAGTTGTATGAGTTTTATGGTTAGAATTGAGAAAATTGTATGGTATTAGCTACTTATTATGATTTATGTATTTCAGTTTTTGATGAGAAATGCATACTAATTCCAGTATAATGTAGGAGGATTATTGCTAATACAATATAATCAGTCATGTAGAGATACTTTGGCACTTGTTTTTAAGTCAAGCCATAATATCAGGGTTTCAAAAAGAATATTCTCAGTTTGGTTACTAGATAGAACAAAAAACTGGCTGTGTGCCTTGTTAAAATATGTACAGTGCTTCACGTACAGAAGTCATAGCAAATCCACAGACTCTATGATGAAAGGCTAGTCTACGAAATGCAAAATCCCTGGCAGCCATACTGTCACCATAAATACATTCTCTCTCAGCAAATGGTAGATTTTAGAAGAGAATGGCTCACTTTGTATAAAGAGAACTAGCTTTTCAAGATACAGACACCTCAGTGTTCTTTAACCACTCACTTTGATCCATCTTTGGCTCAAGGCAACACAAGCATTTGCTAGTGTCATATCATACCTGTTAAATATTAAAAACAAAGGATCACCTTTTGGAAACACAAAAAGCTCCTGCAATATTTTTACAAGAATGCTTAGAAATTATTTTCAAATGGCTCCACATTTGTTTGTTATAGGCTCCAACTCAACATTGCAACGCAATTTACAAAAGATCTATTATAATGAAATATACTTCAGTTTTAGTTAGAAGCACTTTGTGCATAGGTGACACTATCCCTTGATCCCATACACTCCTAAAATGGTCAATAATTCCGAGCATATATGGTCGTACATATATTAGAGCTTATAGCTGAAAAAAGAATGTTGTTGTGACAAACTGTCAGAAAAAAGAATCTTTCCTGGTGACTTTCAAAGCAAAATGAATTTCCACCAGAATAAAAACTTGAAAATATTAACAGCAACATTTTTTCCTCCTATATACAAATATATCAATTTCTACATAATACTAGGACATTTTCTAATAAAACATTAGTGGGAAGACCCTGTTTACAAACTGCTTTATGACTGTTTGGAAAATCATGTGCAATCTGGAGAAGATGAACTATAAAAGAATGCAGCTTACGTAGGCTTCACTGGCGGCATTCCTGGAGCATGAAACCAGGAGTTCCAATCAACTTTATCAAGAACGTCTACCTACACAGAAACACAAATTCTTATTCAATTTTAAATGTTATTGTTAGAGAAAAGCATACCCTACAAAAACTAGTTTCAATCTTTTGTTTTGTTTTTTAACATCCCTCCAATTACCCTGGAGAATCCTATACAGATTACTTCAAAACAAAATATTCCCTTCTAAGGAAAGGGAAAAAAAAAAAAAGGCATCATAATGCAAACCCATCTTTGTAAGATGCCAGACTACATTGTATTAAGATCTTGAGATAAAGAAGAGGAAGATAAAGAACTGGTCCTTAAAGAAGCTAATTCCTGAGCTATACCATAGTTTCACATAATTAAAAGGTTTCAAGCAATTAGTTTTAAATATTACCCAACCTTATCCTTGAAGTAGGAGTACAAGAACTGCTTCCAGTCCTCCGTTACTATGCTCTTATAAGCAAACTGCTGAATGTAAGCCTTCAAGAAGCCAATGAAGACATCTAACAGTTAAAAAAGGAACTGTTTCAGTGTTCGAAATTAAAATGGGAAACAATAATATATAAAGTCTGACTAACACTTACCTGGTCCTCCAAGAAGTTGTTCAAGGTGAAAAAGCAAAGCAAAGCCTTTCTCATATGGAACAGATGAATAGGCAGCATCAGGATCTACTTCATTCAGACTAGGGATGAGGTTAGTTACAGGATTTTTATCTCCAAGAGTATTTATCTGTGACAAAGACACAAGAAAATATATTCATCTAGGAAAACTAGCACTCTCGCAAATCACTACTAATCCTATTTACAAAGGTATAATCCATCCAAAACTAAGATGGCCTCATTTTAAAGCATTTTTCTCATTCTTTTTCCTGAAGTTCTGAATCTGCACAAAACGTAGTTTACTAAACTTTTTTTTTCATTTTGTTTTCCCAGTATCTGATTGCGTATCAAACAAAGATGTTAGGATCAATCAGCCTGTGCTCCAACTGTCTCAAAGCAGTTAATTGCTGTCATAACCACGAGTACCTAATAAGCTATCTATATTTATCCCTTTATTAACAAACTATGTAACTACTTGATTTGAAGGGTGGTATAAAGAATGAAATACAACAAGGAAATATTCACAGTAAACCAGGTAAACTGCATCACCAAACTGCATGAGAGGGTTGGAAATATCACAGGCTGGAAATCTGAAAACTAAAGTTTACCTATGCTACCTAAACACAAAACTAAAACAACCCACCTAGACAGTAACAGGTTAGGAATATGCTCAATTATAACGCAGTACACCGGAAAAAAAGATATCAGTTACTTGCACGAGGCATTGGAAAGTCTGACAGTCATACTTGCAGATAATTTTTACAAGCTTTCAGCTGCCTACCAGTATGCTAACTGGTAATACTGCAATTTAGCCATACCCAGAACAACCAAGAGAGTCTGTAAAGATGTTCATCCTGACAGAACAGCTTAAAACAGTTCAAAAAGCTTTACCTAGTCTGAGTATATTAAGCTATTACCTTGGGAAGAGATCCTATACCTTGGAATCAAAGTTGTTTATCCTCTAATAAGAAAGTGTTATGAAGGCTGACTAGACAAGTCTTATTTGTGGTAAACATACGAAATCAGCTATATTTTATTTAGGTATATGCTTAAACATAAAGTTATCATAACTTTAAAAATATTCACCGTATTCTGCAGTTCCCTCCAACCTCCTAGGGCTTGAAAGTGCCTGAACTGCTCACCAAACAACCGACCGCCAATCCTGCGTTCCAGGTACACAGTATGTCCCTCATTCAGCCTGGAAATACATTGATAAAGTCAGCACTGGTAGGATGGCAAAATTAATTTAGTTGGTCTCTTTACAGATTAATTTTAAAATATGAGTTGCATTGCACTGAACATCACACCTACCAAAAATGCTCCCATGTTTTGTTTGTTACCAAGTTTCCTGTCCAGCTGTGAGAGATTTCATGAGCAATAACCTGAAACACAGAAAACAATGACAGATCTACTGTTTAGACTCCTCTGGAAAATGAACATCAAATCCCAACAAAAAGAAAAAAATGCTAATGGGATCTCATTTACTGCACTACATTCCCAAAGCCAGTTAGCATTCACAGCTCTGTAAACTCAGCCATATAAATTTTTTTTGGAGAACTAACACTATCCTACCGAACCTTCTCCAGAAATAATTTTGAATGTCCAGCCTGCAAGTCATAGAGCCACACTGATCAACAAAAATAATTCCTCTGGTAGCATGGTGCAGGTACTTGTGTATGAAATCACATTTCAGAATACCGGATCCATGCCAAGTGACAGACTAGCACTACTTTCCCACCTAAGCATCTTCTGCAGTGCTGGGATGTTCTAAAATATCAAACAGGAAGAAAACAGTCACCCCTAGAAGGATAATGATGCATGATACATTAAAAAGTATCTATGTCAAATATTTCAGTATTCTTGGGATAAGACAATCATATTTTTTTAGCAGTATATCAGTCTAGTAGAAAGACATATGAGATAAAACAGCATCCAGAGTACTCAACTTCCCAGAAAAAACAGAATTTACTCAAATCATACTCATGATTTCCACTTTAAAAGAAAACTGTACACAATGTGAGTTCTAGTGCATAGACAGACATATAGAGGAAGAAGTTCCCTACAAACAATTTTGATGAGATCAATTCAGTTGATCTTTTTTTAAACATATCTACACACAGGACAGGAAAACAGCTATTGAGCAGGTAACTTCAGTCAGCCCCCTATGCATACAGGCACCCATGTTATTTTCATCTGTTCATTACACAAAATACATGTGTCTCCAGTTTTCTAGCATTTATTTAGAACTAAAACTCACTTTGTAAGACTTCTTGAGTTACTGCCTTAACTTTTAATTCCCCCAATGAAAAAAAGACCAAGTTTTCAGGTATCTGTTACAGAGGAAGTTAAAATACAACTTCAAGTTTTATTCTACTTGAAGACATGAACCTATTTTGCACTTACATTTGATAGAGATCGATCACCTGCCTAAAAAAAAAAAAAAAAGAGAGACAAGGCAGTTGTCAGTTCAAGTAAACCTCAAAATATACCACTTAATGCAGTTTCACGTATGATCCCTAACTCCAAAGGAGGCAGGAACATTTACAGTTCTTTCTAGGGAGAAGATTAATCCAATTTGTAGATTAATATCCATCACCTGATGGATAAGCAAGCCCTAAGGAAAAGCTGACTTTTATCACTGTTACACTTACCAATAATGTTGGAGTTACAAAAGTAAGACAAGGATTCTCCATACCACCGTAAGGAAAAGAAGGTGGTAAGACTAACAAATCATACCGTCCCCATACATAGGGTCCTGCTAAATCTTCTGCTGTTTTCAGCATAGCTTCAGCCTGAAACAAGAATTCACATTAGTTCCTAACATTACTTCTGACTACAAACACTGAATAAGAAATAAGCTATGGATCCCATACTTCATTCTCTTTCACCTTGGCATGTCCCACATGCAAAATGAGTACAAGACTGTATCAATATTTATTTTCAGCAGTAGTTTTGTGTTGCGATAGAACAGCAGCATTTTTTGGGGTGGGAGGTAGAGAAAGGAGAGCTACAGATGAACAAAACACTGAACTACAGTCTGTTTCTTTTCCAATAGTATGTGAAACTGTTAGTTTACAAAACATTTTTTTGTTAATTACTCACCTCAGCAAATTCATAGGCTGATTTATCCACTAGCTCCTTTTCAGCCCACACCAGTGTTCTTGGGCCAATCTTTCTGTTGAAAGTAAAAATGCCACTAAGACACTATGAACTGGAAATAATTCTATGGGAAACTAATACAGAGAGCATATGTTTAACTGTGCTCATGAGTAACTCCTGTTGCTGAAGAAGCTCATTAGAGAGTCTTTGTCTCTTTTTCCTCTCCACTGCTAAAGTAAAGCTTTAGAAAACAAAACAAACCACACACATCCACAGTTCAGGACAAATAAAGAGGAAACACATTTATAGATTTGAAAAAGCTGTAAAGCCCTAATATAAAGGCATTATTATTGGCGAGATTAACACACCCTTGTGCAGATGAGCAACGAGGCTGAAGCTGTAATTTTCTGCCTTTTGTACATGACGAGGCTTATCAGTTACCTGAGGAAAAAGATACTATTCCCTGAGCTAGAAAAAGCCCTTAGTGTTCCAATCAATTCCATGGTATTTCTTTAACTTACAGCAAAAGTATATTCTATAGAAAAAATGATGCAAGAAGGAATCAAGATACATGCAGTTTGATATAAATAAACAGGTTCATTGAACCTCTAAGACTTTTTAAAACGAGACAAGACCAAGAAACAAAAAAGATAACTCTGAAGATTTATTATGATTATTAATATTTATATTGTGTGTAGATTCACTCACCTGCTTTCTAAAGCTCCAACCACTAAAGCAATCAAGTAGCAAGGTATGGGAACCTAGTGGAGAACATAAGAAAAAAAGAAATCTTATTTGTAATGTGAGCTATCAACACCACTGATTCCAAGAAGAACAAAGGTACGTAAATAAAGAAGTGTGCACATTTCCTCCATAGTTTCCTGCCTGATGTTCTAATAAAGGCATTGTTTTTTCTCCCCAAATGATACTCCTTTATCTACAAGTACTTGTTTCACAGATGTTTCATGCAATGGCCACAAAACTGTAAGTATCATCTCTGTTTGAAAAAAATCTGCATATGTAAGAGCACACAAAAATGCCACTGGTTTGGTTACTGTTCAAAAGAAAGTCAGTTTTCCATAGTCATTCCAGTTCCATTAAATTTTATGGAAGAAGTAGTTAAGAGATACTGATCAGATAAAGGGCAGTTGTATCACACGGAAAGATGCAGAAAGAGCTTTGATGAATTCAAGTAAACATTTATAGATATAAAAGAGTCAGCAAAATCAAAATATATATATTTGATTTCCATGTTTGGTATTAAAATAAATTCTAAGTATTTGTTATTTTAATGAAAAAAATTCCAAAGCTACAGTATCCTTATAGAGAAATGCTTTCTCACAGTGCTCTGGAAACAAAAGGGGATAATACAGCCGTCTCTGTAAAAGTTCCATTTTATTTGACTAAACAATGTTAAATAAGACTTTAAATCATAATTACTTGGAGACAACATTTCAGAAAATTTTATTCCACCATTATCCCCAAACCATTTCTATATCATTTATTAAAATAGACATACCATCATGTGCGTTTTAATTTTACATATTAACCCACAGAATGTATTCTTGAAAAGATTTAAGTCCATTGACTTGTGTTATACACAAGTTATTAAAAAACTGTCAATATATCTCTACATTTTGATGCCCAATTTGCTAATCTGAAATTCTGAAATCACTTCAAATCTCTATGGCTGTTGGGTTATAAATTCATTTTTACAGAGGCTGCTCTCCACTACACTTCTTACCAGCCTGGCCATGCAGGAGCAAAAAAAAGTAGTTTTAGGTAAGCTCAGTACACATATATATCCAAGAGTTTGACGCATTTGCCTTTTTCATCTAAGGAAACACATGCCTTTTCTAACAAATCAGTCTCATGGTTTTGTATGTTAGATGATGCGTAAGTGTTTTTTAACACATTTGTCTCTTTATTTATCTTATGTTTAATGCATTTGACTTTTTTTTGTTTAATGAAACACATGCCTTTTCTAACAAATTAATCTAATGGTTTTCTATATTAGAAAGTGTAGTATAACTTCAATTAGACTAAATGTTATTCCTTGCACAGGTCCACCAAACTTATCAACTGTGTATTTCTAGATAACATAGCTCTGGATAACATACAACATAGAAGCCTTATGCACAAGACCACGAGTGGCAAATGTTTTTGGCTCCACAGAACACTGCACTTTGAAGAGCTCACAGATAAGGTAACAAATTGTTACTCTCTCTCTCTCCCCTCTTGCCTCTCTCAGGTTTCACTTAGCAGCCAAATCAACACAACAGCTGCTGCAGTTCAGAGTAGGTTCCCCTCCTCTCCAACAGTCACACAACTCCACCCTTCCTTGCAGTCATTCAGTCCCTCAGCAGCCCAGATACTAAAACAATTTCTTTTTTTAAACTTAAATTAATTTTATCTGCTTGTTCAGCAAAATGAACTAGGCTCTCCAAGAGATCCCATAAACATCAGAACTGTAACCCAAAAAGCTGTGAGAAGAAAAATGCCAGAAGAGTAAATTGAGACTGCCACTTTATGAGCAGTGGAATCATTAAACTAGCTGCACCACTCAATAAAGCTTTATCCTGAGAACTGTAATCTCTAATTAGCTGGAGATACTTTCCATAAAAGTCAAATTTTTCACCTTTAAAAAAAAAAAAAATCTCTGTTGTCAGAATTTGTCTAACTTCAAGTTAAAAATTGGTTCCAATGCTCAGCTTCACTGCTAAGATCTCAGTAAGCTTAAAATTTGCAGGATCTGTTTTCCAAAACTCACTCCCATGTTATTCAAGTCCACACATTATTTCCCAAGAATCAGTGCAGACAGAAAGGGTTTTGACAGTACTAGCTTTGAGTATACAAAACATTTTGAAAACTCGAATTTGACTTTTCTGGGAATGCCAAAATGACCAGTAAACATCACCAGCACCTACTGGTTGAATTTTCAGAGCTGAAGATTGATAATACCTCCTATTTCTATAGTGGCAAAGACCCATCATAAGTCACATGATTTACTGATGACACTAAAACCATATCTGAAGTGATTGTGAACTGCATGAGTTAGGTATCTGTTTACTACCCTGGAGCACTTACGTTCTGACTGAAATGGTATATCTTCCAACAGCTGTCCTCTGGGTCAGGCATCTCTCCATTGCGATTAGCACTCATAAGAGCCACCAACTCTTTAGGAACGGATATCTGAAAAGTTACCCGACTATGAGGAACTCAGTCAGCACACAGCATTATACAATATACTAGAAGCAGCGATAACAAAAAGAGTGGCCCAGATTTGTTCTGTTCTTTCCGTCAAGTAGAATGTAAGGCATATAGTAAATTTTGTCTTAAAGACTGGCAATATTTAATTAACCAGAAGGATTACCTCTGACAGAAGTTAAACATTTAACTTTCTTCAGGCTACTGAATTGTAATGTCACATTGCACATCTTGGTTTTTGCTTCCTTAAAACAATCAGACTATTTATGCCAGGACTGCAAAGATCCCCTAACTATGTACCAGAATATATTATTTAAGGCATACATGAGAGTCATTTCAAGTATTTTTACTTTACAACACTCTTTGTTGTCTTACTGTCGGCTTTTCGTGATTTAAGAACATAATTCTTTCCTACTACAGCACTTTTTTTTTCTTTTGGAAATAAAGATATATGTGAATGAAAAAAAGAGATGATATAGATAAAAGAAAATGGTAAAGCTAGAGAAGTGCCACAGGGAAGACAAGCAGGTTTTGGCTCTTACATTAGGCTAAAAGTCAATATCCTGTGTTTTTATTTTAGGACACATGCTGACAGCTACAAAAAAAACAATTTCACCCATTGTAGTAGTTGTCTTTATTTAGACACACATGACTTAGGTTCATCTACCTCTGCATAGTAGGTTAGTTTCACAGCAGGTGTGTCTTGGCATGGAAAGATGGCTCTGCAGTGGGTAGCCTGGAGGGGGGGGGGGGGGGGGAGGGGGAAGAAAAAAAAAAAGCTAAAACATAACAATCTTTCTAATACAGAGGACTAGAAATAAATCAAACTAATATATTATATTAGAAATCTATACAGCTCCTCCAGAAAATTCATCATCCACAAACCAATACTTCCTATCACTTATAGCTTATAGTAGTTTTCATAGTTAAGGGTTTTCTAAAAGAAATAATGGTAGGCAAGGCAGATCAATAGCCACATAGATTCATAGCAAAGGACTGCATGTTCTTCAACAAGAATACTGGAGAGGGTAAAGCAGTTCTGGAGTTATTAAATTGCAAACATATAATGAAATCTCAGCAATGTCCTGATTTACTAAGTGTTTTCATTTAGAACCTCTGACACACAATTAGAAGTAATGGGCTACCGTACTTTCCCCTACTAGCCTTCCTCTCCAACTCTTCGGAAACCAGGGGGAATTACAGGGGTATGGAAACAACAAGTTTAAAAAAAGAAAAAAAATGAATCCACTCAACCTGACACTGGCTGAAGAGAAATGGATGTTTCTTTCCAGAAGTTTGCTCTGGAGTAAGCCATTGGAGAGCTGAAGACTTTGGAGAGCTTTCAAAAGCTATTTCAACAATTGCTTCTTGTCCCCTGTGTAATAAAGGAAATAGTCAGACTGTTTTGACACAACTTTTGATCACTACTGAAATTCCTCTACAAAGATTTCTGGAAAATAGGTCTGCAGCACTGTCTCAAAAGCATTAAAATTAAGAACAACTAGCATATTAAAAACAACTTTTCTCTTTCAATTATGATAGTAAAAATTAGCTGGTTTATTTCAATTTTAATGTCCCAAGACACTTCTATTATTGTTTTTATTAACCAGAAACTTTTCCTCTCCTCTCTTCAAGGAGAACATGGACTTTTTCTTTAAACCATTTGGACCAGCTAAATACATATAGTTTTGTCACAACTATCTAACATTGTACACGTAGGTATAAAAACCCCACTGCAATAAGCAAACAAAAAAGTCTATAAAGCCTACATAAGAACATACACATCTTAATAACATAGGATTTGTGTATGCTGTAAATAAAAAAAAATTAGAATTTGCAGCTGATGTTATGTTCTGTAAATACGACCCTGTGCTGGTTTCGGCTGGGATAGAGTTAATTTTCTTCCCAGTAGCTGGTATAGTGCTGCGTTTTGGATTTACTATGAGAATAATGTTGATAACACATTGATGGTTTAGTTGTTGCTAAGTAGTGCTTACACTAGTCAAGGACTTTTCAGCTTCCCATGCTCTGCCAGGTGCACAAGAAGCTGCGAGGGGACACAGCTGGGACAGCTGACCCCAACTGGCCAAAGGGCTATTCCATACCATACGACGTCATGCTCAGCATATAAAGCTGGGGGAAGAAGGAAGGAAGGGGGGGACGTTCGCTGTGATGGCATTTTGTCTTCCCAACTAACTGTTACGTGTGATGGAGCCCTGCTTTCCTGGAGATGGCTGAACACCTGCCTGCCCATGGGAAGCAGTGAATTAATTCCTTGGTTTGCTTTGCTTGTGTGTGCGGCTTTTGCTTTACTTATTAAACTGTCTTTATCTCAACCCATGAGTTTTCTCACTTTTACCCTTCCGATTCTCTCCCCCATCCCACCGGGGGGGGAGAGTGAGCGGCTCTGTGGTACTTAGTTGCCGTCTGGGGTTAAACCACGACAGATCCTTAAGCAGAAAAAAAAGAAATACTGAAAATAGTAACTACTGGAAAACCCTAATAACAGTAGGGTTAACAAGAAAAATAAAAAATGTTCAAGTTTTATTCAGGGTTTCAGAACTCTTGTAAAGTAAAAACTAACAGCTCTGTGCAAGACAGGTACCAGCTTGCTAACAAGAGAACACACACAAACCTGACACATTCATACTCCTGTTTTTTAAAAGCATATCATAACCACCACTAACACCAAAAGCACACAGAAGTACTTGCTTCTGTTATTGGAAAGTTCCAGGTTATACATGCAACTCTCTGGAATTAACAATCCAAACGTAAATCAGAACAAACTTCAGCTAATCAGAGCTGGACACTAGATAAGCTGACTAGGGTATACATATCTGGTTTATAACCAGTATTCCAAAGTACGTATTTGACAAGAAAAGGGAAAATACTTTGTATTACCATAAGGCACATTGCTTACTGAACAGTCAGCCTTTCAGTTGTAACTCTTACCCTCTCCTATCACTGTTTCACTGATATTTACATGGGGGACTATATCTCTCACAAGATTATAAATTATTACAGTAATGACTCATAACTCCCTCTTTGTAGCTTTTCTTCTTACAAGGAAATTTAGCAATAAAAAAAAAAAGCTGAAGTCAAACAAAAGAAACAGGTCTATGTTTCTGCTGTGGCCTGTTTGTTCAAGTACTTCATTTGTTCGGTTTCGTATCAGATCATAAGTGTTTCCCCAGGAGGGGCAGCTATTGTAGACATTCCTTTCTCTTCCATATTATGTGTGTTTCTAAACTGCATTTATTCAGAGAACAACAACAACAAAATTAGAAACCAGACATGAGTTTGTAAAGGTTGTAACCAGTTTTAAAAACAAAACAGTAATAAGCAACTTAGTATACAATTTTATTCAAACAAGGGAACCTGCTTATACGATCACAGCTCTCAGCTTTGGCATGTGAGATACCACGGAGTTACAACATATAAAGCAAGCTGCCAAAAAATGTATTGTAATTTGGCAAAAACTTTTTAATCCATGCAACTTAAGAGGTAGATTATAGTTAGTTCATTCTCCATCACGCTGCCAAAACTCAAGTTCCAGTTTTTAGGGACTTGGGCTTCGCGTAGTCAATACAATAAGACTTTTATTATTTGAAAACATGTTTCTTTCTAACTGTAGTGGTAACCTGCAGTTCTACAGAAATGCAGAATCAATCCTTGTATAAAAGAAAGGCAAACAGGGTCTGTAACTCCATATGCACCATACTGTAGCAATTCTGAACATGACAAAATTCAGGTAGTTGAAGCAGAAAGAATATTACTGATGAGAAGCACCAGAAAAACCATAATACATTACACATCATTTTGCTGCTTACTTTAGCAAGTCATTTTGTACATGATACAAGATGGGTACAAAGACTCCCAAAGTTTTGGCTGTCTAATGAAAGCCAAATATTAAATTCATCTACAAGATCATACCAAATAAATGCAACACCCTAATTTCTAAGTCCCTTTGCAAGCTTTACACAACGACCCTACAGGCAGACAAGCAGCTTATACAGGGCATTTTGGAAACCACCTAAAGGAATAGGCAAAAGTGTTTACCTTCTTAGTTCGAAAGGAAGCGTGATTTCCAGGGGAGTCCCCTTGAAACGGTGCTTTTCTCCAAAAACAAACTTTGCATCCTGTCCATTTACGGTCACTTTAAATACCTGTAGGTCTTTTGTATCCAAGACCTGTAATGAAGTAAATATTATGTACTTGTTAAACAGTGTAATAATTAATGTAGCACTCATCAAATCTTAAGCACAAGTCTCTCTGAAAGAAAAAGTCTGTACTAAGTAAAACCAGAAAAACTGAGTAACTATGTTGAGTATTAGGAACCAGCATTTTAAGAGAGCAGCACTGAACTTACAAAACTGGAGGGGGAAGAGAATGAAAACCAACTTCTGACCATGAAAGTTTAAGAGTTTACTAAGTAAACTACAAAGGTAGAAGACTTGACAGTTCAGCTACGGAATGAGCAGAATGATAGAAAAGCCCCTGCCAAAGCATCCATCCTGGAACTAGCCACGATGAATCAAGACTTTCATGCAACAGATGAATTTAATAATGCAGCATGAGTGAAGTTTTACTCTTTAGTAGTGACAGGATGGATTTTTTTTCTAAAAAATAAGCGCCAATCACAAAAGGATTTTATGGTGCCAGCATGAAAAAAAGCTCACAAACCCCAGACTTCACTTTGCATATAAAGCAAAGCAAAGCTAAAGAGGTTTATACGTTTACTTGCATAGCTAACCGAGCAAGTAGCTGGCATAATAAAACACACACGTGAAAAAGTCATAAGCGTAGTTTTCCAACGGTTTATTTCCATCTTTTCGGCAACAGGCTCTTCGCCATTTTAACAGGAAAATACCTATTTCTACCCTTCCCTTGCACAACGCGGCGGCTCTGGGCGCGACAAGCGGGAAACCTGGGCTGCCCAGGGGCAGCAAGCCGCTGTTAGCCCGCGGGCGACGAGCACGCTGGGGCCGCAGGCGAGCCCGACCAGCGCGGAGGCTCCAGCCGAGCAGGCGGCAGAGGCGGAGGAGCCCGACGGCGAGGTGGCCGCCGACGGCGGCGGGAGGGAAGGAAGGACCGGGTCGACGGCCGAGGGGAAGGACGGGGGAGACAGCTGAGGGGAGGCGACGCCGAGGAAGCAAACGGGTCGTCCCCGAGCGCAGCCCCCGGCACCCCGCCGCTCCCCGCAGTCGGGGGCTCCGGGGCCGCCCCTCACAAGCCGCGGGCAGCGCGGGCCCGACCGCCGCCGCCTTCCCGCCGCGGGCAGCCCGGGGGTCGCGTCTCCACACCCCCCCCGCCCCCACCCCGCCGTTACCAGGCAACGCAGCGCCTCGCGCTCGGCGCGCGCGGTGAGGGCCACCGTGCCCCGCAGCGCCTGCGCGCCGAAGTCCACACGGCAGCGCAGGTAGAGGTGCCGCGTGAGGCAACAGGAGGGCGAAGCGAAGGAGGTGGGGTCCGCCGCCGCCATCGCTCGCGCGCTGACTGCCCGGTGGCGCGCGGCCGCGGGCAACGCTGCAGCCGCCCCGCCCGCCGCGGGGAGGGGGGCCCGCGCGCCGGCCCCTGGGAGGCGTAGTTCCGCCCGCGGCGGGAAAGGCGGAGGCAGCGCGCGGGGAACTACAACCCCCGTGGTGCATTGCGGGAGGAGGCGGCGCGGGGCGTGGCAGGCAGCGTGGGTAGGCGCGAGAGGAGGGACCAGTGACTCGTGAGCGTGGAGAAACCATCTGACGGCTGCCGGTGGAGTAACACTCGTACACTTCCTCGTTAGTATAGTGGTAAGTATCCCCGCCTGTCACGCGGGAGACCGGGGTTCGATTCCCCGACGGGGAGGTACAAGACTTTTTGGGGTTTTTTTCCCTCCTTGTTGATGCGGCCTCTACCCTGGAGGCAAAAAGCAATTCTTTGCGAAATCGAAGCGGCTGCCAGGCGGCTGTTGGAAGAGTACCGCGACTTTAAAACAAGAAGCACAGAAGAAGAACACAGCCGGGGCCTGTCTGCCTCCCTGCTTCAGGCCTGAGGCAGCCGGGGGGCCGGCGGGGCGGCAGCAGGGTTTTACAAGCTCAGGTGCTTAACTGAAAGAACGTGTGGGGAAAGTATTTTCATACTTCAATGGCTCAAACAGCTGAACAGGGGGGTTAATTAAGCCTTCCAAAAGCATTCACCTTTTTTCTTAAACCAAGATGGGAAAAAACCCCCAGCCTCACCAAAACCTGTGAGGTAGAAACAATGGGAAGAGGGACAGGTCAAACGGACGTGGTGGAAGAGGGAAGATGGAAGGCCAAAGGCCGTCTCCTGGCCTGTGGTAACGCAGCCCCTCCTTTTAATCCTCAAAGCGAGGACTTCGGAGACCGGGAAGCCCGAGGCTGCTCCTGATCCCAACTCAAGCCTGTGCTTCCAGCCAGCAGGCCAGCGCCGTCTGCTGCACTAGCTAAGAGTACATTGCAAAATAACTGTGAGACTCCAGCATCCCTGCTTGCATTTACTTAGTATTGTCAGAAACGCTTTTTTAGGCACACCCCCTCCCCCTTTTTTTTTTCCAATCCTTCTGCCAAAAGGCATTATCTATTTACTTTTGTTTTAACATTTCAGCACAAGGTACTAAAAGAGATCTCCTCCCTTCCATGGGAGGTCATCAGATGCCGAGCAGTAAATGCGATCACCCAAATTTCTCTTTCTCCAAGTCAGGAAAGAGCACCACGGCCAATCACATGTCAAAGGGGTAAGAATTTAGGACAAGAGGCCAAGGCAACCCAGCCGTGAGGGGTGCAGGCTGTGCGTGCCTGGTGTTCGGCGCGGGAGGCCTGGACGGCCCTGCTCTGGCCTTGGCTTTGTGCGCTCAGACAGTTTCAATAAGATGAATTTGATGCCGTGACCCGAGCATTGAAAGCAAATTATTCTGTACCATGAGTGACCTCGCATCAACCATACAAACACAGCAGCAAGCACTCAAGTGAGGACATACACAAGAAAAATTATCTCTGTGTAGTAAGAGCTAAGATCCAATTTGACAGCAAAGTTTGGCAACAAAGGGCGATTACTCTTGACAAAACATTGCCAGAAGCCATGGACATGTAATGCTGAATGCAGAACCTAACCTTTGTCACCCTTACAAGTCAGTTCTCGAAACAGCATGTCTTCAGCTCATGTGCACACAGCCACGGGAGCAGTGCACCAGGAGCTGCAGGGAGCTGCAGGCACAGGAGGGATGCAAGGCTTGAGGTACAGTGCAAGACCAAGAGGTGCTTTCTGTGGGCTCACCAGCTGGTGGCAAAGCCCATGGGCCTCCTGAGAGCATCCTCCTGCCCCAGCTGTCCCATCTGGATGTGACCCTGAGATGGGAATGTGAGAAGCACATGAAGAAGAGGGGAAGTGACATGGAGCTTCGTCCACAGTGACACCCTGGAGCTTTGTATAAACCAGCTGGGCTAGAGCCACATGCAGGCAAGCCCAGGTAAACCCAGACAGGAGAGGAAGGGAGTTTCAGTAGGTGTATTGCTGCACATATTATAGAAAGAAGAAAAAATAACCCCAACATTTTTCCTTTTGCAATTTCTGAATTACCTCCCATGCCTACTTCCCTTTCTCAAAATCCACATAGCTATGTCATCAGAAACACAAGGAAACTGGTTTTGTTTAGTAGGCAGTTTATTTCAAAACAGAGAATGGACCATAAAATAAGATGTAAGAACTGTTTAGTAGTTCATATGTGTTGGCATCCAGTCAGGAAATTTCAGCTGTCATAAAACAATAAGGGATTAGAAAAGCAATTAATTCAAAACAGAAATATGCTGACAGTGCTTTGCAAGCATAAAAGAGTCTTGCAAGCAACTCCATACCTGCTTAGCTGGGGTTCCTGTTTTCAGATTAAGCTTTCACAGTACACAAGCAAACTACCCAAGAGGCAAAGTTTTGCTATAGATGTGCAGCTTCTAGATTGCCTGGAAGTCATTCTCATTTGTGCATGGGCAAAGGTAAAAGGAAAAGGAACAAGGAGCTCAGGGAGTTGAGCAGGGTTTTACAAGGTCAGCCTTTCTCCCCCTGTGGGGTACTTTGTTCTCACCTAAGTCTTCCCCAGGTCAGCTCAACCTCTTTCCCCTCCCTCCTGCGGTACCAAATCCTTCCCACGCTGTCGCACCCCACCTGGCAGCGTAGAACCAGCACTGCTGGAATGCCAGCGGCAATGCCGGCAAGCCCAGCCACAGCTGCCTGCACTGCCTCGGATTGCTGTGAGAATTCCGGTGTGGTCCAGGCTGGCTTCCCCGTGGGCAAAGTCCACAGGAGGCGTAAGGCAAGGGAGCCTCAGCAGGAAGCCTCCTGCAGTGTTTGAAGAAGGAAAGTTTGAATAAGGGCCAGCACTAATGAAATCTGGAGGAGCAAACACTGCTGTATTGCTAATAGAAATCTTGCCCTAATTTCTTCTTCAAATGCCCATTGAATTATCCACGTGCAGCTTTCATCCACATCTCTTTTGATGTTTCTAGTCATCCCACTTGGCTTGCCATCACGTGTGTGTTTTATTATCCTCACCTTATCAAACGCTCAGGGAGAGCTGTTATCAGCCTTGTGGCTGGGAGAGAAGGCTGTGGCCAAACCAGCAAGACAAGAACAGGCTGGAAAGTAAACTGCCGCTTGCAGCCTTGCTGATCACACAGCGTGGTAGCAAAGCAGCGCCCAGGGGAGGTCTGGACTGAAGCTTCAGCCTGAGCATGTTAACAGAATCTTGTTAAAGGATCTTGTTTAAGCATGTTCAAGCCCTGGGTACTGTGTAAGTCTCTATTCTGTCCTCTGTGTTGTATCCATATGTGTTTTTAAGTAAGTGTGTTTTATGTATGCTTAACTCTGCCACACGTTTTACTTAACCTTTGTCAAGAAGATTTTTGGAAGGCAAAAGATAGCTTGCAAACGTTGGAAACTGCTTTATGTCATTCATAATGACAAAACACAAACTGATGAGCACTGACAATCCTGGAAGTTTTATGTTGTTGGTTACTCTAAGGGCAAGGAAAAGAAGAGAGGACCCCCTTCTTAAACTTAATAACTATAGCAATAAATTCATGTTTTAAGCCTAGTTAAACATAAGTTCTCAGCAATTGCTCTAGGCAGTCCCAATGGGGAAACTTAAACAGAACCAGCTACTGCAAATATGCTAATTTTGTTCTCACTTAGAAGGAAACTAATCAATAAATAGGGAGATCAGGTAGAGCAGAGTAAAAAATGTTGCTATAAGTGGTCAGCAAGGGCTAATAGCAGGAGTAGACAATGGCAAATTGTTCACAAGCTTTCTTGCAGGTCAGGATATCCAACGTGTGATGAACTGACAGTTGAGGAGGATACAATCCCTCTACTCCACCTTGACTCTTCTACAGAGACTCCTGGTGCTAAACCTTTTGGCTGGTAAGAGGAGAGGTGAACGTGGTTGCCCCTCAGAAGGTGCTGAAACAATTTGTACCAGTAGCTGCTATAGGCTTCTGATCCGTACACATGGTGAACCACTGATCATATAAATAAAAAAAAAAGTATCCTGGAAGAATTTAATTTTAATTCAAGAAGTTTTAGCCTGTCATTGTTAGTATCCACTAACTGTTGGCCCTGAGGACCCCAGCAAGCTCTGCAGCCTTCTCCCTGCACTGAGGAGTCTGGCTGCCAGTGCCCCCGACCAGCCCTGTGATGGTACCAGCCCTGGATCAGCTCCTGGGAAAAGAGCTGCATGAGGATGACAGCTGGGCCATGGCTGTCCCCGGTTGCTGCCACTGTCCCTGTCCTGCCCGCCTTGTGCGGGTGCAGCAGGGCTGTGCCCTTGTTGGTGGCAGCATGGCCTCGCCAGCCCCCAAGGAGCAGCCCACTCCTGCGGCTCCCTGGCACACCAGTCGTCGCAGAGCAGGATGCAGATCTGTGAGCACAGCATGCCACCAAGAAGCTGGCAATTGAGTCTTTTCATTGAAAATTTCCAATGTCTTTACACAGGTCTCGGTCTTCAGGTGCTGCATGTTGCCGCAGCCCTGCTTGCGTCAGCGGAGCAATGCCAATCTAAGCCAGATGGGACACCGACCTACCCGCCAATTAAAAAATACCCAGGCCACCATCAGGCATTCGATCTCAATGCATGTTGTGGTTTTATGACTCCTCCAGACTAGCCTGGTGTGCTGGTTTTGGCTGGGATAGAGTTAATTTTTTCCATAGTAGCTAGTATGGGACTATGTTTTGGATTTGTGCTGAAAACTGTTGATAACACACTGATGTTTTAGTTACTGCTGAGCAGTGCTCACACAGAGTCAAGGCCTTGTCTGCTTCTCACCCCACCCCACTAGCAAGTAGGCTGGGGGTGCACAAGAAGCTGGGAGGGGACACAGCTGGGACAGCTGACCCCAAATGACCAAAGGGCTATTCCATACCTTATGACGTCATGCTCAGCATATAAAGCTGGGGGAAGAAGAAGAAAGGGGGGGACGTTCGCTGTGATGGCGTTTTGTCTTCCCAAGGAACCGTTACCCGTGATGGAGCCCTGCTTTCCTGGAGATGGCTGAACACCTGCCTGCCCATGGGAAGCAGTGAATTAATTACTTGTTTTGCTTTGCTTGCGTGCGTGGCTTTTGCTTTACTTATTAAACTGTTTTTATCTCAACCCACGATTTTTCTTACTTTTACTCTTCTGATTCTCCCCCCCATCCCACCAGGGGGAGTGAGCAAATGGCTGTGTGGTGCTTAGTTGCCCTCTGGGGTTAAACCATGACACCTGGCATCTTTCCAGGTAAATTAAATGTCCACTTTTTCTCCAGTAGCTCTTAACATATTGAGCACTTAATACTCGAGCATAATGATTTACAAGGAACTGTTCAGTTTTGTAGATGAATGACCAGTAATGGATCCAGTTTCCTGGGACAGATAGGGTGGAAAATATTTTAAAGCAATATCTTATTAATAGTTTATCTTGCATTTATTTTTGAGCAGCTTCAGAGCATCTATTCTATTTCTGTTTTTCTGAGAAAGACAGTTTCTCAGTCCTGTCTTCCCTGCAGAAGCCAACAGCCATTTCATACAGCTGTACTTCTACATGTCAGATGATCTGTTAAATATAATTTCCATCATCCTTCGTTTCATTTGGAGGGAATCTCTTTTGTAATTTTTTCAGTTCCTCCTTTCTTCTGAGTTTTAAAATACTTTTGCACAAGCAGGCTTCTTTTTTTTTTAACTTCCATGTTGCTAGACATCCACACAGCTTACACCATCAGAATGATTAGCCTCAGCTTTTAGGAGCTATGTTTAAGGTACCATAGAGACCTGATGTTCAGAGTCACTCATATTATTTCAAAACTAAAGCACCCCAAAATCACAATACACATTTTAAAATGTTAACCTACAACTTTGGGATACACTATTAAGTAACTAACTTTAAAATTGCCACTTGAACTGCCTGTATTTGCATTTCTACACAGTTATGACACAATTCATTTTTACCACTTCAGGGTGTGCAGTGTATTTTCTTCTCCAGAAGATGTTCCTTAACTGTACGCAGAGATCTGGCAAGCTCAGGGTGTCATCATCACAGGCTCACGTAAGGACAATTCCTGCCTCAAAACCAAAAATCCAGATGATACACAGTTAACTTGTCTGTTAATTTGATGCTAAACGTCTATTACACCACTTAGCCTCCTCAATATTTTGTTTTTTCTCAGATATTTCCTTTGCTAAAGCGTTTGAAATCTCCTGGATGGCAACACTTCCTCTTTCTGTCATGTTATTTCCATTTACCAACAGTGGGTTGCAGCACCCTTTTCCATCTAAGAAGCCTAGTGCACACAAAACTTTATTATACAGACAGAATTGCAGTATATGAAGAAATCATCTATGTTTTCTATGTATCTATAGGTATTATTAGCTTCATAATCTTCTCAATTATCAATTTTAAAAACATCTGCTTTTGGGTGATTGGGTCCTTTCTGTCCCATGAGGTACCAAACAAACAAGCTCATACTAAATTTTAAGCATCCAAGAATCGGCATTGAAACAAAAGGGATGGTGTATATGTTTCACACAAAGCATGTTCATAAGCACTTTGCTTAAATAGGATGCAGATGCTCATCTTCTTGCAGAATAAACTCCATGATCACAAAAGGGATTTTTGTCTCTGTTGTTTAATATCTAAAGCTTTCCAAGATGAGGTTTCATGTTTGTTTTCATAGGGTTCAGCTTTAAGTGACCTTTTCCCCAGAGATCAATACAAACTGACCTCTGGATAAACTCAGGGTACTGTTGTAGGGGTAGGAGTACTATTGAATCGCACCTATATCTGGTGCTGTCTTTCACCAACAGATGCACAGAAATACATCCATCTGCTCCCACTTCCACATGAGGCAATGGCTTCTGGTCAGTGTAACATGCAGTAATTAGGCTGCTTTTGAGCTCTTTGTCGGGCCAATAGTCTACATCTGTAGATCAGTAGGTTGGATTTCCCTTAGCTAGACTTGATTTTTTTTAGTTAGATTTGCTTCTTTGAGCCTTTTTTTGATTCTTCAGGGAGTTGGTGCAGAGCTTTTGCATGTAATTATCTGGATATTTGTCCCTCATGTCCAAATGCAGAGCAGGAATGCAAACCAGAGTAAGAACAAAAGTAGAAACTAAATAATTGTGCAGGAAAATACCATATTACCCAAAGGCTTCAGCAAAAAGCAGAAGTCTCATACATCTCATCTACAGATGTCTTTACTCAAGAATGGGAGCAAATAAATACTTACTAAACAGCAAAAGCTTCTATTACACTTTTGGAAGAAAAACTTAGTCATATGCTTTCCTCTTTTCAGTCAATATAATAGCATCTCTTGGTATAATTCTTGAGGTTGCAGAGGACTTGCTTATTTCTTCTGCCCGGTTTACTACATTCAGATCATCTGCAGCGTTCTGCTGTTAAGGCAGCACCAACCAATGGAAATTTTCACAAACCATTTGATTTTATACTTCGCCCCCTCTTATGTGTAGACTTGGAGTGTGATCTGAAGACTTGGCATTAGAGCAATGTTTATATTACTGCACATGCTTATGTGGTGTTGCCAGTCCCTCCAAATTTCAAAGGCTTTGTGCCTGGCACAGAAGAATCTTGTGTTTTTAAATTGGAATTTGCCTCTGTGACCCTTCTGCTAGACTTTGCCTGGCAGCAGCATTGGCTTCAACTTGTAGAGGTCAAGCTGGGAAAATGGAGTTATTCCATGCCAGTACTTAACAAACTCTTTTTCACAATAAGTAATGAAAGAGGTTTAAGCAAACAATACTTTATTATAGAGGAGAAAAAAATGAGAAAGGAAGCAAAAGAATTATCAAAAGAACCAAAGATAAATGCTTTCTCCAAAATCACTGGATGATAATGTAAGTCTTCATCACTTCTTAGTGAAGGGCTGTGAGGGTATGAACAGCAACCACTTGTTCACAGTTTGTTGTCCTCTTTATTTCTCAAACCCAGGTGTACCTTCACTTACCATCATTTAGGCTACTGGTTAACAAGTCCCACCATTTACTTTGCAGTGATGAGCTGCTCCCCGCAGTGCTCTTCATTAGTTGTCTCTGTTTGCTATTCCTTTGCCCCAGAGATCTCAGCTCCTTTGCAGGAATACCCACAAAGCCCACACAGTGTTCCTGCCGTAAAGGGAAGACTCCCTAAATAGATGTACTAGCAAACTTCCCCCTTTGTCTGTAATGGGGATGCCCCAAGCCTGAGAGCAGCTGGAGGCAATTACCACAGGCATAGTCAGCTTTTCACAACACAGACAGTAACTTTCATATTTCTCTCATAGTTGTTTTTTGTCATGGCTATTTCATAAGGCAGAAGTGCATTCCTGCCTCTCCCCCAACTTCTTGCATAACATTCAACATAACATGCAAACTGATTGAGTCTGCTATTCAGGTGGCACTCTCCACTAAAAACCTATGGAGCACTCCATCCATCCAGGTTTCTATGCCTGTGGTGCTCTCAGCAGAGGGATTGATCTTCTCCTCTTGGCCCACCATGCGTAACCTCAGCCAAGAGATGTTGCTACACCAGGATGCCTGTAGCCCTGCCCTTTCTGTGCAGGGATAGGTCCAAAACTGTGAATTAGGACCTTCTTGGGAAAAGCCATGCACCCAGAGGAAAAGGCTCCTGTGCAGGTTTGTGCAGAGCCATTCTGGGCCATGAACTGCAGACCTTTCCCCCTCTCCCCCTCAGCTTCCCTGCTGAAATAGGTGGGACACATCCCCAGCCCAAGGGAAAGCCTTGGGGCTGCATCCTCATTGCCTGAGACTGGTTGAGTTCAGATGGCCGAGGTCTGACTGAGATAATTTTTCATTGTACTCAGCACACAACATGAAGGAAGGTCCTTGCTGAGTTGTCTGGGACTATCTTCAGGAGAGAAAAAGGTTCAAGAACGCCCAAGAGATCAGAGCTGAAAACTCTGGCTGAACAAGAAGAGCATCTAGGTACAGGCAGGCCCTCAGGCGTGTTAAGAAATACTGCTTGTAACTGGTAGGACTCCTCTGAAGAGTGGGATCCTCTCATCTTGGGTGCTCACCGAGATGCCTGGGCAGACATCGCACAGCCTGGACTGAAGAAATAGCATAGATGGCTCTATTTAGCAGGAGCTGGTGTCATTTTGGGTCAAATGGTCTCACTAAGGGGAAATAATAAGTTTGAGAGACTTCTTCAGAAGACATGCTCAAATACAGTTATTTTGTAAGTGCCTGACTTCTGCAGGTCTCTGGCTGAAGTCCTGGGCAGCCCGTCCGATTGTCTAGGATCTAGTTTCAGGCACCCCAGGGTGGCTGAGGGGGCTGCGTCCCCTCAGTAGTTTTGGGAGGGCCATGGGACTTGGGATGTGTCAGGACCAGTGGTGAGACCTTCCTTCACCCATGCCCTCTGTGAGCCAGAAGAGCAAACAGTCAGCAATGAAGGATTTGGGCTTTTGTGAGGAATATGGCATGTGCCCCAGGCCCCCAGACCGGCACTTTTCACCCTCCTGCCCTCCGTTATCCAGGGCTGGGCTGTGGGGAGCACCGTGCGGGGCTGGCAGGGGATACCCCAGCCACCCTCCAAGGAGCCCACAGCCCCACTGAGCACTGGCCACCAAGGTGGGTCTCAGGAGCAGGGCAGATAGACCATGGGCGGTCTTGTGCCAAAATCGGGTATAACCCCTTAAAGCTTCCCCAGCATCTCTCCCCACCTGCTTTTTACGAAGCACAGCACAAAGCCTTCTCAATGTCATTCCACTCCCAGAATATAAAAATGAATATTTCTACTGAGAGTCAATAGATTTCTCTTTTCGGTGGTGGGGTTTTTTTTCTTTCTTTTTTTTTTCTCTTTTTTTTTCTGGCTGATTTGCCTCATTAGCTTACCAGCACCTCCTGGCAGGGTAAATTTTACACCAATGTATGGACTAACAGAGGGAGTCTAAAAGTCTACCAAACACCTCAAAGAAATGAACAAACAAGCAGGTACAGACATGCTGGGCAGACCATTTCCTCTGGGACAACAACATATGTCTTATCAAAAGGAAATCCTGCATATGACCTTTTGCACTGCACAGCCTCACTCCCAAAATTTATTAGAAGTAAGCAGCTACACCCAGTTTTGACTTCAGCTTGCATTTCATGTATGATTGCACCCCATGCCTGTTCCCAGCTGGCAGCAAACCGCAAACCACGGGGCGAATCCCCGTGCACACACAGAGGTGCTGGAAGTTAAATTACCCTTCCGGGACTCGCGCCCACTGGCAGGTGAGATTTTCCAGCCATCAGTCCAGCTCACAGGGCACGCAGTGCTTGCCCATCTTACGCTGCCAATATCCAGCAGGGTCTCGCCTCCCCAGATTTTCCTCCAGTTAAGCTCTGGGGCACCTTGAATGTCTGAGACAGTCCAGTGAGGGACGTATTCATCCAGTCTTTCTTTTAAATAAATATTTCCTACCAAACCCTAAAAAGGAGGAAGCAATATTGCCAGACAAATACACAAAACAATACAAGAGGCTTGGCTGGACATACTTACTTTTGTTGCTAAAATATGTAGCTGGACAATAGCCATGGCAGGCTTCAACCCAAGTAATATGAAACAGGTTGCATGTTTATGTGAAGACATTGATAAAAGCTCAGGGAATGTATTTTTAAACATTTTTTAAAATAGATGTCTATAAAATCACAAGTGGTCTGGCGAAGATGAACTGGGAATGGTTATTTATTGTTCCTCATAAAAGGAGAACTAGGAGACACCCAATGAAATTTTTGGCAAGCAGGCAATCAAAAGAAAGCACTTTTTCATGCAGTTAAATGAGTTAAATGCAGCCATGTAAACTATGAAACTCATTGTCACAGGATGTCATGGACACTGGGAGTATAAACAGGTTCAAAAGAGTTAAACAGTCGTGAAGCCTAGATCTAACAGTGCCTTTAAAATGTTTCTGAGTGGATGCAGCTTCCAACTCCTGAAATCTATAAAGTGCAGATTTCTATAACCTGGGAGATTATACCAGGGGAAAAATCACTCCATACTTCATCTTTCTTACGCTGTTCTCCTTAAACAGGGAGAAGGCACCGAGTGAGGTGGGCCCTTGGTTTGGCCTGCTTCTGGAGGGCTCTTATTCAATTATGTTCTTAATTAGATATATTGGTTTTGTCCCTGGCAGGCTGTACATCCTACGAGGTGCTTGTTCGGACTCAGAAGTGTAGTGTCTGGCTGGAAGGACTGTGACAGGTACGCACCCCCCCTCCCCTCGATAAATACCGGGGCTTTTCGCATGGCAATCACCGGCCTGTCGTACCACATTTTCGCGCCTTTTGTGCTCTGCCGCGGCAGGGGGAGCAGGAGAGGCGGGACCCCTCAGTCACCAGACGGGGTCTGCAGCCAGTGAGGCGCCTTGGCTCGGAGAAGCTTCTAGATCATGACCAGGTATGACCACAGCTCAGATCCGACCCAGGGTATAAAAGGGGCGCTGCCAGAGACCCCCTTTGAGCGTGGTCTTCTTGGAGCAGTGTGCCTGTGTTCAGGACCTCTCCCCTCGGATTGGGACGCCGCCTGAGGAAACTTCCCAGGGTTGAGTGCTCTCACCTCCTTTGGTGAGTGATTTCTTCCGGATATATATCCTTGAGTGAGCCCTCACACCCCCACGCACCCCGGGTGAGCGATTATATCTTCTGGGTACCCATGAGGGAGAGAGAGTCTCCCCCTTTGTGAGTGAGTGTGTGTGCGCACTTTGGATCATCATTCTTGTGTGTATTGCCGTGTAGTTACAATACCCCGACCTTGAACCTGTTATGTGTTAAATGTTATCAGATTGTTGATTGATTGAGGTTTACCCCTGTTTCTCATTGTTTTCTGAATGTGGTTTCAGCTGTTTTGTGAAATAAAGTTGTTTGAGCTTGTCCCTCATTTGAGTTAGTTTCAGCGTACCTCCATGACAAGGACACAGGGCTGCTCAACGTGCGTCTTGTCACAGACACCGACTGGGATTTAGGAGAACATGGTACATGTCCAGGCTCTGCCACAGACACCTCGTGTGGCTCATTTCAAAATTTTTGCTAAATGAGAGTAGTTTCCCCTTGCCTATCTTGTGATTTTGACTACAAAGCTTTGTGGGGAAGGCGTATGGACTATACACAAAACCTAGCATCGTGAGGCCTCTGCAGCCTGTTTGGATACAACTAATTTAAGATGCAAGAGAACATGGAAAGGAAAGAAATCACTCTAGCTTCCTCCCCTGATGGGAGGAGGGTGGAAGGTAGGAAGAGAAGACTATTACCACGGGGCCCTCACACTTTGTTATGTCAGTATTGCTTTCCCAACGGTATGGAAGAGGTTGCCACATCAGAGAAACGAGCGTGCACAGTTTCAGGCCAAGATGATCTCCTTGGCAGCAGTTAGCGTGACAGAGCGCTAGCCCATTAGCAAAGATTACAAATATTTTTAATTCCACATTGTGACTCATGTTCTGTCCTTCAGTCGCTTGTTTACGTTGCTAAGTAAATATCAGTTACAAGAGGAAATTTTTACTTTGAATTTCCAAATAATTCTTGTTTTTTGAAGGTAGTAAATTAATTGAAAAGATGTTGCCAGTTGCAGTCTGGCAGTTCATGCCCCTGCCCTGGCCACTGTGCTCAGGGGGCTGGAGCTCTCCCAATCTTCAAGGAGTAGGGTCAGGCAGTGGCACTAGGAGCCAAGAACTTACTGGGTTTGCTTGAGGTTTTGTTAGGAAGCCAAGCTTGTGCAGGCCTGATTTGGTTGATCTAGACTTTTCGGCCATTGTTTGCAGTTTATGATGAAAACTTTTGTGTAAAGAGTTATTTAACTCCATGAAAATTGCGGTGAAGATTGCTGGCCATCCCTGTAATGGTGACCAGTTAACAAATATTGCTGTAATTTCCAAACTCTGTTTTGCCAGCAGATGACACTTGTTTGTCCCAAGAGTAGTTTTGTACTAACAGTGCTTAACTCCCTGTAGTACAGTTCTCTTCTCATGGGGAAGCTGTAGAGCATTATGGTACATGAGACAGAGAAGAGAGAACACATTTCGAGCTGTGTTTTGCTCACAAAACAAAACTAGCCATGTTAACCTCACCACCACTTTGGGCCCCATGAATCCGCAGATAGACTAGTGATATGTTGGATAAGGACAGATCATGTGAAGCCAAGTTGCACCACGTGCAGGCCGATCGCCTGTCGTGGGCAGCGGCAAAAGCTCACGACTGGAGGATGAGCCAAGGAGCAAGGCAAGCGAGGCACTCTGAAGGCCAGGCTGGAGCCTTGCTTTGCAGTGTTGAGGCTGAATGTATCCAGAAGTTGAACCTCAATATTAAAAGCCTGAAACCAAACTGTTCCAACAATGCCAAGGGCTTTTGGGATCTGCTCAATCTCATCCAGTGCCACTCTTGCTATCTGCCGCAGTAGCTTAGCTTGTTACCCAGGAAAATCCTTTTGTAAGAGTAGACTGGGAACCCTTAAGAAAGAAAGACTGCATTTGCAACATTCGACCAGACTTTCTAGACTTATCTCCTCAGAAATCTACTGCTGTGGAGTGGTGACACCTAATGGTAGGGACACAATGCAAGACAAGGATACAGCAGGGGTGCAAATGAGCTAAAAAAACTGTGTCACTCTCCATGGATACGAAGTAAATGTCGGGATATCTTCTATGACTTACACCCCCAGCTATGCAGAATTTTAATGCAATGTCTCCTTTTCAGTCTTCGCTATCTCAGTGTAATGTACCATTAAGATCTGCTCATGGAGACTTCATTTCAAGTTCTGATATTATACTAGCCCTTTCCCCCTCCTGTGTTATTCTCTGCTCTGCTGACTCTGGCCTACCCTTTTTATTAAATCCTGCAATTTGTAGCTTGTCTCAGAGCAGCTTGTTCAGATTAGACTTGCCTAGGGGCTAGTTTAAATTGCTCACATGACTTCTCGTAAGAAACATTACACACATGTTAAATTCATGAGCCAAAGTAGGCTTGTGTGTGGAGTGCTCACCATTTCCCTTTGCCCTTTCCAGGTGGCTTTTTCCTCATCTTTCCACACCTTTCCCACATTCCCCTTTGCCTCTCCCCACCGCCCTTCCATGCCTTTGTATGGAAAGAAAGAGAACCTCGTCTCTGTAGAATGAGACACAGCAATCCAGTCTGACTATTTAAATATTCAGGATTGGAATCTGTCCCTATAAAACCTGTTTGTAGATAATTGTAATACAGTATGCAAACATAGCTGAAATGTGGAAAGAGAGCAGAGGGAGCCATTCACATATCCAGTGCATTAATACAGGAAGGAGGCATTTTTGCCTCTGGTTCTGGAAAGCACAAAGCAAGAGTGGTTGTTCCCACTTAAATTTTGTTTCAGATTGCCCTGTATTGCTCTCAGTGCAGAGAATAGCAGTCTTCTGCAGTCCTACTCAGTCCTATTCCTGGTCAGTACAACCCCAACGTGTCTTCCAGAGCTGAGAGCGGGACTCCTGCCACTTTGATTACTGGGGTACCTTTCCTGGAAACAGCATCCCTAGAGGGTCACACCCACTTAGAGCTCTGTTACTCTGCTATGTCAGGAATACAGCCTTCTTCTAACTTTGGCTTCTTCTAGCTCTTTGCTGGAAGGCTAGCAGGTGGTCAGTATGCTGGTGCGGGCAGACAGGTTTGTTTGGCTTGGAGGTGAGCATCTACAAAACAAAATCACTCTCAAGTGTGTCTGAGACTAGTCACAAATGGGGGGTGGGTAACAACAAGCTATGCTTAGCCCAGCTGCTGTGAGCTGAAGAAATGATGCTCAGTAAAATTAAATTAAAATAAGTAACTGGGAAGGCAAGAAAAATCCTACTAGTGCCTGTGTTGAGGGGAAGGCTGTGACATTTTGCCCTCTTTAGGCATCATGGAGGAGAGCCATAATGAAGCATTTCTTCTCAACAAGAGGAAAACCATCTGGTAGATTTCACACCTCCTTAGATGCCAGGTAGTTCAAACATGAGACACTACCAGGCCTTCCTAGTTCCACCTCACACAAAACTACTGCTCCTGCTTGTAGCTACTTAACAGACTGTGGCTATTGCAAGTGCAAGTGGCAGTACGGCAATGCAATTAAGCCAGTCGTCTGTTCCAGCTAGCAGAGCATGATCAGGCTGTTTCCATGGTGGGGAGAGCTGGCTGAAGGAATGACACAGCCACACTGTTTTCCCATCTGGATGTAATCTGAGCTGTTAGCGCTATGTAAAACTGGATGGTGAATGGTTTAGAGGCTGGTCCTGAAGGACCACGTCTCCCTCCATGGACCTCCATGTAAACTTAGATAATTGGCAACATTTTTCCTGAAAGTCTATAAATGTGTGCCCAGGACATGAGTCATTTGCAGCAGAAGGACCTCAGCTGTGCAGCACCCTCGTCCCAGCAGCCTGCCGGACCTTGCTGGTCTGTGGTAATGCTTACCCAGCTGGTATCATGCCTGGATTCCCCATCTGAATCAGCTGCCCTAGGCAGACTGGGAAGCTGCTATGCACTTTTTGGTCCTTTGGTCTAAAGCTCTTCCAAAGTTAAAATTCAATTACAGGGAGTTCCCCTCCTGGGAACCTTCCTGCCCCATTCCCAGGGCTGGAGGACCTCTGCCAGCCTCAGACCTAGACCCTAGACCTGTCAGCCCTCTTGTACCCTGTACTGTCCTGCTCTTCCAGCCTCCTTGCTAACCCAGGGTATTTCCCCAGCACTTCAAGAAATGTAGTCCAGAAGAAATCCCCATCCTTCCTACAACAGACTGCTGTCTGTGTGGCGCAGAACTGCAGGCTGCTTGCCTTCACTCCACACCTCTTTTTGTTTCCCATGGCCTCTTCCTCCACAAACTTCCCTGTGATCTTTTCTGTAACTCCATTGGGGCCAAATGCTTCCCTTTACTGAGCTGTGGAGAAACCCCCACCCGTTCTGAAAACCGTTCCCATAAACGAATTTCCCCTGGCACTCCCACTCCCATTCCTTTCCACTGTAAAGAGCCTCTCCTTTTAAATTAATTACTGGAAATTATAGAAAGTTCATTTTCATACAACCAGCCAAGGACATACATGTCCCAAAACAACGTGATTCAGGGCAGCAAAGGTTCTTCCTAGAAATTTTTCAGTGCTTGGTTACACAGATATTTGGGTTAAAACAGTAAAGTCACAAGTGCTTTCCTTAGATAATATATGATGTCATCGGACAATGAGGACCCAGATATGCACATAATTGCTGACAGTAAATATCTACTTACTGTTAGTGTGCCTTAAAAGTATGTGCTTACTTGCTTTGCCCACACACCCACTGGGGGTCCTGGGGTGCTTAGCCATGGCAGCGACAGCAGAGCAGTGGGTTGGAGCAACTCCACAGTAGGTAGAGAGCTACTAATACTAAAGGAGGGTAGCTTACCTTCTTCAAGGAAAACAATCCGATTTAAGGCTGTTACAATTTTAATCTAAAACATACAAAACATATTCACCTAAAATTGGACATTATTTATTAGTGAATAAAAGTAAACAGTAACTTAATGCAGCTGAGGCAGTAGGTCACATGCTTTCCTGGCATGCTTGGTTGTAAAAGCAATCTGGTGTATTGCATCGCAACGTACTCAGAAATGCCTTTCTTATTTATTGTTGTATTAGTGATTCTTTATTTGGACTACACAAAGCTACTACACAAAACTATACAGAGAAGACTAAATTCTCTGCCAATATAAATCATGTTAGAAGGAGATAATTTCCATGTACTGACACCCTGCCCAGTCCAGCCTCAACCAGCCTCAACCTGATGATAGCCAAGTGATACCATGCAGATGTGGGACTTTCTGGCTATATTTGGTGTTAGATAGTTGAATATTTCATAGAAAATTGTGACTGCATTTGCAACGTGTCAGAAAGAACTTTTGAAGAATTTAGGTTTCCAGGTTATACACAAAAGCTGGCTGAGAATTCATAAATGGAGTCAGCATCTACATGGAAAGAAGACAGTCTTCAAAGAGCCATACATCTTGTACTGAAGTACAGGCAAAAATATTCTTAATGTCTTTACAGTGTTATTATTAGATGCCCCTTTAATTAACGTTCATGAATATGAGCAATGCAAATTATTTTGTTTAGATTTTTTATTTACTACATGACTATTGCACAAATTACAGAACACCCCCCCCCCCTACTTTTCCTTATGGACATCTCTCTGGAGAGACATACTATTACAATTTCCAATTCAGTACATATTGTTGTGTACATCCAAAAGATTTATATCCTAGTCATGTTTTTATTGGATGTACTGACTTATTTGGCTTTGATGCTGTGTTCTGTACATAAAAGTATTTTATATTTTGATGTCCTGATGGTGGCAGTAGGAGATTTTACAACAGAGTTTGCAGAAATCAATGATCCAGCAGTAAACAGCCCATTACGTCTTCAAGAGAAAAGCTGCCTAACACATCGTACCATTACTTATTTTGTTCTCTCCATTCAAACACAACCCAAGTGATACATTCTCATTTACACACATCAGATAAATAACCAGGATTTATGAGCTCTTCAAGAAGCACTGATAGAAGTGAGCTATTGCCTGAAACACAGAAATTTCCCTCCACAAAGTTTTCTTGAGAGGAGAAAGGAAGAAGCGTAAAGGAAGAGGAAAGCTGCAGACAGAGGACCCCTATCCGTGCCCTTTGGATAGCAGAATACACCCTGCACCAAACATCTCCACGAGCACTTCGCTGTCTGTGTCAGGGTATTCATCCTGCCCTTCCTTGGGGAACAAATGGAGGTTATATCCATGATGATCAGAGGCCATCTGTTGGTGACAGCAGGCGAGCTGTCATCACACATGATTCGTGTAGGAGGCAGGAGCAAACCTCCTGTGTTGCAGACATGCAGCACCGAGCACATGCTCTCCCAATGTTCTTACCTGCTTCACAGCTTGCTGCAGCCGGGTGCTGTGAAAACAAGACCTTTTTTCCCCTCTGTCTCCTCTTGCTGTGTTCTCTGTGCTCTGGCACCGTGTCTAACTTCGCTCACTTGATCCCCCGTCCATCAGGGACATGAGATGGCTGGGACATCTGTAGCCTGGACTGGGTCAGCCCCGGTACCCAGGCTGGGCATCCCCAGCAGCACCAGCCCTGCTCAAAGATGGGAGAGGAGACACACTGGGTCCTTCACCACCCAGGAGGGGCAGCAAGGGTGGCTCTGAGCTGTGCTGGTGACTGTGGCAGTGTGAGGATCACAGGTAGCAAGGGGCACCACAGCTGGCCATGGTGGGGCCCTGACGTCCTGGCATGCCACTAGCAGAGGCAAAGACTGTCTTGGTCCTGCAGACCTTATGGTGCCAATGTATCCATGACGTAATTAGAGAAGGGCTAAAAAGACAAAAAAGCAGGGAAGCACAGGTACAAACATGCCACGAAGGGACATGAGTGGGTAGATGCATGGTCCCTGCCTCTGCTGCCCTCTCCTTCATTTGGCTTGCGGCTGACACAGCAGCCATGTTAACTAGGAGCGATTAACAAGAGACTTAAGCAGCTCAAGAAGTCTGCCAGATTTTTTGTCCTTAAAAATTAAACAGCAGTAATTAAAAGTGGTAATAGGGCTTTAAGAGACATTAAAAAGAAAAAAAAATCTCTTTCCACTGAACTGCCAGAGACTCCTTAAAAATTATGTTACAGGAAATGAATGCCTGGAAGTGGAGCAGAATGGATATATTCACTACTCATATCGCAGAGGCAGACTCTGCTGCACGAATCCTTGGGAAGAGAAGTTATGAATGCCAATAGCTTGATCCTTATCCTGCACTTACTGTGGTGTAAAGGAGGAGCAGCTCCACAGGGAGCTCAGGGAGTTAAATCAACTCTAAAACTGATTTGCAAGGACCTGAATCACTCTGTCTTGTGCTCAACCCAGAATAGTGAGCTGAGATTGTAAAACTGTTGCCGTGGCTGTTGTTAAAAAAGTGGTCTTGAATAAAACTGGGATACTATTGAAAATTAAACCAAAAAATGTAGTAGGACCTTAATAACTGAGAGCATGCACCAGCTATTGTTTCACAGACTGAAATTGTAAACCTGTGTTAAGGCTATCAGAAAATGAATTTGGAGCATTAAAAATTTCTAAAGCCTTTTGAGTCCCTAGAAAGATCATTACTAGGCAACGTATTGCTGTAGTTCCTGTCACAAGGCGCTGAGATGGTACAGACCCGACTTCATATCAGCCGAGCTCCCTCCACCCTCGCGGTGCAGAAGAGGGAGCCTACTGCACACTTCAGTGCCATAAAGTGCCTTTGTGCGAGAAGATCTTTGCCACCGCGAGGAGCATCAAGTCAGCAGGAGTCTGCTGAGGCACGTGGGGTGGGAGGACTGAGATCTCCAGTTATCAGCATCCCTCTGGTTGAACCACAGACAGCCTGGTTATTTCCCACATTTGCTAATCAGTGTAGCTTTGACCTTTCCCTTAATGCAAGTTAGCACTTTTTCCCTCTATTTAGCAGGTTGAATCTGACTCAGAATGCCCCATGGGAAACACTTCAAATGAACAGGTTTCATAAAAATTCTTTGACTCTAAAGTGGCTTAGTATTTCATGGGTACCGCTACTGACTTCATTCAGTATGACTACTCTTTTTATGGTGCATGCAGTTTTCTCATTTACTACTGGGTGGATTTGTGGCAAAAGCACTCAAGGAGCTCGCAGTCTCTTCAAGGCTTTGCCTTTCTCTTTCAGCCATAACACCGAATGTGACACTTTCTCTGCGATAGCTTCTGTAGTTTTGAATAGGGAAAATAATACACCACCTCTCAGAAGTATTAAAAAGCTCCGTTCCTCATATTTATGAAGTGCTTTGAGTTTTCAAGAGAAGGTGCAGTGTGCTGTAAATGCAAATTATTAGTAGTTATTACTCATGTAAATAAAAGAGAATTTTTATTTGGCAGGTCTCAGATGAAGTGGAACAGTCATGTCAAATATGTGCTGTGTTAGTAACAGATGGGTGAAAGGAAAACCAAAACCCCAAACTGTTGGGATTCCTATCAAATCTACACACAAACGTATTGGCAGAGGTCAGTGTCAGGTCTAAGGCTCTGCTAAATGTTAGATAGGATTTACTAGGCTGTTGCTCTCTCAACAAGATTTATCGCCAAAAGGCTGTTTTATTTCTTACATCCTTATACCCGTTGCTTTATAGCGTATCGGTTGTTTAAATATTTGTGTGCATTCAGGAGCAGCAATTTCATCTCTCTAACAGAAAAATGTTGCAGCTGGCAGTGGCTCTGGGCCAATAATACACAGGATGTTAGAGCAGCCCTGTGTGCAGTGTTTCTCTGCCTCAGCAATCTGGATTATGTTTTTGTAAGTTTATTTGATCATGGCGCTCATGAAAATTACAAATTAACATCAGTAAGTAGGAACTGACATGGTCTCAATGTATCTCGGGTAATCTTTGCCATAGGTCTTTTGTTCAGCTCAGTCCTGACCTGCCACGTTCCTTCCTTTCTCCAGGTTACACTCCTTTCAAGACTGACACTGGTGCACCATAGAAACTAAGATGCTAAGAGAACCGAAGGAGGATGACAAACTATGTAATGTGAGGCTAGCATGAAACCCAGTCAAGTTCCCTATAACAAGGAATATGAAATAATGATACTTCAGTGCTGTAGTAAATGACCAACAACCAAGACTTTCCTTAAAGCCCTGAGCATTTAAAAATATACGTAGCTACATCCCTACTTTGCAATGCATTCTTCTGTCAGTTTAACCTCTCTCATTTGCACAAAACTATTGGTTGCCTTTGTTCATGCTTTAAGTGAATTGTTACTCTTGAATGTGATTGTAAGATTTGGTCCTTAGATGAAGAGAGCGTTAGCGATTAAAAACTGATACAAGGTGGCAAAATGACGCTGTTTAAACCTCCAATACTAATTTCACACACACACAAATCACACCAATCTTTGTTTTTTAACCACTTTAAAAAGTTATTCACTTCTGCACTGGGAAAAATATTAGTCATCATCATGGATTTTGGCAATACTGAAAGAAAAGAACAACAAAAATTTAGCATTACATAGCAAGCTATCCACACTCTACATTTGCTAAGATGACATCCCAAATATGCCCCAGGAGGGAGGCAGGCAAACGTGAAGTTGCCTCAGTGAAGCCATTTACAGGAGCAAATCATTACCTCACAGTGTGTAAGTCCAGATTAAGCTCATGTAACTAACCTGAGCAAAAGAGTCACTTCTCCGCTGAAGAGCTGTTCAGTAGGTTAGAGCAAGAGAGATCAATAGAATCAGCTTTTGCCTGCATTTCCATCATGGGAGCTTACAGGAAATTAAATGGAATTTAATGTAACACCGTATTACCATCCTGCCATTTAATTGCATGGTAATATATCACATAAAGCATTCCCCAAAGTTTAGCCTGTTAGTTCATTTGGTTAACTGAACATTTAGCACTTCATCCCCTGTCTCCCTACCCTCTGTTCCCTCCTCTCTGAAAGAAAAATTGATCGATTCATTCATTATTGGCTCGTGATGCAGAATAATTTGCTCTCCTGTCCAGTGTCAGTATCCAAGTGTCCTTATCTGTTTGAAAAAAAGAATAATAAGAGGGTGAAAGAGAGAGGCTTTTTAAAGGAAATCACAAGCTAAAAACCGTAACACTTGCAGAGACCAGTACACTTCATATTTTAACATTAGTCTCCATTTCTGTGACAAGCTAAACAAACCCATCACATCTGAGCATCCCCGCACTCACACCTCAGGCTCACCTTTGCACCGCAATTACTGTACCAGTGGTTTTAATGGTCAGGACATTTGGCTTAATCACATCTACCTTTCCAACAGCTGGGGAGGAAGGCAGCCTGCCAGCATGCTCCCAGTGTGGGGCTGTCGCTGCCTTCTCCTGCCTAGGTGCAAGCCCACTTGGTGGTGTGTCTGAGCCACGGTGCTGGCCTGCGTCCCACATCTGTGCTCCTGCTGGCACACTTCGAGGTGCTTCTGCCCATGCTCATGGGTGCCAGGGAGCAGCTTTAAACTCCTTCAACCCACTCCTGAGAAGTCAGCAGCTAACTGGGTGCTCTAGTCTAGGACTGGAAATTTGAAAATGAAAATTTTAGCAAGTCTGGTTCACAGTATTTTTTTATTAGAAAAGCAAAAAATTTAGGAGGAATGAGGATTCATGCAGCTGGATTTCCCCAAACACTTCCCTGTTCTGCTCAGAAATTATGCCCAAACAAATTTTGAGGCTTTTTCATGCTTATCTCAGATTTCCAGATGTTTGATGGCTATAACTGATTGTACAACGCTGTCTCAGAGCTAGGACTTGGCTCCCACTATTAGAAGATTTGACCATACTGTGGCAAGGTGCAGTCCCACCATCTGCTGATGGGAATGAGACTTGCTGCTTTGCAGTGTGTGGTTCTCTTGGGCTCCGTCCTATCAATGTCACCACCTGGGAAAAGTCATATTAGGGGATTCAGAGAACAGAATAATTCACTGCACAGTTCTGTACTGCACACTGCTGCATGAGATCAGTGTCCCAAACATTACCTCTTAACCCTTGTAAGGATGGCCACACGGGAATCAGGTGGAAAAGAAAAAACATTGCAAAAATTAATTCAAAGCTATAATAATTTTTGCGAATTGTTAAAGAACATAAGCCCTGTAAACAATGTCCACTACTTTTTGTAACTCAAAATGCTCAGCTAGCAGTAGGCACCAGATCCTGGAGTTTCTGAAACCTGATCTGGGATTTTGCCTCAAATTTCTGCCTGCATAGCATTAGAAGTCTCATAAAAGGTCAGAAAGTAGAGGACCCCACACAGAGGAATCATAACAAAAGCTGGTGGAGTGCTTGTTGCAGGTGGCGAGATGGGAGAGTTGTGCAAGCTTCACAGAGCACAATGCACAAGCTGTCTGATTTCATGTGAGAGCACTCACATGAAAGTCCAGTTAGCAAGTAAACACAGGCTGGTTTACGAAAAAGACATTGCCATGTTGCTCCAGTGGCAGCTCGAGCTGTGAACAGCAACGATGTTTTTTCTTTTCCTTGAAAAACCACAATATATCCTTGCTGAAATGTAAAAATCTGTTGTAGCTTAGTTTTGGCCTCTCTTGGGAGCCTTGAAACAAGACAAATATGACTACTCTGTCCTCACAAAGCAGAGCAAAAACATGCAACTGAAAAGTTGGAAGCTGTTCTTCCTGACCTCAGGGAGGAAACACCAAGCTCCTTTTAGCTTCATGCTGGTTTTCAGTTTTCACAGTAGGTCGTTCACATCACAAAGTCCTCCTGCAGGAACCCCATGCAGTCGTGACCCATTCCAGGTAGCTCTGGAGAGGGGAGAGGAAGCAGTCACCAGCATCATTGCAGAGGCTGCGGATGGAAGAGCCCTTGCCACCAGGTCCAAGAAAGCCTCCCCAGAATTAGGCAGGAGGAACAGCAGCCTCAGAAGAAAGTCTGTCTGTCTTTCTCCTCTCCTCACCCACATCACTAAACTTTGGAATAGGCAATGAGATATTGCTGCTTAAGGCTGCCTGTATATGTGCGAAGAGCTGCTTAAGAAATGCTGAGTTGAAGAAATGAGATTTGCCTTTGGTTTCCACTCATAAAGCCTGCAGTCATTCCTGTCTCTTATGTGAGTAAGGGGTATGGTTTAATCCATTCCTGTGGATTTCCTCCTAATGTTAATAACATCGCTGGTCCAAGAGGATGCAAATGTTAAAGGAAGGTGCTGTTATGGAGAGAAAGGAGTGTCCTGTCTCAGGAAGGACTTTCCTATCTGGAGACCTAGAGCTGGACTTTGCATTTTTTGGTGACCAGTGCTAAGACGAGCATCAGTGTCATGTGGCTGTGCTGCCTCGCTCAGCAAGCAGAGAACTAAGCAAGTGAAATTTGTATTGAAGGGAGCTTTTTCCCAGTGTACAAGTACAGGTACACCTACAACAAATTGCAGCTACTGGATGAATCCCTGATGCTAAAGATGCTTTGACACTGTGTCCAGAAGTCCAGCCTGCAGGCTATTACAGGGTTGTGATTTTCTCAGTAGCTACAAAGTGAAGATGAAGTTTTAGCAGTCTGAATATTAGGGTTATTCAGAAGCTTTCAGGAGTCTAAATAGGTCAAAACTCAATAAACAGGTCAAAACTCAGTAAATACTTAGGTTATATGCACAGTATTTATCAAAATGGCATTGGTGCAGGCAGACATTATCAACAACTGGGAGATAAGGCTGAATTTTTGTGCTGAATTTTTGTGCTGTGTATTCCAGAGAGACTGAGTGATTGCCAGTGCTCACGTATCAAGTTCAGTCTAAGAGGATGGCCAATTCCTGCCATTTCTCCTTACCCTGGAGCATCTTGAAGAAGACCTATACCGAACACCCTGGAGACTTTCTGCAGGATGGAGCTGGATGGAGATGACCTGGAAGAGGTCGCTCACCAGCGTTACAAGTGCTGCCTCTGCACCATGATTCTGCTGGTAGAAATCCAGCAGTGAGCAGGATGTGCTGGAGGCTTCGTTTTGCTACTGGCAGACCTCTTGACGACAAAGCCCTTTCACAGGCAGTTGTAAACCAGAAAGGCAACAGATTTTAGTTCTCTCTGAAGGAGAGGGCATTTAATGCTCTCATTCTGTCTAGGTCTTATCTGTGCAAATTGTGCTTTTTTTTCCCAATGGGTAGAGATAAAATCTAATCAGAAATGGCCTATTGCTGTATTTGTTATCCTGTTGCAATGAAATGTAGACCTCCAGAAGGTAATAGACAATAAATATCATTATCTCTTTCACAGGAGTAAAGTACTCAGATGTAAGAGGAAGAAATACATAGACTAAACCAAAGCTGATGACTGGGAGCAAAGAAACATTAAAAAGACAAAGCATACCAATGTTCGGCTGCATTGGCTCATTTGTCAGAACCTGTGGTTCTCTGATACGAAAATGTCAGATTGAAGGGTCTGTAAATCACTGTTTAAAGGGTCTGTTTCTTCTGTGCTGCGATGAACAGAACTCTGTGTAAACACCACTTCATGTCAAAAGATTAAATATGCAGTCATTTGAAGAGCTATATAATTTCTGTGTATCAGCATCGCAGGAGCAATAAAAGGAAGAGATGTAGGAGTACAGGTGGATAGCCAAGAAAATGCAGCAGAATGACTTGGATTTGTTAAAAACTGACTGAAAAGCGAACAGCGAGCAAATGCTAAGAAATGATCAGGCCAACAGTTGAGACTGAACTGCCTTCCCACTTGAGATCAGGATCCAGCTGCAGGGCTGATGGAGATGCTAACATGGCTTCTACCCTCACCAAATTAGCTTAGTGACTCAAGAAAAAAGTTCCAGTTACCTTCAGCTGGCTCACCTGCCAGGAGGCTACATTGCCGCAGGCACTCACACACACAATTATAATGTGTGGAACAGAAAAAAATGCATGTTGAAAAGAGCACTTACTGAATTTGACACGTCGGCTGAGGCAGTTGTTCTGCTACTGTAAGGAGATGAATTTCTTGCATGCTATGTTATTATTTTTAATGTTCTGCAGGAGGTGAATTATTCAGGATTAGGAAACATAAACTACTGAAAAATTTTGCAGGTCTGAGTGCCTCTTCACATCTATAACGTCCTAATTGTTCTTTGAAATCTACTGTAGGGAGGGTCTCGCCCACCAAATGCTGTGCCTAATCTAAAATGGCCCATGCTAACATTTCCTGTAGCTTGAAAACAAAATGAGGAGGAAAAAAAAAATAAAGAAAGGACAAGACGAGAAACAAGGGAGAAGGAGAAAAACATGGGAGAAATGTGGTTGTATTGTTAATGAATGTTTGAATTGCTACTTTTGATGGTCACTTTTTGAGAAAAAAGTAAAATAGGGAAATGAGAGAGATTCTCTCATGCCTATTTCTAATATGTCTTACTGTCTTAGAAACTTATGCTGAGGATTCAGACATCTGTTCTGCAGGACAGATGTGCTATAAAATACAAATGATGATGTCTTTGTGGGGGAAGAGGTTAAGCCAAAGCCCATTAAAGTCAATAAAAAATTCCTGTTTTTTTCAATGGGCTTTGGATCAGGCACAAAGTAAGTGATGAGGAACTGTGGGGTTTCTGCTCCCTGCCCAGCTCTACCACAGGGTTCTCAAATGACCACACCAAATAATTTACATTTTATGCCTCAGTTTCCCTACTTTTCTGAGTCTTCTAAAGTGCCTACCCAAAGGTATAATCAGGCTTAATGGCTCATAAGGTGATGGAAAAATCTTAGAAAGTGCTATAGGACTGCAAGGTATTCCTGGTACCCAGCAAATGTTTTCTTTTATGGCTGGTTAAACACTTAATGTTTAAGATACGAGGGGCTGGTGAACACAAGTGTTAATAACAGGTTCCCATAGATTAGGTTTTCTCCTGTGGATCTACTTTGAACTTCATCCCCGTGTTTATTTAGCTGTGCATATGTGTGTGCATGGCCCTGCATGCAGCAAAGGGCCAGAAGGACCGAGCCACTCCCTAAGGAAGCTCTGACAGAGGATCTGTGCAAATGTGCTTCCTCTTCCTTTCACTCCCCAACCTTAAGGTCAGAGGATCTGGAAAATCCTCCTCCACCCTGTGACTTGATCTGACGATTGTAAGAGAACCGCGGTTCCCCCTCGCCTTCCGCTCCCCACCCTTCCCTCTCGCAGCCTGGTAACCCTTTAAAGCCTTTTCCAGATTGATGCCTATCAATCTGAGGCTCCAAGGAGGTATATGGGGGCGTTGGGTGCTTGTGTTTTTACAGGCTGAGCAGCCCTGAGCATCCTAGGTGGTAGGATGTTTCTGTGACCCTCAATGGGCCAAGGCAACATGTGAAAACAGTGTCTCAAAGGGTGTTCAGGGGCATTGCTTCCTGCTCCCAGACAGACAAGAGGCAAGCCTGGAAAACGCATCAATTATTAACTCAGTTGAAAAGAGTTAAGTGCTTTTTTATTTATTTCTTTTTTCATGCTTAATCTCAGATATTTGGATTCAGGTCAGCCAAGTCAGGAATTCCTGCCTTTGGCTTCCAGCTCTGCTGCAGTGTGAGGGGCCCCCACGGCGGCCGGTGGCACTGTGGCCAGTGCTGGTGGCCGGCACGAATGGGAGCACTGGGGCTGCAAGGATGCTGTTTCAGAGGTCTTATTCTGGGTAGATCTCTCCCATTGGGGTGCTTTCCCACAGTTACTGGCACTGGCCTTAAATAACTGCTTTGGAGACTCTTAGAAAAGCCTTCAGGGACCCCTGGGTGGAAATCACAGGAAAAAGGACAGTCAGCCAGAGGAGTGTCTCCATGGCCTACCCCACCTTTGGAAAAATCATGAATTAGGCTTCTTTGGGCTGGAGATTTCTTAGGAAAAAAATAAAAATAATAATGGCATTTGGAGTTGTTTTTATTTGCCTGCTGGCTCCTGAGCCTTTTAGTCACACTGGGCTTTTCTCTGCCCCCATCAGAGCTAGAAAGTGACTTTTTATTTTCAATGGAAGGCACGATTTCCACCAAGAAGAGCTGAGGCACTGTTACAAATTCACCCGCCGCAGGCAGACAGTAAAACCACGAGCACGAGCCGCACACCGGCCATAGCCCAGAGGCCCGCACTGTGGTTTGAGATGGAGACTGTCTCACCCAAATGGCGGCTGTGGGCTTGCTGAGGAGAGTGAGGCTGACTTATGGCCCAGCGTGCCCCTTCCTGCCACCCAAAGCCAAGTGCTCTCGGGCACCATGGGTCTTTCAGTTGGCGAATACCCCAGCACTTGGCCTTGGCTGCCATTTTTAACGTAGCACCAGTAAAACGAGGTGCCCAGCTTCCCGGCAGAGGGGAGGCAGCAGCTGCAGCAGCCCTGCTCACACTACAGCCCCCAGGGCCTCGCCTCCTCACCCCCATCCTCTGGAGGAGCGGGCTCATGTCCCTCCCCACAGTTGCCTGTCTGCAGGAAGAGACCTTGCGGTGACATGACCATCGGCTGCCAGTTCAGGTCACAGGTTCACGCCTGTCGGCCAGCTGGGGTGGCTCCTCCTGCATGCTTGTCCTTGCAGGGGCTGGGGGCGCAGGAAGTTGCCTGAAATGAGGTTGTAGAAAGGTGGGGGTCGGTCTCTTCTCCCAGGTAACAAGTGATAGGACGAGAGGAAATGGCCTCGAGTTGCGCCAGGGGAGGTTTAGACTGGATATTAGGAAATTTTACTTCACTGAAAGGGTTATCAAGCATTGGAACAGGCTGCCCAGGGAAGTGGGTGAGTCGCCATCCCTGGAGGTATTTAAAAGGTGTTTGGATGAGGTGCTTAGGGACATGGTATAGTGGTGGTCTTGGTAGTGTTAGGTTTACGGTTGGACTCGATGATCTTAAAGGTCTTTTCCAACCTATATGATTCTGTGATTCTCTGATTCTGTGATTCTGTGAAGGGATGCCAGGGCTGGGATGCTGCCAGGCATGGCTTGGCATGTCTCTGATGCCAGCCCTTGCAGCTCCCCGGCTCATTTCAGCCCGCGAAGGTCCCCTCTAGGTCGGGATGGGGAAGGTGGCAGTGTCCCACCTGCTGCTCCTATTCGTGGGTGGACAATCGACCTAGCACTTTCCAGAGACACTAAATACACTCCCAAACTCTAACAGTCCACATGCAAACCTGATGATTTTGTATTAATCTAAATGATTTTTAAGGAACCACCTGGGACTATTAGCATTTGTTGCTTTTGTACACAGTCTGACATTTCTGGTATCATGTGTAGACTTTGCCTACTTAAAAGGAGCAGAAGGTACTCCCCAAAGAGCAAATTCAACATGCGCCTCCATTTCTCCACTCAGTCTAGACTGAGCAAACATTTTAGGTTCTATCAGTGTTTGTGGTCTGCAATTAAAAAAGCTGAGACAGATACATGTTAGTCTAGTTCTTCTGTAGAGTGATTTATGATAGACATGCAGGCCAGGGACTGCACACTGCAGCAATACGTCTGACCCACAGAATAAGTACTTACTAATATTAGCATTGACCCAGGCAAATTACACAGAGATGCCTGTGTAATTATGCCTCTTTGAAAGGCCTTTCAGTAAACATATATGTGTATAAAGTGTCTTTCATTTAAAGAACACGAAGTGTTTTGGGTCTTATTCCACTCCATTTACACTAAGGCACTATTACCTTTTGTGGAGGTGAAACTATACTGGGCTTCAGCCTGGAGAAAACCACAGCTGTTTGTGTCCTGCAACAAACATTTCTGGGTGCCTACACTAGCATTTGTAGAGGTAATCACGACATGAGTTACCATGGGGCCACAAACCTAGCTATAAATATATGCACAAATTTCACGTTTCCTGAAGCAGGAACTGCTATTTATTGTGTACAGCACCTGACACAATGCAGTCTTGACCTGGTTAGGGTTCCTGTGCCGTCCTGCAGTGAAATGGTAAATAAAATAGCAATAATGATGTTTTCTCCTTTCCTTCTGCACAGTGTTATTGCTGGGGTGTTTTTGTTTAGTGGGTCAAATTAGCAAACTTGCAGAGTTGCTACTGAATGAAAAGGATTTGGAAGAAGACATGTTTTTGCCATTTGTGAATTCTGTCTACTTTAAGACAGGCCACGGGTTTCTTGAAATTTTGTAAGAAACAAATCCATGGTTTTTACAATAGTAATGAATTCTGTGCAGTGCAAAAGGTCATATAAAAAGCAGCAGGAGGACAGGATGCTGGGATAAAACACTGAGCAGATTTACTTCCTAAATTAACATTTTTTTCTTTTTCTTTTTACTCTCCCTGGGACTTTGTGGAATAACAGCATCTTGTGCTAGATAAAGGAAATGAAAGAGCATTAAGTACAGGTATACTGCAAACACAGTAGGCAAAATACTGGGACATTTCTAAAGAAAACCAACACAAGAACCCAACAAGGAATGCAGATTTAAGTGGAAACATGCAATTCAGCTTATCAACAACTTTACATTTTATTCATTGTCAAATGTATTGGGAAGATATTAAGTGGACAAGTATATGTAAAAGCTGTCAAATATGATCAACAAGAATGAAGTCACTGAATTTATGAGAAACCCATGTGCATCTACCCATGCAAGTATGAAGTAGGGTTATTATACCTGGCTATATATTTCCTGATTCTGAAGAGACTGGACCAAATTCTTCTCTACCACAATTTCATCACAGTCTTCAGACATTTATTAAGCTCACATTTGTCTGGTGTAAATGCCTGAAAACGTAAGCTCCAATAACACTTCAATCCAACAGATGTACGAAAGTTTGGTTTAATAAATATAAGGGTTGCACATTCAAATGTCTGGGATGTTTGGAAGAAGTTTTAATTAAAGACAAGTTTAGCTCACTGCAGCAGCTAATGATTTGCTTGTACAAAGTGTTTGACTCACCAAGAAAAGTCTATGGCAAGGCATAAAATGTCACTACATAGACTTTGAAAACCTTGTTAAGTTTACAAGAAATGCCCATACACATTTGTCACTTTGCTTTACTAGCTGGGACCTTCTGCCTGCTCCAAGGTCTCAGGAGGACTCTGCACTCAGCTGTCCCAGGCCAGGAGGAGCACTGGGACACGCTGGCAGTGAGACTTCTTCCCCAGGTCCTTATCCACTTGGGCAAATGATGGTGGCAGGAGTGACTTGTCTCACTGTCCAGCCATACCTTCTGGCCAACGCAAGAGGGGCTCAGCGCCATTCCTTGCCTTTCCCTGTCCTTCTGCATGCCAAGGTGATGTATAAAGCACAGTCCTGACATCTCTGCCCATTCTTCTCTTTTAGCATCCTCCTCCACGGGACTCTTTCTAGTTTCTTGGCTTGCTGTCACACTTGCTGGGCACACCAATTCATCCTCAGCCTCCTGTGGGATAAAAAGAGGATTAAGTTACCTGTTTTCTATTTTGGGCAAGAGTTTCAGAGCCCTTTCCTGTCCCAAGTCCCCAGGATCCTGCAGGGTTCTCCAAGGATAAGTTCTTGCAGAAGAGAGGAAGCAGAGAAGACTCCCATAGCAACAGCACTCCTTCCTTCTATCTCTCTGCATCTCTCTGCATGCATCCTCTGGATTTTCTTCTGCAGAACAGAAAAAGATAAGCTTTGCCCCATTTTCCTTTCCAACAGTCACTGGAAGATTACCAAGAGGGCTGGGAGGTGTAAAAAGGATAAATATAAATATTAAGGAAAAAGAGAAAAAGCTGCAAGATAGACAAGTATATAAGTACCAGGAAGAAAATGATTAAAAGAGAAAGTGAAGAAGAGGAAGGTGCAGAAAAGAAATCATGATCCCAAGTATCTGTGCAGCTGAGGCTTCCACTTCCATGGTAGTGTGCACTTCCTAGATTTACATACCTGTTCAGGAGCATTTTGTGTTCAGAAACACTAATGTCACACAGAACCTGTTGAAAGGATCACAGAAACCCAGTCTTTTATAAAATGTGCTGGAATACCTATATCCAAGTTACTATTCCAGGGGACAGGGAGAAAAAGTCAATACAGCATGGTGGACTACAACATGCTTCCACATTCTGCCTGGGATTGCTCCCCAAATACCTCCTACTGGGATAATTTAAAACTTTGAAGATCTATGACCAGTGCATACAAATCGTATCCTCCTTTGCTTTTTCTTTATCATCTTCCTCCCAACCTTCCTCTTAGTTCTTTGGGTCAAAAGGGCATAACTTCCTGTCTGCCTCCTAAAACCATAGTCTTTTTTATTTTGAAACAAGAATGAGCTGAAGATTAATTTTATTTTGCAGATAGCTGAACATGAAAACATTTGAAATAAATAGGAACAGAATTTGGGTGCTTTTATAAAGGAAAAAAAAGAATGCAAGCAAAGTGATTCCCTCAGAATACTTGCAAAAAAGAAACAGATGTGAAAAAAATCTAAATGTGAATATAAAATAAAATCCAGACCTGTAAAACCTATTTTTTTAGCAAAGAAAGCCAGATTTATTGATATATCCTCAAAATATGGAACCAACATATTTGAAAAACTGAAAAATAAGCTGAAAAAACAGGATCATAGGCCTGAAAAAATCAATGAAAAGAACAGAGTGAGTGGGGATTTGCAGAAGCCAAATAAATGCTGACATGACTTGAAGAGAGCAAATAAAATAATCCTAGCTAGCAAAAGATAGTCTCTGCATCATAGCTGAAAAAAAAATTGGAGAGATGACATTTCGAATGATGATATTTTCATCAAGAATTTCCTTGCTAAATTCTGACCCTAATGAGGCTGTAGTATAACATTTCTGCAGATGATCATCATACTTAAAAGGATGTTTGTTTATTTTTTATAAATTGGAGACTAAGGCTACTTTGAAGTTTCCAGATATTAGCATCACATACACTCCACCGTGGTGAGTGGGTTGTTTCCAGGCTGAAAGGTTTAGAAAAATGTACAACCGATCTGCGAAGCATAAAATTCATCCCAATTAGATCTATAAGTTAATCAATTTAACATACATAACATAAACTGATTTTTCTCACTATTTTGAGGAAGAACATAATAAAAGCCACACCTGAAAACCCACACAGAAAAAATGTGGGGTTAGAGGCTTCACAGTTATCTGTGAACACTTAGCACACACAGCTACAATCCTTATTCCCACTAGCAAATTAATCTTCATTCTCAGTGAACTTTGATGTTCAAAATACAGGCTCACTCAAAAAATCCCAAGTATGTATCTGACTAAAACCAGGGTTTTGGTTGTTACCTGATTTTCTTCTTCACAATTTTAAGACATGTAAGATGTTACAGACATAGGTACAGATTCTAATTCTTTAATGCATTTGGCCTACAATATGCAAGATGTCAACTGCCAAAATATTGGAAAGAAAATGTGACAACAGTTTTGATTTTTTTTTCAGAGATTTCATTGGTGTAATTGGCAAAAAAAAGGGAGTTCTCTAATTAGGACATCAGTGCAAGGTCTTTCTGAAACTTCTTAAGCAATGATGACAACCCAAAGCAGCCACTTCTAAACTTTCTTCAGTTCATATCTTACAGACCAATAGTTTTCTGCAACCCCTGGTGTTGGACCCAGTAGTGTACTGTAATATCATCTAGTAGCACAATCAGTACATAGTAACCCTGTACATAAGCATTATTGTTAGTGAACACATAGAATGTCTTTTGAGTGTATAGGCCCACAAAAAGCTACATTTGAGGGTATAACTCCTGATTTAGGATAGTAGTATATATGGTGTAAGCTGTCAGATATAGCTGAACACAGTTTAAATCCTTTCTCTTCTCTTCTCTTCTCTTCTCTTCTCTTCTCTTCTCTTCTCTTCTCTTCTCTTCTCTTCTCTTCTCTTCTCTTCTCTTCTCTTCTCTTCTCTTCTCTCCTCTCCTCTCCTCTCCTCTCCTCTCCTCTCCTCTCCTCTCCTCTCCTCTCCTCTCCTCTCCTCTCTTCTTTTATAGCATGTGCTGTTTGCTTTACAGCTCTTCAGAGCAGGCCTTTTTCATGCTGCATACAAGGAAGCCAGAGATATTAGATTAAATGGTTTTTGTGTCCTTTCCACCTTTGATGTTTTCTCTTCTATACCCTGGAAAAATGCCATCCTCATCTCACAAACAGATGACTCCTTGTCATCTGCAGACAGAAGACTCAGTGTAAGTCTTGCATGAAGTCACTCAAATAGCATATACCTGTTACAGAGTGACAGGGTGATTGATATCTTACCAGCAGAGATTGCCCTCCCCTTTCTAAGCAATTTAATTGAAAAGGTTAGCAGATAATGCCAGAAGCCCTAACTTTGACACCTGGGTCTCCACCTCCTCCTCATGTAAGTACAAATACATATTTTCCAGGCAGATGACCTCCCTTTTTCTCCAGACCTGAGAAGGGTGACAATACACTAATTTGCAAATCACTGCAACATAATATTCCCTTAAAGATATAAAATATTCTCATGGTTCAGCAAAGACCTTGAAACAGCGAAGTAAGTTCTTCATTCCTGAAGCAAAGGACCATTATCAATAACTGCTCATCACTTCCCAGCACCCTTGCCATGACACCCAGAACATCTCAGTTCCCTCTTTCACCCCACTCAACATTTATGCAGAACTTTGAAGAGAGGTGATGAAACAACATGCATCTTGGAAAAAAGGCACAGACTGTATTTTGGTAGAGCTCCATGGAAATTAAGCAGTTTTGTGAGCAGAACAAGTCATTAAAAAGGACTGAAATGCTGCAATTCCAGATTTTCTTTGTGCCTAGAGGTCTCTAAACTGGCAGACTATACCACACATCCTCAAGGGCATCTGTTTCTAGATTATTAAATTAATCTTTAGCCTGTGACTCATTTTTGTTTCTTCACAAACATAAATTCCCTTGACAGCTGTTCTTCTCAACTGAGGAAAGTATCAGGCCCCAACGGAAGGTTTTTGCATGTGGGAGAGAAATGGAAGTGGAGACTGTGGAACCTGCAGGGGCAGATGCAGCCCTGCTCTAAATATGACTTATAGCCGTGATTTAGTGATGTGGCCCTTGAGTGCATGGAGGTCTTGCAGACTGTGCTAATTGGGGAAGTATGGGGAAGAGGAAGGAAACCCTTTCAGCATCATGGTAAATGCCCAACTTGGTTACCTCCCACAGGAGACGCAAGTCATGATTCTGGCTTCACTGTTTTCAGAATTACACAGAGTGCTCATCTTTTTGATGTGTCTTTACCTCAATAAAACCTTCATAGAAACACACACATAGTTATTTTTTTTTAATTTAATCAAATTGTGAAACTCTTTTTCTGGGGTGAAGAAGTAATTGTTTGGAGCTGCTTGTAATGAGGTTTAAACAAACAAACAAACCTGAAAATGCAGGCTCTGAAATAGTTGCTAAACTTTCAAGAGGCTGTTCTTTACCTTCAGTAAAAAGTCTTTCACTAGAGCACCCCCTGTCCGTGTCCACGGAGCCCAGGTTCCCCTTGTGACACCACCAAGCAATAGCTTAGTGATAAAAATGTGCTAACATAAGCATCACATGAAACCAACCACCTACATGTCTCATAACTCCACTTTTACTAACGCTGGCTTGGGTACATAAAGGTTTCCGCTTGTCCTAGAGGAAGCAGTGAGTTTACAGCCTTATAAGTAATTGGGGAAACTAGTTCAGAAAGCCACTGGTTCAAAACTGTGTGTCTGTCTGTGCAACAAGAGAACCCTCTGGAGACTGAAGCAAGCTGTTCACCAAGCTACTTGTTTATATTTGTTTTCCTCTACAAAACTCAGCTGAGACTGTCTTATCTAATATAGCTGATCAGAACTGTAGCTGATAAATTAGGGTAAAATACACATTTATTTTGTTTTTGTTGAGTTTTCACCTTGTTTTTAGTAAATGTTGTTCTCATTAAGATCACTAGCACACGTGTAATTTTACACTGATGCCCTCAAGGAAGGAAGACTCCTGCAACCTCTGGGGGAAGGTATGGAACAGTTTGCACTGCTTTTGAGGTTAATCCAGAGAGCAGAACAGTTATCTATACCTTCTGAAATGTTGTTTCATGAGGCTCCGATAGGCAAACCAAGATTATCTAGAGAACCAGAAAGACCAAAAAAGAAAGATATAAAGAAGGAGGAGCAGGTCGAAGACTGTTAAGTAATCTATGTTTAACTGGCATAACACTGGCCCCCAAGACAGTCCAGTCTTTCCTAGTAGCCTTTTGTGCATGTTGGACAAGAAAAGAAGAGTTTATATGTCTGTGAAGCTGTGCAAAAACCCAAGTTGTTCCAGAAAAGAAGAGCTAATGAAGTCCGGCTTCGTATGGCTTTGCATATTTTGATTGGGTTTTTTGGTGCCTAGTAAGCGCAAACTCCAATTGACTCTAATCACACGATTAAGGCATTTATAGCATATCATCGTGTGGACTCACTGGTGCCCAGGACTTGTTGAGTTCAGTTACACTTCTTCCTGATGTAGCATTAACAGAGTCTTGCTAATTTTCACATAATTTTCATGGAACTTAAAGTAATGTTGGTTGGACCTTTGAGACCATTTCTGTCAGTTTGGCTGAAACGGGAAAGCTGGGTTACCTGTTATCAGGGAGAACTGGCAGACACCATGCAAACACATCAAAGTGTGCAAATCAACAGTTGTACAGACATAGGTTCTGTCACCTGCACTCACATGGTGTGTGATCACAAAAGACTAATTTCTTTAAAAAAATGGGCTAAAGTTATTTCCGTCTCTTTGGGATTGGGCAGCCAATATTTATTTCTGAAACACCAACAAGGGTCTGAAATTGTTCATAATTAGCCCAATGAAAATTCAGAGTAACACCAACGATTTCAGTACAGTTCTGTTAATTTAGACAGGAGGGAGCCTGAGCAGAACAGGAATTGGAGTCAAATCTATTAACCGCAAAAGCAGAATACTTTAACACAATCATAAATGTTTGCCACATGCAAAATTATAGTTCCCACTGCTAACTGCGATTTTGTGATTTGCTTAGAAAAAAACACTCTCAACAATTCATGGTGTCATTGTATCAGTTTTAAACACAGGGGGTTTTTTAGGGACCATTCCTTGCCACATGTTAGCCTTGTGCTAAATTACTTATTACTGAAGAAACAATTTTTATAGAAATAAAAGTAAGGCAAGAACATTATAATATAAATAGGTATGATAAATAAAATGTAAATAAAATAAAGGTTAAATTGATATATACTTCTTAATCAGTTTGGTAATCAGCAAAGGCACAGATTTTAAATAATGAATTTTGCTGGCTACATCCTTAATTTGTTCTTCATGCTATTAATTTCCTACAAGTCAGAACATTTCCCCATATTCTGTTTGCCTGTTCTATTTAGCACAAAAAGAAAGATAAACAAGCCAATAAAATATATACAGTATCAGAAAAGGTGGAGGGGAAAATAAAAGACTGATAACTATGAGAAACTTCTAACTCAGCAGATCTCATCCATGCAGAGGGAGGAGTTTTGTTCTGTATTATTTTAAAGGTAAATTTTAAAACATCTACTTTCTGTTTGCTATGTATTTCAACAAATTGTCTGAAACCTCTGCATATTTTTAAAAGTCTCTGCCTTTTTACATTATTTTAATTTGGCAGCCCTGTGGATGATTTATTATTTTACATACATGAACTTCATTTGAAATGAATAATCAGTTTGTTTTCTGATCTTCCCTGTCTACCAGACTACAGAATAATTCTCTTCCGTCTTGACCACAATCATGCCTTATTGCTATTGCTGGGGAAGAACTGCTAAATGATCTAAATGAGAAACATACATACATACATACATCTGCATTTATATGTCTGTAGGGTTATAAAACGGCTTCCAACATTCAGAGGAAAGTACAACAGTAAAAGCCTACACTGGCTGCACAGGAACATGGTCCATTAACATTAACTAAGCTTTTAAAGTCCTGGTCCTTTATTTTATTGTAAGTATTGACTTTTAGAATGAATTAAGACTGGAACTCAGATCAAAGGCCCTTACTAATTTCCTTATTTATTACTGGGAGTTAAGAGATTCCCGTACAGTTCCCACAAGGATGCAGACAGAGTCTGGACAGACAGACAAGTGAAAAGTGGGAGCTAATGAATATTGCTCTAGTGTCAGACAGGTAAAGCACTCCCCCCTTCCTGTTAATTCAGTCGAAACAATGAAGAGAAAAACCCAACCCACCCTTGTCTTGTTTGGCTTAGACATGAACCCTTGATAAGACTCTGGAAAACAAGAAACTTTGTAATAGATTTTAGCTACCTTTGGCTGAGAAACTCATATGTCATAAAAACGTACAAATAGTGGAGTATTTCTGCAACCAATGTACACTCAGCTTGATATGTTGTAGATAACAGAAAATGACTGAGATAAAGAATAATATAACATTTTTACTTGAATATTACATACTTTACATTTCTCTACAGAAAGGATATCCCAGCAGGAAGGAGAAAGGTGGAGCACAATCCCTGTAGCATTTCTTGTTCTGCATTGTACAAAACTTTGTAGGGACACAGGAAGAGGATACGGAAGTTTCTACAGGAAAACGGAGAAAATTTCAAACACAAACAGCATCCAAAAAATTTACCAACAGTTTATAACATTTCCTTTTTCTCTTTAAATATTTAAAGACATTTACATTACAGCATAGTTTACTATACATTTCTATGTGTATGTATTTTTGCAATTTCTCTCACAACAATATCTCAAAGCAATTTTTAACATGAATTATGCAAGCTATATTACATGGAGTAATGTAAGCAATAATCTGTTTGGTATAGCATCCTGCTTTTAGTAGAATGAGCAAGTGTCAGACTAACAAATTTATACTACAATCTCTGTAGGATTTTGAAGGAACTTGGTATTTAACCGAAGTCCTCCTGAAGGACTTCGGTTAAATCCACAGTAAATCCCTGATTGAAACTCTGATTTGAAATTGAAGTCAAAAGAAACTCACCATAAGCTCAACACCTTTTGCACAAGGATGTAAGGCCTTGCTTCAGCAAAGCTTAAGAATGTGCTTAAATCTGGTGTTGCATGCAGCTGAAATGTAGATGAGAGGGTTACAGCCGATGCCCTGTCCTCTCACCTGGAGCAGCCGTGCTTCACTGGATGACACCAATGGTGGGCTACAGCCATGTTAGCCGTTCCCATAGGTGTGTGGTTGCCTTAATTTATTTTGTGTTAAACACAACATGAGAGCACATGGTTAACTTTTAAGGACTTCTTTAGTAAGCATGGACTTAGGCTTGTGTTTATGGTCTTTTGCTAAGTCTGGTTATGAAGGAGCCTACAGTTTATGTCAAAAAAGCTTGCCATGTAAATGTGGCATCTCTTGATAACACGCAGTCAAGAGCGCACAACAGCAGCCAAGGCAATATTCGTATAACCGTAGTTTTCGGTGCACATCAGCAATCTTCTTAGAACTGTGACTATCGCTAGTATGTGATAAAAAGTTACCAGACAGGCAAACGGGTATCAGATTTTCAACGTGTGTATATTTAAGGTACAGGCAGGATAGCAGTCCTGATCTGAAATAGAGCAAACCGGTATATGAAAGATGTACAAACTGGGAATTTTTGGAGGAACAAGATCAAGTTTGCATTGCAAGCCTACATTACTTGAGTTTTTAGAAGGATCAAAACGCTGTCACTTTTAAATGACTTGGATGTGAGTATGTCTACACTGAAAGCTTTTTGTACTTGTAGTTCAAATGTGTAGCAAAAAAAGTCTGAATAAAATCTCCTCGTAGACAGCTGAAAAGTGATTCCACAGTTTAGCTGTACTGAAGGCAGAATATGAATCTAAGGGCTATCTATGTCTTCTAACTCTAAGCACCTAATTTGGGCAGCTGAGTTAGCTGGGGAGGCTTCCCAGGATTCCTGCATAGTCAGTGGAGAGAAGCAGGCACCTCCGGATCATTCATATCAGGGTCCTAACTTACATGCTTTGAATTGTTTTCTGAAGCCTCTCTCTGTTACTGTACATCAAGAAAAATGAGTGCACATGCACATGTAAGGTAAAGGTATTAAGACACATTCATTTTTTAACTTTTTTGTGTAATGTGGCTTAGAAAAAGGATTTTCTAGCAAGCAAAAGGCAGATACAATTATGCTGATAGCAATCATTTCCATAAGAAACACATAGTGCATGTACTGTATGGTCTGGTTAAGGAGTTAGTTTTGACTTTAAAAACCCAAAGATATTTTGAAGATTTTATTTTTTTCCAAAGTGCCTTTTATATGGGGTTTATAATTATGGCTATGGAGTATGAGAACAGGGAGGGCTTTAAGAAAATGTTGATTATTTTATTAAAAAATGCACATCATCAAGAACATGCGTAATTAACTTTGTAACTGCAAACACGATAATACAATCATTGGAACATCATAATCAAATACACAGTAATTAGAAGAGAAAAAAAATCATCATTTGCACCTAACTGAAAATTGTTAAGTAGAAATGTCTCTCAAAGTGTGTGTGTCATACTGGGAAACATAAAAGCTATAAGGTCACATGTTGAAGATAAAATCTGCGCGATTTCGTTCATCATCTTAGAATTAGTGTGGGCTGAACAGAAGTGGCAGTGAGTTGCGCTCTATTTGACCAAAAGCATTTGAGAACAGTAAAAGCAGTTTAATTATATTCAGATGCTATGGTGATATTTGGCAGTAGAAATACCTTGGTTAAGTTATATTTAGAGATTAAGTTAGAATAAAATAGACAGATGGGAGATGGGGGGGGGGGGAGAGAAGAGACCAATAAAATGCAACTAAAGTTCTAGCTCAGACCTTTAATTAATTAGCCTGGAAAAGAAATTGCAGTAGAACAGATTGAAAGATTTAAGAAGCACGGTGACCTCTGAAATAGTTAATCTTTGCAGTTAGATTAGACCTCACGGTTATTCAAAGATTCGTGGAATCCTCTTCCCCTCTTTTCCTGGGTTGCTCATTTAGGTGCTACAGGCTCTTTCAACACACAGAGACATGACATTCCTGAAATGACAAAAAATCATAGGCAATTACACTGCACACAGGAGGTAATTCCTTATAAATCTTTCACTCAGAAGGCAAACCTAATGAAATCATACACGCAAGTGATGCTTTTAACCGAACCATGTTGGGTCATGTGCTTTCTTCCACAACAACATACAGGGAAAGCAAAACATTCAGGAAAGCAAAAATGTGCCAGAGGAAGAGGAGTGTAAAAGCAGTAATTTCCCCCAAACACTCCTTCCTGATCAAGCACCACAGCCTTCCGGGGGTGGGGAGGGGAGAAGAGGAAAACCTTGGGGTCTCCAAAACATCATTCCCTTAAGACTGAAGGCAGATTTCTAATTGCAACCTGGTAGTAATTCTCATTCACAGCCTCTTGTCACAAGGGACTGGAACATGCTCCCTGAGGGAAAAAGAAGTCCCTGGAGGGGAGGGAAGAGGCTCCCGCTTCCTCGCCCAGGTCCTACCATCTGCACAGTATACTTATTTCATGGTGTGAAGAAGCACTCAGCCCTTCTCCTGCCTCTGAGAGGAAACATTTTAGGTTAAAACTTGCAGAATTTCTTTGTTCCAGAAAATGTGGCATGAGGTTTTGAACCTTTTGATGATGACGTGCAATTGTTTTTCCCACTAATCTGATCCAACTTTGAACAAGAGGTTTCTCAGCAGCGAACACAGTTCTGTTGATGTCTGCCATCTAAAACCTTTTCTAAAGCTCACAATTTTACTCTAGATAGCTCAGCAAAAAGCCCAGGAAGAAACAGTGTTTTCTGGGGAACAATGTGCAGTCCAATCTCTTGAGTTTCCATGGGTTTAGAGGCAGTGTTACACCCTGGAGGTAGCACTGGACAGTATTGCAGACAAGACTTTTCTTGCCAGTGAAGCTGCCTGCGAGATGAGATAAAACTGAGGACCTGACCACTTTGTGAGCAGTATGCATCCCCCGGGACTTTTTGCAATAACGAAGTTGTTGGCCCTGAAGCCCGTGTTTGTCCAGCTATAGGGAAGTGTGAAAGAGAAAAGCCAAACCTGCTGGAGGAACATTCATTGATATTGATGCAACATTTGCAAGGCGTTTAAATAGCATGTTGTGCAGGGCAACCAAGACTCCTATGTGAATTAGGCTGTCATTCCAACTCAGGTAATTAGTTTCTATATACTCACCTTCCAAAATCCCCTGGAAATCCCCCTGTAACCTGGCAGGTGGTTATTCAAGCTAGTGTTACCAGAAAATAAGAGAGAAGAATGGTTACGAGTGATTCTCCCACAGAACCTATTGTGTTAGTTGTCATAAAGACAGACACGAATTTGAAGCCTCTCCACTACAGAGCCTGTAATCTAGAAAGAAAGACAAAATGTTTAGAGAAGGTGAAACAATGTATACATTCATTAAATATATTCACAATTAAAATAGTAAAAGAAACGACAATTATTTCCAACTGCTTTCAACTTTATTCTTGATAATTACATGATTATAAGCATCTACGTACATTTAAGGAAAACAATGTACTGCAAAGTGACATTACAATTATTTAATTTAATTTAATAATTTAATTACAGGGAGACAGAGGCTCGGAGTGAAATTACACTAAAACCTAGACCAACACAGATATGAACCTCAGCCTGAAGAGCTTAAACAGAGATCTGGAGCACAGCAAATCTACCTTTATTTTTTTGTTTCCTTGTTTCAGATTGGTTAATTACAGCAGCACATGAGATTTATGAACAGTTTAAAAATACAGTAGAAACAATCTGAAAGGACAGACAAAGCCTGGTTTCTTAATTGATGTAATCTAATAAAAATGAGGCAGAATTATAGTCACTATACTTAGGAATGCTTTGGGGCAATTTTTTCAACAGAAGGACAGGTTTATAAATACAGGCTCTTTTACAAACTGCACTATCCCTAGATAAACAGGACCCAGAGACATCCTGGGTGCATATGTTTGTTCAAGGATCGCCTGAACCCATCAGATTAGGACTTTCAGCAGCAGTAGCCTGCCTTACTGGTCGAAGGGGAGCTGTCTCTAGTTACTCTTAGTCCTTTACGAGTGCGACAGCTGTTGTCTGGACCAACTCTAAGCAAGGAACAACAATTTCCAAAGCTAAAACCCCAAATCTTCACAGCTTGAGGACAGGACTCAGACTTTATAATTAACAGTTGTAATGATAATATGTGCTGATGAATGGATGTGAATTGAGACACAGGAATTGACTAGTGACTCTACTAAAAACATGACTAGAATTTTTATGACTACATAAACAAACATTTTCTGAGGGGAATTGCTTTTGCAGAAGAAAAAGGCTCCTACACAATACAAGCTGCAATTTTCCTCATTCATCATCTTGTATTTTTGCATCAGATAATCCTTAAGGATAACTGTAAGTCTAAATTAATTTAGGCAGGCAGATATCGCGGATGAGAGAGCTTCGTCAACCATTCTGTAAAGCACAGTGTTTTTATCAAGCACATAGCTGTAGTTTCAAATAATATTTTCCAGATTACATCCATAGTTCTAGAATCAGCAGCCCTGGCCAAAAGCTCCCATTTTCTTCCCCTTGCAGCAGAGCTTTCTGAATTCCTCATGTTTCCAGCATAGCCTGGTGGCTTTATTCCATTAAACAAGTTCCGCACTTTCTTGTTCAGCATCTGTAGGGTAATATGAAGAGCCCTCATCCAGTGGCCATCCAACCTCCTGCATGGCAGCTTTATTTAGGTTTCTACCTCACTATCTAGAGAAAAAAGGACTGGTGCTGTAAAAAAAAAAATCTAGCGCTGTCAATCAAGTTACAGCATAATAAATAAAAGAACCATTTTAATTTTTAAACTTTTTTTTTTAAAGACACAGGGTTATTTACTTTTTGTAAAAGAAAAGAAGTCATACTGGTTTTGAGAGTTTGTTCTCTCAGATCTCCACACCAATAATCAGTCGAGGCAACTCTGGGGTGTCTCTGCTTCTTCTCTCGTGCACAAAATCAATGAAAGATAAATGTAGAAGATGAATGCTGGTACCCCCAGCTGTCAGTCCAACACTGCATATTGGTACCATAAAAGCTTCTCTGGCTACCCTGGTTTTGCAAACCCGGGTCTTCAGTTGTAGTTCCCAAAGAAAGATTGATTCCTGCATCCTAATGACTTAGACTAACGCTTACAGCAAGGACTTCATCCACTGCGCATTTTGATCTAGGAAATATACTATCTCAAGGTAAACATTTTAATGCTTCTTTGTTTGGGAAACACAAAATGAAGATTTAGCAGACCTCACATTTGTATTCTAAAATTCAGAATGACTTCTAAAAGGGAATTATTTAAGGAAAATAACAAAGTTACATAATTTGGTGTGCCAGTACCATGTTATTCTTGCTCCCCCATGGCATGTTAGAGGATGAGAAGGAAGAAACCTGACGGACCTCCACAAGAGACTCGCAATTTGCTCACCACCAGCTGTTCGGATGCTATTGACTAACGCTTAGTGGCCAACTGGGATGATCTTTTTAATTCCATCAAAGCATACTTTTGTTCCCAATGACATCGTAAGCAATAACCCAACAGAGTGATAAAAGCCAATCATAGCTTCTGTGTCATTGCACGTCAAGAACATTCTGAACTGCAGTTATTGTGCTGGAATGATAAATCTTGTGACTGTTAAATAGCAGCGCAATATTGATTTTAAAGTATTATGCACTGAACATCACCGACGCACTGGGCAGACAGAAGGTAATGTCACTCTGAGAATTTCCAAATAAAGTTAGAAATAGACAGTACGATGCAGATATGCAAGACACAAGAAAAGACATAAAGGATGTAAACTCCAAATACTGGAAATGCATCCCTTTTAATAAATCCAAACCGACAGTTTAGATCTGAGGTCTACAGCTTGAGGGTCAAAACCTAAATCCCAATCAGCAAACTACCACTGGTCTGTCTCTGAGATACGATGTGGAGCTGGAAGATCCAGGTTGGATTTGACGATGTGAGCGCCCCTTGACTTTTAAGATGTCATTTCCCTCAATTATGTTGTTGTGCCACGTTGTGCCGTTTCTGTATTTTGCTACCTATGTGAGGTCCAGCTCGGGAAGGCGGCCAGCGCATCTAGCGAGCTACCGCGCACCACCAACCCCTCAGCCTCCCCTGACCCGAAGCGGAGGCGCCCACCGCTTCGCTCCATCACGACCTGAGCCCCCGGTTCGGTGGGACAGGGACGGCCGCCTCTCCCCGGGCCAGCGCCTCGCCGAGGCCCCTCGCGATGCTCCGGGAGGACGAGGCGCCGCTCGTCAGCGCTTCGTAAGCATCTCTCAACTGGTACCCGGGGAAAAGCGGGTCTCTGCTCGCCAAGCCACTCCAGCCGGCTGGTAGCCGGGTGCCGCCGGTGGGCCAAGCGCTGGGCTGGCGGGAAGCTCCTCCCCAGGGGTGTAGCACAGGAAGAGGTGGAGGTCGGGGGAGCCGCCGGAGCTCCCTGCGAGCCTGTGGAGTTACCGTTACCCACTTTACTATGTGTGTGTCTTATATTACAGCCATGCTGCACATCAGTGGCCAGAGCGAGGGGAGAGGGGAGGAAAAGCCTGTTTACACAGACTGCAAACCGCCTGGGGAATAATGCAGGAAAGGAAGTGAGCCGGCTCTCTGTCTGACTGCTCTGACTTCCTGCTCGCTCTCTCACACAGGCACACACACACACACACACACACCCCCGGCCGAAAAAAAAAAAAAAAGAAAGAAAAAAAAAAGGGGGGAAAAAAATCAGGATCTCATTACAAGAGCAACAGAGCGTTTGCAGAAGACTGTCAGCATGGAGAACCAGGGAATTTTACCCAGCTCCCTCTAAACTACCAAGAGAGAGCGGAAAAGTCCCTCAGGCTCTGGGTAGGTACAAGTGCTGCTGCGCCTGCCCCGACTCCTGCAAAGTTTCGGGGGGCTTGGGGGAGGGGAAGGGGAGGCCGGCGGCTGCTGCGGGGCCGGCGCCCCCTCGCTGGTGGGGCAGCGGGGGGACACCGCGGGGCAACCCGCGGGCTGGAGGTGAGGAGCGCCGGGACGCAGCGGGGGAGGAGGGCTCGGAGCCACACTCGGGGCCGGGGCCGGGGGCCCGGGGTCCTGCCCCGGGGCCGGGCCCGGCCAGCGCGGCGGTAACGAGGGCAGGGGGCGGCGGTTGGGGAGCGGCGGTTGGAGGGCGCGGGGCGCTGGGGGTGGGGTGCTCGCGCCGCCTCAGGGGCCCCCGCCGGGGTCGAGGGCTGCCCCAGGGGCCCCGCCGCCCGCCGGTAGCTGCGGCTGTAGGTGAGGGGACGGAGCGTGTGCGGGGGGCGGGCGGGCGGAGGGGAGGGGCCGGGGTGCGAGGAGAGACAGGGCCGGGAGGGGGGCGCTGCCTGACAGGGCGCAGCGGGTCGGGGGGAGCCCTGGGACCCCTCGCCGCCCCGCAGCCCCCTCGGCGGTGCCGGGTCGTATCCTGCCCCCCCCTCCCCGGCCGTGTCCGGCTGCCGGGGCCGCGCGGGCCTGCCCCGTACGAGCAGCATCATGATAACGGAGTTTGGGGTGGCGGGGGCCGCCCGGGTGCCTGTCACGGCGGCGGGGGGCGCCGCGGGGTCCCCGGCGCCGCTGCGAGGCCGAGCGGGGCCGGGGTGGGGTGGGGGGAGGAAGGGAAGGCTCCTGCAGAAACTGCAGAAGGGGCTTTAAAGAAGAAAAAAAAAAGTGTCGGGAGAGTTTCTGGCTTGTCTGGAAACAGCAAGACTAATTGCCATGCGCTTCCGGTTTGAAACTGGCAGCAGACAACATCTTGAAAATGAGTCACTGCAGCTCACAAAGAAACTCTGTGGTTTTCTCCCTCTCAGGTTTATATATTTGCTCCTTTTCACAGTTTCCTTTGTAGTCTTCTGCATTCTCCCCGGCCCTCCCTGCTTTTCTTAGCCACCCCCTGCCCCAAGACCCCTTGGCCGACGTGGATAGTTTCCACGACCAACCGAAAAAACACTAAAAATGTTTGTAAGGGAAGGGGGAAAAAAAGGAGAGAGAGAGAGAGAAAGGGAGAGAAAGTGGAGAGTTGTTTTTGGATCTGGCTTTGCTGAAGGTTAGAGGGACTCTGATGCTGCAGGGGGAAAAAGTTCCCTGAATTTTCCACTGGCTGCAGGAAGAGAGCCCATTTAGTCATGGCTAAGTAATGTCTGCACACACACCAACTAATCTCATTAGGAGTTTCCGTTCCCTAACACAGGAGGGTTTTGTGAAGCCCTGTCAGCCTTTTTAACATTGCAGTTGAAAGGGAGACAACTTACATCTTTATTTACATAGAGGTGTAGCGCTAAGACAAGTTTATACAATGCAGCATCTTTTCGGTCATGAGGACTCCGAAAGTCAATGGTTTCATTTAATTTCAAGCAGAAAGTCATGGTTCATCTCATATTTTGCTTATACAAACTTCTTGATTATTTAAGATTAAATGTAATTTATGCATAAATAGTTTCGTAGGGTGAAGTTCAGAAATGGGGTACACAGAAGGCTGTGTTATGATAAGTATGTTCTATGCATCTGTGACAATTGTATGTAATTGCATGATTAAAAGACTCTTGTGCCAAGATACCGAGGTGATGGGCATGTTTGAAAAGTATATTCACTCACATAACCTTGCTGTCTTGGTGCTTTACATATTTAATTTCCAAGTAATATTTATTTTGTACATATCACTTGACTTAGTGGTTTGTGTAATTATTTCGTGATGACTTATTTTCATAGCGGTCCTGAAAAAAGTCTGTGTTCAGAATTAGATTTTTGCCATGCCCCACTGATCTTTAAATTAGAAGTTAACAACTTTTTGCAAAAAAAGTCTGGAGCAAACAAAGAAAATGGAGTCTTGCTTGCAAGTGGGTTTTAATTTAAAGAAATGTCAAAAAATATGAATAAAATTGCATGTAACAGGAAATAACGCTTAGCTACTTACTTGGATTATCATGTGATAGCATTAAACTAGCAAATATTGTGCAAAAAAGTAGTACTTGGATGGAGAACTAATTGCAGTATACCACGTGTTTACCTTTGAGGATCTTCGGTGTTTCCTGTACTTCCTATGTCCAAGCTGCACAGAAAACTTCTTCGTTAACATCACTTTACAGAGGACTTTTATTAGTAGATTAGTGACACGGTCTCCAGACACAGACGCCTCTTGATTTCCTAATGGGGCAGAGAAGAATTTTTAGAATAGTATGTAAAACAGAAAATGCCTCATCTCTGTTTCAATCAAATGCAGTCATCAGGTAGAGAGCACTATTTTCTCATTTTGGAGTTTTATTTCTTTTGTAAAATTCTAAATTTTAGAGAGAGGTGCATTACTGGGGCATAATGTTGAAAATTTTGTTGAATATGTTATGGAACAGTTAGTGTGGTGTACAACACCAAAACTCTTACTGAAGAGTCTTCCCTAGCTCTTATTATCTGTCTTTGAAATATGGACATTAAATTGTCCACTTACTGCATTAAATATTGCTGGAATTTTGGTGTGCCATCTGCTGAATCAGTGTAGATGAAGCACACACATTCATACATACAGATATATATATAGTCTATCTACACTATATAAATTTCATATATTGTATTTACTTAGCATAAGTAAAAACATCTTGATGTCCTCATAGAAAAACAGATGTAGTAGTAATATTGTACTGGTTGTGTGTTCTGTATATTTGAAAGACTGAATGAGAAGTAATCCACAGATGTGTTAAAAATACAACAGTTCTGTTTGGAACAGAGAAAAAAAATCCAAATATCAAATAGTGCATGATGGTTTCCACTCAAATAATAAAAATGTCTTAAAGGTGTTTTCACTGTAACTATGATTTTATTCTTTACCTTTATGAAATATAAAAGTGTGTGAGAAGAAGAATATGTACTATCTGCTAAGGGATGAGATATTATCATAATTGCTTATATCTTGATTTTCCAAATCACCTCCATGAGTTGTTCCTAAAAAGATAAAACCTACAGGCTTATATCCTTTCTGATATCACCGACTCCACCTAGATGCAGCAGCTGAAATAAGCAACACAATCTCAGGGGGAGAAACTCAGCTACAGCCTTCCTTGTAACTGTGTTGATGAACCACTACACACATGGAGGCTTTCATATGTAGAAACAAAAATCTATTTTGTTTTATTCATTAGCAGTTCTCACTGCTTACTGATTCACAGTGGTTCTTTGCTCCTGTTACTTAATGTTATTTCATTAAACTTGAATCATTAAAACAAATCAGGTATCTTACTCCAAAGACTAAAGTATTCTCCTTTGCTGTGCATGAGGTCTGGTTATGTAAACTTTACCTTGTTGGAATGCCCTTCTTGGGATGGAGGCCAGCTTCAGGGTGTGTTATGATAGAAGTATTCTTGTGGGAAGGTATTACAGCTCAAGTGACTTAATATAACTGAAGCTAAAATCTACCTTAGTTTAAAAGTCTGTTCTGGAGGACTTAGCACAGAATGAAAGTCATATTGCAGGTTCACCAAGGTGCGTGGAGCTTGTTGCTTGCTTTGACGACCATATGTTTACATGTAGGAAGATAGGTGTATATATAATACATACGGACCCTGAGGTCCATCAGGTGTTACAGAAAATGCAAATCTTTGCTTTGGGAAAGCAATCACATGACAATAAGTTGCTTCAGAAAATCAAAGAAAAGAAATAGATGCCAAAATAAAAAGTCATTTGGCTACTAAAGATAAGGGAAAGTGCGATAAGGCTGGGAGAACCAACATACAGTTATTTGTGAAGCGTGTATTTATAAAAAGTTATTTTAGCTAGTTTATCTTGATGACATCATATAAAATTTGTATGCTTATGTAGTTACACTTATCTCTGTGAATGGTTCTCTGTCATAGTACTACATAACCTAAGATAGCGAAGAACTGATAAATTAGCTAGTAGTTGCCACAAAGATATGGCAGGTTGGACTCATTTGTGCCATTCAGACTGTTTATCAGTCCATGGTTTTCTTCTGGTGGCGGTGGCTCCAATGTACAGCATGCCTGGACGCTGCTGCTTGAATTCATCTTAGAGCCGTGACACTGATTATAGGACGTGGTTAGCCTGGGCCAGTTTCAAAGAGTACTGTTGGTTTTGAGCTGCTGTGTATCTTTGGTAACCACGCCCAATGGTTCATGCAACAGGCTGTAACTTATGGGCCTTTGAAAATTATGTTGCACCGTGTATCATCGGGTTGATTCACCATAGCTTTCTCCTCGGTGTTTCCCACAATAGGGAATCTCATAGTCTTGAATCATTAGACAGATGTTTACTTCGTCTGTGGCTTGTTAAATGAATCAACTAATATTCTAAAGGCTGTTGAGAGCTCTTGAAAGACTGAATACGCCTGTTCTCATGTTGAAGTATTCTGTTGAATAATGAATCATTAAAGAATTAGTCATGATTTTGAGGAGAATGTCAAGGTGTAGGTACAGGAAGTCCACCTCACTGCACTGCAAAATACAAAGCTGCATGTATGGAAACAAAGCAGATGAAGCACACAGTACCTCTTGTCTGTGCACTTCACAAAAAGAAAAGGCATCTTTGTCCTTAAAACTTTCTTTAACTCATTGTGGTTTTATATGCCAGTAATTATATCAGACTTCAGATTCTTAAGGGTTTGCTGTTAAGAGTGGATTTTAATTCAAAAGCTCTTTGAAGGAGACTTGCTGCTTTTCTAAAAGCAAAATCTGAAGAAAATACCTGCCATAAGCATCGATATGAAAATATCACTAAGGTACTACCTGCCAGGTAATTCAATGCCAATTAATAACTGTGTAGTCATTCTGCATTTTTAATTTTGTATGAATACTGTGGTAGTTTTTGCAGTACCAGGAAGTACCCTGTTTAATCAGTGTAATTCAGTATCTCAGGTCAGTATCTCAGAGTGTAGTGAATAACTAAATATTTAGGTAGTTATTTTAAAGTTATATTACAGTTAAGAACATTGGAAGCCAAATTTTGCCATGCCCTAAGCAGATAAAACTCAGCTGAAAATTATACTTTTTTTACTCGTATGGAGTTACAGTTACCAACATCATGTCTGATTTTGTCCTGCTTGCTCAAGTAGCATTGCTGTGACTATCTAGAGCAGTGGGGTTTGTCCTTTTTGTATCTGTGGAACCATAATTATTTTTGAGCAGTTGTGCAGATGCCTATGTTGCAGTTGAGCCTACTGTAGTAGTACTGTGGTACTTTTGCCTCTCCTTCAGGAGGAATCCATTGACCCCTGCATTCATGTGCCACATGGTGAAAAGTGCTCACCTGTATGATGACACCCATGAACTTTTAAGATAAGGATCAATTAACTATGTAAAGGAAGGTTTCTGAAGACTATACCATGTGCTCTGTCTACATCTGAGCGGTTAGATACAGCTCAGGGTCTTCAGGAGAAGAATTTCTGTAGGAAGCCACAAACTTACTTTGTTTTGATCTTTTAAAGCACTTAGGCATGTATTTATTTTTGAGTGTGTCAGCACTTCTGTTAATGCACTGAGACTAACTGCATGTTGCAAACATTTAAATGCTAGCTGAGGCCTTGAGTGTAACTAGGGCATTGGAGTAGCTCTTGCTTGCTCTGTGCAAGTGTCCTCCTAGTCTTCTGTAGCTTTGCTCTAAATTTTGCAGTGTCAGGATGTACTGAGGGTGTGAAGGATACTGCCCATTCTATGGCTTCTCCCAGACCCATTTCAGAGAGTCGTTTCAATCACGTCTGTGTCTCTGCTTGCCAATTTACGACTCAGTATTTGAAGATTCAGAATATAGCTTGGATAATCTTTGCAAATACCGATTACTACATGTTAATGTATTTTGGCTCTCATGCAAACAACCCTGTCTTAGTTTCTTCAGCTTTAAAGTATACAATTTTTTTATCTTGTAGATCCTAACTTGAAGATCATTTGAGGTACTAGGAGAGGAAAACTTGCATCTTACACATTGTCTTTTAGTTTTAGCTGTCATTAAATTATGTAATGAATCATTTGGTTGTAATTTTTATTATTCTTACCAATCATTCAAAATTGGTAAAAGCTTTCTAAGCACTAATCTAAGTATTAAGTGCTGTTAATACAATTTTACAAGATGGGTCTTTCTCTGAAAATATTAGCGAACAAGCAAAGAAGTTTGTGTAAAATATGCTGCCGCAGTTGTACAAAAAAGAGTAGACTCGGATTATATACTTCATCTAAAGAATCTAAATGTATTTAATCAAATGTCCTCCTGTAAGTTTCCCATCCTCATTTTGCAAAACAGCTGACAGTTCATCTGGAAAACAGATTTCTGTTATGCATCTGTTTGCCTCTAATGTGGTGACAGCACCTCTTTCCTGTATCTCTGTATATTTCTTAATCTCTTTTTTTTTGTTTTTGTTTTGCTATGAAGAAAATTGATCAGATGTATTTCAGTTTAAGCTTTTTGGGAAGGATGCTAATAAGTGTTATTGCTTTTAAATGTTTATATTGTGGTAATGTTGAGTGACCTCTGTTGTATCAAGTCACAATACAGCACAAACAAAAAGTTTGTAGGCTCAAGTACCACTATTATCTCTTCCCAGCAATTAACAGTAATTCATGAGAAGAAACAATCTTTAAAAAGCATTTAGAAAGTAAGAACAAATTCCTATTGCAGCTCTGTTAGTGAAATCTGGAGAAAGTTGACTACCTTCAGAGAATTTCTTGCATGCTAGACTAATATAGCTGAGATGGGAATGTGAGTTTAGATTCTAGATATAGACCTCTGTGAAGTCTGGTGACTCAGAGCAGACTCAGAGCAACTGGCGTGTGTGGTTAGTTTAGCGAACTGCAAGCGTGGAATAGGGCTGGTATAGAAAGCATGACTGCAGCACTCCTTCAGTACTGCTGCTTCAGTACTGAAGCTGTCTGATGCAAATGCTTCCAAAACAGAACAGTATCAAGGCTGGATTGATTACCTGGGTAGGGTACAATAAAACTGGCTGTGCAATCTCATCGAAGTTGAGGAGAGGGGATAGAGTCTTTATGTTTTATTTAAACATGGAATCTTATGCAGGATTCAGTGTACAAATCAAAATAGTGGCTGTTATGTATCCTGAGCAGCAGAGACACTAACAAACCAGTTGGTGTATTGATGTCACTTCTAAACATAGGCAATCTAGGCACTTTGTATACAGCAAAGGCTGCTGTAATCATTGAAATAGTGTCCCATTTGTGTCTCCTTCATCGTTTGCAGCAGCCATGGGAATTAGTTTAAGTACACAGGACACGGGCAGTACAGAAGAGTAACAACCAGATCCTCTGTTGGCTGAAATCTCATGTATTTCATGATACATTCTGTTGGGTATTCCAGTGTTTAATGAACGAAGTTAGGGGAAATGTGTAGGTGTGACCTTCAAGTTCTTGTTGGTGTAGTAGACAAGTGAATAATGTCAGAAGATAAGAATCTTTTAATTGGGTTTCAGTTTAGCTTAGTGCATGATAAACATGCGTATCAGAACTTTGATTAGCACTGAGAAAGGAGGAGAATAGCAGATTTTTGAGATTTTGACATGTAAGAGTGATTCTTAATTTAGGTTTTTACTGTGAGACCGTTGCACACAGAAATAATAGCATTTAAAGTGAAAAATATGGATGTTAACTAGTGCTGTGACTAGTTGCTCATTTTTTATGACTAAGGAGCTTACGCCCTGGCTCGTGCTCCAAGAACTATTGCAACAGCGGTAACGTTTTGCGAAGAAATTGTCCAGACAAAATGTCTCTATATGTATGTAAGTTACCATCTGCTGAATTGTGTTACACCATTTTCAGTATAATGCTATGACTGACTCCCCTTGCAACGTGAGAATATACAGGTAAGCCTGTGTGTTATTTAATAGTTTAATGGCTCATTTTGCTAATCCAGCAAATTCTGAAAATTCAGTGTGCATAGGAAGGTGAGCTCTGACTGCCAGTGTAAGCTGCAATGATCTTGCCGTGCTTCAGGTCTCGCAGAAATTGCCAGCCACCTCTGTTTGCCTGAACAGAACTCCCAGGACTGCATTTCCTGTCCTTTTGGCCAGGTTCCTCTCTGCTGACAGTATTAAAAAGACCTGCTTGTTTATCTAAGTTTCTAGTCTAGGAAAAATTAGTCGAGAGGGGAAGATTAGTTTAAAAATCTGAATATGAAATATATTTAAAGCCACATTTGAGACAGTTGGTAGTATTAATACACCATTTAAAATATTAGAGCCACTAGCATAAGTTACAAAGCATTTGGTTTGCTGTCACAAAATCGGAAATTTTAATACTTCAGTTTAAGAAGAGAGTACAGGTAGGGAAAAAGCATTTGCATTTGGGAGTAATCATCACTTGATACGTCAAGTAAACTTTCAGAGTAGTCACTGGAGGCTGTATCCTCTGCCCTCTTTAGCTATTCTTTTTGTTTTCATGCATATTTTCTCTGAATTTATCAAAGGGGCTATCAGAAATTTTAAATAGGACAGTCAAATAATCATGATATGTGTCCTACTGATGCCAACAAAAATGTAAGAGAAAGTCATATGGGAAAAATAAACATATAGGTCTGGCTTTGAAAGCAGAAGTCCCTCGGATCACAGTGTAGCGTATTGCCAGCATGCCACAGATGTGCACCACATGAGCAGACAAAAAGCAGTGTGAGGAGTCTGCATTAATTTTACGTCTGTCCCAAGGTGAATGGTTGGAGCCATTATGGATTTATGTAGTTTTGTTTACAGCTAGCTTTAGAAATAGTTGAGCAGGTTATTTTTTTTAAGCCTTTCACAGGGAGACAACTAGCCATGTTCCCTCCTGCTAAGGGCTTTTACTCCAGTCGGATTAAAACTGTTTCTTGAACTGCATCCTTATGGAGAATCTGAAAATACTCGTGTTTTAGAGGCGGTGTCATCACACCTCTGCTTGGCAGGCAACCAGTCCTTTGTTGTATTAATTTGGAGGTTGCAGAACTTTCTTCCTTTGGACATCTGCCTCAGCCTTTCTTTGACTTAGTTAAAAAAATTAAAAACTGCAAACATTGTATTACCAAATGTACTTACTGGAAGCATTACTGGACATGTGTGTGAGTGCTTTCTTTTCTGCAGTGGAACTTGATGTTATCCTATAATATTTTGCTAGATCTTGCTGCTGTCTCTTTTGTGTTGCTCTTAACCACAGGAGTCTGTTTATTTTTTCAAATGTGCTGGGCCAGAGCAGTGGGTATTCTTGCTTGAGAAGGAGACCTTGTAAATTGTTACTGTAAATAATCTTTTAAATTAGAATATAAAGTTAAGAGAAGACTATTATGCAGGAGCGGCAGAGTAGGTATACCTCATGTGACTCTGTTAAGTACATCGGCCAGCAAAACCCTCTGTGCTTTTTTGGTGCATCCAGTCTGGGTTTGTGTGGCAATATTACTGTAGTTTTGCAGCAAATCGGAACTTGTGTGCTGGGGCACTCTGTAACTTTTTCTAATGTTTCCACTGGGTGGTGCTGCAGGAATTCCTATTTTTTTTTTTTTCACTTGAATCTGCATTTCCCAGAAAGACGCCTCTAAAATATAATAGGAGGAAGTCCTGATTTAGAAAGTTTTTGCAGTTTCAACACAATGGAAGAACTCGGAGGATGCTCTGGCAGGAAATGTCCTGGTTGCTGGATGTGGAAAAATTACCAGCGTTCTGTATCATACACACAGTCAGTTCCCTAAAGTGCCCTGGGTATGGATTGCACCGTTAGTTTGATTTATTACCTTTAACAGAGAAAGTTCTGCATCAAGTTAAAACAGGTATGTTTACACACTTAGTTGCGAGCTTATTTTTTCAAGGCCAATTAAATTAGCAGTAAGATCTCCTTTGATGAGTATTTGAAAACTTTCTGAGTAAACAAATTGATGTTTGTTTTTCCTCCTTTCTGGCAGAATCACTAACTTTTCACCAACCACATCCTATTTATCACCCTTGAAGCATCTCTGTTGAGAAATAAAGCATGAGGACTGACTCAGACTTTTGCCTTGTTCTTTCAAATGTTTCTGAGCAAACATTTGGGCAGATTTGGCAGTTGTCTCTAACCTCTCATGATATACTCATTGTTATACCGATGAATTTTCAGTGAAAAATGTTACGGCTGACTGATTTTTTGGTTATTCTAGAAAAGTTTCTTTTCTTGATCAGCACCCTTTTGCTTCTGTAATCAGATGCAAAACAAGTGTGCTTCAATTTTTTATAGAGACTAAAATGTAAAAGAGAAAAATTGGCCCAGAGGATTTGTAAGCTGTTCAGCTTTCCATACAGACATTTACTTTAGAACTATGTTAAAAATGTATACAGCTGAAACAGCTAGAGACTGCCTTATTCCATATTTTCTCTAAATATACTCTTTGATATTTGTCATTATGGAATGGAATTGTTTTGGTGATTTCCAACAAAAGTTTTTTAAAACTCACATAACTTATAAAATAAAGTTTTAATATACTTTAAAAATGAGTATGGTTTAGCAAAATCTCGATTTCTAGTATTGAGAAACAGTGGTTAAAATAAGTAATGACAAAACAGGCATGTTCTTTCACATGTTATTGCAGCAGTCATCTCAAGGGTTAAAATGAACCTGAGACACTTAGAAAAATAAAACCAGAGCTGCTATTACAAACTGGGACAGATGTAGGAGGCCAGGTTTCCTGTGGCCCATTTTCCAGTTTCCTGGCTGCAACCTGCAGAAATAAAGGAAGCTGAATGCTAACGTGAATGAGAAGCTAACAATGCCCCACGTCACGCTGCTCAGAGAAACGTGCTGTTGGCCAGAATTAGTATACAAAAGCAGTAAATGGACGTACAAAAAATATACACACTTTTTCCAGAGGAGTCGAAAAGGAAAAAAAAGGCATCTGTTACAGTGAAGTGCTGTGTGCTTGCAAAAGCACACACTTGCCTGCAAGGGAAATGTAAGCGGAGGTGTGTGCCTGCTGTGGTGGGGCATAAGAAAAGGAGCTGAATCTTTTGCAGCTGCTTTGGCTACAGAAAGAATCAGCAGTTTCTTCATACACTAAGGGAAATTAATTTCCCTGCCTTACTCTGCCTCTTAATCCTTTTCATGTACATGTCTGATCACCATCTCTCTGTGACTACCTGTAGTGCATAATGCTGGCTAACACCTTTTATGTCTTCCTGATTTAATTGCTCTCCAGCTGATTTTTTCAGCCTCTGGGCTCCCCAGCCAGTCTATCCCACTCAGCTGTCCCTCCTCTGCCCCAAGTCCCACGACCTGGTTTATAGCTCAGAGTCCCAGATACTCTTCTATGGACTCTCTAAAGCAACAAGGGGCTGGCTTTGATCCTAATGCCCGGAGAGATTCCTAGTTTTAGCCTTCAGAACTTGTTCATGTTGATTGTCCAGGATCAGCAGTATATCTCTTTATTTTAGAAAGGCTGTGGGGGAGCTAACATAGAATGTGGAGAAAGAACCTGGGTAGGAAACCTGGAGTATGTGGGAGAACGGAAGAACACAGCTGTAATATAGTTGTATGGAAGCTAAAGACCTCTGCAGAGGTCCTGAATGCTACAGAGCTGCTTTCCAGCTTTCTCCCTTTTTCTTCTAGCTTTTTCTGTGCAAGAGTCCTACAAAACTTAATGCCCCGAAGAGTATCCTACTTATCTCACAGTTCATGTCATAAATCTTTATGATACTGAGCTTTTTATTTAGCTAGCTTTGTCTCTGAGCCTCCTGGTTTTCTACTGCCTGGATTTAAGATGGCTTGCTTATTTGTTTTATTTTGCCCAGCAGGTTAATGACTTTTTTTTTTTTTTTTTGGAACTTGATGCCACTTTACTAACATTTTGTCATATGGAGTTTTATATGTATTGTCTTGGTCAAAAAAAAAAAAGGTAATGCAGCTCATCAGCACGTGTATTCATACGTCTTAACCATTTCTAGTGTAACTTGCTTAATGTTTTCATAATGCTTGCTCATGCTGGTAGAAGTCAGTCTCCATACACTAAGGGGAGAGACAGTGTTTGGCAGTTGGGCCCCTCACCTAATTGAGGAATTTGGACACCCCCTTTACAGGAAAATCATCTCTTAGTTGGGATGCTTTGCCCTGTGGACGTGTCTGTCCTTTTCTATTATTCTCTTCAGGGAGAGCTTATGGTGTTGACTTTGCTGCCGCTCCAAGTTTAGGCATTTCCGTTAGTCCCTTAGTTTGGTTGAAATGAATAGGGGCAGTATTATCCGCAGAGATACTCTGAGTTGCCTCCTTCGCACGTCAGTCCTGAACTTAGAATTTGATGTGCAGAGGTCACATTGTATCACACTGGTCATGCAGTTGGTGGGCTTTGTATGGGGGGACACACATTTGAGAGAATGTAAATTGATAATGCAGAGGGTGGTAGTGTGGTTACCTGTCACAGCTGCCTGAGAAATGGACTTTCAGAAAAGTCGGTCCTGAAATATCCTTTTGCTGTCTAACACAGCATTTCCAAGTATAATTCGTTTTAGCTATGGCAGTGATTATTTGCATCAGCGGTAGTGGTGCTGATCACAAAGTAAAATTACTAGGCTATTTAGGTCAGATCAACCTAGCAAATTTCATTTCATGGCTTAGAAAATATCTTTGACTGTCAAATGCATTGTATAAATATTTAAAAAATGGTAAGATGGCAAAAACACATGTGTTAATGGATGAAAAAATTAATTGACTCTTGTCTATATGAGTTTTGATTAGGCTTTTCATAACACAGAATATATGTTTCATACATAGGTTGCCTGTCTCATTCTGTACCATAGATGGATGTCACTATCTAAATAAGTGATTTTTTAAACCTATTTTTCTTCTAATCCATGTAATTCAGTACGTGGTTCCATGTATTATTTATTGCCCAGCATTCAAATCCTGTACTGAGCACAGAAGTAACAGGAATATTTATTATTACTATTTAATATTAATAAAGAGTTGAATGAAATGAGAAATATATTCCCTGTAGGAAGTGACCACATTCTAACACCCTTTTCTGTCAAATTAAGGCAAGACACTGAATTCCTGTTGAGTCAGTAAAAATTCCAAAGAATTAGAAAATACATAAATGAAATACAATGTTTTCTCAAGATTTCCAACTCCTCCCAATCATAATTTATAATAACTTTTAATACAGGTAGCTCATTTTTTTGTTAAATTACATGTCTTGTAATACATCTGCCATGTGATTCTTTTGCTCCACCACTCAAATGAGGCACAAGTTAAGGCTTAGTACAGTGTGTGGCCACGTTGTCCTTCCAAGAGGATAGTTAATACTTTGTGGAACCCCAAAATGGTGCCCATAGAGAAAGGCAGGTTAATACTTCCATTGACCTGATTGGAAATGAAATATTTTGCACCAGTTTAAAAATCCTGTCACTGCAGTATCTTAGATTTTTACTGTTCCCCTCTGACTCACATTTTAGAGAATGGAAATGAGATGCAAAGGTTAACACCAGTTTACCAAATTCAAGGTATTTAAGATTTTACATCACCATATATGCTGAGCACAAAGCTTCTGTTAAAGGTAATTACAGCTGTGAATATTCAGTGCAACTCAGACTTGAATGCCTTAAGTTGGGTGCTTAGAAGAAAAGGACCATACCAATTAATGATCAGGTGAAAATGTAATTTGCATGATTTGCCTTTGTATAGGAATCATATACATACAGTTGTTATACAAGCAATACGGGAAGCTTTATATGGGAATGCAGCGGCAGATGGAGTGGAGTACAATGCAGCATTGAGCTGTTTTAATCTCATTTCTATATGGGCAGTCTTGGGTCATATCCAGTAGAAGATTTATGCACGTACCAATTAAGCACATTGATGCTGAATTCTGAGGTGTGCAGGTCCTTTATAAAGCTTGTTCAGAGCTACGCGCTTGGAGAGTTGATGGTAAGGCAAGCAGGGTGGTGAGGAGCTACCTAAATTGAATCCCACCACCGCCATCTGCCCTGGATCCAGCACCTGAAGTGCCCCCCAGAGATTATGTGTGTATCTCAGCTGGTTGAAGAACTGATCACCAACAACTGAACCACTTTGAAAAAGGTGGCAGTAACCTTTTATATAATAACCTGATGGAAGTCACCTCTCCTTAGTCACCGGGACAGATAGCGTGGAGTGGGTACTCTTGTAGGATGTTCCCGCCCAGGCTCGCACTGTTCATGTGTTTTACATTACACCAATAACCTTATGGCTGAGTCACCATGAGGCCCACACTCAGTAGATAAAATGGAATGCAAAACTGTTCACATTTTACAAACGATAAGCATCAGAAAACAGGTTCATAACGGAAAGTGTAGTGCAACATTAGCTGTAGGTTACCCTGTGAGTGTTCTTGGGCAGAGGTGAATGGGGATGGAGGAGACTGCGGCAAAATGCGCTTCACTGTGAGTTCAGTTCCCCCTAAACTCTCTGAAGGGGCATGATTGCTGATGATCTGAAGGAAGATGTAATTTAAGGTCTGGATGAGAGAATTGTACGTCTGAGGTATTGTACTGTTTTGGCTAATGGCATGGTGGTGGAGTTTATATTGGTGCTTCTGTAACTCTCTTTCATCTTTAATTTCCTCAGCTGAAGTTCTACTGACAGGACTTTGTAGCGTGGGACACCTGTACACATTCTAATACCATTTTGAAGAAAGATATTTTTAAGTTACTTATAATTTTCCAGAGCAAAAAAAGTTCTGTTTGTGATTTCTTGTTTGGAAGAGTTGTACGATACAAGCTGAAATTATGCAGAGTATCGCTGTATAACATGTGATGTACAGAAGCTAAGATTATTTTAAAGTAATACAGCTGTATATACCTACATGTTTCATGAAGTTGCAAAATTTACAAATATTAATTAAAAAGTATGTATATATGGTGCCAGATTAATAGGGATACTATATTAGCTATGATGTTATAGATAAATAATCCGTTAAAGATGTTAATACTTGCACAGATGGCGTAGTTTAAAGGAACTTTTAAAGACTGTAAAATGAGTATATAAATTTCAGGTATATTTAATTCTAGCTGAGCATTTTTTTCTTGCATTACACTATGTGGAAAAGGATTTGTATAAAGTGATAAAAAATGCAATGAAGCAAATGCAACCCTTGGAAAGTGCCAAATCGTCCATATAGGCAGTTCTGTTTCAAGGATACCTGACAGTCCTGGGAGTCTCTGCCATCCCTTGAAGGTGCTATGTAGTTACTGTGTTACACAGCTGAGTGTCAGGTATAGATATTTTTGTCCTTGTCATTCAGGCCTGATTCTCGGTTAATTAGAGAAATGAGGCTTTTGCAGGGATAATAAAACTATCATTAATTCTGCAAACACTTGTTTGGCCAGTGTACTTAGAAATTATTTGGACCAAAATAGAGCTCCAAATTCTGTTTTTTTCTGTAAAACTATTGACAACATTCTCTAGTATCTTTAACTCGCTTTCACACTAGTGAAGCTTAATGCAATTTATTTTCCTTTATACTAGTGAAGCTTATGCAACATGATTTCCTTAGTGCTGGGGCAGACTTGAGGAGGCAAATCTTCCCTCCGCCGCCTGCTGCACTGTTCCATGTGGTAGATAGTTAGAAGTCTTGTGCCCTCTCGTGGTCAGCACACCAAGGGAAACGTCAGGCAGTAAGCCTGGCATATTCTGGCTGTGTAACCTATTAGGACACAAACAGTAATATATTAGGAAAGAAAATGAGCAAAGAAGTTAAAAATCATGAGCTTGTTTAGATAAAGACAAAAATATCTATTGACCTATTGTTACATGTACGAAGATAAGTCCGGTAATAATTAGCCCTATAGTAAGTTAACCCAGTAATGCCGGCATCTTTTAAATCTGCGTTAGTTAGACATAACATGTCCAAATTAAGTATCAGAAGAGGCCAAGAAAAAATTATTTGATACAGCATTAACATGCTAAGGCTGGCAATGTTGTTGAAAGCGGGGGAAAATCTCATTTTGAAGTTCTGTAGTTTAAAAGGTCAATTTTAGCTACATCTTCATTACAATAATAAATTGTCTTCAGTGGTAATGCTCCCAAGTTTTAAGTTGTGTATATGCCTGTGCTGAGTTGGAATATAGTAATTCTTAACTTTATCCTATTGCAGTGCCTGAAAAAAAGGTTTATTCTAGGGAGGGCTCAGTAGCAGAGGCAGTTAGCAGAGAAAAAAATATTCAAACAACCTCTAGCAGAGAAAAAATATTCCAACAACCTTAGAAGTGAGACTCAGGCACTATTAAAAATATTCCTAGTCCTCAGTCGTACATATGATAATGAAAGGAAAGATCCCTGTTGGAGAAAGGTTCAGGGTAAACATCACTTACTTTACTGTGCTTAAGTGTACTGAACTTTCAGCATTTCTGCAAGATAGATAATATCTTTTGAGCTATTTGAAATGGCAAACAAAAGCAGCAAGAGCCATTTCAGGCCCTGGAAGAAACAAAATAGACAAAGGGCATATGACGCTGGGAAGGCAGGTGCGTGTGGTGGGAGGGGGAAAGAGTGTGGTTTCTGGTCCTCTAACCAAAGGCAACTGCTCTGGTCTGCCCTTTTCCTCCCCTTCTTCACAGTGACATATCCGAACAAGTTCAGTATACTTCTCATGACAGTAAACAGCAGTTTTTCGGCTCAGTGGATAGTTACATCAAGTCCTCCCCCCCCCCCCCGCCAATGTTCCTTTTAAGGGTTGTTGCACACATTGCATTGAAGACACCAACTGGAGATGACCCTGTACCATGTGAACCATGCGGGCAATGCTTTTCCAAATACTTACTCTATCTTATGCGTCCCTTCAGAAAATAGCAGTGGAAAAAATACTGAAACGGGAGTGCAAGACCTGTAGGTCTTGTGAATGTTTGGTTGTAAATGATATAGTAGCTTCCTTTGCTCAATTACGTAGGATGACGCCTACACAGGGCTTTTTACTGAAATGAGCGTTGGGTGGAACACCTGCTCCCAAATGTTTTTCACACTGTTGCTCTCCTTTGTCCCTTGTAGGTATGGAGAGTGCAATCACACTGTGGCAGTTCCTTTTGCAGTTGCTGCTAGACCAGAAACATGAGCACCTGATTTGCTGGACGTCTAATGATGGCGAATTCAAGCTACTCAAGGCAGAAGAAGTGGCTAAGCTGTGGGGACTCAGAAAAAACAAAACTAATATGAATTATGACAAGCTGAGCCGAGCGCTCAGATACTATTATGACAAGGTAAATTTTGTTATTCTCATGCAGACTAAGAAAATAGAAACACTACCATTTAATATTTCACCTCTATGTGGAAGCTATTCAAAAGTTCCTCTAACTAATTTTTACAACAGACAACAGTATTGAAGGCAAGCACGGTGGAGGTAAGAGGGCAGCTGAAAGATGCACAGGAAAACACTGCACATCCCATTTCCTGAGGAGGGGAGGTTTTGACCTAGGTTTACACTTACTGATGCTTTCATGTGTTTATGCGTTTGGCTACCCAATATTTTCTGTAGCTTTTGACAACAATAAAATAACTGTTGATAACTGAGAACTGTTTGATTATTACAGCCTGCACAGGATCTTCTGGAATGCAGGGAGGTGGTAGAAAGCAGTGATACTGCAATGCAGCAGGCAGAGTGGCAGCTTTACCAGCAGGTCATCACCTATGTCAGAACAAGGAAAAGACAAACAACCAACCCAACAGCATAGAGGGTGGGGTTCAGTTTTCACAGTTTTCATGGGACGCATCTTTTGGAGCATAGATCCTGTTGGCCAGTGTTTTAGCTAGTCTTGCCTGAGCTTTCTGGTAAATCTTTTCTACAATTGTATTGGGTTCTAATTTATTAGCTGGAAATACAATGCTGAAACAGTTATATGGTTATGACAGTGCAGTATTACCTCAGCAGGATCTTACTGTAACTATTCCTTTGTTAATGCTCAGTGTTTCTAAGAGTTTGGAAATTTTCCACCATGTCATTTTAGGACAAAATCTGTGTTAGTTTCAACAGTAGTCTAGATTATATGTTGCTATCATTTAATTAGCAGCAATATATATGAGAGGGTACTAATGTGATGTCTTACTGGATGAAAGTGTAGAATAAGATTGGCAAACAGGGAAAAGCAGCTGGTCGGATGGCGGGTGTCAGAGCAGGGATGTGTTTGGGTCTATTTTTCAAGGTAGTAATCTCGTGCTGAGCTCATCTCAGGTGAAGACTGTATTTGCTGTAGAAAGTTACATTTACTCCCACTTGGGAACTTACCTTCTGGGTGTCTCAAGTCAAAGTAGTGGAACGTGTGCTTTGGTAGGGGTTTCTTCATCCAATTTTTCTGCCCTTGCAAGACCTACTGAATTTTGCCCCTCCTTCACGGATACATCTGTTGAGGTTTGATAGAACTAATAAGACGCAAGGAGTCAGCACAGTTTAGGCAGCAACCTTATAACTGGCAAGCTGTGGTTATTTGCGCGCTCTCAGAAGCTGGTTACAGGCAGATAGTGTAGGCATAAACTTAGTGCAGAGCTGTTGGCTGTTGAGAGCTCCACTTTCAACCTCTGTATTTAAAACTGAAATAATAACATATTGAACATAGTAATCTGGAATTATTTAAATCACTCAATTTGCTTCTGATTTTCAGACATCATGAGCATGCCCACAATCTAGAAGAGGTCAGTAGAGGTTACTGGTAGCTAGCACCTCTGAAAATAAAATTTCTGTGGTGTAGTGGGAGTTCATAAGATCACTGTCACTCTTGTGAAACCATCCTTCACTTTGACATTTAGTCTTTGGTCTTATTCTTCAGCATGAAGCAAGGTGCAACAGTACAACAGAGAATGCAGAAATGAGAACAGGGCGTAACCAGGATATGTATTAGATTGCTATAACAGAAAGATATTTGAAAGGAATCTCTCAGATGTGTCAAGATACTAGAAGGAAAAAATTGTAGAACACAAATACGGAGGTGCTAAAATGTCTTGCATATTCACCCTTCTCAATTTTAGACTCCAGCAAATTCAAGGAGTTTCCAGATTGTTTCTCCAGCCTTTTTTGGATGAACATTGCATTGTTTTTACTAATTAATATTGAATCTTTTCAGGATTAGTTCCCCTTAAATGGATTTTTTTACAATATGTCTAAATTAATAGGTTTTACTATTTCCTATATTCTTGAAGATTAAATACTAAAAAGAAGGACTGTTATAGATTTTGTATATTAAAAAGTAAAACTTCATAGCCATGCTTAATGGTCCATTCTCATCTTGATTTTCAGAAAAGGCAGTGAGATGAGATTATACAGCGAGTATACACCAGTGTTCAGCACAGTTATGGCATGCTTGCTGCCTGCACAAGGCAGAGGAAACTAGATATTGTTGCTGAACTGAGCTCAGAGTACTGTTGTCATGTATTATTTGTAGTGCGGTAATTCTTGAAGGGCACAGTGGGGCTGGGCGCTATGCAGCCAGTCTAACACAGAAATAAAAAACCATCTTGACTGCAAATTAACTGTGCACAATTTGATGATCAGACTTTTCATTACTCGCATTGGAATTTGGAAGGACTCCTCCTGTAAGAATTTTTTAGTTTCGGATTTAGAGCTGCAAGTTCTGCAATGAAATGTTTTCAGTATTTTGTCCACTAGAAGTCAGATTTTTCCACTTAACACATTTCAAAGGTGGCCTGACTGAGAAGGCACAAAAGGATTCAGAGAGGACAGTGCAGCGGCTGTTCCAAGCAGTTGGTGTGATGAATTCCCTTTCACTAAGTGCTAAAAAGGCTTCTGCTCAGCATGGGGAAGCTCGCTTCATTATATGACTCTAACCCCTCTGATTATAAACTTGACTGGGATCAATGGAGCCAGAGTGCCTGCTGGTGAATGAACAGCAGCATATCCAGGCAGAGCCCAAATACACAGTTAGTGACTGAACAGACATTGCTTAAAAACAAGGGACGAGATATTTGTAGCACTTGTCCTTTGAGATCTCTCTGATCTCTTCAAATCAATGGAATATAATGGCTCTTTACTTGAGGCTCCCTTTCTTCTTTTATCCCTTAGCCTTTTTTTTTTACCCTTGTACTGTTTTCAGTCGCCCCCCACAGCACACACCCTTGTCATCTATTTTGTCTCTGCTCACGCAGCATCTGCCAGAGGAGTGGCTGTACAGTTTCTTCACCAAGGGCTCTGGCTGAGATGATTGCTTGCTGTTCTTACAGCTGCTTTCTTGGACTGTGTGCTCTCTTCTGTCTGCAAATTTTATCTAGGTGTGGCACAAGGATTTTGGCTGTTTTTCCAGGAGTTCTGCAGCCCAATGGAGGTTGTAGCTCCTAGATGGAAAGAAGGATAAGCTCCTTCTTCTCCATGTATTGTCATGAGGGTTTGAACCCCAAACCAAAACCATGGCTATTGCTATTTAAATGGAAGGAGTAACTCCTTTAGCAGTAAACAGTGGGAGCTTCTCGCTCTCTGTGTGGGTATGGTGTGTTGTGTCCTGTTGGTTCCCAGGCAGTGGAGAAGGGCAGATTATTAGGAGAGTGCAGAGGGACAAGGGAACTTGCTGCAGGTTTTGAAGTGTGAGAGATGCTGGCATAAGATAGCAGATAAGGAGTCCTAGTAGGCTGATAGGAAGTGCTCAGCAGTGGGTTCAGTCCTAAACGCTTCCTCTGCCTTCAGTTCAGTCTATGCTGCATAGCACAGAAAGGGAAGAAGTTGAGGAGGGAAGGAAAGGCTCCTTGGCATTCTTCTTTCCTTTCCGCAAAACAAAGGGGGAAGGGCTGGTGAGGTGAAAGACCCTCTCAGACTTCTGCGCTCCTCTCCCCTGGACCATTCACCAATTCATGCGATAAACCAAGAGAAGTCTAGACCCTGAGGTAGCCTTAAGGAGCCTTCTGAGATCCTTGTCCCCTCTCCCTTGCTGTTGGCAGTGATGGATGTGTTGGCAGCTGGATGTGCTGGGGCAAATGGTATGCACACTGAGCAAATGGGATAAACATTGTGCTGCAGGCTGGGGAGTGGCAGCAGGAAAGGCAAGAGGCAGAATTCTGGACAAGACTTCGTTTGGGTTGTAGAATTATTGACAGGGACTTCTCTACCTATAACCCAAATGATCTGGCAGCATGTGAGTGTGAGGCAAAGGGGAGTGAATTTTTAGAAATTATGGTGGCACATGGGATGGGCCTTCCTTTCTTGGGCTGCCCTCTGCTGCTGCTGCATACAGCTGACACTAACTGAGCTACTGCTTCATGGTTTGTCTTTGAAATTATTCACCATGGAGAAATAAAAACTGATCACTGGATAAATGGAGGTTTATGAGCTCTGCCATTTTGCTTGGGGGGAACACTGGCTTGTTAAAATTCATCATCTGATTCATCTGAACTTAAAAGTAAATTAATTCCAGTACTGGAGAAAAATAACACAATTAGGACAAGTTCCTTAGCCTGGCTTTGAAAGCAAGCATGACGTGCTATTGAGGCTGATGGCTAGATTTATGCTAAATTCACATATAAAGCACCCCAGGAAACGTAGTATGTGACATGTCTTGATTGTAATTTGCTGCCATGATTCTGGTTGCTAAAGGTTTGTAGATAATCTGAAGACTTTCCATTTCCTGTTTCATATGTTACCCAAATTCCCCTCCCCCTTTATATTTAATGCATTTCCCCTGTTGCCTCAACAGAGCAGCAGAACAGATGACAGATAGTGCTGAGGAAAGGCATCATGTGCTCTCTCTACCTACAGCTTGAGCAGCATGTTCATCATGTCACACACTTCTGCCGGTCAGAAATCTCTTGTAATGCTTTCAGGCAAGGAAACCCTTCACATCTGTTCCCACGCAGAGCACTTTAGTTTGATGTGTAGAACTAGAATGCCTTTATAAGTAGGATTAGTAGGTTTCTTTTTGTTGAAGTTGCCCAGTTACTTTGTTTTTCTGATAGCTGTAATGACAGATACCTTTTGGAAGCCTCTAGAGGTTTCAGGACTACTAAAGGTCCCTGTGAATATTTCAAGATGACACCACAAGAGGGAAGCTAGTGAGTTTTCCCCATGAGGGTTTTTTCTGAGGGAAGCAGGGTGAATCCAGGAAATTACATGCAGATACTGACATTAATAGGATGTAACAGTTGTGGAAGTCAAGCCCTCAGAAGTTAGGAAATGCAAGAATCACAGTTCCCTGGGTAACCTTAATGTTTGTATGAGTTATACTGCATCTTTAATTACACAGTCACATACTGTTGTGATGAGCAGCTATTTAATATTTTTGCATCCTCTCTGAACAGTATGTGGCCCCAGGCTTTACTCAGTGAGTGCTATTCAATCAGTATTCTAAAGACAGAATAAATCATTTTAGTTTCAGTTAATGGCTGCCCACTTCTTTAGATGGGTTGGCAGTATGATGTATAGTATATAAATAATGTGGGCTTCTCTGTGCTTGTTGCAGTGCAGGGGACAGAGCTTCTCAGGTGCTTTTAGGATTCAGAGGTGTCCATGGCATTCCCTCCCCTCCCATAACGGGTCAGACCCAGTAGCCTGGTTACTAGTTCCTATTTTTAATGCCCAAGTGTGGGTAGCAGCATGGAATAATTGTTTTGGGAAGATGGTCCCTTGCTTGGTCTGCTTACAGAACTTAAGGATATAAAGTGATAATGGAAAATATTATTTTGCTTTTGGGAAGGTCTTCTCTTGAGTTACCTCAGGGGAAATAGAATATTACAATGAAACAATATCGGTATGATGGTGCTAGAGTACCAGCTATACGTTTTGTAGTGGTACAGTTAAGAGGTGTTATAAGGAAATACTTAAGAAGCATTAGAAAATAGCTTTATAGAGAATTGGAAGGAGCTTCTTTCAAGAGTGATGTGTGGAAGTCAAGAAAGTGCTTGTTTGAAATGGCATAAAAGTGGCTACTGAGTGCTGTCCTTACGGAAAGATGGGAGTAAAGAATTTTGATACTTAGTAAGAGATGATGGGTGGAGGAGAAAACCCAAGAACCCCCTTGAAAGGAGTGACAAATAGTTCATGTTTGATGTGAGAGGAAAGGGACGCCCAGTGAACTGCAGCAGAGAGAGCAGAGAACCTGGCCGAAGGTGCCAGCTAGAGGAATGGCCTTTGCCTTCCAGATGGAGGTGGATGAGGAAAGACTGAAATCCAGTTAAATGAGAGCCTTGTGCTTCCAAAGGTCGATACAGGTGCACCTGTCCCTCCATCAAAAATTTCACAAAGTCTAGCTTCTACGCACCCAGTATAATAAGCATAAGTGCATAAAGTATGATGTTAACAGAATCTGCCTGCCTGCACACGCTGATGTGGACACATGCCCCATTTTTTGGAGCAAACCATGCAGCCACAGGTACCTCCTGCCAGCTTACGTACTTCAGACATTGGAGTGTCAGCTCTCTCTCTGGGTAGGGTTCCCAATAGCTGGAGGCAGCCCGGCTCCCTCCTCATAGAGTCCTGTGAGGAATTCATAGCCTAAGTGTCCCTACACGTGTTGCATCCCTCGGTACTCTTGGAGTCAGGGAACTTGCAACACATCCAAATGGGAGTTAAGTGCAGCAGCTACAGCTCTGGTCCTTCTCCTTCTCTGTCCAAGCAGCGACGTTTAGTACTTACAGACAAGTTCATCCTGTTCTGCCATCAATTTTGAGATCTCAGGCACCCTGATTATAGGTCACTTCCCGGGAGGAGGAAAAAAGTCCCAATCTGGTCTTCCTGCTCCTGAGGCCCCTCATTAGTCTGAAGTTCAGCTAGGAACTGGGTCCCATTTCCCAGCTCAGTCTCTCAAGTGGCTCCTGCAGCCAGCAAACTTGCTAGCTAACATGTTTGAGCCAAGCCACTAAAATCCTTGTGTCACACTGGTAGTATAGTTACACCTTAGCTCTAAATGGCTCAAACAGGGAGTAAGAGTCAGAGCTGATGAAACTAAACCACAAACACATGATGGAAGAAACAAAGTCTGAGGTGCACCAGTGCACAGGAAAACTTCTGGGAGGAAAGAAAAAAAATGGAAAGAAGCCCAGAGGTCATATGCTGTTGAGATGGGCAAACAGCTCCTGTGTATTTCGGGAGGGCTTCCAAAAGTAGTAGTGCATATGCATAGCTGACACCAAAAAACCCCCAACCACACTATAGCCTGGTTTAAGCTGCAGAGGGAACCAGGCCACCGAGCCTTTGGCATTTAGCTCAGCCAACTGGTCTGTGGAGAAGGATGGGGGAGAGACCCATCCCTCCAGCTAGTGATTCAGAGCACTTGGGTAAGGCTGGTTTTGGAGGTGCTCATAAAGTGAGTGTCTGAAGTGATGTGGTGTGAATAAGTCTGAGCTCCGTAACACGTCTGATGCGCTAGAGCAGACATCAGGCAGTGCTGTACCCAGTTCGTATCAGCAGCTTTCAAAGCACTTTGCAGTGGGAGGTGGTCATGTTTACTGTAGTCATTGTTTTATAAACTGCGGACAGAGGAGGGGAAGTGTAAAGTGTTCAAGTGAGAAACAGTCAAGAAGCCAGCAGAAGAGGGACATTCCCAGCTCCCTGCCCTCTTTCTAAATGTCAGAGTGCTGTCTCCTGATAAGATTTTTTTTTTTAAGCTGTTGGACTGGAGCCCCTGCTCCTGGCCTGGTTGTCCAGTTCTCCTCCCCAGCAGCTGCACTGGCCCAGCAGTCGCCTTCCCCAGCAGCACAGCCCCGGAGCTCCCTGCAGCCCTGGCTGGCAGCCACTAGCACTTATTGCAAGCCTACTCACGAGGGAATTTACCTAGAAAATTCAAACAACAACAACAAAAGGCCTAAACGTGCACATAAACTTACTGTCCTGCTACCAAGCAAGTGGTCTAGTCTCCCTGCAAATGCAGTCCTTAATATAATGAAGCTTTCTTTGCGCTTTCAAACTGAGGGTGGAAAACCCCTGCTTGTCATGATGCCTGTCACTGTCTTCTGTGGTTTGAACCATCGTCCACAGCTCAGAGTGATTCTGACAGATCACTGAGGTGATGGTAAAAATAAGCTGCTTTTTACCTTCACTTCAATTATTTGTCAAAAAAATTTGGAAAAGTCAGTGGCATTTCAGAAGCACTTAATTAGTTTGCATCTTTATTTTCTCTTACACACATTTAAGAGAAGCCTGCGAAGTGCTTGAGGGATCTGCACTTGAATCCTTTTCATCTCCAGCCATCGTTAAGTGGGCCTTTGCTGCAGGCTTATGGAGTCAGAGGAGCCACACTGAGAGACCTTCTTAAAATATAACTATATTTAATAATAACAGAGGAAGTATAAACTCACCAGCCCGTTCGGTTGCTTTTTATAGCAACATTCCCCTGTTTCAACCTGCACTGGTGTAAAAGTGCCACCCTTAAATACATTTAATTGTGTTCTGCTGGGAGTCACATTTTCTGAGTAGGATCTCGGTTGCCAGTGCTTGATGTAACAATAACTCAAAGCTGCCGGGAGCAGAGGGGAGGTATTATTTTAAATTAAAAAATATATATTAAAAAAAGAAAACAAAATCTAGTTGGGGTGTTTCTTTTCGTATGTGAATAATTTGGAGGTTTTGCCTTTTTCAAGAAGAATGTAATATTGAGAGCGCAGAAAAAGTGTGTCCATCCAACGTTTCACCTAATTAGCACAAAAAAAAAATCTAGGCCAAGCTCAAAGCCATGGGAATTAAAGCTTACGCAGACTGAGATCCTGTGGGCTAACTATATGTCCTGAACTTTTGGAGGGCAAAAATAGGCATTGCAGGATGCGCCACGAGGGTAGACATGCATACAGTTCAGCATGGAAGAGGGCAGTTTTGTGCCTTTAGTCTGAGCTTGCTGAATTTAATTCTCCTCCTCGCTACAGATCCCTGTTATCAACTTGGGAAACAACTTTCTCCATTTGTGCCGCAGCTCCTGACCTGTGAAGCAAAGCTACATCCCAGGGCTTTTTGTAGGATTAATTTTGTATTCAAGAAGGTGCCTGAATGAAATGCCAGGACATTCAGATAGATGAATTACAGAGTGCAGTAGCTGAGCTGAAAGGCAGAAGAGATTCCAATACCCAAGTGCAGGCTCTTCTTTCCCAAAATGAGCCTTGTTTTTGTAACAAAAAAAGATGTAGTGCGGGCACTGCAAGCACCCAGCACTAGGTACTGTCCATATGTAAATAGGGATGATGCTTGTATTCCTTTTTATTTCTTTTTTTTTTTTTTCATTTTCAATCAATTTAACGATTGTTTCCTCTACTGGTCTCAGAATCTGTGGTAGAATGAAAAGCAAATTAGATTTTTAGGACTAATGTAAATATTTACATTCCCATATGTACAGCAAAGCAAATGTCTGGTTGCAGAGTACCAGCTGGAGGTGCAGCATACGTGCTGCACTAAAGGGAAGCTTCTTGGAAAGGGTTTTTCAGAGGTGTCTTAAAGACAAACTCTCTACCAGGGGCTTCAAGAAGAGAGAAATCACTATGGAAATCTCAGGAAATATTGCTTCTTGTCTTCCATAGCTCTTGGCTTAGGGTGGTAAATGTTCCAGTCCTTTTCCAAGGCCAGGCCAGCACCTGGTGCCATAAAGTGCCTCTGTGGAGGAGCTCACATCGTATCCTTGGGGATACCGCGCATTGTGTTAGAGCAGGCAGCATACCCAGGTTTGCAGTAAGAGAGCTAGGACTAGAAATGGGACCCTCGTGAAAGATTTCCATTTCAAAGGGAATCAGTTCTTTCCATAAAGGGGGCACTTTTATTATGGCAAATATGAAGAAAAAAATAAGTAGTTCTACAAACCTTTGAGAGGTTTGGGATTTTTTTCAGTAATTAATTATTTCAATAGCCAGTTTAGACTGATGAAAACCTGCCTGCACCAGTGAGCATCCTGAGCCTAATGCAAACCTGGGGACAGCACAGGGGATACAGCAGGACACAAGCACTTTTCCAACCCATGCAAGCGATTGCATTTGTTGCAGATATAGTTCATGACTGTTGAAAGAAGGACGGTCACCGTCAGCCTAGGTCAATCCTTCTGCACACCGTCAGGAAGAGAGGGTAAATGACTGGAGCAGGGAGGCTGAGGTGGTTTTGTCCCTTGCAGACATTCTGAGAGTATGTCATACTCAGGGTAGTTGGTGTCAGTTTTGGGAGGCATAAATGAAGGAGTTTGCCTTCATTGTGAAACGCAAGTGGTGGCATGGCTGGAGTCTGCAAGGTGGCAGAATTGTGTATACTGGTAAGAAAATATCCCAAGCTGCCTCAGAGGAAGTGGGAAGAAAACAGCCCACCAGTAGGTCTTTATCACCTAGTAATGGTGATTTTGTTAGGTACCATGAGGAGCAGGGGGTGGTCTCCCTGGCTGAGCAGAGGTATGGGAATGAGCCAAGGATGAGCAGCATTAGCAGCCTCACTGAAGTGACCTGCTCAGCTTGAGGATGGAGCAGGGCCCCCCTACCCTTGTGAACCCCCTTATGTTTGCTGCACTCAGTGCCTCTGAAATGCTGATCTTTCTAGCATCTGCTTTTGTATTTGCAGAACATCATCAAGAAAGTGATTGGACAAAAATTTGTGTACAAGTTTGTCTCCTTTCCTGAGATTTTAAAAATGGATCCACATGCTGTGGAAATCAGCAGAGAGAGCCTTTTGCTGCAGGACAGCGACTGTAAGATGCCTTCCGAGAGCAGGGATCAGCACAAGCACAGCTTGTCAGCACTGAAAAGCACAAGCCGTAATGAATATATCCACTCTGGCCTGTACTCCTCTTTCACTATCAACTCTCTGCAGAACCAGCCAGACCCTTACAAGCCAATCAAAACAGAAAAACTGGAGGAGAAGTCAGAAGGAAACACACCAGTCGAAGAAGTTCGGACTGTTATAAGATTTGTGACAAACAAAACAGACAAACAAGTTATGAGGCCCATGGTGTCGTTGCCTTCCACTTCCGAAACTGCAGCTGCCTCTGCTTTTCTCAGCTCATCAGTATCAGCTAAAATATCTTCCTTAATGCTACCCAACAGTGCCAGCATTTCATCTCCGTCATCATCTTCCTCCAGGTCACCATCTCTGTCTCCCACCTCACCCCTCCCTGCAGAACACAGGAGCCTCTTCCTTGAGTCCAGTTGCCACGACTCAGATTCCCTTGAGCCTCTGAACCTCTCCTCAGGCTCCAAGGCAAAATCTCCATCTCTTCCCCCAAAGGCTAAAAAACCCAAAGGCTTGGAAATCTCTGCCCCACCTATGGTTCTCTCCAGCACCGACATCGGTTCCATCGCCCTCAACAGCCCTGCGCTTCCTTCGGGATCCCTGACTCCAGCTTTCTTCACTGCACAGGTAAGACCTGCCTGTCTCCTGTACTCTTGCTTTAGCCAGGTATTCCCTCCGTGTGGCCAAGAGCGTTAGCTCTATGGGTCTCTTGTCATCTGATGGAAAAACAAAACCCATATGGGGAAGAGGAAAACATAGCAGAGGTCTGAACAAAGGGTGGAAAGTAAGTTCCTCCTGGGGTTCCTATGTGTGTGGGAAAAGCCATCACAGTTCACAAACTGTCTGGAAGGATAACGAGATGGGATTTGCTCATTAGTTAACATGAGCAAATCGCTTATCAGTTCAAACCAGCCTCCAGGTCTACAAGACAAGCAGGAAAAAGCCAACAAGAAAAACACGGGGTTTTTGTAGGTCACGGCTTGAGCATGTGCATTGTGAAATGCTTGGTTAGATTTCTCTACTAGATGTTGTATCCATTCAAACAGTGTGACCTTTTCATTAGTTTTTGAATACGGAGCAAATTAAGTGGTTTCTAAGACAAGGCTCTGAAGCCAGTTTCGATTTCCAAAGTTTTACAGATCCACAGTACTTGCCAGAGCTTCCTTTCAGCACAGACCTACTGAATATCCAGTAGGTCTTTTTATTCTTTTTAATCACATACTTGTGCTAATGTCAATGGTGAGTTCTCATTTTCAAGCAAGTCTATGAAAAAATCTATCAGTTCAGAGAAGAGGAAAATCACGTAGATAATGACCTGTTGTGTTCATCGTTGAGTTTTGTCTTATGCTACCACTGCAAAATTAGACAAAAAAATCCAAGAGTAAAATTATCCCAATGGGGAACACCCCCTGACATCCCCCACCTCCCAGAATAAAAGTTGATACAAATAGTAGCATTGAATGAAACAAACTGAACAGTAAATAAATAAATACAAAGGTGTGTGTTATAAGCTCTCATTTACTTCGGGCTGTCTAGAGGTCACATTGTATCCAAAATCACCTTACCTCTTCCCTGTTGGAAGAGGTTCTGCACAGATGATGCCTGCAGTGCAGCCAGGTGTTAGAGGTCTTCGAGCTGGCCACGGGCAGCATCGTGTGCCTGCACAGCACAAAGACTTGGCAGAGGTGAGAGTGTCAGCAAGTGCTCTCGGCCAGCACAGCACTTGCTCTTACTGAGCTTTTCAGCTGGCGGCAGAGCAAGTTTGTGCAAAGCCATTGCAGTTCAGACACACCTGTAAGCCACTGAGATATGAAGTTTTGTTGCAAAGAAAGAGGATTTTGTGGGCCGTTATCTGTGATTTTTGACATTGTAAAGCCTTTAAGTGAAGTTATGTTTGGCAGGAAGAACAGAAGTGTGGCAAACCAAAATTGAGGTGCATTCACAGACTCTTATAACCTCTAACTGTGGTATAACCACAGTAAGTATTTCACTTGTAGGGAGCAAATCTGACAAATAAATCATATCAGATGCCAACCAGACACGATGACAGCATGAGTGATTACAAGCCCGCTTTAATCTACTGCTGCCCCAAAACTCAGTATGAACAGAGATTTATTTCCTCATTTTGTAATTATTTCTTTGAACATTTAATTTTCTCATTCATCTATAAACTGGTGTACTTACTGCCTCTGAAAGATGTAGAAGGGAATTAGGTAGGTGATTGTGGCCCTCTTTTGGCAGGACGCCTAGCTAAGGCCGTGATGACTGTTATCCAACTTAATGCCATTACAAATCTTTTTTTACAGGTTATCCTATCACAGAAGAGGCAGATGGTACCCATGTAGGGTACTTCCTGGGTCCATTTATTTAAACTTTTGGCTATACAGCAACATAGCTTTTTTCCTCTCTTTTAGACTTCTATTTCTAGTGTGGATAAGAAGCACCCTGCATCCTCAATACTTGACCTAGTGAATATAAAATAAAAACTATATAACAACTGTGTTCAGATAACTGTAATACTACAATGCAAAATAACTAAAGCCATAATTTAGGCTGGAAATCTGCAGTTCATCCCATTATCCCAGGAAGAGCATGCATCATGTCTCAATGATCTCTGATTTATCAGATCCCAGTGGTAGACACCTGCTGCTGTGGGGCAGGTGCAGAACAGGAGGTCAGACACCAGTTCCTGCTCCAGGAGTGATGTCGGTTCAGAGAAGGTCCTGCTGCCTGAGAGGGTATTTCGGATGGCTTTCCATTGTACCTGCTGGTCATGAGGAATTACCCTCGGGTGGAGCCCTGTGAAAGGGCACGTGATATGCACAACCAATTTCAGAACAGAAAAATGGGTTTGAAGATGTCAGTGCATACAGTACCATACCTTGGTAGAGAAATGTCAGCTTTCCATTTGGTTAGCTTCAAAGAGAGGGATTTAGATTTTGTTCAGTACTTGCTTCTTTTACAGATTACTTATGCTTGTTATTTTTGTTGGCTCTCCCTTGGCCAATGTGGATATATAATTTTGTCTCACTCTTTTTCTTCAGGCCTCTACTTTAGCATTTGTAACGTTTACAACATGCTCTTTCTTTACAAAGTAGTGTGCCTGCAGCCAGCACGTGTGCTGTCTGTATTGTATCCACATACACCATCCAGGCTCCAGCGCGTGCCTAATGACCTGGGAAGTAACGTACGTGTGACAGCACTTGTCCGTTATCTGACAGCTGGAAGTGACAAGAAAGATTGTACTTACATGCATTCTTTGTCAGAGAAGTCAGGAGCCATGAGCATGGTTGCTTAACATAATCCTCTCTGTGCAATTAATTATTTCTATTTAAACTGTTGCTATGCTTAGATTATAATGACTTTTTTAAGTAGGAACTTCCCACTGGGTTCCACATCTAATACCAGATGTACAGCTGCATGAGGGCAGAAAATGAAGTGACACATCAATTTCCGCATGTAATTTAAGGATAGCCTGTGCTGTGGTGGTGTTTACACTTACGTTTCCTCTGGTGGTTTTGATGCTTAGCTGATGGCGATACTGAGAACAAGCCTGGGAGGCCCTGTGCTCTTTTTGCATTAAATATTAACAGATTTGGAGGCTTGCTTTGGCTGGCTCTTGGCTCTGGCAGAACTTGCAGACATTAGTGCTCTGTTCATCAGAGGACATGAGCTTTTGCTTAGCACTGCTGTTAGGCATGTTAACATGCTTCCAGAGATGAATGGAGGACAGCTCAGTTTCAAATCTCCTCTTTCTCTGAAGACTTGCTCTGGCTGTATCTAGGTAGGAATAAACACCTCCAAGCTTTCTTCATTATTTTCAAAAGACCCTCTCAAGAGCTGCATTTTCAGTTCTGGATATCTGCAGCTTCTTAGAGAAAAAAAGAAGAAACGAGGCATAGCTCACTGGAGCTCTTAGTACAGTTGGCACAGTACTTAGTCGAATGTTGTGGGTCTTGCTTGCTTTGGTTTTAAGGTTAGTAGGCTCTTCTGTAAGTAGATCTCTGAGTATTTATCCTGACCTAATTCGCTGTGTTCTTTGTCAGGCTCATAAATCCCCATCAATAGCCGCTTGCCTGTGGAGCATCAGCTTGTACAGGAAAGGTGCTCTCACTGGTACTGCTGTTTTCCTGCTCCGTGAAAGCACTGTGGTCCTGGGAAGAGGGTGTTTGTGAAGGAGCCATTCACAAGTGCCTGCTTGTCAAGTACTTTTTCTCAGATATCTTGACAAGAGCTGTCACTTGATGAGATCAAGACAGGAGTTTTCTCCTTGCCAGGCCTCCACCCACTCTTTGCCCTTTTTGCTGTCATCCAAATATATCCAAACCCTGACCTTACTGGTACTCCCGTGACCACCATACCTGCTGTTTTACTGCATTAACACCTTTTGCTTTCCAAGCAATACCACATGTTTATTACTTCTTGGGACATAAGTGTGGTTTCTTCCACGGGGTTTGGTGTTTCTGATCCATCTTCTTCAGCACAAGGGAGATGGCAGTGTCCTTTCCCTTCGCATTTCTTCATGAACCCCGCTTCTTTTGAGATTTCTTAAGAGAAATCATCCCCTTTAAAGAGCAGCCGAGCTCTTTGTATTGAACAGCCTTTCAGACACCCTGGGACAGAATCACTGGGAGGACCTTAATGTTTGCTGCTCCTTGTCTCTCCCATCTCTTTTGCTGGTGTTAAACTAATTGTTTGACCCTGTTGTGAACTCCAGTGCAAGCATGTCAGAGCAGGTCTGTAGTCCTGTGCATTTGCACAGAGCCTCAAACACCACAGCTGATCCCTCAGGCACTGCTTTGCAAATGATATGTCCGTCATATTCGAAAATCCACCTGACCTGTGATACCTGCCTTTCTGAGCCTGCTCACCGCAGAGTCCTGGCAACGGGATGTGACAGCCCATGGTGTAAGCAGCTGTTAAGTGAGACCCCTGGTTGCAATTGCCATATGTGGGAGTTTATATTTCTGGCCTGGTGGGAAGCTAGCAGGTACCAGAATGCATGACGTGCTGGTTACTAGGGGGAGATACTCCTTATCTTCTATCTTCTGTCTTCTCTTTACATATTTTAAACTCTGGACAAACTGATGCCCCAGTTCAGCAGAGCACTGAGGCACTTGTCCTACACAGTGAAACATGTACTTAGGTGCTAAGTGTGCACTCAAATTCCATTAAGTGCTTTGCTAAATAGGACTGATTTTAATAATTGGCATCAAGATTACTGGTGAGATTAACTCACTATGCCAAATACTTTGTTCAAAACTGTCACATCATTTCATGTTCTTTTTTGGGAAGATAAAAGTTACTCTGGATACAGAATAATTCATGTGATTCTTCCTTTGAATGGAGATTTGCATGTGCTTTAACTCTACCTCCCCTCCAATTGTGCTTTAGAAGTGCTGAGAGCATTCCCAGCAATCCTGGTACACCATGGCACTGGAAGGAGCCACCTCCGAGTTGGCAAAAGCCTTGGATTCTTAGTTCTTGCCATTTTGGTTCTTTTCAAACTATTAGCTGTGCTCTCTGCCATCCCTTTGGGCACCCAACCCATACACCTGCCTCTCGCTGCGTCAGCCTGTGCACTGCCAGTTTCTTGAAACTTCTTCCATTTTGAACAGGCGCCATCAGAGGAGTAAACTTCAAAGGCCGGCAGTGGCTCTTTTGGCTCCACACGCAATTGCATTAATGCTTCAAAAGCTGCAGTCAGTTCAAGCAATTGCTGCCCTTCAAAAGGTAAAAAATTATTCTGAAGGAGACTAGGCTGTGTTTACAGACATTGGGGCATGCATGGTATTTTATACAGTTGCATGAGTGTGGTTCAAATAAATGATAACTGTGCTTTTCCTTAAGCAAATCGCAATAGAAATGAAATCAATTTGCACATAAAGGAATATTAAATGTGCAGGTATCCAGTATTGACCACTGCGGAGACAGGATGCAGGGCTGGATGGGCAGTTGCTGCCGGCCAGTATACTCGGCTTGCTGTATGTCTGAATTCACTGGGAAAAAGAACCAGTAGGTAAAGTGTAAGACTTTAGACTTGTGACTACTGTATGGAACTGTAACTCCCGAGGCATGCATCATGGGGTGTTTTTTTGTCTTGCAGACCCCAAATGGATTATTGCTGACCCCAAGCCCGCTGCTGTCTAGCATTCATTTCTGGAGCAGCCTCAGTCCTGTTGCTCCTCTGAGTCCTGCCAGGCTGCAGGGACCAAACACTCTGTTCCAGGTAGGTCCTTCCAATTAACAGGTTTCATTTCTGAAAGCGCACATGGGGAAGAGACAGCTGGGGAGCATCTCCTCACATCGGTCTAGAGCTTTTCAAATAGTTTAAGAAAATATGCAAGTTAACAGGCACTTTTAAAGAGAGGCCTACTTACTTGTACCCTCTTTAAACCCTTGGCAGCACAGTCAGAATCTACAGAGCAGTGTCTACTGCAGCAAGCACACACATATTGTATGGGGGAAACAGAAATAAATGCTGGACCCCAGTAGGAGTAGGTGACTGAGCTCTCAGAGCTTCAGGAAGAGAGTGCAGACCAGTCACGGACCAGCCAGGAGAGTGGTGGAACATGGACTCTGCGAAAACCAAGACCAGTTTGGGTCTCCCACAGTAAGGTGGGTGTAGGTTTATCCTTCTGTCTTAATGAGCTGCTTCTCACTCAGAAAGACAGGGCATAGTTGTATTTACAGTAAGAGCACTCTGAACCTGAAAGCTCCATTTCCAGTTCTCCTGCAAATTATCTATGCATCCTCAACCAAGTTACTTCATACCTCTGAGCATGACTTCTCCGTATGTAACAGGAGGAAGGCTCCTCTCTCTTATGGGTACTGGGAGAGTAAAAATCTCAAAGTTTTGTATAGATGTGGTAAATACAAAAGTTATTTAGTAAACCGTGATGGCCACAGCACTCAGCTGCAGCATTCCCTCAAGGCTTAGGAAGAGGATGGGGGGGATGGTATTAGCAGCTCCAGCTGTAGCTGCTGCAAAACAGCTGATTCAGTAAGTCATAGAAGAAATTATGCTGATCAGCTGAGTGGGAAGATATACAAGAAGCTGATGGCCATCCGAGCAGCTGAAGAATGCAGGGACACCTCTGGAATGAACTCCCTGACTGCTGTGGAGGGCCAACACTAACAGAGGAGGGGGCTGCTGCTAGACAGGGACCCTGTGTTAGTCTCTGAACCTTCAGGGAGGCTGACTGCCCAACTCCAGAGCTGGGCTTTAGCTCAAGTGCTCTGCTCAGGTACGGTCCTCACTGGAGTAGTAAGTCCTTCTATCTCCAGTGGGACAACTGAGCATGGAGCCCTAGGGCTCTTTATTTATGTTTCAGATGATAAACTCATTTATCCCTATTGGACCTTAGTTTTGTACACGTGGTTAAAAACAGCCAGACATTTCATTTGAGAGGGAAGTGTCTGAGCCATGGCCTGGAATGGGCTTGTATGGACATATGCTGGCCACCCGCTGTGGGAACTGAAAATGAAGATTGGCCTTGGCTCTGTCCCCTCTGAAAGACCCAGGCAGCCTTCTATAAATTATGTCTGATTCAGGCAAAGGCCACAACGACAAGTCTGTAGAGCATAAAGCTTTATTTTAACAGCCAAATAGGAAACGACAACCACAGCTGAAGCCCAGCCAACCCCACTGAGAGGTGCTGGGTTGTCCTGTGTAGGCATCGGGGCAGAGCTCTCCCCAGGCTGCCTGCATAACCCAGCCCACGTTCCATGCAACTAGTCAGGGAATGGAGGAAAGAGCTGGAGCTGCTTCACAAGTTGCTTTTGCTTTCACCTGGTCATTCACACAGGGAGTCGGAAGAACATTTGGTCGTTGTTAAAACAGTCTAAATCCTGCCAGCAGCTAGAGCCCAGGGCAGCTTTGCAGCTGCCTGCCTGCCTCTGCACCCTTGCCTGCTGGCTTGCATGGAGGAGAGATCAGGGTCCTATATTTATTTTTCTTTCAGGTGTGTGCTGCTTTTCACAATAGCACTGTGCTTGGCACTGCCTGTAGTTCTTTAGTACTAATATTTGTATAAGTACAAGGACCAGGATGGGATCCATCCACGTCCACAGTCCACCTAAGCCCCAGACAAGCCTATGGGAAAGTATGGTCCCTCCCTTAACGAAGCAGGAACCTGTTCATAGAATCATAGAATGGTTTGGGTTGGAAGGGATCTTTACAGGTCATCTAGTCCAACCCCCCTGCAAGAGCAGGGACATCTCTAACTACATCAGGTAGCTCAGAGCCCCGTCCAGCCTGGCCTTGAATGTTTCCAGGGATGGGGCAGCCACTACCTCTCTGGGCAACCTGTTCCAGTGCCTCACCACCCTCATCGTAAAAAATTTCTTCCTTTTATCTAGTCTAAATCTACCCTCTTTTAGTTTAAAACTATTACCCCTTGTCCTATTGCAACAGGCCCTACTAAAAAGTTTGTCCCCATCTTTCTTATAAGCCCCCTTTAAGTACTGGAAGGCTGCAATAAGGTCTCCCCAGACCCTTGTCTTCTCCAGGCTGAACAACCCCAACTCTCTCAGCCTTTCTTTATCATAGGAGAGGTGCTCCAGCCCTTGGATCATTTTCATGGCCCTCCTCTGGACCCACTCCAACAGGTCCATGTCCTTCTTGTGCTGAGGGCTCCAGAGCTGGAGGCAGTACTCCAGGTGGGGTCTCACCAGAGCAGAGTAGAGGGGCAGAATCACCTCCCTCGACCTGCTGGCCACGCTTCTTTTGATGCAGCCCAGGATACGGTTGCCCTTCTGGGCTGTGAGCGCACATTGTTGGCTCATGTCCAGCTTTTCATCCATCAGTACCCCCAAGTCCTTTTTCACAGGGCTGCTCTTGATCACATCATCCCCCAGCCTGTATTGATACCAGGGGTTGCCCCGACCCAGGTGCAGGACCCTGCACTTGGCCTTGCTGAACCTCATGAGGTTCACACCGGCCCACTTCTCCAGCTTGTCCAGGTCCCTCTGGATGGCATCCCATCCCTCAGGCGTGTCAACTGCACCACTCAGGTTGGTATCATCTGCAAACTTGCTGAGGGTGCACTCGATCTCGCTGTCAATGTCATTGGTGAAGATATTAAACAGCGCTGGTCCCAATACAGACCCCTGAGGGACACCACTTGTCACTGATCTCCATCTGGACATTGAGTCATTGACCGCTACCCTCTGGATGCGACCATCCACCCAATTCCTCATCCACGGAACAGTCCACCCATCAAATCCATATCTCTCCAATTTAGAGAGAGGATGTTGTGGGGGACTGTGTCAAAGGCCTTACAGAAGTCCAGACAGATGACATCCGTAGCTCTTCCCTTGTCCACTGATGTGGTAACTCCATCATAGAAGGCCACTAGGTTGGTCAGGCAGGACTTGCCCTTGCTGAAGCCATGTTGGCTGTCTTGAATCACCTCCCTGTCCTCCATGTGCCTTAGCATAGCTTCTAGGAGGATCCGTTCCATGCTCTTCCCAGGCACAGAGGTGAGTGCTGGTCTGGCACTGCTGGACCCAACTACGTGCATAATCCCTCACAGAGCGCATAGATGCTTATTAACTGGTAAAAAAACCCTCTCTCCTTTGATGCTTGTAAGGTGACAGCAACTCCCATACACCTATACATCCTTATGGCCTATGTAGAGCATCACTGAAACCTGCAGTCTCCTTCCACACAATTTACCTTGATATATTGACCTACCTGGAAAGTCTTCCCTTTGAAGCCACGCTGCTGTGTAATTAAACTTATTTTGATGTTTCGTCATTAGTTTGGAATTACCACATAACTGGAACAGCAAGAGACTTGCATGGAATTGGTTAATTCAAGAAAATGCAGCCAAACTTAAGGACTACGGAGTTAGCTTGAATGAAGTGCTAACTAAATTAAGTGTTTTTTCTTTGTTACTGCTATATAGACGGTAGCACTGAGAAGGCGTAGTCAAGTCCCAGAACCTCACTGTATGGAGGCGTATGAATAAAGAGCATCGTCCTGGCCCCAGGGGCTACAGAGACAACAGGAAGAAGAACAAGAGAGCTGGGTTGGGGTGGAGACCAGGGGAAGGATGAAATCATGACGTTAGCATCATTTGCATCTCAGGCTGTAGTGCCAGCATACCACCCGCCTCGACAGACACCAACGATCACACAACCCTCTTTTTGTTAGCTTTAGAAATCAGATGGACCACATTGTAATTTACATGTCTCACTTTAGAAACCTAGACTAGAAAAGCAAGAGCTTGTAATCAAGTTCTGTCTTTTAATTAATCTTGGCAGAAGCGATGGAAACATTTCCTGAGGTTTGGTTAAAATAGAGGTATCAGCCAGTCCTGGCCACACCAGGAGTGTGGTGCCAGCTCCCCACAGCACGCTGCTGAGCCTGCGCTGCTCGGCGTGATTTTCAACTGAACGTTGGAAGACAGATACCATTAACTAACATCCTAGTGGAAGAGTAATCCTGTTACAAGCAGATTATATGCACGTGCAGAGGTTGATTACACCACAGCTGGCTGTTGAAGGACTGATCTGATAAGGGGTAAAAATACACCATACGCTTGAAGTCAGGAGCTCTGTTATTCAGCTCTGTCTCAAGCCGACAGAAACCCAGCGCGGCGTGCTCACGGAACTGGGCCTCGAGGCCAGATCGGTATCTAGCACTGGGATAACTCCTGCCTCATGCTGCAGCAAGTTTATTCCACCTACTTGCTTTGCTTTTTCTCATGTCAGATGTTAAGAACTAGTCAATACACGTCACTGCGGGCAAGTTACAGTCAGGATGCTCTCATGAACTAGGAATATATGGCTTATGTACTGAATTCGTATGTTTTGCACAGTATTTCAGAAGTAGAAGGTTAATACTAAATTACAATGTATTCTGCTTCACATACTGAATGATCTGGCGTACCTAGTTTATGGTTTCTTAGTGAATACAGAGAGAAACTGTAATTACTTGAGAGCAATTTGCCCCCGTTTTGTATTCACAATTGTACTTCTTCTGCCCTAAAACTACATCTCAACTTTCACTTTTGGAAAGCTCTTTCCTCCTTAGCTTTTACAAAGGGCAGAAGAAAAGCATAAACTTTAATTAATATTTTTTAGATTGAAAAACATTTTTGGAAGGAGAATGGATGGCAAAGAGTGCTCTGTAGTATTCACTTTCCCAGGGTGATGACAGCTGTATTGTTATGTGAACTTTTGTCTAAAATACAGCCAATAATAGACTTACACATCCCTGTAGGTTTACAAATTATTCAAGTTTCATCCTCTATTTTACATTCCTAATGGCTGAGGCAGGCATTTGGTATATATCTTCCTGTATAGAAATGACAGGTCTTGAAACCATCTGGAGTCGGTTGCTAATGCTAAACGCATGTGCTTCTGGGCTGAATGCTTGGAGATAAAGAGTAATTTTTACCTTTTGGCCTCTTACAGTTTCCAACTCTGCTAAATGGTCACATACCAGTGCCACTCCCCAGTCTGGACGGAGCCTCTTCTCCAGTACTACTTTCTCCAAACGCTCAGAAATCCTGATGACGCCTCATCACGCCAAGGACTTATTGATGGATTTAACACTTCATTCCTATGGGCTAGTTTTTCCTGTGTCATGAGAAGGACATTGTGAAACCCTCTGTTACTTTGGTTTGCACTTTTCATTACATGGATAATCTACTTTTATTATGTTAGCATTTTTAAACAGTGTTTATATATAAAAGTATATATAAATCTGTTTTGCATTAAATGAATTATAGTTTTTTTATATCATAGCTCTCAAGTGTTGAACACTTCTGTTGTTGATGAAGTACTTTTCTTAATGGATTACAACAATGTATCTAATAAGGATGTGAAGCTTCTTTTTAATCCCTTTTTCTGCATATTATGCATTGTGCTTGTGTAAACTATAACCGGCTGTGCCTTTTTTTGCATAATGTCATGTAAATGATTTATATATTTTCTAGTATTAAGATAAAAAGTTGAAATACAAAACTAGTATTGAACAGCCCTATGGTAGTATTTCAGTATTTTCTCCATGGATGGGCCATATGATGCAGTGTATTCATGTAACTTTGTATTAAGTGCTTTCAAATTGTATAAAAATAGCCTTATAATTTTTCTTTGCTGAAGTGAAAAACATAATCAACGTTACAGTCAGGAGATGCATTTAGGAGTAACAAAGCCACATTTACGCCCAAGTTCTCCTGTGGAGTTGCAAGAGGGAGGAACTGGGCTGCGTATATTCATGAGATATTTCCAGCATTTGAGAATACTCCTGTGAAAAGGAGACCTCGCTCAGAATTTATTTGGCCTATACTTCTTACGAACTGTCAACACTACAGCTGGAAATGCTGCAGCTATTTCTGTCCTCCCGGGGAATGAGGATCATTCCCGATAGAGATTTCCAGGTGCTTTGTTCAGTTGTGCCAAGTGCCTTCTACTATTTCCCTGGAAAGATTATTCTAGCTACTAAAGCTCAGAAGGTCGCATTTCCCCTTCCCCCAAAGCTGGAAAAGTTACAGGACTGTAAATTAAGGCCTGGTGCTTGTAAAGAGGCATACTGTACCTGTGGGATGTTTGTGTATAAACATCTGAATTCTGGATTAAAAAACAGCACTGTGTTACTATATACTTGCAAACTGAACTTACTGGGTATGTCCTCTACCTTGAGGTGATGGTTTAGTCATCTAAATGTCAGGTTAGGATTAGGCTAGACTCCCTGGCACCGTAGATTCTAATCTTGGCAGGGCTGATGCAAATCTTCAGTTTTCTGAGGTGGCTAAATTGAGTTGAATGCAGCCTTACCATGTAGGTTTTTCAGATGAGACCTTCAAAAACCAAACCAAAATCAGAATCCTGTTTGCTACAGGTCATTAGAGCTTCTACTTTGCTTTCTGGCCAAGCGGCTGGTCAAAAGTCTGTTCTTTTTGAAATTTATGCAGTGAGTTGTCTGCTGATTTTCTGTTTGGATGCATTTCAGCGATGATGTGTGTAGTTAATTGTAAAGTGCTTTTGGATCCTTCAACCTGAAAGGTGCTAAATAAACATTTTATTAATGCAGTTCTGATGTTGAAAAGCCATTTTTGGGGCAGAGGTAGTCTGACGAGAGACAGCAGGAATTTTCCTCAGGCTCCTGGGTTGCACAACCAAAAATGATTCCTCAGTTTCACTTGTAGTAATTAACGGGATAAAAACCTGCCATATCTGTATGAAGTACCAGTGCTGATAAACAGAGCAATTCAGTGCAAGGCATAAGGAAAAAGAAACAAACACATGGGAAGTCATTCACTTGAATCAGCGTTTCAAGAGCTCCAAGAGGTACCACCCCGTGGAGTCAAAACCAGAAGATGAACCTATGCAAAATTTATGAGTGACGGGAAATTTTATACGAAGTAAAATGAGAATAGGCTGGACGAAAAGGCAGCTTGCAACTGATGGGATTGACTAGTCTGGAGGAGATTAAATCACAAGGGCTCGCAGGTCGAACATTTCTCTTTCAAGGCATTCCTCCCAGGTACACGGAATATTTTTCAGTAACTAAGTTACAGAGAGGCAATTCTTCACGCTCTAGACCCAACTCTCGTCTCATTTTTAAGGAAGTAGGAACGCCTACTTCAGTAAAGTCTCGCCTTGTACATGCCAGTATAGCTAACGGGAGAACAAGGCAGAGAGATGAAGCGTTTCTCACTATGCGTTTAAAAAGTAGACAGAAACTCATGAAAATTTGGTATTTGATTTAGTAAGAAGTATTGAATACCACACTGCAAAAAAACCAGATCAATGTGGGAGGAGGGAGTGTGTGACAGAGAAGAGATTCTTAAAAGAAAAAGCATCCAGATTCTCATGACTTTGTTTCTTCCAAGGTTTTACTACTAATAAGGCAGATTTTTTCTTTTCAAAAGGCTCAACACACCTCAACACACACCCCCACACCTCCCCTCCCACCCTTCTGCCCCTTAAGTGACTTTTTCTTTTAAAGGTAGCAGAAAATAGCAATTCTAGGACAAAAATCTATTTCAACAAATTACTGTAAAGAATCCGAGAGAATCCAATAAAACTTAAGGGAAGACACCCAGAAAGAGGAAAGTAGTGCTGTCTTCTCATCTTTGAGAGAATAAAAGATAGCAACAGAACATATCTTCTTTTGCTAGTTGACTTTTCAGTTAAAAAAAAAAAAAAAAGGTTGTCAAAATGAAACCTGCCTTCCAAATTGGTCAATTATGTGGAACAAAAATTCTTCCTGCTGGGAAGAATTTATGAAGTCCAGCCTCTCAAGTCTAACACTTACCTAAAACACTAGATTATGATGCCTTATGCTTCAAAGGAAATATTCTATTGGTAATTTTCTATTGAATTTTATTAACAGATATCTTTTTAACTGTAGAGAAAAACTCAAAACAAATGCTTTTAAAATGAATACTGTGAAAGCGTCAATATTTCCGTGGCATGGAGAGCTCCAAGCCAACAATCCTGGGGAACACAACGGGAGTTATTCTCTCTTCAGTACTCTTGGTAGTAACTGCAATTTGATCATACTCGAGGGATTTTTTGGATAGATTTGCACTCTATTCATGCTTCAGCAATACACAGAAAGTTGTCAGTATTATATAGGCTGGGCGCACAATTAGGCTATGTTTGGCTTACCTTTACATTGTTTTTTCAGAAAAGCAAGTATCCACCAGTAGGGCCACAGCTACTGGGCAGCTTTGCCAAGAGATTGCACACCTCTTCTGCCCTGGCACAGGTAAGTGGCTTCAGTTCTAAAGAAAACTTTCAAGGTGGGGCAAACAGGGACGGGCGATAACCAACTACAGAAAAAGAAAGATCTGACACACATCCATTACGTCAACAAAGAACAATTTGTTTTGTCTGAAGAAAACTAGTCTCATCAGACAGGCACTTGCTGATCTGGAAATACCTACCAAAGTCGTAATGAACTGTCAACAAGGTGACTGTTTAAAGGGGAGACGGTTCTTTAAAACAGACAGTAGCATTTTATTTTAACAGAACAAGTGTCTCCATTAAGAGGCTGTGTGTGATCTTGTGCCTACAGGAAGCATCTTTAGAAGCCATCATGACCACCAGATGAATTTAGAACAGGCACAGTAACTACAGGTAGTCTTTTACATAAGGGCATCGCTGTTCCCTTCTGATCTTGAAACTATATATATCCTATCTCTATATCCTGTAGGATAAACACGGGTCACTCAGATTTAAGCATACCTCTACGAAGCTGTCAGAAAACTACAACTTTTGAAAGCCCTTTTAGCCCCAAACTGTAACTGTTCCTACCAATTAATACACGAGTGCTCTGCCTACACAGATGGAGTACAAACCTGTTTCTTCAGGGCGAAGAGATTGACAGCATTAGTGAGGAGGAGTATAAATTTATTTAAATGAAAAAAGGAGAATGAACCTCAGGCAAGGACTCTGGAGCAATCAGTATCATGGCCCGCCTTGGGGGGGTATTTGTAGAAAAGCATCCTAGAGGAGAGGACTCTGCAATACGTTTTTTTTCTTGAAAGATTCCCATCAGTTCGTGTTCACTCCACAAGAAGCGCGAATGGATAAACGTAACCTTAGTTTCTCCTCACATGGCTCCAGGCCAGCTGCCTCCTCCTGCAAATTAAGGAAAAGGACATGGAAGAGGGAAAAAAAGAGTCTTTGGAAAAAAAACAAGCTCAGGGTGTGAAAGATGAGGCGCAGGCAGTGCTGACGCTGCCATGCGGGGCCGGGAGAGAGGTGCTCTGCAAGAGCATGTTGGAGAGGAGATAGGGAAGAGCATTCTCCCCGGTTTGCAGTCTGCAGCGATGGCATTTCCATCAGCAAGAAGATCCCACTGCAGCAAATGAAGGAACTTCACAGCTCTCTGGGGAAAAATGTCTTTCAAGGTATGGCATCTGAGCTGAACAAGACTCGTATTTCATTAGGAAGACCATAAAAGCAATCTGCTCAGGCAGGGCCTGTTTCTTAAGTGATTTTGGAGGATGCAGCCAGGACAATAAATTAAGCAGTTATTTAACATCAGTAAGTATATGCATACGTATGCATTCACAGCTTAAGTTGGCTCAAAAATTACAGAACTTAAATGAGTTAAGGGATTTTAGGAAACGTGAAAATAATGGAAAATTGTAATGTACACGTTTTTCCACTGACATCAATCTTTTGCTTTCAGTTAACGAGACAGGTGCAGTGCAGCCCAGTGAAAATCACATACAAAAGATTAAAAAAAAAATAAATCTAGAATAGCTAACCTCTAATCCCAGTTCTGACAACACGAATTTCCACTGTGGCCTAGAACAAGGGTTTCACTTCTCTGCAACTAAACCCCGCGGATGAAAAGGCTGTATGGTATGAATTACAAAGCCCACGTATCTACTTGGCTTTTATACTTTCCAAAATCATCCTACCTGCGCAGCCAGAGCTTACTTTACAATGTACCAATTAGCTAAACACTTGTACAGTGCTTCTTTTATGTTTTATGATCTATACTTGTTATCTTGTCAATCTCTTAAAGCGGCCTGACATGGACGTTGGTGAGATACATGGATGTTGCTGACCCACATATAGGCCAAAGAGTAGCATTAAATCTCTAACAGCCCAGTCTCTGAAATGGAAGAAAAAAATGTCTGTAAAAAGTAAGCATTCAAGTTCCTTCCAAAATTTAAGAAATTTCATAGAAATGTTGCATTTGTTTCAAAGCCAAGCTTTACTAAGGGAAAAACGGTATTGCAACGTGCTAACAAGGTGCACAAATTCTTTCAGCTCTGGCCCTTAGTGAGCAGATAAAATGCCTAAATGTCTGGGACCACGTGTCGTCACAGACAAAGTACATTTGAATTTTTCTTCAGGGTCACTATAGGCTACAGCTGTGCATTTCCATACCCTAATTTGTTTGAACTTCTTTCAAATCTGACCTTACTTCTGGGTATTTCGTGGGTTTATAATACTTAGCTTGGGGATATTTACAACATACGTTTCATATATTTTGTCCTCAATAACCGAATGTATTCTTAACCTTAATTCCCTCTTAACATTGCAAAACAGAAACAATGTACCTGTATTCCATTGAAAAATTCATGTGCAAACAACAAGCAAGCAGCCCAAAGAATGCTACCTTGCAGTTTTTCAAATGACTTGCAAATACAAAGTATGTTGATTCTTTAATAATTGTTTATTTTAACTTTTATTGCCCAATTCAGGGATACACTCTGGCTACTTAATGCTGTGGTAAAGCAGCACAAAAATAACACAGCTGTGTTGAGATGCACGTTCCACTAGAGCATTGCTGAGCAGCTGGTTTGCCCCTTCCATCTCCCACTCTGTCCTGTCCTGTCAGTTCCCGTCCTCCACCCACCCTCTCTCCCCTTCAACCTTCACCTGCGTGTGCACGCAACCTCGTCTCCACCTGCCTCTTTCCTCTCTTCAAGCCCACCTTATTCCTACACACACCTATACACGCACCTTGGCATTCCTACCCCAGCGTAGATGGGATACACCGGGGATCTTCTAAAAATAATTACTTGATCAGCAACAACTTGCAGGCCATTTCTCATTAACTGATCACTCATCTTCAAGCAAAGGCTGTCATACCAAATCTTGAAAATCAGGCATTTTTAGCGACTATCTGCTTGGTTTTTGTCACAGGTGAGGTCTTCTCCCAAAAAGGCCAACAGCCCCTACAGTTCTTGGGGACAGTGAAACCAAGTCCGTAGTGCCTGATGCTGTCAGACAGGAGGCAGAACACTGAACTGCACGAAAAGGATGTCAGAGAAATGCTCAGCGACTTCAGACTCGCTGACTACTGCCCCAAACAGACAGCTGCCACAGAACTGTCTCTGCAGGAATTTGAATTATAGACAATTAAAAAAAAAAGAAACTCGCTTGACCACAGATGCCAAGTTTCTTAAGAAATACATTCTTTAAAGCTACCTCCTAATGAAGAACACCGATTCACTTGTAGGTCCTTAGAAAAAAATCTCTTTATAAACAGTGCTTTAATTTTACGGAAGATCTTTTCATCTGTAACAAAAAAGCTGAATTCCTACTTAAAATGGAAACCTCCTTTTGTTAGCTGCAGCTGATCCCTTTCTAAATTTATTAATGCACTTCATTTTACCAGTTAAACCTTTAAGTCCTTTACTCATTAGTGTCACATTATTACTTGTTCTTTTATGGCCTACAAAATACTACTGTTCTAGAAATGCCAAATCCCACATTTATCCACAGTGAACATTTACTCTATATCTTCACTACTTTTGTAAAAAAAGATGTTTTTCTGCTACTTCTTTCTTCAACACCATCACGTCTACAACAGATTTCCTACAAAGTTAATCAGTATAAAATCTAGATCAGATCCATAGCTACTATAAAAAAATATATAACAACTATTTCAGGACAAAGGTTTTTCATCAGTGCCAAATCTGTCTCCGACACGCACGTAACGGTCCCGCTGGGATCAGTGGGAGACCCACGCATGTATCCGAGACATGTATTATGCTCCTAGACCTAGGCAAGACTTCTGATACCACGTGACATGCAGGACTTGCTTGCTAATAATTAGACTATGGACCATGTTTACGATAAGATCCTGAACGGCCTCAGTCGCAGATGAGTCACATTACTTTTCACTGCCACTACTCCTGTGTTGCGTGAATTCGTAAGCGGCCAAAACTGATGACTCCCACAACACACAGATCTAGCTAAACATTTCCAACAATGCCCCAAGAACCGCAAGTTCACTTAGTCTGTATTTTTAACAACACAGGGCCTTTGTTATTATAAATTTCAAAACAAAACCAAAGAATTCCACATAATATTTATACTTTCAAAAGTACAATATTAATACAGGTCGGTCAGTTAGAAATAACAGCAGTTTGTTAGGTCTACAAGATTTAACGTAAAACCGGTTTACAAATGCTGAAAAGCAGTAGTGGTCCAATAGTCACCGTTACACATGAATTTCTCTCTTCCAGAAAATAATAATAAAAAAAAATCCCAATTCAAATTTACCAGTATCAATGAAATATTAATAAAACACCCCCAAACATGCCACAATCACTATTCACAAATAAAGTTAAAATGAAATATACAAAAATTCACTTAATACTGTTAAATAACAATAAACTACAAGATTTCCTGAACAGAAATGGTAGGACCCCTGAATGTTTTACAGTGAATGTCAGGAAAAATTAAGTTACCTATGACTATTTTCATGATATACCAGCCAAAGATTTACATGACCATTTCAAAATATACCAATAAAGATTTACAGTCTCTTTTAAGATGCACTAAACAAATAGGTTCATAAAGGTGAACACAAATGCTTAAAAATACTGTAACCATCACCAAGGGTGTACTTATGATACTCACTGAGATGCATAAGCATAGTAGTAACATGTTTACTATCTCTGGTAAACAGATAACATCTAAGATCTGAAAAACTCTCTAAGTTCCCATTGTAAAAGCTCTGTAGTATAGTGAGTTCTTATCAAGTACAAACTTGCATCCTTCCAGTTGATTTCAAGTGAATAATGCACAAATGAGAGAGCAACAAGGTGGGAAAAGTGTGACATTATTCCCATGTTCTTGTAATTAGTTGTCCTGTTCCTCTGTAATGAAATTCTACATTTCAAAAGTAAGCCAGGGTCCAACATATATGAATCATCTTTTTACTATTTGTATTTCTAAGTTAAAAACAAGGTAAAAAAAGTAATTGTTTCTGCAAGTCACTGCTTCTGCAGGCCCCGTATGCACAACAATGTGCAAATATCTTATGCTGGAGTAAGCCTGACAAAATTTATCATCCAGTCTCCGTGCTCTAATTTATCAATAACTAACGTAGGATCTGAGAGCAAATAATAGTTACTGTTCACTTGTTTGAATCAACTTCCACACCATGTGCTTTTCAAAAACATAATATGCATTATAATTTTTCAACTATTTCAACACATACTTCCAATGTTAAATAAGGAATTAAGTGCCATGAACTTAGAGCATTAAAGATGGTTCACCTATAGCCAAGCAAAGCTATGTTTACATTCCAGGAAACACTGCAGTTTAAGAAATACAAAAAAACCCCGCAGCAGTAGAACATTTTTATGAAGAGAAACAGATGCATTCACATATTATAAAGCCATTGCAACTTCTTCAGGCATGGAACTGTTGTGTTAACTATACAGACAGTAGTTATTTAGCAGCAATGATTCCGCAATAAATAATGCACTGTGTTTCTCAGTCCTGCACAAAAATTGCAGCTACAGTTACATTAACAGCTGTAACCTACTGGCTCTAGTGGCAGAGGAGACCTTAAAACCAACTGTACAAAAAATTGTCACACTGTGACAACAAATATAAAAACATAATCTGCAGGTTGGAAATAAAAAGACTCCACTGTGAAGAGGACAGCGTAGACAAACTGCGATTCCAAGTCCACCAACAGAGAGCACTGCCTTCAGATCCGAGTCCTTGATTGATAGGATAGGCTTGGGCTTGACTCTGCATCGCCCACTTTAAAAAAGCATGCTCTGCCTTCTGTTCTTCCCATGTCCTACAACAGAACGTGGACCATGGTAAAAAAATAAAGCATTCGCACAACAGAGTATTCAGTTATTATCTACATCTTCTGTCTTTCTGTTTGAAGAGAATATCCTTTGTGCTTAAACCAGTATCAGGATCTTTCTTTTAACTGCACTTGTTGCACTTTTTTTTTTTTTTTTTTACTTTGCCACCATTCACCCACACAGTAATGGTTTGAAACTCCAAGACATTCTCATATTAACAGTCCCTCTGCCCATCCCTAGTAACACTCACCACCTCCTGTGCATTTAGCTTATACGTCTCTACAGGAATCTCAGCAAATAATTGCTGGTGTTTGAGTACATTCACACAGACCAATTTAACAAAGTATTTTTCAGTTCCGAATGTCTCTGGCACAGCATTCCATTTGCAGATATGAGAAACTATTAAGCTTTCCATACCTGTCTCTGGGTAAGTGGAATTTCGAAAGCCAGGGTCTTTTTGCAGCTGAATCTCTTTTAGACTGAATATTGAAACACCTGGAATGTTAACAAAGAAATCAATTCATATCCAAACATAACTATGCTTTATTGAACAAAGTTCTAAATTATAGTTTAGATTTTAAAAGTTTCCTATTCCCAAATATCTAAGTCAATATATGCCAGACTTCTTTAATAGATTAGGCTTGAGAGTTTTTCTTTAAGCAATGTACTTAGCTTTAATGTACTATCTTAGCAATACTCTGCTACTTTACTACTCCTCTTACTTTCAGGCAAAGTGTGTATTCTTGTTCCAAGACTTCTGAAGTATGCATGTTTCATGGCCTCTTCTGCTGAAATTCTCTTCTTCGATTCATACTATTAACATAAGAGGATACAAGTGTGTTGGTTTTCATTAAAAAACTCTTTGCATCACGTAATTTCATCAAAGGGAGAAATAGAATTCTACTTGCTCAGTATTTCCCGCCAACTCACTAGGACAAATTTGTTTTCATTACTTTTATTTCACACATGAAAATCTAACATATGTTATCTAAATCAGTATTATCAACATATAACAAGATTGCTAAAATAGTCAAAATAACTGCTGTAAATGGATGCAAGTCAAAAATATACTTAATCTTTATTTATAGATGTAATAATGATTAGATGACAGACTTCTGTCTACATTATGTTCTAATATTAAATCGTCATGAAATGCTATTACATGAGATCACAGAAGTTTTCTAATTCGATAGACTATGCTGCAGCATTTTGCATAAAAGGGAACTTAAGAGAACACGGTCTTCAATCTGTGCTCAAATATCTCCTGCTTGGCGTATGTGGACATTTGGACAAAGATGCAGACATTTAAAAAGCTGTATACAAATAAGAACAAAGTCCAAACAAGGACTGCAAGTACTGTTCTGACACAATGTGTAAATTGATGAAGACCTGATGTAGAATTTAAATCATAGGCTGCAAAGCAGAGTAACTGCACTCCACCTTATGTACTAAGAATTTTTAACACTGTGAAGTTACAGTGCTTCTGCATCTACTCAGTTAGCCTTCCATCTTGCTTCCCCTATTCTTGCTTCTGGCTCATTTTTAATCCAGATTAAAAGATTAAACCCACATACCACTTCACCTCTTGAATACACTTTGCAAGATCAAAGAGTAGCATCACACCTTAGTAACTGCTTCTCTAGCAGTAAGCTAAATTCATCATTACAGAAATTTAGTATTTCTATTTAAAAAGTTCTGTTTTAATACGGTATTTCACAAGAGATTTAGTTTTTTCAAGGAATTGCTAACACAGAATCAATTCTATTTTTACAAAAGTAGTAAGAGAAGAAATCACTTCTGGCAAAAAAACCAAACCAAACCAAAAGAGCATCAGGTTTTACATTCTTACAGTACATAGGCTTCCCAAAACTGTAATTCTTCCCAAATATGTCATCCACTACAGACTCAGCTGCATATTCCACTTTGAGATAGATCTAACAGATACTATAGCTCCCAATACATTTTGTAAATAATATACTAAAACTCTAAACTTGCACTTTTATAAAGTAAAGCCACAAAACACATCTTACTTGAAGGAACTTCGCTATCAATTCAATTCCTTCTGTGTCTAGCCTAAAAATAAAAATATTTAAAGAAATTAAAGCAGTTATTGAACCATATTTACAAAAGCAAAACTGCAATATCAAACCTAAAAATTAAATTTAAACATGGAAATGCTTCTACCTTAACAACTTTTCTGCATGTTAATGTGTATACATACAAGTACCAATATCTCAGAACAAGACTATTTGAAAAACATGTGGGGACAGACAAATCCTGAGCTTTGGATTGTGATTTACTAGGTTGACCTGGATAATTTATTTCAGAAAAAAAGCCTTTTGTTTTTTTAAAGCCTAACACTACTAATTTACTAGAAGGACACAATGTTAGATCCTTTTCTTCACAGGTGATAAAAAATGTTGTAGACTTTGTTATAAAGTTTATTATAACTGTGCAGGCCCTTCAAATTCCTCATAATGGTTTTAGAATGATTTCAAGAGACTGCTGAAGGAAACCTTGCCATTTTAACAATGGGCCTACTATATAACAGAAGAGAATTTGGGTTCTTTAGGAAGTGCTGTGTGAATACTCCTACTATGCAGGCATTATTAATCGGAGTTTATAGTTCTATAGGTCACTAAGTAGCTGTGGTACCTTGAATGATATTAGACAAAGTAATCACATAGTACCAGGATTATGCTTTGCATTACTATCTGCCCACAATAACATAACTGATGTGTAGTCTTCCAGCGTTCATCAGACTGTACTTGGAATCGTGTTCACATTTACAAATATGAAAAGCTGCAGGGTTGCATATTTTCTATTAATAAAAACACAAAGTACCTTGGTGCATGGTTGATGAGGGGTTGTGGTTTATACTTAGGAAAGTTGTAGTTCCTAAATTCATCACTGGAAGAAATGCCTGGCCATGTTTCTTGACATGGGGTTCCTGCATTTAAAAAAAGCACAAAAATTCAACTTAAAAAAATGTAAAGAAACAACTTTGACATAAATAAGCATTTAATCCTGTAATTTAAACAGGAAAGAAAGAAACAAAAAAAATCAGTCAATGAGTCTATGTTGTACAAACTCAGCTGTGCACTCAGATCAGTAACTTTTCATCAAGAGTACATTCATTCACCTTACTTACAATGCAATATAAAATATCATTGTTATCGATAAAGATCCACAGTTCTCATGGAAAAAGTGTTTATAAGAACAAACATATTAGCATTAACATTACTGCTAAAAGTATCCATTTACCCAGAAGTCTGAAAATTAAGTGCAGTTCATCTTCAACGGTCGAGCCAGGAAAAAGAGGCCTTCCTGATGCCATTTCAAAAAATATGCATCCAACGCCCCTTTATAAAAACAGAGAAAAAGATAAATCAGAAACAATCCAACAATTTAAGCTTTCAGCTCTTAAGGACTTCTGTGATTTCTCTTCGATTAAAACAAATTGTTAAATTAGTTGTTAGCCACACACTACTATTAAAAATATTGTTTTGAAAGATATGTAGCAACAAAAGAACTGTCAAAGACTAAACAAAACCTATGTCATAGCTATATTATATCCTCTTCCTTCAGATGTCAAGTTTATCAGTTGTATTGAAGTTCACAGTAAAATGCCACGTTATCATGTCATTAGGAGAACGTGTTTGGTTTTTTCCCCTAACACTGTGGTCCTAATGCTTGCTTACTCTAAGCAATAAAAAGGTACTCTGCATTTTCAGAGAAATAATAGCATCTTCCCTGTCTGCCAATCCTTTCTCTAAAAATCTAACTCAGTTGTAGCCTTCAAAAATTCAAAGGATGAGTATCTGAATGCTACTATACCGTAACAAAGAGTTGACATTTTTTCAACTTGACTGAGAACAAAAATTTAAATTAGACAAAGCTATACAAACCACATGTCAATTTGAGTTGAATACTCTGAAGATCCGAGGAGAACATCAGGTGGTCTGTACCATAATGTGACAACTTCATTGGAATAGGTCTTTGTAGGAACAGACTTCGCTCTAGCCAATCCTTGATAAAAAGGGAAAGAGAGTCATGTGTAACTTGCTGAAGTCTTTTTTTTTTTTTTGCATGAAATTGACAAAGAATTTTTAAGAGCTAAATCAACCTTATTATACTTGCTAAATACCTTCCCTTAATGTTAATTAAAAAGCCCTAATAAATACATTTCTACAACTTGTGATTTGCCTCTTAGTATTTACAGCAATCTCATAATCAGCATTTTTAAGCACAGAAGACAGGTAAACAGATCTAAACCTGGAGTAATCCTATAAATTTCATTAAAACAACAAAGCATTAGATCAATATGACACCTCCCCCCTGTGAAAACCCTTCCACGCTATTTCCACTTGAGAATTGCGTTGCAAAAGGCAGAAGGAACCAAATAAATAACGAAATGGTGGAAACCAACCACATCAGTGTTGTATCAGCAGGGGTTTTCCATCCTAACATTGTCAGTTTGTCAGTAATACCTTCAATAAAATGTAGGTCTATCATGTTAGATGCAATCTTCTGAGCAACTTTCACTCACACAAAAGGGGAAAAACCAGTGGTAGCACAACTTTCAAAGGACCTTCCTGACACAGAAGATAACAGGAAACTGTGAATGTCCCACTCTACTGGAAATCCCAAAGGAACTTGGTGTATCAGTGATGGAGTAACACCTGACAATTTAGCACACAGACAGACCCTTTCTCTCTCCCAGCATGGTTACTTTGCTTTGGAGTGACTGTGGAGTGTTCAGAAAAGCAACTTGATCTCCACCTTAAGGATTTCACTAAGCGTCCATTTCAAAGGAAGCTGTAAGACTACTTTCAAACCACAAGTCAAGTGACAGTATTACGTATACATGTATTACTTTGATTACTAATATCCTGTAAAAGGTTGACTTTCGTTTTCCATCTGAGAATGCACTAATTCACTACAGACTTTTATAAGGAAAAATGCCTTTCCTTTATAAGGAAAGATGCCTCTCTTTTGCTGAGTGAAGAAAATATTTGTTACAGAATAATTTCAGGCCGTACCAAAGTCTGCAAGCTTCAGTTCTCCTTTCTCATTAATTAGTAGATTTTGTGGCTTCAGATCTCGATGTAACACCTTTCTCCTATGACAGTATGCCAAACCACGAAGAATCTGGTATAAAAATAGCTACGAAAGAGAACATTTATATAAATTAGACTAAAAATGTTAATCTACTGATTACACGACTAAAACAGCCCATCTGGGCACTGCAGAGTTAAGTCTCTGTATTGTAAGCAGGACAAAAATACTTCTCAAAACGTAAGTTACTTTTCCATATGAACACATTCTGAACATCAGCATTATTGTTTACAGATTTAAAATCCCTTTATGCTAATGCACTGCTTTGACACTATACTTTACAACAAAGATTTTAAGAGCAATTTGTTCTGCTTAACTGAAGAGAACCACAGCGCTGTTAATTTTTAAGTAAGCATTTACCAGTGCTCTTCTCCACAGTAATGTCTTTAAAGGTAACTGTCTCTGACTATACTCCAGTTCCCTTCTGCCACAGAATTCCTTCTGAAAAGGCAGCTCAGCATCCTTTCTATCCAATTGTGCTAAACTATGTAAAGAACGTTTTGGCATGCTATTGGAAAAATACACTTGGATTCACAAGCTCACGAAACATGGAGAAACGGGGAAATGAGGATTACTAAAACAGCCCAACTGCCTCTGGCATTTATATTCATCCCCTCACCTTGACACACACAGATTTATTTTAGTCTTTTGGAACAGCAAGCCAAGCAAGCAACTTCAGTCATGCATATTAATGTTGCACATATATAGACACAGAAGTAGTAAGGGATGAAGAAAGGTTTAGTAAGGGATGAAGAAAGGGATGAAGGGCAGCCAAGCAAGTTTACTACATCACTGCCCTAAGAACTACTATTTTGCAGTTTCTGTATGTATAAAGGGTCTGATCTTAAATGTGGGACTTCTGGGTAGCCATTGCTGCCATTTACCACACAACATTCCTCAGCCAGTATAGATGATCAAATGTACGATGAAAAAATATAGAGCATTACAGAAAGCAATGTTTACCAACGTGACAAATTCAGCATGTAATAGGACTTTTGAGGAGAAACACTAGAATGTTTTTATATGACCATTTTCTAACACATCCGTTTATTTTTGTACCAGGTGACACCACCAAATTCTTTTTCTAAACTGGACAAATACACAGCAGGTGTAGTTTACATCCATCTGTTCTCAGTCTGCTCATGTGGGGTTTATCTGTTTTAGAAAAAAAAGGAACTGGGATCAATTTTTTCTTTCTTTCTTTTCCTTGTCAAAGAGCAGAATGAGAAGCAACAAGCTTTGTTTCATCTACTCAGGTCCATACTGTTGCAGGGGTAGTCAGTCCCAAGTAATATTAACATGACTGCTGTGGAAATCAATAGCCATCTCTAGCATGCACTGGGACTGCAAGGATTAGTCAAGAAGGCAAAGCAGATTATTCTACAGAAATTGTGGATCTTCACCACAGCTGGCATGGATCCTTTTGGAAATGCACAGGACGACATGTATTAGCTCAAAATTTTGTTCAAAACAGTAATACCTGCAGAGATCACACACATCTTTATATTATATATCTTCATTTTGTTAAAACTCAAAAACCTAAAATTAGCTGAGGAATGTGAGGGGAATGATGACAGGGAGGTCTCTCAAATGTTAATGACCCAAACCCCCCCAGTTATTGTAAGGTAAGCACCTACAGCTACTACAGTTAGGCAGCAGTTCTGGTTTCCCAGTGCCAAAGGTACTGACCATATAAATCTGCTCTTAGGGAATAGTTTAAACCATAGGCAAACAAGGAAAAGCAGTTCTTCTGCTTAGCTCGGATTACCACAAGCAGATTCTTCTTGTTCTCTAACTGCACTTATTACAGGAGTCAGCTTCCCACTTACAGCTTTTCTTTTTTTTTTTTTTAAGCTTAAAGCACTACTTATTAACTTGTAGTTAATTAAAAACACAAGCGTAATTATGTTTTTTGTTGTCTCTCTGAAGCAGATACAAATTAAAGAATTTCCCTTTGCAGACTCTCAAAGGAAGCAAAAGAGTAGGTTAAGGGCAGATGTCTTACCCTAGAGATACTTATTGCAATGTGACAACAGAATAAAAGAAAAAGCTATCCAAACAGTAACCGACATCTAGACTGCATCCCATACACAATTCAACTAAGAACAGATTTCTCAACATGCAACTAAGCCAAAACCAAGGATGACAACTCTACTGGAATGCACACAAAACCCATCACTTCACAGTGTTTAGTACATTGTGTTGTCAACCACATTTGCGCCATGTGCTCCTGTATAAGAATAAAAGAAATTTTCCTACCATGCATGCACGCTCATGGTTTTGTTCTTTAGGGTCACAGCTTAAAGTTATTTTTTTTCAAGAGGAGCTTCTCAAACATATCTACCGTACAAATAATATCCCTTATATGAATTATATATGGCTTAATGAAGAGGTTTTGAAGGTACAGTCCAGGACAGGCTGCAACACAGCAGGGTGATACTGGTAACCCAGCCTCCTCGGACAACTTCACTCATTTCAAGATAGCATTGTCCTCTGTTTGGAATCTTGTTTATAAAACCGTAAGTATTAAAGAACATAAACAGTTATTTCAGTTTTCCAAATCAAACCTGCTTGTTATGAAAGAGGTAACACTTGAACCTGAGTTAGTTTCAGCAGGCCACACTGGAAACTGAGTCACTTGACCTGGCCACAGCCATAGTTAAAAGCAACAGACAATTAAACCTTAAAGAAAATAATTTCCATTTTATTACTAATGGAAAGATGAACATCACTCATTCTTAAATATGTATTATTAATTTCTTACTTGTGTGGTAGGCAGTGGCATCCAAACCCACATTCATGATTGAGGCTACATTTTCCTCAGTGCGCATACACAAATTTTATTTGAGGATATACCAAACTACAGACTTAACTTAATAAATGAGTATAAAATAATGGAAGGACAAGAAGAGGTGAAAAGAGTTATGAATGTATTACTTTTTAGGAAATTTTCATTTTAAATATATAATTTCAAAGAGAAGGAAAACATATGAAGTTATATAATCTCCTGTTTTCAGTGCTTTAAATACTTAAAAGCCATCAAAACCAAAAACAAAGACTCCATCTGATGTCAAATGTAGTTAAGCCAGGCACAAATGTCAAAAAGGAAGTTAAGTTTCTTAATTTTATTTTTTTAAAAAGCCCTAAACCATATAGCTCCTGACTATTAAGTTCTCTGAAATTCTTAGAACAGAGAAAGCTGGAAGACAGTGTCACTGAAAACACTTACCTTTACATTGTGCATACTCATGATGTTACCACAGTCATCCATGTACTGCTTCAGATCCTTGTCCTGTCAAAACACCACCACCACTGTTCAGTAAAATTGTGGACAACGGATTATGTGAATATTATTTATTGTTAGAACTGAAATAATTAATCAGAAAACTGAGTTTTCTGCCAAAGATGCTCAATGATAAAAAACCTAAAAGCCTGAACATGCAGAAAACTCTGGCTTTCCCAAGGATATAAATACCCATTTTCCAGCAAGCTGCATCATCTCAGACAACATTATTTGTTATTGCCTTCTCCTCCATCTTGTGTGCGCCACAGTATTTTATGAAATTCCTACATTCTCCAATTACATTGGAAGTAAAGAGTTTTTCTTCATCCCTCTTATTACGCTTATATATTCCGGCATATTATACAAAAAATATCATTAGGTAAAGCTTCAGTGAGAAAGTGAAAAGTCTACAATGTGAGCAAGTGAGATACGTAATTGTGGACACTTGCTTGAAAAGATTGTTACAAAAACATGGAATGTGTTGTTTACTTTGAAGTATACTTTTTTCCTTAGCTAACTTGTGGGAGTTGCATCGCAACAGAAAAATATCGTTTGAATAATAGTGTGGTTATCCTCTTTTACAGTTAACAATTTTGGTACAAGTAGACAGTTTGCTCAGGTAGATCACCACTAACTTCTATTAATGAAACTCTGAAATGATCAGAACAGTATTTTCTAATTTACAGCAATTTAAGAACTGAATATCTTTTTCTCATTTTCAGCTGAATGATTCTAGATGCAGGAGAAAACTGTAACAGTCCCAGTATTTTTAAAGAGAATACAGAATTTTGTTATGTCTGTTACTTAGAAACAATACATTGAATGTAAAGCTTGCTAGTTGTTTAAGCACTTACCAGATATTCGAAAACAAGAGTCAAAGACTTGTCTGTGTGCACAATATCGTGTAATGTAACAATATTTGCATGCTTCAGATCTTTTAATAATGACACTGCAAGAGAATTGTAAGTATAAAATAAATGCAAAACACACAAGCAGTAAATGCATTTCTAGCAAGTTCATACATATAAGCTATTTATTTTTTTAATTAAAAAGCTATTTTTAAGAACATAATACTCATATAGATTAAGTTAATAAGAAAGGTATTTAATCAAAACACCAGACATTTGAGTAACAAACTGTAAATATTTCCTAAATTATACATTTCAAACAGAAGTAGTAATTTGGTAAAATGTATTCTGAATCCCTGAAAGTTACTCACTAATAATAGTCTAATTCAGTATAAAATCATCCATTTATAACAACACATTTGAGAACACAACCACCTCCATAAAGTAAATAAATTTGGAACACTAACCCTTAATACGCCTAGACTAAAATTTTCCTCATCAAAACTAATACCAATTTCATTAATCTTCCATGTAGGCTATGTATTTCCAAGTACCAACAGTACTTTGGTCAAAAAGAACTCCAGAAGTATCTGAAATTCTAAGTAGTAAAAAAAAAAAGTTATCACCTTCTCTTATGGCTGTGCATGGTGCTCCCTCTTCATGTTCCAGGCGGATTTCTTTCAGAGCTACCAGGTTCTCTGTCAATTTACTTCTCCCCTTATAAACTGTTGCGTAAGTACCCTACAAAATGGGAAAAGAAGGAAACTCTTACAAATTGTTCCTTCATTGAAAGCTAAGTTAAAAAAGAAAATACAAACTTCTATCTGAGGTTCTAATAGGTTTCATTTTGGATATGAATAGTTTTTACTCTTTTTTTGATATATGTAAAACTACAAAAATATTTCGTAAGCACAGGTCTGAACACACAGAGGACACAAGGGATGCGTACGCTTAACAACTCTGAAAATTACACGGAAAACTATCCACCATATAGCTACCAAATAAGTCAGATCAGGTAGCGTTAAGTTCCCCGAGTTCACTGCTGGGATCATTTACCCTCTTGGAAGTCTCTATTTGATTAAAACTAGCTCAGGTATCTCTACGCTGCCCTGCAGTTACGTTTCCGAAAGCTGCAGACATACTCTGCCATTACTTTTATGAAAATATATAACTACTTTTGATAGCTTCTTGTCTTCGTCACATATTTTACATGAGATTGGGGGGGGGGGGGGAAGTTGTCAAAGTTTCATTTTGGTTGACATAATGAATAGTGAGTATTACGAAGCTTATCTTTCTCTTTTTTTTTTTTTTTTTTTTTCTTAGACAATAAGACATTCAAAACTCTCACGGCATGTTACATGAGGACAAGAAATTCTGACAAAACAGCAAGTAGGTACAACAAATCCCAGTGATTGCAAAGAGGAAGCAACAAAGTTACAGAACCCTAGGTAACCCTAGGTTACAGTACATACCTGGTGTTGTCCATTACGCTTTGTAAGCAAGTGAGATAATGTACACCCGCAACTATGACTTGATAGCTACTAGATTAACATTCCTCCAAAGATACGCAATGTTACATGACGTCTAGTGACCCATCTAACATGTACTAGAGGCAAAATAAAAAATAAACGTCTTTGGAAATGAAAATGTTGCAAACGGAGGACTAGCTGCAATATCCACAGCAGAGACGCTGACCAGCCCTGCTTCCTTCTGTAATGTGCAGTGTGTCCCATTCCAGTGCTCCTTGTCCATTTTTGATCCTGTTGGCCAACCTCAATCAAATTGGACAGGAGTGACACCTGGCCCCTCCTGAATTCTACCGTTTCTCTGGAAGTCAGAGGCTGAGTGGAGCTAGAAAGCCGTACTGCTGCCCTCCCACAAGGAAAGGCAAACTCAGTGTTACGTACCTCACTTGGCAGCGCCCGGCTGGCTGCCCAGCTCAGGCGTGCAGGCTTCTCTACCAGAACATGCATAGCTACTGCCTGGTCCCTGCAAGCGCTGGCTTCTTGTCCAGCATGAGTGCTCCCTAACGCCTAACTCACGGCAGGAGGATGCCAGACTTAACTAGTTTTATTATTGACAGAATAATTTTGTCTATCTGCACACAAAGCCAGCCTACGTACGAAGGTCACAGATCATTTGCTAATGGAGCCTTGCTCTTCCCCAGCTCAGTGATGTTCTTTCTGCTTTTTTTTTTTTGCTTATTATATATGCATAGAACATTTGTGTGGTCGTGACATTGTTACACATGATGAATATGTTTGGTTTACTGAAAAGATAAATTCAATGGGTATTTTGAGGGATATGGAGATTTTCAGTTAAGGTTTACATAAAATTTTACATACGACATTGTCGTCAAAGCAGTAATCATTTCAAAAGAGAGCTATACGTACCTCTCCAAGCTTTTCTAACTTGATATAGGTTTCCATTTTTCCAAATCCAATTTCTGACTGCAATGAGAAGAAGTGGAAAAATCGATCACTAAAACTGAACACTTTATTTATACATCATTTAATCAGCCAGCTAAACTTTGTTTCAGAGAAATACCTGATAGTACTTGACCAAACACCACACAATTCCGCTATTTTAAAAACGATTTAGCATATTATGACATAAATGTGTCCCAGCATCCCAGCCCAATGCTCAGCCTGTTGGCCAGTCTACTGTGTATCCTGGAAGGACTATGTACTGAGTCATATGTAGACTGAAGCCCCACTTTACCCTACCTCCTACTTAAGTCTTCTCTACTCTTCTGATCTGATTACTACTAATGAGGTGGTTATAGCTTAAAGCACAGAAGTCATCTCAAACCATTCCATCCTTTCTCTTGCTTAGCATAACCATATGCTGCTGCTTCTTTCAAAATAAACTTGCATTACTTATTTGCTCTCTACTAATATATATAACGCATTCAAGATCTCAGCTCCAGTTTTCCTCTCTCATTCTAACCTCTCAATGCCTTTCAGTCTAAAACTCTGCCAGTAAAATCCATAAACATCATTCTTCCACAAGCTTCAGCTTTGTCTCAACAATTTACGTTTCATGGCTCATAACTTCAAGTCTTTGTGTATATTACTTGGACCTATTCTCTTTTTTTTGTCACCAACTTAGCTCTGCAATGCAAGCCAGGAGGGTTTGCCTGCCTACATAACACCTTTTTCTGAAGACTTTTAAGATCATTACTCTTTTCCTGTTCAAATCCATTGCTACTCTCATATTTAATACAGTTATCTCCGACAGTTATTTTCAAGTAAGACCATGAAAATAACTTGTCAATTACACCAAAGCTTTATATTGTTCTTACAGTGTAAAGAATGCTGAAAGTAGACATGGAAAACATGTCAATTTTTAAACCAATTTACAAAGTGCATACAGCCTGTACCCTGTCAAAATCCAAAATCCATAGGCTTCCTGGGGTTTTGCTTTACTGACAATTGAACATATGCTAAGACAAAAAAGACAGGTTTTCTCCCCAGCATCACCTCCTCCTCCTAATTCCAAACATAGCTCTCCACTTGCTATTTCTTTCTAAGGAACACTACTTTGACCCCGGACTGGCTTCCGCACCTATGTCCACAAGTCTGAATACGTTGATTTGCTCCTAAAATCCAATGGATACTGAAGTTGTATATTATTTCATGGTAACACAGTGTAACATAAATACTGATGACTGTATTAAGATTTGACAACAACATAATATGAAGGTATACTAAGAAAAGTTGGATTAATACTTAATTTTTAGAACACATGCATGAAAATACATCTGAAGTAAGTCTAAGATCTTGTCTGTAAACATATTTAACATATCTAAGAGAAAAAATGGGCACATAATTATGTTAACATTGTATTAAGAGTAATCTTACTTTATTAAATTAGTGTTAGAATTGAAATGTTTTAAAACTGCCTAAGGATACTTCAGCATCAAGCATATTCAGGAGCTTGTTGAAGCCAAGGTGATTATCCCAAAATACAAGCAAAGTTGATATTTGACAACCCTTATAACTCCAGTGAGATTTTAAACATACCACTGATATGGGTACAATGTTAGCAAAATAAATATTATGTTTCCAAAGTGCATTGTGACCTACTTAAACAAACATATCTTGAAGTGAGTATTAGATGGTATTAGAATTAAAAAGATAGGCTGCTTAGTTTACAGGAGAAACTAAAGGAGAACTCGGAGCCATTGGCCTTGTTATTGCCAGACAGTCTGGAATACAATTTAAAAGTCTGATTTCTAAGAAACCTTGATGTTGTTCATCAAGACTACCAAACTTAAAATCTTCTTTAGACAATAAAATCATACAATGTTTCCAACATACAGAGGACAGATATTCTTCAAGACCTGCCCTTCAATGTGTTTAATTTTTTAATCACATTTTGGTTGCCTACCACTCATAAGAAAAACTAATTTTTAGATTCCTCAAACTAAGATCAATTTCCTTTTTCCTTCAAAATAGTTTCTGAACTATTTAATTTTTTTCTGCAATACACATCTGTCTATCTTGACTTACACAGAAACACTGATGCATCATATTTATGGTCTCTTATGGCTCTCTCTAATGGCTGGTGCATAAGAGTTACACCTATGCTACCGCGCATGCATGTACATGTGTACACAAAATACAATTACCATAAAAGCTAATTTTTTTTGTTGTATTTCAAAGGAATACACCAAACCTAAAGTATAACAAGTCCTCACTTGTTACTTTTTATAGCTTTTTTTCCTTTGATTCCTACTAAGCCTTGAAAAGAGACATGCCTTTGAAGCAGAGCATGATATTCATATATTGTAATTAACATTCTGCTAGCAAGCTTTCAATGACAATCTCAGAATAATGAGTCCTTGAATTTTTTTTTTTTTTTAAAGGTTAGTTTGAAATCATGAAAGGACAATGCAGCAAATGCATGCCTGCATACCACAGCACTGCTGGCAGGTTTCATTTTGCACTTTTAAGCCCTGGAAGTGTTTTAAAAGGCAAAACAAAACAACCTTGTGACAGGAAGCTGATTCCATACACACACCATATTCATTAGAGGGCACTGTTTTTCTATCTGTCTTCTAGAAGGTAAAGAGGAGAGATCTTCAGCTGTTCTCAGGGCTCACAATTAAATGAGCAAGGGGATTTAGATATACAGGGAAATCCCCCCAGCCCCCAAATACTATATTTCAACACTGAGAATGTTCTATTGAAAAGGTACTTCACCAGCCTCTGAAAAGAGAAGGTTTGGGGAAGTCTATTCCTCAGTTCAATGCTACATCAGTAACTAAGTGGTTAATGAGCTACAAAATTCTGGCACAAATATTTAAGCTTGCTACATTATTATTACTTCCAGTGCTTTGATGCAATCTTTTCTTTTAATATTGTTCTTGTAAAAGGCGACATGCAGATCAGAGCTTTAGTCTAGCACACTAAATTGTATTTTTCAGGGGAAAAATACATGATAAAACTCAACCATTGCTTTGTTATAGACGTTATTAATTCACAAAGAATAAAATAAGATATTTCACAGTTAATAAAACTAATTCACTACATGTACTTTCATATTTATTTTTCAGCAAATAAGCCATTAAATTAAGAAAACAAAGAACAATGTGGATTTCATAAACCTATCCAGTTTTTCTCTGCAGAGAATTTCTCACCAGTGAATTTGCTCAGGAAGTCGGTAATGGTCTAGCAATTCTTTAAGAACTCGGTTAACATTAAGAAAACTGATAGATCAAATTACAATTGAAATGTAACTATTTTTGTAAAAATAAGACAAAAATTTTTTTGGACTATTTCACAGATGTGAAATAGTTTGGACACTCATATTTTATATGAGTGTCCAGGATTTCTAGCATTTATACTCTAATTACAGTATAGGAATCCTCATTCTGCCATCTCCAAGGAAAGACTTTACTTTCGAAAATAACTAATAATCTAAAAAGGTATATGTGAATTTATTAATTCATATTCTTAGGAATCCACACATGCTTTTTTAAAAAAATAAAATAATAAAAATCTATCATCTCAACAGCAATTTTGAGAAAGGAAAGTTATTATCAAACACAAAAAGAACAGCGAGAAGGGCCTGCCTTCATATTATGCTGCTTTAGGGCCTTCCTACTATATCACATGAGAGCCCCAGCCTTGACCTAAGACTACGTGGCCTATTTGCTCAAACAGATCATCCCTGCTCTAAAAAGCAAAAGGATTTAACTATGCACTTTGGGAGTTGAGTTTAGCCACCGATTTCAATGGGTCAAGCCCTTCACTGAGAAATGACAGTGGCAAGTTTGCAGAAGAAAAAATGAAAGAAAGGGTGAAATTCTTCAGTGGATTTTGACAGGCGCACATTCAAGTTCAGGACATAAAAGCCAAGGTGTAAATGAAGTTGAATCATACCTATGGTATACAGACATCCGCATTAAACGGAGTCTGAAGAACCAAGAGGTTGGTTTAGCATGGCAGACGCATTACACTTACCAGTGATGCTCTACGAGAACGTCGACTCATTGGCTGATCAAACGGTGGGCTGTTAATCTGCAACTTTTCAAGATAGCCATCAGGTATCCTGATGTCAGCAGGCAGGGACAAACGCTTGTTCAAATCCTGCAGTAAATAATATTAAAAAGAGAAAGGTCAAGTATAATTCAGAATTTCCTGAAAAATCTTTTAACACCTGTAGTGCTACTGTTACTACAGTGTTGCTATTTAAAACTGAAATATTTATACGAATGAAAAATAAGTAATTTCACAGAAATTGTTTTTAAAAACATTATCTTCTAATAAGACTTCAAATTGCTTAGATAACAGATTCAAAAATTCAGTGCTTTACGAACTCATTACTTTAACAAGAGGAATGAAACATTAAAATGTAGTTAATTACATTGTGGATAAATGTTCTGAGTTTACTTGAATACTTATGCATACCTGGAATTCCAGAAACCGATAATTCAGTAGCTGGTAAATAAATTTCTTTTCATATAGTAATTACATTAGAATAACAAGAGATCCCCACGATTCCAAATATATCACACTCCCTTTCTCGGACTACTAAAAGTTATAAACTTGCTTCAACTTCCATTTTTCCAGTCTTACAAAACAGAATCACTTCGTTATTGAGCCCAACTATTTCAAACTTTAATACATTCTTCTATTTCAAGCTCTTTAATATACAATCTTTAGAAAACCAAACTGCCATTATATAAATGCAGTTTTCCCTACATCAGATTCTGGTTTTCACCAGTAAATTTTTCCAACAACAGGTATAATTTCTAAGACAAGAGGGAAACAAAATTACTTCACCTTTCAATAAATGTGAAAAAATGTTTTTTTTTGGGGGGCGGCTGCACATTCTCATCAATTTTTTATTTTCAGTTGGGCTTTAATCTCAAACATGCCAGAAAATAAAATACCAAATATTCTTTAAAGCAGCCAGTCACCACCACAGAGATACAAGGGCAACATATCCAGACGCACAAAAAATGGGAAGCAATTTCCAAAACAGCAGGAATGGTATTTCACTAAAAGGTACTTTATCCAAGTAAAGGAAAATCACACTCAGCATCAAACTATACAATCCACCCCCACGGATTCTACCCTGAAGTTAAGAGGACATCTCTGGAACCATCACTGTTTTCACACTTTTCTCCAGCAGAAGAGGGAATCTCCAGATTTCTGCTGGTGGACCTCAGATTTAATCAATACTGACCTGATGACAGCTAGCTCTTCTTGATGTTATCCTATTCTATCTTACCTATCACCTCCAGCTTTGAATTCTGGGCATCCCGAGCTAACCTAAACACTGGCAGCTATGGCCCCATTCGGTTCCCCTCAGGCGTGGCCACATGTTTCTACTCATGTCTTTGCAGCAGCTTTGAACTATTTCAGCATGCTAAATCATCGAGAAACTATCTCAGCCAGCCTTGTGCTCCAAACAGGTTCAGTGTGAGGTCAGACAAGCTCACAGCCTGAACACAGGGCAAGAGAAGCAGCAGGGCAAGCCTGGGAAGCCAGCAGCTAAATCAGCTTAGGCTGCCAAAGAACTGGATCATCAGACTTTTCAAGACTTGAGATCTTGGTGGACAACTTGCTAAGCTTTCAGTGTTGATAATGTATTTGAACCATGTATATGCATGATCTGTACATGTACCTGGAGCAACAGCTAAGCAAAAAAATATCAGTTAAAAATACATATATTTTGAAAAAATGAATGGAATTTGGCAATTGGTTGAATTTCAGGTAGGACTGAAATGCTAATATACATCCCCCAGATGACTGATATGTATATGCTATTCACTATGGTCACTGGATACAGGCAGAAATTTCTGGAGAGATGCCAACAAAGCTTTAACTTCTGGCAGCTGACCCTCCTGTTTTCTTCTTGCTCCCCACACCTCCTTAGGTACAGAGCACAAAGTCTGTTAGCTTCTACTTTGCTGCCCAACATCAGCTTCTTTGCATAACTGGAAAAAATCAGTGTCTGTATTTCTTATTTTGTACAGAATTTTTAAATTGTCTTTAAACAAAAGAAGTACTGTTCACAGAATGGCAGCTTTGACCAACATTTTGAAGTTAAATTAAAAGAAAACAAAAGGATGCCTCAGTTTTGGCAGCTTCCAATTTCTTTACTAATTTTCAACTTTGGTATTTCGAATTTTTCAAAACATTGGAAATTTTAAAACGGCCTGTGTGGTTTTCGGGAGAGTGGAGGAACTAATTACTTATAATGGGAGCTAGCAGTAATCCCTACAGTAAAACAGTATTTTCCACTAAAGAATTTTCCTTCTTTTTGACAGGCTCTGCTAATGCCATTTTTGTAAGAGGCAACTAAAATTCAGTGAAACTAGAGCCATCTGAAAAGAGAAATGCCTCTCCCCTACTGAAGAGGGCTTCAGATTGTTAAAAATAAATAAATAAATAATAAATTCACCCTATAATTTATTGCATTCTTCAGAAAATTCAGGTAGCTCATCAAAACAGATGAGCACAAAGGAAAGAGCTCCACGTTGCCTTAAAGAAAGCAGCTTTGTCATTGCACTGCAGCGGGAAACCATGGAACTGCTGGAACAAGACAGGGATGGCAGGAAAAGGACTAGCATCAGACTCTACTCCACCTTCCTACTGTAATCCCAGCTCAACAGTGGGGCAGTATCTTGATTTTCTTTCTCCCGTTGCTCAAGAACATAAAATAAAGCAGGAATTTGACAAATTCCAAGACAGCAGAAGAAAAGAGCATTGAGTGGAGTTTTTCAATATAACTTCCTGAACACAGTAGATATCATTATCCTATATACCCTGTGGAAAAATAACTTTCTCCTACTCCTATCTATTAACTCTATGGCATAGAAACCTCCTGTAGCGCTCTCTTCTTACCATTTCATAGTACTTACTTGACAATAAGTATTTTAACAGAGTCTGTTTATAGGGATACTGAAATCATGGACCACAACTCAACAGTCTCATGAAATATTGAGTCGACTGTACCCCAAAGCTCTCCATCTGTGTGTTCTCTCCTCCCACAGCACTCATCCTTGGGGCAGCCAAAGTGGCACTTCACACCTAGCTCCAAAGCCTCGAAGAAGCATTTCCAAGCATACAAAGTTGACGGGTATGTAGGAAGAAGGAAGAAAAGGCAGCCTTTAAGCTGTGATGGTAATTTGAAAACGATGCCATTAACTGTGGACAGTGCCTGCCATCAATGAACACATACCTTTTCAAATGGAGAGGAAGGGAAACAAAACAAGTCTAAGATGCTTTACAGCTACTAAGAATTCATTACTCTGGAGTCCAGCTACCATAAAAACTGGAAATAACAGTATTTTAGGTATCAGAAAAGATTATAATGGGAGCTAGCTGTAATTCTATTACAGAATTCCCCTTCCTTCATTCTCAAAAGCTCTGCCTATGCAGTTTTTGCAACAGGCGTTTGCAAAACTCCCCATGACTTACTTCGAAGATCCACGTGACACCCTCAGTTCTAAACTGAGTTTAAGCTGTAAGCTTACATTTTGTGCTACACGGTGCTCCACAGTGTGTAATACAGATACTGTAAGTACTGTATTATGCACTGAATGTAAATACTTACTGATGCAAAGGCCAAAATCTATTCCAGTTTGGGGAAAAAACCCTCAAACAATAGACTACTTTAAGTATACAACAACAACCTTCACGCCAAACTCCCCGCAATGTCTGTCTTAAAAAAAAAAACAAACCCAAAAAACAAAAAAACCCCAACAAAACCAAACAAACACCCCCCACTCCCCCCAAAAAAACCCCCACACACCACAACCTGAGGGGAAAAGTAGGGAGAAATTTTTTTCAGAATCGCAATATTTGTTTTTAATATAATTTCTCTACTTACATTTGTAATATAATGGACAGCTCATGACAGTAATCACTCTTTTTTTCCCCTCAAAAAATGAGTATTTACTGTTGGAAGCCTGAATTTTTGTCATGCTGTAAATAAAATCAAAACACTATCCCTTCTCCTTAACTTCTCAGAGCTGAAGAAAGTTTCTTTTCTGCAAGGAAACCATAATGATTTAATGGAAACTGCAGCAGGTACTTTATAGATTTTTTTCCTCCTAACAACCTACATTACTACTCTACTTGCAATACTCATGCATATTTGGCTGTGTTGAAATGTCAACCAAGCCAAGACTTCTTTTTTAAAACCATGTATTAAAATTGTTACCTAACAGCCAGAGGCCTTTTATGATACCAATATTTGAAAGGCCATATATAAGTTACATATATCAAGTCACGTATATAAAGTCTTCTTTGTATTATAATTATCCTTTACCTAACTGCCTAAAATAGGCAACGTTAAAGAGAGCCATTTAGACTGCAAACGCAAATATCTGAAAGAGAAATTATTATGTTTTGTTTGCCTGCACTACCTTAATTCCTCCCAGGTTTTGCAATAATTGAAGCAACCACCTCTTGGGAAAAGAAAGCAATCATAATTAAATGCGATACAGCAACATGAAAGGGGATTCATTAGATGTGCATGAGAGAAATAAGCACAACATTTCCTAGTGGCTAAATAGAAAAACTCTAAACTAAAATTACATCAGTTTGACACAGTTGAAAAACCCAGTTAATTTAACTGAGATTATGTGAAAAAGAAAAGCAAGATCCCTACCATACACCAACCAATTCTGAGCCTTGAGTGTTCAAGACCAGGCAGTCTGCTGACGCTTAGGCAACCTGTTCAGCTGATGGCAGCAAGAGACTTATTCCCCCACTGTGGGCTGACCCCGGCAAACAGCCAAGCCTGCATCCAGCTGAGCACTCGCTCCCTGCTCCCATGGGATGCAGAGAAGACGGAAGGATGGTGAGGAGACTTGTGGGTGGGGAGTGGAGCCAAGCAGAGTGGAAAAAGGAACAGATTCACTGCTTCCTATCGGCAGGCAGGTGTCCAGCCGCTTCCTGGAAAGCTGGGCCTCAGCACACCCGGCAGTGGCTCGGGAAGTGGAAGACAAACACCACAGACACAAACGTCCCCCCCTTCCTCCTCCTTCCCCCCAGCTTTTATTGCTGAGCACCACGTCAGATGGTACGGAGTAGCCCTTTGGCCAGTTCGGGTCGGCTGTCAAGCCTGGGTGAAGCAACCCATTTTCCCGCTGGTGCTGAACAGCCTTTACAGAGAGGACGCCCAGGCCAAGCACCGGCCTTAGCATACAAAGCCCCGAGTTGCATGTTAGACGCAATTGCCACCTCCACTCCCTCCTGCTGCTAGTGTAGCCAACCCACTGCAATCTTGCTATTGCTACTTTTGTAGCAGCAAAACCTGCTCTCCTGAACCCCGTGGCTTGCTGCTATTTTGGCATGACGCCAGGCCGGAGTGCAAGCAACAGTAGGAAACAGTGATTTTTCAGAATTTCTAATTCTCTTAAACCTCTGTGGAATTCCATGAAACAATGAAAAAGACACTTTCTGGACAGATGACTTTGTCCACACTAATTTCAATGACCAATTGAATCTCATGACGTGTTAGCATTTCTGAGAAAAAAAGAGAAGGAAAAAAAACCCCAACCTTAAACCAAGGAAAACAACTAAAACCAAGAAACTTTTTATAATGGAAGTTATTAGCAGGCTGTTAAAAATGCAGGCTGTTACAAGATCCTGCTACAATGCTGTTTAAAGAAGTAATAAGGAAGCATGTAAAATTAATGGCAGGACTGATTATTTTCCCTACGCTCTTTAATTTTTGATATTTAAGATTTTGAGCTTGTCAACACTACAGAGTTAAATGTCCATTTTTAACATTAATTAACTTTGCATCCCTTTATCAATCTTTTAAATGTTTATTTCTTTTTTAAAGGTAGTAAATTACAGTAACTCCCTATGTTATATTACATATCCTTTTTTAAACATAACAGGTGTATAAGTGGTGCACATAGAGCCTCAACTATGCAGAGGGAATCTGGGTGCATTCCTTTGTAACTCTAACAAGCAACGGTTTACTGGAATGCAAAACCTTAGCTTTCAGGAACAACACAGTACTTCATGTAAAATAAACTATCTTTTAGAAAATTAAAATGATAGTATTTTCTTGTATGTCACTTATGATTTATTTTTCCAAACGAGGTCAATTCAAGATATTTTCTAGTTTGATTCTTTTACGGTTATCTTTAGGGTCAACTTGCAACAGAATATATCAGTGTTCAGTAAACGCAGTACTGTTAAATGCTCAAATGCCTACAGTTAACTATATGTTGCTTAATGAGCTATTTTTTGATCCAGTTCCAGAATATATTCTGGAGAACATATTCAGGCACCAGTTGCTTTGCTAGGGTAGCCAGAATGCTCGTGGCAGTCTCCTGCTCCTCTACATCTTAAAAGCACATTTTCTATCTTCATGTGCAATTCTTATTCTCAGTCTTGCTTTATTACTGGCTGAGAAATGCATACTATTTTTATAATTTGCCTGAAATGAGAATCACATTTGTCCTACTCTGCTTGATGGCAGATAAATATGTAAGCACTTGTGACACTAATATCACTTTGTTTTCTGTGGAGATAAACTACCCCAACTAGTGCTTATCTTTACTATCTATTTCTAATGCTAGCTACAGCAAATGCTCTGAGAAGAGCTACACTTTGTCGAGCCTTTTCTTTTGTCTGGCTAGTACCCAACCGTGTTGCTGTAACTTGATGTGTATGTTCTGTCTACCACCGACTACTTACGCTTGGGCACAAGAAGAGGAGGCAGGCATTTCAACTTAAATCCTGCAGGTTCTGTGAGCTAAGTAATTTAACACTGTAAGGAAACAAACACATCTTCCAAATAAAAAAATCAAAACACCTCCCGTTTTTCACACATACTTGGAAGTAAAAAACAAAAATCACAACCTTTTTGATATCTTTACTTCCGGTCCCCTTTTGGATGTCCCAAAATATTGTTGCAAATATCAGCTTCTTCACTTGCCATCCATAATAAACCATTCACACGAGTCTAGTACGAGCATTTTGTTACCACATTCTGCTTTTCACATCTGACTCTCAAACAACTCTATTCCTTTTCTACCTATCCTATTCTCATCTCCTATTCGCTATAATACAAGCTTGCCAGCTATTCCTCTTTCTAATTGCTTGTCTTGGCCCATACAATATTCTTTAGTGCCACAGTGTGACACTTTTCAGAAGGTCTCATTCCTGGTCAACAGATCTATTTTCACTTCTCTTAAACTCTGTCAAAAAAGTACATTTTTCCAAAGAATGAACCTATTCTTATTTGTGAAAGCAACACTTAACTTTTCACATGTTAAATCAGACATTAAAATCAACAACTTCTGTTTTTCCTTAACTCACCATTTGTTTTTTGCCAAGATGCACTACACATTTCAGTAAATTTCACTGAAGTGAAATAAAGATGATTCCAACTCAGGATATAGAATGGATGAACTCTACATGTTGAAAAAGATCTAAAAAGAATCAGCTTGAAATATTCACACTTTTTCGGCTGTCTTCTGATGATTCAAGTCATTATGTCTTTGACTTATGTAGCACATTTAGATAATAAACACTACCATTTTGCACCAAACAGAATAACAATAATAAAAAATAAAAAAATTAAAAACCAGAAAATTGCCCTAAGGAAGGATTCGTTGAGGTGTTCCGAAGCCCAATCCTCACTATGCTACAAAAAGCAAGAAAAAGAAAAACTAAGACTACTTTTATTTTTATCTTTTAACAAATGTGCCGATTTGCAGCCTGTTTCTTTCTTGCTGGAGTAGCAACAATAAATTTTTCCCAAATCTATTGGGCTACAAATGCCATCGATCTTTCAACTGCTAGGCTGTTTCAGGCTGCTACTGCACTCACAATTGCAGCAAGAGAAGAAAGATTCGGGCTTCTGCCAGTGAAGCAGTAGCAGGCAAAAAAAAAAAGAAAAAAGAAGGAAAAAAATAAAAGAAACTCTGTAGTACCAAGCAACTCGTCAGAAAAACTGGAAAGGAAAACCATTATAGCATCAGCCTCAGTCTGATGATAGCATCAGCCTCAGTTCACTTGCTATTCCTTGAATGTTTCATTTAGCTAATCTAACAGCCGACTGCCTCCAAACCCGGTATTTCATTGCCTGTGGCCAGATGTTCCCATGGTTTCTTGGAGGAGAACGGGCTCTAAGCTAACGACGCAGTGATGTGGTGTAAGAAAGTCAACTGGCAGAAAGCTATCCCTTCAAATCAAAGTGAGTAATGATCTGCTGATGTAAGTTTAGGAGCCAAGAGGAGAAAGAAGCTGGCTCTGTCAGGAGCAGGTAGTCAGTGGACAACACAAACTATACTGCCAAGCTGCATCATTATATAGCAATCCTTACTGCTTTGGTTCTTCAGTTTATTGATAAGTTACATTTCCAGACCAACCATTACTTAAGGTACGTAGTTAGTATATGGCAGAAGACAAGCAGCTCTCCACTTCTCCCTGAAATTTTAGCTTATCTTTTAAGAGTTAATATTGTTAAATTCCATCAATAAAATTTTGTTACAGCCTCACAAAGAAAAAGAATTGTTCTTCTAAGACTACAGACATCAGTCTGACAGCCCAAACAATCCACTATAGATCAAATGAAAATGCTTTGCTCTCTTCTGTAAGCATCAGTCTGAATTAGTCTTCTCACCAGTTTTAGCAAATACCAGGCAAGATATGTCAGCTGCAACCACAAGCTGTTCACTAATAAGTCATAGTGCTTTTGTTCACTGAAGAATGCTTAACGAGATCTAAAATGCTACATCATATAACCCTCTATGCAACACAGTTCAACTTCATGGCATGCTTACTTTTAAAAACACCACTTTTCATAGTGTTCTTTCCTTGCATATTTTAAATAAAAATGTGTATTATGTGCTACCTCATGACACATAAAGCAAAAAAATTAATTGAAAAACATTTGCTTATGCCAATGAGAACTTAAACACTCTAACATACAACCTTATATGCATGTACTTACTGTACCATTTTAGTATCAAATACCATGTGGAGTTTTTTTCTGAAAGTTGCCTTATCAAATTTCAGCTCATTTTTGTCAAATGACAAGAGTTTGCACAGTTGAAGCCAACTGGATCCTCTACAGAATTATGACTTACAACAAGACTGCTAGAGACAAAAGCAAATAGAAAAAAACCCAACCCCAAATCAGAGAATATATTTATAGAGAATTTTGTTGTTTGGTTACAGTCCTGTAGACCTCTGAGGTCTTGAAGCAAAACACCAGCATATACGTCCATCAAAAGAAACCTAAAGCATCCTTGCAGCATGCTACTTTACCACCTTTATAAATAAGCATCTATTACTGTAAGCAAAACCACTATTTTAACAGCTGGGATGAGTTATCTATACCAGTTTTCCTAGTAGGTATATAAAACCATCATCATTCCTCTACTCAACTAACATGTAACTATAATTTCATTGCGATGCAGAACGTACATTTTTTTTCTGCGTTCTGCAGAATGGCTTATACCCAAATACTATATTTTTCCTTTACACTTGAATGTTGTTTTTGTTGTTGTTATTTTACTGAAAACATTAAATTACAAATAATCAATTACCATTCTGTTAAATTTGAAGAGAAGGTCTTCAAAGAACCTCTTCTTCTGTTAGAAGCAGTAATGGAAACACAATCTTAAGATCCATCTACAAAGGATCACTGCTACCTCTCACTCCATAAATCCATGCTGGTTTTCAGCCAGGCTATTGAAATGCAACACAATTCCAGAAAACATCAATTTTGAGCTTTGAATCAGGCGGCTTTTTATATTTGGTACAGAAATTCATCATCAATTAAATCAATATGCTAATCAAATTAAGTACATAAAATATTTTCAGGGATTTTATAATAAGATTGAGCCCACAGGCGGTTTCATATCCAGGAGACATACCAATGACCACAGACATTCCATGTTCTCTGCCTCCTCCTCAACATAAACATAGTTTGTCAGGTTTGATGTTGAGATGCTAGGAAAAGATGAGGAGCCAAGTGCAATCAGTGAAATATTATTAAGAATTCTAAGGTTTAGTCTCTGTTTTGGGACTAGGACTCACTTTTTCACAGCACATCTACTATCATCGATCAACAAAAGCAAGGACTTTACTGCCAGGAGTTCAAGAAAGTTATCACCAATATCTACAGTAGCTATGGCCACTCAAATAAAAATATATAATAATTTTCTTAAAAGCACAGGAACCAGAATTGCAAGCAGATACCTTTGCTTTTGTTTACTTTAGCACAATGAAAAACTTATGAAAAGAAATCTTCTAAGTACCTTTTCAGTAATATTTGTACCAATTAGTATTTTTGAACCCACAAAATTAGAACTATAGGTCAATAGACAGGATATTTTATGTAAGCTGTAAAAAATATGAATTCTGAACAATTTCTTCTTCAAAATACTTTTAACAAGAATTTTAATATCATGGATATGCTGTTTAGACTACCAACTAGCTGAATAAAAACTGCTCTTTCATTCTTTTTTTCAAAAAAAATCAGTCATTTTTTTTATTTACTTCATATTTCCCAGCAGTTTTAAGGTGAAAGGCTGAAACTGTTCAGCACAAATACAGTATTCAGAAACTGCATTCCAGGAGCTTCTATTCACAACCCATGCAACCAAACCAAACCAAACACATGTGACACATAAAGCCAGTTTTGAAAAATCTGAGAAAGGAGAAATTAAACTCAAATGTGAGATATTACTTTCTTTTCATCAAGTGTGTAAATACACAGGAAATTTGTGACAAATTATGCCAGAAATACTTCAAAATTATTCTTGGGTGGGGTTTTTTTTGTTTTGTTATTATTTTATTGCATCTCAGAGAGCTCATAAGGAAGTGATCTTAGAGAGTATAAGGAAGAATAAGAAAAATAATAACAATCATAAAAAGATAATGTTTTATTTTGTTTGTCTGGCTAAATTATCACCTAATAAGATATCACTCTGTGGTATTAGCCTCTTAACATAAACCCTGCTGAAATCTGGGGTATGATGGGGTTTGACTCAGTGGTAGGTGCTGGGCAGTAACAGATGCTAATAAAGCAAGCTCTGCCTCATTTACTACTACACCTTCCTGATTTTTAAACATAGATTTCTCTATGTTTTCATCAGTTTCTGTAACAGAGTAGTAGGAGAAACCACCCAAAAGGAAAAGGTAACATAAGTTGATCAGTTCACAAGAAGAATTGAGGTGGAAGGGAAGGGAACTGGAAAAAATACCATGAGAAACAAAACAGAACCTATCACTGCAAAAATGCAAGCTTGGACCCTTAGAACAGCTCTCTGTAATGTTAATTACTAACACAACACATTCACATCAGCACAAAGCTGCAACTACCAGAGGGAAAGTCCCATAAAGAAACTGGCTAATTCAAAATAAACCAACTTCTTGAATACGGAAACTGGAAATCTGACCTTCCTGGACAGGACAGTGAGGCTGGAGTGGTGGGTGTGAAACTGCATCCAAGTACTGACTTCTCATCTGCTGCACTCCAGTAATTACTAGAGATGTGTTTTGTAGATGGCTGAACACATCCAATACGATAGCAGACTACTCTTAAATGGAAGTTAAAAGGAAAACCAAGTTATGAAAAACCAAAACCAAAAAAAGCAGATATTCCATCCTTATAGAAAGGATACTGCCTAGTGCAGTAACTTTTCTAAGGGAAGTAGCATTAGCAAGTGGAATGCAAGAACTTTAGCATCAGGATTACAAAGGTTCCTAACAGAAGGGCAAAAAAGCATCAACTGCTGATAACAGTTACCCCTAGAAAATCTAGTAAAAGGCAGGTTAAAGAAGTCTGTCTGTTATGCAAGCTGAAATTATTTTTCTTGTTGCAGTCAGTTTTCTTCTGGAGAAGAAATGAAAGTCTGCTAATCAAATAGATCAAAAGGAGGTCCTTCAGTTTTGTCAAAACCATACTAGCAATTTAGAACATGCACTCGTGTTTTTAGAAGAGGGATTACGAAAACATCAAGCTGCATGTGAACTTGAAAGCAGGAGCCTACAATAGCATATTTTCTAGTGTAACCTTGCAAAAGGTCGAGACAGCTGCCAAGCATGACTGAATGGAGATAATACAGTGATCACTGAAAATCAAAAAGTCTTGATTGTATTCAGCTTCCATTTTTTTCTGTCTAGTACTGAAATCTTCTGGTAGGTGACCACATGCTTAGATTCACAGAACAGATGATCAGAAAAAGAGCTATGCATTCTCAGGAGGTGCAGAGAAGGAAATTAGACAACATCCAGTCAATAAGGCAGAAAGAGTTATACATACAGCTGCCAAGCACAGAAGGAAGGGCAAAGGAAGAACCTTTGCTCAGACAAGGCATGTAGTAATGCCTGCTGGGGATCCAAGGGAGCCTCTTGAGTGGCAAGAGATGTAGGGCTGAAAGTTCAGGCTGTCTTTGATACAGTGCCTCCTGCCTCCAAAACTAATGACAGGAGAAAATACTGTACTGCCTCTTACTGAAAGCCTGGATCAGTACTGCCATCCAGTCTGCTGTTCAAGAATTTAAACAATTTAATGGAGCCAAGAGTGCCCTTTTGCACATGTGAATGGGGACCTACAGACTACATTCTAATTTGAAGCCTACAAACAGAAAATCTTAGCACTACATCAGCTGAAACATCAATTAATTTTGTGGGTTTTTCTCTGGAGAAGGTACATTTGTCCAGCTGGACCAGCAGCAGATCGAGTTACTCGAGCTGTGTCAAGACGCCTGAAGCAGTCACACCCTTGGTAAAGGGTGGAGCTCACCAAAAACTTATTTCTCATCTACGTTCTTTCTTTCAGAAGGTGACCAGTCCAACGCACACATGACTACAGGATCACTCCATAGCCTTTATATTTCTTTCTGTTCAGCTAAAAGCACTAACCCTGCAGTTAATCCTCCCGGGGGAGAATTATACCCTATAGCAGTGCGGTAGGAGCAGCCTGATCTGGAACACACTCCTGTCACTAATGTGACAGTCGGACGGGTAAGAACTGTTTCTCAGGATAAAATATCTGGGAAACAGGCTGGTGAACAGTGGCTTATGGCCCTCTGCCAGTTCACATGTGAAGACGGCTTTCAGACCTTGGACTTCTGGGAAAGGGAAACAGATGTCTCAATTTGCACAGACGATATCTCGCTATTTTTTATCCACCACAGTTCTTAATGAAGCATTCACTATCCAGTGCACAGGCACAGGGCCCCCAGTGAACACTTAGGGCTTGAAACATGAATTTATATTAATGCATTACTGCCCATGTCTGTCTTTTCCAGCAAATCAAAGTGAAAATACTTTAAGCTGTAACTCCATGATCTGGGGAAGTGTTTCTCATTACATGATGAAAGCACCTACACTTAAAATACAGACACACATGAATTCATTCTTAGGCTATATTGCTTCTGGCACTTGAAAAAAAAAAAAAACGATTTCATACATCTGTTTTGATAAGCAGTTTTGCTGATTATTTACTAAGTAATCATTAATATTAGCATTAGATTAGTAGACATTTTAATTAAAACCTAACAGCTGTTGGAAGCCAAATCCCTCACACAATAGATGCTCACACCTACTGTCAGCATGGTTCCTGAATGTGGGGAAGGAAAAGAAAAGAAAAAAAAAGTGACTGCTTTATAAACCATTAGTAGCCTGTGGATTACAGGCAAAATAAACTTTATCTAGGCAACACAATGAGATTCTGGTATGTTCTCTTTGTTTTCTAAGCACATGATAACAATGAACAATCATTAAAAAAAAAAAAAAGAAAAAGAAGTCCCATAACTGCAGTGTTGTCAAATTCAGAAGCAAATGCTTATCATCTCCCTGTCTGTAACAGTCATGCTGGCCTAAATTTTATGTCAGCTGGGGGAGATGACAGATTGAAAGCTGGTATCTCCATAGCTGCGACTGTGGATGGAAAGATTTCACCCCAGCAGATTTTTCACTGTGGAGCAGGATTCTTTCTCATTGCAGTATCACCACTTCATATCTGAAATGCTTCATATTTAGTTTACATTGCAGTATGATAATTTCCTATCTAAACCAGGTCAACTTAAGGTTATGAAATTTCAGCTTTCTATTGCTATGGAGATTCTGCTGCAACAAACACATTTTCTAGTTGCATCTCCATTGTCTATTTTGCACTTTTCTATCTTCCAGGATATTTCTATCTGAAAATTTTAGAAAGATCAAGATTTCTTTTCCAACATAATTTTTCATATACTCTGGACAGGAGAATCTATTTGCTCTTCGACAACGTTACAATTTAATTTGTAGCTCTGATTTATTTAACGATTTAATGAATAAAGCAGCTTTATTACATGATTCACAGCAGTGGAGATAGACATTAAGGATCAAAGCGTGTATTCTAATGTACAGAACCTCCCAGGAATACTAACATTCAGTATTGGTAATTAGCACTTTGATTACAGTATGCATGTTTTTAGCAAGCATTTTAAAAAAACTGGTTAGGTTTTTTTGATGGGTTGCTGATTTTCAGAATTCTAGAGGAAGTTCAAGCTGAGCATGAACAATTTGGTTATGCACACAAAGTTCTTAGAAGTAAAAAGGACTGTTCTAGGGTTTCAGCTTTACCTGATTAGTTACCTTCAGAACAAATCAGGACTTCTGACAATTTGGCAGAGAGAAACAAACATACATAAACAAGAAATTATGTACAAAAATATTACAAATACTGTGAATATTGCCCAAAAACTAAACACAAAAAAGGATATAGTCATAGTGTGACAGGCGCATTCATCTTAATGCAGAGGAACGAGAAATATTGGTTTATTGAGTTTATCCAACTTTGTATATTTAACCAAATACATTCTACAATGGATTTCAAGTGTGACTAATGACTTCAGCAGACTACAGCAAAATCGTACTATCACACACACACTAATTTACTCCAACCTGCATGTATAGCATACAGCTGTAACTCATCCTAAATGACTATAAAGGGAATATGGCCTCAGGCTACCCAATGATGACTAGAGATGACAGATATCCACAAAAGAGCAAAATAAAACTGAAATAATATAAACTTACTTCACAACAAAGATGGTTTCTTTCTCTTTATATAATCAAATTACTACTATTGAACCAGCCAGCTCCATGGCACAAATCACTCAAGGCATGCAGGCAAGATTTGGTACAAGAGGAAACCTTTATTTAGTTCCCTCAAAGGCTGAGGAAGCAAGAAATCCCATTCCATGAACAGCAAAACCAGTAAAACCTGGTTTTCTGTGGATGTACGTCTTGAGACTCAACTCATATGTGGATACTGTGGTGCTTAATAAAGGCTGCATCTTTCCTAGCAGTGGATGCATTAGCAATCTCTCCCGATGCAGAGCTTTTTCAGAGAAATTAATAGAAAATTAGCATCTGAGATTTCTATACATCTGTCAAAACTGACAGAAAATGACCCACGGGAAAAACAGGAGGATGGAAAGACAGGCAGACGATGTAATCACTTAAGGCCTTTTCACTTAGGAAACGAGAAAGGCGACTGAAAAGATTACAATTAGAAAGGTATTTTAACCAAAGCTACAAAGATTGTTACTTTTTTTTTTTTTTTCTGTGGAATGCACAAACAGGTAAAAACCCCACCTACTATGCTACAAAGCACTTCTAAGTAGTAAACTTAAGTAAACCAAAAATACCTATCAATTACAGCATTCTTAAAACTCAGAACTGAGAGTGTTCTAGACATTAGCTTGAAACCTTATTGGAAAAGTCACCATGTCAATACCGAAGTGATTTGGGGGAAATGTTACAATTCTCACAGAATATACAGGAATAGCTGCCAAAAAATTAGTGCTCTCGTTGACTGGTTCAGTCAATGAAGAAATAATGTTAATTTCAACAATCAGAAACAAGCACTTGGAATTTGGAGAAAAATGAGGAAGTTAGCATTGGGTAAACAGAACTGAAATAAAAGCTTCCCAAAGCCTCTTAAACAGTAATAGTAGAATTGTTTCACAATTAAAGAGGCCAATGAAGAGATGCTTTCATTTGATGCCTTCTGAAAAATTACACAGGAATTTCCTGAACTTTAATGACTATTCCTGAGTTCTTTTGTAATTCCTTTTAGAGTTTCTTGAATCCTTATCTAAAAGAGAATCCTTTAATGTTTCTTAGCCCTCTCTGGAAGACTTGAGACATTTCCATTTCAGTTTAATTTTGTTATGTATCATTAATTTCCTTATTTCTTTCCTGTTCTAAATGCACATTTCAAAATGCAGAGGAAACAGACAATGAGCAAAAAGTAAATAATCCTTTCAAATAATTTCCTTGATTTTTAGTTTCTCCAGCATACATTCTGATGTGCAAGTTCTCACAATGACTTTTTTTTTTTCTTAAATTAAGGATCCTGCATAAATCAATAGGCCCACTTTAGTTCTTCCAAGTAAATGGTCCAACTTTAACAGTCTTTAGATCAAACCTGAGATTAACATACAAATTTAAGAATTTGAAGACAAAACCCCCTTGGTGCTAGAAAGGATATAAATAATTAATACAGCTAATTCACATGTTCTTGGAATCATACCAGCATTACATGCTTGGAGTCTTGGAATTCCAAGCACAATGGAATGGCTCACAAATAAAAATTTTTTGGCACGTACACCCTACTGTAACTTATCCAGATCTGTTTCCCCAACTGTGTATTCAATATCAGGCTCTGAATGAAGATTTAAAATCTTACGAACTATGCATATTGGTATGTATGCTATAAAGCAGCAACTACAAAATTTTACATGCTTCTGTAACAAAGGCATCATTATAATTGTAACTTTTATGCACTCAAGAAACAGGGAAGTGTTCTGTTTTTCTTCGCCAAGGGAAATGACAACAAAGCAAGCACAAGGGTGGCTAGTATTAATAATAAGACTCATAAATAAAGGAAATTATGTGCATAGTTATTCATAAGGTACTTTTCCTCCTTTTGTTTACCATCCTGTAAAGTTCCGTTCATTAAAAAACAGGAAGAGAGGGAAAGGCTGAAGCAGTCAGGACCATCACGACTCTAGCATTAGTTTTACAAAGATTAGAAAACAGCCTTAAGTAAAAAAATGTCTAAACACTCTATCTTCTTGAATATACTTAGTGAATTGCACAGAATGTGACAGAAAGATATTCTAATGCTACATTTAACAAATCCTTCCCAAAAATCCAAGTTTCAAAACGTGTTTAATTTTCAAAATTAACAGCTCATAAACAATGTGAGATAACCATCTGATTTCTGTGTGACAAACGGAGACAGAAACTTAAGTAGTATTAAAATAATGCTCTCTGCACCAAATGTACGTCAGAACAGCTACAGTTAATTGAGAAGACAACCAGTTATAATGAACAATTCAAGCAACCCCCAACTCTCTTGCCAATTTAAATAATCGTTATATGAAAAGTAAATTACCTCCATTGAGATTCGTCTGTGTATCCGGTTTCTGAGACAAACACCTGTGGGAGACTGAACTTCATCAGATGATGTTCCAGAAGCTTGGTCACTTTCACCATCTGACCCCATTTTCAGATTTTCATGAACAATATCTTAAAAATAATCCAAAAAATTGGGAACAGTTAGTCAGTATTCCATCAAACATCTCTCTCGTACAGATGGAAAACAACTGTATCGTTACTGTGCACTGGGTTTTATGGCAGAGTCAAAGACTCATCACAGTCATGGTAGTCTTGATATACTTTTTATGGCTCAGGAATCACAAAATGAACAGGATTACTTTACAGGACTTCTACACAAACTTTATCATTATTCTTCTTATTTGGTTTGCAGCAGAATTCAATTTTCCAAAACAAAAGACAGACAGTCCAATCCCAATTTTAATTCCTATAAGCCACCTTCCCCTCATGGCTTCAGTTCCCAAACTCCCTCACTACCTCTTCTCTTTTTGCTGCTCTTGGATAGAAAACATTACTGAGAATATTTAAGATTTTCAAATAAGACTACCTGATGTTAGCCACCTAAATGTATCTTCAGAAAGCTTTAAAAAAACCCTGAAAGATACAGGGCATTGTTTTCAGAAATGCCAAATATGGAAACTTCAGATATAAAAACCACTGGTGTGCATATACGGAGGAAGGGGACGTAGTCTGACTGTCTAAACAGAGGCCTACAACACACAAGTGGACTCAGCAGAGGACCTGATATTTAGGAGCAATTAAGTGAAATTTGTGACCTTATGGAGAAATTTAGGTAACAGACTGCCTGACTTATATGAAGTTGCATGATCTTCCTGTCAACTGAAATTGGTACTTTTAACACAATCCTGTAGATTCATCCACACAAAAGCATTTATGTATATTACGTATATACATTACTTCTAAGCACCACAGGATCTTCCAGACTTTGGAAGACAAACACCATAATGAGTGAAGAGAAAATCAAGGTGGTGTCATTAATAGCATAAAGAGCCAAATGACTTGCAAAAGGACACACAATGGGAAATTGGTCATACAAGCAATTCACTATGAGTAATGCTCCATCATCACCTCTGAAATATTTGAACTCCAAATTACTGTAGAGATTAAATACTTATGCATATAAAGGAGGTGTTTCAAAAGACACCAATTTCCCTGCCCTCTCCTCATCCTCAGTATTAAATATGATCTCGTACAGGGTAAGAGAACCTGACAAACAACTAAAAATCTCAGAACTCTACCCCTAAAAAATGCTAATATTAGCAAAACTCACAGAACTCAATCCAGCCTTACCACCACCAGACCTGAAAATATTTAGCATTTGCATAGCATTACAGCAATAAAAAAACCAAAAGAGAATATGCAAGTTTTATCACTATCAACAAGGAAGAAAGCTGGATTTTCTACAAAAAAAGCCTTTAGGCCAATGTTTGGGTATCAACACGTCTTCTAAAATATTTGTCTAGTTTGGCTCACACAGAATCGTGCAGACTTCAAAGGATCAAATTCTTCTTCAGTACAAAGAATTTCCTTTTACAGAAAACAGAATGGATAGAAAAAGATTAACTCGTAAGGCACTGACAGCACGTATTTTAACTTAAAGTACTGTAATTAAATACACAAACTAAGCACGCATCTCGTGCACAAAGCAAATTTTCCATCAGCAATGTGGATCTAAATTGGACTTCGATTAAAAATCCACATTGCATCAGAATTTTCCCTGCAAGTCATGCTCAGATTTGGACTGAATGAGAAAAAAAATAAGCTGCACTCCTTGCATAATAAGCAGCAATCTTCTGGTTTCAAACAAGGTAAATACTCATCAGTGCTTCTAAAGGCATGGTAGTTTGAACCAGAGGAAAAGATTTTCAGAAAATGGTCCCTAGAGATCAGCCTTAACCTTAAGCTAAGCAGACAAAATGTGACTCCTTTTTGCCAAGCCTCTAAGAAATCTCTGTTATTCTCTGTAGTGACTTGATAGCTGTCTTTTTAAAAATAGACTAACAAACTGTAGGAAATTATTTTTAGTAATATAAAAGCATTATTGAAAACACTATTTGCAGCAAAGCTGTTAGGCCAGCATTGTTGTATCTGGTAAACAGCACATTCACCATATCAGTTCTTTAATAAACACTCCCTTTTAAAACACTTTTCTGAGAGGTTATGTAATCCATTTTAGCAATTACAGCTCTCAAGATTCTGTTTGTAAAATTAAGTGTAACAGCTACTGACACTTGTTCCCCAATCTATTTATCCTCATGTTAGTACAAGCCCATTGATTGGGCCCCAAAGCCTATTTTCTTCAGAGAAGCTAGACAAGAGACAGTTATCTGGGCAACCTCACAAAATAAGACTGACGAAATTAAAGATGTATTGTATTCTAAGCCATGGGGCAATTACATCACTTCTTTTTAAAAAAGACTGACACTTATTAAAGTAATCATGTGATTAATACTGTCATATTTTTTATCTTAAAATATACAATGTTCAATTCACAAAAGAGTATGTATCATGAAGTGACTGTAAAAAAATGACACTTCGAAATGCAACACTCAGAACTACAAAGAGCACCCCAGTTGACAAAGATAATTCTTCTACTAAAAAGAACACCTATGCAATAATACACAACTAAGGAATATTTCAAGAACTAGTAACACAAACACATACATTTGGGGCAGATAATGTAGCTGCCAAGAGATTCTGCTCTTTATAAATCAGGAATGAGAAAACAAAGTGGGTCTGTACCACTCAAGTCTAAAAATGTAGTATTTCAGACTTAAATAAGATTATGGTCAGTCAATTTCAAATACTGCTGTGATGTGATTAATTCAGGTAAGTCTGGATAAGCTACATACCCATAACCAAAAGGTTTTAAGCAAGATACTGGCTGTAGCATCCCAAAATCTATCATTAAGCACATGCCTGAATTTCTGATGGGCTATACACCCAATAGCTCCTATCTAGAAGGGTTTGCACATGTTTTAATTATATTCTAAACAGGGATATTTTTAAGCTTTTAAAAAATATCTTGACTGTGTTATCATCTAATATAAATGTGTCCTTTTATTTTATTCAATTAAAAAGGCATTAGTAGAGCCTTATGTTCCTTATTTTAATAGCATAAACCCAGGAATAAGGCATTAACCTAGTCATTTTAATCATTTTACATAGGTGCATGATGATAATACTTGATTAAGCAATGATGAAAATCATGCAAACACTTCCTTAATTTCACTAAGCTTTTCTATAGGCAAGTTCACCTGCACCGAAGCCAGCTTGCATGGTCTTCAGAGGTTTTAATGGTTCAATAATTCATTGAATTGCTTTCACTGAATACCCAAGCCGTTCTCTTACACAGATGTTTATTTTAATGTGCTCTGCATATCTAATTAAATATCCAGTATGGCCATATAATGAAAAGCTGTAGATGACCACAATGTAACAGGAAAACTATGGAAGTACATTTAAAAGAAAAGGCTGTCCTCATTTCAGCTGTGGGGAATGCACCACAGAAGAAATTCATACAGGGAACCTACAGTGCAGCAAATGAGAACTCCTCCAAGTGAGCTAATATCCACTAATTAGTCAGTAGTGAGTCAGACTGCATGATCTGTCCATCTTATTTCAAATTATTACAAAAATGATCATGTGACTTTCATATTGGATTCCTTCCAAGGTGCACTTTTCCAAAGCTTACTTTTCTATGAAGTGGCTAAATTTTATGATTAGTTTCACTAATAATGATTCAAATTGAGGAAGGCAATAGTGAGACCTGCCGTTGCTGTTAACATTACCGATCTATGAAAGCTGTATGGAAACATCATTCCTTTCCATTCCGGTATTTATGACAAAGAAACAAAGCCTCTCCATAACTATATCAACACAACTGGCAAAAGCAGGGACCAACTCTCCCCTGGCTGCTACTGAGGTTCACCAGGAGGATTAGCTTCAGCTCCGTGCTGGCTTTGCATATTCCAAGCACCGCTCCAGTGTTTCCAGTAATATAAATATGGAACAAGGACAACTAAGTTGGCTCTGCATTCAGCCAGGTTGAAAAAGGGTTTATTAGCTCTGGCTCCATCACGGACTGCAGTGGCTAAATGTTTCTGGAGGTGCAAGACTTTAGAAGCTGTATAGCTACACGTGAACTAAAAAAACCTCAGCTAGACCTTCATCCGCATCAGTGGCACGGCTGATTCACAATTTGCCTGAGAGTCATCTACATTATTTCAAATCATCATGATAATTGAATACTAAATTAAAAATGACTAAAAAATTTTAAACAAAGGCATACTTTTTAGAGATCAGTTCAGAATTTTTGACTTCACAAAACATTTTACAAAACCTAAAACTAATAGAGATGTTTCCAAGTAGAAATTCTTTTAAAAATAGTTTGGGATTTTACACGTTACCACAACAGCAGGAACCCATGTTCAGTGCTCAAAAAACCAAACAAAACTCCAAAACCCTCTTGGGCTTCTCAGCCAATTTTTATATTGATAATCTCATTCAAAAACAAGCAGCGTGAAGATGCACCTGTGGCAGGTCTTGTTTTAATCTGTTTTTTTAACCAAATAACCATCTTTTAATTGCCATTATTTTGTGGTATTTCAAGGATATCTCTCTGACAGCATTTTTCCACCACTAGAATAGAGGAAAACATGGAAAGAAATGAGGATAAATGAAGAAAGAAAAGAAAAAAAAAGTTTCACATAGCATAGAATATTTGACCATTTAATTTCTGATGTCATTATCCCAATGGAGAAAACCTCAGTATCCTGCTGAGTAATAACCATTCTCATATGGCAGGAACAAAAGGAGGGAAGATGTGAAGAAGGAGCAGAAAGAGCATTAGTAATTATGCTTGTATATGCTTGTACTTGTGTTATCTAGCACTAGATAACATGTACAAGTAGCTTAAATTTTCATCAAATGAGGAGTAAAAAAAAAAAGGCATCATTAATGGCATCATTGCATTCAAAGCAAAAAGAGGTGTTTAACATATATGTGCATACACTCAGTAAATCTATTCCATACTACTTCAATGAAATTACAAATTCTACAAGAATCTGTAGCTATTTAAAACATGTTATTATAATACTTCCTACAGACTAGCATATTAAAATTGTGAGTGCTATTTAAATACTTGATCACCTATAAAATTTGATCATCTGAGAAAAACAGAACTAATGGCATTCTTCTGCAATACTTACATATTAGTGCTTTTCTCAGGTGAAAAAATAAAGCTTTGAGAAAACTGGAAAATCATTTTGAAAAAAATCAAAAACTGTTTATGAATTTTCCTTTTGCAAAGCTGATTTGAAGTTCATAGTGAAATTTTGAAGAGGAATAAGTTATTGGTAAATTTACATTTAAAGATGCTATAGAATGTTTTTAAAGGCAACGCACAAGAACAAGAGTACACATCTCTGCTGTTCCTGTACACATTTTATATACATCTGATTTGACAAATAATCCATAAAAGAGTAAATACTCCTAATCCAAGATTTCTTTAAGTACACAATTTTTTTTTTTAAACTTTGTCTTCCTGTTAGACTCTTGGCAACTTAAGCAAAGCTTGGCTAGGCAAAAAAAAAAAAAAGTGTATAGGACTTGAGTGAAATCAGGAATTGATATAGTAGTCAAAATGTGCATACTAAAACCTGTTTTCTTCTGTGATAACAGCTGCTAAAGTCCATTGAAGAGGACAGAATTCTTTTTTCAATTTTAATGGTAGCACAAACAGTAAAAAGGCAAGGTTTTGAACATGATGAGTGATACTGCAGCAGAGGAGGACAAGTGGTCTGACTACTATCTTGAACATTCATAGGTTAATCTTGAAGGAGATCAGTTTATCATACACTTCTAAAGGAGGGCAGAAGATTGAAAAATTCATAAAATCCTAATTAAACTGTAACTTGCTCTCATTTTGTAGTATCAATTAATTAAGCATAATTTAAAATAACATAAAAGCAGGGTAAAACATTAATGGTGACTGGAGGCAGCAACGTGACATATTACTTGAAGGAGAAGAAAAAAAATTTCATAACTTATTTGCCCCACAGAACCACAACCACAGCTCGTGACTACAAGAAAAAGATAATTATAGTCAAGTAGCCTTAATTTATCACTGAAAAAGGCATTTTTTTTCCCCTTATAATAATGAAAAGTCTAAGCAATACACCAGTTCTTTTTAAATTCCACATATAGGATGATTATCCTCTATTTTTATCATATTCAATTTATTGTAGTTCTCACCAATGCTTAACTGAGATGGGCACACAGGTTTCTTGCAAACTATTAAGAAAGAATATTTTGTAACTTTTGTAACTTTGCAACCTGTCAAAAATTCATGGGTGACTTCTGTGTGTTCTTGTAATTGCTTTCTTCCTGAAATTCTTAAGAGACGTTCAATACCTTAAAAACAAGTTTCTCTAACAACCCTAGAAAAAGACTACTACATTCCCAGAGATTTATTAAAGCATTAGAATAACCGTATCTCTTGCTAAGAATCAATACAGACATTATTCTTCACAGAAAAAATGAACTTAAACAAACAATGTAGTAAATTACCTAATCTGCTCCCATTTCTGGGCATTGCCATGAAAGAGCCGAGGCTGCCCCCTATGACGCTATGTGGTCTCCGTAAAGGGGGCTTCTTGAAAGATCCTGTGTATTGGTGGAGAAATGAGTGCATGCTGTGAGACGTTGGAGGCCTGCCATTCTTCACAATAGGCTCTACAATTCACAAGGATCAAAATATTCATTCCCACAAGCAAGTAGGAGTGTCAGGAACATGCCAGAAGAAAAAAAAAGAAAAAAGAAAAAAACAGTTACTAGACAGGAAATCACCACTCTGGTAAGATTCTCTTTCATACTAACAGTAGACCATCATACTACTGCCATTTCTCTATTAACAAATTAATACAAAACACGGCATTAAATATTACCCAAATTTCATTTCATGAAATTCTGTCACTCTGCTGCTTGATCAGTAAATGACCAGAATATACAGTCTAAAAATGTGATTAAAACCAGAAAGTAGCTTTTAATATTAGTATTTTTTTTTCTTCTGAATTAATGATCTGTCTTATTGCACAGTGTTGCATCTCCACTGTAATTTAAACAGACCAGCTGTTAGATCAACTCACATGATGAGCAAATTCAACAGCAAGCCTTTGGAAATATTCTCCCTCTCAAAATTCTTAAGGGTCACTAGTAGCAAGGCCTCACTACTGGAAGTCTTTAGAAAGAAACATACCTCTCTATATCCACCAGAGCTGTCATGCCATAATTAAGGTTATTAACTTAGAGGATATCAGAATAATTAAGTATCCAATGAGTTATTTTGGCTTTCTTTTGGACTGCATCTCAAACAGTTCATTGCACTTAGACTCGAAACCAGGACTGTAATTTTTTTACTTATTATTATTGATAAGCACTTTCTAAAAAAGATGAAACATTAGAAACTTTAAAATCTGATATACAAATGTGCATCGAAATTAAGCGTTCGTGTTCTGTCAGCAACCTGACTCTGCACACATGGACTAGCACTCAAGGACTGCCGTGGTACTGGGAGCAGTCTAACCCTAAACACACAGAGGCTTTTTTACCCCAACAAGAAGGAGAAGTCAGCTTGCATTGCTTGTCACAAAACTGGACTTATCAGAAACACTGATGAAGTCATCCATACAACAAATTAAAGAAGAATACTGTCACTACAGAAAACATACTCAGATGTGAGAGTCACCCGGCAGCTACATACAAGCACTGTCCCCATACTAGGAAAAAGACCAGAACATGTGCCCAAAGAACACTTTAGATTCAAGTAATTTTATTTTTTCCATCATTTGATTCTTACTACCATTACATATACGTGTTGTTTGATATTATTCGGAAGACAGAAAAGGCAACAGTCACCCATTGAGCAACCACAGCATGAGTGCTGCTGGATGGAGAGTGGAATCTCCCAGAGCCGCTGCTCCCAGGGCATAAACGCAGCCGGGATCTGCTCAGAGCTTCACTCATGCCTACTGGGACTGGGAACAGTCTGCGATGCTATTTCATCACCCTGACTTATATTCTCACATGCAGGGACCCCAAAATCTTGCTTTCCCTTCCAAAGTAAGAAGAATAATATAGCTAGAAAAACTTATTTTATGGAAAGCAGAATTTCAATGGTGAAGGAAAATAACAGCAACAAATACCTAATAACCTAAGGAAAACGGGATCCTGAAGGGAACCCCCTCCCTCCCCACATGTACAAAAACCTTTTGGATATATTATTATGATTGGTCTGAAGCAAAGAGACAGAACTACACAGACAGAACTACCCAAGGACCAGCCAGTGACTAAAAAAATAATTATGCAAGGAACTTTTGCATATAAACATAAATAATACATAAGACACACACACAACAAAATCACTTTACCTCAGCTGCTATAGGAAAAAAACTAAAAGGGGGAAAAAAAAAAAAGGCGCTCCAGGCAGAAAACAGAATGTGAAAGGACATGCCAGCACTGTTATGAACCTGCCTGCATCTTCCTTCAATTAGCATCCTTCATAAACACAGCTTCATAGTGAGTGAACATGAGGAAAAATACACCATATGTCCATGTGTATGTTCATGAAGTACAATCAGTGTTTTCACCTTCAAAGCTCTGCACATCTCTGTCCCAAATCCTTATTTCTGTTTCTAATACATTGCATCATCCCTTTTAATTTAAGAGTGATATCAGCGTCCTTGTTGCGTGCCTTCAACAGCAGATTTATCCTAGGGCAGCAGGCAGCAAATTCCTCATCAATTCTTGAATAGAATCTATTACTACTTCCACACGACAGGAAACATAGGTTCACATACAGCACAACTACTACTTGTACTTTTTATATATTAAAATTTACTTTCTGCTTTCCAACTTTCTTACTCATCTTCGGTTTGAATTTGATCTAGTTTCTAGACTAAAAACCTCACACTAAAGTTTACACACAGTGCTGAACAAATGAATGGTAATGCTGAAAATCCAAATACCTGATGAGTGCATAGCTTGTTCTGTTGAGACAGCCATCGCTGGTTATAACTATGATGCTTGGTGGGATTTAGTGGCTAGTTTGCATAGTTTTAAAGTTATTACTTCATTTGTATTCCTTATACAAGCAACAAATAATACATATTAAGCATGTAATTCTACTTCATTTTAATTGTTTCTAAAACTAAATTTTTATGAAAAAAGAGGGTCAAACCAAAGAGATATTTTTTCTGGGAAACTGGGAAATAAAACTCTCCTCCCTTTGACCACACCCTGCTACACCAAGCAAAGCAAAAGTCCCTCAGTTTTTTTGCTTTGTTTTAAAACCCTAATAATAAACCTAGGAAGAAAGTTCTCAGATTTTTTTTTGTTAGTATGGAAATGTGCTGCTAAAAATCACTCAAATATTTCTTAGCTCTGCCACTAGTGTCAATAGCCTTAGGCTTGGGAGGGTAACTTAAACCCTGAGCAAAGTGCTGAGACAGACTGATGCTTGGTACCTGAAAATGTTATCTCCCATGGCAAGATTGTCGTCTTGACCACAAAAATGCAAATTCTGCATCAAAGTAAACATTACTTTTCTCATCCTCATGAGAAACTGAAGATGCCAGGATACATCTCAACAAAGGTCGGAGAACCACCAAAGGCAGCGCAGGAAAGGGGCAGGGCCATACAGCTGGAAGCAAAACTCTCGCCTCAGCCATCCTGGCCACCCATACCCACCTCTATACATTCACAGTCGCTGAGGATTCCAGTACCATTAACCACACTGGAGTGTATGCACACATGTGCGCTATAGCTGCATTCACAGAGCACAGAGTTGGTAATTTCCCTTGTATGTTATGGCTTTTGTCTACTAATGCTAAAATTAATCTATCCCCATGAATGTGTACTGCATAAAAAAGGCCAGAGTTCATGAATACACCGAATGACTAAGTGGAGATTGAGTTTTATGTTCATTACCAACATGACAGTGTGATGAGCAGAGATGATAATTTAAAAAATTTGTTTTCCTCATGGCACTGGTAGATTTGCACATATTTTACAGTTTAAAACAAAATTCCTAAAATATCTTAACATATAAAAAGTTCAGCTCAATTATAAGGATAAACACAGATAAAATTAATAAGCAAACAGCAAATGTATATAAAAATGAAAGACAAATTGTTAATATATTAAGATCTAATTATCCAGAAATAACTTTTGCCATCATAGGCAACTATTACCTTCCTGCACTGTCATAAGTACTGTTCTAAATTACAGAGCCCATTATAAAATTTATTAACAATAAATTTAGGTCATGTAGTAGGACAAACATAACTACTGACAGACAATGAAACAAAGGCTACAAAACCTCTCAGATTACTAGTATACTTGTGGCTAAGAGAAGTATTAATAATACTTGATTACAAGTGTTTTTTAAAATCAAAGTACACATCAATTTACAAAAAGGAGGGATCATATGGCATTCTCTTTTTACTATGGTATAACATACAGACTTATGGTCTGGAAAAGTATTTTTGTATATACAGGTAAGTTTGCATTGTTGTATGCAAGAAACTTTTAAAGAAATGCTCACATGAATTCTGCAGTGTGCTGCCTCCTCCCTGCGACTGTGACAATAACAGCTAAGAGCTGGAACAAATATTGAAAATGATCAAGCAAACTCTTGCTGGAAATTAATTTAAAAGACTTTGTTTTTATTTTTGTGCATTTACAAAATACAAGATTTAAAGAAAGTGCTTTTGAAAAAAAGTATTTACACCCTTCCGACTGAAGATTCCTAAGTACTGCTTCCAAAGTTACAATTTCATTTCATTCACATAAATAATTCATTTTTTGGCAGGATTATTAATATGTTAAATCACTACATTTAAAAGGTAACGCTGCAATTTTTAAGGTGTGAATTTAGTGCAACTGCCTGGTCTTGTATAAGAGGAGTCAAAACTGTAAAAGTTAAATGCCTTTACTACATACATCTATAAACTGCTGCTTATAATTTTATCTCTGTGATTATAGGTTTGGTTTGTCTTTAAAAAAATGTTTCCCTATATAAAACTCACTAACATTCCTTATGTTAGTGTCACTGTACTTGGTAAATATAACTCAGTAACCACTCAAAGGCTTAGCTGACATGATGGAGGTGTTTCCGGTAGCACAGTAGGTATTTTCATGGTGTATTGGCTTAATATTCAGCTTCAGCCAAAATGAATGATAGAAATTAAGACAGGAGTAGAAAAACACCAGAAAATCACTATGCCACTATGCCAGTGTATGGATCTACTGCATTTTGACAACCATGCACAGTTCTCGTCTTCCTCTCTCAAACAGATTAAAACTGCAGAAGGTATGATACAACCCACAGACTTGTAGGAGGGCTGAAGAGGGCACCTAGGAACTAGCTGCATCCATCAGCTCCTCCAGCACAAGAGTGAGGGTCACTGAAAAAGCCAGCCGTGGCAGGTTGCATATGGCGCACGGAAGCGGTTCTTCACACTGTGCAGTCTGTGGAAACTCCTCACCACAGGATGTTACGACTGTGAGAAGCTTACAAGACTCAAGGGGAGACTGAACAAGAAATCTGCTCAGGGTTACTAACTGCACAGAGACTTGCCTAGTTCAGGAAGTCTCTGAACTAGAAACTGGCAGAGTACTCTGGGGAAATGCTGTTATATTTTGGGCTCTAATCTTAGACTTGCCCTTAATTGTCATCCTCAGAGACTGGAGAACAGCCAGGCAGATCTCCAGCCATCCTTACGGCACAAGACTTCTGCTCGTGTTGGCTCCTGCTGGCACAACCATTCCAGTGAGGGCCTTGTTAATTATTTATCTCCAGCTCTCTTCCCTCACTCTGCTCTATAATCTGTAATTCCAAACAGGTAACATTTGTAAATATGGAAAGTGAGCTGAAAGAGAGACTTCTCAGTGGTTCTTTCATAATTGTATTTGGTCAGTTGTTGTTACAGTATCTTCTTATTTCGGCTACAAAACACTTCATCTTTCACTCATCTTTCAAGGAATGTCAACTCAATTCTTAAATTTCTTGTGAAACCTACTAAGCTATCATGCAAATCTAGTCTTTAAATGTCAAAAAAGTTAACAGAAACATTCTGAATTACAATATTTAGAAATATTATACTTGCATACAGGATGAACACATGGTTTTCTTTTCAACTCCCCATGACACTTCTTGAAATATGAATGTGTCCTGCTTTTTTTATTTTTACATATATATATACACACACACACAAACACACACACATATATATGCACACTTTTTTTTTTAATGCCACATTTATGTTACCTTTTAAGTGTGCATCTCCAGCAAGGTTTAAAATTGGGCAATGCATGGTGACTGCACTGTTGTATTACTTGATTTTCAAGTTTGGCAAATGCTGAGCTGCTCGTTTATTTCATTTGGATCATTTTCTTGTATTTCTTGCATCCTATCACTCAAACTTCCATTATTACTGGCATAATGCAAAATAACTACAACAGCACCATTCAAAGAAAATACTGTTTAAAATACAACCAGCCTGGCTTACTAATGTTGTAAGAGCTGCTAGACCATGTTGCTGATCTGTTTTAGAACATACACATATATTTTAAGAAAATACAGTACCCAGTAAGGTACCACTGCTTTGCTAAGTTTGAAATAATGCCAACACCAATGCTAACAAACATACAAGAACAGAAAATAACTCAAATGAGCCGCTGAAATCTTTCAATTGTGAAGTGACAGAAATTTATGCTTGAACATAAGTGGAACTGATCTTTTTATTTCATGATTATGAGAACTGCCAGAGTCGAGTAGAACAATAGTGTATATAACCAAGAAGCTTGTCCAAGAAATTAGTTAAAACCAACTATTTTATGAGGTTATAAAGATGTCTCCTCTTTTTCCTTTAACTGCAATTTAAATTAACCACAAACCCTGACCTGAAATTACTCCCAAGTTAAGCAATTTTGCAATAAAACCCCAATGTTTCTTTTCCTTATCCATCTATCTTAAAGAGCCACACTACCACTTTCTTTCCTGTGCTGGATTTACTTAACTGGATTTACTTAATCTGAGTTCCAGAGAGCCTGCAGAATTGCCTGGCATTTCTATGCAAGGCCTCAGCAACTGACATGCTGTCACATATCAGTCTGCTGGTGGATTAAAGAAAGAAATAAAGTGTTTTCATTAGGAATGTAAATGCATTTTAAAATACATTTTATGAATATCTAATACTACATATTCAACTACCTCTTTTTCTTTTTTTATGTCCCATGAGTATCTCTATTATGTGACAGAAAGACTAAGCTGGCTTTCAGATTTCACTGCCTAAATTTTGGAATGATATTTGCTTCAGCTAGGTTTAATAAAGAATCAAAATCACCTGTCATACATGGTGACATTTTCCCTTAAATCAAGCATATCTGATAGAGCTGAATAAGTTCTGCAAGAAAATGTATTATTCAGTAACCACTATCCATTCTGGACATGGAAACCACATAAATACATAAATATATATTTTCAATTTCATACAAATAAAGTACACAAGAGGAGTTTTTTCTAATCAAAATAAGACAGATATCGGATACCTAGCATTTATGATCTCTGATTTGGGTATATAATGGGGATTGAACCCAGGCATGCTCCATATTCTCAGTAAGGCTGAACTTTTTTACGACAGCAAGCCTGCCACAATTCACTGCTGCTACTGCTGCTAAAAAGGTGGCTCAAGGTCCTCCCCCAGCAAAAAAGAAATGTAATTTTGATTTAGGTTTTTGAACTAGATCATTACAGAGCATGCAGAGTGTGGGTGCTGACAGAAGGATGGAGGCAGAACCTCACTCACCACTTTTAGCTGCAGCTTGACTTTGGATTGGCTCAACTATAACTAAACACCCTGAGGATTAGCTACTGGTTTTTATAGGACAGGACTCTACGCAGTTTCTTTTCCACCCACCTTGACCTCACCCTTGCTCCAGAAAACTTCCAAGGTTGTTTTTTTTTTTTTCTTTCTTTTCCATTTTGATAGAGAATGGGGAAGTATCAAAAGTCTACATATGTGAAACTAAATATTCATTCTCTAAACAGCCCTGCATTCATGAGGCTTGCGATACATCATGATAACCTTTTAAAATTATTTGTATCGACTGTCTCAAATGCTACTGTCATATAGCTTAATCTTATTTTGGCATCATCTACTACACATTCATTTAACTAATCTGAGTGTATGCTCTATTAATGATTACTCAATTTTTACATGTCTATTGGCAATAAAGACTGATTTTTTTTTTTTTTGGACTTGCAATACAAAATATTTTTAACAAACTGCTTTCCTGAAGAAGCTGTTGTCAAGCAGCCCTTTATTTCTTCAGAAATCCTAGAATGTAAGCAGGTGAATTTCTGACATCTTAGAGCTGGTATGCTGCACTGTACAATATTTAATTACATTGCTGTAAGGCTGTCAGACCCACTCAGTAAAACTAGTTGATTGCAGGTGATGGCTCCCACAGAAGAAATATTTAAATAACCCGAAGCAGCTATACGTTTGCTATATCTGTACTCTCAGGGAGCTACATGAGGAACACTTTTAAAATACCGTATATTTATACATTATTTTATGGGGTTATTTCCTTGGACTCCATTACGTGATACCCAGGAAAACATTAAGTCACTCTAAAAATAGAGGAACCACTCAAACCCACTTAAAACTATATTTATTCATTAAATAGTAAGATGAAACCTCCGAACTATTGATTATTACAATATTAAAAATTTAGCAGAACCTCAAGGGATTCCCCTCATTGCTCAAAATTAATCCACTTGAGTGCAGCAGTCATGTCCGGAGCGAATGTTCTTGACTTGGAAGACACAAGGCAAAAAATACTGGTAGTACATTTGAAGAAATGTGCTGACAGAAACCTCAAGAAACTCCATTTCTCCCAGAAATTAAGTACCTCAATGATTAAAATGGCAATGTAATGTCCTGTAAACTTTTTTTTTTTAAATCTGGGACAGAAAGGACAGAAATTTTTCCAAGGAGTCTGTTTAAACTACAAAAACAAGAGACAATATACAAGGCAAAAAATGAAATCAAGACATCTAAAAACACTACAAAGAAACCTTTCAAAGTTGACCTAACATAAAGTAAGTTTTTGTCTTCAGTCTAGGTATTGAGATGAAGAAGATCACAATCAAATGAAAAAATATTCAAAGCCAAAAATCTGCCCTTGAGATTTATATATTTCATACAGTTTAAAAGATAATTCTCAAGACAGTACTTTTGGTCATCGGAACATGTATTGGAACATAAGGATGGTAGGTCGTGTACCTCCTATCATATATGCATGACACACCACCAGTTACTAATCTTTCTTTTAAAAAGCGTAACTCCACAAATCATCGCACTACACCAAATCCTTCAGAACACTGTTTCAGGTACAATCTAAATCAATGTGAGTCAGCACCGTAGCCAAGATATAAGTATCCCTGGCCTCCATCCTTGCCTCCCCAGACACAACTACCCTGTAGTTCCCAACACAAACATCTGTGAGGCCACACTGCCAACCAAATCAGGAAACAGAGGATCTGGCTCCTTTTTGTCCTACTTTCAGAAATAACTGTGTTGGCTAGTTACATCTATTTTACTTTTCTGTACTTAACAAGTCCATCTGAATGCCATTTGAGAACAAATCTCTACATATCCATCAATAAGCCTACGCCAGCAGAAATTTGGTGTATTTACAGAATCCACTTTCACATCTAAGCACGATGTTCTCCTGCCAAATCTGCGTTCTGCTTGTGAAGGAAAACACTTACAAGTGGACAATCCCCCCTCAAGACTACAGGTCTCTGCAGCATGCTTTCAGGCACCGAATTTTCATGCTCATTTCACTTTATAAGCAGTTCCACACAGGAATAGAGCCTCCAGGTTTTGTGGGAAGAAGCAAATTAAAACAGAAGGGAAGAAAGAACACTATGTTGTGCAGCATACGTGGGATGGAGAAGCCATACTGAACAGCAATAACAAAAACTGATGTATGCCACAGCACAGAAGGGTACATACAGACTATAATAAAAACATCATCAGTATGGTGTAAGGGACAGTACAAGGTTCAGTATTTAGCTGTGACAACTGGCAGTTATTTGCAGTAATCTGTAGCTCTAGAATGAGCTCTATCACTTCTGGGGATTTCTTCCCCCCACCCCCTGATATTTTTATATTGATACTTTCCTCCAGTATCAACAAATTGTACTGATTTATTACCAGTAAGTATTTCTGTGCTCATATTTTCAATTCAAGAACACCGTCTTGAAAATATGTTGCAACACACTGTTTTCCTTCCATACTTAAGGAATCACACATAGCAGATGGGAATTTCTCAGCTGTACTGAAGATGACATGAAATGACTACAACTACAAAGACATTTGGATGTTCTGAGACAGTATTGCAATGTGTCAATTTTTATAAACATTCATTCCTCTTATCAGAGTAGTAACTAGTCATTAAGGCCTTAAACCTAAAAAACACTTACGCACTTTACTGTAGCTGATCCTTCCATTATTACTCACACCTGTAAAATTACAAAAAAATTATGCAAGTGTTTGTGAGACTGGATCCTATGATCACATCACTGAGCTAAAACAGACCAAATGGAGATAAATATTATTCTAGAAATTCACAAAGCCATTTCTATCAGAACCTCACTTGTTTTGGTTTAGTATTTATGTGTGTATATATCTATATATAAAAATAAAAACTGGCAATATAGAATGGCTTTCCAAGTTATGTATATATTAATGCAAGAGCTGTAGACTTATTTTTGAACATATCTTGCAATTATTCTTAAAAGCATGCTTGGAGCTTGTGATAATGCATTTTATAATATTAGACAATACAGTCACATTTTTCGCTTTCATTAGAGAGCATATTCATATGTATTTAAAGTATTTGCATAAATTTTATAGTTAATTGGGCTTTAAATATGCATGATTTGGATGTTACTTCTAGCCAAAATTCATTAGTATGTCACTGGCAAGGAAAATTTTCAGGAGCAAATTTAGTTGTCAACTGCTACAAATTACCATTTAGTATTTTTAATATTAATCTGAATACATATATTAAGGTAGAACCTAGAATTAAAAAAGCAAGCTGGCACATTGTTAGTGTGCTTGAATCAAGACAGAATGAAAAAGAAACAACAAATCCAACTAACTGGTTTTATATGTTGAAACAGAGACCATGAAAAGCTTCTGTACTTAGATAAAAGAACAGCCCAAAGTACACCTTCATACAGTCCACAGTTCATAAGGCTTCAGATGTATATTAGGCATTTCACTGGTCCCTCTATTTTTATGGTTTATGCATCTGATTTTGCGATGCTTCCTCACCCACATGCCAATTATGATGAACATAATTTGTAAGGCAGATTTACTTATATATAGGTTTCAGGTCACTAAATAATTTGATGATGTTCCAAAAAAACCCAAAACCAAAAGCAAAACTGGTGGTTAGTCTACATTCAGTGCAATAGCTGTGTGCTACTGCATCGAACAATATGGGTTGATCACTGCTAATCTCGTTTTGCTGCTGATGGATGAGTGCTGCATACTGAGATTGTACTGACACCACGCGATGAAGGGGGCTGTGTATGAAATGAGATTGCATACAAAAGGTTAGCTGATTCAGTGGTATCAATGCACTGCAAAGAAATTAAAAGTTACGTATCTATTTTTATGTCTGTGAACTGCAAATAGGACAATTTATTCTGCATTAGGAGTACTGTTCTTTAAAAGTAAATCTTCAAACAACCCACTCAAAGCTGGAGCTAACAATGAAGTGGGTCTCGACTGGGGCAACAGTTATTTGAAATCAGAGGCAATTGTTCTGGGAGAGGAAATATTTGCCAGGGGACTGAACAAGACAGGTTATTGCAAAACGGTGACCGCGAGGAAAGGTCCCTGGTACTACGTGCATGTGATCTACATCTGGAACTGTACTGCTGAACTGGAACTTTATTATAAAGATTTTACAGGACATGTTTGTGAAAATCAGATAGAGATGAGTGTGGATCCTAGGTCCTGTGGTTTTCTATGGACATAGCCTCTACAGCCTCTAAGGTCCAGTAACATAGCCGCTTTCCAGGAAGGACAAAAGCTAGCATGTATAAAATTATATCCTTGAGTGAACATGGCCATCAGAATGGAATGACAGGAGACAAGACGAGTGATTCGCTAGGAAGAAAAAAAATAAAATTGGACAACAATGGAAGAAAATTCTGCTGTAAAGGCGTTCAGGGTGTATCCTTGCCTTCTGGCATGCGAACAAGAGTTGCAATGCCCTTCAACTCTCATTTCTCAAGTTCATGATGTAATAACGGTTGAAAATAAACCACATATGAAGAATCACTTTCTGAAGATTGTTTGTACCCCTGACTTTGATTCTCTGTAGATCAAGATATTGGCTTGCCTTTGATTTACTAGACTGTGCTTTTTAAGTTCCTTTAAGAACAGATCCAAAGCCTGCAATCTGGGCACATTTGTGTTTCTCTGGTCCACAGGGTAAAGGAGCTGCTTATTCTTCTTAAAAGCAAAACTAGGGAGATGGTTACTCCTGCCTTCTGAAATTAGCACCATTGCGGTAAAAGATGCACTTTCAAGATCTTAATGCAGCTATGACTTGATAAACTATTCTTCAAGAGACAACATCCTCTCATGTGTCCCAGCTGGATATTTACAGTTAGTACAGGCTTCTTAACACTCTGATTTTATAAGATGCCAAGGCATACCTTTCTCATTTAAGCACTCCTCTGTAAGTAGTTTTTAAATTTAATGTCCACTGAAGGATTTTTTCCAGGCTATGTTCTCTACCGAACTTGTCTTTCACCAAAAGAGAGAACTCATTCCCTTACTATTTTTTCCAGCAATTGTTGTTGCCCAAACCCTGATTCCTACGGTCTATCTGAAAACTACTCCTTCCAAAATACCTTGATCTGTGGGAAAGTTAGAGCTTCCTTTAGAAAAGCAAGACTAGCTGGTGTAGCAAGCATTTTTTCATCCCTACTTTCGAAGAAAAGTAGGGTTGGAAAGGAAAAACAAAGGAAAACAAAAATCCACAAAGTAGTATCCTGTTCATCTCTGCAAGATCAAAGATAGGACAGATACTAATATCTGCATTCTAGAAGTATCAGAAAAAGGAAGCAAATGTCAGTAAAACTTTTTTCAGTGACATAAAATGATGAGTTAAAGATTACTCATAGCAACAGTACAGTTCATATTTATTATTCTTCCTCTTTCAAGAGGATCAACAACACTTCAGTGTATCCAAAGATACTCTACTAAGGCATTAACAACATTTTGCAGTTGTAAGCATAACATGTATTGTATCACACAATATCAGCATATAAGGTTCCTTTTGGCCAATGAAATAATGTGGAAAGCAAAATAAAAGGAGCGCTAAGAGCTAAATAATGAATTTGTAATTAGAAACATTTTCTTGAATTGTATTTTTAGCACTTTAAATATCTACTGAGAAGTTAAGTTCGTCAAAGTTTGGCGACAAGCATGCAGAAGACATCTAAGTATTGCTGTTTGAGATAATTCTCAGCTAAATATTACAAACTGCAAATAGATTCATACGTGGTTGAAGATGGAGTAAGCTCATGCTTCTGTAAACAAGTTACTGCATCCTCTGTCTCTTGAGCTGGCACCCAGAACATGGTCCAGTTTAAAGTAAAATCTTTTTATTCTTCCTGGATCCAGTTTTCAACGGAATCAATTCAGCAACCCAGTTCACTACATTCACTGATGCTGGTGACAATTTTTCATGCTCATTTCCCAGCATGAAAGTAATATTCTTAGCACTTATTTGCATAATGAAATCAATCTGTCAAAGTTATATACAGGTCTGAACAAAATATGCATCAGTAACAAAGGCTAATACAAGTGGGACAAGTGGGAAACCACGTGGGACAGCTGCTCAGTGTCTCAGTTAGTAGATACCAGTGCAAAAATACTACAATTATTGTTTCACAGTAGACCTGTTGTATCAACACATTAAAAGTTGTAATAAACTTCATTTTCCAAACTATCGGGCATGGCCCATGATGAAGACAGGACTATAGCAATGAATATACCAGGGATTAAGGGTAAAAATGAAAAATACAAATAGCTTTGTTTTGCCAAAGGTAAACTCAGCTTTCAAAAGCTTGGTATGCAACAGATCTTGGACGGGGTTTTAACAGTCTACAGGGCAAATTCCATTGCCTCTATTTCTGCTCAAATTTCCCAGCCCTGTCAGTTTTCAATGGGAAAATTCAGTATTTTCAGTATCATTTATTGGTGTGAAATGGGGGTGGGGGGGGGTGGGGGGGGTGGAATTCAGATCAGTTGATACTTCAGAAATCTTAGATGTCAGCAGAGCAAGAAATAACACTAATCAGCATAGAAGATGAAATATGACTTAAATGCTGCAGGCCAGGAAACAGAACAAAGCAACAAAATCTCTTCCAGTCATTATTACTGCAGATTGCATTTAAAAGTGGTATCATTAATGTGGACTTTATAGCAGCCAGCACATTTATGGGATCAGCCAAAGACTTGCATAAGAATCCACAGACAAGCTGGTTATCCTGAATGTTTCTAGTCACCTTCATATTCCTGAAGAGAAGTAGTATTCAGAGACATGAAGCGGTGACAGAATTCTCAGACTAGTGCACTGCATCACCAATGATAAGGTAAACAGTTTTAATTATAATACTTAAGCAACTACTATTAATCATATTAATGAATAATGATTTTGAGAAAAAATTGAATTTGAAGCCATATGAAGTTGATGTGAGACCGACTAAATTCATACAATAATGGGTTCGTTTACTGAAAGAGCATCTATGATCCTTGCTGCACACCACAATAAAATATCAATTTAGGTAGCTTTTGATAAACAGCTGTGTAACAGCTCAACATCAAAGCAAACCAAACCAATATGTGACAACATATCAACCTGTTAAAAGAACTAGGGTAGTCAAATGTAAGATAAATCAAAAGAACAGGTTAGTGAGGAAATTGATGCAATTGTGAAAACTGAAATAAAACCCTACAACACTCACTTGAGTGGGGCCTGATAAAATTCTTACATTTTCTGGAAAGTGAAAGATATGCTTACCATTATCTTTGCTGCTGTTTTCTTCAATTGTCATTTGTTCTGCTAGCTCAGACAGCGATTCATCAATGGTCTGGCTTCCACGCAAGGTTAAGGAAAGTCTCCTCTTAAACTTTTTCATTCTATCAATATTAAGTCTGGCTTAAGGAAGCCTGGAAAAAAAGATTAAAAAGCAAAAAGTGAGAAAAAATTAGTTAATCAGCAAACAAAATTTAATTACCCCACATAAAAATGCAGGAAGGCTCACAGAAAATTTAGTCGATATGAAAGTTATCCTTAAACCAATATCGTTAAAGCAAGATTACTCTACTGGATTGAAGAAGAATATCTTGAGAGGTAGGTGCCCACATATTTTTGCAGTTTTTATTTCTGTTAGGGAAAATGAGAATTTCTGTTTTAAAAAAACCAAAACAGCTAATTTGATCACTACTTTTAAAATCCAATAATAAAACAAACAGTCATCTGAAAACTTATTGAGTGCACACTCCGCCACCTCCTCTGCAGCCTCTTTCACCAAACCTGCTGAGGAGGAGGAGGCTGGAACCTTCTCTCTCTTTCAGCCTGTTTGTTTACGGATGAGAAGTGACTGAATTTCTCTATATTTTGCCCTTTTCACAAAAGGAGGAAGGGAACAACACTAAAAGCCTTAAACACAAAAGCAATTCTCAAACCCAATCCCACCTAGGGAAATAGATAGCCAGGGCCTGATAACGATGGCTAGAATGGACGTTTCTCTACAGTCAGGCAATAAGACTAAACTGGGAACAAAGCAGGAGGCACTTTCTCCATGGAAAGCAGTAAGCAAACAAGCAATAACAACAAAGGTCCAGGACGATAAACATGTTGCCTCAAGTCTAAGCTGGTAAGTGAACTTTGCGGTGTGCCATACGTTTGCCCTTCCATGACAAGAAGCACAATTCTGTCCTTCGTTACTCCATAAGGACAATTCACCCTAGATGTTATTTCACAATAACTTGTTCATCTGCTCATAGCCCCCAAGAGTCACAGAGGCAGTGTTAAACACAACCACAGCATACTTTTAAGTCTGAGCTGCTCATGTATTTTTTTCCTGCATCAGCCTCTCTGCACTCCAAAACGCATAATTCGCATACCAAAAAAAAAAAAAAAAATCACATTTTCCTCCATGTCCTCCTTTAAATAGAGAAATGCAAGAAGTAGCATGCTAAAGATCTGCATTTAATAACAAATTGTGAATATGATTACTTTTATATTGAAATCATCCCTTTAAGTATACACATTTCAACTGCGTAGCTTACTCTTTGTTTAGATGCCACATAATAAAAAGGAGAACAAATCAGTGGAACAAGCTGGCAGTGTCTGTTGGTGGTAGGAGAACACATACATAGACTAGACCATCACAAGACTAGATTACACAGTAACACATAAGGATGGATAAAAGCAGACCTTTGGGATTTGAGCCCCAAAGTCTGAGATGAACAGTACAATCACTGGCAAAGCAGCAGCTGCATCCAAGAGAAAAGAGGTGGATTACAAAACAGGGTAACGTCTTAGACAACGACAGCTACTATAAGCAGAAATAGTCAGGCACCAGATATGTAGGAAATAAAAATAACTGCTGGAGATGCAGTTAAGCCAGCAATTTCTAAACTGCCCTTTTAATGCGTTGTTGTATGTGCAGTAAAGCCACACCTTAGTATGAATAATTTTGCGCTCTCTCACTCAAAAGCAGGATATTCTTATTGTTAAGAAAATGCATTCAAAGAATGTTCCAAGGGGAATGTTTACTTTTCGTGCTCAGGACCTGCTTTAAAGACCTTACTTGAAACCACTTTATTTCTGCATTTATTTTAACTTTTCCAAAACAATGGCCTACGTATCTCTCAAAACCCTAGTTTTAAAAAAAAAAACTGGAAGGACACATCCTTTCTATATGGTTTTACTCAATTCTCCTATAGTGTTCTCTGAAACCTGCATCCTCCTACGTGTATTATTCTCAAAAAGGATACGTGCAATTTTTAGCTATGTAATGCCCTAAAGCTACCTGACAGCACAACAATTTCTTTCCAATTTTCCACTTGGGCAGTAACTGAAAAAACAGATGCCTTTATATGGAAACAGGCTGTTCCTGGCTTTTGATCTTGCAAATATTTAAGCCCACATCACTTTTTAATCAAAAAGGAGGTCTACTGCTGAAGAATATTACATATAAATTAACAGACACATGGATTAGAAAATCTGAGACACATTCTAGATCTCAAGCTAATATAAAAGCAAATATTTTGTTAACTAGACTTAAAAAATTTCTCCTGTTAAAGGAGGGTTTCATGGAGTGCTGAAGCACCATTTTTACTAAGATTCTGAATGAAATTCAGGGTTTGATTTTGAAAGAATTTAACAATAAAAAGGAATCAGGAGTGGGAATCCATGTGTGAGTGAACGCTTCCTTCTATTGAAATGTAATTCAGTTTTTTTAAAGGACAAGATGCTCACTGATATGAAACCAAATTATCCTCCCTTAAAGCATCAGTATTCTTGCTAATTCAGATATGTAAAGGATGCATATATTAAAAAAAAAAAAAAAAGAAAAGAAAGGGAAAAAAAGGAGGAGTGACCAGTATCTAGTACTTGGAAATGTCCTATCTTTTTTACTTCTTTATTCTCACTTCTGGCCAAAGTTGCAGAACCTGCTAAATCTTGGTAGTTTGAGACAAGATCTCAGTGAACAGAGCTTTGAAAATATGATCTATACAATCCTAAACTAGCATTGGTTCTCTAAATGACAGCAATTTCACAGAACAGTCAATTTTAATTCATTTTAACAAAACTGAAGGGAATGTCTCTGATATTCATTTTCACCAATTCATAACAGATGCATACTTCTTTTCTCCATTTAACAGCAAATCTAATTTAAATCCAAAATGGAGTTACTGGATTAGTAATATACATCTAGTGGCTATGATTAGATACAGTAAGACTCCTGATGTTCCCCCAAGTTCTTAACAATTGTGAGAAGAATAGGCTGTTATTTTTATTTTTGAGTTTTAGAACAGAGCCCAGGGCTTGACTATTCTATTCTGTAAATTCATTTACTCTGAATAAGTCATATTCTGAATAAGTCAAATTAAATATTTTAGATGTCGCAGCAGATAGATGCATACACTTGAATGCAACTAATGCAAATTCTGATCTTCTGCAGACAGAATGAGGACAGGCAATCTGATACAACCCAGAAAAGCTGGCAGAGACATACTTGTTCAATCCTTATACTGATATGAAATGAAGGAAGCAACAATGTATTAAAGGAACTGCTGCTTCTTACAAACAATCTCCAGTCTACCCCTGAAAAGTTGGTATTTTTGTCTTTAAAAGCAACACAAGTTAATCCTTGAAAACTATGCTAAAATTTACCTTTCATACACATTTTTCTCCTTAAAGCCTGCAGAAAAAGTATTTTCCAACATTCATCGTCATTAACTTAGTTTGCCTCAGTAGTCTTAAACTCCTGCTTTGCTCTCAATGTCATTTAAAAGCAATCTCTGTAATACAGTTCTGAAAATAAACTCCACAGTTTTGAAATCATGCAGGTAAAATCAGATTTAAACAAGTGGGTTCTGGCTCCCTTTCTCTATATCAGACCAATCCTTCCCACAATGCCTGTAGTAGAGAACTTCTCATTTAGCAAACACAGATGTCCACAACACCCTGGCTACAGAGCAGACAGACATTAAAGCATTTTGGTTCCAAAGTAATAACTCAACTAAATTCTGCACTCATCTATTCACCAAAAATTAGAGGCCTTATAATGCTGATGGCTACAATTCTCAAAAAAACTCACCAATCCCTTCAAGCTCCCAGCCCCTTGGTACCTTGAAAGTGAAAAAGGGAATGCATAAGGTCTTTATACACAATTAACATATGCTCTGTGCTTAATACTTGTAAGTTTCAACATATTCAGCTAAAATTTTCAAAAGCAATGAAGTTATTTAATAGTTTTAATTTTAGCCAGTTTATTTCAGGAGGGTCACAAATACCAAAAGCTCACTAAGATTTTGCTGATACAAAGACCTTTGAAGTCAAAGGGAACCTGTCCTTCAACTTCAATAAGCTTTGGATCAGACTAAGTGCTGACTCTTCTGTTTCCAGAAGTTATATTGCATTAAGATGCATCTATGTAGAGATTAAGCATTTTAAAATTACTTTTCCACTTAGATACACACTGAAGTTGCTATTTGACTGTTTTTACAAGCTGCTTTACAAAGCTGTAGGTGTTTTCCAAACATCTAAAGGCAGTTCTTGTTCTGAAAAAATCATCTGAAGACGACAGCTAAAGCAGCAGGAAAGGACAGGAACAGAAATCCTATGTAACAGCAGCGCGTGAACAACAGCGTGGACATAGCGTGGCCCTTAAGGATGGGTTAAACTAAAGCCACAGGCACAAGGCATCGAAGAAAGCAGGTACCAGCACTCCACGTGAACTCCTAGGACAGGAGGAGGCACAGACACATGTGGGACACTTCACCTGATTTCACAAAATCACTACAACCAAATATGTACATTTACACAGCAGTGGGTCAGACTGTGTAAAGATGGTTAAACAAATTGCAAAAAGGTATACTGTGGCAGAGTTTTGAAGAGAGCTGAAGATTCTGTCAAAAGACTTACATCTGTTTAGGATCTAAGATGGAAAACCAAGTAAAGTATTATTGACTGAAGAATAAAAACAGTCCACACAGCTAGAAACAAGAATAACAAGAATCATTAGATTCTCTCTCAATATGACCCTCAGCATTACGGTTGTTAATGATACTCAAAATCCATGGTGTCATTCACTGTATTATTCAAATCTGAATAGATAATCATTTAATCTTTGACTAGTATTTTAATTACACTAGTTATAGGTCTGTTAAATATTTTCAAGCACATAATAAACCATGCATCATTCATTTGTTTAGCTGCATTAATAATTTTAGATGCATCTAACTTAAGAATAAGTATTTCTGAAGGTGATAATCCAGGCTTGTGTCAGAAAGAGAGGTCTGAAAAGCTTAGAGTACTGCAAACAATATTAATTAAAAACAGAAACAGGAAACACCTGTCAAGGATATTGTCCCTTTGAACTAAAAAGAAAACCAGCTTTCCATAGTGTTTATATTTATTAAACTGTTCTCAATCTACCTGAATTTAAAAAAAGAAAAAAGCTATTGATCACATAAGCATGTTGCACAGCAAATACAGAGCAAACTATTAATTACACTAATGAGAAATATATGGATAATTTACCTAAGATCATAAACCACCAGTCTGAGCACTCATAAAATTAACATCTAATACAGACGTACTTCCTTACAGTCACAATTCTACTCTACAAGAATGGATTATAAATATGGCATCTTACTCATTACGTCTGTCCTTTGTATTTGTTTCCACTCACATTTGTTCACCTCGGTGAAAAAAATTTCTACCGCATTTTTCCACTTTTCTTTAGAAACAACATGACTCTGCCCAACTAGACTCTCTTGTCAGGAACAGAACTACTTAAAAAGGTATTATCTTTTATGCTGTATTAGGTCAAAGAACTGACACTGCACAGATATAAGCGACATCTGACAAACAAGGCCTTTGTTACTAATGAAAGAAAAATAATTATGAAGTATCACAGCCCAGTAAAAAACTGACCTTCCAGTAAAAAAAAGGGCAAAAGGATACTCATAGCCTTTTCCTTATGAATAAAACAACATTTAATATGAAATTAAACTTTTGAGGTGAAGCCCCTTTTTACATCTTTAGAGAATCGCAGCCAAACAGTTACTGAAAACTGGAGGTAGAAAGGTATTCACAAAGGTTAACTTCTTATCTGAGGCTAGTTTTCCTAGTTAATATAGGCAAACAGGCTCTTCCCAAACTGAATAAGAGCATCTATATTCAGCTCCTGATCTCAGTTATCAACTGGAAGAACCTCTGCGAACAGAGGAAATATATGGAAATTAGCCTGTTCTAATTTAATTTAGATTGTGAATACTTTTCCTTATCTTCACCCCCCCCAATCCTTTTGCCTTTAAAGAGTAATGAAGGACAGAAATCAAAATAAGTTTTTTTCAAAAATAATCCTTTAAGTTAAAAAATGTATTGATCATTACTACAGGCATATTTAACTATACCAGTAGTAGAGAATTTAAAAGAAAGAAAAACGCCAAATCTGCCAAAACGGTCAAAACTTGCAGTCCTTTTTTCATATCCTATGCGTATCTTCTTTCTCTAGGACCCAAGTTTTACTTAGGTAATCACAGCAAGTTTACATTCTTTAAAATGTACACATGTATTCTCCCCCATATAGATACAAACAATATCAAATAGCAAAATCAATAGAGACATTCCATTTGATAGAGAGAATAACAGAATCATAGATCTATTTGATAGATGTCCCTAAATGAGATAGATTGTGCTGATGAATAGCTCCACAATAATTATCAAAGGTTCTGTTCTCTCAACAGCCAAGTGAAAAAACACAGTATGAGTCTGGTTAAATTGGCTGACATTTAAGCCAACAAAATGAGCTGACTAGCAAAGCTTCTTGCAATGCTGTCAGACCCATAAACTGAAAGTCTTTTTTTTCTTGAAGGGGAAGGCAAAACCAGAAGGTTACATGAATGTAGCATGTATACTACCAATGAGCCATGGAACTTTCCATCTCAAAAGATACAATGAGCACTAGAAACCAAAAGCAGTGTCTGTACTTTTACCAGCTTTGATTAATAAGCATAAAGCCTTAATATAGCTTTCAGAAGGGAAAAAAAAAAATCTTAAAAAAAAAAAGCTTGCTGATCCCTAATACTGATATTATTTTAGTGACAGATTTACAATGTTGCAGTCATCACTTCTGGGACCATCTTCCTAATTCTTGGAAATGAGCCAGTCTTTGGAAGAAAATCGAGCAGAAAACCTTTTCCAGGCTCAAGAAGACAATGTTAGTTCTAAGACTGAAAAGCATCTACAATCTTTTGAGAGCCTGAGCAATTTTTGTCAATAAAAGGTGTGGACTTTCAAAAACTAAAGGCTTGCTTTTTTTTTTTCCCCATCACGATTCAGGCACCGAATCAAAGAATCTCATACTGAAGAACCTTCTCTCAACCTCTAGTAGCTCTCAGCCCAGCACCACCTGTCCTGTAAGCATCTGAACTTCCACGACCAGAGTCTTCAACATTTGCTTCTTGTTGTGCTCACAAAAAAGTTACATTTACAACCCAAGACCTAAGGCAATGAAAAGCTTTCAACTTATTTCTATATTCTTGAATCAAGCACCAAGAGATGCAACAAATACACCACAGCAATATAAAACAGGATAAAAACAAAAGACACTCCTGATTTGGATAAATAAAGAACAGTGGTACAAGTTTCTAAACAAAATAAAAAAAGGTTTTGGCCTTTTTCTCTTAAAACAGAAATTAATAACACTGGGGAAGCTGTTGAGGAAACTTTATCATGGCCTGCCTGGAAATTAACCACCAAGTGAGAGCTATAACAGAGCTCATCCCAGGAAAAAAGCTTTGCAATTATTAAAACTAAAGACAAAACAAAGACCATAAAAAAAAAATTCTATGGTTAACTGGTACAATTGCTGTAAATTTACAGCTCACAATTTTTCCTCCAGATTTCAAATTTTTGGGTTCACTACTTGTTGAACCCCAATACACATTCTGTACAGTGTGAACACAAAAAAACCCCACCAAACAACCCAGAGAGAAAGGCCTTACATTAAAACCTACAAGGCAAAAGTAAAACCAAACCCTTCCATAATTATTGTATGCATACATGTCTGTGCATATGAGTAATAGCAAAGAGTCAGGAATGGTTTAAAAACAGACAGCTTTGGATGCATTCCTCTTACACTTCTATGTGCGTGCAGAAGACAAAAAAAAAGGCAAGAGAAACAAAGCTGTTTCACAGTAATTGAGGGGTTTGTTTTGTTGGGTTTTTTTGGACGAAAGCACAACATAGCAACAGAGGGAGAATTTTCAATTAGCAAATAAGAGCCACCATAAGCAGCATGGTATAGATGACGTTCTACAGTACTGACAACATACATGCATATTTTTCCTATGAATACCAAACCACATTTAAAATCTGATGCGCTGAAAGCATTATATTGAGACACAAAACAAGACATGAAGAAAAGAGTCATATTATAAAACAGACTCTTTGGAGACTTTTTTAATGCATAAAATTTATCAGTCTCTTCTGTATTCTGTATTTTTCCTAGAGATTTCTGACAATAATAAGCTGTGGTACTATTACTATTTCTGAAATAACAGAGACGGAGTACCTTGGCTACAACTAAGAAAGTAACTACTGACAGAAACAACAGCCCAACCAAGTTTCTCATAGTCAGGCTGAGTACTTGTAATACCTCCACTGAGATATTTTCAAGACAATTCCAATGGGGCAATAAACAAACTCATTCTTGCAATAAACAATCTTTAAACTATGGTTTAAAATTTTGTTTGAATTAATGAACATCTTTTACCTAAACTTATAAATTGCTCTGATTTGGTATTTTTTTAAAAAAATCACAAATTATTGTCTTTTCTTCCCTTCTCCAATCCTGTAACTGGTACAACTTCAGAGATTCCTCACTAACAGATTATGTCCAAACAATAAGTCAATTACAATTTTTTCTGCTGTATTAATTTTTACATAGCAGTCAAGATGTCCCAGCATGGGACCAATTTGTTCTGTTACAACATTCAGACAAATGTTGCTACATCTGTCTGGAGTGTTCATGCTGCCATTTAATGGTCAACTGGATATGCACACATGGATTATTTCAGTATCCATTGCCAAGGACACTAAATACATAAGAAAGACACTACTCCTAATGCAAATTATTATCTAACTGACAACCTGGGAAAGAAAAAAGAGTTTTGGCATATGTTTGCCAAGCAGCTTCGCAAATAGTTATGCTGGCAGCAAAAAGGTGGTGGCAACATGCCCTATAAGGCAGAAAAGAAAGCATGAGCCTGCTTAAGCCAACTGAATACCTCCATGGAAGCAGAGCACTGATCACTAGTGCACATCAAATGCAAGGTTAAGACTGTCCTCACCGGGAGCAGTGCGATGTAACTGCTGTGTACCAGAAAAGTAGCCTGAAAAACTGCAGAGTTTTGCCTTAAGCTTATTTAGCCTAGCTAAACAAAAACTGAGATCTGAAATAAATGCAATCTGTGAACAAAATAAAGGGCAACAGCAAATGCTGTTAACGAAAGATGACAAAGGAAAAGAGGAACAAATGGATATGAAATAAAGTAAAAGGATTCAGCACAAGTGCCTTCATCCTCTGCAACAGGTTCATGCCATTACAATTCCCACTGCACAATAACCACATGCAGATTCTTCTTTTTCTGTCTCTATACTTCTCCTGCAGCAACATCCCAGTCCCAAATTAAGTCATCCTGCCAAGCCTCACAAAAGGTATTTTTCAGGGTACTTTCAAGGAGCAGGGAGGGAAGAAAAAAAAAACGGTACACCTTCATTTAAACATACAAAATAAGGCAACTGCCATGCATCAAGCTGTCACAACTGTCACTGTTGGCTCCAAAACAAGAACCCTAGATGGAGACTATCAGATTTGGAGACTGAAGATCTTTCTGTATCTCTGGGTGTTTCTTTTCTTTGCCTGTGCAGATAGTTCTTCCCTGTGTCTCTTTTACACACAATCTTACATATTGCTCTTCCTCCAGGTAATCGAGACTGTCCAGACAAGGGTTCCCAAATTCTGAAACTAAGCAGAACAACTAAATTACAAATATGTAATTTGGGCGACTCTGGTTAATCAGCTTGAGAGGCCGCTCCCCTCCCAGACTGATCAAACAGTCTAGCACATCAAAGGACACTACTCAAACTTTACATTACCTTCTCTTAGTACAACCAGTTCTCTACCTGAAGGTATCCAAACAAGTTTTCTGGACCTTGAACAGAGGTCAGTGGAAGATTAAGGAACAACAACAACAACAAAAAGGTTATACAGAATTGAATCACAGAATCATTTAGGCTGGAAAAGACCTTTAAGATCATCAAGTCCAACGATTAACCTAGCACTGCCAAGTCCACCACTATACCATGTCCCTAAGCACCACATCTACATGTCTTCTAAACACCTCCAGGGATGGTGACTCAACCACTTCCCTGGGCAGCCTGTTCCAGTGCCTGATAACCCTTTCAGTGAAGAAATTTTTCCTAATATCCAATCTAAACCTGCCCTGGCACAACTTGAGGCCATTTCCTCTCGTCCTGTCACTTGTTACTTGGGAGAAGAGACTGACCCCCACCTCTCTACAACCTCCTTTCAGGTAGTTGCAGAGAGCGATAAGGTCTCCCCTCAGCCTCCTTTTCTCCAGACTAAACAACCCCAGTTCCCTCAGCCACTCCTCATAAGACTTGTGCTCTAGACCCTTCACCAGCTTCGTTGCCCTTCTTTGGATGCACTCCAGCACCTCAATGTCTTTCTTGTAGCGAGGGGCCCGAAACTGAACACAGTAGTCGAGATGCCTCACCAGTGCTGAGTACAGGGGGACAATCACTTCCCTAGTCCTGCTGGTCACACTATTCCTGATACAAGCCAGGATGCTATCGGCCTTCTTGTCCACCTGGGCACACTGCTGGCTCATATTCAGCTGGCTGTCGACCAACACGCCCAGGTCCTTTTCTGCGGGGCAGCTTCCCAGCCACTCTTCCCCAAGCCTGTAGCATTGCATGGGGTTGTTGTGACCAAAGTGCAGGACCCGGTACTTGGCCTTGTTGAACCTCATACAATTGGCCTCGGCCCACTGTAGACAGTAGGCCAGTTGTAGGCCATTGAGACAGTGACAAGATGTCAGCTAGACTCAGTGAAGAGGAGACAAATGGCAATCAATAGAAGTGGAAAAGTATGTAAGTAAATGACAGATCAGTAAGACAGCATTAGTATATAGGAAACCTGGGAAAGTAACAATTATTAATGTCAGTCAATAACATTAAACCAGACATGAATAATTAGTAAACAAAACCTGAAAGACAAATAGTCTCCGGAATTTAACAGAATTAAAAAAGGTAAAATAACTGTGACTAATGCCAGGCAAGCAACACTGATACTGTCAACAGAAGCATGCACAGACACACGGCAAAGCAGAATTTCTCTAGGATCCTGCAAGCTACAGCTTAAAGGCAGTGTAGGATAGCTGGATATTTTATTATGAAATCTCTGTAAAGAAGCTGCAAAAGGATCACACAGTATGCATAGCACTGTTCCCAAATACATAGTTGTGCTGGGCAGACCCATTTGCTCTCTTTTGTTTCTCTGGCAGAATAAAGTAGTGAAATTTTATGTTTGCCTTCAAAACAATTTCTTCTGAATTACAAACACTCTCATTCTTCTGCTGTTAGAGCCTAATGCTTACACAGTCTCATCCTGCCAAGGACTAACAGTGGGCTAATCCCTTCCACAGGAAACTAATTCCCATTCTGGATCTTAATCACATTGCAGAGGCTGATATTGCTACTGCTGTCAGTGACCTGGATAAAGCTGCCAAACTGTAAGATTTGTCTCACAAACCGAAAATGTTTTATGAAAAGGTAAATTTAAATCACTGCCTCTACAGAGACTCAACATTCCCTGAAGAATCTTACTTCAGCAACATTTAATATCATAGTCTAATATAGATCTGTATTGTAAATAACTTTTTCACTTAGAGAAGTACTGAAGCAGTTTTGCAGTAAAACTCCAGGGGAGAAAAAAAGAGCACTAAGTGTTATTATAATGTCACCAGATGAGATAACCCTCAAAATAGTCCAGTAGTGTCAGAATACAGAATGGTTTGGGTTGGAAGGGACCTTTAATGGTCATCCAGTCCAACCTCCCTGCAATGAGCTGGGACATCAACTAGCCTAGGTTGCTCTAAGCCCTGTCCAACCTGATCTTGAATGTTTCCAGGGATGGGGCATCTACAACCTCTCCAGGAAACCTGTTCCAGTGTTTCACCACCCTCATCGTAAGAAATTTCTTCTTTGTATCTAGTCTGAATATACCTTATTTTAGTTTAAAACCATTACCTCTTTTCCTATTGCAACAGGCCGAACTGAGTTGCTCAAGGACATGTGGTACCCCTATTTCTCTACAGCGAAAGAGCTATCCAAGCTCCTCTAATTCCTTCTTCCCTCCCCCATTACATTCTTTCAGTAACTTGGTTTCCATAACGTTTTTTTCTTTCTGGAATCTATGTGCTGGGATGAAGATACACAAATTGGAAAATTCAGGTTAAAGCATCATTAAAATTCAAAATCAGTATGCAAAGTTTAAGGGCAACAGATGTTATCTTAGTAATTAATGTAGATATTTTATTTATTTATTTATTTTTCCTCACTAGCTGTTTGGATTTTTGTTTTTTAACCTCCTTTGGAAAACCCTGCTCTAGTATGCTGTCTTTCAACCTTTGAGATACGAAGTCCAATTGATGTCGTCTGTCACCTCAAAGAGTAAAAGATTATGTTTTTATTGATATAACATAAGGCCTATTTCTTTAAAATTTTAGGATATGCTATTCTTTCACCGAACCACTGTTTCTGTGTCAACTACTTGAGCTGTTCTTGAACTACCCAGTTCAGCAGCCTTGGAAAACAGTATCCTTTTGCCAAAATATTCTTTAAAATAAATTTATCTGCATGCTAAGGGAAGTTTCTGTCTGTTTTACCACCTAAGTATGTTACTTTTCAACATACCCAAGTATGCTGAAGAGTAACCAGAAGAATCCTCCCACTGCAGTTTATTTCCTTTTGATAACTAGGATCCATAAGCCTGATATTAAACAGTCCAAGAAGCTTCTAGTTTTCACTTGTAGTACTTGTAATTCAGATCTATAGCTTTGCTTTCTTTAAAATTAGTCTACATTTCGGTTTAATAAAAGGGAACCCAAGAGAACGTCTTCAAAAGGACCAGTCATCAGTGTCTCATTAGTAATTTGTAAAAGCACAAAATAATCAAGTACTATCATACTTAAATTTAAGTTGTGCATCTTGAATGCAGTTTCAGCACAACACCTGCTAACCAGATCTATCTGTAAACTCAATAAAATGAGCTGTTAAATTGTTTTTATTATGAAAACCAAACTACATTTGCTTTTAAAGAGGTTTTTTTTAAATTAATTAACTTTAAAAAAATCCCCTTTAAGATTCTCTTTACACAATTATTTCACTCTCACATTCTGGTGAAAACTTCAGAATAAAAATCTGCCAGACTGTTGCCATGAAGTAAGCCTTAATTTTATATCTCCTTGGACTCTATGTTTTTAGTACACCTTTATAACAAGGCTTGAGAATGAAACTTCTCATTAGCTGAATGGTAAAACAGAATGGCAGAGGCTTTCACTATTACTATTTACTGTAGTAAACTATGGGTTTACTTCACACAGAGACAAGATACACATACACAATTAGGTAACTTTATGTTTGTGTTCAATAACAATAAGCAAACTTTGCTAGTAAGAAAGAAACTGTCGTTTTAATGAAGGCCTGGTTATAGCAACCATACAACAGGGAAATGGAAAAGTGATTTATTTCTGTCTACTGAACTGTGCATACTTCCTTCAACTGAACTGTTCAGAAGCATTCTCATTTCTGCCATTTCTGATTTTAATCATATGAAAGAAATGGTCGGATTGCAGTCCAGTTGATATCCCACCTAAAGGTATGCTGTATCTTTATATAGCATAATAAACCTGCATCTTTTTCTTCCCAACATGGTACATGTAATATAGGTGCTAACTCTAACAGTAATCCTGTAGGCATTACCATTTCTTGCATCAGAATAAGTCACTGGAACAAGCCATACCCTTTGACTAAATTTATTGGAATTGAAGGCAAATTTGAGGTTCTATTTCTAGATGCTGTTACTTTAAAAATTAATAAATGAAGACATTTCACTTAAAAAATACTACAGTCAGATTATCAGTTGACTGGATTAATCTCATGGACTCACTTTTTATTTTTTTACTTGTCATTTCAAACAATTGGGACCGTCTCTGCTCCAACAGCCTTTTGGGATATTCGTTATCTTCTATTCCCCACAGTCGGTGAAACTTATGACACCATTCCTCCACTGTCCATCTCTGATCCAGGTATGTCCCTAGTAGAGGTCATAAGGAACACTTTTTGAAGGGATTTTTACCAGGGTATTTAAATAAGCACTTCTGACATAATCTGGGGGTATCCTAGCTCTTCTAGATGATATTCATTGCCTCAGCAGTTCAGTAGTTCAGGTTCTTCTTTCACTATAATGCTATGGTGACCACAGACTGTAAGATTCCTTGCCAAAGAAGGACTATAGGTTGACACTCTCTTCTTCCGTTTACCTGGTCAGGCATGCATAAACTTGCCTTTTGCATAATAAAGAACCACCATAGTTGTTTTTTTTAAAATTTCTTTCCTGCCTCCACTGCAGCCAGTAACTCTTTAGCTTGGAACTTCCTCAGGATCACCTTACCGTATTTTCTCTGCTGCACACACAACACAAGTGAGCCAATTTCAACAGCTCTAAGGAGGTACTACAAATACTATAGTCAGTTCTGTTAATTCTTAAGACTATCCCGACAACTATACTTTCCACCTCTATGGATGTATTCTTATTGGAGAGGAGAGGCTCCAACAAAATGCAGATGAAGAGCTCAGGACATCAACTGAATTATGAAAACCTAAAAGTAGAGAGCAGAATCCATCACAGAACTAAAACAATGTCATAATACAGTAAGATGATGAATGCTTACAAAATTGTTTCAGAAGTCAAGAGAGCTTTGGTTCTTCACAACCTAGCTATCTCTACTGTTGGAAGCAGGGTCCAAAATGTAGTTACTGACCACGAAGAAAGAAAAAACAGATACAAATTGTTATGTGATTATAAAATATTTCCCTTCTGAATTCATTAACCTTATTGAGAAAAGAGCTGTAGGAGAAACTTGATGATGGCAGCATGTGGTAGGCATGAAGTGCCTTCTGTCTGACTAAAATTGCAGTAGAAGCACATTCACTTTTGCTTTACAAAAAAAATATAAAACATACTCAAGCTAATGAAAGCAAAAGTGGCTTCCAAGAATCAAGACTGAATTTGCTAAATTAAAGAGGGTAAAAAAATCCATTTCAATTTCCAGAGAAGTAACAAGTAAAAATATACATTATCTTGGTACATTGTTACTGAAACCAAACAGACATAAAAGAAACTGATTGCAAAATCTCATACAGAAATCTTTGAAGGTGGCAAGCAACCACGTAAACACACAAGAACTGCACAGGTTATAAAGATCAAAACACAATCCTAACCTCATTGTGATAGTTACCATTTAACAGCTCAACCTGTACTTTGCTGTCCACATTATAATTTATATGAAAGCTACTTCAATTGTCTGTTCAGCTTATCAGTCTTCAATTACATTAAAGCATATGAGCTACTTCCATCACCATGCAGTCCTAGGGAAAAAAAAAACCCACCAAACTATCAGCTATTTTAATTGCTAGTATCCTACCATTATGTAAATGTCTACTAAAAAAGACTGTTAGCAAATTACATGTCAGAAGCAGAACATACAAGCTTGCTCTTGTTAGGGAAATTACTCCAGAATCTACAATTTTAAAAGTTACAACAAAATAATTTTTAAGGCTAAAAATACATTGATGTTTCCATGATAAAGCAACTGGTGCCACTGGAGAATGAAGCTTGAGAAGGAACTGCAATGGGCAATGAATGACAGACAGACACAAGCTATGAAATGACAGGAGAAATGCAAGTAGAGAGGAGACTCACAAGGTAGTGAAAAGAAAAGGAGAAAAAGAAAGGACTGGAGTACACTGTATGCAACAAGTTCTCTCACCAATAAAAAGGGAAAACGATGACAGAGACTTGATCTACATCTCAAGACACTAAAACGGGTATTAGGCTGCCCAATTACTAGATCAAAACCCCACATGTTCACATGATGCAAAGCACCAGAGCTCTCCAGCTTCTCTGTACGCATCTGTTCAAAACACTTTGTAAGTGTAATTCTGTTCCAAACCTACGCTGAACAGAGGATCAGCTGTCCTACCACAGCCACCACAAAGCTGAAAAGCAGCATTGTTGCATGTTCTGATCAAGTCAACAGAAGTGTTATTATTTGCTTACGCTTGATCTGGGTAAAGTTTGTACTGATGGGTGATCCCGCAGTACGAGTAATGAACAAATCTGCTATTGCTAGAGGTGAATCTGTGATCTGAGGTACAGGAGCCCACATAAAACTAGTTGTACAGACAGCTTTCCAGAGTAAAACAGCAACCAAAAAACCCTACAGCCCCCTAAACAATCTTATTCCAGGCATCAAAGAAACAAGTGTTTTCAAGAAGTCCAATTACAGGTTAACATTCTTACTTTGTATTTTGTTTAAAGAAATCTTTTCTATCATTACTTGATTTAGTAATTTTTTTTTTATTTTTTTTTTAATTTCTGTCATTGACCTAATTACTCTCCCACTGAAGATGTTAAAACTCCCAACAACTTCCAGGAGAACCACTAGGCCAACGTAAGACACCTCAGAGACTAAAAGGTTTACTTTAAATTTAATTTGTGAATGGAAGTTTTCCAAAATTTATACCAGCTCAAGGTTTATAGTAATATATGAAATTTTCTATTTTCCATACCCTCACTTGCCCACTTCTCAAATGTTTTCAAGAAAGAAAAGTTTAAGAACCACACCTATTATTTCACAGGACCACCTTGAAACTAAGGCTTCGTCTTGCATAGGAGCAAGAATTGAAGCATTCAGTCAAGATACCATTCTCCTCTTTACTCAATGCCATGATTATTGCTTTTTACTTAACTTTGCAAAATTAGTCAGATACCTATAAAGCATCTAGTCAAGGGGTTGTTCCTTCAGAAATGACTCCTAAGAAGGGCACACAAGAGTAAAGGACAAAGTTTGAGCTAGTTTGTAATTGTGAAGTCTTCTTATAAACACAATGCAAGAAAGGTGATTTATCATCACTTTTGCTCTCACTAAATATGCTAATGATTTGCCACATCCAGTTAGTGAACCCTTAAGTGCCTATGGCAGGTTTTAATCTTTAAAAGGGAATGAGACAGAAGATCTCCAGAGCTTCAAAGATCTCCGGTTTCCTTTACTGTACACAGGAAGCCTTAAGTCAATGTAGCATTACCATCCAAAAATCATTTGAACATTTAGTCAGAGGAATGATGCCTACTGATACCACAGAAATTAGTCTAACTCCTTGGAGACACACTATACAAGCTATATTTTGGTACTCTCTTCACTTATTCCATCCTCAAAGAAGGTGGAAAGACCAAAAGCGTGATGAAACCTGAAGTCAGGCCATGAAACCCTGAAGCAAAGAATAAAAAGTCTAAGAACAGATTTATCAAAAGTCCTCAGAACCCAAAAAGGTTATTTTGTTTTATTCAGAAATAAGGTAATATTCAAAATGGCTCTTTAACAGAATTAATTGTAACTCATCCCCTGCAGGTGAACCAACAATTTCTTTCCTTTCCAGAAACAGCAAAAGACACGTGCCGTGATTTATGTGAGGATGCTAACGTAAAAACGTATGACAACTCTTACACAGAATAAGAAACAGAGCAGTATTCAGACTTCTTACTTACACAGTCTAGCTAACATTTTCAATGTGTGCTGCAAAACAATTTAGTATTTTTATTAAATCAGATATATCTTAAAGCAAAGGCAAACCACTTAAAAGTTATTCAGTTTTAATATCATGTATTCTACCGCTCTTAAACAGCTTGCTCTGAAAAATTTGGAATTGTTCTAGTCTGTGTTTTTAAAACTGTATTTCCTTGCCTGTAAAATTAGAGTAGTCCTTTCAACTATGAAGTAGATCACTAGCCAGCCATTACTCTGCCATCTGTGTTCAGCCCCTTTAGCCTAGATCGCCAATTTAAATTTCATGCAGCTGAAACTATTCAAGTAAAAATACTGAAGTGTGCTATTATTTCTAATTACCTTGTACCCTGCATAGCAGTTTCTTAAATTTGAAATAGCTTTTAAAAAAACAGAAAAGTTGAGAGAAATATGTGACTCAGCCAATTTGACAGGAAGGTTTGATATTTTACATAATTCAGAGTTGTCACAATGCATATTCATATCTGGTTTTGAAGCAATTACAACTAAAATTTCCAATACAATAAACAACTAACCTGCAACAATTTTTTTAAAAATCCTTAAAATAAGATAAATACACTAACAGCTGTACAATAACACAGTCCTTAAGCCTAAATATTAATGACAGAATTGATTTCTTGGGAGCAAAAGAGATTCTTCTTTACTATGAAAAGCAATATGCTACAGTTAAAGGCTATATGGTGATCAGTGTTGATTTTTCTCTTCATTTTCTCAATGCTTAACTTTTTTTTTTTTAAACTTTTTTAACTTCAGTGAACAGCAAGAGACAAAACAAGACTGCTTGGGAATAAATGTATTATTACTGAAGGTACAGTTATTTAAAACATTTGCAGTATTTGACTATATATAAGAGCAGGTATGGCTAAACAACAGATACCTAATAGAATGGAAAAAATATATAGCGATACAGACACATTAACCAGTTACTTGATGCTTTCATCCCTGAAGGTGGATAGTCTCACCATTTTGCCCCAAATCGATAAATTTAACAAGAAAAATATTAACATAAAAAAATTGTAACTTCCTTCATTGTTATTTGCATGGCTACTGTTGAAAAGTATGTAATAAAAAACAGTACTTCTGTAAAGAAAATAATGTAAACAATATACCTATATACTAATCTTCAAAGACGGATTTGCCCTGGACAAATGTACGTAGAAATCTTCAGTTCTCTGTAGGGCTCATTTAAGTCATGCAGTAGACAAATTGGGATTCAATGCTGGGATGAAAAGTTTTCAAGCAGTTGAAACATGAAACACATTCAGAATAGTTAAGCATCAAAACCAAACAAAGTCGATACTACAGAAACATACTCATTTTTCCTGACAATTTTCAGGACAGTTCACCTTGCTACAGATTCAACTAAAAGCCTGACATCAAAGCATAACATATGAACATGGTTTTAGAATCCATTTTTCCATCTTTTTCCCCATTATCTACTCTATGATTATCTTATATAATAGTATAATCAAATATTACAGCCATATTTCAAAGTTCACATCTTGCTGTTCTAACAATGGAAGGAAGCAAATGCATTTTACAGTTGCTTCTGTTCTGATCCAGATTCCATTATGATGGACACCGCTCAGAAATGCATTTTCAGAATCTTGAGTATGCCTTAGAGGTATACTCATTTTTTTGTGTATACTCATACTTTTTGTGTGTGTTTATCTTTCTCCTTTTTTTTTTCTTTTTTTTTTTTTTAATAAAAGCATTAAAAAAGGAAAATGTGAAAGCTCTTGCAAACTGCATGCAAGTTGAATCTGGCTCTGAAGTAAGAACAACAAAAAACCCCAGTAAATAACCCTCAAACCTTTCAAGCAAAATAAGAAGGAGCATTGACAATGGATTTAGTCTCTCAACCCTCCATGATCTCTACAGAATAAAAAGTCTCATGCTCAAGATAAGATCATCTTGGTTTTTAACTGCATGAGTTTACAAGACCATATGAGAGTGCCTTTACAAAATCCACACCACTAAGCCAGCATAATTTAGAAATATTCTCCTTATGTAAGTGTACTTTAATATGCATTTCTGCTCTTTAGTTTACTCTTCCTTGTGCGTCACAGCTTATTCTTGACTGCACTAGATACGGGAGCCGTAAGTTCTCCTGCTCTGCCAAAGGTAACCTTTCTGCATGTAAAGAAATAGATACACACAGCCAAATAAGCAAAGCTGTAACAAAGATCTGAAATCTAAAGAACAAAATAGTAATTTGTGATGGAGGCTTCTATTGAAAGCATCAGAAATTACCTACTATAAGGCTGAAATCTTGACAAATACTTTTAGTACTGATTTTTTCCTCTTCTAGCATTGATTTTTAAAATTTCCACTTTCAAGCTAGGCTAAAGTTCGTTTAAACATTGGCTACAATTTTTATTAGAAATGAAAATATCCAACATTGGATGTTTACAATGAGAAATTGCCAAAAAATTGAAAGAATTTCACAGATCTATTTTTAATGTTGAGAGATGCTGAGTGAATTACGTGGGAAATCCTATCCTTTTCAGGATACGTAAGAAATACGTAAGAAATCATATCATTTTTCTGAAGTTCCGAAACTTGAGTCAAGTTAGTTATTGTGAAGAAAAGCTGAAGAAATTAACAGGGATCATAGCAAAGATATACACAACCAAGTCCTTTGAAAAATAAAATATTCACCCCAAGTACTGATCCCCAAGAATGAATACTTACCTATCATATAGACTGGAGAATCAACACAAATGTATTAATGTTACACCTTAACCTTAAAAATCATAGGAGTTGTCTGAATCTAAACAAATAAACTTCAGACTCTTCACACTTAAAAATGCATTACCTTTTCTTCCCTCTCTATTTTTCATAAGTATTATTTGTCTTCTCCATATGAACTTATATCTCAATCTTGCTATTAGATTGACAATATGAAAGTCAATTAATGCTAATGGTCATCATGCTTGTGGACACCTGCTGCCTAATGAATAGGCAAAATAATCAAGCTATTAAAGAAATAAAGAAGAAAAAAGGCAAAAGTGACTTCCTGAAAACCAATTACCTGACTTTCCAGATGTGGAAAAAAAAGAAGGCTTGGTCTATAGGCAAGAAGTTGCAAGCAATTTTCTAGTTCAGTAGAATAAAGTGTCAGTAATGCCACACAACCTGTTTTATAACTCTTACTGATGATTCAAACAGAGATCGTGACCACTTAAGCTCATACACTTCTCTGAACACATAAGGAAGTTATAAGCTGTCTACCCCCACAAGAAATAAAACCTACTAGCATGACAACAGCGGAGGGAAAGGAATATTACAAAGATAGTCAAATATTATTTCCCATAAAACATTTTATTATTGCATATTTCAGTACTGACAGTGGAATACTTCTAGTTTTGAAAACTCATAACATAACAACAGGTGATGATCATCCAATAAAACACAGTTTCCAAACAAGCTCCTGCCTCACACAGCCTCAGCAAACACCTCAATTTCAGCACGACATGGACTATTTTTATTCTGCATATTTAGATTGTATTTTCAAACTGTATAGCAAATTCTTGGGGCGAGGGAGAAATAAACATTCACTGATCACTTGCAATCACAGACCGAGAAATAGATTAATTATTAGAAAAACATTTACTCCAGTTGCTCAACGTTAAAGTTAAATGGAACGTGGAAAAGTGAAATGGAAAGGTTTTTAACCTGCAGGGAATAAAAAACTTCAAGTCATGGAGGGAGCTGACTGGAAGACTTCATAGAAAGTTTTATAACATTTTTCACAACTAATTCCAACAAACTGCTGCTGTCAGTAGCAGTATGCAAACCAATTATTTTATAGCCAGCTCAGGTTAATGCCGCTGCTGTGACTGTGGTGCAGACAGAAGCCGAGATAATGAAAAAGATATGCAAGCCACCACATTACAGTCGTGAAAAACTATTTCCTCTCATGTTTTTCTACCTATACTGTCCTTGCAATATGCCGAAGCACAAAGAGAATTATAAGCTTTCACAGTTTAGGTTTTTACTAAGTTTTAAAGGTGCCTTGGCCTCTTGCTGTGAGGCAACCAAGGTATCAGGTGAAACGGCTTCTGAATTGCAGATAGCTTTCCACTTAGGAATGTCTTAATCAAATGTGTAACGTCAATACATGCTAGCTAGCCAAGTACAAGCAGATGATCTATGGGGAAATATTCTCTGCCCAGCAACATTGGTGTTGCCTGGCCCCCTAAAGATACCACTATCAAGAAAAGGATGATTTTTTTTCACCTAAAATCTAAAGAAAGAATTGCTGTTTTACAGAATTAGAGATTAACCTGGCCTATTTCTTCTCAAATTTCTTTTAATTTTAGCCTCTATCACTATCTAATTTTCTCTTTTTTTTTCCTGGGTGTAGGAGGAAATCCTACCCCCTGCTGACAAAAGAGATGGTAGGAGGTAGCAATTACTAATGAACTAGCAAAGTAAGCTCTTCATTATAAAGCAAGAATTTAAGAGAATCTGAATAAGGAGAGAAATACCCACACTTTCCTTTGGTAGCAATAAGGATGAAAACACATTATGGGCTCCCCAAGAGCTCTAACTACATTCCCAGAATGATGCTTCTGCTGTCACATATCTCACATGCTGGAAATCTGGATAAGAAAGCACAAATGCTTGTACATGTATTCAGAGCATGATTTCCAGACTCATACCAATTAGTTCCTTCCCTTCTGTTTCCTGTCACTTAAATAAAAACATTGGGAAAGATCCAAATAATGACATTTTGACAGCAAAAAAGCAAAGGCATTCAAACATTACTGATGCAAATCTGAAACAAACCAAGCATGGAGGTACCTCTTTTCCCAACACCTAATTCCCCATGACATGCTTCCATGAATTCTAACCAGCTCCTTAACAAAGATCACACGCTTCGCACATGCAACATAAATTCTGTACGTACAAATCAACTAGCTTCCCAAGAATCAGTCTATACCTGGAATAAGCTTTAAGAACTTTACGAAGCGTTAGAGACTGGGGGGGGTGGGGTGGGGGATCAAAACCTGAACATGCAAACATAACTATACACAGCTTGCATGCCTACACACATACAAGATCTTAGACTCATGTAGAGAACAGGACTCATGCCGATACATTTATACTGCACCTGATAAAGCGATACCTGAAGAGTACCTTCTCCCTTCAGCAGGGAACAAACTAACATATTTGCACATTTAACTTCTGAGCTGAAGTAACTAAATATACAACTACCTGACAACCTACTAGAAAAAGCTCTAAATTTTGAATTTGAAAGATTTTTAAATTAGCATGAAATTTACTACTTGTCCCATATTAGACCATCAGAGGGGAAAAAATGCAGAGTTCACATGCTAAGTGTCAGAGACAGTCAGGATGCCCTAGAGATGAGACTGATAAATCTACATGAGCTGTCCTTTTTCCCATGTCCATCTTCCACACCTCTTGATCACTCTAACAAGATTCCACAATAAAAATCTCTGTCATCCCATTAAAGAATCTCCAATCTACAGGGTTAATAAAATTAACATAGATTTTTCAGCTATATATTTATGATTAGTTTTGTATGTTAAACATGCAAATCTAATTCACAAAGCAAAGAAAGGTTGGGACCAATGCTTTTTAAGCCTATTATTGCTATACACACTTTCTGCATGTTGTACAAATCTATTACAACAGAGTTACATAAACGATGTATCCTGCTTCTTTCCAGACTAGGTTTGCTCTTGCTTACCATTCAAACATGACAGCATAAGAGACAAGTAAGAAAGCCAAGTAGAAGAGACTTTTAGTTGATCAGAAATTTCAATATAAATTAACCTTTTAAAGGCTCATGTGTATCCCAGCAAGATGATGTAAAATATCAAAATGTAACAGGTCAGACTAAACTCTTTTATTTGGTAGAAGGAACACAGCTTTTGGGAGAAAAACCAAACTGGAATCTAAAGACTATTAAATTAAGCTACATACATGTGGCACCCCAATGCAGCTGGTATAAGCAGAGGCCAAGTATGCTTTTTAAGCCAAATCTGATGATTTCTGAACACTTGAAATATACTCTACATCTTGTATTATCTCTTTAAAATACACATTATTATATTTTCTTCACAGTAATACAGAGCAAACTGAACATCAAAAAAATAAGGGAAGGCAAAGAATCGAAACACAGATACTGCCTTTCATACTGGCAAGAAGCCTTGCTAAACTTTCCATTCTCAGGTGTAGCAAAAACACATCTAGTTTTAAGCACCATGCTGAACCCCTCATACCCAAACACTCAGTCTTCACAATAAAATAAAAGCAAGAATAAGGATCGAAGTCTTTCTACTACTATAAAAACAGTCTTATTCTATCTACTGCTCAACAAACTTCATGTGGAACTTCATTTCTACTGCAGTTCACATTTTGCAAACCACCAGCAAAAATTCTTATTGAATGTACTTCCTTAAGACAGCCCAATAAGCTCAAAAAGCAGCTTGTTTTGTTATGACTTACAGGACTGATATAATTTGTTTCATAATTCGTTACGATACTTGAGAAATTGTTCAAAATGTTTTAATTATGTATTATCCTAACTGGCATTTAGTAAAACACGATGAGGATATGAGGGGTAAGTGTAGAACAAATGTTTCTTACTAATTAGGCTTGTAATGAACAGGTTTCATGTGATCACTTAATTTATGACCAGTGTCACAAGTACCCTCTGTGAGAATTACCTAATTTAGTCACCAAGTCAACTCAAAGACCTAACCATCTCCCTTCATTATGCAAACACTCCACGTACTTTGCAGAGCATCTTGGCGGACAAATTGAAAATGTGCAATTTTTTGCAATGTACATGTTTGATGAACAGCAGTTCAACATATTAATGTTTAGGTCAACAAGCATACACAGCAGATAGCTTCACAGCAAAATAACTGACGTAAGAGAAAGAGATGACTAATAATGAACTCCTCTATATGGCATTAAATTAAGCTACCACCCAGAGAGAAAAGCACTGCATATTTACCACCCTGTTTTCAGTCCTATGGTGGGAATCCTCCTTCGGTGAAGTCTGCAGAGGAGGAAAGCTGCCCTGGAGCACCAGGTGATGGAAAGGGCCATCCTTCTACTCCAGCCTCATCACATGGAAAACACAGTGGGGGGACAAGGCTAAAGCAAGTGGAGTTAGTGTTATGCATGGCCATTTCCAGTTTACTTTTTCAAAAATCTACCTTTCTTTTCAACCTCGTGTACAGTGCAATAGGGGAAAAAAATAACTTACTCAAGTTGGTTCAGCTTCAGGACATCCTGGTACTGAACACGCACAAATCTATCCTGACTTTGTATATAAAGACATTTACCAGTGCCACCAGAGGTGGCTTACAATCAGTTTTTCTGCTGGATCTGTAGAATAGTAGGGGATAATGTCAGGCACAAATCCTCAGTTCAAGAACCCTTTTCAGAGTATCAAAGCAAACTTTTTGTTTGTGCCTCACATTACAAATTTATGAACTAAAAATAAATGTCAGAAGAACACACAGATTTACTAGCTTTTATATGGACAGCTAGAGTTAACTAAGGAAATCTCTTACCACAAAAGGATCCCGTCCATATTGGTGTATAATCTAGTCAGTAATGACTTTTGGAGGTGACACTAAATACATACTCACTTCAAAACTTTTTTACTCTTAAACCGCAACTTCTTTTTATCCTTAAAACAGATATGGCACAAACAGGTGAAATATTCACCCTGCATTCCCCCGTAGCTCACACTATACTCAACCTAATCTCTTCCCTAGAGACAGAAAACTTTATCTTGGTACCAACATCAAGTTTTTACAGAGTGCAAGTCTGCTGACTAGGAAGACCAAGTGACCAAGTTAGTAGGAATACAGACGGGAACACAGGAATTTACCAAATACTGCTCTTAGAAAGAAGAAGATTAATGCAGCAATTTAAGATGCTTTTCTGAGCTTTGAGGTAGCAAGCTAGTTTTATCATTAAAGAATGCACCTGCTAGAGCCACTGCAAGGGGAGTGATGGTGGCCACGTCACTCTCCTTGGCACAACCAGGCTACGAACAGCCTGGTCCCCACCATGCCTGACCCCTGTCAGCCTTACACCCCCTGGGACAGGAATGCCACTCCCAGCTACCTGTGCTCCTAGAAAGGCACAACCTTTCATAAAAAAGCCTCAACTTTGTTTTTAATTCAAATTATTTATGTTTATCTGGTTGTATAAACAAAACCACCTTGAAGCTATTGTTATTTTCATTAAACAATCCTAAATTATAGTGCATCATTTTGATAAACAGTACAGCACATGCCACAGATCAAGTTAATTTTAGCATTGTACACCATTTCATACAAAGAAAGTTCACTTTCCCCTTTAGAATAAACAATTAACTTGAATTACAAAGAGCTGTTAAAAAGCAACTTTCTCTTTTAACCCTACTAAATGATTAATACTGCTGTTTTGAGACAGGATGTCTAAATTTGAGAGATAGTTCCACTATCAAAAGAGAACAGTATTTTTTAATTGATTTAGTGCTTGTATTAAACTTCTACTTTAGCATGACAGAGTGTTGAATATTCTTTATTCACACAGTGGATTATTTAAAAAAAAAAAAAGATCCATGTACGGCCCATGCAGTCGAGAATATAAACACATAGATATTGCTGATGACAGCATTTAGGTCTTAAGAGAATTCATTTACTCTCTCAAGTGCTGCTAGACAATTCTGTGTAATGAGCAGCGAAAATACTGAATAAAGTATTTATGATTTACACAGTATAAATCATATTCTGATATGCCAGACATGCATTTATAATATGCCCAACATACATTAACTAATCATGAAGTGTGCAACAAAGGTAACTGCAGAAATTGCTTACAGAACATGCTCTTGCACGTGTGAAGAAAATGTGGTTGCATTTCTTTACATCTCATTTGCTATACGCAAATTTCACCCTGACATAAAATTGCAATTTTAATCTCCTCCTCTCAATATACTTGAATGTTTCACTAAAGAAATACCTGAAACTTTCGTTGCATCTTTCAAGTAAAAATGGTTCCAAGTATATCATGAGCAGGATTTTCAATAGTGCAAAAAACAAACTAAATCTAAAAATAGGTCACATTTATTAAAGTTACTTCCAGACCTTTAAAACAAAATATACAAAGCCCTATGGTACAGAAAGCCTACTAATGCTTATTATAATCCTAAATACCTTTTGTTTTCTACAAGGTCATAATGTCCTTCTATCCATCAGCTGCCTTTCTATTTTCTATTCATTTAATTAACATTTAGTATAGATCACGTTTTCTGTTTTCTCTTTTTATTTGTTTGAATTTAGAGGAAGATCACACATCATTTTTAAAACAAAATTCAACATTTAAAAAACTTCAATATAATAGATAGGCTGTCTCTAAGTAGTGTCTCAAAATGACACAGAATTAAATCATTCTACAGGGCAATATTCTCTTGTTTTCAAACAGAGCTTCCCCATTCTAGGAATTTAGGTAAGGTGGAAGAAATACACATAATCAATTTTAAAGTTGGTTTAAAATACATAATTTTCAGATTAAGACTCCAGCCTTCATCAATACTATTAAAAGCATACACACCAGCAGAGTTCCAAACAGGATCTATGAAAAAAATTAAAGCCTGTATTATACATTGTGTTATACTGTAGAAAAATGAATAGCCCTAAATATTGTATTATTGCATACTGAAACATCAGTATCCTTTTAAAATGAATCATTTAAAATAAATCAAACAAAAATTTAAGCCAAAGTTACAGATCAGAAGCTACAAGTTTCAATCTTTATTGCAGCAATACAAATTCTTACAGCTAATCTCATGGAATTATTTGAGTAGATAAATTTCTGCACTACATATGTAGGAAAGACATGTAGAAAAGAGCAAGGAAAACCTGGGCTGAGAATAAGATGACTAACTTTGCCACTCTGCCACTCAGTGATCTTGGATGCTTGAAGTAACACCCAAAACTTTGGCTTTGCCATCTGATGAGCAAGGCAGATGAAAATTATTCTAAGGGTTCTTAAAAAAAAAAAAAATTTTTCAATTAAAAAAATTCTAAAATTCAAATCCAAATATTAATAATTTCTAGTAGCATCCAAATTACTAAAAAAAGACAAAGACAAAAACCAGATAAGCTGCAAAGATTTAAGCATATAAAAATGTCCAACAACAACAACATAGCATACCTCTTGTGATGTTCCCTACTAACATTTTTTAGGAAACACAGCACTTCCCAAAATATTGATGGACAAAAAAGATAACAAAACTATATTGGATATTAAGGAGAAAAGCTGTTTTTTGCCTTTAGGAAGTTTAAGCCTTATTAATGGAATTCCCAATATTTAACTTTCATACACTTAAATAGAAGTAGTACAAGACATTTCATAGCATAATTCCAAGATCAGCATTCCATTCATGGGTACAGAGGTGCAGAAGTGAACAGTGTTCTACTGAGGGGCTGGTCAATGAAAAATTGTCAGAACTGCGAATAAGATTAAACTAATATCACTACAAGACAATGCGTTAGGACATCCAAAACATTTCTTAGCTTCAATTCAATCTCCTCTGTCATAAAACTTTTGATGCTGCAGAACGTGTGTTTGAGAGCAATGAACAGCACCACCCAGTAATCACCTCTAGCTATTCTAGAACATTATATTATTCAATCTACAGCATTTCATGACTGGAATTTAAAAAAAACCTGGATACAACTCTATGGCTTACAAAAGTTCAAAACATTTAATTATCCTTAGAACACATAATCAGCACATATCATGAATAATACTGTACGCAGCATCTCTCAAAGAAAACCTGCAGTACAGGGATTCAAGAGCAGATCTACATATGCTATGTTTCCCTACATAAACACAGATGTCTGACTTTCTAGATCAAAATAGTGTTGACAGCACAGAGAGCAAAGCCCTAAGACAACCCCTAGGCCTTCCTCTGGCTTAAAAACAAAACAAAAAACCCACCAGATATCCAATATTTCACAAGAACGCACTGCAGTAATATCTAATTCTGGATGCAGCATGCCAGAATGCCATGCCCTGCCTGTAAAGCTCTCCTTTTGTCCTAGCTATGCACTCCTCCTCTCACTTCTGACACCTGAATTCATCCCCTTTGCTGCCCAACAAAACCACTGCTAACCCTAAGGTTTGGTCCAAAAATACAGCAAAGCTACTCATCCGAGGAGGGAAAAGGGACATTATTAAAATAAAAGTTCACCTCTATGCTGTAAAACAGAGTGCAGTTTCTCTGTATTTCAGACTGCTTAATCAAAAAGCTTCCTAAACTTTATCATAAAGAGCCATGATGACTCAATCCAACTGGAATAATACTACTACCTAGCAGAAAAAGCAAGGCTTGTGCACACTGTGGAAGAAGCTTTGTCAGGAGTTAAACAAGATGAAAAGACCATCATAAATGTCTCCTACTTTTGCACAAAACAGAACATGTTATTTTTCCGAAGCCTCTTATGATCACAGAGACACAAATATTTTTAAATTAGAAATTAACACAAATTATGTTGCAACTACCACAAATAGCTTTGAAAGGATAATAACCCACATAATTTTCTTTCTCCCTTTTAAACCTCTGTGTACAAGGGAAAAAAAATTCTATTATGTCACTAGGATCCACTAACAGTTAAATATATTACCTTTGGGGTGTGGCTCTTCTCATAAAAGTGACTATACAGAAAAGGAATTTTCTCTGTCAACAATTTTGCTTCCTGTGCTTTATCAGAGGTTTGAGGTTTTTTTCTTCCTTAAGTGACAAAGATTTTTTTTTTTTTTTAATAGTCTACTGGACTGATACTGGAAGCTCTGCACACCCAATGTAGTTAAGAGAGAATATTCCCTGTAGAAGACAGTCAACAGGACTGCTTTCCAAGTCTGTGTTTCAGGCCTGTCTGGAAGCAGTGAGGTTAGTTACGTAAGTGTTAGTTCTGTCTGACGTACAACTGGAAAGGCACCAGTGCAATTACCTAGACTGAGACATAAAGCATTAATGTAGGTTAAATAGTCCAGGATAGATTGATTTACATTGGTATAAAAAGACAGAGAGCAAGATACCACTTAGACATAGAAAAGGGAAAGCTATCTTATTGTGTTAGTATAAAGCTGGCTTACCAGTATTTTATAGATACACTATCTTCGCTTCTCCCCCAGTTCTTTCTTAGAAATGTTTACCAGCATCTATGCCACTAGGTTTTCAGACACTGTTGGGGTATTATTTCTGTTAACACATCTCTGCAGCTGACATTGTTGAGGCTGATTTTCAAAATGTCCTCAGCACTTGCACCCTGAAGATTAGTATCTTAAAGAAGCCTCAAGTTAAGCAATCAAAAATTGACATAATCCGTCCCTACATACTTCTTTAGCTAGTGATGCACTACTTTTCATGAAAACTGGCCAATGTCACTACACAAAACCTGTTGCAGTTATATCCTAAAATAACAGCTTCAACAGGTTATCTAAACTAGCATAAAACTTGGCAAATGATGTCAACGAACCCCAGGAAATCATTCTCAATATACAAGTAAAACAGAGATTTCACAGAGATTTCCTGTCTTCCAAGCAAAAAAAAAACCAAAACAAACTCGGGATTAAGACACAATTTCAGTTACCAAGAGCAGATATGACAATCCAGTCATGTAAAGATGTAAATTTACAACTAACTTTATGCAGTGTAATGTCATGAAAAAGTCAATAATGAACATCAACTGCAGGTGTAGTATACGCTCAAATCTTCACTAGGCTTATTTTATCATGAAGCATATACATTCTAAGAAGCAGGTTCTCATAATACAAAAAATTTGATCTTTTTTATTTGTCCTTGCAACCCTAATTTTGAAATTGCCATGAGACATAAAATAAAACCAGATCATTCAGCAATCTATTTCAATATTAAAATATACTATAACTACTACTCACATGACTGGAATTGTAATTCATGCTAAGCACCTGCAAGCAGAAGCGAAGAATAAAGAAAAATCTGCACGTTTTCTTGCTTACATATTAAGGACCCAATTGCATAAATTGCAGGGGGGGGATTCACACTATTCATCTTTAGGCACCTGAGGCACTTAGGAGAAAGTTTCATACCAGTTCTGGGGTCAATTAAGTTTCCCACCACCAGTAAGAAAATGCTTGGCTCCATCTCTCAACCACCTTATCTGCCTTCTTCACCATCAACCATGTAATTCCTGCCCTCTCTCTTCCCTCCAGTACTTTCCAGATAGTAGTGGAAACCTATTCAGTTTACTGATGCAGCAAAAATTATTCTGAAGCAAGCGCTTAATTCAGCTCAAACTGTAATGTTGTAATACAAAAACAGTGACTGCAATGGTCTCCCTCCAAGGTAAATGTGGAAAGAGAGGCAGCTCTATATTAAGATCTTTGGATTACCCTTTGAACCTGGAAAAAAAAAAAAAGGCAAAACCCAAATCAGTCAATCTGGCACAATTCCTATTATAGATGTGAATAAGTTATTTGCTGAAAAAAAAATCAGGTTTTATCTACCCACTCCTAGAAACAGATGATTAAAAAGAATACGGGTATTTTGTTAAGACACAGCTATAGGTGCAAATCACTGGCTATCCATTCATCCCCAAAATAACTTTTAACAATGACAAACAACTTATGACTTAAATCCTTCAACTGATGTCTACCTCTTCCACTACCAGAAATATTCACAAATACCAGGAAACCAAAACTTCTATTATGTAAGACCACCAAAAAAAAAAAGCGCCCATTTTAAAGGAAGCAGGTTCAGAACACTTTGTTAACAACACTTAACACTTTACATTTTACACACAAACTAAAACCAAATGCATTTCAAAATGCAGTAACTAAGCTTACTACCAAAGCATATCAAATCTATACACTCACAAATCATAATCTACTTGGTATAGCTCCTAAAATACTAAAATTGCATAATTCAGGAAGAAAAGCATATACTTATGGAGCAAACTAATTACTATACACCATTATGTTGTTTCTCCTGTCCTGTCCAGAAAAAAAAAAAAAAAAAAAGAGTATGCTTAATAACAAAAGGCCTTCTTCTGCCTAAATACATTTTAAAGCTATTTTTTTGGCTTATGGATCAAACATTTTGCTTCTGAGAATTATATTGAGATGTATCAGAAACAAGCCACAATAAAACATTTAGGTTAACTGCATTCCCTGACAAACAACCCAGAGTTACAAGCAGCAGGTTTAAAAATACTGTGACTTGTGCAAATGGGAACACTGTAAGCTGTTTATCTTGTTTAATCCTGAAGGTAAACAGCATAAGCTTTAAAATATTTTCCTTCTTTGCCATAACCTACTGAATCATATTGACAAAGGTAATGAAATACTATGGAGAATCTTAAACTTTCGGAATTGCCTCTGAAATCGCTTCATCTGAGTATTGTACAGGACATTATTCTCAAGAACACTCAGTGTAAATTTCAGTGATTTAAAACCAAACCATAGCTTCAACGAAGCCAAAGATCTCATTTTGTCTGTCCTGAGGTCATCACTTCTTCAGAAAAAACAAGGACCCTGCACAACTCCTCTGTTGGGTGCCTTTAAAATATGACCACTATAGTTATTAACTGATTTTTTTTATTGCTGCCTATTCAAAAAATTTTAACTCCTACCACAGCTTAATTTCAGCTTATGTAGTTCAGTTTTTAAATATTATTTTCAAGAAAAAAATACTATTTTCAGCTTCCTTAGATTTCTTTCCTCCAACACTAACAATTTCTACACCAAAAATCCTATTTCCTTTCATAACTCCCACCTCAAACATGTACCCATATTTAAAATTAAAAATATATAAGATTTATCAGTAAGTATTTCCCCACTGGCCCTCCTTATTCAGTACCAAAGTAAGCTTCTGATCTGCTGTTTTACACATCATTTTTAAAAGATTTTAGTACAGCATATATGTTTGATATATTTAGCAGTTGAGGACCTCCTTTCCTCTCTGTACAACAGGAAGTTTCCCCTCCCATCTGCTCAGGATATTTGAAAAAATAAATAATTAGAAACTGTTGTTTTTCCATTGATTCTGCAGAAAGTGACCATTATTTACATGTAAAAACAAAAGTAAAGTTGAACCCAAATGCCTATTTTAATCTCCACGGGTTCCCTGACATAGTCACCAAATGGTCACAAGACACCTGCTAGCACAAAGGCAGCAGCGTGGGGATGAGAGCAGGAGCCAGCAAAGGGGAAAACAACTACAGCTTTAAGCAATAGTGCCAAAGTTGTGCCAGTTTAAACCGTTTGTGGAGCAACAAAGTTATTCACAAGCAGCACCAGCCCAAGCTTAGTCTCCCGCAGTCATACAGGAAGACTTAAGTTTTATATTTAGTTTTCAGAGCAAACATAAATAAGGTGAATTATGAAATAGTTTCACATTTTACAAGCACACACTTAATTTAGTAAGATATTTATGACAGAGCTTTAAGAAGGAAGCAAGCCTCCTGCATATGGCTGTTTATGACGAGATCTTGACGAAGAGAAAAAGAACAGAGGAAGCTGCTCTTGCAATAAGCTAAGCACAGACTAAAAAAAATGGCTTTTAATCTTCCCCAGTTAAACATATATATGACCACAATTTTTTTGGACCACACAGAATGTTTATGAATTCTACATTTAGAAATTCAACTTTGCTTCAAGAAATACAGAAAACTAGTGGAAATATAATAAAATGTAATCTATTGTTTCACAATTGATTATCCTCCTCTTGTATATTATTAATGAATTATTAATTATATTAATTAATATCTTTCTTAAAAAATAAACACTTACCCTAAAACCCACATACTGAATGCAGATCAACACTTAATATCTGTTCTGTATTATACATGAAAAACTATTCCAAGGCTTTACAAAATAAATTCCCTAACTAAAAGCTAATATTAACAGCTGCTTATATTTATTTTATTTAAATTACAAAATATCATTAATTTATTTAAAAAGTTAACATACTGTATTCATTATTTTAGAGCCTGATATAAAATGCCACATCAAGTAAACAATCGGGAAACTGCCATTTTTCCAAGCATCCACCCTGCGCTAATGACCCGTTCTGCAGTATCTATTGTTTTCCCAGTTTTCTGTGAGCTACAAAAACAATCAGCAATTTTCACTGGCTTTCACTTCATTAGTGGCAATGCCCAACAGCAGGCACTGAGCAGGTTTCCCAGTGCTCCTTCATGAACGTACTTTGATGACGAGGAGCTCTCATCACACGCAGTTACGTAACGGCAACTATTTATAGTTAACCACTTGATTCACGTTATCCGCCAGGTTTTAAACCATTTCATATGTAGACACTTGATCTATCATTTTAGTTCCTTAATCAAAATGTCACGTAACAGCCAAGCAAAAGGTTTTTGAGAAGCCTGTCTGCAACATCAACAGTATTATACCACACAAAGTTCTTAATCTTATCAAGAGAACCAGAAGTTAATTTCACAGGATCAGTCTTCTATAAATATACGCTGAACAATTATTTCCTCTACTTAAACTCCTGTTCAGTCAATATCCATTACTATGCATATTACTAACTTTTAGAACCACTGAAAGAAACCTTAAGTTGTGCTAAAATTACAGAATTCCTCCATGTTCTCAGACATACTGAAAAACATCATCAGAAGAAAGCACCCTATCGACTTTTACAATTCTTACCATACAACTTCAGTGGCTGCTGTTTAACACCCTCAAGTTCTCTGAGGAAGTGCTTCAGAGCATCACATACGACTATCATCTGTTTTTACTTCTGAATATAGCAGTATTTAAGGAACAACAACCTCTTCTGAACATCACCAAATGCTAACATTTTCTTTAGCACTTCTAACAGGCTAATGGCTTTGTTAGAATTAATTTTCCTCCTAAAACATGCCCTGCCTTACTGTCATAGTCCATGACAGCATGGGTTTTCCTCATCACAGTCTTTGTCTTCACTTATCAAGCATATTCACTTAATTCAACTTCTTTACCTTTTTGTAAGCTGGCTTCTTTACTCCTATAGGCCACTGTAACTTTTTGACCCATTTTTTGTCTCAATTACAGGACAATGGGTTTGCTGATAAGTAATACTCTTTGATAATTATCGGTAATCTGTATTTCCCAAAAGATCTTTATTTCAGTGAACACCAATTAGCAACCATTACTGTAAACCTCATTAAATGTTACCTTTAATGATTGCTGTATAAAAAAGTCTTGCACATACCTGAACAAAATCCAAACAAATCAAGATAATTCCATATCAGTAAGATAAGAGTAGGAAGTCAGAAATACTTGGAGAGACATTCCTGAAAGAAGACTGTACAGGTTATGGCAGTTCATTATGATATAAGCGTATCAGTACAGCTACATGCCTGCAAAATGCCCTAATCCACTGAGCACAGAAGAGAAAGTCATGATCCTGCCAACTTTAACACAAACTGAAAGCATGCAAGTATCCTTAGTGAAGCTGACAAAGTGCAGATGTTAAAAATCAGAGACCATCGTGCAACTCTACCAAGTCTTGAAAACAGCAGCAGTTAGAGAAAGGAGTACAATTACGAGGTATGGATTATAATTAAATGAAATATGATTAGAGGGCACAGAGTAACATTCACTTATGCAAGATACCTAGCAAGTTCAACCTAAAACACAGACAGGCAAGAACTATAGCTAGGAGTGTAAACAAAGACATGTTGTTTCTTTGTTCTGGTATAATAACAGAGCCTGTTCATCATAATATATGCACAACTAGTTATGCCAGAGAAGAGTTAAAAAAAATAAGGAAAAAAAGGTTATCATCAAAACCTAGGATAAAACTGTTCTTCAGCTTACTGTATTTTCAAGGTATTACAGAAGTAAGCAAGCAGAAAATTGTCTTGAAATTCACAGAAGCCTTCAAGTGTTTATTTAAAAATATTATAAAGTTGGTATCTTCCCTTTTCTTAAAATCATTATGTTTAATTCTGTCCCACACGAAAAATTAAAATGTTATTTGACAGTTGTTTCTGCTGATGATTTTTTGACGATGCTACTCACACATTTCTTTTTTCTCTCTTTATAACATTCATGCTTATACATAGCACTCCATGATAACCTGATGTTCCCCATTGAAAGAAATTTCTAATCCTTTAAAAACAGGCACTAGACCACAAAAGCCCAAATATGCCAGTAAAGCACAGTTATTATTATCTGCAGTATCAATGTGTCTATGGTATTTTATAATACAGTCAGACATAGGGTATAATGATCTCCAAGGAAGTGGCAAAAGCCCTATCACCTGAGGACTGATGTATCAAAAGCTGGCCTGATGTAAATTACCTGATCTATGCATCCATAAAGGTTATTGTTTTCCATATAACCAGATCACAGAACTGAAGAACTATTTTTTTTTTTTTAATGTTCTTGAGCTAGTTTGCCAACTTGGAGCACAAGTTCCAGTTTTGTTTATTCCTTGTGACTATCAACATCAGTGGTTAAACGCTCGAGGTTTAAACCACTGTTTGTAGATGTTCCAATTAGCCAGTTCTATGGAACTCTGGAGTTGACATCTCTGCTAGAAAGAGTCCAGGAGACCAACAACTCTGGAAGAATTGCCAATCCATCAGGTTAGTTAAGAGCGTGCATGTATGGATTTGTATTGGATACAGAATTATAACTACTCATTTGACTAAATGAGCATTAACTCTCACTCTTCAGATAAACAGTTGTCAAAAGTACATCACAACTCTTCACAAAATACACAGGAAAAAGAAAGCATTCTACATTGCTAATGGGAATTTCTGGGAATTGAGTATTTCTGGAGGAAGCAGTATCTGCTATTCCCTGCTTAATGGGAAAAAACGTTACTAGGCCCCAAAAGGTATATACAGCAAGATAGAAAACATTTGTAAAGTTTTTTTAAAAAAACCCTAGTCTTAGATTTCTTAAAGGTAAGTAAGTAAATTAGAACTATTGTTAATAAGTAAATTAGAACTACTGTCTAGTGATCAAAATACTTAAATATAAAATGCTTTTACCTCTAACATCAAAGCAAGATAGTCTACATCAGCATGTGAACAGGCACAAAAAAAAAGTCCATTTCTTACACTCAAAAGGAAAAAGTCATTGCTACAATTATGTGCAGTGCAAAAAAGACAATGATCACAAGCAACACACTGGTTTAGTTTATTCTTTAGATGTGAAGCATAACTTTTGAGTAAACATTTGGCATTTTAAAAGCATTTTTACAAGCTAAAGTTGTGGAGTAGTGTTTTATATCAAATCCTGAAGTGCCACTGATTACAGTGGTGTCCAGCTGCCTCAGTAGATACATATTCAGAGCTTGCTGTAAAAATAAAAAGGCAAGCATTAAAAAGCATGCAGCTAAGAACTTAAGATACCTGTAACTTAAGAATTTTAAGCAACATTTAGTGAGTTGCAAAAGGTAAGTTTACACCACAAAACCTTTATTATTATTGATCTTGACTTTCAGACATGATCTGGTCCATTTTCACATCGCATCAGATTACGCATTCAGTAAGGACACAACTAGTACATACGCCTTTTTAAAAACCAGATGACTAGCTTTCTTGGCCAACAAATAAAAGCTGATCAGTATGTGAAATATCAACAGATTCCATTAAATGTGAAAAGAGGGTAAAGAGCAAATTCCCAGAAAGGTTTTAATGCAGACTGTTCATTGAATCAGTCTCCAACGAGCCTTTCCTGATTGCACTTTTTAGGTGCAATTACTCAAATATACTGTACTGAACCAAAACTTATTAAGACTGATGAAACATTCTTTTTTTTTCTTCTAGCAGCAGGTAGTCATTTAAGAAATTAGATGACTTTGTATGTTAGTAAGCCATCCAAAAAATTCTGCACAGTTTTATTGTAAGAGCCCCACATTGTAACAATAACACAGGCATACAGAACATCTTAACAGCCATGTCATAAGCTATATCGTATTTTCACACTGCAGTGTTAGGCAGAAACTGAAGCCAGAGCCATTCAGGGGAAAAACACAGCCCTGTTCTGGTTTTCAGTTATTCTCAATCTAATTATAATTGGAATTATAAATCAAATATTTTACTACACATTAGTGGCATTTTACATATTAAAAAGATCAATTAATGCACTACATCCTTAGCCAAGCTTAAAATAAATGACTCGCCACTTTCAAACTATAATTTGCTTCAGACAACACAGGCCCCAATTTGCAAACTCTCTGGTATGGATGTAGGCAGACCCCACCTACTGATTTCTGTAGAGCTGCATCCCGGGTAAACACAGGGCTACACCACACAATATGCAAATGCCAGGAATGAACTTCACTGCGTTATCCTTACTAAAGATTTTTGTAAGCCAGACTCATTATTGTCAAAGCAGCATTTAAATAATGCCATCAATAAAGATGCTTTCATCTTTCAAATTTAAGTGGCTTTTTAAATGGCAAGTTAACATTATAATGGTTTCTCCATGTTGGAGAAGTAAATTCAGTTTGTTCCTTCAAGTACAGATAATTTTTAAGGAAATTCTTCACTATGCATTTCAAACACATGATTTCATGTTTCCGTAACTGTTACTTTTGTGTTAATTATTCAAAACAAGTCTCTCTCACATCACTTATTGAAGTGCAGATATAAATAACAAGAGCTGTGTATGAGGATACAGAATTCCTACAACAAAGCAATATGTCAATTTATTTAACATCTTAAGCACATAAAATACCAGATCACTTACTTCACTTTTACCCATTCTAATAGGGAAACAAACCTGAATTTGGTACTGTCTAGTTTCCTAAATGTTTTCTTCTAAGTTAACCTTTGGTCATCTACTTTCCAGTTCAATCAAAAAAGGGGGGGGGGGGGAGTGGAAGAATGTCAAACCAGTCTTCCTCTCTTCCTATCTATGCCATGGTAGCTACAAGAAAGTTGCTACTGATCTTCTGTTAAATTACAAAAAGAAAAACACACATATAACTTATTCACCAAAATTTAAAAAAAAAAAAAAGGGAAACAGATGCTTTTTAAATTATTTAGTTTGGATTACGATATACCTCAGCCCTGTTTCCCTCACAACACCCATAATACTGTTAACCACCATTAGCAAAGTGCGAAAGACAGCAATGAGTTTAAAACAACTCCAGCCAGCTACCGAAATTGTTGCAGAAGAGACAAAGGGGATCAAGGTCAGCATTCTTCTAACGCAGCAGCTAATCCACTCCTATGAACACGGTACTGGAACCGGTGGGTGCAGTAAATTTCCATGAAATATAGAATATACCTAATGCCACCTAATTTCCCCTGTCCTTGCGAGAGAAGAACCATTTTGCTCTCACTGGACTCAAGCCATTACATATCTAAGAGAGGAAGGGGAGGGAGAAGAGGAGTTCACAGAAGTTCAGGGTCAGCAAATGTTCACGTATCCTGTCATCTACGAACTCAAGGCTCAGGGCACAAAAACTCTTATGCCACGCACAAAAACCTACATGTTTTGGGTGTGCGTGTGAGGGGGAGACCTGCAATAGGAGCGAATGTGTCATACGTGCGGAGGCTGCGAGGAGAAGAGCTGTCAGGAGAAAGCAGCCTCGTTTGAAGGAGAGGAGGCGGTGGGGAAAGGACAGTTACGAACACAGGATCACCAAAAAATCCCGCGGTGCTCGCCGGCTGCAAGCCCCGGCTCACTCCTCAGGCCCAGCTTCCCTCGGCTCCCCCGGCAGACAGGGCTCAGCCCCCCCGGAGCTGCCCCAGCCCCCGCGGAGCCGCTCCCAGCCGCCAACGGGCAGCGGAAATCCCCCACAGCCCCCCCCCCCGGCCCGGCCCGGCCCGGCCCGGCCCAGCCCGGGGGCGCAGAGCGGCCCTGCCAGCCCCGGCCCCCGCGGGCTCCCCGAGCCTCGGCCCTCTGGCGGGGCGCCCCCCCCCGCCCCAGCTCCCATCACCTTCCCCTTCCTCCAGGGCCGCGTTTTCACCTCAGCCCCCCGCGACGTCCCACGCACACGCAAGCCGAAGGCCCCTGAGGCCCCCGCGGGCTGGGCCCCAACCCCGCGAGCCGGACCCGCACCCCGGGGCCAGGAGACAATGAACAGCCACAACTCACCAGCAGCGCCGGGGCTCCGTGGGTCCGGGGGCGGTTCCTCTCCCCCTTCTCCTTCCCCTCCTCCTCCGCCCAGGAGCGGTATCCGGCCGCCGGGAGCCGAGCCCCCCCTCCCCTCGCTGCCCCGAGAGCCGCCGCCTCCGCCGGGCCGCCGGCCGCGCTCCCTCCCCGAGGAAAGTCACTTTATTCCCCGCTCCAACATGGCTGCTTCCCCCGCCGCAGCCTTCAGCTTGCCGCGGCTCCCCGCCGCCGGAGAGCGGCCGCAGGCCGTGCTCGGGAGCCGCCCGGCCGGCCGCTGGCGGTGCCGAGAGCGGCCCGGGTGGCCTCGCGTCAGTCGGGCCGGGCTGCGGGTGTGCGCGGGGAAGGGGCGAGCCGAGCCGCGCTGCGCGTCCCCGCTGCGGGCTGACGCCTCCGCCCGCTCGCAGCGCGGAGGCTGGCACTGAGACGGCCCCGCCGGCAGCCACAGCGCAGGAGGGGCCGCGGGGGAGGCCCGGGCGCCGGCGACACCTAGCGGCCGCGGCGGCCCCGACGCCGACTGAGCCGGTGGCTGCGCGGGGAGCAGGGCGGCCGGGCGGGGGGGCTGAGGGCGGAGCGCGGGGCCCGCGCCGCGGGGAATGCCCCGAGCGGCGGAGGGGGGGCTCCCGCCGCAGCCCGTCCCCCGGCCGCCCTCCCCGCGGGGGAGCGCCCGGCCGAGCCGCGGGGAGCCAGGCCGAGGGGAGCCAAGCCGAGGGGAGCGCTGCTGCTCCCTTCTCGGCGGCCCTGCGCAGCCTCCTCCTCCCGCGGGAGGAAGCGGATCTCCCCGGCAGAGGCTCTCGAGGCCCGGGAGGCCGCCCCGAGGCCCTGCCCGCCGCTGGCCGTCCAGGGGGTCTCCCCGAGCGCTTTCGGGGAGGGCAGTGTGGGAATGGGCGTTTGCTCGCTTCATGTTTTCCGGCCCCTGGCAGTGGGTTTGCGGGGTGATTGAGCTCATCTCTGAGGTAGCAGGCATCCCCCTCCGGCTGGCAATTCAGTAACTGAAGTTAAGGGAAGCCATGTGGCATTTTAGATCGATTTCTAACTCAGTAGCTACAAAAACATCCTTTCCATATTTATTCTTGTGGTGTTTTCTTTCCTTTGTCTCCTGCATTCACAGTCCCCATACCATCCCTCTTCCCTTCCTTGCGATTGCTCTGCAGCACCAACTGCACTTCCTTCCTGTGCTTAGAATCTTTTTTCCCCTCAAAGTGATTCAGTTTGCATTCCCTCACTTCTCAGCCCTTTCCATCCCTAAATTTCTTAGGCTTTGTGTCCTACTGAACAAGACCTAAAAGCTAAAAAATAGTCTTGTGGGCCGGTTATTCTGCACTATCTGTTGTTTTCATATTTCCACCACACAAATAACAAAATATAACAAGAAGGCCAAATCTTAAGTGATTTTAGTGACATGGGTTTGAACTTCAAGTACCAGGTCATAGGCACACTTAGGGCAAAATTGTTCTTTTTTTCCTTTTGGACATCCGCTGATCCTCGCTGCCTGCCTGCTCACTCTCTCTTACTTTGTCAGTTAAAGTTCTGCGTCACGACCACAGGGCCTTTTCTCAAAATGGGTCTCCTGTCATCATGCAGACCGGGGTTACTGACAGACTATACCAGGCCACGTCACGGGCTCCTCAAGAGGAACTAACTCACAGGTCTTTCGAGTCTTTGCTATGCCACACTCCTGTATATGCTGAGGAAGGCCAAAGCTCCATCGCTCTGCAGGCGGGTCTGTGCTATGCTGTGTCTAGGTGGAGACCAGAATGTGTTTTGATTTGCAAGCTCCTGATCTTGAGGAACTCCATGTGCAGCTTGTTCTAGCCAGTCCTTCTCCACAGTAGGGCCAAGTGGGAGCTGCCTTCGCAGGAGCAGTGCCAGCTGAAAATTTCCCTGCTTCCAGCTCCATTGCACCCTTCCAGCAGCACAAGCGAACCAGAACACAGATGAATATGTTTCCCAGTAAACAGAAGTCACTTGCTCTTGCCTAAAAAAGGAGTGCAAGCAGGAAACCACATCTGACATGCACACAAATTCACTTTGCTCGCACTGACGTAGACTTTTGGTGAAATCAGTTTAGGATAAAAAGCAGTAAATATGACTCAGAAACAAACTTGCTGTTTATAGAGACAAAACATGACTACATGATTATGGTCTTTCAAGACATAGGATAGCTACCTTACCTTTGCAAAACTTGTGGGCTTTTTAATAACACAGAGAAAGCAGACATTCAAGCTTTGAACTTCCTGGTAATGCAAAGATATCCCTTACAGATCTCCTTTAAAGCTCAGGACCTACCAGTTTTTGCTAGACCTACCAGTTTTCCTGATCTTTGAATGCTAACAAGATGATGTGTGTTTTGTTTTATCTTATTCAATTTGAAGGCTATTTTGGGTAAGTAATATCATTATAAATGATTCTGTGCAAGTTTGTTATTACATACATGATTTGTAAAACAAGTTCTTGAGACAGCGCAGCAGTGAGTGCATTTATTGCAGCACGTCCAAGTAAGTTATGTTCCATAAATGAGGCACGGGGAGAAGGTGGATTGGAAGTTTATGAAGCCGTGGTTTTGTTTTCAAGTATTAAAAATATCAGTAAAATGTGCTTGTTTTACTTTATACATATTCACGTCTGCATTGATACTTCTGTTATGACGGGAAAAGTAATTATGACAAACAAAAGAAGAAACTAAAAAATGAGTAGTTAGAATGAGTCACCCAAGAAATAAGGGGTTAACAGTGATTGCAGTGCAATGAGAATTTTTTAAAGTTTTCTACTTGTAATGGGGAGAGTAATGAGTTGTTAAGAGGGAGGAGTCTATAACAGTCTAACACTTGATGTCCATTTGGCCTTTGTATCTACCACTACTGGGTGCCCTCAGACAAAGATTTTCACATCTGGGCGAAAGACAGTACAGAAGCAAGACAGAATGACAGACATAAGTTTGAAACGTAGGCACTGATTTTGATTAATTAATCCCATGAGTCTGGTTTTATAGCTATAGCTATTGATTTGTTTTATTATTTAGTGGAATATGTAGCAATCAATCATATTTCCATCTAGCAAACCATGATTATTAATATTTTAAACTAGTTTTAAGATGGATTGGCTGGTGAGCGCAATAGGTCTGCTCTCTAAGCCAGAGAGAACGGTGTACGCCCAGGTTACATGGAATGAATTATTGCCTCTGGACAATCTGATTAAATCGACATCAGCCATTAGAATATAAATCCAGCAGTAGGAATACAGTGCTGTCAGGGGACCAAGATTTCCTGCTTTGAATATGAATACAGTTGCTTTGCCTCTGCATTTATTGAACAGAAGGATGTAGTTATTTTGTGACAGTAAAAGTATAGGAGTTAAATCAGTGAAGTTCACCTAACAGTAGATGGAAACCTTACAGAAACATATGTATTTTTAACACAATGTATGTGGAAAGCAGTTACTTTCCTCCCAAGAGCCAAGTTGACGATCCTGTGTCACAGCAGCAGGAGTCAGCAACCTCGCAGCCAGCCAGCAGTGTGGGAAAGCATTGTGCTCAACTACAAGGGATGCGTTCATTGCAGGGGAAAGACTGAAAGTCTTGGCAGGTAATTAAAAGGGGAAATGATTTTCAAATACAAGATTTTGTTTTGAAATTCAATTGTTGTTTTCTATTGGATGCCAAAAATTTCCGAAGAATGCAATATCCTCTAACTAATTGTATCTGTGCTCTGAGAGAAGAAACAGAGCTATTGTTCTGCTCACAGCATGAGCTATTTATATATTTAGTCTGTGTAGCACTCCTTTCTGTAATGATCATCTTCCACCTACGCAAAACTCCAATCTATTTAAAATAATCAAATTAAGATAGTTTCTTGCTTTCTTATACCAAGCTGGTATTCATATAAAGTATTTTCCAGGTTACTTGGATTTAGTACAATGTAATACTTGTGGGCCTCTAGGCTGAAAAAAAAAATCTCTAACATCACTGGAAGACCAAACCCTTTCCTCTTTGAATGAATGGAAGCAGGAAGTAGCAACAAGAAGAAGGTCACCCTTGCAAGAACCAAAAAGCGATATACTTCTGCTAACAAGAACTGCAGCCATTTCTACCATGATGTGAGTAGCGGATAACTGGCCATTGACTTAGTTGCACTGCATATTTCAGATAGAAACAGGGAAAGCTACTATTTGTTCTTGTAAACCTTTCTTGTTTGCCAAGAAGGAAAGAGTTCCCAAAGTGCAAATAGTGGGGTGTTCGTTATCTACACTTTAGATTTGCATTTGTGTAACTATACTGGTGTTTGGAGACTGATCAACTGCTGGAGAAACTACCATTACTGGAAGGTCTGTGTCATCCTGTGCTTATCCCTTATCTCTTTATTTTGTCATTTTATAGCATATAAATATTTATTATATATGACATGACATATACATATGACATACCATTATCCACTCTTCTCCCTATTCCTTTATGTTGCTTAACATTTCAGTTCCCATATGTAACTTCACAACATCCTATCGAAATGCTACTTAAATATTATTTCTCATTTCCTTATACATTGTATCACTAAATTTTGAAGATTATTTATCATTCACGTAGATAGTAATTTATGTCTTTATAATATCTGAGTTGATGCTTTTATTGATATCCGGCATTTCTGGGACTTGGACATAGAAAGTGTTTACCGGTTGTGCATATTTTTGGGATATGGGGCATTGTTTTAGTGGAAAATCTAGTTTCATTGTTTAATTTGTCTTTATTTTTTTCTCTAGTTGGAGATTCTTCCAACTAATGTAAATTAAGTCTTTCCATGGACTTCTGCAAGAGTCAGGTTAATCCTTTTAGAAGGAAGTTAATAGTATGGAGAGAGACTCTTTCTGTACGTTTTTGCCCTGGTTTGCAAACAAATGGCTAGACACTCCTTTATTTTTCTGCTACTGCTCTGAAAGGCAGGACATCCGGCTTTTCTAAAGCAAAGATATTAGGCCTACCCCAACCCGGTACAATTATCATACTCAGATAGGAAATGGTAAAGTATTTTCTGTAGATTGTCTAAAAATGAGGTTTCTGCAGTAGAAGATAGGTCACTATGAAACTCTAGCCTAGTGAAAGAAAGATTTTTTTGATATTTTGTTTACATTTTGTGTTGGAGACTAAAACCGGTGAAAAGAATTTGAGTGAAACAATGAACATCTGCAGGTAATGAAAGCTGGTCACTTGTGTATGCACATCTCTGCTGCTTTTCCTTTTCAAGTACCCTTCAGGGTTACGCTTCTCCCTTTATGAAACAGAAATCTGAAATGGCAGGGGAAGAGGCTCCTGTTCTTCTCCTCTGTTTCTTTCATGCAGGTTCAGTGTCCCGGACAGAATAGCAAGCATGTCTTTCTCTTCTTCATTGCAAGTAAATTGCTTCATAGAAATTTGCAGTCATTACTCACTGAGTTGATTAGAAATGCCATCAGTGAGTCTCAGAACATTTGTACCATTGCCAATTCAAAGTACTTAGTGGATTTGAAAATAAAGCACAAAATACACAGAGACTCCTGCAGTTACAAGATTATAGGTGTCAAACTTATGATTTTTTCCTTATTGTAATGGTTGCTCTCTCCAGAGAGTTTTAGGACTTAAGTGAAATTGCTTTCTGTCACGACAGCTGGTTACCTTCCCGTAATCCTGTTACATAAAAATGAAGTTTGTTCCAGCAAAGATGGTATCTATTCAGGGGAAGATGAAAACAGATCATTCTCAAATTTATGTTTTTAAGGCTGAACAGGAAGGTGTGGAGAGACATGGGAATAAAACAAGTGGGACCGGAGCTAAAATCTGATGTAGAGAATATGCAGACTATGAGAAAGGGCACATGAAAATGGAACCAGGATACGTAGTGTAGTGGAAGTTGGAGATAAAATGAAGTACAGGAAATCTGGGGACAGAATGAAGTGGGTTGAGGGAAACATAGGCTACTGTAGGGAGGACTGAGTATTGCACACATTGTTCTGTGCGCCGCAAGTCAAGGGTATACGATGTATTGTTGATGCGCAGAGAATTCCTTACCTATTCTAGAGATCCCTGTGCACGCTCAGATCAACTACATTTTGGAGTTTTTTGTGGACTGGCAGCTGGCTGTCAGGACTGCTTTCAAATTCATAATGGTAGCTGTTGAGATGTCAGTGGGAGATAGTCTATGCAAAACAAGCACTAAGGTAAGAGAAGGGGGACAGGAGGAGAGCTGGGATGGATGAAAGAGAATGCAAGAGAGAAGATACAGAAAAAGAATGCAGGAAATTAGGAGGTAAGTAGATGTAGGGCTTTACCTGGCAGTCTAGGCCACAGGCTTTTACTGTCCTATAATCTTAGCAACACTAACTATGCAGGGTAGATAGGCAGAATTAAGATGTTGCTTTTTAATGCATTACTGCCCCAGCTAGTTGCCCTACCCTTCTGCTGAAAGTTGTTACACCCTGAGGGAGAGGAGACGGGAACCATACCTGTTTCCCTGTATACTGTGGCAATTAGCTTTTAACCACCAGTGAGGACATTGAGGCAGGTGAGTCAGATGCCTATAGTTTCTTCTGCCACACCTCCTACACGGATGGTACCCTCTGGCAGACAGGCAGGACAAAGTAGTGTGGTCTGTAATTTTTTTTAAATCAGCACAGCCAGATCAGTCAGGCTTAACTAATTTTTGCTGTCCTATGAATCCTCCTGCTTTAGGCAGCTGTGTGTATATTCATATGTTGGTGCTCTATTTGGAAGACTGCAACCAAGTGAGAGAGAAAAAAGGGTGGCATAAAAATGGAAGGGTATAGATGGCAGCTTCTACCTGCTCATGGAAAGAAAAGCTTCCTCTTAGGTGCCAGTGAGAAACTTTACACTTCTGCATGTGCATTTAAGGTTGAATTTTGATCCTGGGCTGGCTTTCTTATGAAGAACCAAAAAAAAAAAGACAATTAATTAAACTAATATGTAACATATGGCATATTTCTGACACTGATAATATCAAACTGCATCTATAAATGAGATTAATAATTTCTGCAGATGTAAAGATAAAAAAAGAAGAGGTCACTCATAAATTCCAATTGGCTTAATTATGGAATTCCTCACTGATTTCTTTTTGTGTAGCTTCTTGTTATTTACTTTGCCAAATTGTTGACTGATCAACTAAACTGTTCTTTAAGTCAAGCACAGCATTTTTCAAGCTCTGTTTCAGCACAGTATAAAATAATTAGAGCTATAAACAAGAAAGAAGCAGGAATGCCACAAACCCCCACATATCTATTACTTGTCATCTGTAGAGTCTAGCTGTTACCACAGAAGCATGTTAAAATTAAATGCTGAGCTTTATTTAACGTACTTATTTGTTCTCTCCTTCTTTGCCTTTACCGTTCTTATTTCAAAGCTCTTTTGTTCACTTCACAACATGGCATATTCATGGTTATGTAGATACTTATAATCTACAATAAATTGCTGTACAATTATCCTTAGCTTTTAAAAACAAACAAATGTTCAGTTGGAGCTTTTGTAGCCACTACATAGGTGGCTGTTACGGTTAGTTAAGTATTTTGCAGGACAGATATTAATTTATATCAGTTTGTAGACCATACAAAATTTAGGATAAATGTCTACTAGAAATCAAAAAGAAAAATAATAAAAAAGAGGAAGGGAGTATGTACTTGAAATTCCATATTAGCGTGATTTCAGCTCATTAACATTCACATGCAATATTTTGTTTTGAAAATTAATTTACCTTTTTTATAATTCATCAAAACAGTTTATTTTGCCCACCAATAAGCTCTCCATAGAAACAGTCGTATCTTAGTAACACACCAAGAATAGAGTTCAGGGAATACACTGCATCTGTGTATACTACCCTTAAAGAGACATTTGTAGTTGTTAAAGGGAATATGAGAATTGTCCTTCTGCAATTGTAGCGGGCACAGGACTGCAACACAACATCTCGGTGCTTCCTAGATTGATCTCCTTAACGTGTGAGATACAGGTCACTTCTACCTGCATTATTCCTTGGCCTTTGTAGGAGCATATCAGCAAAGATGTCAAACTGCTGTCCATTACAGCTGGGGTTTTATTTTTTGGTTTTAATTGGATACTAGCCAATGAACTGCACAAACACTTTTTGCTTTTGGCCATTGTCAACTGAATTCAAAACTGTTTTGGCTACTGCCCGATTTTCTTCCTAGTCTTTCTACATAGAAAAATCTTGAAAATCTTATCGGTGGTGTTACCTCATGCGAATTTGTAGTTGCTCTGTTGGGCACTCCTTTTCCACCATGTCAGAGGCCAGCTGGACGACTCCAGATGACCCTAGGTTTACCAGGTCTCTTACTGTTTTTCCCTTTCCTTTTTGCTCTCCCGTGGTTGCTGTAGGGCACCTGTTTGTCCTCTGGCACCTCACTTTGTTCTCTCTGTTCCTTCCACGCGCAGTGCTCTCTCTGAAGTGATCCAGGGGAATGATTACGATGACATTTGAGCTTCTCTGCAGCACTGTGTCGATATTTACACTGAGCTGATTATTAGCAAGTCCAGCATATGACTACACTGTAAAACTGACTTAGTTTAACTAGTGCTTCAGGGAAAAAGCATCAAGAAGTAAGAAGTGGTGCAGGGGCTATGTGTACCTTACATGTTTGGCCTGGGCCTCTGCCCCAGATTGGGTTGGGGCCGTGCTATTATTTTGTCCAGTTAAAAAGGGACGAGGCATGCTTTTCAGCTGATTCTTAGAGGGCTTTTTAGTTATTAATTGCTGCATCCCAGCTGAGTGCAATGCCTGCCTTGGCTGGTTTTCTTCTCTGATTCAAAATAACCCAGGCCATTTAACACTACTGTAGAGTAGAGGGTGTCCTAACCCTGGCCCTCCACAGAGGCTTTTAAGATGTCAGGCAACAGAACATCCTATCCTGGGTTTTGATTAAGGGAAAGGGTGGTTATCAGCTTTGGTTTCAGGCCCAGACTAACTGAGGGAATGAAGACCGAGTCAAGATATCTCTTGTCTCAGCATGCAGTTATTAAAAGAGCATGTCTGGAGGCAAAGAAGAGGCCTAGGAACCAGGAGAAACTGGGCAGATTTAAAAAGAAACTCTCTTTCCCTCTGTGTGTGGAGAATGAGGCAGAGAGAAAGCATCTGCTGAAACACGGTTTTAAAAATTCTGTATTTGTGTAGTTAATCAAAATTTGCAGCACTGGCAGGCAAGCTATTTCAGAATAAGAAACGGGGACACTGGGAGGAGTCTTTTTTTTGTTCCAGGGGAATGTTAGGGTACTATGAACGGCCAGCGATGTTTTAGGAGGCTGAGTGAGGATGAAAGAGGAGGCTGCGGTGTGAAAAAAAGCAGCAGAGTTTTAGAAGCCATGGGGGCTTTTACACCCTTCTCTCACAACCTATGTATGCCCACCCCACCCTAGAGACACTCTTCCCTCAGTTCTCTGTGGCTATGGCATCTCCACGCTCAGGTCTCATGCAGTTGTCAGTCCTCACTCTACAGCCTGCATCATCTTTCAGCAGCCACAGTTCGCTTCCTTTACCTTCCACGCAGATCGTAATGGGGCAGATCAGGGACCTTTTCCTGGTGGTGAGAATGGATGCGGAAAAAGGAAGAAGACAGAGCACCGATAAGAGAGCAGGAAGGCCTGCAGTGATACTGAAAGGTGTCTATCTGGAGGGAAGAGATTCAGCCTAAAGCAGCTGATCTCCTCTCCTAGGCCTTAGCGGAACTGGCAGATTGCTGCCCTCAGCAGCTGTCAAAGGCTGGGTCTACATTAGCAATTTGTTTCAAAGCAATAGTGCAGTTTGGAGGAAAATCCTGTCATTGTCTCCATTTACCATGTGGTGTTTCAGTTCTCAGAGTGGTTTTGGTGCATACAAACTAAATTCCTGAAGGAGGAAATGAAAACAGCAGCTCTGCTTCAAATCTGCTCCACATGCACCCTAGTGCTAATGGGGACAGAAGGTTCCAAAATAGCGTGTGAGCTGCATTGTCACAAGGTCCTCTAGCACATACCTAACACTTCTTCTCCTCAGAAAGCTTTGAAACACATGTGTAGCGGAGGTGTTTGGCTCCGGGGACCAGGCTAAATATAATCCAGAATAAACCCCCAAAACACATATCATGGAAAAATGAGGTGCCTCAGTATCAAATGTTTCGTTCTACTGATCCACTCCTAACATGCTGAATTACTTCCTCATGAAAATACTGCCTACTTTGCCTGTACGTTGAGCTGGCTTTGGAATATGGCAAATCTAACATAAATATGTACCTAGAATGTTTCTTGTATCTGATGGGGGGATGTGCACCCAGTTTAATTATATATGTTAGCTTTTAAGACAGCTCTTTAATCACTATTAATGTTGCTCATCTTAACTTGAATGGAAGAGATACAGCAAAACCTGCCAGCGATCACAGTAGCCAGTATGCTGGAACCGTAGCCGAGGATACAGGGAGAGCTGTGGAATTGTACCCCAGGAAGGGTAAAGACACATGGGCTGAAAACTGCACCAGTAAGATGCCTACCCACCAAGAAAAAAAAAAAGGCGTAGCTGGGTGAATAACTGTGACAATATAATTCTCTCTTAAACGGAAGCTACTACGTGCCTGCTACAAGAGTAGAACAAACCAAACAATGTTTAAGCCAGAATGATGAATGATGGAGCAGTCAATACTTACTAATATAATTACAAAATGGTATAAATTCTTAACTGTTGTATTGTCTTCTTTTTTCACTTTTCCTATGATTTCCATTTATTTATGAGCTTCTTTATTTGCATAGCTCAGTGACAGCACTGATCTAAGCTTCTGCAAGTACTCTCTGCTCTGTGCTGCTATTGTCACTTACAGTCAAGGTTTAGTTATAGCTGCTCCTAGAAGCCATATCATGCCCCCATCCCTCATATATCCTACTGTGAATTGAAAACATGTTCTAACAAAATGTTATGAAAGGGCATGCAAGATTAGAAAGACATTTTTTGGTATGGAAAATTCTCATGTTCTTTAGGAAGCTGTAATTTGTACAGTTTAATCTTTTTTCTTACCATGTCAGATAAACCTAGACATTCTGCTCTCAGATGATAGCACGTTTGGAGATCTGAGAGAAACAGGGAGCTGCTGGAACATATTGCAGAAGCCTAAAGCACTTAGCAACAGAGAGAGTGTGGGATGCAGCGACAGAAGCCGGAATGTGGAAACAAGTGACATCGAGGCGGCTGCTTGGGAAAGAAGAGCTTTTACTTTGTTTATAATTTCAGTAATTCTAAAGAACTTTGCAGTGTGGGAGGTCACTGTGGTCTCTGACTCTGCATATATTGTTCTCTGTGTGACTGTTTTTCAAACTCCTATGATAGTTATTACCCAAGAGTTCTGGATGTATTAATTTCCTTTTGTATTTCCCGTTTCTTTAAAAAACCAGAGAAGTAAAATTAAGGTATTTATTTTGCTTCAGTTTATCTTGTTAAAACATACTCATGTGACATGCGCTATGAAGAGATGCATATCAGGAAATAGCTTGATTGCAGAGCTTGATTCTCCACGTACTAATATAACTCTCTTTCTGCATACAGTGAAGCAGCATTCTTATTTTGTAATAGGTCCAGTCTTTAAAATCATAATGTGTTCTGGAGTGATACGAGCATTTACCATTATGATTTTTAGTGCTTTGCACTGGAACATCCTGGTAGTGTACACTGATGATGGATGTCAAATAACTAGTGAAGAGAAGATGGCTGAGGTGCTGACCAGGATAAATAAGAGTTGAAATAAAGAAAAAACATCTCTGACATCAGAGTGAGTTTTAGAAGGGGATTCAGAAATCAGTGTGTTTCTGAGCTCCGCAGGTCCCACTGAGGTAGAAATTATCTGGAGAACTGGAATTTTACTCAGCAATTGCTGGAAACTTACTGAATGCATATGCATCTGCAAATGCAAAAATCTCCCTTCCTCTGAACAGTTATTGTGCAGTTTAAATGGAGGGGCTGCACAGCTCTAGAGTTGAAACAAAGGCCGTAGGCTATACAGGATGCTTAAGGAATTCGGAAACCTTATCATAAACGTTACATTTTGTATTTAATGAGGGTTGAACTAGCCATTAGCTTGTATTTTCTTTTTCCTCTCTGTAAATCTCTCTTGTGGTTTGCATTATTCAGTAATCTAATTGTGTCCACTTTTCAGGTATTCTCCATTGAAAATAATAGTCAAAGGAAATTACAGAGATGTACTAAATTATGATAATAATAGAGGTGCTACAGAAATGCATAGAACAGAAAAAAAGATTAATAAATTCATATATAACAATGATGCCCAAGAAACTATTCGTATTGAAATCTAACAATTTTATCTGTTCACTGACTAGTACAGCGTAGAATAGTTTCAGGCTACTGTTGATATTCTTTAACTGCACATGTGACCTGTCATTGAGTAACCGGCTTTTTAAAGGGAACTGGATTCAGCCTGGCTAGTGATCAACTGTATAGTTCCAAAACGCTGCAGTAATTTCAGTTATTAGAATGCAGTAATCATCTTACACTAAATGGCAAAATTAAAAAAGAAAAAAAATTAAAATGAAATGAAATGAAATTTAAAAAGGACACAAAATTAAGTCACCAGACCAAAGCTGGGTAACAAATGTGTTACCAAGAAAATTAATCTAGTACAGAGACATCCCTAGACTGTAAGAGAAGTGTAGTGTAGACATTATCAAATCATTCAGGCTACAACAGGGTGAACTTGAAAAGTCATCCCATGACACTTATGAACAGCAATCGCTTCAAGCCTTCCAAAACACACTGGGACCTCTTACAGCTCACTAATGAAGAGAAGATCTTCTTGGCCTGAACCTCCCTAGCTCCCTTTGCTTAGGAACAACCCTGAAGAAATGCTCCACCATTTATAACCTCAGGGCAAAACGCTTTCCTTGAGGAAGTTTCCCACAGGTCCCTGTCTGCAAACTTTTCAGGGACTAAGCGCCAGACAGTCTCTTTGCATTTTAATGTCTCTCTTCCATATTAATATTAATAGCTACAGAGCCCCAGAGAGGACGTATCACCTGTTGAAGAGGTTTAAAGACTGGAAATTCCAGCACCATTGCTAAAACAGATGCCTTGACCTACTCCCACTTCATGTTTTTCCTTTCGTCTTACTTTCTTCTTCTGTTGCTCTCAGCTACCGCCTTTCTCTTCTCCTAAGGAAGACCATTATCTCATTATCTCAGATCACTGCTGTACCCAGCATACATAATTGCCACCATCAACCCTGAATTCTCTGACTCAGAAAATGTAAGTCAGAGGCTTGAGGGAGCTCCACCTGCTCTGTGGAGATCTGCCCGACCCCCTCACCTTCCCATTCAGCGCTCCTACTCTCTGCCTTCTACTCCAACTGCTTCTCTGAAAAACATCTTAGATAATGGAAATTGTAGGAGCAGCCCCACCTTTGCCTCGGCTGAAATTCTTCATTTTTATTTTTAAATGGTGCAAAAGCTTTTCCAAAGACAAAAAAGAAACACTTCAGGATGCTACTAGATACCGTATTCTTCGTGATAACAAATTAAGGCCCTTTTCCCTAGAAAATGAGCCTGGAACCCCCCTTTTAATGTGTGAAAGCAGCCAGCATCACTATAATGCAGGGAGCTGGAGCTAGATACTAGTCAGGGTTGCTGTTATCAAAGGGAAGTTTGCCTTATTTTAGATCTGAGAAACTGAGGCCTAGGGTCTGCCACAGGTAACTTAATCTTGTTCCTTGCCCAAAAACCCAAACGACAACAAACATATATGAGAAAGTGAAAGTATCTCTTTTAGGAAGAATTCTGAATAAGGTATTATTTTTTCTTTTTAATTTATTTCCCTCTTCTGTCCAGATCATCTCTCACTATACTCCTGAGCAGCCTCTGGGGCTGTACTTGAGAGACCTACTTCCATCAGTGTTCAAGGCATGATTTCTTTTCTCTTAAGAGAAGACTCCCCTCCTGAGATCCTACTCTTTAGCATCATAGACACTTGGGATGTTGCAGCCCATTTTCCTTTCTTTTTCTCTGCTGTTCCTTGTGACTTCTCCCCTTCACCCCTTTGTTCTGTCTTTGCCTCCTTGCCCAGTGCTTACTGTGGATTCCCATATTCTCTCTGGGCTCCCTCCTCTTCTTCCCCCAAAACAGAATACAACTCACATGCTCTTTTCCATCCTGTACAACCACAACAGAAGTTGTACTATCATCTACTACAGTTCCTTCTCCCTATATGCCAGGTGCCGCATCTTACAGCCCTTGAGCTTTCCAAGGCAAATCGCAGTCTCTTACTGCATCCTGCTAGCAACAGTCTCTCCCATCTTGTCATTTCTATATTTTTATGTTCCCAGATCCTTCACTTTGTGCCCCTGTGGTACTACGAATACCGGCCATTAAATGTGCACCCACACTATGCAAAGTAGCACCCAATCAGAAATACACAACATGATCCCAGACACACTAACTTCAGAGACAGACTGTTCTGGTACGTCCTTCTGCTGTAATTACATTGTTTTGGTATTTCCACACAGCACAGCACTATGCCAAGTGGCTAAGCCTGTTTAGAGCTGGCTCAGATGCTGCATCTGACTCCAGATCAGGACTGGCAACAGAGTCATCGGACCCGTGACTGAAATTGGGATTTGGCCTTATGGCACTGGTCAACTCATTTCCTTTTCTTCTTACACTTCTGTGAAAACACACCAGTTTTCACTCTCCCTGAACTATCAGGCTCTTGCAAACTATAGATCATATAGGTGCTGAAAAGTCCCAGAGGAGAAGCATTCTTTGGAGTGTGCATGTTGCTGAGTGAGGGCTAGGTGGGTATTGCTGGACATCTGAAAGAACAGCAGGAGCAGCATTATAGTAAGACAGACACTATTCTCAGACACACCTCTTAGTATGTGTTTTAAGGAAATTATTATGGGTTCTCTGGAGGAACCATGTACATCTGCAGCACAGATAAGGGCAGCCTCTCTATTCTTTCAGGCCCTGCAAATGATTGTAGTAAAACAGTGTGAACAGAGCCATCATACTGAATCTTCAGGTATGTGACTGGTCTTCTGCCTACCAACTGAGCTGCACAGACAAGGGATCTCTGGGTTAGGGACAGTATTTACATGTAGATGGCCTATGGAGAGTAGCCTGGAAAAAATGGAGGCTCCTAGGAAAGTACATGATGCATTAAGTTTGTCATTTTAAGGAAATGAACCAAAGATCTAAAGAAAAGGACGTTGTAATTCCAGAGCTGGAGAACACTTTTTGTAGCAGAGCTTAATGATGTGGTCCTTTTTTCTTAACTAAATCATGGGACAAACTGCAAACCAGGAGTATAGGCCCTATTTGTAAACTTTAACCTTGAAACAGATACCATACCTTATGCAATGTGCTGGCATGTTTTGTTAGGTATTTATAATCACTGCAGTTTTGTCATCATGTTTAACTTGTGGCATAAAGTTTGTAAGCAATTTCTATCTCTCTGCAAAGAAAAGTATAGGTAGCACTGATATCTTAGAAGGCTTTTGTCTTCAAGTATAGATATTTTAAAAAGCAACTCTCCAGACACAGCATAATTGTTTTTCATATTGCTTCAAAAATTTTTGTTTCCCAATTAGCAAAGTAGGCTATGGCTATATTAACAAGGAAAGCAGTGCAATCGGAGCAGATCTGTGCTGTGAAACAATTAATCCCAAGGACCAAATGTTCACATAATGCACTTTTCAGAGGTTTTACTTCAAACTCGTTCTAGTCTGTTCCTACAGACTGGATCTCCAGTACCAGCTGGAGGATGTCAGGTGTGCTTGTGGAGCGCACATTTCATCTTAGTTCCATTCAGAAGGAGTTCAACCCATGCACTCAAGATCACTCTGTAACATTAAACAAGTGCAGGAGCTGGGGATGCTTCGAAAGTGCACTCTTGATCCAAACCAAATTGCTAATGTAGATGCATTCATAATCTCAGATCTACAAATTAGCTTGGGTTTTTTTTATTCATGTCTGATACCTAGTGATTATGTTACTGATTACTAAATTGTATTTAAGTTACCTGTGTGCTAACTCAGATGGATGTATAATGCTTTATTTCAGTGAAGTTGTGTCTATCTTCTCTAAGGAATCATTCTGTCAGACTTATAATGGGATTATACAGGTACAACATAACAAAATTTGCTCCTTTAAGGATAATTTATTAAGCAACTCTATTGCTAACAATACAGAAGGAGGAATAAAATCTAGCTCACTTACTTTGGTTCTATGAAGGTAAATACCATGCTTTTGTCTCTAAGTGTAATAGATATGCCAGAGTATACAAAGTAGATCCAATGAGTAAAAGATAGCCATTTTAATATATGCATACTAATAGATAAAGAGCCATATGTCAACTTGAAAGCATTTTAGTAAAATTTTCAAAACTTGCTACCAAAGTTTCCTCTACATTTGTGTGGCCAAGGTCTACATGCTTTTTATTATTGCATCAATTAAACATGGTAAAGTGCTGATAGCAATTTCTATTTTTTCTAAAGTGCCATCATGTAGAGAAAATACAATAGTTTGATCTTTCTAATTTGAAATTCTGAGGGAGAAAAGGGTAGATTACAATTTTATTTAGAGCATCTCTTGGATGAAAGTAAAAATGTAAAGAACAGACTGATAGTATGCTGACCAGAAATGTATGTAGTTGTATATATAATGTATATAATTGTCTTTTGTATTCTATAAAATGGCAATACAAATTGCTATGCTAAAGGAATGGGTGGTACTATTGATATATTTGTAAGTGGCTAATTGCATGGGTTCAGAGTAATTTTTGGAGAATGGGAAGTAAAAGTCTCCTGTTCATTAGAAAATAGATACTGTCAGAGTTACCAGCTTGGCAGTTTAAGACTTTAACAGAATGATGAAACTGCAAGAATTAGGACCCATTGCCTTTTTTCTCTAAAAACCTATAATAGGGATATTGAAAACAGACCTGAAAAATGTCATGTGTAAGATCTCAAATTAATAAGATGATTGAAGGATTCTTCACTCACATAACTTTCCAAAAATTACATCACTGTTTCTTAAATAGGGATTCCCAACAGACTATATATATTACAGATTATTTGCCGATACTGTTTTATTCATTTTTTTCTTTGTTACACTTTGATGCTAGATGAAAATGTATGTTAAGGCACACAAGCTAAACTTTATTGAATTACAAATAACCAAGACCTTTATTCTGTTATTGTTTTTGTATTTTATATAGGTATGTATCTTTTACTGCTTCCCTTTCTCTGCATTCTTTTTTGTTCATCTCAAAAGAGAGAGCTCTCAGCCTAAAGATTCACATGAGTCCAGCTCAGTCCTGGAATACTACTCCATCCGAGTTCTCTCTGCATCAGAGAGAAGTTCAAATGTACAGCTAATAAACTTCACTTAGTCTGCCTATTAAGAGAGGTATGTTTACAATTTTGTGGGGAGTCCTTCAGTCTGAGGAAGAAGGATTAAATGATCTCATTCTGATTGATAAAAGTGTTTCCAAGTTACTCTATTGACATTTAATATCATTTTAATAAAATATTATAAAATTCTAAAGTATTTTTGAAGTAGACTAAATGTTGTTAAATATAAGCCCTAGCCAAAACTTCTAGCAAAAAGACAATCTGAATAAAATCAAAACAGAAAAAAATCCTAAGCATTAAATAGAAATAATAATAAACATGCATAGCAAACAAGGGTGGCTCAGAAAAAGAAGAAAGAGATATAAAAGTATCAGCTATTTTAAACTTACTGCAGTCAAAATTAGAAATTGCTTGGCATGCTGATGATGACATGCAGGACCAAACACCAGGAAGAGTAATATTTTTTATTTAATAAAGGCACTCCACTCCCATTAAGCATTTGCATACTGCTATTCTTGTTGAAACTAATACTGAAAATAATGGTCTGCCCTTTAAAGTGTTAAGGAAAAAAAGGCTAAAGGAAGGCTTACTTCAACCATATTAGCTCTAACAGATCTACTTCTGCTCTCCAGCTTAATTTCTGTGGGCTTACATATCAGTGGCAATCAGTGGTTTACCACCAAAAGAAGTCAGAATCCCTGCGGGAAACACCTGCATTTCTACCCATTCTTGTTAGCAGCTGGTTGCAAGTCTGGGATTTTAATCTTCCTTCTAGCAACTATTTACTTTTCTTTAGTGCCATTACACTTTTTGATATTGTAGATTTTCCTACAGCCCTACTAGGGATTTAATGATCCAGTATCTGCATTTCTATAGATATACTGATAAACATATAATCCTGTTTCTGGACAGTTTTTATTTCATAAAATAGGATCAGGCAACAGCACCAATTGCTCTAAAAATAAATTATTCTAATTTTTACTTAAACTGAAATAAAGCCAACATGCCCATGTTCCGCTATTCCAGGAACTAGACAAATAACCTTCTCACGTGTGTGTAGAATGCAAAAAAATTACTTGTTCTTAAACATTAATTTTCTAAAATTCTAAAGTACTGAGATAAAAGCTCATAATGACCTGGATTATTACATATATCATTATTAGAAATAATATTATTAGAAATAATATATACTGAGATAATATAATAATATATACCAAAAGGTCATAATGGTATATATTATTAGAAAGAATAACCTAGAAAATATAATTACATAGAAAAATAAAAAAAAGTATTGTTTAAAAATATGAGATATCCAAATAACTATGTGAAGACAAAGATTTTTCTTCTCCTTCCTTGAATAAGCAAGGCTTAATAACCAACAAATAACTACTCTTCCACATTGCATAATTTTCTACTGCTGACTTCCAAGCTGCTAAATCTCCTAGTCCAAGGTCAGGCTATTGCCCAAAACAATTTCTGTCAGCTGCTTGAACAAATCTCAATCAGCAGATGCTTTGACCTTGGAGTGAAATATTCTGGCAGGTGAGTGAGAAACTAATAAGAATGGAAAATGGAAACAATGATGCCAAAAAGTTTCAAAATTCATTCTGTAATGCAATAAGAAATGGCCTGAACAGAAATGCATTGATCTAAAAATATTGGAGGTCATCACCAGGTTATTTTAGGTCTCCTTTGTTTGTTGCCAATGGTTAATTCCTAGAAGAGTCTATTTTGATCCTGTGAGTACTCCCGGACCAAATGCACAACAGAGAAAGTGTCATGATAAGGATGCATTTGGCTACTCGGGAGTTATATATACAAACAATAGTGTTATTTTCCCAAGATGATTTCTATCCACAGCATTTGTAGCAGCTCAGAATTATAACAGCAAATGTGGATCAGGAGACTATGAATAAAAATGCACTGTCATACTTGGCTTCAAGAGAGATTTGGGAAGGTCTTCAGAAGTAATTTATTTCCTGGAATAGGCTATACTTCCTCTCATTTAAAGTTTGTCTTGAGAATCTTTATGAAATGAAGAAAATGCATGATGGTTTTAAACAAAACATGTCACTACTTTTTTTCCAAAATCAAATCTTAACTACTAGATGCCTAGCAATCACCTTAAGTTGAATGCAGCTATAATAGAATTCATTTCCATGCTCCATCTCTGCTACTTCTTTTCTCACATTCCATAGAAAATATAATAATCTTGCTTGCCTCTCTGCTCAATAAATTGGATGTTGTCTTTAGCTCAGGCCTCTCTCTAGGTTTTTATACATACAGCTAAGTGTTTGGCATTTTTAATGTGTTTCTAAGATGCAGCTTTCATGCACATCACTGAAAATCTTGTTTAGACCTTCACCTTTTCATGACTGGAAAGGATTTACAGGGATTTTGTGCAAGACTTCTTTATTATAGCTCTAAACTAGCCTTAGGCATAGCTTCTTCATTAGAAGAACCCCTACAGCTTCCTGAGATTTGAGATAAGATCTCTGAGTGAGACAAGAAGTTTACCTCCACGGTCTGTCTAGTGAATCAAAATTAGTACATCCTCAGAAGAAATATTTGCAGGTCCCTGGAAGTCTTTCCAAAATAAGCTATATCAATCAATGTCTACTTGAGTAGAATGTACTTGTAAACTGGAATAAAGCATATCTTACTCAAATAAAGAAAATAACAGGAATTTTAGGCAAACTATCTCATTGAAGCAATAGTTCCATCTTTTGGAAAGTCACTAATGGACTTCGATGTGTCCAACTGCTACCTTAGGTACTTAAGTCCATAAAGCAGATCTCAGAATCTGTTGTGTTTCAACTTAAACCTCTTACAAACTCAGCTATATAAAAAAAATGCTGCATCTCCCTCCCCAAAGACTGTTTAACCCACTCAATGCATAACAATACAGCCTGAGTGGGAGAGTCAAATCTCACAGATTGTTCACGCAAATATTACACATTCCTACACTTTCGGGGGGGGGACGACAACCCAACTGAACAAGATCACTTCTCCCATGTAACACATTTTCTGCAAATCAACTGAAATTCATCTATATGCCTAAGAATATTTCCCTAATGACAAAAAGAAACTGAGAAAACCTTTTTGTGAGCATTCACACTCACATTAAAAAAAAATTACTTCTATATTATAACCTTGAAAGCTTACGCTTCCTCTTTAGAATTTGGCACTGAAACCTTTCATATGATACAACCAAAACACAGTGACAACTGTCACCCCAAACTTGAACGCAGCTCCATAAGAACCTGGCAGTTGCACAGTTCTCAGTCATTGCAGTTCTTTCTCATGTTGATCACTCTTTTCCCTTCCTCTTACTACACTGACGCACTAGATCAGAAAGGAAGCCAAGAGCCATTTTCAACTAAAAATGTAGCATTTTCCTTCTCTTAGCATTCACTTGCATTAAAACTGTCCCAGATCTGCTTCAGGCATATCTTAAAAGACCACCAGTTGCTCGTCAAAAGATTCACGAAGTTCAGCTACCTTGTTAAGGTATGTTCCAGAGTTCAGAGACGATTCCATTGTTTGACAAATTTTGTATACTGCTCAGTGACAGGAACAGTGATGGAATACAAGTATGTGTCACCATCTCAGTAAAGGACTCGATCTGCTGCTTTGTTTGAAAAGCAGTGCAATCCTTCCTCTTTAGGTGCCTCCAGCTCTGTAGGCGCTGTTTTTTTATAATGTTGCTATCTGTATTGTGTCCTAAATAAGCCATTTCCACCATCTTTTTACATTTCCCTACCTTTGCAGTCAGGCATGTACCTTCCTAATTCAGGACATGTTTCTTCATGGTACAGCAAAAAATACAAATGCTATCAAAACATGACAGTGTATCTCTCATCGCCTTGCTAACTTTTCCATGGAAAGGCAGCAGGTACCCTTAGATAAGGTTAGGAATCCACAAATTCTGTTTGAAATATAAAGGCAGATTTAAGTAAGGCATCTGAGTCTAAAGACACTCAGTAAGCCACAAGCAGCTCTACCAAATGGCCCTAAAGCACCAAGGGCAGAAGGATGGGAAGGAAACGATGACAGTATAATCCCCCACAGCTGCCCATAAAAGCCCTGTATTCCCACATCTGTCTCATCAGTTGTGGGTAAAGTGCCACAGATTTTGATAGCAATAAACTTGCACGTCTGCTGCACCTCTCTGCTTCCTGTACAGTGAGTTAATTGAAAGGTACATTGATTCCTGCAAGTGGTTTGCTTCTTGTGAGCTCAGTAAAAGTTCTTCCTTTTTCTCCTCCGATTGGACAACTTTCATTGCATTTATAAAATATACTCCTGGCATTCGGCAACTTAGTTCACCTCTTCCAGCTACCTGATGGCTTTTTAAGGACCTTTATCAGGCCGTTTAGAGCTCTTCTTTTGCATCATATCTGATTCCCTTATACCATGTGAATAGCAAATGCTGTACTGTCACGTAAGACATTTTGTTTCTCTTGGTCCTTGACCATGTTTTCCTTGCCTAATTCACAAACTGAACTTCTCCATAGCAATCAGCACGTACCTGCCACCACTTCTTTCTCTAGAGTTACTTCTGTTTTTTAAATCCAACAACGCACTCCCACTCAAAGGGAGAGAACTGTGGATTCATACTGGCGCTTATGACCAGGCAGGCATACTGCAAGTAGCGTAAATACAGATCCCAGTTCTGAATACGCTAGTCAGTAAATATGTTAAACATTATTTTAAAGTCCCATGTCTTCATTAGCCTATCAGCCTGAAGATGCTAAGTGGTGGCCCAGAATCACCTCAACTCAGACATTTTTCCTAAAAGCATCAAGGAAGAGATGACGTAAATGTATCTCTTTCATCGCTGGGGACTGTCAAGTTACCCTGCAGAAATCTGGTAATACAGCATCCATGACTGACTCTGTCTCTGAATATCAAACAGCAAAATCTATAGGCACCGTAATTCAGGTGTACATTTGCTACAAGCATCCTAGGAAGGGATCTGAACATGCATCTCAGAATTACTCATAGGAAACAAACTTTGATTGAAGGACTAAATACGGCTTGGCAGACGCTACCTCAGCCCCTGTACCCTGATACCACTGGACACTCTTCCTGCCCAACTCTGCTGTGATCATACAGTGTTTCCCCACTTTGTTTGCTCTTCACACAAGTGGAACTGACACATGAGAAGTAAGCAGGCAGCTTGATGAGTTAGCAGCAAAGTTTTTCTCCTTTCCGACTCAAGCATACTCTTGGCCCTATAGCCATGAGAGCAGACACTTCCTATATGGGTTTTTACTAAGTTAACTCTTTGTGGGTCCTTCTGTTTCTGAGGCAGCTTCCTCATATCTGACCTGGTGGTATTAAATCACAGGTTGCTGTGACCTCTCTGCTTGGGTCAATGGATTTACCTAAATTCCATTTCTTGGGATCCTGTCTGTGCCAACTCTCCATAATCTCACCTACTTTCTCCCTAATTTTACCGTAATTCAGGTTACTATCTAAATGTTCACCTACCAATGATGAATCAATCATTAGCCTTCCAATCAACAAATCACATTTTTTTTGGGCTGTGGGGACATATGTAATTAAAAGAATCGCTATAAACTTTCCAAGTCATACAGGTACTGATATGTATACTCCATTTTTGGAGGAAATTCTCCTATCGTGGTTGCAACTTCAATAGCCATCACTCTCTTGCTGTTTTGTATACACCACGCTTTTCTCTGTAAACATCAGATTATGCACACTGTAAGCTTCTGAACAATCTATAATCTTTCTGAAGTTAAAAAGTTCTATTCATTTAACTATAAGCCTTTTTGACTTTTGGACCCATTAAATGTTCGACCCATTAAATGTTAGATGGAGACTATCTGAAGTGTAAATTTGAGACTGCTCCAGAACAGTAAAATAGGAATCAATATTGTAAGCATCCAAAATTGAAATTACATACATGCTATCATGCTCGCTGTGGTGTAGTTCCTTGCTATGGTTCTCCATGGCTTTCCAGGCTGGGTGCTGAGAGGGTCAGAACTGCCCTCCTTACACTAAACCTCCACCTAGCAGGGAGTGTATACTTGGACCCTGTTGAGCTTTGACCCAGGAATTTTAGACTGAACACTCTTCATGAGCTGGCTGATCAGCTACGCCCTGGTTAACCTCCCAGTGGTTAAAGCTTTATCTTTACATAGTTCTGTAATCTTCCCCTTTGGGAAATGGCTATACTCCTATTCTCTTATTGTTTTCTTTGACTCCGTTTGTTTCTGTGGCTGAAACACTAATTCAAACCGCTAATGTTACATTCAGTCCGCCATGTGCTAGCCAAATACTAGAGATATGCAAAGTTTTACGCAGCAGTCTCGTTTCCAGTCTCTCAAGCTTCCTCTGAAGCTTCTAGGCACTGCTGCTTTGTTAAGTGCACGTCTGTGTCCCCATGAATGGAGGGATCAGCCCTTTAGGATACAGCACCATCTAGTGAGGAGAACTAGCTCAGATCTTCATAGGGACTTGAAACGGATGTCACCAGCAGACTCATAGTGGCACAAGCCGCCTTTCACAAGAGGCCAGTGGTTATTAGTCATCTGGAATCCATCACAGAAAGCTCTTTGGTTACTGTGGCAAAGCACAGACAAAATCTTTAAACGTAGCAGTAATTGCCCTCCAAGTCAAATTCTCATATTTCAGTTGTCTTGTAAAATTTGTCTCTGTACCCGGTGATTTCTAAATCCCAGCATCAGCACCTTTGTGCCGTGTCTTTTCATTGCAGGCTTCGTTTCCTACTGCCTCCACAGAAATGGGAGGAACCCGCTCCCTCTTGCACTCAGCCATTTGCTCCCCCTAAATGCATAGCCATTGTCGCTGGAATTAACTCCATGCATATGAATCGCCTGGAATGATTCCTGCTAACACCTTCCCGTAGTCACACAATACCAGTTGGGCAATGCATCCACACAACTTCCAGCAGGTAACAATACAAAATCAGTGTGTAAAATGAGTCAGACACGTTAGTCATAAATGAATTAAAATTTTTGCATGCTCCCCATAGTACCTAAATGATTCCCACATCATTTCTCCGGCTTGGCTAATGCAGTATTTTCTGGTTCCCATCACTCAGCATGCCGGTACTGCATCTCTCCGGTCGTTCAAAGGATAGTTCCTTTACTATCATCTATGAATTACTTGGATGCACTTTTCAGGTACTTCTTCGCTTTACCCCTCCCTATTGATCCTTTTCCATTCAATGTCAAGAAACTGCCTCCAACTGGCCCTGGCTGCCGGGATTCATTGCTCACTCAGTACATTTCTAAGCTTTCACTTTCATGTTTTCAATTAAGCTGTCCCTTATGCTCATCGTGACGATGAACATGGCAACATAGCCGGTTTCCTTCAGATCCCTCCCAAACCCTTTTACCATAATTCCTATAAAGAACCTGAAAACACATAGGTTGCTATGGCCGCCTCCTATAACATTGATAAATACGGCCTGGTTGTTTCCTAGTTTGCCACCTTTTTTTAAATAGATATAACCGTTTAGAGGGTTCGCACACTTTCTTCTTTTATCTGTAGTCGTGCAGTAGGCAGGCTGAGTGATGCAATCAGTAATTTCAACACGACATCCCTGGTGAAACACGTATTTGAAAAACCGTCCCATAAGGTACCTCCTGGCCTCGTCCGAGCTTCCTCCAGCAGCCCTCGCACGGCAAACCACCTCGGTACTGCAACGCCTTTTGCGAGCAACGCTCTGGCCGCTGCCGCGGCGCACGGTGCCCCTGAAGCTTCTTCAGCTGCCTCTCGGCAGTACGTAGCCTCAGAGCGAGGAAAAGGCTCTTTCACCTGCTGGAGAGAGGTGCGAGGACTCGCGGCTCGTACCCCTCCGGCTGTGCGAGACCCCTCGCTCGCCCCCCGGGGGCTACAACCCGACCCCCGAGCCGAAGAGCCCCTCCCCAGGGGATGAAGGCAGATCTCATCCCTCCGCCGCCCCTCCTGGAGCGGGGGCTGCCAGCGCGGAGCTGTCACGCCGCAGCCGGGCCCCAGGGGCCTCCACGGCCGCCCCTGCGCGCCCCGCGGGGCCGTTGCCCGAGGCCGTTGCCTGGCGACGCCGGCGCGTTCCCGCCGCGGCCGGGCCGGAGCATGGCGGAGCCCGCCGGGCCGCCGCTCCCCGCCTCGGTCTCGCAGCCCCCGCCGGCCACTTTCTTCGGGCCCGTGGCGCCGGGCAACCCGGTGGTAGACAGCTTCGAGGCCGAGCTGCGGGACGTCCTGGGCTTCCTGCGGCGGCTGGGAAGCGCGGGGGAGGCCAAGCCGCAGCAGCACGACCAGCACCGCCGCGGGTAGGGGCTGTGCCGCCGCCCCCTTGTCGTCCCCGCGTCGCCACCCGCTCCGGGAGCCACTTGTTCCCGCCTGCCCCTGCCTTAACCCCCCGTCCTCCCCCTCCAGCCCCTTCCCCTCGGCCGCCTCACGGGGGCTTTCCGCGCAGCCTCCCCGCGGCGCTCGGTCTGCCCTTCCCGGCCCGAAGGACACGGCCTCGGCGCCCTCCTGGCCCCATCCCGCCTTCCCGGCTCCCTCCTCAAGCTGCATCCCACAGGCCAGGGAGCCCCTTCCCTCCCGCTCCCCCTGGCCTGGGAGCTAGCCAAGGAGGTTGTTCTCCTGGGTCAGCATCTCCAGCAGTGTGCTAAAAGACTGGCAATCCGTTTTCCTTTTTTTTTTTTTTTAATTAAAAACCCTCCAAAATTTGAACACCTCCCTTTTCAGCACTTCCTAGAAGTTAATGCTTTAGGGAAAAAGCACAAGTTGTTGTGGAAGTTGGCAGCACCACTGTTGGCTGTATCAGAGCTGCCTGAGCTCTCTGGTAGGAAAATCCCTTCACGGTGCTGGAGCAACTGGCAGCCCACCAGCATGTGCTACTGCGTGCGAGGGTGAATGCAAGTGGGCGCGTAAACGCCTCTAAAAGATGCGCTCACGGTAGGGCTACGTGAGGATAACACCACACAGCTCTTTTTGTGCATATGTCTATGTCTACGTCGGTATATTTTTATACACATAGATGCAGGCAGAGCATATGGCAAGTATAATTGTGCATATTTGTTTGCTCGCATACATGCATATCTGTGGGTATGCATAAATCTAGATTTGGTAATGCAGTTAAGATTGGAACAGGAATCAGTGTATGATTCATAGTGCATGCATATGTCTTTTATAGACTGTGCATTTCTCATGTAGCTCTCCCTCCTGCATTTAGGTACATTATGAGATAAAAGCTCAACTGCTTCTTTTAAGGTTGATTTTCTATCACTATTATCTGAGCAGTGTTCTATTCTAAATTTACAGGTCTTTAACATAAAAAAAATGGAAGTTTCCCAGGTTATCAAAATTTCATTCAAAAACAGCGCAGGAGCTAGGTTACAGGGTGGTTAGCTTATCACTTACCTGCAGCTTCTACCCTTACGTATTTCACTGGGTACTTTCCTAGATGTAGTCCACAAATGACCCTTCTCTAAAGGAGCTGTATACATTTTCAGGAGGTACTCAGATTCTGCAGCCTGGCATTTGTCTGCACTGGAGATCTTTCCTTTTCTAAGCCATCTGGATTTCCCATTTGTTTATGTGGCATGTTCAACCTCACGTCTAGGCCTAGATCTATCATGCAGGTATCAGTCTCCAGGCTTTTGCCCCTAGTGTTTTGAATCTCAGTATGTTGGCTTTTTGTATTGCTTCAGCAGCTGATTTCAGTGCTTTGCTGTTTTTAAGCCTTTCATTTATAGCTTCAAACCTTTTTTTGCTTTAGCTGATCTCTATTCTTACTTTGAAAGTTATCCCTTCTAAGCCCCTTAGAAGAAGGAATGCCACTCAGCTGCTTCAGACATCACCAAAATTGCTGATAAAGAACACATTCATTGTATCTTCTGATTGGGAGTTGGGCATGCTCAATATGATCTGTTTGCAAATGTCATGCCAAGTTATCAGTTTTTATGAACAGTGTCTCCAAGCCTTTCTTTACCCTCTGGAATATTTTGACCTGAGCAGGGTCTGTCTTTTTCAAACTGGTATTTTGTAGATGTGACCCATGTCCACACGTAACTCTACGGTTGGACTCAATGATCTTAAAGGTCTTTTCCAACCTATACGATTCTGTGATTCTGTAACTCAGTTGACATGAGAGCATTTTCTCATCCAAAGAATTTTGCAGTGTTCATCATGGAGATGAGAACTAATGCTACCTGCTTCTTGATCCCAGAAGTCACTGGTAGTGATGATCCATACCAAAACTAACTCCAGGGCACTGAGAACATTGTGTAACATGAAGCTCCCAGTACCTCTGCATCCTCTGGCATTCTTCATTTGTATAGGGGCAGTACAGAGGTAGAAGACTGGAATTCTGATTGTTAGTGTATGTTCAGGCAGCTAGCAAAGTCATGGATATTTATTTGTGATTATGAAATGTCAGGGTTGTTTCTTCCTTACCTCTCATTGTTTGATAACTCAAAATTGGAGTGTGTGCTCCTTGCAGAACCAGCCTTAGTCTAGTTGTTCCTAAGAATTTCTGAAGGTAATGGCTATTACAGGTGCTTTCCTAAATGCTCTAAAGACTTCTTGCTGTGTCATTTGTCAAGCTACTTCTGCTGGCATGGGTTGAGATCAAAGTGTTCTTGTTATTAGAGGAGCAAGAAAACCAGCTTCCACATGGCAAGTATGTGCAGTTTAGAAAAATAAAATTGTCAGCTTCATTCCTTCAATGCTGTCAGCCTTTGGTGTTGATAAGTCAACAGTAAGGCCGTAATTTAGGCACTTACAATGTTCTAATGTAAGAAACAAAAATTACTTAGCACCTGCCCTGTACTGGAATCATGAATGTTTTCAATCAGAAGAAGTAGCAATCAAAGGTATTTTTCCCTCAACTAAACAAGAAGTTGTTTTACCCCATTTCTCTTGGCAACAGGGCCATAAAAGGATTACCTTGAACGATTGATTTTATCTCATGTTGTGTGGCTTAGCCCCCCTTATTTAATAAGGCATCTTTTGATCAGTATCAGAGAATCCTTTACTACCTGTAGTAAAGACTTTTGGCCCAGAAGTATAGCCATGTTGGCCTTACCCTGTGCACATTATTATGGGTTGACCTTAGGGAAAATTTTTTTATTATTCATAGAGTGGTTGGAAATGAAGAAACTTCACCTCTGACCTCTGACAGCCCAGTATTTTTTTAAGAATTCACTTGCTTAACTTGTTATTCTGGTGTCCTACAGCCTGTTTAAAGGAAAGGCTGATGAGCTGTTTGGGAAGTGTCTCACTCTCCTCTTTTGCCTGTGTCAAAGAAACATTCCTGTGTCATGAACTCACTTGTAGTTAGTCATGGCATTGTAGCAGATAGAGTTTACCTTAATCTTCCCATTGAAGTTGAAAGCCTAGTCAGATTTGTCACTACTTTACCAAAGTAGTTTATTACAGATTTTTTACTTGTTCATTACATCTAAGAATCTCATGTGTTAATATGAGCATTCAAAACAAAAAATGAAGACGACCTTCACTGGGAACTTTCCAGCTGATCAGTCTTAAAGAACTTTAGTAATCTCACCTTCCAGAGCTTTATCCACAGTCATTCTTACTATCAGTTACTTTCCAGCTTTACAACCTGGTAACTACCTTTTTTTTCCCCCCTTCTTTCTCCCTCTCCCTCCAGTAGTATCCACCAAGCCTCTTGGAGTCTGGAAGTCTTTTCCTAAGCTTCTTCCCTTGATAGTCCAAGGGAACTCTGCTCAAATGCCTGATGGATTCCTTTGCTTTGGAGCCTCTTTGCAGATTTATCCCTACTAACTGGAGTGGGATACTTCTCTCCGTATAAGAAGTCAGTAGCCACCCAGACTGTTAATTGCTTGTGGATGGATCAGGAGGGACTCATTCCCCATTTAGAAGGTGCTTTTCATTAGACTGGGCTATGGTTTCCTTTAAAAACATAATGCCTTAGAGCATTTTATTCAGATTGTTGCTTTTGGCCTAGTTTGTGCTGTTACTGCATTTTTCCTTTAGGATACACCTCTAGAATGTCCTACTTATTTCTTTGCTGTTTACTTTCAAGAACTGAGGATTGTGCTGGGATGATACTTTCAGAAAAAAAAGGATTATGATTGTTGTAATTCTTTGGGTGTAAAGATCATTTCGACAAGTTTCTCATACAGCCATCTGTTTCACCTTGAAATGTGAAGGTGGCTTGCAGCTTTCTGTGTGGAAAAAATGATGTTACTTATTGTGCTTTTTTAATTGGGAATCTTTTTACAAGCTGAAATGAAGAGCTCTCTGAGAGACTGTGAGAATGGATTCCAAGTTCCTGAATGTCAGAAAACAGCTTAAGAAAGTGTCTTGCATTCTAGTCTAGCATCACTGTTTTATGAGATTGAAAAGTTCCAGCTACCTCGCACCAGTTAACGCAAAGTTTACATGTGAGAATTCAGCTAGAAGGTTATTTTCAAACATTAATTCCTTTCTCTTCAGTTGTTTTCCTTCCTCAGAAATTGCTACCTATGAATAATTTAGCTGTTGTGGCTTCACAAGGCACTCTCTGCTGAGGTTTCTGTACAAGTGATTTGTTAAGAGAATAAATGTAAGAGATGCCTGGCACTGTGAACACTGTCAATACTATTAATAATTTGGTAACAGGATTCTTTTCTGAAAAATCCCTGTGCTTATTATCAGTCTCTCTGATCAATTATTGTTTTCCAGTTTGAATATAGCTTTCTTACAGAAGTCTAGGGTGGGAAAGTTGTACATGTGAAGGCACTAACCCTCAAACAGCAATCAGTAGGGACTATAACACTGGTGTGATGTAGTCAGTTCCTCTGTAGAGGAGGCAAACTGCTTAGAGCCAGTTACCATTTATGGGAGGCTTGCTGGTTCAGCCAAATAAGTAATTTGTTACACAAAGTCATCCTTGATGACAACTGTGGCTAGAATAACAGGCACAGGCAACAGAATAGCATTGCAACTATTGCCATAAAATTCTTTCTATTTTAACAAATGTGTCATTTGCTTCTCTGTGAATCCTACCCTTTATGATTTACAATTCCTGAACATTTCATGCCAAATCGTTTCTTCAAACAGAACCTCTCAAATACTAGCTGAAAGGTGGGATAGATTTAGATTTTCCACTTGTGACCATGTTTGAACAATGCAAAGGGATTAATACTAAGACATTTAAATAAGAATTTACACAGGGGAAAATGAATTCTATTTTAAATGTGTGATAAAAACTGGTGACAGAAATGAAACCCAGAAATGTCCTTGGCTGCTTGTTAAATCCAGTTTTAATGAGCACTTATTTTGAAATACGTAGAGGTTCAAATAGATTTGGAAGAAAGGTGTTTTCACAATTTGAAGTTTTCCTGATTTGTTTACTTGTTATGACAGGTCTACTGCCAGTTTAATCTGAAACCTTTTCTCCTGTATTTTTTTTAGAGCAAATACTTTGTTTAATATTTGGATCAAATACAAGCCTCGACTGCCGGAGTGGTATTACAATGAAAAACTTCTGAAAGTTGGTGATTCCCTCGCTCAGATCAAAGTAAGCCATATGAAAACAGAAAAGGCTCAGTCACAGTCTTTGTTTCATTATGTGTCTGTGCTACTTTAACTTTTAATCATATTTTACTGGAAGCTATTTAGAAAGTAGCAAAATCTTTTGCAAAATAATTCCAATGAGAGTTGGTGATTTGTATCTCTTGCTTATTATTGTAAAATTGCCCCGATTTTTGGATATATTTTCTATATATGTATTTCCTATGCACCTGTTGCCTTTTTAAATACTTTCATCAAAATTCTTTCTTCAATATTTGTTTAAAGTTTCAACACAGTAGAGTACAGTATCTGACTGTGCCTGTAGACACTGCTTCAGTACAAATCGACAATGATGGAGCAGTGGTGGTTTGTTTCACTGAAATGTCAACTCAGTGCTCAGTTAACCAAAAGTGGATGTAAAGAATTGTCAGGAAGGGAACAGAGAAAAACCAGAGTGCAATTACACATTATACAACTGTATATATCGATGGTGCTCCTGCATCTTGCATTCTGTGTGCACTTCTGGTCTCCTCAAAAAAGGTAAATCACAACTAAAAAAGATTCAGGAAATAGATTGTTGAAGACTTTGAGAGTATTTTGGGGATGTTTCACTACATAATAACTATTTTTATACTCTTACCTAGTCATCTGTTACTGGCTACTGTTGGAGGTGGGATACTGGGCTAGTAACTATTGGTCTGACTCAGTAAGGCTGGTTTTGTGTTGTATTCCTATATAATATTTGTCCTTTGTGTCTGCTGGGAAAAAACCCTCAAAGGCGTGCCAATCATTACCTCAGTGATATTTGTGTCAGACGATCATGTTGTAAAGTCTGGGGCTTTCAAGGGTAATTACTAAATAACACTCAGAAGCATCTCAAAGATATGCAGTTGAAAACTAGTTGCAAGTCATTCCTTTTAGGATTGAAGAAGGTTGTGTGGTCCTGAGTGGTACAGTTATGAAGCAGAAATACTGAAGGATTACAGAGTTGTAGGTTAATTTATTATAAAGGTCCAGTACTTGAAAAGTTGCTTGAGAGAATACACTTAAAGATTGTAGAAAATTAGCATAATTTAGAGTAAGGGACAGCTCCTAAATAGATGCTATCTGCTTAGTGTGATTTTGTGTTTGTAATGATCTGTCAGTGGATATTTCTCCTTTTTGCCAGGAACATATTAGAAGATATTTATTTGGTCAATAATACTTTCCTAGTTTAAAACTCTGGCTATTTAGTGTGTCTGTGTTATGAGACAGTCAAGTATACATTTTAACTATGTCCTTCAGTTTTTCAGGCCTATTTCAGACACAAATTTTTGATACTAGTCTTCTAAAAAGTTGATTGTAATGGAAAAATTATATTTATAGCACAAAAGTCAGTGAAAGTCTATAATTTATTAGTAGAATTCTTCCATGCTTTTGGAAAGCTTTCTGTAACTTCTACTTAATTTTTGAACATAATGAGAATAAAAAATTAGATTAAACCAAGTTTGTATTTTTTTCAGAATGGGAGTATTAAATTTTAATTCCCCCCCCCACCCTGGAAAGAAAAACAGATAACTGACATTGTGTTTAAACTGGAAATAATTTTTAAGAAAACTGTATTGACTTTTGCATTAGGAAAAGTTAAATGCCAATTGTTACCCGTATTCACCCTTTTTCATTCTCTGCAGCATATGACACTATTAGATTCCCTCTTTTCACCTAGAAAAGAAGAGGCCATAATTGGAAATGTATCAAGATGGTTTGAGGGGCCATCTTTTGGAGGAACACATCCATTGAAACTGTTCTTCCACGATTATATCCTTTGCTTATGGAATCCAGCAAGGATAAATACTATTTATGCTATTTAATGGAAAGCATATATATATGGCTACTAGGTGAGCTTTTCCGCAGAGCTGGGCAAAGGTACGAGTATCATGCAGATGTTACAAAGTCTTATGTATCCTTCACTGTGTCTGCCCTAAAATATTCCACAAAAGATTCCTGCCTCCTGAATAAAGAGCAGCAAGCTGAAGCTGAACTTCAGCAGCACTTAACACTCACTGGTAGGTTGAAGAAGGCATATAGAAGAGCCCATAGCTGTGGGGCCATTTTAATTGAAGGTATAGGCTCATGGTATAGGTTTAGGAATACTCACAGAAAATCTTAAGGAAGCTTGAATAACTGCATTTGTTAATAGCCCCTTCACTGCCTAGCCAATTCCATTCACTGTTTTTCCATGTTCATATTTTCTTCAAGTTTTCCTAGCTTCTGGGCCCTAGGAATTGCTTGGAATATTGCATGAAGCTTTTAGTACTTGGGAACTGCTGCTCTCACAGTGTACTCAGTAAGAAGTTACTTCAAAAGCATCAAACCCTGCTCTGTGTACTTTACATTGGCTTCCCATAGCACAGTTCAAATGTGGTAATTTGGTCCTTATGTTCAAGGTGCTTAATGACCGGGTCCTAGATTGCCTAAAAATAATCTAGAATTCTGAGTAAAGACTTCTGCTTGCAACTTCAATCCTCTGGTGTAATGTGGTTTTCTACAGTAAAGGTAAAGTTAGCAATTGCATAGAAGAAGTTGTTTTGCTGGCCAGCCTAAAACTTTGAAATGAGCTCTCTTTGGAACTCCCATCTTTAAGTGCAGTTCTTTGACTTTACAAATGTAGTTTTCATTGTATCAGTTTTTTTTCTGTGGAGAAAATAGAAAGAAAAAATATGTGATGGATGTTAGTTACAAATTTATTGCCTTACTGGAAAGATGGATGTGGTGTAACATCAAGCTCTCTGATAGGTGGGGTAGACCCTATTCCATAAGTACCCCTCTTTACTCGTAGTTGAACCTCTTGACTCCTAGTTGAAAAATTCAACTCCTAGTTGAATTTTAAGCCACCTTTATGTTATATAATACTTAAGGTTGCATAGTCTTTAAAATTAATTATTGACTATGATTAGTCAGTGGGTAAACACCAATTTAACTTTCTGTCCTCCTGTTTTTTTAGTGCCTTCTCACTTTAGATTCTTTTCTATTATACATCTGCTATGTATCTTTTAGGACACACCTAAATTCATTATGTCATATATCTGGAAATTAGCCCATTAGTCATCATACTGATCAGTACTGACTCATTTTTTTTCCCTCCCTCTCTGCCTGTATCTGCCTGCTATCGCTGGTCTTATACATATATTTTAAATTGTTTGGGAGAGAAATTACCTTTTTGCTATATGTTAGTAACTAACTTAATGGGATGCTGATCCATGACTTCAGATTCTAAGAGTTATCACAGCCTGAATCTATGTATTAGATTACACAAATGAGCAACTGCCCATAGCTGTCTGTGGAAAGTAAAAGTTTCTGTGTATGGCTGCTGCTTTCACACAGCAGAGAGGACAATAGCGCCATGTGAGTTAGACTCCTGAGATGATTAAAAATTCAGGGTGCTACTGTGGTGGTAGGAATTCATATTGAAAAAAGTGGGTGCAAGGAAATACTTTTGAATTTTCTGTGATAAAACATTAAAGGATTATTTTATGAATACAAATTAGTTATTTTTTTTCCCAGAATTTATCATGACTGGTCAGTGTGTGTACTAGAATTAGTGAAGTTGGTAGAGAAACCTCTAAATAATCTTTGCTGCAGGAAGTGGTGGAGGTGATTCAGTAAATGGCACTTCCATATCTGAGTCAGAGCTGAACCATAGTCTCAGCATGATGTTAGAGTGGTTCAACATGCTGCTGGGGAGCTCTGTTTTGAATGAGACATAAAGCTCAACATCCTGTTTGTTAACAGTTCTTAAAGACCCAGTGGCAATTTCTGGTCTATTAATGCTGACTTCTTGGCCATATGTAAATTGCGGTTGTCACTTGTTTCATTCTTTTTTAGTGCATCTTATTCTTCCTCTTCTCTTCCTCTCTGCTTTTATTAAAAAAGGGCTTTGACATCAGGGAAACAGGGGAGAGGGAAGTGATGATGTATATATATTGTTTATAAAGTTCTACCTTATGAAGTACTTTTCTCAGAAGTGTAGTATCATTATCATTACTGTTGCAAAGCTGCAGGACATTCCAGGAACCCTTTGAGTTTATTACATTAGCCCAGGATCACATTTTACAGTTGTTCTCTGATATGTTGTATTTATGATTAAAATAAACAGAAAGTCCCAAACCACAAGCTCTTCTTTTAAGTACTTCAACCTTTTATAAGCTGAGAGTGTTCACATTAGAAATGACATTGCTGAATATTTGTATGAAACTTTAGTGTTTTACTTCTAGCTGCTCTTTCACATGGATACCTTTTTACATAAAGATAATAAAAAATAACACAAGTTTTATAGAAATAGAAATGTAATATACAAACTATAAAAATAACATATTGTTCGCTCTTCAGGAATATAAGTTGGCACTTCTACAGTGCTATGGAAGATACCTTCAGCAGTTTGTTTCTGTAAACGTTGATGATACCATAGATGATGTGCATCAATTTAAATCCACCTTTTTTCCAAATGGCTTCAGAGACAAAAATGCAGCACTTACGGTAGGGTTTTTTTTTTTTTTTTGTCAAAGGCATTCACAGAATCAAAATAAGTAGCCTGTTTTATCCTCCACAAATGTACTTCATATTAACTAAATATTAATATTAACTAATCTTTAATAGTTTGTCTATATAGATTGTATTGAGATTTAACAGTTACATGTATGATATGAACATTCAGAGTTGGTGTATATTTTTAAGATGATATAAGTGCTTATGCTTTTGTGGCATAAGCCAACCACTATCAACTTAATGTTAAAAAGGCAATTTTCTCTGAACAGGTTATTCTGTAACTGTCTACAGCAGTTTTTGCTCTGAAATAGTTGCTATTAAGCACTGTCAGAATCAGGATATGGGCAAAATTTGATAACTATCCTGCAGTTGTTGTAGAAATTTCTGTATGATGTGATCTAAGAACTGGGCAGAGTGCAAGAGAATTAAAACATTGTCTATAATTTGTACCATAAATATGCAAAAATACTACATGGAAAAAAAGCTTATGACATAGTAAAAAAGCAGGATTGCATTACTATCAATAGCTTACTTGCTCACAGTGAAAAAAGAGGCAGAATGCTGAATAGTTTTGTAAGTGCTCTAAGCTCTGGGAAGCTGAGTGACCTCTGCAGTATGTTGGCATCCTTTTGTGTTAATTGTTTATTGAGGTACAGGCTTGCAATTTATCATTTGCTATCCATGGAAGAAAGTGTTTCAGTAGGTATAGGGAGAATGCTAAAAACATGTTAGATTTTATCTTAACCAGTTCTTTGCTCATGGTGGATATTTCATAATAAAGTAATGCAAGTTATTCTGTGATCAAGAACAACAAAAGGAAATCATAGGCATCTCCTGTGTATTGAGCTAATCAAATTCATATTCCTCTAGTCAGAGTTAGATTGTGAATAGGTGTTTAGTGAGGAGAAAAAAGCAGACAGTTTGCTTAAAAGCTAGAAGCAGATGTCATGATAGAAGAGATACTCTGTTTGTATTATTTTTTGTTTTTCAAAAATAGTTCAGCTTCCTAGAGAGAATATGATCAAAGACTATTTTAATCCATTTCATTTTGGTTTTTAAAAAATGCTTTGTAAATAAATTTAAAGTTCCAGAGATGGTTTCTCCTGCTTTCTATATGTCTGCCTAGACCTTGAACCAATTGTAGTGCCAGATGTTATCATGAGTCTATACTAAAATGCCCGTTCTATAACTTGGCCTTTAGACACTGAGATATCCCTAAATTTTCAGATATGGAATCTAGTTTGACAATGATCTCTACAATTGGAAATGGATAATGATAATGTGTCAAATGATTACATCTAAAGGCTTTATATGTAAATTTTTTTGCCAGGTTTCCACGGCTAGCTTTTGTTTCTTAATGTAACACTAAGGAAATCACAGAAATGGAGTTCCAGGGCTTGAAACTTCCAGTTTCAGTGAATTAACTGCCAAAAATAATAAAATTTCAAATATTATCAGGTTAGTAGTCTTCTGAGAGGATGATAGTTACTGACTGGCCGTGTCCCACTTAGCTCATTTTCTCACACGTTGGTTTGTTCAGAAGATGCTGTACTCCAGACATGACTGAGATCACATTATGTTAGGAAGAGAAGGAACAATGCATCTGTAGAAGAGAAAAGTAATGGATGAGAGTGAGAGATATCTGTGATACAGATGGAGAAGTAAAGTGCAGAAAAGACTTGCCTTAATTTACAGAGCACATCTACAGAGAAGCCAAGAATTAAAGCCAGATTCTTTGAATATCAGTTTAATGCCTCATTTATCCTTTCTCCCTATGCCCCTTTCAGCAGCCCTAGTGCACTAGGTGCATTTTTATCTTGTGACGCAGTGGAAACTGACTCAGGCTAATGGTACAGCAACCTTAAAGCTTTAGCACTTTCTCCATAGTCTAATTCTTATTTCAATGTCATGCTGATTTTTCTTCTGGTATGCTTGATCTTTTAATACTCACCATTTTGTTGTACTTTGCTGATGTAAAAACTGACATATGCATCTATTTTATCTAAATATATTACATTTACATATGTTTCTGTATGTTTTAGTTCCATGCTTTGCAAGAGAGGAATATTTGCATTTATCAGATGGTTTGCAGCAGTGACAGAAATCTCCAGAATCAAGAGTCCCTGCAGACTTGTTTCAATGCCTTGTCCTCATTACGACTCACTATGCAAGTGGCTCTACCTCAGGAGAATTTGTCTTGGCTTATCTACAATGGTACCTCAGGCTCTCCATTTACATTTCTTTGCTAAGCAAACCTGTGGAGGGAAACTTGATACATATTCTTTATGGTCAACCTAAGGGTCATGAATAAATCTCTTAGTCTTCAATCGCAGTACGGTTTTTAATTTTTTTTTTTTCCTAAAACAAGGGATTTTAAAATTGAAGTTTCTACATAGTGCGCCTTTTTCAGACGGACTGTTGTAAAAGTAATAGCTTTTTCATCGTAGCTGTGGTTAGAGTGTACTAATAAAATGAAATCTTACAGCATAATAAGGGCATTTTTTGAGTGATCCCTGATTAAAAAAAAACCCTAAGATTTTTTATCAATAAAATACTTGTGTTAATGGGTTAGGTTTTTTTTTTTTTTTTAAAGGGGATTGCAGATCTAAGAGAGGAAAATTATTGTCTGTCCATGACATTACATCTTTGTATTTTTTTAAATGATCTTTAAGGCTGAAATTGTTAATAAAACTATTCTAAAAAGTACCATATGACATTTAAGAATGTGAATCTCTCTGTATATTATTTTAGTGTGCTTCTTATAAATGCTTGAATTAGGAAAAAAGATGAGGAAAAAATGGAACTTCCATGAACTAGATATGCAGAGAATGGTGTATCAAGATTTTTATTTCAAGAACAACAACAGTATATTTTTGCTTTGAAAGGCAATGTTATTTAGTCAAAAGTCAAAAGACTATTATTAATCCATTCTACTATGGTCAATTGTTGCAATATAAATTGAGGAGGTAATGTGGTTTTAATTTAATTTTGGAAAATTTACTTTCTTTGAGCGATAATTGGTCAAAATTCTTATCCTTTTGTTTTGCTGTAACTGCCATTGCCTCAGTCCCTACTTCTGAGGTGTGGTTTTTGTTTGTCTGCTTCTATGGGAGAAGAATTAGAATTAAAATATACTCACCTGCCATTCTTAAGTCCCACTACCTGTGTGTGGGACAGGTCTCTGTACCAAGCCTAGCCAATAGTCTGATTAGAAGTAAATGTTAGGTGATAACTCAGATTTTTCCCAGTTCCTGAGCATTTTTCTGCAATTTCTGGCAATGGATTTTGTGCCTCATTACACATTTGACTGACAAAAAAAAATCTTCCTAATACTTGCTCAATTCTTGCTTATTGGGATAATAACACCCTTCTAGCTATGACAGTTGACATTGTGATGCCTTCCGCTGCCACAGGTGTCCCTTTCTGAACATTTGTACAGACAGAAGAATAGAATCTCCCCCCTACCCCCCGAACTGCAATGTCTTTTATACTTCTAGGGCTGATTTTTGAAAAGCAATTTAGTGTCATAGCCTAAATTAAGTAAATTTCTGACAGGATTTTATTTGTAAGTCACTTTGATGCTTTTGAAAATTCTATTAAGAATAAATTTTCTTCATTTCACTTATCATACTTAATATCATATAACAGTGGTGTTGTCTGCTAGGACAGTGCCATGACAGACTAAAAGAATCACATAAGGTAGGGTCTGTGAGGAGAGGTAATATATTTTTTAAAGAGGCTGGCATTTGGGGATAAAAATAAGATTTTTCTCTCTCAGTTATTTAATAAAAATTTGATATAGTGCATTTTTACAATTTCATTCTTTTCTGATACTACTTCATTGTGTAGGTATTTTTGAAGCTAATATCGCCCAAGAATTTAATGGCTTCATCTTCTCTAATTTAAAAGTAGTTATAGAAAAATTACTAGTTTATTTTTCAGCCTGTGGAAATAACAACCCAGATATTAAGAAAAAGTTTCAGTTGGTTAGCATAACAAATTTCATGTAGGATTATAGAATTTACCTGTTTTTTACTTATTTTATTTTCTTTTTACAGGTACTATTCATATTTACACCATATGCAGACATTTGATGATGAGAGGTCAGTCTGCTAAGGTATGGTAAAATAAATAGAAACATTTGAAAAATTTACAGGAGATTGGAAAATGCACCTGTATTTTGCATAACACTGTACCCTGACGCATCTATTTCATTGTCATTGCCAATAGTAGCACTTTGTCACAAGAGAATAAAATGTCTAGATTGCAAAATGGCCAATTTGTAAGCCCTCGTGCCTTTATGACTCTGCTTCTTCCTCAGTTGTGGAGTGGAGCCCAGCATAGTATCTTGCTGGTCTTTGAGATGGGATATGTTAGACTGTTTCAGAGGGCTCTAGATGCTTTTTTTTGGGCAACTGTACCAAATCTCAAGAATTGGTCTTTTGTTTTGTAAAATGTGGAAATGTACTGACACCTGGTGGCTAGGTTTTTAGTTGTAAATACTTGATAAAAATGACCTGGCCTTTCCCCCCTGCCCTTTTCTTTTTAACTATGAACGTAATTTTTGTTTGTCTTAGCTTTGTTTTTTTCTCCTAAAACTTGAACAGAGTCTGGCTCAGCCTAGATCCACTATATTTTCTTATTTGTTGATTATATTAATATTTCATTGAGCAGGAAAGATTTTTTTTTCCTCTTTGAACAACTTTTATTGAAATCAGAAGTGATTTAACACCTCCTTTAACGTATTCAGGCTTTTACTGTACAGGAAACAGAGGAATTGATCGTAGGTGTTTCAGATTATTTTAATTCAGGCAAAAAGAAAACCTCTATATTGACAATTTAGGACTAAGGTTGTGCATATTTTGTGTACCTCAGGGAACAGCTGACCCAAAGAAAATACAAGGGGAAAATATTGTTCAATCAATTTAGTAGTACTAATTCTTAAAATTAGACTGCTGCCATGACTATGTTGTCCCTAAAGTTAAGAGCTGATAGTGTAGTTCCGTGGTCGTAAATTAATCTAAGTGCAGGCTGTCACCAAAGAAGGCAGACTCCATTGCATCCCAAATAAGCTTGCTGATCTAGTTGAAAACTAACTTAGAAAAAAATGATCACTAGAGCTGACACAAAGGAGGGGGAGAACTCTCAAGATAAAAGCAGATGAGAGAGAAGGGCAGGACCTCTGTCTGGTGGCAAGGCTATAGTGAACTGGAGTGGCTAAGGTAGCTTGGAGACTAAAATATAATGCTTGACCACAGTTTCAGATGGGAAAAAAATAATATGCAGGAGAAATGCTTTGTAGTCAATAAAACGTGTTAAAAATTAATACAATTTTTGTGATTTTTTTTCCTCTCTTAATTTGTCCTACCAGGTGAGGATAGATCTTTGTATATATGTCCTTTAGTATATTTATATAGTTTAAAATGCGTTCAGTTTAAAACTGGATTTCTTCATACAGGTGCTGGAATACTTACTGTGGGCCAGTATATGTATGGAATCATCCATTCCGCTCTTATCTGTACATTATTTGACGTGGAGAGCCACCCTATATACTGCAGTTTCTCAGTGTTATTTTGATTGTCAAGCCGGCATTCATGGAGAGGTATCCTGATTTACCATACGTAGCATTTCAGATGCAATCAAATGGAAATAAATATTTATTTAAATATTCATGCATATTATCAGATCATATGTATTTAGAGTTCTGCCCATATTCCAAAATTTAACTGCAAAGTGGAGTAAATGAGTAAATGAGTAATCACATGTAAAACAAATGAGTAATCCACATGTAAATGAGTAATCAATTCAAAGTTAAATGCAATAGTACTTTGTAGTATAATCATAGTCATAGACTTCTAGCATTAAGTAGTGGCTAGCCCCCATGCATATATACAAAAGGTATTTTGCAAAGGTTTTTTCCTTTTCAATTTTTGTTCGTGACCTGGCTTTCATTGCAGCTCTTCGCAGTTGTCTGAATTCAAGAATGATATGATTCTAAAATGAAATACCACCGTACAGAATATGAAAACAGAGTATAATTTTTCTTTTTTTTTAAATACTTTGGACAGATATTTGCTCGCCGTGGTCTGATTAAAATTGATGAACTGAAGCAATTAGAAAATATCAGTTCTTCACTGGAAAATTCAGAGACAAAAAAGATTTTTAGAGAGGCCACTCTGAAGGTATCATTCTGCAATTCGTTATAAACAGGTAGAGTAATTACAACCTCTATGGACAGAACACATAACACAGTTATTTACTTACTTATTTTCTTTGTGTCAGATGTCAGTAATGATTTTCAAGAGAGCAGTATATGAATCCAGAAGAAAGCCAAAAAGCTACTTTCGACCTAAATTAAGAGTTAGCCTGAAAGAAGCACAAAATGTAAGTCTAACATTTTGTATAATCCTCCTCTTTGTTTACTGTTTGCGTGTGGTGAATATGTGATATAATTCTGCTTAATACACATGGTGCTATTCACAAGGAGAAAGTTTTACTCTTTCAGTTTCATAGTTAACAATTTATTACTAAAACTCAGAACAAACTTGAAAGGAGGGAAGACATAGTAATTGCTGCTTTAGAAAATACTGATTTTTCTAGCAGTTTTTTCCTTTAGCAATTATGTTAGCAATAAAAATAAGAGAAGTCTTGTTCAAATTCATACCAAATGTATGGGAGTCCTGAGTTTGCACTGCTCTGTTAAATTACTGTGAAGATAAAGGGGTACTTTGGAAAAAAGCTACCATGTTTTAAAATTTTTTTGTACATACATTGGAGAACTCTCTTGAGTCTTGAGCGATTGTTTTTGAAGGCCATGTACTTTTCTGCAAGATACCATGAATTAGAGAAAGGCATCCAGGATACAAAGTAGACTTTTAAGGAAGTAATGAATTTCCTCAAATATCACTCTTTCCTTGTGTTCTTTACAGCCAGTGTCAAAAACAAGTGATCCATTGCGATAAGAATTATAAATAAAGAAAATTCTTTTTTGTGTGAGTGCATTGTCCCTTTTTTGGTCAGCATGCAGACTTTAATATATCAAACTTTAGTAGTTAACTTTATGCCATTATGCTACTAGGTGGGTTCGTAACGGTTATGCATCTTACTTAGACTGTATCATCCATTTTTGGTCATAGGTTGAGAGGTCTTTTGGATTCAAGACCTTTCCTAGATGCAGGACTGCACAGATAGAATAGAAAGTTCTCATTTTGATTTCACTGTGCCAAAGAGGATACTTCTGTCTGAGTGGTTATTCCCTTTGTGATGGACAGATGGCTGTTCTGCTTTCCTACTGTTTGCAATTGTGATTTAAATAAATTTAATTCCTGCAGTATTCCATAGGAAGGTGGCAGAGAGGAGCAACTGAAAGTACTAATCAGCAAGCTCCCAAACCCACACTCTTACTGAGTAAGAGCGTTACTCAGCCTGCTCATTAGGATGCTTTGCACCCATGTAAGCAAAAGATCGAGATCTCTTTGCACTGTGACACCGTTTTGTGATAAAAAGCGTTATTCTGTGGAATGTTGTTAGCTGGTGGTGATATAAATATAGATAGTTTGGTTTTATGGAGTAAATTATTTTCTTTTGCAAATACTGCATTAAGAAGAATTACTGTTATTGCAGTATCATAGGAGAAAAGATGTTGGTTGCATGGGACTTCTGGAAGTCATTTAGTCCAGCCTCTGACTTGAAGCATGACTTTTGCCAAAGATAGATCAAATCAGCTGTGGCTTTGTCTTCAAAACCTTAAATGAAGGAGACTCCCTAATAAATCTAGATAACCTCCTCCTGTACTGCACTACCCTCCTAATTAACATACTTTTCCTAATGTCCAATCTGCAAGTCATCCCTGATGCTTTCAGAGTCGTCTGAATTGAAGTCATCTAGTCCAGTCCCCCAAAGTTGAAACTGTGGTCATCACTCCTTATTATACTATCTGTTTCTACTCAGAAGAGTTTAGCTTCTTTACTTTTATAAGTCTTCAAGTAGTTGTGGGCACCTATTAGGTCACCCATTAGCCTCCTTTTCACCAGACTAACTAAGGCTTCTTCAGCCTATTCTTTTACATTTTATGCCCCTAATCGTCTTGGTAGACCTCCACAGGACCCTGTCCTGTTTTTTAGCATCCTTCTTACACAGAGGAGCCCAAAGGTGGACATAGTACTATAGGTGGAGCCTCATGAGTTCCAGGTAAGGGAAGACAATAACCTCTCAATGTGCTGTTTACACTTCTCCTAGTGTAACCCAGTCTGCAGTTTGCATTCTTTGTGACAAGAGGACACTGCTGGCTCAGGTTTAACAACTAGGTCTTTTTTGGCAGTGCTGCTACTCCAGAAGTTGGTTTCCAGTCTGTACCGATGCATTCCTCCCCAGATGCAGAGCTTGGCACTTATCCTAGTAGAACTACTTCCTCAAGTTTCTCAAGGTCTCCTTGGACTGAAATTCCATCATCCTTTAATTCTCATGATGTAGATATAGATCCATTACATATGTACCTCACAATATCATGGCAAAATTGAGGAATCTCTTTGCATTTTTTGAAAGACAAAAGGAAGGAGATACTACAAAGAGACATCTTCTTTGGCACAGTTTATCTGATGCTAGAACAGATTCAAACATTCAGAGCTGAATGAATAGGTTAAATATGGATTTTTTGGTTCATAATTATCTAATTTATTGACAAAATACTTCGGGATAAGCTACATGTAAAAACATGTACTGCACTAGGTACAGTAAAAGCCAATTAATTGGAAATAAGAATGATGTATTTTCTGTCTTAAATAATTGTTTAATATTGATATAATTTTTATTTAATTATTTCTTTGCCATTGGTCTATATTATGTCATTTTTTTAAAGAAAATTAGCTGTATTAGAAAGACTGATCAGAAAAAACTGATATTGCTCATTTGATACTGCTTATGGTTAATAGTAAAATTATAATGAAGTTATACCAATATGTTACAGATGTGATCTGATTGTATTGAGTGCTTCTGTTATATAAGTTATTCATCAAAGCTTTTTAAAATATTATCTGATACTTCAGTTTCAAATCATTGACTTGAATTGTAATTAATATTAAAGAGCTGCATGGACAGCACAATTGATCTGTTCCAAACCTCACTTACTGGAAATTTCCCATTATCCAAGATAGGGACCAAACCTCAACATGTTCAATTATGTGTGGTTTGCACATATAAAGGTACCTGTCAACTTTCTCAAGGTCAGTTGATTCTGGAAGACTTAAGTACTTCTGAATGATGATCTTCTAAAAGTCTTGCTGAACTATTAGGATATTAGGAACTCAGCATGCTTTCAAATAGGGTGTTTGCTCATCAGACACCCATCCTGTTACTAGGAACCTATGTCTGTCATGTGGCAGGAATCTCATATATCTGATTTCCAGAAGCTTGAAAAATCTTCAGTAGTCAATTTTGTTCTGCAGTGTCTGTTTGACTTTCTGACAAAACTGAATGCCTGAAGTTAACAACAAATTGTTAGAAATTACACTGTTCATAACTTCCCCACCAAGAGTCTTTTGCTTCTAAAATGTGCTACAACAGTTTTCATTACCTTATTTAAGAAGGAATAGTATTAAATTTTCATATTTGTTTCTGCATGCCTTCTGTAGTTTTACAAGATTTGTTGAATGATGTAAAATCTGAAAGCACTGTTTTAATAATTATTTCAGGATATTTGTAGATTTATTAAATGTCAAGTAAATGCAAAAATATGGGACATTTCTTTATTTTTGCCTAAAGTTTTGACTTTCAAAACAATTTCCTTTCAAACCTTTTTTCCTTTCAAACCTTTTTTAATTATAGAATACGTACAATGTAGTATAACAGGTAGAACAGTTATATTTAGAACTCTGTCCAGCATGTTACAGAGCGCATTATGCTTGGACTAGCAAAGAATTAAAGATCTTCCTTCTTTTCTAGTATGTATGCAGTGGAATTTGGTTTTGTACTTAAATCACCTTGAAAAATGGAAACAAGCTAGTCTAATCTATTTAGTTTAAGTTAGCTTTCACTTTGAGGTTCTTCTGCACCAGTGCAATGTTTGTTTTCTAAACATGACAAGACAATGCTTAAGCAAAAATATTAGTAGTAGTAAATTACATGCCCATTCTGCTCTGCATTTTAACGAAGGTATTTAGTCAAAACCTGCAATTTGTGCTTAGCCTGTCCTGGAATATATGTCATGTATCTTGCTTTCTGCTTGCATAGATCTGATTCCTAGACTGGGGTCATAAAAACAAATCCACGGTGTGGGGAAAAAGATATATTGAATACAATGACACAAAATATAAAAAAAAAGTATAGTTTGTTTTGAAATTTTTTTAGTCTGCGAACATCATTATGAGGATTTATTTAAAAAAATGTTTTGGAGTTATTTTGCTAGGAGAATGTGCATCACAGAATCACAAAATGGTTGAGGTTGGAAGGGACCTCTGGAGGTTATCTGGTCCAATGTCCCCTGCTCAAGCAGGGCCACATAGAGCTCGTTGCCCTGGACCATGTCCAGTCAGCTTTTGAATATCTCTAAGGATGGAGACTCCACAACCTCTCTGGGCAACCTGTGCCAGTATTTGGTCACCCTCAAACTGAAAAAGTGTTTCCTGATATTTAGAGGGAACCTCAAGTGTTTCAGTTTGTGCCCATGGCCTCTGGTCCTGTCACTGGGCACCACTGAAAAGAGCCTGGCTCTGTCTTCTTTGCACCCTTCCTTCAGGTATTTATATACATTGATGAGATCCCCCTGAGCCTTCTTTCCTCCAGGCTGAACAGTCTCATCTCTCTCAGCCTTTCTTCATAGTGGAGATTATGCTCCAGTTCCTTAAACATCTTCGAGGCCCTTCATTGGACTCTCTCCAGTATATCCATGTCTCTCACTGGGGAGCCCAGAACTGGCCACAGTACTCTAGGTGTGGCCTCACCAGTAGAGGGGAAGCACCCCCTCCCTTGACCTGCTAGCAATACTTTGCCTGATGCAGCCCAGGGTACTGTCATCCTTTTTTGCTGCAAGGGCACATTGCTGGCTCATGTTCAACTTGGTGTCCACCAGGACCCCCAAGCCCTTTTCTGCCAAGCTGCTTGCCAGCTGGGTGGCCCTCCAGCATGTACTGGTGCATGGGTTTGTTCCTTCCCAGGTGCAAGACTTTGCACTTCCCCTTGTTGAACTCCATTAAGTTCCTGTCAGCACATTTCTCCAGCCTGTCGAGGTCCCTCTGGATGGCAGCACAACCCTCTGGCATATCAGCCTCTCCTTCCAGTTTTGTGTCATCTGCAAACTTGCTGGGGGTTATTGAAGACAGTGTCAAAGGCCTTGCTGAAGTTTAGGTAGACAATATTCACTGCTCTCCCCTCATCTACCAGGCAAGTAATTTCAACACAGAAGTTTATCAAGTTGGTTAAGCATGACTTTACCTTCGTGAATCCATGCTGACCACTCTGGATGGTTTTGTTGTCCTTCAAGTACCTGGAAATGGTTTCCAGGATTAGGATGTGGATCCAGCAAAGCAAGAAGGAAATTCCCAAATTTTTGTCCAGTTAAATGTGCCTAGAAACCGATCTACAGTGTTTTTATTTGGGAAAGTGCCAAATAAATACAACTGGAATGCTGATGGATTATGAGCAACATTTTAAAGTACTGTACCTCTGATTTACTTTATGTCTGGTAGTGGTTTGGTAACCATGTAAACAGAACATTGAAATAAAATTTTAAAATATTTTCTTATATAAATCTCTGATTTCTTAACTGGCAATAGTGCAAATATATTTTTGTGTGTTCTGCCTTGTATTTTTATGTTATGCTGTTTGAAATGTGCAAGTGAGACAATATAATAGTGTTTTGCTTTCCCTGCAGTGCTCAACATCCTAATCTTTCTCTGATTTTCTGCAAAGTGTGTAGAACTTAGTTGCTTATGGTCAAGTCTGTATCATTATAAGGAGACATCTGGGTGGTTTTAAACTACATGGCCTTAATACTGTCACTCATAATTTCTATTGTATTGTTTTCTAAGTAAAATACCATGCAGCAGTGCATGTGGTTGCTATGAAATTATGGCACTTTTTAAATACTGTACCCACTTAGCATGAGGCTTTGCTATGCCTTTGAAGCATGAAATTCATAACAACAATATATTTTACAGTATATTATTTTCTGTTTTAAATATGTACTTACTTTCTGATGGAGAACTGTTTTGAAAGACATTTTGCTTTATTGTAACTTGGTTTGGATATTACAAGGCTTACATTACCTTTTCTTACTTAGTTGCCATGGCCTCGCACTACTACTGAACGGCTGCTGACAGAAATGTTTGACGGTGCTGCAGCTCAATTCCTTGCCATCCTGGAAGCTCTGTCTGATAGTAGCAGGCATGTGTTGCGCCCTGCTCCACCTGTTCCTGATGAAATTGAAATTCGTGATGTCATTTCAGAGCTTTTTTTTGCAGGCCTGGAAATCCTCTCAGGTAACAGCATAAAGAAGCAAAAAGAATGTTGGTGAGGAGCCCAGACCTCCATTTTATTAGTTTTTTCTTTGCTATTTCTTTTATAACAATAGCACCTCTGAAAGCAGGCAATCCTTCTTATCTTCATAAAATTTAAGATAAAAATCTGGGCCAGTCTCTGGTGTCTGGTTTATCAGTAAAAATTGACAGTAATTTATTAATATCTCTCTCAATAGAATGGAGTTCACTTTCTTCATAGCAGCCTGTATGGTGCTGTGCCTTGCATTTGTGGCTACAACAGTGTTTGTTGATAACACACCAGTGTTTTGGCTGTTGCTGAGCGGTGCTTGCACAGTTCAAGGCTGTCTTCCAACCCTCCTCCCTGCAAAGGCCAGAAGGCTGGGGGTGGGCAAGAGGCTGGGAGAGGACATAGCTGGGACAGCTGACCCGAACTCACCAAATGGCTATTCTGTGCCATATGACATCATGCTCAGCAATAAAACCTGGGGCTAAGGGAGAAGATGGGAGCACATTAGTGGTTATGGCATTTGTCTTCCCAAGCAACTGCTATGCATCCTGAGGCCCTGCTTTCCAGGAAGGGGCTGGATATCTGCCTGTCTATGGGAAATAGTGAATAAATTATAAATTCCTTTTTTTTTGCTTTGCTTGCACACACAGCTTTGGCTTTTCTTATTAAACTGTCTTTATGAGCTTTTCCATCTTATTTTCTCCCCCTGTCCTGTTGAGGAGGGGGAGTGAGACAACAGCTGGGTGGGGGTCTGGAAGCCAGGCAAGGTCAACATACCATGGTGTTTCATGTGTTTTTTTCAAAAAATCACTCAAAGTTAGATTTAAAAGCTTGAGAAAAACACTGGACTTGATGATTCCTTCCAAACCTTTTTTGCTGGGCTCTGTCTGGACTGAATATAGCCATAGTTATAGAGATATTTTGTTAATAAAATAATCTATAGAGACTAAATACACTTCAGAATCATATTTTCTTGATATGATTACTAGCTAATTGGAGTCTAACAAATCAAATACAATATAAATTGATTTAACGAATTGTCTATATTAAAGGTGGAGTGAGCAGTACTGGTATTCAAGGAAGTCATTGCACTGATCATTTTGGTATAGTTAATGCATCATCAACCCTTCTGCAGTTGATACTAACAGGTAAACTAACGTTGAATTTTCAAAGGATTCTCTACCCAGTGATGCAAATGCTTGGTGGGTGGAATTCATTTTCATGTTAGTAGCAGTTCTGTGCATAAAGGGACTGCAAAATGCTGTCCTCTTTGCGTGAGATATGCTTGTTGATACATATAATGTTAAGGCATTCAAAAGGGATTATGTACCGGTATCATTACGATTTTCTTAACACAAGTATTATTTAAATAGCAGATAGTAATATATGGACATTGTAATCGCATACTGTTCAGCATAGCAGTTCATCTAGATATGTTAATGCCCCTAAACAGTCATTCAAAGGCCAAATTCTACAATGATGTCCTGGTACATTCTTACAGAAGAGAAGTGGGATGCAGTAACAGAAGGACTGTTGTAAGCTCGTTGAGATCCTTGGACCAATCATTGTGCTGCTTTGGAAAATAACAGCTATTACTAAGTTAATATTGCTAACATCTTTTAGCTGAGTGACCACGTGCCCAAGTGATATGACAATGACTGTGGCATATTCTTAGGACTGTAGAACACTGCTGAATATATTAGCTAAGACACTTGCTTAGAGTTCCAAGGACCAGGAAATCCCTTTTCTGCCTTACTGTGGTTTGGATAAACTTGAAGAGTGAGAAAATAGACTCCCTATGTGTACATGCACATTTTCTGATACAGTGAGAAATCCTCATCTATCTTGCAAGAAATTGTTCATGTTTCTATGCATGTTTTTTACTAAATTCTGGGAAGAAGGGTCGTTATGGGCTGGTAGCCAGATTTAAGCTCTTTCTGCAACAGAAAGGACTAGGTCCTTGATATCTTCTACACAGGTACGTTAATATCAATAGTACAGCCTCTTTGGAATGTAACAGGACATTGCAGATACATCATGAAAGTAGTATGTAAGCATAGACATTACAGCAAAATAATAAAGCTATTGTGTCTTGTAGAGCTATTAAAAAATCCTTCAAGATTATGCTGACTATTCAAAAACATGTGGAGTTTTATCTTTGTATTTATCAATACCCAAATTATTGCTTAAATTAAACTTCTGAATATATACATATAAACCAGATAAAATGTTTTTGCCATCACTGCAGGAGAAAAGGGGGTGTCTGGAGATGCTGCTGTGAAATTTATAAAATTAGCTTTCAGCTATGAAGAGTGGGACGTGTTTGATTCTGCTGTTGAGTCTGTCGTTAGTTTTCTTCAGGTAATCTGGATGCTACTTAGACATTCTTTATGTAGTCTTTTCCTATGAGGGTAAGGAAGAGTATTCAAAGTACATATTTTAAAGACAAATTTCTATTGGTTGTTTCTGTCAATTAGGCTCAAGATGACCCAACATGGAAGAAAGCTGAAATGGAACTAAAACTTCTTACACTGATGCAACCTTTACTATTTCCAAAAAAATTTAAACAAAGTTTTTCTACTAGTGAAAATAATACCAAAGAAGCTAGGATGTCTCATGGTTCTGAAAAGAAGCAAACATTCAGAAGTGAGTGTTGTTCAGTTATGGCTGTTTGCATTTCAAATATTTATGCAGCAAGAAACTTTGTTTATTATTTAAAAACTATTTAATATGGTGCATGCAGTATTCTATGACAAAAACTAGCAATTGAGAAATTGCAACTTACTGAATTTTGTCCAGTTTTCATTTGCCAAAACATGACTTTATACCATTTCCCTTGAGTGTGAAATAGCATGTATTTTTAACATACATCATGCAAAGATGTAAAATGAATGGATGTTTTCCGACAGGTTTTCAGGAAAAAAGTGAAACAGACATGTTTGACTTTCTTTTGTCCTTATACTCCGTTTATGTAAAATTTCTTGGCATTGAAGCAAGAAAAACTTGTTAAAGCAACTGTAATTTAATTGTATAACATTCAAAAAACCTGCAAATATCTTGAAAACTTTCCATTTCCAAAAATAGCAATGCTCACTTTTCACAGAAAGTGAATAAACTTGGGAATACCTCTCCCCTTTGTATTTACTGTTTCTTAGAGTATATTATCTGCTGGCATAAATTGGTAAGTCAATTCACTCAGATATTTTCAAACATAGATTTGTAACTAGAAATAACATCTTGCCTTTCCTTTTCTTCTTTTTTTATAAACATTGAATGTAGAGGGTTCCTTAAAGCATGGAGAGCCTTCTCATGATCTTATGATTTTGGCAACAACAGTGTTTTCCTGTGTCTCCACATATAAGCAGGTATAAAAAAATTAGATACATTTCTTCTGAATGAGTCACATAATCTGTAATGAATGCATATAATTTAAGACCAAAGGAATCAGTTGCATGATTAACAAACTACAAAAATGCAATAGCAAAAATGAAAAAATATATCCATAAGATGTGATCAATTTGTGATTTAAAAAATAATATTTCAATTTTAAAAAATTTTATTGGTGCTATGTACTCAGGCTACTTTAAAAACGTTTAATAGATATTAAATCCGTTTGGAATATCATAGAGCTAATTGCATGTTTCAGCTAATCAAGCAGAGATCAAATTTCTGATATTAGATTTAGGTGGGCAAATATGCTCAGCTGTAGAAAACATTTCTGCAGTATTATAGTAATGGGAGCAGTGACCCTAAGGAATGATAATGCCTTTATAGCAGTGGTATGCCTGCAATTTAAGGTAAATTCTCACTGCAAACAAACAAACGAGCAGCAGCAACAACACAACCAAAGAGAGTGGGACTTTTTGTGCTGAAGTCTGTACTACAGAATAATCCCATTATATATATGATGGTTTATTCCCAGAGTAACCACTTTTAGTTTACTTGCTCAAACGGAGATTGCCCTTAATGTGCTACTGTGAGGGGAAAAAAATTACAGTGCAATGTCTCCACTAGCATTTACACTAAAATAGTTTGTGATCCACAAGACTAATGAAAAATGTCCCTTAAAAAAATGTGTTCTGCTAACATGGCGTATGTCTTAACTGCAAAATTAATTTTAGATTTAATTTGAATATTGCCCCAGTTTGAGTACTGGGGCACACACTTTTTTTTAGCTTTAGTGTAATATTTTCAGTCAAAATATCCTGCCTGTGAGGTAGTTATACCTTTAGATAGCATGATTTGTCTTTTTTTTTTACATGACCACTGTGTTATGGAGGCAGGTTACCTGAATTTAAACTCTTCTGGTCCTTATACAGTTTCCCACAAATCTCCTCGGTACCTAATCTGTCTTGGGAAGAAAGACAAATTCTCCCCTGATCTACAGTGAATTCACTGATGGTGAAGTTACATGATATAGCTGAGCCAATCTAACAGCTTGGTGCCACCAAATGAGTGGCAAAAGTAATCTTGATTTACTTCTTTTTCAGTCTTTTTCTCCCCTCACTTCTCAATGTCAATATCCCTGAAATCTTATGCTCATACACATATGAGTGTACAGATAGTGTGGATGTTGCAGGCTTGAGTTTCATTGCACCTGAGATACTAGTCCAACTCTGGTATAAATGGCGATAAATATGTGTACTGAACCTTAATCACTGTTCAGAATGTGTTTAACACAGTGTAGACAGGCTCTATAGCCTTTTAAAATGTGTTAATTAGGAGGTTAACTGAATAGAGTTTTGAATTTGTTAATTATTCTCTTCATAAGATGAAGATGTGTTTTCACATTTCTTTCAGTTGTTAGATATTCCACTCCAACCTTTTTTCTAGTTGTTTAAGTTGTTCTTCACTGCTCCCTCATCTGAGATGCACTAACAACCTGTGGAAGTACTCTGTCAATGCGAAATAAAACCTACTAATTTAGATCTTCTGCAAATATTTAAATACTGTAACAAAAAAAATTTCCCAAAGTTAATATAACTGTTAAATTACATTACTTAGTTTCCCCAGAATGTATTGACTATTATAACATTTCACAGATAGTTAATTTGCTTGTCTCTCCCATCTAATTTTCATCTCACTACTTTCCTTATCTGAGTGACTTTTAAGAGCTTGACAATAAAAAAGGAAATACAAAATCCCCAAACTCTAAAACCACTTGTATTGTTGGGAGAAGAAAAGCTTGCGTAGTCTACCATAAATTACTTTAAAAAAAATATTTCTTAAGCTTTTCAAAATGTTGTCATCCCTTATAAGAAAGTTAAATAAGATTATTTATTTACTTTGAAAAATTTTGAGCGCGTTTATATACTGTATATACATACCTGTTTCTACAACTATGTTGTTTTTTTCTTTCCAGAATATCCAACCTGACAAAGAAATACTTGTTGATGTAATAATGTTTTTGTGGCAGAAGTGTAAAACAGGACTTCAGCGAATCCAAATGAGTGGAAGTGACTACTTAAAATATATGCACAAATACAAAGCTTACCAAGTACTCCTTATTATAATATATTTATCTTAATATGAGTGCAGTCTGTTATAGTAAAGCCAAGATAAAACACTGATCTCCAGTCTAAGTACATTTTCTTATGGTAAAATGCAGATAAATCTTCTTCACTGAAAATGTGAATTGTATATACACTTTGAACAGACTGTGCTCCCATATACCAGTATCAAAATACCTCTTAGCCTTTTCCCAGTAAAGTAACCCATTCTCTGCCAGTGGGCCATGATAGAAGCTAAAATAGTGAAAGCATTCAGGCATGATGTAAGAAGAAGCATTTGGTGTGTTGTGGCGGAAAATAATATAGTTCAAGAAAGTTCCCTAGATCAATTGAAGAAAGAGGGAAGAACCTTACAGCTTAAGAGAAGGGACATGAGGGTCAACAGGATCTGGCCAACTGGATAGAGTCACAGACTTACCTTGAACTTTTCCTGAGACTGAGAGGCTCTTGGTGAAATCCAGTCTTGTGAAGGATAATTTACGCTAGTTTCTCTGGGCTGCCAGTTGATGCTGACTAAATGGTTTCTGGAGGAGTTAATTTTGTGGCCCTGATGCCTATAACAAAATTGTTGAGAGATTCACCAGAAGATAATGTGCAGTTACTTTCCTCTGTGTGTACAACAGGTGCATTAAGGTCTCTTTTGTACTGTTTAAGTGGGAAGATATGGGGATAAATGAGAGGCAAATGATCAAATCTGCTGTAAGGCTTACCACACTATGACAAGGTATAAAAGTTGTGCCCATAGAACATTCATTAATCTTTCTAAAATAATAATTTTTAAAAAATCTAACATAAAAAAAGTCTGCAGTCTGAAGAAATAGGGGCTTTGGAGCAGCACAAATTCAGCATCTTAGTCTGGTGGCATTCAAAAAAAGAAGTGAAATCCAAGAAAGGAGTTGTGTCCAGTTTTATGAATCTTTTCAAACAATTTTGAGTGCAAAACCCTATCTGCCTCTGTAGTTATAAGTAGTTTCCTAAAATTTGTTTTAACTCTGTCCTGATTCTTTTTCTTTCCCTTTCCCCCATTTTTAGTGGGTTTATGTACTCTGGATAATAAATGAAGTAATTCAGAAGAGCAGCATAGCAGACACTAATGTTGTAATGCTTGCAGAGATAACCTTACATCTAACTGCAATATTGGAAAATGTAGCTGATTCTACAAGTAAATCTAAGAAAAAAGCAGGTAAAGCTTTCAACAAAATTTAGTTGTCTTTCAAGAATGACTTTAAAGATTGGAACTTTTCTGAGTTGAAAACTTTTGCAAATATACATATTCAAAAATGTTGTAAAGAGATTGTTGACAGGAGAATAATAATTTTTTGTACATACAGTTTCATCCATAATTAGAGCTAATGAAACCTGGTTTTCAAAGGATTTATGCCTTATTTCCTTGCATTTCCAGTTCTGCTGAAATATACATTTTGAATCACATCTCTTATGACTCACCCTTCCCACAGGTCTTCTACATGTCTCTTAGCCCCTTCAGAGTAGCCTCAGATCACTCACGTTCTCTGAATATTGGCTAGGCAGAAGGTGGTGTGTGCTGTGGCTCATTTGGAGCATTCAAGTGCTGGTTGACTAGTGGCAGGCCAAACAGAAGAGGAAAATATGGAGGTCATACTGAAACATTTGCTTTTATTGGGCCATTAATTTGTATCTCTTGTCTACACAAGTCTTGACTTTTGTGTAGGAATTCAATTGTCTTTGAAATGGAACTTAACTTGGCTGACATTATTGGGATATAATCCGATCACATTAAACAAATTTCCTTACAAAACCTGACTAACGCTGTAAAATATGAATATTTAGACATACTTTTAAAAGTTCTCTGTTGTTGTGGATGTAGGATCTTGGAATGTGAATCATATTTCTCGTAATTGTTTTGCTCTAACTAGAGAATAGATTTTAAGGACCCTTTTAGAGCATATCTAGGAACAGAAGAGAATGACTACCTTCTGCTTTTTTTGAAAGTAAGAAAACCTTGGAACAGTGCTATTCCATTATAAGGTAGAGTAGGTATTGTTTTCTGTGAATGTTATGAAAATCAGACCATTCTGATGGAGATGGGATGAATCCTCATTGTAGCATCACTGCTATTCTTTTTCATTCAGTTTAAATATGTCTATTTGGAGGGAAAAAAAATGAATAAGTAGGAGCCATTGCTCAAAACAAGCTGATAAATAGCCAGTCAAGCACATGTTTATGCTGAGAAGAGTGTTTTTACTGAAGGAATCCTGAGTGAATATAGATTTTCTTATTTGTGAGAAAGAGACAGTGAACAAGCAGAAATAAATAGACAAAAGTGGCACAAGGAGTACAGGAGTGACAAGAAGGTTGTCCCTCTGAAAGGGCAAAAAATGAATTTATTTCGGTGAAGAAATAAATTTTTGACAGGCTAGAGGGCTGTAAACAAGAACAAAGAAACTGCTTTGTCTTGTTTTGGCTGCTTCCTCTTGTTTTGGAAAGGAAAACACAATTGTGGGTGCATTCTTTATAAATGAAAATTATTTAAACAATCCAAATGAACATTATAAGGGTGATAATACCCCTTCAAAGAATATTAAATTGAAATAATATATATCATAAAAATATGACCTCATGTTTTTAAAAATCCTCCTATAAGTTAAATTAGCATTAAACCCACTGCAAATTGGATAACAATAGATTTGAATTGACTTAAAAATGGAAAATTGATATGAATGCTACAGCAATGTGAGGAACTACAAAATGAGTCCAAGTTTCATCGGCTTGGATATGATGTTGCTATGAAATATATTGTACATTTAAAAATACTACATTATTGGATAATCATATACTGAATTAGTATAATTGTACATATGTAGCTATTGTGTTTAAACCCTGAAAAGCTTTTCAAGAAACAATATAATTACCTCTCATAGTCAAGTACTGAAGAACTGAATTATTGCCAGACTCTTAAGTTAGTAGCAGAGCTAATCAAATGGTACTAAAATTTTCTGAGTATATTTAATTTCATTTTCTGATTTTCTTCCTATAAAAAAGAAAAAAGAAGTGCTTCTCTCTTGCAAGATGAATCCTGTGATATTCCTGAAATACTGATGGTAACTTCTAATTTGTTTTCATTAATACAGTGTTTTTGAATAGCATAAGAACACTTACTTCTGCTTGAAGCTTTTCATAATGTTGTATTTAGTTTATAAAGTTGAAATGTTTCACACAATCGTGCTAGTGCAGAGGAAGAAAGCAAAGATACTTTTTCAAATGAAATAAAATCTGAAAATTTTCCTGTAGTCTTTTATAGTAATCTGTGATATGGAAGAAGTTTTAGCTGAAACTTTTTTTACAGTGTGATCATACCGATTTCCACTGTACACTCTTTTTTATGCCAATGTATAGTACCAGCTTTAAATGGTTTAATAGTGCATTTTTTAAAGATACAAACGTTAGTCCTTGCTTCATTTAGGGAAATATTTTGGGTTGTGCTTTTGTTTGTTTGTTTTTGTAAGGGTGATGTGGAACAGATGGAACATCCTGAGTGTCCTTGCTTTGTTCAGTGTGTTCAGTGCTCAGCACTTTGCAGAAGGGTCCAATCAAATAGTTCAAAATTACTTACTAAAACACATTAAGAAGAAAAGACATACATTAGTCTGAGGATTCAGGAATTTTGTCAGTAATATGTCTTAATGCTTACACACATGAAAAAGCTTTAATTCAGTGATAGGCTACTTAAAAGTGTTGGTTTCTGAAAAATCAGTATTAACAGCATCTAATGGAATATTGAAAAACTGCTTGTGAAAAATACTGTGTTTCTCAACTTAATTCTGTAAGTTCAGTTTCATTCTGCTATAAGCTAACTCTTTGAGTTAGTAAATTGTTTTTCGAGAGATGAAGGAAAATCAGTCCTAAATTAATTAAAATGACTTTAAATTTAAAATGTTGATATTAGTATATGAAAGCATGGGGAGCAGTGCCTATATAAAGATTATTTGACAGAGTTTAAACTGCAACAGCTCAGAATAATAGCACTTTACTTTTGATAGTCCATATTATAGCTTTTAATGCTGTTATCTAATAAAACATGTTTCTATGTGTTTTCATTTCAGAAAAGTCCTACAGAACAATTACAAGTTGCTTACGAAAGTCTTGAAAAAGCAATTAATGGAATGAACACATCTCGCTTAATGACCCTTCTACCAGATGGAAAGTCGATATTTGACAACTGCTGTACAAAGGTAAAGTCTACAAAAAGGTACACTGCAACAAAATCTATAAATAATGTATTGGACTTTGATGACACAAAACTCATATTTTCTTCATAATTTTCTTCATACTTAGAAATCTTAGCATTATCAAATGCACTTCATCTTCCTGCTCCATGTAAGAAGAGAATAGAAAAAATAAATCTCTGTGTAATAGAAATAGCATTTTTCTCTTTCAGTAATAAACTATAAACTCTTTTAGGTTTTCTTTGCCATTTTCTTTTGGAAATAATCATAATTTATAGCTTTCTCCTATAAAATAAAAGCAGAAATCCTTTTCATATTTGTTGCTTGCAACTGTTTATTATTAAAATTATTTTTTGCTGTTGAGGGGAGTTCAGATTTTCTACATATTATCATTCTACACCAATATGATCTTTGTTTTGTGGACTGGTAACACAATAAAACAATTTTTTTTGCAGTTTCATTATTTATTATTAATCCAGTTTCCTATTGATTCTCAGGTTTTGTCTAGTTTTCTTTGTTGGTTATCCATGCTTTCTCTGTCTAGTCATTCTCCTTCCTTCCATGCTTTCTTGAATGACCGCATCTTACACAGATATGACAAATTTCAGTGTTTGTCAATTTACTAAAATAATAATATCAATGTCAACATAAATGCAGTAAGCTAAGTAATAAAAGTTTGTGTTTGCTTAATTGCCACTTCTTATTTATTAGGTGGACTCAAATGATCAGAATTCGAATTCTGTTTTGGGATGTGGTAATGATAAAACAGGAACAGGTAATGGTTTTGTAATGAATTTACACTTGGAGCTCATTCAAGCCCAACATCGAGTAGCTGTGAAACTTCTTAAAATGGCACAAGGTAGGTTTCAGAAAAGCTAAATCATAGCTAATCATATCACTCTAATCATAGCTTGATTAGAGTACTCTGTTAATATATTTTGTAATACTAAGAAATAAAGGAGTATCTGCTTTCTGAAGAGGAGCTGATGTTGGGCAGTTTGTATGCCATGTACAGACAGAAATAATGTACTGAATTTGCAGAATTTACATTTACCACATGGTACTGGCCTCTAACCTCTACTCAACCAATGGGAGTTAAATTTTGCTAACAACTACTGGATTTGATTCCTAGACAGTTTGTTGTGGTATATCAGTTCTAATATTAACTGTTACAGTGTCAGTAAAGGAGAACTGGGGGATGCTCTGCAGATTTTTTTTTTCTGTAATGCTAATTTTGTCTCTAGAGAATGACCTGAATATTTTATTCAGTGCTCTTTGTAACCTGAATTTGTACTGTGAAATTGTCCTTATCTCTTCCCAGTCAGCAGATATCCCACTCTTGACAAATGCCTTCTGAAAAAACTCTACTTGGTCTCCCATTCCTGGTGTTTTTTTTTTAAATTAAAAGCTAGTATTAGTTCGACACTGCAGAGCTCCCCTGTGCACTGCTCCCTATGATCAAATCAGATCCCTCTTTTCCTGTGATGTTAGTATAACTACTATAGATGTTAGAGCATGAGGGTGGAATATTTTTAGTGGCATGATCAGTCCCAGAAATTCTCCTTGAACCAAAGAAAAGATCATGAGATGGAGCAGAGCTTTACTACAAAACTACATATTAACCCCTCTCACTGAAATTTTCTCAATAGCACTATCGGAATGAATAACTCATGATTTCCTTCCCACATAGGTGCTCAAAAGGATGACAGAAGTCTTAAGTCTAGCAAGTCTCATGTGAAAAATATTAAAGATTTCCATTATTTAACAGGTAAGGCTTATTAATTAAGATTCTAGAGGTATAATAAATTATTGCTGCTGTTTTATAAATGCCTTAAAATATCTATTTTACAGAGGCACTTATAATGAGAAAAATAAAAAAGAATAAGCTATCCAGAGCAATCTTTTTGATGCAAAAGGCTGTACAGAAGTTCCCTAAAGAGTTAACAACTTCTTCCCAAAGACAGCTACTGGAGGTAATAAAAAAAAATCTTATGGTAGAAATTCTTTATCATTATCACAGTTTTTCGTGTTCTGTATAATTAACACTTGGATTACTCCTTCTTACAAAAAGAAGAAAAATGGAAGGAAGTTGAGGGACATTGGGTGTTTTTAACTTCTGTTGTCAAATTTTCCCTGAGAAGTTTCATTATGTTGAAAGAATAAAGTGACTTAAAACAAGGAAAGAGCACATACCCAAATGTTGTGCACACAAGAATCGTGAAAGAAGACATGATCTTTCTTTCTACACTTAATCACCTAGACTTTGCAGTTATGAACCTATGCCTTGCCAAAATGTCATGCAGGTTTCCTTCTCCCCATTGCAACCTTCAACAGCCTTCTTTTTCCAAGATCTGTAAGTTGTCTTAGATTACTTTGGCTGGTGATAATGACATGGGCTTTATTTTATTCTTATTAAATAAACAGTTTAAAAGTTGGAGATTTTGGAATTTATTGAGGCTAAAAGTAGATTCTTCATGGGCTTGTTTTGAAGTCTTTTGAAATCAATGGGAATCTTCCCATTGAGCTTTGTACCAGCATCTGTCCATGAAAATTGCCTTCTCATCAGTGGGGCATAAAATTTCTTTATAGGCTGTACAACAGATAACAGAATCTGCAATTCTCACTATATAATATATGAAAAAGTATTTTAAACAAGAAGTTACTAGAAAGTGTTTTTCTTTTAAGTGCTACAAATTTGGAAGCATGATAATTAACACACATATCTTTTATGTCAGAAGAATGCAAAAACTAGATCAGAAAAGACATACACTAAAAATCTCTCTCATATATTTGTAAAATATATGGCATTTATAAATATAAGATGTAGTGATATGGCATGAATGTTGTAACTGTAGTCACCAATGAAGACTTACAAGCAATTCCCAAGAAATGTGTGGTTATCCCAAACAAACATTTGCAAAGGCCTTATACTGACTTTCACTATATTTTACTTCTGTGCACTTTTCACAGAGAAAGATGTAGGTAAAAGAATATAATGTTTGCAGCCAGTTGCCGGAAAATGTCAGAATTAACTTTGCCTGGACAAACTTAGCATGATCTTCTTTGATATTTGTACTATGATGAAATATTTTATTATATGCTCAATTAATTTTCCTCCTCGAGGGGGATGGTGCTCACTTCATGAACAGTAAATCCATACCTTTATTTTCATGCTTCTGTGTAGAATATTTTGCCTTTTTTAATTGTAGAACATCCAAGACGTCTGTATAGAATTACTTGTATCTTCTGGTCTTTTCTACTGTACTCAGCACAATATGATATGTCTGTTCTTATTACGCTGCAAAATAGGAAAGCAGTTTATTTCTTTTTTTTGAGAAACATACAAATAACCTTTTCTCATGCAGTAAACCACTGGGCAGATATGGAAGCTTCTGAGTCATATGTATATACTCATCTACATCACACTGCTTAACTACTTGAGATACTGTGTACCCTTCTTTTTTTTTTTTATTTCTCTCACAGTTGCTTCATTCTTCCTTCCCTGTCCTATATGTCTAGTTGGACACCCAGGTCTTTACAGAATTGGGTACGCTGGTAGTTCTTGTTGGCCAGCTGTAAAATTGAATTAATGTGATTAGGCTAATACCACAGTGCAAGCCTGTGGCAGAGACAGGGATAAAATGTGGTTTATCACAGGGCAAGTCTGTGGCAGAAGCAGGGATAAAAATGTGGTTTTTTATAGTGACATTTGGCTTCCTCAACCATAAGATTATTCTCTCTCCTCTTGCAATACTGGCACATTTATTATCTTCCAAGTTCTACAGTTAATGAAGTACAGGTCACACAGTACCACTCTCAGTCACTACGCTATCTTTATCCAACCTGGGAGCAGTTCCACCCTTGCACTAATAAGAAATATGTCCTCAGAGAAGAATGAGCCTGTGATTCTTTTAATTAAAAATTGTATTATGGTACAGCTTACCGTAAAGAAGTATAATTTTTAAGGAAGCAATGAATTTTCTAATTACCGATTGCAAAAGTTGAATGGTTGTGTGAGGGAAAGAGTCACTCCATATCTTCTTCTTTATCTTATATTCTTCCTTAAACAGTTCTCACTAGGGTGGATGCAACCCTAATCTAAAGGGGGAGGGAGTGAGGTGAAGTGAGGGGCTGTGCAAATGATTAGCTATGTGATGTGATTAAGGCTCTATTAAATCTTAGCTCCCCATTTCACTATAAATCTATAGCTAGTTTTTGGTCATTTTTGGACATGAGATAGAAGGCTTATTCAATCTGTGATCTGACCCGGTATGGTTGTTCTTATAGCCTTATAAATGTATGAGGACTGAAACAAGGAACTGTTAAGGTGCAAGATTATAGGACTGTCACTGAATAACCAATAACTCGGGATTTTCTTTTTCAGTTTATCTTTCAGACTCAGTTCAGCCTAAATCCTTGGTCCAGTGTATGATACTAAAAGGTTTCAAATAAAAACCCTATCATTTCTCTCTTCTCCCAAAAGAATGTAATTTGTCCAAGACAACCCCTATTTCTTCATATCTGGGAGCTGGCCTTTTTCGCTTTGATTTACACTGGACAGTTGCCACAAGTAAAGATATAAAAGTACTAAGGTCTCAATATTAAATTTCCAAGTTAAGTTTCTCTTATCCTCACAATGCAAACAAGGTGAAGAAACCTACCAATTTGCCATTCAGTCCAGTAAGAAAAAAATGTACCCTGGTCACCAACCAAATGGCCAGATAATCACTATGTGCAGGAGGCTGCCACATTTTTGGAACACACTAATAGACTGTCAATCAGCCTTCAGCTCTCTCCAGCTAGCCAAGGCAAGTGGCTTAGCCATACTTTTTCCAGGCCTGCATTCTCCTCCCTTTTTCTTTATTTCTGGACTTTATGTCTTTTCTCTAATTCTGAAGTACAGAAAATCAGTTTGACCACTTCCACAGCTCCTTCAGAAATTCCACAGATAAGGTCTCCAGCTTTCTCCTAAATAAGAGTTGATATCTTTTTTGTTTCTTGTTGGAGCTAATCACTGGTTGCCCCTAATTGCTAATCACCATTATTTGTGATCACTCTTTTCCTATAGGTTCTTTCAAAATTGGATATGCCTCATCCCTGCCTCTTTCATATGCAACCCTGCATTCCCGTTATTGTACATTGTGAAATTAATCTGCATATGTAAGGCTTACACAAAGTACCATTCATCCTAAGTTAGGATGTAAGATGATGTGAAAATGGATAAAAAGTTTTCTACATAGCAGTGAATTTTTTATAAGATAATTTTGAAAACCATTTATAAGTGTTAAATCTGTCTGATTGTTATGTTTTAATAGTTTTTCCCTTTTGTTTTAATTTAAATCATAGGAAGCACTAACTTTAATTGAGGAAGTTGAAGCTGAACAAACGGCATTGTATCACAGTCTCAAAGAAGCTATGAGCAGCAAGAAACAAAGCAGGACGCCTCCTCCTCCTCTATTACTTTCTAGATCACATTGCTCCATGACATTTAAACCAGCCCCGTTCTCTTCAGATATTCAGGTAATGTTTTTCATGATGACTGCGTAAGAAATAATTAAACAATATACAAGAGAGCAAAAGTTGTTTCAACTGTGCTATACCATCACAGTTTTCTTGTTGTTCTTGAGAAGATTATGTTATTCTGACTTAATTAAGTATGCTTTTTTCCCTCCTGTGAGTCAATTGTGACTCATTGTTTTGATCTTCACATTTGCACGAAACTTTCTTCATCTCATGCATCATGTTCCTTGGTGTTTCTGTTGTATAACAACACATTTATTCTACTTGTCAAAAGCTCATTCTCTTGCTTAGGGCCTGACATACTCCTAGTTACCCTCTGAAGAGATGCAAGGAAGTACCACACTGAAGCCTCTGTTAATGGAGTGCTGAAGTGCCATAGTTCAGGTGGAAGAATCTACCTTCTGTTGAATGTGTAGAATCACAGAACTACTCAGATCATAAGGGATTTTAGGAGAGGTCTCTAGTCCAACCTTCTGCTCAAAGTAGAGTTGACTGTGAGATTAGACCAGCTTGCTCAGGGCTTTATCCAGTTAGCTCTGAAAACCTCCAAGGATGGAGACTGAACAGCTTCTCTGGGCAACCTGTTCCAACAGGGCAACCTGTTCATGGGGAAAACTTTTTTCCTTATGTACTGTTGTAATCTCTCTTGCTTCAATTTAGGTCTATTGTTTTTCATCCTCCTACCATGCACTGCTGTGAAAAGCGTGGCTATGTCTTCTTCATCACTTGCTTGCAGGCACTCAAGGGCTTCTGGTAGGTCCCCTGAAGTGACCTCTTCTCCAGGATGAATAAGCCGAGCTCTCTCAGCCTCTTCTTGCAGGGCTAGTGCTCCAACCATCTTGGTGGTCCTCTGCTGTAATCACTCTAGTTGTTAAACATTTCTTCTTAGAATGATGGGGCGCAGGAGGGAAACTGGCCATGGTATTTAGATGTAGTCTAATGAGCGCTGAGCAGAGGGGGATAATCATGTTCCTCAGTCTCCTAACTGTATGTCTGTTAATACAGTTCAAGATGCTTTGAGATGGCTTTGCTGCCATGGCACACTGCTGGCTCATGTTCAGCTTGCTGTCTAACCTGACCCCCAGATCATTTCAGTGCTGTTCCCCAGCCCATCAGTCCCCAGCCTGTATACTTGTGAGGGATTCTTCCTTCCCAGGTGCAAGACTTTGCATTTGTCCTTGTTAAATTTAATGAGGTTCCTGTTGGCCCTCAAGGTCCCTCTGAATAGCAATCCTCCCCTCAACGATATCAACTGTTTCCCTCAATTTGTCATCATCTGCAAACCTGGTGAGTGTGTGCTCACTTTTTTCCTCAGGTCATTGCTAAAGATATTAAACAGGACAGGTCCCAGGATAGTCCCCTGCAGTGCTCCACTTGTTACCACCCTTCAGATAGATTACAAACCATTAACAACTACTCTCTGACTCTGACCTTCCAACCATTGTTTTACCCATACTGTATCACACCCCCATACTGTATCATCCTAACTTGGATATAAGAATACTGGGAGACAGTGTTGAAAAAAGTGCCTTGCTAAGGTCAAGGTAAATGGCATCTACTCCTCTACCCTCCTCTGCAAAGCAAGTAATTTTGTCACAGAGGTCAATCATAGTGGTCAGCCATGATTTGCCCTTGGTAAATCCATGCTGACTGTTCGAATCACCTTATTCTCCTTCATATGCCCAGAAAGGGTTCAAACAGGCTGAAGTATGAAAAATTCACTAGCTGCAGGGTTTTTTTGAGAGAAATTTTCATAGTGATTTTTGCAAGCTTCTTCAAAATAGCGATGTGTATAAAACCAGTAGAAACTCAAATCTTATTACTACTGGTAAGAATGTTTCTGTGAACAGTTCTTTCATAACTTGCAGTTTTATTGCAGTTTGATTAGTGAATTTAAAATAAATTAATTAGGGAAAAGTTCTTCCTTTTTGTCCCTAATGAACATAGAATTAAAAAAAATAATTCTTTAAAGTCTGATAGTTAATCTGTTTCAGTAAGTGTCAATACTTCATTTTGTTCGATACAGGAGAGTGAATGTAACATATTGGGCCACTAGATGGTGCAATGTGATTAGTCTTCTTATAATTTGAGCCCAGATATTCTAGAAGAATTTTTTTTCTAAAGATACACAGCTGTTGAGCAGACATGAAAGGTATTTTTTATGAAGAATTTATTAACCGGAAATGGATACTTAGGATTTAATTAGACATATATAGTTCTTGTACTAGAAGTCAAAGTATCTCTAAAATTTCTTGACCTTAAAGTTGCTCATTTGCTGAAAATAATCTCCTCTATTTCAATATCTCCTTCTGAAAAACAGTCAGGATTCATTGCAAGACAAATCATGTGTATTACAAGAAAAAAGAACATTTTAGCTGTACAGAATTTTTATATGTTGAAAAATGATGTCATCTGGCAAACCTGTTTAAATCTGTTTAAATGTCTACTGAAAGTAAATAGACTTCGTACACTTTTTAGTAGAAGTTTAATGCAAGAGAACGTCATCAGATGCATAACTTACTGAAATCCATCTGTCCAGTTCTGCAGAGATGAAATAAAAATTAGTTTCCATGTTTGATCTCACTGGACACGACTGAGCACTGATGCAGGAATGCATGCTCACATGCTTCCTTGGTTAAAGATATTGAAAAATGTAGATGATATGCCCAATGAGATTATCAGCAGCTTAATGGCATTAAAAAACCATTGATTTCAATAGGGACTAAGAACATGGCTTGTTTAGAAAATATTACTGTATTACTTCATATCTGCATTTCTGTTGCCTGCTTTTAAGGAACTGTTCTCAAGTAGTTTGCTGAATCAGAACCTGACGTCAACTTTAGAAGAATACCATTGCAAGGATCAAATAAGGGATCTAGATGACTTTAAATCTACAGGATGACCTATAGAGTTTATGCTTTGGGATAGGTTTGAGGTATAGGGTAGTTCAAGGTAGGCGATAGGATAATGGAGAGTCATGTGCTTTTATTGCCATTGTAGTATATCTAGTTCTCCAGCTAAATCAATTAATGAATATTTCTAGTGCAGTTAGACTATACATTTTTATGACTAGGTTTTTTCTTTCAGAGACTGTTTTCACAAAATTAGTACCTTCTACATTAGGCAAAAGTTGGAAATACTATTATATATCAACTCATTTTGTTCTCATTTTCTTCAAAGGTTTCGTGGTACAGTATTTTGGGCTCTGTAGCAAGAGGAAGTAATATGAAAGTAAGGTTAAATAACAATAAACTTCCAAATGCAGGAGAAGAGGTAAGACAGAGGTAAAACTCCTTTAGGTCATTCTCTCTTCCTTTAAAAAAACCCAACTTTCTAAATGTATACATCTGACATCTTTTTTTAATCAGGTAACTGGCCAAGCCTTTGACAAACATTTTGATCTTTATTTTAAGCAATTGAAATTTTGCTAGGCTGAAGGCATACCAAAACCCAAAAAAAGTTCTAGGAACTTTTTTTGAATAATAAATTAAATGATTCAAAAGCTTCATGTTAGGCAAGTCTCTGTCATTTCTGTTATAACTCTGTTTTTTGAGTGACATCTAAGAAATAAAAAAGGAAAAGAAAGTATATGATGTATTTATAGGGTGTGCCCCAGACACTACTCTTTCCAGGGATACAAAAAAAGATAAATTCTAAACAGATATAAAATTTAATATTTTTCTTAATTGTGTAACTTCTATAATCTATTTCTTCTTAACAAGACTTTATCTTACTTAATTCTGGCAACATGATAATATAACTCCTTCAATAACCTCCATGTTCAGACATGACTGACTTCTAGGTTCATGCTCTTTCCCTTTTGTGCTGTGAACATGTGGTATGACAAATCATCCCATATATCTTTGATTACTTATGACTGATCATGTGACTGTGTCGGTAGTCTTTTATATTATTTCTTCATTACAATTTGATGTTTTATTTTCTGAATTTGTTTTGGGTTTTTTGTTTTGGGTTTTTTGTTTTGTGTTTTTTGTTTTGTGTTAGTGTAGTTTTTTTCTGTTGGATCACACTCTGATGTTCCTGCACAGACTGAGAGAGTTCTGTTTTTTCACTCATTTATGCATACTATTGCATTGTCCACCTGAATGACGACCGTGATCCATCCAAATACTCTGCATTTTGGGTTTTAAGAAAGGGGCAAAAAAGCTTCAGCATATCCTCTTCAGAAAATTTTACTGTAGTCTCAGACCTGAGTGATCATTTTTGTATCTGGAAATCTTCTTCATGAAGAGTTCTATTCTTTGCAGGGCAGGTCTCTGTTTTGCATTGTGACAAAAGAATGATCTCAACCTTTTTTGCCCAATGTTTCAAGCTTTCCTGGTTTTGTGAGCAAGCTCTATACTAGCACAAATAGACTTGTCTTTGGTGATGGAGAATAAATCTTTCCCTTTGCGCCTGTCCCCCTATCTCCTCCCCATAAAGGAAGGTGTATAAAAAGAGAAGGTGTGTGTAGCTACTGCCAATAGAGGCTTTGATGTTATTCTTGATATTCTTATTATCAGATCCAGAGAATCAAGCTTCCTGCGATGTCCGGGGAGCTAGTTTCAATATACTATCCTGCTCCAGGTGAATTAAGTGTTTCATTGGAGACTTTTACCCTACTGCTAACTGCTCTTTCTGTGAACTTGCTGCAATGCATCCAAGCCACTGACCATCTTAGCTCTGGCAGGCATTAGAGATGCACAGACCTGAGGTTAACCATATGCTTCAGCAACAGAACTTCTGGTTGCTTTAGGATATGCTTTTGCAAAATGCTGATCTGCAGACAACGTCACTATCTGCCTGCTCCATGGAAAAGGTTTAGAATTCTTGGTTTAGAATTCTTGGTGGTGGAATGATCTATCAACTTATCAACATGAGAAAAGCTTGCTCTAAAGGGATACTACAGACTGTCTTACACTAATTTCTGGTCTGCTGGTTCAGGATTCAGCCCCAGCATTTGAAGGGATTTCTGTTGTTCAGAGGTCTCCTTATGAAGGCCAGACAGTATTTGAATAAGAGCACTGTGTTGATGCTATATTATGATGATCTTGTTTCTCATGTTGTGCTTCAGTCACTGTGTCAGTTGTTTGTTGTTTCAAGACCCTAAAACCTTCCTTTGCGTAAGTTGTCCTGGTTATGGAGGGGAAGGCGGACAAGCCTGTTAGAAGTGAGCTGTGATGTTAAAAGTGCAGGTGGACAATTACTTGAAGGAAAAATGAAGAGAAGGTCTTGAAAATATGTTGTTTGTTTCACAAATTCCAAAGTCCTGTTAATGGTGCTGAGAGGACCTGAGACATCCTCTGCCCATATCTAATACATGCATGTGGCATGTATGGAGGAGAGCCATATGCTCTTTCTCTGGAAGCACAGCTCAGGACTAGAATGTTTCCAGCTCAAGGACTGCAAGCATGCACACTCACGGTGTGAATGTGCAAATGGACAAAAATGTCTTAGAGAAAGAACAGGTCCTGGTACTTAACTGTTCTCTTAGGCTATGTGCGCTGTATACTCAACTGCATTCCAGAGAAAACTGATACTTTTTTTCCCTGTCATTTCGTTGTTTTCTCATTGTCTTCAAGAACCTAATATTATGTGGAAACATGGCATGTCTGTTAATCTAGGTTGTACTTTGATTGTATCCAAGACCATTAAATAATTTATTTAACAATAAAAGTTTAGAATTTGAGATTTGTTTTTGATATGTACAGTGGGTGTAACTAGAAAATATTTTTATTGATAGATACCAGCTGATGGGAAAAGCCTCTTGGAAATACAAGGCTTAGATCCCAATGAGAAATACATATTTGCAGTCGCAGCATATTCTTCTGATGGAAAACTTATTGGTGATGCCATTGGGGAAACGACTAAGCCAATCCTTGCTTATCCACCTCTTTCTGCTACTACTGTTCGAGCCTATCTAACTCAGGTAAGGTTAGAGTCTTTGATAATAAACACATACTTTAATTTGGTTGTAATTACTTGTTTTCACTGGTAGGTCTAAAACTTCTTCTGGTAAAAACTCAAGACTTTCTTGCCAAAAGCTTGATAAGCACAGATCACAATTTTAACATAACAAATGATATATTTGAGTAACTCAATTCTTAATTCAAAACTATTGGAAATTCCAGTTTAAGGGGAAATATGTGTCTCAGCTAGTTTTCTTATCCCTGTTCCTGTTTTTCAGTCTGCATTTAACTTCTTTCTTCTTTTTTATCATTTATTTTTTCATTTTTGTGATTGAGACCAATCATCTTATTAGTCATTACAATATGGGATGAAAGATGTGATTGAACTTACCAGGTATCAAATCCAACCATTTTCATATTGAAATTATTTTTGTAGTGTCTTGTGGAAGACCACAAAAGCTCTGTCAGACCTTTATGATAATTTTCTGTATTCTTAAAAAAGAAAATTTAAAACAGATTGTGTCATGGAGAAAAGTGAAATTGTCTAGCCCTCTATAGGGCTAGATCATGTGGAACATTTAGAACATTTCCTAAAATCTTCCAGAGTAAGAGGTATCCACATGAATTTATGCCTACTTGTGTGGCTCCATTTACATCCCATTATCCAGAGCAGCAGGGCTTTCTGCAGTATTAGCAAAAGTAAAATGAACCTAGATAAAATAATATGCCTTCAAAAACTGCAGCACAGTACCTGTAAAGTAATCCACAAAGGGCTGTTAGATCCTTGGTTAACAGTCAAGAAACTCTTTTGCCTTCTCTGATGCTAATCCTGAAGGCAAACTAATATTAGTAGAATCAGATTGCTACTACATGTGTTTTATTCAAATATGTCAGAATATTCTTAGAGAAATTGTAAATTTACATGTTGGGGGGAGTTTTAAAACCTTTCTTTATACTATAATCGTATTTGGCTTGGTTCTTTGATGAACATGGAAACTTCCTAAATTTTTTTGTTGTTGTTTTTTTTTGTGTAGGTAGCCTATCAGACTGGCAACTATACATTAGCCAGAGAAGCATTTTCACCAATGTGGGATTATTTTGTTTCAAATTCTTCTCCACTGCCTGCCAATGCAGCTGTTATTTCTGCAAGTAGTAATTTGACTATATCTGAAAACAGGTAACTGGCTAAAACAAAATTAAAATAATAGTTAATTATAGATGTGCACATTTTATTTTAAAGAGTACCAGGTTGTGAAATTTTGTCCAGACTTGCGATATGAAAAACATTCTGAAAAAAAGAGGTGTGAAATGTGTTATAAAAATACAGTGTTTTATAATTAGCAGAGGATTTTTGTTATTTATGCAACTGCTAGCATTTACACACCTAATTCTTTATAATGATTGTTTTCTTAAGATAATTGGGAAACATTTGTAAAGTGGCTATTAATTCTGTGTGATGCATTTTCATATGCAAAATATGTAATATGCACTGGGTTCTTGACTTTCCACTTAAGGGAGCAGTAGAGTTCAGAAATTGTGAAAATTTTGTCAAGAACACTACCCAAAATGGGTAAATGCTTGCTAATTTTGTTTTGGGGTGGCTATATAAATCTGCCAATAATCTTTGAATATACTAAAGTGCTTTGGAAGAGATAATTGAAATTAATTAATTTATAAATAGATTTCAAATGTTCAACCATAATATTATAGCTTTTTCATGATGACAAAGCCTAGCTAGAAATTTTGCGGTTACATTCACTGAAATTCAATAGATCCAAATGCATCAAATAAATCATAATGAATTATCATCCAATATAACTGAACACAAATCATCATCTTCACTTGTGTGGAATTCTTTTTAGACTAATTCTTTCATTAGGAAAGTTTTGGCAAACTTGAGGAGGTATGAAAAAGTTTTGCAGCATCTCCATTTCAGTTTGACAGACTGGCTTAGTCTTGAAACTATAATGACAAGAAGCAACCTTATTGCATGTGTGTTAATAGTTCTTGAATGTTTCAAGAATTAAAGAAAAAATAAAGAAATTAAGATCTTTGTTTCAAGAAATAGATATTAGGGGGATTTCCTAAAAGTTTTGTCAGAATAATTCCATTTCCACTTTACAGACAGAATAACCAGTAATCAGCTATTCTGAGACATATAATGTAGCTAGTGTTTTCTCTATATTGTTTTGACATACTTGCATCAGAGCCCACAGTTTTCTCATGCTGTTCAGATGCAAGCAGATAGTGTAGGCTCGTGTGTGCTCTGAATCCTGTAACAGGAGAAAGTAATGGGTCTAAGTGTACTTGTTATTTGGGGCTCAGCCAGACCACTCGTGTGTATCCTGTCTGTCCTTCAAGTGCCATCACGTGTCTGATACTAGGCATACAAATTGACTGAGGGTCTTGATGTTACATGCCATGAGAGCATTTGGGATTTACAGGCAGCCTGTGGACTGCATTGATGCAGGCAGATAATCACTAGACATCCTATTTCATGACTATGTGGATGTTTTAAATCTATCCCTGGCCTAGGCAAAAAAGCAGGAATGCAAGTCTGGTCATTGTCTATTTTTTGCACTTGTTTTTCATTAATCTTTTTTCCTAATCAGTTCTTCTTTTTTTTTTTTTTTAATCATATACAGCTCTAGAGATAACATTTGAATGAAGCTACTTTCAGATAAATCAAATGAAGACAGAAAATGTTAAATAGCTGTGCAAAGCAGTTTCAGGGATTTTGCTTTTCTGACAGTTATGTCCAAGCCTAATTTTTTTTTTTTTTTAACAATTAATATGGAAGATTCTCAAAGCTGCAGTATCAGTCCTGAAATAAAGCAGTTTCAGTTTTACTGATTGGTAGCTAAGAAATTACATGGACTAGCTTAAAAGTACATAGGACTTGAGTCCTAATTACATAGGACTCCTATGTACTTTCAAGAGACAGTAGAGGGAGCTGGAAAGAAAGGAAACCTCTTGTTTCCAGCCAGAAGCCCTGTTGATATCTTGGTAATGTCAAGTATGTGAATGTGTCTATTTGATCTTCATTCTTGAGTTTCAGTCTCTTTTACAAAATACAATCGAGGAGAAGGAGGAATTTATTTCTTATACTTCAAAATCATAGGATTTTTCCTGGAACGAAAAAATATATATATAAAAATAACAAGGACAAATGCCTCCTTACCCCCAGGGATGAAAAAAAAAAACAACAAAAAAGCAGGCAGAAGAAAAGAGATTCTTTTGAGACTTGCAATACAAGACATCAGTGATGAAAAGGAGTCTGTTACTAATACTTAGTAATGGACTTCACAACTGCATGCGTCATTGTCAGAATACAGAACAATAATGTCTAAAAGGAGACAGCTAAAATAAATAAGCTGTAGCATCCCAAATTTTCAAAGAAAGTTCAAAGTAAGTTTCACTGGATTAGATGAAACAACTAAGGAAAAGCTGTCTTAGGACAGTAGAACGTGGACAACAATTTGAAAAGGATTCTTATCCCTTTTATTTATTTTTTATGTTAGAAATTTTAAGCAATTTTTTCAGTTTTATGTATAAATCTTATTTCCAGAAATAGCTACAGTAATCCTTTTTGTCCATAATTTTAAAATTAAAGACTGCTTTTTAATATAATGCAGTTTCAGGCATGTGATAACCGAATTATCATTAACATGCTTTTACCATCCTTTTGCTTTTTTATTTTGTAGGTTACGTTTTGAAGCTGTATCTCAGACATCTCCTATTACCTTGCACCTCTTTCTGCGGAATATATTTGCTGTCTGTGACATTAATGTCATGGAAGGAGCACTCTTCTGTGATTCCCTCTGTTCCAATGACATACTTTATAAGGAACAAGTATGTGTGGCTTAAAATAATATACTGGATTTGATTTTACCTTTTGATCAGCTTTATTTCGTCATTGCAAGATAAATGTTGCAATGTACTAATCCTATTTACAGAATACTTCATTTTCTGTGAGTTATCTGATCTTCCTTTCTGAAGTATTTTAGTAGTTGTTGGTTATTTTGCATCCTGGTGAAAAGATGGTTTCTGAATCAGTTGTTGCCTAATCCAAAGCCCCCTGATTCCAACTGAGGAAGGATTTTCCTTGACTTCAGTGGTGGTAGACTATAATTTAAGAAAGAAGTATAATCATTGTTATTTTTATCCTACTAAGATGCACCTTGGATTTTTAATTTTAAACATTTCTGCTATTTAATACATATATTTTCATTAATATTGAGCTTCTAACAGGGTTTCATGGTTTTAATATACTAAGCTTCTTTTATCTTATTCAGACTTTCTTATAGTATAACAGCATGTTAATGACACAAAAAACCCTTTCTTTTTTATTTGGATAGTCAAGCTTTGCCTCCTGTATTATTACATTCCTGTTCCACTCTTTCTTTGCTGAAGTACTTGTCTCGTAGAACTGTGAGCATCAGTAAAACTCAGTAAACTCAGTCGGTTACTGAGTGACTTTACTGGATCTGCTCACCCATGCAAGGACTGCAGCAGATAACTGGAAGGGAAAGGAAGGAATTGTTATCCTCCCCTTACTTGGAGAGGTTAGAATGTGAAATTTCCACTCCACACAGGTTGAGGTTGTTCAACAGGCTTTGTAAATTATATGGGTAAATTCAGAGGGCACAATTAGGTCAAGAACAATTGTTTCCTTTAATATAATGAATAATGTTGCATTTGTTTATATACTTCTAACAAGTGTCAAGGTAAATTCATTTTTAAACTTTTATCTTACTTGCTGCTTACACTGCTTTTTAAACTGCAATAAAATTTGTCTTCTTTCATTCTCAAATTATTTAAAACAACAGAAGCCATATTTGAATCAAAATGTGTTTTTCTTTTACAGATTGCTAGATTAGCAGAATGTGAAAGAATGACTGTGGCAATTGAACTTAGCAATTGGTTGAATGATGCAAGTTACACCCTGCAGTCTGTTGTACAATGTTATGGTCTCCTTGCTCCAATTATTTATCACAAGATCTCTTCAGTGCCAGTAGTTCAGGTGAGAGCATTTTAAGACAAAGCAGCTGGTATCCAAGTCCTGCAGTTATAGTGATTCAAATTAAACTTATAATGGAGTGTACACTGGAAGAGCTAAATATCTAGGCTTCGAGTTCTTAGTAGCTGCTGCAAGAAAAGCCTTTTATGGTTTTATGTGTTCCCAATGCATATATGTTCAGTGCAAGCTGCACAGATTCTGCTCTCAGCTATGCTAAAGAAACTGCAGAATATTGATCGTTTCTTCAGGATGATTTGTTGGTATTTTTAAACTATAGTAGAATTTACAATGTAACTTCTACTTGAATGCTATTTGCAGATGGACATTTTGAGGAAACAAAAGCAGCATTTGCTTATGGCATTTTTTGGAATGTTTGCTTCATATACAGTTTTCTTTTCTTCTTAAAAAAAGAAGGCTATTCAATGTTTTGATAATGCAGTCTTTAGTTTTCAGGCACGTGCTCCTTTCCAGAAGCAAGCACCCTCTCTTTGAAAACAGAGTACCTGAATCCTTTCCTGCCATTTCTGAAGCAGCAGGCGTGTTTTTTAGATTCAGCAAGGATACAGTAGAAACATGCAACTTTTTTTCCTGTAATTAGGTAGTTTTGTCAGGGAGCAGCAGTAAGAGCATGTTTGCTCTACGAGGAAGGATGAGGTGACTGCAGTGCAGGCAAGGCATAGACTAGCAGCATCTGAACATGGCAGACAGAGCAGGGTGTTGGTAAGAGGATCCACTGAGAGTCCAGAGAAGGTGAAGTTATTGGGCTGGCCTAGGGTCCATCCAGGAGAAAAAGTCAGGAGCTGCAGGAGTTGGAGCCAGAGACTGGAGACAAAGCTACAACACAGGTCCAAGGTCCATCTAGAAGACAGAACTGAAGACCAGCACACCAATACCATAGCTCAAGCAGGGACTGAAGGCTTGTGTCTGAGCTTAATTGGGACTCCTGGGCCCCTGGGCAGAAGGTGTGAGAGGAGGCCCCAAGTGAGGCTGCTTAGGGAATGACTATTGGGGCACTCAGGGCCCTGAGAAGTTTTTAGGAGTGTTTAGAAAAAAAAATAATCTATTTACATGCAGGGATACCCTCTTGCTTAAGAAGTTGTCAGCTGTGATGACCTACTAAAGGCACAGCTAGCCACTGGAAATGGCTCCTGTTTCAGATTTCCTAATTAAAGGGAAAAATAATTTAGTTGTATGTTCTTTTCATATCTGATAGACAAAAATGGGGGAAAGAAGTCTTTTATTTTTATAGCATACTGGAAACATTTTACTTTCATTTAAAATTCTGACCAGCTCGATATATTTTTAAGCAGTCCTCTACTAGGAGTATGTCATCTCACTGAATTAAGCATTCTTTGATTTCATGTTAATTAAATCAGCAAAAATATGCATCATGTATCATATCTGTAATTTAATATCTGTGATTTTATGTGAACATGTAATTTATTCCAAAGGGCTGTGGTTGAAATCTTAACACCATTAAATTCAATGGAAATTTTATTATTGGCTTTTGTAGAGCTAGCATTTCATCCTATCCGTTAGATTTCAAAATATTTTTAAAGTTCACCATCAAATACAATAGGCTTGTAAGTGAGTTGCAGACTCCAAACTTTGTTTTAACCCTTGTATTTACAGATCCTCATTAAGTGCTTGGCTGTCCTTCAAGAAATTCCAAGTGCTACTTTGCAGAGGAGGCAGGCAGGATGTTATGAGAATATTCAGCATATGATAGCTTGTACTTCATTTTATACAGCAAAGGTACGGTGTGTATTATTGTGCTTACAGCTTAGTTTAAGATATAGCTCTTGTCGGTTAGAGAAAAAAAAAGTTTTAGTAAGCTGGCCTTCAGAGTGATATCTTAGAGAACTGTCACTCTTAAATAGTAAAAGTGTAGAAATATTTGTTAGTATCTTTGTATCATTTTATATAATAATGACATTTTGACTTTTTAATAGAATTGAGAATTTTCATTTGTTCAGAAAATAGACTGTAACTATTTGTGACTTGAAATCTGTATTTTATATCATTGTGTGTATTTTTACATTTAAGAAAGTACTATTTTCAATAAGGCCTATATGCAATATATAAATTTAAAAGTTTATTTACTGCAAATAGGACATATTTGTAGTTTTAATCAGATTAGCATATCCTGCTTATTTGCTAATTACATACAAGAGACTTTATACTATTTAGTCCCACATGCTGGCAGGAACATAAACACCTTGACTTTTAACCATAATACATATCTGTAGATCACATTTATGATTCAGATAACCTGTTTAGTGAGATAAGGAGAAACATGGTACTGGTAGGATTTTTTTCCCCAGGTATAGAGACATGCTAGAGTTAAAGTACCTGCCACAATAAATGTATGATGCTGAAAAAGTCAGCTTTCCTCTAGCTTTGAGTAGACCTCAGCTAAGAGCTCATACTGAAGCTGAGCTGTGGCTGATGCTTTGAGGGATTCCCCTATGTTGGTGATCCCTCACCCCAGTCCTTATAGGAGCTGGATCTCTGTGCTCACCTCACAAGACCAGATCAGTGTCCAATATCCTTAAAAGTGCACTGTAAGAAGACCCAGTTTTCATTCTTTCTATAAAGATGAGTACTTTGAGCCTTAGTGTTGTAATTTTCTTCATATTAATCAATTATTTCCTGGCTGTGAGGGCAGTGTCAGGGCATGGGGAGGGCTGGGGAGCCAGGAGCTGAGGGCAATGCCATGGCCAGCAGGGCAGCACCTGGCAGTCAGGTTCAACCAGGAATTCAGATCATCCGGTGAGTTTGTGGTGATGAGGCAGGTCTGAGTTGAAGCTGGCAAGTCAGGTCTGGTGAGGGTAGCTAGGGTCAGACACAGCCCAGCAGGCTAGTCCAGTGTGATGGGAGCAGTCTGCGGTCAAGCTGAGGAGTCAGTCCATGGGTCAGGTGTCCAGACCAGTGGATCCATTGCCAGGCCCAGGCATGGCTTGGATCATGCTGGAGACCAGCATTCCTGCCTCATAGGAGCTGGCAGGGACTGTAGGCTCAGGCCTGAGCAGAAAGGGAGCTCCTGGCCCCATGGGCGGAGGGCCAAGGTGGAGGCTATCAAGGCCAATAATGCCTATTAGGAACCCTGAAACCTTGATACAGTGTTTGCTTGTAGTTGGATTCCCCAGCTAAATGACTGTCTGCTTGTACGTCTGAGTTTTTTTTCCTTAAAGATAGCATTTCAACAGACTAGCATACAGAATAGCACACAGAATGAGTGAATTGCAAATGCTTCTGATTAATCCATGGTATACGGTTTTCTGTTGAGTTACAGTCAGGCCATGTGCTGTATTTATCCTAAAGTAATCTATACACTTATTTTGTATCCCAAAGACAAACATCCTAACGTGAAGTTACCTTGTATATAGTAGAAGCACTTTGGCCTTTAGAGCTCTGTCTAAACAAGATAAAGCCATCTAAAAACATTGTCTATACTGTTCGTTTATAAATTTCATGATTTTAAAAATAAATTTCACCACTCCTTTCACTAATACAGTTGGGATTTTCAAATGTGCACTTGATACCAGAGACGTAAATGAGGATCATTTTGTTACCCTTTATATTCTTTGATAGCAGTACTGCCTGAGAACAGGGAGAATGTCAATCACAGCAATAGATACTTCTGGTTAAATCTTTCTATTCTCTGAGGGATAGGTTAAGCAGAAGTAGAACACATAGAAAACATATCTGCAATTCCAATTATTTTACAGGTTTATAGTCCTGTTTTTTTATGAAAGGAAACTTAAGTATTAAGTAATTAATTTCTATTTATAATATTCATGCATTTTGACAATTGTAAGTAGGCAGTAATGAAACATTACATGTTATGCAAAAAAACCCCAACAAACTGATGATTCTTTAATAGGTACTACGTTCATGGAAAGAATATGAACTAGCAGTAATTATTGTTAACTATGGGAAAAAATTGTTGGATTCCTCACCAACAACCTCACCCTGCCTGTCAGAAGCTATGAAAACTGAAGAAACACACACTAACAAAGAAGTTAAAGTAATTGCTCTGTTTTTTACTTTTCCTTTTCTCTAAATACTGTATTCTATTATTTTGAAGACTACATTTATTAACTTTTTTTTTAGAAGTGATTGTATGGAATAAGAGTTTCATTGTATGATAAGAGTACCCAAAGCAAGCTGAGAGGCTTCTACTTAATTGTAGCCATCTTTGTTAAGAATGGTTGCAGGTTGCAGTGGATACAGGGTCTCATCTTGTTGAACTGGAGAGGGCTTTGCAATACGACAGTTCAGAGCCATGAGGATCCTGCAGATATTTATACACACATCCCTAACTGATCTTCACATATAGTTTCAGGAATGCTTTATTAGACAGAAAAAATAATTAAAGAACTGTATAAGTAAAGAAGAGCAAAAATATCCTAAATAATGTAGAAATTTAGCTTCTCATTTTGTGCAGCAGCTGCTTGAAACTGATTTGTAAAAAGGGAGTAACTTAGGAATTGTGTACACTGAAAAATATTCCTTAATGGAGGACGAAATTTCAACCTCAAAGACCTTAATACTTGAATTACAAAGAGACGCAGTAGGTTGTGAGGATTTCCTGCAACTTAGAATCAGAGTAAAATGTTGATTCTCCATACTTTTCTGTCTGTTTTTTCTTTAAATAATTTTAGAAGAGATTCTACTGGAGAGGAGATTTGAAAAAGAGGTAAGAAAGTAGTAAAAATGAGAGGGGAAGAAAGGAAGCAGTGTGAGCATGAAACTGAGACATATTAAAGAGAGGGACAAAAAGTCAATCAGCTTACAGGGAAGGATTTCTGTAAGAAAATTTGTAGGACACTGATAGGATCCAGGACAAATTTTTTTCCATTGTTTATTGCTGAGTTTGTGTTATCTGCTCCTAGGCTCATACTGAAAAAGAGGAAGGAATCTAAGACTGTAGGAACAATATAATATGTTGAGCCAAGCAGGGCTGACTGAAAATTAATTTTCACCAAAGTGAAAAAAAGAACTACTTCCTTTCCAGAGGAAGATTCTGATTTCTGTAGGCAGTAAATAATCTACAAAAGATTATTTTTTCTGGAAAACAACATATTTTGTCAAACAATCTATTAAAATATGTTGTTCTAGTAGCATGTGGGACTTCCCTAAAAATTTATTTGGTGGAAGAGCAACTCTGCTCACTCCCTTGGAGATCAATCAAGAATGAATCATGGCCAGGTTTTTGAAGCCATGCTAAAAAATTTATGAACATCAATTTTATTTCACTTGAAAAGAAAAATAAGACAATATTGATGAAATTATCAGATATAGAATGAGAAGACTTGGGATCTAACCTAAACTCCACTATTGACCTGCTGGTTTTAGTTAGGTAAAAGCTAAGTTTTCATAACTAAGTATTGGATATTTCAGACCGCTTCTGCAAAGACATCCCATTTAGCTGCAATGGAAAAAGCAACAGAAAATCTAAGTGCTCTTGAATCAAATCTCCTCAGACTGACAAAACCAGGTGGGTGTACTATTAAAACACTTCTTACCTTTTTCTATGGAATTTTCTATGGTTTATTTGTAAAAATTATTTACCTAAAAAGTACTCTTATTTCATATATCTTCCATGATAAATCAACCAAAATCATAATTTCAGTGATCTTATTTATACCTGGTAGTGATGTGTGTAATGGCTTTTATTAATCTTTTTCATCATTTCCACCAAAACACTCATTCCTTCTTAGAAAGGAATGGTCATTTTTGTTCCATTCTGGAAATATAGGTGTTCTCCCAATCTGTGTAAATTGGGTTCCATATTATTTAGGCTTGCTTTATCTTCCTAAACCAGAAAATGCAGTGGCAAAGACCATTGTCCATTTATAGCATGTCTTACTATCCTACCAGTGCTAGTAGTAATGACCACTGCAGGAAATTTTAGTGGAGGAAAGGCTTCCTGAAGAAAGTTAACAGAAATTGTCCTTTTTGTGAAGGAATTGCATGTATACTAGCATTTAACTACCTTGTAACTCAGGAACTAATGTATCAACTTTAAAATATCTTAAGATGAGTCTGGATTAAGGACAAGAATTTTCAGGCTAATAGTTCTGCCAAAGTTAGATGCATTAATAAGTAGGACTTATAAAGGAAATTTGATTAGAACTTAAAACACACAGCCACTACTGATTTTTTTTCCATTATATTTACATCGCATCTTGTACTCTTTGGAGCCTGGATAGAATCATAGAATAATTTATGTTGGAAGGCATTTCTGGAAGGCATTTATTCTAACCCCCTCCTCAAAACAGGTACAATTAGATCAGGTTGCTCTGGGACTTGTCCAGTCAAGTTTTGAATCTCTCTGGAGAAAGAGATTTTGCAACCTTTATGGGCAATCTGTTCCAATAGTTGACCACCCTTTAGGTGGTCAACTTTTTAAGAAAAAGGTTTTCTTTGTATCTATTTAGAATTTTCTGATTTCCAGCTTGTGTCTATTGCCTCTTGTGCTATCAGTGAGGACAGTCTGTCTCCACATTCTGTATTCCTCCTATTAGGTAGGCATAGACTCCTCTTAGCCTTCTCTTCTTAAGACTGAATAAACCCAGTTCTCTCATCCTCTTCTTGCTTTGTCATGCACTCTAGCTCCTTATCACCTTGGTGGCCCTTCAGTGGACTTACTCCAGTGTGTCAGTGTCTTATACTACAGTGTCCAAAACCAAACACAGTAATCTAGATGTGGTCTCACAAGTGCTGAATAGAGGGGAACCATCACTTCCCTTGATCTGCTGGCTATGCTGTTTCTAATACAGGCCAGTATGCAGCTGGTCTTTGCTGCAAGGGCATGCTGCTGACTCATGTTCTAGTTATCATCCGTCATCTGTGTATATGCATTTGTCTTAGAAGAGAAAGCATTTCTGTAATAAATAGGATAAAAAGAGTGACTCAAAAATTCCATTCATCTGTGCACTGCTCCTTCATTTTTTGCTGCTGACATTGATGCCTGCATTCCTGCAGAACAAGTTACAGAATGAATGAATTCTGTAAGTTAATTGAAAATTACATTGATTACTTAATAAAATGATGTTCCATTCTTACTTAATAGAAAGTTAAATTAATGGGTTGATCAGTTAGAGAAGAACACATTTTCAGTAATTGGTAAATACGTGATGGCTGAAGTCTGCTCTGTTGCTGAAATAGCATATTTGTCAATAAGTTTCAGGATGTAAATTGAAGAGGAGTCTTTTGCTGGGGCTATGCAAAACCAATAACAAAGCTTACAGCTGTCCTTACAAATATGTATAAGTGGGTTAGGACAATGTGCACACTTGTAGGGCATGCTGTTAAAAATATTTGGAAAAACCTTGTCATAGGAAATCCTTAAAAGTGGATCAACACTTATCATTCCATTTATGATAGTCTACAAGAAAAATGAAAATGAGCTGAATCTGTCTCTTTCATAAGAAACTGAGAAAAACAAAATGTTTCATACACAGTACAATTTAAATTCTGAAATTTCAAATGTTTTCCCATTTAAAAATTTTTGGGAGATATTATTCTTTGTGAAGATGCTCATTTGAAGCAATATATTTTTGAACTTGTCAGATAGGAGAGAGTACTAATAAAGAGTATGACTTGTCCTAAAAATAAAATTAAAAAAAAATCTGCTTGTCCTGCTGGCTGTCCTATTTAATTGGACATTATTTGCATCCCAGCAGGCTTCAGCTGACTGCTACCACTGGAGGGTGTAGCTATTGATCCAGTATCACAACTGGTTGTTCCAGAGTGCATTTTTAACCTCGCTTTTTTCAGGGAATAGCTGCATTGATCTTTTTCAACCACAGAACTTGCCTAAGCACAAAATTTGTAGGTCATGTTTCTTTATTAAGGCAAAATAGCAACTAGCACGTGCAACATTGTTCTGGTGCTCATCAGCTGGTAATGTAGTTGTGTTTAACTCTCAGAAGCTTGAATCCAAGTTATTGGTCTCCTATATATTATACATGCTATTTATATCTCTATATTGTATATATGATTTACACCTATATCTAATATGTTATTTATAGAATAGAAATAAATTTGTATACATATATTTATATAAATATTTAGGAGAAGAAAAAAAAATTCCTTTACCTACTTATGCTATCTATATGCCGAGCATGTACGTAAGCACTAGTGAATAGTAGCATCATGTGTTCAGTTCATGCTGTATAGCTTTAAATACATTATCGGGCATGTCCTTACTGCACATCATCCTCCACAGATTATTTTTATGGACTTTTGTTAGACCTCTGATGAACTCCAGACATTCTGCTCATTAGTCTAGTAGCTGGAAGTTAATCAGCCACATCTGTAAGCTCTTCATTATTTAAGTGGCACAGCTACTTATGTTAGAAGAAAAGAGCAAGCTTTTGAATTTCTCTCTGGACAACAGTGAGAGATTTAAAAACAAACTCTGTGCTAAGGAAAGATTTTTCTAGTCTTCAGTTACGATTCCAGGTAGAGTTTCTATTGTACACTATCACTGCTTGTCATAATGGATTTGATTTGGTTATTGATGTAGCTCGTGGATCAGAGCTTACAGGACAGGAAGATCCTTTGTTCCTTTACCCTGTAATTTCATGTTGGACATCAAACAGTGCTTATCGAGAAGGTAGGATAATTGGTGTTTATTTTAATTGTAAAGACTTCTTTACTTCAGAAAGTTGCCAGTAATGCTATCTACTTCTTGCTTGGAATAAGCTCTTGGAAACTTTATCTTCATTTTGTTCTCAAATATACAAAATCAAGCAAAACATAGCTTAAAAAAAGTTCTTAATATAGTCACATTTAGAGGTGTACGAAATACCTGCAACAAATTATGTTAGATGTTGATGTTAAGTATATAAAATATTAATATTTTAAATAATTTGAGTAATGTTTATTTTCTAATAACCTTAAAAATGATATCTTTTTTTTAAAGTTGTGTCAAGTTTTCAAAGATTCTGTTTGTGTGGAATGTTCTTTTTAAATTGAGATACCCCATTTCCTCATTAAATTATGTCACTGAAAGAGGAATTCACAAAAGTCTGATTACACTTGTGTTTTTGAAATAATATTTAAGATTCTGGTATGTGGCCTTTGCCACTGCCTTATTTTTTTTGATACTGGTGTTCAAAATAACAACGTAGCCTAACCAGTAAAATTAGTATAGCTTTCAGATAGGATAAATACTTATTTATTTCTTGATGGTAAAAAATTATGAAGACAGCCAAACAGTAAAAGCAGTTTGCAAACAATTAAAAAGCTGCCTAAAATCTAGACAGCACAGCTCCATTGCTGCAATGAGAACAGTGTGACGTTTGTACACTAATGTGACTGTCACTGAGCAGAGCAGCCTAAATTAACAGGATGCAGTTACTTTGTTTATACTTGCTTTATTGTTTTTTCAGGATTTTCAGGCATGTGTACAATTAGACATGTTGAATATTGTTATAAAATATTTTTGCACTATGTACTGCATGATATAAAAATAGTTCCAAACCTGTTTTCTCAGTCTCTAGAATGTTTGTCATTCTAGGAGTGTAAATAGAGTGAACTTGTGATTCTGGATGCCCAGTCACAAGAAGTATTTAGCAACTGCTATTGTGTATCATGACCTATCTGATTATAGTATCAGTATGCCTTTTCTTCATCAGCATGCAACATGACATAAATATGTGCTTTGAGACATACATAGCTGTAATTACAGCTGAATTCAGAAACCTGTTACAGCATAAATACAAAAAATGTGTTAACTATTTGTTACTTTATTGCAGTGATGAAATTCAGAAAGAAATCACGTTTTCTTGAGTTCTTTGTTCAAGTTTTGCACAAAATCCTGAATGAAGAGAAGTTTCAATGTGTTCTGGAATGGGCAGGCAACGTGCAAGTTTACTTGAAAAGGTAGATCTCTATTATAGCAGTAGCGAAAAACTACTACTTAGGTTCACCAGTGACAGTTACAGCAGAAACTGTAAATTGTACCTGGTAGACAACCCATCTGGAGCCATTTCCATGGCTCCTAGTCTGCAGAAGTTCCATGAACACAGAGGATTATATAGCTACAGAAAATATCGTATTGTGACCGCATTATACATGGAGACTTCTCCCCTGGCTGTGTCTGTTCAAAACTCCTGTCTACCATCAGCAACTTCCAGGATTTTCCTTTTCAAAGACACCACTTGGTAATATGGCCATTTGCCTTATTATTATGAGACAGTGGGATAACTTAGAAAAGTATGTTGGGTTAAATCAAAAGCAAACTGATCAGGGCCTACTGTAGTGTCTAAAAAAAAATTCTGTGCTGAAAAGATAAGTGGAACCAAACTGTAGACACTAAACTAAAAGGATCCCAAATAAATGTAACTGTAACTTTGTTAAAAATGCACATCAGTATTTCTAAAATTTGAAAAGCAAATAATCAATGAAAAGGAGATATATTATAGGGAACAGGAATTGCTGTTACAAAAGACCAAAAAAAACCTGGACATGAGGAAGTTCTTTACAGAATTCCATACTAGAATTTGGGTAATGAAGCAAATGCTTTTGTTTTATTAGGAGTTAGGAAGGTGAGATAGTTGTTACCTATAAATTCAGATTTCTATAATAAACCTTGAAAGTGAGCTCTTCCTATTTTCTGAAGGGGAAGAAGGGAAGAAAACCTGCTGAATTTAAAACTCTCAATGAAATAGGAATTGCATGTGCTCTACCTTTTCCCAAAGATAACCCTTTAACTATGAAAGGAGTTTAACATGATGATGATGATGATGATGATGATTTTAACATTATTTGTTTGTCAGGAGGAACAACCACCTTCTCTGTATCAATGGAATTTCAATGCAAGAAACAAGTTCTCCCACTCTGTCAGAAGGCATGGCTAGATACGCTACAGGAGTTGTAGAGTTTCAGAAAGTAAGTTTCATTTTTAAGGAGTCATGTATGTCTTTACTGGCAGCAATACCATAATCACAAAAATAAATTTTTAAAAGCTATCTCATAAAAACCTCAGCTAGAGACATGCATAATTACTAAAATTTGGGATACAAACTCTAGTCCTCAGCTCACCTCTGCGCTCCTAAAACCAGGAAGAAAAGTTGGCATGGGATTTATCTGAAAGACCAACAATCATGAGGAATTTGAGATGAGTCAGAGTAATGCATTCCAAAATCAATGAAAATTGCCTTTCACCAGCTGCCTTTAAAAAACCCGATATGTTAATAGGAAATGCCGTGGGTACCATCACATTAAGAAAAGGAGATCAGTTTAGGCCTTTTTGTACAATATGTTGTACTTACACTTTTTCATGAGTAGTTGTTAATGGTTAACTCCTTGTGCAGATATTCTAATTGCACAATAAAGGTGTTTTGTTCAGAATTATTTTAAAATAACCTTTTGCTTTTATTGGAAGGTAAGAATAATCTTAATGGATTTGTATTGTTTTGGAGGAAGTTTTCTCCCTCATAACCCTCTAGTGATGCTGTAATACTGCTAGCATCTGAGATAGATTAGGGAAAGGGTTTTCTGTCTCAGTTTTTGCATTGCAAAGTTTTACTATCTATAATAATAGGAAAAGATGTAGCATTATTTTTGAGATGAAAAACACTGGTATATTGTCCTGGTTTCGGCTGGGATAGAGTTAATTTTATTCCCAGTAGCTGGTATAGTGCTGCATTTTGGATATACTATGAGAATAATGTTGATAACACACTGATGGTTTAGTTGTGGCTAAGTAGTGCTTATACTAGTCAAGGACTTTTCAGCTTCCCATGCTCTGCCAGGTGGACAAGAAGCTGGGAGGGGGCACAGCTGGGACAGCTGACCCAAACTGGCCAAAGGGCTATTCCATACCATAGGACATCATGCTCAGTATATAAACCGGGGGGAGTTGGCCGGGGAGCAGCGATCGCTGCTTGGGGACGAGCTGGGCATTGGTCAGTGGGTGGTGAACAATTGCATTGTGCGTCACCTGTTTTGTACATTCTTTTATCATTATTATTATTATTTTATCTTCCTCAGCTGTCCTATTAAACTGTCTTTATTTCAACCCACAGGTTTTACTTTTTTTCCCCGATTCTCTCTGCCATCCCACCGAGGGTGGGGGGAGGGTGAGCGAGCGGCTGTGTGGTGCTTAGTTGAGGACTGGGGTTAAACCACGACAGATATGAAAGACAATATTTGGGGACCTGGCTGGCTTCTTAGTGTCAGGTGTTTGACATATACCTTCCAGAAAAATTGTAAAGCTTTCTGGGATATTAAATATTTCTTTTGCTGTCTTATTTTGACAAACAGTTCCAGAATTTATTTTCTGTTCTATTCTGTTCTTGCATAAGCCAAACTGCTGTATACCTCAAGGAATTGATAATGTAGGTATGAATAAGTAGTTGAAGTATATTTAAGATTTTCATAGAAGATTTTTTTAAAGAGTATGGAGACCTCACCTTTAAAGAAACCAGAGGCATCAACTTTAAAGAAGCCAAGAAAAGAAGCCTTGAGTCCTATTCGAAAAAGACAGACTCTTAGACAGTATTTCATGAAACATCCAAACATAATGAAATCTCCAGAAGCACAAAGGTAAATGAACATAAGTTGTCAGGTTCATATACAGAACCAAAATATTTTGACTGAAATTTAGTTTACAATTAAGTGTATATTTTAAAACTTTTTTCTGTCAAAGGGATGAATTTGTGCACAGTCCACTCACTTTTCTGTTTTAGTTTGGTATAAAATTGGCTTCCACTCAAGAGAACAAAATCTATCTTATTTCTACTTTAGAGAATAACTGTTGAAGATTTTGAAGTCTTTGTATTAATAATCAAAGACTGTATTTCAGTTGTGTGAGCTTGAGCTGTTGATTCATCATGGTGGAAAAGCTATGTTAATCTGCATACTATAATGCTTTTCAAATTGTTGGGGAGCTCACCTGTTAGAAATCTAATAAAGAATGTTTACTTGTTCCTGATGTTCAGGTAGTTTCAGAATGATTTTTGTCATCCTTTTGCTAGGCTTTTTGGATTATCTGTTCTATAGCTTTTGGAAAACTGTTTCTTGATAGAAATAAATGAAAATTCATTCACCTCTTCTTTTGGCAGATAATTTTATATATTTGGTTAACTCGCTAATAACAGTACCTTCTGACCTAAAAGAATTTGTAGTATTAATTACCTGGTGCTTTGGTCACTTATGCTTCCAGCAATTAGCAAGTAGAAAACTAGAAATATCTGAATATAAGCAATCACATAACTGATTCTGGAAGTGTTTTAAATAAAGAACCTCAAAAACGTCTTCCATACACTATCTTCTAAATATTTACCTAAACCATCCATTTTTCCTCCTCAACAGAAAAAACCCACCTTACTTACCATTATTTCCATGGCTTTCAGTGGAAGAGGGGATGTTTAACTTATCCTGGGCTTTTTGCTTTTTCAGCTACTGTTTCGTATCTTGCATAATAATATTGCTGTATATTATAATCAACATTGTGTATGGTGTACTGTTCTGCCCACATTTTAAAGGTGGAAAACAGGCAGAAAAATAATTTAGATTGATAAAGGGATCAGTTTACAGTTTATAAAAAAGAAAAAAATAGATTTGATTTGACTACCCCATTATATGTGTGCAAGGTAATACAGAATTGTTTGATCTGGCAGAGAAACATAAAAAAAATCTATGGCTGGAAATTAAAGCCAAGCATCCAAATTTGAAATAAAATGTTTTCTTCACATTGAGGATGATTAGCTATCAAAAAACAGCAATAAAAAGAATGATCCAAATTTATAGAATAATAGTAGACCCTCCGTCTCCTGAACAGACTGTGTGAAACACATTGTATTTGCTATAATAATCTGTTTGGATGATTCAGGTACAAATAACTTCAAACACAGAGCTAAACTTTTTGTAAGTACTAAGAAAAATATCTTACGGAAGTTGGTAAAATATAAGATAGGATTTAGTGTGTGTTAAGTGCACTTAAAGAGGGAAAGCACAATTGCTTTTCTTGACTGCAGCAAAAATCCTTTTGCTAGGAATATGTCATATGCTTCTGAGTTAATACAAGTCTGTGCATATGCAATGGGATACTTCTGTGTATCTTTACCATGATTTTCTTTTCTAGAGCTTCAAGAAAACACAGTTTTATTTTTTGCTACTTAATGTATTTTGGTTTAGGAAATCCAAGGAAGAGTTGCAAAAAGTAGCTCGTCACACCTTAGTGGTACTGCTAAAACCAATTGTGAGTAATTACGTAAACCGAAAGAAGTTTCACCAAATGTGTCTTGAAGAGATGCCCTGGAGGTCTCAGATGAATATCTATCTGGCAGTTGCACACTACAACTTATTTAAAAAGAAACTGGAAGAGCAATATAACATTGGAATTTGTGGCTTACAGCATCTGAACAGGTATATCTTACTGCATTATCAGTGATTGCTATTAATATAAATTATTGTGTTATTACCATTAGTGCAAACAGATCTGAATTACAATATCATCAGTTAGTTTGTCATATGAACAGTTCAGTTTCCAAATGCAAATTTACTTACTATGTAGCAAGTTTTGCTTTCCATCATATGGCAGGTGACATGCACACTTTGTGTTGCTCACTTGACTGGTCAGATGAAAGTTTTGAAATATACTATACTGTGCTTTTTTTTGGTTCCTTATAACTTTTGGCTATCATTCATTATTTCTGATTCCTAAAGCTGCTGGGAAGTAATCAAAACTCACTTTTGAGAAACTGAATTTTGTGTGTGTATATCAAAATTCTTTTTAATATTATATCTGGGGCTTTTTGTGCTTTCTTCTTTTTCTCCTATTCTGCAGTTACAATATTTTGGATCCTGAAATATTCTCATTAAATAATTCTGGCACTGTAGTGGTGAGAGAAGCTGTAGAGAATAAGATGAGAACACCAACTCTTCCTCTCCTTAAAAAGTCAGGTATGACCGAAAAACAAACTTGTAAGAACTTTTAACAGGTGCACGACGGGAATCAGTTTCAACATAACTTTTTCTTTCTCTTAAGTTCTGTCTTGACCTCCATCATTAGTTCTCCACATCACCTTTGGAAAAACACTCATGCCAATTTAAAGAGCAGATGTTTATGGATTTCAAAAGTGTCCTCTATGTTCTCTTTTTGGCTTATCTAGTATAAAAGAAGTCATAGTCAATAATGGGCCATTTATAATAACTCTGAGTGTTGTTTATTGTATTGATAAACATGTTACTTTTTATCAAGTGGTTATTCTTTATCCTATACTTTAGTAACAAGTTTATAAATTCTAATAAATTAGTGATACTAGCTGGTTTGCAGAAGCCATGCTACCTAGACGTATTAAATTGATAATATTCCAGATTATTCTAAATGCAATGATATTTTTTATCAGTTTCTGTGGTTGCTAATTGGTCTGTAGTTTCCTTTAGATTTCCTAACAGGTCAATAATTTCCTGGGTCATTCTGTAAGTCTTTCTTAAAATTATAGACTGAAGTTTATTATTATCTTTCAAATTTTAAGTAGAATAATTTACGTTTCCTTCTCTACTGCTTGCTCCCCAGTGTTTTCCTGTGGCAGAGTCTACCTAAGGGTCAATTTTTTATCTTCTACCACTTTTACTTCAATTCTCTATCGTTCACATTTGACTGTTCTATTATCCCAGCTATTTTCAATAACATCCTTTAAGGTTTCCACAGGAGCCGAGTTGTGAAATATAGGACTTTGATTACCTCAGACGGTGGTGGTAACATATAAGTCAACACAAAGTAGTCTGCCTAGCCACCATAAGTTCAAGAAGAAATCACAAGCCTGGTCTTTTCAATAGCGCTTCAGGGAACACATTCTTGCCACAGCTGTAGAGAGCAAAATTCTATCATTCCACGTAGGACTTCCTTAGGTAGGAGTCAGCCATCCTCTTTGCCTTTTCCAAGGAGGTATGATGAAAACTAGCAGTTGAATTCAGTGGTTCTCTTTGCAACAGCTTACTTCGTTATACTCTTTTGTCTTGATGCTTACAAGTCACTGAGAACTGAGTCACTGAAAGTTGCTGAAAACTAATGAAAATCCTGTTTACTACCTCCTAGGCTTTGCAGCAATTCTGAATGAATGAATTTAATGAAGTGTGTAGTTTGCCATAGCGTTCAAATACTGTTTAACTTAGAATTAGCTTCTGCCTGAAACCTATAGCTCAGGTATTACTGTATCCCACTACCATGAACCTTTGTGTTTCCCCTTAGAGGATATTTGGTATTGAATAAAATAATGAAGCAATTCTACACATACCACAGAATTTGTCAGAAATCTTCCCTTCTTCCTAACTTCTCCTTTTAAGAGGCCTTGGTTTCAGAAAGGTTCTTGGGAGCTTGCCACATGGTGATTTCTTTCTAAAACTTAACTTTTATGAGGGTTGTGTTTTGGCACTGAGGCTGAAAACTATTTGGTACACATTATTATTTCAAAGTTTTTTTCATCCTTGCTTCTCCCAACGCTTAAGTAAAAGCATCTTATATTTTAAATATCATAACCTTATAAATATGATAGCCTTAACATTGGCATTTCCTAACATTTAAGTATTTAGCTGCCACAGGAAAATCCTAGGTGGCTGATAATATTTTCTTTTTTATTTTTTTGAGAACTTTAACTCATTTTTAACCAGTGAACTCTTTGTCTTCAGGTACAGATAAATCTGGGCACAGCATTAAACTGAGTGGAACAGATACTCCTCGAACTCAAACAACAAACAATACAGAAATATCTCATTCCCCCAAAGAACACAACCAGTTTCTGTCAAATACCATATTATTGGAGCATTTTACAAAAATCTTTTTGCATTTAAGAAGAGCAGTGGTAAGATATGCTTCCTTATTAAACGTTTTATTTATTACTAAGTATTGCATTACAATACTTGCTACTTTCTACATTAAAAAAACCTACACTTCAGAAACTTCAAAAAAACTTCAGTGGGAAAAAGCAATGATTTCTCATCTTCTGCAGAATGTCCAAGTACAGTGGGTGAAATGTGCGACATATCACCCATCATAATGTATATTTCTATCAAATATATAATAATTTATAAAATGTTTTATTTTTCATTTAGTCTTTGTAACTTTCCTTCTCATGTTTGTTAAATCTTTCTGAAAATACTTGCAGACTTACTTTCCCTTTACAGGTCTTAGTGAATGCCTCGGTAGTATAAACAGAAGGACCAGTGATTGAAAGGAAATGCAGAGTGACTACTCTTCCCATAAACCCTTCTAAACCCAAGTAAAAACATATGTATAGGTGGTGTGAATTAATTTTTATTTCTTATTCTCACACCAAAAGCAACAATTAAATTCAATTATAAATTAGTACTTCTATGAAAATTTCCAAATTAGGGTTCTATAATGCTTTATATAAATTGAAATATTGAATGATGTGTTATTAAGGATGATCCATAGACTGTACTTTTGAAAGATTACTTATACCTAAGCTTTGCAATAAAAGAATGAAGCTTTTAATTTCTGTGTTTCCAAAGTATAATTATATTTTGAATGATATGTGTAGGTTCTTGCTCACCGTGGTGGCCACTGGACATTGCTTCAAAATGCTTGTCGAGAACTGTGGAACTATACTCAAGAATTACAGTTGATTGCTAACCATTCACATTCCCATACGGATGCATTTCCCATTACCAGGGGTTTTCTTAGGGACACCATCTGGCTGCCATTTTATTTGGCATCAGACATGATCATTGATATGATAACTGAACTACAAGCAAGCAGGTCTCTTAAGGTAAAAATTATTTTTATTAAGACAGTATACTTTATTATCACATCTTCAATAGAGATGATAGTTTTCTTTCTCTTGCATTATATTCTGATATCTCCAAGTTATTCTCTGTAACAAGTTTGTAGAGGATTACAGTATTTTCTAATCTTTATAATTTGATTTGTCCTAAAAACAAGTTTGAAAAATAACAGGTAGAATAATGTTTATTCACTGTAGATTGTGGATCCTGAAGGAGACTTCTGCATTCCCAGTTGTTTAGGAGGTGTTATGGATGAGAATGGTGGTTCTAATCTCCATCCACAGTCTCCCCTGGATGATGTGAATGTGGTTGACTTGAAATGGATATGTAATCTGATTCTTAAAACAATAGAATTGTTATATCAAATGAAGAAGTGGGAAGCACTGGTACACATAGCTGTACAGTTTAACATATTTACACAGTAAGTTACACCAACTCTAATAAAAACTAAAAAGCAACATTATATAGTTAAATATACTGTTATTTTTCTTAATTACTGTATTTCGCTTTTTTTCAGTGAGAGATACACAGAACAAGTGAGTCCGCTGCTGGTGTACGCTCAGAGGCAGCTGCTGGAAAGGATACAGCAATTCAGTGGCCCAGACAGCCATGAATCTCATTTAATAAAATATCTGTCTGATAATGCACATAAGGTGAGCCACAGATTTCTTTTTTGGGCACTAACTCTTAATGTGAACTAAATATAGAGAAGTACTTTCACTGATTAGATTAGTATGGTTTTTCATAATGTTCACAAATAGTAAATTATAATAAATTAATGAATGTAATTGATTGAAGTGCATGAAAAGCCTTATATGACATGATTCCAGCAGCAGCAGAGGTCTGGACTTGATGACCCAGAGAATATTTCTTCTATGCGTAATGTACCCATTCCATATTATGAGCCTAAATCTAATTTCATGTTAGTTCTTGATGCTGCTCTTTTAACCTGAAAACATTTATTTGGATATTGTGCAATCTTTGTGATTAATTAAGATTAAATACAAAGAGATTGCTTTGGTTCTGCATTGGAACACTGCTACTAAAGACTAAAATTAATCAAATTGAGTTAACCCAAATACTGACAATACCATAAAAAACTTGAAAAACTTGATCACCAACAAAAAAACCCTAGGCTGCTCAGCAAGTTCCTCTCATTAAAAGCCATGGCTCTATATATTTAGTAAACTGACATTGCCACTTGGAAATTTTTCATGGAATTAGCTCTTAAAAATTAGGATTTTCCTTTTTTTTTAACCTAAGGTTTATTTCTAAGAAGTTTTGCTGAAGTCAATCGCATGGTTGATATTTTTAATATGTTTCTATTTACTAATATAAACACAGGACTTGAAGGAGACGGGGGGGAAAGTGGGGTCTGGAATTCCAAACAGGTTTGTTCTGAACATGAACATGGGGTTCAGGAGGCACTGCCTTGCCTAGAGACAGCACACTGCTGCCCAGGGCTTGCAGGAACTCAGAAGGCACTCCTGGCTTGCGAAGGGCAGCTGAAGTTCTCTGTCTTGTCTCTCTGTAAGGCTGTTTCCTGCTGAGTTCCTTCAGGCCCTGCCGTTCAGAACATAGGCCTTTTGTCTAAAAAAAGGGGAATGTGGCAAACCACCACATACCACTGTAATCCGAGCAATGTGGAAAAGTAATCATAATTTTGAAAGACAATTTACAGAATAAAGACTAATGTTAGTTAATAGTAATAAGGATTGTTCAAAAAACTCATCATCAAGTTAGACATTTGGAGGGTATGGCTACATTTCACAATGCAGTGCCATTCAGGAGTCTAGAACTAGCTCTGAATTAGTTCTTTTGCTTCTGAAGCAAAAGAATGTAGCTGATGTAGCTACATTAGCAAAATAAAATGTCTGTGCTGGATTAGCCCTTTATAGAAGTCTGGAATTTTGCTTCTCTGACAGGGTTAGACTGCTTCTGTTATTTGCTTAGAGCCATTTTGTGTATCCCTATGCAGCATTACATTGTGCTTTACAGGCAGTGTGCTCTTTAGGCATACTTACACTGACAGGTTCTTTGCAAGCATGCATTTATCCAGACAAAGAAAGGTGGAATATTTGCTGAACATCAACGAGTTGCTCATGATTATGGCAAATACCAAATAAGATACAAGTTTAATTCATTAACATCTAAACGCTTAGATGTTATATCCAATATTTAGGTGTTGTGAATGTTTCACCTCTTATTGACAAGGGTACTAGTTCTGGGTCATTGGTGTCTTTGTAAATTGGTCCTCTTTTATTTTGTCATATGAATATTTAGATACTTAACTTTAAGCACCAAACATTGATTTTTCTGGATATTATTCAATTATCATGAAACAACACTTGCTTTTTAGATGAATTGCAGAAACTACATAGGGCAGAAATTACAGCTGCCTGTTGCCCATTCTGCTAGTGAACGGATTTTTCCTGGAAGCTTTTTCTATCCTGAAATGAAAAATGATTATACAGGTCAGAGCACATTTCAGTATCGTGAGTTCTCTTTTCTCCCAAACCCCTTCCTTTTTTTCATACTGGATTTTTTTGTTTTGTTTTCCTCCTTATCATAGGTCTTCCACTGCTCCTATAATCTGTTTCTTTTAATATAAACTCAGTTTTATCTTCAAATTATTATTCTTGATATTTTGGATGGATAGTAATGTTGTCAAGACCTTTCCAAATATATTCAGACTGTATCTGAAAGTAGAGAAAAGCAGTTGTGATCCAAATGCCAGATGACTTACAGTATGTTGAATGAGCTTGGTGGTCTTGGTCCAGTTTTCCATGGGTATTGTTGGATAACCAGCAATATACCCAGAAGTTAATGTGAACCTGCACTGTTATCAACAGAATCAATAGAAAAACTGAAGTGAACTATAAGGTGACAAAACACCTCTTTTACCCACAGTTGTTGTTCTTTTCAGTCAGGATTAAAATGTTATAGTAATTAATGGAAGTTTGTAAAGCATAGTTCCTCATATCACAGACATGTCAATGCATTGCACACAAGCCTTTGTGTTGAATTCAGCTGAGAAAAGTCATCAAAAAATAAATAATGCTGTATGTAAGAAGAGTAGATAATATTATGAATTCAGTGGAGAGAGCATGCCAATTCACAGGTTTGGTACATAGAAACTATGGTAGTTGTAGTAAGTAGGATTAGCAGCTATAGTAAAAGATTTGTTTCCAGACTTCAGACACGAGAATTCAGAGCAGAGAGCTGAGCTGAGGCATGCCCAGGGCAGATGGAATTCAGGGAATATAGATGTCATGTGACAAATAAAATGTAACACTGAAAAAGATATAAGTACTCAGAAGTGTTCCTGATGGTTAATAATTTTTTTTTAATTCATAATACAACAGGAAACAAAGGTGACAATTAACACAATATATTTTAATTTTGAAGTTGTGGAATTGTTCAAATATATGTTTTGCAGGGTGATTTACTAAAAATATATATTTATGTAATGCAAAATTGTTCTCCATAATTATTAATTCCTTTTAGATCGCAGCGAAGCAAAAGCCCTAGTTTATGTACCTCTCGATGTGAATGACACACTGAAATGTTTTAGAGAAACTCTACAAAAATCTAAATATCACAGCAGAGCACTGAGACACAGCAGAAAACTACTTTCATTATTTCTTGCACATACACAAGGTGAGTTATTTATTGAAGTGCTTCTCACTTAATAAAGTATATATGCAGTTAAATTAATGAAAAGTGAAAGTAATAGATTTTTTTAAAATTAAAGTTTTAGTTGTTATTGACAATGAGAAAAAACATAGAATATAAAGTTTTATATGAAGTTCTGTAAGCACAAGCTCTAAGCCTGATTTCCTATGATTTGTGTCTCATGGTTGGATGATACATTTTTTTTCCTGCAGCTGTGTCACTTGTCTGTCTGCAACCAAACCTCTGTCTGAGGACTGACTGGCAGATCTTCCCAGGTTTATTTTCTCTAACAGAGCACATATTTTCATTTGGTTGCACTGACCAATAAGTTACGTCCAATGAGTTTAATTAGGAGACACACAGACAGAATCATAGCATGGAAAAACAGATAAAAACAGGGTACACAGGAGTTGTATATTTGTTCGAGTAATATGGTGTGGAAATATCTGTGGGCCTGGAAATAGTATAATACTTTTCCAAACTGATCACATAAATCACTTTTCTGGTCTAGAAAATGCTGGAAGAGCAATCAGCAGTCATATCTCTTCAAATAAAAGGCTGGAATTTAATGTGGGAGCTGAACTGATATTTCTACCAACACCACGTGACCTTTCTCAAGAAAAATTTAATTTCTCCAGTATGGTTGAGAGTAAACCAATACCACAGTCACAGCTTTCAGTAATTATCTCTTCCTATGAAGAAACAATTGGTAATTTTTTTGTCATAAATGTCTCTTTACAGCTAAGATGTAATATCATTCTCCCTATCTGTGTTCATATATGTTTATTCCAGTGTTATTTTCCTGTCAGACAGCTATACCTGTCTGAAAGCTGGTTTCCAGAAATACACAACCTTCTTTCTGTTGATTCAGAAAATCTGCATTAGATCCTAAACAAGCCACTAGTTGGTTCATAACCTCTACAAATTATCTCATCTTATGAAAAACCATTACTTCAATGGTGTTATACTGATAAATCCCAAATTAAAAATCGGCTGTAATGTTTAGCAGATTCATTTTACTTCCATGATAGTTTTTTTTCTAGCAAACAAACCTTTCGGATTCTGTGCATTTGAATATGAGACCTAGTTGCTTGGTTTCCACCTTACGTTCTAGTATGGCTTTACTCACAGCTCAGCACTACTACCTGTTTTTGCTGTATGACAAAACAGGTGAAGTGTAGCAGGTCAACAGATGCCATAAGTGGTTTTATTTGAAGTAAGGAATCCAGAAATGAGCCAGGGACAGTGCTACTGTGCTGTATGCAGGCAGTGTTGTTTAGCAGGGCCAATGGCTTGCTTCCCAGTTTATCTCTTGAAGGGGAAGAAATCTGAGAGGTCTGAAAAAAACAATACAAAAGCTTAGGTAACCAGGTCCATAAATACATCCTACTCTTGTTTTTAAAGTTAGTAGAAATAAGAAATTGTACATTTGAAGGTAAAATATACAAGCCTAATAAATCTTTCAAAAAATATTCATGCATTGAATTACATGTGAATGCATGTCTACTTCTCATGCAAAATTTGTTCGAGATTCAGTAAGTGATTTAATGATGTGACAATATTTTTTTTCTAATTTATTAAAAAATAAATAACAGAAATCCTTGAAATAAACAACCAGAGAGACCTCAAGGTTCAGGCTCTACATGAACTTGGAAATCTTCACTTTTATGCTGGACAAAAAAGGTACATAGTTATTGGATTAAAAAAGAGCATTGTTTCATTTTTTTTAATTGGCACTCATATACCCTTCAACTGTATTGTAAGTTCTTGTGCTGTCCTCAAGGCCATATAACTTCTTTCATCTAACTCACTATTAGCTGTATTTTGAGAGGCTTTTTTCCTAGAAATTGTTTATTTTTCTCAGCTAGCTAATTGCAATTAAGCAAACTAATTAAGCATCTCTATGTGTTTTTAAGAAGTAATATCTATTGCTTGACAATTTAATTTTAGTATAAGTCCCAATAAGTCTGTTGACCAGGAATGGTATCTTTTTGTATGGTAGAAACTATATTTCAGTTTTTGACCTAATCAGAATTAGTTATATCTCAGGCAATAAAGGTAAAATGAAGCAAGTCTTATCTTCCACTGTGGAAAATGTCAGCAGTATGATGAGAACGTTTTTTATGTGTTACAGAGCTGCTTTTAAATATTGGTGTCAAGCCCTTGATGAAACACTCAACATTGCTGATGCTCTTAACAACTGGCAAGAGTTAGGTTTTCCAAAAAATGCTACAGACTGCTTTGCAATTGGAAGATCGACTGATATTAGTCAGAAATTTCTTTCTCAGGCTGGAGTTTGGGGGTGTTTACATGCAGCAGTCTTAGTGGCTAAGATAGCTCAGTAAGTATTTTATCTATATATGTATTTCTTTCGTATTTTAAATAAGTTGCTCATCCAGGACAATAGGCAACTTGAAATTAATTTAAAAACACTAACAAGTTGTTATAAAAAAGACTCCTCAAAAGCAGAGGAATTTTTCCTTTCAGGAAGAAAGTTGCTCTTTTGGAGAAAATCGTTTGCTTCTTTCTCTTGAGTGCTCATCTTTGATCGTAATTGCAGCAGTATATTATATGGAGCGATCATTGAAATAAAACAAAATGATAAAAAGTCATAAGTGCAAGGATTTTACAGACATATTGATTTTCAATTGAAATATCACATCTCCCAAGTCATTGCACATATTAAATATTAATGTATCTTGAGGGCAGATTTACTGCCTAAAGTACTCATTTTCTGGTGAATTACAACTAAATGAAATTTGAATTACTGTATTAAAGTCTACCATCAATAAATATTTCCGTCCAGTACTCCTTGACTGCTGGTAAAACACTATGGATGTAACTCTGAGCTGTTTCTCAGTGTATTGTACAATATCAAAATGTACAAAATATAAAATTTAGAAATATCTAAGCCAGCTCTAAATGACCTTAGAAGCATTATACCCATGACAGGGCAGAGCTTCATCTGAGTAAACTGTCTTACCTAAGAAGCAGGTCATATTAATAGCACTGAAAAATATCTGTAAACCAAGGTAGCTTTGAAAGTATTAGCATGGGTATTTCAGGATGAAACGGCATTGCCACACTCAGAAGTAACACCAAAGAGGAAAAGGAGTGAGTTTAAGTTGATTCTAAACCACAGCTCTTCTAATTCTGAGCTGTGGTGCAGTCTCAGGTCCAATTAGGCAAGACCCAATCCCTAGCTGCTTTTACAGTGCTTGTGGCACATATTTGCTGCACTGTATACTATCCCTTTACTGCTAATATGTCCATTCCAATTCCTGGCAGGGATCTGGAGGGAGCTATCCTCTCGGCTTCTCCCTCAGGCAGATCTTTTCTATTCAGACCTGACTTGGGCTGTTAAACATCTTTCCCCTGAGTTGCTCTTTCTAGAGCAACTCTAGTCTCAGGCTGTAAAATGCAGATTAAAGGATTCTAATATTGTATTAAATATTTCTAATATGGTAGATCAGAGGAGTACCCTGCTACCAGGATGGTTTAAAGCTCTGATGAGGTACTGTGTGGGATTCATTTAATCTAGCTAGACATCTACCATGTGAAAGTCCACGTGCTAGTTATCTTAGGCTTCCCTTATGGAAAGAAATACATTTTAAGGTGTGAGTTGCTTGACCTGCTTTATCTTTCTAGTTTTGTGTGAGATGAATTTTGCACTTAGATTGCCTGTTTCTCTCCTTCAAGTTTAAAGAGAATCTAGACAACTCCCTTTGTCTAGGTATGTCTTTGGTCAAATGCTTCTTTCTTTGCATGGCATGGCTGAGCACCTATCTACAGAACAGGCAGCTGTTTTTCAATATGGATAACATCTAGATTGTGTTAGTATCATTATTATACTAGATAGAAAAAAGAGTTTAAATAGTTTATATTAATGGGCACATTAATATTTCTTGTTTGTTGTACTTTAGGTATATAACAACATCAAAGATGAGATTAAGAACTAAATACTGCTATTTTTCTGCTATACTTTTTAAGGTAAGAATACAATTTTAGTTAGAATTCATGAAATTGACAAATTGCTTCTAAAATTGAAATCTCAATAACCCTGTATTAAAATATTTCTCTTTTCATTTTGATTGTAAAGGAAAACTGGAGATCAGAGGTAGTTGACAATTTATGCACATTAGATTAGATGTTTTTATTCTCTGTTTTTTAACATCATTCCTGTATGATAGCCTAAAAATTGTCACCTCAATAAGAGGCTAGTGTCTCAGAGAAATAATGAAATACTGAAAAGTGAAGATGGCTAGAATATTTGGCAGTCAAATATATTTTTCTTCTCTTGAAGTGTTCTGCTCAGGAAGAGAGGGATGGCATCAACAACAGCAGAGTGCTCTCTGTCAGATCTGTACAGAGTCTTCACAGATTGTCATAAATTTTCAACCAGGAGAACAGACTCTTTAGAAAAAGAATTTTTTTAATCTTTTTCAGCATTGAAAGATATTGGTTTGTAATACTAAAATCTCAGCTCTATGAGAAGTTTGCTCTAGAGGATAGTGAAAATTATTCAGTTTCATTTACAAAGAAAATAAGATCATTAAAATTACATTTGCAAACTTTCAGAAAACAACTATAGAGGAAAAAAGGGTTTCAGTTTACTTTTAAAAGGAAGTTTTAAGATATTGGTAACAAAAGTGGTATAGGAAAAAGAACTGCAAGTATTCTGCCAGTCATACTCCACTGAGATCAATGTTTACTCATCCCAGTGCAGCATCAGGAAGTTAGTTGGCTTCTTCCAAAACAAACCAATGCCACTTTCTAACATGTGCCAGCCATGGTTGTGACTGTGTGACCTGTGCTAGGCCACATTTAAAACCTTGTTAAGTTCAGCAAAGGGAGAACAAGTTGAAGAAGCAAAGGTAAAGGAGAATTTTGACTAGCTTCTAGCACTGCGATTGCTGGTGATACAAAGCTGAACAATTTTGATTCCTCCTTTTGACAGAAATAGTAGTAAGCATTTGTTCCAGCTGTATAATGGTAGAAATAATTGTGACTTGACTGAAGTGTCTGATATTAATTAGGATAGGAGCAGCTTGCAGGGTGAGTGTCTTGAAAAATATAATCAATTACTGTCACTGTACCTTCCCAAGTTCAAGCCCATAATTTGTTCTTTGATTTGGAAAGCTTTTATAACCTTGTTTAAATTCCACCTCTGGTATAGGCTTTAGGCTTGTTAGTATCTCAGATCTGAGTATGTAAATGCATATTTCACTAGCATATCATTGCTAATTACAACAAGATAAACACAATTGGGAAGGAATATCTAACATCAGAGACAATGTTAGCACTCCTCCCTTTTTAAAGGAGGAACATTTAAGTTACTTCCTTAAAGTTCCCATCAATTTTAAGTTATATGATTTAAGCTGTACTAGCTGACCTAGTTAAAGGCAGAACTAGGGTGGAACTAGCTTTTAACTGGCCTTAAAATCAGCACCTCTGCCAGAAATGATGGCTGAAGTGATGGCGGGGCAAGGACTTAAGGCTAAGTAAAATCAAAGTCACTTTCTTAGCCTGTGGGGAAAATAAACAGATTTGTCTTCTGATGGAAGACATTTTCCATGAAACATCTTCGGACTGGTAAAGAAATGTTTGAACACATCCCCAGAATCATCTCAACAATTTTTTCCTATGCATTTTCCTTGGTTATGGAGATGTTTGAATAAATTACGAAGTTCTTTCTGTCTGCTAATTGGAGGCTTATGCTAAGAATTATTTAAGAAGTCTTTGTGAGAACCCCTAGTGATTTATTAGTTTTTTCCAGTGCTTCCAGAGATTTATTTGGGATGCTGTGACTTGGAATCTGAGAGAAATGGCTCTTTAGGAAGATTTTTCATTACCTGGGGAGTACTTGCTGAAAAATCTTTCGTGATATTTTTCTACACCTAATAAGTTTTCCTTAGCTTATTTACAGCCTGTTTTTTTTCTCCATGAAGTTCACACCTAAAGCATTTTTTCTAAAAAGATTTTTCATGGTTTTGTCTGGAAACAACTGGATACTTAAGACATTGACTGAGTTTCATTTATGAAGTCATTTACGAATCGCAAGGGTTGGAGTTTTATAGTGTTTCACTAATGCCTATACATCTTTTCACAACTAGTTCATTATTATTACTTTCAGACCCTGTTTAGAGCTTCTCTTCCACATCCAATGTCTGACTGTGACTTTGCACAATATGAAACAAATATGCTTATTCCTGGTATCGACTTGTTCTCTGATCGCTACAGAGCTGATATCTCTACTGTAGTTGCAAGTCTGAATTTCCTTATCTTTGAACTACATTGTGCAAAACAAAATTTAATAGTAAGTATTATTTTTATACTCTGGTAATGAATTTTAAGACATCAAGTCTTATTTTTTTGTGTGGGTGTACTTGTGAGATACTTCAGAAGCTCTAGCAAAATATCTGTATAGTTAGGTTCTGTGACACTGAGATAGAGGCAAGGTATAGCTTACTGCCTACAATTTTTAGAATATACAGGGTACTTGTTTATTCAGGAAGATGACAATACATGTCCCACTTAGCTTAGGCATTTTAGAGGAAATTTCCTATTATATACAGTTTGAAATACACTGTACTGAGAATTACTTTAAATGTAGTATGTCCAGAATGCTTTCAATAATTTTACTTTCACATTCAGTAAATAAAAGTCCCTTCTGCCTTTTCCTTCTCACGTTCTCTTATTCCTCTGTATGGAGTGTTTTTACAGCTTTCCTCTTATGTTGATCATGTGCTTATTTCCTCCATTTAGTGACTGACCACTTCCACTTTAATCCAACTTCTTTCAAAGTTGCAGTGCTGTACATTGGAATAAATAGATTGAATTGTTTACTAGTATTGAAAAAAGTGCAATTCTACCTGTGTTCCTGTTTGGTTCTGTATGGTCTAACAGATTTTCATGTCAGGCAATTATTGTATACCTCTATAAATCAACTCTCAGCATGACAGAAAACTCCCCAGCAGAAAAAGTAAATAGTTTTCTCCTGCTTTAATGAGTTGAATCCACTTATGGAAAGGTCCTGCAAGTGGCAGAGCCAGTGCAAGGGAGAGGAAAAGACTGCGTGGCTGGCAGAAGGGGAGTAAGAAAAGGTTAGGGGGTAGAGATGGAAGAGGAGTTAGAGAGGAGGAGGCAGCAAGATGTTACCCCTTTTTTGTCAGCAAGCCATTTGCTGGATTGATTTCTTCTGGAACTTCAGGCTAAGTGTCTGTCTTACCTCCTGTTGTTGCTTTTCCCATCCTGCTTTACTGGAGTTCACTTTGTTATTAAGCTTCGTCTAACTGCCCTCACTATGGGAGATCAAGCGAGATCAAGGAGCAGACAGTTACCTGGAGGCAGGGACACTTAATTTGACTGCTTGCTTCACGTGGCCATGCACATTTTTGATTCTTTCTGCACTTGTACTAGCAGAATATAGATCCAGGTCATAGATCATGGTCAAAGCAATTGCATTTTCAGCAGGATGAGAGCTTCATTTCCACTGAATGCTTAATGTGTGGGAAGGTTTTGGATGGTGGGCACTAAGTTGATTTGACACTTAAATCAAAATACATCAAGATTCAAGTTTTATTAAAAATAAGACTTCAAAGACTAATTTTGTTGAACTACTTCAAATATCAGTTGGAAACTGTATGGGTACAATTAAAACATTTGCCTCAAGCATTTGTAATCCAAATTCAGAAGTATTAAGCTACTTCATGAAAACTAAAAGTGCATTTGACAAAAAAGTAACAATGCTGTTAGCATTTTCCAAGCTCAGGGATATTTTAAAGTGAAGAAAAATGTCAGAGCTGAACAGTAATTAAATTTTGGAAGTTCTTTGATTTTCAATAAACAGATACATCTGTTAGGAAAGAATCTACTTTTTCTGAAATATTATATAATAATAAATACAGTGTTTGTATACTTTACTAGAACTCAGTTTTAAAATGTTTCTTGTTAGTTTCCCCTACAAAAACTTTCAATTCGAAATGAATGCAAATTAATTTGTCAATAAGCTTCATCACCATCCAGTTTATTTTACAATTGGTATCATTACACCTAGTTGCAGGACTTCATTGTGTTTATTTTATAAAGCTTACCGAATTCTATTATTCTGTTACTTATACTGAAAAAATTATAGCATCAAAATGCAGACAGTTTTAGAAATCCCTTCTAGCAACATCTTTCCAGTAGGTTTACTCACTAATGGTGTATTAAAAAAACCCGCCTTGAACACAGAGAATAATTTGGGAAAACTTCGCTTTCTACATTGTGGATCACATGTAAGATAGTGTAAGGGGTTAGCTTTAGCCAGCTGAAGAACTTTTTAACACATTCATCCTTCATAGAGTGTAAGAGATAGTGGTGGTATGTGGCAGTGAAAGCAGTACTCCTATATTATCTATGTACTTGTGATATATAATTGCAATGTACATTTCTGTAATTGTACTCTTTATGACATTTATAACTAGATGACCTAATATTTTCCTATAGATTTTACCATTGTTCACATTATACCAATACATTGTTTCTGAGATTTGTAAAGACCCAGCTAAATGTATTGAAGGAAGAATCTTCAAGGTAATCAAACAAACTTTCTTTTTATCACAGCACATTGTATTTCAAATAAACTTTTATTTTCTTTGTTAAATATAGCCAATTTAATATTTCTTCATATATCACTACTATGAAAAGTAATGCTTTATAGTTCAGATGTTGCTTAGTGTTTCTTAGCACAACAGATTGTAGAATAGGACTACTTTCTAAATGCAATTATTTATATTCTCAATTTTAGTAGGATGTAGAGTTATTTATACAGTTTTACTGTTAATGTCCTACAGAGACTGTTAAGTACTTCCATCACTTCTTTGTACTCTTCATTTAACAAGCATTCTCCTTAAAGACATGATCATAACATTTTCCCTCTTAGATCCAAACTTTTTACTTGGTATTTTTTATCTTGTTCCACTGGTTTTTTAAATGTTTTCTTAAGTGCAAAACATAAATGATTTTTTTGTTCACAGTGTTCGCTTCTGGATTTTTATCATTATCATGGTGGAACCAGGTTGTCAGACTTCTGGGAACAGACTTTTGTCATTTCGCTGATGTTCACTTGTTGGTTTTGGTTTGGGTTTTTTTAATCCCTTGGGGTTTTTTTAAAGGAATCTAACTTGTAGTAAGAGTCAAAGTATTATTGGGTTTAGATATTTTCAGGAAATGCTGATACGGGTTAGGGAGAGTAGCTGAGTACTAGGAGACTAAGATGAGTAAAATCTATGAAAGATTTTGATAAGGGGTTGATCTTGGACTGACACTCAAAGCTCTAGCCAGATGAATTAAGTTCTTTTCCTTTGTCAGGAGCAAGTTTTTGAAGAATATGTTTTTTGGGTTTTTTTTCATTTTTGTTTTTAAGTGAAAGACCCATCGATCCATCTTTGAGATTTCACTTATTTACTGTAAAATGTAAAAGATTTCTTTCCATTGAAGAACATTCTCCACCAATGTACTATTCCAGTAGATAAATCTACTTGAAAATTACCTTTGAATACATTTTATTTTGAGCAAAAAGAATAGTTGAAAATTATTTAAATCAAAGGCTCTGTTTTTTTTTCACAGATTAAAGTACTTACAGATATAGGATTTTTTATGGAGGCCTTTCATGAACTGTCTTTGCTTACCTGTGGAGAGAGAATTCCATGGAAAATACCTGCAGGATACAGAAAAATTGAACAAATGAAGGTAAACACCAGTAAAGTTTAACATCAAACTATAACACTCAGTTCTCTTCATGACACTGCACATACTCCATGTCTGCAAGTTATTACACATTCCTAAAAATTTTCTAAATTTCTTTCAATAGGCAGGTCAAATAGTAGGCATTGAATGACATTAATTTCTCTCACTGAACAGCAGACACAAAAATACATTTTGAAACATACGTGCTGTTTTATACAGTGAGTGATGCAGATAATATTGTTGAAAAAATAATGTGTGATTTCATATGTAGACATAAAAAATATGGATAGAGTTCTTCCCCATTAATGGCAAAATTCCCACTGCCCCAGCCAGGAGCAGGGCAGCCGAGGGGCAGCCAGGGCAGCCCCCAGCCCAGGGCATCAGGCACCTCTGTGGGGCTGGAGACAGGCCGAGGCTGGGCTGGGACATCAGCCTGCGGATAGGGGTCAGGATCAGGCCCAGTGAGGAGAACTGGGCTCAGACACAGCCCCAGGATGCTCACACAGGGCTGTGGGGTCTGGCCGAGGCTGGGCTGGGATCTGGACCCACGGAGGGGCCTGGCTTGGGGGGCCTGTGGCAGGGCAAGGCTGTGGGGAGCTGTAGACCGGCCCTGCTGTGGCATTGCTGGGGCAGGGGCTGATGGCCCTGGGGGGCTGACATGGGGTTCTGGGCTGTAGGCAGGGTGGGGGGAGCCCCAGGAGATGCTGGGCAGTAAGAGCTATTGGTGCCCTCAGAGCCTTGACAGTTACGTCACCCCAGGCCAATCTCTTTGATTTTCTCCATATCTAAAGTCAAGTAGTGATCTTACCTTGATCACTAATGTGCTACAGGGTTATGAAGCTGTTAACAATTGACCTGGGCTTCTTTGTCTTACCTGTGAGCACACCTGTGCAGGTAGGTACAGTCCAGAGCTATTGGGCGAGCCTCCCCCATAACAATTACGTAGCCTTTCCTTGTTTTCCAAGCACATGCTGAAATAATCTAATGAGCTATTGCTGGACAGATGTAATCAAGGTTTCCCTTATCTGAGTGGTGCTTTTGGGTAGGTGTCACCCCATGACAAACTATGTGTGCCAGCACTAGGGAGCTGGACTGAACATGTGATAGAAGACTAGTGGGACAGGTAGGAACACCCCTTTTGACAGCAGCATGGATTTAACTTGATTGTACAGCCACATTCTATACATGCAATAAGATATTTCTAATCTGGTCATAATTACAGGCTGGTGCTGAAAGGGGAATTCCTAACCCACCTCCATGACTTCACATTTGCTTCCCTTACCCTGGGTTGTAGACAGTGAAGCTGGCACTGCAGAGCAAATTGACTTTAATGAGCTGATTTGAAGGGAAATTTTCCCCCCACCCCCCAAACCCTGAGAGGGAGTTTCCAGCAGACCCATGGCCTGACAGTCCTTATCCTGCAGCCTCACAATGGCTATAACCAGCACAAGAGCAGCAGTATCTTTGGCAATAGCCAACAAATCAATGTCTAAGCTAATTAATAAGGGAATAATTACAATTACATTTAAGGTAGGATGTCAAATGTTTACATTTAAAAAAACAGAAATAGAGACAAGCACTCCTCCTAGAACAACCTGCAGTGGTCCTAGGTTTTAAATGAAACATGAACTTAATAAAAAGTAAAAGTAAATTGTTTATCAAAAAAGGTGAGCTTTTTAATTTGCCAATGACACTTTCTTACTAACTGCATGGGGAGATGAGAAACTGAAATCTAGTGATTTTCCTCAAAGCACAAGCTACATTACATTCTCACTAGGTTGAGCCATAAAGAGTTATCAGCATCCTCACTGGAGTTGGTTGTGCAAAGCTTCCTTGTTCATGGCTACAGTAAGGAATGCATTTACTCCTTACTAATGCTAGTCAGGTTAAAATGCATCTTTAAGTCTTTTCCTTGATTTGTATATTGTCTGAAGAGCTCACAGAGTTAGGATGAGGTCTGGTTGATTCGTCACTTGTCTTTTTCTAACTGGGTTCACAGGTGAGTGTTTGGGTGAACAGCAGAACAGGTTCAGCATTAGGTCTCCGGTTAGGGTGTGACGCATGTAGAAGCTAAGTGCTTGCTGGACTTTTGCACAGCTATCTCAATAAGAAGGATCCATGTTCCAGGGAATGACAGACATGATAGAGGGCTACATCTGGAATACAGAGTTAATAAAAGAGTTAATAAAAACCACATAGAACCCAAGTGACAGTTGTGTGTAGAGCTCTCAGTTATGACGAAGGCTGGATATGATCTTTACCTCTGCCTTTTCCTTCCCCTCAGTAGACTGATTTGTCTCCTGGTGAAAAGGTAAAGGGTTTTTGAGCAAGGACTAGAATTAGGGTAAGGGTTCAGAAAATTGAAGCACATATAAGCGGAGAAATAGTTGTTTTTAGAGCCCTCAAGGAGGCTGAGGTCTCAAGTTCATCTTGACCTGTAGCTCTTGTTTTCATTTCATTCACAGATCTGTGCTCTGGTGAACAGCAGAGGAGGCATGTGCTAAATCTGGAGTTAGGTTTGGGATTCAGAAATGTAAAGAACATAAAGGCAATTGATGGTTGGTGTCCCCAGAGCTCCTAGAATTTCAAAAGGGATTTTGGTTGGTTTGTGCCTTTTTCTCCCCTTGCTTCAAGTTGAAGAATCCTGGCGAATGGCATAGGTGTAGGGAGAGTTCTGGGTCTTGGGTTATGGTTCAGAAATGTAAAGCCCGTGGAAGCCAAGTAATTGTTGGTATTTTCAGAGCCCTCAAAGTATAGTTGGAAATGCACTACACTTGTCCACTGCTCTGCTAACTCTCTTATTTTATACTCATATTGTAACACATTACTTATTTTTGGTTTTGTCCATTTTACAGGCCTTACGGAAATTTGACTCCTCGAAATCTCTCCTGACTGTTACAAATTTACAGGTAAAAAAAATCTGAAAGAGCTAAAAATTTTATGCTAGACATAAATATTTATGCTAGACATAAATATTTATTTCTCTGGCATCAGTTAGAGATTATTTGGTTCAGAAAATATACTTGTTATTAGTAAAAAACAGTAAATAAAAACCATATTCTCCTCAACAGTTTACCATTTCCTAAATTTTTAATTTTATGGCTGACCTCTCAAGGGAGAGGCAAGTACCATTATCACCATTTTTCAGATGGGAGACCTAATACATACAAATCTGTGACTTGTCTATATAAAGCATACTAGCAGAATTATTCAGGTTTTGTCATGATATGTAGGGTCTGGTGTTCATCCTGCTAAAATACCGAGAACATCAGTCATCTAGCCTTATGATTTCTATAAATCAGAGCTGTCTTCATAGATTTGTCCTAATTCAGATTGAGGTTGAAGTCCATTTCTGGAAAAAAAAAATTAAGAAAAGGTGAATCTGTAAACCAGTTAATGAACAGTCATTTATCATTTTAATTAAAATCACATGTTCATCAATTACTTCTTTTTTGATTTTCAGTTCTATTCGTTTTCTTTCATTTGCCTTGTCACAGATCCATTGCGCCAGTAGGGATAAATGTTAGCAGAACGTGGAAAAGAAGCTGTACCATAAAAACAAACTGATAAAGTAGAAGAAACTCACTTTTTTCCTCCACTTTTCTCTCTTTTGTTTACAGTAAGCTTGTGTGTCTCCTACAACAGTCAATACTAGAAGACAGAAATGAGATGTCTATCTTGACAGCTTTTGATCTCACTAGTTTCAGATTTATTTTGAAGTTGTGCTTTATCTTGAGCTTTTGATTTGAACACTTCACAGTCTACATGGGGCTCTTATTGGTCTCCTTATGATTTTGCAAAGCTGTGTAGACTTTCAACTTCTAAATTTATTAATCTAAAGTGAGAATATTAAGCTCAAGATAAAACAAGGATGCTATAATGAATAACAAAAAGATTCTGTGAAATACACTAGAATGGTCTGATACAAGAATTTTTTTCCTTACTTAATCTTTCTAGTTAGGGTGAATTGTAACAGCACCCTTTCCTTTGAGTTGAGATTTGTGAACTCCAGATTTACCTACATATTTTTTGTGACCACCTTAGTTCAGAGAGTGCTATGGACAATGCAGAAAACTAGAACTCACACAGAGTAATAGCTATAACTTCATAGATGCACCTTCTACTGGAAAACTGATCACTGAGGCTGTAGCAAATGCTACTAAGGGGTGAATTAAGTTTGGAAAGGAAAACAGCAACTCATCCATAATGACTAAGAGCATATTACTAATATTATTCATGTTAATTGTTGATAAACATCATTATTAATAGAAGCAGAATATGCCTTGAACAAGAAAAATGTAAAATACGTCATTTCAAATAGTCCCAATTGTTAACTTTCTTGTAGGTACTGGAAGACATATTTAATTGGAGTCTGTCTTTAACAGTGGTGCCACTGTGCAACCAACAAATTATGAATAAATTCACCTTAGCCAAAATGCATTTCATCATTTGTCTTTCTGCCACAATAAATAATATACCTGAAAAAGTGGAAAAACATGTCTATTCTGTTGATAACAACAGCTTGAAGGAGCCAAGCAGAATTACAGCATCAAATGTAAAAGGTAATTATAAGGTTGGTGGAAAAGTGCATTTATTCTGCAACTTGTTTCAAGCATAGTTTTTCCACTTTTAACTGCATATGCATTAAAGTGTCGTATTATAAATAATATTAATATTAAATGTTGCTGGAAAAATTAGTCATTATTGAAATAATGTGTTAAGATTTTTCAAGGTTTTTTTAGCTAGTATCTCGAATATTGCTACAGCTGTATTCCATTCTTCCTCACTTATTTGGATATTGAAAGTCCCAATTATAAATAGAGAAAAAAGGGGCATATTCTTCAAATTACTGAGAATGCTTTGGTTCTGTGTTTGTATCTGAAATTTCATCTGAAATGTATTTGACAGTTGATGCTGATAAGAATTCAAGACAACAGGAACAAAGAGGCACAATGGTGCAGCTCGTTGACTGTAAAGATGAATTAAATATGGCCATGCTGAAGGTAATTTTGGTTTTTAGGAAAAAAGCCTTAAGAAACTGCACATTGTTCCAAAAACATTGCTAATGCTTTCAGTCTAACAGAAATTATGATGGGAAGATGGCATGAATAAGGGAACTAGAAATTTCTGTTTCTGATCTGATTGTAATCTTACTAGCCATACATGACGTCCTGGTGCTTTGGTGCAATTTTTCAAATGGTCTAGTTTATGCTATATAAATGTCCGTGGGAAATATTGTCACAATCAGATCTCAGTATGACTGTTTCAGCAACAAGGATAAAGACTGAATGGGTTTTCAAGGATAAAATAATCCTTTCAGAGCGTGGTGCCTGTAGAACCTGTCAGAGACTCTTTGATGGGGCAGTATGCTCTACAAATAAATGGAAAACCATTCTCTACCATATGTGAAATGTCTCAAATTTTTAGTGTTCCTCTTTCTGATACTTTATTTTGGAGAAAACATACCTCAGCTTATCAGCTTCTTTGTTTGAAGGGGTTTTGTTTGGTTGGTTTTGGTTTTATTTTTTGTTTTGTTTTGTTTAATTGTAAACTTCATGCTTGGCAGTTTCACATCACAAAAAGACCAAAAGTGAGAGCTGGCATATTCTTCTTTCAGAGGGGTCTTCCACTTTGGAAGTATCTACTTTTGGCCATTGTTACAAACAAAGTAATGTACAAAATACATCTGGAGAAATGGAGGATGATTTCATATGGCAATTGGTATATGCCATACACTAGAAACTTGAAAGTTTTAGTATAGCTTGAAAATAACTTGAGAGCAGCATCTTGAAAATAACTAAAATAGAAATGTTAAATTAATTTGAATGGGGCTCATTTAAGAGACATAATATATTTCTTACCCTTCTGATTTTTCTTTAACTATTCTATTCTTTTGCTTTTTTAAGTAGACCTCTGAATTCATTGAGGAAACTTGTCAAAAAAAGATACTTCATGATAAAAACCTTTTGATTATTTTTTAATTCTGCTGAAATCTCCACGATTGAGATTTTATTTAAAATTCACTTTCTTTTACATTTGGTTTTCACAGGTTCTTACAGCTTTGTTTGTCAGAAAGACTGTAAATTACAGTTGAACTTTCAGGATACATACTGCACTCAAGGATCTGTCAAAGTATAGCTAGAAAAGAATGTAACACTTCTTGCAACATCTTTAATGTTGTATTTTAATATTGCATTTTATTGTTTAAAATTACTAAACATAGTAAGAAGTATAGTATAAAATTATCAAGTTTAGTTATAAGATAAAGATAAGAATGAAAAATTGAGTAATATTGCTAAGCCATAAAATATGTAGTTAAGCATAAATTGCAATAGTACAGGCACAGTTACAGTGTTGCTACTTTCAACACATTGAATCTATAAACCTGAAAAAAGCAAAATTAAACTCCCCTGCTATTTATAGAAAAGGCATATTGTATTCAAGTTGATTTGTTTTAGGGTGCAGTGATAGTAGGCTATAACAGAATAAAATACTTTTAAAGAAATTTTTAATTTCCTTCATTATTTTTTGAAATCGTACAATGCTGTGTTCTTCTCTAGGGGATTTTATTGACAGAAGCTGAAGACAGTCTTAGCCATCTTGTGCAGAACATACAGGACAAATATGATGGGGAGATATCTCGGTGTTCTGCTGAAGATTTAGAGGTTCTTATTGAGGCAAAACTTCAGCTTGCTGCTATTTCTCAGCAAAGGCATCAAGCAGCTTTCAGGTAAGTAATATTATGAACAACCTTATGTTGCACACCCTTGACTACAGAAGATTAAAAAAAATACCCAGCAATTTTTTCTTTGAATCCTTTATGTCTGCATTAATATTCTAAATCTTAGTAACCAGCCATAACAACCCCACTAGTATATCTACAAATATAAGTAAGGCATTTTGTTTTTTATTATTGCTTTATTTTACTTTTTAAAAGACCATCAGTTATTGGCCTATGATTTCTCTGTGAGGTGTTTTTGTGATACAGTGTTATACAAAATCAAAGAAAAAGCTGCAATGTTCACTGTTTTTGTTGAAGTAAAAGTCTGGATATGTTAGGTCATGCATTTTTTATAATTTTACAGTGTACAGCAGAGCATTAATGTTATCTCTGAACTACTGAATTCTACTTTGTTCTAGAATGCCCTGTATTACTGTCCTAAAAGAACATTTCCTCTTGATGTATTTACTGCTGTCAAATTGAAATGTTAAAATGGTTTTTAAATTATTTTGATTAAAAAGCATTGGTGTAACCTTTAACATATTAAAATAGATTTTAGCAGGCATTAATTAATTGTTAGTGCTAGTGTGTAAAAGACTGTTGTATTTACATGATCTGCCAGATATTTCCTCCAAATTATAATTTCCAAATTCTCTGATTTTTTTGAGGTTCTGATTTCTTTTGGAGAACTTAATGAAATTACAATTGTGCTGTTCTTTGAATATATGGGGCATACAGAAATATATTAACTCTTTGTAGATGTGAAATTCTGAACATTGTTTTGATCTTTTAGCTAGGAGGATTCTTCTGTTTAGCATACCTGTAATTTTAAATTAATTTGTATAAGAAGGATAATAATTTAACAATACAACATTTTTTTTAGTGTCAAGCTCCTTTTATCTAATTTTTTATTAGGTTGAAAAATCTTTGAGGGTACAGATTGTTAACTAGAGATGCAGCATATAGAGGTGTAGCACTGTCACTTGCCAGACTATATTGAGATTAGGTAGAATGTAATCAGTATTTGTAACTTTTGTTACCTCTAATCTGACTAAATACACCAAAATTATTACAGTAAATCTTACATTATAGTAAGCACCAAGCAACAAGCAAAATTAACATTTTTTTATTGTTGGGATACTGGTGAAGATTGCTGTAACACTCTTACTGATGAAGTGGTAGGTTATTCAGATGGTCAACAGATAAACCAGTCTCAATGGTTTTTTTTTCCTTTTTACCCAATTAACAAAAAAGAAATGTTTTCTTCTATGTCAAAAGCAAACTATCTTCCTTCTCGCAGCTGTCTTAGGTGAATAAACAAACCTCCAAATTAGATAGCCTTTAAATAGCACAATTCCTTTTTAGCTGCTATGGTACAGCAATAAAAAAATAAAATTAACAAGCACAAGAGCTTCACAGTGCTGTACAGACTACTGAATTGAAAACAGTAAGAGTACTGCAGCATGGTCTTTCACCCGGGTTTTGTTTATGTTGTTTTAAAAGATAGGAGTTTCCCAAAAGTTCAGATATTAGGACTTTAATAATTTAGTAGTAATGTCATTAGTGAAGATGTGAAGTAAGAACTTGTAGGCTATTTGTGGACATTTCTCATCATGAAATATTAATCTATTTCAGTGCCTTTTGAGTTAGATTAATTTACCATAAAATTGTCAAAGAGAAAACAACAAATCACTGGACAGTGACCTCATCATGCTTTTGAATGCCATGTGGATTTAAAATTATCATATTAGTAACTAAGGGCCAGTATGCAGGCTTATGACATATCCTGTGCATAAACCCAGTTTAGCTAGATACTAGGCTTGGTAAAACCTGTATTAGTAGAGTTCTGACCCAAACTTTCTCACCCTGCTAAACTGGTTCCAGTATGCAAGCCATTTTCAGTGCAGGACCCTTCTTTCTGACATGCAGTTATATCCTAGAGTGTAGTTTCTCTCTTGGCTTATAACTTGTCTCAGATTGAAGAAACTTTTTTAGAGTATCAAGGGTTCCAATGGATGTCAGACATTTTACGGATCACTTTTTGGGACTCTCCAATTTTTTATGGGTGTTTAATGGGCCTTATATATTGATAGTGGTCAGATAGCAGGAAAAAAAAACCCACCAAGAAACAAAGCAAGGGTTTGGGTTTTTTTAACCTATTTTACAATTTTATTGCACTGCCATCCATGGAAACTGCTGATATATCTGCCTCAGATACAAATGAAACAGTCCTTCAGAGAGCTGAATGTTTCCTGCCTGCCAACCTAGAAATCAAACTTTGCATGATATTACAGAAATTCATCATTTTTTTCCTTTGGTGAAATGACTTAGTGGTGAAATTGTTATAGTCAGCTGTACTTTCCTATTTTGATCATCTTGTCACTTTCTGATTCAGCTGATAAAAGGATGTGTATTTTGTCAAGGGAAATATATAGACACATCACTCTTGTTGACAGCAGAAGAGGGTCACAAAAATTTCATCAAGGGAAGCTTCTACGTTACAGCCTCTGTCTTGCAAAAAATTTATGCCTTAGAATAAGTTTATGTCTAGGACTAATTCCATTGATCTCAAGGAGAGTACTTACATGGCATCCCCCCTAAGTACGTGAAGTTTCTAATTACCCATATATGTGCTTGTCTGCTTATGTGACTACATTACTGCTTAAAACAATACATATAAGAACCTTTGGGCTTGTGGTCCACATTTTACTCATGAAATTTATATGTAGGTAAAAATGGTCTAATTTTAAGAATTGCTAAGTGTTGACAACAGCAGTTAACTGGAGGCAGTGATGCTCAGGAAGTTAGGTTAATATTCCTTAAAAGCCTGTATATACTCTTGGGTGCTGCACCTTCTCCAACTTACTTGAGAAATGTTAGCCATAGCATCTCAAACAATGATTTGAAAAATGTCAGGTTTTGCTGTAATTTTAACTTTTATGCCTGGTTTCAGGGGAAAAATCTTCTTAATAAAAAGAAAGAAAAGCAGTCGGGATATTTCATTGCATTATCCTTACAGTCTCTTTTGATTTTATAAGCAAATTCTGTTTCCTCTTTTCCATTGTTAGAGAGAAGGTTATCGTCAAATTCAACATTGATTTATTCTGGTTTCATTTTGTTGAATAAAACTGAGGTAAAGGGATGATGAAGGAGATTCATAAGGACTGAATTCTGAGAGCTGAAAGGCAAGATATTAACAGTTTTGCTTCTCATTGTTACATTGGGGTCTATTTGTGCTGAATTGGTGTAATCCATCCAGTTCTGCATCACAAAACCAGCAAGCAGGATAGAATCAGAAATGACAGGAAGACTTTAAACTACCCTCTTGTCTCTGGAGGTTATCCATCCTGTGGTTAGATACATGTTGACAGAATAATGTGAGTAATTTCAGAGTACTGCTGCTCTTGTTCTGACTTCTTTGTGCATGAATCAAGAACTTTGCCTTTACAACAATTAATCTAGAACTTCTCAAAAGCAGTAAATTCACACAGAGTCTGAATCTCTCTTGCATTAAAAGCTCTTCACAGTGTTCTGGCAGTGTGAAAAGGACTTAAGGTGTTCATAAATTATTTTTTTCTTTTGCTTCATAGAAGCCAGTCTCTATGTAAAGAGATTCTCTCTATGTAAAAAGACAGCATAGATGAGAATTTTGGTTATACATTTTTAACAATTCACCTGCTGAAAAATCTTTAAGAGGTGAGCTAGGGATACCCTCAGGTACTTTTGCATCATTAGGAAAATGTGTTTCAGTGGGTGGAGAATAAGTAGAATTGTAAAAAAAAAAAAAAACCTGACCCCAAAAATGTTTTGGAGAAGAGGTAGGAGAGTAGAGATTTACAGATGTAGGGGAAAATGTACAATTAGAGATGGAAAACTAATACCATGAGACATTGGTTTTGGCAGTTGTCAGAATATTTTGAGTAGCGTGTTCTTTGGGGAACAAATCCTGTTGTGAAAAAGATCTCACTATGTTGGTTTTGCAAGTGTCTTCATATAATGAAAATAATAGTATTCACAAAGTCTGCTGTTATAGATATACATTTCTATAGATGTCATTTGAACAGTGTATCTGAAAGCTTTAAAAAGACAGCATAAAAAGGAAAAAAACATAGTAGTTAATATTTTAAGAAACCTGACAATATTTTGGGACTCCCAACTCACAATTTTTTTAAATGTAGGGTTGAATGCTGCACCAGTCCTAATAGTGTCTGTATCTTTCTAGGTGCTGTTTGGAGTGAACTCCAGAAAAGGATTTATAATTGGGGTGGGGGGCAGCAAACTCAATGTCATGTGATTGCTTATGAGGTTTTGCCAGGGTGGCACCTGGCTCAATTTTTGGTTGATGGTGTTTACTAAGATCCTGTAAGTATTTGGTCATGTGGATTTAACAGAAGGATTAACATATAGTCTGGAAAGGCTTTAAGGAGGAAGGTGTTTTCTTGTCTTTCTAGTTGTGGATGAGATACAGAACTCTCCTAATAGATGTTGTCATTTTCAGGTTTTTTTACATCTTCTAATTTCTAAAAGCCCATCCCTGAAGACAGATCTGTGTAACTGAAAGTTATAGTGGAGTTCTGTTTTGATTGCTCCAACAGAATATGATATATCTTGGCTTATCCATTATTATCAGGTTATGTCTGTTACTGGCAAAACTTTTTCTGTTACTGCTGTTTTCTCACTTTCATACTGCAGTACCTGCAAATTCAGAATACACTCTGAGGGCAATTTTTTTGTTCTACTGAAGCAAAAATTGGTAACTGCTGATAGACATCTGTGATGTTGCCAGAAATAAAGTATCTATTATAATAAAAGCATAAAATGGCTAATGTAATTAGTATTTTTTAATAATATTGTTCTGTATCACAGTGTTGCTTTGGCTTTCTCTGCAATTCGACTTTTCCAAGATGCAAAAATTTTTAGGATAGAAGTGACACATTTTCAAGAAGAAAAGGATGAAAGGGAGTGTTCGGTATGTGTGGATATTTGTTTTAAACTATTGTGTCTTAGTATATGAAGTCTTGTATTAAGTGTTGAGTGATTTTCAGAATACTAGAACATAGCAGTCATCTGTATTATGTGGTTACCATTAACCTGGGGAGAAAATTATGTACAGTATGCTTCAGTTACCTGCTTGCCTATAGTATATTCAATATACCTATGATCATTTGAATTTGTATGTGGTTAGGAATTACAGTTTTTATTTGTATACTCTCAAATGCCAGCATTGAAAATCTCCTTTTGTTTAAAAAAAAACAAACAGAAAGTGGAAAAAATAGCTATCAGGTGAAAATCTTGTATTATTCAGTTAAGGTATTTTAGGTTTTTCGATTGAAAACCTACTTCAGAGTATCCTCTTTCCAAGAGTCAAACAGACCAGTTCACATCATTGCTATGTTCCAAATTTAGCAAGATTTCAGCTGACTTCTGTTGTCTAACACAGAGGGATACTGACCTATACTTTGGAAAGCCAATGTACAAAACTTATTGGTAAGACACCACACAGTCACTCTCGAGCACACAGTAAGTCAAACTGACTCACATGGACAGAGCAACTGAGCAGTGAGGCCAGATTTTGTAACATGCGTAACAAGACTAGACTTTCTTGCATGCAGTGTAATTATTCTCTGTGTTGCATATCAGGGTCTTCTGTCTTTCTGCACTTGCTCCTACATTTTCTTAGGACTGCCCTGTAGCCAGTAACTGAGTTATGGCTATTTTTTTTCTTCATTTGCATCAATGCAAATAATTCATGATGATTTTTTGTATAAGTAAAGCACAGGTGGTGCAGTGTCCATTTATTGCTTGCTGGAACAAATCTTTAGAATATGGACTGTAGAATTTTAGTAATAGAAAGACTGTTTATAAATATGTGAAGATGGCACAGGGAGTCGAGCTGACAATTATCCCAAATGCTTCCAGTACTATATTACATTAATATTTGTTTCTAATCACCAGAAACACTAAAAAATAGAAATAAAAAATAAAAAATTTATTTCTAATCACTAGTGAGGTACCAGAACTTGATATTGATCCTGCTCTACAATTAGACTGTTATGTGCCTTAGAGTTTTGTGTAATGTTCCTGTTTGAGAGGAATAAAGTCCAAACTGTTAGAATTATTCTCCATGACACATACAGTATATGGATATATCTATGGACTCTCCCATAAAAGCTGGTTTAATTTCCATTTGTTACAATTCTTTTTTTTCTATAGATTAAAAGTTAAATAATAAATGGACTCCTGTTATTAAAAAAATATGTATCCACCCTTCAAATAAACTTCTGGTTGTAATTATGTTATTATTTGTAATATATTTGTATTAATTTGATTTATTTTAGACTGATACTGCCCTGTTGCTTTGTTTGTAGTAAAGTAGTTGACTCACAAAGTAACATTTCTTTTGCTTTTGGAAATTATTAGGACTCTTCTGTTGAAGATGTTCGACTGCCTCACAGTATAATAGCACAGGATCATATGAGCGTACATCTGTGGCTAAGGTGTCGTACAATGTTAGTGACTGCACTAGTAACACAGATACATGGTGTTGGTGATATGAAAGGTATTACCCTTTTTTGGTTTAGACTTTTGGAGTATAATGGGCAAGTGAGCCTATTCAGACACAATTCTTATTAATAAATAAAAAATATTAACATTAATTCTGGGGCTGTGTTATCACTGAGCAATTATTTGTGTTAAATTCATCCAATGCAAAAAGGAAAATATATTTCTGAGTACAATCTCTCCCTAGAGCATGTAAACACAAAGCATTATATTAATGTTCATTTAATGATCATTATGTTTTGATAAATCACTTGTGTGTGAAAAAGTTTCAAATGTTCTAGTGTAATTAAGTTAAATAAATATGCTTGTTTTATAAAAACACTGTTGCTACATACTTCTAGTTTTAAAAGTCTCTGAAGTTTTTTTCACTTTTTATATCACCAATAAATGAAATGTTCCTATAGATCTCCTAAAAATGTTCCAAATTCTTTTTTTTTTTAAAAGAATTTAAGTGAGATACTACAAAATACATTTATTGCAGTTTGATTATGAATAAATGTTTTTCATTCCTTAGCTCTATGAACTTAGTATAAACTCTGATGCTCACTTAAGTATCAAAATCACAGTCTAGGTCAGTAGTGAAACTCTTATTTAATCTTTTCTGGGTAATTCCTGTGAAGCTTGTTACTATTTTGGAATGATAACTAAGATCAGATTTTTGAATATGTAGAATATGTTTTATGGGTGCTAATGATATCTGGTCTACAAAATATATTTATGCTGGTGGCTTACATATAAAGAATGTATTTGGATGAACTTAAAACAAGTGCATTTTAAAAACTAAGTGGTTTTTCTTTCTTTTTAAAGTAAATTTGGCACAGAATCGATGAAATGGTAAATGTGGAATCTATAATGTCAGATTTTCTGTAACTTTTTAGTATGGAAGTGACTTCTTAGGAATGGTAGAAGATACTGTAAAGTCTCTTCTATTGTATTTTTACTATTGATATATTCTCTTCTTTTAGAAAATGATGTGGCTGAACGCAGAAGTGTGATAAAAGAAGTAATACTAGAGGCAGAAACCTTTGGTGATATTGAGACTCAGGCTGAAATGATGGTGCAAGCTGCTATTCTTGACCTGCAAGAAAAACGTCCCATGGCAGACATTAAACTTCTTTTGCAGGTTTGAGAACAAAGAAGAAACCATTCGCTTCTCTTTGATGCATTTTTCATGTAGTCAGAACAGCTGATGCCAGCATTAAATAAACTTGAAATAGTGCCGCTAAAATAGATTTTTTTTTTTCACTTTGTGTGATTTGTCCTCATAAATAGACAGCAAAAGTAGTAACTACTTTGGTTTATGTTGTCTATGTCCAAACAGAATATCATCAGTTTACTCCAAGAGGATACATTTATTTCCCCTCCAGCTTCTTTGACTCTTGTGAAAAGTATGCTTCTGCTGGCAGACATACTAACACTGCAAATAGTAGAGGATACAGAACATTGCTCTTCTACAGTGGAACCATTAGACTTACTAATTTTGGCACATGAGCTTACCATTAAAGCTGTGAGTATATGTTGGTGATTTACACAGCATTGGCGAATCCTTCCAACAATCTTAATTATGTATCCTGGAAGCCATTTTAACAATTTATTAAAAAGGGCTATTCCTCTTAACTGATCACTTCAATTTTCCCTAGATTACATAGTGTAAAGAAGTAATTCATCTCACCCAAGTTATTTATGCATACTTATCATGCATACTCATGTATATAGTCTGGTATTGTCACACAATTTAAAAATATTGAATACTTGCAAAATGTACATTCATATGTGAAAACTGAAATAGGTCGTTTGACTTTTAAAGAAATGCGGAACACTCATTTTTCCCATTTGAACTGAGGGATATGTTTGTACTCAGCACCTCAGGGAGGATGTACATCTCATAAAATTCCTAACTCTTGAGCATCCAAGTTTAAGAATTTAGCTTTTTATCTTAGAATAATTAGAATTAGAAAAATCTGTATAAAGTAGCATATTGGTTTTGATGTTTTAGATTGACAGATTGTTAAAATCAGTATGAAGAAATCATTTCCAGGTAAAAATTTAAATAGGCAATAAAAAAAAAATAATCTAAAGACATTAAATCTGTGAGAGGAATGTATAGTAATAAACCATTTACCTATTTGATGATCCAAAAATAGACATGCACTTCTGCAGTCTCTACCCGTTCTTGATACAGTTTATAAAGAAAAGCTTTTGGATCAAATTCTTTCCTCATATTTCCTAATACAGAAGTTTAATCCATTGAAATATTTATTCCCCCAAGTAATAAAGGATCATATGAATCACTTCAGACTCATACTTCTGCTTGTGAGACTTGCTAGCCTTCAAGAGACTTAACAGTTTACAGCATGTCCCCATTGCCTTATTTCCATGAATGAAAAGTTTGACTGGTCCATACATGTTATTTTCTTTTTCTTTTCTGGCCTTTGTTGGATGTCAGATTTCTTTGTAGAAATGACAGTTTCTTTCTAGGGCTTGGGTTACTTGGGAGATCTATTTCTTAAAGACTGATTTGAGGAAGTTTGCTTTTAGAAACCAAAGCCTAACATTAATAAATTTGATCAAGAGTTAATTGAAATGGTTCATTTGCTACCAAACTCCTCTGCAAAGAAGACAATCACAAACTGAAGTAAAGGAGTTTGGGAGTATCAAGCCCTTTTCTAGTGCTCTTTTACAAGACACATTTGCATTCCAGGGTTTTGCAATACCTAACTTACTTTTTCAAACTACTATTTAATTTGCTGTCTGCAACTTGATTTTACAAAGCATACTCTTTTCATAGATTTTTGTTTGTGGAGAACCCATTGAACGGCAAATAGAAGACAGTACATTGACTTGCCTGGTCCTACCTACAAAAAATATCTACTTGCCACATATCAACTTGCTAGCCCAAGTCAAAATGAGAATTGGTAAGAAAAATGCAAGTCATTATTATTTTTAATTTTTCATTCATTTTCATTCATATTTTATGCAACAGCAGATAAACTGATGCATCAAAAGTGAATGTAGTAAGTAAATTTTTTTCATATGCAAATAAAATACTTTGAAAACCAACAGTAGACGCCTGTTTGGCTCCATGCAATGTGTATAAGCAAGGTACAATTCTTAGGGGAACTCTAATCAAGAAAGGCTTAAATATTAATGTTATAGCTTGATGAAACTAATGGAAACTTCAGATTTTTAAGTGGAAGTTAACAATACTTTTCCAACTTCTGTACAAAGCATTAATTCTGTGAAGACTTCCTGTATATGTTCCATCTCTCTGGAAGCAGTTATATGGGAACTAACTAATGATATCAAATCATACAGGATAATAGTGATAATTCTCTATCCCAATAAAATAAATAGCGTCTGTTACTGTTGTCACCCTTTAATTTAACAACTTTTCTTGATAACTTTTCTTTATATAGAAACTATGCTGAATAGTAACAGAAGATGACCTTTAAGATCTGTCTAAGATTTGTTGCTGTCTAGCAAATATAGGGAAAGGGATATTGTCTCTATGTTACTTCTGCTAAACTTAATTTGGTGTATATCTGACTTACAATGGACTAGAAAATCTAGAAATCACTTACTGCACTTTGGTTCACATTGTGGAGCAGCCTCAGAGTGTCTGGATTCTTTTTCAGGAAGATGTGCTCCAGGAGCGCATCAGTGCACCCCAACCATTACTTTGTATTCAGCCCTTAGGACTAGAATAGAGGTAGTCCAAAGGGAACACTCTGAGATGCATCTGCTGTGGCTGTCAGGTCTTCAACACCAGCTGGTTTGCTCTCGAGATCCACTCTTACTGTGCTTTACTGCTTGTCAGTGCAGGCATAGCCAGACTCGCTCATAGTAATGGCCATGTTCGACCAGTTCCTGTTTCTGAATCCACATTTTTAGGAAGAGCCTATGAATACAGATGAATATTGGGGAGTACAGTATAAAAGGTATGCAATACATCAAGGAAGCCTTTAGAACTGGTTAGTACAAAAGGAATTTGGGAATTTGGAAATGCTCAGAGAGGTTTAGGTTTTGCCTACAACTGCCAGGTGAAATAAAGTTATGAAGTGGCTTACTGCTAGTCTTTCCAGATAGTTTGTGAAAGGGTTGATTTGTGTAGCCTGAGCTTCATTTGGATGGCCTAGGTAAACCTCAATGTCATCATAAATTAGTGAAACAACATTATAGTTCTGTATTTATATCCATTAATCACTCTGATTTTTGAGAATTGGATTGTAACAGTAAATACATAACAGCATTTGTTCTAAGGAAGTTGCTTCTTTTTGCATAAGTTGGTTTTCTATTAAATAATTTACTAAGAACTGTCTTATTTTTTTTCCTTAGGACACACATTAGCTGAAAAAGTAGCTTGTACACCTGCAAGAGGAGATCCACTGCAATGGCTACGTGCTCTCAAACATTTAGAATCGGCATTGAAGCTTTGCAGAGCATCTGCAACAAGAAAATTAGATATGGAAGCTGAACTTCTTTTTCAGATAGGTAAATAAAACCCTGTTTGTACATCATGATTGCCTTCCTAGGCAACGTTATGCATGTGGCCTCTCTTAAAATGGAGACATTTTACTGTAAAAATAGAACAGATTTGAATATTTCTCACCCTGTCTAGCTGCAGATCTCTCTCCTGTGTTTAGTATCACACCAGCATAGTTCAGGATGCATTACACAACAAATAATTTCAAAACTGCAGCAGAACTTCTCCCACCTCTATGTTATCAGAGATCAAAGGGTGTAGCCAATGAGATTAAGGACACTGTAGAAAGCTAATTAGCTTCTTTGCATCAGTCTGAACTAAAGAAGATGAAAGGCTCAGAAAGTATTTCTAAATGATTTAACAAAGCTAATGAACTACACAGTGTTTGGATGCATTTGGATTTTAGTGGCATTATGTTTTGTACCAGGAGGTGTTGGTTTGTTAGGATCCCAGTCAGAAAGGCACTCGGACTCTATATAAAGTATCTCTTAAAGTGCCATTCATTGGAGTTAACGCTACAAAGAAAAAGAGGATAGTGTAAATAATCTTACGTCCCTTCAGATGCTGAGAACCCCAAGTTATGCAGTATTGAACAGGCTTCCAATCAGGGTGTAGCACAACACACAGATCCTGTCTGTGGAAAGGTTGCCTCGTTTTGGTCTTTTGAGCTGTTAGAGGATTTTCTTAACATAAAACAATTCTATTCATCATTTCTACTGTCAAACAAAAAGCATATTCACATAAGAACTTCTTGCTGCACTTTTACAGAAAGGGCAGGTGGTATAATCACTGGTACTGAGAAGATGCTGCCAACAGGCTCTTCTGTTACAGCTAGCTGGCTATATTTACCCTGTGGCTAAGAGGTGTGCACAGCACAACACAGGCCTGAAGGCCACACTGTATGTGCAGCATAGTGCAGCACAGCACAGACCTGTGCCTGTGCCTGAACTCCTCCATGTACAATGGTCTTCTAGTTAGGCTCACTACATGTTAGGAGTCATTATGATTCCAAAGTTCAATTATTTTAGCTACTCTATGAAGTAATTTGCTATACAAGCATTGTGCATTACATTTTAAACAAACGAAAAGTTTTGCTTATCAGGAAGAGAATAGATAATGCACTATGTTGTTCAGCTTTCCTGGAGGGAAAAACAAGTTGGGTCTTACAGACAAAAAAAAAATATCTTACAAATCTGTTTTCTATATTTCTTTCTTAGGTAAGGTAGAATGCCAGATAACTGAAGCAGGCAATAACAAGTCATCTCGAGGTGTTGAAACCCTGTTGGAAGCTATAAAACTCAGCCAGCAGCATGACCAAAAATTTGAGTAAGAAACTAGCTATATAACTTTCAAAATAATTTTAATCACACATGAATATAGAACAGGACAGTTTTCTGAGATTCGGTGTGCGACTTCTATTATGAAGCACATTTTATGTTTTTGAGTTTTCTTCTATTGCAGTATAGAAGAGCTACTGTATATTCTCTTATTTAAAACAAATGCTGGGAACATTTAAAAGCATATTTTAGACTATACAAAGTTACAGCTTTCTGTTCAATTTCCAAATTTGTACCCTCTGTCAACACCAGGAACAGAGCTATCAATTAAAGAGAGGTTTTATTCATATTTCAGAAGATGAGCTGTGGTCTGCCCACCTCCAGATAATAGAAATCCAGCTTGAAAAGGTTAGCAGCCAGAAACAGTCAGAAGAACAGAGGCAGAAGGAGCATAGGAAATGTGTTTGTAACAGATATAAGGACAGTGACTTTGGCATTAGTTATCAGCATAGAAGATGCCTGAAGAGCTGAGCCAAGCCAGCCAATAAATTCTGTCAAGCAGCTCTGATCCATTGGACTTTATTTTTTCTTAGTTTCTTGACCAGTCTTAATGAATAATGTGCCATGTCTGGTTACAGACAGTGTAAAGGCAGCAATTTACCTTGCTTGTTTGGGTATTCTGTTACTTAAGTTAATGAACCAGAAGTCTGAACACAGAAGCAGTAGCATAGTAACAAACCTCTACAAGCAGTCAGCATGATGGAAGATAGTACAGAAATGGACTGTGGGGATGTTTTGCAAGTTTAATTTGCTACACTCTTATTTATTTTGCTACTGGCTTTGTAAAAGAATGTACAGCAACATCGATGGACCTTGGCTTTGTTAATTTAGAGAACTAAACATCCCGATCACCTTTATACAAGCCCTCTGATGTCTGTGGGATTGTTTAATTGAAGTTGTTTCTTGGTATCTCAAATCCTTTTTTGTTAGCAAGACTAGAAAGTTAACTAAGTTGTCACCAACTAAGTGTAGACCTCGCCATCTTCCCACTTGATAGTTTGCCCTATCTTGAACTGTACAGCACTCTTTGACTTTTGCATTTTGCTTTACATAAATCATACCAAAGCTGGAATTTATTCTACTATATAAACAGCCAACTCTGTGCAATATGACTCTGTCCAGAATAGTAACTGCATGAGTAGGAGTTTGTTGCTATGCTTAGGAAAGCTAATTCCTAGGGGAGATCTGGAGAGATCTACAGAGCCAGGAGGAACCTGCATAAAAAGATTGTTATAAACCTATAGGGAACAGAAATGTTGGAGAAGTTCTCCAGATATAGTGATTTTCAGCAGGTCAAGGGAAGTAATTCTGCCCCTCTACTCCACTCTGGTGAGACCCCACCTGGTGTACTAAGTACAGGAAAGACATGGACCTGTTAGAGCGGGTCCAGAGAAGGGCCACAAAAATGATCAGAGGGCTGGAGCACCTCTCCTATGAAGAAAGGCTGAGAGAGTTGGGGTTGTTCAGCCTGGAGAAGACAAGGGTCTGGGGAGACCTTACTGCGGCCTTTCAATACTTAGAGGGGGCTTATAAGAAAGATGAGAACAGACTTTTTAATAGGGCTTGTAGCAGTAGGACAAGGGGTAATGGTTTTAAACCAAAAGAGGGTAGATTTAGACTAGATATAAGGAAGAAATTTTTTACAATGAGGGTGGTGAAACACTGGAACAGGTTGTCCAGAGAGGTGGTAGATGCCCCATCCCTGGAAACATTCGAGGTCAGATTGGACAGGGCTCTGAGCAACCTGGTCTAGTTGAAGATGTCTCTGCTCATTGCAGGGCGGTTGGACTAGAAGGTCCTGTCCACCCCAAACCATTCTATGATTCTATGAGTCTATGATTTTTGCCTCATTTCTAATATTACTGTAAAAATAACTGAAAGGAGAAGGAAGTATAGGAGGAGAACAGGAATTGGTGAGCACAGTGTTTCTGAAGATGTAGAGTACTCTGGTACAGAACTCAGAGAACTGAGAAGGTTCCTCAGCTGAGCCCAATGAAGAAATAAAAGACTGTTTTGGTCACTGTGGGTATGTTTGCTGATTCTTGGAAGAGTTTGACTGAAGATCCATATCCAGATTCAGCCACCCATGTTTCAGGGAAACCAGGACAATGGATATATGCCTTAACTTGAGGAAGGAAGAGGAACGCGTACAGATTCTGTACAGAAAGATCACTTCCCTTGCAGAATTACAGTTTTCTTACTAAATGTTTACAATTTATTTATGGAATATTTGTTGCACATAATGCAAATTATATTTGACATACTCTTAAATCAATGTAGTATTTGTTAAGCATACCATAGGGATGTTTTAGACTCACTAAGAATTTAAAACAGGATCACATGGCTTTCTGAAAGAAGATACACTTTGAGTAGATGCTGAGGGCTGGATGAATGATTTATTTGGTGAGGCTGTCTGGCTAGTCTTATGCAGGAGTCAGATTGTATCACTGTAATTCTTACTTTGATAGTAACATTGATTGATCTGTGTGGTGTTTCTTACAGGTTAATAAGAAGATCATACCTTGAAATAGCACTATTATATTTGCATTTTGCCACAAATAATGAGGATGTGTCACAGACAGATAAGATGGTGCCTTCCAAATCAAACGTATGTTTTCTATCTTTTGGGTAGTGGCCTCTTCAAAGCAGGAAATATATTTCTGTTAGAACATTGTGCACCTTGCCAGACTTCCATGGACTTATACTTATTACTTCCATGGACTTATAAATCATACTGATACTGAAAATCCTACTAGAAAAATCACACAAAGAAATCATACAGTACAGCAGTAGAATTTTATCTTGTTTGATGTTATTTCTCATGTTTATTGGATTGAATGATAACATTTAAAATATTTTTCTGTATAAAATAGGAGAAAACAGAACCAACAGTGTTTTCATTTCTGATTATGTACTAATTTGTACCTTGCAAAGAAACCATAACATTCAAACCTGGTTTTTAAGTGGTAATATTTATACTTTACCAGATTTCAATTTTTCAGTACAAATATGAGTGACAGCGTGAGAAATATAAAAGGCTTTCACCACATTAAAGTGGCTACAAGCCATAGATTCAAAGCGTAATGTGTAATATAAGAGAAAAGAGGTAATTAAGATTCCAGAAAATGGAAAATTATAGCAAAACTGTATACAATAGTGACCATAGTATAAGCTGCTCTGAGAAAATTTTTACAGGAGCAGCCAATTAGTATGCTCTGGATAATTTTTTTCAATTTTAGCAATTAATCCATGGATTTACAATGAATGCTAATTTTTACAACTTGCAAATAAAACAATAATTCTGTAAGTAGGAGGACTTTTTTCTATCTTTAAAATATATTTTACCATAATACATTTAGAATACTAATTATGAACTGGTGTATAATTTAGGCCTTTTCTGGACAACGCTCTTCTCCTGAGGAAGCTCTGAAATCAGAAGGCTACAAAGTACAAGCCTGGATTGCAGTAAGAGCAGCTACACAGGTTGGTGCAATATTGTGAAGAGGTAATTTGGGTTTTTTTTTATTTTCATCTTATGCTACTTACACAAGAAAACAAGACAATGCAAACAAGACAAAAATTAAGGTTTCCTGAAATTTCTGGCATGGGTCTTATTTGAGGAAATTAAAATGGACACTGTCTGAGTAGTGCATTTAATCTCTCTTGGACAGATCTGACTCTGTTTACCTCAACTTTGATTCAGTGCAAATAAAACAGCACACTGCCTGATATGTATTTGACATGTGGGTAGACATCAGTGGCATCCAGGTGAGGATATCTGATTAGAAATCACTTATGTAGTAATTAAGCTGTCAGCAGTAATGATTTATTTAAGTATAGTATATACCACATGTCAGAAAGAAATAGAATATATTCCTGACTTTTAAAAATATAGTATGTTGAGTAATTAATTTTTTGTCATCATCTTGCTACTCTCAGATTTTAAAATCTGTATAAATATTGTAGTGAACTGGTTCTGAATAAAATAAATATTATTTTTAGGTCAGTGAAGCTGTCCTTGCTTCTCAGCTATTAATTGGAATGAAGAGTGTTAAAGAACACAGCATGAAGGATGCAGTGCAACAGAAAATCCCAGAATTTGCTTTCATGGATCTTCTTGCTTTGTACAGAGATTTCTTATCTGGTATTCCTTTATACCTAGTAATATTAGAACATTAAATAACTAATAAACTATATATGCCATGTAATCTAGTAATACATTTAATATCTAATTTTCTTTTATGAAAAATTATGTCAAATTTTGAAAGTAAAAGCAAAATCCTCATCCTGCATAGCAGTACAAAATACTGAGTAGACTTAATGGGTCTTTAAATATCAGCCTGTGCATGTGTTCAGTAGGTTAAGAAAAATTGCACTGTTTGCATACTGTGGCTCAGAAAAACAGAGTGCACATGCTGCCATACTTTTAGAAAAGCAGATGGACCTTTGTCACAGGACTTCCCCAGACTTCTAGAGTAGGTCTTGGCCCCCTGATCAGTCATCACCGCTTTTTTTTTGAAACACTGATTTAGAACAGTTTTTTTTCCCTAGGTATATTAGCTTTTCCTTGGAGATTTTCAGTTTTTCTTTTGATTTTGCAAAGACATCTTGGTGTTGACTAGCTTGTCTCTCCCTGCACACCTCCCCCCCAAAAAAACCCCAAACCCACCAAACACCAAAACCAACAAACCCAAACTCTTGCAAAGTTAGCTGCCTGGGTACTGTATTCTAAAAGTCAAAGTCAGTATAATAAAAAAATTTTCACTGTCTTTCCAGTCCATAGAGATGCTTCCATTAGCTTGGTAGAACTTTTCCTTTGCCTGGTTTATTTCCAACTTCTGCATTTATTTTACAGCTAATGGAGTTGATGAAATGGAAGGTTTTGATTAAAAAAAAAATCTATGAAACTAGGAATTCTGGGATAATGGTTGTCAGATGTTATATAAACACTAAGGCAAAGTATCTGTATTTATTTTTAACCTGGGAACCATTAATTTAGTGATAAAATTTTGGTTCAGTGGCTTAATTTCAATCATTCCAAGTGACTGACAAAGATTGCATTGCTCTGCCTGATAGTTGCTGGCAAAGCTGAGCAATGTCTACTTACTGTACAGTGTTTAAACATACGTGTTTTGATTGGTTTATGAAAACAAGTGTTGTATTCTAAGACCTTCCATCAATCTGATTGTTTTGTACTAGCTCCATTTGCTTATAATTACAGATCATTTTTTCTTTTAGCAAATGCAGCAGGTGTTTCTCCTGATAGTTCTGTTAGGCAATACAAAGAAGAATAGAAAATGTAGAAAAGCAATAGTAGGCCAAAATATATAAAGGTAAACTGAAATGGAAATGATCAGCACAGCATGCTAAATATTTTCTGTAAAACCATTAGTGAAACACGTTGTTTAAGTTTCATCTATAAACAATGTGGCCATTTTAACTAAATTCTGTATTTACAATTGACAGTGAAATATCAGGCATAATGAAGACATTCAGATTTTGTAGAAGAACACAATTATTTTCTGGAAGTTTACTATTAGGAATTACTGTAACATAATGTTTGTTCAATTTGGAATGAGAAACAGAGTAGAAGAATTGTGTAGGCTTTTGAGAGCGCCATGTACTAATACAGTGAAAAAAAAATTGAATATAAGCAGTGATATAGTGATAACTGTACTGATATTTTTTTCCTCTTTTTGCATAAGTATAACTTTTAGGCAGCACAAAAAAAAAGATTTTTTTAGTCCATAGTCAAGAACACATTTCATTGATAATGTGCTTAATATCTAAAAGGGACTGGATTGAAGCTAACAGTAAACATTTCAGAGTGCCTAACTCTTCTGAGATCAGGTCAATATAAGTGGGAAGCTCAACTGCTGTAGTTATGACTGATGACTCCTAGTATTGTTTCCATTTAGTAAATATCTGCTATTGAACGATGTATAGAAATAATGGTTTTATATTTAAATTCAGAGAGAGAGCACCTTGCTCTCTACCCCTTTTAGTTTCCTGCAAGGACCAGTCAGATTCCTGGCCATGATCTGAGAAATAGTTTCCTTACTAGTTCATCTAATATTAAAGCACAACAGAAAGAACTTTCCTCTTATGAAAAACATAACCAGGTTCACAAGTTACATTTTTAGTTACCAATTAATCAATTCCAACATAATGCAGAAATAGCTTTTGAATTGCAACCATTCACTTAATGTGTATTGTTGAACTGTTCTTGGATTTGCAGATGGATACAATGTTGTCCCTGAAAGTCCCACAGCATCTTCTGCTGAAAACAAACAAATCATAAAACACAAGCAGAGCCAAAGTGAAGGAACAGAAAGTCTTGCCACCAAGGCCAGCCAGAAGAAAGAGACAATAACATGGGTTCACTTAATTCATTACCACAGTTATTTAAAAAGACTTTATAACACAAACCTTCTATTTGGTATGAATTTTTTCTTCCTTCTAGAAAACTGTGATAGGTGAGATATTGTTCTTGGGGGCCAACGGTGTCAGATTCTAAGGCCATCATCTGAGATAGTCTCATTTTGAGTTCCTTTAAATTGTATAAATGTGAAAAAATCTTCACTGAAATCAAGATTTATATCAGTTTACAAGTGTTGTAAGTGAAGATGATATTACCTTTTTTCATAACTATTCATAAGCCTTCATGATACCAGGAAAAGCATCCCTTCAAAACTTAATTGTTAGTACTGTATCTGTAGCATTTTTTACAAAATTCATAATCTATTTTTAGTTCTAGATACATCAGACTTAAGTCACATCAGAAATAAATCTGTTCAGTTTGGGGGCTTGTTTGTGAGAATTGAGTGTAGTGTAAATGGGAAGGCTGAGCATTGTTGAATGTGTTTTGACTAAACCCCCAGATGTTATGTACAGACTTGGTTTATTTCACTGTAAACAGAAGATGGTAATAGATAGGACCTTTCAAACAGAGTCAGAATCCATTAATTTCAGGGCCCTAATACTATGCATCTACATCTGATGGCCAGCTGCTGGATATACAAGTGAGAACCTGACAGGTAAGAATAGAACTAGATTGTACTAATAGGTGTGGCCTAAAGAGAAGCCTAGCAACTCTGAAAATAGTAATTTCAGAGAGCTTGGGTTTTTTCCCTGCAGCACCAAATGAAAGGAAAATATTCTACCTCATCACAGAACTGTAAGGACAGTAAGGTACCTACAAGTAGGTTTCAAAATGTGCAGGTATGTCTCAGCTGTAGTTACCAACGATGGAGCCTAGGTAGCAACTCAGCTAATCAGCCACTAGCTGTCTAAATTAGAGTCTTCAGAGCTCTTCGACCTTCTTTTGACTGCATTGAATAAATAAGCATTTATTCTAGTGGTTGCTTAGACATCTAGTGAATATACTGATGCTTACACATGTAAATTTAAGTACCTAAACCTCAAAACTGCACCTCCCATTTTATGCTGCTTTATAATGTCTAGACAGAGCTTGTTTCATTATCAGATCTCCAGTGAAAAATTGCAATACAAATAGCATAACCTAGTAATATTTAAGGACAATCAGTATAATTGTTGGAAATGCATTTGTTTGATATTGAATCAATTTACATATTTTGCTATATTTTCAAAATTTATGAAATTTGAGTAGCTCTAGAAACTTTACTTTTTAATGGCTAATGATGATGTAATAAAAATCTTTTTTCAAAGCTGCCCCTAACGTGGGACCTGGATCATTTTCTGCAAGAGAGGGACACTTTAGTTCTGTTTTTGACACAGGGATTGTTCTACGCATAGCAGAAATGCATTCCTTTCTTAAAAAACATTTGTTTGAATATTCAATGTGTTGTCTTGAGAATTTCCCAGAAGAGCTACATGACGTAGAATCGCCTCTTGGTAGGCCAGCTGATTCTTCAAAGGTACTTATTTTCTTTCTGATGTTTCAAAAATATGTATTATACTTGCATTTCACTCAGATTCTTGCTAGTTCCAATGGTGATATTTCTGAGAGCACTACAGAAGAATGAAATTCATTATGCAGAGGATCAGCACAAACCCAAAATCCTGTGCAAGCAGTGAAGGACATAGTTAAGAAATGCAAATATCTTTGTGTTATTCATTCCTGCAAAAATGATCTCAATCCCATGCCCAGTGTATTTAGATCATAGAAGATTAAGCAGAATGATATTTAAGAAGATTTCATTATCAGTTAATTAAGTTGGCTGTGTTATTTGGTAGGACCGAGGCTCTTAATCTTGTAAATCTTCCCATGTTTCATACCAAAAATGTCCTGATATTTGCTTTGTAATTTCTATGTACAAGCCTCTATATTGTTAATTTGGTCTATAATAAAAACGTGATTTTCAGAAAATATATAATTTATATTTTCTCAAAATTTGTTGAAGGCCTTGTGTGCCAATTTTTTTCACTGATTATCAGCTGGCTAGAAAATCAATCTTTTCAGATCTCTGGCTTGTGAACAGCCTATCTGAGCTTTCAAATGTAGGCAGCTCAGACTATATTACTCAGAGAAATCTTGAATTGGAATTCTGGAGTCTATGCTGACCATGGCATGTGTATTGAATATTGAGTAAAAGTCTTTGAAGATTCAATGTAAAAATAATTGTCTTCAAAGTTTCTCCATCCCACTTCTCACATTAATAATTATCCTAATACTAAAAATTTAAAATGACAGGTTATTCTCTATGGTTTATTTTTTACCTATTATGTTCAGTATTAGATGGAGAAGGGGAGCCTTGAGGAGTGAAAACTTGTTATTTTATAAAAATGAATTAAAATACTTTTGTGAAAGTAGCTCTTCTAAAGTTGGTGAACTTTCTGCAGTGTTGGACAGCATATCATTACTCATTTCCCAACAAAGAGCTGACTGTGCCACTGAATAAATTGTAAATATATGGTATGTGACATTTATAACAGCCATCGTATATCAAAAATTATTTTACTCTGTCTGCTCTTCTTTTGACATAATTAGTATTACACTGTCCTAGAATAATAAGCTTCAGAGCTCACTGTCATGTTCGTGACAGGTGCAAGCCGCATAATCATGTGTTAGCTTCACTGTTGTAGACAGCTAACAAGCATAAAGCTCTTACTTTTTTTAATTCTAAGCTTCATTGATTTTTATCACAACATTTTTAGAAGCTTTAACTATTCAGAAGACTGTACATGTTATGTTAAAAATGTTACTGTAATTTGATACTGGGATTTTTAACAGTACAAATAGATATAATTTTTGAAGGAATGATTTTTATGTACAAGGTTGTTTCACTTACATGTGTCTTCGTAATTCTGTTTTTGACTCTTGAAGTTTTTTTCAGCTCTGCTGAACAAAGCATCCAAATTACATTAAGAAGCTATAATTAAAATTGTGTGCCCTGTTACATTTTGCATGCTTCCACTCCATGATAGTATGTAGGACTGGAAACACTTAACTAAGCCAGTTTGTTGTTTTCAGGCTTTTGAGAAAGTTGAATAGATAAATATTTATGTATGTAATTCAGCAGCCCTCCAGTTTGACAGGAGCAGTTGTAATACCCTTCCTCAAAAAGATTCAATATGATGTAAATAACAAAAGATGCAGTTCAGTGAAAAAGAAAACTTACCACACCTTAGAAAGAAATATATATCATAAAATGGACTTTTAAGAGCTCTAGTTCAGGGGCACAGCATAAATTAGGTTGTTCCCACCTCCATATATATGTTTTCTCATAATTTTGTTCACTCTCCATGCTAGCAGGATAGTGGCTGGTTCATTGCCAAAACTAAAGTCTAAGATCCCGAATGTAGAAGATCCTTGTAGTAGGTGGGTGATCCATGCACACCTCATGGTATACCATGGGTTATGGCCACTGTTATCACTGCTGCAGTGTTTAGAGTCTATGTGGCATGGATCATCCCCAGTTTATTGTCCCATGCCATACTGGAGGCATATCAGTATGCTTGAATGCATGACTTCAGCATGCATGACTTCATCTTTATCTTCACTTCTACTATATTTTGATGCGGGATGGGAACTGGCTTTATGAAGTAAGGTTATGTCACTGTGAAAAATCCGTCTTCTGCCCACCTGGATGTACTGTCCTGTATCGGTCATGAGCTGTATTTTCTGAAAATAAAGTGGATAAAATTCTCCAGTTTTTTTCAGTGATGAACATTCAAAATTAAAAAAGAACTAACTCCCCAGGCAGCTGTTTTCAGTGTCCTCATTTTGGAATCAATGATGGAGACACTAACAACCTTTTCAAATAGCTTCAGCATTCCCCCCAAATGTCACTGTTTGGCCTCCTCTGTTCTTTGCAGATCTGCCTAACACTTTAAAAAGTAGAAATGGTATGGCGCTGTTCAGCCTTTAAATAAAATATTTTACAATTTTAAAAAAGGCTTTTATTCCTGAATGAATGTTGGTTGACAGTATTCCTCCATTGCTTCCCTGGTAAATGATGGTCAAACTGTAACTATGTGATGCATAGCCCTAATGTTCCATATATATTTTAGTAAATATAACATATGACAAATCCTCACAAATTAAGTAAGTGACTGAATTTTCAGTAGGTATCACCCTTTGTTAGTTGCACAGCTAATGAGAAAACAAACAAACAGGTAAACATATATAAAGCATTAGTCTAGCATTCAGATTACTATTTTAATTATCAATAGGTATAGCAGACAAATTACTTTTTCAGCACTAAATTTTCTATGGTCAGCATGTCAAATACTATCTTTTAGCAAAAACCGTAACACCATAGATAAGTCAAATGTAACAGTAGTTGTTGCTGTATGTGTCTCTAAGTCAGCACAGAGGTCCTTTACATTACTTTTAGAAATGTCTCATCATGTGAACTTTGAAAAGCCTTAACTTGGTAAAATGGACACCTTTTAAAATTACCCATTTATCTAAATAAGCATATATTTGTGCAGGAGTGAAAGTCATACCCATTCTAGTAGACACTAGATTATAATAGATATTGCATGTTACACTAGAAAAAATACAATTTAAAATTTTCTTTTGTGTTTCAGGTGTCTCTTGAAATTACTGGAATTACATCAAAGATGTCACATATGAGAATAGCTTCTCCGGTCTCTGTCATCACAGAAGCAGACAGTCAGACGGAGAGTAGGGCAGCAAATGCTTCAAATAAGGAAATTAACATTCAGTGGTACATTCCTTCTCTGGCAAAGCCATCAAACTATACAGAGACTAAGGTATAACTACACCAAAGCAGTTCCTTAGGTACTGGAACAAATTAAGTCTCATTTCCAACAAATATTTGTGTTATGACTGATCAGCTGTTTAATTGCATTATACATATGCTGATTGGCAAGCTGGACAGCAGGGAGCTATATATTTACTCTGCCACAAACCCGCTATGCAGGACAAACAGAATGCCCTGACAGCTTTTTGGTGGCAGGCCAAAGAAAGACTTTGTTGACCATATAGAGCTTCCAGGCCATGTTGTATTCATGCCTTTTGCAGGTCCTTGATGTCTTTAAGACCTCCACTCTGTTAAGTTTGGTTAGAGCTGACCAATACTTTCCAACAATACTGTTTGGTGGGAGGCTGTCGGAAAAGCAAAGATACACATATACAGGGAAAATGGGATTTTGTAAACCTCATTTCCCTAAGAAATCAGGGGAAATTCAGAAACGTGAAAGATGAGAGAGATTGGAGGGTTGCAGGAAAGCAAGAGACTAGGACATGGAATTTGTTTTATTTTTAAACAAGGGAACAGCAGGTAGGTAAAATTTCTGCTACTGCAATAGAAATCCATGATCTCCAAACTTTTTGACATAACAGATCAGTGTCAAAATTTCTACGAGACCCTTTTAATCTGTATTAGTAAACTGATAGAAGCCCTGTGAAGTTAGTGCAAATAAAGTACTTTTCAATACAGTTTTGCATTTAGCATGACCTTACAGATCATTAGACATCCAAAGACAACTCTTGAAAATGACTAATATATGAATGCCATATTCTTGACATTCTCCATATAGTCAAAATATTCAGCTACCACTAGGAAGGATATTTTCAATCATAATAGCAAATTAATTCAGTGAAAGATGAGAACATTCTATTTCATTTTCTTGTGCTCTGATATTGATACAGCTTTATTAGATCGGTGAGTTATGTGCACTTCTTGGATTTAAAACTAGTATGATGACAGCCATGCACAAGGCCATATAACAAATGTAACTAATTACACAGGGCCTTTGGAAATTCAGTAAAAGCTCTCTGTTCAGCCTACCTGAAGTTGAAACTTTGGACATGAGCATAAGTGGGATTGATTGACCAGGATCAGGACAGGACTGGGATTTTGATGGTGACTCTATAGGGTATAATTAATTTTCAAATCCGTATAAATTATATGCATAATTAAATTGCTCTAAGACCTATAGAAACTGAGTATAGTACAAATTCATATGAGGCCACACTCCTCCCTTTTTTGAAAGTCAGTTATCTAAGTCTTCATCAGTACATTGTATTTGATAGTTATTATAATCTAGTAGCTCAGGTCTACTATACCATATGGCATTATAGCTTACCTATTCCATCTTTTTTACAGGTTTTGCTGTTTTATGCTTATAATACAAAGCCTGTCAAGATTAGCAACATCAAGATTTTCAGTTCAATGTCTACATTTTCAGGCCACTTGTGGATTCCGTTGGCTAGGTAAATAATCACTGACTTTATCCTGTTATTTCATGCTATATTAAAGATCAGTCAACCATTTACGATGAGAGAAAATAAAGTACAAAATATCAAAGAGCTGTAAGTCTTTAAAAGCATTCATTTTCGCTTTTCAGAGATTTTTCACTGTAAAAACTGTAAGATGTTGTACACAGCATTAAACTCATCCAAACATATGCCTTTTCAGTATGTTAGCATTTTAGTTTTGATTCTTAAAGAACTGAGTAACACATGCTAATTATATTACACTGGCATAGCAACATAAGAAAATGCTAGCAAATCTAAGAAGTAGTCCCAGCAGTTATTCCCATTCTCTCACTGGATCAGCTACTTTCTCCATCCCGTATTACAACTCTGAGCATGCAAGAATTTTTCTCAGTTGCAGCCCCAGACTCAGCCCTTCATTTTAGATCCTATGGCCTTTTTCATTACTTCTTCATTGTCATTCATCTAGCCCCAGAATTTTTGGAACTGCTGAGCAGGTGGTGGGGAAGGAATAATGGGCCAAGAAGAGTTGCAGCCCCTGCCACTCTGCTTGTCAGCCCGCCTTGTGCTGGTTGGAGGAGAAAAGCTTTTCTTAGAGAGGCATACTTAAAATACTTCTTACCATTTTTAATGCAAAAAGCTAATGCATTCCATATTTCCACTTTCTTTAAGGAAAACTTGGTAAAATTATGATATCATTCTTGAAATGAAAGAAAATGTAGAACCTAATCAATATGTAGTAAAAGCTAGGTCAGTTTAATTATAACATGGAAACAACAAATATTGTTGTTTTATAACATCAACAATGAAAAATCTTGTGTTCTTTCAGAATTATTTCTTTACGGGAGAAATTATCTAATCTGAAGCAGCAAGTTGAAATGTTGATGCAAAGTTCTAAAAGCTTGTCTTCAGCTTCAGAACCTACAACTTTTCTTGAACAAAGTGAAACCTTGAAAATAATTCCTTCAAAAAACCCCAAAATGAATGTCGCAAAAGTGCATCTTGATGAAAAAACAGAAGTAAGTGAGAACAGTTCTGCTCTTAAATATGTCTGACAGTCTTTTATTTAAGATGTCTTTTTTGGGAAATAAATGACAGGTAACTTGGAAGGCGGACATAAAAGATTAATCTTCCCTCACACCTTTCAAGAAATGTTGAAATATTTTCACTTTTCATTTAATATTTAACTTTTTCTTTTCCTTATATATTGCTCATCACTTTACAAAAATATCAAGCATCTTCAACTTTCCACTTGAAAATAAAGGCTACATCTTCAGGTACATAGATTTGAAAATTGATGCCTAATTTATAGTAATCTACATCTGAAAATGCTTGGCATAGTGTTAAATTAGCATGGCAATCAGCCCAAAAGTGCTTTTTAAAAATCAGTTACACATCTTCCATGCAAAATGGGCAGTGATGGTTTCCAAAATAAGAGCCTTCTAATAACGTTATTGAGAGAGGACTAAAACTGGCAGTGAATTTAGTTTCATTTTCTTTGCACCACCTTCCTCTTTTATTTTTATTAGCAAGGCTGAATATGGTCCGCAACCAAATAACTCCCCCACATACACACACAAAAGAGGTAATTTCAGAATTTTCCATGTGGTCTGTTTGAGATAATGCCATTGGAATAGAATGTTGCCACAGCATAACTGCTGCTTGATAAATGCCAAGGCAAAACAGACGTTTATTTTCAAAGTGGGAGACATTTATCATGTGACAGGATTCTCTTTATATGTATTATATGAAATGATTAATGATGTAGAGACTGTCATTTTGTCTGATGGATGCTGTGAAACAGTGACAATTGTGCACTGTGCCTTTATTACGAGGCTGTATTTTGACCAGCTTGGAGAACAAATGATGTTTTGGCCAATCACAGTGCTTTCAGGAGGGTAGACAGAGCTGTCCTTTAGTGGGTGTTTCTGATTACCTGAAGGGGTTTGCTGAAACTTTCATTAATATATGTCAGTAATTGGAAAAACAATGTTTAGAATACTGAGATTAACATGCCATGCATTATACATGTATAAATATCATCTTGTCAGGCTGTTTGTTTAGAATGTCTTCAGTAAACACGTAGCAAAAGTATGCTCACTCACTGGATTTAATACCTGAGCCAGGGGCAATTTTGCCTCAGTAGAAACTGCAAGGTTTGGGCACTTGTGTTTGTACAGCAAACACAACTATTTGTGTTGCAGAAAATTTATATTCATCAGCTAAGGTTTATTTTGCTGTGAATTCAACTAGAATAACCTAAAACTTGATTGTTCTGAAAAATTTTGTAAAGCCAAGCCATCTGCTGGCTTATCAGAGGAGACTGATAGTACAGCATTAGTTTTTTCTTGTTTTATACCATTAGGAAATGGCGAAAAGGTGTTTATCTGAAGTCAAAGCACTGCTGTCTGTTGTTCCAGCCCTGTCCTTGCCATTAACTGAGGTATGCTATTCTCATTAATAGTAAAAATCTGTTTTCTAAAATAAAACAATTGTTCAGTTAAACTGAAACATGGATTATACCACTAAGTATCTTCCTATTTTTTTCTCATACATTGTTGGGCTTTCTGTTCAGGTTTTATTTTTTCATCGTTACAAATAAAATACAAATATGCATGATTACAAACTGTGAATATCTTCATTGTTCATTAGAATCACCTTTTTATACATACAAAAATGTATTAAAAATTAATCTCACTCACAATGGGTTCATCTGGTTTATCCACCATTCTCTGGTCATTGTTTACACAGGCTCCAGTGAATTTCCATGATGCAATTGCCAAATGCAATTTCCTTCCATCCCTGTGTTTTTACAGTTATTCAGGCTTTTCTTCTATTTTCTTTAGCTTTCTCTGCCTTGGCCATGACATGCCCTGAGAGATAGCATGCCATTTTTTAGTCCATGCTGTTGTATTCAGCTTGTTACCCAGTTGTAGTCAGTATCCCAGAGGAGACTCTGGGAACTGGCCCATAGTGGGCAGCAGTAGTGTTCAGTGTTCTCAGCCACCCTAGGGGGATCAGGAGAGGACCACAGCTGCCAGGGCTCAAAGAACTCCAAAGAAGATTTTGGAATCCACCGTAAAATATCAACCCCCCCTACTAATCCTCAAATATCTTGCCTGTAATTGTTCACAATGGAATGATAATGGATGAGGCATCCACTGTACTCTTCTTTTCCAGTCAGGTAGCTCTTCCTACCAGAAGAGAATCCCGAGTTTTATCTGGGAACAGTTTGGCCAGTGGCCTATTATAGAAGAGAGAATCTGTAATGCTGTCCTGTGCATCCTGCAGTCCGGTACCTAAGAGTACATACTTCCCTTTTATACATATTGCACCATTCTTGCCACCCCTTGTTATCCATCCTGAAGGTCTCTCTCAAATGACTCCCAGACCCTCATATCACTCAATCTAGCTTTATCAATGCATCAAAATACATAGACATTCATTCTGCAAAGCTATACTTCTCACAGTCCCACTGAAATACCTTCCATGGTAGAGAGATTTGATAGATACCTACGGAAAGGTACAGCCGAGCTTTTTTAGAATCACATGGACCTTCTGGACCTGTATTAAATTCTCGTGAACCCCTTTTCACATTGGCTTCACATTTGTGGGTATACGATGAAAGTGAGGGAGCAGATTTGTGGTGTCCTTCCAGTAAGAATATGATGTTAACTGCTCTGTTTCATTCTGGCTAAATGCCACGACAAGCTAAAATGTTTCAACAGGTGGAACAATGGACTTTTCATCACAAAGTTTCAGATAAGAGACTTCAGACTAAGATCCTATTAGATATGGCAGATTTGGTTGAGCCAGTGAAGCCTAATCCTTCCAGATGCTGAGTATCTTCATTCTTCTCTGAAGCCAACAGAAGTTGTAGAGTGCTCTGCACTTCATTATGTATAGCATATTACTAAGTAGTATTTCCAAACTTTCAAATAAGTTGTATGTGTGCATTACACAGTCTTCTTGGCTAGAGGTAAAAAGCTCAGAGTGGGATGATGTATACCACAGGGTAGTACATTCCCTTTGTTTTCAAGCACGCAGGAGAAGGCAGCAGATACATTGCTTATATGTAGTTTTACATCATTTTTCCCCACCACACACTTTTTTGTTGCTTGTCTTCTTTTGAATTAATTGGACAAAGTCAGTGCTAATTTGTGGTATTGTTTTCTCATTCTCTGAACTGTCACACTAACTCCTATAATGTTTCCAGCTTCTCTTCTTTGATTCTCTTTTTTCTGTTCATGTGTCTTATGGTGTTTTTGATTCAGCACTGAATTATATTTCTAAGTGGAAGAAGTGCATTTTTATTGAATTATTCATTTAAAATTATTTAACTGTTCACATTTTAAGAATAAAAATTGATCAGCCAGCTTGGTTTTAAAGCTATTTAATTAATAACTATGTTATTGAGGGAGATAATAAAGCACAGTGTTTGGGGGTTCCAATCTTAAAAGTAAATTTATAAATAAAATAATTGCATTAAAAATTAACCTCCCTAGATAGCCTGTTCCGAGCTTCTCTTCCTTTAGTTAGTTTTTCTTAATATCTAAATCAGCTAAATAGTTCTCCATGTCCAATGGACATACAAACCAGTTTATCATTGCCATCTGTTTCACCTTCTACAGCTAGCTCAATTCTTTCACCTTCTCATCTTGGGAAAGGCTTCCAAATGACTCATTGTTCTTGCTGCTTTTGTCTGATTTTACCTACAGATGATCAGGATAAACTTTGTGAGTGAGACTGTTCACAGAAATTTTCTCCCCTTAATCCTGTTTTACTAGTTTCCTGCAAGAGATGTCATTAACCAAAAATGTATATTGAGGCAATGAGTATTTCTAACTTATTCATTGGTTGTAGGTCAGAAGTATGGCTTTAATTTAATTTTATTTGTATATATGTACCTTTTGATACCTATAAGCTTAATAAAGTTACTTATATGGTTTTTTTTTTCCTGTTTTTTCAGATCCCATTTGAGGTTACTTTGCAATCAATAGCAAGTTTGGAAGATATGTTTGATCCTGCCAATGGATGTATAATAACTGAAGAAAGTCTTTTCAATTGGATCATTTCTCTGTTTCACTAAATTCTATTTTTGCAATAACTTAATAGTTGCTGAGTGCTATAGATTTAGACTTAAGTCCTGGTGTTAATACAACAACCTCATTAATCACACCAGGATTTGTCTCCTAATGTGTTTTATAATATTCATTTTTAGCTTATTTCTAATTACTTAAAAATTAATAGTTTTAAAAATTAAAATACATTTTTAGGAACTAAATGTATTAAAAGTAGTTTCTTAATAAGAGGATTAAAAATTAGATTTATTCAATCATCTATAATTGAGTCTGTTGGGGGTTTTCTAGCTTTTCAATAATTTCTTATTGTTTAGAAAAGCTGAATGGGCTTGTAGCCTTCTATTAGCATCTGCTAATAGATACTGCTTTTTCCCTGAACTTTTATTCTCATCAGCAATTTTTTAATTGCTTTTGCAGTTATCAAAAGTTGGTTTTATTTCTGAGGTTGAGAAATTTTTTTTGGCCTCAAATCATCACTGAGTTTGTTCTTTTACACTTCTATTTGGAAACTAGCATTTCAGACTTTTCTATCTTGTTAAAGAAGAACACATCACAGGTTGCTGAGGGTAAAAATGATTGTTCAGGTGTCTCCATAATTTCAAAGCATTTGTCTGAAAAAAAAGCCAGTTTAAAAAATAAAATGGTACTATATAGAACATTTTCGGACATCTTTCTAAAATGCTAACAAAACCTCTATTTATGTTGTCAATGATGTAAATATTTTAAAGCGCTGAAGAAACCCTGAGTCCCAACAACAGCCCTCTGAGGAAATATGCTTGTCTAGGGTTAGAGATGGGGAATTTGACACGAAAAAGTGAGTTAGTTGAACAAGGCTGCACAGGAGAGTGCAGCAAGATTGAGGACTGAGAGTTCATGGCCCTTTGGTTTTGCTCACATCACAAGGCCAGGCACTTCAATAATTTTTTTGCGAAAAACAGCAAAAAAACCAGCAAAAACCAGCAGGAGCCCTGTGAGACTTGTTCTATCACTCGCTATGCTTCTCTGTAGCCATGAAGATTCAGGACTGATAGTTACCATTCCTGGGTTCAGTTTCTGTGAAAAATAAACAATTGGGTTGAAATACCAGCCCCTTTCACTTCAGTCAGGCTCTCATTGTGCTGTAGCCCAGTGATAAAATGATAACATGTTTTGAGCTGTTTGAAAATTGCCAATTTACCTTGGCTTGTGCTTTTCAGAGAAATATTACCTGGTTTACCAGTGAAGTTTCTTTTATGGGGGGAGAGAGGCAGAAAGGTAAAAGATGCAGCACGAGTATCTTAAATGTGATCAGTAAGGGGAAGAAATGGGGTTAGGTTTTCTACTATATTTCTTTATTCCTATAAAAGAAAGAAGACTGGATGTATTTGTGTTATGTGTAGCTTTTTAGAAGTTGTGCTATTTTTTAATTTTGTCTAGCCTTTTCTGTAATGCTGTAGGTAGTAGGAAAATTAGAATGATTATGATACAATGATAAAAAGAAAGTAGAAACTGAGCAATTGATAAGGACGGTGTTTTAAAACTGAGTTAGAATGGTTATGTAACTCAACTGCCTACCAGCCAATTTGGAGGAGATACTCCTCAGCATTATACTTTCAATTAAAAGAATTTATTGTTCTGCAGTTCGTCAAAAAGCAGGAAAGATAAAAATTGACATTACTCATTTTTCTTTTATAAGGAACAAGCAGAAAAATGCAGCTTTTTTGGAAAAGCTATGCAGTCTTTCCTTGTGCTTTGTAAAATGTATAAAACATTTCTTTTTCTTTTTGGGGTCACCTTGAGGATTATCATAGGACTTTTGTGCAGCTTAATTAATATTTGTAAAACACTCTATAGCATCAGGTGAAAATGGAAGTAAAGTTCTGTTACAGATGAGGTGTTTCTTCAGTGCTGCCAGTCTGGACCTTGTTACAATTCCTATACTTAAAAGAGAAATATTAAATAAAATGCTTTACATATGGATTTGAAATACATTACACTTTGTAAGATATTTTTGTTGAAACAAAAATATTATCCTACCATGTCCTTTAACACAGCACAGGAAAATAATAACATTGAAACATTGACCTCACTGTATCCATAGCAGCAGATTTTACTCTCATAAACAGAGGATTAAGTATTCAATGCAGGGTTCAGAAGAAAACATTGGAGAAAACATTCTTCTTTTAGCATGTAATTAAACTCTTCAGTTAAAATCTGCTTGTAAGGAAGAAAGCTCATATCTAAACGTCTGCAGTAATTGCACAGAAAAAAAAAGTATAAAGCTAATTGCAAAGTAAATTGCTTCTTGTTTTATGTATTATAGTAGTTTGGGTGGGTTTTTCCTTACCATTGAATGCAGACTAAAGCTTTCAATATGTGAGACTAGAATAAATTTGTGTCAGCACCATGCTCGATTAAGTTTCTATAGAATACTTGTCTGTGTCACTGTCTCCAAAATTAAAAAGGAAGAGGAGAAAGGCACCTTCTTTGATTTCACAGTCTGAAGTGTAAGGGAGGGCCCTCCTGCTATGTGAAGATCTGCTCCATGATCTGCCCCATACAACACCGCCAAAGGGCTACTTACCGCCTTGACAGCTTTGAACCACTGGCATGTTTACCAATTCTTTTCAAATTTTAACTGAAATATTTCTCCATTCCACATCTGTGAAAGGAATGGATAGTGTTTCCCTATCTCATAAGTTCTGGGATCGGGCAAGGGGGGAGAGAGAAAGCGAGCACTGTGGGGACAAATTGAAAGGATTCTGAAATGAATGACATTTTATCTTCAGTGCATCCCCTGGATAAGGGACAAGAAGGATCCTACAGGGAACTAAAGAATAGTAAAAAGAGGTTTGGTTTTTTTTTTAATTCCTTTGGTCTGTTTGGTGAACTGAATGAAGTAAGCATCCTGAGAACAAAACCAGCTTCTGGTCCTGTAATTAATAACTGCATCATCAAGAATGTGCTAGGGCTCAAATTGAAATTGGACAGGGAGCTTAACATTGACAGGTCTGAACAGGTTTTAGAATACTTAATTTTTCAAATACTGTTTCAATATAGTATTAAGTTGTATAGCTGCCTTGATAGAGAGTTGTATATTCAAGGCATTCACAGTATTTGTCTCATGCTTACAAATATATAGCAACCTGAAATTATTTCTGGTTGAATTAATTTTATGTGGAGATCAGTAATTTCACACAGATTTATTCAATTGTATGTGACTGGTTTTTAAATTCCACTAGAGCTCCAACTCACGCTCATTTTTTGTTTGGCCTAAGTATTTATCCAGTTTTTTGATGACATCAATCTAACAAAATAATCCTAGTAATTAGCCTCACTGTGCCTCAGTTTCTTTATCTGAAGATAACAGTAATCCCCTCATCAGTGAGGGATTTGAAGTTTTCTGCATCAATATTTTGAAAATATTTTCAGATCTTTGAATGAAAGAGGCAGGGAATTTAAGATATTGTTCAATTGAGACACAATGCAAAAGGGATAGTAATTTTTTTCCAAATCCATTTTCACTGAAATCCAAGAAGAAAGATTTTTAAAAAGAATAATGATGGAACTATAATTAATTGTTGGAATTACAGGCTAATATGCTGAACTAATTAAGCCAGCAAAGAGTTCCATTTATGTTTGCCGAAGATTCTCTCTGAGTTAAAGATACTGAGTACATCATAAAATGAGAGAAGTGAAAATATGAAGCATAGGTTAATCTTTAAAATAGAGTGGATGAAAGGGTCCAGAGGCAAGTGCTGAAGTCAAATATTTACCACCAATTTAATTTTCCACTTTGAAACCCCAAAGATAATTAGAATTATTCTCATTTGTCTCCCATGTCAGCATGATTTAGGATTCTACTTAATGTGCAAAGAAAAAAAAGTACGTGTTGAAGCAAAGTACACCAACAATCTCAGTGTCGCTCAGTGGAAAAACAGACTATGCTACATAAGAAACCATCACAAGGTGATGGATCTGGCTTTATAGTCTGTCATCTGGGCTGTTCTCAGGACAGCTGTGTGGAAGGTGAAGCTCTGTAAAGAGTCGGTGCACCTTCAGGGCTGGTTTAGCTCCTGGCCAGACATCCAGAATGGAAAAGAACATTTCAGCAGCCACCAAAAAATAACATCCTAGACAAAACTCCTTGCTTCTTGGCAGTCGTGTGTTCTCCTCACTGAGGCCTGGGGGGATTGGCATAGGAGCCTCTACTGTGGGTTTTCCAAATGTGAGACCTGCAAGGGCCTGACAGCTCTCATGGCTGCTCCACAACACGTGAGCAGAATGAGGTCTGGGCTTCATGCTTCACACCTTGCTTCATTCCCCATGGATACTGGCGTCATATAGCTAGAATATGGCATAGCTAGAGGAAAAAATCAAGATTCTGTTTATCCTATAAAATTACTGTATACATTTCATTATCATACAACATGTAGTATATTAATTAGCTCTGTTACATTCTTACAAGTCCACTACCAAGTGGAATAATACCAACTATTTCAAAACTGCTTTAAAGAACAATTATAACAGTGAAGAAATCCAGGTTGTTTTTTCCCCGCTTCCTGACTGGTCTTATCCCCCAGGAACTCTATGGCTCATCATTCAGAACTTAGTGTCACTGCTGTTACATTGAAAACGTTGTTTATGGGCAAAGAGGAAACACAACCTGTATTTAAAGCCAAAAATTAATTTTTAGTGTAATTGAAATCTTAGCCTAATCTAAGAATCATTATGAATCCAGGTCTAATTATTATGGGAAAAGAAAGAATACTTCCATGCAGAAAAAGTTTAAGTAATAATAATAGTAATAATAGTAATAATACAGTTAAAATTATAAACTGTTACTATTTTTACTCCTCTTCACCTGTGTAATGCTCACACTTCCACTGCTCCCCTGGGCCTGAAGGTCAGTGGTGCCATGCTGATGTGTGTGAGGAGCTGTTAGGGCAAGTCATCACATCTGGAATCATGGGCCAGGAAGAATACGATGTTGATGTTTTCTTCTCCCTCACTCTAGGATAAATTTTGGGTAATTTTTATATGTTTAACACACTTCTACACCTCGCTCTTTCTTCATGGGTTTGCAGGTCCATATTACATCTAAATTCAATATATATGGTATTTTACATATGTTAGCTATTTGGTTTTAGTTCTCTTCATTACCCATGAAAACTATTTTTGTCCAGCACAAAGTCTGCGAGTCTTTAACTGATGGTGACTGTAGCTACGGAGTCTCCAGCATCAGGGATGTGCCCCATCTCTTCTCATCCCACACCTGTACTCCTCTGTTGCATCCTGAGCCTCCACTTCTCAAGGCCTCTGCTGTCCTGCCCAGACTGCATTTCTCTGCACTGCATCATTATATACATCAGTTGTGATTTTTTCTCAGTGGTAGGAAATTGATTGGACTTTTTAATCTGTTTTAAAATCTGAATGTGCATGCAGCAAAAAGCTTGATGAAAGGAGCGCATCCTGCACTTGGAAGATGGAAGTTCCTTGTTTCCTGGTGGAGAGCTGTACGAAATCATTGGTCACATGCTGTATATTTGGCTGAGATTCCCAGAGACGCGCCAGTTCTCCTCATCTGGAAAGCTCCATGAAGAGGACTTCCCCTCCACCTGCAAGGCACAGTTTCCCTCCAAACCAGATCTATGTGTCTCAGGTGTGAAGGAACATTCTTGGGCAGTCTCTTTGACAGCCTTGCACAGCTTGCTTGGAAAGCCCTGCCTTGCGCAGGCAGCCTTTATCCTTTTCAGTGACAGTACTGCTCTGCTTTAAGAATTGGGCTTCTTGCTGCTGTCCTTTCTGCAATGATGATACACCAAGATGTCCCAGTGGTTTCTTATAAATACCAAGAAGAAACACAGCACAGTCACTGGCATAAAAAAATGTCAACAAAGGTCCTAGTAGCAGGAAAAACTTATTTAATTGAGTGGGTGTCACAGAATGAAACAAAAAATGCTGGTCACGTTTACTTAAAAACCCAGAAATTTAAAACTGCTCAACTTTGAGGCTTTAGGGTTTGGAAGGCAGGTACTCTCCTACCTGTCTATAAACATACTTACGCTCCATGGTGAGGAGATAAAGAAAAAAAGCCAGAGGATATTGTTATGGGAAAGAAAAAGCTTTTGATTCTATGTGTTGAAGATACACAGAACAGAATAACGAGTATTGGCCTTAGAAGTGAAACATGGCTGGTTTAAAAGTAAATCAGGACAATAAAGCAGAGTGGGGGTAGAAGCCTTGTAGGAATGCTGTAGGTCCCCTAACACTCAGATGTCTGAGAAGACAGATGATAGATGACATGACTAATGATTGGCTAATGAGGATGAATAGATGCAATAAAGACATGACCCTCATTGCTGTAGGGAAATAATAATGGCATTTTGTGCAACAGTGACGTGAGTTTCTTTCCCTATTCTGAGTTCACTTATACAGACTAGAGCTGAAATGAATTTGGAAAATCAAAACTCCCATTGGCAAAGGAAAGTGAACGGGGCATTTCAGATCTACCGATTCTGAGCGCCATACACAAGGTAAAGACTCATTTGAAATCAGATTTCTACAGAAACGCTTAGTTTTGCTACAGGTTTCTTGTCTAATATCCCTTTAAAGACAATCTTCTACTAAATAATTTTCTACTTAGGTTTAGAAAGCAGAGACAGTGAAAATACAGCTTACTTTTGATGAAGTGCTAGATTTTACCAGGTTAAAAAAAAATCAAATCCCTCCTTCTACAAAATTCAGCATGACTAGAATAACAGCTATATTCTAAGTCAGGTTACAGATGCAACAATTTTCTGTTACTTGATCAGTTACTGGAAGTAAACATAAAGTGTGTAATGGGGTACAAATAGGTATGTTGTGAGCATAATTAAATACGGACTTGAGTTGACAGGTTCAGGAACTTCTCTGTGTGGAATGTATCTATTACTGTTATTTATTATGATCTACCACCAAGATGTCCCCGTGAAGAATAAGGACGGGGCCGGCTGTGCTGGACGCCCTTTACTCAGTACTGAAAATACAGCCCTTCCTCCAAGTTTACAATTTAAAACGCGGCACATACTGGATCTGGTGTCACTCAAAACCAACCTATTGCGGAGAGCAGGATTTATTGCTTAACGTGTGGCTGCCTCCAGCTTCCTTCAGCAGTTCCCAGGGACGGGCTCCGTGCTGGTCAGTGACCCATCACCACCCCGAAACGAGCCCGTCTCCCCACAGGCCCCAGCCGGGCTGCTCCTCCGCCTGGGCACGGTGAGCTCTCAAGCCTCCAGCCCCGCCCCGGCCCAGCACTACGGGCGCCCCTCAGACACCCAGGCCAGGCCTCAGGCGGGCCCGCTTGGATGCCCCAGCAAGGCGAAGCCTCCTCAGGGGCCCCGCTCGGCTCCAAGGCGACCGGGCCCCGCGGGGTCGTTTCAGCGCCGGGCTGCGCCTCTCGCCGCAGGGAACGGCCCGACCGGCGGGAACGGCGCGCGGCTCCGACCTCCGCTTCGCCCCTTCTGGGCCACCGTAGTCGCCGGGGGCCGCGAAGGCGAAGGCGCGCGGGGGCTGTTGGGACGGGCTGTTAACTTGGATGCGGCGCGGAAAGTCGGCCCGGAGGGAGGGCGCGCGGGAGGGCGGCGCTCATTGGCCGGGAGTGCGTGCGGACCCCGTAGAGAACTGGGAGCAGGAGCGCCTGAGCCAATCGGGGAGGTCGGCGCCTGGTGCCGGGCCCGATCCCTGAGGAGGCGCCGGGCCGGGAGGGGAAGGGCAGGGAGGGGAAGGGAAGGGAAGGGAAGGGGAAGGGGCTCGGCTCGGCTCGGCTCGGCGCGGCGCCCACCCTGCCAGGTGGGCAACGGCGGCGGGGGGGAGATGAGCGTCCCGACGCGCCGCGGGGAGAGCGTGGAACGCGGTGGCGGCCCGCAGCGGGGCCCCGCCTTGGCGGGAGCTGGGCCGGGCCCAGGGCTGGGCGGTGGCGATGCCGTGGGGCGCGGGTGCGCGGAGCGGTTCGTCCCGCGGCCTCCGGGGCTGAAGGTGCGGAGCGGGGAGAGAAGCCCCGTGCGAGGCGGGAGGAGCAGTGGGGGAGCGGGGAGCTGCTCCGCGGGCTGATGCCTTGGGCAATGGCCGAGCGAAGGCGGTTGTGGACCTTGAGTTTCCTGACTAATTTTGTCAGTGTTATGCACCTCTCTTAAACATTCTTGGCAGTGAGAATTAGCGGCCCAAAGCTGTGTAGAAACGCCCCGGAAACTTTTGGCTAAAGGGTGGTTATGCTTTCAGCTGAAGGAAAGGCTTACCTTTTGACTCCTTGTTTGTTCCTAGTTTAAAATTACCCAGAGTAAAAAGCTGAGAATAAACTTTACAAACCTGGAATGGGTTAGCCCGGCTTTAACTCTTACAACGGTGTCAGTCAAAACAAATAGTAGTACGTTGTTGGTCGTGGTCTTTTTTGTTTTTTAACGTTGTGTAAGCTGCGTTGAAAAGTGACTCATTGTCGCTCGTATTCTGCTGTTAAAGGCTTAGTTTAAAGGATTCTCGGATGACTTTTAGGGTGGTGAGATGAACGCTGAAGTGAGTCCTTTAGGTCCAAGCTTCCAGCCTTCCCCTGCAACAGTCGGTTTGATTCTAGCTTGTGTATCTCCATCTACTGGTGGGAAGTGAGTCCTTGAAATACTCACGCCTTCTTGTTAGGCAGCTGTAAACTCTCTGGAGCTATAAGCATCATTTTAGTCTCTCGATACCATAGAGAGGATGGCTTTTCCTTTGTGAAAAGGAAAGCATACATTTCCTGCAAGAATTCAAATAGCAAAAGTGTGGAGCATCTGCTGCTTTCAGTAGTATATTCAGCTGAACGGTACTAATTGTGTAACTCTCCAAATAAATGTCTCAGTTATCAAGACGACAGTATTAAATGGTATAGATAAAATTATTTTTGACTTGTGAAGTTGCCTGTTGTATATTTTTTACTTCTTATATATATGTATTTTAATTTTTAAAATTTATTTTTGCAAAAACAGGTGCAGCCATGCAAGAAAGCATACGTTTTGCTTCATCAGGAGATGACGTTAAAATATGGGATTCCTCATCTCTAACTGTGGTGGAGCAGTTCAACCCACATACACCCCCTCATCCAGTCAGCTCTCTATGTTGGGCCAGCAATAGTATCCTTTACAGTTTCAGCCATAGTTTTGTGGTTGTTCTGCAAAATTTCAGTTAATTTTTTTTATTCAAGTGTCTGTAAATCGCAGGCCTCATGCAGTTTTGATGTCTTGCATAAAAGGATTTATATATATTGTGAAGAAAATTTTATGGTTCTCTGTGTTGAAGTGATTTACAAAATAAACTCATGCTGGTAAATGCTTCTGAAAAAGTTTCTCTTCCTTTAGGAGGCTAACACTTTTTTAATGATTATGATATGCTTGAATTGCCTACCAACTGTAAAGCTTACTCATTTGTTTCTTCAATAGTTGATTACAATATTCACTTTCAAGGCAGTGCTTAATTTACTGACAAGGTTGAACAAAGCAATTGCTAGTGTAGTAAAATTCTATACATAGTGTAGAGAGGAAAATTGGAATGAATTTTTTTGTTTGTTTGTTTTTTTTTCTTTGAACAGCTTCTCATTGATTCTGATAGTCTTTGGTAGTGTACACTTACCTCTTTACTCTGTAGGCACTGGTTTTCTTTGCGCTGTTTGTAGCATTTACAGAGGAAGCACAAATGTGTTGGATGTGTAGGAAAACATCCATAGGATGGTGGTGATTTATGCATGAAAATGGATCTAGACCATTTAGACCTTTCACCTCTGTCTTGGAAGTGTATTGTAGGGTAATGATATGAGATGCCAGGTGTTAGGTGAATATATGAGAAATTTCATGAAAACAGTGCACTGTCAGGTGGATGGCTTGTATGGCTGCCACGGGAAAAGGTGGCGATGTCTGATCTTGATGTAAAAGAGGGACAGGATGCTGGCACATAACAATTAAGTCCTGCAAGTTCTGAATGTGTCTGTCCTCTAAGTCTGCAAATAAGTGGATGTATGAGAAAAAAGTTAAAACAATCAGAGCACAAATGAATGTTTTAGCGATGGAGCTTGCAGAGAAATTGCAGCATATATATATATTTTAAAATTATATACATATATGTGTTGTTTAGTAAACTTTAGCTATAGACTGTCTGTCTTGTCATGTCATGCTTTCCTCCACCTAGTGTCCTCTTCATCCCCCCCAAACTGAAACAATGAAGTATCTTACTCCGTATGCTTTTGAATGTTTGTTAATTTGTTAGGGGTAAAGCATTGGTTTTGCTTCTGCATAATTCTGTAAGCTAAAATGTTGCCTTAAAATAAGCAAAGAAATAGCAAGCACTAATCTGCCCACCAGTTCTTTGGTGTTAAATCCAGCCAATTAACCTGTATTCTTAAATAAGCAAATATAAAAGCACAATGGGAATTGGCCTGAAGACATACAGGACATGGATCTAAATGATTACTCGGTTAGTTTGGTGGGGGTGCAGAGGCAGTTTCCCTGCTCTATAGTTCTGTATTGAAGGCTTTTCTTACTACTTTAAGGTACTTGGTGTCATAAAAGGTTCTTTTTGGGTTTTTGTTTTTCTTCCCTCAGTACAGAGGGAGACAAATTAGCAAACATTCACTGTACTCTAGAAACTATATGGTGAAGTAGTTTAACATTTGTCACGAACAGGACTGTTCTTTAAATCCATAGTCTGCTAACAGCAACAGACATTCCTTTGAACTCTGGTGATAAATGGGGCTGTTACTTGGGGGTGGTGGGGAAACAAAATTGTAGACCGGATAAGTTGCCTTAGCGGTAAAGAGCTCTTAAATAATATCTGCCAGCTATTTCTCCTCTTCTTTCTGAACGAAATTGCTCTGCCTTGTATTGGGAAGTAAGGGCTGTAGTTAATGCAAGAGCTTCTTAGTGAAAGCTTGGAAAATAGCCTTATGTTTCTATTTCTAGGTCCCTTCAAGGTACAGTACTTTAGACCGTTTAACCAATCTGTCTTATGTTCAGTAAGGGAAACTTACTGTTGCTTTTATTAATCACCAGTATAATACAATTATGGTCCATAACTTGTAACTAAGATAGATACCTGGCCACTGCTTCTGCTGCTGGGGATAAAATAGTTGTTTCAAGCTGTAAAAGCAAACCTGTTCCACTCTTTGAAATAGCTGAAGGAGTAAGTAAGACTAATGCTGTTCCCTGTTTTTTCCCCCCACTCCACCTTGTGTACTGTTTGTATCACATTCTGCATATTGGGATCAATTTAATGTTAGTATTGTTAGAGTTATGACACATATGTAAAAACATTTCCTTGTCTGTAGTTAAATACATATAAACAGTGGGGGGGAATAGCGCTTCCTTCTAAAGTAGTTCTACCAGTAAGAAAATAAGAATGCCGTTATACTAGCAGCTGATGCCTTTCTGCTAGGGGAGTGTGCCTGTTGAGCCTCAGTGTGATAGCCCAAGGCAGTCAGTGGTTCAAACTTGATCTAATGTGTAGGTGACGGAACAGAGCTCAAGTTTGAACTTCATTTTCCAACTTGAATTGTCGGTATTCTGCATGCCTATGAATTGTACATTGAAAGAGTCTATATAAAGGTTGTTCTTGAACGGTACATCTATTAGCTTCTGGAAATAAGTGAAATAGGAGAACTGTTATGGCTGGGGGTTTTTCTCCTGTTAAATGGAAGCGTGGCACTATAAACTCTTCAGAAAGCTGGACTTCGTTTTAGAAGAGTCTCTTGACATGGTTACTTGAATGACTTGTTAGTGTTCTAATTATCCTCCTTGGATAGCTATTGTAATGCTAATTTGGACTGGAAATTTTTTGGAAAGGTGTTCAAACAGGGCTTTTACATTGCTGAAGCAAACATTTTCAGAGGTGGAGTGTTTGTCCTGGAGATTTCACTGAATCTGATCTATAACTAATGCAATCATTTCCAGTTTTACCATGTCAATAATTAGGTGGACTTTTTTTTTTCTTAATTCAAATCTCAGGAACTTAAAAGTGAATTTTCAACATGATAGAACTGAATAATAATTTGTCCTCGATGTAGGTCTATCATTAAGATTGACATTTTTTTTTCAAAAGCTGGTACTTCAGTGATTATTTTAAAAAAAATCACTTCACTGAATTATGAGGTTTGCTGCTATAATATTCTTTATAATGTTTAGAGAATGTGAAGTACATGACTGGGACAACTTTTTGATTTTCTTTTAAGGAGTTTTTTTTCTAAACTTAGCATTTTCTTTTTAAAACACAGTACCTGAATAGAAGTCTATGATTGCACTTTAGAGAGCTATAATTTAAAGGGAAAATGCATATTGAAGGAAAAGGTGCTAAAAAAAAAAAGTGAAATGGGGATGGGAAAATGTGAGCATTTGGGAGTTTATTAATTAATGTATTTAAATCTTAAAGTATATTAAACATATGTCGAAACTGGTCTGGATTTTAAATGCCTTTTGATGGGAAATGACTGTAGTGTACCAATAGTTCCGTCAGTCAGTGGGACTGTTTGTGTCAATGAAGATGAAATAATCTTCATCCCATATCAATAAATCCCTTAATTATCTTTAACATACTTTCTTTTTTTTCCCTTCTCCATCAGGCAAAACAGACATGTGTGAGCTTGAATTCTAGCTCTTCATATATTGTGAGTGGAGGCCTTGATAACACAGTTAATATCTGGGATCTGAAATCCAGAAGGGTTTACCGTAGCCTTAAGGTAAGTTTGGCTGAGGAAGAACTGTGGCTTTCATGACTTCTAGATTTTGCTGTGAAAAATATACTTTCTCTAAGTCATATATCTGTAGGATCAAGTTTGCAGATAAGAGCTAGCACACATATGTGTCTTGTCCAGGTTTGTGTTCTTTATGTGCTGTAAATAGCAAATTTAATTTAGCGAGCATACTTAACTTGATGTCTTCAGAGTACAATTCCATAATAATGTATGTTTAAATTTTCAGAATAGGCTTCTTATTTTGCGATTTGTGTTGATATTCTCTGATGGGATTTTTACCAAGGGCAGCATTTCAGATAATTGCTCTTTCTGATACGTCAAATAATAAAGCACTTTTGTATTTGTAGAATACTGTAGTAGAACTGATGTTATGCAAAACTGGGACATGATTGTCTTCTGACTGATCCAGTATGAATTCTCTAAAACCTTGTTATGATGCACAAAATTTAGGATAGTCTAATATACCTCAGTAGATGATTTGCCCTCGTTTAGGACCACTGTTAAAGAGGCTATAGCTTTGATTTATTCTTTTTTCTTGGACTTTTAAAGTTACAGTTTGAAACAAAATGACTAAGTAGCTAATACAATACTTTAAATATCTTTTTTTCCTTTTTGGACTAGAAGTACTTGATTGTCTTCCCCTATATATTCAGTAAACACAATATCATCATTGCAAATAACTATACCGAAAAGCTATCTAGTAAATATATGTGTTAATGCTAAAGGTGACAGAAGGGGTAGTTGGCAGTAGTACATGAGATTAACAGAAAGTGTATTCAAATATCACTGGTTTCTGGAAGACCTTACTTTTAAAATAACATTAGTGACACATGTGGTAGATATCTCTATGGTTGTCTTATTAAAATATTGTATATAATGTCAGCATCATCTTTGCTAATTTATTAAAACAATCTCCTGAAAACAATCAGACAGTGGTTAAAATATAATGGCTGATCTTCAGTATGTTCTGCTGCTCTTTTCTGGGATATTCCATAATAACTCTTAAATAATCTTTTTAAATGTTACAGATGGTCAGAAAAAAAATCAAGCTGAAGTTTTTCTGCAAAAGCACAGATTAGGAAGGAATATGCTTATGGTTAATACGTCTTTAACCCTCTCCCTCTGACCTCCCTCCCCCACAGGATCATAAAGACGAAGTCACATGTATTACATATAATTGGAATGATTGCTACATTGCTTCTGGATCTTTGAGTGGTGAAATTATCCTACACAGTGTTACCACCAATTTATCAAGTACTCCCTTTGGTTATGGCAGCCGTCAGGTAGGCTATCTTTATTAAGTTCCTTTCAGGTATGAAGCTCACAGTGTTCAGAAATTGAAAGTACGTATCAAGAGCTTTTAAGTTTTGTTAATCTGTTTCCTTTTAGTTTTTAAGAGTGTACTTAACGGGAAGGAAAAAACAGACCATTGTGTGTATTCTAGTCTTAAATAATAGGTAACATTGAAATACAAATTTCTCAAGTACCTTTACTTATATACAGGTTACAGCAAATTTTACTTTGTAGGCTCTGGTTCCTCAAGAACAAACTCTACACATCTTAGGACTGAACAAAAACCAGTCAGCTTTACAAACCAAAGTAGGATTTCAAGGCACAACTGATGTATGCTGTTGCAAAGAACAGAGATAATGTAGCTTGGGTTCTGACTTGCCCAAAGTAATCAGATTTAGAACTGAACAGAGCTATCTGTACAGTAGGGGTGAATATAAGCCTGCATTTGGAAATAATGAATTTATTTCATCTGGAGATTAAAATTGCACAGCTGCTCAAAGAGAAAAGCAGTGAGATTTTATATTAGCTACTTAGGTGTTTAGGTAAGGTTTCGGCTAACTAGTTTGAAGGAAAACTGTGCAAAACAAACACAAAGCATGTGTACTACTTAAGGGCCTTAGTAGGGTTTTCCACTGCAATTCCTTTTTGCAGACTCAAAAGATATTGCAGGATTAGTGGGTATCATTAGGGGAATTCCCTTGATATAAGGGCATCTGCAGTAGTAAATGAGCTGTGTTGTCCCATCAGAAGTTCCAGTGTGCGTTCTTAGTGTGAATGTTGTCTTAGGCAAAGCTAAGTGTTTGTGTTCTGGGCATTCTTTTATCTTTTACAGAGTCATTTTTACAGAGGTAAGAGCTACCTAGGGGATGCAGAACTGTTGCTTTGGTCCTAAACCTGACCTTTAATGTCACAGGGAATACTGAAGTTGTGATTTAGTCATTTTCTGTTACTGCAACAGCTTTTTCAGACGTAGACTGCAGATAGAGTGTGAAGTTAAATTTTTCTCCTGTCCAGCATGAACAATATAACTTGATGAAGAATCTCTCATGACTTTATAGCATCACAGGAATTGTGGTGTACTTTCTGTTGAAAAATCTCCGTTAAATTCAAACTATCTCTGCTCTTAGGTGCTGTAGTGTCTTTGATCCATCACCAGTCTCGTACTTATATTGAAGCAAAATTGTACTTCATGCTTGGTTTGATCTTAAAAATCCATCTATATAGTCAGTTCATTTTTCTGATTTGATTGTTATGATCTTATGAAAAACGTGGATGTGAGGCAGGAGCTACAGGGAAATCCATGGCTGGATTACACATCTGAGGTGAATATCCAGAGTGGGGACTATGCTGCTAGTTAATTGGAAAATGAAGAAATTCTTATGAGGATGATTTGCATCAACCTATTTGACATATTCAACTCTTTCCACCAAAAAGTGATTAGGAATAAGTGATGCAGTGAATAGCTATTTTGGCAGATGAAATCAAGAGGCCTACTGCAAAGCTGAGTGACCTTTAAGATGGATAAAGATATCTGAAGTGTTAAATCAAAGTAATTGCAAGCACAGAGCTACTGTTCACTTTCTAAAGGGTCTATAACATTTTCTAAAGGGGGGCAGTTATTTGATTGCAGCCTTAATTTAAAATGGAATCGAGCTATAATTGTGTAATGGGATGGCTACTTGGATGTCCCAGTTAATTTTTAGGATATAAGATAAGCTAATAATCTTTGCTCTTATGTGCAAAAATAGCTTTATTTTTGGTTTTGGGTTTTAGTTGGTACTTGCAGAGAATTGCGGGTTTAATTGTGCAGTGAAACAAATATCTGAAGACTTGTGCAATTCTGTTAAATTTAAAAAGCCTTTACTCGATTTATAGTTTAGGGGCCCAGTTTTCTAAGAGTAAGCTTGAATAGATACACAGTGTATTGTCCTGCTTGATCCTGGCACTAGCTGTCTGGCTTAGTAAGGATCATCACTCCCTAGTAACTTTTTTTACAGTTGAGGAATGTGAGGTCAAACTAACCTTATAAAATTTAGCTTGTCTCTGATTCATCATGATGGAATGTAGTTTCCTTGCCAGTTAATTTCTGATATTGTATAGACTCTACAAGTAGTAGAATAGCCCAAGGTTGCAGTGCTTTCTGTGACTTTAAACAATTTTCTTTTCATATGAGTTTTGGCCTATATTCTATTAATTGATTTTGATTTAGAAACACCTTTGTGCTTTATTAGAGTTGAGTTCTTGCACAGAATTGTTTGCAGATCCCATAATTTGTCTTTGCTGTTGGTATTCATTTAGACTACCAGATTCTTATCGGCTTGCTATTGTGAGGATGAATTAAGGTTTGTTTCGAAACATAATGTTTGTTCAAGTCTTCACTGCCTGGTGCTATTCTCCTAGCAACAGGATTTAGTTTAGTTGTTTGAACAGCTGGCTGATTTGTAAAGAAGTGTGATGAGTTCTGGCCACTCCATATAGTGAAATAGTCTTCAGCTTTTAAAGCTATCAACTATGTTTACATCTGCCTTCTCACTTACAAGGCTCACTAAGGTATAAAGGAGATTAAGAAAGTGTACTGTCTTTAAATAAGGTAATCAATGATGCTAGACTACTTTTGGTTTAGTTTTGGGCTTTTCACTTGTTTTCAAGTGGTGAAAAACCCTAAGTGTAACTAGTCCTTCTTAGCAATGGACCAACCATTTTCTGAAGTGCACTGTTCCTTGTTTGGCTCTCTTACTGTGAAGCTTAAAGATAAAATGTACTTTTATTTTCTACAGAAAATCTACTCCAATCACAGCTAAGGCAAAAAGATGTATATGGCTTTTTGTGCTACATTGACTGGTAAAATGTTCCAAAGGGGACTTAATTTTCTCTTTGTGGGTTCAGCACCTTGTGCTAAACGTGTTTCTGGTAGTTCTGTGTGTGCAGAATTTCCAGAGATCATCAGGAGTTGTACTTACTAAGATATACTGAAACTTGCTTCGTATTTTGTCTTGACAGGTTAGTTCCAAAATGTGACTCTTTCCAAGTAATTGTGTCATTCCTAATAATCTTGAAATTATTTTAGTATTAGTGATTAAAATAATTAGAAAACAGATGACCTCTTCCCACTTCTATTCAGACACTTACTTAAGCATATTTGAGTTTCCCCTAGTGAACAGCTATACTGACTTAAAATAAAGCAAGTGACTTAAATATCCCCCTAGATCCAATTCAGATAAGATACTTAAGCTTGCCTAGTCAGATTTTTCCCAATGAAACATGTCCCACACCTTTGCCATTTGATTCTGTGGATGAAATTGTAATCTGTGAACATCCTCGGGCTGCTTTTCTGAAAAGTACCAACGTTTAACTTGTGTCCCACATCCTTAGCTAATTTTTTTCTTGTAACTAGTAAACCTTGCAGTTAAACCATATGGGCTGTGTGCCCTTTCTAGGCTTGGGATTCCTATTGCTGGCAGTACAAAGGCCAAGGAACTGTACTGGGGCTGTTTTCAGCTAGGCTGAGTTGGAAGCCCTAGTGTTCAAAATCTGAGTAACAGAACTCTTGTTTCTAAACCATAACTTAAGAAAAGGGACAGGAGATGACAAATGAAGTTTGGCTTCTTTGGGAAAAACTTGACTAGGAGTGTACTAAAGTTCTGTGTGACTTCATCGTGCCAAGCAAAAATCATCTTTTTTTTAAAGACTATTGGTGAAGACTGTGACTATGTGTTAGTTTCTTGTCACTAAAATAGACAAAAACATTAGAAAGTATAAGAAATAAGATAAACAAACATGTATTGAAATTAAAAATAGATGATAGAATCTGATCTAGAATAGTATGTGTGAAAGCTCAGAAAAAGTCTATGGAATTAGGATTGGCAGAGGTACAGAGGGGTTAGAAGTAGGGAAGAAGTCTGGTAAAGAGAAAAGAAAGGAACTGAAGAAAATAGACTATTCTTAAATAGCACTTAACATAAAAGTATACACAGTTAAACAATAATGTTAAATTCAGTGACATAAAAGGTAACATTTTCTCTGTTAACACACAGGTGACACACATGATGATTTTTGATTCTAGCATCCTTTTTGGCAATAAATGTAATCGGAGGGAGAAGGTTGGAAAAGTAACTTGAGAATTACAACAAAAGGAATATTATAAAGGAGATAAGTTGTGAATATAACTAATTGGAAGAGACTTATGCCTAACATTAGATTATCCTGGATCTGTCTCCTGTGGTGGGTGGGGAGGGGTCCCTTTTGCCTTTTTCAGACCTTCAGTACCAAGCACTTTCATACATACAGTGTAGGACTAAATAGCTCAAATGTCTGATCAAGCGTAATAGTTCATCTCTTTCTGTACGAGGAGTCCCATTCCCTTGCAGCAGCGGGTCACAAAAAAGATATTTTTCTGTGTATACTTGTCAGCTTTCATAGTGTCTGTATGTGTGTTTTAACTTCACTCCAGTGAACACTGGATAGCTTGTGGTTTTTTGTTTGTTTTGTTATAAAATTCATGTAGAGTTGAGTCAATATTTTAAAGATCAAGACAGAATGCTACTTCATGAAGCCTATTCTCATTCCAAAATAGAGTTTCTAATTTGCTCTTTTATTATGGATGGGGTGGGAAATGAGGAAAATATAGCTAAGATTTATTGCAAGTGATGTAGTTTGACCACCTGCATCTTGATGCTTTCCCATATGAGGCTTGGTTGTCTGCTGTTTCTAACTGTGCTAGGCTTAAAGCTATATTTTTTTCACCCAGATGTTTCTCAGATAAAGTATTTCTTTTTTTTTTTAAGAAAACTTCAAATTAAGTGACTCACTTCTGGGAGGAGAAATGTTTTGGTTTTGTCTTGTCAAGCAGCCTTTCAGAAATGAGGTTCTTTCATGCCTCCAGCTGTCTGGGCAAGAATTTGAAACTTGGACATGTAGCATACTGTCAGGGATGCCAATATGATGCATTTGACTGTCTCATAAAAGTGTGCACAGATTTAAGTGCCTCTGTTCCTTGAGTCTGATCTAGCAATTGCCTTGTTGCAAGTGAAGTTTGTTGCTAACCTAATTAAGTGAAAGTGAGGAGTAAATAGGAGCTTCCTCACACCTCCTTCATTGGCAACCTGAAATTAAAACTGTGAAGCTGCTCTGAGGAAACACCATGACTTCAATGAGAAGTGGGGAACAGAGGTAATAAGGGGAAGGTATGTATATGGGGGGGGGGGGGGAAAGGAGAACTTGCCTTGGGCCTGTGAGATTAGAAGGAAGATTGAGAAAAGAAAATGGCAGACTTGGTAGGATAGCAAGGGAGCTTTTAGAAGAGAGTAATTTTGGTGGGCAGGAGGACAGAGGAGGGAGAAAATGGAACATGAGTAGATGCCAGGGCAGTAAGGAAGGTATTTGGAGGTGAAGAAGTGAGGGAACTGTGAGGGACAGGCATGTTTCCCATGTAGATCATGTACGTAATTGAAGCTGTTACACCTGAGTCTCTCAATATTTCTTTTTAAATGTAAATAAACTGAAAAATGCTGATAAAAATGTCTCCCATCATGTCCAGTAAAGGACCATATTAATTATAAACAGTCGTCTTCTGTCCTATTTGAATATGCAGTTGAGGGTGCCACTTCTTTGTGGAGCAATTAGGCTTCCAGTGAGACATGCAATACGAGTGCTAGAAATTATATTGGAGGTATATGAACCAACAAATACCTCCATTAAAGTGAAGTTAAAGAGAGAAATAGGATAAAATCCAGTACAGTGCATTGCAATGTGGATTATACTAGAATAATATAATAGCTTTTCGAGAGCATTTTCAGACAAATGTAATGGCTCTCATCTGTCTGGACTTGAGTAAAGCTCTTGATTCAGTGCCTTGTGAGAAAATATTAGAGACGATGGAGGTTTAGAAAGGAACTGAGGATGAGTAAGAAATTGGCTATAGGAAAGAAGACAGTAGGCAAAATTGAAAGAACAGTATTTGTTTGGGTTATCAATAGTTAATCTTGTTTAATATTTTCAGTAATGGTTATGATATGAGAAGTAGAGCTATGATGAGACACAGTTGGAAGGTATTGCCTGTGAGAGGACTGTGACAGTATCTAAAAATGACTGAAATAATAGACATGAGAACAACTATGACAGCATGGAAATCAAAGGTACCAGACGGGTCACAAATGAGGCTTTTCACATTAGACTAGGATTTGAAAATTCCCAAGGGAAAGAAGGACCTGGGCTTCTTGATCATAAAATGGCAATGAGCAACCAAAACAGATCGGATCCCAAAAAAGAAAATGCAGTCTAGAGTATGTCAGGACAAGTATTTACAGTATAAAATGCACAAAGTGTTACTGCCTTTGTAAAGGCAGTAGCAAACTGTTTTGAAGATCATACAAGATTTTGGTTCATATTTGAGAAGGATTCAAACTGGGAGAGTTACAAAGAGCCTGTGATGATACTGAAAAACCAGTCTTAGGAGATCGAGTCTTGCTTACTGTTTATAGCAAAATAAAGCCTTAAAGAAGGTGAGGTGGCTGTTTATTAAAACAGGGAAAAGCAGCACTGGGGAGTTAGGGAAACAATTTAAGTGTAAGGCCGTTATTGTCACAGTAGTGAATTAGTGCAAATGGGTCATAAATAAAATTAATCTGGAAATTGAGTATTGTAATTTAGTATTAGGCAGCGAGGTCCTGAAAGATCCTCTGAAGCAATGCGGTGGAAACAAAATACTTCTGAAAGGCTGAATACTTCTGCTTCTGAAAGACAACTTAAATTCCTGTATTACATGGTTCTGTGATAGCAAGGCTGCATGTGATAAACCAGGCATATTATCCTCTTCTGTGGTACTACCTCACAGGGTGGAGTCTGTTCTTCTGCAGCACCTACATACTTGCATAACTCTGTGGAGTCTGTGTGTCTTATCAAATTGGCTTATATCCAAGTACTTAAAATCAGCGGAGGGGAATTAAGTTTAACGTTCTTGGCAGGAGACCAATCAGTGAAATAATGTAGCTTTTCAGTCCTTTAATTTTAGATGTGCCGTGTGTTTTTTTTTTTTTTCATAGTGTATGTGATGGCATGATACTTGCTGAAAAATCAAGAAACTTTTCTAGAAGTGTGGTGGTTTTTTTTTTTTCCTCCTTGTCCTTCATTTTGCTGATCAGCTCATATGGTACCCCATACTGCTACCAAAAAAAAAAAGAAAAAAAGTCTGCCTCCCTGACAACAAAAGTGGCATTGTAATGCAAAATGAACTTTTTTCTTTTTTACTTTTTATTTTTTAGAGTGGCCAGCCTCTGTAAACTACTTTAGGAACACAGATGTTACATTAAGTTAATGTGCTTGTGTGTTTAGAAAATAATTTAATATGGTGTTTAGTAGTGGTATTACAATTCATTTTTTATGTCTGTTTTACAGCCTATTCGACACTTGAAATATTCATCCTTTAAGAAATCCTTGCTGGGTAGTGTTTCTGACAGTGGAAATGTAACTCTGTGGGATGTAAATAGCCAGAACCCATATCACAATTTTGAAAATACTCATAAAGCACCAGCTTCAGAAATCTGCTTTTCTCCAGTCAATAAGCTGCTGCTTGTAACTGTAGGTTTGGATAAAAGAATTATTCTCTATGACACTTCAAGTAAAAAGTGAGTATGTTAAAGACCTTTTGATTTTAGAAGGATCCTTATTTGGTTTTTATAAACTGCAAAAGCATGCCTAACTATGACATGAAATATTTAATTCAGACCACATTCAGAATGGTTGAAGTGGTTGGCATATTGCTACCAGAGAACCTGTACCATAGTCCTTTTTGCCTTTTTTTTTTAATTTAAAAAACAAACAAATAAAACCCCCCAAACAAACAATCAAAAAATCCCAAGGAATGTGGGAACTAATTGAGGTGCTACATATGAGTGACCTCTCCCAGGTGCTTGTGTATGGCCTTTTCTTGTTGATACAGAGCAACTAGCTTCTGTGAGGGGCAGTACAGCCTGTGAGGACCTGCAGCCACCTGAGCTTAGCTTGCTTGCTTTTCTAGTTCAAGATATAAGACATAGCTGTGGTAAGGTGCATAGAGTTACTGAGACAGTGAGCCTTAAATATGAGAGGGTATTGGTTGAAAAAGCAGAATGTATGGGGCATAGGTGTTGGGGCTGTGTAGTAAGAGGGTAGGATGGCAAGTGATTTCATGGGACTTTGGTTCTAGTGTGAGTTGTGCTTTCACTCTAGCTGAATAAAAGCCGTAGTCTGGCTCTAGTTTGGAAGGGGTGTAGTAGAAGGATGCAAACTAGGACCTGAAGTTCTTTCTAGAGTTATGGGAAGGTTAGAGTTGATAGGCTTGGGAAGCTAGAAGATGTATGTAGTATGATTGCTGCTGGAAATGATGATACCAGTAAATAATGTTGGTGTCAGAACTGCTGTTATGAAGGCAATTTGATCCTGTCCTGGTGAAATCTTTTGGGGCATATGCAGTCTTTAATTTGTTAAGCATGAACACTTAGTATAAGCCTAATCCACTGTTCCATAAGATATTTGACTGAATTTACTTGGCACTGGAGAAGTGGAACTACTGACCTGTAGCTGAATTATGAAAGCTTTTATATATATTTTTTTTTAGGTACTCTGTTTTGAAAAGTCTAACTTTTGAACTCTAAAAGCTTCTTTATCTTGTCCTTTCTCCTGTTTGAAGATTACTGACAACAATAGTAGCTGATTTTCCTCTGACAACAGTAGACTTCATGCCTGATGGTACTACTTTGGCTATAGGATGTTCCCGGGGAAAAATCTGCCAGTATGACTTAAGACAACTGACATCACCAGTGAAAACAGTTATTGCTCACAAAGGCTGTGTGAAATGCATACGTCTTCAGTTCAGTAGCACTTTTTCCAAGGTAAAAATAACTTTCCTTTTTATTGCTCAATACACAGATTAGTGAAAGCGAAGCATAAGTTTAAATTCTAAAAAAATTTTAGCATTCAATTTCTAAGCATTATAGATGCCAACAAAAGTGGTTCATACCAACATAGACATTATAAACTGCTCAGTCTTAAGTGCCATTTTAGGGGGTTTTAATGTGGAATTCCCCCCACTCCTAGCCCCAGTGTAGAAATGAGTGAAACGTTAGTCTTAAATTTCCTGGTGTGAATATGCTGCCATTGCAGATGAGATTGTGGCACCTTAAATTCATTTGTAGGCAGTAGCAGAAAGATCTGTAATGGCCCTTCCACTTAAGGGGAAGAGACACAGCTGCCTGTCTTGAGGTATTTTGCATGGTCTTATATATGGTCCTTTGCAGGCACATATAAACAGTGGAGAAGTTGATTAAATAATAGAGAAGGCTTAAGAGGTTCTTCCAACACTTAATTAGGCTCCACTCTATCCAGAAACCCCACGCATCCATTCAGTGGAGAACCTTTGAAGTGGAATCTTACCGCTCTGAGACTTTCCTCTTCTTCCAGCACACTTGCTGCTAGTGATTGACTATTCCTTTACAATTTGGAGTCCCTAATAAAAATAAGAGATTACATTCCTATGCCTAAGCGTAGGATCAAAATCGGCTTGTGCCAGGTAATTTTTACCTTAAGTTCAGTTGCTATTCTTTTGCAGGTCCACACAATGTTCATATAATAATACAGAGGTTTCCCATGTACTTTGAAGTTACATTAAGATACTTCTTTTTTATGTTTGTAAAGGCATATCTCCTAGGCAACCTTTGCAACTTGAACTGAATTTTTTTAGTGTCGTGAAACAGAAAGAATATTGGCTTATTTTTACTTTTAGCTGAAGGAATAATAACTTCTCTTAATTTGTTCTATTTTTTTTTTTCAGTCTAACCTTACGGGTTCTTCAAATAAACCTGTATCCAAAAGAGTAGAAGTCAAAGCTGGTAGTAATCTTGGAGGAATTCAAAATATTGGCATAAAAAATATTGCCTCTCAAGCATCAGCAACAGTTTCATCTCATCTAACATTGCCAAATGAGAATAAGGGAGGAGAGGCTCTTCAGGAGAAACCAGGTAGTGTCATCTTCCTGCTCTTATAATCGTATTTGGCATAATGTAGAAGCTGGAAGGAATATTTCATGCCTTGACCATTACAGTATAAAAATTTTGCCAAGGGAAGGGCATTTGTTTGAAAAAAGTGTGTGTATGTGCATGCACATTTGCACCTTCTTTTCCTTCCCCTACTGCATTAGACACACTATGAGACTGTGGGAAGTGAATTGGGTCCTACTACAAGCTTTAGACATGTGAAGTCTAAAATTCTGGACTTAAAGCAAAAGTATGTATTTAAAGGAGAAAACTCCATGGTGATATTGTGGGGCTGTCTCTTGCATTCTGACTTGCAGATTATCCTTATGTACATGATGTATTTCCTGACACAATGTCTGTATGGAATGCAGAACTAATGGTTCATAATTCTATTAATAAACAGGAGTAATAGACCTCATCTAAAAAAACCCCAACCAAACAATCAAAACACAGGAGAAAAAAAACCTAGTCCAAAAACCCAAGTGGGAACTGAATTGTATTTTTGTATGAGGCATGATTCCAATATCACATGGTAGGAAAGATGTTAAATATAGTTGCAAGTATGATTAGTTGTATAACTGTACTTGCTATTTATGCTTCTGAAATTAGCAAGTTCTTTATAAGAATTCTGTGCATTATTCTAAAATTCTGCCACTGTGTCAAATGTACTCTTAAAATTTTATTTAATTCAAGACTTCTGAAAATATGGTCAAATCAGTAACACTGTTAGTTTGATTCTTGAAAAAATCCTCAATCCATTTTAATGCAACAGCACTCTTTCCCTCCCTTTTTAAATAAGGAGAAATACATTTAGCAACAGTAATCGGGCAATAAGCACTGCAGTCCATAGGGATGTGTATTAATGACCTCCCTCGGGTATGCAGTGAAGTACGAGGTGAAGTAGAATGCTTCCTATGTATGCAAGAAGTGTTGCTAATCAACATTACCGAATGGTGTGGAAAATTTTATTTCAGTTAAAATACATGATTTATTATCTTTATTTGAAGATGTAATGGCTGTTACCCCTTAAATAGCACCATGCAAATAAAGGCTTACCAAGTAAAACAAATACTTTTCATTGAACTGAATGTTCACTTTAGAAGTAAAAACCTTTGTATACTTCAGAAGATATGGTCTTTAAACTTAAAAATGGGAAAGCATGAGAGACCACAAACTGCATTTGTTCTGTAGAAACTCTTCTAGACGCTGATTATGGGGTTTAACTTTGGAGAAATAAGGGGCATTCAGTAAAGTGATCTGATAGCATATTTAAAAGAAAAAAACATCTGTTCATACAGCTTATAAGTGGACTGGGGCTTTTTGACACAGGTATTTTAAAGTACAAAAGTATAAGTTAGAATGTGATGAGAAGTTTGGACATACTTTGAGCTGACTTCCCATAAACTTCTATTTAACAGGTGTCCTCTGGTTTAGGTACTTACTACATTTAGATTACTGTGAATGGGTAAAAATATACAAAAGACATTTTGCCCTATTTTATATTATGCTTTTTCCATGTAGATCCTCTGTAGATTCTGGCACAGGTTGATACTGCACTTCTAGTTTGACTCAGTATGCCAAGTATTTGCTTAACTAGCAAGTGCAATCCTATGTATGTCTCACAACTGACACATCTGAAGCATTGGAAAATGTGCTATATTAATATATTTAAAAGTGAAATCTTAAACCTGACTCAAGTCCCAGTTTGTGTAAATACTTGGACATGGTTAATTGTAGTCATCCGATCACATTTGGATCGCTTGAACAAGTAATCCCACATAGAGAAGTAGTTACATGAACAGTGGTTTTATGAACAGTGGTTTGGTTTTTTTTTTTAAATTAAAGTAGGTACAAAGTAAAGCTTTTATATGTACAGGTGACATATATAGGAGGTTTATTTATGGATTGCACAGTACTAATGTTCTTTTGCCTACATCTTAACTTGTACAAGCAAAATTTAGGCACTTGTAGAGTTAGGAGTTCAGTGAGGGCAGAATAGCGGCTTGTTTACAGTGCTGATCTGGTTTTCAAACATACTAAATTGTGAAAGTTATTCAGGTGGTTATCTTAGCAGCTCAATTCACTTCTCCATGTATGCCTCATCTAAAAACCGTAGTTTGAATAATTACTGGGGTTTTTTTTTACTTCAGATATGCTTCCATTCTTCAGACAACTGTCCCTGCTACCACACATACAGAAGCTAACTTTTTTTCCCCAGATTGGGTCAGGGATGGAGCTTGAGGGTGGAGTGGGGAAAGGTCTAGGAACAAGTTTCTTCTGTCTGCAACTGTAACCCCACTCTGATTTCCTAATATTAGAAATAAGTAGAGAATATCCTAACATCAGGTAAGCTTTTAAAATAGATGTTTCATAGAATTCCCCTTGGAATGCCTAATAGCTCCAGTGAACCAGATTTCTCTTCTTGCAGAATAAATTTAAACTGATCATCTGAATGTGATCACCTTCTTAGTGGAAGGTGCATTCACTAGTTTTCATTTCACCTGATAAGCCATAAATTTGCTGCATCCATCATGTAGATTTACCTGAAAATGGGTGCTTTCTCCAGTTTGACAACTGTCCTTTTTAAAAAGGGGAAAGGAATCCAACTGTATCTTATTTTTGTTAATAAGTATCTTAGCTTTTAGTTATATTCACCTGCCATGACAGCTGGAATGAGGAAGTTCAAGTTGACCCTTTAACTGGAATCCATAGAAGGTTTTAAAGTGCTTGCTGGACTTACCCAGCATCATGCTTGTTGTGAGATTGTTTAGGGATAATGTATGTTATTTTTGGAAAACGTCAGTTACTAACTTAATGTTATTGTCCTTTTAAGGCTTTCCGCATAGCTGCAGCTTGGATGTGATTCCATCTAAAGAAACAGATCATGGGAAAAGTGCCGATTTAAATAATTTGGATGATTTGGGTCGAAGTAGTTTAGGAGATGTGTTTTCTCCAGTCAGAGATGGTAAGTTGTTAATTCTGAAACTTGTAAAGCATCATTCATGTGTATATAGCATGACATTTTGACATTCGTGTGTTACTGACAGCTGTAGCTACTTGGTATTTTAATTTGTCTTCGATTATGAACTCGATGCAATGATAAGAATATTGATGTAGATTTCATTTAATAAACACTTAATTTGTCTGTGTTCTGGTACTTTGTAGATATTATTGCAAGCAAAGCAAGTGAAGATCCTCAAGGAAAAGGAGATGGTAAACATACTTTCAGTATATTTTTCTTTGTCAGTGGTAGGCCTTTGGAGGCCTGCGCTAGTTCTTACATGCTAATTTTGCTGTACCATTGCAAATAAACAAATGATGAAAGCAGACACTGAAACAAATTAACTTTTCTGGAAATTGTCTAACACATTGAGGTACTAAGACACAATATGGTAACAGGAAACCCAAGAGTATGGTCCTAGAGTGATTTTGGTTTTCCTTTATGCAATTTATAGTCATATGTGGAGGCTTTTCATGCTTTATTACTTTCATAAGGACAGTGACAGCATTAAGTTGGATTTAAGGATTTAGTTTTTGTGGGGTGCATTTTTGGGTGATTTTTTTGTTTGTTTGTTTATTTATTTTGTGTGGGTGTGCAGGCATTTTACTTGTGGGTTTGATTTGGTGTGTGTGTGTTTGTTTTTTGATCTGTGTGTTTCACCCTTCCCTTTTTTCCTTTTATAGGTCTGGATTTTCAGTCCTACCTTTCGGGTTTGGATTTTCTCCCACAGCTCACCACTGCCTTACCAGTAAAAAGAAACCCAGTGGGCAGTAGTGCACAAGGGATACGATCTAGCCCATTACATGCACTTGTGGGATCTCCAGGTAAAGAAGAGGAAGAACATCCAGAGACTGACAATAAGAAAATAAATCTTGGAAAACAAGAGTGTAAAGAAGTCTTAAAGCAGGTATACTATACTAATTCCTGTTATAAGTGGTCTTCTTAGAATCTTGAGAGAATGCTACTACTTGAAGGAAAAATCCTTAATAGTATCCCAGCTAATCTTATTTTGCACACTGTTCACACTATTGACACAAATCTGTAAAATGTTCAGTTTAAGTGCGTTGGCCTTCAGCAATGCAAGATAAATGTATGTTTCTCTTTAAATAAGCTCAGGTTACAAAAGTTCACACGAAGCAAAACTGGGCTAGCCTGAGGGATATTTTGATTTTTCTAGAAAATCAAGAATGATCATTAGTTGGTTGCACCACTGTGATTGTTTGTAATTTATTAGGTCAATTCCACCCTGTCTTCTTTCCCTATTCTCCATCTCCCTCTTCCTTCTTGAGCTTTCTTTGGTATGCTTCTGCTGAGACCCTGGCTCCTTTTGTATTGCTTTTGAGAAGTCTGAGTTTGCTAGGAATTATGTTTATAACTTTGCCACAAAATGCTTGATGTGAAAATTAAGAGGCCCCTGCCTTTTGCACTCCTTTCTGTGTGTGCGCACTTGAGGCAATTTTGAATATTTTAGCAATCAATTTTTAAGATGTCTTGCTAGAAAAGGAAAAGCATATATTTGTGAGTAGATTCCTAAAACCAAAAATATTTGAAAGTACATTCCTGAAAACTTAGCCTTCAAGAGCAGTTAGATAATTGTAACTAGTAGAGTTCATCTTTTTTTAATTATTATTATTCTTTTTATTGTCAGCTTTCAAAATCGAGCTCATCAAGTGCAGAATCTGTAACTTTAAGTCCTCCACCATCATCCACTGCTCTAAAGGCTCCTGATACAAATGAGAGACTAGTGAAGAATATTCAGGCCCATCCTGCGTATGATCTACCAGTAAATGGTACTACCTCAATAAGTAAGTTGATCATTTTGGTCCAGTTCTAGGTGCAGTTGATTGCAGACTGATGTGAAACCTGACAAAATGGCCTTAGCATTAAAACAGAACATCCAGTCTTGATTCTTCTGTAAATCCAGTTAGCCCTCCTAGAACACTTCTAGTTGCCTCTGAAAAGACTCATTCTAAATCTATTTTTTTTTTTTACTAGGCAATATTTGAGATAAAGTATTGACGAGCCTCAAGACAAGTAAAAAAACCCCTCTTGTATTCCATTCTGCTGATTTTATTTATTAATTTATTTTATTTTTAATTGTAAAGGTCCAAAGATAACATCACCTGTTACTGCTGGAGTTGCCAGTTCATTGTCAGAAAAAATAGTAGAAACCATTGGGAGTAGCAGACCAAACGCACCTCTGACATCAATCCAAATAAACTTCATTCAGAATATGATACAAGAAACAATGGATGACTTCAGGTACTGGTATTCATGCAGAAACTTGTTTTCAATGACATCTTTTCTTACTAAGATGTTTTAGCATCTGCTTTAACATATTTTCTACTTGCATTAGAAAATGACATCATTAATAGCCCCAATCTTGGAAATCTAGGTATGAAACTTGATTTATTTTGAATAGCTCCGATGACTAATTAGACTGATGTCTCTGAGGGTTGTTAATGCATGGCTTTGCTAACATGTTTTCAGAATGAGTGTTTGAATACTTCTTGGATGGTAAATTTATCTGCATAACGAGTTCCTTACTGCTTTCATGAAGCCTTGTGCTGATTTCTTTCCCTCCCTGCTCATATCTTCTCCCAGCAGGAGAAATTTTTCTTAAAGTTGACATTGTGGGGAGTTTGCTCTAGACAGTTGACTTGTATTGGCTTTAATTATTGTTAGCTTGGCACGTATAAGGTAAAATACTGTGTGTATTTCTAATGGTGAGGCTTGACATGATTTTAATGTCTGTGCTGTAAGTGATGGTTGGTGTCAGATTACTTTGTGTTTGTAGATACTTCACGACAAGTGGAATGTTAGGTAAGTCAAATTAGAATCATAGAATAGTTTGGGTTGGAAGGCACCTTTAAAGGTCATCTAGTCCAACCACCCTGCAGTGAGCAGGGACATCTTCAATTAGATCAGGTTGCTCAGAGCCCTGTCTGATCTGACCTTGAATGTTTCCAGGTGCGGGGCATCTACCACCTATCTGGGCAACCTGTTCCAGTGTTTCACCACCCTCATCGTAAAAAAAATTTCTTCCTTGTATCTAGTCTGAATCTACCCTTTTTTAGTTTAAAACCATTACCCCTTGTCCTATCACAACAGGCCCTGCTGAAAAGTCTGTCCCCATCTTTCTTATAAGCCCCCTTTAAGTACTGGAAGGCTGCAGTAAGGTCTCCCCAGACCCTTCTCTTCTCCAGGGTGAACAATCCCAACTCTCTCAGCCTTTCTTCGTAGGAGAGGTGGTCCATCCCTCTGATCATTTTTGTGGCCTTCCTCTAGATCCACTCCAACAGGTCCATGTCTTTCCTGTGCTGAGGGCTCCAGAGCTGGACACAGTACTGCAGCTGGGGTCTCACCAGAGCAGATTACCATGGATTTAGAGTGGAGTTTGAAGGAGATGGAGCGGTTGAGAGAGTTGTATCTAGGGGATCACTTCCCAACCCATGTTTAAGATGAAGTAGGTTGACTGAGATGGTGGAGGGGAAAAGGATTGCCAAGCAGTGGAAGTGTTGCTGTCTTGATGACAAAAAGCAATGCAAAAGTAGCTTAGTAGGTATGTGTGCTATGGCTGTTCTGTATCTGCCAACAGGAAAATACATTGAATGTTATTAAATGTCTTTAAATAAGAATATAGGATAGTAAAATTCCCCTGGGATTTTTTGGCGATAATCACACAACTGATTAAAACCTGTGGCTTTCACATGACTTAAGAGGCAGTCTGTGGATTGCAGATGTTTTTTCTTTAAAGTCTGTGTTCAGGTTTCCCAGTGTTGGGAGGTATGCTTGTCAGTCTTGTGCTTCCAGTGTCTGAGATCTGGAACCTCAGAGATTGCGTTTCTCTTCTGACCTACACTTCCTGGAGTGGCTGGAAGGCTCTGCTGGCCCTTTTCCCAGTTGTAAATTGTGGATACATTCAAACTGAATGTAAAAGATTGTTGTTACTGAGGTCAGTAAGAGAGAAGGGAGCCATTGCAAGCTTCTCATTGATACAAATACCTTTCACACTCTGGAATCTGAGGAAAGGATTTTTATTGCTCTTGCGTGAAATCCATTCCTCTTCAAGTAATGGGGAATAAAACCAACAAGGACCTTAGAAAAGGACCAGGAGGAATATATAACTCATTTGGTTCCAAAAAGCTGCTTGTTTCTTGAACTTCCTGTCTTTGGGAGATAACCTACATCTTTGGGTTTCTAAGCTGCCAGCTGGCATCTATGCTTGATACACTTGAAGATTGCCTCCAACAGGAGTTCTGAAGCACAATAACCTGTGGAAATAGAAAGTGAAGAATATATCCCCTTTGGGTTTGCTATATGTTTTAGGAAAGGTGAATGAAATAAGATCTGTATGTGTCTAGTTAAGAAATGCCTTACTTTCTCAGGCCGTTGGTACCCATAGCACAGTATTCAGTCTCAGATGATTGCACTCTTCAGGAAGAGTAGATGAGCTTGCTTGCATTTTTGTGAGCTGTTCTTATTGTTCTTCCTCAGCGTCTGGAACTGTTGTATTAGTGTAGTGTTCACAGGGTATTTCCAAGCTTGGTTCTTGTAGTGTGGAATAGACACCACTGCTTCTTATGTAGATTAACCTGGAGCATTCTGTGGGCTTGAGGATAACGTATCATTTATCACAGCTGATGTTTTGGGCCCTTTTACAAAAGAGTGCTGAAAGTGATGTACTGAAAAGCGGTATCTTCAGTTACAGATAAATATCTTTCTCTGCAATACTTGTGATAGAGGGACTGAAAATCAGCTTTGAATGGTAAAAATGAGAAAAGTCTACAGCTTGCAAGCAAAAAAAATCTTGATATCACCACGTATATTTTTATTTTTCTAAACAGAAAAGATCCTAAGTCTTTTTGTACACCAAAAAAAATGGTACTTATCAAGGTCGATGTAATAACAAAAGTATTTCAGAAAATAAGTTGTAGAGGAGTATGTTTCATGGCTTAAAGGTTTTTAGAGATGTTTCACAGTGTCACTGAAGGTGAGGAAGTGTGGAGTTCTGGGTGCTGAGGATTGGAGAGAATTACTGCTTCCTAAATAAAACTAAGCATTGTCCGTTTGACATTCTTCCCCCAGAGAAGCATGTCATCGAGATATTGTGAATTTGCAAGTGGAGATGATCAAGCAGTTCCATATGCAGTTGGTATGTACAAAGAGCATGGTGGGAAATATGTTCAGTTTTCATTTTCAGTAATACCAAGGCATGCCAACTTCTCTCAAAACTGAAAATCAATTTTGCTTATTAAGAGCAAGAAAGGGAGGATTGGGTGTGAAGGAAGGGGAAACTATGACTTGGAATCTGTTAAACTGGTTTACGCTTGATAAATAAAGGGAAGATATGCATTGGGTAGGTATCATGAATTCCGTATTTCAGGAGTTATAAAAAGACAAAAGGGAAACAAATTCAACTGTCCTTTGGAAAGAACCAAGAGCTGGGTAAGGAGGAGATTGATGGAATTCAAATAGAAAGCTTCACTTATAGGTACCGCATGCATACTGAACTGTGTTCTTTAACTTCACCTTTTTATGAATCTTTGTTCTTTTGATCTGCATTAAAAAGACCTTGTCTCGGTACTGAACATTTTAATGGAACCTGCATTAGTAGATTCTCATCCTGAAGAAGTGCAAAATATCCTTTGATAAAATATTCACCAATGTATTAATGATCAAAATACTGTATGTCAGCATAAAAAAAAATCTTACTTTTCTTATCAGAAGTTTTAAACACAGTATTATCTAGGTTATTTAATTTTCAAAAGGGATATGAAAATGTATAGTCTAAAACTGGAATAATTAACTTCATAGCTGCTGATTGGGGCTTTTTCTTTTCTCTAGAATGAAATGCATGCTTTACTTGAAAGATATTCTGTAAATGAAAGCTTAGTAGCTGAGATTGAGAGACTACGAGAGGAAAACAAAAGACTGAGGACTCACTTCTGAAAGACTTACACTGCTAATTTTATTAGCATGAACTCACTGCTGGTGGTGTGTTGCTTATGACAGATCATCGTCACTGAAGTATAGTATGAAGACCTGCTATTATTTTGAACATGAATCTTTTCTTCTAAATAAATGGTGTAAGATACTATATGTAATTATAAAATTTGTAACAAATAAACACTGTATAAAGAACGTTTGCATGCTCATGCTAACCACCTTGAAATACATCCTTCTAACAGAAAAACTAAAGGGATAAGTACATTATCAGAGTTTTAGCAATATGTGAAGTGCCTTTTTATAAACAAAATCAAACCAGGATGGATGCCTTTTCTGTAAGACCTTTTTGATATACCTACTTTTCTATCTGCTTCTTTATTTTACTGCTGTCGGAAACAATCACTGTAGCTTGCCTTTCAGATACTTTTCTTAGAGAAAAAGGGGAGAGAAAGCTCATCTCCTGCATGACGTGGAGCCTTGTTTATAAGGAGCTGGAAAGTACAGTGTTCAGTTAACTTTATTCAACTGGCAACTCTTCTATCCCGAGTAAAGCTAGAGCTTGAAAATATTCCCAAATTCAGTGCCATGATCTTTCTTATTATATTCGTAAGTCTGAAATTTGTGCTTGTCTGCTGTGAACTTTGATGTTGCAAATGCTGCTTCAACTGCACAATGAGATTTTTGTTACAACTTTATCTCTGAAACTACAATTCTTTATTTACATGTATTTGAATATTGTCATAGCTTGTCCAATTTGAATGCAGCTTGACTTCAAAATGCAAGTATACTCAGACAATAATAATACACCATTGTGTAAATGCGGTCTTTCAGTCTTTGACTCAAGAATCTTTTGTGGCCCCCCCCCCCTTTTTATTCGTAGTGGACAACACTTAATATTGAGCAGTTGTGTTGTAGTTTTGAATCTTGTTGGTTTAGCATTATTGTAACCTTTTTGAGATAGCTGCATACCAAATCTAACTAGTATCTTAGCTGTATGATTAACATAACACACATTAAAGAGAAATCATTACTTCAGTAGCATAATGGTATCATACTTGTGTGTAAACATTTCTGAAATGAAGCTCAGTATGAAGCCCCGACTCTGCTGAAGTTCATGGGAGGTTTGGCTTGGCCTTTATTTGTGCCAAGAGATTAAATTGAATTAAAACGTCAATTTAAATTAATTTAAAAATTAAATTTTAAATTAAAAATTTCTCTGAAAGACTTCTGCTACAAGTGCTTCTTGCTATTGAAATTGTTCTGGGGGCTTCTTAATTTTCCCACTAATATTTCGTCATTTCTTTGCACACAGTCATTAAAACTCAAAAAGGAGAGTCTGAGAACATGGTGAGTTAATTAGTTGCAACATGTAGTGTTTAAATCCATGATGGCACTCTTCTGCTAAATGAGAAAGCCATGATATATACTGTAACTTATTTTTATATGTTGTAAAATTAAAAAAAAAAACCCTATCTATACCTTTTCCCTATCTTTAACTTTTTTTAAAAAAGAGGCTGTTCCTTTTTTTCCATGTTAGTTAATGACAAATACAATCTTGTAGCTAAATCAGGGTGTTCAAGTAGCCTTTAATGGTAGGGACAGGACTTTACTGCTTTTATAAGCTTTTACAAAATATTTCTATATCACATATAACTTCATGGTAAAAGGAAGCAAAGTAAGTTAATTTTTTTTTTTTAGTAACTTAACACACAATGTAGAGAACTTATAAAAAAGTTCATAGGATGTGTAAGCTGGACACATTGACTACACAGTTCATGAAGACAATAGCAGTTGAAGGTAGCAAAAGTATCTTACAGTTCTTCTACATGCTTTGCAGTGTTTAACAAAGTAACCTTGCATATTTGCATCTCTTGATTTGTTCCTCAAGTGTTCTTGCTACTATACCCAGATGACAGCAGGGAATTAGACAAGTATCTTGGGTATTTGGCTTGTAGATAATTTGTTTTCTTGACTCAGAACTGTATAATGTTTTTCTTAATTCCCAAATGGAGGTGATTGTAGCAAGAGTGATTAAAAGGAGACATTTTGGCCCTTTTTTAAGATTGTTAGGGCTTTTTTCCATATCTCAGGATTACTGTAGTAGAAGTGGCTACATATGCTGCGTGGAGACCCAATATGCCTACCACTGTAGGGATATATTTTGCCTTGTACACAAATCTGATTTGTATGTTAAAATAAAGCTTGTTTTAACCTTTTTGGAAAAAAAAAATGCTGTGGTGACCTACTTTTTTATAAAGGGAATAATGTATATTATAATTGTTCTACCTCAGCAGGCAAGAGCCTGAGCCAAAGAATATGTAGAGATCTACTTAAAATTCTGCAGTTCTCTCTCTTCTGCCTTTGTGGCTTCACGTAGACCATGAAATCCTTTTCACAGAAGTGTTCGCATTACCTCATGCCTTTGGAGTAAAGAACAGATGTACAGTTCCCCCTTGCAACTTGGAAACTGTTACAGTCATGACAGAGAGATTGTGTTCACAGCTAAAAATAATGTTCAAGCAGATGTTTTGGGTGGGGGAAATAATCTTGTCACCTAAGCTCCTAGTGAGTTGGAGATCCTGCATCTTCCTAGTACTTAACTTATGGATGCGTCTTTTGATTCCTTTCTCTTTCATGCACATATCAGACTTTCTGTGATGGGACGTATATTTGCAGTTTCAAGGTATGTAAGCTTTGAAAACTGATTTTAACTAACTGATTTATTCTCATAAAAATGCAAACTGCCCGTGTATCCTTCCTTCCTGGCAGTAGTCCACCAGTGCCTGATACATGCTATGCTGTTCACAAACACCACAACAATGATGAATTTGGAAGCTGCTCACTGCCCCTCCTATACAAGGAAGAGGACATTTGAAGAGGAAGAAAATGCTTTACAGACTGGATCGCCAAATTGTCGAGTTCCTTGCTAGCAGATACCCTGGATACTAGAACTTAAGATGAAAAATGGTTGCAGATTATTGGATATAAAGATAACAGTTACTGCTGGATGCTTAAGACTGACAGGTGATGTGCTATATGCTTGCCCACCAGTGTACTTGTGCCTGTGTGAACGTTAGTGGTGTGTGTCAAGAGCTGCACCTTCTGGTCTGACTCAGTACAGCCATTTTTGCATTACCTCTTGCAGTGCATCTGGAGGATGATGATTAACAAATTCTCCAAGAACAAACTATGGAAAGAAGCTCATACTCTTCCTTAAGCATCCTGGGCCAGGCACTGGCAAAGATAAGATACGAGGCTAGAGGGACAAGAATAAAAAATTCTGAAGGGTTTTCAAGATCAACTGTGAAATTAGCTGTGAATCTGGATATCTCTCTGTAGACACGAAAGTACAGACAGTACCTGTGTTCTGACACTTCACATTTCCATACTTGTCTCTGGCACAGCTATAGTACAAGGAAACATAACAGTGGAATCATACTCAATGAAGATTTCAAAAGTCATAGTAAACACATCCTTTTAGTTCATTTTGTCAGTCCAAACGGTAATATATTTGTGGGGCTAAGAGCCATGAGAAACAATCATTCAAGTGTGGACAACGATCTGTCATATCTAGTATGTCTGCATCAGTTGCCAATAACACTTTCTGCTAAATAGTCGCTTTTACTGAAGTTACGGGCTCATATGAGATGTTTTCATTTCTTGCTGTGGAAAGCTAGCCTATGGTTAGAATGCATACCTAATGTTTTCAAAATAAACTGCCAGGTACATAAAATAAACTGGATTTTCAAGAGCATCTGTATGAGATGGGGGGGTGATGACACAAGAAAAATTATTCTTGGCCCAGAATGCACCTCAGATTTGACAGCACGCTTAGAAACCTTGACTAAATCTGCAGAAACTTACAGGATATTCTTTCTCCACCTGGATTTAGACAACTGGTGACTAAAGGAAAGGAAGGAGAAGCGTAGACTGCTGATATTTATTCCCTAGCCTCATTGGTACTTAAAATACTCAGACCTAAACTCAAGTAGAAAGTGTCATTCCTTCATCTGGACAAACTGTATCAGGACTGGAGTTGTTTGGTGGAGCAACAACTGCCCCTGTGTTTTGGACTGTGCCCATCTTGAAGCAGTTCTGGTCTCCGAATGCTGGTGCAGCATGAACAGTAATGCCCACAGTGTTTTAGAGTTCCACCATGTCAGAATTTTGTAAGTGGCTGGCTTGGGGCTCTAAAATCGGCTGATTAGTGTCCTAAGCCATCCACTCCATCACATACTAGCACAAGCAGTTCTTACAAAGAAACAACTTCCCAGCTTTGTATCACCTGCTGTCCCGCATAGTCACTGGCCTAGTTGTAGACATGACTGCCTTTGGAGGGAGTTTAAAACTGTTGTTATACCTCTGAGGATGACATGAAATCTGTTCTAGCTGGAGAAACTTCTGTTGTTCTTATTAGCAGAATATTGTTCTCCTGTAATTCTAACGGGTGCAAGTTGCAGCATAAATGGTCGTGCTTTGGGCTCTACATCTCTCTTGAATTCATCATTTGTCCTCTCATTCTAGCTAAAAATACCAAGGCTCCTGTAATTGAAAGTTATTATGGTTCCCATCCAATTTCTTACACTACAAAGTTCTGTCTCTATATGCAAATTACTGAGAGACAATGCTTTTTCAGCCTATTATTTTGCAAGAATTATAATTCTGACTTATTCTTTTAATCCCTACCTGTCCTCTGAGTAATGGAGAAGGAAAGAAATTACACAGAGAAAATGACAGATGAGAGAAGAACACAATTTGCTATACAGGTTATTTATGTATGAGTGCCTTTACAGGTTATAAAAAACACATATTAGCTAATACAGGGCAGAAGTGTTTCAGAATTAATTTTTAAAAATTAGTGCTATAAATAAATACTAGTGCTCAGTTGCGTTACTATAGCACTACTTACCAGAATGGCTGAATACCCAGAGGTGTCCAGCTGGAGATATTTTTTATAATTACGAAGTTGCAAAGGGTGAGCTGTGTTTTCTGAATAGTGAGTTCTTCATATTTTTTGTAAGGTCTCAGACTGGCCAATCAAAAATCAGGGCAAGCAAGCCCAATTAATCATTTTTTGAAAGCTGTGGGCTAAGTAGATGGAATTGTCTCCCTAATTTCATAGCTTCTAAACTCAAGCAGTTCTGGGTTTATGCTGTTCTAGTTCTCATCACTGAACTTCCTTATCGGTCAAAATGCTGATGCAATTTGTAATCTAAGTCTACCTGAATAAACAAAATGGTGCAAGATCTATCTAATTCTTTAATAGTCACAGAGCTTTTGTCTGCTACTTACTATCATCCACTCCAGTTTTAAACTTCCAACACTACACAAGTGTCTGCAGATTTGTCCTATAGTTATTACTGAAGTCTATCCTCTTGACAAGAAAAGTCAGCAAGTCTTAAAAATTAAGGCAAATTTAAATGAAATAGGCTGTGCAACCTCAAGCCACACTACACAAAATTCTTCCTATGCCATGTTGGCCTTAAAGGAATCACGTGTGGTGCTGGAGCTCACACTCCTGATCTTCCCCGCAGCCTGGGGAAGGAATGTCACTGTGCTGCATCCAAAATATTTGTCCCCTGACTCTGATGTCTTATCGGCTCCTCAGGCTGTGGGAAAGCTGCTGACTCCCTGCCTCTCAGCAACGGCAGAAGCAATTACAAGTGTCCTTCCCCTCAGAGGCATTTGGCCCCACTCCTAGAGCCCCTCTCCGGGGTGGTGCACAGCAAAGTCCCATTCTGCCAGCACCCACGCCCGTGCCCTGCTGCAGGGCTTCCTTCCACACGGGTGTGCTCCGCCAGATGTGGGTCACACCATTAATCAAGACTCACTTCACATGGCATGTATGGGTGGGGCTCATGAATATCTACATAAATGCCATTGCTTGTTTCCATAGTAACTTTGATGCTTCAGAAAGGAAAAGACAAAAAAGCCAGGAACAACAGGAGACGATGCAGGGAGGTAACAGCACTTCAGTGACATGTACTTCAGTTGCCCTGTGCTATTCTGAAGTGACAGAAAACCCAGCTGTGACAGACAAGTGTTCTCCAACGATGATATTATGTTTTCTGTAATTGCCCATCCCATAGCTGATTCTGCTATTTATTTTGTTTAGTCTGGGTTTTTTTGATGGTTCCTTTCTACACGAGCTATTAGGCAAACAATGATGGCATTGGTGTGACTGTTAGGTATCTCCACCTGTAAGTGCAATATAGAGGTCAGTGGTACCAATGCTTTGAAAACTATGCCATGCTTTTTAGAAATACAGGAGTTTAAGTATAAAACCCACATGGGAGTACCACTGGGACTGAACAAGATAAGTGTTGTTCTACCGTTTCAAAAACCTTCATCTTTGTAAAGTTTTGATGGACTTAAATTTCATGTAGTTAATTGAAAGTACTTTATTGATGCGGAGCTCTCACATGTTTAATACCAAGTCAAGACACGTAGCGTATGCATTTATTTCACTGTTTAAAGCAGCTAGCTTGTGTTTCTGCCTTATTTAAGTGGCACTTGTGTGGCAAACTTCACAGGAATAGTTACCTCATATTGGGCGAGGGAATTGGTAGCTTGCCAGTATTTCAATCCCAACAATGACCAAGGCTTTCTATACTTGCAGAAATGACAAAAGTCTCTTCACCACCTAATAAACTGAAATATTTCACATCTAGTCCTTAGATTTCACTGATGATCTGCTCTGCTTGTGACTTTTACCTGTTTCCGTTGGTTTGGTCTCTGCATACATAGTACCAGAGTTATTAGGAAGAGTATTGAACAGGACCGTGGAAGTTTGTCTTTCTGAGAGATTCAGTGTTGATTACGATGCTGTCAATCGGTTTAGCAGCTTCCTTTCTGGACAGAGAGTATGACTACAGGGGGGAGTCCCCCTTTCAGATTACTGCATTGTAGCTTGCCCTCCTTTCCCAGGAATCAATGCTGGGCTCGAGAAACCTGACTGTACTTGATGATCATAGACAGCATCCTAGGAAGGAGAGACAGACCTAATGATGACTGAGCAATTAACCTGGTTCACCTGCTAATCTGCTTTGAAGATGGGGACCTTGAAGCTGATCTGCAATTGAAGAGAAAACCCTCACTACTGGTGCAACGGCTCCTCTCAACCGATACGCTTAAAAAAAATATTCTTCTAATGTCTCCCTTACACAGCAGATCAGCTGTTTCCTGTTTTTCTACACTGAAGCTGCTTTTCTGGCCCTCGCTCTTCCTCGTAAATTGCTAGGTAGTAACCTATCCTAGAGACTGAAGGCTCGGCTCATAGAAGCCAGCTCCAGCTGCAGAGGAAAAGATGGAGACATTTCTTGCCACTGTTGCTGTGTGTTAAGAGCATCTAGGAACGAAAACAACTCTCAGAGGATTTACAGCCCTTGCCACACACTGAGTCACAGCACTGAGGATTCAATAACAGGAGCCCTCCAGGTCCTTGAAATGCTTCTTTCAATGAGCACCCACTCCATCACACCAAGGCTAAGCGTAAACAAACTTTTCTATCCATACACTTATCTCAGCCACCTATTGGGTTTTCCTGATAATGCCATGGCAGGCTGCAGAGGAGAAAGCAGTAGTCAGCTATTCCTGGTACTATTTCAGCATCAGGGATCAAAGTAACGTCCCTGAGGGTGCAATACCTTAAGTGCGCGAACTTCAGAGGGCTTGTCTGAGGGCTTTTAAAAAAAAACTAAAAAATTAGTACCTGTGGAGTTGTGCGATGAACACAGACGTGGGAGAGGCGGAGGGAAGGATGGAGTTAAGCGTGCCAGGGAGGGATGAGCGGCACCTCTGCCAGGCCGCGGCCACGGGGGAGGCAGCAGATCTGGGAACCGGCACTCGGGTGCTGCCACACCTCGGCTCCGGGCCTGGTTTCAGAGCATCCTCCGCCCGTAGCCCACACGCTCAGGCGGGCGGGGCCGCCTTTCCCCGCCACGCAGCTCCCGAGGGGGCACGGACAGAGCCCGTCCCCTCCCCGGCGAGGCTCTCCCGGCGGGGCAGGTGGAAGCCGCTCCCGCCCGTGAGCGCGGGCCGGGCCGGGCCGGGCCGGGCCGGGCCGGGGTGCCGGCGGCGGGGGGAGACGCGTGGGGCGGCGGGCTGGCGCGGCCGGCCGTGGAGCGGCGCGGCGGGAGGGCTGATGGCGGCGGCCGCCCCCGCTGCGCGCCCACGAGGGACAGCGCGCCGCCCGCGGGGCCGGCGATGAGGGCGGGCGGCGGCGGCGGCCCGGGTGTCTTTGCAGCCGCTCGCCCCCTCGCCCAGCCGCGGTGTGCGGGGCTGGGCCACGCTGACCTGTCGGGCAGAAGCGAAGCCGCGCTTGGTTCCGCTTCTGCTCCCCCCCACTGAAGATGCATTATCTGTCCGCGCCACTTGATAGGGATTGTGCCCGTAGCTACCGAAAAGAAGCCCGTAGGTCTCTCGCGCCATGCTTTTAGCACACGATTATACTTTCGTCTGAGACCGCTCTCTTAAAAGCTCGGTATGGCAGACCGGCCTCCTGATTCAAAGGTGCTTGTACCGCCGTCTCTCCAAGTCCTGCCGCTTTTCCCGCCCCAGGCAGGAGTGCAGGGAGGCAGGCAGTACCGGCAGGCGTGCAGGCGGTACCGGCAGGCGTGCGGGCAGGCAGTACGGGCAGGCAGTACCTCCCGGCCCCCGCAGAGGGCAGGGCCGCCCCGCACCTCGGCGCTGCCGCGGCCGCCACGCGCGTCCGAGCTCCCTTGGCGGCGGCTTCCGCCCCACGGGTGGGTCCGGCGCTTCACGTGTCCTTCCCGCTTCACGCTGGGCCGGTGCATAAATTCCGGCCTCAAAGGTGGCCGGGAGCGCGGGCGAGCGCGTTTCCGAAGCTGTGGCATGTGCGGGGAAGGCGTCGCGGGGGGTCGGTGCGCGGGAGCGGTGGCTGCCGGTAAGTGATGATTAGCGTGAGCCCTCACCGCCAGCGGAAACGCTGGGCCGTTAATTCTTCTCTTCTGAAACAGGCAAGGCACGGCACTGGTTTTGTGTAACAGGTTAAGCCCTATTTGAAGAAGCCTCTTAAATAAATTTTCATTCCAGCACTTGACGCTGGAGAGATGCAAAGTCATTTAGATCTCATTTTAGAGTTACATGAAAGCAGTATCACGGTAATAAATGCATTTCAGAGAGCTTTAATGATTTGGTGGTGGTGGTGATTGGTCTTGATAATTAATATATGACATATTCACCAGGACCTATGTTATTTTCTAGGCATGGAAGGAAGAAGCGAAAGAAGAAACAGGATGCCACCAGGTGATCTCTTCTGCCTCGGCTCACTTCCTTCCACTGTGAAAACAGTAAGCTTCCTAAAGCTAAGAGCAAGGAAAAAGTAGTTTAAACTATTTTAGTGAGTATTTTTAACCTCTCTGATAGAGAACCAGACCTTCTCTAACCCAATATTGTTCTATTTATACAGCTCTAACAGTACAGTGAGACTGGACATGACCCTACAGTCAAGGGCCTGGGTGATTCTTGACATTGTGGGGTACCCTGCTTCAGCTCTTGGCTGCAGTGAATGGTTACGTAGCGGAGCTCAAGTGGGTCAAACAGAAAGACTGGCCAGTATTTCTGTTTCAGTTCAGGTAGAGCGGGGACTAGAAGTAAAATTCCCCTCATTCATGAGAAGTACCCTGAGAACATGTCGTCTTTGTCGTAAGCTTTTGGTAATTGTTGAATTCGCTCTCATCTGCCAGAGAAGTTATCTTAAGTCTTGAAATAGTCCCAGAATGGGAGAACTATTTCCTGCTTAATGCGAGGTCTGACAGCTGTCGGAGAACAGCTATCCTTGTTAATGCCGCATCTGTGTGAGATAACCAAGAGAAAGTGCTAGACATGACTCCGGGATGGCTGGGCTGCATCCGCATGCATGGGAGTGCAGGCTCTGGTGGAGTTAAGGCTCTGTATGGCTTAGTTCTTTCTTTTAAAGGAGTGGAAATGTACAGTCTCATCTTCTCATTCCCTTTGACATGGGTTTTGAAGGGATTTGAAGACAGCGTCTCTCAACTCCAAAAGGAGAAGTCTTGCTCACTGAATCTATGTTCTCTTGATGGCCACCGTTGCGTGGCAAATTTTATATATATTTATATATATATATACACACACACACATATATATACACACATTGTCTTAATGCTGGTTGTGGTCCTGTGAATGAGCCCAGTCACAGGAAAGTCCTATTTAGTGCCTTCCAGAGCGTGGGTGGGAACTACGGCATATGGTTGCTCAGTGTTGTCAAGATTTTAGTAGTTCTTTGTGTACCTTGGAGCAGAGAGTAGGGGTCCTTCAGGTGCTCATGGAGTCTGGGTGGCAACTTTAGCACTTACCTTTTGGAGTTAGATGCTTAAAGGGGCATTTAAGTACCTAACAGTCTTGGAGCCTTAGCGTAGATTCATACACCTGTTTTCACTTGTTGGAAATTCAGGTCAGGCTATTCTTTATGGCTTAAAGGAATTACCGATGTGATAGGAAAAAAAAAATCTATAGCGGTGGTGATACCCAGAATAAGGCCAGATGACCTTAAAGCTAATTATAGAGGGTGAGAAATTGTGATTGGAATTGTTATTTGTGGCCACAATTTAAGGTATCGATTGGATTCTGAGCTATTTCGACTATCTTGTTTGTATCGTTTAACAATAACAAAATTTCCTATCAGCCTCTGGTCAGCAGGAGAGGAAATAGAAGTGAAGGCAACAGTGAGTTTTTAAAGCCTCTGTCTCACTAGTTTCCACTCTTTTAGGCTTCAGCGCTTATTAGAGCACAGCAGAGCATGTCCTCAAAGCTGAATCACCTTTTTCTTGTTTTGTAGCCGTTTCAACTTGACAAGAGTTTTCTTCTGAGACTGTGTTTATGTGTGAAATGGCTGTAGTGCAGGAAGGGAGAGGAAATTTGTGAAGGCAGTGGATTCTGTGGTGGTCATTCGCACCCTTTGCAGGAGTGAGTTGCATGGCTTTGTGGATGCCGTAAGGGGAACTGGCTTCTCCTGGGGTAGTCTCTTAGTTTTGATAGCATGCAACTGTGACGGGAGCTGTGGTCATAGGGTGAAAAAAATCTCAGTAGGGGGTATGGGGATCACAAAGATCTTTGTTCCTCTTTTTTTTTTTTTTTTTATATTATTATGAGAGAGACTTTGAACTAAACTTTGTGTTCAGTGAAAAGCCAAGAGGTGGAGGAGGGAGCAATGTACCTGGGTAACATATTCAAGAGGATCTTCACAGGTGAGCCTTTGGGTTGCTGTCCTATAACAACACTGGGGGTAGGAAAAGATGTTTGGAGAAGTTGTGTCCATGGTAGCATCCTAGGTGTGACACAAGGAGAAGTTTGATGGTTGGTGCTTCTAGATGCTATGGAAGAGTCCAGGATAAATGTTTGTGGGTGTATGTCCTCCATCTGTGTGCAGAAGGGTTCACTGGTCAGAGATACGGTGATGCATACTTTCTAACATGCTCTGGCTGGAGGGGGACCTTGGACGCTGACAACTGAGTGTAGCATTTGAGACTTTGTCTGGCCACCTTCTTAGTGTGGCTGGCTTAAGAAAAAGCATCCTTTACATTTGGAGAAGGGGATGTGTGCTGAACTTGGCTGGCTAGCCTTGCTGGGCCCCCTCTCCAGCCGGTGAAGAGACATTGCTTCTGTGGGGGCAAATGGGAGCATAAGTCCCTGGGGGAATGTTTCTCTCCATTGAGGGTATGGCTGGAAGTCCAGGTAGATAATTCAAGAGCTCAAAGTTGGATAGTATGTATACATCGTCCCCTTCATCCATTTGCAGTCATGTCCTCACTTGTTCTGGGTTTGCTGCCTGTCCTGAACATGGCTGTTTAATAGTATGGCTCAAGGAATGAGGACAAGGAAAGAGCAGGGTGCCTGTGAAGTCATGGAGGAGTCATCTTCACATGACTGAAAGACCTTTTTCTCCCTTTTTCTGATTCCTTCCTACAGTCTATGTACTGTTTTTGTTTTTCATTTGTTTATTAATGGTGATGGCCATTGGCATTTAAAACAGAAACCAGAAAACACTCACATTTCATATGACATTAAGCACAAGCAATGATTCAGGGTTCATATATTTTAATAATGTTGGTTAAAGCAGTGTATGTGCATATTTCTTTATAAGCTATTGTGAATATTTATTTTTAAAACATTTTTCTTCATCCTAGCTAGTTTACGATGGCTTTTATTTATTCTTCATCTATCACTGCGCTGGTTTTGAGCTTCTGCTTTTATTTCTAGAAAATCTAGTAGAGTGCTATTCTGTTTACTTGCAGAAAAGCAGTATATTTCTGACTAATAGGCTGAAATAAAGCAATAAAGAGCCAGTGTCACAAATGTTCATAAAAACAAGGTTTGTCACCTGGGGAAAGAGGTACTGCTGCTTTACTCCCTGTTTCTGAATTGTGAGGGTTAAGTCCTGGTTTATGCACTGTGGTTTGGATTAATACTCTGTTTCTGATGTTAGTTAGAATCCGATGCCTCAGGAAGGCATGAGACATGGTGTGAGTAATTACTGAATAACCAGCCCAGAAAGGTGGTTTTCCTTGGGTCTGTTGGACAAAGATTTGCCTTTTACCTTTTAAAATTTTTTTAAAAAATTATCTTCTACTTTAAAACGGTATAATGGGGAATGTTTCACGTTCAATGTAAATGACTTTCTGTTTTTACTCTTAACAGTAGGCTATAGGAACATCGTGTTTTGTGACACTTAATTTGGAGTTCAGTGACTTCCCCCCCCCACCCCCCCCAAAACAAGATCTTCTCAATTTATGGTAGTTTCATTGTGTGCATTGTCTGTTTAAAACAGAGTGGAGTGGCATCTTCTGTACCTTCTCTGTAGCTTTTCTTAATGTATATTTCTAGTGTGTGCCCCCTTACTTCTTTCCTTTCATTTTGGCCTTTCGTTGCCATGTAATGTGGGAGCAAACTTAAAATGGTTTCAAGAGACCATTTCTTAATGTGAAGACTCTCCAGGGCTGTCAGAAATAACTAACAATTAGTGCAAGTACCGTTCTAATGCTTGTTTGGAGTTGAGTCACACTGATGCTTGTAGCGTGAATTTGTAGTACAGGGAAAACAGGCACCGTGTGCTTGGTGCTACACAGCTTCGGGTTTGAAGAACCATAAGGGAGATCTTAAGTGGGTGAAACCCAGGAGGAGGTAGTAAATAAAACAAGACTGAATGCTAATGGGTGTTTGGTATGAGAGAATTAAGCTGAGTAATCTGAGGAGGTGTTGAAGCAGAGGAAAACAAAGTAAAATGTCTGCTTGAGACCATATGTGAAGGTTGATGGTTATTTGGTTTGAAATGCATTACAAAAGCAAGCAGAGATGAACCTGTGGTTACAACTGAAAATAAAGCACCTAAAATATGGCTGAGGCAAGGCGGAATAACAAACCTCTAATTTCCTTAAGCTACATGAGATAAACAACTTGTAAATAAATGTGAAACAAGTTAGGATTTTATCCCATTTTGAAGAACAGTAGCTTTTAAAGAGTGAAAATCATTATGTTCACTTTATTTCTTGATTGCTTGGCTGAAGACAAATGGCTGGATTTTGCTCTCTGAGGTCATAAAGCTGCATTATGTGAAGAGCTGGTTATCCTGAAATTAGGGGAGAGGCATAACGTACTGGTATAAAGCGTAAGAGTTTCATAGTCTGGGAATGAGTGTGATAATGCAAATACTCAGGAAGCTGCTTTAACTTCTAGACAGTGTTTTCAGAGAGAAGTATAGACTCACTGCTACTACAGTGGAAGCCATGAAAACCACCAAGGCTGAGATAGAAAACCTGTGATTGATTTTGTTATCTTAATAGCCATGTGGTGATCCACACAAAGTGCTAGAGAATTTTAATTTCAAATGGATTGTTACTTTACTTGCATACTTTCTAAGCAATAAAGCTGAAATTATTTGTAACAGAGCTCAACTGAAGCAATGGATCTATACCAGCAGAGGATTTGTTCTTCAGGTTTCCTTTTCTGTATTCATTAGAACAACTGGGAAACTCTTATTTCCATAATATAATGCACTGGTTGTTTTGAGAGCTCATACCCAAACAATGTGCTAATTGGCGCTGACATAGTGCGGTGCATGTGGGGTCCCCTTGTGACTTGGAGTTATGGATGATCATATTTATTAGTGGCTTCAGAAATTAAACCTCTCATGCATGTTTTAACTGTGCTTCTGTAAGGACTGAGTGAATAAATGCATCATATTTTGAAACACGGAGTTCAGAGAGATTGTTCCATGTTACAAGATTTCTGGGCAGCTTAGACTTGCAGTGGAACTTTCCTTGCAGGTTCTTGTACTCAAGTGTTTGAAGCACTAAGATTGGGTTGCAAAGATGCGACAGAAGGTACAATATATATCCTGGTCTAATTTTGCAGTAAAGTAGAAAAAATTTAGCAACTTCTAATTGAAAAACAAGACAGATACTTAGAAAGAGGAGTGCCGCATGTAAACAGATGCCTGAAACTTATGAACTGAGTTGCATTTCACATAGTTTTTCTGCGTGTTCTGTTGCCAAGATGCTATGCTTGTATATTGACACTGCTTCTCTGCATTGTTGAATTTTGGGAGAGGAGCTGGAAAGAGTTTGGACTTTTTATAGCTTAGTAAAGGACAGTGAGCACTTCAGCAGTTTGAAATTTAGATTGAAAATTTTAACGTGATGTTCTTGAGAAGCTCAACAGGGACATAAAAATTGATTAAGACCTTCCTCCCTCTCCCCCTGCCCCCCCCCTTTAGGTTTCGGAATCAACTTGATTAGATGAACTACTCTGTTCTTAACTTTTCAGATTTGCTCAGACTGTCTCCAGAGTAAGGAAGATGATATTGCACTGGATTTCATTTGGTTCACGTCAGTGATTTCATGACTGTGAGAACAGAGAATGTGTTTTTGTTTTCAAATTAAAGGTTATGTTTTGGTGAGATCCCACACTCAAGGAGCGATTTCTCCAGTAATTTCTACGGTGAGTGAAAGCCTAACGTGTGGTTGTGTGCCAAGATTGATGTTTGCGTTCCTGCTGCTGAAACTGTCCTGCCTTGGGATTCACGTCATCTCTGGGCCGACTCTAACATGAGAGACATCGAAGGTATAAAACTGGTGGGTAATTAGATGTTTTACTGATGAATATTAATTCCATTATACAATTTAAGTATAATATCTGCAAATGGGAGTGAAGTGCAGAGTGAAAGAGGTGTTGTAGGCCTATATCTGTGAAACATGAATTAATTTGAATGATGTAGAGAACATTGGCAACTTCGGCAGTATTTTTGTGAGTGCTGTATGTGCCTCATTTTAATTGCTTGATGCTATTCTGCCAAGCTGCATGAAATTGAATAAGAGGAAACTTCCAATGGAACAAACAGGAAATGAAATAATAAGCGGAGTACGACACCTCTGGAGAGAATGGCGAGGGATTTGCAGTAATATTTGAGAAGTTATTAGATGTGAGAGTCCCACCTGTGTGCTCCAGCAGCCTTGTTTTTCTCACACCCTTATAAAACTGCATCATGGAGATGAGTGAAGGTGGGAAAGGCTCTATGCATGAGAAGCAGGGGCTGGAAGCAGAGGCTTTCAGAGTGGGATACAGAACAAGTGTTGTGTTATACCTCTTCCTTCCCTCTTTCTGTATCCCTCACCGTGGCGAGTTTGGATTGGATGGGACATAACCACAACAAACAAAGAAACAATAATTTGTGAATACCTGAGTCAACAAAGTCTGGTTTCCTATAGTACTGTTCTCTCTTGAGCTATCCACCCAAGCTGATATCCATCATCCCCCACTCCCCAGTTGCCCTTATACTTCAGTACCTCTCATTTTCCTCCAGTTCCCCATCATTACTTGCAGTCTCCCCACACATCCCTGAAAGCAGTGAGCAGTCCTCCAGCTCTTCTCCCTTGTATGCTTTGAGCCTCGTGCTGTAGATGGTTGAAACTCTGTCAGGCTCAGAATTTATTAGAGGAGCACAACCTGTCAGACTGCGTGGTATGTTTTCAGCCATCATTAGCTCAGGAGGAATGCCAGTTTTGGCTGACTTGGTAGGCTGTGGGTAAACTCTTCACATACTGTGCAAACATCACCAGCAATAAAGGCTTGTCTGGGTTCCCTCTTCTGTAAGGTGGAGGTGTCACTGTCATTATTAGGGCTTCTTAAGCTGTTTCCTCTAGTGCTCCTTCACCTCTAGCCTTGCCATCAAAAATGGAAGCACTTGCATAGGCTAGTTATCATCACTTTTACTGTTACACTGCCTAACCCTGGTCAAATGGGAGAAATTTGTCCCTTCATAAATAGAACTTTAGTATAAGCTGGAATTGTCTGCATTGCTCCTTCTAAAATGCATTTGCCTTGCAGTGCCACAGTTTGGTTAAGGCGGTGTGTTCAGCATGCTACCGGGATTTGGAGTATACAGAGAGAACCAGTCTGCTGGGTACCAGGCTGGTATATACTGTTAGTCAGTTTTCTGAATGCAATTGTATGTTAAGCCTTATGTTTACATCTTAGTCAATGTGCCTCTTCTCCCCCCCCCCCCCCACCTTGGTACAATGGAGTTAGCATTTCTGCTGACTGCAGCTCCCACTGGAGCTGATTGAGCTAGTAGTTCTGCTCTGTAAGCCTCCCGTTTGTGGTTTCCATAAAGTTGAAAGTAGTTCTTGGTGCTGATCATGTGTTTTTCTGGCCTAAAATTTCATCCCAATTTCATCTGTACCAGATAACCCTTCCTGAGTTTATCTAGTCTTTTCTAAAATTAAAAAGAAAGCCCTATCTGTGAAGTTTTCTTAATTCTAAATGGTCTCTGATATTTCTGCTAGAGTAAACATCTTTTGCTCTACATGTAGTCTACTTTTTGGAGTGAGTTTAATATGGGACTCAAGGCATCAAAAACATTTGGCTTACTGAACTGTAATATGGAAATGCTCTTTTTCTATCAATCAGGCCTGCAAGCTCCCTCCTGGTAAGCTGTAGTAAACTCTTAAGCATTGGGATTGAAGTTTTTCATGCCAGCTGCCTTTTTTGTTTGTTGTCTCATCAAAATGCTTAGGGTTCTTTTTGAGAAGTAATTTCTGGGGAAAAAATGTTTTGTCGCTTGCAAAAGCCCCTTCAACCACAGTGTCATGGGCTTTGCAGGGTAGGTTTGGCAGAAGTCTGCATTTTTGGAGGAAAATGGTTCTTTTGCTGCTTCTATTTAATTATTGCCAAGTTTAGAAGTCTCTGAAAAATATGTGTCAGTAATAAAATTCTGAAAGCCTACCTGTCATCTCTGTGCAATTGAACAGTGGATGTCCCATCCTCGCTGAGCAAGCAAGAATGTTGCATCCCAGGGTTATTGGGAGCTCAAACAGACCTTCCTAAGCAGTTCCCTGTTGCTGCAGGCTGAGGTTAAATTGCACCCTGAAACACAAAAGGGAGCTTCTGTTGCCAAAGCACCAAGTGACCACCAGGTTATTTCAATGCAGAAGAAATACAAGCCAGGCTGTGTCAGGAGGTGGGAGGAGGGAAGGAATGAGACGGTAAGGATTTTGACATGGGCCCTGGTGACTCAGGGTGGGAAAGGGAGGGAGGTTGCCTTGGAAGACAGGAGCTCGACTGGAAGACGCTGTGGCTGCTCAGAGATGTGTCTCTGAGCCTCTCTTTAGGTCCTCAACCTTCATCCCCCTCTGGTTTCTATAAGGAGCTACACAGGCATGAAAAGGGATCCCTGTGAGAGCCTAAATTCTGTCTTTGGAGCAGGGGTTGGGTACCAGGTCTTGCACATTGATTTCTGCCTGTCTGCATAACAGGAGCGCTGCCACTGCGTTTGCACTTTCAGTTCTCTCATGCAGAGATAAGTGTCTGTTGGCACTGAGATGGAGAGAGTGTTTATACTTTTTGTCTGGTAAAATGTGTACCTTATTTGAGCTCTGATTATATATGTTTTTACTCTGTTCTTGCATTGTTTTGGGAAAACATGTTGTTATTAGTAGACTTGCACCTGAGACGATTTAAATAGTATGAAAGTTAACCAAAACAAGAATTGTCTTGAGGTTGGGTTTTTTTTTATGTCTTCAAAGGTTTCATGTGATTGAGTTTGTAGTGTGGGTTTTACCGGTTCCACACAGGAGGCAGCAAATACAAATGGTGTGATCTAAAAGCTCAGCCAGTTTAAATTCCCACTGAACTGCCGCATTGGACACCAGTTTCACCGACTGCACTCGTGGATCCTGCTGACCTGTTAAGCTCCACTGCTTTATCCATGGCTGCAGCATTCCTAAGTATGTTTGGTAAAGCCTTGAGGCTTGGCTGGGGCTTCTATGAGGAGCCATATGTATACCTAACATCACAGTCACGGTCCTGGAGGGTTTGCCATCTGAATTCAGAAAGGCACAGCAAGTAAGTGACATGCATGAGCGGAGGGAAAAGAAGGAGCGAGAATGGGATGGCATGGTCAGATGTGGCTTGGTTTGGTGTTGAAGTCGGTGGGCCGGGCCACCCTGTCACCAGGTTCAGTCTCTGCTAACACCATCGGGTGCACCAAGTATTCCTCTGTGGGTGAAGTTTCTCCTCAGAAACAGTTTAGCTCCATCCCAGCATCAGTCAAACAATTTCCCCTGGTTCCTTTTACTGAAAAGCTGCACTAGAACTGAACTCTTTAGCAGTTATACCCCTGTAATTTTGAGTTTAAATTTATTTCTGCCCATATTAACAAATGTCCATGTATTCCTCTTTGTCCTCTGGTTTGAAGGACTGTTCTTTCTCATCTTGGCTTAGACAAATCATGGTGTTTTTTACATGAAAAGGCAAGGCTTTTACCTCCTGAGCATGCTTTACAGTAGAGTTGTTGCTGCAAGCGTGCCTCTGTAGAGACACCTGAAATAGCTCACTAGTTGACAGACTGCTAGCAGCACAGTCACCGGTCTAAAGGTCAGTGCCAGGTAACCAGGTTCATGCTCAAGAAGTTTCTTGGGTGGAATTTGCTGTTTGTGCCGGTGCTGTGCTGCCAGCTGCACCCAGGATTTTGAGGAGGCTGAAGAATCCATATTCCTGAGTTTGTTTTTCTACAGTAGGCTGACCAGAATCATTCACGCTGTCTGTAATTAAAGCAGTCCGTGTGCCTGGACGATGTTGCTAGTGGCATCCTGTTGTTGCCTGTGACATCCAGTGTTTGTTTTTTGTCTGCTTGCATTTGTCAAATGGCTTTAAGAGGATCCCAACCTGCTGAAGAGGGAGGGAGGCTGCTCCTTTGTGGGGAGCTATGGTCATGCACAGGCGGAGGAGGTTCTCTGTGAGCAGGGAGGGGAGTCTGTAGCTGAAGCAGAAAGAGGCTGTAGGGGGGAGCATGGAGAGTAGTGGCCTCCAAGAGGACTGTGTAGTTTTTTGCGAGTCAGAAAGCTCCTGAATGATCAAGTCAGGAAGCAAAGACCTGCCCTTGGAGGGGTTCAGTGGGCAAGGGGAGCCCAGGTAGAGTCCCTTCTTACTTCTGTTGTCTTCCCTACTCAGTTTGAGTATTCTAGTTTTTTTCTAGCCTAGCTTTCTCGAGCTTGAAGACCTAAGTCTGCTGCAGAAAACTTGTGGTTTTCTTTAGAAGGCTCACTATAATGTGATCCACCTCAAAGCTCTGGCCAACCTCAGGGCCTTTCTCCAAAACAGTTCTGAAAGCATCACCAGTTGCATTTGGCTGTTCTCGTGGCTGCACTTTCCTGGTCTCATGATGGTGCCATGCTGATAGTTTGGAATTATCCTGCACTGTAGCAATTCTTACAAGCACCGCATCTCGCACTGTTAAACCTTGTCTTTTGTTCATTGTCATGTTTTTCTTCCTTTCTGATGCTCAACTCCGTGTCCTTGCAGACCAGTTTGAAGAAACTTCCTTAGTAAGGAGCTTTGTGCCTGATACTTTCCACTTACTCGTTTCTCCTTAAGTAGTTTATCTGATTTATACATCTTATACTTTTGCTGACTTTTTCCACTTTTTCCAGTTTAGCCTATGCAGTGCTTTGGCAAATGATTTATTAAAATCCAGATATATTACATTCACAACATTTTTTTTCTGGGAATAAAATAGAAAAGAAAGATTTTGGACTAGTGTGACTCTTCCGTAATTCATTTGATTTCCTTTGTTTTCCATTCTTTCCTCAAGATTTGTGTGCTGTCTGTAGATGACTGATCTGTCTGTACTACCAAAATGACTTTTTTCCCTCTCTTTCCTCTCAAGTATAGGTACCATATTTGGTTTTCTTCAGTCATGTGGTACTCCCTCATTTGATGGATTTATTTAATATCCATGCTATCAGACTTGCAATTTCATGTACCAGTTCTTTTGGTGTTAAGTGATTAAGATTGTTCTGCCACCCAGACTTGACAGCAATAAGCTCTTTGGATTTTGCTTCCATCTCAGTAATTTCTATCTCTGAGAACTCATTCTTATTAGCTGTCATGTGTCTGGTCCACTGTTCAGCATCAGTTTGTGTTTTTGAAAATGAGTGGAGATAGTAATTTGTTTTGGGAGCTGTGCATACATTTCACATGAGGTCTACCCTACTCTAGTTAAGAACTTCATGCTTCTTTCATGTGCTGGGTGGTGGGCTTTTGGGTGGGTTTTTTGTTTGTTTGGGGTTTTTTGTTTGTTTTTAATTAGAATGTGGCTAAAGGACTGTCTCATACTCTATATTCTCTTTACCATCTGTCTCGTTCATTTTCAGCAATAGTGCTGTCATCTCTGTATCTCATGAACTCTGAGGATACAGGTGCTTGTGAGTTTTAGGATAGCAGAAGGAATTCGGCAGTTACCCTCTTCCATGTGTGAGGTCTCTTTTGACTGTTTCTCCTTCACTTGAAGTAAGTGCTCAGTTGGGGCTGGACGTTTCTCTTACAAGACTTTCTTCCTTCGGGGTAGAGGCTGATTTAATAGCTCTGGCACTGCTTCCTTCAAGAAATTCAACTTCACTGTACACACGTCATGGAGGGTCTCTGCTTTTTGAATGTATTTGTGGAAGTAAAGAAAACGATTGTGAGAGAGCAGAAGGATGATGTGGGTTGTCTTGCAAATAACAAAGAAGACAATGAGAGCAAGTGCATGCAGCTCTGTAACAAGGACGATGGACTGCAGATAGATCTTTTCATTAATCTGAAGCTAGATACTTCTTTTACTGTTGGGCCTTTTGTGACCTACTGTGGAAGAGGCCCAATATTTCTGAAATACTCCAGAGCAGTTCCACTGCCAGTGGGGCAGATCACAAATTTTACAGTGTTTCTGTGGAAGAATTTGAATGCATTGATCTCTCTTTCTGGTTGGTGGGTTTTTTTTTTTTTTTTTTTAGAAGGCTAGCAATTAGAGGCTTTGCAGACTTTTAATGTCAGCTTTTTCTTTCTGAAGAAAGTTCACACACAAAGGATGATCTGATCTTGGAGTGGCTGTAGAAGCAGCATGCTTTTTCAAAAATTTTAGCCAGCTCTAATTGCTCCATGCCAGGACCAACGACCTAGCTATACAGTCAGTCCTGAATTAAACTGCACCAGTCTAATTCTGTGTGGACAATTAATGGGCGCTTGTTACCTTCTGCAAGCAAATTAAAACTGCAAAGCAGCGGGGAGGTGTTTTTAGTTTTCATCCGGTGTTTCTGTGGAAATGCAGAAATTAAGAAAGGGTACTTCGCTTAAAAGGGCACAGAAACAATTGCAAGTGGGGTGCTGCAGTTGCTAGCTTTACTCAAAGGTCCACGTCTGCTGCCATGTGTAAGATGTGGTCACTGTGAACCATCCACCTGACGAACTGCAGCACTTTGGAAGCTGAAGCAGTTTGTGACCTGAGGAAGAGGATGAGGGCTTTACTGTACTAGCCTGATCATACGTCAGCTCTCCAGCCTGGTTTGGTGTTTTCAGCATCATGCAGTGTCTGCCAATTGGGTGTTCTCCTCCTCCAGAGAGGGGCAGAGGAAGATACAGAAGTGGAGGTGAGCAGCTACTGCTCATTGTGAGAGGAGGTTGGGAAAGTAGGAATAAGGAGCTAGTGCTGAGCGGTGGGAGGAAGATGACCACATCTTGTGTCCTGGTGCAGGAATATAATCAGGTTCCAGCTGTTAGTGTGTGATCAGACTACAAAAGAAGATGGCAGAGTTGGCCTTATGAAGAACCTGCTCGGTTCTGCCAGGGTTTGGTAGCTCCACTGCTGTGAGATTTAGACTGAGCTATGCTGTTCCCGAGTCATCTCAGCAGTACTGCTGTTTCTAGACATTGCCCGACCTTATGAGCCCTGGTAGGGCCAGGTTGGGTCCATGAATTGCTGCTTGGGTTTCTAGGGAGTTTATCACGTTGGAGCACTAGACCTGAAATGAGTCCAGATTTTCATGCTATGCTAATGCTGAGTTAGCCAGTTTTCCCAGAACTGGAGTGCTGAAGGATTCAGTGCAGATCCCCCTGTGTCTTTGCAGACATCACTACAGGCCTGTTAGGGCCAAATCAGGGCAGGAGACAAGTCCCTGTGAACCAGAGCTGACTCCATGTGGATTGTGGCTTTGCTCAGAAAGCCACACCTTTTTCCATAATACCTTATCATCAAGGTTCAGGTACCCTAACCTCAATTTTATTGGAGAAAATGGAGATTAGTTCCAAAAGTAAGTGGCTGGGGAAAGCAGTGTTCCCGGAGCAAACACAAAGGCAAGTTGGATTAGCTGGAGCTGCATCTGCAGTAGGTGGTTGTTTTGTCTTACAAAGACTAGTGTGTGTTCATGTGTATGATGGTTTTTTAGATGACATTCAATATGTTTGTGGAAGAAGTCTGCTGATAGGTAGAGGTGAGCCTATAGCAAGACTTTTCAGGTAAATGTTTTTAGCTGTCTGTTTTCTCAGTATTCAGGAAAGGATAGATGTTTGATTATGTATGTATTACGTACCATGATCATGTTATACAAATGCTAGGTAGGCTTCAAGTGTTCTGCAGCTTGCTTACTGGGAGCCAGCAGAACTTAATGGGATTTTTCCTTTTTTCACTATAGATGCAATCTACTTTCTACCTTCAGGATCATCTGAGAAAGCAAATCTAACCAGCTCCCTACTATTGCAGGTTCCCCATGCCTATTGACAGTCCCCTTGATCTCTGACTCTCCCTGTTTCACACCAGATTTGTGTCTTCCATTGTTCTGCTCTACAACTGGAGACTGTTGTAGGGTGTTGGGAAGTTTTACATCTGTGGTAAATGTGAGCATGGAGAATAGATGATTTGTGGATGCAGAAAGGATGCAGTTACTTGTTTTCTATTTGAGTATCAAAACACAGTCTCTGTAATGTACACTGGAGGCATACTCCTTTAAGCATGTGTTGAAGTCCTTGCTAAATTTTTACATTTGCCACCTTCTATTCTGTCCATATTGCCTCAGCTTCATGTGGACTGAATTTTAGCCACTCTGCTTAGCCAAAACTGTAAAAGCAATTAGCTGTTCCTCTGGATGGTCAGGCATGTAGGAGAGAGTGTGATGAGAAGTTGCCACTGAGGGTGTTGTAGCGCACGTCATCTTTGTGTGTGCGTGGACAGAAATGGATGTCCAGGAAGAACCCTCCCTGTAAGAGCTCTCAGCTGAAGATATTTTAACTGTCTCTTGCTGTGAAGAGAGAGAAGTGAAGGAACTGCAGTTCTGTCAATTCTAGAGACTTAAAGCATGGAGGACAACTACTAGATTTTATAACCTGTATAGTTGGGTGTTATGGTTTGGGTTTGGACCCCCCTCCCCACCCCCGTTGGTGGGAGGAAATGGTGGAGCAGTTTTGTAAACACTACTAATGCTCAGTTTCTGGAGTGGCACTGGATTTGATGAAAAACTTCTCAGAAATCCTGCAGTTTCACTCTACAGGATTCAATAGAACTATGAGGTTGATTACTTAAACGGTATTGGAAAGGCTGGAGAGGATGACCAGGAATGTTTGCTCTCTTTCATTAAAAAAGAATCAACAGCAGGATGCAGAACTTAGTGTTTTGCGATTCAGGAGTTTCAGGCTATGGTAGTAAATTAGAAGGTCAAATTATAGCAGTACTTTGATTTAAAAAAAAAAAAACAAACCAAAAAACCTGACCCAAAACATAAGGAAAGATGGTATGGTAGGATATTATAATTTCCTTTGTCTGAAAGTATCACTTTCATATATAAATGGTATCATTTATGAATGAGAAGCTGCTGAGTTGTATTTATTTTAGTGTGAGAATTTCATTTCTCTTCCAGTTTTGTTTACTGGAGGCCATCACAGTTTGTACAAGCAGTTATGTGTGTGTGAGAATGACTAATAGGGTGGCCGTTGTTGGTATATGTGTACTGAATCTCTTAAAGCTATTAGTTTAAATGCTTTAGGTTTATTATTAAAAATGTAGAATTAGATTCTCGCTTAAATAGATAACAAACATAACCTCAAGGAAATAAAACATTTTATAACATATTAGAATCTTATGGATGCTTAAACTAAAACTGTGTTTGCAAACAAGTTTTTTTAAAATCTGATTAGCTCTTAGTTGAAGTCTCTGCTCTGTAATGTTTGGATTGCCAGAGACCACAGGGAATACCTTTTTCTGTTGTAATTAAAATTGAACGGGGGCCTGTTTATGTTACGTCTTTGAAAGCCCCTCTTTGAAAGCATGCAGGAGAGCCCCCTTCAGCAAGAGAAATGCTGTAGGCAAATGTAGCGTATATTGATACAAGAATATGTTTTTTAACAAAGAAAGCTTAGAAACCAAAGTTTGACAACAGCAGAAATAACTGAAATGACAATTTCTTAGGCAAATGCACTAACCTAAAATCTATATAATTGATCACAACATGAGCACAATAAAATAAAGGCTAAGAATCACAAAATCTCATCAACTAAAAGCTCTGAAGTGGCTGGAGGGAAAGGGGTTGTGTGGAGCAGAGCGGATAATTATTCAGATGCCCGTGATCTCTCCAGCACAAACTCTGTTCTGTGCTGCCACGGAGGTCAGCGTTGCTTAGCCTTTTGCAGTCTCACTGCTGTAAATGCACTTGAGAAATCGTGGTTATATTGTGAAGGTGACCAGGTTTTAAGTTCACTAAGCCATCCCCCATCCCTAAGAGCTAAAATGAAGCATTTTTCTTTCTGGTCCTATTCTGAGACAACGGAATCTGTTCTGCTGCTCCTTAACATCCCCAGAGATCTGCATTGCTGTTGCAAGGGTTGTTTTCCTCTCTTGCCCCACTCTAACCTGTCATACCTCATGGGTGATGCTACATTTAACTTCTGCCTGAGACTTGAGAGTCTGGGTAGACTGTTCAGTCTTGGTTTCTTTCAAAAGCCTTTGTTGTGTTGCACCTGGATGCTGTTCGGCATTGCCCTGGGTGTCCCTGGAGGGTTTTGAGGGTGGGGGGCTGCAGTGGTGGCCTCTGTGAGAAGAGGCCAGGGCCTGCCCTGTGCTGGACACGGCCAGCTCCAGTGGACTCACCACAGGACACAGCTGAGCCCATCAGCCACAGGTGTTGCGTCTCTAAAAACCTATTTAAAGAAGTGTGTGTGGGGGGGAAGGCCAGACAGAGAGAGGAGGAGGGAAAAAGTGTGACAAACAGCAGAGGAAAACAGAGGTCAGAGAAGAAGAAGGAGGAGGAGGAGGAGGAGGAAATGCTTCACAGTGCCTGAGCAGATACTCGCTGCAGCCCAAGGAGGAGCCCACGCTGGAGACGAAATTTTTCCTGAAGGACAGCAGCCTTTGGGGAGAGCTCCTGCCAGAGCAGGGGAAAAGAGTGAGAGGGAAGGGGTGGTGGAGAGGAACCGCTGTGTACTGACTGGAATGCCCCTGTCCCCCTGCGCTGCTCATGGGTGGGGGGGTGGAGGAGTCTGGAGGAATGAAGTTGAGTCTCAGAGGGAGGGGAGGAAGGGTGTTGCTTTAATGTTTGTCTGTTTCTCTTGGCAACAAATTGAATTAATTTTCCCCATATTGAATCTGTCTTGCCTGTGAAGGTAATTTGTAAGCAATATCTCTGCCTTTATCTCCACCCACAAGCTTTCCCATCCTATTTTCTCCCCCCATCCCACTGAGGAGGAGGAGGAGTAAGCAAGCAGCTGGGTGGGCATTTGGCTGTTTGCCAGGTTTAACCCTCCACAAGCATGAAGTTCTGGAGGAAGAGGCATATACTGGTCTGCCACCTTATGGCAAGAAACTTCAGCTGTATATTATACCACTTGTTGCATATTAGGAAGAATTATTCTATAAAAAGCAACAGCAGCTGAGATCTGGTTGAATTCTTTAAAAATTACAGTATGAAATAGTCTTGTACTGTTTTTAATTTCAATACCTTTTTGGTTTATCTGGAATTTTGCTTAATCTGGATTATCTGTCATCTTCCCCTATTACTGTGGGTAGTTGAGAATTCAGTCCTACGGCAGGGCAGGGCTGTGGGGAGCTGGAGACCGGCACTGCTGCCACATCGCTAGGGCAGGGACTGATGGCCCCAGGGGGCTGGCATGAGGTCCTGGGACCTGGCCAGGGTGGGAGGAGCTCCAGGGGGCTGGGCAGGGACAGTCAGGGCTGGGGGTGCCTTTGGGGTCCTGACAAAGCCTGTCTAATATTTTGTTGATATTTGTGACAAAAGACGTATAGCAGTTTGGAAAAAAAAAAAATCTGTTGTAAAGTTGCACTGACTTCAGTGAGTTTATGGATGGCATTAACTCTACAAGTGTCTGTTTGCATGGTTTGGACTTTGATTTTAAGAGGTATTTCTCTTAAGTTCAGTATAAAGCAGTATGAGACATTAGGGATGTTTGCAACATGGAACAGATGGTGGTTTCTTTGGAGAAAGCTAGTCAGAGAGTTGCAACTCTCTAATTAAGCAGTTGACAGGTTGAGTCATCTTTTCTGAGCAGTCTGCAGCAAAATATAAAACCCTAATCATGGAAATAGTTAATTATAAGCATCATTTTGGCCATGCAAGTTGCTTCATTGAACTGAATGGGATCTCTCCAGCGATCAGTCACATGTGCTGAAGCATTTCAGGATTTGCATCTTTAATCTGTAAAGATTTAGAGCAAGGTTTTTCAAGCTCGGGCGTGTCAAAGCTCAGGGAGTCTAATTGCTGTTGACCTTCTGTGATACTGAAGGCCCTAAAGCCACAGTCTCCCACTTTGATACTAGTATCTAGCCAGTGCAGCACAATGGGTTATAAATTGTTCGGCTCTGAGGTTCTACCCTTAATTGCTGAATGTGCAGGTTTTTCAAAAGTAGTTTTGTTTCTAGCAGAACTTTCAGAGGCACCAGGACAGGTTAGCTGTTTAACCACCAGGTATTTGAAAGGAGGATAGACATTTCAGTGGCTAAAAATGCTTTTAATATCCACCGGGTGCCTCTACATCTTGTGAGCTCAGTTAAAAGTTTGAAATGAGATTAAGCCCAGGTAACTTCCAGCATTTTGGGGAGATTTGACTTTGATAAAGATTTTGAAACATCCCTGAAAATGTTTGTTGAGGCAGAAGAAGTGTTGCTTCAGTTTTGGGCAAGGGAAGGTGGTTTGCTCATAGCAGGAAGCAGTTACGGTATAGAAGAAGGATGACAAGTACATGAACTTGTCTTTTCTTTTCTTCTTTGCCTTTGAAAAGTGTAGGTGTATCCATTAAAATACATAAGGTTTTATCTTCCTCATTTTGAAATCTACGAATTTAAAGTAGCGGCACTTAAACCTTTTGCTCCTAGTTTCAATTCTAGAAATACTTGTCTGAAGGACCGCATACTTGTACCTCTTTCTCCTTCATGTTCCTGAGGACAGAATGACAGTAACACTTAACATTTTCTATCCACATGAGGAAACTTCAGCATTTTTCTTTCTCACATTATGGATAATTGTAATGAGTAAAGTGGAGGTTGAAGTTTGCTGAATTATAAAACATAGCTGTTTGATCTTGTATGAGTTTGTTGATCTGATTTGTAGTGGATCAAAAAAGGGCCATTTCTCATTATTTTGTGCTTTCATAGATGACATATTTTAGTATAGTTGAAGTGTGCTGTTACTATGAGAAGTATGGAGAAAGCCATAGGTTTTCTGTCCTCTGGCAGTATGTGTAAAATAAAAGTGAACCATTCAAATTAGCATGTGATCGTGTATATTCTAATCTATGTAAAGGTTTTGTTTTGAATAGGTGCATTTCAAATTGTCTCTAAGAACAGAAAAGCCTTTAGTATGTGGCTTCTATTCATCTGTGTTAATTTTTTTTTTTATTAACAGGTTGTTGCTTAACGTTATAATTCATAGTTCATTGATATAACACTGTCAAATGTTCTGCAGTGCTTTCCACAGTTTAACAAAACAAAGTTTAAGATACTGCTCAAGGACTGGTATCTGTCTCTAGAGCAACTAGGTGAGAATTACTGCAGAGATGTGTCTCTTCAAAGTACCCAGCCTTCTTGAAGTGTGGATATATTTGATAAAATTATACATTTCTTCACTTTACTTTTGTTTTTATAAATGTCTGTGTCTTGCTGCTTAGTTCTTCTAAATGTGAGATGTAGGAAATGGAACAGATGTTTGGATAACTACTTATCTAGCTCATGGAAGAAACGCGTAAAGTGGTATTCTCATTGTTATAATGAAACTATCATTACATTTGCTTGTGAGGTTTGAATTGGGTTCTTAACAGGAGCATGTTCAACAGGCAAAAAAAAAAATTAAATGGCATAAAACATCATGTGATGTTCGGATAATGAAAAATGTATCACTTAACAGTGTTTGCATTATTCAGAGTTATACACATACAAGTGTCTGCTCTAATCCCTTGCCAGTATGTTGTCTTGGTAACCAGCTACCTGCACACCTGCTCAGCTTCTGCAAGTGAGGGAAAATGGATGGTTATTGGCCACAAATATATTGAAATGGAATATAAAAATCTAGCAGAATATTAATATTTAATAAGGCTGTGCCTTCTAACTTCAGTGTTTAGTCTCTAGCAGCAAGTTTTATGCCTGAACAAAAAGAGATTTGACATCATTTGCGGTACTGCTTTCTGCAAAGCAGGGAGAAGTCAAATTCAAATTTGTACCTAAAGATCCTATAACGCAATGAAAGGATATCAGCGGTGTGTATATTAAAATAATATTGTGTTATGCTAGTGGCAGTCTATTGAGTGAATGTTTTGGAGTAATTAATAACTGTTGAGAAATTAATCACTTCACAAAACAGTTCCTGTTTGTCACTGGACTGAATTGTCAGTTCCATACAGGTACTGATCTGAGAACCAGAAACTGGGGGGAGGAAGATAAAATGCTGGTAGGACTGGCCCTGAAAATATCTTCTGCTTTGGCTGAACTTCATTGGCAGATCTCTACCTTAACCTGAAATAATTTATCCTGGTATAAATACAACCTTCTGCTGAATCCCAAGAACTTAACACTGGGACTTTGGGAGGTGGTAAAGAAGGCATAGAGCCTTGTGTGAGCTTTTCGTTCTTTAAACTTCAACTTTATGAGTAACTGCTAGAAAAATGGGAGTTTTGACTGACTAGTATTTCATAACTAGATCTAGAAAAATCTAAAGAAAGCAAAAAGGTGAATAAAATACCTAAACAGGTGAGAATAGATACCTAAACGGTGTTTTGGCGCAGGGGCACCTGGTGCACAATAGCAGCCAGAAATAAGCCAGAGAAGCTATGGGGCTGTGGTATGTATGATGCTGTGTGCAAACTGATTGTACCCCACTAAGAAATGTCTTCCTAATGCATGGCCAGAGTGAGCTTGCACTTACTGACTGCTGTAGTTGTAAACCTTTGCTGATAAACATATATACATACATATGTCTAGCCACAGATGACAAATAAAAAGGTATAATGCTGAAAAGGGCAACTACTTGAAGTTAACCAGATGCTTATTTCGATTACAGATTGTCTACTGGCTATGATAATGCATGACGCTCCAGTATTTCCTAAATCGAGGATATTCTAGACATCCATTCATATGGTATTACATACAGTTCTGAAGGTATAGAGGAGGCCTGGGCATGATTCTGAATCATGGGACCACACTGCTTTAGAAGGATTTCTCCTCGTAGTACAAAAATGGGATGCGTTCATGTCTTTGTTTATTCTTTCAGTTCTGTTCTAAAATATTAAGCATTAGGAAATGAAAAGTTATATGGAGTTAGAAGACCAACTTTTTTTTAAAGGGCAGCCTGAACCTGTATTCATGTTAAGGTGCAAGTGGCTTGTTCTAATAACTACCCTGGTGCTCCTTTACAAATGCCCATTACGTCATTTGGTTGTGTAACGCAGGGTCTTACATAAATGGCTGGTACAAAGAGCTGAACTGTGTGATCTGGTAAGGTGGAACTCAGCTTCCAAAAACAGGGCAGGAAATTTATTTTCTAAATTATGTGTAAACATCTTGTGTTCAAAAGCTGGTTTTAGTCTTATTGTTTCTGTTCATATTTCAGTATCCTTGACAGCACGCTAGGTACTGCCCACGCAGAGGAAGACAGTTTCATTGCCCTAATGTATAGAACCCATTGTTTTTGCCATGTGTCTTGTGGAAATGAATCATCGCAGGAAGAGTTTCAAACTTTAGCTATATTTACTCCTGTGCTTGCTCAGAAGTTTTTACAAGATCTGCAATCTAAGATGAACTGGATCTTTTTTTAGGATTGTGTGTGTGGGTATGTGTGTAATTTATATACATACACAAATATAAAAATGGAGTCCTGTAGATTTCACATGGCTAAGGCTAGCTATTAATCCAAGTCTCGAAAGGTGAATCTAGTGTTATTGTATTGGCAGTTCTGAAAGCTGAGGGCCATTATAGTTTTATATGAATTGTGATTTTTCTTTCGTTTTGTAATTCTCTGATACTGTAGAAATATACTTGTTCAGATGTACTGCTTTTGGCATTAGCTTGATAGGCTTGGACAAGTAAAAGGACAATTTTGATTGTATTGTACTTTACGGGTTATGTGGTAAGAAGCCCAAAGATTTTGTTAACTTTCAGATTTACACCTCAGGATAACCAGGTTGAAGTGGTTTTACTTTCACAGGAATGTGAACTTAATAAAATGACAAAATTTTGAAGTATAACTTCAAACCCTGTAGTTCAGAAGTATGAGAAAGCATAGCTCTAGCTTTTAGATTGGTTATTCCATCTCGGCCATGTGGGAAGGGTGTGTGTAACAGTGAATCTAGTTAAAATTACACCCTTACTCATCCTACTTCCCTCTACTAAGCCCTGGTGAGACACAGCTGGAGGGTTGGGTCTAGTGCTGTCTTTCCCAGTACAATATATGGACTTACTGGAGTGAGTCCAGCAAAGGGCCGTGAAGATGATGAAAGGGCTTGGAGCATCTGACATACAAGGAGGGGCTGAGAGAGCTGGGAGTGTTCAGCCTGGAGAAGGGAAGCTCAGGGAGATCTTACCCATGTGTGTAAGAGCCTGATGGGGGGGGGGAGTAAAGAAGATGGAGCCAGGCTCTTCTCAGTGGCGCCCAGTGACAGCGTGAGAGGCAGTGGGCACTAACTGAAATACAGGAAATTCTGTTTGAATGCGATAAAAAATTATTCTTTAAGGGTGATTGAACACTGAACCAGGCTGCCCAGAGAGTTTGTGGCATCTGCATCCTTGGAGATATTCAAAACCTGACTGGATGCAACCCTGAGCAACCTGCTGTAGTTGACCCTGCTTTGAGCAGGGGGTTTAGACGAGGTGACCTTCAGAAGTCCCTTCCAACGTGAATGATTCTGTTAAATTAGTCAGAAAGACATTGGTAATTGTATCAGTTCTGTTTATTCTTTCCTCCTGTCAAAGCATAAGCAGTGTATCTCTCATGTTAATGAACTGATGGTGGTCACTGTTGTATGTAACAGCGGTGTCCAATGGTTATGTTTAAAGACAAGCATGTACATTAAACAAATGCCTGTTTCCAGAATGTGTTTGGATGATGTGCTTAAACTCCAAGGTCCTTTCATTCCTAAAAGCTGAGTGTATACTTGCTTCATTGCTAGGTAAGGGCTTAGGAAATCAGACTCTCCGGCACGCTGAAATGAATCCCCTTACATGCACGCCCACAGCATGCAAAAAGCACGGCAGTGCTGCACGTGGCGGCTTGGGGCACAGGTGTGTGTCTAACTCCCTTGGCTTTTGGAAATTCTAGTTATTATCACCAGAGGACATTCTAAATTCCCTTCCAACAGCACTCTGTCTATCTGCTGGGTGAAGTAGGCAGGCAGGGTTTCAGAGACAGCCAGCCCCAACATGGGTCCGAAGTTCTCTTTCCATATTCTGCTGAACTATTTCTGCCTGTATCTTTTAAAAAAGCTTTCGTGTTTTAATTAATGTTTGTCGATAATAAACTGTGGATGTCAGGAGTCAGAGCAAAAGGTAAACAATGAAATAAAAGGGCAATATTTAAGGGCTGTGTTTTCAGAACCAGCCTCTCTGCACGTGTTTCAGCTCCAGCCTGTAATCATCAGCAGCTGTGAGGGAGAGGGGATACGAACATTATTATTGTAGTGTACAAACCTAGTTCTGAATAAACCCTTTCTTGCAGATGTGTTTCTGGGCACCAGCAGAAAATCTCAGTGTGAAGTGTTAGCACCATTTTATTATACAGGATTGTCATTGACAGTGCAGTATGGAAAGGAGCAATTTGCTTGTGTAAGGGTAGAATAAAGTGCCTTCAAGTTAAAAAAAACAACAAAACTCCCAAAACAACAAAACAAAACCCAAGTCATAACAAAAGCCAGAAGTACACTGTCTAGAATGCTGCTTATGACAGAAATTAAGTAGTTTTGTGCTAAGATGGGAGTTAGGTGTGCAGCTTCAAGAGGAACACATATTTTCACTACAGTACGCTTTGAAGTACCAGTGTAAATGTAGAAGTGACTAACAGCTCCAGGGGGGCAGTTTTGGCAAATCAAGATTAATTTGCTTCCAACATCTCATGGCATTGCTGAGTATGCCTTCCTGTGCAGTATTGTTCAGATTTTAGAGCACGTTGTGATTATTTGAGCATTTTGCTGGATCCATTTCTGGACTTCTGAGCATATAACCTCTAGAAGTAACTTCAGATGCACTTTGGTCCAGAAGAGAGCTTCTGAAGTCATGTATAATGGGGCCAAGTGTATGGGCATTACTTTTGTCTTTGTTCTGTGGTTGTTTCAGAAGCATGAGGAGGTACTAGTAATTTTTCATAGGTTTTGTATGTGCTGTGTACTGACAGCTTTACCTGTAAAGAAGTTGCTAATCATGCTCTAACATAAAGCCTTCCTGAAACAGTTAAGTCTAAACTAGTTTCCTTAAATGTATTTCAATCCATGTGATAATACTTCCATTAATCAAAACTCCAAAGATGAAATTTGATGGCTGTGTATGGAAAACTGAGATATGGGAAGGGGAGGAATGGTCTGTGTGCAGTAATTTTGCTAAGCGGTTGCAGACAGCGATGCAGCTGCGAAGGTCAGATTCGACAGAACCGCCTCCGTACCTATTTTCTGTTGGAGTAATTGATGTGAAGGAAGTGAGATTAGCCTTTAACTTTTGTGTGATGTCAGCAGCATATTTAAGCACATATTTATGTTTCTTCCTGTTACCAAGACATTAGAGAGAGAGGTGGTAACCACCAAATTAAAGCAGTTTTTCAGTGGTGGCTGCACATCAGCTGATTCCTGCACTGGGGCTGGGTGCTGGAGCGGTACGTCCCCTTAGCTGTGCAGCCTTCGTCTCCTCCCTTGTGATGGAATGCTCCTCTGGTTTTGGGACCTGCCACCCCAAATCCAGACAAGTAAGGGTGAGGCTGGTTTGGATGTTACTAATCTCCTAGTCTAATGGATTGTCAGTGTATATGCATAAGGCCAGGACATCTGATTCCTTCTTTATTTCCAGTGACTTAAATTTGACATTGCTGCCTGAGGAGTGTTTATTTTCTTTAATGAGAAATGCTTTTGAAAAAACAGTTTGTTTTTCAAAGATGAGATCATGATCGAAAATAGCACTGCAGCTATTTTACCACTGATTATACTGATAAGCTTTCTATCTTTTCTTTGGTCATCACTGTGGTAAATTTGTTAGGGTTAAAAATGAAATGATCAGTACAATCTGTCAAAGAAAAAAGAGAGTTATGGGTTGGTTTGAGTCTACGAGCAAAACCCGAGTGAAATGTTGAAGGTGAATAAGTTTTATACTGTTAATTCTAGAAGATCTTTGGTTTGAATTTAAGACCAAGCTAGATTTTGATTTTAGTGATACATCTTGAAAGCAGACAGCACAGATGAAGTCTTTATTAGTTGGTCTACTTATTTTACTGTGGTTGTGTTCTTCTCTGCACTGCTCCCCTCTCCATGTCCATTTGGAAAATGGTTGGTATAAATCACTGGTCATATGAAGGAAGCAAAAATGGCATTTTCAAATGAAATTTAAATGTTTCAAAATGTTCATAGTTTGTGGAAGCCCTGCACTTTACATTACAAGAATATACTAAATTATAAGTGTTAGTTATATTGACCTGATTTAGTATTTTTATGGGATGTGCAGTCTTTATTAGCAGACCTTGAGAAAGCATGAAACAAAACCCCCCACTTTCAGATTAGCATATAGTTAAAATCTAATTAAGGCAGTACCCATTATACAGGGTTATAATTTACAATTTAAAACAATTGCCTTGTAAATCAGCTAAATATGCATTAAAACAAACAAAAAAACTGTAGCAATTCTTGACCTTTTAAAATCAGAGTAATCAATCCAGACTTGTTTTCTGCTTTAATGCATCCTGGCACCTCAAGTTTAAATGCCAAATGGTGTTTCTTTTCTCTCATGTGGGTCTGAGGACATTTGTTGGAGAAGTTAAGCAGAATGACAGCTTGCTTTGTCTGATGGGTAGAGCTCTTGACTGTGCTGTTTTTACTTTCCTCCATAATAAGTCATTAATAGAAATTCACTGGCCTGCAGGGCAGAGTTAATTTGTCACAAATATTGGGTTGATGTAACAGGAATGGAATGCAGTAGAATAATGGGGAGGGATTTTTTGGATGTGGGCTCTTTTTGACTTGGTGATGTGAAACATTTTCCAATAAAGAAGTTCTGTCTTAACACAGTGAAATTTCCTTACTTTTAAGTAATTGTGCTGTGTTTGAAAAAGCATGTTCACTGCTTTATATGTGAACAAAGAGAAGATTTGGAGGGGTTTTTTTCTTATGTTTCTGTATTGCCTAGTCAAATATTTCAATGCTGATGAAAGTATTTTTGCATATGAATCAGTGTTTTCATAAGAGTTGCTATTAATCAAGTATGTATTCTGAGAAGAAATATCTTTACTTACTTGGGTTTTTTGTTGTTGTTGTTTCCCAGTTAGAAAATGTGATTTTCTTTTTCAGGATTTAAATTACCCAGGTTTCACTCTTAAGGTGCTTTTTCCTCAGTTTGAGTAGTCTAATACTATAATTTTCAAAACAGAAAATGCTCATAAAAGGAATAATTTTTGAAAAAAAGGTAAAAGATGTAAATACCATAATGCAAAAATTGCAAAGCAAGACTAGGACCTATGGTAGTTTCTAAAGAAAGTTCACGCAGGTCTTGCATGCAACAAGTTGTTTCCAAACTTGCTCTCCTGATTTAGTAGCTAGTCTTTTAGATCCTGCATTGTTTTTTAATTGGCTAAGTGAAGGAACCCTGATTATTTTCTGAGTTGCTAAATTAGTGTAAGCTGTCAGAGCTGCAGTGTTGATCTACTGTTATTTAAATTGATATTCCATATAAGACTTTGCCATTTTTTAAAGATTAAATCCTTATTTCTGTCATGCTGGTAAGAGAGGCATTTTTTAACCTGGCTGTGTTTAAAAAAAAAAGCCAAAACAATTTGTTGTTGTTGTTTGGAGAGTTGTCATCTTTCATCTCATCCTTCTGTGATTTAAATACTTAAGATCTTTGAAAAACTTTTTATATACCTTAGAACAAAGGTTTTGTTTGTGACGTGAGGTCAGAAAGCAAGCCTGTCTGGTCTAAAATGGCAGACAGGGTGACTGTGCTTCGTGCTCAGATTGTCTCGCATAAGAAGTTATACCTTAAGTGGTTATCAAGGAGATGGCAGCATGTTTTCTGCCATCTTCATTCCAAGCTGTATTCATTGATAGGAAGTAGGAATGTAGTTGTAGTTTCTAGGACTGTGCTTGAGGTGGAAATGTAATGTTATCTAAAATGAGGTACAAGTTCCTTGGACAAAGGCATAGACTACCCCTTGTAAAAGCTTGAATTTCTTGCTTGTAGTTAGCATTTGACAGACTTTCCAGCCTTCCTAAAATGAAGATGAAATGGAAGAGAAGATCTGATAGGAACTCCTAGGAACTGTTGTTGATCCAACTGAAGTTGATCCAGTGGTGGTGAAAGTTTGTTGTAGGGTAGTTATTTGTGTGGCTTATAAAAGAAAGATGCAAACTTGGTCTTTCAAACATAGATTTCAATTTCTGTAAAGCAGAAGTACTTATTTTCAGGGGGAAGAATTGTGAAGAAAAAGTGGTGCTGCGTTCATAATACCAAAGATGTCCCTGCCCACGGCAGGGTGGTTGGACTAGATCACCTTTAAAGGTCCCTTCCAACCCAAACCATTCTATGATAATATGTAAGTGAGGACATGGTACGTACCAAACTTTGGCTTAAATGTGAGATCATCAAAATGGCCTTGTGAATGTTTGCAGTTGGCACTGTCTTACACCCCTTTGGATCTCAGCCGAAGGTGGTAACAAAAGGACAAATGAACAGTAAATTTTACTTCAGAATTGTAGTAAGACAAAGCAGATTATATTGCTTTATATTGGTTTGCATGTGTATAAAATTCTGCTACACTATACACTTCAATTATAAGAATAAAAGAGGAAAAGAAAATGTTTCTTTTCAAGAAGGTGTGAAAGGGTGAAATGTTTAGAGAATACTTCTGGCACCAGAGTAACCATTACGAGTTTTGATAGCACTTGCTTTTATTTGTTGCTTATTATAATCTGTGTTCGTGATGGTAATTCTGTAAGACAGAACCAGAAGATGACGTGCCTTCCCACTGCTTGATATAAATCTCCTCTGATACAAAATGAGTTGAGCTGCAGTGAACTTAAATGCTAATGCTGAAGACATCAGGCAACCTGCTGTTTAGTATCAGAAAGTTTTAACTTTGGCTTACTCCCACATCTTCCTTGTTCCACTATAAATTAAATTGGTACCTCACTATGACTAATTACAAAAAGCTGTTCCTATTTGCAAATAAGGAAGTTGTATGATCAAAAAAGTCACTAATAACAGGCATTGCACCAAGTCAGTGCATGCAATGTGGTGCAAGCTTCAGTCAGCCAATGAATAATCCTAGTCCTGCTGAAAGAAAGATGTAAAAAATTGCCAAATACTTTTGGCTGTATGGATGTGACATTCTGTCTTTAGGAGAAACAGGCAGTATTTTTCTCAGGTTCTTAACCTGTATAATGTCAGAATGTATTCTATATATAATATTGAATATTGTATTACATAATTATTTTCTACAATACATGTTCATCCTTTCATGAATTACTTTTACTTTGAAAATAATGACCTTTCATTGATAAGGTATCTGAGCTTCCTTCCTTTCTCCATTCCATGAACTTTTATGTAACAAACTGAAGTACATGGTAATTAGTCTTTCATTTAAGCCTTTCAGAGGCTTAAATGGTCTAGCTTGTTCTCCCATTTTCATCCAATCAACAGAATAAAATTTTGATATCTTTACTTTCCTTCAGAAGTCTGATCCTGCTGAATAATTCTGTTTCTTAAACTTTGCAGGATTTAGAGGATTGGCTAAGTGTGGGAGGATACACGAGACATGCTTCTTAGGTGGGGCAGGTGTAGCTCATCCATAGTGAGCTGCCTTGAGTCCCTTACACCTGTGGAATGAGGGGAGCTAATCTGGATCTGTCTCCACAGTAACTCAAAGAAAATGCTGAAATCAGGCACTACATCTGGTGGGGAAGTTCAGGCCTCCTGGAGAAGGTGAAGAAGGACTAAGGAAACTTGAATTTCTGCTTTGTATCCAATGGGGTGTTTTGCAGTTCTTGATTTGAAGCTGTCATTTTCTTGTTTAACTACACAAAGCAGGTATAGTCTGACCCTAGAAAACATTGCCTGTTTGCATGCCCTCAATCCATATTACTTTGTCCTCTCTATCATTGATATACTATGTAGTAGGACTGAAGTCATTATAGTTTAAGTCCTCCATCCGCTCTTTCCCACAGCCTATTTTTCAGTCAGCTGTTCCTAAATCCCATCATTTAGATTCCATAGTTTTATATGGAGTTGTGGGTTGGGCAGAGCCCATCATATGCTGATGACTTGCTGAAAGGTAATGCTCAATTCTAACTCTGAGCAGGATGAAGAAGGTCTATCTCCTCTGAGAAGGAGTTTCTTTAAATGCATTGAGAATTCTGTGGTGTGCTTCTTGGTTCATTTGAAAGAGTTAGTTATAGTCCTGGGCTAAACTAGTTGCAAGGCTGATTTATTTATATTTCTGTTATTCGTCTGGTAGGGCACTAATTTGATATTAAAATTATATCTTTGGTTTACCTTGGGAGATTGAGAAATGAAAAGTTTTGAAAGTATAATGAGAATCTCCCAGTCTGTTCCTTCTTTCCTACTTTTCTTAGATTTTACATTAGTGAGTTGTATTGTCTGCTAATTTTTTTCTATTATTTTGATTATAGTTCTCTGAAGGTGGTCCTACGTCATGCATAGTTGTAATTTTAGCTAAGGTTTTCTGACATGTTGCTAGTTGGCTCCTAGCAAAAGTCTCAACTTGGGAAAAGAAGCTTTATCACTTAGTTCTGATTTTAATAGCTGCTATTCTGAAGTATTATGGAAAGAGTAAGAGAAAGACAGTTTCTCACTGAAAATGTCAGTAAAGCACCTTGTTTTGTGATTGGCAATTTCTTGTTGAAGAAGAATGAAAAGTGTTTGCATGTATTTTTATGTTCTGTATATTAGTGTATTGCTACAAATTTTTTAAACAAAGGTGAGCTTTATTGTTGAAATTTAAAATGTTAAGTGTGTTTATACGTATAGACAATGTCTTGGGGTGTTGGCATCATAGTTTAAACAAGTTAAACGGTTAACCACAGTTCAACGGTAGTTACTGTGGTTTAAGAAATTAATTTGAGCAAATTGGTTTGTTTGGACTTTGTGGACCTGCTTTCAGCACGTGGGATAATGCAGTTCAGCTTCAGGTTTTGTTGTTGCAGGCATTGGAAATACTTTCAAGAAACTGCAGTGAGAATGTGATGAAGAACAACAAAAATATAATGTAAAGAAAAAGATCTGCACAGTTTTCTAAATGCAGATGTAAGGGTTTTGCTAATCTGCACAGATTAATAGATTGGATGGCTGGAAAGGAACTGTTGTCTAGTTTCTGTTCTTCTTTGATATTATCTGCAAAATGGAAGGTACAGCAAACTTTTCATTTTGTTAATAAATAATATTTCTGTGTCCTTTCTTTGGCAAAGTTCAGTATTGGTTGTTAATGTGATAATTAAGCTATTTAAAAATAGTTTTCCTTATGTTGGAATGGATGGATATACGATGCATACGAATATTCAAACTGTGGTATTTTCCTTCTATTTATAACCTTTCTTTGGTCATTGGATCCTTGTTCTGAATATATTTATTTATTTTTGAGATGTTTGTAAAGAACATCTCCAGAGATTGTTAACATTTGTCAGCTCTTGGAATGACAGCTCCAGTCACTATAGAAGACAAGTAATTTTCCTCTTGAAGAAAAGGGATGCTAATCTCCACCTACAGTAACATGTTTTGAGAAACATAATGCACTAAGAAAATGTACCAATTACTTGGCTGAAAATTGCTTCCCTTCCACAAGATAGACAATCATAACATTTTTGGACTTTTTTTTTACTAGTTTCATAACATAACTCCCTCTTTTGCAAAGTAAAACTTCATTTTTTCCAGAACAGATGAATGGTCTATCAGCTATTGGAGAGGCGTTGACCTGTGGTGTGGCATTTCAGATTTCAGTCCAGGTTATGACCATTGTCCAGGCTCTGTAACTAGAAAACAAATATGCTCTGCTTTCTTAAGAGAATTAATAAGTAATGAGCCAGTGTAGCACTTTGTCATGGTTTAACCCCAGTTGGAAACTAAGCACCACACAGTTGCTTGCTCACCCTCCCTGCCTGCCCCCCCACCCCCGCAGTGGGATGAGGGAGAGAATTGGGGGGAAAAAAAAAGTAAAACCCATAGGTTGAAATAAAGACAGTTTAACAGGACAGCAGAGGAAGAGATAATAATAATAATAACGATAAAAGAATGTACAAAACAAGTGACAAACAATGCAATTGCTCACCACCTGCTGACCAATGCCCAGCCCGTCCCCAAGCAGCGATCGCTGCTCCCTGGCCAACTCCCCCCGGTTTATATACTGAGCATGATGTCCTATGGTATGGAATAGCCCTTTGGCCAGTTGGGGTCAGCTGTCCCAGCTGTGCCCCCTCCCAGCTTCTTGTGCACCTGGCAGAGCATGGGAAGCTGAAAAGTCCTTGATTCAGTATAAGCACTACTTAGCAACACCTAAACGATCAGTGTGTTATCAACATTATTCTCATAGTAAATCCAAAACGCAGCACTATACCAGCTACTGGGAAGAAAATTAACTCTATCCCAGCTGAAACCAGGACACACATATATGATCCCATGTGTTTTACTTGCACAGCTCTAAGGGTAGTTCTTACACTGTTGCCCATGATGGGCAGCTTTTATGGGTGGGAAGCTGGTTTTTAGGTGTAGTTTCTTAACTGGCTTTCAGAAGCCCATTACTGATTTCTACCTACAAGTAATGTAGGGATAGTAGGTGGAAAGTATACGTATGTGCATGCATGCGTGTATACCTCAATATAATTATTTGCATATACTAAATATACTAAGCCAAAAGAGTGAGGAAAATGGCAATTATATTAATGAAGTTGCTTAATTGCTTATAATGAAAATTTTAATTTACTGCAATCTACTGAAACTATCATTGACCTAATAAAGATTATACCCTTTTGCTTGTATTGTTTCCTGTTTAAATCAGCAGGAGTATATTAAAACAAACTGCTTAATTGTTGAGAAATTAGATTGAGATGTAGAAGGAAAACAAAAACATAGTAATATAAAAATTGACTCTATTTAATAAGCAGTTAGACAAAATTATCTTTTTTAAGATGTTTTGTGCCACAGGCTTATGACATTAGCAAATGAGTCATATCAAGTCGCTTTACTTGGAAAGATTTCTAACATTTCATCTGGAAGCCATTCACAGTCATGTCTTCTAAAAATACAGAACTCCGTTGGTTTCATCCCCAGTCTTATGGGCCTCTCAAGGGGCAGAAAGATGTGCAGTAAATCGTCTTTAAGGGCAAGGGGATGTAAAGGAGAGAAAAGGCTTAATTACAGTTCATTCTAAAGACCTGTTCTGTGATTAACAGGCCATTAACCTATGCCAATGAGTAGTTTCTTCCCAGGGCAATTTTTGTTGTGGGACTAACTGTAAACAGAATAGTTGGAGTTGTGTCTGGTCCCTTTCTGTAATGTGCTTCCTCCCATCCCACCACTGTGCTTTCCTGGTGCTCAGACCCACCTGGGCAGCACGTTCCTCCTTCCTCTGCTGCCGTCACTTCATTAGTCTTGTCTCTTCATCTCTTTGAGACCCCGCTTGGTTAGCAGCATAGCTGTTAGCTGCTCTTGCCCTCTACGAGGGAACTGACAAAAGGAACTGCAGAGATGGAAGGAGGTGAGAAAAGTTTTGGCTGAACTTGGGCTGAAGTTCGAGTCCTGTGCAGAGTTGCAGGAGCAACAGTCTCCTAGTAGGACATAATTGAGGCAATTAGGAAAAAAGTCATGCTAGCATAAAGGCTGGAACATCTGTTTAATGGTTTAGAAGAAGTTCGACGTTCGACTTCACTAATGGCACTGAAACTTTTTATCATTAATGCTCACTAAAGAATGACTCACTCTCTGATGTCTAACGACTTTTTGAGAAGGACTCTTCCAGCTGGAGCTCTGCAACTGTTGCATTTGAAGTCATAACACTCCTGGAGAATTCCAGCAGGACAAAACCTATTTGGGGGCGGTTTGTTATGCATATTTTTGGCATCTGACTAATCCAGTTCTATTTCTTGTTGTTGGTCCTGGTTATTGGCTGTATTGGTACCGTGTGCTAGTGCATAACTCCATCATAAGAATTGAAACATCTCAAATGCTAAATAAAAGTTTTATTTAAATTCTTTTTTACTTAGTCTATACGTGGGGAAATACACAGCTGAAGTAAAGGCTTTGTGTAAGGAGGATTGCTGTATTATCTGTAAGGCTGGCAATCCAATTAACTGTTTAACAATTTGAATATTTTTTCTGGAAACACTCTTATTTTTTTCCCCTCTTAGCAATTTTCATTATCCCTGTGTTACTTTTAAGTTAGCTGTATCTTTGGAAAAGTAATAAAAGCTTATTTCCTTTGTAACTTGGTTTGTATACTCATGGCTGTCACATTAATCTGGTGTTAGTATTAGATTTTAATAAAAGGCTACATAGCAAGAAGAAAGAGGCTTGCTGATAGTATAGAATATTCCATATAATTTAGTTTTTTATTTTTAATATTTATGGTTTTGGTATATTGTGAATGATATTGGACTTTGCCAAACATCTTTTATAAAAAAACAACCAAACAAACCCCCAAATACAGTAGTTACTTTGAGGCAATACTAAGGCAGTGACAAAAGAAAAAAGCTGAAAGGGTGGAAATCTGCAAAAAACTCATCTTTTACCTAGCTTTGGGATTCAGGGAAAGGAAGAGAGTATTAACAGCGAAGTTATGTTGCTTACTGGCAGTTGCGTTTTCCATTTTAAGTTTTGATGAAGTTTTGCGTATTTTTGGGAGTTAACATAAAACAGCATTTCAGAATGGATTTGGGGGGCATGTGTGTTAGCATTCTCCTGGAATAGGGCATGCTTGTATAATTAATTGCCACCGCAGGCAGCCAGCTCCCTTCTCTCTGTTTCCATGTCTGATGGGGTAGAGGCAATCTGATGGCCTTCCACTTCTTGGTAAACAAATGGATCAGTTCAGGGTGCTTCCTACCTATGGGGCTAAGGTTTGGCTGGTCTCACATTTAAGATGACAGGTACATCTTGTTGGGTGAGGCAATCGTAGGAAAGAATATGGCTGAGGTGGTACTACTTAAACAGTCAATTCACATATGCCCTGCTCTTGCAGGGGAGAAGGAGCTGGCTATTAGTAATTCCTAAAAGTTATTGCCATTGCCTTATTTGGCATTCATCATGTAAGCTGTTGTGCCTTTTTTCCTAAAGTACAGTATTATAGTTTTAATGAAAACAAGGGGGAACCCTTTGTCCTTTCCCAAAGAACTGTTAAAATCAGTATCTTCATATGTAAACTTAATTTAATATCTACTGTTGGGGGAGGAGAGGAAGGAAGGGAAAGACAAGAAGAAATCCCGTTTTCTGTTGAATTCCAGCTAACAAAACTAAACTCTGCCAGTATTGGATGTTCAAAGTTAATATGGCTCCTGAAGATCCATGTTTTAATAGTGCTTGTTATACTGGCCACCAAATTCCACTGAAGCCAGTTGTTTTTGTATATCGCAGGACCTCTGGAAATTGAGATAAAGAGAAAAGCTAAACTTAGACCATGTGCAGAGTTATGGGCTTGCGATACCCTGAGACTGGAGACGGATATCAGTGCAGGGGCTTCTTTCCTACTCTCCAAGCTGGACTTCCCTCCCTCCCCCCCATTTTCTATGGGGACAGTGCTGTAGTACAAGTTTACAAAAGGATGAGCTTGGACACACACTAAAGATATACAGCAGCCTACAGGTGAGAACAATGACTATTGCTATGAATTCCCAACAATTTGATTCATTACTAAGAAAATGAGATGGGGATCTGTGTGTGCACGTCCATATGCGTACTCTCATTCTTTCTAGTTCGTGTGGGTTTTGTGGATACTTGTAAAATGTATATATGCTTTTTCTATTAGAAAAATGTTTCTTTGATAGCTATTACTGCTTACAGGTTCTTGTCACTGTCTGTATATACGTTGGCTTCAGATCTTAGGAGAATTCGCTGTAATTTATTCTGCAAATGTAGTGTGTGAAGTAGTCTAGGGACATAATGCTAAGTCATAATTAAGTACAGCTATAATAAGCTCTACGTGTTCCTAAAAGTTAATAGTAACAGTAAAGTCTAGGGCTGTGACTTTTTTTTTTTTTGACAGATTTAAAGTAATTTCAGCAAGGTTCTTTGGAATCTGGCTCCTTGGAAGTGTCCAGGTTAAAAAACCCCAACAAAACAACAAAGCTCTACTTTTCTTTCCTTTTATCTTTTCCTAACAGCAAGAATAGAAGACAGAAGGTTTAGTTTTTCCAACATACTTTCATAGGTCTTAAAATCAAAATACAATTGATTATTTTCTTGAGAGAGATTTACTTTATAATTGTATTTCGAGTTTTGGAGGTCTCAATACTCTTTGCAAAATGACTACTGCTAATCTGTTCCACTTTCAATGGAAAATATTTCTGTCCACTTACGTTTGAGAGAGCACACCAAATGTTTGTTTGCCTGGGAGCCTTAAAAGAAAAGCGGAGTTCTTGTATGGCGGGGAGGCAAGGCAGGGTGAAAGCGTCACACATATGGTTTGTGTGTGTCCTTTCTTGGAGATGATAACCTCCTTTGGTTTATCAGAGGCAGGTCCTGCTGTGGGGGGGGACTCTGCTTTTATAGCCAAGATTCACACTTGGGTTGTCCAGCTGGGCTTTTTGTTTCTGGGGCTGCTATTATTAAAATCTGGTTTGGTAGGTGAGCAAGAATGACACTGGTTATGGATTACTTTGAGTTAGTGGTTGTTAGGATGGGCATGTGGCTTTTATCTCTTCTGGAAAACTTGATATGAGAGTCAATGAAGTGTTGTAAAAGTGGCATAATGATGTTAAAGAAGTATATATCATTGGTAACCTCAGGATATCTTGATATCTAGTTCGTGATTGATGGGCTCATGGGAGAGAGGAGAGGAAAAAGTAGCAGTCTGCTGCCCGTCTTAAATTTCTAAATGCTATACAAGATGTGCAAGAAGTAAAGAGGAAGAACTGAAATCCTTATTAGGTAGTCAAAGTTATATCCTATAACAAATTTGTTGAAGTGATTCAGAGGCTTGAATATTTATTTTGCTGTATTAATAGGAGTGACATTGGTTTATCAAGGTTGTACATGCTTGCTCTGAGGTCCAGACTGCAGCTGAATTTGCATGTGGTAGTCTATGGGTAATCATTACAAGGGAAAAAAGGGATTTAATGGTGATCTTCCCTTGTAGCTAGCATGATTATTGTAAATGGCAGAGGGGTAGAAAGAGGAAGAGAAAGATTTTTGTTGTATTGGCTGATCCTGATGAATGTCATCCTTAAGCATTTAGGGAAATGGGTGAAATACTCATGTTCAAGAAAACATCGAGGGAGGATGAATTTCAGAAAGATGGAAAAAGGTAATAGAATGGAAGTGAAAGAGGAGAATCAGAGAATTGCAGACAATTTACCTAACTTAAATTCAAGAAAAGTGCTGGAGTTCACAATCTTTGGCAAATACTTTGAAAAAAAAAATAAACCAAAACCCAGGGTGTCTTGATTGAAAGCAACTCTTGCCAAACCGGTCTAATTTAATTTTATGAAAGTGGCAGGCCTTCTAGATGTCAGAGAAGCTGTAGATGAGATGCATCTTGCCTTAAACACCTGGACACTTCTTTATGCATGCTGTGCTTATAAGCAAGCAAAAGAAATACATGGTAGATGAAACAGCTGCAAGCTGAATCAACCAGTAGTTAAGAAACTGTGTAGACTAATTGTGTGAAGCATCTGCTATTGAATAGGGGGCTAAATGTGTTTCTGGAGGGTTTAGTTTGGGTCTGCTCAGAATACTTGCCTACTTTGCAGGTGATCGTGAGGAAGAAGCAGCAAGAAGAACTTTGGAGGACAGGATAAGCGTAAACACACTGGAGCAATAGTCCATAAAAAGTTGGGTGAGATTTAGTAAGGACTATTGTGGTGTGCTACAATTCGGTATAGTTAACTGCAGAAATACAACTGCTTAGACAAAATTGAAGAAAAGGTTATAACAACTGTATTGGATACTACACTAAATGTGAATCAACACTGTTCTGCTGTTTAAAAAAAATTATAAACATTACATTATGTATAATAGGATTTTGGCTGAACTGATGTATCAAGTTTGGGGCACTGAATTTCAAGAAAGATGGGATAAACAGCAGAATCATGAAGGTAAGAATAATAGAGGGGAAAAGGAGTGGTTACAAGACTTATTGAGACTAGGAGAAGCAGTGAGTTAAATTGCAATGAGAAAGATTCAGGTCAGATGTTAGGAAAGGACTTCTGTGGAAGTGAGTGAAGCAAGTAACCTCATCAACCAGCCTGGGGAGGGCTGTGGGGTCTCTGCTGCTGGAAGTCTTAGTTGGAGAAGTTACACTGATGTCTGTAGCAGAAGTGATTGATCCTACCAGGGGCAGGGGCTGGATTAAATGACCTTTTGAGACCTTCTTAATGTGTCTTCTTGTTTTCTGGAAAGTTTTCTTTAAAGAAAAAGAGCAAAATAAACATCTATGAGTCAACCAAAAATGTTATAGAGCAGTATTCCTCAGTAATATCTAGCGTGGCCTTTTAATATGAGATTGCTTCTGGGATTTCTCACTCATCTGTTTACCAATTACTATTGTTATCTTGATTGTTTTTTCCTAGAGAAAAACAGAACAAAACCCCACCCTAAGTCATGAGGTTTCTAAAGGGAAGAGAAATGTCAAAAATGTAATTCTTTTGGGAAATTGAATTGCCGAGTCCTTTTCTTGGTCTTCCCTGCAGTGTGTCATACAGTGTTTTACTCTAGTCTTTCAGAAAACAGTACAAAATAACAAAGTGTATAAGGTGTCAGTTTTCCATTATCTCTATTGCTAACTGCATATTCTGTTTATAGGGACTTGCTGTAGCATAGCATGGTCCAAATATTTTATTATTCAGGAAGCAGCACTTTAGCTTATTTACATGACAGGGAACTTTTTAAAAAATCTTTTATGTTGAGTTACTGTCAAGGCAGCAAAGCATATCACTGGTAACTTTATTGCTGTTATCTAGCTAAATATTAATGATTTTATTTATTTATTTTAACTAGCCCCATACTGTTGGGATGTGTATCACTATGCTTAAGAAATCTTTTTGGGCATTTTTATATTGACATTCTTCCTTCGTCTCCCTTTTTCAAATGGATGTGCATTAGGGAACAAAAGTTGTAAATTTAAAAGTGTTAGATGGCACACAGCAGTGACATGAGCATTTTTCTGTAAAATGCATCCTTTTATCTAATTTGTTGCCTGCCTGCTTAAGGAAATGAGGCATATGCCATTACTCCATCTCTATCTGTGCTCTAATAGCTTATGGATCTTTTGGCCAATTTAAAGCAAGATCTTAAAACTGTTGAGGTTTTAGAGGTTGTATGAAAATTGGTGTTGACATGGAGTAGAGACCTATGTTAATGCCCCTGTTGTGAAGAAGGAATGGAGAGTTCCGCTCTTTTCACCTTCATTTTCAGTATGTATTGTTAGAAGGAGCTAGTTGCATTGCTGTTTAGGAGAAAAGGGAACGAGATAAGAGTACTGTGTTGAGGAGTCTAGGAATAAGCTTGGAGATATAGTGGCATGGCTCTGGGGATGTTGGGAGGATATGGGCTATTACAATGACAGATGTTAGGAATATGAAGGAAAACTGGGGATTGTGAGAGACATGGGAGATGCCAGGCTAATTAGTTTAGCTGCTTAAAGAACAGTAAGTTTAAGGTCCTTTACTTGTTCTTCTGTTACTGAAATTGTTCCTTCTGTTGACTGAAATTGTCACAGATGACCAGACATTGACTGCAAATTAATCCAAAAAGGCTATGGTAATGTTTATGAGCTTCTGATTATGCTTTGGTTGTACTGAAGAGACTTTCGTAATACAGAATAGAAAATCTTGTGCCCTGTGTTCCATTTCCCTTCTGAAATTATTCCAGGCCACTGTGGCACTTCTGTGGTTTCACTTCCCATTTCTTCTAGCCTTTCCTTTAAGAAAGGTTAGTAATCACTCACTCTTCTGTAACAAGCATTGAAGAACACCTGGGGGGAAAAAAAAAGTTAAGGCATATGTTTGCAATCACATCACTCATAGAAGAGTCCAGCCTTACAAATCCACAGACAAAATTAAAATGAGAAATAAGGCATAACACATTATTATCTATATCCAGCACATGGTATTAAGCAGATTGCACATCTGATCTCACTGGCTAGCAACCCTTGTATTACAGCAATTTATATTCCTAAGAATATTCTGAGTGAAAATAACTATTCTTACAAAAATTACTTGGAGGGAAGAGGTCTTGGGTGAAAGAGGAGATCTGAGATGTGATATGTCTCGTGTTTGCACATTGTTTCCTTTCTATGTATTAAGTATCAGCTGAGATATTTTAAAAGTAGTAACAAGTGATCCACATTTGAAGGAATACCTAAGATGTTTTATACATCAGTGTGTGAAGTGTTTAAACTTCTTTATTTCATATATGACTTAATGGAACTTCATTGTAATAGTTTCTCCAAGTTTCACCTTTCTCCAAGATTGGTATGGTTCTACCCATTTACCAGATGGAGGAACAGATACGGAGATGCCAACTGCTATAGCCAGGATTATGGATTGTTACCTGCTCTGCAACGCATCTGAATCTTAAATGTGTTTTTATAGCTGTCTGCAGAAGTGTTTTGGGTAAGAATTGAGCAAATGCTTATCAAGAGGCTTAGTCTGAAACTGAAGACATGCCAATGTCAAAGTTTATATTTTTTTTGCTCTAATTAAAAGACTCGACTTTTTTTTTTTTTTAAGAATAAAAGACAAGGAGCAAGACTAACATCTCAGAATGCTACTGTAACAAATTCCTGAATAACATAACTCATCTGGAAAGTGTTGAATCCTCTGAATCATAGCAGAAAATCATCAAATCTTTTGTTTGGGAAAGCTCTGAAGATCTACAGGACTGGAGACCTAATCTCCATTCCACAGGAAGATCTCAATTCTGTCCACCACTTAGTGTGAATTGCTCGCCATATGCTGTGACTAACTTTCAGGTGTTCTCAAGGTGAATTGTGTTACCATTGCTCTTCATAGAGCAAACTGTCATAAAAGCATCTCTCCTGCAAAATGCATAATTCATGCTTATGATCTCATGATTTACATAAAATGAAGTCAAGGACCTAAGTCCTCTATCTTAAAGATATCTGCTTTCTAAACAAATCCAGGGCCGCGAATAAGATTATTAGCTGTCCAGATTATGAGCACCCATGAATCCTTGAGTCTTGGATGACATAAACCCACATTATCACCTTTTCACAATGCAGCTCTATATGATGGTAACATTAAAAGTTACCCTTGCACTGGTGCAATAACAAATAATGTAGTTGATCAGTAGTTCACATTGAAGGTAATTTGTAGTAATTTTTCGTATTGTTCAGGAATCTCATAGAGTATGATAGGACTCTTTTGTGTTCAGCTTTGTCAGTCACTGCTTTGAAACTTCACAGTAAAATTGAAATTAGTGAGACAAATGAAGCCTCATCTTTTACTGTACTGCAGATCATGCTGATATTACTATAAGGTTAATTAAATTGTATAGCCACAGAAGCCAAATACTAGATAAACATTATCATTTCTATGCTGGGAGGATATGACCTCAGTTTACCTTCTTACCAAAATATCCATGAAAGCTATTTCCTGTGGCCATCATTCAGAACTGCAGAGAGCAAGACTCCTCAAAGAATATGAGAAGGCAGTAATCCAGTCATATCAAAAGTCTGATTCATTGAACTCTGCCAGCCTGAGGAGATGGTATGATATAATGAGGATTTTTTTCTATTTCTCTGTGTTCCAGTGTGAACCACCTAGCCTCAGTCAGCTAGTTTCTCTTGTGGTCCTTTTATGCTTCCGTCACTTCTAGAAGAAATTCTTTCTACAAAGTGTTTATACTTGGTCTCTGCTCTGAATTTATTCCTAGAGAAGCCTTTCTTTCTCTGTTGAGTATTGAGGAGCCACAGGAAGTTAGCTGCCTACATAAGCACCTAAGCTTCAGTGGTGTGAATATCCACCCTCTCTGGAAACCAGACAAAACTTTAAGTTTTTCAAGATGGGATTGTTGCACAAATCACTTTTTTGCCTTTTTTTTTGTGTGTGTGTGTGATTGTTGTTAATGCCCTCATATTTTGAAGTAGTATCTGTGCAGTATCTGTACAGTAGTACTATAGTACCAATTTGATGCAAGGAGTAGAAGTACTGTTAATTATTTCCTATGACACTATACTGAGAAATAGTTGTTATCACATGTAGCTGAATGAAGTTTGTTGCAGACAGATGATGCAAATCGCAGGCAGGAGATAATGCAAAAAGCATTGGTAGAAGAGAGGTTCAGGACATGTTGGCAAAGTTACTGCTTGGGTTTAGTTGCTCTGACAGACCTGTGATAAAAGCTGTGGTGGTTGTTGCAATCTCAATCAAAACCTGGTAATTAAGACCATGAGTGGTCCTTAATGAATTATTGTTAATGCTTTGACTAGCTGATAACCCAGCATTAAACTAGAAGAACTTTTCAGAGACTTGCTTATTTCTGATTAAAAAACCCAAAAAGCTCTTACATGGAAGGGAAACTTAAAGTCAACAACTAAATAAATCATTGGAAAGAGCATTCTTGGCTTCATCGATATGCTATACTCAGGAAATTTATGCGAGCAATAACAATTTCATATATAGTCCCTGAGGAACCATGATTGTTGAGGAGGCCTCAGCTTCATTTCCAGCTGTATGCAAAACTAGCAGGCAAAAGCATTTTGGACAGATAACAAGAAGCCCAAAGTAAAATGATATACATCCCACAGGGAACTGGACCCATGATAGTCATGTAAAACTGCAGAATAAATCTACCCTGTCAGTAGGGAAATATAGGTGAATCCAAAAGAATAGATCATGTAGCAAATTGATACCATAGTCATGAGCACACCCTGTCTTTAGGCATCCAGCCTGGAACGCAACTTGAATAGATCATGCTGTCTCACTTTGAGTAAACTTATAGCAAGCCTGAAGGCTATTGGCGTTTTGTGAAGATCTAATTGTTCTTTAGCATTGTCTGTTTTTACTACGTTTCTGGCTATTGGCCTGACCTTTAATCCTCAGTTGGCCTGTCATTCAGCATTTCAAATACCTGAATACTTGATTCAGCTTTATATGGGGTGATCACTTTGATCCTAGATCAAAGATACAAGCACAAAACTGTTTTAATTAAAATGTTGTGGTGTATTTCAGAGATAGGTTGGTAGAGTTTTCCAGCTTGCCTGATTCTGTCAGATTGTAGAAGCAAGTCATGAAAGTTAATGCTCTTTTCCTATCTTTCCCCAGACTGCTGTTTACAAGTGCTGAAAACTGTTCATATTTTCAGTGTGTGAAATGCAGCTCCCTTTGAACATATCCTAGGGGATGGAGCTGGGAAAAGGCTATCTTACTTAATGTCTAATTAAAGTCTTGTAGTTTTTTAAAGCTCTGCCTTTCGCTGCAGTGGAAAACTTCCAAGGTTTCCAAATTCTGAAGTTTGCAAGCAAAAGCTGAGTAAGTTTCTGGGAGCCTGACTTGAAGGGCCAAACTTCCATGAAGTTCAGTCCTTTTCAAATCTTGTTTCCCTCTGCTTCCCATATGCATTAAGCAGTACAAACAGTCTGGTTGGTGTGTGTGGAGTTGGGGTTTTTTTGTTTTTGTTGTTGCTGTTGTTTTGTTTTTTTGTGTGTGTGCAGTATGCTGTTTGTTTGTTTCTTTTTTTCCCAGGGTCCTGCTTCTTCTGAAAATGGATAGTATGTTCCTTGGTGTACAGCTTTTGTTTGTGCGAGAAACTTCCGTGCCTTTTTTCTAATTAAGACAATTGAGTGATGACTTTCCAGAAATAAGGTGTCCTGTCTGGAATACTAGGTACTGTTGGTTAATGTCAGCCTCTGTCTAATATGTGAATGCCACTAAGTTGTCAAATCAATGACTCGTGGAAGTGTGGTACTGAATGGGTGTTGTCAGCATGAGGGAAGCTCAGTGTTGTATCTCAGGAACTAGAAGGTTGTTATTCCTATAAAGGTGAGGTTTTTGTAGCCATGGAACTGATAAAATAAGATTGTGGATTTGGTTTGGTATTTATCAGCTTTCAGTGCACTCTGAGGTAGAATTTCATGGGAAGAGTGCCTACAGTGAAAAGAAAACAGTGGTCTTCACTGGAAGCCAGAAGGCAAGACTTGAGAATGACCATTCCATACTTGCATTATTTCTTATGTTCTTTCCCTGAACATGAACTGTTTTCTGCTTGTTTAGATGGCTTCTTGGTCTGACCCAGAAAAGAATGTTGCCAGAATAGTGTTTGGGAGGTTCATCACCTGTGCTGGGTCTGCTTTCTTGACCAGGACCTGATCTGGAGTGCTGCATCTCAAGGGTGTAGGACCCTGATCACAGGCACATCATTGCTGCTGCTTTTCCTGGTCAGGCTGTAACCTGTTATGAGGTTGGGCTTCCAGCCTTTGTCCTCTTGGCCTCTGGGAGTTTGGCCTCTGAGCTGGATATTGAGCTCTGTAACACTCAGGCCTGTGCTACCATTGGGACCATCTTGGTCTAACTCTAGGATATCACCACTTACAAGGTACAGCGTGACTGCAGTCCAGGAGCTGCTTGTTAGCACTGAAGTCACCTCATGTGTATTGGGTAGGTAAACTGATGGAGTGCTTTGGACTGGGCAGTGCATGCTTCCACAGATAGGCCAGGTGGGTCCATTACGTGGCTTCAGGGCTGTGTGCTGCTTTATTCAGTCCAGCAGCACTGTCGTTGAGTATGGTGCTGGTCATATCACCCTGTCTTTCTTTCCCATTCTGCCACAGTAGCAACCTTTTCAAATGAAATTAGTGTTATCGCTCTGCTTGCTAAAGATGAAGCTCTGAGTCAGACAGAAATGTTCTCCCAACCTCAGGTAGGGTCGCCTTTGTTGCAGACTGGTGGCCGCGCTCAGACTGCACAAGCTGTGCTTCTAGAAGCTGTCTTGGGGCATACTTGGTAGCTGTGCCTCTTGGAATTTGCAATTGCTCCACACCAGGTGTGCAGGAGTGACCAGAAGGTCTCCTCAGTAACTTCTCACATTGGAGATGGGATAGCACAGAAAGTATTTGAAGAAATTGAATTCAAAATGGGAGCAAGACAAATGTCTCCCCTTTGATACTGCTTCACCAAAGGAGCAGTAAAAGTCAGTGGGACTTTACCTCAGGACATTGGTTCAAAGCTCCCATCTTCAAATGTACTATGTAATACTCAGACTGTAGGAGACACCCAATACTTGCAAGGGCTTCTTCAGACGTGTTTTGTTTCTGAACTAGGGGGTCTCTTACAACACTGAAGTTGTCACTGCTGGGTTTGGCTTTATTGCTTTTTTTTACTGGATTTCAGCTTGGTTTTTTGTAGGGGTAGAGAATCTATAGCTAAGTGGTTATTTATTTGAATCTTGTTGTATTTGTAAGTTATTGTGCAAAGCAGAATGTATGACACTGAACATGAGGGCAGAATTTTTCATTAACTGTCTTAAGTCCAGTGAACCTCCCCAGGTAATCCCTCTCCTTCCTGACTTTGTGGGGAAGAAAAATAAGTGTGCTTTCAGTGATGTCAGTAGAAATATTTCAGAATTTAGACAAAGAACAGTTGAAACTCATTCTGGCTTAGCTCTATGCTTATTTCTTCTAGATTTGATTTTCTGCTTTGTCTTCTGTAGCAAAAGGAATCTTTAAGCTTTTCCCCTGCTCCTCTATTGTGGTTTAACCCCAGACGGCAACTAAGCACCACACAGCCGCTCGCTCACTCCCCCCTGGTGGGATGGAGGAGAGAATTGGAAGGGTAAAAGTAAGAAAACTTGTGGGCTGAGATAAAGACAGTTTAATAGGTAAAGCAAAAGCTGTGCATGCAAGCAAAGCAAACCAAGGAATTCATTCACTCCTTCCCATGGGCAGGCAGGTGTTCAGCCATCTCCAGGAAAGCAGGGCTCCATCATGTGTAACGGTTACTTGGGAAGAAAAAATGCCATCACTCTGAACGTCTGCCCTGCTTCTTTTTTCTTCCCCCAGCTTTATGTGCTGAGCGTGACGTCATATGGTATGGAATAGCCCTTTGGTCAGCTGGGATCAGCTGTCCCAGCTGTGTCCCCTCTCAACTTCTTGTGCACCTGGCAGAGCATGGGAAGCTGAAAAGTTCTTGATTTGGTATAAGCACTACTTAGCAACAACTAAAACATCCCTGTGTTATCAACACTGTTTTCAGCACAATCCAAAACATAGCCCCATACTAGCTGCTCTGGAAAGTTAACTCTATCCCAGACAAAACCAACACATTCTCCACCCCTTATTTCATACCATTTACATTATGCTCAGGTCTCACACTGTCCAATACATTCTTATTACCCACCACCACCTTTCCCATCCTTTGGTATAATACACAGATGTCATTCCCTTAGTCTATGGACCACCCCTGTGAAATGTCCACAAAATGTCCATTGAGTTCATTTAGTCCATGACTTTGGGCTCCGTCTGTTATGGTGGTCACTCAGGACAGGAGAGGTGGTGTGTTGCGTGGAGTTACTGGGCACCAAAGCCAGCTCAGGTCGGGTCACTGCTGCACTTGCACTGCTCCTTGTAAGGCTTGTCCTCCATTGGTTCAGGTGGTTCCTGCTATAGTAATTCCTATAACATACAGCTCAGATCATGGGCTAGAACAATTTAAAGGTATTTCCATGACAATCTCCACCCTTGGTCCCTTTGGGCCAGGTTATAGGGTTTAAGATAGCAATGAACTCCTCCCCTTGCTCCTAGCCTGGCTAGCAACAAGGGGTTCCTGCTGTAGTAATTCCCATAACATGCAACTCATTTCCTGGGTTACAACAATTTAAAGCTATTTCCATTACAATCTCCACCCCTGGTCCCTTTGGACCAGACCATAGAGTTTAACATTGCAATGAACTCCTCCCCTTGCCCCTGCTCCGGCTTGGATTTATCCACAGACTGCAGTCCCTTAGGGGAGTACCTGCTCCAAGTGGAGCCTTATCTGTGAGCCACAGTCTCTCCAGGGGTATACCTGCTGTGGCATAGACTTATCCACAGCCACAGTCGCTTTGAGGTGCACCTGTTCCAGCGTGGCCTTCTCCATGGGCCATAATGCCTTCAGAGATATACGTGCTCCGGTGTGGCCTTACCCACAGCCACAGTCCCTTCAGAAGTAAACTTGCTCCAACATGGCCTTACCCATGGCTGCAGTCCCTCCAGGGGTGTACCTGCTCTGTCGTGGGCTTATCCATGGCCACACGCTTTGAGGTGCTCCAGCATGACCTCATGCACAGCCAGTGATGCTTCACGGTGTACCTGCTGCAGCATGGACTTATCCACAGCCACAGATGCTTCAAGGTGTACTTTGTCCAGCATGGACTTATTCTTGGGCAACAATCCCTTCAGAGGTATACCTGCTGTGGCACAGACTTAACCATGGCCACAGGTGCTTCGAGATGTACCTGCTCTGGCATGGGCTCATCCATGGCCACAGACCCTTCGGGGTGTCCTGCTCCCACGTGGACTCATTCACAGGTCACAGTCCCTTCGACTCGAGTTCACACTGGAGTTCCAGCCTGTCCAGTACAGCAGCACAGAAACAGCAGTGATGCCCTGGCCATCTGCCAGCTCAGGCGCATTGGCATTGCTGTTATCAGAATGTTCCCAGACACAGCACAGTAAGATGATCAGCAGTACAGCAAGCAGCAGAAGCAAAAAGCAGCCACTAACGAGCACTAGACTCTAATATACAGTAAGGCAAGCAAGCCCCATGTCAAGCACAGAAGCCTGCCGATTAATAGCTAAACAGCAATAACAGCTATAAATTCAGTCTAGCACATTCCAATCAAACCTGTTGTTATCCTGAACCCCTTCAGCCCCACATTGGGTGCCAAAAAGGACTGTTGTGGTTTAACCCCAGCCGGCAACTAAGCACCACACAGCCGCTCGCTCACTCCCCCCCGGTGGGATGTGGGAGAGAATCAGAAGAGTAAAAGTAAGAAAACTCGTGGGCTGAGATAAAGACAGTTTAATAGGTAAAGCAAAAGCTGTGCATGCAAGCAAAGCAAACCAAGGAATTTATTCACTACTTCCCACTGGCAGGCAGGTGTTCAGCCATCTCCAGGAAAGCAGGGCTCCATCACGTGTAACGGTTACTTGGGAAGACAAATGCCATCACTCTGAATGTTCACCCCTTCCTTCTTCTTCCCCCAGCTTTATATGCTGAGCATGACATCATATGGTATGGAATAGCCCTTTGGTCAGTTGGGATCAGCTGTCCCAGCTGTGCCCCCTCCCAGCTTCTTGTGCACCTGGCAGAGCATGGGAAGCTGAAAAGTTCTTGATTTAGTATAAGCACTACTTAGCAACAACTAAAACATCCCTGTGTTATCAACACTGTTTTCAGCACAAATCCAAAACATAGCTCCATACTAGCTACTATGAAGAAAATTAAGTCTATCCCAACCAAAACCAGCACATCCTGTCTCAACACCTTCATGAGCCTCCTCTCTCCCTCTTGGTATTTTCTTGGTAATACATGTTTTTGTTAGTTGTACTTTTGAAATGGGATCACAGGTTTGGCGATATTGACTGAGCATATAATTAAAAAACCTACAGTGGCTAAGCTTTGTGTTTCACGTTATACAAGCAGTCTACAAAGATCACCAGTTAGCTAAAGCGACTGTGAAGTATTCCTCTAAGAGATTAAAAGGTTACTTAAAAATATGTTTGTATGATTAAGAATTTTAAATCAGTACAGCCTCCTAGTCACAAATGTTAATGGAAACAGGAGTAGGATTGATCAGTGGATTTCCGTGCTCCTCTGCACCTCAACTGTTTTTATTTCCAGCCTAACGCATTTGAAGATCACTTTGAAGTTATGGTATCAAGATGCATCTTATTTCCACTGGGTAACTTTTGGAGTAGGCCATGGCATGCAAAGATAAGCTATAAGCAGGGGTTGCCAGACTTTCATAGTTGGTACAATTTTTCCCCCCTGTTTGAATGTTTTTGTGGCACTCTGAAAATATTAGTTGATTATTCTTTCTCTGTAAACAAGTGGGTAGATACAACTTTCTAATATTCTTCCTTTTGTATGTAACAACATATATTAAAATGTGCATTCAGACAAAATGTACTTGAATTTTAATTAAATTCAAAGGTTTCTGTCTTTCTCCTAATAGTACTTCTTGTTAATGAGATAGATGAGTCTGCTTGGAGTCACAAATCTGTTTAGGAGCAGTGCGAATTTTCAGACATAAAAGTAGCTCGTTCTCAGTACTCAGCAGGTTACTGTACTTGTTTTTAATGACAGCTTTTCCAGAAAATCCTGCTTCATGCAGATATGAAGAAGTAGAAAAAGAAGCATTGTTGGAACATGTGGTGAAAGGGTAATGTACATCCTTATCTCATTGCCTAACCAAACCACCTATAGTTGTTGTCTTCCTGTAATTTCAGTAATTCATCATAAGAGCAGCCATGCATCTTGTACACTTTGTAGCTCTGTGGTTTTTGTTTATCTGTTTTTCAACAATGTGAACATAAATTAATGCCCTTCTAATGTGAGGATCATCCTCAGGGAAGAATGCTTCACATATGATCTTAAGTTTGAATAGCTGTCTGAAAAGCTTTGATTAAGCTGCATGGGTGCTAGTATCTTTTAGAACTGTCCTTTCAGGTCATTTGCAGATTCAAGTAAGCATTGCATCAACGTGCGCTAGATTCACGTTGTCCAAGGTACCCTTATGACTGTAAGAGTGAGGGGAAGTGAGCAGCCTGGCTTGAGAGTAGTAGGGTTGTTGCTCTCTAGCATGTGCAACTGTTTTTGCTAATCTAGGGAGAAGGGCTTTAACCTTGCTTTACCAGGAAATGGAGACTGAAGTCCAAAAAGAAGTGGAGGAATGAGGGCCAGAGAAGTACTTAAATGGCAGAATTATAAGCAAGCCTTTCACACTTTCGCTGGTGGCCCATCTCAAGTACCTGTACAGAAACACACAGTGCATAGGAAGCAAAAAAGAGGAATAAGAAGTCTGTGTACCGTCACAGTACCCTTTTAGGGTCACAGAAATGTGGTGTGGGATAGCTCACACAAATGGTGCACTGCAGTGGATGAATACAGACTCTTTTGGAAGTACCAGCTGGTAAAATGGAAGAAGGGCTTGTGCTCCACGCCAAATAGTGGCTTGAATTTGCAGAGCCAGATTTGCGTTGGAAGGGGGAAAAAGCTGGTCAAGATCAAAGGAGAGTCCAACATGAATGCGTTTCAGTGAGCATCTACTGCAGACTGCCTGATCGAGAAAAGGAATTGTATGAAGCCTTCTTTAGAGAACTGGAGGAAGCTTGACTGAAAACACTGTTTATTGTGAGCGACTTTGACCTGTCAACGTCTGTTGGAAGGGTAAGATGATGTGGCACTAGCAATCGAGATGTCTGGAATGTGTTGAGGATGTTTTTTGATGCAAATGCTGGCCCCATCAATCAAAGGAGGTGGTCTGCTGGATCTGCTGCTCATGAGTAAAGAGGACCTGGTGAAGAGTGTGAAGGTGTGTGGTAGCCCCAGCTACACAACTATGAGTTGATGGAGTTTAAGATCATGAGGGAAGTGAGGAAGGTGAATAGCAAAATTAGAAGCTTAGGCTTCAGGAGAGGTGGCATGGTCTTCCATAATATCTTGGTGGCTAAACTGATGAGATACTGTTTGGTTAGGCAGACTATAAGGTAGGTGGAAAAACTGGCTTGACTGCTGGGCTCAAAGGCTTAGGGTCAGTGGTCTGAAGTCCAGGTGGTTGCCATTTACTGGTGACCTAGTAGTTCCACAGGGCTCAGTCCTGGAGCCAGTACTGCTTAACATTTTCATAATAACCTGTGTGATTCTATGGTGTGCAATCTCAGTAAGTTTGCCCTGTGTTACTCTTTTGAAGGGGAGTGGTCAATTTGCTGGAGCACAGGGCTGCTGTTCAGAATGCTCTCAACAGGCGGAAATGGGCTCAGAGGAACCTTGCCTTCAGCAAAGGCAACTGCAAATTCCTGCAGTTAGGATGGAACAACCCCATGCAACACTACACACTGAAGACTGCCTGGCTAGGAAGCAGCTTTGCAGAACACCAAGACGAAAAGGGAGCTGAAGCATAAGAAGCTGAGGGCTGGTTTGGCTCGGTCTAGCGAACAGAAGACTGAAGGGGAAGTCTGAGAGGCAACTTCAGTTCATGTCTTCAACTGTCTACAGGGAGGTTATAGAGAAGATGGAGCAAGACTCTTCTTGGAGGTGCTTATTAAAAGGAGAAGAGGCAACAGCCAAAAGCTGCAGCAAGGGAATTTTGATCAGGAAAAAAAAAAAAAAAAGATGGTGGTCAACACTGGAAAAGGCTGTTCGATTATGGTACCTCCACTCTGGAGATGCTAAAAACTCAGTAAGGCCCTCAGTAAGTTAATCTAGCATCAGAGCTGGCCCTTTTTGGAGTGAGGAATTGTACTTTCCTGAAGTCCCTTTCAACCCAAATTATTGTATGTTTCTAATATTTTTCAGTTCATTGATTGAGTCTTCTCCATCTAAGAACTAGTTATTTGGGGTTTGGGTTTAGGGTTTGTGTTTTTTTTGGTGTTCTCTGCTTCTTTTGGGAAGTCGGTTCATGCAAATATACTACATTAGGTCAGACCAGAGATGTGATAAGCTCAGTCTGTTGGTGGCCTATAGTAGGTGCTTAGAGCACAGTGAATATACATATGCGTGTATTTGTATTTCCCCAGGACAGTCTCTTAGCCCTCTGTGATTTGCAGCTCAGGGCTGTTGTGTGCTAGAGGAGAATGAGCCTTTATAATACAATTTCATAGAAGTGCTCTACACAGACACTTTCTTTTTGTAGTTCTTAATACTTTGTCAACACCTATAAATTTAGCATATCCAAAGAAAGGCAAAAACAAGTTGTGACAGCAAAACCATGGATAAAATTTAGGACTGACATTTTGCAGACACACAATTCTTTTTAAAAACTGAAATCTGTTAGAGGAATTGAGAACATCATATTTGTTAATCAGCATTGTGTTGTCACTCTCCATATTTATTATGAAACACATTTTTATAACCATGAAATAAATGAGTAAATGAATAAATAAAAAAGAACTTGGCTGTGGATGAGTAATCAAAGCAATTCAGCCAGCTGATCCATACCAGATGTCAGCAGATTTTTATTTTAAACCATGAGAAAGGCATTTTGAAATTTATCTTTACTTTTCAGATACTCTGGGTGAATATTTCTACTTTTACTGCTACTGCTTCTTTTGCCAAGGATCTGAATCAATGTTATAAAAATTGTTAAAGGAACACAGAAGATTTCCATTTCTCTTGTGCTAGTGTATTAACGTGTACTGGAAGTGGGCACAGCCAGGGCTAGTGTTGAATCTGAGTTAAAGGACAGCATTGTCAGCCAATTTATTGCTCCTTCCTGCATTGCTTAAAGACTTATGATTTTCTGACATTGGATAATAGGCATCCAAAAGTAATGACGACACCCTCTCCCACAAGACTTTCTGCTTCAGAAGAAGGGTTTGCAGGCAGAATCTGCATTTTGAAGGTATTTGAGATGCTGTATTGTATGCCTGTATGTCCAAGACAATCATTAAATAAGCAGTACACTGCAAGTGAGGACCTGCATAGAAAGCCACTTATCTTTTAGTTCTACTCCTTTACTCTACATAATGTTTGTAGTATGAAAAAATAATTCTGTAGTCCTCAGAATTGTTCATGTGCGATTATCTTGTTCCTTCATTTGTTACTTGGGCAGGTTTGAAAACAGAATAAGGTAGACACTTTACTTTCACTGTTACCTATGTGAAGATATACTGAACAAGTTGTGCTTTTAGGTAGATTTTTTGTAAATCCTGTTAGTTACATTTGGGACAATAACACAGTCACAGTATTTTTCATGGGGATGGAGTGATTCCTGCTCTATCTCAAAGTACTTCAGGCATACACAGTGCTCCGAGGGCAAAAATGACAGGTCTTGTGCCAAAGCGTGCAACTCGGTAAGTGCGCTTCGTGTGTTTTAACTGTAGTGATCACAGATGCCCATCTGTAAAGGGGAGAGCCTGCTGCCTGTGAGGTGCTTACTGCACTGTTAATATTGCTGAGGGCTTCAAGGTCTTTGTGCCTGCCTGGGAACGCAGATATCTGGTTCATTGGAGCGTGAGAATGGATGATAACAATGCAAGTCCAGTGGCATTTAAGTGATGTTGAGTTTATCTCCTTTTTTATGTACACCAAACAGGTGCATTTAGGCCCCCCCATTTTTCTGTGTGCTTGGGCATCGATCTCCCATGTTAGTTGGTGTCTTTGACAATGCTGGGAAGATTGATGCCATATCTTTTTGAAAGGGTGTACCAGAGGTTTCTCCAGCCTGCTTTGTACTTCCCTTGCAGTAGTGCCACAGGGGTTTTGGCTGCCAGGCTCGTGGCAGAAGCCAGGCAGATGAAGGCACTCTGGAGGGATAACAGACCAAAAGAGAAGGAGCAGTTACAGAAGAGAGTTAAAAATGGTTATTAAATGCTAATAGTTCATTCTGAGTGCTTGTGGAGAGTTGCACCACAGCTTATTTGATACAGAAGACCTCAATGATGAATAAAATTGGGAAATTTTTTAAATAAAAAATATCAAGGTGTTTCAGTCATTACTAAACACTACCCCTTGCAGTAGAGCTTTGTGGAAAATGTTTGAAATGCCATGAAAGTGAGATTAATAGGCACTCTGACAAATTTTTAAAATACACTTGGTGCAAGTGAAGGTGGTGAAGACTGGTATCTTTGAAGTTTAGTCTGAGACTTCAACTTTTCCTCTTTGTTTGCATCTCACTATTTAGATTTAAAAGGAGATTAGTGACAAATACAGTTTGACTCAAACATCCTATCTACTTTCCATCTTACAAGAAAAATCACTTCCCAGACTGGTTGCTGAGGACCAGATATAAGCTTGGTGCATTCACGAAGATAAAGGCTCTTGTTCTGCTGACACAGAGCACCAAGGCATTGCTTTCTAGGGAGCGCATCTTCACTCTTCCTTAGCTGCCAAAACTGGTCACTTAGGCATTAATGATGGATAATGGTTTACAGGTGTTGTCCTTTGTCTCTTTCCTGGTTTAATAATAAACATGCTCACTTCTTATATATAAGTATTTTAGAGGACAATAGTGGAAGAATTTTTTTTTTTCTTCCTAGATTAGTACGTGCTGGCACTTGTAGCTGTACTGGGGAATTACTCAAGTGACATGGTCCCCTCAAATTTTATTCCCTCTTGTAAGTGCTTGTGCATGGCCTTACCACCTTGGCATCCTTTTGGCCCACAACTGGAATACTGAGGGCCTGAACATGAAAATTTTGCCTGTCAATTGGAGGTACCAAAGTTGTATGAAATTTAGTTTGAGGTCAGTGTTTCTTAGCTGGTTACAGTATTGTATGTGCATTTTTAGTGTTACATGAATAATAATTGGCATGACTGTATTCCAAACTGAAACATCCCCATTGAGATAGTCTCCACAGCTCTGTTCAAAGTGTGTTGTGTTGGTGAAGTCAATTTCCCTTTAACTGATTATTAGTCCTAGCTATGGTGCTAATTATATTTTGTTTTCAAGATCAGATTTGTGGTAAATGTATGCCAAGAACTTCTCTGCTTAAAAAGAGGCCTGTTCTTGCTGAATTTTATTTGCGTTTCTGTTTAGCTGTTCTGGATCTTGACATATGTTTTTAAGGAGGTAGAAATCAGCATTGCTGCTTCCAAAAAGTTTCAGTGAATATTTTTGTCATTCTGCATGCTTCTGAACAGACACCTGCATTGGTGACTGAGGGTGGGCTGGCTCATACATGAATTCAAGTTAATTAGTCAAGTAGAGGCTGCAGTTCTTGTTTTTATTCAGAAAATGGTATTTTTTACAAAGGGCAAAAATTTTCTTTTGACGTAGCAGTCAAGGTGTGGATAGACTTTCTCTGTGTGTGTATATTTATACACCACAGTTTATAAGCTACATGCAGCTCTCCCCACTCAAAATTGCAATGTCTTGTGTTAGACATGAAGCCTTGCAATCCAAATATCCTCTTCTGAAATCCTTGGTACAGAACTATATTGAGTAGTAAAATGTATTTTTTGTGATACTTTGCAAAACTAATCTTGTAAACATAAATTAGCTAAACATTAGCTAAAAATAGCTTTTTCAACAGGAGCTTTTTCAGTTGAATGGTTTGTTGAATTTTGTAGCATTTCTGAAATAAAAATATCCACTGCATTTTCTTAATTGATTATGGAAATTGAGTACAACTTAATGTTATGTTTGAAAGAAAACAAATCTAGAAGCAACAGCTCACCCCAAGCAGTAGTCTGATGGAAACCAAACATTTTGAAAACAACTTGGTGCTATGGGAAGAGAAATTATGCTCAGCACAGTTCCTTTTGCCATGTTGACTGGCATCTGCTCTGTGGGGAGCAATTTGCCTGTCCTGCCAAGGAGAAAAAAGTATGGTAACGCACTGGCAGCTGTTAACGGCAGTGACTCAGCTAGCAGAGAGATATGGAGAGAAAACACATCTATTCTACGAGCAGAATTATATAAAGGTTCCATTCCTTTATAGAGATCTTATCCTTTCCTGTCTTGAAGTGCTCAGAATCAGAAGACACAGACAGGGATATTCTGCTATTGTTTTGTTGGTATTTTCTGTTTCTGAATCTACATGGTTATTGTGGGCACAGCTGAAGAGCAAGCTAGCTGACATTTAAGCAGAGCATATATTGCCCACTGGTTTTCCTTCTGTATCGCTGCTTCACGGAAATATTGCGCTGCTGCATTGTCTGAGAGGAAAGATTTAAATATCAATTCATACCATTTGTGTCTTTGACTGCAAGTTTTTGAAGTCAATTGAATCGATAGTTATCTCTTGCTAACTTTTATCTCTCTGACTGGTATTTGTCCACTGCATGGCCATAATGAGGAGAAGGTGATAAGGCCATTGCCAGGCAGACACCATCTCCATGCGTTTAACAGAGCTGAGATTTGATTCTGCTGCTGCCGGCATTATTGTGTCATATTTTTTTGCCTTCCGCTCTTCCTCATCATTCCTCTGCGGCCTGCCATGACTCAGGCGCTATTGGTTGCTGTTAGTGCTCAGGATTTATGAGCCGGCTTTCATAGTGGGTAGCACATTCCTGGAGAGAATTAGATGTATGAAGGGTCCTGGATTATCACGTGGAGCCAGTATGGTCATGAAAAGCATATGGTCGCATTGTAGGGACTGATTATTTCTCAAGAAGTCCATTCACTAGCAAGGAAATACTGAGGAAACATTAACTGAAAAATCACCACTGTTAATATTTTAATTTTTTTTAAATAAACTTCAGAGAAAGTATGGCAGTATGACATCAAAAAAGTACCTTCAAGATAAATCCAGTGTTACAGTAGAGGAAGAATTTTTATTGACTCCACTTTGAGTTGTTGCTTATTTATGCCTAGCTAATCCTGGGGATCACCTGAGCAATGTCAAAGGGAGCTCGACAGCAAACAGCGTTAGTATGTAGTTCTTGAAGTGATGTTTTATACCAGGTGTTTTAGCCTATGTTAGACTCTTGAATAATTCCATGTTGTAACAAAACCAAAAATATTATTCTGGCTACTTATTGGTGTGTTTGTGTATGTTTTTGATTTTTGTCACACAATAAAATGGACCATTTTCTGAGTATTTTGTATAATGGCAGTACAGAATGTTACGACTCTATCTACTTGGCAAAATGTCTTGCTGAGATATAGATTTCTAATGACTGTCAGGCTCCCTGCCTAAGAAATTTCCTTGTAGATATCTCATTACAGAACTAATATCATTAATAAAATAGCTGAAATATTTTGCAAATGCAGGAATATTTTTTACATCAGTAACTGCAAGGAAAATACCTACCATATGCATAATTTGAGGCTGACTTAAAAACTGTAATTTATCATAATTATCTACATATCATAATGGAAAAACACACTTAATTGCTTTTGACTGGACTGGTATTATGATGAGAAGGAAAGTTAACAGCAGATGGCCCTACTGTCAAAACTGTAGTCTCTTAACCCGAAATGAAGTAGCAGACTGAACATAACATGTTTCTGGCTTCTTTTTCTGATTTTCAGCAGTAAGTATGAACTAGCATTTGGTGGGGTTGTGAATGTTTACAGAGCAACAGAAATAGTCTTACATGGGGACGAAAATAGCAAAGAAGACTTGACTAGATAGGATTCCTCATCACATTATGACTTAGACTTTCTAAAGGGTATTAAGTTGTTTAAAATATTGAACTGGACTGGAAAGCAAATTATTTCCAAAATATTAGAATCTATTATAACACTGTTTTCTGCCCTTTTACCACCATATGTACATCTTCTACTTCCATAGAGCAATGAAAAAAAGTGCTTTATCTTCTCTACCTGTCTGGCTGTGAACAAATAAATTAGCTAGCAGTTGAAAAAACAGATAATTTTGCTGTGCTTCAAATAAGTTCAGCTTTGCTGCATCAATTGCAATATGCCTGAAGGATTTATCTTATATTAATCACAATGTGCATGCACAGATGTGGTGCTGTAAAAATCCCAGCATTTCCACTCACGGAATGCCTCAGAGAATTGAAGAATTTAAGATTACATTTGTACAAAGTTAAATTACAGAATGGGGGAGAAAAAGGATTTTTTTGTTTGTTTTTTTTTTTTAATGTCTAGCCAGAGAGAATCACAATAAGCAGGTGGTACATTATACTGCTGGATGGTCAATGAAAGTAAATTAGCTGCTTCAGTTGATAGAAAAGAAATGCTGGTCCAATCAGCTTAAATAAAGGTGACGTGTTATTTGTGAAATAATGCGAATACCAAAATGTGGTTTAACCCCAAAGTTTGCTTGTATATATGTATGTGTGTTTTGTGTGTGCTTCGTATTATAGATTTTATAACATTTAATCTTCTAGACTAAAATAATGGGTGAATTTATTAGAAAGCAGAACTCATTACAGGGAGAGATTTATAATTTGCGTTGTGTCAGAACAGATCTTGTTCAGATGTGCCCATCAATGGGACAATGTAATTTGTTCATCGTAGTAACAATACATAAAAGGAAAACAGTGGGACAAAGGTATTTTGCACTTAAACATTTTCCCCCTTTATAATGCAATCATGAGAGAAAGATTTTAGAAGATATCCTATTGTTTTAAGGGCTAACTGAAATAAATTAGTAGATTTGTTAGATCTGAATAAATATTAAGACTTAAGTGGTCTAGTAACAAACTGTTTTAGAATAATTGTTAACACTGAAATGATGCATATTTCTGTACGTTAATGTCTTAAATTTTTTTCAATACATCATCATTTGGCATTGTTGTTTCTGAAAATTGACAGCCAGTTGCCAATTACAATCTATCTTGTTCCTATTTCAGAAGGCAGTTAGTTTTTTAATGTTATGTTTGTCCCTTAGGCTGTATAATCTAGACCCTTGCTACAGCTAATGTAGATACACAGCATAATAACTCCTTTTACGGTGTTATGTAGGTATACAGGGAGGAGTTGCTCAGACTTTCTGTACTCTTTCAAAACCTAAAAGGATATACTTTGAATAATTCACTACATGTACTAATAAACTGTATGCAGTAAGTATACTATTTTTGTCTAGCCTACTGTGTCATAGTAGACACAAAGGTAAGTACTTCTGGATACTCTTAAAATCAGTTGTAAAAAAATTTGTCATAAATTTCCCATTCTTTATTTTTTCCTTGGAATCATCCTTGTCCTTGTAGGAGGCTCTCAAGATATGTTTTCTTTGAACTTCTAGTAATGTGATATTTTGCTTTTACCCCATGCTGGTCTTCTGAGCATCCTCTAAGACAGTTTCTGTGATCCAAAGTGAAGTTCCAAGTTCAAATTAATTAAAATATCTCATTATTTAAATCTGATTCATGTACTGTACAAGTTGTTTGGGAGCCTTTAATGAATAAAGTTCAAATTAAAATGAAAAAACGTAATGATTCACTTATCTCCTGCTAATATTTCCCTACATTCCCTTAGAAAATATTAATGCAGTACACAGGAGTATTGGAAATAGGTTGAAGAGCATACTTTAACAAGAGTTTCTAAACATTTACCTGCTAAGATACATTTTAAAATGGATGCCTTATACAATTCTGGCAACATTCTGACTGCTGGTGGAGAACCTCATTTCTCATTCCTTCTGTGCAGTTTTGCTGTACTCTTTTGCACTGTCCAAAACCTAAGCAAAAAGGTGAAATCTGTTTGCAAAAATTAATTGATTTTGATGGTTTAATATTTTGCCTATAATACTATTATTTTTCCTGTGCCTTCATTTTTTGTATTACATTTTTAACCTCTTTAGAACTTCTAATTCACTTTTATTTACTGTTCATCATAATATTTTGCTCTCTCATGATAGACTATATTCCCTATATTTTTGTGAGTCAGCAGAGGGGTGAATTGTGGAACACGTGGTAACTATCAAGCTTCTGAAAACCTTTCTGTAAAAAACCCCCATTTTTTGTTTTGTAGCTGTTGACAATTGAATGCTCGAGGAGTGAAAACAGAGCAGAAAATCAGGAAAGGAATTAAAGACTAGATATAAAAATACGTAAACATTCTGAATGTGACAATGAAATAATGAATAGAATCATTATAGTAAAACTGAAATAGTAAGGAAGTCACTTTAAAATTATGGCTTGACATTTTTAGTCCAGTAAAATGTTCTGGCATGGGTTAAACAGTGTGATCTTACAATGATGGCTTAGGTCTAGAGCAAAGGAGTAGTAATCTCCATCAGTGTGCATTTATAGGGAAGTCTTTCTTCTTCATGTAACTAATTAGAATTAAATATCCTTGTGTTTAGCTTCTTAAAGTACATATAGTCACCTTCCCTCTGTTTCAGCCCTGAATAGTACTCAGCTCTCTTCCTCTATAGAATTATTGTTCTTGCTTCAATATGAAATCATGGTTTAGTTGTGACAGAACTAACTGGCTGTTTTTTAACTGCTGCAAAATTGTTAAGTTGGGTATTTTTTTTCTGTTGCTTACACCTGAAAACAAGTGTAGGGGAAAAATGAAAGTAATGTTGATTCAAAATGAGTCTTAAGTTCTTAAAGGCTTGGAGGTCGGCACTGTGGTGTTGCACATGGCAGCGAACCAGCAGATTTTGGCAATACAGACGCAACACAATGCCTCTAACATTTTTCTTTTTCCTGCTGGAACAGGCAGGCTCTGAAGGCCTGCGTTGACAGGTAATGAGATCTAATAAGCAAGGGGAAAAGGGGTGGGTGGGAATGAAAGAATAAGGGAATATCCATATTCATTATTTAATCAAATAAAATTCTCTTGGAGGATTCTGGGAATACTCAATCCCTGCTTCAAAAGCTTCTCTGTGATAGCTGTAAACAAATTACCTTACGAATAACTTCTTAATCAGGGAAGAGTAGAGCTGTTCTCTACTTGATCTCTCCCTTTGGGTGGTCCCAGTCAGAGAGCAGCAGCCTTTCTCCTGATGGTTTGGCTTCAGAAAAGCTATATGGTATTATGCTGACAGCTGTAGACCTCTTTTTGTTAGGGATAACAAACATCCTGTGCTGAGGACAGCATCAAGCCCAGCTTGCAGTATGCCCAATTAGAGAAGCTAAAATCTCATTTGTTTCACCATGGGAGTCTCTGAAAGCACACCGTTTTGGCCTCATTACAGTATTTTTAACTTTACAAAAACAATTTCATTATGGAAATTAAAGAAGCTCATTTAGTCTTAGCATTTATGCTGAACTTAATAAATTCCACAAGTATATCAGCTGCCCTAGTGTGCAGGCTTTTTCTTCTTTATCTCAGTAAAAAGTTGTTTTAAAAACTATTTGCAGAGACTGTTTCATAAAAGAATGTGCCATTTTAATATACTGGTTATTTATTATTAAAATGAAAAAATTTCTGGACTCCATTGTAGGTAATTTTCCTTCGTTGAACAGCCAAGCGTTGACCAGCATTTGCTGTGCCGACACCTATGTAAAAGGGACAGTCAAGTCTGCAGTTTTCCTCCAGATACTTGAGATATTTTTATATTTATGATGTTCTGGAATACAATTTCTCTCATATGAATCTTAAAATCTTTCATGGTTCAATACAAATGACAAGAAGTAGAGCGGTGCTTTCCTAGGATTGCACTAAAACGTAAGGATCTTGGTTCAAAGTTGTGCAGGAAAATCCTGCCAAGGATTTTAAATTAGTTATGGATATATCTTCTGTATGTACCTTGAGAGACTGTTTATGCTTTTCTAAAATGTGAAGAAGGGAAGAGGACAACTACTTTCCCATAATGTGTTATAGGAAGAAAAGTGAAACAGAGATGCTGACAAACATTTGTATTGTCTAAAGATGTTTAGTGATGAGAAAGGAGAGAGGCCACAGAGACCATTTTGTCAGTCCACAGTCAAAAGTATTTGCAAACAATACTGAAAAATGACTAAACAAAATAGGAAATAGTGCAGATTTGCTACTATGTTATGTAAATATTTTGGTTTGTCATAAAGTACGGAGCCTAGAAGGACCATTGTTAGATGACAGGCTGGGTTCTTCATTTTTCATAATTTTTAACTACCCTTTTTGGTTTTGAGTCTTCCCAATGGAAAGATGAGAGCTAAATCTATGGTTATGATATTCTTATTAATGCTTTACCTTCATTAAAGTAGTAGTAGTGTAGGACATGATCAAAAGAAAGTCCCAACAAATCCAAGGTCATGGGATCCAATACTCTACCTAAGATTGCTTTATTGTAGCATTTCACAAATGAGGATATACCTTACATAAAATGAGCAGAGGTGGGGCAAGAGTTGTGAGGTTACAGTACATAACGTTTTCAGGAGTGGAGTAGTTGTGTGCTTTTGAGTAGGATGAGTGTATGAATGGGAATTTTTACTTGAGTGAAAAGTATGGGCAGAGTAGTTAGTGGAGAGGAGGATACATATGCATGCATGTATCATGAGTATGCAGGCATGCTCAACATATTTATGTGCTGAGCCGGTCAAGTAATATTGTCAAACACGCCAGCAGGGAGGTGTGGAGGGAGGCTAATGTGAAAGCTTATTGCATGTGTGAGCTGTGCCATATTGTCTGAGCACATTTTGATCAAAGTAATATAAGCCTTACGAAAATCATGATACATGTATCTTAGTTAAATAGTCTTAATTAGGTATCCAACTTGGAAGTAATGCAGGTTTACATGTGTGACTACTGGAGAGGCTAAATCAGTTGTTCCCAATTTTTTTCCCAAGTCAACCTATCAAACTATTTTGTGTTTTCTACTTTTTTCAGACTCAAGGTGTGGTAATGAAATGTACCCTTTGGGATGGAGAGGTATCTAGAAGAGTTCTTAATATGATTTTACTCAAGACACTCTGCTGTACTGTACTACATAAGTCAGTGAAGAGCTGTCAGATGATAATGTCTTTTAGTCCCTAGCAATGCAGGCTAGGGATTGGATGCCTTGAAGTACAGGTGAAAAGGCTGTTTATCCCGTTAACTACATGTGAAATGCTTTAGTCTCCCTGAAATGTTTCTTGAAGGTGAAATAAATCAATAAAAGGAGGTTGCCGTAACTGTGCAGTTACTATATAGTTCTGAAAACAAACTAAATTGATTGTAAGCATCTGTTTTTATGTATTTTTCTCCCTTGGAAAATGTCCCAGTGGCTTGTTCTTTGCTAGAATGATCCCGTTTACTTAATAAGCTATAAATATGTTGAGCTCAAGTCAACAAAGGTGTTTTCAACATACACAGCATTATAAATAAACCAAATCTTTTCTTATGTCTCTTAGGGGCAGCAATAGGAGAAAGGTAATCAGTATCAGTGGGGCACCTGAGGTTTTTCCGGTCTCAGGTGCCAAATCCTTCTTTCTTGCTGCCGGTGCTGGTGCTGTCACTACCGCTCCATTTTTTGTCACATTTGTAGGAAGGAGCTGGAAGGACATGGAGTGAATGAGACAGAGGCAACCTCATTCCACCACTCTTCATCTTTCCTCTACTGTCACTGGAGCTACCCCATCAGCTTCCTCAAATTCCCTGTCTTAAGATTTATTTAGACTGGTGAGAGGTGTCTGCCTCCAGCTTAACTAGCCAAGTCATTTTTCAGAGAAGTATCTGTCTAGCCTCCTTCAAAAGTGGGTGGTGTTTAGCAGCCATAATAATTTGTTTCTCCTGTAGCTTGCTTCTCCAGTGAAGCGATGGCATTTTCCATAGTCAAACCGTATGCTATCTTTCTTTGTTTGTTTAACTAAGGTGAAGTGATCTAAAAGGCTGTGAGAATGTTCTGTTTCCCTTAAAATGATTGCACTTCAGTTCTTCAAAGGTGTTTTTTTTTTCTCCTGAAACCCTAAATCCTTATGTTATTGAGAGGTGAGGTGGTGATTTCATAATTTTCCTCTCTATTTTTGGCTCTTCAGCAATGTGATATGAAGCAGAAGCTGGTGCTTCTCCCGACTTTTTAAATTAGTGAGCATAAATAAAAATACTAAAACAGAGGATTGGTGCAAATGTTAGACTGCAGTTGGCATGCACCAGGTATTCTATTAAATTACAGATGCACAGTATCAATCTCTCTTTGGTTCTTCTTTGGAGATATTCAAAACTTGACTGAACATGGCCCTAAGTGACCTGATGCAGCATAAAAGTTGGCCTGGCTTTGACTGAGGACTTCATCAAGACTCCACAGGTCCCTTCCAACCCAAATTATTGGATGATTCAAAGTCTCAGCAGGGAAGGACTAGCAGATGCTGGACATCTAGTTCCAGTCCGTAGTTTTACTGGCAGCATAATTCTTCACCAAAACTTGCTTTAAACAGCTGGGAGAAGTAGGGCCACAAACAAGCAGTGACTTGAAACTAATTCTGTGAACTCCTCATGGTCCTGAGCTGGCACTGCCACCAAAAGCATAGCAGTGTGCTATTCCTTTTTCTCTCCCTCTCTCTTTTTTTTTCTTTTTCTTTCTCCTGCTCTTCTGTTTTTCCCTGCAGACATCCCATATCCCTACCTGGTTAACGCACCAACCATTGTGTAGCTTCATTGTGAACAAATCAGGGGACTGATCTAGCTGAAAAATGTATTTATTTTTAACGGGATGAGTTTTAGTTGGATTGGTGGGGTTTGGTTTTTTTTTGAACTTCTGAGACAAAACTCGTCTGACCTGTGAAAATGTGTGAGGGCATGGATGTCTTGGGAGCAAACTGTACTGGGAAATTTGTAATGTTTTGATTTTTTACTACATGTGTAATAAAACAAGTAATACAAGGTGATGGTAGTCTTGGAGATCTTTATTTATTCATACAAATCTAAAAAAGAGAATGGGATTCCTGTTGAGCCTGAATAATGGCAGTCTTCAGTCATTTGTTGTCCTCTGAGACTTACTTTTGTTCACTCTGTCAAATGTCGTTTTATGTGTTAGAAAACATCAGGACTCCATCTTGGATAAACTGCATTAAAAATGCAGTTTCTCTAGCATTCTTTTGAAGCCAATTAAAGTGTAAAGCTGAAATAATACAATGTGGTTAAGTTATAGATCAAGCAGTTGTGCAGATGTATCCTTGAACTGTACTCAGTCCCTTTTATGCTATTATAAACTACTGAAACAGTATGTTTACTTCCTTTATAAATCAAGCAAATCTTGTTTTTATTGCAGAGAGTGGGAGGTGAGGTAATAGTGGAGTGGGAGGATAATTTAGAATAGAGGTACCTGCAACATGCAGATACAGTGCTCCAGAGTATTAGGTTATGTTATGTTCCTTTTGAAAAGTTGTTTGTAATGATAGTTAATAGCATCCCACAAGAGGAAGCAGACTGCAAGTATGCTGACATCCAATGAAAGTTGAGATATAAAGTTCAGGATCATTTATATCAGATGAGAATCTTAATAGGAGGGCAATCAACAATTTTGCAGGAGCTCAGTCCATAATCCTTCAATTTCTTGAAAGATAGCAAGTGGTCTGACCTGGCTATTTTCTAGAAGAACTGTGTATTTGGTAGTTATCAGAAACTGAAAGGGTGATAATGTAGAAAAAGAGTTGGGAGAAAAGATAGTAATTCTAACTGGTAATGAGGCAATGTGTTCCAGCCGGAATTTCTTTTCCAGCTGGCATATAACAAAATGAAGAAAAATGGAAAGTAAACATTTAATCTCCGTCTTATTTTTTGTCCTAGTTAGGACGTCCTGTTGTGGTTTAATAGAGTTGCCATCCTTTAACTTAACTCTGTCTACTTAGTAAACAAGAGGCTCCACTGGTGCCAGTGTTTCTTCTGCATCAGTTATTTCATCCTCAGGAAAGAAAACCACCTACTTGGGACAGATTCCTTAGTATGCACATATGTATCTGATCTGATACTCTTCGCAGAGTCATATAATATCTTTTTCTAGAGCAGAACAAGCTGCTGCTTTGGGTTGAGGAGTTACCAGCTGAAGGAAGCTTTGAAAATTTGAAAGGACAGATTTTGGCAAGAGAGAGCAAATGAAAATAATAGAGCTCTGTCCTCTGAAAAAAATCTCTTTGCAGGAAGTTTTGCATAGCAATCTGGTGGGAAACCTATCTATAAAAACAAATTATGGCTTTTAAGAAATGGCTTCTAGACTCATCTCTGCTGTTTTTACAATTGTTGCTTTGACTGGTTTTGGTTTTCATTAAGGAAAAAAGTTTAGCAGTGTTGCAGCAAAGTTCTTTTGGGTTGAAATGTTGACATCAAAATTGGTGTGAGGTTTATCATGAGCGTATATATATACTTATGTGTGTGTGTATGTATATATAAGTGACATCTCATGGCAGCATCAATGAATGAAGGAGTAATAAAAACTTGATTTTTAAGGAATTCTGGTGTTGGTTCTTCAGATAGCTTTGAAGAAAATTGGAAAGGAGGACAGAATTAAATGCTGACTGGCCAGCTAGGCTCCCAGTTGAAGAAGTCTTGTTGAAAAAGTGGTGTTAGATATAATGAGCAATGTGATGGTGTTTAGATGTGGCAAATTTAGTGGTTTCTTAAAACAAAGGCCTTTCCTCAGAGCAGGTGTGTTAATGAACATATGGCTTTGGAAATGAATGGGAAAATGTTTACCTGTTGTATCCTACTTAGTGAAAATAGTTGCAACCCTTCCCCTTCATCCAGTCCTTTGCTCTGGTCAAGCTCTCCTTACCCTCTCCTATCCACCCATGCAAATTCAGTATTACTTTAATGTCTTTTCTCTACCTAGACTTGTAGGAGATTATTTCTGGTGTGGTTATGCATTTGACAGTTGGGCTGCTTGTTCCAGCTTAATCACCCCTTTTCTCCTCATTATGACTCTTTTCATTGGTTATTATGTAATCAGATTAATATAAATCTGCCATGAAGCAGTCAACATATTAAGTATCTAACAGCCTTCCCACAGTTATCCTGTGTGTATGCAGAAGACAAAGTAACTTTGGAAAGATCTGTTCCTGGTGAGTCCTTTCCAACCAGTAATATTATACCTTAATGTATATCAACAAGTTAAAACAATTTTACTATGTTGGTCTTTGATTAGGACACTCCAAAATATGCAAATTTCATATGATATGAAAGTTTAATTTCATACGGAGTCTCAGCAGATCCAGTTGACTATCAGTGAAAGGACATTGACCAGGTAATGTAACCATCTTTTATACAAGGCATTGAAATCTGTTGTAAATGGAAATAAACAAGTTCAGTAGAAATGTTGACCCAGATGGATCATTAGTTGCAGCCTACAGATTCTTTTTCAAATCATTAACTGCATCTTGCGCTGTCTTGCAAAGAAAGAAATGGAGGGTATTGCTTAATGAGTCTTTCTTTAAAACAGATCAGACAGCCTAGCTTCTTACAATTGGCCAATTTAGGAGTTAGAAAATGGTTTAATTTAATTCAGCCACTAGGGGTTTGTAAATGAGTATATATGTATATGTGTGCTACATGCAATAGAAAAATTGTCAGATGTGTTATATACTTCATTTACTGTCAGATGTGTTATATACTTAATTTACTGTAAACTCCCAGCTGTCCTACCTATATTTTGCCCATTAATCTGTCATGGACTTTAACACTGCAGACACATATTTCTAAACAGCCCGAACAATTATCTTATTTTCTCTATCAAAATTAACTTGTCATATGAATAATCCTTTTTTTAACAATGAGGGATGAATTTCTCTTAGTCTGTGTATTTTATTGTGCTGTTGTGCATGCACAGCCACGCAAATGTGAATACGTTGTTACTCCCACCTGTTGTCAAATCCAGGATGGTATTTTGTTCTGAGCTCATGATGGATTTCTGGTTTGTATCTCTTGGTCTACTAGGTTTTGAAAATGAAAGATTTGTGCTGTGTATATATAGAAATACACAGGAGTAGGTGTATTCTGTAAATCGGTGCTTGATTTTTACATAAAACTTAATGTTGATAGATTTGCCTCATCAATTAAATAGGCAGCATTAAGGTGTTGTTATGAGAATTGCTATTTTTTTCTCCCAAATAAATGCTGAAACAAATTTGTAATCCTATGTATTTTCCTGACTTTCTCAGGGTTTTTTAAAAATATCCTTGAAAAATCTACCATATTTCATTTTTTACCATAAAGCCACAATGACATTAACATATAATCAAAGGAGAAATTAGGAAAAACATGACTTTCATTATTACTTTACTCACTGTATAGGTTTGCAAGAGAGCAGGTCACACTTTGTTTTGGGAAGGCTATGAGGAGCAGACATGTTCAGGGACCTCCATCCTAGCATCTCCCATGGTGCTCATAAACGTAATGCTTATTACTAATGTAAATGCTGGGGTCTTGGGGAAGGAGGAGGAAGCTGGACCAGAAGAGGATGTGAATCTTGTTGCTGTGCTAGCCCCTGCGTTTGGATAGTCAGCATGGTGTGGAGCTCTGCCCAGCCTCAGGGGTGTTGCCGGTGCTGAAGTTGCTATAGGTCAACAGGGTGACTGAGGTCCCAAGGCTCCATGGGGCAGCGTCCACCCTTTTTTCTGTAAGTCAGGGTGCGAGCGGACAATAAGCCATCCCTGGCAGCGCAGGTGCCAGCTTCTGCTGGAAGCTCCTGAGGGCATCTGCGTGCAGGCTGTGATCTGCACAGAAGAGGAGCTACAAATAATGTTTCTTTTGGTGTACTGTTACCTTTATCTTCTCTTCTTTCCTGTTCTCAGTCAAAATGGAAATTGCCTCAGAGAAAGCAAGTTATTCCACTCTTACGTGACATAAGAATGTCTGTAACGGGGCATCAGAACAAAAGGTGTTAGGTTTATACTGTATCCTGTCTCCAGGAGAGGCCAATAGCAGATGCTTAGATGGAAAAAATTAACAGAACAAACTTACAGTGCTTTCCATTTCTTTACCCTCCCTCCTTCCAGCAATTTGATAGGTGGATAGCTTCATAACGATGTTGCCACAAGAAGAGAAGGAAGACAGCAGTGAGGGGTTTATTTATTTATTTATAATATTTAACTTCCTCAAATGCTACTCTGATGCTTGAGTCATCCCTTCTTTGGGGCAGAGTTTTTAATACTTTAATCTCATTTTGCAATCGTAGTTTGACTAATATATTAATAACAATAAAGGTGAGAGCAAGAAACTTTAAATGTGTGTGTTTCATTAGTTAATATTCCCATTGAATTCTTAGATATTTTTCTCCCCTAGTTTTTTAAAACTGCCTATTTAAATTTAAATAAGATGTTATTACTGATTGTTCAGTTGTGTAATTTTAACTCACATTTGATGTCTTTTGTGTGATATTATCCATTCTCACGTATGATTATTAAACATGATTTAAAATTATAGAGAATTATCGAACAATGACTGTTAGAGTGGAAGTTTTGCATTTTATCATTATTTTGTATTTAGGCTTGAATTAACAGCAATATAAACCTGGAAATATTTTGACATTTGATTGTTTTTTCCTTTGTTGGCTGATTGAAATGGTGTTTTGCTTTGAATGGCATTTCTGTGCAAGTCCCTGGTATGGTAACTCTGGAAGCACTGGTCAATCTGAAGATTTTAAGAATTCCTTCAGGCATCTCTGGGTAGAATTTTATTCATTTTGGTGATGACTGGAAGAGTAGATGAATAGTTGCACCATCAATTTCACTGTCTATTTATGTCTGTAGAACCTAAACCAGTCAGTGGTTACCTTGAATGAGTGGTTACTTTCCAGCCTAAAAGCATCACCATCCCCTTTTTGGTTTTAAAATGTTAACTCACATAATGATTTGCTGCTCAGTCTGCAAGAAAAGAATGATTTGGCTCTGTGCGGAGATGATAAGCCCTCACAGGGGATGAAAAAGGGGGCCAGGCTTCTGGCATGACAGGTGGGATGGAAGGCTGGGTGATCATAGTATGGACTGGATGGAGGAGGAAATGGGGGATGGGGATTTGGGACCCTCCTCCGTATGGTGAGGGAAAGGCAATGGTATGTGCGGCTGGGAGGAAGAAGGTTGCTGAGTGGTCTTCAGGTGGAAGAGAGAGAGCGTGTCCTGCAGAGGACAGGAAAGCAGGGAAATCTTTGGGCATGTAAAGTGACATCATCTAGTTTTATTTTAGACAAAGAGTGGGACATAACATGGGAAATAAGGCTGGTGGAAGATAGCAGACTTCAAACTAGAATACTTCTGAAAAAACAATTTATTGGCTTTTGAGACTTTTAGATGGTTCAAGTAAATGAGTTTTGGCCATTTCTTAAAAACATGGATCTGGAAGTCTCTTGCTCTTTGGTGTAAAAATAGATGATGTTGCTAAGATCCAGCAGTGGCAGTGCCAGTGGGTAGAGACTGCTGCTGAGCTGCTTGTTTGTCCTTTTTTTCCTGAAAGACTTGGCAAGAAGACTGTCTGGAAGATTTTTATCCAGCTGGAACCTCAGTTGGCTTGTTGTGACTCTTCCCTTAGGATCTGATGACATTGCTCAACTCCAAAATATTTTGTAGCCCTATTTGAAGCTGGGCTTTTTTTACCTTAAGCTCTTAAGGTTTCAGCTCTTACAGAAGCCTTGTGGCTCTGGCTGATATTTGAGGCCCACAGAGTCTGTGAACACAGGGATTGTCTGAAAGGAAACAGGTATTTCTACTTTTCATTGTATGTTAGAGCTTTGTAGTTCTATTTTATTATGAAGTACAGGTTCTTATGCTTTGCATTTTCTCCCATCTGAAAACTGTCTGAAGCCAGACAGTTACTTTTTATTGATTCCCTACATCTTCTAAAACATCAGGTGGCCCTCCCAGATTTGGGGTTTTTTTTGTCCTTTTATAAAATGCTTTAGCCTGTACAAGATGCAATAACTTCATGGAAAGTGTCATGTGTGAAGTTAGAGTTTACAAGGAAAGGGACGCAGAAAAATTTGATACTTTTGGGGTTAAAATTGTGTCAGTGTCATTTTAAAGGATCAGCGAACTTTAGAGAAATGTGTGCGGGCTCTTCCAAAGCATTATAATGGAACCTAAAATTTATCTGTAGAATGTCTTTGTACTCTAAAGTTAAAAGGAGTAATTGAAGCTTGCAGAAGGGCGTCAGGAAAACACTGTTACTCTAAATGCTACTGGTGGCTGTGTGTATGGGATCATTTTTAATGATCTGTAGCTTGCAAATAGTTGGAAAATTTCCTCTTTTACTTCACTGAAAAGAACAGCTTGCAGCAATGGATATATTTTACAGTTGCATCAAGTGCACAGTTACTAAGTGAGGATGGGAAGCCTGATAGTTTTACTTCTAGCAAAGCTGGCCTCCAGAGGATTTTATTAAAGGAATTTTATTTTTTTAACAGCTGAACTGAAAAAAAAAAACCTCTCATGAAGCAGAGCCAACTCATTGTATTGCTAACCACATTCCTGCAAAACTTTAGGAACTTCTTCAAGAAATCAGTGTAGTTTAAGTTTCTATGCAGTGTTATTTGAGAGTATGGAGTACAGTTCCCTTTGTTCTAAATGCCATAAGAATTATCGCACTACTCTCTCTATTTTGGTTTATGGATGCAGTTCTCTTTCTTACCTGGTCGTAGTTATGACTTATGCATTAGCCTGAACAGTTCCATGGGTCCTCAGTCTTTACAGATTTGTAAACAAATGTCACGGCACAAGGAAAGATGCATCTGTCAGGAGTGTAGAGAGCTTGTCTCGTGGAAAACCAAAACATCTTTTTCCTTATTTTATATAAAAACCTTTCTGTAATATCCTAATGTATTTTAAAATACAGGAAATTGTTCACAGTATATCAAACCTTAATGATATGCAGAGTGTGGTGGACCATTATTCTTTTTTTGCCAAGCTTGTTTCATTGATACAGATTCCTGTGACAGGATATAGGAATAGCATTACGTTAGGAATAGGGTTTCTTTCTTAAAAACAAAACAACCCTCTCCTTCACCCCTGCCCCCCAAACAAACAACCCCCTCCAAAACAAAACAACTCCCCTCCCTAAAATCTGAAACACTAAAAAAATGCTTATTTCAATATCATATCTGGAGTATTTGTATAGGTGGAAAACAGTGTGTGTCGTGCAGCAATCAGTAGTTACATATACTCAAGAGAATTTTTTTTTACTGGAAAATGTAAATATGACAAGTTGGTGGATAGACAAAAAGAATAAGAGTAAAAAGGAAGCTGACATGGTTTTTAGAGTAGAATCAAAAGAGGTTTTCAATAAAATATGAAAGTTAGTTTTAGTTAAACTATCTTTTTAATTATTGAAACATCCTTTTTCATTACTGAAAAGACTGAAATTCTGTAAATGAGTACTTCATAGTTCTGTCATACACATGGCAGCTTTTACCTTACCTAGGAAGCCCACAGGTAATTATACACTCATTGAAGCTCAATGCCACTCCTCTTTAGTAGGGAAGAAGGCAGGGAGTACTTGCATCTCCTGTACCAGAAGATTAAATTACAGGGATATTATGAAACTGGAAAAGAACTGTTATGAGGTCTGTGGTTTTTGAAGTGTTTCTAGGTCATACTCTATAAAAATATATGTATTTTATTCTGAGAATGGTTGATTTTCTCTCTTTCAGGATATTCTGTCCTGTCCCTCATATACTAATTCTTTATTACTTTCCCCCAAATTGTCCTTTAAGTGGTACTTCATAAATGTTGAATACATAATATTATGTCAGAAGACCCCAGACTCTGCCACTGTAGGTGGCCTCACAACTTGTTACTTTTTGAATTTAAACTGGGAAAAGTCTTCCAAGAATGTTACATTACTGTGGCTTGTGAGCTGCGGAAAGGGTGTTGAGCATGAGAGTTTGCTTTCTGCTTATATTCTATAGTGTATGTAATAGAGATTGTATTTATAGATACCTATATAGTGTAGTTTCCTGGAAATTCAGAAATGGTATCTAAACACAAGTATGTGGAGGAAGGCATTTGTCTGCATGTCGTCTGTACTTTGTACAGGTCTAATGCAGGTAGGTAAGCTATAGTTCACAAATAGTGACTATTATTTCCAGATCCTCTGATTCCCTATGCTTCCCTCCAACCCCACATGTGTCTAAATACTTGATGGGAAGACGTAAAGAAGGCCGAGCCAGGCTCTTCTCAGGGGTGCCCAGTGACAGGACAAGAAGCAATGGGCACAAATTCAAATACAGGAAATTCAACTTAAAAGTAAGAAATTTTATTACTGTGAGAGTGATCAAAGACTAGACCAGTCTGCCCAGAGACCTTATGGCATCTCCATCTTTGGAGACATTCAAAACGCAACTGGACACGGCCATGGTCAACCTGCTGTAGTTGGCCCTGCTTTGAGCAGGGGGATAGGACTAGGTGACCTGCCGGCATCCCTTCCAACCTCAGCTATTCTGTGTGTGATGCTGCTTTTTCATTTCATTTTGAACGACTTGTTGGCTGCATTTCTTTCTGATTCCCATGTTTCTACACTGTCTTTTCAGGCAGACTCGACAGAAATCTCTATGCATACTGAGAAGCTGCACCGTTGAGGGGGTTAGCACTGCTTCTTTCATATAGAGTAGTTAAAAGTTGCCATTCATTGAGAAATATAGTATAGCAGCAGAATACATATAGGGATTTAACTATAATTTTTGGAAGCTTGGGAGTCATAACTAACCATTCAGCTGTCCATTTTATATGTTATGCTACAAGCATGGCTAAGCTTTCATGTTAACATTTTGTACACGTCATATTTTTTCTCTTTTAAAGGCTTGCTGGATTGTTTTCAATCTATTAGCCAGCCAAAGAATTTGAAAAAGTCTGTTCTATTTGCTCAGCTAAAGAATATATTCATGTTGACGGGGTCTACACTCCTTTTCAGGTAGTCTTTAGTTTAGCCATCCTTAAGGGAAGTGCAACTCCACTGTTTAATCAATTATCAAAAAAGGATGGCACCTCATGTATTTGAATGTTTATCTAATTTTTGACATGGGGAAGGAGAGGCTCATTATTATTAGGATAATAAGCTGTACCAAACTGATGCAATTGGTGTTAAATATTCTGCAAAAAGAAAGTGCTGCTTAAATAGCAGGATCCATTACTGTCTATTGTAAAGGGTCGGTGTATTCCCCTGGGCAATACTGTATCATCTCGAAATATTTGAAATGGAGTGTATTATGATCATAGTGAAGCCTCAAGAAGTTGGGAGGACTTTGAAACGATAATAGCTTGCTAGGTAAAATACCTCACCAAATCAGAACTGAAGTAACAAGTGTATTATCAGATGTTTGAGGGAGATAAATGTAATTTGCTGAATATATATGTTGAATATACATACTGAATATATATACCTTCTGCTTTGTATTCCTATTGCAATGCATATATAAAAGGGAGAAGCACTTTGAAGGGATGTGTGGATAAGGCCTGTGAAGTTCCTAGCCTTAGCCTGATTTAACACATCTATTTCAGTTTTACAGGAGGAAAATGGTATGGCTGGTTTTTGCATCCTCAAATTCCCATCCTGATACCCTGGTCTGTGGCATACACATATTATAAATAATTTGCTTTGGCCTTTTACACTTCCTTACTCTGTATGTTAGATAAAAGTTTGTGTTCAGTCTTTATGAAGTTTTAAAATTTGAAATGCTGAATATCTTTTGAGCATTTCTCTCAGATATAGTCTCATGACAAAAGCTGATAAATCCTCTTCTGTTGGCAGGTCAGTTTTGCGTTGAAATGGAACAACTTGCTGCAGCATTATAGCAAGCAGTTTAGATACACTTCAGGCTAGATTCTGGATTTAGCTTGTTTCATTAGGGACAGGGATAGACGTGGAAGAAAAGACTTCACCTGCTGGGGTAGAGGATCCATCCATCTTTCTGTGACAGAGCCCTCAACCTTCATATGCCAGTTTATCCTGCAGCAGATGGCGTTCTCTTTCAGGGCTTTGGCACAGGTGAAGCAATTGGGAGGGCTGTGGTGCTTTTACTGTTCCTGACAGTTATCCCGTGCAACAGCACAGACTGTATGGAAGACAGTTCTGCAGAAAAAAACCTGGGCATTGTGTTGGACAAGCTGAACACAAGTCAGCAGTGCATGTGTGTTGTGAAAACAGCCACATGTTGGGTTGTAATAGGAAGAATGTAGACAGCAGGTTGAGGGAAGTAATTTTTTTTTTGTCTTCTGTTGCCATTTGTTAGTCCGCAGCTGGAGTACCATGTCCAACTTTGGGCTCCCAGCACAAAAAAGATGTTGTCCATAGAGAGCCCAGTGTGGGGTCACCAGGATGAACGCTGGAGAAATGATACATGAGGAAGGACTAAAGTGTCTGGATTTGTTCAGTCTGGAGAAGAGAAGGTTCGGGAGTGATCTTAGTGCCATCTTCAGATATCTAATGGGAGGTTATAGAGAAGACCTCTCTTAGGATTGTGCAGTCAAAAAGCAAGAAGCAACGGGCACAAGTTACAAGACAAATCTGATGAGATGTTAGAAGGAAATAATTTTTCACATATGATCATGATTAAGCACTAGAAAAAGTGCCCAGAGAGGGCATATCCATCAGTGGAAATGTTCAAAGCTTAACTGGATATTGCTCATCCCTAACAATGCAATCTAACTTTAAAGTCCGATTCAACAACAAGTTTGAAGGAGGGTTTGGGGCCAAATGACTTCTGGAGGCTACCTTCCAGCCTAAATTATTCTGTGATTCTATCAATCACCTAGACCACCAAAAGCAGAGATGGTTCTTATGGAATTACCCAGCAAACATTTCCCTATCCCAGACAGTGTGTCAACACATCCTGAATACATCTCAAGCTCTTTCCTGTCAGTGGCTTCTTTGGTATCAACAGATGGGCTGCATGTTCTCACTACAGTTACTAGCAAGCAAAACATTTTTGGTTGTGAATCAATGTTTTTTCTCCATTATTAAATGTATAGAATTTTTGGACTTAATATTGATCATAGTTAGGTAAATTTGTAAATTGAATAATTTCTATAAAAATTAATGTACAGTGTTGTATGCCAAGTGTTTTTCAATTTGCAGTGGCATTAGGAGTTAATTCAGCTTCTTTCTCACTATGGGAAGCCCTTCTTGCTTATCAAGTATAGCTCATGCTCTTGCTTTTGGCGTTTCTTTACCTGTCTTCTTCCAAAATATGACAAGAGAAGGATATATGGATATGCACAGAAAATGTTTATTGGTTGATTGCTTGATAGTCACCTTCTAGCTTAGTTCAGACTTTCCCTTTCTAGGGAGGGACACTACTTTATCCTGCTTCTCTGGACTAGGTCTGTCGCATGTGCTTTCAGATCAATTGCAGATGGGAATAAATCAATTGCTGTCATAATTTATACAGGAATAAATGTTAATCAATTCTTTTACTATACCAATGCTAATCAGAGAGACAAGCCCTCACTATAATCCAACGTATCAAAGTAGGTTTGAACTTTCTAGGCTAAATAAATTTAGAATGACTTTTTAAAAGTAAACAAAGTTCTTGAAGTGGTATTTCTCCTTTCTCCACTCCTGTCCTTTTGGGGGGAAAAAAAATATTCTCAGCTGTCTTGATTAATTTTCCTTATTCTACTTTTTTTTCCTTTTTTTTTTTTTTTCTGGGAAAGCTGACAGCAATGGCTGAGCATGTGTGTAGGTTGATACAAAGTTTGCAGAATTGGTTTAATGGAGGGGAAGCAACCTGTGCTTATCGGGGAAGACCTAATGCGTGCCCTCAGTAAGCAGACAAATGCGCACAGTACTCTTCACAGTTCTTGGGAAAATTAAGAATCGAAATGTGGCATCAGATGTTTGCTGTCTTTATGCAAGTCCCCACTTTTCTTTTTCTGCCTTATCCATACCTTTGCATTGAACCACCAGGAGTTTGAAATATTGGCTATAAAATGAGGAATTTGGTTTTGAAGAGTTTGAAGTCTGCCTTCTGCAGGCATTTTCAGTGAAAATTGACCAGTGGGCTCACAAGCCTTTACCTCTGCTGCCTCGACCTCGAGGATGGCACAGATACTGGTAGACATTTGAACAGGGCAGGGGTGTTGAGGGTGCTGAAGGGGAGGTGTGAGGGCGACCTGCGGGCGGGTGGGCAGAGCTCTGTCGGTGGGACTGGTGGGGCTGTGCCTTCTGCAACAGAACGATTAGCAGTTTCTGGAGTCTGAAATTGCCTGTAAAAGTGGGAACTGCCTGGGAATGAGAGGGAGGGAGCATTTTCCTTTCTAAACTCGCCAGAGACAGAGGATGTGGCTGAGCTGTCAATTGACTTTTAACAGCTGAAAATGCCTGATTTATCAAGCTGTTGCAATATTGACAGCTTCTTCTGTTTGCCCGTGCTGTTCACCCTTCAGTGCTTGGCTCCTCCTCCTCGTGTCTCTTATGTTTTCTCCCACCATCTAATTTGTAATCTCTTCTAACTCCTGCATTGCCCGCTCTCTCCCTGCCCCGCATCCCTCTGCTGGTCATCCGACACGGTGCCTGTGAAGACCTGCCAGCTAGGCCACGTCAAACCAGGAGACAAGATGTGACTTGGAAAGCTGTTGGGTGGACAAGGGTTTTATTTTATAAATTATTGCTTTAATTTGCACACCTCTGTTTCTTTCACTTGTTCTTTGTTGCCACAGAAAAAGGCTGCAAGGTCTTAAAACAAACTCCGTGTTTCTGTTTTATGTCTGCCCAAAAGCAGCGTGGCTCCGGCTGCCGAGTGCTCTCCTAACGCCGGTGGTGAATCAGAAGTAACACATCAAAGAGGTCTGGGGGAGGCTGTTCTCCACACCTGCTACACAGGGCTCATTACCAACCATAGCATATTTTCTGGGTGCATACATTACCATCAGCCCTGCTCTCAGAGAGCCAAGTGAGGCTCCTGCAGGATGGCTGGTCCCAAACAAGTGCTCGCTCAGGAGGTATTCGGGTAATTCTGAGAGTTGTTGAGGAGCCGTATGGAAAGCGAGAGGTACCCGCAGGAGATGCGGGAGGTACATTGATGTGGTGTCTCCTGCTGCCTCTGAAGGCTGAGAGTCGGGGAGCTGGTAGGTTTGGCAGGGCCAGCAGAACAGGAGGATGTTCCCCTCCCCAAGCATGCAGTTTGAGAGAGAAAAAAAAGGAGGCAACATGTAATGGAATTAGTTATAACTTTAACATAGTCGGCATGAATACAAAAAAAAAAAGGCATGAATTAAAATGGAGTTGCTAAAGCCAGTGTTTACTGTGGACTTAAAAGGTCTGTGAAGTTTCTGTAGAATCTTGTAAAATGATTGTATTGCAAGTAAGCAACAAAATCTAGCAATATCCTTTAAAAAACTGCATCCTAAGCTAAACTATTTAAATGTGCACATAGGCAGACGTAACTGGAAATTCTATTTATTCTGTGAACATAAAACCTTTGTTTCAGTACACCACCATCTGTCTTTAACGTACTTGTCTGCTTCAGTTTCAGTTAAAATTGTCAGGGAGAAGCAAGAGCTGGCCGATCCCTAAGGGACGGGGAGCCGAGGGTGACCCCGGCGCAGGCTGTGCCCTCACCCATGGGGCACAGTCCCAAGGGGTCTGCACTCAGAGCTGGGTGCCGGTAACAGGCTCCGTTGACAGCTCTAGACCAGGGGAGTGATGACCCAGGTCTGGGGTCCATCCAGGAGGCAGGGCTGGAGACCAGCACGGCTGTGGTGTTGCTGGGGCAGGGACTGATGGCCCCAGGCTGAGCTGAAATGGGGTCCTGGGCCGTGGGCAGGATGGGGGGAGGCTGGCCAGGGACAGCAAGACCGGTCTATTGATGCTTGACAGGGTCCTGTCAAAAATAAGCAAAAATAGTGTGTACTGGCGTTCGATTTCTAAAGCTTGTTAGTGTCAGTGCTTTAGACAGTCGGTTTATACTTGCGGGGCATCGGGGTACTTCAGATGGGCAAGCCGATTCTGCCTTTCCCTTTCGGCCACTGTGCACAGCCTTTTCTCTTCCCAAGTTCGTCAGCCGCTGGTCTCAATAGGCCTTTTAAAAAATTGTTTTGCATACTTGCTGTTTCCATATTTTCTCCCAAACATTTGTCACGTTAATTTTCCCCCTCCCAGAACTCTGATTAGTTACATGAGCAGAAGTGACTTTGGTATTAATGATGCCATTATATACTACGCTGAGTCCATTAATAAATTAATAATGCTGTGTCTTGTTTGTTTATAAATGAGGCTCACCGAGGGCTGTTTTAAATGAAAAATACCACTGATTGCTTGTAATTTAATCTAGTGAGTTTTTATGCATGTGAGGCAAAGTCAATTAGCCCTAACTGAGAGATTTCTAACTCCCAACTAGATTTCAAGTTTAATACAAAGAATTTCATTAAAAATAGCAACCTGGAAAAGTAGCAAAAAAAATATTACCAGAGTTCTTTAGGTTTCAAAGCCATTTTTAATAGTTATTTCTGTTTTGAAATGTGGTTGTCTTTATGTGTATCTGAAGAGAATATTTTATTTTTTGTATGTATTCCTAAATTTGAAATTTATTTGGGTTTTGTTGACCTGTCCTAGCACCAAAATCTGGAATTCTCCTGTAATACAAGATAAAATGTCGTTAGGCAGCACAATTTATCAACAAAAGCCCATAAACTGCAAAGTTGTGCAAGCCTTTATTTTCTTCTTTCTTTGTCAGCTTTTTGCATTGTTGATTGATTTGCTGTAGTGCTGCTGTCAGTAGTTTACCAATAGTCTGGTAGGATCTCATGACTGGCATTTTGCCTTTTTAAAAACCATCTCATTGCTACAGTAAAGAATTTGAACCTCTAAATCAGCCATCATAGCTGTTAGCCTCCTTTTATTATTATTAATGTGCTCTTGGGAAAGAAATATTGAACAATAATTAGGAGCAAGTAAAGTACTGGAATAAGCTTGAAAAGGTCAGTCTCTAGGCAAGAGGCCTTTCGTATGTTATCTTTATTTATTTTTATATTCTAATCTTTATTAATATAGTAACATGCATGAATTTATATTTTCAAATGGAGTTTAAAATGCTGCTGTAGATCACACTTAAAAAAATCAGTAATTATTTGCAAACCACACCTCAGCAGCATGGTTGATATTCAGCTTAATTCTTAACCACGTTATTTTAATGTTGTTACATGTTTTTTGTTAAAAGTGGTAAAAAATACTATGAACATTTTTTTCACATAACTATAGAAAAAATGTGATACTTGTATCCTATAAATTATGTTTTAAAAATGTAGGTTAAATGCAATTTTATTTTATGCCTGAGGAACTTTAGGTAAAGAAAGTGATGACAGAATTTGAGGGAAACTTTGGAAAAGTTGATACTTCCTAGCAAGCAACTTCAATATGCGCAGGAAATACTTCTGGTGGAAAACCCATTTAAGCACTGGATGATACTGTGGGATATCAAATGTTTTTACCATATTTTTTAATCTTGTGCAGGTATGTGTATTGTTATGATCAAGGACCAGGAAAGCTGATACAAAGCTGTAGGACTATTAAGTGATCATGTAAGATTTCTCTCTTTTTAGTCCTGAGTGATAATAAAATAATGATCTAGCTTTGATATAAAAGCATTTGGTGGTTTATTGCTCTATTTTTCTAATGGGCATTCTTTAACATGTTCTTCTACAGACAACTTGTAAGCTAGAAGATCAGACAGTATAAGATACTTTCAAATTTTTCACTACTGAATCTTAAAGGTAGATTTTTCTTCTAGTAGCAATCTGCATATGCATGCATTATGCATGCCTGAGATACTACTACTAGTGTATTTGTAAGATACTTTAGAGGCGGCACATTCCTCATGCATTCAACCCCGGAGGTCACTGCTGATCTTTGTGTATATGTGAGCTAATGAAGTATAGAAGATGTATCTGGTTTAGGCTTTTAAAGTGTAATTATCCCATAAAGGAATTTGTAATTAAGTGGATTTTGTAAAATTGTGGGAGGGGAAAAAGGTTCCAGAGAGGAAGTTCTATAAGCTGAGAAGGCGGCAGTGAAAAGTCACTCTTCAACTGAGCATTTTTTGTCAAAATTCTTAGGTTTTTGTCAGTATTTAAAAATTAAAAGACCAGCCCAGAGAACATATTTAACAATGTGAAGTAGAAGGCAAAGAACAGTTATTTTGGTTTAAAAAGAAATATTAAAAATGCTAACAAGATTCATTATAAAAATTTAGATTCCTTTCCTTTTCTGTCCCTGTATCTCTAAGTTGCATGCATGTATTTACATTACCCAGGTGACAGCTGGTAACACTTCTTGTTAGAAAATGGCAGCAAATATTGTTTATTAGCACTGCTTAGGACTGAATAAATGCTTTCTACTAGAATGTGGGAATTGGAAAATATGATACTGTTACTAAGCTGAAGATGAAGCCAGTATTCTTTATTAACCATTTAACAGTAAATGTAAATGTGAGCATATTAAGTATTATTTAGAGGTAGTGTGAGTTCTACATCTAATTTATGAATCATAGATAGATGCTAATGAAATTTCAGAAGGGACATTCCTTTTTATTAAAGTCTGTGTACTCTTTAGTATCATTTTGCCAAAAAGCCTGAGAAGTCTCACGTGCCAAAACTTTTAATTCAGCACAGTTTTTCTTTTCCAGCATCTAGCAGCATCACCTTGGGGAATCTGAGATGACTGTGTAAATTGAAACAGTAAGTCTATAGGAGGTAATTTTTCTTTAGGAACCTAACCGAGGGAGGTGCAGGAAAAAAAAATCTCTTGAACAGGTAACATTTGGGAGGTCACTTTATAATGATCTCAGTTTCTCTCTCTCCAGAGAGTAGTTTGTAATAAAAATATTTCTTCCAGAACAGCCTATTTCTCTTGGCTACATTGCTCTTTTTTTGTTTTCTTTCCCATGGGTGAGATGGAGAGAAGAAACTGTGGTGGAGAGAATTAACAGCAGTACTTATTTTCATAAGCTAGAATTCACAGATGGCAGAGAAAAGTGGGGGATAGCCCCATTTTCACTACTGTGCAGTATGTATGCGCAGTATTAACGTACATGCGTCCCACACCTGTATTATACTATAGATGTACATGGAACAATTTGTTTGCCACTTATTCAGCCTTCATATTCGAGCCAGGTGCTAACTGGTTTCTAGCTTGATACCCCTGTTTGGAATAAACCCTCTAAACTTTTCTTTAATGGGTATAAACTATTACAGGACTATGTCCATATAAGCAACAGAAGGAAATATTTAGGATTAGTTTGGAATAAAAGTTTCACCAGTCTGTTGGGATTATTCTTAATCCCCAATGTGATTTGTTTTTAAGGATAATACTTATGTGTATTTGAAGTTTTGTATTGTTCAGCATTGCTTACTCTGTACTTCTGTGAGAACTTTTTCAGGCAGGTGTCTTTGCAGGACCTTCCCACTCAAGTTTTCTGCTTCAATACATTTACTGGCCATAATTATTTTAAAAGCTAAAGGCCATATTTAGCCTTCATTGATGTCAGTGGGATCAGACCTAAAATGAGTGAATTTCATATAATGTATATTACATGAAATATGCAAGGTTACCTGTCATTTAAAAGTTTTCTATTGTCATGAATTAGGGGCAATTACGTTGCTTAGATATGTTGTGTGGGAATGATCCATGTTATTCCAAGTGATGCACTGCGATCTTACTTGTATGCTAGTTACTTTAATAGTAAATTGAAACGGCTCATAAGACGTGCAATAGTTTGGCCTTTTAAAAATTACCTCTATTCTATCCAGAAACTTTACAAGTCTTCAAGTCCATTCAGCTGGAAAATGGAAGTCTCTGTTTTTCAGTGATATAAAGATACCCTTTGCAGACACAGAAGATCAGAAGACAGGAGAGCATGTGACAGCTGGGACATGCGTGTTTAGAAAAGCTGAGATTAGCAAAATTTTTCAATTGCAGCACTGTTGCACACTGCCCGTTCTAGACTATACTGGACCTGTTTTGTTTTGCTTTTTTTTTCAGTGAGGCTTGTTGTCCCTGGGATATTTGTAGTTCAGAATCATCTATGAATTTGGATCCATGAGTGGGAAATGCAATGATACCTGCCTAATTCCTTAAGAAGACTGAATCAGTAGCTTTGAGCAGCACATATGATGTTGTATTAGATGCTTGGTGATTAAAAAAACAAACAAACAAACAAAACCCCAACCAAACAAAAAAAAAAAACCCAAACCCCACCCAAAACCAAAACCCAACCACGCTCTTTTGACTCCAAAGTGGCCGCCTACACAATCCCATTTCCTCTCTAGCTGTGGTGTTTGCTCTTTCTTTTTCTACAAGGCTGTCTGCAGGTGGGGAGAGAGAAACAGCATGTCTGGCAGCAGTTTCCATTTCCAGACTTCCTTAGCTCTTGCATAAGCCCAGCTGGTATTCAGACTGAGAGGGGGATTTTAACTGTCTGCTAGTGTTGATGGTTGCTTGGTTGTTTTTAATGGTTTGATTCTTGATGGAGATACCAATTGAGGTGGCCCAAGCACGAGAACCTCGAGTCTTGTGAGTAGCTTCTTACTTTGTCATCCAAGGCAGGTTGTATTTAGCTTGTGAGTGGGACTACATGAAGCACTGCTGTGTTGTTTTCACCAATTCAGTCTTGTTTGAATTGAGTCAGAAAGGAGGCTCCCCCACAAAGGGAGGAACAAGTCTGCTTATTTAGTAAAAATAAAGGTGTTGAATATATTGCATATGCATTACATATGCCTCCTGCATACCAACCATAGGATATTTTAGGTTTTCAAAAGTGTTTGAATTACAAAGATATCTTTCAAGTTTGAAGATATTTAAATGTCTTTTTTAAATGCATCTGTTTTCTGTACCTTGGCATCCTAATTTGTCCTGCATTCCTCATCCTGCATTCCTTCCTTCACCAGAAAAGGATTTCACAGTGCGTCTAGTCAAATGTCAGGAGGTGATGCACCACTGAAAATGTGTGATGGAGATCTTTTACTAAAGGTCTGTTGAAAAATACCTGGAGCAGCTGCAGGGGGGAAGAAGCCGTTTTGTCTCATTCTCTCAGTTTTTCTTGACTCACAGAAATCTGGTTTGGAACTTTGAGTTCAGAGAAATTCTGCCAAAACTCAGAAATGGCATATAAAGCCACAGAAATTAATGGTTCCACCTTTACTGAAATGCACTCCTGGTGTGAAAAGAATTTGAAGGCAGCTACTTCTGGGCAGGCCAGGGGTGGCAGCGGGGTCAGCCCAGAGCCCAGGTCATCGGGCAAATTCATGGCTACAGGGGCAGGACAAGAAAAAGTCACCTTTTATGTGTCATCTTGTTCTTAACTGAAAAGTCAGACCTCCTTCTGAACAGAGCCCTCCCCTTCCCTCCCCAGCTTGGCTCTGCATGGGCACTGGCATTGATAAGCAGCTCTGAAAACTGCTTCTCTGCTCAGATGCTCGACTATGTATTTAAATACCTGTTTTTAAACATCTGCATTTAAAATACGACATTTAAAATGAAATTCATGTGAAAAGCGTGAATTATGTTTGGGACAAGACCACAGTAATCCTTTCCTAGGTGTTGATTCTGGAAGGCATAAAGAGTGCATGCCTGCAGCAGGTTATGAGGGCAGAAAACTCACAAAAGATGTTGTGTCTTAGAAATTTGCCAACCGCCAAATTTTCTAGGCTCTTAGAAAACGGAACAAAAGCTACCTCTAATAAAAGCAAGATCCCATCATTCTTCCTAATTGGCTTTTCTGTTTAATTCACAGTGCATTAAAAAAGGCTGGTCTGAAGCTCAGTAGTACCATCATTTTCCTCATGGTTGCTTCATTTTGAGCATGTCTCACTACAATGCAGGTAAAAAGAAATACTTTCTTTTTGAAACTTGTGGAGATATCTCCTTTTACTTTTCTCTCCACCAGTTCTAGCAGAGTGAACTTGATATATTTTCCCAAGGAATTAAATTCACTGAGAACTGTGGAGTTTGCTCTGGGAGAACTTCAGAACATGTTTTCTCCCTTTTTCTCCCTCTAATTAAAAAAATACTTGCTTTTTTTGATCATGGGCACTAAGGATCAAAGGGAGCCTTTTATTAAAATAGGAGGTTGTCCTGATGTTTTTAACCAGATTTTTTTTCTCTTCCCCTGCTTCTTACTGTGACGTTGGCTGACTGCACCTTACCCATACACCTAGCTAAGAAATGACCATTTTATACTTTTGCTGTAATGTGTTTATAGTCTTTGGAGTATTTTGGACTCCTTCAGACTCCAAATAAAACATTTATTTAAATATAGCTTTCACTATTATCTTACATTCCTTGTAGTATTACCAGATAAATCTAGCATTCTTTTGTCCTCTGTGCGTTTAGATTTTATTATATTGTAAGTTAAAGTTGTATTATCCTTATTACATATTACCATGCAGCAGGAATTTATACTGTATTTGCAGATATGGTTGTTGCCTTGTACCTATCTCAAATTGTTTTAGCATAAATAGTAGAAATATTGACTTGTTTGTCCTCATGGTTCCTGGCCTTTGACATTTAGTACCAATATGCCACTGAATTTTCTTCATTTTTTCCTACCGATTAAATTAATTTGTCTGTATGCTGGGGCTGTTGGGGAGCAGCAAGGGCAGGCAGCTCCACCAGTGAAGGTGGGCTGGGAACTGAGTGTGGCAACAAGGCAGGTGGGGAACAGTGCCCTCCCCAACAAGGAGCCAGGGTGCTAGGCGGTGAGTCAGGGTCGGGATTAGGTCTGGGGACAGTGGTCAGAGTCAGAGACTGTCCAGTGATTGCCCAGCAAGTCCACAGTGAACTGGGGCATGTCTGAAGCCGAGCCACCAGGTCTGGGCCAGGGTGAAAACCAGGGCGGTGGGAGAGCAGGCGCAGACACAACCGCAGCCCAGCTACGATGCGGCAGAGGTACAGCGGTACAGCCCTAGCCAAAAAATGGCTCCCAAGGGAAAGGTGGGGCAGGACCTCCCTTCTAGCTTTCTTCACAATGACTTTTGTCAGCAACAGAGTTGGACTTGGACTCAGCCAGCTAAAGTGGGCTTAGCTAGCTTAAAGCCCACAAGGAGGATGTGGTCAGGGCCCTGACAGTGGCACATGTTTAGTTCCTTCTCATTAGTGTGACTTCCTAGTCACAGGCTCACAGAAGGGCTGAGGTTGGAAGGGACCTCTGGAGGTCATCTGGTCCAACCCCCCTGCTCAAGCAGGGCCACCTAGAGCAGGCTCCCCAGGACCACATCCAGATGGCTTTTGAGTGTCTCCAAGGATGGAGATACAATGCAATTAAAGGCTGAATTGGATCCTGAATCACTGGCACCCAAGAGCTAATTAGCCCTCTTCCAGCTACCAGACTGCTTGTTAGAGATGCATCCATGTAGTTTTCTGTATTCAGTATAGGCCAGTAATCCCTAGCTTCCCCTAACCACAGCTGGAAATGCTGACCAAGATGTGCAGTAGGCAACACTGTATTTTCTCTCTCTCGGCCTAATTATTTTTTTTTAGTTTCCTCTCTCTCTTAGTGTTGGGGGTTCAAACAGGTAATATCTGAGTGACTTCCACCTCCCATCCTCTGTTAAGAACCACTGATGTAAGGTTTTCTGCGCAATGATGAGCTATCTGTGCATCTCATTTCTTCTTAGCTGACCTTAGAAGCCCACGTGATCAAGAAAAATACCAGCTGTCAACTTTGTAGTATGACACTGACCTTGTGTGTTGAATAAGCAGCTTCTTAATTCTTAGACTGTTAATAGTTACCACACATTCAGCTGGATGTTTCTGGTGTTTTCAGTTTTGCTCTTTTGAAACTGAAAAGAAATATTTTATTACTTGCCTGTGAGAACAGACCCTGTTTGCCCTGCATCATGTTTTTTCTGACCACGTGCAGTCAGTTTCTCATGCTGAGTTTTATTTTGACTTACTGTCCCTCTTACATTCCACACATCAGTCTCGTAACCCATATGCTTTCTTTGAGTAGAGTGGTTGAAGATGTGGTAGATTTACCTTCTTAATTGAATAGAATGGGTCTTTATGTCACTGTCAAACTTGATGTTTAGTCTACTTCCATCATCAAATTATATTTTTCTTGAAAACTTAACAGAATGAATATCCAGTAAGTGATAAAAATTAAATACCAAAACAAAGCCACTGAGCATGGTTCTAGGCACTGACTTGAGCGTGTTTCTTTGTTCTCTTCCTTTCCAGCCTTCATCCAATCTTACGTATGGAGTTAGTTGATTTAAAATAATAATAACAGGAATTAGAAGGAGAAGGCAAATGTGCATACATTTTTTTGAGGAAAATTTTAAGTATACTTAGGTTTTCTTTTTATCTTTTTACTTTTAATCAGGAAATCTGTAAATAAATGACGGCAATGAGTCACCACAAGAACTCCTAAGGAAACAACCTAGAAACAAAGTGCATGCTAGATGCTAGAGTATCAGGCTGGTTCAGAATTTTCCACGTTAAAAAGCTGTTTTCCTGAACTTTGTGGAGGAGAAGCCTTGATAGTTTTGTGCTGTGAAATTGTAGAGGTAATGGGGTATGAGGCTGGGTATTTAGCTGCCATGGAATTTAAGTGCCATTTCTCGTCCTGTACTGTAGTATTTAACATTTGTAATCCTAAGCATAACATATGTACCAGTTCTACTTAACACATGTGCTAGTTAAGTTCAGATCTTCCACAGCTGTGAAAAGGTATTTTAAACTTTACCATTTCAGCAGACTCAGATTTCTGTAAAAATAATTATTATATCTATTATAAAGCTAACCTGAGGTGGGTGAGAATTGTTTTTTTTGTTTTACCAGCTGTTCATCTCCAGAGGAAGCATGGTATACTACGCTTTTTTTTTTCCTTCTTCTTCCCCCTCCCCGCCCCCCCAAGACAGGTAGGGAATAGTGACATGACAAGACACCAGAAGCCTAGAAATTGGCAGTTGGAAGGATTAGGGCACCTTGTACTGCTTTGCTTTTACTAGCATCTATTTAACTCCAGTGCCTGAATGAATTTGAAAGATTGTGCTTTGTTAAAAGCTCAAACCCACCTGCTCCTTCCATTAATGTATGACTTCCAGTCTGAAAACCTTAAAATTGAGATTTGACATTGAGATTTCAAATGCTTTTTTAAAAAAGAAGAAGAAGAAAAACTTTAATGATTTTTCCTAAAGAAAATGCTTCGGGCAAAAGTCCAAGTTAGGAAAGCAAGTCAAAAAGCTACAGTTCTCATTTAGGAAATGTTTGCTAGATGAAGAATTGATATTCATTTAAAGAAAACCATGATTTCTTTGGAGACAAGTTTGCTTTGGCAAACCATTTTTATGTTACGACAGTGAACTTCTTAAAAATGAAATACTTCTCAGATGGCATTCTTACAAATCTCTGGCAATGATTTATGAACCTATTGTGGTGGTGTTGTTAGTTAACCAAAAACTAATACTTGTGTAGCAGTGAAAGAAAGAATTTGCATTGATGGTCATTAATGCTGGTATAACTTTAATATAGAAGAATGTTTGAATGGTCTTATTCCACACTGTTAAACGCAATCCTTATATTTTGTTTGTTTGTTTGTTTAATGATACTTAGATTAAATTCAAAACAGCCAGCTGATCTTAGCAGCTGGTAAATATTTACTGCTCATTTGCCAAATTCCTCAGAGCACAAATTTTTGCTTTTTCTCTGTCCTAATACTTAATGGATAAGAACTGATTCCTCAAAAATTGCACTGTAGGAAGTAGGGGGCTGGCGGGGAGCCAAGACGTTTTAGATACTCCTCTCGCATATGAAAAAAGTATGTGGAAATTTTGGGAACATTCAAGAGCTGGATGCTGCATATGTTGAACATAAAACATGTCTCCCTTGCAAATGCACCAAGACTTGAGTGAACAGGTGGCTATTATTAGTGTTCTTAATGGGGTGTGCCTGTGTTTGTTATAGCTCTGTTTAGCACAGCTTCATCCAAAGGGCTCAGTGTTTAAGAAGAACTAGGAATACTGGAAGCGATGAGCAAGTTGGATTTGTGTACTAAAGCAGTAGGCTTCATAGTACACTGAAAGCCGCCTGCCATTTGCTTTAGAAAGTGCAGAGGAAAGACATTTACTTTTTGAATCATACATCAGCTGTTGGGTATGTGGATGTATCTGTTCTAGGGAAATGTGATGGACCATTGTAAACCAGTAAAACTTACTAGCTGCTCAGAAGGTGACAAGGAGTATGTTTTGGGCTGTTGTACAGCACAACTTCAGATACACGTGTCCCATGAAGAAAAAGTATGTTTGAGAGGTATGTGGCCTAGACTGAACAATTTTAGAAGAGAATGTAATTGGTCATTAAAGACCAGTAAACTATAAAACTCTAAGCATATGCAAGGGGATCTACATACCAGTTGGGGTTTTTTTTGCCACAGAATAAAATTAATGTATGTAATTTAAGGGACAAAACAAATTTCTTCAAGCAGCTTGTAATTTGCTTGGCTCCTGAACAGAAGAAATGTTTCATGAACTTGAAATCCATAAACTTTTAAAAAATAACAACTTCAAAGTAGTTGTTACTGCATCTATTTTTTTTACTGCCCCTTTTGTTGTTTATTGCATTTTTCCTGTGGGTCTTCCCCTCCCCCCCCCAGTTACTTTCTGAGTTGGGGAACAGCGTTGGAACCTGATTAGGTGTTCTTCATGAGAAAAATCCACTTATTTATAGTCAAGTTACCAATTATATGAAGTGAACAAACTGAAAAGTGTAGATAATAATCTGAAAAGTCTTAACAGCGTTCCTCCTCTTACCTACAGTAATACTAGATGCTGCTTTTAACACTGCTAGCTGGCAATATAAAAAGATCTAGCCTCCTAAACAAAGGGATCTTGAACTTGACAATGTTTCTTGAAATTCAAGACTGTGTATTTAAGTGGGATAGATCATTTGGTGTCTTATTAATATTAGTTGAAGTTGTGCATTTAAAGAGAAAGGTAAACAGTTCCCAGACATTACAGTATGATAAACAATGAACAGAGGGGACAACTGATCTCTCTTTCCTGTGGTATTTTCCTCAGTAAGGCAAGCACAGGATATTTTGAATTATTCATGAACTGTTACATGGTAGTGACTGAGCCCGACCCCCTGTCTTGCAAACTTTTTTGGTTTCTATTACAACATGCCTCTCCTTTCATAGCGAGATTATTTACTTTTGCCACAGCGTGCTTAATTCTGGATGGATCTAGCTATTTGCGAACTCAGAGGAGCGGTCATAAGGAAATGAAGGGTTACTGCCTTGGCTTAATATTTCATAAAAGAGTGAATTGCATTGTGCCTCTGAGAACATGAAATTTCAGATCGTGCCTCTAAAAACACTTCTACAAAGAAACTTTCACTGAAGCATTCATTCAGAGTTTTTGGTGGTGTTTTTTTTTCCTTTTCCCTTTTGCTGTTTCTTTCATAATCATGTGTTAGTGCTGATCCTGCTCTCCTGACTGGCACTTCAGTGCCTCAAGGCATTTGGGTATGGGTTGTAACACTAGTAAATTGCCACATATATGGAAATTGCCCATTTGCAACCAATACTGTATCAGAGAGGCAGCAGGAGGTCCTCACTTCCTTTCATATGTGCTCTAAAGTTAATGCTTTTATTAGCAGGGAACTGTGAAGAGAAATATCGGTTTTTATTCCCAGGCTACTTTGCTGTAAGCTTTGTTGTCAACTTTTGCAGTGCTTTTTGGCACAGAGTTTCAACATTCAGTGATAACCAATTAATTAGCTTCTGTTTAAAAACTAGTTTTGGAGTCAGGATACTGTATTTTGTGGCCTATCTGAATTACTGTTGCTTGTAAACATAATGTTTTCGTAAATACATATGCAAAATGTCAGCATGAAAAATCAAGTGTGTTGACTTCCCTGAAGTAAAGCACCTTTTGCTTAAGTTCATGTCATGCATTGAATTTTTAAAGTAGTAGCTAGACAATACCCATGAGTTTATTTTTATAACTGCGTTTTATTCTTTTGTATGTCTTTCTGAGAAAAAAGTTCTTTGAAATGATCATTTACCAATGTCATACTTTAAAAAATGTCTACAGAAAAAAACCCAAGCTTCCAAGGACCTAGATGAGTAATTTAAAATTGCCTCACGTTTTTATATAACGTGTGATTTTACTGCTTCAGACAAGGAGTAGCAAATCAGAGGCCAACCTAAAGCACTTGATCTACATAAAAACTATGATTAAGCAGTGGATAATGATTCACGATACAAATTATTTTCTCCTATGAAACTTATGTGTTTACTAGACAAGAAATATGTGATTTTGCTGTGCTAATTAGTTTCTAGGTAGCAGAAAGAATATGGTGCTAAGGAGAAAATATTGTATACTCCCCTTACTGTCTCCTTCCGATGTAGCTTCCAGAAAGACTTTGGATTTTAAACTGGTAACACACCTGTTTTGTACTTACTATGTACACCATTGGTAGATTAGTAACAGAGTTTAGCAGTACCTAGCTAATGGAAGAAAAAGGGACTTGCACTTGTAAGATACTGTTGTTAGCATGGCAAGTCAGGAAATCACAGAGATCAGAAGGGGAAAAGTCATTATTAGAAACGGTGGAGTGATACTGCAGATAAAAAGCATACTGAAATAGAAATTTTCTGAAGATCCAGCCTGAAAAAGAAGGAACAGGAATATAGGATAGAAAGGAAATGACAGAAGAAAAAGAAAAAATGGAAGAGTCTGGAAAGTCTCTTGTTAATCCAGGGCAGGGTGGAAACCTAGACTAATAAATTTGTTTCCTAAATTTTTAAATCTTCCACATAAACATGAATTAAAGATTAAGACTGATTTGTAATTAAATAATAATTAATTGGAGTATCCCCACTTTTAAGTCCTTTGCACATGCATATGTCTTCTAAGCAGAAGTTTTCTGAGTACGTATGACAGGGTCCTTCTGGCAAATAAAGTTAACTCTATTGCTAGAAATATGAGAAATTATTGTTAACATGGTACCTGGAAGTCTCTGGATATTACTAATGTAGAAAAAAATTGTATCTAAGACAGCAGATTTTGTTTAATATCGTGGAGGGTGATAGCATAGAGATTATGAAAATCCTTGCTTAAATTTTAAAATGTTAGGTGATCTGTAATCTGAAGGAATTCACATGCAACAAGAAGTAAGGTGTGTAAAGAGAGAAATCTCTTTTCCTCTTGGAATTATTGGAAGAGTAATAAACAGGGATTTAGTGTGCACGGTACCTTTCACAGGCCTCCAGCGCTGTGTAGAATGGCAGATGCTGTATTGTTAATACAGAAAAGGACAAGAAAAACAGCAATTGTGCCTGGATGTTGGAATATATGTTTATATGTCAAGGCAGGGTCCCTTGTAATGTTTGGGCAAACACACTGCTTAATTACCATGTTATCCAACAAAAATATCAAAGCAGATAAATACTAGGTTTCCTCTGTAAGCTGGTACTGCCAGCCTTGTGTGGCTCTTGTTGATGTTTGGGTCCCTTCCTCGCTGATCTACCGATGCGTGCGTAATGTTTGGGTGTTATCACTTTTTGTCTTTGCCAAACAGTAGGCATTCATGCGCAATTGATGGCTTCAGAGAGCTGGAGAAGGCCATTTGGCAGCCAGTATAATTTTGTTTACATAAGCAGTATCTTTGGGATAGCTATAGAATAAACTACAGATCTCCTCACTTGATCTATTACCAGGGAACAGGCTAGCCCTGGACCTGTGTTATATGTCTCTGCTAACACAGGTCATGGCAAATTTCTCACACAGTTCTATGAATGGAAATCTTTCTTATGTGATGCTATTGCTGTTTCTGAACACTGATGTGATTCCAGCACACTAGCCATCTTCTTTCACCAGGCTTGCAAGTTTTTGAAAAACAAGAGCCTTGAATGACTGAATCATGCAGTAGGTGTCTTGCTTTGCCTTGTCAATGTTTGTAATGTCACTACTGCCAGTGCCAGAGAATTATAATCTTCCTGGATTAAAAGCTGTAAAACATCTCTGCTGCCCTGCATCATCATCTTTCCAACACAACACGCAACACCACAAACAGGAGGCATTTATCCACTGGAGTCATAACATGGGTCCAGCAGAAACAAACAGAAATAAGGAATCTACCTAGGCAAAAATGCCCCCTCTAAGCATGTCTATGAGCTAAAAACACCTCTGCTCTAATAGGACAAGCAAGTTCTGTCTGAAAGCATCGTAGGTCAAATCATTGGCCTGAATTAGCAAGGAGCTGATTGAGAGAGAGATCCCTAGGAATCCTAGCAACAACCCCGTTACCTGAGATAGCGGTTTGATGCAATTACACAGACAGGGGTTGAGTGCAGCTCTGCACTATATCTATTCATAGGTGAGCGTGCTAATTCTGGATGTTTATTCTCAGTTAAGTACATGTTCCTCTCTGGGTATAACATCGGTGCATCATTTCCTTATCTGTAAATTAGGGATGTTACTACACGTTCCAAGGTTTGTGGCAAGTTTTTCATGTGGTGCTTTCTTCTCAGTTGCTCAGAATTGTGGCTTAAATTGACTGGCTTAAATTTAATTCTTGTTCGAGATTATTATTATTTTTAATAGAGTTGATGTTATTAATGTTTGGGTAAAGTCTACATGTCCCTTTGTATTTCAGCATTGCTGAACATTGATAAATCAAAGGTTTTGGTTTTAGAAAGGCTATAGTTTTGTTAGGTTCCTGAACAGAAACAGCTACTTTGGGTCTTTTAGTATGACAATGAACACAATGAAGTTGTAAACTATAATATTGCAAATTTATGTTGGAGGCACACACAAAATTGAAATTATTTGAGAGTGTAGGTCTATCATATGAATGATGACAAACAAAAGCAACATCTTCTCTTCCCCCTTCTCTCCTCCCCCAAAACAGGCAAATGTTTCATTCCCAAAGCTTCTTAGAACTAGCAAGTCAAACCGAAGCTCATTTTGTAACTCAGCTGGATGTTATTTAGGCTACAGAAGCAAGATCTGTGCTTCATTTTAATGACAAACCAAAATAAAGCCTAACATTAGAAATGCAAGCAGACAAAAACCTATGTTAATGAAACACTAAGGCTAAAATATTACAATCTGGAAATAACCCACATCCTACAGCACAGAAATTATTTTTAATCTGCTTTTCAATGTATTCCATTTCCATACAGAGCAAATAGGAGCTTTATCTCTAGTGGGCCTCCTTATAAAAAAAGAAAAAGGGAGGGGCAAAAAAAAATAAAAGCCAAAAACTGAGAGGTTTAATTTCTGTGAGAAGAAGGTGAGAGTTTTTTTTTCACCCTAAACTTCTGTTTTTGCTGAACTTTTAAGGAAAATAAATGCTTTATATAGAAATGTTAAGAAATAGTTTGAATATTCTAGAAACCTGAAAATGGAAAATGAAGATATAGGGGAGCATGCTTTGTAGCTGAAACTTACTTAAATTTATTATGTTTATTATAGTAGTTATTAAGAAGCAGCAACAGAATAGATTCATACTGGGAGGATGAATGTATTGAATTAATTTATGAATCTTAAGAGATTAGTTGATATCATTATACAATTGGTTGCAATTTTTCATTTCCTAGTGGTCTTTAACAACAAAGATTTTCTTCAAACTATTCTTTATTATTTTATGATAATAGCAGAAAATTACCATTTTGCTTTTGTTCTTCCTATTTTTGTTTTCCACTCCAATTTCTTTCCACTTTTCCAGTAAAAACCAGAAAAGAAAAGAATGACCTACAAAGAAAGAGTTGGCACTATTTGCTTATTAACATTGGGGGAAAAAAAGTATTTTTTTGTTAACAGTTGTAACGCAAGTAAGGTTTCAATTAGTCAGTTCTCTCTTTTCTCATTGACCAGGAAAATGAAAAAACTTTTCCTTTATGTCTCTGAAATGAATGCGTATTCAAACCAGGAATGGTTTTCAAAGAAGTGTGCTACTTCTGCTATAGAATTCCTTCCTACGTGTCTTTCAGTCTCGAATTCAGGAAGAAAATGAGCTTTGTCTTTAAAGGATACTAGGCTTTTGTTTTCCCATCTAGTAATGTTAGTGAACACTGAACCTTTTATAAAGGTTTTCTATCCAACTCTAGTGATGATGGGTGACTGCAAGTTGGGTAGTGGATTTCATTTTCTTTCCCCTGAGCTCCAGGTTGGCTCTTGTACTCCTTGTCAAACACTGCACAGCACTGACTGTTTTGTCAGCAGCTTTTATGTTCTGGAGGCTTTTCCTCTTCATTATTGATACTTCTGAAGACAGACTTTGAGCTATTTTGGGGTAGTATCAAAATGTTTGTACTGTTCTTCAGATGTTCATTTGCCAGAAATACACTGTCTGTCAAAAGCCTCTCTAGGACCCTGGATTCTTTCATTTTCACTGCCTGCCCAGCCCAATGCAGATAGGAATGCATGAGAGTTTTGGTATTAGACGGGCTACTGCGCGAGAGAATACGAATTTTTGTCACATCCTGTTTGTCACCTGGGTGGATACCCATAGCCCACTGCAGACAGCACTCGTGGAGTTATCCGAGTTCTAAGTGAATACTTAGAGCCCAAAGCTCACGGCTATAAAAGAAGCAAATGACGACCGCTTGTTGCAAGAGTCTGTCAAGTACCTGATCCCTCAATGACTCTGTATGAGATAATGTTACAGCAGCCTGAGGATAAACTTGCTTTTGAAGCTTGGAAAAGATTTTGTTGTCATCTGCTCCTGGCCAGGGGAGAAAGCAGCCAAGGGGAAGTCTGTTGGCCACTTTAAATATAATTACTTCATCCTCTTCCTGCGGAGGCTGCAAGGTTGGCCAGATTTCAAGTGTGACCTACTGGACACTGATACTAAGTTCATGGAAGACTGTTAAAAAACAGAGATACTTATTCAGCTTCTTTGAGGGTCCAGTGTTTCCAGAGTTGCCAGCTGCCGAGAGCTCCAGGTGAGTGTTAGTGACCTTGGTCTTGCTCCAGGACTTAGCAGGTGATGGTCAGGTTTAGTGTGGGAAGGCTGGTAGTACTGAAAATGAGACCAGAGATGAGGCATAGACAGCCAGCTTAACTTCATTTGTGACAAACTCATCAGGAACACACCTAGTGCTCAGTCCAATGGCTTTCAAATTATTACATATAAATGGATAATGTTTCAGAGTCTGCCAGAAGGGTGCATTTTGACAAAGATCTTACAGAAAGCTACTCAGCGTCTTTGTTTCCCTGTTTATGACTGTTTCATTGATACATCTTCAGCTGGCAAGGAAAATGCTCAGGATTTTCAAATTTGCTTTCATGACTCAGCTAAGTTAAGCCAACTTAATTACCTGCCACTGAGGCAGGGTACTAGTCCTGTTCCTATCCTATTGTCTCATCTCATATTTTAGATGAGGATTTTTACTTGTCTGATACAGTTAGCTGTTTGAGGGAGCTAAAATCATGAGGGATGGCAGTGGTGATATTAGTGTTAGGTTTTTTGGATTTTTTTTTAAGCTGCTTAATTTGCCATGCCATGAATAGTTAAATCCCAGTGCTGAATGCACAGTTAGCCATGGCAGCATGTGGTCATTAGACTAGCTTGGCTGAATGGTCAAACTGCATGCATAGGTACCTTTTTGTCGGTGAAAGGAGTTATCAGGTATGTGATCAACACCACTGGTTTCTTAGGATAAAAAGCAAAATTCAGCTGTAATGATTATTGTACAAGGTGTGATCATTATCTTTCTTCTTTACTGGAGCAAAGGATTATATGTATGTGGTATTGTGAGCTTGAGAAAGTGTAAAACCAGAAATGAAGAAAGTAAGAAATGCTAAATCAATTGGAGGCAGTAGTTTTTGTCACATATTGCAGATGTTTTCTGTTTAGCTTATCTTGTTTTTCTCTATCTTTTGTTGTTGACTTGCTGTTTTTTAAGTTTTTCCTTTCATCTATCCAGCATTATCATCTTGCTACCCTAATGTTCTCTTTTGCAGTTTATTATTATCACTCTGTCGCTGCACTGCTTGGATTCCTGTCTTTGGGGTACTAATTGACTTTTTATGATCTATTTCCATGTTACTTTTTTCTACGTGGTCTACTTCTGCTTCTCACTTGCCTACTTTCATATGCATCTAGTCATGTCTTAATCTGAATTCTAGTCTCCACCACCCCTCTTTTACTGACGTAAACACTCTTCTATTTTAGAACCAGAATTCATAACTGGTAGTTTCATTCTTTTTGAGTCTCTGGCTTAAGTGTACTGAGGTTTTTTGTTCAGATGGATTTCTGACTGACAAAACACCAATTTTGTGTTGGCAGTGTGTTTTAACTAAAAAAAAAAAAAAGTGCTTTATGAAGTGTCTGTAGGACAGAGAGGAGCCTTACTTTTCTGGAGGAAAGCAAATACGTTGTGCAGGGCTTCTGGTGGAAAGCATCCAGTCACTGCTTCCAGTCTGCTTAAATCAGAGAGGTGGTAATCACTTGGGTTGTTTGGTTGTGGATCTTGCGAAATCAGAGTAGTACCTTAAAGGAAGCCAGACTCCAAACATTATATTAAAATGAATGCTTTCTGCTGTACTTTCAAAGAAATTGGAAGTTGAGTCAGATTTTGTGGAGCACAAGTATTATCCTCCTAATGCAACTTCAGTAAGGCGTTAATAGCAAGTTCTAGTAATCAAGTCCCTAAAAGTGATATAAGTTTCTGATTGTGGCAATATCTGCCCCCATCTGTCAGTGGGCAGCTGCAGGGCGGTTAAAGATGCGTACCCAGGCATTGGTGCTGCCTGACAAATAACCTCGTTCAGGGATTCATTGGAAATCTTTCAGCCAAGGCAAGCAAACAGGTCTGTAACACTTATTTTGGCCACTTCACCAAATTAAAGTTACAACATTTTATTTCAACTGATAGTCATCAGTGAAACCTCCATCACTGACAGCTTGCTGGATTAAATGTGAGCAGCGCTGGTTGATGATTAGTTGTTTTCAACTCTTCCTGTGCGTGGTTTTGCTGTCTCCGAACAGGTAAGATGAGGGCTGAGCTGCTGGTTGTGGAAGACCCTCGGGGAAGGCAGTGCTTGGGGAATTCCCACCCCTCTGGGGCTGGGACTCTGACCCAGCCTGCGCCTGCGGGGCTGGTAGAGTGTGGGGCAATGCGAGGGCCGCATGGTACCTCTGCGGGTACTGGAGCCCACTTAGGATCCTATAGCGTGGGATCGCAAGGCAACTATATTACAGCTCTTGCAAATGACTGTGGCTGTAACTCAGTTTTCAGCTGAACAATTCTGATTTTTTGCCCAATCCCTGAGAATGGCTTTCTAAAAATTATCTCTCAGTTTGATCTACTGACTTTACTGCTGGGGTCTAGGTAGGCATTCATAATTCTCATTGTAAATAATGAAAAATCACATGTTTTCTTCATAGCTAGATGTCGTGGTTTAACCCCAGCCGGCAACTGAGCACCACACAGCCATTCGCTCACTCCCCCCCGGTGGGATGGGGGGGAGAATCAGAAGAGTAAAAGTAAGAAAACTCGTGGGTTGAGGTAAAGACAGTTTAATAGGGAAAGCAAAAGCCGCGCATGCAAGCAAAGCAAACCAAGGAATTCATTCACTCCTTCCCATGGGCAGGCAGGTGTTCAGCCATCTCCAGGAAAGCAGGGCTCCGTCACGCATAACAGTTCCTTGGGAAGACAAACGCCATCACTCTGAACATCCCCCCCCTCCTCCTTCTTCTTCCCCAGCTTTATACACTGAGCATGACGCCATATGGTATGGAATAGCCCTTTGGCCAGTTGGGGTCAGCTGTCCCAGCCATGTCCCCTCCCAGCTTCTTGTGTGCCTGGCAGAGCATGGGAAGCTGAAAAGTCCTTGGCCAGTGTAAACACCACTTAGCAACAGCCAAAACATCAGCGTGTTATCAATAATATTCTCATACTAAAATCCAAAACAGAGCACTATACCAACTACTAGGAAGAAAACTAACTCTATCTCAGCCGAAGCCAGGACACTAGAAAACATAATTTTCAAATATTATTTGTGATATAGTCAGCAAGTTCAGCAATGAGCCTTAATTCCTACCTTTTCAGTGACAGATATGTGTCTTTTCCAGTGGTATGAAGCTTCCCTTTCTATTGTAAAGTGGTCTTTGGTATATTAAATCTGGCTATTAGTTGTCTGGCATCTTGGGGCCAAAGGGATTTTGTAGAGATAAGGGAATACAAATAAGTCTGTCTTTGGCAGGGTTTAAGCTACGAGAAACTGCCCTGTAAACCCTCAAAAAAAAAAAAAAAAAAGAAGTAGAAGACAAAGTTATGAGTAAAGTAGTTACGAATATGGCAGTTAAGGATGTACCATCAGGACAATTAATTTTAGGTCTATGTGATTTATCAGTGTGTATATGCATCAATGAAAAAAACCATTATGCAGAATAAAACTTTAACATGTTAGATGTAACAGTCTGTAAATCTTTCAATGGAGAATTTTCCTCCTAAATTTCTCCCTTGAGAAATGTGCTTTAAAATTGATTTTTGCTTTAAATGGGGACAGACTCCTGCTAAAAAATTCTGTGAGGAGGTAGTATTCTGTATTTTAGGAGAACCATATTAAATGCTGCGTAAAACTGGAGGAAAGTCTTGAGTAATTTTTTATTTCAGCATGATGCTTTGGGTAAGGCACAGGATATTGTGCTGCGCTGCAACTCTGTAATATAGTGCAGGAGGAGGCTGATAATCTTCCAGAGACTTTATTTTTGTTTGTTTTGGATTGCATAGTGTTCACTTGGAGCTTCCATTAGCCCTTCACCATTTTATGAACACTACGATCAAAATAACAATGACATTTGCAGGATGAATGCTTCACTTAAAATGTTCAAAGAAGCAGTGTTTTTACATGTCAGCAGTCTACTTAAGCACCCTACCTGAATGGCTGAATAGCTAAGCAAAATGCAATCGCAGGAGCATTGTCACAGCGATCATGCTGTAATATTGTCAAGCTGTTGTACTCCTGGTACCTTTCAGACAGTCGTCATTACTCAGCAGGAACAAACTGTGGGGACTGTGTGAGAGTTGTGATAATCTGATAAATTGCATTTTAATGTTTGCCAGATCACTTTGTTAACTCTGAAACTCTAATTCAAGTTTTCTTTCATTATTGCATTATATCCTATGCCTTTATTCACTAATAATTTGTTGAAAATAAGAAAATGATCAGTATGGAGCTGTTAGTGCCATACTTACATGGATGTTAGTAAGAAAATCAAAATCCTCTGGAGGCAGTTCTAGGCTTGGTGATATTTTTAAAGCTTAACATTTTGTCAGCTGTCAAGAACTATCTGATTGAAGAAATTGCATTTGATAAAATTTAATGGCTTGGGAGTCACTTTAGTAGCAATTAATCCCTCTTGCTTAAGCATTTTCTTAAACTCTATAAATCCATTTGACTGCTTTAACAACAGACATGTTATCAGTTTATTGGGGAAGTTCTGTTAAGTGTCCCTGTTTTGCATGCATACTTTGAAGAACTTATCTTTAGAGACATTATTTTTAAATGGGAGAAGAAAGTAGGATTTACTCGCATGAAAAGAGCTCTTTTGTATTGTTTCTTCTCTCTGCACCACATTTCCTTTTCAAATTGGCTGGAAGAGTTTGAAGGGTAAACGCTGAGGGCAAGACTAGTTCACTTGGGATTTATATAAGCAAAATGGTGCAAGCTTTACTATAAAATAAATTGTAAAGTAATTTAATGGTGGTATTTATATAAATACAAAACACTATATGTTCAATAAAATTTTGAAGAGTTCTCTGCGTAAGTCAACAGGAAAGCAATTTTCCTCCACTCCAGTTAATTTGTTCACAGGGAACACACCTTATGAATAAACAAGCAAATCTTATCACTTTGATTAAAAAAAATATAAAATCTGTTTTTAATATAGGAGTGTGTAGAAAGCTAGAGTTCTGAAAATAACACCACATATATAATCTTAAATCAGAGAAGGGTCTGAGAAGCCATGTCACTAAGTCTCGTGCCTCCTATCCAGACTGAAGTAGATGGAGTGGAATGCGTAGAAGGTTTTGAAAATGTGCAGACTAACTGCTGCCAGTCTCTTAAATTCACAGAGCCTCTTGAATAAGAGGACATATTTGAATTCAGTCTGACCCATATGAGTCTTTATTCTAAATGAGGTTGTTTGCACATTCTTTGATAAAATGGAGGAGCCTGCTCTAGAACAAAACCTGACATACTCTTCTATTTTGAATGATGCACATCACTAGAAACATGACCTGTTTACTGAGCAGTTGTTTTAATTCTTCTTCCACAATTTACTGGAGCTTGTGTCAGCTTTTGTGAACTAGTTTTTCTTCACTTTTTGTTTGATACCAAAGAAATGTTGCATTATGAAAACCTGGTAGGCTTGTGGATACAAACAGGCTTAAAGATACATCTGTGTCTTTTCTTAACTTTTCACAGCATGGTTACAAATACTATCTATTACCTGTATAACACCTACTGAATTTGTGACCAAATTCTTCCCTGGCATCAGTTCACTTGTCTTTCACTCTCTTTCTTCAGCACACTAAATTGGCCATGTTGCCATTGTAAGTTGATGTAGTTTATTATGTGATAAATTTCTTAAGGTGTATATTGGTAAGTTATGTGAAACAGTAACTGAAACAGGAATTGCTGGAATGGATTAGACCAGTAGTCCTCATTCTCTGTGTTAAAGTTTACCCTCAGAGGAAGGTATCAAACGTCCATAATGGAAAAGTGAGCAATGGTACTATCTTCCTGTTCCCTTTTGTTGCATTATGAATGGAGATTTGGTAAGTACAACATATGGAGAAGAGAGAGAGAGAGGCTTAGCTCTCCCAATAGCACAGGACTCCATTTGGTCAGCTGAATACCTCTATAGGCTGTGGCGAGCATAACGAGTAAGAACAGGTGTAGTTGTCCTAAATGTGGCCATCTGTTGTCATCTGAGTTGGCCACAGGAGTTCCCCACCACCCTCCCAGCTGACGCCCTGGACACTGCCCTATCCCTCAGAATTGCTCTAGTAGAGCAAGGAAGCGGGTGCTTACTTTTGACACAGACCTGAACTGAGGCAAGAGGAATCCCACCTCCGTCTCCATTAATTAGTATGGGAGTTTAGACAAGCAGTTCACATGCAGATGCCTATTTTGAGCACACCTGAAATAAAGCAAGTGGAATCCCACCTCCTGGGGGTTTGTAGCAGGCATGGGAGGCAGCTGAGTCGCCTTCTGGCCCCAGCACTACATACCCAGGATGAGATGCCTCCATTGACTCAGCTGAATCCCTTCCCTCAGCAGGGGTAAAGGAGATCCCTGCCTGTCCCTGTCCAGGTGTCGTATCTAATGATGGGACAAAGAAAGGTGATTCTTGTACCTAACTCTGTCTCTGAGAGGAGAGATGACGCTGCTGGAAATAAATCTCTGCAGAGCTGAGAGGGGGAGCATCAGTGATTACTGCAGTCTCTTCCAAAGTAGTTTCCTGGGGAGCCTGAGAGACATCTGGAGGGAGTACAGGGTGCATTGGGAGGGCAGAGAAAGTGCCGTCTTGGTGTGGTCCTCTGGTCCTGCGCTAGGTCAGGCTCCTGGGACAGAGGGAGCTCATGATAACTGCGCAGCACTGCAGAGAAACAAAGGGAAATATAAGGCAGTCTGTAGTAGGTAGACAGGAGACCTCACTGGGGCAGAAACCTTCACAGCTCTTGACATGGTCAGTCTCTGGGTGCAAGGCAGTACAGCTGTGGTTCCTTGGAGGGATCTGCTAGATCTGGCACATCCCAGAGCTTGTGGGATCAGCAAGACTCTCACAGTTTCCTTTGTGTAGAGGAGGAGGATGTGCTCCAGAGCAGGGATTCCCTGCCACACAGTCAAAAGGGACAGGACATCATGGATCCTTTCTCCCAGGGACAGTTGCATGGGTGTGAAGGTGGGTGTGCAGCCAGGGGTGCCCTGGGCTGTCCTTCAGAGTAGGGTCCCTGCACCCCAGGGGGCTGTGTGCCAGGGCAGGGACTCTGCCAACTGCCAGGGTCAGCCCTCAGCCCGGCCAGGGAGCTCCCCATGATGTTGCAGGGGGAAGCTGCGGGTGAAAGGAGTGACCTCTGTCAGGGCACGGTCCTCCTGCCTGTCAGGAAGGTGCTGCTTGAGTCAGGGCTACTCACAGCTGCAGCTCAGCCGAGGACATCAGCAGAGGCCGCTTTTCAAGACGAACCTCAGGCAGAGGTACTTGAAAGGGAAGGAGCCTGTGCTTTCAGTTTTCTACTCTCGGTTGTCTGGGTAGGGTAGACATGGAAATTCATCTCCCAGTTCTGGAGTGGGCACTGAAACTCCAAATATTTTTAGCTTAGGAGTGAATAAACCAGGGAGTATAAAAACCCAATACCCTGTGGCTTACAGACAGCACCAGGATCAAACTTCTGGTTTCATCAGGGATGGTCAGACATTCCCCTTAGAGCCTGCAGACACAGAGATGCCCCTGGACAGTGCCTTGCTGCCAGGAGGTGTCTGCAGGGCAGAGCTGAGCACACAGCGGGTGAGATGGGGTTCTGTGAGCAATGACAGGGAGGAGACGTGGGGACAGAGAAGCAGGTCCCAGCAGGAATGGCTCCAGGCAGCAGAGACATGGGCAGGGAGTGAGAAGGAACTACAAACAAGTGCAGAGGGAGGCTGCGATCAGGCAGCTGTCTTCTGGTCCTTTGCTGTAGACGTCCAAAGAAGGGCAATGAAGCTCGTGAAGGGTCTAGAGCAAAAGTCCTATGAGGAGAAGCTGAGGGAACTGGGGTTGTTTAGTCTGGAGAAAAGGAGGCTGATGGGAGACCTTACCGCTCTCTGCAGGACAGGAGGTTGTAGCAAGGTCGGTCTCGGTCTCTTTTCCCAAGTAACAAGTGACAGGACAAGAGGAAATGGCCTCAAGTTGCCAGGAGAGGTTTACACTGGATATTAGGAAAAATTTCTTGACTGAAAGGGTTGTCAAGCATTGGAACAGGCTGCCCAGGGAAGTGGTTGAGTCACCATCCCTGGAGGTATATAAAAGATGTGTAGATGTGGTGCTTAGGGACATGGTTTAGTGGTGGACTTGGCAGTGTTAGATTAATGGTTGGACTCAATGATCTTAAAGCTCTTTTCCAACCTAAACCATTCTATGATTCTATAATGTACTGGGGGCTGTGTCCCTTGTAAAGGTCTGTACAGCCTAATGACGCTGGAGATATTCTCATTTTTATTCACTTATTCATATCATGTTGCTTTTCCATTTATAACCTGAAAAATCTTAATTTTTTTTTTAAAGTGTCCTCAAATGTCAGAGTAATTGATGTTTGCTGTTCTTTGGACTTTTCATACTTTTTATATTTCCTACCACTCCTGTTTTACTTCTCAGAAGAAGCGGAAATGAGGACCCATAAAGAATACGTACTGTGGAGTAGATATCATCGTAACAATATAGTTTTAATTCGTAATGAGATCATAATGAAACTGGGCAGTATTTTTATTGACTATTGTTGTCAAACCCATTTTTCGTTAATTCTAACTTATTTTCTCCTTTAATAGTTTTGTAGTTTGTTTAAGAGCCCATCAACAGGCAGCGATGACTGAAATGCTCTTTTCTGCAGCTGTTGTCAAGTTCTGTTGTCAAGTCAACTAGCTTTTTTTCTTAAATGTCTTCTACAGCTTTCCAGTGCCTCTTCTACTTTCACTAACCTAGATAACTATCAAGAGATTTTACTGTGCGGTTACTACTTGCCCCTAAACTCCAGTATATTACCCCTATTTGTTTTGAAGTTTTCTCCCTTATCTTGATGTAGGTAGGGGGGGAAAAGAACCAAGTTATTTTACAAAGTTAAAAATATGTACATTGGACTCTAAATGCTTATGCTCCAATACGAAGGAATGCCATATTCTTTAAGTTCAGCAGGCAAATTTACATCTTCTTTTGAAGAGAGAACTACTACTCCTCCTCTAAGGGCAGCGAGGAAAAATGACATCTGCCTGATTATTAGAAGTTGTTTTGTTGCAGTTAAAACTTACTGTGCCTTAGGGCAGTTGAAGATAAGTAAAGCAGATTGTCTTCTTGATGTTTAACCATGGCTTTTGTAGGGGAAGTGAGGGTCAACAAGTTTTTTCCTGGAGGCTGTGTGCTTAGGCCCATGGGATGGGCCTGATTGGTTTTGGTGATCAATTTTCAGATCTCTGATTCACGGTACAAATATGATTAATGTCATTAGAGTATTTAATACTTTACCTAGTATTACTCTAAGAGGGACAACATATTTTTCAAATTATAAATTGTTTTTTTTTTTCAAGATAAAACAGTTTTCTTTATGTTTTTATATATTGCATTGTTTTGGGATTCTTTTATTACTGTAATACAAAGTATCCCAACTTTTAGACTAAGACTCTATTTGGGTAGCCTCTTATAATGTCAGAAGAAAAAGAAAGACCTTCCCCTTAAAGGGTTAAAAGACAGGAGGCAGCCATTTTGTACAGTAGAAGAAAGTAAGGAGGCAATGAGGTGATACCACTGAGGGTCATAGGCAGTGATGATGAAGCCATTTTTTTTAAATACCGTTTTTAAAAAGCTTTCGTAGGTTAGCTTTATGTTGTCAAGTCTCGTACCAGATCAGGTTTCATCTTTCCTACCAGAGCTAGTATAAAGCCAGCAGAAACTTGATATTGTATGATCTTGCTAATGTGGGAAAAAGGATATAGTGTTCGGATATTTAATCTGGATCCAATGTGTATTGTTGAGTGATCCTGTGGTGCAAGGATTTGTGGTGTTGGCACACAAGTATGGGGTATCTTCGGTTCTTTCATTGGGCTGCAAGGTTCTGCCACAGGGGGCCAGGCATGGGGGAGTTTTAAGAGAGAAGATAAAAGAAGAGGGTCCCCTGGCTCTGTAGATATTTTTGGGGAAGTCCTTGCACCTGTGAGGGCATCACAAGATAGAGTGTGAAGGTATCTGCTTGAAAATTTAACAAATGGCTTATACAGATGGTGTCCTGAGCTGACCAGACATGGAAAGCTGCCATTTTGCAGTGAACGGCTTTGACAGTTAGGAACATGTCATTTTTTTTGGTGTGTTGTTGCTACTTATACTTCATAATATATACTTGTTTTGTCTGCTTTCTGATAATCATAGCTTATTGAAGGCAAAAGTCTTTTCTTTTTATGACTAAAAATGTTTTGCTCAGTTTTTAATATCAAAATGTCTTGAAGTCTTTATTTCTGTAAAGCTCTTTAAGCAAAATGCTTTAAAGCAACTTTCATGCATATGTCACTGTCAGTATTTTTGTTTTGTAAGTTTTATTTCAGGTGGTAGATTTAGATGATAGTTTAAAACAAAGGAAAAAAGAATGAAATAGAAAATTAACAACTTATGGGTTTCAGTTCCTTGGCTATTTTCTGTTCTATGATGGCACATGATTTTATTTTTACACATAGTGATTATTTAGTTTCTGTAAGTCTTCTACAGGGAACTCTGTCAAAGGCTGTTTGGAAACTCAAATTAATATCAATCCATTCTCCTTTCTCTGGTGTTTTGGTGAATTTTTCAGGAACCATGAAGGATAGGAATGCATGATTTTTCTTTACAAGAGGTATTCTGCTTTGCTTCTGGTAGATATACAACGTAACTTGAAGATTCCTAATACTTCATTGTTACTTACCAAGTTTTCTATCTGATGTTGTAAATAGTCAGCTTATTTGCTGTCCTTCAGTCCCCTAGAACTATCATTTTCACCTCAAATGCTCTTTTGTTATTAGAGGGTAGTGGGGGTGAAAGAAAGAAGCTCTGTTATGTATAACTCATTTCATGTTTGAGTTTTGTTTGAATCCTTTAATGTCAGAATATGGAAAAGATATAATCCACTATAATATCAGATGTTTGGTTGAGTATAAAAATTCATCATTTGAAAATTACCTACAAAGAAACATCCCAAGATGTTTTCTGCTATTCTAGGTTCTAGACAGAAAAGACAAGCTTGACTGGAAAGGGAAGGCACACTTCGCCCAGGGTAGGTGGTGGATGTTGTTGTAGCCCTTTTGGGATGGAGTAGGGGACTTGATATCTGGTACAGATCCTAAGTGGGTAGTAGTTATGTTATAAACATTTCATTTAGGATGAAGGAGATCAAATTTGGTTGTCCCTAACAATCTTGGGTAATACTTTGGGAAAAGTATCAAAATGAGGTAAAAGTCAGTGTCCCATTGCCTGCTATGCCTTGTCTGTTGGCAGTCTAACAGGATGTGTTTTCTACGAGGTGTATATTTTCCTAATGAGTAATACTGAGTTTAACTGATGAAATACGAACATTATTCCTGCTTCATCAAATGGCCACTAAATGACGTGATCTACCTTGGTTTTATAATTGACCTTATGTCAGAACATCACGTGCCATCAATAACTAATTGTGTGTAGGTCATTTCAACCCTCTCTCTTTCTGAAGCAGAAGTTAGTTTTCTTTTTTTTTCATTCTGACATAGTAACAGCACTTAATTAGCAAAAACCTTATTAAAGAAAAAGCAACATTTTCCACATATGAGCAAATAATATAGTTTGGGTAGGATATAAGAAATTTGGTGTGCCTTTTTAAGATACAGTTTACTAACTAGTTGAAATAAAGGTATGTTTCAGTGTAGTTTTAAACACTATTTCCTTATGCTGGCTTACAAAGGAGAACTGAATATGGGTTTTTTTAAGCTTTTGAAAAATACGGAAAGAAAGAAAACCAAACATAAGCTGTGAAATGGTGTTCCTCTGACCTCTCAAAGTCTGGGGAAGTTAAAGTTCTTCCAAAAAGATTACAGGAATGCTGTTACAATACAGTGCAACTGCAACTTCAAAAATACCAAGATCTGACTAGTTCATGACTTACCACATTCTGAGTGTGCCTTCGCTGCCAGGGTGGAGAAACACCAAATTCCCCAAAGCTTTTCTTAGTAGGATTTGCAGAAGAGGGAACTTGGAAGTCCTAAGTCTCTCCAAACCCCAAGCTTGTGTAGTCCTTTCAGCTTTGCATGCCTCTGTGCTCGCTTCTGCACGGTCAAGGAGTGTGGCACCACTGATTTTAGCAGTATGGGACTCCGGATTCAGAGCCCGTTATGTAAACCCACATAAGGGTAGAAAGCTGGTTGTCTTTGTCTTTCTCTTGTATTTTGCCTTCTGTCTTACTAAGTTCTAAGGTGACTTGAGCTGATTTGATATAAGTTGAAACATGTGATGTTGAATTTCCAGGGAGTTGGTTTTAGCCAGTGAGTCAGTTTTGTGACTACACAAGTGTCTTCCATGAGTCTAAAGAAATTTTGCTGAATGCAAGCATTAATTACTTATCTAGAAGCCATACCTCATTTCATAAGGAGTTTTTCTGTAGATGGTGCAGATCCCTATGCTTGGTTTCAGAGACAGCAACATTAAGTATAATACATATGCCATGTATTGGCAAATGGCCTTGGCCTTTATCAACTGAGGTGCTGTGGCTGTCATGCTACTTAAGAGAAAGTAATCTCTTACATCCAATTTTAAAGATACTGTTACAGAGTATTTGTTTTGGAATTACACTAGAGCAACTCTGATCTGTTTCAATGCTTGTAGCAAGCCCAAGCTACTGCAAAGTTATTTCACTGTTTATAGTTTCCTTAAGAAACAAAAGGCATTCTGAAGAGTGGTCTTTGAGGTATTCAAATGTTTAAGATCTGGTGTGTGTAAAGGTTTTAATAATAAATGAACTAATCTGCTAGGGTTGACAGAGGAGGGGAGAAAGGCAATAATTAGTTACCAGGATAAGACATTTGATGTAACACTATAATAAGTAACCTGTGTCTGACAGATGTGATGCTTTAGGAGAGTGTGCCAGGTGCAAAGTCTGTCTTTCATCAAAATTTTACTTTTTCTAATTTCCAAGAAACTTACTCATCAGAGGAAACAGAAATTCAGGGTTAATGTGAGGAGAAATGAAGAGTAATGAGACTTTAACGTGAAATTTTCCACTTGCAACATTGAGTTTAGAAATGACCATCACCAATTAGCTCTGAAGCAGATGTGCTGGGAGTTTTTCCTATTCTTTTTCTCCAGTATAAAATGTATATAACAACTTTTTATTTTTTTAAGCCAATACGAAAAGAAGATCATACCGAAGTTGCAGCAAACAAGAAAAAAAACCCCCAACAACCAAACCTCTCAAAATGATTTCTCCTTCCATGTCCCTTATGCTGTTTAGATTAAGAGTGATTGGATGTCAAATTTTGATTTCAGGATAACTAACTGGCAACTATGCCAAAGTATAATTTATTTTTTCTTTTTTACTTGTTGTTAGCTAACTGACATTCCCATCACTCAGTCTGATCTATTCAGGCACATCCTTGCATGAACACAGAACTTTGAATGTCCAAAATGGTGGAAGCTTCTCCAGTGTAGAGCAAATTACAGAATCAAGAGGCATCTTAATAACATTAAATCACTTGCAATAAATCCTGTAGTTAGCAGTGTAAGTCTGTGTGAGGCATCTTATAAATCTAGTAGTTGATTTGAACATCGTATCTGGAACTATTTTTTATTTTCTTAATGAGTTTGAAGAAAACTTGTTTTTTCTGAGTATAAAATACGCATATAGATTTTTTTAGAGAGTATTTGATAACTTTTGTCATTGACAGTAATACAATGATTGCTCTCTATAGGATTCTAAGAGCGGGAAAATAATGATTAGAGGCTGAATGTTTTTTAAGGTACTTCAGATGGAGTTTTATTGCAGATGGTAGATAGGGAAAAACCCATCTTTGGCATTCCAAAAGTAGGGATTTTTTTCTTTGGCTTCCAATGGAATTTGATCTCTTTGATAAGCCAGGACCATTCAGGTGAAAATCTGTTCCCTCCCTGAAACTGCCTTTACAGACTGTCACTTTAGGAATCTCCAGGTTGTGTTGGAAGTTCAGGAACTTGTTTGTGCAATTAACCATATTAGAGGCTACAAGCACATGAGTTTAAGGACCTGTTTGTTCTGACAGGTTACAACAGAATTACCCCTTCATGTATCCTAATTTAATCTTTTTTTCTGGTAGCAAAAGTAGTTCACTAAAACTTCTGTCTTAACATTTTTCCATATTTAAAAATGCTCTTACATGACTTAGCAATAAGTTGTACCTTGAACCCATGTTTTTAGACATGTAGAAATATTACTCTATGGTACCAAGTATGCAATCAAGTTACAGTTGCTTAAAGTCACTGCAGTGAACAGCCTTTGCATGCACTGTTAGCATGCAGCAGATCTGAGGTAATTTGTCTGAGCACATTGCCTTTGCATTGGGAACTCAGCTAAGTGCTTGTAGAAGCTCAGCTGGCTGGTGGTAACCCGTTCAGGTCTTCTACTTGGCAGAGTTTCCGAACTCTAAGTCCTATCAGACTTCAATTAGAGTTGAGATCCTATGTATCCAGATCATTTTTATAAAAATAGAAGTTTAGCCTTTAAATCATTGAAGTGCTGTAATATTTATTAAAGGAACACTAGTTATCCTACAAAACTTGGGGTTTATTCTGTTGGCTCAATGAACAATACATGTGGGGTAACCCAGAGAAGAGATCCTAATACCAGTGTGTGCCCAATGGCAAGTTGGGTTGTACCAAGTAACACTTGCTTAGCTCTTCAGTCCTCTTGGCAAAAGTAATTTTCAGGTATGAATATCCTGTGCCTTGCTGATTCTGAGCTTCTGCTTGCACAATGAAACTTAAGCTTTGCTGGTTTTGATTCCACTGGGGATCTTTGCGACCTTTAAATTCAGTACTGAACAAGAAAAATTGTTCTAAATTTGAAAGGCCTGAGGAACTGCAGCACCCAGAGCATTGTTGTTTGAGGGACAATTGCTTGGAACAGTTTTGTTCTGATACACAAATGGGTAATTGGGCTGGTACTAATGATCTATCAGTATCTGTGGAAAGTTTCAACATACTTAATCAGTCAGTATGGCCTGAGATACTGAGTCATAAGAACAACGATCTGCATTTAATGCCCCTGACATTGGTAGAATATCCAAAAAGGCTTATTATTATGTTTTGTGTTAGGAAATAGAGCACTCTGATGCTTCAGTCCCTTCTGTGACCCCTGTGGGGCTCCCGGAACATGCAGAAGCGTCATTGAAATAAAGTTCAGGGCAAATCTGGATGAAATTATTTTTGCCTTTTGACAGACTACCCAAGCTACTGTGCAGATTTTGCTCTGCAAGAACTTGCCATTAAAAATGCATTTAGTAGGTTGAGACATATGGAAGCTATAATACATCTGGTCCCTAAAGCCAAATTATGTATGAAGCACTATTGGTCTTTTTTTCATTCCTAAATGTTCTCTACTCTGATGGTAGATTAAATGGTTTGTAATGCTTCCCAATATGTTGATGTTCATGTAAATCAACACATAATCTATCAGCATTGTATCCTTTTGTCTAGTGATATTTCTCACTATTGATTTTGAATAGAATTGAATGCAGAATACTGGAGAAGTGATTACCTTAGTTACACCACTCTTGCAGTTTTAAAACATGAGAGCATTTTGATGCATTTTATTTCTGGTTTAAAAACTCCATCCTCCAAAACAACAGCTGACAGTCTTATTAATGAAGAGTTAAGACTGAGGATATGAGTACTTGCACAGGTGTAAAAGGTACTTCATGATGTATTATAATGTTCCCCAAGCAAAGCATTGCTAAGAAGAAAAAGGCAATCATAATGTAAAAGGTAAACGTAAAAGATGTTAAAGAGAGTCCACAGGATTGATATATGGATATACGCTTCCTCTCACCCGAGATGATCTACTAAGTGTAACACTGAGTAGTTGTACTATTTCTGTTCTCAGAAAAGATGATATTAAAAATCAGCTTAAATTTCAAAAACATATTTCCACCTTTTGGCTAACTACGGAAGGCAGGCTTGAGGCTGTTTGAGACTGCAACAGCTTGTTCACCCTGCACAAGAGAACACGTGCAGATCCCTCCTGAGCTAACAGTAGCTACTTAGCTCCAGACCTAAAAGGCAGCACAGCTACAGCAGGAGGATGTAGCACGTGAGTTTTTTCTTCACATCAGGCATTCTGAGGGCTTCTGATGCAGAGATGTAAAATGTTTCTAAGCCCTCATGACAATGACAAATTCTGACCTTGTTAAATATTTCCAGCATTTGCCTACAGTGTCTGCTCAAGAGCAGGTGTAGCACATCAGGATCTGAGCTTGTCATGAGTCTAGGATCTGATTGACAACATGGGTTTCCATCTCTGAAAGAGGAGTTATTTAACTCACTTGTTAATTAAATCAGAGTTAATTAATTTAATGAAAAGACTGTGGTTTGATGTTGCAAAATGTTCTGGCAGGATTGGATTGATGTTGCTGCTCTCTGATGCCCATTCCCACTGTCAACCATTCGGCTGTATTGGCAGAAGTGCTAGTGCGGTCAGTGCAGTGACTGAATTAAGGGACTGATCCAGCTGAAAAACAACGCAGTGAAATGAAACAAAGCGTTCCCCATCTTTTACCATTTCTTACACCCAACGAGGCCAGCTCCCCAGTCTTGTTTGTCCTCATGGAAAGTTAAGAAATTATGAGAGGCTGGATGAAGCAGCAGGTCGCCATTTTAGGAGGAGGATTTTGTGATAGCAGACCACAGCTACAGATGGCAAGGACTGCAGAGCTTTATTCCTAGCTCTTCCACTGAATAGTTGAGTGACTTTGAGTTTATAATTTTCCTGCTGTTTGTAATTCTTTTAAAATTCTACTGAAAGCTCAAGAAAATAATTTTTCATTGGAAGATGCTAGCTCAGAGAAGTGCAAATGTTTCAATTTTAACAGACTTCTGCCAGAGCATGTGCTTTGCTGCAGCGTCTGGTGGGCTACATGAGTACTATGGTCTTCCTTGACTTTGCTGAGTGACTGAAAGGCATCAGTGCTTGATCTTAATTACAGTCTCTCAAAGCTTTTGCATCTCCCTGTGATGCAGCAAGCAGCCTGAGAACACTGGGAATCCCAGTTTTACCAAGAGGCTTTCAGAAATTCTGTGCCATTCCCCTTTCCCATCAGGGGGAACAAGCTATATTCATGGGAGTCAAGGCAGTATGGTTGTCTTGGCAGTCAGAGTAAATTTTTTTTCTTAAATCAGAGGTTTCTAGTATTCAGCTGACTAGAGAAGATATTTTTTCAAAATATTTGACTTCTGGTAACAGAAACTCTATGTTTTGATCATCCCTTTTTATGCTTTTGCTTGAGGCATCTATCTGGTTTAAGCATACTTTTTGGTTTTTTATGTTCTTTCATTTGTTTGTTTTTAGCACTCTTTCCTGGAGGATGTCATATAAAGATGTTTTTTAAGAGTATATTTGAGTAATCCACTTTCTGAATCCTGTGAATTATAGTCCTTTTGGGTCATCATTGGAGTCCTTCCTTTCCTTTAGCTGACATTGACATGCCTTAATTAGTCTCAGTACAATATATATTTTTCGTAAACGAAATATTTTTTTCTCTCAGAAGATCTTTTGTAGGTTTCTGTGATATTCCTCTAGCTAAGTTGTTTTATTGAGGGATTATTTCATATTGTAAATAGATAACTGCAACCACATTCGACAGACCACAATTTGACAGAGAAAATCTTTTGTATGCAAACAAATAAAATAAAAACAAATAAATTAAATTTATTAAATGTATTAAAAACATTTAATACAAATGTATTAAAAACAAATAAATAGTGTGTTCAACACAATATTTTTTTTTTCTCTGTCTAATTTAGTGCATCTACACACTGATTTAGTAAACTGCATATGAAAGGAGGGATGTGAACAGTCTTTGGCTTTGGCTATATGGAGATCTTGGACCCTCTCATGCCTTGTATTGATGTGGAGGTCACCCAGACCACGCTTATTCTGGAGCAGAGCAGTAAGATGGAGGTAACAGACCAGGGACATGATCTCATGGCTGAACATACACTGTGTGTCATGTAGCCATAATGTCCAGTGCTTTTTTCTTGGCCATGGCATCCCAGCTGAGAAGTAGCATCTGATTGTGAAGTTTCTGTGGTCTGTCTCAGGGCAAGGTGAAACAAGCCCTAACCGCAGTTGGGCTGTTAGGATATCTGTCAAAGTTCTGAAGCAGGCTAAAAATGCTAGCCCATTTGTGGTGGGAGATGGTTCAGAAAGCTGCTTTTCATCATTTCTCAACTGTTCATTGAGCTTCCAGCTGAGATGAGAGGTGGTATGGACCCATGGTGCAAAATAACAGGTGTGAACATAAGACTGATGCAATAGCAGTTTGCCATGGAGAAGGCTGAGGTAAAGTATGTATTCAGGTAGTCCTACAGAGAGATTTTAATGTTGTTTGGAGCTTGTTTAGTTTGTCTAGTAAAGAACTAATACTTTTCTTCTGTGGATTTTAGTGGTTTTATATTTGAAAAGTCTCATAGTAGGATTACTGCTTTTTTTGTGCTAAGGAGTGGTAGTAATGACTGTCTGAATGCTGTGGCCATCCATACTTAATTTATGTAACAGTTACCAGCTTAAACTTGAGGTTGATTTATTCCACTTGTGAACTGTGGGGTATGGGAAGTTCCTTTCTGTGCAGAATGGGTTATGTGTAGCCTATGGAAGGACACAGATTCTTTGTGGAAAGTGGGAGGATAACTGCCCAGGCTGTTTTTGTGCAATGATTGAAGCAATGGTAGTTTATCACTTTGGGAAGAAAAAAAATAAATAAATTGTGGATTTTTTTTTTTTTATCCACACATAACTCAAAACTGAATTAGTGTAAAAATGTCAAACTTACTTTACAGTCTTACTCTCATCAGCATACCTTGGCTGTCCAGTATTAGGCTTCCAATAATACATCCTGTGTGACCAGCTGAGGTTGATTGATGACGTGCGGATTTTCAGCAGCAACTGGGACTAGTAGCTACATGTAACTGGTCAAGAATTTGTTTAGTGATGGAAACAGTAAGAAGAGGTGTATGTACAGTGTATATACACGCTTTTCTGTGGGCTGCTGATGCTGAATTTATCACTGTTCCAGTTTATCACAGTTCTAGTTCTAGTTTATGATATTGGCATCACAAATAAATTGATTTCCCATTTTATTTTTTAGTATATTATTATTTAAGGTATCTGAATACACTCAGTTGTGTCTGTTTTTATTACTACTACTATAGATTTTGGTTGAAGGGAAAAATTAAGTTAGTAAATTTTCCTTTTCTCTCTGTCCCCATCAGTTGTCTCCACCTTTTCTGCCAGACTGTTCTCAGTATTCCCTTTATGCAATTTTTCCTGTTTTTTGGTCTTTGTTATCTCACATCGCTAGAGTACAGCAAAGTGAGTTGCTTTACATTTCCGCTGAATAGAAGCATGGCTTCCAGGTAGTCATATATATTTACAGAGCATGCTCATAATATAACTTTGATTTTAAAAAGCAATTCTACTCTGATATGCGATCCCACAAAGTACTTTATTCCCCATCAAATGTGTTCCTTTTGTGAAATCATGATTGTATCTGGATGCTTTAGTTTATTAAAAAAAAAAAAAAAAAAAAGCCCTACCAAGACGAACAACAAAGCTTGTCCTACCTTTGACTGCCTACAGCTAAGAAGAATGAGGGGTAACTGAAAGCAAGCGAGCTGGATTTTGTTCATTTTTGGTATATAATTTATTGACATTATATACATAGCTGCAAGTTATCCCTGTGCAAAATCTTTGGAGGCTCTTTGATTGTGCTGGTGAAACAGAGAATACAGTTTGAAGATGATGAAGTTACTAGACAGCTGCACCAGAGTATCATCTTTGGAGATGCATTTCCTTTTATTGCTAACGCTAATTAATGATGCAAGGAAGGAACTGCCATTCTGCATAAGATCCTGAGATGAGCTGAAAGACCTGGCACTTAGTTTTTAATAAATACTGTATTTTCATTTAGAAATTATGGATCCTTAGGAGGCAGTAAACACAGAATCCCACCCTTGGTGCCATTTTTTTAGAATTCCTACACCAAGTGCACTTCAAGACATGGTACCACAAACCAAACTGCACATCCTGTAGAGAGCTGTAGTGGTATATATTCCCTGAACTGTTGTTTAAGCCCCGAAAGCTGATCTTTGGCAGGATTCTTAACTCCATGAGATCTTACATAGTGATTGTTCTCCTTGTTTTTGAAAGCTAAGATATTTATTTATTTTGCTTGAAGCTTTGAGCTAGGCAGCCTGGTGATTTCTGTAAGCTGCACTGCTTATAATGTAAAGACCACGATATTTGTGAGGCCTGGAACATATAGCTTATGGGTTTTGAAGCAAAGTGTACAGCCAGTTTGTTTAATCCTTTTGGTTTTTAAGCTGCTCTGCGGTTGGACCCCTGTTTTCCCTGACTCAGGGCTTCAAAACTTTCTGCATTTTTCTGGGTGAACAGGCGGTCAGTGGATTGGGATAAAATTGTTCTTAGCTTTCTGTACAACTAGAATGGACTTCCAAGTTCAGCTTAGATCACTTGCTTTTCCGGCATGTTGCAGACTGCTTTTGCTTTCAATTTCTATTTAGCTTCCCAGCCAAGTTAGTAATACAGCCTCAAATCTTTCTCTGCATCTGAACTCACTTGCTGCTTCTAAAGTTGTCAAATTAGTGCTCTGTACTAAAGTGTCTCTGTAGTGCTTTTAAATTTAAGTGTTAGTCTGAAGCTATAAAAAAGCACTTTTGTGCCTGCCTATGCAAAAGATGGGCAGAATTAATTCTCCACTGATTGCTGTGAAAGGCTGGATAAAAAGCTTCTATTAGTTGTCTTCCTTGCCCCTCTTCTCTGGCCACAGCTAACAACATAATCGTTGATGCTTTGGACATAGGCTGAGATTACACAAACTGACTGGAGTGGTCTACATGGCTTGCTTCTCCTGAGAGCAGCTTTCATGCATCCTGGGTCTCTTACCAGGATCTGTGTCCTTGCTGGCACTGGTGCTCGTCTGATCCTTGATGAAACACTTCAGTTCACTGCACTGTTAGAAAATTAACCTACAGAAAGAGGGGAAAAAAGCTAATTGCTTTCTCCTGATTTAACAGTCTGGACCAGCTTACTTGAGAGGACTGGGCCAACGAGAGATCTTGACTGCGTTTCTGGGAGCTGAGGAGCACCAGGGAAGGAGAGACCACCCCTGTCAGTGACTATGAGCTATCTGATCAACATTATAGTAAAGCCTCACTCTTCCTCACCAGATGCTTAACATGGCTGATAGGTCAAGAAGGGCCGGGGCAATGCTAACTACATTAATCAGGTACTTAGATTTGGCACAGCACTTGCAGTAGCTTTGCTACGTGCCTGATTTTTTCTGATTGCAGTTAACCAGACCTACAGCTGTGATTTGAGCACACAGTATCTTCTAACACGGTGGGCTGGAGCCCAGAACTCTGTGCTATGCCTGTATAGTGAGAATATATTCTTTGGGTGCAAACAGGCCATCTCTTTGAGAGTAGCCAATAAAAACTGGCAGCAGTCTAAACCACACTAGGCAAATTTTTAACAGTTTTCAGACCCCGTGGTAAAAATCCAGAGTTCAGTAACGTGGCAGTAAAATATCATTTGCCCTTTCACTAAATGAACAGTGGAATACTTCTTCCTACTGGGGAAAAAAGAAGCCAACAGTTGAAATCTTTAATGTAAAATTGGAAATGTTTTGCTTCTTAATATCATGTACCAATGGCATGATCTAGTCTAGAACTCTCTCTTTCTGGTTTGTCATTTCGTTTCTCAGAAATACAGATCCTAAGCACTTCCTTGATTTCTAATACTCCAGCGTTATAATCTAGGTTTAAGAATTTTATATGTTTTTATCTTACTGACATCAGCATTCCTTCTACCTGCCTTCTCTAATAAAGACACCAAAGACCAGTTATTTTGTCAGCTCTGTGTAATCCTACCAATAGCTGCTCTAACAGTGTGACCTGCAGGCTGTCAACCAGATGATCATCACTTAAATCTTTACCTCATTTTACCACAGAAGCTCAGTCTCCCGTATTTTGACATACTGCTGGTATTAAACTGCTGGAATTGACCCTGTTCACTCCATGGATTGAAGCAGAGGTTTTTACTTCCCCGTCTGCAGCTCTACGATCCTGGTGTCTGTTCAACATATGCTAGCACCATATGTGAGAAAGGGAGGTGTTAGCCTTTCCCTTCTCTCTGTGTGTAACCTGGGAAGCTGTGGGTGATGCCTTGCATACACGTGAGGAGTACTGACTGTAATCCATGTGTGATCAGAGCAGGCTGAAGTTCTGGATTGCAATCTCACAGCCATATAGATGGCTAGTAAGAGTCCTATCCTACTGTCTTCTTCCTTGCTGAATGTTGTGTTTTAAAATCATTCATACATTCAAGGGTGGTTTTGATGTTTGTTTTTTTTTTAAGTTCTTTAAACTGTGTTTCGAACTACAGTCTTATTCATGGTGCTCACTTAATACAGAAGTGGCTGAGAAATCAATCTGTAACAATTCAAAACAGACATCCTTCAGAGTTCCTTTTTGTCTTATGAAATATCCTATATGGAGCTATGGCAATAAAGGACATTTTTCTTTAACTGAGATGGCAATGCAGAAGAGGGAATGAGTTTTGGGGGCAGGAGGGGGAGAAGGATGGTGGAGAGGAGGAAGTTGCTTCAGCTGGCATTGCTGAAAGAAATGTCTGTCCCCTGCTCTCGGAGTCACTGAAGTAGATCATCCGTTTGCTTAGCAGTTTGCTGGCACTTAATGAAGAAAGTTCAGAAAGGTGTGAAAGGGCCATTATGGTGTCATCAGCAACGAAAGGCTATCACTCACTGGGGGAACGAGGGCTTCGGCTTTTGAACTCTGTTGAAAGTCTTGAAATTCTCACCCCATCCCAGCCTGATGCCACTGCTGGAGGAGCATGGGGCTTTTTAGTTTTGGCTTTTTGGTTGACTGAAATCTGAAATACTTCAGATTATTTTTTTTTTCCTTAAATAGAAGGCACATTTTCTGAGTAGGGGTTCCTTCCCCTGCTTAGAAGCAGGTGGAAAATGAAAAGTATGGCTTCTGACAGGAGAGACCAAAATGTAACGTGTCCTCATGGGGCAGAAGAGAACACTTAGGGGATGGGGCTGTCATTCGTGTGCATGTGTGCTTCTTTCTTCCCTTTGATTTTTGTGCAGGCTTTGAGGTGTAACCATATGTTATGTGTAAGATGTTTTTTGCTTTAGAGCTCACCAAGGCATTGAAGTTAATGATTGATAAACTTTGTTTGTTATACAGCTCAATGCTACAGCTCTTAATGCTTAATATACAGCTTTTGTTATACAGCTTAATATACAGCAGTTTGTTATACAGCTCTTAATGCTTAATCAGATGCATAGATGCACTGTGGTTACTTTTTTTTTTGAAGATAACTAAACTTGCATGATCTAATAAGCAGGCAAACTACCTCAAGTATTACTGTTTAAATGTCTTTGGTTTCCTTACACTACTGGGCTTAAGTGCAAATAATGCTTGGAAAAGTATGTAGTAAAGCTTCTTTCAAATAGATCTTACAAATGATTTGACAAGAAAATCTCTCTCTCTGCACCATGGAAACTCTTGACTTCCATCAGTGAAAACTGTAAAATGATTATAATTATCTGGAACTTTTTGGCTGTGCCATAAGAGAATGATAGTGTCACATCACTAGTAATTTTATTTTCAAGCTGATGATGGGGTTTATAGGCAAGAATATATCCTTACCATACAATGTCTGTAATGTAAATGTGCGTGTGCACATATCCAACTACCTTTTATAACTCCTGAAATTTGAAATAATTGAGAAATGTCTGTTTCACATCTTGGCAAAAAATGCGTGTCTGTTCTCAAGGTAACTTAGATCCCAATGAAAAGATTTTGATATTCTTAACAATTCCCTAGACTCATAAAATTAAAAGAAAAACTTAATAGAAATATTTTTGTGGGAGGGAGCCATGATAAAAAGAAGATAGTTTTGATAAAAAAAATGATGGTTGTCTTTCTATGAGAGTATAGGAATGAGAGGAAGTATAAAAGTCTAGTAAGAATGGCGCATCACAGCACAAAGACTTTTTAATATATATTTATTTTTTAAAGTGTTTTATGTTTTTGAGTTTTAGGCAGGACCTAAACATGAAAGGACATATCCCAGAGTATTATAAATTCTAATAAATTCTTTGAATCATTGTTACTTCTGAAATTGTTAAAAGTTATGTTTGCTGAGATTCTAATATGTTACGCATTTAACTTGTATGTTCTCTGCCTCTCCCATTACATCTGAAGCTGGTGAGGGCGGGGGGGCGCAAGTGATTATATTAAACCAAAACCGTTGCTGATCTGTGTCTGTTAGGAGCTATCTAAAAGTCTTTGAAGTTAATGGAAAGATTCCCACTGGCTGTATACTGTGGATCAGATGCTTTGTGAATTCTTCCTTTATTGTGTCATTTTGTATTTTTTACATAGTTAGTATTCGTCAGTAATTTATTGCCTGCTTATTCACATCTGTTACAGGGCCAAGAATGTATTGTTGGCACTTATCGTATAATAAAATTATAGTCTTTTTTCAGAATAGGTTGTTCTTCGATATAGGTGTGTTGGAATTCATAAAGATTTTGAAAATATGGTTTAATATGAACCTTTGAGGTATCAGGAGGAACTTTATGCACTTTTTCTATAATAGTATAAATTATTTATTAGTAAACTGTAATAAAACTGCAGTCTTTAGGCTATAAAAATAATGCTTGTCATCTGCTCATTCTGGAAACTTTTAACTGTTAACTATTTTTCCCTAGTGTTCTTCCACCGCAAGAGAAGGTCATATGTGCTATGAAGAAATGTAAGCTACAACTAAAACTCAAAAGAAGGAAAAAAATTGGGAAAACAAAGCTTGGGTAACTGTCTTGCTGGATCCAGGATGATCCCTATAAGAATGTCCCTATGACTTAATTTTAAAAATATTTTGGGCATCTCTTCCCCCCCATCACATGTGGGAGGATGGGATGTTCATATATGGTTCCTATGGTGCACGATCATGATTTGATTGTCTCCCTTTCTCATTTCCATTTATTTTTTTCTCTACTTTGTGAGATTTGTTTTTTTAGTCATTTATCATTGTATCTTTTGGTGGTGTGTTCTTTTTCTCACTTTAGTTATTATTTCATTAATCTTCTGATAGAGAATGAAAAATTTGTCAGTTTGAAAGAGTAGAAAGGAAAAAAAAAAAAAGGTTCCATTTGGGGAGATACCCTGATGATCAAGGAGAGATGGGATCTGTGAACCGTGGAAGATAAGAACTCAGAAAACTATGAAATTCATAACCCTGCTGTACGTAGAATGAATAAGGTATCGTTAGACACATCTACTTTCCAATCTAAGCTAAAAGTACATTTTAGCAAATCATTATTTGGTAAATAAAAGACAATTTTAAAAGAAATAATCTATTTGGTGATAAAGAATTTTAAAAATTTCTAAACACGATACCTTTTATGCACTGTAAGTGGGTTCAAGTGTCACGTTTGTGATTCTGTAGAAGTGAACATCAACAGCGTATCGTTATTCATATAGGTTTAGATATTAAATTGATTTATTGCAATTTAAAATGTGTGCCTCATGATTCAGACTACTTTGCAAGCAATATGAAAAGCATCCTTTTGTAGATGTCAGTCTTCAACAAAGTGCTGTTTACACCATGGATCAAATATGCAACATTAAAATGCATTATAGGCATATTACCGACTCTCATTATATGACAGAAGTGTGTCAGTGAAATTAACAGCAACAAAAAAGACAAAGATTTTCTTACCTCTTAGTTGGAAGGTAGCAGCTGTTTGAGTAATTCCACAGAGGGGTAACAATGACCAACTGACTTGCACGTTTTAAAGAAAAAATGATATCAAACCCTTTGAGGATGCCATATGTTCTGTGCTTTGAGGCAGGCTGCGTACGGTATCATAGCAATTAAACAGACTGGAGACTCTGCTAAAATTTTATCCAAAATGCCAGCAGAGAAGAATTTCTTGGGGCTTTTTAATTGTGAACAGAGACATACCTATGCTTCTATTATTTATTACAAAATAAGATAGTTAAAGTGCAGATTTCTTTTTTTTCGCCCAATCCTTTCCCATAGAGAGCTATATAGAAGTAAGCTGGTTTGGTGTTTGTTTTGATTTGGTTTTTTTTGTTTAGTTGTTTTTTGTGGTTTTTTTTTTAATTATGGTTGGATTTTTTTTTATTATGGTTATTATCCTTTTGCTTACAGAGAAACTGTGAAATAATGTTGCTTAGAACAATGTTAACTTCTTTTGTCATCTGTGAATGAGGTATGAAGGATACTAGGTATGCTAAAACAGCCTTGGTAATTGCCACTGGGAGTTGGACCATTCGGATGATTACTGGATCCAGCTATCTGTTCTGTAGTTTGGTATTGAACTTCTGTAGTTTGATGTAACTTCTTGCCAGACCTATTCTGATTTAAGAAAGCCTGTATTGACTGCTTTCCCGAACTGGGCGCATACAAATAATCTGTGCTGATGTTTTGGAGATAAGTCACTCCGAAACTTCGGCTAGTGAAAAGCAAGAGGCTTGTATCACAAAAGATATATTTGGAGTCATTAGGAAGCAGAAAGGCCTATTAGCTGAAACTGCTACAAAGATGTTTTCGGTCTGTGCAACAGAGTCTCCAGGGACCTGCCAGGACACATAACCCTCCGTTAACAAGCTGAGAGATGGTTTGTCTACAGATACCCATATATACTCTAAGCTACTATATCCATTTTGAAGCAAGGCCTTTTCTGCTGTGCAGGTCATATTATTTCTTTGCCTAATAACTGACAGCAAGATCCACAGTGGCACTTGACTGTTTTTCCAGTGTCTTGGTTCTGTCTGGCAGTTCACAAAGAGCCTGTCTGACCCTCTAGGCATTTTGGCATTCAGCTTTTCTTTTATTTAAAGCACGTTCCTTGTACATGTGCAAAAAAGGTCCCCAGAGCTTTATAATTCCTGCTCACGGTGCTTTCTAATGCAGTATTGCTGTATCATGTACTGTGGTTCCCAGGTCGCCTTGTAGCCCCTCTCCTTCCCCCCTCTCCCCCCAGGCCCTCATCCAGAAATGCATTGAATCCCCAAATTGATCTCTGAAGTCAATATAATTATTTAGTTTTACTGTTGTTTGATGAAGTTAAGATCTAGGAAGAGAGTCATAAAACCAAAGGCTTGCTTAAGAGGCAGTGCAAAACTACCAGGATGCAGTGTTGAAGGGTTTAAGGTCTGGGATTTTGTGATCTGTTAGATCTAATATCGGCAAGAGCAGAGGAAGGAATGAAAGATCCTGTGTTTGTGAAACAATGAAAGAATATAAAACTTCGAATCAATATTGACCATCCAAGCCTGAAGGCAGTACAATTTGAAGGGTTATGTTATTAAGAAATTTAATATTAGAATATTAAGAATAATTATATTCAAATATAATATAATATAATTCTAATATAATTATATTAGAATATAATAAAAGAATATTAAGAAAAATTCTTTCTGAAGATTTTAGGTTTTGTTTTTATTTTTGAGGGTCCTTTTTCCCCATAGAGACAGATGTTTGAACCTGTGAGGCTTGCCATCACAGAACTAGTATAGATCAATATGAATTAGCATGTTAAACATAAGTAAAGAGGTCAGAGCTACATGGTGAATACAGTTTTAAACATAGTTTGTAGTTTATCATGCTTATTCTGGTCAGTTGAGGTACATGTACATGTTTACATGCACTTCAGAAACTGAGTGTATAATGCTATATTTAAAAGAACATGTGTACATGAATTCTGGTTTTGGTTTTTGGGTTTTTTTGGGGTTTTTGTTTGTTTGTTTTTAGAGAAGCATCAAGTAATGTTTGTAATGTATGGTATAATAGTGTAATTTTCTACATGACCGTGGTATTTAGCTGGTGTAAAGGAAGGAAAGGAAAGCTCCTTCCCTTTATTTATATGTTAGGAGCTTCTACATTTTCTTTCCTGCTTCTCAGATGTTGTGAGCATTGACATTTCTGGAAAAGCCACAGACTGTCAGTGACTGGGGGCATGTGATGCTCTCTGGATCTGTCTCCATGGCTGTGGTATCAATTCTTCAGGGCTCCTAACAGCCAGTCAGGGTGAATCAAGAAATCTGCTATTAATGGCCGTTCCTTTGAAATGCCTTTGCTGCTGCTGCAGGAAAAAAAGATAGGGATGCAGGCAGTCCTTGAGCACTGGCATTGCTATTGCCTGCTTTAACGAGCCATGGCAACCACGAGGCGAGGATCCTGGGGCATCTCAGCTCTGAGGGTGCCATCTGCCACATCTCAGCCGTAAAAGCCCTCTCCCCACGTCCGACGGGAAGGTGGCGGCGGAAGGTGTTTGCTCTTGAGGAAAAATGCAGTCCCAGAGGGAAGGGGGGGAAATAAAGATCCTCACTGGGCTGGGGGCGTCATGAACTGAAAGCATCGCTTAGCAAAGGGATTTCTTTCCTTTTAAGGAAAGGGTATTGCTGTTTGTCTCAATAATGTGATGGTGGACTCTCTCCTTCACTTTTTACTTAAGGTGTTATATGCTGTTGTCAGTCATTTTGCATCCTCGGAAAATTGCATGCCATCACTTCTTACTCCAAGTCATAGATCCAAAGCAATGTAGGGCAATCTGGTAAAAAGGATTAAGTGTAGGTATTGTAATATCTTCTTTGTTACACTTGAGAGGTCTTTCCTGCTGAAATGAAATTTAATTGAAGTTGCTGCCTGGATACCTCACAAGCACTGTGCGTCAGGCTGGGAGAAAAAGCCTGCAGCACTCCTGTTAAAGGTGGCATACGGGGAAGTTTTGACAGCAGGGTCAGTTCAGAGCGAGGACCTGGGAGTCACGATATTTTGGGAAAGAGATTTGTAAAGGTCTACTGGCTAACTCTGAATTCGGTAAGATCCCTGGCTTCCGCATTGTCTATGGTCATGCTTAACTTCTGATTTGGAAAGCAAAAAATAGCCCAGCATCCTTAAAAGGTGACCGATCTTTAAGAAACTAAGCAAGTAAGCATGTAAACCAGATTATTGTCTCCCATTTTACAAGGTGACCTACACAGAAGCAGGGTTGTCTCATGAAGCAGCTGGAAGGGGCCTTCCATAGCAGGTGTAATAAACCCAACGGAGAAGTAGATGGTTGTCAGTACAGGAGTAGGGGACAGCACGCAACTGGGCACATGCACAGGGAAGTGCCATCTTATTCAGCGTAACAGCAGTCATGCTTCCAATACTTCTTTAAAGGTTTTGCCCCTTTGTCAATAAAGTAAAATGAACCCTATAATGAATGAAATATAAAATTAATATAAATATGCAAAAAGGTAGCAAATGAATATGAGCTATAGTTGTCAATATAGAGTGCGCTGTACCTGTACAAATCTAGGTGGAGGTGAAGAGGAGCAGTCATAGTATATGTGTAATATTATTTAGGAAGTTGTGATTTTCATTACAGGGTTAAGGTGGTCAGGTATATACAAGAGACAAGACTGGAGTTCAACATTGTGGATCTCGTGCATCTGTAAGATTCTTTTTTTCTTAGGATTTTTAATACCTTGCACTGTTTTACTGTTGTTACCCTGTACATCTGCTGCTTTAATTTCTACGGCAGTTTATGCTGTATATAGAAGCACTAACTGTTTTTGCTATTACAGTGTGTTTGCTATTGACTTTATACATGCTTCTCTATGTAAAACAAATTTAGATTTCATAATATATCAATAGGAAACTCAGTTCAAAAAGAAGACTGATTAATAAATGGTCCAGTGTTTCAGCGTTTATGGATACCATTTCATTTTATCTCACTGTGAATTGACAGGTTATGTCAGGCAATTGAGAACAGAATGCAGTTCAAGTTCTTTTGTGCTACTGAAATGTCTTTTAAGAGGTAAAATACTTTAATTAAAAAGACAGCTGAAATCTTAGCTCTCATTTTCCTTGCCATATCAGATTAAGTTGCAGTCTTAACCATAACTATTCTTATCTTTATATTAGGTGTCTATTTTACAAACCAATTTTTTTCATAAAAATATTTTTTTAATTTCCTTCTGGAGATTATGTTTAATTTACTGATCTCAGGAAGCAAAATATGTCAATACTAATTTCCTGACTACCTGTTTCTTGTTTGAAATTTAAACTAGCTTAAATTAGGCTTTCTATGGCACAGGCTTAAAGCAAAAGCCTACCACCAGACAGTCTGATCATAGATTAAGTATTACATTATTTTGGTATCATAGCTGGACATGACTGGTGTAAGAATTGATCTGCATTTTCTAAAATATTTGTATAAAGTGAAAGGTTTACTAAGGAGCTTGATTTTTTTTTTTTTTTTTTTAAATGGGTAAAACTGGTGAATTTATTATCAGATAACCTGTACTCGAATTATTCCATACATATTTGTGCTTGGATGTCATATTTGAATTTCTGTCTCTCAGAATAATTATTTTTGAACTGTTCTTTTGTTGCAGGACAGGTAGTCAGGCCACTTAGCACTATAGATCATCTTGTTTGTGTAATCTACTGACGACCATGTCAGGCCTCTTTTCTCTCAGTGTCTAGATTAATCCTTTCCTCAGGTCACCCATCATTCTTTTTCTCTTTTTATGTCTGAGAAACAAAAGGAGGGGGGGAAAACGCCCCAAACAAAAGAGTAAAAAGGCCAAGACTGAAGTGAGGGAGTGGGTGGAAGGGCAGCAGGAAGGGCAGAGCAGGTTTCCGACAAAGTCTGTCCTATGAGACTGTGAAAACGATCTGGAATAATCCGTCAGGGCACTTCAGTGCCAAAAAAGTGGTATCCAGATTTCAGGGAGTCTGATTTTCCAAGTGTCTGTTCATCACATTGTCTCCTTCCAAGCAGTGGGCTTCTTATCCTTGCGAGAGACTTGGACCATCTGCTTAGCTGCCTCCCTGTCCAGACTGGTGTCCGACAGCAAATAAACAGTAATGACCATATGCAGACCATCACTATTATTTTTGGTGTACCTCTTTCCTTTAACAAGGATTGCTACTGGCTTTGTGGATGAAAGCCCAGCTACCCATATTCTGTCTTTTTGGTGGTTCTTTGTGTTTAAGGAGAGAACTGGTTCTGAAGGAGGCAGCTCAGACATCAGAAAAAATGACACTGGTGATAGAATTGCTTCAGCTGCATTGGAAAAGATCGTTCTACTTTGTTTTGAAAGCTACAAGAACAAAGCGCTCTTTCCCTGTAATAAGGCCTGTGGCTCCTGCATTCCTCTGCACATCATCACAGAAGGTCAGGCAAGACAACGCAGTGGTTACTTCTCTGGGTCTTTGATAGTTCTGTCACCTTGGTTTCTAGAAATTGATGAGTCTGGCAGCTCTTTCATTTCTGCACACTTTAAAAGACACTGAACATTTGTTTCAGTGCCCTGTACTTCAAAATCCTAGGTGACTTTTGAAGGTGACTACAAGGAAGATGAGTAGAGATGCTTCATGCAGCAGAATTTCTCAGCTGCTGCTTGCTTTAATAGCAAGAAGACACTACTTTGTACATGAACTCTTTCCTTTTGCAGGTGAGAAGACAGTGTAGCATTGCTAGCTTCCAGCTTCCTCTTGAACATTTGGAACTTCTTTTATTTGGAGCTGATAAAAGTCTGTATGCCCAAGATATTCTCCCTGCTAGTAGTCTTGCAATTAAAAAAGAATTAGAAAATAAAAAGAGAGGTTAACATCTCAAAGCTTGCAAGGCCCTGCTTTTCATCCTGGAATACCAGTGTGGGAGCCTTGCTTTGGTTTCAAATTCCCAGGGAACTTTCCATTGAGAATGCTCTGCAACTTTTTTAAGTAGCATAACAACTCCCATTTTCTTGTAGCAATGGACTGAGAAACTTCAGAGCTATAGTAACTTCCCTTTTCCTTTTCCCTGAGATTATTTTTTTCTTTTAAAAAATTTATTGAGTAGATCTGCTTTTCTCAATAATTTTGGCCAAATTTGCTCTGAACTAGTACCCATCTTGTTCTCTCCCTTCTGTGCCGGTGACTTTTGCAACTGCTGCCAGTGTGGTTTCTTCTGAAAGCTTTATCTCCTTCTTGGCTGCTTGGAAACATTTTTGGTTAATGGCTCCAGTAAAGCTGACTGAAAGTAGAGGTTACTATTGCTCGATAGTTGTGTGTGCAGAGGGAGGTTGTGAAGATGTTGCTATTGGAGATCCTTTAATAAAAGGCTACACAGCCTTTGGCTGGGGAAAGGGCTGGTGTAGGTAACCCTGCCTTGGGGCAAGGGAAGGACTGAGTCTGCTCCCGGGACTCCTCCTTGCGATTGCCACACCATTCTGTGGTTTTGCCCCGTTTTGCTTGGGATCAGGCAAGGGTTTCCTGGACTGTTGGCTTTTCCGCCAGCGTAGTTCAGTGTTACAGTAATGGGCATTAAGCCTGTGTCTCTAAGTTAGCAACTAAATGCTCTGAAGGCTCTCTATCAGTTTGAAGAGGGTAGAGCCATGGTGTGGACAGGAAGGGCTTGTTGCTCAGTTGTTTTATTTGACAAATTTATCCATCCCAGGACCGGGTGCAGTTCCCAGCAAATTTTAAGTCTCTCTAACAAAAGAGGAGTGTGTGTGAGAGAGAGGGAGGGGAGGACTAAGGGTGTATGTGCATTAGGAAAATGATTTCGCAACTGTTTTGCCTCTGTGCTTCCTGATAGATGGCACCATATTGCTAACTCTCTGAACTGCTTGTCACGGGGAGGGAAGAGAGCAGACCATGACAAACAACTAGTGGAAAGTAATTTTTCTTTGTGTCAGTAAAATTGAATAATAGAGCAGCGTACAGAAGCATAGCAGAAGCTCCTTTTGTAAGTGGTCAGTTTCTAATGCATATTTGTAATTTTAATTGAATAACGCTTTTTTTTCAGCATTAACAAAAACCAAAAGATTCTGACTATGTCGAGGAGAGGCATAAAGAGAGACAAACTGATTAATCTTAATCTTGTCCAGTGTGAAAGATTTTATGTATAGTCACTATGATCTCTACTTTGACTTTTTAATCCAGGGTCCTGGGAGCTGAATAGAAATTCCGACTGTGCCAGAATGTTTCTGCAAAGCCATATTGAGACATCTTTTGCAAAGGTTCCCTCTGAGCCCTCTCCTGCCAGAGCTCTGTAAGTCTCTGACCTGCACAGTATCATCTCTGAGCTACCTATAGCAGATGACAGCATTGTCTGCATTTATAATTGTGTAGTAAAAATGTAAGGAATGAGATGATGGACTCCTCTGATGGTGGAGGGCATGTCTCTTCTTTCCTTGAGTTTTGTAGACAAGGTTAGGTCAATGTAGCTTTGTTGGGTTTTTTTTGGTTGGGGTTTTTTTGGTTGTTTTTTTGTTTTGTTGTTAATAATGAAGAATTGAATAGCAGTATGGAAGCTACTCAATCTCCAGTTGATAATTCTGTGGAGGACAGAGCCTATAGTTTCCAAAGTTTATAACTTAGCCACATGCATCCCAATTTCCTCTGGTATATATTGACCTAGGACCTACATGGGATCCTTGTAAATGTTGTGTCATTTCTATTGGTATATGTTGGGGATCTGTTTCTTGTACATTCATTATCACCTGTTACATTAGCATTTAAGAAACTTTACTAGATGGAATGGAAGGAGGAAGGAAAATATGTAATGTGTTTCTTGGTCTAGCTTGCCTTCTATAGGGGAAGCAGGATCATGGATTTCCTTTAATTTCATCTGAATGCTAAAATCTGTGTCTTGGTTTGATAGAGATAGTTAAGATACATTTGCTTAGCTCTCCAGCTGAGTGCAGGGATACTTCTTATACAATACAGGAAAACAATTTTGTTCTTTTTCTAGGACAGAAAAGGGAGATATAAACATTAGAAAGCCTGTGAAACAGATGGTGATTTAACTAGTAAAGTTATTACAGATAGGATGGCAGTCATTCAGACAGAAGATGTGCAAATCATAATAGCTTCTCAGGTGCATATGCATGATATGAGCTGTGTTACAGAGCAGGTCAAGCAATCAGTTTTACATTCATATCCTGAGCCTCAGTCATTTTTGTTAGATCACTCTCCTGTGAGCAGCTTATTCCGTCAGGGCATGGAAATTTATTCTCAGATGAAGAACGTTTGTTTGGCAAAAGAGTCAGGAAATTCAGAACTGGTTTGACCTGTTTCTAGATGACCAAGATAAAATCACTTTTAGTCTAGTTGGGATATGGTGGTGACTTATTCTTTAAAATACAAATGGAGTTTTTAACTTTAGGAAGGTAACAAAAATATTGCAGGTATTTTTATGTGGAAAAGAATATCCCTACTATTTTCCCCACTGTTCTTTCAGGTTTATAAAGTGCTTTTCATTAGAAATATTATAATTCAATTTTTAAGCTTTTAAGCTTTTAAGCTTTTTTTTTTTTTAATGTATGGGTATGGACCTGACTATTTTGCGATTCTCTGTAGAATCTATTCATTAACACAAAGTCATGTAGATGAGTCTTAAAGTTCTTTGAATAAAGAAAGAAAAAGAACATTTCCAAATATTGAACCAAGTATAAATTGATGTACCATCATCTCTTTGAAAGTGCAGAAAGCCTGCAACAGGAACTTTGATCTTTTGGACCATTCTTATTATCTCTTTGGAGCGTCAACACTCAAACTGTGTGATAGAAACGTCAGTGGCAATGTTACCCATTTTTGTGTTGGATCACTTTCACAGAGGTATTCAGCAACTGAGCCTATTTCTCAATCCCAGGTCATTTTTGAAGCACTAAATCCTTCATCCCTTTTTTCTGTGCAACTGCCAAAATTTCCTCCTGCTACAATGACATTGAACATGCACTCTTAAAACAAAATGTACTTACTTAATACAAAATGTAAAGCAGATGTGATTATGCATTTTAATATAAAGTTCTGCCTCATCTAAAAAAAAGAAGATTAACAGTGCTCTCTGTGATGGAAGAAAAGTAAATTGAATTTAATATCAGGGAATATTTTACTGACTGTCTTACTAACTCACATATGGTTCAATAAAATTTGTCAGGAGCTGTGGAAGTACTTCCAATCTGTCTGGTAAAGTACCACAATAACAGAAGACTTTGACAAAAAACTATAGACCTGGCCGCAGGTTTTGGAGCAGGAACTGTTTAGCCAAGTTTAGGGTCAGAACTGACAGGTGGGAACATTGTAGTTCCAATCTATTTTTAAGTAGATGATGATCTAGAAAACCTGAACAAGACTTAGGTGCGGGGATACATGTGCATGCCTGTAACATGAATATATGCCTTCTCAAATGCCATTCTCTGGTAGCATTTTGTTAGCGCTTCTAGGTTTGACATACTGCAGACACATGGGAGTAACATAACCAAGAACACCATCCTTGCCTGTGAAATGACTCTCTCATGTTTCAGGGGGTTGGAAAGCAGAGCGCTCAGGGGCTCCAGCAGCCTTGCTTGTGCCGTAGTGCTGCTCTGGCTCCCAGATGTGACCCCCTGCAGGGAGCGGAAGAGAAGGATGCACTAGAGGAGGCCTAGGGGGGGTAGCAAGCTGCCTAGGACTTTAATCCCAAACAAAATAGGTAACTGCGGAGGTGGCCATGATGAACAAAAGTGACAAAGGAGATGTGACTAGGCTAGGCTTCCACTTACGTAAGTGGAAGTCAAGCGGACTAGGCATGTAAGTGGAAGCCAGCAGAGCCAAAGTGAAAATTAACTATTGTTTTTCCCCAAAGATTGTGTTATTTCCATCTGAAACTTGGGAAAAGAACTAGTACATGTTATTGTAGGACCGGTAACAAAGGTAGATGTGGGCATTTAGCAAATCTATCATGTATGTTCTAAAGAGAAGAATCTAAACAAAGCCTCAGCAAGCCAAAAGAACACATTTTACATGAAATATAATTATTTAAGGCTTGAAGATAATGCAAAGTGGGATAAAGCTGCAGGGTATTACTAAAGGTGCATTATGCGAGGCAGAGAGGATATCTTTCTTTGCTAAAATTGAGGAATTTCTAGACGAAGGAGGTGTGGTTGACGTCATTTGTCTGTACTGGTTATCTGAAAAGTAATATCTGGATATTAATAGTCAAAACTGGAAAAGTGGGGCTCGGTATAAGTAAAATATGTGATTAGCTAAATGAGGAACAGCACTGGTTAGTGCTGAATGAGAAAGTACAGGGTTATGTAGGTGTCACTAGTAGAGTTCCTGAAGGATGAGTCTTGTGGTCAGTCTTAAATTTTTCCTTAAGTGACTTGGACACTGAAAATGAGAGCAAGTTGATGAAATTTGCTGATGAGGAGAAAGGAGGAGTTGGATCAATTAGTTGATCACTGAATGACTAAGTCACTATTATTATACATCAGTTGGAAAGGGAAATGAAAAATCATAGGATGGATTTGAATTTGATTCTGTACAGAAAGAGGAAGTATTTGTCATTATTCAACACAATGGAATGGCGTCTTTTAAAAGTGCTAATGAACAATTTTGTTTACTTGTCAGGAAATAAACATATAAATTTGGTTTAGCAAACTCTGAGACAGAATATTCTTTTTTCATTCCAGGGGAAAGAATGGTTCATTTAATATAAATGACGAGACTAACACATGAACAAGTTGGTATAACCTGAATGTGATAAATTTGGAATAAACCTGGAAACTAGAAGCTTTCTAGAAACAGAGTAGGGAAGTTTTACCTTCTGATCAGTGCAAGAGAGCAAAATAGTTTGAAGATGGTGTGGGAAGAAAACTTTATGAAAAAAATTATGCAAGAAGTTAATGCACAATAGCAGAGAACTATTAGCACTATAATGCACAATAGCAGAGAACAGTCACAATAGCAGAGAACAGTCACCAACCAGAAAAGGTCAACCAGCCTGGGAGACGCTCCCTGTCTCGTAAAACTCATTCACCTCAGCCTGGCCACCTCAGGGACATCTGACCATGCAGGGTCTCCAAGGATGCCTGGGACTAAGCTTGTGGGGCCAGAACCGATGCCTGTAATACCCTGCTCCTCCCGGCAAGGAGAGGGGAAGCAGAGATAACCACGTTTCTATAGTTTTGTATTGTTCTATGTGTTACTGATTGCTTCTTCACAGGGGCAATAAACATCTGAAATATTTCATGTGTATCCAGCTATTTTGTAGTAATTAATGTATGTGTTTAGTTTGTTGTGACCTAAACTGCAACACTTAGGCTCAGTGTCGCAACAGATCCTTTTCTTTTGCCAATAAGAACCTGACAGGTATGCACAGGGATACCTTAACTACTTTGCTTTACATGGAAATGAGCCCAATAGCGCAGTAATGTGAGGAAAAAAAGGACAGGGAAAGTGTTTTGGGAGGCTTTACCCTGTGTGCATGTTGGTAGGAAGCAAGAATTCTTCTGCAAATTAAGATGACTACCGTTAGATTTGACACAGTGCTGAATGGTTTGCAATGCAGGCTTGCACACCTCTGCAAACGAGAGCAGAACATTTTTCCTGTGAATCAATTCGCAAGAACGGATCAGAGAGAATTGGAGAGAAATAGTATAAAGGGGAGACCGAGAGAAGGGTGGTGCAGATAAGGAGAGAGAAGGAACCAGAATATCAAAAGATGGAAGGAAGAAAAAGGTGAAGATAAGCAGGGATAAGGGATATGCAAAGGGGCACTGAAAAAAAGAGGAGAGGGCATGAGGGAAGACAGGCAGACAGAGGAGGGTGTGCATGAATGCCTGTAGGAGTTGCTGAGAAAAGGCTCATGTGCACAGCAGAAGCAGAGGAAGATGCACGATGGATGCACGTACAGGGGGAGGAGAAGAGGCAGTGAATACACACGGCAGGAGAGGGGAGAGAGATAGATGGCAAACATGCATATAGGAATGGTGGGGAGAAATAGTGGATGTACACAGCAGGGAGACAGCAAGTGAGAGAGACACACAGCAGATGCACGCAGCAGGGGGGAGAAATGCATAGAACGGGGAGGGGGAGAGCAGCGCAGGGGAAGTATCAAGAAGTCGCGACAAAATTAAACAATAAAATAATAAGAAATCATAAAATTCATGATTTGAACATTTATCATTATTTAACACAGGAAATCAAGAGACTTTGAAGAGAATTTACATTAGTTAAAAATTTTAAGCGTTTCAAATGTTAATAGTGTTTGGTTTGGAATAAGACTATGCTTGACTTAATGAATTCCTCTTTGCATTCGCAGCGAAGCAGATGTCTGCTTTCTGTGTCTGAGAAGGGACCCAATCCATTGCTTTTTGACGTCAATAGGACTGTGGCTCTTTCAAGGGCACGCGTTTATCTTGTCAATGTGGTCTAACCAACCAGCCTGGCTTCTCTGCTGTAGTCTCGCACAGGTGACGAAGGTGGGTGGGAAGTGTCGTCACCTAAACTTTGTGAAATCTAACAGCTGTCAGATGCCTCTCGATACTCTTATGCATGTTTGGGTGCTGACCCCCATTAATCAGTGCAGCATGCAGTTGAGGGGAGGTTGCTGTGATGTGCCTCCGTGTGTGGCTTGTAGAGGTACCTGGGACCAGCCCAATGGCACGGACAGGGTTAGATGACCTTGATGATAAGTATAAAGCAGCATAAATAACAGAGCAGTAAAACCGTAAGATTGGTTAAGGGACAGCTTGTGGAGGATATATTTTTTTTTTCTTTTATTGGATTAGATGATGTGTATCTTTTCCCACTTTCTGTGGAAAATATACAAGAAAGCTGCAACAATTTTTATGAGCATAACATAAACCCCACTGGTACGCATATGGAGGGAACACTGGCATTGGAGTGATTTTGTTATTAGAACTGTTCACAAAGTTGCTCCTCTGTGACTGAGCTGACAATTTAATAGGCAATCTATAAGGGAACAAAATAGCATGGGAAAAGTGACTCAAAGGGAGACACTTCTCACTTGTGAAGAGACAATGTCAGTACAGCAAAGGCATGAGAAACTGAAGGCTGAAGAAGCTGTTTCTCAACAAAACAGGGTTTCGTCAACAGGAGAAGGGGCTTCCGCATGGAAGAAATTAAGTATTGCTGCAAAACTTGGCCTCTCATGGCTGTTTTTGTGGGTAGAATCACAGGAATGCACTTAAGATGGGCAGCAGTGTGGGCTGTTAGGAAAGTCTCTCTCTCCTCCAAATGCTTTACACCCCCTAAAATCATTTATTACCATTGGTGTGAGAAAGGCTCTACATAGCGTTCATTGCAGGCTTTTGAAGGGAGAGTTACCAGTGTCCAAATTCTGGGACAAAGTGAGTACAGCCAATGTATCCATGTAGGCCTGTGCCTTTGATCAGGGAATGGGAATGTGAAGCTTTTGTAGCTTCAGTGAAAAGTAGAAATATAATGACCGGATTACGCTAAGGTGGAAACATGGTAAAAGACATGCTCAAAAAGCAATAAGTGCTCTTATTCCTATCACCATTTTCCTCCCTGCTGAATTCTTACTTCTTCTAAAAGCTCAGAGAGAAAAGATTTATTTTCTTCAAGTTTCATTTAACCTCTGTGATATGTTTTGTGGTTGCTGCTGTCCTCCTACAGTGTAAGGCGTTTCAGGGCGCGCTGTGCTCTCTGGCCAAGCAGACTTAGCAAAAAGGAGAGAAAGTGGGTGAAAAGTGGGTTTCAAGAGAGAAGACGTATGCATCGGAGACTCATGTCAAAATGGCAGTACTATAGGCCATACTGAGAAATTAGGAAGTCCTAGAAGAGTCTGTTTGTCTCTTGTCCAGATTTGGAAGGATCTCACTGCCCGTTTCCTTCTGCCATAGTGAAGTCTGTGTGTGATTTGACAATTAATGTGGAAAAGTAGGGAGGGAGAGACTCCTGCCACAAGAACTTGGCTTTTTCTATAAGTGGAACCAGAAATAAATATGGAGAAAAGTGGTGGGACTGATGTATTCAATTAGATTTTAATGCGTCTGAAAGGGTAGTTCAGAGACAAGCTGGCCCTTCTACTTCTGTGTGCATTGGTACCTGCTCCGAGGGTCCATTAGTGCTCTTAGTGTAAATGCCGTATGGATTAATTGCCTGTAAACTTGCTTCCCTCAGTCTCCTCCTAGCTCAGCGTTGTGAGTTTCCTCTCCTTTTTCTGAACTGGATGGGTAGGAGGATTTTGCTTAGACACTGCTGGAGTGGGGAGAGGTTTCGTCTGAACTGCTCTCATGGCCATCTCCATCTTCAGAGGCTCTGTTCTCTGGTAGCATCAGCCCAGGCTTTTGTCACTCTGTGCCCTCACGCCGTTTTGAATACAGCATGGCATTGCTGAGTCATTTGAATGAACAAAACAAATGCTGATGAATAAGAGCGCTCTCTCACGCATCCGTGCAACCACATTTTTCGAGCGCTGCTGTGGTTGAGGTGGAGGGGTGGCCTTGCGCCACTTCCGTGGGCCCTGTGCAAAGCTGCCTGAAGCTGATGGGAGGATGTGTCTTCAAGCTGGGCACAGTATACATAAAAGATTAAATAATTGCTTTTGGAATGCTAAAAATAGCTAAGGTATTCATATTGCCTCTTTCCATGTTGCCATAACAAATTTTGTCTCTCTCCTTAGATGCTTTAAATTTCTACATGACATTCAAAAGGAAAAATCTTGTTAGTCCAGATGTTTGAATAGGACCTGGAAAAAAATCTCCTTTGGCATTCCCATAATTCTGTTTTGTAACCAATGTCAGCCTGGGAAAGCAAGGATTATCTTGGGCAATTCAAGTGTGACAAGATGAGCTGAATCTTGTTATCAGAAAGAAAAAAAAAAGAGACTAAAATACAAGGGAATCAGTAAATGGTGGTGGTTTGAAAATCCAGTAGGTACAGCGTCAGTGGGCCTGTTGTAAAAGCAAAAGCTTAGCTGAGAGTTTCAGAGGGGTGAGAGGTGATAACTCTGTGAAGCAAACATTGCTGCTAAACAGAAGCCGTGTATGAGCGTTGTGGTGCAGGAGCACCATTTGCTTTATGGTACCACGATTGCTCTGTAATTCTCTGTTGAAATCTCTGCTTTTCAATAAGTGTTATTTTAATTTTTCTAAGATATGCTTATATGTTAATAGCACAACCAGGTGTATTGTGAAATATATTTTACTGCATATATAAGTAACACCTCAGAAAAAAAAAAATCTTGTTTATGAAGTGGCTGCTATGAAGATTTAATTCTGGAGCGACAGGCTTTAGAAATACCTATAAGGTACTAAAACCTTTCTGTTTTTCATCAGCCGCTCTACTGAAATTAATTTTACAGAATATCAAATTAGATGCTGTTTGTTTAACTACTTGAACTGTAGGGGTTACATGCCAGATAAAGAAAAGTGTTTTGAATATAAAATAGTTCAAAATTAAGTAATTTTAAAATGAGAATGAATACTGTGAGAAAAGCTCAGTCCCCTTCAGCTCTGATTAGTGACTGTGTGATACTTAAAGGGATAGACTTGAATATTAATAAGGTTGATGTGTCCTGTCTTAAATATATTCTATAAAAATTAGAATTAGACATAGAGCATAAATCACATCTCATTCTGCTATTTCATAACATGTTCTTGGTTATTTTAGTGTTTTTTTTAAGGGGGGGGTGTTGTTTGTTTTTAACTTCAGCATTAGCAGTGATGTGATTTAAATTGTGCTTCATATTCAGAATGAAATTAGAGGACCTTATCTGGATGTTGATTGCAATTTTGCTGATTTTTGTTCAGGACCATGTAGTCCACAGACACTATAGCCTCTTTTTTCCTGTCAACAAGCAGAAGAAAAAACATTGAATTCTCACATGTGATGAAAGACTGGAAGGAAGAGACAGAGAGGAAGAGAGCAGAAAGTAAAATGGCAGGTAGGGGGAGAGAGCGGTGAAATGCAGCTGAATTTCTGTGCATTTATGCAGCACAAACTGGGACTTATGCAGCACGTGACAAAAATGTCAATTATGACCATATCACAGCTACGTAACTAAAAGGAAAGGCCTGCTCAGCTCTTATGTTTCTTGATATATACCAATATATTGTATGCACAGTGTCTTGATTTCAGTTATGTTATCGAAGCTGAATTTAGGTAATGTCATAATTGCAAATATATTACAGAGAAAGGAAAAAATAAGAAGTTTATATATGCTTTCAGACCTATCTGACCTTCCACATCTCACTTGACAGTTGAAAGCAATTAGAACATACCATGCAATTTCTAGAGTTTTTTAATACTACATTCTTTGTAGGTTTTTTTGGTGTATATTCATACCAGTTAATGATACAATATGCACAAAATGTATCTTAGTGACCTTATTATAAAAGATTGTTTTGGATCTGATACTTTTTTTTTTTCCCCCCCAATATTAATATTGGTTACAGATTCTCAGAATTTTTCTCTATTCTGTTTTAATTTCTTCTCCACCTAGTTGTATTAAATCAGTAAGAACCTTTCTTTCTGACATCTTTGTGTCTAGGGGCTTGGCATAAGAGGGCGTGATGACAGAATTCAGAGCATCATCTTTTTTCTTTATTGCTTTTCTTATGATAAGTCTCTAACGGAATCTAGAGAAAATCAGTATATTGGAAAAAGAAAAAAAAATTAGACTTCCCCCCCAGGATTTTTTTTAGAAAATGGTTACAATGTTGACTTCCTGAAATACACTAAACAGAGCTTCAGCATGTTTTTTCCTAAGAATTGCATGGCGTCTACATGATCTGCATTGGATTGGAGTAGGGTGGTAGCAATAGACTGTATTTAATATTCCTCAGTTCATTACTTACACCATATTAATGTATCAGATTCAGTTCTGATAAATTCAACTTTCCTTGTTTCCTAAAGGTACTCCCATTTCTGAAATGAGTTAAAAATAAATGACGGTTACAAATAAGATAAAATCCAACATTGCGCACATTCAGAAAAGTATATTCTTGAAAAACCACATAGTCTTGCAAAGGCCTTATTTACGTGAATATGTTGAACATCATGTTGGCCACATTTATAGCTTCTCAGAGAGAACTTTCAAGTTAGAAATTAAGGGCAATATTATGTATTAGGTTTTCCAAACAACTCTTTCTTTAAATTTTCCCTACACAGAAATCCTTTTAAAATGTAAACCTTCCTTCTACTAATTGAGTCATATCAAACTGTAGTTGATCAAAATATTACTGCATTATTGGTAAATTTCTTTGAGGAGACAAAATATGTTTTTTTACAGGCAAAGTATATTCATATGCTAGAAGTTGCAAAAGGGGTCAGCCCAACTGAGAAGATGTAATGTAGTGTTTTGTATCTTAATTTTGTTTTTAGTATTACAAGTGAAAGAATGAAGGAACAGAAATTGATCATGAGCGTACAGTGGCCAGATAAAATATATTTAAAAAAACAACCCCCTGCCCCCCAAATCCTCATGGTATAATCCAATTAGTCAGTGAAGAAAATCATGACCAGGCAAATTGCCTCATTCTTCCTTGCAAAGTCAAGGACCTTTGCTGTGTAAGTAACATATTTCATAATCTATCAAGCCACTGCTTTGTCTTTAGTGTCCTGTTTTGGCTGTCCTAGGTTATTCACAGGTATATACAAGAAATATCTTAGTGGATAACAATAAAGTAATCTGTCTGTTGAGAGAAATTCTTCCTACCCAGTTAATGGATACCTACTTGGCTCCTCTCTTGAAGGATACTCTCAATGGTCTGGGGAAAAAAGAAAAGGCCCACTGAAGTTCCTGGCTTCTATGACGTCTTGTGGCATTCAACTCTTTAAACTAAATTTGTATAATAGAAGCAAGTGTTTCTTTTCAAGAGGCTAAAAATGCATTACTACATTAAAAAATTACTTTTTTGTGTGTGTGGTGAGAAGAATTAGCCACTCATGTTTACTCTTCACTGTGTGTATACTTATTTATTTAGTTAGTTATTTTCATACGGGAACTCTAACTTAGTAGGCTCCTGACCAACTGTGAGGTCTCAAGTAGAGGGGAGGAAAGCTGTCATGTCCTCTATTCTGTGCTGTTTGCTTTTTGCCATCAGTCAGGGCAGATCAGTTTTCTAATTACAGGGTGAAAAGTCATGGGTATAGCATAAGACATAAGGAATGGGAATAAAGAAGTCAAAACCTCTTAGTATGCCTTTCTAAATCAGTGGTAGGAATGGTGTTCAAAATGCTCGGCGCAATATTGTATCAACCTGTTTCACACAAAGATGTTGGAGAGAATACAGAAAAAACCTGAGCATGAAAAACATTTTTACAAGGACAAATAAAAAAAGGCTGAAATTATCTTGTCTTCAAAAAGATGATTTTGGTAGTTCTTGTTAGCCTTTTTTTCATAACAAGAGAATATTTGGTAAAACAGTAAGGTGATAAATTCCAAATGTTTGAAAGAATTCTTCCAGAGGGCTGCTGTGGTATAGTACTGAAATAAATCAAATCAATAAAATGTGCTGTAGAGGGGAATAGTTAACACAGCTTTTCAGCTTTTGAAGAGGGAAACATAGTTCTAATTTACTTTGAATTTCAGAGTATTTTTTAGCAAGTTCTTTATCAAATGGTCTTAAGAAAAAACCTGAGAAAGTCTACCTGGATGACTTTCTATATGAAAGCAGGCTGATCAGGCTGGAACTTTTAAGAATAGAAGAGGGACATATGTGGGAAGTTGTTTCGGTAGAGGTGAATACAAAGATGATTGCTGCAGAGGGGATAAGTAGGGACTAGCTCTTCATCATCTTCCGTAAGAACCAGGGGAATCCAGTGTAATTATGACCTAGTAGGTTTAGACAGGGAAAAAAACAAACAAACAAACCAGCAGTTCCCCCCCCAGCCCAAGCTACAGCATTAAACTCTGAAATGCATCGCTCTACTATTTTCGGAAGGTGAAAAGTACAAACTGATTTTAAAAGAGAATGGAAAATCAACAGAGAACTAGCTAATGAGGAGCTATTAAAGACAATGGTGTGAACGCAACCTGTGACTCGGGAGATATTATCCTCATTTACTTAATGACAGGTATTTTGCATGTTCCTCGATGCTAGCAGCTATGGAGATGCGCTACATACTAGATGGACTAATGTTCTGATCTGCGGTTGCATTTTCTAGATCCCTAATTTGTATATGGCTATATGTACAAAAAGCCTCACTTTGATCTTTTTTTCAGAGCCTGACAAAGGTCCAAAATCACTTGCTGTAGTGTATCCCCCTAAGATACTCTGCATAAAATACAGGTTGCTGTGCTGTTCGTTGATACCCGTTTTCTACTTGATAAAGGTGCATTGCAACATCAAGACCAAAGGTGATAGTGTTTTGCTGCTAAACTGGGTGGGTACAATAATATTAACGATTGCCCTTGCTCTGAAAAATACTTTAGGATGTGATGAGGAGGAATGTTTTGAAAAGTCAGCTTTCTGTATCTGAAGGGGCACTTAAAGTTTCTAGTGGCGATTACCTCCCGTTACATTCTGCCTAGCTACTCTTGATTGCCTTGCTGAGTGATGATTGAACCGCTGGAAGTGGTACCGTGTATATACTGTTGTGCATGACGTGTAGAAAGCAATATCCTTCTGTATCCCAGTTTGGGACTGAGGAAATAAATGCACTGTGCAGTTTTGAGTAATTACTTGCACTCTGTTCATGAATCTATGTCGCTACAATTTATTTAAACATAATTTTATGTTGCCTCCAACACTTTGGCTTTTCTCTTCAAAATTCTTTGGCAGAAGAATGCTTTCTCCTCTCTTGCAAGGGTTCAGTTGCTTGTCAACCTATCCAACCTGTCATTTTCTGAGAGCTCGGTTAGGCAGCAGTCAGAACAGAAGCCTGTCGTTTGGGGGCCTCCTGCACACTGGGCTACAAATGAAAGAAAGATCCAGTTTATATCCATTATGTTATATTTTTGACTAATAATCTTTTGCCTTATTTGAATAAAATATTTATTAAATTATTTTAAAATGTACTTATTTAAATGTAAAATATAAAAATGTTAGTCAGGCAATTCATATATAGATTCAAGTACAACAGTCTTTGAAAAAATACATATTATAAAGCATAAGTATTATCAAGTGTAGAAATACTAAATAAAAAATAATTCCTAGCATATGGATCTGACCCTTCAGAAAAACAGACCCGATTAGGAAATGTTGGTGAATTTATACTTTTAAAGAATCTAAAAGCTTAAGGAGCCAGTCACCTGCTGGCTACGCATAACAAATAACACAGTTGTCTGCTATGTATGACTTTAGTTTAGCAGCAGAGCCAAAGATTATGGTTTTGCCCACTTGTATCAGCAGAACACTTAGAGTTATATTCAATTTTCAGCACATACTTATATTTCATTGGCTTCTGAACTGAAAGTGAAGCATATGCCTATGTGGTTTGCTGAATAGTGGTGGACCCCAGGACACTTGAATGCTTTTATGTGCTTAGGCCTAATCAAGAAGTGTATCTGGAATGTAGGATGTTTCTAGCAGAGTCCAATATGTTATTGGTTTGACAGATCTCAAATTCAACTTGTTTTTAGCACAGCAGTGTGTTTTCGCTGGAGCAGTCTGCTTTGACTTGTAGAGTTTTATGCTTGTGTAAGGACTCTCTTGTATGCCTTTCCTTTCAAAAAGGAAAACAAACAAATTAAGAAAAAAACCCACCCCAAAACCCAAAGGAGAAAGAACAACTTGTGCATAACTCTTATGGGAAGAGCTGTGCTTTGTTCCAAGGTTAAAAAGGAAAATTGAAACAAAAGAAGGACGAGTTAATAGAATGTAGGATGTTCAGGTAAAATGAAGTCAAGTTTCATCTGTGATGATGATACCTACTGTCTAGCAAGCACAGTCTGAAGAAGACGTAATAACTAATAACTTATCTGTACCTGGGTTATTAGGATAAATCTGCAGATAAAGATATGTGTATAATGGAAGCTTCAAAAGCTCCAAATCTGATGTGATAAATGATTCAAAGTACAACACATTAGCTTAGATTTTAATGTTTGTAAAATGAATGAAACAATACATCTATATGCCAAAGCCATATTATCATAAATGTATTTGCCAAAATATAAGACATAAGTTGCAGTTAAATTTAGTAATCTGTGATGGTATGCTTGAACGTATCTTTGTGATTAAATGTGAACAATTGCTCCTTTAAGGTAAAGGTCTGTGTACGTGTGATTAATCAGATTGAAATGACAGGGTGGACAGCTCATGCCATGCCTAGTTATCAGAATGATTGATTTTAGTCGATGCTGCTGGATGAAAAAATATCTGTTAATAACTACAGCTGCAAAACTCCTGATGTCACTGATAGCACAAATCACTTCTCACATTCTGTATTATCTGGCTCATTTGCAGATAAGCAGCGTACAAACTGATCCATTGGAACGCAAAATTATAAAGTACAGATTTATGCAAGAGGGATGACTGCAAAGTGTGTTGCATGAGCAGTGTAAGAAGCTGAAAATTGCTGCTATTGTAGTTGTCATAGACGCGTTATTTTCTTTGGTATGTGTGGAGTTTTTGCTGTCAGGCTTTTATCCTGCAGATTGTTTGTGTTGTACCTCTCTTCCTGCTTAAAATAGAAAATCAGTCACTGAACCTGGATGCTATTAAGTGTTCTTAGAATAGTTCTTAACTAACTTGGTTGATTTGCACTTTCTGATGAAAGAACATTTGGTTGTTTATTGCAGGCTCTGAACAAACACGTTGTTCCAAAATCAACAAATAAGATTACAAATTGCATTGCATCAACAGAATTGTTTACCGTAGGTTTATTCCTTGCCATATAATATTTATATGTTTAGTTGGTGTGTTTTTATTTTGAAAGATCTGGAATTTATCTTCATCAAACATTGTGTCTTGTCTGCATTTTGCAGGAGTTAACAGGGAATGTGGGAGTCTTATGGACTTCATGGGAGGAGGGGGACAACAAATAACCTTATGTGTTTGGTAGGACGCCCTATTCTTGCATTCTCTCTATTTACTACTGCATAAGAGTCTGCCCTGTCCATTTGTACTGCTTCCTTTTCTCCCTTTTCCCATCTGTTCACGGTACTTAGCACCTGAAGGTGGAATAAGCTGCCTTTTTTTTTTTTCCCCTAGCATCTCGTGTCCATAAACTGCAGAATGAACACAGGGCTGAGAGAAGTGAAAATCCTTTTGCGTCGGTGTTAACTGCCTCTCCTCCTCCCCTGGTAATTCACCCCTTGTTCTAAATCCAGCCCCTTACCCAGCCTTTCTTCACCAGCTTTTCATCTGCCATTCCCCACTGGCCCAAAACAACACATTTCAAGTATCTCCAAACACAAAAATCTTTGTAGGTTCTTATAGTCCCCTGTCCCCCCAAAATTCACAAATACATCTGTTTTCAGGAAGCACATACAATGGTGGTCCGAAATGCTGGGATTCTTCCTTTCTTGGAATGATAAAATTGTCTTTTGCTCTTTTAAGCTTCTCCTTTCTGCTTCATAGGTAAGTTCTTCAACTTCAAAAATATTTATATAAAAAAACCTCAGACCTGTTGAATGAGTATGCTATTTCATCACCCTGCTGTTTAATTATGGCTGGTATTCTGCAGAAGACCAGAGTGTGGTCATAGTGATACCAGTTAGTCTCAACATTTTACGGATGTAAATGATAGGGAAAAATGTTAAGTTACAAGAAAGCAGAGATGATTCTTGTTTAGTAGGATATTAAAGCATTACTGTCATTATTATTTGTTCTTATTTCTCCAGAGGACCTCGGTCTTGATTATGATTCCGTTGCGGTAAGTGCCTCTATCAATCACAGGGAGATCAAGTCCTTGCCTGAAGATGTGCATATAAAGATATCCCATACAGCAGCATGCCCTGAAGGAGCTTGATGGTAATTTCATAGGTGCCAAATATATTAATGTGAGTTCAGGTAGACTGGCATGTTTCTGAAGTCTGAGGTATTTCAAGATTAAAACCTTTATTTATTTATTTATTTTAATTATTCCTGTGGTTCTCCCAGGAATAACTGTGATGCAGAAACAAAAGACTTGCCTGCCCTTCAGATCTGCAACCTTCTGAACTTTGAATGGAAGGATAACATGGCATATACGAATATGACTTTATAAAATAATTTTCATCACTGAAGAATTTTTTATAAACTTTAACAACATAACCCTCAACAACATCTCTGTGGATATTGCCCTTTTATATGTTGAGAAGGGATGTGTGGGAATTCTGTTTTAGCTGCTTTCATCAAAGAAATGGAAAACTGAGGATGAATCCTTGCCACCAGTGCAATTTACTTAGGAATTTACTGAGGAATCATCCCTTAATCTAAAAGTCATAACATTTTAATAACAAACTTTTAATATTCAGAATGGACCCACTTACCCTCTAAGCAGCTAATAATTTTGTAATGCTGTTGGCCACAGATACCCATAAATTACCTTCCTTCACTTTCCTTTCATGCAAATAATGAACATTGCACTAAGCTGCAAATATGCTTTCATCTTTTTTTGAAGCAAAAGAGTAAGCGTTGATTGAAGCATGCTCATGTGTGTGTGGTGTTCCTGAGTTTACTGTTTGATTTATTTGCAGGTACGGCAGTGAGAACCGAGAAGATATGTTTAAAATACTGCTGGTTGTTTTTATGTGCAAGAGGATTCCCAGCCATGAAGGAATCTGAACCAGGAGGAGGAGACAGGAGTTCTTGGCCGCACTCTTTTACTAACATGAGTAAGCCATTGCTTTGGCCATAAGATTGAGCGAAGAGGCACCACCTAAGGAATTTTAGATAGAAGGTCACAGTTTGGCACTGAGTACGGGGCATACATATGCATCCCCTCTGTCTCCAGGCAGAGCTGCAGGACTCTTCATGTATAAATAAATAACCTGGTGTAAGACAGATTATGTTCCTTGGATATCAATCACTGCTAAATATCGTGTTTCTACTCACGATGTAAGAATATTAAATGGAAACTCATGAAGATTTCAGATTGCCATTATATTTACAGTCCTGGGGCTTACTGCTGAGAATTATTGGATGTCTTTGCCTCTGAATATGGGCTGAAAGCTGCAGTGGGATACTCATTCCCAGCTCGCCTCTTAGACTTTCAAATCAACATTAATCTTACTTCCTACAACCCTACCTCTGAATCACTGTAAATAATGCAAAAAGCTACCAGATCTTCTCCAGTTGGGCTTAGTGAGGAAACAAAACCCCAAACACAATCTTTCCTGATTCCATATCTGGGAAATTGTTTGGACCAAAGTGTTCTGGATATTGTGTGATAACAGGGACTGAATGCAGTGGGGGAGAAGGGGAGGAAATATGACAAAAAAGCCTGAAGTGTTGGAGTGCCTTCTAGCTGCACGATGAAAGGGCAATTGTTTCATTCCCCTTCCTTCTACCTGGCCATCAGCTCTTCTTCTGTCAGCCGTCATACATCCCCCATTTCCAGCTGCAAATAGCACATCCCTCCATGTGCTGGTGTCAAGAGGCAGGGTTGGTTCAACCCTAGATTATTGCCATCTTTTTGTGGCAGTGACTCCAATTTCTTTGGAGTCTATTCGTATGCTTCCGTCACCAGCCCCTCTTCTCCACTAGTTGAAACACAGGTGAGAGACTGTTTACAAAATTCAGGAATTCTGTGTTGGAGGCTGTTGATGTTTTGAAAGAAGCCACAGTTGGGTGTTCTGAGTCTAGATTCTGATATTTTTCAATATGAATGCAGCTGCTGTTTCATTCCTTATGAATTTTGGCTTATTAAAAAATAATTCCAGACATGTTTCTTCTTACTCTTAGAGCAGAAAATACAGTTAGAATAGCTAGATATCTTTTTTCCTCATTTAGTATACTGACATATTAGCTTGTGACCTTTTTTAATGAACTATCAGCATAAGATGGAACTCTAAGCCTAATAAACATTCTTTTAATCATTGTTGGTAGTAGTGAATGCATAACGCTAGATGGATATTTGTTATTCTTTTCCCTCTTGACATAATTGCTCTTATTTTGGGGTTGGATTTTTTTAGTTCTGCAACATCCTCGTTTAATAACGAAAGGATGATCACAAACAAAACAGTAGCCTAGCCATGGAACAGTGTCAGCAGAGCCAAAACCATCTCAGCCAAAATGGCAACTAAGAGGGGTACACAGCACTTCATTAACCTGGTGTGGTCCAGGTACCCTGGAAGTAGGCCTAAGGAGATTATCTAGCCAAGTCAGCCAAGCTGGTAAGAGAATCATTGCAACTTGATGTAACCAGCCTTATCCTTAATGAGCTTTAATGTGGAACAGTAGAATTCAGGCTGAGCAAAATTCAGATCTGTGTTGAGGTATGATTATTTTCAACTGGAGTATAAGGAGCATGTTTTTTTTTTTTTTTTTAAGTCCTCTTTTAATTCCATTTTGAGTTAACAGCCACAAAAAATTAATTTCAGTGTGCCTCTTCACGACAAGAAGTTGTGTTTTCTGTGGTAATGTTCTACTTCATACAACATCATGGTTAGCACACCATGGGCTTCATGACAGTGGGCCTTCATGGGCCTCCTGAATTTTCTGAGAAGATGGCTTCAGTGTGAGGGAAAACTTACTATTTTGCTATTAGCTTGTATTACAGAGTAAATAATTTCCAGATAAGAAGTGATTTGGTTTACCAGAAAAATGTACAGCGTTTTCAAATGTAGAAATCAGAAGCTTATTTTTATTACTTCTATGAAACAGTCACCTGGGAGAAAGCCATTTAAGAACTGAGAAAGGGAGGTAGAGGCTTTTTAAAGGTATATTCAGCCAATTTTGATTCTCTTAAATTATCTTCAGTATTTTCAAGCATTTTTTTTCAGTGCATTCATATTTCAGACAGTATTTCTGACAATCTATTTTATGCTTCATTGACTACAAGGTTTGAAATTCTAGTCCATATTGGCACAGTAGTGCCAAATTTGTAGTGATAAATGGATAACTTTTTTATTTTAAATAGGTCTCTGGTGTTTAATTTGAGATCTGTAATTTTCTTTTTGGTTCATTACTTCTGCTATTTTTCTGTCTAGGAAAAAGTGATCAAAAGAGACAGAGGGATCAAGGTGGAATACTGCTTTAGACTTGTTCATATAAACAAAAAAAAAGAAGAAATGGATTGTCCAAGGAAGGGTAAATGTACTCATACCATGTGTTCATTTTGCTTTAACAGAATAAATTTTATAATTTTCTGACTTTATTTTTTTGGGGGACAAATGAAAGATCATATTTTTCATGGTGATGGTTTTTTCTATCCCAACATTGCTACTCTTGGGAATCTATTTAAAATGTGTAACCCATGATTCATAACTGGGTAGTATGCTTGCTAATGCTATTTTCATAAGTAAAGATCTTTTATTTAGGTCTACCATAAATTAAATTTCTTGAATTTCAACAGAGTGGTGGTGTTGTTAAATTATAACCTCCTATACTAAAAGCAATACCTCCTATCATCATTTAAGTGTGCTGTACTATGCAATTATAAGGAGGAGGAAGCTGAAGAGGAGATTAAGCACTGAGCAAATGCTTCTATTTTAGCATGTTCTCTATTATTCTTTACCCATTTTACCACAAACCACATCTCCTCATAAATGGGCACTGAATCCAAAGAGTTAGTCACGTTGTTTGCCTAATTCTACAGAAATTTACATTTTATATTACTCATGTAAGATTTTCCTGATCTCAGTCTTTAAAATTGTGTAGAATTTTTTTCATATTTTCCTCACCCTAAACCTCTCCTCATATCCTCATTTCAAAACTGAAATATTTGAATAAATTCTAACAAACAAACAAACAAAATCTTATACTTGCCTACATAAAATCTTTCAGGCAGCCATTGAATAATCTCAATATATTGTGTAAAATACACGGGTTTACTTATCAATAGATACTTCAGGTGTATGCTAAATCTTAGAGAATGAAATCTATGTAGTCTACGTATACAAAGTGGTGTCACTTCCTTGCATAGGAGTTTGAAGTCTTTGGAGGACAATGAGTTTTAAATAAAAATAATAACAATAATAAAAAAATTGATGAGAAACTTGTTAGCCAACTGTCTTATCATGTAGCTGCTTCAGCTACTGTAGCCTGGATTTTTAAAAATCTTTATATTCTTGTATTTATTCATATTTTATATCTAAATAAAATATGGTTCATATTGTAATCCGTTTTTTCTTCAAATTGGTGGAAAATATTCTTATATTTTCCTTTGCTGTAGTAGCTGGGAAAGTCCACCTTTTATACAGACTACAATTAAATAGAGAGGACACAGAGTAAGATTACAGTATGTCAAGAGGGCAAAGAAGGGAGTTGCCTACCTGAGGCCAATGAATAGCTTGAGAGAGCTGAACAGTATTATTGTATATCTAAAGGCAATGCAGAAAAGTAACTGATCCTTAAACTGGAAAGAAAGTGCTTGCTTCTGAAACTGGTGAGTGACAATTTAAAGGCATACTGTGGTGAGGAATAGGACTAATTTTGCTTTCCCTTATTTATTTGGGTCTGTGGCTTGTACGCACTTGCGTGTGTTACATTTCCCTGTGTATATTTTATGTTGTGAACTATTCAAATTCCTGGAGTTTTGTGTGTATCAAACCTACGTGTGTTTATTTTCACAAGGAAAATCCTTTTGGCATGTGTTTTTGTTTTCAGTTTTTCCAGGAATCCATGATAGTGCTCTATTTTTTTTTTGTTACATTTAAGCTTCCTTTCACAGTGGTTTCAAAAATCTGATTGTTTCTAGAAATGCTAAACTGTTAAGTTATAGTACAAACAGAAGATCTTTTGGTTAAGAAAAGATGAAATGCTTCAACTGGCACATAGTTATGTGCATGTGTGTGTGTATGTATAATGTATATATACATATTCATATGTATGCATGTATTCAACATATGTATGCATTCAATACATCACATTCATATATGTAAAATACAGTTTTATGTATATAATACTTATATCATGAATAAGTGATAAATATAATACTTACATCATGAACTGTGATAATAAATATATGCTAAAACTTGAATGGAGATTTCAGAATGCCCAGGTGAATTTTTGTCTTTAAAATTCTGGTGGAAAAGCTACCATTTTACTGTTTTCTTTATTGTTACAATTTCAGTAAAGCTGTTTTCCATTAAAAGGAAGAATAAGGGGAAAATAAAAGTAATTCAACACAAAACCTTCTCTTTGGGATATTTTGACAGGGCTTACTGTTGGATTTCAGCAGTCTGTGCATTTGAGGAGATGTTGGTTTGTATTCCGAGGTGTGCTCACTGTGCTTACCACAGTAAACTACTGAAATCATAAAATACTCCTAATACTGTTTAGACTTGAGATCACTATCCCAATCCCAGATTTGGTGGAACTTGGCCAACAAGTTAAAAAAATCACTGTACCTAGGAAAAAACATGATCTCATTAAGCCTAATTTCTTCAGAAATCAGGCCAAAGCAGTGTTAAAAGAAGACAAAAAGATACAGTGCTCATAATAAGGGAATGTAGAAATATGTTTAATATTTAGATCAGTGTTTTTAAAGAGAACTAAGGCTTTTTCTTGGGGTGGGAGTGAGGATTGATTACTGGCTGGTCTCATCTATAATTCATCATTTTCCTCCTTCATTTATTTTGATACCTGTGAATTTGTAACATAGGCGATGACTCTTTAGAACAAAACACTTCTCGTCCTCCTCTTTTTCCTCACTGATTTTGTTTAACTTAAACTGTGTTGACAGAAAGGAGTTGGAAGGAAGGCAGTTTTGACAAATTTATCTCTGTCATAAGGAAAGCCACACTTGGGAAAGACAAAAAGCAAGGAAGAGCTTCTAATGTTTTAGCATGCATTAGAATATTAATGGACGATTATCACAATTAAATAAAAAATTCTGGCTTCTAAATAATGTGCCAGTTTTCAAAAACTAAGTATTCCTTGTTGTCTCTTACTTGAGATATATAAATCAAATTGCCTACTAAAACTGGGAAATGCTAAAGCACATCTTTTATTTGTCACGCCGTGTCCATCTATTTGTCTTTTCTCCTATTGAAAATGTAGGGTAGTCTGAGACTTAAAATTGATATTTTTCTACTCTCTCTCTTTACTTGAATGTCCTTTATTTTCATGTGCAGTCAAAGAAGCGTGAGTATAAGCTTCCATGCTGTGTGTATAAATAACTCCTCTAGCAACTGGCAAGAATTAAAACATGGCATTAACTGCAATAGCTGCATTAGCTGGAATGGTTTACCCAGTATACATTAACTAATAAACTTGTATCTATTTAAGAAAGATCTAATTAGTATACATTTATTACATAAACCAAACCACATTGTTTATTATAATAAAACCCACATAAAATAATGAATAGAACATCTTCTATTTTATAATTTCATTCAAATGAGATGACTTAAAGGTAATTTTTATGTTTTAAGCATTTAGTTTCATGGCATTCCCTAGCAATTGACTGACTATAATGCCTATTATTAAGGCATTATTTGCTATTATTAAGAAACATTTAATGTAAGATTAGATCAGTCATAAATATTTTATAGGGAGAAAATATATTCTTTCAGGTGCTTTCCAGTGTCTTTATGCCTGTAATCCTGTGCATCTGCATAAAAATAAAAGGGATGCTCTATTAGCATATTGCACTCCTACCGTATCCTTCTGTTTTGGGTGAGTCAGTCTCAAAACACTCTGAAGATTGTTTCAATTTTGCTTCCAAAGTCAGCTAGGTAAATTCTGGGAGGACTTGCCTTCTCTCTCCTTGCCACTGTCATCTCAGCAGCCTTTGGGGTCAAGTCATGGCTGTTCCCAGATGTCTGAAGCGCTGTCCTCGACCGTTCGTAACATGCTTTGTGCCTGACGCTGGGAGGGATGGGTCCTGCAGCCTCCTTGTTTTTATCAGGCAGCAACCTGGAGACCACTATGACATGTAGGCCATGTTGGTTTCTTTCGTACTGAAAAACTGAAGCGTTACGATGCCTAAATGATGGTGTGGGGTTTTGAGGGGCTGTGGGTTGGAGGTGCTTTTGCTCAGTACCTTGAATCGCCTTTTGAACTGTATCACTGTTGATGGATTTGCTTCTCCTTCCCAGGGAAGACAAGGTTTGCACCACGGTAGTCCCAGATCAGTCTGCTTAAATCAAGCCAGTGAAGGGGAAAGTAGACAGAAGAAACTGAATTTCATTTTTACAGACTGTTATGGCAGGATTGCTACAAAAATAAATATTGTAATTTTTAGGCACATGGTTTAAGAAAAAAAAAGTGAACCTTCTGAGGAAATGAGCCATATTCTAGAGGGTTTTTTCCCCTTCATCTTCTTTGCCTTTACACAGTCATGGAACTGCGTCCCACCTGCTGCTGGTGCATTAGGCCCACATCCCTCCTGACTACTACTCTTATTTTTATGACCGAGAAGAGCAGTTCCCAAAGTTTCCCTCTCAGGGGCTCATGACACATAGCTGGGTGGCGATTCACCTGCGGCAGGTGAATATCCCGTGGGTTAGTGACCCCGTTTGTAAGCACACCCTGTCTTACAGCACACGGACCCTAACTGAGGAACTGCTGATGTGAACCACGCGCAGGAGTTGGACGTGAGCAGCGGCAGCAGCAGCCTGGTGTGGAGCTTCCTGGAGAATGGTCGCAGTTTTACAAAGGAATAGCACACCTCGGAAATGATGCTTGGTAAGATTAGTCTGCTGTGTGCTTTAGGGCTGTTCTTCACTGTAGAAGTTTAATAAGCTTGAAAGAAGCGTAGCGTCTGCTCTGCCGCCTGCCTGCCCCATTTATCTTGCTACCTGAAGATAAAACAGTGCTGTGTGTATATTCTGTTGTGATCATACATTAAGCAAATTTCTTCAGTGACTTAAAATAGAAATAATACTAGTCACTGAAGAGAGGAGAATAGTATTTCACAGAACCATTTAAAACTGTTTAACCAAATGAAATTAACAATATTTTTTTTTAAAAGGTTGTTTTCTAGTTTAGGTCTATCCTCTGTTTTCTGCAAAGTTTTGTGCATCTATAAATTCTGTCAAGTCCATTTTTTGTTGACAGGCAATATCGTTCTTCATTTGGAAGTTTGATTTGCTTCCTATGAGGTTTCTTGATATATAGTACGCATGCAGTTATAATTTAAGCTTGAAAAATCCCACCCTCCAAGTGCATGTAAGTGAAGATACTATAAATCATCAATGGGGATATTCCTATATATACTGTTTTTTTCTAGCTTTGGAAGGGACCCATGAAGGTGGAAAAAATGTAAGTGAGAAGCTTCATACTAGATTGAATCACTGAAATCTTCCTTGGAATTTGCAATTTTTCGATGTCCACAAAACTTAGGTGTAGAAATGTTAACTTCCTTGAATGTTTCATTACCTCTGTGGTAACCTTAAAAATCTGTGTGATTCACATGCTACCACATGGGTGCTGCGGCAACAGCGTTCCTTTTAACAACTAACACAATTGTTAAGAAAGATAATAAAATAATAGAAACTAAAAATATTTCTCTTCTTACATAGAACATGGGATTCTTATGCTTTTAAAGTAGTTTTAGCTGTATACTTTGCGACAACTTTTTTTTTTCAATTTTGTTTTCACTTAGCTATGGGTTCCCCTTAGTCGTCTATACTAATGCAAGCAGCAGTCCCCATTCAATGCATAGAAGGCTATTATTACATTGTATAAGTATGAATGGTGCCTTCGCTTTTTTCATTCTGCTTTTTTTGGCAAACAGGAATCGGAAAGAAAGAGAGAATGGGCTGGCAATATCCTTTCTCACTGTTTAATGAAAAACCGTTACAAAGTCAACAGTATGACAGAATTTATTTCATTCCAGCATATACAAAAGAAATACAAAGTTGTTTATGATACCACCATTTTACCATTTACTTCCCTTTTTTCACTATGTGATAAACACAGTATTTCTTATGTAAGAAGACCATTTATCTTCTTCGTATACCCTGCAAAAATAATAAAAGCAATTAGTTCCTTGAGCACTGGTACTAATGAAATCTCTTCTACTGATTTGATCTTGTGGTTAATTTTACTTTGGAGCCTTAGAAAGATACAAAGATTGAAACTTTTCATAGGTTTTGTGCCTGAACTCTTCCCCGTGGTGACTTCCCTGGCACGTACGTTCGTGCCACAGCCTGTCCCTCTTCAGGGGTGTGTGTTGGAGGTCTCTCCCCTTCACCAGAAGTCTCTTTTGACAATACCTATGGGAACAGTGTGTTTAACCCCTCCACCCCCAAGTTAAATATCAGCAAAACTAACAGTTCAGAAAGTGATTAATGAGAGCGGTAAGCAGGCTGACAGAGCAGATAGTATTGACTGCATAAACCTGTTTAGCTAGGAAACTGGGTAAAAAATAAAAACCCCAAAATAAATGTAACCTCTAATGCTTCCTTGTCGTGTGGTATAGGAAGTGGGGATTACTCACAGTAAGTTATAGTTCCAAGGAAAATGTATGCCATTATGTTAAGTGTGATATAAATAGGTAGGTAGGCTGGCTTTCACTGCTGCCTATTACTAAGTCATTGTACCGCCCCAGTCTGCCTGTACTGTAGTGATTCATAGAGAATGTCTTGTAATGAATGAGCAAAACTCTGGTGGAACATGGAGACTGATAGTATATCTTGTTTTTAAATCACTCATTTATTTCTTTTAGTGATGCAGTAAAAGCTGAAACTAAAGCAAGAGCAGAAGTCTCCCTTTGTCCTTCGAATTCTTTTGGAAGGAACACAACATTTGACTCTAATTTTTAAAGGTATGGCGAGGCAGGTGTTTTCTTTCTGGTTGCAATCCCCATCTTAACTATTTAGAAAAACTGGAGAAATAGCTGGGTTTATATGTTGTTTGAGCCAGAATTTGGGGCTTAGCAGTCTCATCTGTGGTGATGCTTGTCTGCATCATGGAAGAGAAACAAATAAAATTGGGAGAGCTCATAACTTTTGGATTAGTTTTTCTAATAAAAGTAAATTTTTTTGACACTCTGAAGTCAGGAAATGAAAAAGTGAATGTTCTCATGGTAACACTAGCTCAGCTGCTTTACACAAATAGATTTTTTAAAAGATGTTTTTAGTAGATTTCTAATGCTTATTATATTACCATTTGTTTTGCTCCGCATGGAAGAAATTGCCTTTCTTGCAAGGTATACATTGCCTTCTGTATGCTGTCAATAGCTAAACAGTACTAATAGCAATGATTAAAGGATGGGATGTACAGCTTGGCTAAGTTCAATTAGTAGAAGTAGGTTTTCATTTCCTGAGTCTTGATTGTCGATGGTATTGATGTAACCTTAATTTTAACTGTGTATATGTTTTGAAATGTAAATACAAAACAGCACACCCGAAAATGTTATCAAGCGTGAGTGAAATGTGCTAGACTGTGTATCCCTCCAACGCAAAACACAAAAAGCAAGGAAATAAGCAGCTAATTCGATATCCTGTGCTTCCTTCAGGTCTGCATCTCAGCCTTATCTTCCTCCCTTCCATCACACACAGCTCACATCTTTACCCCGCTATGCAAGTGTTTTTTTATCACCCACAATTATTATTTGCCAACAAGCTTAATAGATATTATAGAGCTGAAGTTTATAAATTAAAACTGTCACATAGCTCAACTACACGCTGCGTATTTCTGCTCGTGAGTTGTGCTGGCTAGTGCAGCCAGACAGTGAGATCATGTAGCAGGGCTTTTAAAAGTGCTTCTCTGGATTTTTCTGCACTTTTGAGGACTGAAGAGGTATCCTCAGCATTGAGTGTGCTGCCCTCTGCTGCTGCGTCTCCTTCCCGTTGTAGCCTCTGTTCACAGTGAGCATCCTTCACCCGGGCCAGGCATCTCATTGCAAGACCAGGGCTGGTGGGGGTGAGGTGAAGCCAGGACCAGGGGGTGAGGATCAGCAAAGGCGCAGGTGTGCCTGCAGTATAGTGCAGGAGAGGGCCGAGGGCTGGAGCTTAAATACAGCTCCTGAGCTGAGGGGCGGAGGCAGGTTTCGCACAGCTCTTTTCCCAGCAGCTGATGCAAGGTTAGCCAGCGGCACCATTATTGGAGCTAGCCTTGAGCACAGGTAGCTGAAGCCCAGGAGGGGTGGGGGGAAAGGCTGCGGGGTGCCTCTGGACCTCACTCAGGGCTCTGACATAATCTATCTCTATAGAGTGTATCTATGCAAATAGAGTTTAATGGCTGTCTCTGCCTTCCCTGCTGATACATGGTGTGAGAATGGGGCCAGGACCCGTGGAATTGGCACAAGTGGGAAATTCTCCCAAAGAGCATTTGACTCTATTGGCCACCTTTGAAACCCATACAGTGAGACTTCTTAGCAGCAGCAGAGCAAGTGTGGATCTGAGGATTGCAGATCAGATGGCAATTCTGATCTCAGCGACTAATGCTGTCAGGGTAGAGGGAGGAGCTGGTGTCTTAAGTGGGATACTAGAAACTAGAGGTGAAGGAAGAACTGAGCTGGAGAAAAGTCAACTTCTGAGCCTGCCTTAAGATTCTCAAGTCTTGTGATAGACTTACTGTAACTCTAGGACTTCTGCTTGGATTTCAGAAGAAAACCTCCCACCTGGTATTTGACACTTTTGCTGCTCCCTGAAATAGTAAATTTTCTCTTCTTGTCTTAAGTTTCACGAACTGCAATAAACAGTCTAAATATTTCACCTTTCTTTTGTCACCTGTTTTCTGTAGGAGTTGGGAAGCTGTGTTGTTTAACATATGAGGAGTGAATAATTGAGAGACCTTGCTTCCTTCCCTCATGGGTGTGAAGGCCAACAGTAGCTAGTCAATGAGGAGGAGACCTGCAATTCTTGATTTTTGTTAAGCAATGCAAGAAAGAAAGGAGAGAGAAGTGTTTTTCTGCTTTGTTGCCATTGGAAAAAGAATAGCAAATAGACTGGGATGTAACATTATTAATATTGCTCATGGAAGAGGATACATTTCAACAAAGTAATTCCAGAGGATCAAAGAAGATTGGCTAATTGAAGGTCAAGCAGTTCAAAAATGTGCCCTCAGGACTCTTTTTGTCCTTCAAGTTCATCAGGTGGGATGGTTACTTTTGGTTCTTCTCAATATTATTAAGGTGGTCCATTTTATTTCCTAAAACTGAGTTAAGATGTTGAATTTCCCTTTTTAAAGACGATACCTTTTTCAGCAAGAAAACAGACAAAATATTAGAAAAGGACAGGTCTAGAACTGTTATTTGGGTATCTTTCAGTCTGTGAGGAGGACCCCTGTGGTGTTATATTCAGAGACATTTATTCACTGTCTTTTTATTCTTTTCTCAAAGATCTAAATTTCAGTTGTCAAAACTTTCTCCTTTCAGATGTAGCAATGGAAAACTTTAAAGCCAAGGGAATAACCTTTGGCTTGAATTTAAATGCATACCTCCAGGGATTATAAACTCAAATCGCACTACTTTCTACCCAACAGATTCTGCAAGTAATACAGTATAATTTAGAAATTATTTTCAGAATCAGCCTTGCCCGATCTCCTACCGCACACATGCAGAGTAAAGGGAAAGAAGAAACCTCAGTACTCCAGACAGAAAGTTATAGCTCCTTGTGTTGACATTCCCTTGCATAATCCTTCTTTTTTACCCTACACCAGCTTGCACATCTTTGGCAACTGGTGCTCGTTTCCATCTTTCTCGTGCACCGAGTTACTCATAATTGTCTTGGTTTTGTGGTAAACATTTTAGCTACAAATTTTTGTGGTCAACACTTTAGCTACAGCTTTCCTTCCTTTGCTTTGGCTGGTGTGCTTTAGAATACTTGAAGTGTTTTTCCATTTGAGAAGAGGAGGTCTCAGTGAAGACATAGAGAAGTCATCACAAATTGATGCTGCCTGACTATTTTGTTGGCTGTGAATACTCTGAGGAGCTGTAACACTAGGGGTGTGTGTGTGTATATATCTCTGTATGATATAGGTATATGTATATAGTCCTGGTTGTGGCGTGCGTGTGCACGTGCACACACACACATGATCTTCTCTGTGGGGTCCTTCTTAATTCATGAGGTGCAACTTTTCTCCACACAAGAGGTTTCTGGAACCATGGCCGTTCATAAAGGTCATTAAACATTAAGGAATGCAGAGGCCAATGTCCTCATACGCATTTATTATCATTTTGGTTTCAACAATGTTGTGCATATGTTGTGTTCACCTCAGGAAAAGGACTTCTGTAGCATTGGCTGGTATTAGATATCAGCAGAAGGTGGCCGTCACAGGTGACGTGCTCCTGTTCCCCAGAAAGCTAATGTGCTGGAAGAAGCTTTGCTCAGCCTTCCAGCTGCAGTGCCACAGCAGTCATGCAATACTTCCAAGGACTGGAATACTGTGGGGAGCACGTGTTAAAATGCTTATGGGAATGACATATAAATGTCATTTGCTGAAAGCAATTAATTAGTTCTTTTTACATATGCTGGAAAGGAGCAGGGTAAAACAGCAATTCAGACCATCATGGACAACATAACCATGATGTACTATTTTAACAAACCAGAGAACTCATCCTATCCAAGTCTTCCCCTGAGTCACAGTGTGTAGTATTTTTTTATCCAGCATGCACATTAAAAAGGAACAGAAACAAAACAAAAACCGCAAACCCTCAAGGTCAGTCAGTCCAAATAATGACAGGCAATACAAATGCAGTTTTATACGTAAACAGAAAAGGAGTGGGCAAGCTCTTTCTCATTATGCCAAATAGCAGTCTGGCTATGATTTAATGCATTTGAAATTAAGTCTGTCTCTTCAGCTGTACATTTTTACTAGGTCTGCAGAACAGACTGGCAGACAGTGTGAGCAGATGCTTCTGTTTGGATCAAGCATGGGAGATGAAGGATAAGTTTCTTTATCCTGGCTTTTCAGTCTGATATCATCCTTTGAATCTTTGTGCAGGACAACAGCAGCAGTGAGCTTTAGGTGTTTTCCAGATGAGGTGTTGGACCAAATGAGTCTGCTGGTGTATCATTGTAGGGAGTCTGTAAAGGCAGCTTCTGTTTAAAGATCTCTGCTTACTGCATAGGTAAAGAACAATTACGACTCCATGTGACTATAATCTCTTTCTCCTTCTTTCCATCTCCTCATGGCCCCTTAAAAAAGTTTAGAGAATTCTCGTCATTTTTTTCACCCAGTCAGTACAACACCTGGTCCTTTTTGGATTTACAGTATGTGAAATCAACACCTTATTTCATAAGTAACCCAAAGAAAAGGAGATTGTGGTTTGGATTTTTTTTCTTCAGTAATAGAAGTAGTAGTAACCTACTTTTGCCTCCTGCTGCCTTATGTGTGTGGGTGTTCCTGCACAGTTCTAGTGGTAAGATATTCATCAATAGTCAAACTCATAAAGTCCCAGATCCCTATTCCCATCCCACAAGCAGGCCCTGACTCTAACGATCTTTTCCTGAAGAGTATGGAAAACATATCTTGCAGCCAGCCATTATGAACCGGCATCTATCTTACCACAATATATACCAATAAACAAGCGCCTCCAGAATGACATGAGATACAGTATAACCAAAAACATGTTTGGAATTATGGTTTAGTGTCGTTGACCGAAAATATTGGAGGTATGATTTATTATTGTTGATGTGTATAGCTCAATAGCTTAAATTTTTGCTTTAAAACAGAAAATAATCTACATCTGAAAAGTGATTATGCTTACTTAAAAATCAAAATAAATTGCATTTGATGGAAAGGAGCAAGGAGTTAAAGAAAAAAACAAAAGAAGAGTTTAAAAATGCCCTTCTTGATAGTTATCTATATGCATGATTTTTCTTTGTTCCTCTTTTTTGTTCTTTTTTTTTTTTTCTTTCTACTTAGAAGCTTTGTTATCTGGATCTTTAGTTCTTCCTGCTTCTTTCATATCTTAGCTGCTCTTTCAGCAAGAGTTTATGGCCTGAAAACCAATTGCCTTTTTCTTCTTTAATTATGGAAGCTGAAGGCCACTTTGTCTGCCCTGAGTGCTTAATTGAAGGAGGACCATGCATGCTTTTTTTTTGTTCCTGCCTAGCTTGCCAAGAGTATGGTGCACTGCATAGAAGGGACAACAGCTTCCTTGGTGATTTCTTTTTAACTGGCATCCTGGAGCAAGGGGGGAGCCAATAAGGAGATTAGAGTACTCTGTCCCTTATTTAGGAAGGATTGTGATGGCCTAGTCTAGATTAAGTATATGTGGAACGTTCTTCAGTTTTCCTTTTTCATTGGCAAAAGGTATGGAAAGTACTTCCCCGCCCGCCAAAGAAGGGCATTTAACATCTCCTGCATCTCTTTTTCTTTTCCTTACAGAAAAGGGAAAGGGTTTTTATTCACAAAGAAACCTCCCACTTTCTACCCTTTCATCACTAAGTAATATTTTTCTCATGAATTTATTTTGAAAGAAATGTATGTATGGTCACTGCAAGCTGGTTGCTTGGCCTTTTATATGCCATCCCTATGAATCAGCCAGAATGTGACTTTGAACAATGATTATCTCTATTCTAGTTCTAGTCTTTATTTGTCCTTGTTTAACGTATTTGCCCAATTTGATATCTGAGTAATTGTTTTATAAAAGGTGTGTCTTTAAATAAAATTATTAAATACAGTGATAAGATTTCTAAGCAGAGAAACGTATTTGAATTGCTCTTATAGTATTTATGCTAAAATGACAATCAGACACTCCAGTTCTACCCTGAGATACTTGCTAAAATGGCAGTGGGGTTGAGCTTGGCTCTGACTTTTCAGAACATGCAGATCTTATGAATGAGTCATGAAGGGTGAACTGTCATATATCAAAGCTTAATTATTGCATAAGTTTATCCTTCAACCATTCTCCTCTGATCTTCTCATACCGAAAGTCAGATATTTCCTGTTGTGATGCATTTTATTTTTGCAGGAACAAATCCAATGATGTCAAATGAAGCTGTAGTTGCACTTTACTGGCAGAATACAAAAAGGAATGTGATAATTAAGTTGTGTTATGAATATTGGTTATAAATTATGTTGTCTCATGTAAGCACTTGGGGCTTCTGTTGTCTTTTTCTTTCTACTGCATCATTTTTTTCACAATATTGGAAGCTTGGCCGTGTGCAGAGATTTTCTTATCTAAGGATACCAGCTGGTTACTGGAGGTTGAAACTAGTTGTTCCTTTCTCAATCAATGTCTGTCACAGGGAGACAAAAATGTGTGTATGACTTACATGATTTGTTTTCATAATGACAAATGTAGTTTAGTTAAGAAATTGATTATAAAAATAGAAACCAGGCTTTGAAAAGCAATTTGAAGATATGGTGTAGATCTGTTATGATCATTTTAAGGCTAATGAGTATATTTCACTTACGTAGTTAATCTTTTCAGTGTCTAGCAACAATGTTAATGTGGGAAGCCAATGTTGAGAGTAGGATGCACGCTTTGCTGATATGCACCCAAATTATATGCTAACTATTTAATGCATTATTTCCATGGAATGAGTACATAGAATGCAAATGTAATATAAAGCTGAGGCATTAATCTTCAGAATATACAAGTATCAGCATAGAAGTGCAGTAATCTCATTTAGGCTTTCTTCGAATAATATTGAGAGAAGATTTTGAATCATTACTGGTTTAGAGGCATGAGCAACAGTTTAAGAGTCAGGCTCTATCAGATTCAGACTACCCTTGAAACAAGTTTCAAATCCCAGCCTTGAAATATCACAAAGTCTAGGCCAAAAGAAATCTTCTTTGTACCAAGGGAATACTGTCTTAGTATGACCCAGACAGGGACTGAGCTCTGTGTCATGCTATTCCTTCACTTCTTCCAGTGCCTAGTGTTTCTCCCTGTTACTCTGTGTGAACACTGACCAAAATAAGAGGGCATCCTCTGTGTAGCTATGGAAGAACCCTCTACCTCCTGATATCAACAAACTACTTGGTGTTTATTTTACAAACTTATGAATGTTGCCTAGGCAGGCCAGTTATTTCAAATTCCCTGAAGGCTTTAATTATGTTTTCAGTACTCTGCTGCCTTCTTTGATAGTCCTTCCACCAAATGAGGAAATAGAGCAGGTGTCATTTAAAAAAAAAAGTAGTATATGAGAAAAGTAAAATTATCTTGTTCTTAAATTATGTTAATTTGCCTTTTAGCATGCTAGAATTGTACACTTTCAAGTTTTCTTGGTTCAGTATGGCCTTTATACAAGCTCATCTGTGGTTATTTTGCTCTCCTGACAAATTTAAGAGGGAGGCAAGAGAGACAGTGACAGCAGCCCTAAGGAGGTGGCAAATAAATTTTAGCATAATGCTTGCTTTCTGTGATTTGGTTTAATCAAAATCAGTATGGAAATACCTATGTTTCCGCTTTGAGCTTTATTAGCCCATGCAAAACTTTGCCATTTCATCTCTTTACTTCCCCTGACATATTTAATAAATGTGGCAGCAACTCAATGAAGAAGGCATAATAAATGAGTCTTTCCATATCTTTAGCAGAAGAAAGTGTAGATTATTAAAAGATCCAATTTTCTTTAGAAAAAAAACAGACTACGCCTTCTTGATTCTAAATCCTAAGTATATGTGAATAAATTGAAAGGAATACCACTTTACTTTAGCTGAGAAGACCAACAGAATGTCTATAGATTCTTTGCAGGTTAGATCTCTCATTTTAAGAAGACCCCAAGACTTTATCTGGTCTCTGCACTTCTCAGGTAATACAATCTCCATTTTCAAGGCACTGTTTTGAGATACTTGGATACACACTGTGCAACTTGAACATGTAAAACCTGAGATACCTTGTGGGTTTGGTGTGTTGTTGTTGTTGGTTTTGTTTTTTGTTTCCAATTCTAGTAGTCCTGTTTTGCCAGGCTGAGTATAAGACTGCTTTGGGTAATGGGAGATGGGGGTGGCTGAAGGTAGAGTCAGAGATGATTGTTCATGTTTTCTTAAACACCAATTCTTGCAATTCTTCTACATAACGATGCCTCCAAAACATGTTGGAGAATTTAGCTAATCTTACTATGTTTAGCAAGTGGAGATCTGGCTATGTATAAAAGAACTTAAACAGAGTTGTCATACTAACATTTAAGTCTTTTCTTTCCAGCACAGAACCACTGTGGGTGTGTTACATAAATTGCCACAATGGAGTGTATTTCAGATCCTTCAGCTCAGAGGCCATCTGTCATTGAAAGTGGCACATTCACCTGCTCATCACTTCTGGAGCAGTGTGTGCGCTAGACAGGGTACATCCAGATGAAGTTAACATCAGGAGCAGCTCTTCATACAGCTGAGTTTGGAAAGACTTAGTAATCAAGTCACTCTTTCAGATGGGAGCAAACACCACAAATAGATTGCTCTTTCTATCCAAGAGAACACCAAATGCTTTCTGCTTTGCTTCAGAAAAGAGCAACCTAGTTCCCTGAGGGATGTTTTTCTACTCAGTAGAATCCAGCATTGCCTCTGTGGGCACTTCTCTACCATGCCTGGCCCGCAGGTAATCACAGAACTCTAATAAGAAAGTTGTCCTCAAGTCCTTGGATAGATCTAGACAGGATTCAGCATTTTTATAATTATCAGTACTTTTTTATGTCTCCCCATTTCCCTTCCACCTTTGTATTTCCTTGAACTCTGAGGAAGCGGAAGTAAGCCAGGCATGCTGTTGACCACCTAATATTATTTGTCTGGAGTGTTTTTTGGCTTGAGAATGTGTTCACATTTCTGTATTTGTCCAACTTTTCCTTGTTCCATGTTTAATGCAAACTGTGTAAGTTGTTGAAGGAGGAACTTGACAGTGTGGATGTGTGCTGACAATTTGCTCAAAGAATTCCAACTATGGGTCAGAGATTTTTCTTTCTAATCAGTGACAATGTACATAACCTCTCTGTCTACTCTAAATGTTCTTGTCGGTAAAATGAGGTTTTAGTTGCCTGCCTCACAGGCATGTTGGAGCTTAATTAGTGTAGGTAATAAATGCTACGTATTATTTTAAAAGATCTATTGCATTCTAAAATGATCAGGTTTGGATCTTACTTCACAGCTTTATGGGGTAAGGTTCAGTATTGATTACCTTAGATTTTCACAAAGCCTCTCCTGAATTTAATAAGGGATTTAACAAAATAACTCTTGAAAACACTTATGATTCGTCTTAATAAAAAGCTAACTTGTACCTGCAAAAAACTAGTAGAGCTTTGCACATAATCGGAGTTTTCTTGAATGACATAGTCTTTGAAATGCAAATGTTGTACATGTCTTCCCCTTCTAAAGAATATATACTTGTTATTGTATTAAAATATGTAAAATGTTTTTCTTCAGATATTTTCTTAAATTATTTTCTTCAGGCTGCGGTATAAAGGAAGAACATAATTTAAAATCACACTCATTTGGCATTCTTTCAACATTTCAGAAGTAAAAACAAATTACACAGTAAAAATGGATTCCATTTTTCTAGGGTGCGAGGACAAAGAGTAAAATGTTGGGGTTTTGGGGTGCCTGGCTTTGTGCCTCATCATGTTTAATCAGATTAGTATCAATCATGAAAGACTGTAGGTCCGAGATCACTTTCTCAGCATTCCTTGGAAGATGAGCATTGCAGTTCTTGGTTTTCTCTTCTTGTTTCAGACCTGCTGCAAAGAGATCACATTTTTTTAAAATCAGAGGTATTACTGGAAAATTCCATCAATAGAATTAAAAGATGCAGCATAGAAACAAGGAACAATATGTGTTCTGCAAAGTTTAGAGGACTCTAGGAGCAGCTTTCTTGACACCAGAAACTACAGATACTTTATCTATGTCTGTTGTAAAGTTAGTCATGTCTCCATATGTGTGTGAGTTGAATGTGATTTTCTGTTTTCTCTAAATACTGTTCTTGTACTTCTTCTTGAGGCCACTTCTTGCTAATATGGTATGTGATTAAAATTAACCTTACTTTAGTCAGGGATTCCGAGCAAGTTCCTCCATGGATTCTTCTAATCTAAAGGTTGCCTCGAGCTCCAAGATGAAGATGTGGTTGAAAGTGTCATTCTTTTGCTGCAATGTAAGCTTCTCTGGTAGTGTTAAAAATCATCGACACAGAACATTCTCGGGGATCATGTCAAGACTCTGGGCTTCTCCCAGGAGCTAAGAATCATCATAAATCTCATTTTAATCTCTGCTTTCATCGGTAGGAACATTTTTGACCTTGCCTGTGTAAATACACAGCAATATGTAGAAAACAATAAAATAGAAAAAAAACCCCAACCAGATCCCTTCATCTTAATCCCTCACACATTCTTCTCAGCCATTAAAAAGGGCAGAGGAACAAAAACATGATAGGTATGAATCATATTGCTGGATGCCCTCTTAGAAAATGCTCAGGTGTTATTAAGGCAAGGGGTTAATGTGTGTGTATACTTGCTGATGTGCCAAAATCAGTTGTTGTTTTTAACCCAAGCATTGTAGTAACTACAGATAGTTGCATTCACAGCTGTGGTAGATGCATGTATAGAAGTAGTCATGCATAAGCACACTCCCATGTAATGTGCAAATGGATATGGCTTAAATAGGATTTATCTCTTGGTGATTAGTTGTTGATTTCCAATGATGAGAGGGCGCCCTTGTGCCCTGGTGCAGTTGTTAGGTACTCCAGTAATGGAATTCAGGTTAGCTGGCTTTTAGCAAAAATTTGCAATGTCTGAAGACAGTCTTTTTACAATGAATAGATAAAACATGTTTGAGGATTTTCTGTGTAGCACAGTTATGTCTTTCCATTTGAAGGGAAAAATCTGTGTGCAAATTGTCTACTGAACTGGCATAGGCAATGAGTTATGTCCTTGATTGAGAGCTGGCACTCTTCTAGATGCATCTGATGCTTTCATTCATTAAGGAAGATTTCCAGCAAACAGTTTTATATCTGCATATTTTAGCAAGTTGAGATGTCACTGAAAACAAAGCAGTGAAGAACTTCTGTATTCTCTAACACTGGCCCAGATAAAGTGAGTGTTTAACTGTCCTTTAGGAGCTTAGAACTAGCCCCCAGTGACTAGTCTGACACTTCGGGCTGCACCTCCTGTTCTTTGGCAATTTCTTTTCTTGTTAGGAAGCAAGTGACTTCTTAGATGCCACTTACTGTACAACAGAAGCATCTTTGTGATTTAAAGATAGTTTAAAAGACTACCTTTTTTTTCCAAGTATGTATTTCAAGATCTCAGTGGAGAGCTTTGGTTGTTCTATCTCAGAAAATGACTGATACCTTAGATAGGGAATTTCTGACGCTACGTAAGTCACTGGCTCTGACGCTGGCTGGTGGAAAATAGACTACTGACTTCTAGAGCTGGTGGGTCAGTAAGTCAGGTGTTCATCTGGACACAAGGAAATGGAATGAAGATGTGTCAGGGGAAGTTCAGACTGGACATTAGGAAAAGGTTCTTCACTGAGAGGGTGGTTGGTCACTGGAACAGGTCTCCCAGGGAAGTGGTCACAGCACCAAGCCTGTCAGAGTTCAAGGAGTGTCTGAATGACACTCTTAGTCATATGATTTAGTGTTAGGTAGTCCTGCGAGGAGCAGGGAGTTGGACTCGATGGTCCTTATGGGTCCCTTCCAACTAGAGATATTCTGTGATTCTATGATTTAACGCTGCAGAGTTTTTGGCTGATTGAACTAGGATTGTAAATTTAAAAATATTTTGTAGTTCATGTCTCATGGTAGGTTGCAGATTTTCAGTCTTTGAATAAAGGCACTTGGTGTAGAGGAGGATCTTGGGAAATCTGAGAAAGTAGCATTTTTTTTCCCCCAGAAGCAAAAATTAAGAAAACACTAGGTGAGTGAAACAAAGGATGCTTCTTTTCTCTTTTAAAGGAGAACATGGTCCCTCACTATGTGTCCACGAATGGCACTGGAAGAGTATTTTTAATTTCTTTTGTGGGGTAGTTTGCAGGGTGATATGGGGAAACCAATAATTATATAGTCTGTTTCTTTGGCTACCTAGTCTGTTCCCCCCTTCCCTTCTTTTCCTCCCTAGTCTGGAGGATGAGGAGAAGAGTCTCTTGTTGAAGAACAGTTGAGGAAGGAGAATTCTCTTAGATTTTTTTTTTCCCACTACTTATTTTAATGAATAACTGTGAGATGTAAAAATATTAGCCTGTTCTGCCTAAGCTAAAAGACAAACAGTGTCTGCGTGAGGTCTACCTGTGGAGTGTGGAGGGGCAAGGATTGTCACACTCTGAGCTTGACCTATTTTTCTTATTTGATGAAGAGAACGAGTGAATGTCCTGGACGCCTGTCAGCTGCGTGACTGAAGAAACATTTATACTAAACAAGACTGAACTAAAAGTATATAGCAACAAATATTTACTTCCTTTAGTTAGCACATTCCTGCTGTATTTAAGAGTTTTCTCCAAGGAGAATATGCAGAGCCGTGTGTAAAGGAGCATGAAATTCTTTTTTAACTTAGACAGTTAGTCAACTCTTCATTTCAAATGCTCTGTTTAGTCCCTAACGGTTAAAAAAATACTTAGTTTGTGTTTTCCTTCTATAAAAATAATTTCCTGAGGGTTCCCTGGCTTAGAGAAAGACGGTGGATAAATTCAGCAGTCTTATACAATCCCCAGAAAGTCAGTTGCCTTGTGAACCTTGCAGGAACCGTTTGAACATCTTATATATGTAAAGTTTGGAAAGAAAATCCTGTGAGAACATGATTTAGTGTTCCTAGGTAGGATGAAACTGGCTTCAATGATTTTTGTATTGTAAAAGACAGATTTCTCATCCTTACTCTTCTAGGACAAAACCTTTTCATATTTTTTTATTGATGAGTTATTTTTAAACAACAACAATGTTTTCCCCTTGTTGCATAGAAATTCTCCTGGAGTGATTCAGGTTTGTGTTGAGGTGTGCGTGCATGCAGGTTTTAAAAATAACAATAATGTTTAAAAAAGGGAGTGTGAAAAGTCATAATCCTAGTGGAAAGTCAGGGTTCTAATCACTAACGTTAGTGTGGGTTTTTTTTGTTTTTTTTTTACCAGCGCATGAAAAATCTGCACAAAGACAATATTTATCATCATAAGTCAGATGACGTTGATTACTTTAATACAGTGCTTAATTGGCTCATTAAATGACCCTTGAGATGGTTGTGGTGGAAAATAGGTATGAAGAGTAGGTCCAGATTCTGTCAGGCTTGCTACGAGTGACAGTTTGGTGGCTGCTTACCGAGGGGTAACAGGACCTTTGGGAGCTCGGCTAGCTCATTCTCTTGTACGAGGGCAGCATCAGCTGTACCTGCATCTTTCCCAAAACTGCTGCATCTGTCCGTATCAGTTTTGGCCAGGACCACTTGTGGAGTATGTCAGTAATCAGTGTAATCTTAATAGCTGTCTGCTTTTTATTTTAAATCTCTATTGGTAATCGATTTACATTTAGTCCTTTGCTTACACCATGCTGCAAACTCTTTCTTCCAATAAACTTTATTGACAGTAAGTATTAACATACTTTATGCTCACCGTTAGTGCCTGTTTACTGGATGTGAATGCCTAATGGTTGATTTTTAATATCCCAACAGCAAAAGTCAGTTGTATAATTTCCCTCAGAAATAGATGACAATAAAATAGGTAGTCATATGTCTCCATAGATAATCTGTTTGGAAATAAATAATTTATTGTTATAAATGCATCCAAAAGAAAGTTGCCTGATTTTTCTCTTTTTTCTAAATTAAAATATCTGTTTAACTGTACTGTATTCTCTAGGTTTTCAAAATATTTGTCCCTGTGAATTTTGCATTAACTTTGCCAATCTTGTATGAAAATAAGGGATCTCATTATTTTTGTAGTCACCTGGAAAATTTCCAGCTCTACAGGTTTTTGTACTATATCTATCACTACATGATATGAATTCAGGATTTTTAATAAGTTAGACCGTCTCTGCTTTACAAGAATAGAAACTCTCATGAGACTGGAGCAACTGGCTAGGGTTAACCACGCACCCACTTTCTATTAAGCTGGTTGAAAGAGGGATAGGGAAATACTGTGCTTGCATTCTGCAATCTAAAGACTACATTTTTAAAAGCATGATAACAATTAAAAAGTGTTTACTTAGCTGAGTTCTGTTTTGTTGAGGAGATGATGGTCTCATTTGTTTAGCAAAGGGTTAAACAGAAACTAATCCTTTAGGCTTACTTTGAAAGGTGGTTATCTTTCCAGCAAGAGAGAGCATTGTTTGCTTTGCCAGAAACAGTGTAATTGTTCCTTAAACCATTATGTTCTCTAAAAGAATAAACTTATTAGAAAGAGGAAAAATATCATTGGCATAAGCATTGTCTTTAAAAGATTCAAAAATCAATGAAAGTGCTTTCATTTATATCTAACAAGCATAGGCATTTTGCATGATGTAAGCTGCGTTAAAGCTTTTTGTAAAGAGACAATTTTTTGTGTGACGAGTGCTTTAATAGAAGTATCATAGGTTATGGGAAACGGAACAGTAGTATGGTTGGCTCAAGTTAATTACATTTATTCCGATGAAATACTATTCTACTGTACTCTTCAGGACAAGCAGAGAAAATACCTCAACCTTTTTTAGCCAGCGTTTATCTATTTCAATTATTTTTGACAGTGTGTGTTGCATGTGTGCTCTAGCTACAGTGCCTTTATATCGACAGTTGGTAGCACAAGCCTTTTAAAGCACAAAGGGTAGCAGTACTTCAGCCAATCTGTGATAAAAGGGAAAAAATGAAATCACTATGGAAACTGCAGGAAGAATCTAAAAGCTTTCTTTATAAAGTAAACGTCTGATGTTTGTGACTACGGGGGCAAAAAATTCATAAATCTGTACGATGCTATCATTTCTGATTTGTTATCGCAGCAAATGCCAAGTCTAAGCAGTCTGACCTTAGCCTTATTAAGTGCTTTCTTTTCAGATACAGTTATTATTCGACAATAGAGAGACTGCAGTGCTGCAAGGGGGAAAACTAATGTATTTAAAATGTGTGTGCGCCTGTGTGCGTGTATATATATAACTATCCATCTTTTTTTCCCCGTGAAGCTTATGGAGTTGGGAACGCTGAATGTGGGAACTCAGGGACTACTATTCTGAGCACAATTGAGAAAACTATGTTTCGTCCCATTGCATGCGCCTGTCTTTGATCTCAAATTGAAAATCTCTGAGCCTCTTCCTCCAATCCAAAAGCAAATAAATACTGAGAGAAAGAAACCTCTCTCCTCACAGCACATAGGGCCTCCACGACTGAAAAATGAAGGTGACTGTAAGAGCTCTGATGAACCTGTTTGGACAACAGACAGCAACAAATACCTGTCTCGGTGGAGGAGTTTAAGAGCACTGCAGAGATCCTCAGACAGTACAGAATATCTTGGCTCACACAGGCCACGCTCTTTATCTCAAAACAATACCAACCAAGCTCCTCCGTACCTACAACTGAAGAGCTGCAGGAACAGGAGGACAGTAACTAACACAGCTTTTAAATTTGAATCTCCTTGTCTTATTAAAAAAAAAAAAAACAAAAAAGAAAAAAGAAAAAGACATGAATTCTAAGCAAGATGAGATATCTGGTAAGTATTTTTATTGCATTTGTTTGCTTTAGCTTGAAGACTATTTTTAGTCATAAGTATCTGCTATAAACAAGATTAGGGCTTGAACGAGTGTGGGGTTTTTGTTAAGTTTCTTAATTATGGAAAAATTTAGTGCCTATTTTTGCATTTCCAACTTTGATAGCTTTTGGATTTCTTTGTTTTGTTGCTCTGCTATAATTAGTGTATAAGCTTTGCAAGTTTGATGTTTCAAGATGCTCAAAAGAGCACTGTTGTTCCTAGCTCTTTGAATATAAACATGCCCAGTGGTAATACATATTATTGTATGTTATATATACACACAATAACAGGCTTTAATATTTGTTTTAGTATCGCAGTTTTAAAATACACTGATAATGACCCAAGCCAGGCAAGTACTTTCTAGCCAAGTGTTTCAAGCTCTCAAAACAGTGTGAATGTTTTAACTCTTATTGAACAAGTTTATATATGAAGATTTAATCTATGACAGATGACAGCATGAAATTATTTGGCTGTAAATGTGAGAGGCCAGAAGAATTCTTGATTATATTCAGATTTCATGGTATGTTGGTGAATGCTACTATAGTGTGTGCTTATGCTATTAACAGTAAAGATTTCAGGTTAACAGTAGCAAAACAGAGACAATACAATTCTTGCAAAAGCAGGTCAGTCTTTCAGTAATAAATCCTAAAAAATATATAGTTTGACATATTGGCTTCACTGCAGCTTTTTATACATATAATGAAAACCAATTATCTGTGGAGAAAATTTGACTTTGTGAAATGGAATTAAATTGCTTTTTAAAGGCTTCCTTAAACAGCACTAGCTGGAGGGAAGTCCAACAACATTTTTAGCTCTGAATTGTAATGGCTTTGCTACATTAATAAATCATGTTGTATTCTGACTTTTATCAAAAGATTCCAAGGAAGAAAACTATGCACGGCAGGTTGAAGCTACAGGGGCAGTCCTGACTGGTTTTCTTCCATCCAGCTACTTTACTTATGGCCCTTCGAAACCAGCAATTCCTGTGGATCAGCGCTTAAAGCGGTAGGTCCAAATCCATCTAAGCTGATGAAAACAATTGATAAATACAAATTCCTGCTAACAAGTGAATTGTCAAACTGGACTATCTGTGATGTAGTCTGGTTACTTAAACCACTGTGATTTAGGAACCACAGTCAAAAATTCTGTTCATGTTCATCACATTTTGGGGGGGATGTTGTTTTGGGGGTTTGAGCAGTTTTTTGTGGGTTTTTTTGTTTTTTTTTAAATAAGGAAATATCTTGTTCTATTTATTCTATTTATCTCTTGTCTTGATATGGAACTGGGTAGAAGATTGATTTAAAAAGTAAACTTTTTGAAAAGAGATAGTTTAATTTACTCAACAATGTGTGAATATGCCCTGTTGCTGTAATTCATGTACTACCAGTTAGCTAGGTAAGTGTTTGGGCTCAGTGTTGAAAGGAGGGAGGTTTTGTAAAGTATGTATTTGGGATTCGGAATCTGAATCTTACAAAAAGAAAAGCATTTATTTGAACAGTGGTTTGGTCTGCTGATGTTAGCTCTAAAGTAATCGGGGGAGGAAAAAAAAAAAGATACTGTCAACTTCTACTCATTTTTCCCAACAGATCACGTATCAAAAGTGTAATCTGTAAGAGGAACGTGAACTGGTGAAATGTCCCTCTGATGCTGGTTTCCTATGTTATTATGTAGAATGTTTGTAATTATCTTGCTGAGTCGTAATCCCTGACATTTGCTTTCCCAAAGCATCTAGTGGAGAATGCAATACCCTAATTATGTTTCTGTGAAAGAGTTGAAAAAAAAAGTTGTGCTCTTTAGCACAGCATTTTAAAGAAAAGCTATTTCATTAATAATATATATATCAAATTTGGGGAAGGCTAAGGATACTTTATCAACTGTAATTCCTGGTTGTTCTATATCACAGTGTACAAACATAGTTGAGCATATGTTAATTGTAAGTTATTTTCTAAACTACATGCTGTACTTGCCTACATCCTAAGCAAAACAGGCCCTGGCTCCAGTCTAAATATTTTTATATCTTTATGTTTGCTATCTTAAGTTTTAAAGTATTTTCTGCAATAAATAAAGTATAGTTACCAGATTCTAAGTAAATATATTTTGTTAAAAAAAAAATCGGTACTTTCTCATATGACATTTTACAGTAGCTTTTGTATTAAGGAATTGAAGATCAAGAATAACAGCGAGTTAAATTTGAATTGCAGCTCATAAAAATCCCCTCATGTTACGTTCTTTTATATAGGGAGCTAGCCACAAACAGTGTGAAGTTGTAAAACTGATTTTTGATCACGGGCAGAGCTCACTTTTTATAGATAGGTTTGTCTACAAACTGAGGCAAAAGGTTAATTGAGGTTACATCCTCAAATACATTATGTGTATTTCACCTCTATAACGCAGTTAGTTACTGAAACACTGTGCTTTTTTTAATATCTGGTATGAATAATTTCTAAATACAAAGCTATTCATTAAAGAATAGTTAAAATGGAATCTCCGAAGGAAAATGGATACGTGATACCGGTATGTGGCTTTGTTCACCAAAGCGGGCTGTGTGGGTTAGCTGAAAGAAACGACTCCAGCAGTCTGTTCTCAAGCAAAATGCTCAGGTGCAGGATTATTGTACAGGACATACCTGGCTTTCTTTATGCTCTCCTTTTGGGAAATCAGTTCAAACTGTTTAAATATCCTACGGTATGTGAGACTAGATATCCAATGTTGCACCCATTGTGCCTGCTTTTATTAAATGAGCTGTACAATTAAAAAAAAAAAGGAAAAAACCCCTTACTTTTCCTCTGCCTTAAGCAGCCCGCTTTTCCTCCCCACTCTGTGCTTGTGTGGTTTTTGTTATTAAAAAAAAAAAAAAATAGCACCGATCAGTATAAACAAACACCACCCTTTACATAAATCCCATAATTCATACTTTATAGCAAGGCGTCTGTTACCGGTGACTTGTGGTAGACTTGACTGGGAAGAGCGGCCATCTTCCCACTCAAAGGTGGCCTCCAGAGAGTGCAGGAAGTCTTTGGGCAGAATACTTCTCTCCGCTCTTGTCTCAAAACCTGAAGAAAGTTGCTTCCCTCACGGACGCAGGCTGGGGATTGCTCCAGTAAAAGCAGGGAGGGTTTCTGAGGAGGAGGTCACGCCTTCGTAGCGCTGATTTCTAAGTGTTCCCGCGAGGTGCCCAGCCCTGACGTGAGCTTGCTGCAGAAAGTTTTCCTTTTCATTGTCCCATAAACTCGTGTTTTTAATGCTGTGTTGTTTTTCAATGCCATGCGCGTTCGTGTAGATACCAAGCCAGCAGCTGTTGAGGACGTACCGGGATAACTCAGCACTGGAAGACATGTGGGAAGTTCAGTTCAGGGTGAAATATCCAAGGATATTACACTGAGCCAGGCCTAACCAGAGGCTGAAATCAAATATGACCATGCTCAGGAGCTTGTCACGTGGTCCTCGGATGGGCTTCAGACCACTCTTTTCCCAGCGCAGTATCACTGGTCTCCATATTGCAGTGGTATAGGCTTGCTGGGTAGGGTAGACATTTCCAGGCAGTAGCGTGCACTCCACTGCCCATTGGCATTAGGGCTTCATGGCAGATTCTCACCTGCAAGGAGCACAGCTCCTCCACACTCTACACCAGCATCAGAAGATCTGCCTGGCATATATTTCCCCAGCAATTTTTAATTACATTTTTGGTTTTAGTGGCAACAGTTTGTTACCAGTTTGCTCAAAACACAAAGGAAACCAGTACAGAATGCTTCAGAATTTGTAATAAAGTCATTTTTTTATCTGAGAACACTATTAATTCATAAATATATTTATAATTGAAGGCTTTTTTCCTACCTAACACTGGGCCTTTACACAAGATGATGATAAAAAGGACAGTCCAATGGAAGTCTCTGTCCTTAAGGACTGATATTCCAGTTGACAAGAACGAGATGCTCTGGAATTAAACAGCAACAGAGTTTGTGAATGCGGAGTCCTTAGTTCTTTAAAATGCATTGGGTAGTCCAGAAGTATTCTGCCACACAGGGTGCATTACACTGAATAACACTGATTTGCTTTCCTGTTTGTCTGCTTGTTTCCTTGCTGCACTGGAAGAATTTTGAAAGGCACTGGACGCCTGGCATTTTTGTAGGAGTGTAATAAAATTCGCAAACATGCAGAAAAGATTGCTTTGAAACACTATAAAGTGACCATTGGCAACTTCCAAAATAAATCACATGCAGTTTTTTTAACATGTCATTTTGAAGTTACTGATAAAAAGATTATTTGTATAATGGGTAGGGAGGCTTCTGTGAGTTGATAGGTTCTGCCAGGTTAAAATATTGGTTTTGACATCATGTTTCTAATTTGCAATTGTGCTAGCAGTCTAAATATTTAAAAAAAAACCCTTGCATTTTATAAATCTGATTTTATTGCCATGTGAAAAGTCTTCTTGTAATCTCTAACCCTTACACCTTAAAATTGGCTTAAAACAATCCAACCAACCCACTCACCCAAAAGCAAGTATACCCACACACATATGCATCCTACTGCAACCTGCTTGAAACAAAGTTAAGACTGGCTTAAACAGAAGAAGGGAAAAAAGAGTGTTTTAAAGCTGAAGTATACACCTGGGCTGAACTTATACAATATTTATACAGAATGCAGAATCATTAGCTTTTCATATAATAACACATTACTTCCTAAAAGTCAAACACGGAGTGTGAATGTCAGGATATTTTCTCTAACAGCTTCATTGACTGTGTCTTTGTGAATAAATTCTTAAGCTCCATGTCATATCAAATAAAAACCACCCTTTCTGTGCAAGTAAAGTCTCCTTATTGAAATATAAAACTGCTGCAAGACTGAAATGAGTATCTGCTTCTTCTTATGCCAACTAATTGGCTAACTATCTACTTGCTCGAGCACAGTTTTCTGTCGGAGATGCTAACTTCATTTCCAGTCAACGCTGAAAACTGGTTTCTGGTGGAAAAACTGCTGAAGCATTTGAACTAAATTGCTCTCTTTCTTAATAACTAGAATATTTGAGCAAAGATGCATGTTATCTATTCAAACTGTTTTATTTCCCCATGCATTATGAGAATTCAGAGGAAGGAAGAGCAGGAGTTATTTACCTTACAGAATTGGAATCCTGTTTTATGCTGAAGTGTGCTATTGCTGTGCTGTCCAACACCAGACTAGATGCGATTTCAAAATTAAAATCAATACTCCTAAATTTGCATAGGATTACTGCCTATGTACGTGAAACCTGAAACATTTTTCTTAACAAAACCAGAACAATTTACCAATCTTTTTTTTTTTTTTGCCTTCCCTGCCCCTCCCTCTCCAGAGCAAAAGGAGATCTTTGTAAAAAGTAATGCGCTAGTAAATAAAGAGTTAAACTGAAGGCAGGCTCACTGGTTTGTTGAGATCTGTCAGAGTCTGAGTGGCTGGCTACATATCTGTCTCAGGAACAATAGCTACCTGTATTCTGCACGGACTGCTGGGCAGGCACTAGCAATCTGGAGAAGGTCTGTCTCTGTTAGAGGCTTTTTAGTGGGAATCCCTAATGACAACCCTACTTCTCATTGGGGGAGGGAGGGGGGGGAGAAATCTTGTCTACTGTGTTGGTGAGGGACAGAGCTTTGATCATTTTCGTTCAGCCTTGACTTGGCCTGAGGTTGAGGTTCCCAGTCCTGAAGTCAGCAGGCTCTCTTTTCTCACACGCACGCACGCACGCACACACACACTCACACACACCCCTTTGCTGGTCTGTGCAGGCAGATTAGTGTCACGGCTGTAACTGAGGCACAGAGCAATAAACATAGCAGAACCAATCTCCATGGTGGCAAGAGGGGGCACTGGAGGTGACAACAATGGAGAAGGATCTTTCTTCTGACAAGTTTTAGGTAAGAGAGAATATTTATACCCTCAGCCAAGTATTTTATAGCCTTCTAAATAAGTTAGAAATTGTTAGGTTGCAAACGTGCCTTGTTATAGGAATATTTTAGTTTACTGCCGTATCCAGGGTGTTACTAGCTTTTAAACCTATAATTGCCGTGCTTTGTGTTACGAGAATGTTTGCAGAAAGCAGGCAGGGTTTTTCCATGGACGTGGTGGCTACTATAGTTACCTTCTTAAAAATATAACATTTCTAACACTTGCATTTTTAAAATTAACCGTGAAGCTTCATTTTGGCTACATTAAAATTATGCTTAGCTATAATAAATATCCATATCCGATAAAATGATGTGTAGCTGATAGCACATGCAATATTAAAACAGTGCTCCCTCAACCCTAATTTGTAATTATTTTTACACCCTTAACTGCACTGGGGTCAGAGACTTTTAAAAATTAATGAGGTTTCCTGCTGAGTTCAGATAGTGTGATCTACATGAGTTGTTGCTGCAGAGGGCTGAAATGATTTCTGCATGTTTTTAATGTAGGTGTAGATTTTTTGTTTCAATATATTGCTTTCAAACACTTTCCTTTAAATGTCAATTTATGCAACCTGCACTAAGAAGGGAATGACGATCCATTTTTAATAATGACAAATTGAGTGCAGAAAATACAGGGCATATAGTGACAACACAACGCAAACATTTGCCGGATTTGTTTTCTGATTTCATACATTAGATTTGTGTTAGATTCCTGCAGCTGTGATCAGCTTCACCTATTTACAAATAACTACAGCTCTAGAGGGAGGAAGAACAGCAATACCTAATGCTTTGTGTGAGAATGGAGTAATAGGTTACCAATGTGTTTGGAATGTTAAAAAGAATTGTTGGCGTACTTGAAAATACATATAAAAGAGAATAGCAACAGTGTGAAAAGAAGCAGTAAAAATGAAATAATGTCCTGTCCCCTTTCCTGGAAAGGCTAGACAGATAGTATCATCAGTGCTCCTGGAAAGTCGAATTTGCTGAATATCCTCAAATGGAAGGACTGGAAAGGAAAGGGGGAGGGAGCTGTTTACTATGACATTTCCATATTGAAATAATGACAAAGTTTCATACCTCAAGATTTAAAACATTGTTTATTATTTATTATAATCTACAGTGCATTATGTTTAAATGGTAAGCATTTTAAAGCTGAATATAGTGTAATCAGCGCTAAAGACGCGTTATACTCAGTCTTCCATTTGCAAGACCTACTCTGAGCTTCCTGTGATATATTGTTATGTAAATACGGTGCAGCAAGGGAAAGCAGCACTATGGAGATTCAATTTACTTTGAAAGTTGTTCATTATGGAAGGGATGAATGTTATTTATTTGGTGTGAATCAAAGGCTAGAAATGACTTTTTCACTGTGAAGTCTATTGTGATGGGTGCAGCGTGATCTAATCTTTTTAATTTTGGCTTTCACACCAGTGGAGATGAAAAGAGATCTGAGCTCATTTATTGGTTGCTAAGTCTTACTGGAGGCCTAAGTACCATTCTTGGTTGCTATGGCCAATCTGACCTCAATCTATGCAGTTTTAGGGACTTAAGCAATCCCTTTTTTATTTAGGAGCATGTACCTTGATTTATGTCCAAAATTGTGCCTGAATGTCTTTGTCTACAAGTGATAAATGGTGGTGTACAATTCATCAGTTCTTACAAGTAAACACTGCTGTCCCACTAAAAATATGTTTTGTTCTGAGTTAATGGTATGGAACAAGCCAGTCTCCACAAACAGCTATCTTTTATTGTAGGGAGCCACTGAAACTTGGAGCAAAGTGAAGGAAATTGGCATTCATCTTCTCTTCCATTAGCATTTCATTTGTGCTCTCTGGTGATGAGACTGTATGTCAATTGACAATGAAAGGCTAGCGTTGTGTTTCCCCGCTTGAATATATAATTGATCAATTATGAATTTATTTATTCTGTACAGATATTAAAAAGTCAGGAATACGATTTCTTATGCTGTTTGCCTGCCCCTTCGTTATTACTAACTGTAAAAGTATTTGCAGTCAAATAAACTGCGGCTTGGCTGTAGGAAATTCCCAGTTTCTTAGGCAAGTTCCTTGTATTCAAGTAATATCAGATATTTGTTACTACCAGACATGTACTACTTGTGTGGTTCTTAAAGGTGCTCAGTCTTTCACTTAGATTAGAATTTCTTTCAGTAGAAGCTGTTCTAAGAGGTAATTGAGAATATAAAGTGGTTTTTATGATATGGGCAGTAATAATTTTGTTGGTTAAAATTGCTGGTAGTCATTCAGGTTGTCCATACACCGAGCAAATGTGATACTGAATACACAATAGCAGAAGCAAAATCTTTTGCTTGTTCGTTTGGTGGTTTTTTGTTTTTGTTTTAGATAGAGTAATAATAAATAAATAACACTATATGGAGCTGGATGTTAATATAGCTTTTACTAAATTGGCTACTATAGATTTACTATAGTAGGGAAAAGTCAGATCAATTGTTGATCTTAGTACTTGACAGTATTATAAATGTATTGCTTAAAAAACCCCTAAAGTTGCTTTTTAAAAATGTAAGGAATAGCTTGCTGTATAGCTAAGCACATGTGGAGCAAAAATAATTCTTCAATTGGATCTATTTTTAAGCTAGTGTACTTGAAGTGAAAGTAGTATTTCCTGAAGCCTGATTTTTTCATAGCTTATTTTCAATAATAGGATACAGTGAGCCTTAGTATTTTAATTGAGCCCATTGAGCCAATTTTTAGTCTTCCTGAGGTGAATTTTTAAAATTTGAATCTACAGCAGTGACAGATTTTCCCAGTATACTCCGTAGATGATAATTGCTACAGGAATAAATTCTCAAAGAGATGGAATTTACAAAGGTTTCTGGAACTACTGAGCTGCTTTTCAGCATCAGATTGATAGCAGAATTTGCAGAGGCAGTTCCTTGGGGTTAGCTCACAATAGTGCTACTGCTTCAGGGCTTTTAAGAGTAACAGTTATTAGTAGCTATTGCTAAAAATGGTCTGAGATGCTAGTTACAGAACTAACCTGGATATTCTTCTTGTAAAGGTGCTTTGTAATGGTCCAATGTTCATATACTGGCTGCTTTGTACAATAAGAAACTGTTAAACCAGTCCTGCACACTTGGAAGTAGGCTTTTTATTTTTTTTTTTTAATTATTTTTAATTTAAGCATTAGCAAGGAAAAAGCCTTGGTTTTTTAAATGTTTTTGAAAGAGAAATGTCTTAGAAAAACATTTAAAATTACTGATCAGGAGTAATTTATTTTGACTATGACAGTATTTCAGTGTTCACTATTTGTTTCTAGAAATGTAAGGAAAAAATAGCTGGTTCTCTAATCTTATGAAAAATTTTAATTTGATAGCACAACGATCAAAGAAGTTGTGTTGAAGGGTGTGTATATCTTTGGTCTTTTTCACACCTGTATTTAAGTTAACTGTTTTCTGCATACACAGGCAGAAATTGCTTTTGGAGTAAGGGTTTGTAGCATCAGGACATACAGTATGTCCTTATTCTTGTTCTTGTTACATTTTGGTCTTCTAAAATGCAAGTATAATAATTGAAATACTTGCTTCAGAGCTCCAGAATTCCACTTAAAGAAGAGAATATGGACGTTATGTCTTCGTATTTCAGTAGTGCATAATACAAGAGTGTTGATTAACTGGCAAAAATGTCACCACCACCTCAGTGGAGTAGAAAAGTGAGAGAAAAAGCCATCATTGTATTTTCTGGGACTCCGTTCAGCTTATGAAACAAGTTTCCTTTACTGGTATTACAGTTTTAATTTCTGTAGCAGACTTTCTATTTATGAAACTTAATATAAATAAGATGCATAAAATTGCAAATTGATGCAGGAATATAGGAAATATTTATAAGCTTATTTTAATCAATGGTCATCTGTGAATAAAGTTAATCATTATTCTTTCTTGTCAACAGCTGCCTTATTGGCTAATTTGTAGTCCAGGTTTTGAAATAAAGGTATAACAGTGGAGAAATCTGTATTTTTGCTCTTTAAAATGCATGATTTTGCATGTAATCTTGCCAATAACATGTAGATATTTTGGATATATTTGCTGTGGACTCCTTTAACAACGTTAACTAATATTTTCTTTTGGAAAAGAAGTAGAAGAATAGATCATAATATAATGTATAAATCAGTGTAAAATCATAAATCTTGGGGGTTTTTTTCTCTCCCTCATGTTTTTCATGAGGTGTATGCCTGTTCTCTCATGTGTACGCAGAGTGAGCAAGCTGTGACATGTAAAATCAATTCCCATGACTATTGGAATTTTGGATGAAACCAAAACTGTGTATGAATAAATTTCGGGAAGATACATAGTTTTAACTAAGGCTTTTTTGCACCATAACAGGTTTCAGGAGGTCACATACTGGTAAAACAGTGCAGAGTAATCTTAAACTAAAGATAATTTTTTGCCTTCGAATTTTCTGGCAGCTTTGGCACAGATCACGTGTTGGGGACACCAAATGAGGTAGCTCCCAGATGAGGTCTGGCTTACCTAGCCTGCTTTTGCCCCTGGCCACAAGTGGCAAGCGAGGTATCAGTGGTTCATTGGGGAAAAAGCCCTTGGCTCCTATTCCCTCCACCTGGGACAACCGAGTCACCCACCTGAGCACAGGCTGGGGGTAATCCTCTCTCTCTCTCACAAGTGAGCCCTATGTATTTGTCTCTATCACAGGCACTGTTTGTCATCAGACGTGCATGTATATTTACCTAATTGGTCTAAGGCTACTAATGTATTCTTATTCTTAATTTCCTGGAGTAATTTGCCATACCTCAGTGTCTGACTGTCCATGGGACTTTATGTTCTTGTCTCTCTCTTGAGATATCTTATTGACTAAAGTCTCAAGGAGGGTGGAAGCAGGCTCTGGGTGACTGAGGTGGTTTTTATTTTGCCTGCAGAGGAGGACTTTTAAGTTTCATGCCAAATGGTAATAGCATAAAGCCTTTTAACATCTGGTGGTTGACCCAGGTATCATCAGTATGCCATCCCTCTTCTCCACTGGACGTCTTTCCCATCTTTGCTATTGTCCGTATGTCACTCTGCAGGCTGAAGATGCCTGAGAACAGAGTAATTTGGATTAAATAATCCGTTACTCAGTAAGTCTTCCTGTACGCTTAATGAGATAGGGGTCCTATCAAAAAGAGAAAAAAGGTAATTGTATAATTAAACATGGCGTCATGAGGTCCACTTCTGAATTCATCATCAGCCTTAATTTTGGTACGTCTCCTATTTTTTGTTTGATAATTTTGCACCCTTTATCATAACCTTTAAGATTAATTTCTGTGTGTTTATATATATAGCGTGTGTGGTCAATTTACAGTTTGTGAGAATTACAGCTTTGAATAGCATCTATTTTGTTGAAATAAAGGGACAACCAGAATAAACCCTCAAGGTTGTCTGAATATTGTTTCCCATATTGTTTTGTTTGCTGTAAATCAATAGATTCTGCCAGAGCCTGGCTGAGAGCGAGCAGTTCGCTTTGTCTCTCTCTATCAATTTCATCATCTTCAATCATCCTGATGATAGTATTGACCAATTACATCAAATATTTTCAGGCCCCAAATACGGGGTGACGTATCATTCTCTCTGCAAAATGCAAGGAAGAAGTAATTACCATCTCTTCGGCTGGAGACCTTTTGGGGCAGCTGCCTCGGTAATTTGACTCTGCTTGAATTGCAGGCTAAGCCACCCTCCACTAAACTAAATACCACTCTAAAGGGTGCGTACGCAGATGGTTATGGCGAATCACCTGGTGCAGGGCCGCCTGCTTCGCGGCGTGGTGGCTGCGTGCATGAAGGAGCGAGCGAGAGCCTTTGAAGCAGCTGAGCTGACCTGGGCCGGCGATGCCGCTGAAAGCACCGGTCCTGCCTCCTCTTTGTTGTAGAAATGACTTCTAAAGCTTGCTGATCAACTGAAAACTAATCTTTCTTTTCTTTTCCTGGTAGGGTTAGTTTTCAGGCAGATCAATCACCTGATCCAGCTGGCTGCATGGCTGCTCACGCCCCGGCGTCAGCACCAGAGAGGCAGCTGTAACGCAGCACGAGGCTGGCGAGGGCAGGTCAGCCCTTTCACGGGGCAGTCCTGGGGCTCCAGCAGGAGCTAAAAGAGAGTTCGTGGAAAAGCAGCTCTGGCACACCGCGCCGTCCTTCTTGCTCCTGTGCTTTCTGGAGCAAAAGCTGCCTGCCTTGGTGATTTCGAGTGTCGTACAGCGTTGTGATTGGGATGCTTTTCTTTCTCTGCACTTGCATCTTGAAAGGGATCCGATACAGCGTTTCTTGCTCCAGACTGGTAACGTTGTTTCTTGCCAAAAAACCCTTGGATCAGTCTGGAGGTCAGTCTCTTAGGCAAAGATTTTATTCCCTTAAACCTGAAGGTGAATGGAAGACCCCCTTGATTCCAGATTCAGTTCTCAATGCTCTCAGTGTGCTACCCTGTGATTAAGTCCAAGTGCGCTACTAAAATTGATAGGTTACATTTTCCAGAGGTGTCTCATACCTCTGTGGGTTTTTCTCTAGCTCATCAAGGTATTTCCTTTAGCTTCTTTTGCTTTTGTTCAGTCTGCTGTTATTGATTACATGGGTTCCAGCCCTCTCCTTTAAAGAGGTAGAAGTTTGCTCTTTCATTTCTTGCTAATAATTCCTCAAGCACTTCTACAAAACCATCTTTATCTTCAATAGCAGCTGTCATCTTCCTCTGGGCCTGCAGCATCGGAAAATGGTGGCAGTGTATTCACTGCTGATGGCATTGACTTGAATCTGAAGAAATCCATTTTTGTAATGTTCTCAGCTTTTGGCATTAAATTTTTACATTTTGCTATATCAACTATACTATATAGGCAGCAAGGTGATCTCTACAAATAATTTGTGTAGCAATTTTATTTTCATTACTGATTAATATCTTCTTAAAAATCTTAATTCCTGTTATTGTGACAGGGCCTTTGCATCTGAGGACAGAGAACTGAGGCCCCAAAGACTTTTACTTGGCCATCAGCTGGAAACTGTAGATTTGAAAAATGAACTCATTGTTGGAAACTGAACCAGCCTTAATTTTGCCGTTTAACCATTGCACTAACCTTGGTTTCCATCACTGATGAAATATGGCAAATTGAAAGAGAGTGAGCGTGACTGGGGCACTGTAAGTTTCTCCATCAAATGAAACGATCAGCTCGGTGTGTCTCGGTAGGGTTGTTGCATTGACCCAGACAGGAGCTGTACTGTCTCATACCAGGAGCGCTGCTTTGAGCAGACTGTGCTCTTCCTTCTGTCATGAGAACCCCAATTCACACTTAACCTTCAGTGAAATGCAACAGACATTAAGAAAAAAAGTAAAACATCCATAATACTGAGTATTATTGCCCCATAAATTATACCTTTGAAAAGTTTTATTGGAAAACAAATTATTTACTAGTAGGCTGAAGTACACGATTTTAGAAAATTACTTTCTGGAAGAAGGGAACTATTAAGTGGTTTGGACACAAAATTTTGCCAACGTAAATAAATGTGTACTGATATTGTAGAAAATAACAGTCTTCCTGAGAAGTAACTTGTGATGACTGCTATCTGCATTCAGCACATTGGTTCAAAACTGTTATCACACAAAACTGACATTTTTCCTTTCAGTTCATCACCTTCCATGTCCATGAAATTCACTTAAAAACTAATATTTGCCCTTATACATTCTTTACAGCTCTAGATATAATAAAAGCCAATTATATAAATGCATTCTTGCAACATGGTACACATTTGGATTGTCAGCTTGCTTTAGCATTTCATTAAAAACAATAGATAAGGAGTATCTATAACTTACGCATTGTGGGTGTATATTCATATATATTCACATGTTAATCATGTTTATTGTGTAACCTCTATAGCTACCCACCAAAACTCCAAATCTATTCTGTAATGCATGGTTTGATGTTTCAGTAAGTACATGTTTCATATAGAGGTTGAGGCTTTAATACACTGGAAAAATAATTAAAAAACCAATCTATTGCTTCTGGATTGTCAGGAGATCTGGCAAACTGCAGGAACATCTCTTGAAGAGAAACTGTCTGCAGGGCCTAATAGGTACAAGGAGGAGGAATCATGTTCAGGTATTATTGCAGTAGTTCTCAGACGTGTAAGGATAGTCCCTCCTTTCTCTGGGTTTCCACAGGACAGATTTTGCCGCCTCTTACTCAGGATTGAGTGAGTGTTTCCGTAGGGTCCCTTGTTGTTAGCAAGTTGGTACCAGTCTTTATTGTGTTTTTGTTTCCATAACCCAATTCTCCCTCTCAGGGTGTGCCTAAGAGAAGGTGAGATTTATTTTAAGAACAATTTACTCAAACTGAAATGAGATTAACTGGGGTTGGCAGGGGAAGCCATACTGAGGGATGGTCTTGCTGAATGTGCCTGCTCCTTTTGATCAGAGGAATTCACCATCCTGGGGTTTTTAGTAGTCCCCTTGGGCAGTCTGTAGTGAGCAGTACCTTCTCTTGCATTTGATTAGTCAGCTTTGGTCACCTGGTTACTCAGCTGTAATCTCAAAATGTCACTTTTTTGGTATATTCCAACTGGGATAAAGGCGATGGAGAAGTTGCAGCAGGTAAAAAAAAAATAAAAATGTAGGTGATTATTCTTTTGCAGACTATTTAAATAAAAAAAAAAAATTTAAATTAATTGCCCATACCTTCTCTCTATAAAACAAGTGATTAACACTAGAATGAGCATTTTTCTTCCTAGATGAACTAATTAAAGTAGTCAAATACCATGGACAAAAGGCTTTCCAAGTGTGTTTTTCCACAGTACAGGTGCTGTTACAATGCACCTCAGACTGATCTTTTTTTTTTCTAAATCCCTTTCCTGACACTGTCCAATACACTTTTCTAGAAGCAGGGAAAAGGGAGCAAGAACTGGAGAAGTCCCCTGCTTAGCAGCCAGCTGACTTTCACTGTGCTGATTATGTAAATCAATATCCCTCCATTTAACCGATTTTCCAACCGTTGTGGGTTTTAGTTTATGAGGACTGAGGTGTGTCCTTCATCCCAGTCTGCGTAGGCATCTGTCGGGGGGGTGATGGAGAAAAGGGAAGCAGCTGGGATTTGGATCAGCCTTCTGTCCCAGTCTGTACAATATGATAGAGGTGACTTCGCTGTGTTATATACGTGGTCTCCACGCGATGGGAGGCCAGCAAGGCGGACCTCAGCACTGAAGCGGTGCTGCCATTATCCTCTGCCTGCTTGCCCAGCCAGGTTTGGCATCTCCCGAATCCGAAGACTTCAGGATAGCGAGGCAGGCGATGCTGCTGCGAGGTTTCTATGGAAACAGAAGTGAGAGATGAGAGGCGACTAATAAGAGCTCAACTCAGCCAGCTCCTGGATGGTGATTTAAAAATACGGACTTTTAAAAATAACCCTTTACCTTATTTCCCCCCACCTAATCTTTGTTTCTGAAGAAAGGGATCAGAAAGGCAGTGGGTTGCTAGCAGCAATGAATGAGAGCTCTCACTCGACGCTTTCATCTGTTGGCTGTCATGCAAGAGCTGTAAGTAGCAGTTTACTAAAACTGGCTGCAGGCTTATAAAGTGTATAGTAATTGTAATTTTGGACTGGAAGAAAACGTGAAAGGCATTTTAAAGGTATTCTTCCACTCCTATTTTCATCCTTTTGAATGCAGTGACTTCAAGGATGGCACAAAGGCGCTTTCTAAACTATGAACTTACACTAGGTACTAACTCTGGCAGAATGTGTGTATGTTTTACTGCATGCAAATTACTGTTTGGTATGTTGTACCCATATTGCAAACAGGATCTAGGTCTGTTATTCCTTTTAACCTGTTTCGTTCCTCTTCATCCTTCCCAGCATTGTGCCTATGCTGGCAAGTTCTCATTTTGTAGACCCACAATGCTTCAAGAAAAAAATTTTTAAAGTTTTTTCCAAGAAGGATCTTAGAAGAAGGTTATTATGTATCAGTGAAAAAGGGAATTCTTTGTCAATCCTCTGTTTTATTTGAATTGCATAGATTCTTTTTTTCCTCAAAGGGTTTAGGAGATGGGAAATTATGATTGTATCAATTTCTTATATAAAATTGAAAACTGATACAACAGGTCATAGTTGGCGTTAAGGCTGAATTTAGTGCATTCAATCTCATGCTGGATTGATTTTTGCTGTTGTTATGTTAATGTGACTCTTGGATGCTTGAATTAACCTTTAGAATACAGGAACTAGATCAGATTGTGACTCAGCTTCTTAATCAATTTTTAAAAATCTGTTTAGAATTAAAAAAAAAAAAAAAATAGAGACACTCAAGAGAGGTGGGAGCTCCACAACTTTGTGTTACGTGGCAGTTCCCATCCACGCAGATGCTAAACCAGAATGAGGAAACCGGCTAGCTGACATCCTTGTGCATCTGCCTGCCTCTGCTCAGACTCAGATGTCCTGTCCTGTCCTGCCCCTCTGGATAATGCCTTGGAGATCCTGGGAAGCCTTGGGCAGATGTAATGGGACACTGCCTTCTCTGTCCTGTTGTGTGCACACAGGAATATTCCCGCTCTCCATATTGTACCTGGAGTTGGATTTGCTCCCTGGGGCCACTTGTCTATGCAGCAGGCATGTCTGCGACCACGTGGTTGTGTGATGTGGGTAATGCTGCTGAGAAAACTCTCCAGAGAAACAAAGTGGTGGCAAAGATCAGAAATCAACAGTTTGTGGGAACTGGAAGCACTGTTGAGTGATCTAGGTAAAGTTCAGTTCTATGGCAGGGAATAAACTCCTGCACTTCATGCCTCAGCTAAGAGGCACTTCCAAAATAAAAAAAGAATAAAAATCTGCTTGTGTGGATAAGTGGTGGCAGAGAACAAAGTGGCTGGTTAAGCAGAGGGGGAAAAGTTACTTTGCTGGAAAAAGCCATATGTACAAGGGGGGCATTTAAACTATTTTCTCTGTGCATTTAGTAAACATTTTTTCTAAAATTTCATATGGAAAATTCAGTTACCTTTAGAAAAAAGTTACCAAAACTGAAGCTCCACTATAGTGTAAACCAAAGGAATTTTAATTCACCTCTAAATGCAAATCATTGGAGGTTGTGTAAGTTTCCATTACACAGACATTTCAATTTTTCTCAGTCTGTTTTGGGGAGCAGGGAGAGGAAAGGGAGTAGGGAGTAGGGGAAGGAGTAGCTAAGGCTTATTTTAATTAATAGTGATTTAAGCATGAGCAATTTTCAGCATCTTAGTGTTTTTTCCAGAAAAGAAGAAAGTGGTTACTATCTACTGTGAGTTTTATTTTTCCCTTTGATGTACTCTACATTCCTCCTGTTGATTATAATCTACTTAACAGTTGTGCTTGCAGACTTGCAGATATAACACATGCTGATTTGTCCTCCCAGAGGCATGGTAGATTTGACATGCAATTTTTGAAATACTGTATTTGTCACTGTTGAAAAGCTTCTAAGACTATAAACATCATTAGTTCATAAAAAAAAAACCCTAAACCCAAACCACATCAATTGCTATAGCTTGCTGTGTTTGTACATATACACAGGTATAAGTGTAAATATCCATAAAAATATTGAGTGTTGCAATGGTGTAGATACCATAATATGTAAAAGCACTTTTCAGTAGGTTTTTGCTGCTGCAAAAGAATCACTCTGTTCCTAATAGCTGTCTTCCTCAGCACTGTGCTGACAAGGACTTGTTATTTGGAGTATCTCTTAGAGATGCCAGGGTAAAAGTAGGGTTATACTGCTGGCAGTACAGAAAGCAGGTCCCTTTCCAGGGACAGTCAATGAAATTTAGTCTTGTAAGTGTGAAAGTTCCCCTTGGAATGTGAACAAGGCACTTAAGCACTTCTTAATTTTTATAGCAAATCATAGACTTTCCTGGACTGCCTTTTAAATCTTCTGCCAAGTGACAGCAGTGGAAATGCTGCCAGAAGGATTGGTAGATGTACCTATCCATTTGTGCAAAATAACTAAGACTGTATGTAAGTCTTGGTGTTTTTAGGGTAGCACCAGTTACCACAGCCTCTGAACATGATTTATTAAAATATTATTTTTAAATTTTCTTCTTGTTAACTAGCCCTGCTGGCATGAGTTAAGCTTAAATATAATATATTTAATGATGTTTAATAATATTTAGACTAGTCCAGCTGGCATGAGTCACACTAAGGAAAAAAAGATAACAGTTTTGATATAATTTGCTTAGATACTAGTGCGATAAGTCCTAACACATGCTGTAGAAATGGAACAGTGTTAACTTATGATAGTACTATTGCAGGGCACTTTCAGGGTGTGGGGAGCAAATATTAGCATTTTGTCTGAATGTTTCTTTTAGAAGAAAGAGTTAGGAAGCAATTTTACAGCCTTGGTTCTGCTTCTGTGTAGGATTTTTTTTAATCCATCCTTATGAGGTTTCCCTCCCTCTATTGCTTTACCATTTTCATTGTTCTTCTGGAACGTCGCCTTCATGCGAGATAGTGCCCGTGGAGGGAGAGAAAGAGAGAGAGAAGGGGGCTTTTAAGTACCTTGAGCTAATCTCATTCATCCCTCAAATTATCCCTGTTCCGCAGGGGCCGTCTGCCCCATGAATATATGATAGCTATCCGTCAGCATTTGCAACTCTGTAGAGGTTGTTTCAGGCTGAGGTCAGATTTGTACAGCTGTTCTTAAAGAATTACTGATACTACAGGTGGAAAGCAACCTGTTTGAAGGTCTGTTTGTTTTTTATTTTTCCTCCCTATGTGGAATTATCTCTTTAAATGTTTTTTCGATCTTTGAGCTTTAAATATTCTCAGAAATGTAACTTGCAGTGACAGAGAGGACTGTTTCTTAGCTTAACAAATCTCACTAACTGATGGTGTTTTCTACTATTCAGTCTTACTTTTTTCCCTTCTTAATGTCATCTCACTAAAACTATCATATCTTCCGCATCACACTAAGTGATTTACGGAATCTGGTGAAATACAGACAAATGTGTTCCCTTGGCCACTGGTTCAGGCAAAGATGATCAGTTAGCATCAGCTCTCTCAAATGTAAAGAAATTATGTCTTCTTTTTAAACTTTATCATCATCCATAAATTTCTTTTTCCTCCATTTTATTCTTTTTGGTGGGGGTCAGGGTAAATGCACTTCACCTCTGAGTTTTTTTACCACTTCTGAGCAAGTCCCTGAGCCTCCAGCTTTCTTGGGACTTATATAAAGTGGCAGATTGGAGCAGGTTAAACATATGTTAAAATAAAGGAATCAGCTAGCAGGTCAGAGGGCTTTCCTGAATGGTTGCTTTAATGCTCACAAATATTATGGCTAATTTAGATAGAGCCACATAACTAGATATAGCTGTCAGCTGAGGAAGAGAGGTACTGAAAGACTCACAGACCAAAATGACATGTCAGAGTTGACTGCTGGAGCAGTCATGAGTCTCCTGGCAGGAGTGTGCTGGGAGAAGAGAGGGAGTTCCTCTGAACAGGGAATTTACTGCTATGTTCACAACAGGCTGAAGAGGTTGAAATAAGATTTTTTGGGGGGCGGGGGGGAAGAGAAATCTCTCTCTCGTACGGTACAATTAGTTCAGAGTTGGCTCTCCTTCCATCAGGATGCATGAGGAGAAGGCGACCAGAGAATAGCTAGTTAATGTTTCTTCTGCCTGCCCAGGAAAAACAAGTTTTAAAACCCTTCCTGGCAGTGTGAAGCTGGGTTGTGGAGCTCAGTGCCAGAGGAAATTAAGGAGGACAAAGGTATAAACGAGTTAAAAATGGAATTAGGGGGGTTCATGGAGGGTAGTTTCCATGGTGGCTGTAAGGCGTAACTGTCCAGGTGTAGTCTGCTCATTCAAGTTCTCCTTAAGTCTCCAATTGAACAGAAAGTAGGAGGATTACATCCTGGTTTTATACTCTTCCTTAACTGCCTGCTCTGAGCTATGGTCAAGGACAGCATTCAGGGTACTGGCACGACTATTCTTGCAGGTCAGGAGCCTTGGATTTTTTTTTCTCCAGAAATAGGAGATACTAATTTCAGTGTATATTTCTGTTTTGTTTTGGTTTTGTTTTTTTTTTTTAAAGGCTGTACTGAAAATAGATTCTCAAATTACATTATTTAGGCCCTGCTTTGACTTGGGTATGAGATAATGCACAGATGTTCATTAGGTACCTATAGCGACCAGGGAGGTCGGATCTTTTACTAGAGTCTTCTACTCTTTGAGCAGCTCTGCAAGTCTCAGGTAGGAATTGAATTACGTATTTATCATTGCACACTCAGCTTACAGAATGGATCCAACTAATGTTTTAATTTCATGTTTCTAGAAACCGCATGCCGCAGTGTTCTGTAGTACTTTTGTGATAGTTTGTGTCTTTTAAAATTATATTATAAGCAGCTTCATTGTGAATTTGTTTACATAATTGTGTGTCAGACAAGATGAATTTAATAGATTCTGACTCTCTTTCTCTCCCTGATAAGGATGATGGTTATTTTTTTCTTTTTAATTTCATACTGGTACAGATAGAGGACTTTGGTTGGATATAATCTATTTAGATTTTGGTTTCAGATAAATAGGGAAGAAACAAATACCAGAAATAACTTCTTACACAAGTTCTTTTTTTTGGTAGCTTCTTGATAGATGGCAATGTCAGACATTTTTTGAATCAGTCCATTAAAGCATATTTGAGGCTTACATACCAGGTTTATGGTAGTATGCTGATTATTTCTGAAAAAAAGGCGACTGGCACATAGTGAATTATACTGTTGAGTTCTTCAGGATTGAAACAAATATTTACAAGTGCATCTCAGTCCATTCTCCACTGTTCTTTGATTTTTCTACTCTCTGTTCCTGGAAGGAGAAGTGAGATAAGACTGGGGAGCTGGTGGGGATGGGCTGGGGTGAGTGGGAGAGAGGTAATAGTACTGAAGGCACATAGCTCTTTTTAGAGTTTAGACTTTACTTTAGATGTTTAAAATTCCTACTTGGGTTTTGAAATCTAGTATGTTTAGTAAAGAAAAAATGCTAATGTCATTAGCATTTTCATTTATGGATAATGCTGTTTTAAGTTGTCCTTTCCCAAGAGTAGTTTTAATATTGGTGCTATCTATTCCAGGAGAAGAGAAATCAAAGATTGCTTTTAGATTAGGGGTTCAAAATTTACTTAAACATGAATCCCTGAAGAGCAGAACCACCTGAGTTCTGTTTAGCTCTACCTTAATTGTGTTGAAATGTTTCAGGAGATAGTTATTATATGAAATATCATCCATCACTTAGAAATTTATGTGAAATTATTTTAGAGTATGAATCGCAAGAGTTACTTGAGTTGCTAGTTCACAATTTTGAGTTGTGCAAAAAAAAAAATCCATAAATTTTGGGATGAACATTAGTTCTCTTGTTAACCAGCTGGATTATATTGAAATATATATATATAATTAGTACTATATCTATACAGAAGAACAACATTTTGGTGGAATTACCCTGGGTGTATACCTCTTTAGCAGGATATATTCCTTGATCCTGAACTCCTGGAAAATATTTTCTGGTTATATTGAAGAGTATAGAGATATAGGTTGTTAAAGCCCAGGGAAGCCTGTGTTTTATCTTTATTGCAAATCTTTTTGGCATGCAAGTGCATATGATGGCATGTACATCCTTTGTCTTCTAGAATTCCAGAAACCAATGAACACTGTTATGAAATTTTGCTGTTATAATCCGCATTTTATATCTGTTTGCACAGCAAAATTTAAATGACTGAAGCCTACAGATTCATAAGGTGTAAGCTTATATTTCAGATTTGGTTCCTGAAAATATGTCCTTTTCCTGCAAGAAGATCTAAGAGGATGTACGTTGGTCAGAAATAGACACAAGTTCCCAAGCACCAAAGATCTTAGTATTTCATAGCTCTTCCCAGCTGGATTTCAACCTAATTTGGCACATATATCGTAGTTGACCTCAGACAGAATAATTCAGATGTTTGAACCTCTTAGATGTGTAGCCAAAAGCGAGTTGTCTTGTTGCATGTATTTTTAAACATCTGCAAGCTGAGCTGGGAAGCAGAATGCAAATTCTAGGACTTGAAGATACCTGTGAGGTTATGAAAATCCCTTCGGGACTGTGGGGAATCCTGGAGCCTACGAACATATGTTTTTTCCAGGCACACTGTATTTAGAAGTTTTGTATTTGCTTTAATTTATAGTAACTCAAGTACAAATGACAATAAAAGTAGCTTATCAATAATTTAGTAGTAAATATACAATCTGAGATAATATCTTTTGTTGAACCTTTTGATGCATATTCCATGAGGATTGGAGGAATTGTTTCCTGCAGTTTGTATTTCTGCCATATTCGGATATAAGAGTAATTTGCTGTTCATGTATGCCAAAAAAGTTTAACGTTGTAGCCAGTTAACACTAGCAGAATCGTTTCTTTCAAAAGCTCCCTTTTACTCAGGTAGGTACCAATACATAGACAAATGAGATTTCCAATAGACCGCAGAGGAATTCCCATGCCCTCTTAGTTAGAAGTAGGAAGGGGCTAACTTCTCAGCTCATGATCATGTGGGGTTTAGGTGGGGAGTTTTGAGTTAGCACTTTGAAACTATTAGCTAATATAAAGATATGCTGATTGTTTTAGGTTGATTAAATGTTGCATATATATAAATGCCCTACTTTGATTATACAGTAACTTTTGCTTCAGATATTCCATTCTCTGACCATGTTTCTTTAAAAGCAATGTGGGGAAGCCTGCATTTCAGCAGCATGTCCTACCTTCAGCAGTTGACCTTTGAGGGAGAATTGTATCTAGGCATTGATTTTTTTAAAGACTTATATTGTCTGCAACCATGGGTTTGATTCCAAGAAGGGATCATTTGGTCCTTCACCATTATAAAACCTATATCATGAGCACTTTTGGCCAAACTCCTGTTTAGTCATTGGTCCATAACTTACACTCACCCTCTTCTACCAGCCATCCTGAACAAAGTTGCATTGCAGTGGTTAGTGAAATGACTTGCCTGTGCAGCGATTCATAAGGTGCTCTCAAATCTTTGAAGAGTTGCAGTCTGTTTTCAGAAACATTGCGAGCATTGATTAAAACAGAAAAGATCTCTTGCAGTAAGGAAATGGGCATGTGCCATCATGTTTTAGATGACTTCGCATCATGTGCTGTGACCCAACAACACAAATTCAGTAGGTTCAACTTCCCTTAGGCTTGCTTAGTTCCAGTCTGTAAGGTCCTTTGTTGTAAAAGCTGCTGTCTTATGAAAGTGATGGCAACAAACTACACGGGCCCCTGCAAGTTTGTGAGTTCATCTGGCATCCCCGTACAGGATCTGCTGCCAGTATGCATCCACAGATGAGACCAAACATACTGTCATCTCTCCACAGCGATCCCTTTTCTTCTGAAAATCTTGTTTTCAAAAAATAGACAAATATATTAGCCCAGGAAAATAAGTTTTCTCAGCTTTGAGTTTTAGCAGGAGAGTGGAGTGGATTGCTTGAGGAAGCAGTAGAAATTGCCACGTATGTTTCATATAATATTGGGGTCATGTTTGCCTCCTCGTCTTCAGTAATGAGGCATGCAGGAGCTGCTTCTCTGAATAGTCCCCTCACTGATCTTATTTGACTAGGCAATATCTAATATCCTAGCAGTGATAACTGAGTGTGGTATCTTTTGCAGTCAGTGAAGGTGAGGAGCTGTGGTTATGATCTTTTTCCCATCTGTGTCATGGAAATTAGCTGTCTTTTTCTCCCATGTGCCTCAGTAAAATGTTGGCCTTGAGCTTTGGAAGCTTGAGGTGGAGAAAAAAGGAGAGAAATAACTGAGCTCCATTCCACAAAGCAAAATATCCAGGAACAAGATCCAGATGGGAATTCAAGTGTATTTCTGAGCACTGCAATCACCTTATTTAGGAGTGATGATTTGGTACATCGCCAACCAGGAGTAGGAAATGGCCTTAGCTGGTGTAATTTAACTGAGGATGATAGACTGTAGTAATTTTCTGACTATATACATTATAACAAGTTGGTATACAAATACCTGATCCAGAAGAAATGTGTTAGAACTGCACCCTTATATCCTCAAATACCTTTTAACGTATATAGGTGTCTTGTCAAATCTTGATTTGAAAGGTGCCAATGACTTACAGGGATGCACATTGTCTGGGAAAATGAAGCTCCTCTGAGACTTGCAGTTTTGCGATGTTGAGCTGAGAAACAGCTGCCTGAGCAGTGTTTCAGGAGAATGGAAACAAGGAGGGAGATCTGCTACAGCTTGTTTGCAGAGAACAATAGTGCTTTCTGGGTTTTTCTTCCGTCATAATTGCCACACTTTTGATTAACTCTGGAGTTTTTGGCGGTGTCTCATCGTGAGGTAGACTCAAGTGTAGAGCCCGTTAAACACCTAGTTCAGCTATAAAGTGAAGAAAGGCTTAATTTATCAGGAGCTTGAAAGGAAACCATGTCCTTGGTAAACAAAAATTAATCGGGGGCTATCAAGTCAAGCTTTTATGTGAATCTAAGTGTATTTGGCAGGATGGCTGTTCTTGTGGGTTTATTTCTGTCATGTCTTAACACCAGGCTTGTCAGAAAGCAACTCCAACTGTGTCATTTCAAACTAGGATGTCACCTATATTGTGGAAAACAACCTTTATACTTTCTGTTTCTCATGATTTGCTGACAGAGCAGCAAAGTTACCAGAAATCATCTTTGTCTCACCTTGTGCTTTCGCTCCACAGATGCCGGGGGCTCACTGAGCCATCGCCGACCCTTGGCAGAGAGGCTGTGCCGAGCAGTGGGCTTGCGGCGAGCCTCTTCCCGTGTCCTGGGGGAGCCCAGCACCGAGCGCAGCAAAACCCTCGGGGGTAACACAGGTGTGTGAAAAATGTTGGGAACATGGCTCGTTATTGATTTTACATTAATGTTTGACACATAGAGTGGGGATAACATTCCAGTGGCAATTACCCTCAAGACATGCACTATTATACAAAATAAATGTCAGCGCTTGCCCTCCATAGCGCACGCAGCCTTCTAACTCACACAGTCAATTTGAAGATTTTGAAATTTTAGGTTGTCCACTTCTTTCTCCTGGCAGAGCACAATTAGTTAGTATGTCCTGAAACAATTATTAAAAAAATAATGTCAGGGATTTTTTCTGCTCCTTATTGCTGTTCTTGGGAGTCTTAGAGCAAGAAGCTCCCAGGCTATACAAGAAGGATGAACATTTAGGTCTGATCCATCCTGCTCTCTCCTGCTCTCTGCTGCACCTTTCCGTATCTCCCTCAGCCTTTCTGATGGCTTCTTAGTAAAGGTCCAGTTTCAGATAGTCAGTACTGGAGAGCACACAGAGAGAATGTTGATGTTGAGCACAGATTAATTTCTGATAAGTCACGAGTCAATGATTGATAAAAGTCAAGTTCTGATAAAAAACAAGTCCAGTTCTGATAAAACGTGAGTCAGGCCTCATATTTGGAGATATATATATATATATATTTTTTTTTTTTTAACAATTCCGATATTTTTCTTGAATTTTGGTTTCTAAGCTATTACAAATGCACTCAGTTGCAAGCTGAAGCTTTTGCAATTTTATTGTCAGTGAAAGGTGCATGCTTCACAGCTAGAGTCTGAAATCCACTATTCTTTTAGTCAAACAAAGGTGCACAAAAAAGGGAAAAAAAGACTTCTGCACTCTACTCTGTCAGAGTATAAGGTTGATGGTGTGGGAACACTCTGTGATTTGCAGAGAAAAGTTGTGTTCATTTTGTTTTAGTCCTCTGCTGAGAATGACAACTGTAAACATCACTGTGGAGAACACCGCCCACTGACATGTGGAGAGAAACAACAAATTAACATATCTAATTGCTTGAGAAATAATTTGAATAATGTGAAATAATTTGATTCTCGCTATTCTGAACCTGAAGACAGGACTGGAAAAGCCCAGGGTGTGAGCTTTCTACGGTGACTGAAATGACCCAGACTGGCGGGAGCTGTGCATCTCATGCACGTAGCTGGTACCTTCTGGGATCAGAACGTGATTTTCACTGTAAATTTTCTGGAGCTGTCTGTTCCTTTCAGTGGGCTTTAATTTCTTATAGACCAAAAAAAATTAAAATGTGTAAATTATCATGTTGGTAGGTTCTAGGAAAGGAAAAATAATATTTTCATAAACACAAACATGTTTTTAGAAGAAATTTATTTCCTTTGGTTGGAGAAAGGATTGTGTACGTCTCACTTTCTGTTTCCTCTGTGAGTTAAGAGAACAAAAAAAAGCATGTTGGGCTATGATGGTGTATTGCCCATTTTAACATTAAAGGAGTTACTTAATCCAGTCACTCTACCTTAGTAAGAAGCAGTAGAGATACCAAATTAGCTGCTTAAAATAAATGAATTCTTTTTAGACAACACAGAAACACTGACTTGTTTGCTTAAACTTAAACAGGAGTTACCTCATGGTCTCTTTCCCAAGTTTTGGGCAGGTAATACATTCAAGGCTTAAAGAACAAAGAAGCATAAGCTTTAAACATCTCTTCTCCTTATATTCTTTTGAATTACTGTACAGTAATTTATGTAAGTGGCTTCTGTTGCTCCTTTAATGACTACCTACTTTTCTTGCTGTGTTTTCTTGCATAGGATCACAGGATGACTACACAGCTACTTCAGTGATATCAGTAATGGACTAGATAATGTTAGATTTCTATACTGAAATATCTCCACAGTATGTAAAAAAAGGAAAAAACAAGATTATACTTTTCATGCTTGAAGAAATATAACACTGATTAGAAACTAGGCTGTTAAGATTAAGGCAGCTGAGAGGTATTACTTGAAACTGTGTTAGCTTTTCATGTCTTAGTTTTAAACTGTTACCACAATACATTTCACGAAAAACTGAATAAAATTATGACTTTTGACTATGATGTACCATTTTCAGTGTTCTTTGATTCACAAGTATTTTCATTTCTTCCCTAGTAATCTGCTAAGTCTAGAAAAAAAAATATTATTCAGAATAAGTTACTGTGCCTGTTTTTAACTGGATATTACCCTAAAAGTATTATTTATTTTCTTACTGGCAATATGCTTTCCAAGCATAAGTGTAAATGGTACACCAAGTTAATTGAACAATATTTTTATATTACTTACGCTGTCAAGCACATAAGCTTTTTTCAACAAGATAGAAAATGTATTTCAACTTTCAGTTAGACAGAGTCTTATCCAATTTTTATTTAATGACACTGTTTAATTCAAATGTTTTCTAAGAAAAAAAAAGAGGAATATTTAATGTTTTTTTTCACCAAGGAAAACAATACTGAGAACAGCAGAAACTGTTTATCTGGAGTATAAAACATTTCTCTACTCTTAGGAGATGCAAATACCGTTTGTTTCATTGTATCAACAAAGTTCTCTTCTCATGTAGTGGATTATAGTTTGCTTGTAGCTTCTGGTACAGAAAATTATTTTGAGATGCAGTTTAAGCAGTAAGCCTGTAATAGTTTATTATGTTGTGAATTTCCGTTGCTCGTTCCTATTGTGCAGGTAATGACTTTGGGGGTGGAGAGTGAAATGAAATTCCCCATTGAGTAGATAAACACCCATTTATTACTGCTTCTCTGGGTGCCAAATTATAGACTAGTTGATAGTGAGAACCTCTATCAGTTTTTAGCCTTTGACTCTAGATGAGTGAGGTAATCACATGACTCATATCGCCTCCAAAGAAAAAGCTCCTCTTCAGAAAGAGTGCTTGAAAGACTGTTGCTGCATTATTAATAAAAAACAGAGGCAACACAGAATCCCTGATGTCTCAGGATGATGAGGTGAGACTTTGAATTGTCCCATAGGAAACAGTTTTATTTTATTTATTTTCTTCCAACAAGTTTTGCATTTTCTTTGTTGCCACAGGCAGCTGTAATGCTTTCAAGTATAGAGTACAAAATGCAAATAGCAACTCTACAGTTGATAAGTGGTTGGAAATGTTTAGTGCCACAGAATGGCAAACCTGCTTGGAATATGTTATTTCATAAATACATTTCTATTTTGTAGTACATCTGCTTAGACTTCCTCGGTAGCTTTGACTAGTAAGGAACAATGTGCAGGGATGCTCATGCTCTGCTAATGTCACAGCGCTGGCAATACAGTAGGTAAAAGACTTGGGGCGAGTGCCAACAGAGAATAGTATTGCTTCAGTGAAAAAAAAAATCACTGTTGCCGATCACTAGTGATAGACTTCGAATTGGTGAAGGGTATGTAGTCATTGTTTCACTAACGACGGATGACATCATTCAATGATGTCATTTAAATTAACAGTTAATAAGGAAACACCTATGCTTAACATGTAATATAATCACTTTTATTTTGATGATTTAGATTCAGTGCTCCAGCAGCCCTGTCTTGGGGACACTGGCTAGCAAGTTTGGCTGGTAATGTTTAACAAGAGCCAGGGGAGCAATGACACCTAACCCGTGTGAGACATGACGAGCAACGGAATCCCTCTGATCTAGTACATCCCTATTGCTTACAGTTCACTGTCACTGTCACCTCTTTTAAAAGGAACCAGTTATCTTCATAATATATTGCATTTCCTTATATTTCTTACTTAATGGAAGTAACCTTGTTCAGGTGTATGAACACATGATATTTATTTTTGTGCCCCCTGTTTTGGAATAGCAACTCAGAATGGGTGTATGTGAAATGTCTGTCAACCTACTAAATACTTAGCTAATGAAAACAATACACTTTAGAAACAATATGCATCGGATAGGTGATGTAATGATGCAAGGGTAAGTCACACCACAAATCAGAGTGCAAAATTTCAATTAATGAGGTTTGGGTTTGGCGGGGGGGGGGCGTTCAAGTGGTTTTAAGTTAGGCAGATGTTTGTTTTTATTGCCCATTCGACAGTTTTATTAGTAAAAACTGCTGAGGGACAGTTATGGTTTAAAAACAGCAGCACTCAGCAAGTGTTAAGTGCAGTAGGCAAGTGCCATTTGTGTATGTTGGCAGTGAAGAGGATAAAGCTGTGGAAGTTAACAGTGTGTTTACAGTTGCATATCATACTTTAGTTGGTCCATGACTTTCATGCAAGTCCAAAGAAAATCAGCCAGGAGGATCAGCATTCTAGAAAATTCACAAAAACTACAATTTGAAAGAATTAGTCTGTTGAAGAAAAGATCTAAGATTCAGATTCAAATACATGAAAGATTGCTGCAAAGAGGAAAGTAATAAACTGTCCTCTTTGTCTATGGGGAACAGGACAAGAATAATAATGCACTTAAATTGTAGTGAGGGAGATTTAAATTAGACATTAGGGAAACTTTTGTAAATGTAAGGTTAGTGAAGGACAGCAGCTGATTGATTGGAGGTGCTGCAGCATCTCTATTGGAGATTTTGGGAATGAGTTAGGCAAAGATCTGTCAGAGGCAGGTTAGTGATCCTGTTTGGGAGCAGGCGGGTGAGCGAGATGGCCTCCTGACATCCCTACCCACCCTGCCTAGCCCAGGTCTGGTTTTATGCTGTGCTTGGGACACAGTGAAGTTAGAAACTCTGAAATGAAATGGCTTCTTTATCCTGAACTGTTTTATGATTGTATGTCTTGTTTTACTCTTGTTAGGGTATAAGGTAAAGCTTTTATATACTTTTCACCAGCAAGCTTCCATAGCTTTCTTTTCCCAACAAGGGTGTTACGAGAAAATGTGAAATTGCGAAAATGCAGCATGTCTGTTTAATACTATTTAAACCCTGGTTTTGTTTTATTGGGCAGTATTCTTTGTTCATATGTTGTGAATGAAGTCTTTTTCTAATAATTTGAAACAAAATTTGCATATCATCATTGGGTAAAATTAAACTTCAGAAATTTATGGCTTAAGTTCCATTTTTATGTAAGGAAGATTTGATGACATTAATTAAAATGGGGGTTGCAAAATGCCCCTCTGGTTTTTTGGATGTAGGACCATAAAGAAATAAAGTCCCTTTTATTCCAAGTCTACGTGGCATTATGTCATTTCCCACATAAATTTGAACTTTTTTTCTCTAGAGAAGGTGTTATTTACAGTAAAATCCTATGGTATTCAAAGTAATATAATGTGTCTGGTTGCAGCTGATGAAGACATTGTTTTCTAGAATGGATGGTAAAGTTCATCGGAGGGTATTCTTGGTATCTCATATGTAGATACAGTCTAGACACTTGAATAATCAGCAGTCATTAGAATGTCTGCCTGTAAGTATACCAGTGTTGGTGGTGAGAAAATAGAAATATTTCTTGCTCATCATTGTCTTTCTTCCCCATTTTTCTTAGCATCCGACCTTTTATGCTTAGATGTTAATTTGCCCTACTTGTAGTTTGTCTTTCAATTTCTTCTTTTTGTTTCCGTTCAACAGCTGGAACGGGAAAATAATATTGGAGCCCCATTGATGTATTTTCATTGAATGATAATAGAATTTAACCAACTGATATTATGCAGTCCTAATTTATTTTATTTACAGCACTGGAGATTAGAAAAGCACTTTCTAACAGAAATCAAACCATTGTTTTTCACAAATGCTTGTTCTAACGTGCTCTTAGATTTGGAAGCAGACCAATGCAAAGTGCTATCAATATTTTTTAATTAGGAAAAATTTTAATTGTGATCTCGGACTTCAAATAGATCCATGGTCTTTTTGAGTACTAAAATAGTGGCATATGTGTCTCCTGCTTCTCTTAAGTCTCTTCTTTGAAAAGCACAATTAAAAGTGTATTTTTGCCGCCGCTGTCACCATACATTTGTTCTACAGCAATTTTAAAGGGGGAATTTGCTTTGAGTCCAACACGATGGGGCTGAAGTGCTACACATGAGTGAGAATATATTCTAGTGGGTTTTTAATAGATTTAGAAAAAACACTGTTTGTCTTACAGAAACTAGTAAAGGGCCTCCTGTGACACATAAGATTTTGTAAGCACACTGAACTGGCAATCAGCTAATCTCTAGTGTCAGAATGATATCAGTAATTGGATCCCCCATGAAACAGCAGGAGTCAGTGGTGGGTGGATTGTTTCTTTGCAGTGCGGTGCAGGCAGCTGAGTTCTCCGTGCTCAGCTGCGAGGTTGTGGGAGCATGATTGCCACAGTACCAGGAGAATTGAGGCAGGTTTTTAATTACTGCTTTATTGAATTATTTGGTATTATTTCTTGCAAGTGCGCAATGAAGCACCATGTGAGAATACTAATTTCTACTCGGTTAATCGTGAGTGGTAGCAATTCCGCTGCATGCTTGTAGCCTGCTTCTGTCTTTTAGTTTTATATTAATCATGAGAGATACCACTTTTACATTTCTATAGTTAACTTAGGTAAATTTTTGAGTCAGAAATAACATTATTAATGTGCTTCTGATAGTACGGTTGAAAGTCACAGGAGAGATTTCAGCTTTACGGGGTACCACCATGGGAATGCCTTGTTGTTTGAGAACAAACACAACCCAAAATGTTGGGTTGAAGGCAGAAGTAAGAAAGGGTTTTATTTTCTGTTGTTTGTAATACCTAGGCCTGTTTTGACTCAGCTAATTATCAGAAATCCCTATTCTGCTGTGAGTGTTTTCACCAAGAGCAATAACTCCTACAAGACAGATGTCCTGATATTTTGAAAGAGTGGTTTAAATATGTATGTGTATGGTTTTTTGCATCTATTTGATGTTTAAATTAATTTTAGAGACAGCCATGGATGTATGATGCTCTTTCTCTTTTAACTGCCTCAGTCCATACTTCTGCGAAATAGTATAGCATATTTTTCAAGCCGTTTAGGGCCCTAAAAGGCTAACTTTTTCATCACTAAAGTGCCAAATAAAGCCAAGCCTTTGAAACTGTATAAAAAATGGTTACTATCACATAATATATTTAGCGTGACTTGAACAACAGCTTCAAGCTTTTGAAGTTGATTTTTTTTTCCAGCTTTGACATAATTTCCCCTCCCCCATCACCTGCAACTGTTATTGATGCTTGAATGAGCCAAAATACTTGGAATCTGTTTTCCTACCTTATGCTAAATCTGGAAGAGCTCAAAGTCCTTATTCAAATTATTTCCATTGAGCAGAATTGGAAATAGAGAATGTCACTGTAGGGAATAGACATAGGTGGGGAATAGGGAATATATAGGCAGGGGAATACATAGAGGGAGCATTTTAAGATGGGTTTTATTTATAATTTATGTCTGTGTGTTCTACATTTATACTCTATTTTAATAACTTCTTAAGAAATGAGCTTAGTTTCAGTGTTTATCCTCCCTCCACACTGTCACTTTATTTGTTACTTTGCAGATCAGAACCAGGCAAATAGAGAACAGTGTTGTGCCTTCTCAGTCATGTGCCATTGCTATATGTACTGTAATAACAGTAAACTCTTGTTTCATACAGTTAAAGCAGGATTAAAACTGGCTTTGTAAAGAGATCAAGGAAGGATGGTTTAAGTCCAGTAATTTTTAATAACTTTGCAGAGAAAGACAACTTTTGATCTGACTGGGCATAGAAAAGCAGGGAGTTTCTTCAAGACATCATTGCAAAGAGAAATCACCAATTGTTCTAGTAGTTACTCAACTCCATTATTTGTTCTTTAATTTTATAAGTATATTTTTTCTCTTTGAAGTTAATTACTTCTCTTCTAAGAACTGTTTCATAGAAGTTAGTTCTTTAAATGGAAGTATTTACTAATGGTGAACTCAAATCAGTTTTGTCTTTTCTGCCTTCAGTGGTTAAATAAAAAAACTTAGGCGTATTGGCTTCATTTTATTATTTGCTTAATGAATGCTACACACAGAAGTAAAGTCTCCTCTTGCAGAGTTCTTAAATATCTGAGTATGTCTTTACCCTAGCTTTACTGGGGTGCTAGCCCTGGAGCATTGGTTCAGAGGTAGGTTTGGAGTTTTTCCTCTTCCTTTTCAAAACTGCTGCTCTGGTAGACACACACACACTGTTATGTTTGGGGTTTTTTTAACATTGTTTCCCAACCACCACCTCCTGCCATAATTTCCCAAGTCTTAAATTTTTTTTTCTCCCCTACTTTAAGCAAGTTTTCTGTGAGAAGGCATTATGTGCAGGATTTTGCTGCAGCCACTTTTCACATTTAGAGTACTGCTTTTCCAGCTTATTTTGGCAGATACAGCAAAGTGATAAGATCGCTATGTAGGAAAGTTGGACAAATACATCAGTGCTGTCCTTGGCACTGATATTTTTCCAAATACCCCGTTTTCTTAGTTGTCTTTTTCATATTCCACATAATCCCAGTATCACAGTTTCAGGGTCTTAATCAGATCCCAATCTGGTGGTTAGCGCTTCTCTTGAGTTTTTTTCAACAACATTATACAAAAGGTAGCTTCCCTCCCTTTATTTTCTTTATGTGAGAAATGCCATTTAGGTTTTACTTTACTTTGCCCAAATATACTTTTTTTTTTTCACCTGCTGTTTCTGTGGCTTGATGTGCAGTGAGACAGCTTCTTGGGTCCCAAGGCTGGGTTGCTCTGACAGGCTGTGTTGACTAATCGGTCTCTGCCATTTTCTTGATCTTTATCTCCTTTCTCTTGCTTTCCCAGTTAGAGCAGAGCTTCACTGAGAACAGCCCACAGGAAAGCGCTCTCCTTGAGCTTCTGACAACCCCCTCGTCTCTCACCTGGTGCTATTATTAACAAAACAAAACCAAAGTCTTCATGTGGGCTTCTTGCAAGTAGTGAGGAGTCAAACTGTGAATTAAACAGCTTTTGCCTACACTGCAGCTGGGAAGGAAACATCTGAGTGATGTTCTGAGGCACAGATTGATAGGCTTTTTAAGAACACCAAAGAGACTAACTGTTAAGTTTTTTATATTATGTTTAGGTTTCTTTTAAAAGAAAAAAAAAAGGAATAGTATAATACCACATTTAGTAGGGTAATAGCATTAAGAACTGACTCACAAGGTAGGCATAGTATAATTACAATACTCTATTCTCACACACTATATATAACTTTTAGCATCCTTCTGCTCTTCAAATTGAAGAAGTCCATATAGAAATGGATAGCATTACCAGTGTTCAGAAAAATGAAGGGAATTAATGCTGTGATTTAATCTTGAATGTACCTGCTTCACTAGAATTTTAATTCAGTTTGAAAATTATGGAGAAGCTTTCTATTCATGGTCTTTCATGACGTTATTTTAAAAACATTTTCTCATGAATTGATGCTATTGTAGAGCAGAACAGTCAACTTTTTTATGTGGAATTCAAGTTGGGAATTTTCAACAGATACAGAGGCACAGAACATTTGATGCATTCAGATTTAAAGTTCCACTTTAAAAAAAGTACTCAGCAGAATACGGGCATTTAAAATTACAGCATGTAAACTGTCTTGATTCTGTCCAATCAAAATGGTCTGTAAGTATAATATGATTGTGTTTAGAAAGTTTCAGCATTCATGATTGTCAAGAAATGAATAGCAATTTCACTCTGTTTTTCCACGTATTTTCTTTTTCCTTAGGACAGACAAATGATCCAAAGTTAAATCTTTTTGGGCATCTTTCTTATATGTTTCCCTGTTTAACCTGCTCAAGGCTTTTTTGTTTGCCTGGCTTTTTTTGAACTTCATAAGTCAATGGTTCTGGACTAACTACTAGTCTGTTTAAAACCTACAGATATATTTTTATTTCTGATATAAATTCTTAGCCTTCGTCCCATTGCAAAGTATTTTGACTATAAATAGGCTTAGAATTAGATTGTTCTCCCATATTCCTGATGATCTGAAGATATGTACTATCATTAAAACTTATATGAACTGTAACTTTCCATCTCATGTTAACTCAAACTTTAATTTACACCAAGGTAACATCTGTAACATCTAAAACACCTCTGAGTTAGACAGGATGTAATGCTGCTGTTAGAGCAGCACAGTTGTCCAAGTGCAGTACGAACTAGCCTTGATCTGCTACAAGGTATTCTGCCGTTGACTTGTTGGAGGATTTGCTTCGTGAAATCAGTGCCAACGTCTCCGGATGTTAAGGGTTTCCTTTGTATATCAGCTTATTTGGTATCCACAGTAGGTAGTCAAACCAATGCAGCTGCACAATGTGTCAAACATTACCAGCTACTATGGCAGATGGCCACCAAAGTTGCTGGCCTTCAGGCTAAATACTCAGTTAGCTTTAATTTTTGACTCTTGGGTCCATTCTCCCTTATCCTACAGACTCATGAAAATCAGTATAATTGTTTCAATGGAAATCATCAATACAGAAGTTTCATTTACTTTTTTTTGACCTGACTTCAGGTAATCTGTATGTATATGTATATATATACATTAAAAAAATTGCCAAGGTATGTAGATTAAAGTTCATCGATAACTTGGTTTAATTGCAGCTTTTTTTTTTTCAAGTTTAAATTTGCAGAAGATTTAGGTTAAAAAATATGGAAAGTTTGAACAACTGAATTTTAATTATGATCACTCAGGATTAAAAATACAGGTGCTAAATTCCTTAACCATTTAAAAACATTTTAATTACTAATTATACCTGTACAAATATATTTGTTTAATGAACGCAAATCTGAAATCCAAGGATATGGTGTATTTTTCATACATTTCAGTAGACTAAATGGCTTATAACAGCTTGTATTGGGGTATAGGACCAAAAATAACTTCAGCATTTTGTCAGTAATATGCAAAGCAAAAGTTTTGTCAAAGGAATTTACTAAGTTGTGGTTTTATCTGGCATCCCCGTGTTTAAGGAGAGAGCTAAGATCTGAAATCACTTTCTTGGGAAAGTGAAAGATATTCTCTTATGGTCTATTGCTGCACTTGTGTTTGCTCAATACCTTAGTCTCGTAGCTGCTGGGACCAGGCTATAACATTGGGTATAAAAAGGCTGATACTGCTGCCCCAGTCCCTCTTTCTCCAGTAAGACTGCAAATGGTTTATGCGCTCCCCAACATACTGAAAGTTGTGACAGGGACCTATGGGAATATCGTGGCCATATCGTTCACCCATCTGTGCTCAGGGAGGAGCTGAGGTCCTCTTGACGGATCCCGTCGGGTGGGCACAAGGAGGCAGCAGATGAACTCTCTGAAGTTTGTCCCTTCTGCTCAGTGGTGATGGTAGTCTCTTTCTGCTGGTGTCTGTGGAGGCAGGCCCTTTCCTTGACTTACCTTTGAGACAGGGGGAACAGAGCAGGACAGAGCACAAGGAAAAGGCAGGCCTGGACTTGGCAACAAACATCTTTTGAAGTCTTTAAGTGAAGACGAGAAGCTTAGGGAGGAGATGGAAGTGTTGCCTAGCCCATTTTGGCTGCTGTCAAATGCCTTTCTGCATTTCTAACTAGTCAGTACAGGCGTTTTACTTAAAAATTAAAATGGGTAAAATTCTGGTGTACGTCGTCGTATGTGCAGCGAAGACAGACAACTTCCGGGACCCTTTGACTTCAAATCTCTTAACTGAGTAGAAAACACAAACTGAGAAGAGTTAGCACGCTTTGTAGGGGGAAGCAAAACAGAACTAGGACAACTTATTCTTTGCTAGAGCTTGTCACTGCCACCTTTAATTGCTCGTAGCTGTGGGTACATGTGACCACCTTTTCTTTGCTGTTATTCTGTAAGCAGCTTTAAGGTAATGCCCCTCACAAGAAACAGAATAGAAATGGATATTAAATGAGGAAGGCCTTTCAAAGCCTTTTCTCAAAACTCAATCATCTAGTTTTTAAAGGGCATGTTATGTAAAGTACCTATCATAGTTGTTCTTGGAAATGAAGGTAAGATTTTGAGAAAGAATTAGAAGATTGTTTATACTGGTCGCGGGTTTTTATTCAATACCTTATGAACCCTTATCTGCTGATCAGTTATGTTCATTTGTGAATGTGAAGGGAGGAGAACGAGATAATTCAGAAGAAAAACTGTAGGTTATAAAGCCTTCTATTACATAACGGAAATCAAAATCCAGACTCAACTAGTAGTGATGCAGTAGTTAGCAGTTAACAGTTATTATTTGGTCAATAACAAAATGGGAAATCAAGATGATACTTACTTGGTATTTTTGAAAAACTCTTTTCCATCTGAAGCTAAATGTATTTGCTCATGCTAATGGACATTGTAGCTGCACAGGGAATGGAGCTGGAGGCATTTTGTAAGTCGTCCTTTATTTAATGGTCATGACTGGCACTTGTGGTAAATGAGGCCAGATGTTAGATGGAATGTCCTCTGTTTTGGCTGCATTTTAATTTTTTTGTAGCCTTTCTTCCTGTGCTGTTTATACCGGTGTACACTTTTTATTAACTTCAGTGGATGTAGGATCATGCCCTTACATCATAATTTTACTGAGGAATATTGGAAAAAATGTTCACATAGACCCTGAAAATGTTTCATATTTCAGAGAAAACGGACTGCATTAAGATTGTGTTTAGAGAATGAGGAAGACAATTTTAAAGTAGATTATATTTCCTACAGATGGTATTTGCATTAATAACAAGTGCTAGAAATGTTTTCATGGTTTAGTTCTCACTTGATGACTGGGAAGAATAGTAAAGAAGGAAAGTGTTTCTTTGCCAGTGCTGTTACTTGTTGGTCTGTTCTATGAGTACAGCAGAATTTCTGGCTGGTCATATGGAAATGACTGAAAAATGTCTGTGAAATTAAGAAAAAACATCTGAAAATTTACCATATTCAGTAATAGCTCATCTGATTTTAATATATGCTGCAGGTTCAAATTTATGTCCCTTTGTCAGTAAGCTAATATGAAAGAGTTTAATTGGGAAATACCTTTTACCCTTTTCCTCAGTGGGATTGTGCTTTCAAACCTATTCAAATTCATCATCAATCTTGTACAAATTATCTTAGAAAGCCCAAGGAAAAATCAATGGGAATATTTCCCTTAGGGTCCACCATACTGGTTACAAAAATATCCATGTTTAATACTGAGTTTATGCTTAAATCTTCACAACTCATCATGAAACAGATTCAGTGTATTCATTCATATGGACCCAATGATGTTGCAAGTGCTTCCAGCGCTGGTAAATTTGTAAAGACTTGCATTTACACCAAACTGTGCTTTGCACTTCTGACAAAAATACAGACATAACTTCCAGGGCATAACATGTGTGGTCATTTTCCCACCACATGTGAGAAGGCTCCAGGGAGACCTTATAGCAGCCTTCCAGTACTTAAAGGGGGCTTATAAGAAAGATGGGGACAGACTTTTCAGCAGGGCGTGTTGCGATAGGACAAGGGGTAATGGTTTTAAACTAAAAGAGGATAGATTCAGACTAGATACAAGGAAGAAATTTTTTACGATGAGGGTGGTGAAACACTGGAACAGGTTGCCCAGATAGGTGGTATGCCCAGATAGATGCCCCGTACCTGGAAATATTCAAGGTCAGGTTGGACAGGGCTCTGAGCAACCTGATCTAGTTTAAGATGTCCCTGCTCATTGCGGGGGGGGTTGGACTAGATGACCGGTAAAGGTCCCTTCCAACCCAAACCATTCTATGATTATATGTGCAAATCTGACGCATCAGACTTGACAGTGTATATCGAAACATCTCCCATTTTGAACTAGCTCTACTAACACTCTGTCAACTTCTGTAATAACCCTTTAACTTTCCTAGGGTGAATTACAAATGTTTGCACTCATGCAAAACATAAATAGAAACGTTGACACTGTCATGCAACAGTGACTTCTTGTCATTCCCACCAGCTGCATGGTCCTATAATGTACAATAGCAGCTGAAACTCAGTTGTGAAATAAAAACCATACAGTTGGCTTTTGGGGACCCCTATGTTAGTGTTGCCAAATTCCTATGGAGTACGAGGTCTTTTTTTTTTTTTTTTAAGAATACAAAACTTTTGCAAATAGTGTTGCTGTTTGCCTTCTACTAGGGTTGAAAAATTGTCAATGATAATGTTTCGATAGAAGTTTATTTTCCTTTTTTTGTTTAGCTTAAATTTTGCTGGGGCAGAAACTCGGCCTGAATTTTGTCAGGCTGGAGGTCAAATTCTTTTACAAATGAGGACAAAATTAGATTAAGTTCCCTATTTTTGGAGAACCTCAGTAGCGTTAACAATCCTCCACTTCCTACAGCAAATTTCTGATGCCTGTGAAGTGGTTCAGTGTTAGTACCACTGCTGTCAGGAAGGAGCGCAGTAGTGGCAGGAGAGACTTCTAACTTACATGGGTATTTTTAAATACATGACAGAACGGTGAAGGCAGTAGGAGATACAGATTTTCCACAATGTCCACCTTGTTACAGACTTCTGTTGCCTGGTCTGATTTCAGTTTTACAGGCAAGGAGGTGTTAAATTTTGTCCCTTCTGTTCTCCTATGTTTGAACATGGGTGTTTGACTGTTCAAAAGCTATGCAAAATTATTGGCATCTTTAGCATCCCTTCCTTTTGCCCAAGATTGCTATTTTGCACATGGTGAAAAACCGTTCATCTTGCCCAAACAGCACTCATACGCCAGGCTCATTTGCTCAGTCTCTGGAATTAGAGCATGATTGTGTTTCACCATGAGCAGTTGGCTGGTTGCCTTCTTAGGTGTCTAGAGACATGTTTGCTGCTCTGTGTCCTGGTGGGTACCTTAAGTTTTAAAACTCATGCTGTTGGAGCTTGCTGGGGGCCCCAGGCAGGTCCCTGAAGAGGGTGTCCCATTTATATCCAACCCAGAATTAGGAGGATTTCTTAGGAAGAATGGAGTTCAGAAAGTGGTAGCCTTGCAACAGAAGCCCACAACTGGTACCCTGCGCTTCTTCCTGCTGTGGCCAGCGTAATGTCTCTGTGGTCAGCGGTGCTGATGGGATCCATCCCCTGGAGGGATGGATAACTGCAACTTGCTTGTTGTGGATGCTGGGTTTGTTGACCCCTGCAAGTTAAAAGCATTGTTTATTAAACCAACCAAACAAGGGAATTAAATAGATTATAGGCTTATCGTAGAGCAAGTGAAAGACAGAAAGCGCGTAATTGGAAGGAGGAGTGTTTTGACAGCTTCTGCAGATGGCAGTAGACAGAAGGGAGGATTGCATTCCTAAAGTGTAACTTTTTATTAATAAGGTTCAAATAGTTCTAGCAGCTCTTTTGAGGATATTTTATTTGTCATGAAAACTATGACTGGATTTCTTTCTAGATATTGGTTATGACAGTTTTACTTGGGGTTTTTTTCATGATTCAGAATGCTTTCTGAGCAATGCCATTGTGCAGATTATGTACTAATTTTTGAAGCAATGCTCTGATTTGTTTTTGTAATGCTGTGTTCTCCAGAAGGATCAGGAGTTCAGTATTGCCTCAGAGACTTTGCACTATATTATCACTCAGCTGTGTTTTCATATTCAGTATCATGTCTGAAGCAAGATATTTAAATGGAAGATTGTTTCAGAATACTTATTTTTCAGAAACATATATAAACATAAAAATAATACAGTGAAGAATGTATTGTTTTACATGCTTTTGGATTTTGCCTTTTAAAAACCAAAAGGATTTCCTTAGGGATTTACTTGTCTAAATCTATTTTCTCTCCAGCATATGAAATGACAGGCTATACAAAATGCCCAAATATTAATTTTTTTGGCATGTCTGTATATTCATCTGTCAACCTTCAGTGAATTTTCTGGTTTTCTATTAGCTGGTCCCAAACTGCTGGCAAGCTAAATTTCTCTAACAGGCATCAATTCACTGCATTAAATGCCTGTTCTGCCCTGCAAGACGCATTGATTATTTTTTTCTCAGCAAAGTGACAAATACCATTTTTATGACAATAATAGAGATTGATTACAATTTTATGGAACAGAGAAGGAGCCGATATTGCTGAGAGAACCTTGGGGCTTACAAAAAATTGAAAAAAAAATCCTTTGAATTAATAAAGAAATTAATGAATTCATCTGTTGCTGATGAAGCTGAAGTATTTTTGATATAATGAAAACTACAGTAAATGCATGATCATTACTGAAGTGAGGCAAGTTTAAATGTATTTATAGCATCTGGTGTCTGAAATTACTTGGAGAAATGCTAGTAATCCTTTTTGAAGAGCTCAGACTCTGAACTCTTTAAGACTTTAAGATAAATTTTTCTACGGATTTAGGTATGCATGATCACGTACGAGTGAATATTGCAGTGCTATCTTGATCAGCAGAAGCTGAACCTGAAAGACTGAGGAGATATTGTCAGGTTTTGTGTAGGGGTATTTATTTTAAACTTAAAATGAAATAAGTTTCTTTAGGGCTTTTTTTGTTCATTTTCATTTGCATCTCATGTTGTTATCTCCTTTGCTGAAGAGACGAACTGTAGGTCAAACTCCTTTACCCTTGTTCTCGTACCTTATCCACTATTTAAATGACGCTGGACAGATAGACAGTGAGGTTTCAAGATGAGACTGAATATTTGAATTTGACACAATAATAGGTTATTCGTGACATTGTATCAAAGCAAATTAAAACAACAGAATTAATGCTGGGTATAATAGCATTTACAATTTGTATGTGTTTTTATCTTTAAACAAATGTGTTTTTATCTTTAAACAAAACAAAACTTGTTTATGGACACTTTCATATAGGCAGGGCTTTGTGTGTGTGATGACTGTAAAACTCACAATAACCTTGTATCAATTTTAATACTTTTTTTACTTTGGAAAATATATTTTCCCGATTGATGTATAGTTGAAAAACTAAGGTTAGAGTACGATGGATGTAAGACTTCCAAACGAACTGGAAGATAGGACAGCGAAGAAAAAAGATTACACTGATAGCTATAGTCCCTGAAATGGCATTGTATTTTGCATTTAGTTTATTCTCTGATCTTCTCCATCAAGGTGTATGAAGAAGATATATGTTTTAGTTTAGGAAATTAAATCCAGTGAACTAAGTTTACAAAGACAAACCAGAGTAGTATGCAAAACTAATTAGTTGTGTGTCTCTTGCACATGTGATGTGTCAGTATGACTTGGAAAATTTTAGTCCTTCCTCCCTAAAAAAAAGTTGTAATTAATCACAGTTCTGATTTTCTGTCAAGCCAAAACCAAGTCTGATTTGAGGCCAAACACAAAGAAGAAATGTTTCAGAATTAAGTGCAAGGGCATTTTTTTTTTTGTTTAGCATACTTAAAAGTATGTCCAGATTATTTTTTTCCTAAAATCCTAGGTGAACTATAAAGCTTAAAAGGAATTTTTGTGTGGTTTTTTTACTTGAAAGGATCAGATAATACATTGTTTCCCTTCTGCTGAATCTATATACATATATGTTGGAAAAAAATGTTATTGTAGAACAACAGCTAGTGAGAGCTGATGATGTAGTATTCAAATAAAAAGTGAAACAAACAAGTACACAAATCCCACTGTGGAACTTGCAGAGAGCTTAATGGTTAAAATAACAATAGAGCCTATATCTGCATTTGACTTATCATGAACTTCTGAACTGTTCACACTGCTCTAAATTTTCTACTGTACACTATCAGTGCAAAAGTTATTTCAAGAGTGTATCTAAAACTGTCCAGCAGTATTTAAAGGAAGAGAAAGTAAAATAATGCCTTCATTATAAAAAAGAATGGCTATGACCTTTTAAATGACAGCTGTGGTACCAAAACAGCTGGGCAAACAGGTTGAAATTTTTCAAGGTGGCAGCTCGCTCTCAAGAGAAATGTCTTTGAAACATCTCTATGAAAATGGTTGTGATTTGGTCTGAAGGTATTGTGATTTTCCCATGGGTGTTAAAATTTTAGTAATAGTATATCCACCAGGTTACTTGGAAGAGCAGTTGGCTGACTCTCTGCTTACTTATCTTACGTGATTTTTGCAGGACGTGCACCTGGGATTTGCAGGAGTCCTGATGTCATTCACTGTTGGCCGTGAATTGTAAAATGATGGGGTTCCTCTTGACTGATTTACAGTGTGCTAACAAGCATGTTCATGCCCCGAGAGGTCAGGCAATTGGCATTGTTAAAGATTTAGGCGCAGTCTTAGTTTCCTTAGGTTTTCTTCTTCTTGAAAAGAGAGAACTCTGTCCAAGGTGGCTCGAGAGGCTGCAGTTAGCCTTGCATGGAGCTGAAGAGGATCCAGCAAGTCCTTAGACCAGGCACAGTGTGTGGCTCTGCCACTAGTGTCTCCTTTGGTGCACAAGCAGGTGGAACCACACTTGCGGGGCACCACCACCGTTCAGCCCTTTAGGACCCAAATTAGTTTTATACAGAAGCAGTGGAGAAGTCTTGGTGCAGCGCTCCCCGAAGGAGTGGCAGAGAAGGACTGGGGACACCCCGTGTCCTGCTGCATACCTCAGCCTTGCTCCTTAAACCATGGTGAACGTGGGCTCTGTGGTGAACGTGGGCATGGTGAACTCCCTGCAGTACTAACTGGGTGTACTGACCTTCCGCAGTGTGCTTTAGCATCTGATTTAGACTACGTCCATGACGGTGATTGTCTGGAAGTGTATAATATCATCAATGATGTATTTCATTACTGTTTTCTGGTACAAAATGCTAAGTTCAGAGGAGTTCCATCAGCAATCAGTGTGTTCTTAACAGTCTTGTGCTTCCACGCCATTTTGTGAAGCAGTAAAGTTCAGTGGCCGTAAAATGGCGTCAGAAAATAAAAGTTAAAATGCGCTCTGTGACTTTTTGCTGAAACAGAAAATTAGCCTGATTTGTTTATAGCAAAGTAATTCTGTTTCACTGCTCAAGGCTAGGCAAATGCTTCGAAAAGTTATTTTAAATATTATCCACAGCTTGAACATATGCAATCAGGAAGTAATGTATTACCAATGAAACAACACATAAAATTCCTCATAGGAATACTTGCTGAATTTTGTTTTACTGTTCTCATTTTGGCTTGGTGTGCTGAAAGCAACACTGTAGAAATTCTGCTTAAAACTGTGCTATACAAATTGGTATTTGCAACTAATTTTGGAAATGTAATGAGAGATTTGAAAATGCTTGTTTCTTATTTTAATTTCTGCTTTGAAATATAAATTCATTTAAAATCATTAAAACTAAATATAATGCTTGCATGCGATTGATGATTTAAATTATCACTGCATTTGCTAATTTTTTAATTTCCTGGTTTTGTAGTGAAGTCTTTAAGAACTTAGCCAGATTAGAGGCTGTGGGATGAAGCCCTACTTTCATGCAGTAGGTGAAGGACTCTTAAATCAGTCTCTGGAGTTATTTAACGGTTACCAATTACTCCTGCATTGTAAACAATCAAAGTGCTTGTATCTGCAGGCAGTAGATAACCTGAAAATCAAATATATCAGCTCTGCCCAGATCCTTGAAGAGATTGTCCTGTCAACTAAAACAAGAATAAAAGATGTGATTGTAAATAACATTCCTGGAACAAGCAGGTTAGTAACATTCATTTAAAAAATAAATAAAGAGCCACCTGTAGCAGGCAGTTGACGTTAATTGAACGTCTAGCAGAAAGCAAAGCCTTAAGAAACTTGCAAGCATGTATACGTTCAGTTGGCTTTGTTCCCCCATTGTTTTAAGTTATGGTTTGCCATCTTCTGATGCAAGGCTTTCCTTTATCCTTTCCTTACAAGAAGGTATAGCGTATAACACTGATCCTTTCGGAGGTTTTAGAAACCTCTGCAGTTCGGCTCTTTTGAGTAATGGAGTGAGACCTAGCGCTACTTTTTTTTTTCTTATGTAAGGGTTGTGTTTATGGCTAAAGGCACACCATACGGATTTTACTTTAATACAAGAATTAATTGAATTAATTACTTCAGTTTAATAGTGTTTCTTACCTGTTATTAACAGCTTTTTTTCTAGTATTGTTTCTCATTACCAATGATAATAAGAGAAAAGAAACTAATCATCACCTATAATTTTTTATTGTTGAAATATCTCTGTCCTAATGAGTAGACAAGAAAAGTGAAGATTTATCTATAACATTATTTAAAATGCCATCAGTATTAGGAATAATATCAATTTTAGTGACCGTCAGACTTACTTAATCCCGCAGCACTGAAGTTGTTGGAGCTTTGGCCATTTAACATGAGTGCTGGAGTACAAAAAGAGATTCTAAAGCAGTAATATTGCAGCGTATATTTTCATTGAGGATCCTAGGCTGACCCTGCATTCATAGTTTAAGTATGTGCTAAGCTTTTTTTCTTTTATTTCAAGGGAATGAGCCATTTTTGGTGGAAATATTTGGTAAATAAACTAAATGGAGGAGAAAGAGCAAATCTGTTAGCTGCTGTTTTCTTGTATCGACTCTTTTCTTTTTTTCTCTTAAAGATAGCTATTTAGTCCATTAGTGGATTTCTTTCCCCTTCCAGGCTGGCTTCCTGTAGGTTTCACTGTGGAGTAGCAGGTGTACAATTCCAAAGTGTCTTTACAAGTGGCTCAGCAGGGCTTCCTGTGCCGTACATTCACTGGAGACAGCTCATCTGTTTAATCCTTATGTTTTAGTCAACCTTTCTTATTATGCGGACGGGGCTCCCATGCTCAGCTGGATTTTGACTCTCAGAATGAATTGATGGAGCTCTTTGATCTTTGCTGTGTATTGCATCTGTTTCATCTTTCATCTTAATGCATGATCTTCCTAACTCCTAGCTAGTGCTTTTTTTTTTTTTTTTTTTTCCTTTTCCGCTTGAATCCATCGATTTTACTTTGTTCTTTTTGGTATACCTTTTTACGTGCGATGAACTTGATTGCACAACTTTAACATAATGATAATTAAGTTGGTAAGGGTGTTTAAAAACACGGGCAAAGACCCAGACAGCCGTGTTTATTTAGGGTTCGCACTTAGTGTTTTAGAGCCTTGATCAGAATCCTTAAATAAGATCCATACGTTTCTTTACAAACTTGCAGATTATTGCACCTGGTATTTGTGATAAATAGGGGAAAATACCAAAGAATCATAGGATGTGACAGTGTATACGTCTGGAGTAGCTTGCTACTGGGTATCGACACTTGAACTACAGCAGCATTGAGCAGCATTCTGCAGAACCGGTGTAATGCAGTACTTTCCTGGGGTATAGCACCTCGACAGCCTAACATGTGAGCATATGTTTAAGTTTGTTCCTTCTAGGGGCACTGCTTAAATTCCTGTTCAAAATTAAGCAGCTCCTTAGGTACTGTTAAGCAGGGATACTTTTCCTTAACTGGGGGTTTAGTCTGCTCCAGTCAGTTTTGATTAAAGACATTTGAAGTTCCATGTTCTAGCTCACTTAAATGGTGAGTTACACTATGTTTTGGGTTTTCTTTTTTTTTTTTTTTTTCCCTACATTTAAATATGACAACCAGCAAGGGAACAATTTTGATTATACTTTTTAATTGAAACTAACTATCAACAGAGCATTTTATAATGGTATGTTTGATTCCTGCACTTACACAATAGGGTTTAAATTCCCTTCTCAAAAATATTTAAATCAATGTTCAGTTTTAAGTGAGAGTAGCAATTTAATTTTTCTAGTGATCATCAATGCTAGAATGGCAAGAGCATTTTCAAGTGAGTAAAGAGCTTTTGGACTGCAACAGCTAAAATCTTAAGGAGTCTTTGCTCATAACAGGTTTGACATATTTCACTGCAGTCCAGCATCTTACATACATGGCATACTCAGAGCTATTTCCTATTTTGCTCCATATACCGGTCATATTTTTCTCTTAGAAACCCATTGGGAATAGGCAACATCTGGGAATTGAAGTTTTTGTGGGATGGTTTTGTTTTGTTCTTCCTCAGGAGAGGGCTCCTTATGCAGAACTTCCACCTGCCTGTTTGGTGTGGTGAAGCCTGGGCAGTTGATACGTGCTTCTCCATTTACAATCCTTCAGTGATGCTTCTTTGGTCAACTACATATGACCCGTTCAGTCAGATTACATGGGAATCTTTTAATATCTTCATGCAAATACCATCTTTATAAAGTGAAAAAAAGCATAAAACACTAATTTTTGGGAAACAGCAACATTTTTCCTTTTGAACTTGTTAGGCTTTATTGAAAAGGAAGAGAGCAGCATGCAGAATGGACTTGAACATCTGGAAGATTTGGGTAGCCATGTACTTTTGGCAGCTTTGAAAACTTCAGTGACATATAACAGTCCTGTATTCCTTATCGCAAGACTTTGCAACATGTGCCTTTTGGAAATGGGCCTCACAAAATGACTAATGTTAGGCTTGATTTCACTGTGGCATGGGTAGATACCACTGTTCCTAAAAATAATTTCTGTAATGGTACAATACAACTACATCCGCTGCTGCTGCAAAAAAAGATAATTTGATCATTTTTGCATGGTATAATAAATAGCTCCCCTCCAAAACGAACAAACAAAAAAACCCCCCAAAACCCAAACTATGCTTCTCTTACTGTTAGACCTTCTTCTTTTAGGTACTGCTTGACATAAGACTCTATAAAAGCATGCTGTCCTCCGATACTGAAAATAATAGATAACAGCCATTTCTGTATAGTCCAGTTTTAGAGTATATAAGAAAGAAATTTAGATTTGGGAAAAAAAATGATTACTGACTTGGCCTCCTTGTTCTCTTCTTTTTTTTTAATTTGCCTTTGGAGCTATTGCCTTTTAACTGCTCTGAAATTAATCAGGTGTAAAGTATTATCTGTCAGGAAATTAACTAATTGTATTGAAAGAAGCTCATTAAGTCAATCTGGAAAATTATTAAAATCCTGAATGCCCATGTTGGGCAGTTTCACAATTTGAGACCTACCTTTGGAGAATACAGACCTAAAATTTAACTACATTAACTCTTTTACTTTTTAGTTAAAGAATGAATCATAAACAGACAATTTTAGTGTTATGGGCTATTGTTTGTTGGGGTTTTGGGGGGATTTTTTTTTTTTTTTAATTTCCTGTCAGTTGGGTGTTTTAGTTTATCTCATTTTGATTGAATCATTGCAGGTACAACCTTTCTAATGGGTCAGGTACCAGAGTTTGTTTCTGCCACATTATTAGTGTTTTACATGCTTCAATTTTATACAGACAAAATGGATTCTTTTAGGAGGCTACTTCCAGCTGTAAGTGCATTTTTTATTTTGGGAAAAAAAAATATAAAATGACACATTAAAAATAAGTACCATATAATCTAAAGAGATTGTGTTGCTGTAACATGGCAGTATGTTTTTCCCAACATATTTTGTGTTCATTGTCTCCAGAATAAGCATTTGTTTAATTCAGTCATCATTTCATTCTGTGTTTGTGTGTGTCTCTTTGTCTGTCTACCATTCCAGTTCCAGTTTACCGTGGGTGGGAACTTTTGCACAGGAGAAGCTTCCAGGCTTTTTAGCCACAAAATTGGGAATGAATTTCTGCACACAAGTTTCTTGCAAAATGGTGCAAACCCTGCCTTTAGGGAAGAGCTGTTGCCAGCTCCCAGAGCCATGGCGCTCAGATGTCTCATTTGACCAAGTAAGGGGCTCTTTCAGAAGGTGCTTTATAGATGAAAAAAATATTTCCATTAAGACAATGCAAGCTTTTTATTGTTTCATCTTTACAGAATGATACAAACAAAACTCTCTAATCCAGAATTGTTAGCAGCCTGAATGTGAATGGATGACTTGCCTTTTTTTTTTTTTTAATATAATAGTTTTTATAGATTTCGGCACATTCTTAGTTTCTTATTCACATGAGCTTTCCTGTATTACAGATACATTGTCAGTTATTTAACTGTGCATTCTTGGTACTGATTTTTGTCATTCTGCAACACAGGAGAACTGTGTTGAAATCTTGTCTAATGTGTTGCATTAAGCCATCCTGATATTTCATGTACTAAGTAAACTTCAATGCCATGTGTGGGCAGAGGTTGGGAGAGTATACCAGGAAAAAATTGCTCTGTGCTTGCCCTTACCCTTTTTCCTGAACACCTGCTACTGGACATTGTCAAAGGCAGGCTCTGAGCCAGTGTATATATTCTTACTGACCAGTTTAAAAAGAGATATGTCTGACTACTAGTGTAGGTAACAGAATAACAGAACATTGGTGCAAGAAAAAGAGAGTGGCAAGGAAAACACCTCACAGTTTTCAGGCTCGCCTGCAGCTGGTCACAGCAGAATAGAACAACAGTCCTTTAGTTCATGTGTACTGACAATACTATTGCAGGATAAAACTGGACCTGTTTATCATGACGCAGGTGAAGAAATGGTCTGTTTCCCCTTTTTCTTTCTTGGTCAGTTCCTAGAATGTAAGCAAGATTGTTTTTCTTCCAATGCATTAATGTTTCACCTCTATTCATTCTGCGTGAAGGATTGACACAACATGTGGCCTCTTCACATCTGCCTCATGGCGCTTCCCCCTCAAGAAGATACGCGTGACCTTTGCAGACATTGTTCTGCACTGTGAAACTTTACGGTTTCGTTCTTTTCAGCGGAATATATGTGCAGTTTATGATGCAGGCTAACTCTTGATTTGCACTGCTAAAAATAAAATAATAATTAAAAAAAATCCGTGACTATTTTTGACGCATATGATGTGCCAAAATGAGAAACTATACCATAAGCTCTCTGTCGGTAGCTACATATGCTCTTTCTTGGAATGAGGGAGGAATCGGTGAGTGAGAGGGTCAGTGTGTCGCCGAGCCTTCAAAACTCCTGATTTCAGGAAGAGGACGACTGCAGAGGGACATTGCTTCTCAGACCCAGGCTCTGCCACATGTGGTCCCCTAAACCTGCTGCCCGGCATCTGTGCACCATCCTGCCTTGGCTTCATGCCCTTGTGTTGCTTCTTTCCTTCTCCTAGTTTGTGTGTTGTAACACAGTCAAACATGTAGGCTCTTTATTAACTGACAGCCGCTGAACATTAAAAGTTAATTTAAAAGCCCACTGGATTACAATGTGAAGAGTATTCCTTTCATTACATTGCCCATTATTTTAAATGTATAATTTACATATATTATCGCTTAATTTCACTTAATTTTTTGTAATGAGGGTCTGAATGGAAGATTTACAGGATTTACTAGAGTACAAATGGAAGGTTTATTAGACAGGCATTTTTAAGGTTAAGCTTATGAATAGCTATACATAACTTTAAAACTAAACTCGTTTATATCAATCTCGGGTTGTGAAATACTATTGATCAAAGTGTTTTAGAATATTCTTTTTTTGCTTTAGGTCATGGATCTTACTCTTTTCTATGCTTCCTTCTAGGTTGATTTTTTTTTTTTTGGTAGCAACTTTCTATGTTCTGTGAGTGCAGCAAATATTGTGGAAATCCTGGAGTAATCTTGTTTTTACCAGAATAAACCTCTCCTTTGAGCCTGGACCACCATTATTATGGTCATGGCTTATCTTTTTTTAAACTGGATGTGCTTTAGGTTAACTGGGGCCTATCCTTTGCTGTACCACCCTCCCTTCTAAGGAAATTTTTCTTTTACGTGACCCTGAGTTTACTTTTCCTTTCTCCTCCTATACCAAGTATGTTGTCTAGTTGCTTCCAGAGAGGTCTTTCTGTACTTTCTTCTTTGTGTATTCTCTTTGATATGTTTCCTTTTCTCTGAACCTCTTGTTGTATAGATGATTTGGTAATTCTCATTTTTTTTGTCCCAATGGAGGGAAAAAAAAGCAAAAAATGGCTGCTTTTTCAAAAGGTTTAAGGAAAATGAGGGCCAAACTACCCAGAGGAGATGCCCTGCCCTCTTGAAAGAATTACATATGTAATTCATACATATGTAAAAGAATTACATATGTAATTGGGTTCATCTCATAACTTTTGCTATTTATGTTGCTTTTGCCTTAGCCAATTCATAGATTAATAGAATAATTCAGGTTGGACGAGACCTCAGGAGGTCAGCTCGTCCAACCTCCTGCTCCAAGCAGGATTAAAATTGAATTCAGACCAGTTTTGTACTCTGCATGATAGCCAATAGAGAGAGCAATACATCCATTGGACGAGTCATTCCACCAGTATCTAACTATGGAAATGGGTATAATAATTCATGCTCAGCAGATCCCTGTCATGCTCTCCTTCATCCTAGTGGTGACAGAGGAGAGCTTGGCCACCACACTAGTTGCCTTGTTTATAATAGCTGAGGCTAGGTGAGATTAATTCCATATTTTTCCACGGTGAACTCTGAAGTAATGAGAAAGAAAAAGTGCGAGTGAGACAAAAGCCTTATGTACTTATTGGAAATGGACAAATACAAGTGCTGCTAGGGTGTACCAAGTTTGATCCTTCTTTCATGCTGCTCTGAAGTAACTTTCAATCTGGACCTGTCAGAGACCATCCTGTTTGTTTTCCAGTTCTGCTGGCTCAGATATGTTCTGACAGCTTACAAACCTGGTCAGGTCTATGCTGGTGGCTGAGTGGAGATACTACTATGGATAGGCTTATGTATCATCTGATGCGTTTTGTTCACCTTCTAGAAAAATGAATCAGTTGTTACGGCAGCCTCCTATTTGTGTGTCCTTCTCAAGTCATTTGTTCATTTCCTATGCTCAGTTATTTCCTCTTGCCTTAAAGCTCTGTGCTAGGATCAAGACTACTTCTTCATATTTAAAGGCTGTCTAAAAAAAGTAAGATGTGATTCCAGTACAGCAATAGAAATGAGAAGGAATAATGCACAAAGGACTTTCTTAACTTCTGAGTAAAATCTTCTTGGTGGCAGATATTTTAATAAAGTGAATTAATCATTTTAGTTGGGCTAGGACTGAGCTTTCTAACGGTGTGTCTGCCATTGCATTGGTGACAATATGGTGTGGAGGTATTTGAGCTAGATCTCAACTTGTTAACAATTTGAGTATGGGTAGCAGCGCAGAACTGGCGCAGTCTTCAATATCTGCCTGAGAAGCTGGGTGAATACTTGATCAGTCATCCAAAATGACTGGAGTGATGGCATTACATTGGAGGATGTAATTTATTTTCCTGCCCTCATCCTTTCCAACAAATATCAGAAAGCGATTAGTTGTGTTTTGACCAGTAATGAACAGCATAATGATTCCTGTATTTGGCCTCATAAACTTTCCGAATGAGACAGTTACATAAAAGAAAAATTTGACTTCTGAAAGGCAACGCAGGTTCTCGCATCACTGTAATTTCAAGGGAGTGAGGTCAGGGTATAATTCTTACTCCCACAAGCTGCTGTTTTCAAACTGTCGCTATTTTCTGTTTGGATTGTGAAAATATTTGGATTGTTTGGATTTGGAAAGTGTGAAAATTTTATCTGAACTGTATGTGAAAACTTTGAAGAAAAATGTATTGTTTTCAATGGATTTACTAAAAGCAGTGCTAATTTTATGCTGCCAAATTGTATTCTTGTTTGAGATTGAGACAGTGTTGCTGTATACTACCTTTAATATTGAACTAGCCTTAAATTAAGGTGAAGTAAACATAGGATCACATTCTCTGAAAGGATATGGTTGTGGAAAAGCAGTCTTTGGTCCAAGTGCCAGGGCAGCCAGTGTACTGTGAATCCAAAAGTGGTCATAAAAATTTTTGCATGTCCTTATAAATTTGTATTAATTGACTCATGTACTCCGGTCTAATTAGTTAAATGGAACTGTCAGCAGGCATTTTGAAATGTACCAAGTTGGGGTTTTTTTGTACCAGAATGAGTTATTGGGATGGCATTTACACTATTGTAACCCTTGTTTCTACTTTACATGAATTACCTTCTAGTACTTTGCAGTGTATTTGGATTGTAAAAAAAGGTCTTACGGCAGGAGCGCAAGGTTGTCCAGTGCTGCTGTAAATGAAAGATTGCCCAATGTTCCTGTAAATGAAAGATTGTTCAATGCTGCCGTAAATGAAAAGCTGAAACATATTATTGTTTTCTAGAATGATGCTAAAATTAACTACCAGCTCAAATTGTTAGGATGCTTTTATATTTTGGGCTTATAATGTATTTGCATGTTTAACCTTCTCAAAGTGTAGGCTTCACTAGTTGGCATTTATAGACGATCAGACTAGTTGAGAGGAAGATGTATACAGAGAAGCCTTTAATGGTAGCTAACTGCTTCTGTGGGCCCAATTAAGACTATCCAACTGTGAAACACAGTCCCCTGAGTAACGGTGCAGTCGGCTTGCCTCTGTTTTTTGAGGTGGGGGGAAGGAGGCCTGGAATAAGGGAATATCCAGTGCAGCTGTGAAGAAAAAAAAAAAAATAAGAGTTCTCTTAGAGAGAAAAAAAAACAACCAACCAAACAAAACCCCCCACACCAAAACCAAAAAAAGAAGCAACCTTCAAACTTTTGGTATGCAGTATTAATAAAGGTTGAGGTCAGCTTTACGTATGCACCACATTCTAGACTTGACGCCGTAGTAGCTGTGCCTGAGATCTGGACGTGTTGTTGGTCCAAAATCAATCTTGTCGCTCCTCAGAAGTCAATGAGAGATAATAAGTACTATTCACCTGATTGCCTTCCTGTTCTGAGACAGCTGGTGACGCTTGTCTTCCTGATAACCAGGAGTTTCAGATCTAAGGCAGGGATAAAGAAAAGCTGGGAGCTTGCTGAATCTAAATTTGACAGTCGATGGCTGTGTAGAGGGTCAGGAGGGATAGAATCTGTGACACGTATAAGAAAGGAACAAAATTTATCTGCTCTGGTTGCAATGATTAGATGTCTCTTTGTCTGGCTTTCTTACAGTGTATGATTGATTGTACCCGCCAGCTGGCTAATATCATAATTAACAAAGTTGCTACCATGTCTGAGAAGTTTAATCGAAAAAATTGCCGGCAGTATGATGCCATTGTCACAGAGATCACAAGCGCTGCAGTGTCGACTTTTGTACTGGTGGAGCCGCAGGACTATGTAGATGTGCTGAGAAGTCGTTTGCTGGGATAACTAAAGGTATGTTTCTTTCCCCGTACATTTCTCCCCTGTTTGTTCTTTTGAAAAATGAAGTAGATGGTCCTTTGATGGTATCTTTCATTTCAGGGTGCCACGTGAAGCTATTCTGTGGTATTTTAAAGCAGTTGCAATAGCAATCTAGAATATGTTTTATCAATGCATCAAAAGCTGAATAATCAAAAAAGTTCAGTGCTACTCACCCTTTCTAAGTGGTCTTCGCTGCCTTGCCAGATGCTTTTTGCAAACAATACAGATGCGGTTGTTTTCATAGCTAATTTTCCCAGTTGGAGGAACTACAAATGCTGTTGACAGTCTATGTTCTAGGAACTCGTAGTTCAGTTTGGGTTTATGTTTTTTGTAATCTTTCTTTTCATTCATTGCTTCAAGTTAGAATGTGATTTAGAAGGCAAAAAAAAAACCCGGGGAAAACCCTGTATTCTTGCATTCGTAATTCAGCGTTAAAATATCTTGCTAAAATATTCGCTTTTGTATATGCATATTTGTGTGTGTGTGTGTGTTTGTGTGTGTGAAATGAGAGCAGCGTCGGTGCCGTTAGCTGGAGAGCCACTTTGCAACACCTTTGTAAAATATTGCCTGAGAATCTCACTTATTCCTTTTGTACGTTTACCTAGTTTTCCAAGTTAAAAATGATTCCGCTGAGCTCTTCTTCCCTGCAATTGTATTTTTACGTGTGTGTGTGTGTGCACTGCGTGGTAGTTCAGTTATGCTCTGGAGTATGTGTTGAAAATGCCAGCCTGACATATTGCTAATGAGTGTGCATATTGACAGTGACGGGGGCGTGTGTCTGTCTGTGTGCCATATATTAAAACAAAAAGAGGAGAGAGACGGAGACAGAGAGAGACAGAGAGACAGAGAAGGAAATATTGGGATGGGAAAGAACAGTTTATTTACATTACGGTATGTCAAAATGTTATTATGGCTAAAAAATCCATTTTAAATAGACATGAGATGGCATATGACGGTTCCTTCTCTTTCTCACAGGAGCTAATATGGCCATGGTAGGAGAATAAGGGAGACCCATTTATTTTGGTGGTATTAGTATTTTTCTGCCCAAGTAATTTTGACTTTTTGGTACCAGTTTCTAAAATTTGGGAAATGAATTGTTTGCATTGTGTTTCAGTTCTGTAATGAGCTCTCCCTGAGTTTTCTGTTGCTCTTCTTCTCTGTGTCTTTACAGGTAAACTAGTTCTGAGCATTCAGATGAAATTGTTACAGTAGACTTTTGAAGGAATGTATTGCTGTATAGCTAACGTAGCTGATGTTTATTTAAAAACAACATATTTCGGGGATGCACTCTTTTCTATTTTAAAATTTTCTGGTTAGAGCTAAATAATTTTCTAGTTCTGAGCTGATATTATTACAATGGTGATTTAAAACTAATCCTGACTTGAATTTTTCAGAGAGAATTTGCAGTTCTCAGTCAATTCAATAGCAGATAAATTATTTTTAATTAGTAGACCAAATTGGAAGTACCAACTAAAATATTTGTTTCTTTATTTCTTTATTTGTTAGCGGGCTATGTCTCAAAACAGACTTTTGTTTTGTGAGGAAATACTTTTTTCCAGGCCAGAAAAATATTCCTATCATCATGATTAATCCTATCGTCAGTACCGGATTCTAGGTTTTAACTTATCCTTTGTAAATCTACTGCTTTTCAAGAGCTGCTAAGCAAAATTAAAAATCTATATTTTGTTTTGAATAGAAAATGCTGTGAACAGTGGCAAAATAGATTAGTATTGTGATTGCAGACAATAGGGAAGATTAAGTTACTAAAACAGTATATTGTTGTTCTAAACTAAACCCTGTAATATTTTGTGTAATTGAGACTTTGTGCATTGTTAGAACTCGGTTGGAGTATCAAACGGTTGTGAGGATTAGAGCAGACAACTAAAGCAATGTCACAGTAGATGTGGCTGGTTTTTAACAGGATTATCTTCTGAGATGTGTAGAAATGAGCTCTTGTAATAGTTTCGGAGGAATTAATAATTTTAGTAAAATGTTAATGGCAAATGTGCTAATGTAAAGAGTTAGAAGATTAGTGATGCATTCTTTTGCATGGAAATAAGAATATAATAAATGTCCTGCAGGTGACTGAAGCTACTGCAATTTTATTGAAGATTAAAGTTTGATTGACCTTTGCTGAGGTGATTAACCCTTCTGAAATTAAAAGCCAGTGGTAAATTATTCTGTCCAATTTAAATGCAAACACAGAACAGTATGCTGTGTCATTCAAGTGTAAGAGAAAAAAATGTTTTAATTTTCCTTTTGCACTCAGTGAGATGTGATTGCAGACGGCGTGCGACTGGGCTCTGGTAGAACTGGCCAGTGGCAACCTGCCTTTGCTCTGCTCGTCATCACCGGAGCAGCCGCGCCACGGGAACGCTGAACTTGAGAGCAGCCGCCTGCAACGAACCCTCACATGCAGGAATGTCGGCAGGAACGCATGGAGGCACGTCAGCGAGGTAAGCAGTGAAAATCACTGTGGATATGCTTTATCTGCTAGTGTAGACCTTGGGCCGGCTGACACATGGACGAGCGGGCAGCGTAACACAGGTGAGCATTCCTGTCCAGCCTTGCAAGGCAGCTCACCGGAGCTGGGTTGCTTACCTGTGCGAGCTGTTGCAGAATTAGAAGTAAAGCTGCATGTGTGTTGTACTTTGTGTTGTTTTTTCCTTCTCCCTAACCCTTGAAAGTCAGGTTTACAAGCTTGCAGAACTGCCCTTTTTGACTGACAGAGCACTTCCTCAAGAGCAGGCTAAGTACAGGTGTGGGAATCGCTGCGCTGCTTAAATGTTGCGATTCCAGTCCTTCCTACTAAATGTGCACAAGTGGCTTCTTAGGTTGGAGCTGGTACATCATGCTGGATGGGTAGGATCAGGACACGATCTTAGCAGTTGACTAAAGCCCGTGGGATTACTTGTGTGTGTAAAGTCATGCAGATGGTCATCGGCGTCGCTGTGCCTACGCTACTGAACAGCCTTTGAGAACCTAGAAAGTTAATTTCCAATAGATTTTATAATTCTCTTTCACATTACAGTTGGTATCTGTGTGTGCAAACTTTATTAATTAATATTAAATTGGAAAGGCCTCAGCGATACGCTTGCTGCATTTTTTATGAATCTTTCATTAAAAGTTGAGCACTTCGAAATTCCTCCCAGAGTATCTGCCTTGCTCTTTATTTTTTTTAACAGACAAATGAATGTCAGGGCAGTGGTTTGTTTTGTAATGAATGACACTTAATTTTCCTGGAGTAAGAGATCAGTGTGTTGTTATAAAACAGCATATTGTCTAAAAGCAGTTACGGAGGACTATAGTGACTCTCTGAGGGCTTAACTTTACACTGACTAGAACCATTATAACTGGATCCATTTTAAATTCACATTTTTTTATTGCTTTTGGTAAGAAATGATGTATTTGTTAAAAGCCTTGCACCAAAATAGCAGTAAATTAGAAGCAGTTTAGTTACCTGAGGTTGGTTCAGTTTGCATAAACAAGCCGTTGAAGCATCACTCTCTCCTTCCTTCGCATGCCGGTCCAGGGAGGGAGGCGAGTGGGTCAGGTCTGCACCCAGGGCTCTTCGTGGTCCTTGGCACACAGTGTACTGGATCAAACTACGACCTTTTTCTTCCCCCCCCCCACCCCTCACCCCCTTCCTCTCCCTGAGTTCACCTCTCTCTGACCGCCTGGGAAGAGATAAAATGGCTCTTTGAAGGCTTTTTCTTGCATGCCAGCAGCAGTAGTGCTGGGAATTGGGCTGAAGGGCAGAAGGGCTACTGCCATTGATTGGCCTTGAGTGGACTTTCTGCCTAGTAAGATTTCCTATTATTTCATGCAGCTGTAAAGCATTAAAATGATAATGAATGTGCTATCTGCATTCCATATTCAGTTTTCCTCCTCACATTTCATAAAGGAAGGCTTCATATTGCATCTGTCAAGGTAGGGAAGTCCAAGGAATTGCAGTTCAGAAATTAAGGACCCTGAGGTAGCGGCTCACTTCTGTCTTGTCTTTTCATTTACACTTTAAACAGCCTTCAGAGACATGGGCTGCTGCTTCTGGGACCCCGTGAAGAAAGTGAGGAATAGATAAAAGCTAAACTTGTGGTGGAGTGACCTAAATGGAACAGCTGGCAAAAGTATAGAGGGGATCCTCCAGGGTACTGAATTATACCTTCAGGCTTGGATTAGTAGGATGTTTAACAAAGAGATCCATTTGCCAAAAGGATCTCTGCCTGATTTTTAATTATGGAACTAGCACTTCCTTCAACATTTGTAAATTATTGAGCTTTTTTTTCCTCTTGTAAGGTGTAGAGTACTTTGGGCTCTTGCTTCTGCTTTCCTCAAACTAAAATTGTTGCATTTTCTTGATTTAACCCTATGAATACCAGGGACATGAAACATTTCAATGGTTTTTATGTTATGAATAACAAGATGCATGCTCTATAGACAAAATAATATGAACTTTAAATATTTATTGTTTTGCTTATAATCCTGGAATGCTTTTGAGTGCTTGGAGTATGATGAAACTTTTCTTTAAATTTAGGAAAACAGTATTTATAGGATGTTTTTAGTCATACATATCCATCGTATTTTAGTTAACAATAGTAGGTATATAGCACCCAACTTATTTTTTTTAAATTTTAGTAGCTAGATGTCTCCATCCCATTGCCTATTTTACAGTAGAGCAATGCAGGAGAGAAAAAAGAGTGGGGCTGCATATGTGAGAAATTCCTATTGTACCAGCCAACTTTCATACGACATTTTCTTTTTTGAGATATCCATTATGCCCTTGTCTGTTATCAGCTAATACTGCCATACATTTATTAAACCTCAACACCAAATAAAAATTCCACATTGCAAGAAATAATGATACTCTAACACCATATAAAGTTTTCAAATGGGTGGCGCATCAGGACAGTTCAAGATGAAGTAATAATGTACGCTATATATGTGTTCAGTGAAGAGATGATCCTTAATGTGTCTGTTTATATTTACCAGTATAGTCAGGCAGAAGAGACAGGGCAGCATAGTAAAATATTTCTGGAAAGTCTGTTGGAATACTTGCTATATCTGACTAATTTAGGCAAAAAAGTGCTAACAGGGTGGGTGGCAGGGAGAGAGGCTAGGATGTTGTCACTGTACTCACTTCCTACAGAGTATAACATCTAAAATAAACACTGTTAGTCATTACACCTTCTGTTTTGCTCCTTCGAAAAAGCGTTTCCTGAACAGGGCAAGTTCTTTCAAAGGCAGGTCACATAAGATTGTTTTGATGATATTCACTGTATGTCAATGTTAATAAGCAGTGTGAGAGATCGGACAGCTGCTTAGTGTGTGGTATGACACATAGGTGAGTGTTTCTCTCTTGCAACAGAAAAATGGAAAAAAGGTGAAGTTATAATGTTGTTTCCCATTGCCCCCAGCAAGGATGGCATAGGGAGCTGCATATACTTTTAAGTTAGTCTGATAATTGGTTAGAAATGGTCTTGTTCAGCATTCTACCATTTCACTACATTAGCAGTAGTCACTGTGATTATTTGAATAGAAAATACTTCAAAATTTTATTTCTTCCACAAGCTTTCTTTTTCTTCTGAACTCTCTGTCAGTATTCTCTCAATATTCTACTCTGCCAATAGCTAAATGAAAATTGGAGGTTTGATACCCTTTTAACTACAGTATATGTTAAACATTTTTCATATATTTTTGCATAATAGAACAAATCACTTTTCTATACAGAGAAAATGTTCTGAATAGTGATACATGCACGGTGCTGCATATGATTGCAAAACACACTGCAATTTCAATAACTATATAGGGTTAGACCTTAAAGTTCTAAGAATTTTTTTTCTTTACACTGAAGTTTTTAGCAAAAGCTACATATTCCATATACAATGCAAATCTACACATGATGAAAATGCATTGTATATCCCTCCCCAAAAGTTACCCTGAAATCAGGGCAGAAGATACGTGCTGACTAGTCTGAGTAAATGTATTATGCCAGTTTGGAAGTAAAATTTGTCTTATTTATTTGTTTTGGGAAGAATACATGAGCTGGAAGTAGGCAAAAATGGTAGATTCATTTTAGGCTTCTGTTAAAAATCAGTAATTGCCTAGGCATTTTTTTTTGTCAGTCTTACAATTTGTGGAAGATTAGCTACAAGTTGATAATTGCATTTTTTGTCCATCAGACTTGTGTAGTTTTCTGAAAGAGTGCATAACAGAGAACTGAATTTGAATAACTTGAATAGCTGCATATGAAAACTCTTGGAGTATAATGTTACAATGAACATTTCTTTCCATTTCAATAGAAATGAAAATTCTGCTATGAATATACAGTTTCTTACACTGTTTTAATGGTTTTTGTAGTTTTTGGAGGGTTTCAAATTCTGGTTTTGGGGTGAGGGGAAGGGAAGGAAAGGATGTGAAACTTGTAGTTCTTCTGGTAAAACTGCGTAGGTCAAGGCAGAATGTTTCTGAAGTATTTACTACTTTACATTCTTGAAATGGGTGGTGGGAGAAATTTCTAGAAGTTTTTCTTTAAAGTAAACTAAAATATGCCTTCTTTGAAGAAATTAAATTGAAAATGAAGTGAGGGCATTTTCATTAAAAATTGCCTGACTGCAAATGAGAACAAGTTGGACCATTATGTTCAACAGTTCAAAAACTGCTTGAGGAAACATTAACTTTTAAAGTCCTGTTTGAATAATCACTAAACCTTTAGCCAGAAATGAATCCATTTTTCCATATAGAAACACTGAGGAAAACATTTATATGAAAAAATATAGTCCAATTTCTGAAAATACAGACCAATTAGTGAGATTTAATTTAGATATTTGTCACTGAGTATGCATCACATATATGTTAGAGCTGATTTACCATTATTTCCTTGTCTTATTTGGAAAAAGAGACTCCTACTTATTGAAATATTACTGAAGAATCTAGCTTTCCCCACAAATTACACACTTTTTGCATAAATGTGCCTAATTACCTGAATTCAGTTTTGATTAGCAGTGTTAATTGATGCAGCTGTGGATGGGCTCTGTTTACCTAAATTACCATGTGCAAACAGCAATACGTCTGAAAGTGAATATGCTAAACTGAAAATACTAATTAGCTAAGACAGATTGTTATTCAAGTCACATCTCAGAGCTTTTTAATGAAAGCCTGAATGTGTCAGGGCTTTATGATATTCAGACAGAAATGTCTATATTACATATGATTTCTAAATTTAATTCATGGGAACAGATGGGATGTCGGCCGGGGTTCTTCTCCATCGCTTCCAGTATTAATGTGAATATTTTACTCTACTGGAGACATTTTTGAGTGTGTGTATGTGAGAGAGAAAGAAGTGTGAGAGAGAGAGAGAGGAGGGAGGAACTCATTGTGTGCGTTGACAATGTGCCAGCCAAGAACATCTAACTGGTCTATTTTTGACCAACATATTTGCAAATTATAGCCACCTACTTTCCCAGAATGAAGATAAACAAACTATTTTGCAAATCTAATAAAGCTACATAGTAAGTGTAATAGAACCAAATAACAGAAAGGTTAAACAGATCTCAGTAACAGAGAGATCTTTTGAAACAACAGAGATTTTTTGTTTTGCAACAATAACAAAAATATGTCAGTTTTTGATATAAGAGGAGGATTGGGCTTCGTATTTCAAATTGTTGTAGAAAGGCTTTTAATTACATTAATCTGTGTTGTGAAATACAAATAGGAATTATTTTCTCAATTTTATTTAGAACAGTACAGATTTAGGTATTGAGATAATGCACTTAATCCCTCTTAATAGTTCTGTTGGATGCAAAACTGCAAGTAAGTGAAAGTAGTATAAAAGAATATCTAGAGCATATACATTGACTTAAGTGTTCTTAATATAGATCAGCAGCTGTACCGCATATGCCCAGTCTTCAATCTATTTATTCTTACTTTTGCTTCAGAGCTTAAATACTCAGAGGTCAGCTCCCATGTGAAACTCAGTAATTCCATCAGAAGCTTTTCCCACAATGTCTTGTCAAAATGCAAAGCAAGGATTATAAGTACTGTGCCTAACTATTTGTACCAAAATAATAGTTACAGTTGTAACATTCTCATTTTCATATTAGGACAATTCTTGCATAAATGTTCTCAAGATATCTGTAACAATCCTAATTCAATGTAGGAAGCTATGGTTATAGTTATAAAAAGTGTTAAATTTTTTGACATAAATTGGTCAGAATCTATTTTCTTGTGTGTTGCAATGGGGGAGCTCTTTTAACTCCATTATTCCACAGTTATGGTGAATATGGTGAATAGAATTTGGCCTGGTTAGTTAATTTTGGGAACACAATACTCCTTTTTCAAAAGGTTCAATAGTTCTGGTTTTGTGTAAGTTGACATGTAGAGCTGATCATATTTTCTACAAGCAATTATCTAAGCTCCTAAGCTTTATACCTGAATCCTTTAGTCATGCCCTCTTGTACTTCATTGGTGTAGGCTTTTCAGATGGAACATATTTCTAAATAAATCAGCCACAGATACCTGCATTGTTCAGCTGGCAATTAACTGAGCCTAAAGAGGAGAACAGTAATGGTACAAGTCAGGTTTGGACCACTATGATAAAAGAATCACTTCATTCCTATTACAGTTGCAAAATGTGAGTGATCCTCTATAATAACTGTCTCTTCAGTCCAGACATCTGACCTAGTAAAGAGCTTTTATCCCAAATAAATCATATTTATCAGGAGTTCTGAGTCATAAAATGTTATACGAGACCATTTAATGACAAGTACTCCACCACCCTCAACAGAGCTTGACTTCTTATGCAAGGTGTAGCTCAAAGAGTAAATGAGAAAGAGAAGCATCAGCTTCTGGAGCATGGAAAGGGAAAGAGGCAGACACAGAAATCCAAACTAGTTTTAAGATGGAGCTTGAAAAACTCATGAAAAAATGCATCCAATGATTGCTTTCACTAGTGAAATACTGGAATAAATTATTTGGAGACAAGCTCTTCTGGGCAGGTGGTGATCTTCAAGTAGACTGGTAGATGAAAGGAAGAACAGATTAATCCGTTGTTTAAAAGAATCTACCAAGGCCTTTTTTCAAGAAAATAAGGTAGCAAGTTCCACAGAAAGGTCTTAAGAAAGCCAGCACTTGATGCAGAAAATCTCTCCAAACTTTGACCTTTACTCAACCATCATATGAGAGCAAAATCAGTGAGAAAGGAGTCTGCAGTATTTGCTTTTAGCCTTCAGAATAGGAGTTCAGGCCAGAATCTTAGTGGCAGCAATAGCAGATGAACTATTTGTGAGAACATACAGAACCTAAATGATATTTCTGCCTCTCTGTAACCTTTAATTCAGTTGATTGATCAGCTGTTACTCAGGGCACCTACACGATATAGCTGAAAAAGTTGGCTTAGCATTACAGTGGGTTCTTGTTTCCATCCAACAAACTAAAGATGTGTTTGGTATCTTCTGACACCCAAAAGCAGTCACCCGCTGGGTCCAAACTATGCATTCTACAATTTATGCATAAGTTTGCTTAGTAAAGAGATCCAATAATGTTAGTAAGATTGTATTATCTCTTTCTTTAGGCTTTGCACTCTAATTCTCAAATTAACCAGTGTCTTATGAGTTGTGCAGTCAACCTCCAAATAAGAAGGGCAAAAAAAATCATGCAGGAAAAAATAAGATAGTGTCATGTGTAATTCCCTGTTTTGTTATTATTTCTCAAAAAGAATCTTCAGCAATAAAAGTGATTGGTCATCAATTTCCTATGGAAAATAGATCAATTTTGGTCTATGGGAACTAAAGTGCTTTAAAGCAGAAGACATGTGAAAGCTATGGATGTAAACACCGTAATAAAAACATCCTAAGTATACAGGAGATTTGGTTCTGATGAAATGTACCTACACAAACTGCAGACGTGAACCAAGGAGGAAGAAAAGAAAAGGAGATTCTAGCTACTCCTCGCTCAACACCACCTTCACAGGGCTTACATCACCGCATCATGTAGTGATGTTACAGCTCTGGTTAGAGGGAAGCCCATCTGAGAACAGAAATGGTTTCTAGTGCTGCCTATATGTATCCTTGTTTTCAACTCATCTGTCTTGCTCCTTACTCAACCATTCATGTTGAACTTCACTTTGTTCTTCTACAGCAGAAAGACCAACCCATTGCTAATGCAGAAAGTCTCTCTCCATCTCCTGAAATGCTTGTGGTCTTTTCTTTTGCTGCATGCAGTCTGTGTTACTGTAATTCTTGTCATACAGAGTTGACCTGGAAGGAAAGATGAGGCACTGTGCTGTGTTGGTTACTACTCTGTGAATTATTTGGGTGACTATACATATTCATCCACTCTGTTCTGATATTTCCACTGGATTCAAGGCTTGTGCTGTTGCAAACTCAGTGCAATGTTTCTGGTCTTCAAAGCAATTAATGTGTCAGTATTGGCTCTGTTGGCTACCTCTTTGACTTGCCAAGGTACTTCTCAAAACAAGGAGCATGCTATTGCTGTATTGGTAAATCTCTTAATAGACTGCAAGTCAAAAAGCATCTTCTGCTTTTATAAATAATATTTGACATTTTTCATATCTATCCCAATTTAATATGTTGGATTTTCAAGATCTGGTCTGCTTGTGTTCTGAAGTAGTCTTTTTGTTATAAGTTTACAGGAACAGCTTACAGTTCACTTACAGGAAGGCACTTACAATTCAGTTGCTCACTTGAACTTTTTTTTAAGTCAGTTTTAGTCTACATCTATTGCACAATTTCTTGTTGCTAAACTAAGTGAATATGTTTATTCTCCAATGAATCTATACGATTTAAATCAATTAAATGTTTTCTATTTTTGAAGTTAATTGTGTAACATTATGCAATTAACACTCCCCCAAAAGAAGAGGAGCATATATAACATGTTCTTTCTCTTTATATTCATGTTCCAGCTCCAAGTATCCACTGGTGTGGAGGGTTCCTGTTAAAAAACTCATCCTTCAGGATCCTTTCAGAAGTGAAGTCCTCTAGTCTCTTCCAGGCTCTCCCCCTTCTCCAGGCTCCTTTTCTCTTATAGTCCAGTTGCTATTTTTACTTTCACTCCGACTTCTGTTTCTGTACCGTGACTATATCTTACCTCACCCTTTACCCTGATCCTCTTTCCTCTCTGTGCCTTTCTCCTTATGCTTGGTACACAATTTGGGTAATTTTGATTTCTCCTATTGATCCTGTTTCCTTTCTACTTTAAGATCTTTAGGCTGGCCATGAGTTTTTGGCTGGTCTTGCTTTATTACATTGCCATTTCTTTCTAATAACATATGAGTGATGCTGTGCACCTGAAAAAAAGATCTTTTACCTTTGATAGGCAAACCCAAAGTGTGTTAATCTAGTAGGCTGCTGTAGACATCTAGAAGTACTATCACCAATGGTGAATAATTTATTCTAAGAGTCTTGTGTCAGCATGGGTTTCAAAAAGACTTGCAAACTCCTACTTAATCAACTGTTTCTGTGTAATGTTTTTAATCACACTCACTTTGTATGTGAACTTTTCCAAATGTTTTTCTTTGTCTGCTAGACACTGTCATCTCTCTTCTGCTCAGATTCAGCTTCATCCTACTGTTTTTCATCCATTAATTTACTTCACGTCTAAATTACAAGCCACCAGTATATATGTCAAAAAGGCAAGTGCAATAACTGTGTGTTATCTGCAAGCTTCCATGAAATCAAGACTGATAACCAAAAATTTATTCTCTCTCTCATCACTGGTCTTTGCTACATCTACTTTTAAATTAAATTTCCTAAAATTTTCTCTGTTCTTTAATACAGACTACATAGTTCATGTTACATTTCTGTACATGAATTACAATACAATCTGCTTTTAATCTAAAATTACTTTCAACTATATAAAACTACATAAGATAGTAAGAGAAGTAAAAATAGAGTCAGTAGCGTCTTCTCTGTCAGATTAGAGATACTCTGCTTTTCCTGTGGTTGTCCATGTCTGTGCAGGAGGAATGCTCAGAAAGGAAGACTCAAGCTATGTAAATAAATTCTTTTGTCAGTTAACTCTATTAGCTCCTTTGTCAATCACATTAAATTGAAAGTTCTTATCTTTTAGTCCTTGCGTAGCTCCACTCTTACTACATCTTCTCCAATAGTCCCTCATTTATTACTGTGTTTCCTCCATCTACACTGGCCATTGATGATTAAATCAATGCTGCTGCAACCCTCTCTTCTAGCAAATGTTGTGTATGTGTGTTTGTGTGAGTTTGCATGTGTGACCTTATGATATACATACTTTGGGCCAGTTCCTATTTCAGACAGAACTGTCATGAAATGAATAAAGCCTCAACATAACACAGTAAGTTTTCTTATGTTAGAATGTCTATTACTGAACTATTTCAGGTGTCAATTGTCAGCTGCACTAACTGAGAAGTAGAATAAACAGTATGCATATTTGCATTTAGTTTGATTCTTTCCAAAGTGTGCATATATGTGCTGACTGGTGCCTGTGTGGTAGTTATGAACCAATCTGTGTGTCGCATTTCTATGTTGCCATAAACATAGGGCATTTCAGTTGGGTGAATATCTACTATAAGATACATGATTTTTTAATAATGGCTTTTCCAAGCCTACAAACTCTGAGAAGAAAAATTGCATGACTAGATGAAAATATGCCTAAGTGCATTTAGACTAGTGAAAAGATCTGTCTGGAAAGTTGTGTTTTGCGTTGTATAGTGAGTGTGTTTCTATCTGTATTTGGTACACTCATATGTGTATGCATGTACAAATGCATAGCCCATCAAAATGGCTGCAAAGATCACGCAGGAAATTTATAAAAGCTCTTACCACATCACCTCTCTCTTCTTTTTCTTGCCAATTCCATTTTGGGTGACTGTGATTCCAAAATTTGGAGCATTTTCCAACAATTACCAGTGTCTTTTTGCAAATATCCTGCAAAAAAAGTTCTTTTTCTCTTAGATGCAAATTTTCTGTATGCTTAGTAGTCTCCAGAGTAGTATCAGACCATGTTTAAATCAGAGACTATTTTTATGTTAATTTTCTCTCTGGGTATGAGAATGGAAATTGTACTTTTGGGAAGAAGGCTCAGCCAGATTCCCAGTGGAACAAAATATTTCCTTCCAAGCACATGAGCTCTCAGATGTGTAAAATAAAATCTTGATATTATCATTACCTAGGCTTTTTTTCAGTTAGATTGTATAACTTTAAAATGTTTTTGCCATGACTGTCCTTTTCCTTTTGGACCTACACAACCTGAGTCTGCCTTCAACAATGTCAGTATGTTGTAAAATGCTATGCACAATCTTAATTCTTTTCCCATTTCCTCATTATATTACAAACTTCAATTCTTTACTTGTACAATATATTTCTCTGTAAGCTCTCTTTCACCTCTTTAAAAAAAGCTTGTGTCCATGCATGTGTAGGGGAGGGATAAAAGGAAGTTTTTAGACAAGTCACTTTGTTTCTCTTTCATTTCTAACTTCTGTTTCATCTGGATTGGCTGTAAGGCCTCTGAGAGAGCAAAGTGAAGAACGTGGTGGGTTTTAGTCTGTGCTGCAATGTGGTCCTCTCAGCTGGGGGCTCCAGGCACGACTGTGATACAAATAATGAAAAATAATAATGCATTCATACAAATAACATGTCATGGAGGAGAGACATAAGTATCAACAGTACCATTTTAAGTGTTGTGCTTGTTTGTCAATGACAAATGTACTGTAAGTGAACAAATAATGAAATGTCACAAGACTATCGCGGGCAGCTAAAAAATAATCAAAACACCATAGCTTTTAACTTAATGGAGGGCTCTTCAGGGCAACTGGCGTATCCACTGGTACTTGTACAGTACAAAGTACAGTAACTCCTTGGTCCCGACCATGCACTCTGGGCCTTATTTGTAATACAAATATTACATATTTATAGACGTATATGTATTTATATACGCATACTACATAACTGAAAGGTTGGTTTTGCTTGACAAAAAAGGGAATCCAGCAAAAAGAAAGTGCATATTACTGCTGTCTAGCTTTGATGTGGCTGGAGAGGGGTCAGTGCTCTGTCAGCTCAGAAAGCCAAAAGCAGTTCACTGGGTCTGTGTTAACTTAAGAGTTTGATAATTTCTTTAACAGTAGACATTAAAGAAAGCCTGGTCTTAAAAAGATGTTTTCTTACCATGGCTACTAGGTTTAAATTATTTTAGAGTTAAATTTTTGGAGTAGAAGCCACAGAGAGTGAACTTCACTCAGAGTGAAGTCTGAGGCCTGAAAAAGACACACATCTTATAGCAATACAAAATTTGAAAAACAAGCCTGTGGTGTCTGTGTTGCATTATATAAACTTTATATTGCTTGATGAGATGACAAACAGCATGAGGAAAACCTTGGCTGCATCTCCATTATACTTTTGTAGGGCAGCCAAGCAGTTTACTCACCCATATGTTCTGGGTTCCAAAATAAGTTCTAATAACAAAAACCAAATGTACAAAAATCGAGATTCAATTTTGTTAAATAATTATTTATAGTGCATACAACTTGGAGAGGATTCAACAATATACTGAAGAAAGATTCTTTCTGGCTGTTGATTTAAATATTACTCTTGAAAAATAGGTGAAAGGCTTAAAGTTTGAAGTGTAATGCCCAAATCATTAAGGACCGTGTTTCAGAGAATGCTTTTAAAATGACTGCTGATTGGAAAAATATATTCACTTTTCATCTCGGAAAGACAGAAGAATTCATGTGTTAGCAGCTGTTGATGATGCAAATATTCAGGTTTGCATTCTCCACGTGATCAACCAACATTGAATTGCTAGTTGAAATGCTGAGAGAAAACATCAGTTATAAATTCTTCCTGTACCTATATACATTTTTAGAGATCCCTTCACTAGTGACTTTAATAACAAGAAAAGATTTTCCCTTTCTTTCTTCCCGCTGAACATGCATAAAATGCAATCTGTTTCTGCTGCAGTACATACAGTATTTTAATTGCATTTCATTGTTCCCAAACCTAATTTGTTGGAAGTTAATTTTAACGATATTAGAGCTGGGAGCTGAATCACTGTTCATGTGAGAGAATTTGGCAAGATGGACTTTTGTGCGTAATAAATCCACAAGTTAGATTTTTTTTTTCCTTATGTCTTTAAGAAGGCCTAATTTATTTTAAGAACGATTTTGTATTTAAGACATAAACATTACATCTAATAAGCGTACTAAAGCCTTTTTTGAGAGTGCTTTAATTCTTCTGTATAGCAAAAAATGACAGGTTCAAATTACACACATCACAGAGCAGCTTTTAAGACAGAGCAAATGGTTAGTAAATGTTTAACTGACATAGAATCATAGAATATTTTACATTGGAAAAGACCTTTAAGATCATCGATATTCAGACATATTCTGAATAATGCAAAACTGGCTTAGCTGCCCCAATATGAGGTAAGAAGCTGGAATGTTTTCTGTGCTTTTGCTGAGAACCTTTCTATATTGAGCTTAAAAACAAAAACAAAAACAAAAACAAAAAAAAAGAAGTAGTCATCAGCCTTTTCCAGTAGCTAGTCCATTCAGAAAGGACAAGACCTGTTGGAGTACTTGGAACCTGTTGGAAACTGGTAGCTACCAGCTAACTCTGCTTATTGGAGATAATCTTAATAATGATACCCATATCCATCTCTCAAGCCTTTCCTCCTTATCTGTAAAATAGTTACCGAATTCTTCTGCGTGCACTATATAGGTGAGCAACATGGCTTGCTGCAGGTTGAAGTGACACTGGAGCTCATTTAAAACTAGGATTGTGTCTGGGACATGCTGTATAGCCAGCTTTTTGTTGGGTTTTTTTGTTGTTTTTTTTTTTTCTTTTAAGAAGAGGGGTACAGCTTGGGCATCTCTGCTGATCAGAACAAAATTGAAGAGTGCATGGGCAACCTCTAGACTTGGTAAAACAGAAGTCCTCAAGTCCTGTGAGGAGTCTGGCTGTTGGTCAGGGCAGACAAATGGCATTTCACTTTGATATCAGTTGTGTGGGGAGGAGGGTGCATCTGGAATGAAGGGGATGATGCATTCAAGTCAGCTAATGAAAGATGGTTGGGGAAGCGTGTAGCTTACAGGGGTACGTGCTCCCAATAGGAAACACAATTTATTGTGTGGATTCCCATTTTTTGATTTGCTACAGTTAAAATCACATGCTGACAAGACATGTTCAATGACAAGACATGAACCAATGTTCACAAGACAAAGGCAGCTACATCTCTGTCGTTGTTAGGACACAGGACTGTGAGGTCTTTATTTTCAAATTTAATATTTATAAAAGCTGCAGTCTCCTCGTCACACACAGAAAAACAAAGAAAGAAACCCTACCAGATCACTGCTGTGGTGCAATCCTGTTACACCAACTGGCATTCCACTTGGGTCACAACCCTAGAGATTTAAAGGCTGGAAAGGAGAGAAGTGTGATTTTTGCACCTAACCAAACAACTTGTGGTTGAACTGCAAGAATATTGTTTAAAAATAGACCCTGATTAGAAGTAACTGAAAATTTCTCACCTTTCTAAGCAATCTGTTTCAGTGGTTAACTAACCTTATTATTACAGTGAGAGTTAGCAATAATTTGAATTTTGTGTAATTTTACCATCAGCATGGCAAATAAAAGCCACAGATGGGAGGCAAACAGTCTTCTAAAAAGGGGGAGGGCGTTGTTGCCAATGTGTGAGGGTTAGATAGGATCAGCTTGGCTCTCTCTGGATAGAGCATCATGAGCTAGTTGTCTTATCAAAGTCCCAGTTTCTCCCACATGTTTGTTGGCTCAGATAGAGTGAGAAGGATGTCATACTGAAAATCTTAAAGACACTCTCTCCATTCTTTAAATGGCCTTTGAATCCTGGCAGATGTGAGAGAGGGGACAATATGCAAGATCATGCAGCATCACTTTGAAGAAGCTAGATGAAATGACCCATGCCACTGTTAAGAAATGATCAGCAAGGGGAGAACAAAACCACCAAAAAGTAGAATCCCTTTTGCCATTGGAACTAGAGCTGTTGAATCTAAAGCCAAGCCAACGTGTCCTTACTGGTGTTACTCGGGCCCTCCAGACACCGGGCTCTACCAATAGGGCAACAGAAGTGCTGTCACTTGCTATCCTTCCCTTCTACATCTGGTAGAATCAGGATTTAAGTTACCTGTCTGTTAACATGTGCTGCTCTTGAGGAGACAGGAAAAAAAGAGGAAAGAAACAAAAGAAGTGAGGGTCTTGCAAAAATGAAATGAGGTGACACCACATTACTGTGTTGTAAGTGGCATCAAAATATGTTGGACAAATATTGTTCAGAAAATTGAGTCTCTGACATTAAAAGTTTGTGTCTTGAATATTCCCTATTTTCATGATGAATAAGGCTTTTTTCTGCAAAAAGATTCATAGGGTTAATGAGTTCATCCTTGAGCCTAGATCAGGAGGATGACAGAACTTAATTTCTCTATCACTCCTTCTGTTGTAAAAAAGTCAGAGAAATAAAAATCAAAATGTTGTCATTTTGCTACAGAAACTGGAGTGTTCCTCTGTAGTCACACATCTGTGATCTTAAAAAACTGAATTCATATTCTGTTTCAGCATCATCCTGAAGGTGACAGTGGGAGTTTGATTTTAAAAAAGAGTAGTAGAGTCTAGATCAATTGTTATAAATCTAGTGTATGGTTACCTCTCCCCAGCCCCCTTTCCATATATGCAGGTGTGCATGTCTTCTTTCGAAAGCTTCCTAAATTGTTGAAGAAAGTGTTATGTTTAAATGGTCCATGTATCTTTTCTATTGGCGAACAGTCCCATTTCAATTTAAAGTATCAGCTTCCATTAGCGGAACAATTCCCCGTGCTTTTTGTTCCTCGCTATAGCTAAGCCTTTCTGATTTCGTTTCAGAGCTATAAAGTTCTGGAGGAGTGAATATATATGCAACTCTTCTGCTGCAATTTCTTGTTACTCTCTGAATGTAACTTGAGGGGCTTGTGGGGGCTTGAGAGGAGGGAACATGACCATATGGAAATGGCTTTCTTATCGAAGTGGAAACAGTTTTAGTCAGCTTTCAGGCAGGCTCCATAAACATAATACAGTAGAGGAACTCACAGAGCCGTACTTTAATGGCCATTAAAATTGCCTCTGCAGTGCATTTAGAGCCAGGATACAGTGAATAGCAATGTTTGTATTATGAATGGAAGACAAATGTCTTCTGAGCAAAAGAAAATGTAATGTTAATTAAACTTTTCTAGGGGTTGAGGTGGATAATTCCGCTTTTGTGTTGTTAAATCTCCTTTGATTTTAATTGCATGAGAAAAAATTGACTGTAAGTGTAATGTTAGCAAATGTTCATATTTGATTACAATCATTTGTGTATGTTAAGTCAAATAATTAAATGCTTTTAATTAGGGTGGGTTCGGCTTGGGGGGGTTTTTTGTTTGTTTTTAGTTTGGTTTGGGTTGGGTTTTTTGGGGTTTTTTTTGCATTTTTTTCCAGGACAGCTACATTGATAACAAAGCTTGTACTCTCAGTGTGTTGAAGGTCATTTTTATAATCTGTTCAGTGAGAACTGCTCCCCTTTAGGTGAAAAGAAAAATCAACTGAGCATACCTAAAATCATCTAGAAAATCCTATTACACTTACTGAATTTCAGTCATATATTTCAGATTCACGTGGAATTCAATGAACACTCAGATCAAATACGAAAAATTGTAGCAAGTTTCCAATGATATGCACAGGGTTGTTTTCCCCCTTTTGTGGCTGACTTAGAGAAACAAGGCACATTCTTCTCAGAGATGGCAAAGGATAAACTGAAATTATTAACATTAAAACATAGCTAATACTGTGATATGTTTTAGAACAGGAAACAAAGGTAGGATATGTTTTATCCATCTGTCTTGCCTCCCTGTGCATCTGTCTGTCTCTCTAGAGCAAGTCAATAAAAATGATTAGAGCTGGCATCTCACAAATGTACACCCTTAAACCATGAAGCAATAATACTGTGAAGGAAATTTTTTTCTGACCTTTTCAAATTACATCCAACTGTCTAGGGAATTTCTCAGTGACTAGAGGTAATAAGGTTCAATCCGTTTTGCTGGTTGGCTTCAAATTTAGCTCCTCAGAAGCCCTAACTTATCTATTCTTTTTATCTTGGCCTTGGCATCTATTCAGTACAGTAATCCATGCATCTAATCTTTTTTTTTTTTCCTCCCCTCTCAGGTTTAGCTGGTGGATCACATTGTGAAATCTGCAGCCATGAAAGACCCTCCATTTACTGCACCCTTCAAAACGAAATATTAGCATGGGAGGCTAAGCTGGTATGTTGCCTTTGAGAGGCTCTTGTTGAATTTAATTAGCTTTTAGATTTCATCTCCATCTCACATCTCAGCTTTCACTATTGTATGTGATTTAGGCTTCAGTGACTTTCATTATTTAAAACTTTTCCAACTTAGTCGTGCCACTTCAGAATACTGAGGGGAAAAATAAAGTTTAAAGTTCATTGTCTTAAATTGATTTCTGTTTAGTTTTTATGATGTGAGCTCAGAAACAATAGAGAGACAGCCTCCCAGTAAGTTAGTGAATCATTCAAGTGAGAAAGGCAAACAGGCATTTGTGCATGGCTTGTTTCTCATTGTACTCCATGAAGGAAAACTGGAAAGAGGTAAAGAACATTTTTAGCAAAATATTTATTAGAGTATTTTGATGTCAAATATTTTTATATCTGGGAGAAAATGCTTTCTTTTCAACTCAGTTGGATATCTGGTTTCATTTTTGTGACTTACGCAGGGTATTATGGAGTAGTGACTTCAAGTTCTGGTTCCCAAGTAACTCCAGGACACCACGAGGAGAGCTGTCAATAAGAAATGGTAAGCTCTTGGCTGTTAACTTACTCCCCATATGGTTAGGACCTAGAGATTCGTTTCATTTCAGGCAGGGGAAAGTCATAAAAATTGGCCTTTGCTGCTGTCGCTTCCCCAGAGTATTGTCTGTGTTTAGTTATATCTGATGTGCTGTTGAATGACCTGCAGAATATTGAAAGTGCGTGCATATCAAAAAACACCTGTAAAACACTTGCTTTTAATCATGCAAGAAATATATTGGAAGACATATGCAGCTAACTTACATATAGATTCAAGGCAAAGCAGTAGCTACAAAGAGGTTCGTAAAGATAAGTGGTGTTTTTTTTATTTTTTCCTGAATTCATCTTCATTTTGATTCTGCCTTCTGAAGTGTAGGCAAACATGGTCAGATGGATAAAGTATAGAACTGGGAGTTTATAGATCTTGTCCTTGTATGTAAATGGGCCTCTAGTAGGGCTGTAATGTTTGTTGAGTCACTTAATCATTTTGCACCATAACCTTGGCTTCTGTGAAAAGCTGTCGGTTAGTACTCAGCAAAGGATGAGAACAGGGTGCAACTTGACTGTTTCATTGTCTTTAATTGATTCAGCTGATATGGAATAGGTTCATTTTTAATCAAAATGTATTGTGCACATTGATATTAGCAATGTTAAAAGTGGGATACTCAATAATCTGAAGGCCAGTCATATGCCTGGAAGTTGGCCACAAAATTGTTGAGAGTATCTTTAATTCTGAAATTAAGTTAGGGAAAACAGTACCCCACATTGGCAAGCCTTCTCGCATTCACAGTTATTTCTTTAGTGTCCTTACTGTCACATTGCAAAAAGAAGTGTTGCTAAATGAACAGATCCAGATATATTTTTAAGCAAGCAGGAATAAGCATTTCAAAATTTGTTTATTATTTTAGTACAAAAGATAACATACCTAAATTAGCAGTATGCTAGATAGTGTCCTTGTTTCAGAGATAATATGAAAAGACACATTCTGAGTGTACACAAACACACAGCTTGGTACTAAAATAAAGCATAGTCAGTTAAATGAATATTTGTGTGGATGTGTTCATTTACTCTCACATCTCGGAAGCTCCACTGATACATGTAGAATTATTTCTTAGTAGAACAGTTTTGCTGTTCCTAATTCTACATGAATTAGGCTTCTTCTGGCACTCCAGTATCCACGTTGGCCTCCAGATATGGAGACCAGTAACCCAAAAGAGCCCATAGTTTGCCAAGTGTATCAGAGGATTGAGAAATGCCTCATGGAAGTAGCAAGTTTAAGCATCTCAAAGCAATCACACTGTTGTTGGCTGTACATATATATCTTCTTACAGTAGGTGCTTGAAATATGTATAAGAAATACCCCTCATAATATTTCAGGCAGAACTACATAGGGATGGGATTATTTTGAATGCAAGTAGGATATTAAGATGGTGGCAGTGTGAGTTTTCTTTCACTGGGCAAGTTCTTGTTTCCAGGATTCTTTCTAATTTGCAATCCTGAATGCTGGACAGAAGCAGTTCTGTTGACAGGTCTTTCTACCATACTGACAGTTTTCAACTCATAACTATTGAAAGTGAATTTGAACTAATAAGGAGAAAGGATTTTTAAAAATTTATTTATTTATTTATTTAGATTCACTTCATCACAGTGTATGTTGTATAAAAGGAATCATGTGGTGATATCTAAATGTTTACATTTCATTTATTGGAGTGTTTGTGTACCAGTAGTTATAAGCTATGAACAACAGTTGAGCTAAATGTGTTGTTGTCCACTTGGAATGTAGTTGAGTGCCTTTTCCTTTGTCAAAGCCAAGCATTCTGGATCACTGAAGGTCCAGAAACCTCAGAGCTATATTCTGTTTTTTGGCATTACTGGGGAATATCAAAATCTTCTTTGCAAACTAAGCCATTCTTGAAAGCAGCTGATGAAAAAAAAAAAAAAACAACCCACAACTATTTTTCAAATCAAACATACTACATTATGTCTTATAGTGGGAAAAGTAACAACAGAAGTCCTGATGTTTGTCTGGTTTAATGTCTTCATTAGCTTTGCGTTCTATTCTGTCATTCCTGATTTTTATAAATTGAAAGTCCATCAACAGGAAAACAAAATGGGTGCCAGGGATAGGTATATAAAAAATGGTGTTTCAGCTTTGCTCTTTTTCCTCAGTTCTTAGAAAATATCCAGTTTAACAAATCTTTATGAGAAGAAAATTCTGTAGATTGAGTCAAAGTAACTCCCATCCATGCATCAGTGGTGTTAAAATGGGAGATTGCATTGTGCACATCAAAGGGATTGTGTAAATGTTATTGATACACCATTCTTTATTGTTCTCTGTTATTTATATTTTCATCATTAGTCTATAAAGTCTTAATAATTAGCTCTCTAATTTCCCAGAAAAAGCATGTTAATTTATTGAACTGGCTGAAGCAAAAAAAAAAAAAGCAAGCTGATCAATCTGGCATTGTAAGTTAATAGTATAGAACAAAGCGTAGTCATAATTAGTTGAGAAAAGGACTTTTCTTGTTCATTCCAGTTTATAATAAAAAGTCCCTCGCCAAAGTGACTTAGAAAATAATGCATTCAGACTGAGCAGAATTACCGCCTAGCAGATTCTATTTATCTGTAGCTTAAAAAGCAGCTGCGTTTTTGTAAAAAGCAATGAATGTGGCAGTCCTACTTAAAGGTAGAAGAAAAAGAACACCCCTTGTTTTGTAATAAGGGGATTTTCAATTTAAAAGAGAGAGAGAGCCTGTTGTGTGAAGTATGGTTATTACATTCACTGTATTCTATCTCACCCACCAGGAGGCTAATAACGAAGGAGTCAGTGAAGGAGACCAATGCCACGAGGGTTATCTCACAGCCCCAGATGCTGGATAAGTTGAAGGAGGCAGAATCGCTTTTGGATGACATTCAGGAAGGCCTTGAATGATTATTTGGCGAAGAAAAGACCATTCTTTCCAAGGTAAACAGCCCATTTCATCTGTCTGCTGTCGGTGTTGGTGTAAAATATGTTTCTATAAATACCTCTAAAGTTAATTTTTTTATCGTTTTTCAGGTTTTTTCTCTCGACGCAGCAATGATCTTTCAGGAATCCTTTTTGAGACAAAGGATCCACTCCACATCCAACCACACCTAAGGAAATGCTTTGAAGGAATTGCCAAGCTCACTTTTAATCATGAGAAAGAAATTACCCACATGGAGTCAGCAGAAAATGAAAAAGTAGAGCTCGTGCTGCGAATAATTCCAGCAAGTGCCAAGGGGCTAGTTGAGAAATGGCTTCATGAGGTGAATATCTTTAGCTCTTACTTAGGGTTTAGTTACTGTATAATCATTTTCTCTTTTAGGAGCAATGAATATCATAAGCATATTTCCTAACTAAATGGCGCTCTGAATATTTGTCAAGATGTTGACAGATTTCAGCCTTATTGTTGTTATTTATTGCAACTAATTTAGCATCTGCAAACATGCAGAAATTAATTCTAATAAAAAGCTCTCAGAGTCAGGCTGTCAGCAGAAGTTGGTCTGTGTCTGAAACCATATATGTGAATATATGTTTGAGTCTACATGTATGTGTTTTTGTGCTTTCATGGTGTAACGTCTGTAGTTCAAGAGGATAACGTTTAAAAAATAATCAGAGAAATGTAAGATTTTGAATGCTTCCCACCCTGCAGAAAGTGTGTCCCATTGTGTTGGAGGGGTTTAATTTCCAATCGTTTTAACAAAAGGGAAGAGAAATTATGTCACTGATAACACCCTAACCTTTCCCCTTTGGGCCTCTCATCCAAATTCATTGGTTTCAGTACGAAATTAGTTTGGTGACCTTTTTTTGTTCGCTTTATTTAACCTTCGTCTGCCAGCGGAGGAAAGGGAACGGGCCTTTCCCTTGTTTTTTGTGTCTGGGCCAAAACCCCATTTTCCTTCCCTCATGCTTCCTGGGGCAGGATCAGCCCCAGGAACGCCGCTTCCCCTTCACCCGCTGTTGCGGGTGACGGTCTTGGGCTCGGTGGCTTGTTCCCGGGTTCCCCCTGTGACCCTCATGGGGCTACCAGCCTGCGAGGGCAAGCGGCAGGGTCCAGCACCCAGCTCCAGTGGGAGAGGGAAAGGGGAGATGGGGGACCGCTATTTTTATACCCAGTTAACTCAGTGGAAGCTGGGGGGAATCCCTGGGCAGCAAAAAATGGAGCAGGCAGTGGGTCAGAGGAGTTTGCCCCCGTTATGTATCGTGTTTCTGCCGGCTGGGTGAGCAAAGCTGAACCACTCAAGTCCTCTCATGAGTCCCCATTGCCCACATAACGGAGCCGCACGGCAGCAACGTGCCAGCTTCGGACTGAGCCCCTTTTAGAAGTGACCCCACACAGTTTAAAATGGTCCATCTGCAGCATCATTCAGGGTAGGGAAGGGAGGAAAACAGGGCAGGATTTAGGCAAACCCAAACACTACCCACCCTCTTCTCCATGTCAAGTCACTAGCTTGGTTTTTGGACTAGTTTTCAGCACAAAGTTATCTTAGTAGCCAAAAAGAAAAAAAAGAAAAAAAAAAAAAAAAAGAGGGAGCTGCAGTGGGTAAGTGGCAGTCCTGAAGTGTCCAGAAAAAGCCCAATTCTCAGTACACCAAGCCTGCAATTTACTTATATACTTTTTAATTTTCACCTTCTCCCACAAATGAAACAGGGTTGGAGAAGGTGAGCAGCTGTGTTTATTTTAATACATCTCATTTAACCCTCACCTAAAAACAAATTGGAAGGTTTGGGAGTGCATTAATCTGGACCCAATTAGTGTCTCTTTCTCCTTCAAAAGTGCAACCTGAGATTAATGAATATAAACTAGAGTTTCATATGCAGTCTTTAAATCATTTGCATGTTTTATGCATGATAATTGAATTTATTTATGCACTTCCTTTCATTTAATGATTTCTTGCTCTTTTCTATGCTATCAACATTATATTATGCAAGAAATAGGATTTGGTAGGCAAGAAAGGATAGCAGTATATAAATCAAACCTGAGTTAATTTTTAGTTCTAGTGTCAACAATATGTCAGAATTAATATTGGTACCATGCCACCGGGGTTACATGGCTGAGAAAATGTAAAATATTTTTGGTAAAGCAGAGGCTTTTAGCTTAACAAGACATTTCTGATGCAGCTTAGTTTGCTTGCAAGTGTACAAGAAAAATTATTTTCAAATGGCAGTTAAATTATTGTATTGACTTTTCAATGACCCTAGAGACTTGTGTTTCAACTGGCCAATTAGTAGTAATAAGAAGATGAATAGTAATTACATTAATAAATAACTGTTTTCAGACCAGGACCTCGGTATCATAGTCTGGCTTAGAAAGTAAGGGTATATTATAATTTGTCTCATTTGGTCTTTCATCAGGAGAAATATGGACTTTGGAGTAAATTTATCATAGCCAAGAAGGTAGAAGTCCTAGGGACGAGTGAGTCATATTAGCTAGCAGCTCTGTGGTAGTAGCTGTTCCAGTGCCATAAGCAAGGAATTTTGCTTTGTTTCTCCAATTAAGCTCAGCTGTCTTAAAGATGTCTTAGTGAAGGAGTCTGAATTTTTCATAATGCATGCTAGGAAGCTACTATGGAAAATAGTTTTAAAAAGATGCTGGTAGTGGTGCTTTCATAGCTTTAATCTATACCAGTTTCTTTTGTGTCTTTCGTCTTTCTTTATGTGTTGAAAGATGTATGTGGAAGTGATATTTTTCTGTGGTGTCCTGTCTTTTATCAGTAAATTAAATGGTTGTGTCTTGTGATTGTTTCTTGATTCTCGTAGGTAGGAATGTGTTTAAAGGCTAAAGCTCTGTTAATTTGTGATGTAACCATTTCAGTGTCTTTCTTGTCATTGAAATGTAGTTTAAAATGTTCAGTAATGTAGCATGAAATCATTGGTTAGTTTTGGAATGGTGGTGAAATCATGTGAAGAAAATAAGTATTGCATCTGATCAAGATAAATTCACTCTAGTGTTTTATGGCTTTTTATTCCTATGTGATAGTAATAAAGTCTCATGTAGGGATGGAAGCCATGAAATACATTGTGAAAAATCATCAACTCAGATGGGGCCATCAGGATAGCATGCTGTAGTTGTAGAGTTATTGAGAATGATTGGAAGATGATTTAGTATGTCACCACGTTGACTACCATGTTTTTGCATTTTGTTTCTTCATCCTTCACCCACGTAGTTTGATGAGAGGAAATCAGTTTGTAATGAGCTGATCCATCTTTACATCACTGTTCAGTGTTTAAATTGTTCATACATCTTTCATTTTCTGCCAAAGATAACACTGTATATGAAACGCTAAGCTAAGAATTTAATATCGCTAATAAACACATGCCAAAATGAATACAAAGAAAAGCCAATTAATTTCTAAATGCTTGAAAATTAAGAATGAATCAAAGGAAGGTCTACCCTGTTAGCAAGTGGTCCAGGTTCTTTATTTCCACGTTCGAGAGCAAATCTGAGAGATGATCTGGGGATTAAAAAAGAATTCCTTTCCCTGCTTACATGTCGTCTGAAAATGTGTGATCTTTTCTCTCTCTGGAACCGAGATAAAGGCTGACAGTGTTGAGGGCAGAAAACAATTTCTGACAATTCCCTTACAATGCTGCTATTCCACATATCGCCTTACTGCTCTGGCTGCTTCATTCTTGGGTACCAATTTCCTTTGGGGATATTTTGGGGAATGTTATTTATTCTGATATAACTATTTGTTATTTTCCTTCTGTATTCTTTCTCTGAAGCATATGTTAATAAAACATTATTGATTTTTTGGTACTTTGACTACTTCATTATTTCTCTCAGGTGTGAATTTTTTGTCTGCTGAAAAGTACTTTCTCATTATTGTATCTAAGGACAATCTTCTGGTGAAAAGCCCCAGCAATAATTAGGTAGGAGGTAAATCTATAATAAAATGGGAAATTTAAATTTCTGGTATAAATCAAATAGCACACAGAGAATTGAACCTTGATTAAATTCACAGATGTTGTGTGGCAATTATTTCAGTCTTACTTGGACTTACAAAGATGGTAGATACCAATTTGCACCAATGCTGCCATGTGAAGAAAAATTTATAAAAACCTGTAAAAAAAGTTACCTTCAGATTCCTATTAAAAAGCAAAGTATTTTCTTCCTTATGTTTTAACAAAATTGCTCCCAAGAGTATCCAGGGTGTACTGCCAAGAGAATAAACTGGGCTTATTTTTCAACTTTGTATTTGGCTAAGATAAAAATTTTCTTCATCATTTGCCCCCAGAAGTTTTCAATGTATACTTTGGAAGTTACTCTTCAGAAACCTGGGACAAAGTTCTTTAAATAGTTTCAAGTCAGCTTCTGTACCGTTTTTCTCCATTTCTCCCAGTTTAAAGTATATTGTTGTCGCTCCTAAATAATACGCAATTCATCTTTACTGCAGACTATACTTTGAAAAGTAGTCTACAGTCCCACCTGTAGAGTATATTCTCAGTACTGTATTTTGTCTCCAAATTACTTCCAGAGTCAAATGTTCTCTAAGCTGAAGTAGTTCTTTTAAATGCCAAGCGAAATGGTTGAACATGGGATCTTAAAGCAAAGCAAGCTCTTTTCCTGTATGTCAGCACGAGTTTGGAAGGGCTCCACTGAACAAAAATTAAGTCCTCAGTTTAAGCGGTACCAACCCATTAATCTTTCTAGATTACTTCCTTTGCAATGCCATTGTTTTTGATAAATTTACACAGGTGTGACTGGAACTTGTTAAAGAACTTATTAGCTGTTAACACTTGAGGAGAATCCATCTCATTCTCCTATACTAGTTCTGGTTCTGCAGTGGTCAAAGGAAGCTAACCAGGTACTGTGCATTTTAGCAGAAACTACTCATAAAATGCAATGTACATATTTTTTGAATATGTTGATGCTGTTTTTAAACCCTCAGGTAACCTGGTATAAATAGGTTGAGGCACTTTACTAACACAGCATAAACTTCACTGTGCAAATGATTGTCTCCACCTTGGTAAGGATTAAAGGAGGGAAGTCAGAAATGAGTTTCAAAAGGCAGGTTTATTACTGGGGCCACTGTCGTACCTGTATTTTTTATGGGGGACATCTAATAGGGCAAACCAGTGTGATATGTTCACCCAGGGAAATAATATACATGCTTTCTATGATCTGAAGAAGATCTGGCCAGTAAAGAAAAATTCATTCCCCTCCCCCCCCAATAAATTATATGGCATGCCTGCCTGACCTTTTGGTCACTGGCATGGGCTTACTCTGCCTGTGTTCCTAGGGTGAGGTGCTGAAAATGTAAGATTTGGCTCCGTGTCATGCTAATGCAGCTACACTGCTCTGTGTCCACTGAGAGCAAACCTCTTTCCTTGGAACATGAGCAGGACCAGTTCATGTCTGCCGTAACAAGGCCTTTCAGCATACCTCTAGGAGGTTTCATCTTGCCAACTTTATTTGTCCTATTTGCCTAATGATATATAGGATAAGACTAAAAATTTAAGCATGGCTTTTGGAAGCTGCCTAAATAAAGCCAGTGCTCTGGTTTTCCAAACAGAAGTCGCAAAGCAGTGCACTGAGATATATGGAGAGAGATGCCAGGAAAGTTACAATTCTCTGAAATAACATCAGAGGTAAATATATCCCTCTACACTAGGCACCGGAATGGCCTACAGTGCTATTGCACTTTGATACCTTTCTTCATGGCGTGTCTGCTGATGTAACTCCATTGACTTCACTTCATAACTAACTCCAGGTACCACGGGTGTTCGACCCAGGAGTTAGTGAGCAATGACCTGTCCTGGAGTAGTCACACCTTAAGCACATTTTTGGGTTTCTGATGTGTTTTTCTTTTGTTGTTGGAAGAGAGAGGTTCAGTTTGCAGTTTCTTTTTTCTTTGTAGCAGTAGTTCATCCATAGAGATTGTAGATACCTTCTTCAGTCTACTCTTTCCTGAAAAATTTTATTATTTCTACTCTAATTATTTTCCTTTCCCCTTGCCTTCAGGGTGGAGCTGATCTGTTTATTTCCTTTATTTCTGAGCAAGGCATATGCTTTCTTATGAATCCTGCAACATGACATCAGAAATACCTCTTTGAATTATGTGTTATAAGAACTTGACAATCAAAGTTTTAAGTGACACCTTGCTGCGACGGTGAAGAGAGTGTTTTTCTTGTCAGTGTCAATTTGAGTAAAAAGTGTGCGCGTGTATGTTTAGAATGTAGTCACTTGTCAGAAAAAAGCAAGGTCTTGTCACAGACATGAAATGTTAAAGTTACCACTTTGTTTAATATTTTGTAAATGCCCATATTGTGTGCGTTCTTTATTAACAGCCTGAGTCAAGAGCAAGACAATATGCTACTTATACCTTCAAAATACTGTCTTAGGTAGCATACATGCCAGCTTTCAGGAGAAGTAACCTCTTGGTAATCTCAGATCCAAGCAGGATTTCCTAAGTCTTTCTAGGACAATGCAAACAGCTTGCGTGTCACCTGTGAAAGGGTGCAAATCTCTGAAAACAAGCATAATGTGTTTTCCAAGGCTGGGAACATAAATTGAAGGGCAGTTGTTTTCTGCTGGAGCTAGTGCTTTAAAGCAGTCTTCAACGGTAGCATCATGGAGAATAAATTACAGCAATTCAATCTGGATGTAAGAAAGGCTTTGTTAACTGTTGGGGAGGGCCATGCCACTGGGGGAAGAAGAGAGGTTTGCAATAGCTGTATAAATATAAAATTGGAAAGGCTATTTCTGGAGACTGGCACTTACCTGTTCTCCTAGCACTATCATTGTCTTGCTGATGTGAGAATCAGTGGACTGTTCATATACAACCCCATGTTGTGTTTTGGAAAAATAGGTATGATGTTATGAGACAAGAAGTTGAGGTGTTTCAGTTTGTGGGGTTAAGGGTGGATCTATACACAGAGAGAGAGACACATAAGTTTTTCTGATCAAATTTTTCAGCATTATTTGAATTCCTAGGATTAGTTTGAAAGGTGCCTTGTCAACCTGGTGCTTTACTACCCTTTACAATATTTAATATGTAATCTAATGTCCTTGTTTTTCTTGATTCTTAAAAAATATTATACACACTGTATTACTTTCCAGTCCTCTCGCATACACTCTTTTTAATTACAAGCTACTACCCAGAACTTGACTATCTGGCAAACGTTACATGAGTTTTGATATTTCTCTCTACCTTGTCAACACAGGGCGCATTTGGGTTTTCTACTCTTCAACAGTCATTGCTAAAATAAAACTAGCATTTTCTTTCCATGGAAAAAGGAACATATGACCAGAATTGTGACCATTTTTCCAGCTCAATCTGGTGATTTACTTAAAGATATTACATATCCTTACAAACTTGTCTCTCATTATGTCATTACTCATATTTCTGGGTAGAACTCGGAGTTCTTGTTCCTAATTGTTTGCTTGGGCAGCTGAACTTTTTGAGAGGATTTTTTTTTTCAACTGAAAGCAAACGCTTTGGCTGGACCTAAGTTTTCAATAGATTTGGTCAACCAGAAATGTCATTTTGAATGAGTTAACTTGGTTACTTTTGGAACCTCAGCAAGTAGGGAAACTCCAAGAATCATTATAGAAAAAATAGTTCTCTCATAAACCTATTTGGGACAAATAGGATTTTTGTTGTTATTTCACTTATTCCTCCTGCTCTCTAGGTTAATTTTTCCCACCCCCATGAGAAAATACAATGAGGAGGGTGTCTCCTTGGTTCTTCAGCCCTGGAAGCACTTATGCTTCTGAAGGACATTGGAAGGGGAGGTGTGAGGAGATGCCCTGGTCTGATAAAATCTGGAGACTAGCAGTACTCAGAGTTGATACAAATTTGGTGCTTGCTCTTTGGCCAAAGTTCTTGAATTTTCTGAAGAAGCTGTGAGTGCAAGTCCTAGTCACGCCAAGGAGCTCTCAACTTACGGCCCATTTCAATACATTTCTGTAGTGTACTTTTTCTATGTTCATTGTAGTCGTTGTCTGTAGGAAATGAGACTAGTCCAGGAAACAAGACGCTGGGGGACAGGGAGAGGTAGATAGGCAGTGGAGATGGGGAGCCAAAGAAAGGATCAGTGGGTTAGTGAAAGCTGCATGACTCTGGATTCATTCCAGCCCTCCTCTGCACAGAGGCTTTTGTGAAGCTCACTGTGGCTTCTGAAAGGAAGGTCCCTATTCATCCGGCCACTGAAGGAGATCATGCTAATAGGCTCCAGGATCACAAAGACACTCACCACCTGCTGTCATGAACGCAGGTCAGGCTTTGTTTGCTGTGCTGAATGCTTTTTTTTCTTTAAAAACCGAAGTGTAGGTATATATTTGATAGAGTTTATGATTCTTTTGTGTCAGCATTTCAATTTTTAAAAGGAGGAAAAACAGGTATTGTTCATATTGTTAAAGGTGGATAGAGGATGCATCTCTTGGCACTGACACAAGGGAGAGTTCAGAAGAAATTCCTTGAAATCTGTATGCAAATGTGTACATAATAGAATGAAATCTAAAATAGTCTAATTTAAAATTAAGGCTTATTAAATTTAAGCTGAACTTCATAATTTTTATGCCACAGAAGTGAATTATTTTGGCAGACAATATAAGTATTCTCAAGTTTTCTGAACTAACATATTGCATCTAAATACTCTTTGAACTTTTTACTTTAGTAAAATATTTGTATTTAATTTCATATTAACAAAATGGAGCTGTAATTTTATTAGGCTTGTTAGAAGCAAAAATCTACATTTGTAACCAGTCTGTCAATTTGTCCTTTGAGAGGGATAGAAAATAAATAGTCTATAATGTAAAAAATGTTCAGTGTAGCCTGTTTTACATTTCCAGAAATTAATTAATGATAATCCAAGATTGTCAAGAGTGTTAAACTCTGTCCTGAAATAAATCACCAAATTTGAAACGTAAATATCATAAAGAATCTGTATTTGAAATGATAGGAGTTTTGGTATTGGTGTCAGAGGCGTATAATGAGTCCTGTATGTGAATCAACAGATAGTGTCTTCCTTTTCTTACATGATTTCATGAACGCTCATTTTAAGAAATCAATTTCGTAGTGTGTTGAGATAATAGGAACTTTCTGAAGGGTATAGTATGATCAAAATTAAATTAAAGCAGTGCTTCAAGTGACAAATGTAAACATCTCCTGAGGTATTGCATGGTGTATCCCAATAAGAGCACAGCTGCAAATAATTTGAAAACTAAATTGTATTTTTACATCAACATGGTTAGACAAAAATGACTTATTAAGTAATTGCTATTGTGACATAAGCTTTATGCAGTAGCTGAATTACTTGGCACAGCTAAAACCTTAAACTGCCTTGGGAATTTACCACATTCTTTAATTTTCTGATTGATTAGATGGATTATTTGACATTTTGGCAGAGCTTTGAAATCACGGCATAACAAAGACTCCTTTCATTGCTCATTATTTGCTCTCTTCAGGCTTAGCACGGATTCTTTGAAATGAAAGGTTTAAGGTGCTTCTTTCCTGGGTAATTTTTGTTCCAGTTCACATTTTTACTAGCAGTGTCACATTTCCAACTTAAATTCCCCTACTGTGTAAATGCAGTTCCTTATAATAGTATAACCTATGGAGATATGTAATCTTGAAAAACACTTTTATATGCCTCACAACAGTGTGACTGAAGAATTCAGCATGACTCGTTTGCTATCAGAGAGGCTCTTAACTCTTACACCACTGGCATTTTCTGGAGTGCAGGAAGCTGAGCGAAATTGTGGGTGTCTTTGTTCAGTTTGTGACAATGTTCAGTTTTCTGCTGCCCTGGGTAGCAGAAGTAGATGACCTCATGCAGCAATCTGGGGGGACAGCTCAGAAATAGCCAGGTAGCTTGGAGGTCATTTGCCATCATCAGCTTGACACCAGTGAGCAAATGCATTGCCTAACTGCACTTACCGTCATTAATGACCAGTAGCTGGACAAAACAATCCAATTTTCAACATAACTGCATAGTTCTCTCTATTGAAAAACAGCTCATGAGGGTACCTAGTGTGTTATAAGCTGTACTGCTCCATGCTGCTTCTCAAACAAAAGTTTCGTGGAGCTAGGTAGCAAGTACATAGATGAAGTGAGACCTTCAGTGTCTTGTACTCATACATTTTAATAGCAGAAATCCTTGGCAGTGCTGGGTAGGGGACTCCTGATTTCAAGCCTGTGTCTTTTCTAATACTATGAATACAATTGAGTCAAATTGCTTTGGCAGTTGCCCTCAGAGGGGCCTGTGTGTCCTCCCTCACAGCTGTGGATACCAGTTTGGGGCTACACAAGCATGAGGACATGGCTACAGCAATCCCATTGCTGTGGCAAGATTTCTATTCAAAAAAATCCCTTCCATGTGCCTGCATCAGTAATGGAGCATAGCTTTCCAGGCTGCTTCTGACATACAGTAAAATATTTACACTGGCTTCTGTGAGCTCCAGACAGGCTTTCTGAGCCTTGGTGGGTTCATGAACAGTTGGGACTATACGAAGGGCTTGCTATTCTTAAAATAAAACTTTCCTTGCAAACCATCACTTGCTATGCTCCATTTCCATCTGTTGTGCATTTCAAGACAGATAAATACCTTTGAATAGGGAAAACTGGGGGTTCCAAACCTTACAAAGGTAAAGATGTGATTCTTTCATTTTCCCATTCCAAGGCAAGTACGGCTAGGGTCCTGTTCAGCCTCCAGGCACTTACAGATGTGTCTCCAAGGTATGAAGTTCTGCTCCTGTGTCTAGGAATCCAAGTTTGTTTCCAGTCATTATGACTGGTTCAGAGGTGATGCTCTTACCTGTCACACTTCCCTTCCTGAGAGTGGGAGCAGGATCACAGTAATTAGCAAGCTTTTTCTGAAGCTACAGCTTGAATTGGAAGTTGTACAGTAGCCAAGTCTGTCCTGACTTTGATAATTTTTCTAGCTGAGGTAAAGCCAGTGTTTCTGATAGTCCTCTATTATAAGGCAGTTTAAACTCTAAGGATGAAAAACACTGTGTAAGTCTATATATGATTATAATTTTATTCATCTGAAGCAGCGATTCTTGAAGTCAAAGTTGTGCAGTGCTTTATGTTACAATATGTTTCTTTCAATCACCAATACCTTGTTCAAGCTGAAATTTTCTATGCCTGGAGTCTTCTTCAGGCAGATTAAAAAAAAAAAAATCCAAACCAAAACCACAGAACCACAATCCACTTAGAAGGGGAAAAAATGTTTCAGCATTGCCGTGCTAGTTTGAGGTGAGGATCTATGCACTGAATATAACCTTTCCAACACTATTAATGAACCATGTTTGGTTCATATGATAGATTTTGTGATTTTAAACTTAGGAAATGACATACACAAAATCAAAGAAGAAAGCAAAGGTGCCCATTTCTGTGTTTAGGAATGTAAGAACCTACAAATCTCAAAAGAAGAGAGATGCAATCTTTTACATGTATTTTGACAAAGTCTTCAGTTACGCATTAATCATATGTCCCAGTCTGCATAACAAACCCAGTGGAAACTGACACTCAGATCCTAGCCTTCTCCACGGCTAAAAAGACAGGTAATGTTTCACCTGAAGTGAAACAACTTCAGTTGGAAAGACTGAGGAATTCCTACTCCAGATACCCCACCTCAAATATCTGATGTGAATTCAAGAGCTCTTAGGCAAAGTCTTGAGCATCCTAATAACTCATCAGCTGGCTAAGAAAATATGAACACCACCAGTATCGCCTCTGGGATGTGGTGTTTTGAGAAGCAAGAAGGGTTTAGGATATCTAGAGTACTTTTACCAGTTGTGCAGCTGAGGCTGGAACATCTCAGAGGGAAATAGCTAGTGCACAAAGTTTAGGAATTGGTAGGCTCCCAGGGCCAGAAAAACAAAGGTGTTTCTGTGCCTGACTCCTGGTAAGATGTGTAAACAGAAGTGAGATTTGTGGGGGAAAAAAAAGTGATTGTGCAACTTAAAAATGGCAAGGGAGTCTGTGGATAAAAAAATTGCATATCTCTTCAAGTGCTCAAAGGGTTGAGGTTTTAGATGTGTGCTTGAATTATGGCTGAGGTAGCTGCAGAGAGGATGTTTGTAGTGTTCTAGCTGTCCATGTGCATACTTTCAGTCTGCTGCAAATGGGAGGAAATATGACTTGGCACTTACACATCCCACCTCAATTGTTTCGGTTTGCATTTGCTGAGGGCTGGCAGCAGTTGCTGCAGCTCAGCTGATGTGTGGCAGCTGGATTATGGGGCTGAACCTGGGGCCACAGTGGAGTATCAAGTGCATGCATGAATCCTGCATATGCAGCAGGTTCTACCTGTGACAAAGTCATTACTGACTTGATTAAAAATGAAAGAAACCAAAACCCCCAAAGGTTTTACATCTTACCTATAATGAGATCATACAGCAGTTGTATTTAATGTGAGACTATTTAAGCCATGGCTCTAGAGCTAAAGGCATCCCCTTGGGGTCACGTATCTGTGTCTGATGTGCCTCAGCTCTAGAAAGAGCAAGACCCTCGGGTTTCATTGCCCTCAGAGCAGTGGCATGTGTATGATCAGCCACCTGTGCTGTTTAGAAAGCCCTTGCTTAAGCACTGGTCCTAGCCCTTTGGGTAATGCCACCTTGTTGGCAGTTTTAGTTCCCACTTTATTCTCTCATCCTGTATTAGCATAAAACTGTATACCACCATGCAAATGGCTTATAGTAGGCTGTAAAATTGCTGAAGAAAGGCTCTGATTTTAAACCAATATAGCCATGCTGGTATGAAATCTCGCGTGAATGTGCAACAGGTCAATTTTCTTCAATTGCAACCCTGTATCTTAGGCCTAAGATTCACCTTGGCTGGTAACACTTTGGAAAAAATTCCAGTTCCTTTCTTGTGCTTTACGTTGCAGTGTCTATCTCTAGTTAGCTCACTGCAGAAATGCGCCCTACGTAACAAAAATACAGCCTCAGAATAAACTGAGCTCAGCATATAATTCAGGTTTTATTTTAAAATGGCTATAGCGTTTGCATTGTATTTTGCATGGTGGATGTATTTGAGTGTGAAAGCTCGATGGGTTAGTTCTATCCAGAGTAAGTGGTAGTTAATGAAACCTTTTATTAGTAAAGTTTAGCTAATTACCTGGGTAATTGTACAGACAAATAATTCAGTAATTTGAAATGATTTATTATGTGTATAATGATACTTTATTCTCTTTAAGTGCAGCTTAACATGTTAATTACAGACACTCAAGGGACTTGCAAAAAGTTATTTTGGTGATCACATGTTATTAATTCTCCAGGGACACTGCTTTTTTGGAACAGCACCTGCAGAGAGGTTCAAATGTCAAGCCAACATGTAATATTGGTGTACTGGGTGTGGGTGGCAAGGTTTCGGTCGCGGGGGGACTGCAGGGGTGGCTTCTGTGAGAAATTGCTAGAAGCTTCCCCTATGTCCGATAGAGCCAATGCCAGCTGGCTCCAAGACAGACCTGCCGCTGGCCAAGGCCGAGCCCAGCAGCGATGCTGGTACCACCTCTGGGATAACATGCAACTGCAGCCAAAGAGAGGAGTGAGAATATGTGAGAGAAACAACTCTGCAGACACCAAGGTCAGTGAAGAGGGAGGGGAAGGAGGTGCTCCAGGCGCTGGAGCAGAGAATGCCCTGCGGCCCGTGGTGAAGACCATGGTGAGGCAGGCTGTCCCCCTGCAGCCCACGGAGGCTAAAGGTGGAGCAGATATCCACCTGCAGCCCGTGGAAGACCCCATGCCGGAGCAGGTGGATGCCTGAAGGAGGCTGTGACCCCATGGGAAGCCTGCGCTGGAGCAGGTTTGCTGGTAGGACTTGTAACCCTGTGGGGGACCCACACTGGAGCAGTCTGTTCCTCAAGGACTGCACCCCATGGAAGGGATCCACTCTGGAGCAGTTCGTGAAGAACTGTAGCCCATGGGAAGGACTCACATTGGAGAAGTTTGTGGAGGACTGTCTCCTGTGGGAGGGACCCCACGCTGGAGCAGGGAAAGAGTGTGAGGAGTCCTGCCCCGGAGGAGGAGGGAGCGGCAAAGACAATGTGTGATGAACTGACCACAACCTCCATTCCCCGTCCCCCTGCACCGCTCGGGGGCAGGAGGTAGAGAAAATCAGGAGTAAAGTTAAGCCCAGGAAGAAGGGAGGAGTGGGGGGAAGGTGTTTTTAAGGTTCGGTTTTATTTCTCATTATCCTACTCTGATTTGATTGGTAATAAATTAAATTAATTTTTCCCCAAGTCGAGTCTGTTTTGCCCATGAGAATAATTGCTGAGTGATCTCCCTGTCCTTATCTCTACTCATGAGCCTTTCGTTATATTTTCTCTCCCCTGTCCAGCTGAGGAGGGAGAGTGATAGGGTGGCTTTTGGTGGGCACCTGGCATCCAGCCAGGGTCAAGCAACCACAACTGCCATTTAAAGATTAAAAAGAAACCCAAAAAACCAACCTCTGTGGTGTTTTTTTTTTTCTTGTAGTGTTGAGGCCACTTCAGTTCTCTTGACAACGAGACTCTACCTGGAATCAAGGTAGATGCTAAGTGTCTTTCTAGAGCACTTGTCAGGACATAGTAATCCTGATATGAAAGTAAACATGTCATTAGATCCTGTCTTCCCCTGTGACAGTTCCTGTAAGTTGCTATTCTTCAGGTTCTCCTGACTATAGCTACCTACCAAAGATAATAGATTTCTCAATTTTGCAGGTCAATAATCATAGAATCATAGAATCATTAAGGTTGGAAAAGCCCTCTAAGATCTTCTAGTCCAAATGTTAACCCAACACCTCCATGCCTACTAAACCATGTCCTGAAGTGCCATATCTACACGTTTTTTGAACTCCTCCAGGGATGGTAACTCCACCACCTCTCTGGACAGCCTGTTCCAATGCTTGGCAACCCTTTCAGTAAAGAAATTTTTCCTAATATCCAAAGTTAATATGCACTACTGCTTTAGTCTCTGATAGCGTCTTTTCCATTAATACTTCAGTGATGTCTTTTGCAAATGCAGAATACAGAAGTCTTGCAAGCACTTTTTCACTGAGAGTAATATCGTGCATCTGATCCTGGGCTAGGTGTGAGAACATTGTCCCCTGCGAACTATTGCAGTCTGACAAAAACATTGATCTGTTGGACTGAAGACGTTTGGTGGGTTTTTTGCTTTTTGGTTTCTTTTGGGGAATTTTTTAGTGGTTTGTTTTTCTGGGGTTTTTTTTGACAAATCTCTGATTAATGAAAGGCAGAATTTCCTGAAAACCTAACTCCTTCCTGATGGCTTGCTAGAGATGGCACAGTTAGAAGGTTTGTCATCTCTGGGGGGCTTCGGTGTGCTGGAGCTGTTAAGGTCCTTGTTTTGATGTGTTAGCTGAGTACCAGCTTCACGCCAGGCAGCCGGGAACCCCATGCCACCCCAGGATCTCAGGACTCCCAGATCTTTTCTGTGCGGCTGGGAGTGGGGCTGCCTGGGCATTGCTGTCGTAGGCACCTCCGAGACCTCGCCTGGGGCTTGCTGGTGAGTTGCTACCGGGCAGGGGGAGATAAGTCTTGAAGCATGTGTGAATTAATACTCTCAGTTGTGGTTCTATTCAATGTAAATGTGAAACTGAATAATACTAAAGCAATGATGGTTTCTGTTCATCATCTGTGCAACCTGTGTTTCAGGCAATTCTCCTGAGGAGTTATTTGTCAACAGTGGTGTGTCCTATCATGTCACATCCCACACACGGGAACTGTGTAAATAAGTTTGAATGGAGGCAGAGGAAGGGAAAGGTACAATGATTTCTTAGTAACAGATATTGAAACTGCAGTACACCTGAAGTTCAGCTGATGAGGTTGCCACCGCAGTCCTGTCATATCTGCAAATCCCACTCTCTTTTTAGACCAAGTTATAGATAGCTCTTAGTTGTTTTAATAATTTAGATTACCCCATATCCCACCTGACCTTAAATTTGATAGTAGAATTGGTACATCCGAGTTGAATAGGTATGTTCTTTCTTTTACACACAGATTCTTATTTGCATTCAGTGTATTAGACCCATCATGTAACTGGCCAGAAGATCCCACTAGAGAAAATGTGCTTTTCCCCTTGTCATATTATCATAGCACAGGGTCATCTGGTCTCAGGTTTCATTTTGGTAGAAATTCCAGCTCCTCTGGATAAAAATACGCAGTTCTGAAAAGCGATGTACATTTTATAACTTCTGAAAAGTCTAATATGTGTATTTTACACAATTATAAACAATATTTAGCATAGTGCAGCAAAGATGAGGAGATTCCAGAAAGTACAGAGGAGGTAGTGACATAAGAAGACATTTCAAAAGGTGAAGCAAGAAAAATGAAGTCCCATGAAGCAGCAGCATGAGGAATATAACATGTAATTTATTCAGTAAATATGTAGATCACCATTCAGTGGCATTCAAAATGTGCAAAACTGAGAATGAATAGTGTACTTACATTATTAGAAAACCTTAGTAAGTTTGTATGTAATGGTTCATTCAGGATTATCCCAGGCATGTGGATATTTATCATGATATTACTGCATCTAATACACTAATGAGATGTATATCTGATTAAGCTAGGACAAACTTTAATAACTGATAGTTTATCTTTAGGGCAGTAAATCAAGGGAGCCTCTCTAGCCAAGCGTAAAAGTTCAGACACTATAACTTGTGCAATAACAGTATTGATGTCTCAAACCGATGCCAAGTGGGAACAGCTATGGAAAAGCAGGAAATACCCAAAGAGATGGAAAATGTGTCAGGTGTCCAAATTCTTGCTTACAGGGATTCCCCAAATCCATTGGCTACAGCAGATAAAAGAGTGTAAAAATAGATCCTGTGGTATTAATTGGCAGAGCGTGAATTCCTGAATCAAATCCATCAACTTTCAGTTGGTTTGAGAAAGGATTTGCCTAAAACTGAATGAAGAAAGAAGTAAAATACCATTCCTAATGTGTATTCTCTCAGTACAAGATCTTGCTCATGGGAATATGCTGAGAGCTGTCAACATGGGAGCAAGCAGCAGAGGTTGTCCAGAGGACAGCTTGTTCCTAGACTCTGTTTCCCTGTGGCTCACTTGCTGTTTTTTCCCTGCTGCTGTTGAGAGTTCATGAGGATGCCCTCAGCAGGGGGAATTGGATATAGACCATTGAAATAAGGAATAAATAAGGAATAAGGATCGCCATGAACTTATGCCACAGCGGATTACAACATGAAAGGAGAAACTAATTCAAGAGCTGATGTATAGAAGTAAAGAGAAAAAAATCTTAAAAGTAATTTGGAATGCAAAATAACCGACATCTTCTAAGAGGATATCCATATTTGCAGCAATGTAGGATTATGCATTTGCACACCTAACATAACAGTGTATTGCATTACTGAACTATGCTATTTTCTCATTAATCTCTTAGGCAATAGCAATGCAGTTCAGATTAAAAAAAAAAGCAGCTTCTTTCAGCCATTTTTCTTCTCAAGGCCTCACTTTGTCTCTCACGTTTTTTACAGTCTCCTCTTCCCTTGTAGTTGCTTTTAAATCAGGGACAACTTGGAGGAGATTACTGAAAGCAGTAAAAGCACACAGCCAAATAAAAACTCTAAAGAGAGTGTTGTTTTGGAAAATGTTACTCTCATTGAAAGCCTCTCAGGAAGCAAAATTAGATTTCTTTAAAAAACATTTTTGAACAAAAAAAAATTACCTTTTTCTCTTGTGTTTGGCAAATTACCTTCAGGCAGTCTGCTAAACAGAAAAAGAATTTTTTACTGAAAACTCAGGAAAGGAGTTGCTTGTTGGCCAATTTACCCATAAAGCTATTAGTTCTTCTGACCTTGGAGAAGAAAACTGGAAATAGATGTATGACATCTGAGGACCATTTCAGCTTTTAGTACATGGAAACTTAATTTGATTCATATTGTGAAAATTTATATCCAACCACAACTTTCAGCCAAGTGTCTTACTGAGCGTGATGTGTGCATTAAAATATTTTGAAAAGGGATCAAAGTGATAGGAAGTTGCTCTTCTGATAGGCAGCTGCAGAGTCATTCCTTGTCTGCATTGCATGAGGCACAATAATGCTCTTAGGGCTCCAAGAGCTATAAAACAAGCTCTTACAGAACACTTCCTTTGCATCATCCTGATAAGAATTTCTGCTATGACAACCTATTTTCCTTGGTTACATTTATAACCAAATATTTGTGCGGCGAACGTTATCTTTCCCACTGGTCTTATATTTTTACAGTTGGAGTAGAGAAAAAAAACAGCGGCTCAGTTGGTTAACACCTTCTGTAAATGTTATTATTGAACTTGTCCATAAGTTTTGCTCTTCTGCTGTCCATGTTGCAACTTCAGTTGCTGTTTCTTTTTGTAAGACCTTCACCCCCTCATGGAATAGCGTGGCTGTTTTGGTGAATATTACAGTCAAGTCCTAGGAAAAGGTTAATGAAAGCAAAGTAGGTTTGCCATAGCTACACAACCTTGTCCAGCCTCGTCTTTAAACCAGGCTTTCTCACGCGAGCAGTGCATGGGCAAAGATTTGCAAATGAAGACAGCAGCATGGACACCCTGGCAACCTCGACCTGTGCTGAACTTGCTCCTGTCTGGTTGTGCCCCACACACACCCCTGCCACCCAACCTGGCAGAATAGAAAAGCACAAGAAATGCACACACAGGGTTGCAGCTTCTGATCTCTTTGCTCCTCTTTTGCCTAAAAGTTGCTGAGAAATCCCAGGTCTTTATTACCATTGTTCCACGGTCCGATGTGGCTTCTTTGCATCTCATCAACATTATGATGCTGCTCTGCTTTTTGCTATCAGATTAAATTAATCCAGACATTATTCAGCACTATTCTGATAAAACTAGAGGTAGAACCTAGGTTCTAGTGTGGCAGGTTTGAGCTAACTATTCTTTCCAAATGAAAGCACCAAATGTCCATCCTTATTTCTTTTGTCTTCTACTCGCTGAACAGCAGTCTTCTCTGCAAACTTCCCTGGTTCCCACCTGGTCAGCAAATTGCCCTGTAGGCACTACTTTAAAGAGCATGTCCTGAGACAGCGGCCTGTGCAGAGGGACAGGTTTCCCCTGAGCTTAGCTGCAGAGCTACCTGTGGTTGCAGACAGCGTGGGCTCCCCCTGCTTGGATCAGGGCAGCAATAAGCAGCAGCAGTCCAGAGAGAAAGTCACAGTTCAGGACACTTACGAGGCAAGAGACCCTTGCTTCTTATATAAACGTTTCATGCTAGTAAAAAGGCAGGAAGTACACACCTGAAGTTTATATTCCAGGCCTTTCTCAGCAAAGATTTGCCCTGTACAGTGCAGCAAAGCCACCATCTGAAGGATCCTTCCTAAGACCTTGGTCAGGAGAAGGAAGCCTGGAGGAGGGACTACACTGGAGAGAGGAGCAAGCTGACGCGAAGCTTCAGCACCTATCACACCTTAAGCCCTTTTGGCTGTGTAGGTTGCTTCAGGCTCCAAAACCTGGCTTAAGATGGTACTCGGATGGCTTAATCTGTATCAGCATCCATCTCATGTCTGGCATGGCATGGCATAGCATTTTGCCCCAGGACCTGTGGTCGTTGTTTGGGGATGCATTACAAACCTGCCTGGTACCAATACACTGATCACAAAGAAGAAAGGCTAATGTATTTTTGAACATAATGCCAAATGGGAATCAGAGGGAAGATGGCCTCTTGCTCTCACTTCTGCCCTTAGACAGTGCTGTGATACAGGAATGGTCCACATGTTGTGTGGCAGAGCTTGGGGAGGAGGAAATAAAGCTCTTCCCGCATATATGTGAATCATTCTCTTTCCCAGCTCACTGGTGACAATGTTTCATTTTAGTACCTTCCTTCATGAAGGTACCCCAGTAACTCATGAACAGAATAACCCCAGCAGTCAGCTCCTGTGCTCCTAACCAGCCAGCCTTCCTTGTCTTCACCAAAAAACCTCATAGCTTTCTGAATCTGTTAGGTTGGGAAAGGCGTAGAGAGAGATACCAGCATGTTTAGGGATTTTGTAGTTTCCGGTGGGGAAAAATTTGAAGTAACTGGTGGGGTTGGGGAGTTCCCAGCCATGATGCAAGGACTGATCCTTCTGAGAGAGAGAAGAGAATTGAGTGTGATGAAAGCACTGTGGTGCCTTTCTGTAAAAAATCCCAAAGGATAAAAATTACTTACCCCAGGAAATATCTGAAAATTGAAGTTGTTCTTTCAGAGGAAGTCAGCCATAGAGCATTGTTCCTGTGAAAACACCTTAAAAATATTTTAATGAACAGGAATTTTACTTGAAGAAGACTACAGACTTGAACATAGTATTGGTTTGCCCCTCCGCTGCAGAAATGTAGATGAGATTTAAAAGTCACAGTAATTTATGAGCTGTACTTAGAACACATAAAGAGATATCTTGGATTCAGAATTGTTTCATTCCTGATGTGATTTAGAAGATTAAACTGTCATATTTTAGCACAGATATATGGCCGTCATTGCTATAATTAATCATGTACAATAAATTCTATTATTTAGAAGCTACTTCATATAAAAGTTGAAAATATTTTTTATATAATGCAAAATGAAGTAGATTACTTAAGCCTTATAATTATGTTTTGTAGATATATGTTGATTTGTTTCATATGCAGAGGCTATTTACTTTACAAAATATTCCAATATACTGAATGCATACTGCAAAACAATACAGTAATGGAGGGTTTGCTAATGACTTCAATTTAAGGACAGCCTGCCTAATAGCTGAGATAAGATGTTACTAAAACAGTGTGCTAATGATTTGAAAATTACTACCAAAATTGTGTTCAGTCTACGATGGGTTGCAGACATAATTGTGCTAATAAATATCCAAGTCAGCCCTGATTTTCAAGCTCATATCACGATTACTCTGAGTTTTAGAAATCAGACAGGCCTAAATCATGCTGTTGTGCTCACATGAGTAGCCTCTTTGGTGGCACTGTTCATTTGAGTAAAGACAGCAAGCACACCCTTGCTAGACAGGAATGCATTAAACATTCATAACCGACTGGTCAAAAATTGCTTAACTGTGCATGTGCCTTGAAATTATCTCTCCTGAAATTTGGTCTATATACTATCCTGAATATAAGTTTGTATGTAGATTTTTTATGTAGAATTTTAAAATGTGGCTAAGATAGGATTCCATTCCTAACTATAACTAACTGTAAAACATTGTGCGTGTACTGGTGTCACTACCACCTTTTTATATGTTACTTAGGTGTTCAAAGTGCTCATCTCGGACAAGGGAGACCTGAGTTCAGTTTTCTTGTCTGCCTGCATGGCACTAAAGTTGAATCTTCCAGCTTCTAAGAAAATGCTCTAAAAAGTACAAGGTATTCCAGAGGGTCAATCATAGCTCCTCATGGAAGGGATCGTGTGTCAGTTTGTCCAATGGCTCAGAGCATCTGTTTGGTTTCTGCTCTCTAATATGGGCTGCTTATGTAGTTTACCTTACATAGGAAGAGAATAAAATGCATTTAATAGATCTTGGGACAGAAACTGAACCGTAATTCATTGTTTTCAGTGAGCCAGCTTCAGCGTGGTACAACCCCAGAAGAGCCTTCAATTTGGCAACTAGCCTGTGAGAAGAGGGCTGTGTCTTTTTGCCCCCTGACGAGGTATGAGCATGAGAAGGGGTTAGAGCTGGATTGCCTTAGCAATACTGAGATATTTCTGGGAGTTGCCCGAGGCAAAATTGCACAATCCCAAAGCAGATGTTTGGGTAGCTATAGTACTATTTCACAGATGGATCAACAGTTTATAAACCAGAATTTGGGGTTTATGCATGAAAATCTCTGTGGTTTGTGCTTTTGCACAACCTTTGCACAACCTCTTATTTCAGTGCTGATAAAATTTCAGCTTGTGTTCATAGAAAAAAAGCTGAGGTTCTGGCACAGTGAATTTTTTTTTTTTTTTTCATTCAGAAACAGAATGAAAACCTGTGCACAGCTACGTGTAAGGTGCAACACTTAAAAGTGTTAGTCTAAAACTGAAGATGTGAAAAACAGTTTGTCCTCCCGTTTTCTGACAAGGCAGGGATTGTGTGTTCCTTCTGCTCCCCACTGCAAGGTGAGGCAGCGAACCAGCTAACCTACAGCTGTGTCACCCCCCTTGCTGAAAAATGGTGGCTGAGGCTGCCTCCTAGGGTGCTTGATTAGGATAAGCGCTTTATGAGCATGCAGTCAGTGGTGTGTGCTGGCGTGGCCTCGGAGGAGAGCTGGGAGGATGCCAAGGAAGGCAGATGTGGCTTTAGAGAAGCAGGTAAAGGGGTAGCACCATGGTGTACCTGCCTTGGTGGTGCAAATTCCCTACTACTGACCAGAGGAGAGTTAAGAGGCTCCTGGCAGGCTCAGAGCCGTGCAGCTGCAAGCTGTGAGGAGCAGTAGTAAAAGGCTGTATTCAGCTGTAGGTCAGGGGGAGAAAAGCAAGGCTAAGCAAGGAACATGGGAGGCTTAATTCACTTGGCTGCTTCCCTTCCCATTGCAGCTGTTCTACTTCAGGTTATTTACTAGGCCTGAATTCTCTCTTTATTCATCATTGTCGACTGTAGTTAGCTTGCTTTGGGGTTGAAAGGAGCTAAGAGTCAATTATGTGTCTGGGAGCTTCTGAATGTCTTAAGTGTGGTAGATGGCTGCAACCCCTACTGCTCACATCTAATGAGGTAAGGCAGACAGCTGCTAGCCTCCGGTCCAGCATGGGCCCACGGAAACGCTCCAAAAAGCCAAACAAAAGCAAATGGGAAGGGAGGGAACCATGTCTGTTGGGGTTTGCAGGGCATCTGAAGCTACGGCCCTATTTGCTCTGCCTCTTTGCTTGCTCTTGAACTGCCCGTGTGCTCTCAGGGCAGGGATGTTCAGTAGCGCCTAATGCAGGTGAACTATCTTCAGGTGCTTTAAGGTACTGGGAAGGTAAGTGTAATGAGCAGTGAGTGAAATGCTGTGCTGCCGTGATGGTACCATGTCAGAGCTCCAGCTAGTGCTCGTGGTGTCTGGCATTGCTCGCAACCTGCTTGTTTTCTAGGTTATATCTTGCCTCTGCTCATGAGTGCTTGTGCTAACGCAACGGTGGTTTACTGATGTATACTTTACAGCATCATTTACCTCACCTCTGCTTCTAGTCCCCAATCTGTTGGATTTAGCCTAGAGAGTTCACTTTGCTGTTCACCTCCGCTGACTCCTCTGCCTTGTATCTTAGTTTATTATCTGTAGACAAAGCCACACTTGATGCCTTATCAACTAGAAAGACTGAATTAATCAGCTTTGTTAGGCAAAGGTTATAGCAAGGGGGTGACCATCCTATCCATCTGTTCACTCATCTCCTGAAGAGTAACCATAACAGAACTCTTAAAAATCCTATTAATGGATTATAGGTCAATAGCCTAGACACTCCGATAGCACTGCAAGGGACTATGGACAAAATGTCTGGGATTAATGGATTTTCTGAAGACTTTTATAAGGTCTTTTATAGATGTTTCCCTCTCAAATGCTAATATGTTCTGCAAGTGGAAAGAAAATGGCTTTTTACCACTGTATTCCCTTGATGTGGCTAGGCAAAGCAAGGAGGTACCTTAAACTATGTAAAATGCATTGACTTGATCAATTCATGTGTAAAGTTCAAGGAGAAAACTTTGGCCTTTTGCCTTCAGAAGTAATCATCCAAGTCACAGAATTATCTCATCTTGACGCATGAGGAGTCTCATGCATTGAAATTCAAAAGTTCACCCAATTTACTACTGGTGATCAAATTGGCAAAATGTACTGGCGAAGCATCAGACAATTCACTGTGCAGCATACCTTGCTGAGGAATCCATTCTCCCTCAGATTCTGTCTTTTAGAAAAGTGTTATACAAGTAGGCTAAGAAATTCTGTCAACTTCTTTATCCTTTAATTACGGAAACTTTCTTTCATTCTGAGGTGTATTGTAACCTATTCAAATGTTAGGACTCTAAATACCGTGTTTGTGCTTAGTTTGCAGTAAGCACGGCTGTGCGACAGGGTGACCATTTATCTCTGTTCTTTTTTGCCTTGACAGCTAGACTTGACATCTCAAATTGCTGCAACGTACATTCACATCCAGAGTAGGGCACAAAGGGTGCAGAACTGCTTATCGAATCTTTTGTCCCTTATGTCCATTAATGCACAACATTGAAGAAAACTGAATGATTAAATATGGGAAACTGAAGATTTATGCCATTGCTGGGAATTTGCTGCTATTATCTCCAGTGCTGAAATATCATTTAAGTTTTGCACCTTTCCCCATTATTGTTCCACAAGAAGGAAGGGATCTGCAAGGTCTGAGGATAACTGGGACTTGGTCCCAAATAAATACACAGTTCACATATTTTCTGGAAGAATCAGTAATTACAGGTGTTTAAATTATTATATTTATGCACTGGAAATAATAATGTGGGGTTTTATGTCTAGATTTTTTTTTCTTTTGGGAGTATCAAGACTTCTGATTATAAGCAGAGAAAATCTGTTCTGTTCACTAGGCTGCTAAGTTCACTAGGTCTGCTAATTTCCTGAGCCTCTTTGCACTTCTTCCAGGCTTGCAGAAAAGGATCCGGTATTGTGTCATGCTCTTCCGTCTCTCAATGAAAATCTGGGCACTTACAGAGAAATTTTCCCTTGTTCTTGCTGAGGAATACCCCAGAGAAAGGTGATGCTAAGATCCCCTCCTCTCACAGGGCTTGGGCTCTACAAGGAGCCAGTCTGCCCAGGTTGCTGAGGTTTCTTCCGCCACATGAAGAAAAAAAAAAAACAACAGTTTACAGAGCAACCCTCTCCCATCCCTCAAAAGCAGAGAGTTCAAGTGGAGCCTGGGAATCTGGCCAGGCAAAGCCAGCTCCTCTTCCTCACCCTTCCTAAACCAAGGCTGGGCTAGTGGAAAGCCCTGAAGGGAGAGCACAGGAGAGCTGATTTTATCTTTACTTTCAGGGGCAACCCTGAAAGCAGTCAGCAAGTGAAGCTGGAATCAGGCTGAGAAAGTGGGGATGCCTGTCTGAAGTGCCAAAGGTCCTTCTTGATAACAGCAGTGGTTCCAGCAAAACCAGGGCAGCGACCATCTCTCAGCACCACTCTCCTGGGGTGCTTCTGGAGGTGTCTGACCCAGGAACTGACCAAGACTGCTGAGATTTATCTTTGAGGTGTGAAAAGTTCTCAGCATGAGCTCATCGGGCTGCGCATCAGGCAGGGTTCAAACAAGGAGCTGTACAGTGCTGGCAGGTTGTGCTTACTTATCGCCCTAGCTTAAATGACTGCCCAACCAGATAGGCACTTAATTCTCTTTGTGTCACACGTTACTTTAAAAAAAAAAAAAAAAATCAACTTGGGAACATTTGGACATCTTTATGAAGGTCAAGATTTGCACACGAATTGTCTCTGAATATCACAAATTCTTTCCTGCCTTCTCATTTCTGGGAAAGCAGATGTAAATCCTAAGGGATGAACAATACAGGTATTGTCTGAACAGTTCTGCATAAATCTTCCTTGACCAATTCCCTAAAAATTGTGTCAGCAAGACGGGTTTTTTTGTCAAAGTTTTGGGTTTTTTTGTTTTTAATCTGAACCCACTGATCTGAATCGATGTTTCTTTTTTTGCTGCTTTCACATCTTTGCTGTCGTCTGTCACACATTTCATCTGGAAGCATATGAGTAACAGTTTGGCTAGAAAGTAGGACGAAAAGAGAAACCTGCTTGTAAAGAAAGATAATTGACACAGTAAGCGTTCAGGCCAAATCCCTTCCACAAACAGTCTTGCTGTAGTCAGTGTGACTAGTTGTGTGAATAAGGCAAACAGGATTTGGCTCTTGCTGCAGTCACAGCCACCTTTTATCATTGGAGAGAGAGAAAAACACCATAAAATTAAATAGGTATCATCCTCCCCGCATTCCTAGTGTAACTATTTTAACTGGAATGCCTCATAAACAGATAAAGGCACTCCTGAGCTTTGGGATGATCATTTTTTAAATGACCATTTAGGGCTGGATTATGGTTTTACATTTTCACCTTGGAGCTTTTAAGGGCTGTTTGGGACATTAAGCGCTAACCTATCAAAGCCTAAACTGAAAGGCAATGTTGCTTGTGGTCATACAGCCCAGCAAAATAATATAGTTTTGCTGCTGTTAATAGGTAAATACTTTCATTTGTGGAAGGAAAATGGTGATTCAAGAACATTTGATGCCCTTAAAACTCTCACAGCAGCTGGATATTTTACATTGGTTTCTATAATATTCTTATGATAACATTCCTATCCCGCAGGGGTCTGCTTGAATATCAGAGCACTCATCTTTTTTAAGTTTTGCATAATGTGAGATATTAAAATTAAGGCTGGTGTTTACTGTTCAGTTCTTACACATATTCCATGTTCACAGCTAGATATTATTTCCCTTGGAAATGCTTTCTGTCCCTGCCAGTTACTGAATGCAATCAGATAGCTTTGCATGGGCCAGCATACCAATTAAGTACCACGGCTGGGATGTGCGCTGTTTCCTCCATCAGAAGCTCAATGGTTCATCGGCAAGTGAGCCGTGTATATTGATAAGGAGAAAGCCTGACTCCACAATGGAGGCAGAATCTATTTCTTGAAAATGCTTTCAGCAGGCGGTTTGAGGAGGAAAGGGGAAAGGAGCAGGCGACACGTAAAATGGCTAGAAAAATGAAACGGGAGGAAAGATTAATGGAAGTGGAATCAGAAAAATATTCAATTAGAACTTGCAGGCCTGGTCACATTACTCTGTGTTACTGTACATCTTGTCATTATCCAAATCTGTTGCTAAACTGTTGGCATTTGTCTTCATTATGTGGTAAAATAGTATAATGAATAGGTTACAAATATGATGGAGGAAATGCCCTGGAATTATCACAATGCCTGAGAATGAAAAATGCTTTAATTTAAATTATTGGTGTGCGGCATCTGCCAAGTGCACAGACAGATGTGAAGAGTGGAACGTGATTTTGTTCTGATGCTGCCTTCAAAGTTTCTGTTCCATTTCAAAGGGGTTTTCAGGCTGAATCCTTCCCTGAAAGCCAATGTCAGGGATGTGATACAACAGAGAGCAACTTTTGACATATTTCTTAGCTGTGAGGAACTGCACAGCCAGATATCTTAGGTCCGGTTTTGGAGCCTTCTGCAAGCAGCACTCACCCACATTTCAGGTGGAGAGCTGGTTAATGTATAGATTACGACTTTTAACAATGAAATGAAATATGAGGTGGGAAAAAAGCTACTATCTCAGCCTAGATAATTAGACATAATTTAGTCTTCAAAAATTGCACTGATCCATATAGATGTGTTACCTTTCAAGCTCAATTTTACATTTGACTGATTATTATCTTCTAGAAAGACATTTTCAGGGTATTTAAACCTAACATTTGGCCTACTTTAAAACTGTTAGAGTCTGAAAATCGGTACCACTACATAATAAGGAATTTTATATTAGGATCAGGATATGAATGAATATTTTACTAAAAGTTCAAATAAAATCTTAAATAATATTAAAGTACTATTTCAGTAGCCCAATCTGGAGGATAGCCCTCCCCTTCCTAGATGTGTATTAACTTTAATAGAGCTTCCTAAGGACTGCAAGGACTGCCCACCCAATCTGAAGTCCAAGCTTCCAAACTCATTAGGAAGTCTGTGTCCTAAAAATAATGTCTACCTTGTAGAAGGAGAATGAGAAGTCACACGGTCATCCAGCAAGAATGCAAACCTAAACCTGGAGGAAGTCTGTCAACTTAGTCCTCTGCTAGAGATTCTTTGTGTGATCCCCAGCAGGTCTTGATAGGTGCCTGGGCTTCATTTCTCTGTCTGAAAAATGGGCATAAGGAGGGATGGAAGAAGAAAGGCTGAAAGGGATATCCTAGCATGAAGTGCTTTGACTAAGCTGAAGTTTGGGGGGCACTCAACAGTTAGAGCAGTGAGTTTGATGGAAGCAACCTATTAAATTCTTTCCTTCAGTTTTTGAAGACTGCCACTCACTGCTGCAGTTCATGGCACTGCACGCAGATAGTGCAATACACGAGAAGATGTTTTCTACCTCGTGTGTGAAAAGTGAAGCACGCCGATGGAGGTTTGTACAGCTGTTCTTACTAACTTCTTTATCTTGTGTTGATAGCTTTATCTTGATTTACGTGTGTTACTTTGACATCAGATCAAATACTTGGATGAGATTTCACTTCTATATGAGCATCATTTTATATTGCATTAGATTTAATGATATACAGCTATCTTTGCTTCACTGTGAATGGTAGCTATGTTTTAAACACATAATATGCTGAGGCAGATAGGATTGTATCTATCATTCAGAGAATAATTCTCATCTTAAACTTCATAAATGCTGTTAGATTCTTCATGGTAATGTTTCACTGTTAAATTGCACACTTAGAACCAGATGGCTCAGAAAATTGATAAGATGATACCAAATCTCTCATCCCTCAGTCACTGTTGGGTTGAATCCAGCCCTGGTTCAGAGTAACCAAAAGTTGCTACCATCTGACAGCTGTTTTGTGGTTTAGATGTTTCCAAGTGGACAAGTGTTCACAACAGAAAAAAAAAATTAAAAAAATCCCCTGCACAAATAGACGGTTGCAGCAGAGGAGAGGCTATGGGCACTGAAAACAGAGTAACTTCTCTGATCGTGGGATACGTGTGTTGCAAGATGGAGTCTACAGCTCTTTCTGGAGATGCCTAAAATGTCTAAATTCTGCTGCACCACTTCGGTGCATCAATGCCTGTCAGTAAGCTCGTGTAACTTCTTTCATGAGTTATAAATTCACCTAAATGCGCATAAGATGAAATGCTATAATGTTTTCCCTCCCTTTGAAATAAAGCTCTGATCTTTACAGCTTACAAGCTAGCTCCCTAATGAACAAACAGTTCATTACAGAGCCTGTATAACAGCAACAGTGTAGAAAAATATGTATAATGATAGGGGGATGCCAGGACTAAAGAAGCAAGATGATCTCCATGTTTTTTTAATCATTTCTTAGCATAGCGTGACTGGTGCAAAAGGGAAAGAATAGTCCCCATTCTGCAGATAGGGCCAGAGGGGACAATCTATCATTGATAGGAATTAGATGTATATTTACAAGAAGGATGCATGGTATGAGATCTAAAACAGTGATTCTAACTACTTATCATTAATGCCAGGGGGAAACTTGATGCAGTGATTCTTATGGTAGCCTGAAACATGGGAGGCCCATGTCCTTTTGCTGCTTTTGCCCAGAGAGTCTTTTTGTGTGCCTTTGAACTAGTCCCTGTGCTTTAATTTCCTTAATGTAGAAGAGGGAGGATATCAATCCTGTTCCTAAACGCAGCAGCATGAGTTAAGTTTATTCAGGTCTGTGTGTGAGCGCCTCGCGGTGACGGCCCCGGTAGGAGCTCTGGCTCAACTGACAGAGCTCCCGTTAGACCTCTTAGGAAAGAAAATATTAGCAAGCCTGGCTGTGTTTGCTTTGCATTACTATTTTTATTTCTTTTCTTTCTCACACATCCGTGTTGATCCTGCACAGTGTGGCAATGGTATTCTCAACCTGCAGGCGCAGCCAACTGTGACTGCCATACACTGCTCTGTCCGGTTTGGCCAGAAATGCCCCAGCCTAAGCTGGGGCCATGAGTGTCCTTTAGGGAGGAGCCAGGAGCAGGGATGTGTCCCTTGGTGCCGGGATGTGTCCCTTGGTGCCTGGTGTTGCCCCTCCGCCGTCTTGAGCCGGAGGCACGCAGCTGCCTGGCATAGCCAGCAGACAAGGTGCTGCTGCTGAGACGAGGATGGGTACGGGCAACAACAGCCTGATCTGCAAGTTCAACACAGGGTTCCCTCTCAGAGGGAAAGCATGACTTTTGTCCTGGGCACTACAGGTGGAGTGAGTATCAAAGTGGTAAATGTGGCATGAAGGAAAAATTTGCACTCTTCCCAGCCATTTGAGAATAATTATATACCGATTAATTGAGGAAAATGGCATCTGACACTGTCAGTGTTCTGAAGTGTCTCATATTAGACCCCAAAAAGTAAATGAGACACGTATTCATTTTAATTAAAATGTTATCAAGAGGTGCTGTTGACCAAGAAGCCCATTAACAATAATATGCTTTAGTAACAAGTGAGCGAGTCAATTTATTGAACTGAACTAAAAAGCAAACCCGGTAACAACTGCCCACTGAGCAAGTATTTGATCTTTCAGCTTTCTCTGATTAGCTGAGGGAGGCGTTCCTGAATATTACAGACTTTTGTTTTCTTCTTCACTACCTTGTGGTAACTTGTAGAAACTGTCTCCATGGTGCAATCAGCATTTGCTCATCAAACTTAAAAGGGAGCTTTGCTAGCAGATCTGACTTGAAAGAAAACATTTATAGAGAGATCAGTTGCCAGGTACTGTTATTTTCTTTTGTGCCTCAGCTGTTAACATCTTTGTACAGGATGGACTGTTTTCCTTGGAGATCTGGCTATTTTACACACAGAGGCTAGTGCACAAGATGTGAGGTTGCAATAGAGGCTACTTGCAATGAAAAATGACAGAGTTGCACAAATTTACCTTTTAAAGTTAAATTCATTAAATTCACTCTTTTGGATGGATTACTGTGTGCTAAGAGGCATTAAACTGGCCAGAGACTTCCTGAGAAGTATTCTGCCTTTATAGGAGGTTTCAATGTGGGCATAAAGCTGGCAATGACGACCTAGATACTGCTTGTACCAGGAGCACTGGGAGGTTTGATGCGCTATGCTTTGCTCTGCTGTCAGCATCAGAAAGCAGAACAGCCCTGCTGCAGCCCGAACCTCTGCCCGGGCCATTTTGGGGAGCCACACCTGGCTGCTCCCTGTGGCCTCTCTTTGCTGTGCCTGTACAATGGTGCCGATGGTCATTTAGCCCAAGAAAATTTACGAAATCCCTTCTCACCTTCCTTTTGCTATTGGTGAAAAAGGCCAAACCCTTTTCTATGTGGGCAATTGGCATGGAAATGCCCCATCATTCCGGAAACAGACATTATTTCGGAATAAATTCAAATAGTATCACACAAATAAAACAAAGTAGACTTACTCCTGTACATCCAAACGACAGTACCAATGACAGTGGGTTAGTTCTCTTTTCACAGGGAGGAGTTCAAAGCTTTGGATTCTTCCGGAATCCATCAGCAAGCAAGATGCACCGGTTTTCTTGGACGCAGGATAGCATTCCAGGTCCAGAAGTCCTCCAGATGTCTTTGTAAAAGCTCTGTTTTAACAGTTTTGATCCAAGAAGAAGGAATTTTTATAACGATTCTGCCAACTTCTGTCTGACAGAACATTTTAGGTGGGAAAATGAATCCTGTCAAAAAGGCACTGATGCCTTTTAAGTCCTACTGTGGACAATAGACACATCTGTCACTTACTGTTCAGGGGGCATGCCACGTTGAGCAAAACTGAAAGTCAATGAGATTTAGTGTACTTCAGTCATTTTTAAAACAATATCCAGTGACTACTGGTCTAGAAGTTGACCCATGAGTTTATTTAGGGTAGAAAGAACAGCAGCTGCTACTGAAAGGGAAAAGATTGATGCTAAAACTGATTTTAGGCTTTCTTAATTTTTCATGTTAAGTTGGTCAACATTCTTTTTAGAAATCTAGACATTTATGAAGATAAACTTAATTATATGTGTATCATCTACTCTGCAAGTAGAATCTGAAAGATTCTTCTTGCATTTTATTGTGAAACATTTTAGAAGATTTGGCAGGAAATAAAGAAGTGAAGAACTAAAGGAACGACTACACATAACTTTAAAATATCTTTTTAAAAATGAACTTCAGCACAAAATTTTCTTATCTTTTGACAATTTAAAAGTAATTGTATTGGTACTAGAACACTTGCAATTATTTCCAGCAGAGGTATTGCAGTGAGTAGATAGTGGAACTCTCAAAAGAATTAATATATTGTAATCCCATTATGTCTGATCTGCAGTCAATCATCAGGGAAGATTCTTGGTTCTGCAAAACTATTTTCCTAGCTAAGTGTAAATGTATCTTCAAATGTTAAGTGCTATGACAAAATAGCATCTAGAAATCTATGTTACTTTCTCCACCCACTCTCTTATTTTGTGAGACACTAGTGACTTTTCACTTGTGTGCACTGAAGTCTTTTGAAGGTCCTTTAAAAAACGATGTTATGTTTTAGTGGTTTGTAAGCTGATGTGTTTCATTTTATTTCGGAATTTGTTTCAAACAAATCCATGGAATTTGTTTCCATGGATATTCCGATCCAAGCCCAGTGGCCAGTGCATTTCCCACATACATGCATTTTATTTTTAGGACCAATGGATGGTTTCTCGCAGAAGGTGCTGGAAGGACAGCAGCCCAGCAGGCTGTCAGCTCTTCCTCAGCTTATGGGGATGAGGATCCAGCCCAGAGCTAAACCCCTTTAGCTTCACCAGAATAAGCAATAGACATGAGCACCCAGCAGTCCTGTCACAGGCTGATCTCTGATGCAGCGATGCCTCCTTACCCAGCCTACATGGTCATTAAGTGGAAGACTGACATAATTTGACTTACAGTCATTGGTCCCAGAGGTCACTCCCGGCAGAGGAGAGGAGTTGGTTTGAACATGTTGCAGATGGTGTTTTCCTCCCACCCTCAAGAAAGGATTGCCTGTTTAAGCCTGCCTGGTTATCATTTGGAAATGATAAGCAGAAGTAGAGCTCACTGAGGATCCAGACCATTTATTTAATTTTTCTGGATTTTTGTGTGATGACTCAGCTAGCGTTTTATCAAAAACTCATAGGAATTAATTAGGTCTGTTGCTGATAATCAATGGCTGGCAACAAGTTATGTAAACCCTGCAAAATATACTAGGCATGGGAGAAGTTACAGCTTATGATAAATTTAGCATCTAAGGGCTAGATTTTTAAATCTTAGTCATTACTTAGTGTTGCAAGAGTAGGGAACTTGGGTGGCTCAGCCAGTCGTTCAGGATGTAAGTGCTATTGTTGGTAAACACACAAACAGACTTCAAGACCCAGGCAAGAGTTCTGCCTTTAGAGCATCTTCTATTCCTTTCTATTTGTAACATAATATAGTTTTAATAACATGAATCAATGTATTTGGACTTTACAGGAATTTTTTTTTCTTAAAACATGAAATAATGGTAAGCTATCCTAATTAAACAGCAGGGCCATAATCAAATGTTTTCTGCCAAGAATCTCTTTAAGAGGAATGCACATCTGGATATTTTTTTTTTTTTTTTTTTAATGAATGAGAAAGCAAACTTCAGAGGATAAACGGCCTTCAAAATTGTCTTATCTCAGTGAAGCCCTTAAGTGTGCATGGAGGAAGAGATGAGACCCATTGAGAATGAGGACTAATAATAATAAGACACTGGTTTACTGTAAGGACTTTGAAGATGATAGCTTTCATTCCTGCCCCCAGGTACAGCATCGCCATGCTAGCAATGTGATTCTCTGTCTCAGTCTGGAGCACTGATTACAGTAATGTGGCTGTGGTCATGCACCTGTCTGCACTGCGGCAGCATGTGGCCTGGTCACATGAAATGTTTTTTGTGTAACTCATAAAGGTGACCAGGCATGGAAAAATATAAAAACATTCTCTTCATAACTTTTTTTTTAATGCATGAAAAATTTAAGGTCTCAGCAAAGGACAGGTAATCTGTACGTGTTCATTTAAGCCAGGTATAGCTTTCCAGATCCTTTCTGGGGAACCAGACACCCACTAAACTGTACTGAATAAAAACATCCAATACACATTGACTGCTTTTATTACAGTAAGTTCCTGTATTACCAAGAAAGCAACACCCAAAATGACAGTAAATGTAAAATTGTCAACATTCTCCATCATTCATACAGGCTGTGGCAAGAAAATATGGATTGTAACCATGATGAACTGAAAACAACATTACCAAAATAACTGGAATTTACTCATTACCTGCAAGAGTGTAGCTATTACAGTCTACTATGATGAGTGTAGCTGGAGGTGTAGACATGTTTTGAATGCACAAAACAGCTTCAAGATCAGGCATCTTGCAGATATACTTCTGACAACTGCTTCTCTTTGTCTTGGTTTCTCTAGTAATGCTAAAATATTTAGTTAGAGTCAAGCCAAATATTATTCCCTCTTTACTGCTAGCCTTTTTTCCAAATATCTAATTTTCTCCATACTTGTGGGGGTTTTTTTGTGGCATCCTCACTCTCCTTCTCTTGGAGCTAGTGGAAGACGACATACCACTTGGTCATAATGCCACCATCTTTTTATGTGCATTCACAGCCTGGGTTGCTGGCTGATGAATCTGCAAGTGGGCCAGTAGAATTTTTTCTTCCCCTTCTCTGTTTCTTCAAATCAAAGCTTATTTACAATCGTGGGCAAGTATCTATGCTGACCACCTGCAATCCTTTGGCAGACATCTGGTGTGAATAAATGATCTCAGCCTAGTGCCAGCCTTTAGTCTCCCATTTACACTTGTCTGCTGTACTTTTGAAGATGGAAGTGGGAATAGTTCCACAACCCTTCTCCTGGTGCACTGAAGCAACTTCTCTCATTGCTTCAAACTACTGAGGAAGAGGCACTTGAGTTTCTGTTCATAAATGTGCCAGACTTTAACTTTCCAAATTTCATGTGCTCTGGCTAACTGAAGGGTCCCTTTTCTGGAAGATGTACTGGTTTAGCATGTCCCTTTCAGAACTCATTTCTTCTGGCAAAAGTACATTTTAGGAAAAAAGAAAATAGATTCTTAACTGGACACGACACCAGATAGGTAAATGCTGGTTTGTACCTACCTTTTGAGAACAATCATGAAACTTAATAATGAAAAGTGAATATTAACATGTTTCATTTTGACACAGAGCATGGAAGTTAAACCATGATCTGGAGGTACAGTAAAAACCAAAGAAAACTTATCTGTGCAGAAGAAACATTTTCTAATGTTTCTGAAACATTATGAATGAAAAAAAAGGAGTATGCAACTTTCCCCCTTATAACAGAAAGTATTATATTTATTTGATAGAGCAATTAGCACAATTTAACTAATTTTCTCTTTTAAGAGTCAAAATTGCTTTGACTATGCTCTTTAATAAATAGTTTTTTGTTGAATTTGACATTATCTGTCACCAAGGTTAAATAAGGGAAACACTGCCTACTGGTAATGTAATAGAAAGCTTTAATCTAAAATCAATATTGTTTTAAAGACAATTTGCTCTAATTAGATTGAGATAGTAACATGACTGATCTCTCAAGAAGTAAATTAGCCTTCTGTATATATGCAGAAGTTTAGTAAATGTCTCATTAAAAATGGGAACTCACCTCAGATCAGGCAATTCAAGTTGAAAAGCCTCAGTTTGCTCCTGGCTGACCTAGTGATATCAGTAGCAGAGTTTCTCATTTGCAAAGAATCAGATTCTTCCCTGGTCTTTTGTTTATTTATTTTTTTATTTATTTATGTGAATGATTTAGATTTAAATATAATCTGCTACTCTCCTGGTTTAACCCCAGCCGGCAACTAAGCACCACACAGCCACTTGCTCTCTCCCCCACCTCGGTGGGATGGGGGAAGAGAATCAGAAGAATAAAAGTGAGAAAACTCGTGGGTTGAGATAAAGACAGTTTAATAAGTAAAGCAAAAGCCACGCATGTAAACAAAGCAAACCAAGGAATTCATTCACTCCTTCCCATCGGCAGGCAGGTGTTCAGCCATCTCCAGGAAAGCAGGGCTCCATCATGGGTAATGGTTCCTTGGGAAGACAAAACGCCATCACTCCGAACGTCTCCCCCTTCCTTCTTCCCCCAGCTTTATATGCTGAGCATGACGCCATATGGTATGGAATAGCCCTTTGGTCAGCTGGGGTCAGCTGTCCCAGCTGTGTCCCCTCCCAGCTTCTTGTGCACCCCCAGCCTACTTGCTGGTGGGGTGGGGTGAGAAGCAGAAAAGGCCTTGACTCTGTGTAAGCCCATGCAAGCTACTATGAAGAAAATTAACTCTATCCCAGCCAAAACCAGCACAGGTACCAAGGAAAAAGAATATGTCAGTGCAGTGAAGTTGCTGTCAATGTGTGTTGTGTCCTTAATGTCTGTCTGGGCTGAAGAAGAATGATTTTTTGTTTTATGGTGATTCATAATGATGTGATATAAAATAACATTGGTATAGTATTGGCTGTAGCTTGTAGCAGTTAATCTGAAGGTAGGTATCAGAAGACATTAGTTAAGTGAGGAGGTTGATGGCAGAAGCTTTTTTCTTAGGATATCCACTTTGAATAAAACCTTTCTTTCAATGGTAGAAATACAGTGACAGGTGAAGACATGATTTGTATGGATAAGTGATGAAGATGAAATAAAACATATGCATTTCATAGATGTTTCTGGTGCAGTAACACAGAGATTCCTTTACCTGTGAGTTGCTGGGAAAAAAAGAAATAAGCAAGCAGCTTCAATACAAGGACACAGAGCTCACCAGAATTAATGCTTTTCTGTGGTATGCAGAAAAGTGACTCATTTTCTACAAGCCATTACCTCCTTCACAAGCAGAGAAAAAAGTCCTGCCCAAAACCAGGGATGTGATCAGAAACTGTGCTTTAAAAGAAGGGCGTGGTTTTCTTGTCATTTGTACTATAGGTAACCCAGATTTATTAGCCAAAATTGTTGACTGACTTACCAAAACTGGATCAATTTTAAAGCGCTGTTGTTCAGGCATAATTACTGGGAGTACTGCAGGAATGTGCTCAGCCCTCCTCCCAAGCGCAGACGGAGTGCAGAGTATGGACCTTAGAATCTTTGTGTTCTAAAGATAATTTTTTCAACTAAATATCTTCTGCTCTGCATGATCAAATATGGAAGACCACACTGAAAGTCATTAGTTTTATTCAGATCTAAAAGGCTGTACTCAATGTGGGATGTATCTATGTATCAGTCAATGAAAGAAAAAACAATGTACAATTGCTCACAGCATGGGAGAAGGAACATGGCTGAATGTGTTGTCTGCAAGTTCTATTTGCATTTATGATTGAGTTTCGGCAGCAGGTGATTGTTGAACATACCTGTTGAACAGCCCTTGGATAGTTCCACAAATATACTAGAAATCACTATCACGTTTATGTATGTAACTTGTTGAGTATATGATAAATAGGCCGGGAGACTGATCAAAACAAAGCCTTGATGGAGAAAGTGTGTGGAGATTTTCTTGAGTTTCTAGTGAACATTACATCTGAACCCAAGTATCTCTTCAATCTCCCTAGGGTCAGAGGAGGAGAATCAATGGAGAACGTGACTCCAGATCTTCTGAGAAATGAGGTGAAAAGGGCAGCAATGAAACCAATTTCAAAATCAAATTGCTATAGTGTTTAGAGATACTGATAACCTGCTAATACTTCGACAATAAAAAAGCAGATAAGCAGTGCCACCCCTTCCTGTCTTTTCTTTGTCATCACGTAAATAAAGAAGTGTCATTATCTCACCGGATATTTAAAATGCTGAGACATTCAGGGACAAACCCAGAAACAGCGGTGTAGGTGACACTCACGGTGGCAAACAGTCAATTGAGACAAGGCTTTGGCAGGGAAAAAGCTTTTGCAGGAGACCCAGCTGGTTTTATTCCTTAATGCTCCCCAAACCTTTTTAGATTAATAAACATTAACATCACTCCATGTTAATATTGCTGTGACATTCATCTACTTTCACATTGTCTCAGTAGCATTCATAACAGAGTCAGTCTAAAACATCAAATTAAATGATGCCACCAAAGATGTCTGTTAACTCTTCCAGCATTCATTGTAGAGCTGTGGCTGAGGAAGGACTGCCTTCTAAACTGCAGATGGATCAGACCGTGCTCTGCTGGTCGATTTGGTTGACCTCGGGGATAACTAATCCGCAGGTGGAAGTTAGATCCATAATACACCTTCCTTTGCTGTGCTGCCTTGGGGCTGTCTGCTTTAGGAACATTAAAATAACAGCAGTTGCCAGTGTAAGTCCCAATCTTCAGATTCAGCTCCAGACTCTATAGCACATGATCTGTGTGACCTTGGACATTCACTTAATCTCTCCGTACATTATCCTTTTTTTCTCTTTTGTCAGTTTTGATTGTATTGTCTCCAGGGCAGAGGAGCCTGTTGCTTATCACAGTATGAGGGTATCCAGCTACTATTGTTATGTAAAGTTAATTATGAAGTGAAGTTATTAGTACTAAATGACCTATACTGGTGGAAATTTAGCATTTAATAACTCTCCCTTGTTTAAAAATGTATTCCCTAGCCAGTAGTTTTCACAGCAGTTCAAGGCAAAAGGGCATAGAGTTGAAGCTGGGGAGGGGCAGGGGGAGCAATGGCAGCTGCTGGGCTTTTCAGCAGGCCACAGGTTGGGATTGTGCCCTTGTAAGACTGAGCCTAAAAGTTTTACCACCCGGCCTAGATTTAAGCAGTATCTATCTCAGCTGTTTACATGAAGTTACACTGTGGTCATAAAACAGTCAAATGGTGCCTCCAGGTTCACCTTGCATACCAGCAAAGCAGCAGTTCAATGGATCATCACCACCTTTTCAGCCATCAGGAAAAGCTGCTCTCCTCTTTTAGACACATTTCCATGAACTTCTGACAAGACTTGACCCTGGTTATATATCTGACTGGCTGCTTTTTGTGTTTCCCTGAACTCATTTCCACAGAGACAGGAAGAAATCTGAAAATAAAAGTATTTTTACAGGTGCAAACTCTTGGATGGTGGTAGCAGGGAACATCACTGTGTCTGGAGCTTTGCTGGGTGCACTTTTCAGTGGCTGGATTTTCCCCTCATGTCCCTACTTTTTTCCCTCATGTCCCTATTGTACAGCAGAATACACTGCTATGCAATTATTGACAAAAAACCAGGATAGATTTGAATAACATGTCAATCTCAATATTTGATGACGTAAATGTGCAGGCAAGCGACATTTCCTGGGTTTTTTTTCCTAGTGCAGTAAAAAACACAGGAAATGTTATTTCCCAGACCTAGCGGTGTTTGCATCCTATCATTACCTTATCAGCAAAAGCCGTGAGAAATGTTAGTGGTGATAAACAATTGCTGGCCAGGGCTTCCTCTGGCATTGAGATGCACGTTGAAAATAATGCACCCTCTGAGGTGACCCACTTAAAAGTTTTCTTTTCTTTGATTAAAGCATCTAGCAAATCTTAACTCTTAATAACTTCCTGCTGCCAGTACCTGCTGGCCTGCCAATGCACTGACACACGTGGCCGAGGAGGCAATTGTCTACTTCGCAACTGTAATTCAGCTACGTCTTTTTGGAAGTTAGTTGCAGTTGTTTCTTGGTTTTTTGGTGCAGATTTTTTTTTTAATGTGCTTTCTGAAATGCAGCCGTGTCTTGCTGGCAGTCAGAAGTGTCTGTAAGCTACTTTTTTTTTCCTGTTGTTCAAGTATTCATTCTGCATCTGGCGTCTCTGCAACAGGGACTGTCCAATTTGTGAGTGGGCACTGTTCCATCTGAACAGACGGGAGGAGTGGAGACAGACAAAAGATCATATGGAGTAGTCAGCTAAAAAGTGTGGCGGTGAACCTGATCAAGTGGCGTGGATTTTTCTTTATTAGGTTTTTTTTTTAGAAAATCCTTTGCAAATTCCTTTACAGGGCAGCCATCAACACAATTGACAGTAACACTGTACCCTGAACGAATGTAGGATTTGAAAAATGAGTTTCACCTCCCCCCTCAGCCTGTGATTTCTTGTTCAGGGGATTAAAACAAAAAACCCCTACTTTCTGTATTTGGTTTCCATGCCTGTGTCTGAAGTGTATTCAGAAGAACTCTTTTCAGTGGTCATGACATAAAGGCTTATACAGTGGTATGAAGAACTGATGTCTAACTCTGTAACTCTTCAAAGTGGAGAAAAGCTTCCAAATTTTTAAGCTAGTTTCATGGCTGATTAGATTGGAGTATAACAGGTAACTTAAAAATCAACCCCTGCCTCTGCTTATGTTATTACAATGTAATCTGGACACAGAGCTTAGAAAAATGCTTTATCGAGAGCTGTTTTTTTTCCTTTGTTTTACAATATTTGTTCTGAGCTTTTACAAAACCCTTTCTGTTTTAAGTTGCACAGTGTTAAGTGTCATAGGGTACAGAAGGTTTAAAAAAACAAATCCCAACTTCTATTTCTTGCCTTTTTCATTTCTTTGCTTTTCTTTTCAATCCTAGCCAGTTCCATCTCCTCTTTCCTTTGCCCTTCACTAAGCAAGCACAATTTAATCAGATTTATTGAGAGATAGGAAGGCAGAAATTGAGAAACAGAGAAGGGAAGCAATTCAGCACGGTTACAAGTTACTAGTGCATCTCACAGTCAACGTAAACACATTTCGGGGGACTATATTTCCTCAAGTAGTCCTGTGGGCCATTCTAAATTGTTATGTCAAGTAATGTTTTGGGTGGACCGATTAAAACATTTTCCTTCTTTCTTTTTTGTTAAGGGTTTTCTTTGTCTTTCCAGAGCTTTTGGAAGACAAGCTCTCTGTTTGGTTCTTAATGGCCTACAAAAACTCCATTTCGGTAGGCTGTAATGACCTAAATTTGTGTGTTTGTGCATAGAGTTTGTGCATATTCCCAACAAAAATATATTAGAGCCCCCTGCACTCCTCTGTTCTCTAAATTTGACTACTCTATACAAATTGTGTTCCTTGTCACTGTACCTGATCATTGATAAATGTAACAGGTTGTGTTTTTATTATTTTTAGCACTGCATAACTTTTATTCAGAAAGGTTGCTGGCAAAAATGACCTGCCTGGGTAGAAGAGAATTTATGCCCATGCGAAATCCTGTCTTGGTAAGATGGATAGTAGAATTTGTTGCTGATTTTTTGAAACTCCAGACCCTGGTGCATACCAGGTGAGGAGGGGGGCTTCTTTACCATACCCTAAAATGATTTTTCTTGAAACTAAACCTAAGCTTTTTATTTTACTGGCTTAATTTAGAACCCATTATTTAAAAAAAAACAAAACAAGTTTCAGCAGAGTTGACAATGCTAGTCTCTTCCTGCTAAAGTTTATTAACTAGGTGGATTTTGACAGCCCTGAACTGCAGAAGTGTTGCCTCATTGTGTGTCTCAAATGTGCCATATTTTGAAGTTCCAGGTCTGTGCCTCTTTATTTTTTTTTTTTAATGAGAAACTCAGTTCTTCCAAAATCTAAGTATTTTTTTTAGTTCTTCTGCAGGGAAAAAATTGAAAATGTAACTTGAATGCACCTTGCAGGCTTAAAAACCTAACCTGCAAATAAAATCAACCTGAAGCTTTTTAGGAAATCTGACAGAGTGGAATCCATACTCTGTTGAAATCAAATCTGCCATCTACTTCACTGAGAATAAGTCTTCATCTCAGATGTTTAAGCTGAATTTATGACTCCTGAAGGTCATGCATTTGTGTGTGATTTTTGAATGCTTGGAGCTGATATATCCCTAGTTTCTTTAAAAAGTTTCCTTCATATTTTCAGCCAGCCGAAAAAATAATTTGCCCTCCATAATAGAATGTAAGAAAATATGCTAACTGCAGATACTGACCCTTAACTTCTCCATATTGTTCTCATTTTATATGACTTTTGGGCAGCTGTTGCAAAAGGTGGTGAAATACCTTCTCTTTCACAGATGCAGAGACTGGAGACTCTTCCTCTTTTGACTGGAATAAGGCTTTTTGGCTGTATAGTCTGGCAACTTTGCTGAGCTCCTGAGCCTTTCATCTTAATTTCTTAAGACAGCTTTGCAATCGTCATTTGTAATTTTGACTGACTGTGTTTTGATATTTGGGACTCTAGTGATTCCATGGCTTTGAACAGCTAACATCAAAACTGATATGTGGGGGTCATTAATGTAGATTGGAAACCTTGGCATTATGTAGCATACTAAGCATAACTGATTTTGGATTTACACTGTAGCATTCGTCTCAGCTGCTGCATCCCTCTCCATCAATAGGCATGTAAGCAGTAAACTTCAAGGAAGATGTGTTTTTGTTATATGTATCCTGGTGTATTTTTCTTCCTTCCTCCATCTTTCCATCAGTACGACCCACATATTTTCCACGTTGCTTCAGATTATAATGATTTCAAGAATCCATTTTATTTTTGTTGAATTGACTAAGGAATGTGCAAAAGTTTGGCAGCTGTAATTTGGAGTTTACAGAGTTCCCTGTGTGTATTGCAGTCAACAAGGGAACAAAACAATTTAGTTTTCAACTTGCATGATAAAACACACAGTTCTGCGGTAGTATCTCCAGGCAATTCATTGTATGCATCTAGTAACAGTCTCATTTGTTAGAAATATGTGAGCTGTATCTGTTGTTACATAGAGATATCTATAGTTTCATATGTATAACTATATAAATAAAAAATATCCAGGAAGTCACTACAGACTATAAAAAAACTTCTCTGTAGCTTTCATTCCAGAAAGAATTTTGGCAGAGAAGATCAAAATATCTTTACAACCTTGCTGATACGTAAGCCCAGAAGTCCTGCCCACTGAAGAGAGATTTTAATATGTTTTATCAATACAGGTCTAAGAAACAAGGAAGTTTTGTTTCCCACCCACTGAAAACAAGAAATGTCTCCTTCCAGCCCAGCAGTGACAAAGGAGGAAGACAAATCCTTGGTGCCTTGGGAGTTGCACAGGTACTGTCATTCTGGCGAGCGCTAGGCTTGTTCCGTGTGGCGGGGAATGTGCTGTGACTGCTGCTTTGACTGGGTCGTAAAGCTGCAGCTAAAGTCTGTTGGCTTACAGGTATGAAAGGGAGGACTTATATACCCCTTTCTTCAGCTACATTTTTCTGTATCAAAACGTGCAGGGGAATAGTAACAATTTGTGCTGCATTTATACGTAATGCATACAAGGCAGGAATTTACTCACAGTACTTTTGCTTACAGAGATGCTTTCAGAAGAGCAGTGGATGATTTTGGACTAGAAGCCAGATACTTGTATGTGCTGGTAACTGCTAGTGCTGGGCAGGGCAGGGCGGGGAGGGTGCAGCAAGCACTTTCTGTCCAGCCTTGTCTCTAGTGCAAAGCTACTGCCATCCTGCAGTTCACAGCAATATTGGATGGATGGATGGATCGATGGATGGATGGATGGATGTTCAGTAGTCAGTTGTAGTCATGGGGAAGAAATGGAGCTGAATTTGACCTGCTTCCACACTGAGTGTTACAAGCTGAGGTGTCAGGAGTACTTCATGGGCCACAGTTGTATACTACTTAGGGCTGTTTATTAAGCATTGCACACTGCAGAAAGATACTTTGGTTACCAGATGTCTGGTAGTGATTTCGGCAGCACACACAGAACAGAGGCCTTGGTGTGGACTGGTAAGGTTTCAGCTAGGGTTTTGGATGGGGCTTTGCAGTCTTGGCAGAGGAAGGGAGAAGAAATTTGATGTCCTGGCTCAGAGTATGTTGAAAGCAGCCTCTTCATTTAAGGAAGAGAAATAACTGCAATAAGAAAGTTTCAGTTCATTAGGATATTGATGAATGTGAAGAGTATGGTAACTTTCACCAGTTGTTTTGGAATAGCAGCGATTTTAATTTCACTGTCAAAAATGGCCTAATGAAAGACTGGAGGCTCTTCAGAGGCATTGAAATTCAGTGACATAAATATGCTACTTTTTTCTTATCTTCCCTTTATTCGGGGGCAAGAGACCACCAGGTCACAGGATGTCTAGGTACAGCATTGTGCAGTTTGCTTACATGCATATTGGCCCTCAGCCCCTTTAAGTTGCTGTTAGATGGAAGGCCACTGCACTGGGATCTATGGATATTCTTCTTATATTTATGAGGGGAGATTACATGTGATCATTGGGAAGCAGGCAAGGGTGGAAAATAGAGGAAGAATTTAGGACAAAGAGGAAGGTACAAGAAAAGAAAGGGTACCCCAAGATTAAATCTATTGCAACCGCAGAAAATGAAAGAAGCACTGATGGCCTTCACAGAAGATAATCTTTTAGAACATGGTCAGTCAGATGGTGCCTAAATTATTAAAGATTTGCAAATACATCAGCATGCTAATACAGCAGGAAACAGTTACCATGATTGTAATTAGAGAAGGATTAAAAATATGGAAGTATCCCAGGAATTATCAAAGGAAAACAAGGTGGTATGTATAGCAGCTGGTGTGTAGTGCTGGTTATGGTTCAGTAGGTGATTCGGTTGTCTGGTATCCCAAAAGCAGATTAGGAAGAGGCATCTTCTGATAATGCTGTGGTTTGGGGATGGAGTTCCTTAGGCTTTCCCTACCTCACTCTGGTCTTTAGCACAGTGAGGAGACAATGTCCTCTTTGTCCTCTAGCCTTTTTGCTAAGTTGTTGGAGCCCATCGGAGGGCTGAAACCAGGACAATGGGATGGAGGTTGGCAGCGGAGCTATACAAAAGAAAGATGGCCTGTACCAGATGAGTCGCTGCCTACATAGTTCAACCCCTCCTCCAGAAGCCAGGGGCAAAGTGCTTACTCATTTAAATAGAAACAGGATCTGAACTCTATGCACGTTTAGTGCCTTATATATGATTTGGTTAACATTCTTTTAATATTTTGGTCCAGCTAATAACAGCAGCTTTAACAATAGAACTTCTAAATTCTAGTCTAGCTTTTATATGCAATAAAAAGGAGCTGGAGATTATTTAGTATTATTTATAAATAAAACTGTTATGTTTCAACTTTTTAATCAGAGTTTGCCATGTAATGGTGATACCTTTGAAAACATACTAGCTCCACAAACAGTAAGTGGTAATCGTAAAAGCACTTTCAGATTCCAATTGTTCCCATTCTCACAATTTATAGCCTGAGAAGGCAATTGCTGCGTAGGTTGGAGAAGAAGCTGAATACCCTTTAAGTCTAGCCAGATTTCTCCTGCATAATTTTTTTCTTTTTTTTTTTTTTTTAGGGTTTAGCTATTAGCCAGGGCTTTATTTCCTTGAATGCTACTTTCTAGGTAATGAAAAGAGTGGTGTCATTTGTCCATTTACAGAGGATAATGTAAGCAGCGCAAACCTAGATGCAAAACATTTTTGGATTTAAATAAGTAGAAGTTGTCTTGTTTGTGAAGTCTATGTGAAGTAGATTGTTTTCCAATTTGAATTAATGTACCCTATCATTCCCCACCTACCTACACTGGATTGTCCCCTTTTTGGGACATGCAATAGCTATGAAACTGGTGCAGTTTATACTTTTTCTGCAGGGCAGCTCCCATTCGCTAATTCCTATTTCTCTTTTCAAAGTTTGTTCATTCTTGCCATTTGCTCTGTTGGTTCATACTGCCCCACACTGCAGTGTGAGCCCCATCTTGCACATGGGCTCAGAATAGGAAACGAGGAAAAATATATCGTTTCCTACTACTATGGATACCAACATTCATTGCCTTTCTCAGGCACCTGAGATTTCTCATTCTTCATTTTACATTCCTGGCCACTGGTTTAAAAAGATAGGAGATGTAGTTCTCTCTAAAAGAAGCAATTTAAGAGGTTTTTCTTAAAAAAAAATCTCTTTTTAATTGAAACTCCTAACAACCCAAATTCTGGTACCCAAACTGAATGGCAGGTATGACAATACTTTTATTACTTTTTGTGGTGAATTTCAGAAACCTTAGTGGCTTTACAAATATCTTCACTAGCAATTTTGACAACTTTGACCCTCTAGTTTTGCATAAGGAAGGCTTTGCTGCTTCCAGCTGCACATTGTGCCTCACTGGGGAATAGCTTCAAGCAGGTTGGTCCTTCCCTTGCTTGCTAGAGAAGTCAGACTGACACATTTGCCTTTAAGCAGAGCTGGCTGACTTTGCACTGAAACACCAACAGAGCACTCCAAAAGCCGAATTTAGGTCTTCCATGGGAAGCAGCAAAGGTGCATTGGAAAGCTCGCTGGGCTGAGCCCCAGCACCTGAAGTGGGACCGTACCCATGGGATGCTCCAACAAACAGCCAGCCAGGAGTAAAAACCATAAAGTACCTTGGCAGATTGGCAAAGTTTCTCTACTACCCTGGTCTTCCATCCTTGGCACCATTGCTTGGGTGGTGGTGGTTTGAAGGTGTGTCATGCCTTAAAGCATGTTACAGGAAACAGTGGAAGAGGCAGCAGGTGCCACGAGGAGGCCAGCTTTCCCCCTGAGCCAGAGGGAAGAAATGGGTGCCTGTAGGGGTGGTGAATCAGAGCGCTTCAGTCGGACACCTGAAATAGTACTGTTGATATTCATCCCATCTTCTGCCAGTATAATACGACATCCTTACAAAGGTTAATCAATTTGAATGTTAATGTTATTCTTATTTTCCAACCAATATCTTTCAAATATATGGTGCACGCTTGTCGTCAACCAGGATTAACAACATGACAAGTTTGAACTTTTAAAAGCAAGACACTTTGTAGTTATTGGAGAGCAGAAAAAGGTCACAATGCTTTGTACAAAACAGAACCATGTAGATTTCCAGGCCCATAATTTGCCTGCTTTTCTCAATAATTTCTAAAGAAGCATGGAGAATAAATGGGCTGAATTAGTAAGAAGAGGGGCTGCTCTGCTTGTGTGTACAGTGTAAAAGGCTATCAGATAAAAGGAATTACCCATGTAGGTTGACTCTTGCAGCCTTGTTCTGGTTGGCACAACATCATAATTTCATTTGTTTCCTAAGAACAAAAACACACAGGGTCAAATTCACCATTCTGCCTGACTCTCTTTACTCTTTCGGTTAGAAGTTATTTTTTGGTTGCATATAATAGTCACAGAGAAATGGGAAAATGTATTGTCGTCAGTGTTTCCTTGATCAGTGTAAGGAAAAGGAAAACTCAAGTATTTACTTTTCTGCTGTGGCTGCTATTGTCCTTGGGGACTGCTGAAACTTTAAATCAGAGTCCTAATTGGCACTTGGATAGCCATGAAATACCGGAAGCTTCAAAAGGAGCTTAAGAGAATAGTTGCTGCCTTTTCCCTGCTCCATCCTGTGCTATCCACAGCACACACATAACAAGGATTTGGGAGGTAGAGTTATCAGCATTAAATCTTGCTGTGTGACTAGCTCAGACTTTGTAAGACTAGGCACCCCTGAGCAAGGAGCTGACACCGAAGTCATAAACCTGGAGCAAATTACACTGTGCAAGTAAGTGATTGGAAGTGTGACATGATTTGCCCTGACTCATCCGCTGATATTTTTGCTGCTCTTCAGGTAAGCCTGCAGTGCTTTTAAGAGTTGTGTTGTCATTTACAGCTTTTAAAAATCGAGATAGCTTGCCAAAAGTTAACCTGTTCATGTGACCATAGTCTAAGTAGTCAGGAAGGGTGGAATAGCAGCTACAGGGATGAATGCCATTTGTGTGACACTGAAGGCAGAGAGGGTCTCTGCTTGTCTGGTACAGTTGCACATCCCTGGTTTGGATTTTGCCCATTTGGAACAACTTGGTTGACTAATGGCTGCCTCCACTGCTCCCCCATCTCTGGTGGACACCGTACACATTTTGAACCTATTGTATTGGGGGTTTTTTTAACCTGACACCAAAACCTGTTTTTATCAGAAAGCCCACTTCACAGTTGTAGTGATCAGGGTAGTACTCAAGGTAGTAGCGATCACAGAGCATTAATGGAAAGTCTTGCTGATCTGTACAGTGGGGGTCCCAGAGCTTTTGAATCCACTCTATTGCCCTGTGCTAGCATGACAAAGCAGGAACAAGCACAGCTGGAGCTGTCAGGCTGTTTTAGTCTAGCTGGGTGCAGGCAGCAATGATAATGATGGATGGAAACCAGGGAAATGGATTTTTTAAACACCAAACATTGTCTACTCCTAGTTTTACAGTATTTAGCAGAGCTTCATTTCGGCAGGAAGGACAGCTATCTGGCTGTTGAAAGCTGTTCTTGGTGACCATGCATACACCATGCTGGAAAGACAGCACGGCTCAGGTAGCTGCTCTTCTCTCTCTTCCTTCTGGCCAGACAAAGTGGAGGAAAGTGGGGAAGGGACTCTTAATCTCTTGCCAAGGCAATGAAAGCTGTTCAAAATTCACTAGAAACAGGTGAAGCTTTACTTCCAGTAGAAAGCAAATGCACCTTGAGCAGTGATGGGGTTGTTCTACTGCACTTAACAAAGCAGGTCATTGTATGCGTGGTCTCTTCAAGCAAGTTTTACTGGATTTTAAAGAATCTCCAGAGAACTAAAACCCAAAGATACCCTAAAGCCTGATGCCCTACCACCCCAGCCACCTCAAGTTAGCATATAGCAGCTAGATACACTGGGAGGACACCAGAGAAACATTTCTTGTTTTGTTCTTTTTCAGCTGATGCAATCTAAGTTGGGCATGAATTTTGAAAGGTTCCACAGCCTCCTGTTGCTTGCCCTGAAGAGTTTTGTTTCGGTGGTTAGAAAAGGGAAGCAGCTGCACCACATCCTGAACAGCCTTTGCTCCGAACCTCCAACTCCAGCAATCCCAAGGAGGGCTATTTAGAGCAGGGAAGACGCAGTGTTTTAAGAGGAAGCCATGAAATTTGGTAAGAGAAACACAAAAGTTATAAGGAAAAGCCAATACCTTTTGTACGTCATTGAGACTGGACTGAACCTCTGCTGTTTGGAGTAGATAGTTTTTTGGGTTTTTGAGTTGTTTTCTTACAGTTGTATAAGTATCTATGTTTCCATTTAGGGAGGCTGATTGTTCAAAAGTTATGCCATCAAAAAGGAAATTATAGAGGGAATATGGGATTTTGGTTATGGAAGAACAGAGAGTGCAGCTTTATAAGATTATTCCCCTTCCTGCGTGGGAGTGGCTGTTTAGGGACTCATAGAGTCCATACCCTCCAGAAAGCCATCGCTCTGCAGAGGTGAGACTGGTGCTGCGAGATCCCTGCAGTCGTGCTCCCATGTCACCGCTGTCATGATCTGCAAGCTCACCAGCTTTCTCTCCAAACTCTTCCTTCATCCCCTTCTGTGTGTATGTGTGCAGGTATATACAGAAATAATATCAGCAAACATAAAGATAAAATAATTAAACACAGCAATAGTAAGAAATAATGATGGGAACTACTTGCCAACCCTGATTTAGTCCTTTGTGAATTCTCAAGTATCCATATTTTACTAACATTAGGTTGTTCTCTGAAAAGGGAAATAAAGTGGCTTCTGGGTTTTTTTTGTTTTTTTTTTTTCACTTGACTAATTTGTGTGCAGTATTTTCAGCCTTCATCAAAAGAGATGGGTTGTTCCTTTACTTTTCAACTGTGGAAGTTCAGCCTAAAGTCAGAGTTAGGCTCAGTTTTCCTGAGTTATCGCTGGTAATATCAGTTTGGCTGGCAAAGGGCAGTGGCACCTGAGCAACCTCACTGACATCCAGGGTTTGCCCATGTGTGACAGGCTGGAACCTGGCAAGCAATTCAGATGGCAATGATGTGGTGTGATGTGGAGAGAAGAGAGTCTATCCATCCCTCCATCTGTCTGTCTGTCTCTTTGGATGTTGGGACTTCAAGGAAAGTAGCATGCCTTTTTAGTTTGTATAAGTGGAAAGTGCCCATTTCACATAGTCATTTCCTGAATGAGAGCTGCATTTTGAGTCTAGGCTCCGTATTAGAGGAACACTTTGACAGGTCTAATCAGTGTTGTGTTTTGGGGGGGGGGCAGGGGTGAGTTAAAACATTATACCTTTCTTTCTTTATTTATTTATTGTATATCTATGTATGTATCTATACATTATGCAAGAGTAACTTAGTTTTACTTCCAATTTTTTTTTTTACTGGAAACTTAGAAGCCACACTGCACAGCTGTAATGAAGAATAACTAGAATAACTTTCAATTATTCATTACCTTGATTCCATCAAGAAAAATGTATACCTTCTTTTATAATAGTACAGTAGCTTTGAAAGAAGTAATAATATAACGAATATCATTATGCCAAATAAAAGAAACAGCATTTTATAACATTGCAGTCACAAAATATCTGTTCTATGTTAAAAAAAAGTATTACACTCATGAATGCATTCATTTACTGGAAACTTTGTTAAATACTTCATGTTTGTTGGCACAGGCTGTTGTCTGCTGCTTTTGTTAGAAGATATCCATTGCCACCGCTTTAACGTTTGATGTTGTTCTTATTTTAATCCCCCAAATGTGTTGGCAGGGTTCTTTACCTTGAATCAAGGTTATTCTTATAAAAATTCCACAATTATGCCAATGAGAATGAGATAGTAAGCTATCTTGGCAGGCTAATTTAGGTAACTTTTCAGGTATGCTTGTTTAAACAAGAGATGCATGAGAAATGTGAAAAATGTTAGCACTTATCGGAAATGCAAATGTGGCATTTGTTCAGCTTAATATGAATGCCTCTGCACCAGGCAACAACACCAGAAGTGCCAATTAGGATGCAGTCATGGTTCCAAAAATTCACCCTTTTTTTTCAGCTAATATGACATTTATGCGTCGGGTCTTTTTCTTTTGAAGAGTGGCTGTGCTTCAACATACCTGCACAGAAATGCCAGTCTTGCTTGAATTTTATTTTAACTAAAACCCTGTTATTGTGCCAGGCATCAATACAGAACTGTTATGCCTGTAATGTGTTTTATTATGGCTAGAATTTAAAGAGCTGTGCCATATAGGTCAATCAGTGTTACGAATGACAGCAGTTGTTATCTGCTAGTGAGGACAGCAGTATAATAATAATGTTTATTGCACATCATTTTTCAATGATTTTATGCTATCATTTAGGAGATGAATGAAATGGCTCTCTAGCAGACATGAATGTAAATAAATTAAACATTAAGAACCAGTGAGTTCTAATCATCTTTCTTTAAGATTGCACTAAATGGTTGCAATCAGTGAAATAGATGAGAGATTGCATTAAATTGCTCTTCCAGATACTATATCATGCCAGCTCAAACAAGGTTCACATGCATTACAAAACAGCTCAGGTTGAAGGAGCAGCTGGAATGCCTCATAGGCATGCATTAGCTGAGAGTAATGCACTGGTCGCGTACCGCTGCTTACAGTCTTTTATATTAACATACACGGAGTGACAAAGAGAAACCCAAACAAATAAACAAGGGAAAACCTGTACTGTTTTGTTCCAGGGCTTTACTCTTATTATAGATTTATATTAATATATGCCATGGTTTAGGGGATTATGCAGGAGCATAGCATTGGTTGCAGTATTTTCTCAGCTTTTTCATTCAGCCTCTGCTGGTTTTTTAGGATGTTATTGGAAATTCACAGGGTGAAAAGATGACAGCGAGGAGAATGAAGCGAGGTTTGTTACTGCTATGAGGAGAGAATACAGACGCTGTGATATGGGTAGCAGATAGGCAATATCTGAGAAGCTGTCAACAGGACACGTTAAGGCTGGGTTTTCAGGAGCTGACCTCTTATTCTGCCAGCACAAATCCACAAATTAAATTGTGTGAGCAGTTAGGTCACAGAGAGGGAGAGACTTCTGTATCTGTCTGACCTAAGGTACATGCACGAAAGTGAACCTGAAATAGGGAGGGCCTCAGGGTCAGCAAAGACAGATTGGAAATCTGTCTCTTCAAGTCTTTAAATAGCAGCACGGTGAGCACAATTAAAATTGTGATCGTTCAGGTCTTCTGCTGCCAACAGTAGAAGCAGGGTCCCTTTTCATTTAAGGGTAATAGGGCCCCAAGTTGTTCATTACTGATGGTGTGCTGGTGCCTGGCTGCGTGGCGCTACCTTGGTGGGATGCTCCAGCACCCCTCCAGCAGCTGCTCTGCACCTGGCTGCAGCACCAGCCCTTAGCACAAGGCTGTGCTGGGAGGAAAGGAAGAATATGACATTTCCCAGCTTCTGGGTTCAAGTCCTGTTGGACAGTTGTCCTCTTAAGAACAAAAAAATTCTGTATTTCTAGATTTCCTTCCCTCTCTCCCCAAGCAGCTGCTGTTGACTGAATACTACTTACCTTCCTCCTCAGCCCTCTTACTTTCGGTGCAGGAATTTTCCCCAGCTCACTGCACATTGTGTGTTTCGAGAGGATTTTCCTGGAGTGCAGAGAGGAGGGCAGCAGTTAGCAGCGTACAAAGGACCCAAGGTTTGGCATTCACCTCTTCCCTGAAACGTGCCTTGAACTCGCTTTCATGCTCTGCTGCTGCCTCTGAGGGATGTTGGCTGCACCCTGGACAGAAACACTCCTTTTGGGGAGGTTAAAATCTGGCATTTCAGTTTGTCTAGTTTTTGACTTCTGCACCTTGATCCATAGTTTTAGACCAAATTCTGAATTCAGATGACCTGGCACTCAGGTATCTGAAGATATGACTTGAGGCTTCTTCAGGTCTTGAAAAATGGGTTAATATTCCTGTATTGTTTGCCCTAGCATTTATTCATGGCATTGTGTGTTTTCCCTTTAACGAGAAAGGAAAAGAAGTCTGGAAACAAAGGGAACATTTCTTGAGACGTTTTTTGTGAATAAGATATAAATGTGTGAGAATGCTAGGGACCACCTAAAACCTGGCTGACACTCCCCCCCCCAAAAAAAATTTTGCCTTTTTTCATCATTGTGGTCTTTGTTTTCAATGCTTTTACACTTTTTCCTGTCATCCATCTCACTAACATTCATTTTGGTCTAGCTCGGTGAATTTGTTTTGCTTCAAACCCGTGTCAAACTTCAGTGCTGACTGGAGCGCTGGGTGCTGGGGGCTCTCGGGCGCAGGAGGAGCCATGCTGGGCTCCACGCTCACCGCTGCTTCTGGTACAGAGCTACAGAAACCAGAGGCAGAAGAAAGACGTGCTCTGCCTGCTGTATGGTACATCCTGGTTTATGGTAATGAAACACTTTTTTTCCTCGACTTTTATTTTTAGTATTCAATATCTCTTCCAACAGGAAAACCAAAGGTACTGCTGAAACATTCCTTCAGCGTGCTAAGCTGACATGCTATTTATTACTTAACTGAAATAATGAATTTGTGTTGAATACTTAGATGTAGTATCTCTTCACCACAGTAAGAGAAAAGAGTGGATGAAAGAAAAAGCTCCATCCTCAGGTTTTATCCAGTCTTTTCAGTGACTACTTACATCATAAAGCACATTTTTGTTGGTTTGGTTTGGTTGGTTGGTTTTGTTATTTTTGTTGTACCGTACGTTCATTCACTAACTTTTACTCAGGAGTAGACAGGAACCAGCCAGGTCATATCCTATGCAAATATCAGAAACAAACACTTGAGTCAACATCTGGGTAGGTACCTTGTAATTGCATGCTCTTCACAGTTCAATATCCTTTTCAAAGAGTGACATCAAAATCTTTCTTTAAATGCCTTAAGATTCAATAAAAAAACCCTGCAACATGATAGCTCTTTCAAGCCACAGTGGGAGACAAAAGGAATGATTCTTGATTATTTTGCAGTATTACTCATCCTTATGAGTGGGCCAAAGTTTATGGCAAGGAGAAGCAAGGTTAACAGAGGACCTCACCAAGTGTTTCAGAACAGATACTGACTCACTCCACAAAGGGGAAAAACTTAATCCTTATCTCATAACTGCAGGGAAAAAAAGATGGGAGCCCCTAAGTTCTCCCTGCAGCTCCCAACTTTACTTGTCATCACCTCAAACCTCCTTATCACTCAATGTCTGCAGTGTCTGGTGCTTTTAAAATCCTGAAATACTCCCACTAAAAGTGCTTTTCCAAACCCAGCAAGAATTGCTCTCTAGATTCAGAGAGTCTTCAGGCTACAGAGGACTTCCTTTCATGAACTTTCTGGCACAGGTGGTGTCTGAGGAGTGAAGAAGTTGGTGGACTATGTTGCAAGGAGACATCATCTATATTGGGTAAGTAACATCTGAACCTGTCGCCTACTGAGGAATACAACATTTTGCCTGTCACTTTCATATATGAGGTGAAATTTTCAGTGCTGCAGAAAGCTTCTGACTCCAGTCTCTGAAATGGGAATTTTTAAGACCCTGCAATTCTCACTGAGGTAAATCGAAGGTGTGAGAGATCTGTACTTTAAACTATGAAAATTCTGGTACCTAAGGGGTACTGAGACTTCTGTTACCTTTCCATTAATGCTAGCTATTACACTTGGGTGGCCTGCTGTCCTTTATTTTACTTAACTATTTAATCTTTTCACTTACAGGCAAAAATATGCATTAGTCCTACGCATGAGAGCTGGCAACATAACCAGTACCACTTGACTTATACAGATGCCAGTTAGCTATCTGCTGAAGGGAGACAGGACAGATAATCATAACACCTTTTAAATTTTTTTCTCCAAAATTTAACTGCAGAAGTTAGAGTCTTCCTCCCAGCACGTATAGCCAGCACTGTTCCAGTGCGATTTTGCCCCTATTTCTTATACACTTTCTCATATTCCATGAATTTCAGAGATTTATTGCTTTAATCACTGATCAGGTAAATGAGATCAAAACTAGAACAATAGTGTGATGTGTAGAGGAATTCCAAGATTATTCTGTTTGAATTGTTAGTGAATATTTGAGATAACGGCTGTAGTCCAGAGCAGCAGGATGCAACATGGGCTTGACGGATGTGGCGACTGAGACTGAGATCAGACTCTGTGGTTGTTGATTCAGCCTCCATGGTTGTTAAAATTCTTAACAGAGCCTCTAAAAGAAGAAAAAATCACCAATTCCCAGTGTAGCTAAGAGTAGCCTGTCTTTCTGCATTTCCATGTCACTTACTTTGGAAGTCTTATGTTTTTGTTGTTGCAGTTTGTCATTGTTTGAATGGTTCCTAAATCCCATCTAGGTCAATTTTGATGCTAGATACCCATGTTACCATAGTTAGCAATTTGAAAGTGGTGCCTGTGGTCTGCAAAGGGAGCTTTTCAGACAAACCCCGCTCCAAGGAAGAAGTGCGCTGAAAATTATGGAAGGCACCCCAGCAAGATGAGACAGTCCATCTTTCATTTACCTATGTAACACGTAGGAAGAGAGCAGGAGAAGTCAAGGATATTGCCAGTGTCTTGTGTCCCTGTAGTGGAAGTGATTTTGACAAGTGAAACTGTGGTTAGACTGCAACAGAGGAGTAGAAGAAGGGTGGATATTGCTTGAAACTACGTACAGGTTTTGCCTACTGATATTCTAAGAGCATTGTGATACACATCTGAGTACTTGAGGCTGTACCTAGACAACTAAAGGGAAAACATGTAAAAATGGATATACAAGTTCTGTCCCCTTTTCAAAGCAGGTGGAGAGCAGTGAAATGGATGTGGTGATGAAAACCTGTTTGTATAGTGCTAAAGAACTTGAAATATGTGCTCTGTTTTACGGGGGGCAGGGAGAGGCACTTAGCGTGGAAATAGAAGTAGGTCTGCGTCTGGCTAGAAAGAGAGACTAGCAATGCATCTACATAATGCATCAAAAAGATGATGAAGACGAGGCAGTGTCTCAGCTTGTGACTTCACAGTGCAAAACCTTTGCTCGCAAACCAGAATAGTGACCTCCAAAGGGAGTATCCTGCTCTCCAGCAGTGCCAGCTCAACTGCTTGCATGTGACAGTTCTGTGAGTTGAGGCAAAAGACCTCACAACTTTCTCTTCCTCTTCACTTTCTGCGTTAATTTTTCAACCAATTAACCCCCAGGCTGGTTTGCTGTGTGGTGCAGAAACAGCTGTGCTGATAATGCTGAAATGCATGTGTGTGATTAGGTTGGGAGGTGGCCAGGAGAGCTGCGACTCTGTTTCAGGGTGTTGGCACCAGTCATCCTCCCTTGTGCACTCCCAGCTGGCCTGAGGTCCACAAAAGCAAAACGTCATCAGCTTTTGTGTATGTGTATTGCTTATGTTGTTCTAGGCTTCCACTTGACTGCAGTTTTTTAATTGCTGTAACTCTGTCTGATAGGGGTATGAGCTTTGTGTCTCCCAAAGTTGTAACTCTGAGCACAGATACCATTAGACCAGCACCACAGTACCTTCTGTCAGTACAGTTTATTACCTTATAGGAACTAAAACCAAAATAACTTGTGCTGATAAAAGCATTTTCTGTGGGTGCATCTGTGTTCACGCCCAGTTTTGACCCTGGAGTATTAAGACCACAGACACATCAGGTCTTTATCCTTTTATCCCCAGATGACCGTCAGGTTGCCTCACACTGCTGGGAAAGTGCATTAACCGTTTATGGTGAAAAGACCAGGCCCTGGCAGTGGCACAAGAGGTGGGTGATATCTGCTGGGGATGCTGTTTTCAGGGTGAGGCTAGTGCTAAGGCTGAGACCCAGGTCAGCTCTGACTGGTAAAGAAGACTCCATTGTAATGTTGATGCCACGCTCCAAGATGACCAGTCCAGGCGTGTTAGAAGTGCAACAGTTGTAAATACAACTGAGATAGATGCCCTGGGGGATGCTATTGGCTCAAGGACCATTGCCATTCCTCATAATTCATCACAGAACCCCCAGGAACCCTTATTTTCCAAAGTTTCTATAACCTCCTACAGAGGGGTTAGACATTTCTATGGAACAGCTGCAAATGACGTATACCTGGTGTCTGCACCATCGCTGGTTTGCAGTACACAGCCTGGAGGCACTGCTGGCTCAGTACTGTGCAGATCTGAAAGTCATCTCACTTAGGACTGTCCTGGGATGTCTTTAAGATCCAGAGACCTTCACATTTCATTTCACCAAAGGAAAATGTGAGACCTCAGAGGCTGCATGATTAACCTGGAAGAGATTCATGTCTCACACTGTTTTCAGAGTAGCAAAAATCAAAGCAAAAATCAGTGAAGGATATTCTGGAGGGAAAAACAGCAGGGGTTGGGTTATATGAGAGTACCAAAGCAATGTTCCTGCTAGCTTGGGTGAGTTATTGTAAATACCCCAAAACCATCATCATGATGCCCTCAAAAGCTACTAAATATCCCCATCATCTTTTAAAAAAAATTATTTGAGTGGGTCAAATTAAATCCAGTGACTTCAAGAAAATTTACTGATTGTAATTAGCTAAAATAGAGAGTTCTGTTTCAGGTATCTCTTGCTTCAGAAATGTATTTATCTTAAAAAACAGATGGAGAGAGAGAGAGAAAGAAACACTTTCCACTGGTTTATGGAATGAAGGTCCTTGCAAATAATTACTTTGTCGACTAATTGCACATTTTCCATGGGGTTATTGTTAAGAGACAGTCATTTTTGGTACCAAATATTTTAAATGCAAGGAATGCGAAATGTACTGCTAAACCACAGGCTTTGCTATTGTATTGCACCAACACTGGGAAATTATGTTGGATGGGTGACAGAAAATATATTTTGAAAACAAGTAATAGTGCTAGTAAAGGAACTGAAGCTTTAAGCTGTTAAAGATGTTTCTCTCTACTGCTTGCTAAACAATAAAAGGTGAGAATTGGAAGCTCCACAAGTCATCAGCTGGAATTATCTTCCTGGAGATCCAGGAGAAAATGGAAGTCTGCAGGCAAGACCACTTCTAACAGAACTGAACAGTAAAAGCTAACTGAACAGGCTATTTTCCTTGCTGGTAAAAATGTTTTCTTCTAGAAGTGTTTTATTTCATCATCTCTTGTTCCTGATTTTTCTCTTGATTGAGCAGGTATTTTTCAAGGGGCAAATGAGAATAAACTGGTCTTTTATTTTGCTTTGATGATGGTTATCTTTACTCAACAATAATCTGTGTGTATCAGGAATATAGACGTTCTCAAACATTTTACTTTTAAATCAATAAAAAGAATAAGGAAAAGTCTTAGAGCAGACGCTCAAAGTGGCTGGAGAATTGGTGGCAAGTATACCCTCTCCCTCACTGTAGTCATTTTGAGGTTTTTGATAATATGTTGTTAAATCTTCATTTTTCTTCACTCTGTCACAGTAGTCAAGGATTCCAAGCATGCAATGTTTTAAAGGGGGCATTAATGGTTCTGATATTTTGAACTGTTTACACAGAGTGGAAGGGCTGTGGTGGTAAACACAGGAGGTAATTTCAGGGAGAACCTTGAGTGGAGCCAACTTACATAGAGCAGATGAACGGAGGCTGATGCGGTGTCCGCCGGGACTGCGAGAGTTGACTCTCCTGCTCAGCTTTGGGACTCAGCTTTTGGATATCGGTAGCACAAGTGCAGACACAATGAAGGATATAAGCAAATTCTTAATGGCTTGACCTTTCAGAAGACTCTATCTATGTGACTTTTGCCCTTTTCATTGTGACCATCCAGTAGCCTTTCCTTAAAAAAGAAAAAAAAAGAAGAAAAAAAACAGTCTGGGACAAAATAAACAAGCCCTGAATTAATTAATGTGTATATGACAAGTTATAGGATGATCTCCTGGGAGCCAGGCAGAGATATGGCTGGGATTTTGAAGCATCTTCCTTGCATGTAAAGAATGACATTTCTGCACAGTCCTCATAACTGCATGTGATGAAGTTTGTATCCAGGCTTAATGAGGCTGCGTATGGCTTTTGTGTTTGTTGGTTTTTTTACAGAAACAGTTAGTGGAAATAATAGAGGGAAGACAGGAGCAACAAGGAAAGTCAGAACCCAGCTATTTAAGAGAGAGAACCTGAGCAGAGCCCTAATGACTTTGGCATGGGGCTTTTGCAATAACCAAGGGCAGACCCATAGAAGTTTCGCCTGACACAAATCCATAGCTTAGGGTTTCTTCACACACACCATTCCTCTCTGAGCATTGGGACTGAGAGCAGGCACAGCAGGACAGACTTTCCAGCCTAAAGCTTTTGCTAGCATAGTAGGATATGCCAGCCAAAACCCAACTAAATTCCTGTAAAATTTTTCCAATGTTTAACATTATTCAGGTGTTTGTAAAAATGGAAACCTAGTGGATCCTCTGTGGAGTTCTCTTAGTAAAAGCAGCCAGCAGTGAAAATATATATCCTATAAGTATATATCCTATAAAATGTAGCATGGGACCCTGAAAGGCAATGTAGCTAAACTCCTGGGAAATGAGCTGCAGGCTAGCTGCAGCGTGGTAAGGAGTAAATGGGTTGTGATACACAGCAGGCAGCAGGACAAGAGAGATGTACTATGAGAGGTGTCTATGCAGTTTGATAATGGTATTTCCCATATAGTACTTGGCATCTCCAAGCATCAAGGGAAGGAAACAATTGCTTATGGCGTTAAAAAAAGGGCAGTAATGCTATGGAATAGGGGGCTGGAAAATCCTGGCTGACTCCTTGTAAATGCTGATTCTAGCAGCCATACCAGATGAGGGAATGACCTTTCAAGAAGAAGTATAGGATCGTTGTAGTATGGGCCATTTACAGTTACAAAGAGACACTTGGCACTATAGAATCAAATACAGAATTCTGTACAGTATTGCCTTTTCTTTTTCAGTGATTAACTCTGAGAGCTGGGATGGTATACCACCTGAGGTTTTCTCAGATGCTGAATCAATTTTCTTTTGCTCATATTTTATTGTTATCATTATTGGTTCTGAATAACCTCTGAAAGCTTACTGCCATACATGAAACTGTTCCTTCATTAGTGTCTGATGATCCACAGGGACATTTTCATGGAAACTTCTGCATCTTGACCTGTAAGTTTTCTAGGATTTGAACAATCTTAATGTGAGCAAAAAACTCTGCTACTACAGAGAGGGGGAATTATTTATTTGTAGAGTCAGCAGTGACTGTACCCCTAAGCTATAATAAAAGTGTTAAAACCAAGTGTTCAGTAAGTTCCCAGCTAGGAAACATTTTCTGAGCCTTTCCCTGTATAGTTTTCTGTGGTTTGAATTATCATTTGTTAAATATATTATGACATACTATTTACCACAGACCACAGCTCTGAGACCTTTGTGTGGCTATGTCCCCTAGGAATTTCATAAATAAATCACTGAAAACTAGACATATACTTCAATCCCTTTTGCTGTATTTTACATCTTCTGAAGGATATCTGCTTTGACTTGGATGAGACCAGGTTTATTAATGTTGCTTTATCAGTTGCTAAGGGCTGTGATGTGCTGAAGTGGAATTTGGACATTGCTGCTTCTTAGCATGTGTGGTTTGTAGACCATAAAGCTATTATCCCAGCTGCAGGGAAAAAAAAAAAGAAAGGGAAAAAAAAGGTACTTATTGTTCAAGACAGCTGAGCAAATTGAAAACTCTTGGTTCATCTGAAAACCTCTACTGAACTTTCCCCAAACAGGAAAATTAATGAAATGCTGCTTGACTATTTGGCTTTTTCTGCATTGTATTTTGACATTAATTTGATCTGAAATTTCATCTTGACTAATAGTCAGCATCCTTAATATTCACGTTGCTTTGGTGGCTCAGGTCTGTGCACTCAAGGATTTGCTGCTGAAATAGCAGTGTTTGTAAAAGTCGGTGTTTTTCCTTGGTTGCTTACAGAAAGTAAATCTAAGAGAATTGGTTTATTACTGCATGTGCATCTGATTCTGAGTCAGTGAGAGCTGTAGATGTTCAGCATTTCTCATTATTGAGCCATACAAATAAGGACGTGCCTCAGAGTAGCTCATGCAGGCTTTTGAAAAGAAGTAAGAAAAATTCCTTCATTCTGAGCAGTTCCATTCAAATCTTACTGCTTATCCTTTGGGTATTGTCCATTCAATGGTGTAGCCTTATTGTACAATACATTTCAGCGCATATCTAATGGAACCTTAATTCTTACCTTGGTGCAATACTGCATATGGATAGGTCTAAAGGATGTGGTTTTAGATCTTGTTGCTGGACCATATGTGAACTGTACGCAAGTAAGGCTCAGAACAGTGCTAACAAATGCCTTGCCACACTGGGACCAATTGCTATCACCCTGTCCTGTAAAATGCATTCCCTGTCCTGATTTTGTTTGAATTCAATATGATGCCTTTTGCACAGCTTTTTTCATATTCATTTTGTGAGCAGAAGAAAAATTTTTAATCTGAGTGGCCTTTTTTTGCCCTACGTCCATTAAATAACCAGCTGAAAATAAATCTGTTTAGAAGTTATATCTACTTTTGTAATAAAAATTAGATGTGATCCTTACCGACGCTTTATGCTATGGACTTCTTTGGCCATATATAGACTCTTTGGTTATATTTATATACATATACATATATATATGTATTTCAGCTATACTGAAATAGAAATTTTTAAGTTGTTCTAATTCTTGTTACATAAAAATATTTGACTATTTTTCATGTGTAAACTTGGGAAGTCCTTTTTGTAAATCAGCTTACTGTATTGTTACTTTATATATTTCAGCAGAAGGCATACCAAAGTACTTTGGGCTGCAGTGTACTGAGATCAGCCATCCATTTATGAAATGCCCTCCTGGCGTTTGGAAGCAGTATCCATTCTGCAAGAGCAACAATGTGTGAAAACCTGTAGGAAGGAACATAAATAATGGTTTATCCAGTTGAAACGTAGAACCACTGGTTTGTAAATAGGACAGATGTAACTAATGTGCTACAATTTTGATGCTACTCTGTCATAAAACCAACTAACTTTTGCCATGTCTGAGACATGTATGTCACATAGTGTATAACCTGCTTCATACTCTGTAGATGGTGGATTATCTTTGGTGATCTCTGAGAAATTAATTATTAGGTCTAAGGGCTTTATGAGATTAGATAAATTCTCAAGCTGAAGTAGAACATCTCTAGCATATCTCCCTCTGTCTTGGGCCCTCTGAGTTGCCTCTCAAATACTAAATATCCTATTTATTCTCAATTACAGATAGGTGATGTGTATTTGCATTAACCTTTGTTTATTCTGCCATTGGAAGAAGTAAATTAGTGGCACTGAGACTATAACCTTTATTAAACAGTGTAGCTAACTGATCTGCTGTAATCTCACAGTGCAAAGCTGGCAAAGGTGTTCATGGAAACTTGCCGAGATTTCGAAACTTAGCAGAAGAGAATTAAGCTTTTTGTGTGCTGTGGAATAATTTGTCTCGTAATTTAGCTTTAATTCACATTTTCACAATTAATTAAACATCAACCTAATCATTATACACATAAAGCATTTAAATTGATGTATGAAGAATGATGGGGAATGAATAATGCTTTGAAGATCCATTTCAAATTAGTTGTTTGATTAATGAATATTCCACAAGGGCATTTGTGTGATGACCTCTGTTGATGACTTAAGGAAAGGCATGTCTGTTTAGATAATGAGAAGACAAAGTGAGTGAGAGTTATCTCTGCGAGTAAGCAGTGTAGAATTACAAGGATTAATCTATACGAAGCATATTACTTATTTGCATTGCTTGTACGAGATAAAGTAGAACTGTAAGTTCAGTAAATAAGTTTGGCATTTGAAAGATGTTGCTTAATGATAAAATGCACTAGCTGTATATGTCGGTCGTCTTTCTCTGGTTATGGAGGACGATAGAGGAGTGCTGTTCTCTCTTCCTAAGGCTGTTACGGTCCTTCACAGTACCTGACCTCTCAATTTCTTGCATGCAAGAGAAGTAAAATGTTTCACACTGTAGCTCATTCACTTCCCATTCTTCTTTAGTTATAAAGATGAAATACAAATGTTTTACCTGGTAACCTTACTCGATAGATTGAGTTTCCAGCTGTTTTACTTCAGCAGTGTACAAAATGTATGTATAAAATTAGTGGTAATCTTATGTATCAGAAATGGCACCTAGAAGAGTTTCCATGGTGCAGGGTTGCTGCCCCTGGCTTGGCACCCTCTGAGCTGCTGACTGTTCGAGGCAGGATACAGTGCTGGAGGGGCCAAGCAGATGTTCAGTTTGGTCATGCCTACCTTCCACAGCAATGAAAATGTTGGGAAGAAAATGTTGCTGGGTATCGGTTTGACCATTTTTTATGTTTATCACAAGATCCCAATTAAATATTTCATAAATATCTTGGGCAGCAGTTAGCCATGTCTATGCTTCCTGTGTTCAGCTTGTAGCACTGGGGCAGTGTAGGGACAATAAAGCCCTTTGGAGACCACTCCTGAAAGCACCAGAGCCTGAGGAGCTCTTCAACAGGTGAGGGGTACATGGTGGGCACCCTGGCATGGCCACCACTTCCCAGGTGCCATTTCCAGTGCTGTTGGGGTCACTTGCCACTACTGCGGCTGCCTTCAGTGGTCTTACAGAAGTTGTAGTTCAGGCAGAAAACCCAGTGGTATCAGCTTTTCCTTACTTTTCCTTCCCCTAGGCTGTCCTGACTGTAAAAAGAGGGTACTGTTTCTAGGTAAGAATTCAGCAGGGTTGACAAAAAGCCAGTCCAGCCTCTCTTGAGGATACCTCTGAGTCCTCCAGATGACAAGAATGTGAGCATTAGATCTGGTCATGAGTCTTTTCATAAAGCACTTTTTTTATTGTAAAATGCAGATTTTATTAAATAGGATTTTTTTCTGCATGACTAGGCAAGATTTACTAATTAAATCTTTTTTTTTTTTTTTTAAGAGATGTTTCTCAGGTCCAGGATGGAGCTTACAGACCCACCCTGACCCTCTAAGAACACAGAAAAGGACACAATGGGTGAGACCAAAATACCCCAAATCCAATAGTCTGTCTCCATCAATGGCTAGTAGAGGATCAAAAGAATGCTAAACAGATAGTTTATACTCCCTGAGCTTCCAGTAGGTTGGGGGTTTCCTTCAGCAAAGGTGATATCTTTGTGTTTAAAAAGATACATAGCCTGCTTGGTTCAGTCAGAGATTAGGATGGGGTCTCCTACATCCTAGTCAATAATATTTGTATTCAGTCTTTCCCTTTGGTTCAGGGAATATTGGGTAATGAAAAGAAAGCCAGAATGCTTCTCATGCACAGATTGATCTAGGACAGAGGCGTGAATGCCGGTTTCAGGCACCTTCTCTCTCTTTTTTTCCCCATTCCCCTGAGTCCCTTTCTTCCAGCATCTTTTGTTCTCTTACTTGTAGTCTCTGCAAAAACTGAAACAAAATTCTAATATTTCATCTTAACCCAGGTAGCTGTGGAGCAGCCAGGTTTATTCTCTTGTCCCTGCCAGCCAGCACAGGCACAGCACCCTATCTCCTCTCCAGCTCATTCAAGCTTGAGTTGACAGCTTGGGGAAGATGTTTCAAATTTGCTATCAAACGTAACATTTTTTCCTTAACCTGTGTGATTTCAAGGGCTACGTCTGAGAATATGAAAGGGGATGTGAGGGGTGGGGACCTGGACAGGGACAGGGCACTTGTGGATTGAACATCCACAGCTTTTAAACCAGTCAGAGAAAAGTCCCATCTTTCTCAGGTGCTTATCCTCTCTACTTCCTCAGCACAAGTGTAAAACTTTGCCTGGACCTGCACATGCGCAGGTCTCTTGACTGGGAGGTAGTATTTCAAACAACAGTTAATCCTACTAGGTTGACTCCTTGCATATTGGATGGAATCTGAGGGGATGCATTAAAACAAGACAGGTCCTGTCCTCTTCCCCTTGGCATAACATCTCCTGCCTGCTGGCATCCCTGCTTTCTCAGGCCTGGGCAGGAGGGATTTCTGCAAACTCCAGGTACAGGGAGAGCAAGAGCTCCCATTTCCTCAGCATACATATTATCAAAAATAGTTAGAAGGCAAATTAAAGCAGACTTAAGTAAGTGATAATGCAGTGAAAATGGTGAAATAAATTTAGAGGTAGAGAATATCAGCACACAGATGTCAATCACAGCAGGATAAACTGCAGTATTTACACAAGAGAAATCAGAATCATGCCCACTGTGTTGTCTGCCAACATGCTCCTTTGGAAAGGCACTATTTATAGCACAGTACTTTTACCACCAGTAAAAGCCCATAAATATTAGTACTTGAAATATAGAATACCTTTGCAGTCATCAATGGATAATCATGATTAGAAGTTTATACCCCTAAAAGTGATCTCTTTGAGCTTTGTCATTATTCTTTGCTATATTTTTGAATGTTGTTGTTAATAAAATTAATTCTGTCTTGTGATTGCCGTGAGTAAGTGAGAATGACAGGAAAATATATTTATTAATGAGTTCTTTTTAAATAACACTTTGAATCAATAAGTGCAGATGAAGCTGAACTTACACAGAACATTAAGCTGTGACCAGATGAAGCTTTAAAAATAATATGACAATAATGTTAACATAATAATTTGTTCACTGCTAACTTTCATTTTGCATTGGGCAGTAGATAAGGTATTCAGAATCATCTAAATCTACTTTTCAATACAATGAGCACTTAAAACCTTATGGCTGAGTTTTGGTGAGACTTAAGGGCACATAGGATAAATTTCTTTTGAAACTGGGACACAAAGTTGTAAGTAAGATATTAACTTTAATCTTTACCTGGATTCTGATATAGAAAGTTACTACATTGTGGAAGTTAGAAAAAACACCTGCAGAGAGATGCTAGTAAGCAGCAATGTTAGGCAAGGGAAATGCCATTTCTTGATTCATGCCGAACACCTAATTCCATCTAGCGTAATGTATGGCCTGTCATGTGGTATTGATTAAATTAAAAGTGCGTCACTAGTTAAATAAAATATCTTTAAAACATTCTGTATAATTAGTTCATTTCTAATGATCCATGTAGCCTACAGGAAAAATCCTAGGAAAGAAATAAGGAATCTTCTCCCTCAAGAAAAGAGAAAGTGAATGTTCCACTCTCAGTCCTCAGCTGGTGTAAATCTGTGTCCTCCACTGACTTCACTGCTTGGGCATTTGTCGCATTATGTATTTGTCTTTGCTTGTGGTATAGCTGAAGTGAAAAGAAGGCAATTGTTTATCTCTAAGCTTCTTATCTTGTGAACAATATGCTGGGGGGTGTGTGTGTTTGTGTGTGTGTGTGCGTGTAGATTCAAAGTTATCACTGGATTAATGAAACTACCATCAACCAGAGAAGACTATTATAAAATTTTAACGCCCTCCTCCCTGCAAAAAAACCCACCCACTAAGTGTTTCGAAAGCCCCATGATAGAAAATCAATGGAAAGATCAATTGGAAGTTTTCAGCTCCCAGTGCCCAGTGGCAGCTGACTCCCTCACGTGAATTGCCCTCCCGGTCTCCCCAGGAGAGATGACTCCAGCGGCAGCAATTGGAGCGACCTGGCTTGGCTCAGCCAGCAGCCTGGAGTAACAGCGGGCTGGCATTAATATGCCTTCACTAAAGGGTGAAACTCTTCAGCAGTTTCTTTGTCACCTGTGTATGTCAATTATTTTTTTTTCCTATACAGGCTTCTCATTAGTGTCCTAGAAAGAAATAGCCTTTCTGTGAAAATAAAATGTTGAAACTCTACTTCTAAGTGTGTACTGTTCCACCCTTGCATTTTCAGTGGTGAAAACTGGTTGTTACATCTACAGCTGAACCCTTCAAAACCCTGAGCTTATTGAAAGAAAAGGGATCAATTTTGAAACTGTGCTGGAAAGAAAAAAAAAAAACCTGAGAGAAAGTATTCAATGACAAGGTATCCAGCCGTGCAAAAATGTTTGGAGGGTAGAGCTGCTGCCTTTATTCTTGAATGGCACAATTCAGAGAGCTTTTAGAGCAATAAAATCACACCTTTGGCAATCAGAAGGGATGATTTCTGCACAGAAGCGTTGCAATGTAAAAGTCTAGGCGATGGACCTTAAGCTTGTTTTCCTGGTCCACCTTGAGGGATCTGAGCTGTTTATGCATCGCTGTCCTGGTTCTCCAAAGTTACCCACGGAAGCTATTCATTTCCAAAGAGCGGGAGGTTCACCACCTGCATGCACAGCCAGGTACGATCTACTTCTGCACTTTGCAGACCCTGGTACAAACAAATTTTCAGCTTTCCAGGCAGGTAAATTCCTAAATTCTCATCCAAACTCTCACTGCATTTTTGGTTTAACCAAAGGTAATATAGCAAAATGAAATTCAGCAAAGCAATAGCTTTATTTTGCCCAGTCTCATTTAAAAACTGTGTGGACTATGAGGCATGTGGTCTGTCTCTCAGAAGACAACCTGTCTCTCAGAAGAGAACAAACCGTAGCTCCTGTGAAGCACTGTGGCAGTTCAAGGAAAGATTAATGTTGAACTGTCCTGAGACAAGATATTTTAATTGTATTTAGCAAACTAAATTAGTTCTGCATGGATCAATCCAACCTAAGCCGTTCTGCTTCTTTTTCATTTTGCACGTCAGAAATTGAAACATGACAGAAAAATTTCAGTTCTCCCAAATTTGCTTTCTATTAAAACAAAGTCTTCACCCCCCAAATTCTCTATAAAATTCTTGACTGACATGTAAAATTTACTTTTTTCTGCTCACAGCTGAAAGCCAACTTCCTTCAAGGTTACTGTTTGCAAAATCCTTTTGCTGGACAGAAGACATGCAAAGATCAAAGCTGTCCCTGAACTGACTGGTTTCATCAGGGAAAGGTGCCTCTCCAGCTCATCAAAACATACACTCTAAAACCGGGCAAACAGCTCAGAATAAATATTGTATGATGATTTCACTCAAAAGGGCGGGTTTGGGGTTGTAGACATTCTGCCATGAACATGGATAGCTTTTGGTCAGCTTGGACAGTGGTTAATCGTCCTTGCTTCTGTCTGCAGTAAAATGAGCTGTTTTGAAGAATCACAAGCCAGCAAATTCAACAGCGGGAAGGAGAGAGAGAGGGCATTGCGGAGTCATTTCACAAGGACTGGTAGCTGCTGCTTGCTGGTGAGAGCCATTCCAGACCTTATGCTTGTAATTGGCACTCTAAGATGCTTTTGCTTTTTATGTTTCCAAGTGAGCCATTCAGCTAACGTTAATTTCATTCAATGGCAATAAAGGTGAAATCTCTCTAAAAATAATTCTCTTCCTTTGCATCAAGATATGATCCCTAAGTAAACAGGCTTTAATTAATGGCAGAGAGTATCCTGTCAGCTAGCAACACTCCCTTCCTCTGTGGAGCCACACTGAATTCATGGAGCTTTTAAAATGTCTCCTCAGACACAGCATCACTGTTTCTCTTTCATCCTACTGCCCAACACCCCTCTCTGCAGTGAGATGCAACGGTTTTGAGTGATATGATACAAAAATAGCACCTAAGCAGCTGTACAAAGTGAGTCTGCTGTGCCATTAGAAAGGAGAAAATCTTTCAGTTTGCTTTGTGGAGGTTCGTACAGTGGTGGCATTTCAATATTTTTTAAAAACCTCTCATCTTTTTGCATGCCCGTACTGAGAGGTGGTAGTCTCCAGCGAACACAGTGTGCATGTCATCGGCGGCTTTGTCTAGGAGTTATCCTCACCAGAAATCAGGGAATGAGATTGTTTTGATGACTCACAGATAAGTAAAACAGCGCTGTACTTTTCAGCTGTGGGTTGTCTCTGTCTCGCCTTGGTTCTGGGGGGACCGGTGTGAAACAGCAAGGGTCATCTTAGCCCTCAGAAGTGTTTGGAAGGAGCACTCCTGGCCCGAGGTATCGCACTTCCAGGCCCCTTTCCCTCCCCAGCGTGCCTGCAAGTTGGGTAGTGCAGACATTGGTGTTTCCGAGCATTTTCTCACCTCTTATGGCTATTTCAAATTAGGTCTCTGTGCTGGTAATATTTCTAAACTGATCGTTGGCTGCCTGCTAGAGCACTGCTTAGTACATGCAACTTGCCTTGCAAAATGTTGGTGGAAGGGTCCTGTCTGTCAACACTGAAGGAACCAAGCCATGCAAGCTCCTCTCTGCCGTGGAGGACCTATGTAACACAAGGGAAAGGGCTTTGGGAAGTACTGCATCACTGAAGGCTTCAGCACCTCCCCTCTGTTACCTCTGTAAGGGCACCTCATTGACAACCTGTGTGTGTTACTCGCTGGTGAGATTGATCTTTGCCCTCTGTCAGAAAGAGGCTTAATTATCATTCAGGTTCATTTCCAAATGTCCTTGTGATACTTCTCAGGGAGGAAGACAAACAGTGGTTTTGCTATATTTAACTGGGTTTCGTGAGAGGTTTGTTTTGCTGGTAGATCAAGTCAGTGAAGAAATGTTTGCTGGCAGCTATGACCTCATTGATGCCATTGACCAAATGGAAGAACAGCTATTTCTGCTGACCTGCTGGAGCGGGTGCTGGTGCTTCTCCCTCTGCACAGAGCAATAGAGGCATTAGTGGTAAGTGGGGCTTAAGCCTTTACACACTAAGGAATTGCTTGCTTGGAAATACAAGAAAGGAGACAGAACTTCAATTATAGAGAGGATGATGAAAATCAAATAGGTGACAGGCAGGGTACTGTGGGCACGGTGTGCTGAACAGCTTTTCGGTGGCCACACCAGCACAAGCAGTGGCTGCCTCTGCTGCTGGCTCTTGCCTTTTGTTTCATGCCTCTCTCCTCATCTCACAGTCACATGCTGGCACAGCTTTTTTTCCAGGCAGGCAATGAAGCAGGCTGGAAAGTAAACACTCTTGTTTATTTTCTTCCAGAGGTTATTTTTCAGCTGGATCACATTTCTCCAGCCTACCTGACCACATGGACACAAGTGCAACAGCAGGGACACAAAGATTCATGGCCAGGAGCAAGCCATTGGAAAGGACAGATGGATGGGGCAGTAACTGGCCTGAGCAGATCTGCCACCAAATGCCAGACCACAGCTTCAGTCCAGGCAGTATCATTGAAATGGTCTCTTTTGATTTGACATGCAAAAACCTGCAAGGTAGAAATTGTGCCAATTCACTAACTGGATTTCTGAAAAGGAGCCCCTGTTGTATTTTAAAGAGCTTTGATCATACAGTCAAAGAGCGTATACGCATAGCTTTGGCTCTCCAGTATCTTTTTCCAGCAAAGAATCAATATGGTCACTGTGGATTTTCAAAGAAAAATGATAACCCCAAGGCAACTGGTTGCATATAAAAATGTTTTATGGTGGTTCTTGCCTTGCTTGACTATCATGAATAAGAATGAGTTGGTTCTTGCCTTGCTTGACTATTATGAGTAAGGAAGAGATGTATCCACCCCGCTCTGTTAATCAGAAAATTCTCTGGAGTTGCAGGCAGACTCCTGGTCTGGTCCCCCCAGTGCCACAGGGAGCATCCCCTCATCCCACAGCTGCATTACAGCTTCTGGGCAGAGGTCAGGCTGCGAGGAAAACCTGAGATCTCCTTATTCCCAGCCCAGGCCAGAAATCACAAACTGAGATTGTTTAAAACAAAAACTAAATATTAAAAGAAAGCAAACCATAAAAATGGCTCTTTCACACTTTGTACAGAAGATTGCAGAGGAGTTTGAAGGGGTCATTCACAGATGGCATAATCACCACATGGCAAAATAAACCAAAATTGTGGCTTTAATATCAGAGATATAATCAAGATTTGGCCTACTTGTTGCACATTTCATTTTATAGGCAGAAGTTATGGGTTTATGTACTGGAACTCTCTTTATAACAGCTTATCAAAAGTGCTTCACATGAACATATGTTTTCCCATGGTTGTGTTTTCCAAGCATGCTGAACGATTTAGTAATACCAGCTAATGATGCAAAATGGGTTTCAATAGCAATTTTAGTGGCTAAATGAATCATACTTAGATAAGGGAAATCTGAAACATTCCAATTTATGCAAAATTGCTAAATGACCTATCCAACATATCTCTGAGGAGAAGTTAACTCAGGGTGGTACATGGAACTGGAAAAATACAGCAATGTTTTCTCCTTTACAAATGAATGGGATTTTAAAGAGAACTTTAACATGCAATACCAACTATTTTCTTTATGCTTGTTAGCTTTAAAAAGATTCATGTAAGTCTTTGGAGATGAATTCTTTTCTTCCTTTTTGCATGTAATCTGCTGAAATACTGTTTTATTGTGTTTTGTTTTCTTTTTCCTGTGATTTCTGTGTCTTTTTCTCTTTCTTCTTTCTCATTAGATATTAATAAACAGAGAAAAACAGAAAAATACAAGTGATGTGACTAGGCAAACAAATGCTGTAGTGCATATTTTATCCTACTTTATTTTATACACCTATTAAGTGAGGTGATTTCCTCCAAAAAGAGTTTTTCAAATCTGCTTAAAAAATATGAGAAGATTTCTTACACAGTTTTGGACATGCCAGAGTTGATTAACAAACGCATTCATATTTGTGCAACTAAAATCAAATTATCATAAAACCTACAGAAAAGAAAAATGGAATTAGCTGAGTTCCATGCCATGATTTGTATCAGAAAATTATTTGGACTATCCATCTGCTTTGTCCTTTTCTTAGGTCCCTATCCAAAAGAAGTGATCTACTTGCTTGTTTGGGGAAACAAGAAAAAAGGAAGGGACAGTAAACCAATAGAAAATCTTGTTGACATAATACAAGGCAACCTGTCCAGAAAAGTAAGTGTTACTCTTGAGACACTAATCACTAAAGATGTTCATGGTATGTGAATTTCATTCAGTCTTCCAGTATCAGTAGATTGTATTTCTAAAAATGGTGCCTGAAAAAGTGCTTTATTAAGGAAGCATGTACTATTTACTGCAGCACTGGGTAGCATTTTATATTGCAAAACACTTCTTAACTTTTAAATAAATTTGATCCTTGGTGACAAGTTAATAGATATCGCAGTAGGCTATTTGCTATGAATTGATTTATGTTGGTAGTAGGCAGAAACTGTAGCCATCTTATTGTGAGAGAAAATTGGGAGTGCAATGTGGAGGAGGAAGTAGAGGAAAAATGAATTTTATAGTGATCTTAATTAGAAAAATATTACAGCACCAGGGTCACACAAAGGGAGTGAAGCATTGTTTTACTTTATGGCAGAAAGATTGATAGATTCTGCCTAGGGTTTGTGGCAAAAGCCCATTGTAAATTACCGTACCCAACAAATAAAAATTACAGCCAGAAACAATTTTTTTGTGCAACTGGCCTGCACAATCAGGATTTCTTTTTTTCTTTTTTAAGATATTTCGTATACTCCTATCTAAGGAATCTCTGTATTTTCAAAATGATCTCTGTTAAGACATGAAACAACTATCAATAGAATTTAGGACTTAAAATGAGTCTGTGAGGGTAAGTTCTACTCAGTGCACATAATGAGAAAAATAGAATATTTAAAGTTGGTGTTGACCTATTTTAATTATTCATGTGCTTCTCAGACATTGAAACGTGAAGTTTGGGACCAGCAGCACCGAGAATATGTCCTCTCAATAGGTTGGAAGTGTGCTCAGGGACTCCATTCAAGTGTAAAGGAACATTATAGGGTGGTATGATAACTGATAGAAGATTACAGACTCTGATTAAATTACTGCAAGCCAAAAGCAGTGAAAACAGCGCAAGAAATTAATTTACAGAAAAATTGGTCTTGAAATGTTCTCAAGCAACACTAATTTAAGCTTTTCATTGCTTTGAAGAAATGGTGTTACATGAAACTCAGAACACATTTCAAAGGCCTTCAGAACCCTATAGAGGCTAAAATGATTTTCAAATCACAGCCCTTCCTACCTCTCTTTTCTTTTGGTATCACTTAGGATCATGGCAGAAAGGTTGAGATCTGCATCAGGATAAGGTGCATGTACTTATTGTGTCTTACTGGGAAGTAAAAAAAAATCTCCTAGAAATCTCTGAGCCCTAGACCTAGGCATGTCAAGTAATACTGTCGAATATTAAATCTGACTGCCAGATAAGCAAACAAATGTCAGCAAATAGCTCCATGACAGAAAAATTAAGCAAATTAATTATTTTTGTGGGCTTCAAATCTTTTTTTTTTCTCAAGGCTGCAACTTGCATTACTTCAACTTGCACCACCTGACATACCCAGGCCAGATCCTTGTTTTGTTCGGTGTACCTCCACGTGACACGGTGCAGCATGTCACGCTCACAGTCCTGGTCTCTCTACTTTGTCTCTAAGAAAAGGGCATCTCAAATGGGAGATAATTTAGAGGACCGTGTTCTGAGGTAGTGGATACTTTAGATATACTATAGATGGAAGTGTAACCAGTGTAAAGTCAGGTGCCTACATTTAAACACCTAATTTCATATGGCTAATAGTTAGCAACTGCTTCAAGGGAAAGGGTAGGGATTCCTTCCCTAGGTAGGCATGGGATATTCTGCCCTAATAATTTCCCTGGCTGCCTCCAACAGCTGCAGGGTGACTTCCACCTTGAAGCCTATTCCTTGCCTCCAAGATGCTTTTTATTTTTCAAGTCTTCTCTAAGTTAAACATTCATTGTGTGGAGAGGATTCCTCCTTGAATTTGTTAAATTTGATGTTATCACATTCCTGTGCTTTCTTTCTCTTTATTATTATTTTAATACCCGAAACACAGAAGCTCACAAAACAGGTTATTGCAATGATTCTGTATTGATATGTTTCCAGAGAAAAAGGACACCTTTGAATGTCAGAACAGAAATTGAGAGACAGTAGAATACATTTTAATGTAAATCTAATGATTAGTTCTAAAATCAGGAATTAAATACGTTTCTTAAGAAACAGATTTACAATGTCATTAACAGCTAATTGTACGGTGTTTATATTCTTACTCTCTTAAAGCAAATTGTTTTCTTTAAATTTTTTTTTTAAGTCTTAAAGCAGCAGCTGTCTAAAAAGAAAATTTACATTTTGCTTCAAAATTAATCCTGGGCATAGCAAATATTAGAAAAATGATAAAAAGTGAGATTGCATCCCTTTTTTTTTTTCCCTACTGTGAAATTGTACAAATGACATTACAACATTTCACAGTGTTTTTTATAAATAATTTTCACTTTACATTGAATATTTGCACACTAATAACTTGGGGATTTTGTCATTTTCAGTGTACTCTTCTTTCATGAAGACTGTGTGATTATTCATAATGAGCAGCCGGTGTCTTTGAAAGTACTGTAGACTGTGCAAGTAAGATAAAAAAAATTATTTTTGTAGTGACTGCAAATGAAAGACCTCATTAATCAACTTGATTCCATTTCAACATTAGCATTAGAAACTTCAGTATGTCATCATTGTATGTTTAACCCCCTAAATGCTGTGCCCCTCAAAGTCCCCCCTGGAACCTGTGCGACAGCGTTGCACAGGGAATATGTACCCTGAGTTAATGAAATGTGTGCTCCAGACCGAGGGCAGAGCTGACGCGTCCTCCTGGATGCATTCTCAGACCTCTCGCTGCGTTTGCTAAAAGCACTATTTGAGCACTGATGGGAGAAACAGCTCCCTTTCCAAAGCATTCGGATGGGTTAAGAAACTGCTGATTCCCCAGTAAAGGGTATTTATGAAGCTAATGTGGATAGATTTTTGTATTATAAAGTCAGCCCAGTAATGCTGACTGCACTTGCCTGCCTCTGTGTGCGTGTGTGTATTAACATCCAATTTTATAACTCTTTGAAGAAATATTTGAAGTATTATAGAAATGTACCACTTTTCTCTGAGGAAGCTATGGAGGTATCTGCTGCAGTCCATGGTTAAAGCTGAGACGCATTTTGCATTTATTAGCCATTCAGCCCCTGTTAATTCTGAAATGTCTATTTTGGGCCCATATTCTGGAAACACCGTAAGTGAAAGGGAAAACAGCCTGAAACTGTGTATCTTTCAGCTCAGTTTAATCAGGAGGTACGAGCATAAAACACAAACTTCCTTACTTGCAAATTATTACAGGGTGTCAGCAGAGATATTGCTTGCTTTACTTTTTTTTGTAAAAGAAAGTCAGCCTGCTGGAGGCATAAAAAAAAAACCCTGAAAACTTCTACATTTTTTTCAGTTTGGTGTGTTGCATCTGTGTGTGTTATACTCATCTGCTTTTCCTGAACACTGCTGAGCCCCACTGGATTCAAGGTTGGATTTTGCCAGCCATTGCATCTCCACAAGAGACATTTACTTCAGAGGACCAAGGGCTCAGAGGTCATCGAGCTCATAACTTGGTTTCTGCTCGCTTAGGGCTCTAAGGAAAAGAATAGAGACCTGAAACAGTGTCAGGCTAAAGAAACACTTGCTGCTGGTTAGGTAGCCACTGCCAACGGCGTGGTACTGGGTTACACTCAGATCCAGCTGAACAAAGTTGTGGCTTCCCTAAAGACATGAGCACTTTTGAGGACTGAAAATTAATGTGATCCATGTATGGTAGTATAGGACATGCACTTTATACATGTTAATATGACATTCATATTCCTGTGCGATCCCAAGGTGCTGTTTGTAAGTTAGATTCTCTTAAAATCTTTATTTATACTAACTTCAGCTGGACTCCACAGCTGAGAAGCTGCTGGGCAGAGAAGTCCATGGCCCCAGGGCAACCCATAAACCGTGCCTCTAGCACTGGAATACGTGGGAGCTGGGACAAACACTGACCTCACACCCTCCCCGAGGGACCACGCTTACCGGCATCACCCACGCAGTGTCATTTCCTCCTCCGCATTAGCTTCCCACATTATGAGACAACAGAAGTGTCCATGCGGACAGGCAACTTTTGCTTGATTTATTGTCGCTGATGCTGACACAAGTAATAAATTCAAAAGAAGATGAAAATTGCCTAGCGAGAATCATTCAGATAACACCTGCCTTCCTGGGCAAAGGAGCACTTATTTGCTTCTCCTCCACTGACAACATACTCACTGACCTTTACAGGAATGGTGAAAACTGCACACATGCCAACATTTAAGAAATTAAAGCCTTTTTATATCTCGTCTCTAAACAAACATAAAGGAAAGAGCAGGATCTGTGCTCTGGCACTTATTATATGGCAAAAATATGAAGATTAACTCTCCTACCAACAAAGGGTAGAAATCCTACTTACTTAATAAAAATTTAAAAATGTATTAGAATTATGTAGAAGATGTATCAATTCTGAAATGCTGATGAATATTTTGAAATTACATGTTGAATAAGTGATTTTTGTAACAGCCAGCACTCTGAGAAAAATGCCAGTAAAAGTTTCTGTCCACATATTAAGTGCAAGTTGTGATTCTCCCAAGTGAATGAAATTAAGTTTTGAAGTTGAAGAGCAATTTGCATCTTAAAACCACTATACCTCATTGAGCACAGTTGATAGTAGCATTCTGCCTATTTGCATGCCTTCTGGGTTTCGAGACAGGAAATAATTGTTGGAAATGTAGTACATCTTTCTGCATCTTTATAGCTGGAGATACTCTTATATAAAAATATAGACGAATATCCTTTTACACCCAAAGGCCTGCAGAGACGGTGGTATCTCCATGCCAGAGATTCAAAACTCAAGTTGAGAAGGCCTTGAGCAACCTTCCTTCACTGGTCCCCCTTTGAGTGGGAGGCTGGACCTCTGGAGATCCCTTCCAGCTACTTTGTCCTGTGAGTTCCTGAAACACTTTGTGCTTCCTTGCCAGTTCATGCACTCATTGCCTTAAGAATCATGTGATTTCTGAAGGAGTTAAAGGGCTAATAGGTGATGCAAAAGTGGGGTGAGGGGAAAAGTCAAAAGCACAGATTTGTTATGGTTAGGGCTGTCAACACTTCTAGTACCTCTCTACCCACTTTTTTAATTAGGACCAAAGTCTGGAACTGAACCTCTCCAAGAGAGTGAGGAACAATGTTGTGTAAAAGGTGTAATATGGATATGTGAAGCTCTCTTCAGGATGGTGCTGTTGGTGGGGAGTACTTATCTTCTGGGCTGGTCTTACTGAGAGCTCGGTGGAGGAGCAGCAATGGAGAATGCTGAGCTCTGGCATGTCATCCACCCGAGAGTGGTCCTTTGAGGAGTGAGATAACCAGCATGTTGCATAGCTGCCTCATGGGCTAATCTGCTTCCTGACATGTCCCAAAGCAGCAGGCAAAGGAAGGCAGAAAGATCACCAAGACTTTTTATTTGTTCTTCCCTTCTCAACTGCACCATGACTGCTATATCTAAGGGGGTGATATGCTTCAGCCATTAGAAGGCGGTCTAGTAATTTTATTTCCTCTTACAGGGACCCTGTCTCTACTAAGGCTATTCTTTTAATGCACGGATTTGTTAAAGGTGTTTCTTTAAATGCAGAGTACTGTTTGATTATTTTCTTTCTTCTTTTTTTTTTTACCCTCCAGGATTTAGGTCAACACAGCTATATTCATGTACAAGAATTTAAGCAATTTGCACACGGTATGTTTTAAAAGAAATGGCAGTATGTTGGCTCAAGATAGAAATGCCAGCATAGATACATTCAGGTATGGGTGGGACTAACCAAAACTCTAAGTATTTTTAACTATTTTATGATAAGATCATAAGATTTGAGGGAAATCTCTGTATCTGGGCCCCTACCCCTTTCAGTTGTGAGAGCTTGAGATGGCTAGAGCACCAAAATGGAAAGAAACGGGCTGCCAGTCTCTCCAGTCCCAGTAGGGTTGGAGATGAACAGCTCTTCACACAGCTACAGCTGCGCACCAGGCACATGCACTTAGGGACTTGCACTTCATTTAGCACTTCGGACTGACCAAACCTGGAGTCTGATGGACTGCTCAGTAGATGAGTATAAAAGTTCTTCTTTATCATAATTTGCACTGCACTGTTTGGTCAACTGCCATTATAGCTGTCTCCTATGATGATAGATAGCCCATAACATTTGAGTCACCAAATATTCCTTCCCAAATTAAGTAAAGGAGGAAAAGAGCTTAAAATATTTATAACGAAAGCCTGCATATCAAGTTATAGATAACCTCAGTTCTGAGATGGAGTCAGATATCCTCATTTTTCTTGTGTAATTCTGGACATTTTGGTATGAATCTGACACAGGTCATAGCCCATGGGTTTCTGAGCAAGAGGCTGATAACACTGTAAGTTGTGACTGTGGGAGCGAGAGATAGGAATATCCTTTAGAGTGTGAGTAATAGACAGAAATGTTTTCTACAATGACCAAATATTATTTTTCATCATCCCTCTAAAAAGTTTCAACCTGCCCTAATTTTCTCCATTGAATCTAATAGAACTGGATTAAACTACAGGGGAGATGAGAACATAAATTTGATTCCTTTCATTCCATGTAATATTAGGGTTTGTATTCTTTCAAGCTGTAATAACCTCTAGACTTCAGCAAAATTGAAAACCTTTAAATAGCCTTTCACAACCTTTCAGCGTAGTAATGAAGTTTTAAGTGCTCACTGGGGATTTTCAGTTCAGAAAAATCTAAGCAGCAGTAGATATTAAAATCTAATGTTTACTTCAACTCTTTTACAGCCTAATGGGTTTTTCTGACAGTGTAATTTTTAAAAGGTTGGGTTTCATTTATTAATATAGTATACTCACCCTGGAAATCTTTCTTCTTTAAGGACTCTGGTGGGAGCCTTATACTTTGTTGGAGCACCTGAAAAGCCAGCTAGAACAGGGAAAAGAGAAACTTGCTAAGACCCGACTAGAACAACAAGCAGGTTAAAAAAAAAGCCTCATGATTTAAACACCACAGGAGGCAAAAAACAAATTAAGGATGTAGATTCCCTGTGTGCACATAATTACAAGTATGTGAGTCACTGGAGTCAGCACGGTTGCTCATCTACCTAAAGACCTAGAGAGGATGTCTGGCTGCACTCAACTCGGGGAGTAGCTAAACGGATTTTATTTATTTATTTATTAAGCTGTTGCTCAAGGGGGTAGCAGTGGGGAGAGAAAATTGCAGGGTGAATTTACACTGATTAAAGAAACAGAGTCTGTGTACACAGGTGTTTCTGAGGCACAGTGTGGGACTGGAAGGATTCTGGGTTTGTGTGCTGCTAAATTAGTGGAGAAAAGAGGATCTGAATTTCATTGAGACAATAACAGTATAAGTCCCAGAGGGATATTTTTCATTGCTGTATCTCTCTATATACAATGTTTTATACATATATATTTTTATTATGCATACAAACAGTTATTAGTATTTGCTGGGAACATATAGTAATGTGACTGGGAGCTTTGCTTCTTTTTATAATAATGCATTCAGGTGGCATTATTATATGAATGCATTCAGATATTTTTTGTTGATAGTTTTTCATCTTCTTCTTAAATCATAAAATAAAAGTGGAAGGAAATACAGAAATAAGGACATAAAGAAATTATCTAAAATTCTTGTATCTGACAGATAAAAGTCTAGTGCTTTTAAAGCAACAAATTACAGCATATTTTCATTAAGAAAACAGACATGTAGGAGAGGGAGGATTTGCTTATGAATATCTCTTAAGTACATAAACGCATGCAAATGAAAAGAAACAGGTCCCAACATAGACATATATGTAATAGCAAAACACCCCATAGCTGGTTTCTAATTTCTAGCTAATTTTGACTCATCAGGGTGTGCTTAACGTTAAGAGCATGTTTATTTCTATTGGTTAAACAAAATGCTACTGGGCTAACTACCAGTGCAGTGCCCCAAGCCACCTACTGAAATCCCTGTTATAGGTCCTCGTTTACCCATTCAGGCCAGTGCTGGCTTCTCGGGGAAAGGAGCTTCCTGACTTGTCTATGATGCTCTGCTGTTGCTTTCAGCCTGTACTTCATGGAGAAGTGTGAGGAGATTCACAGATTGGTGGTCGCAAGTAAGAGCTAAAGACTATTACTGACGAACAGGAATGCCTGTGCTCAGCAACTTGCTCTTCCAGTTCCTGGCAGACATACTTCAACTGTTCAGCACTCCTTGCTCAACAACAGCAAAGTGTTAACATCTCAGAGGATGTCAATTGTCGAGCAGCGCAAAATGGCACAACTCTTCAATCTTCCCGAGTTGAAAAGAGACTAGAGGCTTTAGGTAAAGGGAAAAGCTAAGAAGACAGAGAAGTGTTCACAATATGGGGAGGAAAGCATGAGAGAGAGAGAGGGAGAGAGACAAAGCGTACACTAAAAGAGCTTTGAGAGAGACATTGCTGGTTCAGAAAATGCCATCATACGAACATTGCAGGGAAAGTTACTTCATGAGAAAGTCTGAGAGACTGAAGTGTGGAATTTCCCATTTCTTGTGTCATGTGATGCTCGGGATTAAATACTTTTGTTGGCTGAGACATTTCCAAGGAGTCATTAGAGCCCCTGCCATGGGTGTGATTGGGGCTGCTGCTTCTGCGAGGGACAAAAATCTCTAGTCTGCTTTCCTCCTTGTCTCCAGATGTATGAACTCTTTCTGACCATGTGAACGTAGCTTTCTGCAGCATGTATAGTATAGAAATGCAGTGCTAGTGAAGCAACTCACTTGCTTTTAGTCTTTGCAGGCAGAAGTCCCATCCAAATGACTTTCCCATGGCTTTATTTAAATCAGTCTTGGGCAGATAGGAGAAGGAAGAAAACAAAAGGTTAGGAGCAAGAGGGAATGCTGACAGAGAAGGAAAGCAGGTTAGAAAGAATAATTGAGAACTCAAAGAAAAAAAGACGAAATGGATTACCCGCACCTCTGTTCTCACACAGCAACAGAATAAAGCAGGGAAATGAACAAAAGGGAAAATACAGTGCAAAGAAATGATAGTTGAGGGGTAGAAAAAGCTCAGAAGAGCTCGTAACACGTGCTGGGCTAGCTCCCTCACTTGGTCTAACTCCACTGATTTTGTAGGTATTTGGAAGTGGTTTTACCAGAGCAGGCATGTGTGTCAGACCCACAGAGGGGAGCAAATCCAGGTCTACTTCTAGAGAAGTCAAGGTGCTGTCCTGGCCTTTCCTTAGAGTTAAGACACTGGTGTTCAGTCCCCGCTCTTGGGAGAGTTGTATACGTCTGCCATTCCCCACTGGTCTCCAGCCTTGTACCCCAATGGAGCAAAGCACGAAATTCAGGCAGACCAAAACAAAAGCACCAGGCAGCACAGGGGCAAATGAAAACACTGCTGATGAAGACAGGCTAATGGACTTCAGAGAGAATAATCTGAGGTATTCATGCACATTGCTGCTTTGAAATTAGCTGTAACCACTACGGAAAAAGAGCAGGATATCACTGTGGACAGATCACCGTAAACCGCTGCTTAATATGCAAAGGTAAAGCAGTCGATTAAGAAGCAACCCAGCCAAACTGGTTATCTGAGGAACTGGATACAGAATAATACTGAAAACATCGACAGTGCCATCATTTGAAAAGATTCCTTTCTCCCTCCATCTCTATGCTGTTCCTCAGCTCAAGCAACTCTGTCTTGGAAAGATATAACAAGAGGGAAGGGCTTCAAAAGACAAATTTCTGGCACAATTTAAGACAGAGCGAGATTTTGGTTTGACCAAATGATCTTTCAAGATCCCTTCCAACCTGGGCTGTTCTATGATTCTATGATTTTGAAATGAGAAGAGGCTGAAAAATATCAGGACTGTTATGTATGGAAAGAGCATTGCCCAGAAGAGGTAGTTTATTCCTGTGTCCCCTTTTGCTTAACAACGTATGTGAGAAGACATAGTAAAGCTGAAAAACAATGAACTTCAAAAAAAAAATTAAAAAAATTTACTATTTTAAGCAGTATAACCAGCCACTAAAGATAATTCCAGGTCCCGGAAGATGAAACAAGAACTGACCATTTGCATGGGCAATGAAAACCTCCATCCTATCTCCAGATAGCATGCTCTTTTTACACAGCTCTTACTAACTGGGATTATAAAAACTGAAGTTGTTGGGCATGAACCAACTGCCAGGGAAAAGTCTCCATTGCGGGATGGAGTGTTGTGCAGATATGACTGAATTAACTGAGCAAGAGGTGGGCAGATATCTCACCCAGAATTGCACTCTGCCACTCCAGGCACTTGAGATTACTAGGTTTATAGTGAGTTTGGGTATGTCTTCATGGCACTGCACTGTGCCTGCTGCCTTAAAAGTGACAATGCTAGATATAAACTTCTCTTGTCAGAGATTGCCTCATACACCTTGCACCTTTCTCTGATTTTAGAATCATATGAAAAGACAGACTGAGAAAAGAGTTCAAGATCATCCTAGTTTGAGTCTCTTTGACAGACCTGGACCAACAAAGCCATGTGTTCTCATGCACATTTGTCTATCTTTGAGACCAAAGCATGGACATTCCACAGCCTGCTCATCCACCACTGTCACAAAAAATAGACTATTTTCTTTGTTTTTAAATAAGCCTTTTCTTGGTGCTTGCTGTTGTCTCTTTCAGTCTCATGAAATGATCCATTGTAGAACAATCCTATTTCTCTTTCCAGATGCTCTCCAACAGTGTACAGTTTTCTTGAGTTTCTTCAAAACTCAACACAGCATTTTAGCTGGAGATTCTTCAGTACTGGATGATTATTTTGTGAACATCTTTCTATGCTTCTTGACCTCGCATGACAGCATTTTTGAAACAACAGGGCTTTGGTTATTCACATTAGTAAGGCGGTATGCTTTTTAAGTTTTACACTCTGTTCTGTCATGCAGGTGGCTAATGGAAATATCAGAGAACAGCAGACTCAGGTGCAATGCACTGCAGAACCCTGCTTGATATAGTCCTCTGTTTGATAGTCAAACACTGGTAGCTACATTTAAACTATGTTTTTCCAGCAGTTATACCCAGCCTGAAATAATTTCCCACGGAACAGTTTTCCCTGGCTTTCTCATGAGGTGGTGTCAAAAGCCTTACTGAAGAGAAGGTGTGTGACATCTACGATAGCTTCCATATCCACTAGTCATTCTCCTGTCACAGGAAGAAATTAGACTGTTTTGATGTAATTGTTCCTGACAAATCAACTCAGACTGTTGCTTATCTTGTTTTCGTTTCAGGGCTTATGAAAAGTCCTTTGTTTAATTGTTTGTTCCACTGCTTTTTGGGGATTTGAAATTGAGCTGGTAATTCTCTGGCTTCTCTTGTATAAATATCAGCTTTCTGTTGGACCTTCCCAGTTTTCTAATATCTCACTAGTCACCCAAGAATCCTCAAAGATAGTGGGTAATGATTCTGACATTGCTTCAGCCAGATCTTTAAATACAATAACTGAGCTAATTACTTTTTAACCTCTTATTTCCCTGCATTAACTTGAGGTATTACCCCACTGTCATTGGTATTGCTGGCTACCATATTGTAGCTGGCCTCTGTAGTAAAGACGGATACAGAAAAGCAGTAAGCTTTGGTCTTCTCATCACTACCTGTTGATAATTTTTCCTTTGCAATTTGTGTTCCAACACACTTTTTCATCTCTTAGTATTACTAATGTTCTTGAATGATTTCTAGTTATGCACCACGTCACTTCATAGTTGTATCTCATTTCATGCTTTCGTGAATCTATCGCTATCATCTTTCGCTATTTCTGTAAGCCTGTCTGGAAGCTGACATAATTTTTGCCTCCTGTATGTCTTCAAGTATTCCTGGTAAGTGAAAAGATTATTGTTTACTGAACTCTCTCTGTTAGTTTCTCTTGATTATAGTTTGCACTTGTGTCCTTAGTACACTCATGTTGAGGAACTGCCATTTCTCCTCGACTATTTTTCCCTTTCAGCTTAGTTCCTGGAGAGCTGAGCAGATGATTTTTTAAGGTTATCAATAACTTGAAGGCCATTGGTTTCTGTTTTGTTGTTCTTTCTCCATAATGATGCTCACTTGATCTGTTTTCTATATTCAGGTTTTCAAATGACTCATGCCATTAATTAGAATCAAATATAGAAATACTTTGTTTCTGGAGGTTTCTCTGCCATCTGTATCAAGTAGTTGTTACCAGAGCATCTGAAGGAGAATAGGATTCTGTGTCCCGGTATATCCAGTTTCTATTAATCGCCATTCTATTAGTAGCTGAAATGCTTGAGCGCCACCAAGTCCCTTCCTTTAAATGATTCTGCTTATTGCTCATAAAAGGCTCTTCCACCAGATCATCCTTTTTTTGGTGAACTTCATTAGATTCCCCACGACATGTATTTCCCTTTAATCATTACTTAAGAGCTCTTCAGCCACTCAAAAGCCCTCTACATTCTGGGATCTCAGAGCAAATAAATATGTCCTTAATATTTGAAATATCAGATCCTTCCTTTTTCCTCTACCTGTACCTGAGCAAATTTCATATCACCTCATATGCTAGTTCTGAGAATGTGATTGGCTTGAGCCTCTTAGGCCAAATAAGCAATAATTTTGATCATGTATGAAGACTTCAGTCTTCTAATTTATTCCACATACTACTGTATTGGTATCTCTTCCTTGTCTCATCTCTGATCCCATTTTGAATAGATCCATCCCCCCAAAATGTTATGGCCTGACAAGATAACTCCTGTTAATACACACATATCCATGGTGGCTTGCTTGCTTTGTCACCTCTCCCTCTTAGTCCCAAAGATGGCTCACATAGGCTTTACTAGCTCATGTGCAAAGATTGACCTCTGGTGGATTAGAGGGGCTGCTGGTGTGACCCATTTGGGCTGTTCCTGCACCTCCTATATATCTATATACTTTGGAGCTGAGGTTCCTGAGTGTGGCAGGGGAGACCCCACTTGGTGTTTTCTGCATCTGTATGAGCTGAAGCCTGATGGCTCCACAGGTGACCTATCTGTCAAAGTCTCTCTACTTCGTCTTGAAGTATAAACCTGAGAGTTTTAGATGTGATTTATTTATAAGCACAGCCCGGGGAGGGAAGTGCAGCAAATGGGAAGCCAGGAGGAAATAACTTCTCTGCAGCTGCATTGGATGTCCTTCTGTGTTACCCATTCACCAAATCAAAAGTGGAGGTTACTTGTGGAAGAGCTTGTGAGTAAGCTGTCTGGAAATCACAACATGGTCTTGAGCTTGCAATATAGACTCAGAACTTTATTTTCCTTTTAATGTCCCTTTTCTGTGGATATATTTGAGAATTTTATTCTGGACAGTATATGCAGCCCAAGCAAGCAGTGTGCTTTACTCTTGTGTGGATTGTGGCTGGGATAGAATTAATTTTCTTCATAGTAACTAGTATGGGGCTATGTTTTGGATTTGTGCTGAAACCAGTGTTGATAACACAGGGATGCTTTAGTTACTGCTGAGCAGTGCTTACACAGAGTCAAGGCCTTTTCTGCTTCTCACCCCACCCCACCAGCGAGCAGGCTGGGGGGGCACAGGGAGTTGGGAGGGGACACAGCTGGGACAGCTGACCCCAGCTGACCAAAGGGCTATTCCATACCATATGGCGTCATGCTCAGCATTTAAAGCTGGGGGAAGAAGGAAGGGGGAGACGTTCGGAGTGATGGCGTTTTGTCTTCCCAAGGAACCATTACCCATGATGGAGCCCTGCTTTCCTGGAGATGGCTGAACACCTGCCTGCCGGTGGGAAGGAGTGAATGAATTCCTTGGTTTGCTTTGCTTGCGTGCGTGGCTTTTGCTTTACCTATTAAACTGTCTTTATCTCAACCCACGAGTTTTCTCACTTTTACTTTTCTGATTCTCTCCCCCATCCCACCAGTGGGGAGTGAACGAGCAGCTGCATGGTGCTTAGTTGCTGGCTGGGGTTAAACTACGACAACTCTAGACTACACTGTGTGTTGTCAAATTAGCTTTGACACCAGTGGTACAGCATTCACCTTTTCACCCTCTGAACTCTTCAACCCAGATACAGCAGCGCAACAAGTGTGCAGCCAGCACAGTGTAAGTCAGCATGCTTATTTTTTGATTTTTGTGTCTTATGTCTTTGTTTTCATAGGTATTTTAATTTCCATAAAACCACATCTGTGGGCAGTGTTTTCTCCTGCTTGGTCTTCAGGAGATGGTGCATATTCATTTCCAGGATGGTATAAAGAACACAGAGTAAAACCAATGACTTGAAAAATTCTGTGAACCCTCAGGTTGCTATACTGCTGGTGTGTCCCCTCCAGGCTGCCAAGAAGTGCCCAACCCAGGGTGTGCCCAAAGAGGTACCTGTCCCTGGGCTGCACAGCTGGAATTGGGCTCCTCTCGGGACGCTTGGTCCTTCTCAGGCTACCAGGCAGCCCGGTGGGAGAGGACGTGGGGATGGAGGAGGAGGTTAGCTCTCGCCCAAGTGCCTCGTGGTGAGAGCAGTCACCTCATCCTGGAGGGGTTTGCCTATGTCGGCGGGGAGACGAGAAGAATCCAGGAACCTCTTTTCTCCCACTGACTTTTTCAACGACAAAACATTCCCCTCTCACCTGTTTGCTAGTTTTGGAGGGGGTTTGCATCTTTTGTTTTTTTCTGAAAATTACATGATTTCTTTAAAATAATTGGTTTTTCACTGAGGGATGCTGAGAAGCATATTCAAGTGCAGGAGTTGGGTGGACATGAAACTGCTGCTGGGTCCTCTTTTAACTTTGTCTTCCTGCTGTTAGAGATTTATTTTTAAAATTGTGTGTAAATACATTTCACGTGCTACTGTGAAAGCTCGAGTTAGCTAAGAACCACATGAGTTGCTTTTATGTTACAGACTTAGATTGGATAAATAAGGGGAAATTCCGGGGCTCGGGAGTGGCAGTGGGGGAGGCCAAGTTACAGGCAGTAAATGTTGCCAAATCCTATACATTTTAAACAACAAAAAATGATCTTTTTAAGCTCTTTTCTTTTGGCAGTGCATTGTGTTGAGCTGTTCTGATGGATGAGACTACAAAGTCATGGGGAAATTCTTCAAAGGTCTGGCACAATCTGGAGCCTTGGTGTGCTTTGATGAATTTAATCGTATAGAGCTGGAGGTAATTGTAGTACCAGTTTCTTAGCAAAGTTGGTATTCAATGAAAGTGACAAGCTTGACAACTTCATTAACAGTACCGACATTAAACAACAGTGACTGAAGCTTACTGTTAAATGAAAAAAAATACAATTTTAGTACATTTTAATCAAACTTAACTGGTTGTCTATGCCAAATCTGTCCTTGTGATTTTTTTATGGCTTCTGCATTCTCTACTGTACATGTAACCAGAGAAATATTGCTGTTGCAACCTTCTGAGCACAGTGACAGAAGGAGGTTTGTGGGGAGACATTGTATTTTGTTCATGATAGATTAGCGGCGAGATTTCTCTTCTGCACTGGTATGCAACCTGCCACTCACAGTATTTTGAAAGACAGGAGTTAACTTTCATCTACAGAAAGCTCACAGCCAAGGAGAAAGCCTGCTTTAATACCGCGTTTATTACCTTGTTGGGGAGGGGGGAACAACAAAAAACAAAAAGCAATCCCGCAAAGAGGGATCTGCAACAAATGAGAGCTCTGGGTGGATTTTTTTTTTCATTATTCAGAATAGCATTTAAGAAGGTAATTTATTACACTTGCACAAAGTATAATTAAATGTCCATATAAAGAAATACTGTATAACCTATTTTCTTGATAAACTGAGGTGATCTAGTTGATCTTTTATAGGTCCTACATTTTTCTAATTTTTTTTCTTTCTTTTTAAATCACAGCTACTGGCAACCCTTGGTAGAAGGTATTGACATTGAATTAGGTTATAACCATTCATTTAAATTTCTGCTTCTGAGGTAGCATAGAAACAGGCTTTAAAAATACAATATGCTTGCTATATTTTCCATTATCTTGTATTAGACCATTAGAGATACATAGCTATTTCTGGAAGATGCTATGGCTTTAGCATTTTCATTCATTTAGCAGGTTATTATTTGATGCATAGGGAATTTTCCAATGCATTGGGCAATTTATTAGCTTAAGGGTGTGATGGATTTTTGTTTTTATTACATTTAGTAGCACATTAAAACATTATTTTAAAGTTTAAAAACAAACGTACTGATGTTTTCAAACCAAAAGTGTGTAAGAGCTTGCTTTGCACTTCCCTTCAATGCTCTTTGTAGCTGTTCAGCAACTGTTGACCCTTCGGACACTGGGTCTGAGCAGGTGCAGGTGCAGGAAGATATGTCTGGACTCACCCCCCACTATGTTTATTATCAGCAATTTGGGTGGGCTGGTGGAGTGGAGCTGTCAAACGATCCAAAAGGAACAATAGTATAACAACTTTGCCAGGGTGGACAAAATTATAGGATCATTTCTTCCTTATCGCTGTTTGCTCCTCTGCTAGACTTTAGAAAGATTTTCTCACTAGATTGCAGTACCATGAAGAGCAACTGTGCCTGCATTGGCTCTTTTTCAATAAAAGGGCAGCGTGCACTCCTTTTAGAGTGTAGCATACACCAAGTAAATGCCTGAGTGAAATCTCTTTTGCCTTTGTGCACTTTTTTCCTTTGCCCACTGAGAGGAGATCCCTCAAGACCAGCACTAAGCTCCTTTTCATTAGAACCCAGTTTTCAATTTAAATTTTAATTAGAATGGATGACTAGAATACTTACCATTCGCTGTAATTTCTGCATGCCACTAATCAACAACCAGACGAATACTTCTTGCTTTTGTTTCTAAAAACTAAGTTCCTTTTCTGTAAAAGGTTTGCTGCTGGCAGTTAAAATTATTTTAGCTCATCCCATATAGTTTCATTTTTGAATGGGATTCATGCTTGCAAAGGGACATTTGTTTTTCATTCTTTTCATGTAAGGTCACCTAGAACCTGGATTCTTACATTAACTTAGGGCTAGGGTGCAGTTACAGTTAGGGTTAAACTGCATACATGTGCAGTCCTAAATGTGCTTTTTAGCACTTTTATGATCCCTTATGATATATTATATTATGTTATATTAATATATTATCATACACTGGATATAATAATATATACTTGATGAGATTCAACTAGAGGATTACACCTCTCCACTGTTTATTTTACTTGTCTTTTTTTATCATTATTTTCTGTTTGCTTTTCTTCAGAGACCTAGCTTGAATTCTCGATATTTTCAAACTGGAAAATAAACCATTAAGAGATCTAAGTATTACCTCTGTGGTATTTCTGGTCCTCAAACTGCTGAAGAAATCTATTTCCAAAGAAAGAAGTGCCATACAAATGGCAAAGGATTTTATCTAACCAAAAGGAAATATACCCGATTAAGGAATTTCTCAGCCTCTGGCACCCAGAGGCTGCCATTGATGGAGTGAGCTGGGACGTGATAACTTTGGTAGAGGCCACCCAAACATTTGGATGGTCTGATATCATTTGAAGGCTTTCATAGCATATTTACAACAGGGCCTGGAAATCCATCAGAGGCCAGTAGGTATCTTCTTCTGGTTCGGGTTGCTGGTCAATCCCCACAATCATTCCCAGCCACCGCTCATTATCACTGTAATTGCCTGGCAGCAGGACAGTTGGGTCAGTGTCGGAGTGCTAACATCAGAGCTGTGAGTCAGGAAAGACTTTGGGGTTTCTGAGGCTTTTTCATGTCCTAAAAAGAGCTCAGATCTAACGCAGCTTCTAGTCTGTAGACTTCAATTGCAAAAAAACCATCATCTTTACATGTCTGGTTTCTTCCCTCTGTCCAATACTGTGGCATCGGTCTCATCTGTACCAGCTCGGCTAAGCCACTATCATCCATTCTTGAATTTAGAAATTCACAAAGTTATTCATTCCTCTGTAAGTGTCGAAACAGATGAGATAAAAACACAGAGACTGTAAATGTCCTGGAGGGAGAACCATTGGGAATTCCACTGGGAATTTTGCCATTAAAGTGAGTATATCCAAAATTTTGCCTCATCATCTTTAATTGCTCTTCAAAAGCTCTAATACTGTAACTCTTAATTTTGTATGAGTATTTGCACAAGAACATTCAGAATACACAGTGGAGTTTTTGAAATTCCTAAATATTTTTAAAGTCACACACTTGAAAATTTTCTTAATGACACACTGTAGGAAAGAATAAATTGCAGAAATGGGAAATAAAATATTCCCTTAGAATTCTGAGTACTAAGATCTAAATGACTATAAGTTCACCACTGGTGTGTTACAGGGCCTGAAACTGTGTCACAGGGGTAAGTATTTACAAGAATTTCAGACTGTAGAGGAAGCTAGCTAATACGCCACTGCATCAGGCCAGATATTACATTATAATGGATCACATAATTCAAGTAACTTCAGAATTTCTCTCATTTCATAGAAAGATATTATGCTGCTTCTGCATGCTTAAAGAAAGTACGCTTTGCTACAGCTATAATCACAAGAAAAGTAATATTCTAACAGGAAAATTAAATAGGGCATTATCATGCTGGTAGACAGCAAAAGAAGTGAACTCGTCTTTTCTGCAAGTGCATTCCCCAAACTAGAGATAAAAACAGTGATTTAATTTCTGTAAGAAATATTCTAAGAAAGAGAAATCCAACCTTTTGCTTTCTGACCCCAAAAATATTTCTTACTCATAAGAAAGTGTTTGGATGACTAGCCTCAGCTATTTTTTCTTTTTTTCTTTAATCTGTTCCTTTGTGTTCTGTGTTCTGTTTTTTGTTTTTTGCTTTGTTTTTTTTTTAAAGTGCCTGAATAAGTAACACAATTCCAAGTGTGGAAACAGTAGCTATGAGGGAGCTGTAGAAAAATAAACAATACATTGTTACGGTATATATCAATAGTATTTCTTTGTCATTCTCCTTCTGGAGCTCCCATAGGGTGCCACCCACCCAGGCCCCCCACTCAGACACGAAGGGGAAAGAAGGCATTGCACCAGGCCATGCAGTCACCATGCAGACAGCACACCTGCTTGAATCTGGTTTTCTCCAGATAGCCAGCAGAAACAGAGGACGCGTGTGAAAGCTGTTTCACACACACTTTGGCTAAGCTAGTGCAAAGATGGTCACCTTATGAAGTATTCTTGAAGAAGGTGGTATCCATCGATGCGAAAATTTCTTTAGTCTGTCTTTAAGCTAGTGGCTGGTCTCAAGGTATCTAATATCTGCTTTGTTATTGGTATTTGTAAATAAGAGAAATTGGTGGAATTCTCTTAAAGGAGGGCTTTACTCCCAATTCACATCAGGTAAAACAGGAAATAAGTCTCTTCTTTTTGCCTCCCTACACCTGCTTGATTTGAACCCCAGCATGTACTTTCCCTCATTGCCAATTTTTGTATCCCCATGTCCAGCAGCACCCTTCTCTTCCCAGCTTCCTAACCTCACCTGCCCATTCTCTGCCACTGATTAAAGTCCAGTTTGCATTCCTTATTTCTGTATTATCTTGTAGAAGCTGAAGCGTGCACACAGGTTCAGATTTAACACTGTCTTCATGGCCACTTGCTCTACTCTGGGGCAATGATACAAATGTTAATTTGAAATTTGAGAGTCCTCAAAAGATGATTATTACTGCTTCCTCTCACATCTGAGGAAAAGGACAGATTCTGCCTGATGCAACCTCCCCTCTCAGTTGCCCTGGGGCAACTGTCTGCTCCCAGGGGTGCGATTCAAGCTGTCACACTGAGGTCTACAAGAGTGACCGGTGTTGCACGCAAAGACTTTAGTATTACAAGATCATCTCTCACTTTTGGAAACATTAATTTTTAGAAACACAGATGCTGTTTACTGGGAGGTGCTCACTTCCAGCCTGTGTCTTCCAGACCAAAATTAATGAGAGTAAAACATCTCGTATTGTTCTCCTTTGCTGAGACAGAGGTAAGGGAAGATCCATCCTGCTCTCAAGTGCGATTTCCTGATCTGTAACCAGTTCCCTCATCTGCAACCCACTCTGGCACATTGATCTTTGTGCATTCAAAATACTGGTAAAATAGATTCCAGTACCATCCACACCTTTTCCACCATCCTGAAAAGATGTGACACCCTCCAAGTACAGGATATGGCTGACTTGAAGGCATTAAGTTGAGCAGGCAGAGTGCTGAGGGAATCTTGCACCATACCTGCCCAACACTAGTCTTGTAAATTTTGTGAATGAATTCTTTCAAAAATGTGCTTTTCCCATCAGTCAAACATCTTCTTGTGTGTATCTCTGTATTTCAGTGATGGTTGTCTATTTTTGTTAATTTTACAATACTCATTTATTTTATGGTAGCTTTGCCAGGTTGTTCAATTTTCACTGCTGTTATTTGACATTCTCTTCTGCAAGGTATCACTTTACTATTGTTCTTTTTTTTTTTTTTTTAATGTGCACGTGTTCACACAGCAGCCTTGAGAACAGCATGCCGTGATCCTTTTTCCTTATAAATGGAGGGAATAGCTGACTTTTCCTATTAATTTTCCAAATGTCGCTTCATAAATTCAGCCGGTTTGTAACCACTGAAACCATCCTGGGTAGGTTCTGTTGTTTACTTATTTCCATAAGCAAACTTTGAAACTCATTTGTCCTGTTTCTAACATTTTCAATACTTTTTCGTTGAAAGCTTCAAAGAAGACTCAGGATAATTAGTTTAAATGCTGAAATCCCATTTTTTCTTACGGGTTGTCTTGATATTCATGACTATGGGGATGAAACATCAGCTATTTATAGACTTTTTTCCCCCAAAAAATGAAGTATGAAAACATTTATTTTATCCTTAAAAAATAATTATACTTAAAAATAATCCTTTACTATACCCTCCTAAAATTCTCATGCAATGTACCTCTCACTATCTTTTATATCAAATGTGTTCAGTTTAGAAGGCTGAACACCAAGCATCTTAAGATCTAACATCTTAAGATGGATCTGGACTTTTTTCTGCCACTGAAAATTTTATGCAGTGCAAAGAGTGTGCTCTGGGAATGCTTGCCAGCACCTTTGCTAACAATGCAGAAGGCAGAAGAGGATTTAGATCATTCCTCCAAAGCTCTGCACTAGCTCTGCAGTGCTGGTCTTGATAAAAATGTTTAACATATATGTAGTAAACCAACTTGAAATCGTGACCTTACAGCAGTCAAAGAAAGCCTGGCCATTAATTTTGAAGGCATTATATGCTCTTCCTAATTTAGCAATACATGTTGGCATGTGACTAATGAAAAAAACTACTCAAATTGGTTTACTTGACTGGGGCTTGGATCTGTCCAGATTTCAAAACGTATAGAATATACGTGCTTTTAAATTCATTTTTCTCTTGTGACTACAGTCCTATAAAGCATTGAATCTTTATTGGACAGTTGTTTTGTTTAGGACAATGGTCTTATCTTTAAGTGAACAATTCACATGTCAGAGTGGCATTTTCTTCATGGACATATTGCCAAATTTATATCGAAATGCACTTTAAAATTTATTCTTCCCTTGCTATATTTTTGCAAGTTTATTTTATGTGCAAGGAGTAGATATTCTGAGTTGCTCAAAGATTATATTGTACCAGAATTGTTCATTACCCTGGCCATTTTAGATCCAACTGCACACTAATTTTTCAGAGCGTTTGGTTATTTGTCATTAAATGTATGTGAAAGTTGCACTTGGGTAATGGGACCGATATGTTTATAGCATGTAAAAGATTCACTTGCATTTCAACAATGTATTTGACTATGCTGGTATTTATTTCAGGTATATAAATTTCCCAAATTGATGACCACACATCTGTTTATATATTTCATCCTGGTGAAAGGTTGCAATATTTTCCCCAAATAAAATATATACCATAGTTTTTTCCTCATGCAGCTAATGTTGAGAGAGGTTTTTTTTAAAAAAACCTAAGGGCTCAAGACAATGTTTATTTTCTTATTTGTTTAAAAGAAGATTTAGGTCGCTATACTTAAGTGTACTGCCCTGTTTCTTTGAAGTGAATGGAAAAACAAGCTTCTAGTTAACTGGAATGTTTGAAAGGATTTCTTCTGAAAAGGCGGATTCTTCTGTTGGAATTTTATATTTCCTTACCTTCAGCAGGGCCAGACTTTAAAGGCCTGCAAGCGGCTCCCATTGATTTTTCTGAAAGTCCCTAATCAAGTATCCAAGAAAGAAATTTGACCCTAAATAGGGATTTCTAGGGCAAGGGGGATTTGTCTGGGCAGTCTGCTTCTGAAGGAAGAAAGCTATATTCTTTCCTCTCTTGAAAGGCAGTTGATGAAAGAAACATAAGGAACGGCTCGGCAAAAGGAAAACAAAAAGGTTCTAAACTGCAGGTAGAAACAATGTATCTTTTGATAAAGCTAATGTTGCCTTGTGTTAAAAGCAGAGTTCAGATTGCCGGGAGTTACGCTCTTTGTGCAGTGATTTCCTACCTCACGCCATCAAAGACTCGCAAGCACCGTGTTGAATACACTACCACTCGAAAGGAAAACCAGGGGGGAAAAAAAAATCCCTGAAGGTAAGAGATGATGAACAGGTGTTGCACTGTCTTTTACAGAGAGCGGGATGCAGATCTCGAAGAGCGAGGTGATGGGGCAGAGACATGGTGGGGTGGCATGTTTCAACCACCGCGGTGCCTTGCCTCAGCGCAGAAACACAGCACGCCTTTGAAACACTGGTCTGACGTTCGAGCAAAAAGCCCCCAAAACATCATTACCCCAGAGAGAAAGTAAAAGAACTGTTTGGACTTGGATTTCTGTGCAGAACGAGGATGGACGGTACCCAGCCCCAGCCTCTGGGGTGGCCGTCCTGCCCCAGGGGGCTGCGTCCCCAAACCAGGCAGGGGGCTGAGCCCTCTCCCCTACCTGCAGGCAGGACGGCTTTGGGGCTGACACCCTGCCCTGGCGGGTGCCTTCCCAACGGCGTGCAGACAGCCACTGTCGATGGCACCAGGGAGAGGAATGACATCCCGGAGGCAGCGGGAGGAAAGTGTGGTACTGCACTGCCGGCTGCAGAGGTATACCTATGGAGATACCCCCACCCCAACTAAGTAATTGCCTGTTTCTCTTTTTTCTTAATGGTTGTTTCTGGTTTGGGGGGGGGGGGTGTGTTCTTTTTTTAAACCACATTCCTGACCAAGATAGTCTGTTATGTAAAAATCAACAAAACAAAATTCCAAACTTCTAAGTAAATTTTCTACCTGCTACCCCACCTTTGATAAGCTAATAACTCAATTTCAAGTAAGTCCTTTATTTTTGCCTATTACGGTTTTAAGGAATAGGTTATATTTAGCATGTTCATATTAAAAAGGGGCTGTTTATCTATGTTCTTTTTAATACAATATGCGGAAAGTGATTAAAAGTCAAACTAAAATGGAATATTTATTATTTTGCCCATCTGTTAGTTACATTTGTTTTTTGCATCCCTGGACAGAGTGGAAAATAAGTTTGCATTAATTAATTCAAGCAATTCTCTGTTGTACTATTCAAACACGATGTCTAATATTTGCAGCCTATTTCAGCTCTCAAAATGGGTGAAGCGAAAAGACATAGATATATTTGAACAGGTGTAGTGGTAACTTAGCAGGGGATCTTTTACGGGTAAGGGGGTTGTGGTTTGGGGGTTTTTTTGTTTGGTTTTGGTGTTGTTTTTTTATTTCCTGGTATAATTGCTTTCACACACACAAAAAAAAAACCCTGTGAAAATAACCACTGAACTTCCTCCTTGCTATCTGCAGTGAAGTTGGAAACAATGCATTCCCTGCACTTTTTGCCCCTGCCCTGTATGACAGCACTATATCTTTGATGCTAGATTTCCAGTAGGTAACCTTGTTACTTTGATAAAATGTCTTTGAGAGGTGGGTTCACAGTAGAGAGTTCACTAGTCTTACTGTCATAAAATGGGAATTTTAAAAGAAACATCAAGAATGTAAGCTGCTTGCTCTTTAGGCTTAGGGAGGGCTTTGTTTCACTCCAAAGCCTGCAGATTGCATGCATAACCCAAACAGAAATTATTTTCCTATTAACTAGGTCTCTTTTCCTGACTATTTTATTTTATTTTATTTTATTTTATTTTATTTTATTTTATTTTATTTTATTTCTTACTGGCTCATTTCAGACCTGTGTCCAGCAGCCTAGTACAGAGAGCAAGGCACATCATCACTTCTCTCCACACGCCACTGCCACTCTCTAGGTTGGAAAAAGAAAAGGACCCAGTATGGCTCCTACTGGGACCCTACCAATCCCCAGCAGGATGTCAGGATGGTCTACTGGTAAGGGTTGAAAATGTGGGAGTCAGCAGTGTTCTAGCATCTATTGTAAACAAAGCCACCATTTCATTACGTGGTTTGTGGCAACTCACCAGCTTTTCTTTTTAGCAGTCAACCTTGCCATTAAATTGTGGAAAAGCAAAACCTTGTGGAAAAGCAAATATTTCATCTAAGCTGAATTGTCTCTGGTAAATAAATTTTCTAAAGGTAATTTGCTTGAGGTTTGCTGTTATATTCAGGAGAGATTTATCAAACCTTTTTCTTGTTTCCATGCGTAATTTTAGAAACTCCAACTAGTGAAACATTTTTACAGCTAAATAAGTAGCTCAGCTTCACTGGGGAGTAGGCTTCGGAGACTGCAAGCACTGACAGTTTTGCTGAGATAGTTTCATGGCCCTCCAGCACAAAGTGATGAGCAAAGAAAACACCAACTCTTGATTAAAAAGAAATCCACTTATTTAACTTTCTTGCTTTTAATATCAATTTAACCTTCAAGTAGCCAATGTGAAAGCAGATGCAACATTGCGTGTCTTGCTGGTATGCATTAAGACCTTGAATGCTTTCATTTTAATTTGGAGCTGAAGTTTGACCTAATTTAAAGTTTTCCAGTCTTATAATTATAAATTGGCTGTATTCCAATGGCTAGTGTTATATCAGATATACTTTTAAAATTAGTTCCAGATTTTTAGTTCTTGTCACAAGATCTGTCTTTGCAACCCATGGGTGACAAGAGTAAAATCTGTCCTCGTCCTCACTGGAAATCTGAAAGTTAATTTCCAGACATAGGAAGTGCTGGTTCCCAGCAAAACAGTCAGCGATGTCAGCTTGCCAAAATTAACTCTTCATGATGGTGGCAGAGGGCATTTTACTTGGAGGTGACTGTTTTATACTCACATTCCCTATTGTCTGCTTGTTCTCAGGAGGAACTGGTGGAGTGACAGAGTCAGCTTCCTCCTGACCCACTGCCGAAGAGCCTTTTCTGACCACTATGGAGAAAATAGCTCTGTGAAACTGTTTCAGTTTCAAGTGTGTTAGCACATTCAATCATGACATATCGACTACCTCCTTACAATGGAAATCTTCCTTGAATGTTTGTGCTGTGTTTTTGCATTGCAAACCAGCTTCCTTTTTACATGCGAATTCATAGATTTAGCTTAAAAAACTCTTCTGTGCAGAGGGCTGAGGGTTTCTGGGGTGCCAGGCTGGGAGGCGGGGAGCGAATGCCCTCCCGCAGGAGCCCTGACCACCTCCTCACCTGCTGCTCCAGGGCAAGAAGCACCTCTTGGACCTCTCGGCCCCTGACACGAGCACGGAGCAACACGTATGTTTAAAACCAGACCCAAACCAAAGGCCCTGACAAAACTGAGCGCTCCACTGCACTCCCTGCTCTCCCACTGGAGAGAAGAGCAGAGAGGGAATAAAACATAAATGGCAGGTATCAAATGTGGTGCTGAACACGTGGCTGGAGGGTATGCCTATGAGAGCTATACTATATACTGATAAAGAATATAAATACATAGTGTATAAGAAAATTATATAAATAAATACATGTTAACGATATGTTTGATTTCCTATTTATGGTATGCAGTAGTATTATTGTTAAAAAACTAGTAAGACGTGTGTTTAAAAACAAAAAGCAGGCATGTTTTGTCAGGATGATTTAAGACCGTATACAGTAAAAATAATCTATCATAGAGAAGAATTAAGCTTTGGCTGGAGATGAGACTAGCATGCCATCATCAGAGGTTAAGTACTGGCAGTGTAATGTGTTACCACCTGTCAGAGGAGCTGCCCTAACTGCCCCTGTGTGCAGGGTGAGACTGGCTGAACTGGGAGGTGAAGTGTGTTAGTCCAAACCTCAATAAAATATACTGAGGTTAATGCAGTTAGGAAGAAGTTTCTGCCACTGCATTTTGTCTCATCATTGGGGAAGGCTCTGTCAAATCAAAGTCAGGGTTTGGTCGCTCAACGGAGAGGCAGTAAGTTATTAAGCTGTTGTAATTCAGTCGCATTCACTCGAGAGCTTGCGCCTGTCGGTGCCGCTGTGGGTGGATGGGAACCAACTCGCCTGTCCTGCAGATGCTGAGCACAATGTGTGTGTGCAATGCTGCCATTTCTTACAGCCCACCAACTCATACAAGGTTTCTTTGCCCTCATTTTTTTTGTTTTACTAGTGTTGTTCCCCTGCTTGGTTTTGGACAATCAAGAATATGTTTCTTGGTGTTTTTCTCTGGGGAAATCTACACAAGGTTTTCTGGGAGGAGACCATCCTAGCAAGTCACTGGGAAAAAACATGCCTCTTAAATGAGCCAAGCCCTGAACTGGGATTTCCACTATATTTAAACAAGCTATGGTCTCCGCATATCAGAAATCACATCTCAGTGGAGACTTTATCAGGCATACTCAGTATGGCCCATTATGGTTGGCAATATGACCCCTTAAATCAAAATTATTTTAGGAGGCTATTTGTTGCTGGAAATGAAAACTGATATATTCTAAATGGGCTTTTAAACTTGGGAAATAAAAGACTCAGTGCTTCATTGCTGGATTTGGAAGCTCTCCAAGGAAGATTTTTAAAGTTTATATCTTGTTTATAGTGTGCTCTCAGTCACATATCAGATAAAATGTTATGTTTTCTTACCTTAACAGTTACTGATGAAAAAGTTTAACAAACAGCCTAACACAGGAATTTACAAAAAATAATGTCCAGGAGGATATAGAAGACAGTTCTATCCAAGATGAACAGTGTAGCTCATCAAACTAGAAGCATTTTATTTTATTTATTTTTACCATCAGTTTGGATGTAAATTCATGAGGCTCACACCAAGTTTGAATTCGGTACATTTTGTCTTATCTTTTTTAAAGACAAGAAAATGAGAACAAAGCCATTAATATCTCCAGTTCATGTTTTCCCCAGTTTATAATGACATACCAGGAGACTCATAAGGACTAGAAATAAATGTCTGCAAAAATCCTTTGTGTTCTTTTTCTTCTTAGCAGGCAATTGTACAATCAAAGTTGACTTTTTACTTCAATTGGTGTATGAAAAAAACCCTGTATAAAACACTAAAGATTCTATTTTAAAATCAATCAAGCATTTTCCCAACATGAAACCCCAGTTCAGATCCACCTTATGTTGTAAATGATAAAGCAGGAGCAATTTCAATCTCTTGTTACAGTTTTGAAAAAAATTGTGAACTCTATGCAATAAGGTTTTAGCACCTATGTTCTGAAGGTGTAATCCTACAAGAGTAGGAATTTGCCAAACTTGAGTAATTTTTTTTTTTTAATAGAGCTGATGTTTTTTGTTTGTTTTGCAGTCTGAAAGTGAGAGATGAAAACGATGATGGAAAGGGGTTGTCCCTTATAGTTGAAGCTGTACTGTATTTGTGAAGCCTTCTAAAATCAGTGTGTACAGAGCCATCTTTTCAACAACTATTAAAAAGTTGATGGTAGTGGCCAACAACCACATCAACCTGCAGACTAGAAAGCAGGCAGGATTTGCTCTATCCAGGCTGAAAAGTGAACAAATATGGGGTTCGTGGAAGAGGCAGGGCATTATCCAAAGGATTCTTGTTACTTACAGATCTCCCTAACCTTGAGTGCACGCATAATAAACTGTGTCTGGTTAAGGAATCTCTTTGCTGAGCATTTATTCCCTGTTTGTAACAAGAGAAGTACATAATTTCTGGGTTAAATACAGCCTTTTTGGTATCTATTGTCAATTCTATTTACAAACACATGGCTGGTGGTTGGTTTTAATTGGGCCAGACTAGGAAAGATGCACCTTTTGGGCCAGGGACATCAGGCACAGCATTCTCAATGAAAGTAGCTGAAGGATATTTTTCACGTGATGCCTCTTTAAATCCTTGTAGATTTTTAAGGCGAGACTTTGCAAGGAGGCTCTATTTATAAATAGATAATAAAAGATTAAAGGCTTTTTTTACCTAGCAGTTAACTAAATCTTACAACATACCTCCTGACAGGTTACTTATGTTGATTCTGTTTATGTCCTTGTGACCATTTGCACTTTGCAGCTGCCTTTTTCTTCACCTCATAAACATGTGGGACACTGTATGCTCATGCATCAAGTACACTGAACCATTAAACTCTCCAGTATTCTCTTTGAACTTGTATATAAAAATGAGACCACGATGTCCTCTGGATGCACTGAACCCCCTGAGATTCACTCCGAATAATTCTATGGCAATAACAGAATTATGAATACTCACCTAGATATAATTTATAATAAAATCTTCTCTGATTTTGAAAGATACTGTAAATTCTGTATTAGAAAAATTTTAAGTGATGATAATGTAAAAAAAAAACCCAAAATGCTCCAAACACTATACAAAGTAAACACACAGGTGTTTTTACTGCAAAATGCTCTCTAACTTTTCCATATGAGGAAATCATTGTCTAGTTAACCAAACAGCAATGCTGGAGCATAAAAAATGTAAATTGTGTAAATACTACTTGAAACAATGGCTGTTGCTCCATTTTGAACTGCGGAAGAGAAAGAACAGTCTAGTAGCTAGTTGGGCTTGAAAGATGAGATCTTTTTCCCAGTATTGCACGTTAGCTAAATCACTTAGGCTGGGCTACATTTCATCTGACTCTGATCTAATATCAAGACACCTAAGTTTGAGCTGATGACTTTCCACTGCCCTGGCAGGAGAGGTAGAGATGGGGATGTTTCCAGAGGGTTATTCAGGGGATGAGCCTGGGGTGACATCTAACTTTAGCTACTCAAATTAGGGCAGACAAACATTGTACTTTGTTTCTCTGACTCATAGGATAATGGCATAGAGAGGCTGGGCACTAAACGTGTTTAGCACAGAGAGGTACTCAGGAAGCCTGCTGTTGGAGGCAATATCAATATCTCAAATGGACAGAGAGACAGATTTTGCCAGGACATTCCCAGACAGGAGAGCACTTCCAGGGGTTCTGGGATTTGTTTTGGTTTATTTTTAGGGTCTGTTTGTTCAAAGTAAGAGTGAGGCTTTAATTGAGTGGGAATTTGGGAGAATAAAGCTCCTTTGGTAAAATAATTAATATTACTTTAATTAATGTTGAGTAATTGATGTTACTTTAATGTTAAGTGAGAGAAAAGAAATCTACCACTCATGCCCTGATTAGGAATTAACCACTTTTGTGGGAACTTTGAAGAAATGTTCACGATTTCATTAAGAATGTAAGTCTGAATATGCTGAGCTGCTGTGAACTAACTCACCCGGAAGTGGGGAAAATGAATCGGTAGCACCAGATTTGCACTGATCTGGCTCTTCTTTATTATGCACGTAACTGATCAATTTACAAAGTTCCCACCCCACAGTCAGAGAAAATTCCTCTTAGAATAGGTGTTATCAGATTTATAATAACTGAAAGCAGATTGCAGTATTCGCAGAAAGCTAAGATTTTTATTTTAGATAAATATTAAATAGAAAGTATAACTTTTAACATTTCAGTTTGTATACATTTTTGTAACACCATTTTATTACCATTTTTGATATCCCTGTGAAGCTGTTCCAAGAAAAACCTTTCTTTCAGCTAGAATTCATTTTTCTTCTTGATTTGCATGATAAGAGGCATAGTTACTTGTATTGAACATGAGTATTCATAGCAACAGATTTCAATTTCGCGAGGAAATTCCAAGTATCTATAAAGAACCTTAATATGATACACTTTAAATTCTGAGGAGGGCACTATCTAGTCTGGAGCACAGTTTAGTGGTTCTGGAAAATAAATTGATGGAAATAAATTAAAAGTTAACTGACTTTTATTTAATTATCATGTCGCTAAAGTTTTAAATGGCAGATGTCACTTGGAATAGATCCTATTCTCCGGATCCACAATCAAAATAATCAATAAAACACATTGTCTTCAATGCTTTCTCTGCATGTAGAAAATAGAAATTCTGTCTCTCGTCTGCAACGTGCAGCTCCTGATTCTTATGTGTTAACAGTGCTGTTTTCCATGGTGAAAAATTAAGAGGAAGAAGAAAATGTTTTCTGTACACCCAGCTATTTGAGCCTGCTCCAAAGAGCCGGCTGGAACCAGCATTTTCACACAGATGCAGGCAGTGATAGTCAGATGGCTCCGTAAGAGCTGCTGCTCAGTTTTGGGTGCAGGTCTGGCCATGCTCAGGCTGTGATTTTTCTGTACAACAGCACTGGCCTTTATCACCTATATAAATCCCAGAAGGAGTAAGAAGGGATAAGTGGGAGAGGGGGGTGCACGCTCAGGATTTCATGGGAATAGCAGCCATTTCTATACTATCTGTCTTAAAATGGAGACCAGTCAGGGTTTGCTCGTTCTACAGAGAGATAATTTTCTGCTTGAGATCCTGCAAATTAATTGCCAAGTGTCTCAGCTATCCCAGGAGAGGCAGCGGAAGGTGTATTGATAGTACCTGCAGATAGCCGGGAGAGATGAGCAGTTAATAGGATTCACCAAGTCACCTCCCTGACGGGGGAACGCGCTTCTGGTCTTAACTTAAAAATCAGATTCACCCGTTGGAGAAGCTCTCCAGCTTTGCAGGCTAAGAGTTTCTCTCCACACCCAGGATTTCTAGGCTTAACTGCATGATTTCTGCACAAAAGGGGAGGACTTGGTCAGGCCTCGTCCCTGTCACTGCAGTGCAAGTCCTTGGGATAGCCAGCAGAGATTGCCCCACTAAGGCTCCTCTCTGACCTAGTCCTGGGGATGTGGCTTGGGAAGGGGTGGGAAAGTTCCCTGTGGTGATGATACGTGCTGCAAAAGATGGGCTTAATCGAGCACATGTTGCAGGGCTACACAAGCAATGTGCAACGCTGCACACAGCTGCACTGAAGGAACTGCTGGACTCCCCACCGTGTGCTGCCGCAGTGGGTGCGAGCACTGCCTCTATTCCTCATCGGTCCCAAGGATGTATCAATTAAAAGCCGGGAAACTACTGTCTCACGAGACTTTACTGGCAAGGCTTGTAAAGTGAATGGTGGAGCATCTCCCATTTTAGCACAGTGGTGCCTGTGAAATCTGTGACCCCTTAAGAATCAGAGTAATTTTGCATAGCCTCTGTCCTGCTAGGTTGTGGAAGTAATTCCCCACATAGATAACCTGGTGCCACTGCAGACTCCAGCAGATTTCAGTGGCAGGGTCAGACAATTTGGGAAGATTTAAAGAACAGTGGAAGCATCTGCATGCACAGGGCTGACAGCCAGACAACAACGTAAGATGCTAACATCCGCAGGTTGTATTCAGCAGTGCAATTCTGTAGAGAGCAACCTGGGGGAGTTCAGCAGACTGTGGAGTAAGAAGGTGTTGAGCATTCAGGTAAAGTATGTGCAGCTCGGCAGACAAGCCTGTATAGTACTGATTTGGGTGAAAACATAAGTGTGCTACTGATTCCTCGTTCACAAATTTTACTCAGAAAAATATATATGAAAGCAAGGTCACTGTCAACAGCTAATTCAAGCAGAATGAAAGCCTTAAGAATTAAGAAATCAGGATTGTTTCTTGGATAACCAATAAGAGGCTCTTCTCATCTTAATCTTTTTATTAACGCCAACGAGATTGGGTGTCTGGGGCTGAGAGAGAGGGGTGATAGACACTGGATTGGATCAGGTGAACATACAGAGAGAAATGCTGCAAATCAATTTTCCTTAATACATGGACACGTATACCAAGTGCTATAATATTGCCACCCCAAATGAGTGCCTGTAAGGCTTAGTGAATACGGTACTTGTCTCTGTGTGTGGATGCCCAATGTGTCTGATGAAATAAAAAAGGTTACAAGCTCTCATCTGCAAGTGAAAATGAAGTAAAGTCTTTCTCAGGTTTGAAAAGTTCAGTTCTATGAATTTTTCAAATCGTCATTGCCTTTTCAAAGTATTCTGCACCATCTGGGAAGGGGGAGTAAAAACTTTCACCGTCTCACAGTTAAGCTTGTTTACATGGGATTTGAGGTTGGTCTTGCAGGCCCAAGGGGCTCAGCTAATCACCTGGACCATGTAGTAAAACGACCTCCAAACTGTTAGAAGTTCACTCATCGCTACTCTGCAGCGAAAATAATAGATATGATTATGTCTTTGTTTGCAGCTGGGGAGGAGGGCAGGCGTACTTGGCTCTGCACTGTGTTTTGAGCCATACCAGGCACGATGCGGTCCCCACGCCAGGTTCTCCAAATCCCCCGCTGAGCCTTTCTCTCCGCTTCCAGTCGGTCTCCTTGCCTGCTCTCCCAGCTGTTCCCAGCTTCTGCTTCCAGCTCCGAGGCTGTTGTTAGTCCCAGCTGGGGGACTCCACACCTCACGGGCCCCAGCCAGCGTGTTTCAGTTACTAAAGCTAACAGCTGATTTAACACATTTTCCAATTATGATGTGCAAAGACATCACGCGAAACAACCCCTGAACTCTGTAAAAGTTTTGCATTTACAGGACTAACAATGGAAGGGGCAAAACTTTCCAAGAGGCAGGAACGGGGACATGGGAAGGAGGCTGACAAGAGAGGTGTAAGGGGATGGAGCGGGACTGTACATCTGATCTGACTTGCCTTGCACCATGGCTGGGCTATGCAAGGTGTCCAAATGGCACCTCTTTGCATCAGCCATTCCAGAAGTGGCTTTTGGGATATGTGTGTGGGGAAGAGGACATTTTCGATGGCTTAGCCTGTTTCCTCATGGAAAATTAATAGACCTTGGAAATTTAAGATCGGGTCTCTGAAGAACCTTGCTAGCTTCTTCCCTAATCACCTTCTTTCACACCCATCTCCTCCAGAGACACCTTTGTATTTGGATCTTCCCTGCCAATGGGCTAAGGATGGAGTTATATATGTATTTGGTAAATAAAGGCACGATTGCCATTGCATCAGAGAGCACAGGCAGCGGCTCTTCACAGGAAGTTACCTACTTGATACAAAAGGCCGGGGGGAAACAGTGGGAAGGAGCCATTTCAGCTGGGCTTAGCCACATCTTCTGTCAAACAAAGAAAGCGTATGTAAGTATAACTAATTACAGAAAGAGGCCCCTAATATTTGCCTAAGTTAGAGGTGAAGTTCCTTGGAAAAAGGGGAAACCAACTGGGATGAATCTAGACAAGGAAAACAGGTCTATACTAATGCATCCTTAATAGACGTCCTCAACAGATGAATAAGAGAATCTATTTTCTTGCTCAGATATATATTGTCTATGTGTATGTAGATATAAATGGAATCAAAGATTTATACCCTACCATGCCATGTTTTCCTAATACAGTTGCCTACTACTGTCCTACTGAATTTCTGCCTCCAGCTCCTGCTCTCCTCTCCCTGGGAAGTATGGATTTGCAATGTCTGACGGGTCCACATTGACCTTAATAGAATTACTTCCAATCTATGCTGGCATTGATGAAAGGGACGTCTTGTCTTTTTCTGTGCCTATTGTCAGCAAAAAATCATTCTTTCATAGTTGCTACAATATGTGGATGGGGAGCATCTGGGATACTGTTGCAAATATTGGGAATTTGAAAGTGAAAGGATTTTACCTATGTGAATCTAGTCAGTCTAATCTATAAGAGAAATAGAACATAGAATTTCTTTGCATTTCATTAGCTAATGAGTCATCTAATTAAAAGGAATGTGTCCATTTTCCTGTCTGGCCAGACAGCTCCTGGTAGGTGTCGCTGATGCCACCAAATAAAGGAGACCGCTAAGAGCACGAAACTGGTTAGAGAGGAACTGAATACTGATGGCTTCATTGCAAGTCTAGCTTGATATGCTGCAGGTATCTATAGCTTCTTTTTATGAAGTATATCTCCGTGCTGGGCACCTTCTCCAATGATAGCCCTTAATTTAAGAAGCATGCTGTCACAAGAGAGTGGAGTGAATAGGAAATTGCTGCGGATATTCTCCCTTCCTAAAACTAGAGGTATTTTATTGTGAGAGAGATGTAAATCACAGCAGGGAAATTGGCCAACTAAACTACCAGGAGGTTAGGTCTGGGGAAGAATCAAAGTTAGTCTCTTTATTACATACCTTATGAGGATGCAACATTTGAGATGCAGCTACGAGGATGGCAACCTCATGTCTCCTGCACCCACGGCTGCAATGAGCTGCTCCTTGGGTCACTTTTGGAGTGCTGGCTGCCCCACAGACTAGCTGCCCCAGGATGTGCTAGCCTCCCCGGAGGGTCCCTGCCTGCTTGGACAGAAAGTCAGATCCCAAGGGCAGCTCCGAGGCAACTTTTGTAAGCCAGTCTAATTTCCCATGGATCCTGCAGCTTGCAGTGCCTCCAACCTGCTGCTGCCAGGGCTATGGAGCAAAAAGTGCAAAGTTTGTTTTCTATACCCGTAGCTAACAGAGTCCTCAAGACATATTTTTTACCTTTTTGTGGTCTTGCACAGAAGGAGATGACTTGCAAATATGTTCCTCTGTGCTAGATTCTATTTCCTTATTTCCATGATGTTCTGCATTGTGTATTTGCCAAGTAATTCCAGGTTGTAATTCATTCAAAACAAAGGGGTTTGTGTGGTGTTTATTCTTTAATGATTGGACAGTGGATTAGAGCAGACTTTTGGCAGACATCCTTCAAACTTGTTTACATTTCCATCTGTCTCTGCATCTTCTTGAGGTTTTTCAGGTTATTGTGCATGTACCTTATTTCCTATTCCTAAGAGGAACAGGCATTTTAAAAAAAGACGTAAATTAGATATTTCAGGTTTTGAAATTTCACACTTAGGTATTCCTCAGTGTCTAACAGGCAGTTTTTTAGTTGCCTTAGAATTCTGAACACTTTTGTTTCTTCTACAGCTAATTTATTATGCCCTCCTTGAGAAAACCAGATTGCTTGTTTTTTAGCCTTTAAATGCTTTGGTATAGCTTTTAGTCATTGTCTTGCATTAATGCGGTGGATCTATAGTTAGGGAGACTAAGAAATATTTCACTTTCATGTGTTGGCTTCAACACTTTGAAAAATAGATCTTAGACTTGGTGTTTCATATTCATCTCCATTTTGCTTTTGAACACGCATGGAAAAGTGGCATGGTAATTTAAGTTGTTTTGGCAGGGAATTTGCTAGTAGCCTTTACTCCTTGAAATGCATTTGGAAATGCTTTTTTATTGTTTGAAAAATCTCAAAGTGTCATTACAGCTATGTAGAGTTATTAAATATATATTTTAATGGAAGCTATGAACTGTTATTTTCCCGTGGATGCACATCTGTAAGTGTATGGGGGGGGATTGACAGGCTTTTCTTCTGGAAGTTGCCATTCTCCTTGTTGATCTGAATTATGTTTATTGTGTAATAAATTTCTTTTTTTTATGGTATGAAACCTCCCTTCAGTGTGTTTATACTGCCTTGCAGCAACCTGAGTGTTTTAAATGTCACAGTGAGCAGTTTAGTTCAAGGTATCTATACAATTTGATCACAGAGTAGTTTTCAACTGTTTCTTTTGGGCATGATTGCAACCTAATCTCTGATATGACTAAAGGCACGCTGACAAACAAATGGTTTTTGCCATTTGAAATTTGGATTTTAGAGATTGTTGTGTGTTGAAATATGCCATTTGTGATCTTAGAAATGTGAATAATGTCATTTTTACATACTTTATCTGAAATAGTACCGTTCTTTCAAACTACCTATTTGTGAAACCCAGTCTAGCTCTGCTAGCTCAAGACAGAAGATCCAATTAGGACATCTCAGAAAGCTAACTGTTCAAATCAGGTCTATTTAAATGCCATTAAACTGAACAACCAGAAACAATTCACTGTTGAGAGTCTTTGGCACGTATATCCAACATATAATACACACATACACTGTGTTTTGCTCTTTGTCCTCACATATAAAGGTACAGCATTTAAAAGAGATACACTGCATATACTTCTGTATTGCAGTGATAGAAACAAGAGATATGCCTATTCAGGTATCCCGCTGAAAAACAACAGCTTGCTGGTGCTGGTCATCTTCCATAGCTGCAATATCATCACTAAAGTATCCTTAGCTTGTTTAATGGTCTCAGGGGACACCCCCACCAGGATCCCTCTCTGTGCAAGCAGTTATCAGCAGGAGTGAGCCTCCTCTCCCATTGCCTACCTCTACCTCACTGTAATGCTGCACATTGGGAGGATGAGGCTAGAAACTAAGGAGCAGAGACAGGCACCAAAGAGGTTGTTTATTTGGATCCAGGTAGGGTGTCATCTGCTTTCAAAGCTACAGGAGAAAACCTCTCCAAAATGTAGAAACTTCCTCGTTCAATTTCAAACACACTGTTGAAGAGAAATGGGGAAGTGCTTGACCAAGTGGACTGATCCAGCGTAGATTAATTTCTTTTCCTGGGTGCATACACCTACCTCCATACATACAATAAGAACAATAGAAAGGACGAAGAGTAATGATGTCTTGTCTCATGTTAAAACAATGCCATGTCCTAAATCTCTCAAGGCAGCACCACTGCTCATTCTGTAGGTCATTCTGATGGCAACAAGTTTAGAAGAATTATCCTTTATGAGGGAGAAAAAAGGACAAGTTTTAGATGCACAGGTTCTTTTCTGGTTCTGAAACAGAATCAGGAAAGGGTGCCTTTTACACCTATTGTTGTTAAGTTGTTTAGGATGGATTTTTTTTAATGTATTCTCTCCAGAAACTCTTACTACACAACAAGACAATTAAAGGTGGAAAAGGTAGTCCTGGCTATAAAACAGATGAAAAAAACCAGTCAGATCAAAAGCAAATATGTAGAGAAGAATGGACAAGATCTTTTTTCCTATGGCAGTGTAGCTTTGGAGCTGGTCCATGGTGCCTGCAGCACACTAGTGTCCTCTCATTAGCCTCTGGCTTTGGTCAGAAGGGGAACCCCGTTTTGTAGCCCTTTCGGCTCTTCCCTGCTCCACTTCCCTTTGGTATTGCAGTCTCTCAGGCAGGCTGGTGAGCAGAGCGGGCCCTGTCCCCCCAGCCTTGGCAGTGCCTACGTGTCCCCTGCTCAGCACACTGGTGCCTTCCCATCCCTGGGCAGGGCGGTACCAGGTCCTTGGCCAGAGGTCTTCGGTAGCCAGGGATCTCCAAGCAGGGCTTCTCCCACAGCACATTGCTTCACCTGGCAGCCAGGCTGGAAGGAAAAGAGAGGATGCAATGGTTTTCTGCTGGGACCGGCTGCATTCCTTCAGCTCCCAGTGCGCAGGCTGAGACCAGCACGGGTCTGTGTTACGCTAATAAAGGGGAGGCACACAGGCTCCCACCTTCCTTACATACCACATCAGGCTTATCTCTATATATTAAACAGGAGTTTGTTTAGCAATCCAGGGCTATGAAAATAGCCTTCTTGTGTGAGTTGTATGTGCAAATATCTCATCTGGGTCTAAAAGAACACAAAATATGTGCATGCACAGTTCCTTTTTTACATTGTTATTATTGTCATTGCTGTTATGAGTCCACATTTAACATTCATTTGGGGTCATTTCCCTGTACGTATTGCTTCTGTCCTTCCATGTACCCAGTCTGCCTGACACTATTGGGTGTGAGAAAGACAATCTTTGCACCTTTAATGGGTTACATTTTATTTTAAATGAAAAATTATTTTCCAAAATAGATGGAATGCTCACTCTCTTTGATGCCAGCTCAGTATACCACCGAGTATCATCTTGGCTTATATCTTCACTACTCTGTGGTGGGATTTCGACAATAAACTGTTCATTTTTGGTAGTTTTTTACTTGTCACCCTCAGAGATGTTTGAAAGAGACTTTTGATTCACAAAGTTTTATATATATTTTAGATGATGAAAGGCCAGAATTTTACTTTTATGTTTCAGCAATGAATGTGGAACCCTCTGAACTTTTTTAAATAGCAAATCTTATTAATTGTAGATGAAGGATTAAAGGAGATTTAAATAAGAGAAGCTAAAATGATTACGTTAGTGGTGGCCCTGGCTGCACATTCCTTATCAGGTTTTTTTTTATTTTATTTTCTGTGCCTGTCCCACAGCATTCTGTTCTCTGATAGCATCATTTCTGACCTCTTCCCAGGGGTTGTTTTACCAGCTCCTGACCATGGCATCCTGAATGTATCCATCAGGGAAATCATACAGAAAATGAATCTGCAGCTGGTTCCCTGGTTCATTGGTTAGATAATACAAACCAGGACATCTTTCTATTTAATACTTTACAATGTGAATGCAGAATTCTTTGGTTTAAGAAAATAATGTAAAAGCATTTCAGCGGAATCATACATAGCCTTTCATATCTTTAAACAGTTATTGTTCTGAACTATGTATACGCACTGTTTAAGCAAGCTGATAAATGGACCTCCAGGCCAAAAGCTTTAGAAATGAAAAAGGGTATCCCTGGAGAAAACCAACCTTTTCTTTAAATCCACACTCCTCTCCTTCCTTCCCCAATATCCCACTCTCTTTATTTAGGAAAGTTGTGGTATATTCCTTAGTGGATCTGCTACCTTTGTATATTTTTTTATATATTGAATCAATTTTATGTATTGCATGTTATAACTTTAGGGGTGTACTATCAGTCCTTCTGCCATCCTCCATTAGAAAACAAACAAACAAACAGACTTTTTTTAGGACATAATATAAATCTTGTCATTTTAGGGGGAAGTTTAGACTATGTGTAGCAACTGCTGTCATGGAAAACTGAATGATCTCTTGGTTAAGCATTTTATCTCCGTAAATAAATGTGATTTTTTTTTTGTCTTTCAAAGGTCTGTGAATGAGTGCTAGTTTGGTATGGTTTTATGTTGGTGGAAAGCCCTCTAGGGTGCAAAAACCTCTGCTTTGAAAGTACTTGCTGGATTCTTGAACAGCAGGAAGGAAAAGGTCTAATGGATGAACACAGAGTAGAGCATGTTTTCATGCGCCCAAGAACTATCACTATGGAGCAGTTGTATGGCAGATTTGATCCAATTTCACATGAATGGAGTGATGGCTGGTGTTTCAGAGAGCAGAACAGGGCTCCTGTAGTGAAAACTACTAACCACTTTAATTATATTTTCATGCATGGCCTATTTTATAGTGCAATTTTCCTGAAAGGCTTACAATTTGATTTCTCAGACTCAGAAGATTAGTTTGGTTAGGGTTTTCTTTGAAAACTAATGGACACCTGGCAAGCTTTTTTTTTTTTTTTTTTTTGCTTCATGTGTGAACATATGTTACAAATAAACCTTACAAATAAACCCTTAAAACTACTTTTAAATGCAATAATGAGTAAAAGGCCAGTCTTAACCAGCAGTGTTCAATGTGAATAAGTGAACTGTGAAAGTCTGAGGAGCTGGTTGTGATGAAGTGCCTGGCTACTGTTCACCTTGGTTCAGAAACTGTCTTTGCAGTGCAGGACTGAAGTGGACAGGATGACTGTAAGCATACATGTGCATATCTATCTGTCTGTAAAAAAATGGCCTGGCCTTTCTGGATGATTCCTGGTCTGACTTTACAGGCTGGTGTGCCCCTGAGTAATAGCACAGTTAAGCAAGTTGAAGATCTGAACAGGATTTGGCTATGGGGTGGAGAACACATTCTAAGCCCATGTTTCTGACTATATAAATATTGGAGGAAAAACTGTTATGGACTCACTCTATTTACAGAATGCATCTTCCTTTCAGTACAGTCCCTGTTAGTATTTGCTGTGGATTGGATAGTATAAAGAGATTATTTTACAGTATAGTGTAATCTGTTTCTGAAACTAACTGTCACAAGGGAGCACAATGCAGAAGCTGTCCAGAGATATCAAAAAGAAAGACATTTAGTCAACATGATTTTCCAAAAGGAAAACAAAATTGTGTCTTGAATCAGCAGTATATAATCATGAACAGACTCGTTTTCATAATGTCCTTGAAACAAATCTGCCATATGAGATAAAAACATAATGTATAAAGATACTGTGGCAAATGCAATGCAACAAGCTACTTTGGTATAAACTGGATCCAGGAACCTGAGACAACACTAAATAACAATATTAACATATAAAATGATATTGCTGAGAGAAAGGAAAAGGAATTAAGGAGGGCAAGGGAGAGAACATGTTGTCAGCAGTGAATTGAAGTGAGATAGAAAATGGGTGAGACAGAGGAAGAAGTTTCTCGCAGATGGTGGGAGCATGGAGGGGGGGTGAATGCTCCTGAGACCAGCAGGCATTTCAGCAAAGGGGGGATGGCAGTGCCAGCTTAGTGGAGGAAAGGAGAGCACAACAGCAGAAAATAATTCCACATTCTATTATATGCACATTAAAAAACTGGCTCTGGTGTAATTTTGTGGCATGTCTGTGCATTCATCAGTGAAGACCCTGGTTTTAGTTTTGTAGGGGCAATTGCTCAGGCTCTCAATAGTTCTCCTACCTGAGGATTGCCCACTCACAAAGAGCTGCAAATAACAGAAATTTTTTTCTCACATTTTCAGGAAGATAAAAATCCATGGAGAACATGTTCATTTTGAGACCACAGGTTTGCCAACGGGACTGCTCTGAGACTTATCTGGCAAGAAATGGTTTGCTTGGTGCAGGTCTTTTTTTCTGCCCCAGACTCCTCACCTGCTATCAGCTCTTCAGCCAGCTGGGACTTCATACCCACTTCCATACTGCTGGGTGAAGTGGCTTACCTCTTCTCATATCATGGTTCAGGGCACCCAACACGTTTCTTCAGCTCCAGTTTAGCAGGGCAGACCATGTGTTTCATACTGCCAGCCTATGTGGAGTAGGGCAGAAGGACCTGACGCAGTAACTTATGTGCAGGAGCAGTCTGCCCACTATCTGCTGCAGTTTCCTCTGAGCCAGCTTACCCTGGAGGTTAGGGGGGAAGAAGTTCCAAATGGACATATCCTAGACCTCTAGCCTTTAAGCGTCTTGATTGAAGTTTTCTCAGGAGTCTCTACATGAAACCAAAAGTGCCTTTTGGATGACTGATCCTGCCTTCAAGACCAAAACAAAATTAATTTGTTCTTACTTTAAGGAATCTGTTCCATTCTTCTCCACTTGTCTCTTCTCAAGGATCATTGAGATGTACAATCTCAATAATCGTATAACACAGACACAGAAAGCGTAGCTATCAGCAGAGATGTCGGTCCTTTGAAAGAAGGTTTCCAGGAATTCTAGAGTGGATACAGTGAAGTAGACCGGTACAATGCAAGGACACATGACACAATGAGACAAAGAAAAGACAATTCAGAGACAGCAAGACAAAGAAAAAACAATTCAGAGGAAGAGATTACCCCAAAGATGAAGAGGAGGCCCCACAACCAGTTTTCTTCATGCGAGAAAAATCTCACTAAAGAGAATTAAAATCTGTATATACTTCTGTAACGCGTCTATTCTGCGCACACAGCTACTGCCAGTGCTCCAGGGATGTTGTGTAATCGTGACTGGGAGGCTGGGAGGGAGGGTGATCACTCTATTAGAATGTGGCCCACACTGTGAGAAAATAATAATAAATGGATTGCTGCATCTTCAACTCTTAATTTAATTTAATTTAATTGCATTTAATTAATATGATTTTTTAATCAAGAAGCAAAATCTAATGTATGATAATAACTCTGCTCTTCAGGAGAGCCTGTGAAAATCATGTGTCTTGTTTGTAGATGGTACCAAAAGCTGTTTAGCCTGGGGGATAGATGCCTTATATTTCAAGGATATTGAGTTCAAATCCTATGTAGTTTGTACTTTCATTAAAATTTCTATTAACTTTTTCCGTTGGTATAGGACTTATGATTTAATTCTTTCTATTTTTTTCAAAGCACAAATTGATTTATAAGCTAACTTATTTCTCATGTAAGAGAGAAATTAACTGAGAGGCAAAGTAACTGTTCATCATCTAGTGACTATCTTTATGCCATTTTGGTAATTTATTTGTTTATTTCCAATATTCAGGTTTCTTTTAATACATAAACCATTCTTTAAAATACTCAGAAAAGCTAAGATCTGATTCAGATGTTGCTCTGCTTTTTATTTTCTCTTGTTATAAAGTCCACAGCTCCGCATTTGTATATATAAATATATAACAGGCTCTTGTGAGGTGTCCAATACCTAAACCAAAATGCCATAATGCTGAACAAATAGCTTCACTTCATATCCTGGAACAGAATGGACTGTCAGTGAAAATCATCTGTGATAATTCTGTCTTTTTTCCTTGAACACAGCGAAATGATAAACCTTCAGAATGCTAATAAAGTCTGTAGGATGTGTTCTGCACTTGCTGCATTTGCTGACACCAAACTGTGAATTTTCATTACCATGGGGCAAATGCCAAGTCCACATTTGTGAAGCTCTTTTCTGGCTATGTAGATGAACATCCTGGTGGGGACAATTTGGCCTACAGCACCCACAACACGCTTCAGACTTCTGTTCCATATGGCCCAGTTGCCTGGAGCTAAAATATCAATATAGAGCTGTAGGATGTCTTGTCCAGATGACAAGGGTGTTATTAACTTGTTAGAAGAATAATAATAACAAAGTATTCAGTACTGAGACAGTTCTTCTCATATACTATGCATAACTTTTTATTATTGTTGATATTCAAAAATGCACCTTTCAGGCTTGGTTCTGATTCCATTTGTCACATTGCTGTTTTTCAAGGTGTCTTTTTCCTACACTGATGTATTATTCTCCACTTTCATAGTTTAACTCCAGCCAGCAACTAAGCACCACGCAGCCACTTGCTCACTCCCCCCGGTGGGACAGGGGAGAGAACAGGAAGGATAAAAGTGAGAAAACTCGTGGGTTGAGATAAAGACAGTTTAATAGGTAAAGCAAAAGCTGCGCACACAAGCAAAGCAAAACAAGGAATTCATTCACTGCTTCCCATGGGCAGGCAGGTGTTCAGCCATCTCCAGGAAAGCAGGGCTCCATCACGGGTAACGGTTCCTTGGGAAGACAAATGCCATCACTCTGAATGTCCCCCCCTTCCTTCTTCTTCCCCCAGCTTTATATGCTGAGCATGACGCCATATGGTATGGAATGTCCCTTTGGTCAGCTGGGGTCAGCTGTCCCAGCTGTGTCCCCTCCCAGCTTCTTGTGCCCCTCCAGCCTGCTCGCTGGTGGGGTGGGGTGAGAAGCAGAAAAGGCCTTGACTCTGTGTAAGCGCTGCTCAGCAGTAACGAAAACATCCCTGTGTTATCAACACTGTTATCAGCGCAAATCCAAAACACAGTCCCATACAAGCTACTATGGAAAAAATTAACTCTATCCCAGTCAAAACTAGCACATCCAGTCTGAAAATTTATTGCAAGTCCTTGAGGCTCATAAGGGATTTGCATCCTTTGCTGACTAAGGATGCGATTTAAATAAATGCTTATCATTAAGCAGGTATGTAGAAGCTGTGTTACACTGGAATCTCAATGTGTTCTAGGTGGAAATTGGTACTACAAAGCAGAAAGATATTTTTCACAAAAGGACCCTTCTTGGAAAGGTCTCACATGAAGAAGAAGAAATGAGTAAGAACAAGCGACTGAACTTTCTGAACTGCTCTTTCATAATTCTCCCTCCGTCCTTTCACTCCGCTTATCTTGAAAAGAAGTGACACAATTACCATTTCATTGCATTGTGAACAAAAAATGGCTAAACTCATCCTGGTTTCTCTGGATGTGGCAGACCAGTGATGTATGTACCTTCAGAGCACAGGTATGTCTGAGGACCTGCACAGCCAGGGTGACCTTAGCCACTTCAGGTTAGAGTTCCCTTCTCCAGGTAAATGTGGCAATGTTTCATGTTTGTGCTGCCTGTTCATATTAAACATAAACAAGGGTACAAGGGTTCTGGCTATTATTATTATTATTATTATTATTATTATTATTATTATTATTCAGCATTCCACCCACCCATACCCCCTTTGTTTTTTCCTGTTGTCTCTGTGGCTTTCCAGAACTGTCAGCAGCAATTTTGGCTGGTCTGTGAGGGGAACACCACTCTACACCTGGCATCAGGTGAAGCAAACTGCAAGAAAATGTTCTTCTCAACAGCTTTGCTGAAAAATGCCCCTTATTGTTCTAAACACAGGAAGGGGTGGCTGGGATGCAAAACAGAGGAGCCAGCCACGTCCTCATGCACTGTTTCTCTCCCTCACATTTGATCCCTGGCATTGCTCCTTTCTTTTCTTCCTGCAGGCTTTATAAAGCCAGAGAAGAGACAAGGAAGACCGTCAGTTGCAGACTCTCTGGTTCTTTCCCTCTTTGGCCCTGCAGTAGCGGCTGCTCAAAGAACTGGGTCCTCAGCAACCACAGCAAAGCATGTGCTCATCCCTCCACAGCATAGTGACACAGGGTAAAGCTCAGCTGCTCCTTCCTCTCTACCTCTGCTGTGTTGCGTTTGCTCTGCTCAAGCTGTCCTCACGTTCTCCTCCTTCCCCTGCTAAATCTGAGGTTCTCCCCACAGTGCTCAAATCCTGACTTTGGTTTTGCTTGGAAAGGCATTAACGCACCTCTGAGCACACGCCTGATATCTAGCAAGCAGCTGCCAAATGCAACAAGTTTTGCTGAACCTCTACAGGAGTCACTGCTATTTGCAGTGAGTTCAGCAGACTCAGGGGAAAGACCCCGGTGGGCAAGTGCTCCTTGTGTCAGGCTGTGGGAAGTCCAGAGGTCTGGGACCGTCATTTCCCATGTTAAACAGATCTGACCAGAGAGCAATGTCCCCTAGTAACTTACAGCCTCTCTCTATCATCTCACTGTACCTTTTTTTTCTTTCAGATGCCTGGCTCTAAGATATTTAGATCACTTAAACGTCTTGGCATACTCTGACGCTACGGCACCAGCCACCGCAGCCGTCGGACCCCGAGCTATTAGGTGGAGGCACAGAACCGTCAGCTGCAAGGGAGCACAGATCTCAGGTGAGGTTTCTGCATTTGGACACTAAACCGGTGGTGGTGTTTTCAGGCGTAACTGCTGGCCATGCTTAATTTTTACATTTCTTTTATTTCAAGCTGCCTGAGCTAACCTGAAGATCCAGAACCTGAAGTAATTTCTGATTGTGCTTGGACCTCAGGAAAGGTAGTGCTGCAATTTCATAGTGGTTTATTTCAGCTTTTCTTGCACTCAGTCTTAACAGCTCTTGGTGATGTTGCTGTAAGCAAGAGCTGAAGGAGACTGTGGGACCGGCGTTGGCTATGTGATTTGTATCTAGATCATTAAACCGTCTCCTTCCCAGTACTTTAAATGCATCCCAAAGATTCTCTAGGCTAATGGTATCTTGACCCTGGTTTCCTCCAGAAACAAGGTTTCTGTGATGCTGTCTGCATGTTTCTGTGTCTAATGACTAGTGAACCAGTCGGTCAATGTCAATCAATCAGAGCTGCCATAGAGGCACAGGGATCAGAGAACACATTCACAGACAGATTCACACTTTCCTGCCCATGTGTGGTACAGCCTGACCTGTGATCCTCGTACAAGAACAGGAATTCACCTTTTCTCCCTCTGTACAGATTTCAGTTCCGAGCCCAGGCGTTGCCCTGGTGCATGGCACACTTGCACCAGACACCAGGAAGAGCTTCTGTGTTCCATACTCCAGACAGGGAAAAAAAAAAATCTTAAAATCATTCAAGTTTTATGCAAATAGAAGGAGCAGGAGAGGACCAAGATTTCTGGAGTGGCTCACACTGGAGGGAAGGCTGTGGCTTGAGCCCATCCGGTGCTAGACTTCAGCAAATCTGTCTAAGTGAGACGTCCTCACAGCATGCCGTGCACACATGACGCTCCCAGCTGCAGGGAAAGATTTGCTTGCAGCTTGCGCTTTGTTAGCCACCGGGCAGGCCAAGCAGAAGACACAAATATGTTGGAAACTCATCTTCATTAGTTCTGCTGTTCCCAACTACTTGTCTGAAGGGAAAAAAGCACATCACTGTTTCCTTCCTTCTTTCTTCCAACTCATATGATTTTACCTTCACGCTGTGCTAGCCCTAAGCCTCAGCATGTGCAATATTTTGTTAGAGACTATAACTGTTTTAGAGACTGAAAGTCAAAAGCTCTTGAGATTTAACCTCAAGCAATGTTTTCTTAGGAAAGGGGAGACTTTCAAAGGGGCTGAATGAACAACAGAATTAGATATTAGAAGTTAAATTTATTGAATTATTATATACAAAAAATCATTCTGGTAACTTCTATAAGTTTTCTCTTCCCTCAAGGCCTGTAAAATAGTATTTGGAGTATTAAAACATCTCTTGCTTTAAAAATAAGTAGATGGGAAAACAGTGTATTTAAAAAACAATGATTCAAAAGATTTCTGAAACAAGTAATCTCTAAAATATGTAGTGTATATAAAAAATATATTACCAAAGAACGACGTGTCAGTCTAGAAACTGGGACTGGAAACCAGGGGTTCCTTAGCTGGGGCTAGAGATGAGAAAACTAGGGTCAGAAGAAAGCCCTAGGTGGGCTGGGGACAGTTCAGGATAAATTAGACTTTGTGCCCCACCAGAAAGTTGCTATGAAGCCATTTTCTCTGAGTGAATTACAAACAACAGATTCCTCCTCTTGAAATACAGAAAGATCCCAGTTTGATACTGCTGACAAAAAAACCCCCCAAAAAACAAAAAAAACCCAACAGGTATTTGCATTTTAAGTTGAGCAGCCAGACAAATCCCATGAGCAGAAGCTCATGAGAAAGTAAATAGTTTTGTCTGCAAAATCTGACAAGTGCAGAAAACAGAGCACGGGCCCATAGGGTGAAGGCTGAGGATGCTGAATTTAGTCTCTGGTTAAAACCAGATTTCCTCTAACCTCATGCTTGCAGGGTGGTTGCCTGAGGGTCATGTCCCTGGTAGGAGCAGGTCTTGTGGCCAGGTCACCTCTATTCCAGCACAGCCAGGGAACAGTCTTGGCTGGGGTTTTCAGCCCCACTGTGCATTCGGAGAGAGGTACTGGGACATCCATTGTTCAGCCAGAACATCTGGAGGTCAACAAAGGAATAAACTTCCATTTCATGAAAAGCAAAAGTAGTTCCACTGAAAGGGCAGTACACAGAAAGAGGAATAATTTTTGTGGTTCAAGTTCAAACAACTTTATGGAGTCATTTACTTTACTGGTATGACCTTGTCTCTGTGACATTAACATTCTTTTAATATCCAGTTTATGCATGTGTAAAAGATGTGTGTGTATATGCACACATGCATGCATGTGTTAACATAAATATATTTCTACAGTCATTTTCAATCATCTTCACACTGCTAGATATGCATAGGTATAGAGAGACTATCAATAAATCAAGGAGAAATAGTGCTGATAACAAGCAAGATCACCCCAGGGTAGAAAATGAGAAAAGGTGCTGCAATAGTTTAAAGACAGAGAATAAACATGGAAAACAATTTAAAATTTCATTTGGATAAGTCAAGTATGAACGTGATTAAAAGAAAGAAAGAACAAGATAGAAAGAAAAGTGTGGAATGAGTAGGACATAGTCAAATAATATAGAGTTTATTCAACAGAAGATTTGCTAGCTAAAGTTTGTAATGAAATATAACCAGATTGCCAGTGAGGCAAGACAAGGTATGGACCGAGGTCTAACCCTGATATGCATCAGAGCTGATTACGTACAGGCCACAGGCTGATTATCCCTGGCCCTCAGATTTTCTTTACCTTGGTTACAGATTTTCAGTTCTACCCCTCTCTTCCTTTCAGCAGTGCTCTGGGCTCTTCAGACACACACAGTGGCTTTAGCTTCAGTCCATTGGCTTGAAGTCATTCTTATTCTTGTTTGGATGTGTGGCCACAAAGACTATATTCTGCTATCCTGTCATATGTCTCCACCTCTTGAAATACAGAAAACGATTAAAAAAAAAAAAAAAGTATATATATGGCAAAAGGAACATAAAAGTTGCAGAGTCCAGCACTGAAAAGTTAGGCAACGTCAGACTGAATTTCTCAGGGCATCCTTAATTTTGCCTCCTGGTGAATATGCATTATGATACAGTTTTAATTACAAGGTTGCATACTATTACTTTTCCCCAGGACACCTGCTTCAGCAGGGCACAGGATGGATGGTGCTCACTTAATGAGCAGCTATTCAATATGTTCTTTTATCCTCATTGCTTGGCGTTTGGCCCCAGGCCTTATTTACTGCACACTGCTCAGGCAGGGCTCTAAAGACAGAATTATTCATTTCTTACTTGACTGTTCTGCAGCTCTTCTCACTCTATCTGAACACATTATGAACTTCAATGAATCTTTACAATACCCTAGGAAGAGCAGGGTCAGCTGATCCCCTTTTATAGGTAGGGACCTGCAACATTTCCACTTATCCGTGGTGTTAGCATTCATTTGAATTGCTTTCTTTCCCTCCTTTCAAGACAAACCTTTTTTTCAAGATGGGCAAAAGAACATCCCTACATCTTATTTGCTGAATGTTGTGGCTGAAAATTTCAAGAAACAGTGCAATTTGAGGTAGCAATCCCACACAGAAAACTTCGGTCCCTTTGACAGAGCAATAAGCTCCGTGAAAACACAGCGCTGTCTCTGCAAGACACAAGAGTGACAGCTGTCACTCTCAGTTACAGAAGCTGTGACTAGCCTTTCCTGTAGTATTTATATAGGTGGGAATTTATGTACGTGTGCACGAGATGTATGTGACATGTAGACCTCCACATATAGGGATACGTATAGGAAGTCCTACGTACAGACAAAGAGAGCACATACATACACAAACAAGGCTGAACCCTTCCCCAAGCAACCCATCCCTGGGCTTCCGCGGAGCTTTGCCAGGTCCCTCCACCTGAGGAGCTGGTCAGTGACTTCACGGCTACTTCCTTAATGATATAATGGACAGATTTGCTTACAAAATCGAAACCTCATTAATTATATTTTTTTTAAACCCTGGACTCTTTGCCTGCATATTACCCTCCAAAGCCTTCTGTAGCATGCCTGTTTCTAGTAACACATGTAGTTTTAAACCACCTTTGTCTAAAAAGAAAAGGAAACTGGGCACAAAAAATGCATCTTCCCTTTCCTTGCTTAACCTCTTCTGTTTACCACATAAAAGCAGTGAGTTAAAATAAAGAGCCGGTGATATTCTACCCTGGGCCAGTGAAATTCAATATCCAATATCCTTTGGTGAATTTTTTGGCTTAAGAAGGTGGCAGTTTGCAGGTGCTTCAGAGAGATTAGCCTCTGTTTAGGAATCTCTGAGAGGAAATGGTAGAAATGATAGCAGAAAGAATCTCTTTGGTGTGCAGCTGGAAGAAGATTAAAACATTGACAAATTACTTAAGCACTGATGTATTTTTTTATTTTCTTTTCTAGATATCAGTACAGGCCAGCTGAGTAAGTTATACGATTTTTTAGCTGAATATGTTTGCTGAAGTTCAGCAGAAAATTCAGCCAAGTTGAGATTAGCTGGAGAATTACTAACATGCAAGATGAGAACCCCCGAACCTCCGGAACCAGGTGACCAGCTTTTTTAATAAGCAGGTAGACAGGCATGAGGTTCAAAGCCAACTGCTTTTTGCCATTTTTTCTTTTTTCCTTTAGGTTGGTCAGAGCCTTCAAGCACTTTGAATACCCTGATCCATCTTCTCTGCATTCATCATGCCAGTCTGTGAATCTACGCCTTTAAATAGACCATTCTCACTGATGGTTTTCTGAACTTTGTTCTCTGTATAAGAATATATTCTTTTTCTAGACTATATGAATCTACCTAGTAGGAGAGGAGGATCCACTAGGCTATGAAATAGTGTCTGTAGCTAAACTTTTTCACTGTTCATGAATACCCGTTATCTGATGCTGCAATTTTGATTATCTCAGAGTTCAGATGCAAATTCAGATGTTCCCAGGTTTTGGTTAGGCATATGAGTTTTGGAAATCAAGGTTTGTTTGAAAGCCACAAAAGCATTCCTGGAGACAAGACCCCAAAACAGCCCTACCCTCCATGGCCTTTGTGCAAGGATTTTGTAATCACTTTGGTTTTCCAGTGGAGGACCTCTCCTCTTTTCTCTTGGCACTAAGGATATGATGACATTTTTTTAGCTTTGGCAACTAATGAACACTGTCTTCTGAAATGCCATGAGATCAAGGAGAGAACTTTGGGTGAACTAGATTAATCAGGACTGTGTTGTTTTTCCCTTTTCCGGTTCATGGCATATTCTCATTTAGTTCACAGTTTACAGTGCAAGATAAATGGGCAAAATACAATTACAGGAGACTGAATTTTCTTTCTTCTCTTGCCTGATATTTGTTGTGTGTGCATTCTCTTTCTATCTTTCCTGCTCTTAGGCTTAAAGAGAAACTGAATCTTTCCTGAGGGACTGATGAGAAAAGGAAAATGTGTTCTCCTTAAAACAAATGTATATTCAAAGTCTTTATTAAAAAATTCTTAGACTGTAATTACAATTAAAAATAAACTATAGAATATGTGTAATTGGATTTTCAGGTGGTTCAGACTTCCAGTTGGAACAAGAATTTCAGATATGCTCCATCTTCTGTTGTGTCCCATTCCATACAAATCCTTCTTTGACCATCTGCTGAACTATTCAGAATGGCAGAATGGCATTTTTGGCTGTTATTTTTCCTCTTTTCCTTTTTTTTCCCTTTGGAGTCTTAACAGACTGGTTTTTAAATTATGGGGTATGTAACGTGTTAGAAAATAATCTCAGTTTGGATAGTAATATAATTTGCACTGATTCTGCACCATTAAATATAATATAGAGTATCACTGTAGTAGAGAAAAGGGCTTTTGCTCCATAAGACTTCCTGGCATTTCATTGTCCTTCACCATCAAAGATGTTCACACCCAGTTAGTTCAACTACCAAGAAAATGGCAAAGAAGCGGAATAGCGATTGACAGGAACCTGGAAACTAAAAGGCAACTTCATTGGGCGGCTACTTCACTGCTCTGCTCTTCCTGTGATAAGCCTTAGCAAGTAAGTGCCTCCAACTTTCTAGGCACTTAGGTTATAGGTTATTCTTAATGTTGATCTCCTCCCTCTACGTCTATCACTGTTTAAATCTTTAATATATTTATCCCAGACTTTGCCATGAGAGTTTCAGTAGACTCCATTTGCAAGGAACTCAATCTGTTTTCTGTAATTGAGACAATTCTGATACCAGATATGGCTGTTATTTATTTGAAAGGGGAATACATTAATCTGTCATAATACTTCTTTTTTACCTAAACAATGAGAAAAACACAGACTTTGAGAAGGAAGGGGAAAAGTTCCTGTCCTTGTACCTCCCCTCTGGGGATGCTCCAAGCAACAAGATTCAAAAGATACTCTGAAAAATCCAGCAAGTTCAACATCAATTATCTTCCTGTGGTGTTTTCCCCGTCCTGGTGACTGGTGGCACACAATATGGTGCCAGAAAGTCATCAGTCTGGCAGCTGGGGTGTTTTTGTTTTGTTTTGCTTTGCTTTGCTTTGCTTTTCTAACACTGATCCAGTAAATATTTGCTGGGCCATTTGCACCATCTGCCATGCAAATGTTAGTCCAAGGAAGAATGGCAGACATAGGGGAATATCTATGTTAAAGCGCCATTTAAAGTGGAAATGCTGCTGCCAGTGGCAGGAAACTATGAGAACGAAGAAGCTGAGCAAGAAATACAGAGGAAAAAAGGACACAGGCTCTGCAGCTTTTTAAGAATCATGCGCTTCCCAGCACCTCTGATCAAAAGTAGGGACCACACATTTAACATGCTTCTCTTTCCCCAAGACACTATGAATGTGGAAAACTAAGGACATACATGTGAGTGGCTTGGCAGTAGGAGAGGACAAACTGGTTTGGCTCAATTAGAAAACAAACTGAGCCTTTGTCCAATGTCTGCAACTAAAAATACAAATTTATGTGGCTCAAAACCACTTCGGTTTCTGTCTGTCGCTCTTGTGTGCTCAGGGGTTTCTGTCTGAGTCAGAAGCTGGAGGAGGTGTGATTTACAGCCAAGTAGGGATCATCTTGAGATATGGCACTGCTGTTATAAACAAAACACCATGAGATGCACTGATGTAATGAAATGCCCATGTTGCCTCAGGCCAAAGAGGAGAACTTGTGATATTCTTATGATAAGTACCTGGGTTTTGGTCCCCTCCTCAATTGCGTGAGTCAGCTCCGCATTTAACAGATGAAAAACTCATCATGTTTCTGAACGCTTTTCCTCTTAATGGAACCAGCTTCCTTTGAGTTTCTTTGATACCTACTGGATCACTTCAGATGAACTGTCAAAAAAAAATAAGAGAAGAAAATACACCTTCCTTTTGTTTGACCTGCGGTACAGAGAAAGGGGGAAAGACCATGATATTGATTTTCAGATGGCGCACCACAGGTCAAGTCAGTTTACAGTAAAACACAAGGATCTGTGTAACACAAAAGGAAACAATAAAAGGTGATTTCCTGGGCATCAGCCACTCACTGTTATTGTTGCTGCAGCCATACAAACCCCTGTGTACTCCTGATGCTTGACCTTCAATCACTGTAACAATGACGTGTGGTTATGAAAGCACCGAATTTCTCTTTCTTCCATTGTAGCATTCTCCACTGGCATTTGTGACAGAAATGATTGCTGTCAGAGAAAATGAGGTGTCAAGATGCTTGGACAAAGCCTCACAGACATCCATAGTGTTAGGAAATCACATAAACCAGCGATATCATGACCAGTGTACTTTAATGGAAGAATGATTGTTTCAACAGGGGAAAATAAAAACAACCCTCAAAACAGAAAACATCTTTCTCCTTTGGCAAAGTGATGAAGTAGCTACCAGTGTTGTTGTTCCTATTAGTGACTCCTGCTTATATATTTCCAGCTAATATTTGATGTATTTTTGCAGCCTGATGGTATTTCTGGTCATTTTTCTTCACTGTGGTGAAACCAAAAGGATACCTCTGTGCAACAAAATGCAAAGTACCAACCTTCTAGCTCAGCTCAAGTCATGGTGAGAGTTCACAGACAAAGGGACACTGGTCAGCTGCATCTTTTGATGTTTCAGTGGAAAGTAAAACCAAAACCAAATAATCCTTTGTATTGGAAGAAAGTATAACAAATCAGAGTTTGGAAAGCCAGGGTTGAATGAACTTGCTTATTTACTTTCATTATATAAACAATAAAATTGTTTTCCATGTGCTTGATTGCATTGGGTTGATATTTCTCATTTTGTATGCTCACAACAGTGAGAGAGTTTTAATTTTTTCTTTCCCGTCCATTTTCTCAGTTAATTCACTGACTCTTTCAAATCTGAAAAATACATATTATACTGGCAGAAAGGAAATCAGGGTGGCATTTCTTGCTTCCAGACTTCCTTTGCTGCCATGTAGGTTATGCTTGCCTGTTGGAATGGGGAGCATTATATGCTGTATCAGTGATGGAGTTGCTGTTGTGGATTTGCAAAAAGACAGTGATGTGAGCGAATCTGAAACTGTCATCTTTTTATTGTTTGGTGAGACAAAAGGTAATTTTTAACTCAGTCCCATGTGTCATTCACATTTGTTCAGCATTCTCTGCAGCACCATCCATCTGCCACCTTCACCCAACCTGAGGACTGGGAAGCCCACCTCTAGCAAATGGAAAACATACATTAAAAATAATGAGCACTGGTTTTGCAATATTGCAGAGCAATTTTTTCACTGATGTATATGTGCAGGCTTATTTATTTCAATTGAATTTCTGTTGTTTGACTTTCACAATAGATATACCAGCTATCAGACGTTAATTGATTCGTCATAGATGTATTGACTAATCACAGATGTTGAAGAAGGTCAGTGCCCAGCTGTTTCCAATTTTAATTCCAAATGATGCTTTTTGCCATCTTGATTTAGTGGGTTCCCACTATATTCAGTTCTTTGTGTCTTGCTATGAGAGGGATGCATCTTCCTTTCCTTTCAAGCTGATTGACAGCCACTTCCAGGCAAGAGATAGCAGCTGCAGCAAACTCACATTCTTGTCTCCCTTGTTTGCCCCAAGTGAGATGAAACTATATAAAGGGAGTTTATTCTCTGAGATCATTAATGCTGAGACTTGGGGCACTGTTCTCTCATGAGCTACAGGACTGCTATAGATAAGCCCTACAGTTTTAGGAGGCAAAATTTCACATGCTTTTCCGAAAGGGATTTAAAGTTTTGGAAAGATGAAACATATTTCTGAAAGTACCTGTGTAATGACCAGATCTAGGAAGATTACTTTCATAAAGGGCATATTTGTTACATTATAATTTGCAGTGTCATTGTTACTGGGACGCTATAGATGTATGCAGTGCTTTAAAGGGCTTGCATAGTTTAGCAGCTCACATATATTGTATTTCTCAGAGCAATTGCCTGTTGCCTGGGGGAGAGCAGAAATTTACTATATTAAGCAATAAATATAATGTGTAATTGTGTTTAAATGTAAACTCATATTTTCATGTTATCTTTTTTCTTTGAACAGGACACCCTGAAGGTAGTAATTAATTACAAAGAATGGCTGGACATCAGGAGTGACTTTACAAAATTCTTGACATTCAAAATCTGTTGGTTTGCAGTGCCTGCACGTGCCTGGTTTTCATTTCGTCACTTTTTCTGGATATCTAAGTTGGGCATGAACTGAACAACACATAATATCAATTGCAGACACACACGAGGTGCCAGAGCATCAGAGCATTTAACCTTGTCAAAGTGAGATCTACGGCAGGAAAGATGGCACTGTGAGGATCAGGTGGGGTGTTTGGCATTTGTTCTGTGCCTGTGCCACTTCGGCATACTTGTTTTGCCTTTCAGACAGATGGACCTCAGCACACCTTCGTTTAGGCCAGACTCCAATGTTTATATTCTCCAGGTAAGTTCTCACTCTCTGCAGTCCTCATCTTGGAGCTTGCGAAAGGTCACTCGCACTACCCTTATTAACAATGGGAGTAGCTGAGGATGTGGCAAGTTTTCCCCCCTGTTCTGAGAGTATATATGCTATCCATCAGCATCATGGAGTTTCTAGAGGTGTGCAAGCTTGCCTTCTCTGGTCTGGCGATGTGGCAAATTAATCTCTTGCCAACAGTGTAGACCTTTGGCTCAGTGCCGATCTTGGACTTTTCCAAGAGCTGTGCTGTCAACTTTGAAGGCAGAAAGAGAAAATTGCAGGACTTCTGGCTCCATTCCCCAAAGGGGAAACTCAGGGACTGAGGTTGGCATGGCAGAACCTGATGGGACTTTCTAGATGGCATACTAACACAAAGGAAAAGGTAATTAGTATTGAGCCTTCAGGAAGTAAGTTAACTGAGTTAGGTTAAACAGTAGTATTTCTCAGCATGTTTTGTTTCCTGATACCAATCAAGCATAATTAATCTGTATATAAATATTATAATTATGTAGGAAGATAAGGATACATGAATTGCACCTAGCTGAAAACTTTTTTCTGAAATATTTCTTGAGAAATAAGTCCTTTTTCTAGTGTTTTTTTTTTCTGCTTGAAAATAAATTTTCATTCATGTCTGAGAAGGTGGAGGAAGGTGACTAAAATAATTTTTGACATTTTTTCTTTTATTCAGTATTTTTGCCTTGATTGAATCTAGTCAGTGAGCAAGCCACAGGTGACTCAGAGGCTGACTGTATGGGAATGGATGCTGTTGCTGAGAGGAAATGTTTTGAAGCAGGGGGACGGGAGTCTCATGTAAGTACAACTACTCACATCCTGGTGTCTTTGAAGCTCTGGGCTTCAGTCCGTTCCATATTGCAACCTGCACGGCAGATCATTTAGCAACTGATGGAATTCGTTAAAGTAGAACAATGATGACATTTGTATTGGCAGCTGTCTAGCAGCAAATATTTCAGTTTCATGCTAAGCATGATCAAGCCAAACAGGAATTGATTATAAAACCAAGTCAATATTTTGCTGGCAAAAGTAAAGTATTCAGTGAGAAAAAAGTGGCCACTTTTCAGAGAAACTTATTGTAATGTATTATTAATGCAAAGATGATCAGATAAAAACTGGAACTTGGCAAGCTGTCAAAAACTCAGAGTGAATCAAAAATTTATAAAACACTATTGAGTTATAACAATCCTATTATAGATCCTAGCAATCATTTTTGCTGAAGCACGCTCCTTAGATTATTTTACTGTTGAGACATTAGGATACAAAGATTTAAAGCTTAGAAGCTTCTCTCTCTCTCTCTCTCGTTCACTGTCTTTTCTTTTGGAATAGCATAAAATTAAAAATGAAATTTACACAGTAAATTATTTAGCTTCAGTTCACATTTGGATTGAATAAGAACAATAGAGTTTAAAATAATGGCAGTATTTTTTCCTTTATGGATTGTATTTTGCTGACTTACATGAAAAATTACTCCTATTACATTCAGGCAGAATGAATTGCTTTATGAAATCTGTAAACTTAATTTGTGCATGCACTCAGCCACTAGCTGCAGACATGATGCTTTCAGGAAAAAAAAATTAACCCTGGTGAAATGCTTCTCCATCTATGGATTTTCCCTGCTTGCAAATGTTTTAAATTTTTATTACCTGTGTCATTCTTATATATGAGATCTATTCTTCCCAAATGCTGGGCAGTGACATTAGGTGGATACATTCTGAAATGGGCACCTATAACCGTCATATCTCTGAATGTCTGTCCCTTTTTGTACGGGGATTTCTAAAGTGCTTATATCACTCTTGTAGTTAAGCTTCATTTTTCTTGCAGATAGCTTAAAGCAAAGGATGTCTTGAAATATCAGTTCTGCTAGATTTCAGCTTTGTCTGTCTCACTTAGGACTAAGCAATTTTTGTTCCCTAAAAGTAAGGCCAGCCCTGAAGGTTTGTTAGTTTAAAGCAATGTAGTTCTGAAATAAGGATAAAACTTCACTTTCTTTCTTAACACAGGTGTCTCAAAGCAGAACATGAGCTTACCAGGTCCTGTCAGTCCTAGATACTGCAATACAACTGCCATAAATGCATAGAAGGGGGAAGGTGTTACCTGTACTTTCCTCTGCTGGTTTTTTGTTAGATTGCCAGCTCTTTCAATTTGTATTCATATATTAATTTTTCTAAGTGATAAGGTAGCTGCTTTGTAATACTTGACTTCCAGCATAGGGAGCAAGGTGTTTAGAAAGGACCTGGAAGATCTATCTTTTAAACAACAGTTATCCCACGGTTAAGGCATGCCATCATGGGACAGTGCAGGCAGACATGGGCAAGATTTGTCTGCGGGGTGCAACACGGTTCCCATACAAAATGCAGGAAACCACGGTGGCACGACACTGAGACTGAGCCCATGTCCCAGCTTCCCCAGCTGGCTGGCTAGCCACCTTCAGCACCACACTAGCCATGGGCTCCTAGCATCCCGCTCTGGGTTAATGCAGACCCTGCAGGCTCAGACTGCAAGCAGAGTGCACCAGCATTTGCCTGCCCCCCATTGTGCAGACCATCTTGTGTTCTCATTTTAGGAACGTGGGGAAAATGGAGACTCTTTGTAGGTATTTGAATAATTAATAATCTTAAAATGGAATAGATTAAGCTTCTCTTCACTTACCAGCTCACCTAAAGTCTGAATGCCAGAGCAGCTTTTGCCTGCTCACAGACATAATGTAATGAAACCACAGTTGATACCATGACCCATGAATTGTTATTTTTAACTTGACATTTCTTTCACATCACTGCAGATGTTTTGAGGAATGGATATAAATGAAATTACTGGGTTCTTTTGAACTAACAGTCTATTGTCAGGTTTATCATGTTACAGTGGTAACAGCAATTGCCTTAAGTGATTTTTAATGGATAACAGTACACATCAAGTTATGATCTTGTCAGATGTGATAACTAACCAGGGTTAAGTTTCATCAATATTTGAATAGAAAACTAAAGAAAATCCTGAGGGGTAAAGAAAGCTGGGAGAATAAGAGGTTATTAGGAAAAGAAAATAACAACAGGAAAACTTATTACAGTTAATTAAAATTAATTGACCATACTGTTTTCAAAAAAATTAATGTGATTGCAGCTGTTTATGTGAAATATGGATGATTACTTTGTAATTAAGAAGAACAGAAATTTGATAAACACAGTCACAATTATTTCATTTACATATATATATGTGAGTGTGTGTGTGTATATACATATATATGTATGATCGGCTTCATATTCTCCAGTCTGACATTTGCCAGGTGAAGATGTCACACTGCAATTCTAAGTATACACATCATGAAGAGCCAAGTTCTGCTGTTGTGACATTATATAGGATCTAATATGTAACCAGTAGCTTAAGATCAGTAATATAAACTTATATTGTGATATAGTCCAAAAAGCCAGTTGGTTCCTGGATCCCATTATGCTAGATTCTAGCAAGCATAAAAAAGAAACTCTCCCTAGCTTTTCCAGTCAGACAGAGGCAAGGGGACTGGAGATAAATTGTACAAACAAAGAAACAAAAAGAGTTAACTTCTGCTAATTCACATGAATTACAATTTTGCTGTTTTTTAACTAGGATGAATAAGGGCAAGAGAATAAAGGCAGCCACAAAGGAGAAGAGAAATAGTCACGGTGCATGACATTCAGTTTAAGTCGCTTAAATTTAGGTGGCTACGTGTAAGTGTCTCTTCATCTGCTCCGCATGTCTAAGCTCCTGCTGTGTTAAGTGGAGATTTAACTGAGACAGAGGAATCACAAGAGCCATTCAGCTCACACACCTAGTGGTTTATCAGCCAGATTGCTCCCAGGGACAGTGCTACGGGCATGGAAGGAACCTACCTCTACTGGAAGAGTAAGTCCCTTCCAAAGCAAACATTTATACTGACTATGGTAATCACCTACCTACCTGAATGCATTGCTTCATGATAGTGAAAATGCCCTTAATTTATCTTCTTAGTTGAGGCAATATTTGTATGAGGGAATATCTGTGACATGGTTGCAGTATGACAGAGGGTCTCCTCTCATCCTGAGGTGAAAGCGATCCAGCTCAGCCATACAAATCTTCCCCAACCCTTCCACAGCACAGGTGTGAATTTCTGTTTTGAATGTAACCGTTCATTTTTATTTATTTGACCTTTATTTTGTCTTATTTGGACTGCTCACTTGAATGATGCTCCACACATGTAAACTTAAACAGGCTTTTTTTATTTGGGCTTTTCAAAAACACTCTTTGCTCTCAGTATCTGCACTCGGCGCCCATGCAGAGCGAGTGATCAGGAAACAATCTCCTGGAGACATTTTAAGAGCCTTTCTGTAAATGATGTTGCACCAGTTACCTAACGGTGCATGAAAGCAACATAAAACTGGAGATGCTCTTACCAATGTTTCTGTGTAATCACGGCATTACGACATCAGCTCTTCGGGCTTGAACTTTTTGAGTGGCCTAGTACAGTTCAAGTATCACTTGATGCTCAGGCCTGAGTCATCTCCCTTCTTCACAGCGAGTGGCATTAAAGTCATAGTGGGATTGTAGTTGTTGGTTTTCTCAAATGCTGTTTCAGCGTCATGAATCAGATTTTTATAAGTTGACAAGTGTAGTTGCATGGCCAGAGCTGTCTTCTAACATCTGACGTTAATCTTGGTCCTCTCCATTTTCCACCTGTATTGCAGATAAAGTGAATTGTTCCACAGGTACTGTTTCCACACACGGATGCCACCAGCCATGTCGTTATCTCTGAGTTACCTAGAACTGTGTTGTAGTTTCTTCAATGATCATGCTGGGCTTGCTGCCTCCTTCCCCCCTCTGCTCCCCTCTGTCCTATTTGGCTGTTATTTGCAGCTCTGGGCTGTAGAAGGCATACACCATGGGACTTATGAGTAGAGTTTTCAGCTTATTAGCATCTCAGCCAGTAAAGCATCTGATTCCGTAAGGGCTTGCCAGTAAACCTAAAGGAAGGTCTTGTCTGCATTAGTATCTGTTTGGCTATTTGTAAGTGTTGGCCAGCCCATTAAACTATCAGTAATAAGAACTACCAGCTGCATTTGAAGCCCCAGTACTTTACAAATCTTCAAAATTCCTCCAACGTGCATGGTGACCCATTATCTCAAACGAGCTCATCGCAAGTACAGTGTTTGGTGACTATTACCTCAGTGTGATTCACTAGAGTGCTGGCTAATGTGTTGCTTACTTCTGTTAGTTTCAAAAGAACAACTGTAATAATCAATTATCAGCGGGCGGTGGTTTCCTCCATGTTCAAATACATCAATTGCCGGTTGCTGCCAAGCTCTGCTGGGTGCATCACAAATTGTCATAGCCTCCTGGTGCTTCTGTCTCTGGTACTTTGCACAGTGGCAATGATTTCTGACCAATTTTACTGTCTGTGCATTCATGTTGGCCCAATAAAGTCTGCTTGTTGCCCAGTCTTTTGCATAACGCCATCTGAGGTGTCCTCATGAATCTTTTTCAGACTCTCTTGGTGAATTTTAATTGGAGTCTCAGTTTTCCCCTCTTTCTGCACTTGCTCATTCTCTCAGTCACCTCTGGGTTTTTTCCATTCCAAAAGTCTCCGGTAGTCAAGGGAACTAGTTTCTGTGCAGCCCAGTCTGAGCTTATTATTTCTTTTAAAGGACTCATTGCATTGTCACTCTCAGTTTCTCTCTGTTTTTCAACTCGCATGTTTTGCAGATCTGGTAACCACTACGGCAGTGTGTGCTTGTTCTTCCAAATACTTTTCTTTGGCTTTTTGTTTTGTTTTGTTCTGCATTTTTTCCTTCTTTGAAATGACTCAGTTTTCTATTTCACATTTGAGATGTACTTTTATAACTCTAGCACTGAGCATGGAAATCATTGTGACACAAAAGACAAAGGTTTGTCAAGAATGTCCCTGTATTCACATTAAATAATATAAGAGCAGCCCAACTGGGTTGAGCAAAGGTCTATCCAGCCCAGTGTCTTACCCTTGGCAATGGCTGACAGCAGATGCCAAAGGATGAGTCTGAAAAGCTGTTGGCCATCGATGAAAATACTGAAACATTCTCCAAGTGTCCTACAAGTTGCAGGTCAGTGGTTTCCTAAACCAACATACTGGGGGGTTGGGGTGATTTTTTAATTTATTTATTTTGCATTTAATTACCCTTGAACAATTTTTCTTCTCTTAATTGGACTGGTTGCTTTTTGAATCTATGTAAACTTCTATGTAAAACCCCAACAATCTGAAGCAAGAAATTCTGCAGCTGAAGTATAAGCTGTGTGAAGAACAACTTGCTTTCACTTATTTTTTGTGAACCTACCACCTCCTAGTACCAACTGATGCTTTCTTGTTCTTGTACAGGAATAGATGGCAAACAGTTCTTTCCCGTCTGGTCTCTCCCTGCCCTTCACAATTTCATAATCTTCTATTATATCCCTCCCTCAGTCATTGCTTTTCAAAGCATAATGTTGTTTTCTGTTTTGTTCTGTGTTCTTTTCCTGATAATTCTTTAAGTTGGCTTTCTATTTTTTTAACTGTAACTCCACACCTTGCCAACATTTTCAAGGAATTTTTTACTTATCCATTAGAAGCCTAGGATCTTGGTCCTGAATGGTAATAGCAGATAAAATTGCATGGTTATATATCAGAAGTTTTTCCTCATTTTCCTCGTACATTTCTCTACATCGAGTTCTGATGTCCAGTCATTTAGCTTTAAGAGGTCCTTATATACAGTATTGCACTGTTGGTCTTCAACTTTCCTACCCTGAATAACCCAGCATTCTCAGTAAACTTCGTCACTTCACCGCCTACCCTCTGTTTCACAGCATTTAAGAATATGTTAAACAGCATGAGTCCCAGCACAGTCCCTGTGGGACTCCATTGGTGACCTCCCTCCACTGTGAAAATTGGCCATTTACTCTTACCCTTTCTTCCAATTGTTTAATCAATTATTTATTCATGCAACGACCTTCCTTTTTATCCCATGCCTGTTTAGTTACTTTAGGAGCCTTTGTAGAAGGACCTTGCTGAATGTCTTTTGGAAATCCATGTAGACTGTATCAGCCGGATCTCTTTTATCCACATGAATGAAATAAGCAGTTTTTAAAGTGTGAATAATCTGACCTATTTCCAGTCACCTACATTAGGATGAAATGAAGTTACCCTTGGAGTGCTTATTCACTCCATTGACTTGAGGGGAAATCTAGACACACAGCCATTGGCTTCAGTGAGCTTTCCACTAAACACCACAGGTATCCCTGACTTTCTGTATAAAATATATAAGAGATATGTCTACAACTTCTTGTCCCACAGATCTGTTATCCATTGCTGTCCCATAGAAGTCAGCTCTTCTCTCCAAGTCCAGCTTTCTGAAATAGCTCTTGCTCCAGAGTCCATCCATTTGTTCTCCTGTTCCGCTTGGTACCCAAATTTTGCCATTTTTCTGACGTTATGCCTTACTTGCTTAGAATGCTCACCAAAATGGAGAATTCCAAGCAGAACAGGGAAAATTAATAGAGAAAATTTAATAGGGCTTTTAAAGACTGACTTCACTCTTATCAGCTCAGATCCGTACACCTGGACACAGAAGAAGAAGCAGGATCCCAAGGCACTTCCTTTGTGCCCTCGAGGGTTCCCATCTGGCAACTTGTTACGTAACGCTGTCTGAACACATGCACTTTCCATTATTTAATATGTTTCTTTTCAAAACTGTGGGGCTTGGTTTTAAACTGGCTTTTTGGTTTCAAACTGGCTTTTTTGTTTCTCTAGCTTGCCTTTTTTTGCATAGACTGTCTAATTTTCTTTCAGAATGACCCTTTTCCATGAATGAAAAGGTACAGATTAACATGTTCAATGTCTAGCTTAAATATTTCATATGCTCATATAAATTCAGAGAAGTATTGATATATCTGTCAGATATTCTTATTGTAACAGAGAAATAACCATTCATTTAATTCATTATATTACTATAACAACTATTACTATTTGACCTTGTGAATGTGTTTCTGCAGATGCTTGTTTGAGAGTTTCTCTATTCAAACGTTTAAAACACTTGTTAGAATTAACCCAATCGGTTTTCCTTTACGTTAATGATATTAATTCTTAGAACTCGGATAGCTATGCTTCTCTGTCTGTATCATCTTAGCATACCAATTCAGATTTATGTAACGGTTTGGTAGGCTGCATTTCCACTGATAAAGAATTTGAGTGGAACAGCTTCTTGGTCCTTCTGGTCCACTGTCTTTTGTGGTTTTGGTTTCCTAACAGTGCCGCCTGCTTATTTACCCTTTCTTTTTCTTAATCTGCTGAGTTTGTTATTTAATATGATTAATTCTTAAGTATTTTCTTCCATATCTCAGATCATATAGTAGTACCTATTTCAAAAGCTTGCTGGCAGCTTGTGATTAGGTAATTTTAGTCTGAATGAGCTTACAGTCTTATATGTTATTCTTAGGCAACAACTACAGCTGTCTTTCTTGATTTAGACTAAATGCCTATAATTCTATAGCTAATTAAATTAATCTTTGAATGCCCTATCTCTAGACTTAAATATCAGAGTACTTTAGAAATATGAATATTTTAGGGGGTTAAAATTAGATGATTTATAGTAATGTATCTGGGGATTTTATTATGCCTCCTTTGAAATACATAACATTATTTAATTCCAGATTAATATGTCTAGCAGTAAATCCCTCAGTACTTCTGACTTGTTCTTCACAAGCCCTTGTTCTAACATCTGGCTACTGTTGCTCTTGCCCATGCTCCCAGACCAGGCCTGTAAAAAGTCACTTATTTTTGGCCCTGGCCTCGCCCTCTTTCATGGTGGTATTTCTTCCTCACATGTTTGCATTATAGTGCTGAGGCATCTCTCCTGCTTTTGAGCCTCAGCACCAGCTGTGGAGCCTGGGTCTTCTACTGAAGTGCGCCTGACATGGGGACTTTCTTGCAGGAATAGACATCAGTGCAGATTTCCAGCCTCCAGCAGGACTTTCCTTGTCAGGGTCACCCTCGCAGGTACCCTCTGGGGTACCTGTCACTTTCTACCATGTGCACTCCCACATGCACAGGACACGGTGCTCAGTCCCACCACATTGTCCCAGCCTCAGAAGGTGGCTTCCCAGAGCAGGGACAGCCCCCACCAAGGGGAGGGCCACATTGGGATGGATGTGTACAAACACATCACATCCCATTTTCCGCTTGTTTGACAAAGTAGGCAAAGGCTGGAAGAAATGGAGGCTGGTTGCTGCCATGTGTGTCATGCAGGAAGCAGAGTCATGGAGAGATGGACTTACTTCCCCACTGTTGCAAGGGAAGCATATGGCAGAGTGGGGAGTTAAACCCAGACCTCCCAACTACCCAACAGTGCCTCAGCCGTAAGACTGAATGTCTCCACTGTGATGATGAACTGTTTTTCAGATGAGTTGCAAAGCAGTTAGCTTGCTCCTTTGCAGTCATTAAAGATCCCGAGACTGCTTTTCATAAGCTTCCAGTAGCTTTACTTAGCTGAGTGTCCTGGCTACAGGCCAGCCTGGCTTACTGCAGACTGCATCTCTAGACTTTCGTTATTTCAGCTGTGTAACATAAACCATCTTAACACGTCACTCAGCACTGCTGATGCTGCTAAAAAGTTACATAGGGTTGCTCCATAGCCACTGTAAAGCCATGAAGTGAAGTAATCCTTCTATGCAAATGCTGTATGCAAATTATAGTCTGTCTGTGTGTCTGCATTTCCAGTGCATGGAATTTTTTATTGTTTTTACTATCATTACTGTTATCATGTACATTCATATATAATCTCATGAGCTCTGTGAAATGGCAATCTTTTACCCGGAACTTGGAGCTGATTATATACACAAAAGTCAAGGTTGTGTTTCAATTACAGCTTTTTTGGAAACTCTGGATGCAGACAGAAAGAGATGAATAACTATGTTGGCTCTTCAAACTCTTAGTCAGAGTCCTAAGAAATTTCTGAGCACCTGTTGAGAATTTTCTCTTCATTTTCATATTAAAACACCCATAGGGTCTGAACTAATCTTCTTCCTTTTCTGCTGGATGGTCCTCTCCAGACAAGCAATGTCATCATTAATGAAGCTCTGTATGTGTGATCCTGGGGCATTCAGATCTGACAGGTCTGTTGTGCAGTTTCCTAGGTTTGACTGGCCTGTCTAATCCCAAGGTGAAGTCGCACATGGTCAATGATTTTCACTTTTCCATTCTTTGCTAATGGGGCAAAGCTGTGTATTCAACACTTCACCTCCTTAGGGAGGTAGTCAGGAAACAAGTCTCAACACAGGGTACAGCCTCCTTGGCTATAACCCACACTAGGCACACCTTAGGCCAGCATTTACCAATTGCTCGCAACATGTATGATAACCCCAGAACACATTATAAGCTGTACATTTGTTTGTAGTTTTATTAGTTTTTAAAGTATGCCATGCTAATTTTATGAAAGTATTGCATTGAATCCATCTGACAGTTTTACATAGTCTGCTCTTAAGCACCAGCAAGATATTCACCAGCCTTCTTAAGAATTTTTGCCCATTTTCCATGCAGAGACTTTTGCCTCCCGATGCTTAAAATAGTGTTCAGGTTCAGCTTGAGTTTCTTCCATGGATTTTTCCACCGTTCTATTTTTACGTACTCATTTCAAAGCCAGTATAGTTCTTTTTCAGATATGTAGAGAGGGCAAAAAATTCTCCAAGCACAAGACCATCAGTAGACTTCAGTTGCTTGCCTTCTTTCCAGCTAAGTATATATAGTATGTCAACACTGGTTTTGGATGTAAAGCCCTGTGTATATTGAGCTGGTTTAGATTATCTAATTTTATTGCCTTCATTCTTTCAGTCTAATCCATTATACCAATGCTGTATGATATGACTGGAATAGCATGTAAGACTTGATTGGAATACTAATTGTCCCTGAGAATTATTTCTTTTCTGGGACAAAGATTTTGAAACTTTTCTGCATAAGAAGTGGCTAGCAATTTTTTCTTATTATCCTATTCCAATTGTATTTCTTACATTAGTTAGAAGTGTAAGTTAATATTTGAGACCTCTCAATAGGTCTTTTCACTTTCTAGAACCTTGACAAAGGTGCCACTGCATTGTCAGCCTGCCTTTTTGTTATACATCCTCAAAAAATTTGCTAAAAATATCCATTCCTGTTAAATGAAATACAACACTTGTTATATATACTCACAGAAATGTGCTCTAGAAATTGCAAAATATAACCAACTTGAGAATATGAAATCAATCAGTACCTCATCCACTAGATCATCAAGGCTTGATTTAAAAAAAAAAAAGTTGCTAAAAAGAAAGGCCCAGAAAACCAAAATGTAAATTCCCCTTGTCACATTCCTATGTTACTGGCAGATGCCCTAGGCACCTCTGCTTTCTCTGTCTCAGAAAGTAGAAACTATTAACCTAGAGCGCAGTGTCTGAAGAGATCCTGGAGCTCAGATAAACTCCAGGGCAGCAGACCAGCTTAACAGGGATGACGAGGGCAAGGATTTCCAAATCCCACCACCTGCAGTTCTTTTTTATTGGAAACCTGAATGCTTGGGTGCATGTTTCAGTTTCAATACTTTCTCTTCGTGGCCGAAGGGGGTATCAAGCTGTTCAGGGCTGTCAACACAACCAGCTCTGTCTGTCCCTTTGTGCTGTTTGTCCTCCCAGCAGAACGAGCTAGGGACAAGCGCTGCCAACTGATGGCAAGGATTTGTTCTTAACACCACATTTCTTCCATCCGCCCTTTATGTTCTGTCCTTCCAGAGAATATGGGGCTGCTTTCTTCAATCCATCTGCAGTAATTTGTGATGACACCAGATACCATGTGGGGGGAGCAAGCATGACCCCACTGCAGGACTCCGGCTCCTGCCTAGCAACAGCATCCACCGGCGTGCTGGTGGTGTGCTCTTCCTCCCCTCACTAGAAGAACAAATGCTAATATTCTTCACACGTGACTCCAGAAACTGAATAATAGGAGCTGACCTGACCAGGAATGCCAGGATCACAAAGTCTCAGGAGTTTAGTTGCTAGCATAATGCATCATTACGCTAGTGAACCAAACTCCTTGCTTGCTGTTTGCAGCCACATTAAATATAAATAAGAGAACTAAACAAACCACTGAAAAATAGTCTAATTAAATTGTGCAGTGAGATAGGCCCATGGCTTTTAGTGCTTTTAATTCCCCATGAAAAAAATAGAAGCATATTCTCTTTCCTTCTTTTTCATGACATTTGTTCCCACACAGAAAGGCTAAAAGCAGCTGGTGTTGGCTTGTTGTTAATAAAGGAGTTTCTCCTGTGAACTTGCCTGCGAATGACTTTGCAGGGTTAAGCAAAGCATCTGCAGGACCAAAAAAATACTTAAATCAACAGTGAATATTATCAAACTTCATTTGTGTGCCCGCTAATATCCTCTGCAGAATAACCCCTGTGCCTGGAAGGGTCCTTTGCTCTCTGGTCTGAAGAAGGAGAGGAGTCAGGGGCACAGCATGCACGGCACGGCATGGCACACTGCCACTGTGCCGGGTCCTCTTCTCTGTCCAGGCTGAAGACCACGCTCAGCTGTAAGCACGTCCTTCGGGAGTCAGCATTACTACTCACAAGCTGAAAGATAAGGAGGTGCCTAAGTGCTATGTAAGCCAAGGTCTAACTGGGAGTACTTATATCTCCTCTGTATGAAATGTTTCCTTTACAAGTTTTACAAAAGTTAAAAGCGACAGGCTCCATAAGTAGCACTTACAGTCTTTCAGATTTTAGTGCTCCTTCTCACTTGAAGGATTCGTAAAATAGCTTTCTTCAGCTCTAGCTGTCTGCACTTCTCCCTAAAGAAGAGGTATCTATTAAACTTTTTATGATGTGTAAACAAGTACATTTCCTTTAAAAATGACAGTGTTTTCACAAACAGTGCCCCAGTCCCTGGATTTAGCTCCAGAGAGGTATTTCATGGAAAATACCTTCCAGTCACTCTGCTTCTGATTACAATAGCAGATCTGAAAAATGGCCACTTGCCACATAGTCCTCCAAGCACTCGTAATATCCCCCTTCTCCCGAATCAAACACATTTGAATTTCTTTGCCTCATAGAATCCAGCAGCTTTTTTGGGTGAGGAAAAACACATATTCTGGAAAATGAGAGGCTGAATATTTCCCTCCGGATTCAGGTTGATAAATATTAAAGAATGGCAGCAGTTCTGATTCGCAGAGAAGAAAAAAGACACTACTCCATTCTCCTGAGCCATATTGGAAAGCTTATTTTATTTAGCAAAGAGTCTGATGAAAATTGCACTGGAAACATCAACACTTTGGTAGCCCTGAAGCATTTTGGCACCCTCTGATCACAGGAACTGAATCGAGAGAGACTGCCCCATTGCTGTGCTCGCTGCCTGTCCTAACAGGTGTATCAGGGAACATTTGCCAAAAAGTATCAGGGAACATTTGCCAAAAAGGCGGAGAACGGTGCATTTCTGATGAGCCAGTGGATGCCATTTGGCCAGAGAAGTAGCTTGATGATAATAATATGTAAAAACACAAGCAAAACATAACCTTGTATGTATCTCTGAGTGCTGTTTTTTTCCTGCAGTCTGTAGCCTCTTGAAAATATTAGGATTAGGCAATATATTGTAAATCACATCAACAGCCATTTTTAGAAAAGAACACGCTGTCTGGGCTCTACAGCTCACCAATCACATGAAATGAAACAGGCCACAAACACCCAAACCAAACCCCTCTTTCGGTCCTTAATCAAAATGTATAACACTTTGAAATTCTCTAGCAGCAGTGTTTCTGAAAGTAGACGTTTAGGCTATCAGTACAGAGTATTCTTCTAACCTTTTCAAGTGTTTGCAAATGACAAAATTGTTCCTATTGTAATTAATGGCATTATGTTGAGGAATATTGGGGAAACATACCTAAAGGCTCTGACAATAATTTTGTTAGTAATATATTCCTCTGGTTTGCCTTTGAACTCTGTCATTCCTTGCCTTGCAGCTGTGTTTAATGAGTGGTGAGATTATTCAAATGAGCCCACAGCAGAACATTGTTTTCTTAGTTTCTAGATCTTGAGAAGACATCTCCTGCCACAGTCAGTAGGTAAAACCTGAATCACAACCTTAGCATCTAATTCCATTTTATGCTTAAGGGCTTGTAAGTACCTTTGTACCCTATAAATATAATTGTGCTCAGTTGTGATGGAGCTGATCTCTACTTACAGCAGCTGCCAATGAGCCGGCAATAAAACAAAGGGAGAAACAGCTCAGCCTGTCACCGATGAGTGAGAAGCCAAATGTGACTGTGCTTATGCCGTGGCATACAGGCTTCTGCGAGTAGATTGCAAAGAGAGCTTACAGGACGCTCAGTTGCAGCAGATTTGTATATGGGAGCTCGTTGCCATCTTTTATTTCCCATTCTGAACCACTGCGTTTAGTCCCTGGGAGAGAAAAGGGAGACAGAAAGAAATGTAATTCTGTACGAAGATATATTGCGTGAGAGACATTTTCCAGCATGGAAAAAACATTAATAAGGTCCAATTTAAAACTGATAAATAGTCAATTCAGTATGGTAGAATTAAGGATTTTTCCTAAGGAATTTATAGAAAGATAAGCATCTCATGAATAAATAAATTCAACTGCAGCACAATAACGTATTTATTGATTCACAAGCCATTTTTTTGAGAGTTTGCCCCTGAGGAGCAGAAGGTACCCTATTATTATTGATAATATAAGGGTTACAGTTATATTCAGAAATGACAAACTACATTTAAATGATGTCTCGGGGTTAGAACAAGAACCCACCAAAGCCAGGAAATTCAAAGTTAAGTCTGACACTATGTCAGACTGCATGGTGTCAGGAAAAATGACAGTTGTGTCTTTGCATATCTTGGCTTCAGTGGTTTATATCTCAATTTTAATCGCATAGAAGTGATATCATTTCCCTCTAAATTCATTTTTGTTTTACTTTATCATAAATAAAATAGAACAGTGCAGAACTGTGAATATGGAAAGAGGCCACAACAGCTCTCCCAAGGTAATACCTGTCTGTGGTAGAAATGACTCTTTACCACCTGTCTGAAGACCTACTTTCCAAATTGATCATTATTTATTAGTTGCGTGTTTGCCTGGCTAAACAATTTACTGATAGCTTTTGCAAGCAGGCATAAGGACAAAATACCTGGCCAAGAAGCTTACAGAGAGGACAAGCAACAGAAAAACAAGGCTTGCTAGGGAGGCAAGTGAGTGTGGCTCTGAGCAATGCCAGGACTTCAAGCTTTTTCAAAGACAGAAAGATTTTTTTTTTCCAGTTATCCCTTTTGCTAACATCTGTTGGGGGAAAACACCTTGAAAACAACATTCACCATCCTGGAGACTCAAATGTCACATCCATGCTCTGCCTTGAACAGCGGCTGCTGGTGCTTCTATGTCCAGTTAGCTGCTGTTTAGTGAGGGCAGCTGAGCTGGTTTATACCGACTGTCTTCACCGAGGAGCACATACTCTCGCTTGTTGGGGTCTTGGGGGAGATCTTGCGAGAGACCTTTGATCTCTTCATAATCCACATCCTTGAAGGAACAGAAGGAACTCCTGCCTGTGTACTAGCTAGCTCTGCTGTATGTGTAATTTCCTTGTGGATGGAAAATGTTTCGCTAAATCTATGCTTTCATAGGTAGGGAAAAAACCACGTTGGCTTTACTCAGCCCTGGGAGCTAATTCACAAAGCTTAAATTATAATTGGTAGGAATAAGCTATGCTCCTAATCCTCTTTATTTGTGTAGCTAACAGGGGTCTCCCAGGTTACACAAACTTTTACCCTTCTGCATCGCAGCTCCTGGATCCAAACGGGAAACCTAGAGCTGTTTACACAGTGAATTTGTTGCACATTGCAGAGGACACCGCATCTGTTCATCAATGGCATGATCATATTCACAGATCAGTGTATTCATAGAAATTACAAAAGTTACACCCCAGGTTAACTTCCAGGCAGCAAGTGGGGAATCCATCCACGTTAGGGAGGATGGTTCAAGAATGCTGGACTATTTAAAGGGCTGACACAAGAAGTGTCATAATAGGCTGTTTTTCACATGTATGACAAAACTGACAACCTAGAGCTTTTCTTTATGTATCTCAGTGCAGTAAAAGATGCAAGGTAGATGCCCAGGTGAGGATCCTCTGTTTGAATATGGGGCCCAGTAATTATATTTCCCTTGAAGGTACCCCAGGAGAGGTTTGCCATCGAAACCAAACACAGTATATATATATTTCCCCACAGTGGGCAAATTCACAGGTAGCAACTCTTCTGAGATGCTTATGTAATAATTAGATTTTTCTCAAAGGTTGAAGAAATAAAGCCACAGATGTCATGAATTTCAGGTGGCCATTAATAGTTGGAACTTGGCTAAGTTACAAAACTGCCAGAAATTCTCACAAAAAAAATATGAAAAGCTGGTGGAGGTGATATCTGTTTGATCTGTTTATTGGAAATGGGGTGGGAGATAATGTTCTTGGAAGACAATTTTACAAATAATTCCTACTCTGCTAGACTTGGTCAGCATTTCAGCATGTGACTAATAACTAGGCTCATGGATAGGGCCTTTTTTTTTTATCCCTGATACCCTTACAGTGGTAATCATGCATCTTGTCAGTTGTTATAAAGATAAAGACAAATGTACTCCATTGCTGTACTGTCAGCGCATTTCAGTACAAGCAGAAGGGTAGCACAGCACACCTGTTAGATGTGTGGAATATACCATTTGTCTTGTCATAGCTGCAGAATCAGGTGTACCCTGAGATGACAGGATCTTCAGCCCAGGAAAAATTTAGGTCTGCTCTTAACGTTGCTGTTGACCATTCTGCTGCCATCTGTGCACCTCCTCCAGGCTCTTCAATAAGTTAGGAGATAGGGAGCAAGATTGTCTCCAAAAATGTTACTTTTTACGTGTGGAGAAAACTTGCCTTTTAACTTCGCACACATCATATAGAAAACCAGTGAGCTATACATTCGTTATGAAATACATGCAGAGTGACTTGGAGGCAGAAGTTCATGATCGTGACCTTTCTTCTTTTATTACATTCAGCTTTTGAAGAAACAGATGGGGTTTAGCTTAACTGTTAACATAAATTGCCATATGGAACAAAACACAGCTGATTATTATATTAACACTGATTTTAATATGTTTCATCATGTTATTGCGGCTCCAGTTGTCATGCTATTCTGTTTGGTATATTCATTCAAGAAATTTAATGTTGTATCTTACAAATTGAGATCCTATTACAAACATATGGTGGATAAATAGATTTTGCCACCTGGTGACTGTTAAAAATCTGTAAGGAAGAGATTGCCATAGTGTTAACTCCTCCCTGCTGGAAGTCAATTTTCCAATCGCAGACATTCTAAAGAAACGCTTAAGAGGTGGAAACTCTTGATTTGCTGCTGTGACAAAGGGTTAATTGTGCTAATTGCATTGTAATACCTGCTCAGTTTAAAGTCTTTTCCCGTTGTGATTGTCTTGGGAGTCAAATTGTTTTTAAATTGGTTTGTCACTTGAATGCATTTGGAACTTTGTGATTAGGGTTGTGGAAACCGAGATAATGTCTAAGTTATATAACAGTTCCTTCCATAATCAATCACTGTCTCATTTTAGATCTACCTAAGAAGGTTCCTGCACACATGGGAATACGCTGATTGAGGTAATGGATGAGGTAAGCTAGCTGCTTGCTGGCTGTGAACGTTTGAGCTTCTTTCCACCAGCGAGTGCTGTATGGAATATTTGTGAGCTTTCTGCTTTCTAGAGTCAGGCCCATGACCTCCATGAGTTATGGTACACCATGAAATGAGCAGTTTAAAAAAACCCCTCTCCTAAATCTTAAGAATGTTTGCTTAATTGTGTTGCTCTTGTCTGCTCTAACAAACAAAGAAATAAGGCAGCAGACCCTATTCATTGACCACTGAAGTCAATGGACTGATTTTTATGGGCTCTGCACCAGGCCTGGGGATCTGGCAATCTGCAAAGCAGGTGGGGAGCGTTGTTACTCACGGCAGCCTGTCCAGCTGTGCCTGGTAGAAAGTATCTACAAGTCCTGCAGGTTTGTTCCTTTGTTTATAGATTGGTAAAGGTATAGAAATGTATACATGAGGTAGAGAGAAAGGGATGAAGCTACTAGTAAGAATATCTAATTAATGGGTTGAGTTTTAAGCAAGTGGCTCCAATGGTAATTGGTGATCTCGGGAAAGGTAGCAATGCCTATGCTCTGTAATGACCTGAGCACCATAAACGCTGAAGATAGATGAGTAGACTTGATAGGAATACAGTTACTCCAACAGTGTTATAGGGGCCAAGTAAAGGGCAAGTAATTCCCTAGGGAGGAAACTGATAAAAAGCGTCAGGGTAGATTGATGGAAGGAACAAGAAATGGGTTAGCTGAAATTTATTGCAGACCTGGGCAGTGCTTGCTGTGGATAGAGTGGAAATATGAAAGAGAATTGAGTGGCAGTAACAGCCAGATAGACAAAGTGGAAGTGGTTAATGGGGAAAGGAGACTGAAGAGGTGATTCAGATATTGGATGGAGAAATATGTATAGGTGGGAGCTGGGCAGACAAAAGGCAGGTGTGGGAGGCTGGAACATGGGGGATGAGCAGTTGAATGGGACATGGGTGGGGCGTTTCAGGAACATGTGGGGATGAGCAGCGAAGAAGGGAGCAATGATGAAGGGACAATGAGCGTTGCGAGCAGGCTGTGAATGTAGCGAGCTGTGATAGGGACAGAGGGATGAACTGAGAACTGTAGCATCCTTAGGATGCTGGGGACTAGGGGTAGGAAACACTTTCTCTTAGGCTTGTGTACAGCTCTGAGGTGATGGGGTCTTTGCCCATGGCTATGGGGTGCCTAATAAAAAGTCTTTGCCTTAGGTACAGACTGCTGAAAATATGGGGATTGTCAGCAGTGAAAGGTAAAGCAATAGCAACACAGAAAAGTGAATTCTCTCCCTAGCACATCCTCGATTCACTGCACAGTCAGCCTCCTTAAACCAGCTGTGCCAGGCGACCATCAGGAGGACTATGGAAAAATTACTGAAGCCTTTTGTATCTAAAGCAAGTATCAGAGGTACTATCAGGGCTGGAAATAAAATGGGTAAGACACAGAGGACTTGTCGGGATATTCATGTGTCCCACTCCAATGCCTTTGCCTCCGGTTGCTGCTTCATAGCAGCTTCTGGTTACCCAATGATCCTTGTTACCCAGTGATGCACGTTCATTGGGTTTCCTTGGCTGTTAACCCACAACTGAAAGGGAAGTCTAAAGATCTGGTCATCACCAGAATTTTTGTCTTAGCTTTGGAATAATCAGATTTCTTTCTGTTTCGATCTTTCTATAGGCAACCTATTCTAATTTTAACTACTGCAAACGAGTATGTTTTTATTTGTTTATTTTCTTACCTGCTCTGGACCTGGTTATTTTCCCTTGGCTTAGACTTTGTTGAAAATAGGAGCAAGTTTCTGCTACAACCTTCTGTTGTGCATCTGACCCTACTTGTGCTAATTCTTTTTCCTGTAGAAATGCTTAAATCACTACAGTAGTCCTTAACGATGAAAATATTATCTAACATATGATATCGTGATGATCACATAGACTTTTACAATCAAGATAAATTACTGTCAGTATTTTTTCTAGTATTTTTGTCAGATATAAAGTGCATATAACACAATTTATTAGTGAGACAGAAATGTACTGTATCAAGCTACAGTTCTGTGGCTTCTAAATGACTTTAAATCACATTGTATCCGATAATTACTAATGCTCCATTAAAGATCGGAAAGGCAATTTATTAGGAACTCCCAAAAGTCTTCTTTAAGCAGTGCAATCTGTGTTTGGTTAAAAGTTTACATAAAATCAATACAAAATTATAGCAGCATAAATAGTTAAACAGCTCTCAGTTAATGTTATACTTGAATCTGTTCTGTTCTCGACAGTTTGGAAAATGTAAGTTACAGAGGAAGGGTAGCTGAGATCTGGGGAAGGAGGATGCAAATGATTTTGCTGTTCTGAATGCCATGTGGAATGGAAGAGCATCAATCTATTACTTGCCAATGATGTCTTTGTAGTCTTTTTTTAATCTCCTGGAGGAATCTTGAAAGTGTCATCAAAATAACAGCAAGATAAAGTTTTTACTGCATGCTAGTTCTTGCTAGCAAAATGTTTAATATCATTCTGTGGTAAGAAGTGATTCCAGTTTTAATTAAGGTCCAAATCATCTCCTCTCTACACAAAAATAAGAACAGTAAAGCAGCAGGTGCTGAGGCTGGGGAATAAGTGTTTCATCCCTTAAAATAAAATTGAGGACAAAAAAACCCTCCAAACAAAACACAAGTGAAAAATAAACTAAGGAAAATTACTTTCACCTCCACCTACTATGCCAATTTATTCACTAGGACATTATTTACCCCTGTCTAAAAGTCTTATAACTTAAAAAAAAAAATAAAATTAAACCACTCGTGAATTTTCCAGCCTTGCAGGGTAATTTCAGCTGTTTGATTTTGAATTGAACATACGTTCTACTCACTGAACTAAAGCAATGGATTAGTCATAGCTGGTGTCAAAAGTTGTTTTTGTTTACGAAGTGGCAGTGTTGGGTGTATCTAAAGAAAGACTCCCAAAAGTCACATTTGTACCACAAGCAAATAGTTCAAACCTCAAGCTGGAAACATACATATTAATTCTCTTTCTCTTCTTGGCAAGTAACGTAAAAGAAATCATCTCGAAAGTCAGTTCGGAGCACTGCTGTTAAGAGGGACAAAACAATTGCACAAAACAGGGCAGGGGCGGGTAGTCTGTTGATGCCCGTTGTGTTACTCAAGGATGAAGGAGGGCTGTTTTGTGTCTGATTGGGAAGGGCATAAGCAGCAAAGTACTTGCAAAGGATTTAACCAGTGCCCCATATCACATGTATCCCATTTGTTTCTCTAGCTGGGTGTTTGAAAGTCACCACTTTCTGGGCTTTGAGAAACCCAGGCAAAAGGACTTCCATTCTTTAGGGTTTTTCATGCCACCCAAAAGCAAAGCAACCTGTGACTTTGCTCCACAGCAAGTTTCCATAACTATCTTTGTGTGAAAAGCTTCTCTTGCCCATCAGTCCTCTACACACTGCAGAGATGTGCAATTTTATGGTGAGTGAAGGACATGTTGTTTGGCAAAAGTGTTGCTTTTCTGGTAAAGCAGACTGAAAGCCATGGTGTAATGAACTTGCTTGGCTTACCACAGATCAGCCTTAGGAAGAAAGATCTATATTTAGGATTTATGAAAAAAATCAGCAGTCCTTCCCCACCTGAACATCCTATTTGTTTTAGACATAAAATCTAATTTCTTAATGAGGGTATGTGTGGATCTTATCAACCTGCAGTTAATGATAAAAGCAAATCTTATAAACAGGCAGACTTTAAATAACACATTAAAGCTTATCACTGATGATATCTTTAATTATAGTAAAGCAAATTGTAAGACAGTCTAATGGGAAATACAAATTACTTGTTAAAATTATTAACAGAGTTAATGTGCTTACATTTGTTTATGTGTACAGGAATCATTTCAAATATTTGACTGCAATGACAATATGTGTAAAGATCAATTAAAAGTCAGGAAGATGAGATATTGGATTTTCAGACCTTAATAGGATTTCATCTGCACTTGTTATATTATGTTATCCACTTATAATTGAGCTTCCATCATATCATAGAATCTGTCACTTCACCAATTTATATTTCTGACCTCTAATGAAACTTCTATTTGCTAAGGAGAATTTTTGAAACCCGTGATCCTGGTGGAGCTGTCTGGTACAAGCATTAATGTGCCCCACTCTGAGATTGGGGGTTCAGGCTATCGACATGAAAAACAAATGCAGCAGTGGCAATGCCTAGGTAGTCGCCTACTTCACAAGCATCGCTACTCTCACAAGTTGATCTAATAAATAGCTTAGGTGGAGTAAAAGGCAGTTTTTTGTATAACAAGCAAGGCAAATTGGTAAGATGAAAATTACCAGGAGTCTGTCTAACGTTAGTTTATTAAATTCAGCAGAATGAAAATAACCACCATAAATGCAAATAAAGTACTTTTGTTTACTATTCTGTTGAGTCAATCCTGTCCCAGCTGAGGCTTTGTCTCTCAAATGGGTCTGTGATAATCCGTCAGCATCATTTTGGGGGGTCCATTTGGAGTTGCTCGAACTCACTGGTGGTTTCCAGCAATGTGACATTGATGGGGATCCCCTACAAGCCATGGCCCCACTTCATCCACCCCTGCCTATCCTTTGCGTTGACAGACGAGATGCAGTTGCTCCAGTGGAGTGATCTTTTGGGACTTTGACTGGGGAAGTGCGAATGCTAGGATGAGCCCCCTGTTACATGAACACAGACTCAAAAGTAGTGTAAAGCCAGGGTCTTTCAGTGTTCTCAGACTGAAGCTATTCTAAACAAAAGTGATTGCTCTAAACAAATATCCTTGTAATTTAGCTCATCTTTTCTTCTAGTTTCCATGCAGTATTCCAAGACAATAATTTGTGCATAAAGTGGACCTTGGCCAAGGTATTTCTATAGAGAGATAACATTTTAACAATACTTTATTGTAACAGCAAGCTTAACCTTGAAACCAACAGATGTTGCTTTGAAATGATCTGATGTAGGGTAGTCTGCAAAGCCAAGCTTAGATGATAATGAAGGGAAAAACACCAGGCACAGAGGACATACTAATGCTGTGTTTGAAAGCTTCTATCCATATTAAATTTTCTGGCCAAGTAATATATATATTTTTAAAAAACTTTTTTAGAAAGCAGAAGAATTTAAGTTTTTTCTGACATCAATCTGACCCTTATTCAAACTCTCTACTGCTAGAGATTGTCTCAATTGATTACACCTGGGACATTAAGTAATGTGCTACAAAGATACCACATTCCACCCTGTCTTCTCTGATATTTTGTACAATTGCTTAAAAAAAAGAAATATGTTCAGAAAAAAAGCAGGCGGGGAAAAAAAAAAAAGAAAAAAGAATTGAATATGAAAGAATATACGCCAGGTTCTCTGGCGGTATAAACTGGTATCGCTCCTAGTCTAGCCTCAGGTTTATTTACAGAGCCAAATACTGCTGCTGAGCTGATTTTTAATGACATGAGAAAAAACTGAATAGAAATAGACTTGCAAAATAAGCCAAAGCACATACGATTAAAACCACAACAACTTTCAGGAAAACAAGTCTCACACCATGGATTGTCCACACTGACAGGCAAGCGTTCCCTGTGGTGCCCTGGTCACCAGCTGTATTGCTGCTACCCAGCTGAACAATAACCCCATTTTAAACACTAAACATAGAGTAACAAATGTTTTTGGATGAGTGTAGGCACCCACAGCTGTGAGAAGCAGTTGTGTGCATGCTCATCCCTTAGCAAACAAGGTCAGGGAGGGCTCTGAAAGCCAGCAGGAACATCCAAGATGACCAGGCAGCCTCCCAATGCTCTGATTTAGGCCTGTCCTCTCTGAAATCTTGGGATCCTCATTCCCAGGTGAGTGTCCTGAGCACCACAGTTGCTCTGGGAGGTTAACGACTCATCTCCCAGAGATGTTCCCCACCCAGCCTGGGTGAGCAACCTGCAGCAGACCAGGTCAGGCATTGTGTGCTACCTCACCCCACAGTGCTCCCTGGCTGGGCATCGGGGACAAAGACCCTTGTCCCAGGGATCACCATTTTGGCATCTCGTTGTCCCCCATGCCAGCAGGCTTGGGATAATTCCTTCTTGTCCACCACCTTTTTTCAGGCAACCCAGTCTCACTGTGTCAGCTGTGATAGTTTTCGGTGGCGAATTTTCCTCAGGTACCAAATGGGAGTTCATGCTTCAAGCACAGGGCTCTGATTTTCACTAGGCAGTACAAAAACCCTACTCTAGTCCTTTTGTTGGTTTCACCCTAATTGATTTAATTGCTTTGGAAATGCCAAGCTATGTATCCACATCCGTTTCCACAAGAATGTGTTATTTGAAAATCTTCTCATCATCATTTTTGAACTGAAATTTCCTGATTTGGTGTGCTTTGCTTTTTGGCCTTAGTTTTCTTTTAATAAAGCATTTTGAATGGAGCTATCTAGGTTTTTAGAACAAGAAAAGAAAAAAAACCATCTCCACTCATTGCAGGACTAGGTTCTGGGTGATGCTCCAATACCCATCTCATGCAGCATGGGGGCTGAGGCAATTACTCCTGCCCTCCTCTGAATGCTAAAAATGATCATATGGGGGGAATCAGGATCATGCAGATCTGATGTGTTGCAGGTGTAGGCATAAGTTAGAGTTGCCTCAGAGTGTACAAAGTGTTGAACTTTCAGAGCCAATAGGCTGAAATTTGTAGTTTCCTCCTTAAAAACAAGGAGCTGCTTTCATTATTTTATTTGCTGGCTTGTTACTACGGCAACATTTATATGAATAATTCATTCCTTCTTCAACTTTATCTTAACAAAGTCAAAGACTGCATCCTAAATATCAAAGCAGACCTAACTCTTTTTTTTCTTCCACTTTTCCAGCTAAAATGGCATTGCAATCCTTTAGTATTATTATGCTTGAGACAAGCATTATTCTCAATTATTACTGGTCATGGCTGGAAATTATTAAGCATTCAGTCCTTTCCATGATGCTTGCACTTAGAGATTATTTTAGTCTATTCTTTTTGTTAATTGATCTTCCTAAGCCAAAACATTTTAAAAAATTATATTATGTGTAATATTAGCCTTTAAAAACCCTATAATTTCTCTGAGTTATTTTCCCCTTGCTGATATTTGCTAATTTAATGAGAAAGACTAGCCAGGCATAATCACTGAAAGCCCCAAATTTCACTTTGACTATGAAATGCATCCCTCCATCTATAGCAAAACTGCTGAACGTGTCAGACGGCTGCTGCCTTTGATCACATCAATTCGGCCAGGAGAGATGCACTACAAAGCTCCAGGTACCGCAGAAGATGACGCAGGCCTGGCCAGCAGCTGAAGCAAAAACCATTTTGCAGAGGAAGCAAACAGTCTGGCAGAGGACTTGGCAGCATGGCTGGCGTCAGAGGGGCAAAAGGCTTAATGAAAAGCAGGAGAGATTCCCTCCGAGACCAGCCCATGGGTGACCACTGCGGTGGGACCACAGCACAAAGGTAGAAGGCGAGTGGCATCACTCAGTGGTTGCAGAAACCCAGCGTCCTGGTTACCCCCTTGGGTTGCACTTTGACAACATCCTAAATTTTCTGTTGGTTTTCATTTACTGACTGTTTTCACCAGAAAACTCACAGGATTGCTAGGAGGGCCTTTTGCCCCCTGCTAAAATATTTCAAAGCCATGCATACCTACAGTCAGAGGAGAAAGATGAACTCTTCAGACTGCATTTTGCAAAATATTTTTACCGTTGAAGGGATGTGGAGCAGTTTCAAAGATTTTTTGAGTGATTTCCAGTGTCTCAAAAATTTTGTTCTAATTTAGTAGATCTTTGAAAAGAAGCAATTCACTTGATGACTCTTCAGCTGCTTCACTTTTCATCCCATTTCCTCTGCATATAGCCTGATATTTATTGACTTAAAATCATACCAAAAAAAAATGATTTGCGGAACTTTCCTAGAGTTGCAAATGAGAAAGCCTGTCAATACTTTTCATAATCTAGAAAAAAGCCACTTAGGGATAGCTGACATTTTACAAAATCAAAGCAACTCTTCTGCTATATTTTTAAAGATTTGGACAACTCCTGGAAAGAAAAATGGGAAAAAGTGCTCCCGATTCTGAGTGAATACAGATTTTTTTTAATGACATTCTCAGTCAATTTCCTATGTAATATGAATGATCAGCAAGCAGAGTTGTCTGATTTTTGTCATATTTATTAATGATGTACAATACTAGCACAGTACCCTGTGCAAATTATAAGCTGATTAGTCTTCAGCCATGTCAGCTAGTACTTTGATCCTATCTGAATTGATATGCTAAGCAAGGAGAAAGTAAATCATTGCTTAGGGAAGCCTATATCAATACCACATGCTTCTTAGCAAGGCAGGAGAGGAACAACATATAGTTCATCTAGGCTTGTTTCTTGTGCTCAAGCCAGCCCAGCCAGAGCTGGCTCAGGTACATTGAGCACTGTCAGCCTGTGCGGCATAAGCCTAGAGAAGAAATATCTCTGTGCTGCAGAAAACAGTGATAGGCATTTGGTAGGTCCAGGCTGAGTCAGTACCAAGTCCAAAAATCAACAGAGGTTGTGCTGCTGGAGATGTTCTGGTTTAACTGGGCCATGAAGCTGAGGGTCTCCTCACCTTTGTGCACTGCAGACAGCTTTGTCTTTAAGCCTCTGACTATTAATCCTGATGGCTTTGCCAAATCTCGGTTTGTGACTGAGTTGCTACTTGCAGCTCCCCCTGTAGCCAAGCCTCCAAATTCCTAAAATTAATGTGCATGACTGCGTGCCATTAAATAGTTGCAAGATTTCACCCTGAAAAGGTCATGTTTTATCGGTAGGCAGGGCACTTCTGTTGACAGCTTGAGTTAGGCAATGTGTGCATGCACATCTGGGCATGCATATGTCTACAATGAAGTGCTGTGAGCAAAATATAATCGTAATGTTGGGCAAAGATTCAAAAAACTAGTCTCTCTCCATTAGGTCAAAGCAACACTGTCCTTTAATGTAGCATTATAAAAGTGTGACACAGATAACTAGATTAAGAATCAGAACTTGAAGCTAACTACTATAATGCAATATTTATTTGAATTATAATACTGTGAAGATACATACCATGTCTTGTGACAGAAAAGAGAAAGGCTTTAATAGTTTCTATTTAACAGCTGCAACACATCCTACAATTTAACTCTTCTCATTATGGCTTTTATTTCAATATACTGTACAATATTTTGCTGAGAGAGATCTGTATATCTGTGTGTATGAAATAAGGTGATGGCTTTACAAATATCCCATTCTGGCTGCATCCTGCAAATCATTGTGCAGGGGGGGAAGAAAGAGGGAGCAGACAAGTTGCATGGGAAATGACGGTAGAGCATAATCTTTTAAAGCACCTTGTCACAGAAGCACAGTTAGGACCATATTGATCGCAAAACTCACTACCTCGTAGGAATGATGCAGGATATGCTAAGGCATTGCAAAGAATGGGAAATGAAACTTTCCATTATTAGACAAATGGTTTTATTATTCTTTAATGCTTTGTGGAAAACAGATAGATTTTTTTGTCAGAGTGGGAAAGGAAGGCAACAGAAAACACATTGCATTCTCATTATCAGATGAGACCATCGTGTTTATTCCTCTTATTTTATGTTTTACAGTTTCAGTCTACTGGTACTTTCTCTGCTCAGAAGGCAGACCCAAAATGAATCTGATTGTGCCTGACACCAAGTATGAAAGCCCTTGATATACTTCTTTGCTCTGTTGGGTGCCTATAGTGAACAGCATTTTATTTTTTAGTCATCCATGTTATACACAAGACTCCAATTTGGTGAAGTTTTCTTCCTCAGAAAGACATATGGGCATGGACTTTAATCAAAAGGATTTGAAGTGGGCTTTAAAATAAGTCTTTAATAGTGTAGTCCTAGAGAGCAATAAATGGACTTATGTATATAATTAAATGTATTCCTGAGCTAAAAATATAATTCACATGAGAAATCTCTGAGAAAACTAGTAAGCTCTCAGCTGCAGTTATGTCCTCTGTAAAATGGGAGTAATTGTACTGATAGCATGAGGCTTTCGGGAGATCCATGATATAATGTTGAAAACAGCTTGCATACAGCAGCCTCCTGAGGGACATGATTCCCTTTGCTGTCAGAGTGAAAGACGTGCTCCCGAGATGCCGACAACATTGCGGGTTGTACATGAGGATATGAACACATACAACGTAGGAGTGGGACACAGAGCAAGGGAGCTTGGCTTCAAGAAGGATCAGAAAGAGGGGGTATGAAATTTTGCCAGCAGTGGTCCCAGAACTGCCCTGTGTGACATTTTTAGCCACAACTGCTTTCCAAGCCTCCTTATCAGAAGCTGCTCCCACAGAAGGGATGGAGGGTGACCAACTTTGCCTTTTACTTGCTCTTTCCAGTGCCTTGCTGATGAGGCTTGGCTTATTCACTGAGAAGTGCTGGTTGAGAAAGTGGGGAAATAACAGAGGTGTAATTAGAAATTTCCTGCTCAGTGGGAACTTGGTGTGTTACTTCCCCAAAAAAACCTGTTGGATCCATCTTTTCTGCAGCAGCTGGAGCAGGAAATCTCTGCTGGAGGGTTTCAGTCTCCTGGTTCCTGGAAGCCATATGCACCAGTGGGAGCAGGCAGGGACACAGTGGAGGTCGAAATGAGCTGTTATATCAACTGCTGTCAAGTGGGGTATTGCTTGCCTGGCAGCCACATGATCTGTGAAGAAATCCACAGATTTAAAGTTTTGCTGACAGATCTTCTTGGTAACTTTTAAATTTAATTTTAAAGTTAAATCTTGAGTCTGAATTCTGTGATTATTTTTTAGGAGTCAATTAGTATCCCAGATACTGTATTTTTCACAAAGAGGGAACATCTAGGTTCAAACACAATGTCTGAGGGATCTAAATAGGATGCATGTGGGATAGGCTAGTAATAGCACTATCCTTCAGTATATGCATATAGAGACAGAAAAAAAATGATACCTTTTCCAGACAATTTCCACATCATTTCCCATTCCACCGTGACCATGCTGATTCCATCACTTATTCTTCAGTATCATAAACAAGTCATAATATATTAGTGAAAGCAGTTGCAAAGAGTTCATATAGCTGACAGGAATCCTGAGAAATAGGTTATACAGCATTGATCTCCCAGGAGGCCTTAAATAACAATCTAAAATCTCTGGGACAGTGATCACTGGGTTTGTTACTGCCATTTCAGCTTGATATTTTGCAATTTATAGTTTCTTGATAAATTGGAGTCCATTCAGCTGGTTCATATTATGTGGGACTATGGAACTGTCTATGTTAGACTGAAGAATTAAAGTGAGATGTAAATTACTTGGAGGTATCTAATGACTTTGCTTAGCAAATTAATGTAGATCTGAAACCATCTCTGCCCCATTAGAAGGAATAAGATGCTACAAAACATCAACATGCAGGCAATGCATTAGTTCAGGGTGCCTCTCCACTCCAAGAGGACATTACAGCCCCTATTTTCAGGATTTCCCACTTGACTGTTCGAAACTATTGCCTTAGGCTAAAACTTGTATTTGTAAAACAAGGTTTCAGGTTGGTGATATATTATTTTCCAGTCACATTTTTAACATTGCAGAAGGGGATGGGGGTTGAAAATCAAGTTGTCATTCAATTTGTAATGCTCTGGGAGTATAAAAAGGTATATTTGCAGTTTCAAATGTACTTTTCCCTACTAATTAGTTTCTGGATGTTGGTAACGATCTGATTTTTCTGTTAAAGAATTCCACTGGTAGAAGTGGACATACCATGAAATGTTTGCAAAATATTTTGGAAGGTTACGCTTTTCAAGCTAGCATCTTTGAGACTCCTGAGATTGAACAGGGAATGGTGCCGTGGGAAAAGTTTGCTAAAAACATAAAAGTTGACAGTCATTTTGTTTGAAAATCAATCATCTACTACACGTGAGTGATCATTTTCTTTCAACGTGAAATACTTATGGATTTTCTGTGTTCAATATGGAAGCTTTTGCAGAATGTACCTGGTGATCTGCCACCATCAAGGGTTTGCAGAGTTCCTCTTGCAGAAAGGACTCATTCCCTGATCCATGCTATGTAAGGGACCCCGACACTCAACACTGCAGGACTGACTTAGGTGTCTCTTTCTGGTCACTTTGGGGACATCCTGCTGCTGGAACAACTGACTGTCACTATCATTTCATTTTGTCCTCCTTTGCTCAGCCACTCCACTGAAAATCCTTTTGGCTGCTTTCCCACAGAAGTCATGTGGACAAAACCCACCCAGCAGCTGGCAAGCTGTTGGCCATCATTTGCAGCAGAGCAATATTTTGTGTAGATTTTTCTGCTTGGTTATTTTTAATTTAGATAATTTCAGCAACCTGTTTTACAACCTGGCCGCACAAAGAGAGGTGCCAGGACAGCCCTGGAGCAGGGCTGGGGGGGCTGGCTGCCCTCCTGGGAGCAGAGGCAGGGCAGCAGGAGGTCTGCTGCCTTCAGACCATGGTACTTGACTAGAGCTGAGCTGAAGCACCTTCTCTTCCTCAAATCATGTACTGAAGATGTCAGATCTTCAGCACCATCCGTTTTGTTCTACAGGTCTGGACCCATGCCACAACTTGGTAATTGTAGGTGTAGCCAACAGCAAGTTTTGGCTGCTCTTATTGAGAAAAAGGGTGAAAATGCTGAAAAATTGTAGTCTTTTCAAAGCAAGTGTGGTGCCACTCAGCTGAAGTATCCAGCTGGTCTTGCCATGATGTTACTGCAGACTTGTGATATTGCTAGTGACAGCATGCTGCCCATGAAGCTCTAATGGTTTAAAAGCAGTGTCTTTGGTGAGTGTTTTGCTCATTTAGATATGTAGTTACTAGAAACCTCTCTTCCCTGCTTCTGTAATGATTCCTCTGCTTTCCTGCAGTCTCTTTATGCAGCGGTGCATTCTTGGCTAGCACTACTCAGAGAGAGGATACAGGACTTGGGACAGATGTAAAAGACACGCCACTGGCAGGACTCTCACATGAAGTGGAAGTTGGGGTCAAGGCCATTTCCCTTCTTCCTGTTTCATCCTCTCCCCAGCATGAAGGAGGTCACTCCCCCTTCATCTTCTCCATACAATTCATGTCTCTGTAGGCTTTAATCTTACCACCTCTCAGCCGACTCTCTTCCAGACTGAGGAATTTTCATCTATTCTTCTCTTCTTGAAAGGATGCCATAGCCTGGCTCTCTGTTTTCTTCTTCCTCCTCGTGTTAGCAAGTTCTCTCACATCACTTCTGAGGTGACTAAAATCACACATAGTCATAAAAATGTGTGTGCGCCCTGAATTCATAAGTGACATAAGGTCTTTTTCTCTTTTGCTCTGATAACTTTTCCAATAACTCTGAATATCCGATTTGCCTTTTTTACCCATCATTGTGCTGAGGTGCCTACAAATCCACTGTCTCTTTCTGAGTAATAATTGCTAAGTTAGAGCTCATCCCTGCACATGTATAGTTTGGGTTACTTTCCATACACATACTCTGCTTCATATCTATTACCACAGAATATAATTTGCCATTTTATCACTTAGCCACATAATATCAGTAGATCCTTCTGCAATTATTCACAATCAACTGTAGTCTGCAAATGTGGTCACCTTGTTCCCATTTATAGCTCAGTTCTAAATATGCTGAAGAGCACAGATGCATCTGGGACCTCATGGTAACATTCCTGCACTGTGAAAACTGGGCATCTGGACTTACCTTGTAGTACTTTGTTTCCTAGTACTAACTTTACCTTTTAATCTCAGGTAATCACTTGCAGAAATTTAAAGCAATTTCATATTGAAATGATTGTAGCTCCTTGCTACAGTTTGGAAGGCTGAGTCTGGCACTTCTGCTTCTAAGTGTTTTTCTGAATTCCTCTCTAGGTTTTCTGGTATTTGTTTGAAGTTGTGATACTTATTTGGGATTTCTTAATGATTTTTGCAAAGCTGCATTTTTATAAAGAAACAAAATAAAGTATTTTTGCACTTTTGTGATACAATGTATAGGTATAGTTTTTATTAGGTTTCTAATATTATTATCATCATCATAAGTAGTTCCATGACTTGCAGAAATCACGTAGCCTCTTTTTTATAGATTCTCCTAAGTCTAATAAGGATTGCCCTTATTAGTCTTTAAGTGGGATGACTGGTAAGACTTCCTTCTGCATAGCTGTTTATCTTTGCAAACCTTGTGGGAGATTAAAAACCTCCTCTTTTTGTCTTTGTCAAATTTGGTTGAAACGGGGTTCAAAAGTTGTGTGGGAAAGACAGACACACAGACATGTGCATGCAGTGTGACAGCATGAGCCCTTTCCTTAGGCAGCTGGGCTAAAAGCAAAGTATAGAGGATGTACTCTGAATTCTCCTGTAGTCTTGTATGCTCACTCCATTGCCATGCATCTGGCTCTTTGTAGTCTTTGTCAGAAATCTGACATCTCCGGGTATGCATAATGCATGCTTCAAGAAAAGACAAAAACCACGTTGCTATATATACAGGCATATAATAACAGTGATACATTAATTGTTTTGTGAGCTTCTGAAAGTATTTCTATAGTGTCAACTAATGTTGAATGGAATAATGTGAGTTTAAGCAAAAGCAGTTTCCATGGTTACACTGGAGGTATTCTAAATATAGCAGATGATGTAATCAGTTACAGGGACTAGATACAAGATTGCTGTGTATTTCAGTAAGAAGTTTCTTCTCTGCAGATACCTGTGAGAAAGTGTCTATGTTACTTGAGGATACTATTTTTCAAATTATTTCTGTTGGCCCATGATTTTCTGCTCCTCAGAGCCTTTCCATTTTTCCATTAACAGGCCAGTAGCTTCTTTATAGTTATTATAAATCATATACATCAGATCACTTTAATGCTTTTACAGAATTCTTAACACCAAATGTAACATTCCAGAAAAGAGTTTCCACATCTGGCCAGAGGAAGATTGTAGTTTTTGTAATCTCTCCTACCCCATATATTAAAACTCTGTTATCGGCATCTGTCATATCTGTCCATCCATCTTATCTGTGTATATGTTCATCTATCTTTGCTCCCGTTGCTGTCATGTCTCCAGTGCCCTCTGATCTGATTTTATCCAGGGAGAAAAGAATGGCTTAATGATCCAAACACATCGCTTTTTCCAAGATGTGTAATAAAACATTCCCCTTCCTCACCCCCAACTGAGCAATTATTTCCCAATGGAACAAATTTCACTCCGTGAAATTTGGACTAACTACTTAGCACGCAATACACAAGAATGACTAAATGGGTAGGATGAAGATTTGTTGTCACTGTGGGGGAAGAAGGGGCAAGACAAAATATTCAGGGAATTTATTCACAGTTGTTTGTCCAGCTTTCCTTTGTGTTGCCTTTCTGGTCCTACTGAGTCCTGTTGAAATTCTGATTTCTCTCTGAGAGTGTAGTTCATGGTTAGTGCTAAGGGAAAGTAAGTAAGTCACTTGCTAGAGACAGAGCAGTTTTCTTCCACAGCAAGCTTTTTTAGTATATCTAGCTTCAGTCATTCCTGTTTTAATCAAGAATTCCTTTCCATTCCCACTGTTTCTTTTACTGCTTTACTCCATTTCAACCTTAATTCATTTTAAAAATGGCACACTGCATTTCAGGAGTGCTAAAAAAAACATGGTAGGTTAGATAAACTGGAAAAAATGTCCTTCTCAGAAAGCACTGCTGTACTCCAAGTCACGGTTTCTTTGTTTATTAATAGCAACTGGTCAACAATTACTTGTCTTCTCAGAGTAGAGTGTTGTGAACATGCCGCGTTTCCAGTATCAGCAGAAACAGCATTCCTGTTTTCCACAGGCAAAGAGTGCCAATGTATGTAAAACGCTGCATTAACAGCTAGAGGCTAAATACCATGCATCCTATTGCATGTTCACCCCTTCCAATAAACCTGTTATTAATCTTAGTTCCTAAACATTTTTTTTCTGGTGCAGATAGCCTGAAGACGATGATGTGACAGTGACGAAAGACTGCAATAAAGGGCAGCTGAAACTTTTTGGGGAGAGGTTTCTACTTTCACAAGGCAACAGGCAGTGGCAGCGTACGATGAACAGAAATGAATTTTATTTTCAAAATATGAAACTCATAGAATTATAGAAATACTGGAAGAAAAAGATATATTGGGTCATCTTTTCCATACTGGAGGCTGTGGCAGTTTTGCCCCTGCCTTACAAGGTACTTTCTGAGTCTAGGTTTAAGGTCTCAGGAGACAGGGCTTAATGGCTTGCTGTGAAAAACTGTTCTCCTATATAGCAAGTTTCATTACCAAAGCTTGGTTTTATATTTAGCTGTGCATGTATCATTTCTGAAAAGATGATTCTACTGTTGCTCCTGCTTTTACCTGTGATAACACTTTAATCAACTCCTTTCCATCCTTAGTGTTCAGGTGTTTCTGGTACTTCTGGATGGTTCATGTGTCCTCCCACTCGTTCTTGGTGCTCAGCCACCCTAGTCATATTTAGGTTTCTCACCCTTCCATCAGGCCCTCTGATTGTCAATTAACCTTTCTTGGCAAATGGTTCTTCTTCCAGATAGGTTATTCATACAGTTGAGTAAGATTTTTACCTGAGAGTAAAATTGTTTCTGCAGTAGAGTTAATCATGTTGAAGGCTGCCGCCGGTGCCGTATTCCTGACCGGAAGTTGACAGTAGTAGATTTGAGGGGAATGAAATGTAAAAAGTATCTGAGTATGGTAAACGTCAATTAAACTGACTCACTGGGTGAAATCCTAATGCCACTGAAGTCAAAGACAAGGTGCAACTGGCTATGATGTCTCTTTGCACTTGTAATCAAAGCAGAGCTGCCCCTGAGTACTCTTTCCAACAAAGTTGTTTGATCAAGTCCAAATTAGGGCTGTTAGGTGAGGACCTGTGTGCTACTGATCACTTTTAAAAACAGTAATCCCTTTTTGTTTTGCTCATTCTTTTGAAGGCCTCCTGATCCTGCCTCTCCATAGGTGTCAAAATGCCTGATTTGGCATTTGGCACCCTGGAGGGAGGGGAGGATGAACAGGATGGATGGAGAACTGTCAAAGGCGGTCTTCCCTGATGGAACAGAGACTTCGTCCAGCAGCCACCTATCTGCCCTAGAAAACTCCCAATGCAAACCACTGAGTCTCCATCCCTTTCCCTCCCCTGCAAGGTCTTTCTGCTCCCTCCTGTAGCTGTGCCAGTTCAGCAGTTTATGTGGTTCAACTCCGAAGGGACAGACAGAATACCTGTAATTTTTATATTTTGTGGTGGGATTTTTTTTCAGTTGTGCCTACCAGGCAAAATTAACAACCCTAGTGTAGGTTAACTCGCTTGGTTCTCTTACAGTGTATGTACTTGATTCAAAACCAGTGGGACTCATTTAGTGGCTTGTAACCTAGCAGTGATTTCTCTAAAACTTACCTATGGCTCCCATGTGGAGTTTTGCCACTAATTTTGGTAGTGTAATCATGCACCCTCCTGTGTGTCAGTTGGGTGAATTCTGCTCTCATTCTGGAGTCTGTGCAGAGAAGGCAATCAGAGTCATCACACAAATCTATACTAGAAGATGGCCCAGGAGCCCTCTAAATGGACTGGCCATATGAGAATTAGATGGGGATGAAATTGGGTACCTGGCCCTTTCTGCCCAGCCAGCACATTTGTACAACAGCCAGCAAGGAGTTTGGGAACATATTACCAGCTTTGGAAGGGAGCTGAGAAAGACAATCATCCTTCCTCTCCGGTTTTTCAATGTTCCAGAGGCTCAGGACAAGAGAGATACATGGTTTAGGCAGCAAGTTTATTACCTTTCCTCCTCATCATTAAGCAATCCAGGAATGGCTCTACAGTGTAGGTCAGCCATTCCCCTCCATTAATTTTAGCTAATTTGAGGGCTGCTGCATCCACTCTTCAGGCAGCACACCAACCTCTTGCAGGATCCCATTTCCCTCTCTTCGTGCATGACCTATCAGGCTGGAGAGAGGTGGTTTTCTTCTTGCTTCGAAAGCAGAGCAAAAGAGTTTGGCATGGGGCAGGAGTCAACCTGTGGTGAAACACAGGAAAAAGGAAGGAAGGGAAATGCATGTTATGTTCAGGAGAAATTCATTAAATAGCAACAAACAGGGGTTTTGCAGCTGAGACAAGGGCAATACAAGGCCATGGCACTTAGAGGCAAGAAGTTTCCAGAATGGCCTCATCCCTGTCCTCCTGCCATGCACAGCAATAGATAGGGGTCTCACCAAGCAATGGGGATATTTCTTTGCTCAGTGTGTTCCCCCAGTCCTCACCTGCACAGGGTCTCCATCAGCAAAATGTCAACATGGACCTCAACTACCTACAGGCCAATGGTGAAGCTGTCAACCTAAAACTTGTTTCCTGCTACCACATGTAAGGTGGGGGCTGGGAGGCTCCAGAGGGCAATAGTCACCCTCTCCTCTATGAAGATGAGTGCACAAAAGCCCCCAAAACTGCTCTGCATCCTCTAAAGTTCCAGAGCCATGCAGGCTGCTGCAGGTCCATAGGACTGAATGCTCATCCTCCTGGCACAAAACATCCTCCCAGTACGGAAAGAATGAACTGGGCTACTACTTATGGGCAAGAGCAGTGAAAAATATCCCTTGGAAGCACGCTTTCCATTTCCTGCAGATCAGGGACTGAAGTTATGTGAAGGCACTGATGTGTGTGAACGCAGGCGTGCTGAGAGGCCTTAGCTTGTCTCTGATCTTGTGCAACTTGTCTATTTGTAGTCCTGCTCTAACCCTTCCCATGCTACTCCTGGATGCATGCGACTTTCAAGTTCTGGAATATTATAGCCCTCTCCTACAAGTCTGTGTCAAACATTTCCTACATTCTACTCTACATAAACCGAACCTCTGGCTCTCATAAAAGTAGCCTATAGTTGCAGCCTCACTCTCCTCTTACTTCCCCATCTGTTGTGAAACCCAAGAGACTAAGACTTGGGCTGGGGGACATTTTTCTATTGACAGCAAAGCCTGTGTTACCATTTTGGAAGTCCCAAGTCGGTGTAGTTATGGTTTTGGCACAACTAATAAAATACTGAGTACAGTGTTGATGGCCAAGATGGGGGCCTGATGTACAGAAGTGGAGAGCAGATCATGAGAGGCATGGATCTGGTTCAACTTCCTTGCTTTTGCAGACATACGGGGTGTGAGCTCAAAGGAGGTGTAATGTTTTTGCATGGTTGGGTGTCCACCTGCATCTGGCAGGCAAGTGGTGAGACTGAGAGCAACCTTCCCATGTGTTGCTGGAAGCTGAGCACCCCAAATCACTGCTCTTCTGGCAGCTAGGGTGAATAGACTACAGACAGCAGCTATCCCAGTTATCTTCTGGACCAGGGCTGTGGAGAAAAGAGATGCCAGAAAGCTCGAAGGAACCTTCTTCAAAAGGAAAATAATGGAAAGGGCACTTCATGGAAAAAAGTCTTTTCCAGAGGAAAAGAATGAAGTGGAAAATTCCAAGCAGTTCTACTGTTTTTACCCATCAACTTTCTTCTGCTGTTTCATCTGTGGGTTATTTTTCTTTTCTATATGCACTTTGCTCTTCCTGACTCCTTAAAGCCTGTCTCTCTGTTCTGCTGTGCAAAGCATCAGGGATGCATGGCAAGTTGATTATCCTCATGAAGCAGCTACCATAACATTGAGATTCAGGCATTTGCTTTATCATTAGCCTCACAAAGCATATAGAGTTGTAGCTAACTGAAAAGATACAGTACATTATTATTGTTATTATTTCTATTTTTGAAAACCAGGACACGGTGGTGTGAGGAGGGGGTGGGCTGCATGAGTGCGTAGACAGACAGTCATTTAATCTGAAATGGAGAGCAAAATGTAATTGGTAGGCTTAGACTCATTAGTATGCTGCAGCCTGGATCTATGATTCCTATTAGAAAAAATATTAAAGGGCCACTGTTCAGGGAATTGAAGGTGGCACAAACAATTTAGTGGAGTTTTTCGTCAATATCTTGCAGAGGGGTTGCACCTTTTTGGCTTTTAAGACTAGAATGCAATATTTAAGGAGAATGTACTCCATCAACTGTACTTGCAACATACCACATCATCCTTTGAAATATAAATCTTTTGAAAACAGAATAATTTCTTTGTTAGTCTTCAGTCTGTATCCTTGGGCTGGAATACTTATTTGAGCTTTTGTTTTTCTGTGGCTTATGTGCACCAAAGTAAAACACAACAAAACAAAAAGCCAAAGGGAAAATGCCATTCATGTTCTTACGATCAGACAGAAAGAAAAAACATTAAAAAATCAGGATGTGTATGTTTCTTTTACATACTTCTAATCAGAAAATAGGGTGAATTATAATCTTTTCATTAAAACAGTAGTGCAAAGAAAACTTCAAGGCTTCAAACAAAATTGAAATTTCTTTATAAAAATAATAAGTATTTAAAAAATTGAATTCTTTATGTATTATTTATAGTCAATAGTTCCATTTTTAATTGTGACTGAGTTAAGTTAGATTTCTTGCCAGAATTAATGATGAGCCTTTTAACACGAGGTATTTTCTCAGTGTGCTAGAAATGATCATAAACTCCCTGCTCTCATGAGAAAAATAAGCCTATACAAAACTTTACATATATGACAGTAGTGGAGATACATGGTACTCAAGCACTTCATTGAACTGGTATTATAAGGTGGGTTTGTTTTAATCCACCAAGGTATGACTTAAAAGAAAGCAAATGAGAAAAATCTGTATTAAGTCCCCAAGGACAGAATGTACCCATCCCAAAAGACACAGTTCAGAAGCTCTAAAAGGAAGGTATAGTTTATTTCCTATTAATTATTTAAATGTTTTAATTATAAGTTTTATTTGGAATAAACTCCTTCCAGTTTTCCAGAACTGTCACATATGCAGTTGCTAAAATATGTTTTAGAAACCCTCACACGAGCAAAGACTAAAGAATCACCCTAATTCCTTTCTAATACAGAGATGCCAGCAGAGACATGTTAATGTATTACATTTAATCACAATATTGTAATCCATTCACCTAGAAATTCATTAATCATAATTCATGCTGCAAGAAAGCATATTAAAATATAGTGACAGTGGGCAAGCAGATCTGTTCACAGCAGTGTTATTTAAACAACTGTATATACTTGTAGTTATGCAATTAACCTGCAGTAATAATCTTTGTTACTACTATTATACATACCTCATCTGGAAGATGGCCTAAGCTGACAGTATAAATATCACTGAACTAATGGTTTTACCTTGACTGGTACACTATTTTTCCCCTGTAAATTGAACAGGCAACTTTTGGGGACCCCTGAACTCTTCATGTTTAGGCAGAGTTTTGGTCCCACGCATTTCACACTCTAACCCTGAGCCTGAAACAGAAGCGCTTACAGCTGATGGGTCAGAGATTCAGGTATATTAGAAAGGATACTTTTGCTTCTTTTGGTTTCTGTTTATACTTTTGTTTTTTATGGTGTTTTCCATTTAGTACAGATGAGGCTTTTATCTGCCTGTTTGGCTAGGATAAAAATGACAATTGTGAAAATTGTGAATAGTATTGTCATGTCATTAGGAACATTATGAATTATTTATATAGCATGTGCAGGGTGCTAGACATTTCACATGCACGTAATCAGACGACTCCCCATTCCTAAAGTCAGGAGGTGTTACTGAGGAGTTCTTACTAATAAGTAATACAGGATACAAGCATACAAACTGAAATATTTGTTGTAAATTCTGTAGTCTTTTTCCTTTTGCCTTTTTCATGATTCTCTCTCATTTCCCCATCCCGGATAATTTCACAGCCAGCTGTGCCCACAACTGCCCCCATACTCGGTGAAAGCAGCCAGCAGATGATACCATAGCAGTGCACTGCTGGTCCCAGCTCTTTGGAGTGCTTTCAAGGCACTGAGGTTGTTCTGGGGTGTCTTATGAGATGATAAGTTTTTAACAAATGTCATCTTTTTGCTCAGGAGATGCTGAGCTAGTTCGGATCATCGTGTTGGAGGCAGGAGCTAAGACCGTGCCTAGGGATTCTGCGGTCTCCACCACTCATTTCCAGCACTGGATCTCACAGCAGAGTCTAGAAGTACATCTTTATGGAGGGCCCACCACAGCATCCAGCTCACACCAGTGCTGGCACAGGCCTTCCTCTACATGCCAACCACGCCAGCGTGGGCTGAGGCTGAAGTCCACCACAAGCAGGTCCTGTGAGCAGAGGGGATGAAGCAATGCCACTGGCATGCAAAAGGGGTGGGTAGATGCTCAGCTCCGGAACCCTGAGGACCTGAGGTGCTCAGGTAGCTCCCAGCGCTTAGGTGGGAGCTGGTTACTCCGAGCCGAGAGGAGAACAAAAAGCTTGTTCCCTTGGTAGAGTGAAAAATTAGGCTTGTGTCTCTCCCAGAAACCGTATGCTAGTAGGGCAGTTGACATTTAGTTTATTTGCAGAGACAATCTTTTTGCTGCCGCTGGTCAATGGGGCACACTTCAAATGCTGCCTGTGGACCTGGAGGTGCTTTGTAATAGGTGACTCCTGTAAAAAATGACAGAAAACTCATTCGCCGACAGCTGTGGGAACAGAGGTTTTTAATAGAATAGCAGTTTCACAATACATTGCTTATCAAATGAGTCCTCTGTGATTGTTATTTACAGTCAAGGAAATCGGCATTCAGCATCTAGCCAAACACGGGAGGCATCGTGCGATATTGGTGTGAGGAGGGGAGAATCTGACATTTCAGGAGCATCAGGCTGGTACAGCCTTCACCAGGAGGCAACGTGGTAAGCCTGACAGCAAGGCAAGTATGAGATGCCAAAAGATGTAGGGCAGGTTGATTTTTTTGCACCAGTCCACTACAAGAAGCCCTCCACAAATGTTAAGTACCAAAACCCTGTGTATTATATGAAAATCTTACAGATTGTCGTAATTTCAGTGTGGGCACAGGCATGGAGGTGACCCAGGTGCAGCACTTGCAGCAGAGATCCAACCATTCCCAATATTTTCTCTGTGAAAGCTTGCAGAAAATGCCGGACCCTGGGGTACAACTGACAGGGCCCTGTGGGGGCCAGGGGCTCTCCATGGCAGAGCCAAGGCCCGTCCCACTGCCCCAGCCAGGAGCAGGGCAGCCGGGGGGCACCAGGGCAACCCCAGCCCTGGCCATGGGGCACATTCCCGGGGACAGGTCGAGGCTGGGCCAGGACATCAGCCTGTGGGTGGGGGTCAGGATCTGGGCTCAGACGCAGCCCCTGGATGGCCGCACAGGGCCGTGGGGAAGGTCCAAGGCCAGGCTGAGGCGTGGCCCTGCAGGTGGGCCCAGCTCAGGGGTCCCATGGCCAGGCAAGGCTGGGCTGTGGGGAGCTGGAGACCGGCCCTGCTGTGGCCTCGCTGGGGCAGGGACTGATGGATCTGGGGGGCTGAAATGGGGTCCTGGGACCTGGGCGCGGTGGGGGGAACCCCAGGGATCAAGACAGGGACAGTTGGTGCTGGGGGTGCCCTCAGGGCCATGGCAATAGTCACTCACAGCTCTCTGTGTGTATATTCAGACAAATGCAGGTGTGTGTGTATAAGCATCCAATCTCTGGTCACAAACCAGGCCTCAGAAGTACGACTGTGAGCACTTAGAAGTAATGGTATGGTGGGAAATCACCATATGCTGCTATTTAGTCCTGTCTCTCCTCCCTGGAAAGCACCTATTTTGACTGTGAGAGCAATATATGTGCTTACGTTTGAAGGAAGAGACACCTTGAGTGTATGTGTGCTGTTTAGATAGCTTATACATAAAAGCTTGTGATTCAAGGAGCTGTCTAGCTGAGATAGGCAGTACCAGAAGAAGCAGCATTAAACTGAGAGATGAGATAGCATGCAATAATGCAAAGGGAGACAAGCAAAATCCTCTTGGCGAGTGTATGCTGTGGGTGCAGATGCTGCGGCGTTAAGCTTACACTTCCCAGGTTTCCTTACATACAGGCTGATAGACAAGTCTGGCACTGCAGTGATAGCAGAGGTTGTCCAGGGAACAGAGCACTACACTGGCTGAGAGGACCTGAACCGTAACCACAAGACTACTGTGCCCAGCAGAAGAGAGAAGAGATTCAAACCACAAAAAGCGCTGTTAGCAGAAGTTCAGGCATCTCAAATAGTTGATAAAATATTACAGCTGCGAATTTACAGAGAAGGAGATGAGGGCTATGGGCAGAGAGTAAACACAGAAAGAGTCCAGAAGAGAGGCTGAGACATGTGACACAGGTCGATCTCTCAGGGACTGAAGCAGAATACTGCAGGTCCCTGGATGTCTGGCTTACAGACAAGAGAGAGTCACTTGCAAATAGTAGATTTTGTGGTTGGCTGTCAGAATGAGTATCAGCTTTGCTAAGGAAGGAAAGCAGAGGACAGTGAGAAAAAGGAAAGCTGCAGCAGGTGTTGTTACGAGGATGACCTGGTAGCTAAGTACCTGGGGTGGGATACAAAGGAGGAAAAGAGAGGAAAATACATGAGGGGTACAGTCTCCCTTGGAGCAATGAGAACCAGTCTGGTGGGGCCTGCAGCTAAAACCAGAGCAGAGCACAGTAGGTCAGACAGTCTGAGAAAGCTGGCAAGAGAACATCACTGTATATAAAATTTAAAGAAATAAAAAGACAGTTGTAACTGTGCTTTTGAAAATTGATTTAACTGCTCACTTTTAATTATATTTTGTCATTTAAAGTGTAATGTATTCCCTTGAAATATTTTATCCACATAGCTCTTAGCCTTTCTTGCAATTACATCACACCCATCCTCTTAAAGATTAACAAGCTTTAATGAACTCTATTGTTGTTAATTCATCTCCCTTTTATTTTGACAGTGTGACTTTTGTTTACAATTAGTACAGCTAACATTATGCAGGGTCATGTGGGTCGAAAGAAGAGGATTTCTATCCAACATGGTAAGAAAACAAATGAGCCCTTTCCTCTGGAGTGCTTGTTAGTTTTGTTTTGGTTTGGTTTTAATGAAGAAAAATCTCCCAGAAATAGATCTTCTGGTGGACTTAATCAAACTTGAGCATCTGATTCCAAAAGATACCTTTGAAAACTTCCCTTCGCTGTGACCTACCTCTGGAAGTACCTAAGCTTCACAGGTACTGCAGATTTTTGCCTAGTTTCTTAAGGAAACAAGACTGATGTGATCATCCAGTATACATTTGTTTTACCTACAGATTCTCTTCAAGTACATTTTGAACTCATTATTTAGTTTCAATCAGATTTAAAAGTGGAATAAGAGTCTTAAATATATTAAATTCCACATGTTTGATGAAAATAAACAGCTGTGTAGAGGAGTAAGACTTTAATTAGGGTGCCCACTATGAGAAAGCCTGCAGCATGAGTTTAATCCTTATTAGACACTGAAGACTCTATGAGAGAGACAATGAAGGAATAACAAACCCCAGCTGTGGTCTCAGAAATCTCCGGTCAGAACTCATGTTCTGTCAGAGAGTAGATAATCCAAGAAAGAAACCAGCTTTTGGAGGCATTGCTCGCAGAATTTCTCCTTTTACTCTATTATTACTTTAGTTAATTATTTTATTAATTTGACTCTGAAAATGTCTAAAGACTCTGTTTGATCCCTATCAACTTCCCCCAGTTTTGAAAGAGCTGAGCAGCCCATCCCTGACCTGATATCAAACCCAGAGGAAACTTTCTCTCTGAAGAGTCATCTGCAGGTCAGCCTGACCAGCCTTCGGAGGCCATAAGCAGCCAGATCGGGCTCCCTGGGGAGGCCAATCCAGCTATGTCCTCCTTCAGAACAGCTCTGAAAGCACCTGCCTCCTCTTTCCCTTAGTGTACAACTATTGCTTGTGGTTACTGTGCTCATCTGCCAAGTGGTCAACCGACCACTGCTCAGTTCCGCTTTGCCTGAAGAGGCCTTCCAAATCCTCTAACCTTCAGGTCTGCTCTGGGGCAAGGATGGAGGTGCCTCTGAGGCTGTGCCAGTGTGCACTGAACAAGTTCAGAGATAATGTAGCAGACTGTGTATGATACTATAGACTACTGGTTCAGAGACTCGCTTGGGATGACAAACACTACACTTTGGTCCTTGTTCTGGGGTTGTTGGATTAAACAGTGCTGGAACCCAGGCCTCTCTTCTCACAGGTAAGCATCCTTTCCTTAAGCTATGGGGTTTATATTATCTTCAGGTTTGCTTTTTAAATATCTCTCATCAGCCCCTTCTTCCTGGTTCCTGTACCCATCTTGCATTATTTTTATATAGTGGCACACCTTCAACATAGGGGTTGCTTAGCATCCTTTCCCAAGCTAGCCTACAGCTTCCTGGTTTTGTCTTTGTGTAAGGAGTAAGGAGAATAATAAGTAATAAGAATTACCTCAGCAGTGGAATTGATATCAAGAACTGAGATCCTGCTCAGGCCTTGGGAAGAAAGAAAGAGTACAGATATCAGTTTTCAAGAGAGAGTTCTGGTGATGACTTCTGCCTGAGGGACAGGACTTAAGACTTATTGTTGTCATTAGCTGCATGTGTCAATTAGCTCTAGGCAGCTTCCTGCCCAGCATGCTGGTTATTTCTGAGCCCATGTTGCGTATGAGAATGCCTGTGTGACGCACGGTTTTGTGGTGCCATTGGAGACCAGGCTGGATGTGCTGTCAACTGGGGAAACGGTGCTGTGTGTCATGCAGTTAGGGTATAGTTATTGCACAGGGCACTCCATGGCCATCTGAGTCTCTACTGTGCCCTGTTGAGTCTGGATCTGTTGTTTACCCATTGCAGTGCAGAAGCGCTGTAGCTCATGCCAATTTGCCCTCTTTCTCAATGCTGTTTCAAATTCTGGAGATAGCTGGGCAAAACTTTGCATGGTGTTGCCCTGCGTGACGATGACATACAAGATCACCTATGCCAGCAACCTTTTAGGTTGAATGAGAGATCTGGAATCTCAGCAGGAGAAGGCAGCTAAGAGTTCAGCACTGTTGGATCTGGCTTTTAGTCCATTTTATTTTGAACCTAACTTTTAGTCTTGGTCATTGACCATCTGTCTTTTCATGCATTATTTTGGGTGTTCTGAAACTCCATATTCTGTCAGTCTTTGTAGTTGTATAATGAACTTAAACCTCCTGTAATTCAACCTGAAGAACTATAAATAGATTTTACTTTGGGCTGCCTTTCATTTTCAGCAAGCCCAGTATCTGTGGCTAACTGATTGCTGTCTGCCTATTTGCTTTTTTACCTCTGAATATAATCAAGTAGGTACCATGTTCTCACTCCCTTCTTGTTTCTGCTGGTGTTCTGCATTCCCATGCAGGGAGAAGTCTGCTCTAGTACAAGTGATAACAGTGCATCTTTTTCCCTGGCACGCTGCTGACTATTCAGAAATGCATGGGTCATACAGTCCTACAGCATCACCTCATAGGTCACACACGCATAGAGGCTCTGCGAGGTGCTGAGCTCCTTTAGTTCCTGCAGGAGCCCTGGTGTTAAAATTTGAGTAGGATGGGGAGCTGGCACTTCAACAGAGAGCCCCAGGGTAAATACTGATCACAAGGAGCACAAGTATGTGGCTTTTCGAATCTCTTCTGGATAATATGAGAGGCTGATGAATGTAATCTTTTTCTCTTTGTTGTTCAACTACCCTTGGCATAAAAATCTTCTCAGGCCTATGGTGTCATGGAGGTGTCTGACTCAGAACAGTGAATAGCATGAAAAATGCGATGTTCACAACTTCTTTTTTTATGCATTCATGCAGAGGAGGTACCTTTAGATTCCTCTGGTGGCTGGTGAAATCTAAACATAAAACAGTTCCCGTCTTTGATAAAGTCAAATATCAGACTCCTGAACTGAGATCAGACTCCGCAGCAGAACATTTAATGTAGGCACACACAACTTTGTTTGTTGTAAGTTTTCTCCCAGGAAAAAGGAGATGATCAGTGGTTTCAAACTGAGCATAGATTTTAATTTCTTAGTTATTTGCCAGGAGGTAGTAGTCACTAATATGTGACTGCACTGTACAAATTACTTCTGTAAAGTAAACTGGTATTTTTACAGGAACGTGAATGAGATACTCAAATTGCATTTGAATAGAATTGGAGCAGCTGACTCCTCAAATCCCTTGTGAAAAGCATGGGCATAGCCTATTACCACTGTACCAGAGCATGTTGGGAACACTAAGGATTGGGATTTTTTTCAGAACCTGAATGCCGTTAAGTTTGAGCCATTTCCCATTCTGTGACAGCAAAACAGATTAATTGTATCTCGGGCTCCATTTTCAGTATGTTTGTCACCAGATTGGGTGAATAGGATCGTAATCCTTCTATTCAGCTGAACTGCAGCTTACTGCATGACCTTTTCAACAAATGTATTTTAATTAGCTGTACGTTCACCTTCTTCCTACTGCTGAAAGCAGGAAAAATGGATTATCGACAGTATAGGGTATTATATATTTAACCTTTTAGGCTGAGAATTTGGGCTGGAGTGAAACCAATCTGTAAGGACAGCTACCAATATTGTACAGGTCAAACGGTGGCTAATTCACAGCTTAATTGTATACACACAGGTGTATACAGTGCACGTCTCTGGAGCCACAAAACGTCTGTGGTAATTAAATAGTCTTTGGAGTTTTCTGTCCCTCCCAGATTCTTCTCCTTCCCCTTTTCTATGGCAGCCTCAAGCTCTGCACCTAAAGGGCACAACAAGGGCCCCTGGTGTGTGATTTGTGCAGGGGTGAGGCAATACATAAAATGTTTTCCTATCTGCAAGGATGTCTAATTCCAGCCCATCAGTAATGTACAGCCAGGCCCAGGGCCAGCTTCTGGTCGGGCAGGTGATTAGAGAGACAGTACTTCAGGACACACTCCAAACAGAACTAATTCATTTTTTTACTAAAATGGGTGGAAATCCCAGAGGAGAGGCCATATTCGACTGCAGGAGCATTGGCCAAGTGCTTCCTCTTCAATCTGCAGCTTTAAAAGGCTTCAAAGGCTTCTTGTTAAAATAAAGAGGATGTTGTTAGATCCCTACCCACTGATGTATTTTGTATATTTGGCCATGGCTTTCTATAAATGTTACAAACATCCTCACTTGAGGGTAGTGGGTCTTATCCACCTCTGTTTTTTGCCATGGCATCCTGCTGGAAAGGACCCTGGAGTGAGTCACAGGCAGCCAGGGACCCTCTTAACTTTTTTGCCCCAGAATTGCTATTTTGACCTTGGGACATTACACCACCTCTCTGACTTTCCCTCCCAGCTTTTATCGGCCTTGTCAGTTCATAGCATAGGCTCTTGCAGGAGGTGGGTTACCTTTACCTGTGTGTCTGCATGCTCCTAGCAAAATGTTGCTGCAGGCAATATAGCTGGTGTGGTACAAATGTATTGTCAGTGCTAATCCAGGACAAACAAGGGAGCAGGCCTGAGTGGTTTGACCTCGACCAAAGAGAGCATTTGTATGAAAAATACAGCATTACATGAGAATTTTCTTTCTTCAGTCCTCTGCATTTCCACACTTTGACCTAAGTTACTGTACCAGAGCCCACACGGGCTGCTCGGAGGTTTGGTAGTTGTGCTGCGGTCAGGCTGAGCTGGGAGGAGAGATGCCAGCTCACACACTGGGGTGGGGTGGGCAGGTCAGCCACGGCACTGCATGCAGCCCTGGACAGCCACGGAAAATGAGGTACTCGCAGCCATGGGTGCTCAAAGCACAATTTGGACCCCAGTGGAGGGGACTGTGAATAGCTTCTGGTTTTCAGGAAACATAAGTGACAAGCTATCAACCCCAGCAATTGGTTTCTATCAGCTTATATTGGTTACATTTTCAAAGCTATGTTCAAAAGGAAAAGGGCAGGAAACATAATGCTTCAATGATACTGCCATTTGCTAGATTCCCTTAATAAGCCAGCTGTGAATAGATGAAATTGCTTTGTGAACCTGCTGCATGAAGCACACGTTCCTTGTAGCTTTCTCATGCAGAGGAATAGCTGCTGAGGTTAGAAAATGCCCAGTGGATCAGCAGAGCAATTCTGACGCCAATACCTCAAGTTAAGGTAACTCCTTTGGAAGGGTGCGAAGGAGGAGTGCATGCAATGAGGTCATTTTGACCTCTCTCTAGCCAGACGCATGCACCTATAGCAGCGATGAGGGCAGGAGGCTAACCCAGATAAGGGAGAACAAAATAAGTGCCAGTTTGATATACGAGTACATACCAAGCTTTAAGCCTGGCTCCTGCCCTTTTCTGTGTGTAATAAATGAAATGACCTTCCAGTTAAAGTGTAAGAGATTGGAAAAGACAAAGCAGAGCAGCGAGGCCCTTTTTCCCAGTGTATACTCACATTAGAATTCTGCTCTCACACTCTTGCAAAGGAAAACTGTAGCTTGAAGAGAAAACAACATAGCATTAAGCCATCCTGGTGTCAAATATTGTAAAAGAAAACAGTTAACGACACTGCATTCTCATTACCAGCTTTGGGTATAATAGCCTCCCTCCCTCAATACCAAACAGGATTTCTTAGTGTTCTTTTGTGCTTAAGTCTCCAACTTGGCAATTCCACCCAGCCCGCTGCTCATAAACTGTAACTCCTTTGTCATTCCCAGGTATTTTCTGTGGTTTTTGCTTTTATTGTGACTCGAAACTATTCTATGACCGAGTTCAATTGTTGTTGTGTGTACAGTGGGTAATGAAACACCTTTATCTGCATCTTTTGGTTCTTTCTTTTATTCTCCCAGCTTAATGACATTACTGTGAGCACCAGTGGGACTGTTATGCAGATGTACTGCATACCGAAGAAGTTGCTGCTTCAGGATGAGCCATTACTTTTTGTTGCCCCCACAGGCCTGGGAAAGATCGCTATTACGAACAACTTCCTGCGACAGTTACCTCATGAAAAATATGTTGTATGTCAAATTAACTTCTCAGCGCAGGCCTCAGCTATAATCTTACCCAGGACATCTTCCTAACGAAACTCGAAAGGTACCCAGAGTTTTAATTAAAATCAAATATGTAATTGTGCTTAGTTTACTCCACAGTGATTATCCACAAAATAACATGAAATGCTCTCCTTCCATTTCTGACAGAATAAATGAAAGCTGATTTGTTTCTCCATGTAATGTTTATTACCGGAGAAACTACACTTTAATTGATGTTGACAAATATTCTGATTTATGGGTTATACAGCACAGCATATAGTCCGGAAAGCACGTCTACTTAACTTTATCTTCTTAGCTGTTTTTGCTTTAGGAAAATGAATCAGCTGCCTGTCCCTGGATATTCTTCAGTCTAAAGCATATTAAAGGGAATCACCAGATTGAGTCCCAACTAGTAAAGAGAGCCATCTGTTAGGGAAAGATCTGAGCAGTAGGCTATATATGGTACTCGCCAACACACGGAGGGCAAAAAGATCAACTGGAAGAATGGCAGTATCCAGGGGATTATATCTAGAAAATGGCTAGCTCTCCAGCATCTAAATCATGCATTTTTAATTCATCGCATGGCAGACAAACAAGTCAAACATTAATTGGCATGATAAAAGGGAGCTCATACCATATTCTGCACCTTTCAGTACGGAGAGCCTCGCTTGCCAGCCAGCCTAGGCAAAACTTGGAACTTTGTATTTGCAAGCACCAGAAATGAGAGCTGTGGGCAACATCACACATCAATTAATGCAAAAATAAATAAATAAATAAAAGTAAGGAGAAAGAGCTGAAAGTGCTCAGTGTGGGCATGAGTCGTTAAGAATGTTATAGATTATATTTTTGGTGTTAAACTTACTGTAATACTTGCAGCTTCCTTGAGCAAACAAAGCTAAGAATTTGACTCAGCTGTAACAAATAGTTCAACTACATAAAGAATACTTTTTTATGCATACTGGAGTTTGATAGATGCTATTATGAAAACTGACAGACTCTAGTGAATGGAGAAATACATCCTACTAACAGTACAAAGGATGAGAAAATGCCATGAGGGTATTTGCCAAGGGGCTCACAAGTCATGAACATTTTCATCTCTGGATAGTCAAGATAAAACCACTTGCTCAATGTATTTTTGTTTTATATTTATATTTTTCTTTAAAATGTGTTTTCAAACTTCTGTCATCAAAGAGAATGTTAAGGTAGTCTAGGCAGGAGATTTGGAATAACTAGACATCCAAAAATGATCAGTCCCAATCCTGGCAAGGTCACCGTAAGCTTGTGCTCTCTGAGGTAGGCAGCTGCACTGTTGTGCTGATTTTGGCTGGGGTAGAGTTAATTTTCTTCCTAGTAGCTGGTATAGTGCTGTGTTTTGGATTTAGGATGAGAATAATGTTGATAACACACTGATGGTTTAGTTGTTGCTGAGCAGTGCTTACACTAAGTCAAGGACTTTTCAGCTTCTCATACTGCCCTGCCAGCAAGGAGGCTGGAGGTGCATAAGAAGCTGGGAGGGGACACAGCCAGGACAGCTGACCCAAACTGGCCAAAGGGCTATTCCATACCATATGACGTCATGCTGAACAAAAACTGGGGAGTTGGCTGGGAGGGCGGGGCCACTGCTCGGGAACTGGCTGGGCATTGGTCAGCAGGTGGTGAGCAATTGCATTGTGCATCACTTGTTTTGTATATTATTTTGCCATTATTATTATTTTCCCTTCCTTTTCTGTCCTATTAAATTGTCTTTATCTCACCGCATCAGTTTTACCTTTTTTTCTATTCTCTCCCCCATCCCACTGGGGGGGGGCAGTGAGCAAACGGCTGTGTAGTGCTTAGTAGCCAGCTGGGGTTAAACCACAACAGTCCTTTTTAGCGCCCAACGTGGGGCTCAAAGGGTTCGAGATAACGACAGATTTGATTGGAATGTGCTAGATGATTTAATTTATACATGTTATTGCTGTTTAGCTATTAATCGGCAGGTTTCTGTGCTTGACATGGGGCTTGCTTGCCTTTCTGTATATTAGAGTTTAGTGCTCGTTAGTGGCTGGTTTGTGCCTTTGCTGCTTGCTGTACTGCTGTAGTGCTGATCATCTTACTGTGCTGTGCCTGGGAACATTCTGATAACAGCAATGGCGATGCGCCTGGGCTAGCAGATGGCCAGGGCATCACTGCTGTTTCTGTGCTGCTGTACTGGACAGGCTGGAACTCCAGTATGAACTTGAGTTGAAGCAACTGTGACCTGTGAATGAGTCCATGTGGGAGCAGGACACCCCGAAGGGTCTGTGGCCATGGATAAGCCCATGCCAGAGCAGGTACATCTCGAAGCACCTGTGGCCATGGTTAAGTCTGTGCCACAGCAGGTATACCTCTGAAGGGATTGTTGCCCAAGAATAAGTCCATGCTGGACAAAGTACACCTTGAAGCATCTGTGGCTGTGGATAAGTCCATGCTGCAGCAGGTACACCGTGAAGCATCACTGGCTGTGCATGAGGTCATGCTGGAGCACCTCAAAGCGTGTGGCCATGGATAAGCCCACGACAGAGCAGGTACTCCCCTGGAGGGACTGCAGCCATGGGTAAGGTCATGTTGGAGCAAGTTTACTTCTGAAGGGACTGTGGCTGTGGGTAAGGCCACACTGGAGCAGGTATATCTATGAAGACATTGTGGCCCATGGAGAAGGCCACGCTGGAACAGGTGCACCTCAAAGCGACTGTGGCTGTGGATAAGTCTATGCCGCAGCAGGTATACCCCTGGAGAGACTGTGGCTCATAGATAAGGCTCCACTTGGAGCAGGTACTCCCCTAAGGGACTGCAGTCTGTGGATAAGTCCAAGCTGGAGCAGGGGCAAGGGGAGGAGTTCATTTCAATGTTAAACCCTATGGTCTGGTCCAAAGGGACCAAGGGTGGAGATTGTAATGGAAATAGCTTTAAATTGTTGTAACCCGGGATTGGAGTTGCATGTTATGGGAATTACTACAGCAGGAACCCCTTGTTGCTAGCCAGGCTAGGAGCAAGGGGAGGAGTTCATTGCTATCTTAAACCCTATAACCTGGCCCAAAGGGACCAAGGGTGGAGATTGTCATGGAAATACCTTTAAATTGTTCTAGCCCGTGATTTGAGTTGCATGTTATAGGAATTACTATAGCAGGAACCACCTGAACCAATAGAGGACAAGCCTTACAAGGAGCAGTACAAGTGCAGCAGTGACCCGACCTGAGCTGGCTTTGGTGCCCAGTAACTCCATGCAACACACCACCTCTCCTGTCCTGAGTGACCACCATAACAGACGGAGCCCAAAGTCATGGACTAAATGAACTCAATGGACATTTTGTGGATATTTATGGACATTTTACAGTCATTTCACAGGGGTGGTCCATAGACTAAGGGAATGATATCTGTGTACTGTATTAAAGGATGGGAAGGGGGGGGGGGGTGGTTAATGAGGATGTATTGAATAGTGTGGGACCTGAGCATGACATAAACAGTATGGCAATAACTAAAACATCCCTGTGTTATCAACACTGTTTCCAGCACAAATCCAAAACATAGCCCAATACTAAAAGGACTGCTGTGGTTTAACCCCAGCTGGCAACTAAGCACTACACAGCCGTTTGCTCACTGCCCCCCCCCAGTGGGATGGGGGAGAGAATAGAAAAAAAGGTAAAACTCATGGGGTGAGACAAAGACAATTTAATAGGATGGAAAAGGAAGGGAAAATAATAATAATGGTAAAAGAATATACAAAACAAGTGATGCACAATGCAAGTGCTCACCACCTGCTGACCAATGCCCAGCCCATTCCCGAGCAGCGGCCCTGCCCCCCCCCCCCGGCAAACCTCCCCAGTTTTTGTTCAGCATGACGTCATATGGTATGGAATAGCCCTCTGGCCAGTTTGGGTCAGCTGTCCTGGCTGTGTCCCCTCCCAGCTTCTTATGCACCTCCAGCCTCCCCGCTGGCAGGGCAGTATGAGAAGCTGAAAAGTCCTTGACTTAGTGTAAGCACTGCTCAGCAACAACTAAACCATCAGTGTGTTATCAACATTATTCTCATCCTAAATCCAAAACACAGCACTATACCAGCTACTAGGAAGAAAATTAACTCTACCCCAGCCAAAACCAGCACATCTGTTTTAGCCCACACTAAAATAGGAATTTTCTCTCAAATGAGGAAAATTCTCAGGAGGGGACTGTTTTCGATTTAGATAAAGTACATATGCAATGCCACGAGAAAGCCAATCCAACTAGAGTTTGTCTTATCTTAAACCAATAGTATGCAAAGAAAGATTGACTAACCTTGAGGTTAAAAAAAAAAGCCTAGTATGGATACATTAAAATACATTTTCCTCCCTTCCAGTACCTCTTCTCTTGGGTCCTGTCCTCATGCTTCCCATCACACACACACACAGTGACTGCCTTGTTCATGACCCAGCATATTCCTAAGTAAAGGTGCTAACGAGATGCCTTACAGGGCTCTGGATAGGCTACCCCTGTGGGTCTGGTTATAAATATAGCACTTGAGCAGGCTCTAGGAAAGTGCTAGTTCAACACAGAGACGGTCAAAAATTGCCAATTTTTGGTTACTTGCATTTTGATTTTCCAGTTCATAAAAATTATTTGAAAAGTCTATCTGTTTGGGTGATGGATTGCAGTGGACTAGCTATGAATTGAGTGAGAACATGCAGATTCTGAAAAATGTAATATATGTCTGGAAAACTGTTAAATATGTAGAAAAAAGTGGCTTTCATGCTCTTTTTATATCTGCTTCTGAGCCAAAAGCTGCTGAAGAACCTGAAATGTGGTGTTCCAAAACTCTATGAAAGAAATGCACTTTTTTTGAATGAGAAACACCAGCTACCCTGCTTAGTTTTATGCACTAGATGAGGTTTCTTCTCTGCTTATGCCTAGCCAGGATCACTCAGGGTTATTTTTTAGAGGCCAGGATCATATTGGTACAACTTGTAGCATAGTTTCCCAGAGTTACTTTGGCCCCCCCAACTGAAGCAGATAGCGAACATTTCAGAAACACTTACTCAGAGTGAGTGAAACTTTAATGTATGCGTCTACAAACACTTCCTGGGAATGAAATAAAACTGTAGTACAGATGTTGCAGAGCTTCATTTTAAGGTTTTCAGTTGATCACAGAGACTTGTAAAAGCACAGAACAGAGAAACTATTCTTGTAAGAAAGGTCATTGTTTGTATTTTATTAACTTTTTATTACTAAACATCTGCCACTAAATTGGAAGACCCAGCACAAAGCACGTTGCATTTTATGGTCAAATCAACACAATCTAGTGTAGTGAAAGTCAATGATGGAATGACACAGCACCCAACTTGGTCCACATGTATAGGTGGCTGTCATTTTGAGGTGGGTGCTGTGAAAGTTAGATATGTGGAAACACAGGTAGCAATTTGGGAAATGCAGCCTAGATGTTATGAGAAGGCTGTGGGTGGTCATGGCATCAGGGAAACCCCCACAAAACATCTCCAATGCAGATGTTCGTGGGTGAGGACCAAGGGGAGCCCGGGTAGGGTGCAGGGCTCTCCTGGGGGCACAGAAGTATTGGAGTAAGATAAAGGAAGCCAAATGAATACAGATCCAGACAGTCATCGGATGAGACCAGGGAGGAGGGAGGTGGTGGCCCCAGAGGAGGGAGGAGGAGGGAGTCAGTCATACATGGTTTTCAGGCAGAGCGGAGGCAGCAGGAGGGTGTGACAGCAGTGCATGGTATACCTTCAGCGTAACAAACACTGCCAAATTGCCTGATCAAAGAGGCGCTTAAGTTACATACAGCACAAGGCAACTTTCTGGTCTATAAAGAAATCAGCTAAAGGAGAACCCATCCTGGATCTGTCAGAGTGATTCAGTCAGTGATTATTTCAGTGGAGTATTTGATCAAATGACTCAAACTTCCAGGCATTTTGTCAACTGACTGAAAATGAACACCAGACGTCTGACTACATGCCTGAAGTCACGTACTGAATTAAGCAGTCAAATAAATAAGGGGACTAACAGCGCACAGTGTGCTCTCAAAAATGAGATTTCTTTCATCCCCTGATGACAAAGATTGGACTGCCCTTCTTTGAACTGGTGGGGGAGGAAGGACACCCTATACTTCTTTGCCCGTGTCTGCTTGGTTTGTAACTTGTCCAAACCCTCTGCTGAAGGGCAGTGAGGAGGAAGCGAGGGCTGCAGTGTACCCTCTTCTGTGTCAGTCAAAATACTCTGGCCTGGAACATGAGATGGGGAAAGGTGCTCTTCAGGGGCTGGAGAAGCGACTTCATCTTCTTCCGTGGAGCTTTTCTTGTGCTGCCTCTCTCTCAGAGCAGATTGCATTTACTCACCTGCTGGAGCAAATATGGGTTGAGCAATTTTTGTAGTTTGATTACAGCTTCTGTTTTGAAGTTCTTTGCCTGAGCTGTTTCACCATTCCTTGGTGACCACATTTAATTAATTCTTGAAAAAAAGAGGTAGATCTTTGCCAAGTAACTTCTCTCACAGACAGGGTCTTTTCAGGGTGTACACTTAGGCCCCTGAGTGGAAACTTAGCTGCTTGAAGCAATATTTTCCATCAGGGCATATAGGCAGGTTGCACTGTTAAGCACATCACTTCACGCCTGGTTGGGGAATGTGAAGTGCTGTACTGAAAGGCAAGGAGCGAACCAGCACTTTTCCATGCTTGTCTGCACAGCCCTCTGGTGAGCGAAGGGAACTCCAGATCCAAGTTCTCCCTGGAGAGCTAGTGATTAACGCAAACCTTTCCTGTGCTTCCTCCAGGAGAGGGATAAAGAAAAGAGACTGTCCTTACCAGCATTGCTGGGCCCATCGGGCACTGCCGGAGCTGATGTGTGCTGCTGGCCCAGAGATGCAGCCTTACGAGAGATTAGAATATAAGGGAAGCTTTGTGGCAGATTTCCCAACATGCAGAAATCCAAAAAGATACTTCGTGAACTGGAAATGAAACATGTCTGTTGTTGGGAAAAGACTTTGCTTATCTAAACATATTCCTGTGGATTTGTTTTGTGCTCAGCTTCAAGCAGGAAAGAGCTTGCAGGAACCCTCTGAACTCCCAATCCCTCTTTTCCTTCGATGCAAGGAAACTGCCTGAGAATCTGTGGCTGTCCAGCTGTTCCACACAGAGTAAAAATGACCTGCTCTGAGTACTGCAGGCAGTTCCTTTCATTGGCAGAGAGAAGCCCCTCACAAATGGCATCCCGTTGGTATTTCTGCAGGGCTCCCTCATCCAGAAGGTTTCAGAACAGATCTTACTCATCTATATGAGTTACCGCTTCCATTTATTCCAGGCAAGAGGCCTAAGTTAAAATGGAAATTAATGTGTTTGTTAACTTCCCTCTCATTTATGATTGTTAGCTTTTTTCTTATGCACAGTGTATATTACAATGAATTAAAAAATAATAATAGCTAATCATGGCCTGGCGGGGATTTTTAATGGATTTAATTTTTCTCTATCGTGCTTACATGTAATCTCTAATGTTCAGTGTTTTATGGGCTTGTTATCACTCTAGTAGTGCTTGCAGAGTGTGCCTGGAGTGCTTGCAGAATAACTGCGGGAAATACAAGCTCCCCCAAGACCAACAGGTGCTGGTTCCCTTTCCCAAGCCAAGCAGCACATGTCCTGTGTCTGGATGGCTGATTTAGCATGATTCACATCATAGGGGTTTTTGTCTTTCCCACAACCACTTTGAGGGAAGGGAGCATTTAACGGAATGACTTACATCACATAATCGGTAGGTGGCCTGGAAACATGCTCAGGCTCGGCCCTTGAACTGCCCTTGTTGTGCTGAAGCTGACAGACTCTGCATGCTTTTTTGTCAAAATGAAAGGTGGCTACCTTTCATTACGTTGTGACATATTACATAGGAAATTATGACATTATTACACGTGAAAGGGTAGAACCTGAACGTTGCCTATGTGGGTATGAGTGATGTACATGTCAGCTGCGCAGGGGATCAGGACCGGCTGGGGTTCATCACTCTCCCCACACAGGTCCTGCCACTGCCTGGGGGGGTTATTTAGGTTTCGCCACTCAGCTTCTTCTTATAAAGCATGAATCCATTGTAATGCTCCAAAACAGTGAGGATTGTTGGTCCGTGCAGTGCAGGAAGCACTGTTGCTATGGTAACCAGTCCCGTATCATTTTTTGTGTGTTTCTGTAATAAAAAACAATATATATATATATGCATTAGTTTTATTAGATTATTGTACCTTCAAAAAGCATTGCTCAGCTTTTTACCTCAGAGTCAACAGTTTAATTTCAGACTGGGTCGGTACCAAAATGATGGTCATTAATATTCCAGATGCTTTTTTGGTGGCCTTTGTGAATTTACTGATGGTCCCAGCTCAATAGATAGTGACAGGTGTCTACACTATTAGTGTCTACTACAATTAGCACTAATTGGTACCTCTATTGGCAGCAGAGGTTGGCTAGGGATTTAATGGAGATGAGAGATGAACATGCTCTCCCTGTGTTTCCCCCCTTCTTTCCCCAAATATAGAGCAAAACACATCTGAAATAAGTCCTCATGGTCAAAGTAAAGAAGAGAGAAAGTTTCAGTATTTATTACTTGGTTTTTTCCTGAGTGGTGGTTTAATGGTAGCATTCAATCTCTGAGACTTCTAATTTGGCACTTCTCAGGTGAAATTTTCATTACTAGCCTAATTTTTTCCAGGTGCACTTCTGCAGCTGCAATGTATTGTGCCATAATTTAGCACCTGCAGTTCTTTCTAACAGCAAGAATTTCCAACCAGGAAAACAAAGGTTGTGTCCAGCCTTGATTTAAATAAATAAAATTTAAAAGGCAACCGCATCATGAAAAGAGCAACAACAAGCTGCTTTTAAAGAAGGTTTAATCAAGCAAAAGCGTTAGTGATACAATACTCTTTGCTGATAAGCATTAACAAAAAGAGGAAGGAATCTCTGTGTATTGCATTTTAAAGGCTTTTCTACAAGACTCTTCGTTTGCTTAATTGCTACTTCCCTTTGTAGAAAAATCTCCCCCATTTGTTAATTTGTTTCTTTTCTTCTTATGCCTGACAAACAGCTCTAACCATGTTAAATTGTTTGCTTGTGATAGGGGAAAGGGTTTTTTTATTTATGCCTGTGAAGTTAGTTGAAAGCCTTAGAAATGTGAAATTTATAGCAAGTTCAAAACAGGTGAATTACACTCCAAGTAAGTGTTGGCAGCTCTTTATCTTCTCCTTGTTTTCCATATTTAATTCCACCCTTGAAAGATGGAATATGCATCATTTCCCCATCGTCTCTCTCTGGTTCACATTGAGTGAAGTGTTTTGAATTAATTATGTTAAATTATTAATAGCTCAAGATTTGAAAACATTACAGGATTTGAGTAATGTTTTATCAGGCAGTAGCTGTATGATAATTCTGACGTTTTCATACAGTAGAGTACACTTCCAGCTGATAGGTAAAAATTATGACTATATGCTGGAAGCACTGAATTCAGTTCATTGTGAAGCATAATAAGGTAATGAACGTTTAAGCTGCATATTAGGAAAAAAAATGCCTGTTAATGAATAGACTCCAGGAGAAACAATGAAAGCAGCATTTCTTAGGTCATGTAAAATGAACTATACAGAAATATAGAATACAAAACAGCTCCATATTGGTAAGGACATGAATGACATAAGCAGCCTTTTCTGCATCTAATTCCTGTGATTCTCTGGTACAAAATATTATCTGATATATCACCTCTATCTGTCAGTAATTAACTGATGGCAAACTAACAGTTCATTTGTCAGGGAAGGAAAAACACGCTTAACACTAGGCCCTCAAAACAAGGCATAGAGCTGCTGGAATTATTATAGCATAGAGGGCCAAATACAAAGTTTATCTTCTGTTAAATCTCCCCGACATTTTAACTAGGGCTATAAAATAAATGGTCATCTAAATCAAGCTGTATTAATTTCAAGTATTATTTTGAACCTGTTTTATGGCACTACAACCATCCAACAGTGTTTAAGGGAGAGGCGAGACAGCTGACAAAAGACCCAAGAATTAGTTCTATAATTATTTGCACAGGGAAAATGGCTTCTTTCCACATTCAGCCCACAGTGTAGTTCTTGATACATTTCATTGGCCTCGCGTAATAAACCCTGTGGAGGAATTAAAGAGCCAGGAAATATAGGTTAGACTCACAAGACAGACACTGGCACTTAGCGCTTATTTCAGCCCCCCGGCACTTGCAGTCCGCCTCCCCTGTTCTGCCTCCGGCTCCCCAGCTGCCTGCGCTTCCCCGGGGGGGAGCCAGGAGACCCAGGCCCAGGGCACCCCTCCAGCTGGGCAGGGATTGATGCCATTTCTCAGGAGAGCTGCCCTACCTAGGACATTTTCCTGGGGTTGGCACAGTTCCTGTTTCTTGTACCAAGCAACAAGCTATTATATGGGCCAAATGAGAAATGAGAGCAGAGGGGTGCCTAACTTTCCTTAAAAAAGTGGGATTTCACCTTGCTCTGATACTTGCAGTCTCCTGGTGGGTAAGGTCCTTGGATGGTGGCGGTGGCAGGCGGCGGCTCTGAACCTGTTCTTCTCCCCACTGTATGGAGAAACCCTGAGCATCCAGCTTGGGGCTGTGATTTCCTTAAGAAGGCAGAGTGCCTAAAAGCTGTGTGCAGCATGACCTAAATCTTCCCTGTGGATCTAGAACCATCTGAGTAACAAGCCTTAGTGTGAGAGACAAAATATGTATACATCTGTCCCCATATATCTAGCCATAAAGAGTTGTATTTCCTAAGGTATTTAGACATCTGTTGAGTCATGTAACTGCTAGAGTGATTTTCAAATGTACCTTAGTAGGTTTGACAGCCAGTTCTTATTTCAAAGAGTTATTTAGACAGCCAGCAAGATTTTCAAAGCGTTTCTCTATTTCTCTGAGTATTGCATATCTACTGAAAACCCAGCCCATGGTCTTTTGCAGGGAGAAGCATGATGATATTCATGCATCTATAACATTAAAATACCCATTCACTGACCATTTTATAATATATTCTATAAGCCTTGGCATCTGATTCAGTTCTCGCAAGGACTCCTGCAGGACTGGGCTTCACTAAGATGACCTATGTCTTCTCCAAAAGAAGCAAATCCTTTACTCCTCCTCCAGCCAGTAGGTTTTCAGGTTGTTTCACCACTTTCACTCTTGGTAGCTGGTACTTCAATACTGCCTCCTGTCCTTGCATTGCCCGACTCTCCTGTCTCTTAAGTATGTTAGACATTTCCCAGGGACTCAGCACAACAAGTCCAGCTGGAGTAGAACCAATGTCTTATTTTTGACTCCTTAGTTTACCTAGTACCCACGCTGGAGCACAGTTTCGTTTTGCTGACAGCCCAACCAGGTACTTTTCAAGGGAAAAAAAGGGGGAAAATTCTTGCGAGGCCTATAATTAAAATTTGTTGTCATACTACATACTGAAATGCAGGGTGTCATACCTCAGCTCTCTTCCATTTATGCTGTTATTTCAGAGTGTCACAAGTGTTCGTGGTGTAATCAGGATACAGACTGGTAGAACTGAAGCAATCTGCTCTGTAGTTGCCTTTAGTTCAAGTTCGCATTGTCTTGTAATTAGCTGGAGTGAATGCGGCTCCCCAGCAGCACACTGCGCACCGTGACATGCTTTGGAACGAGGCACAGGGCTGGAAATAAAAGCGTTTCACTCAGGGTGCCAAAGTGCCTACTGTAGGTGCAACACCAAAATTCGCTTATTATAATCCCTCTTGCCTAATTAATTCTATTGATAGCCATTCACATTCATCAGAGTTTTGCTGACAGTCTTTAACAAAGATTTTTTTCTTTTCTTTTCCTTTTTTTTTTTTTTTTTGTTTAAACTGGAATAGTTTTATTAGCTTGTTTACTTCAGAACAACGTGCCACCTTTGATTAAACTCCATGTGGATTTATAACTATGTCCTCCCCATGTTTCTGTGACCTTTACGGCACATCTGATAAAAATAAAAGGTCATGGATTCCAAAAGAACTGGTTCTAATAATAATGTCAGGCAGGCTCCCCTGAAAGTGTGTGATTTCCCTTCCTTCTTTCTTCTCTTCTTTTCTTCTCTTGCTCTCTCTCTCTCTCTTTTTCTGCTTTTTCAAAGTAAGATGAAAATTAACATGAATAGAATTAATGGTTTAATTTTGCAGGAGAAAGAAGAGGGTTTACAGTGCTCCACTGGGGAAAAGGGCTTTTGTCTTTGTTGATGACCTAAACATGCCTGCCAAGGAGAAATATGGTGCCCAGCCTCCCATTGAACTGCTGCAGCAATGGATTGACCATGGCTACTGGTTTGACAGGTGCAATAAATATTAATTAGTGTGCTTGGCTACAAAGGAGTAATGATATACACTGTTTCTCTGAAGCGTTAAATTGTAGTGTTAGTCTTTTATAATTCCTCATCTTCTCAGTCACAACAGGAAAACACTCTGAGTTACATGACTCCCTGTATAGGAAAAGGAATAAAGGCTTATATGTTGCAGTGAATTACAGCATGAGAAAGGCAAGCCTACATGGGAGAGAGGCACAACGTGCATTTTCGTGTTTCTGAGAAAACATCATCAGTATTTAAGCCAGCACAAAACAGTTTCAAACAAATTTTTGGTTCTTGGTTGTTAAGGACTAAAACAAAATCATTTGTCTTTCAGTGAATGACTTTGAGGTTAAAATGCAGTTGAAGATGCTTTTCTAACATGCAGTCAGTGTTTAGAGGAAAAGTGTGTAATAGACTCAGGCACTTTTCTGCATGATTCATGTTAATACCGGTTGTTAGAAAGACTTCAAATCCTCCCTTGATTATGTCTCATATGTCTGAATGTAAAAGAAGCTTCTGTTGTTTAAGAGCAAACCTAGTTAATCTGCAGCTTTAAAAAAATCTAGATTTGAATAGAAAAAGTAAAATAGCACCGAGCCATGGATGCTCCATTCCAGTGCTCAATTATTAGACAAAAGTAACCATACTTTATGATACACTTAATTATATACACCTAAGGTATAAAGCAGCTGCACTTTTACCAAAAGAATGGGCCATTAATTAAGAATTAGTGCTTCTTGTATGTTTTATTATTATTATGGTTCACAATTATGCTTAAACCAGTCATTACACACATTACTGTACTGAAGATCTTGTTTTCTAGTAATATGTGTTTAACATTGTATTGCAACTTTACATGGCAGTCTCAGCCTATGTTCCCTCTGTGCTTTTCAAAAGAGAGGCATGAAAGTTGGCAGGTAGTGTCTGCATTTCAATTGGAACTCCTACCTTTCTCTTTATGCTTAACCAAATAAAATAAAGGCTTCAGCTTTTCTGTAGTACTTTACAAAAGAGCAAGGAAATAAAAGGGGAGAAATGTGGGTGTTTTCAAGTCTGATGTTTTCTCAAAACTATAGAATATTTCTTAATATTTTCAAAGTGAAATTGCACTAGAAGCTTAAAGCATTAGGTAGAATCTTTTTATCATTTTATACTGAACTTGGGAAATAGTGATTGAAATGCATGTAATTTTCCTGCTCCAAAATCCCTCGTCTTCTAATGAATACAGCAGAATTTCTTTCCTTTTAGGAACATAAGGCTTTTCATTGTCAGAAATGTTCGTACTACCTATCCTCTGTATAAACCACGAGACGGAGGTTGGGAAGAAGCAGGTGGGGACAATGAGAAAACAAACTCATGCCATTTTAAATACAAAGGTTTTGCTCCTTTATATACTCAGAATTACTTCTGCTTGTGGGTGCACCTTGTCACTTGTCAGCCTGTCTGGATGAGCAATATACACAGAAAGAACAATTCGAGGAAGACGGTCTTCGCTGGATAAACAACTAAGCATTAGTTACCTGGAAGGCAAGAAGACTGGCATGTTTTTTCCCCCAATGACAGTCTATAACAAGCAAATATTTGCTGATAATGTCTGACAATATAGCCACAGGAAGAAGCAGCTGAGGTAATTCGAGGTAGTATCCTTTACTGTCAGAGGGATCCATGGCTTTCTAAGGTGATTAAACTGTTGGTGGCAAAGCCATTGAGGATGCTAAATAGGAAAGATTTGCTAGTAAAAGACCCACTACTGCCTCAGAGCCTGCTTTCTGTCACGCTATCTGCATGGTTACTGCAGACAACGAAAAAGGTTCCTGATTTCATGCTGGTAAGAAGTCCCAAGAAAATCGTGCTCTTGCGTTTGCGTTGTCTGTCAGCCCCTACTCCCTGACAACTCATGAACCAGTTTTGACACAGCTATTGCAGTCTCAGAGATGTAAAAGCATCCTAAACACACGAGGTGTGACCCCAGTGAGGGAAGGACAGGAGTGGTGCAGGAGCAGGCCCAATGTGTAGTGTGCGGTGGGGTATTGGTGTGGGAGGGCTGTGGGGGACACGCTAGGGAACCTGAAGCTGTAGTGCTGCATGAAGGGGTGAAAGTTCCCTTGGTTTCCCAGTCCATGAAACAAGTTCTTTTTAATAATAAATAATCAAGAGAGCTTTGCAACTACTTGCCTGGACAATCTGCTTCATGGCATATTTTGACTTCTCTACTGGTCTAAGGCCTTCTATAAATTTCAGTCCCCTAAAGTTCCCCCCTCCTCCAGACTGCTGGAGCCCAACATACCAAGCTCTGCACTCAGACTACCTTGAACGTGCCCAGATACCTGCATTGGAGGGAAAAGCAAATGGTGTAAACTCATTCATACTAGAATTATCCAACATGAAGGCTCCTCAAAGAATTCCCAGCTGGATGTGAGTAGCTCCATCACCTTTGCGCTACCCGAACAGAGCGAAGGAGCAGCAGCCAGGAGCTAACATCTGACCTCTGGAATAGCTCCCTCTGGCAGAAAACCATGGTTGAGGGTCCTTTGGTGAAGATTCCCTTCATGGCATGAGGAACATGGCACCCTTTAAAGGGGATCATGAACTGCCAGAACGAAGCAACAAACAAGACTCACTTTCTTACAACTAAAGCTGTTATGACTTTTAATCTCCTTTCTGGGAATTTGTTTAAAACCTGTTGCGAACCCACAAGGTATACTTGTGTTTGCTCATCTAGGTTTATTTGTTTGCGTCTGTGTGTATCGCATTCAGGTCTACTGGGGATATGCCTTGAATACGCTAATGAAATGCTTTGACGAACACGTAGATGCCCTGTGCAAACGAGGTGTGGGAGGGGGAGTCACAAGTGCACTGATGAGGGAAGGAAGATCTAAGCTTAGTTTTGGATGAGGAAGCCTTGCTGGCTGGAGCCACACGTATCACCAGCAGAAGACAGGTGTGCTCCACAGGAGAAGCAGAATAAATCTGATTCTGAGCAGTATCATCATCATTTTGTACCCACAGCACATTCGTCCCCGTGTTCATTTGTGCATCTGTTGTATACTTAGGTTTTTGTATTCCAGCAAGCCTTAAGTTATGTAAGCGGTTGCATGTCTACACCTAATAGACCATATGTTACAAAATGGCTCTGAGGTGGCAAAATAAGAATGGGCTCAACATGAAGCAGAAAGCTTAACTGTACTAGGAGTGGAGAAATGGAGGGGACGTGTAGCAATAAAAAAGAACAAATCCTGCCTTAAGATACATACTGAGAGGCGGGTAGCTTTTCCCATGATGACACAACCCTGTTATTTCCTGATGCTAGAAAAAAAAAGAAAGAAGAATTATCACTTGTGTGAATCTCTCTTTCTCTCTCTTCCTCTCTCCCTTGTCTTCCTCCCCATACATGGGCATCGATTGCTTTATTTACCAATACTGTCCCTGAGGAAAGACTGTGTTAAAAAGGTCAATTTTAAATGCAGTACAGCTCAGTCTGATTTCTTTCAGAAGCAGGTCCTACAGCCAGTGCTTGGCCAGACAGTCTTGTGTCCTCAATTTACATTGGTTTAAAACTATGGCTTTTCAGTGGCGCAATTCTAGTGATCAGTGAGAAACTTAGTGAATGTGTTTCTTAGATGGATCAGTCCTGATTTTGGAAGTTTTTTCATTAAAGGACTTGGCCTTTGAACTTGGTGTGAAGGAATGTGTGATCGGAGAATTTTATAAAGAAAGGTGAGCTGTGCTCACTTGGCCGTTTGTAGATCATATGGGCGGTTGAATTACTGGGCTGTTTGACTCAACCTATCTGAGATAGTCATGTTCAGCTCCAGGTAGACTAAGAATCTGTGCTCCCTCCCGGGGCAGGCAAACAGATGGACAGCAGTTCTTGCTGGGGATGAGCAAACAAAAGTATGTCAGCCAGGCAAAGACAACAGAAGGATTTCGTCACCACTTTTCTTCCATCCAGGTAACCCATAAGACCCAGAAGATATTGCACGTTTGACAAAGGTCAGGATTCTGGCACATTTTGTGTAGTATTTTCTGTTCCTGTAAATATCACACATGTTTCCTGGATTAATCAAAAACCAGCTGCTTCATCTGTCCACTACCTGTTTCTAACTGCTTTAAGAAGAAAGACACATGCACATCTCTCTCTCTCTCTCTACATATATATGTATGAATGTATGAATATACATAAATATAGCTAATACAGTATCATACAGATAGCAAGTAGATCTGTGGATGTTTATGCCATTTTACGTAGATATGAACACAGTTGGGAGCCAGTCCATCATGTGGGGCTTTCCATCATACCAGTTGTTCATCAAATCAGCACCTTTTCTTTCATTTATGTCATTAGAAAAAGTCTCAGCCTTCTCCATGCCCATTGCTCAAGAATCCTGTGACTTTGGCTGTTCGAACCCTGAAGACAGCAGCAGAGTCTAACCCAGATATCGCTGCAGGCTGTTCATTTTTGTAAGGGATGGAAAAATCCGAACTCACCAGCCATGCTGGATGAGGACAAGAGGTCTAAAGCATTACAGTTTGCATTACAGACCTGTGTGACTGTACTCTGAAGAGTCAGGCAAGTGCCACTCTGCACTGCTGTCAGGTCTGAGCCTAAGGGCTGACTGCCTGGGCTGGCCCCACTGATGTTCACTTGAAGTAGCTTGAAGCTACTGGAAGGGCAGTCATGGCAACACAGGGCTTTGCATGGGCTTTGCATGAGCTGCAAATCCTGCCTGAAAATCTGTGCAAATGCTTAGTTGTCTGTGCCAACTTGTCTGTGCTGCTTGTGCTGTCCCGTTAAATAGTATTACCCAAACTAACGCATTTAATATGGGTTCAAGCATGTCTCTGGAGACTGTAGTCACAGCAGTGTCTGTGGAGGAGAGCACTCCTAAGGATGTACACATCTGGGGCTGGGGTTTCAGTTCTGCTAATGAACAAAAAAGGTCATGAAATGTGGAAAACTTGGGTGGAGATTGGCTGACTTCTCTGCAACTTTTCATCTCCTACATCCTGTCTCTATGCCCATTGCTCCTCTGTTCCTACCCTGCCAATTTTCTCCCTTGTTTCCTTTCCAACCTCTATTTTTTAAAAATGAACCCCCTGAGTCACACTTTTTCAATTTTAGATATAACATTTCATACCCTTCTATCTCAGGTGGTTCTGAGAAGTCATAGACATGTGAAACCAACAACACTTGGTCCCTGGCAATTGTCCCTACCTTCTCCAGGCTGAACTCAGCCCAAAGTGTTAAATCCCTGATGCAGACAGAGAAAATGAGTTGAACTACCTGCAAAAGGACTGTTGCAAATGGTTTGGCTTCTCTGTAGGGCACTGGGAGCAGGCACAGAAGGAGAAAACATCTTCCCCTTACTCCTCACGTGATAGATGGTATGAATCTTGCTAGAGCAATAAAATATTCTGGCAGCATCTGAAGATGCATTACAGGGTGTATCATTTATTATTTCTTCATACAGTCATACTTATCATGAGATTATAAAGTTAAATTTATGTATATCATATTTTGAAAATTGCCAGAGCCAACTGTGTGGGCTATTTATACTTGATCTATTAATGAGAGAACTCACTTGGCAGGCACAGAATAAGAAAAGAAAAATATGCTTCAGTCCTTTCTTGAATTCTAGGTTTTGGAGAGTATTTACATGTAGAAAAGTTTCAGAGATTGAATCTTTTTAATCCCCCATCACCTAACGCGTTATTTTAGAAGGGCGGGAAGGAAGAGAGGACATCATTCTTCTGTTAATCGCAATCGCCCCCTTAGAAAGCTAGTTCAAACTGTGCAAAGGACAGGAATGGGGAGGCAAGGTTCAGCTCAGAAACCCCTTTCTTTCTCTTGATTTGTACCTCGCCATTGCGCTTGCGAAGTCTTTGTGCACATCACACAGAACACCTCCGAGAGGGAACCGTATAATGGAAGCAGATGCATCTCTGTGGATTCCTTAATTGGTGATTTACAGGTTTGAATGTACTTGTCCATCACTGCCTATCATGATAGAGCTTATACAGACCGTATGAGATTCAGCTGTGTCTTTTTCTTCTGCCCCTCTTCTCAGTGGCCTTATCACACACAAATCCTTCCTTACATGATGCAAGATGACACTCTTTCTATGTGCTGTCCTGATTGATTCTTCAGATAGCTACCAGGCAGTTACTGACTGTTTCTTCCCCTCAAATGCAGCCCCCAAAGGGCCCCTTGGTCCTTCACACACTCAGTGCAAAACTTTCCATGGAGCCTAGGCAAGGATCCTAGCTGTATTTCTCTCTCTCCTTCTCTTGCTCTCAAATTCTTTCAGTTTCTGTAACATATTATACCCACCACTCCTTGAATGATAGTTACTTCCCACTATATCTTACTGTCACTCCACGGTTTGAAAACACAGACTCCTGGAGGTCACCAATGAATGAACAGAGTTTAAAAGTTATGTATAAAATCCAGAATTGTTGTTTCTGAAATTACGGTTTCAGAAGTGCTAGTCTAACATTTTGGGAGTGTTGCTATTTCTACACCTTACATCAGTGCTCTTGGAAAACAGCATCTACATTTAACAGAAAATTGACATAGGCAAACAAGACCATATCTTTGGCCCTATCACAATTATTTTAGTTCTATTACTCATGGAATAAGACCGTCAGTGTCAGACATTTCTAACAGCAAAGAAAGTTCTTGCCAAGAAATTAAGGTGATTTTTTTCTAGAAATAAGGACTTTTTAAAAGAAATTAAAGCCAATCCTGATAAACAACAGAATTCACTAACCTTTTCTATTGAAAATTCTGAAACATAACTGATGTTATTTAGCTTTGGTTTATATCATCATTTTATTCTATTTAATTTTTTAAAACAAAATGCTCTATATTCATATTGTTCTTGTAATACCTGCTGTTTATTTCTCAGTCAGAAGTGCTCCCAAACTCAATAGTATAATTATATATAGCCTATAGCCATCATGCAACTCACATTTTGAGTCAGGGCCTTGTTTACCTTCTCCAGTGTGTTTTCATCTTCAGCTTGGGAATATTTCAGAGACAAAGAAGGGGATTGACTATGGAGAAAGGTTACACTTTGATAATTTTCTGTTGAAATGAAGTATTCTTGCTCAGAGGGTAGCCAGCTTAAAAAAGCCAGTTCACTTGCAGCCTCATAGCATGGTGGGGGATTTGAATGAGCCTTCCTAGGGATGAAGGAGCCCAATGGAAAGCCATGAAGGACAGGTTTATTTCACGGCCCAAGAAGAGAAGGAGGCAGGAGGAGCCCCAAGGATGGAGGAGAAGATGCCTCCTGAATGCTTTAAAAGAGCCTGACACTTTCGATTGGTAAGGAAACTGAATCAGGGAAAAGCAGGTAGGAGTTTGACTATTTTGCATGTATGTGTTTATTCCTTGTGCAGTCTTGATGTATAAGAGCAGCGGGGTTAGAAGCCTCTGCAAAGCCTGTTGGACTTTTTGATTATAACATTTGTGGAGAATTAAATGGCAAATCAAAGAGCCTGCGAGGCTTGAATATTGGTAAAATCCTGGGTTAAGCAGTGAAGGGTTAAGCAGTGAAGAGGCTATCAGTGTGGCAGTCACACCCCAGGTCCCTACCTCTGTAAGGGGCAAAAGGGAGCCTGTGCAGAGGAAGCCTGACAAGGAGTCAGAAGACAGGGAGTTGCCAAGCGCAACCAAAGCAGGAATCAACATTTCCATTCATTTTATTTGTAAATTCTTACAAATTAAATTTGTAAGAAAAGAGCATTGCTCTCTCAGCCTCATTCAGGTTTTGCTGCCCCTCTCTCGCTGCTCTCTGCCTCTTGCTCCAGTAGGTTGGGGTGACGCTCAGACTGTCAGTGGCATCAGGCAGCACCGCGTTTCAGATCACAGCGGCGACCCTCTGTCTTCTGCTTTTTTTCATGTGTGAATGGAGCCATGCGATTCTCTCACAGCAAGTCATGAAGAAGCTGAACCACCAGATGGACCAATCTAGCACCAGTCACGCTGCACTTTTCTAAGGCTCAGGCTTCATCCACTTCTGCCCCCCCATCCCACCCGCCTTAGGGTAGTAGCTTTATGAACTGGAACAAAAATGAGATGAGGCTTTCAAGCCTTCTGACACTGCAGTACAGGCTCTTTCCTTGCCCACTGCACATTTTTTGGTTGAAATTTAGCAGCAGTTTTTTGGAGAACAGAGTTTGAGCTCTGTGACATGGACACATTTCAATGACTTAAGATAGGCAACACATTGCTGCTGTGGCAGCAGGGAGAAAGGGAGAGGAAAAGAAAAGTTGAGCTGAGCAGAAAGGAAAGAGACAGTGTGTTGACAGAACTACTGCCAAGGCTGTTTAAACAAAATAAAAGAAGCAAGCAAAACAAAAGCAAGGGAGAAGTACTGATTTTCAAGAGGGAGCCTGCAAATTGTTAGTAACCCAGGGACTAAATCTCTGCTCTGTTAGTCTGGTGTAGCTGTGGGTGCTGGCAGTGGCAAAGGCACCTAAGCAAAGTTCCAGAGGAAGGAGTCAGCTCCAGTGTACGAGCAGAGGGAAAGGGGGCTGCTGGGCTGGTGCAAACACTGAGGAAATGTTGCATGTACGGACTGTCCCGTGCAGCTGTTACTGCGTGGTACAAAGGAATGGCCTTTTGGGGGGCATAGTGCCCATCTCGGAGGACAAACCTGGCTAAAGCACATTCTCCTGGGGTGGTGGGTCTGCCTGTCTGGAGGCAGGCAGGAGGACTGGAGACAGCAATTTATTCCTCTAATGTTTTTCCTCTGCCTCTTTGGCAGACCAGAGATTAGGCCTGTTCCAGTAATTTCTCTGAGAATGCAAATCTTAATTTGCTGTTTGTTAAATGCTTAACTAAAGTCTGAGGTCATTATTTTAAACTCAAACTGTTAGAATAAACACCGTCAGGCACCCATTTGCTTTAGAGAATAGCTGTTCCTGACAGCAGCGGAGATGCAGACAGTTACCTTTTAGTACCAGGCTGTGAAAAGCTCACCCCCCAGCCCAGCCCCCCCACTTTCATTTGCAGTAAACAGCATAGCCTGTCCTTATTTTGTGCTATGACTCTATTCTGCTTTCTGAGGTGCACTTAATAGCAGAGGGATAGCGTGGGGTGCTTTACACTGTCCATTAAAGAGAGTTTGTGGCGGGAGAGCAGGCAAATTCATTGGGTTTGGGGGTTTGGCAACGACATGATAAAAAATTAAGTCATTTTTGGTTTTGATGTAGGAAGACAGGGGTGTGGTACGAGTCAAGGACATGCTCTTGGTTGCAGCTATGGCCCCTCCTGGTGGTGGAAGACATACAGAGACTCCTCTGTCTCCCTGTCGTTTTTTGATGTGATCGCCACAGATTCCTTCCCTAACGAAAACAGGACAAGTATCTTTCCATGAGGAGCTGACTGAGCATTTTGATGCGGAGTTTGACGCTTTTCTGAAAGCGTATCCAAGCTTAAAAGCTTAGTAACTACGTATCTTGCCTTCCCTGCCCGTATTGACAGCAATATGAGCCAAATCCTGTGCCAAGGATTTGCACCCCAAGGAAGTGAACTGGCCTTCTGCATTTGCCTGGAAAGAAGAAAACAGCACTAAGATTATACCAGTTTTCCAATAAAGATAACAAAAAGCTCTTATATGCATTCACTGAAATAATTTCTCAATGGTTTTCAGGGCTGTAAGTCCTGTATTAGCTATTTCCTACATTTAGGTCAGAACCAAGCTCTGTTTAATGCGTTATTCTATATCCAAAAGCAACTAAGAGCAAGTGGTTTGATAGGAGGGGATAAGACTTTTGCTGTAGGCAAACATAGCATGCCCTGCTAAGCTCTTAGCTAACTTGATATATAGCCCTGTTCAGGAAAAGGGAATTGTCACTAAATTGTTGCCTTATTTTACCCTTCAGTAGGAATAAAATTGGCCTATAAGAATGAAAAATTTTAATACATCTCTATTACAATGCACTCTCCTAATTGGTATTGATCCTCCCTGTGGTACCTGAAATGCAAGAAATTATTTCAGCGAGATTTGAGCTAACACAAATGGGAAATGGAGAGAAAGATTGACACCGAAGAAGGTGGTGGGGAGGGGTACGTGCTGGCAGAATGTATGGCTTCAGCAGCAAATAAAGAAAATGCTTTTTACAAGGGGAGCAAGTATAAAACTGTCTGAGATTGAAACTGAGATGATAAATAGCTTTAATAGGAGAGAAATAAATTAAAATATGGAGTAAGGAAAATAATTTAAGAGTCTCTAAAGAGGAAGGACATCTTTCCAGTGGGCTAGCTAGGTGGACAAGCTTCAGGAATGGATTTAGTTGGGAACCTAGCTCATGTCCAGTAAGATCAGATGTGCGACAACTCCCTGTTGGCAGGTCAGAGGCTCAGGAAAGCAGCCAGTGCCAGAATGCTGCCAAGAAACACCTCTGCAGGTGGCAGTGTCCTACAAAGAGGTAGGATTAAAGGAATTCCTGAGCTTAGTTGAAGCACATATGTCTTGGGATTTGTCTTTAGTTTGTGTTGCACCCCCTTCAGTTTACAAAGTTCAAATTAACCTAAACTCCATTGTGCCAAACAAGCAAAGACACTCTCCTCTAATGCAAGCAGTGCTTGACAACCCAATGGGCTGCATACAAGATAATGTTGTTTGCTAATAATATAACTCCAAATGTATTTATCTTGCAACAGAGCACCAGGTAAGGAATTAATTTAAAAGTTGATAAATACAGCTTTCTTGAAATGGAGAACAGCATTAGTTCTGAAGCATAAGATTTGTAATTTAGTGAAGATATTCAATGTTCTGTGGAAAGCCTGGTTAATCACAGTTTTTCAAAAGTCTAGTCCCATCCTCGTAAAGAGAACAGAGTAATAACGAGGCTCTCTGTCACTGTGTCATAATGGAGCAAGGAGGGCAAAACTTCATTACACTCTTTTGACTCACCTTCCATCAATGTGAGTGAGATAAACACAAGGAGCCAAACTATTCCATCAGTTTCCAGATGTGTAATTTAGTTCCTTGGTGGAAAGTTCTTCATTCTGCTTCAGCAAGTGAGGGAGAAACCACTGAGACAGTATAACCCTCAAACCTGAGCAAACTGGGCTGCATATAATTTTTCACAAAGTGCAGCTTTGAAGTGCAGGTCTTAAACAACTTGAACGAGATGCTTTTTTTTGCCCTGTTTAACCTTGTTTGCATGTATTCATCCACATTCTTCTGCAGTTGTGCAGCTGCTAGGAAGATGGTACTCCAGCTAGAATACAGGTGCTGAGTTTTGTCTCTGAAACCTTCCTGAGTTGATTTTGGGCACAGCCCAATGTGACATAGAATAAATTCAGTTCTCAGCCTTCATTCAGTATTCAACATTAGGACATGAAAGGTCTGAATTATTTCTCTTCTTTGCCAGGTAAACTTCAAACTCTCTAAATTATTTGACTGACGTGAATGTAAAAGGAGGGGAAGCAATTTGGGCATGCACATTCAAAAAGGAGAAATCATATGTTGCAAAGAGTTCAAAATTATACAACTCATTTTTTTGTGATGTTCCCAGGCTGCACTCAGTGAAGGTGCTTATTCAGGACCTATTTTCATTTGCAAGACAACTGTATCACTGTACTTTGGGATATCATCTCGACTCTAACTCTACCAGAGCACCTAGACCTTTTTTTTTTTTTTTTTTTAATCAATGCAACCCCTGGCTTTGCAAGTCCTTGTTTTGGAGCGCTGACATCCAGCCAACAGAGGGAGCACTAGTTTAATTAGCAAACACAATTTCCAGCAGTGCCAATGTTGCTGCTGGCTGCACAGATAAGGAGGTCATTATGGAAAAGCTATGCAAGCCTTTTCCCCTAAGAACTGGAGGAGGACAAAACGATTGCCAATGGTACAAAAAGGAAACCTAGTGAGGAATCATTTTCAAGCCATTGTGTGGATTTGACAAAAAAAAGCGGGGGGGGGGGGACACGACACAAAAATATGAAGCACTACCCATTAAAACAAAAGGCACCTCCCAGGGTGCAGCTCAGTCCTGGGGTTCAGCTGCTACCCGTGAACAAGCAGAGCCCCTTGAGCCAGTGCAACCTTGTATTGAATCTGGGGCCATCTGTCACCTCATTTATTAGAACTGGTTAAAAAAAAGATGAAATTCTTTGCAAAGAGTACTGCTGGTGAATTTTGGCATTTTTTTCAATGAGGACTTAATTGTAAATCTTATTTAGCCAGTCTACAGATCTGCCACTCCCTGTCTACATGGTAATATGGCAGTACACTGCTACTATGAGCTGGAAAACCAAACCAAGCCAAATAAAGTTTTGCATGCTTCTTTTCTTCTTTCTAAAAAAGGTCTCTGGCATTGTTTTGACAGGGAGGTGTACTCAAAAATTTGATCTCCCTTAATATTTTTTCATGTTCAGGGTTTACTTGCTTGCATCTTTAAACTCAGGTTTATTCTTTCTATAGCTCTGAAGAAGAAATTAAATAAATCACATCTGTACTTAAATATATATATACACACACACATACATATATGTATGTATATGTATCTCCTAAGAACTGTGGTTGCATGAAATCGAGAACTTTTAACAAGGGAAACTCTCTGGTCCTGAATCCTACTGTGGAAATGAATAGGGAAACTTTTCACAGAGGAGCCCTAACACTGCAGGGAGAGAAACGCGCTTATGTCAAAAGAGCCCTGCGGACACTCATCTCTGCTTGCCTGGCTTTTTTTTGTGGTGCAGGCCACTGCAAAAAATAACCCGAGTAGGAGAATAAGACCCTGAGATAATAAGACAACTGCAAATGGCCAACCCTGAGGAAAAGTTAGGTTTTATTTGGATTTTCAGTCTTTCAGAAAAACCTTCCCTCCTGCTGATTAAAGGCTTATATCTCTGGCTTCCGTAGACCTTTTCCAGTCTTTCCTGGCTGTAAAGGCTGGTAGAGCTCTTAAAAATACCTGGAAAACATAAAATGAGAAGGAAAAATGGGAAAGTGGCAAACGGAGGCTTCGGTAATGTAGGAAGCAACACCTAAGAACAATGAAAATAGCAGAGAAAGCCATGGATGAATTAAAAAGATAAAGTAGTCATCACGTTAAAATTTTATTTCCTTTTATCATTTACTTCTTCAAATTGATTCCCTTTCTCTTGTGTTTTAATTACATCCATGTTTAGTCCTGTTGTCTGATCCAACTTATAGCTTCTCTGGCTTGATTATATAGAAATATGATCAAAGGACAGATGTTTATAACTCTGGAAAGTTTCCTTTCACACAAGTTTATTGCTCTCCTTGGAGGCCAAGGGCACAGGAAATGCAGGCTATGTCCAAGCTCACTTTATCACCAAAGGATTCCTAAGAACTGCACACGCTCATAAACAAGATTTGGCTGAACTCTTGACTGACAGGCTAGAGCTGCTGTTTGATATCAGTGTACCCAGTTTCCTGCTGATAAACCTCAGCTCTAATGCGGTGCTCTGAAACATCAATATAGGTGTACTTTTAAATTTTTATTTTATTTTATTCTTAAAGTCCTCTCTTATTCCATTTCTCACCTTACTTCTATTCCACAACAGTTTTGGGCAACAACATACATGAATGACCAAGCTGTGGCTGCTTTATGTAAATCTTCTTGCACCTTCCCCAGAAGGCATTTTTCAGCATACATTTTGGGTAGCATGTTGAGTTTGAAATAGCTAAATGTAATCCATGTGAAAATATTTTTGTGACTCTCTGTGAAGATGTAAGTAGAAACTTGTATTCCCAAGGAAAAAAAAAAAGGGGAGGATTGGTGGATGGAAGAAGTTGTTTGTAAGGTGCTTTTTATATTCCTGGATCTGAGCATACTTGAAGGGATGAAATTGCAGAGCAGTTTAGAGGTTCATTTTAAGTTATGCTTCACCAGCACCTGGAGGACTGGGTTGCTGAGGGTGTCTACTCCATTATGCTGTACTTCGGAAATGGTCAAAAACAAGGAAGGTCAAGGTTGCATACCTGGTCTTTCAGTTTTATGCATCAACCCAATAGAAAGTAAGAACATCAGAAACCGAGGCTAGACTTGAACAAGCACTGCTGCTGCAGTGTGGGCAAATGTGAAAACACACTCTTTTGTGCCAGCCACCCTTATCTCCCATCATTTCCTACCGCCAAACTCTTAGTACTGTCTTTGTAGGAAAGCGAACGGATGCGAGCGTGGAGCTCAGAATGAGTGCTAAGAAAGACTTTAGGAAATCCAGTCACAGCCTGCAAACATCTCAGATTCAGAAAAGCCTCTGTATTTGAAAAGGTTGTACAGTTACATGGAAATTATTTGATATCTTGGAATTTGAAGACTGCAGGCTTCTTAAAAACACAACATCGATGTATTATTTAGGAAGCAGTGCATTCCCTAGAGCACCCACCAGCTAACTTCCTAATATGACTGAAAAATGTTGTGAAGAAGAGGAGTACCCCAGCCCTTCACCCAAGGGACTACTTCCTCGCCGAACACGGACTTTCCAAGCTGCTTTTGACTTCCATTGTTGCAATCATATCTAACTAGCCTCATGATTTTTCCTTCTGTAAGGCTGCTTCATGAATCCTCTTTGTACCACATAAATGGCTAGTGTGAGGAGGGGTTAGCATTCACATGCACTGTTTTGTTCATCGCCACCTTGTCTGAACTCTGCCATTTCAATGGGCAGCCAGCAGTAGAAAGTTTTTGATCAAACAGAAAATCCTTGCATTTAAGTGGAGCCTGTTTTGTGAAAGCTGAGGAAATAGTCTGAGGAGTTAATACACCCACTCATCATCTAATCTTGACACTGGCTCATACAAAAGTACAAGTGAATAAAACTGCATCATTTTCTGCTAGTTTCTGGAGGTTTTGAGATCATGGATCTTGGGATTTGCTTTGACACTCGGGCTGTCACTAGCATACTTGTGTAATTATTGTACATATTATCGATTTTGAAAGATTCATATTCTCTGCTTTTTTTATTGATTGGTAAGGGGTGATTTTATTGAAGGCAGAACAAGTACCAGAAGCTATTGAAGGAACATGAAAATTAATGCAACTATGGGTACAGAAAGTCTGCTGGGTCCTTTGTGATAAGGTTGTAGACAGTCAAAGCTGACAGAGAGGGAACTTTCCTTCCAGACTGTGAAGGTAACGAGAAAATCAGCTGATGATTTCAGGCCTTGAAAGCCTTGGAGCTTCTAACCGTAGAAATATTATGAAAGATGCACTGACTCTTCTTTCTCTTACTTGCTTGATTTTTAACTTGATGAGCCCAAAATATGTTCAGGTTAATGAAATTCTGCCCTTGGAATATACATTGTACACTGCAAAGTCAAAACTGCTAATGGTAGTGTAGAAATGAGGTGTTCAGTCTAGCTGCCTGTAAGCTTAATCTCATTTCACAAGTGATTACTGCTAGTCTGCTCTCTGGTTTCTGAGACACAGATAGTCACCCATTCATTTAGCTTAAGCAAAGTCTATATTTGATGTTATTCAGAACTTGCTTTGAACTGTTAAATGGTCAACAGTTACCATGCAACTGAAAGGCGATAACTTCTCTGTGATTCTTGTTTTAAAGGGAGAGGAATTCTTTGTTTTTAACTTAGTGATGCTGCTTGTGAAACATTTAGCTAAAGATGTAAGCTATGAAATTCCCTCCCCTGCTGAGGACAAAGAGTCAACAAACACTGCAACCACACAGCCTCTTTCAGTCACATGTGAAACAAAGCCTCTCCAGCTCTGTCAAGAGGATGTGTTCAGTGTTCAAAATAGGTTAAAATAGGAGAGAGAGTTAATCTAATTTTTGGTAGTCCTTGCAGTGGAGCTTAGCATCATGCAATGATGCAGGAAGAGACAAGCAACATGAGAAAAAAAATATCTGAAGAGAATTTGTGTATTCGGGCAAGTTCACTGTCAAGAAATAAAAGCAGGCATGTGCAGTTTGTAAAGGTCCAGAGGGCCCCTTCTGATGAGTGAATAATGGGGCAACATCAAAAGCAGATTCCTGGAAATTATGGAACACCTGATGCAGGTTCCTGCATTCTGGAGATTTCATAATATTCAAGAGACATTTTGTACAAAAAGTGAGTTGACACCGTATTCATAACTCACCAGAGATGAACTATGTTCTACTGAGCAAACACACTGAAGCTAGCAGGCCCTCAGCTCACCATCAAACTTGCTCACTGGCAGATCATAAAATTACAGAATGGTTTGGGTGGGAAGGGACCTTCAAAGGTCATCTAGTCCAACTGCCCTGCCGTGGGCAGGGACATCTTTCACCAGATCAGGTTGCTCAAAGCCCCATCCAACCTGACTTTGAACACTTCCAGGGATGGGGCTTCCACAAGTTCTCTGGGCCACCTGTTCCAGTGTCTCGCCACCCTCATCATAAAAAAATTCTTCCTTATACCCAATCTAAATCTACCCTCTTTCAATTTAAAACCATTGCCCCTTGTCCTATTGCTACAGGTCCTGGTCAAAAGTCTTTCTCCATGTTTTCTATAAGCCCCCTATACATATTGAAAGGCCACAATAAGGTCTCCCCGGAGCCTTCTCTTCTCCAGGCTGAACAACCCCAATTCTCTCAGCCTTTCTTCATAGGAGAGATGTTCCAGCCCTCTGATTATTTTTGTGGCCCTCTTCTGGACCCGCTTTAACAGATCCATGTCTTTCTTGTGCTGGGGACCCCAGAGCTGGACACAGTACTCCAGGTGGGGTCTCACCAGAGTGGAGCAGAGGGGGAGAATCAACTCCCTCAACCTGCTGGCTACGCTTCTTTTTATGCAGCCCAGGGTAAGTTTGGCTTTCTGGGCTGCAAGCAGACATTGCTGGCTTATACCAGCAACATTAACAATGGAGAAAGCGTCGGGAAGCTGTGATTCTTTTTTCTGAGCTTTAAATGGGCATATTCCCTGAAATTATTTTCTCTGATATTTTCTTTTCTCCCCTCCTTCGAATTGTGCTTCTTTTCTGCCCCTGCTTTTTTCTCTCCATTCATCACCTCTCCAACAACCTGGTCTCCTTTAAAGGATGGGGTCTCATTTCTTCTGCTTCTAAGGTGCAGCAGCATTTTCTGGTTGTAAGGGAAGCATTTCCCTGCAATGGAAAGTTGACAGATACAGGCAAACTGAGCTGCAGATGTACATGGATACAGCTGTTGCTCATCCTAGTGGCTTGATGAGCTATCCCAGGTGATAGCTCTGGGATTATGTATCACTGGGGATTTTTGGCAAGATGATGACTTTATCACAAAGATGCCATTCTTCTACTTGTGCTTGAAGTCCTTTGTCTCATCCAGAATATGGGGGAAACAGGGTGGACCTATGAGATCCACCACAAGTATTGCCATAGAGTTTAAAGGTTACCACCATTTTGCAAAAAGGCAGTCCCTTGAGGTTAACTGCAGTTGTAGCTGTGTTCTGGACTTGATGGCTGAGTAATAGTGACAGTGAAATTCCCAGGGAGTCCATCACTGGATTCTTGAGACCTACTGGAAGATGCTCAGTCACCCATGCAACCATGGAACTAGGAGGACAGCTCAGCTCATCTAGCAAAGTCACATAGCGCAAATGTGGTAAGGCATGCAGTAGGGCCTAGTAGGGAGCCTTCAGCTTTTGAAGTGCTATTGAAAAGCCAAGTCAATCTTATCTGTCCACTGGTAGATATGCCTTGTCTCACATGGAGCTTCTCATCCTTTTCTTTGGAGTGCACTAGGTAGGCCTTATGCTCTTTGGAAAATGGTCTTTGAAAAGTGCCCAGGATGTGGTGACTGTCTCCAAGGGAATATCTCAGATTCAATGACTCAGATGAATTCACCTGCTTTTCTTCTCTTTTCTGGGGAAAAAAGAAAAGTAAAAAAAAACCAGCAAGGAAAAGTATTCTGAAAACGCCAAATAAAATGTCTCTGAAAGACAGTGTAGAAGTACGGAAAAAGAAATAGGAACACACCAAAGCTGAAGCTGGATACAAAACCAGTCAAGGGGAGTTGGAAGGCCCTGTCTCTCTATGTCAGGAGAGCAGAAAGGGCTGACAGTGGGGCAGATGGTCCTTCCAGGGCAACACCACTGATGGGGAAGAAATGTAATTACTGCTCAATGTTTATTACAGACCTAGTTTTCTTTCCTCCTAGGTATGTCAACACTGCAAAACGGCAAGGGGAATTACTGGAAGCTGCATTGTTTTATTAAGATATTTCACCCAACTTAATAAACCCTGTTTTTTAGAAGCAAATGAATGGCTCCGGCCAAAGTTTTCCATTTTGCACACCTAAGTGCACTGGCATTCATAAGCGTAAGGTTCATTTGCTCAGGTTAGCTGGCAACATTCATGCTGCTGGTGATTAAATCTTAGCTGTAAAACCCCCTACCATTATAGTACACTATAGCTTGCAATTGTGTCTGGGTGCGTGTGTCAAGAGCAGTCTCAGGCATGTCCATGTACTTTTCATCCTTTTATTGATTCCTTTGCACCTAAAAAGTCACAGCTGCTTCCATTTCAGGAGATGTACTATAGTTCTTCTTTTAAAACAGTATGACACAGTTCAGTAGCTGGAATGTACCGCAGAGCTGGGACTGCTAGATAGCTTGTTTTTAATTTTCTCCACAGGAAAGAGTAATGTGTAACTTCTCAGCAGAGTAACTGTCACAAAGAAAGAGGATAGAATAAAAGGCATATTTTGGCTCATGTCAAGATAAAACCGAACCAAAAAAAAAAAATCTTTCTTGCAGTTCTGTCTTTATAACTCTGAAACTGAAATTATATCAAGATTTCTGGTTCGAATGAGAAATCGGCCTCAGACACTCATTGGAGACATTGAGACAATTCAAACTTTCCAAGACTTTCAGTGTGTTGGTTTCTAGTATTTTGATTCAAAGAGATCTCTAATTAATACTGTAAAAAATTCCTGTAAAGAAACCACTATCAGCAGAGAGTGCTGATGCAAGCATAGGGAAGAATAGTTAATTGGGGAAAAACTTCATTACATTTTTACATTTTGCAAACTGCCTTTCACAAATACCTGGGTAGCAATCTTAGCACTCATGGGCAATGGCTAAGGGGGCACTGTGAAGCAATAGGAACTTGACCTCACTGCTTTTATTTGCTAAAAATGTTTAACAACTGCTTTTAGATATTCTGCTAGCATTGGAAGTAGTGACTTCTTTTTAATTAAAATCTCCTAAAAACTGATGTGACAGGGTTCTCTGAAAGAAAAAAAAAAAAGAAAAAAAAGAAAAGAACTGGCAAATTAATTAACTAAACTAGAAGGTCAGTTTTAAAATCCTGCTGCAGACTAATTAAATCCTAGACACTGACATTTTTGGCTAAAAATTGCAACCATAGTAATTAGTGTTGCAGGAAATTTCCATATGCCATTGTGCCAAATGAATGAGAGTATTTCATAATTGTTCCTGTAGGACTTCTTGCAAATAGCTGGGAGGGACATGATCCTATTGTAGGAAATATGCAAAGGCATGGTAGTACTTTCATTCCAGTAATAGTGGCTCCCCAGGTCAGTTGTGTGAAGGAGGGAGAAGTCTTACAAATGTTAGGAATCTTATAAATTATTATTATAGCAGTCTCTCCTTCTTATTGCCTAATACTTTTATAAATATTGCTATTTAAAGAAACAACCACTACTTAAATAAATAGGGCAAGCTGTTAGTCAAAAGGTTGTGGATAAATGCATGCTGAATATGCAATTAAAAATCACCATATTGAACACTTTTATATGATAAAACAAAAGGTGCTGCTAATTATTTTATTTTATTTGCATATATTTAAGTTAACTATGCAGAGATATTTTTTTTTTAATCATTAACTTTTTCAGGACTGCTAAGGATTTGTTAAATGTCAGACAGTAAAATTAAAATGTCAGTATATGACATAAGGGACAAGTAGACTTAATAAACCTGAACTACATCATTCCACATTTATTTCCATATTTTCTTTTTCTACTGGAAAATGTGGTAAAAATGTGAACTGTTTTTTTGAACAGCTCATGTGCCTTTTGGATACAATAGATTGAGTGAATTATTCAGACCTTTCTCTTTTCAGAACATTGTGCAAACTTCGCTCAAAGGGAAAAAGACTGCTCCCATCTTGAGGGGCACTGATACAAGATGATGATTTGGGTAGCTTTTTCTTTAATAAATCTGTCTCTTCAAAGAAAATTAAAATGCCAGAATAAGAAAATGACCAATTTACCCAATAATTAAAATGAGTAAAAGATAAATGACTGTTTCAGATGAGAAGGAAAAAGAGATAGTGCTGCTGTGCTGAAGGACCAGCCTGAAGGACTGGGCAGCCTGGGCTCATAGACTTTGCATGTGCCTGAAATGGTGCGCTCAGATGGGCCAGCTTCATCCTCTTGTTCCAGGGCACTGCTCGTTCCTATTATGTCCCTCTTTTATTCTCCACAAAAGTGTCATGATTAGCACTTGGAAAAATAGTTGACAGTCTCCTCTGTGGTCAGCTAAACTGCAAAATGCTCAGCAGTGCCGCACCATATGAGCGGGGAAACTTTCAGAGTGTCTCCAAGCCCTGCTGGCCTAATGTCCTCAAGTCTCCACAGTTAGTCTGCAGTTTTTTCTTTCAAAGACTAATGTGATGGTCTGTGACTGACTGCAGCAATCAAAGAGCATTCAGGTGCATGTAGAGAACAATTTTCTGGTTGATGTGTTCTTTCAGGTGAACTCATTCAGTAAAATGACATTTCATACTTCTCTTAGAAAATGTCAGTATTTTTTATTTTATTGCAGGTGGAGAATATATGTCTTTCAAGCTATTGTTTCAGGCTCTATGCAAACTTAAGTCCTCTCACGGTAAAACTTGGGGTGAGACTGAATAGCAGGGGGATATCGTCTGGACTCATAATGGCAGAACTTCAGACACATGCGGTCTGATAAAATTGGTCACCTGTACAGTGACCAGAGGGCAAGGGTGTTCCAAATCCTGGGTGCCCCAAGTTTTGCACAGGAACTTGAAGTCCTGGGGGATTCACACAACCCCTCCATGGGGTTGTCCGGTCCATAGTCTAGGAGCTATGCTAACAATCTTCCTATCCAGCCAATCTTCACTGAACCTCAGAGTGGTTTGGCTTTGGGGATGCTCCTGCTAAAGTGATGGGCTTCCTTCTCCTTGCAGAAATGTAGTTTTGGGGTAAAAAATATGTGTGTTCCAGTGCTAAATACTGTACAAACATACATCGAAGTAGAAATAAAGATAGAAACATGATTAAAATACTTGTTTCTGCCCCTCCTGAACAATGTGGCAAGCCTAGGCAGGTTTTACAAATAAAATGGTACCTGTTTTTTTTGGGTGCCTCAGCATCAGTTTTCCCTTGGGAGAACTTATTTCAGCAACGGCTTCCCCCACCACCCATGAGACATACATGCATGACATCCTCTGCTAGGTCAGTGGGACATTATTCTTCCACAAAGGAAAAGAAACATGAAGTTGTAAGGAAATTTCAAGTGTTTTGCTGTAAGGATTTCAAGTTCTCAACAAAAAGGGGCTTGCAATCTGCAGGGGCACAGTAGTGCTGTATTCAGGACCAAACTTGTGATAACAGGTATTTGTCCAGTGGCAAATATTGCTGTTAACTTGATTTAGCTGTCTGTGTAGACATCGTCACTGGAATGCATTTGTGTCAGCCATTCAGGAACATTTGATTAGGGCACAGAGCAAGGACATTTTTTATAGATCTGCTGTACAACACCAGGATAGGTACCTCACATCTCTGGGGTTTATTCCCTCAGCCCTAAATGGCAATACTGATGCTAAGCCATCCCTGCACCATACACAGTATGTGTATGATGAGGGTACCTATACTGTTTTTACAGGCTTTGAAGTTTGGGAGGAGAAGAGGAGAAGATTGCAGGAGGGCTTTGTCATGCACCATTTGTCCTTTTGCAGCTTTCCGAGCACCACAGTGTATTTTCACAAATGACCGCATCTGTATAAAGCTGTCCAAAAACATTTTCAGCACAAGTGTATATGTAACACAGGCATGGTAGTATAGTCTCTGGATTTTGAACATGTATTTAAAATTGAAACGGCCTTTCAATATCTTCAAATAGCAGCAGGATGCTGGATAATTTACATTGTGCCTCATGCAGGCAGGCATATAATCCAGCACCCTGAAGCTATGCATGCCACACACCGAGTACTAAGAAGTTACTTGTGCTCGTAGCATGTTTGAGAGGAGAGGAGAGACTGGTAAACTCACCGAGTAACAGCGCTTTTCCTGAGACAGAGTTCATCCTCTCTAAAGGCTTTGGAGCAGATGAAGCTGAGCTAATCATCAAGAAACCCTCTAATCTCTATCATTACTTAGGTTTTCATGTTAGGCATTGTGACAGCTTTTCCCCCTTGTCATCAGGAGGAGAAAGCAGCGGTTGGTGTTCTCTGGCGAGACCGGAGCCATTTATGGCAGGCTGAGCTTTTCCAAGTTAGTATTCAGGAGTCATACGCAGTCGGTGAATGGAGAGACGATCTCAAAGAGGTGTCGAGAAGGGCCTGGCGCAATGGGGGGCTTACGTCATGTTCCTCTCGGCTGACTGTCAAACAAAGGTAGAGCCAGCCATTACCAAAATGTATTAATTTGTGCAGAAACACAAAAATAAACTGGCTACTTAGGGCACTAACTATTACAGGCAGAGAAATAATACAATAAATCACTGAAGTGAAGAAATGTGGCAAGAGGCACTGAAAACTGAGAGATATTTTGTCACTAAATTGCAGCATTAATAGTGTTTTGAAGTTTCACATTTAAATTGCCTATTTCTGACACTCAAAATGCACATTAGGAAAATTATGCTTATTTTATAGTTACTCATTAAAAGGACGGGGATAAATAAGATGGAGTTTTAAACTATAAATCTCTTTCATAACGAACAATCAGTAAGAAAGTGTGGGGCAGACAAATAAATGGATAGTGAAAGAATGATTTTTAAAATGCTTTTGTAATCTGGTGTATAAATGAGCAACTGTCTCATCTGATCTAGGATGAGTCATTTTTAGAAGATCTGAGTATGATCCTAAATGTGGGAGATATTCATATGTTACTTGATAATGAAGAAGAACTAGAAATAATAGAAAAGGTTATTTCTTTTCCCTTGCAATAATTCAGCCGTTGTGCAATTATACTATTTGTCTCTTCTTTACATGATTGCAATTCTACATCTATTTCCCCACCTACAGATACATCATCTTTCCCCAACTAACAAGGCATAACTTCAGATTACCTCATATAGCCTGTATGACAAATTCAAGGGAAGAATTAGAAGGAACTTACACATCACCGTGGCATTTAGTCTTATTGGAAAGGTCTTTCATGATCACCTGTGTAACTTTCCAGCACTTGTTAATGGCTGCTCAGTAGCCTGCTCCTGATCGACTATTTGCATAGCATCTGCATTTATCTAATCTTTATTTATTTTTTAAAGACTGCAAAGTTACAGCTCATTTGCAGTGCTTCAGGATTTAAGTATTAAACAAAAATGCAAATACAGCAGTAAGCCCTTAATGAGATGTATCCAGCTCATTTTTTTCAGCATTAACTCCATTCTTTATCTTGTTTGAGCATCCACAGTATAAACTATGCATCGGCTCCAAACCTTCATTTTGTTGTGTCATCAGCCGCTGCCATATATTTTACAAGTTTAAATTCTAACTTTATCCACAATGAGAATAATAACGATGTTTCAAACTGGCTTTCTCAGTCCAAAGGAAAATAGCTCAAATACTGTAACAAACCATCCTTTCTTCTGCACCTTGGAGAGTGAGTGACCAAGCCAAAATGCAATGATACACACTTCTGGCTTGGTGGTGCTTGACTGCTACTTTGCACTGACTTGAAAGATGATGAAGTCACAAGTTAAGGGAGATGCTAGTTCCACACACTTGTGCCTATAAAAGGAGGTCTGCTTGAGGCACTTTAGATGCCCTGAGGGAAATTCCTACCTTTGGAAGTGTCTGAGCACACACCACATTTTAGCTCCTAATTTTAATCTTCTGAAGCAAATGGTATAAAACAAACTTTTGCCTCCAAGAAAAAGGAACACAATTCTCTGCTTAATACCACAGCGTGGGCAAAACCCTCAGGTCCAGGCCACCGGCTCACTTGTGTTCCTGTGACAAAAGCTGTGTCTCATCCCTGGAGCTTTGCTTAGCTTCCAGGTGTGCAGCAGCCCTTCTCCAGAGCCCTTGGAGACCTCCTCCACCTCCCTCACTTTTTGGCTGGATTGCCAGGGGTAAGGAGAAGGGATGAAAGGGAGCATGGCTTTCCCTCTCTTCAGCACTAATATTTATTTTTTGTTTCTCCTGAAACATTAACTGTCCTGGAGAGAACAGCCTGCGGTTCTTGTCACCCATAAATATGACTTGTCAGTACCGTCAGGGGTTACAGCCTCTCCCCAGCACTGCCAATAGCATCCATCTTTTTTCATCCCCTTGAGAGCTGTGTGCGAGTCACAGCACCCGTAAGGCAGTTTGCTGCCACTGCTGCAGAGTCGCCCGTGCCCAGAAGGATGACGACAAGTCTTTCATGTGTGGCTTTCTCAGCATTTCCTCTGTGATGATGTGGTCTGCAACAATGACCATCAATCCCTCCAGCAGCTTTGGGATATCAGGTCTGTCTCTGACTATACTGATGGTCTTTATTTTGCTGCTTTTTCCCCCCCCAAATCAAAAATGAAAAACAAACTTCAAAGCCAAAAAATACCTGAGTGTTTCACGAATGCTTCTATTGCAGCAATGACACCAGTTAAGCTTCCATGCCAAAGTCAACTTCACTGTGAGCTACGGAAACCCTTATTTTTTCCTCAGAAACTGTGCCCACATTCATTAGGGTTCAGTTTTATGTTTAATTTTTTAAGAATTCCATCCGCATTCCTCCTGTCCCCTCTATGTCTTGTGCTTTAATCCGTGGGTTTGTACATACTGCAGTTTTGATGAACAGGCTACAGGGTGCTGGGTGCATATTGCTCTGCATGCCTCACAGCAAATTTCTATTCACATTCATTACAACCAAAGGCTATAAGGCTCTATAGGTTTTTCTTGCAATTTTAAAACATGTTCATATGAGTTACTGAATTTTATGCCCAGGTTGGCTTTTATTGTTAATGGGTTTATTTGGGCAACACAGACCAAAACTTTGTCACTGTGACAACTTTTATAGCACCTTTGGTATCTTGCTTGGGAAAGAACAAGGTTTTGCAATATCAGGTTGTTGGTCTTAAAAATTCTCATGACAAAGACTTCATCAGTGCATCGACTATAAAGCTGATAATACAATATATATGGTAATATAATAATATAATAAATATTATAGCATAAGTAATACAATAAAGTTGGTAATATAATACAATTCTGGGGGGTTTAATCTTCTACATTTTCTTTGGATGCTACAATGTTTCTGAATTTTCACAGTGGAAAATTTTATAAGTGGCTTGTCTTTATTGTTAGTTCATTTGCACTAAAGAATTATCAGCTTCACAAACTTCTTTGTAGCTCCCAGTGGAACTAGTGCAATTATAAAGTTGTGCCAATTTGGCTTCTTAGCAGAAGGTATCTATTGGAAGAAAACAAATCTCTACATTAGATTCCATCATGAACAAACAAATCGTTTTAATTGGCTGCGTAATGAGATGGTCTTTTGTAAAGTACATACTTGGAAAGTTCACTGTTAAAGTGGATCTCAAGTTCTGCACATGAAAGTTGCAGCGAAACTAACTGTATGAAGTACAGCATGGCTATGTTTCAGCTTTTGAAATGTAGATCATTCATGTATTGCTTTTTATTATCTATTTAGCTAATTTTAATAATTTAACAGGCTCTGAAATCCCACTATTTTACAACATTATGTACTTGGTTTTTATTTGTTTAAGAGAAAAATGGCAAAGTGTTACATTGCAGTTATAGGTCAGCTTCATTTTAAAAGGATGTTATATTTCATTGATTCTTAAAACATAACTGATTTTAAACTGATAACTTCAGAGTTTCTAAGACATTATGTTTAGACTGCTTACTTCTACTGCAACCTTTTCTTTCCGTAGACGATTTTACTAATTGTGCAAACTGGTATCTTTCTGGTAGCAGAGCAGGGGCAGCTCTTACCTTTGAGATAATGGGATCCATCTCCACAATAACTTCATAACCCTTTGTAAAATCTTTCTTATCCCTCCCTTGTGGTGAGCATGCCTGGTGCCCATGCCAGCATCCAGCCCACAACACAGCACAAGCAGACATGGCAGCACACCCACAGTGGCAAACTCCCTGGCTATCCCCAAGGTCACAAATGTGGGCACGTGGAGCTTGGGCTGAGTGAAAGGAGGCTTTTAGGATGTAATTAGAAGGTCCCAAACCCCCACCCATCCTGTGAGTTTGTTGGTGAGGTAAGTGATGAGAATTTCTTCTGTTCAGCTGTCCTTTTCACAGTGAAGCTGAACAAAGTAGATTAGCTTTGTGTTGGAAAACAAGTTCAATAAATGCATTGCAGAGCTCTTGTGCATTTGTGTGCCTGTGTGGTAGGTAGCCCTTATTGGGGATTTTCTTGGTTGTGCCCAAGCTCATAGATATGGGCCTGTGGCAACTTACTTGGAGCTTGAAAAGAGGTCACAGAGGAAAGTTAGAAGGGTCTTTACAGGATGTAAAGGAACATTTTTGTTTTCCAAAGTCTAACCACTAGATATTTTTGTCTTGTTAGGGTTATCTTTCTAATGAAAAACTCTACTGTTGTTTTGCACAACTTACTCCCTTAACCTTTGATTGTGTAAAGCACATGCATGCACTTACACACATCCACTACTGTTGAGACCCCCACTAGCTAAAAGGTATCAGCACCAGCACTGTGGTGGATAAGCATGGTCTCAGAAGACACGACCACAAAATATTTCTGAGGTAAAGGCTTAGAAATGTCTAAATAATGAAAATGTGTCAAGGGAATTACAAATTGAGTTGTACTTTTACTGCAAGTACTTCCATCCAGTCTTTAAGACATTTCCATAAGGTATCTTAAGCTATCACATTTCTCTTTTCATTATGAACAATGTATCAGAAATTTTTAAACTTCTGCTTTACGACATGTTTTTTGCTACTTTTCTATACTCACTTTTAATACTTAGAAAACATTATCCCTGCGTGGGGCTTTTTGCCTTCTTAAGGAGGTGCTGTAGAACATGAAAGCAGAAAGTGGGAAAGCCATATTTGAAAACAAGGTCTTTAAGGTAGAGAAATCAGTGAAGACCTTATCCACTGAGACACTTAAACAAATACAGCTGGAAGCACATGAATGGTCCCATTAACACCAAAGAGTATGTGTGTGCTTAAAGCTCAGTTTGAAGCTTTGCTGATTCAGAAGCATGTGGTGTTCTGGTTTGGGTTTTCAGCTGTAGCCTAAGTTGATGTCAACAACAAATTGTTATTTCTCTGTGAATATTTTAGTGCCATGTCAGAAATGGGATTGCTTGCTTCATACCATTGCAGGAATTGGCTTGCAAAAAAACCCCCCACTACCGCAATCTGCATTAGTTAGCGCCTTTTTAGTAGAAAAGTGAAAGATTAGATGGGCCATAGAAACGAGCAACTTTTATGCCTTCAAAGTTGCTCCAGGTCAGCTGGCAGCACACTGCCGGGTTGGCCTGGCTGCTACCTTTGCTGTATTCAGCTGGTACCTTTGGTGCATTTGTACTGTGGGAGGGGGTGGGAAAGAAGTCAGTTGCCATTGCAGTGTCTTTCAAAAGCACTGTGTTCACCAACGTTAAATATCTCTCCATTTTATTTCAAAAGTACCTGTTCCTGTGGTAACTAAATGCAATACCCATCATCATACTTAGCGTTCAGCAGACACTTGCCTTGACCTCACCTCTCCAAGCATCCAAGGTTCGTTCCTCTCCTTTATATCCACCATGCATCTCACAGCCTTTTGCAAAACCTCAGCTAAGCTTCTTGCTTGACAAACGCATCCTTTTCCATTCAGTAGTGCTTAGATACAGGTATGAAGTTTGCATTCAAATTGAAAGATTGTTTGAACCATACTAATATTGAGTTGCTGTACTGCTGCCGAAGCCGAGGTTGCAACCTGCCTGACGCTGGCACGGAGGTGCCTGGGCCACCAGGACACTTCTTGGCCAAAGTTCCCAGTGAAGCAGCAGTCCCTGTTGCAGCCCCAGTGCTTCAGAAGAGGCAGAAATCTAGGAACTGGTATCTCAATCTCTGTTTTGTATGAAATTACTTCTACAGGGCATTTGGATGTGTTTTCATGAATCAGATACGTTTGAATTATTTACAGAATGTGCTAGCTTCAAAGAACCTAATTAGAGTAGAGTAACATGTCTTAGGACCTAAAAAAGCAAGCTCTGCTCCTGTAAGTAATTACTGCTCTAATGAACAAACTCAGGAGAGTGAAATGCATAAACAGATTCTGTGGGATCAGGGCACAGAACATATTTTCAAGTCCAAGGAGTCTGTCGGTGTAATATCTATGAAATGCTACAAATATTTGTGGTAAAAGAAATAACAGTACTAAAACTTTATAGTGCAATATAGTCTATTCAACTTCGAAGAGGCAAGTATCTTTTTTCAGTATGAATTAATACAAAACCAGTATTTACTCACCTACAATGGAATTCAAATATTTGCAGAAAATACTATATTTGAATTTTACATCAAAATGGATCATATTTAGCCTCTGTGCTGCTGACACACTTGTTATCTCAAGTTCTTTGTCTTCATTTCAGCAGTCACAAACTCTACCATAAACCTTAAGGACTTTCATATTCCATAATTCAATTTATAGCAGCTTCAGTTACCATAAGAAGTGTCCTTATAAAAATGACATCCAAACATTCCGTACATATTTCTACACCATAAATTCCATATGAAATTCACTTGGTTTTAAAGTCAATTCAAGATTCTTTGATCAGGAGTGGAGATTCAGCCTGGTAGCTTCAAGTTAAACTGTGTTATTTCTGTACTTTATGTATCATTGCTGACTATAAAAATTGTAGAATAAGAACTTAACTGGAAATTCTCCAGGGAAGTGTTTGAGACAGAATGCAGTATGTTCATGTGTAGCTATATTGCCTCTACTCTGGTGACAGAAAGAAAAATATGTTTTTTTCAGTAAACTGAATGCATATCTCTCAAAAGTCTCCCAGGGAATGGTTATTTATAACACCGAGCTGCCATTTTAAGATGGGTACTTTTTTTTGGTTTTTGACTGCCACCAGTAATAAGGATTCCAGGCAGTAAATCAGATCCCATAATGAGTGTTTTACCACTTTCATTCTTGTTGGTGTTTTAGAAGGTAATCTTGAACCTCTGTTGAGATACTAAGGCTGAAATTTGGACCAGTTCTGGTCATTAAAAACCCCTGGTCCTAAACATAACAGGTCTGTAAAATACAGTCATATTGGTGATCAAAAAACCCTCACCTGTAGACAGCTGTAAACCTATTTACTTATTACTGTTCTTAAATCCCTGCAGGGTGAAAGAGAAATGAAAGATGTCATAGCTCTCCCCTTTTTTTTTATTTGTGGCATATCTGACCTGTAACTCAGCCCTTCAGTCATGATTTTACTGTGCACTATTTACTAAGCACAGGTAACAGCAGCCTACCTTGTATACTCCCAACCAAAATCCAAGGACCTCCTGTATGTTGGGGATATTCTGTTATTAAACCCCAACGTTATTAGTTTTTATTTCCTTTTGACAACAGAAATAGAAACGTGTCAGTGAGAGAAACTCTTCAATTATCTGGATTTTTTTGAAGGGCAGATCTGAGCCTTCTGAACCTTATCCTATTTTTAACAGTTTGCTACAAACAGGGAAGAAGTGGCTTGGCTGCTTGCCAAATCCTCCAGATCCGACTTAAACACCTCTTCCCTCTCACTGGCTTTGTCTAGACTAGGATCTGTAGGGGGTTTGCAAATGTTTGCTAACCCCTTCTAACCTGTGTGAAAATTCAGGCACTTTTAAGGCAGGTTGCCTTTAACAAATCCTGATCTGACCTAGCTAAAACTTCCCAGACGTCCGTGGCCATGGTCAGCCACCGAAGCAGCGGCTGCGAGGGCATCAGGCATTACTGCCTGACAGCTGCTTGCTCCTGTGCTGCTGAAACCATCACGTCAGTGGATTTTTCTCCCTCCAAGTGCAGCATCAGCTCAAGAAACCACTAAATGCTGTTCAAACTAAGCCAGCAGATCTTGCACTGAGGCAGACGAGGAGCATGGGCATCGACTGCACATGACTCAACCAGCGAAAAAGTCTTTGTATGGTGGCTGTTTGATTAGCCTAGCAAAATCCATAGACCTCGTCAAGTGTTTTCTCTGAGGCAGAACTGCAGGACTGTACCACAACCAAATATTTGGGAAAGCAAAACCCTCATAGAACATGGGGGCACACATGTGCAGCTGGGGAGGAGGTTCAGAAAAAGCGCACGTGATGCTCTGTCTTGCAATGTGCGTGATCCTCAGGGATTCATTTAGGCACCCTTCACGCAGAGCCAGACTTTGGGTCTCCCAAAAGTTGTATTCAAAGCCTGCAGGCACCCAGCTTGTAGAAACTGTAAATGTTGAGCTGAAGGTCAGTTTCCATGTTTTACTGAGAGTTTCTGGTCTTTCTCTTGAAAACATGGCCTAGTTATTAAATTCTTATCACAGGTACTTGTTCATAAACGTTAGAGGATGGTTATAGTCTCTGTCCACTACCATTGCCCTTAGGATCCCAGAATATAGAAACAGGCTTTGTGAGGACAGTGTATAAGGTTTTTCTTTCATATGAAGAATCTCACTGCTGTGAGCGGGGAGATGTTTATCAGTGCCATGCAGAAACCCTCCTGCCAAAGAGAAAATTGCTGACTGACTACCAAAGCTGGAGGAAGAGAGAGAGATGGATCTAGGCAGGAGCGAACAAAGGGAGAGGGAGAGGCCAGCCCTGAGATAGATGTCATTCTTTTCCATTGTGAAAGCCACACTCATTATTTTTGGAGTCCAAACAGTTACATAGCGGCACATTCTCTTGACCAGCGTTTACCTCATTTTTAAAATACAACTTTCATTACGTGTTAGAGCTCATACAATATTCATAAACACAAGTGTCTGCATTGCTCCCCCTCTGTCCTAATCTTCAAGCTGCTGAAGTGGAAACTAGGTTTTGTTCTTGTTGCTGTTTTTAACTTGGCATAACGTTTGCAAATGATACTTGCTGGATTTGCTGAGATGCAGAAGACTGGTTCTGCAGATCATACCTTCACTCCAGAATGGAAAGGATGGGCCAAACAAAAGGGGCGGGGGGGGGGGGGGGAACACAGGAGGAACCTTCATTTCTCTGAGAGAGATAATTGTCACTCCAACATGAAATTCTGGCTCATCCTCTGTTTTGAACAAGTGGACGGATTCTTTGAATCCCTGCTGAGAAAAAAACTTGCATGATTCTGACTCCTTACCTTGAATTAATTAAGAGTTTTTTAAAATGTTGGAACATAAGGCTTGAGTTGCTAAGACACATGGTTAAGACATGAAATATTACACTTTTCTGCTTTGCAAATATATCTGAAAGGTTAGCACCTAGTGAAGCATGCAGAGTCGTCTTATAAAAACAAAATCTGAGGTGCATCCATAAAGATTTTTGGCCAAATTAAGACCTGATGTTTAAGCAGGTGCAGCTTCCCCATTGTGTGGATAGACTTTGCCATAAACTGCAGCCTAGAGTTATTGACATTAAAAAGCAGGTGGAATAAGTTTATCCTACTTTAATTGGACTATAATATTCTCTCATTAGAAAACAAAGCAGCCACCTTGGCATCACAGGCACAGAAATCATCACGACTTTCTGCTGCCCAGAAAGGTTAGAAAGCTGCTGCTTTTTTCTTTTCTTGTCTTTTGATTAGGTATTTAGAACAGAAAGCACACATTATGTTTCTTTCTCTCACAGACCTGGTGATTTTTAATACGATTTTTCCATGGGCTGTGAAGCCTGAGCTCTTTTCTGGAAGAAAAGAGTAACCGTTGTCCCTTGGTGACTATTCAGGCATGTCTGCAGCTTGTGTTGCTGTACCCAAATTAGCTTGACCTGAGATGCTGGGCAAATTCTTGAAATACCATACACTCATTCTCTGAATTAAGAATCTACTGGTGGTGTTTAATTTATGTAGAGGGTTTTTAATGTAGACATTTATACTTTTTTGTACTGATGATATCTGAAAGGCGAGAAACGGTTTGAGTGTGAAGAATGTGACTGAGACTTGGGGGATCTCTGTCCTCCTCCTCCCCACTGCCACTCATTTCTCATGACTTTTCATCAAGTCATTTACATCTCTTTGCATCAGTTTCCCAGGGCACATAAGGGAGATTTTACTGCTACTTCAGAATAATTCATTAATAACACTAATATTATTTCCTATCTTCACCTATATTGTTCTGTTGGGATACAGATTCTGCCTACACAGTAGCTGGCAGGAGAAACCCTGTTATAATTGGGGCTCTTAAGTGTTTGTGAGTATCTAATTAGTAAAAGCTGGTTTGACTAAACTATCCTGCCACATACGCGGATGTGGCACATGATCTGGCAATGAGACACCTCAGAAAGTCAGTGATTCTCCAAGCTGTCACTCATCATTCATCTGCCTCTGTTCCACTTTCAACCTCCCTTCCAGTGGGAAGTAGGGGGACAACCTCTCCCATTTATAGCAAGAACGGGCTACAGACACAGAGTGCATACGTTTCCAGTTTCCATGCTACAACAACTGTAATGAACAACCACTTCTCCTGACCTCCTGCGGTGCTGTGTGCTCTTCACTCCACACGAGGATGGAGAAAACTCTGTGTTTCTTTGGAGTCCTTCGACACCTTTCAGGTTCAGCCCCTTGGCAATTAATGAATGGCTTGAAAGCTTGCTAGAAAATGTGGTTCTTTAGCACTGCAGCACTTCTTCATTTAGTACTTTGCAAGTGAGTTGTAAAAATTTGCCCTGGAGACAGGGAAATGCAAATATAAATTAGATGGAGCACTAATAACATTACATTACAGAACAATGCAAACCGTTTTGGACACCCCACAGAGAAGAAATCCATGCATTCCTTTCTGAATCATCTTTATGGAAATTTCTGTAAACGTGCCGTTATTAAAAGAGAGTAGCAATTACTTCTTTCTTTGGTTCATCAGTTGCAGGGAGGGGGAGAATCAGCAGGGGAATTAATTTTGTTTTCTTCACTCTTCTTCTCTTTTTCTTCCATGTGCTTGTCAGAGAGCTCTCACACGACAGAAACCGACAGTGCAAAAAGCCTCCACTGGTAGAAGAGAGCAAGAAGGACGGGAGAAGTGGTCAACGTTGTTACAGATGGGGCTCGGTAGGTGGAAGTAGTTAAGAGGGTAGCAGAAGCAGGCAAGGTTGCAGCTAACAAGGCTACTCAGGAAGCCAAAGCCATTAAGATATGTTGATATAACATTTGCAAGCTTCAGAGGGGCCATCATTATAAATTTGATTTAGTATTGATCAGACAGTTCAGCATCGGGGCTGGAGAAAAACTGGACACAGAGTTCTTTACAAAATTGGCACTTCAGATTCTGCCTTCTCATTAACACAGAAGAGCAGAAAACCCCCATCTCCTCCCTGACCTTAAATGGTGTGACTGCTGTCCTCTTCCTGGGGGCAGTCAGAAAGTTGCAGTCATTTGGAGTTGGTATAATCTTTCAAAATTGCAGTTGCAGTCATAACAAGGACATTTAAAATGTGCCTGTAAGATACAAGTTAAATCCAACACATCTGCAAATGCTAGCAACTCCTTGTTAATGAGGCCTACTGGAGATTTTGCAAGCGTATCATTCAGGATGAAAACTGGCTGGCTGTGTGTTATAAGGTGTACTGGGGAAGGGATCTGGTGATTTAACACACAGGGAGAAAGCAGCTTGTGAGGCTCGTTAGATCAATGGGGATTCCAGCCTTATACCTCAAATTATGTGCCCTCTCTTCTAACATTCACCTTTTGCTGTGCAACACCCACGCCTTCCTCTTTTTTTCTCTTTTCTCTTTTTTTTTTGGTCTTCTTTTGTTCCAGCAGTGTATTTTCATGCCTTTCCAGTAAGCACCACCAGAGCAGAAAATACCTGAGGTTTATAAGGAAGCCACAGGTAATTCACTGCAGCTGACAGTTTCTTTGTCCAAAATGAAGGTTTCGCTGCCCTCTCTATCACTTGGAAGCATTTAAATTCCCAAAGAAAATTGCAGCTTGACAAGCTGCTCCGCACCGGCCTCCCACCCGCGCCCCGCAGCAAGCAGGGACCGAGTGCTCTCACCACACCAAGCCCCACATGAAATGCAGCTGGCAGGGGGAGATGATGGTGATCCACCTCACCCTACTCCCATCACCCGGTGGCCAAATACCCCTCCTGTGGTGCTCGAGACTGGTTCAGACACTTTCCCCTGCCCAACTGACTTGAGTTCAAGCCTCAGGTCTCCCAGGTGTGTGCAGGACCGCAATGGTACTCCCTCCACTTGCTTCTTCCTTGTGCAAGAAAACAGCGATGTTCTCTCAGGTGCAAGCTTCACGCCACCCCCCTGCCCATGGCATTTCTCAGTGGTTGGCCTTAGCATCTCACCACAGAGACTGTAGGTCTTGTTGGTCCCATTTCTAACACTCCTCAAAGCATGGTTTATTCGGGGATCCCAGACACCATGCTGGCTGTGTAGGGGTTCATGTTTTGTTCACAGTGTCCAGCCTTTCGTGGCTTGCTCTTGCCACCTCTTCCCATTCCCAGAGGTGGCACAGGGCATCTCTGGCCCTGAGCAGATGTTCATGGTCCCCTAGGCAGGACTGGCGCTGGCCTTTCCTTACGCCTCTCCCCTCGCCCTTCTGGACTGCTGCCTCCACACAAACGTCCTGTGCTTTAAAACGCTTCATGACCATTGGCAGCCAAGAGTCAATGTTTGCTCTTAGGCAACTGTGAGCTGCTATCGGGTCCCTGGAAGCAGCTGCTGTTAAAATGGAGAAACCCCAGATGCCATGTCAGCATTTAGTGATTAATACTTAATGAAGTATAACCTCCCTTTTCCTTGCTGGTGAGGAGAGATGAAGCTCCACGGAGAGTGAGGCCCTGCTGGGCTTAGCCCTGGCTCCTGGGGATCTTGCCGGGCCACTGCTGCTGCCTTTCGTCTGCTCCTCCAACCTCTGCCTGCAGGAGAAGGCATCTTCCCGGAGTCGCTTCCCGCCTCTTGGGTCTCTGGTGGGGACAGGAAAGTGGGAAATGCCCTTCTGAAGACACATAGAGGAAACCAGGGCTGCTCCAGGGACCTAAGGAGCGGCTCAAAAGTAAATTAAACCCTTTAATTAGGAGGGACTGACTCTGCCGATCCCTACAGCGTCAGGCTTCAATAACCCTTATGGGGTATTTTTAAACATCCCCTTGGCTTCAGAGCAGTGCAGGTTGCGTGGCCGGCACGCCGGCGGCCGTGGCCGGGAGCCTGGGAGGTGGCTGGCACCAGGGCGTGGGGCGGCCACCTCCTCGGGGGAGCCGGGGGGCTCGGGCGGTTTCTCCTGAAGCGGAGGAGATCATCTCCCCCCGCCCGCGAGCTGCGTCGATGAATTATAGCTGAGCGGCGTGGGGAGGCAGCAGGCGAGCGGGGGACAAAGGCTGGCGGCAGGAGCGGGGCCGCCAGCGTCCTCCCGCCGCCGCATTGTGGTGGTGCGAACAGGGGTGCTCGAGTGCCCGACCGCAGAGAGGGCTGGGAGAAAGAGGCTCTTTAAGTGAGACTATTCAAGTCTTTATGTCTCGTCTCTTCACCCGCAGTGCCCCAGTAAGGAGCAGAGACTGCCCATAAATTGCAGTTTAAATCCATAATACCCCTGCACTAAACTGTCATCAAATGGTTACAGGTAAAATAACGAGACAAAAATGAAGGCCGGAGAAGGATTTTTATTGCTTTTAAAAGGTCTTTCTTGCAAGATGCTTGGCTTTTATTTCAAAGACGATGCTGGAGAGTATTAAGAAGGCGGGGGGAAATAGAGCCCCCACATTTGAAGCGGGGAAAAAACAATACTTTAATCACCACTCCTATTTATAACACAATCTTTCTTACATTTTGTTTCAGGATGTTTTATTCAGTACACCTTTCGTAACCATTTCTCTTTTGACTTTCTGGAAGATTATGCTAAATGTCAAAATGTCTCTTTGGGCTCATAAAATGATGCCATAATAAAGCGTCATTTTAACTTAGAATGGGTAAAACAACCTATAAAATAAAACGGAACATTTTGACATTAATTGAAAAAGTTACCTGCTTTTCTAGTTTTAGCAGATTCATGTCAGCATTAAAAAAAATAAATTAGGTTACAGTTTATTACAACATGTGATGACCTTTAAGTAATTTTATAGCACTTTATGGTTCTGTTGCACTCTTCTAATCAGCATTGTGTCTGAAGGAAATGATAAGCAGATTTTCTCCTTCCTCCAAAGTTCTGTTAATTTTAATCCTTGTGCATGGAGCAGGATTCCTGCTGCAGCCAGGTGAGTCAGTATATTTTACAGTTATTTGAGTCTTGTAATGTCCTCCTGATTATTTTTTTTTTTTACATTTATTAACTTTTGAGAGTTTCAGAGCTGTTTTATTGCCAGCAAAATGTGACTGAAAACTAAACGTGGCCACTACAGCATTCAAACCTGTTCCTCTAACTTTGTACACCAGTAAACAGTTCTGCTAGAAACTGTGCATAATTTTCCATCGGAAGACTTCCTTGTACTAGCTGCTGCTTATACAAGGAACGTATCCTCAAGGTAAATTTATACTGGCAGTCTCGATGCATGTTTACAAAATGCACAACACCGCACAAGCACATACACAGAAACACACACTAGGAGGGTGTTTTAATAAGGCTACAAAATTATTTTAGAAAGTCTCCGCAGAAAGACACCCTGCAAGTTTTCCTAAGTGGGTTTTGCAAATTATTTTTTAAAAAAAAGGAGAGAAAAATACATTAACCAAATGCTTCTAGCTGAAATTAAAATGTCCATGATATATTGCTTGAGGATAATAAATTTACCCCTTCTGTTTTTCCTGTGATCTAATTATAACTGTCTTAGAATATAACACAAGATACATGATTTAAATTAAAGAGGTCAGAATTGAACATTTTGGATAGTTCAATAAAAAGGAAAAGAAAAGAGTGATGAAAAACAGCAAAGCAAAGAAGCCAGCAACCAAAAGCCAGCAAGGGACTGGTGCTGCTGCCGTCTTGGTACGGGCTGGTAACGGCTCCTAAGACAAGGGAAACCTCAGCTGACTGCTTAGATCAGTTTTCTTCCCAGCATATATCTCATAATTTCTGTTCATGTGTTAGATCTATTATTATAAAGCATAGTAATTTCCACTGTCGTACGACTAAGAGAAAATATTTCTAAAGCTTAGCAGTAAGAACATGTAATAGTTTAGATTCTATTGTCGTCTTTAATCTGCTGAAGCATTTAATTCCTTTTGTTATAATGAAAATACTATATTTCTGTTATCGTGTCCAGAGAATTCTGGTGGAAATTATAAGTTTTCTCAGACAAAGTTGTGTTTGACTATTTCTCTGATGAGGTGAAAGGTCAATTTGCTTATAGTTTCCATGCTTCATTAAAATTCAGCTTCTGTGCTGTGTAATGTGGGTAATATTAATTTTCTAAACATTGATGTACAGCAGCTGCTAACTAATTTCCATAATGGTTGTTCTATTCTAAGGGCATTAAACCTGAAACAAGGTGGATCCAAATGGAAAAAAATGTAGATGATTACTGGCCATCTGCCAAAAAGACGCTTGGGGACGTGAAATTTCTGGAATCACTGAAGGTTCATTTTGATCAAATATTCATATTCTGAGCCACGTGTCAACAATTTTACTGTTTAAAGACAAGGAGGTTGTGGAGGGGAATATTGACACCATCCTTCACGTGGGAGTTTGCTTTCAGACTTCTTATATAAAGGAGAATATGTTGTTAAAGACAAATGGAGTTAACATTAAGAACATTAAGATGTGTTCAAAGGAAGGTGCAAAAGTAATGGAGACATGAATTTCTTCCCTCGGGAAACGGGAGTGTGGGAGGAGAGAGGTCATAGTTATGCGCTCAGCTTTGAAGTCAAGCATAACCCTATGCATGACCATTTGGGAAATGCTTCATGTATTTTCATTTCCACAGATTCATTAAACTAACGCCAGTAGACAGGACTATGTTTTTTAACTGAGGGAGCCACAGTCCCACGTTAATAGACTCACATGCCCAGGTAGAGTCCCAGGCTTGGGGGCTTGAACTGGTAAACCAGCCAACACCTCCTGATTGCATCTACTCCGTGACGCTTTGCCGCTCTGCTCCCGAAAGGCACCTCCTTCTGGGAGAAATGGCCTGCTCCATCCCATTCGGTCCCGTTTTGCTTATTGCCCAATAGTTTACTAAGATCCATCTGCGATCAGCAATGAGGTTTTCCAGCAGACTATTTTTCTGTTCCTGAGCATTTCACAAGCCACCCCTCATTGTCTCAAGTGTATTTGATAAGCGATGTTACTCAAATATACATCAGCTCACGAGCTATGCAGAGTGTGGTTGTGCGATTCGTCTTCATTACTGCTCCAGTTTGACTGCACGTCTTGGTTACGTGGCGCTGCACATGACGGAGTGTTTTCTTCTTGGTAAGCTGAGCCAAAATGTGATAATCCAGGGAAGCTCTGTACGCAAATGAAATGGTGATGAGGGCTGTTCTGCCAAAGGAGGATTGATTAGTACTCCACCTATGCTAGCCCTGCTTTCTTATCACTTCTATTTCCTCAATGTATGTGCTATGAATATAAAAGTGTGAAAGAATTTAATAAAAAGACAGCTACAGAAGAAGGAATTCCTACCTCTGGGAGATCCCTCTGGGCTTACTGAATGCCAGTCTAAGCGTTGATTTCTTCACTGGGAGCAATGAGAAGGGAACCAAGGCAGGGTCAGGCATTTGGGGCCATCCCTAGAAGAGGATGATGGCATTCCCAGGATTTATTAGCTTGGGTTCATCACAGAGATAACCCACCTTCCACATCAGACCGTGGGCAGAAATGAGGTTTTATACCTGCTGCTGACTGTGCAGACCTGTTCTAAACTGCCAGGAGTTTGCATGTGGGAAATGTCAAATACAGCTTGGCAGTGGTCTATTTTTTACCTTTAATTTCCCTGCTGTCTAGACTCCCCTGATTCCAGCCTTGCTTCCCCTCCCTTATCCCCATCCCAGCAATGATTAGGTCAGCCATTGATAGGATTTGGCTGTGTGTAACCCATGATGAGAAAGTTTTAATGAGTCAGAAACAACTACCCAGCCTGTCTGGAAACTACCCTCACCACTTCTGAATATTTCCATGGCCTTCTAACTCACTTGTCAAGGCCTTTCCCTGCATGTGTGCAGACCTAGTGAGAAGTTTCTCCATTGCCCACCTTCTTCTCTAACCTAGACAGAGCTGTGTGTTGCAGTGTGAAACATGGACTTCATACTCTCTGCCCTTAGTGGTGTGTCCAGCAGCAACTGGCTCTTCTGATGCAATACATGCCAACGAGATCCCCATGACAAATACTTTAAAAAGGTGGTTTGGTTCTTTGTGCTCTGATTTATAACATAAAAATGCCAAGCTGCATCCAATGGTGCATCTAGACCAGCACCATCTGGTCTGAAGCAAGATTAAATCAAGGTGAGAATCAAGTAATATTTCAGTTTCCGGTAGTCTTACTGACTTAGCTTAGCAGCTTCCTAAGCCAAAAACTGAGTTTGTACCTTTGTGATTAATAGTCCTTGATGGATGTTTCTTTTGTTAATGGATCTAACTGCCTCTTCAACTGCTTTGTACTTGGGCCCCAGTGAAATGAAATGGGAAATGAAGACTGTCTTTACTAATGAGAATCCTCACTCTCTTATTTTTTTTATATTGGTATAATTTGAACGCAAGTGTAACACTTTTTTTTTAATCTTTCAGAATCTCTAATTTCTGACATTAGGAGAAGCATACCAATTCCAAGCCAAAAATGTAGTATTTTAGGAAAGGTGGATGTTGTTGTATATAAGGGCTTAGAACAAGAGGGGAAAAAAAGATTTCTTAGCTTTAAATATAGCACTGTAATGAAAGACTATAATGTAGAAAATTAATGACTGCATTTTGCCAAGCTGAACTGACTCTCACCTTCTGCCCTAAGAGTGGCCATCTGATTTTAACCCTACTAAGAGCACCACATAAATAATTAAAGCTACCTGTTGGGATGAGCCTGAGGAAAGGGCAATGGGCAGGCAGGGCTGGGGACACTGCTCCCACCCTGCAGGGCTGCATCCCCATTGCTCTCTCCAGATGCGGAGGACTTGGGGACCACTCCCCATCGGCCCTTAATCTACCTCCTCTCCCTACAGGGTGAGACAGGTCTGGAAATAATATCTGCATCTTATAGGTAGGGAAAACTGTTTTCAATGTTTATCACAGCAAAATAAGGACAAGCCGCACAGGCATTATTTCAGCAGAGAATTAAATAGCTGGGAATGCCAGCACCTGTTGCAAAAGTTGTGCTCATGATCTACTCAAAATAAAGGTGTTATGAAAGGAGAGGGAGAACATGGTTTTGTGTTCTCCATTAAAAGTGTTGTTATGGTGCTCTCTGTTCTGTTACACATTTTATTAGGATAATAATTTCAGTAAACTACATCTGGCTTTCCTGAGGGCTGTCCCCTCAGGTTAAACAGGCTGTCTAAAAATATCTCCCTTTTTTTCTAAATGTTCCTCCTTTTTATCTTCCTTTTGATGGCTTTTCATTTGAATTATTTCTCTTTTTTTTTTAAGATTACATTAGCACGTTTTTCCCCTTAATTCTATAATCTTTTCAACTCCAGGCTCCTTTGTACTTTTTGCTTTTGTACCCTTTTCTTCTCAAGTCCTTTTCATGTCTCCTCCCTTTTGTTTTTCCCTGGGAGCCTTTATTGTCATTTTATCCTTTATTTTTAGTCTTGAGCTGTACAGTAGGAAGTAATGCTAAGAAAATTGAAAAGTAAAAAGCTGCATAGTAAAGAACAGTCATATACTGAGCCATAGGAGAACTTACAAATGAAGGCACAGTAAAGGGAAGCCCATATACTTTTGGTCTCTGTGGTGCAATACCCATGAAAAACAAAACAGTGACATTTCCCTTAAAAAACAAAAAAGGCAAGCCAATAAAAAAAATAAAAATCCCACACCTGTGTGCATCTATGACTATGCTATAAAAATGGCCTGGAAAAGGACCTCTTTGCAATGAGAATCTGAGCTAAATCCCCCACGCATTGAGATAAAACTATTTTTAAGGCACAGATGTGAGAGAATTTGCCTGGAGACTCCTACCAAGTGAGCAGAACCTGACAGTGACTGATTTTGGCTTGTGCTGGAAGCTGACTTACTGTTTTATCAGTTAACAACTTATTGTTTAAATGCTTTAATGCTGATCTATGCCAAGATTGCCTGCTTTGTATAAAGAGGTATAAAACCAGCTATCTTTTATATAAATCACATTCCTGATAAAGTCTCTTTTCAACTTGAGGAGATAAATGTCACCAATTAATACTGGGAATTTAACAGATTGTTGCCACCATTAAACTGAGCTATCTGCATGCATCAAATCCCTTCCTCCTATTTTACTTTTCCATGCTGCAACTAAAATTGAAGAAAAATAGAAGTTAAAAAGGGGAGGCTCCGAGCAGCAGCTCCCAGGGACAAGTTCTGCATGGTCCTGAGTGTTCATGCAGGCTTCCATGCTCACCTGCTGTGCAGATGCGAAGGGGAGCTGAGGACACCCAGCACCTGCCCAGAGCACCAGGATCAGGCTCTCACTAGCTCTGATCTCCTCACCAGGGCTGACAGAAAGACCTTGTTTCCTTTCTTGCTTGTTGTTTTTGTGCCCCTCCTTATGAATTGCTCCTTTGATGCTGTTGGTTCCCACCAAGCCCAGAGCCATGGGCAGGTCCAGCCTCCTTTACTCCTGTAGTCTGTGAAGGCCTTTGTACCAGAGCTTATTTTTAAGTATTTGATAGCATTAAGTATTGTTAAGATGTATATGAAAATAATCTCACTATTTCAATGACTTGGTGCAAAACTATTAGCTGAGACTACGAACTGGGAGGAAAGAACAGAATTGGGTTGTGGGGTAAAGTCAATTCAAGCATTTTCTCATCAATGTTTCAACCATAAAGATCAGACAGGTTCTAGATATATCTAAAGCAATAGGCAGGGGGCCTGGACTGGAATTCAGCTTCCAGTGTCTAGAAAGAGTCACTCCCCAGCCACAGTACCAGCACTTGCAGCCAGCAGGGCAATGTCGAGGTAGAGCCAATGTCCCATCCACAGGCTTGAGCTGGAGCTCAGGCTCAGGCTTTAACCACTCCATTGCTCATCCCTTTTTGCATCAGGCCACTGTGAGAGGCAGGAGGCACAAAATGTCCAAAGAAAAGTCTAAATGTCTGCCACTATGGATGTGTGGGGCTGATGTGATTAGCCAGCTGCATCCAACTGTTCTACAAATATGTCCCCCCACCCAAAAATCATAAATAACCATCTAAGTTAAATTCTTCAGTCAGAAGCCCTGGCAGAATGATGCTGTCATAAATTTTTATGGATGATGAGTTCTTGCATTGTGATGTTTATTAAAGTGTTTATTGGAACCTTGTGGTACAGTAACAAATGATATCATAAAACAAATTGGGCTGTTTCTAATCAGCAAAACAACACAAAACTGGGATATCTGAGGCAGACGCATTTATTTTTTTCTTTCAATTTCTTTTCCATGAAAAATTACTGATATCTTTCTGAAATCTTTTTAATCACGCTGAATTTAGAGCAGTGTACTAGCAAGAGTGTCCTTTCTCCTATCCTATACATTTCACCACCTATTCGGTAATTATTTTGGTCTGCTTCAGAAGTGACACATCCATTAAGTCAATCCCTCTGTCTTTGTTTTGAAAGTCTAAATTTTTCAATGGTCATGGCTTATAAACTCAGAGGGGACCACTATGGATATTTAATATGTCTTAATGTTTTATTCAGACTGTAATGTCCTAAATTATTTTTCATTTGAGCTAGGTGTTTAGAGGGTTAAATTCAACCTTTTCGAGGATCACATGGTCGATCATAAAATCTTAGTAATCCTGCTTTCTGTGAGTGATGGTCCCCTAGCCATAACCTGTTCTTTTTGAGATGCAGGTCCATCTTAGCACATCTAGCTCTGAAGACATTACTGATGTCCTCTGTGTTGGGCTGTCATATTTCTTCTCTCTGCTTTCCTGTTTCCCTCCTCACAAGCCTCTGCTCATCCTGTCTGCTGAGACTGTAAATTCTTTGTCGCAGTAGCTTTCATGGCCAGAGCTTTTGTCAGCTTTGCACAGCTGGCATCACGGTGCTGTGGGGCTGGTGCAGCAGCCACGCCAGTGCATGGGCAGAGCTAAGACATTGGGGGTGGGAAAAAAAGGAGTACTTGGCTCAGAGGTCAAGAATGTTTATGTCATGTGCACAGGTAGGGCCATGCAAACCCGGAGTGAAAAGGGACAACTGGGTGCAATGTAGGGATTGTGGGGAAAGGCATGTGTTGGTTGGGGGAGAGAAGTATCAGGGACCAGGAATGGGAAATGCCTGGGGAGAAGGGAGAGAAGGAAGAGGGCTGAGTGGTGCAGAGAGCTGGAAAGTTTCAGTGGTTTGCAGAGGTTCGGGGTGACTATGGAAGACTTTCGGTGGTGCTGGGTGACAGTGTAGGTCTACTCCTTCCTTCTCGCTTCTCCCCACGAACCTGTGCCCTCGCACAAATGGCGTGGGGAAGGGTGGGAAGGTAAAGACATGGAGATCGGCAGTGCAATGAGCCTGTCCTTCTCTTCCCACCCTGGAGAAATCCCCCCCCAGCACCACACCCTGACACCAACCACAGGGCAGTGGCACATCCAGCTATGTAGGGAGAGAGAGATATGTCCGCTCTGAGGGTAGCTCAGGTGGCTCAGCCAGCCAGCCTCCATCCCTTCCAAGAGAAAGGACAGGCAAAAGCAGGCAAAAAAGCCAAAGCTGCGGCAGCCAGGGCTGATGATAATTTTACAGCCACCGACAGTTAGCCATCCAAGGCAGCTACCTGCTCTGCCTGTGCCTGAACTTTGCCCCAGCTGATCTCAAGGTGAAAGGATGATTCAAAATGATAAGCTGTGTATGTGTATCTACTCATAATAAGGGATATCTTTTAGCTTTGGAGACCGGCGAGTGAGCTGAGGAAAATCACTTTAAATAACATGAGATGTGGAAGCATATTTTATCTAATTATCAGCATTTAATCTAAACCTACTTATGTCTCTTTCTGAATAGCTAAAGATGCAGGATCAAGGCTTAGAACGAGTGGTGGTTTAGGCTGAGCGTATTTGTCCTAAAACACCTCATCTTCCCCACAAACAACCCCTTCAAAATGCAAATCTGTGGAAAGAAGGTTGATGCTCACGCCAGCATGAACGAATGCTGAAGCTGCTGTCACACGCACTGTCACATCTCCAGCCACAGTCTTGCACTGGTACACAGTGCTCATTTTTCAGCCACAACTTTTACAATTTCCTGCCCAACACAAGCTGTGAAAGGGAATATTTTCCTTTGACATGCAGATTTTCTGTTTACATAGGTAACTTTTAGCTTGGAGACTGGGGGGTTCATCCCCATCAGAATTTATAAATCTTGCTAAGATTTTTTCATTACCGCTCTGTCTTAACAGTAATATGAATAATGCAATGGAGGTAACTACAAGCTTCGTTCAAACTTGTTGCGACATGTAACAGTTTACAGCATGTAATAACTATTAAACATATAACAAAACTTCCATAGTTTTTCTTTCCTCTTTTTATTTTTAAGAGGCTGGAAGGCGTTACTGAGTTCTGATGAGTTTGTGCACTAGCACAGTAGTCTTCAGTGGGGATTTTGCTGGTTAATCCTTGAAGAGATCAACATGTGGTGACAGGGGCTGAGCATGAAAAGGAGCACATTGGAGAAAGTTAAGATGCTAAAGGCTTTTTTTTTTCTGACATCTAACAATTTAGTATTCTCATCCTGTTAGTATTATCTTTACGATGAGTAACCTATAGAGAATAGCTTTTCTTGTGCTCTGTGACAGAGCTTCCTTGAACCTCCCTTCTGTTCAGCATGCACACACGCAAACACACCAAAAATTTTCTGTTGCAATCCCTACCAGCTAAGCGTTGTCTTTGTCCATGAGACAGCTCTAGTTGTGAAGTGGAGAAGATTTACAAAACTCAGGTTGAAACTTGGCTAGAAGGCAACACCTTGTAAACGAGCAGAGGCCAACGCCAGCAACCTCTCCATGGAGAGAGATGTTTGATTTTTCTTAATTTGGACAACACAGTAGTCAACCAGGAGGCTCAGGGCTGGCCCAGAGGTACTGTGTGAATACGTCATTAAAAGCCAAACTTTTGATAATACTTGTTTTTAGCATTGCAGATAGAAAGACCTGGGAAATCATAGCAATAATTGCACGTTATTCTCTAAATATTTCCTCACTACCACAATACGGTCGTACCCGTTATTTACTGCCTTCTCCAACAAAAGACAAAACTGGCTTTTTTTCACAAAATGGGGGCAGATGATGGAAGGCAGGGACATAACTGACAAAAACAGAGAAAGGACAAGTTGTACACTGACTCCAAGACACAAGGCAAGGCCAGAGCTTGCAGAAGCAATGGAGAACTGGGGGATGTGACAAGGGGCTCCCCGGTGGAGGTGGCATGGGGAGAGGCATGGGTAAGCCAGACAGGACTAAACAGCTACATTTGAGATGCTCCAGAGGAGGGGGAGTGTAATCAGTGTTAATTAATTACACTGTGTTTATTTTTGCTCTGTTATTCAGTGCCCCAGGTGCTTTACTGGTGGAGAGGGAGGGCACACTAATAAATTGGTATTGCTGCTTATTATTATGTACTAATTTGTAGCAGCAGTTTGTGGGCTTTTTTTTTAAAGCAAGTCAATAAAGATAATAGTCCTCAAAGGTGATTTCCAGATAAGAAGGCAGTTTATCAGTACTCCCAAATTTCAGCCAGCTGTCATTAAGTGTGTCTCCTCGGCTTGTGAAGGGCTTTGTAGCTGGGTCAGGGCTCCTGGAGCTGGCTGCAAGGTTGCTAAGGGAACCGCTCTGTCCTGAGATTCTTCTTATGCATCAAACTTTCATCTTGCAAAATTTCTGTAGGCAAATCACTGTGAGATGAATGCTAATATGCTGCACAACTGGGACAAGTGGGCTGAGGTAGCTAGAAGGACTGAGTCACATTTGTTTGATTTCATTTTCGTAGTAGGTGTGTGCACAGATGTGTATCTAAGAGGACATAAATATATGGTATTACACATGCATTTGTGCTTCTGATATACTATACTACAGGGGATTGTCATTAACAGTATTTGGGTTTGGTGAGCAGGACACCTAGGGTTTTTTGGAAGGTGCTGCACAAAAAAATAAATATAAAGGTTACAAGAACAACGTTAATTTTGATGGGCTTTGGATCAGACTGAAGTGCAGGCAATCTCACTGGAGCATTTCTGTCTCTAAAACAGGAGGCAATAGTTACTCAGACAAGCAATACAGATTGAACTGCACAACTCTTGGAGCTGAAAAATTTTGGCCAAGAATTTGAAACAAACTTACCCTTAAGAAAAAGGCAATAAGCCCTTTAATGTGTGCAGAGAGTAGATCACATGTCTCTTTTTCAGGTCTCACCTTATCAGAGAGGTCCATAGATAGTCTAGCGCACTGCACACCATTTATCTGTCTCAAAAAGTGGAAGGGTTGAGTCAGCCCTGCTGGGATTTAAACCTTTGTTTCCAGGGTGTCTGGGTATTTCAAAGCTGATACTTAGACTACTAAGCCAACCCCTCTGGCTTAGTTCATTATACAGTGGAGCAGCTTATAGTGAACTCTGACCTATAGTGAAACTGTTGAAAGTGAAAATCCAGCATAGTTTCAATGATGGTGCTGGCTTCCAGCAAGAGTATAATTGGTTTATAAACAACTACAAAAGTTACAGAATTTAGTGTACTTTAACTATTGCTTGCTGCAATCCTTCTTTAATGCAATATTTGAATTTTACAGAAGCCTTCATCTTAAATTAGTCTTACGTTGAAATGACATGTCTATGACATGGGATACAGTCCATCAAGAGAGGACTGTAATTCCTTTTTGGCCTTAGAAGTTCCCTTGTATTTCCAGCAACTAGCTAATGGGCAGATTTAAGATCAGTAAAAAATTAAAAATTAAATGTTTGAAAAGATTCCTTGTCAACCAAGATTGCTAGCCCCAAAGAATACAGGCTTGACAGACCATCTGACTATTATAAATTGCTCAGCTCTGCAATTTCCAGGAGCACAGAAGTCTGCTACAACATAATCTTGTTTGTGTTTGTACTGACGATTCTGAGATTGATGCAGTTCATAAAGACAAACAGATAACTTTCAATGGCTGACTTACACCAGCCTTCAGCAGACTGTAAGAAGTAAGTTTTGACCTATATCAGGATTAAGACCTGCAGCATTCCAAATTAGAGTAAATTAAACTTTTGTCATATCATCTGGCTCCACTAGAAAATTCAGTTTACAGGCAGAATCTGGGCATGCGCCTCCATATAGGGAAATAGGTGGTAGTGGAAGACAGGATTATGCATTTTTCTACAAAAACATGGTTCTTTGAAATGACGTAATTCAGAAAAGTGGCATTGTTGTTATAGCATGATAATCTATGGATATAAATGAGGCAAGGTTTGTAGGGGGAGATAATCTCTTTTATTAGACCCAGCAGATTGTTGGAAAAAAACAGACAGCCTTTCAGCTACAAGAGCCATTTCTCAAGGCTGAAATAAAAGCAGTGTCTTCGGTGTTAAAGGCAACTGAACAGTTGGTCTGAGTTTAACTTGATTACGTTAAATAGACTATCTGGGCAAGGAAGTGGTTGGTACCTGTGGAGCACAAGAGTGGTGTAAGCAAGGAAAAAGTTGATAAGGTCATTAGCTCCTATCAGGCAAAAAGAGAAAAAGACAGGTAATTCATTGTCTGTGAAAGATGGAGGGACTTGGGGAGGGAATTACAATGTGCCATAAAGCAAATCTCTCCATTTAGTCTGTAATTTTTAGTGTCCAGCAGGGGTGTGCATTTTAGTTCCCACACTCCTCTTCTGAAGGTGCTTTGTACATCTCCCTGGAGGGTTAGGCCTGAGCAGACGCAGATGGAGTGGCTATTTTGTGAAAAAAGTCCTTCTGCTAACTACGAGCTTCTGTCCTTTACTGATAATCTCTGTGAGTTTTCCCAGTGTGTGTTATTGTTATTTTACTGCCATGGAAACGGCATGGGTGTCTGTCTCACTGGCCAGTGCATAGTGTGTTCTGGGATGTGCTTGTGCAGGAGCCAGAGGTTTTGATGTTTCTGTAGCGGTGCATTTACCATGGTGGTCATGGAGACGTGTTGGCAAGTCTTGCATGTGTTGCTCAGGTGCAGTATGGTTCACAGAGCCATTGAAATTTTGATTGGAAGAGTGCTCACTTAGTCCAGACTCCTGTTTAAGCAGGTCTATTGCAAACACTAAATCAGACTTTGTGGCTCGGCCTACCCAAGCAAGTATTTGAAAACTTGCAAAGATTCACCACCTCTCTGGGAAGCCTATTCCACTGTTGCCCTATGCTCCTAGTGAATAAGTCATTCCTGATTGATTTCCACTCTGAACCTTCAAAGCTGTGATTTGCGGCCATTGCACGTTTTTATACCATCTGCTGTCTACTAGAAGACTTTGGCTCTCTTGGCTTTGTAACTCCCCTTCAAGCTGTTGTAGGCTGCTCTTAGATTCTTCCCTTATGGATCCTCTTTATCAGACTAAACAAACCCATCTCCTTCAATCCCTCTTCATTGGCCATACGCCCCAAGCTCAAGACTGTCATGGCGCACTCCACCAAACCTCCCACAGCTTTTTGAGGGTGCATTCTGTGTCATCACGCATGTTGCTGATGAAGTTATTGGACAGTATCAGCCTCATTATCAAACCCTTGGGCACTCTGTTTGCCGCTGGCTGTTGCCTTGACCTTGAGCCACTGATAACTCTTTCAGCACCTGCTGAGGAGTCCCATCCAGCCCTATGGATTTCAATACACTGTTGTCTGTCCCCCTTCCTGTATAGCACTGGTGTGTGCAGAGAGCTGGGAGCAGGTTTTCCCTGAAACAAAAAGTGATTGAGTACTTCAGCCTTTTCCAAACTGTCCCTCACTAGGTTTTCTCATATTCAGAAATGGATGCACATTTTCTCTGAGTTTCCTTTCACTTCTGTCATGCTTGTAAAATGGCATCTTGTTACCTTTTATGTTCCTCTCCAGTTTTAGCTCCAGCTGGGCTTTGGTCTTTCTGGTTTTGTCCCAACATGTCCGAGCAGTACTTTTATACTTTTCCTTTGTTGTCTGCTCTTGTTTCCACTTCTTATGTGCTTTGCATTTTAGTTCATTAAGAAGCTCCTCGCTTAGCCAAGTGGGTCTCCTGCCAAAAGTCCTAGTCTTCCTGAACAATGGCCTGAACAAGTGGTGCATGTTGATATCTAGGAAACTTGCTTTGGGCAATGAACTTAGTGAGACTGGAGGGGGTGGAGATGTGGGAGGGAATGTGCTGCCAATTTATTTTCCAAGGAAGGAAATAAATTCCAACTTTCTTCCAGTATGGATGATAATTCAGTATTGTTTTCAAGGCTGGGGTGTTACCAAGGCAGCTGCATACACTTGGTGTGACTTTTTAAACGAAGAGAGTTTGTATGTGGTGGTGTGGTGGTTTGGTTAAAGGGTGTTTATTTTCACAGAATTGCCTCACAGATGACAATCCTGTTTTGGTAGCTCTGGGGGGATTTGGGTAGATGTTATGAGCTTTCCTCAAAGCTTATATACCAGTGTTTCAGGATCTGAGTGTATACCCCAACCTTTTGTTTTGTTTTAAATGACTGATGGGTGATTAAATGATTGCATACGTAGGTGCACTGGTCTTGGTTCCGGATGTATTCTATCTATTTTTTATGTTGCTGGTTGTGACTAGGAAATTAGTGTTTATACAGAAAGTGATTAATGAAGCTGTGGTGGAAATCAATAGGGATTCTAGGTTTTCAGTCCAGATGATGAAGCTTTCTTAGGTTTGTTGGTAGTTATTTAGAATCTCTTTCTCATGGTGACTCCTACAGCATATTGGGGGGGAACGTTGTTCTTGTAGCTGTGAAAATGTCTGAAGAAAGTGTTATTGAAGGCAAAGCTTGGGGGGTTAAGGGTAAAATGCATGAGCTGGTCTTGGTGTTGAAGTGCTCTTTCTGTCCTACAGATGCTTCTCTGTTCTAGTCTAAGATTCTTCTTTGCTCTGGAAGTACCTACTACCTTTTTCCACTGCTAAATATAAACATAAAATGTAAAGCAATTGATCTCTACTTGTTTTCAGTTTTGAAGAGCACCGTTTCCCTTTCACACCTAATAGATAAATAAAGATATATCTGTTTTTCTCTTCCAGCTATATTGGCCGATCTAGTAAAATGTATTACTTCTCTCTACAATCCTCTTCTTCCTCTGACTCAAAGAACATAGTGGAATGGATTTGCTCAAATATGCTTCTTCATTTGTGTCTCTTCTCATTAGGCACTTGCAGGGCAAGAATAATAAAATCACAGAATCACAGCATAATTTAGGCTGGGGGATTTCTTGAGGTCATCTATTCCAATCAATTACTCAAAACAGACCTAACTCAGGTTAGCTGAAGGCCTTGTCCAGTTGTTTTAAATATCTCCAATTTTCTCCATGTTCCGCAACTTTCTGAGCAACCTGTCCCATGTTTTATTACTCTCACTGTAGATGTTTTTTGCCTAATATCCAGTCAGAATTTCCATTATTGCAACTCGTGTCTATTGCTTCTCGCCTGCTACTAAGCACCTCTGAGAAATCTGGTCCATCTTCTCTATATCCCTAGGTAGGAGTATAGGGATAGAGGGGGTCTAGGGTATACCCCTAGACCCCCTCTATCTTCCCCTAGGCAGATGAAGGCTGCACTAAGATCACCAGGTAGCCTTCTTTTCTTCAGACTTGACAAATGCATCGCTCTTAGCCCATCATACATCATGTGCTCCAGTACCCAATCATCTTGGCAGTCCTTCTCTGTCAGTATCTTTCTCATACTGGAGACTCCAAAACTGGATCCAGTACTGCAGATATGGTCTCACTGGTACTAAGTATGGGGAAACAATAGCTTCCCTTTCTAGTCTTGCTAGCTACACCCTTGCTAGTACAACCTGTATGTGGTTGGTGTTTGAGGGCTCCCTGCTGACTCATGTTCAACTTCTTTTTCACCAAAGCCCACAAGTCCTTCCCTGCAAAGTTGCTTTCTGTCCATTTGGTCCCCAGCCAGTACTGGATTTGTGCAAGGGATTATTCCCTCCCAGATGCAGGACTTTGCACTTACCTATGTTGAATTTCATGGGATCCCCCTCCATTTCTCCAGCCTGTCCAGGTCTCTAAGTGGCAGTCCTGCTCCCTGGCATATCAACCACCCTCCTGCTCCCCATTCATTGTCATCTGTAAACTTGCTGAGGATGCACTCCATCCTTGTGACCAGGCTGTTAATGAAGACATTAAACGGTCTTGGGGCCAGTATCGATCTCTGTGGGGCTCCACCTGTAAGAGACCACCATTTGGATTTTGTACGGTTGATCACAAATCTCTAATTCCAGCAGTCTAGTCAATTTTTTATTCACCATATTGTGCACTTATCGCATCTGTGTTTTATCAGTTTGGATGTAAGGATACTATGGGAGACACTGTAAACAATCATCTCCACTGCTTTCAGCTCATCCACAGATCTATTAATGTCTTTATAAAAAAGAATCAGGTTCGTCAGGCACAGTTTTCCCTCGGTAAATCCATGCTGTTCTCAGTCACCTTCTCATCTTGCCTGTGCTCAGAAATGACACAATCCTTCCAGGAGAATTTGCTTTATAATCTTCCTAGGGACTGAGGTGAGGCTGCATGGTCTCTATTTACATAGATCCTCCTTGCCCTTCTTGAAGACTGGTGAGACATTGGCCTTTTTCCAGTCATTAAGAACCTCCTCTGATCAAAGCCTTTTCAGGATGATAGAGTCAGACCTCAGACAGACCTCTTGGTGCCTTCACATGCATCCTGTCCGGCCACATGGACTTATGTGTCCAGTTGGCTGAAGTAGTACCTGACTCAATCTTCTTCTAGTGAGTAGTGATTTGTTCACAAAGACTCTGCTAGTAAGCTCAGGAATGTGGGAGGGCAAATCCTTCCAACAAAAAATGAGGCAAAAAGGGAATTTAGCACCTCAGTCTTTACCATGTCCTCTGTCACTAGGTTTCCTGTCCCACTGAGCAGTGGGGCCCACATTTTCCTTCACCTTTTTTTGCTACCAATACATGTCTTGCGGCCCTTCACATCCCTTGCTAGTTTCATCTCCAGTTGAACTTTCTTAACTCCATCCCTGCAGGCTCAGGCAATGTCTCCGTATTACACCTGGGTAGCTGTTCCCACTTCTTCCTCCCATGCCCTTATCTGCTGCGTTTGAGCCTGGTCAGGAGGTCCCTGCTGGCCTCCTTCTTTATTTGCTTGACTTCCTGCACATCAGAGTGGCAGTTCCTGTGCTCTGCGGAGGTTGTCCTTGGAGATCAACTAGCTGTCCTGGGCCCCTTTGCCCCGCGGGACAAATCAACTACTAGATTTATAAGAGCAAGTTAATTTTGTTGCAGTTTCAGTTGATTGGCATGCAAACATAAGAAAGAAATTATATCAGTAGGGCTAGAGTCAAGAGACAAAATGTCAGAGAGGACCTATGTTTGGAAGAAATCTTTCTCTTGGCTTCTAAATCTGAGAAACACAGGCATCAAGCAAGAAATACTGTATATTAAGAACTTTCTTTTCCATTTACTTTGATCAAAGTACTATTAATTATCTCTAGTAAAAGAAACTCTTTCTATAAAAAGATGCAGTATGGAACTGGCCATCAACCAAGAAGCCAAAAGTGATTCTCTCCAGAAGTATATTTTCCAGTTAAGACATCCTAAGTTGAAAAACAATTTCTATAAAACTTTAAAAAAATTATGTGGGAGAGACAGCTATGCTAATGTCTCTTACTTAAGCAGGTTGGTTCTGAAAAGTCTGCTGAGACCCATTTTATTTACCCTTGCAGTTTTCTTTCCCTTACGTTTTACACATAAGTTTTACATTTTGAGTCTCGGTGGCTTGTGAAGATGTTTAAAACATATTCTAGTTTCACATCTAAAATAATATTAATGCCACTATATGTAAGGCTTGATTTTGCACAACAAAGCTCCTACAAATTAAGTAATAAGAGTGAAAAATTTAAAAATACCTGGAAAGTCACTTCTGAGCATGCTGGTATCTTCAGCTAAATATAAGCAGAATTGAGTCGAGTCAGTAAAAACAGCCCCTGAGACAGTTCACAAGATGACAATTTAGGTGTCTTATTGCATGTACACATGAAAGATTGCTTTGTCTTAAAGAAGTGAGAACAGTTTTCTGTTATAAACCAAACTACTTTTATTTATATTCTTTAGCAATTTGTAAACTCTAACTGTGGCACTGGGATTTGGAGGGAGAGGGAGAAGAGGTGGTGGTGGGTTTTTTTAAAGTTAATAATTTGCTTTCTCTTCTATTGTAAAGTAAACCCTATAAGGGAATTTCATCTCAGGCTAAAAAAGATAAAAGCCAGAAGGAGAAACCTGTGACATGGGTCTGAGGATCATTGTAGCTCATGATAGCATATAGAAGAGCCTGGATTTTATTTCAGTCTGCATTATCAATATGTTTCCACCTCCACTGCTTTTCTGTCCTCTTGACGTGGTGATGTCCTTTCCTTACTACTAACTGTCTCCTCCAACCTGAGGGCTGCATGAATCTGCCCAGTCCTGTCACAAGGATGCCACAGATAGAAATGAATGTCTTCTCACTGCATGTTAAAGCACAAAGTTGCTTTCCCCCCATTGCACCTACACGGCTTAGGAACAGAGTAGAAACCTTTTGAGTGTTTCAAGATTAAGCAAGCAGCGGTCTGCTGGCAAGAAATTTAAGCTCAGATTTCAATGACCATTTCCTGTTTGGGTTGGCTGCCAAAGTTATAACAAAGCCAAAAACTTTGAAGAGGCAAGCCAGATGGCATACAGGCTTGCAGACCTCTGCTATGATACTGGTCATAGCTGATGCCAAATGGTTGTGCCTTAATTGTCTAACATGGCTACCTTGCAGAGAGTGTACATTCCCAGTTCCAGACCTTGATGGGAACCACAAATGAAGGCAATGGATCTCCTGAACCAGAAGCCATCTGGCTTCATTTTGCATTCTGCAATTAGCACCTCAGTGTCCATCATCCCAAGTCTGGACAATGACTTGGTCCCATTAAAGGGTCTTCAAGCTGCAAGATATGTCTGGCACCAGTTGAAAAGTCCCTGGAATCAACTAATCGCTTGACTCTGGAAATGGGATATTCACTCCCTTGCTGTGAGCTCTATGGATTGTCCTGCTTCCCATGTCATCCATCCACCTTTCGTCTTGCAAGCCTCAGCCTGCTCTTCTACTCTGATGCAGGGAGGTCAGTGTGGACACTGTGGAATGATAGCCATTCAATCAAGGCTGCATAAGAGTGTTACAGGTGAGCGTGTTGCAGACCACTTACTTACAGACAGGACAAATGCAAGAAGGTCCTTGCTAGCAGTGGTGTAAGTGCCTCTGGGATAGATACCGGACTTGTTGGCAGCCCAGAGGGCTTGCAGCGTGAATACAGGTGAGGTGCCCAGGAGGCACCGCAGGGCCTGCAGGAAGAGCATGAACATCATCTCCAGTGTGCTGTGTTGGCCATCGAAAGCAATCTTACAGGTGCCTTGGTACCCACACCAAGTGTGCTGAAAAACTGTCAGTGCCTCCTTTTTAAGTCAGAGTTACCTGAGTGCCTAAGCAAAGGCTTACAAATGTACTAAAAAACATAATGTGTTGTTGTGGTTTAACCCCAGTTGGCAACTAAGCACCACACAGCCGTTTGCTCACCCTTCCCCCCCCAGTGGGATGGGGGAGAGAATGGAGAAAAAAAGTAAAAGCCGTGGGTTGAGATAAAGACAGTTTAATAGGACAGCAGAGGAAGAGAAAATCGTAATAAAAGAACGTACAAAACAAGTGATGCACTATGCAATTGCTCACCACCTGCTGACCAATGCCCAGCCCGTCCCCAAGCACCGATTGCTCCCCCCCAGCCACCTCCCCTGGTTTATATACTGAGCATGATGTCCTATGGTATGGAATAGCCCTTTGGCCAGTTGGGGTCAGCTGTTGTGGCTGTGCCCCCTCCCAGCTTCTCTTGCACCTGGCAGAGCATGGGAAGCTGAAAAGTCCTTGATTTAGTATAAGCACTACTTATCAACAACTAAAACATCCCTTATCAACATTATTCTCATACTAAATCCAAAACACAGCACTATACCAGCTACTAGGAGGAAAATTAACTCTATCGCAGCCAAAATCAGCACATGTGTCAAGAGAAATAAACCTCCACTCCAGGTCTATTGCACTTTTGAAATAACTCAGCCTTACTCCTCAAGAAGGCTGCAGCAGATTAGCTGTGGTCTAAGCACTCCCGGTTGTCCTGGTTTCAGCTGAGATAGAGTTAATTTTCTTTATAGTAGCTGGTATGGGGCTATGTTTTGGATTTGTGCTGAAAACAGTGTTGATAATACAGAGATGTTTTAGTTGTTGCTGCACTAGTCAAGGACTTTTCAGCTTCCCGTGCTCTGCCAGGTGCACAAGAAGCTGGGAGGGGACACAGCCAGGATAGTTGACCCAAACTGACCAAAGGGCTATTCCATACCACATGACGTCATGCTCAGTATATAAAGCTGGGGAAGAAGAAGGAAGGGGGGACATTTGGAGTGATGGCATTTGTCTTCCCAAGTAACCATTACGCGTCATGGAGCCCTGCTTTCCTGGAGATGGCTGAACACCTGCCTGCCCATGGGAAGCAGTGAATGAATTCCTTGCTTTGCTTTGCTTGTGTGTGCAGCTTTTGTTTTACCTATTAAACTGTCTTCATCTCAACCCTCGAGTTTTCTTACTTTTGCTCTTCCGATTCTCTCCCCCATCCCACCAGGGGGGAGTGAGCGAGCGGCTGCGTGGTGCTTAGCTGCCGGCTGGGGCTAAACCACGACAGTTCTTTTTGGCGCCCAACGTGGGGCTTGAAGGGTTTGAGATAATAACAGATTTGATTGGAATGTGCCAGATGATAGAATTTATAGCTGTTATTGCTGTTTAGCTATTAGTCAGCAGGCTTCTGTGCTTGCCATAGGCTTGCTTGCCTTACTGTATGTTAGAGTCTAGGGCTCGTTAGTGGCTGCTTTTTGCTTTCACTGCTTGCCGTGCTGCTGTACTGCTGATCATCTTACTGTGCTGTGCCTGGGAACATTTTGATAACAGCAATGGCCTTGCGCCTGGGCTAGCAGATGGCCAGGACATCGCTGCTGTTTCTGTGCTGCTGTACTGGACAGGCTGGAACTCCGGTGTGAACTCGAGTCAAAGGGACTGTGACCTGCGGATGAATCCACGTGGGAGCAGGACACCCCAAAGCGTCTGTGCCCATGGATAAGCCCATGCCAGAGCAGGTATATCTTGAAATGTCTGTGGCCATGGTTATGTCTGTGCCACAGCAGGTATACCTCTGAAGGGATTGTGGCCCAAGGATAAGTCCATGCTGGATAAGGTGCACCTCGAAGCATCTGTGGCTGTGGATAAAGTCCATGCTGCAGCAGGTACACCTTGAAGCATCAGTGGCTGTGCATGAGGTCATGCTGGAGCAAGTTTACTTCTGAAGGTACTACATTCTGTGGATAAGTCCAAGCTGGAGCAGGGGCAAGGGGAGGACTTCATTGCAATGTTAAACCTGATGGTCTGGTCCAAAGGGACCAGGGGTGGAGATTGTAATGGAAATACCTTTAAATTGTTGTATCCCGTGATTTGAGTTGCATGTTGTGGGAATTACTATAGCAGGAACCCCTTGTTGCTAGCCAGGCTAGGAGCAAGGGGAGGAGTTTATTGCAATGTTAAACCCTATAACCTGGCCCAAAAGGACCAGGGGTGGACAGTGTAATGGATATACCTTTAAATTGTTGTAACCCATGATTTGAGTTGCATGTTATAGGAATTACTACAGCCAGAACCACCTGAACCAATGGAGGAGAAGCCTTACAAGAAGCAGTGCAAGTGCAGCAGTGACCTGACCTGACCTGGCTTTGGTGCCCAATAACTCCAAGAAACACACCACCTCTCCTGTCCTGAGTAACAACCATAAGAGATGAAGCCCAAAGTCATGGACTAAATGAACTCAGTGGACATTTTGTGGACATTTACGGACATTTTACAAATATTTTGTTGGGGTGGTCCATAGACTAAGGGAATGATATGTGCGTATTATATCAAAGGATGGGAAGGGTGACGGTGGTTAATGAGAATGTATTGGATAATGTGAGACCTGAGCATGACGTAAATGGTATAGAATAAGGGGTGGATACTGTCCTGGTTTCAGCTGAGATAGAGTTAATTTTCTTTATAGTAGCTGGTATGGGGCTATGTTTTGGATTTGTGCTGAAAACAGTGTTGATAATACAGAGATGTTTTAGTTGTTGCTGCACTAGTCAAGGACTTTTCAGCTTCCCATGCTCTGCCAGGTGCACAAGAAGCTGGGAGGGGACACAGCCAGGATAGTTGACACCTGGACACAGCCAGGATAGTTGACACCTGGATAGTTGCCAGGTGCACAAGAAGCTGGGAGGGGACACAGCCAGGATAGTTTAGCCCCGGCTGGGGGCTAGTTTAGCCCCAAGTGAACGACACCGGTTCACTTGGACCGTGGTGAGTTCAGTTAAATTCACAGCTGTGTCCGCCTTTGGCATAGTGGCTGGTGCTGGGCAACTCCCCACCTGGAGCACAGGAGAGCTCCCAGGCAGGAGCCCAGGCTGTGCACTGCTCCCCTGGAGAGATTCTCTTTGGAGGACATTAGGAGCCACTGCTGTTCCCATTCAGCCAAAAAGCTCTCTCTGATAGCTTCTCTTGGGGCTGTGCACCCAAGACTTGTTCAGTCCATTTGGTGCTCCTTCTCTCTCCTTCATCCTCCTCCAACAGTCACTGCTTCTCTCTTCTTCCTCTGCTTCTCATGCAGAGACCGTTGCAGCACGGGAGGCTACAAACCCTTCTTGCCTTACACATGAAGCACGTGCTTTTATTCTGGCTGATGCCATGTGCTGGTGTTTGCAGCTGAGGCTGATGGTATTTTCAGGCCCTGGTTCTGCAGGACAGCTTAGCTATTCCTTGTGACTATCCTCAGTGATGGCTAATGGTTACACCCATATAATAATATTAAAGCCATGACAGTTCTGTCTCTTCTCACTTCTGGTTTTAAAAAATAAATAAATAAAATCAAATAAATGGAATACGGAAAATGTCCCTGCAGTGTAAGATTATGCAGTTAAATTCTCCCAAAAGGCAGAATTTTGCTGAGCCCTGCTACTATTCCTGCTTTTTCTAGTACTCAGTAAATATATTAAGATTGTAACAACTACAATACTTCTCTATTAAAATTTTAAGAAATGCCCATGCATTTGAGCATCACAGTTCACTAAGTTATGGCTTATCTACCTGCAACTGTGGTACAGAACATATCAAAATGGTACAGTAAATAAAAAATGGTAATAAATGACCAGTCCCACTGCCACACAATTTAATCTTAAATTTTAAATACATGTGTGCTCCTGTCTAAAAGTTTATCATATATTCAAGCTATAGTCAGACTTCTGTGCCTTTCTGGTTAAATTAAAGCAAACAAAGATGGTTCATCTCCATCCATAAATTAATATACAAGGCAAATCAGAAGGTAGGATAATGCTCTCTGTTAAAGACCTTGTAGATACAAGAAGCAATAACATATTGAACAACCTGGCTAAAATTCTGTTTGTTTGCCTTCAAAAAACAAGCAAAAAATAATTTAAATAGCTCTCAATTTAAAGAATAATAAAGCTTGTCATTTATAGTTGTATAATTACCCAATTTTCTCCAACGTAGGCCATTCTCTGTCTTTCATTGTTTGGCATGACTGACACATTGGATACTGATAGAACAGTATCTCCTGGAAAATCCTTTTAATTGTTCCACAGATAATGCCAGATTTTGAGATCTTTTACTTGGTTTTCACTAATTTGGTTTCTTTTAAATAGGAATTTTAAAGCCCACATAAGAATACATCAATGAAGGAAATCCAAAATCACTTCTCAAGCTTGTATGTCATTCTGGGCAAGAGATAATTGCTTTCTACATATATTTTAAAGAGCTTTGCAAAACAACAGTGACTGGAAGTTCAGAAAAACTATCTTAAACACACAGACGAATTAAAACCGACGAGACGCCAGTGGCACTCATAGGGACTGAGTGGTGAAGTAGTGTCCTCCAGGCCCAGCTCTCTTGGATGCTCTCAGAGAAGAATGCTGGGGGAAAACATTGAACTGAAAAAGTAAGCGATTTACAACCTCATTGTCATGAAATTACTGTCATTGTTCTTGCAGGCTAAAAAACTAGAGCAAGCACAATGGGCCACTGAGCTAAAAATGCAGTACAAATGAATTTCCATCATCACAGCCAGAAAAATCCTGCAGCTGGGAATATCTAACTTAATCCTGCGAAGTATTAGACTACCTTTGACATAGGTATCATGTACCCGTTGAATGAAATGGTACTTCAAAAATATCTTTTTAATGTAGAGAAACCACAGGCAGGACTTGGAGATAAGGGAAAACATTAGAATTAATTTTGTGGTCTTTCACCTTCATTTCGTTTGCACTTTCTCTGCCATTCTTCTCTTTTTCAATGGCTTGGGCACTACAAACGAGTGTAGTAATTAAGACTATTTTGGTATGGTTTCTATAGATTTTTTCTCCCCTCTATCATCTGCATGTCTCACAGACAATGCCTGAATCCCAAGTGTTTCCTCTCAACAGCATAGTTAAAAAAAAAAAATCAACCTACTTCAGTATTGCTTTATTGTATGTGTCAATAGGGTTTAATCCACTGCCATCCATTGAACTGCTGAATTTGGGCTTGGAAAAAAATTATAATATTATCTGGTGTAAAACATATGAACCAAACAGTAATGATAACAGAAAAAGACCATCAAAACCACCCCAAATCAAATATTTCCTTATAGTCCCTATGGAGCTTCTGCTCCTCAAGCTTCACCAGAGACTTTTTCTTTGAGTCATTCCTGCAGCCTATCCCAGTTTACAGTTTCAGTTCTTTCGTATAACACAGCTATTCATGTTGTTTCAGATCCTGCTGATTTCTTATTAGTGCACCTGCAGATCTTTAAATCCACCATCACAGAGACCCAATGAGCAACTGATTGCTTTGCAGATTTGAAAATAGATTTTTATTTTAGGTGCCTAAAAATGCAGATGGTATCTAGTGGGATTTTCAAATGCCCATCATCACCTAGCTCCCATAGCTTTTATCATTTCTTCTGCATTTTCAGAAGACAGTTTTATCCCTTTGGCAGGCCTTCAAGGTCAAGCTGGTACACAAATTAAAAACACGGGGAAATTAAAATCCATTTCTGCAAAGCTGATGATATTTGAACTTTGGAGCTTCTATTTAGGCACGATTAAAAATGGAAATGCCCTACTTCTATTAAGCCATATTGTTTACCTAATAAATAACCTGCAACTTCTGGTTTTAGAAGAAATTCCAGTTTTCTTACAGTTTCTCATAATATCTGACTTCCTCCAGAGCTGCTGCATTGTTCATCCAAACTCAAAATCCACGTAAAGCAGCAAAAGAAAACATAAGTACATGAGTAATCGGAACTGTGCTTATTAAATCACTAGAAATTGTCCATCTGCTGATGACAAAGAGCTGATGTAACTTGGAGGGTTGCACTTTGGCGTATATCATGAGAAGCCATGATAACAGCCTACGTTCTGCAAATGTGTATATGTGTAACTGGAACTTCTTACAACAATAGAAACAAATCTATAAATAAATTTGTGCAGATTAGGATCATATAAAATGCACAGGTTTTTGTAAAGTCTTACAAAGGGACATAACTAAGTTGTACTGCAGTCTCTCGGCTACTGAAGTGGGCAGAAGGTTGAACATGCTGTGGACCACTAGACCTTTAAAACAATTATTGCTCTTTTTGTAGCATGTTAGGATCATAGAATCATAGAATCATAGAATCGTTTAGATTGCAAAAGACCTTTAAGATCATCAAGTCCAACGATTAACCTAGCATTGCCAAGTCCACCACTAAAGCATGCCCCTAAGCACCACATCTACACGTCTTCTAAACACCTCCAGGGATGGTGACTCAACCACTTCCCTGGGCAGCCTGTTCCAGGGCTTGATAACCCTTTCAGTCAAGAATTTTTTCCTAATATCCAGTCTAAACCTCCCCTGGCACAACTTGAGGTCATTTCCTCTCATCCTGTCACTTGTTACCTGGGAAAAGAGACCGACCCCCACCTCTCTACAACCTCCTTTCAGGTAGTTGCAGAGAGCCATAAGGTCTCCCCTCAGCCTCCTTTTCTCCAGGCTAAACAACCCCAGTTCCCTCAGCCGCTCCTCAGAGGACTTGTTCTTAGACCCTTCACCAGCTTCATTGCCCTTCTCTGGACACGCTCCAGCACCCCAATGTCTTTCTTGTAGTGGGGGGCCCAACTACTGAACACAGTAGTTGAGGTGCGTCCTCACCAGTGCTGAGCACAGGGGGACGATCACTTCCCTAGTCCTGCTGGCCACACTATTTCTGATACAAGCCGGGATGCTATTGGCCTTCTTGGCCACCTGGGCAACTGCTGGCTCATATTCAGCTGGCTGTCGACCAACACCCCTAGGTCCTTTTCCACCAGGCAGCTTTCCAGCCACTCTTCCCCAAGCCTGTAGCATTGCATGGGGTTGTTGTGGCCCAAGTGCAGGACCCAGCACTTAGACTTGTTGAATCTCACACAATTGGCCTTGGCCCATCGATCCAGGCTGGATGCCTCGATGGTACCTGGCAAACCCTGGTACTTAACTAATGAATAGCAACCACCCCATTTAATTTTGTATAGAATCCCTGAAACATTGTGTTAGGCCCTGGGCACAGTTTCAGCTGACAGGTCTTTCCTTTGACATCTCAGTGTCAGATCGTTTTTCCTCTCCAGCCAGTCAGTGAGGAAACTCTGTTGAGCTTGGTAGTAATCGAGCACTGAATGAAAGAGATTAATACAATCAAGCATAAAATATCAATGCAATTGAACAGAGTGGTCTAATTTCACTTCTGCCTTCAAACGTACCAAGTATATGCAATATTTAAGTCTGAAATTCTTTTTTTTAGCTTGGTTTCCTCAGGAAATGAAGCTTCTGCAAATACACTACGTCTTCAGACACATTCCCTCCTCTCTCTCCAAACAACGTTGAACCCCATAGGCCAAATTTATTTAATAATAATCATATCTAATAGAAAGGCAGTGATCTCAAAACATTCAGCTTTGGTAAGAAGAAAGACTCCACTATTGGCTCTCTGGGGAAGGACTGCAGTGAACCTGCTTCTCACTAGGGGCAGGGGCAATCCCACGCCTGTGGCTCCTTCCCTGGCCCTCTGCCAACATGCCATGGGGCCAGAGCTTACCTGGAAACCTCTCCTTTCCAATGGGTTTGCATCGCCAATAGTTAAAGAGAAAGACTTGCCTTAGACCTGCCATGGGAGTTTTCTTTTCAATTGGCAATTTAATTTTCTGGAAATTTCAAACAAGTTAAAAGATCAGTATCAGACTATTTTCTGCCAAAAGAATGCAGAGAAGGTAAGCAAAACAATTCGGACAAGGTAGAAAATATTGCTATGTTAGGCTCGTTACTCCCAGGCCTCCAGGAGCATGATTTTATTTTAAACATGGTATTGCAAAATAAGTGTACAGGAGCTCGTTCCTAATATTTCTTTTGCCTCTTGGCTTGACTGTTCCTTGCTTTGTCCTTCAGTTTCCTTGCACCATCACAAGATGGAGTGCAGCAAATTACATCCACCAACAGACAGTCAACTCCAGATGCTAACAGCTACTAATTAGTAAGGGAGAAAGGGAGAACGCTGTTTTGCTACCTGTTGCCATAGCATTTAATAGACTCTGCTCCCTCGAACCCCACAGTTTTCCATCCCTCCCGCTCCCCAGGTGCCATTAGTAGAGAATAATGGTTCCCAAACTGAGGTCTGCAGATCACAGATGGGCTGCAAAGCCACACTTTGAACGGTTTCCTAATTGGTAGCACACACGTGTTTTCCTGGCTGCAGCAGAGTATTAATGCTCCCTCCCTGGCTGGGTGAAAGCAGGTATATTCTCCAGCATTTGAAAGGCCCATGTTAGGTCCAGCTGCTACTTATTGGTCTGGGGAACTAATAGCAGAGGAGTTCAATAGATGAATTTCTCGTTGAGCAGTAATATGTTCCTTCAATAAAAAGTCGTATCTAGAGGCAGTACTTTCCCAGCTCCTGTTACAAGCTTTCAATACTACCAAACCAGGACAAAATATTTATGTTGTCACATACTTTTAAAACACACTCACAGCATTTCTGAAACATACAACTACTGTTTGTTCGTGGGTTTGGGTTTTGACTTTGTGTCTGTGTTTGCTGAATGTCCATTTGTACCCAGAGAAAGTGATATTTATTTGAAAGAAGCTTATTGCTGAAAGTCAAGATAAACCTGCCAGATGCTGAGACTTCAAGACAGAGAGGAAAGAGGTAGCTATTACTGCCGTGTCCAGCAACACCATGAAATCTTTCTTCTACAGCATTGGTTTACATGGAAAAGATTTATTCAGTTATGTGTTAGGAAATTCAAAGGCTGGCCTGTTTTCTATATTTATTCACCAACATTGGTCCCTGCTACTGCTTTCTATCCAGAAGATGGAACATACCTGTTTCTAAATGCTTATCTTAATTGCATTTGCACAGTAGCAAGAATTTTGTGAGAAGTACTAGTCACAAAGAAATACTAAAAAAGACCAGGAAATCCTTAACAACTATTATCACCAGCAAAAAATGGACAGCTTGTAACTTTATCTAATAAACCTGTTTTATTATTCTGAAGACATATCTATTACAAACATAACTGCTATAAATGGAGTGCATTATATTCGTCACTCTGCATGAAGCAATTTGGTCCTCTAATTTTTCAGTGCATCAAATGCCTAACTTTTCAGACTATATTTTTATATTCCTATGACCAGGTAAAATTTACACCACTTCAAAAGAACATTTTAAAGGAAAGTTGTTGAACAAAACAGTATCATCCTCTAAAATCCTGCACAGATTTTCTTTCTATATTAAATGGGTAATTAGGGCAAGAAATGGCCTTCCTTCTCCAGTCCCTACAACACAGGTTGGATGTGTAACTGCAGCTTTCCCTGCCACTGCAGACACAGCGGTATTCTTGGGAGTCACAGCAGAGGATGGAGCAATTTTCCATCTTTTCCCATCCATCCCTACTCTGGTTTTATGTCTCCAGTTCCCACTGTCAAGAAAGAAGGAAACTGTCAAATTAGGATCATCGCTCCAATTTCCTGTCTGCTGGGAAGTTTTTCAAGATGATGACAAATGGCCACTCTGCACAGAAAACTAACCTCAGCCAGTATCCCAGACCTGGGTTTGGGACGAGGCATGAGAAGACAGAAAAAAGATCACCTTCATAAAGTTCAAAAGCCCTCTTTTACCCACCAAATGCCTGTGTTCCTGCTGAAGAGCGTGGGTGCAAAATGGTGCTGGCTGACTTGGGCGTCAGCCCCATGGGTTTTCATCCCTAGTGAGAAGCAATACAATACAGCTGGAAACATCTACCAATTCAGAAGACAAGAGGTTTTTACCAAATCTCTTCATGTAGGTACCAGGACATTAATCTCTTGGAGTCTTTCCTTTCAGTAAAGCAACTCCTGCTCCCACTCCCACCTGACGGGACACTGCAGAAGGCCATCTCTTAAAGCTGCAATTGGGCAGTCATCAGTCATCTAGTCTCACAGGGCTGTGTTTCAATCTATATAATTACCCTTCTCATGCCAGGAGCTCCCACTGCATTGAGTAGTTTACATCCAGGGACCAGCCTCCTGTGTGGCAGGTGTTGTGCTGCCATCCCATGCCCTGAGGTTTAAAAAGAGGGTAAACATCCAAAGTTGAGAAAAAAAAAAAATTTCTGGAGCATTGTGAGTGGATGTAATACACTGACACTGAGGAACGAAAATCAAGTCACGTTTTCACAGAAGATGAGAAAACTTTTCATCATCTGCTGATGCAAAGGAAACATTTTCTGCTCCCTGTCTTTTTTTTTTCTCATGCTGAATATACAAGCTCAGTTTTCAATTAAAATGTTTCACTTATTTGTGCTCACTGCTTAGAAATAAAAGCAATGTGTTGTATCGATTTAAAGGGGAAAAAAATGAACACTTGACAAGCACAGGACTGTCGAAATTAGTTCATTAGGCTCCATTCAAATGATGTTTCTTGCTATGCTAAGCAACCAAAGTGGTTTAAGGCTTTTGAAATAAAATTGTTAATTGTTTGCTTTTTTTTGCCCCCCCCCTCTTCTGATACATTTTTGCTTTGATAGTTTGGGAACACAGTGCTAATTGAAAACCTTTCAGAGGAACTCAATCCTACCCTATAGTCTGCAAAGCTGAGACAGACATTTAAACAAAGTGAAATGGAACACATCCAGTTGGGGAAAGGCTGTTATTCATTACAGCAGGGATTTCAAGCACCACATGACCACCCATCTCCAAAATCCTCATTATCTGCCTGAAGTATCCGTCAAAGTATGTTTTCTCTATACAAGTTACTAGGAAAGGAAATCACAGGGACTAATCAGATACTGTTGTGGCTGCAAAATACTTGATGGAAGAGACAGAAAGGAGAAATTACCCAAGAAAGGGGTAAAAAGAAAAAAAAGGAGAGGAATAAGTAGCTGGAGACTATTGTTTAGGAGTTATAGAAAAAGGCAGAGCAGAACACCAAAGCTGAAAGGCATAACCAGCATGGCAGTGATGGCAACAAAGCAACGCACACAGAAAGTATGAAGTGTTCAGTGTTTTGTTGGAGGAGCAAAAGAGGAGAGATAATGTTTTGAAGAACATATAAAAGTGTGCTTCATAAAAAGCATCATGGGTTCTTAGAATTAAAGACTATTGACTCTTTCCAGGGGCTAAAAGGCTGAGTTGCTTCTTTGCAGTGTAGGTCCAGCAGTTAGGTTTGAGATACATAAGAGACTTTCAAAGGCAAAAATTTAGAGCAGCAATACTGAAAACACAGAAAAACTCTTGATTCTTTTAACAATTGTGTGCACCCATCGTGGCACTGTGCATCTACCTCGTGTATAAAATAACGCAACGTGCAAGAGCAGAGAGTGTCTGTGCATAATCAGGGAGCGGGGAGGGCATAGAGACAGAATATCTGTGATTCCTTCCCAGCTCTGGAAGCACAAACATATTTGCTCCATTGTGTAGCACCAGAAGCACCAAACCTGACTATTCTGACTCCAAAAGCATCCTGGAATTAAAAAAAGAAAAGGAAGAGAAGAAAAAGAAGTAAACTGCATATAGAAGGAAATCTTTTTTTAATTGTTCTGGTTTTAATTATTTCCAGTTGCTGTGACTAACCCAAGCAAATGCAATTTGGAAACATCATCCCCTTTAACACACTGTTTAATGTTAATCTGCTATTCTTGTCACTATATGGTGTTAATGGATACACCATCTAGTGTGTTTTATGGTACATTTAAACCAGACATCTGGAGAAATAGCCATCAGAGTACTTATCTCTAACACCTATTGTAAAAATAGACTTAATAAAATGAGAACAAATAACTGCTGGCAATTACCCTTATCGTGTGTATTCTGGCAAGGAAGGTCAAAAGGTTGTTGGTCTGTATATATATGAACTGATTTTCTCTAATACAGTTTCTCACCTGATTTCCCATAGGTTTTTAGAGGCTTTTTGTTTGAGGGGAAAGGGGGAGGGAAAGTTGGGTTAAGCTACAATATGCTAGACAATAATCATGTAACTAATATGAGAACCTGGTCCCCCTACCAAGTAGTCATTTATGTTAACAAAGAGAGAAAGAACCTGTCAGAGTCTCAGAAGACAAAAGGTTCAGCAATTTCACGGATTTTACAGATGTGGACAGGGAAGTCACAGTCTTAGCTGTTGTGCATTACTATCACACCAAACTTCAGCTATGATTTTAATATTATTTTTTGTTATAGTTCTGTCTCAGGGAACATAATTTTATTGTTTTCTTCCTTTTTTTTTCTGATGGTTCCGTGCAGATGAACATGTCTGTTGTATGCAGCTCCAAGCATCCTGATGCTCAATAACTCCAGAAGTATAACCAGGTAAGAACTGAAGTAGTAAATACAAGAAAATAAGTTCAAATCAGTACACAGGTAATTCTTTCTTGCAGTTCAGACCCAGGTTTAGAGGAACTACAATGAAGTTGTTTTCCTAAAAACAAAAAGAATGTTTTTTTCCAGGATGCCTGTAAGGAAATGAATCTGGATTAAATTCAGGCATGAACAGAATGTGGAACAAGTTTGCAAGACTATTTCCCACTCTAATTCTGGAATAAGAATGTGCTTTTTCTGTTTGATATTGACCCAGCATCTGTGTGGAGAATTAATCCAGAATAGCTATCATAGTTAATTTCCCCTGGTAGACATGCCCCAAACAAAAGAAATTATATTTTCTTATAAATTGCAGGTAAAGAGGTAAAGAACAGGTGCTTTTTCCATATATTATACCTCAGAAAACTTAAGCCCTCCACCTAATTCAAGTTTATTTCTCTCTAGAACCCATCTAGAATACAAATACTTGCCTGCATTCATGCTCATACTTCCTTACCTTTATTTTTAAAACAATGCTACGAACATCACAGCGCATTCTCATACTGCATGGGCTAAGAAACATCTTATGGCCCTAGGAAAATAGAAACTAGTTCTTAAATAAATATTCCAGCAGACTAGCCTACAGGTACACAAAGTTTCATTGCAAGTTTGATGAATATGTTGGTGAATTAAAAAACAAAACAAAGCAAAAAGCCCTTCCCAGATGAACTTTGTCTAGCATCTACACTACTCTGAAGGTAGTGCCTAAAATGGTCTGGAATTTCACTAATAGTTTTTTGAAAGTTATAATCTATTTTAATATCCCTTTATACAAACCAAGCAAAACCAGGCTGTTATTACACAGCAGCCTTATTCAGATGATGTTCATGTTTCTTGAAATATCTTTTTTTGACTTGGTTTTACAGAAAAGAGGCAAAAGAACTAGATTAAATTTGGGGAGTATTCTCATTGTTGCAAGGAAACATCCTAGAGGTCGAATGAGCTATTGACATTCTCTCCTCAAGCAAGAAGCTGTCCCAGGAGATCCATAAGAAACAAGAAATAACAACAAAGACTGAAAAACAAATTGATGAAACCAGAGATGGCTGTAGACCTGTAAATAGCTTTTCACACTGTCGCAGTTACTGTTTGAATTGAATAGTTTAGATTTGCAAATTGATGGAGAAATCCACTCATTTCTTAAAAAAATCCCTGTGAAGAACAGATTTCACATTAAATCCAATTTGAAAATAAATACCAATGCTTATATTTAGTCTGCAAAATCATACTTAGTGTAATATTAAGGAGTGTTGAGGGGACAAACCATGGCAGAATTTGAAACATTGCTTCTAATACTTCAGCTGGGATTCATTGTTTCAGTGCTCACAAGTTTGGTTTCCAATGTTTTGTATAGGATTAGACTGTAAATCACTCAAGCATGTTAATTAGCTTCTCCTCTAACCTGCTTTACATCAATTCCATGTATCAATACTCTTTGGCTTGGTTTATTAATCTCGCATCAGTCCTATTTACAACAGTGAAAAGTCTAATTCATTACACAGAGGATCAGCGACGTTAAAGATCATTATACATACAGATGTATTTAAATATACACACCATTATAGCAAATTTGGGAAATCAAAGAGCTTGTAACTATCAAAGCCTTTAGCAGACATAAAAATGCAAATATTTCATGAAAATTATTTAAAACCGAGCAGTGGTTAAACCATATTGGGATTTGTCCTTGGTGAAACCTGTTGTCACAAGCACCCCTCTTTCATTCTTTCTTGCCCTCCTCACTGCAGGCTGTTGTCAATGTGCAGGTTCAAGTCGTAAGCTTCAGCATCACTATGAATATTTCCCTCCTCACAAAGGACACCCTCACATAAGAAATCTTCTCAACATCCCAAAATATTACAAAGAAACAATAATTATGGCTAATTACTCACTCCTAGTACACTTATTTGTGGTCTACAATTTCAAAAGAGTGAATAGAAGACAGGTGCATAAAATAGGCTTAATGAGAACACCAGAAAATAGTTGCTTTAGCTGTAAATTACTACTTTTACATGCTGTCTTTTATTTTAAAAAGTGAATGTGTTGCTCATAAAAGATACAAAATTAGTAGGGCTAGAAACTGAGTTCTTTTATTTCACCCCAGAAAAGGCATAACATACTGTCAGTGGTACTGAAAGCTTGCTAATGACATAATATTAATATTCACTAATACCTGGTGGGGTAAATTAATATTGCTTGGCATTAGGTGTAACAAGCACTGAGTCCCACTGTCTCTCTTATAAGAGTTTCATTCACCTTCTGTATTTAGTGCTTGCTGTTATGGTGCAAACCACATCATTTCTCCCACTATGATTCTTTTTCCCTCCCTAGCTGAGCAACTCTTTCTTGGTCTGTCTTTCCTTTTGGTCTTATCTTCTAAGCAGGTATACCACCCTCTTCTGCTTTTTCCTTCCAAGCAAATCCTTCATTCAAGATTACATTTCTGCCTTTCTCCTAGCTTAAACAGGGGGTCCCTTTCTTCATGATATATCATTTCCCTTCTCTATTCTGTGGCCCTATAAATACTAGACTTTTTCTCAAAGCTCCCACCTTCAGGCTCTGCCTCTTTTACCTAGCAAGGGACAAAGCCTTCAGACCGCACGCCCATGCCTTCCTCTCCTCCCTGGCCCTGAGCATAAGCCACCGATGTAGAGGGAAGCAATTCCCCTCTGTCTCCTGGCTTTGTTATGCCTCATTTTGCAGGGTGTCTCTGACTGTCAGCTAGATGCTAGATCAGACAACATGAGATGAGAGACAGCAGCTGAAAGCAAAAAAGCTTTAACCTGTGTTGGGAGGCTTGCCTTTTAGCTGCAGATAATTCCTCCTTGCTTTCCTCATTCTCCTGTTTGAGCACTTCTGCAGCTTCAGGTCAGATCTGTAGATGCAAAAACCTAACCTTTGCCATTGAGCAAAGGCCTGAGACAAAAGCAGTCTCTTGCCTTCCGAGGATAAAAATGTATTTTGATCACTGTTAATCTGAGCCAGACTCAAAAACACTTCCCCAAAGATGGAAGACTCTTCAATTTTATCAGCTATACTGAAACTCTCTTAACTTTTTTTTCTTTGCTTATGTAGGTACTAATAAAATAGATTAACTTTGTCCCCTTTGGGGGAAGGTGCTAACATGTCCTGAAATCATCATGAAATCATTGCATAGCTGAGTGCCTACTTAGAGAGTGGAGATCCCAAGGATATCCCCTGCTCCCAGGCAAGGATGAAGGATCCTAAGACACAGGAAGTACAGCCTGAAATTCCCTGCTTATGGTCCTGGTGTTGGCCTGGGTGACGAGAAAAACACTGTGCTCATCCCCACGTTTATGCAGGTATGCAATAGTCCTTGATTAAAAAGAAGCGATGAATTACCAGGAAAATTATGAAGACTGCAGCCTGGTTTAGTACCTCCAGCTGTGTCCCATACACTCCTGTTTACTTGATGTGGCTGCAAGTCTTCCCCATTAATGTTGATGATGGATTACCTTTAAAGCTTCCTGTTTTATGTATATATTTATCAGTATGTGTGTGTTATTTTTTCTCTGAGCTAGATTCTTTCTCAGAACAGTAAGCACTTGAGGTTTAGTTTTATTACAACATTTTCTTCCGATTATCTACAATCACATAATACCTCTGAATTTCATTAGGTAACCAGTTAGATTTAGGATTCACTTTTCTCTGTCTGCCATACAGACCTGGCATTGTTGCTTGAACATTTCCATCCCTCAGCACAAGTAGCAATGAATTAGGTCCTCTTATCTATAAGTAACCTTTCTTAATTTTTTATGCACAATTGAAAATTCTAGTCTCTTTTAAATTGTAGTCTCTCTGGATATTTAATTGGTCCTAGATTTTAAAGAGTCTATCTTCAACATTGGATATTTGATAAATCCCAAGTGTCTTGTTGCTGGCAGCAAGAACTGTCTCTTTGCCTTGTATATACTCAGGCTTAAATAATATATTTCTAATTGTTTTTTTCTTTAACTTAATTTTGATTGAGGAAAAAAGTCCGTGGCATAATTTGGATAATAATTCCCTGTCCTAATTCCTTACGGCCAGCTTCTTGCAGCTTACAGATTAGTGGTTGCGGTAGGTTGACCTTGGCTGGACACCAGATGCCCACCAAGCCGCTCTATCACTCCCCTCCTCAGCAGGACAGGGGCGGCGAGAAAATAAGATGGAAAAAACTCATGGGTCAAGGTAAAGGCAGTTTAATAAAGCAAAAGCAAAGGTTGCATGTGGAAGCAAAGGAAAACAAAAGATTTATTCTCTACTTCCCATCAGCAGGCAATATCCAGACACTTCCTGGGAAGTAGGGCTTCAATATACATAGCGGTTGCTCCGGAAGACAAATGTCATAATAACAAATGCCCCCCCCTCCTCCTCCTTTCTCTTTTGTTGCTGAGCAGACGTCATATGGTATGGAATATCCCTTTGGTCAGTTTGGGTCAGCTGTCCTGGCTATGTCCCCTCCCAAGATCTTGCCTACCCCCAGCCTACTGGGTGAGGTGGAGGGAAAGTTGGAGAGACAGCCTTGATGCTGTGCAAGCACTGCTCAGCAGTAGCCAAAACACTGGTGTGTTATCAACACCTTTTCTAGCTGCCGATACAAAGCATAGCACTATGAGGGCTGCTATGGGGAAAATTAACTCCATCTCAGCCAGACCCAATACAGTGGTTGACCAGTAGTTTGAATGTGTTAGAAATTCTTGATGCAATGAATAAGCAAGACAGAAATGAATACTGTGTTCCCAGCTGTTTCCTAGATTAATCTGGAAAAAAACTGTAATGTCAATATGTTTTACAGTGGTTGCATAAGTCTATCTGAAACAGATGCTAGAGGATGAAAAACATTATGTAGGTGCAAGTTCTGATAACAGTTAAGCAAAATTATCTTACCTCCAGTACTATATAGCTGTTCTAGACCTCTAATACACTCCTTGCCATAATATTTCATTACTAAATACATACTGTCTCTCAGTTTCCCTTGCAAAAGCAAGCCAAATCCAAATTCTTCTGGACTTCATTTCAGGATGCAATTTCCAGATGTCATTCTCACATGCTCCTGGTTTCTTCTACCAGCTGTCCCAGGTAAGGGGGAAGTCTGTCCTGTCCTGAAGGTTTCTGCACACCTGGAAAAGGAAATCGGAGGCCCCCGGGCTTATAAAGGTACGTATGACTAGTCTGAAACATGGGGATTGTCCCAGTATGCTCCAGAGGACCAGTTAACACAGATGTAAATACTCGGGAGGGTGTATCGGGACCTCAGCCTGAGTGGCATCACGTTTGTGCAGGGCATCCTCAGCTGCCCTGCAGAAGGGCGAGACACATCTTGGCTTCTCTGCACACTGCTGAGGTGCAGCCAGTCAGGACATGATTATCTGGAACATCTTCTTTCATGGCATCATGTTTTACTGTCTGATTTATTTTACTGTGCTAAGGACATTCTTATTTTTTCCTGTTTTCAGTACCGATGTGACCATCAGAAGGGACAGTTTCCTGTAAGGAAAGATAAAGGTTATAGGTACAATAAGAATTAACACCAACTGCTGCACAAGGCTCTCTGATTTGTCCTTCTGTATGTTGTGACCTATTAAATGGTCACTCCAGTAGTCTGTAAAAAAGCTCGTAGACTCTAGCTTTACATGTCGCACAGAAAGCCATGCTGTGGGTCACAGGGGGAAGCGACTGAGATCTCCTGGCTACCCAGGACTGACAAGAGCAAGGATGGATTCGGAGAAAAGCCCTCATAGCCGTGGCTGAGCCAAGACCCAGGCTTTAAAGGGAGGGTCTCCCACTCCTCCAGCCTCCCCAAAATACTCCTTCCCAGGCTTAACCTGGCCATTGCAGCCACCCAGACGAGCAGGCGGGTGCCTGGAGGGAGGCTGTGCACCACTGCAAAGCAGCAGCCCCTCCATTCGGGTCCTGCCTCCGGCACGGCAGGATGAATAATGAGCCACGCTTCACCACAAAGGCACACCAGAAACCAAAGAACAAAAATATTTAAAGAAATCAAATGTAGCCCAAGAGGAAGATTTCCTTATTTACCTTGCAGGTGAGCATCTGAACCCAAGCTTTTCAAAATTATTTCTGCCTGTATGTGGAGCTGTAAGCACTGGTGCCCCAAAGGGAGGGGGGGAACAGAGGGTCATGCATCCACAGGTCCCGAGGCCAGGAACAAATACCCCAGCCCACCTCTGTTCCTTCATTAAAAAATCAGAGCCAGGCATTTTAAAATTTGGGATTTTAAAATCAGATGATCAATTTTAAACAGCAGCTTGAGCTTGAGGTAGTCATGTACAGGAAAAAAGGGAATTAATCTCTTTCTTTCTCCTCCCTGTGCCACTCAGGAGTTGTTTCAAATAGGATTATTTTGTCATTCAAGTTTCAAGGTTAATATTTGCTCCTATTTATGACTGCAACTCTAAAATCCTTCAAACCAGTAAACTATCACAGTAATTCCAGAAACAAAGGATGCATAATGAAAAAACTGAACTGAGAATTGAGAATCCTGTGGGCCACAAGGAGTGGAATATATTAACATTCACCTCTAAATGCTTTCCTCAGTTGCTTATATATTAAAAATATAATAATAAAAAAAATCCTTGAAGCATCTATGAGATTGCGTGTTGATCTCCTTTTGAGAAACACAAATTACTCTTTATATTTCTTCTCTGTGAGGGTTTGCAGTAGAACAAAGGCCCGGTAAACAGTGATGAATGGCTTTTCTTTCTCCCTGGGGGAGCAGCTTTGGAGAGCCCACATGCTAATCCTGCCCTTACCTGGCTGAAAGATAAATCGTGGGGTGAAATTCTCTGACTTTCAACCCTACCAACCTCCTCTGGCTGAATGAGCCACTTCTGTTCACATGTGAGTTGTTAAAGCATTTTGTTTTCCTTTTTCATTTTTTGCCTTTGAAGAGGGAGTAAATTGCAACTACCCATGCCTATTATTAAGACCTGAAGAGAAAATGTTTAAATTAAAGATTGTACAAACATTCAAACAGCAGTGTAATAAGCTCCATTTGGGAGGCAATGTAGCAAATTCTGTATTTTTTATTTGGTTCATTACTTAAAACTAAATAACAATTGCTAGTTTTATTGCTGCCATTTAACAATGCTGGGATTTTCTCTGTTGGTGTTGAAATGTAGTATGATTTCAAATTTTTTTCTCCTTGACATTTTACTCTACTAGTTTAATATTGATCAGCACATACATATTGTAATCCCTGCTTTCTGCAAGCTGTAACAAAGCAAGAAAACACAAAAAATACCCTCTAGAGAAAGCCTAACCACACTGTTCTTTACTGTAAAATAAGGCTTACATCTGAGACTACTATACCCCTCAGGCTTTATCTCACTTGTTACCTTGAGTGAATTACTTAATGATGGGAGGCAAACCTTTGCTAAAAGGTAATGTGGTGATTAAATAGTTGGACCAAAATTCTAGCAAACTACACTTATTATTTCTGAAAAGAACTGTAAAAGGAAGTGCCATCTTCCAAAGCTGCTATTTTGAACTATGTTAGAAACAGATCAGAGCAAAAGACCAATTTTATCATCCTCCCATTTGTCTGTCTATACATACCTGTCTGTCTGTTTAGTTCTCAGAAGCTCATTTCATTCTAGTCCTCAGAAAGCAAATAACATTTGTTCACTTAGAAATGTTTTTTTGCATCAAACATTTGCCATGATCCCAAACATTTAAACAGAGACACTGACAGAGATGCAGGATTACCTTGGCTTCGTTTATGAAATGGAGTGCCACGAACGGCTGCCTGGAATAGCCCCTCTTTCATGCAAGATGCTGCCGGTGACCCAAGGACAGTTTGTGCTGGCAGTAACTCTCGGAGACCTCCAGAGTCAGCAGCAATTTTATTACTTTCATGGATGTTGTATAGATGGAAAAGTGAAACTTCAGCACAACCCAAGCTAGCTAGGGGACTGGGATAGATGAAAATATTTCTGGATCTCTTTATTGCCTTCTTTTTCGCTGGGACCATAGGCAAGACACTAGGTGTGCATGGCAAAGCTGGGGCATGCGTGGGTGCAGCACCCGGCAGGAGAGCCAGGAGGAGGGATGGTGCCAGGAGGTGTGGACTGGGTCCCCAGAAGTAGCACACTTTTAACGTAAATTACTTAGCAGGAAGGAGGTGGCTCTTTTGGGGTAGTTTGTTCAGAAGTCAGAATTCCTGAAGCCTTGCAACTTTGGGCAAATATTCGAGCAGGCTTGTGGAGTCCTTCTTACCATTTTAACCTGCTTGTTGAAATCTCAGTGCTGGTAATACCAGAAATCATCTGAAAGAGACAAAGTCAGTTTGTTTTTCCAAAACTTTTGTTCAAGTATAACACTACCAAAATTTCTCAGAACTCATTTCCTTCCTGAAGCCTTCAGTGGAAACCACCATAGAAGCACTGTTTGATGTGGTACAAGAGACTGTGGTTTGGGAACTACTAGAATACGTGATTTAATTTTAGGCAAAGAAGGAATGAATGAACAATGGCTACAACTAAGAACGTGTTGTTCTAGTTAAAAGGCAGGCAGGCCGAGAGAGACCTAGTGCTCCTCTGCCCTAGGAACAGCGAAGTCATTCCTCGCAGGACTTCTCTGGACTGTAAATCACTTTATGAATGCAAAATGCCTCGGCACATTCCCAGAACAGAACAATTCTTGCTGCAAGGAGCTATCAACTTGCTTTGCAAAGAAGAACCTGACATCTGGGATAGTCTATAAACACCAAGAAGAACAAGCTGGGAGTGCAACCAAAAGCACAAACCCATTCTTGCGAAGTACAGATGGGGCCTACAGAAATATCAAACCAGAAGGATTGAATAAGTTACTCCTCTCTCTCACCCTCTCCCCCTCTATCTGTCTCTGTTTTTAACAATCTTGAGCTTTAGAAATGCCAGCTTTTTTAATCTATAAAACCATCTGTGTAGCTTTTCTCAGTGGTATCCTTTCACTTACATCCTGTGTCATTGGTGTGTCTGTCTCTCTTGATGTTGATAATGTTGTTGGCAGCTTCTCTTGAAGTTTCCTATGAGCATACTTTGAATGACAAAGAGGTGTGGGGGGAAGGACAGGCAATGCAAAGCGAGTACAGAGCTGATTTTTATAGCCTTGTGCATACAGAATAGGTTTAGTTCTGCCTTGGTCCATTTTTCTTCAGCAGCAAAATTTTCAAACCACAGAAAATTTTGCAAGAATGGGCAACTTCTCCCCAGCCACTTCCCCTCTGCCCTGCAGCAGGCTCTTCGGGGAGGACCTCGAAGCGCTGCAGAAGTCTGGCTATTGTGATACCATTGTCAGTTGTGCGATTATTTGACAAATAAGTCTCCACGATGCTTTCACAAGCTTCGTAAGAAGAGGGCCCTTTGGCTAACCGCTTGAGGCAGGGGATGATCTTAAAAACAGAGTGGTTTTTTTTAAATAACAAATTAACTGCTTAGTTGTCATGTAATCCTGACATTTAAATAATACTTCCTGAGCTGCCACTCTATGTGTCAAGTCTTTCTTTTTGCACAGACTAAGTGCCCCAAAGACACTTAACTGTAGCCCAAAGTCTAAGGGGACTAAAATCCCTTTATTTCCCCCACCTTGCCAGGAATCCACACTAGCACTTTTCCTTGAAAATCGCTCATTTTGCTGTTTATGTCTCTCTGGTGCAGAAACTGTGCTGGTTGTATGAGGAGTGGTTAATTCCACAGTTAACCTCTCTTGCTCTTTCTGCCACAGTGGAGGGGTCGGCCTCAAGATCAGGAAGCTAGGGAATAGGATGGTGAAGCAGTTACCAGCTTTAAAAATATGTTCTGTTCAGTTCTTCTCTTCTCTTCTCTTCTCTTCTCTTCTCTTCTCTTCTCTTCTCTTCTCTTCTCTTCTCTTCTCTTCTCTTCTCTTCTCTTCTCTTCTCTTCTCTTCTCTTCTCTTCTCTTCTCTTTTCTCCTCTCCTCTCCTCTCCTCTCCTCTCCTCTCCTCTCCTCTCCTCTCCTTTCCTCTCTTCTCTTCTCTTCTCTTCTCTTCTCTTCTCTTCTCTTCTCTTCTCTTCTCTTCTCTTCTCTTTTTTCTCTTCTCTTCTCTTCTCTCTTCTCTTCTCTTCACGCCATGCCATGCCATGCCATTTCCATGCCATCCAGTCTGTATCATCAGGCAGTGACTTAACTCTTCCTGATAAATCTCCCTTTAGCCCTCGGCAAAATTAGCAAGTCACACAACTGCAGTCAGTCCAGCAACTATGTCAGGGCTGGGCAGCCTCCTCCACAGAGAGGCAATAAAATGGGGATAGTGAAGCTGTCCAGCAGAATAGCTATGCATCTTTAGCACTGATAATCCCTCTTTCAAAGGATAACAGAAGACAAGACCCCTTTGTGGTCTCCCGTCCCAGCACTGGGAGGTCTGTGCACCCCTGGAGCGGGACTGGGCTGCCTGGGGCACCGGCTACGTCCAGGCGGCAGGCAGCAGGTGTCCTGCCCAGCGCCAACCCTACAGGCAGCCCCTCCACTTACCCTCCTGTCCCTGCAGCACCAGCGGCTAGGACAGATGTTCACTGCTGGACGTAGACATTGCTCCAAGCCCATCTCCTTGCTGCTCCTGGCACGTGTGGAGTGTGTCTTACTGTGTCTCAGCCTGCATTTTCCCTGCCAAGAAATAGACACTTCTTTGAGGACATAATAAACTAGCTGCTTTCTGTGTCTTCAGCTGGCTACATGCAGATAAAAACATAGACAGACAAGAAAAGATTTGGCCAGTGTTTTCTCTGTCTTGGGTATCTCCCAGTGTCCTGCGACATTCATGCTGACTGTAAGGAGTCTGGGGCTGGATGGACAGGCAGAAGGACTCATCGCTCTCCCTTCATCTCTACAGCTCTCTCCCCATTTTTTCCCCAAGACTTATAATAAACTTAGGAAACTCTTTCTACCTCATTGGCTAGGAAATAAGGTCATTCTCATGGGAATGGCCTACCACAAGGTCTTCAAACTCAGCAACGCAGGGAAGTCAAGATTGGCTTTCAACAGCAGGGACTCACAAAGGGTTTTCCGAGTCCCCTTCTGCAATGGTAGAAACTTGGGAAGTGACTTGGGAAGTGACTTGGGAAGTGACTTGGGGGTCCTCATGTGTCCCCTTGCACAGCTGCTGGTGGCCAAGAGCATGAAGGAAAGGAGAATCTCTGTGGGGTGCCTATAATTTACAGAGAAAGACACTTCGCTTGTCCCCCATACCCACAAATTCAGGAAGCTCGGGAACTCTTCTCCCACACACAACAACAACAATAGCATGGTTGAAGGTTATTCAAAGCCACTGCACTGTCCTGAAGGACACCACAGAGATGGGTCTCCTGATGGACAATGCACATTAGCTGACACCATGGCAGGCAGACTGGTGGGATGTATTGCACACATCTTATCTATGCATTGCCAAATGATCTACAAAAAGAGATCAGCAAAAGAGTTTTGGCAAATGGGCAATTCTACTCCATGTTTTTTACCTCAGAAATTGCCATACAACAGGGAAATTTCAAAGGGTAAGAAGAATCTGGTCTTCTTCCCTGAAGAAGTCTAGAAATAGGCAACTAGTCCTCATCCTTGCATGTACCAAAGTAAAAAAAAAAAAAAAGGAAGGTAATTCAAATAATGCCACGGTCATCCTGAGTTGTTCTCTGAGGCAATGGATGCCACCTTCCCATGCCCTAACATTTAGGAAGATCTCCTAAAATACAGTGCTCTTCTTTGTCCTCAGCTGGAGCAATCCATACACTTAACAACTTGCTTCCTAAGAAATCTTATCCAAACAGCGTAGTTTAAAGTTGCAATTATTGCACACAGGGGCTGACGCTCTGTCTCCACTATATTCCATAATGGGAACAAACCCTCTTTTTCTAGACCAAGGGACAAAACCGAGGCCCTGAGACCTTGCTGTCCTGGCATATTTAGAGTCCTTGCAACCCTCCACTGTCAGACGTCCACGGCCTTTTTCCTTGCTTCTCATTCACCCCTACAGTCTAGGTTTTTGCAGTGAAAAGATCCAGCTCTCCTCAGACATCACAGAGTGCAGAATATCAACTCTCAAGTTGCCTTCGCGCCATGTCTTCAAACACCTGTCTGATCTTTCCTGACAATACCGTTGTTAGAAGTCTCCAGTTGTGTAGTTATCAGCCATGTATTTAATTGGAACGTGCTGGTTTAAATCCAGCTTCTATCTGCATGCCTGCCATTGTACTTCCACAACTAATTGTGAACTCAGCAGTTAACAAAACTGATTGCACCAGCACAAATTCATTTTAAAATTCATTACAAATCAGGATCATTAATGTGTTGCATATTTTTGCACAGCCTGGAAACCTTCTGCTGGCACAATGTTGTGCTGGGCAAAACAAACCCCATGCAACAGCTTCTGTAACTTTGCTGACTGGTCTTTCCCTCCCCCAGCAAAACTGTGCTCCTAGCTCTGGTGTGATGTCCCTCAACAAGAAGAGCAGATGAGATATCTCATATTTGTGGGTGCAGAAGGGAGGGACACGGAGCATTTTCCTGTAAAAGGCAGCTATTTCCAGTTGGTTCTTGACAATGATTTCAGCAATATTTTTCTGGCAATAATTGGTCTAGTCAAAAAAAGGTGAAAAATACAAGTGCAGAAAAGCAAAAGTCTCTGGCCTGCCCATCTGTAGATAAGCAGCAAAACTCATCCTCGTTTCAGTGGTGCAAACTCACCCTAATATTACTGATTGTGGAATACAGGCTCTCCTCCACTGACAGAGTCCAAACTCAGAGCACTTGCTTCCCCAAAATGGTATTTTATCTGCTAAATTGACCTTCCTCCCATTTGAAAGAATTTCTGCAGCTTAATGTGATATCGTGTGTTACTCCCACAATGCTGATAAATCCAGTTAATTCCCTTCTTCTGTGGAGCAGGATGGAGGCAGAAGGACAATGAAATCCAAGGAAGTGGGGTAGGGCTGTGGTTTTCCAAAAACTATGTTGTACCCCTTTGCTTAATGATAATCTGAGAAACGAGCCGGGTGTCATGTGTCATAGCAGAGGGTAAATACCCTGTTCTTCAGGCAAGTAACCAAAAAGAAAAAAAAGGGATGGAGAGACTCCCCTTGGGCACAGTGATGGTACAGGGATGGCCTCAGAAGCACAGGACAGAGTTAAGCACAGGCCAGAGGCCACAGTTTAAAATAGCTTTGACTCATCATCATCCCCATTTTGAGCTTTCCAGAAGCAGAGGGGCTTGCCTGGGATGCCCCGGTGACACCCCAGCATGATCCCACTGCACCGAGAGCTCCCGAACACTGCAGCCCCACGCCACCATGTCCAGCCCGGACACTTCACCCCCGAGCAACTTGTGTCCATCACACTTTGGTCATCTCAGGAGCAACACCAGCCGCTTTGCTGAAAAAAACCCAGCTCCTCGAGCCCAGCTGGGCTCACACAGGGGAGGCAGTGGCAGGCACCACGCAAACTCACAGGTGGCCATAAAGGAGCTGTTGGGACCTCAGTGCACTCTAAGTCCAAAGAGGCTTTTGAGGTCAATGCGTGTGACCAGAGTGCCACTGACAGGCTTATCAGTCAATAAACTGTGTGAGAGGCAAAAACTGTTATCATTCTGCAAAAATAAGGCTCCTAAAAAGCAATGATCACTCTAGGAAGATAAGGGGAGGTGTTGTGTCAGGATCTGATCTTTATACTTTGCATTTGCAGCCTGTATTGCTCACCATCTTCAGACCCAAGGGTCTAGTCTGCCTTTTTAACTCGTAATTCCCTTATATATATACAGCTCATTGAATATTTGAGATTCCGTATCAGAATTTAGTGATGTTATCCTACTGATGTCTAAACACTGCTATAACTTGTATATGTTCATCTGCAGGAGATAAAAGCATACAGGCACTTAGCAGTGAGAGACACTTGGATTTGAGAGCATCTCAACAGTTCTCTGCATTGAAATCTCAGAGCTGCAATCCAAACTAAGGTTTTAAAATACTGAACAACTTTATTATTCTTCCGTTTGTTTCATTAGCAGGAAAATGCAAGTTCTCTCATGTAGAGTTACTGATAACAAAAGCTGGCTAGTGCCGAATGCCCCGCTGAATTCACAGTGGGGTTTGTGGAACGGGATTGTATAGCAACAAATGCCAACTGCTTAATGTCTCACTGAATTATAGATTTTGGAAGACTGTTTAATAAGAAGGAAAACAGTTAAGATGGTTTCCACTGAATTTTACACGTGTATAAAAAGCATGGGACTGGCATTGACAATATATCTCAGGAGGATTAAATTATTGTTTCACACTCCTTGTAAATTTGAGCCCTTACTGATACATGCATTACCCCCACTTAGATTATGTATAAAGATATCATTAATATACAAAACATCTGGCAGGTCACTTTTTTAAAAGGCCTAAAACCTTTTTTTTTTCATAGGCAAATGATTTTATTTTCCTTCATGTATGATGATTTTTCCTCCAAAGGTGTTACCACATTTCCAAAAGAGGAATAACTGCAGTGAGTTCCTTCGCTTTGTACTTCAGTTGTTTGTATGATTCCGTGTTTACCATTTAAATTCAATTAATTTGAATTAGGCCACGACATGAAGCTTTAAGCAATTCTGCATTGGTGAAACATGAGGAGGTCCTAGCTCGTTCAGGATCCCATCCATCACTGGGGTGGGAGTCACCTTCTGCCGCAGTAGGTATGCTCAGCACGGTGCACAATTAATGCCATGGTATTCCTCTGGATTTATTCAGCATTGTCTTCTGATGGGTTCTGCTCTCAGTGGCTGAAAACTTACACCAATTTTATACAAACTCCTGCTGTTTCCATCCGCTCAGGATTAAAGCAAACTGTCTGCAAGATTAAGCTCTACAGAAAAGAACAAGTAAAATAAATGAGAGGGCATCCAGCGTCCTGCTAATTATTGTGCTTGTGTATGCGCACGTAGTCTGTGTGTGGGTGCATACGTGCGTGTATATGCCTTCTTGTTAGCAGCAAGGCTACTACAAGAACTACTCAATAGTAAAGTCATCCAGCATTTCCCTGCTTCATCTGCTAACCATTTTGCTAGACTTTAACCCGTTGGGCTGAAGTCTTCTAGGCAGATTTCCCTGCAGGCTATATACTTAGGGAAATATCCAACTCCAGACTGTTCATTTTTTTTCTAAGAGCAAGTTTAAGGAAAAATATAGACCCTGGCCTCATCTTCTTGAAAGTTTAACGGGTTATTTGCTACTCCTGTGCAAATCGACCCAAATTTGCCCATGTTACATGCCTTCCTAAGATCACAGTCTCAGCACACTTAGCACGGGAAAGCAGTGCTAAGTGCCTCAAAGTGCCTTAAATTCAAAGTGCCTTAAATTAATTTAAGGCTAAGTGCCTTAAATTCCTCAAAGAGTCTGTGCTTTCTGAGCATGGTCCCCACTGAGGTGCCTCAGCATCGCCCAGCAGCTGATGCCCAAGGCTGCTGCTGCCCGGCTGGGGACGGTCACCAGGGCTGGCAGCAGAGCCCCTGCTTGGCTCGCTTTCGGTGACATGGGGACGAAACTGCCCTCTGCATCTGGAAGCAAGGATGGGGAGCAGGAGAGCTGGCTGCCCATGGATCATGTGCTGTGTAGGGGATGAGCAGACAAGCCTGTGTCTGTCTACAGCACGTTTGCCTCAAAGAGTTTAGGAGGTGCTCGGGGCTCCACCGCCTCCCCCGTCAGCAAATAGCTGTGACGGCTGCTGGCGACGCTTTGTTAGCACTGGACCATATAAAGGCTATTGCTAACGCTATCAGCTTTCCACAAGGGTAATTAGCAGACATCTTTGGTGGCTGAAATTAGTGGAACCTCTGGACTTTAATCTTCCTGCGTCTTTTTGTTCCACCTGAAAAATGAAGATAACAATGCCCCTTCATCTCAGAAAGAGAAAACAGAATTCACCGCTATTCGTGAGTCACTTGAAAACAATAGCAGTGACTGCCACCAAAAAGCTGCTGATGTAATTAATAATTATGTATCCAGAGCACAGCTTGAATAGTGTGCAATACCCGAGACATGGGGCCACGTGCTGAACTATGAAGATAAAACAGAATATTGAAAAGCTGCCCAGCAAGTGATCCTAATCCATCCCAAGCACCTGTGGGTAAAAAACATGTAGCTGTATGATCAAGCAGTCATCGTAATGCAAAAACAGAACAGAACTCAATTAAACGTGCATAGACAAACTCAATTCTGGCATTTCCTAAGTTTTAAGAGCTTGATTTTGTAAACAATCATATCCTTTCAACATGTATTTTTGAGCATGATATATGTATCGGTTTTGTGGTGTGTACAAGTACTTGTATGTATGCACACTTACTTCTCTGGTTTGGCTTCCACCTCATTCTGGAAAAAATATATTGACTACAAGTTATTTCTATAAGAAAGAGAGAAAGAAAGAGAGAGAGAGAGAAAGAAAGAGAGACAACGAGAGAGAGAAAGAGAGAAAGAGAGAAGGAAGGAAGGAAGGAGTAGAGGGTACTATTCGACCTATTAAAGTGAACAGTACAGCTAGTGATCTCCAGTGCCTTAAACAAAGTAAGGGATTAACAAGAATGCTTATTTGCATGTTCAGCCTACTTCCAAAGCCAGACATATTACGTGCCTGGGCATATACTTACCAACCTGATTATCATAGCAATCTCAAAATCTTGATCACACACTAAATTGGTGCAACTGTCATGAATATCCTTGGGTGCACAGTTGCTTATGCCAGTAATTTCGAAGTTCAGCACATCTTTAATTTCAGTACACTGAAGACCACCGGGACAATCACTTTCAGCTGTAGAGACAGTTCATCCTGTGCAATTGAAACTATCTCAGTAGATTGTGTTTGCAACCTTCCTAAAAGTTCCCCAAATTGGGGTGCTTGTTTTAGCTACTTGGAAAATCAGCCTTGGGAGAAATTCATCTCTTCGGGTTTTGCTGCAGGGCAGCAATGGCAGATTAGCCATCTGCAGCAGAAAATTGCCAGCTATTGTAGCTAAGGCAGCAGTGACACGAAGGGGGACGGTTTGAAGGAAGAGTCCAAGTGTGCCTGCAGGGGTCCTGAAATATGTAGATCCACTGACCAAAAATCAGTAAAGCATTCACTATTCACAGTCACTGCCACAGTGGCTTTGCTGGGTTTCACAAGGTGCAGAGAAGGGATTTATTCTGGACTTGACCCCACTTCTGTCAACTCTGTAGAATCCTGGTTAACGTGCTGCTAAGTATCTCATTAGTGAGCACCCCAAACACTATGGGGTGTTCCTCGGTCTGCTGCCCACGGTGTATTTGTGGAAGAGGACACCAACAGACGTACACCAACCTAAAGGACCACACCTGTGGGAACTGAGAGAATACCATCCTTACACAATTTTTTCCTTGCCAGAATTCTCTAACTGGCCATAAATTAAATGGTATTAATGAAAATGGACCCAAATAAAAATTCAAAGTAATTATTTTGAACATTTTAATGATTTAGGGTTACTAAGCAATTTGGACGAGATGAGTTCATTGGAGGCAGTAAGTTAAATGCAGTTTTCTACTACTGAATCAAGGCAAACCTTTTGGTCAGGAAGAATTCACAAATACCCATAGCAAGTACATACCTGCCTTGCAATCCTGATGTTCTCTACAGTGCTGAAATATCTAGCACTTGAAGCAGAAGTGACATGGCAGTGCTGTACTTGCTGAAAATTACTGCCTGGGTAGGTTTGTCCAGTTTCCCAGTGAAACTGCTGACCATCCTATAATCCAAATAAGTTTGCCTTAAATCCTAAAGCTGCCTTCATTATTGGAAAAAAAAGAAATCCTTCCTTTTTCTTTTAGACAGGAATTAAAGCTTACCTTGTAAACACCAGTGAGGATTTATTATCTAAATGAGTTCCTCCTGTGGTGAACTTCTCAATGACCTGCCCGTCAATACTAATGAAATCAACCCATCTTTCTAGTTTTGAGCAGTGGCTTTAAATTCCTAATTGAGTCCTTACGGCCATGTACCATGCCTGAACCAGTCAAAGCTCCTATCTCTAATGAGTTTAGACCATCTCGAACTTTGAAAAAGGGTACAGTAGCTACCTCTGAACTTGGTGAAGGCAATAAAGTTGAAAAAAAATCTAAAATAAATCTGCTTACTTTACCTGCCTGAAACAATTCTTGATATTTCTAACATGAATGCCACAGATATTTCAAAGATAAAATATAGACAACTCATTGCAAGATTCCTTATCAGAAAGCTAATACTCCATGCTAAAGTAATGGAGCAATTTTTACACCTGAGTAATGGAAGTGGGCAGTGAGAACACCTACAAATCAAGAATATTTTCTTAAGCAGACATCTTCTGATTAAGGTAGAGATTACACTAGTTTCTGGCTTCGCTCACTATACCTAAGTATAAATGTAGTGTGAGAGTATCTGATTTACAGCTATTTGGGTCTATTATTGATACCCCCTCCACCGAAGGATTAATATATCAGAAGAAAATGAAAAGACTCCACTGGTGATGTAGGTCATTTGAAATATAATGATTTTTAGGAGTTGCCAAACTCCTTATTCCACATGTTTCTATTACAAAAGCATGTATAATGTGAATTCGAGAAAGAAAAGGAGGGCTGTATTCACATTCAGACTTCTAACTGTTGCCATTTAAAAGGGCCATGAGGTACCTGTATGTACAACTCATTCTTTTTCTACCTGTGCATTTAGCAGTTTATTCATCTTGGGGAGAGTTTATTTGTTATTTTGCAGGCTGGACTGCACTGGAACTTTGCAGGTTGCTATTCTGAGTGGAGTTTGATTTCCTGCTGTCTCTCTTCATCACCTCTATCCTTTTGTATATTCCCCTGCCATTCTCCCGCTTGTATCTCTGAACAGTGGGCATGCTTTTCATTTTAAAAATTACTCCTACTGTGAGCTCACTTAACGGGATTGAACATTCGTGATTTTGCTCTTCAGAGGGTCTTTCCGCTTTTGAAGAAAGAGTTCAGGGCTAGCCACTGTGTTCTGGCCATTGCTGCTTCTCTCCAAAATGAACCTCATTTACACTTTTTTTCCCTGCTACCTCCTTGCCTCATCGATTTTGAGAAGTGTTAATGTTTCTGGTAGGCTGTACATGCAGATATTTGTTTTGCCTTTTAATTCTGACTCGCCACCCAAGAGACCCCCTGTTCGTGGCAGACACCTGCTGGGCCTTACAGCCAGCAGCACTGGGACGTCACATCGGGCATCCTGTGCAGTGGAGTCTTTCCAGGCTTAGGACTCCCATGGAGAGAATGACGTACCTAGTTTTGGGTTTTCTCACCGCAGCACTGGGTGCTCCCTCTGCGAGGGAGCCTGCTTCTGACAGCCCCTGTGGTGGCAATTCTTGCCAGATATTGCATTGTAGCACTGCTGTACAAACGTACTTTGATGCCTTAAAAAACCATGCACTGCTGGTCTTAAGAAGCAGTATCACTTCTCAAATGACAGTTTGTGGTCATTCCTCATTGCATTATATCAGGCAGTGATAGCTGGCAAAATTGCTATTGTTTGCTCTACCTACTGGACTACCACTCAGTGCCATACTGGTAGTAACTACAGCCTGGTAAAGCACCTTAGTCCTCTGTGACTAACTTTTATTCTGCTCTTTTCATCCTTCCTTCATTCGCTGTAAAGTCCAGCACATTCCTTAGTCAATGCTCAGTTGTCCTCCTCAGCCTAACGTGCTTGCATAGGATGAAGTGTTTGATGTACTGCATCTCTTGAAATAAATATCGGAGCCTTGGAGCAGAGATATTATCCTTTCACTTCACCTTTTACTTATTGCACAGCAATGCTATTTCAATGGGGGTATTGCAATGTTCTTTAAAATTCAGAAATGTGGGTTTCCTTTTGGACCTTTCAGAGTCAGGAATATGCTCCTGGGAAAGCAGAGGTCTTACAGGGAGTGGAATGCACAGGGAGCACTGTGATTAAGCAGGTTTCAGTCCTGGGTATCGAGAGCTCTGAACTGTTATGCCCAAGCCCTGACTAGGAAATTAAAATTTCAGTACCACTATGCAAAGTGGAACCCTTTAATTCTCTTAAATATCCTCCTACTGTACCTCTGCGTTTCCCTTCTTTACGAAACAGAAAGCTTTTCTAACAACTAGGAAGGTGAAAAAAATTTAGAATGTGGAAGATGAAGGATAACAGAAGAAATCTCAAATAATATTTTATCCCTTTTCATCCTCATGGAGTGACGTGTTCCCTCATGATGAAGGTGAGGGATTGTTATTGCCCTCGTTTGCACAAACGTTGGTGGAATACCGTGGGTAAAACCCTCTTCCACAGCCATAGAGAGGCACGAGTTTGGGGGGTTCTGAACCATGCTCAGACAGCACCTCTCCTAAATAATGTTCTTTATGGGAAGAGAGTTCTCAGCGACATTACCAAGTACCACACAGTACAGTGGAAAGAAACTGGGCACTGTGAATTACATGTTACTTGTCACCTCCAGGGCATGTATTCAGGCAGTTCTTTAGCTTACCAAGTGGTTTCTGAAAAGTCAACATTAAGCTGGATGTTTCCACCCCCTTTACAGTAATATTACAAACTTCAGTGCAATTTAAGGGGATCTAGCCCTGCTCTCTGCAGGCTTAGGATGTAAAATTACAATATTTTGTCTTTTATATGCCAATTACATTAAGAGGGTAGTGACACTGTTGTTGAAACCTTCTACTGAAAGGTCTCAGGACTACAGACTCAGCCATCAGGAGTCATCATTTTACATTACCCGGGAGAAAGTAACTAGAAATGCAGAGGTATGAGTTGTATTAGGGACAAGATCAGAAGAAGAAAAGCCTCAGCTCTTCATTGTATTCTCAGCTGCTGACTTTAAGCAGCACCCATACTAAGGGATCGCTCCCTGGGGCTCCCTGGCATGTGGGAGCAAGAAAGACGTCTGAGGATACACATTAGAGAAACAGCAAGGAGGGGTTTGGGACTGCAAATATAATGAGCTCACCTCGCCTTTGTTACACCAGTACAACTTCCTTGGGTCTCAACAGGTTGCACAAGTGTAACAGGAAGCTGCGTGTTGCACTTTGCACATTAGCACTGAAATTTGTTGCTCCAAAAGGAACCTGTAGGAAGAGATGATTAGACAAGGTATAAAGCTTATTTTGAAAAGAGAGGGATTTTTGAAAGCTAGGCTAGAGGTTACTACAAATGAGAGTGGTATCGAGACGCAATAGCTATAGAAAGATAAAGAAAAGCTGAAGATGTGATAAAAGAAGATAGATGTACAGTAGAAAGCTGACTCCTAGCATAGTGCCACATGAGGAGGCTAAGAATACTTTACTGCACAATTAAAATTACGAAGGATAAGGCAAAAGTAGCTTAGTGTGCTTCAAGGCAAAGCTAAAGATGGTGTCCATGATCACAAATGATATCACTCCTCCATGGAAATAAGATTTAGTGGAGACTTTTAATAGGTCTGTTCTCGAGCATTCTGCTAAAATAAGCACAGAAAAATCAGGTTGTCCTGTTTTTTTCAGAGGTGCTCTTGTCTTTTTACAGAAAAGTGCTCCTTGTCCTTCTTCAAGTTGTTATTGTCTGTCATTGGCCACTGCCATTTAAAAAGCAGCATGTTTCTCTTAAGTGCTTTTTGTTCCCAGAGCACCTTGAACCTAAAAGAAATGGAAGCCTTTAGAAAGCTAATGGAAGTTTCAGGTGCTCAACACCTGTGAAAAGGCGGCTCTGGGTTTCTAGTTTCTCTCAACTCCCCTTTAAGCTGTTTTTAATAAAAACATAATGTTGAATTGTTCACACTAATGTACACATACAGTACCCTAGTTCAGCCATGATTCTTGTCTTTTGTTTCTGATGTTTGTGATACAGCCCTTTATTTCTGTTTCAGAAAGCTGAGAGGCAAGAGCGAGACTTTCTGTAACAACACAGAAAAGACAGGAATGTTAAAAGCTGTGCAACAGATTCAAAATAGACAGTCACCTGATGCCTGTTCCATTCCTGGATTTATGCTGATATATGAGGGAGAGTGCCAATGCATTTGTTGAATGCATAAAATCTGTGAGGCTGTCTGTCAGGTGGGAATCAGCCAGGAAGCCTGGAGCAAGGATACCCATAATTATGCCGTCAAAAGGCTTGCAATAAGCAGCAGAATATTTTATTTGCCGTCAATCCTACAAAAAGTCTCTTATAACATCTGTGTCAGCAGATTCCAGGTCCCAAGAGGTGCCACTTCTTGAAAGCAGCAGAGAACTCAGTAAGGGTTTGTGGTGTGTTTGCCAAGTACATTCAGTGGAAAACCTCACTGGTTTAATGAAGTTACAGGTGGCAGAGGACATCTCAGTTTTTGCCTGCGTTTGAGGCATTAATTGTTTCTCAAGGTGGGCTGGACTTTCACGTTGATTGATGCTCAGTTAATTTTCATTGTTAGTGACTGCTGTTATCTATTATTTGTGCTTCAATAGCAGTAAACCCTTCGGTCAACCCTCTCTCACCCCAGTGCTCTGCAGTGCCTAAGAAGAGACACCTCCCAGCTGACACAGAAAGCTTGGGAAAGGACGTGCTGGCAGGGCACTGCACCACATGGGCATTTCCCCCAGCTAGCAGACGCCCGAGCCAAAACCTCCACACAGGAATGCTGTCAGTATTTACCAGCTAAGGTTATTCCCGTGAGCCGCAGCACCATGGTGTACCTACATCACCTCCGGGTGCAAGCTGGCTTGCATCTGACAAGCATGCATCCTTCTGTACGTTGCATCCTTCTGCATGTCTGGAACTAGCCCAAAGGAAGCCAGTATTTCCAAATTAGCCATGCTTTACCAGAGTGGAGTGCTCTAACATAGCCACCATGAAATAAACAGAAGGTCTAGTTACCAGCACTATTTACTGGAAAGGTGTTTTTGGTGCAGAAGACAGACTGTTGCCCCTTCTCTGTCTGATATTGCAATGCACGTCTGTATTAGTAAATAGGGATCATTCTCTGGCCCTGAGGTCCACTGGCGCAGCACCGCTCTGATCCATATGGCTAAACTCCTTTTCAAAACAAGGGGCCACATCTGGCCTGCAGTCAGACAGGTCCTTAGCCTGCGCTAACCCTCAGGCTGTGTCTGAAACCTGGAGGGGATACTAACTATCCAAAACCACGCCAGGAATCTTGCTATGCAACTTCCAGTATGGATGAGCCCAGGCCAACGTGCAGACCCATGCCCTGGCGTGGTCTACTAGCGTAGACAAAGCCATATAATGTCACTTTGTGAACCTTCTGGCTCTGCTGTGCTCATGGATGACAGTAGCTTGAAAACCTGGACCTTTCATTTTGGTGGCTGTAAATCAAAGCATCCCACCTGATCTCGAAGAAGTTGAAAAGTCGAAAAACACAGCTTACCGTTTGCATTCAGAGTACTCGTATCTCTCTTAATTTATTTCTCCTGCCTTGATAAACCACTCTGGGGTCAATAGTATCTAATTCAGCTAAATTGTGTCATAAAACGTCTCTTAGGACAATTTGTAGTTACGATGCAATTATCTTAATTTTGTCTCTGATGAGTTTCTTTCACTGATCAAGGTTTTGATCAACTGTATCTGTGCCTAAAAAGAAAAAAAATGCAGCCATGCCTTGCTGAATCTTTCTTCACTGGCTATTTCATATGGTGCCTGCTCACTGGAGCTCTGTAAGTGATATGTGAAGCAAAAGATTCTGCTTGTCAGCCTGCTTCACAGATCCACTGAAAATAAACACATCAGATGCCGAGCTGAGCTAATGGCACACTTGCTTCTGGTTGCTCATTTTTGTTTCGGGTTAATGTCGTGCCCCTGTGTGTACCATCTGGAGAGGGGAAAGAAAGATTTAATCAAAAATAAAAATAGCTGGTTTAGGTTTAAGTTTTTCTTTTGTACTATGAAGTGCAGGAAGGGAAAATGAAAGGGTGACCATTGAATAGAATAAGAGCTGTGAATGCCAGCAGGTCTGCTTCTCACCCATGAATCCAGCACTTCATTTGTTTGGGGGAAAAAGCTCCACACACCTTTCTACTGAACCTCAGCAGTGTTTCTCGGTATAAACAATAGCTCATATTGTTGAGGAGGCTTATCGAGAAAGCTATGTCAGTAATGATGGGGATTTTCAGCTGGCGTTCCCCGGGATTTGTGAAGCATTTGCTGCCCGTAAGTGTGCTGATAAGCTGCATGCTGATTAGAATATTCTATCTGCAGTGCAATCCGGCTCCCGTTTCTCTGACATGTCTCCTCTGTGTCTTAAAAATACCACTAGCACATCAACAGCTTATCACAAGAAGCTATATGAATTCAGAACATGATTCTTTCGCAAGATCGTTCAGGTTAGGTGTCAGCATAGACCAAAAAAACAAGGCGCTAGCAAGAGGTGAACTTAACAAGCATATCTCATAATCTTTCGGTGTTCCAGCCCTCATTCTCTCATTCCTGCGCTTTTTGAATATTTGTAGCCTTCACTGTCCTGGTGTCTGCTTTTGACTGTAGGCTCCTCAGGGGAAGTGTGTGTTTGTGTCAGTAACACGCTCTACCCACTAATGGCACTGCATGAGCAGTAATGAGTAAGCCCACTACAAGCAGCTGCAAATACAAGTAACAGCAATAGTCCGGATGCTCTGCCCAGTATCTGGATGCTTAAAACAGGAAATTAATCACCTGATTGCTCATCTGAATAATCATCCAGGGGACCTGTATGTTTAACAAGTCTAACGCAAATCCACCAGCAGTCATGCAGGAGACTCTCCCAGCCTGATGATGGTGTCTAATGACAGAAGAGCTGTGAATGACTGCAGAGATGACTCCCGCATGGAAAGCTGCCATGCCGAAAATAATCAGCACTGTCTGGGTTCAGTCGGACATTGCGGTGGACGCTGCTGGGCTCTTGAAAACTTCACTGCTCCTTCCCATAGTAGCTGTGGAGAAGGCCAAGGAGAAAAGGATGTGCACACCAACACACCCTTGGCACTTGTCGATGTCATTTTCAGTTGCAAATACAAAACGTCATCAGTGTTGAAGCTCTCGTCTTGGGAGCTAATAGCTGCTCGCTGTTAGGGCGCTCATTCCTTTTTTAAAAGCTCTTTTAAAATTGGTAGAATTTTGCTTCAGAATTGAAACTGTCATAATATCTTCGTTAAGCGAGGGCCAGCGTCTAGCAACTGAGCTTTCCTGTGTTGTCTTAACAGCAAATGTCTTCTTGTACAAATCTAGTTAAAATACATTGAAAACACTCATTTTAAGCACATGTATGTTTAAAAACTCTGCATTTGCCATGTGTGTGTACAGAAAAACAGATTGGCCCAGCCAGATACCTATGGTTCCATTTTATCTGCTGTATTTTATCTGCTATATTTACATTTTATATAATTCATGCAATTTGGGATATATTCAAATTCTCTGGAGCCTGTAGGGTGAGGATTTACCTCACCCTTTACCTCTGAGGGCACGGAAGCCCTAACTTGGATATGTGGAATAGCAATGGGGTCATGTTGTAACTTGGACAACCTCAGTTCAGTTCCCTCTTTGTCTTTTCCTTCAAGCAGAGAAACCTTGGGCCAGCCCTGGAAGCAGTAAAGAGGATTTCCCGTGCCAGACCAGCAGGGATAGCCGCCACGTGGCAGAATTCCCTTCTCTTCCCAGCCCCTGTGCAGAGTCCTGATGAGCGAGCTGCCCTGCTTCCCTCCTCCAGCCAGCGATACGAGGGACCCACAGAGGAAGAGATACCCTGATATGAGGGGCCCAGAAAACAGAGGAAGAGATACCCTATTTCTTTCTCAGCATAGGCTAAAATTTCCTCAGTATTTTTTTTTCCTCAGACTGCTCAGGCCAAAATTTCCATGAATTGCAATGTGAATTTTTATTGCATAAAATATTAAGGGCCTATCCCATCACTATTTGTGTGCCCATTAAAGCACTTGTGCAGGAAGAACATTTAACATGGTATCTCAAAAATGCTTTTAAATTATTGGTTCTGGTTTTGAAACACTTTTAAATAGGCTCTGTTTTAGTGTCGTGAAGACAAAAACCTTTGAAGAAGTTTTTTTTCTGTGAAAAGTTTGTTTCATTTAGCTAAGGAAACCTTAGAGCTTCATGTATCTATTAGTGTATTTATTAATGGCAAGCACACATACCTGCAGCAGAGCTATCATGAACAACAGCATTGATTATACCCTAAAGCAATTTAGTTCAGCCAAAGTGGGGTGGGGGAGGACAAGTCATCTCTGACTGATATGTAAACTTCTTTTGTGGGAATAAAACTAGGACGCCTTGGCTGCACAAGGAACTTAACGTACTCAGAGTGGCTCCCCCTGTTAAGCCTCTTCACCTACTCAGTGGCCATAAGAAGAACTTAGGCTGTTCTCTACGCGCTTTTCTCATCTTGCCTGAGGTCTGGGAACTTCTGCTTGGAGTGGGAGTGGCCCAGGTATAAATGAGACTCTTAACCATCAAACCCTTTCTTCTTCCCTTTGTTTTCAGTTGTAAGATGAAGGCAATCTTTCCATTAATAAGTTACCCCTGCATTCGAACAAAAAAAATCCTTTTATTTTCCAGAAAGCAGAGGGCTAGATCCACACAAGCACTGAAATGCTGCTTCCAAAACCCAGGTCTTCATAAGCCCCATTCCCTTTCCTCCAGAAGCACCTGAAGGCTGTAGTTTCTATGGTTTGAACATCATCTTTTTCTAGTCCAGTATCTGACTCTGCCTCTTACCAGAGAAGCCTCCCTCCCAGCCCTGGTGAGCAGCTCAGCTCCATCTCAGACAGGGGTGCAGTTGGGACCCCCAAACTAGGGGCTGAGCTTTTCTGCAGGGCTTGCTGCTGTGGAGGCTCCCAGGGGTGCTGCTTCTACCAGCACCAGCACACCGTTTCAGGAATTCAGCTGGGATGTTGCTGTCACTCCCATGTATCAGAAGGGATTAACCCATTGCACTGCCCAACAGCCTCGAGGCTGCCCTAACCACAAGCAGTTTGGTCGGTCTCCCAGGCTGGGTTTGGACTAACTGCTCTGGGCAAGTTCTGCTCTGTACAAAATAATCACATACTTTTTGGAAATGGGAGAGGGAAAGGCAGCACTTGGTGCTCTCTTCATGTGCTTCAGCTCTCCTTTGAAAGCAGAAAAGATGTGGTCCGAGGTCCCAGTTAGTCATGAAGTATTTAATAGCCAGCCTCCAAGAAGAGCTTGGGAGCAAGCTGCCCAGAGCATCCTGCTATTCAGAAGCTTGAATGTGGCTTTCACGAACAAGGGAGCCTCAACAGCCTATCTCCAGAAAGGAAGAGCCTTCCTGAATGCTCAAGTCCAAGGGAGGAACAGGATTTAGACATGTTGCACTATTTGTTAGTGTTTGCTGTTGCCTATCTTCATCTTCTCGCAGCAGAGCAGCTCCTGGGACTCCATCCTGAGGCAAGCACTTCTATGCATGTGCTGTACAGGGAGTCTAACACAGGTGTTGAGGATGCTACAAGCTGACTAGGAACAAGGCTGTGATCCCCAAGCATGCCTTTTGGCACCAGAAGTACTTCTTATAGCGTTTTGAAAGCTTGTCAATGTTATGTTCATTTTCATGGTTTTCCCAACTTCAGTAAATGCTGGATTACATTTTTATATTTCATTTTTCCTGTCTATATGAGAAGGTGATAATTTCTAGACCCACATGACCATCAGTATATATTGTTAGATTAATATTCATGCAATAAACATTCTACAAGGCAGTTATCTGAGCTCTGAAACATTACCATGCACACAGCAATCATTTTTAAAAGAATAGAGGGCTTTTAGCTTGAACCGCATTGAATCAAAATTACTTATCTACAAAAATGGATACTATGTTTCAGAAAATGTAATTGCAATTGCAAAACTATTTACAAAAAAATTAGAATTGGCTTTATTTTTCACAATGATTACATGGCTTTAGCTCTTGTTCTGTGAATTGTTGGCAAAAATATAGAAGTTTTTCGCCTCAATGTAATTCACTGCTAGAATTTATTTGTCATATAATTTAAGCATATATTCTTGATTTATAGTTTGTTCAAGAGAAATTTACAGCAGCATTCAACATTCTTTCTAGAGCTGTGTTGGTTAATATTGATTGATAGTTCATATCAGATGATAGTTTTCTGTTCCCTGATTAGATGACATTCTTATAGTAAGAGTTCTCTAATGCCAACTCTAACGCTTTTTAATTCCGAAATGACTTTCAATGAGAATTCTCTTGTAATCATTCAAAATGCCACTTGTTTCACCTATCACTCTCGCTACCTAATATATATCATAGAGTGTTCAAAAAAGGAAAATAAAAAGGGAGCAAGCACATCCAAAACAAATGCATGCTAATGGAATTTGCGGAATTTTTCACCTCTACTGAAAAAAACCTCCACTTATTCACACCAGTGTACGCATTCATAAGGTTTCAGAATTCTGGATTTAACGTCCCCCCCCAAATCTCTACATGGAGAAGAACAATTTCCCCTTCAACTCTTTAAGAAAGGAGTATTTATACGGGGAATTATTCATGAGCATAAAGAAGTTCATATAAACCAGACATAGTAGTTTTCACCCAAGAGGGCACAAGTCGGGTGTGAAGAGTCCCTGTATCTTAAATGCCTGATCAAGCCCTAAACTGGAAGGGGGAGAGAATTCTGGCTCTGGTCCGCACATAGCTGGAATCCCAGTGAAAGGAGCATGTTTGTGAAGTTCTAGTCCAACTTGGCAGTAATCGCACGAGAGAAGCTGAGGCAAGCGCAAGCTGATGCGAAGTGCAACATCTTGCGCAACAGCACGGTCAAAACGCCGATCATCCCTCAGTCCCGGGCAGCTCTACGTCTCCCCAGCTTCGCAGGGAGAAACCGTGGCTGCGCTAGGTTCCCCGCTGAGGGAGCTGGGTTCGGTGGGGGTGAGGGCTGCCCCGTTACGTTGGCGGGACCTTTCAGTTACGAGGGGCTTTCTCTTCGCGGGTCCGTCGCTTTCCGAAGGCGCGGCCGGGCGCTGCTCAGCCCGCGCTGCGGCGGGGGCCGGGCGCGGCGGCCGGGCGGGCAGCGCCCCCTAGCGGCCGAGCCGCCCCCCCGCGCCCCGCCGCGGCAGCCCCGCCGCCCCCGGGCCGGGCTCACGGCCCCGGTGGGGCTTAGGGCAGCACCAAAGGCGATTCCCTTTTCCCTTCCTCGCGAACAGGTGAGTAGGGCTGAGCTCCGACAGCTTCAGCCGAGGTTTCTCAGCTCCTCTGGGCTTTTTGCGGTGGGGAGTAGCACACAGAAACAGATTGTTTCGGCTTTCGTAGGCTTTGTAGTTTTGCTTGCGTTGCTGGTTTCAGTTCGTGGTAATGAATGGGTTTTTAACAGCCAGCTGTGCACAGTCCCACATCGATCTTTTCTGAATGAGAGCCTCATATGGCCGTCATAAACTTGACTCCAAAAGGTGATTTAATAACTAACCTGGTTTGCATGTTTGCCAGACTAGAAGGTAATTGTAAATAAACAGACTATTTACAAACAGAGTGGAGATGGTTTGGGGAAACTATGGTCCCATCATGCAACCTAATAACCTGATCATACTCAGTCCTGAGCAGCTCATCCCACCTCTGGAGCTGGGCTGGAAACAGAGTCAGGGCTGATGAGGGCCATGAAGCTGCAGAGCAGCACAGCCCTGCAGAACTGTTGTGTCCCCTGTCCCCCCACTTTTTTTACTCTCTATGCAGAGTATTGCAATCCTTAGTGCTACAGGCAGCAGTTGGTGCGCGGGACTGGACCAGACTGGCAGAGGGTAGCTTCTGTAGTGACAGTCACCTGGAAAATCATCATTCAGGGACAAATGGCATAGGAGCCCTGTCACAGAACCACAATACCAGTTCTCCTCAGGGCTGGAGATGAGAACTGGACTTTGTCAGCTAATGATGCTAGAGCGAGAGTGGGGCATCAAAAAGCAAAGTGTGGGAGGAAAGCGGCCTGTGAAAGGGCAGTCATTTGTTGGTCAATCAGGCAGCTGAGAAGAGGGAGATGAAAGACTGCTGGAGGTTACTGTGTAGGCAGATGTTTCACATGTTATTTGTACAGCTGAACCATTGATTTGCTGCGGCTGTTGGTTTTTTCCCCTAAATTAATGTTCCTTTCCTCCTCCTGTTAAAATTGTTTTTGTTTCAGACACAGGCTCATTGTTCGCAAAGGGGAAAGCGTAGTTTGTCAAGGAACACCAAAGAAGATACTTGTTTTTCCCAGTGTCAGAATTTGGATGTCAGGCTGAAGGCAACTGTTAACTTTTTGAGGCCAGCCCTACACTGCTGCTGCATGGGTTATCCTTGTCATTGAGCCAGGGTCATCCTCCTAGGGGATGGAATTCTGTAGCAGATCCCTCCAAAAGGCCTGATGGGCTGTAGAAAAATTGCCAATATCCAAGGACATGCATGTGCTGTGCTAGAAGCCGTATGCTGTGGTTGTCTCCATGCAACAGTTCACTGCCCCTTTATAGCCCTTTGTGCTTAAGAAACCTGTTGTCATGGGCTTCCTCTCTCAACCATCCTGAGCTTTCTGCCAAAGCTGTCCTTGTTCTTGACTCCAGACCATGGCTTTTTGCCCATCTAGCAAACTTCTTAAACAGCTCCTGATTTTCAGGCATTTTTTTTTCCTGCCTTGTATCCACCCTTTGGTCAAATTCTCTTAACAGTCCTTAATGATGAGAAGTTCAGTTCTGTGAATTTCCAAATATAAATATTACTAGTTAGGTCTGTCCTTTGTTTGTTCATAATGAATGTAACCAGACCCTATAAGCCTTAGGCAATCAACAACTTGTAGTCCTAGAATTAATCTATTATTATCTGTTAGAACGAGTCTCCAAATAGATAGCTGTCAAGTGCAATCTCCTTTTGTGGAGAGAAAAAAAAAGGGAAAAAAAAAATATTTAAATCTCTGAAACTCGTAATGTTTTACTACCAGCTGCATGAGATCTTCCAAACTTAATTTCCCTACAATCATGCTATTTTCACTCCACAGTGCAGACAGATGATTTAGGAGTAATTCATCCTACTTTCTGGTTTGATTCAGTGTTTTGTAGAAGACATCACCTCTCCATTCTCCCTCACTCCCCCAACATCCCTTCTGGAGTTTATCGTTTGCATGTTTTCACACTCCTCCAGCTACTGATCACTTCAAAGGGGGTAGTGCAGGCTGCCATCCCTCCCCCTCAGTCCTACCTGCAAGAACTACGCCCTGAGATTCGAAGATTTTGCTCACATGAATCACCCTGTTAACGCTCTGCAATGACAGCTACATCAGACCTCTCATCAACGAGAATTTCCAAGTCCTTTTGCACAATAACTATCCAGCTAGTATTAATGCATGAACTATTCAATTCTTCCCTTCCCAGCCAGCTCCAGCACTGTTCAAGTGACTTCCTGAGACTGAACTACATTTTCCTTCCTAATATTCTTCATTTTTCACGCCCTCCTGGTTGCTTCCCTGATTAGACTATCCCTTTCCCCTTTCTTGCTATATTTTCTTGTCCAGGGGGAAAGTAGCACTGCAGCCCTGTGGCATGATAGCTGCTGTGGGAGAGCAGCTCTATAGCTGACAGGGAAGAGTTGCCCATGTCCCCGCTTGCAGGTTTTGGGAGGTTACCCGACAGCAAAGCTAGTGAATACTCTGTTCGTCAGCGCAGGGCAAAGCTAATAGCTGTGCTTGCCTGCTGAGGCTGAATGTCGTGCATGGCACACATGGTATGCTGGGCTACTCCACTGAGAGTAAAGCTGTGAGTGTGCAGTGTGGTTATCTGTATCCTCGGGAGAGGCTCCAGTCCCAGAGGTCAGGCTCTTCCTTTGGTTAGGCAGTGCATGGGAAGAAAGGGAACATCTCTCAGTCGGCTGCAGCAGCTCATCCATCATGCCCCAGGACCCCGAGTCCTGCTCTGCCGCTCTGGGCTGTCAGCAGCTCCCGCCGAGGCTGCCGACACCAGCTCTCTGCTCTACTTCCAGTCCTTGTAGTTTCTGCTCAGGAGCACATGGGGGAATTAATGCCATTCCTAATACAGCACTGCCCAGGGCTAAGCAGCCTCTTGCAACATGATGCAAAATTATCAATTTGCAAATATACATTCAACTATAAACCGCTTGTGGTTAGAGGGGTCCCCTGAGAAACTGTGGAAAGTGTGTAATGCTTTACATCCTGCATAAGCAGGCGATGGGGGAGCTTGTAGGGAGCCTCAAGGCAGCTGCGTAGAGAGGGATCAGGGACTAATCATGAGAAGGGAAAGACGGTGGGACAGACCTGTGGGGAAGACCATGGGATTCAGTCCACCAGCCCCCTTTTGGGATAAAAGGGCTTTCCTTTCCTCCCCTCCCTGCCACCTCTGCTGCGCCCTGTGCAAAAGAGAGCACAAAGGCTGCCTCCTCAGCAGAGGCACATCAAACCTATGGCAATTAAATCTTGCAGTTTCCAGATCCCAAAAGGTGAGTGACATTTAGCCTGAGCAGCACAAGCAGAGCAAGAATAAATACGGCAGATGACAACTTGGTGTCTCTACACATAGCTTCTGTGCTGCTGGGGTAAACAGGGTCTATTTGGCTTTCTAGGAATCTGAGTCCTTCTGAGATCCACAGAAAATGGTGGGTTTGAGGTTCCTGGGTAGGTTATTGTGCCCTCAAAAAGGCAATTCTTCAAAGTGATACCCATGTCTGTTTCCTTGGACATCTATATATTGGCTTTTAGTAGCTGGTAGTCTATAGATAGGGTATGACCAAGACATAGCTAGTGCCTGAGGGACATTACTGTTTGAGCAGCAGTGGTGGCAGCACAGACTCTCGGATTGAATTTGACACTTTGGATCCTCAATACGGCCTATTATATTCACAGAAACTTCCTCGAACTATTCAGTGGTATTTTAAAGTTTAGTTTAAAGGTTTATTTTAGACTCACATTGAAAATATTTCAGCATGCAGGAAAAAGAAATTCAGAATTCGTTCATTTTCCCTGTCCCGGCTGTAAGTCAGCTCTTCCCCAGTGGGATTTTCAGAGCCTTATTATGTTTCCCTCCCCTCTTCCCTGTGGTCACTTACTGAAGCAGCTCCCCAACTTCGCATTACATTATTCACTTCTTTAAGTAGAGCTCCATTTGCCTTTAATTAGCTTCACGGAAACACTAGAGTCTTTGAATGTACACAAGCAATGATATCTAGTAACCCCTCAGAAATCTCCAAGAGAAATGAGCAAAGAGGCCAATTTGGATAATCCAGACTGTGGATTTAAGGCCATGATGGACGAACGCACTAAAGTTGGCAGTGTAGTAAATCCTCCAGCCTACCACCAAATTGTTTTGTATCCTATGATGGTTTTAGTTTCCAACATTCTGAGTGACCAGAAGCTTGTTATTATGAAAAGAAGATATCTTCATTTGGTGCATGTGTCGATACTTCTTGAAAGCTTCCCAGTGAAGGAAATGAAGGCCCTAGCCTTCTCTACAGGCAGTTTTATTTATTCAGCTGTTGTTTTCTGTGGTCTCTGACTTGGAAGAGCTGACAGGACTTCAGCAGTTAATGTCTCCTAAGATTTCTGAACGGATGAGACCATGGCTTTGTATCAATAGAGACTGAGAGCTGGGACTCCTGGGCTCCACTGCTTCCTGATGGAGGTGGAGCATAGGGGTCGAACAGGGAATCAACATTACGCTTTATTTTTACATCTGACAACAGTCTGAATCTGTTGATCTGAGTGACTTTGTAGCTGGTCACCCTCCCTTTCTGGGCATCAGATAATGGCAATAATAAAGACACTTCAGAAGACATTAATTAGCACCTACTCATCTTCCAGCAAAGCAACCTCTTATGGCTTCTGCTTTGGATGCTGAATTCTACCCCACACCTTCATGAGATGCAGCAGCTCTCAGGATGGTCCACATAAGCATTTAGATTTCAGATCACTTTCAGAAGTTGGCTGTTAACAGGCTACTCTCAGACTTAAGTGTGGAGCTGTTTGTTACTGCCCTGCTGCAGGACTAAAGCTTTAAATAATGAATGTACAACAAAACACACACATATACTTGGGTATATGCAAAATAAATACAGAAAATATCTGACATTTTCATGGTAATAGGACGTATGCGAATACCACTCCACAATAAGATGACTGCTGCTGGTTAAAACATGCATTTTTCCCCATAATATTATCCTAGTGTTTGATAATTCATTTTAAGAGAAAAATATGTCAAGTGAATTTGGATATGTTGGAAATTTGCATTTGAGCACCATTCTACATAAAAGTCCTTCCAAAGCCCTTGAATATAAATGAATCTAAGTTATTTCCATAACACGTTGAACCATTATGCCAATGAATGAAAAGCTCCTCCTAATGCTGTCAATTTATGTTCCAGATTGTGTAACAGGAGAGTAATCATACTGCAAAAGTTTCTGAAGCAGGAATACTCACATACACAGTGCTGTATGTTAGCATAGTTTAAAATGGATTTTACTTATTCTTGTGCTGATAAAACTGCACCTCACTGTAAACATTTCTGCAGTGACAGAGAATTTCTGTTAACCACTTTATGACCAGTCATATAAGATTCGGCAGATAGACTATTCCTGATTTTTCCTTTCCAAAACAATAATGCTATCAGGCTTATCAGTAAATATTCTGAACATTTTTTCCAAAAATAACCTGTGACACCTGCAGTATGTTCTTACATATAAGGACCAATAACATTGTCACTAGAAGCAACTTATTAATAGTGCTTCATGTAACACAGTTATATTTATTACAATTTTGTCATACGCTCCTATCCATTAGTCTAAAAGTAAAATCAGGAAAGCTATTTAAAATATATCTCTAGCTGAAATCATCTGCATCCTGAATTATTAAATACAGTTTTCTGAATAACAACGCTAGGTCCCAGCTTGTTTTATAGCCTCTGGGGCTATTCTGTCAGTTCAGCTCTAGTAAATCAGCTTAGCCTACTTGTAGGTCCCAGGGATGAAGAAAATATAGGGAACTTTGTTTAAGTCTGCCAGCACAAGACCAGATATACTATCTTGTCCTGCAACCTCAGCTCTGCTATACAGCTTAAGAAGCTGGAATTAGGACTTTGTGAGTGTTAGGAGACTTGGGGAAATGGCAACTTTCTAAGCGTTTATTGATTAGTTCACTTTAACCTTCCTTCCTGCAGATTCTGTTTAAGTTCCCGATAAATTTCTTTTCTCCATTAAATCTGGTTCTCTGCTGAGACATCATTTCTCTTTGGAGATTTATTTCACTTATTTGACTGTCATTTACTTTGTTGTGCATTCACTTTATTACACTGTTTCCCAGTTTTTTCTATTACCATTAAGTCTGCAAAGCCTAGCACTCCAAACCCATCTTCAAAGACTCATTCCTGAGGCAAACGAGAGATCCTATGGTCTGGAAAGTCATTCGGTCAGGACACTGAGAGCCATTCCAAACTTACTACTTGAACAAGATGTGACAAACTCTTCCACCAAGTGGCTAAAGAAATGGTTACCTCCACTTTGGGGGTCCAGGTTAAACATCCACCATTTACCCATTTTTCATACTTACCATAACAGGTGAGGTTACTAACTTTTAAAATAATCACTGCTGGGAGCCCAAGAGGACTTCTTGGGCAAAGTGAGGAGGGTGAGAGGCTGAGGGCTAATGAATCCAGCAAGGATTCTGCAACAGAGCTTTCCCATACCAGTTTTGGAGGCAGCTGCCCATCAGCCAGAAGGCCAGTTCTTGTCTCTCACTTCTGGATGCAGGGTCAGCTGTCTCAGCAATGCTGCCCTCAGGGTTTGACCATGATTCTGCTCTTTGCTGCAAGAGTGCAAGTGGGAGGCTCTGTTCACTCTCTCCCACCACCATTCTCCGCTTCCTGCCTGACCAGCAAGACACCCATCCCCAAATCTCTCCTCTTTTCCCTTCAGGACCACACCAATGAATCAAGACTACAACTAGCCTGTCTTCCCAAAGGACATATGAGGAAACTCAGTTCTGCTGTCACAATAAAGCCTCCAGTAATCAGTATTTTACCAAGAAGAGTCTTCTCCTTCAGTCTCAGCAATCTTCTTACTTATCTTTGTATACATAAATCCTTTGGCGTAAATCTATTTGTATGGAAACTATCTTCTGTGGGCCAGATGGCCTTTGTGTGTGTTTTAGCACTACTGCCAACAATCTGGGGAACTGGACAGAAATGAAAATCCTTTTCACAACTCCTATCAGTGCATTTTAATGATGTAAAGCTTCTAAAAAACATCTACAATCAGATGGAACAAGGTTGGTCGGAGTTTTCTGAAGAAAAAAAGAGCATATTCATGAAGAGGAGGAAGGTACATGACATCCAGACTGTGCACCATCTATCATTGCTTCTGGTACGCTTTCAGAAAGGAAATTGAAAATGGGCTTACTTTTGCATAAAGATTTTTCAGCCAGCATCATGCATTAGTCCCCAGCCTAGATCATCACCAAAAAACTGACTAAAGCATTATAAATGTCTTAAATTAGGATAAAAATATTTTGAAAAATATTTGGTTTTCCTAAGCTTTATTATGTCTGAAAGGGACAGGTAGCAATTCTGATGGGTGCAGAAAAAATGATGAAATCAGAGAACAAAAGTGAATTAAAGCCCTGACTACTTGAAAGAAAAAAAACCAACCCTACAGTACCCCAGGGTCTAATTTGTTAAAACCATTTCAGTTTAACACTAAATTATCTAGATTTTAAAAAGGCAATACAAATAAGATATGATCAAGAATAACAGGAAGAATAAATTTGTTTAGGATATTAATGTAGACATTTCCTGCAATTCAGCAATTTGTGAGCAACAAAATAGGTCCCATTTGCATTGAGCTTCTGACCTGCAATATAGCTATAAAGATACCTTTGAGATTTGTCTGTTCTCCTGGAGCTAATCTGCTGGCTTGATTCCTGAAGTTTGTTGAGGAACATGATATGTATTGCATGATAAACACCACATAGAGGGTTTCCTGAGAAAACTCCATCTCAGAAATAAAATAGTGACATCTTAAATGCCAAGGATTATCAACAGGTGGAAAATAATAAGTTAGGATATCACTCTGTTTGGATTTCTTTAGTGCCTTTAATCCAGCAATGAAAATTCAGGAGAGATGTGTATGGTTGGGTAAAAAAGGAGAAGCCTGATTCTTTAGCAAAAAATCTAGGTGAATCCTTTCCAAATGCCATTCTTCTTGAAGAATGTTTAATGTCCATTTACTTGATGTGCACAGAAATCCTAAAGTACATGGAAAAAAAAAAAGATTCTTATTTCTAACCTGATCAGAATTGGAATTACTAGGAATGTTATGAGAGAGCTTGTACTCAGGAGATCTGTGGACTGATGTCTTAACTGAAGAGGTCCAGAGAAGAGAATTAGAATTAGTCACAGACCTTCTGAACACCTGGCCAAATCAACCTCCAAACCTTTGGAGATTTGTCTATTCCTATTTAAATATGTCAAGACCTGCAATTGAAAGACATATATCAAGGAAAAAAAAGAGGCCACAATTAATACTAATTAACATCATGTTTAGTTATCTGAGCAGATTCATTAGAATCTGACCAATCTTGGAGAATAAATTAACTTTGCACACCAAGCATTCTTAAGTCTGTCCAGTGTGGAGAAGCCTTCAGACCCCTGCACTTCACCCATCCTTGGTCTGGACTAAAGGACTTCAGACTGCAGGGTGACTGCCTGGTTCCACCAAAACTGGTGGCAAAGCTCTCACCGACTTCTGTGGAGCCAGAATTTCGGACTAGGGGTCTCTATCACCATTTATGCACAGCACACTGCCGCTTACTTACATTCACACACACGCATGCATGCACAACACGCGCGCACACACATACACGACTGCACTGACTTCGCACAAAGCCGTACTACAGGTTCGAACATTACTGGCCAGACAGAAAAATCCTTGGGTTTCTAAGGCAGCAAATTTCCTGAAGTCCAGCAAAAACAAAATATTGGCATCCTGAAACTGTTGCTTTTGATTTGTGTTTCAGCCAAAGCTAGGAGCTGCCTTGTTTCCTGGTTAGCTTTTAAAATGGAAAGCTTGAAGGGCAACAGTATATCTGCATAAAAACCCAGGGCAGGGCTTGTCCCAGAAAGGATGGGAGTCCTTCTGCCCTGTGACAATTTCCCGCATCAGTCGGTGCTCTGACTTCAGAGATCAGCCCCATTAGCATGCATACCACCTGTACACGTTTTGTTTGTAGAAGTAATGTAGAAGCAGAAAATGCATAGGTTCTCTGCTTGGGGAAAGAAGAGGGTGTGCTGCTCAATGCATTCAAATTAGACTGCCTTTATGGACAGAAGTCCTGCTTGTGTGATAAAAGGCAGGGCATTTATCAATGTTCCTCTTTCCTATTGCTATTCAGTCCTTTATGAAACTCAGCCTGAAAACATCTGCTGAAACTTTCTTCCTCTTACAATTTACCTGTTTTAAATAAAAAGGACTTTGCGTAGAGCTAAACCATTTTCTTCTTTCATTGTTAATACTGACTTTGCTTTCCAATTGCTGAAATCTGTCTGCAGCTCACTGCTTTCCTTTCTGAACATGTAGTTCCAAGACCTCCTTTTTTAACCAAAGAAGATTCACCTGGGGACTGTCTCCTAGGAGATTTAGATGAAGATTTAAGCAGAACATCACATTTTAATCAGATTTGTGGACTTCGCATACAAATAAATTGTCACGTAACAATGAAGGTCTTTCTATTAATAAGAAAATTATTAATGTTAAAATGGAAAATACTAGCACAAGAGGCTGGCAGACATTTAGATCTTATTAAAAATTAAAGCAATCAACAAGTTCACAGTTATTCCAGAGTGGGAATCTGATTTAAATAGAGTTTTGATCTAATGCAATACCACTAACGTCATTATCTGCAAAATAAGCCAATGAGTAGTATTTAAGTTATAAGACAGTCCTGTATGCAACACTTTGGCCAGGTAAATACAAAATAAAGTAATTGAACTAAACTTAAAATTCCTGGTTGTTTAGTGGTTTTATTGCATTTGCTGGGTTTTATTTCATTTTTCATTTGACAAAAATTTCTGTTAGTTAAGTACAAAGACCCTGCTGATGGAAAAAATATTATAATAGCATGTATCTGTGAAAAGGGTTTTAAAAGATGCTAGAGTTTTTGTTAGTATGAGGGTAATAAAGTTGCCGTTATAGCTTTTTTACCTGTTTTTTTATGATCTGTTCGTAGCTACAGTTGGATTAAAAAGGGATTTTGCTTCGAACTGCCTGTTTTCCCTCTGCAAAATTGGCTCCCTATGCCTTCTGCAGTTTGAAACAAAACCCCTTCTGAACAGGAATTCCAAATCTTCCAAATCACATTAGGAAGGAAGAACTTGGTATCAAAAGGCCAAGCTGCCACTATTTCTTCCTGATGACTCTCATTTAACAGCCATTAAAATGCAAATAGAACTATGATTTTCAGATCACAAAATTAACATTAACAGCTGGAATGATTGATTAAAGGTCATGGCAAACTGTATAACTTAATTTCTTATATAATTGTGTTCAGTTTCTGCAGATTGTTTGGATTTGTGAATTAATTTTAGCTGGTGCTGAACACTGACAGGTGCATTTATTGGTCTCTCATTTTTGTTAATATCTTCCTGTGTGAATGATTCCCTTCTTTCCAGGAACCAGAAGAGTACCCAGAGGGGACACTCCAGAATTACTATCTTCAACTAACAGGTTTTGCAGCATATTAGCAGATCTCTCAGAAGTTTTTTATTGACCCAGACAAGACCAAAATGGCAATTCATGTGTAGCTAACAAGTTACTCCTCCAGGAGCTTTCTCATGCATGTGTTTACAGAACAGAATAAAAATGGCACATAAGTTCCCAAGAGGCTTTGAGCTAACGGCTCAGATCCTATCTGAGCAGACCATCTTAGATCTGGCTTGCTTTAATGGATGAAATAAGCCACAGGTAGACCAACTTTCATATTACTTTTGAGTCAAGACATCGATAGGATGAGAAGGGAAAGATTTCAGGCAGCACCTGCTTGTACTGTTTCTTAGATGTGCAAAAATGAAACTCAGCTGTAACTCTCATTCTACAGCAAGAGCCGGAGTAATTTTTCAAAAGCTCTCAGAGCAAGATCTGAAAATACTCACCACCCATAAATGCAGCCCGAATTTCAGAAGAATTCAGCCCAAGAGTTTGAGCTTTTTTGAAATCCACCTGCTTATTTCAGTGCTCAACTGGAAGCACGTCTAAAAACCAGGTCCTAGTGACAGGTGCTAACCATTTCTGAAAATACGACCCTAGTGAATATGACTTGCGGCCAGAGAGAGTCTAAGCTAGCATAACTGGTACCTGATCTCTCTCCCACACCCCAGTAAGAACAGGACATCAGCTCCAGCGCCCGCACCTCTCCCCAGTGAGAGAGAGCTCTCTTCACTGTCTTCAGTTGCTCAGTCCTGAGTCTGCCTGCTAAGACGTGCAGTTGTTGTGTCTATTGGGAGCCAGATGAGATTACAAAAATACTTCAGCATTTGAAAAGATCAGGGGAGTGTGTCAGTCTGAAATCCGGGCGAGACAAAGTGGCGCGAAGATAAAACACGACCTATTTTATTTTTTACTTCCCTTGGTACTGCTGGGGACAGACCTCGTTCAGGATCATTGAGACATTCTTGCCTGACAAACTCCTTCTTTTTGGAAAAATGCAAGGCAGTGCTGATGCGCTCGCTCCCTTCCTGGAGCGAAGAGTAGCTTCTGAGGCTTCTGCTCTTTCTACTGAAGTTTGCTGTAGAGTATTGGAGAAGGTTTATGGAGTGCAGGGGAGGCAAAGAGCCCTGGCTGTGTGTGCCTGCAGGCGACTTCCGATCCTCTACTGGGCTTTCGAGTCCTACATTTTCCTGACAAACTCCGTCACACCTTGGCCTTCCAGAAGGAGAAAAAGCAGATCTAGAACACGTGCATCAGGGCAGGGAGTGTTGTAACAGCAGTAAGCTAAGCAATCCCCCACATGGGGGAAGATGCTGGTTAGTTTTTATTTTTGTAGGCTCTGCAGCCCTTCAAGTATGAAGGTTTAGCTGTAAAAATCCAAGCCGCTTCAGCAATGCCCAAAGGTCTAATTGTTGTTAAAATCAGGAAATGGAGAGCCTGAAATTACCCTGTTCAGGCAAATGAGAGCAAACAGGAATTAGAACGGTTAGTTTTCCACAGGCAGACAAAAGGACTGAAATTAAATTAGCCTTTAAAGTTTTGTCACAGACGGCAGGATAATGAGTCCTTTTCTGTTTAAATGAACTGAGTGTTCTCACAGCAAAAGTCTCATCTCAAAGCCACATCACTGCTCTCATAGTCATTATTCTCTGCTCCCACCTTCTGAGATGGCTCATACATGAGGGAGAACAGAGTATCTTGACATGTATGAGAAGAGGATTTTACCTTGTGGATTTACAACTAGCGCTTGTAAAAACCTGAACTTTTGCCCTAGAAATTCTTTGCTTGTCAGTCAAATACAGATTGCATGAGGAGCATGACAAAAGCCGTCCCGTAGCCATTGTCCACATAGCATTATCCCAGTACAGGACTATCTCTAGTGAGGAGAAGGTAATTATTTTCAGGCTCACTAAGTCTTGATTTCTATAGTAAAATTGCCAAAGAGGGGGCATCAATATAGGTTATAATGGACTTGACTGCTCCCACATCCCATCTTTTACATATGCTATTCAACAGCTGTCAGATGGGATCCTTTTGGGTTACACAACGTTATCATGGATAAACCAGCCTCTCTTCATGTGAAATTCAAATAAATCAGTCACGTTTTTCAGGAGTTCATTAACATATAGAGAATTACACCCTTTTACAAAATTAAATGTTATTGTCGTACATACTTTTCATTATGTAGCTGTCAGAGAATGTTAGTAAAGTACCATAGTGGCTTTAGCTCACATCAGTGTAGCTTTATAGACCTATCTCACATTATACCTTTTTTATATATGTAAAAATTATAAATTTTCAATTAATTTTTTTAATTAATTTTTTTAAACATCCATTATTAATATATAGGGAGAATTTATCTGTATAAAAATAGCTTTGAATTTTTACAGTACTGCAGTTAGTGGACAAAAAAGGACATGTACTTTTGTCTGCATGGAAATACTTGGCAAAAATATACTTGTGAAACATGTGCTTACTGGCCCAAGAATATTTTGCGAGTAGCAAACAAAAGACAGTGAGAGCACCTAAAAACATGCCTGAAAAGAGATGGTTGAGGAACACAGAAAAACTTAAAGAAAACTGTCATTTCAGGATATGAGATCAGTACTGGATAACGCAGAATTTTCTCTAAGTGCAGAGCAATGCTTTGCTCAATATCAGTACGATTGTAAAATACAGTTTTAAGAATCATCCCAGTTCAATGAAAATGTTCTTTTGGCTTAATCCATCTGAGTAAATGGTTCCTCACTTGCAAAAATGGTAAGGCTAAAATCATGCAAAAAGCTGCAGTTATATATATATTTGAACAACCGGAAGGATTAATTAGCTGTTCGTAGAGCACTCTTGTGGAGCCAGAAATATGGATGATTCAGACTCAGAAAGGGAAGTTTTTAATACCTTAATATGAAATCCAATAACCTTTTGATATGCATGTTGACAATGCTCCTTTTTCTCCAGTCACAATTTTGCTAAGTTGCACTAGTATTGAGCCCTTGGCAAAAATGTTTCCTTCATTATGTGATAAGTAGTCATATTATTATTCATTGAGATTTCCTGAATGGTTTTATTTTTGCAAGCACCTGCTTGCTTTGAAATATGCTTCTCCCTTTGTTTTGCCAATATATTCAGTACCTGTGGGTTTTCTGTGTATGTGGGGGAAAGTTTTCATATGGCAGGCATTTGGGCGGTTTGAATGTTTTATCGCTTTTCTTTGGTACTCTTACATATTTCATCTATACTCCTGCAATACCTCTCTTTCTAATTGAATCTGTAAGTCGGAAGTTTAAGTGCACTTATAGTACACTTTATATATATCATCATCTTGCTGCTACTTGCTTTCAATTAAGATAAAAAGCCCATATTTTTTGTATCGTTGGTATTGGTTCATATTTCTGGAATTGTTCATATTTTTATTTAAGGTTTTGACACTCTTCTGAAACACTAACTGAAGCCTCACAACCATTCCAGAAAGAAACAAAGGCTATAAAGTAGAAATAACTTGCCCAAATTTACAGACAAAGTGAGGATCAGACTTGAGATTAGATGCCCCAGTTTCAATCCCACCCCACTGAATCCTGCAGATGATCTGCCATTGATGTCCTTTGGCTCTTGACCAGGCTCTGTATCATCTGTCTCTTCTCACTCTGATTTCATATGGTTCATTACTGTAATCTTGCTAGGGGTTATGAACTTCACTCTTTTCTAACACTGCAGTTAGTGCACGCCTGTGTTATGAGAGTCTTCAACTACCAGGTAAAAAAAAAAAGAAAATTAAGAAAAAATTAAACTGATCCTTGCATGGATGGAAACAACCCTGGCTTAAATGGAGGGTACTGCAATCATATCAGGTAATGTAGGAGTGTGCATTTTGCTAGCCACTGCTAGCGAAGGCTGTTGAAGCTTTCTTTCACTTTGCTGGTAATTCTGAGGCTGAGCCCGCCTCTGAGCGACAAACTGTTCTTGCAAGTGGAGAAGATACAGACATTTTTTTCCCTTGTTATTATTTGACTATAGATTTCTTGAATGTATGCATTATTTCAAACACTATATTGAATACTTCCTCAAAAATAATTCTCTGTCTGCAGTTTATGCTTGAGTAATCCCTAGAAGGGATTCACTGTTTGAAATGTCATGTTCTAACTCTTTGGATTGAGCATATAGTTTTCTTGGCACGTTTTTATGTCCTGATTGCATATTATAACTTTTAGACTAGTATTTCTACTTTAAAAGCTCACATTTTTTAAATCCAGGGGTTTTTTTACTTATGAGTTTATTAGTTTATGAAAATTGACTTAAAATATGAGCTTTCAATAAGCAATCTTGCCAGAAAGTTCAGTGGCCAAACTTTCAATTTCGAATTATTATTCCATCTGGAACATTTTAAACAGAGTCTAAAGAGTTGAATAGTAACATTGTTAATATACACAGGGAAGTTTTAGGGATATTTACCTGACCCTCTTAGCTATATAAAGTACCAAAACCACTATTAGAGTGATAGATTTCCATGCTGGCTCTGAGAGACGACTTTTTTTGCAGCAGATCCCTCTGCAGAATGAATTATAGAAGCGTGTCAGAAATATAACTGAATCTTTTGACATCACAGAAATGTGATCAGTGTGATTTGATTCCTCTCTTCTGTCTAAAACAAAGCACTTGTAGAAGTTAGAGAAACTAAAAGCTTTATGCAGCCCTATCTTGGGGAATATATAGTGGTAACATTAAATCAATTTTTTCATAGTGGTTCTTATAATTGGGAAAAGAGTGTATTTGTGTGTGAGAGAGACAGGAGACAGGGAGAAAAGAGGGAAATTCTGCAAACATTTGTTCCAAAGCCAGTAAACCCCCTGTGTTTTATGCTTATATTGTAACTTCTTTGAAGTTCAGCCTATCACTTAGTTGTATGCTTTCACTGTATTTTGAACACTGAAAGAATATTAAGTAATACTGTCACACAACCAGTTATTATTAACAATAATAACAAGCCAACCCAAATTTGATTCATATGATTTGCCAATCTGACATCTTTGCTGTCAGTAAATATTCATGCAGTCAAGCTTCACTTCCACTGATGTTCAAAACATTGATTTTCACCTTTGAATTCTGAGATATTCAGAAAACAAACAGAAAACCACATTTAAGTTTGATTGTTATAATTTTAGTTGACTTGGTTGATTACCTAAGTCATTCAATCAGAGAGCAGAAACAATGCATGCGACTTACATAATTAACACCAGACTGAAAAGCAGTAAATGTCTGCAGCACCTCTTTGTGAGCTAGTCCAACGCAGAAAACATTTTGGGAAGAAATTCTTAACTATTAAAAACATATGAAAAGTAGACCCTGCTTGCTCCCTTTTGTTCACTGATCTTTCTCTGGATTAACAGACATGTTGGTAGAGCTAGCCATGAAGTAGTCAATCACCCTTCTAATTTGCTTCAAATTTTTAAAACAACAGGGTTTCTCCATGTTGCTTAATAAAGACTGAGCTCCCAAAGGACCCTGTGTCTCAACCTTGCAATTGGCAGGGGCTAGGAGCCACTAAAGCTGTTTGAAAAGAGGCAGCTGCCGGCATCACGTAACCTGCCATGACCAGCTGGTTCCATTATGCAAACAAGAGTGTCCCTTGGCAAAGCAATCCAACAGGCTCCAGAGTGTATGGCTGTATTTCAGCTGGTAGCTTTGAATGAAAAAAAAAGTTGCTGAAAGAAAAAGGTGCTGTGTATAAGTAGTTTTCACCGATCCTCTCTCCAGTGTTGGTCGGTGAATGTCGCTCCAAGCTTTTGCTGGAAAAGAGAGCTATTAATTACAGGCATCAAAGGGTTGCCCTGCAAAGCCAGCATGGACCACATGCTGGTCTGAGGAGTGAACCGTCTTTGGACCGCCTTAGCTGTGACTACAGTCACAGTGATCTGTTAATTTTCTCATGAGAAATACCTTAAAACCATTTCTCTCTCCTGTGAGGCTCTTACAGAACTGCTAACAAGAAGTGCAAACATGTGATGATCAACCTTCCCCAGACCCACCAAACTCCAGACAAGCTGATATAAAGGCAACAATTTAGTGGGGCAATAAGACACCCACTGATCCCCCTCCTCAGTTTCCAGCATACAAATTAAGAAAATACTAAAAGTAATGGTGGCAATAAACAGTGTAGTTTGAATGGAAAACTCAGAAATATAGGAAAAGGAAAAGCAAAATGTAGTAGAGGTCTGGACTCACTGAACAAGATTGTCTTTTTCCTGCCTAGAAAAATCTCATTTTTTAAATGATATTTTTAAAGGATATTTCCCTAACAATCCCATAACACCACAAGTACAATTACCAGAGCTGCCCTAGAGAGTTATCCAGGCAATCCCCAGGGGCTTCAACAGACCTGTTGGCAAATCCATCATCAGCATAACTTTGTACAAAAAGATTGAATTACTATCAAGAACCAAGATGCAAACTCCTTACACAGAGTAGGAGTAATCAATAGAAGATTTTGCCTCTTGATGCTTTGCCTCAGACCACTCCTCAGACAGGCTAATGCTGGTAATGCAAAAGAAAACTCGTTCTAGCATTTCAATGTTGTCAACATGGATTTTTATCTCTCATTGTCCTGATCAGTGAAGGCATTTTGTTTGTTTATGCAGTATGACAGGCATGTGGCACCTCACAGAAAAGAAAAATAGAATCAAAAGATCGAGATTCCTGCTGATGGAGCTTTCAGGAACCACTGGAGCACTATCCTCTGGCTCTCCCAGGGCATCCATTCAAATTCTGTTGCCACTTAAAGCATCCAAAAACAGGCTGTGATTGTGTACACTGAGTATGTCTAACACTAGGTTCTCCAAAGAGCGCATCCTCTTTGGTTTAAGAAAAAAAATTACTGACTATTCTGTTATGAAAATAACCAGGCATATTATAACAAACACATTTCTTGGACATGATATAGTAATTTTCCCTTCTTTCATATGAGAAATAGTTCCTCAGATCCAAAATAAAGCCTTCCTCTTTGCTTGTTCTTTCTTCTCTTATCATCATTCATAAGTCATAATGTAACAGATGCTGTTCCCTGTAGCTCCAGACTGAAAGATGTTTTTCACTTTCACAACAATTTTTTAGATTCTGAAAATGCTGAAGCTGGTGATTTTAAACCTCCTACTTACTTTCAAAGTTGCTGAGGCTGCAGAATCAATCTCTGCAATGGTTACCTTCTTCAAGTCTCTCCCATATATCAGTAAAACAGGCATACAGTCCTCTCTTTATTCTGTTGAGTCTGGAATTAAGGTGGAAATTAGGCTTTCTTTACAGATTTACAGCTAAAGGTTTTTCCAAGATGTTGTCAAACAAAGCTAAGAAACTGTACAATTCCACTGGGTGTTTAAGAGAAGCCATTTATTGGATTAAAATTTAAGGGATTGTTTTAAAAACTATGAACTGCTAAGTGGTATCTGTCCTGGTTTCAGCTTAGACAGAGTTAATTTTCTTTATAGTGGCTGGTATGGAGCTATGTTTTGGATTTGTGCTGAAAACGCTGTTGATAACACAGGGACATTTTAGTTGTTGCTGCACTAGTCAAGGACTTTTCAGCTTCCCATGCTCTGCCAGGTGCACAAGAAGTTGGGAGGGGACACAGCCAGGATAGTTGATCCAAACTGACCAAAGGGCTATTCCATACCATATGACATCATGCTCAGTGTCTTCCCCATAAAGCTGGGGAAGAAGAAGGAAGGGGGGGGACATTCAGAGTGATGGCGTTTGTCTTCCCAAGGAACCATTATGCATGATGGAGCCCTGCTTTCCTGGAGATGGCTGAACACCTGCCTGCCCATGGGAAGGAGTGAATGAATTCCCTGTTTTGCTTTGCTTGCGTGCGCGGCTTTTGCTTTCCCTATTAAACTGTCTTTACCTCAACCCACGAGTTTTCTTACTTTTACTCTTCTGATTCTCTCCCCCATCCCAGCGGGGTGGGGGAGTGAGTGAGCAGCTGTGTGGTGCTTAGTTGCCAGCTGGGGCTAAACCATGACAGTATCACAGCTAGAGATTATGCCCCTGCTGGAGATATACTATAGCAAAATAAGATAGCAACCAGAAATCTTGTCTACTCTGAAAACTGGATGTGAATCCAAAATCACAGGTATAAGCAGGAAAGCAGCAGTGAGAGAGGGGACACAACCATTTAGCATTTGATTCTCTGACACTTTAGAGCAAAACTGCTTGAACCACCTTCTCTTTATAAACCTGACAGAGGTTCTCTGCCAAAAAAAACATTTCTGTAGGTCCATTTTGCAAAACTGTGTGTGGGTCAAAATAATGAAAGCAGGAAACAGCAAAATAAAGCAGAGTTTAATGGAGACTGTTGCAAGGATGTGAAAAGCATTGGAGGAAAACATTTTGCTAGGAAATGAAGGTGCGTAAAATAGCTGTGAAGGCTTTTTTTCCTAGTAAAATGCAAGGTTGCTGCTGACAAAATAACCAAATCCAAAAATATTCCCTTTCAGCCTTCAAGACATTGGTCTTTGGCTTAAGAAATGCAAAAATATCCTCTCCGTTTTAAAAGTTTTCTAAGGAATCTTTCTCTTTTTTCTTTCCCATGGGGAAAAACAAGCTTCTGCCAAGGCATGAAATATTTGATATTTCCCACGTTTAATTTGCAGTGCAACTAAGAAAACAAAAAGCCCGCTTCCTTGTGAACACTTTCAAGCTTCTGGCTCTCTCTGCCTCCCGTTCTTGGTGCAGAAGGACTGGCCTCATCAGATTTACTGGGAGATTTGCCTCTGACCTCAGTGGGCGCAAGGTTTCACATTCCACCTCTTTTGCTCCTCTGTTCACAAGGATTTCTTCCTCCCCATCACCTTGAGAGGTGGTCTTCTTGTTCCTCTCTCAGCTGTCACAAGGCAGGGAAGGGATGTATTTCTGACACGCCCTCACTGCCCACAGCCTCTCTTTCTGGTCAAAGAGAAGAAAATCTGCAGAAACACTTGTCTAACTGCATCATTTTGACACTGAGTGGTGGATGGGACAGAGTGCCTTGTGGTGGGTGGCATCACGCATGAGATGAAGTTGTGGGGCAGCAGAGGAGCCACTGCTGCCCAGCTTTGAAGGACCATAGTTCTGGAGTCCTGCTGACACCTTCCAGCCCTTGCTTAGCCTCAAAGCAAGGGGGCTGGGCTGGCATTCGCTAGTGACTCTTCCCGTCAGTCGGCTCTTCCATTAAAAGGTCTTTGTAGAAGATACTGGTGTCAACATCCCTGATACCCAAAGGTGTCACACTTTGAGGAGAGAAGCACCATTTTCCTAAAGCAGCCTGGAGGGGAAAACACCAGTCCTGCATTAAAGAGGATAACTGTCTTGAATCTCAATCTTTGTGCAGAGCTGACAGGCCAACAGATGATGAAGTGAAGGAAGACATTTGTCTAAAAGGTCAATCGTTCCCTGATTATCACATTTCTTGAAGCTTCCCTCAAAGCCTCAGGCATGGAGTAGCTGTCAGGGCCTGGAATAGTTGAGTCTCCATCCTGGCAGTCCTTCTGTCCACCCAGCTCTACAAGCACACAGCACTAAACAGTACCCTAGGTCTTATGTGTCCTCCCATGCAGTCTTGTTCTTCTTCTTTCCCCATTATTTGATGAGCTCTTGGATTTTACAACTATTGTCCCTAAATAGATGTCAGTACACAGAAAACTAACAAATACGATGTGGAGAAAGTATCAGGATATTGTCATATTCGATAGGAAATAAATGCAATCTCCCAAGTCACTTTGATGTCATTAATATTGGAAAAAAACGTTAATAGTGACAATTTATATGATGATTTCACTGCATTTTCAAATCAGTCTATCTCCCTCACATCTAGTTGACTTTATAGCACAATAAAAGTTACCACATTGAAAAATTCCAATCTCATTTCACGTACTGTTTCACAGTGTCTCTGGGCCACTTCTGTGTTTGGCGATGATGTACTACAGAAGGTTTCCCTCTAAGAAACTCTGACTACTGCCTCTTGGAATATTTATACTGGGACATTAATTTCCCAAAGTTGTTTTAATTTTTGTAATTCCATAGGAAATACAGTGCTCGTATCCAGAAGCTTCTCATAAGTGAGTACAAATATTTTCCAGATATGTTATTTTAAGTGCCCTCCTTCTTTCTGTCCTAAAGTCACCCCCAAGATTTACTTCATTGTTCTCTGCATATCCTTAATTTCATTTTCTTGCTGAGAGCTGATTATGTGCTTCTGCAAGGAGGGTATTTTAGAAATGTATTCTTTGATGACAGGAGAAAAATACTAGTTTGTTTGCCTTACCACAAATAGTGGGGAAAATGTTACACTCTTTATTCAGGAAAAGTCCTGATGAATTCAGTAAGAGGTTTGCTAAAATGTAAAATTGAAGGCACCGTATTTTGGAAGTCTGCCTAATCTGAGCCCACCACAACATACTGAAAGAACTCCAGTGTTGACATATAAACGTGATGCTGAAGACAAATCTGCATTATTAGCTTCAAGCATATGCATAGTTAATTCAGGAACAATTCAATACTTGAAGGGATATACCGGGACAACTCTCACTGTGATTTGTGTCAATATGCGGTCTGTCCTGATTTAAGGTCCCAAAATAAAATACTGCATTTTGATCTAGAGAGGAAAACTTTGATGTTTTTGAAAAAAAAGTTACTTAAATCTTTTTTTATTTCAGTAGCAGAGAGTATTGCCTTGTCCCTGCCAAAGAGGTCCTATCTGGTTTTGGGCAGGGCATTTAGACTAAAATGTTAGTAAGTGATCGCTATTTGCATGTTCCACATATACAGAATGTGTAATGTGAATTCCTGGGACCAGATCTGCATGCATAGCTGCAGCTGTATATTAGACCTATGGCTTGAACTCACTCATTTCAATAACATCATACACTTAAAAACGTCAGGCCCTGGGTATTTTGCGCAGGTTATACAAATGGCTGTCGAGTGCTGTTGAGACTTACCTTTTCTGTATGACTGACCTACTGCATCAGCCAAGAACCTGAGCTCCTAGGCCGTCAACAGATGCTTGTTAACAAAAACTCCTTCATGATACACCCTGTAAAACATATTTGGGTAAAGTGTTCAGGGTTTTAACAATCTGCTTTAATTGCATGAACACTTGTAATTATTTTTAGATTTCCCTTTTTAAATAATTGACTTAAATATATGCAAACTGATGACACTCCTGTCAAAACAAATATTCACACTCAGATTACTAACACCTGAAGCAATAGTTCCTTAGAGAAATGGTGACCTTATTAATGAATTTCAGTGACGCAAATGGTATCACTATGCTACTGCTAGGACTAGGTTACATAATTTTCTCAGCAAGGTCCAGGCAATATAAGTCTTAATTTATTTTCTGCTTTACTGCCTGGCCGTACCTCAGTTTTGTGTTGTAACAGTTTACATACTTTTGTGGCATGTCATCATTCATGATCAAAAAAGGTGGAAATGCCAAGTTTGAAATGGCTTGATCAAATACAGATTCACCTTCTGAATTTAGCTCTATACAGCAGCAAAGAAAAAGAAGTGATGTACTTACCAGACACAAGCTTGTGTACAGCATGAGAGTGCCTGTCAGTATCAGAGAAGTAAAATATAAGAGCACTTTAATTCTCTAAGAGAGCCATTACAAAGTTAGGGAACACATTCTAAGACTAAACTGAGAACGCTTGAAAGTGGAAATGATCTTCAGGTGTAGTTCTAACCTTAGCTCTCTTCCACAGCAATACCAGGCTTTCAGTCCTCCTCTCTGTGTACCTTTTTATCTGCTACACAAAATCTGCTAGGAGCATTCTCGATGGTCTTTGGAAGTAAAGCAGAGAATTCAAAGGCTGTGCCAATATAGGAATGAGACTGGATTTTTCCCATATAAAGCAACTCCGAATTCTCTGAGGGCAGGTATGAAAAGCTTGTTGCTCAAAACCAGTGGCAGAGTAGAAAGTGTATCCATTCCTGGATGACTGCAGCATCAAGAATTATCTCAAGAGACAATCCTCCTCCAAAAGGTGTCGGTTTCCTCAGACCCAGTAAACACCACATTAAATTGGCCCAGACAGGAAGGAATGTACTGTAAACATGATTCCCACAATTACTACTGAAACCTGCACTGAAACAAGAAACAAGATTTGTGAATAATTTCCTTTGAACAGTGATTTTCTGTTTTCTTGCCTGGCATATGGCATACCTGTCAGGTATGTGCTGGTCAGCAATAGATAACAAGAGCAGGTGTGTAGAGAGAAAGGAGGCTTTTGTAACATGGTAAGTGAAGCAAAGTAAATAATATAATCAGTGATTTTTAGTGTTTTGCTTTTTCACAATAAATACTTCTAATGATCAGGATTCTTCAACTTTCTTATTTCATATTGTCTCCCAAAGTGTTACGTTTTTCTTTTTAAAAGAGAAAAACAAAGTGGATGGATATGCCACCTTAGTTCTCTAGGCATTCAGCATTTTCTTTTTGAGCCATGTTGGTCAGCTGTAATTTGCCAGCCAAGTCACCCGATTTGTGCTGTGCTTGTTTCCTAGCTGAATCCAGGTGTGAGTGCTCCCAGCATGAATACTGACAGATGAGTGTAAAAAATTGCTTCCTGAGAATGCCTGCACCTGTCACTGTGTTACTTGTCACTAGGTTTTCATTTTCTGAAAATGTTCAGAAACGTTAGGTGAATTTCCACTGCAGGCAAACATAAGGAAAGAAGGGTGAATTCAGCTGGAGGAACTTCACTTCCCATTCTACCCGGTGAGCCTTTCAGCCCCAGCACATGATGTCCGCAGGGTCTTGAATTTCATAGGAAGTTTCACAGAGGAGACACTGCAAAGTGTGGCAAAAAAAGTTAAAACATATTTTAACACCTGGGTGTCCATAGACCTGAACCAAATGGATGCCTTGCCTAACTTATCTGAAATGTGAACAAAACATCTCTCTTCGCTATTCATTGTGGGCCCAATATGTGAAAGAGGAATGGTCTTTACTGAGAATTTCAGAGGTGAGGCCAAGATTGAGTTTATAATGGAAAACAAGTTTCGACCTTAGCTATGCAGAGCCAGTAGCCTCTCCATAATACAACTGTCAGTTCAATTTTTGTCAGCGATATAAACATGGAATTGAAATAAGTGTTAGACTAGGATTTGGATGAAAGTTTTAATCAGATGAGCACCTGCACTCCAAGTCTTATTAAACCGTTGAGACTGAAATTGTGTGTGAAACATTGCCATCCAGTGGCTGCTTGTACAATTTCCAACCCTACCACAAAAACATTTGTGGAAGAGAAAAACATTACAGATTATGGCATTCCTCCTGTTCTCGTTTATGAAACCACAGTGGTCTCTGCATTAGCACCACAATCCTAGACAAAAAGCTCAAATACTGAGGGTCTGCAGTTCTTTCAAGTTGTGCGCTTTTTAAGTAAAGATTAGTTTCTTTTAGCAATGCATTGTATTGACATTTAGGTCTCAGAAAAAAAATTTAACTTCTGCATCTACGGTGTCCCTCAAAAGAAGTGTTTGCAACTGAGGGGTGAAAGCCCAAAGGAGTGAAGTGGCCAGCCAAAGGCCATGCAGCCCAGATCCTGAAATCACAATGAAACATCATTTTTCTAGCTGAATGTCATTGCTCACTCCTCTTTATCCCATCCTGCCAGTCCTGTGCCTTGGGTCCTCTGGAGTTTCCTCCTTCCTGAAAGCTCCACCACTGATTTTTCCTTCTTATAGGGGATTGAAACTTTTGAAAGCTCTGCATGCTGCCCCTGGAACTAACTCTTCTGCTTTACCAAAGGACATCTAGAGCATGGACAGATAGTGACTTTCCTCCTGTCACCTTGTCACCCACAGCACTGATCTGGAGGGATCACATTTGGTCTTTGTCTCTAATAAGTTCTCTGTCCCTCTGTGGAGCTACCCTGGGATTTTCAGATTCCCAGAGGGAGTCAGAGGCACAGCTGCAGAAATTCAGCCAAGGGCTTAATTTCTGTGGAGAACACTGCTGGTTGTTAATAAAAGCATCAGCAGCGGTAGTCACATCTTTGCAATGGAAGTGCTAATCCATAGGAAATGAGATTGAGAATAGCTGTATTAGTTATTACTATGACTCAGTTCCTTTGAGTCATGGCCCACATTGGGTGGAAATTAAGAAGCTCTCCTCCTCTCCCAGGTCCATAAACCACCTGGTTCTACTTTCTTCTTATCACCACATTCATCTGATCTCCACCACGTTGTGTAGATCTGTTTTCTCATCCTACGCAGACAGTCATCATGTTGCTATGTCTAGAATCCCATGACAATGAAGTCCTGATCCCCATTAAGGGAAACTAATGCCCACAAGTACAGCCATCATCTCACCAAGCTGCAAAGGAGTCCTTATAGCATAAGATTAGAGCTTGTTCCTCAGCTCTATAGAGTTGCAGCATTTGGACTGGATGGTACACATCCCAAAGGACACAAGACCTTTGAAGGTAAATATTTGATCTGTCTGTGGTATCAGGCTGGACTGTATATGGCAGCTAAGTTAAAGGCCACAGTTATTAGTAAAGATAAAAGGGTTAGTACAAAAATGTAGTTTATTTTGTTAAAAATAAAAGTAACTATAGGATTGCAATACTCAGGCAAGTAAAACTAAGAAATCAAAAGCTTTGAAATAGGCCTGTACTCCCAAACTGTTTCAAGTTTTTCCTTTTGGAGATCTGCCCTGGGTAGCCAAACTCAGGAGCAGTCTAACAGTCCTATTAAATGTTATCTTCATGGAATAAATCAAAAGGACACTAAATAACATGTAGCTCTGGGACTGATTCATGAAGCATTACCCTGTCTTATAAGTATGCCTTACAGATTATTCAGCTATGCATCTAAAGAGTCAAAGTCACCAAGCAGTAACCCATCCCCTACATTTGCCATAAAGAGGAATCCATGAGTCTCGCTGTAAATCTGCAGAACATCAGAGGATTATAGTATTTAAACAAATCATCAGAGCCTTTCTAGGCTCCCTTCTTTCTTTGCTTTGCTAATTAACTTTTATGTAACTCATTGTATTACCTAGCTGCAACAGGGAGCTGGCACACTAATCCATCTGCAAGGTGACCCCTGTTGTGTGCTATGCAGATTGGGATATCGATATGCTGTTGTGGACTGCAAGACATATCTGTTTCTGTCCCTTGTCTGTCATTTGTAGACACAAAAGGAGGAATGGCTGAGAGTCTAACGAGAGCTTGATCCTACTGTATCTCTAGACTAATTCAGGGAACAATGAGACTGGGATAACCATCCTCACTTAGACATTATGGTGATTGGCTTCGTTACCTGCCTATGATTGATCTGTGCTTTGAGAGACTTAGTCAAATCAAAGCTCTAAATAGATACAGTTTTTGTGATTGTTAATTTTAAGGCAGGATTCAGCGCTTTTTAGCTCCTGGGCTTACCTTTGCTCTCTCTGCATTTGAATCTGTATAATCAAAGCCCCTTTGGGAGCTGTGACTTATTACAGTCAGACTCGCTGCAGTTATGGAGGCCCACAGAAAAGATCAACACTTTTTCTTAAGTCCTCTGGACTTATTGTAAAGCCATGTGAAATGATGATCACTATAAATATTTTTCAGCGGGATTTACTCTGCTGTGAAAAAAGGCAGGTGTTAAAGTTATTAGAAGTATGTCAAAAGTTTGCCACTTAATACTAGCCTAGAGGTATGTTTACCAATGATAACACCAAAAATGAGAAAAAAAAGTTCTACAGGAATTAGGATTTGTCAGGTTATTTCAGAAAGTTTGGGATCATTTTGGGAAAACCAATTTTTAGAAGAGAAACCTGTATGAAAGCAGCATTTCAACAATCAGACTCTCTAAATCCAAAATGTAGGAAACCTTTCTTGCATGAAATAGTGTGTTTCAGTTTCTAGCCATATCTTTTAAAGAGTCAGTCAAAGATTATAGAGTTTACTGGCCCTGGGATCCCCAGGTGACAGCAGAAGTGTGGACAATGACTTTTAAAAAGTCATCTTTCACCTGCACAGAGCCCCTGCAGCACCAAGACTTTCCTGTCATTTCCAACACACCATTTAGAATATGCATCTGAACCTCTTCCTTGCTTGTACAGCACCCCGCATGCTTTTATGCCTGCCAAAGAAATAGGAGTAATAACAGATTTGAGAGCCTGTTTGTCATTACATACAAATTTTTCCCATATATTTATGTCCCATCAAAACAGTACTGCATATTCTTCTGCTGTCCCCAGCTCAAAAAAAAAAAAAGTGTATTAATTCAAAAAGAGCTACACGCAGATTTCTAGTGGTGTTGGGTTTTCCTGCTGCGATCGCTACAGCGGTCTTTTGAGCAGCCCAAATTTTGTAACTGGTTGTGGGGGGAGGAGGTTAAAAGCCAGAGAGATGTAAATTAATTGTCTGGAAAGTTCCTAAGTGGGTTTTTGAGTGTAGATTTCCAAGAATGTGCTCTTTTAGAAAAAGAAGTGATTTTTGCTGAGAGCAGTGAATGTTACTGATTTACTAAAGTTGATATTGGCTAGCTGCCTGGTTACAGTCCCAGGCACAGAATTATTTGCCTTCCAGGCTGCCAGCATTAAGTCCTTCAGCTCATCTCTATTTACTTCAGACACAGCCCAGGAGGTAGGAAAATAGATGCAGGCTTTCAAAAAGGAGTCAGGTCGCAGACAAACTGGGGAAACAACAGTTACATTCACTGGCAGTCCGAATTTTAACAGGTTTGTTCCAGATCCCGCAAGTCCATGTGCTGATCCTATGAAAGAGAATACAGGAGAGTATTGCTGTGTCTCAGAGAGAAGTGGGGTGTCACGCAAGCAGCTCTTTGTAGGTTGTGCATATCATGGGAACTAACCTGGTAGTTTGAAAAACCTTCACAACCGCCAAGGATATTAAAACTTCATAGCATGAAGGTATTCCTGCACACAGTGCAGTGGCCCATATCAAGATGAGGACCTGATAACACCATGCACTGATACAGCTTCACAGTTTGAAGAGGCTTTTGTTGCAGAGGTAACCCTGCAGTTCTTACTGGCATTCCTACTGTAGGCTTGGAAAGAATTTGATGATATTCCATACAGCCTCCTGTTATGAAGAGGCACACATTTATATAGCCTACTCCGAAAAATTTTGGTAGAAGACATAACATCACTCGATAGCCTGTTCCAGAACGTTAACACCTTTATAGATGGAATTTTTTTGTAATATTTAGCCAAAGTAGTGTTTGCTGAAACTTCAGCTGCTATTTTCCTTGGTCTGTGCTGATGAGTAGAGAGAACGATTGATCACTGTCCTCTTTACAATAATCTTTTAAATTTTACAGGGTTGAAAGGTTATCAGCATTGCCTCTCCCCAGTCACAGTTATCTCTTTTCTGAAAGCAACACATCCTTTCCTCTTTCATTTCTTTCAGATAATGGTTTTTAAATGCCTCTGACTATTCTAATTGCTCTTTTTGGGAATGTCTTGCTTTTAATGCGTGGTGCTTTGACCTCTCCAGATGATGTCACACCAGCACTACAAAGAGTAAATTCTGCTCAGTCCAGTGACACTCTTGCTAATACATCCCCGAGGGAGATTGATTTTCTATGCAACAGTATCTCACTGACTGGTTTTTTTTCAGTTTGTGATCCAGTGTAAGCCCCAGACCCTGTTCTGCAGCTCTGCTATCTTGCCAGGCATTGGCCATTTTGTGCTTGATTTTGCCTTCTTATCATCTTCTGCATTTACTTCTACTAAACTTCACTTTGTTGACTTTAGATCCTGAGTTTCTCCACTCAGGCTGGTTCTCCAATTGGTACAAAGCCACCAGTTACAGTTGCAGGCAGTTTTTACCTGTAGACACTCTGCTGGTCAGCAAGTGTCCCAGCAAAGCAGGACCAAGGCTGGAGTGGAGCCCTCCAAGATTAGAGTCCCTCATTAAAGGAAGGCCACCCAGAAGCATGCAGAGGAGAAACAGCATTAATGTTAGAGATGCAACACTTTCTATCACTGTATTAGTTTCCTTTTGTTGTACCTCTAACAGCAAAAAAAGAAAAAAACACAAACCCCACCTTCTTTCTTCTGCTGGTAATGTCCCTCGAGTGCTTTGGTCTTTCAGATATTAGCATCTGCCTGCAAACAAAGGGCTGGGTCCCATGCATGCTCAGCAGGTCACAGCTGAACTGATCCCTTTTAACTGGCAGCCTTCTGAAAGCAGTTCACATGCTAATGCAAGAGAATGTCATAGTCCAGGAAAGTCTTTGTAACTCGATGCACCTATCAACTCTTGAAAGCATACTTTATTGTACTCATGAGTAGAATGGGTTGCTTTTAAAATACAACTGTTGTTAAGACCTGTAGTTACCAAATTAGAGTTAAGGTACCATCCCTTTTAAAAGGGTATAAACCAGCAGATGCATAAGTTAAAAATAATACTGACACATGTATTCAGCAGATCTTTGGATTCTAGGAAAATGGAGCTTCCATCAAAGAGCAACAACAGAGAAAAGATATTCTTGGACTTTGTGAAAAGACACAAGTTGAAAAATATTACAGTAATAGGCAGGAATCAGCCTAGATTACTGTCCTAGTGGCCAAGTGATGCCGCTTAATAAAATGCCTGCATAGATACCATGTCATAGCAGATGACATGAATATTTCACAGTGCTGAAAGGAATGTTCTCTTTCTCCACTCCATAGCAAAAAAAGATACTGCTTACTTAGGTACTTATTACATTTGAACTATGCTCACTCAAGACTAAAAAGAAACTTTTTTCCTCTTCGGACTCATCCTAACCTCCTTGTATTGTCTTTAATAATAGCTACCTTCAGGCATGTCCTGTACATAAGTACTTGAGCCAAGTGTGTTTGACCAAGTGGATAGAGTATTCATTTTATGAAGACAATTTATAAATAAAAAGTTATGCATATGTTTCTTTTCATTTATAAAATGTGCCACAATCTAGCCTTTTTAGACTGTGTTACACTGGCCTAAGATCCTACAAGTGAAAAACTATCCAGAACTGCATTTCACTTTATCACAGAGAATATCCCTGGTATAAGCAGGGGATTTCCAACACTATCTCTGTTCTTTGTGACTTCCTTTCATCCACTGTCTAGGATAGACAGTAAAGTATCCACACATAATACTGTTCTACTTTTAATTTTCTGTAGCATGCTTTGGAGTCTGACTCTTGTTTGGATCACAGACTGAATTCTCTGCAGCTGATAGTGTACTGGGTTTGCGTGGCAAGGTTTGGGTAGCGGGGGGGCTACAGGGGTGGTTTCTGTGAGAAGCTGCTAGAAGCTTCTCCTATGTCTGATAGAGCCAATGCCAGCCAGCTCCAAGACAGACCTGCCGCTGGCCAAGGCCAAGCCAATCAAGTGACAGCGGTAGCACCTCTATGATGACATATTTAAGAAGGGGGAAAAAAACTGCAACTGCAGCTGGAGGAGAATACCTACTTTTGCACCAGCCAGGGGCTTGATATGCCCCATGAAACAAGGACTCAGACACTTCTTGATATGCATGCTCTGCACACACACCATCACTGCTTCTAGTTAGAATGTGTATTAAGAATGGTATGAATTTTATTTTATGGATCAATCGTTATTAAAAATAATTACACAGCATTAGGCAGCAGCCACTTTCAAAAATGTCATTATCACAACTGCTAGATTCATCTAAAAAGGAATACCAAAATGATTAATTTACATTATGGGGAAATAGGCTGCAAGCTTTGATTTCAAAAATCAATTTTTTTATACAGAGAAATAAAACAAATGTATTAAAGTGCAGTGGCTTGTTACAAAAGTCTCAAACAGTTCTGATGACACATCATTAACACCACCAATGGATGCAAAGAGCCTAGTCAGTTGTCCGCTCCAGCCATCAGGACCCATGCAGGCAGTACTCTGGGACCAGCAGCGGTGGCAAACATTTTCTGAAAAAACATTGTGCAGGTTCAAAATATGCCAAAGGGCTCTGATTTGCAATGTATGGGAAGTTTCATTCTCACAGATCTCTGTCCCATACCTTTCGGGGAGATTTTGCCCACAGGTGAGGCAACAGAAGCAGCTGTGTGATGGGTCTCAGCCACTTCAGACTCTGGTATAGCAGCTTAAACTACTCCTATCATTTAACTAAAACTGTGCAAACTGATGTATTAGGCTATGAACCATGTCAGCTCGGAAGCCGTAACATACCATATCCTGAGCTACACTGTGCCCACTCCTGCAATGGCTACAGCAGCTCCCACGTTGGATGGGCAAGGCAGACCACCCCAGGCAATGCTTCTGAAACAACTGCAACAGCTACGTCTGCCATGGCACCAATATCACTTCATGCTTTAGACTCGTGCTGTTATGGTGGTAAGGTGTGGCAAAGCTGCAGGATGGATATAACAGAAGTCAGATTAAAAGTGAGTGTAGTTATTTCCTTACCTGTAGCGGATTAGCAGTATAGTATGAAACACCATTTTTCCTGTGAAAGCACATAGATTCAAACTACATACAACTGTACACTGCAGACATTTGAATGCTGTCTAGTTTTGATTCACAGGCCAAATATATTACAAAACACGCATAATTTGTTATACAATACTCGAGACAGAACTGTCATATTTCACATGTTCCTTTTAGTGTAAATGTACAAGATGCAAAAAAAGCCATTTCTGAACTTAGTGGGATATAAGATATACCTAAAGATACATTTGGGCCATGACTGTACAAAATAAGTCTATTTTCTGTTGCAAATGTGATTAGATATGTGTTAAATATGTGGATATTGATAGATATGCTCTGTATGTTAATAAGTGGGGCAATAACACACTATCAGAGAAGCTACTGTTCTCTGCAACTGGAAGAATATTTGTTTCATTGCAGTTTGGTCTGGTTTCACATTTGCTTTTCTAGCTCCTATGGTTGCCTCTCTTGCCTTGGCAAAAGATCACCTGTGGATTACTCTTATTTTGCCTCATAATGAAATATACAATATCTCACTCTGAGGAGAGAGATGTACGTAATCTGCTCTAGAAGTAAACTGTGCAGACTGAAACAAAATGGTTTAAAAATGGTTCGGTACAGGCATCGGAAGAAGAAACTAAAAACAGTCCTGGAATTTAAATTGTTCTGATCATGGAGAAAAACACATGTGGTTTTGGGAAGCCTACTGAATGATAAACATAGAGGACCAGAACTGAAATAAGGCCAAAGGGCTTGTTAGTGGGATAGTCTTTCCACCTGAAAAATAAGCAAAAAGATTCTGACTTTGAAAACCCAACTCAAAACTTGATATTCAAAGATCAAAGACAAACCAAGAAAATGTTGCACTTCAGTGTCATATGAGGAGTTCTAACAGTAGCAAATGGGTATAATATAAAAAAACCTGAAACAGGAAATAGAAGAAAATGCAGTCATAAAACAAAATTGCCCATGTTCCTGTATGCATACAGCATCAGAGGCAAATCTTGTTTGTCTCCCTTAAGCTAGTTCTGTTTACTGAAACTGAATCCTGGATGGAAGTAGGCTGAGCAGAAATTTTCTTTTCATTGGTATTATTGTGGATATTTTTCCAGACAGATTAATAACAGCTCCTACTTCTTCAACAGCTGAGCTACATCTGTACAGAATTCTAGAGAAATGTTCAAGTTATTTTAAGCCACAAGGATGAAGATTTCAATGTGGTCTCTTAGGCAGCAGCAATCTCCAACAGAAGACTGGTTTCTGATTTCTGTCCGCAATTCTCAGCTGCACAATGCAGCAGGAGCTGGACATGCTGCTAAGGGCACATCATGTCAGCTAAATCTATGGCCACTAAGTATATTACTGTAATTACTTCCGCCCTACTGTGGTAGTGCCTGTAGCCTCGGGACCTCATTGTGTAAGAATATGAAAATTAGATGGTCAGGTGTTTATATCATGTTAATACAGGCAGTGGCACAGGGAAGTGCAAGGAAATGGTCAGACAGTAGTACTCACTGAAATAAAAGGTGTGCACAATACAGTGGATGTCTGCCTAATCTTGGGATTTGCAGCAAAGAATTTAAGACAGGATTGTGGGGTAGAAGTTTAAACAAAATACCTTTGGACAACAAATACCCTAATGTAGCATCATCCCAACAGATTTATCTCTACTATAGTGAGCTGATATATCAAAATAAATATTTGGTTGCAGTGATTAAAAAAGTCAAGTATGCACCTGCTGACCCCATATACAGAATTAAATTGAGATAAAACATAAGGCTCTACATTTTTTCCATGTTTGTTTTTGTCAGATCCATAAAAAGCAGACTTTACCAAGTTCAGTCAGCATGTCCTTCACGTGGCTGATCTCACCTTTCTACACTAGAGTGTCAAAATGTGGCAGCTGATCTTTCTTAAGTTATTTTTTAGAAACAGATATAAAATCAATAAAAATCGGCCTCATTGTGGTAGACTTTGCACAAACACAGTGCAGATACTCCTTGACCCAAAAGGGCATAGGAAGAATGGGGAGAAAGCATATAGACAGTTAAGCGCAGGTTTAGCTAGTATCTTTTAAAACACAGAGCAGGGTTTTCTATTACCTGCTCCCAGAAAAGCCCAGCATGCTTTTCACTGCTGTCCATTTTGCTCTATTCCTCCATCCCTCTGTAGCCCTGATTAAAACTGACAGACACCTGTGTTTCCCCAGATTCTCCTTTTCCCTCTGGACATCTTTACCCGGTGGATTTTGAGGATTTGCTGTATTTGTTTGGGATTTCCATGTGGCTGGGTAGACAGAATTGGTGGCACACTGTTGCACGTGGTCCAAAAGGAAAGCTGTGAGTAGAAATGTTAGTGATTTCCCATAGTATGAGTGCACTGTGCCAGTCCCTGTGCAATGTCCATGCAGCACATGTTCAGCGTGTCTGACATGAGTAGCAACAGTACCTGTAAACCTCTTTCTGCAGAGGACATCCCAGGCGGACACACAACAGTCCCATCCCTGATAAATTATTGCTCTTTTCTTCCTGTTCCTGACACTGCCAAGTGTGAGGACAGCAGGACGAACGTGACTTGTGACACCATTAGCTTTGATTGGACTTCTTTGCAGGCAGGCAGCCCCAGGGACTCGCTGCTCAGCCCTCCTCGGCTAGGCCACCAAATGGCACTGCTTTCAGTGCATTCCAGCTGCCTCCTACCCCCGGTTACTCCTACAGCATGTGAATGGGCTCACTCGGCCTGGTCCCCTTTTGGCCTGGCCCTGTTCGGCTCGGTGCCCTGCAAGGCCAGCCGGGGTAAGGCCTGCGTGACCACGCTGCAGGCCCCGTTCTCAGTTCACAGTCATAATCCCACTAACCAGACTGTGATTATTGAATGCCAACAGCGTCTGGCTTCGGAGGCTTTGTCCCGCTCCCCTGCCTCAGCTACATTTTCAAGACAGGTTTTTATCCCTGTATCCTGATGTGAGCTGCAGGACTGCCTGCTTCCCCGCTGACACAAAACGCCCCCCACATGGAGCAACTTTGTTCAGGCTGATGGCTGCAGCTCCCAGATGTACGTCAAGGAGAGAATACATCCCCGTCAACGAACACTGGTTGCAGAAACGCGATTTTTCAGAAGCCCTGAGCACCCGCAGCTCCCCGACCTCGGCTGGGAACAGGGATTCCCAGCTCACATCCCTGCCGCCCTCACTTCACCAAATGGACACCAGCGCCAGGTCGCAGGAGACCGCTCCTCTCTGCCAAACGCAGCTGAGCACATTTGGGGGGCTCAAAATTGCCACGCAGGGCCCCAGAGAGTGTCTCGCTCCCCCGAGGAAGCTGAGGGCTGCCAGCCCGCTGGGAGAGGGCGACTTTTCCACACTGACCACAAGATGTCCTCCCTACCCCAACACAAGCTCTGCAACGCCGCGCCAAAACGCCAGCCTGAAAGGGGCTTTCACGCAGAGCCAGGGAGCTCTCAGAATTGTCTTAGAGCTAGTTTAATTCTTCAGTTTAATATTTGTGAGGATTTTTTTCCCCCCACTGTGGTCCAATTTGGATTTTCGTATGCTGAAAACACAGGCAGCTTCTAGCTGGCGGGTTGCAGGCCCGATGACCAGGACTACACGCTCCACGGTGTATCTCAGGTGCTGTCGCTCACTTAATGATGGCTTTGAACATCTAATCAGATAAAAGAAAGACTTTGTACTAAAAATAATAAACAGATAGAGAGAAAAATAGTGTATTTGCAGTACTAACATTTTGGCAAAATGTTAATCGCATTATTAATTAACATTTTATTAATTAACATTCATCCCCAGAGTTCACCGATGAGGCTGGTAAGCACTGTGCGTGTCGTCTCCCTTCCCGTGCCTCCACACTGACCGACAGCACCAGCCCTAGCCAAAGAGACAAAAATTTCAGTATAAAACCAGAGACAACATGTGACAGGCAGGGGGGACAGCACGAAACAAAGGAACGCAACTGTTCTGTACATTGGGTCACGTCACAACCACTGTATAAGGGTGACAAGGAAAGTAATGAGAGCGTGGTGAAGGTCAGTGTCAACGTAGGCCACCATCTGTTTTAAATTCCAGTTTTAAGTTAACACTGCTTGGCTTCTGTACTCAGCAACCAGATTTTTCTGTCCCCGCCGGCAGATACAAGTAGGTGGAGGAAAGTACGTCAGTTATTTTTGGATATGGTCCAGTGAGTCCAAGCCCAAAATGGATGACATCCACTGACTGTGAACTGATCAATTTTATGTATTCAAGCCAAAAAAAATGGTAGTTCTGCCTAGCCTTTTTAGATTATTCTCCCACAGCTATGGAAATGCCGCCACATTAGATTTAGCTCCAGTGCAAAGTTCACGTGTCATTACATAACATTCACAGCGTTGGCTTTCTTTAAAAAACTTATTTGCATTCAAGGATAGAAAAGGGAATATAGGTGATACTAAAATAGTAAAATATGCCCAACTGTTTTATATTTTGGGAGTCAAATATCTTTCACTATTGAGGAAAATGCAGAAACATGCGGTTTCATTATCTCAAATTTAAACACAAATTTAAATATGACTGACAATATTTCAGCTATAAAAGCCCAGTAGTAAAAACACTTACACAGATGTAAGAGTATCATGGGCAATATGAAAATGAATCATTTAATTACTAGAAAGATAGAAAGGGAAGTTATAAAATCTAAAATTCACCTTTGAACTTTAAAGGGGTTCATTCCAGCTCCTGCTATGCCAGTATTAAATTCCATATATAATTAACCTTTAAGGACCATAAGATATTTCCTGAGTAAGTGCTTTCCAAAATCCTGGTTGAGAGAAGAACCTCATGTTCTGACATGGACTATGGAAATTTTGATTCTATTAAAGAAGCAAAATCTAGACCAAAAGCAAAGAACACCTATATACTCTTCTACTTCTCCAAACAGGCTTCTATGTTTGTAAAAAGATAGGAATACTGCTCATTTTAAACACCAATACCATACAAACTCTGTCTTTAGACATTCATAAACTTCAGATTATCAGAAGCCAGGAGCATGTACTGGGAACTACAATTCTTCACATGCACTTTTCTCACATTCCTTCCCAATTTGCCACTGTACAAACCAGCATATTTTGGCCAATCAAGAATGAAAATTTGTATGTTATTTCCCAGCATACTTCAAGGAATGGCTGATAATCATGGCAGGCTTTTCAGTATGACTGTGTGATGACTGGGAAAGCAATGTGAGGTTAGAGTAAACCAATGGCCAGCAGCCTCACGAAAGTGAGCAGCCCCCTTTTGACACTTGTTGCTCCTCTCCTGAGGCTAGCCACTGCAGTCTTCCTCCTGGCACTTTGTAGGATGTTCTAGATAAACTGGGGCCACGTTCTGAAGCATCTTGAATATAGACACCAAGACAGCAGACTGGGCTGAACACTGTGGAAAGTGCTTGTACAGACAGGAGGACAAGTCTGAGAAGAGGCACTGATCCATCCTGTATCAATCAAAATTTCATTCTTTACTGATCAGAGTACCTAAATACTGAAAGTTTCAAGTCCTAGCAAACACAATGCTGTAGTCTAGCCAAGTCTTACATCATCATGGTGCTTTAAAAGAGATATAGAGCTGCAGGGGAAAAAAAAAAGACACTCTTCCTGGATGAGTTATACAAGTATTATCTTAGCAGTATAATTATACTAGTGTAATTATGTAGACAAGTACTTAGGTTGCCTTTGTCAGTGTCTCTCTTCTTTTATATAACTCCTCACTATAAAACACTATTCAAACCAATGCTTTATAGTTTCAGAGTATGTTGAATAGTAGGAGGTTGTGGTTTGGCTGCCAAGCAAATTAGAGAGATGAGTACTCTCCCTGGGTAAGAACAAAGGAGTCAGTTCAATAGCAAGCTTGTTCAGGGAATTGAGAGTAGTTATTTCACAGCTTCTGACCCCAGATCTTTAGAATCACTGTTCAGGGGAACAGAGCAGATGCTCTGTTTGTGCTTTGTCCAAAGGCAAATACAACGAGGTGAAACTGCAAGTCTTAAATGCAGCAACCCAGAGCTGGAGAGAGTGGGACAGGGGTGTGTATGTTCCCCAAAATTCCTGAGAATGGTGTCTACTAATGCATGCATTCTTAGACTCCTTTCATAAAGCGCTGTAACTGCAATGTGGGATTTCTATTTGGTCAGTTCATACTGTGGTGCTGTCTTAGCATTTTCCCCTGGTGACTGCTGCTGTGTGTGTCAGAACCTGTATTTCCATGTTTCAAACAGGTAGAGTTTAAGAAGCCCTGTGGAGACAGCTTAGGAAATGGGAAACTAATGCTGTATACATACATTTGTAGATATTATTGTCTAGAGACAGGAATTTTTCTGCTGAGACAATGTAGAAAAGCCTCTTCTCTTTCAGACTAAAAACTCAAGCTGTCACAGCAAATAAATTCCAAAATCTTGGTTTTCAAAACTCCAGATCTCTTTGTATTTTTACCTTTCCACAAAGTTCCCTCATGTTCACCAAGCCTTGCTACACCAACATTTGGGGTGGCTGGGCAGCTCAGGGCTGAACACTGAGGATTTCCCCATTGCTGGCTCCTGGCAGCCCTGAGGTGAGATACTTTAAAACTGAGAACAGAGAAGCTGAGCTTGCAAGCAGCCACACACCTGGCTCCAGGGCTGCATGCTCTCAACTTGCCATTGCCCCTTGCTTAGTCAAACTGGCAGGTTCTCACACACGCCTCCTCAGCAGACAGGTCTATTCAATTTTTGCTAAAACATCTTCCCACAAAACACTTCAGTTTTGATAAATCAGCGCTTTCTGATGAAAAATAGTTCTACCTAAAAATAAACAACTAGCTTCAGCTTTGAGAGATGTAGATTAGTTAATTGTATCAGCGAGTGCTGACTTGGAAGCTTAGATATAAACACATCCTTAATACCCAACCAAGCTCTGCTAAGAAGAAAGGATGATTTATAGAGCAATGCAGAAGCTGGAAGAGCCTGAGGCTTGAGATTAAGCCCTAGCTTAATACTTGTTGATATTACTGCATCCTATGCCTCCCAGAAGGGATGATACAATACAGCAGAGAGGGACCAGCTTTTGGTCATGTTGTTTTCTGTTCCTGTTAATTATCTCCCAGGTCAAGGTGTTCGTACTCTGCACATGTGTCTGCTAATGACAAAGGATCTGTTACAGTCACAGTAAAAACATTTAGCAATCTGTCCTGAGTAATAAGCTAGAGCAATGTTTTGTCTTGTTTCCCGAAGAATGTGCTTCGGCTTGGGTTCACTTCACAAATTACATTCTAAATGTTTTTATCACACTATTCTGACCCCTAAAACTGAGCTCTAAAATTCATAGCTACCTTCCTCTTCTGTTTCAACTAAAATGGTTTCTTTGTATGCCTTCTTTGAGCAGTTTTCATGGGAAACAGTGATAAGCTATTTGTCTTAGAAACAGTTAAAAGGACACCTGGTAGGTTTAAAGTTCATGCCACCTGGACACCATGTGGGTTATATTCTTAACATCATGAATGTAAGGTAGGGAAAACGCATCAAGAGCAGCTGAATATCTGATGCTGATTCCCCCCAGTTTTATGCAACCCTGCGCAGGGAGCACAGTCAAAGCTGTGAAACCAATGCTGAGAGTGTGTGAAACTGCACTGGCATTATATTGGTTCAAAAAGCGTAGGTGAGGCATATATGGTCCTGTGACTGTGAACATAGAGTGCTACTAGGACAGTGGTTGGAATATAGATTTACAAACTCTGAAATATTTCTGTGAACTGCTCTGATCCCATAACTGCGAGTTGTGCAGCTAACTGGCTACATGTCCAAGTGTTGGCATTCTCTGTTTGGATAATATGCAAAAGTCCACTCTACAAAGTGTCTACTGATCATCCAACATTTCAAATGTTTTTTAATTTCAAAATAAATGCAATTAAAATGGAATTTGGCAATATCATATCAGGTTTTCTTAATCAAATGTAACATCTATTATATACATTATTCAATGTGCATAATCTTTCAGAGCCTACAAGCAGCATACCAAAATCTCCATATTGCAAAGAGCAACCCCCATAACAGCTGACGAGAAAGTACATCCAGCACTGGTCCGCAGACAGGTGGTCACAGTAGATCCACAAGTTCCCACCATCTCCTTCTCCTAGTTGAGGCTGGGTTAGATGGACAGCTGAATCCTTCTGTGGCCCAGGGTTGTCTGTCCCACCACATTGCTCCAGTGGCTGAGGGTTCACATCACCGCACGGACTCATTGCCAGCACTACACCATCACTCACCACAAGACATAGCAGCAGCAAAGCAACTTCACTTCAATAGTTCATGAGCTGCCCAAGGCTCAAAAATCACATTTGGACACTCTGGACAGAGGGTATGAATTATGAGAAGTTTGGGAGCTTAAGTCAGTGTTAGTACTCACTAATGAGCAATTTCCCAGATGAACACTAGGCAAAGGACAGAAGAAGAAATTTTCTGTCCCAAAGCATCCTGTAGTTCAGCCTACCCACAGAAGCTGCACTGGTCTAAAGGCTGGAGTAGTCACTTTGGTGACATTACTTCTTTAGAAAAATCTGAAGGGCATTTGATATATCTCTCTGGCCCCCATCATCCTCAAGTTTGTCACAAGACTATTTTCTTCCAACCCCTGTAAGCTATGGCAAGGCAGTGTGCTGCTTACGTGACACTCGTATGCCAAGCCCCTTTGGGACTGTGCACAGTAGCCTATCTTATCCTCATTGCACTGCAAAGCTACATCGCTTGCTGCACCTGCTGCAATCATAAAGAACAGCTTGCCCCGAAGCATACTTTGATCTCTGTTGCTATTTTTTCTTTCTTTATTCAGAAATTTGTTTTTCTTTCTCCCAGCTTGCAAATCTCTCCTAACTACTGTCTGCAAGTGTAACTACTGAACAATTTAACTATCCCTCTGCAACATTTTTGAAGCTATTAAAGCATGCAGAGATTCAAAAAAGGGAAGAAAATCTGGCCCAGGAAATGGGACCACTGTTGGAATTACAGTGTCATATTTTGAAATTCTCCTTGGAGAAAATACATTGTTGAGAACAGCAAATATAAGTGCTAGTTATTTAAGAACTTCCCCTTTACATATCTTTGCCCCTGCCAGTTAATACACTCAAGTTTAATTAGATTCTTATTAAACATTGCTACTTTCTTGCCCAAATCATATTAAAACTTAATTGGCAATGCTTCTTTCCTACATATTTTTATTTATCCTGTTTTTCTCTTCCTCCAGGCCAGCTGGGTTTAGCCATACAGCCCCATTCCCCTAACCTCAAAAACAACCAATTCCTTTTTACATCTTCATTTTTTCCTGTTATTATGCTCTTTTATCCTGTTGTGTTTTCATTCCTCTCCAGCTACTGTGTAATTTTTCCTGAGCACCAGCATTACACAGGCTTGATTCTTGACATAAAGGTAATAACTCCAGAGAGTTCATATATGCAGATCTGTGTTCTGAGGCTTTAATCTAGAAATGAGCACCAAATTTAGAACAAATCGGTTACACAAATCAGCTGTTTATACAACTTTTTCGTAGTATCCTGAGACAGTGGTGCCATATGCAATCAATAGAAGCCAGTTATCTCTCTGACACTCACTGCAGGTGAATAAAAAACAGAAGGAACACACTGAGATCTCATTTTCTCCTTCTCATCATCTATGTCAGTGGTGAAGAACTGGTTATAATTAGAACCCTTAGATCTTCTGAATGTAAGTGTTGAAGGACTCTTTAGAGCTTTGGAAGGATTTGAGAAAGAGCTGGGGAATAGTCCTTCCTGCCTATAGCTTAACTAGTACCATTATGGAGGGAACATATTCCATGCTGGTAAAGATTTATACATAGCTTCTGTTCTCCCCAGACACATGGGTGAATATTGAAATCCTGACTCAGCTACACAGGCAAATGGTGAAATTCTTAAAACATGTCTGAAGCCACTGGTACCTGATGAGTTAAAGGCTTTTTCCTGACCAGAACAAAAAGTAATTACTTTAATAAAATGTTATATAAAAAATATTATATATAAAAAATAATTAAATGCAAAACCTTAACACATATTTATGATAGAAAGCAGGGACCCACATCCCTGTACGTAGGTGACATTATTAAGTTTCCTTGTTAAAAAGCTGCAGTTTAGTTCAATCCAAGTTATTTGGGTCTTTCAGTTTACAAATCTTGATTGTAAAGAGCTTTCACCAAAGACAGTTTGACAATGCTTGATCATTTATTTGCCTTCCAATAATCTTCAAAGTCAAATGAAGAGCTATCTGTTTCTCTAAGTTAAAAATCAGAATTGTTCAGTCTTGGCTCCGAGGAGAATATAATTGATCCATCATGTCACGAGAAAGATGCTGCATGACCTCAATCCCCTCATAACTTGGATCAGATGAAAGGGTTTTGGAAGTTGACCACAGACCCACTGATAAGTATGTGTAGGCTGAACATGTGCTTGGATTTGTAATGGCTGAACATGGATTGGCTTCCTTATAATTTGTCTTTCTATCATTGCCATTAACATTTTCTGTTTGTCAGGTACAGCATTAGCATATAGTGCCCTATAACACATTTGCAACATAATGAGGCTAATGAACACAGAAGTATTTTAGCAACTTCATCTATTGTGCTTCCACCCTTTGACAGATAATTGCCATAATGGAGCACTTTACTATTTTGATCTTGTAGAGCGTGAAGTCCCATTACAATTGTACACTAATCAAGGCTGTCTATCAGTCCTTGCTCACATGAATAACTGTTTACAGACTCTGTTCCAAAATACTTTGCCCCATGCTTTCTCTTCCTGTAGTTTCTGCTACTCCCACCTCACTTTTCCTAATCAAAAGATTTTAATGTAATTTACTGAAATAAAACATTAGTTTCTTCCTATGTCATACCTCTCTTCTCCCCCCACTTAAAACCTCTTCAAGTCACACAAGGAGGGGAGGGGAGAGGAAAGTTTTCAGAAATAATTTCATAGGATCAGAGGATAATGCAGGTTGAAAGGGGCCTTCAGAAGCTCTCTACTCCAACCTCCTGATCAAACAAGGGTCACCTATGAGATCGGACCAGGTTGCTCAGGGGTTTATTTAGTCAGATCTTGAAAACCGTCAAGGATGATGACTGCACAGCCTCTCTGGGCTCCTGTCCCACTTCTTGGCTGTCTCCATGGGGAAAATGGCTTTCCTTACATCCAGTCTGAACCTCTCTTGTTTCAACTGACATCCCTTGTATCCTGCTTTCCACCATCCACTGCTATAAGGATCCTGGCTCCACCTTCTCAATCACCTCCTTGTAGGTATGGGAAGGCTGCTCTTAGGCCTCCTGAAGCCATCTCTTCTCCAGGCTGAAAAAGCCCTGTTCCTTCAGCTTCCACTCACAGGGCAGGTCCTCCAGCCTGACTGCCATGGTGACATTTTGCTGAACTTGCTCGAATTTATCGATGTCTTTTGTTTTGAGGAGCCCAAAACATGTACTATCTAGGTATGATCTGGTAGGGGGAGATAAACACTTTCTTCAGTCTACAAGCTGTGCTCCTGTTAATACAGCTCAGGATGCTTTCTCTGCTGCTAGGGCATGCCACTCGCTCATGTTCAACTTTCTAACTGCCAGTACCTTCAGGCCCTTCTGCACAGAGCTCCTCCCAGTCTGCCAGTCTCCAGCTTGTATCATTGTCAGTTGTTTGTACTTCCCAGGTGTAGGACTTTGCACTTGTCCTTGTTGAGGTTCATAAGGTTCCTGTTGGTCCATCCCTCCAGCCTGTCAGAAGAGCAGCCCAGCCTTCAAGTGTATCGAACAGCCCCCTCGATCTGGTGTGATCTGCAAACTTGATGAGGATGCAGTCTGTCTCCTCTACAACTCAGAAATGCAATCTGAGGACATGCCTGGAAAGGCGTACAGAAAGATACTGCTGGGAAGGGTGTGAGGAAAAGACATAGGACTGAGAAAAGATTTTAGACTTGGAGATATTCATGTCTAATTATTATATTCAGGACTCCTAAGGGCTACACATATAAGGAGGCATGGCAGGATGATGCAGCTGTTTTTCTGAGGATTAACATATTTTGCTACGTTTTTCTGCAGATTTATAGCATTGTAAGTAGGTGGAGTCCTGTACCAAGAACTGCTTTGTCTCAAGAAATGAGTAAAATCACTTGAGGAGACACTGAGCTCATGTTCTTAAGGAAACAAGCAAGACTCTATTTTCTGATCACTTCAGTCTTGTGATGTTTATTTCAGTATCGTGGACTAACACTTCAACTTTGTTGTGACCCCTCAGGAGCTCTGACTAGAGGCCATTTGTCAATAATTTTTGTCAATACTCTGGTTCATACACCTCTTTCTTCTCATTAACCGTCAGCTTAGCCTCTCCCAAGTATGTCAGGAAGACGATGCAGAAGATTTGGGGAGCTGAAATTCATATGAGCAGAGAACTATCTCCCTAATGTTTCAATTTCAGAAATACTGTGGCAATACAATTAAAAATCAATGGCTAACAACAGAATAAATTTCACAAAATGTATTTAACTGATATTTCAGTCATGAAGAATTTTCTGATGAGGCCTCAAGGTGTCATGGTTTGTAATGAGAGAGAACATCTTTTAGTTTTGCAATTCATATAGCTGGAAAAAATTGAGACATTTTCAGACAATTTAAGCCTTTCTTTTGGTCTGAAATTGTGTTGGCAGAAGACCCCCTGTTGTTGCCTGGTGGAGGTATTCATATTTAATGACAAGTTGAGTGTATTTCATTCACATCTTTGACTTCTGACACTCGGGCCTCAGATCTCTTCAGTCTCTGTTTCTAGTTAATATTCTGCAATAGCACTGCTTTAGAAATAATTGAAGCTTACCGTCATGTTCTTAAATCACTCCTTTCTTAATCTCTCTCTCTCCTGTGAAAAGAATGTCATCAGTTATACCTGAAGACCAGGAATCTACATGAGAATATCACATAATCATTCAGACCCAGCAGTATTCACCTAAAGGGAGTGGCTGGATAAGTTTGACTAGCAGTGTAAGTTAGACCCCTGTCCTAACGTCCTGGGTTTCTCTAAACTTTTTGCCCACTATTAGCCATTGACTAACCCTGTGCTAGTTTCAGCAGATGTAATGATGCTGCTTCTTTTCAGTTTTGGTGTTTCCTCCTTCAGTGACTGAAACAGGGCTAACAGAAACTCTCAATTTCCGATGTCTTAGCTGCAGAGACGAAGGGATGGGTTACAGAGACATGCTCATGACCTGGAAGCATGTCTTTACATTGTGCTGGAGCAATGGGCCCAGCTGACATGTCTCCTCACCTGCTCTGAAGCTCTTACAGTCTTCATGACCCTGCCATAGGGTATGGTTCCTACCTGTCAATTTTTATAAATCCTGTGATACACTCTGTGTTTCCTGCTGACACTATGTTTCCCCACTTGTTTTGTAGTGACTTTATTGAACATATCTCGAAGGGTCCTGAGTGCATCCTCCCCCCAACCAGGCAGTGGAGCTCGGGGCCAAGACAGAGCCAGCCCAGCCCCTTCCCTCTGGTGCCCATGGGGAGAGGCCCCCAGACAGCACCATGGAGAGGCCCTGGCCAACCATCCCAGAGGTGTGTCTGACCCCAGAGCTCCTCACCAGACCTGATCCTGACTCACATCCATTGGTTGACATCCCAGCGTGGCCTCAGCCCATCCCCACAGAGGTGCCCAGTGCCCGGGACTGGGGCTGTCCCAGTGCCCCCCGGCTGCCCTGCTCCTGGCTGGGGCGGTGGGACAGACCTAGGGTGCCAAGCCCTGCCCTGCCACATCCCTAGCCCCCATGGGGAGCCCCCAGCACCCTGGCCCCAGGGAGCCATCTGCCCTTGTGGAGCAAGAACAATATACACCCAAATACAGCTTCTTATCTATCTTATCTTATCTAATCTATATTACCTATATCTAGTCAAATACAGCTGCTGATCTATATTGCAGGGATGGCTTTTCCACAGAATCCACAATCCAGCTGATTGAATGACTGAGTTCCTGTCTTCTGCACATTAAGTCTTTGGCTACAAATTTCACATTTGATGGAAGTTTCAAGTTCAATGGAAGCATATGGCGTCCTCAGCCACTGCAAATACTGTGAATGGCAGTAAAATGTATTTACTGTCATCTTCTCACCTTAATTCTCCATGGCATCTCCAAATACAAAGTCAACTGCTGCTCATGCCACATGCTGCTGTAAATCCAACACTTCTGGTGATCTGAGTCCCACCACGCTGCTCTGCTCTGCTGTTAGCAAATACTGCTTTACTGTTCTGCTTCTTGCTGCTGGCTTCACAAGACAGAGTTCAGTCCCAGGGGCTGATGCACTCTGTGCAAGCTAATAACATGAGGAGCCCTTAAAACTAAAGGCTCTTAAAACTGAACTGTAGAACTGTTAAATATTAGTGTGAGGTTTGCTTATTTGGTAGATCTTACCCTAGTGCCTGAATTTCACTGTCAATACAGTGCTACAATCTCTCTCATCTCCTGCACTTATGTAGGTAAATGCAGTTCCTTAGTGATCTCTGTATGAGCTGTATTTCAGGCCTGGGGTGCTGGAAAGAAAAAGATGCAACAATATTGCATTGTAGCTCTTATCTTCCTTGTCCCTGCATTGAAATTAGGCCCTGACAAGCACTGGCAAATGCAGCACCTCAGCTCTTCCTTTGTAAAATGACATGTGCTTACATCCCTGAGGTCTCCATCACATGCCACCTTCTATATCCCATCCCCCACCAACATGGAGTTTAACACATTGGGTCTCCAGGAAAATGAGAAATAGTTTATAGGACTACTTAAAGAAATGTTGTAAATGGGGTACTCTTGCAGCACACCAGCTGTCTGACTTTCCCATGCCTTCTGCAAACCCCTCCTCTTCTAAGATGTACTCCTCCTGTGAGTTCATGGCTCATGTCTAGGAGAAATGGCTATGTCTAGGAGAAAATGATGCTGTCTGCAGAACAACAACAAAAATCCTCTCCCATTGCAGGCTATGGAAAAGCAAATAGTCAGTATATCAAAGGTCAACTATTTTAAGGCACTTCAAAAGATGACAAAAAATCTCTCTCTCCCTTTCAGAAAAATCTAGGAGCTGTAGCTAGATGCATAATAGAAGAACTCTTTGTAATACAAATACTTCCAAGACCTTTTAGAGTCTTTCTTCTCATGTTACCTTCTGCTACCAACTTTTTCTCTATTCCAGTTTATCTGCATTTAGAAAGCAAGGAATAGATAGTCATGGAATGAAATTAAGTCATATCACATCTTCAGTTGCTTGAAAGCAGTCTCATATATGAAAAGCAGTCTCATCTATGCAAAGGTATTTGTACTCTATAAATTTATTTTTATCATTCACAAAGATGGTAAGATGCATACATCTTTCTGAGAACAATGCAGTTCAGTGACTCTTCAGCAGCTGCTATTAGGCATCTGCTGTACAAATGACACTATCACTTGCATAAAACAACTGGTCCAGCAAGCCAGAGTTCGTATGTCCTTTGGATAAGGTCTTTGATGAATAGACCCTCTTATCCTTCATTTCCAATCTATTATTAATAACATTCTCTGTGATCATCCAGACACAAAGAATTAAGACAATAACTCAGTAAGTGAATACCAGAGCCTTAGCTTGCCCAGTGGAATAACAGTAATTAAGTTTCTGCCAAAAGACCATTGCTTCAGACATAATGATGAGCAATTACCATACAGGCTTGGAAGGTGTTTATACATAGTATATTAAGTTAAAATATTGCCTTTTCTTGGGAGTTGTCTTGTGGTAGCACCAAACCTATCAATTAAATTACTTAATGGAACACATTTCAATATAAAACAATCTTCATTCCCAGTGTAAGCATCTCTTTAGTAATAATATACCAAGAATATAAATAAAAGCTTTTGTGTATGACCATCTTCCTGTAGACAAACTTAATGAAAGAAAAAAATGGGTCAAGGTAGATAGTATTTCTGTGTTGCTGAACTAATGAAAAACTTTAGGAACTAACTTCTTGGGGCAAAGAGGGGGATATGAAACAAGCAGGAATAACGATTTCCTAGTCAAACAAGCTTATCTTTGTCCCACCTGACTTTGGACACTGTAGGCAGCCCAGAGTAACACTCTGCTAGCCTAATACTGAAATGCTGTCTCTGTCTCTCTACTGTGCCATGGTTTAACCCCAGCCGGCAACTAAGCACCACACAGCTGCTTGCTCACTCCCCACCAGTGGGATGGGGGAGGAATCGGAAGAGTAAAAGTGAGAAAACTCATGGGCTGAGATAAAGACAGTTTAATAGGTAAAACAAAAGCCGTGCAAGCAAAGCAAAACAAGGAATTCATTCACTCCTTCCCATGGGCAGGCAGGTGTTCAGCCATCTCCAGGAAAGCAGGGCTCCATCACGTGTAACGGTTACTTGGGAAGAAAAAATGCCATCACTCCAACCGTCCCCTCCTTCCTTCTTCCTCCCCCAGCTTTTATATTGCTGAGCATGATGTCCTATGGTATGGAATGTCCCTTTGGTCATTTGGGGTCAGCTGTCCCAGCTGTGTCCCCTCCCAGCTTCTTGTGCACCCCCAGCCTACTCGCTGGTGGGGTGGGGTGAGAAGCAGACAAGGCCTTGACTCTGTGTGAGCACTGCTCAGCAGTAACTAAAACATCCCTGTGTTATCAACACTGTTTTCAGCACAAATCCAAAACATAGCCCCATACCAGCTACTATGGAAAAAATTAACTCTATCCCAGCCAAAACCAGTACAACTGACTATATAGGGACGGAGTGTTCACGGTATTCTCATTCAGTATTGCAGTTAGGAGCTAGGACATAGTGATCTCAATTTGGGCATTGCCATTATGTGCATGCAGACTGAGAAGATGAATGTAGGCACAAGAGCCTGCCAAGCTGCTGAGATCTCTGACCAGTAAACTTCTGACAATGTGCATGGCACGCCTGCTGTTGTTGGACTGCCATGACACCACCACCCATCCCCATCCTTTCTTTGTACCATATCCAACCATTTAGGACTAGCCATGAATCTGCCGTTCTTGATGCTTAACTTCATGCTGTTTTCTCTTTCAGAAAGTGACCTGGCGAAGGGAGAGAGCACACTGCACAATGACCGCCTCTTGGCTGTATCATTTGAACACATGAAGGAAATGTTGTGGTTTATGGGCTGCAGAAACTGTAGTTGCAGCCTTACAAATTTCATATCCTCTTTTCATGAGTTCTGTGCATATTTTCCTCTCTATAAACATAGCTTTCACTACCTTGTCTTTTCAAAAGCCATGAATTCTCTTTCTTTCACTCACCAAAATGTCAAACTAAGTAATTGTTTTACCACAGAGGAAGTTTAAATATGGAACTAGCACAAGGCAACACCCAAATTCTGAATGCATCCTGAAACACAAAGGTATTCGAATCTGAGATACATATCTATCCACAACATCCTTCTCCCAAATATCTCAGCTGAAGTTCTGCATCCGGTCTGCAGAACTGCAATGCTCTTCTGTCCCTCCCTAAATTGTAGGCAAACTCAGATCTAGATCTAAACTTTACACACAAGCATGTCTCTAGTTAAGAGAGCAGGGATATTATTAATTGGCCCTGTAGTGCCCATTTTTGCATACAGTTGTTCTTTCACTTCCAAATATAGGGAAAACAGATTGCTACACTCTGCAGTTACAGGAGGTAGCATATGATAAGAATGCATGTTGTAATAGGATATCCACAATTCATTTACCTAAAAAACCCTGTATTGTTTTGGTATTTTAATCTTTCATCCTATGAAAATACAATGTTATTCTATAGGGACAGTCAGACTTTAGGAACTCTCTCCCGTGCATACTAAGGATTTTTTTCTGAATGAAAGTGATGACCAGAAGACTGATCAATTAATCCATCTTCTGCCCCGAATATACATCTCTTGGTCAGATTCCCAGACTGATCTAAATAGTCTCGTAAAGCTGCATCCCATCAACTTTGAAATCTTCTAGGAAATTGTACCAGATGGGCACTGTAAAAGTGATTCCATACCCAGGTTTAAGGATTGACACACCCCTAAGAGTCGAATGCCTTGGTGCTTGCCAATTATCCTGAAATTATCCCTGATATAACCCAGATTAAGACAGAAGCAAAACTAAAAAGCTTGGTTTCAGCATTGCATTGGAACGGAGCTCCTCTGCAAAGTGTTTGCTTTCTCTCCTTTGTTTAAAAAAATGCCCTCAGGAAAATATATACTCTAAATGTATTAATCATTATTTATTTAATGGGGGGGGTTATTTATTAGTAGTCATTAACTACTATTAAAAAAATAGTAATATAATTATTTGTTAGAAGTAAATTTTTAAAGCGTTATGAGTCTCTATAGGAAGCAGAGTTGCTTTACAAATAGTTAGAAAATGAAAATTTTACCTACTTTAGCTCCTTCTGCCTCCCGATTTTACGATTTTGTGTATCTACGCAATTTAAACCTGTTTTCAGGCTTCTAAATATTATCTTCACTCTTCATCCCTTTTCTTGCACTGTACAGACCTCATCAACATGCACTTAATCTAGGAATGTACTAACAGTCAGGTTCTCTCATCAACACATATTGCTCTTGACAGTGCTTAGCTATAAATAGTCAAGCTCAGCTTTTAATCATATGATGTAGAGTTATGAATGACTTTCCATTCTTAATGCACAGTTTCAGTCATTTTTGCCTTTTAAACACAGCTGAAATTTCTTATATTCTTTCTTGGCTCAGAAGCTAGCTTTATTTAAAAATTGGTAAGCTATTACTGGTTCAATTGATTTTAAAAATAAAAACGCATTGTCCAAAACTAGTGAGGTTTGTAGACGTAAAACAAACCTGACCTGGAAATGTCAGGTAAAGAACTTGCTGAATAATACAGAATTTCCTCATATGAAGAAACAAGATTTAGTAACACTAAAGTTCATATTAAATGTTTTAGAATAACATGCTGACACACGCAATATATTGCTTATCTGATGGTGCGTGTCATACAGGTTAAAGAAATGTTCCAAGAACTTGCAGGTGTGCAGAATTATGTAAATAGGCATTAAGAATGCCAAGCTATTATGCTTAAATATACTAGTAAGTAAGTGAATCATAGAAAGTTCTTCATTCTGTTGTAGACATATATATATATACACACTATTCACAGATGTACAGGTCTTACTCATAGTATGGTTGGTTGCGGGTTTTTTGAAAACCTGAAATAACCTGTGTGAAATAATTCTGAAAAGCTGAAATTTCAGACTCAGTAGACCAATAAGTTCATTAAAATGTTATCTAATAAGTTTGTTTAAATTCTTTTGCTTAAGCAGAAAAGTTTGTTATGATCAGGATTTTGCCCATGTCAGACTGGGCAAAAATTTTATATCTTCAGCTGAATTTTGTCAGAAGTGCAAAATATTATTGGTATTTAGCACTGATGTCCTTTCAAAAAGCTTAGTCTTCATGCCATTTAGAAAACAATGGTTCTGAAAAATATCTTTAGCATTTCCCTTTTTATTGTTCCTAAACTGTGTCAGAAAAGATTGTAGCCCCCCTCATCCATTTAAACAGAAGAGTCTACACAATTTCTTCCAATATGAGTAGTTAATCTACAGAAAAGCTTGAATTTTTCCTGTCTTCTTCTTTTCATAGTTTCTAAAGTGCTATAATTAAAAGTATATTAGTGTATCAACCCAAGAATGTTCACACAGCAGAGTCAAATTAACCAAAAAATACTCTCCCTCTCTGGTTCCAGGCAACAGTCCTTGAACTCTTTGTTATTATTAAGTTAAAGAAGGGGCAGGAGCATTTATTCATTTGCGAAACCTACCATGTTCGGTAATGAGGACTTACGCTGCAGAGATAGGGGACTGGGATGCAGTGATGATGCAACTTTAATCATTTGCTTCCTCTCAGTGAGTCTTGCTACACTGAGAATGGGCAACTGCAGAGTTACCCAACTCTAGGCGAAAGGGTTAGTTTCATCTTTTGCAAAATCCCCAAAATGTGGGTCCTTCCAATGTGCATAAACAGGGGAAGTGATCTAACTGCTTCCCCATTCCCTGCTCCTCTTTATCGTTTCTTTCCTCTCTTCCTATATTCATTATTAATAACAAATGGACGAAAACAGGCATTAACTGCACATCTGGTTCAGCTCTGGCAAGAACTCTCAGGATGCAAGTGGTAACAGCTGCCAAGCGCCTTAATTGCAAAATGGAAATTCTCCTATTAAAACTTTCTGTAAGAGAATGATTGATTTTTGCTGCTAAGTGAAACAGGCCAGTCCCACAGTTAAGACATTGTTGTAACTCCTCTCCTTTCCAATCACATACTAGCAAAATGCTATCCATTAATTCAGTCCAGAGAATGTGAGGGAGGGGAAATGAATGATGTTTTCTCCAGCTATTTTGACACAGATTGCTAGAATTTCATTTTATGAGCTTATTTTGTGTAAGCTGAATTGGATTTAAGAGATATGATTATTTGTTTCTCCTATTTTTAATATAACAATTACATAAAACAGTAACCTCAAATTTCTGCTATCAAACTAGTTTTGAATCAGTAATTTTACTGGACTTTAAAGTGGAGCATTTCAGAATGCCACCAGAGGGAGCCAATGCAATGGCAAACTTGAAATTCTAGTTCTGCAAAAAAACTTACGGAAAGATCATTATCATGCAAAATAGCAGACAGCAAAGAAATAAAGACTATTGTTCTGAAGCAGAGTGTTTGTGCCTTTTGAAGTAAAAATCTCCACATTCTAATTACACATAATGAGGAACACTAATGTAAATGAAAAAAACCCTTGCTTATATTTTTTCCCAGGAATAGATGCATTATTTTGCATTGCACTGACTTTAATAACCCCTTATTTTAATTGTTTATTGTCACCTTGACAATGTCTCCCTTCACATTTTGCCCCACACCAATTCCCCAGCCTTATTCTCATCTCTTTAAACTGACATCTCCAAACCAGTGACTGCAGATCACCATCTCCCATCCTTATCAGCTGTGAGAAAGCTGTAAAAAGTCCTGTGTTCTCTGAATCTGACTCTACCTAGCAATGCATCTGATATTTTTTCTCTTGCTGCTTTTTCTTTGATTTTACTAGAATTAAGAGTAATTTGGTCATTGTCAAGCGGTGTATTGCAGATACACAGCAGTGTTAAGCTCTCTCTTCAAGCAGCTGTGCTCTAAGCACATCATTCTCAACAGTTCCTCATTTGTGGTTTTGGCTATTCAACTGACTTTAAATATTCATCTCTTGTTTCAAATTTAAACTGCACTGTGATTCATTTCTGCATCTTTTTTTTAAGTGTCAGGTTTTTACAATTGCACAAGATGGTTAACCATCCATCACATCTTGAACAATCTCTGGTGAATGTGCACATTTGCTTTTCTCTATCATGAATAACATTGGAAATGGCAATTAATTTCTGTAAGGGCTTTTTAATGTTTTATTTTATACCATCTTCCTTCTTCCATCTGCTAAATCTACAAACCTATCCACTTCCCTTCTATTGCTTGTCTGCCCACTGAAAATTGTGTCAGAAGCAAAAGAAGCCAATCCCAGGATCTTCTCCTGGCAAGGCTGAACAGGACCAGCAGTTTCCTCCAGCCTTCAGGTCCCTCTTTTGCACTCCCCTGACGTGGACAAGACACGGGGCATCCTGTTTTATCTTAAGGAGAAAGAGTAAAACAAAAAAAAAAGGGGGGGGGGGGAGAATAGTGAAAAGGAAGACAAAAAGACTGCAGAGTGGAGAAGCCAGAAGTAGGAGTAATAATACAACACATGTCAAGGATAAAAACCAACTACTGAAATGAGAATTAAGCCTTATTGGTTTTTGTTAGTCATGAGGACCACTTGGGGTTTCTCAAGGTTTCCCTGTGCACATGGATTACCGCAATCATTGGAGTACACCCCTGAGTAAGGAGAAGAAGAATGTGGTTTCCATGCCATGTGGCCCTTGTATGTTAAGGAAAGGAGAAGGGAGGAAATTATTACCCCATCAAGCCATAGTTTTGTCTAGAAAGGGAGCTATTATTCTGCTCCCCATGCACAACACAATGAAGTAGTAAATGGTGGCCACTGGAGGACCAGGAACACACAGTGAAGCCAGGACTACATCAAATTGCTAGAGTGCTGGTAGCTTTGATCTAGCGCTTGGTTATTAAAATAAATGAGTTGTCAACTTTGTCTTTTGCTGAGACTATTCTTAGCACTTTTGTTTTTTTAACATTTATCATAATTTTTTTCAAAACATTCATCAAGCTCTGAAGGTCTTCTCTAATCGAACTCTTAGAGAAAGATTGCTAACAGACATTATATTGTTCATATAAGCTCCATTAACTCAGATGCCATTTAGAAGACTCCAAACTGTCATTTGTTATGCTTTCTACTTAATACCAAATGCTTTCACAGGCAAAATGTACCTTGATGATGCACTATGATGTTTTGATATCTGCTCACAATGCTGCTTTCTCTCTCAGCTACATTTTCTAAACTCTGGATTTTGTGAGTCATCAATACATTTTTCAGCGATGCATATCTGTCTGTCATGCTGAAACTTCTCAAAACGTTCACAAAAATAGCAAAACATACATAAATTTCCCTTTATACTTCCATGACACATTCTGATAGTGTTTTCAAGGTGAGGTCAGTTTCCCTTGTGTTAACTGCTAGATAAAAACTGAACTGACTTCTATTCATTCTTGGCTCAGCACACTGACTTTTTTTTTACCCACTGGTGTTTCAGTACTACAGCAGTACAATCTGTCAAACTTAGAGAACAACAAGCACTATTCAAGGTCTAGGGCATTAGTGAGTCCTGATGTGGCAGCATACAATTTTTTTCAAGTCTTCTGCAGGATCTTTTGTGTATTTCTAATTTCATGCCTTAAGCAAGCACAGAGGTTTTGGTTTTAATAGCACCTCCTCCCTATGCTCATCTTTGATTTTGATGTCTGGTTTCCCCATCGTACTTACCTGGCCTGCACTTGTCCATGATGTCTATATTGAGTGAGCATCGGAATGCATAAAAGAAGTTTCTGATGATTAGCTTTCTAACATAAAGTTAAATTCATTGCATATTCCCTCGTTTATAGTTTTCTACAACCAATACCTTTAAATATCTCCCCATGCTTTTTACAGTATAATTAATTTATTTGTGTGATGCCTTTATCTCATGACATCTTTGGTTTGGATACATAACTTCAGTCTATGGTGCTTTTTCCTGTATTACTTTCTGTGGGTTTTGCTATCCCATGTTTTTCCTGTCTCTACACTTCATTTTGCTTTATTAGGCTCATGATTCCTTTTTTTTGAATGACAGTTGTTTACTCCTAGAACTGGTATGATGCGAGAGTCAGACCTGATAGTTATATTATAGCTGTATATGACAGTATTTGATTTTTTTCACGTTTGTCTCTAGAATTTTCCTTCTTAGGCACTACATAATTGGTCTATTTTGAAGCAAATTATTGACAATTTCAAGATTCTAAGAAATGCCATATTTCAGACCAAGTCAGGCCAATGGTGAAATGGTTTGGGTCCACTGCAGTCTTTCACCACAGCTAGAAAGTTGTGACTATTGTGGTCATATGGTAGTCATATTCTAGTATCCAGAACTGCACTACACAGGAATACTTACATTAGTACACAATCTGTTCAGGTTTTGGAGTGTCCTGATATGTCTCTAAAGGCTTTGCTGCATAAACGCTCTTTTGAGATTACTTCGAAACAATATATCTCATACACCAGAAGAGGTGTATTCTGCATACAAACTTGATCAATCTTCTTCCTTGTAATTACTGAGTCCTATCCTCTGATTTCTAAGCAGGACATGTCTCAGTTTTTGCTGTTCTAAAGTTGAAATTATTCATTAAAACCAGCCAGCCTCCACTTTTCCTGTTTGAATTTTCCAGTTTTTTATGGTATCTCTTCAGTACATTTGCTTGGCAATTCCTTTTGAGGGTAAAAGTGATCAGAATGCAGATTCCCTCTGAGAAAGAGTTTATTCCTACTGGGAGTATCCATTGGATTTAAGCCATGCTATAGGAATAGAAATGGCTAGATTCATCTTTTCTTTCAGAGTGCTATCACCTAAAAATGCAGTTCTGCATGGGCACTTCTTGTCTATTTTATTTCACGATTCTTAGGACATAAATTTTCAATCCCTGAGATTCCTCCAACAAGTTTTTAAAAGGCTCCATTTATTAGACAGTTCACATGATGCAACACAGAGAGGAAGCTGCCCAGCTGTGTGGCTGCATTTAGTACTGTATAAACTATACTAGGCATGCTAATAGGGGAAAGCCCCTTAAGTCCCTCCTCCCACTAATCCACCAGGCACTGACATAGAATGTCACAGTCCCCTTTACCTTGAATTTCTTCCACTCTTCAGCTGTTAATTTTATACAGGATGTCTGATCACTCATTCCCTTAAGGGATGTAAACTGATTTTTCTAATAACTTCTAAAACTTCGTTTTAGCTTGATCAAAATACATTAGCACAGAAAGAGATCACTAAGTCATACAGACCGCACAACAAATCCATTACACCGGACAGAAATTGTATAAGGCCAAAAACTATACAGAAAGAAGTCCTGTAACTTAATATGCCATTTGATAACTCACACATTCTTACTGAAAAGCTCATTAAATCCTGTGCTGTGAACTTCACAGGGTGAGGCTACAGACAAAAATTAAACGGAAAATAGAACACAAAGAACAGACGGAGTGCTGGATATGTGTGAATGGGCAGCAATAAGAGCGTACAAAATAGCTATGAAGAGTAATCAGAATCAAACGTATTCAATTTGCAGCAGCTCTTCTGGACTGGGGCATCCTAAAGACCACACCAGTGAAGGGCTTTGCTTCTCATCTAGGGTTTGTGCTTTTATATTGATATAGAAGCATTAATTTCTGCAGCTATTGAAGGCTCTTTTTTTCCCCCCACTGAATATAAAATTACAGTCATTGGGCTGAAAAGACTTGTGCCATTTTACAGTCTGGCAAGGAGAAGAGGGCCTGATTTACTGCTCACAAAACTTACCTGTCAGCAACTGCTGGTTCTGAGGACTGTCCTCATTTCTTTCAGGCCACCCAGATCATCATGGCAACTACAGCTAGGAGGGAACTGCTGGTGCAAGGAGCTGCCCTAACAACATTTCATGCTACACTTAGCACATCCCTCCTGCTGACACTTTCCAGATCACTCCATAAACTGCAGAAGAGCCAAAACCACTTTTGTAGCTTTTTAAGTTTTCCTCAGTTTGGACCCCTAACATTTTTCTAATGGGGTTACAGGCCTCTGTACAACAAATCTAAACCCAATGACAATTGGTTTGCTTTTCCTAGCTTCCTTCATGGCCTCTGGTTTCAAAAACCCAGAAGATAACTCTTCTGTATCAGGGCAGTTCTCCAGAAGGCTGTAGTGCTTTGGAGATGACACTAAGAAGGTGTCACTCAGTACTCGCCTTGACTAATCTGAAGCAGATATATTTTTAAGTATGAATATACTTTAAGCTAACCAAAAGCTACTTCAAGAAAATGGAAAGTAATCACAATATCAAATAGCTTCCTATTTGTATAAAATATGGGCATCAGTACAGTTGTTTATGTGAAAAAGAAAGCTTAACATGTTTAATAGAAGGCATCGTTTTCAGAGTATGGCTAAACAAGCAGTTTATACTGAGAGATGCCCTGATGTAAGAGGCTTGATCTAGTTCAAGACACTGTTACATGGCCAAATTTCAAGTGACTACTTCAAATTAGAGATAGTACCTTGACTTTGTACCAGTGTTACCCATGAGCATGTTGCTGGTATCCCGCATTGCACTGGGTCAAATCCACTGCTTACGGACTCTGGGATGCCAGCGCAGCTGCACTGCGAGGATATTTTGTGCAGCCCAGCCTTCTGCGTGGGGGACCAGGCAGTGCCTCCAAGGCAGCACTGCTGCACTTCACAGTCTGCATCTCAGGTCTGCAAAAGGAAACCACGGTCTCAGTGCTGCACCTGGGCAACCATAGCGCTAGAAGCAAGTTCTACATGGCAGGAGAAGTACGAGCAGCTGCCATAGCATGAATCCATCTCAGATCACACTGCCAAGCATCATATCAGCTGTGCTGAACCTCAACATGCCAATAACAATATAAGTTCCTTGGCAAGTATTAGCAATAAGTATCAGCAGGTGACACAGGTGGATGACAAATTGAGGGAAGCGACTGACACACTCAAGGGCAGGGCTGTCATTCAGCAGGACTTCGAAATGCTGGAGAAATGGGCCAACACAATGTCTTCCAATTCAACGAAGGCAAATGTAAAGTCCTGCACCTTGGATAAAATAAACCCATACAGCAGCCAGGAGCTGACTGGGTAAATAGCAGCTTTGCAGAAAAGGTCCTGGGCGTACCAGTGAACAACAAGGATGGACTTGAGTGAGCAATTGCTCTCATAGCAATGAAAGCTAATCAGATACTGGGCTGCATTAGTAACAGCATAGCCAGCAGATCAAGGGAAATGATTACTGCCCGCACCCCCACCTGGCATTTGTGAGACTGCCTATGGAGTACTGTCCACAGTCTGGGGCACTGCAATACAAGAAAGATATTGACAAACTAGAATGAGTCCCATGGAGGGTCACCAAAAGAATAGGGAGCTGGAGCACGTGATAAACAAGGAGACACTGAGAGAGCTGGGTTTGTTCAGCCTGAAGAAGAGAAGGCTACAGGATGATCTAATTGTTGTCTTTCCGCTACCCAGTGGGAGGGAATAGAGAGGATGGAGCCAGACTCTTCTTGGAGGTGCACAGCAAAATGACAAAATGATCAAGTTGCAACATGGCAAATTCCAAGTAGATATAAGGGGGGGGGGGGGGGAATTCTTTCCACAGGGTTTTCTTGGAAAATTTCTTTTCCACAGGGTGGCAAACCTGTTGTGACAAAAAGGTTGTGGAATCTCCCATCCATGATGATATTCAAAACTCAACTGGACAAGTCGCAAGCTGAGCTTCAGCTAAGCAAGCTGAAGGGGAGGTAACTAGCTTCCAGTTACACTGATGTGCTAGATCCCAGCCCTGCTCCTGCTTATGGTCATAAAGGGCCTCTTGCAGATGGCTGTTGCTCCAGGGAGCAGGTCTCCAGTAGCTGCTGAACACAAAGCTGGTGCAATGATGAGGGAAGCATGGAACAAGATTGTTAGGACTGGACACATAGAATAGCTGTATGCAGATCCTGAGGAGAAGGCAGATGCTTCACAGACTTTGGAACTAGTTCCTAGTACCTGTTCTGCTTTGCGCTTACATGTCTCTGTGGCAAATCAACAGGGAATGCATTTGCTCTGTAACTGCGAGTCATTGCAGCCTTATAATAGTCCATCCACTTCAAAACAGCACCTTTCCTGTGCTGAATCATACCTCAATGTCTTTTCTTGCTCCCCTTCTTAGACAGCTTCCGATAAGTCATCTTCTTGGTTGTGGTACACAAGGATGTCTTTGATAGTCTGGCTTCAGAAGTGCATATAGGCTTCACTGAGAAAACAAAGGTGGTTGGTTGTTGTTTTCACCATAGCAGGACAGTTGGTTAACCCGTCTTTAGGGTTGTTTAAGTATTGCCATCACCAGCTTAGGTCACAGTAGGTATTTTTAGGAGATACGCTTGCTCTCCCTGCCAAATGGGGAGCGGGAGGAGGTTGTGCAAGAGCAGGAGCCGGCATATTAACTGGCACTTTTGGTTCAGGGTTGCCCTGGTTGGAAGAAGGTGTGGAGAATGTACAAGATGGCTGATGCAGTCAGAAGTAGCTGTCCCAAAATGGGAGCTGGTGGGCAGAAGCAGAGCAGTGAGTTGAGGCATGACCAAGGACTCTCACTACTAAACTAGCTGCTTTCTGATAAAAACACCCTTAGCAATGTACTGAGCTATTGAAAATGGTGCTTCCAGAGCCTGTCACACCACAGGCTTTCCCTATATCTCCAGTAGGTCCAGAACTCCCAGCCAGATCTGCTTTTGCCCTCATGGACAAAGTGAAGAACACAAGAAAATGCCTACACAACTTGTTGTGAGCCTGGCTCTGGTATTCTGAAAGTGCTTAGCGATGCCAAAAATTTGGAAGAGATGTTATGGAGATAGCAGAAATCCTGTTCCAAGAGAAGACAGCCCAAGGAGAGGTCTGTGCAGGAACCTGAGGCAAAACTAGCTCCAAGGTAAAGAGCAGCAGTTAAGGAAGGTCTGACTGCAGCAAGCACCACCACTTACACAAGCGGTCACATCTCGGCTACCTGACTGCAGGCATCAAGGAAGAGAAGGAACTGAGAAGCGACTGGCAAAAAGGTCTAAACTGGCTAAGTGTGAGTGGTCCCACAAAACGCAAACAGGCAGTGTTTGATCCACCAGAAAGTCTCCCAGCTTAAAGTTAACCATCAACATCTTTTGAATAAAATTTGAACCTGCACAGCGAGTTTAGACCAGCCTAGCAACACTGGTTTTGATCCTGCTCTGTGCGGTTTAAAGCCTATCATCTGATCACAGCCCTACCAGTTCATCTCTCATTAGGCTACCTCTAAAGTAACAAAATTACTATGAGACTTTCGTAGTTATTTTTCACTTGTCAGGACAAAATTTGAATCTGTTGCAGCCACTGAATCCGTTGCATCCACTGAGAAGCACGTTTATATTAAAATGCTTAAACAAGTAAGCCAATTTTTAGAAATGCTTCATTTACAGGTCACATATTTAGATGTCTACATATAGATTGCTGTTTGCTCTTTAGCTATGCTTGTCTGAAAAAGCTAAGCTGGGGTCCTTTTATCCAAAGAAATATTAGCAGTAGCAGAGACCATCAAAAGAGAACACTGGTAGTTCCAATCGCTTCTTTATTATATGGCATTAATTCTTCATCTAACACGCTAGCAAATTAAATCTAGTTTCCTGTCTAACGTCACTGTGATACAAGCTTACAACCACGTTCCTGCTGACCAAGTCAGTATCAAGCCATGTAGGTCAGCGTCCTTCTGCTTTTACTCTCAAATCTCCAAGTAATTGGTTTCCATTTCTCTCGTTCCCTTTTTAGGTCGGTAAGAAGCAGGTGCTCGAGTGCCTTCACCCCAAGGACTGCTGACTCCAGGGCTTCTCAGGTTCCCATAAAAAGAAACTGTCTGCGTGAACAAGGTGCAAAAATATAAACGCAAAGGCAACCGAGCTGCTGCTCTGCTCTTCACCGCCTCCAGTCGGGCAGTTTCTCGCACTGCGATTTTCACGGCTCCGTGCACGCAGGTCCCCAGATCGCTCCACTATGGGGCGGGAGGGAAGGCAAGAGCTACGGGGGGGGCCACACCACCTCTCCCTGCCCCCGCCAGCACGCAAGGTCTGGAAGAATCCAGACAAACACGAGCCATGTGGAAACCTTTCTCCTCCCTCCGCCCTCTCCCTACCGCCTCCCCGTGCTGGACAAGCTGTAGGACCGGCACGGCCTCTTCCCCTCGCGGGCCTGCAGCACACAACGCACGGCGCTGGGCTTCTGCACATCGTGCACTCGGCTCGCCCGAGCGCCCCCGCCCGGCCGCAGCCTTCCCGAGGCCCGGAGAGGGGAGGGAAGGAGGGCGTGGGGGCTGCGCTGCCCCCCGAGAGCCTCCCCGCGGCTCTGGGCAGCGCAGGGACGGCCCGGGCCGCCGCCGGAGCCACCCCCCGCCCCGCGGAGCGGCTGCGCAGGGGCCGGGACGCCCCGCGGCTCCTCGTTAGTATAGTGGTGAGTATCCCCGCCTGTCACGCGGGAGACCGGGGTTCGATTCCCCGACGGGGAGAGGCGCGCTCGCGCGCGCGCTTTTTGTTTCCCCGCCGTCCTCGGCGGGAGCACCGCGAGACCCGACCGTTGGCCGCCGGCGCCAAAAAACATCGCCCCGGGCGCCACGCCCTTCCGCTGGCGGGGGGTGTGGGAGGAAAAATATTGAGCGCGGCCTCCCCGTCGGGGAATCGAACCCCGGTCTCCCGCGTGACAGGCGGGGATACTCACCACTATACTAACGAGGACCTGCCTTAGCGCAACTTGTCGCGGCGCTGCCTTTATGCGCACACGCAGACACCACCCCTACCGCTACCCCTCCCTTTCGGCGGGCAATAGTAACGCAGGGGCTCCCGCAGCGGGGCGGGAGGGGCGATCTCCAGCAGCGGGCTCCGGGACCCCGAGCCTGCGTACGGCGGCAATGTCGCGGGAGGGGAGCTCGGCACCACCGCGGGGCGGGAGGCCCTTGCTGCTCGGGGCCGGTAGTGGGTGCGTGGGTGGGGAGAGTTAATGTACTTGCGCGGGAAGGCGGGAAACGTAGCAGTGGCGGAGGAGAGGGGCCGGCGCGGGCGCTGCGGTTTTAATGGGTGCGGTTGTCACAGCGGGTGAGAAGGGTCCTCGCCCGCGCCGCCCTCCCCCGTCCCCGCGGAGCGGCCGGCGGCGCGGCCGGCGGCCCGTGGCGGGCGAGTTCTAACACTCTGCGTGGGGTTACCCAGCAGGACCTCGTGGCGCAACGGTAGCGCGTCTGACTCCAGATCAGAAGGCTGCGTGTTCGAATCACGTCGGGGTCACTTTCTTTTCTCTGTTTCCTCCGTCGGCCTTTAGCGGCTCCGTCTCGGAGGAAACGGAGGAACCTTAATTTTTTTTTTTCCCCGGCAGCGCGGAGCGGGGGCCTCTGCTGGAAACCAGCGTGCGCGGAGCTAAATGGGAGTCATGGCGCAGGATTACTGCTGTATCAATGTAATCATAAAGATCCCGTTGGATAAAATAGATGTCTTTGTTTATGGTGTTTGTGTATACAGGACTTTCTGATATCAACGCTTGAATACGAAAGGCAAGAACGTGTCAAAGATCTACTTTAAGTTTTAAAAAGGCAACCCAAGGTGTAGAAATGATGAGAAAAAGTCAGAAAGGGGTATAGAACGAGTAACTTTACATTCTAAATGGGACAGAGGCCCCCAAAATGGCAGGGAGACCCTCTTTTCAGTACAGAAGTTCCCATGAAAAGGAGTGGAAGTAAAAGCAGGGGAAGCAAGCGGTCTGGACGAGCCAAGAGCTTGGACGGATGCTGTGTTAAGAACCCTGAAGGCGAACAAAACCCTGACGGGGAGGGAGAGGGGAGAAGGGTGCCAGGGGAGGCCCTTCAGAGGGTGATGGGTCTAGGCTGTGGAACAAGAGTTTCCTCATTTCCACACGCCGAGGTGCCAGAGGCAGAAAGGCACAGAAAGTACTTAATTTTGACCTAGAGATGAGATAGTGAGTCCTGGAAGTAATACTTCAGTGATTTGGATGGACTGGAAAGTTTGACGCTTAATGAAATTTAATTAGGAGGGAAACAGAATAGTTTGTCAAGGGCCTGAATTTGAGGGACAGAGAGAAACCTGCCAGAGATACAATTCTAAGATGGTAAGAATTGATTATTAGCGTTGTAAACCATGGCAGAAAATGAAGAGAATACAGACGTCTTAGAAACCAGAATCAGCAGAGTCATAAAATTATGTGGGTTTTTTTAAGATAAATACTTCTGTTTTTACAGGCTAGTATTTGTTCCATATACCCTTAAAACCTTTCAAATACAGAAATTCTGCATCTCCCTTAACTGCTCTGTTCTGGTGCTTTGCTACCCTTACTGTTACAAAGCGACTATGTAGTTTAACCCTGATGTCTCTTTTGCTGTAACTTAAATCCAGCTCTTGTGCTATTGCACTGGAGAACAGTTTATTCCCTTCCTTTTTATAGGTACTTCTTATATATTTGAAATTCATTATGCCTCTCCATAGCTGTTCCAGAGTAACAGACCGTGTTTGCTGGGCCTCTGAATATTTGTATCACTCGCCTCTGGAGTCTTTCCCAATGAGTTGCATTTTTAAGTGCCCAGAACTGGTCCCAGTATTTCAGCTGACTTGGATTTTACCAGGTCTGAATAGAAGAGGAGGACTGCCTCACATGCTGGGCTGACTGGACTTCCATTTAGGTGGTGAGTCCTTTTTTATTTGATGCATAATCTGTTAGGTGGATGCATTTTTTATTGGATGCATAATCTGTTAGATTTTCCCTGGTCCCACAAAATATCTTATGTCTCTGCCTTACCATCCATCAGAGAGCTGGATGTAAGAAGTGGTGGCAATCTGCTTGCATTCCTGTAGCGCTGCCAAAGCAGGTGTGCTGCTCTAAACATCCTCAATTGCTGCCAGACAATGTCTCTGCCTCGCAATAAGGGGTTCATCTAATGACAATACAGAAGATCTGTTAATAGGAGTCAAAGTTTTCAGGGTGTGGTTTCACACTAATACACCTAACGTAACATGAGCGCAGGTTGTCACAAAACAGTCAGTCTCGCTCTGCCCTGTCCATCCCTGCCTGCGTTTCCCCCGTTCCACTTGGATCATGTCTTGCAATTGTGCAGCAGCAGCTGCTGGCTCAGCATGCAGATGTGGCAACGCAACTACTACATCCAACAGAAGGAAAGCGTCGCGAGTGCATGGCCTGGGACAGGATAGAGAGCAGGATCATCCCTTTCAACAACAACGACAACTACCAATGGTTCGGTTAAATTTTTTGTCAGTTGTACTTTAGAGGGAGAGCCTACTGTCCCTAAATCAAAATAATCTAGTGATGTTTCAAAACTAAATTAAAGAGTTAAATGCGCCTTAGCTATGTGCAAACTCTACCTCTCAGTTTCCTATCGATAAAATGGGAATAATAATTCTCTTTGATCTCACAGCTGTTTTGTCGAGTTATCTCCATTAATTCCGAGGCACTCAAGGATGCTGGTGGGTATTTGTCTCTCACCAGCATTTCTACAGTACGTGTGCTTCTGTGCTTTTGTCCCTTCATTTTGTTATCTGAATACTTCATTTTGTTATCTGACTGATCTCTTAACGCAGATGTTTTTTCTTATGAAATTGTTACTAGGTAAATATAGACAATAACTTAAATCCACATAAGGTTCAAAAATCTTGGAGCTGAAGTAATAGCTTGCATATGGTAAATATAGCTTCTGCACTATCTCGGTCCGTATATGATAAAAATAGATATCCAAAAATTCTTGTGTGGAAATGATTCAGCGTGGGAAGCTCTTCTGTAAATTGTCCTCTTCATTTAATTTCTGTAGGAGCCGATACCTCTGTTTTCCCTCCTCGTTGGTACAGGCCTTTGTCTATTACAGTGTCAGCAAAAAGGAGTTTTAAAACAGTTATACCGCTCAGTTGTACACATTTCTTTCCCTGCCTGGGGACAGAGTCGTACAGACCACCCACAGTGCTGGGCACCCCTGTATTCACAACAAGGGTGACCACCCGTCTATTTACCACGTCGGGCGACACAGCCTTCCCCGGTGGGTGCCAGTGAGAGTGCAGTCGCCTGGTAAAGAGTGCAGTCCCCCTGGTAAAACTACACCCACTGGCAAATTCAGCAGGAGATGTAATTTTTTCTGTAAGAGAATTGCTCTAAGAGCTATATGCCCCATTACAGTAAGGCATGCTTTTTTCTTATCACTTTGCCATTTCTACTTGGATTATACTTAAAAAGACATTTCTGATAAGCTAGAGCTGTTAAAAAGCCACCTAATTTTTCTAAATTAATCAAGAACGTGGACAAAAAATGAATGATTCTAGAAAGTACAGTTACACTGTGCCATCATGAATAGGCAACTGCTTATTTTATTTAGAGTAATGCTTTCCAGTTTCTGTTGCCTTTCTGAGAGGGAGTATTATTTTCAATGAGAAACTCACTGTGCACCAAGACTGAATTAATACTTCATATAGGTTTTTTACATTTCCTTTAGCTAAGATTTCCTTATCAGCTCAGCCTAAGACAAGGGCATGTCTGTAGCACTTCCTAAATGTCTTTGCCATGAATGGATTTATAGCCTTCATAATTTTACTATGTATTATGAGGCAAATATTACATATGAATGCAAATTATACATCTATACTTCATTATGGATTAAATATTGTCCAAACCCTCCACTGAATTTAGGATACTTTTTTGAACACACACCTATAGAACATTCATTTTTTCAGTGTAGCGCAACATAAACTATCTGTCTCATTTTTATGGGTGGCATTAGAAGTTAGGAGTCATAAACTTGGAGAAACTCAAAGCTAGAAATCTGAGATAATTTAGAAGGCATTCAGTGTTTTCATGTCAAAGAAGACTGTATGACTGAAAATCTCTTTCTCATGCTTAAGGAAAGCTAACAAATTCCAGACATTTGGGAGAGTCCTACAAAGGAAGGATTTTTGGCTTCTACTTTCAGCATATTTCACATTTTTAGGCAAGCTTACAGCAGTTTTTCAACCACTGAAAATGGCCATAGTCTCACACCATTTGCACTTTTTTCGTAAACTTTCCTTTTGTCACCATTTACACTGACAAGAGGTAAAATGTGGCTACCTGTTTCTCAGGTAGAGGCAGGTATTCTGGTCTTTGAAAACCAGAACTTGCTGTTAGGGATAAACATTTAAGTACTGGAATGCTTCACAGAAGGCATGGCAAAACAACAGTTTTGTACTCCAACCTTTAAGACGCAAATCATGTAACAGGCACATAGACCACCTTGTGGTTTTTTTTCCTCTGTAGAAACATTAGAAAGGTCTTTTGAGCTCATTCATTCGTTATCCCCTTTGACTGCTGCGTTAGGCTACAAAATGCAAGCTTTCTTTCCTTCAAACAAAACAAACAATAAAGGTGCAGATCCTCAGCTGTATTAAGGTCTAATTGTGGTGATAGTTGCAGGTTTACAGGTTCCAGTGTTAATCATTATGTACGTGCACATTTAGTGCTTTCTCATATTACTTTCCCTGTCTTTACCTTGCCTGGGGAATGCCTGCTGTTACCAAGAAGTGACAATGAAAAGTGTAGAGCCAGGAAATAAAGGACAGTTTTGTGCCAAGGATTTTTTATGGACTTCACTTCCCAGAGAAGTCTACTGCTCTGAAATAGGGTGACACTAAAGTGTTATACGATGCTTTTTTAGCTTTTGTCACTTTGGAAGCAGCTAAAGGTAAGCCAGTAAGAGCCCAGTGTCCATGCAAGGGAGTTATGTCAGTGTAACAATGTAACTGAGAAAATCATTCATGAAAAGATAACACATATTTCTATAGTTGGGGAAATAACTCTCAAAACATAAATGGACTGTAAATATGAACTGTAAGTAATGTCAATCTGGGGCTGTGGCTCCACAACCACTGTACTGGATTTTGAACAATTAGCCAAAACATGATGCTGAGTGTCTGCTGTCTTTATGCTTCTACGCCAGTTTTGCCTGACAGCAAAAAGAGAAAACATACAGATCCAAGATAAAGCCAGTTAACCCATCCACTTGTTAGGACCAAAGCTGAACTGGGAATGTAGCTTTGTAGTGATTTACTGCTTCATACCATACTGCAGTTGCATTTTTAATGCTACACTTAATGCATTAAAACCAGCCTTAGCATCAACATACTTAGACGGAAAGGTATAAACTGACTTCAAGCTCAACAGTTTTCATTCCTTCCACTCCTAAGGGTCACTCACAAGAAAAGCGAGCACCAACTGTATTGCATATTCCAAACAGTACAATGAGTTGCAAATGACAGCTGCGCTCCTCTAAGAAGCAGTGTCAGAAAACAAGCTTCAGGCCTAAAGTATAGTATCATTATTGTCCGTGGGGATGTTAGATGGTGTCTGCACCAATTTTTTAGGTTGCATTTCCACTGTTAACTTTGGTTAAAATTTCCCAGACCCAGTTCCCCCTTACACTGCTTTAAAACATTTTTTACTTGATATGAATGGAGGTTGTTAGTTTTGACATTAGTACAATAGCTGAAGAATCTCTCTGCTGCTGTCTTTCCGAAGTATGCTGTGTCTGTCTGCAACTGGTTTCATATCTGAATAAGGTGCGAATTCTTAAAGGTGGGGGAAGGATCTATTTTCCAAGGCACCTAGAGGCTTTTCAAGGTGAAACATACTATCTACACTTTAAATTATTACTATCAAATTTGGAGAGGAATTCAATTTCCTTTAAGCATTTCCAAAACACTTGTCATGTGATACCCATGTTCCAGGAAAAACCTTGAGTAAGATATGCTGAAAAATAAACAGAACCATCTAATTTGTTCTATTTGGGCTTATAAGTAGTAGTCAATCCACATTGGTATATGAATATTTGCTTTGTATGCGTATGCCATCAATGGAAGGAAGATGTTTCTACCCACTGTTCAGCCTCATTATCTAACAAACTGAACAGGTAAAGTATATACAACCCCAAGAACCAAATACTTTCAGATATAAACTATAATGAACAGCAGATGATGGCCACTTCATATCACTACTTGCACTACAAGGTAAATTAAATTCCCCAAGCTAAGCTTCTCCCTTGTATTAATTACTTTGTTACACCACACCAATTCCTCAGTTGGAAGCATCAGGCTTCCTGTGGGTGGGTCCTTGATTTGCCGAAATTACTTTCCACAAAAATAACCTTCAGCACCTTCGTCTAGCTGATATTGTGGTCATGGCTAGGTAAACAGGAATGACAGCCACCGTATTTCGTGACAGAGCAAACCCAGAGGAAATCCCTTTCCTCAACGGCAATTTAAAACTCTCTTTGAAACATAAAGAGGAGTGGGTGTAACAATCCTGTTTCATGTCCATGATTGATGGGCAAATTAAAACATTCACATTTCAATTCTTATCTCTGATACCATAACACAGTTCTCAAAAGCATAGGATATATCGTCAGATCTAAATACTAAACCGTTCCTATCATAAAATACAGGAAAATGTATAGCAGTGTATGTTCCCAGCAAGCAGCGTGTAAACACACAAAGGTTTAACTTGCTTGTTTAAAGACCATGCAGTCTTAAACTCAGTCCTCCTTGCCCAGCAGGGACACACTTGGGAAATTTCTGAAGTCAGCTCAATAAAACGACTATGCACCTTTCAAATTTTGCAATGCTATGGAAGCGATTCCATTTTTTTCTTAACGTATAAGCCATCACGACGGCAGCAGTTAGATTAAGAGATTAGCTACCAATTTCGCGGTTGGATTTCTTCTGTAGCCTGATAGCTAACGTATGGGGTTAAGCACTTGGCTAGCGATAGCAGCACGTTGGGTTACCCTGGGTGGAAACTCCTGTATTTGCGAGGCAGTCGCCTCAGCAAACCGAAGAAAAGCCCGCGGCAAGCTCTGCGAGCTGATCGCGCCAAGGAAGCCGGCGCCTGAGGAGCAGCGGCGGGGACGGAGCCGGCGGCAGATGTCACAGCAGGTCACAGGGATCACAGCAGGTTACAGGGAGCTTCTGAACCACCGCTCCCCCCGACGCCGGGCCTGAACCGCCACCCCAGCGGGGGGCTCCCGCCAGAAGAAAACAGCCTGCCGCTTCCTTATCGCCAAAAAGGGCGGCGGGGAGACCCCGGGCAGACCCCGGCGGTAGCGTTAAAGAGATCAGCGCTGTTGCGAAGGGCCCGCCTCAGCGGGCGGGGGACGGGCGCTGGCAGCCACCGCCTGAGGCAGCGCCACCTCCCGCCTCCCCCGCGCGCGCGAAGCGCCGCCCCCCGCGCCTCTCCCGCCTGAGCCGAATTTAAACTGCGTTACTATCCCTCGCGCAAAGCACTAACGCTGGTGGGTCCCGCGCGCCTCTCCCCTTTCCGCCCGACAGCCAATAGTAGGGCCGCTTCGTTCTCCTCTCCGCCAATCGGGGCGCGGTTTATTGCTGGCTGGGAGAAGCGCTCGGTGTGCGCGCCCGCCTGCTGTGGAGCTGGGTCCCTGGCGCGGGGCAGGCGAGTCCTCCTCCTCCTCCTCCTCCTCCTCCTCCTCCTCCTCCTCCTCCTCCTCTTCTTCCCCCGCCCCTTCTCCCCGCGCTTTGTTGGTGCCTCTCCCGGGAGGGCGGCGGCGGCGGCCGGCGGCGATGCCCGAGTTCCTGGCGGATCCGTCGGTGCTGACCAAGGAGAAGCTGAAGAGCGAGCTGATCGCTAACAATGTGAGCCTGCCGGGCGGCGAGCAGCGCAAGGACGTGTATGTGCAGCTCTACCTGCAGCACCTCACTGCCCGCAACCCGCCCGCCGCCGCGCAGCCCGACTTCTCCAGCGACGAGGAGCGGGAGCCCACGCCTCTCGGCGCCAGGAACCGCGGCGCTGCTGCCGGGCGGGTGAGTACTGCCGTCCCTCTCCCCGCCAAGATCCTGGCCCCCGCCCGCGCTTCCCCGGTTTCCCGGCGGCCTCGGGCTCGCTTTCCCGCCCGAATGCGTCCGTCCGCCTGCGTCCGCCGGCCGCGGCTCCCCGTACGTCCTCCCGCGTGGGGCCGGGGACGGCTCCGCCTCGCCTTACTTGAGGCGCGGCCCGGCTCGGCTGAGGGCGCGATCGTGCCCGGCGGGAACGGTCCCTGTCGCCTGGGGCGGAGGGGCCGGAGCGCGCTGCCAGACGGCCGCCCCGGGAGGCGAACTAGGACCCGCGGTGTCGGTGCTGGGCAGCCGCCGGCTTCCCCTCCAGGTCGCGTCCCGCGTGTGCGCTTCTCGGTGGCGGCGGCTCCGGAGCGGGTCGGCCGTGGGGCGCGCCGGGCGGGGGACCCCTCCAGCCGGGGAGGGGCAGCGCGATCGCGTGTGGAGCGTGGACACCCCGCCCCCCGACTGTAAGTTGGGAAGCTTTTACTTTGATTTGGCGGGCGGTCTCATAAGTAAAATATCTAGGTGTTGGAGGAATAAAGCAAGAGAAAGTCTGCGCGAGGCTGCAACTTTGGAAAGAAGACTCCCATCAGCTGTCTCAGCTGTACTGAGACAATGCTATTCTGTGTAAATACCTCCAGATGAAAGGATGAAGCTGTGAAGGAACAGCTTGTTTGTTTTGTTTAATGAAGTGGACTGTTTAGTGCAAAGAGGGTCTGCTTAATGTAGCTGTCTCTCTCGTACCTCTAAGCATATGTTTTATAGCAAAGCGCCTCTGCTGCATGTTCAGTTGGTCCACTGTTACTTGCTTTCTTAGGCATACTTTCTTTTATCTTGTAAGGAAAGGCGGGGCGGGGAGAGCTGATGCCACTTGGAATTTTCCCCTTTTGGAAAAATTTGATTTCCTTTTTAATTTTTAATAAGTGCTCTGTAAATTTCCGTATATTGAGAAAGCAATCTTCTCATAATTCTAACCTGTCTTGTCTCGCATAAAGGCTTGTATAATGGTTGCCAGCTACTGGAGTTATAATGTGTGTGATATTACAAGTATTTAATGATAGTATCTGAAATACTATCTTTCATAGCTCATTTGTAAAGAGTGCAGAGAAACGGACTCCTTTGAACGTCTTTCATACTCTAATCTGTAAAAACCCCAACAAACAGTTCTTAAATTAAGAAACTGAAAACTGCAACTAAAAGAGGAAGAGATTTCTAACCAAATTATTCACCTCTTTTTAACATCTGTCTAATTCAACTACTTAACTGGCATTCACTGGAGAAACTTTACAGTGAACTAGACACTTCTCTGACTTACAGTGGTCTGTCTGTAGCATTCGTAAAGTGCTTTTGAGTAAAATAGGATGAGCTTGAATCTGACGTGTTTCACACTTGTAGGAGAAGGAAAGTATCATAACTGCTGAAGTTCCTAAATCTGATTTTTCCTTTCCTTTCCTCAGTGTTTAAGCTTAAACAATTATGGGTGATTTTTTTTTATGTTTACAGAATGGGTGGTACTCTTACACTTCTGTTAACAATGTCTGGAAGGCTCTCTGCTATTTCTGCTAGTCTTGTGTGTTAATATCAGAGGAGTGTATCATCATAACTTCCAAAACTTCAGCGAATATTCTGACAGTTGCTTGGATTTGGGTCTATTGCATCATGTCCGCCCCCCCCTCCCCTCCCGCCCCTGCCCCAAAAAAAAAAAAACAACAAAAACAAACAAAAAACAAACAAAAAACCCCCCCACCAAACCAGACTGGGTTGATGTATGCTTGTTGTCCGCTTAGTACAGCTTAGGTAGTTCTGAAACTGCTTGTAGCTTGAGTAGCTGTTGTCCCTGTTAATGCCTAGTGGCATAAAGGTGTTTCTCTGATCTGCGCTCCTTCCAAAAGAGTAATGTACCAGTCTCCAGAGTGACTTGCCCCCAAAACAGTTGGAAGGGAGAGGCAGAGTGAAGGAACTCTGACATCCAGGGGAATGAGATTCTGGTATGGAAAAAAGCGAAATACCTTGATAAGATTAAGAGAGGACAGGAAGGAAAGCACTCAAACCTCTGAAGGAGAAGAAACTAGAAATAAGGGGCAAAGGGAGGAAGCTGGGACCGCAAGGCATTGCGGAAAGGAGGAATAAAATAAAGGAATCCCATACTTTCTGTACGTCACTTTATAGGCTCCGGAAACAAAGGTGGATTGGCAACCTCTGTCTTTTACTCTTCTGTGTAACTTCATTGTTTTATCTTAAGTATTTCTTTTATGTGTATGTTTAAAAGGACCAGAAAACAATTTGCACTGGGTGCATAAAAGTACTGTATAACATGTACTGGTATAATAATATGGCTCTTCTCTGTTGTTAGGTGGAGATCAGAGTAACAAAATTGCAATGCTTTATTAGTTCTGTTTTTATGTATATTACAGGTCTTAGAAATTGTAGTATTGGTTTGTGTACGTTGGGGGGGGATGTAAACCAGCTGTTTCAAACTTCTAGGCAATCAACTACTTCGTGTTTCTGGAATGCCAAAATACTTTACTATATTACAAAGGTACCTTCTGTGGGATTAAAAAATTCAGACTGCTCTATTCTGTGTTTCCTGTATCGCTCTACAAATTTGAATACTGCTTAACTTGAAAACTGCAAAAAGTCTCTTCAATCCAGATGACTCAGTCAAGGCTAGTATTAACTTGTTAAAACACTTGAAAGAGCACTTACCTAGGTTTGCATTTTGGAGGGTTCTGTCCCACTGTGCTTTTTGCCGTTCCTTATTTTTTGGTATTTCTTTCGATATAGTTTAATATTATATGATTCTTTAAAAAAAAAAAAAAAACCCACACCTTTTTTGGGGCATGATTTGGGAATGAAGACTCACTCCCACTGCTGGGATGGATGAATGAGTGCTGGATGCATAGAGGGCCAGAATCGGGCCAGAATCATTCTTGGAGCAAAGAAATGGGTACTTCTGAATAGAGAAGAGCAACACAAGCGAGGGACATAATCTCTTTCTTCTTAAGTTTGTGCTTATTCAGTAGTAATACCAACACAGCAGCTGTGAGTGCTTAACTTTGTGTATGTGCGCCTGCCTGCTGAAGTCCAAATGCCCCAAGTGGGCAATCATCTCGGTTGCTCAAGTCCTCTGAAAGGATTGGGGTCAGAGTCAGAAAGCAGTGTGTCCTTACATTATGGGCATAGGCTATCAATAGGTGCAAAACATATTGTTTAATATGGCTTTTAGCGTGGAAAAAATGGATTGTAATCGGGATGCCATGTTGGCCTGAGTAGGGGTGCTCCTGACTTGTCAGTGGCTGGAGGGATTTACGGGTCACTGAGCCTTCCCCCATCCCGCTCCGGGCGGGGCTGCCCGGCGTGGCCGCCAGGGGGCGCTCCGCCCCCCCCGAGGCGCTGCTGCCTCGGCATCCTCTGGGTAGGGAGGGGGAGAGGTTGGGGGGCTCGGTTTGAGGGGGAAGTAGTGGGTACTTCTGTTATGTTTGAATCGGTACCTTGCTTGATCTGTCAGCTGACTTATGGGTGCTGAAGGGGAGGGAGAGCAGTGTTTTTCTTGAAATGAGTATGACAGACAAGTTCAAAAGAGTATACTCTGAATATCCATGTCACAGTCATTGAAAAGACAAAGCTAAACCAGGTCTCCTGATACTGACAGTTAATGTTTTGACATTGCTGTAGTCATTAGTAATTTTAAACTGTCTACACTGTCATTTTAGTGTTCTTTTTTCTAAGTTCTGGGCATTTGATAATGCATTTAGGTGCACATCTTCTATTGATAAGAGCTGTGCAGGAATGAGACAAAACCCCATAGTTTTAATTCTACTACAAATTATGTCTTTTAAATCCATCACTCTTCCAGCACAGCTCTATCAATACTACATCCAACCCATATGTCTCTGAGAACAAATAACAACCTTAATATGCTAAATATGTGATGTAAAGTCAATGTATTGTGAGACAAGTGTCATGCATCCATACTGATGCTGCTGCTGTTTCATTAATATTCATGTGGGTTTATTTTGACCTGTTTTTTATTCTGATATGGTAGTGAACATACAGATGATTAACATGCATTTACGAGCAGATCAAAACTTACAGGGGATTTGTTCTGACCACATTGTTTTCAGGCCCTGAAACCATCATGCTTTGGAATAGCACTCTTTAGGCAGTTAGCATTTTTTTGGCACCTAAAGTTAAACTGTTTTACTGTAGTAAGATCTTACTTCCCCTCAGTGAAACGCAGAGAGCATTTTTATGCTTTGTAATGTGATACAGCAATGCCCCCTCCTATGGCATAAAGTGCAGTCTGCTTTGTAGAAGATTACTTCAAATGCTGTCAAATACATAAAATTCACTAAATCAAAGTAAGATTAAATGTTAGTCCAAATATTTTTTTTAAGAGCTTTCCTGTGAAATATTTGAAAGTATCATTGTAAATATGGCCAGCTCTCTAGATGTAATACTTCTCATTTTTGGGGGGAGGTGGGGGACTCACTTTGGCTATATACTCTTGCCAGGAGAGGAAAAGCTTTTAAAATCATGCTTGTTTGGGCCTCAGTCTGAAAATACTGTCTGGAGGAACCAGCATCTCCAGCTCTACTAATGTTTTTGAGCAACTTTTTTTTCCTAAGCCTATTTAGCGTAGTGGTATGTGAGGACAGTGACTGGTATGTGAGACACCTTTTTGCTGTAGGGGGCACTATCTGCATCTGGATGCTCCTGGTTAGTTATGGGCTGAACATCAGGACAGATAGCTCAGAGGAAAAATAAGTATGAAATAGCGATTTTGCCTCTTTAGGAGCATTTTTTTAAAGCACATACCAAAAATATCATCTTGACACTGTTGCAAACAGGAGCTGTTCAGAGCTCAGAATGTGTAGGTTTTTATGAATTAGCTTATTGGTGCATTTCATGTCCTGGAACAATCTCTTCTAAAACACTGAATGATATTTTTGACCTTTAAAGTGGTGATTTGAAAAAAGATCAGTCAGATGTCTCCTCAGTTCTGTTAATGAAGGTATAATGAGAGCATCTGGACCTGAAGGGCCTGTTTGAAAGGTTGTTGAAGAGACCTATCAGGTAAAGATGGTTTTTGTTTTAATCAAGTAGCCAAGTAAATTAAGAGCTAGCTTCAGCTCTTTATGGTCAGAATGGTGTGTTAGTGATAATATCTGTAGCTGAGGTAACTGTATGGTTTCAACCCCTTCCCTACTGGAACAGGGAAGGTAGTAGTAAAACTGGTAGTTTATGAAGATTAGGAATGTGGAAGGTGAAACTGCATGCCTGGATAGGTGAGAGAATGTAAAGCATGTAGAATGATAGAATCATGTAGGTTGGAAAAGACCTTTAAGAGCATCGAGTCCAACCGTAAACCTAACACTGTCAAGTCCACCACTAAACCATGTCCCTAAGTGCCACATCTATACATGCTACCCGATGAAGGAAGAGAATCTATTCAGTGTTTTCCCATGTGGCTGTATCTCTTAATTATGATGTGCTGTACAAATGTGACCCAGAATACAGATTAACACCTTTGTGGCCTTTTAAAAGGCACTCATCTGCTGTCTGAGTGACAGCTGTGGGCAGTAGGGGTGAGGTGACTGAGTCATTCCTGCTGCAGTGAGAGGTCCTGCCATGCTGTTCTGCACATTCAGACTGTCTGTGGTTCTAGACTTATGAACTAGGGAGACGTGCTTGTTAGAGTGCTGATGTAATAACGGTGGTTATATTTAAATAAAATAATCCTGTTGAAGTAACTTGTGTCTAGCAGTGCATGTCAGTTGTTCAGCAGGGACACGTACACAAGCCAGATCTCCAGGTCAGCATTCAGTTGATTGAGCCATGAGACATCTGTTAGTTTGATTTCTTGATTTGTTTTTTGTTGTGAACTTTTACTCTTTCACTTAGGTTCTCTGGAAACAACTCTTCATTATGCAGCATTCGTCTGTTTTCAGAGTGGGTACATTCCCTTCACTGAGTAACATGGAATTTAGTGTCTGGGGGGATGAGGGGGTGGAAGGGTTAAGTCGTCTCTAATCTTATAATTTAGGACTGTTACCGTACATAGGCTTGGAAATTCTAAGCCTGGCACTTACAAACTAAAAGGTAGAGAATTCTTAAAGTTGAGTGTATCAGTATCTCTGAATTACTGCTGCATAATTTCCTTTCCATTGTTTATTTTGTCTGTCCTGTAGCTTTTGGTAAATATTGTCTTGAGGCATTTGAGGTTAAAAAATTCAGTAGGACTTGGTTTAAAAAAAAAATTTTACTGCAGGAAATGTTTGTGTGTGATAGAATAAAAAGGGCAAGGGGAATAGAGACCTCTGTATTTCATAGTTTAAGTTTATTATTGAGACCTGGCATGTGCAGTTCCTTATCTTCCCCTCCTGTAAGAGAAATACAGTTATTTGTTACCAGAGAGGACACTGTACAAACTGGAGAATTAAAGAGCATTCTGTTGGCATGATTTGGGCTTCCTTAGCCTGTCTTAACCTCATTCAGAGAAATAGTAAAGAAGCCCTGAGCCTTTCTGCTTCTAGTGATGAAGCTGCACCTGTTTGGGATTAAAGTCCTTGAATATCCTAATGTGGTGCCATTTAACTTGGGATTTGAAAATGCTTTTTTTGTTGATGTCCCATAGTTGTCTCTTATATTCTTTAAGATGTTATTTATGCTTGTGTTTGGTAGAGTAGTGCTAGAACTCATAAAGGTAGCTGTAAAGTTTGTCTGATAAACTGGTCTGTGGCTGTTGGATTTCTATTCAGCAGGAATGCCAAAGATGAGGTAAGGGATAGCTACCAGGTCTGAATTCTCATCACTTGCTCCTCTCATTAGTGAAAGAAGGTGAAAGCTTTTTGCTTTGGAGAGATGACACTTGAGAAGATGAACTTCTCTTGTGCTCTTCTTTCCTGTGGCCCTAGAACTGAGACTGTGTGGGATCACCATGCTTATAATTCACTTCAGTACTTGTTTCAAGGGTTGGGTCCTAGTTAATCTGAAACTGAGCCTGACAGATACCACTACCAAATTGGTAGTATCTGTCACACTCTTTGGTATGAACAACTCTCTCAAGTGAAGTGTGCAAATCCTCTTCCATCTTCTGTTTTTCTAGTCATTACCATTTTCTAGAATATATTTTTTAATGCTAGCTCTGGATGGAATTAGAAGATCTTTAGATAAGGATTTATTGGTCTGGGTGTACCGTTGCAAGAATATTTACATTATGTGCGAAGTGGTCAGCTGCTCTGCCTTACTTCAGCAAATCCTGGAGTTCACCACAATTTCGTTTTAAGCACTTCACCTCTGCAACACAGTAAGCCAACTTTAATTTTACTCATGGTCACCAGACCAGGAAATGTGGGTGTGTTTTTTTGTTTTGTTTTAATTTTCAGTGATAAATTTCAAAGCTAGCTCTTGTGATCTGTCTGATAGGGTAGTCCCATGGATAAGTTGTGGTGATGCACAGGAAGTGTAGTGGTGTTTTATGCTGTAATAGTAGTGGTAATTGAAGCTAATGTTGTTGCTGAGGTTAATGCTGTCATATCACAGCCAAGGTGTGAGAGAAATTATTCTTTTCTGCCTTATGCTTCTAGGGACTGATCTTATGGTCCAGTGAGTGGTTAAATGGCAGCTTTCTACTTGTACAAGTGAAGTAATTTGCTTCTGCTTTAAGGAGAATAGGTATTCAAAAGTAAAAGTTGAAGACCTCACAGAACACAAGGTAATCAATGTGTCTGGTCCTATTACTGAAGAACACAGATTACCTTCAACTTTTCATCCCCTCCCTGCCCTTTTTCTCTGCTGAAACTGACTATTCTGATGGTCTCAATGTGTGGTAATACTGCAGGAAAAAGTGAAATGGTACTTGGAAGAAAAAAAACCCTCAAAGATACTATGAGATATGTGAGTTTACTTGCATTAGAGGACTGTATTACTTACTAGGTGCAGTTAGATTTCTGGTAGTTAAGATTTCAGTAAAATGTCTAGTAGAATGCTGAGTAGTTCTTCTGGTGTATATTGTTATAGTCTCTTCTGTGGCCTCTAAGTGACACAAAGGCAGAGATACGTTAAGTTTCCAGTTGGAATGTTGATTTCCTGCACCATGGTAGTTGTTTTCTTCTGAAATATGGAAGTGGCATCTTAGTTAATCTGCTTGGTGATGTGTGCAAACACCAGAGCTGTCAATAGTCTAAACAGATTCCAACAAGAAAACCCAGCATGCGTTTTGGAATTCTTTTCCACTGTTTGGACAGTTCAGTAGTCCAGAAAAAAATGCACTGAATATGAAGTTCTTGTTAATGTGATGCTTAACCTGAAATAGTGTTACGACCAACACATTCAAAAATAAACACAAGTCTCCTATAGCTGCAGGTTGGTGTCTTTTTGTGTACTAGATAAGTAGGCTCAGTTGCTTCAAAAACTAATTAGGTTTTTATGTGATAAAGGAATGGAATGATTGATAAAGTGAGTTGTAAATCTGTCATTAGTCAAATCTGCCACTTTAGTGATCCCATCCTTTCTTCAGACTACTTGGAGTCTATTTCTTAGAATTAAGAAATAGCATGAGTTCTTGGAGATTCTGTTGCTTTTCAACAGCTGATTTTAAGTTCATTGTGCTGGGTTTTTCACAATCCAGGAGTTAGAGGAAAATCTAGTTTAATCAGGGAGTCAGTTATATTTGAGAGAACCTCATACAGTCCCTCTATAGCTTTTAAATATCAAGACACTTGAGGCAAAACCAAGCTTGCGTGCAAACCAATATTGAACTGGCATTAATGGCTACCTAGATACTGTTGACTCATGTCAGTCATCTTATAGTCTTTTAGTGCTATCTTACTAAAGACAGCAAGAAAAAACCTGTTAATTGTGACTGAGTGTTATAACATATTCATACTTGGAATTTTAGTCTTTGGTAAGTACCAGAAAACCCAGATAGGCCCTCTGGGCAACCAAGTTGAGAAACATTTTAAGTGTAGAAGTTGTATCTGTTTATATCCTACAAATTTGAGATACAAATATGACTTATTCCAAAGCAGTATCAAGATCTTTCTTAGTTGAGAGCAAGCAGATCTTAAGCATATTTTTTCTGTCTTACCTCCTCACTCTCTTGCAGATCTTGGAGCTTGAAATGTCTATTGTAGTAACAAAGGCTTCCCAAGTTGAACAAATGTTATGATCACTCTGTTTGGATATAGCGGAAACTGCTAATTTAGGAGTAGCATCTTGGCAGATTATTTTGATAACCATCTGTATGTGGTAGTGGTGTGTTGCCAACTGTTCAAGTAGTGTTGCCAGAGTTGGGTTTAGGATTTGTTAGAGCTACAGTAGCAGCGGCCTGAGCAGACAGGCAGGATTTTGAAAATGTAAGGGTGTTTCTGGTTTTGCCTTTCCTGCACTCGCTTTGTAACATCATGTAATCTTACTGAACACCAGGATAAGTGGGAATGGGGATTTTGGGAACTTGGTTCAGAGGGTGTGGGTACTGAAGAACTTCTTCCATATAATTAGAGGAAGAAGTATTGACCTACTAGGTAGAAGAATAATGTGAAGCAATGCCAATGGAACATATATATTTGTAGCTCAGAGTAGTGATAGTGAAACAGCTAGAAGCTTACCTCTCCAGTCACAGGAAAGAAATCCTCTCCTCTTGTATACTTGAACTTCAAATTAAAACACAGGATCAGAATAATGAGCAAGAATTTTTTTTAACGTAGAGGTGGCTTGTAATAGGTATTTCCTTATATAAGTAGGGAACTTGTGCATGTTTGTTTAGTAGGTGTAAATGTTTGAAGTGTTTCACATAGGCTTTACTGTGGGAAGGATGGGGAGAATATAATCACTTTTCTGATTTTGTATGTTTAGGACTCTCCTATCTTCCTGTTCCCTTAGAAGAAAAAGATGTGTTCTGTATTAACTGGAAACACTGTCTCTTGTTCCTCCCTTGTAAACTCACAGAAAGCCACGAAGAAAACTGACAAACCCAGGCCAGAGGAGAAGGATGACCTAGATATAACAGAGATGAGTAATGAAGATCTCCAAGAGCAACTTGTGAAGTACGGACTAAATCCTGGCCCGATTGTAGGTAGGTCAACTGAACTAGCAAATATTCACCTGTTCAACATATTTCTCGCTAAACCTCAGTTCTGAGTGCTCTAAGCTTCTCTAATACAGTTGCTTATTAAGTTTAGTACCAATACTGTTACAATCCTACTTCCCACTTAAGATGTTTTCATTGAACTGTTTACATTGAGAAGACTTGAAGCATTGTAGTGTAGGCAAGTCCACAGTTTGTTCCTCTTGTATTCTAGGCTAGCTGGAGATTTTCCAACTTCTGTTCTGAAGCTGTGTAACTGTTAGTTAAAGTTCAGTGCTGGGGTAATTAGGTCTTCTGATACAGAGGTTGAGATCTGGAGCCTGCTTAAATAGAAAATACATGTTACATAATAAGCTAATAGCATTGAGAGCAGAATGAGAACATGGAACTTTGGCTTCCCTAGAGCATTTCCCACTCACTGCATTGTGCAATAATGTGTTCCTCTGCTAACTTTTTTTCTGGCCACTTGAACCTAGCGTTCCATCCTGCAGGCTAACCTACCTCAGGAGGAGTCCTGACCCCAGCTTAATCTCCTGCCTTGGGCACTCATTTGTGATGTGGGATCAAAGCTCCTTGCCTTTCAGATTGTGCACTAGCCTAATGGCAAGGGACTTTGATTTCACAACTCTTCAAAAAAAGATGGTTGCCTGTAGAATGCTGAGCCTTCTGTGGAATGTTCTTGAAATCCTGGGTGGTTGGAAGTGTCAGTGATGGAGCCTGGAGTCCTGTGTGTATTCAAAGTCTTATGCATAATATTTTCTGTTAGCTGTTTCTGTATGCCTTCCCATTCAACCGATTCCTCTTGGATAGTACTCAAGTCTTCTGAAAAATTCAAGTACCTATGCAGTCCACTGGAAAGATGTTCACATGTGGTCTAAGTAAAAGCCCTAGTTCTTACAGGGTATGGACTCTGCTTATTGTGAGAGTCTGCCACTTCTTTTTGAGGGTGGCTTCCTCTTACCTGAGATCTTCTAAGGTTAGGCTTTTCTGCAGCTAACAGCTCAAGCACCAGTCACCTCTACAGATTTTTGCCAGCACAATCGAGATGTGGAAGTATGTGCTAGACGTGATACCTTTTAGTTTTAAACAGCTGTCCTCTTAGATCAAATGAGACAACCTGATGGCTAAATGCAACAAACAGGAAGTTCTGTTGTTGCTGCTTACTTGCCACACCTCTCATGCTTATTGGACTGAATTTGCCAACAGGGCAAAGGTTGAACTAAGGGGGAAGGGGTGTTAATTCCAAGGTAAAGCGATTAAGAGGATAATAGTGGAATCTGCATGGAAACTGTTGTCCTTGCAATATCAATCTCACTAAATTTTTTGTGAGGACATAACAATGTGTGTATTGTAGCACATGAAGCAAAACATCTAAGAAGCAGGTAAGCTCCATTTCCATAGATAAATGCTTATAACTTTCAGTGTGCTAACAGGTCTAAGTTTATCTTAAGAATTCTCTTAAACCAAAAAGTTAGAAGCCTTAGAGGTAGTTATATACCTAGAGATATATGCTTTGGGCCATACAGACAGATTAAAAAAAAAACCCAACATATGTTCAGAGATTCCCAGGGAATATATAACAGCCAAGTTCTAGCAATCAAGTCAGGAAAGATGAAAACTGTATCTTTAGCATGTATCCTTCCTTGTTATAGCTACTACTAGGAAACTTTATGAGAAAAAACTGTTGAAACTGATGGAGCAAGGTCCAGAACTGAAGGCACCTGTGCCTCTCCCAGTGATTTCTTCAACTGCTGAGAACTCCAGACAGAATGGAAATAATGATTCTGACCAGTACAGTGACAATGAAGAAGGTAAGACTTAAGTGTAACTTGCATGTGAACTATTCAAATTATACATCAGTAATACTTGCAGTAGAAGAAATATCTAAAGAGGACATGATCTTGCTGTTAGGTGAGGCTTTAAGATACTGCTGTAGACCATGTGAGTCATGTACTTGATCATGCAGTACTAGCACAGTGATCCAGGTGCCTGTTCTGGGAAAGGAGACTTTTTGCTACTAAACTGTTCCCTTTTGTCCATTTTCCCCAGATTGGAGCCTGTAAATCTGATAGGTAGGAGAACTGTGTATGAAGTGTTCCAGTGTTCTTTGCACTTCATCTTTAAATGCAAGTGCAGTTTTGTCTTACGTTGCTTACTGTAGTTATCTTTACTATGGGATAGTGTATGAATGTTTGTGTATTAAAATTCTGTACTTTTTTATGTTTAATGTCTCTCATGTACGACTCAATCCCTTTTATGCTCTGTTCCTTATGGGCTTAGTTTGGGGTGGGTTGATTGATTGGTCTTGGGTGTGGCTTTTGCGGTTTTAATATGAAGTTTATATCCAAAAAGTATAGGATTGGGGGAATTGGAACCTAAAACACAGAGTCATACATCTTACAAAAAGTAAAAAACAGTGTAGGCTTTAAAGAGTGTCTTGAATGGAATGTTAGAAGATGCTTATTTTGTGTGGTTTGGTTTTGGGGGTGTGGTGTTTTTTTTTTTTACAGGAACTTCCATGGAGATAGGACAGAAAGGGTTGAAATACAACTAGGAACTCAATGGATCTCCTTTGCATATTTGGGCTTGTTTTTGAACTTTAATCTCTTGCACTTTCATGTGGGGGGGGGATATGTTAGAGATTTATTTATTTTTAGGACAGCCAAGAGCCCAGTCACAACTGACAGCTATCTCCTTATACTTACACGTTTCATCTAATTACCAAACTGTTCAAACACTGGGGAGGAAAAAAAACAAAACAGACACTCCCTCCTGCAAAAAAAATTTCTGTAAATAAACTCTAAATATGTTGGTGTGATGCTATTAGAATTTTTAGAAAGGGGGTGGAAATAATACATCCTCTTACTGGTAAGATGACTGATAACCACTCGCCCTTCTTCTGCATCAAAAAGGAGCTTTATATAAAAGGACCTATTTTAAAGGAAATGAAACTAACAGCCTAAACAATGTTGAAAAGCTTCAATACTCTTACTACAGTCAATAGTATAATGGTACTTCGGTTAAAGTAATTGCAACTTGATACCAGTTTCTAAATGGAACTGCTGGATTGGTCAAAGCTTATCTGAAAATGTAGGATTTTTAGGACAAAACTGAAATACTTGGGTCAGAGTTTTAAAATAACTTTTAAGGTTATTCTTCAAAAGTCTTTGTTCTTCTATATTCAATGGAGAAACTTACCTGTATCTCACAACTTTTTAAGGAAATGGTAACTCATAACAGAGTTATGTTGCCTCTTATGGTTTAAACTAGTACAACAACCAGTAGTATTATAGAAACTAGTTATATTAAAACTGGTTACAGATCCGGAGACTGAGCTGAGGCTTGAGAAGAGAGAACCATTGAAAGCCAGGACAAAGACTCCAGTAGCACTCAAACAAAGAAGAGTTGTTGAACACAACCAGGTATGTTTAATTTAGTGGCATCTGGAATAGCTACTAACTGCAGGTGATGTGCTCACTAAACACCTTACTACTTCTGACATAATCACATTTGACTAAGTGGGCTATGCTGTTTTTAAAGTTTTTTCAGAAAGCCTGTTCTAACACAGCATGAAAATCTTGTGAATTAACTATAGCTGCTGTTTTTAGCCTGTCTGGTAACAGTCAAAATTATGGTCTGCTAAAGGCTGTTTGCTTGACTTGCCAGCTGCTGTAGCATCTCTTAGAGGAAGGTGATAGGCAACCTTAACATGTTTAGTCTTGGAAACCTGACACGTTTTTAAGTCAGATGGGCTGATGTCATCCTGTTGGATGTTTGTAAACAACTTGATTCAATAAAAGAAGCAGTTTCTCAAAAAAAAAAGTTTGGAAGAAAGTTGTTTTTAGGTTTTTTGTGGGTTTTTTAGAAATGTTTTTAAATACATATACATCATTTCTATCTATCTGGTTTGATATCTATAGATATATGTATGCATTTTAAAAACATCTGTTCAATGACTGTGATTTAAATATAATACATGAAGTAATGTACTTCTGTATATACCTATTTATATATATACAAGTTGTGTATGTGTGTACACATGCACTAGCTATCTATGTAATTTTTTTTCCCCCTCAACTATGCTTGTAGCAGCAGTACTAGAGTTAGACATCAATTTGTTGGCAAGCTTCTCCTAAGAAGAAAAATAATAACAAGTTTAAATCTTGTTGTATGTACCACTTGTCCTTTACTTATAAATAATATTAGTTCTATTATCTTGGTGAAAGAGGGATTTTACAGAAGCACCTCAGGTTTTCAAACTGCTGGCTGAATACTGGATTCGGTAGTTGATGGCTGATCTGTCCTTGTGATGTGACAGTGTCACTAAATATCCTGTTCCCCAGCTTAGGTTACTTAGGATCTTTACAGTGTTAATTCATCTGACCAATAAGGAGTGGAGATGTGCTACAGTAAAGGACTTGTATAGAAAACACTCAGTAACTCAAAATCTGACCTGTTAATAGCTTGATGTATTTTAGCAGATCCATGACTTTTCTCGCTACTTGTAGTATCGTAAATGCTAGATACTTCCCATTATTCAGATAGTGTGTATGTATGTATAAACATGCTTTTGCTGTCTCTTAAAGCAGGTAACACGCTGCTATGTGAGCTTGGGTAATACAACACAGTTACGGAGACCCATAACTAGTTCTGCTTATTTTTAATTGGATTTTTAGGGTACAAGCTGAATAGATTTCACTTCTACAAATCAAAACACACACATCGTTCAACACACAAAATATTCCTTAATTTATTCAGGCAACTTCTGCTCATGATGGTCTTTATAATGGTAATCTGAATCTTGAGGTTCTTGTGTTTTAAGGATTACTTTTTTCTAAATTGCTATTCACCCAGAAATCCCTGCCAGCCTTAGTGTAATAGAGGTATTTAATTCAGCTATCAACAAACAAAGCTTCCTAGTCTTCAGGAACCCACTTACAGAATAAAAGGGAAGAGATACAGTAATGTATTTTTGTGGCATTTTTAAGTGATGAGTGCTTACTCCAATTTCTTGTCATCCAATTTAACTGTAATAACATTAGGTCATTACTGTGTTTTGTCTTGCAATCTTTTACATGTGTAGTATAGATGCAATATTTTGCAACTTGCATATTTTAATTACCAGTAGTTAATCAAAGGAATATCACTTGATTGATCGAAAAATTATCTAATTTCAAAATGATGCCAAATTCTTCAGGAACTCTAACTCTCTAGCTTGTTAAACCTTTTACCTTTCAACTCCTGACTGCTGTGTTTTTTAAAAAACAAAACAAAAATCCCCAACCAGCAAAAACAAAACAAACAAAAACCCAAAAAACCGCCAACAAAAATCTACAGCTGCTTGAAGCCAAGAACAACTCAATGTTTTTGACTAGCAATTGTGTGTAGTCATGGACTTTGCTGAGAATAAAAGTGGAAGATGGGGAAGATGCTATCTTTTTTTCTTTCCCTCTTCCTGTGAAATTGGATCTTAAGTTTACAGCTGATGTGTCAAGTGACCATACTCATTCTGCAGAATTATATGCAACTGTCATGCACTGTGTGACATTGGCTCAAAAATTATGAAGCTCTGAAGAGTGGTGGGACTGAATTGGTTGGTAGTATGGTGTGAGCAGACTTGTTAGTCACTTCTAGGTCCTGTCCAGCTCTAGTCTTAGTCCAGATGTACATAGCTGAAAGGATTGTCTGTCATTTGGCACGGGTGGATGTTGCTGTTCTCTTAAGAAAAGAGTGCAAATAGATAGTCTTTAAGCAGACTACGGCAAAAGAAATTAGGTGGGGAGGTTGAGCAGGCTTATGTGTCTTACCAGTCAGTTAGTAGTGGAGGGCTAGATGAGTTTGAGCCTGGCTGTTTTTGCTTAATTGTTTCCCTCATAGTGAACTGGAAGAGTTGGAAGAAAACCCTAATTTGAATGCCCCCTTCCATCCTGTAGGGGAGTTCATGTACACCACCATATATGGTGTAGGTGTACACACCTACACTATCATGTAGGTGAGTATAGAGTTAAGAGTTAAAAAATGAGCCTAAGGCCTCATAGTAGATGGCACTGGACAGATAGAGGTCGGCTAAACAACTTAAGTGTTAAGGAGTCCTAGCAATGTATAACTACTCTCTCTCCTTGAGACTTTGTATAGTGACATTCTCCATGTGCTGTGTTCTACTCCTCCCTGCATTTTTTGACTACCTGTATAGCTGGGCTTCTTAAAAATAAAACATGCAGCATTGCAGCTGCTGGCATACAAATTTCATGGGGCATACACCCAATAAAAAACTTGTGATAGCTGAGCTGTGATAGCTCAGCTTGTGAAAACTTGTGATAGCTGAGCTAAACTCAATCTATAGCTTCACTGCTCGTGAGTAATATGACAGTTACATGCTGAATAGTACCACACCATTGTAACTTTCTATGGTTATCTACAGGGTATTGGTGTACCTAAACATGAGTATTACATTGCAATAGGGTTTATTTACTTCAGATATTTGCGGGATAAATGGAGAAGGCCTGCTGAATTGACAGGATAACTATAACTGTAGACAACTTTTTTTTTTTTAATTTTGTCTGTTGAATATGCTCTGCTGAAGTCTGGATGGGTCTTATGCAGTAGATTCTGGGTTTTTTCCTAGACTTTTCATGCAAGAAAAAACTTGAAACTTGGTATTTAAAACATATGACTGGCAAGCATCTGAAGAACTAAGGAGAGAGGTGGTTATTTACTGAAGTACTTCTTACTTTTCATTAGGAGAAAACTAGGTCCTAGTTAAACAGCCTGGGGCAGGGGAGCTCTCCATTAGTAGGATGAGGGAATTGCCTTACTGCTTTCTTGAGTGGAATGTGTTTGAGTGGAACCACTCTGAAATTAGTGTTTCTTTTTTTTTCTCTAAGCTCCTAAAGAACAACACCTCTCAAGTAAAATGTGTATGGGGTGAGGTGGGGAGCCATGATTGAAGGTTGCAGGTTAAGCTTTTCTTAATAGGGAAGAGAAGCCATTTCATATATATATATATATATATATATATGAATATATGAGGAGTTGGGAGATCTTTCATCAGAAGTCTGTATAAATTGAAAAGAATATTGGAGACTTAGGCTGAAATCTACAATTCTATATGAAACATTGGAATCTGTTTGGACTTGAGGTCTGTGCATAAATATACATCATTTGGTTTTCAAAGTATTTCAGTGACATTGGAGTAAAGCGAAACACTCGTGCTCCCTCTGCTGGATATGTAGCAGCTGTAATACAGAACTTCTGTTAAGAATCATAAAGCTGCTCAGCTTCTAGTTTCAGTGGAGTAACTTTGAAGATACAAGTGGGGAATGGATAAGGGCATTGTTAGGCTTTTTTTCCCCCTCTCTTGGTAAATATATACTTTCCAGCCTGCTCTCTTAACACATTGTTTTGGGGCTAATACTGTTCCACTGAAGTTATTTCTGCTGTTAGACCTGTAATTGACAGTTGCACCAGTCTGTATAACTTCCATCAGCATTGAGTGTAACTTCCAAAAACTTGGCAATACATCAATGTGTGAGGTGTTAATGTGCAAAGATTTCAATATTAACAAAGTAATTTTATTTTTATATTTGAACTTAACCAAATAAAAAGGAAAATATTGTATATAATTTAGAAAAAGCAGGCCCTCATCTCCCTTTCCCTCCAGGTCTATGTTTGGAATGAGTTTTGAGGAGGATTTTTTCTTTTGAGTATAAAACTTGCAATAAGGCATAGGGGAATGATCTGCATTTGTTAATGGCTATAAAAGTTTGGCACTTCATGTTGTTACTTAAATTTGTGAAGATCTGTGTCAGGCTTGATAGTTTAAACCCACTGTTATGTGAAAATTGTGTGAGTTTCATCTCTGTGTGTGCAAACTTTTAAGATTATAAAAAATCTCCCCCTGCCTCCTGTGGCTGGAGGTTAGTTCCTGTTGAAAAGTAGGTGGCTGTGCCTAAACCACTCCCATCTCTGCTTGAGAGAATAGACTGCTATCTGGGTAGAGAACAAGGTGATGCTTTCTTCTTATGCTCATAGATTAATTTTTTTTTTGTGTAGGCAGGTAATGTAATGAGCCTGAAAGCTAGGATATCTGCTGTCCATGACTTGATGTAACCACTTGTAGCATTAGTTATTTCATGCTATTGCAGTGAGCAGATTATCAGTTTTATTCTGTATTTGACAAATGATGTGCCCTAACATAAGTATTGTGGTCAACACTACTAATCTAGCTAGCTATTCACTACTGAATGTATTAGGATCCAAATTTTTTTTGGATTGTAGACACACTGCTTCCGGAGTATGCATGCTATTCTGGCTTTTGGTTGTGGGTATCCAATGTTGAGAGCTGGCTTTCATGTATTTGATCATGTGTTTGATGCTTGAATAGACCTATTCTCAAGATGGAGTTACTGAGACTGTCTGGACAAGTGGATCTTCAAAAAGTGGACCTCTGCAGGCATTTTCTAGGGAGTCTACAAGAGTGTCAAGAAGAACACCAAGGAAAAGGGTGATGAGAGGCTTATTATAATAGATAAGCTTTTTTTTCTCACTGTTAGGGTCCCAGTGGCTATTTTATTCAATTGTTTTCTTTTGTTTGTTTTAAACAAACAGGTGGAAGCTACAGCACAGTTGCCTGTAGATGATGCTGTAATAACAGAGAGTACTCCCATAGCTGAAACTATATTGACTGCAAGCAACGAGACCCTAGTAAATATGCTTAGTAAATATGTTTAAATCATGCAAGTGGTATTCTTCTGTGATATATCTTTACTGACAGAATCATTCTGTTTTGAACAGATAGTCTTACTTTCCTTAAAACAATCTTCTATTCAGTAGTCTTTGAAACCACATATTCAGTATCTGTATTAGTACCTAATGGTGTTCACTTCGAGATGGGACTAGGTAGACACCTAAGGTCCCATATAATGTTTTTTTGGGGGAGGGTTGAGAAGAACCACTTTAAAAGCTCAGATCTTTTCTTAAATTACTTAAGTACATGCAGAATATCTGCTTTTAAGTTTGGCTTTTCTTGCAAACTAAATAGCCTTTATGTTTCTAAATGGCTTAAAAGAAACTACTTGGAATGATAAGCAATGTGTTTCCTTTGCTTATTTCGGAGTATCTGTTACATAACCTCGAGTTAACTCCTAACATACATATATGCAATACACATAAAGGTTTTGTTGTTTGGTTCTGCCCCCTTCTCCCTTTTATTTTGTATTTTGGCTGATTCTGAGTTTGAACAATTTTGAATCTCGGCAGGTTGTCAATAGGGTGCCTGGAAATTTCAAGCATGCAGCTCCTACACTGTCAATCAGTGAACTCTCAGACATGCCCAGAAGAACACCAAAGAAACCATTGATGACAGCTGAAGTAAATAAATTAAAACTTAGATTGCTATTGCTTACTCTTTGTGAACAAGAGTCTTGTGTGTATGTGCTTACTCATTAGTACAGAAAGGGTGGAGATGGTCACTGCCCAGGTGGCACTAGTCAAAATAGACTAGCGTAAAAGAGAGGATATAAACTTATTTTTATCTTCCCCCTTTCAGATTTGGGGGTGGGTGTGTGTGTGGAGATCCTGCTGTTCTTTCTTTTTTTTTTTTTGTTTCTTCCCTAAGCCAAATACGTTTTGGTTTGTTCTTGTGGTGCTATTTTCTGTACAAAATGTAGATTATTTTTTTCTTTGAATAACTCAAAGACAGAGCAAAATTGGGTTATCTACCTTTGATCCTGTAAATCGGCCTATCCTGAAAAACCACAATGTGCCTTAATTTAGGGAATCGGAGTAGGATTACTTTAGACCAAAAGCCTGAATTTAAAAAGCATCTGTAGATTCCTGTCAGTTATCAAGAAAGAAAATAATGATTTTACTGTTAACCTATTCAAGCTGTCAAAATTATGTATCTCTTGGAGAACTGTTTAAAGCACTTGCAAGTAGATGTAATGTATTAAAGTAGTACTGTAATATTGTGAAAATTTACATTACAAGATAATGCTTGGCTAAATTTAAATGGAGTTCATTGCTTCATGTAGTTACTGTAGATAAAACTTGTATTAACACTTGTGAAGCCTACTCTACCAATGGGTCAGAGACTTAGGAAATGGGCTACTTTGTTTATAATGTGACTGCAATGTAGACTTAAAAGACAACAGAAGGTTGTGGGAAAACTTGATACTCTATTTCAGTCTGCATAAGTTTATTTCAGTTAGTATTCTACTGTACTGTGGCATTGTTTATTACAGCAAGAAGAGACAGATTGCCCACATCAATGCTTTTTTAATCACGTTGGCCACAACCAATCCTGTGATCTGCTCAACACAGCCATGATAGAGGTGATGGTTAAGGTTTTTTTTATCATCTACATCATTGGCTGGCAGGCATATTATATTTATACAATGTATTCTTTATCTTAAAGGAAACTGAGAAGAGCACCAAATGCTTTAAGACACCAAAAGTGACCAGACAGCTGCCACTAACAAAGGTTAAACTAACTTCTAAAACCCAAGAAGTAAACTTCTTGAATGTCACTGGGTGACTCATTCTTACAAATTGCACATGGTTATGGTCACTGAGATAGCTATGCAGGAGCTTTTTGTTTTGTGGTCTGTTATGCCTATAACTGTTTTTGGTTTCCTAGGTGCTGGAGAGAACTCCTACAGAAGAACGAAGAGTAGAAAGGGATATTCTTAAGGAAATGTTCCCTTATGAAGTATCAACACCTACAGGAATTAGGTATTACTAAGGTTTATGGGGGCTTGTTTCTCAGTTCTGTAAACCCATTTAAGCTGACAGGTATCTCTTATATTGCTAGATTTCTGAGGAACAGTTTTTGCACTCTAGCTCAAGGACAGTTAAGATGACCACCTAGCTTTTCTGTTCTACATACATAGTTTTGTTAGCCAAAATAGTTTCCTCTTTATTTAAACTGGGGGTGAGAGGACAGGGTAGTACTGTAGTAGGAATTATTACTGGAACTTCTGGATGCTGGAAGTTAAATGGAAAGGGCTTCTCTGTGGTAACGGCTCACAATATTTAAGTTTTTGGCTAGATGCAACTGCTTTAGGCCTGCTGTTAAATTAAGGAAAGATCTCCTAGCATAGATTTGAGCTTTCTTTTCGAAAGCAAAAAAGAAATATTCTCTAACTCTGCCCTGTTTAGAGAATATGAGAAAACATTTTCCTATGTTAAGATGTGAAATAAACTCCTATGTTTCCAACATGTTAATTGTAGCTTCAATTTAAACTGCAATCGCATAAAGTCTTACCATAAGAAGACTATATGGTACCAGTTACTACTACTGTGGCGTAGCTGCTTACCACGCAGCTTTGTTCTCTCTTGTTTTGAGATCTATCAGTCTAGTTAAATCTATACCACTTTTTAAAAATAATCACGCATGTGTACTCCTTGTATGTAAGGACTTGGCAATGTATGTGGGTTTCTTAACCCTTACTGCTTTGTCTTCTGGCTCTGTGTATTGGCTTAGCCTTCAGTAGATATTTTAATGGCCAGGGACAATCTTAGGTTTAGAAATCCCAGTAGGGCTGCATAAGTGATCATTAAAGATGCAGACAGAGATAGACACTTCCTAGAGTTTTATTGCCAGTTATGATCCATTGATTATGTAGATACTGTGAAGTAAAGTGGCATTTGAGGTTTTTTTAAGAGGTGTTTGTTTGAACACTGAATGATTAACTCTAGCATGGCTATCATTACTATTTTTAGAGTTTGAGACAGATATTTCAGGTACTGACTAAAATTTTCCTGTGTATCTTAGATTGCTCTTTTAAATATGTGATATTTATTTTTTTTTTTTTTAATTAACAGTGCTAGCTGCCGTAGACCAATCAAAGGAGCTGCTAGCCGGCCTATAGAGCACAGTGACTTCAGAATGGAGGAAAGCTTCTCTAAGTATGCTCTAAAATATGGTACCTCAACTGACATCAAGTCAGAGAAACCACCAACAAAAAAAGAACGCTCCATTCCCCTGTGGATAAAAATTCTTCTCTTTGTTGTCATTTTGGTCTTCTTGTTTTTGGTTTATCAGTCTATGGAAACTAATCAAGGAAATCCTTTCTCTAAATATCTGAATATTCTCTCTCGGGGCGATGGCAAATGAGTGTCTTTCTGAAAGGCACACCCAATTTGATCTCCTGTTTTTAATTGTAGAGAACTCTTCTGCCCTCTCATCGGCTCAAGGACTTCTTACAAATAATGTGATTGGAACCTGATAAATTGGATAAATGAAGCAAGATAATATTAAATGGACATTGGTAACTTTCTGGACTTTGGACTAGTAGAAGATCACTCTGCCATAGGAGTAACATTTTTCTAGATCTTTGAACTTTTTGTAGGCTTTATTTTTTTAATGTGGACATCCTTTAAATTCATTTTTGAGAAACTGTATATTTGTTTTTGCAAGAACTTGGAAGCTGAGAAGGGCAAAAATGTAGTAAAATGTGAAGCTGTGTTTTTAAAGCTTTTTCTTTGTACAGAGGAGAAGTTGTACTTTTGTCTCTATAGATTATTGTGGAGGAGGATTTTAACACAGCTGATAAAGGGAAATGCATTTTTGTATGCATTTTTCAGTAACAATGTAACTGAATTTGATCTGGTTTAGGATGTAGGGGGAGTACAAGGACAACCTTTTCTGTAGATTACTGTAACTTTTTAGTAAATGTAACTGTAAACCTGTTTGCATTTCTGTAAAAGTCTGAGTATCATATTAGTAACTGTTTAAGTGTAACATCATTTAAATGTATCCCTTCATTTTAGTGCTTACAGTGTTGTAGGAGCTGAATACAAATCTAATTGGCAAGAGATGTCTTAGAGGAACTTATTTATTAGTAATATGCGTGGAAAATAAAAATTGCATCAGTATAATTTGCTACTAAAATACTTTTTTGGGTCAAGGTTGTTATCTGAAGTAGTCTAAATTCTGACTTTAGCAGTGGTCTTTTTTCTTTTTCTTAAGAAGCGAGGTCTTTCCAATACAGCTTTATGTGATTATCTTTGAATATTCATGTAAAGAAGTATTCTCAAAGCGTGAAAATTCCATATGAAGTTTTATTCTTGTATGAAGAGGGCATTGCTGAATTTTCTGCTACAGTTTCATCTTCTAAGGTGAGATTTACTACTTTCATGCAGTCGAATATTTTTCTCAGTGGAAGCATGCTGAAACACTCTATATTGTGTAACTTAGTTGAGCAGGCAGCTGACTTCACTACTACCAATGAAGAGTCACTACTACCAGTGAAGAGTGATAAAGAAGAATTTTTTTAAAGTGAATGTATACATTTTGGTGTGCTTAAATCTGCAGCATACAGATGTTCAGTCTTACTGCTTGGTACAAAATCGCAATAAATCATACTACTTATTCTTAAAGTGCTACTTATAAAAAGCTGAGAACATTAGTTAATAGTCAATATCTTTTTACTCTAGGTACAACTATTGTGTAGACTATAGCTATGGGGAAGCTTTACTTTCTGTGAACTTTGGGACATAGTAATTTGTAGCAAAGCAATAGGTTTTTTTTCTGTTAAGATTAATGTTTTTTCTTTTTAATCTGCTTTTTTGAGTAATCCAAATCGCTAAACTTGTGTCCATCTTATAGAAAATTGTAACAAGACATTCACTTTTGGTGTCAAAATGCAGAAAAATAAAAATGATTTTACTGTGTGTGGATTTTCCTTATCAAAATAAATGCGTTGCTGAAAAGCAGCAAAAGCAGGGCAACTGATGTATCAGTGGTGTCACTTTGTGCTGCTACAGTCTTCCATGTTTTAAAAAAAAAAAAAGATAGTAAACCCAGAGCAGTTCATGTCAATGCTTGGTGGGAGGAATATTAATCATACTTGCACTATAATAATAGTTTTGCACCATAATCCTTTAGGCTATTTTAGGCCTTTAATTTGGATGGGGGAGAAGCTGGTCTTCATTTGCTTTTCAATGCTTAAGGAGCTTCCTTTTCACTTTTAAATTATTTTTCACCCCACTTTGCTGTATGTTTTAACATTAAATATATCTTTCTCTTCTAGTTACATGAAATACTTGACCTCCTTCAGGGATTCTATTAGCATCATAAAAAAAACCAAAAAACCAAACCCCAAACTGAACTGCAATGCAATTAAATGTCATCATTCTTTCATTTATGCACTGTTTTGGAGAATCCTCTCAACTTCAGTGTTACTTCACAGAAGGTAAAGACTTTTCTATGTAAGTCCTCAAAGTAACGTACATGTAGCTCAGTTGTAGTTGGAAGACAATGCATCTTCAAGAAATGAATGAGCTTCTTATACTTGAGGCATTTAATGGTGTGAGATAGCGCTGAGAGTAACCTCTTCCTTCCTCCCCCAGCCCCAAAAATGGATTTACCAGCATTCCTAAAGCTATTCACATTATTCTGAGTAACACATGTAGTAATAGTGGTACTAGCTGAATAGTTGCATGTGCTTAAAGCTGTCTAAATACTGCTGTATAAGTTACACTGAAATATACTGTAGTCTTTATCAAAGTGCTGAAGCAATAGGAACTGGGTTTTGTGTTGTGGGTTTCGGTGGTGGGGTTTTTTTGTTTTTTTGTTTTGTTTAAAACAAAATCTCACTTTTATTCCATTAGTTTATCTTGGCTTCTAGACAGACCCAGGTTAAACTTTCAGAACCAATCACAAAATAGAGCAATTTTATGGACTGGTATTAGTATCCAAATTCCAGTTGCAAAAATTAGTTGAGTTCTGACATAGTAAATATTGCTTAAGTGTGTTTTAGGGCAAGGGCTACAAAAAGTCTGGAAAAAGGCCTGTGTAAGTTAATAGGCATGACTGGTTTTTTGTTTTGGTGGGTTTTGTTCTCGTGATTGGTCATGCTGCTTAGAATGCTGTGCTGAAAACATGACAGATCTTTATTTGCCTGTCTGAATTGGAGCTTTCTAACAGAGCTTGCGCTTTTCCCTTTAAATTGTGTGCTAATCTTTTAATGTGAACCCAGTCTTGGGAGTCTGGTATCAGGCTGCGAATCACTGGAGGATATCACTTGCAGTGTTGAGGCTTAATTTTATGGCACCTGGTCCATGGTAAGGCTGTGAGAGCTCACCTAGTATCTGAGACGAGAAACTTTCAAGGAGGATCTTAAATTTAAATTCTGTGTGTGTTTTGAAACCTTGATTTGTATTTACGTAGGAAACAGTGTGAAGGAACTTTTTCTTCTCCAAGTTCACGTGCTAGCAGCATGCTCAGTACTACCCTACAGAATGCTTTCAGGTCTCTCCTAGGCTTGATCTACGTGTGTTTTGGTTTGTCTTTCTTGTGGCACAACTTAAGAAAATATCTATGGTATTAAAATCCTGAGTTCCTGCTAATTTCCTTCTCGGATGGTTCTGTAGACAAAATATCTTAAAAAAAAAAAGTTAACTAGTTTGTGCAGAGTTAAATCAGAAAAGCTGAGTACAAAAAGAATGCCTTTGAATAACAGAACTTCAGAAGGAGGCTCTTCAGCAGAAAAAAATGCATAATTGCAAATGAAGCTTGTAAAATTGGTGTGTCTTGTGCATGGTATTTTTGGCTTGCTTTGATATGGCTGAAGTTGCATATTGGGCTGAGAAGCTTTTTAAAAAAATTTTTTTAAACTTCATCTGACTTATCAAAATAGATACAGGGGTGGGTTGTGATGTATAATTTTTAAATCTTGTGTTTACAAACTTAGGTGTTTCAGCATACCCTTCATTGTCTGTTAATATTGCTTTTACCATATGTCTGGTAAATTTACCTATGTTTGTCTAAAATATCCCGATGACTTTTGCTTTTCTTTTTCTGTAGGGAGTATACCAGGCTGCTTTGCACCAGTGCAAGAGCAGGCTATGACAGATGTATGCATACACACATGTGTTCATACAGCACAGGGTCTACAGGTTAATTCAACTTTAAAAATAATCCTAAGGTGGCATATACACTTGTAAGTGTATGTATATATTGATATCTAAAAGAATAATTCCCCAGATTTTCTGTCCTACCTCACTTTGAAATTATTTGTCAGCACTGGTAGTTTGTGGTTAAAAAGTGTATCTGCATTGCCTTCTTTATTTAGGAAGAAAATGTGATGTTTTATGGAGGAAAAATGTGTAATGTCTGGGGAGAATTTAGATTTGAGAAAATTGTCAGACAAGGACATTTATGGCAGTGACTAACAAGAATAGGAGAGGTTTCACTACTTCTTGTAGTGAAGGAAGTGGATGTGACCGCTGTAGTTTAACCTAGCTAGTTTGGATCCTGTTGAAGGAGGTTAGGCTTCCCTTGGGCTGTGAAACCTACTTACAGCTTGAATTGATCTGTTACTGATTGTCTAGAATCATGGTCTAGTAGTTCCGGCGTTGATACGATGAATGAGTATGTAAAATAGATGCTTACAACAGGAGCAGATGCTACTTGTGCTAACCTGATTAAAAATGGTGTAGATGGTTGTTGCACTATCTCATTGTGTATTTTTGAAACTAAGTCACCTGGAGAACAAGCTTTTAAGAGCTTTGATTTTACTTACAGGCTTCACCAAAATGTTAGAACTGTGAAAAGTTATTGTAAGACAGGAACTAGTCTACAATTTCTTGATTGTATGCTCAGCCCCTCCATCCCTCCCCGCCCCCAAGCTTGGGGGCGGGGAGGGATGGAGGGGCTGTGTGGTGGGTGTTAATAGCAGGAGGAGAGATGTAATTAGGAAAACTTTGGAGCTGCCAAACTGACATTTTCTTAAACTCCCAAAATTGGAAAAGCTACTTATTAAAAAGATTGATTTCATTTAAAATAGCTCTCTTTACTATGAATCTGGCAGAGGTGGACAGCAACAGGTAATGTCTTTCAAGTCTTCCATGTATTACTACCTTCAATGTGTGTCAGAAATCAGATTAATCTAGATGGTTCGAATTACAGGCTATTGCTACTTTATTCTTTCACATCTGGGAAAAGTTGAAGGGATTTTCTATGTAAAATGATATGCACTCAGCAGGAACATATATTATCCCTATATTTTCACAGGGATATGTTAGACTGCTGTTTAATAGTACTTGTTAATATCACAGCTGTTAGAAGTTAATTGTCAGTGCTAGTTGTGCACACAGATTGCCATTAGATGTATATAAGTATAGTCACGTGTTCATCCTGTGTAATTGGAAGGAGCAGAGGTTTTCTATATGTTAAAAATTGGAAAAATCCGCAAGAATTGCAATCATTTATATGTAATTTCAAGATAAGGGCCCAAGTCTCAGTCACATTTACAGGCCATGAGCTAATTAAAAACACGTATCAGTGTTTGGCTTCTAGATAAAATATTGCTACCAACAATTGTTTAGATGCAAGTTTGTAGAGCAGAACAAGTAATGGCAAAATGAACAATTTTGGCCTGTCTTCACTGCTGCCTGTGGCAGTGAAGTGCACAGCACTTCAGGCTCTCAGCTGGTTGCTAAATTAAAGTATTTAAAGAAAGCAAATTTGAGCTGACGTTTTCCTACTTGGCAGCTGGAGTCTAGTTTACTCAAGAGGGACTTAGCCAACCTAGGCTTCTGTGACAGTCCTATTAGGCGTGTGCCATTTTTGCATGTGTATGACAGTCTGCCTGGTCTGCTGGATTCACTTTGTTGTGAAATCCAGCAAGTAGAGCCAAGGCCTGAGGCTGGTGTAGCAGGTCGTCCTCCAGGGAAGTTCGATAGGCGCTGCTGAGCTGACTGAAGGGGTGCTTCTTCAGTGTGCTGGTGCAGGTGCACTAGCAGTTGCGTTATGGCTCTGTGCCCAGAAGTAATAGCTGGGATATTCAGTATGTGCCTCCTGCTTTGCTGTCTTCTGTGCTGACGTTAAGGTACAATCAGGGTGGTGAAGAGTTGGAGTTCTTACCTCTTCAGGAACTGGACAGCTGAACTGTGCTGTGCCATTTTGTACTATGTAAATCCACTAAATGAGTGAAATCACACTGTATTAGAAAAGGCATAGTTTAAGGTAGTTAAGGCCAAGCATGGGTGCTGTGTTAAATAACATTATACTTTTAACAAACCAGTAACTAGCAAGTCTTCTGTAAGCAGCTGCAGCTGTTGTAGCATAGGCCATGTCAAGGTGCCTTGCAAGCTTGTCCTCCAGAGGTGAAATGCAGCCGTAGAGACTGCAGCCAGTGCATTTGGTGGCTTGCCTCCTGACCACGCTTGGTCTTAAACTGCACTGTGGTGGGAGCGGTGAACCTTTTAAGAGAGCAGTCTTATGTTTACCATACTGTGGATAGAAAGTATTCCTAGATGCTAGTAAACAGAACTGGAATCTGAGGCGATACTGAGGACTTCTTTAAACTCATCTTAAAAACTGGGCGTGATTCGAAGTACAACTGCTGTAGAGCATGAATCGAGGCTAGCCTGCCTGTGCCAGGAGCGGGCAGCTGCCGCATGGGTAAGGTGCGCGTGGTGCCTGTAGAGCAGGAGTTGGGGAGTGTCTCCAGTTTGACATTGCTCTGGGCTGTAACACAGCCTGAAGCCTCTGGGAAGCGTGGGGGCTCATTGGCAAGCACCCAGAGACAGGCCCTAAGAAGGAAGGATCAGCAGTCTAGGCAGAGGGTTTAACACAGGGAGGGTGCAGCCATGCACCCCTGACTACCCGAGAAGAAACGTCTGCTGGCGGGCCTTCCGCCAGCAGTCACTGCCTTTCTCCGGCCTGGCGCAGCTGCGGCGCCAGCCTGACCTCTGCGAAGGCAGGGGCAGCCGACGAGTTTCCGTGAGCGCACGGGCAGCCGCCGAGGCAGACAGCGCACTCGCACCGGCCCTCTCCTCAGGGCCGCTGCTGGCCGAGCCCCGGCCTGGCCGCCCGGGGCGCGGCCCGGCTGCCCCCGGGTCAGGCGGCGGCCGCCCCCTCCCCCAGCGCGGGAGCGCGGTGCGCAGGCGTGGGGGGGGAAGGGTGTTGGCCTCGGCTGCGCGTGCGCCGGTTCGCAGAGCGGCTCCGCCAATCGCCCCGCAGCTTCTTGGGCTGTGGCTCCGCCCCCTGCGCCGGCGAAGGACAAAGTGACGGAGCGGGGCCCGCGGTCAGCCTCTGCGCCGAGCTGCCGCCCCAGCAGCGGGTCTGCGCGCTGCCGCCATCTTAGGAGGTGAGTGGGGGCGGCGCGGGGGTGCCCGCCCGGCGGGACCCGGTGCTCGCCCCCGGGCGACGGGCCGCCTCGCGGGTGCGGGGCCATCCTGTCGGGCCCGTGGCGGGCCTCCCCGTCCCACGCCGCTCTGCTCTTCTCGCCCGCCTCAGGTCGCCATGTTCTCGTCCATCGCGCCGCTCGCCCGGCTCAACCCCTTCTACGCGCCGCACTTCCAGCTGGTCCAGGACGGGGTGAGGAAGCGCGCGGAGCCAGCGGAGGCGCCTACCACGCGGCGGAGCTTGGCGGCCGCATCCGCCGCTGAAGGTGAGACCGGGAGGGAGGGGTCGCGGCAGAGGCGAGGCCTGTGGGCGGTGGAGGCGCCGGTGCCCGCGCTACCTCCGTTTCCGCGGGCTTGTGCCCGTCGGGGTGGTGGAGGGAGAGTTAGCGCTCAGCGGGGCCCGGCCGGGCCGGGGAGGAGCCGGCGCTGGGCCTACGCGCCCGCTTGGAGGACGAGGAAGGGCACGGGCCGGGGAGGCGCTGGCAGCCTCTTCTGCGCTCCCCGAGCGGTGTGTGCTGAGTGGCAGCAAGGATCTGGTGTTACCGGGAAAGGCCACAAGAAGGTTTTAGTTCAGAGTAGTTGCGGAGACCCCCGATGGAGTCTGTCTTGGGGACAAGAGAGTGCTTTTTCTGGCTCTGCTGGGCCTGCAGCCTCGGGGACTGAGGCTGTAGGCCTGTACTTAGTTATTCCATGGTTAACAGCAGCATGTTAATCTGGATCGATTTGAAAGACTATCTATCCCATTCTTTTGTCTTTTCCTTCCTTTTTTTTTTCTTTTTTTTCCTTCATTCCCAGCTGAACGTCTTAACATCCAGACACATTAGAGGTGCCTGCAGCTGTTCTGGTTTTATTTCTTTCTTTTTTTTTTTCTTTTCTCCTTTGAAGTTGTGGGGCATACACCAGATAGCTCTGCTGTCTAAGATGCAGTGATGCATTTTAGATTTAAGTGCAAGTGCTTCCTGTACGTTTCCTGATCACTGTCATGACTTCTAAAGGTCAGATCTTGATGATACTCCTAATAGTGGAGGTGGATGTTAAAATTCTAATTCTTTTAAGCTGCTAATAACTTAAAAGCATCTCTCTGCCTTTATTTAAAAAAAAAAACAACAGAGAAGTGATTTCAGCAAGATACCTCTTCTGAAGTACTATGATTACTGAAGTACGTTAGTGCTCTTGCATGAACATGCATGTAACGTGAAAGAGAGACAGAACCGGGTGTTGGATTTTATTAAGTTTTCAAGAAAGTACTTCTGGCTTGTAGTGTAGTAATCTTGTTGCTAGCTAACTAAAGCCCTAAATTGCTCTTTGGTATGCTAAATATGTGTCGTAGGTGCACTTATTTCTTAAAAGCATTACGTTTAATCTTCATCCTGTTTGTAGGCAGATGCAGTCAGAGATGACCAGAGTATCTTCGTCTTTGTAGTCTTTTCTGCTGTGTTCATTATTTCACATACCAGTTGGTTCTCTTGCCTTTGTGTTGGGAGAGTAACACGTTGCAGAAGATATCTGAGCTTATGCAAGGTCACTCAAAGTCAGTACAAACCACAAGACCTTTTGAGTTCAGCTCAGGGCATCAAACGTAACACAGCTCAGAGACAAAGTGTTTTACGATCAGCTCTTGGAATTTGTCCTTGTTAACGTGTCAGATCAGAAGCAAAGAAATGAAATAGTTATGATGTAGCTATCTTAACAGAGTAGACGTGTTTTTGTGCTGTATATTTATACTTGAGTAGCTTCAGGGTGTTTGTTTTAAGGTATGTTATGATATGTTAGAATGGTATGTTAGGTATGTTAGAATAACTTCCTTGCCCTCTGTACTACATGTTTAGCTGGTTCTCTTTTCAGGTAACAGTGTTTAGGAAATTTGACTTCTGAAATAGAAAATCTGGGATCTACTATGGCTTTTTTTCCTTAATGTTGCTATACGACTACGAACTTAGGTACACGTAAACAGCTCAAGTCTAATTGATACTGGCTTGTTTTTCTTAATTACTGTTTTTGAACACCTAGATGACAGGTGAGTCTGAATACCACTGTAATAAAGCAGATACATAAAGCTCTGCTTTTCTGTGGCTTCTACAAGTGTCTGTCTCTGTCAGTTGAGGAGTGTGACTTCTAACTAAATTGTTGTGAAAAAGGGAGAGTGAACCACTGGAACACTTCTGGTATCTGGGCGGCATGGCAACTACTGCAGTATTGTTGTGCTGCAGGCCAAAGATGCAGCTAGACAGAGCTGCCCCGTAACCCAGAGTCTGTTCTCTGATTACACCTGCATAGAAAACCTTGTTTGTGTTTGTTTAGCCAGTCATTGTGGCAAGTTGTAAACAGAATGTTACTGCTGTCTGCAAATCTGCTAGCATAACCAAGCTGGTTTAGAGGTACGTGTAAGTCCCAGAGCAGCACATTTACAGTCTTGAGCAGTATCTCAATTAAAAAAATTCTCATAGGTTATGCATTATTCTGACTGTTAACTGATTCCTTGCTTTAAGTTTAGGCTTAATATGGTGTCTGTGACTTGGTATTTGTTGTTTTAGAATAAAGAAAAAATGATGGTTTTTTTGTCTTGGTGATTAATTTTGAAGACTAAGGTGAGAAATGTGAATGGAAAATGCAATGTAAAATCTGGAACGTTTTGAGGAAGAAGTTGCCTTATGGTAGCAAAGTTATGAGCTGGATAAGCCTGCTAGCATTAATTGGTGCTCTGTAGATGCTGTTGAATGTAATTGCAAATTTTTGTTGATGTTCATAAAGGAATTTATTTCAGAAGCAAAAAGACAGGGTAAAGAAGCTCTGAATAAGATCGTTTTTTGCCATCTTCTAATTTTCATTAGTGTTTCTCTGGAGATGGTTCTTACTAAGCTGGTGTAACACTTTAGTGTCTTTTCCATTATATTGGAGTAACACTACTAGATCTAATATCAAAAGAACCTAGATGATCCCTTTCTACTCTGGGGAATATTTTCTACATAGTGTATTGTTTTCTGTATGCATATTCAGTATATTAGTTTTGCTTATATATTTAAAATGGTAAGCATAGTAGCAGAGCTGTGCTGTTACCGTATGCTTATTTTGTACTGTTAATTGTAAACTTAAATGTTTTCTGGTTGCACATAATCATACCCTCTGTAGCTTCTTAAAAAATGGAAGAGGGAAACTGTTGTTTTTCAGCTCCAGTAACTTTGCTCTGTTGGAATTTGTGAAAATTAATAACTTGCTCTTTTAAGACTGGATGGTTTTATACACAGTACTGTATGGAACAGTGCAAATGAAATATCACTTGATTAAATGTGATGTGAAAGATTCTTTAATGAATCTTGTTTATGATCATTGAATGTGATGATTAATTTAATGAAATTCTGAAATTTCATTAAACAAGCTGTATACATCTGAGGTTCTGTCTTTGAAAGAAAAATTTAAAAAATCTGTGTAGAGAATCTGAAAAATTCCTGAAAATCTATCTGTATAAAGAAAAATCTAACGCTGATCTCGTAGATCTGGATGGTCTCTACTTAAATACAGAAGATGCACTATCACAGAATATTTAACCAAACCAGCTTTGTCTCCAGAATACTAGAGAAACACTCTTCTTGCTTAAGTAATTCCTTGATATAAGAAAATGTTGGACATTGCAACTTTGAGTCATAATTTCTACTAGCAGCTTCTGGGATTAATTTCTGTTTTAAGTGTGTTGTGAGCTAAAAGTTGACTGTTTCTTCCATTGCTTTTTTTTAAAGGAACAAACTCAATTTGGAAGGCCTAGAATCAAATCTTGTCAGTCTAAAAGGTGTTGGTTTAAAGCAAGGGAATTATTTTTTAGTATAATGCTAGAGTTGAATAATATAGCGTGGGAGATTATTTCAGTTTAATACTTTTGAGAAGGTAGCACTCAGTCAAAATTGTTTATTTCCTGATCTTTGTTACCATTTATGATTGATCATACGTAATTTTTTTTTTCAATTAACTAGAATACAGCTGTGCATATGGCTCAGGCAGATTCTTTATACTTTGTGGCCTTGGTGGGATTATTAGCTGTGGAACAACACATACAGCACTGGTTCCTCTAGACCTGGTTAAATGCAGAATACAGGTTTGTTCTGCATGTTGGTATGTGGTGACATTGACAAAGCATGTTTAGTGTGGTATAATTAATCTACTAATGAATCGGAGGCATAAACTATCCCCTGGACATCATTGTCCAACAGTGCATGGAGTTTATGTAAAAGCATGGTGTGTCTTTATTTTTTGCTGCAGAATACAGTTGTGAATATGGCTCGCTCAAGTTTTATGCTCTCTGTGGCGTTGGTGGGGTCCTAAGTTGTGGCCTGACACACACTGCTGTTGTACCTCTGGATTTAGTGAAATGTCGTATGCAGGTTTGTATTAACTTAAACATTTCTTAAACTTTTTCTCTATGTAGCCAGCATATTAAGAGTTTACAGCAGGGAAGCAGTCTTTTCTGAATGACAGGAAGTGAGTGAACTTGGATGCTACTTTATCAAGTCTACTGCTGTGAGACTAACGAAATGCCACTTTCAAGAGAAGCAGAGGCGTTTAGGATAATCTGGATGAATTATTTTTTACTACGTTTAAGGCACATTTAACTGACTATATTTGCTAAAAGGCACCCACCACAATGTTACTCTTTGCTGTCTGGTAGGCTATCTAGCGCTATTTGTGGGCTTTTGGAGGAAGGAAATAGTATCTTTGGTCTTTTGAAGATGTGTGGTTTTTTAGCCTGGAGTGACATGCATGTATAATTTGATCCATTAACATTGTGGATATCACTGCATGGCTTATGGATTGGATACTTTCTAATGATGCCACTTTGAATAGAATGGATAAAACTTGAAATGATATTGAAAGGCCATCAGTGCTTGTGGCTGGTTTCCTTGAAGTGGTTCTTGATTGAACTGAAAGGAGTTTTGTCACGTTGCACTTAATTTGCGATACCAGCTTCCGCATTAAAATCATCTAGTGAACAGCCATGGATAAAAACATAGTAATGGATTTATTCAGGCAAATCTGTGCCTCAAGAATAAAGCAAATTAAAGCACACTTCTAAATTTCTGGAAATATAATAGTTAATGACTTCCCTGTTGCACAGGCTGACACTGATTATAAAAGTGGCGATTTTGTAATGATAGAACCCCTGAAATTAGGAGGGAGCTATGAATTAGACCTAGGTCACACTAGGAGTACTGCATGTGATATTTAAAATTGCGTTCTGGAAGGGTTTTATTTAGCTTTCTTTACAACAGAGGCTTTTTCACGTACTTGAGAACACGTGAAATTCCAGTCTCAAACTAGTAATTCTGTAACACATCCGACAAGCACAGGGTGCATCAAATGAGGACAACATGCTGCTTTCTACAAAATTTGCATTGAGACCAGGCTAACTGTGTAGGAATTCCCTATTTCTACTAGTTAGGGAGTAGCTGTAACTGAGTATGTGTTTTATTTCTGAAAATGTAGCTTAGGTGCACTCTTCTGTTGTTATGGACTTCAAGATCGGTAGCTTGACTACCCATGCCTAAGGTTGAGTTTCCTGAGAAGGAGGAGATTGATCATGGGTAGAGAGGTTGTAGCATCTCAAACAGTTGTTAATCTGACCGCAAATTGGGTTAATGGGCAAGAAGGCCTGAGCGCTATGCAATGCTGCATATACAACTTGGGAGCAAGGCCTCATACTTCCCAGGCTTCAACTGCTTGGGCTACCAGTCCTGAGCTTCTTACATGGTAAGGGTGGTGATGCTTCCCCTTCCTTCTCTGGCACTTAGAGGAAGGTGCAAGAGGAGGGTTCCATGTGGATTCCAGGTGTGACCTTGTAAAACCTGTCAGCATTTATCTCTTTACAGATCCAGTACAGAGCATGTTACTAATCCTTCCTAGATTCTCCAGGAAGAAACCCGTTGCCTGCTCTGTCATGTCTTTTTAAGAAGAGGTCACTTTTTATGTAGATGATAATTAAGCATGGTTCTGACATGAACATAGTTTCATTTTACAGTGCCTGTGTAAATACCCAATTTTCTGACATTCTGAATCTTAGAACTAGTTCACCTGAACATGTCAGTTTTCAAGTAGGTTGTTGCCAGACTGCAAGACAAAATATCAGTCACTGCAGTTTGGCATGTGTGTCCCATAGCTCTTTCGGAAAGCTCTGGTTGACTTTTAATTTGATGTCTTCCTTCTTATCCCTCTGAGGAAATGTTGGATGATGTCAAATACGAAAAGTAACAGTGTGATGTGACTTCAAATTTGTCAGAATGACCTGCTTAAGAATTTCTGTTAAATGATTTCCTTTCACATGAAACAAAATTATTCAAGTTGATCTCTTTTAAATTTCTGATAAGTTATTCATGAAATCTCACTCCAAGTTTTGTGTGCAGAAAGTATTTTGTGTATAGCCTTTACTGTGAAGTCAGAGTACAAGTGTAGAAGTTCTTGAGTACTCTTTGATCTGCTTTTTCTCCATCTGTCTTTGACTGTGTGGAGGGATCAAACTAACAGTGGACAAATAACCTTTTCTGATTAAGAATGAAGTGAATTGTCAGGTTTGTTTTCTGGCAACACTTGAGTGTACATAGGTGTGACCTGTAGAGTGGATGAGATTGCTGACAGAAGCTGTCAAATTTTTAAAGAATCTGATCTAAACATAATTACACCAGTATACTACTGGCAGGTGATTTCAGTAAAACTTTTCAATACAGAAAGTTGTATTGTTGATTTGGAGAATAAATGTAAAGCAAAATTCAGACAGTTTGGTGGCTCCTAAGTATTGAGGAACATACTGGCTGCTAAAATAAGTTAGGATTTGAGACTAGCAAGTAACCATTACAGTTACGTTAGTGTAACCTTGTGGTGAGTACACAGTCTGTCCAGGGAGCCTTAGGAAGCCAGCTGTATGAGGAGTTTTAAGAATTTTATATTTTGGATGGGGGTGTGAGAAGGTAAATAGTAAGCTATATCAAGCAATTAACTGCCTATTCTGTTTAGGTTGATCCACAAAAATACAAGAGCATCTTCAATGGATTTTCAGTGACAGTCAAAGAAGATGGTGTTCGTGGCTTGGCTAAGGGATGGGCTCCAACCTTTATTGGATATTCCATGCAGGGGCTTTGTAAATTTGGTTTCTATGAAGTTTTCAAAATCCTATATGGCAACATGCTGGGAGAGGTAAGCCTTAAGTGGTTTACATGAGGCTATATATGTGGAACATAATAGCATTAGTAACCTGGAGTAATCACAAAAGCACCATTTATTAATAAAAATGTGTGTTTAAATCCACTTCAGGAAAATGCGTATTTGTGGCGTACTTCGCTGTATTTAGCTGCATCTGCCAGTGCGGAGTTTTTTGCTGACATTGCTCTGGCTCCAATGGAAGCTGCTAAAGTTCGTATTCAGACACAGCCTGGATATGCTAACACTCTGCGGCAGGCTGTACCTAAAATGTTTGGAGAAGAAGGTATCTGGGCGTAAGTATCTCTTGATTTTAATTTTTATTTTTATTCAGGTTCTTGATGTTGAGTATTTTTTCCTAATGAAAGACTGTTGCTAAAACTAATTGTGGCTTTAGTTTATAATACTTCCTGGTCTTTGTATTTCAATATAACAACTTAACATACTTCAGGGAGTCTGTGCTGAACTGGCTGTTAATTCCACATGCTCCTTAGATCCATCTTTGTGAGTATCTTTGTGCTGAGTTCTGCTGGGTAACTTCAGTTTCTGGCAGTTCCAGTCAGAGATACTCAGCAACTTTCTGGTTGTACGGTCAAAGATGCTTGAGTCATTGGCATGTAAGAGTAATATAACTGCATGTTAGCTTTCTGTTCTGATAGAAGTGGCTGTAAATATACAAGCCATTTATCACTATTGGGACTTGGCTGGTATGCAGACATGAGCCTTACTGCACTTGTAGTATCAGTACTGCATTACTGCAATGCATTGTAATCTGAAGAGCGACTACAAAAACAGCTGTGCAGCATAGGGATCAGGTAAATTCAAATTTGTGTTGCTGTTTTAAGTTAGTACTTGGGGACTAATAAAACTTAAATTTCTGTTCTGTAGGTATTGAGACACTTAAGCCTTGCAGTGTCAGTATTTAGAAGTTGTCTTCCTGATAGCAACAATAAACTAACTAATGCTTTTTTCGAGTTAGAAATGTACCTTAAATACTGGAGAAAATGAAACTGAGTTTGTCTCTTCTCTGGTTAAGTTTCTATAAAGGTGTTGCTCCGCTATGGATGAGACAGATTCCATACACAATGATGAAATTTGCCTGCTTTGAACGTACTGTTGAAGCTCTCTACAAGTACGTCGTTCCCAAGCCACGAAGTGAATGTTCAAAAGCAGAACAGCTAGTAGTCACATTTATTGCAGGCTATATCGGTAAGGAATCTTTAAGTCCTACACTTCATTAATGGACTACCGCAACTCTAGAAGTCTTTTCAGAATATCAAATAGATGTAACTAGAATGGGAGAATTTACTTGTAACTTCAAAATTCAATATGTAAGAGGAAAATGGGTCTGTAGTAGGACAATACTCTTAGTTGTTCCTATGTATTACCAATGTTAATGTCCAAGTTTAGAAACTGCAGCCGATTTAACTGAAGAAACTTGCATCTTTGCTAGGCTGGGGAAGGTTGAAGGAAGGGGAGAGAAGTCTGGATGGAAGGGGGATTTTCAATATCCAGAGTTTCAGAAGGAGTTTTGTTTCAGCAGAAGAGGTACTGCAAGAGCAGAACTGAGGTGTTTTCCAATATTCATGTAACATTATAAGTATGTATCTGCTGTCCTTTTGGGATACCAGGAGGCTTGACATAACTTCTGTGCAATTTATTAGAAGGTGTGGTTTCAGTTGGTTGTACTTAGTGTACACAGTAATGGTACAGCTAAAACACCACAGAACTAATGTCGAATTATTCTTTCAGCTGGTGTGTTCTGTGCAATTGTTTCCCATCCTGCTGACTCCGTGGTGTCTGTGTTGAACAAAGAAAAGGGCAGTTCTGCTTCACAGGTTCTCATGAGGCTTGGATTCAGAGGTACATCCTTATTTTCATGTATTTTGGCTCAAGTGTTTATGGTGTTTTGGGGAGGATTTCTTTTTTTCCTGGCTTCTGATACTACTCATGCTTTATGTTTTGCTCTACAGGTGTATGGAAAGGTTTGTTTGCTCGTATCATTATGATTGGTACCCTGACTGCACTACAGTGGTTCATCTATGATTCTGTGAAGGTTTATTTCAGACTTCCTCGTCCACCTCCACCTGAAATGCCAGAATCTCTGAAGAAGAAGCTTGGTCTAACTGAATAGCCAACTCATGGACTGACTATGCTGGCTGTCCCAGTGATGAGTTTCATTAAACTTTTATATATTTGACTATGTAGAAAACAAACTCTATATGATGTCATTATTGGTTGTTCCCTCATCCCACATGAGGGTTTAAATTCTACCACTGTCATTGCCTGAAATAAATGAGAAACAGAGCGCTTATTGTCTGTTTACTACTGCATATGTAAGCTTCATTTCATAGCAGCAAATACCTCAAATAGTCCCCCCTGCTCCCCCCCAGTAATAAAGAAATTAACATATTCTACACTTTAGGAACTAGAAAATTGTGAAACAATTGTAACAAAAATAGACTCACTGTTTCCAGAAAAGTGCCAAGAACCTATCCTTGCAGAACTGCAGAAACTAACTGCAGTTCTATGCACTTTGAGTCCACTGTTTTATTTGCCTATAATGAGCTGTTACTGTAGAATAGCTGAACTCCTGAATGGCTCAGATGAGAGTGCAGCCTGATAGGGTATCCTAGTCGTCATATCGGTGTTCTCCGTAAAGATAAAAGGAACCTTATACATAATAGAGCGATTTCAGCTTTGGGGTGATCATCCCAAGATAACTAACTTGCGCTTACTTGACTAATTTCTGCTTCTGTTGGCTTTGAACTGCACCAAAGAACTCAGTCCTTTTGGTTGTACTGTGGAATTAAACAGTAGCTGCTACCTTAACAAAAGAAAAGCTGATGTTAATAAAGATTCTCAAAGATACCTGACCACTAAAAGCTTACTGTGGCTTTACAGTAAAATAAAAATGGCTTGCCTCTTGTAGAGTTTGACAAACTTGCCGGCTTTTCTCTACACTTGGTACTCCTGTAGGTTTGGAGGGGGGTGTTTGGTTTTGGGGTTTTTTTGGGTTTGTTTTTTTTTGTTTTGTGTTGTTTTTTCTCTGAATTAGTTTAACTGTAGTGCTGAGTTTTGGTTGAACTATGCACTTCTACAGTGCAAGAAGCCATACCAATTTTTTTTGGACGTTACTTGATGTGAAGCAATCTAGGCTCCTAGGCACACAAGAGGAGACACTCATGCAATTTTTTGTTAAGGCAATGAGTTTGTTTTTTCCAGTCTTTTACAGAAAGATGAGCATGCTGCCTTCTGCGTTTTACCTGTTCAAGAACCCGCAATTGATAATCACATTGAGAAAAATCCAGAAAATGCCTAATAGTATATAAAGGGTTCACCATATCCAGCACTGCTTTGTTAAGAGCTGGAGCATAAGTGTCTTTTGTGCAAAACTGTTTGGATATGCTGCCTTTCAGCATGTGAGCTGATGATAATTGAACTTGGCTTGGCATTCATGTATGTTGTACTGCTCCTTCCTCCTTTGTCCTTCAGAGTCAAAAGGACAATTAAAGCAGGTGCTATTGGAGTAGCATAAATATAGTGACCACTGCCTCTTACTAGAGTCTGATGTTGCTGCTACCTTTTTACATAGCGCTGAGCTTCTCACCCCCTGAGAAAACCCTCTGACTTCCAAGATTTTGGATGGTTATGGTAAACAAGCTGAGCCTTATTTTGAATTGCCACCTTTCAAAATATGGAGTAAAACCTAAAACTGCTCTATTTCCCTGTCACCATGACACTAAACACACTCGGAGTGGTTGGTATCAACTGCATTATACAGCAAAGTCAAATTCCAATAAGTATAAATAAAGCATTTGTACAAGTACTTTGGTCTTGAATATTTCAATATATTTCATGATAGAAGTATGTGCATCTTGCTGCCCCATTGTGAGTGGGAAGCTTTGAAATTATTTAATGCATCGCTAAATGCTCCTAAGAGCTTCCTTAGAGAAGAGTATTAACTATGACTTGATCTTGTATCAAGACCATTGATGTTAAATCAGCTTTTGAAGTTAACTTTTTTTATGGGGTTCAACTTGTTAGAAAAAGCAGTATCACTTGTGTACTGAATATCGTAGTTTCTTTAAAGGCGTGTTTTAACTTGGTAGACTTCTTTTTGTGCTGGAACACATCTCAAGTTCCTTCTAATCCTGGGAAAGTGAAGCACTTTTGTCAACTTTTAAGGCTGGCAGAAGAGTGAGACAAACTTGGCTCATACAGTGAGGTAGTCTGATAAGGTCAAGTAATCCAATGATAAGCTTAATTTCTCAAGAGTGTTTCTTGTCATTCTATGTGTGGAGCAAAATCACCCAGTTTTTCTCTAGAATTGGGTCACCTTTGGGCAGCTGTTTTAAATATGTGCAGTAATAAGAGAATCTTAAATCTATTTTCTCATTGCTCAAAGGGTAGACATCTTTTTAAAGATGCTCAGATAATTTTATCAAGGTAAATCTGAGATAAGACTAGGAGGGGCAGCTAGCTATTCCCCCTTTCTTCTGTTACTGAGAAAGGGAAAATATACTTAGTGCTACTGCCGGTGTTGTGTTTCAGTGGAAAACCCAAGAGGGGGAGAGAATTGCCTTGCAGCTACTGAATTCATTGACATTCAGCCATAGGCTTGTTTGGATGCTTGAGATGAAGGGGTCTAACATGTAAAATGCTGTTGCTTAGAGTCACCCACTGAAATGTCAAATAAGCTTCAGTGGGAAAACTGTAGTATTGAAATGCATTGAAAAGGTCAACTTTGTCATTAATAACCATGCTTTGTAGCATAATATGTGATACATTTTCTGAAAGTCAAGAAGATGGAGCAGGGGAGCCACAGTGGTTTTTATAGACTTGTGCTTGCATTGCAAGGAAAGTCCTGTATCGAAAAGGAGCACTCCATTTTGAACGAAGTATAACTTAGATAACTCTAGACCAGTCACTAAACTCAGAAGTGCTTTGTAAAACATTGATTATGTATATGCTGCTTGTGTATATTGTTTTATGAAGGAGAAAACATCCTTTCTTGCTATTACTGGAGCTGAGATCAGCTTTCTGGTTTAAAGTGTACTGTCTATATAAATTTGGAGTAACAACTACATTCACACCTTGTATTTGTATCAGGTTGTACTACAGATCAAATGTGCTGATACTCGCCGATACTTGCTGAAATGCTTGTTACGTATCATTTTAAAATGGGCTGTAATAATACAAATAGTTGTTATTCATTTACATTTCTACATAGCAATTATGTAGTTTACAGTGAAAACAATAAACATCCTGCTTTTTTTATAGCAAAGACGAGTACCTTGGATAGCTGAGCATAGTAGCTACATGGCCTTGTTACAGGATACGATTTTTGTAATGCGAGTGATGTGGGAGAAGGATGTTGCTAGCAGAAACGTTTTGGCTAAGCTGATGTTCTGGTGTCTAAAAGTAGATTTTAACATGTTGAGATTACTTTGCTGGTGTCATCTTTCAGCACTGATCACTTAATGCTGTTGCTGTGAGTTGCTGGCTAGAATATAATTGGCCAGTTCTGTACCTGCATACTTAGTTAAAAGCAAAGATGTCCTGAGTATCGCTACAGGTTGGGCTGCATGGGATGATATGTTTTAAGTAGCACAGCTGTAATTTTCATTATTATCTGAATCTCTCAATCACTTAATAAAATTGTAGAGAGTATCGGTGAGTGCCCCTAGAAATGAATTAAGTAAGGGGTTGTAGTTTTACTGAGCTGATACTCTCCCCACCACTGATGGTACTAAACCAAGGAGGCGAGGTTAGTAGTCTGCTTTAAATTTATGAAAAATACCTCACTCTCTGCCTCATCTTTTCCACTGTAGAAAGAGCTTTGCCTCTGTCCTTAGACCACTGTAATTACAAAGCACCTCTAGAACTTGCATTTTTTTTTTTTTAGTACAAGGGAGGTGTGTGTTTGAAGGGCAAACTAAGATTTGTAATACCTGTGCAGATTATGGGAGAATTACTGATCACTCGTCTTACTTCTGAGGACAATACAGTGGGTGTGTAAACTTTAGATCCAGATTTTTTTTTTCCAAGTAAACTTTGCCTCTGTGACTTAAACTTTTTCTCTTTTGCTTGTAGCAACAAAGTTTCTGAAAGATCATAACACTTTGGACCTGCACTTCCTGGGAAGGAAGGGTGGGTGGTCTGCATACATCTATAGATAAAGTTAAATTAATGGCTCTGTGACATTTTTTGCATACTTAACTTCCCATGGAGACCATGATCAGGACTGTATACTCAGCTTTTCACTGGCAGATGTGTTCTAAGGTTTGGAAGTTTATTCATTTGGGGGTTGAAAGTGAAATCAACAGTTGTTTATCCTGGCTTATTTTCTGGTTACTGTTCCAAAGAGAAAGTGTGCTCTTTTCATCCAGAAAGACCTCTTTGCTGTGCTAAGACTTCTCTGATTAACTGCACAACTGAAGCATATTTTCCACTTCTCTTCACTTGTCTAGATAGTGCTCTACTGGTTCTCCAGTTCTGCCTCTCTGGATTTTTACTGGCTATTGACCACAAATGATCCATTCATAAAGTTGAAAACAAAATAAATAAAATTACTACAGCCCATGATGCAATTAGTCTTTTGACAGGTTTATCCTTGTGGTCTGTCAGGTGGACTGGAAAGGGGTAAAAGAAAATTGGTAGGAATGGACCTATACCAAAAAGAGGAAAACTTGATGAAACAAAGCATTTGAGGTTGACTGAGGGCAACAAAGCAAGCAAGGTACAGAAGACCAGCAACATGAAGCAGGCCAAAAGATATGGAATGCTGAATGAGGGTTAGAATAGTGAGGGAGGGGAATGGTTGTATCTTCCATACAACAAAGAGTCTAGTAGCTGCAAGATGTTCAGGTATGACCAACTGAATGTATGCTTATACTTCTTGATATAATTTCATTTACAGGGATTTTCTTAATTGCTGTATCTCTACTAATTGGTTTTTATAATAATTTTTATTCCTATTCAATGCACTTTCCCCCCTTTCCTCTGCTAAACCTATTTCCATTATCTTGTTACTTCAGCCTACTGCCTACTGCATTTTCAAATGTCTCAGATCTCTTAAACTCTTGCTCTTTACCACAGGAATACTACCCGTGGCTCATACCAGTCTAACCTTTTGGGACCTAAGCATTCCTGAACAGATACTGTGACACTGGGAGAAAGCCATCAGTAGGGTTAGTAGGTCTTTCAAAGCATTGTCCCCATAGAGAGTTTTGTGTTTTAAAGACACAGCAGTGCCGCACAGTAATTATAATTTAGTTATAAAGCCTCACAGAAAACCTTATACAAATTATTCAATCTAAATGTGTGACAAACTTTCTGCAAGGCATCAGCAATATTTCTGGGCAATGCTTGCTTCACTGCATTTACCTCTTTAAATATTGATTACTTTAAAAAAAGTGCTATAGTTTACAAAAATAATAGAGTGAATATATTGAGACAAATATTAAATTGCTACTGCAGTTTGACTAACTCTTGTTTAACTATCTAGAAGCCACAATTTTATTCCTTCCTTTGGAGCAGCAAAGGAAAGCTGAAGATCTGTCAGTTTTGGGTCCTGCTTTCTTCACGAAAGCAAACTCTGAAGGTAAGAACATTTTATGCTTTAACACTGTTTTATTGTACAAAACAAAGCAATTTATTAAATGTAGCATCAGTCAACCTTCAGAAAGACAAATACATGCACAGAGACATGTTTTTTGCTCACATTATAGGTTGTCCCTTGAAATCAGTGTGACTTTTCCCTGTCCTTTTCAAAGGAAGAGGACAAATCTCTAGTTAAGTTTCGGTGTGCTTCTAAATGAAGCCTTTAAATATTGTCTTTCTTCTTCGTACTACACATGATGGAGTTAACACTCCTCAAATGCTACTGTTCTTTAGGCAGTGGCATTTCACAGTGATCAAGTCATGCCTGAAATCTTGGTTATTTCATCTTTCATATCTTTGATCTCAGTTTGAACTCTTGTTAGATTGGCCAATTTCTCATTCAGTAAAGCAATTTCCTTCTCCCGTCGTAATATGTCCTCCACTAATCTTCCTATCCTCAGTGTTAGGTCATTTATTAATGGCTCCAAGATGGCAAAATCCTTTTTAAGTTTGTACATCTTGGGTTTTAAATCTTTTGCAAATGTAACTGTCTTCAGGACTTTTGCTCTGTCACCTTCAAGATTCAGAAGTCTATCTGAATGCTTGTTAAAATCACTCCTTAACTCAGATAATGCTGTCTTAATTTGCTCAATTTTTCTTGCATTACTGGATGCCAAGCTTTGTAGTTTTGTACTTCGATCGATGCTACTGGTAAGCAGGTCACCTATATTTTTTACTGTCTTCTTTTCTCCTTTTTCTACTTTATCTTCTAGTGTTTGCAAAGAATCTGTCAATGCAGTCATATCTGAGACTAGGCCTGAAATCCGCCTTATGTCAGTTTTTACTGTCACAATCGTCAAAGTTATGTTTTTTGCTACAGAAGCTGCGTTCTGTTCAACACTTGAAACTGCATGAAAAAGGGCTGTTAAATTCTTCTGCAGTTCTTCTTGTTTTTTAATTATGCTGCTAGACCATGTTTTCATTGTATAAATATCTTCCTGCAGATGTTTAATGTGAGAAATTATTTGAAGATCTTCCAGCTGTTCCATTAAGTTCCAAGTCTTTTCACACTAGAGGGATACAAATAAAAATAATTGACACGATTTCTAGCTTAACAACTCACATCAAAATTAAAGCTATACTCTAATGAAATATCTTACTATTCTGATATTGAAATTCAGCGCAAGCCCTGTCTTTGGGAAATAAACTTCTGTTGCCACACAACAAAAAATTTCATTTTTTTCCTTTCAGTATACCTAAAAAATTCAAATGTTACTACTTTTTCTATTATAACAAAAATTACAGGAATATGCTATATGACTTTCCAGCATGACCTCTGAAAACACAAGTCATCAAATGCAATCTTCTTCTGATTTATGGAAATTTTTGTATTAAGCCTATAACCTGCGTGATCCAGAAAGACACATGTAGAAAGATATTCAGAAATGTTTTAGAAAGATGCATACTTTAAAATTCTCATATCCAGAAATCATGGACCATAATTAACTGATGTGTTTTTATTTTGGTAATCATAATATGTATTTTGAACATGGTGTTCACAGAAGAAAAAGCCAAAGGAATTAGGCATGGTTCCCTTTTTTTAAATAGCCACCAAAATAGTTCCCAGGGAAAACATTCCTTAAACAGCTTGCCTCCATAAAAGCTATGTTAATGAGGGAACACTCATGCTACTGTTGGATTTTTGGCTGAATTTGCTAGTTCACTTTTTTTGTTTTTTTAACGACTGATTCTGGGTTTTCAAATTTGAGAGGAAGAAAGGAAAATACCTGAGTGATACTATCTTGTTCCATCCCCAATAAGTCTGTGTAGAACTTGGAGAGAAAAAAAACCCACCAAATGGGCAAGCTGAAACACATTCTGAGGCTACAATTAGTTTCATACTAATCCTTTCTTTGACACTAGTAGTAAAAATCTCACCAAAGAAACATGTTTTTAACTTTTTGATAGTGTTGGTCATTCCTCACTAGCACAGAACTGTTTGCTTAAAAACAAAATACCAAAATTTAGGTTGTAGAGAGTTGTGCTGGTTTCCTAGGCAATGGGATGAGGATTTCCTGTTCAATCTCATGGACATTCAGTTTTCAATAGGGTTGAGGTTGATGAAAGACATTAAATGGGGGAGCATACCAATGGTAATTTAGCCACCCTTCCCCAAAAATACATGAAGTAGGAACACACTTGTGAAAAGTATTTAAAAAACATTTCTGTATAGAATAGTATTTCTTATTGGAACACTGAACACTAAAGTATTTATTCCATACCCTTTCTGGAAGAGCAATTTATTTTTAATTAGATTATGTACCAGGACAGGGCAATCCACTAAAATGTATTTTTATTGAATATGACTAAACAGATACAAATCTGTACATAAGTACTAAATATATGAAACTGATAAACTTTATAACACTGAGAAATGCTGGTTTAACAGTCTCTCGAATGGGCAGCATTAGCTGTTTAGTGAAGATTTCAGTAGAGTTCTACATAAATGAATGTACACAACCAGAATAATTTAACTGAAGCCTGATTAAGTTATAGATGTTGTGGGTTCATACTGTCTACTAAGCAGTCTCCTGAGTTCAGAAATCAGGAATTGGAAATTGTCAACATATAAGTCTGTAGACACTAATTTATGGTGGTCCCGAGATCCAATTTTCAATGAACAGCTACCAGGCCTATTAGGTAGTACTGTGTCCTGTGTAAGTGGATCTATGGATAAATTAGATATTCCCTGCCCCCAAGTACATAACTCCATGGCTTTCATTAATTGCTTTTGCAGCCATTGATTCACCAAACTCTGGGAAACAATGTCAGTGACACTGTTAAGGTTTTTTTTTCCCTTTGAAATGCAATGCAATACCAGACATGTCATGTAATGCCTAACAGAGAACATTCTACAGAAGAAAAGCTTAAAGCTTGTTTCTAACAGCACCATAACACCCCCCCCACTCCCAATACAGTCACTGATCACACCAAACTTGCAAATTAAATGATGGAAGAATCTAACAGGAACATCTGTTAGTAAGAACTTCAATCTATATGTAGTCCAACGACTTCAATGGCAGAACAAAACTATGTCAGTGATTTTAGAATCACTGGAAATGAGGGCTAAGGAGGTTATTTGCATGGGGTCAAAGAAATAAAAGGTAACACCAGCTGCTATGAAACCCCCTGCATATAAATACCAGTACAAGAGAAGGTTCTCCATAAGGGGCACTTTACTTGTGTTTTCTGTAATGCTGTTATATGTAAGTTTCAGCTGTTAAAAATGTGCTTAGTGCTTTCCTGCACATATGTAGATGTGCAGGAAGAACTCTTGACATTGAGAAGTCTGTACCGTAAGCACAAAAACATTATGGTATATAATACATTAAAAGCAAGGTACATGCATATCTGCCTAGAGCTATGTTCATTGTGTAACAAGTCCACAGAACATAATACAAAAAGTAAAAATATAAAAAACAAAGTAGTGAAAACTAAATATAAATTTTAATCTGATGTTTCTGGTTTTGATTTTTTTTTCTTAAATCTAAATACTTTGCTTCAAATTCCATTTTAATAAAAATGATCTTTTAATAAATAAGCTAAAAATTCCTTTGTTTATTTAAGAAAATACTCCTTGCCTCCTCCAACACAGTATTTCTTGCTCTCTATCCTCTTTATTATAAGTTTGCCTTTCAGTCTGATCCAATGCCTATTTAAATTGATGACAATATTTTAACTACCCTTAACATATGTTGGAGTCACATTATTTATAATAAATTAAAGTGCTCTTTCATCAGTGAAAACCCTAAGTCCAAATTCACTTATCCCCATTCTGGTAATTCTCTAAGTTATAGCTTTCTAAAGATACTTCTTTTACTTTTGAAGATGCTTCTATGTCATGCACTACTTCTTCTAAAACCACTATTTTATTTTGCCCTTTCAATATGTTGTCATTGTACTGTATGCCTTCAAGAACCTTTTGCATTGCCCTTGTATCAGAAACAGTTTTCAACATATCATTTTCCACAGTGTACAACTGTGTTGTTAAGTCCTCTACCTTTTTCTCCATACTTAGCAATTCACTTGATAATCTAAGAATAGAGTGAATAGCATTTTCAATTGTTGGCAAATGGGTCTTGCACTCCTCAATTTTAGGCTCATAGTTCGCAAGTTTCTGATTCAGGTCTGTGTCCTTGGCTACCAGACTATTCTGTTCTTCTTCTAGCTTTTCAACTGCCTTTGCCTGCAAGTCTAACTTTTGTTCAACTCTAGAGAATTCATCATCTTCTTGACTTTTTAGTGTTTTAATATTTCTGGCTGTACTGTCTTCCAAATCTCTTACTCTTTCTGAAAGGGATTTAATTCTTTGGTCAACTTCATTAACTTGGGAAGTAACTTCTGTATGTATGAACTTCGCTTCAGATTTTAAACTACTAGTGTTTGTGTTCATTTCATCCAAGCTTCTTCTCCAGGAATGTGTAACCTTTTGGAACTTCTCATTAATGCTCTGCATCTTTATAGAGATAGTCTGTTCATTGTTGTGAATATCGTTTACGATGTTATGAAGAGAAGATATTTCCTGCTCAAACTCAGTCATCACAGAGATGGATGAGGCAGCTTCTCGTAGGATACCTTCAGAAGACTCAAGCTGCATTTATAACACAAAACAATGTCCACGTCTACTTAACGGAAATAAGAATAGAAAACTATTTGCACTTATTTAACAGAGAATAAAGTCCCTTTGAAGCCATTTTGTTACAAAGCTCCTATATGATTTGTTTTCCTATTTCATCTTTAAAATATTCATTAACCTAGCATGAAAGTCACAGAAAAAAAGAGTATGTTTGTTGTTGAATTTCTATAGAATACATGCCATTTTCTTTGTTGTCAATCCCTTATTTTCCATGGTGGTTTTTTTTTTTTGTAAAATATATCACACTACATAAATCCCATGCAACGTTTTGCAATCTGAAGTGTAGTATATAAATATCTAAATTACATCATGTATAAATGACATCATTATGAGATCAGTGCTAAAACAACTCAGTGGCATAAGCCATGCTGTACTCCCACCATTATCTGTAAGATATAGGGGATAATTCATCAGCCAGCCCAAGTTTTCTACTTGATAATGTCACACATAGATAAGAAAATAAAATAGCAATGAAAAAATATTACTAGCACTTCATTATGTCTTTCATATTATTAGAACAAGTCTACTACATAAAAATGCCTGTACATTTTCTTCAAATCAATGTATATTAGAATTATACACAGAACAATACAAACAGAATGAAGTATGAGCATAAAGGTAAGTTTTTCAAAATAGTTTAGTGTCTAAAAAGTTATACTGAGATACAACCACTATATTCACATACTTGAACAATGGTATGGATTGACACATTTAGTCACATGAAATATTCTCCAAAGGCCTATTCACAGGCAAGTAGAACACATTATGAAAATTTATATTAAAAGTCAGTTAAGATTAAATAAATGACAACAAAGTAAAACAACGGCAAATGTTCACCAGAGATTATCCAATTAAGATGTTAATGATTACCTTTTCAGAAATTAAGTTAACTTTATTTTCCACATCCAGGAATTTTTCAGCTTCTTGCTGTAATAAACTGTACTTTTTTTCCACACCAGCAAATTGACCTGACTGCTGAAATAGGAACCTGCAAATTGCAAGTAAATAAACAGTAAACATAACTACATAATTAGCATATATTAAGTGTTCCAGGACCTGGTTCGCAGCAATCTTTTACTGCAGGGATTTGTCCTCACAGAATTTGCTAGATCAATACATGAGAGAAAAAAAAACTTAGGATTTAGTGAAGTTGATCAGTCTTCATACTGGACTTATCTTCCAAGAGAGGTGGAAAAATAAGGAAACATCCATAGAAGTGATTAATTTTTACATCGTATGCCATTCAAACAGGAAAAATGTCTGATAAGACTTCTGACATAGGGAGGCCCTTACAAGCTCATAATGCACTGCCTCACAATATAGTTTATTGATAAAGTATTATTTAACTGGTGGAAATAAAACACAAAAAAATAATTTGGACTTTCTTGCAAGCATCACAAAATCATGCATAGAAGCCTTTGGATTTAGAGAGGCTGCTTAACTCTAATGTTGTTTAATTGTAACCATCCAAGAATATATGGTGCATTATGGCAAAGTCTGTATAGCTACTGCTACTTGTATAGCTACTGTGACAATGCTAGCTTTGAACAGACAGTAGAGATCTCAATCCTGTACTTCATACACATTAGATTCATTTACCGTGAACTTGGAAGCTTTTTGAACTGTAAGCACTTTATACAGTTAAAAAGGAAATGAGACAACCACGCAAAACCCCCTGAATTTTGCTGGATGTTTAATAATCCCAAAACAAGGTTTATTGTAGACTATGCAGGGGTCCTCTAGCAGTAAGAACAATTTTATCTAGAACAAGAGAGTTTATTTAAAATACTTGTGCTTTCATAAATTGATCTTTATTAGTATATTGAATAGCAATTAGAAGTTTCAAAAGATCTACAATATTCTGTACAGATTAAGTTAGGCAATAAAAGCTAAAATGCTAGCTACAGATACATAAATGCAAACCAGACATACATAAAACAGTAAGCAGAAGCATCACTAATCATTTTATTCTACTATGTTGTTCTGTTTCTCAAAGATTTAGATAATGAAATTTGGGTTATGTTAAAATAAGAACAAATTTTACCTTAATTTTCAAATTGATGTCTAGAGTGTAATAATCTGGACTAATTTCTTGCACTAGAGTTCTGAGAATTTCATCATATCATTTCTGCACGAAGCTCAGTTTCTGATGGAACTAAGGTACTGATGCTACTAAGATATTCTAAAACTTCTTTTACAAAGATATTTGACCTTTACTTGAAGGCTCCACCTGATGAACAGTTTACCATACTGCTGAGCAAATTATTTACAGAAAACTCTTACTTCACTTCTACTGTTGATTTATTTATTACCTGTCAAATGAGCCTTGTTGTACTTACTGTCAGATTAAGTTGCTCTTCACAGTTAGATGTAGTCTCCAAAGCAGGTATTTACAATCAATGAGCAAGGCACCTTTTAAACTTTCAACATAATAGAACAGTTTGAGCTTCTATAATCCCTCACTGTATAGCAATGTTTCCACACTTGTGGATACTGCTATTCTTTTCTTGATCCTTCTAGCTTTAAGAAGTTTCTACAGTCACTTAATGCAAACACTATATTCAAATGTAACTAATCATATTGCCTGTGACTGAATACAGTATAGAATACAAAAGAAAATACTAAAATCCACTTTAGAGGCTTACCTACCAGGTCAGCACCATGCAAACAGCAAGGGAAATTATGCTCAAGCTTGTCCGTAAATCCATCCAAAAGGAACTCTGATTATTGCTGGTCCTGGGACTTGCCAGCTTCCCACAATTACTGTGCTTCTCAACCTCTTGTGAACCTTCACTGGTCTTGGATGAAGTACCACCTTTTTTCCTCTGCTTAACTTCAGACATTTTGTGTTTTTAAAAAGCAGAAGCAAAAAGAGAGAGCTAGGAAAAAAAAAACAACACACAACACCAAACAAACCCAAAAAGGACTAGTTACTTCTTAGTATCCCCAAATATAACCTTTTGCCCTTTAGTTATACAAGTACACCCCCAAAAATGTTTCCTTCAGTGTTTACTGTTTTCTAGTTATGTGAACTTTTGTGAAGTGTCATAATACTTTTATAACACTTTGTGAAAATTTGTTTCCTGTACTATAGAGCACTGCTTTCGTATTTTCTCAAACTGAACTGACTTTTCAAACTGTAGCTAATTTCACCTTTCTAGAAATATTTCATCTGTTGTACAGTAAGCCATTTTGAAGATATATTTAAAATGACAAGGACTGAAAGCATGATATTTCTTTTTATAGTTGATTACTGTCACAATTTCATCAGCAATCTCACTATCCTGTTTTACTTGACGATTTTTTAAAAAAAGTTGTTACCTACTCCACATTAAAGGGAAAAATTAATTTTCTCATTTTAAAAAATGGGATTGCAAATCAAAATTTAATTTAGAAATAGTTCTTTTGTAATGATTTCATGTAATCTGTAAAACCACAAACATCAGTTAATAGAAAGCCATTAACAGAAAAATACAGAAGATTAATGAAATAATGGATCTAGATAAAAGAGCAGCCATAATTTCCTCTTTGCTGAAATTAAGGCCCGAATAGATTTGGGCAATATGAATCTCCAGTTTCGAAGAGTACAAAAGCTCAGATTCTAACCAAGCGGAAGTACAGAGTGGAATTTTTAAGCCTAAAATCTTCCACCATACTGCTCAAAATAGACTAGATCCTTGGTGGACTCGGTTTAGCACAACTGGAGACAAAAATGTTGTGCTTCTTTCTGGATCATTTTGCAGTATTGCCACTTAGTCACATGTCAAAATATAAATATTTAAATGTTAGAGACACTTACATAGTCACATACGTGCATAAAAGGCATTGTTTAAGATCTAAATCTGTCCCACCAGCATGAAGCTCAGAGCTGTTTGTGAGTCACAGTACTAGGAAACATGCTCTGAGTTTGCAGTATGTAGGAAAAAAACACCTCTTGCCCTCCAAAAAAATAGCAAAAGTTCTATTTTGTAACTTTTAAAACACCTTTGGGGTTGAGAGCACTTATTATGAAGTTAAAATAAAAAAAGATATCTGAATGGTAGTTAGGGAAATAGTTTAATACAGGAACAACAACTCAGCTTTAACGAGGGCAATTTGAGTGCGACCCCGCGCAGCACAGAAGAACGCGCCGTAGCTCCCCCCAGAGACCCTCCCGAGCCCCCCAGACCCGTCCTCGCCCCCTCTTCCCCCGGGACAGCCCTGCCTGCGCTCGGCCCGGGGCACCGAAAGTGACCGACTGCCCCCTCCCCTCCAGGGCACTTCCACACCCCCTCCGCCCCCGGGGCTCCCAGGAAACTCCCCCAGCCCAGGAGCCCCCCGCCCGCCCCCGCAGCAGGCCTGCGGGACGCCACCCGCTCCCGACGACACCTTTTCTGCCGCGGCCCTGTCGCTCCAGCGGCCGCCCGTGGCGCCACCGACCTCCGGCACTTCGGGCCGCCTTTCCCCCTCCCTTGGCAGCCCGGCACCCCCTCCAGCCGCTGCCACGCTCGCTCCGCCGAGCTACCCTCTGTACCCTCAGCTGCAAGGCGGGGAGGGCCGTTACCACGTTTACCCGCCCCGCAGCCCCACCTCTGGCCCGGGCCAGCGCCTGGCGCCTCGCCCGTTGCAGCCGTTGGCAGCCACCGCCGCTCCCGCAGCCTGCGGCGCGCCACGTCAGGCGCGCTCCCGCCGCCGCCGCTCCGCTGAGGCAGTCGAGCCTCCGCAGCTCTGCGCCGGCGCGGAAGCGCTGGGCTTTGTTCCGCGTGGGGCAGGCGGGGGCCGGGCTGCTGCCGGCCGCCGGGGAGGGCAGCGGGCTGGCGCGGCCCGGCCCTTCTCCCACCCCCCGGGCCCGGAAGGAGGAAGTGTTCGCGGTGCGCTGCTTCCCCGGTGCGGGGCAGCGGCTTCTCCTCAGGGTGAGGCGAGAACTTGTTGCCGGCGGCTCCTCACGGCGCCGCGCTGCCCGCCAGGTGAGCGGCCGTGGCGGAGACGGATGCGGGGGCAGGGGACGAGGACGGGCCGTGCCCGGGCGGTTTCGCCGCGGGGCCCCTGAGGCTGACTCCAGCCCACGGCTCCGGAGCCCGCCGCACCGGAGGCGGCTTGCACCCCCCGCCTCGGGGGGAAAGTTGCGGAGGGGGACGGGCAGAGCCCCCCGGCCCGGCGGGGTGAGGGTCGGCGGCGGGCGGCTGGTCTGAGCGCTCCGCTTTCTGTTTCGTTCGCCCTGCGGCTGGTAACGGCGGCTCCGGTGAGGCGTGTCTGGGTGTGAGGTAACCCGTTGTTTTGTGTGCTTGTGGCTTGCGTTTGTGGCGTGCTTTCTTTTTGTAGTTGCTTTACCTGTATTATTATTATTGTTATTATTATTAACGTGGACCTTTTTGGACTGGGAGTAGCGGAGGGCTTTCACGTCCCCTTCCGAAGCGGTGCAGTGGGGTGAAGGTAGGGTGGAAGACTTTCCTAACGACACAATTTTCAGTGAAAATAGGAAATTCTGTCAGTACGGCGGAAGAGGCATTCCATCGCGGGCTTATCCAAAGGCAGCTGTTCTGCATCTACCCGGCTCCTGAAGGAGGGAGTGAAGGAAAAGGTGAACACTTCTGCAGGCAGCTGCAGAGTAGCTCTGCAGAGGAGCCTACGGAGCCTTCGGTCGTTGCGCAGGAGTGTGATCGGAGAGATCATTTTGATCCTTAGGGACTCTCAGAGGCAGCTGATCAATACTGAAAAACCTTTACATGGTGGACAATGGTTTTCACCTTATATTGTCTTCAGGCAATTTTTTTTTTTATGACGTAGAGGAAGAATACAAATTTATAGTTGTGTACCAGATGCTGACAAAGGAAAGTATAGCTCAGTCATTGGCTGTGTTGGGTGTTCCATCTTCCATCATGTGTCGAGATCCAAGTGTACTTGTATGGAGTCCTGGAGTTGGAAACAAAGTTGAGTTTATCTCGTGGGATTTGGTACACAGGGAGTTTATTTTCTGTTGCAATTCTGTTCAGTGCTGTCAGCCATGAGACCAATCCTCTTTCTCATCCTGTTATCCCAATCACATCATCCAAGGATTTAAAAAATTTGAGGGATGTAGTGGGAGGGGAGAAGACTTTTCACAGGGACATTTAGCAAGTTCCTGGTATATGAGAAGCTTGCACAGACTGTGATTCTTTAGTTCTGCAAGTGTTCATAAGCATAAATTCATAGGAATGTGGAAAAGGACTCAGATTTTTTTTCCTCTCCACAAATTAGCGGTACATATTTGCTTTTTTAATGAAAACTTCCATTCATTTAGTGAGCATAAGAGTTTTACTATGCGTCTAATTAGTTGTTAAAGGTTGAAATTCTTTTTATACCTGCTTTATATGCCTCCAAGTGGAGCAATCAGAGAAATACTGTAGTCAGATTAATTGTAATAATGCTCAGCTAGATGATTTTATTAAACATAATAGCACATGGCATCTAAATAATATTTCAAGAATACTATTCATATTCACAGTAGCTTGTGAACTATTACAACTTAACTATTAATATGCCTTTTTTTACTCTGTTGAAAAGGAATGATATTAGATTTTCCCAGTGTTTTCTTGACTATACTGGACTGTCCAGCCAAGCTGAACTAGTGGGTCATAAACAGTGTAATTAAATTCATATAACAATAGTATGAAAGTCTCTTTGTCAAGACAGAAAGTAAAAAACCCTACATTTTTTAGCTTTCTGCAGTTTGTAGTATAAGCTTGCCTGAAACTTCACTGTATTTTCCACTAATGCAGCTGCTCTGCTACTTTTTCTGACTTTAAAACCAAAATTCATAAGCTATTTTAAAACTCTTTTCCTTGTACTTATAAGTTATGTTCTGATTCTGCCTTGACTTTTTTTTTTAAACGCTGAAGAAATATGGATGTGAAGAGTAGAAATAGTTTACTTAAGAATCGCCAAGCATTGGAAAAAGACATCAAGACCTCTTATATTATGGATCGTATGATTTCTGATGAAGTGCTGACATTACAGGAGGAGGAGAAAGTGAAACAACAGGTAGAATTGTCTTTCACTGTTTTTTATTTTCCTAGTCTGCTCACGTTTTATCATTCTTTTTAAAAATAATACTTCCTGTCTGTATCATTCCTGGATTCAGCAAATTCTTAAGCATATGCCTAGCATGCAGTTTTTATCACACTTCATAAGGTTGAGTTAAGGCCTTGGTCAAGTTGAAGGCTATTTCACAGTTGAAGGCTTTAAACACAGTCTATAATTGACAGATTAGATGATTTCTAAGGTCTCTCAGTTTTTTATAACAGCTCTTTTAATGTTTTTTCTAGAATACCCAGAAGGAGCGAGCAGCTATGCTAATAAACATTATTCTTACAAAAGATAATAATTCATATAGATCCTTTTATAATGCACTGCTTCATGAAGGGTACAGAGATCTTGCCGCTCTTCTTCAGGATGGCATCCCTGCCTTCTCCTCTGGTAATGGAAAGAGTTCAATGGATGGAATGACTTCATACGGTCAGTATAACTACAGCAGTCCCTGTGCTTGAAAGTAAAGACAAGTTGTGTTTTTTATTCCTTACTAAGTGACTATCTATAATACCCGTTTCCAATGAAAAAGGAGTAGTTGGCACATTCACTTGTTTTGGTAGTGTAGTAGTCAGTATTTCTTTATTTCCTATATTTAATATGGCAGGAGAGTTACAACAGTTATGACTTTTGTAGGTCATCTTGAAAATGTTCATATTTAGTAATTTTATTTTAAAAGATGGGAAACCTGAAGTGCTCTCAGATTTCTCTAAATTGTAACATTTTTGTTGTACGTGAAAAAGACTCTTATTAGTATATGTTATTAAAGAAGTTGAATCTAACATAAAAAGTTGTAGCCTCCAAAATTCTGACATTTCTCTTGAAGAGTACTCTGTAATCTCTCAGCCTACATTCCAATAGTTGATCTAGTTATTAGGTTGCTTAATTCTCCCCACCAGATCTTTTAGTTACCCTACATAAGTTCCTAACTTCTACCTACATTGTCATCAGTATCATCTTTGATTGACATGAAATAAGTTGGTAGTTTCTAATGGGAAGAACCTTCTTAACTGCATATGACTAAATGCTGTATTTACTGTCACTCTACATTTTAAGAGGTGTCATAGACACGTGGAATTTTGATTACTTGAGTAAGATTTCCCAAAGCTTATCAGTATAATATGGCACTGCATATGGCCACTTTGTGGCCAGCAGCGAACAGATGAAGTGCACGTTTCCTTTCCTGCTATGCTTTACCTGCTTTATTGCAAGTCATGCTATCTTAGCTCAAATCAAAGGAAGTCTTGCTTGGACCATAGTGCTAAGCTGTTAACTACAAAGTAAAAGCCTTACACAACATGCTTTCTTTTCCGCTGCATCCATTGGGGCAGTAACTTCTGGCTGAGAAAGTGACTTGACAGTTGGGCGTAGTAATGTTGAGCTCTTGTGTTTGTTTGCCACAGTTTCTACTGGAGCTGTTAATTCTCTTTTCAATTCTAGGGATTGATGTAACTAGCTTGCAGAAAATGTAGTTATTAATTGGGACACTATTTTAGGTGGGAAGCTAATTACCTGTTAAGTAATTTATTTCCAAAAAGCAATATTTTTTGGTATTTAGTGTTGTGAGTCCAGTAGTTTTTGGAGCATTTGTATGGGACACAAGTTTGGGGGGGGGGTGGAGCCCACTAGTTATTTGGGCTGGGGAGTTGTTTGGTTTGGTTTGAAGAGGCATCACATTTAGAAATTTTCTTGTTTTTAACTTTAGTTAAGACAATTCTCTGCGAAGGAGGTGTACCACAGAGACCGGTTGTGTTTGTCACTCGGCCAAAACTGGTAGATGCTATTAAACAGAAACTGTGCTGCTTGGGAAGTGATCCAGGCTGGGTCACAGTTTATGGAATGGCAGGTTGTGGGAAGACTGTTTTAACAGCAGAAGCTTTAAGGGATCATCAGCTCTTGGAAGGTACTTTTAGAAAAATGTCTATATTTATATAAAAATTACTACAGGTATATGTGTGTTGGACATATATGGCAAAGTATCTTATGTCATCTTGAAAGTAATTTAGGATTTAGGTTTCTAAATTCCTTAGGTGTTTTCGAAATATTTGCTTGCAACCTACAGCTTTCATAACCATTAAGTGCTCTAGGACCACTAATTATTTTACTAATTTATGGGAAAAGATTCGGAATAGCTTTTCACTTTGGAGTCTGCTTTGTTTTATGAGAGTAGATACATCCTTAATTAACTTGAAATTGTTATTTCTGTTAGTGCAAAATAACCATATTTAGTTTATATTCCTTTTGGGCATTTGTTGTTAAGTCCTCAGACTCTTCCCCTTGGTACGTGAGTTTAAAAAACCTTGCTCTAACTTTTGCATATATTTTAATAATGGAAGGTGTTTGTGCAGTGATTACACTAGTATCACTTTAGCTTAAAGCAGATCATAAATGAAACAATTTAATGTTCCCCCCCCAATCCCCCCCTGCATAGGACACTGGGAGGCGAAAGTGGGGCTCAGGTATTAGAAAACATGATGTAGGGATACAAACTACAGCATCTTCTGCTGCAGCTGACTCTTCTAGATGCCTTCTTGTACACTGTTTTGGGATAATTTTCACATCTCAGACTCTGAACTCCTACAGTAGTAGAGGGTGAAAAACGTAAATGCTAAGTCAGACTAGCAGGAAGATGGACGCAGGAAGAGTTGTTGAGGGACAGGCAGGAAGGGATGTAGAGGGGAGGGACGACAGCATCAGTGGCAGTGTGAATTCTCTGTAGGAACTTGCCCTACAGAGCCTGTTCCTTTAAAAATAAAAAATAGTGGTCTTGTAGAACCATACTTCTGTGTTAATGGTAGAGTTGCAAGGTTGGCTTGCAATAGACTTTACAGTTTTATATTTTAATTGAAATTGAGTTATTGATTGCTATTGTAAGCTGCTATTAAATATTTCTGATTTTAAATGTATAACATAATTAATATTGCTTTTCTTGTTAGATTACTTTCCAGGAGGAGTTCACTGGATCTCTGTTGGAAAACAGGACAAAGCAGGGCTCCTAATAAAACTTCAGAATCTCTGTAGTAGATTAGAAAATGACTCTACTCTTTCACAAAGGCCACCACTTAACATTGAGGAGGCTAAAGATCGTCTTCGTTTGCTGATGCTACGCAAATATCCCAGGTGATGTCAGTAACATGAAACACTATTCTTTTAATTGATAAAACTTTGCAGAGTAACTTTGGTCTAAGGTGTCTGTGTTGTGGTTACATGTTTCTGTTGTGTGTGGGGGGGGTTGCCTTTTTTTTTTTTTAAACCAACTTCCTAACTCTTCTACTTTTTGCTTTCCCTTTTTCTGTTTTAGTGTAGATAACTGGGAAGTATTATTCAAGGTTAAGCTAACAATACTTCTAGAATTTTAATTCTTGTGTAGTGGTTCCTGTTAAAAATTTTCTAAATTACTGACTTGCATGTGATAAAAGAATAAAGTTCAGATAAGTGTACAAAAGCTGAAGGGTATATAGTTGCTAGAGGCAGGTGTATAATATACATATACATATAATATACATAGTATAACTCTGTCCCTGTTTAAATGTGTTTTTTCAATGGAGTAACTTAAGGGACACATTGTAGGCTTGTCCTGGATATGAATATAATTAGTAGGCTAATAAGGCTTCTATTAACAAAATATGTTAACCAGCTGTGCAGGAGTCACATTCACTTGAAAAATTATTAGTCGTTGAATAGTGAAGGTTGGGAACAAACAGTTGGGAATAAGAATTGCTCTAACTTTCAGTGTTCTCACTGTGTATGTAGAATGCTTCACTGATGTGTGAGGATCATGCATCAGTAAAAGGATATGTATCGCTGCAGAAAATTTTTCCTTTCTGGAACAGCTGATGTCTTTTTAAAGTGTTTGGTCTAGAGTTATCAAAGTGAAAGCAGGTTTTCATGATATGATCAGTTATTGCCAAGAAACCAATTGCTTTCAAACTTCAGGAAAAGTGACTTGATTTAATCAAGCAGTGTCTCAGTCACTGCATGGCTTTTTTCATCTTTGAGCAATAGTTTTTGTTATTTGTTGAGGATTTCATTACTCTGGGAAAATCTGTACTAAACTAAACAAGCCTGCACCTGAGTGAGATATCTCAGGAATAATACTCCAACCTTGTGATCTTTATAGACGACAGAGTAGAAGAATACTGGCATTTTTGTACAGGGGAAAAAAAAAATCTTTCTTGCAAATAAAAGATTTGAAAAACACTGCCTGGTCCTCCACAAGAAATCTTTCATTTTTTGTGGAAGTCTTACATGAAAAGTGCAAACAAGACACTTTCAACCGAAAGTGCAGGTTTCCCTGAAGTATGTTAAGTGTTTGTCTCCGTTGACACAATTCTTGTTATATTTTGTTCATTAACAAACAAAACAAACTCTTCAATACAGAAGAATTTGGATGTTTAATTCATGCACAGCCTTACAGTCCCTTCTGAGTAGAAGGGAGAACTGTGCACTATTTCCCCATGGCATCATGAACTGTTCTAGAAGTGGGCAGCTACTGTACAGCCAAGTAACATGACAGCCTAACATGGTTAATATACTGTGCTATGCTATATTGTTTGTAGTGTACAAATGAATCATTTAAGAGATACTTACTGTGTTTTGTGAAAAGAGCACCTGTATGCTGAGGAAACCAAGGGGAAAAGAGAAAATGCCAGCTTTGGAAACAGTTAGGCACTTGATTTTATTTGAAGGCATTTCAATGCCAGCTGTGGCAGTGTCTTCCTTATAGACTGCCAGATATCTCGTGAAGGATGCTGTTGTCCTGGCAATTTTCATTAATCTGTTTCAAGATAAAGTAACAGATGTTAGATAGGTGTATTGCAGAGAATGACTGCACCTCAAGGAAAACAGACAAGAATTGATTACAAAACTTTTCTAGTCTGACTGCTTTTCACGATTTTGAAACGACATTAATGTGATCACACTGTTTATCGTAGTCCTGTTTATCCTTTCCTTTCTCCTCCTCTGTCCTAAACACTTTGAGCATATTGCCAAAATTGACTCTAAAGGTAGGAACTTTGTACCTTTGAAAATTCTGTAAGTTGAAGAAAATTGACAGTTGGATAAAGAAGAGAAATCCAAGTAGGTGCCTTCAGTGGTGAAAAGGAGTATACAGAATGAATTGAAGGGAAATATTTTGTTGTCTTGCTAATTGGCCAGCTTGGATACATGAGCTGGGAACAGGCTACAGCCTGTGCTGCATCCTGCCCAGTTAGGTATATGTGAGAACATTGTAAGAACAAACTGAAAGTCTCGCTGATGATGGGTTATCTGGGAAATCATAGTGGGCATGGGAAGACGTAGAGAGGAATGTATTGGAGAGGGAGGTTCATATGGTGCAAGTGTATTGGAAACCAAGCTTCACTAGTTCTGCGGCTTGTGGAGCTTGCTCTGCACTGGAATTCTCTTTGGTAACAAAAAGTCATTTCAGCTATTTCTGGATTCAGATAGTCAACCCAGATTCAGATACATTTCTTGGGAATAAGGTATGAGTCAAAGGATTCAAACTGTGAATCCAGTATATTTCTTGGGATTAAAGTATTAGTCAAATGAAAACTTTCAGAGCAAAATAGCATTATGTATTTTGTTGGATTGTGGTTGAAGAAATTGAAGCGATGATATTCTTTAACGTAAGAAATCTAAGATTTAAATCTCCTGTCACTGTTGTCACAGTTTTGGGGGGGTTTGGTTTTGTTTTTCTGTTTGTTTTTTTTTGTTGTGGTGGTGTTTTTGTTTTTTGGTTTTTTTTTTTTTTTTTAATAATCCTGATTTAGGATTTAAGATTTGTTGGTGTGGTTGAGGAAGAAAGTCACTGGTACCAAAAGACTGGGAGGATTTTGAAGTTCTCAGCTTAATTAAAAACATAAAATCAACCTGTAATTCATGCTGCCCAACACATTTTCAAGTGTGAAATTACCACATAATTAGTCATTTATGGCTAGGATAGTATTCTTGTAAACCCTCTGATTTATCAAAAGAGTGTTAATAGAGTAGTTGTGTAAAAATGAAATATGGGTATCCAATACTTATATGCAACTTTGAAAATGTGGTATAATGTGTATGCACTTGTTTATGAAGGGTAAAATCCTTATTTATAGGCATTGATGGCATAAGCGTCATTTAGCTGAAGAAAAATGCAGGAGTCTTGGCATGCTTCAGTGGGAATTGAACGATTTAACCAATGATTAGTGTAACTGAAAACTCCATCCCTTTAAAAAAAAAAAGGGCAGAAAATGTAAACAATTTACAGGATTGGGTTTCAATAACTTTCTTTCCTCCACAAAACACACAGAATGCAAACAACTGGTATTTCTTTTCATAAATTTACTTGCCAACCAATCTTTTTGACTCCTTGCTCCCTTGAACCAACCATTGAGATTCCATGTAGTAACCTACAAACGTGACTAGCCATAGGATTTGAATATGTAGTCACTATAAAATGTTGTTTATGTAAAAAGAGCCTCATCATCCAAGACAATTCCTTCACAAGAGGATTAGTCTCATATAGCTTTCTGAAGATACAAGAACAAAACTGAAAACTCTCAAGTCAAAAGGAAACTGAAATGGTTTCTCCCACAAAGCTTATCACTAGCCTGTGTCAAGCAGAGTTGTTATCTAGTCCTATACAACTTTTTTCTTCATTTATGGTATCTGATGACATGAAAAACAGAGTAAAGATTTATGTTTTTCCTAGCGTCTACTGATGGAAATATTTGACAAAACTTTATTGTTTATGTTGCAATTGTACTTATTGCTATAAAGCAATAAATGGTAAAAATTCGTTTTTTTGAGATACTTGCATTCAGCTTTCTTGCACAGTGTTTAATGCCCTCTTGAGATATTTTGCACATTAATATAAACAATTAGGCAGTGATACATTGTAAATTCTGAAAATGTTCTTTCATTATTAAAATGAAATATTGTATTTTAGTACTAATAATTGATCCGAAATCTGCAATATTTCTTCTTGCACTAGATCTCTTTTGGTTCTGGATGACATTTGGGATTCCTGGGTATTAAAAGCATTTGATAATCAATGTCAGGTTCTTATCACCAGCAGGGACAGGAGTGTAACAGATGCTGTGGCTGGTAAGGAACAGTTTCCTCTTGCACTGTAGATTGTGTGTGTATATGTATGCAGTTTGTTCTTGTGAACTTTTAAAAGAATCTGATAGAATATGTCTATTAATTTGTGCACAAGTGGCAAAGTTTTCGAATTCTGCTCTGTAAGACTTTATGCTCTTCGTGAAATAGATGTTATATGTTATCCTGAAAGTTGAATGTCTACATTGAAAAGTGCAATGGTTCTCAATAGGATAAATTAACCTATGTGACACTGCTGCTGTTAGACTGATTATCTCTTCGCTATTAAGCAGTCACTGCTACAACATGCCCATAATGCATTTGTAATTATTAGATTATAGTCTAATTTTTTGTCTGTCTAATGCAAACTTGATTCTGATAAGTAGAATTTATACTCTTCTTCGTACTAAGCATATAAAGTACTATGCATAAAATCATAAGCCAGGTCCTTTGCTCCAAATTTTACTTGGAAAACACTCTCAATTTCCATAGGACTTTTTACATTCTTTTAATTTTTTTCTGTGTTTCTATGTCTAGGCAATAAATATGAGGTTCATGTGGAAAGTGGACTAGCACATGAGAAAGGACTGGAGATTTTATCCCTATTCGTGAATATGAAAATATCAGAACTGCCAGAACAAGCTAACTGCCTTGTAAGGGAATGCAAAGGTATACTTGCCGCCCTTTAACATACCATTTACCACTAAATGTTTTTTTCTTTTTTTCTTCTAGGTTTTGACCTAGAAAGAGGAGGGAAGGTTCTTTAATATTGTATATCTTAAATAAAACACAAGTGTTTGTTAAATGCTTTTTGTTTTTTCCTAAACTAAATAGAAGTGTCTCATGTTGATTTTTTTTGAGTAGTTTTCTTCAGTGTATCTTCCGTCCACCCCTCTATTACACTTACATTTGATAAGTTTGCAGATGTCTACATGGATGACATGTTTTGTTTGTCTGTTCTCCACACCTCAAGATTTTGATCAATGTATTGGGAAAATTACCTGATTTATTCAACCACTTGACTAAACTATTGGATTGTGTTCCTTAAAAGCCTCTAAGATTTAAATTAATCTTTTCCTTCAGGTTCTCCTCTTGTGATATCCTTGATAGGTGCATTATTACGAGACTTCCCTAGTCGTTGGGAATACTATCTCAAACAGCTGCAGAATAAGCAGTTTAAAAGAATAAGAAAATCTTCTTCTTATGATTATGAAGCCCTTGATGAAGCAATGTCCATAAGTGTTGAGCAACTGAATGACAATTATAAAGACTACTATAAAGACCTCTCTATCCTTCCAAAAGATGTTAAAGTACCTACCAAGGTAATAACAGCAATGCAGAAATCTCATCGTTTTTAGTGAGATACAAACAATAACTTCTTTAAAGAAGTCATAAAATTTATAGTTGGTGTGTATAACTTATGTTGTATGTAACTTAATAGTAATTGCTAGATTTTGTAGGTCAGGTCCATTATTGTGTCATGACTGTTATTGTCAGTAGTGAAACTAAAAAATTGTAACTGAATAAATGTATTCATAAGGTGAGTTTAATGTGCGTTCCATATATAGTTCTTTAGTTAGGTTGTAATTGAACTCTCTGAAGGCTTAGAAATTGTTATGTGAAATTTGTCTCCTTTAAGAAAAAGATACGACCACAATAAATCAGCATAAATAGACAAAAGATGGGACAACTTGTGTTATCTGTCCTATAGTTTGGTAAAGAATAATTGGTAACTTACTGAATTTATTACCATTTCTAATATGTCTGTATTTGTTAGCATGTGTTTTGTTGTCAGTTAATTGATAGCCTTTTATGATATTCATACAAGTCATATTACCCCTTACTTCTGATTCTTCTCTGTCTTAATGTGCTTTTTTAGGTTCTCTGTATTCTTTGGGATATGGAAACTGAAGAAGTTGAAGATATACTACAGGAATTTGTTAACAAATCGCTATTGTTCTGTGATCGTAATGGGAAGTCATTCCATTATTATTTACATGATCTTCAACTTGACTTTCTTACAGAGAAGAATCGCAACCAGCTTCAGGTAGGGTATTGACTAAGCTACTTTTAAACTTTACTCTCCAAAGCTGGGCATTCTTCAGAAAATACTCCTCTGTTAAATAGTATCCAGAGTAGCCTCATAGAATAGATCCACAATGCAGTTAAACTTAATGCTAACTAATTAAAAAAATTTATTTTCAACCGTTTATTTGAAATCATGGAGTGATTTCATGATGGTTCCATTTGGAGCCAAGAAACTAAACTGAGAAAAGACTCTATATCCATTATTTCTCTGTCAAAGACATTTCCAGCAGGAGATGGAATGTTCCACTGATGATTCCAAAGGCATCAAGACCCTACCAGAATAGGAAGTTTCTTCTTTAATACAGAGAAGTGCTTTTTACTCCTTTTTTTCAATTTAAGGCAATACTTTCAGGGAGAAGACCTATAAGTTGGGCCCAATAAATTTATCAGTTCTGAAGGACCGGGCAGAAATAGTAGATACAAAGAAAAGGCAAGTTTTTAGAGTTGCTTTAGATCTACCTATGTGAGGGTGTTTTTCTGTTGGCTACCCGTATTGAATGTGAAGAGTGATTTGACAGCTGTTCTCAACCTAAGAAGGAAGGTTAACAGCTTGTTTTTCTGTATTTTAACATCCAGAGAATGTTTCTGGAGTTTTAAGCAATAAATTAGGTTAAGTGTACATTTTTAGAAGGTAAGCTTTTCTTATTTCATTTGTTGACATATAACTATTGAGAAATAATAATAATATTATTATTCCTCAATATGATACACAATATAATATTAATTATAATTCCTCAATACTGAAACCAGTCTATACCTTGGTATAGTATTAACTGAAAGTGTGTTTTGATTCATGTTGCAGGAGCTACATAAAAATGTAGTAAATCAGTACAAGAAATACTACAAACTTAATACGCCTGTTCCATCTCAAGAGGATTGCATGTACTGGTATAACTTTCTAGCGTATCACATGGCTGGTGCCAACATGCAGCAGGTGAGTTCTGACTTGTGTCCTCTGTTTCCCTTCTCAACCCACCCTTACCCCTGCTGTTCCCCCGAGGCTTTTTCCCATTTGAACGTCTCTTCTCCCAGGCTTTTGTGCAGATAGGTAAACACTCAACATAGAGTCCTTTAGGGACTCCACTGATAATCACTGTCTATTATGAAAACTACTTTATTGCTACCCCTTGTGTCTTGTCTTTTCAACCAGTTTTTGAGAACATTTCTTATTTTGTATCATAATAGCTTTGATTTTCTGTTCCTTTTGAAGAAGCTTTGATAAGAAATCTTCTCTAAACTTTTTTGAAAACCCAGGCTCACTTTAGTGTATGGTAATACAAGTAAATTGGTTTCTTCAGAGAGTTCAATTAGATTAGTTACTTTTTTCTACAGAAGTCGTCTTAGTTTTTTCCTCTTATGTCATACTGATTTATGTGTAAAAGTTCATTCTCTGCATTACCAGATTTCAGCAGCCATAAAAAATCTAGCAAGAGTTAGATGGGCAAACCTCTCATTCCCAGGATTGCTTTGGTGCCTTTAAAAAATTGCTGTCATTTTTGCCACCTACTGTTCTTTGGGTACTGAGCTAGTATAAGATGCAAATCATGCAGCAAGATTAATACCTCAGTAGTTTCACTTGAATATCTTTAGAATTCTTGCCTTGAATAGCATTTGGTTCTGGTTGCTAATTGCTTTATTTCACACGTACTCAAACCTTTTCAGTTGAACCTCTTCTGAGGTGGTTCATCTGACTCATCATATCAAATACAGTTTGTGTACTTATAGGAACGTTCATAATTAATGTGGGCTACAAATCTAGTTTTTTTGGATCATACTTATTTCATTATCTCAGTCTCTTTAAATTCAATGTATTGGAAAAATGTTTTTATTATTAGCCTTTCTACATTTTGTAGAATAAGCTTCTGAGAGTTCTTTAGCCTGTCTCATTATGACTGTATGCTTCCCAGAGTTTACACTCTTTATATTACTTATTTCTCATTATTTAGACATGATTTCTGTTTGTTGGAAGGCTAATAAAGATGGTAGGTATTATTTTTCTTTGTTTAACTATGATAATCTTTTAATCCTTACGGTATTTACTGATTTTAAATTGGAATATACTTTGAGCCTATGCAGTGTTGTCTCTAAGCAGTTTTTCTGATCCTAGCAAGTATGTTATTTTAACAAGAAGGGCTTTTTAAAGTATGTTAATAACAAGAGGAGGTCTAAAGAAAACATTGGACCGGTGCTTGTTGAAGGTGGCCATCTGACTAATAGGGATGAAGAAAAAGTGGAGGCATTCAATGCTTTTTTTTTTTTGCCTCAGTCTTTAATAATACTGACAGACCTTTGGCTGCCCGGTCCCCTGAGTCGGAGGACCATGAGTGTGGGAACAGTGACTTTCCATTTGTGGACACTGAAATTGTAAGGGACTTGGTGGAGCTTGATGGGATTCATTCCAGAGTGCTGAAGGAGCTACTGGATGTTATGGCAGAACCCTCTTGATCATCTACCAAAGGTCTTGGGAGTCTGGGGAGGTCCCTGCTGACTGGAAGCTAGCCAACGTTATTCCAATTTACAACAAGGGCGTGAGGGAAGACCCAGGGAACTACAGACCTGTTAGTCTAACCTCAGTTCCTGGAAAAATTATGAAGAAGGTTATACTGGGTACTATTGAAAGGCATTTAAAGAATAATGCAATCATCAGGCACAGTCAGCATGGGTTCACAAAAGGAAAGTCCTGTTTAACTAATTTGATATCCTTCTATGATAAGGTCACCCACCTAGTGGGTGAAGGGAAGGTGGTGGATGTAGTTTTTCTGGACTTTTGTCTGGACTTACTCTAGTAAGGCTTTTGATGCTGTCCCTCACAGCATCCTTCTGGACAAGTTGTCCAACTGTGAGATGAGCAGGTGCATGGTGCACTGGGTGAAGAACTGACTGAATGGCAGGGCTCAAAGGGTTGTAGCAAATGGGGCTACATCTGGCTGGCAACCGGTCACCAGTGGTGTTCCTCAGGGCTCAATTCTGGGGCCAGTTCTGTTCAATATATTTATCAGTGATCTGGATGCAGGAGTTGAATGCACCATTAGCAAGTTCGCCGATGATGCCAAACTGGGAGGTGCTGTCAACTCTTGAGGGACAAGAGGCCTTGCAGAGGGATCTAGGTAGGTTGGAGCGTTGGGCAATGATTAATGGGATGAAATTTAACAAGTCCAAATGCCAGATTCTGCACCTAGGACAGAGTAATGCTGGGCACAAGTAGAAATTGGGAGAGGAGTGGCTGGAGAGCAGCCCTGCAGAAAGGGATCTGGGGTTGCTGGTCGACAGCAGGCTCCATACGAGTCAGCAGTGTGCCCTGGCAGCCAGGAGGGCAAACTGCATCCTGGGCTGCATCACACACAGCATAACCAGCCGCTCAACAGAGGCCATTATCCCGCTGTATTGAGCATTGGTGTGGCCTCACCTTGAGTACTGTGTGCAGTTCTTGACCCCACAATTTAAGAAGGATGGTCAGGTCTTTGAATGCGTCCAGAGGAGGGCAACAAAGCTGGAGAAAGGGCTGGAAGGAATGTCCTCTGAGGAGCGGCTAAGGACTTTGGACTTGTTTGGTTTGGAGAAAAGGAGGCTGAGGGGCGACCTCATTGCTCTCTACAGCTTCCTGAGGAGGGGAAGTGGAGAGGGAGGTGCTGATCTCTTCTCCCTGGTATCCAGTGATAGGACTTGTGGGAATGGTTCAAAACTGCACCAGGGGAGGTTCAGACTTGACATTAGGAAGCATTTCTTTACCAAGAGGGTGGTCAAACATTGGAACAGGCTTCCTAGGGACATGGTCAATGCCCCAAGCCTGTTAGTGTTTGAGGCATTTGGACAATGCCCTTAATAACATGCTTTAACTTTTGGTCAGCCCTGAAGGGGTCAGGCAGTTGGACTAGATGGTCATTGTAGGTCCATTCCAACTGAAATAGTGTATTCTAATAATTCTATTTTCAGTTTCTGATTGCCTTTTAAGTAGCTTTCTCATTTTTAAGTTAAATGCAACTATAGCAGATTTTTTGCTTTCATTCAAATTCAGCATCTGTTAGAAAGAACAACATCACTTGTTGAGTTAGATCACTATTAGCAGAGGGATCTTTGCCAGGCTGGACTAGAAGCAGCTTTTTCAGAGTTGTATCTTAAACCAGGTCTTGTGTGCTACAAAAGTCAAGATTTGCTTTGTATCCCCATCACTTCTCTGACTATCTGTATCAAAGAGCAGTCCTTTGCATTAAAACAACAAGCTTAGCCTTCTGTACCCAGAATTTTCATACCTGATCAAGGAAAATGAACGAAACAGGAAATTGCCTAAGTTTTTAACTGGAGACAATTGTACCGAAGCATATTAAATACCTAATGTATTTCCTCTTTTTTTCTTTTTCCCCTTAAGTAGATTCTGTTGTGGAACTCATGCTCTGAACTTAAATTTGTATTTCTTGTAGGAACTCCATGATCTTATGTTTTCTCTAGATTGGATTAAAGCTAAAACAGAATTGGTAGGGCCTGCTCATCTGATTCATGAATATGTAGAATATAGTTCAATCCTGGATCAAAAGGTATGATACTAAAAGGTAAATGATCAGTCTGTTCCAAATATATTTTTCCATGTTTAATTGCATTTTGTTGGATGTACGTATATGTGAGAGATATATAGAAAGCTTAAAAAACTGAAACATAAAAACAGTACTAAGTTGAACTTTAACTTGGAGAAGAGAAAAATGAAGAAAATTTAGTTTTTAGTTTTAGTTGTAACTTCAGTGTGTGCCCAAGTAATTGACAATGGAGCTCGATTAACTAAGGTGAACAACAGTAACTAATGGTGGGTACATATGGTGCTCTGCTTTTGAGGAGGAGTAGGATTTTGTTGGCCGCTTGGAGTAGTCTTTCTGATATTTCACGCTGACTGCTTATTGAGTAAATCACTGTTGCCAATATCCTTTATTTGAAAAATAAGCATAATATGCTTTCCTGAATAGGATAATGAAATATTTAAGTCTATCATATGTACTTGCTAATAGAACTAAATAGAAAAATAGAACTAAATGCTTCTGTAAGAATATTAGCTGTATAGAAAACTAAAAAAGCAAAGGGTGCTTAGGAAATAAATCCACTTTCTATGTTATCAAATATTTTCTGCTCTGTACATAGAATAGCACAGTACGTGAGAACTTCCAGGAATTTCTGTCTTTAAACGGGCACCTTCTTGGACGGCAACCATTTCCTGACATTATACAGCTGGGTCTTTGCCAACCAGAGGCATCAGAGGTGTATCAACAAGCCAAGCTACATGCTCAAAGAGAAACAGGAGCATTTTATTTGGAGTGGATGTAAGTAGCTGCAGTCCATCTGCTGATATGCTGATCCCTTGATCCAAGAAAATAATTTAATGTACAACTAAATACAATGTATGTCTAATATAAGGACCTTTTTAAGAACTGTGTTTTTTCTCGGGAAAGAAAGTGAAATAATTTTCAAGAACTTGTGGGAGGAGGAGAACTCTGGATATGTAAGGCCACAAATTAGTAATAATTACACAGAAATAAATAGAGGAATATATTCACTTCTGTACTCAATGATTGTTCCTTTTAAAGAACTATACAAAGATGAAAATAAGATACTTTGAAACTTCTCTAAATACTTTTTTTTTTTTTGAAAAAAGTTAGATTTGTTGGGCAAGTGTTGGGTATGTTACAGTATGTTTTTAGGTTTTGCAGTAAAATGTACACTTTAAAAAGGAGAGCATTTGTGTTAACTTGCAAAGTTTTTGAAAGTAGAGAGATGGGAAATACTAAAAGGCTTTGTAATCTCTACCCAATCTGAAATTTCTCCTATTTAAATAACTTTTTGCTGTTTTCATATTTTTGGAAGTTGTTTAAGGAAAAAGTATATATATATATAAACATTTTTCCGACATAGTCCAGTAGTCATCTGACCACGTAACTGTCTCTGTTAGATTCTTCTGTTTGATGTTTCTGTTCTGAGATCTGCAGTACTTGGTGGTTAAAAAACAGAATGACTCTCAGGTAATTATCGTAATAACCAGGCAGGTTAATCCAGACATACTTGAATTCAGGTCTTCTCTTTGAGTATTTGGTTATTTCATTTTGCATAGCTAACAGAATTCTACCAAAATGCTTGGAAGCTGCACAGTTCAGAAGAGTCAATCTCCAGGTAGTTCAGGGCTTTCACCTTGGATGTGGGAGGCTTGTGCTGAATAACGTGACTGAAATCAACAGAACAGACACAGATGTTTTTGTCTCCCATTCTAGGGAAAGGTTCTAAAAATGCTTTGTAGGGTATGTAGGTGAATTCACTGCTCTCTTGACCAGCAATTTTAGCTTTATTAAAATATGAAATTTTTTTTAAAAAGTTGACTTAGATGTGTCAGTATTTTGCAGTGAAAAATTGCTTTAACTGTAAAGCACAGCTACTTTGTTTGAGATGTTTTACCCATTATTTAAATGTTAAGCCTGAAGATTGCAAATGGTAATGATAAAAACTTCGAGTACATTGATTAATTTGATTCTAGAAAAAAATTAATCTTGTAACGATCTGTTCATCACCAAAAATTATCTTATTACAGTGACAGCTTTCTGTATTAAGATCTGGCTAAACAGGATGATTATGATTGCTACTAATTCTAAGTTTTTGTTAAAATGAGGCAAGAGTCATCTAAGGTGTGTTAGATTCTGTAGTTAATCTCTGACTGAAATGCAGTGATAGTCATAGATTTTAGTTAAATATCTAGTGATAAGAATTGAGTCATTGCTGTGAAAAATAAGTAAATTTACTAAGGTCTAAACAAAATATACAAATGCTTTTGAGTAAGCTTGAAAAGGAACCTTCAGGAGAACAAGAATTCTCAGGAAGAAATTAATATTTTGAAATAGTGCATATCAGATCATAAAAATGTCATTAGGAAGGCTGTGTCTTGCAGTGTAACAGCTTTGCCCATAAAGTGTCATGTTAATTTCTCGTTCATGTATTATCTTTCTTGATCTCTAAGCTGTAATATTGGAGTTTGTGTTTCCCTTATTACTTCAGCATAAAGGCTGAGAGGTAAGGTATAGTGGGTTGGTTTGTTATAAAGCTTGCTGCTCAAGATCTGTGAAAAAGTATTATCTTTTTATAGAGGATTTTGAATAATAAAAAGGCACTAGGAAATCCTACTCATCTAAAGTCAACTATCTTACCCTGTAGAAATAAAAAATCCTTGAAGAACCTCTACCGTCTGGTTGTTCGTCCACATAGAGATGCAGTTTACCATGCCTGCTTTTCTAAGGATAAACAAAGAATAGCATCATGTGGAGCTGATAAAACACTTCAGGTAAGATACGTATGCATGAGTGAAGAGAGATGCTGTGTACTAGTTTGATAACATTTGTTAACAGTCCTGTCGCTTTTCTTTTGCTGTTATGTGGAGATATTAGGGATCTAGAACATATTGGAGACAAACGATTGAGAAGGATGTATTATTATGCAAACATGAAGTTGCAAGTTTAGAACAGTAAGCGTTATCTTCTAGTTCAAAAGCTAAACTGTGTGCTTTCAGGGTTTATACCCTCACCGGTGTAATACGTGAACGTGAGACACCTTTTAATGATACAGAAAAGCTCACAGCCTTAGTAATTAATACACACCCCAGCATATTTAATACTTGCTTGCAAAAATGTTATTTCCAGTCACAGTAGACCTTCTACAGAACTGAGAAACAGAAGGACATTTTAGTTATAGCTTTACTGTTTCCATGGGATGGTAATGGATATTGTGCTGCTTTGGTGCTTAATTTCTAGTGCTTAATAATTGTCTTATGCAAAAGAAATAAATCTGGGGAGAAAAATGAATCCCTGAAGTTGAGGACAGTATTAGATTAGAAATGGGCCCAAAGTGCTTAGAAAGTGGATTAGGGGAGACAGAGAGGAAAGTGACTAATACAAATTTGCCAGCAGTCTGCCTGGAGGGGAGCCAGCCAGCTCTCAAGAAAACTAGCAATCAGCCAGCCAGTAACCTGGTAAAGTATCCATATTCCAGACAGCCAAAGGTAAGGGAGAAGAACAACTTTTCTGCAAGCCTTTGGTATTGTTTTGGATGCTTGATAAGTTGAGTACTCAAGTAATAATGGTAGTGGTGCTTAGTTGTTGTTCGTTTGGCTACTTAATGTGTTGTTATTGTGTTTTTATTTATTTATTTAATTTGCTGGCTTCTACAATATTATGATCATGGCATCCACTTAAGGAGATGCCTGATGGATTTACTCATTTTATGCTGTGCTGAAATTGCTGTGCTGGGCTTCTGTACTTAATGGCCTCATTATTGAGACTGCAGATTGCTTATTTTTCTCTTCATTTTCTATCCAAAAAAGTAACATCTGTGGATTGCGGTTGCATTTAAACTAAACTTTCATTCAAGAAGCAATAGGAAAACTAGCAATAATCCTTTTTTCATTGTTTAACTTTGAACTTATTCATGTTTTTTCTAATAGTGGCCTAAGATTTTCAGTTTTCAAGGCTACTTCTACTGTTTCTGTAAAATAAAAAAAAGAATGATAGCTCAATTTAAGAACAGATATTCTGCAGAATTTACTGTAAATGTAGATTTCCTGTTACTTCAGTATTTATGTTCTTATTTGAACAAATACCAACCATTTCATTGTCATTGATATTCCCATTCAATGAAAAAGTAACGGAAAAAATAGGGACTTCACACTTGTAGTATCCTGAATGCTGCTGTAAAGAACACCTTGTGATTTGTTTTAATAATTAAGAATATGTAACCTAAGGAGGAAAGGGAAACCTGATTTCCCCCCCCCCCCCCCTTTTAAAATTAAATCCAAGAATTTTTTTGGGAAATTGATTAATATGTGACGCTTTTCCCCAGCTGTCCTTTTATTGCCTAGGACTAGGTCAAGACTGAGGCTTGTGTCATCCTCTATGACTTTTCGCTACTTTTTTCTTGTTTGTTCCCCAAATTGCTTCCCATCAATTGCTGCTGAAATTCTTACTTTCCACAGAAGGATATCATATATAGATAAATTTGGAATTTGTAGTTTTAAGAATAGTTTAGATTTTGTTAATAGATACACTGTTTTGCAGTTACTATTAAAAAATACTGAGAAAGGACATGGATTTAGGCTTAAAGAGTGAGGGTAGAAAAAATCATTAATGAAACACATAACATACAGAAATCTTTTTTTAAAATCAGTTTGCACTTATTTCTCTCCTAACAATTTCTATCATCCTTCCAAAATTGAAGCTCAAATTAAATATTTTAATAATTATTATGTTAATTTCACTGAAATTATAAATGCTTTCAAAAGTAAACCAATTTTATGAAGAGCTTATAGAGAGAGAGCTGTTTGAGAGAAAACAAAAGTATTTGTGTTTTAAAATTGTATGCAAGTTATAAGATTTTATTGTTCATTCTTTTAGGTGTTTAAAGCAGAAAGTGGAGAGAGACTCCTGGAGATAAGTGCTCATGATGATGAAATACTTTGTTGCGCTTTCTCTGCAGATGGTGAATTTGTAGCAACTTGTTCAGCTGATAAAAAAGTGAAGGTAAAGAAATAGAGAGTAGACAAATTTATTTTTTTCAAATTAATAATTCTAATTTCAGTTTTAACCAACTCAGGCAGAGCAGATTCTTAAGACTAAAGTTTTTTTTAACTGTCTTAAATTTTATGTGGATAATTCACTACTTAACAAACAGACAAGCCCCACTTGTTCCGTAACGTAAAAGATGCTTGAAGTTAACATACTTACAGAATTACCGCTTATTTTGCTTGTATTATCAGATGATTCTTTTTAAGTAGAACATAATGTGTGAGTCCAATCCTATCCATAACATGAGATGAATGTATACATAATTCTTTTTTTCATCATTTTTTTTTGTTACATTTGAATTATTTGGACTTTTTAATTCCTCAGTATTGTAACAAAACCTTGGTGAAATTCCAGTATTTATCAGATTCTAATCTGAATTATGGCCTTTCCCCTCATAACTCCTTGTTTCTAATTGTAAATATATATGCTTTCCCTTTATCTTCAGAACATTTTTGAGATGTTATTATGAATGTTTTAGGGCTTTATCTGTATTTCAGCATAGTTTACAGATTTTTTTAAATGAGGTACTTGAAATGTATTTAAAAATCTTTTTCATCCTTCAATTCTATCTAGATCTGGAATTCAAGAACAGGCCGTTGTAGGTGTGTATATGAAGAACACTCAGAGCAGGTCAATTGCTGCCAGTTCAATAACAGAAGTGGTCAGTATCTTTTAGCCACCTGTTCAAATGACACTTTCATCAAAGTAAGTGGAAAAGTTTGAGACTATTATCATGCTGCTTGTCATAACAGGATAATTATTGATGTATAAATATATTTAAACACTATAAATTAAGGTTTTTTTAATTAGTCTGGTAGAAGAGAGATGGCAACAGATTAAGAGTACTGACTACAGCTCTGTAATTGGATTTCAGCAAGGCAGAACAGGAGTGTTTATGCTCAGCAAGGGAGAATGGGCAAATCCTCTATTGTAGGACATGCAGGTGAGGGCTTTGGCGAGACTTTTAGAGGGTGGGATGGGAATGGGAGAGTATGGGAGTGAAATACCTGATTAAAAACAGCATAAGAAAAATTAAGGCAGAAATTTAGGTTTGAAGACATTAATAACATAAAAAACTGGATGCTGAAAGATTGGGGGAAAAAAAAAGCATTATGGAAGTGTAGCAGGTACTTTTTTGATTAAATTGATTGGGCATAGTAAAGAAATTAAGGTGGAAGCTAACAAAATAACAGTAATCAAAACAAGAGGTTTGTCGGGTTAACCAGCTGGCACTGTTCAGATTGAGAGGCAGTGTGTATACACAGAAAGCAGAAACCGGGCATCTGAGGGAAGGGGGAAAACAGAAGAATCAAGTAAGCAAATAAAGAATGCAATTTCACAGTACAACTAAGCAAATACTATAGTTAACTGGCACTGAAGATGATGGTCCCACTGCCCTGGCTGCATATTCTTGCCTTTGTTGTGGTGCATGTGCTGATCTTACTCTGCAGTGTAATGGTTCAAGGAGCCAACTTGGCAAAAATCTCTGTTTGGTGGGATTGGTTTTCTGCTTGTTTAGTTCCCTGTAGTGGCTCAATTGCCCAGTTCCAGTGCAAGAGAACTGTTGGGAGTAGACAGCAAGGAGTGAGATTGTTAGTAGGGGGGACAACTGTCTCCTGCAGCTAGCAGGATGTGAGGTGTTTTAATTGTAATGTCAAGTCTCATCTGAAGAGGTCTTGCAAGAGCTTGTGTTTGTGTAAAATGGAGGTAAAATACAGTTATGATCTGATATCAAGATGGAAGGAAGAAGCTTTCGTGCTGACGTCCTGGATGTCTCAGGAGTTGCATTTGCTGTATGAGACTGACACCCTGGAACAGGTAGATTTAGAAGGCACTTGTTTAAAATGACAGTTTCTATACTGTAAATGTAGTTAAGATTTTAGACAGTGTTTGACACTTTCATGAGTAATAAATAACAGAACTGAAGCATGCACAGTAATCAAAAGGGCCTGATTTTTTTTCAGAGAACAAAAATATGAGTGACTGTTCCTGTTTTGGCCTTTCACTTGAACAGTCAAATACATGATTATTTTTTTTATGTAGGAGAAAGGGAGTGTGGGCTATAGGCTTGGAAAACAGTGTGAGAGGGGTGGGGAGAAGGACCCCTAAACAAAAAAACATGTTCTTTTAACTTTGTTAGTATTGATGTAGCAAGGATGATATTCAGACCATCCAAGACTAACCTGAGAGATTTCATTTTTGTTATTATGTGTAAGCTACGTAATTCTGAACTTCAAAGTTGAAAGGCAAAGAGGCAAGAGGAAGCTTCTTCCTCAGTCTGAGGAAACCTCAGTAACTTTGTCCTGTTCCAGGATCTTGTCTGCACTGTACAGAAAGTTTAACTAGTTCTAGGTAATTCTGGTGTTAATAGTTTTCATGCACATTAGCAGATGGAGGTAAATTGTGGGGTAGCCCGGGGTGTAGCATCAAGTCCATGAGCATGTGGGTAAAACTAAGAAAAAAAAATATTGAGATTTTGGTTGTCAGTGCATGATTCTGAGAAGAATGTGAACAATTTGTCTGAATAATTCATGAGTATGATGATTTATATGTTTATTTCTCATGCAGCTTTGGGACTTGAACAAAAAGTATTGTAGAAATACAATGATGGGTCATGTAAATTCCGTCAATCACTGTAGATTTTCACCAAATGATGAGTGTGTTGCTAGCTGCTCAACAGATGGAACAGTAAAGGTACACAGTGTATTTTTAAATCAACTGTTTGTTTTGATGATGTTTTTTGTTTTGTTTTGTTTTATAAAATGCAAAATATGTATAAGAAAACTTCGTGTCTGCATGGTCAGCTTTAATGAATTAAAATCTGAAACAGTTGATTATTGGTCCCATTTTTAATGCAAGATTTTGAAATGGCTTGCCCAGTACCAGGGGAAAAAAGTTGGGTGCCTGTAATTGTAAATAAATCCTGGCCTTGTTTTGAATCCTTTACTTCTCACTGGTTTTTTTTGTTTTGTTTTGGTTTTTTTTTTTCCCCCCTCCTAATGTAATTTAAGAAAACTTGGGGAGGGAGTGAAACTTGTTTGGGAAAAAAAAAAAAAGGCAATACATTTTTAGATTAATTGAAAGTTCTGTCATCTCTGAAAATGAGTATCAGTAGAAATAAAAGTTCTATGTGCCATTTTTCATGTATGCACTAGAAGATAATTTAGAGGTTTATGTTTTGTTTTTTCCTCAGAATGTAAGTATTCTTTTTATTGCCTTTGGTTGCAACAGAACTATGCTACTTCAGAATTGCAGTTCTTAAAACAGTTATCTTTCTGTAGAGTTGCTAAATCAGGAAAGAAGGGTTGCTGTAGCTGTTGTCATTCAGAAGAATAATTGTGGTGGAGGGAACAGAAAGATTCAGTAGATTTTTGGCAGGTGCCTCAATGAAATTAGGGTGCAAAGTTAGATGTGTACCAGATTTCTCATGGTGAGTGGACTTTTAATAGAGTTGCAGAGCAGATATTTTTGTTTTTATTATTTTGTTAAGAGACAGTGTTGTAGCTGGAACGATATGAGGGAAAAACCCAGGGAGAGGGTTCTGCTACAGTGTAACCCCCTTTTTTTGTTTTTGGTTTTGAGGGTGTTTTTCTTTGGTTTTTTTGTGGGTTTTTTTGTTTTCTTTTGGTCTAAGCTGTCTGGGCTTGTGAATATTCTAATGCTATTTCTTGACCAGGGAAAGTAGCAAAGGCTATTTTGTATACTAGCCCCGCCTCCCTTCTCCCCTAGAAATGATTGGGAGTTAGCTCTTCCCTGTTGTATTCTGTATGCACATCAGTAAAAAGAGGTTTTGTGTATTTCCTTTACTTTTTATTGCAGCTTTGGGAAACACGCTCAGCAAATGAACTGAAAAGTATTGAGATAAAAGATTTCTTCAAAAATGCAGATGAGGAACCAGATGATGTGGAGGTTTTAGTAAAATGTTGCTCTTGGTCCAGAAATGGTGACATGATTTTGGTGGTAGCCAAAAATAAGCTTTTGGTAAGTACCTCACTTTAATAATTTTCTTGAAGTAGTGTAGAATCATAGAATGGTTTAGGTTGGAAGGGACCTTAAAGATCATCTAGTTAGAAATTATGATTAAAGATAAAATTCTAGGCCATTAAGATGTTTCAGATATAAGGTGCATGGTTTCAAGTATGTGTAAAGTAAAAATATGTGGGCAACAAGCTTGTTGACTGAGAGAAATACCTTCTAAATTCAAGAATGTACGCTGTTGAACGTATAAGCTATTTGTCTATAGTGAACTCATACAAACTGGGTGCTAACTATTGTAATTATGTGTTCACAGCTTTTTGATGTTAAAACATGTGATTTGTTAACACAAGTCATCATAAGTCATCACAGTACCATCCAATACTGTGACTTTTGTCCCGGTGATGAGTTAGTAGCAGTTGCTTTGTCTCACTGTTCTGTTGAGGTAAGTGATTGTCTTTGCTACAGTATACCAGGAAAGACTATTTGTAAGATAAAATGTTACATTTGTCTTAATAGTTCTTGTACGCAGAGGTAAAACAAATGTAGCTATTTTAGCAGGCTTTCAATGTGCTTCATTCTTTTTAATCGTCGTTCGCTTCTGAAATGTGAAATATCAATTGGGAAATAATGTTTTAAAGTTATATGTTCATGTTGGACAACAGAACTCATGTTTATATAAAAAGACTAGGCCACTAAATTTCTTTAAACTTAGCGTTGTCACTCTCAGGAGTATAGGCCTTCCCATTGCTTAATTCAAACAAAACCCCCTCTCCTTCTATGTGCTGGTACAGAATGTGGCAACCCACCAAAAAGGAATAAAACAGCTAGAATGATTTTGGAACTAGCACAGCTAGAGTAAGCCAGTTTCAGGTATCAGTTTTGGGGTTGGTTGTTTTTGTTGTTTGGGGATTTTTTGTTTTTGCAATCTACATGGTCAGTTGAACTTGTATTTTATCTTAATACTGTGAGGTTTTTTTTTTTTCTTTTCTCCCCCTCCCCCCCCCCCATCTTTTAAAATTATAGCAGTCAAAGAGGCTGCTGATTCAATTTCCCTGACCGTCAAAATGTGATAAGCAGGCACAATTCTTGTTACATCTGATTTCAGAATGAGAAGTAAGAAAATACTAGAAGAAATAGTAATTAAGTATACTACTTGTTTTGCACTGTTTTCCCTGTAAATGCAATCTAAATCATCTGAGTTATTCTTTCATATTTTTGTTGTAGTTATGGAATATTAAATCTTTATCAAAAGTAGCGTATTGCAGGGGACACATGAGCTGGGTTCACTGTGTGACATTTTCACCAGATGGATCATTATTTCTGACATCATCTGATGACCAGACAATACGCGTAAGCTGATATCTTTCTTTTCTGAAAAATGTGAATTTATATATATAATTAAATTATTAATTTAAGGAATTGTTTATTATAAAATGACATAATATATATGTTTATCTTGTATATGATATATATTTAGTATTTATGTGTGTTTATAGCCAATATAAATTTAAATATTTGTTATAAAATTATTTACATACAGAGTAAAATGAGCTGGCTTTTTTACTTTATTTGCTGTATATCTAAATTTACTGTATGTCTATACAATTTTTTTTAAGTCCCATGGCTGTTCAGGAGTAATTGTAACTTTCTGTTTTGTTTTAGATTTTATCTGAATCAGGAATTGTGAAGTTTTTTGAGGATCCTAGCAGACTTGATATTACTTTCATTGTTAAATATATTTGCATGCTAATATTTAGGATAGATTTCTGTAATTGTAATGCCTTATTAAAACCTGTGAAAGTAGAACTATAGTTTACCAAAGTAACCTTTCCTTTTCTCTCAAGTTAACACTTATATTCTTGGAATTTTGAAAGCAGTTGAAGTACAGAAATCTGTACTTGGTATTTTTTGTAATTGGATTTTAACGCTGCTCTTTGGATGAGAAAATTGTGAACTTAATAGCTATGATTCTAAACACGGGGGAGTCTGCTAGTCAGCCTGGAAAAAATTAGTTCTGTTTCATCTGTTGGAACCACCATAGTAATTGCACAAGCTTCCCTAGTAAATAAAAATAGCAGAAGCATAACTTTCACTGATTTTTTTAAATCAGTGTTACTTGCAAGTTTATAAGACACTGGTTTACAGGTACTCTTACTCAGCAAATTTTATATCTTGTCCTTTAATAATACTAATGAAATACTGTGTTCTTTAACAGATTTGGGAAACAAAGAAGGTGTGCAAGTCTTCTGATGCTGTGCTAAAAAGTGAACTAGATGTTGTATTTCACAATGGTGAAGTGATGATTTTAGCAATTTACAATCAGAAGCATTTACAAGTAAGCTGTATTTCTCAATATGTTAGTACATTTGAATGTTATCTGCAAATCTCGGTAGGAAACGGAGGAAGCATTGAAAGAACTGCTTGTCCGTGGCTTTCAACAGTTGAATCTGTAGCAGATGACTCTTAATGTATGATAACATTTTTATATCTAGAAACTCTGCCTAGTTTACTAAGCAAAAAATGAAGTTTGAGGGGAAATTTCCACACTGATGTCAAAACTGAAGCTGGATGCAGAGGAACAAAACTGTTTTCTCTTCACAACTAGGGAGGCTGTGGGCCCTCTAAGTGGCTTAGCTGTGCATGGCAATACGGCATGTGTGCAGCACATGTACGTAATGCATCAGAACTACTGTGTAATAGCTGAAGGAATCATCTCAAATTGGAGGAATGAAAGGCGTGAGCCCAGGTCTGCATATAGACTTAGGAGAACATGGGGTCTTTTATGTCGTAAAGAAAATATTAATAGTGGATACAGTGTTATTACTGTGGACCGCTCCACCAAGTAGTAAGTACACCAACATTCAAAATATATTTTTCCATTCCATGATAGCAAATTCATGCACATCTTTTTTTTATCATGATTTTCTAATACATCAAATCAAGTCAGTCAATAGAATTTTCTTTGAAGTGAAGGCAATACAGTTCATTCAGATTATACTTCTACTTGATTGTAACTGTTTAAAAGCGGAAACACTTCCATATTTGTTGCAGAATGCTGCTTACGCAAACTGGTTGCATGTTAACCCACAAAATGGGGGATGCCATATCTTTGGCCATGAGGTAGCTATTTCGGGTGTTTAGCCTAAAGCAGCATCTGAATAGGAGAGAAACTTTGTTCTGGACTGTGAAAGCAATGAATTCTTATTGCTGGATGTATAGGTGAGTGTTGGAATAGATTATGCTGCCCTGCACTGAGGGACACTGTGCAGATAATCTTTTTGTGTAGGGTCATGTCCTTTCTTCTAATTTGGCTGAAGGCAAACATGTAAGCTATGTAATCCTAGCTAATCAGCATGACCGTTGCCTTTATTTCTAGTCCTAAGAGATGCTCAGCTTTTCCTAGGCTGCTACTAAAATTAGAGCTTCCTTTGCAGAAACTTTTCTTCTTGTTTGCCCTGTACTTCTGGTTTCTCTCTTTCTGATTATTTTCTGTCCTCCTTCTTTTGTCTGTCCTGTCCTTGCCCATTCTTATTCTGCCTAAAAATCCTATTAAAAAAACCTTAAGTGGAATGGTGATGATATTTGAATAGTGGGGAATATAGATGTGGAAATACCTAAAGTGTCTCCAACGGTGCCTTGGCAATAAAAAGATTTCAGACTTCGAGCCAACAGAAAGCGGTCAATGTTGAAACTAAAATTTACGTGAACAAATAATATGTGAGAAAAGAGAAGCTGCATCTGTTGCAGTGAAGACATGGGAGAAACCACAGCGAATGGAGTTATACCTGTTTATGTGTGGGGAGCAGTTTAGGATAATCGCTACTTTTTAATCTTCCTGAATTGTAAAATCTGTAGTGACTACTATGTAATGTGTAGTCTGGCTCTCATTCGAATTAGTAGACCTGATCTATTTATTTATGATTAGTATGTTTCTATTATAACTTTACTTGAACCGTTTCCTAGAGAAACATGGTGCTTAGATTTTCTACCCTAAGTACAATATTCTGACATCCTGTAGAGGTGCAGTCATGAGGAGGGAAGACTCCATTGTAGAAAGAGAATATATTTTTCACCCTTGCGCAAGAAGAGAAATTGACTGAAAAGAGTTAAGCATGTGTAGTGTAATTTAACAGTATATCTGCTATCACATCTCTAAAAGTAATTTTTCTTGCAACCCTGATGTTTTACCCTTTGTAATTTGTAATCTCTCAGAATTGGGGTACTAGTCACCTTTTGAAGTGCAGTATGTTCATTTTTAAACACTTCATACTGGTAGCTTTCTAAACTTAAACTTTGTTTGTAAATAATTGTATTCTAAAGATCCGCCCCACCCCCCCTGGGGAATTGATTTGAGGGTGATACTGAGTTGAGATTTGGTGTGTTGTGTGTGCTAATAAGTTTAAAGTCATGCTTACAGGATGCTCTTAAAGTATTTTATGCTCCATTTGGCATGAGAATCTGGCTATAGAATCTGGCTGGCAAAGTAAATTTTAGCATGGAGCTCGCTGTGTGGCTTTTGAAATTTGGGAGGAGCACTTTGAGTTACTGTTTTCTGTAGTCAGACAAACTTTAAAGAGCCTTCTAATACTGAGATATGTTTCCTTCTGCAAACTTGTCCTGTTCAGAGAGCATTCTGTGAAGATAGTTACACTGACCTTCAAAGCAATTGGTTTATGAAAGTAACTGATCCTTATAATTCAAAGTTTGAAACTGGTACACTGTTCTCTTCAGCATTCTTAGCTCTGCATTGTAATTTATTTAAGTTTAAATGTAAAAATATTGTAAAAAATTAACTTCCTATCTTGCAGCTTATCAATGGAAATACAGACAGTGTTATTATGCAGACAGCAGCTCAAGAATCCCCCATTTCCTGCTGTTGCTTAAGTGAAGATCTTAAATTTGCAGCTTTTGGACAGGAGAGTGGAACAATAAAGGTATTAAATCCTAAATTTGATTTTAAAAATAGTAGGAAAACACCCTTCTTGGTGCTTTTTCCTTTCAAAGAAATTTCATTTGAATGACTTTGTACAATAATACTCTTCAACATAGTACATTAAAATTTTTACATTTGTGAGTGATGCCTAAATGACAATAATTTAAAGGTTAATGTTAATAATGTAGCTCTGAACTTCATTTTACCAAGGACTAAGCTAATATGAATTTTTGGTTGTTCCAATCCATTGACTGAGAATCATGTATTTACAATGTTGTGTTATTTAAAAAAGAATTTGCATGTTCTTTTCTTCCTTTTCCTCAAGTATGTAAAATAAGGATAATTACTGCATTCTTCATTGTAAAGGTATTACAGTTGTTGGATGGGAAAGTTCTGAAGTCCCGGGAGGCCTACAGGACATCCGTGCAGCATTGTCGATTTACCTCTGATTGTCATACTCTCATTTCAAGTGCTCATGATTCAGTTATACAGGTTTGGAAGATATTTAAAAAGATTATGTTGTAACTTACTTACAATTTATTTAAATAAGATCTTTTTTACTGTAGATAATGTGAACTTGGTAAATGACTACTGTATTCTGTATTGCTCCATCTTGGGGCAAGGGAGTGTAGAAACTGTAGCCTCTATTTATACCTTATGTGATAATGAATATTACACAATTTCTATTTTTAATGCTGTGGATGATAGAAAGGCACCAACTCCTTTAAGATGGGTGAAAGGAACATTAATTTTCAAACAAGATAACTCAACAGTTCTGACTGTGTAAATGAAGGGTTTGGGATGTGACCCAGAACTGGCTATATATGGTAGGTCTGTTGGCTGGCTTGCTTACACTGTCTGATGGATTGAGGTAAAAAGACCTCTCTCTGAGCGGGCTGGTGTGTCCACCTAGTCCAGTACAGTGCTGACTACAGATGCTAGCTAGAAACAGAATGGCTGCACTAATGTAGTCTCAAGTTAATAAGCTCTGCCTCCCAGCAAGGTAGATTGTCTCCGGAGAAGCATTCCGGTGTGTCTGTATTAGTGTTTTAGCTCACCTCAGGGCTGCACTTTTGAAGTGAATGTCCTGGTCGTTTATGCTTACTGTGCTTTAGTTTGCACTGCAGAGCAGTTGCAGGCATGCTGACAGGATTCCTAAACTAGAGCACATGCTCCAGCTACTAATAAGTATTCGGTCCACACAACCAAACTTGAGCTGGTTTGAAGTAAAACCTCCAAAACACATGTGGGTGCTGGCCCTCAGCACTGTTTTGCTCACCAAATCTGTTCCAACTTCAGTGTTCTACCTGTTTGCTGGCATACATATAAGCTATGCTGCATCCCACTTTGTTTCACTCCTACTGCATTGAACTTGTGGATCTGAAGCTAGCTTGAATGCCATCACTGTGGTCAATTAAGCAGTACAGACAGCTCACCAGTTTATCGGCTTTGGATCCTTCTTAACGTGGGTAGTTTTTCTTCTGGGTCCTCACCTCCCTCTAGTGGACAGCGCCTCAGTTAAGCCTCCAGGATTGTCATCGCAACACCTCTGCTTTCTGTTCGTTCTTTGATGCAGAAAACCTATTAATTTGAAAACTATTAAATCATTGTCATTTAAATTGATGCTTAATAGCTTCTGTAAAATAAAATGAAATTTCTTCAGTTTTCAGTGAATAGCTGAATTAAAAATAGAAGTGTCACTTTGTTACAAAAATGCAAACCAAAATGGCATTTCATTAAAAATACACTTTAAAAATAGAAAAGAAAGTTAATTTAAGTATGGAAAATATGAGGTCTGCCAGATGACGGAAATCGATTTGTTGCAATAATCAAAGGTTTCAAACCCAAAACTTCTGGGGGTGCCTAGAAAATTATTGTTTTGCTCTACCAGTGAATTTTAGGCATCAAATTCACTTTGAAAATCAGATTATGTGTATTGTAGGGAGCTCTCTCATAGGTTGACTGCTAAATACTATGGCATCCTCAATCTTCAGTATCTCTACTATGGATGTCTTCGATATCTAACCTTTTAATTAGTTGCCACCTCCATGAGAACTTTTTATTATTCCTGTGACTTAAAAATCAATCAATTAGTTCATTCTTCCTAACTTACGTTTGCCGTTAAATTTTTTTTTTTAATAGTATTCCATCTTTATGACTAGGTATGGAATTGGCAGCTGAGCGAATGTGTGTTTCTAAGAGGGCACAAGGAAGCAATCAAGGATTTTAGACTTCTGGAAAATTCAAAACTTCTTTCTTGGTCATTTGATGGAACCGTTAAGGTAAATAAAAGGCTGGGTATGTTACAAATCACATAAAATACATGTTACTGTCTCTTCTAACATTTGGTATTTCTTGCACTTTGTGCTGACACACATTTTATTGAATTGATCCTGAATGTAAGCTGACTTTTAAGATGCAATTTTGCATTTTCTATTTCTAGTAAGATTTACACTGTTGTTGTATTTTAACTATACCAGTAAGTATAGCAAAATGTTGGCCATATTAGAACCATGTAGCTGAGTTTTATCTCCTATATATTGTTGTGTAAGATGCAGGTGTTTTAACTTTTTTACAGTGTTACAAAAGTAACCTCTTTTTCCTGTATATTTGGTAGGTTTGGAATATCACTACTGGAAACATAGAAAAAGATTTTTCTTGCCATGGAGGTACTGTTCTTTCCTGTGCTGTTTCACCTGATGGTAGTAAATTTTCATCTACTTCTGCTGACAAAACTGCAAAGGTTGGTTACTTCCTGTACGAAGATAAAAATGGTGCCTTATTTTTCCTGAAATGTATGCTATATTTTTTTATTGTGAGGTAACTAGTGATTATTTCAGTTATCCTGTTGTATTTTCTAGTATTAAATTTCCTGTATCTGTGAACATGTTTCTAAAGCTGTTACAGCCATTCACAATTGATCTCGGATATAACTTGAGGCTGTCCTGGTGACTTCTGTACAAATAAAATGCATGTTTAGTGCACAAGTTTGTGCAGAACACTTTGTTTAGTTCTCTGTATTGATTTGTAATAGCCTAACGTTCTTAATTTGGAAACCTAAGTTAAGAAAAATTTCTGGAACTTCATTGAAAGTGCTGTCCATAGTTTCTGGTATTCCTGTTCAGAAGCAAGGTGCAAAAAAGAAGTGAACTGTTTAATATTCTGGGGCTGATCCATTAGATTTTTAGTGTCCCATTAGATTTTTAAAATACATCTTTAAATTAATTGATGAATCCTTTTTCTATGAACAGCTTTACACTTTCTTGTAAATGAATCTGTTTCATTAAAGAGTATATTCCAAGGAAAAAAAAAAATACTTGCAGTTCGTTCAGTAATTTGTAGCAAATGCATTCTTGTGATTCAGATAATAAAAAGAAAAACAGAGTACAGTATAATACATACATAAATGCATACGTGTATATGCATATATACAAAAAGCCTTATGTACTTTTGAATACTAATGCATTTTTAGAAAGTAGTCATACTTGGTTTTGAATTTATCTTTTTCACTCTTCTGTAATGTTTTCCATTTAGATATGGAGCTTTGAAAGTTCATCTGTTCTTCATGAGCTGAAAGGTCATGAAGCCTGTGTGCGGTGCTGTACTTTCTCTCCTAATAACAAATTATTGGCCACTGGAGATGACAAAGGAGAAATAAGGGTACTGCTTTAACCTTGCTGTTTATTTTATAATTCAATGGATGGTCAGTTCACAGACAGAAGAGTTCTCATAGTTTGTGTTCTGCATGTCTAATTCATTAGCATTGTGGTGAACATCGGGGAATTGAAAACAGCAAAGTTTGCCACGTGAGACAGTAGTTTGTAACCATATTGATAGATTTATGTTCCATGAATGCTGAGGAGCTGATTCACATGATTTACTAATAATTCTACTGTGAATTGCATGTATGATTAAATCCTCCGTACATGATACAGTTCTAAGAGGAGAATTTATTTTTTGGGTTATTCTATCACTTCAAGTAGAATGCTTGTTCACAGGGTTGTTTTTCTGTAATAGGGAAAAATACATTTCAGCTTTCCTTACGGGAGATTTTTTTTCCCCCATTAAGTTTACTTTATATACATAATCTTCTCTCTGTTTTAGATTTGGGACATTTTAACAGGTGCATTACTTCACTTCTGCTCCCCAGTTACTGTAGACGAAGAAGAACCAACACATGGTGGTTGGGTAACAGACCTCTCTTTTTCTCCTGACAGTAAAATGCTTGTGTCATCTGGAGGCTATCTTAAGGTAAGCCTTGAAATAGTAAAATATCCTAACATACCTAATTAAATGGCAATACTCTGAGAATTCTAAAGGAAAATGCAGACTAATTCAAAGAAACAAACCTGAAACGTTTTACTTAACACAAAGCTGCTCCATTTTCATGACTGTCTAGCACTTTTCACTTCTTTTCATCTCAAATCTGAAAGCCCCCTGGAAAGGTCTCTTAAGAATTCAGACTTGGAGTTTGTTTTTGAACTCTATATGTTCCATTTTTATTAGCAACCTCCTTCGTTAACATCCTTAATATTAAAGATCCGAGTAATTTTTGTCTGCCTTAATAGCCACTCAATTTCAGCAGCAATCATGTTCTTTATAATAAGCAGAAAAATGCTCAGGCTTTTATTTTTTTAAAGGTACTGTGTTTTAATTTTTTTCATAAATAGACATTCAGAAGGAAGTGCAAGTGATAATTTTCTGCCTTGAAAGACATTCTATAAGTCATCTTTGGAAGAGGGTATGTTGAAACTGGAGGAAATCTGTCTTTTCATCAGTCTTTCATGGGTTCAGACATCTACCGGGTATATGTTTTTTGGAAAGGGGAAGAGGTGAAAGGTGAAAGGGGAAGAGGTTTTTTGGAAAGGGGAAGACTTTCTTTCAGTCTGTGAATTGGTTCTTCATAATTGTAAATTTTGCATGAGTGGTTTGTTCCCCCCCCACCCCATGTGATAGCTAAATGTGATAGCTAATACCTGTTAGTAGAAACTGTGTGTACATGAAATGACAGGTTGTGGAGTTCTCATCTCACAGAGTGCTGGAGGTTAGTTGATTGTTGGTCAGTGTTTAGCTGTTGGACAGGCTACCAGACTAATTCTTTGAAGTCAGCTAGTAACCCTTTAACAAAGACTGTTGAATTTTCTAATTTAGCATTGAAACCATCTTCTGATGTTCATTTCATATTAAAGAACAAGACATGCATCCTGTTTCTAGCTTCCTTCCCACTTTGTATTGTGGTTACACAGTATGGTGTTGTGATGCTTCTTGGAGTCATAGAATGGTTTAGGATGTTAGGGACTTCTGGAACTCATCTAGTCCACCCACTTGCTAGAAGTAGTTTGCAGTTAGGTAAAGTTGCTTAGGGCCTTGCCCCATCAAGTTTTGTCCCCGACTCCAACAGGGGTGCCTCTGGGCCCTGAGAGGAGAGTCTGACTGTCATCTGTAACCCTCTTTTTGGTAGCTGAAGACAGCAGTTAGCCGCCTTCTCTTCAGGCTAAACGAATTCAGTGCTCTGTCTTTCTTCTATGACAACTGTTTTAGGTGTCCAGCCATCTCAATGACCATGTGCTGGACTTACTCCAGTTTGTATCTTTCTTGTACTAGGGTGGCGCTCAACACACAGTGACTGAACTGCTGACTACTACTTTTTGAATCTAGCAGTCCACCCAGTTTGTCATCTACCTTGTATTCCACCCATCCAGTCTTTATCTCTCCAATTTGACTATAAGGACACTATGGGAGACCATGTTGAAGGCTTGGCTAAAGTCAAGGTTAATCACATCCACCGCTCTTGCCATGCTGTTTGCAGAGCCACTGTTATTGTCAATAGAATTCAATTGGGTGTTTGCATGATTTACCTTTGGTAAATCCATGCTAGTTGTCCATGATCACCTTCTTGTCCTTCACATGACTTGAAATGGCTTCCAGAAAACTTGTTCCATAATAATCCCAGACAGTGGAGTGAAGATCACTGGCCTGTAGTTCCACCATCTTCTTTGCCCTTTGTGAAAATGGGTATGGCATTTGCCTTTTTCCAGTCATTGGGACCAGCTTCAATCACCATGTCTTCTCAAAGTATTGTATTTCTACTTTTCTTTCAAGATCTACAGATGGATGTGTACGATGTGCATGAAAACACACACGCACCCTTTCTGTAGGGAGATACTAGTCAGTGAAAGTCTAAAACATTTCAGAAGGTTGGACCGCTAAAAACTGGACTGAGTTGGTTTGTAGAGTTACATGGAAGATACCTTTAAACAAATGAGTCATCTTATTCATAGATGAGGTGCATCCAGCTGTGTACTGCTGAACTTGCTGTGTGAGTGGTACCAACTGGCCCAGCACCTGATCATTCATCCACCAACAAAGGTTCAAGAGCTAATGAATTTTTTTCTTTTTTCTCTCTCCTGGCTCTCCATCAAATAACAGACACTTTAGAAAAGATGTTTTTAATCAAAACATTATAGCTGTGTAGTTGCAAATCTGTATTATGCACACCACTATAATGTTACATATTTCATGAGATGAGTAAGCTAAAAAGTAGTAATACCACCTGCTTTTATAGATGATCAAAGCTGAAGGTAATCTGTTTCGATATTTTGCTACTGTTTTCAAATGTTGCAAGAATAGAGGGTAGACTTCTTATTGGAACAATCAAGTAACAGCTTTGTGCTGGGTTGTATTTGGTTCAATTTTGCATTGGTCTACAGTTTTTTCTGAGAAATGTGAAATTTCAGTCTACAGTCATGGAGTAAACTGATGGTTGAAGGTTTCTCTGTATCTTTGTTATTAGTGCTTACTGCATATTCTAAAAAAAAATAAAAATTCTAATCTCACTGAAGTCTGTCCTGATAACAAAACTGCAAATGGTTTCAACTGTGTACATGATGATTGATCCTCTTGTGAGTCCAGCTAAGTTTTTTAATCCAGCTATAGTTTCAATTATATTCTCTGGCAATGTGTTTCATGTATTCATTTGGTTATGTAAAAATACATAATCTTTTAAATTTTGGACATGTTACAGTTTACATCTATTGATCGCATTTTGTGATGGGGTAAGGGGCAGTACCTGAATTTATTATTTTGTATGCTTTCCTGAAATTGAACAGCTTCAGTCTTTTTGAAGTTTCTTTTCATCTGAAAGTTTTATACCTCTAGTAACTGGTCCTAAACATTTTCTGCTTAAGGTTGCTTGTATTTTTATTTTTAATTCTACCTCTCTGGGGAAAGCAGTCAACTGGGCTTGCCATGCTAAGTCTGTTTATAGAATTTATTCTAAGCTTCTTTCAACTAACTGAAAGTGTGTTATTTTTTTTTATAGTGGTGGAATGTAACTACTGGAGAGTCCTTACAAACCTTCTACACAAACGGAACAAACCTGAAGTCAATACATGTGTCCCCTAATTTCAAAGTGTATGTGACTGTTGATAATCTTGGTATTCTTTATGTATTACAGAAGTTGTGATTAATTTGCTGAACACTGCAAAGATAATTAATTTTTTTGAGCTGAAAACAAAATTCTGCTAAATGTTTGTCTGACGCTCATTAAGCTGTGAATTTTATTTCATTGTTGTATTCATGATGTTTTCATGTATATATATGCATGTTTTTTCAAAAGAACTTGCATTTAATCTTGTTTTTAATAAGCATTATTATAATGCTTGAGTCTTGATTTGCATCTGAAGTATGTTGCTTCCAATTTTGTAAGGAAATTACATTAAGATTTATTCAAATTAGTTAAAATTAATATTAATAGCAGTGAAGAAATAATAGGAATATAATACTTTGAAATTGTATTTTTTGCTAAGGCTGATGGCTAAATGCTCTCTAGCCATGAACATAACTGTGTAAGATGCAAAAAAATTTTTTTTTTACTGTGATGCAAGGATTTTCATTTGGTACAGAATGGAAAGAATCAGGGACATCGTTAATTTGAAAAATGAAACTAGCTATCTTGGTGCTTGATGTTCAAAACAAATCAAGTAGCTGTTCAGTTTACAGCAGCAGTGCTTCCCGCTTGCAGTAAGAACCTTCATGCTTCTAACCTTGTGAAGGTAAAAAGTGCATTGTAACACATATGAGCTGTTCTTATTAAGGGGAACATCTTGAGTCTTGTTTTCACAAGGCAAGATCTGAAAGGATATTGCAATTGAAGTGGAAGAGATTGTGCCACATTTCCAGTCAAAGGATGAATAGAGCTAACCAGCTAAACTGAGAATGGAAATAGTTTAGAAGCTATATATTGAAAAATATAAGGAGGTGTGAATTTTAGTTATTTTTCCTTTTAGAATTAACATGCAGTTCATACTATGGAGACATTTTATTGTCATCAGCTTTGTTTACATGGGATTCTATGCACAGGGATCTCTTGCCTGGTAATATGTGATTTTCTGTTTGTTTTTTTAGGGTTTGGGGTTTTTTACAATATATTTATAGATACAATATAAAGTTGAAATTTTGACATTTTGTACTAATTATACTTGACATATCTTTTGTGAATAATTAGATAACAATTTTTCTTAGGTACCTAGTAAGTCTTGTTCCAGTAAATTGCCTCTCAACTGCTATGAGCACACTGCACAAGCATTAATGTCATGGTTTTCATATTTTTGTAGTTGGCAGTAGAACACTCCCATCTAAGTACTTGACTGTAAAAAGTACATTAGCAAGTGTCTCAACTGATACTGAATAATGAAATTCTCACTTTTAGTATTTTTTTGTGTGCATTTCAGAAGACTGAATATACATTCTTAGTATTTTCCTGTTTTTGACAATCACCAGTTTTTCCTCTTTTTGAACTTGAAATTCCACCATTTCTAAGGTGCTGTTGAATACGGGTCAGGATAATCAGAGTACTGCTGGCAGAAATTTAAAGAGAAGAAATTCAATAGAAAAAACATGATGTTTTGTATTCTAAGTATGTACTAGCATTCAATAAAGATAATCCAGGCAATACTGGCCAAAGTTGTAAACAAATTTGAATTCTTGAGTGTTTTCTTTTTTTTTTTTAACAGACTTGGGTGGGAATGCTGCCTCTTTTATTGTCTTTTATTGTGGTTTTCTTTTCAATCTAAACATAATACTGCTTTACAAACTACATGAAAAATACTTTGACAGGTAAGCAACAGTATTAAATATGAGGATGGAGGAAAAAGTGAACAAAGGGAAACTGAAGTCTTGGAACACGTCCTGCAGTGTTGAGGACAGAGTTGCTTCTACTGTCCAGTTTGTACAGACCTCATCAGTACCCTCCCCGAATAGCTAAAGATTCAAGGAGCAGGAAGCTCCTCTCAGCCAGTGTCCCTGGATTGCAGAGGCTGTTCTGTCCTTACTGCACAGGACCATGTTGGTCTGAACTTAGAGACCCAACTAGGTAAAAAGATACAGGATAAATGTTTCACATGAGGAACCAGGGCAGAAAGTTGTCTTTTGTGACAATGCTAAAGAAACTCTGATGATAGGAAAAACTGATCATGGTTTAATGAAGAAAGTGACCTGTGAATGAGTGGTGTTCATAGACGATTTCAATTTTGAAGCAAGCAGGAAGCAAGTAGCACAGAAGCTTGAAGTGTGAGATAAATAGTGCATTCTTTAATTATTCTGCAAGAATGACAACACAGCAGCGTTATACTTGTTGCTGGAACTGAGAAAGCTGTGTTTCATAGAAGGTGGTGTTAATAGAGTCAGGATGATTGCGTTCATGTGCAAATGTATGGAGTTGGCTGTAAGTCTTTGTAGCTGAGGTGGAAGAAGAGAAATAGCGATGAGAAAGTCTGAAGAGCCAAAGAATAGATACGATTCACAGGAAGAGGATGACAAAATTTAAATGACAAATTATTAAAAGAGGGGCCAACCAAGACAGCAACTTCTTTAATTTAAAATATTTAAGAACGTTAAGGCAGTTTACTGTAATAAAGTCCTGCTGTGTCAGCAGATTTAGCTGTTCTCTTTGATGTTAGATGTATTTTAAAGGAAACAAAAGAAAGTTTGGCCAGAAGCAATTTTTATGTAGATTGAACATTAGTGCTTCCATTATCTGTTGTAATGCCAGATCAAATTGAATCAGTCTGCATTCAATTTAACTAATGAACATTGCCAATTTTATCCAGTTCTTTAACTGAAACTATAATATGCTTTTGTGTAAACAATTTTTAGGTACACTTCCTATTAACAATGCCTATCAGTTTCTGTAGAAATTTCGAGTCTCTTCACTTTGGCAATTAGACCTTCAGCTCCTTCACAAATCTTTCTTCTCTTTCCTTTATTAACAAGGTACTGTACACACATGCAATACAGCTGCACAGGAGGATGCTTTATATTGCCTTGAATTGTACCATTCCTTTAACTACAGCATTCCCCTTCCCCCTCTCTTACCTTACACAGTCGTTTGAAATGGAACTATGCAGTTATTGCCTGAGGTTTTTCCATGTAGAGTTTACATATCTCTTGTAGTGCTGGAGTGTGTGGGTAGAGCTGGAACTGGTAACCTGTTGCCAGTAGAGGAACATCCTCCACCCCGAAATTATTTTGCCTCCCATAAAAAATGATGCAGTTAGACTCCCCATTACAGAATGCTGTGCAAATTGCTGATTTTTTTTCCCCCAGTTTTTTATTTAATAAACTGTCTGTATGGGACCCAGTTCCCCAGGTTGTGTCTAGCTATGACACAGCGTGCGTCCACATCTCTTGCTCTCCTGAGGTGTTTTACAGAAGCTGATGCCTTTGCAGGTTTCAGGGGAAAAAGCAGCCTGACTCAGGTGATGTCTTCTAGCCCTCCTGGAACAGAATATTGCAGGGAGGCCACTCTGCCCCGTCTTCAAGGAGCCAGTAAATCCAGAATACCAGTAGGTCACAGAGAATTCAGGTATGTTCTTCCAAATGCTAGTAGAACATGAACCCCTTACCCAACTGTTTGCTTGCCCTTTCTCCTTCATAGCAAGTACAGATGCCGTGGCAATGCCAAGGAGTGCAGAAGTCAGCCTGGTGCCTGAGAGGTGCCTTCTGGTATTTCCATCTGATAGCACACACTCAGGGGTATTTGTCCACATGTTGCTTTCCTCCTCCTCCTGTCTACTATGAAGACACAAATTTATTTGGGCTCATAGATGGTGATGATGATGCCCAAGCTCTGAGGACTTGGGATGCCTTACTTCTGTTGTGATTTCAAGAGCCGGAGCCAAATGAACCTTACTGTTTGGAGAACAGGGAGTGTGCCAGCTACTCCGAACACTTCCAGTGTGATTTTTGTGCTCAATTTCACTTTGCTCTTTCAAGCTAGGAATGGGACACGATCACTGGCTCTGCCAATGTGCAGTAACGTGTTAAGCTGAGACCAGGCTTGTTTGCGGCATGAACTCTGCAGTAGGTTGACCTATATTTTTCAGCACTTCCAAAGCTGCTGTGCAGTGTGCTGCTATCCGCATCTTCGCATGTTGGTGTGGGGTTTTTTGGGAGGGTGGGGAGAGATGGGTTTGGAGGAGGGGTTTTGGGTTTTCCTGAGTTTTGAGGGTTTTTTTCCAAATTAACTTACTGCACACCTTTCTTCTAAGGGGGCTTTTTATGAGAAACCTTGCAACTAGATTTAATAGAGGCCTAAGCTGGGGCTGTTAGGGTGCATCCTAAAAGATCCGGTGAGTATAAAGGAATAAGATTTTCAGTCTGCATGTGTTACTGACAACTTCAGCACTTCCTATGTCATCTCCTACAGTTACACTTGCGGGATATAGCACAACTGTGTGATAGTTGGACTAGTTGAACTACTTGTGGCATGTGTGTTTATTCAGAAGGATGAGAAAGCTAAAGTATCTTATAAGGGTTTCAATAGGCAGTTTCTCTCTTGGGGCCTGACTGTTTACAGAACAAATTAGCTTCCTGTGCTTGTTTCCGTTTAACAAACCATAGGTTGTATCTATAACAAGTGCTCTGAGAACGGTTAGATTCAAGTCCTTCAGGCTAGAGAGGATTCTTGTTTTGTACTCAAGAGGGATCATCTGAGTACTTACTTAGGATGCCACAATTAGACTCTTGTGTGTTTACGTATGTGGTATTTTTAATTTCTTCTATTTACTTCTTTCAGTTTATTTGTGTTCCTCTAATATTTTTTTTTAAGCTTTGTCCAGTTTCTCTAACATATGAACTCAGACAAATTTTTAAAATCATGATGTTTAAAATGACTCAAAATGAGGCAAAGACAAATTTACCCAATCCAGCTGTGTAAAAGTAAATACAATGCTGTTTAGGTAAAGCACGTGCTATTTCTAATGCATAAAAGCACACAAAATATGCTTAATATTTAAAATAACTTAAGAAATGGTATTTTACATTACTCGTGTTTCTAAAGCAATAGGCTCTTTTAATTGTTCTCTACTAATTGTATAGCAAATTTCATTTCTATAGATAACTGGTACTTTCCAGCAAATGAGAGCAGAGATTTCCTGTAGTTCCAAAAATCACATTATTTGTCTGTAATATTCCACAGATAGTAATAACTGGTCCATACTCCTCTTCCTCACTAGAGTCAATGTTCAGGTTTATGTGTGTGTCGTGGTTTAACCCCAGTCAGCAACCAAGCACCACACAGCCACTTGTTCACCCTCCCCCCCCGGTGGGATGGGGGAGAGAATCGGAAGAGCCCACCCCCCGTGGGCTGAGATAAGAACAGTTTAAGAATTAATAATAATAATAATAAATAATAATAATAAATTGTAATAAAAAGGAAAACAACAAGAGAGAGAGAGAGAGAGAGAGAGAGAATGAGAAACAAAACCCAGGAAAAAAAACAAGTGATGCAACTGCTCACTGCCCCCTGACGGATGCCCGTCCCGTCCCCGAGCAGTGATTGCTGCCCCCGGCCAATTCCCCCCCAGTTTATATACTGAACATGATGTCCTATGGTATGGAATAGCCCTTTGGCCAGTTGGGGTCAGCTGTCCTGGCTGTGCTCCCTCCCAGCTTCTTGTGCACCTCCTCGATGGCAGAGCATGGGAAGCTGAAAAGTCCTTGACTTGGTATAAGCACCACTTAACAGACTGATGGTTTAGTTGTTGCTATCACGTTATTCTCATGCTAAATCCAAAGTGCAGCACTATGCCAGCTACTAGGAAGAAAATTAACTCTATCCCAGCCAAAACCAGGACAGTGTGTTAAGACTTTGTAGCCTTCTGGTTCAAACTCTTATTCCACTGCTAAGAAATCTTAGCCTTGTTATGTTCTGAGAGCAAGTTTTCCAGTTCCAGAGACACAATGGCAGGGACATTTCTTTCTGCGTTTCCCAGTTAGAACCACTTAAATTCATCTTTTAATATTATGATCAGCACTGGCTGTTGTTTATAGCTCCTTGGCAGAAGTAGTGTAGGAAAAAAAGATTAAGGAAACACTGAAAAATATACGTTTGGTTTAACAGCACTGCAATAATGCATGAGAGGAATGGCGTATTTTTAATGTGAGATTTGGAAATGCTTAGAGTTTTGTCTTTTTAACGGTTTTTGGTTCGTGGTGTGGTTTTTTGTGTTTTTCTTTTTTGGGGGGTGTTAATTTTAGTAGAGACTAGATGAATGAACAGACATAGGCATAGGTCAGTGGAAATCTGACTCTAAATACAGATCAAACATTTTGCTTTAAAGAATCCAATCTGAAGCAAATCGTCATGTCCTGATGGCTGAGCACCTAGGTAGTAATGTAATGTACTTATGCAAGTTGGTAGCTCCTAAATTTCTCAATGTATTTGCATGATTTCTTACGATGTGCTATGGAGTTTGTTTATATTCAGTACAGATAGCAATTATGCATTTTATATTTCCAGCTGTACAAATGAGATTGAAGGAAATGCGTGGAAGGGGTCTTATCAATATGTGACTTAAACTTCAGAACTGGGAAATGTGAGGAGGAACAGTTTCAAAGAGTTTGAACAGATTAAATGTTGGTTAAATTTTACCTCTACTTGAGTATATGTTTAACAATAGCACGAAAAAAAGTCACCTGAGTGCGTCTGAATTTTCAAAGCGTTTAAAGAAATATTTAAAAAATCTTGCAGATGTTGCACTCTCAATTTCTCAAAGCCAAACAGTTGTGGTTTTATCCCCTCTAAAAATTATAGAGCAGATAGTAATTTTTTTTCTTTCAACAGTATCAAGGATTCAGCTATTAAATTGCTGTTCTGACTCAGCAGCTGGTTTTTCATAGTCTGGAGCACTGGGTTTGAGGTAGATCTTCTGGGTACACGTTTCGTTCAAAAGGAAGGGGCCAGACTGAATCTGTGGAAGAATATGTTGGTTTTCACTGCAAGACTGTAACAGTGAATACCTGCCAGAGACAGGTACAATTCAATTGAAATACACGTGACCTGGAGTTTTCTTCATAGCATATCTTCAGCATTTACATTTGGTTAAAAATATATTAAACACAGTAGATGGCAATAAGCTAAAAGTGTACCAATTCGATTGTTTTATCTCCTTTTTTTCAGAAAGATCTTTGCTCAAAGCATTAAACTTTTGGTTACAGTAGACATGGAAAAAAAGTCTGTTCCTTGAAGTTATGCTCTATTTTTCCTCTTAAACTTCTACTAGCTGTGGAGCTCTTTACACTTTGCAGTTTCTCAAGCTGCTTTACCCATCGTTACATCTCATATGTAGTCCTGAGTTACTATTATCAACCTGCTTTCAAATGGGGGGTTTCACTGTTCAGGGTTCTAGTATTGGTAATGTTAGGGGAAGATTTGCTGGAGCAAAGTTGTACTTCACTATCCTTTGTTTTATCACAAAGTGGCTCTCTGGAATGGAGCATTTTCTCAGTTTGTGTTTTGGATGTCTCTGTTTTCTTCAGTGTGTATTAGTGAAAAAAAGAATCATCTTTAACAAGCTGTTAGATAAGGGTATTATGCATCATATTGCTTTTTTTGCTAAAATGTGAATATAGGAAATTAAGATCACCTTCTCTAAAAATGATAATCCTTCCTATATTTTTTATTTTTAGTTTGCATACAAATTCCATCTCCTGCTTTTCAAAAATTAAACCACAGTGCCTCCAGCTCTTGTAGCTTGTACCTCCATTTTGCATTACTTATTTTCCTCCTCATTTGAGTTCTGTCACGGGTGAGAAATTATTTTAGGATAATACTATGTATCTGTCCATGTGTTTGTTTTGTTAAGCAGGAACCTATCTGGAAAGTGAGCATTTGATCACGGTGAATACTTTGGGCAGTTAAAAGCAAATAAAAGAGGTCTTAACTTTGATATATTATTCTTTCTCACAAAAGCAAATTTTGGGTGTCTAACTTGGAATTGATAACTATGACAAGTAGTGAGGGGCTTTGAGCTTGGGTGCCTTCTGTTTTGAATGTGTCTTGTGCAGCGTTTGAGTTCTAACAAAGTGGTTTTCCCTCCTGAAATGACCGTACTGAGATATTTTTTGCTATTTCTAAGGTGACTGCCCATCCATGGCTGCCGAGATTCCTTGAAGGGAAAAATTGGAAGTTCCTAAACACAGTCAAAACTTCAAAGTGAGAACAGCTGAATTAGGTATCGTAACCCAAGGGCTTGGACCAAATGGGAGGACTTGAAAAATTCTTTCCCCAGGGGAAGTAAAGACAAAATTTTATAAGTGACTGCGGTCAGAGGTAAGTAGCACAGATAATCCAGTAGCAGTGGAATGTTAAAGGTAAAGGTGTAATTAGAAAATATAATATATATTATATAATATACATATTGTTTATTATAGAGATTATATAATATATAATAAATATAACTATACATTGTTTGTGCAGTGACTGCCAGAAAGGGTACTTTTTTTTTTAACGGTTAAGCGCTTTTTGCTTTCCATTTGAAACACAAGTTTTGCACTTGTGGATTCTTGGACGTTGCTTTTTCTTCCTCTAAGCCAGTTTTAGAGGCTATTTTAAATAGGATATTTAAATAATTCTGGCATTTTTCCTTAAGAATTGGGTAGAGTTTGAAAACTGGGTACCTTAATCTATCCTTCCCTTTCTGAGTTGTTTTTTCCTGACAGATTCTTGCTATGTTAAACAAGTGAAGCCATGTAACAAACATTTCAGCAATCAGGCCAACATAAAGTACTCATAAATTATCACCAGGCTCTAAATCTGTCATAAATTCTTACTGACTTGTTCACAGGAATGTTTATATAATTGAAAGAAAATATAGAGAGGAAGTTAAGTCTCCTTTTTACAAGTTAAATCAACTATAGCAAGATGAAAAACACCCACACACTTGGCTTTGGATCAGCGGTGACATTCTTGAAAAGCAAACCTTTATGAAATCTTTATTATAAAATCAAATTCAAGGTGTAAAAATTAGCAGTTTTGCAGGTGTCACCAATCGTACTCTGCTTGCATATTCCTTGTATAACAGAATATCACCTCGGTCAGGGAGGTACCGATTTGGAATCATTCCAGAAAAACAATTTTTGGCATAGCTGGGACCATAGATGTAATGTAGGATGTGTTAAAGCTGAGAATCATTGAAAGGGGTCCAAGGAGTCACAGTTCTGCAGATGTGACCCCCCCAAAAAAAAGAAAAACAAAAAACAAACCAACCCCACTAAATGAGATGTTATCTTACATGACATCCCTTAAAAAGAGGTGAGGAAACTGCAGTGAAACACAGATAAATATATTAGGAGATGTTTATGACATTTTAAAGTGCAAATTACTAAGTAAAATATAGGAGCAACTGATAGGGGTTTGTGCATCGAGTGAAATATCAATAAGCAAAGTAAATGAGAGGTCATTTAGTATTAAACACAAAGCAGCTTAGTCATTGATCACAGTGACACTGTTGTGAAATATGATGTTGGAAAGACAGAATACTTGGAATATATTAATCACAGGGATAGCAGGTTTATAATCTTAACAGAACAGGTGGCAAGGATGCATTTGTTCAAACTAAAGGATTTTGAATCAGCAAATCCAAACAATAAATAGCCAAATGTCCGAGATGGTTAAGATGAAGTGTCCTTTGAATTGCACCTGCTAAAATTCATCAGGGCTTGAAAAAAATGAGAAATTTCTAAAGGATTGTGAATCATGACGATTCTGGTGTTTTGAAAGAGGCGACCAAGGCAACTATTGACCTGAAGTCAGTCCTGACTGAAACAGTGGAATGGCAGATTTAGGGTTATATGGAAAAGTAAAGTCTACTCTGAACATCACAGAATTTTTCTAGGCATTGTTGATTGTTGTGGTTTTGTGAGAGACTGGTTTCAGCAAACGTTGCTGACAGATTTCTAATTGTTTTTCTTGTCGTTTTTGGGGGTTGTGGGTTGTTGGTTGTTTTTTTTTTTTTGGTTTTTTTTTTTAACCCATCAGTGTCAATACATGAACTTCGGATTTCTTTAGGGAATTTGATTAATTATCACACAGCATTTTGATTTAAAAGAGCTTCTATAGCACTGGTAGAGAACATATTAGATGGATTAAAATATGGGTCACATTATTGGTAGAGTGTTATTTAATGTTTTTGTCCATGATCTATAAAACCTTTGACAATAAAGCTGCAGATGATATAAATTAGCTAAAGAGTGAATTGCAAGAATAAGTAGCTATCACAATATGATGCGTGTCTGCTTTCAACATCCACCAGCAGGTTTTTTGTTACCTTATGGACAAAATATAGCTTTGTCATGCATAGTGAACTTAAGAATGCCAGTGAGACCATCTTGAATATGGTGGTGTGGAAATGAAAGTGGATGGTATCATCCATACAAACTCCAAATTGTCTTCAGTGGAATGTAAACAGGGCCTGTGGGTACATGAAAAAGATCTGTCTTGAAAGAGTGAGGAAGTGATCTATGTGCTTCATTAATACGACATCAACTGGTGTACTGCATGTAGCTCTGGTATTTGTATTTCAGGGAGAAAATGGATTCAAACAAAATTTAGAAGAGGACCACAAAAAGTGATCCAAGGACTGGGCAAAAGTCTTGCAGTGTGTAAAGTTTGAGTTGAATTTGTTTTGTTGAATTGGAGAGAAGGCTGAGAAGTGACGTATTCGTGAGGTGTGAGAGAGAGGCAGGACGTTTCAGCCTTGCTGACAAAAGAATAACAAGTTCTACTGGCTGGAAGAAAAGAACACCTTGTAAAATCATGTCAAGCAAGGGAATTGGTTCTTAATTTCTACTTGTCTATGCAAAACTGAGTCTAAACAAACGTCTCAGAAAAACATTCAGTTTCTACTTCAATGCTCCCAGCTGTTCTGTGTGCTTCAAATGTTATGGATTATTATAAAGCTAAGATCTTTATTCCCTTGCTTTGCATGTCTCACCTAAAAATAGGTACAGAAAGGAACTTAAGAGACCCTCTGATAAAGTTCCTTGTCTCAGGTCTGCATAGTCAGTGCTAGGAGTGTGATTGTAATGAAACACTAAGATTCAGGGGTTTTGTTGGTCATCTGTGGATCAGGAAGAACTTCATTCTTGTACTGTATAATTTGGCCTTTAAACCTTTTCACCTTCCTTTGAGATCGGCCTCCTTAGGAAGTGCAGTATTGAACACAGGTGAGCTGTGCCTTCAGGTGCGACAGGTATTCATCTTTTTGTTTTCCTAGCAATCAGTTTAATTTTCTAGGTTTGAGGTCATTGGCCTAGGTAATTCTCAAAGCTTGAAGCAAGTATAGCTGAGTGAAATGTAATGGCTGTGATAGAGAAATGGCCACGGTGAATGATCTAGCATCTTTTCATATTAACCTCCATCATATACGGCATTCCCAGATACTAGGAAGTTTCAGTAGATTCACTCAATTCCAGTGCAGAATTGTTCACCTAATACGTCACTGATACCTTCCAGACAGTATATAACAGTATAAGTGTATAAAGGTAAGTTAAAGATATTAATCTTCTTTGCAACATAAGCTCAAGAAATAAGTAGTGCTAGCCTCAATTATATACATTAGGATATTTTTGTTAAGGACGTGCCCAAGCCCTTAATTCTGCAGCCTAGCAATTATCATTACCCAATAATCACAAGCGCAAGAATGAAGACTGCGCTGCATCTAATGTATCATTAAAATTAGCGTAGTCTATTTCTTTTTTCCTCATGGTGTCACTATAGGATAAAGTTACTTTGGGTGTTCTCTGTACTGGAACATATTTCCATTTCCTTTGTCTCATCCTGAATTTCTGGGTTTTCTAATACTCATTTAGAAAAGATGATAACGAATATACTGCCTTCAAATTTGGGCATGTTGTCTCAATCCTTGACCCATCCTGAACATTGTGTGTGAATTTTTCATTTTGTTTTTTAAAAGGATTTAATATTGGAATAAATTTAGCTTTGGATAAGGATCTGGAAAATTTGAGCAGTTCTAGTGACTTGAAGGTAGGAATTACCATGTTTAAAAAAATGACAAAAAGGCATGTATCTTCCAATTAAGTGAGCTTATGATGTTAAATCTGTGATATATTTTCTATGTGTGAGGAAGAAGTCTAAGGCCTTCAGTTTCTGTCTAAGCTTCACTTTTTCTTATGTGGCTGTAAAGTGTTTTGAGTTCAGCTTTCTTGACTGATAGTTTTCTTTTCCAAGCTTTTGGTGGCAAGAGGAGAGGGGGGGGGAGAGACAGAGAGAGATAATTTTGTTTCATTTACATACCGATAGCATTTTTGTCTGTCTAGTTGTTACCACTTTACCCAGACCCACATTCTCAAAGATACCTAGGTACCTGACTTCCACAGTGGAAGGGTGAAAGATGTGGCACTAGCAAATGCATATAAATGTTAAGTAGGACTGAAGAGAAATTTGCTTGTGGTATTGTGCAAGAGCAGGAGCCAGGCATGGAGGTGCCGTTTCCCATTCCTGCGTTTGGGGCATATCCTTCCTGAAAGGCAAGGACCATAGGCCACTTCCCTGATTCCTCTTTTCTGCCTCTTCAGTAGGACAGCGGTGTTCGGGCTGGTTGTAATGAGGATGAGTGTGACTGTCTAGTCGGTAGGAATGAAACCATCCACCAGTTCCACAAAATCTAGTGTGAACTCTGGCTGCAAATGAATCTTGTATGTTTGTTTCACTTAGCTGAGCTTGTGATCAGCCTCTGTCTAGCTTGGGTTATCAGCTCACAGGTGTGAAAGTTAACTAGAACCACTGTAGTCAAGGGTGGACTTGATAGCAGTATGGTCAGTTTGCTAGTTCAGCGAAGAAGTTGGTTCACCTGAAGAAGTTATAGAGCTCTAAGCAGTTACAGAGCTTTTCAGCAGAAGCCTGAGCATTATCACCCTGTGCTTTCCAGTGAGCTGAAAATCCTGTCAATATTTCCAGCAAGTTAAGAGTCCTTTTTTCTCCCACTCTCTTCAGCTGGTCTTTTTACATGAGATAACAGATACCCCTCTTCTTAGATAAGTGCCCACATGTAAATATTGTTTCTAATCCTTATGACATGTCTTTCACTTACATGCTTGTCACTGCCACACAGTTCTTCCATAGAGTCAATTGTTCTTTGGGCTGGTAGTTTGGAGACAGTTGAAGTTACTATTTCTAGACTGTTGTCTTGATGACATCTTAGACACCATCCTCCAGTGAAGTGTGAAGCGGGACAGCTGAACAGCACACATTGAAAGAAATCTAGGGCAAAATTAAATGAGAGTTCTTCACATGGCACAAACTGCCTGTTTTAACCTAGAATGGAAGCTATAAACTATTTCACAGTTGGATGTGAAAGTTTATTAGCTGTCTAGCATGCTGCTTTCTTTTCCAAAGGACTGACACAACCTTCTTCATGACCTGCTAATTCTCTTCCCTATGGTCACCGTTTCATGGTCATGCCAGTTTTTGATGCTGAGATGTTGGCTTCAAACTGCAAGGCATGTGTAACATTGTGGTTCTGCAGGAGAAGCAGCCTCTCAAACTTATTGGCAGAATACCAGAACCAGATATGCTGAGCGTCTCCTCCTGCCAGCTGCAAGCAGTAGCTCCTTTGGCTTTTAATAAACATCAGGCCAGATTGGAGGAGTCACCATGTCCAGTCTGAAATGCAACATCTGCTTTAGGAAAACCTCCACCTCCACAACAGAGAATTTCCCTGTTGTTTCCTCAGGAGTTTCTCCAGCCTTTAAGCCTTCTCCCAGCAGCAGCTTTTTTACCTTGCACATTATAGACCTCACTACCCAAGTAATTCTCAAAATCCTTTGTCACCCACACTTACCTCACTTTGATTCCAGTTTCCTTATCTTCTCATGTCAAATGCAATCTACTTCCATATAATCTCTCTTCTTTTGCCCGTTCTCCACCCTCCCACTGTAAGGCAGTTGTTGCAATTAACTCCTGGTTTTGCAACATCCAAAGGCTCCAGTTTCTTCACATACTCTCCTTGACTGCCTCTGCTTCCCTCTTACCTTGAGGAGAGGTCAAGAATAGCAATTCTCCTCACTTTCTGATCTTTTGGAGGTGTCTGGCTTTTTCCCTACCTTCACTTTTAAGACTGACCATTGTCCCCTTACTGCCTATACACTTCCAGCGCACTAGGAACTTTAACGGAAAGTCACCTTGACCAAAAAGGACTAAAGATCAAGTGGTAACCGCTTTGGGTTAGTGCAGGTTTGTAGAAAGTAGAAAAGGTTGCAGGTTTGTAGAAAGTTTGCAGTTTGTTTGGATCTGAGGAAAGGAATGCTGAACTGCTGTCCCATGCCAGAGGGGACCCCATGGACTTCTCTCCAACTGGCTTATGCTAGTATCAGTTAGTGAGAGAAATGTTTCCCTCTGAAATCCCAGGTTTCTGCAAATACAGAAGTGCCTTATGCCTGTTAACTCTTCTCTCTCCTTCCAGTTTCAATTTATGTCTGCTGTGGGGGCTCCAGTCGTTCACTGACTCACTGCATCCCAAAACCCTTCTCTTCACACTCATTCCCGGCCCCAGCCGTCTTTCGTCTGTTTCATCTTTCATCAGTCTTGCTAGCCATCCTCAGTCTCTTTTGCCCTGATTATCTCTCCCAAACAAGTTCAGCAGCTTACTGTGCCACCTTACCTGCTTGACATCTCTTTGATCAACCTAGATCAAATTCTTCCTGCAAGTTGCCAGTTCTTCCTGTTGTTTCACTCCCTTCCCTTACATCTCCTTAAAGTTGTGCTGCAGGTCCTGTCTCATCCTTTAATTTTAGGGGTCATTCAGCAACATAAGAGGTGCCCCAGTTTTATAGCCTGAAAATCTGGCCACTTAGTACTTTTGGTGCCTGAAGCGAATGTGTTTTAACATAACTCCCTGTGTGAGTCTTTACAGGGTGAGATTAAATATGGGAAGTCAGCAGTTCAGTAGTGCACCGAAGAACCAGTTAATTAAGGACTTTAAAGTATGAAGTATTTACCATCCGTAAACAAAATCTGTATTCTAAACCAAAACTGTCTCCACAGCAATGCCTGGGTTTGTGTGGGACAAGACTCAAAGCCCAATGAAATTGGGAAAAGAAGAGGGGAGGACCTTTCACTGATTTCAGTATCCTTTGGATCAGGCCCCTTATGTCCTTTAGCAACGATAAAATGATGCACAAAGCACTGGGACTGTACAACTTCATTTTATTTTGTGTGCTTTTATAGGATATAAATAAATGACAAAATTACAAAATTTATTAACTGGAAGCCCAAGCATATTTACATAAGTATTTGTTGCAGTGAGGCTACTATTTACTGTTCTCCTATACAATTTTCCTTTTGGTACCATATTTTTAGTGTTATTTTTTTTTACTGTCAGTTGACTACGTACATATCAACAGTGAATAGGCAAAATATGTACAAGGAACTATTTTGTTCAAGTAAATTGAATACTGTATTAAAAGTATGTCATCACTCAGCGCTATGATTAGGTTTAACTAAACCGTATACAGTTATCAGGTTTAAACCAAGTTCGATTATCCATTTTTTGGAATTTACCAACTGATGATTCTAACTGAAAACCTCAGCTGGATATGAAATAATAATTAAAAAAACAGTAAGACAACCACACAATTTATCAATATCTCTATAATGAACTTCAAAATGATTCACAATTTGACTGGATAGAACAATATACGTTAAAATGTCATTTTTCTCCTATAGTGATATTTGTACTGTTATAATTTCAATTCTACATAAATATACATCATGGTATTATACAAATACTCCACAGACATTAAAAAAATTAAAACACTTCAAAGAAAATGTAAGTAAATCTTATTTAATCAAATATTAAGCAAATGCTTAACTATTTTGTTCCATGAAAACATTTTTATTACTTTGGAATTTTTTTCTTTTTCTTGCTATTTTTATTTAGAAAATGTTTTGCAGTAGAATTTTATCAACACTCTTCCAAACAAGCTTTCTGTGACAGAAATCTTGATAGCAAAATCCATGGTTTTGACTTTTTTTAGAACCACTGAGATTATTTTTTAAAAATACTAGTAGAATTCATGGCTATAGCAATGTTGAACTGCATAAACTATATGTAGGTGTAGTAGAATGACCATTCCACTTTCATTCCAGACTGATCACACAGAACATCCAGTGCACTGATGCTACAACTCTTATAATTTTCATAATGCTGCAATAGCAGTGGTTTACTTAACTTTAAAATAAACAATATTTTTCATAATTAATCTGGCTTCCTTCCATAAATATTCATATGTTTTCCTATAGTACTTCTCTTCCATAAAAATATCTAATAAATGTTTTCTGTGCATTATTAATACCTTTTTCTAACCATTCATAAAACTCTGATCCTTTGTTACAATGCAAGAGGTTCCTATTTCTGTAGAGGATCAAAGGACACCAATGATTACATATAAAACCAGCGCACACAGAAATCAGGGTGCCTAATTTCTTGTCACTTTAATGAGTTCTTTATTCAACACAGTAATTATTAATGAATTCAGTGGTTTCACAAATACTCTATTTATTAATTCTGGTTCTATTTCAATTAAAAACTGCCAAGATTTAAATAAAAAACCAATCAAATATTCTACTCATAGGCAGCATTAGTGTTAGTTTAGAGACCTTTTGTTTTTTTTTTTTTTTAAAAAGTAGAATTCTAAAATAAGAAATCAAAGAAAGCACTGTGGCAGAGTCACAAGGGAGAACTGCATGAAAAATAAGGTTTCTCACTCCTCTTGTGGACTGTAATTTTAAAAGTCTTCATATAGTGTCATTCTTCTGTCAGTGCTGCAGGAAGAAGAACATGACCAGAAATGACCGTCAGCCTTTTTTGTTAGTTACAAGGCCACTCATACAGTGCAGTCTTCCTCTCTGCTGGATTGAAACGTTGCCATAAAGGAAAGGCTGTGCTGTGACTGCTTGGCGTGCAAGGCACAACAAGGAACAGGGGGACAGTTTTGTATCAGAAAATTGTAGTTTCATACTTGGTATTAATGCCTCTTTTGGCTTCTTGTCCAGGTTCAACAATCCATGGTAGATTCGCGAGAGTCTTTTGTTCAGATGGATCTATCTGCTTTAAGACAAATGCAAACATACAGACAGGTTACCATCTCTGTGCACAGCGTTTCTAGCAGAAATTTTTTCTTTAAATGAATAGAACGCAGAATAAATCCTGTATCAACAAGATCCTACAGCAGCGAGTGCAGTGGTCTACACTCCCAGGTACCCATGGTTGCCTTCTTTTTCCTCTTTAGATTAGAGCTGTGTCTATCCCCAAGCTATAGGGCATCACAGGCTGTTAAAGCTATGTTTAAAGCTAGACTTGATCCTGAGAAGTCCTTTTGTTACAGAGACAGATGATTGCATCAGGAAATGTTCCTTCTCTAAAATTTTATGGATGAAGATTCTGTGGCAATGGATAACAAAGTGTACAGCCATACATTTTTTTTCCCCCTTCCTCTCATCCAGTAATTAAATATCACGGAGTATGGTTCTCGCTTTATAGCCAGTAAATACAAAACAATGTGCGGTCATTTTTTCCCCTTTCCCTCACAAGTCACCCTGTGCCTGTATTCTCACTTGATTTAAAACAGTTTTAATAATTTTTTTTAAAAGCTCTACCATAAAAGAATATTTCACTGTCATCTATGCACTTCAGGAGGGCACTTTAAAGACAAACAATATGTAGGCTCCAATGAGCTTGGATTCTTAGGAGTTTGGGATTACAAAGAAAATATTGAAAAGGTACATTGAATCCCAGTTTTGGAACAGGAGGGTCTGCCGAGGGTCAAAAAAAAAAAAAGGGTAAGAAAAGCAGTTGCTTGGTGTGACAAGATAATTGTAAATTGATTTGGATTTGTAATTTGATTCAGATACATATGCAGTGATCGTGTATCAAACAAGTTTGGTGCTGATTTTATTTCTTGATACAAGGTCAGGAAAGTCCATGGAACTGCACAGTTTGAGGTACGCATTGGCTGTGATCCTCAGCACTTAAAAAAGCACAATACGTTAGAATTAGGCCAAATCAATTAAAGCTCTGCAATTACTATAAAAGACATATGTGCAACACTAGCCAAGCAACATCTTAAACTGGAGGAATCTGAAATGCGCAGTTGTTCGAAGCGGTTGCCCGCGCTGCAGTGACACAACCCTACCGGCTGATGAGCAGAGGTGGCACAACGGAGACACGGAGCATTTCTGACTCAACAGGTATATTTATTTATACATCTTCTATGATATCAACTCTTAACTGCGCAGCTGAATTTCGTTGTTTGCATGCACCACTACTTTCTACTTACCACTGACTTCCGAATACTAACACGTGGTTTGGGAATAGGCTTGGAGGGTTTATTTTCAAAGCTTTCTGGGAGGGTTGAAGAATGGCCCCCTTTTCGTGCTTGTAGTGCAAGCTGATAGGCCACCTCAAATGCTTGTCCTAGTGTAAGAATGATTTCGTAAGCTAAATTCTGGAACAAAACAAAAACAGTTAAAATTGGAGTGAGGCTGAATTATTGTCAGATACATGAAGTGCGGTAGTACTGTCTACAGAAGTGATTTGTAATGTAAATAATTGAAATCACACTGGTAATAACTTCCTAAGTCTCTGCAATATTTACATCTGTCATTTGATTTCTCATTGATTAAAAACAATCTAAATGTAATTTATTGTACTGAAAGCAATTACTTCTAAAAACCTTGAAAACATTGTCTCACTAAACATGAAAACAGGAGTGGGTGAGTGTGTCATCTCTTTTTTAGAACAAGCACATTAACCCCCCCACAACTTCCCAGCTCACCCCGTATCCACTGCTCTCAAGATCCCACCCATCTTGCACTACTGCATCTATCTGACATTCCACCTTGCTCTATTTCGGACCTCCTCTGCTGACCCGTCCTCCTCCAGAGCTGGCAGCCCAACGCGCTGCTTCCCTGGGCGCGTGCCTCGGGATGCTCTGTGCTCTCACCGAACGGCACGGGAAGAGGATGCAGCGTTGGCGTGATGCTTCCAAAAGGACAAAAAGCAAATGTTGAAAGTGCATGCTCTGCTTCACAGATGCAGCGCGCCTACGCATGCATGGAAGTCAGTACTCTGCTTCAGATGCACATTTCAAGTGCTGGGGTAACCTTCTCATGGTTTTGTTTTCTAGAAGTAAAAATGTTTCAGCTTAAACTGGCATGTCAGCATACTCTTGTAAGCATGGGGGGTTAGTGGGTATGACCAAAGAAGTCAGGCTCTTAAGACTAAAACCAGTTTGGTGGTAAGTTCCCATTGCATGTGTGGAAGAAAACCTGTTGAAAAGTTTATAAAACATGAATGAGGATCCAGGGGGGTGGTATAAATATTTTTTCAGTACAGTTTTACATTAACTAAAAAGCAGGTGTGAGTTTCAAATCTGACTTTAATCTAAACTGCAAGTGAATTTCTATGGTAATTTTTTTTCAGGTTTGTGGGTTTGTTTTGTAGGCTCCTACTAGAGCCTATTTCTAGGCTCCTAACTTTCCAATAATGTTTTGACCTCCTGCAGGGCAAATGCAAGCCTGCAGGCTTGCCTCCTTATGTCGTACAGTCTCTTTAGAATAATTCATAAATCTTTGATGTAATTCAGAAGTTACCCTGTCCTTCCTGAACCTTTGCAGCCCATAGTTGGAAGCAATCCTGCATTGCTTATAAACTAGGTGATCCCTTAAAATTACCACATGTTTCTGATATAATTTTAAACGAGCTATCTCTTTAGCTAGTCAAGTCCAACTGTTGAGTTTGCAATAAGCCAGAAAACAATGCAAGACACTTGGCAGTACGCTATCTGCCCTTCAATCATTACAACACAGTTAAAACGATAAGCATTTTCTTTCATGCCCTACACTGTAATTTCACTGTAGTCATGAAGAAATTCCATCCCTTTGTTATCACACATGTATACTCAGATAGTATAGGCTAAATTCAGCACATTTAGCTCATTATAAGAGCTTCTTAGAAAGGTGCCAGCTCTGGTCTTTGTTAGGTCAGACAGAAAACAATTATACTCCTCCACTGGGATTGCTCTCAGCTGTTACGACTGCAGTCACAACAGCAAGCTAGCCAAAGTTTCATAGCTCCACAAATAAAAATGTCTGCCTGATTTGACAGCAGTAGTCTCCAAACTGTCTCCCCTTTAACTTAAGGAAACTGGCCAGGACCAAGAAACACTGAGAATGCAGTTTGCCAGTGGAGTAATAAATGAAAGGCTAAAGAGACTAGTGCCCTGCCTTTTAGCAGAACGCTGGCTACGGAATTAAGACCAACAGAGTGTAATTGTTAAAAATGTACCGAATAATATTATTTGAAATTGAGTGCACCTATTAGTAGCACAAGAATATTATTCTAAAAACATCTTAATCTGCTGTCATGACGGTAAGATAGGGTACTGTATCATCATGGGATTGTCTACAGTGGATATTATTATTGCTAAGGAATACATCAACAGGACAGAGTGTAGTAACGGCTTGGAGAAAAAGTAGACTGTAATACTAGTGGGACTGAGAAAATGCACCATCCAATGTGGCGTACAAAAAGGTCGCGGAGAGACAGGCCTGAAAAGCTCAGAGATAAGAGTGGAGACAAGCAGAGAGTTTGCCATGCTGTGCCATAAATCTAGTCTGGGTCCTGCATCTCGTCAGAAGCCACTATGATTTGTTTTCTGTCATAGTCTGTAAAATGAAAAAATAGGCCTGACTGGAGCCTGAAAGCCATTGGAAACATGTAACTGTTTCTATGCTTAATAAATATTTGAAATACAGCAAATAGAACACTCACTGTTCTGTTCAATATTCAAAATGTAAACTGAACTTGTAGATAAATTTCATACATTGTGTGCTGCGGTAGAACCTTGACAAAGAGAAGTCTGCAAATGGAGGCAAGGAGGGCTTTAAAATTGTACCTTGTAAAATTTAAAAAAGGCATCAACAAAATTGTATTTTGAAAAAAACAGAAGTAAACAGGTTTGGTTTGAAGAATTTTTCACCTGTAGTCCTGGGAGAGGAATATGAGGATTAGAGTTTGTATGGATTCTTCCATGGGCTATACCGGAGAGGTAAGAGCAGCATTCCCTTGGGGATGGGGGTGGAAAACCCAACCACAAAAGCTGTCATGGAAATTCTTCTGATGGAATGAGAATAATTTTTTTTTTTTTTTTTTTAACATGTAGCACAAAAGGATGGAAACGGGTCTGCTTCCCTGAAAGACACTTAGCACAAAAGTTGTAGACTCCTGGTCACTGTAGAAGACATTGACCCTTACAGTACCCCATCAAGCTCCTTGGAAAGGAGGCAAAACTTCTAGGACCATGGTGGTTCCGAGGCTGCTACAAGCTTGTTCTTTGCTTGGCACAGCAGAGAAGGAAAGTGAATAAGCTAATGTCTTTAAGCAACAATTTCTGGGAGATGAGAAATTGAGGTCAATTGCCTTGTTTGCCACGTAATGCTACAATTCAATGCGCCATTGCAAGTCTGAGTCAGGATTCTTCAGCCGCTTTAATTCAGCCAACCTATTACAAAGGCTAATTGTTCTGTTACATTTTACCTGACTTTTTTTAACTGCGTAAGTTGCAGCAGGCACTGCTGCTTCATTGTGTTTTCATGCTTCTATAAAGCTATGTTGAGGCTTCAGGAGTATTTTGAAGAGAGTAAGATTTCTGCCTTTTGAGCTATAGAAACGTTATAGAAAACAAAATGTCACTTGTAAAGGAATTTTTGGAAAAAACCTAACATTTTGCCTTTTTGGGAAATAACTTTTCATAAAGTGAGGATTTTATGGGTTTTTGCTTTTAGGTGATGATTTTTTCCTTCTTTAAGATCAATGTCAAATCTGGTCTTTTTTGAAGACTGAATTTACTGAAGAAGCTTCCTTTGGAGCCTCTCAGATTATTAGTGTGAGCTACCCATCACATCGGATGTGTAGTAACGTCAATTAGAACACCCTGTGTTCAAGGTACCGAACTTAAAATCGCAGTTGGCAAAAATCGAACAGAACAGAGTATATGGAACCTTAACTTGAAAAATCTGAAAAATCCCAACCCAGTTTAAAATAGCCATCCCCTGAGATGAAATCAGTTGCCTACTTCTTAGTTACAACAAAAGCTCAAAGGCCAAATGTTGAGGATTTCTACTAAAAGAAAGAGCCTGATGAGAAGGTTACTCACTGAGTTCTTTCAGATGCAGAGCTGACATACATATACATTTACACTGTTAAGTGTACATATGCTTTATCCCTCCAGACCTCAGAACTTTTACTTTTGAGGAGGATCTAGAAAGGACATGGATTTGTCTGTGCTTTCCAATGTGTCAGCCTTCATGCATTCAAGGGGAAGAAAGCTGAGCTTGCTAAAGATGGTATGATGAGACCAACACAGCTGGCATTTGTTTGTAACATCTGTGGACTCTTGGGCTGCATGAGGCTTTCATGATCAGGCACTCCTGCAACTTAAATTCTTGATCCTTTCTCATTCTGGGATTAAAGCAATCGTGGAAGGCAAACTCTTCAGAATCCATCCCTCTGTTGTAATGTGGCACAGAAAGATATCTTGTATGCGATGGAAGGATGGAAACAGGCCTTCAAAGTGGGTCTTTCAGGCTGTTGCAAAAGCCATTGATGCAGACGAGAGAGGAGAGACTCATTTGCTCATGAGCAGAAAGCTCCTTGTACCTGAGTGTACTCCATCTCAAGAAATTTGCCAGGAGCAACTGAAATGGTTTGACACATTCCACCTAATATTCCCCAGAGAGGGGACTGTCTGGGCATGTTGCCTCTGGATACTGCAAAGGAAAGAAGTTTTCTGTTCTGGAGACATGGGGATGCCACACTGATTGTACCTGGATGATCATATGAACAGAGAAATTTTATAAAGTCCCCTAATCCCCTGAAAGAAGGCAATGAACAGAACTTTGAGACCTGAGTGCATGCTTTTTCTTCTCTGCTCAGTATGTATACTAGCAGTTTCCAATTCTCATCCAGCTTAAGTCTGTGCAATGAAGGGCAAAAAAAATACAGAAAAGAAGAAAAAAGTCTTTGTGTTATGTAGAGCACCAGTGTAATCCTTGGCATGAGCAAGAGCAGAAATTGTTCCAATTTATGCCGGTCGTCTTCTATTCATAGGTGCATTGGACAATGAAGGAGTATCTGATGGAAATTACTTTGGAATTCCTCCATATATGAACCAGAATTTTGTATAGGAATTGTTATGGTGGTTTGTTTCTCCAGAGGGAATCCTTTACCGGTAGTTTTAGGGCTGCTTTATAAGTGAATGAGAGTGAAGTGGATTTCAAATACTGAGCAATAAATCCTCTTCTTCGCCCAAACCTTGTCGCCTTCAGTATTCTTTAATCAAGTCTGATGTTTTTGCAATTTTGATCATAAAATTTTAACTCTGAGTAGAAAAGTTACATGTACAGTCACTCCTAAATAGTTAAGCATCAGTAATGCTGGTAGTTGACATGTCACTACACTAAAATGCTTTCCTATCTGCAAAAAAATTGTTCTTGCCCACATTTCCTGAGGAACTGAAGGACCTAGGAGAGTGAAACTTTTTTCATGCCATTGCATATATTGTATTACCATAATATATATGATTTAAGATGCATCTTTTTTACACCTTATTGTGGATTTCTACCTTTTTAAACCTTATTTTTCTTAATATGATTGAACTTCTATCCATTGACAAACGGATAGGATTGTTTCTGCTAGCAAACTGGAAGATCAGGCTAACATAAGTAAGTGTTAGACTTTAAAGAGAAAATTTAATTTACTGTATGCTTGTGTTCTGAATATCTAGCTATTTTTTATGCAGCTTGTACTTGCATCAGAAATGCTAGAGCCCGAGAAATAAAACAACACAAAAAGAGAATATTTGAGTAGGTAACACCCCACTGAGGATTATATTGCAGGAGAAAACTAAGTTAAGACAGTTAGACATTAAAGTTTCTGTATTGCTTAAAATAGCCATTTAAAGTGCTTGGGGTATTAAATGCTCCTCCTTAAGGTACAGGAAGCGAGCAAAATGTTGTAATTATTCCTGGATCACTATTCTTTCCTTGCCAAGAAAGGAGAAAATGAATTTCATCAGCTACACCTGGGTCTATGTTTGTGCTTGATTATTAAACCTATAAATGAAACTGCAGTACTTTGAAACCATTAAGAAGTATTTAAATGGATCAGGAGAAATAATAACCTCACTCAATCAGTCTAATTTCAGTTAATTCACTTATCACTAAAATCTATATAATGTAATATCTTGTTGACCGTGGTCTATCTATTTTTAACACAATTTTGAAGTTTTTTCTACTCCCTGTCGCCACTAAAATGTCAGCAGAGAAGTTAAACAACAAAAGCACTGAACCAAAATGCTTTTCCACCAAAATAACAGGAGCTGTGAGGACTTTTGCTGAAATAACATTTTTGAGGGTTTTTTTTTTTTTAGGCAAGAAGGTTGGAGCAAGAAAGTAAGAATTAAAGCATTAATTTGCTATTTTCAAAATAAATGCATCTTTTTTGAAAAGAAAAAGGTGCTGCTGAAATAAAATTTCCCCAGATTGCATATCTGCATTACTTGTTAAGCTAAAACTCCCACTGACATGTCAGAGAGCAGAGAACAACAGAGGGGCCATCTAACAATAATAATCTGTTGACGGTTACAGGGGTAACCTCTTACACAGGAAGGACAATGCTCTGCATGGATCTCTGTTATTACAGATGTTTCAGATCTTTCAGATTCAGTGGGGTAGCCAAATATTCCTAGGACCTCTTGAGATATGTAATTAGCTACCTGTGTGGTCTCTTCTTTGTCAGATCTGTAAGTGTTTCAGTTCTCCAGTTAAAGTAAATACAGAACTTTTCATACATTCTCTACACATTTGCAGAGGAAGCTTCTGTTTTCCAGTTCATTCAACATAATGTCAAAAAGTCTAACCAATATTTAGAGAGATGTTCGAGTTATTGGGACTGATCCACCTCAACACTGAAACACTAAAACTCATGGAACAGCAGGGCTAAGAAATCTGAATAAATCACTTACGGTGGTAACATCTGATCAGCCCACATCTGCATCGTGCATGTGGGATGTGTCCAAGCTCAAAGGGCTCCCACAAGAAAGTGTCCAACCCTCTCACTCCTTGTTGGCTGGCACGGGATGGACCCATGAGGGTAAAAGCCAAAAGGCTGGACATCACCAAACCAGTCCTTCCCTGACTACACAGGCAGTACAACATACATAGTCAAAAATGCAGGACACCCTGCAGACTTAGTTTAAGCTAGTTCCTGAACCTATCTCTTAGCAGGATTGAGCACTGTATATGATGCTCATTGATCCAGTTCTGATTGATTTGTTTATCTGGTATGTGCTGAGATTTCAGAATGGGTGGCCAAACCTGCTTGTTACAAACTTCTTGGAAGGCTGTAGCTTAGGTTAGAAAAATTATGTGTCAAGACTTGTATGAAAAGCCACGCGCTAAGTTTACAGTCAACAGCTGAGATTACAGAGGTGAGTTATTTCAGACGGGAAATGAGATAATATCAAAGAAAATCTTCGCTCTTCTCCAGAAATGTTCTTTTACTATCCCACAGTAGATTAGTCCTTTCATGTGGTAAATGAATGATACCTTCCATTAATCACCATATACCCTGAAAATATTTTAATCGAATTAAAGGACTATTACTATTACAAAGAACTATTACTATTACAAAGAACTATTAAATGAAGTTTCTTCTATAAACTGACCACATCAAATGCAGTGAATACATGGCAGTAGTGATGATTAGTCTTCAAGTCTTTAGTGATGTACGCAAATGTAGAAAGGTCTTCAGGGTCTTGTGCAGCACAGGAAATGTTACGGATTTCATGTTCAGCAATAATATTCTGTTTAAAAAAAAATATTTTCAATCAATTTAGGAATTAAATGTAAAAGAGCCGTAAAAGGTGTGTTTTTAGATTTGCATTTATGCTCATCTGCTGTGCTGAAGTATTTCAGAAGTTTCTTAATAAGAAGAGATTTAATACACCCCAGGTGTGATCTTACACAGGTCATTGGAATTTTGCCCCTCTCCAATGTTATCTAAAGTTGCCAATAACCTGGTAGGAAACAATTACATTCTCGAGTCTTCCCTATGAGTCCGCTTGAGTTTTGTACAGTTTATTCAGTAGCCTATGACAAAGAGACATCTTTCCTGGCATACAGCTGTAAATACAGTTTCAAAGCACTATACAAGCATCTTACGATGCTGTTGGTTTTCTGTATAATGATCACTACATGGCACTTTCAGTCTCCTGACAGACAGGATCTGGTGAAACCCAACAGGCTCAATATCCCATTTTTTGCATGTGGTGTTCGACAAATTTCAGGTATACTGTTTAAAGAGAAAAAGACACCAAACATCGCTTATAATTGAAACCCTGAGCTCTTGAAAGGCTTCTGCTTAGTAAAAAAGATAACTACAGGACGATCTGGCAACTTTTCTTCACTTACTGACAACAGCATCCTGTAAGAGAGATGTAGAAAAATTAAACCATTCATGCACCGAGCAACACTACTTGCAACAGCCAATGTAAGCTATAGCATACTATTGAGATAGAGGTGGGGCATGTCTGTCCGATGAAATAAAAAAAAGCTGTCTTAAAGCTTTGGAGAAAATTATGAATATTCATTACATAAATTGCTGATATGTAATTATTGTGTTCAGGCCAAAGGATCCATGAAGCCAGAGAAGAAGATACTGCAGAGTGGCTTATGATTAGGCCTTGCTTCAGCAACACACGCATTTCAAATGATTTATTTAAACAGAAGAATGATTCATTGAATATGAATTTACTTAGTGATTAGTTTATATGCTTTTCTGAATTGTGGCCCTGTTGGCTCTAGCTCTGGCTTTTCGACAAAAACCCAAAGTGAACAAGCCTGCTGCAGCATGACATCGCTATTGCACCACAGAACACGTGACATCTGTCATGTCCCGGTCCCTCGCAGAGCCACCGTTTGCTGCTGCCTCAGTGGCACCTGTCCAAGTTAAAACAATCCCTGAGCATCTCTGGTTTTCCCTCACCCCTCTGTTTTCCTTCCCACCTCCTCTCCTCCCCCTCTTTTTCTTTTAAAGAACAGGAAATATATGCAACTAAATCACTTAACATGCTTTGCCATATCTTCTTTCATTTGCTAAGTGGCAACCTTACCCCTTGCATGTAGGTGTCAAGTTTTTGAAAAGACGTATTAATATATCTAATTGAAGAAATCATGGCTTAGGAAAAATCTTAATAAAAAGCATTCCAAATTTCAAATTATGGAAAAACAAAGATAAGGAAACTGTTACTGAAGAAATGAAATAATCCTCTTAAACTGTTGCAACATACTTGATTATTTCTGTTTAATGCATTATTCATAAAAATGACAAAACCATGTTTCAATATATGCCAATTTATAATGACACATATAATCTCTACTTAACAATCATTGGCTTTTTATGTTACTTTAAGCATTTTATTTGCTTTGTTCTCAAATTGATAACTTTTACCCCTCAATAAAGATTTTGATGAGAATTACAATTCTACCAAAACCAGGGATTTAGATATCCACAGATATAGCGGTAATACAGGTTCATTGATGTTGTATTGGCAACATTGTAGTTTAGAAGGCAGAAAAAATTAAAGCTTGGAAGGTCTTAAAATCATGTGAAATATTTATGCCAAATCATGAGCCACAAAGTAACCACCTGAAGTTATGCAGTGTATGTGAACAGAGCTCTGCTGTGCTGAAACTTTTCCAAGGTGACCTGGGGTTGACACAGGGCTTTGCACTTTAGTCAAAACTCATGGACATTATTTTAAACTTAAATTTTAAACTTATTTAATTTAACTTTAAACCAAGTGAAGTTTGGAAACATATCCATATCAAGTTTGTTTCAAATAAAATGAGCTATACCTAAAATAAATCTTCTGGATGAAAATTAGTCATGAAATTGAGCTTTTTCCCCAGCTTCTATAGGATATCCTCTGTGATCGCCTTTCAAAATTAAACATGTTTTCAGTGCATGCTTTTACTGTTTCCTAGGGTCACTGCTCCAGTAGACCCATAGTCTTATTCTGTGGAAATTACAAGGCTATGAACCAGCTCGCTGTTCTGGGTACGCTCCTCAGGCATTGACCAACACTGTACAGTCATCGTTCTAAAATTTGTCACTCGGTTTGTCAAGAGAAACCTCTGGTGCTTCCAAAAAAACAGGGAAGCTGAAAGCCGGTTCTGGTTCTGCCAAGGAAATACCTTTGAGAGACCAGGTTTTTGCTAAGCATCCTTCCCTTTGCTTGCCTACCTTGTGTCAGACAATCACCCTCCTGGCAGAAATCATCCAGAAGTTAGGGTTAGCTGTGACCCAGGAGAAAATTCTGCAAGTCTGCTTTTTCCTAAGCAGCAATTTCTTTCTGGCCTCACTTGCAAAGAAATGGTGTCATGTCAAAGTGGTGTCATGCCAAGCTTCAAGGCGCCACTGAAATAGCTGTCGTGGAATGAGGTCAGGGCCCCTTTGTCACCTGAAGCTTTGCCTGCTACGACTCGGAATACAAATTCTTAGCTTGGTGGCATAAAGGAAAAGGATGAACAGCCATGAGAGCTGAGTTTTCAAGCACATAACTGCTAGCTATTTTTGTCATTAAAAAGTATGCATTTATTGCTAAGTGGTGCCCAGCGCTGTCAACTATAAGCTCATACGGAAGCGGTACAAGTCTGAATAGGATCTCACCTTAGTGCTAATCTGTTTTGGGTCTTGAAGGAATTGGGTACAGCACACTGTGGACAAGGATGATAACAATGCTCCTGGGAGAGTTGCAGGCTATTACCTGGTTTTTACAGAAGGGAAAGGCAGTGCAGATTTTGAACTGGAGAGAAAGCAATCTACCACTTGAGAAAAAACACAGGACTGTGGTATTATTTACCTCCATCAAATACATCTATTGCACTACTAGGCATAAGATTTCAGTGGGACTGGTCTAGAGCCATCTAATGCAATTTGCCAAACTGCTTTCAAGTTTCCATCTTACATAAGATTATACGCACTGTGCAAAGAGATACTGGAAGCTCCTTTTGTTCTCCTGATTATTTTTGTAAACCTAAGGATATTGCAGTTACATCCTTTGCACTACAGAGGAGATTTAAGAGCTGAAAACAGCCTTATCCAAGTTAGAGTTAATAGCATTACAATGTCCTGATTTATGCCCTGCACATCAGAGAACATAAAGGAAATGAGAGTTGTAGAAGCTCAGTTTTGAATCAATGGAAGAAAAAGGAGCTGATGGGAAACCCTGGCCTCTCTGCTCTGGCAAATATGCAAGACTTGACATACAGTAATTTCACCTCTGTTTTTCTTTCATGCCATCTTCTAACCCTAGATATGGCTTCCAGACTGTAGCAGAAGTTCACAAATCTGTTTTTGTTCCTTCACTTAAAACCCAGTTCTAGTTAAACACCTTTAAAAACTGACTGACTTGGCAAGTTTGATGGATACGGGGTTAGATGTATCATGTGGTCTGAATGTTCAGCAACACAAAGCAGTTATATACATTATTAACCTGGTCAGGTAGCTGGGTTGTCAGATTTATTTTTTGCATTGCCTAGTGAGTTTTAGTCACATAACAGAAAAGATAATTTCTTTTCTATTCATATGCAAGCATCAGTATGGATTGCATTTTCTTGCCATTTTAGACATCCAAAGAAGAGAAATGAATGCATTACTTTACTCCTGCTTACAGAGCTTGTACATTTTACTTTGGCTAAGCAATAACCCATTGCTCTATCCATCACTGAGTTCTCTGATCTCTCAAATTCTGCCTTTTTTTTTTTTTTTTAAAGATGTTGGATGTATTTTAAAATGTAAGAAACAAAGCACGGGGCATTGCCACACAGGAAGATGAAAAAAATATGGAATAACAACTGTTAAGAAGCTGCTGCAGTTCAGGGAGTCGAATGGCTAGTACCAGGAAAACAGCTCTCAGAGAGGCTCTGACATTTGAAAAGGACGTTCAAGGCTCATGTTTCTTACTCTTACAATGGCTGGCCCTGGATAAAACCTTGCATCTTTATTCTTCATTGAGACATTCTTTTTTTTTTTTTGCCAAAATTATATTAATGAACAAATATATATATATTTTCTGCATATTTAAGGAACTGTATAGGGAAGAATATGGTAAAGGATTCCACAGAGGCTCCCTGCCAAATGTCTTTTGTGATAAGCTTGCCTTTTAATGGCAGAAGGTTGAACACAATGTTCTCCAAACGAGCCATTAAAGCTGCTTCACTTGTCCTCCAGACTGAGTTTCTGGAGAATGACAATGAGATTACATCCATTTTGGAAAGAAGAGAAAAAAGAGAGGAAAACACAAAGTGCAACTCTGTCCCCTCTCTGGCCTGGTGCTCTTACACAGCCAGCCTCATAGGTATTCCTATTTGTGAGAAATAAAAGCTAATATTGAACAATTGCACATACCTTATTTGTTGCATCAATAAATTTGACTCCCTTGTAAGAGACAGACAGGACAATGGTTGGTACTTTCTTCATTTGTTCTGTAGACTTCTGAAATCAAAATGAAGATGTTGTTAGAGTTGTGTTGCACTGCAAGAACAGTGCTCTTTCTCTTCTTCTTCTGACAAAATACATAAGTTAAACAAGAGGTACTTATCCAAATATTTGACTTTTTCTTGAGCTGACTATGCTCTGGGCTTTTGAAATAGCTGCCTTGTACAAAACTAAAAGGAGCTTTACAGTTTTTTGTGAGGATGGTAAAAATTCTTCTTTTTCCTAGCACAATGGGAAGAGAATGAAATAAGTTTGCCAGGCTTAAAAAGACAAGTCATGCAATCAGGGGTTTCCCAAAATGTGTGTGTTTAAGACATCTATCTGATATGCCCCATTCATCGCTGCCTCTCCTCCCCTCTTCCTGCCCTTCCCAGCTGTAAAAACCAACAGTGCGGTACATCTCGTAGTACTGTTTCTTTGCTGCAATTAGCTGTTATTTAGAAATATTTCACTCTCTTGCCTTCCTGCAGTTGTATTTGTGGCACGAGGTATCCCTGCAGTATTGACTGCGAGTCAATCTGTCAGTCCCACATTGTATCTTGTCACATCTGACGATCTGCGCTTCCTTGAGTGCAGCTGCTACTGGAAGCTGCTTTACACATGAATTAGCACGGAGGCTTATTCTGCATTCCCTCACTGCCAGGTTCTCCTACCTACAGTTCATCTCTTCCTATAAGGCTATTTTTTCTTTTATGCTAGGTTACTTCTGTGTGCCTTCAACATGATGCACACAGCAAAGATATTTCCTCCTGAACAGATTGGGCAAATATTTGGGATAGATGCTCTGCAGAAAAACCTGTTGATTAGTTTACAGTTTAAGTTTATTAAAGCAAACCCAAACCAACCAAACAAAAAAACAGATATGGCATAAGTTTATAGCTGATTTGAATTCTTTTAAGGCAGAAGGCAATGACAGACTAGACTATTCTATACAAAAGTACTGTAGATAAATAAAGTAGATAACGTTCAGAGAACACTCACTCATGAGAGTATCTGCAAACAATCACAGAGATCAATCAAACATTTTCTTGAGAGGAAAGAGTAAGTTCAGTTACAGCTACATATGAAGAAACATCAACACACAGAATGAGAGTGTGAACGTATCGAAAGGTCTAGAATTGGCACCTACAAAGATCATTAGAGCAGTTGAACAAAAGTAGCAGTGGTGGTTTTGTATTCTTCAAGAAAAATAAAACAGCATAGATGTAAGCTTGAAAACACAGACTGTATCTGAAAAAAATATGTCTGAAAAAAATATGTCTGAAAAATAGGTGATGCTAACACCAGGAAGCAAAACAAACAAAGGCTTAAAAGAAAAAAAACTTTAATCAAGTCCCTTTATCAGATCTCGTTCCTTCCAGAATCAAAAGAGACTCCATTTTTGCCAGCACAAAATTCAAAGCTACAGATCCAGCTATGTTCTGCAATTAGTGTCCGTGCCATGAAGGCTAAAACCTCTAATTAAAGTTTCAAGGAGAGCCCCACCCATCCGTGTAATAGCGAGGACTGTTGCATCTCTCAGTATCAAATGACAAAGACTCGAGACAACACTCAAGTGTCAGTTTATCTGGGAGAAAGCTTCTTTCACCCAGAAGGCTAGGCACTTTTAAAAAATGAAAGCTTAAATGGTAAAACATCCTGAAGAATCTAACAAAATCTGAAGGAAGACACTAATCTGATTTGCATGTCTCTGAACTGAGTGGAGAAAGAAATGGTATTCCTGCCAAAAGCAGAGCAAGTACATACCTGTGTGTATGTGTGTGCGTGTCTCTATAACAGATCTCAAATGAGCCTTTTCATAAAATTCAATTCCAATGCACAGAAAGCATGACTGACTGTACGAAACCTGCAGTACATACATCTATCAGAATAACAAGCAATATACCCCGCATATGCTCATAACCAGCCAAAATATTCACAAATATGACAACATCACTTTAATCATCTGGCAACCCAGCAATCATCCAACTTTTGTCCTTTCTTTCTATCCCGACAGCTACACTCAGGAGCTCTTTGTCTCCCATTTTGATTATTGTAATTATCTCCTTCCTCGCCTCCTTAGCAGCAAAATTCCTCTTCTCCTCCAACACGCTATACAAACACGGCTACTAAGTTCATTTATTTTAGCTTTTTGGTCTAATTTGCACTATCTTCTATTTGCCATAAAGGTGAAGTTTCCTGCTGGCAAGGCCACGTTGTACGAACCATCTGGGAGTCCTCTTTCATCTAGACCAGTAGTTTGTAATTTAATCATCTTCCTTATCTGCTCCACATTCACCTGGGTTTGTCTAGAGAAGACCTTATCTTTAGTATTTAACCGAGGTCATGAACTGCCAGAATACTGTATCTGAGTGAAATAGCTCATCAAGATACTATTAAATTATAGCTGGCAAATTAGGAAATGAATCAGAGACTGATGGACATTTGTAATTTATTAAGCCAAACTGTCTCAGCTGGTAAGGAGCCCTTTATCAGCCTGCAAACCATACAAACCCCAGGATTTGTCCAAAGGTGTTCTGGAAGACTGTAGTCCAGTGTAGAAGCATGATTTTGGGAAACAATTCTGCACTTGTACCCCCATTGCAAAAACCAGTTGGGCAGTGGCGTAACATCCTTTGTTATTATGACAGTGCTATCATGAAAAACACACAGCTCTATTCCTCCTGCTTGACTCCCAGTGAAACAGTAACTGAAGTCCACCATGTAATTATTATTTCCAAGCAGTTTACAGACTTCAACAGTTTTGAGTTGTCATGGTGAGCTCATACTATTTGCTTGTTGTTCTTTTCTTTTTAATGGACGAGGTGGCTGCCAGGATGCGTAACGTGAGTGTTCAGAGATACAATGTGAATACCATTCGCTCAGGCACTGTAAGTGCTTTGGCTCTAAATTCTACGATGTTGAGATGAAGTCCCACAGCTTTCATGATCAGACATTTCACACCTCTGTGCAGGCCAAGTGGGCATCTCTGCCTGTGCCTGTGACCAGAATCTGAGAAGAAGGTGGGACACAGGAGTCAGTATTCCCTTTCATTGGGCTTTTCAGGTTCTAGCCACCGTATCAACTCCGTGAGGACATGATGAGATGACAAAATATTCTTGTCCATCTGGTGCCTCTACGGGAAGCACATGGACTTGAGCCAAAGTTATAGGAGCCACAGCTGAAGGCTGGCATTGGATGTCATGTGCATGCTGACATATGGTCTAATGCTCCAAGGCATGTTCATACCATAGTAGCAGGATTAGATTTTAGCTCATGTAGAAGCAATCATAGTGACAGGACCTTGTCTTTGGGCAAGTGCTCACTAGCCTGGAACTGGTCATAGTTCCTATGAACTCCATCATTTGTGACTGTAACTTTGGCTCTTGTTTATGAATTTTCTTTAGTTCACTGAAAAACCCACCATACTCACAAGCAGACTAAACAGATTTCCAAAGTACAGTACTACAAATTGTCTTAAGTGGGTAAAGCATTCCCACCTGTATTTGGATTTAGAGTTAAAGGCTGCGCAGAGCTACTAGCCATTTGTTTAGAATATAAACTGAAATCCAACTCATTTAAGATCCACCCAGCCAGTGTGCCTAACAAATCAAGGTAATTAACAATGGCTTAAGAGGCAGGGGACTTTATTCTATGAATAAAGCAATATAAACTAGCTGTTTATTTTTAAAAAGCAAATACATGCAAATATAAAACCTATAACCCTAAAGGGACTTTAACCCTTTCAAGATAATATTGTACTGCAATACCTTGTTCTGTGCAGAACTGAGAGCACTAATCCAACACTTTTGAATACTCCTGCAGTGTACAAAACATGGTATCTCTGTGCACGCACACACACGCACACAGCACCTGAATAAGAAATTCAGGAGCACACATAGAATGGTGTCCGAGTAAGATGCTCACATGTTCACCTGATAGACTGTAGCACCTGCTGTAATCCAGCCCAATCTCAAAATGCTTTCATCTCACCTATTTATTTCCTGCCCAGAGGAAATGGGATACGCTGGTACTTCTACTTTGCCATGCTGACCACTTTCATGTACTTATATATACATTTATAACTGGATTACTCAGTTTTCATACAGTGGCCAAAATGAAACCATGTTCATTTTTGGGTTTTACTGCACATGTAATTATACTCGATCTTGCAAATACACAGTAAAAAGACATTATTCAACTATGCCAAGTCACTAAAAATCCCATACATAAATTTTGAATACAAGTTTATGAGCCTGTAAAATCTTAAGTTTTCATCTTGGCTTTTTATTTTTGCAAATGAATCTGCTAATTCTGTCTTATACTGTTTTTTAATAGCTATCTGAAGATTGTAGCTGGCAATTTTACTATTCAGTTATGTACTGGAATCCACTTCACTATGAGAATCTGAACATTTTCTCATACTGGTAGCAACTATGGATTCCAAATGGCATCAGACTACACATTTCAAAATACGTATTGGTACCGCCTACTATCATATCCGTAAGTCTGTTACTTATTTAAGGCTTATGAAGCCTCATTAAACAGTTCCTTTTGAGTGAATCACTTTGACAATATCATGCATGAGATGAAATAAAAATAAAAAGTCAAAGTTCACATTTGACCAGTTAGTTTTGAAGCCAATTTTGAAACTACAATCTGCCTTGTAACAAATATTAGTAACTTCTCTCAGTCCAAAAGGCTTAAAAATGCATCACTGACATAATTTAATACCTCTTGGAATAAGACAGCATCTGTAATCCCTGTGGTACAAGACTGTTTACTTCTCTACAATTAGCGGATGCCTCCAAGCTACATCACTAATATGAACATTGCACTGGGGATGCACCTGCAACTCATCTACTTGAGAATGAGAGCTTTTTTTTTGCTTTTGCAATATCTGTACACACTCATCTGCTGCTGAAAGGGCAGCGCATCCCTACTGCACCTTGGATTCCTTTCAGCCCCAGAGTTCAAGGACATACTGTCCTCTGAAGAACATGGGATGGCATGCTGTGGATGTGCATAAGGACTGAACATCTTTAAGACCTCCCACCACTACTTTTTTCCTTTTGAGTAATATCCATGTGCCTGTTCCACTGCAGGCCCTCCCAAAGCAGTGAGGAGAGGCAGAGCCCAAAACATGAGAGAGACAGAGCTACAAGTCCCAGGAGAACAGAGACCGAAGAATCTAAATTCTCAAATACAGTATTTGATCCTGACATGGTATTTGCCTGGCTAGTTTCACTAGGAGGCCTATGGAGGACACTTCTACTTTTGGGGGAGAAATGAAACGGAGATTGAAAAGTAGAAAGGGATTAGCAGAAACAAGGAGACTGCCATCTATATCCACATCCTCCTTCTTTATGTAAGAAATGAGGAAGGAATGCCCCAGACCCTGCCTATTTTCAGTGAAAGAGTCAACTCTGCTTCATCTTCCTCTTCAGAGACAAGAGAAGCAGATTTCGTAACAATTCCAACTTTGACATTTTGGTCTTAAGTCAGCAAGATATTTAAACACCTGCTTTGTGAATAGAATTACGTTGCTGGTTCCCCAGAACTTTGACTTGACATGTTAAGAACCTCTTTCCTAACAAGAAAACCTTTAAGAAAGACACATAATATTCAGGAAGGTAGCAGGATTCAAGAACAAAATCTAAGTTCCCTACTGCCGCAGTAAATATCTGATTGGTTCAGACTATGCAATTGGTGTACGGAACATTAGTGATTTAACATTACTGCAAGGAAAGAGTCTACCTTGCTGCTGTGCTCATGCCAGGAAGTATAAAACCATCCCCCTCCTACCTGGTCAAGGAATTCAGATGTGTAAATGCCAGATGGAGTCTACTGTAAAGAACAAGTCTCTTCCTAGCTCCAATTAAACTTTATTCCTTTTCTTTATTTTGATGTAAACACATTTTATTCTCGCTTCGTGTTCCTATGGTGATTTGAAGTAAAGGCAGTAATCTAGTTGAAAACACAACTTGTAATATTTCCTATTTCACACTGAGAAAGATGAAAGCTCTTAAGTTCTTGAAGGCATCTCTCAAATATAATTAATAAATCTATTCTGGCCAGGACAGCAAGATTTAATCTCCAAGTAGCAAAGGTCAGTTTACAGCAGGTGGGGAATGGAGATAAGGAGACAGGGCTGCCAACTGCAGAGGGAGTTTGTGAGAGAAAATAGCTGGAAACAAATAGGAAACCATAAAACATAAATCCATCCTTGGAGCGCAAATATGTGAATGGAAAAATAAAGTATAATCCCTCTAATAGGCACAGTTCTTGCCAAATATCCATGATTTTGGATGGCTGCAAGAGTCTGCAATTTGGGTGGGAACAAAAAGCATGCATAACCTTGACCCCCGTGCTGAGCTCAATCTATTGTATCTGCATGATTTTCCCCAAACAAATCCATCATCTGCCCTGCTGGAGCACACTGCTGCACAACGCTGAGAAGCACAGTGGATAGCCAAGAAGAGTTATTAAGACAGAGGTTCCCAGGTTTTGGTGGGGTCTTTTTGTTTGGTTGGTTTTTTACATTATAGAAGATTTAGGATCTCTCTTCACCCTTAAGCTATAAGGGTGAAGAGCTATAAGAGAAGGAGGCTGTGTAAGCCCCTCTGTGGAGAGACACGAGGGATATCCACGACACTTCCCTTGAGAACCAAAACCATCAACTGCAATAACTGAAAGCACAAGAAAGCATCTACAACTAACAGGGAGGGATCTGCAGTCAGCAAACATGTCATTTTTGTTGTTTCTCTGTATCTATGAATGATTAAGGAAGATCAAGATACTTTTATTCACTGATAGGCTTCTTTCGTCCTTGTGCATCTGCTGACTGGAAGACATCCAGTGAATATCAACACTTTTTTGAGCAGCATTAGGTTAAAGATGGAGAAGCTAAAGACACATTGAGAGAAAAATTAGGTACCTAATTTTCATATGTTCTCCTTAAAAACCACTATGTGGCTGACTTCAGAAAGATTAAAAAATTGTGGGGGAGGACCTCAACATGGTACAAGGTTATATGTGACACACTCCCCCCCAGCATGTCTCAGATTGCAGCATGCTATAGATTTGAAATATATAAATGGAAAAAAAAAACAACCTAAAATTTAAAAATGTTGCTCTATCACATTAGTACAACCCTATGTAGAAATCTTACCGACTCTAAATACACTGGACAAGTGGACAGAATTCAGTACCTGAGAAGCAGTCAAATAATATATCTAGCTTTTAACTTCTTTTTGTAAGTGAAATGTCCCTTTCAGTACATTTAAAGTAAAATGTAACTATAAAAGAAGCCACATTTTCAATAACAACCCAGTGGTACTTAAATACAATAATGAACATCACAGCAAAACTTCAGGATGACTTAGGACAGCCTGGACTCCCAATTCATAGACACTAACTTTCAGAACACAACCAGAGGGAGAAAGTTTTGGAAAAAGATACATTTTTCTCACTGGGAAACTTACACTAAAATAATAATCTGTTCCCATTACGTCAATGTTTTTTGCTTCTGACTTGAATAGGAATACGATTAAAAGGACTACATAGAAAGAATAGATGAAATCCTGATTAAAAACTGTTTTATTCAAACCTCTTTGCAATAAAAACCCCTCAAACCAGAAAATAAACATTCTCACAGCACAATGGTTTCAAAAGAGAATGTAAAAAATAAATGTATATAAACTCCGTCACTGATTATATAAGTGCCCTGTATGGCACTATAGCTTATTAGTGCAACTCCATTATTTTTATAGAAAAATTGTATTTTAAATTAAATTTGTTTTCAAACACTTAATTTTTCAGGTATATAATTTAAATTTGCCAAATTTATTACTTTAAAAAAAATATCTTTAAATGGCTATAAATTAGAGTGACTTTTTTGATGTTAAGCTTCCTAGTTCAGTCAAATAACTTAACTGAAGTTGTCACATGCTACTATGGTGTCAAATTCTGCCCTAAGATCTGCACAGGCATATGCCTAAAAAATTGAACTGCGAAGTCTGACAGTTTGAAAACTGGATTGGAAGATGGTATGCTTGCAGCCTCAATTAATTCCCCAGAACACGTGTATGTAACTGTAGATCCCTCTGTGTCAAGTTGTTGGGGTTTTTTTTGGAGGAGTTTAAGCCCAGGTAAGGAATGATTAGCATGTAATTAGCTGAGAAGCCACAGATCTTCAGGCAATCTAGTAAGCGTGAATTACTACCAGCCCTTAGCTAAAACAGCTTGTACAAGTCTGTGTGTTGCAGATACGTAACCAATAGGAAATGGTTGTCTGATTGCATGAATTTTACACATCTTCCAGCTTTCTAGTTGATCCGAATGCTACGTCTAGTGCTCAGAGGCATCTTGCATAAAAGACTTATGATCCACAGAAGAAAGGATTTCACTCATTCATCTATGTAATTTTACACATTTGGTAGATTACTGAACAATTATATTCTTCATTAATTAATCATGCCAGACCATGATATGTTCGCCACCTCTATAAACAGGTGCGTTCTTATTACAACTACAGCTGGGAATAAATCGTGTAGCTGGCCTGTGGCTTGTTTTGCATTTCCAGCAGCAGTATGTTTCTTGGAGATAGACTGAGCCTCATTGTAATTTTCTACAAACCAGTATCAGGCCAAAGAGCCATAGGAAAACATATTCTCACCAGTTTGAAGGAAACCTAACTGTTTTCCCACCATCAGGTGAAACTGAAGTAGATCATTTGTCATCCATCAATCAATAAGCATGTAACTCACTCATAATTAATGGGAATACTCATGTGAGTGAAAGCATCCATAAGATTATGTGACTGTAGGATTAGACCATATGTAAAAAACAATAGCTTTGGTAACATGTTAATATATTCACTAGTACATATTTTCACATAGTAAATTCAATCTAGATTATCATATACGAGCTATAAATTCTATTTACAAAAGCAATGTGATATGGGCACATTTAGAATGTGTGGAAAGTACTTTGAAACATACTCGAAGATTCAAGAGAAAACATAGCGCATACATTTGTTTTTTTCTTAGATAAAACATGCAAAATAAAAATCTACCTTTAAATTTTGGTATTACTTGAAATTAAGACAAAAGGAACGACAAACTTCCTACTGAATACCAATGTGAATGCAAGGGCAATGGAAAACAAATGGGTAACAGAACATTATAAAAGCAAAAAGGGCACAGTACAAGTAATCACAAGTTGATATTATTTAATATTATGATAATAGAGAAAGGAGTAGGCTTACTAACTTACCCTCATCTTTGCACACGCATCCTGTGTTGACTCTGTGCCTCTTAACTCTTTTACCAGCATAGAACCTAAATACTAAAATAAAAAACCATTAAACTTAATTTAACTAAAATTCCAGAACAGACAAACATCTGCAGAAATTCACTAAAAATGCCTAAAAAAACATAGTGGTAGCATTCAACTTAATATATTGCTTTAGCATTGTTTTTACTCTGCAGTTCTCTGATAAATCATTTAAACCAGTGCGGTAACCAACCTATGAAACAGGATGCACAGCAACAAGTGTATTGAATCAGATGGAGCCCTTTGAAATGATATCTGAAAGTCTTCTAGCTTATCACCTTAGTCACTCAAAGAACAAGCAAATACTACAGATTTTGTCTTAAAAAAGCCATTTGATTAAAAAATGGAGAACCTGCTTTTTTTAGTTGCCATCTGCCAAACTCATATTGCTATGTGTGCAATCACGTGGATGTGAAGGCCAGCAGCGATGTTAACCTCTGTGTACTCAATCTGTAGCTAATTTGTGTGCAAATAGCAGAGCCCAATGTCAGCAAACAGAGAAAATAAATCTGAACGCAAAACTAGTTTAAACCATTATTTCTTCCTGAGAAAAGGCCAACCCTTAACTATTATTTTGATGCCTTTACTGATCTGAAGGAAGGCTGGGTGAGAGGAAGCAGCAGGGTGCTGGTGCTGGGTCCTGGCTCAGCTCGCTGAAAGCCACCGTGCTCTCAGAGGAGCCTGCTCATCTCCGAGGGTACACAAGGCAGCGAGTGCCTCACTGACACATCCCCTTTCCTACCTGCCTCTTCCTCACTATGTCACTTGCTGGCATGTGCAGTTGGAGCCCTCCTGCACCCTGACAGCAGGCTCTGCTCCTCTGGATTTGTTCCTCTAGGGTCTCAGTACCTCTCTACACCACGTTTGAATGGCGCTGCTCCTCCAGGGATGGAGCTGGCTGCATCATCCCTGCCATTCTCGCCTAGCAGGGAGCAGTCTTGTTACTGCTAACAGGGCTGCGCGAGAGCTACGCTCTGCATTTCTCCTACAGACGCTACAGGCGTGTGCATTTGTGGATGTGCACATGTTCATATAGCTCTGTGCAAACAGGATGTTTCTGTATTTCTATATGGTGTCACATGCAAGTCTGGCTTAACTGGGGAAAGAGGACAGCAAGCCACCCCTTGTCTTCTCCCCAGGCACAGAGATGTCTCTTTGCATTCTCACTGCAGCGCAATGCCACGGCTTCTCTTAAGTCTTCAGTCCTAAGTGAGCAACACAGGAGCTGAAGAGAAGTCATGCCACTGGTGAGAACGGGGTAGTTGAGCTGCAGGAGGAGAGAAAGCGCCATGGCAGGAGCCTCTTCCCAGAGGATGCTGCAGCCCACCACTGCTGCCTGACCCCTTTCATTCTACCACACTGACTCCCCTTGGAAACAGCCTATGCTGACCCAACCAGATACTGAACCAGCTTAATCTTAAACAAGAACCTATCAAAAATAACTGAACAGGAAGGGTACTGGTTCAACTCTCTGGTCTCCTGACCTAAACACAGATATTTTCTTTAAAGCCTTCAGTTCACACTGTGTACCGCAGGAGTCTCTGACCTGCAAGAAAATGCATAAATATTTCAATGTAGACAGTAGCCAACATGGCAATTGGTGAGAAACACTTTACAGGGCATTATAAATGGAAGGGTGAGCAACACCAACACCAGCAGATAAGCACAAGCAGAAAGGAACGAATGAAGGGCACTCCTGGAGGACTGCAGACGTGAAAGATTCATAAACCAAGCAGCTGAGAGTCCAGCTGGGGGCTCAATGGCGACATGAATAGGGCTTTGGGCATTAATTTGATGGGATGGCTTGGTATCGCCCTTGCAGAAGAGCAATGAATCTAAAGCAAGCTCTGAAATTAGAAAATTAAACAAAAGCACATTGAGTTGAACTGTATCTTTGGATCTGGTTGTCTGACACCTTTGGCATCCTTAGCCTTCTCTGGGAAGGATGCAATTAATTTCTTCAATTTTTTTATTTTATTATTTTTTTATGGACTGTGACACAACAAATGGGTATTTCCTTGAAAGCTACCAGTTAGTCAGGCATCAAGGAAAAAAAGCAGTGCTTTTGAGCTCATGGCAGAACAAGAGGAAGAAAGAGACAGGCAGTTCCTATTCCATCTGCACAGGAGTAAAAAGCCTCAGCTGCAGGCATTCAGAAATGCTTCCCAGGCTGGACTGTGGAATAGACTAACAAATCACAGAGGTACTGTCCAATTTACTTGTCAGACAAATCTGAAATTCTAGGAGGCAATTTTGCTTTCCTTTGACTTGCTGTGCTTTTGGAAATGTTCCTTCTCAAAGACCCAGAGCACGTGGGAGCGATGCAGAGGACATCCAACAGTTCAACTGAGTGATGTGGCATACAATGAAAGCTGCCCCCATTGTAACTTCCAAGCCAGGGTTTTACTCTATAAAGCTGAAGTCAATACAGGTCAGGGAGCTGAGACAGTGCAGTGACACACGGTCCTTAGGAAAGGAAGGTGTTTCCTTAATCACCAGTAACTTGGATATTTTGATTTGGTGATTCCTTAATCGCCAGTAACTTGGATATTCCTGGGCATCTCAACTTCATTTCTTTAATGATCCACACGCCTTCCAATCTACTACAAAGGTTACATCTGATTATGAATTTACTGCTGGATCAAGTAATGAGATCAGAGGCACTCTTGAGATAAACCTGATCACTTTACTGAAAACTATAAAAGGTATTTAAAGAATTAGAAGTCACTAAGCTTCCTTTTCAATTTGAGGTGCTGCATAGGAGGAGAGCAAGACTGAGAGCAGGTGAGCTGGACCTTAACTGTGACTTGCTGAGGAAGGCAGAGGTTCTCGCTACCGTCCAGGGACAATCACTGCATTCATGGCAATTCCTACCCCATGAAGGTCTGATGAAGATACAGACATGCTCCAGCGAGACAGGCCTGTAACACTCCTTCTGCCCCTCCTCAGTGGGAGCCAGGCTCTGTCTCACCTGCACTTACTTTCTAATTCCTACCTTTCCGGATATGCTTTACATCAGGTCCAGCAGCCCCCAACTCTCCCCCAAAAGCTCCAGTGTTTGGTGAACAGAGCATTATCCTAAAAAGCACTAAGGATCCAAGCCCCTTCAGGTGAAGAGGATCTAAACCCCATGTCCTGGACAAGTGGTTAACCCCCAGCTATTACACTAAAGGTACTACAACTACCGAGCCCCTTTGCTTTGTAAAATGTCAGCCTTGCTTCTTTAGGTGGCCACCTCTGAAGAGGACACAGTGCTCTGGGAAGCACCTTCAGCAAACTTAATAGTGCTTTCCAGCAAAGTCGGAAGGGGAAATGTAAGAGTTTAATTAGGTGGGCTGAGGCGCCTCTTCAGAGCCCCAGAAGCACCACCCCCCTGCCCTGTTGACAGGGAACTCAAGGCTTCAGAAAAGTGTTCTTCATTTAAAAAACAAAGTCTTCCAATATGACTTTCTGTACTTCAGAAGACCTTCCTCTCCTTCACAAGCGTTTATAACAGCTGAAGAAGACTAATCGTCTTTAGCTGTAGAGAGAAGCTCTGTTTCTCCAGGGACGGGAAGTGGGAATCGGTTACAGCTATTGGGAGGTAAAAATAAATACTCCCTGCCCTGAAGGAACTGACTGCTACTGGTACTTCAAGTAGTCATCAGTTTGGGAGAGTTTGAATGTGCCGTTGTCCCACGCATGGAAAACACTGCTTCAGGACCCTGATCTGCATCTTCCCTAGCTCCCTTCCCCAAAAACAGATGTATAAAATTCAGGCAAGGCAATACTTATTTTAACTACTGTGCACACAGCATTAAGGTAGGCATGAGGATCCCATATTATGTTTTATTATTTTTCCATAAGTACTAGACAGGGATTTGTGACAAATGAGAAGTAGGGTTGTTTGCTCTCAGTGTCACTTCTACAACACTTAGCCACTTATTCGTAGTGTCATTTCTCTAACGCTATTGCTACATGGACTGCAATGTATCACAAAATTCATAGCAAAAAGTACTGTGCATCCTTGTTTCTCATTTATTACAATTACAGTATTTCAGAGGAAGTGGCCTGTCTCATTAAAAGTGACTGAGAAAATATTATAAATGAAAACAACAACAGTCTATCAAAATCTAAGATTAAGATATCTACCCCAAATCAAACCACTAAATTTATCAACACTTACAAATGCTTTATAATCGCATGACTGGAAGATGAGTTTCTCTGGATGATGTTGCCAATATTGTACAGGTGTTGATGCTGTGGCTTCATTGGGAGGTCGCAAGGTAATTGAAGGCTCTCCCCAGTCTCCTGTCTGAAAATCACAGTTGTTCGAGATATAAGAGAAGTTGCAGGCAAATTCGCTATAAAATAGCCCTCCATTGTTGTGCTCAATTAACAATAATTTATTTTCTACGCATAGAGCCACGTGACTAAAATAAGGGAACAGAACTCCTACAACATTTTTCATTATTTAATTTATAATCCAAAGAAGTCATCTACTGTAGTGTTTAATGAGGCTTTAATTAAATCTATTTGTCTTGAGAATAAAATCATTAGGCACTGGAAATGTTCCTTAAAAATAACTGTTTACAATACATATATGAGGATGAGAGCACTTGAAAAAAAATCATGAGATGCACAAAAATGCCATTCACAAATTCCGCTATGTGTTTTACAAGCTTTTCTACACAGTTAGTGTCTTCTGTTATCCAGCACATATAACCAATAACTAACTTTCCTAAATGGCTAAGTAACTGAGACTTTGCTTTGATCTCAAGACTTATTATACATTCTTCAAATATAGGAGGCATTCTTTAATCTCTTTTCGAATATTTACTTTGATCACCTTCTCTTGATGTCTCATTGTAGAGCTACTAACATTGCCCTTCCACATTCATCATTCTCACTGATATAGGTGATTGCCTTCCTGAGCTGTCATCTCCCCTCTTTCCTCAAAGCCCTCAGAGAACATGGGTAGGACTGCAGTTTGCTGCCAAATCCCTTCGCAGGACACTCTTCTCCCTTCCAAAAAGAGCCAAGGCAGGCATCAGTACAGGAATGCACCCAGCATGGCAGTGCTGGTCTGGGTCTCACCTGCCATTGCGTATTTTCAGACATGGCTTTATTGGACCTGCACTGACCTCTGGGTCCTTGGGGACTCCTTCCACCTTGCAGGCCCATGCAAAAAAAATTATTATTTTGAGGTTTTTTTTTTTTTTTTGTCTGTGATCTCTCCTACTTTTGGTTCAGATGTGCCCACACTGCCCATATCCTCAACACCAGGGATGCTGCCAAACCAGCGCCACCTCACTTTAACTGAAAATGACCTGTGGATGGAGTCCTTCTCCTCTTCCCAAGCCCTCTTCCCTCTGTCACCAGCCCCACTTCTCCCCTATCCTGTCTGGTCTGGTCTGTCTCTGAATTTCCCTCTCCTGCGCACTTAGTCTTTTGGGGATCAGATTTCTCCTTCCTAATCCTTCTTCCTCCCCTGCTTGTTCTCTCTCAAACTATTTTACTCTCTCCTATATGATTATTTCAATTTGGATTATGCTACTTCTTTCTTTACCTGCACTTATCTCTCTATATTTTCTATGCATGTCATATTGTTAAAATATGTGTTGAAGCTGGCAAGGAATTGTCATCAGCATTTCACACCAAATATGGCTAGAACTTAAGACTTCTAAAGCAAAAAGAAGTTAAGCATCAAAAACACATGAAAAAATTCTTATCGAAGACATTCAAAAGTCTGGCAAACTATCACATCCTACTAATTAAATCAGGACAGAGTAAACAAAACAAGTACATCATTTTCATGTGTCACAAAATAATGAAATGACACACATTTGCACAACTCTGCAATGAAAAGCAAGAGATAAATCTGGAAACAACAACACTACCCTGCCGATATGGTAACTTCAAGCAAGTGAACATCATAAAACAAGTCAAACCTAGTTAATGTTGGCACTATTAGCACATCTACAAATTATACAGTATTGTAATTTCTGTTTTGCCTAGTTAAGTTGCTTATCTGCTATGGATATGACTTCAACCTCAGATTTTGAAAGGAAAGCAGCAGCAGAAATTGCTCCAATTTTTGGCATTCCGTATCCACAGAAATGAATCCTTCTGACCACTAATGTATAAAAACCTTCTATTATATTTAATCTGAAGTGGGAATTTGATTTAAGAACCAGATCTAGAAGCAGTTCTCCTTATAAAATAAGGTTTCAATCATATTACAAGGGGCAAGGATCTGCACCCTTATTAGCGGAGTTTGTATTTGACTACAAGAGAAGATGGACTGCATCCATCGCAAATTCTCAGTGTGCTCAACTGTCTCTTAGGAACTGTTCAAGGCCATAGCTAACAGACCACTTGAAATAGTCCTTTTTTTTCCCCTAATAAAGATACACTCCTGCATGTTCTGTGTAAGGAAGTAGATCTTGGGAGGTACATCCTATCCCTTTAGCAAAAGGTTACTACGACAGAACAGGAGTAAATCCAGGATAGAGAAGCTATAAAAGTACATCTTTTGACCACCGGTCTTTCCACCGAGGAAGCATGGGGACAGCCATAAGGTAGGACCAGAATTTCTATGGAATAAGTGACCCTGGGTAGTGCTCCAAACCCTTTTGTTGCGCTGGTCTGCAGGTGACTTTCCTCACATGCAGAAAATGGACAGTAGTGACAAATTAAGCAGGGTACATAAGGAGTAAAATGAGTACATCATTTTACAGTTTGACTCCTTTTTGCACAAAATATATTAAAAGCATGGAGAACTGCATTGATTCTGTCTGTAAATGAAGGGCAGTAACAAGAGGAACACTGATTACCTCTCATATTGGTTCAATTTTATAAAGGAGCTAGGAAGCAATAATCACAAGGAAATGAGAAATAATCTTCAACCAGGCTAATAAAACTAGTGTATGAGACACTTAGAGAAGGACTGTGTGGAGACCGTTCATTTGTATCCATTAATTGCTCTATAAATATACACAATCATCCTAGTACCACTCCTTTTAAATTAGACAAAGCAGAATTGATACGATTGCTGCACATGTCTCTAGGATGATCTAAATACGCAACAGAGCTGAGGTTAAGGGAACGCAGAGATACAGGATTTCTGCTGTTCCTGACAGACCACTGCACCCAAAGACCTTTCATGTATTTCAGTGTGTCTTGTAGAGGGAGCAGCTACTAAGAAAAGCTGCATAAAATTAAACATCATAGGTATAGATTATTATGATGGATGAAGAAGACGTTATACATAGTCATAGAATTTTCTTTTGTAACTGTATCATATGTGGTTTTTAATATTCAGCAGAAGTGGCTTCTGGTCTCCTTTCGTTTCTTACCAAACTCCTTCGATTTTTAAACCATACTATTGCTAGTATTCATTACCTATTTAGACTGTTATAACAGGGTAGTCTCCAAAGCCCAGATCCATGAAGATGTTAGGAAGCGTAATTCCTATTACATATTCCCCATGCAATTTCCTTTCCTTCTTTTTTTTTTTTTTTTTTTTTTTTAAAGGGAAGAAAGGCTTTTAAACAAGATTTGGACAGCTAAATACGTTCATAAATCTGGGCCTAAAAACCTCTACAGGAAGAAAAGGAGCTCCTCAGCTGACTGACTCTAGTCGGATACTGAAGTTCTGAGATTTAGGATGTGATGATGGCAATTAACTTCAGGTAAAATACACAGTAGGAACACCTTTGACCTAGAGGAGACTTGAAACGACAAGTCTCAAGTCTGGGGTAGAAAAATATTAATTACTAGTAGTTCTAAATCTGAGTAATTGGTGTGGAACAACTTGGGTGATGTATTGAGATTCAGGACCTTCATAAGCACCTAAACCACTTTCAAGCAGCATAGAAATGTTCGTAAATTGCTGTGCAGGACCAACTATGATGTTTGATTTCATTTTTAAAAATAGATATTATAGGATAAGGATTTTCTGGTTTGAATATTTCATTCGCAATTATAAGAAATAATCAAACATTTAAGCTTATGTATTTTTTATGACGCAATATACGTATGGAGATTTTTATCCCTCTGACGAAGTAGAAAGGCAAGAGATAATTTATTCCTCACCTAACTTTACAGCTCATCAGACAGCTGTGCAATTTATCACATGGTTTTTGCTGTACTGCCTGTGTTTTAGCACTCTAACCTCCCCATGCCTTTAACCAGTGCCTTTCCTCTCTCTAGCCTCAGTCACCTTGAGAAAGAAGATCTTTTGCTCCACGTTTTGCAGATAAGAATTTACAGTCACAAAACTGTCTCAAGTCAGGTGCCAGAGTGGTAAAGATTCAATCCTTTTACAGTGACAACTTTTAACCATAAAGGCCATACCCTAAAGACCAATACCTTGCACTCTTGCAGTGCTTCATAACCCTGACAATGGGCAGATGTGCACTTCTCAGTCCTCTAGAAAGGGTCAGATGCTTGATGTCAAATGAGCTACAGAAGCAGATTACTGCTATTAGGTAATTTTTTACAATTGTTGCACATTTTTCTGTTTCATCCCATTCTCTGAGAACTGTATTTGACTCACCTTAAAGGCACCTGGATGCAGAGGCATTCACAGGTAAGAAGTAATCTCAATACAACTTCTATAAAGTCTAACACCTGCCTCATCTTTTTATAAAAATGTCTTTTATATGTCTTTTTATAATGACATTAGTGTCTTTTTATAAAGTTAAAACTCCTCCACGCTACAGAAGAAAAAAAAGGCCTGGTTTTGAGTGGCTTGAATGTAGTCATTTTTAACAAGGACCACATCTTATAACTTTTCCACCTGTTAAAGCCTGATGCCTAGTTATGGTAACATGCATTAGTCACCATGACAACAATAAATTGGAGCACACATAGATACAACGCTTCTGGATGAAAAATTAATAATTTTCTCCCTGTAAGAACTTTAAACATTCTGTGGACCAGTCAAATCCTCGTTATTTGCTTATGTTTTAATTCCTAGAGCGAGAGAAATTTTTTTAGCTCCTTGTATCTTTGGCTTTTGAAATAATGGAAACAGGTTCGTGGCATACTTACATTTTACAAGCTCCTAAAGCTCGGTAGCCAAAACGGCCCCTCTCTGGCAGAAATGCTCCAAGGAGGCAGTTATAGGGAAATCAGGAGAAATCTACAGCTCCTCTGAAATACTATGCTTTCTGAAATCTGAACGACTGGCCGTCGTCCTTACCACGCTGCAATACGGATCACCAGGTTTGCTCTCACGTGCACAGCAGATGTGCCTCTATCACAGAAGTGATGAAAACTCAGAGCACCATCAGCGTTACCTCTAATTCCCCAGAAGTGCCTCTGCAAACAGGGCGTGCTCCTCAGCTAGGCAAAGCCTATAGATTAACACAGAAAGGGCAGCACAACACATTGTGGGGGTGAAACTGTGCAAACCGAGCTGTTTACACGGTTTCTCGCTTTGGAAAAGTGAGCAAACAAAAACATCAGGAACAGAAGTCAAAGCTCCCCCTGAGCGAGACTGCTGCGGGCAATCCCCCCACGTCCTGTATGTACACCATACAGCCAACAGATGCTAACCACACGGCATGATACACGAATGCGCGCACACATAATCCCCAAAGAGGGCGGACAAGTCATGAACTTTTTTTGCCACTTCAGCGACGTGACACCTGTAGATAACACCACGGCAACAGACTGTACATCCAGAGAGTGACAACATAGCCATTTATCACTGTATCTTACATTATGAACCTGATGAATCGATGAGAAAGGATATCCTGCATTCTGGTTGGTCCAGATCTCACAGACAGAGGACTGCTAATATAAACAGAAAACTACATCTCATCTTGTAAATATTAATGCACCGCAACTGCCAAAAGGCAAGAATAATTAAGAAAAGGCTTGCAATAACATTAAAGGAGGAAGTAAAACAGCTGTTAAAAGTAATTTTTATTTATTTGCTGACAAAATATTTTTGGACTGACTGGAAGGAAACATAGCTTATTCAGAGACTTTAGAAGAGGTTTCAAACTGTGAGTACAAGAAAACAATTTAGTCAGACGTGCTGGTGATGTAAAGAGATAAAGTTATGCAGGCATAAACAGAAAATGCAGAGAGCAGAAGAAATATTGGTTACTTTCAGTTTTTGTCAGGGAAGAAGTTTGAAGTCAACATCCCAATTAAGTTTTGAGATTTGAATCTCTCTCTGTTCGAGACTTTCACAGAGAGAGAGGAAGGGAAAAATCTGGCAATACAGTCAACAGGAAAAATACGTTTTCTTTGTAACAATTACCAGAAAAGAATGCATTGCAATTAAGTAAAGCAGTTGCCCACCATCTCCTTCCAACAACAGTTTCTTTGCATACAAAGATACAGATAATATTACCTTTGGTATTGACCGTGACCCCGCTGTGTAAATGAAAGGTTTCGGTCTACCTTCTACGTTATTGTACAGATAGCCTGTAGTAGCAAAGCAAAGTAAGCATACGGTAGCATCTCTAGCAAAAGCAACAGAACTAGGCAAGCACAGCATTCACCAGCATCTTTTACATATTTCCTTGTTTGGACACTCATCAAGAAAGCATCTGTGACACCTCAGCAAAAGCTAAGATAACATTTTACAGTAGCCAGGCAACTAAAACAAAGCATCAGACGTAGGATCTGCCTACAGTATCTTCGGCAGGCAGCAACAAAAGGCAATAAACACGCATGAAAAATGCAACTGCAGCATCAAGAATAGAGAGCAATTAATATATCAGTAATTTAACAACAGCAAGAATGTGCATTGCTGGTTCTTGTCAGCAGCAGCAGCAGGAATTTAGCACTGATGCTCAAAACAACCCAAAGAAGTGCAACTCTTCTTAGAAATACGGCTCTTGCGCTTACCTTTTGTAGCCTGAAACCTGGCTGCCTGGCTGGTGACAGACTAGGTTACCACTTCTGGTTACTGTCAGGGCAGGCTGGCATCCTCCGGACCGACTACCGAGCGCTGCCAGACAGGCTGGTGGCTGCCTAATGTTGTTAGTTGTCCCTTATTTCCTTCATGATTTGAAATGCACGCACACACGTCCCTTCCCCCAGCTTCAGTAATTGTTAAACTTTCCCGTATCTGTTTGATTTCTTCTCCCCCATCTTGTTTTCGAAGTTATTTGCTTCTCCTTCATGATGCGCAGGGCTCTACGTTTTGATAGCATTAACTAATAAAAATTTTGACTTTGGTTTACAGTCTTCTATCTCATCCTCTGCAACTTGCTACGAAACAGTCCTCCTCCACGTGATGAACACTACTGTCAGTGCAAGGCCAGTAGCAAACACCACTCCAGCTACTTCTGCTGTGCTATTATTAGGACTTTGCACTAGTTGGCACTAATGACCTTTTTTCTGTCTGTCAAGCAAACTGACTTCTGGATGCTCCAGCCATGCCCATCACTGTGATGCCTACATTTGTTTCCCTGGGGGGATTCCTGAATGGGAATGCATGGCAGGAGGTTGTGGCTTCGCTTTTCAAGAGAAGAGTAAAAGAGAAGGCATTTCCGTGCCAGGTGCGCATCCCCAGGCATCAGGTAATCACGAAAACATACTGCAGTGCTATTTGGACACACTCGCTGAGGTCTTGAAAGGAGTAAGGTAAGGCAGCATGGTACTGTATGCTAGCAGACGTTTTATTTCTCCCCGGCGTTAGTGTGCTGGCATGGGGCTGCCGCGATGCTGTCATATCGTACAGCCGGTTCTCACTGTCTTGGTATTCTGGAGACAAAGGTGTATCCTTAAATCCTGCCGCTCCCGAGGTCTTGCCTTTAGGGAGTGGTGCGGTGCCTCGGCCGGATCAGCCGGGAGCCGGCGCCTGTCCCTGCGCAGCAGAGGCGTGCGGGGCTCTCCTGGCAGCGCTGCCTCAGCCGCAGAGCCGCACGGCCGTCGCGCTGACAGCGATGCTGCGATAGCGTGTAACGCGCTGCAGCATGTAAACACATAAACACACCAGATACATCTATCGGCTGCTTTGGTGCTAACTCAGGAACAGGTAACGTGACGCTGCAGTAAGTGTGCATGCAAGCTTTAAGTTGCTCCAGTTTAAAAAAGGGCAGGAAATCAATCCTTTCTTACACACGCTAATGGTACCCACCCTGCCCCTCCCTCCCCAGCTCATCTTCTCCCAGATGTAAACTCACAGGTTAGCGCACTCCCCCCAAGAGTTGGGAGCTCTCAGTTTGGTACCCCTCTCTGACCGGGGGAATTCACACCTATGTATTGCACCTTCCTCTTTCACAGGTTAAAGCAGCAGAAGATAGGCTGTCTTCAACCCCTTTTCTAAACGAAGGGAAGCCCTTCTTATTATTTTTAATTCTTTGGAGAAAGAAGAGTGCATAAAAGCAGATGTTTGGAGCACTCGCCTGAGAGACAAGTTCTGGGGCCAGGTCTCTGCTCCAAGGGCTGTTCAAGCGAACTGCCCCCATCACACAGACCTACCGCCAGAATTCAAGGTTTGGAAGATCTAGGATTACGCTAAATCATCTTTAAATACAGGTGACTTGATTTATTAAATCAATAATAAATCAAACAGACCAGCAGAGACCAAGAATTTCCCACGACTATGAATGCCCAGTCAGAAGGGCAGCAGCGCAAAATTCATTACTTAGTTCTGCACTCGTTAATGTTTGAATGACTAAGGTACTGAAATGCAGTACAGAAAGAACATTAATTTTACGGAAGGTAATTAATTCAAATTCAGAAACCAACCTTTTCCTTGCACCACTGTAAAAATATTTAGCATTTACTATATACATATTTTATGTCTTCAAAGTGCTGAAATTTTTTAATGAATTATGAAATCCCCAAGAGAAGTACTTAAAGTTGCATACCCCTGTGCTGAAGAGGAAGGAACCAAGGAAAGGAAAAAGGTTAAGTGAGTATCTGAGGCCAGAAAATAGGCAGTAGGAGGGAGAATTGGGATTAGGCTTCAAACACTCATAATTTTCGGCTCCCAAAGCATATGCTCTCAAAAAGAAAGGGAAAGAGTTCAATCTGTGCATGCACTTCCACCATAATAAACACAAATACACTTGGGCACTTAATACCACTGACACAGAAGGTTCTGTGAAACAGAGAGTTTAACAAAGAACATTTTCCTAAGTAATATGGTAAAGGAGAGCAAAAAAGTAGCATCAGCTATTGCCTGATTTGTATCAAACATGCACTTATCTTAATTCTTCCCAAAAGATAAATGCATATATGTAACATTGCAACAAGACTCTGCTATCACGATACCATTTTTGTGATAGCTATAGATGTCCCATGCATAAAAGACTTCCCCATCTAGTCACCATAGGACACAACTGTGAGGGGCAGGAGGGGCAAAGGAAGGGCGAAAGGGAATGGCCTGCACTGCACAGCTCCTGCCATCTGCTATGCATGATACCGGTGACTGGTTAATGGTGTGAGAGGGAGGGAGGGAGGGAGGGAGGGAGGTGAGGCTCCGCATTACCTGCTCTCCACTCATCCACCTCCCTTCCCTCCCCAGCAATCCCAGTTCTGCACAGTCTCCTAATCACTTTATGACTGTCTTTTAAAAGAATTAAGGACATTTTCACTTCTATTTCTTGAACTTAACCTGCTTGATTTCAAGAAAACACATACACATAAGAAATAATATTTCTTATTCTTCTTGCTAACTTCCTCTGTGACAGAACACAATAGGGCATAATTATTTCAGACACCTGTTGTAAAGTCAGTAGCCAATCATGTTACAAAGTATTTGCACATTTCAATCTGCTTCAAGTCTTTCTAATTACACATATATTTACTGGAAAAGCTGTAGGACAGTCCATATACAGGTCTTCAAGGTCGTGGGCTGTGTTGGAGACAACTTAGCGTTTCATAAGGTGAAGAAAATTATCTAGGGGGAACTTACTTTAGGCTTCATCCCTAAAGACAGAGAAGACTTGGTTGATAATCTGAAGACAGAAAGTAACTGTACTGAAAGTGATTACAAACCAGTAAGATTGGTCCTGGAAATTATATACTTTCTAAGAAGAAAGGAGGAAGCAACAGAATAGAATACCTGGACAGCATACGCAGAAGGAACAGGAGCTGGGTGGAAGGCAGTCCTGATGTATTCAGCACAGCTTAATGAACTTAATTCGATGGCACTTTAGGAGATGTCACAGATTTACCTAAACTAGGAGCAATTATCCTCGGAAAGTCATAGAAGATACTGAAAGGACCAAAGAAGGCCTAAAAGAATATTTAAGATGGGAGAGAAAAGAAGATTTGGAAAGTTATAGCCAGCCTAATGGCAGGGACCAGCAAGTTACTAGAAAAGTTGTTTAAAAATCCAGTCGCCATCTCCTGGTCCTTGTGGCCTATGAGACCTTTTGATATTGCTCCTGGCCACCTGAAATAAACACTTAGGAATATTTGCATGTATGTGTGTATATCTATATATTTTTTTATTGAGGATAACAAAGAAAAAGCATAATATTGCCTGCCATGTGTTACCCGACAGAGCTTCTATGGGTCAAGAAAAAGTCAAGATGTTTATAATGAGGTTACTCAGTGTGAATCATCTCAGAGCAAATTTCCTTCCTTTGTTGGAAAACTGGCCAACTAAATCAGCAGCAGCAAAGAGAAGCACAGCAGGACATGGACACCGATGGTGCGAGTCCTGATGTGGCGACATGTGACATGTCCCATACACAAACTAGCTTCAGTCAAAATGCAGTGGTTGCACAAGAAGTTGAAATGCACATTTAGAAAATAATTATTGGTATTGAAGCACAAGTGGACTGGAACACGCCAAGGGAATCTGCAATGACCTGCTCCATGCCATGGCTTGGAGGAGAGCTCAGGCTCTCTGGGGAGGATCCAGGAGTCAAGGACTTCCCACAACAGGGTAAGAACTGAAAATGGATTTGATGAACTACAGAAATCAGTCAGATGAAATTCAGAAAGACAAGAGTATTCCTTGGGAAAGTAAGATTAAATACATAAATAAAATAGCAAATAAATTAGGAGAGCAATTTAACAGGGAGGTGGGGAGAGGACATAAAAAGATTTGGAAGTTTTAGTATACTTGAAATTAAATACAGCAGTCTTGCAAAAGAAAAAACAAATAAATCACAGGATAATTCAAGTTGGAAGGGAGCTCAGGAAGTTTCCATTCCAACCCCAGCTCAAAGCAGGATCAGCTGTGAGATGAGACCAGGTTGCTCAGGGCTTCATCCAGTCACGTCTTGAAAACCTCCAAGGACAGAGACTGGACAGCCTCTCTGAGCAACCTGTCCCCCACCTTGACTGTCCTCCTGGGGAGGAAGTTTCTCTTGCCATCCATTCAGCACCTTTCCTCTTTCAGTTTTTGTACCCAAAGTTGCCTTTTCTCCAGCCAGCCCTGGTCCCCCAGCCTTGTCTCAGAGGGCAAGTGCTCCAGCCCCCGACCATCTTGGTGGCCCTTCACTGAACTCCCCTCTCCTAAATAAAAAGGAGGTATTTAATAGAAGTAGCATATTGTAACACGTGGGAAGGAACTTTTGTGCCATATGCAGCCACCGGCAAGGTCTCATATGGGGCAGCGTCCAGTTTTAGCCACTGCACTTCAAGGAGGATGGAGGCACACTGAGAGAATCCAGGAGAGAGTAATAACAACAAACAGAAGTCTAGAAAACACCAGGGCATGGCCCTGGTCAGGTAAACGTGGGTCCACAGTGGTCTGTTCACCCCTGAGCTGGTTCGAGAACTTTGTTGGTGACTCCTGATCTTCTGCTGCCTTGTCCACCTCTCCCCAGCAAGGCTCACCCTTCTCTTGCACTTCCACGTCGCAGAGCTGGTGCACGGGAAGAAGAGGAGCTGCTGAACATAACCTCCGCGCTTATTCCCCCACCACCTCTCCCTCTGTGTCTCACCGCAGGGCTGAGTCTCGGGAAATCGCTCCCATCTCCTGGCGCTGCAGCCCCAGCGAGGCGCAGGAGGGAAGGAAAGCAACAGCAGCAAACGCCGCTCTAGCTGATGCACGTTATCTAACTTGCTAACTATAATTCAGTCTAGCTCCAGAAATGAGGAGAATTTTGGATCAAATCCCAGAAAAATCACTCTTGGCATGGCAAACAATCTTTAAAGGTGCAACAGCTGAAAGAAACAAATGAAAATCGTATGAATGGGGCTGTCTGGCCCCTTTTGTAATCATCACTCCAAATGTTTTAGGACCACGGGAGAGCAGTTGTGCCATGTCAATAGATGTTGCTTCCCTGAATGATCCCAAAGCTCTGGGAAGAGCTTGTCTTACTGGCAGGAATAATCACAGATCTTCCTTCGAAAACAAGATCTTCAGAGACAGAAAGTGAAATTTCAAAATAGTATTTCTTTTAGAGAAGCAGAAACTAGAAATAACACTGCTTATTGGAGTAAGTACATACGTTTCACATTGGTATATTTCTTTTGCTTCTCCTGAAAATACTTTACATGAAGATTTCCAGAAAATCACTGGCCATCTTGGAACGGCTTTCTTGCAGGCAGGCAGTGGGTGACAGGCGTGAGCGGCGACGCCACGCTCCAGGTCAGTGCACCCTGTCAGCAGCTCCCAGTGAGGTTTCACAAGAACATGCGTACCACGGCCAGCACACCCTGGGAAGGGAGACGACTGGCCCACGACCACAGCGGGCCTGCAAAGATTGTCACCTCCAGCCGGCAGCAGGGCGAGAAGGAAAGCCAACCTCCTGCGCCAGGGTCCATGCTCTAGGTCCTGTGCACCTCCACCTCTTCCTCCACACAGAGCCATATTTTGCACATTTTCCTCCGACAAGAAAAGGCTAATAACACAGCTGTGCTTCTCTCTCACCTAGCCAACACCCTCCTTCATGTGATGGTGATCTTCTCTGATAGGCAGTCAGTTGTCATTTGATTTCGATCCAGTAACCCAGCAGCTGGGTTCCTGCTGGGGAGGACTGACTGAAGGTCTTCCCAGTGGTTTGCTAAGGCTACGGCTGCCCTGCCCGGCTCCCGGAGGTGCAGCTTTACAGCCGCAGCTCTGGCCCTGCGACGCCTGCTGAGGAGCCAAGCCTCTTCTGATTGACAACACCCCTTCTGCTGGTGCTGCCACCTACCAGTGCACCCCAGCCTTTTAGCCTTGCATAGAGGATATAAACTTCTGGACAAAGACCACCAATAAAGATTATGAGACATTGGTCCCTGAACATGAGGTACAGGTATCTACATTTTAGCCAAAAAAACCAACAACAAAACAAGTGGGCTTTTTCAGAAGAGGACCCCAAACTCTAAGTACAACTTTTTTCCAGCAGCTCAAAAATTTAAGTGTTAGATATTAAAATTCAGCTTTGACTCTGAAATATTCAGATTTTCAATAAGAATAGTTTATTTGACAGTAGAAATTACGTCTTCTCCATTTTTCATACAATCCTCCTCCATTTTTCATACAATCTTTCCGATGCAGAGCTTCTAGCTCATAAGACTGAGTGTGAAAAACAGTAAATTAATAAAGAACATCTGTCCCCATCTTGAAAGAACATCTGTCCCCTTCTTGGTGTAGTATTTATGGCTTTAGTTTGGATCATTAATACCAAATATAGAAGCAGCTTCCTTAATTCCATATGCTGAAGCAGCATGTAGGTATGATCCACATCCCACGACTTTATTTCTAAAGTGCTAGCTTCTGTAACATTGTTGAAAAAATTGTATCTTTCTATTCAGACAGAAATTACTTAGATTTTTCATAATGTCTTTATCAGTTTACTTGTCCATTAAATACACAATACTCAAGGGATTTACAGATGAAAGTTTGCTGAAATTTACAGTTCAAGATACAGCCCTCTATGGCATTAATACCTATCTGAATTAAAAAGACAACTGTCAGTAACATCTATACCATGCAATAAAAATAGATTCAGTTAAGCATTTTTCTTCTGATGTTAAATGGAAGGTCTTCATGGTTCAGTCATCTTTCCATATTAAAAATAAAATGCACCTAAAAATATGAACCTTAGAGCATTTTCTTTTGATTTTACATGCTTGTCTTTAAAATGGCTGTCTCTTCATCCTCACATCATACACTATTTTATGCTTATAAAAAATGGAAGTAAGAAACCTTAGAAATAACAACAGAATGAAATAATCTAGACAACCCTATTTTTGTATTTATTGCTTCTTAAATCTACTAGTAAAGAATTCTGTTATTTCACCAGTAATTTCAACCATTGATAAAACCCATTCTTCATTGCTTCTTAGATAATCTTATCTTACACACCAGTATTCTCCTGGGCATATTTTCCTTCATTCACCATAATCTTTAAATCCTCCCAAAGCAGAGAAGGAGACAGGAAAACAAACAGGAAACAAGCAAATAAAAAAAAGTCAGACTGTGGTTAAAAGTTTAAAAAACTAAAGGTGGGTCTTGTGAGACAAGAGTTTTATTTTTGTCTCCTTCAACCTTTCAGTGTCCTTCAAACTTTCAGTGTCATCTTAGCCAACCTGAACACCCCTGTACCTCAGTTTTCTTAGCTGTAAAATGGAAAACATGATTTTAAACCACATAGTCCCCCAGTGCACTGGAAATATGAATGCATTAGTATCTGTGAAGTATTTGGAAGATAGTATTGAGTTGAAGGTATTATTTCAGAAAGCAGAAAAATTATTTCACAATTTTCCTATAAACATGCCTTTGCTAATTCTGTTTCTTGTTCTTATTACACTTTTCCTCTATTGTAGATAAAGGATTTCTGGTACTAACTCCATTTAAATGACTGTCTCCTGCATATCAATCCTAATCCTGCAACGAATTATTATATCTCACAAAATAATGTTACATGGCAGAATCCCAACAATCAGGGTCGCTTTACTTCAAGCTTACCAGTCATTACAATGACCTTACATTTAAGTTATCTTGTGTTTTAGGAAAAAAAAATAGTAAGAGCCCTCAGACCATGGGACCAAAGAACTCAGAAAGGCTTTCAAAATTAAGTTGGCGTTCAGCATCTCTGGGAAAGAACTTCTGCCAGCCTTTGTGAATAATTTTTCCAACTCTCTGAGATCTTAAAGGATTCTCTTCCTTCCATCACAGCCCACTGGGGTGCCCCCCATATGGGCCATGACTAGGTTTATCCTACCAGAAAGCTTACTCTGACTCATTACCAGTTTTTTCTCCCGGAGGCAGACACAGCCCGGAGCTTTCCCCAGAGCCCTAAAGATGCGCCTGCCTACCGCCTCCCGAAATGACAGACCTCTCCCATCTTGGGGGGCACTGCAGGTTCAGCCCTGTGGGGAGAGCGTGCGTCAGCATCGGGGTGATGCCCGACCTGGCTCTGCTTCTGCATGGAGCGGTGTGGGCAGGGGTGCTCCCCGCACCTCCCTGCCCACCTGCCGCGGGGAGGATGCTTTCGGCCCTTGCTCCCGGCTTGGGGCAGGGTGCAGTCCTCTGAACCCCACGGCGAGAGGTCTTGTGGACCATGGTGGCTAAAAGCACTGCATGTCACTGGCTGGAGCAATAAACAGCAACAGCCTTGGGGCTGGCAGTCTGGGATATGCTTGCAGCTAGTACCTAAAGCTTCTCTGCTGCCTGGAGAATTACAAATCCTAAAGACCTGACATTTTAATTGGTGTATTTTAATGAACTTAGCTATGCTTCCTTTTAACTTCCAAAGCTCTTCCCTGCAAATATATATTTCCGCTGCTCCCCCCATGATTTCAGGGGTGAAGGAAGAGCCCAATCCCTTCAATGGGACTCCTATTGATTTTGGTTCCAAAGTCCTTGGGCTTTGCCTGTATGATTTCAGTTGTATTTTAAAGGTTTAGACAATCTTAAGAACAACTTGAGCTATTTTAAACTACGTTAATTTGATCATATTAATCTACATGTTGCAGGCTCAGAATTCAACATCCACAGTCAAAGATGACTCAGACTACTCAATCCTTTCTGGGTTTTTTTTTCCCTTTTTTTTTGGAAAACAAACCATCTCACAACCTTCTGTATTACCTTTTTGGCAGTTGTAATTTATCCAACCAGATGTCAAAGACTTTCAAAGTTGGATGACCAACTGGAGAACTGGATGGCCAAACCTATTCCAGTGAGGAATCTAAATTGGTTAGACTCATTGTTTATATTAGGATTTTCCCCTCTTAGGTCGCAAACAGTCTGCTAGGGAACGGTGAATGAAGGTACACACTGGCCTTGAGACAAAACCACCCACATTAAGTAAATTTAAATCAGTGCTTCCTCCAAGAAACAAAGTGTTGTATTACTTACAAGCACATTTGATTATGGTTTAGAGAATTGTTTAAACCCATTTAGCAGATCAAAGGAAAACAGATTTAAACTGATGTGCTCGTTGTTTTAACAAACACTGGTTGATATCTGATGCAAAGACCAACATGCTCGATGACTCCCATGTAAAAGTTTAGTGAAAACACAGACCATAGTAAAGATGGAAACATCAGATCTCACCATTTTCTCAAAATATCTTCAGATTTTAGATTTTTAAATTGAGGCTCAAAATAGTCTTATCCTAACATTTCTGAAATAAAATGAAGTTCATGAATGCAATACCATGAATAAGCTCTCAATACCGTGTTGGCCTCCCTCTTCAAGGCCAGAAAAATACCCATTAATCTCATTGCCAGGAACACACCTAAAACCCTTTCAAAAAATCACAGCATCAAAGATGACTTTATGCACATCTGTCTACTATAGCATCCAGTAAACATGCAGATTCATACAGCAGCATGCAAACAGCCTAGCAAACAAAGGGTTAAGACAAAGAATATCCTCAAAGCAATTCCAGTAATCCGTCTAGATCATTCTGTTTGTGAGAAGTGTTCTAGCTGGAAAGCTGGACTGGTATCAGCTCAGAACTTGTTGTTGATCTGACATAAGCCAAAGGAACGTGCAAACTGCAAGGACGAAGTTGCTAGATAAAAAAAAACCATGGAGCAGAAAGCTCATGTTAAGAATCAGTTGGATCTCCTTTATTTTCCAGAAACAATTATTTTACCTTTAATTTCAAAGGGGCTTTGGGGGAAAAGACTGAAGGAAATATAGTTCATTTCAGCAAAGCACATATTGCAAAAAATAAATTTAAAAATCTATTTTTGGGCTAGAATGGTTGAAGAAATCCCTGATTAGCCTCTTAATGGGGTGAGTCCAATTTAGTGAGAATGATCACCAGAGGGAGTCATTGACTTTCCCGTTAAAGTCAAAGGGAATTTTACATACATCAGGAGTGCAGAATTTGGGGGCAGAGCTGAGAAAGACTCCAAATAGATTGGAGTTCAGGGACTAACACAAAACACTGTTTTATGGATTTCATCTGAATCCATTTTCCCCTTTGGAGTCCCAAAGGATGATTGCTATATTCAATGGTGAAAGTTAGAGAGAAGGCACTGAAGTCATTCATTCAGTGGGTACACACTCCCACAAAAAGAATCCCAGCACTTAATTGGTTTTAAAGTGGTTTGGAGTGGTGTAAGTACTAACTGCTCAGTTTTCTCTTTGGATATGCAACATATCACAGTCCTTCTGGAAAAGCAATTTTTAACACCCCAAAGAAAATCTCCAGGTACCATATATGAGAGTGTGTCATACCTCTTGGGAATATCAGGACTTCAAACAGGAAAAGAAGAGTGAAAAGGAGACAGGAAGAATTGCTAGTATGGTTTTTTGGGTTGTTCTGTTTTTTTTTTTTTCTTCAATATTAGTGACTAAAAGAGGAAGTGAGAATAGGGATTTGTGAACCAAGTGATAAAAGGAACTAAGTAGATAAGCCAGTCTACTCAGCCATGAGCAAGCGTGTATTTCATGCTCAAACACCTAAATTCCATGACCTTCAAAGAAATATTTTGGTGTTAAGAACTGGGCTTTTCCTTGCTGGACTTCAGCTCAACCTTGTTCTTGCTGCAAAAGCCCAGCAGACTTTGGTTTGAAAACAAGCTCGTTCTCTAGGCAACTTTCCCCTTAATTCTGTACAGTAAGATTATACAGCAGAAAATTAGGAGATTAAAAAAGGCAAAGAAACAGCCCCACCCAACCAAATGCAATTTCACTTCCCTAGAAATGTCCTCTGAACAAATGGAATTCAATTTGTTTCTGTGTTCCCAGGTAACGGCAGCACCTTGTTTTGCTTGTTTATTTAATTACTTCTTCTTGTTCATGCAATTACCTGAGAGACTGCAGCCTTTTGTTCATTATGTTAACCATAACACAGTTATTTGCATAGCTGTTTCCATTTTGAGGCTGAATTTTGGATAGAGGCTCTATTTTGGACTGTGGCAGGCAGACAACTGTTGGGAAGCCTCATGCAGGGCAGCATGCAGCAACCTGCTCCTTCGTGGAGTGAGTCGCTCCAGGAACCGCACTGGCTGCCCATCTGCTTCTGATGGCAAATCAAAGCCCTATTTCCAACATGCGCTGCAAAGCACTGCATGGTTTAAGACCTGGTTGTCTTTCACCATATGTACCACCAAAAAACAGCTGAGTTCATCCTAAAGCATTTTCGCCAACAGGCTGTCCAAGCTTAATTTTACTGCCCTTTAGAATGGTACAAGACATCATTCTGGTCAACGTATGCTTGATTTAAAATTATCAGTACTCTTACTGTGGTTGGGTGAAAAAATTTAGAGATGGAGGCTAAGGCTTTCTTTCATGAACAGTTTGATTTAACATCCAGTTGAGTCTAGCGCTGTTGCTCAAATGAGTTGTTGCACAGTTAAATCTTTTCTTAAAACACTCAAGATCTATCCCCAGATCACAAAGTTTAGCAGAATGCTGACCCTCTCCATTAATAAATGCAGCAATCACCACCCCCTAAGTCCTCTGAGTTTCTGGCAGTGAACTGATGTCAGCTTATTTTTATCTAAGTTGCTCAGAAATTGAGGAATCTGCACCTTCTCACAGAAAAAAGAGGCAGAGTCAGTGCTGGTGGGAGTCTGCATGCTCTGGTGTGCAGGAGGCACCTTCATCTCAGCCTCCAGGCACCTAAACGCCCCCAAAACTCTACCTCTCAGGAGAAACCGCACATCAACTTACACTATTTGAAACATAGAGAACTGGAACAGACAGCTTCGAAAAATTGTCAGTCTTTGTAGTTTACAATTCAGCCTTCATATATGACCCACAGCTATGGTTAGGATTAGTTCTGTAACCAACTGCAGCAAGGCCCAGCCTTTTAATGGCATCGTTTTAATCCTACCTGTGCCATCTGCCTCTCCAGCTTTGACCGGGGAATATCATCAAAATAGTTTTCATTTCTTCTTCTCCTTGCATCGCCCTGCATGATAATGTGGGGAACGTCCAGGGAGCCACCGGTAGTGAAAGTGCTTTGGCTAAGTGATGGAGACAACTGAGGAGGAGTGTGGTTACCGCTGGGTTCCTGGACAGAGAGCAGAAAAATGCAGCATAAGAACAACAGCATATTGCTGACTTCAAACCACGTATTTAAAAGCGTATTTGAATTATTCATACTAAAAAAATTAAGGAACAATTCCTGAAGTAGAGGTTACTGTGGATGAACTTTTGAGATTTGCTGCCTAAGGTGCAGAGCCCATGTGGAAAGAAAACATTTTTCACTATTTACATGAACTAGTGGCAAATTCCCTCTCCAAAACCTCCTTGTGTAATATATACTCCCTTCTAGGACTGCTAGAGAGATAAAGCAGTGAGTTACTTGTTGTTAAGGCCCAAATAAAGCCATGATTTAGGACTAGCTATTTGTAAGATGAAATACATTCTCACCACTTCTGAGCAGCCACTCTGAGCAGTGAAAGTGATTTGAAAGTGATTTGAACTCTAGCAACATCTCTTGCTGGAAAAAAGAAATGCACCAACATTTACAAAATACAGAGACTTTGCAATTTTTATAGGTCTTGAAGAACATCCGTTTAACTTGAAGTACTGGATATCAGAAACAGGCTAAATCACAATTCGTAGAATGCATGAAAGCATCAGAGTACAAATATTTTACCAGGCTTTTCTCGTAATCTGTGCTGAACTGTGACCTTGCATCAGTCACTGTGCAAATACCACAGCGAATTGATACATGAACTCTATCTAATAAACGGCTAAACATGTCCTCCTGATCATACATTTTACCAGGATCTGCCACCGCACCGCTCACAGACAGCCACCCTATGTATGTTTGGAAACACCTATTCTCATGCGCATCACATCGCTTGTTCAAACACCAATTACAAACATTGGTGCCCAGCTCCACCGTTCAACACTGTCTTGGAGGCTGCAATCAGCAGGAGCAGAGCTACAGCGTGCTGGCCAGCCAGTCTGCACACACACCGCCCCAGTGGGGACTGTAAAACACCAGCATAGCAACTGGACGGGGAAACATGTTCCTCTCTCATGATGTAGGCTACTGGGCTCAATTTATCTGACACTAGAGATTTCTCTGATAGTAAGTTCTTTGGAGGCAGAGCATACCCAGGAGCATGTTTGCACAGTGCAGACCTTGTCTAAAATACCTATTGCTGTAATACTATATTTCAATACTGGACAACAAGAAGGGACCTGAAGATACTAGAGGAAGCAAAGACCTGCTCCAGCATGCACGGAGGGTAAAAAAACCTGCCTTTTTATTTAAAGAAAGAATTAAAGTGGATATTTCATGCATGACTACCTTGAAGCAAACCTAATTCTGAAAAGCATCAAGGTACTTTACTCCATGCTGTTAAGAAACAAGATCTGGTGTAAGAAATCAGAGAGCTGTAATCTCTTCCAAATGGAAAGGAAAGTTGCAATTCTCTGTATGCGTTCAAGTGATAGTAACGTCTGATGTTAATATTTGAAGCGTAGGAGTCTATGTGACATTATTCCTTGCAATCACAGTAACGGATTAGTATTTTTCATGTTGGTTGACTAAAATCAGGGATATATAGTTGTTTAGCAACTTTTAATTAACTGGGATTTTTTTTTTTTTTTAATTCTCTAGCTTTCCTATGATCTGAGACAAGCACTTGACATTTCCCAGGGCAAAGAAAGGAGTGTTTTCCTCTTAGGAATAGTCTTTTTCCCTCCTTCACAAAAATCCACCTACATTTGGCCCAGTTAAAAGCTTCTGAAAAGCTGTAGTCTGCACATGCTCAGAAGGTTTGGTGAGGCATAATCTCTAAAACCTACCGTCCATGGGCCCCAACTCTGACTAGATGGTGCACACGCTTCTGCCCTGAAAATAACCTGAGTACAGGGGCACCAAACGAGATCCTTTCTAATGACTTCTACCTGCCGCTCTAGCCAGGCAGACAACCTCTCTCTGCTCCGAATCACAATTCACCCACTGTTAGTAGACTGATAGGGCCATTAGCACATCAAAGTGACAGATGACTGTGCAATGGACACACAGATTTCAGCTCTCATCGAGCTTTTCATATTTTATCAAACTGCACATAAAGAGGAAATTCACTCAGAGATCTATATTGGAAGATTGCTGGCAAGGCAATACAGACAGGAATTACAAAGTCAAGAAATAAAAGCATTACGGTGCCTCTGCATTATGGAACAGTATGTAATTGTATGATTTTATGCTATTTTCTCAAAGTCGTCCTTCACAGCACAGATGGATCCTCAACTGTGCAGCATGTTGTCATATACTCAGCACTGTGTTATCATTAGTTATCGTGTAGTCAGTATTTTATTCTCACCTCGTTTTGTGGCCTCAAACCCCTTCCCTAAACTCTATTCAAATCCTGCTCTGAAGATAGGATGACTAATATTGCCATTTTCATGATGCTCTTAAGTGCTTTACAAATGTCAATCAATTTATTTTCACCACACCCTGTGACTTCTGGCATTTTATAATCACCAGTTTAGTGTGGGGGACCTGAGACACACAGAGAAAGGTTAAGAAATATCAGTCACTTTGGATGCCCAATTACAGTATCTATTGCTTGATTTTCCAAGTGCTTGTATTCAAAACTCCACTTCTATTGATCTAATTTGCAGTGCTGTGTGCTCAGCACTTGTATAAATCAGACTCCAGACTCCAGTCAAATATGCAGAATGTCGGTAACATACAATTAGTGACTGTTTATGAGGCAATTATCTAAATAACTTACCAAGTGCTATCCAAGGGTTTTGTGGCAAAAGCAGGTGTAAATCTGTATTTTCATAGCTACAGCTATTCCTTTAATCGTGAGTCTCTCTCCCATTCTTCCTTCATTCCTCCTCCTCACTCCATACCCACTTTCTCACCTCCTTAACAAATCTGCAGACCAGGCATGGATGCCCATGCAGGTGCTATCATGTCCTCAGTACTGTGCTACTGTTAGTCACCAGGTATTCATATCATGTTTCCACCCTGTTGTGAATGCATGGATACATGCCCTGCAGTGATGCCTGGTCATGTATTTCACTATCGAAATCTGCTGCATCCCCACCTCTCAATCCTGCTGGTCATATAAAGCTAGAACCACACCGGTCAGGGCTGGAAGGGAGCTTAAGAGATCCTGCCCCAGGCTGCCTAGGAGAACCTCATGCCCCACAGATGTTTGTCTAACTATTTCCTAAAAACAGGAATTCTCCCTAGTGAATTAATTCTTGTGTTAAACTATCATTACTATTGTAATGCTGCTTCTCCAAATTTTCAGCCTAAATCGTTGTTCCTTCAGTTTAAATTCCAGCCTCCAGTGCTGACTGGGTGAGGATGGGGTTCCACAAATAACACAGAAACTGGTCCTGTAATTAAAGATTATAATGCACTCAAGGAAGGAAAGCAAGATTGTATAGGTAACCTGAGATCCAGCATTGTCTGACTTTCGACTATATGACTTTGAAATCAAAATAACTTTTCCTTAGTACACAGCTATTGTGGGAATAACATATTTTGTGGATATTTTTAACGTTTGTTGCCTTTCCTCAATATTTAACCATTTCTTCCTTTGAAATATTTTAAAAGCTAATACAGAAAGAGTCGAAAAAGATAAAGTGTTAGCCATGCTTAAGTTGACCTTGGGACCTTAAAAGTAGACTCTTTAAACAACAAACTATCTTTTCTACTGATTTAGAGCAACCTGATCTAGTGGAAGGTACCTCTGCTCATGGCAGGGGGGTTGGAACTAGATGATCGTTAAGGTCCCTTCCAACCCAAACCATTCCATGATTCTACATAAATTGATCTTCTAGTAGCAGCAGTTTATTTAAACCAATTTTCAAGCTAAAAATTATTGCAAACTACAGACTAAATACTATGTCCTCATTTTGTGTGAAATGGCACAGTAGCAGTTGATGGGAAAGAAAACTTTAATCCAAACTCACGTCCTCCTCTTTAGGATTCTCTGTGAAGACTCCAATACCACAAGGTGATGAATGACATTTAGCACTTGCCTGCATCAGTAGCTCTAGCTGTGGAGCAGCAGACTACTTTTTATGATTTTGACTACAGATGGAGGATATCCAGTTTTCTCTTCACTATTAACTGAGAATATACAGCCCTAACCAATGACATGGGCTGTGGAAACTTTCCCACCTGCTGAAGAGGAACTAATTCCCCAGTCCAGAGCACTGAAAGTATTGAGCAAAAATGTGCAACTTTCAAATGATTCCTCTTTTCTGGGAGTGTTTTAACACCTGCCAGGAATCATTTGCATAATACATAAAAAATAAAATACAAGAAAAATATTGACGTGTTTGTGCAATGTGCCTTAGAGCAGGACGTTAGAGACTTGTGAGACCTTTTTCAATACAGCATTAGGAATAGGTTGAATCGGGGCGGGGGGGGGGGGGGATCTAAAATGTCTGTATGTGGCATCTGAGCATAAGCAGGGTGAAAACAGGCTGGTCACAGAAATTGTTAGTGTATGTAAAAATAAGCCCTCATTCTGTCTTTTTTTATTTCTCTTTACACCAGGAAATTTAACTTGGGAGCAGAGACACTCTCTGACATTTGGAAATTTAGTCCCAAATGAGGTTCCAGTCAGAAATGCAGCCCCATGAAAATAATCAGATCCAATCAAATGCAAAAGGTGTGACCTAAAATATCAAAATAAAAAGTGTTGATATAATCTCCCTTGGAGAGAACACAGTAGGAATGGGTCATCAGACTACAACTCGATAAGGGTAACAGACAGCAAGGAAGCAAAGGCATTGGATTAGAGAAACCGAGTGAAGGTGGTGTAATGAGAGGAGATTAAATCTGACCAAGTGTGGAAAAACCCCAGGGACATTGCAACAAGGTTTCTGAAAGAAGGAACACAAATGAAAATTAAAAACATGATGAAACTTTTGATACACAGAAACATCTTAATGGCATTTGTATCTCAACAATTTCAAGAGGCTCTCTTTAAAGAAAGCACAAAGCATATGTCTGAAAAGTGAGTGCAAGCATTTGAAAACATGAAAGGAAAATGGTAACTCTCCTTCCACAATATCGATTGCCTGGACTGGGATTCCTGTGGGCAAATGTAGACGAGCAGCTTGTACACACCTGGTCCTGAGCTAGTTTCTTGAGCAAAGAAGATAAGCTGGTACTTCTAAGATACTACTTATCTCATCCTAAGGTAGACATCTGAAACAGGTCAGATGAATCACCCAGTAAAAATGTCAATTTATCTCTGCTGGCTATACGGGGAGGTGCAACTGAGCAGGTCAGCCTAAGACATCTACACTGTAAACTTCTCAAGTGAGGTAAGTTGAATCCCACTCAAAGCGGCCGTTGTTTTCATGTGAATGTTATGAAACACTTGCTGACTTTTCGAGAAACGCAAACAGATTTTCATGGGGACTCACCCTGAGGGTTATTGACCGAGGTGGTTTCTGAGGAGGATCTTCGTGAAGTCTGTCTCCCAAAGATGCCAGAACGCGCTTCCGGTGGCCAATCAAGCTAATTTTTAAGACCTGAAATAGTAACAAAAATACCTCGTTAAAAAGAACACATTGCAATAATTAAATGAAGATCCATTCAGAGAGAAGCCATTTTCTCTTTAAACCTTTTAACAAGTTAGTCCACTACACAGGCTAAGCAGACAGAGAGCAGTGCGAGGCAAACAATCAGCAGAGGAAATGAGAAGCGAGATCAAGCAGAGGAAAAACCCTGTAAAATGAAGGAAGAAACCAAAGCAGGTATAGATGTGGAAAACTGAAAAAAAAATAGGCTCAAAAATGAGTAAGAAGGAAAGGAAAATGAAACGGGAAGAGAAGGCAGCAGAGCAGGAGCAAAAACAAGGGAAGGGGAGGAGGAGACTGGAGAAGGAAATGTAGAGATGCAGGCAAACAGTAAATTATGAGGATTCAAGGGATTCGTGGGAATGGGCGGGATGAGGAAGAGACTGAGGAACAGCCAGTGAATGCTTAGAGAGGGCAAGATGGGAGAAAAGGAACCACACAATGAATAAATCTATCACTTTTAAATCTATTCACCATGCCTTCCACAGGTAATCTCCAAACAACATGTACAGTTTGCATTATCGTGTAGAATCGTTCTTGCGTAAGAAACACAGGATGGACAAACTTTGTCCTGGAGGTCTATTACTTTTATCAGATGCAATGAAAAAAATCTCTGTTGCACACAAACCTGACCATCAGTGGATAGGTTCAAATACCTTGTGCTTGTCCAAACTCCAAGAACGCTGCCAAAAAGGTGTTCCAAATTTACTGCAACTACTCCCCACTTGTATGTCTCTGTGTCCCTGCCACGCACAAAACCACCACTGCTCTCAGGAAAACAGAGAGGGCAGAAGCAACAAGTTGGGAACTTAAGCATCAGTGGGAAAAAAACATATTTTGCTATTCTTTAATGGCTAAAATGGCTTCCAAGTGTAAAGCAGCCCTAATTGTAGAAGCAAGCCTCTGCTCTGCACACAGCAGTGTCCTCACATAACTCTTCCAGACTGCGTATATGGTTTCATACACCAGACTTGCCTCCATTCCCTCTCAGAAGACAGTACTTCCCACTATATTTAGGACCACCGTGTGTCAACACCCTTCAGTCGAGAGGAATTTCTCACTCAACCTAGAAAAAGTAATAGTCCCCAAAAAAACACTGAAAATGCTACCTCTTAAGTGAACAACTACCTCAGTTTAAGCAGTACCACTAAGAGCTACCACTCATGAGAACAAACAAAACTCAAACCCCAGCAACTCCCCTACGACATCTCTTAGCTCCAGTATCTCAGGATATGGTACAGCAACACGACATCATTATTCTGTTGGGTGAACTCCTGCCTATCCATGGGCACGTGAATTCATCCACGCTTCCTCTGCTGGACAACTCTGTGCTATCTGATATTGTTGAACATCAAGAACATCTTGTTTGCCCGCATCTACAAAATGATGGGCTATGACGTGAAACAGATGGAGGCCTTCCTTTGAGCGGCAGCTTACAGGGTTGTTGCAGACCCTGCTGCTCAACAGCAGACCCAAGCTGCAGAGTCCCACAAGCCTGCTGTGTGCTCTCCTATTAGCCTAAATCCGGAGAAGCACGATTGAAGCTGAGATAGCGCAGCACACACAAAAATGCCGGAGGCATGCAGGAGACTTGGTTATGTATTCAATTTACATTGAATGTTAAACAGAAGGGTGCACAGTTTATCTCCATATTTAACTATATGAAACATGTGAATGAACTACAGCTGCTTTAAGCATTACTCAGGTAATGCACTTCAGTGAACTTGCTTCTTTCATAATGCTTCCCCATCATCAAGAGCATTTACCCAGAGATTTTTGAGTCAAGCTACAGTTCTTGGGTTGTTTCAAGGTCCTCAGCGTTCTGACTGCCTTATTAGCTATATCAAACCACACAAAGCAATTCTCTTTGACTTCATAGAGCTGTTGAACAACAGGAGAGAAAAGGACACGAGTCTTGAGGGACTTCGCACATAAGAGATCAGCAGACGGGTCTAAATGGTTATATTATTTCAACAACTGCACTCAATTTGAAAGCGATACAGACCTTTGAACACCATAAGCACTGCTAAGCTTATTCCACATTTTGTTTTTCCATTAAAATGGTGGTCACCCCAAATCTGAAGTGGTAGGGATTTAAAGATGCAACCTACAGGAACATACGGTCCTCAGCCAACAGGCAGATGTAGCCCAGTCTCGCGTGGAGCACATATTCTGTTAACTGAAGACAGCTGTATTCTTCTGGAAATGGACTCCCTCGTAATTTTCTTACTCGGAAAACCTGTTACTCAACTAACAAATATAAAATACTGTTTTCTGAAACACTTCTATATTCGAGTTATGAGAGTTTAACAAACACCCTGAAATTCTGAAAACTTGTTCTGTGATGGATTATCCTTGACAGTATTTATCAAAAATGTCAAATATCACAAATATAGGTCATGGTGTGCAATGGTAAAGTTGCCTAAAGCAGTATCTTAGAAATGTCTTAATGTTGTGTATCAAATAACCTTTGAAAGTCTTGCACTTATTTAGCCCACAAGTTAGTTGCCCGTGAATATTTTCTATATACCAGGTAAGAGTGAACATAGTAGCACTGAACTATAGGGACAGTCAGTACAATGCACCTAAGTGCTACACAGTGAAGCATTTTGTCAAATGGATTGTAGCCTACTTCACATATGGCAAGGAAACGAACTTTGCAGTGTGGCTGCAGGAATCAGCTACAACATGTCACGAAGCCGTTAAGAGTAGCTTAAGGCCCTCCACAACCTGCTCTTTTGTTACTGGGACAAAAAAAAGCATGTGCATGACATGCCTCTTTCCACGCCGACAGTAGGATACCCGAGACAAAAATAATGCAACTCCTTCTCATATATTTTCTTATATTTGATGTTGTAATACAATTGAAGGAGAACAGGGAAAGTCATTTGTCCAAAGAAATGATACATGCACACAAATTTAATCCTATTTTTACCTCCATATTCTCCAATGATTAACATACAAAATGAAATTCCACTAGGAAACATAATAAATCCACAAATGTAACCAATGAAACATTTTGCACTTAGATTTTTGACTTAGTTGACAGATGTTTTAAAAAACAAACGCATGTAGCCCAATAACTCCCTGATGACTGCATATGTGCAGATGCTGGAATTAACAAGTTATTCCATCTAAAACCGAGCATTATTTCTACAACATTTTTCTGCTTGATCTTTTCTTCTGACTGAATAATATGACCCACCATTGTATTTTTATAATTATTCTACATTTTTTTAAATGGGTATTATAAAGATTACTGAAATTCAAGACATCAATTCCCTTTCTTTTGGAATAATTTGAAAAGTTACTGTATGGGGTAAAATCAGTACCATAATAGTGCAAGCGGTCTGGGCTAAACATGGAGTGGCAATCAGACACTAGGAACTAGCTACAAATTAGAAAACCAGAGAGTGTTCAGAATCGTACTAGTAATTCTCTAGCGGTGGCATCAGACACTTCAGAATTTAAGAAGAAAAAATGGTAAATAAAAGCCAACAAGGTGTGATCTTCCTATTTCTGCAAGTAAACAGCCCAAAACGCTAGCTAAATTCAATTTTATTAACCATTTTACTGCTGGTCATATTGGAATAAACTCTAGGCTATCTGGAATTGCAGGTGAAGAATACATTGATTATTACCACTTTCCTGCCACAACGCCACCTCACAGTGCTAATCCTAAAACACAACAGTGCCCAGAATACCCAGGAGGCGAGTCCAGACCAACCAGTACAGCTCACCTGATCATCACGACTGGTTTAACTGAAAATTTGAGAATGGGTTAAATACACTTGCTATATAAATTCCCAGCATGGACAACCGTTCAAAATTTTACAAATCCTATCCATAGAACTGCTGTCAGTGATCAAGTTACAACAACAAAAAAAAGCCAAAAAACCGCTACCCCACATACTGACCATGATTACCTGGTGTAATAATTGGAATATTTTGAAAGATAAATATGCCTGAGTCACTGAACTTTCATAAAAACACTACACTGCAGAGCTGATAACTGACCCCACGCCCCAGTACTCCAGCTGCACTAAAGCCTGCTGTAGGATGCTGCAGATGCAGGAGTCCCATTTACCAAGTGGGCTCGTTAATCCTGTCCTCCACACAGGCGAGACCCTGTGGGATCGGCCCTAGACCCGAAGTAACTGGAAAAAGACCCAAAGCTGTGGAAAAAGGCATGCTCTGCATCAGACCCATCCCCTTCTCCTCTCTTGTGTTCAGGACCACAAAACTTACAGGCAGAAGAAAGCAAGAGCTGTGCCACACACCTGCAATAGTGAATGCTCGGTGGCTTACCGATACCAGAAACAGCCAAATCCAGTCCAAACTGTATTAAACTTTTGTTGCATTTTTTCCACATAGGGATACTTTATGATCTTTCTTGTCTTGACTGCAACTGCTCAGTCCTTCCAATTCTAAATTATCACAAACCCTTGCCATTTTTAACAGTGCAGGGCTTTTCCTGGAGAGCCCTGACCGCCCAGCAAAGCCCAGGCATGTGAAAATGGAGAGGCTCCAAAGCAGATCAGAGACTTGCTGCAACTCTGCCAGATGCAAGGCTTCTCTGGTTTCTAGAACTGCAGTGGAAGCAATTGTTTATTATGCCTACAAAGAGACTTGTAAGAGACTTACGAGTTCATATCATAATGATATGAAATATGCGCCATTATCCCCCTGAATTAATTACCCAACTGGAAACAGATGTCAGTTGTCTTGGCGACAGCATTTCACAAAGACAGATGGCTGCCTAGTAAGTCCCGTTTCTATATGTTATCATGAGGAACTGATGTTTGTTTGATTCCCACTCCCCCTCAAATGTATAATTTACTTGCAGATCTCCAGTTTAATGGTACTGAGAAGTCAGAGGCCAAAAGTCTTCTCCAAGTAAAGGTAATTTTTGAATCCCGGGTTGTTACACTCCTCCGAGCTGCACTGCTGCAGATTAGCTTGCTGCCAGAGCAGTGGTGTTACGACTGGGTTGCTATCCCAGGTCAGATTCAGGCAGGTAAGGATTTAATATTTTTTGCAGAAGTTCTCAGGACAGCCTTTGGTACTACCGAGGCTGCTGGAATTTTTGCCCCAACTTCACCAGACAAGCCATTTTTGTCATTAAACTGTTTTCCAAATTCTCACTAGTTTAAGAATTGGCTGTCTGAAAATATCAGGTGCTAGTACTTTTGGCTTCACTAAAGATAAAAAAAAAAAAAAAAAAAATTAATTTTGTGCTTGTAATCGATAACCCTTAATCCAACGAAACAAGACCTGGCCAATACCGAGACCTGGCCACTTCACCTCCTGAAGATGTGTCTCAGGCTACATGCTGAATCGCTCTTTAAAAACATTTTTTTTTAAATTAAAAAGAAGTTAAATCCATGGCCTTTAGAAAAAAAAAATGCAATTTAATGATTCTGCAAGCCTCAGATGTAATGACAAATATTACATATGTGAATTTTATTACATGAGGCCCAAAACCCCATAAATCAGAAATCCTAAAAGTCTATTACACAAACACAAAGATTATTACAATAATGATTACCTATTCTAAGAGACAAGGCTGAAAAATATTATATGTGAAAAATAGCAAGCACTAAGGAGGTCTGTACATAAAGTGAAAACGTTCCCTCTGTTTTCACAAGCAGGAAGTGGAAAAAATATTGGACAGTTTGAAAGGTGGAATAAAGTCCCAAATTGAGTGCTAGAGGATAGACTCCTTAGACTCTTCCCTCTGCTAGTGACTTGCATTTCCACCTGTGTGTTGAGCTAATGACAGGTCCAGTCACTGGTTCAGATCAGATTTGGAAAATGTGTGGTCACAGGGACCAGGAGTATTCCCGGCCAACCTCCTCGAGGTCTTCAATGTTAATCACACAGCACTACAAGAGAGCAATTGCAATACCAATATGTTATCCCACAATATTTTGCAGGATTACTTACATAGCAGATAAATTATAATTAAAGTTACTCGTACTACAACACATTTCATAATGAGCTAATCATTTATTTATCTATTTTTAATGTGCAATTATCAGCAAAGCACATTAATCTGTACACAAGCGTGAAATATAGCTAGTGTAACAAGAAATACAAGATAAAATACAAATCTCCATAGAAAATTTTAATAGCTCTAGAATTGATCCTTTTTCTGATCTTGATTCCATTTCATCACAGACTTAATTCCCAGAAAAAGGAAATAAAACACATTCAAGCCCCTTTAAAGAATGGGCCATTTGTCTACTAAATAAATAGCTTTTTTTTTTTTTTTTTTTTTTTTTTTTACACACTCAAGCTTTCTAATAACATACAGTAACGAATGTTTTCATAACACCAGCAGAAGCAAACAGCCATTTGCTGCTTGGAGTAAAAATGCAGATTACTATGGCTCACAGTTATAACTAACGCAGTCATTAAAAGATAAGCACTGTAATATGAGAATAATATCAGTTAATTATACAGATATTAATAAATTAGAATTCAAAATTGATTGTTTATTTCTATATCTTGCAATTATATAGTCTGATAAAAATGGCAGTAAAAATAATGAAAAAACCTACGATGGTGTTAAATATCTCCTTCTAATAGTACAATTGAATGGAGGTCCTTCTATGCATTTTGGTTTTTTAATCATCATCATCTTGTAGATACACAACGACTACAGAAAGAATGTCTTCAACACACAGAAAGAAAAGCCAAATATTGGACAGGAGAACCTGGACCATGGATCAGAACAAATGTTACGAGATGTTATTTAGCACACATTCAGTTTCCTAGTATATTTGCAGGTTACCGGCTGTATGCATGAAGATCCAGTTATTATTGTATTAAAGCATTTTCAGTTTAATAAAATTATTTTTCTGTATTGTAAAACATTCACATTAAAAGCATGGGCTCCACCCTTGAATAGCTAGTTCAAGCCAAATCGATGCACACAGGCTGCCTATGGCTTGCATTCAGGCTGCGTTATGGAGCGGTTTGCACAGAACACCACACACAGCAATTCAGAATACACTTATCCCCTTAAGTATTAAATATCCCAGAGTTACAAACTTGATCATGTATTATTGTCCTACTGCTAGCATTAATATTTATCCACTTTTTTAAGGGAAGAACTGTAAAAGAATCATAAAGATAAAAATGCAAAAAATGTGAAAGGCCTTTGATACAAAAGCCTTCGCTGGCAACACCAATACTCTACTAGTATGAACTGATAGTGTGATGCTAAGGACACAACCCATCCCAATACACTGCCAAAGTACAGGTGAATTGTCCTATAAGTCTCATGAAAACTGTGTGGAAATGCTTCCTTAAAAGAAAGAAGATCTGCAGAAGAGAATACCAAGGTTCGGTCTGACTGGAGGGGCACTGCGCTGCAGAGCTGGAGCAGCTGCGGCAGAGCAACCTCCCAGGGATCTCACTCCAGGCATCCCATCCGCCTTAAAAACGGACCTGGGAGGTGGGCAGGGAGCAGTTCTCTCTACAGCCAGCTCCTCATCTGCTTCCCTACTTGACCCCAGAAGAGCTAACACTGGCACAAGTAAATGGGCAGGACAGTACGACCAAGGATGGGGGAAAGAGGAAGGGGTGGAAATCTTATTTTCAGCAGCTGCTTGTGCTTACAGTGGCGCAAGCCAAACATGAGATGCATCCACCACAGTGAAACTGCAGCTTCTTTCAGACCAGACCACCCAAAAGAGGAGGGCAGCTAGCATAAAAAAATAAATCTGTAAGGATCCCTAAAGCCAACGTTTTAACAGAAACCACAGTCCATGAGCTTATGCTTTTTAGTATTCAGCAGTTGCTAAATTTAGTTTTCTAGTTTGTCTGCCAAGTGTCTGCCATTTTCTCCATGAGGACTGGAACAAGCCTCTCAGCGACAGGGCAGCCATTTCATGAAAAAAATTTTTCTTCTCATAACTGTTTCTGTCTCACCAGTGAGAATCAGTGTGGATTCACCCTACTGCAGAGCGGCTCGGCCATACTGCTTTCTTTGACAGCATTTGGCACACTGGATGAAGTAAAACAAGTTTTGTGATGTGGTAGTATAGGCACCATCAACTCTGTTCTGGGTACCACGTGTTATGCTGTTCACGGATGTCACCTCTATCAAGATCTTAATTTCATTACTTTGCAGGAAATATGCACCTACATATACGACGTGATGTAAAGAGGGTCCTCAATTATGGCTCTACCTGCTCTGCAGCAGCAGCCAGGTGACCAATTCCATCACTTTTCTTTCAGCAAGGACGCTATCCAAAAGAATAAACTTTGAATGACCGATAACCTCAGTATAGGTTATGGCATGACATACAACCTTAGCGTTAAAATAATAAATAAAAAAATCCTCCATTAACTTATTTCCCCAGTTGTCTTATTCTACCCTGGTTTGCAATTTTTACTCATTAAACAATTATTTAATTAAACTCATTAAAACAGTCACTGCAGGTTCTGGAAGAAAATCATGGCTTGAAATAAATTGTACTAGCCCCTCTCCCCAGGTTTCACATTCCCCTCCACCTTCATCAATCCCATCCTTCAACACCAAATGGAAGAAGCTACTACATATGTAAAAGCTACCAATTCATCTCAACTGCAGCTGTAGTAATCTACTGTTTTCTTTCAGGTAGTCTAACTGATTAGCATAATTAAAATAAATTAAGAGCAATTTTGTCTAACTTAAGTTTAGTCTGGATTGTGATATCGCTTGTCAGATTCTGAACCCCAAATCTTCTCCATTTTCTAACTACATGATATGGCTTTATAAAAGGCTATTAGTTCTCCTTTACATCCTTGCTTCGTTTATATCCTTTATTGCTATCACAACTGTAGCACCGCTACTACTATCTTAAAAAAGGCAATGGCCACCATGGCAGAGCAGAATCATACATCTTAGGCAGAGCTGGCATCATGCTGTACTTTGACTCTTAATCTGTGAGGAGGAAGCACCGTGGGTGGGAGAGAACAGGCTCTATGAGCACAGCAGGACGGCTGGATTAACTCTGCCAGGGGCAGCAAGGGGACAGCAAAAGCATTTCTCAAAATATCTTTTTCTTTCATGCCTTGAGGTAAGAGCAGGAAGGAACACCATCAAAAAGTGGGGTTACAAAAGGATACAAATAAAGTGGCAAAAATATTCATCCGTCAATAGCTCAAGTAAGTTCTTCCCTTGTGGCTCCGAGCAACATGACAAATTCCAACATAAAAGATTATTGTCTGCATGATTTGAGATAAATTGAAACCACAAGGCCATTCAGATCATACACATCTTCTTATGCAGATTCCTTCATTAAACATTCAACATTACTCTGGCTTAAGGAAGAAACATTTTTGTACATAACCAAATTAGAACAAAGCAAGTGGGCAAGCTGTACTGAAGAGCTCTCCAAATAGGAGGCTGATTTTGTACTACAGTTTAAAAAAAAGGATAAACTGAACTTCATATTAACAGTGAAAAACAGCAAAGCTTTGGTCATCTCGAACTTGTTGTCCTTAAAGTTATTTTATAAATTAAAAAGAATATAGATGTGTGTATCTTTTTGAATTCCACAGTTTGGGCAGATACATTATTAATGAAGTGTTCTGGCAAAACCCACCAGTGAATGGGTTATAATGGGAAAGGCTTTCTTGCTATAAATTCTATTTGAGTTTTCTCAGTGAGAAGGGCTGCACAGGACTCCTCGCACAGGGTAGTGTAGCATGTTTTCTTCACCTCTGCTCTTTCTCTCTTTTTTCTTCATCCTTATCAAAAGTTCCTAAAAAAGGAAAGTTCTCTTCAAAGGGAGTGTCAAAAAGAGGATAAACCTAATCTCCACAGTTTAGGCTTTGCTTTTCTTGTTCTTTACCTTAGGCCCATGCAACCTATGCAATAAAGTCAAAAGAAGGAAAGACAGTGACAAGGAGTTCATTCTCCACCTTTCCCATTAGTAGTAGTAACACCAGCAGCCCTGACGTTGCAGAGAGTGTTACAGGAGCAGATTTCTGGACCTGCGTGATACCAAATGACTTAGCAGACCTGTGCATGCAGCTAACTGCAGGACAGCAGCCCCATGTTGCAAGAAGTCAGAGGCCCTGAATTGCATCTGTAATGATTCCCAAACCACTCTTAATGTTGTCAAGAATCTCCCCAATGTCTAGTCATGCCTTTTTATAATTCTAAATATTGTAATTTAGCAAATACCCTTAATCCAATGATTAACCATTCTGATTCTTGAATTATGTTTTCATTAATATTTAACCTAAATTGTCTCTTCTCTAGCTCTTGTTCTGTCCTCACTGATTTATGAAAATAATTCATTGTTATCTCCTTTATAACACCCACTTACATGTTGGCAGAAAGTTATGTTTGCCCTCAGTCATGTTCCCCCTAGAAGGAACACGCTCATTACACCCAGTATCTGGTTACCGGTTTTCCAGTTGAGACACAACTGTGATTTCTAATGTACAACATGAGCAGAAAAAAGCCAATAACCCCTCTTCCCCTCATCTAAAAAGCAATATAAACACATAAAATATTTACTTGAAAAAAAAAAAATAAAACAGAAAAAAGAACAGTTTTCCTTTCTTTAGCAAGTCATTTATCATAACATACACTCCATTTTTCAAAACTCTTCTACCAAGAATAACTCTCGTTCCTAAATTTGTTTGAACTGGACATAAAGAACCCAATGTATAAGCACACTATCCCAGCTGAAACATAAAGGGAACCACACCAGGGGACAGAAATCTACAAGTTTTTATGCACACTCCTCTTGTTAGTATGCACAACATTCATATATCACTGTCCTTTCTTTGTGTTATGCTGTTGACTGATGTTCAATCAAATATCCAGTAGATCTACTCCTCCCGCCCAGATTATTCCCCCAGTACTGCTGTTCAGTAATATACTCAGAGCTTGTTATATTCTCTCATGTGATCTGTACTTCCAAAATAAATCACTTTCACATTTCTTCAATTAAATCTTATATAACTGATTCAGCCCATTTATGCATTACGAAGATCATACTCTATTTTAATCCTATTTTACAAATGTTACTACGTTAAATAATCACTCTTCATATCAGAAATAATGCCATGAAAATCCACATTTGTTTGGGACGACAAGTTTGCCAACCTTAATTTTGCTAGAGCTTGAAATGTTAAAGCAGAAAAGAGATTAGTTTATATGTATATTTATATCTATTAATTTATAATATTAGGTATAATAGCCAGTGGTATTATTGTGAAGCCAAGTAAGTTTCTACATCATCTTGTCACAAATATGCACTATAGTACAGATCACATTAACTCAGTATAACATAAGAAATCCTGTCATGAACATTTTACACCAAATCACCACATGAACTATGATTAATAATGAATCAGAAGAGTAGATTTATATGAATAACACGCAAAGAGAAAAAAACCCTCTTATTATGGACAATTAGATGATATTGTAACTTACATATTTGCTATGTTCTAATATGTAGCCACTTGGGATATCTTCACATGACTGACTTAGACTTAAAATTTATTTCTGAGTTGTACTCAAGAATTAACTAACATTTTGGGTTTTTCAAATGAATAAGAAAGCCTAAATTTAGTCACTGTTAATTAAGTATAGTTTTAGACACTCTACTATTCAAGTACACATCTCATTTATGTGGGGTTTTAAAATTCTTCCTGTATTTGTGATCCAGATCTGGATCCAGAAAAGTGTAAGGGTTCTTCTCATTTGAAGAACCCTGACATTTAAACTTACTTCTTTCTGCTGTAATATGAACCTTTGAATCATAAAGTATTTTCCATTCATGATTTCTATTCATATTTTCTTATCAAACAGATTTCTCACAGATACTCAACAGCATAAGTAAACCAAATTTCTACACAGAATTGAAAGTAAACGACTGTGTTACTGTAGTAGTAGGAACGAAAAATACTTATGGAAAAGGTTAAAATATGCTTTTGAAATGTTATGTTTCTGTATCACATACAACAGGCTTACTCAGCTGCAGGCAATTTCTTAATTTTCAGGAACTCATTCTGTATTTCACCCTGATTTGGTCCAAGATAGGTACAGCTGATCTTTTCTGAATTAATACCTATCACAAGGAATTTACCAAGTGCTGATGTTCCCACCGAGCCCGCAGGACTCGGGTGCCCTCCCTGGCCGTGAGCCCAGAGGACAGAACCAGCATGAGAGCGGTACAACCAGGTTTTCCCATGGAAGCGCAGCACGGATGGACTGGGAAGAATTTTCCAGATTCTTCACGCTTGAAGATTTAGAACAATACATAAAGTTAACAAAACTTTTTAAAAGAAAACACTAGAGGTACTGGCACTTCAGAGCTGCCCAGGAGATAAAAATTCATATTTCAGTTTGGAAACCAGGGAGCAGAGCACAGTGCACCCACTAGCACCCTGAAATTTTGAAATGTGTCCCCAGAAAACAACTCTCTGCTGGCAGAGCCCTCCGGGGATTGACACAGAAGTGCCAGTTCAAAACCTGCATGCTGGGAGGCTGCTGGATGGAGGAGTTTGAAGCACGGCGGGATGCTTTAACACGCGTACTTCCCCGCCACCACCCCAGCATGCCCTTCCTGCTCGGAGCTGCTTCGCAGCCGTCCCAAAGCCTGACTGCTGCAAACCAGCGCTGCTTGGGGTCACGCTGAATGCATCGCTCCGTGCTTCATCGCCGGGACACACAGGCAGCAACAAACACCTTCAGAGAGAGCTACGACTACGTAATATTACAATCTATATCTGTGTTACAGACCAATGTGAACTAAGACCTCGCACAGGCTGGGGATTCCTCTGCATCTGTGGTCAGGGAGCAAAGAGGAAGGCAAATAAATTTTTTTAAACACCGTGTGCAAATCATGAACCAAAAAATGGCGAGAGACAGCATGAGCTACAACTAAGTCCTAACTGTAAAAGGAATTATATCTGTTGAGAACTTAAAATGCAAATGTTAAGTTTTATTAATCCACTTCTTAACTGCTCATACAACCAACGCAAGCTCCTGAAATAATAAGGTAAAATGGGAATTTGGAAACTATGAGAGATAAAATGAGTGCCAGAAATTTTAAGAGGATGAATAACACAGGAGAAGAATAGGAAGACCAGAAAATGGGTCATTATAGTAATCAGATGAGAAATAGCTAATGGAAAGATTTACATTTTACAATAAAATTAAAAGGTAACTATTTGAAGGATACCAGTAGGTGACATCTACAAGGCATTTGTGATAAACCAGAGTACATTATTTTATTTGTCTGTTCTGGCTGTTCAGATAACTTTCCTATTTTCTTCTTTGCAAATTCAACTTCCTTCTCTCTCATCTGTCAACCTTCTCCCTCTCTCTCCACATCTTATTTTCAGCTCAAAAGACCCCAAATTCCTTTTCCCCTTGCAGCTTTGCTCCAGGTCCCCTTTATTTCTTTACCACCCCCCACCCAGCTCAGTAATTTAATCAGCAGTTGCAACCATATTCCCACCTCATCCAGCTGACCACTACGGAGATGACAGGGAGAAACGACAACAAAAGAACGAGCAAAAACTGCTGACCAATGAATAATGTAAAAAGCCTGGGGAAAAATGGAAAGGAAGCTGTTAGATTAATAATAAAATCAGATTTGATTTAATGGCATCTGCTCTCCTCCATAAGCAATGAAATAACCATGTAATAAACATTTTTAATGTATGTTTAATGTCTATTATATATGTCATTTATGGGATAACCACCCAAGCTTGCAGAAAAAGACCGCCTCATTCTTCAGCAATCTCTGTCCTTATTTTGCACCTCTAGGATACCGTTGAAATGAAGAGAACAAACACCCACATAGGTTTCTATTCTTTCGTAGTCTGTACAGTGAGTCTTCTGTAGAAGTGGTGCTGCTAGGAGCACTGCAACCAGCTCCCCTCATCAGCTGTGACCTAGGACGACTTAGTATACTATCAGGCATAGTATGATTGTTTAATTCTTTATTGAGATAAAACATATAGAGAAAGCAGTGGTTTACCAACAGGAAGCATCTTGCAGAACAGTTATTCAATAATGTTTTAAAGAAAGAAGTGATTTTGTGAACATGGGCTTATGCTATGGATTTTTTTTTAAACTGTACATCTAATGTTTAGCTATTTAAAATCTTGTGAAGTCTCTTCACTAGGATACATTTTATTACTAAACCAAAAATGATTACAGTGACATGATGCAAGAAATACTTAGAAAATATCAAAATTCACTTCTGTATGTTACCATTGTATTATTTTGCTAATAAATTTTGTAAGCCCCCAGGAACTGGCATATACGTTAAAACCATCTAGGGTCAGCTTTAGCAATGTACAAGCTTCAGTGGTTCAGAATTTTGTATTTTTAAGACAACATGGCATGTGTTTGTATCAGCAAGTTTCATCTGTCATTATCCATCTCCCTCCTACACCTTTCTAGCATAAAAACCCCTTCTGCTTGCTGACAGAATACTAATTTGGCTTCATTTAAATGCTAAAGCAGCATAGTCCAGCTATCTCATCTAAAATATGTGTAAAGCTGTGAAACAATTGACAAGCACAATGAAGAGTGTCTACCGTAAGATCTGCATGGAATTATTTTTCAATAGAAACTAAAAAGCCAAAAGCCTACACTACCTAATTTTTTTTCCCATGTGTATCTCTTAAAATCAAGGAAGGGAAAAGGGTAGTATTTACCTAGCAGCTCACCACTTCATATCACCAGTTAAGATTAAAGGCCAGGTGATGTATACCCAGAATATATATATATATAGGCTTCTATTTGTGTAAGAGCAGTCACTCATTCTTGTAACTACAACCACATTTTTATTCTGTGTGTGTAATAAGAAAATGTGCATTAACAAAGCCTGCATCAAATATGAATGGAGGGCAAGTGGAATTTCCATATATGAATAGTACAAACCCCCCAAATATAGAGCACTCTATGGACAACACCTGGGCTGGTATCCCTCAGCAGTACCTTCCAGTGACCTGCATTGGCAGATCTCCCAAGCTACCCTCCTCATAAAGGCACAGTTTTATGGCATAAAAGGGAGAGTACAATGAAACTTGAACGGGCAAGATTCGTTGAGTTGATTCCAAATACTTGGTGTGCAAGTGTGTATGTGGCATTTAAATACACACACCTTTATACAAAAATGCATGATGTGTGTTATCATCTTCACGCACACACACGTGAATAGAAAGCAGGAAAGAAAAATGTGCAAGGGACCCCTTATACCACTGCAGAAGAGCTAGCCACAACACGCCTGAGAAACAGTGACCACCAAGGCCTGGATTTGATTAGCATCAAACTGCTCCATGTCAGAGCAAACTGGGAGCTAAGCCTCATATTTCTGGGGTGCGTAACTGAAGAATTACTCATTCAGATGTGCTCACAGAGGCTCACACAGTCTATTTCAAGTTCAAAACCAAGGCAGCTTAGCTTCCCCCCCAGCAAAAATGCAGACACAAGCTAGTGTGCTAAAATGTTCCTCGTAATGGCGGAGAAGGCAAATGAATGATAGCAAAACCTGTTAAACTTTACAACTGAGATTCAGAAGAGAAGAAATCAACCATCTTTTCTCTTTAAACTCTCTAATTCCTGAAAGGTTAAAAAACCGCAGAGATTTATCAAGCAGAAGAATCACTAGTAAAAATAAATTGTTTCAGAGGGTAAGCATAACTTTTGTTGTGTAGATTGCAAGAAGACAATAACTGTCATTGGACACCTCTATATTTCTAGATATAAACATCTAATTTACAGCTCAGTATTTTAAAGAAACAAAAACATGCAAGACCTGATCATAGTTCTAAACCTGCTTTGCGCAACAAGACTTAATGCAGGACTGAGTTAAGGAGCTGACCCATATACTGAAAAATAGGATCTAAAATTAAATGGGAAAATGTACATCATTATTTTAACGTAGCTCAAAGTTGCACAGCTAAATCTGTGTGCAGCAAACTGAAAAGTTATCTATACACTGCAGATTATTATGCACTCAGTGAACACACAACATTTAAATCATTTTTGCTATGTTAGTAGTATTGAATTTTTCATGCATTTTGAAGTTGGATAACTGGTTAGGAAAATAATTCAATAGGTCAGACATTTCATTAACTTAAATATTAACAACAAAATCCTCCAAGCAGAATAAAAATGCCGCCTCCCCCCGCTTTTTTTTCCCCTTGCCTGTGTACCTATGTACTTGTCCAGGGCAGCAGAACCCACTGACAATCCTCAGTTTGCCAGAAGTACCAGGGTGCTAAACATCTGGGGCTGCACAACCTATATTCCCTGTTTAAATTGTTCCTGTTTAGCTCTTAGCTAACGCTTTGCCTTTCATCTAGATTTACACATAAGTTCTTGGTCCAAGGTGCCTTGTTCCTAAAGGAACCTTTGCTTTGCTTTAATTTCTGAATGTACACTGAATATCAGCTTAACACTGTTCAATAACTTAGGCAAGCATACATGCATTAGAACTTTGGTAGTATCTAGAGTATTTTCGACAAGTTTATAAATTACCTGCCTGCAATGATGTAATGCTAGTGAAAGAGTCTATTTCAAATACCACTTATTGTTAACAAGGATGAGATCTTGGTCTTCTTGATGTCAACAGCAAAATACCATTGACTGCAATGAAGCCAGTGTCTCACTTGGACATGCTGTATTCCAATAAAATAGGGATTACACTGCATTGCAGAACTGAAAAGGATGGGTACAGTTAAAATGAAATGCTAGAATGAAAGCTGACTGTGTAAAAATAGTATGTTCTTATTCAGCAGACCTACCCTACAAATACATTCAATCTCATAGCTGCTTATATTCATGGTTAGGAAAAAACCCTAGGATTACTTTTTACTTCCATTTCAGAGATGGCACAGTTATGGTGAGAGCAAGCAGACCCTGTTTATATTGTCTCTCACTCCTGTGATTTCATCATGAGTCTCACCAAAGTCTATCTTCCTCCCAAAACCACAAACTTTTGAATCTCAGCTTTTGTTAGGAAGAAAAACGCACAAGTCCCATGACTGCATAGAAAGCTTTGAAATATCATATTTGGAGGGGTGGGGGGGGCAACCCCCCCTCCCCATCTTAATTTTCCTATGATATTTGAAGCCCTGAGGTTGAATAGCTTTTAATCATCCATATAATCGCTAAAGGACAACTGAATTTCCAAATCCTACACACAGGAACAGTCTATACAGGCTGGAGCAGCCCTACTGAAAATACTGCCTGCGGAATCCTTATTACCATGTAAAAGCGAGAAAGACAGCCTTTCAGACACCAAATTAGACTTGCAGGCAACATGCATGCTGTAGTTAGGAGAAACCTTTTATTTCCAAACTTGACAATTTTACCTTGTGGTCCCTGAGACAAAACAAACATGGCATTTTGTTACCTTTCAATAAATCTTCAGCTTTTCACAATGCTGGGTTATGAAAGGTTCTAACTTTCACTTAGGTGAAAGGAATTTATAATCTCTCAGGAATGCAAAGAAAAGCTTGGACACAACCCAAGTGTAATCAAACTACTAAAATCAAAGACCACATGCAAAGACGAATGAGAAAAGTTGTATGGCAATATTTCTCCCTGGCTGTGCTCCATAAAGGACTCTGTTGAGACCCAGGTGTAAAGGACACTGTTGTTAGTGCTAATCCTCTCCTCCCAACCCACTGATACAGTGTGTAAAACTGAGGCAGATCTGAGACAAGCTGGGGACAACCTGCAGTTTTGACATGTCTTTCCTTCCTCTTGACCCTACAGGAACCTCTCCCAGGCTGTTGGTGTCGGCGGTAAGCAAGAGCCACAGATCAGCTCATCCCAGTGACAACGTTAGCGATACACTAGCATAAGATGCAGATGACAGCAACTTTTACTAATAGCTGCTCTTGATCCTATATTGTCAACTCTCAATCTTTCCAGCCTGCTTTGTTAACACCCGTGTTTTACTACAGCAGAAGCCTACAAAGAGCTAAAGCAGCCCAGGTCTTGAGAAGAACAATGCCGACGGTGGAATGAAGGGAACCGGATGCATCCAGTTTGGTAAGATTTGTCCTTGCATCTCAGGCATCCAGGATTCTATCACTCTATGGCAAAGTACGAGAGAAGACATAACCTAGCAAGATGAAATGAAAAAAGCCTGTAAACTGAACGTCAAATGAGCCTGGAACTGGAGAGAGTAGGGAGAAAAGTACATGTGCTCAGACATGGCCTCCTGCTTCACTAGATAAATAAGAACAGGGTTGAGCAATGTGATTTAAGAAGAAAATTACATGACACAGTATGTTTTATTTCACAGCATGATAAAAAATGATTAAAGAAATGTGAAGAAGAGTAAAAGACTTGCTCTTTTAGCTTTACTTTCAAATACAGCAATATAACACAGAACCATTCTGATATGCTGCTGTATGCATCACTTCTATGCCTATTATCCAGCTTCTTAGAAAAATGAAATCCAAACCTACACATTTTATCTTAGAGCAGCAGCACAAGTTTTGTAGAGTGAGAGCTTATGAATGGTAAAACAGGAATTTAGCGCAATGAAAACACAGTCCAAGCTCAGGGGTCTATTCTCTCCTCATTGCTTTTATATACTTGCAGTATTCAGGAAAATTACGTAGAAGCATTAAGAGTAGAATAGACTCCTGTGAAATGAGCTCACAAATGAAATTAAGAGAGGAAGAGAGCAGTGAATAACTGAATCCCCTGAGCCAGAAGAGTGCCACGCTGGAGTGTCACAGGAGGATATACAACATGTGCTACTGTGCACCCACTTTTCAGTGGACCTGTGTAATTTATGAACCTGACAGCAATGCCATACGTACCCACAGGCTCTTCCTAACCTCCCTCCCACCCATCAGCATGCTTCCACAGAGAAATGCCAAGGAGACTGACACAATGAAAATGCAGCAGTTTGGCTGCCTTTCAACTTTCTATATACCCTGGAGACAGAAGGATTACTTATTATTAGCAATTATGAAATTTAATCCACTATAGTACATTGCATATGATCAAGCTTTATTGTACTCTAGTGAGTCTTACCATAGTATAAACATCAGATTATAAACCTATTTTTTAATGCATTGATTTTCATTTTATATAGCGTCAACTTTCCCTGTTGCAATGTGGTCACTTCATTCCGTGCTGCTGATAGAGCGTGGCTCTTGAGTCACTCGACAATGTAAGTGTATGCTTCTGTTGGTGCAGAGGAGAAAAAAAAAAATATTAACTTGATTTCTCTTTCTTATTTTCTTTTTTAACAAATGAAACCTGAAGCACATGTGGATTAACTGATAAACTTAAGGCTGCAGATAAAACTTGGCATACTAAAAGGAATGAAAACCACATCTCCTAAATCCTAATGCCATGCTTTATTCACAAAATCATCCTGGCCTTACTTGCTGTATCCACACAATCAGAACAGGTGAAATAAGAGCCATAAAAAACATCCACCCTGTGTGGAGTCTGGCCAGGCATTACAGGATGTGCTCACAGTCTTCACTCTCTGCAAGCCTAAAATCAGATGTTCCACATTGCTTTCTTATGCTGCTCCTTGTTCTCATAAACTAACGATGATACTTATGATAATCACAACACTCTTTCTCATGGACCACTAGTTTAAGTGAAAAATGACTGATTACATAAGTGACACTGCATTTACTGATCACAAATATAAAGGTGAAAAAGTTATAAAAATGTGTGCTCTCTGTCCAATCAAGGATTAGCAAACATTAATCCTTGTAAAACGGTAAAATATCTGATTAAAAGCAGACGAGAAAGCAAAAGTGAATTTTTAACGTAGCCATCTATCATGCCACTCTGCCACCTTCCATTCCGGGTGGAAGGCGTATTTATCTGCCTTTGCTTTCCCTACCCACTACATAGCAACACGTACACTGAGGAACCCTTTCCCACAAACTGTAATGTTCCGCTAAATCCAGCTACTCTGTGGCATATGCTTTTCCCCTGGGCAGAAGACGGGAGTGTCAGGCGCTTGTGGCCCTTGTTAGTCATGTCGTGCTACCGGAGGGCACTCAGCACAGTGAGGAGAGCGGTATGAGAAGCTACACGCAACTGAGACAGTGCTTTTACTTAAGCCAATATGCCACTCCTCACACAGTGACTTATTTTAAAGAGGCATCTGGTGATTGACGTGTGCCACCAGCAGCATAAGTAACGGTGCAGTTTGCTATGAATTTGTACTTATGTCTCCACAACCTTTCCCTTGCCCCAGACCACAACTCCTCCTTTCTCCATACCTCTTTCTCCTCCATATTATCTCCAGCTTCCCCCATCCTCCTAATTTCAGCTTCCCCCCATGGCTCTACCACTCCTTACCTGCAGTTTTTCCTACCCCCAGCTCTGCGAGCCACAATATCCCTGCCGCAATGAGGATATTAAAAAGGTTCCCTCTACGCACTTTCATGACAGTTGTGGGACCTTAATACCTCTGAAATAAACGATTCTTCCACCTCAAATGCCCAATCGGTTCAAAAGACTGACAGCATAACTACAAAAACATACTTCTTTAGGTTAAAAAGTATTCCCCAAAAGGAAACTTTAATGGAGTAAATCAGTGACCAAAAATTCTAAAATAGGTGTCTTTCAATAATAATTATAGCTCAGAGCAAGAACCTCAAATCTTGTTTCTTATGTAACTTCAGCATAACTGCAGTTATTTAATCATCGTTCACCTCAGAAAATAAAAGGAGCGTGATACTCTTAATACTCTTTTGCTACAAGCAGAAAAGTAAAAGCACCCCAAATTTAGACTCAATTCTGTCCTTCAGCAGCGATAAACACAACTCGGCGAAACAAACCTAGGCTGTGCATTCATGTCTACATGAACACCATGACGTTCATGAAGAGTGAATGTCATTCCACACTCACGCCAGAACAGCGACTAATTAAGCTACTGTCTTCAGTGATTTCTCCCACCTGAGCATGCATATCCAGAATTTCTACGCAGCATTCTTTTGACTGAGATTGGAAAGAGAGGTCTGCTGCTTAGGACAAGCAAGCATCAGATTGATTTCAAAGCTTATAGCACACTAATATAATCACATTAATGCATTTTGAAACTAGAAACAATCCAGTTCTTTGATGATTTATCCACCAAGAAAAGAATTTTTGTTGAAATAGCCATACAGATAACCTTCTGTTCAGGGAAGAACCAAGTCGTGAACCTGACTGTTTGAACAATGAAAACATAAGGCAGGCAAATGTTGTCTTTTGTCAGAGTCTGATTATTACGACTGGGGAATTTTAAACAGCAGTGAAATGAATTACACAAAGCTCACTAAATCTGGGGAGTTAAGGGAGTCCTATAGTCCAGGTTAGTATGCCTCTGTGTGATGATAATGATCCAAGGACTCTCTAGAAGATCCTGCTGCCAAGATAAAGCACCCAGGGCAGCTGCACACCGAGCACCAACGAGCTGCAGCTAGGCGCTGTCAGAAGAGGCGAAACTTCTGAAAGTGAAGGCGAGGATGAGCAGACAGGTAGTGACCGACCCTGGATGCATAAGCTTCCTTAATGCACAGCTTTCACTTGATAGTACATGAAAACGTAAAAAAATTATTTCCTCTAACTTCAAGACAATAGAATTGTATATTCTGAAGGCCTCATCCTGCAATGGCTCCAAATACCTTCCTTTTGATGATTCACAGAAGAGTACCATTCTCGTGTGTCCTTTTGACTCACGCCAAAGCATCATTGCTGCTCTTTTTTATCGCTGCACTTATTTTCTCTCATCTGTCCTTTCTGTTTTCCTTTTATTTCTTTTAATCTTCTAAATTTATAGATATAGAAATAGCTTTCTAACTTTTATTCTTTTTAACTCTCTTGTGCTTTGGCTTTTCTTTCTTTCCTGCAAATTTTCAGGAAGCCAGATACTGTGTCAGTGCCATTTTGCCTCTTTTTATTTAATCTACTCATTTCTTTTGCTGAAATGAAAGCCAAAGGATCAGGAATACTTTAGCTGTTAAGACACTGTCCAAGCCTGCAGCTATTTACTTATGAACTGATTATGTGAATGACTGTGTTAGAAGTCATTAGCGGTCTAACGGATAATGTCATGTACAATAGAATATAAAAGCTACAAATAAGTTTTCAAGCAGCAACATAATATGTTACCCACAGCTGCAAAGGCTTGTTAGTACAGGGGAGGCACATCGAGACCAACTTTGCCACCTATACTATCCCAGTTTTGCCTGCCCATCAACTGTGGCTCGTAGACTTATCTTGCTCTCCATCACAGACTGATAAACACCACTTTAAATCTGTTCAAATAAAGCAGGATCTTGCTTTGTAAAAAAAACCAAACTGAATGATCAGGACTGTAGATAATAGCCTTTTGAAAGGTAAATCCACCAGGATGAGAAAATCAGTATGAGGAATAAGTCATACTGAGTGGAGGTGAACTGTAGCTTTCTGGAGCAATGTGTGAATGTCTGAGAACCAAGTTCAGAGTCCAACAGGTGAGCTTGTGGGTTAAAAAGATTTGCAACTGCTAAAAACTGATTGACATGGGGAAAAGGGCAATGTTTGCCCTAAAAATAGCAGAATTATACATGTGATGTATTATTAAATTTCAGTCCTTGCAAGGAGGAAAGGTGTCAAAAATTTAGGCAAGAGTGACTTTAATCATACTAAAAAAATGCTCAGCTATACTATGCTCACTAATTTGGCTAATGTTGAAGACAACTTTCTTCTAAGTCAATATGGCTTCCATCGTCCTGAAAGAACAACTGTTCTTCAGTGTGACCACAGAAATCCTACTCCATGCACTCAAACGTAGTCTTCCTGGATCCATGAACAGCAGCACAATCTGGTTAATACATCTCACATAACAGACAGTTACCCGGCTAAGGGTAACCTGACCTAAGAGGAGCATCAAGACTCTGGGGAATCCACTAGGACCGTATATGCTTCCCTCTCCCACATAACAGCAAAACTGAACAAGATGAACGGCAGTGACATTTTTGGTCATGGATACCGCAGCCAGCACCACCTAGCCAGTCATGTGCCAGGACTGGAAGCAGGTGGCATTAGCATCTGCCCTGAAGGCAACTCTGACCATTCTGAATTTCCAGACTCGTGTGAGAAAGGAGGCGGTGGAGTGGCCTGCAGACCACCTGCTGGTCTTCTTGGAGGTAGAACCGAGAGGGCAGCCTGCCACTGGGAGCGAGCCAACTTCTGCCCTGGTGACTGACAGGTTTGGTCTTGATCCCTGGAGGAAAACGTATTGCTGCTGGAAAAGCAAGCCCGTCTGTGAAAGGCCAAAAAAAATGTATGAATGGACAATTTAGGGAAATAACTACTCCTTATAAATCCCCTTTTTGTGTTACCACTTCTTGTTTGGCTTTTGAAAGAACTCATTTTAAGACACTAAATAAACGATACAGATTCTTCTGCTTCACTAAATAACTGGACATTCTTAGTAATTAAGCAGTTTTTCTACACGCAGTAGAAGGAAATATTCTAATGAACTGATTATATTTTTTTTCCATGGCACGGAGCACATAAAAATAAGCAATTTCAATAATCATTATTACTGCTACAGTATATATTAATACATTTCATATAAATCATTGCCTCTACTATCAACTCAGCTACTGCTCCTGCAAATAAAGCAATACCTTGTTACCTAGCAACTGAGCAAGTCCCTGCTACACTGCAAAAAAAAAAAAAGAAAAAAGAAAAAAAAAAAGGAAATATATATATTTATATATCCCCTTGGTTTCATGTTGAGAGAACATCCATAAAGAACAAAGAGTAATCCACTCAAATGCCCTGAAATTCAATATTTAAATAAAATGTTTCATCCTCCACGTTTCATGAGTATCTTCAGAAGCTAGGTCTAGATTAAACATGCATTACCTCTTACTGACAATATAATGTTCTTGCTATGCATTTCTTGGAATATTTTATTAACACATATATAAGTACACAGACATTACACATATAAGTCATGACAGGCTCTTAATGCTACATCTGATCTGTATTAGAATAGGAATAACTATCATGGGGCTTTTTTAAAGTATGTTCGCTTACGCTAAATCAGTTCCTTTCCTGTTTAACATAGCAATGCACAGTATCAGCTCTTACTGATGCAATGTCTCTTTTTAGGGTTCTGTCATTTGTACAAATTTTTCTTTGTGTTGCATAAAAAAAAAAAGTATGTACTACAAAACCCACCACTTCGTTGCTTTATATTTCCTGTCTGTTTCTGACAGATTGCCAATGCTGTGTGGGTCAAAAATGAACAAGGGTAGTTTACGAGTCCTACTTGCGTGGATGAGCAACCACCCTGGATGAGCAACCAACACACAAATTCGGCAGCAGCTTCTGAACCCTCTGGTTACCAGTGTGTGTCTAGTCCACACTCTACCCTGAGTTGAAAAAGGCAACAGAAGGATTCATGGCCCCGTGACTGCACAGTTGAAGACATACCCTTCACTGCGACAAGGACTGCCAATAAGCTTGTGCAATAGAGAGAGTATGAAGTCATGAAAATTGCTGTCCTGAAGGCCCACAGTTTCATTAGTAGGTAACTGTTCTCACATTCAATATTGTCTAGGTCATCTCACTGCTCCCAGATCCAATGTGAAATACATCTGAAGACAATGCAAATTTCACTTCAGATTTAGTGGTGAATCACAAACCACTACTGCTAACCACAAATTAGATGATCGCTGAACACCATGCAAAAATTTTGAATGCTGCTCCCAGTAGCAACATCTGTAGTGAAAGTATTCCTGAAACATGCTGTTAATGTTCTCTTGAAACTTTTTGAAGTCACCTACCTCTTAGTATACAAGGATATTGGCTCAGTTAATCATAACACAAAAGTATACACAATCTATATCATGCTGCCTCGAACATCTGCTGCTGCTGTAATCCTTGATAATTCATAGCAAAAATATTCAGAAAATGATATGCTTGCACCCAAAGGCACCTCATTTCGTGTGGCTCTTACCATTATCTCTGAGCACTATATTCTAGTTTGAAATCTTTTGCAGCTTGGTTTTGCCCATTTTTTAACATTCTTGCAGCCTTTAACAACTAGGTACCATAGTTCACCTCCCAGAGGAATGTGTGGAGTTCAGTAAAATGCCTAATGCATACAGATGGGCGACGATGAAGTATCGGCTACCGTGGCATTCAGAAGCCTCTTGCAATAAGAATTTTAGAAGTTAGTGAAACACTACAACCTATACAACTTACAAGGATAAAGCAAACATCAGAGACCATACCCTACAGGCTTTGCATGACGAAGTCTGTGCATTTTGTCTCTCTCTCTGGAACGCAGTCTTCAGTGACAGATGGCACAACCACTACCTACAGATGGCTCAAATGGGGGCTCCATAGCTTTGATAAATACTGCAATCAACTCCTAGGATAGGTACGGTTCAGGCAGCAGAGCAAACACAGGGAATAAATCCCTCAAAAACTTCTTAACTGTAGAATAATGACACACATAGTATTATCCTAAACAGGCAGATGAAAGTCCTAGGCTCTCACTGAGCTGACAGAAATTCAGGACTACTTAAAAGGAGGTCAGTAGTTTAGGATAAAAATGTTTGAAACAAGCATCACTCAATTTCTTATCTACTTCATCCAGAAAACTATTTCCACTTTCATCATGGACCAAGTGCTCCTGGTGAAAGTATTCTTGCTTTCCAGTGGGATTTGTTATACTTTGGAGGAGCAATCAACCCTATCACTGACAGAGCCCTGGTTTGGTTGGTAGAAAACATCCTTGCCTCAGACAGATGATTCACTACAGTGAGCAGAAGTATTTGAATCACTACTATAAGAAAATAAAAACTCGTGGACCGATACTGGGGCTATTTGTAGCAGACTAGCATAATCTTTTCTAATCTTCTGTAGAAAGCTGGGAATAAGAGCAACTGGAGTGATTTCATAAAGGAGCATTTGCCTTAGTTGAGCACACATCTCTCAGACCCTGCTCTCTCACTCCCTACTGCTGAAAAAAACAGATACGACTTTGCAATGTCTTTTGTGGCAACACAGGACTAGTGATGGGCCATGTTTGTTACCTGCCTTCAGCCACTCACACGTTGTGCCATTTGGGCAAGAGTTTTCTACCGAGTGGCATCTACTAGAATGTTCTCATTGACCAAGCACTGCAATGCTATGGGCACGTACGCAATACAAAATACACCGGTTCCAGAAATTTGTGGATGTTCAGCTAAATAATAGGGATATTGCATTTTCAAGTTGATGTCAGGACACAGAGGGGATGCTCTCTGAAGAAACTAACATGCCCTTTGCTCCAATATGCATACTTCCTGTATGTAGAAGTGTCTTACAGACCCAAGATAAACACACATAGGTATAAAAATATCTCCCAGATACATTAGGGAGGGTGGACTAAAGCTCCATTCAGAGCCCTTGGATTACACGACAAGTTCCCCAGCCCACACCTGGAGTATAATAGAAAATAATATCTTTGCAGAATTCTCACAAATATACCTCAGTAAGTCCTGTATCCCAAAAAGTAAAACAACCCCACCCCACCATTAACAGGCAATATGATGTTTCAAAGCAGCCCTACCAAAATCTAAATCAGAATATGCCTACTGGATTCTTGTCTGTGGAAGAAGATACCAGAATACAAATGTAATCATTTAAACCTTGATTACAGTCCAATTACTACAGTATGTAGAATCTCTCCTGCAGACCTGAAGTTTCTATTCCCTTCTGCCATCACTATCTTTTCCAGAATACAAACAGACACCATTAAAATTGCCTGTTTTCAACTACTCCTGTCCACAATTTAAGAAGTTTACTGTCCCTAACTTCCAAGTATCACAGCCTGAAAATGTACTGTAGAGTCAGGAGGGAGTCGACTTTGTCAGAGCTTCAAGAAATAGAAAAACCTGTATCAAAATTTTTTATTTATGATGAACTACCTCAACTTTTATCCCTTTTCAGATTATAGAAAACCATGACTGACATTCTTCTTTTTGAGGAACTGCTGTGTAGAAAAGGGAGACAGAGATTGCTATAGTGTCAATGTAATTTCTGAATGCATCACACAATCTTTTGTAATATGTCAAAAGTATAAACAAAAACACTCCATGTGTCATAGTCTACAAAAGGTATCAGGTTTTATAGCATAATAACGCATGACAGCTCTTTTAATACTTCTGATAATTCAGTAATTATGTAAATACCTTCAAATTTGATTACACAGACACACATACACACACCATTAAAGTTTGAGCCAAACTCAGACTGCTTTACATGTGAACGCAGCAACATGAAAACCTTCGGACTGAACTCAAGTTATGTCAGTTTTCATACTGCTGGACTAGACCCTCTGCTCACCACAGCAATGTGCGACAAAGAGCGACCTGAAGTTATACTTATGATCCCCTAATCCTTAGTTTGAACCTGTAGGACATGGAGATGCCTCAAGGCTGAGCTAAGCGTCAATCACCCGCTCCCTCCCATGGGCAGGGAGATCCAGACCATCATCTTATCCTCATCAGTGGAGCCCTGTGCTGAGGTGGGAGAGCAGGAATGGGAGGAATGACAGGAAGCTGGGTGGTGAGATCCACCTTGGAGACCATCAGTCAAGGGGATTCTCCACACACACTCCAGTAGGGCAGCTCCACCTCTCCCTCGCCCATGGAGAAGCACAAAGGCACCAGGGCAAAAGGTTAGGATTTGGTTTTTGGAAATGGTAGACGCGAATAATGAAGTGTAAGATGCGTAATATAAAAGTATAAGCTTCAGACTAAAGAACCAGGAGGGAGGCGAGTGGCAGAAACACGTAAGATAAACCAAAAGTGCTAAATTCTGCTTACTTTACAGGTTTGAATCGACTATTTTCTTGCTATTGCCACCTCTTTAGGAGCACCTAACTTGTAAGGATTTCCTACATTCCTAATAAATTAAAGTAATACTTCAGGGATGTTACTAGCTTTTAGCTGGCCCCCTCACCCTCTTAGTTATGTCATCACTGTATTAGGATCAACATAACAGGGTTTTAACCAGAACAGGTTGTGGTGGCTGAAATAAGATATTCTAAAAATAAGATTTTTATAAATGTGACACATCAGCCTCTAGCAATAGCAACAATACCAGATATAGCTTCTGTATAATGCATGAACACAGGATTACTTCCATGAATCAACAGTTTTGCATTAAAGTATAAAATCATCATCACATACAGATAACTAAAAGTGAAGATTGGTTAGAAAAGCAAAATTTTATTTTACATGAGTATTTGTACCTCCAGTGGTATAATGAGATTATGAAGGTCAAATAACAATCCTATTACTTAAGTTACATAACTCAAAATAGGGTGCATGTCAATGTAAGAACAACACAGAAAGATGACTGCTGTTTTGTATTCACTGCTTCTAATTCAGACTGTTTCTTTTACCGTACTTCTGTTCTAAACTGCTTGTGCAAAAGAAATTTTCTTACACAAAGTCTAAATTCTTATACCATAAGGCAAGAAAGACTTTTTGTAAAACAAATTCTATGCTATGCTCTGCAGATAAAACGAGATTCTTCTCTTGCAAAAGTGCCAGCATAGATTACCAACCTCGGACACCAAAGAGCAGCAAGCTGGGGAATCACTTCCCCGTCTGACCAAGCTACTGTCCTCAGCTGGTGTAGTCTGACGGCTACAGGGCATTACCAAGTCCTCAGGTACCACACATGTACAATGCTGCGCCACACCAAGAGTCAGCAGAAGTAAGTGGTAGCTTTTCTTTACTTGTGAAAATAATTAGGAAACTGTTTGTTCAAAAATAAAGAAGCTTCCCACCTTTCTGTTGACTGGAGTGGTCTTCAGTATACATAATAACAAGGAAAATATAATCTCAATGCAGTCAACTATTTAAACAGGAAAAATTGCTATTTTGACAGATATGACTTGCTCTTTAGCTTATGTTTTAAACTGCATTTATTTTTAAATGAAAATTACCAATACTCTTATTACAGAAGTATAGTCCTGCAGTACTATCCTTAAATATCAAGACCAAAGGCTTTCCACAAATTTTTCAACCCAGGAAGGTCACTTGCTTGTATATATAGTAGAACATGGCATATTTAATAAAATATAGTTCAAAGGGAAACTTAACACTCTACAGGCAAGCTTTCCAGATTAGGACTGCCTAACATTAGTTTCCTATTTCCACAACTGGGCATTTACAGAGAATATCGACTATACTAATGCTTCCTTTAAAGGCACCTTTCCCTTTGAAAACCACATATTGAATTATAAAGTTTACAGACTAATTTTTAGGCCACAAAGATGGAAAATATTGGTCTCGAGCCTTCCTGTTCAACATTTCATTTTCTCTGAAGTTTTAGCCAATTAATCGGTCAATGTAAATGAATCAAGAAGTAAATAAAATCACATTAAAAGATGGCATCTTTAGCAAGAGTCCATGGGGCTTCTATCAGTGTCAGGGCTCTCATGCTAGTGATAGAAATAGGGGGATGCTTACTACCTTCAGAAAGGTACGTCAGGAGCTGCCCAAATACTGCTTCACTGCAGTTATAACTGAACTTACTCTATTGTTTGTCCTTCTTCCTAGTATCCAGGAATATTACTCCTGACAAAGTACCCGGGACACGGTCTTCAGCCTCTGCAGTCAATGAAATCAATGGTGCTATAACAATTTACACCAGCTGAGCACCTTGTTCAAAATCTGAGTGCAACCCCTCGGGGTACATGGTGCTTTCTTCTCCTGCCCTATGCTTCCTTGTGCGTATCGTCACTGCAGAGCTACCGCTTAGTCCCAGACAGCTCTGTAAGGAACAAAAATGGTGACAGCAAGCCTTGGAGATGGAGCAGGAATGGGCACAGCCAAGCACTAGAGATGGAAAGGGCGTATTTAATCCAGGTCAACCCTAAAGACTATCCTGCGCTGCTTGATGGACGCTTATGAAATGTACATGATGTGGACAGCACTAAATAAATACTTATTATTACTGTGCTGTGATTGTGACTAACACATCCACAAAGTATTTAAAGGACAAGTATGGAGTTGTTTGGTGGTGTGCAGAGATGGTTGGGTGCAGACAGCGGTTTGGAAGCACTCAAGTCATGCCACCACATGATGACCCCAAAATCAGTATCTTGTGCTAAGGCAAAGGGCCTGTTAATCGCTCAAACAGGTCATAAAGAGACTATTTCAAACAACAAAAATTCGAATCAATAGAACCCAACTAGAAAATGATAGTCATAGTATTTAGTACTCTTCCCATGCTTTCAAGCTTAAAGAAATGTAACTTTGCAGTATTCAGACAATATAAAAGATTTATTGCCATTTTGCAGAAGTACTTAAAACTGACATGGACAATTAAATTAATAAGCAGGGGGGAAGCTCCTAGGAAAGGTTAGTGCAACAGATTTTCAAACCTGTGAGCACCTGTTAGGATTAGTATTTTAACTGAGTTTTTAAATGAAGATGAAGTTTGTAAGTCTTTGTGTAATGTGCCTTCTGTAGAGCCAATCTTTGCTTCTGAGATATCTGAGCTGGACATAACATGCATTAGGATTGAGAAGCGCAAAGTCTATGAAAATCCTTGAATTCTTGTTTCTTGCTAGTGCTAAGAGCAAGAACACCACCACATTCAGATTTTAAAGAAAAATAATAACTTGCATTCAGTTTTGTAATGGCTTCAGTAAAAATACAAATAAGTCATACAATACTTCCCTTAGGTTTTGCTAAAGTCTTTTTCGCTCTGACAGTTCACTCCAATATCCACTTACCTCTGTGGTGGTTTATAAATATTAGTACAGAATGTTGAAGTTCTACGTATTTTTATCATACAATAACAACACAGGTGTTTCACAAACCAATTGGGTACTCATTAATAATGAGCTTTCTAGGTGACTGCACTATTAACAAAGTAACACTTTTCCTAGATTTTAGAATTACCTCTGAAAACATACCTGGAAAATAAAAGCATTAACAAAGCGTAACAATGGTATAACGGCTCTTTGATTACGGGATCCCGAAGGAGATAATTAGACAGTTTTCAGTCATCTTAAATTTAAAGTATTTTAACTATTTGCAAACTGACATTTACCCAGCATATTTATTTATGCAATAAGTGACATTATCTAAGACTTTCTAAAACAGTAAGAAGTTGCTAGATTATTTCTACAAGCACTTTTTATGAAACTATTTAAAATTATGAGAGCCTTAATATCTATTTCAACAGGGCAAGATGAATCCTAAAAACAGTCAGATGACCATGCATTACAGCAGTAAAACTTTCATAATTAAAGTTATTCCTATTATACATGTATACACACATACATATACACACACATTTTAGTATTATATAATATATCTTGATCAACACTGGAATTGACTTTGCATTTTCCTATATTAGGAGTAATTACATCCAACCATTTTTGTGACTTACCAATTTACCAGTGGCTTTTACCGTTGTTCACAATACTTAAAGATACTACATGTAATAGAGTTCTTCACTGAACAGATACATGAAGAAGAAAGGAATTCTTCAGTATACCCTTGGTAAAAAGAGACATATATTCTCACTGACATCTTTGCAAAAGCTTTACTTCAAAGCAGACAGAACCAGCCAAGGCAGCATACATGCAAATACCCAGAAGCATTGAAGGTCTGACTCCACAGTGCAGTCTGGAGGACCAGTCAACCAAATGAAAAGTTTAGATGATCATCCACAGTCAGACAAGCAAAACAAGTGTTTATCACCTTCATGTTTCACCATGTTTAAATGTACTGAAAACCTAAATGTTTATTCCCCACGGTAGAGAAGCACTTTCCGGAAAAAAGTACATCAGAAATTAAACAATGGGCTAAAATCTGCTGTCAAACAGGCAAAAGTCCCTGCTGACTTCATCTGCTATTACTGCAGCTACTATTAAATTTACCCTTTTTGCAGCATCTGAACTTAAAATACTCTAAACAACAGAAAAACCTCTTTGGATGTTTGCTGACTGCAGGAACCAGGGACAGAATGAAGAAGAACAAACCAATTACAATTAACAAACCTCATGCAAATCACCTTGGATTCCTACATCAAAAAGCTGGAAAAACATAAGCAGGGAGATATATCTTTCCTTAGCACATCCCAGTTTCATGTTTCTAGAAAGAGCAAACTCCAAAGGCAAAGGCCTGGGAGAAAGAACTTCCATCTCAAGCTTCCTAAGGCCTTTTTTCCCCACCAGACACTTATTGCAGGCACTGCTAATAAGCATATAGCATGTGTACATTTAGAAAAAATAGGATGGTTACGATTACTTAGTTCTGGACCAGCTAGAATTTCCAATTGGTTTTCCCAAAGGAAAACTGCCCTTCTTTTTGGTAGTTTAGCAAGATATCATGCAAGTCTTGGAAACAAGTCAAGATATGAATATCTACAAGGGGAAAAAAAGTACAAATCTTAACCACCCACAGAATGAGTATGCCCCAGTGTTGAAGACCACTTTATAATGTCAAGCAAGTGCCCTCAAGTGATAGAACAGCCAGAGACTTTAGAAGATCCTCAGATACACTATCCTTGCTCATCACCTCTTCTCTTGATCAAGCTGCATTTCAGCCATTTGACTTAAATCCAATCCCAGTTCTCAGTGCACGGATATATTGGGATTCGAGTCCCCCAAAAAAAAAAAAAAAAAAAAAAGAGACAAATGCTGAGTATCATCATTACACTGCAGCCTGTATGTTCTTGTGATTTCTCTAGGGGTATCACAAAGATACTATCCAACCCCACAGGAACAGGCCAAGCAAGGACTATGCAAATATCATCTGCCTTTACGAAAGGCATTGCAAAAACTCTTCAAGATGTTCCTCAGTCAACTGAATTAGATATATCCCACTAGTAGGAGGCTGAAGGCAGTAAGTAAGGAATGGAGGAAAACCAGAGATGGTCCTGGATTTTCTCCTTTGTGCTTGAACATTTCCATGACAATAAGAACCTGTTCCACTCTGTGATCCAAGGACAGACATAGTCTCCAGGAGGTCTGCCAGCACTTCTCAACCCAGAATCACTATTCTTTTACCGAGGAAGAAAGGCTGTCTCTCTGATGATTTTCCTTTGGTTAAGGTTTGTTCAACACTACCTGTTCATCACTCCTTTACACTAGACATAATGATTGCTATCTGCAGCTACCATGAAGTTGGGCACAAATGCCATTTGCCATGTTGCAAGATACTTCACTTCAGAGAAATTCATTGAGGGGTGACAATGTCAACAAGATCCTTTCCTTTCTTGAGCATAGGCTCAAGCTTGTGAGAGTGAATCTACTCCATATTTGAGGGTTTTTTAAATGAAGAATCTTTGGAGAGAGGAAGAAATGTTTCCTAGTTGACTTAAGGACCTGTAGAAAAATTCTATTGCTCCAGAGTACATAAACAGAAAGGCAGGAACCCCCCCACACACATCAGGTATCTCCTCTTCTTCTCCCAGAATACTGAGCAGTATATAACTCCATGTCAAAAGCAATATGACCACTGAAACTCTCCCAATAATGCCCCACTGTCTTTACATGTAATCCATAAACCAAGACTATCCCTGAGAACAATTCAAACAAGGGAGCAGGCTGACAGTGTATAGAGCTAAACTGTTGAGAATAAGGTATGTGAAGACCTGTATCTTTGAATCTCAGCGCTCAAAATGCTCAATTTAACTTGCTCAAACACTACCGAAATCATCACATTTCAAAGCTTTCCTCCTCAAAGGCAAAAAATACAGAAAGACTATGGATAGAGACAGCAATCAAACTATGACAACGAAATGCTTTCCCTAGCTTGATTACCTTGTCAAAGCCAAGTTTATCTAAAGCATAACCCTTTGATACTTGGAAACAAGACTACTGTCTTGTAGACAAGCTGGCATAGTTGGCACATGGACTAAAAGATCAAGTACAAGCAGCCCTCTGTTATTGCCTACACAAAGGGAAAAATTACATTGGATTGTGAAGACTGCCAGGCTGGTACAATTTTCTGAAGGTGTTATTCTGCAGAATTTGACTGTGATTTCTTAAAAATAAGCTTGTAGCTCATATAGCTGTGAAGACAACATTGAAAATGTGAACTAGTATAAACCAACACGTTCCCAAATGTGAAAATGATCCCAAATCATATCTCTCAGAGTAAAAACTGGCCAGTTCATCACAACGATTGTTGATTTGGAAGACTAATATAAATTTTCAACATTTAGTAAGCAAAGCATTGTGATAACAGGATCACCAGGAAAAAAGTCCAGTCTTATAAATGTAATATAATCATGCTTGGTATTTGGCAAATGAGTAAAATTGGACCCAGAATGACAGCATTCACTCTCATCTCTGCTTTAACTTCCAGCCTGCATGCAGAGCAGGTCTCTAAGGACCAAGAGCCAAGAGAACTCTAAGTCCAAGGCTTGGCAGTTTCTCAGTCTGCTCAAAGCAAGGTGGAAGTTTACTATTTGTGAAGAATGTTATTCATTATGCCTATCACTAACATTTAACAAATAAATACAAAGATCCTTACCAAAACGCCAGTTTTTCAATGTTAAAACAACACAAAATCTGCATCCTCCTGCTTGCTGGAAATAAATTAAGCATTTCCAACACGGAATTCTCACTCCTCTGACATTAAAATGTCTTGCTCTTGGAATGTAAGTCAAATCGCGACTGACCTCACGTCAAAGCTCTTTCCTCAAGTTCCTCAGTAGCAAAACTGTTACCTAGAGCCGATCTGCTTTAGTTTCCTAGTTCAGTGCAGCCTTCTTTGATAGCAGCTTCATTGACAGCTCTGTTACTAATTTTCACATTTTCTACCCTCCCTTTTTAACTCTATGTGCCCACCTCTAGTTAGAGGTGTCATTCGCCCCCCCCCCCCCCCAAGAAAAACACTAAGAGAAAAAACATCAAGACCTCAGCCTTTCAAATTCATTTTGGGGTACTGCATTTAAATGCCATCTAAATAGAATGAATATGTATCGTATATTTTAATTTGCCTTCTTACTGGATAAATTTATCTCTTCCCGACTACCACATCTCCTTTCTCTGGAAAAAAAAAAATAAAATATAAATGAGTTCACCGATATTACAGAAAACAGAGATTACTCTGAATACATCAACGAGTTCTTGCAATTCTCATCTGTCAACCATTTGGACAAATTCTTGAAATTGAACTTTTCAGGTGTGTAAGGTCAGGAGGGTCTGCGAGCGACCACACTACCACAGCTTGTATGAGTTATATACACATATCAAAAAGAACAGACCTCTTGGCAAACAAGTGTCGCCAAACCAAAATTAATCAGTTAAAATCACTTACTCTCCATTCTTTTCAGAGCCTCACTGAAATTTTTAGGATGCCATCAGAACGGAGTTTTAACTTGTTACAGTAATTACACACTGTAGGATCAAGGTTTCATACTTGGCAAACAAGTATCAACTTTACGTGAATGCTTACAATTTGTATTCATAATTATTCAGGAAAAAATGTCCCCGTTATCATGCGACAACCTTTCACTGAGGTTTTTTTTTCCAGCAGATTATTATATTTTGGCATATACAGACGATGACACAAATTGGTTCTTAATGCGTATTCAAATGAGAAGTTACTATCTGTCATGGCAGGGTCTACTTTAACACTAGTTCGTGCCTCATTAACGGAATAAGTTAAAATGTTCTTTGCGGAATCGTTATGATACGTTATGTCAGCAATCCTGCCACAATGGACACTGTAGCTTTCCTCATTAACGCCGTTGCTGTCGAGAACGGTATGGAGCACACCTTGATTTGGTGCATGTGGGCATATATTGCCACTGATCACAGAGCAGAAGGAATTTTGCAAGGCACATGGCAACACGCATCAGTCCACATGCTAAAAAATCCTCAGGAAAAGCGTTACTGCACGTGTGCAGCAAACTGAGTTCCCAATGAAATTCTCAGGTATCATTTTTTTCTCTCCCAATACCAACACTGCCTTCTCGCCATAAGGTAAAATAACTGTTCGTTAAGACGTATTTCTCAAACGTGAGCCTTTTCTGAGATACCGAAGCATGAACCGTCATTCTGATCTCTACACACTTCTGCTTTTCAACCCTTTTTTTTTTTTTTAAACAACCGTAGCACTTCGCTCAACTAGCATTCTTTAAATAACGGAAAGGACAAATAGCGGTGCCTTGAAGCCGAGACCTCCCTCGACAAGTTTTGGACCAGGGCACATCACGGCCAAGTTCAGAGACGCAAGAAAACAGCGGTTTGCAATGCGACCGCTGACACAGCCCCCCCGAAAGCAGCAGCTGCAGGCTCTGTGCGCCGTGCTACCGCTCCCCGGGCGCAGCACACGAGGTGGATGCCCACCTTCTCCCCGGCCCCGAGATTAATCGTTGCTCCAGACGCAGGGCGGGAGCACACCGGGGCGGGCAGGGCTGCCCGGGCCGCCTGCCTCCCCCTACCACGCCGGCCCGGTGAAAACTCACCAGCCGAGAGCACCGGCTCCGTCAGGCGGCTGAAACTCCGGCCGCCCCGCTGCCCACCGCTGCCCCGCCGCCGCCGCCTCCCCGCCGACCCCCGCCCGCCCCGGGAGCGCGGCGCCCCGCAGCGCCGCCGGGCGGGAGCCGCCGCCGCCGCCCGCCCCAGCGCCGGCGGAGGGGGCACCGGCGAGGCGAGGGCTGACATAATCCTGCGAAAGCGGCAACCGCAGGCGCCGCCGGCTCCCGCCCGCCGCCCGGGGTCCGCTGCCGGCGCTTCCCCTCCCGAGGGGGGCCCGCGCCGTGTCCCCGTCCCCCGCCCCCCGCTCCGGGCTGCACGGCGGGGCGGGGGCGGCGCCCGGTGGCCCTGTGCCCGGCCCCCCGTGCGCGCCCAGGGCTCGCCCAGCCCTCCCCTGCCCCCCGGTCTCACCTAGGAGCGGCGGCGGCGGCGGCGGGCTGCGCTGCCGAGCCCGGCGGGGGCGGGGAGGGAGGGGAGAGGGGGGGCCCCGACGTCTGCTCCGCAGCCGCTACCCCTCCGCGCTGAGCATCTTCCCCGCGCCCCGCGGTGAGTCAGGCAGGGAGAGCGCCGCGGAGCCGCGCACACCGGAGCCCCCGCCGCCCTCCCCGTCCAGCCGCCGCCGCGCGCCCCCGCCGGCCCCCCGCTCCCCCCCTCCCCGCCTTCCGCGGGGGCGCGCGCGCGCGCTCCGGGCCGCGCTGCCGGCGGGGGGGGGCGGGGGGGCGGGGAAGCGCGGAGCGGGGCGGGGGCGCGCGCGCGCGCTCACCGCGGCTCGGTGCGGTCCCGGCGCCGCGCGGGCTGCGGCGGGCGGGGAGCTGCCGCGGCGCCTCCCCTCTGCCCCCGCCGTTACTATGGATATGGGCCCTGCCTCTCCTCCGCGCCCACCCGCGCAGGCGGGCCGGCAGCGCGGCGGGCCGCTCCCCCAGGGCGCCGCTGCCCCGGGCCTGGCGGGCGCCGCGGTGCGGGGCCGAGGGAGCCGCCGGCGAAACTCGGTCCCCGCCGCCGGCTGGCCAACCCCTTCCCTTGCTCCCTCGGCAAAACCACTTTTTTTTCCTTTTTTTTAAACACTGGTGTCTAAATAAATCTTAGCAGAGCTCGGATTCCTGCGTTAACACGAGCAAATAGGCATCCCACGGGATTGTTTACCTCAGTAACTGCATCCCATTAAGCAGCACCCGCGCCGTCTAATAAGGGAAATAAAACACAAAAGATAACGCCCCTGTAATTTAACTTTACAGAATGTCAGAGGACAGAGTTGCACTTTCAGTCCCCCATGGCGGCTCTTATCTCTTACTCCGCTTCCCCGAGGAAGTTACACACTTGATGGCTGAGCACATTATCTGACAAGCTCAGCCGGCGGAGGCTAGAAGAAACGTTTCAGCAAGTAAAAAAATTTTACTCAGTTACGGCAGGTAAAGCCATCGGGAGTGTGTGGTTCCTAACGCAGGCTGCATTTCTCTGGCCCGCTCCCAGCAGACCCATCCAAGACGCCAGCCGCGGAGGTGCCCCAGGCCCTGATTCTGCCTTTGGAGCTACCAAGTCTCAAGGAGAACCGGCTTTTCCGTCTTCTGTGGAATAAAAGGCTTAATAAACAAGTGAAAGAAAAATTAAGAGTGTCACTCTCCGGGCGCGGTTTTACACAGCCAATTCACAGTGCTGAAATTCACAGTGATTTTCAGCCTCTGCAAGATGTAGAAGCTGCGGCCCCTGTACACCAGCGCAGCATACTGTCCAAGCACACATGCAAGTCCATAGTCGAAATTTCTCAGAGACCTCACACTGACTAAATGTAGAAACGTAATTCACTAGCCCTTTTGTTTGGCATGTCCTACTGCATATGCTTATACAGAACTTCAAGCACAGATGGCTTTGTGCACCAAAATAAATCCTATTTGAAGCTCTTTTGAGTCTATGTCCCTCAGAGCTTTAATTAGGTCTTAAACTAGTGCTAAGCTGCATTTTTTCAAAAGCAAATCTTTCAAGAAGTAACCGATCATATTAATAAATGGTTCGCTTGGTTATAAACAGTGTTGATAACAGCCTTTCTCTACAAAAAGCGCTGCTGGGGCACGCACGTAGCCACTGAGCTCAGCGACGTGTAACGGGTCAGCTGGATTGACTCACCTCAACCCCAGTATAGTGCTGACTTTGAATGCGCTAGTACGGGTGTGAGTAAAGGCTGCAGAGTAAGTGTTTCCATGAATCACTAAGAGCAACTGTTGATTATTTAAGAGTTGAAAGGAATGCTTGAAGGAGTAATGCAAGCTCCTAGAGATACAGTTTTCTCTATCATAACTGATTTTAGCTAATCAGTCCTGCCAAATTAATGTCGGGGAACCCCAAGCATTAATTCAAAAGCACAACTTAGGATGAGGTTTGGACAGTTATTTTGGTTTGAACGGAATACACCCTGCTTCTTCCCACAGCTCCAGTTTTTAAAGAAAATCTTATAGATGCAGTCTGGTGTTTATATAGATTTGACGTAGCCCATACGGAGAAGGACTGAACAGAATACAAAAGTTTAGTTTCATCCTGAATCAGGAGAAAACATAAACATTTTGCGATGTTTCCTGAATAGAATTCCAAAGATTTAGACTGTAAATATGAAAATGACCATTTCAAAACATTTCTTTTTCATCTTTTCAAAACATGTTAATGCAGTATAAAATATTACATCTAAATTGTCAGTGTCATTTTTGTTCTGACATGAACAGGTCTTTTCAAAGCAGACGTTTTGGCAGTATTTCCTTAAAATGTCTAATGTTGGTTATGGATTTGTCTGAACTTTTCGAACACCTTGGATCTCCACATCTCTATCCCTTCAGCTAACAAGACTTTCTGCACAGTTCCAACTCACTTTGTCCTGGATTTTGTGATCTGCATTTGTAACTTGAAGTCAGATCTGTAGTATAGGTGGGATGCGATCCATTAACAGCTTTCTGAGTTAGGAGCAATACTTTAATGGAATTGCTAAGCCAGAGGAGGAACAAGTTAAGGGTGTCAGCGTGAGCCCGATGTGATGATGGCAGCGCGTGGTGGAAGTGCCAGCTGGTTGCTATACCTGCCATAAACTTCATTACTTGCATTGATTGTAACATATTGCAGACTATAGCAGCTCTGCATGAAGGAAGCAAGTGTGTAACAACTAGCAAGTCCTAGGAAAGGACGAAGGTTTCTAGCAAGATGGTGAAAGAAAGGGCATTTTTAGAAATTCAGAAGCTCAGTGAGGAGGCAAACGTGAACCCAGACTGTTGTACTATTTTGACAGGGAAGATCTGCATGATTCCAGCACGAGGTACATCTCCCATTCAGTCACCCTCACCTTTGTCTTGCCTCGATGCCGTTCCAGCCAGCAGCTTTCTCTAAGGTCTGACCACCTGTAGCTGAGTAGGTGTCGTGGCTGTGTCAGCGGTGAGTGAGACGTATCTGCACCTGCATGCTGTCATCAGCCGAGACAGTGGCACCCGCTGCTCTCACCCTGCTCTTGTTTTGGAATTGAAGAGAAGGTTAGCTACCCTGCATCCTGACAGGACCAGATAAGTAAAGATAAAAATAAATGAAGCGCTGGACCATTCACCTCTGTCACAGCAGGAATGTACGTTAGGATACTTCACAGTCTGTTCTGTCAGAGAGACCTGTTACTATAAAGAGAAAATTTTTGCCTCCCTCATGGCCATGAATGGGCCATTTCTTCAGTTAATGTTCTTGTGGATGTGACAGGTTGGCCAGAAATGGGGTGTGAGAAGTGGGGACTGTTGACAGGCTGCAGTCCTGGTTTGAGGGCTGCGTAGGCCACTGTGTGTTTCAACAAGTGTGGCGAATGTCTTTTCCTGAAGGCAGATTAACAACTTATTTTAGTAATGGGGATCTAGTTAGAAGGGACAGGGATCCATTTAATGAGTTTTAGCAAATATTTTTCAAAGCTCGAAAATCTTAGATGTTTATGTTGAGGCCAAACTCTGTCAGTGATAGTATGGGTGGATCTGATCAGATCAGAAGTAGAATCTTTTTTTTTAAATTTCCTGTGTTTTTCGTTGAACTGATCAGCAAAGTATGCTGATGTGCTGATCACAGTGACGAGAGCTTGGTCCAACACTTCATTCATGCAGTCTCTGTAGATCACTATGAGGAGCTGCTCTGGTGGCCATGATTCTTCTTGTAAGGAATTAGGCAGCTTGCTTTCTCTTTTACAGCAATGGGGCAATCCTGTCAAATTGTTAGTTCTTCTTGTGAATGGCTTTGGAATTTTTGGGGTGCCGTTATACTTGCCTGCAAGCTTCATCCCTTGCGGCTGATTTGTGGGCCTGGTTCTCTTAGCTGATGTGATGCTAGAGGGAAACTCATAGGTCCTAAAAGATGGAGAATGGTAGACACCGTGTGATTCTCCTGACCTGGCAGTGGCTTGGGCTGAGCAGCAGCAATTGAACTAAGGAGCATTCAGTAATTTCAGATGAGCAGGGCTAGTTGTTAACTAGCCTTGTGGGAAAAGACTGCCATTATCATATTTGTCTGAATCAAAAAAATATCTGACCAGTAGGGTAGTAAGATGAAGAAATCTCCATTCCTGGCTAGAAGTAGGTCTGGTTTCCTGTGGTTGTTTTTGTATCTATATGTACCTTAAAATCAGGTACTTTGGGGCATTTCTCATTATTGTGGAAACTACTTGTAGGCAGAAACGTTCATGACCACAGACTCTAGACCAGAGTCGCCTCTATGTAAAGTAATGGAAATGTCTTATAGAAATGCTATTTCAGAAATTGGAGGGTTAGATTATTTCTGGAAAGGAATCATCTTAATCTATAGCAAAAAGGACCATTTCAAATAAAGAAACCAGTTATCACATCCATAGAGTTAATTACGTCCTAGATTTCCCAGGCTCAAACCATGGGTAAGTATCACCACACTGCTCTTTGATGAACAAGTCAAAATAGATTTAAATTTTTAACAAAATGGCCCCTAACAGTTATTTTTCCTACTGACAAACAATGTTACACATATTTTCAGGGAAAACGCAGTCTGTTGGAACAAAGGGAGGAAATTTGTTTTCTACTTAAAATTCATTGTTAATAAACACTTAGCTTCATACTGGGAATTTTTAGTTATATAAAATTATTGTTCTTTAGCAATAAAGTTTATTTCTGAAAAAAATTGAAGCAGCTTTTTTAAGTAAAATTTAAAAATATTATATCCTGATTGTTCAAATAACTTCTCCAAAAGTTTGTGCTAATTTTTTTTTTCTTTCAACAGAGCTGAAAAGTTCTGTGTTATAATAACTTGACTCTTTGTTAGAGAGAAGTATTTGCTCATTTGAATTGCTTTACTGATATCCATACCCTTACTGGTTGATACTCTATCAAGGGATCTAGAAAGACAGAGCAAGATAAAATTAATTCTTGTTTGCAAGTAGGGAAGTGATCTTTAATCAAAAGCAAGATAAAATGGCTTAAAATATTTAACAGGACTGCTTTTACAATCCTTTCTCAGAGCCAAATACATTGATTTTGAATTACTTGAATAGGGTCCAAGCACATTGACTCCATATCGTAAGTTATTGTAAGTATACATAAACATAGTAACGTTCAGATATTGAGGTAAAATAATTGTTTAGGTATGTTTACCAAGCAAGCAAAATCATATAGTGAATCCAACAGATAAACAAAAAACGTATTAGAAATTTTTACTAGTAAATTATACTTGCTGAAATGAGATGGCAAAAGACCCTATAACTGGCTAAGGGTGAGTATGCAGCTGAGAAAGGAAACAGGGGAGAGGGAGAGCTGCAAACAAGAGTTGCAGAAGTCTGTAACTGGAATTATGTGCTATGCATGGTTAGAATGCAATGAAGACTATGCACTTGGTAAAATATATGTACATAATTCTTATGATATATAACTTGACAGAGACTGTAACACTTCCAACAGTGCTGTAACAAATCAGGACAAAGGGAATACACTAACTGAAGATAGATGAAGAAGCTTTGTTGGCTTGGATAAGAAGCAGGGACTTAAGTTTAAAGTGAGGAAGAGAAAGGAAGTTGTCATCTTTTGACCACAGAAAGCTAACAGAATGCTGTTTTAAGCAGGGAAGTCTCGTGGGGAATTTACTGCCAGTCCTGCAAGCTGGCTTTATTTTCAGCTCTGGGTCAGCACTCAGAGGATGGGATCTTGTTGTATAGGACAAACACTTCTGATAGCTTAAATATCCTAGAGGAGAAAAGTTAAGAACTAGAAAGAAATCTAGCTATTGTACTAAAACCAGAGTTGTCTTTATACATCTCTTTTAATTCCAATCTCATAATTAGAAGCTCAAGTGCCTATGTTTCAGAATAATTCAAAATCAGTTTTGATTTTTATTCTTAAAATTGTCCAGCGTTGGAGAGAAGTCCAAAGAAGCTGATAAATTTGGGCTATACAGTGTCTTTGGAAATAGCAAGTCCAAATAAAGTTGTGTGGACATGCAGTTACTGTGGGACCCATACCCAAAGAGATAAGTGGGGCTATCATCTGAAACCGCTGGAGTCTCTGCAGGGGCTGGTGCTGTGGTGTGCTAGAGTTTGGGAAGGAATTCTCACTGGCAAACACAGATTATGCTCTTTTTTTTCCAGGACAATCTCATGGGTCTATAAAAAAATTAAACATCAGTCAAAGAAGAAATCTAATATCTGAAGATCACCTGAATGGGCAAATAGAGATGTCTGGTTCATACAGGCTCACACAACATCTGGTTCTTGCTTGCTGAGAACTAGCTAGTACCTGAGTGCCAAAGGAATGGAGTGACTACAAACCACCTTAACCTGCCTTTGAATAAGGTGTCAAGAAATGAGCTGGGCAATTACTGGTGGTGGTTATAAACGTGGAATATTTGTAAAGACAGTTCTGCTGAGAGCAGAAGACAGCACAAGGGGGTTCCTGAGATAGTACAGGTTTGAGGCTTTTCATTTTTGTTTATTTCACTCCAAGAGTGAGGAGGCATTACAACCCAAATTGATGCAAAAAAGATACAAAAATAGTTTCTAAAAGACCATATAGTATCTAGTTTGAAGCGTCTTTAATGCTTCCATATGGAATATCCACATGAGTATAAAGTATAATCTGGTTTCAAGTAGGTTAATGATTCTTGAAACCTTTAAAAGAAATTTAGGAAAAGTACATGGAAGATCAATTTTATTCTTGTGACCACAATGGTTATTCTACCTTTGACTAACTAGAAAGAAAATAAAGAGATGAATGGATAGATATAATCTAACGTGATCAGAAAGCAAAGCAATGAAATAGAGTGAAAATCTGCTGTTAATCCTGACTAAGAAATGTATAAACTGGAATATTACCTCAGAACTGTAGAACAGAGTATTTGCTTCCTAATAATTGGATAACTAAACAGGGACCCATGAAGTGAATGTATGTGAATGTTAGTGTGCATGTTTTTATTGGGAGAAGGGAAGCAATAACAGAGTATTGAAATTTAGGAGTAGAGAGACACCTGACTTGGCTGGTTGGCTGTCTTCGTGTAGAAAAAGAAAGCATGAAATTATAAAAGTTGTTTTGTTCTATTATTTTTCCTGTAAATGTACTATTTTTAAAACTTGTAAGTCACAGAGGAAGGAATAAATGGCTCACAGAGAGTTAGAGATAGAAGGCTAGTTGAGAAAATTAATTTTGAGCTGGACAGTATAGTTAATCTGAAAATACCATGAGACGATCAGCTTTGAAGAGAAAGGAAACTTTCCTTGACTTTAGAAATGTATGTATATGCATGTGGAGTGTATATGAACACTGAATATATGGCTTCAGATGTATTTTTAATGGTACTGTAAGATGCATGTGCATGTTTAAAAAAATCTAAATACTGAATATTGGTAATGGTGTCAAAGGCCATGCTGCAAATAATTACTGTATTGTAATGGTGGCCATAATATATTGGCACTGTTCAAATACTAGATACGAACAGTCTATTTCTGAGACTCTATAGTGTAAAATCTGTCGATATATTATTAACAGATTGATAGATGGATTATAAAGTAGAGTGATCAGAAAAAAGTCAGAAGAGAATCAAAAGATACACAGTATCATTACTAGGTAGCCTATTTGGATATCCTAATTTATTGATAGATGTAGTTTCTTCATAATTATATGTTCCATTAAAAATACTGAATTTTCATTTAGAAAGCCTAGTCAAAGCATTTCTTCCTGGAATGGTGTGTTTTGAATAAGTAAAACAAAATGAAATATTCCATTTGAATAACTTTTTTTTTTCCAAGTCAAAAAACCATTGACTATCTTTCCAAATCAGTGATTTTCTCACGGCATCTATAATTAAGATTTCTACATTTTCCCAGAAGGGTAGAGTCCCTCAAGGTCTGTCTTTCACTACAGTACGAGATTCCTTGTGAAGTACCGTAGTGAATCAGAGGAGTCACTAGACTACGGACTATCATGAAATATGTCTATGAGGAGTGATCCCACATGAAAATGAATGCAGTAGGCTTTTAAACTACAATGCTACTATTTTGTTTTGACTGAAAATTCAAAACAAACATCTGGATATGTCCAAATTAAACTTTTTCAGAATATTTTCTCCATTAAATATTTTGTGATTTCAGTTTCTTGCCATGAATTAGAGTTAAAAGAAATTTTAAAGTTACAGAATATTCACTGGATGAAAAATCTTTATTTGTATCATTTTAAGAAAAAAATCTATTCAGATTTTAGGAAGTAATCAAAGACAAAACATACACTGCAAAAATACAAAACCACCTTAATGATTCAGAAAATTCCTATCTTTTAGGGCCAGAAGGGATTGCTACATAATAAAGGCAAAGCAAAGGTACAATGACCTTTAATTCTCTCCCCAGGATCAAATATTAATTGATCCTATGTTAATGTTTCACACTGCTGCAAAAGAGAGAAATGCGTTGTTTTTCTGTATTAAGATACAGGAGTGTCATACCGTAAGAAAATTTATGGCAAAGGGCATGATCTAAGGAACCTGCCTCCGATCACGGGAATGCTTGCATGCAAGAAAGGCAATAATATACACACTCCTCCTGGGCTCATCAGAACAACATCAGCTCTTGCTGTTCTGCGGTTACACCTGACTGACATGAATAAACCAGGGGAGAGAATTTCAGGCCTCTCCCGGCTGCTGCCCCTCTTAACATCACTCTTAATTTCCCCTCAAATTGGCCTTTTCCTCCTCCTTATTTGTAGGGTTCCCTTTAGGCTCAGATCTTATTTTTCATTCACTCTGGAAAAGCACAACCCAAATACTGAGCAAGATGGCTACGCAGTACTCAACAGTGATTAAAGATCAGAGAATTGTCTAGAGACACAGTATTTAAAAGGATGCGCTCTGGCCAAGGAAGCTGGGTAGACTGTAGCTGAACAGAGATGTTTGAGAAACAAGATCTGTGTGGGATTATAGAGTTAAGCAGGTGTCATCCGAGGAAAATGACATAACAGGAACTGTCTACAAATAATTAAAGGCATGTCATAAAGTAGGCCATTTTTTGGATTAATCAAAGAAGACCGAGGAACTCATTTAACATGTAGAAGGGAAAATTTAGGTTACATATTAGGAAAGACTGTATAATACCTGAACAAATAAGAGTTCATATAGAAAACAGAGTGTGCCATCACTGTGCCAGCTTAAAGTGAAAAACTGTTCAAGGAGTCTTTAATTCCTTGGGGTGATTTAGAAATAAATAAACCCTGTGCTTTATAAGAGAAAGTATCAGGTGACCCGTAGAGGTCGTCTCAAGCCCAAGCAACTCTGTAGCTACAATAACCTATGGCTTTTGTTGAAAGGCAACAAAAATGTAAGACTGATTTACACGTTTCTATTGTATACAATGATATGGTATTTTAACCACCCTCTAGGTACTTTAGACATTTGCCACTACATATGCAAACCATTCATTTTCATAAATGTTTTGCTTCAAATACTGTTACATTAAGGATGTTAGTGTAACCTTATAATATAAAGAGAAAATGGTGACTTATGGGCATGAGTGAATGAAAAGCAGACTGAAAAGCCAGATTCTAAAAGAATACATTTGGTTTTCTAAATAACAACTTTTGCAAGGCTGTACAAATTAAATACAAGTTGCTATAACATTGAATTGTGCATGACAGTGACTGCTTAGTCCCCAATCTTGTAATATGCATTGCAGTGAGACAATCACCCCCAGCATGCTGCAAAGCCCAGTCCCAGGCAACTGGCATTGGATGTTGCATATTTTAATCCATTAAAAAAGATTTCTAAGAAATTACTTTTTTCCCTCTTCCATTTCATATTCTTTTCTTTGGAGATCTTATGAATTTCTTTCTCATTTCTAATGAGCTTTTGTGGACAATGGGAATACACTTTTTTTCATTTTAAATGCTGCCTGTTCCTCCCAAATATGTATTAGTCAGTGACAATTTTAGCAATCACATTTTTGTCAAGGTAGAATCTTGTAGATGCTTCAACTCATTATTTTTAAATAGCATTCATAATTACCTATCCAAATTATTTCTTGAATTTGGCATAGTATTAACTACGAAGGCCAGAAGGGCTGTTAATTAGCTGTTAATTAAATCTGAAGGTCTGATAGTTCTTATGAATATGGTTCCAGCATTACATCAGCACTCCGCAGTGCACACGGCAGTAGGAATGTAGAAAGGGCCTCAAAGACAAAAATCTGTCAGGAGATGAAGATGTGACCTAATTCTCTATCTGTTCATTTGTGATGGGGCGAATGGATGTATTAGAGGGTGGAGTTTTTAGAAAGTGGATTTGACTGCCTGGAAGGAGACAAAAGCAAGGCAGCCAGGTCAATTCAGATTTTTGTTATCAAAATTCTGCCAGATGATAAAGTATCCTCCCCACAATTAGAAAGAAAATAGAGAGGAGTTTAGCTGGCTGTATGACTTAGCTTGACTCACCTGTTTTATGCCAGTTTTTCATGGTACCAGTATCTATCTTAATAACACGAGTACATAACAAACTGCAAATTCCAAGTATAAGCACAGAAAAATGTAACTCTTTGGTAATCCATCTTTCTGGGCAGTTTAGTTTGAAAGATTTTTGGTCCAACAGCCTGAAGTCTACCCACACCTTTGTGCTCCAATACAGCCTCACCTACAGCAGTCAAAGGGGTTTGAGTTCCTTTTTGTACAAGTTTTTCTCAGCCATTCTGTTGCTTTCATGTTGTTTCAGGCAGAATGGGGCAAAATACCAGTGAGCTTGAGCCTGTTCCTGAATGGATACTGGTTTTGTTGTACTCAGCTGAATCTGGACATGCTAGAAAGAAACCCTGCTTATTTTTTTTCCTTCAGTAGTGCATAATTTTGACAGTTATTTTTTCATTAGAATATGGGAAGATTCACTGGTTACAATTTTCATCTTCACCTACAAATCTATAATAGCAATGGCAGGTGGTGATAATGAAACAAGAGCTTTCAGGATGTCAGAAAAGGTAGCTCTGGGATAATCAGCATTTTGAAATTGTTTTCCAGTCTGGAGCATGGAATCAAGCTGCTGCTGTTTACCATTGATACAGGCATTTTTGTTGTTGATAAATAAACATAATGTGTATAACCTTTTGCAGCATTTAAATAATGGATATCTCAACTGGTATTTAGTCAAGTGAAGCACCGTGTCTTATCAAATAAATGACATCTTTTAGAGGCCAAATCACTAAAGCCAATTATAACATGAAATCGGTTTTAACAATATATTTAATTCTGCTAAAATAACCTAACAAAAGATAATCTTAAATAAATATATTGAGCTCAAATACAAAATCTTAATGACATTTGTAATACTTTCAAATTTTGGAGTAATTTTTTCTCTTTCTTTTTTCATAATACCTTGCATTTTTGCCACATGCACACCACTACAGATCTCAGCAAATAAAGAATAATGGAATTACAGAACAGAATAAAATTACTCTTTACCAATCTGGAGTGTAGTATAGTGATTAAAGCAAGTGGGCCATGCTACTGGAACAACCTACCACAACTATAAAATTATTCAAAAGCAAAACACTTTTCTTAAGTCTGAGCCTAGAGAGGAAGAGAGCCTTCCTGGATAAAAATAGAGGGGAAAATGTGCTAATAGCTCAGTTAAGATGCTCAATCTGTTTTTGGTAGACAATTAAGTTGAAGAAAACTTGTTCCTGCAAAACTACTTATTTTCTTTTTAGCTTTTCTTTAGCAGTTCCTGCTGTCTTGGGATTTATGTAGAATTTAATTCAGCTTTTCTATTTTTGTATACCATTTTATAAAAACACAAACTGTTGCTTTATTTGTAATTATTTTTTGCTATCCGCTGTTGCGTAATCAACAGTGGATAAATCAACATCTCTAAATTTTCTCTCTCCTGTGTTAGCAGCAGCTGAAACAGTGATAGGTGGAATGAAATATCATATATATTACTGGGTGAAAACTTATGTTAAATTCTGCCACCAATATGCTCAGACCTAACTATAAATAGCTGGTTTCCACAATTACAGTTCTCGTGAAAAACTAACTTTTGCTGATATTTTAGAAATATAAATAAAGTATATTTCCTTACCTCTTTTAGCAGAATGGAAGCCCAGTAATCTTTCAAATTTGAAAAACTGATTGGCTGCTCCATATTTTTCATATTCCAGGACAAAAATTAAGTTCCTTTTCCACCTTTCCCTCGATTCTTCGTTACCTGCATTACAGTACTGTCTAGTGGCAGACTTCACATATTTTTCTAGCTAGGCCTATTGCCAAACATGCAAGAAACCCCCAAACCAGTAACCAAATAAAGTAGCCTTGTGGATTTCAGTGACACTACATGTATATTTACAGTTACATGCTTATCTAATGTATCGGGTAAAAAAGAAATAAAGAAAAGAAAAGGATGACAGCATCAGGATAAGAGTCCGTCTTAAAAATCTGTGGCTGACAAAGGATACTTTAAATTAGGTCTTTAGCAATGACAGCAGCAGCAAAGGCTAATAAAGTCTAAGATCTGAGCAAAGATTTGCCAAGAGCAAGAAGTCCAGGCTAGGGCCCGGGTGGTCTTCATGAAGCTGAAGATTGCCTTTCCAGGAAGCAAATAATTCAATTAGAGAGAAACTGGATGATTCATCTTCATGGAAATACTTTGGTTTATCAGGTTTGGATAAACGAAGGCAATCACAAGAAATATTTTCTGTTCTTATTCTCCAGGCAAGACTGTTGAGTAAAAAATACTTCAGATCAGTTAACTAATTGCTGTTATGGTTCTCCAATGAAGGCCAATTTTGAGATAAGAACGGAAGAAAATCTTCCTCCAAGAAGGAACTTGCAGTAAGAACCTTCCCTGAAAAAGAAGCTCCTGATTCCGATGGAAAGACTGGATCAGCTTACATACAACTGTAAGACATTTTGGATGTGTTAAATGACAAGGAACTTCCCAGCACATCTAAATGAGAGCTGACTGAGCATCGTTTTCTTACAGTCAAGTCAGCTGTTCAACATTTTTGTCTATGCTGAATATGTCACTTGGCTTGTAAGTATCTGAGTATGTCTGGTCCTGGAAACAGTGACTCAGTCTGAGGTCACAGTCACATATTTCTTAAGGCTGTGGAGCATAGATTTAATGTCACAAAACCCCCACCAAAACCATGAGTGCCAAAGTAGTCAGCTTGATACACAACAGACTTTTCAATATCCTTGCCTCAGTTTTTACAGGATCTTTTCTTCTGAGTATCAGGGAAAGGGTGCTAAGACTGTCCAAACTGACAGTCTGCACACTGCTCCAGCATGCATAAGGAAATTTCACAGTTCAGAATAAAAAGTTTCTTTTCTTTTATATTATATTTATCCCCCGTGGGTCCCCTCCCTTATGGAGCAGTCGTCCCTTGTTGCGCTCTGACAAAATCAAGAAACTGAGAAATGTATCACGTATTTTCTGGGTAATATTTACCTTCCTGATAGGCCTTTAAAAATTTCTGAAAATCCATATGCATTCAAAACTGACCATAGAGGATGAAAATGTTGAAGTGCTTTATATTTTTAGAGATTATTGCAGGTTACAGTCTGCTGGAATCATAGTTAAACAGCTTTTAAATTTATCACTTGGATTGTGTAGTTGTCAGATCTTAATAATTGCATCCTCTTTATTGTGATGGATCTCCTATTAGGAAAACTGATAACACTGCAGAAAATGCTTCTGGTGGTTTAATGAATGGTGCTCTTCCATGTGAGTAAATAACAAATTAGTAAACAAACCACAAGCCATATTATATCAACATTATACCTAATTACTTGCAATTGTAAAGGGAAAAATACTTAAAAGTTTCCCAGAGAACAGATACATTTTGCGGACTGACTCTTATTTTAGATAATTTGCTTCACTTTATTCAATAAATTACCTAAATTGTGTAATTCTCATACTTTTTTCATTTGAAACATCACTAACTCTCTGATCATTATCAATTTTTTTGTTACTTCCCTTTTTTTCTGCCTATTCTCCACATTTATTTTCTACATCTTGCATTCTCTGATCTGCACTTAAAACTTTTTTAAAAAAGCTATTGTAATTAAAAAAAAAATCAGTTTGCAGTGATGTTAAAATACATATGAAGTGAGTCTATTCCAGATAATTGAATGCAACACTTGATCTTAATTACAAGTCAGAATTTATGAAAATTTCTAATGCGATATGAAGGAGTTGGGTGAAAATGTACTAATATTTTACTGCTTCAACTAATTTACTAGAATTTTAATTATTACTTTTATCTAGAAGCATTTTAGTAAAGGAATACGTACACTCATAGGCAGTTATTCTATCATGTTGATCAAAGGGTTTGAGATTAAATTTGAGTACTGATAAAATATAAAAATACTGCAAAAAGATCAGAGCATCTAAATAAAAAAGGCTAGAGAAGAATCAGCAGCAATGAGACGCTACTCTACAGTTTTTCTTGGAATAACCACTAAAATAAACAGGACTAATGCTGTGCGTGGTTGCAGGACAGAAGCTTAAGGTGGTGAAAAAGTACCAGCAGTAAAGGGCAAACTGAATACATATGAAATATTGTTGGGAACTCTGTATTAGTCTGAAATGTGTTTTTATTACATCTTCCAAACTATTAGAAGGTTTAACCTCTTGGGAAATTTTCATTAGTTGTACAAAAAAATGCCGTCAGCCAGCTTCTCTTTTCCAGTCAGGGATTCCTCTCAAGAAACTCTGTGTAGCTGCTGGCTTTGATCTTTGTCCCATTATTTCAGTCTCATGCTTCCTCTCAAAGAGTCTGATAATATCCACTTTATGATAAAAATAATTTAACTGCCAAATGAGAACTCCCCTGATAAATGTAGAGTTTCTGGATGTTATTAAAAACATGATAGAATACAGTAAAAATTACAATAAAACACACCCTTTTAACATCTAAAATAAGCAAGAAAAATTGTATTACAAAATAAAGGATTAAAAAGGTGGTCTGGGACAAAAGAGCAATCATGGAAAATATAAGCTAGAGTTACAGTAACATCACCTTTGGAACAGTATCTCAAGATTTTGTATAAATTGGAAATGTGAAAAGGAGTTTTTTAACAGTGAGGAAGTCTGGCATCCAAGATGCTTCTACATCCAAGATACAATAGTTTTCTGTCCTAAATTTCATGATAGGAACCCTAAAAAGGTGATGGTCATGAAGCCCAAACAGCAGACATTTGAGTGTCCCAAATGGAGACTAGACTTTCAAATTAAGACATTTAAGATTCAAATTTTGCAAACTGGAATTAAACTTGCTTACATTTTTAGTATAAAAATCTTATAATAGGGAATCTTATTAATTTTATTTTCTAAGGAACATCAGCATAACCATACGTCCTCATAGGTAAGGCTTGCTCATCTTTACAAGCCTAATTTGTGTCTATAGTATAGTGCCACTGGCCAAGCAAAGTACTTTAGGGTTGTCTTACTGGATCTCTGTGTGGTAGTTTCTTCTGGTTATTGCTCTTGTGCTCTGCTGACACATCCCTGTAATTTGTTTACTTTCCTAACCACTACAAGATATTGCATCAATGGCTTTAAGTTTCTAACATCAACTTTGTAATTTTTTTTTTATAATCAGTGTCCATATCCATGACCACTCGAAGAATAATCTCTTTTGTCATTTTCTGTCTTTGACATCAACATTTTGGACTTTGCTGCATTAAATAGATTCACAGAAGTTAGAGCTGGATAAAATCTTTATTAATGTCCCATTAACTCTCTGCAAATACAAGGCTATCCCCTTTATTTTCTAGTTTTTGTTCAGTCTAAATTAAAACATCCCAAATGAGAAAGTTTTGGCTACTTCCACAACAGTCTTATATACTGTATCTCAATGATACTTTACCTCACTGATACTGAACTCCCAGGTTGTTTTTTTTTTTTACTAATTTTATGCCTTTGCTGCCATATATTATTTTGTGAATAAAATTCTTCTCCTTCTTTGGTATTTCAGTCATTTGCAGACTGTTATGTTAGTGCTCATGTATCAAAAGTTACAAAAATTTTCCCAAAATCTGTGCCCTTAGCCAAACCAGATCTATTTAATGCTTTATAATTTTTGTATTTAATCTCTCAAGCCCAAGGTTTATTTGCTCCACTGTAGTTTTTGTTATTTCTCTGACAATGTTGTTCTCATAATAAAACTTGATATTATTTTTGCATCCCATTTCTATAGAGGTGGTTCAAAGTAAGACAGAGGCCATCCTAGAGTCTAATAAAATTTTCAGTTTGGTTTAAATAAAGGATTTATAAAGCTAAGTGAAACCACTGTTTTATCAGATTGACTGATCAATACAACAACGTAAGGAACAAAAGACAAAACCTAACCGCTACAGCCACTGAGAATTACCACTGAAGAAATTACAAAAGAACTATGGCAGAAGATAGACTACAAAGTTAATATAACCAGATGCTTCCAATGCAAATAGTTATGTTAGATCTGGAGCACAAAGAAACAAAGAAAGAAGTAGACAACAATCCCTAATAAGTATGCTATACACACTAGGATCATATCAATCCCTGATATTAATCTCTACAGTAGGAAAAGCAGACATTTAAATAAAATCACATTGCACACTGGCTATTTGTTGAGGGTTTCCTGAATGCAGAAGGCTGAACCCTGTCATGGCTGTTCTCCTAGGTCCCATATTAATTTATGTGTCCCCTTCCCCATCCTATTCCCATTTCCTCTTCCTTGTTTTCCTTCCCCTTCCCCACAAACATTTTGCTTGTGAGCAAAGAGAGATTCTCTTTGCCCAGGGTAAACTCTGGCTGCACAAAGGGCAAAGCAGAAAATTTATGTCATTATGAAATGGCATGTTTTTAGTGTTCTGACAAAGAAGGCAAGGAAGGAACTGGCACAAATTAGCTAGCTCGGATGATAATAATAATGAAGGTTAACAGACTGGTCTGAAAGTGACAGTTATTTTTGACATGTAGTGGACAGCTGAGAAAAAGCAAATGAGGAAGCAAGTGCAGACCCAGCAATTTGCTACTTTGTGGTGCTTGATTACTACCCCTAGCTTCCTTCCTGCCAGAACAGGGAGGAATCATGCTGCTACTTATGGCAGAGGCTGTTGTTGACAACACCAAATGGAGCAGCCACTTTTGACAGGTCTTGTAACTTCTTCCTGAGAAGTTTTTATACTTCTGCCAGAGATTTTGCATAATCTGAGTAAGTCACTTCTATGCTAGCTACAGAAGGGAAGGAATGGTATTCACCTGTCCAGCATATTGAAGAAAACACGGGATTTTCCCCAAACTGAAGATGACACAAAAAGACAAAGGGCTGGAAGTAGTTAGTTACCAAAAAAGTCACAATCTAGACTTGTGAGGGAATTGTAAGAGAAAGCATCATGGGTTTTTGTAGGACAAATCTTGACTGAAAACTTAACTCCTTTCTTGAGAGACTTATTAAGATACTAGGAGAAATAAAAGCACAAGGACAACATTTTCCTTGAGCCTTTGTTCAAGTCTTTGGAAAGACTGAAGCAAAAAAAAAAAAAAGTTGTTGTCTTGGGAGCAGAACTGCTTCCAATACCACATTTACTGTACTGTACATGTTGCCACAGTAGTGGGGTCAGATAAACAGACGGCTACACAAACCACCCTTGAGCACAGACTTCTATAGCCCAAAACTAACTGAAGAAAGTTGAGCAGGAACAATATCCTCCAGCAGATACCAGTAAATTTCTGACCAGAGAGCAGAGCTGCTCAGCTGCAGGAGACATTGCTGAGAAGAGTTTTACTACCCAAGCACACAAACTGCTTGACTTAAGCTTTTAAATTAGATTACATCTCTTTACACTAGTGCATGGCTAGCATAGTAACGCAGTGCTTTTTAAATGCTTAGGAAAAAATCTGATATATTTGTGAAACTGTATACCGGATCAAAAAAGGGTTTTTTGTCTTTCTTTATGAAAGAAGTAATCTCTTTTAACGTGAAAAGGTTGTTTTATGGTAAAAGGAGTAGACCATTGAATATACATGGTGCAGTGACACATAAAACCTCAGGTTCTAATGTATATTCCCAGTTGTATCAGAGGACTTTAGTATTTGAAAACATATTTTGCTGGCTGGTCCTGTTTCCTTGTAGGCCTCTCAGCCAACTTAACTGAGAAGGAGGGAGCTGGACAGTGTCCACTCATGAGCTGTTAGTAAAGCTGTATGTAAGCTCCAAGCAGTTACACTTGCACATCGACCCTCCCCATGAGCAGAGGCTGAGGGAACTGTGCTTGTTCAGTCCTGGGAAGAGACGGGTAAGTGGAGATGCTATTGCTATCTTCAGCAACCTAATGGGAGCGTCTAGAGCAGATGTCGCCTAACTCTTCTTGGAGGTGCACAGTGATAGGATGAGGGGCCAACAGACACAGGTTGCAACACTGAAAATACTAGGTAACAGAAAAAAAATGTTCACAATGAGAGCAGAGAAATACTGGAACGGTTACCCAGAGAAGCTGTTGAATCTCCACCCTTGTCCTTGACTGGACAAGGCCCTGAGCAAGCTGATCTAACTTGGCTCTGCTTTGAGCAGGCATTTGGCCCAGACGGCTTCCAGAGGTCCCTTCCAACTGAAATTACTTGTGATCCTATGAAAAAGACGGGGCAGCGTGGGAGCCAAAGCAAATAAGACCTGCCAATATTTTGGTGTTAATTATACGTTAAAAAATGAACTCTAGCTTCAGTGTTCACAGCTGGCATTTAGAAAAATGTCTCTATTTGAATGATGAATTTATACGAGCCAAGTTCTGCCCTCAGTTACCCAGGTACCTTCCCATTGACTCCCTTGGACACTGGAACTTGTTTAAGCAGGATATAAATTAGTTCAGTAAACATGGAGTGCCACCGGGCCAATTCATTCATGGGTATTTATATAGTGTCTTTTAATATGTAAATGATTTGGGGCCAGACACTGATACGTTTACTTAGAAGGATTTCAGTGACATTACCATTTAAAGGGAAACTCAGCTCACCATAACCAAGAAAGACTGAAGGTAACTTTGAAAGATTTTTCAAAATAGCAAAAAATACAGGTCAAGAAAGTAGTCTTCTTTTTAACTTCATGGAAAAACCTTAGTTGACAACTAGCGATCGTATTATTCTCAAATTGCTGTTCCTTGTAATATTTGCAATTAGATGTGAGCATTATACAATATCTTTATGTTTATTATATTCTTGTAATTTCTATATGAATATGTGAACATTTGCCTATCCGTAAGTTATACAAAATCTCAAGCAAACTGTAATGTGCAATAACAACTATCCCAGTTAAATGACACAATATTTGCCACATTGAGTTGTTATTGCATGATAATTACTGGAAATTAATGTAACTCATTTAAAATGTTATTCTTTCACTATAAATTACTCTGAGAATGGCTACAGCACATTTCTAATCAACAGACTTCATCTTGAGAAAATTCTACTGAATGTATTACTTGGTCTGAGGCATAACGGCAGGTATGCCTCAAGGACTCATGCCCAAATGGCAGCTGGGGTATTTGGATCTAAGCAGAGACCATGTCCAGGTCTGCTACAGAATGAAAACTCCCTGCATTCAACACAACAAACCCCACAAATCTAAAGGATTTGCCTTTGCCAGTGACCTTTAGCCAAGTCCTGGATATGTCAGAATAAATTATTAAAGGCCAAATGCTCCTATCTGAATAGATAACTCACTTTATTTTTTTTCCTCATTTCAGTAATATATAGATTTCATATCAAATTTATCATGATAATTCCACCAGTGTGTGTAATTCAAAATACAGCAGCAAAGAAATTGGGAGCAAAGAAATTATGGCAGCAAAGAAATTTGGGGAAAATACCTTGACTCTTCCAGTCTCTACCCATGGGGAAACAAAGTAATATGATACTTTCAGCAGAAGGCACTCTTTCTTACTTAAATTATGATGAGTGTTCGCTGTCCTCTGCCAATTAGCATTGGTCTACCTTTTCCCCAGCGAGGCTCAGATGGTTTCCTGGACTTTACTTCATTCCTTTTGAGTGACAGTAAAAAGCAGAAGTAATTCCTAAGTCCAAATACCTGTACTGTCAATGAGCTGCTGTTCAGGATAAGATTTGTAACCTTCAGATTGTACTCCTTCACTTCCCTTTTTCTTCATTTGACAGAGTTAAATACTGAGGTAAACTGCTATTCATAACTCTCAAACCTTAAAATTAAGAACTTCTTTTAAGTACTCTGTGCAAACGTAGGTAGACTTGCTGCATTGTTTTGCTTCTATTTCATATATTAATTTATTTTCCACACAGCTCTTAGGTTTTGTGAAATAAAATTCAAGTTCTGGAAAAGAAGAGCTGTTCAGAAGAAATACTAATTCAGCCAATGACCATAAATGCCTTAAAAATCAAGCTGAAAAAAATCAATGCATCTAGTGGCACAAATTGACAAGTTATGTGAAATGCAAATTTAAAGGATACTAGAAGTTATTTCTGATGTGTCCACTAGCATGCCACAATGATTGTATTTTGTAAACTACTATATGTAAAGTATTCCTGTTTGATCCTTCAGTGAACACGTTAATCAATGATAACTTACATATAATTGGAAACCTCTGGCAGTTACGCTTCAAAACACCTAGGGAGTAACCAATGCCCTATACAACCCAAATACATCCCATAAAAGGGAAGCGGTCAAAACACCAGGCCGCATACTAAATATAAAACATACCAAGTAAACCAGATAATTTTGTACCGTAGAAAGCATTATCAGTTCCTCTCCACCCTCTATTTAGCAGTCACTTTTTCTTATTACCTGACTTTTACAGTCCCAGTTTCAGCAGGGGCACAGTATCTCTCTCTGGGTGTGTGCCTCTGAATGTGGTGACCCAAAGCAAGCCAGTGGGAGCCACAGGTACTTGGGAAATTGCTTAGCGCTTTGCAGGACTGAAATCATTAAAGAGTTCCCAGGCAAGCACTCTGACGGTGTGAAGTACGGGTGATCATCCCTACAGAGTACATCTGCGCTGCCAACAGTGATATGTGGCGTACTTGAAATCAGATTTTGATAATTTTTTGTTGTAGCTGGGTTCTGAATTTCTGCCACATTCTCCCTCTTTACTATAGGAAATGTTTATTCTTTTATAACTGTCAAAGGAAAACAGCAATATTTTGTGGGAAAACAGTGATTTAAACGCCTAAGGGATCCACCTCCCATCAGACTAGAACACAAGGCCCAGTCCTCTTCCATCAATGTCTGTGAAGAAGCCAGTGACCCTGAATTCCTCCCTTTTGGACCAAATTCTAATCAGGTTAGTTTAATCGATTTACTGCTTTTAAAAGGATAGTCAGTGAGTTCTAATTCATTATGTTTTAATGACACTTTTTCATACCTGGATTGGACATACCAAGAGCAAGCCTCCTCTAAAATGGCTTAAATTGAGCAACAGCATTCTAAAATATAAGATCAATGGCTTTAGTTTGGTAACATTTTTGAACAAATGAAAATCTCCAAGCTACTATTAGCTTTTACCTGAAACCATGCACATGCCATTAAAAAAAAAAAGTTGACAGTTGCTCCCATGGCCCACTGATAGTTACTTTCCTTGCCTTATCGTGAAGAAGATTTAGCATCAACCTAATGCCCAGGTTTCTCAATTTAAAGATGAATGGGCCTGCAGATGCCAAATGCTTAATCCCTACAGGTGAGGTGTCCATATTGCCCAGCAGTAATTCTTCCAGGTTAACTACATGGTGTTAATGGGTTCTCAAGAGAATCCTGTTTTCCTAGATCAGGAGTCAGTGATCAACATTAAAATGTTATTTAGGGTCTTGTCCACAACAGCAGAAAGAGCGAAGCAAGAATTTTAAATCAGCAACCTGAGAAGCTCTTTTGAGGCACATTTTATTACCCATATATTCTGAAAAATACTCTGCTCAAGTTTTCCTTGAACTTCAGGGGATTACGGATAAATCATGAGAAGAACACAAATGTTGCTTTAGCTTTTTCAAAGAATGAAAACATAAATGAAAAGTTCTGTCACTGGGGGAGGAGAGGAAGGGGAAGGGATGACTAAGCCCTGCAGTTCTGGCACATTAAGGGGAGGGGAGGACTGTCCTGAAGCAGGAAAACAATAACCTAAAAAATAATAAGAAAAAAAAAAGTTATTAAAGCAGGCAGAAAAATTCTTCTTTATTTGACTGTTAGTTTAGTTCATAACCAGATTTTTTTTTCTACTTAATACTGATTTTTAATAAGAACTGTGTGGTTGATGGATTTAGAATAACAGTAATATTTCAGTGGGTCTTCTTCTAATTCCAAAAAGAGTTCCACGGCATGTACTGGGCAGAATGTCACCAGAAAGGACTTCAGTAGTTTCAGCTGTTAGCTCAAGGTCCAGGCATGGCAGCCTCTCATAATAAAATATACACTACCATCCTTTTTTGCAGAAAGTTCGGCAATAAGGAACATCTTCAAAAAGAAACATTCAGCTGCTAGGATGACAAGAGTTAGTTAAGAAACTAGACAGAGCACTCTAACAGAGACTAATATACAAAAAAATGGATGATGTACAAAGAATAAACAGACCTGTTTTCTTCAGAAAAGCTTTTCTAATTAAAAGTAAACAAACTTGCATTTGATAAAGCAGACCAATTTCTTTAACAGCTATATTTATTATCACCCTCACTTCATGCTTGCAATAGAAAACTCAGTAGAAAGGGGTTCAGATGTCATCTCCAAGGAGACTAATTCCATAATGAGCTGATGGGTTTCAGGAAGATATCATTACTTTTCCTTCCTGTTGCCATGGGCTTTGGATGGTGCCCATATTGAATTATAAAAAAAACACAACGGTGATACTTATTGCTGAAAATTTTCGTATTATTTGATTAACTACTGGAATAAAGAACTGTACTGTTAACAGTTTTCTGCCAATCAGATAGTATATCCAGTGTGAGGAAGGAGGAACTATTTTAAGTGCTCTAAAGTGAAACATTATTTTCTATCTGGATCATGATTTGAATTGACAGTATTATGTTAGTGGTTTGGCTGACACTCTTTGTTAGCCAATTCCTCCAGATTTAAGAGAAGCTTTTGAAGTAGTTGTGGAAGTGCTTTTGCTGGCTTCTCCTGAATGATTATACCAAAATGTGAAGTTTTAACAAAAAACTGAAAGTCTATTATGCACAAAAATTAAATGTATATATTTGATTATGTGAAACTTATAGAGGGGTTTTTTTCTGAAAAGTTAAAAGTAAGCCTTTTGGCAAATGGAATCTTTTCTATCAAAATGCAGGTCATCATTTTCACCTTATGTAAAATTGTGTCCTACATTGGTCTATTTTATCCTGAGTTAGGTTGTTATAACTATTTCAATTATCTCTTCAAGTAGTCCTCACCACTACTATCACAAACTGCATTGCTCCACATCTGGTCTGCTCTGCTTAGAGAACTACGTGTTCTCTTCCCTTCTCTGATCCCCTTCATGCTATGTCCCACCCCATTTATTTAAATGTAGACATATTCAAAACTTGGCATTTGCTAAGGGTTATCGACAGTGAATGTGCTGCATGCAGAAGTCCTTTGCTTCTGAACAGCCATGACGCAAGATCCTGGTGTTTCATGCCTTTGAGAAGAGGCACATCTTCTCTCTTTCATGTATGTCCTAGCACATTACAGCTAATGGAGCAAACACAGAAATCCTTTCCCTGAGGCAAGTTCCTTGTCAAAGCGCTCAGCATGAATTACCAAACACCAAAGACAAAATACCTTTCTCAGTGCACCAGTGTATTTCCGTATGCACTGCATGAGAAGCTGGACCAGATTTTTACCTAGCAGTCACCACAGAACCATGATACGTGTTGAATATTTGAGTCTGACCTGCAATACATCAAACATTTCTCTGAGACCATGTAAGCCATCAGAGTCTAGCCAAGAGAAATAGCTGCTTTCAGCTGTCTTCAGCCTGTTATCTATCCAGTAAGAGTCCCGACATCAGATAGCCTATGAGAAAGCCAAGTAACCATACTGCAGAAAGTCTCTAACGGGGTAGGTACAAAGTGCTTTAAAATAATTAGGTCTCCCATTAGTGCTTGTTGAATAGGATTTGAAAACTTCTGTGCTACCTCCATGTTTTGTAAGTAATGACAGGACAGAACACAGATATATCCAAGACTCCAATGCCCTTAATTCCTCTGGCTGCTTAGTTTTTTTTCTAATGCTATAACACATTCAGAGTATTGCTCAAGCAAGAAAACGGAGCAGTAAAAACGGCAACATTTTTTTCCTCACTGCATATTTTAATCCCTTATCTGTAAATCAAAATTTAGTACTTCTCCCTCCCTTTCTGATTTGCTTGACTATTTCCTATCTTATAACTGCTTCTGATCCTCATTTTTCCACTTGGCAATGGAACACATTCAGAAATAAATATTAATGTCCTTGAACTTACCACGGCCATATATTAAAGCAAAAGAAAAAAAAGTCCAAGAAATATACTAGTAGAAAATTAACATAAGGTCACAAATTTGGTGCTGTCTTGCACCTTTAGAGATAGTAAGATTTTCTTAGACATAAAATGAAATTAAACTGCACACTTGAGGTTAACTTATTTTAAGCTTTCTTTTAAAAACCGTGTAAGTGCTGTAAGATATTATTACAGCAAGGTTTATAAAATGTTTTTTTCAACAAACATTCATTTGTAAATAACACTTAAATTTGTGCCATGATATATACATCATGATAACTAAATAATTACTACGGATATTACTACTTTGCTTTGCTTTGGAGCTGGGGTTGTAAAAGAAAAGTCTATGCAAAGAGATCTAGAGGCTTGGCTGCATGCTACATAGGTAGTCTTTCCCCTACTTCATCACCATCTTGTGAAAATGGAGGTTGCTTCTGCAGCGTTAAATCAGAGTTAAGGAGGCCAAAGCTTCATGCTCCAGAGAACGGCTCTTGTCCAGACTTCCTTTTAACAGGCTTGTGTGCCCCTGTTAGCCCTCCCTTCTGAATTCATGCCTATCTTGAAAGCCAGGCCACTAAAGGAAGGCCATGGCATTTCCAATGTCTCAGCTCTTTTTTCTCTGCCAACTTGTGGACCTCTTTTGACCTTATTAACATTCTGGCCAGAATCCCTTTCCCTCCCACCCAAAAAAGATAAGGTGCGTGGAACCTGAAAGTACATGAATATGTAACATCCAATCCTTCTTCAGGTGTCCTCTCCATACGCTGCCAGTCACAGTAGATTTGAATCACTGTTGAATGGGTATTGAAATACTGTTCTGCCAAACTAAGAAGCTGACCTAGAAGCTAGATCTAATTAATACTGTTTTGTATAGTATGAATAGAGATCCTTCAAGAACAGGAATATGTCAGAGACATGCTAACTATATGTCCACTGCTGCTGTCATCAATTTAATCCAAATTCTTGGAGAAGGAAGAAGTGATACTGCCCTATATCCCTTTTCTATATCCTGACTAATCCACTTATATAATGACTGAGAAATAATCTTTCTACAGTTGTCATAACAATAGGAGATAAAACATAATAATAAGAAATACAAATCTAGGCTGTTTTAGAAACTTCTCTTATTCATATTGTAAATTAACTGTTGATTAACCTGAAATGTATATTTATATTCTCCTTTATGAATAGGCAGACTTAGAAAGATAAATCACAAATAAATTGCTAAGACTAATATGATAGTCAGAGCCTGCCTTATCAAAAGGATTCTAGGGGACGTTAGCTTTTTGAAAAAGACCAGCTGCCACCATAGCTAGCAAATTCCTCTAACGTTGCAGATGTCATGAGTCTTACAAAAGCTGTTGAAAAATAGATAAATGAAATAAAAAAGAATCCACTATGTTTTCAAATGGATCCAGGCTATATCCTTGCCAAGTTAAGTTCCCATGACAGAACTTCATCTTTTACTGGTGAGTACAAATTAACGAGACCTTTCATACATTTTTAAACTATATCATGTGCAAAAGCAGATTTATTGTCTGCAGGGATATAATGTGCTGCAGCTGCTCAGTGATATTCTCACAGAAGACAGAAATTTGTCTAGACCCTTTAAATAGCGTAAATATGCAGAAATGCATTGTACTGGCACTCACATGAGATCAAGATGCTGGTCAGGATCTAGTTTAAACATTTAGCTCCCATGATATCTTCCTGGAATTAATCATTCTACATCTCAAAGAGAAAGGTTTTTCAAGGACCATTTAAATCCTTTATCCCCTGTATAATAAGAGGGCCTGGGTGATAAATTTTCTTGTCCTGTTTATGAACTGCATCTGATATCACTGGCAGAACACTGCTGGAGAAAGGAAGAAACTTCATGTATCTCTCTATCTTGTTCATAGAGTACCAATTAGTAATGCTGTAAGTTATATCTTAATCATGTGCTGTTTAAAAGGAAAGAGTATTTCTCCAGTGTAATGTATTTTCCCCCAGTTCAGAAGAATCTGATAATGGCAGCTTATCTTTGGCAGTTTTGGGCTAAAGAAAAGGTTAAATATATCTCATTGAACTAGATCTCTCTGAGCCTATTCATGCATGTGCGCTGTTCCCTGCTGACTTGGTCCTCTATGTCATTATCCTTGCCTACAAAAAGCAGGAAAATGTTGTTTAACACTCATTGGTCACTCTCAAGTTTTATGCCATTTGCTAAATCCTTGTTCTCAGGACACTGAGGTACTTTAAAGGAAGAGCTGGAAAGGATTCACAGGAACTAATTTCACAGGAGTAATTTTCTGATGGTGCATCCCATGATCATTATTGTGCAGAGGACACTCAAACAGTACAAATGCAGTGCATCTTTCCAATTTTTGCTTTTTTGATTAAGAGCATACTTTAATTCTGGACGTACACTGGCAGGTACTATCTTCAGTGTAAGGACAGCCTGTCTTGGATGGGTTAAAATGAAGTTACTAGTCTTACTGCTTTTGAATCCTTTGCCTCTGCTTAGGAAGAAGTGTGGTAGTCATTGAAAGGCTATTGTTAAGACTGTATTGTAGGGAAAACATACTAGAATGAAAAAAACCCCTTTAAAATCTTATTCTCCTTCCTGGAAAATACACCACAGAAAGGGAATAAAAAATGTTTCTTTTTTTAGCACCAATCACAGCAGAACATGAAGGGAAAAAAACTGGTATCAGTAGTTAATACCTTGCTACATCTCTAAGGGATGAGAAAGGGAATGAAGGATGAAAATTGTGTTGCTTTAACAAAACTCAGCTATGCCTCCAAGTCAGCAGCTGAACAATAGCAGAAGACTTATATTAGAAGAGAAGAACTAGAAAATGCAAGAAATAGTCAAGAAAAGCAAGACTGGACAGAAAAAGTTGTATTCAGGAATGGATGCTGGATATGATACAGAAGAAGTATCTCACTGAAGAACAGTGATTGACAATGCATAAGTGCATTGGCCTATCCAACCCTGTCCCGAAGCCTACTGAGAACACAGATGACGAAAGCCTTTTCATTCTTCTAGCTGCACAGGACAGACAGACCTTCTCCATGTTAAGAATCACAACAAGAACAGCTATGGTCCCCCCTACAAATTGTGGTCCACAGTTGTACAAATATGCATTCATCCTGCACATTGACTATTTCTATGTTACTTTAGTCTTCCAGTCTACTATGTTGTTATACATCAAAGCTATAGTTTTATTACTCTTTAGAATTGCATTTAACTGAAAAATGCCATTAAGTTGCAGATCTCCCTAATAATGTATTTTACTAACAAAATCAAAGTAGATACCATAGTGTGTAATAATTTCATACACATTAGCCATTCACAACATAAAAACTGGTTTCCAAATAAAGCACAGTGTTTACTTGGTCATGACCCCAAAGTCCAAGAGGACATATGAAGAAACAGCTTTGCAGCCTATTGAGAGCATTCTGAAAGACTCTCTATATCTGGTCCCCATCCATCACCTCTGTGTAAACATCTTTCTGATGTGCAAACACTATGAACATCTACCATATGAAATGAGTATCACTCTGTAATTTGGATACAAGTAACATCTTTCAGCATACTAATAGCAACAATTTGTGTGAAACAGAGAAGCATGAGACCAGGTGGATCTTTTAGGATAAGGTCTGGAATTATAGCACCATTAACATCTCTATCAGGCAAGAGTTTCATTTTTCATTGCGTGGAGCAGGGTGAAATTTCAAAATGTCATGGTACAATGGACCTTTTCAGATATTTATTAATGTTAATGGATCAATCATACCTAATCAAATGGTACTTGCAGTGTCTTTTGCCCAGTGGGGAGAGGGCAAATATTAGCTATGTATGACTATATAATTTAGGGACTAAAAACTGTAATTCATCTTTTTTACTCCAAGTTTTATATCCGGTGCAGACATATTTTGACTTAGAGTACCTGCCCTTACTAAAACACCTCCAGTCATTGATTTACCAACATTAAAATGGCTGACTATAGGCTGATGCAACTGGAAAAGAAGCAGGTTTCCAGATGGCAATGGCTAAACACTTTTCACACCTAAGAAGACACAAAATGCACTCCTATTACAGCCCAAGCTACAGCTTCTTCTAGGTTGCCAGGCCTACATTCTATGTTCAGCCTTCTATGTTCTGAAGTGTCAAAAAAATAGCCCTGTCCCACCAGCTGAAGCCACTTCAGAAAAATATCCTGTAGGAATAATGCTTGGTCTCACTTCCATTCTCTTCTTGATGCATGAAGGTTCTGGTGATCTTCCATGCTTTCCAAAGTCATTAGTCATCATGATTGCTAATCTATTCAGAGCAACCTATTCATATGAATTGCGCTGTTAATCACCAATGTGCTCACCTGCTGTTTAACATCATTTTGAAATAATGTTTCGAAATCTGTTTTGAAATAATTTGAAAATATTGCTAGCTAGGGGGAAAAGAATGAAGGAATCAGTGGAGTTTGATTGTAATTTCAGGAATTTTATTCAGTAGATATCTCAATATTCACCGTGGCAAAATCCCTTCATGTGTCAATATCTGTCCAGAATATTATGTAATTGTTCTTAAAGGCACTCTTCAAGAGGTATCAGCTTCCTAACATCATCATTTCTAATGAGAGAGGGAGAAATGCATGCAAAAGTTGAAACTTGGTAAAATTAGTTCATCTGAAAAAAAAAGTAATCTCGCTGGATATCCCCTAAATAAACTATTGCTGATTTTAAGTGTGAGTTTATGTATGTGTGAAAATGGTTTTTATAATATGAAACTTGAACTATCTTTAATAATGGAAAAAGTAATGTCCCATACCAGGATCTTATCACTAGCTATCACTTTATCACTATCACCTTGTCATTAACTTCAAAAATATGTAAACAGGATTTTGTGGCCAGAAAAGATACCTTTAAAAAAAAAAAAAATTTGGCTGTTGAATAATAAGTGGAAAGTGAAAAAACTACCTTTAATAGTTAAAATATACTTGAAACGTATTTTTCCACATACCATAAAAATGCAAAAAAGATGATCCAGCTATCTAGGTATACAGTATCTGTCAGTAACTAGCTTACAGAAAAAATAGAGTTAAAAATAATCTTCTCTCAGGGGTGTAAATAGCAATTAATTATATAGTAATTTTGAGATTTTCCCCCTTTTGATCCTATTCATTATTCATTGTCCTGTAAATTGTTCTTTCTAATTTTCCCTATAGTAATTATTATTCAGTTTATTATTGTATTTTCTTTTTTTGTCCATGTTCACACTTAACTCAGCTTTTCTCTTTTAACTGCTTCCAACTGTCTATGTATTTCTTCAAACCTTTTTTGGTCATTTTGCTCATTCTTTCAAGCTCACATTCCCCCACCGGATAAGTGTATCAGTTCCCATTGCAAACTTCCCCACAGCCCTGCCAGCACTCTTCAAACCATTTTTGGAAGCATCAGCTCCACAGACATGCGAATAATTTTGCCTTTGAGTACACATAGTCTTTAACCAACAACACTGACAATTTGTGACAAATATAGAAGCTAGAATGGCAGCCATGAAATACATTTCGCATAGTCCACTCCAGAGTCATCAAATGGCAGTATTAACAACTCGGTATTAACAGCTTCTGTCAGCTTTGAAGGATTTCAGATCCAAAAAGAACAGGCTCTGTATGATGCTCCTAATTCAGCTTATCTAGCTGCAAGAAAATATGAATGTGTATGTATGACCTGAAATGAGTTCACTCTTCCTTGCTACTCAAAAAACCAATATCCTCATCAGTGTAGACATAATATCACCATATATTACCATACTACACAACTAACAACACTGAGATTTTAAAAGGATGCAGTACTAAACTGTACCAGAATTATTAGGCACTGATATTACTGTAGCATCATGGTCACCACAACATGAATCTTGTTCTTGGTTCTGTACAGTACTCCCTGGTCCAATACTGTTCACCTGCTTTTGCTCCCTTGACCTCCTAATGCAATATCTCCTGAAAGCTGGGGAGATGCTACCTCCATAGTTACCCTACAGAGGGGATGTAAAATGCCTGAAACATATCATTCACCATAGCCTGCAGTGTTCCTCCCTCTCCCTCACAAATGCTGAAGCAGATAATAGCTGTGAGCTGGTGTCATAAAGCCCCAGAAGAGAGTGAAAAACAGCTAGGAGCCCATATCCCAGGAAAGGAGTCTGGGAGGAGAGTAATATGACAGCATACAAACATCACTAACTTCAGCCTTCACCATATGGTAAAGTTTCCCCATCATCCTAGTCCACTGAGATCAGACTGGCTGGACAGTAGGAGAGGGAGAGAGAGAAAAATTCCACCTCCGGCCCCTGAAGCCTTGTTGACTCTCTGTCCAAAGATTTAATAGAACTGTGATAACTTAAGGCTACCATGATTCATTTTTGTTACCATCTTTATCAAGACAGCATCAAGTTATATAGTTCATTACTAATCCGATGATGCTCTTCTAAGATACTAATGCTAATCTACTGTGCTGTGCTCCATGAGCCATTTTCCACAATTATGTATCGTATCAGAATATCTTGCTACAAGTGCTAAGCATTAAAAAGGGAATGGAAACAGGAATAACACTCTAACATTAAGGAAAGTTGGTACATTATTTGTAACATAACAAATGTTAACACTAAGCAACACTCTTTTACTTTTGTAAGTAGAAGCAATGTCAATGCCTAAGCAATGGAATAGATGGAGGTTTTATTAAGGATGTTTTGTTGGACTTCATGTTGATTCCTATTGCCACTGCTCCTCTCTCTCGAAATCTTTTTTTGCTTATCTTTATGTCTATTTTTACTTTTCACTCTTATTTCTCAGATGTTCAGCGTACCACCGTTCTTCCTACAGCTTCTAGAGTGACAGCAAAAGTAAAGCTATTTGGGTTGCGCTCCTGTACAACAGCACTTTCTCTTTGGCAAAGAGATGGCAATAAAGAAAGGCTCTCATCAGCGTCACAGCACTGCTACCATGCAATCAAGTGCACCTTTAAAAGTCTGAGGTGGGTTATCTCACACAAGAGAAAAAAACACATGCCCCACTGTATACCTGGCAGTATTTACGCTCATTTCACTGCTTCTTGGTTAATTTTTTCCTGGTGAAATTCTACACCCCTGAAAGAAAGAGAATGGTATGATATCTCCCATGAAAACAACAAAAAAATTGCTCTCTTCTTCCTTTCTAATGAACATTTTTTAGGAAGCTTGGAGTTTTATTGAACTTTTTTTTCTTTTCTTGTATGCCCCTACAACTATGCAATAGTGATTTATGATTTCTTTTCTTGCCAGTCCAGTCTCTAAGGAACAATGCCTTTCAAACTGCTCATTTTCAAAACTTTACTGTTTTCTATCAGTGCAAGGAAGTCTAAAATGTAACCTTGCAATGTGAATCCATCAAAATTACTGCCACCTCAAATAAAAGGAAATGACAGAACATACAGAGTACTTATAAAATAATTTCAGGTATATTTCTGGAGTCATCTGGGAAAAATGGCACTACGGTATCTAAAAATACCAATTTTTAGCCTGAGGCAGACTACCTATTGCAAATGAGAGACTTACTTTGAGAATGATTTTGAATTTTTACAGTAACTTTATTGAATAATTCTGAGTCTTATTTGAAGAAAAACGGAGGGAAAAACAGGAAGGAATAACATAAACAGTCCAACTGAGTAGAAGAAATCCTAAGATGAGAAAAGGAAATGTGCACCATCTGGAAGAGAAGTTTCTAAACATAGATTATTAGGTTATATGGTTCATGATTAAGATCTGGCAAAAGCCTTCTTTTCTCTGGCAGAACAGACAGTATCTTGACTCTTGAATAATATTCATGATACTGCTGCAGAACAGAGAAGAATATTAGCTTCTAGGGATATGAAGTTCTGGATCCCCTGGGAAGAGGCTAATCTCCTGTTTGAGTTGAATACATTTCACAGATGAAGAGGAGGAAGAAGAGAGAAAAAGATCTTGCCTATTTACCCTGGATGTTATCAGTTGAGGAAAGCAGTTTGGCATAGCTCCTTACAGTGGGCTGACATCTCCGGACTAGCAAATATCAGTAATAGTTTTATTTCTTTGCTTGAAAGGACCTGATTATCTGAGTCTGTCCCATAAATTATTTGAATTTGTAATTAATCAATACCTGTAGTCCAAACTGGAGCAATGAAAAGACTGCTTGAAACGTATTAAAAATATATATAAACTTAGAACTAATTTTTATAGTTGTGTTCGGTAGGCAGCTGTCCCTTATTAGTGAAATTATGCAAGACAATCTTGAAAAATCTTCTGGGTATCACAGGGGATTTGAGAGCGACAACACCTGACAAATCTTTTTCCCAGGCACTACACCAGAATTTCCTCTATGTGAGGAAAAAAGGAGACCAGAATGAGGAATAGGTAATATCACTCAGAATAATGTATGAAAGACGAAAGTCTTTTATAATTGCTTATCTTTTCATTTTTATCCAAGAAGAAACCTTTTCCGTTATGGCTATGCAGCACAATTCAGCACACAGTACATCGGTGACTAGCAGCATCATGGTCACACCAGAGTGGGGATGTGCCTTGTCCAACATACACAACTTCTTCGCAGAACAAATTAAAGCAAGCAGAGTGCACTAATGCAGCTATATTGCTTCTTGCTAGGTAAGTTGCCACTGTCTCTTGTAAATACCCTAGAGGTTAAGGCTTCACAAAGCCATCTACATCGGGACTGCAGCTCCCTTTAAGATTATGTTCCATGTTTAACTATTACCTTGATTAATCAAGAGACAGAAGTATCAAACTTAGGAAAATGCACATATTTTGCTATCTAATTCTTTTATTTTTATAGATATTTTTGCAATAATTATGTCAATTATTTTTTGAGATAATTCTCAATTCACAAATTTAAAGTATCAAAGATAAGATAGTCTTGCTATGTTTTACGGTCTCATCCTCAGATTCTAAATACGTTACTTATGTGGTAATATTTTCAGTTAAATGAATATCTTGCCTTCCTTAATCAGTCTCTGTGTGCACAATAGAATATGAGCATAAAGTGGATAAAAAAGGTGCATGTGGGATAGTTTATTCACCTTGGAGACATTTGGACAAGATCTCTTTTAATACTTAACTATTTTCTTAGATTTCTCAGAGGCTGCAGGATATTCAGGGTCACCTTGCCTTTACGAGAACAAGCAGGCTAGAATCCCCTCAGGTCAGGAACTATCGTGAATGAAGAATCTCTTTCTAAAACTGATGTGAAAAAGATAAACCACAACTAATGCAACAGTATGGTAGTCTAAAGTTTCCAGCATGCAGGCTGCATGCAGGCATTTTCAGATCGTGCGTCTGATTAAGAATCAGAGGAATTAGTTCCATGAATTATAAGATGGTTGGATAGAGTAGATAGCATAACTGTTAAATAAAATTTGACAAAAATAATTTAGGAAGATTTCATGAGGAGATTGGTCTCTGTTGGTCTGTTAAGAATGTCAGCAATGTTTTCTTCAGCCAGAGTATGGAAGCTTTTTCCCTCTCGAGAAGAAATGTTGGAGGTTTCTGATTTACTGCAGACCAGCTGGGTACAGGAGGCACCTTCCTCTGGAAGACTGCAGAAAGCCACTTTTCACTGTAGGCCTTGGGCAGCTGATTTAGCAGGGAAGTGAAGAGAATGAAGGTAAAATGAGCTAAAATAGCTAGGAAAGTGGTTTCTAGTATTTGAATGCAGAAATACACATGCTGCAGCTGTGGCATTACAGAGGCAATTAAATGGGTGTTCCATAATCTTCGCTTGACTCACAAGCCGAATGGGACGTACCATTTTAAAATTCTGCCTTCATGCACTACATACGTGAATAAGTGCTGTATAATAATGTTCTATCTCCAGATTAGTGGATACAACATGACTAAGCGTGCTATTTTAATCACCTTTGCAATGATGATTACTCTACTGTAAGATACTTCTGAGAATCTTTAATCTAAGACTAGTCATTCATCTCCATTTCTTCCTTGTCACAATCCACCTAGATGCTGTCTAATGTGACCTTTCTGCTCTTATTTCACCGTGCTGTTTGCCAGAAGATTATTTTTAATCTGTATGTTCCTTCATAACAAATATTCCTTATCTCTCTCTTTATATAGACTGAAAAAGAGAGTGGTTATCTTGATGTCTATGATAATCTGTTTAAAGTAGTACAGTGAAAGGACTGCACAGGAAATACTTTTATGTCATTTAATTCTGCCTTTTCTATCATCTGCTCCACCTTTGTCTTTAAAAAGGGAGAGAAGAAGCAGACACAGGGTATTTTTTGTGGAAGGCCAGGAATATTGGATAAAGCTGCTCTATTTGTTAAAGGATTGTCAGTGGGATACTACCTCTGCAAAGCCATTCACTGAGGAAATAACCTTTATATTCCTTTTATGCTACCAAATTTGTATACTGATAAATAACAATGATCTTTAGCTATTGTCTGAGGATATGAAGCTCATATATGAAAAAAGTTGCAAAACCTGCGTTCATTTGGTGCCAGTTAGTTTGCTACATCTCCACTGCTTCATTTTTACTTAATATAATAAAATAATGATGATCACAAACTGGTGATCTCAGAGGGCCTCAGGTAAGCCAGCAACATCCCTGTATAAGAATTATGTTAAAGGGGCTTACCCAAAATTCAAATGGAGGGCTGTGTGTTATCTTCTGTTCTTTACAGAAAGTGTAGAAGAGGTGATGGACCAAAACCTCCTATATATCTGAGAGCTCCCATTCTGCTATGCTCCAACAGATGGCAGGGCTTCCAGGAATTTCTAGGGTAAGGTATGGTTGTCCCTCTGCGTGAAAAAAAGGCAGAAGAACAAGCCATCATAAAACATAAGGGATATCCTTGTGTTTATTTTGTTAAATGAATTTACATAGTTAGAGAAGGTGAAAGCTATAATTACTCTTTTTGGTTGCTAGATAGTGTTGCTGATTTTTTAAGCACATCTCTACAAAGGGCAAAATATAAAAGTTCATCTTGTTCTAAAGATAGTGTTTGTTGTTAGAGCATTACCTGTTCTAAGTGGTGAAATAGCTCTGGAAAAATAACATGCATTTAATTGTGTCTATTGGATATTCAAGACAATAATTTATTTACTGGGAACAGCTTCATAGTTTTGTGTAAGGTTGCCAGAAGGAGCATCTGCTAACTATTTGAAATAAAAACCAGGCAATTAAAATACACAGATAGGAGAGGGATAGTAGTTTGTGGAAACTCTGGCCATACTCTGCCCTCAGTTACCTTCCTGCTGTTCCTGAATAACTCTCCAGAAAGTTAATAGTTACTTTGAAATGAGAGTATATAACTGAAGGCAGTATTTGCTATATGTTTTGGAAACATAGTGTTAATTTCTACCTGAGACTATAGAAGTGAATGAAAAATGGAGGTTAAAATATACCAATTTCAGTAAACCTGACTGATATTATTTAAGACACCATTTTACAGTAGCCCTAGAAATGCTACTTGAAAAGAGTCTTTAAGATCATTGGCAATTAAGATGTATGAATAAATGCTTCCGATGTAGCAAACTTACAGAATATTGGATTGGGTTGAATGAACTCCGTAGAACACTTGAAGCTTGCTGTAAAACATATGTCATTTCCTCTGGTTAGACTAGTACATGCTTGTTTTTAGTTACCACAGAGCGGGAAGAGCCATAGTGGAAATCACACTTTTTGCAATTCTTATATGTTTCAAGTCTACAAAGAATTTAAGCATATTCTGAATTTTGAATTAGTCCCACTGATGTCTCTTTTATAAAGTGAATTACTTATGGTTAAAGTACATGATATTAAATGCCATTCTGGATGTGACCCTAATGACATCAGGGGTAAGAGTCTATACTAATGAACATATTCTCATGGATAACTTTCTTTTTAAATTATCCTAACCCCTGCATAACTGTGGAGTATGTAATCAATAGATTTTGTTTGTTTCTGTCTCTTCCACAAATTATTAGAGGTAAAGGGCAGGTCAACCAAAATGTAATTAAGTATTTCATTCCATTAGGGAGTATGTGAATTAGGTGAGCAGGCCAAAAGTGACCAGCTTAATTCAGCATTATGTATCGGCAAAACAGAACAGCTGCCTTGGGGTATTAGTGGCTCAGAGCTTTAATTTTTAATCACTACATATAATTACTCGTATGTCAGAAATACACTTTTGATTTAGTTATAGAACTTAGAGTAAGAGAAACATATATACCTCTTAACCCTATCCTAGAATCAAGTATTAGTTCAAGGGCAAGTTCCTTTAGTGCTATCAGAGAGGGAAACTGTGAATGCAAAAATGAGCATATAGTTGTATCCAGACATTTTGGGATAATATTCAGTGTTGATTATATGAACTCAGACACTAAGGAACACTAAATGCCTTTCCTTAACCACAGCATAAAATACCAACGAATTGCAAATGACCTTTTCTACCCTCCTTCCTCTCCCCAGTTTTCAAAATCTAAATACTCGAGTCATAAAGTCACTTCACATAAAGTATGTCAAAGCACATTTGAAATGGCCAGTTAATGAGACATATATCTACCTGAGTAGAATTTCCAGAAATATTTACTTGGAAAAATGCTGACTCTAGTGTGGCTGTGTTTGGACTAATTTTGAGTATAATTTTGTGTGCCTCTTCAGACAAAGGAGTCAAATAGCAGAATAGCTCAAAGAAAAGGACCTTTTAAAATGACTATCAGAGAATAAGAACACAGCAAATTTGAATGTGTAAATGTGACTAGTCATAAAAATCTATAAGTTTCTTTTAACCAGTCCTGGAACAGAAAAATATGATATGAGTCATATATCCAATCAAAGCTCTTTAAAACAGCTTAGATGTTGAATTTCAAATATTTGCAGTTGTGAACAATATATACACTAAAACTTACTCAGATAAATTATCTCATGAATACATTTGAGAAAATTATAAGATGTTCATGACAAAAATCACATGCAGAAACAGAGCTAAAACTAATTAAAACCATTATTCACCATGAATTATTCGAAACATCTAGTCATCACCAATATCAGATACCAAGCTTGTGAAGGAAGAGTAAAAATACTTTAAAGCAAGAATAGTATCATTCATAGTAGCCAACGTTCACACCCTTCCTCATGATTATATTATTTACATATATTTTTAGGTATGACAGAATACAATCAGTCATTTTTACATAGTCTTCCTTTTTTATTAAATTTTTTTTTGAAAGAGCTCAGCATTGTTACAACTGCTGGAAGCATGCTGCATGACTTACAGTACAAAGAGAAGAAAATTGACTTTGTGCCAATGAGTTTATTGTAAGAATGTTTTTGCTTTAACTTTCTGGCAATTTCTTGTAAAAAGAAAAAAGACAGTGATTGATTATTTGCATATAATAAATATGCACTATATATTCGGATAAACAATAGGGTCACAGACTTCTACGCAAACAGATCATGAAGCAGCAAAAGAAAAACTTAATTTGTTGAATTTCATAGTGTGCAGAAAAATTACTTGTAACCTTTAAAACTGTTAATTTAGCATGAAGCCTTAAATCATAACATAAGCCCAAGCAGATACGCTCCATCAACCCAACAGTATGGCTTTAGCCATACAATCAGTGAAGTGGTCTGGGCATGGATCACTTAACCTCCACTAAAACTGTTTCCTATTGCTAGGTACTCACTAGAGACAGAAAGAAACCTGTGAGAAAAGCGACCTTTAAACTGGAGATGTGTTAATATTTCCACACCTAATCAATAACAAATGGCTAATGTGATAGTGCTTTGAGAAGGAGCTGTGAATTCCCCCAAAAGAGATCTATTTAAGATGTGCTCCAGAGGAAGGGGGAAGGTTGCTCCAAGAGCCAGGACCTTGGTTTGAACTTTGACAATGATGGCCCACAGTAGGGCTTTTGAATGTTTTCTCTCTCTACCCAAGAAACTGTGAGGAGATCGCTCTCCGTCAAGTCTACAGAACACAGTTACACAGAACTGCAAGGTGGAACAGCTGGATTAGTAGGCATTACAAGCAATCTGAGTAATATTTACTTCAGTGCTTGCAATTTTTAAATTCACGTAATTCAAGTAGATGACTCTGAGGATGGCCTTAGAGACCCAGTAATGCAGGAAGAAGAGGCATGATATCAGGTATCTTATACAGGCAGAACCTTTTTGGAGTAAAAGGTGAAGAGAGAGAGAGAGAGACAGAGAAGGCAGTGCAAGGCACTGCGAAGACAAGACTTATTAATGGACTAAATTATTAAAATGTATGTTAATAGTTGTGAAATGGGAAAACTGATTATTTCTATAATTCAGTGCTGTCCTGTAATTCAGTCTCATGGTTCACCACTGGACATAAACAATAACACAAAAATTTGCCGATAGGTTACTTCTCATTCACCCTTACTTCTCCAAGAGAAGACAGAAGGATAATATGAAGGGCAAGCAGTCTATGGAAATAAAGAAATGGTTTCAGAGAAAAAACTAGTCTGCTCACTAGCAGCAAAACTGTGATTCCCTCTTCATGTTTTGTTACAGTCCTGACATAACTCAGACAAAAAGTGTGAGTCTGTGCTTACCTTTCCTATAGATATAGGTAAATGATGTCATCAAGAACTGAAAGTGCAGGATATTCTGAAAGACTTACTTTTATTCCCTGAAGAAAAGCCAGCCACACTCTGCTGGATACATGGTAAACGGGCAGGCATATGCCACTTCAGACTGGCATGTTGGCAGAAAAGCACAGTGTGAAGACAAACATGGATACCATTCTCTAAAGGGCAAAAAGCTAGATATATTACAGCAACTCGAATGTCTTAAAATACAGACACCTATGTTTGTATGATATCAGGAAAGAAAGAAGAAATTCATTGCTTGTATTTTTGTTTCTAATGAGAGAAGCCAATAAGGAAGTGTTACAGGAGCTTGGAGGACTTTGCCTTCTGGAGGGTACAGATTCCTGCAGAGGGTACAGGTTCAGAGGTTTGTAGTTTCAAAAAGTAGAACCAGAATACTCATGGAATATCACACGTTGCAGAAGAAAGAACTGTTACTCATGTTACTTTTGCATATCTTGTTGGATAACAGGCAGTTTGGTTTTAAAGAAAATCTTTTTCCACCTTTGCTTCCCCCCCCTCCCTCCCCTTTTACAGGGGACAGAAGTGTTCTGCTTCTCTGCTAATTCAGATTCGATATACAACACACTTGACCATGGACATTAACAATACAAGAAAATTGACAACTTGGCTAAGTATTTTGCTAAGTGTCTTCATTCTTCAAAAAACCGATCCTAGGAGATTATTTTCTCTTTCTCTTTCTTCTGCAGTATTTCTTTTTGCTGTTATCGTTCCCCTTTTTTTTCAGCACTGTTTTGATATGCTGAGCATGCAATCTCTATGGAAAGTCAAAGGGGTTCACATCCTGTTCTTGCTTACTCTCTTCCCCTTCCTTATTCTCCTGGGCTTTCGCAATTCAGGCTGTCTTCATGATTCCTTGCATAAAAAGAGGAAGACATGGTCCCTCAGTCTTCTGTTCTTCCAAAAGTTCAGTTGCTATGCAGCTGACCTCTCCTCTGGCCTCTTTCTGTTGTATGACCATATGTAATGTCTTCTCACTTTCAACTGCAACATCTTGAAAAAAAATGAAAGGTATGATGGGGTTAGCAGTGATATTGTGTACTGCATTTCTCATCAAGTTTTAGATATGCAAAAGATAAGTTGGCAGTGGAGCAACACTGATTCAGATTCTCTGAGGACCTCAACTTTAATATTGATAAATCATCTCCTTTTTAGAGGATCAAATGCTAAATCAGAATAGATACTCTGTAGATACTGCAAACCTGCAGACTCAGGCATAATCCAGAAGGTCCTGTTTGCACTGGTTAGCGTTGGTTATAGATGATGTGGAAGACCTCTTGGCCTTGCAAGCTTTAGATTTCAGTATCAGTAAATTCAGTAAACAACAGTCAAACTTACTAAACCAGCACACTGAAAAAATCTTGATAATGTGAAGCAGACAACTAAGCAATTACAGATTGAAAACTGGATAGGCAGCTATTCCAGTGCCATCATCTAAGCATGTTGGTCAACTCATTAACAGTAAATAGTAGATAGGCCACAAATAACTAAGTAGGCTAGTTACTTTCTAGTAAATGGATTTAATGTTTTCTATTTCTTCTCTGGAATATTCACATTCTGCAAGGCATGTATCTTTTACAGTAACAAGGAGATTCAGTTTTCACTTTGGGGGCCAGCATACTTCTTACATCAGAAGAGCATATTAAAAAACCAGCAGCTTCTTGAAGTGAAATGCAAAACTAAGAAATGGTCTATAAAGGATATTGTGATTGACTTATGCGGGTGGTTGGTAGAGACATTAATGAAAAAATAAATCATGTCCTGGATGCTGTCTGCTGAACTTACAAAATATGGCATCTATTCCCACAAAAAACCCACACACCCATAAGAGCCGTGACATTAAAAAGCAAAATACCTTGTCTGGTGACTTCATTTTTTTCGATAGCTCTCTGTTTCACTTCTTATAGTAAGCTCTCCTGCAGGTCCAGAGAGGTGTTTTCCCTTCCGGAACAGGTGTGCTCTTTTTCTTGATCACTTTTTTGAATGCTTTCTGTAATACCTGCCCTCCCCTCATTATACAGGAGATTGGTCTTTGGTGCTGTTCAATAACATGGTAGGCTCTGCAAATGCAAAAAACTTCACAATCTATTCCAAATCATTTAGGAAGAAGCAGATGTATCACCCTACCACAGAGATTCATTTGTTTTCCAAACTTAGAAAGACTGGGCTTAGTATTCGGTCCCATCACTCCTTGTTGCTGTGACCAACTTCTGAATGATACTTGATGAATACTTGGAATAATCAAAATGAGAAGTTGCAAGTGTTAATGTTCCTTCGAGATGCGAGAGCCAGTGCATCTTCTGGTTGGTTGAGGATTTCAGTAAAACCAGCTTATATAGTCATTACTGACATGTAAATAGGTCTCTTGGTCAAAAGGAAGCAATCTCACCTACAAATACTGATAATACAGGTTGCAGAACCCAGCTAAGTAATTAGAATGAATTCATTAAGCCTCAAGGGGTAACCATTTGCCTCCTCCTGGCTCAGGAAGGACCTGTTGCTGTAAACCATCCAGATGGCAGAAGAGTCATATTGTCCTGGAACTACTACTGTGGCACAGGAGAGTGAACTGGGGCAGAGTCTGAAAAAAAGCTAAAGTCTGGGACTACAGCTTCATATTTTCCTGGTGTTTTTCTCTAAGCTCTTCTGGGAAAATAGTCCTTTTTGTGCAGCAGGGAAAGAAAGAATTATAGTTCTCATAAAAATAAAAACAGACTGCTGCAAATCTAATTCACCCATTGCGCCCAAGAGAAAAAGATCAGAGATCTGGATTTGATAAGCTGCTGTATATATATTCAAATATTTAATTTTTTTTTCTTCCTGTAGAAGGGGACTTGTGACTGTGTGCCAGGACATTTTTTTTCTGTACACACAGAACCAGATTACTTGGCCAGGTTGCTCAGAAGTTGTCTTTATCTTATAACAAAAATGTAGTAAGACTGCATGAAAGAGAATGAGGTATAAGCTGGTCTTTTACCTGCCATCTCAGGCACTAAGTTCTGCCAATGCTCCAACAGAGGGGCTCCCATCAATTTGTGTTATAAAGCAAAAGCAAGAGAAGCAGACAAACAACCCACTGAACGAGACTAAATCACAACTTGCCTTTGGATCAATCAGCAATGCCCATTAATGAGCCTGAAGCCTGCAGAGAAAAGCTGCTCGCTCCAGAAAGGATACTTCTGTTTATGGCTAAACTGCTCAGTGGAACGGAGCCAGAGAGTGAGCCCAGGCACCACACTGCTGATCATCCACATTAATTAACTGATAGCCTTCTCCCTGGGATGGCCAGTTAGCACTCTCTGAGGCATAGTTCACAGGACAGCCTGCTCCAGGGACCATTCTCGCTAGCTAGTTAAGACATGATCACCTGTTTTTTGGGGGGTAAGAATGAGATTTTTGCTGAACAGATGCAAGTCAGATCATGCCACTTCATTTCAGAGCCCACAAACAGTCCCTAACAATGTTTAGTCAGCAGTCTAACTCAGCCTCTGTATCACTAGCTCTCTCAAAAATCTTCCTTTAAATAATCTCTAACCTTACCAGTACCTACCTTACCCTGTCTAAGTCCATCAGCTAAGAATGGCCTTGACTGCTTTCCAATACCTATACACTGTTTCATCATACACAGGACCTAACTGCTTTCCCTAAATCCTTAAAAAGTTCATATGCTCTGCTAGTTTGTCAGAGTTCTTAAGGCACCTGAAAATAGGAAGGAAGAAAATTCAAGCTTCAAAGTTGTAAATACTACTTGATAGCAAGAAAAGTTGACCAGAGGATTTCCACAAACCTGTTATATACTGTTAGCAGGAAAGTTGCAGAAATATCAAACAGTACTAAATTTTTTGGAGTATGTATCAATTTTCAAACTCAGAAATACCTCCGCAACTATAGTATATATGACCTTTTCCTGAGTGGAAGAATTTTGCTTTAGAAATAAGATAAGTTGTTTTCAAATCTTTTTAGAAGAAACTTCCTGCCCTCTGAACCTCTGAATTAACCCCCAAATCAAAATCCCTGAAAAGTCGACCTCAAAAAGCATACAGATTCTGACTGCTCTGGCTGTTGCCTGCTTCTGTTAGTGAGTAAGAACATTTCTTTGCTAAACATATATGGTGTATTTGATGTAGTAGAAACTTGATTACAAGAAGTTCCTGGGTCACTTCAAGATGATTAGAAGAATGAACAGAAACATTCTGAAATGCTTTCTGCCCTCCCCTCCAAATTAGCCCAGAGGATCTCTGCACCACTCAGGTTTGGTGACTCACAAAGCTCAGAAGTTTTCTCGCATATTACTCAACACTCAGTCACTGCTATGATGCAAACATTGCTCTCATTCCCAACCACTGCAGAAGAGATCACTATCCAGAGGTAACGAGGTAATTTTTCATTGGGACAGAGCTCAGTAAAATGGAATCTGGATATTTTCTTAGCATAATTTTTATTCCCCATCATATGGTAGCCTTTGAACAGTGGAGGAGAAAAGCACTATCACAAAATAAACCAAGAGTTTAGCATAGGATGATTAGTCATGGGAGGTACCTATTTCCCTCCACTAACCTTGGAGAGTGCCTACAAAGTAGCAAGGATAATAAACTAATACAGTTATATCAAAGAGTAAAATTACCACATCATGTATCTACATTTTCATGAACTTAAATATTACATTAACTAACAAATATCTTGCTTTGTTAATAATAAACACAAAATTTTGTCTAGCATAGCTTATTTTCTCATCCTTGAAACTGAAAAAGAACTAAATGGTAAGGATGTGATATTTTGTGGAAAGTGTCAGCTTTCTACCAGCAAGCATACTTGGATCAACTTAATATCTATAAACCTATTACTAAGTTTGAAATTAATTTACAGAAATGTAGACAAAACAAACAAGAATGAAATCACCATGCTTCATATACCTCTCAATTAAAAGAGTTAGACTATCACATGCAAAGAAAAGACAAGTAGAAGTCAGATATCCTAGAAATGACTCTTGAGTACAAACACTTAAAATGTTCCTGTATCATTACCTATATCCTAAAGAGATTCTCCATAGAAAATGGTAGCCTGCTACATCTACGTACGAGTGATCCTCAGTAAAGTGATCTCTATTACACCCAGATTTTGTCAGAAAGGATGTAACCAAGAAGACCACTGCATCGAAATCTATGAACTTGTAGAAAGATCTAAACAGTCTGGAATCACCGATACAAAATGGTGTACGGAAAATTATCGATATAGTGTAAACTGTGTAAGCAGCAAGGTTATTACATTCTGGAGGATTTTAACTGTAGCAAGAAAAGGAGTCACCATGCCATCGTCATGTGGCATTCAGCTATCTCTACACTTCTGGTAAAGGCCCAGAGCACATCCCCTCTGGTGTCTGTGGGCTCATGGAGGCCCCCAGACAGCACTGCGGGGAGGCCCTGTGTCATCATCCTGGGGCCATGTCTAACCCCCACCAAGCCTGATCCTGACACCCACGTGTGGGTCGACATCCCGGCCCAGCCTCGGCCTGTCCCTGTCCCCAGGGGGGTGCCTGATGCCTGGGGCTGGGGCTGCCCAGGTCCCCCCTGGCTGCCCTGCTCCTGGCTGGGGCAGTGGACGGGCCTGGCCTGCCAGGCCCTGCCCTGCCGCCCTGGGGAGCCCCCGGCCTTGTGGGACCCTGACGCTTCTGGACTCTTGCTAAAACTTCTTGTTCCTCTGTCTATTCTCAAAATCCATTCTTCCCTTTCCATCACCGATGGTAAAACATTGCTTTAAATCTTCTGCAAAGTGACTCCATAAAACAGACCATGGATCTCTGTGGCACGCATTACACGTCAGCGTAGTTCATCTTTGAAATACTACGATTTTAAATAACAGTGTTTGAGACTTCTGTTGGTGTCTTATAGAAAAGTTGAGTCATTTCTGGCTCAGGCGCTGCCAGTAGCAGGGAAAGAGGCTGCAGCCGCAACAGAGGGTGTTGTCTGCACCCACACCGCCCCACCTGCGAGGCATGTCTGACTGTCGAAGGCTGCAGCACAGTCAGCGCGGCGTCAGGCTCCCCCTGCGCCATTTCTGCCGTACCACGAGATGGGCGAAGGATTCCTGACGGAAGCGAGTCACGGGCTGAGACGTACGTAAGCAGCAACTTAACAGCTCCCCAGATGTGTGACCTCAGCCTGTGCTGACATACCCGGGTAGCACGGCTACTGACAGCACCGCACCTGCGATACCACGGATTTCAACAGATATCCCCCTGGATAAAACTTGGGATTGAACGATTTGGCTGTAAAGGATAAACCAGCTTCCGCTGGGTAAGCCGGGATGTATGAAACCTCTGAAATCACACCTTCGTACCGCAGAGCTGCCCTGTTGATGCAGGACAGCAGGGAGAGTCGGTTTGCTTGCTTTTTACCTGATCAAATGGAAATAAAATTAAAATCACCCATAGTAAAATATGGATATTGCTAATTTTTCTCCTACTAGAGTGAATAGAAACTCTGATCAGGGAGTCACTGTGCTAAGTACTGTGCAGCCAATAAGGCGATCTCTGTTCCGAGGAGTTTAGAGTATTACCGTAGTAATGTCTACAGAGTGAGCAACGGAAGAAGTAGCAGACTTTAATTTACTGTTGATGTAAAAGTTAGAAAGCAATCCAAAAACCTGGCTATCGCAGAATGTGAACTTGCTGAAAAACAGAGCAAAAATTTTGGAAAGAAACAAGATGATAAGGGAAGATGTATCACAGCAAATACCTAGATTATTCTTGCCCGCACTTTGAATCAACTTTTAAAGTAATTTTTTTAAAGTTATGTATAGCAATAAAGTAAAACACAGCAATAAGAGCAGGCTGCCAAATAGTATTTACAAAACAAATCAAAGGGGTATGCTGGAGTACACATTAAAATTTAAACCCTTCATCTGCTGCTTGTATGACAGTATTGTGAGAAAGACAGAAATGGAATACTTTTGGCACTAATTAAAACTCCCCGTTGAGATCCAAGTAGTTAGAATTTCATATAAAGTGTTGTTATAGCAAGACAGTAATCAAGATGAGTTTTGGTATAACTGAGACAAAAAGGACTGGTAGTTAAATATACATGTTTGTCATTGCAGATAGCTCAGGAGATTTTTAAGGTGGTTTAATGCATGTGTATACCTTATGAAACCAGGGTGAAAGTCATGCTGAGGGCACAAATGCTCCTGCCTTTTCTGGAATACTAGGATACAATGCAATGAGCAGAAAAATAGAGGAAGAAGCGAAAAAGAATCTACATTTTTTCAAGCAGCTTTTCTTAAAAAATATTCTGAGAAGAACTGGGCTTAAGAGGACTGTAAAGAGGAAAAGTGTGGTTGTTAGGTATTATTTGACCTGTCCTAATAAATTAGTGGTACTTGTTTTTAAATACCTACTTGATGTTAGCATTTTATGGCTTCTCTGTGTTGGTCTAAGAACATTTAGTAAACTGTTAAAAAATGAGATAGCACAAAACCCAAAATTACAGTCAAATAAACTAAAAAAGGACAATATTCTAAAACCAGATAGTTGAAAAATATAATTTCCAGGTTGACAGTGTCCATGTAAGTTCATAACAGTGTCAGGTTTGAGATACTCTCTGAGTCTGAGGTGTGGATCTATAATCATAGCAATAAATTAAATATGTCCAAGAACATTCCTGGGCATCAAGACTAAATTGTATGAAATAGTCTGCTTATGTTAGTAAACTCTGACTCTGCAAAGCTGAGGGACAGCATGGCTGTTGGGAATGGCCTCTAAAACATCCTAGCTCCAGATCTGTGTCTGGGAATTGCTGGGGAGAATGGTAGTTGGTATATGCCGAAAGTGTACCCAGGTCCTTCTGAATGTGTGCTCTAGTGCCTGGAGGCACTTTCTGAACACTGTTTAATTTACTAATATAGACATAGCTGGACATAGTTCATTGTCCTAAAGTCACAACTAATTTGGTAATGTACCATAAGCCAGAGAGTCTATGTCAGTTCCTTGCTTATTATTGCAGTTAGTACAAATCCATCAGGAATAACAGAAGTTTACATGGAATTTAAGAGGTAGTATCCTGGGTGATCCTGATGGAAATGCATGCAATAATGGCTTTCAAAACACATGTGAAATCAGAATCCTAATCAAAACCATTCTTTAAAGGTTTCTGGTTCTAGTGGTGTGCTAAGATGTCTTGGTGTGTTAAGAACCACCAAGATAATTTAAAATCTGCCAGGCTGATCTGTGCCATTTTATGTGTTCTCCTGAAAACAACATACCATGAGAGGTTACTCTAGAAATAAAGTGCACAATGACAAACACCGTTTAAGATATAATAGAAATATTCTTTCGAAATACCAAGAGAAAAGAAATATACTTTCAGGCTTCTGAGTTTGAGGTAAATTCTGGTAATACTGATTATGAACCATATGAAAAAGTTGTTCATGCTAACACGACTCACCTCTGTGTTCTTTATCTCGAGGAGTAAGACAAGCTGGAAATGTCCAAATGTTGGCAGAAAATTGTTTTGTTTTCACATAACACATAAATTTTGTAGATAATTAATAATGGCATGCTAACAGTATGTACCATTCCTTTGTTTAAGGCAGGGCTTGTGGGCAGAACTGAAGCACAGTAGTGTTGCTTCACCTATTGTACTGCTCAGAAACAAAAAGAAAAAAAGAGAATGCTCCTTGCTAGTTCTTCACACCCACGAATGACTTAGTATTGGTTACAATGATGGTCCCTGGATATGTCAAGCAACAGCAGAAAAAATATTTGAAAAGTAAACTTCCACTAGTTGTTAACTCATGGATTCTGAGTTTTAATCATAAAGACTGAGTAGTTTTTTTGTATTTCAAAGGCATGTCTGTTCCAATTTCACTAACAAACTCTGGCAGAAATAAATGTTGCAAATCCACGCATTCCTGCATCCAGAACTGGCTACTGAGTGCTTAATTGCATTACACTAAATGCTTGGCTACAAAGAGAATTAATTTATCTTCATATACACATTTTTGTGTTGTAATATCTAGTTCTAAGTGGTCTTACATCTTTCTAGAATAACAGAGGGTTAATACCCACAAGGAAATACCCACAAGGGTATTTCAACACATAAATCACAACCCATTGCATGTTTGATCTCTTTATGTGGTATTTTTAGGTGAGCTTTCTAGGCTTGGAAACCATTTACATCGCAGCTTTACAATACTTCTGATATGGATGGTTGGCTGTGGCAGGACGAAAGAATGAGTATGAGTTTTAGAAAAAGTGTACCACTTTTTCTGATAAGCATTTTCCTAAGGTGCCTTCTCCCTTTGTATAGAAAGATGGAGCTTTCTATGACTGCCAGCCAAATCAGAGTGTTTTTAATCATGTCACAAGGCTTTTTAGACTGGTTTACTCTTCTTGATGAATGTTTTTTGGATGTTTTTTGCAAAAAAATTAAATGTTCGCAATGTTTGCAATGATTGCAGTGGTTTTTTTGCAATCTTTTGAGATCCTTCTGTACAGGGAAATATCTCTAGTTCTAGTCTTGTTCAATGACTGAAGTAGATATCCATTCTACACCTACCATGAAAAAAAGTAAGAAGGTTATTCTGGTAAAGTGGGGTACCAATCCAGTTTAAATTCCCTGCATAGGTTGTGCAGCATGGCATCAGATGAATATAGCTGATGAGTAGATGTTCTGCAACTTTATATTTAATAGCAATTGCACAGCGTCATTTTACAACTTTCTTAACAGTGGGTTAAAGAAATAAAAACGTCACCAGTAGAAAGTATCCACAAGTTCTGGAGATGATGATCATGTTAATTACAAGAGTGCTATTAAACCGTAGATACAAACCAGCACAAACACGAGCTCAGAAAAGCGTGGCCCAAGCACAAATTAGTAGCGATTGTGTTATACAAACTGTTTGTAAAAGAGACAATCTCTTCCAAAAGGTAGGTTCAAGAACTAGAAAGGGCAGCAAAAATGGAAGAACTTATGAAATGTGCTTGCCTTTTGCTTCTTACTTTTTCTGAAATTTGATCCGGGGGCTTTTTAAAAGACTTTTTTGGGGAGTAGTCAATATTTAAATTGGAAAACTAATGGCAGATGAATTGTAATTGTCGCTAGTACATGATATGAGCTCTCATTTCAGGCCTGATGGGAGTCTGTGTTGTATTGTGAAGCTCTGTGGGTCTGTCGATGATCTCTAATGGATCAGCAGGGCTATTGTCAATAGGCTTATATTTGCTACATATGAGCCTATACCTCCACCAGAAAAAAAATGGAAAACCACAAATACTAAAGTAGTTTAAAAACCATTAATTATCAGAATAGGTTTTCTGATGTGCAGACTTGGAATTTATTATATCTGTTCTGTAGTATTCTCTGTAATATTCTCCATAATATTCTGTAAATTTCTCCCATGAACACTCCTATGGAACTCATTCATTAGTGTATTAGGAAAATGCAAACACAGCTGAAGCAAACTGAGTTCTGTAGTCTGTTTGTGGAAATATTTGGAGTAGTTACCTAGCATTAATAGCATGTACCATGGCAGCAAAAATAACCAACTGCGTAACACCAGAAACGACAAAAAAGACAGAAAAAAAATTCATAGTTTTTTTTTTAAAAAAAAAACAAACCCTTTTGTAGAACCAGCAATACACTCTAAACCTACTCAATAGGGCAAGATTTGTCATAATGAACAACACCTTTTACTAGACCAGATTGACACATTTGGGAGATACAGATGCTTGGGCACAAAGGCCTTTCTTCAGGTCTAAAATAGCAACAGCAGCCTTTAAAGAGGAATACAAGTTGAGAATATGCAAGCTGCATATCTCAAGTTGCATATCTCAGTCCATCTGAGAGAAAAAGTAGTTGGTATTTGTGAAACAGAGGAATTGCAAAGGGAAAAGGCAGTAAGTATAAACTGATTTTAATAAAAATGCAAGAGTGGCTGCACTGGGCCATAGCAGTGCTCTAGATCACAAATGTGTTTAGATCAGTATCCTATCTTAAACAACGGCCCATACAAAAAGAAAGTTCCCATGATTGCACAGTTGTTCATGGTCTGTTGTCACATACCACCTTAGATGATAGTGAAGTTTTACATGCTTATAAGCATACTAATTTAAAATTCTACTAGATTGATGATACCTCACATAAAAAACCTAATTACAAGTCCACTGTGATTACAGTTCAAGTTTACAAGTTCAAGAAGGTAATTTCCAAGGCTAAATTAAAACAGAGCTCTAGCAGTTTAACTGATAAATACTAACTACCTACCAATGGAATTTCACAGTATTAAAGTCTCATACTTTGGTCTTATTTGACCAAGGGTATTTTATCCTTAATCAAGAAATATATTATTAATACCACCATTCAGAATGTAACTAAATGTTTGGATTCTGACATACTCAGAATACTTAGGAAAACAATACAGCAAAAAAAAGAACAGAGAATTGCCGTGCACTAACATTCTCGATCCTTGTTAGAAGAGCACCAGAACCACCTAGTGGAATTTTCATTTATTACAATGACTCTAAAATGCCATCTTGTAAGCAGTATAGCAATACATGCTGCTTTATGAGAAAGTTAATATGTGGTATCACCACTGAATCATGGAAGTTAGGGCTGGGGAGACTCCTACTAGGTTTCCTTTCTGTCATGCAGGGCTATTGCTCGACTGTACACTGTTTTTCACCTACTTTAAATGTATCAAAGGATGATGTTTACACTGCTCGTTCTGAGACAGTTTTCTAACTTTTCATATGTCATGAACAATTTTTTCCTTCAATTAATTTAAAAGTGTCTTTTTATGTAATTTTTTTTTTTAAATTTGAATACATTACTCTGACACCTTTCTGGTTTTATACTTCAAACCTATAATGTTCTGACATGTCCCTTCTGTACTCCATAGCAGTATTGGTAACAATATTAAATTATTTTACTGATATCTTCTAAATTGGCTTTGTCAACTATCTGGTGAGCTTTTTGTTTCTTCTCTCAATTCCCAGAAGCACATCCTAGTATCTTTTCTGGTGATGTGTGCAAAACTGTACGAAAATGATGCACAGAAATATCAAGGGCAATTTAAAATATGTTTTGATAAGATGTCTTTTTATAACTGTAACAACATACTCAATTTTTTTGGTATTCTAAACTAATCTCAGGGATATGGGCAGGGGTTGGTCATTCTGCACATATGCCTCCTCTGTTTTCAGTGAGTAGGAAAGCGTAATCAAATTTCATTCCTTCTTTGCCATATATGTACACATTTTCTAAGAGACCACTAGAAAAATGTTTGTAAAAGTTTTTGAGGTCTCAAATGTAAAGCAGATAGTTGAACCAGGGAGATGTACAGAGTCATACTTTCAGCAAATTCTTGGTTTAACTGCTGAACACAGAATTCATTTTTATTATCTTGCAATTAAGTTTACTGAGTATCATCCTATATAAAACTTATCCTTAGGAAGTGCACATAGGTTCAAATCTGTAGGCATAACTGTAAAAAGCACAGCCCTTAGAAAATCAGGATCTGTGCTACTTGAATGGGACTTATCTTGCCTGAATAAGAAACACAAGTCCTGGGTAGGACACAGGAATTTAAAAAGAGAATCTGAAATTCTGCTTTATGTGGGATTATTCTAGACTTTTTCACAAAAATGGCATGTCAGAAAAATGAAACTAGAGATGAAGTACTATTTACTTTGGCCACTCTTTGAATACATAACTAACAGTGTAGGTTTAAAAAGAGATGGCAAAATTTGTTGTGTTTTGTGATACAACTGCCATAGAAGCAAATGAGGCATACAGTTGCAGGACTGAAGAAAATGCCAGATGTATGATATATGACTTTCCTAAGGAGTAGGCAGAATTTAGCAGTCTGGTACATCCAGTGGCTGTTAATGTTAAAATGTGTTGGTATACGATGGTGAGCTACAATAACTCTCAGAACATACCAAGACTTCCCAGTATGTTTCCACAAATGAGAAACAGGTTTCTAGGGGAAACAGTATTCATCTCAGAAGTTGCAATACTGGGACTTCCCCGCCCCCCCCCCCGACTATAGCTTATTATTTTTCCTGGATATCACATTTTTAGTCAATAATTTCTATTCTATTTTCTCATATATGAAGCCACATTCAGATTTAGAGTGATATTCATCTTACGGAATGTAAAATATCCACAACAGAGATCTCAGTACTCACAGAAGGGTCCCTTTAAGTTAGCAGAGACAAATAGGCACCTTTAAGGCATGACTCATCTGATGCAATTTAAGCATTTGCTTTAGGACGGGATGAATCATATCAAAGAAATGACTGCATATCTTCAATGATTATAGCAAGAATCTAGACATGTATGACATGTATGACTATGTCTGAGTCGTAAATATCAATTTCACTGATATAGCCAGCAACTGAAATTTTATCCCTTCATAGGTCCCTCTTTTGCTAAAGTAGAATATGATCTAGCATGTTCAGTAGAGGTCAAAAATCCCCACTAATTACTTCTTTCCAATTGTCTGAAATTTTGAGTGATCACCTAGCTACCTGAAATATATTTTCAAGATGATATTTTTGTAGACATATTTTTTAATGTAATTTTTAATATTTTGTACATTTTAAAAGTTTTAAATTTTGAAAAATAAATTTAAAAAAGAAAATCGAATTTTCTTTTCAAGACTGTGATACTGTTATGAAAAATAGTTTCTTAAGCCAATTTGTTCCTTTGCTTTAGCAGAAATAAAATAATCTGGAAAGTTTCCAGTATATCCATGATTGAGGACTGTAGCACCGATTGTTGCAAGGAACTTAAGAATTAACACACGTATATGAAAAGCATAGGCTTTTCCAACAATGCAATGTCTTACTACACTTCCACCCACTTAATGACTGGAACATGTAAAAAGATGAATTAATATAATTAGCCTTTATAATTCGTCTTCACAGGTGAAAGACAGTTGTGAATTGTGCCCAACATTGCCCTTTTTTTGGCATAATTTAGTAAAGATGTGCCTTAAAACCCTTTTTGGAAACTTGAAGCATTTTGGGAATGGCTGGTTAGCTGATGCATTCTAAAATACTGAACAATGTAACTGAGGTTCCTTCTGTTTATCCATAAGAAGAGAGACTGGTTGGGTCAAAACGCTGTGAGAATGTCATTGGTCTTGTTTTTTATTGCTCTTGCTGTAATACCATATGAAGGCTGGCAAAGGAAAAGTCTGAAAAAATAAAAGCCAAGGGTGGGAGGATATCAGCAAGTTAAACATAACACAAGAAGCAGATGGATAAGTATATATTAAATTATATTACCCTATTCAATGACTGTGTAATGCTTCTTTTTTTAATGTTACTATGTACACGGCTTTACTTATCACCTGTACACCTCACGGTATCTTACTGCAACAGTCACTTCAGTTCATACATTTAAAACGTTCTCAAGAGCCTCATGGCAAACAATGCACTGAATAAACATGCTGGGTTACTAAAATATCAGTACATTTTATGAGGAGATACAGAAGATCTCCAGAACTTTACACACTCACATGCACACACACACACAATGACACATGTACCGCCAAGCCAAGTTTTCATCTGCTTGCAAGATTTCTTTGGTGAAAACACTGCACTGAAGATACAAAGCCTCCAGATATGTCCCAGAATGTACATTGTACTGACCAGTGGCTGTTCTTTATGCGCCATCACAACTTACTTTCAGCATGTCAGCTAAACAGGATTAGGAACTCAGGTGGGAAACTCACAGGGAGAGCAAACAGAGCTCTGAAACATTTTCATGGAAGCTTCCCTTGAGATAAAAAGGATGAAGCAGAAAACAAAATGAATAATAAAAAGAATTGATTCCCCATGGTATTTTTCAAAGCCAAGTGTCAGCTAACTTCTGAAATAAAAAAAGCATGCTACATTCTTATTCTTATTTTATTAGTTGCATGCAAAAACTGACCGTGGGTATTATCAGTAATACTCATCTCTTTTACAATTCAGTAAAATGATTTATTATACAGAGATAACTCCTTTACCACATCATCCTACACTCACTTTGACAGATAATTGGGAAAGATTTTTTTTTTTTTTCTAATAATTTTGCCACTTTCAAGACATCAGTAGGACGTGACAAAGATTGAATCTGAGTACAAGATTTCAGATATTCAGAATTATGTCTGTTGTGATTCTGATGACAGATTTCTACAGTATCAGTAAACACATTTCTGACTCTTATTCATTTAAACTTACCTTGACATTTTCCCATCAGAAGATTTATATTTCAGACCCTCTAAGTATATTTACTGTCTTGATAATTGCTACATGCACAGTCAAACCAAATAAGTGAGTTTCAGGACCAAATAAAATTCTTCACTGCCCTATTAATGGGTCTGTACTGAATTATAAGCAATAACTTATTTGATTCTCAGAAGAAAAATACAGTAGCTCATGTCATACTTGCACAGAAAAAAATACTTATGAGAACAAAACCAAATGGAATGCTAAAATGCTGTTGCTTATGGAAATATAACAAATTGCAGCAATAAACACAAAATCTCATCCATTTTGCTTAACAGCATCTCCTGCAAAACAGTGAGGGGGTTTTAGCCTTGACACATTGGAATAATCTGTGTTAAATCCCTGGGGAAATGCAGAGAAGATAGCAGCCAGTTTGCTTCTCTTACTTATCTGAATTCCAGAGACCATTAGAAATCTTATGGTGAAAAGCTGAAGTACATTATACCAAAATCCCCAGGAAAATATTTTGCCCAGAACCTTAGCTTAAATGAAACATCTTCAAATAATCTTTTTTAAATTCTTTCTCACATCAAGGTATTCTTGACACAAATCTTCTTACCTGAAACACTATCCAATGTTTTATTTCTTCTATAATATATGACGTGGTCATCTTTCACATTTTCTGTAAATCATCATTTTGATATCCTGTAATTGTTTATTAATAACAGTAGTAAAAATACCGAGAGAAACTATAATTTTAGATCATATTTTAGAGAGTGTTCTAGGAGCTCTCTATCAATCCATGAAGATGATTCCCTGCTGCAAAAAGCCCGCAAGCTAACGTGAAGACTAAAGGAAAACAGAGAAAACCTAATTGTGAAAATAGTTTTGAATATTTGAAAATCTATATATAGCTGTGTAGTCATTTGTTTACATTTTAGATAGACATAAAGTAAGGACTTTAATGTAATCTTTTTCTGTTTTATATGATACTTATATCCTCTGTGTATGTTACTTCATTATGCATTTCTAGTCTTTCTTGCTAAGCCCATTAGCATCTAATGGCAGTTGTTTCCCACTCTTGACATCTCATCCTTGCATATAACTCCCTCATTTACTACTAACTCTCCTCAGCTCTCAGTTTCCTCTTTCCCACGCTTTAGTTCTAGTGAATTTCCAAAGCCAACCACTCCATATGCTTACAGGCATATTAAACTTCTGTCATTTTTTTTTTCTCTCACATTAAGTCACATCTTACGCTTCTGCTTCCCAGGGAGCCACAAATTAACAAAAAAAATGTTCACAGATCAGAGCAGATAACCCAAGATAATAAACTTTTTTTGCGGATGTCATGTACTGGTGCTACTGTATACTTTGCTATTAAAAGCAGGTAAGAAGAATTATTTCTGCTTGCAAATTGCTGCTCAGCTTCAACAAAAGCAGCAGCGTAGATCTATCACTACTCTTCAATAATGTAAATTTATGAACTAGCTCAGTATTTTGCCATCCATCCTCCTCAGCTATGGCTTTGATGCTTATCTATTGCTTATATAAATCTTACATAAATTTAACTCGTAAGACAGGAAGCACAAACTACCTTGTGTTTGGTTACGTTCACTGAAAACACAGTAGAACCATATTGCGTGTGGGAACACAAATGTTTAAAATACTCAGCTCTGCATAATTCTTGTTCTTTTGCTTTATGTGTGCATGTGAGCGTATATGCTTACTGGAGGGATAAGTATTTTAAACAAAGATGTTATGACTGCATTTTCCATCTTCAAGTAGATCATGCATGTGGAAGAGGGGATGATGAGAAATCCTTTTTCATGATGGAGACTGCCAGGCAGCCATTAGCAGCTCACCTGCAACTACCCAATATGTTTACTATTGAATTTGTTGTTTTAAATGGTAGCATGGACTCAAGACCCTGAGAAAATCAGGATGGCCGAGAGCTTGGGCTGACTCCTCCAGAATGATAAAAATTGTTATTTGGAAAACTGATGTGTGTCCTTTCCTGATGAGTGCGTTCATGTAACCTGACTGGCTCAGACAGGTTCTGATCTAGCTTTCAATACCTGAACAAAAGTATAAGCAAGGTCTAACTATATTTTTTCCAGTAGCTTCTGTCATTACTGCATCTGAATCAGGTGTTTAATTCATTGATGAAAAAACACAGATAAAACACCGTAAGAGATTTTAAAACTGACTTTCTGTTTTGAACCCTCCAAACTAGAAAGATCTCTCATTTTCTATTAACAGAGTAACAGATTTGCAACAGCTATATTGCAATTCATTATCTGGATACCATTCTGAATATCATTGCACATAGAAACATGTTTCACTGCATTTTCTCAAATTCTTTTTCAAATTATGGCAGTGAATTCAAATCCATACAACACTACTTTTGGATGAATACTGCATTTTTAAGATCTCTACATGATATGAAGAACATTCTTTAAAACAAGCAATGAATAAGAAAAAGTACAAACTGATGTAGGAATATAAATCAGGAGTTAAATGTACATAACCTTGCAATGACTTGATCATTATGAAAGGGATCACAAATACCTGCCAATAACTATTTCAAGGGTGTAAACACTGGGGCTGCCAATGTTTTATTTACATCTGTAGAAAATTGATAACTGGAGATAATGGTATGTAATTTTGAAATAATACAGACTGAATATGAAAGGTTACTTGGCACCACCAGCTGCTAGAATTTTGAATTGCCCTTTATGGAAAGTGACTGAAACCTTATTCCTTTGAAAGTTAAAAACAATGAAGGACAAAATCCTTGAAGATGACTTTAAGAACTCAAGCCCTGTTGGCTGTAGGCTGCAACAGAACCTTGTATAGCTAAGTGAATACTTCCCTTCCCGTCATCTTTATTGTATTGAAAAATTCTGACCTTACATCTATTAATAATCTCGGTATTATACTTTTCACTCTTTTTCGAAATCCAGGACTGCATCTGTATGATACAAATGCAGTGGATTGCAGGGATATCCAAGCTAGCTCTGAACAATGTGAGAAGGGAGAATCAGGCAGAAGACCCAGGATAATGCTGCTATCCTATTTCTGGCACATTAATCACTCTGATAGGACTATATGGCACAGCACTGCATTTGCTCTTACACCTGAGAATGTTAACAAAATCTGCTGTACAAGGAAAATGGTTCTAAAATGTTTCTGATCTTCAACATCCTTATAGCTAAAATTACTGCCATTCAGTCTTCTTCACCTTTAACTATGAAAACCAGTTGTGAACAGAAGATAAATGATGCTAGTCAAGATCTGATACACTCTTGGGAATTTTTATTGGAAATATCAACTCCTCACAATATCCTGTAAAGCAATGAAGAAGCAGGAAAAAAAGGTTTTAAAGAGGAACGATCTCTCCTTTGCACACTGCTGAATGGGAGAGTTCGCTGAAAAACACAGTATTCTTTTAAAGGCATAAAACTAGTACTGCAGTCCTTGAAAACATTATGTAATAAATTCTGCAGCTTTATTTCTTTGCAAACAGGGGATACTTCTTTATGATTTTTATCATTGCAAATTTCTTCAAAGTAAAGGCAGAAGTATTGCTTTACAACATTAACATCACTGTGTTTGTCTGCTTTTATCTACCATGAACTTCAAGTATTTTACATTGACCTTCAATCAACATAATCTGTTTTAAAATGCCATAAGCTAGAACTATGAGAGGTAGGGTTTGGGGGCAGCAAATGCAAACATTTGAAACAAGACATTTATTCCAGTAAAACTAGCACAAATATTGCCTAGAAAACAAAATTTAAATACTCATAATGAAATTATTTTAGAGGAACTACCTTTTATTACAATCTACAATTATTATTGTAATGAAGGATGCTATCCTAAGACTGCATGTTTAGGAGGCCAAATTCAAAATAGGATGTGTCTAAAATTTTAAAATTAATTTCAGATTAAAGGATCTGAAAAAGGACATTATTTTAAAATAGAAATCAAATTTTCTTGCTGGCTCACCAACACTGAAAAGGTTAAGCTGGTAAAATATAACTCTTTATCCAGAGCTCTCTTCTAAGCTACTGAAGGCAGAACAAGTTGTTGCCTAGGACAACAAAATATTTAGTGACTATTTATTTTATCTGTTTTTGTAGAGAACTTGTGGGCTGGGAGGAGAGGTTATTTTCCAGCTTTTTTAAAGGGAATAAGAGGTCTTGGGTTGGGCTGCTTCTGCTATACTCCCTGGGAAGGAGATCATATTCTGAAACTTGAAATATGAACCTTCTTATAGAACACTAAGATTTTAGACAGAAAATCAGATGATAAGGCAATTTATGTGCTGCCTGAATGGAGGGAGATTTTGTTAGGATACTTCAGAGACAACACCCTCTCTGGCACTAGGCAGAGTAGGTTGCTTTAATAAAAAAATTATCTTGCATTATAAATCAATCATTTGTGCTACCTAGTGTGTTACAGGACAAGAAAATGATCCTGCAGGTGGAACACAATAGGTGCTAAAATTGCTCAGCTTTGATTATTAGTGCTAAAAATTGCTGCCAATCACTACCTGATTATAATTTGTTTTGAAGAGAGCGTGGGGCAGAGGGAAAGAAAAAAGAGAAAAAGAGAGAGGAAAAAAACCTCTGGTTTTAAGAATTCTAATATATGAGCAAAGATTTACCTCAGAAAAGAGGTAAAAGTGATTGTTAAAAAATTATATCATTTTGATATGACTAAAATCCTTACATTTAAAAATAAATGCAGGAAATGGGAATCTTATTAAAAGAAATCTGCAAATTTCAATGGCTAGATTTACTGATCAAACATGGCTATTTACTATCACATTTTAATCAGACAACAATATTTTGTAATTGTTGCCAAAATATAAGGAAATATAAATATAGAATTAGGGAAATTATTTCAAAGTACTTATATAATGTCTTCTATTTAAATAACCTCTAGTGCAAAATGATACCAGATGGATTACAAAAGAATCATCATACTACCAAAAAATAAATGCCATGAAAATGTCCACAGTGCAAATGCTTTCTCTTTCTTTCTTTACCATGTATTGTAAACTGAATAAAGCACTGTATTTGAACTAAAAGAAGTGTTTTTCCTCCCACTTCTCCTGAGTCTGAGCACTGCAATGATCCAAGGTGGGAGTGGGAAGAGGTAAATAGTGGATGGTTTGAAGAAATTGCCATGGTCTATGTCATCTCCTGATCTTTTGCAATTAACAGTGTAGAGGAAAGAGGATGATGTATTTAAAAAGTATTTTGCATTACCATGAGGAACAGAAGGAAGTTTGCACATCAAATCACTCAAAGGCTACAAGATCACTACCTAAGCAAAATGTTACATGCGGAAACTGTACATAAGAGTTAAACATGTTATGAAGTTACAATACTGGCACATAGATTTGTTGAGGATCAAGAGCTTCCAATAAGATTTCTAGAAACAGCCACTGCAATACTACAACATAACAACAGTTTCTAAATGATTAGAAACATCCACAATCATTTAGGAACTGAGTGACTGATGGAGCTGCTACCAGTACTCAAAGCAGAAAGAATAATTTTCAAATGCAAGATCCAATGGAGCAAATTTACGATATGATTGCAATTGGTAAGTATTTCATTCTTGCTAAAGAAACAAAGATGTGCATTATTAAAACCCTTTGGAAACCTCTGTGGGTGCCCTGGATGAACAAAATCTACACAACTATTGTGTATGGAAAAAAATTTTGCTATTTGTATAATTTCTCATAACTTTTTTGTACATGCAATAAACCTAGTGATCCCATTTCAAAGGGAAATAAGAGTAATTTAGAGAGTTATCCTTTGTATTTACAACTGTAGCAGCAAACACATATTAATGTAATCTCATTTGCAGCATTGCTCTACTAACGTAGGAGCAACCGAGCAAATGTCTTACCTCATGAAGAAATAATACATCATGATGAAAGCTATTCAGTTCCAAACCTACCTTTGGAGTATTTGATTTGAAATATATAAGCAACTATCCTGTTGTCAAAAAACTACTTAATACTTGGTCATATTATTTATGTTAATTAGGATAGTTTTGCAAACAGATGGGCCAGAGAATTTGGATGGATATTGAAAGTTTCTTTCATATTTCCTCAAACCAATCAGGTTGTGCATTAACCACTTCAAAATTGTAGTTATTTAACATAAAACCCACCACAAATGTAGTAGAAAAGATTTTCTTAAATGTCTTAATGCATCCTATACATAGACTACTATTTTACTAATGAGTGAGAAGACCCAAAGTTCAGCCTGCCTGGCAGAGAACTTTAAAGATTCCCATAAAACTTTCAAAGGCTAGATATATCTGTTCCTCAGTACAATAGGCACATTTGTTTTTGCAGGAGAGATTCTCAAACATCTTATGCTACCTAGAAACTTTGAAATACAAGACTTCTGGTTTTGCACCAGTACATCAACATGGTTGTCTCTACAGAACTGGCATTTGTATTTGACATGTGATAGTCCATTATTTAGCTTGTGGGAGAATTCTTTACTTTCAGTTAGATACATTTATATATAAATACAAACATACACACATATGTGCACATGCACATATTTATATATGTAGCCGTTTTAAAAGTTTTGGTTCACATAAATTAACTTCAAGTACTTTCTTAATCAAGTACACTAGTAATATGCTCCTGAATGTTTGGAAAGAGTGAACAAAGAAAAAGTCATACAGAGAATTTTCTAAACTCAGCAACTATAGAAGTTATTTTTAATAACAAAATACCTAATAAGTTGAGATCCCACACCCTATTGCTAATGCAGACTCACAGTCTTGAAAGCTCTTCTGATTATCAAAATTGTTGGAGCCATTTAGAAAGCAACTACTGGAAGAACTATGGGCATCTTTATCAGTCAGTAGTGTTTCTGGGAGATCAGAAAGGACTGTGGCTCCAAGCACTCTTAATTCTTTTCAGTGATCTGAAATCTAGCACAGGGATCTGAGGTAGAGAGGAAAAGGAACAGGAATTGTAGATTTGCAGTCACAATGTCTGAGAATATGTTATTGAGATGTAATTTTTTCATTCCTCTTCAAAACCGGCCTCTGCAGAGTGGCACGCTTGGGAAATTAAGTAATAACAAGAGAAGAAGAGTCATAGAGTAATTTGTCAGACAGAATCTGAAGGACAGCCCTCCTAAGAAAAAGGTATCTTTTCATGCTATAGAGCATGGGAAATTAAGCTGTCAAGTGAGCACAGTACAAAATCCATCCATTTGGTGTGTATTACCCAATCAAGCTGTGGAGTTGCTATCTGCTTTGCTGGAGTAGATAGGGAGGCTGCCAAGTGAGACACAAACCTGGGCAAGGAATCTGAATGCAGTATGTGGTCCATTTTTAAGTTCTTTAAGCAGAAACTGAAAGTTGTGCTGAGATTGTAGGTGCATTAGTCGGCTAAGGCCTCATGAGAGCTTTGAGAACTAAGTTCAGAACAGTGGTTGGTATTACTTAGAGCTATAGGCTCAAGCTAAATATGTATAAAGCAGTTCTGACTTTGAAATTAGACATGTACAGCTGTCACTCTGCGTATTGGAGCTGTACAAAGAAGGACCAGAAAGATACGGAGCAAGGATTTCTGGAAGTATGGAATGGCTAAATGGACTAAGACTCTTCAGTTTGCAAATGAGATGACTGAAAGGAGAAATGATAAAAGTGTGCAAAATGAACCATAGCACAGAAAAGATAAATAGAGAAGGAATTCAAGGATGAACTTGCTGAATTGCTAGCAATGATGTGTAACTTTTCCCTTAAAACCTTCTTGTTTTCTGAGGACTGGAGGGTGACAAAATTGATGACAATTTTTTAAGAGTTCATGGAAGATGCATGGAAATACCAGCCTCTAAGCCTGTCCCAGGCAAATTAGTAGGAATTCAATAATGCATACCAGTAGTGGACACACAGATAAATACAATCATGAAGAGTTAAAGTGACTGCATGTAAAGGCACCTTATATCTCAAAAGCCTACTGGAGTTCTTTGAAACAGTCAAAAAGTATGTTGATGAGGTTGATGATCTTCTTGATCTGCTCATTTGCCTGGATTTCTAAAGTGTTTTGATGAAGCTACTCTTAAAAGGCTTTTAAGAAAAAAAAACCCAGTCACGGCATTAAGCCATAAGAACAGGTTCTTTCATAGATAAATAGCTGGTTAAACCAGGAAACTGTAGGAGAAAATGCAGTTTTCACAGTGGAAGAAAGTTCTTAGTGAATTTCTGAAGAGGTCTGCGAATGGACCTCTGCTGTTCAATATATTTATAAATTCCATCGGAAAGAAGACTAGCAGTAAGATCACAAAACTTGATGATGATAGTAACTCATTCAAGGTAAGAAAGACAAGGACCAGTTGGGAATTGCCCAGTTCCAGAAGTCCCCTGAAAATTACTAATGACTAGGACAATGCTATGCAGATAGTTCATAATATGCTTGTCCTATCCATGTAGCCTTCCCTGATCATCTGTTTAAGGCCATTTTTACAGACAGGACAGTGGGTTAGGTAGAGCCTCTGATCTGTTTCAGTATAGCCATTTTCAGGCTCTTTCATTAGTGGGCTGCAGTAAAATGATCATGTAGCAGTCTTTAATATAACTAAAGAATCACTTTTTCACACAGTATATAATTAAATTAAATTGTGGAACTTGTTGATGATGTTGTGGAGGGTCCAAAGTATTTAGTTATAAACTAATGGAAGGCAGTCCATTGGTAGCTATTTTCTCTCTCTAGTATCTTTGATCTGATCCTGAACAGCAATCATTATACCCTAATGTAAACCAGGAATGCAATTTTGTGAGCAACAGTATCAAGAACACTTCCCCAAAAGCTCAAAATCTGGACAGTAATTGAGTTTAAGAAACCATTTAGTAAACATTAATTTTACAGGAGACAAAGACTGAATCATCCATGTGAAAGATGGATGTACAAAAATAGAAGAAGCTCACAGCGCAAGATGAACTAATTGAGAAGAAATGTAAACCAGGCCACTGACATGTAACCCTCCTCCCAGGAGTTCATCTATCTGTGATTCAAGGCCTACTTTCAATACAGCGCAGCTGTGCAACCGTTCTCAGTTTTCATCTGAGAAAATTGCTAGGGCGTGAGAAGGAGCTGTAAGAGAGTGCATAGGCTGGAAGCATGCAAGATAAGAAAGGTAAAATTGCAGACATAAGTAAGATTGTTGAGACGGGGAAACTGGCACCTCAAGGATTCAAGGATAACAACACTCACATGAAAAGGTATAAAATCCCAAGGGAAAAAAGGGAAATCAGAAGACAGCAACTCAGCAACATCATAGATCAACCTGTTCCCGGGAGCAACAGAGGCCAGCCCTCCCCACCTGAGTGATGACTACTTGCCCAGTGGACTTAGTGACTCATTTGGTGGGGGCTGATTTAATGCTTAGTTCATTAGTCCTACAATTTATTGTGTGTGCTAGATGATAAATAACTTGCTTTGTGCTTTTAAGCTGTTTATATCTTGCCTGAAGAATCTCTTTGGTAAAAGTTCCCTGAAGAGAGTGACTCCCTGAGGGGGAGGGTTACGTAAGTAATCCAAAATAACAGACAAGAATAATATGATTAGTCATGTAGAAGAGCATTTATACTTTAAAGCACAGGTGCACACTTTAGATGGGTTAGGGGATTTCAGAACATAGTGGACTTTTTTTCAGCAGATGATATAGATGATATAGATACAGCATTGAATAAATGATATCTGAATCTGGGTACAGAATCTGACCTCTCTAATGAGCCAAGAAACCTGGGAGACAAAACCAGAAGTGCTGGGAAAGCCAATGCTGGGAGAAGGCATTCTGAATACTTACAATCCCAGGATAAGGAAATTAGAACAATGCTTCCCAGGAAGCACATACCTGAGAAAATAATGAAGCAAATGGATCTGGGAAAATTCTTGATCTAAATGACAAATGAATTAGTGAAAGAGAATCTAAATTTCAAAGTCTGGCTTGTTGAAAAAGGACTGAGAATGCTGTTGGGACCTCACAAGAAATACAAATGAATAACTTCTAAAATGACTCTTCTGATTCAAATGCTTTAAGTAATTGCTGCTTGATTGTGCTTGAAGAAACACACGCACTATATAAGTATACATAAAAGTCTGAAAAGAACTAGCACCTAAGTTAGAGCAGACATTACCTTTCTGGAATAATTTGCAATAAATTGCAGGAAGCTGCATATTAAAATTTTTTCTTAATGCCAATGAGGTAGCTGGAGGACCAGAGAAGCTGAGGGAAGATGGCCTTTACCACTGGTGTCTCAGACCTTCTCCCTCTCTCAGATGCTTGGCATTCTCCTCACAGTTTTTCTTTAAAATGTGCTTGCCTAGATGGTAACTTCCAAGGATGGTAAAACAGTGTTGGAAATAGAGTAAGAATTGTTCTTTTCAGAAAGATAAGAAGATTCAAAGCTCTGATCATTCCAGTGTCCTATGGGAGTAAGGGGTAACTCACAAAGCTTAACTTTAATCATAGAATCATAGAATCACAGAATAATTTAGGTTGGAAAAGACCTTTAAGATCATTGAGTCCAACCATGAACCTAGCACTGCCAAGTCCACCCCTAAACCATGTCTGTAAGTGCCACATGTACACGTCTTCTAAATACCTCCAGGGATGGTGACTTAACCATTTCCCTGGGCAGCCTGTTCCAGTGCTTGATAACCCTTTCAGTCAAGAAATTTTTCCTAATATCCAATCTAAACCTGCCCTGGCGCAACTTGAGGCCACTTCCTCTCATCCTATCACTTGCCACTTGGGAGAAGAGACCACCACCCACCTTGCTACAACCTCCTTTCAGGTAGTTGCAGAGAGCGATAAGGTCTCCCCTCAGCCTCCTTTTCTCCAGACTAAACAACCCCAGTTCCCTCAGCCACTCCTCACAGGACTTGTCCTCTAGACCCTTCACCAGCTTTATTGCTCTTCTTTGGACACGCTCCAGCACCTCAATGTCTCTCTTGTAGTGAGGGGCCCAAAACTGAACACTGTAGTCAAGGTGTGGCCTCACCAGTGCCGAGTACAGGGGGACAATCACTTCCCTAGTCCTGCTGGCCACACTTTTTCTGATACAAGCCAGGATGCTATTGGCCTTCTTGGCCACCTGGGTACACTGCTGGCTCATGTTCAGCTGCCTCTCAACCAACACTCCCAGGTCCCTTTCCGCGGGGCAGCTTTCCAGCCACTCTTCCCCAAGCCTGTAGCGTTGCATGGGGTTGTTGTGACCGAAGTGCAGCCCTGGCACTTAGTACTGTTGAACCTCATACAATTGGCCTTGGCCCATCGATCCAACCTGTCCAGATCCCTCTGAAGAGCCTTTCTACCCTCAAGCAGATCAACACTCATACTAAAGCTAATCTTAGCATCTCTGTACGTCAGTAGGGAGAGACAAACTCCCCTAGGAAGCAATCCAGATAATTATCCATAACTTAACCACCCTGAATCACCCTCTGGATGGTCCTTTCTTTTGCCATCCTTTATAGTTTATAAAGGGAATTTAGGGAGGCTAGCTTCATTCACCTGCAGGGAGACTTTCAGAATATGCTTTCTTCTTTTTGTCTTTCAAAAAATGAACTGTTTGCTTTAATAACTTAACTGAATAGCTTTATGCCCCGAAGTAGAAGAAAAGTATCTTGGTCAGCATCACACATGGAAGTTCAGAGGCACGTGATAAGTAAAACTCACAGTAGTATATTGAGATGTGTTATGATAAAGGATGACCTTATTACTAGTTTAGATCTAGAAAAAAAGTCTAAAACTTCATGAACTTCATCCACAGGCATGTGAGTTGATGATCACAAAAAGTGTAGAAAGAAGATAATAAAGAATTTTCATTTTTTAAAATGTAAAGAAGGGCTTGTGAAAAATTAAATGTCCTCTTCTCTCCCCTGTCCTTTTCTAGCTATGCTAGTTTACCTAATAGAAGATATGATCTCTACCTTCAAATCTGTTTCTACCCCTCCAGAAGCCATGGATGATTTCCCAATGGCTTAATGGAAACAAGCACCAAATATGAACTAAGGGATTCCTTGCACCAAAGCAGAAATGGCTTTTAAGTCAAATTCAGTGGCTGCAACTGTTTAAACTGATGGCTAAAATGAAAAAGTTATCATATCTGTAGCCCTTGATACATTTTTATTGTGTATTTGGCATAAGTGCAAATGAAACTTCTTGCTCTATCTACAACTTAAGCCCTGAGAGAGCCACCAAACCAAGGGTACTCTGAATTCTTTTCAGGATGCTGAGTCTGTTTTTTCTCTTATTTTTCAAGTGCCTGGATTCTGACCTATTCAAGTCAGGAGTCCTATTCCAGAGTTAGTGGCTTTGACCTTTATGCATTCCTTTATGAAAAACTTTCTGTAATAAGCTCTTCTTTGCCATCGCCTGAATGGGAAGTGAGACCTTTGAAATCGATTTCAGACAGCAGGCCAGTTGGCCAGAGATAAGTATCTTGTTCTGCCAGACTGCACAATGCTTCAAACCAATTTCTTGTCCATTTCTGAAAGATTCCCCTCAATTGAAACAGAAAAATAACAGTAAATACTTTTCTAAGCTACAGATTTTCTCAGTGAACATTATTTCATTACAGTTAGCTACTACTGATTGGTGGGAATTAAATATATAGTGACTGCACTAAAACAGAAATTCTGAGAATGTAGAACCGTTTTATTTACTATGCTCTTGAACAACATAATCCAATAATGTATCAGGTGGGAGAAATATTTATCTCTGTAGGTATTTATATCTATACAAATATTTAAACAACTGTTTAACAGCTTCTTCTTGCAACTCATGGCAAAAGGGAGTGTTTTCCCAAGAAGTACAGGCCTGAAATGAGAACGTGATGTTAAGCTGTAAAGTTAGAGGGATATGTACTGGTATGGTTTATACTAATTTTACAGAAGTGTATTCTTGTTAACTTCAGTGCAGGTACTTCCCTTTTCATCAGTTGAAGCAAGTTTGGAATCAAACCACAAGCTTTTAATGAGGTTTTAATGATCCACTTGGGGGAGCTAAAGGGCAATTTGTTTCTGAATTGATTATGGCAAAATGTTTGGGATGCAAAATTAAGTTACAGAAGACATTGTGAGCAGAGACTTCCACTTTTTTCAACTCAGTGCTGCTTGTTAATCTATATTAGATTCTGGAGCAAAGGGTCCCCAGTTCTTATTAAAATTCCAGCCACTTATAGAAAAAAGACTCACAGTTATAAATAGCTTAGCAGCAGACAACCATAATAGCATCAATCATACGCTGACTTCAGTTATACACCTACAACATACATTGAATGCAACAGACATAACATGTAGGGTAGAGTTTGGTCCTTACTCTTACTCTACATTTTTGTGCTAGTTAACATTAACTGTAATGTGACAGTAAGAAAAGAAATTCTAACATGCAATGGTTTTGTCTTTCAATTAATATGAAATATCTCCTTTTTTTTTCCTTTTATTTAAATGCTGGTCTTGAGCTATACCTGCTTGTGCCTCCTGCACCAATTACTGTGTTGAAACATGGCTTTGCATCATCATTATGTTCTCCATTTCTCCAGCCTGGGACACACCGAGAACTGTTTCCCAGTATAAAGCTATATCAGCTGCTTTATCTTATGCTTGATTGCCTATGGTTACTGGTAGCCCTTTGACTATTCTGGAAGTTAAGCGCTAATTAGAGGCAGAGATGCAGTGTCTCCTATATGGGAAGGAAGAGCACAGCCTTTTGTCTGTGAAAAGCCAATAAAACATGACATTGGGCTTCTATCCATGTTGGGATTGCCCTAAAGTTCAGATAAACTGACAATACAGTTGATTTCAAAAGCCACAGCAGATCCAAAGCTATAATCATCTATCTTTTATAAAAGGAAACAACTCAGTTTCAGGCACATAACTTACATGAAAATTCCACTGGCAAAGCTATACTGTAAATGTCTTCACTGTAATAGTACAAAATTCTTCTCATTCCAAATTACTCTGCAGTGCAGTCCACATTTAAGTTTATGGTTGCCCATATGCGAGCATCTAATTTAACTGACTCATGTAAATAAAATTTCAAGCAAAAGTGATAATTAAATGAAATATTTTGTTCCTTTAGCATAATGTAGTAACTATATTTAAGGTTTCCTTATTTTTATGTTTAATTTAGCCAGAGCAGGTGGAAAAAGTAAACTGTAAGTATCTTTAAAAGAAATACTGTTGTTAGGCACTTTAAAAGAAAAGACTTATGCTTTGTAGCTATAAACTAACAAAATATATTTTTAAATGTCGTTCCGCATCCTGAATGGGTGCCACAATCATGCTGATTGAATACCATGCTAAAGACAATGGCAAAGCAAATGGAAGCAAAGGGTACAGTCAACCCAGGTATAGGCATGAAAGCTGTAATCATTTACAGTACTTGATGACAGTATTTGTAGTGCAATTTGCTTTTGTGCTTTCTCTTTGATATGTACGGGCAAGTACTATAATGTATTTAGGAGGAACTACTGCTATAAATTGATCAACTTACATTCATTAATTCAATCTCCCAGATTTTTTTCACAAGGTCCATCGATGTATAGCCATTAATTAGAAAGGATTTGGTATAGTCACCCAGTTCAATGGAATCCAGCCATTCAGCTACAGAGGTGGGGTTGTAGCCGTCGTGACCGATCTGCTTCATCTGAAAAACAAGAATGAGTAAGAATTACTGATAATATTCATTAAACATCTTTCAGAAAAGCAGTTATTTATATTATTTTCTTTAGGTCAGAGTTTTCTTCTTCTCTGATCAATATTCTTTTAATGATTAGTACAACATGAAACAATTTTGTGAGCAAAAGCACTAATAAAACCTAGTTTTCAATGCATCTCTTTCTTATGTCTGCTTGCCTTTTAAACCAGAGTATACTGGTTTAAAGTATAAGACTGTACATGAGTTCAATTCTTACTAGACATCAGAGAATCCATAAGCGAGGGAAGGCAAAAGAGTGAGAAGAGACATTATTAATATACTGACTGCACAAAAATGTCAGATTTGCACCTAAGATTTCATAGAAGGGGAAGAAATTAGACTGAGGAATGGATCTTTTGGTATCAAACTGCAAATGAAACATATTGCCTTGGTTATATTATTCCTAATTTCTCTCTCCTAGTAGGTTATCTGATATTTTATAATGGTTGAAGCTGCACTGTACTTTTCTGCCCCCAGGGCAGGCTTAAAAAAGTCTCTTTCCTCTACCTGGTCACATTTTTCATGGAACTCCTAGGAATTTAGTATATTTTAGATTGTTGCCTGTCTGTAAAGTTGCTTGAGACTGGACAATTGAGCCAAATATTATTGGAATGGAATTGACAGAATGACATACACAGAAGCGCACCACCTGCATTCATATAGCAACATAGGCACAGAAAGCATCATCACATAAATCTTGTTTTCATAACAAACTAAGAAATACCACTGGCATCTTGTTTTTCTGAATTTTGTTAAGCTACTAAGAAGTAAAGAGCTGCAATTTCTCTTTCACAATTACCTGTTGGTGACACAAGTGAAGATTTTCAAGCTAGTCATTAAAGATAAAAATGTATAAAGCCTCTACCTGTGCAGCTTGTTACTCCATACTGTTTTTATGAATTTTAAAGTAATTTGCAATAGTGGCAGAAGTAGAACGAAGTAGAAAAAATTATGCAATAGCCTCAATTTTCAACAGTATTATACACGTATCATCTTTCTATAGAAGTGTAACTATTGCTAACTTGATAATACACTGAAATGGTAAACTGTTAAGAAGCTTTAGAGGTTTAGAAACCTTGTGCTTTGCATAGGATCTCCTGACTGCAAGAGTGACACCGCACATGGTGAAAGCCAGTCTCCCATTTCTGTCTGCTTATGTACATTCCTACTTTCAGAGAAACAAGGGAAGTGTGACAGAAACATAATGTTTTGACCTTAAGTTTGAAGTGAGTGACAAAGTAATTTAAAAAGGAGATAATTTTGATCTTAATATCTTGCCTGAACCAATTTATTTTTCTCAGTTTATTTGAAATACAATCTGAATTCAAAGCAGAGAAAAAAATTAAAGTCTGCATTTGAAAGCCGCAGTAGTGTTCATCGATCTGTCTGTTCAAATGCAGAAAGCCAGCATGTCATGATCTTGATCTTGGTTTCCTGCAGTATCACAGAGGAGTGATGCAAGCACACTGCATCGTGGATATGGCAGTTTACTCTCTGGTCTTTTGCTGCAGATGTTGGATATAAAATATTAATGGAAATACTTAAATGATGTAGTGAAATCATTATCTTAAATCATAAAAGAGAGACAAGAGAAATCACATAAGGGAATTGTAGCCTTTCAGGTCACTTCTGTAACAAAGGAGTCATATTAGAAAGTGAGAGTTCAGTTTTGTTGTTGAACTTGACATTTTGGAGTTTAGTTTCATCCTAATTTAGAATTAAATTCTTAGATGTCAAAAGCATGGCAAATTCTTCTTTCATTGTCATTCAGACTTACTTCAAATCTTAGATTGACAGTAGTCTGTCCAGCAGACTGCAAAAACGTTGGAGGACCCTGGTAGCTCTGACTCTTGGGAAGCTTATTTCACGAGCTGATTTGAAATGAGGTATGCTAACAACTGACACTTGAGAAGAAAGGACCCGATAAACAGAAGAAGAAAAATCTAATACAGAGAAGACATGAAGAAGATGTACAGAGCCCACAGGGAACACATGACTTTTGAAAGATATAAGGTATTTTTGTTTTCTTTCTCTAACAAAGAAAAGCGAAGCGCCTTTGAAACAATTTTCAACATACCCAGATGGGACATGTTATGCAAAATATTTCTTTTTTTTATTACTATTTGATCTTTATGTTTAATAAGTCCTGATTTTAACATGATTTTTTTTTTGACCTGCTGACTGAGAAATCTCATGCAGTCTGGTCCACAATTCTGCTAACCCATCAACCTCTATAAAAAGCAAACACAGCACAGGAAGTTTCTGAATTCTCAATTCCCACTGGAGATCTCAGTCAGAAGGGTTGTTAAAATAGGTATCACTCTACTACGGTGTGTTGCAAAGGGCTGCAGGCAAGCAAACGCAGGCAAACAATCCAATAAGCAAAAGACTGAGAACAACTGAAATGTATGTGACAATTTCACTCTTTGGATTTGGTGCCAATAGACAAAATTGTCATCGGGTCACTCAATAGGCTACACGAAAACACACTGGCCTGTTACCAGGCAGCAGCAGACTCTGCAAGCATTTTCCCTCTCCCTGCCCCAGAGATTTGGCTGCCTGTGTTCAAGGCCATGTCGGGCTGGTGCAGCTGCATAGCCTTGGATGAGACCGTGTGAGAAAGAGCAGTGAGAAGCCTGGTCAGGGCCACCCCACCTTCTGCAGGAGCTGCATGTGAGCTCAGGTCCGTGTCCCTGACACTCACTCGAGCTATGCCATAGGTAGGTCTGAGCCCAGCCATGAACCTTACTGATCCTCACCCACTGACTTGCCCTCCTGAATCAACTTTGTCCCATCCTGGTCCCTGTGGATTTGCCCTGGGACGTGGCTGTCCGCGGTCACTGCCACCGTCCCTGCCCCACTTGCCTTGTGCGGGTGCTCCCTGCCTGCCCCACTGCCCCCCCTCAGCTCCCAGCCCACCTGCCCTGGTGGGGCAGCCCCCTCCTGCTGCTCCTATCGCAGAAAATTAACCTCAGAACTAGAATATTTGCCAGCAGTTTCAGCACAAAAGCAGTATTTTGTTTTGTCATGAACCAAGAATCAATCTCTTATCGAAAACAGATTTTCTAAAATGTGTTTAATATATGAAAATTAATAAACTTTCAGTATCCGTCCTCTTGTATGAAAAGTTTTGTTCTGTCTGTTAATAACATCAACTAGCTTATTAACTGTCATTCATAGCTGGCTGAATGTTTTCCTTTCAAATATTTATTGACAGATTGGTTATCTAAACGTGACAGTATCACTAATAGTATCTGCTTTTCATATAAAATGTTATGGAGGTTTTAAATAAAAAAAAAAACACTTTGAAATATCTGTCTGGAAGTGCTGCCCCTTCACTTCATTAGAGCTCCAGTTTATTTGCATCTTATCCCAGTACTCATTAATAGGTCATGGCTCTTGGACCGTTTGTATTTTTTTTCTATACTGCACCATGATCTTAGACTCCTCTCACAGATCATTTACACCCTGTAGTCTTCCTTGCTGAGGCTGTTTGCAGATTGATTTTTTTTTTTGAAAGAAAAAACCCCTCCTATCTACTGACTATATTTCCATGTATAATATTTCAATCACTTTGCACCAGCTACAACACATGCACGAGTGGTGTCAAACATCTAAGCAGCTATGTGCATACTGTTTGACGCAGAGCAGCATAAAATCTCTAAGCTTCAAGTCACGACAGCCTTTCAAATACTAACTGCTCATAAATAGGGGCAGTATTGTTCTTCCACAGACACTGGTACTAGTTCATTCGGTTGTTATCTTTAAAGAACAATATCAGTGTTAGCTGTTTCATTGCAGATGATTTTAGCATGCCGACCACTGAAAAGGCTAGGAATGAAGCCCGTAGGATTTAGAGAAAAAGAAATGTTTAAGAAAATATGATATAAACGAAGCATGGAAGAAAACACAAAGCATAGGAGATTTCTCTCCTGGGTCCTATTGTTCTATCACTAGTATCACTTCCTTTGAAATGAATAGAAAGCAGAAGCCAGAAAGAGCTGTTTCTCATAATAAAATAGTAATGTCAAGTAGCATCCTAATGGGTTGAGAAATCCTTTACAAGAGACTGTCTGTACATCAGTCTTTTTACAGGTGCATCACTGCTGTTTCTGTATAATATTTTACATTAGGATAGAAGGTACTTGAGTTTTTGTCTCTGAAAGGTAGCCAAATAAACACGAATGGAGCTTCAAAGTAATACATATGCACCAGAAGCATCAAGGTGAATTCAGTAACATGGGCTATTACCAGTTTTCTCTGATCTTCTCAGACAGATGGGGAACTAATGCTATTTTCTCCACAGGTAATATCACTATCTGGTGAATCTCAACACTGTGTGTATTAAACCCAAGCTTTTTATCCGCTGTATAAGGAGAAAGAGATGACTTGACTTTCACAGCTTTTTAAATGATGGCTATGATTACAGTGAATTTACACTTGTGTTGGTTTGAAGATCCAAGAAAGATCTTTTTAGCAAGCACATAATGCTTTTAAACTGCTGGCCTATCTGGGAGATTTAAGCAGCACTTTTGGGAACTTGTACGAAACTATCAACTACCAATCTGAGTAATTCTGGATGACTGTAATGGGGGGGGGGGGAGGTATCAGCTCTTTTTTTCCTGTCTTTCTCAGTTGTCTGTTATATATTGTGTACTTTACAAATGTGATCAGTTGGACTTATGTTGTTGGAAGAGGAGACCATTCCTCCTCTGGAGTGGTGAAAGAAAAGGCTCGGGAGACTGATGCTTCTGAAGATCAGAGGGCCTGGCTGGCACAGGGGCACAGCGTGGAGCTGGTGCCTGCAGCGCCTGTGCAGAAATTGAGCCTGCAGCCAGGGGCAGAGAGGCAGCTCTCAGGGCGACGGGCACAGCTCCCTAAGGACCTGAGAAGACTTTGCATTTGCTGCTGTTGAGAAAGCCACTGAGTGGGACCTGCCTGCAAAGACACAGTGGGTGAGGAAGAGCTGCATATAAACCTTTTGGTTTTCTATTCCATCTACCTTGTCACATATTTAAAAAGTTAACTATTCAAGCTTGTGTTCTAATAATGTTTGACTTTCCGCTAATCAAAAGCCTTCCGTCTTCTTGTGGAGCTTACTATAAAAAGACAGTATAGGCATGTTCACTTCACAGCGCTTCCTGATTCAGGATCCTGCCCCAATGGTAAATCCAGAATACCATGAACTGAGTTCAGAGTTTCCTACCTAAGATTGCCAGCATTGCAATAGGCACCCGTTCTCTGATTTTTTGCAGTTGGAATCTGTCTTCTGAATTTAAAGTAAAATAGATGCACACACACTTTTTTTTTTTCTGGAAAAATTAGATCCACATCCAGAAGACGGAAAAGACCTCCTAGTTCTTCATCAGACACAATGTCTGGGACAAGGGAAGAACAGGTCTCGTTCAGTATTACTGAGGATGATGTATGCAACAGTTCAGGACATTTCAATTGCATATAATGTAATCTTAAGAAGACCTAAATCTGGAATTTGTGGACTAAGTGGAAGCTATGGCCTTTGATCTCAAAAGTTTCTACGGGTGTAAGTTCTAAAAGCAGTCCTGTGGACATTTGTTGGTACTTCAGTGCATGGAGCTAGAGCTTTACAGGCACGCTTTCAAAAACTGGATATTAGCACAGACTGACATCTCCAAAGTTAAACTTTCATCCTTTGCTGGATCCTGAGTAGCTCTGCCAGTTTTACTTTAGATAACATGCTATCAACTGCACCTTTAGTTTTGTATCCCACTCAGGGGTTGAACTAGTGGTGATCTTTTTGGCCCAACAGTACTATGGTTTGGTGCCACAGTACGATTTAAAAGTAATCTACTTTGCATTCGTTTGCTTTGCAGAATAGTCTGGGTACGCACTATCCAGCTTTCTTTTTGGAGGAAGGTAAACCAGAAGATCAGTGCCAGTCGTGCACCAAATGCATTTCAGCCCCTAACAGGGACACAAAGATCTGAATCAAGTGGTTGACAACCTTACCACCTTCAATGGCAGAAAACACACATGCACACATGGACCAAATGGTGGAGGTATACCTTTGTATTTGCTGTCAACTGCCTTTAACTCTTCATGACTGATATAATTTCCTTCCTTGATGCTTTTTGTGATTTAATTGCCCCACTTTATGTTGCCTAGCTCAGAACTGTTTGCTGAATTTCTTGTTGCTTCTATAACGATTTTATTATCATCCACGTTTTACTACTGCTATTTTTTGTGATGGTCAGAAAACCCATCAATCTCCTCAGCTTCACAGAAGGTCCCACATGGTGCTAACTAGAGCCCCAAGGAAATGACGCTGTTCATCAACCCGTGCTGTAAGAAAGCTGAAAGCTTCCTGATAGCAGGATAACCTGGTGTCAGTATCAGGAGGCTGCTGACCTCATGACTGCTGTGAGGAGTCCGGAGGTGTCTAATGATGCTTCTGTGCAGTGACCAGTCGGCCAGCTGCAGAAGCAACCAGAGACAGATGAAGAAGGAGGCAGGGCCAATCCTGAGGAAGAAATGCTGCTTCCATGGATAGGCACTCTTATGTATCTCATTCTTGCAGACGCTTTCTAGGTGTTCAAGTTGCAACAGACTGTGGTGACTGCTGGAACCTCTTCTGCTCTTCTCTTCTCACAACTGCAAGTGCTGCTCCTGCCTGTTTTGTTAGGCCACACTGACCAGCTTCCGTCATTGCTAGTCCACGGTGGGCTGTGCCAGCCCTCAGGAAAATGTTTGTGTCATTAGTCATTATGATTTTTAGCTTTTGTTTAATGCTGGATGTCTTCCTAGCAAGTGTGTTCTCTGGGGCTGGGCAGCAGTCATTATGAGCCATGGGCTGTTCATGGCACCTCTGGACGCCACCTTGGTGCCTCTCTGGAGATCTTCGAACCTCTGCATGTGAGACAGCTACAGAGAACTTGGCCATGGCATGCTGTGCAGGCAGAGATCATTTCTGAGACTGAAGAAGTACAGCTGCAGACCCTCTGAGGCACAATGTGCTAACAGCCATCATAAGACTGAAAGGGGAGAGTCATTCTCTGAATGGAGCGTTTCAACCAAAGGCATAGACACAGGGGAGATGAATCATTTCTCTTGATAGGTGAAAAGTGGGAGGGGATGGGATAAAAGCTCTTATCTCACTGGAGGAGGGGGAGGACGACATAGAGAAGGGTTTCTTGGTGAGAGGGAACGAAGAAAAGTACTCTGTGACCTAGTCAGCCCTGAATCTCTAGCTGTCTTCAAGTCTTACCTCTCCTCCCTCCCCAAGTCATGGCAGTCACTTACACAGGCCCTGTTAGCCTTTCATTCCTCCCACCCACCAACCATCTTCTAGCAGCTCCGACTGGATTTTTTTTATAGTGAAACGGCCTGCATAGTATCCAGATGGCACTGGAGACAGAAGTTAACAGCCATACACCAGTAGGCAGAATAAACATATCGATTAATCCAGTGCCATGGAGGAGTGAATGGGTGAAGCAAGTAAGCCTCAGAGGCCATGAAGACATCTCCACTCCCTTTGTGTGGAGGTGGGAGTGGGGATAGAAATTCAATGACACAAGGAGACAGAGATCCATATCTTTGTAATCTTCCCATTACATTTGAAACACTGCAAAAGACGTCCAGTGTTAATCACATTTTCCTTGTCTTACTCCAGTCACTCCTGGTTGGTCTTCCCTTCATCTGGGAAGGTGCAGCGGCCTGGAGACAAGCGCCATCCTTGATGCTCTGAGAAGATTCAAAGAGAACAGAGGGCCTTGCTTATAAGTATTGAAGAAACTGGTTTTTGCTATTTCAGTCTGTTAAAAAGTTAAAAAGACTTAACTGTGTCCTCACAGGGGCTGTGCAGAACACAGCCCAGACCTATAGTTTGGGAAACATTGGAAATGTTTGTGTCCAGTCTGTCATGCAGCCTGCTATCTTGCAGGCAGATGGTGAAAGCCATAGTGTCCTTTCACACAGCATGTGACAGAGTTACAGTTAAACGGGGTACTTGCTCCATTTCTGGATATGTATGGTCTCATCACCTGGTGATGCAGAGGGTGCATAGCATTTCCCAAGCGGCAGGCAGTATCCGGATGATGCTAACACTCTTGCTGCCCGTAGAGAAGATGCTAGTATTCCCTCTGAATCCAGCGCTGGAATTATGGACCGTATGGATATCAGAAATCATTTTGATGATCTGAAAATATGTTCATAAATATGCCTCAGTGAGTATACCACAAACGACTACTGAGTGGTAGTCTTTGTAGTTTATAGCTGCCTGTGGCCAGGTTGCAGATGGGAATGTAGATCCCACCAGTGGCCCTTATGCAGCTCATGAACATATGAGGGGTGAAGGCCTGGGGCAGAACAGCCACACCAGCAAATACCCCCAAAAAGCAATTGTCCATGTCTTCTTTCTCAGACGAAAGGATGTGCAGAAAGTCTGAGTCAGCTCAATCAGGTTGTCATCCTAGTCTAGGTGCCATAGAAAGAGAATAGTGCTTCCTCTCTTATAGCATACTTCCTTGCCTGCTGACTGTTCTCAGAGGGTTCTGGAGTCAACCACAAACAAGAAAGTATACAAGAAGCAGGAAGAGAAATAAGACTTACTGTATGGGCAATGGTGTCAGGACCAGTGACATGCTACTGTCGTCTACATGATACAGATAAATGACAGCACGTCATGTCTAGAGTGGCTCATTGATAGGCTCAGTTAAGAAGGAAAATGTTTGTGAGACTGCTTTCATCAGACAGTTTTGAAGCACATGCATGGAGGGGACATTTGGTCTATGGGACCAGTCTAAAGCTAGTCTGAAATAAACACCCTGAACTATAGGATGGATGTATCTAACTAACTGCCTTGTTGTACTGATCCATTCCTATTGTGCTGCGTTACTTACATAATGTAGGCTACGCCATTGTGTTTCACAGTTGAAAAGTTCATGTGTTATGCTGGATTTGAACACTTTTTTCTGTCTTTATGGTTAAAGGTCTTATAAACAGTGCAATGAGCAGGTGAGCAGCCTCCTTCCAAATCAGGAAAGTCATTTCCAGAGGCATTAGAAGGAGGAAAAACAGCAGGGTAGAAAGCACTTCCTTTGAATTCTGTTTTTTTCATCTTCACTTCCAGCAGACCAGAACCAAGGAGTCATAGCCAGAAAGGGTCACAAACAATATGATATCCACTTCGCAGCATCTCTTAGTTTGGACGCTGTCTTTAGGAATGGAAGTTGGAATGATCTACCTATTAACTGTGCTGAATGGGAGAGAATTAAACACCAGGATTCAGATCAGCTTGCTAAGCTCTGGGACATCTAAGCCAATAGAAATATAGCAATAGCAAACGTATGGTGTGGTCTTTCTCTGTTACATACACAGCACAGTTAATGTGCACATGCACAGTAGTTCTGTTTTCCTAAATGCCAGACTTACTGTGCTTGCACAAAAGAGTGTTACATATGAGTAATAGATCCAGCACTTTTTGGAAGCACAGCTTTACTGCTCATATAACACTACTCACAGAGAGCATTTGCTCATAGCCTGCTTATATCCCACTTCTTGTCTGGTTCTGCAAAGCACTCAGGAAAGAGGCTGGCTGCCTGCACACCGCTGCTACAGATTCCCAAACTTGCTTTGTGCTGAGACCTCTCCATGCAGGAAGGAACAAGCTGCATACTTTAAGAATAGCACTGAAGCCAGGAGAAAGCTGCTTTCAGCTAACATCTTTCTTCCATCTGTCAAATGAGAGAATGTGTTCCCATTATGCGCTGGGAGAAGAAGCCATACACTGAGCATCCCACACAAAAACAATCCTTTTTCTTATCTAAGTTCTCAGATAAGCTAGGATAATTCTTATTTTCAAAAACATTTTAGCTTTTGAAGAACCCATTGAGAAGTCACTTGCACATAGGCTTTGGATGCTGAAATAACTTTGCAATGCTCCTTAGGTTTCTTATGTCACACTTAAGTGTGGCTAAAATGTTACATCATGACTACTATTAGTTTCTTAGTCAATTAAACATATCCTGCACACAACTCTTTTCTCTGAATAATTTTTTTTCTCAAGTCCTTGTACTTGCAATTTCAGTATCTTTTTAGACATTGTCTTTACCTCTCAACATGTCTGAACTTCCTTTTAATAAAACATATAAAATCCTTCTCCAAGCATTTATTGATTTCATTCTTTTCACACAAAAAAAATCTTAAATGCAATATCAAACTCTGCTATGAAATTTGCTCTAAGACTGATGTCATGTATAAAATATTTCCATTTCAAGAATTAACTTTACAAATGATATTTCTACTGGAGTGTCTTAACCTTATCTAATAATAATAAGCCATAAAGTGCTCTAGTTAATATTAATGTGAAACTTGAATAACTTAAATTTCATTAGTGTGAGATGAGAATTTGGGCTACTAGCTCTAATCCAACAAAAATAAGGGGTATTTTGAAAAGCAGAAATCTAACTGAAAGATTTCAACTCTACCTATCTCTTACAAACATACCAGTTTACCTTCTTATGAAATGTTCTCCTCAAATAGAGAATCATCAGGGAAAAATATTTTGAGAAATCTGGGTAAACATACCTTTGTATACTGGTTAAACACTGCATAAGAAACTACAATGATTAATTCATCTATATTTGGACAGATATGTGGGGTTTTTTCCTATTTAAAACTACTTCAGGCTCTAGAAAGTGGTTCCTAAACAGGCTACTGGTGTTTGAAATAAAGAAATTCATCACTCTTTAGGAAGCCAGCAATTATGAGTAAAAAAAGTCAGTCTTTCTTTTCAGCCACTAACTGCCTGTTGCATTTTCAGGCTGCAGAGATGAATATTGATGAGAATAAAAAAAAAGAGCTTAAAAAAAGAGTATTTTAAAACCTTGACAATAGATTAGTTGCTTGATTTTTACCCTCTAAGCTTATTTGATACTACCTGAGTATATGGGTCTAAGGAAGTGTTGTTCCATAGAAGTTTTTTAAAGCACTTATCTTCCACCTCAAAATCTGAGTTAAAAAGTATCACAAGACAGGAAACATTAATAGTAAAACTAAAAATAACATCATCAGCAATGTTATTAAGTACTAAAACACAAGGAGTCATCAAGTTTTAAATTAAATGAGGAACAGAAAAGAGGTACATGTTCAAAACAAACAAACTAAAAGAATTTTTATCTAATGAGATTCAAATTAGTGAGACTCCAATTATAGTTTGAGATCTTAAAATATTTAGATGGTATGCGCTATTTTGAATGCATGATGACAGAGCTGAACTTATCAACAAACAAATAGATATACAGAAATGTTTCATGGTTCCTTGCCGGATGTGAAAGTTTTTTAGATCTTCAGCAAGCTGTTGTGAATACAGCAAGGGTGGGTTACATTAGATACTTACCATGATCCTGGGTTTTTGGCCCCATAACTATTCCGACAGCTGTGCCTTCAAGAGAACTTGGTTTTGAATAGGAAATGATGTATTTTTACTATGTAAGTCCTCTTGTGTTGCTGAGTCATTTAAGTGAAGAAATGTGATGCACAGCTTCAGCTTTTGACTGCCTTTGTTTTGGTGTAACATTGGTGCATCAAAGACATTAAAAATGTGGTCCTTAAGGACTGTTTTTTCTAGCTCAACAGGGAAGCTGCTAAAGACTACCTCACTGTTATTCAGACCATGCTTCAAGCTGTTCCGTATTACTTAATTATCTTTGGTTCAGAAGATGTTGATTCTTCCAAGTAACTGCATAACCATCTTGTTCTCAACTGGTTTCAAGAATATGTCTAGAACTCGATTCTATCCTCCTTTCTCACATTAAGCACATTTTAAAAAGACCTCAGTTGGAGTTTTATGACAGAATCTGGTCTCAGCATTGGTATACTCTCCAAAAGCATACATTATTAACAATGTATTAATAAAGACCAGTTACTGAGTGCAGATAGCACTAAAATTATGATATATTAACAAGCTATTCATTAATTTTGAAAAATTTAAACAGAATACAAGCAAGCTGATCTCTCTAAGAAGTATGAAAAACAGAAAAAATACTTCACCAGCTAAGAGCAGAGATTAAGATTATAAAATTTTGTTTAAATGATAGCATTGCTGAAAAATTCATAAATTCATAGTTAAACCTTAAATATCTATTGTAATTCATCAAATGCTACTTTTATATACACTACTACTTGTACCATTTATCTCATTTGTCTAATATGGTATGTGGAATATTATTGTCTTTAATAATCTTTGGTGTTTGAGTGCACAGACTCATATTGTAGTATATATGGACTGACTAACACATCCAGATACAGAAATTCTTCGCAACTTCTAATTTTTCCCATACAAAAGAAACCCTTGTTCTCTTTTACAAGTGATCCATCCAGTAAGCCATGATGCACCAAAAAGCCTCTTCCAGCAATGTCTGCCTCATGCTCTAGACTGAAAAGTCCTTTAATAACTCTTCTCATTCTTGAGTATTATCAAACTCGAGCAGACTAATCTCTATTTACCTCAATTATTCTACACATGCTGCTCCCAGAACACTCCACATGCTTTACACTAGGTTTTATTCCCGCCCTAGTATCTTGCACTGAGTATCTGCATCACATGTGGCAGCCTTCTGACCCTCGCTGGTGTCTACTTCTCATTCATTCATTTTCCTTATGGAGAAAGCTGTAGCTTTCCAAAATCAAATAGTAAGTTTTCATGCTAGGCCCGCTATCTGTCTTGTTTGGAATACTAGTAGAAGCCTCCACTGATATATTCTGGTACACAAAATATAAGAACAATCCTTTTCTATCACCAATTTTAAAATCTATGGTTTAAATCAGCTAGCACCAAAAATGATTAGAAAAATGACTGCAAGTTATTCTGTCCACAGCTGAGAAGCAAAATTCAGGTACACAGCAGCAAATCAAATATGAAGCCTGCAGGAAGTCTCCGCATCCTACATGAAAGGCAGGTATTAGGAAAACAATGTTTCATCCAAGGCTTTTCGAGTATTTATATAAGGGGCAAAGTATTTCCAGGCCAACTGCTATGTAAAGAGAAACATCTGGGATTCATTGACAGCCTTATTTACACATATGTAACGACAGTCTACAAACAGATTGCAGAGCCAAAAATAATTAAAATAAATTCTAAACAGCCATCACTTCAAATTACAGATTTTACTCTCCTTTGCTTTGTCAATTACATCTATACAAAGGGAGTCCAATGCAATGTCATTACGTTATGCCACATTTGCATATGCAAAAAACACGTCTACAAAAAGAGTAGAGAGTTACGTTTATCTCCATTCAAAAAAGTGTCTTAAATAACATGAAAGCTGTAAGTGTTAGTTCCCTTGCTTGGATAATAACAGAAACTATACCTTTGGGAGAAGCTGGATTGCTTGGAGTATTCTCTGTCTGTGTCCAGAGTTAAGGATTCCTATTTCCAGGAGATCCTGGTCCTCCATTACATTGCTTCCCTAAAAATGGAAAAAAAAGGTTGAATAAAAATAAAAAAATAGCAGATGCCTTCAATAGCCTGAAACAAGCCCTTCTGTTGCATTTAAAAGAGAACATTTCGCTTAACTTATAGTATCTGACAAGAATCGTAAATTACTGATGATCGCATTTGTTTTCATGATGACAAAATATGGCAGAAGGTGCTTGAACTCATGGACAATTACTATACTGCTGGCAGCACTGCCAGTGGAGAAATTGTAGCTCTCACTCAAGCCAAATACCAGATGTGAACCTTCTTTCATTTGACTGAAACCAAGGACATGACTAGAGAAATGTTCCGAAACTTAATTTTTTCATTCCCCTCCTACCTCACCCAGCTATAATATGATGTTCATTTTTCTCCAGACTTAGCACTGATTAAGATGAGCAGAGTGGATGAGGATACACTTATTTAGTTCATTGTTAGTAAAATGGTGAAGAAACCAAAGAGGGGGAGTGGTATCAACAAACCCCATAGAGTCCCCACCCTCCTGAATTTAACTGTACCAGTGCAGTCCTAACTTTACCCATCACTGCTCTTACCTCCCTGTTTGTGGGCAGGTCAGATAACTCCTAACATGCAAACAGTTGAAAAAGACCATCTGTTCAAACAATACACAAGATAAGTGCCCACAAAAGTCTATAAAATAAGACTTCACAATTCAAGCCTCTGTTCTTAGGAGTTGCTACCAGTAGGAGAGGACCTATAGCTCCACAAACAGGATAATACGACTCATAAGTTCAAGGAGTCTGACACCACCTAGATAGTAAGTTCAGCATTCGAAGGTTAAGGTACTTGATTAGCTGGCAGTGACTATTGGGAATCACAGGAGGCACAACAGTAGCTCAAAAAGGGAACTGCAGCCAGGGACCAAATCAAGATGGTTCAAAGTAGGCTGGCAGTCTTGTATTGCTTTTTTAGACTACCTAATTTCAGACAAAACCTCAGGGTTTTTAAAAATTATTTTTAAAAAGCTTCTAATTATTACAGCTGTGAACAAAACCTGCAAAAAACAGATGACCTGTCTGAACTCTTACCCCTGTTGGAGTCTCATGACACTAATTTGCTAGAAGCAAGAATTATTATTTGTACTCATTTAACATCATAATGAAATAGGCTTTATGTGAGCAAATCCATGAAAAACTTCATCTCCACCTTTCCATTTGGCTTGCTGCTTCTGACTCAGTAGAGCTCTTAAGCAGCAGTAAAAAGAAAAGCTAATAGGCGCATAACAGAACATGCTTAAATACTTTGCTGAATCAGGGCTTAATAATGGATACGAATTCTTTCTGAATATTAAATCTCCTGTCCCACAGCAACATAGCTTTCTTTCAAAAAGCACACTGGAATATGCAATACTTCACCCTGTTCAGCTGCTAAATCTTCACTCTTTTCAGATGGACTGATTAGTTTACAGATGTACTCTTGAGGACTCTCAAGTGCTACTCTGTGGAGTATCCTGCAAAATCTAGGGGAGGTCTTTTTAAGGCAATCATGGAAACTTTGCAAAGCTATTACATTTAAAATTATATTTCACAGTAAGTGGTATGATTTAAGACTACAAGTCTGCAAATCATATCCTGAAAGAATTTGTGTGCAGCATTCAGAACATGGGCAGGCACAGACCTGCTCTAAAGGGAGAAGCTGTGCAATCATGCCGGTTTAAGTAGCTCACATGGTGTAAGAGTGCATGCAGCACAGGCTGTGCAAACACTGATAGTCATGAGGTGGGGTTAATACCCCCTTCATCTCCCTGGTAAACACATACAAATTTCCCCTTTCTTCCTTTCTCCAGTAAATAACCTAAAGGAGGCTGTAAACTTAGAGGAAGAACTGGGGAAAAAAACCCTGTATTTTGGGCTGGATTCTCCAGCTGCTGGAAATAGCTAGCATAAATGGATATAAGCAAACTGAAGCCAACTGAGGATCCAGTCCAAAACAAAGACTATACATTTTTGTTCATTTTAATAAATGCACCTATATTGTTTACAGCTATTGCTTTCACTTCATTTCACTGTTTTTCAGATTTCACCTTTCATCACTGCATGGTGTTTACACACTATCACGGTGTACTCATCACTGAGCTACTACACACTGTTTACTGGTGTCAATAACCTTGGCATCCAGCTTCAAATATTGGAATGTTTAAAACCCAATTCAACTAACACTTAGGCACCGGAAAAATCCCGTCTATTTGCACAAAGTTGCTGCATAGCAGAGACAGCATTATTTTATTTTATTAATTCTTTACTATTGTTTTTTCCTTATATATTAGTTCACATATTTTGTTTCTTTGCAGTTGGTATTATATATTTTTAAAAGTATGCAAGGTTACAAAATCAAATATTTAACGCTCAGGAAAGCCTGGAATTCATGTTGCCTCCTTGTCCCCTTTCTGAGAAGGCAACAACCTGGTCTTTCAGTGTGCTCAGGTTTTGGAGCTTGTCCTGTGTGTTACCAGCAGTGTCAACAGTAGCAGACACTCACCCCTCCTGTAAAACAGACTTCATTGTCTCCTGCCATGGAGCTAAACCAGCTCTTCATCTTTCCACAAGAGCAAACCAGGAAACTTTAGATACTCAGTATATACCCACTATTGCTTAACACAGAGGAGTAAACTGATAGTAGTAGAAAGCTGCTGTCTGCTTTGCAGACATGCCTGTGAAGAGAAAGAAACAGTCTCCCTTATTCCTATCTCCCTGGTGTCTTCTCCTATTCTCCCCTTAATGCCAGCCCCGATTATTTTTTTTACCTGATTCCTCTTCTTGCGCTCCTCCAGTCTCCTTCCACAGGCTCCTATGTTGAGAGTGAGGAAAACCTCACTTCCTTCTGCAGCAGATCAGAGACGAGGAGAAATTCTCTCCTTGCTCTTAGCTGCCATGCACACATTTATTATAAGCTGGGCCAAATTTAACCTCAATTAACTTTACGGAGATGACATGGTAAATGTAATTAAAATGAATATTAATGCAAGAATGTCTTTTTACATTATTTCAGCCTTAAAAATAGCTGAGCTGTTAGCTGAAACATTCACCAAAAAGAAATTATTCTAGTAGAGACCTAGAGAATTTGAGTCCAAAGATTTAACTTTGATATGCTTATAGACAGAACAGGTTCTTGTAACAGGAAATATGGGACAGCAATCTCTACTGGAGCTATTATGCTTTTATTATGTAATAAAAACATAAGAGGCTTTGTGATATTGTAGTTTCTTAAGTCTACAGGAAAACTTAGTTGGAAGGAAAACTTACTTCTCAGAATTAAAGCAGTAAGAATATATCAAAATTGTTTATACTAGGACAGATTCAGATCTCGTTCACTTCAGCTTACACTGTTGAAGCTCCTGTCTTGTTAATGCATAAGAGATAGTCTTACTTATGAATTAGAAAGATTCTGATTCTGAAGTTCCAGTTAGGAAAGAGTGTAGCTGCCCCCCCCCCGATTTGTGGTTCTGCACAACTGTCAGGAATATCATCTTTTTCCCTGTAAGCACATACAGGAAGCCAATCTCCTGAGTAAGAGGGCAGTAGTTTCACAGAACAGTTGGGCTCAAGAAGGAAGGAAAAACGACTCTGCATGTGGGAGACTGGAGGCATATGAAAAACAACACAGTTTAAAAAACCCAGAAATTTTGCCAAAATCTGAGATAGTTCCTATAAATAAGTTCAGAACAAAATACATAATGGTACGCTATGAGATAAAGATTTTACTGGCACTTATTTGGGTTGTTCCACATAAAACCACCTCTGGCACTCTCCACCTGAAGTTAATATAGCCTTTCCCAAAAATGCTGGGTTAGACCTTTATACCAGATTCCAAATGTATGTAAGTACAGATATACATATACAGAACCTTTAGAAAACAATTTAATCTGGAATATGTCAGATTTATAGCAAAAAAATTACTCTCTCTATTAAAAATAGCCTAATTTTAATACATTAAAGAACCTCTAAAATCCAATCAAAGCAAAAGATTCATAAACTTGTAGACAACTTCATTTACTATCAAAAGAGAACAACTTTCAAGATTCTTAAAAAAAAAAAAAGACCAATATACATTCTACAGCCTGCAGGAACAAAAGCATTTTGAAGATTTGTCCCTGAAGATTATACAATATAGTGATTAGAAGAACATATTAGGATGGCAGGCATGACTGTATGTTTCTCATTGCCCCCACTTTTGTACCTGTGTTTTTAGTCTTTCTTCATATATTTTCTGTGCCTGAGACCTATGGTGAAAAATTCCAATGTCTGGTTCTGTCATCTAAGTAAAATAAAAATGGTACAGAAGCTTTAAAACAGCTGGAAGATATATCACTAGACTTATCTGAAAACTCAATCACTGAAGTTGGAAGAGAGGGGGTGTGGGGAACAAACCACCTGCATATGCTTTTTGGTCTTATTCTTGCTCTTCACCGTAGCTAATAGATTGAAAGCCTGATAAAGGCTGGAGAGAGGTTTCATAGATTTTCATTGCAATCAAAGTTCTGGAAAGAAACCTCAATGGAGAAGTAAATGCATATGCATCACTTCATGTAAACTGAGTAAAAACTGGCTGAAAACAAGAGAAAGAAAAAAAATTAATTTTGCATTTTAAGCTTTTTTCTCTCTTACAAAAGAAAAGATTGTTATGTAAGAAATATATTTGGGAGAGTTCTGGCTATAGGCTGGCAATACCAACTAACCCAGCTTTTTCTATGCTCAACTACGTCAGCTAGAGGAGGAAAAGTAGTGAATCTGGTGCCTAAAGCTGTGTAAGAGCTGCTACCCACCAGGCTGTTGAATTCATTTGCTGAGCAGCCATTATTGAGATCAAGTTCAACTGGAGATGCCAAGTGCTACTGGAAGTGGCAACAACTTCTGGTAACCTTTTTATGCTTTTGGCATATTGGAAATTGGTCTGCCCAAGAGCAGGGTTGGTGTGGGTAAGGGAAGGATGACTTCTGAGGTAAATACAGTATTGATGGGGTAGCACTGCTGGTTGCATCACTCTTGTTGCTTGGGGAGCACTACACGCTCTCCTTTTCCCTCTCCCAGCCGTCCATGTAGTCATCTGTTGCACCATCAACATTTTGTATTTGCACTGAATCTCATCTTGGCTAATTGAGACCTGACACTGCAGGAGCACAGCTGGGGGGATCCGAATGGAGTTGGGGCAACAGGGCTCATACCTGGGTTTTCAGGGTTGCTGGAAAAATGACTTGGCACAGAAAGGAAAAAAGAGAATTTGGGAGGTGGTACAGTTAGCTGTGGTATCTGGGAGTACCATCATTCCTGCTACTCAGGTAAGAGAGGTGGGAGCAGGGTGGAGCCAGATGGGAATGTCCTTCCATTATACATGCTTGGAGGCTGAAGTCAGAGATAGAAAACTGAGATCAACAGCATCAAAGAGCTCTGTTGTTCCTTACTCCTTCCACCCCAAGCGCATAACTGGGAAGGAAGGGAGCAGGCGTCTGGTACCAATGGGAACAAGGACTGTTACGAAGCACATCCTCAGCAGCTCACTTTAAACAGCCCCCTCTTCATTCTGAATTGCTTTGCTTCTCACCCGCCTAATCCTAATATTCTTCCAAACTGCATCCCCTTGAAATAGTTGACATCTAAAGTGTCCCCTGGCTAGGAACAAATTAAAGACATCTCACAAAATGGTTAAGGACACACTGAATGACCAGGACTTTTATTTTTCATTGTCTAAATCATATGCCAGAAGGTTTATAAATTTTCATCACAACATAGCTTTTCCACAAAGTAAAAGAGTTTATTACTTAGAGACTTGCCAGAAATGGCTAGAGAAATGTAGTTTTCAATAATGAAAACTGCTTCTTATTAGTGCAAAAATTTCAGGCAATGTGTCACACATTTCATTTCCAAACAAGAACTGGCAAACGACCAGAATTTAGCAAGCTTCAGTATGAGTGAAAAGGTTGCCTCTCCCTAGTATTGCCACTGTTAACATGAAAACAAGATCTGTAAGAATGATTATTGAGTGAAATGCTTAACTTGTACTTTGAGGTCAGAAAGATTTATCAGATTCCTGGAGATACTGCAGAAATTGTTATTTCACCTACAAACCTGACAAGACTCTGTTAGAAAAATCCCCTGCAGAAGCATGAAATTTTGCCTTGGGGAAAAGAGATTGATTATAAAATATATTAGGAAGAAAGGATTGAGCATGTTGTGAAATAATAATTTGATAACGTTCTTCCAAAATTATTTTGCTTTTAGACTACTGATAATGATACTCATTCTCGATCCTCGCCTTGCTTTATTGTCAGTCTTTACATTTATGACTTTCTTAGAATTAAAAACCCCACAAAACCAAAGAGAAAACTGGAAGAAAGTTTTCCATATTACTGTCATTTTGTCAGGAAGTAATAATAAACTACTATTGAAATGTAATTTAAAAAGGCCATTTCACTCATAGATAAGAGTGAGGTGATAGCAATTCAGAGCCCTAATTTACAAATTATGCTTAAAGATAGAAGGTGATGCAAGTAGGATCAGTTTAAAAAGGAGTCCCAACAGACCGCTAGTCCCACTCCACCTATATTTTAAAGAGATCTCTCTGGTTCACATTCAGCTCTTCCAGAAGCGAACCTGAAGTAACCAGTGCCATCAAAAGCTTTTAAAATATTGATATTCAAATGAACATATAGTCACAGACCTTTCACACAACAGTAAAAGTTAATTAAAGTATAGTGATAATTAAACAATACTGATAGCTGGGACAAGGATCCTTGTAGGAAGAATTTCTGCTATTTTTATCCCCTCTTCCTTGTAGCACTGATTCATTACAACCAACACAATTGTCACATGCAAATTAGCTGCACAGATAAGGTGGCAATTGAAAAAATTACCCCTGATGTCGCACTTGGCCCACTTAATTACTAACGCTGTTGACCCAACTCTGTCTGCCTATTTAGTCATAACAATTCAATAAAATAATTATTAATACTTACCTAAATTACATCTTAATGTCTTGAATGTATATTGTGAAGATAATTTCACTTCATTTGAGTAATGAAAATTCCAGAGGTCTATATTGTACCATTACTCAGATTACTTGAGATAAATGCTAGTTAGCTTAGATGCTAAATTTCTCAAAGGACCCACTTTAAAATCAATATTACTGTGAGCTAATTAACAGACTTCTAAATTCTCAGAAAAATATTCCTTTCTCCAGTAAGTGTGTAAGTTTGGGGAGTGCAGGAAGGGGTAAACATGGTATTTTCAGACATAACAAAAATGCTGAATACCTGCTCTGCATGTAACATGGAGTTCTGTTTAACCTTGGAACTAACACTGGTGCTTTTGTAATAAATGTAAAAACTCTGTTCACCTCCCAGAATGTCTCACAGAAGTATTTCCTTCCTCACATTTATATCAACCCTCGTCAGGTAGTTTAAAAATGTAAGCCACCCAAATCAGCCCAGAGAGTACAAAAAACAGAGTCAAAGACTTTGACTGTAAAATTCTGGGCAGGATCCATGTCTTAAAAATAGGTTATCCACAGAAAGGGTCTGTGAAATAGCAGCAAGGAAAGCACACACTCAAGAAAATACTCAAGGCTTCACACACTTATGCCCTAAAGTTACGACTGAGGTCTTGGAAGCACTTGTTCATCTCCTGCCTGCAGCTGAACCCTGCTCACACTGGCAGCTTTACCCTTGGGCTGCCTGGTGTTCAAGCTCTCCGTTCTGAGCAGATGGAGCAGCTTGGAAACCACGTCAGACCTTCAAGTGAGTCTAGAAAGTAGGTCCTCCTCTTAGATGCCATCAGAGCTTGATCTGGTAGGAAGTCTCAGAGCATGCCCAAGGCAGAAACACAGGAGCACGGCGTGAATTGGCAGCTGCTCTTTCTTACAAATCTGACGGAAGGAGGAAGAATTGCTTTAACTCTTTCTCATATCACAGCCCAACCATTAGAGGATTCATGCAGAAGGTGGAAGATCAGATTCACGTGTCTTTCTCAAGCTCAGATTTCCCAAAAAGAGAAGAAGCTATGCAACAACTGATAGGAAAGGGCATTCTGGGATTGAGGAGGAATCGTTCACTGGTCCTGCTGAAACTAAATTGCTGTGAAGTTTAGTCAGTAAGCCAGAAAGGAATATTATCCTTTAGATCAGTGACAGCTGGCTGTGGTAAATCAATCTTCTTGTGCTGTTGCTAGAAAAGTTTCTGGTTTACATCCAGTTTACATCCAAATATAAAAAGCAGAGAAAAAGCTAAAAATTCAGGACTTTCTATTTCTTTCAACCAAATATCCTAACTTCTGAGCTACAGACTCATGCTTCTGGTGCATACTGTAATTTGAAAGAAAACAGTGAGCCAGCTGTCCTCGTCCAAAGGTACGACTTGGATGTCAAGATCCAGGGAACAGCACAGGAAATCCAGCCTCCAAATAGTGTCTAATGCAGGGCTGCAAAGGGAGGCAAAACTTTCAGATATAACTCCTGCTTTGGAGTACCCTACTGGCTTCCTCTGCTTAGCATTGCAAACCCCTTTCTTAAGTGCCTTTCTCTTCCTACTAAGTTACGCAGGGTCTTGTGCACCTAATTCAATTGTAGGGATGCTGCTCCCAGAGACAGGAACCGTAAAGTCAAGCGTGGTGATGCTCACCATGGCTGCAGCTAACTGCATTTTTAATATGGTCTTGGAGGCCTCACCTGGCTGTTTGGAGTCCACTCTATGCACTGCAAAATGAAGGCACTGCCGAACTTTCAGGGGCCCAAGCCATTTTTAGGACCTAGCTGCTAGTAACTGGAGGCTGTTAGGTCAACTGAACTTGCTGTTTTGTTTAATATTATATTACTAAATATACTAAAATATGAAGCAGCTCCCAAAAATGAGAAATACTGCAAAATGAATGGCATTTTCTATGCATCACTGATTTGCTATGTTTAAATGTGTTTCACATTCCACCATGCTGCTTTTGATCTGTAGTGGTGAAGCAAGGGTAAAAGGTAAGAGAGCTTGTAAACTAATAAGGAACTGGAATATACTAACTTTCTCTAGGTAAAAATTAAAAGGGTGCAGGGAAAATATGCAGTCAAGCTTGCCTGCTAAATACAGTTGTTACGTTGAGACCCATTTTAACATATTCCTACAGATTTTGTTTGCTAAGGCAGGCACAATGAATAGCAGAATTGAATAAGATATTGTCGTCTCCCACTGCACACAGATGAAATTTCTGTTACATGTGATTTTTCTTATACAAACCGTTGTGATTTATTTCCATGGTATATAGAGAGATATTACTAGCCAGGTCCCTCAAGCCCAAGAGGTAAGTGGAGATGGCCTTCATTTTCTTCAAACCCTTTCTAAAAATACGAGAATATTTGATTAAGGGTTGACAATTTTCTTTTCTTCCTTTGCTTGTTCTTGTAATTCATTTCGCATGGGAAGTGGGCTGTGTTTTTCTTATCCCTTCCAATTCAGCAGCCGGGCGGCTGGCTTTGCGGGCCCACTCCCGTCACCACGGCAACCAGCAGATCGCTGTGATGCGATCCCATGTGCTTTATGTCACTACACAGTGCTATTGTTCTCCAGTAACAATTTGGGAGATGCATTTCCCTGTTCTCATAAAGGAGGATTAATTATCGTTCCACTGGATGGTCATCCCCCGTGTCCCGCCTGGACTACAGCATCATATTAGGATGCGTTTCGCTTCACATGTGGCGACTTCAAGAATGACTGGTTCGCACCATGAAGCCCGTGTTCAAGCACCAAGCAGACACTGCTCCTCAGAAACACGCTAGAGCATCTGAATCGAGGCTGTAGTTATCAAGAATCATCAGTATGACCATACTAGGTGAGATCAAAGGTCTCTCTAATTCATTGGTTCAGTGTCTCTGCTACTGGCCAAAACTGCCCAGAAAAGCAAAATATAAAAATAATTTGTCTTATATAATTTTTTTCACTCTCATCTTTGGGTTAATTTAAAGTTAAGCATATGGGCATTTAGCTACACTAAAGACTGAATGCTGGATATATAGCAGGCAGAAGACCTGATTTTGCTAAATACAAATCCACCATAGATTTCAACGGATACATAAGGCTCAGCTGCTCTTTAGCATTTGGAAGAAGCTGATTTACCATCCCTTTTCTAGATTGCAGCAAATCATCCCTGCGCTGCAAAGCTTATTTCTTTTTCTGGGCTGCAGAGATGGCAGGAACCCTGGACTAACCTTACCAATTAACTTTGGGATGATATATGCCACAAGAATCAAAATAAGAGCAGTCCTTTCAAAACTCTGCGATGATAACAGGCCCAAACTTGTAGAGTGCATGGAAGAAAGGACACTTAGAATCACAGAATCAGAATCACAGAATGGTTTGGGTCAGAAGGGATCTTTAAAGATCACCTAGTCCAACCCCCTGCCATAGGCAGGGACATCTTTCATGTTGCTCAAAACCCCATCCAACCTGACCTTGAACACTTCCAGGGATGGGGCACCCACAACTTCCCTGGCCAACCTGTTCAAATGTACCACCACCCTCATCATAAAAGAAGTTCTTCTTTATGACCAGTCTGAATCTACCCTCTTTCAGTTTAAAACCATTGCCCCTTGTCCTGTCACCACAGGCCTTGGTAAAAAGTCTCTCTCCATCTTCCCTGTAAGCCCCCTTTATATATTGGAAGGCAGCAATAAGGTCTCCCTGTAGCCGTCTCTTCTCCAGGTTGAACAACCCCAACTCACTCAGCCTTTCCTTGTAGGAGAGGTGCTCCAGCCCTCTGATCATTTTCATGACCTTCCTCTGGACCCGCTCTAACAGGTTCATGTCTTCCTTGTGCTGGGGACCCCAGAGCTGGAGGCAGTACTCCAGCTGGGGTCTCACCAGAGAGGAATAGAGGGGAAGAATCACATCCTTCAACCTGCTGGCTACGCTTCTTTTTATGGAGCCCAGGATACACTTGGCTTTCTGGGCTGCAAGTCCATGTTGCCAGCTCATATCCAGTTTTTCATCCATCAGTATCCCCAAGTCCTTCTCTGCAGGGCTGCTCTTAATCAGTTCATCCCCCAGTCTGCCACTGATATTGGGGATTGCCCAACCCAGGTGCAGGAACTTGCACTTGGCCTTGTTGAACTGCATGAGGTTCACATGGGCCCACTTCTCAAGCCTGCCAAGGCCCCTGGATGGCATCCCTTCTATGCATAAAGGGGATATTTCACTCTCTGTCCTTTACTGATCCCCTAAAACACTTGAACAAGGTATAACTGGACAATGAGTCCAAAGAATGAGGGAAAGACATTCCATTTATGCTAACTTTATCTAAAAATTAAAGGTTCCATTTTGGAAAACAACTGGGTAGCCATTGATAATGTAAGAAGTGCATTCTGAAGTGATTCACTGATCACTGCATTTCTTAATATTTCTTTGTCAACCCATGACAACATATTTTAAATATTAAAAACTAGCATTTCATGTAGCATGGTCTAGCTATGTCACCAATAATACAGCAACTGTCACCCAGAACCTATAGAAACCCTGTGTAGCTACTGACTGGATCCCACATAAAATATTAACTACCACAGGCATCAAAATAGTTTGCCCACAATTTTTAAGTATCTTGCCATTGAACAATAACATTTATATTTCTGAAATGTAAAAATAAACAAACGCATTCAATAAATAAACAAACAAATACAAAATCAGATTTCTGGCTGTGTGAGCCAGATATTAAACTGTTCTGTTCCCTTCCTCCCTTCATATCTGTTTTTTCTCCCTGTGCAACTTATTCCCAATTCACATATTGTATTCAGATACAGTTCAAATACTGTGACCTTTCTTTCTGTTCACATTCTCTGCTTTATTTACACATTTTTCACTCTTTTGCAAATATTCTTGTATTGTTTATCTCAGATACAACACACAAGCAGTAATTAGTGTGACTACCATAGTTCTGTGTTTTCTACCCATAACTGAGTAGTTCGAAGTTACAAATACTCACACAACATGACATTTTTATACCAACCCATAAATTACTTGCATATATAATGACAGGCATAATCTTTTATTACCAGTGAATATAAGAAAAAAATCCATGCATTTGAAGAAGTCTGTTCTCAGAAATTGAACTATGTAACTTATCTCCAGCCAAAGCAAGTACTAGCTGTGAAGCTTAAAGTCACATATTGGTCTCAATAAGACTGTAAGACAGTCCTAGCATCTTGATGTAGCCCTTTGAACTATTCTTCCTGCCTAGCAAAGAGTATTTGGTTTCAAGAATCTTCTATGTAAAGGTAAACTTGTTCTGTTATTTATCTGAGGGGCTCATTATTCTTCCCATAGATGTGCTGCATTTTCTTAAAAATCTGAGTTAACATGTTCAAAATTAATGAGAGGACAGCTTGATACATTCTTAGGGTAGTATTACCTGTGTGCAGACTGATCCAGTCCCAAAACAGTGTGGAAGGATTCTGCAATGTTGCTACACAGCTGATTTTCCAAGTGCTCATGTTGGGATATCTACTCTCAGAGTCGGGCAATCTGACACTAGTACTTCATTTCCCTCAGTCACAGGAAACCTTCATGCAAGTCAGTCCACCTCCTATGGCACTCTCCTTCCTGATGCTACTGTGATGAGTGTTTCCACCAACCAATTTCTGATACAAGGATACTGCATTCAACAACTAATGTTTAGGGGTCTTTGGGGCCTCCCCCTATTTAAATTCAAGCAGTTCTTTTACTGATGCTTTGCAGATTTCTTTGTGAGCAAGCTTTTTCTAATTTAACTTTTCTTTGCGATAAATGCTCCTAATGGTCCTGATGAACACTTCTGAGTCTCACTGGCCCCTTCTGCCTCTAATATCAGGTCCAAAACAGACCAGCACTACCAACAAATTGCATAATAAAACTGTGTGCTCCTGATCTAGTGACACAAGATTGCAGGAGACTGTAACTTCACTTGATATAATTTCTATATTCCAGTACACCTTCTTAAAAGGAAAAGTTACTGCAATGAATAAAACAGACAAAATAAGAGCTGCTGATCCCCACTACACATTAAAGGAATGTTGCAAAGTCACAAAGCTACAAAACACCAGAATGAAGACTGTTCAACACTGGCTTACCACCCTTCACCCCAGGATACATATTCTACATGGCATCATACACACAGTATAATTATATTTATGAATAATCCATGAATTCAGTGCAGGGGGATGGATGGTACTTATGAAATAAGATAGCTGATATTTCTTTTTTTAGCCTTTATCATTCTCTGTGTGGGTCCATGTCTTATATATAGTTTTCCATTGAAGACCTCACCAGTAAGAATGACTCACTTTCTTCAGACTTTTTTTAGACATTCATTGAAATAATATTAGACAGCTCCAAAACAGGAATTAATATATTTTATAAGACTCCTTCAAGGCAAGGTGGCATTTTTATACCCATTATACAGATAAAGAATTAAAGTAGGACTAATTAGGGCCAGAATAAAAAAAAAAAAATCTATTAGTTCTAAGTGCCTAAATGCAGGGATTGTTTTCTTCCATTTCAATGAGTACTTAGTATCTGTCTACATATGTATTCAAAGGACAACTGTAGTCAAATTCAGTTTTAGCTGTGAGCACTCACACTTCAGCAAATCCAAATTCTGCTCCTTCCCTTGCACATGTGTATCAGTGTATATGTGTTTCCAGTGCAACAGTTTTATCAGAAAAGCTTGTCCCTATTTGTAGCTAGCTGTCCAGGTAAATCAGAAGCCTGAGACACCTTGGAAAACGGAAAAATCTGAATAATATCGTACTACAAAGCATGCTGGAAAACATGGACAGCTTTCTGCAAGGAGTCAGCTTAAGCCCAGCCAAGCAAACTAGCTCTCACTTGGCACCAGCTCTGTTGGGCCAGAGCTATCTCCCAAAGAGTGACAAGAACATCTCTGTGAAAACCATCCAGTTAAATGTCCCTCTGCTTTTGTTCAGGACTCCCTAAAATGTTTTAAAGAATTTGGATGTGAAGCAGATATCCTCTGTCCCCTTCTTTGTTTTCTTTTATTCCCCCTTTTTCTTCCTCTTCTTCCCTCCCTCTGTCCTTCCTTCCTTCCTTTGATTTGGAGACAAAAAAGACACACAGTAATTTCTACTGAGAAAAGAGGAAATGGAGAAAAGGAGGAGATGGGGAGAACAAGAAGAGTCCAGCCTGCAGGGATAATCTGGCAGGGAGAGAGCTCAGAAACATAAATGTATTTTGGGGAGAGGGTCAGACACAGAGAAACTCAGAAATAAAGAGAAATGAAGAGTAGTACCCGGGTAGCTCCAGGAGAGACAAGAGCTAAGAAACAGTTTCTGCCATGAGTTTGGCTTATAGAAGCAATAAAATGCATGAATTCAAGATTAAAGTAATGATAAATTGCATATAGCTAGCTCATACACAGAAAATGTTCCTGATTCATTTTGTTTGGGGCATAAAAAAAATTAATAAGTATTAAATACTTGTTTTGTTTTCCTGCACTATTTTTAGCTTGAGTCCAATCATTGCCACTGAATTTATTCAGAACTTAACTGAAGGTGCTCAGTGAGATTCCTCAGGTGATCTGGTTACCACTGGCTCCCTCCTGAGAAACTGTGCCTTCCAACTGCAGGTACTTAGAAACCTGTACTATCCAAGGACAGACACAAGCAGATAATTGGCCACAAGATAGCTCTTAATATACAGATATTTCTATCCCAGGATCCTCTCTTGATTTCATATATGTGGGCCAGCAGTATTATGTAATTTCCTAGCCAGATAATTAAGGGAGTAGAGAAGCGTCTTCCCCAAACTCATAATCCAAATCAAAGGCTGACCTCAGAAAAGACCCTTAGATATATTATCCTATGCATTCTCCACAGACCAGGCTTCTTCTGCATGTGCTAGCAACTGTTTTCATTATTCTCTTGTCTCTTGAATCTCCATTTCTTATTGTTCGAGAAGGAAGGAAACCAGCATGCACTTTAAACAAAAACATATATGAAGCAAGATGCTATTATATACATAGCAGAGTTAAGAGACAGAGACAAATCAAACCATACAAGCAGGAACAGCAGAATTTGCTGACAAAAAGCCTGATATTACAGGGAACCAAAGATTTGTCTGTATCTGGGTTCTTTGGCACAATATTACACTCTTGCTGCATAAAGTTATTTTTCTGGGCAGAAAGTGAAGATCTACGATTTCTACAGGCAATAAAACAAGTACTTAAAAAATCAGAACATCAGGAAATAAAAAGTTCATGGACAGAACAGACACATTTCCAAATTCCAAGAGAGATGGAAAATGAAATAAAATAACTTGCATTGTCAATTTATAATTCCTTTCTGGCAACAAGAGGAATGCCTAGGGAGTTCAGAGAAGCTAACAGAACTATAATATTCATACTATATTTAAAAATGGATCAAGGCTAAAAACCAACTCAGTATTGTGCAATCTTTTATCCTAATGCAGCATAGCAGCTAAGAACTATTATTTCTTTATAAATGACATCTTAACTTCAGGAAGTGGGCTTTCTATGTGATTAAAAGGGGAGCTGTTTGGAGAGAGCATACCTGAAGCAGTGAAAAAGCTGTTAAATAGTGTGGCTACTGAAGAATAGAAGCTATCAATCATTTCAGAGATTTTAAGAGCTGTAACCAGCTGCACATATATTTGTTTTTAGCATAAGCTGTAAGGTTCAAGTGAATAAGATGCAGATTCCCCCCCCCCCCCTTCCTAATTGCAAAGGGGGATTGTGCACAGAGGGCCACTCTTTACCAATTCATGGCTAACTAGGCAGTCAGAGAAAATACTGTTTGGGATTTATATCAGAAAGGTCACTTGATAGGTATTTATCCAGCATACTTTTATTCGTGGTATTCCAGTTTTTAATATTTAAACTGACTGTTAGCACTTGTATCCACAGTAACCTTATCCCTCCACATCTGCCACCTGGGCAAATACTTTGGCTTTTATATTTCAAAACTTCCATCCAGATCTGGTCTTTGGATCAAAAAATTTTCAGAGAATTATTATCCAGTCAAAGACTTTCAACACAAATCTAGAGCAGGTATGGTACATCTTGCAAATTTAACCCATTGTTGTTCCCATCCATAATGCTATTAAATCATTCAGTTTCCAATAATTCAATAAAATACCGCATAAGGTAATACTAATAAACACCTGAAACATGAGATTTCAGTTAAGTTGTATATATAACAAGTGTATATACCATCAGTTTCATCAGTACCAGCCAGTCTAAAGCAAATACAGTGTATTGTTGCATGGAGATTTTATCCCATATGCACAGTAATTGGAGCTTAATGAGGGACAGCAAAAGACACAGAATATAATACAATCCATAGTGAATAAAATGTTTGAAATGTTTAATGTAGTGTTTTAAAGTCTACAGAAGTAAATTATTTGGGGACTAAAGTAGCATTTGTGTTACTTGTTTTCCTGAAAATATGTTTCAATCAGGAGTGGACTACGACCAGAGACCAGGAGTGGACTAAGACCAGAATTTCATTGTGTGACCTTGTATTTATGAGGAATAAAAGCTTGTTGTTAATTCAATCAATTATACTTATGTGGAATAAAATCATAGTTAAGACAAGGCAGTTTGCTTTGTCTGCACTGGGCCTTTACCTTACTTTCAGCAGTTGAAGAATATATCTTCTTTCCCATTTAAAGTCAAGAACATCAAACTTTCTTAGAACTGAACCTGTGCTTAGACCCATGTAAAACACTCAGGCAAAGTTTTTGGAGGCGACCTCTGATGCACAGTGCTCAGCTTCTGAAAAACCATGACAAAGTGTTTCTAACTGAACATATTAATTTTTAATTGTCTAAAGTTATCATCTGAAGTGTTATCCTTTTATCTTTTCTAACTCTTTATAACCCAGTTTCTAAAACACAAATGCAAACAAGAAACATGCTTGGATGTATCAGTACTTTAGAGTGATAACACAATTCTAATGTTCCAGATGGAACAATACTAGACAAGTGTAAATCACTGCTGAATGAGAAGAGAATGAAGTTTGGGGGTCTTATAATTTTAAACAACCATTGGGCTAAGGTTGTAAAATCATTAAGCAATGCAACATTAGAAAAATAAAAAACAGTTTTGTTTTTAACTGCTAGTTCTTTGAAATGTGTGCTTGTGCATACTCAAATCTCAGTACACTGAATGAGGAAGGAATTTTGAGGGAAAAAATTAGTAGACAAACCTGTGATTGAAGACTGTATCATAAGGCATATGAATGCGAGAGATGAACTGAGGTTGCAGAGGTACTGTAACTCTCCAGTTCTTTACTTCTGAGCACGTGGGATTTTTCACCTTAGTGAATTACCTTTTTGTGTAATGTGTGTATGTGTGCGTGCACGTGTGTGTGCGAGTGCAAGCGTGAATAGGCAGAACAGACAGCACATTGTGAAGGGCAGGCAGAACGGACAGCATGTTGATAAAGGCTTCACGGGTTTCATTGCTTTTGTCGTTGAAAAGGTTAAAACTGATGCTGGGGTGTTGGTACCATAAAAAATATATGGGCATGGGGTACGGGAGAAGGAAACATTTTCACCAATGTATGGGAAAACAGATCTCTCAACTGAAGGAGGAGAAAGTTTAGGTGCCCAGGAAATTTAGAAGCAGTCAGGCAAACTCTATACCAGGCATGGCTTGTTTGCATGGCAATTCTGGTACATCATATTCTAGAACAGCTTTTAAAAGGTATTTAAAAGCTGTAGTTTTACTAGCAAAATTAAGCTTGTCTCCCTTGTTGAAATTTTAATTATTTTTGATGGAAAGAAAGCTTCTAATCTACGTGATGAGAGGCACAATGCGTTGTACAGTGCATCTGTTTCTTTACTGGTTTCTCTTAAATGTTTTGTTCATCTCCCAACTGCACAGTTACTTCATTTGGCTTTATTCTCTTCCCATTATGAAATTCTGTTCACTTCCCCATTGTTTCCCTATCCGACTCGGTACTGATGACAGTAACTATCTGTTGCTAACATCACCATCCATTTCCTTCTTGAATAAGGCATTAGTTGTATGCTGAAAGGTTGATGACAAAGAGGTCAGGAGTCTAGAAATCTATACTGAGGATGAATCCTGTGATCTGAAATACATATTGTTACTATATTTGTATTTTATTTGTCCTCTAATAATTCATTCATTCTCCAGGAGTTCTCAAAGATGATTGCTAAAGGACCTAGTATTTCCTCTTCAGTTTCTTAAGACTCTTCATCAAACATCACCTAACCTAGATGATTCAGATATTTTAATTAACCAAGTACTCTTTTATCTGCTTGCAGTATGAGCGCTCTCTCTCTCTTTCTCTCCCTCTCTCTCTAATATCTCAGTGGTCTTCATTAACACTGTATTTCACTAATTCTTGTACTTTGTTCTTTATGCTAAAACTAAAAGGGCTCTTATCTGACTTCTAGCAGTGGTCATAACTTTCTTAATATTCCTTTTAGCTATAGCACATTGATAAAACCTTTTCTGAATGTATTCTACTCACATAGTTAATGAAATGTAATTTTCTCTCCTAATGTGTTCCTTACTGTATTTTGGTTATTTACCTATTCTTTCATGATGTATTATCTCTTTTCTTTATTTTAGATTGTTTCAATTTTATTCATCTGCATTAACACTTGTTCATATAACTACCTGAGCTTTTGTTACATCACCCAGTCTTCCTTCATAGAGGATAACATGTCCAAGAATCTTATGCTCATTTCCAGTTATCTGTTAGTACCCATTAATCTTTACCTGATAACTCCTTCAGAATCCCACAATGTAATTATCTGTAATCAAGCTCCTCTGTACTGCTGTGTCCTTCAAACATCTTTAACTTAGTCAGGGAAGTCTGTCGTTGCTTGAGATTGATTTACCTATTGGTCCAGATTCCATTTAATTGTTTCTTGTGGGACAATATTGTTCTAAAACAGTAATATACACAACTGTATATTTTTATTTTTAAAATTCCTTTTTTTTTAAATTTTATTTTATTGAGAAGTATTCCCATATGAAATAACTAAGAATAAGCTGTAACTTTCTGTTACATACAGGCCACTGGTTTTAAGTCTACCATTGCCTTCCATTGCAAAGTTTTCCATTATTTACCTACAATGCAAATACAATTATAAGCTGATTGTCCTTTGAATCTTCGGTTTTTCACTCTGAAGAGTAAAAGCTCTTAGACTTTCTGCCTCTCTTAACCTTTAAACTTTCTGTCACTTTTAATGACCTTTACATATTTTCATGTTTTCTATATCTTTCACAAGTTATGAAGAATAGCATTATACACATCATTCTATACACAAACATTTCTAATTCTTGAAGATTTAGCATTGTCCTTTTTGGTAACAAAATCATCTGGAAGGTTTTGGCCTTAAATAAATACATAGCAAGAACATTGTATCGACATTACATCTCTTATTTTATCAGTTATTAAAATGTCATGCTTTATTATATCATTATTAGAATTTTTATTAGAATTTTATTAGAATTTTATTAGAATTAGAATTTTTTGCTTTATCAACCAACCTAACTTTCAGATGAAATATTTGCTACTAGTTTCTCATAAACTTGTATTTAGGGCCAATAGACAATTCCTCACATATGTAGTCTCAGAATACAGTTCATCAGTGTTTGTACACCAAGATGAAGGCCAGTCTCTGCACTAGGCGGGCTTTTAGCTCAAGCACAACATTTCACATTAACATTTAACATATTGTTAGAACAGATGGGACTAATTCCAGTCCTCAAGTACCATGCTCACAGATACGTACCATGAAATAGTTTCACCTTTAGTGGTGACTGTACATGCAATGGCTTTCAACGTCTGGATTTGGTCCTCTGTTCTTAGGGAGGGTAAGACAGAGCCCAGTACATTGATACGTACATTGGACAAGCTCCTTTCTCTCAGACTGCTGTAGAGTGAGCTTTCCAAAGAGGCACATATACACTGGATGTCACTAACCTGAATGGCAGAGGTGAGTGGAAGGGCATTCCACCGCATATACTGGCACCTGGATTGTCCACCAAGTGTACAGAATGAAGTCCTGCCTGTGTGCCTGTATCTACAACCTTTTTATGTGCAGCACAATTTAAATAGAGATGGCCAAATATTCCAGAATAACCAGAGAAACCCTCACCTAAAGGTTAACTTAGCAGAACCTAGCAGACGGGCAGATGGACCCATCCCTGATTATACCTTCAAGATACAACTGTCGAGACAGGTTTAAAGGAAAACATACTTCCTCTGACTCTCAATGAATCCACCATACCCAGGATGCCTTAATGAAGTCAACAGTCTGTTTGGAGATGGGTTCCTTATGAATCAATTGTTCAAGTGAAATACACAAAAATTGTCTTGTTTTTCTTTCCTCTGTTGAGCAATTGTTACTGCCAAAATTTTCATAAAGTCCTTTGTCAAGTGCAGGATCAGTGACCAGCCTGCAGTGCCTGTTTGTCTCACACACACACACACACACACTACATATATAGATATATAAACATGAAGCAGATTCCTCTAAAATCCCTTTCCACTGGGGAATGAGCACTGCCTCTCCAGATCTGCATGCACTCACACAGGATGATGAAGAATGGTCTGAGACCTCAAGACAGAAAGACAGTGCGAGTTATTATTTACACATGCGATACTGAGGAGTACATTAATAAGCCCTTCTGTCTCTTGACCAGCTTGAGGAATACCATGACAGAAGCATTAACTGGAGCATGTGGAATGGGATTATTTGTTAAACCTGCTGCTGTTGCAGGATGACAGGCACAATCTTCATCTCTGGCACCCACCTGAGCTCTACTTTGCAGGTTTTATAGTAAGAATCCCTACTAGGATGAAAAAGAAGATCTTGTAGCCTCAGGGCTGGATGTTCTGAGGAAGGAGAAAAAGCTTTAATTAAAAAACTTTGTGTTTCCTTTTCAGTGAACCCTGGATGGATTCTAGCCCAAATTGAGCCATAGAAATTTTTGTGTCTACATGATAGCTTAAGGAGACCTAGTAAAAAAAAATCAATACAGCCTAGACAGTGATTCAGCTGACCAGATGAATCTGCTTTAATTTATCCTAAAATAAGTACCCTAATAGTTAGTCAGCCAGTCAGCTAAATTGCATTCTATGCTCCATTGGCTTTAATGGCTGATTAGGTGCTTCACCTAGTTGCCCACAGATACGAATTTAGAGTCATTTGAGGTGCTGCAAATGTACGTTGCCTGGAATCCGACTGAAGCTCCAGATGGGTATGGGTTTTCCATAGATCCTGTATCATATATTCCAGGCCTACACAGATGTCTCAGCCAGCTCAAGTGATTCCAATATGTGGGCAACTGAACTGAGTCCTAAACATCTACTGACTGGTACACATGTAGATGTCTATATTTGAACTTTAACTCTGCCCCACTCTATGTTTGGCTAACAGGTTGGACTAAAGGAAGAGTTGGTCTGTCTCAGGAGCCACAATCACAAAGGGTTACCGAGGTGAAGGAGAGGAAGACTCAGAAGAGAGCAGAGTGACAAAGAGCCACTTTGCTGAGGGAAGAAGCCAGGGCCACACTGGCACTGAGAGGAGCTCCGTAGTTTTAGTGTCAAGTTCTGTAGGTCTGCCATGAAACTAAAAGCAAGTCCTGGGGTTTGCAAGTGAGGTCCAGATGAGGGGATTGAAACTCGTGGTTCCAGGCATATATTCTAAGATTTTACTAGATGTACAGAAAATCTTAAACCACAGCTTATTCCAGCATCTGTGGGACTCGTATTCCTTCTACTCTGCTAAAAATGTGGCTTGCTGCATATCACTGACTGCCAGTTTTAAGGTTGCCTTAAACAGTTCTTCATTTCTGGGTAAACTACACACAGACAATGCTCTCTAAATCTTCTTACACTTCAAATGATGCATGAGTGCCCTGATGAGTCTCTGCAGTAGCAATTATGGGCCTGGAGAGCTCAGAGCCTGGATGTTGCAAAGGTTGATCTGCTCTCCTAAGCACGTTAGGAGTTGGCTTCTGAAAGTCACTGAAGTCACTACAGACTAGAACCCTTGTCAGACATTGGCCTCTTTTTCATCATCTGCAGCATGGCTAATTTAAGAGAGGTGTTGGCAGACTGACTCACTCTTTCAAGCTTTCATCTAATGTCCAAATGATCAATCTCTGCACCTGGTATTTTTGGATAAAAGCTGTGGTGGTCTCTGCAAGTGCAGGACTTGGAGCCAATGTACATAGAGAATTTCTTCAGGTGCATTTCACTCCAAAGAAATAAAATTGCTTCTGTCCTTTATACTTGATGCAGAGTTTAAGATCCTCCAGAGATTAAAGGCAAGAAGAATTACTGGGTATTCCAGGACAGCAAATCCCAGGAATGATACCTGAGACAGCACAGTCTCCAGATAAACTTCAGCTGACTAATAAACCTCCAAACCTAGTAAAAAATTAAAGAAAAGAAACAAAGAAAGAAAGAGAGAGAGGAAGGGAGAAAGAAAAGTCAAAACTTAACTCAAACTAAATCCAAAACAGGCAGCTAAGGGGAACTGAGAAGGTAGTCCATGCTTAGTACTGTGAAACCAGCTAAATACTTGGGCAGGTAAGTTCACAGGATGAATACAAATACAGAAAATTACTAGAAGGAGAAGAAATGCATATGCAACTAAGATACTAGGTGGAAACTCAAGACATCTATATTCAGTTCCTGGACATGTCACAAGCTCTGTGTGACCTACAACATTTAAGATTCATTTCAGTTGCATAAGCCTCAGGACTGTAGAGCCGTCTGAGATGCTCGGTGGTATCCCACCTGGACTGCAGCTGCTAATCATGAAGGGTCTGGCTGTCTCTGGTCCTCAGTAATATCTGTCAGCCCTGTGTGGATCTCCTGGATTCCCTACAGTGTCTCAGTTGGTACTAGATACCTATGTTTAAGCAACTGAATTGATCTGTTAAACATTATGTTAGTAGCTATTTTAAGAACTAGTGCCTCTTATCTCAAATGTATAAGCAGTTTTAAATTCCACCCTGCAGTCACTCTATGCCTCAGTTTCCCAACAGTGAAAAAGAATTTAAAAAAATACTTAGGCAATACTTAGATCCTCAGGCAATGCAAGCCATTTAAGTATCTGAAGGGGTAGAGGTGCATGTCTGTAAGTTCACAGCAGCAATGAAAGTCTAGTGTGTCATGCCAATTCAGGTTATTAACTGTTACCAGTGAACAATATTTTGGAATGTCAAAAAATATAATAAAATGCTTCATATTTTTCTGTTAACTTATTTTGGTTGCCTGGTCCGTGTTTCTCTCATACAGCGTTTTATAAATCTTTTTAAGAGATATTATCTTAATCAAATTGCAATATTAAGCAAGTGATAAAATTTCAGAATATCTTAAACGATTAGAACAACCTATAAATAGATAGTCATACGCAGTACTTAATAAGAACTAGTCCCCACTGGGCAGTGATTTGACTGAACTGCTTTTATCTCTGTGAATCTAGAATGGAGTCTTTGATGAAGCTCCAGAGTTGTAGAAAGCTGCATGTAAGGATCTAGTGGCCTCGCACATTGTATATTTTCATCTGTTTCTCTGCAATTTAACTTTTTTTCTCAGCATACTGAGTTATGTAGGCCTGCAAGTCTGCATAAAGATTATAGCTTGTCCCAGGGATATCCGTGAGACTTATGCATCGAAAGGTGTTCACGGATTCATTAGGTTTCCTTATAGTTTATATCTAGTTTATATACTGCAATTTATGACTGATCTAATTGTTTTCTTGCACTTTAGAATTAGTTTAACTGCAAAACAGCTCTTACATTATGAAACTGCAGTATCATCTGCATCTTCAAATAAAGAGCATCTCTGCACAAAGTCACTACGAATTTTTACATCTGAAGGACACTGCAGCCTATTACACAAAAAATTATCAAAGTTAATAATGACTGCATATATATATATATACATATTCAAGTATGATTTTACTCCTACAAGCACACATGAACCAAGTCTTAGGACTGAATCTGCCTTGGGCCTACTAAATATTATGCAAGTGTCATTCCTGCACGACGCTAATAGTAGGTAGGAATTGCACTTGCTATGTGTGCAAATACGCTGTAAGTAGAAATAAAGTAGTTCAAGAAAACACAACTAATTTTTTAATACTATGTTTCAACCTATTTTTTAAACATATATATTGATGAACTATGGAAAAAATATTCATACTGTAGAGTTAATAGGTTGTTTCTTACTATAAAGTCCACACACTTCAGGTAACATAAACATAAGCATAGTCTAGTGAATAACTTTCCTAATGCCCAAGGGGGACTAAACACAAGGAGTTAATTTCTATGATCTAATGAATGATTAACCGTGAAATCTTTTTATCTGAAAAACGTCTTTTTATTAGAATGTTAATTTAATTAATAGAATCTTGCTGTTGAGAGTAGCATAAATAGGATATACTTGTTCTCAGATGTATGTTATTCTATGGACATTAATTATATCATTGTGATATTCCCTCTCCTGTTCTGAACATCTAGTAAGACCTGTACTACTAAATCATACTTAATAGGAGTGTGATGGTTGTTGCTTAGGCAACAGAATGAATAAATGCAGGTCAGAATGTGCTTCCAGAAAAACAAAAGCAGGAATATGGTACAGAATAAAGAACAAATATGTCTAACTGATTTTCACTGCATTGAAGTATTAGAGTTGTTCAATGTAAAGTAGATAACCTATCTGAAATGCTTAATTTAATAAGCTTGTAAAATATAGCTTAATATGTAAACCAGTTTAATAAAGGTAAAGCAGTTGTCATATTGAGGAAGACTACAAGACATTTAAGTTTGGAGTAATCTGAATTTTTCTCTTAGCATAGCAGGTCTTTCTTCTCTCATTTTCCTATATACTTTTCAAGTTTAATTTTCTCTTTAACATTTTGGCTAGAAAGGAAAATATTTTAAAAAGCACTCATTTAACTTTTCAGGATGGACTTTCCTTACATAATGCTGATATATTCAAAAGAATAATATATAAAGAAATTGGTGTTTTCTGATCATTTTTATTTCCAATAAAATATGGGAACTATTCAACTTCTGGTAGAAACAAAAACTGAAATATGTAACACCATGATGAACAGTGTGAAATCAATAAATTAGGAATTATTAAATTACTGAAATTATACATTTTTTATTACTAGGCAATTTTCCAGCTTTCTGCTTATCATTGGATTTAAGAGTCTAATCTTCCATTCACATATGCATGCTACCCCAACTAATACTGAGTAATTATGTATTGTACCTGTGATGTATTTTTAAAAACAAACCACTTCAGAAAAGGCTTAAATTAAAGAAACTGGAAAACATTAGCTAACACACAAGTATGCAGGCATAACTAAATCTGCCTGATACCTGAAAAGTTTGATTTGCATATTGAATAATAGAATCTCATATATAATTTGTATGTTTACCTAAGTATACTAATAAGAGATGTAGGAAACGAAAGTCTTATAAATTCCCCCAGAACATGATTCAGGCCCCTCCAGAGCCAGAGGACGACTGGAAAGCCCTCCAGGGCAGTTTCTTTGGCTTCTCCGGAGCTCATAATTTACCTGTGGTAGGTGTACCCCTCTGCATTTGTTATGCCACCTACAGCCTCTTGTGAACAATTTCCCTCTGTAATCTCTTTAAGACTAAATGATCATCTACTTATGTAACTAATGCTACAACATATGTAAGAATATGGGGTTACATTTTGGGAAACTGTAGCTTGAAACGCATTTTTGAATTTTATTTTTACATTGCTGGGCTGACAGCACACCCTTGCAGCTTTGTTTTCAAGAATATTTAAAGGTAAAGATTCTAATGATTTTTACTGATACAAGCAAAAGAACACATGGCAGCCATGTAAAAACAGTAAGAAACCTCTACACTATTATAACATGGAAATGGCAGAGATCTGTGCCTTAATTTTCTGATCAGTAACCCATAGGCATATAATGATGTTGGCAAAAGAAATTAAATAGGAAAAACACAACTCATGTGATGATTTTATAGTCATAATATTCATGCTGTTTCACTTCTGTTTCTTATATGCCAGGTGTAAGTTATGAAAAGTTAGAACTGTTCCAAGATATACATGGTTACTAAAAATATCTTCAAAAAGGGGTGATCAATAATATTTTAGGCTCTGCTACTTTATAAGAAATGTGGTCAGAATTTCTGCAAGAGGTTCAAGTAAGGGGAATACTGAAGCAGGTAGAGAAGTGATTATATAACAACCTTACAAGTAAGCTTCTCTCTTTACTGTCAATATTCATTTCAATTGAAAGTTTGTGCATGACAGGTCTATGTTACTTTACACCACACAGTTATACTGTAAATTCTGAAGTACAAAAAATTTTATTTCATTCATATGTTCCTGATACGACATGGAAATGGCACTATTAAAAGGAATGCATTACTTTTCCACACAGGGCATAAGTTTCAACAAGTGAATCCCATAGCCTGATCATCTAAGATGCAAAAACATTTAACTGAGGCATCCAGAATCACTTGCAGAGAGAGCACACTTCATTAAATAATTTTCTAGCATTAAAATACCTCTCAGTGCAAGAATGGCATTGCATGTTATTTAATTATTATTACAATTATGTTAATGTTTAAATAAAAGTAATAACGTGATGTATTGCAGATAGGGGTGTTTAAAGCTTTTACATACTGTGAAAATCCTGCAATGGATTAAAAGAACTGTGCATTTTTCTTTTTTAATCTGAAGATTGATGACAAGGAGAGAGAACCTTAATATTCAGCTTTTCTTTTACCATATTTCTGGCTAGAATATTTGTAATGTGTACAATTTGGAAGTTTATACAAGGACAGTTTATATATTAATTTAGCTAGACATAGAAAAGTGAAACACTAAACAGATCTTAGTGCAATGCAGAATAGCTTTAAGGTTTTTATGAGCACATAAGATACAGACAAAAAAGGCAGCTACAGTGTATATACACAGCTATGCACAGAAGATTTCTTACCATAAATTGCACATTGTCAAATCCATTAGCCAGCAAGTGGTTTTCATACTGAGGTAGCCCAATATTTTCCAACCATTGTCCCACTGTCTGGACAGGGCATCGGGGTCCTGTAGGAGGGTGAAGAGGGAGGCGTTTAAGCAACGAATAACCATCCACTGGATAATAGCGGTAGTCCTGGGCTGAGAGGTGGCATTGCCACATCGTGTTCCTGGGAAAGTTGGTATCAAAGGAGCCCGCCAGCTTGACAGATTAATGTTTTCAGCAAGCAGAAAAGTCAGAAGTAAAACATAGTTTACAGGTCAGTATATACCGTAAGATCTGATCCTAGCTCTACATTTCTTAGTTATTAATCTTTACTACAGACCAGTACGTCATACAGCAGGGGGAAAAAAAAAGCATATCAAGCTGTCAGCTAAGCTGTTCTCCGTTATATGTGATTGTTGGAATACTCCACAATGAGCAATGCACTGCCAGCAGCAAGAATTCTTTTTATCAAGTACTCCTACACTCATCAGTATGCAGCTCCATGCTTCTTGCTCCCCCTCGCTCTCTCCCCTTCATTACCCAGCCTAGGCTACACCTCGCATTTTCAATAATAGCCATCAGATAAGGCAGATTTTTTTTTTGTCTGCAAGCTGTAAGCCTGCTGCTGCTGCTTCCTCCTACACACCCATCCAAGCGTCAATCTTGAATGATGAGAGCAGTCAAAACAAATGCAGAAAATAGCAAGATTCAAAAGCAACCTAGAGCACTTAAATCTGAATAGAATCTTCATACCAGTTACGCTTTACATATCTGTTGTAGATTTTTACGTTTCACAAGACATTAAGAAATGCAATACATAAACCATAGCCTATGGCATGCTTTACTATGCCTTCCCCTTTCCCCTTTTAATACAAGATAGGTAGTGGTCTGCATCTCTGCTTATATAATAGCAAAACCCTTTAATGAATCTATAATGAATACATTTTACGGTTTCTCTCCTGTAGTACAGCAAAAGACATAAACGGCACAACAATTTTAGTCAAAGTAATTAGATTATCTGCATGATTTCTTCAACCGTAAAATATTATAAGACACAAGAAAACCTTCATGCCAACATATAATAATTCAACTTGAAAAGGTCACCATTTCAAATGAATAATTAAAAGAATATTTTTACCAAATAAAATTTTAAGTTCATATCCTTTTCTTACAACAATGTGAACGATAGCAGGCAGACATAAGATTTGCATGATTTCTAGAGACGATGTATATTTTATTAACTATAACTGGGCAAAATTTAATAAAAGATGATGGATTTAAAATGAAAGCAAAGTTCATTTTCTGTACAAGTAATGCCTCATGATGTATTTTCCATCAATGTTCCATTTTTGAGACAGTTTCTCTCAAGATGGAAATATTTTGCACCTTTGTTCTGACAGTAATGTTTACTAAACTTTTGCTTTTCGTAACAGGATAAAAAGGCTTAGCAAAAAAGGCAGAAAATGGGTATATTCAGGGTACAATTCTAAGAAGAATCCTGTCCAGTAGAACTTCATTTATTGAACACATTAGTTACTTTTCTTTGGGTTTTTTGTCCATTATTGTGAATCTCAAGCAATGACCATCTCTAAGGAGGAATTTCATTCCAGGCATAAGGAAATTATATATATCTGTCAAGAGCACCATTTGGGATTGATGATACTATGGCAGAAAACTGTTTCATGGAAATCCAAACCTACAGTCTGACCGACACGTTAATACAAAGTCTCTGCAAGTGACATGTAGAGGCTCCCTGAGCAGTCACAGAACGGACTCTAAACTTAGCTGGCTATTTAAGATTAACAATATTATAAGAGTTTCAACTGCAACCCGACTAGTCCTTGGACTAAAACTGGATGACCTCTCACTCTGATATTGCTGCTTGGATTTGTGGAAAATCTCATGCAAACTGAAGTCCATAATGATTTTGTAGAATAATCTTAGTTGAGCCATAGAAGATCTTTCATGAGGTTGGAAAGTTGACTAAGACAGGTCTGTTATGAGATCTTACATTACTCCAGGTCTTCTTACTGGTTTGATACATTACCACATGAAGTATGAAAGGTTTATTACGTCTCTCAAAAAGTACTGAAGGCTTATCAGGCGCTGGTAGATCTGAAGAAACTTCTAGGAGTTTTCTCAAGTATTTAATAACAATAGTATGTGCATATATGCAATATAGAGCATATATTTTTGGTAAGAGTACAGTGTGCGCAAATAACTAAATGTACTTCAAACAGATTAATGGATAATTCATTTTTTCTCAAAGAAAGTAGATATACCAAATTGATAGGAATCTAGGTCTCATGGAGATACAAACGCATTTGTTCACACCTGTCTGTAAATCTTCCCTATTTTGCAGGGTTTTTTCTATTGTGAATCAATATCTTTGTACATAGATGGAGCATAATCCCTTCAGGGTTGTGCCCAGTCAGTAGCAAGGCTGTAAGGAGGAGGGTAGGCTATGTTAAGTTGAAGTATAGTGGACTTCCCTTGGGTAAGCAAATTTGAAAGGCTGGGCAAGCTATTCAGCAAACAAATTGAGAACAAAATTATCTCAAAAAAGATGAGAATTAAATCCTTGCTGAATTTTTCTTAGCTGACTGAGAAATCATGAATTCCTTTGAAAAGTATTCCTGACTTTGTCTTCCCCTTTCCCCCATAAGCAGAAAATTTGATATCGGAAAGAGACCTAGTGAAGGATAATCCCACTCTTTGAAAGGATCATGCATGATTGACTCCTGTATTTCCCATATATGCATAGACACAAATGTCTCTGCATCTTGTCTCCCCCATCAACAAAAATGTTCTGCCCCCAGTAAGGCACAGCCAATAATCAATACCAGTTTCATGGTCAAACTGCTTCTTCCTTACCTTACTATAAACAACATGAAAGTTACGCTGCCAGGGATGAGAAGTGCTTGGCTCAATGCCTAGCAACAGTGTAGGCAAAATTCATTTTTGGAGTGGCTCCACAGACACATTTCCTCATGTAGCTGTTGGTATTGTGTCTAACTATCTCCATGGCCCCAGCACTGGATGATTATAGCACTGCTGGTCCCACTGCACACTGTCCTCTGACTCTGTCCCCTATCAGTATAACTACATGTCTGAGCCCATCAACACAACATAAGGTTGTTCAGCAAGGGGAAAGAAAATAAGGAGAAACACAGTCAGCTTGCTGCCTTATCCTCATCCCTGACTATCGCCTCATTGCTAGAGTATCCTGTTATCTGCAAGACTTTTTTTCCCTCCTTCTTCCACCAAAGGTAGTAGTAAGGCAAAGGCAAAGGAAGGCACAGAGCAGAGCCAGGAATGTGGGGATTAGGGTCAAGTCTTTCATTATGGGAACTTGCAGCTCTTTAGTAGATCTCCTTGTTCTTTGCCAGTCCAGGAAACTTATCTTAGGGGGGCTGCTTAGACAGTTTTTCCAAGCCAGTGCAAGTGGAACTTGGAGCAGGTGCTACTGCTTTGAGACTAAAAGTCTATCTCTTCATTTTCCTAGTCTATGATTCAGTGCCAGCCCCACCAGTGTGCTGCTTCAGGCAGTGCCTACGTTGCCTATGCCTAAAGCTGGTCCTGATACTGAAAAATGTCATACAGACTGTATGAGATGGTCTCACCTGCAACACATTTACATACTATTGTGCTTCCCTATGATTTCAAAGAACATAAATCCCATGACAATCCTTCTGTGATAGCACAATCAAAAAAGATGTACCTATTCCTGCATGGGAAAACTGACGCATAAGTCTCTTTCAGGGATAGCAATACTTGGTTCTTTCTTCTCCAAGGCAATAGAAGAAGCACGTTGAAGTGATGTCTGCAAGATGCCATCTGGTATGCAATACGATAATTTCTACAAGACGTCTCGTTCCCAATGAGACTCAGAATATCTTTATTGTGGGGTTTGGAATTGACTGAATCTGTGATATCAGAGAGCACATGATTTCAAACATGTTGTAAGGCAGATTTGCTCTAAATGCAAAGGAACTTAAGGTCACCTGTATTTTATTGTCTCTACTGTTAACTGTGGATTTTTCTTTCTTGATTTTTCTTTCTTTATTTTTCGAGTGAGGAAAAGAAAGAAATGCAGTAATTATTTGTAGAGGAGGTGTTCCCCAGTCATCATTAATAGATTATTATAAACAATTTTCTTAGGTAGATCAATACCTGTCAAACATTGCTAAACACTTCTGGTGTTAAGGAATCAAAAACTGGAGAATTTTAGTAGCTACTGACCAAGAAATTTCTGAGTGGAGACTATACCACAATATGAATGGATGAATCTTTTAAGTAAGTTGGCAGCCAGTTTAGCAGAGCTGGAGAAGAAATTGATGCTAGATTAAGTACTGTAAACTTGTTAATTACAGCTTTCAGCCTTGTCCAGCACTAAATGGGATATCTTTTTCCTCTTTCTATTTATGATTTCAGCTGGATAAAAAAGTTACCTCTCGACATTGTGACAGAACTTGTGCTACAGCAGAGTTAGCATGACTGGGTGTTCTAGTGAATAAACTAATCTAACGACATGTATTCCTGGAGAGGAGCTAAGAATAGGTAGGAACAGGATGTTGTATGAGAAAAACTATGCCTAACATCCAGCAGACCAATATAATTAAACAAAGTTTATTATGGGAGAAGTATAGTAGGTTCCAAGAAGTGTATGCAAGGTTCTGCTTTATCATAAGCATTTCCGTTATATTATTAGGATACTCAAAATGCTTAGATTTTAAATGATCTTTTCCATAAAACTCTGAAAAACCTGGATGCCTTACATAAAATCTGTAACTTCTGTCAGCAGCCTAGCTCTTTGGATGATGATGCCACTTTGGATGATTATGTTTGGTGATGCTGAATATTTTCCTCAAAGTACTTTTAGAGACATTTTTCATGGCATATACAGAAACAAAACAAAATCAATAGAAACAGCTTGAATTTAAATAACACTATCTAGTATCTATAATCTAAAGGTTACATTCCATTGCTTATGTGTGGCTCAGAACGCACAAAAATAATTCTCAGACCACAGCTAATGCAAGCTAATGGAACAACCCTCATTGACTAGGAAAATCATCCTCACAGTTCTTTTCTGATTTTTATACCAATATTTATTATAACTTTACACTACCACTATGTAAGTACAATAACTGTATCTATAATAACTATAACTACAAAGTCAGCAAAGACAATTCATTTTACTTGACAGATGATTTGTCAACAGTGAAGTGTACTTTGTGAACCCCACTGGCCTTTCCACGAGTTCGTGTTTCTGGCTGTTGATGTATTATTTACCCAGGAACAGCTCAGTCAAAGTACTCCACTCCATCAGGAAACATATATTTATTACAGACACTTCAAAGTTAGGATATTTTTCATGTTCAGTTGATTGCTTTGGCAACTTCGACTTAGTCTCCTTCAGAACCCATCCTGTTCAGTGAATGAGGGACAGATCTTACTGGAAAATTAAAAGATCTGTTTCCTAGAGCACAGCCACTGGACTAGGACTCAGGGCACCTTGTTCTATTCAAGACTGTCATTACTATGATGCTGAGCAATATATATATGGTATATGGTAACATATACCACCATACAGCAGCAAGATTGCTTGAGATACAGTTAGTCTTTCTAGATTCTGATTTTGTATTTTAGTGAATAAATTTGGGGGGATAATTTCTTTCTAAAGACAACAGGAAAATCAAACTACATTATATAGCATTGTAATAGCCACGACTTCCATCACATTTATATCCTTGGCCTACAGAACAGAAATACAGGATGCAACCTACTGAATTGCAAGAATTAGTTAAGAACAGATGGATATTTCACTGTGAGAACACAGGATCAACTGCATTGGATCACACCACAGCTTCATCTAAGCTTCCTCTAGCTTCAGCCATTCACCAGCTTCATTCACAGTGGCTACTATTAGATGCCTACAGAAGAGCATAAGAATAAGATGGACATGCAGTGATCCTTTCCTAGCATTTTCCCCGTTTCCAGCAATTTGCAGCTCAACGCCTTCCTGAAAGAGAAATAGTGTCTTTTTGCTTAATAGTCCTTCATAGGTTTCTCTGCCATGATTTCATCTAATTTTAGAGAAAAACTAGACAGTTTGGTGGTTGATGAAATATGCTGGGAGAAAGAGGGTTGCAGGGAGAGCTGGATTCATTTTGCACTCTCCCGCTGTAACTGTGTTCCATGGGAAATGGAGGAAATGGAGGGAATGTGTCTCTCTGCCTTTTGGATGCCACCACAAGAGTAATAGGTTCCTGTAACCTTGTATTGCACTTAGGAAAGATACAGTTAAGATGCAATTAGAATTCAGCTGCTTTTTTTCCCCTCTTCATAAGCACTGAAGGAGCTCCTACTGCTGTGGTAAGCAGGTGATATGAATCCAAATCTCAGTGGATCCCCACTATACTATGAAATTATTCTATCTATCTAATACAAATTCCTTTGGTAGGACAAAGAGCTTTCAGTTGCTTGTCATTTTTTCAGGAATCGTATCTACATCCAAGGGGTAAATGTGTACATCCTTATTCTGGCTTCAATTAAAGTTACTAGCATTTTCTGAAAAAAGGAGTTAGGTTTTTTAGAGCAATTTCTCTGCTTGCCTCAGGAACTTTTACAGGATAATAGTAACACTACACTCACCACCTATGAGTAATCATTTTCACTGTTTTCATCTAGCAAGAAAAAAAAACTTGAAAATTTACGTGACACCATGACCAATCAAAATATTTTATTTAATTCAGTAAAGATTTTAGACTACTCTTAAAAAATAGTATACTAACTGTATTTATATAAAAATGTATACTACATAGTCTTGCTAAAAATACTATGCAAGCCCAACCCTTTATGTTGTAATTCCTGGCACCATAAAAACAAATTTACGTAATTTCAAATCCGAGCAAATCTTTGTACAGCTCTGTGCTAAGCAACACTGGACTAGCAAACAAGCAGAACTGGGTAACAGAGAAATATTTGAAGAAACTGTTCAAAAAAGGTCTGACAGAACACTCACTGCACAGAGATATCTCAAGAAGTTAAATGCAGCCATTAAATAAATGGTAACTGTAATTTCATAGATTTGGTAACTGCTGCAAGGTCCTGTGGAGAGCTGTGGAAATGAGACGCCTGTACTGACACTGCAGTAAACTATCATATCTCTGAAATTATGAATCTTGAAAGTATACATGATGTAAGGTTAAGGATTTCTCCTGGCATTATTTTACAAATCAGATTCAACCTGAGACAGTGTGGCACTTTGTCTTCTGTTTTCTTTTGCCTAGTTGGGCTCAGAGGCTCCCTTGCCCCCAATGCACCAGATTTTAGAGTGATCTCCTCCTTTGAATGGCTGATCAGGTGAATTCCCTTCTCTCCTTCCTGTCCTTTCTATAATTCCTTTTCTACACTCCCTATTTATCTCACTTCTACTTATTCTCCTCGTAAGTAATGATCATTTGCTCTTTTGACAACCTTCATCTGCAGCTACAACAATCTGTTGTTTTGTTTCACATCTGCCTTTTTCCTTTCATTTATTTTTTTCTCTCACTTCCCCTGTCAAGCCTTTTAAAACAGGTAAAAAATGTTCATTTTAAAATTAAATTACTTATCTGAGATTAAATTACCTCCCGAGATTTGTCTAGAGTTCAGACTAGGTTGGATTTAGGTATTTGAGGTAGTCCTAACTTAACTTCAACATTTTTAGAGATTAGATACAGGACAGTATCTGCTACATGCATTAGCTCTGCAACATTAACCAGCAGCTAATTGTAAAGATGATACTCTAAATCTGTACTGGAAAAAGTATGTATGTTTAAATGGGAGCAAAGGTAACTTGAAGCTCTTTACTAAAAAATGACACTGAACTACCCCTCACCTATTTTTTTCCTAGAACATTCAAAATCTCAGAAAGTAATCATATATAAATCAAACACAACTTACCACATTTCATCGATATGGTAAGAAAAAACTGTAATAATGAATAAAAACCAGAGGTGTCAGGGCTCTGAGGAGACCAATGGGTCTTGCTGTCCATGCCCAGCATCTCCCCAGGCCTCCCCCACCCTGCCCATGGCCCAGGACCCCATTTCAGCTCAGCCTGGGGCTGTCAGTCCCTGCCCCAGCAATGCCGCAGCCGTGCCAGTCTCTGGCCCTGCCTCTGGTCCTAACTACTGGGTAGATGCTGGACCTACACTGTAGGTAGTTTTTCTCCTGGATGGACCCCTAGGACATACATAGTGGCTTTTTTCCAGTCTTATCTTCAGCCCTGCCTCCTGCATAGACTATGAACCCATGTTACAGCCTTGTCTCCATTCCTGTCTCTGACCCAATCTCCTTTTGCTCCTGGCTGGGCTCCCTCAATGGACCCTGGACCTGAGTCATCTCTCAGGGGCCTGTCTGGGGTAGTCAATGGAGCATGTTACCAGTACCTGGCTCTGCCCACTGGCTGCAGACCCCATGGGACTGTGCCCCGTGGGTGAGGGCACAGTGCACTGCCATTAGGGAACAACTGTCCCTCTCTGCTCCCTGACAAAAAGTCAGGTTCTCAATAGGAACTTGCCTTATTACATAAAAATGCTATAACCACCTTCTGTAATATTTATCCCCTGCTAACACAGGCTCTGCAACACCAAAAGAAAATTGCCGCATCTTTCAATGAATAATAAAGACGTTACTTGAGTGGGTGGCACGCTGGCACAGCTCTGGCAACTCACCGGACTGTTTGCATATGGATGAGGTTACATAAACCCTGTTCCTCCTGTCTGTGAGCTCCCTCATGCCGACTGCTTGACTCTCACCCTGCCACCTCTGGAGCAGGAACTCTGAACTGGCCTCCCCTACCCACAGACAGAGCCTGGGATCCTGTTTCAGGAATCCGTGTCGATGCCTACAGACGGTGCAAACACCTCTCATGGCATTGTACTTAGTCCTGTATGGCTTTTTGTTTTAGAAATTGGAATGATAGAAATGCAACTTTCCAGACAAGTTTAATAAACTGTACTCCAGGCATTCCTTCCATCGTTCCTTTGTCAAGGCTAATGGATCTCAGCAAGAGCTCAAGTGGTCCTACAGGTACAGGTTAGCTGAAAATGTACTCATCAGACTGGTTTCGCTAACATTTTGTAACATGTTAATGATTATTTTCTATACTACAAACAAGATCAAAACTAGAGCGGGTTTAATAAACAAAACCAACACCTACAGTTATTCTCTTAAATTCTGGTCTGGAGCTGTTTACCTACGTTCCTTGCTATTCACTATTTGAAAACTTTAATGAACACGGATTTTTGCTTGCATAAATTTGAGAAGAATGGCTGGTCTTTATATGAATGCCATATTCATATGCAAATAGGGGGATTGGTGTACCGACAAGATAATTTATTCTTTGGAATTATGCTCTATAAAACATTTCAAATAGCCTACCAGAAAACAGAAGTAGCACTAAGTAACTGAGATGGTCCATCACATCCCATAAATAGAAAAACAGTCAAATTGCAGAGTTCATAAAAAATATTTATCTAAACTCATGCATGAAGTCCTGAATAATAAATATACTTTAGAAATAGATACCAGAACAATTCACAACTTTACACTAAATACTATTATTAGCATTTAATGCAAATTCATATTAGCAATCAATAATTTAACCTCAGCCAGCTCAGTTTTGTAATAACGCAATAACCTAAAATAAAGAGCTAAAGGCAGCAGTGGATAAAAGTAGAAAAACAGTTTAGGGAAGTTCCTGGTATCATGGGTTATGAAGTAGGGGTAGTAAGTAGTAAATAGCAAATAATTTTTGAAGGATTTGAAGGCATTCAAATACAATATCTTCCTGAATATAGGGCAATGAAACAAGAAAATACTGATTCTAGTGTTATGATCATGAACTCAGGTTAACAGTCTGGGTTAGAAAGCAAATGAATACACTTTAGTTAGTTCAATATTCTAAATTACTTCATTTTCTGTAGGTGGAACTAAAACTAGAAACAATTCTGTGTGCTGTAAATTCTATAATAAGCCAAAGATTTTTAACTAGCATGTGATGTTCTTGTGATTACTAGAAATGTGAGCTTCCAAGGATTCATATCTATATAAATCCAAAGACTACTAGATTAAGAAGGAAACATGAGTGAATCAACTGAACTTTCAAGAAGCCGTTATTAATTCAGTTTTAGTAGACTTAGATCTCTATGTAATTTATGAAAGATAAACTTCATCATAGTCTCACTTGCCACAACATCTCTAACCCTAACATATTTGTAAGAGTAATACCCATATCATCTCATACAAAAGACCACCAAAGATATTGAACAAAGTTTTAGAGATTTGCCCTTAGTAATCGCTTTATAGTTTTCATACAGTCTATCTTAGAAGTTAGGAATATTCTGATCTCTTTAAAGTATTTCCTGGGCACAGGTTATGAAAGCCTCATTTTTCATCAGATACTTTTAAGTCTACTGAGGTGCTAATTCCTATTCTGCATACATTTTTAACCTGGTATTGAACTTGATTCTGCTTTAAGGAATAAATGCTGTTCAATTTAGTGACATCAGTTGAATTAAATATTAATATACATGGGTGTAAATGATTACATAGTTGTAAGGCTCAGATTAAACTGCAAGGAAAAAGCTGAACCTAAGCAAGTGAATTCTAAAACTCTCAAGTAATCTGATCATTCTTTTCAGGACATTTTTAATGGCTTGAAAAAAAAATCTCTTAACCTCTGGAATTACAGTAGGATGATTATGAGAGCATTACAGAATGAGGACACCATTAGCTTGTCACTTTTTAGGCACACCAACAAATACTCTGGCATTAACTTTGTGAAATACAGCCAAACTGTCCTTGTGGAGATGACATAGATTATTGGTACTCCCGCTGGACTGTCATGGTTCAGTGGAGAAACAGGCAAGACCTCAGTCCTACTGGAAATAACTTTGAAAAATGTTTTAATCCATTTTTTTCAAGCTCTGAAGTCTGCAGTCTACCTTTGTTGATCCTTTTATCTCCTATCTAGATGGGCATAGCTCAGCAATATTCAACCCCATGGTGCAAAAAGATAGAGTACGTACAGCTCAGTTACTTCAGAGATAGGTCTGACAGAGGAGAGAATTGACCAGGAAGAGTAGATTGCAGCATTAACATTATCATCCTCAGAAATGTTTTCAAATCCACTTAAGAGTTAGGGACCCATTTACTACCAATACAATCCAGGAGGTAATATGAGTAATATTATTTTTAAGCAACTTTCACAACCAATTTATTTGAGTTCTGACTGGTTTTGTTTGTATCAGTGCAATTTTGTAAGGCTAGGCTATAGGCAGGTATATCCAAACTTTTAAAGTGAGAATAACTTTTATTCACTTACTTTGATTTTCTGTACAGTAATGTATACAGTTGTTCTTAGCATTGTCCCCAAACATGCTTAAACATCATACTACTTCACTCTCCATTTTACTATTAGTTGTCAATATTTCTGAGCTTCACGCCCTTGGAAGTCAATGAAAATTTGATTTTCTGAGTTTTGCATTCTGTGTATTCATACCATTCTGCACTCTGTCTCAAAACAATTATTATGTGTGTATACGAATATGGTATAGGTCTACTTCATGCCGTATGTACTTACTAAAACGCCTGTTGTCTTTATAACTCAATATCTCTCACTCCTTCTAAAAGGAAATTATCTAACGTAAGAATATTTTAAAAATACTGAAACAAGGCTCCAAGAACAGTGGTACTTACGCTATTTGAATTTTCATAGATTTGAGTAGTATATTCAAACTGCACATAAATTGTTCATGTCTGTGGTCATATAGACTTCTATTCTAACCATATTTAATAATAGAATGTAAGTATCAGATATCAGGTTAATAACAAAATGAAAGAAGAGATGGTAGGGATTCGGTATGCTTTACTCCTCTTTCTGAGATTAAGTCTTTCTACAAAATAAAAAAAAAGTATATTTAGGTCTGACAATCATTTTACTATATGCTCTCCAATGAAGAATACATCTTTTCTATTAATTGTGTGAGAGAGAAATATAGTTTGGTTACTCAGAACTAACAGTACAACTGACCAGACTGCCAAGGTTTAAACTTTTTCCAGAGGAGAAAATATCAGTACTGGAATAGGGTCTGAATCTCCTATGCTATTTCACTAAAACGTTACATCTGATGTGAGGTAATACCTCTGAAAAGTCTCAGTATATTAAGTCAGTCAAGATTACATGTTAATCCTCCAACTAAAAGAGAGTTTGTAGAAGATTCCTTTGCTCAAGCAGTCCTATTGCAGAGTATCTAAATTTAGCATGACAAGATCTGATGGTCACAAGTAGACTACAAAAAAAATTGACAAGAATTAGGCTATACATTTACTGACTGATGAATGTCAATATTTATGATATCATAGTTCCATTTTCTTAAGTTTCTCTGTTTGCTGTCGATCTTCTCTATTCCTTCTAGAAGACATATGCCAGAAATCATTTATTCAAGTCTGTGAATATAATGATTGAACTGCTTTACAAACAGTTTTGGAAAAAGAAGCCTAACATTGAACATGAAAAGCATGGACAGAGATAAAAGATATATGTTGATAGGCACTTATAGAGAGAATGGAAATGTAAAAAGAAAATGCATCAGAGACTACATGGGTAACTATGGTCTGATGACTTACATTTTTACTGTATTTTCAGTTTAGCCTGTGACTTAATTTGTAATAGGCTATTTCAAAACCAGCTCTGATTAATTGGTGTATGAAGAGCATATAGCTGAATATTACATTTATGACACTACAGGGTAAAATTGCCAATATAATAGGAATACATGAATAACAGAAAAGAAAATAAATGCTTGCAGCTTTTTGCATCCAACTCCCATTGCGTTTATTATAAAACATAGCTAAAAGCTTTACAATTATCCTGCAGTTTGCCCAGTCTTCTGTAAGGTTTGTTTTGGGATTCAATGGATCATTAAAACAGATGCATCTTTATCTCTTGTTTAGGCTTTTACAATGTAGAAGTCAACAAAACATTAATCCAATTATTTGTGATTTCTCTGTAGAATTTATATGATCTTTGGGTAAGTTCAGTGGCATGCAATGCATTATGACTATCATGTTCTCAGTAAATAAATGTCCCAAATATTTCTTCTACATATTTTACAGCTATATGGCTTCTGTTCTCCACTATTTTATAATCTAGTTGATTACATAAACTTAAATTACCATTCAAATAATTCAAAATGCAGAGATTTGTAAAAGAAATATGAAGATTGGTATGAATAATGCATGAATAGACATGCTTGTATGAAAGCACCAGAAGAAACAGTGCTACAAAGGGTTAAAGGTATGGTCTGTATTGATAATCAAGGACACAGCTGACAGAGGTAAAACACTAAGGAATATGTTTCTGTCAAGAAAAGGAGGAGTGTGCTCTGATAAAAGAACAGCACAGGTGATTTATCAGCAGAAGACCCTGCACTACATAGGAGGACAGCAACAACATTACAGCACATTGCATGTGATATTCATCTTCCTGTTATTCCAAAAGGAAGACAGACTCTAGCCCTAAAATATCCAAGATAAGGAAGCAAAACCAATGAGCACCATTGAAGTAAACAAAATTTTGGATCAAAAGAACCATACCATAGCAACTGTTGACTCCTAAAGATCTGTCCAAAAACCAGTTTGCTATTGCTAATCAAAAGGAACCCAACAGATGCAATGAGAATGCAACAGTCAGCCTTCCGTGTCACACACAAGTGACCATGGACAGGCAACTTGGACACACACGCATGCACACCTTGGTGCTTTTGGATACAGAGTGTGAGAGTGAGTGACATTTGTAAGAGAACGTGAGTGAAACAGTTTTGCCTGAAGCAAGAATCACCTTTGCCTTCCACAACATTTCATATTGACTTTAGCTGCATGAATTCCCCTCAGCAGTTCTGCCATTGTGACTTAAAATTCCACATTCACTTTGCAGTTGTTAGTAAGATACAAGGAAGTGCAGAATCAAACCCAAATGTGTGGCTCTGTTCCCTACAGTGCAGTCCTATAACTGATGGTAAAGAGTTCACAGACTTGCAGTTTAAAAATTTCAAACTGCATATGCATTTCCTATCGAGGAGGCATCAGACACCACTGGGAGCAGAGACCAGCTGCTGGAGCTGTGTCCTCTCATTGGGTCCCTCTTCTATCAGCTACAGAGTCAGGTTCCCTCTGCCTTTTCTTTTTTTTCCTCTTTATGATGCTACAGATATTTCGGTCTTTTTGCACAGCATATTGGCTTCAATGGGAAGGTGGGAGTTGGGAGGGAAGTGATGTTATCCTTATTTCACAGTCTGGTTGTTGCGGTTGGCTATTGCAAAATTAGAGTAGTGGGTTCAAAACTGTAAGCTTAAGAGGTCTCCCACTTTGTGAGAGGGTGCATGGCTCATTTTATTAAAATCTATGAATTAAATCCACTTTATCAAAGTGCTTAGTTTAACCACACAGAGATTTAAAAAGGGGAAGTAACTGCTGCAAAACAGACACCAAATTATAATTATATACTTTCAAGCATATAACTTACCACTGTGAAAACTGCCTTATGCCAACATGCCTACACATATCTAATTAAAATTCTGCCTTAATTAAGTACTTATATTTTATCTGTTTTCTGCCCTTGGAGGAGTGAGGATATTAACAGCTTTGGAGGAAGACCACTTTGCCAAAACTGCAACCATATGGCAGCAAACAGAAAAGGGCCAGCCTAACAAGGCTTCATTTGTTAAAAGAAAGTTTGACTTCTTCTGAGTGAAATTTTAGCTTCTATAGGCAGAACCATACTAGGGAAGATGAATGCTTCATGTCTGAGTAGTGGCAGTGGAACAGATGGAAGAAAGAGATGAAACTGAGCATGTAGCTTCTGGCAGTCAAAGGTCTGCACAATTTCCATTACATGCTACAGCAGTACAGGGCATAACGTGAACTCTTACTTCCTCTCATTCAGCTTTTCTGGCTGTGGCCCCACCTGATTCAATCTTTTCCTAGTCTGCTGAAGTCATGTCTGCTTACTTTCCCAACCTTTGTGCTCAAACTCATGTCCCTCACAAATCTGAAGAGCAAAATTTCTTGCAATTTTCCCCACACTGCGAAGGAGTCATTGATAATAATAGCCTTGGTCATGTCAGTAGAGAAGGCAATATAAACAAAGAAAATAACTTTTGTATGATGACTGCCTACAACTTTCATCCCAATATGAAAGAGCAGAAAATACACTACAAAATGTATTCTAATACACTGCTCCATGACCTACTGCCTTGGCATTGAATATGTACTACATGACATAGAAACATGCATATGTAGTGGGAACATCCAGAAGCAATAAAGTCTTGCTTGTGGAAAAAATTGATGTAAACTGGAGTTGTAGGGTTTATTCTGAATACAGCAAAACCCATCTGCAGCTCTGCTACTTTCAAATGAGATATGTCTCACGTGGAGTCCACTCAGGCATAGCTGTCAGTGTTCCAGAGTCCTTCTGGTTTCCAAGTAGCTCTAGAAGAGCCAACTCATGCGTCTCTGAAGTTGTAGACATGATAATACATACTGCTAAAGTAAATATTTCAAAAGATTTGCTAGGTCCCTTGAAAGTGATTTTTTTATATGGCATAATTCTGTTGCATACACCTCTTCCAGTAACAAGCACCATTAATCTTTGAAAGGCACTCACTCAGGTAGCCTCAGTGAGCAAAGCTTGGAGCCTTGATATCGATACTTCGACATAGATGCTGAATGTGATGCTAGGATTACCTCCAAACATAGGGAAAGGCACTGTTCTCACAAAAGGTCAACAAATAAGCTTTCTAAAATCCAAACTTGCTAAATGTAATAAGAAATTTGCTTATTTCAGCTCTACGAAAAAGGCTTGTCAGTATATTATGTTCCAAGCCAAAATTGTAGATCAAGAAACTGAAGGATAATTCAGGAAACTGTACCCTGTATGCCTCTAGGTAGAAAAATGAGGGTACTCAAGGATAGATACATGCTCAGCTGACCAAAGAAATTCTGATTACAATGCACTTGTATGCACACAAAAACTGGATAGTGCATTTATGGATAGCATCCAAAAAAGAATTAATGATTAGCAGAATTATAAAATTGTAAATCACTCTCCATGTGCTAGAACATATTTGACAGAAGTGGTACTCTCAAAAGCCCAGCTCAGTCCTAAACTGACTGTAGATTATTTTGATATGGAGTGACCTTCAACAATTATTTTCCTTGTCATTATTTTAATTGCTCTGACTTGAAACAATTCCTACTTTAATCATGATGATGATATGATACCCGTTACCATGTTAAAAAAAAAATTATCTCTGAAGTAGATTATTTCTTGATTATTCCCTTTCAAGTGACTTGCAAATGTAAGTAAACTCTGAATCACACACCTCTGAACAGCTACTGAGCTCCAACTAACACAGAAATACTGCTATGCGTGCCTTTAAAGGCTTTTTTATTGTAGAAAAAATTGTTTATAATTAGGCAAAGAAAATATGAAATTGAAGTGTTTCTTCTTTTTACCAGAGAAGTGCAGATGGCTGATATTTAAACATATTATCTTTTCTAAATCCTTTGCGAAATGTATGTTACTAATCAGTGTAAGTATCTACTATGCCAAAAAAAAGACAGCTGTTCCATTTATTAAACTCTACCTTGTAGACAGGTTCCATCTAAATCATGTTACCACAGTAGTCACAGAATCATTACAAAATAGACTAAAAGTTACTTAAAACAGTGGCCTATTCCATTCAACTGACTCAAGCCAAGGTCAGTTATACCCAACCATTATTTTTTTAATTCTGGCAAATATCCAGAAGTCTTTAAGATGCTGCTGAATGTAACAGAGGTTATAATCTCCCTAATAATCTATTTGGATGCTTCACTATATTGCCTTTATAATTTTGTCCTGGGGAGAAGAGAGGGAGATTAATTTCAGCTAGTTTTAGACAGCTACATCTGAGGAGGTCCTCTAGCTCCCTTTATAGATACTTCAAGTACCATTTGCCATGCTTCAGACATTTAGATATGATGAATGATACCGAAGAAGTGCCTGCTTATATCTAACAGTATCAGTGGCTCGGACGTACTCAATGCAGTCTACACTGCAGAAGTCTGAGTTTAGACACTAAGAATAAGATCCATCTAAGAATAAGATCCATCTGTCTGACCTACCGTTATTTTCATCAAGCCCATGTTTCCTTAATTTCCTTACAAGAAAAACACATGAGACAATGTCAAAACCTTAACTGAAGTCCAAATACTGGGCATCTACTGCTCTTTCCTTACCTACAAAATCTGATATCCTCTCCTAGCAGGGAATTAGATTGCTTTAATAGGTTTGCTCTTGGCAAATCCATGTTGTCTCTTACTTATTTCTTTGCTATTTTCTAGCTACTTTAAGTAGTTTATCTGTTCAGCAACTTTTCTATGAATTGAAAATAATTCCCCACATTCTCCTTCCTTTCCCCCTTTAAAGATAAGTTCTACATCATTCTCTTTTAGTCTGTTGGTACCTCATCCATCCTCCAAGAATTCTCACAGAAACCCACTAACAGGTCTAAATTTTTCCGACAGTTATGTAACACAAAATGAAGTTCATTAAATCAATTTTAAGATACCTAACCTATATAATCTATTCTTTCCTTATCTACAATTGAGGTTCTAGCCCTAGGATTAGCTGTGCATGTCATATGCTCACTGGTGACCTTTTCAGTAAGTGTGTGATAAAAAGTCATTGTATGTTTTTGCCTTCTCCGCACCCACTATGAGCAGCTTTACCTTTCCTGCAGTACCTCTCTTAGGTGCCAAAGATTTCTTTGTTCTTCTTCTCCCTATTAATGTACTAATATAATTATGTTATATTAAATCTTCATTTCTCTTGCTAGTTGCATCTCACTGAGTGCTTTGGCACTTCTGACTTGTCTCTACACACGTGTGTTATTCTACCATGCTTAGTAAATAGAGAAATTTTTCTCATTATGGCTAAGGTGAAAGAAAAGATGACAATTTAGCCAAGCTAGTCTTTTACACTTTCTTTTCTTCACATTGGTGAAGCTTGTACTATGGTCTTTAGTAGTGTTCTGTTGAAGAACCCACAGATTCCTCTTTAACTTGCACCCTAGAGATTTTTTTAAATAAATTATCTGAATTTATTGACTTCTACCTTCTTGTGAGACTTCTTTTTCCTAGGCAGTCTGTCAGTGTAATTTCTTTCCCAACAAGTGCTGTGGTAACTAAAATCTCCCATTACTATCAAGTCCAATGGCTTTGGATACGTACCAAGAACAACCATGTTCTTTTCTGCTTTCCTGGATACCAACAGATATTTAACAGCTCTAACTAATCCTATTTTCGAGATCTCAAAGCAACCATCATATTTTTGAAATACAAGCCAACATTTCCTCTCTTCTTCCCTTCTTACTGAAGAAGTTATATCCTCTACATGACTGGACGACTAGTGTAATATATATGATAAATTCTCTACAATGCCAATTTTGTCATAATCTTCAATTAATTCTTGTCTATTCCTCATTAATTCTTCTGTTAATTGTTCTCTGTTCCTCTTTCTTCTGCCATTAGTATACAAACAGCTAAGATACCTGGCAAACTGACCCATGACTCTGTGTCTAGTCACTTCTTTAATCCTGTTTTAAATAATCCTATCTTTCTCAGGGGTTAGACCTATGTCCAATTTGCATTATTTAAAATTAAGATTTTTGTCCTTGCCACATGGTCCTTAATTTAAAGTTCTCTTCTCTCAGAATAGAAGCCATGTAGCTATATTTATTAGGGTGTATCTGACTGATGCTTGACTTGGATGGGAGAGGAGAGACAATATCTCTTGGATCTTCAACTTCTTTATCCATTGCCACAGAGCCTTATAAGCACTTTTGATTTGCTTAGGATCATTCTTGGCAGTATCATTAGTATTCTTTATAATATGCTAGAGATCAGTAGAATCCTTTGCAGCTTGGCAAATTTGGACTCTTGTGAAGAAACACACCAGCCATAATGTAAGTGCCAGGTGGTGCAGATGTCTCCACATCACTTTGAGTAGAAGAAGGTCACTAGACAGCACCACCTTTTATTTCCTCTTGGTAATAGAGGTTTTTTACTCCTTGGGGTAGTGGTTTTTTTGTCTGTTATCATTGAGATTAGTTCTTACTTGCTCCTTGGTCAGCACTCCTGCTTTTAATTTCAGTGGTAAGCTATTCAGATGTTGAATGCTACATGCCCTCAGAGGACATTGGCAGCCATCTTCCTCTCTGTAGTTTCAAGCTTACTCCTCCACTACTGGTACTGCTACCAAACTGAAAGCTCTGCTTTAATTTTTTTGTTTCCAAATGCATGCTGTGGATGAAGTCCTCATGACCATACTCAGCCTGTTTTGATTCTCTCCTTTCACTGCTCCTCTAATTGCTTCTTAAAAGATTCTCCTGGAGATCTAAAAGAAGTCTTTCCAGATTTCACCAATAGGATAATACAGGCCAAAGTTCCTGTAAATTCATTCAAAGATTTTATCACAAGATGTCATCATTGTCTAATTTTAAATATAGCTATTGAATTATCAGTGTATGACGTATTTCCTCTCAAATGTTTTTCATTAAGAATGAGATAACTATGTAGTATAAAAAGCCCTTCATGCCTGGTAGATTAAGAATATTTCTGCTAAATTAAGAATATTTCTGCTTGAATTTAATATTCTTTTGTTTTTACTAACAGTCCATAAAAAACCTGAAGTATAATATGAAGTATAGGACTAAGTAAATAGTAAAATGAAGGATGCCATATCAATCTACATTTGCTCACCAGTATTATCAGAAATTTTACTAAAGTTTCCTAAAACTTTAGTAAAATTTAGCAAACTAAATTTTGCTAAATTAAGCTAATTTTAAAGTTTAAATTTTGCTAATTTAAACTAAAACTTTAGCAAACTTTAGTTTGCTAAAAAGTTATTAGACAAGAAAAGGGAAGTTTCCTGAATGTAGTGCTCAATAATCTAGATGCTTTCCGTTCAACACTAAGAGAAATCTCTCTGACTTGTACACTCTGAACATTAAATACATTATTTTTAATCTCTCCTGTATAATCTTTTTTACAGATACAGAATAATAGAATCATAGAATCATAGAATGGTTTGGGTCAGAAGGGACCTTTAAAGGTCATCTAGTCCAACTCCCCTGCAATGAGCAGGGACATCTTCAACTAGATCAGGTTGCTCAGAACCCCGTCCAATCTGACCTTGATGTTCCCAGGCATGGGGCATCTAACACCTCTCTGGACAACTTGTTCCAATGTTTCACCACCCTCACTGTAAAAAATTTCTTCCTTACCATCTAGTCTGAATCTACCCTCTTTTAGTTTAAAACCATTACCCCTTGTCCTATCGCAACAGGCCCTGCTAAAAAGTTTGTCCCCATCTTTCTTATAGGCCCCCTCTAAGTACTGAAAGGCTGCAATAAGGTCTCCCTGGAGCCTTCCCTTCCCCAGGCTGAACAACCCCAACTCTCTCAGCCTTTCTTCACAGGAGAGGTGTTCCATCCCTCTGATCATCTTCATGGCCCTCCTCTGGACCTGCTCCAACAGGTCCATGTCTTCTGTGCTGAGGGCTCCAGAGCTGGACGCAAATACATTCAAGTAAAACTAACGAAACTCATATATTTATATATAAACTGACGAAGTATTTCAAAATTATATTACCTGATACCATACTACTTAATTTTTATTTCTAGGCATAGGCCAGATCTTTACATTTGGCTGAGTTATGCTTAGCACAGAGCCAGGAAGGAGAAGAGAGAAGGTGAATGAGAAGTTCTGAGATGGAATTTAGGTCCTCAGTACTACAACACTTGGGCAGATAAAACCCTAAGTAAAACACATAGGGATCCAGACAATGCCAGCATCTGTAACTAATTAGACAGGGGCTATGTGAGGTACCTCTGAGGAACACTGGGGCACCTGAGATGCTTCTTGCCAATAAACTATAGGAGCTTAAATAGAAGAAGCACACACACAAAAAGCTGATTTGCCGCAGAAAACTTCAAAGCAACCCCTTCGTTGGGGCCAAAGGCCTATCAAAAAATCTCTTAGGTTGTATTATCAGTAAGAAAAACCTGTGTATTGCCTTGTGGTAGTTAATAAGTGGTAATTAACACAAGCTAAAATCTTAAGTCAAGTAAAATTTGTTGTTAAATATATAAATATCACTGTAATAAGGCTCCACTTGATTGGTTACTCCAGTCTGTGAATAGTGAGAAATAAAGACTCCTTATTTTCTGCTACATAACCCTATTTTATAATTTCATTAATAAAAAAATAAGAATATACTTGAAATATAAAATGTTTGTTATAATGCATTTAATGCATTTGATATTATAATATTTCCCTTTGCTTTGCTGCCTAAACTGTGTTTGACTGAATCTGGAAAAGGCATAAAGGAATGAAAAGTGGAAAACATACATGTGAAGATGCATATAGCCAGCTCTATAACAGAAAGAAATGTCTTTATTGCAGTCTGCATGTGCAGCAAAATTGATTAAATTTAAAGAAAAGTAGTTGTATTTTGATTAAGAGTATATAGCTTGATTTCTTCATTAAGCGCAAAATCAGATTATCATTCTAAACTAGATAAAGACCATTAAGGAATTGACAGAAAAAAAAAATGTTGGCTTGCAGGAAGCTGCACATCGAATAGAAAAAAAGTTGGGACTCAGAGTCCCCTCTGGGAAAAGACGAAGCAAAGAAAAGAGTAGATCTCCTGCCAACCGAAAGAGCTGAAGAACCAAATGCCACTTTGAATGCTAAGAAAAATAATGCATGCAGTAGAAGCCACAAAATGGCTGATGACAGGAGTTGAGAAATATTTTCTGATCTTAAAAAGAATAAAGTAGAAAAAGAAAAGCAATGGTCAGTCATAGGAAGGGACAGAGTAGTAGTTGCACATCACTAAGTTATGCAAATTTGCGTACGCATACTGTTGCTTTTGTCTCCTTTTCATAGCTCTTACTTGCTGTGCAACTTCTTAATGGATGCCCGATTTTGCATTTGGTGCCTGTGTACTACCATGATAAAAAATAATAAGCAGCAAATCCTGAATTACTTATAGTATCTTCAGAAATTATTAACTATCTCCTAACCTAGAGTTTCTCTATGAATAATTCTCCTTTCCAACACTGCAAGTTTCAGAAAGAAAAAATATCCTGCCACGACAACATGCCTAGCACTTTTCATGATATTGCCCCTTACTCTTTTATGAAAAAACAATCTGAATCTGCTTGTTTTATCTGCAATTATATTTGTATTCAAATCAGTTATTTTCTCTTTTTCCTAGATTCCCTTCTCACTGTCCAGCTCCTGTTAAAATAGCTGTGTCAACTCTATTTAATTGATAAGACACAGTTTCATCCTGTACAGATATAATGCTCCATGAAATGAACGGCTGTTAAAGTACTTTTTTTTTTTTAAATTTTAAGCTATAAGATACATAGTCTCCTGCCCAATACATAAACCCAAGTAATGGCATGCAATTGCTAGCAGGGATGTACCAGTACAAGTGAGTTAACATAGCTCTGCCTCAAGACCAAATTATTCAGACATACAAGTCAGTTTTCTTTCCACGAGTTAGGAAGAAGACATAGTAAAATACTTTCAAAATTCTTATCAGCACAGTTGCATAGGTTTATGCTGACGTACCAACAGGCTAGTCATGACTTAGAGTTCTTAGAATTCACCATGGTAGGGAAGGTTTGCAAATTTTCCTGTCATTGCTAACACCAGTCACTGGCTGTCAGCAACATTTTCAGCCCTGTGCCAAATGTTTGCTCGAAGCAGCATCAGATAATATAATGCTTTAAAAAGTGTCAGCAGCTATTGGATTATATATACTCAAGGTCCCATCATTCCAAACAAAAACTCAGCTGAAAAAGATTGGAAAATATCCCCCTAGTAGAAAAGCTTCAGTACAAAGACATTAATGGAATATTTTTTTCTGGTAAGATTTAAAAACAACATTAATGACTCCAATATGCTATTTAAAGTAACAGCTCCAGGATACTGGGCCTAATGCATCTCTAACAGTAAACAACATTGATTCTGTTCATGGTTATTCAAATACCTACAAATGATTTCAACACAGTGGGTTACTTAGCAATAACTTATCCACAGTTTCCCTATAGACAGTTAAGTCAAAATTAAACAATAGTTAGTTGTTTTTCCTTACTTGTAGTGTGATCATTCATCTCCCCCAGTCCAGTATTAATTCCAGCATCTATTGAACTCATGATTTTATCAATCTACAAAAGAGAGAACAGTGAAAACAATTGATGGACCCCATCTTTGTTATTTTATTTTAGTTTTTCATGCATAAATTTATAGCATTACTACTCTCATTAGGAAGACAACAATCAAGATTGCAAAATGCAAAAATCAAAGGTAGAAAACTAATTTCTCCATTTTGATTTTTATTTTGCAACATGTGTACGCTAGCAAAAGCTAAGCTAAAGCTTGAGACTAGTATTTCTTTTTCTACAGAACAGTTCCTTTCATACTGATGACTCTGGTCATCTAGGTATATCTCATTCTTTGAAACTACTTTGTCATATTTCAGTATACAAATACAAAGGAGAAAAATGCATATATTAAAGTATATGACGGAATGGATTTTAATTTTATAGGCTCGTTTCATTTGATGATAACTGTGAACCACTAGAGGTCTATTTAAGCAGTAATATTAATATAAAAGTAATATAATTTCCTAGCTCCCTTTTTTCCGTCCACCCCAAGACCACTGAATAGATATGAAATGTAGCTGTGTCCCCACACACCGCAGAATGATATTGTTTGTGAAACAGCACTACATTGATCCCAAAACTCATTTGCACATTTCTAAATTACATTGAACTTACTATGTCAAAACTATTATACCTATTTTATTTTCCATAAGAACAGGACAAAACAAAAAGTGAATCAAAAAGCTAGTGTTGTCTAAGAAGGCAGACACAGAGAACCAGCTTTTAGTGAGGTTAATTTTAGGACTATTAGGAAAACTGTCTTCTTTTTAAAAAGTATGTATTAGTCACTGGCGACAGGAGAGAATCTGGAAATTATGTCAGAATCTGCAGATTTAGAATTCACACCTTTTTTATTTTTTTGGTTTATAAACTACATTTTTCTTACTCTTAAGAACAATCAAACTTGATGTCCCCCTAAAAAGGCAAACTTGGACCTGACTCGTTTTGGGATTTCATAACAATGTATCCAAGTTATTAAGATCAGAACCTGATCCTAAGTACCTTTGCACTGAGAAAGTATCTCCTCTACAACAAAAACTATCTTCAGATGCCCTATCAAATCAGACATTTACATGAGCTGGAAACCTTTTTCTAGAAAAATAACCAATCACACAAACAAGCTCTGGGTTCTTTCTGAAATAAAATGGCACTCTGGAGTACATGCATTTCCTCACAGCAGTCATTTTAAAGAGAAATGCTTGCTTCTCTATAATAGCAGTAAAGATCTAAACATTTCCCACTCTTAATTTACATCAGTAAGATGGGAACTTTTGTGTCTATGAAGAATCATTTACATTCTTGAAATTCAGCACAGGAGAAAAAAAAAAATTAAAAATAAGATGTTTAAAAACGATTTTAAACCTATTTGTGAAACTAAAATAAAGTCTCTTGTATGAGCAAGCACGTGCATTACATACTCAGTGTGGACATTTCTTTTCATAGTCCTGAATTCATTGTAGCTATAAGTGTATTCCCACTTCACACGAGTCAGGTATATGCCAAGCATTCTGTACACAGGCTACATGCCAGTTAGAGGATATGTTATATAGGGAGGGTTTGTAGAATGCATAATCAACCTAAAAATCTCAGACTCTTCATTCCTGCCATTTTCTTGTCTCTTGCTGGCGGGCTTTGCCATGGTGGGAAAGAATTAGCAAATATGTAAATAATGGGCATAGCTACAAAGAATTTTATCAATTTTATTAGTGTCAGTGGTGAGGGCTTAGTAGAAAATAATTTCAATGTCATAACAAACTGTAGAATTACTTCTGGTTAACTTCATTCACTATGGAAACAACAGACTTCATTAAGTGTGCAGCATTTTGAACAGAAATGCATTGCATTTTGTGCCAGCTGTCAAACTACCATGCGTTACACTATAACATACTCTCTGAGGATTTGCAGTGTGCAAGATTCACTTTTTATTTCATCTCTGAAACTGAAAACAATAACAGCATTTTCACAATACCATATATTTGCTTGTACTTAAAAATGAAAAAACGTACTTCTTCCCATTCTGATGTGAAGGAAGGCGTTCTCTCCGAATTCCCTTTGGAGCACTGTTGGTTTGGTGTGGGTTCACTCCAGTTGCTTCTTGCTTTTTTGTCATTTGGTGGATGGGTGATAAGATTAGAATCAGATTTTGAAACATTTTTGCACAAATGCATTTCAAGCAAAGTCTTTGGTAAAGATCGTATTCTCCCAAGCGTGCATGCTCGCTCCACAAATCCCCCAGTAGTAATAACCCATTGTTCACTTATCCTTGTTGATGTGCCAACCAACGTATGATTTTCTACTGGTTTAGTTTTAGTATGAAATATGGTTCTGTTTACAACTGGTGGCTTTTTTTTCTTAACAGGAGGATCAGTGTTGCTTTCTTTCCGTAGCTGTATCTGCTGCACTGTGCCCTTGCTCAAAATGCTTTTGTCTAGTGGACCACTGCACTGGTTTGCTTTGCTGTACAGCTGGAGTGGATTATCAGGTGGGTCACATGCAGGTGATGATCCATGAAGTAAACCTGCAAACTGTTCAGCGGGGTGTCCTTCAGGAAGCTCACTTTCAGTGGATGTTTCTCCCTGGCAAAGATGCTCTGAAATGAGAGAGTACCTTGTAAAAAAACATGGTGATAAAATACTGAGAACAACAAAACCCTTACTCTCTGCAAAATGACTTTTGTGTGCTGCTTGGTTCTTTCTTATGTACAGAAACAAAATATACTTATGCCATGAACTGATTTATTAGTCTCTTAAAAAACAATTCTCTCCTTAAACTTGACTATTTTATCCCAACTGGTTGAAAAACAGCCAAAACCACTCAGTGCTACACATAAATTCCAGGAAGAAACAAATTTATAAAATAAAAGAGGTCATTGCTATTCCATCAACTTGATGGTGTCTCTTTTAATTTGTTATTGAGTTGAAATGTGTACAAATTATATAGCTTAGTATGATGAATTAGCTAGTAACTTTATAGGTAGTAAAAAACACGTGAAGAACCAGTATTGTCAGGAGTATTGTTAGTAATTTTTCTTTTTATAGTCATTATAATAATAGTGAATTTACACTATGATGCCTTTTTACTGACAGTCTCTAAAGAATAGATCTGAGTGTTGTTTTTATTTCTGGGAACTTTTGAGAATAGATTCAGAGTAATAGTAACCATTGGGAAAAAAGAATAGGAAATCAAGTCTTTTTGAAACAAGTTTTATATGCAATTTAGCACACACACACAAAAAAGGAACTACAGAAAAAATGCACTTTTTGGCACAGTTCAGAATGGATTATTAAAAATTTATAGCTCTTTTTATGCCTGTTGCTGTAAGGACTAGGAGACCTTTTTCTACCTGTGCTGCCTCCTTTAAAGTGTTGGTGTGGATAACATCACTCTATCCACATGGCATTAATTTTGTATATTCTACTCAGAATAACTGTGTCCCCACTAACAGTTGCATCTCTGTAACTACTTCATTAAAGATAAATACATTAATCTCATTCCTGCTAGAAGTTGTATGTTCATATGTAGACTCTAATTGCAGAACTGTATGCACAGCACTAGCTACCAGAAGGAATCAAACACAGCATCATGTCGTAATTTGCAAAGAAATTTAACAATTTCCTCCTATTTGCTAAAATATCTGCTTGTAAAAAAAACCCCCACAAATCTCAAAATATCACTTCTAAAAGGAGGCAGTATTTGATTATATGAATGATAGAAGAAAGATTTTGGTGTGTACGTCAAAACACCACCAGCTCTTTTACTAGTCAGCAGCTTTAAAGTGTAAAATTATGTGTTTTTCTCATTTGTTAAAATATCAGGACAAAATTCTAATCAAGATTAGGAGTGTAACCTAAGAAAATATACTTTTCTTCTTTGGGAAACAACTGACTAGAATATACATTTAAGACATTTTGCAACTAAAAAGATGTGGGGTGTTATGGCGAAAGGTTGAATGTGGGATGTGATAGAGCTTAAGGAATCAATAATGCCAGAAAAGTTGGTTTGGGGGGGAAAAAGCAGGGGAAAAGGAGGACATGGGACATTCTCACTTTCTTTGACTTCTGAAAGTTGCTGAATTAATTGTATGTCTGCAATTTTGAAGGTGAACTTAAAATTAAAAATAAATTATGCAAATAATGTTTGACTTTGGTGTTTTTCCCTTACATGAAAAACTCAGTAGCTGGGATTCAGCTCCAGATTAAGACATCTCATTTTACATATCTACATAGGTAAGAAGTATGTAAGCTCCCACCATACTCAGAGATCAGGTTGATAAAGTCAAGGGATCCTAGAGAGTAATGCCACTCACTGTATGTTGTGGCTAGTCAGCTGAATCACTCCGTGTACTCTGTTAACTGTATTGACTAGACTGCCAATGACTATAATGGGAAATGACATCCAGTTTGCGTTCAGATACCTACATTTAGATGTCTTAATCATGAACTGAATTCTATTCTGCTGTTCCCGAGATGAGTCTTAACAGTTGTCTATTGAACTTAAGAGATAAATGTTTTTGTCAGGACAAAGTAAGAACAAAGAATAAATCAGGAAAATGAAAAGCTTACAGACACCTGGATTGCAAGGATTTCACTAATATCTACATTATCTTTACTAATATCTTTGCTACATTTATACTGCTAAACAAAACTTTTATTTGAAACCTTTTGCTTTAACTAAGAGCTTTGTTAATTATATGATAAAGGAAGCAAAGATCTCATAGCTGTGATTTCTTCACCACATGATTTTGAGCAATGCAAACCACATCTATATTGAGCAATGAAAAAGACTGGGGTTGTCAGGAAAAAATAGTATGTGGTCGTGATAAAGGTTAAGAAGCAAGCAGCATTGCGTGCTGCACTGCAGCCCTAGAACAGGTTATCCAGAGAGGTGGTATCTTCATCCTTGGAGATTTTCAAGACCTGGCTAGGAAAAGTCATGTCTGATCTGATGATGACAGTCCTGCTCCAAACAGGAGGATGGACTAGATAACCTCCAGACATCCCTTCTAACCAGCACTTCAATGATGCATTTACAATTCTGAATCTTTTGACTTTTGAATTGATAACTGTTAAGCCTAATGCTCTTTTAATACAGACTTGCATTATTATTTTAGTTTCCTAATGCAGTTAATGCCTAATACTTTTATGTTCAGACAATAATGAAAGTACAGAGAGGGACTATACCACTGCTCTAAATAGTATAGTAGCCTACCACTCACTGCATTGTTCTAAAGAAATCATAGAAGGAAAAAAATAATCCATGCAATAGTCATAAAATAATTTGCCAGAGTATGCTTTTCTTCCTTATTCCAAGTCAGTATTTGTTGACCTAAGACCTGAAGCATGATATATTAAATAACCTCTTCAAACTGCACCATATCTAAAACTGCAACCACATGTCTTCATTGCTCATATGAATGTCAAAGATCTCAATCTTAAGAACTTAAAGTATGAAAAACTCTAAACAGGATAATATAATGCTTCTTCTGTATCCTTGCTAAAATAGGCAACTTTACTTAAAAAAAAAAATCCTTCCTTAGCTTTTAATAATTATCCATATCTGAGATTGGTGCCTTTTTTTATTGTTGCATATTTCTGCCATAAATTTTAAGACAACTGATACTGACATCAATATTTCTTCTAAGGCTTAGTAGTGATGCACAAAATGTGATATTTTATATATTATTTTCTGTCTGGTTTTAAACATATCAAAATTATTCTTGTTGTTTTGAATACTACCGTGCATTGAAAAAAATCCTTCCATTAAGTTGTCTGTACTCACGATCAATGTCCTGTGTGGTTAGAATTAATCTTAAATCTACTGATATTTCTGAGAAATTCAGACTCTCCATTCCTATTGTGTTCTATCCCCTAACTTTATCATATGCTTTTGAACCTTGTCATTAGATGCTTTATTTTTATTTGTTTCAACCAACTTAACTGCAGTAAGAAACTATATGATATACAATTATATTGTATAGGTCTATACTCAGTGAACAGTAAGTTAATGATACCAGTTTTGATTTCTCATGGGCTTTTGAATAAGTCTTCTGAGAATGGACTTTAAGAAAGAGCATGAGAATACCAGGGAGAGAGAACAGGTGAAGTTCAAGCTCTTGGATTGAATCCCAATGGAGAGAAGTTTTCTGCTTATGATAAATTATTATTTTTTTATTTTTGCAAGAACATTTCTTTTTGTAATCTTAAAAAAAGGCCTACAGAAAGAGAACTTGCTTCCTCAACAGTTACTGCTTTTCTTACCACCTTATCTTTTTACATTTAAATAGTATCCTAAATACCAAAACATAAACAGATGTCATTTCTACAGATCTTTAGTGTTATTACAAGTGCACAAATAGCTTACCCATCTGAGTGGATTACTTTTGAGAATCACTGTGATACTGCCATATCTATGTTGCATGAAAAACATTTACATTTGGAACTATAAATAAATTCAGTTTTGCCACAATCTCAAAGCCACATATACATATTGCTATTATCACCAGTTTATATAGAACCAAACTGGCATTTAGGCAAGAGATTGCAATTCAATCAGCTATTTATTTACACACTGGTGCACCCCAGCACAGTTGCTTGTGGTACATTTATAGAACTCTGTGGAATACCATTTCTCACTATCAGTATTTGAGAGTTATAATTTACAGATGCTTCATCAAACTCACATACCTATTTTCTGAATCTGACTCCAAGATTACAGAGCACATTAAGAAAATCAGGAGCGTTGTAAATACGGTGAATTTTGCATTCATGTAAAGTCGGAAATCAGCTTATTCACATTTGTATCTCAAGAGATTCCCTGTTCAAAACTAAAGTACATTCAGGAGAATAACAGTTGTTAATAATAGTAATGAAAAGAGCTGTAATAGATAAATTATAAAGACAGACTTACATCTTTAACAGGCACTACTGTTGCCACGGCACAACTTTCTCATGTACAATAAAAATCCACTAGAAATTTGTTCTATAGCTATGGTACAACTGTATTGTGACACCTGCACTATAAATCAATTCAAGTTCTGTTTTCATTTGATCCAGAAAGACGCTTTTAGCAGCACACTCTGCACATGTGTAATATCTGCCCAAAAATGTATTCTCAACTCCCTTTTCCACACACTCAGTTGACTGATAAAACTAACAGTCACAGCTGAGTAATATTTGGAGAGTACCTTCTCATAGAAGGATGGTAAGCAAAGAAGTCATCTTATTTGCATGGTAAAGATTGCTTTGGACACACTAGAATACCTTCAGTAGTGATGATATTGGTTGTATTGCCAAAGTGATATCATAAAATGGGATGATCAGTAAGAAAAGGTGTAAGACAGAAAATCCATAGTATTTAAAAACTGAAGTCGCAATATTCAGGAAGGCATTATTTTACACAGCAAACAACATGGTGCTCTGACCAAGCTCCAGCTCTTTGATGGCAGTATGTTGGCTGCAGATATCTTTGATGAGGCAGTGCAATGTTTTCTCACTCTAGTAAATGTTATAGTAAGGTACCATGGACCTGTGTGGGAGATATAACAACATGATTACTAAGCGACTAATGAAGAATGTGGGCTTCTACTGTCACCAGCAACAAAACAGAAAAGGAGCAATAGTCTCCAGCCAGATTGCTGTTTCTCCTTCTGCTTCCTCCTAAATCTAAAGAAACCACCAGAAGGTGGTTTGCAAGGTTGGTGTCGGCAGTCTCCAGGCTCTGTGCCCAGGTTCCAATATTACCAGCTTCTCAAAGCCGTACAGTCCCTTAGAAATGACAGTAAAAGTCTCTGTGGATTACGTGTTTGCTCTTACTAGCTTCATAAGTGCCAATTCAATCCCTTAACATTGCAGTCTGCACTAGACTGTATACTGAAGCATTTTACTGCCTCACTATCGCCACCTTCTTGGTAGTTTCACTGTCCACATTTTACTCATCTGTTTCACAGTCACCCATCAGAAATTGCAGAAGATGAGAAAGATTTCAGGGGAAAGATAGTTCTGTATGGAGTTTTCTGAACATTGCTTGCCAGCCTCTAATGAAGGAAAAAGCTTTCAGTGAGGAATTATATTAGATGGTAATTACTGCTAATTCTAAGCACATTATAATATCCAAATATAGTTCTTGCCCAAAATTTCAGCAATAGGAGTGTAATCTGGTGCACATAGAGTTAATTTTAACTCTTATAGAGATGTATTGACTCTCCTGTAAATTTTCAGAAATTTATTTTGAAACTCATAGGGTATATTCTGTATTTGAGGGGGAACATAAATGTAATCTTTTACACACATCACATAAAGGGTTAATCTTTAACTGCAAAATTCAACCTAGACAAAAATACAGAGCTGCAGCTGCCACCTCCATAATGCCGTTTCCATGAGAATTTCTTTCTATGTGACTATATAAGGCATGGTTCCTAGACGTCTTAATGACAGACAGCCTCTCATGAACGATCACATTTTACAGCACAAGAATCTGCCTTATACCTGCTCATCAAAATAAGAATCCTTCAGAAAACTAACATGTAAACATGCTTATGGACTCAAAATTTCAGGCAGATAAAATAATGTTCAACATCCCCCAGGTGAAACACTGGACTAATTCAACATTCGTGTTCAAGCTAAAATTCTGCTAGAATATTTCAACTCTACCATGCAGCAAGAAGAAAAAAAACCCAGTATTTCTTTGTAACACTCAAGCAATCTTTCATAAGAAATTCTGAGAAATGAATGGAAATTGATGCAAAATGTAAATTTGCAGAAAGATCACATATAATTGCATTGAGAAAATCTGTGGTAATCTCTTCTTGGAGGAGAAAGCTAGCAGTTGAATGGGCTGTGACTGTGCTCAGAAAGTACATGTTAATTTGACAAAGTAGTACAGCAGGGAAGAGTAATAGATGAGGAAAATTTGGTGACACTTAATAACCAAAATCAGTGCAAAGCAATATGAATGTGACAGATGAGCTCTTGAAACCATATCCTTTTGTTGAAGACTCTAATGAAACCTTGTTAATTGTTCCACTCCTGATATTTCACACATCAAATGAAAAGAAGGAATGACAAAGTCCTCCACCAACTGGGAACAAAACTTACTAACTGTCAAGGCAAAAGAGACTGGAAAAATAATGGATGATTTTCAGAATGCTGTTTCTAAAATGGAGATGTTGCTCAACAATTTCAACACTTGTATTTGGAAGGAAGTATTTGCCTAAGTAACAATTCAGTTTCCCCAAGCATGAGACAAAAGCAGAAAGAATACAAAATACATGTTCTGGCATTCGGACTGATCATACACTTCTGTCTTTCCTAACCTTGGTAAAGAATATATTTCTGATCTGAGCAGTATTTTTAAGATACTTAAGATGGGATACAAAGTAGTTTGCCTTTCCTCATTCCACATACCTCTCCTCATCTCCACATACAAGCTCATCTATGCTTTGTTTCATCTTAGAATTATGTTTTAAAGCCAGCAAGAATGGAATCAGTGATTTCACAAGAAGTAATGTAAAATAAAGACACCCTCTCCCCCCGCCCAAATGGCCTCATTTAATTTTTGCAAAATTTCCTGTTAGGTAATAGAAACAAAGCTATAAGGACAGAAAGTGTATAAATACTAAAAATGTCTAGAAAATACCTCTGGCTGTAGAATTACAGTCCAGTTCCAGATGTAAGTACATGCAGTCATGGAAGATTACATCCAGAACTGCAAAGTTTTTCAACTCTATGTGGAACATTTACTGAAATTTTATATAATTGCTTACATGTAACTCTTTCGAAAGTAATCACTAAACATCATGGTCTTTTAGCAAGCTTGCAACTCACTTAATCTTTTTTGTTATAAATACTGGGTGGGGAAAGTGAAGGAATAAAAAATAGATTCTTTATATTCATTTTCCCCTAATGATTTATTTGGGGGTTGAAAATGTGAAAGGATAACCATATAAATTCTTTTGAAAAGTATTTACAAAACATAAATGATCTTTAAAAAAAATCATGATTATGTGCAAAAGAATTTAGCTAAGAATATTAAATTTTCTAGGCAGATTGACAATCTCTAAAAGATGTTTACTTTTCACAAATAACCATAGTTACTTTAAAAAGCAACGTCACATGCAGGGTACTTAAAAGCAGATTCTGTGAAAAAAAGGGAAGAGATTCAGGTGACTAAACACAGACATAGATGGCCATTTTAGGCACAGTAGGGTATGCAAGGTGACTGCAAGGGCTGACAGACGTGACACACAACTTACTGGAAACCTGGGTCTTTCTGGGAAAGTAGCTAGAGACCAGAAAGGGTATCTGGAGTGTCCAAATTGGTCTAGACAGCTCTGTTTAGGCACTTGAATTGTTTCTTAGCGGTCAAATGGTAGCAGACAAGGAGTACTGATGGTGGTACCCATGTAGACAATGCATCTCAAAGAATCCATTACTGTAGAATAAATAATTCCTTGAAGCGATTCTGTGCATATACCCCACTTCAGATGACTCAGATACACTTACCTTAGACAGGAACTGAAAACTTGTCAGCATTTTAAGTAATGATTGTTGGATACTTCTATGAAACTAGCCATCAAGTTAAGAAGCCAGGTCACCTGAGTGGTACGGAGCATGAAACATTGTCTGACCCCAGATATCAGCTCAAGATATTTTGGAAACATGTGCGTTTGGAACATGGAATTAACCTGGTATGAATTGACTATGACTGCAAGGAGAGTCAATGTGTAGCTTTACTAAGCTACTACGATGCAGAAAAGGAATTTCAGATTTAGTTATAGGAAAAACAAGCATTAGACTACAATAGTTCAGACATGGAAGAGCAGTGAGTGAACTTGGAAGACAATTACCAACTTTCAGGCTCCATCACAAATGACACTTCACTAAGCTCTCTTACTAACACAGAGCAAAAAGCATCTAAGGAGCTAAAAGAACCAGTTGAAAAAAGGGAAGAGAAATGGTTAATCTGCAGCTGCCTGAGGCAAAAGTTGTAAACCAGCCTCTTTCAGGCTATTTGAAGGAGCATCTTGGTTAGTTGGATTTTACCAAAACTTACAGACACTTCCTCCTTCTCTTAAAAGAGCAGATATAGGTAAGAAAAGTTCATTTCAATACTTTTCTCTGACTGCTTTGTATACTTAGGTGAATAAAAATATGGTTATGAAAAACTGCGTGAATCATCAACTAGTTGCTGGTCACAAGCTCCCACAGAGATATTTCCTTGATATCTCCAAATATAGGTCAGTTCTTTTGGTTAGAAACAGAGGGTTTGCCATCCATGTTTCTGAACTACAGAGTTTGATGCAGAGAGGCACAGTTTAATCCAGTTAAAACCCTACTTACATAACTGGTGGAAAATTCATGCAACGTAAGTGCTACATGTAGAAATTCTGAATGATTTATCTTCTGTTAGGATCATGTGAAAGTTAAAGGACAGAGTTTCATTTAGTGAATAGCTGTGGCAACAGAAAACATTACCACCCACCCTGCTGCTCGTCAGCCAGAAGGTATCATTCAACAGCTCCAGTGCCGGAGCTGTTTGTAAGAATGGCCTCTGATCTGCTTAGGGCAAATCAGCTGTACCAATTTGGGTAGAGCAGTTGAGTTCATCTGGCTTATTTTGCTTGAGATGGATTAGAAAGCGCTCACAGAAACCCTCCAGCTGAAGCCAGATCTGGGGGTGGCCACCTATGAAAGAAGTGAAATGACAAGGAGGTGCTGGTAACATCTTCAGTCACTTCCACAGAATTCTGACATTCATGAAAGGATGATACTTCTCTGCAATGTAAGGGTCAGCTTTCCTCTCTGAAACCCATCAGGTGGATACCACCCTAAGGCACCAAATGGTTCTGCTTTTCAAACATGTTACACCTACTGAGAATACCATTTTATTAGACAGGTGGAATAATGTGCATGATGACAATAAATATTAGCATGGTCTAATGAAGAGGACTAATTTACCACGCTAAAAGGATTTAAGATAGTATAGTTTTCAAAGCCATCCTCCAGAAACACATGAATAAAATAATCTAAGAGTCTAGGAACTGTAAACAGGAAAACAGAATGTCAGTCTAAGTGATCAGAAACTACATTAATATTGGTGGGAATTGTCTCATTATAGGCCCATAATCAATAGCCCCAATTCTGCTCAGGTAACAGCCTGATCAGAATATCAGGAATAATAGGTCGTAGAAAATTCTTCCCCACCAGAGAGCTCCATCCAGCTGTTGGCACATCTTTAATAAGTACACGAAACTTCCTTACTATGTAATTAGTTATTTTAGATTTAGAAAGCAACTTATTTTCAGAGATAACTAGTTCTTATCTGCAGTGTCAGAGGAAATAAATGCTTCAATATAGGTTATAACAAATTCATCAGGTCCTTAAACCAGAAATATCTGAAGCAAGACCGGCCTACAATGTTACTATTACTTCATTCTTCTCTAATTTACTTATGTTTCACTCAGGAAGACTGATGAACAGACATCAATAATTATGTTTACCTGTGAACTAAGGACTCAGATCAGCCAGATCTGATCTTCCTATCATACATGTATTTCTGCTGTTTAAGCAAGTCTGCTTACATTTCACCTGAGGAACAGGTGAGGAGAGAACAGATGACTGTGATTCTGTTTTGTAGATACATAGACGGGCAGAATCTGCATGAACAGGGAAGTCCCATGCGAATACCAGGTGAGCTGATATATGAACATATACCTCCTGCAGACAAAGTTGTGAATTCTATCTTAGTTTACCAATCTCATAGTTTACCAATTCCCATTTTCAACTGGAAATATCATATGAAGCTGAGGAAGATTTCACTTCTTGCCATAATGGGTTCTCAAGACAGAGAACTCTGACAAAGGGCAGGGAATTGCAACTAGGAAGGCTCAAAAATTGCATGGAATAATCTGTATTTATGAGCTGTCATACGCAAAAGTTTAAAATGATAGCATTTTTAAAGGAGGACTGTATATCTAAAAGGGCAGGGATAGAGGAGAGGCAAAAAGTAGTACAGATTTCCTAAAGGCTTTGTACAGTCATGACTGCTATTCAGACAGGCTACTATGAAGTGGATGCTTTTATGAATGCAGAGAAATAATCAAGGGATCACCATCATCTAAGATTTTTATTCTTCTTTAGAAGAATCCCTTCAAAATCTTTGTAGAATGAACCAACAGTTAGAAGACTTACATTTTAAACAATATGGTAAGCTGACCTGCCTCCTTCAAAGATCAGGGGAACTGAGAATGGAAATGACAGAGATGGCAATTTTTTTTTCATTGGAGAGGTCATAATCTATTGGACCTGCTTGGACCCATCATTTTATTCCTAATCCAGTGGATCATTAGGACCTTTCTCTAGGTGGACATCCATAGGAGATACCTGGACTTCCTTTGTACTGAAAACAACAATGAAGTTCTGTTCACAGCAATGCATTTGTCTATTGGCCACACCAGAGTTTTGTGCATTTCAAGTACTGTCTGAGAAAGTATCTGAGCCACCATTTGCCTTTTAGGTATAACAGTCCCCCATTCTTCTAGTTCTGATCACTGTGGTCGGTCAGGAAGCAGATGGTTCTTTCCATTCATGGTGTGGTTCCTGACTGTAAGGTTTGTGTGGGTAAGGTGAAAGAATGTGCTACATTTCTCTTAGCATTTCTCACTGAAAACTTAGAAATGTTACCCTTTCATTTCACAAGACAACAAACTTCCAAACCTCAGTATTTTTTGTAATAGAAGTATCTCCCAGACAATGATTTCAAACACTTCCTCAGTATCGGATGGTAGAGTCAAAAGCTAAAGTGTTCACATTTCTCCTTTGAGCTTTTAGGATATCTCTGTTTCTGTTTTCAAAAGGGACTCACTCTCAGCAGGTATATGGTAATTTTGGTGAGAGTGGCCTGCTTCAAACTGTCCCTTCTGGAATACTTGTTTTCAGTCACTACAGAAAAAAGGTCTAAGCTCTTGGACTCAGCTTCCTTACACACACTGCCTCTCCACTCTCTCCTTCTTTCCCTTTCTTACCCCCAAATAAAAGAGAGATTATTAAAACTGACAGAGTGGCTAAATTCTTCCTCAGTCAGACATACAAACAAAGTAGGAAAGAGCAGACCTACTGTTTGCTCACGTGCATTGTTCTGTAACTTGGGTGCTAAGTTGTCTCTCACTTCCACAGATTAACACATGTGTTTAAGCCTCAACACATGTGTTTAAGCCTCAACACATCTTCCTGCAAAGTATTTCTAAAATGTAGCCTCTACCTGCCCAGCTAAAAATTGCTACCCAAACCATTGCCTTGTATCTATTCAACTTCAGGCCTGCTGATCATTCAAGAACTCTTCTACAAGTAGCAAGTGATAGGATGAGAGGAAATGGCCTCAAGTTGCACCAGGGGAGGTTTAGATTGGATATCAGGGAAAATTTCTTCACTGAAAGTGTTATCAAGCACTGGAACAGGCTGCTCAGGGAAGTGGTTGATTCAGCATCCCTGGAGGTATTTAGAAGATGAGTATACGTGGCACTTAGGGACATGTTTCAGGGGTGGACTTGGCAGTGTTAGCTTTATGGTTGGACTCGATGATCTTAAGGGTCTTTTCCAACCTAAATGATTCTGTGATTCTATGAAAAGTCACCTTGTTGGTCCATTGCACTACATGCTTTGGTACTCACTGTTACTTTTAAGGCAATTTGTGGCATACAAATTCTTTCTTAATAAACCTTTAAAGTCATCAAATAATTGATTCCTGTCTTTCATGTGCTGGCAATACCCTGTTATTACTCTTTTGGTATTTCTACTTCTGCTGAGAAGTCATGTAGCAGAATTGAATTGTTCCAATATTTCATGATTCAAAGGGAATGCAAAACAACTGCATGTTTCAACTAAATTGACAGCTGTACAAAAATTAACACTGGTATACATTATGTTGCTGAAAAAGACAATTCCTTGCATTGCCTCAAGCCCCCTGTTGCTGCTATACAGACCTGTGGAGGTTCAGGAACAACTTGCTTTGAAATAACACTGATTCTTCCGGTGTTTTCTTTGATGAAGTTCTGCTCCGGCAAATTGTCTAACCTACCAAACACACTCAGGAGAACTGACTATGCAGAAGTAGTTCATTAAGTCAATCATAATTAACAAATAATTGCAGAAACAATATTACAATTGTTTTAATTAGCATATTCTTCATTTGGAATAAATTGGAAATCAAATGATCACAGTCTCCTGAGAAATTTACACAAGTCACTTTTTCCTCTCTTTAAAAAAGCAAAGAAGCATCACTAGCAGCTCCACATATCAGACAGCACTGTAACAGATACCAGAACAAAATCTGGCAGATGATTTCTTTTTTTTTAAAAATTTTTTTAAAAAAAGCTTTTAGTGTTAAAATAATGAGAAATTACAATGAAAATATTTTAATAGCTTTTCTGATTAAAAGTGGGCAAACACCTTATTGCTCTCCTTTTGTAATGAATAGGAAAGAAAAGACAGGTAGAAGGGAAGAGAAAAGAGAGTAAGAATAAGAGGAAAAGAAAGGAGCCATCCTGAAGACCAAAGATTCTAAACGCAGAAACTTCTGATGAGATTTTCAAATTACAATTGGTCCTAAAAAGGACTTTTTCAATGTGCAAAGTGTTTTTATGATTTTTTTAATCAGTTTTCAAAAATCTCATGAAGATACAAAGATGAAATGACAAGTATTTAGCCAATACTTGTGTCTTGAAAGCATAATATTTTTAGGTAAGCACCTAAGGTAAAGAAGCACAGTCAGAAAAAGTCAAAATGGTTACTCCTGGAATAGGTTACCTTGAACATGAGAGTATTATTAGCATTTCAGCTTATGTTATTTAATTATTCTGCCTGTCTGCACCAACCTAAATGAAAGAAGGCTGATGAGGATGGTGGGAATAAGTGACACACATTAGGTATTTCCTAGGAGAGTGACAGGAGTTCTTAAATGAACAAGGAGTGAACTACCAGCTGGGACAGTGGTAGTTCACTCTTTCTAGCCTAGTTAACAGGTAATTGAATTTTCTTCAAGTCTTTTGATGGAAAACAAGGCATCAAACTATTAAAATCTTCTCTGCTCAGAGAATAAAGAGTGAGCGAAAATTTAAAGTAATTGGGATAGCTACGGTACTGGTAAACAAAGAACGAATCTGGGGAGAGAAGAGAGGCATATAGGCTGGTTTTTTTTAAAGCAACTTCCCTTCTTCCAGCCTTCTCTTTGGATATTTTTTATAACTTGGACAAACTTAAAAAAAAAATAAAATCTGCAAATATATGAGGAAATATGCTATGTGTTTCTAAACCAAAATTAACTTCACAGATATGGCAACTGATCACTGAAGTTTAAAAGTAAATTTTAAGTGAAACTTAATTTAAGTTCACCTAACCTTTCAGTCTGACTGTCAATATAAAGACTAAAAGTCTGTAATTTGCAAGTGGCTTCAAAATATCTCTAATCAATCTGAACTTTGTTTTTATCATTTGACAGCAGCCCAAGACATGCAGTAATCACAATAGAGAAGTACAGAAGTCTGAATCAAAGTAACTGCCTGCTTCTTAAAATAGGCATCTTTCTTCTACTTCAGTTAAACCATACTTTATACTAAAGGCAAAAGAGCAATGTTTTTACCACATGAAAGACAAAGATTCAGAATAAATCAGTCATTTCCAAGGTCTGATACTTTTTGCCAGTTTTTGAAGTCAATTCATTGATAAAGACTGTTAAAAAAGAAAGACCATCACACTTGTACAACTTTACTTCGCAATTCTCAGGTGAAGAGTTGCAGAGCAATGTTTTTTTCCCTACATGGCTAACCCTGTAAGAATTCCTGTTGAAAAGAACTCTAAGCCTTTTTGTGGTATGAGTTCTCCTTAATTTATCTTGACAGTTAGAGACTGACTCAGGGCAAGTAAAAATATTTCATCTTCATTGTGGGTGTGGAAGTATCACTATACACCAAAATGTGAGAGGTGTATAGTGCGCAGGTGATTTTGCCCCTCTACTCCACTCTGGTGAGACCCCACCTGGAGTACTGCCTCCAGCTCTGAAGTCCTCAGCACAGAAGACATGGACCTGTTGGAGCAGGTCCAGAGAAGGGCCATGAAGATGATCAGAGGGATGGAACACCTCTCCTACAAGGAAAGGCTGAGAGAGTTGGGGTTGTTCAGCCTGGAGAAGAGAAGGCTCCAAGGAGACCTTATTGTGGCCTTTCAATACTTAGAGGGGGCCTATAAGAAAGATGGGGACAGACTTTTTAGCAGGGCCTGTTGCGATAGGACAAGGGGTAATGGTTTTAAACTAACAGAGGGTAGATTCAGACTAGATACAAGGAAGAAATTTTTTACAATGACGGTGGTGAAACATTGGGACAGGTTGCCCAGAGAGGTGTTAGATGCCCCATCCCTGGGAACATTCAAGGTCAGGCTGGACGGGGCTCTGAGCAACCTGATCTAGTTAGAGATGTCCCTGCTCATTGCAGGGGAGTTGGACTAGATGACCTTTAAAGGTCCCTTCCAACCCAAACCATTCTATGATTCTATGAATTTTAAAGGTAGGCATCAGACAAAGGCCCTTGGCTGGTTAAAGTGGACTAGAGTTTAAGGCAATGCTAGCCTGTCTTTTCCTGAAGATGACATGTATGTACAATGTCTTTAAAAAGAATATACACATAGCAGTTAGTAACTTAAATTCATAAACTTAAGGTCAGAAAGTGCCATTTGTACCTGTTGTGCATATAAGGGCATAGAAGAAGGAGGTTCGTCTCCCTGAACAGTATGCACATCCAATAGCAGACCCAAAGGAGCTAAGAAAGAAGATGAACCCAGTTCTTAGGCATTGTACAGATCAGCTAGTGCCCCCACTCCAAGGACACTATGAAAATCAGTTTTCAGTTTTAATCATGGGATCATTCTTTCACAATTTAATGTTTATTGAAGTATTTGTAAAAGGCAAAGCCCCTATGATCTCACTTAATTTCTATTTCACACTGCACTCTAAATGGAATATACAAAAAAGCTGCTTGAAGATTTTGGGGAAAAAAAAGAAAAAAAAAGAGCACTTTAAAGAAGAGCTAAAATGCTTGAGAAATAAAAAATATTCAAGAATAGTGAATTAGAAAAGGAGAGTGGGAAAACACAGAAGCAGAAGCTAAGGGGGAATCTGAATTCTGATTCCAGGGAACTATTGCATTTTACCAGAACTGCACTGCTTGGCAAGTGCTTTCAGTCTTCTCGCTACATCTGTACCTCCTGTCAGGAAGCTCATTTGATCAAGATATTGAAATTAGATGTCTCTGTCTTTCATTTCTGACATGTTCCTCTCCCATATTATCACAGCCACTGCAAATCTAAATAACTGTCCAGGTGCAAGCTGAGGTTTTCAAATACTTGTTGAATGGACACTGCTGTTTGCTGTCTCTCTATAGCTAAAGTGAATTGAATGAAGTTATTCGTTTTACTCTGTACCTTGCCTGAGGTCAATCATTTTTAAATGCAACTTTTCTTACACAAATAACAATCTCATTATTTTTGTATTACATTTGATTTTGCTGCTCTAATTAGACCTATAAATTTGGCGTAGACAATTTCTGGAATAAATCATGTTGTCAGTATCACAATCATGACAATCATGGGAAAACTTATGAAAAAATCAATGGCAAGTTTAAAGCAGATGAAGTACCTTTGAAAAACTATGTATTGACTCAATTGAAAATAAAAGAATAACCCCAAATATTTTTTAGTTATTCCAAATATATAAACCAAATATATTTAGTTATTATGATAGGTAGTTTTTCTTTGCTATCATAATTACATGACAGATGCCTTTTTGTATCAAAGCTTCACCTTCCTCAGATGTTTAACCGTGTCAACAGTGAGTTTTCTGTAACATTTTCCATATTCACTCACCAATCCTTTCAGCTATGCCATGTGGGAAGCCCAGCCATGCTGTTCTGAGTTGTAAACCAGGTTGTAAAGACAATTGATTGTTAAGCCAAGATAACCTTCAGTCATGAAGCCAGAATTTTTTCAAAGTAATCAGAGACACCTTTTCAGTCCTTATACACTTATTCCTTCACTGTGCAATCGTACATATGGCCTATGTTTTGACTCCTGAACAAAGATTACTGTAGTCATAGGCCTCAGTTCAAAATCCTCAGTCTCAAGTGCCTTCTTCTCCTTCAGTCACTTTAAGTGTCCAGAACCATATGAAAACAAAGAAACAACATCCCAAATCAAAGAAACAGTACAAAGCTCAGGTAGTAAAAAGCTGGAAGCCAAGCTTCCAGCATTGCTGGAAGTGGGTACCAAAATCATAGCCGATCTCTGGACCAACACAAGGAAACGTCACCACTTTGGGGCCTTGAAGACAAATCTTCAAGAATTCCAGTAATATCTGAAAAACTGAGAGCAAAGCAGGCAAAGCTCAACCAAGCAACAGTTTGAAAAGAAGCCAGAAGGGTCAAAGTGAAGGAACAGAATACCAAAGGCATTTTTGACCTGTTTCATGAACCCAGGCCTTTCTTGTGAATTAGAAGATAATAATGCGTACACTTAGAGAATCTACTTCTCCTTATGCTAACTTTACAGAGAGAACTTCAGCCTTAAAATATAAAGTTTCATCCTACATTCTCATGTGACTACAAAAGCATTCATGGAGGTTACACCAAAGAAACAGATAGGATTGGAGGGAAAAGGGGAAGATATTTTAATCAGGTAAAGGAGTCATTGTGTTGTATCACTCTAAAGAGTATTACAATATCTGAGGATGAATTTTAGCCTTTTCACAATGCCCTTCAGCCTTTTGACGAAAAAGTTATTTGATGAGCTACGAAATTGCACACCCTATCTGCTGTATTCTTCAGAAAATGGAAACACTGACAATATGCAGGTCCAATGTTTGTGACAGAGCACAAGAGACGTTTGTAAGTGTTATGCCTGAGATTGTTATTGTTCTGCTTCCTCTACAACTTCAAAGACTGTTAATACAATTAGGCTCCCACGTATTCTTAAAATAAACTGGTGAAGTAGGCAGACTTCTTTCTTAATTTCATGTATAAACACCATGATTGATTTGAAAGCATCAGCCCTAACTGAGTGCTAGATGTAGCTATCATCCCTTGCACACCCTCTACGTGACTAAGCAATACTAACACAGGGATATCGTGTAGAGCCTTTGCTGTAGCACTCGCAACAGTGTCAAGAGCACTTAATTGACAGATGGGATCTTAGAGACATCAACAATAATTTTTTAGATGTAGTTCATCTCTCATATCCCACTCCAGTGACACATCTGGCATAAAAGGCACCACTCTCTACAGTGACCTCCAAGCAGTTCCTTCTAATAATCCTGTCTCCAGCTTGAAGATTTCTATCTTCTTACAAAAAAAGTCCCTTCCCACAATTTCAGTGGGAATACTGCGGATCTGTCAGTAAGTACATTGTAAATGTTTCTCTCATAAATCTGTCACCACGTCAAATTTCCACTATCCTAATTGAAGAGTAGTTTTCAAGGTAACAACTGCTTTTGCTTGAGGATTTGGGAATGCAAAGGTGCTTTCTTGGAAGATATCTTTGCACATGTGACACAGACTAGCTGAATAATAATAATGATTCAACTACATTCACCAATATGAAGCCATTTTGTATTGGAACAAAAATGTAGTTTAGTTGATTTTTTCACAGTAGAACATTCAAAACCTACCAAATCAACACCTGAATATTAAGAAAGAAACTTGATTTTTACACATTCCACTAGAGAGGAATTGATTTTCTTGAAAGACAGCAATTATTTATTAGAATTTTACACATTGTCAAGAATGAGGTAAATCAAGGGATTAAGATATAGGTCATTTATTTCTGAAGAAAACATTTTTTTAAGTATGAAGGAAAAAAATTGAACATAATTTAAGCTCTTAGTCTTGGTATCAAACTAAGGCTGAGTCATAAAATCACTTTGAAGACAGCTGTAATGATATAAAATGTTACTGTGTACCAGCTGTTCACTGAGAGTATTCTGTTAAGAGATTGCCCCTTCTAAATATAAATTATGGTATCCAGTGAAAAATCTGAACTACCTGAAGTGGTAATTTCCCCTCCACTAAGAGAAAATAAGGTTTTACACAACCCCTTCTAGATACAAAAGAGGATACATAGACCTTGTTTATGAAACATAGACAATGTTTTCATTACCTAGTTTAATGGGAAATTTGCTTCTTGTCCGAAAGACTCTAGATGATGGAAAAAGTGTAATAGATGAAAACTAATTTGACTGAAAATAAGAGTATGTATTGACATTCTATAAAATATCCCTCTGCTCTAAGTATTAATACAAGTGTACACTAGAAATAAGCTCTGCAGGCATAAATGCTTCAACACTGTCTTGTTTAATGGCTGCATACCTGCATGCCCACAGAAAATCCACAAAAATCACTTTATTGTAATTTAAAACGATTACCTTTGTTTGCATCAAGTTCTCTCATTAGTATTTAACACTGCAGCTGAATCATGATAAGAGGAGAAAAGGAACAGGTGATATGAAAGGTCAGGAGAAAGCAATAAACCCAAAACTACTTAAAGGGACATGAGATGTGACCACACAGCATTCACGACAACTACAGTGCACTGTACAGACCAAGACAGCTTTAAAAAAAACTCTACATAGTTACAGAAATCTTGCAATATCATTGCAGTGCATAGAACAGGCTGTGAAACTTGCTCCAAACCCCAGATCAAATTAGCCTATGCTATGCTGTATTTTAATACCAGTTCTCAAGCCAGAGGCAGTTTAAAGATGGCACAATTGCCAGTTTTGTAGAAATATTATCTACAATTTAAGTAAAATACTGGGGCTACCAAGGAAGACTGAGGGAGTTAGTTTTTGCCTCAATTTGCCTAGCTCACTCAGATACCTTTAAAAGTACCAACCATTATATTTTTTAATTTAAAAATCCACAAGAACAATGTTACAAATTATTAAAAGCAACCTTATTAAAAGCAACCTTAATGGAAGACCGTCTAACTAAAGCAAATCATAATGCAGAAGAGAACACTGTAGTCTGAAGTAAAACACTGCTATATTGTGACTGGGGAGTTACTCCTAGCCTTTTCAGTAGTTTACCAGCTGACTTAGAAAATCAGTTTAGTATTAGTTTGCCTGAATTTCCTTGGCTGTGATAATACCAATCCTTCTAAAGGGCTTTAAGACCTGCTAATGAAAACAGCACTATAGGAGAGCTAAGTATTATCAGCATCTTTTAAGATGCTTATCAGACTTCACCATAAATCCTGAATTTTTCAGAAGTCCTTTAAAGATGCTTATACTGTGCTTTTTATGCTTCTCGACTAATGTCTGTAGGAATCTTTTTTAATATGAAAGGAACTGAATATATGAGAAAACAAATTTAACTATGGAGTATACAAAGTGTCATTATATATATAGTAAATTGAAAAATTAGAGATTGTTTTATAAAGCCCGTTGGCTATAATAATGATGTGTTACTTCTAGGCACACATACTTCAAAACAAAATGTGAAGTTTAATGATTATGGTTTAACTTTAACTGAATGATTTTAAAATATTTAAAAGATTTAAATGATTAAATATTATTTTGCAAGACATGACTTTTCATACAGTATGATACAATGAATTTAAATCAGAGGCAGATGGTACCTAGTATTCTTACAACTGAGAAGACTGGTATGTCAGACAATCTACAGTTCTGTTCTGTTTAAGACAAACGGGCTCTCTAGGGTCCTTGAAAGCCATTTTTTACTGGAAGGGGAGCTAGAAATACAGTGTGCATTTAAAAGTTTATTTATTGTGCTTGCAGCAACTGCACAGAGAAAAGTATGGAGAAAAATTGTATCAGGAGTCTGCAACGTTGTCATGATTGCCAAGTTCAATTAAATACCTGACCCTTTTATGATCTCTTCCACAGCAACCCATTTAGCTCTTACAACTTCTATTCATCATCAAATTTTTGTAATAAAACCTGTATTCATCTTCTTTAACGCTGGCAACCAAATCCTCCTGAAAATCCCCAAATTATCCCAGCAGATATGACCTTATTTCAGAAGCTGTGGCCAGCTCACTAACAAGCTATGACAAAGCTGACCACTGACAAGACAGCTTTCTAAAAAACAAAGCAATATTTATTTAGAAAAGACATTGAAGAAACTATCTTATAACATTATAAATCCCTTACATACATGTCTAGATAACTAAGCAGTCATTGAGCTTATTGCCTAGAGCCTGATATGATTTAAGGTCACCTGAGTGACCTAAAGAATTTAATTCCATATGAAAAGTCACATCACTTGAGATTTTATACCCACCTCGGTTACAAGAGCTAATATGAAAATATGAGAAAATAGAAAATATGAGAGTCTTAGAAAATATGAGAGTCAAGACACTACCAATGCATCTGTGAAACTTCCATCTAAAATGTTCTTAACCTTCCCACTGCACAGCTCCTGCTTCCCAAACAGGGTATCAACACTGTGCTGTGCAGTCTTCCCTCATCGTTCCAAATTATGATCCCAATCCATATCATCTGCCTCCTCCCCTCTCCTACACATTTAATCTTCACAGAAAATGACTCAGTCCCTGTGCTTTCTAACACTTCTTATCTGACATCACTACCAAGGAAAGCACACCAAGCATCAAATGCTGCACAGCTGTGTAATGTGATTTATCTAACTCTGAATGCAACTGTAAGCCTAAGATCACCATGCAATATCATGCAAAAATAGAAGTTCAGGTTTGAGATACAGTCTTGTCAACATAATTTTTGTCTATTTACTGCATTTTGTCTATTTAGTGCTCTCCCTGAGGACTAACTAGTCCTCACACAGGTCTACAGATGAATTGCTTTTAGTTCCTGAATTGTTGGTTTTATCTTCACATGTTCATTGTACAATACAGAAGTATTGTAAAATGGGGACAATACTGACCTTTGTAAGATGGTATAAGAAATAATTAATACAAATACATGTTTAAGAACTAGACGTTGTTATACTACTACTACTACTACTATCATTAATGTTAAAGATTATAAAACTATCTTACAAGCTCTTTCTTTACTGAGCACCATCTGTTTGTCTTTGGATTGCGGGAAAAAGGACATTTATATTAACTCAGAGCAATTGCTTTTTATTTCCAGGTCTTTGTTTGCTGGGTTTCCTGGACTCATTTTTTCTTATTCCAATAGTGGCTAAAACTTCACAGAAAAGATGCTTGTGCTGTACCAAAACATGTCATTTGTATTAACTACCATCTATTAACTTCAGTTCCAAGAGGAAAATGGGACATTGATGGAGGAATACCATCATTAAAGGCTGCACAAAGGAACCCAGGACAGGGTCACTGCATCTAGTCCTTCATAAGAACAGGCACTGGTGCTGCAGAACATCAGTACTGAAGAGTTCAGAGACCATCCGCAGACATGCCATGAACTACAGGTCCCAAAACAGCTCCTCAAAACAATTTAAGACATACAGTAAAAAACCCAGAGCTTACACTGCAGTAAATTGGCAGGAGAGATCAAGAATATGTCAGATGTCCTTGGCTCTTTCACCCCCACAGAATTATTTGGGTGAAAATACCCAGAGGATCCTCTGATATACCTAACATTCATGAAGCTATTACAATAGTTCCTGACTAATCCATATGGAGTTAACATCTGCCACTTTTCAACATAATATTATTTCCAGAATGTCACATTTCTCACAGATAGCATGAATGACTACAAAATAATGATTTTGTGGTAATTCTGCTTCTGAGAAAACATAAAATGGTGATAAACTGCCACTAACTTTGACATGTGAAGCCTCGTGCAAAGCCTACTGAAGTCAATGAATATATGATACTGCCTCAGAACAAATTTAAGGACTGTATTTCTTAACATGACCGTTTGGTTTAATTTTTTATGTTTTAGTGCTAATACTTTTTATTACAATTAAAATTTGTGGTTTTAATGAATAGCTAGTAAATAAAATAGATTGTCAAAGTATTTTTAGAAGCAACTCATTTTTTCCAGCAATACACGATTGTAACTGCCAGAATTCACTGGCATTTTTCAGCAACAGATATGTAGTAATTTAACTCTTTATTTTGGAAGCCTAGTATTATATTAAGCTACATTTTTTCTATTCTGTTCACACTACTAATATGTAGAGTTTTAACAGGATGCAAGCCTTCTGTTTATTTATTACATTTATTTATGTCACATTGTGAAGACACACAAGCCTTTAAAAAGCAAACCATATAATGCAACAGTTCAGAAATAGAATGCATACCTGTACATGGTTTAAATGCAGTTTATTAAGCCTTCAAATATTGAAAACTAAATAAAACCATAAATCCAGTTTTGTTTGGTATTTACATTTGAGTATAGATCTTTTTTTCAATGGGGTCTGCAAGTGATTAGTCAGTGTTTTCCCCTGCAGTAAGTGTATTAATATTTCTCATTAGCTATCAGGAGCCTAAACCAGATTTGTTCAGTCTGTATGTAGAAGGGGCTAATAATAGGATAAAAAACTAAAAGCACTAATTTTGCTGTCAATTCTATATCCTGGCAATTACCTCTTAAATAGGCTGCACTTTTCTTATGTTAATTAGTGATGTTTCCAAAAACTTAAATTGTGGAAAAACATTTTATTTATTTTTTTCAAGAAAAAGCAATGTATTTTGACATTTTTTCTAGAAAAAGACCAGGTTTATATATAATTATGTATATTGGTAACTTCATCCATTTGAGCTGACCAGTTAATTTCAACTTATGTGTGTATAAGCAAAGCCACCAGTATATGGAACTTACATGGATTGGTGTCTCTCTAAAGACTGTCTTCTCCTGATACTAAAAGAGCCACAGGTCTGGATTTTCAGTTTAGCTTTAAGTGTTTTAGAAGACACACACCCCCACCCCCACCCCATAAAGAAGAGACAGTTTATACAAGCAAAAAGCAAAATCATCAGGTACTTTAGCAAAGGGCTGTTCTGAAATAATAAATTGCCTTTGGACACAGTTCTTTGGTAGCAGAGACATGTTGAACAGAGACGTGGCTTTTTTATACTCCCACCCAGCCTGGCTATGTAAGAAAAACTTGTAGAGACCCCCTGTCACAGTGTTTCAATGTTTTGGGGACTGCAAAATGCTCTCTGTTACACTACGGACCATTGGGGTTCATAGCTGATGGAAGACAAGGAAAGGAAAAATGGAACCTTCACACCCATCGTCTTTCCCTCCAGGTACCAGAACTGTGCACTCAAACAAGTGAGCTAAAAGCATCAGAGTTCCTTATCCACATGCGCAGGAAAGTTACACTCCATTAGTTTATGCTAAATTCACATTTTATTTTCTTCACTGCTAAAAGGAATAAAAAAAGGAATAAAAGTTTTCATTTTTCCTTTCACTGTACATAAGCATCTTCTTAAAATACCTTCTTATTGCCTCAATTTTTACTGAAAATGAAGTAAATAAGATTTGCTACTACAGCCCTGTGGAACATATTCATAAATAAAACCGCATGCCAAAAATTTCAAAAATGAATGTGAGATATCAAGTAATTAAGGCCAGGAAAGGCAATGTTAGTGTAAGAATTTCAATTTTTTTCATTGTATAAACTCATAAAACCCCATATTTTTTTAATATATAATTTCTCTGTTTTTCATATTACAGCATCTGATCTGAAGAGTACTTAATCTAATTAATACATTTAAGAACAAGTTAAGAACGTAACATGGTTATTTCTGATCTTCCACATATTTCAACATACTCTACCAATGAAATTTTGCTGTAGATTAAACAGAGGTAGGAGGTTTACTTCAAACAATTTGATATTTCCAATTTCTAGCAAAACAAATTAGACTGATAAATTTTGTTGACGTATTGGGCCTACTGTCCACTTTCTGTTTAATCCCAGAGGAGGAGCAGTTAAGTGCCTCTTTACCTAACAACAGCTGAAATGTGAAAGCCACCAACAGGACTCCTGAAAAATATCCTGCCCAGGAACACCGCTTCACAGAGCTACACATCTTTTGGGCAAGACTCAATTTGTATGCAGAGAAAGTGAAGCTCTAACAAGAGTTTGTGATTGTCTGCACACCTCTACGTTACGCATATTCTCTGTGTGTCTCCCACCAAGTCACACCACTTCTTGGTGCTTCAGTTTTCTCCCTGATAACTTCCCCTATAGAAGATAGAGCTAATGAATTAATAGAGCTAATGAAGCTTCATGTCCTCAAATGTGCGCCCTCGGTTCTCTGACCTCATCCAATGCAACAGCTCCAGCTCCATATTTCCTAGGAGACCCCTCAACACGAAACAGCACAGGTTTTGTCTAGTCCAGGGGACTTCATTCACTTTCCGCTTTGTAAGATGTGATGGGCAATGCTTTCCTCACATGGGCACTCGAGACTGGGAGCTCTGCAGAGCACTGACTGTGTTCAGTCTAGGAGAGAGAGGAAGAAAGCGGCAGCCACGTCCCACTCCTGGTCTTTTACTGGTTGCTTAGGCAACCCAGCTCCACTGCGATGAAACAAGACATGGAAAAAGTAATCTCACTGAATGGGAATCCACTTAATTCAGGATCAGTAAACAGTTTATGAAGTAGTACATTTTTACCCAAGATCAGAAAAACTCTAGTTTTTATGCGTATTTTATGCCAACAAAATTGGAAAATAACTGGTATCAACAACTTATATTATTTCCAGAATGCATCAAATCATTAAGGAAGCTGAATTTTAAATTCACCGTCCAGAAAAAAATACTCATTGATATTTTGCAACATCTTCATTATAAGCAAAGCATTAAAATATTTTGGATTAATTTCTGTGATATATATGCAAGATTTATGGAAGCCATTCTCTTATTAATTTCACAGGAAGTTTTATATCAGTAAGACATAATGGATAAGCTCTTCTTGAGCTGAATTACCCAGCTGATGCCCTGCACAGCAAAGTATAGCCTTTATAAAATCACTGCAATCTAAACACTAGTACTATTGTACCAAATCAAGGTGGCCATAGCACAGTTCTGGTACCACCTTTCATTTTGCTGATGTGGTTCTGGTGATGTCTCACCAAAAAAATTCCAGTAATCTATACTTGCACTATTTAAATATGCATTAGTAATGGAATGAAGAATATTAATTCTAGCATTAATACTATTTCCCCCATAGTATTTTAGAAGTAGTATTTACAATAAAGCTAGCGCTAATTTTAGCAATCATTCTATAGCAGTATCTTAAAGAGTGTAGTCTTCCTAGATACTCTGAATTTAATTTGAACAAATGAATATCATTTGATACAAAAGGAAATGTAGTCGGGGTATGTTAAACTAGAAGGACAATACAAGCAACTGAAGAGTCGACACAGGTTCACAGCCAAAAGCTCAGTATTTAGCATATTCAACTGAATTAGAAAAATAGCAGATGCATGGTCACTCCTTGTGTTTTAGAAAGGGAGGGGATCCATCTAAAGACCAGAAGATCAGTGATAAAAATGTTAGGAAAACAGTGATTAATTCCCAGCAACTATGTCTTAGAATAAGTCATTTTCAAAACATCAAACAGAAGAATAATCTAAACCATAGCAATGAGGCAAACATTAAAAGTAGATACTGAAGCTGATAACAGCTCTTCTTTACATAGCTGTTTAAATGTAAAATTCTAAGAATCAGCATTTAACCCAATTTCTCAACTACATGCTAAAAATACATACTTGATTTTTTATGTGTGATTTCCACTAATAAGAAATCTGACAATAAATATGTCCCTACTATAGTGGCTGCATTTCATATTTTATGCTTAATGTCTCTTTGAAGATAAAACAATTATTAGTTTACTGGTGTGTCACAGGTTAGCTTACAGTCAGACATATTCCTCTACTGTTGGATATATGCCTTTCTTGCTCTCTTTATTTGATATAAATGCTCAAGAAGTCTGGATCCATATTTCAGCTTTTAAGAGAAATGGAAATTAATACTTCTGTATTATTTTTTTTTATTTTAAAATATGGTTGCTGTGAGAACCTCATCTTCGGCTGCTTTATAAAATGAATTGGATTCATCTCTCAATTTTTCAGCTTTTCCTCTAGTATTTTACTGTCAGCTTTAAAAAAACAGAACCAGAACAACCTTCTTTAAACAGCACCTTCATTTCTCAGTATCACAAACTGAAAGGCTTATATTGCTTGCTTTCACAGTGCTATACTATTGGTACACAGAAATGTATGCAATAATTCTCCTTGCAAAATGCACAGAAATAAATTAATAATTAGAAGCACAGTCATTCATACAAATGCTTTGATCCAAATATCATGAAACACATTTTAACTACCACTAACAGGCAGCTACCTATGGACTGTTTCCTCACAATGGAACTATTCAGCAGATTATGAGCAGCATCACATATTTTTCTGCCACAGAAATTAAACAATATACTTCCCTTGCTTAGCATTTTAGATAGACAAACTATTGTGACCTATATGGGTGAAACTGTGATCAGCTTCTGAATGATGCATGAGCAAGGAGAGAATTAGGATCAGTCACAGCTGAAGTCCTTTTGCTCTTGTTTGTTTTTCATAAAACATTGAAGTTCTGTGTTGGAAATCCTGGGAAAACAGGGTATGTCTATGCAGGAGCATGTACAAGTACTTGCCTAACTTAGAAAAATCTTTCTCTGCATTGTGTTTATAGATATTTTAATTATGGAGGTACTTAATCTTGTTTTTTCAATGTAAGTCACATTTGACAAAGGATGTGCCATTTATTATACGAATTAGTTCTGATTATTATGCCGATAATACCAAATTAAATCTGTATGTTTCTGCTCTTTAATCAAGTAAGCATTACTTGCATTGACTCAGTTTGCATAAAGCACATATCAAATGTTAGATAACAAAATGTTATGCAAAATTTGGAAAAAAAAAAAAGTCCAGTGGTAACCCTCTATTGAGTACTTTAGACAGCAAAACAATTTAAACCGTTAAGACTACTGCAATGTTAAGGAATTTGAAGAAAGGTTTATATTAGATTGTTATCCTAAACTGACTCAATATTTATTTCAAACACAATAACAAATCCTGTGATTAAAAATATTTTTTAGAAACTAAGACTTACTAGACTATCAAGAGATTATAAGAAATCTTGCTTACACTGAAGGAAATGTGTCTGTAACTAAATTAACACTGACAGTTGTTTCATAAGGGCATGGTGTTTTACTGATACTTCCCTGAAGAAAGCTCAGTTTCATGATAATATAGCAAAAATAGGTCAAAACTGGAAAGATGAGAATATTATACTGCAAGTTTTTAATGCAGGGAGAGATCAAATTTCCACCTGCAATTTTTGTGTTCATTTAATCTTCCCTGTAATAAATTACAGTACAATTGGCAGTGATTAGAGTACATTGCAATTTTCTTTTTAAAGATGCAAAAGGAGCTTCATGAACACAGCAACATTTTGAGTATCAATTTAAATTCCTTGGAGTGAATTTTTACCATCTGGGAAATGCTTCACACTTAACTTATTTTCAGTAACTCTTTGCAAAATATCAGGGCAGCACAGTTTTCACCAAATCTTTCTTTATCACAATTCTATAATTCCAATATGCTATCTAATTATAAAAAAATATGCAGAATCACACTTGAACTGTAACTGGGACAACTTTTGCATCTGTTTTGCTTATTCAGGCTTTGAGCTTCCAACAGCTTTAGTAAATACCTCATCGGAAAGGTACATTTCTATTGTTAACCACACTTTTCAAAAGAGCCTTCACATTTACTATGCATTTCTGGGTCCAGACAGAAGTTCAAAGTCACCAAAAGATAATCCTATAAGAGCATATTCTATATACTTTCCTTTCCCAAACATTATGCCACATACCATGAAACAATGCAAACAGCTTTCAAATTTTGGATAAGCTTCTTCTATCCTATTACACTTCCTCATACATAGTATTGTAAAGCATTTAGCAGCACATCCAGTTTACTCATTCCAGAAATCTGGACATTCAGAAAAGAATGTTGGATTAATTTCCACGTGTTAATATATTTATTCTCAACTGTACTTTACATTTATATCATCAACCAAATTCACTAATATTTTATGCAGACAAAAGCTCCAATGACGTGTCATTAAAAGAAAATGTGTCCTCCCAACCTCAAACCAGGAAGGGATTGTGGAATTTGCACTGAATCTGGGGTGGGATTTGCACTAAATGTGGGAAGGTTGTGAATAGAAGGGTGGCAAAATGAATAGCTTCAAAGATCCACTTTAGCCACTGATGAAACCCTTTTGGTATCCTGGACAACTCTAGAACAGTCTCCAGCATGATTCACAGATCCTATCCTTAGTGATAACATGCCCTGCCTTCACTTTATATGAAATCTTCTTATAATCCGTACTAACATAGGAAGATATAAATGACCCTGAATGCCTCAGCAACAGAGATGATGACACAACGTTTCATTGCAATGACCTCATAATATTTCAGATTTCAGAGTTATGCAGAAAATTGGTAAGAAAATGTTCTGAAAACCAGATAGTAGTAATGTGACCATAGCTGTGATGGTCTGAACTAGATGTCTCTTTCAAATACAACATAATTCTGCATTTTCTATTTATATACTGATCTGAATCTACACAGAGCCAGACTGTGTACTGCTCCTGATCTTCTGTGTATGTGTGAAAGCCTGCCATAAGACCTTACACCAGCTAGCAAGACAGCTGTTCAAGAACAGCAGACAGCAACTCTCCCTGAACTCATTTCATGCTAGAGACTGAAGAGATAAACGAATCCTCTTTTCTTTTGGTGTGTTATACATTACCTATCTGAGAACACCAGGCAAGGAGGTAACAGGCTCAAATTATTTTGCATGGACTTGCACTCTTAAGAAAGGGTCAAAAATACTGGAAATTGAACAAATTTTTCTAATACCCCGATGCTTTTCTAATAACCACCTATCCAGAAGGATTGGAGTAAACTCCTTCATTGGCATAACATGCAATGGACAACAGACCCTCCTCTTTCTCTTATTTCCCAGAGCAGATTGTGTCCAACTGAGACAGATCATCTTTGATGCATCTCCATCAGAAGAGCTTGTGACTATGTGCCACAATTTAGCCCGTAATGTTTTCTGAATGCTAAGTGCTAAACTTAAAATTAGGAGTTACATATTATTCTATTTTTAAAAGTGATATTTTTCCTGAGCAGAGATTGACTCCACATCTGAGGAAGCCACAGAGAATGAGTTATTTCATCTACGGGCAGAAATAATTTTGCTTCTGGCATATACTTCAAAGCAATTTTTAGAATCTGAAACAGAAATAAGTGATGTACTGTGCTAAAATGCCCCAAATTGATCTCTAGCCTTAGAAAAAAATAAAGCATGCAGATTTAAATGGTTTTTTAGAGCACAGAATAATCCCAAGTCTTGTCAGTTAACTGTGCCAGTCCAATTCAAATCTGTTTCAAATCACTGTTCAGACCTATCATGCACATGTTCTACTTTAGTATTATAGATTTAGTTCAGAATGATATCCCACTGGTTTTGAACGAATGTATTTGCCTCCAGTGTTTTTAGAAAGAAAAAGCTCTTCCACACTAGTAATTTTTAATGTGTTGGAGCCTGATTCTATCTGAAATCTGCCAAACTCAGTATGAATATTTCCACTAATACCAATAAGCATTGGATCAGGCCCCTAGAGAATTTTAACTGGTAATCAGCATTTTAAACACATTTTCTTACTGAATTGCATATATCGTCAGTATCAAATATTCTATGACATCTTCTGAAGATAGTCATAGCCATAGATATCTTACCAAGTATTTTATTTTGCAAAATATATCTGCACATTTTGGTCTATACAGTGACTTCAAAGAATAATATAGAATATGTAACTACAGCTTGTAATTAAAATTCTTTTATGTGTCCTAGCCACCAAGCTATTGACTATTTGCTTTCTCTTTCTCTTCTCTCTCCTGTTTTTGACCTACCTCTCTCATTTTTCTTATTCTCTTTCTCACACAGTTTTGACAGGTGACAGTATTCGTAAGTCAGAATACAAAATACTTTTAAATTTCTCATCAGATTTAGTATAATCTTATCATTGACATTTACTTAAGAGAACCACTGGACCTACTGCCATATCTTTAGTTTATTTCAAGCTTAGCTCTCAAGTTGCCAGGGAATAAATGAGGGGTATAATGAATGCTATTTCTATTAGATGAAAAATTATTTTCTTAGAAACTTTTTTTTTCCTGTATTATCAGTGTTGTTATCCTTGGGTTATCAGATTTGGGATTAAAATTACTAATAGCTGTGAAATACAGTTAATGTCCTTTTACCATTTTGTGTATTGTTTTCCTAATACTACTTTAATGACAGCATTTAGTAATCAATTCTTTAAGCTTAATTTGCTTACAGATAGGATGCTAATTGTACAAGATCTATTGTCTCTGGTGTTGAGGCAGAACTTAATTATACCACAGACTGATGGGTGGGTTTTTCTTTGGTTGAAATTATTGTAGCTTGGTATCAGTATATGAATATGGTGTTTAGTAGCATGAGTGGTCTTATTGGTTGTGACACAAAAGAAGAGAACAGGAGAAAAGTGCATATCCAATAACCAAACTTGGTTTGTAAGTCCTAAGAAGAGTGCATATAGCTCCCATAAAAAGAAATACAGCTCTCATAAGGAAAACACAACACAATACCTAATTATAATGAGAAGTTTAAAAAATGGTTCAAGACATAAAAATCTGTGATTATTTAAATCCCAAAAGGTGGAGAAAGGAAACAACTATATGATACTTTCTAAAGTAATTATGCTGATTATTTATGTAGGTGATATAAATATTTAAGGCGACCCAATATAACCCATGGAGTAATAAGAGGCAAAGTAGTCTAGACCAAAATACATGACATTATTAAACTCAAAGAGTGTCATTTAAAAATCTAAAAAACTGAAATATGCATTAAGAGTGTATACTTCATCAAGACTCCAGGTAAGCACAATCATGAGATATTCTTGCTTTGATATTATTGTATGTACTACCTTTTGTGATAGTGGTTTGCTTTCACTGCTGGAGAAGAAATATTTCCCCATGGCTACTGTTGCTATAGGTGATGTTTCAATTGCTGCTATACTGTGGAAGAATGTTCTTGAGAGAAAGAATATATCAGTTCAGAATTCTCTGAAATCCTGAAATAATCATAAGTCTGATTATTTCCTGAAATAATCATAAGTCTGATTATGACATTTAATTGGAACTTGAAAAAGGTCTGTTCCAAAATTTTTCTTCAAAATTAGGCAAGGCACTTAGTGCTTTGGTGCTGCTCACCTTTAATTGAGATTAGTGATATTTCCATTTTCCCATCCTTTTTTAAGTATAGCTACATGATAAGGGGCAACATGTCACTTGAGCACCAATGCTCTTGTGTTAACTGGCCACGAGTATATTCTTAGCACTCCTACATGGATGGTAGGGAAGGATACTCCAGCTCTATTTCACTGTGAAGTAGATTAATTCAACATTTGCTGTAGAGTAAAAGCATGAAGATACAGCAGATGAGGTGAGGACCAGCTACTTGTTAAACTACCAAAACATAGCTGCCTGCCTAAATTCTCTGAGTACTTCGAAGTGATATACTGTCCAAGGAGAACTTCCCCTGACAACACGTAGACACACCATGTAGGCAGATATAGGCTGTCAGTTCCACTGACTTGGAATGACATCACTGCGGGGCGGGGGGTTGCCTATAGGAATTATTAAAGTATGGTAAGCTCCAAAGGGGAGTATATCACTCAGAAAGGGAAAGAAAAGATGGACAGACCATATATCATTTTACGATATGAAAAAGAAAAAAAAAAAGTTATGAATATCTATTATTCTGTGGTCATGATAGAAAACTACCTCCTAAGCTACAAAAAAGCTTGGGGTAGAATAGTCCATGCAGTCTATGTTGCTCAAGAGAAATAATGCATGTTTTACCTTTGTGAAAAATGCCTGGTAATACAGGGAAAAACAGTCTTCCCTGTTCCCTGAACTGTATTTTTAGCAGTATTTTTCTTTTTTACTTTGTTATCCAATTTATTTCTTTTTTCACTGTCGCCTTTCTCTTGCCTATGAAGATGGCATAGGATACCTTCTAAGGAGGAGGGAGAAGAGGGCAATTATGAGTATCGTCTCACTTTTTCAGAGGGATGCAAGCAAGCTAGCAAGGAGGTAGGGTTATTCTAATTGCTTGAATAAACAGCAAGCGATTCGAATAATTTAAGGTTTTAACAATTGGCTTTGCTGGGATTTATCTCAGAAAAGAAAAGCAAAACAATAAGCTTGGTTTTACAAACCCTGTATTTCATAGTCAGGCTTTCTGTTATTTGACATGGTAAAAGGGACAATTAGAGCTTTTTTAGAGCCAATTCCTTCTGGCTGAAATTAAATGGAAAGATGGGCTTCAATGAGAGTGCTATACCTTTGTTGACTTTTTTTGGTAGAAAATACATGATTTGTTCTTCCACCATTTTCAAGGTGCCACTAAACATTCTAAGACAAAATTTTAAGATCCAGCAAGTATATGATATACAGGACTCATTTGAAGGATACCTGGTTTTTACTTTTGCCTTAGTAATAACAATATTAAACTGCCTCTTAGTGGCCTGTTGCATAGGTAAATGTAGATTTTTCATAATTTAAACCCATTTATCAGAAACAAAAATCTCCAACAACAACCCCACTGTCCTGCTATGGGAAACACCAAAAATAGTAAAAAAGTAAATTAACTTCTAATTTGTTATTTAATTATTTCTATCAAAATATTGAATTATTATTGAAATATGGTATTGTTTTATAGTATTCTATGGAATCCAGTGAACATTAAAATGGAATAAACCTACATCTACCTTTCTCCTGATTACAGCTCATGTAAGCTAAGCGTAACACTAACAAGACAGGTCTCAAGCATGAATCTCTCTCTCTCTCTCTCTCTGATACCTTGATAAATGAAAAGCTGTTACGGGAGCATTACATTTGAAGAAAAACTGAAATTTAAATTTAAAAAAGCAAGCATACTGGGCCCCAGAGAATTCAACTAAGTTGAATTTAAACTAAACTAGATTTTAATTAAAGACGTACTAAAAATGCTATGATTAAATTATTTTTTATATGTGTTTGGGTTTTCACATATAGGTTGAGGTTTTGCATGGAGATTCTTCTTGACAAGTAAGCATCTTGCAAACAATTGTGCAAAGGACATACTTCTCTACAGCCACTTAAAGCCTACTGATACCAGAAGCACGGATCTTATTATCAAAGCTACAAGGTATCCGATACATTAAAAAAGAGACTGCAGATAGCATTAAAATGATTGATCATCAGAAGTGTGACACAAACTCCTTGGTAAGAGTATGTAGAATTCTATGTTTGATTTTTTTGATGACACGAGATGTATGTTGCCAACATCGATTCTGAGGAAGGAGGATTATAGGGAATCCTGCTATTCCTATGAGATATGTCTGGAGACAGCAATTCTTAAATATTTTCTTAAAAAAAAATCCTTAGGAGATGAGTAATATTATTCCTTGTGAGCTGTACGAGATCAACCCAGAGTTCTTCTTAAGTGGGTACTTCAGCATAACTTAAATATTAAGAAATAACATACAAAAATAATACCGCTACAGAGTAAATCTTCAATACTTTCATTCTTGTAAATGTACAAACAGTAAATAGCCACTAATGAGCTCTACAAAACATCAACAACAGTGGAAATGAGTCTTTTTTTTCAAATGATTTAACAAAGGGCTTCTCTTGATATAAGAAAAATATCCATCACTAGAAAAAGAACCCACAATTCAAAAGAAAATGATTCTATGTCTCAATGATTCTCTATGTCTCAGAACTAAGAATCTAGTTCTCTGTACAGTGCTGCTGAAATGCAGAAAATTGGCATCAGATGGTGTTACAATCTGCTGGGTGCAAGTAACACAAATGAAAGCTCTAGAACATAAACAACGGACCCACTTTTCAGCCTTCTGAATTTTTAAATGACTGGAAACAAAAGGTGCAACTCCCTCATGGGGATTAGATATTTAGTTAAGTGTGGAACTCCTCACAATAATATCTTGTGGGTACAAAAATTATACATGGGTTCAATGGAGAATGGATAAATCCATAGAACATAAATCTACTAACGTTACGTAATACATAGGAAACATCCGGGAGGACCTCGGGCTTAGGAGGACCTTGGGCTGCAAATAGTTAAAGGCTGTAACGACATTCTGAAGAGGTGTCACTATGCATTTTTTTTGCAATTACACATTTCCCCAAGGCATTCATATTTGGTCACTGTCAAATATGATACAGGGTAGATAAAACTTTACTCTTACTCAGGCCAACCTTTCTAATGCCTTTTATTTTATGTCCTTCTGTTTTTGTTAAACTTATGAGAATTTATTCATTTGGGTCTCTGACAGTTCTGACATATTTTCAGAGTACAGCTTTGTATCTTCCACAGACGTGGCCATCTGCCCCTATCTTCTTCATCTGAATAAGTCCAAACTCTCAGTGAATCCTCTGCATAACTCTATGAAGATGAGCCTCTCACTATGTAAAAATTAGAAATGGAAAAAAAAAATCCTTGCAATTTATACAACTTTACAATTAGAGCTACATTACAACTAGAAATACAAAATGAACACGCATATAGAGAATTTGTATAACCAAGTCTAAAATTAGGTATAACATATAGTGTTTCTACAGATTTTCAAAGAAACCTCTTGACAGTTTCAATTTATATTATTTGTTATATCCTGAATTTGTGCAATTATTTATTTCTACCAAAGCGAGAAATGCTCCTGAGAGCAAGGAATATTTTAATTTTTTTTCAAACTTGCCAGTATCTTTTTGAATTCTTATCTAATTACAAATTATCAAACTAGCTACTGTATAGAAGTTATTCAATAACATAGGAAAAAACAGATGTAAATATTTCATCTTGGTTTATAGTAAGATTTATTCAGTCATTCTGAAACCATTCATGAAAGTGTCTCAGATTCATTGACTAATTCCTGCTGAAAAAAACGTTTTCAAAGCTAGAATCAAAATTCTGGAACCCATGGTGTCATCTCCATTTTAGACAAAATAGCAGCTATTCCAGAATGAGGGAGACCTGGGTTCAATTTTCTCCTTTCACTAAATGGCATCAAACTTTCATTTTCCACAAGAATACTACCACCTGCAATGTACTCTGATATGTGTCTCTTTTACATTGTTCAACTAGAGCTGGTTATAAAATACCTAGTTAATTAGCTAATGAGTAAGACTGACTCTACCCTAGTTGTTGGATATTCACCAAAGGTACAGAAGGTGTATCTGGGTGTTTTCCCACTCATATAGACCATTTTTTTATACAGTGTGGAACAACATAAAATGTGAGATTTATTACAGCAAATGATAGTAGCATTACAATTGGATAGCAAAGAACAGCAAATAGAAAAAGATGTAGTTGAGTTACACATACAGAGAGTAAGAAAGAGAAATAAAAATTATCTTTTATTTCAGAATGGTCTTAGGAGAAAAGAAAACAGATAAAATTCTTTTTGTTACTGGTTGGTATGTAATACAGAGAGTTGTTTGGGTTTTTTTAAACTGGAGGTCACTAAGTATGCTTGGAGGACTGAAAGTTTTTTTTAAAAAACAGGCACGTTTTTGCCATTTCCTTCAGTTCTAATCATCTCACATAGGGCTCAGAAATATAGCTGGTGAGCAGAAAGCTTTCTAAAAGACACAAACATTCTGGCAAGGAGAAGAAGCAGAAAAGCTAGATTGAAATTGAAGATAGAATATTCTAAATAAGGCTACAATCAGTCTAAATGCATTCACAGAGTGAAAGAAAACTGTACCACAAACAATACTGTGAGGAACTGAAGACCAAAACATCCTAGCGCTCTTTTCTCATTGCCCTCATCTTGCAATGGCCATTATTCTGACTGAAGAAGTTTTCATGAGCATCCCTCCAGAGCTTGGTCAATCTTACTTACAAAATATCCAAAGGAAAGATAAGGGAACAATACAAGGCATGCTGACAGCCTAAAGACGAAAACAATCTGTCTCTGCAAATGGTCCCACTACAAGTTAAGGAGTTATTTTGCCTCGAGCTTACTAAAAAAACCCCAAACTGCAAAGCAAAGAGTTGACTAAGATGACAATCAGATAAATATGAGTATTGCCTATAGTTACTGTGCTTCTAGAAATGGCTAAGAATTGTAAATGAAACATTACAGAAAATATTTTTTCTTTTGACCTTACATGTCAGGATAATTATTGTAACTGGAAAAATGCACATCAGATATATATAATTAAAAATGTAAATTATATTGCTTCTAACAATTACATTCATAACCTGTTCCTCCAAAGAAGCTCTTTAAAAACTCATTATAGGATTACTGTTGTAGTATCTGATGTTCCTTCAGGAAAACATTTTATGATGTGATGAACCACTGTTACATGTCTGTTCTGTCATCTCACAAAGAAGAGGATGTGTGCAACTAAATGAAGTGTAATAGATTTTAATAATGCAAATAGACATGCACACATTACTTTATGTTTACTTTAGGGGCAAAAAAAAGAGTCAAAGAAATAGCTAATACCTGAAGCTGATTGTAGTGTAACACGTAGTGTTCCTAAGGATCCTGAGGGAATCTTCCCCAATTTTAGGACAGTCTCTAAGAAATTCTAATCATCTCCAGCATCATCGCAGCATTGCTCTATTTCCTACCTTCCTGCTTGCCAGATTGAGGCCTAAGAGTTTAGGCTTTCAAAATTAGTAAATGTATTTTACATATTACATAGGATTTTTTTTCCCCTGTATTGTCAACAATTGCTAATTGGCTTTATTCATAGTAAGGAAATAAGGCGGGGGGGGGGGGGGGGCAAATCCTCTGAAGAATAGCCATTTGAATAAAAGACAGGCACACACATTGCTCAACACATGCCTATCCACATGTGGTCAGATGGTTCAGAATTTAATTTGAAAAGAGATTAGCTGTTCATGTCATTTCTTGTTTTAACACATCCAATGCTATATCTGACAACAGGGCTTAGAGACCCATCTGCAGTTTTATTCCTTCAATATGCCTGGCTCTAACTGTTTTATTATCATATTAGTTTACTATTGACTTAGCAATCAGAATGTCCACATAGTTAGTGACATGTGAGACAGTATGTTTGGAGAGCAGCTACTAAGTGGGTTTAGCCCAGATAATTCATTTAAGCCTGAGAAAAGACTGAAAGGTAACACTGCATGGGCATTACTGAAGAGCTAGGTAGCACTGTCATTAAGTTTAAGTTGGGAAAATGTAACTATCTCCAACAAGATTATTTTTAAGTTCAGGTGGCATGGGATTTAGGGGCTTATTGTATCTAACATTTCCTGCAAGCACTAGTACAGCAGATCAGTTTCTTGCAAAAAGATATATTGCTTTTCAGTGGATCGACAGGAGTCAGTTTCATCTACAGCTTTCCAGGCATCGCCTCACTTGATCTTTCTGCTATCAGATTTTTGGACATCAGGCACTGCATGTTGACATATTTGTAACAGTGAGATATAATTACAATGAGCTTCATGAAGTATGTTTTGAAATGGAAGGTGTAAAGACAGTAATAGTTAACAAATGGAAGTTTATATTATTAATTAACCCTACATTTCTCTGTTCCTGTGGGACAGACTGTATCTTTGCCTTGGATAAATGTGCAAAGGCTGGAATTAGAAACAGCAAAAAGAAGGGCAACATAAGGAGACCTTAACATGCTACATCTGCTGGACAACTTAATTAGAACACAAAAGAAATTGTTTGAGACAGTACTGAGTATGATCCCCAGGAGCAGTTCCTGGAATAGCTCTACTATGTCTTACTAATTGCACTCAGTTGAACTTGGCTATAAATTGAAAGGAAAAACCAGATAATCTTCACAGATGAAAAGGCTCAAATTAACCCGGTTTGAAGAATGCCTTGGCAGATTTTGTTGTATAGTAATCAAGAGGATGATGAGGAAAATTAAAAACCAGAGAAAAGAGGGCTTGAATTTGACCTTCTCAGGCATTTAATCTGGAAAAGAGTTCTCAATCAATGATAGGTCAGTCCAGGCTCGTAATACCCTTTTTTTCAGATGTTCCCTCACCGGAGGTGCAGGTGTCCATATACAGGAGATGGGAATGCTTTATTTACCAGCATTTGTTGATTATGCTTATTTAATTACATGCCAATATTTTCCCCTTTCACCGTCACTGGAAAACCATGTGTTCTTTTGGTAATTAGTAAGGTATTGTATTTCACTTCTAGTAATTCCAAAACTTTTTATAATTGAAGAAACAAGGCTTGAAGAGTCTAGATAGACATCACAGTTTGATCTTTTCATATCAGATCTTAATAAATTACATTTTTGAATAAGAAAGTAATGTTGACAAATATGTGACCTACTTCAAATAGCAGCTTTGCTAATGTCACATAAAGGAACATTCCTGCAGCAGAATAAATTTTGACTGTATCTGGGAATGCAGCATAGCCAGGAATTTTAGACCAGACCTCTGAACCAAGTTTCTAATACTAACAGCCACAGTAATATGCTGAATATCTTGATTCTCTCAAAAGAGGAAGATAGTGCAGGCTTATCTTTAAGTGTAGGGTTGCTTTTGCTTCAGAAAAATCGGGCTTGTGAGTCAAACCAATTTGGTCAGATATTTACTTTAAAGAAAGATCTGAAGACACTTCGAGAAGAAATCTAAGGTGTGACTCAAATATTACTTTTTCGTTGTAGAAGAGAAAAAATGATAATCCACATATTAAAGACTGAATCCTTGAATTTTACATTCTGGGTTGTTCTAAGGAACAATGTAGCCTTCTTAGATGAACGAAATAATGTTACTCAAAGTCAAAAAACAAGACGTAAAAAGAGTAAGAGCTACATTAAGGTCCTACAGCGGAGACAGACTTTGTAACTAAGAGATAAACTCAGTAAATACCTTTAGGTACCACAACAAAATGAGAGAAAAACTGTATGTTCTTCTGCAATGAATGATATACAGAATTTATTGAAAATGTGAAGATTTTCACAGACTGAAAATAAAGATTGCAATGAGATTACCTACAGACAACTGCTGACATTTTTGCTGCATAAATGCATTTGAGTACAGATCTATTTTCTGATCTGAAACAGAACAAGAATATCTGCAGAACTGTCTTTTTAATTTCACAGCCCAATTATACTCAGTACAAGAAGACATAATGAAGTTAATATGGGTTAGAGAAAGATCCATTATTCTGACTGATCAAGCAGAAATGAAAAATCAAATAATCCAGAGTCACAATTTCAGCTGCAAGTGTTGATTGCGCCAGACTGACATTACCAAGATGGCCATGATTTTGCCACCTTCAACCTTTAAGATTTACAGTTTCAAAAGAACTTCATGGATGTATATAACAAGGCATAGAGCTATGATATTAGAGAGGCATCTCCCTGAAAGCCCAGACTGCCCTCTTCTGGAGTGAATGATCTTGCACTTGTAGTGGTCTTTGTTCATGGTCAAAGTTTTATGAGGAACATCTCACAAACGAAACCATCACCTGATTATCAGGTCTTTAATTTTTCATTTGTGTTATACAAAACACCTACCGAACACGTATTCAGATGATCAAGAAAATGACTAGCATCTTGCCATGACAGAGTTACATACAGTAATGACTTCCTTGTGCAATGGAGTGGACTCACTTTTAGTACAGAAAGTTTAATGGTAGTACCTGGCATTATTTGGATCCACTGACCTCCAACTTGAGGTGAAATGCAATGCTATAAAAGCATGATCATTCACTCTGAATTCGAGAATGCTTCTACGAAGTCAATGTTCTTGCTGCAAATAAAGCTGTGAAAATAGGCCATGCCAAAGCTGCATTCACAGTCTGCCCTATGTATACTGGAGTGAGAGAAGAGTTTCCATCAACTTGTTGCAGGGTCTTCCACCAGTTAAAGTTCAAAACAAGTAACAGAATCTTTATCCTTACATTTTAGTTGCAGGCAACCTGATATTAAGGTATCTTCTGCCATCCATGCAGGCAACATACATGGTTTTGTTTACACTACAAGGCCGTCTGATCCCAGAGCTAAAGCACATACTTACCATTATATGTGGACCGTTCTCCAGCTAATTAATCAGAAAATTTTGTCACATGCTGTCAGTCGGATAACATAGTGCTGTGGTTGAGTTCAGTGGTTTTCTACTTGATAGAAATACACTTCTTGAAAATCAGGATCCCTGTTTCAAATCAGGGAATGTAGGGAATTAGCAAAAACAAAGAGTAAAACTGTGATCCCCAAATATAAAAAGGGATTTTCTCTAATTCACCAAAAGTTACAAGAGATTGATTCTTGTTTGGTAGCAGACTATTGAGGTAGAGGTAAAATGATGAAGATTTTAGAATTAGAATAATTATTTTGTTGTATTCATCTCCCACTCTCATCTGAATGATAATGAATCATTGCAAGTTTCCTGAAGAAAACATAAAAAGCACTGAAATTAAGTAGGGAAATACTAATGACTTATTTAGATGGCAGTTCCTGATTTAGAAATCCTGTAAAAAGCATTTTGATTGTTTCAAAGAAGGCAACAGAAAACTACTATCTGCAGTTACTATGAAAATGGGTTCCTTCTGTATATTGTTTCTTTATGGTCAGCCAGAATACCCTTGACCTCAATTAGCATGATAAAATAATTCGTTGCTTTTTGCTGATGATTCTTTTTAAAGAAACACAAGGCACATAAATGCTCAAGAATATAATATAGAAGGAAACACTCAAATGCGCACAAATCCTCAATTATTATTGAACTAAATATTCTTTTAAGGTGCAGATCTTCCATGAATTTTCAGAACAAGCTGGCAATTCAGAGGACTATAATCAAGACATATGATGAATTGTAATTGTTGTCACTGTAGATCTGGAAAAGGAACAAGGAACCTTTCAGTGAAACAACACCTAGCTAAAGCAGAAAAAAAGCTGTAGCAGAACACTGCTTCTGCTATTCCTTGCTGACCATTATTAGTCAAGGGTCAACTTTTATCAATCTAGGTAAGAGACAAGCCTCAGAGGCTTTTCCAAGAGAGACAATTTTGATCTGTTCTTTCTGGATTTTGCTGTTCTCTTTACACATTAGTACTCCTTGTCTCTTGCAGAATGACAGTGTATCACCTATCATTAAGGAGTCAAAAGGACCTTAATGAGCAAAATAAAATGTTTTTTTCATTCAAACTAAGATTGTGTCTAATCTGTGATCCTATATATTACTTAAATAATTCTAGGATAGAAACCATCTGAGAAGGGGGGGGGGGCAGAATTGCATTTTTACTATGATTATTTCATTTACTGATGGTAAATTAATGATTTACTTATGGTAAACTGTACTCTTGAAAAACTTGTAGAAGATGCCCAGAACTTCAGAACTAGTTATTTTGCCTTTGTTATTTTTTCTTAGCTTTCTAGGCAGAGACATGAGGAAATTCAGCTTCTACTTAATCCATAAATCAAATCATCCACAAATTAGAAATGTACAGTTCTAATAAGCACGAGATTATAGTTCCAATTTCAGATCAAATGAAATGTAGTGATTAAAAGTTACTAAGTGCAGTCCATTGCAAATTTAACCAAAGAAGATAAAAGTAAAGCAAATCCAGATATTATGAAGAACTTAACCAGAACTGTGCAACAGCAGAAATATGGAGAAGTTCATTACCTAACTCCAATGAATGTTCTTTCTGTTTTCTTATTTTTGCTTTTAAACATCAAGACATATTTAGCATCATTCAACTACCCAGAATAAAATTGTGATCACTGAAGAGAATTTACAGTACAAAAAACAATAACAACAAAAAAACCCCCAAAACCTAAAGAATCAAATTACCCCAGGCGTAGGAATAAAAGATACTATTCAAATGAATTATTTCCAGTTAGGCTTGAAAAGATTTGCTGTACCCATGAATATAAGCACATTCTTTTAGTTTCAAAGATAATGACACAGCCAGTCCAAGAAAAACAATAAGAATAATTTCTGATCATTTTAACTCTCTCTTCATCATAACAGATAGGATTTCTCACTCTTAACTTATTTCACAACAGTTCTTTAACAATATAGTTTTCCTTTGACCTAACTATAAAATTATTATTTTTTTTATCATTAAAAAGCAACAGTTTTCAGAATTTTCAGACCCTACCAACCAGAAGTGTAGAGGATTCTTCTCATTTGTAAACCAATGCTACAGAAGCCAACTGATAAGTTTGTACTGAATTTCAACATTTGTATTATTTTTTATTTTATAGTAATCTATTCTATTTATATCTTAAATACAGTATCCCTTTAAAAGAAATAACTCCATCTGCAGATCACACAAACTAGCTATCATAGACATTTGTTTCAATACATCAGCTTTCCCAAATACTATACTCTTCTGCTACAAGTTTAGCCTAAATAAAGCAACTCGCATATGAAATCTGAAGGGACAGAAGTAGCTAAATGTATGGTTTACTGACACTTTTGCTCCTGAAGTTTTGATCTGTGAAGAAGAAAATATTCTAATCCTTTTTAAAGCATTTTCATTATGTAGACATGTATATACAGATAAAACCTTCACAGTTACCATCACACTATCACCCTACTCAATTCTTATCATTAGAGCAAATATATTAAAGTTTTGCTTTAATGAATCCCATTACTACTGCAGAAACGACATCAGGTTACTTAGAAATCTTCTCTTCTTCATCTTTAGTGATGGTTACATAATGATTTCTAATTACATTTTTCCAACTTAAAATTCATATTAGAGTATGCTGACCACACAATGATGAAGGTAGATGTGTACCTGAATCATCATAATTTCAAAAACTACAATATCTAAATTCTAGGCATTTCTGTAAAACAAAGTTTGGTTTGTTCAAAATATAACATTCAGGAAAAAGTATATTATAATAATATTGGTCACGAAATATGAGAACCCTTTATGAGCAGCAGAAAGAAGTCAGGAATAATTTTGTGTATTTACGATAAATGTATTTCACTACCAAAGACAACAGCAATTCCAGCTTAAAGTCACAGACCTATAGTTTTATAAGGCTTTGCTGACAGGAAAAGTAAGCTTTTTTTTTCTATACCTGGAAGTTCTCTCTCTTCAACACTGTATTCCAAAGATCCAAAGGAATAATTAGCTGGACCGATTGCAGGAGTAGAAATAAAACTTGTACAGCCAATGGATGAGTTGATTTCAAAATAATTGTGGCTGTGATTCATTCGGTGAAATTCCAGAGAAGATACTATTGATGTGCGTTGCTTGGGCTACAAGAAAAAAGAAGTTTGGAGTGAAAAATACAGACTTTTTGTGTAGTTTTCATTACTTGACATTTAATAAATTTACCTAGAGTTTCTCTCTTTTTACCATTTTTATTTGGCTCAAAGGTTATACTAGTAAAAATCATTTCATATGACAAGCTGTGGTGTGTAGAGATAATTTCCTTCCAAAATTTGGATTAATCTTTACTAGAACAAATGCATGTCTTCATTCTAATCAATTTAATTCAAAATAAAATAGGGGTTTACAGCTTTCCATATAATAATTGCAATCATCTTTTGATAAGAAAGGGAGCTCTTCACCAGCTGCATTGCTGGGTACATCTTGCAAAACAATTAGACCGCTGATGCCTGTATAATGAAATTTACAAAATAATACCAAGCACTCGTCACTCGAAAGCAACCCTTTGCTGTTTATTCAATTTATGAAGGGCTGCCTTAAGTATTTGAAGACTGAAATGTCTAAAAGCTTAGGGGAAAAGCATCAGCTTAAAAAACATAACATGAAAATCAAACTTTCTTCATGAGTTTTCACGGAATAGTGAAAAACTTGATACTAGTTTGTATCAAACATTTACTTTTGAAGTGAACCTCTTCCTTGACCCCACTTAATGGCTGTGCTTTGGATTGCAGAGCAGCTTCAGAGCATGAGAAACTCATTTCTTTTGGGTGGATCTATACCAGAAGGTACATTACACGATTGTACAAAATGTGCTCCAACTCCTTATGGCCTTTTGACCATAGGACCACACTAAAGCTAGCCCAAATTAAAACCAGTGAAATCTATATAGTCTGATCATCAGGTCAGCAACAACTTTTTCACTACACAGACCTGTTCCCATTGCACTGCACTACTTATTAATATAGACATAGTCTATATTAGTGCTTGATGTCATGGACTATAAGCCACAGACCACTGATGGTTTGCAATGTCATGCTAAAGAGTCTGTTGCAGCACTCATCTGACTCCATACTCAAAATAGCCTATCCCCACGATGCTCTTTGCTCCTTCAAGACCAATGACCTGAAACATTGAATGTCTCCTCCAAAACAGAGGAGGCCCTGCATCCAGGTGTATAGCTGTCTGTATATTTATTTCACAACAGTGAAAAACATCTCAGGAACTGCTGCTTTAGATAACTAAAGCTGTGAAAAGTAAATAGAAAAAGAGACTAAAGGGTGCTTTAACTCTTCTTGTTTTAGCATGTCAGGCTTAACAGGTCAGAATATTTGTAAAGGTCAAGAATTTGCTACTTATTAGTGTCAAGACCAAATTACTGCCGTGGGAGCAATAAGATCTTCCTATTCACCATCCCTTACTTAGAACTACCTGTTAAAATACAATCTATCCCAGTGGAGTAATTTTTAATTTTGTTTGTGGTCTATTTCATTTTTAGCTTATGAGCCCTGCAATGTTTGTGTTACAAATACAGAACTAGACTGTTTTCACTAAAAATTCACTCTTTCTATCGGAATGTCAGACAAAAACTTAAATAGACATAATGTTGATTGTTTGTTAAAGTTGTGTTGGGCACCATGTGAATTAACTGTGTCCTCTTAAAACTGAGAAAAATTGCAAAGAGTAAATCTGGGCATTCATCTGGAACTCATCTACAGTCTGTTGAGGGGATTTACTTTCTTTAATAATTAAAAACAGCTTCTGCTTTGAAAGGCTGACTCCTAGGGTTAGTAATTTCATGGGAGAACTCAATGAACAGGGACAGACTCCAGCATCAAACAGTCTGGTTAAAAGTCATTGTTTGGGACCTGAGCCAAAATAACTCTCTGATCAGACCAAAAATATTCATGTGTACCAATTAAACCTAAACTGCACACTTTTGCTAGACAACAAATTCATCAATGACCTAATTATTTCTAAAACTGAAAAAGATCGCTGGTCATTTAGAAACATGTTCCTGGCCCTTTCCCAAGCAATGCTGTCTTTGTGGTTTTCCAGGAATTCAGCCTCTGAGTTGAAAAGGTGACACTCCAAGTAACATGATGTGCAGGATCTCTGATTATGCCAAAACTGAGACAGTTCCTACCTAAAAAGGCAGCTGGGATGGTCCAGCTCAATCTTCCTAAGCAGCTTCAAAAACTGCTCTGGCCTTTGTCCAGTCAGGTTTCCAGCCACTGCTTCAACTGTGTGCCCCTTTCTTGGAGTCAGAATAGCAGTGTGATGCATCATACCGTCTTTTCCTAACTTATGAATGATCAGCTATTTCACTACACCTTAGTGTAGTATTACAAGCTACTGTAAATCTTTAAAAAGTTTCACATAAATACCTGCAAGGTCTTGGTGGGGGGCAGAGAGAGGGAGGAAACAAACCAAAAAAACCCCAAACTGTTCTGAAGCATTTTTTAAGATCAGTTTAGTTTGCAAATGCTCACAGATTCTGAAAATGTGTCCCTCAATAAATAGCTATGATTTTCTCTGAAGATATGGGTTAATGATATAAAATAAGTCTAGAGTGATTTTCAAAGATGATTATGGAAGCTAGAAACATATTTTCTGTTTGTTCATGCTAACATGCAACCATCTGCTGACGTAGATGATACAAAATACCTGCTATATTATTTTGGGCTTTGACATTATTATTATTATTAATTCAGACAAACACGTCTCAGTTGAATATGTCTTTCCAATCTAAGGATTCTGTACAGAACCTCATGCAGCCTCTAGTGCTCTACAGCATAACACTTCTGCTATACTGTTTGGAGTTAACAAGGTCCATCTGTCAATATGTGCCAGTAATTTTTCTACATAATTACCCAGGAATCTAGCATCTGAGCCTTTGTAGCTAACTAGAGGAGCCTTTTGCACCTTTTCTGCATCCTGCAAAATGTTATGTTGTTAAAGTATGCTAATTGTTCATTAATATATGCTGAGAGATGCAGCAAACCAGTTTGTGTTTACTGCACCCCTCTGTCTGTTTCTCTCTAAAGTACAGTTTGCACAAAAACTGTAGAAAAAATTGTTTTTTTCTACAGTTAGGATTAAATTCAGTTCCAGATTTAGATAACTAAATTTACAGCATAGCTATTTACATCTACACTAGGTATCTAAGCTCCCATTACAGTCAATTGAGATCTAGTCAATACAATCAATAGAGTCCAGAGAACAGTGCACATCACCCTTGGTTCACTTGCCTTAACACAGGTATTCACCATCACTGGAGATTCCCTGGGGCATCCCACCTGGCCTCCAGCTGCCATCCAGAAGAGTGCAGGTCTCCCCTGTGTATGCCATATATCATATCTGACAGCCTCCATGTGCATGTCAAAGACACCTTTATGGCACCTCAAATGACATTAGATGCCTATTTTTAGGCAACTGAATTGAATCCTATATCTCTCCTGAGCATGATGGGAGATTAGATATCCAAATCAGACAGAGATTCTTACATAGAGAGATGAAAGCATAGGTGTTTTAGTCCCAGACTGAATTGCACCTCTAGCTCACACTCTGGATACCCTACCTCATTTGTTAGAATCTGGAGTCAAATTCCAGCCTTACTGGCAGAATGTGTAGCCAGCAATTAATAAGTCACTTATGGGAGTCTTGTACCTTGGTTTCCTGGACTGCACCTTGCAAAGCTACTCCTTGAGATCTCTCAAGACAGGTCCTGAATAATTCTAAGAAGAATACTTACTATAGGCAATACCATAATATCTAGGAAATGTAGTCAGGGGGCAAGGTTTTATAGCTGTGCAGATTGTACAAAACTCTGTCCCAAAGAGATGATGCTTCTTTCATTCTTTGCACCAAAGTCAGCTTTGTCAGTCATTACATTACATGTCTGCCTCATGCTACTCAGAAGGTCTGCACACACTTAGATAACACTTGTGAAACTGTAGCATACTTACGGCTTAACTTCACCTCAGTATGTACGCTACATAACTACATGCAGATTTGTCCTTAAGTAGATTTTCTTTATTTGTTACATTCATGTATTTAATTTACTTGTTATGTGTAAATCTCTTTAATGACTGGTTTTGTTTACTTTAAAATGTTTCTTCATGACTACTATTTCAATCGTCATAATACCAACCTAGAAAACCCTAGACTATCCTAAAACAGCATACCAAATCAGGCTAATGAAGAAACCTTATATTTTTGCTTTTGCATTGATGATATCAATAAAAATCTTTAAAGATATTGCAATAACAAGATTTAAGTAACCTTCAAATCAGGTCTAATAAGAAGAATATTTTCATGTTAAGTCAGTAGTGAACATATATCAATGAAAGATACCACTCTGAACACTGCAAAACAGGAAAGGCATCAAAATACACATACTGAATTGCCTTTCTATTAAAAAGACAAGTACAGACTTACTTAATGCTCCCATGAATGGAAGTTGCATGCAAATTCTGTAATGCTACCATGACTTGCATGTAACACTACGAGCATGCAAGGGATCATTCAAGTATTTCTCACAACATTTAGCAGAGGGAGTAGGGCAAAATTCCTTTCTCAATTTAACATCAAAATACTTCTGAAGCCTCGAAGTACTCTGCAATACAAGCTTGTGACTCTGCCTTCTTTTATCTTTGGGATTTGTGTACATAGCACCATCATAGTCTTTAAAGAATTCTCACAACACTCCTCTGCACTATGGCAGAGCTATTAGCCCCATTTTACAGATGCTGAACTAGGGTATAGGCCTCTCCCAACAGACAGATACATGGCTCATTAAATCACTGAGAACCAATGAGCCTGAGGAAATTCTGCATTTGGCAAATCCTGCCAAATTCCAGCTGCCCTACATAATGTAAAAACTGGTTTCAGTTGCATTATACCATGCAAAAAATGTATGATAGAATTGAGAATTGAACCCACATTCTCAAATGCTAGCTAGCACATAAAATACAGACTTACCAAAGAAAGTAAGACGCTGTAGCCCCTTCCCCCACGCTCATCCCACATACACAACACAGTATGAGTGTAGCCATGTGGCTGCATAAATCCCTCATTTTGGTACCTGCCCAGATGATTCCATTCTTCTCATTCTCTGATCAACTCACTCCTACTTCAGAAATTTTCCTTTCTCCAGCTTCCTTCTTTCTTAAGATCCCATTCTCTTTCTACACACTCATTTTCCTTTTCACCCCTTTCTTTTTCTCAGTTTTCTGCTATCTATTGTTATATTCCCTCCAAAACTACTTATTTCACTCTAAAACACCCTTCACTGTATCCTAGCTGATTCCAGTTCTACTTGGTCTTCCAAAACTTGCTTCTCTGCTTTCTCTGTGGTTTTGTCATCAAGGTCTCTCAAACAAACTCCCTAACGGTCCTATCTCCCACTGACTTTATCAGTCACTACATCCCTCTTATTGTCCACCAGTGCATCCAATTTTAACCTCTGTCCTCCCTTTCAAATATAACTTTCACATCACTTTTACAGTTTCTTAGTCTCTGTCTTCTGCCTCAACATCCCAACATACCAACTCTGTTTCTATCTTTGTCTCTTTTGCTCAGGTACACTTACATAAAATCCCATAACATTCATAATTTTCTTGGTAAAATACAGCCTGTGAGAGGACAGGCTTCTTCACTTACTCCTGTCCCCAGTACCTCAGTTTTGATTTGCAGAAATCAGCAGGCCTGATACATTCTCATCAGTCAATGGTGCTGCCAAGAGTTATTTGATTTATAGAATCTGAACTAAGATGATCAAGTAGCCTTGAAATTGCAAAAACTGGAGATTACAATGGATCTGGGTTTGATTATCCTATGTCACCTAGAAGTGAAAAACTACACTGAACTATTACTAGACTCCTGAATCAATTATTCTGTCAAGCCTCAAAATACCATGTTAAACAAACTGGAGACACATTGTCTTTTTAATAAGGTAATATAATTTTCTCTTTTTTCATTTCATAGAACCTTATCTTAAATTATGACTACAATTAAAAATAAAATATAGGCAGTCTCAGCACCCATCTTGACACTCTTGTTTTTACTTCTCAACATCTTAATTTAGTTTAAGAGCAGAAGGCAGAAATTACACAGTGGCTGGCAACAAATATATCCCAAGCAGCCACAACAGGGAGCTTACAAGATCATGGGAATTAAAAAAAGAAAAAAAAAAAAAAGGTTTCACTGTTTTTTAACTGTAGATCCTTTTCATTACTAAAAGCATAATGCATTTTAAAACTAAATTCATTTTTAATGGCATCATAGTGCCAAAGTCCTAGAAATTTCTGTTTGACTGATTTTTAATTTAGAGAAGGACATCTCTGGCATCCTGCGTGAACAGCAAGTGCATACTTCTTTTCGGTAATCTCATGGCCCATCAGCATACTTTGACCATTTCACCGTTAAGGACACGCTGAAGGATGGCACAGACACATAGCTCTTTCCTGTAGCCTGTGGTTAGGAAGTCATGCAATGTGACTCTAGGTACCAAATATCCATAGTGCTTTCTGTTCCTGTGGTTCTGTTCTCCTCTGTGCATGTTGTGTTATCTACTCCTTTACGAGTCCTCCACTGGAGTATGTAACTAAAAGTCAGGGCGTTGCTGTCCCCTTTCATCTTCCACCTCTGGTCTTATATGAGATGACAAATCAGACTGGAAATAAATAAGGGAAAGAATGGATCTTCTCCCAGTTTCCATTTTCCTTGGCTTCTACTTTCATTTTAATTGCAACCATATTGCAGCTGTGGGTTGTGAGGTATAGCAGTCCTGAATGCTAAAAACTTAACAACTTTGTAGTGGTTTCCCTCTTTGACAGACGTGACCAGATTTTGAAGACACACCATTATTCTTACCCTGGGAAAACAATGCTTGAAATGAGCTCCAAATTGCAAGAGATAAATTTGATAAATAAGAGGAAGTCTTATTCCTCAGCTATAAAAAGTTTCTAACTTTCAAAGATTTAAAAAAAGTGTTATTTTCACTGAAACAGTTGGAAAATGGATGTAAGGCCATTTTCTTCCAAAAAAGCTCAGCTTCCAGCTGTTAACAACATCCCATTTTGACCTACAGAATATTAAAATTGTTTATATCATTAGATTCGTGTATTACAAATTTTGAAGGGTCAAGGTAATGTCTGGTTTTTTAAGTTGCATGCTTCAGATAGCATGCATGTGTGAAAATGTGGTGTATTTTCAGATGATGATAAAGGATTACTCATTAAGGTGCTCAAAACCGCCCAGTACTACACAGAAACAAAGGAAAATGCTATGGATCCGGTGAAATACCCATCAAAGCACAATAGGTAAGGCTTTAATCTTCCAGATTCTGAGGGTGTTGCTGTTTCCAAGCATTATACGTACTAGTGCAGGGCAATTGGCATGGATTGGTTCACACCCCTACTATTAAACTTGGTTAGCCTTCAGAGCAGGGTCTTCAAAGCAGAATAACCTACCAGGAATGGTCCTTGGCCCATTCAAATTCCCAGTCAGGCCTGACAGTGGATACTTTTGGAGAGAGAAAATTTTACAGGACCAAAACTATACCCAGGACTGTGTTAACAATTCAACAGTATAGATGACAACTTTCCAGAGCTCAGAAGCTTGTTCTGCTAGTGTAGTATTTCACCAGTGTACATACCTACCTTTCAGTATCTGAACTATCTTTATGCTCAGTATTTCACCAATTTGGTCTGTTACAAGTTCAGATATGAAAAATGTTCAATTCATCTGTATTATTTATGTTTATACTGAATCAGGAAACACGACCTAGAGAATCTCTCCAGGTAAGCAACCAACTTCAACCAAGAAAACATATGCATGTAGAAGTGATATTCTAAAAACATAACACTCCTGACAATAGAGTGTTCTTCTGCTTTAATTTATACTTGTGCTTTAGTATCCTGTTGAACTGCAATTAAATGCACTCACACACACTGTTTGCTGTTTTCATTAGTACTGTGTATTGGGTAGATGTGTTTATGTTTTCATATTATCTGAACTCTAATTAAAATAATCTAAATAGAATTATGTTTTATAGTTACTTGTCAAAGGAGATCTTTTACAATGCATCTCTTTAAAAATATTTTGGTTAATGTTGTTATTAAGTAGTGACAGAGTATCCATTATGCTCTAAGGAATTTTTTTTTAAATACCCTCCTCTGGAGCTGTTACATGTCTTCTACCCATTAATTCTGCAGTAAAACAGGGGGGGAAAAAATCAGTCCTGTGAGACAATTCCAACCGTAACCTTTTTTTGTAATTGGTACTCAGTATTTCAGTATAACAGAATTTCATAATGTCTGTCCTATTTTCAGTCACAACTAGATGAATTGCTAACCACACCTTAATGGCATTGACAGTATATCTTTTACTTCTTTGTTTTCTTTTTTTTAAGGGCTATTTAGGAGCTTTATTTATGTTTGTTTCTTTGTTTAGTCATTTCAACAGCATTAGAATGAGAAGATATCAAACTGTGTGCAGTAGATTTGCACAGACACTTCAAAGGTTTACAAACAAATATAGAGAGAGAGAATTTTCTGAAATGTATCTCCATACCTAGAATCAAGGTGACTGACTGCTGTCAACTACCTTAAAGTGCTTGCAGCCCTAATGGATATATGCAACCTTGGAAACACTACATAACACAGGAGAAATCTCCTGACCAGGCACACTAATGATGAGGACTAAATCTGCCCATCTGTGGATTGTAGAATACACCTTTATTTTAGTAGCTTTTGAGAATGCTCAGCACCTTTCAGAACTTCATAAAATCATGTACACAGGGGTAGATTTTACCTTGGAGATAACAGGTTTGATCCTCCACAAAATCATAACTCTCGGTAAAATCTTTCTAAGTCTTATTTGCCTCTTGTGATAAGCATGGACACTGCACATGGTTACACAAAGTCCAGCACCAAAACATACCAGAAAAAGAAGTGTGCACCCAAACAGGCAACATAGTGTGCCTGCACAGTATTTCTCCATGGTGGTTTTCCTGGTTATTCCCTGCCTGGCTGAGCACGTTGTAACTTGGGTCTGAACACAGAAAGCAGTTCATAGGAGAAAGAAGGTCCTTACATCCCAGCTGTCCTGTGATCTCATTCCGAAAGTGAGTGGTGAGAACTTACTGCATAACTGTGTTCTCCAACCATCCTTTTTATGACAAAATGTAACAAAGCAGATTTTTTTGTGTTGCAAAACAAGTTCAATAGATGCATCACAGAGTTGTTATGCATTTGTGCACTGGTGCAAAAGCCTGCAGTGGGGATTTCACTGGTGTTCCCTAAGCTTGCAGAGACAGGCATATGCCAACTCAAGCTAAGTGTGACGAGATGCATTTCATTTGGGAAGAACTAAGGGTACTGCAGTAGGGTGTTGGCATAGGGGAGAAACCAGGGTTATTTCACCATGGGGAAATAGTGACACTAATCCACTTGAAAATCTTGTTTATGGAACAATTAGTTCTGAAAATTTATTTTCTGGAACTGTGATTTTCCAGAGCTGCCTCTAAGAGTATTGTTTGTTTGTTTTTGTTCAAAGTAATTCCTTCACCTAACTGCAAAAAGGATGAAATATAATTTCCTTGAACGTAAATTGCCATCACTTTTTAGGTCAACTAGAGAGGCTCTGGAGCACATATCTGCTATGGTTGGTCTGTCCATTCATGTCCAGGCTGCTATAGGGGGTGGAACATCATGGTCCCTGTCTTTCCCTATGCCTAGATGAACTACATCTACATAGGTATGCCAGGCTCACTGTGCATGCACGAAATAGTTGTACGTTAGGCAAGGCAAAACTGGTAGCCCAAACAAGTGGGATAGGTCTATCAGAGGCTACTGATGTCCTGCAGGATTCTATTACCACTTGCAGAAAAATGAGACTATTTCTTTTGTCCTCTAACATTTAAGTAAGTTATTTTCTTCTATTATATTGCTAGATGTCTTAGCCAGTGTAACGATGAACCATAGATGGAATTGTAACTTTATTTAAAGAGGTTAAAAAAGATAAATAGAAAAAATGATGACTCATGTAAAGACAGCACATCCAAACTCACAAGAAAAAAAAATTATAATGAATAGATTATGGCAGATCTTAGCAATAAAACCAGCAAGAAGAAGATGACGAAATTCCATTATGTCAGAAACACTGAAATTCTCTGTTCCTTTGTCTTTCTACCAGAAGTCCTCTTTATAACTGAAATAACACTCTTAGGGAGTTTACTTATTCACATAAAATGGGGAAAATACTAATTTATGATAGATAAAATCCAAGTCACTTTTAAATAATCCACATTTAGAAATCAAAAGCTGTATCTACAGTTAGCCATTTGAAACATATGTTAGAAACACAAGAGAATATGCAAATGCTGGATTACATTCAATAAAGAATTTAAAAGGTGAGAAGTCAGAGTTCAATTTTATAAGAATTGGCCAATGACCCACAAGTGAATAGCACTGACAAAAGAAAGTCTCTTAGGAAAAAAGGTGCTCTTTCTCTCTCTATGTATAAAGATAATTTGTTCAAATGGAGCTGAACAAATAAATATGTTAAAGTAAGGAGAGTCTTATTAAATCGAGTGGCTAATATAAAAAATACATGAAGCGTCACATGCAGCCCAATTTTGTTCAGGCTTCATCCAGACTGAGAGCTATAGGAATTGTTGTAGAACAAGCTCAATTTTGCTATCACTTTCTAAAATTCCAGTTCTGATTGCGTAAGTTATATTTTACTATATGTACTAACATAACTAAGTTAAAACCTGGAAGAGAGCCTAAAATCTCAGAGGACTTTAGTTAACACATTAACCTACTTGGTCTTCTACCACATCTCATTTTTTCTCCCATGTGCTGTTAGTACACTTCACAGAGGCATATGTCTTTAACTTGAAACTGTATTGCTTTCTCAAAGTCTTCATTAATCAGCAATTCACGAGTTAAAAACTTACTAATATTTGTCTGGACAATCTGGAAAAAAATTATCAAGTGATTCAAACTCTGAACTACATTCTGTTTGTTTCTTATCTGCATATATGTAACTTTTCAACAAATCCTCTTTTTCAGAGACTGACCCTGTGAAAATTTGAAAACAAGACGTGTTTTTGGAAAATGCTAGATCACAAGTATAGGCCATAGCTAAGGTGCACAGATAACATAGCATACAGATCCCTGAATTACTGTTAAGTGAGCTATCTTCAGGACTGGAAGCAGTAGAGGTGGGTGGCACTGTGGCACTGAACTTAATACTGCTTCTGAGATCTGAGTTAGTATCTCTCCAGAGCGCTGCACTGTGCCAGGGAGATACACCATTTCAGTTAAAACAGGCTTCAGCTTTAGTAAGAGCACAATGAATTGAATAGTGGAGACATATCCAAAGAGAGTTTTTAGATAGATTTTAGAGAGCAATAGGATCTCATAAGGGACGAGTGGTAGTATCACAACAAACTGCAGGTTCCTCATCTCAAAATTAATCATAATTAACTGAAGAAAGGATAAATTTCCAGAAATGTGAGTGAAAGGTGGGAATAAAAGAGATTCCCAGCCAGGTTTTGTGAGGGCATGTTTTTAATATTAGAAGGGGAGAATTAGGGCCAGGTTAAGAGACAACTAGAAGGAAAAGGACAAATTTTGAGTGCACTCTGAGGAATCCCTTAACTGACCATGACCCAGACTTCTCAGGATTCACACTTTGTGTATGAGATTGTTCCTGTCTCACACTTCCCAGCTGCGGTACCTTCACCCCATGGGCTGGCAGTGCAGCATCACAGCCTCCTCCCTCTTCAGGGACCCCATGTAGCAGGTCTAGCTGACAGATTCCCCCTCCAAGCTGGGTTTGGTACGTGAGTGTCTGGACAGGAGAGGGGAGAGGCCGCTGTGCTGTGCTAAACCTCATATTCATACAAACATCTTCAGAATCTGTCATGAGTTGAAGCATGCATATGCACTGCCATCATGTGAGCTGGCACACAGTCTTAGGTACCTGGCCAAAGAAAACAGGAGGCAGAATGACTCCCACCTTGGCCTCCAAACCCAGCTCCCCAGGTTTCTCTTTTTCCACTCTCTGCCACTGCCTGCCCTCACCAGACTGGTGGGAGGAAGGAATCTTTGGTCTCCTCTGCTGCTGCTTACACAGATCACAGAAAGTAGTTAACACAGTGTTTCTCCTCACTGCCGGTGAACTGTTATATGCACAATCCTCCACAAAAGATAAGTAAGGCTATAAATGAAAACAACAATATGAGTGAAAAGGTCAGACTTTCCTGGCAGTTTCATCCAAGCTACCAAAGCCTGCCTAGGGAAAAACTAGCTGCTGAAGAGTTCCCCATTCTGCCTTTCACTGGCACCTTCAATGCTGGATGCACAAGCCATATAAAAAGGGGAAAGGAGTGACAGCTGTTTCGGAAATTTATATGATCCCTGTTTTAGATCTGCTTAAAATCTGTTTATTTTGCTAGGAAAGTGCAAAGACACCCTGGCAGACAACAGAAAATTAATTATTTTGCATGCATTGTGTAACACTATTCATTAGTTTTACATGAGCGGTGAGAGGTCAGTCAAGAATAGAATCCCATTGTGTTAACCTTCAAAGAGCTTGCCATGTAATTGAATGCAGCAGGCATGGAATAAAGGAATTAAATATGCAGGCAGAATTAACACTAATGGTTTGCAAACATCACATTGCAAACATCTACAACTTCTTTGTCTAAATTCTTGGGTTGAGATCTTGGGGGAAGGTGATTAGGTAAAGCAACAAAAACAAAGAAAAGGAAGAATACTGAAGCAATGTGCATAAAACACATGGAGAAAGGAGAAGCATAACGGGATCTGAATGCTATAGTGCATCCAACTTCTCGTGTACTAGCGCACAGATTTACAACATACTTTAAGCACTAGCCTATGTGCCTTTCTGCTGTTGTTTTCTGCATAGGAAGGGTGTCACATGTAGGGCCACATGAGAGACATTTTAGCAAATGTGGTAAAGTTCTGACCATATATATAGCACAGCTAGCTTTTGTTCTGCAGAATGATGAGAATACTGGGAGTCAGTAAATGGTATGATTTAAATTTGAAAATAGCTCCCTAGAATCTGCTGAATCCATTCAGAGTTAACTAGCAGGAGAACATCACCATTCAGTGTTCTGGGTCCATCTGTTGGCAATATCATGATGGAAACAGCTTTTTAAATGCTATTTTCAATAAGCTATGACACAACAGCTTGTTCCAACAATATTCCAATACCTTTCTGTTTGCTTGCCGCCTACTATAAAAAACAGCTTAGAGGGAAGAAGGCATTTCAGTACTATACTGATGTCGGGTGGGAGAGACAGAGAGACTACAGGAACAAGCAAAATGAGAAACAACTATAAAAAGAGAAAAGGAGAAGAAGCTGTTATTTTAGACCCCCTTCAATCTAGATTTAAACCAGGATGTGGAACTCAAACTACTGTAGTGTCACAGAGGGATGGGCTGCACCAGCCAGTTGTTAGAAATATTGTGCATTGACAGTATCAGCCACAGGAAACCAATGGCTCCTAGAGAGAAATGGCAGGTGCACCTGGTAATTACCTTTAATACTGCAAGACATTCTGAACTGTGTGGTACAATGAGTATTGAAAGGAAGATCCACCTCCATCACTGTAACACGCTCACTTGTGCGGCACTAAAACAATTTGCCCTATATAGTTCTCACCAAAATATCATGTATCCATCAGCTTACTTCTCAGGTAACACAAATGCCAGCAACATACTGATGATACAAAGCCTGCACCCACTAGCATCAAAGTGTCTCAGTTGCAGAGATCAGCTCAGCAATGAAGAACAGATGGCTGCATTTGAACCCAATAATTGGTAGGAGAGGAACAGAAGTTCTTTTGGTTCACACCAAAAAAGTTTCACAATTAGTCAATTCAGTGTGTAGTTGTCACAGCTAGCTTTGACACACCTAATGTCACGCCTGTTTAAGCAGGGAACTAGATAATTCCATGAGGTTTCTTCTGACCTATGTTATCCTATGATCCTGTGATTCTAAAATAAAGTCCTCTGCGCTGATTACGTCTATACTACTGAATCAAGTTGTAAGATTTTTTTATTTTAAAGCTTTTATTTTAAAAGGCTGTACTCCTTAAAAATTACAAGGGCCACTCAAGTCTTCCATGCATTAAGCATCTTGTTTACCAAAACACTATTAGAAATACATATAGTTAGGAAGGATGAAAGTCGAGAAGCAATACTATATGAGAAGGTAAACTAAAGAAGATATGAAACATTATGGGACCAAGTAAATGGAGATACAAAAAGAAAACCTAAAAAAGTAACAGGGAATTGATACTGATAAAAACAGAACATAAACTTGGAAGAAAACTAATAGTACATAAAAATACAAAATATTACATAAAGACTTCATTCATCATTAATGCTATAAGAAAAAGGTACTGATATCTCTCTGTAATTGTTGGGCTCATTCATAAAATATTCTATCTTCTCCTGCTATCAAGATTGCTTCCTAAGTACAAAAAATATTTTGTGTTCTGTTTATCTGTCTTTGATCTATTCATATGTCTATAGTGATAAATTCCTCTTAAAATACATGCATCATAGCCTGCTTTTAAAATAAAAAATACAACTAATAAGGGGATGCTTATGGTGATCACCTACCTGAGGACGTATAACTTTCACTATGTTTTTAAGTGCAGTGTCTGGTGATGGAGGAGAGCAGTCAGGTGTTGGGCCTGTAGAGCTGTTTCTATGGTTACCAGATCCTGGTGCGGTAATTGCTACCTGAGGTGCATTATCTGTGAATAAAAATAACATTTATGTGAACTTACAAATACTTCATACATTTTAAAATAAAAAATTATTGTGAAAACAGAATGCTACTCAGAACACTATTTCAACTTACAAAACCTATTGTAATTTAAATGTATTTGGTAAGGAATATATTCCATACCTACACTTATTTTATCAGCTCATGCATTCATTCTACATTAAGGCAGGATATAGCACTCTCTTAATACCTAAATGAAATAAGGCACAAACCAAACACAAATATTTTACTTTTGTTACCCTGAATTACCAATTGTGAATCCAGGTACTATCACTATAACAGGGGTGACTTAAAAGGAAGCTTTCTAATGCAACTCCTATCTCATCTCAGAAAATCCTAACGCATACAACCCAGTACAAGTTATATAAACACATACTCAACTTAGAGCACGCTAATAGCCATCAGTGACAACTTTCCTGGACACTTTCCTGTCCACTTTCCTGGACACTTTTTCCTGGACACCGTAACGGATCGGTGAGGATTAATTGCAGAAAAATGTACTCAGCTCCTCTGATGATATTTCCATCCTCCATAGAGCTGTGCACTACAGTACCTACGTTTCTAGCAGTATCTCAGCTAGATAACCTACAGCTGGCTTAAAAATGTCTACATACCTGCAGGTACATGGGAAACTGCTGTTTGGACATATTTTGTGATGCTGTTACCATTTTATGGCACTGTGAAGGACCATTAAAGGGACTTAAAGTATCATTCTTACCTTTTCTAAATGTTCTTAATTCTGTTTGAACAATGTAAAGTAAAGGTAGTGAAAATCAGGTCAGAGGATAGAGAGGACTATGAAATAAGGCATAGCTTCCCAGCTGTGATGGTAACCAAGCACCAGAATGACTTAGCAGGAGGCCAAAAGCTCCACATTACTTCATGCCTTTAGAACTGTATTATTAAATAAATGCTTTAGTTCAGATTCTGGGGAAAATGCCATTGCCTGTGCATGGTCATGGTGGTCTTTATGGTGTCCGTGAATTTACAGAGTACCTTTCTTTGTGGGTCACAAAGACACGTGCTCCATGTTCCTAAATGTGCTATAACACCTGCAGCTCTGCATTAAGACAATGATTACATTCAAATCTCATGTCTGTGGGCCTCAACTGACAGCCTGCAGAGTTCATAGAAGCCTATTTATTTGCAACTGAGGTGGATCTCCAATACGTACTTTCACTCTGGGCAAATCCACTCCAAAAAAACCCAAACTCCAAATAAACAAAAGCAGCTCCAGTGCTGTAAGCTAGAGAATTTTTGCCTAATCAACCTCTGCAGGAACACACATAATCTCCTCCATCTGCACAAGTCACAAATGCCTCTGTGAAACCAATGACTGAAGCTGCTCCCTCTCAGTCCTACTGACCTGAAAGAATTCTTGGAAGTATAACAGATATTTCAAAGGGAAGGAAATACCCAGTTACATTAACGTAGCTAACAAAGGATAAAGAGTAACAGTTGCAAAAATGTAAACTTTACGGCCTTTCCAACTTACAGATAGTTTCATAGCATGCATGATTCTAAGAAATACTCTCCGTAGAAACACTACATATCTGAATGAGGTCTTAAGGATTCTGGCCAAATACAGACGAACAAACTGTTCTTCTAAAGGAAATACCAGGCTGGAATGTTTCAGCAATACTGTTACACTTAATGAAAGTGTAAATGACAGTTCAGGTGGGAGTCTGGCAGGCATCCAAAATGGAGACATCCTGTACATAACCTCCGGTGTTACCTGAGGTCTGACAGAGTGAACACTCCCTGTCACAGACACAGACAATTCCAACTTTGTTGAAAAGCATCTGCATCAAAACTGCCAGTCCTTTAGGTATGCAGTCTTAAGACATAGAAGGGCTCTTCCTGAATCATTGCAAGCGTGCAAAGCAATCTTGGATCTGAATTAATTTCATTCAGAAAGTAATACATATGTGTCAACAAGATGAATCAAACAAATTTTTATACAGCCTTAGACAGGAACTTAAGGTGAATCCTCATAATAACATCCCTAACATGGAAGAACTTGGATGGCATTCCAGAAAGCCTTAAGTCTCTCTTATGCTTTCCTGTCTGGCCTGGCATCTAACTGGAAAACTGTTTATGTGCAGAAAGTGAATGAGTATCCTGTGATTTGAAAGCCTAGCCCCCTTCTCTTGACAAGAAGACACCCCACCAAGGCCTTGCTATAGTCTTTGGAAATCTCATAGTGAGGATGAAGACTAAATATGAGTGTTAGGAGCATCTTAATTGAGCTGAAAGTCTTATCCTCTTTTGCTCCAGAATATGAAACATCATCTTCTTTCAGTCTACGGACAGACTCATCAATAGATAACTATCAATGAGCCTCCCTGACTGAGGAATCAGAGACTCGCTTTGAGAGAGCCCTGCACTGTGTATGGAGATACCAAACAAGGGACTATACTGCTGCCAAGACATGTGGTAATACAGGCACCATCAAGGAAGCTAAGAAATAACTTCCAGAGTGAGAAATGTTCCCCGTGAGTCTAGTTAAGTGTACTTAGTGCACTTATTTACTTACTGGAGTGAGAAATAAACAGAACGATTGTCTCTGACAAACAGCTAAACCTATAAAGAACACAAACTCCCTGGTACTTCAGCAGTCCCTCAGTTTCTGTCACTGTTCCTTTGCTGTGAAGCCTGTGTGACTGCTTAAGCACGTAAAAGCCTTGCAAGTGAAATCAGGAAGTCTTGCAGATGCGGAAGTATCTCAAAGATGCATCACTCAAAGGAGAGATAGTTAGAAATACAGATTGGTGCTGATGGTAATGAACAGTTTTCTGCCCACCATTTCATTCTGCTTCAAGCCCTTGATGATAGTCACCTCAGCTTAGTTTACTCACACTTTAAATATTCAGAAGATGTTTATAGAGGGGTCAAGTTGTATGAGCAAGATTTTGGTCTTTCCACAGGAAAGACCACAGCTTCTTGTTGACCCTGTTCAATGATAGGTCACTGAAGACTAGGTCTTGCCCTTAGATACAGTCCCACCTGAGAAGCATCGAACTGACTGGAAGTGAAATTCTTGGAATGAAAATTTATTGGAAGATGTTGAGGAGAGGCAGGGCTGTTATATGCCCCACTAGACAGGGCTGAGAAAAACTTCTCTAGCTACAGTGTATGCATACAACAATAACGAATTCAGGACCATACATAACATGCAGCAATCTCAAAAAAGAGTAGTTAGTCTTTCCTTCCAAGCAAACTAAAATGATAATACAAAAAAGGATCATGCTATTAAAATCTAAAAATAAAGCTTTGCAAAAAAAAAAAATCAAACCCAATGTTTTTCTTTTAAATAAACATCCCAGAAAAAATCCAACTGCTCAGTATTTCATGCCTTCACTCCTTTCTCAAGGGAATGAAGTGTCTGACATGTAATGGTTTCTTGTAAACAATTTCTTTATTGTGGACAGCTGTTTATTTTCACAGTAGGATCTTCCCATTAGGCAACCAATAATGATTTACCACCTGGGTCTGCTCCATCAGAGAGAGAATATCACCATCAAATTAGTTCCTGCAACCAATTTGGGTGACTTCTCTGTTTATGTATACAGTACTCATAGTTTCATTAAGAATAGATTTGAATATATTTTCTTTTGTAATTAAATGATACAATAATTATGTTTTCATTTTCTTTTCTCTGGTAACAAAACTAAAGCAAACATTTTTTTTTTCCCTTTAGGTAACCATAATAGTAATACTGTAAATTTCAGTGGAACATTTCATGGCAAAAAGAACTTGGAAACTTGAGAACCTACCAAATTTACCTAGGAAAGATTACCTCTCGTGCTGAGTTTCTGATAGGTGCTATAGATGGGGCCAACAGGGAAGTATTTATGGCTGTCATTCTCTCCTAGTTCCTGGATCAAGTTGCAATAAGCTAAGAGATGTTTCTGTACAAGTCAGACAACATCAGGCTCCAGGGATCATCTGGCAGCTAAAAATTACTGAACTGCAGCATGCTCTAACAATATTCCTTCCTGTCTCCATCATATGTGAGAAACTGTCACAAGGATTATGTAATTGGAGCTTATTCTGATTTTTAAAAATGGTTACTGAGGACTTTCCATCCTCCATTTCCTTTGTTTCAGGGCAAAGGAAATAGAATAGGATAGGATAAAAAAAATATACTATGTTATGTTTTTTATGTCCAGAATAACCAAAATATTTTTTAAAAAGGTTAGATAAACTTGGGTCTTGGATTAACTGGACTCATCTAGTATGGACTATAAAAATAGCTATGCTGATTTACATCCTGGCAAATCTTACTAATCTGCTTTGTTTGTTGGTTGATTGATTGGCTCAGCATACAAGGTTTTAAAGGACAGAAAGTGTTACAATGCCATTGTGATCACATTTACCACTAACCATCTCATGGACATATGAAAAAAGATGGTAATTCTTAAATTTCTCACAGGATTAGACAGGTTTCCACATCTCAATCTTAATTCCCAAATTTTAATACCTCTTAAAATTCTACTTGCTACTTTTCCCAATTTTTTAAATAGAAGCAGACAGTATTTACAGCAATGGTCACACTAGTGCTTCATACAACTTGCCTGTGCATATTAGTCTTTTCCTTATGCATCAAAAGACTAATTACAACTGATGACATCATTGCTTGGAAGTTGAAGGTTAGGTTGTTCCTACCACCATTTTAAAAAATCTTTTTACTCTCAAGCCACACTAGCATTATTTAAATTAGAGCTACACCCTTTGATTATAGACAGGTAGCTTTATTTCAATTACACTAAAACCTATTAATATTGAATCAACTCCACCAAATCCAGAAATCCAGATTAGCTTTTTACTGGTCTATTCCAGTTGTTCCATATTTCACCAACAGTTATTTTATATATTCTTACAGGAAAACAATAAAAAGAAATTGAATAGCATTGAATAAGAACTAATTCACATAATAGGGGTTTTTTTTTAATTTATGAATTTAAGAGTTTTTAAGTCATTTCATATGGGAATTTTTTTTTTTTTACAGCACCTTTTTATGAGAACACTAAGGGAGGAAGGAAGCAGAAAGACAAAAACCTCACAAAATCTATTTTTCACCACACTGTCGTATATAACACAATTGCAAAAAAAGAGATGCTTTTTGAGCATAGTGTTGTTTTATCTATTATCCAGTTCAATGTTATTGAAGCCTAACTAATATGAGGCTACAGTTATATTGTTCATAAAAATGTTTAACTATGAATGTACACTAACCTCATGTCTCACAGAAAAGATATTATATAAGAATTAAGATCATAACCAATCCTTTCAAAGGAAGAAAAGATGGTCTTCTATCACTGACATTAAAAGTATTCAGTGATTCACTCACAATGCAGTCTTTCAGTACAAAAAGAATTTCTGAATAAAATGAAAATTACATTATGTAATGTGTTGTATATGTCTATCTAATAAGACTGATTTTTGGAACCAAAATTCAGGGCCTAAAGTTAAACTTCTGTATTCATATGCTTGTAACTAAATTGCTTTCCAAAGAAATGGCATTAATTTGTTCTGAAAGTCTTGAGCAATTCAGAAACTGATCCTCAGACTTGCAAGGTAGGATTTCTTGAAATACAGCTACATTTCAGTAAGCATGCTAAACTCCTCTTTAAGTCAATGAAAACGAGTTAAAACAGTATTAATTAGAATTTAGAATATATTCTATATTTAGATATATTATACTGAAGAATGGTTAGAGGAACAAGCCCTAAACTTCATTGATTATACTAAGATATGCATTAGTTTTAAAGAAAGTCTAGATAGCTAGCTCAGACACTTCTATTGTAGACAAATAGGGCAAGATTCAACTGCCAAAGCACGGTTAACTCATGCCATCTCAGTGGTCCAAGGCTACAGTAAGCTTTTTTCTGAAGTTTACAGGATAACAGGAGGTCAACAAAAGACAGTAATGCCAGGAGCTCCTATTCATGGATATGGTGATTGCTTTACACTTTTAAGGATCATTCAGATTTGAGTCTGGAGAGAGCAAAATGAAAGTGAATATTGTCTTCCTTTAGCATATTGTAAGAGCAAACTATGGTGTTCTTTTACTGCTATCGTCTACTAAGATGTCAGACAAAAACATAAAAATGTTAACTGTTTAACTGAAACTACAAAACAAATTATTCACTGGGAACTTTGCCTTTTACTGTGCTGCATGACATCAATAGTCAGTTAGTGGATGATTGTCTTCTTTCATATGGTACGCTGTATAGAGAAAAATGCCTTTATGGATAGTAATAGACCATATCACTGCAGTTCAAGAAGTGTTTCATCAACATTTTCATCCCACTATCCATGTACTGTGAGGACAAACTGCTCACTGGAACTTCTCTAATAGATAATTTTTCTCATACCGTACTCAAAGAAAGAGCACTATATATTTATAATGGCACAATATTAACTATTGGGCAGATACCAAGTATACCAACCAGAACACTTCCTACCACATCTCAGCAAACGAAATATCAAAAGCCAAAAGTCAGCCCATATTCCAGAAATATAGTTATAATTAGATTTCACCTCAGAAATAAATCTTCACAATGCAACACACAGTTAATCTGTAGTTTTCCACTTTCATTACAGAAACATGCTAGCATCCTTTTCAAAATCTAGAGTTATGTCTATATTAGCTATTACATCAGTTATTTCTACAATTTAGTGTAATGGCAATGGATCAGCAGATCAATGCAGTTGATCCTCATGACGATCCATTTAGAATATATGTGGGTTTGAATTTTTAGGACTATACAGCATCTTCTCTATTCTACCAAATACCCCCACAATACATGTACCTCACAGCTTCCAGAAGGACCCCGTATTTTTGGTGCCCACCTGAAATGGAGCTTCATATCAAAAAGGAGTCTGTTTTATGTGCTCCAAAACCAGCCTGTGACTGAAGCAATGAATAGTAACTGGGAACTATGATTTATTTCAAATTCACATCCAGTGCTCTGAACCAAAATGCAAATGTATACTGAGCCTGTTTTATTTCCACATTCCAATTATTTGTGGAGTCACTTAAATAATATATGCTCAGATTTACAGTTTGCTATAAGAATGGAATAAATATATATTTAACTTTAGAGGTGTGGACCAGTAATAATCTAGAACTAGATTATATGCTATACATCTAATAGTGTGTGTATATATATATATATATATACACACTAAATTCTAAAACCTCTCAAAAATATAATGCTAGACATGAACAAAATACTTAAAGCCTAATCATTATGACCTTGTACAGCTTTATACTATAACCTCAGGGCCTGGATAGATCTGTATGCTGCAACTCCAGGAGAAAGAAGAAGGGTGGAAAATGAATATGCACATATATACATATGCATAAATATATATAGATACACCTGCATACATATATAGGCAACAACTTCAAAGGCACTCTATTACTAGTAAATAACTTCCTTTTATTCCTCAAGCTCTGCTCAGTGTGAAAGATTTAATGCAAAGTTTCAAACTACTTGAAGGTAGGCCAAAACCCTGCATCTGTTTTGGACACCCCAGCATCAGGATAATGCAAAAATGTGAATAAAGCTCCAGATGGCTTGGTGTTGTCTGGGATCAAAATGCTTTTTAGTGTGGTATCAAGACAGACCTAAGTTTGGTCAGTTATAGCAGACTCAATTTGTGAGACTATTAGAAAACTACTACAGAAACACTTATTCAGTCTGGCAATTTCTATAGTTTTGGATCTGTCTTTAGAAAAAAATGTTGGAATGCCTTTGTCTGTACATGTTATACATCCTCTTAACATCAAGGAGGCATCCATGTGTTACATGGAGGCACAAAGCTCTGAAAAGAACATGGCAATGCTAATCATCTGTCTCGGACAGAAATCAATCATAACCACAACAAAAATCTTGGAAGAGTACAAAAGGAGATAATATGGAAATAGTACTGTTTCTGGAGGATCAGTCACCAGTGACTGAGTTTACATACATCTCCTCGCAGAAGTCACAGCCACCAGAAGGGCTAGTTTCACTGACTGGCTAAGAAATGAACAGGTTAATGTAGGTCCCATCATGGATGGTACCATAAGGATTAGATTGTAGTGCTCTTCAGTAATGGGGTTATGATCATCTTGTCCTTTAGAAAGCTTCATAACTGGAATGAAAGAAGACTTGCCACTTATAACCACACTGGAGTGACAGATAAACCAGTATTTTCTGATTCCAGAGATAATCAGAGATATGGAAGTTTTATGAGAGATATGCTGATATCCTCGCACCGAGGAGAAGACCAAGAAACTTGCCCAGATTATGCCTCAGGGAATCTTTCACACTGTTGCTTAGCTTTTTCTAAAAGTGAGAGAGAGACCCAGGCCCACATGAAGAATCATCTGAATCCTATTCCTTATGGTAAAGAGAATTTGGGCACAGTGATCTTCCTGAAGCTTACAGAGGGCTTGTTAAAACACAATTAACCCTTTCTAAGGCAGAGCAAGGAGAATCACCCCATTACACTAAAACACCCACAGACAGATTTCAGTGCAAGTCTTAAAACAATATATCTGAACATTTTGTATGGAAACAGCACTACTTGGGCTCAGTTCATTCATCATGGGTGAATCTAGGCTGCTGGATTCCACCAGCAGTAAATTTACAAGGCAGGAGCCCAAGCCAACAGGTAGGAAGAAACTAACAAAGACCCAAAACTGAGCAGAGTAGGTCACAAAATAGGAGGAATTGCCCTGATTTGATACAGAGCTGCCATGTATAAGATTTCTTGGATAGCATGTGTGATAAAAACGTAATGCCTCCTGTAAGCGGTGGACCCATTGCAAAGATTCACAGCAACTGCATACAGTAAATTAAGCCAGGCTGCAATTCATACAGAAATCCAGGAAAAAAAATAGAAAAATCTCCTATTTTGTTCATGTTTGTTATATAGTAGCCCAAATTGAGTGACTAGGCAATTTTCCATAGTATAGTATTCAGCTTTAAAATTGTTTTAACTTGACTAAATCCCCAAAGCAAATCTTCTCTCCTACATGACTATTCAACATGGCATAAATCTAGGAACTATGGATAAGGGCAATCATGTATTTCAGGATTTCAGGGAACAAACATTACAAGAGACATTTCAAAAGAGCAGATGGAATACTGAATAATAGAATCAGTAGGTAGCTACACTGGATACATAGAGAGAACGGTTGGACTAAACTGTTTGAATTTCCTCTTTTGAATTTGTTTAGTTTCCCACACACTTAAACCTGAACAACCATTGCTCTGAGTAGGATTGTAAATATATATCTGCAACTGTCTTGTTGAAAGCATTTGAAGCTATAACTGGCCCAGTCTTGGATGTGGCAGCTATTTCAGGATTGTGTTTGGGATTAATTACCAGTGAAGTGCATTCCAGTGGCAGCAGGGGGTCTGCTTAGTTGTTTCTGCATCATCCACGAGAGTTGGGTATGACTATTATCAACTTTTTATTTCCTCTAATCACCCACCTGCACAAATAGACTTTGGAACTGCTTCAAGCTTGCATAACCCTTGTAATACCAGGCAACTGTCTGGAAAAACATCTCTCATTAAGTACTAATGAGAGATGATGGGTGATTTCCACCATTTCCTGAGTAACCTTTTGAGACTGCCTCTGCAAGCTGTTGATATCTAATTGAGCATTCAAAAACAATGCTACACAGTTGCCATATACTTTTTTTTTTGTGAAATGGGTTTTTTGTTGGCTTTTCCATGTTTAAAAGGTTTGTAGTGAAATGACTGCACTTGCCTATGACAGATATTTCACAGATTTCTACATTTGCCTTGTCTCAGCATGTAGTCATCATGTTTCTAGAAGTTCAATGAAAAGCACAGGGTGTAGTTACAAGTGCCAAAATATTTTTGTTTATTTCAGTCATTCACTAAAAACTTGAATACCTTGTAAAAAACTGGAATAGTCTTGTAAAAAAAAATCTTCCATAAAAGAAGGATACATGTTAGGGATGTCCATGTTTATTTTTAAATTTAACTCATCAGTGAGAGGACACTGAATGCTATCGTATGCATGCCTTAGTATTTCACAAGGCTTCTCCTATAATCCAAAGAGAATAACCAAACTGTGCTGTGCAGAGAAAGTATTCTACTATTGCAAATGCAATAGATGATTAGCGAATTAAGCTACATTTTCAAATTATCTCAAAATATAAACCTCAAAAGGTGATGAGAGTAAGTGCTCTCAAATCATTTAAATAATACTGATGATAGCCATACTCCCCAGGGATCAAGCTCAGTTAAGAAATAATTTAAGCAGTCTTGAACATAAACCTTCCAGTATGTATCTATCTTTAGTTGCAATGAAATGCAATTTATGGACAAAACTCTATTTGCATGAGGTTCAGTTCTTCTGAAGTATCAATTAGTTAATAAAGCTCTTTATCAGAACACTGAAGTAAAAAAGCTAACCAAAATATTTTAAAGCCAAAGAGATAGAAACGATGTTTTAAAATGTTTCAATATCCAGTTATTCTTATTTAAAGTATCTAAACTTTCGAGCGACTTCAGAGAGCTCAACTCTCACTCTGAAAATCTACATTTTTATATTTAATATATATTTACATGGAAAAAGGTATTTTGTTCCAAACTCAAAATGTATATTGTATCCAGTGTAACAGTATATTCATTAAGCATAAAGAATTTCTCCAGCAGATAGTGTGCACTACTAATACACAGTCAGAATCCAGGGAATCTTAAAAGTCTTTGCTGTTCATTTTGAAAGCAATATGGAAACATCTGTACCAGAATGGACCAGCTATCTAGTCCAATATATTGCCCTGATAATGTCCAAATGATTTGAGAAAGATAAAGGAAATACTGTGGATAATTTTGGAATAACACAATCCAGTTTCCAACCATTAACAGCTATTTGTGGCACTACACCATTAGAGTTTTTAGTAACTAAGAAAACTCAAACACTTGTTTGTATTTTTTAATTTCCAAATTATCTTTTTTATAATTAACGTGCCAACACAAATTTGCCGTATATTACTTTTACGTATTTTTACTTATATTTAGCATTTTCTTCTGAAAAATACTCAAATTCTACTCTTTCTACTAATTTATTTTCTATCTGCTGCAATTTAGATGAAATTATATGTTATAACAGTATTATATATTTACGCATTATTAAGCTTACCTTCTGACTGACAAAGCAGGATTTACATAACTTCTGCTCTGAGTGTTTAGAATCTTTTGTGCACTCCAGCATATTTAATTTAGTTACTGTCACAGTGTACAATTTGCCTCAATGGTTTTCTTGTTTTGGTTTTAGGTTCTCTAAGATTCACAAGCTAGCTTTGCAGATTTCTTAAAATTCTTCTTATTAAGTGTTCCCACTAATGCAACCTACATTTCTTATAGAGACCACGGACAGAGAGTTTGGATAGATCTTTGGAATTTTTGAGAGCTGCAGTTGACTATATAAAGGAATGATAAAGACAGCACAAAACTACATATATTGAAGAGGTATGCTATTTCTATTTGCTGTTGATACCAGATGAATAAATCACAATTTCTAGACCATGCAGCTTTGGCCTGTTTGTTTGACATAGAGCCAAAACAGTATACTCAGACAAGAAGGAATATTCCAACACAGTGGGTCAGAAATGAAGTAGCTGATCCCATCCAAAGGAGGGACCATAATTAAGTGAAAGTATGCTTTTTTTGCCAAGTTTTATGGAGAAAAATATGGCTTAAAACTATTCGACATTCCTTAACTTCAAATCTTAAACTACACCAAAGAATTACAATTAAATTATGCTGGAATACAGGTAAATATTTAGCCAAAACAAAAGGCAGGATTCACAGAATTCCTGTCACTCTTACTGCCAGAACTCCTAACCACCAACTTCGTACTGCAAATGTCCTTATTCCATTAGAATATGAGTCACAAATTCATTCCACATTGTGTTTATCAGGCTGATATCTAGCAGTTGGACAAGCAATTTATGAAATGTATTGCTTTTTGTTTGCAATGGCTTCACAAGGCATTTAACACTTTTGTTAAATTTATCAAAGGCAAATCCTTGTTTAAGTTATTCCAGGTTAGATGAGAAAAACTCTGAAACACAATCTATATAATTGATCAGAAAAAAAGTATTTTTTGCAAATTTTACTTACACAATATTCACAGAAACTTTTGATATTTTTTCATTATAATGTACGACAGAAATAGATGTCAAAATAATGGAAATGCTCTCAGAGAAAAATTTAGTGTCGATCCCAGCACTGCTGGTAAGAAACTAGTTTTAATTGTACTATATTATTTAAGTATCTTCCAGCAGGGAGGGAATGATATCCGAAAGAAAAAGGACATGGAGTGAACAGCTGGAGCGAGAGTGGAAAGAATATTTTTACTAATAGCTGTTTTAATATCCTCATCCAGAACAGATACTACCGCATACAATGATATATTGTATTATAGAAAGAATAATACACCCTGCCCTGGCGCAAAAAATACGAAATGGTCCTTCTGAAGACTCTTCCTGCTTTCTGAAAACAATAAAGCAACTGAGTGTGAAAATATTTTTTCATACGGGTTCTTCCAAATCTGCCATATTTGAAGGCATATCAGAAAAAAAGGAAAAGACTAGTTTGATATCCTGTTGCAGTAGAAAATTATTATATCATTAGCTGCTAGTAAAGATATGCTACATCTATATGTTTGTGGATTGGCAATACAAACCCATTACCATCCTATTTTGATATACAGCAAAATCCTACATCTCTTGCACACTTCAAATTTCCTTTTGAGGTGGCACAAAAATGAAAATGGTATAAAAACAAAAATTAAATATCTGTAAAGTAATAGAAGGAAACTTTTTGGCAGCAAGCTACATACTGCCATCAGGACTAGCAGATGCAGAAAGGGAGACAGAAGCAGAGAAAATGGAAGTAAATGAGTGTTTTTTATTTAACTTAAAATAGAACAGGAGGGAAAATCTTTTTTTTTTTACAGAATGCAACACTGATTACCTTCACTAGGAATCAATGTTTTTCTATTTTTTAATCATCTCTGACACTGAATAAAACAAATAAATCTGTTCATTATGTACAAAAATGGTTTATTTTAGTAATTGCTTAATATTTTCACAAATATTTTGATTTTAACAAAATTAAGCAAGCTATGCCAAGATTTCCGCTTTCCAAATGTACTAAAGTTAGTAGAAAAGTTTATTTAAAAACCTCATAAAACATATCATATTCTCTTGAAAAAGTGGGTTCCCAGCAGAACAGAATTAAAAGTATTGAAATGTTAAATACAGAAACTTAAATTTTTCACAAAAGGACCACATTTAAGTTGTTACTGGAGAAGTAAAGACAGTAGAAATATGGTATGAGTTTTTATTCTAAAAGATTGTATTTCAGATCTGATTGAGGTCAATGCTGAAATAAAATTATTAGTATGTATATTCACTTGATTGTATGATATAAGCTAAAAAACTTTTTCAGTTTGTTTGGCGGTGGGTAGAGGGAGAAGTTATTGCTATGCTAGGTCTACTAGAACTGTAGAAAAGAGAGCAAGGTTACTAATTGCATTCATATCAAAGCCAGTGACTCTTCACTACAATATTTTAAAAAGTAACTGTGTGGCAGCAGATGATCCCTACAGAGAAGAAATGACACAAAACAGGGAGGGGGGAGCAGGCAGAGCTATGATCCAGAGACCTCAGTATCTGCTAGCGGAGCCACCAAACCAACGTATGAATGCAGTGTATTGCTGGTTGTGCTGGTTTTAGCTTGGATAGAGTTAATTTTCTTTACAGTAGCTAGTATGGGGCTATGTTTTGGATTTGTGCTGAAAACAGTGTTGATAACACAGGGATGTTTTAGTTGTTGCTAAGTAATGTTTGCACTAGTCCAGGACTTTCAGCTTCCCATGCTCTGCCAGGTGCACAAGAAGTTGGGAGGGGGCACAGCCAGGATAGTTGATCCAAACTGGCCAAAGGGCTATTCCATACCATAGGATGTCGTGCTCAGCATATAAAGCTGGGGAAGAAGAAGGAAGGGGGGACATTCGGGGTGATGGCGTTTGTCTTCCCAAGTAACCGTTACCCATGATGGAGCCCTGCTTTCCTGGAGATGGCTGAACACCTGCCTGCCCATGGGAAGCAGTGAATGAATTCCTTGTTTTGCTTTGCTTGCGTGCGCAGCTTTCGCTTTACCTATTAAACTGTCTATCTCAACCCACGAGTTTTCTCACTTTTACTCTTCTGATTCTCTTCCCCATCCCACTGTGAGGGGAGTGAGCAAGCGGCTGTGTGGTGCTTAGTTGCCAGCTGGGGTTAAACCACGACACTGGTCGTGAATCTTTTGACAAATTATTTTTGCCATATAAAAAATGATTAATCCAAACTGATTTTCTTGGGGAAATGTATCATTTTCAGGATATTTTCATCAGAAATAATTCTCGGAGCAGGGTGGAATTCTTTTGCAAGAAAGACTAATGGGGAAAAAATAGACAAAGACTGCAGGGCAGGTATCCCACAGACCTGATTTTTTGATCATTCAGTTCATGGGTCCTCCTGGAGCTCAACCCTATTCTGACAGAGCAGGGCAGGGATTGAGTTCCTATATCTTGGTCTGACGTGGAAATGGGATGCAGATAAGATGTGAAATGTGGGCCCAACACTGAATAGCATTCTCACGTCCTGTGATACAGATATAGTCACTCACATTATAGCCTGGTACTTAGGGTTCTCAGCTTGATCTCCCACATCCCAGATAAGTGCCCTGATATGGGACATAGAAGTAGCAGGGATTGCCCAAGTCATCAAATCTAATACCTAAATTGAAGGCAATCACATAATAATAACTGTGCTACAAGGCACCTGTAGACTACACATCTATTCACCATCTACAGCAAGTCACAAAACGCTCCCTAATAAACTATTAAACTTGCAACCTTTAATACAAAATAACAAAAAAAGCCTGAAAAGCTACACAAGGAGCAGGAGAGTCAGGAGCGTTGTTAATGTCATAACTTTCTGCAACAGCTGCGAATGTCTAGATCATCCTAAGATATGTATATTGCAGTGTATAATGATTAATCATTCAGAGTTGAGCAGCTTTATCATCTGAAATTGAGAGACCAAACAGTGGAGATATTCATCTTCCACAAAAGACAGCTGAGTTCTTTGTGTGATTCAAGACGTATCTATATTACATTTCCTGTTACATCTACAGTGTTTCTGAAAACCAGTTTAGCTTTTTTTATAGTATTTGAACTTCATTGCATTCTAGACATAAGTCAAGTGAAGCACTAACTCTTGAGCACTGGATATCTCAAATTTTAGGACTCAGTTTCATCTTAACGCAAAACAGGACAATATGCAAAGTCTTCAGTATAACAGAATAAAAAGTGTGAAGTCAAGACAACTGGTTCCTCCCAACTTCTAATATGGAGTAAGATTCAACCTGAAAAGCTTTGTAGAAAATTCAGTTTAAGGTTTGTAGAAAATTCACAGGTGCACCACGACACATGTAAAATCAGCTAAATGCCTACTGAAGATCTCCATGCAGTGCTATACCTATTACACAAGCTTATATTCCTCTAGAATATACCAGATGCATGCAAAATGTAAACAAATTAATGGTAAGATGAAGTTTTACTATTACCGCTAATATTAGCAATTTGATGGGTTTTACAGCAATACTATTCCTCATATATCTATTAAATTATTGCCACGTATAAAAGGTACTATCGCTTACATCTGCTCAATTATAAAACAATCTCAGGAGCATTTTGAAGCATAGGATTACTTACTAGACTACATCCTACAACATGGAATATGTGGTATATGGTCTATGTATATTTCATCCCTGACTCATAAAAGTACTTGCAAAGGATGATGCAACTAATAGTCATTTCACAAAGAAAAACTCAAATCCTGCTAAATACTATTTGCATATGGGCTTTAAAATGCAAAATACATCAAAATAATTATGTTCCTTTGAATTATTGTCTTGATTTGAAAAAGGGGTTTTGTCTGACAGCATGCAGTCAAGTGTATAATGAGATCATTCTAGATGGTAATCACACCGGGATGGATGAAACTGAGTGTTGGTCAGAATGCATGCACTTTGATGAGCACTCATTTGCAAAATTTGCCCAAAACACCCATGAAAGCTAATTTTTTTCAACTGTACTTTAATGAATAATAATAAAAAGTAATGAATCATCAGAAAATGTTTAACATATGTCAAGCAGCAGCCTTTTTCTCTCACTTTGCAGAGAAAATGTAAGCTAGTCCTTTGGAAAGTGGAATGACTTTAACAACATAAACATATTTACCGGAATATACTGTATGGGTAGAGACCTGCATGTATTTTGATAATGAACTGGTCATGTGGTATCAGTCATTCCCATGTGCTTTAACTTCAGAAATGACAGAGTATTTTTAAGGATAACATTTCATTGTTAAGGATGTTATCAGAGATGTTATCCAGAGGAGCATATGATGGGGAGTAATTATCTTAATTATATACTAAAAACCTCTTAGGGGGATGATACGGTTGTAAAGGAAAATACATTAGAGCTGTGATATGTAAGAATTGATGTGGCTTGTGCAACCTCAATTCAGCCTTCTGTGCATATGCATTCTGAAGAAGTCTTTAATGATGATTATAATGCTGTTTCTCCACAAGACCTCCGCTGCATCAAGGACATAAAGGAGGGAGGGGGGGAATGGACAATGGAACAAACCAAATTATGGCACATTAATCTAGAAATGTGGCAGGAGAAATAATTATAAAACAATAGAGATGTGAAATATTTTCCCTAAATATCAAACAGAAACTCAGATGAAAATACGCTCAATGAAAATATCCAAAGGGAATGTTAAATGAGAGTTACTAAAGCTAGAAATTCTTAATCAACAGATCCATCTAATTTGTATCCAAGAGTTTAAAAAGATCTGGTAAGATGTTATCTCAACAAATGGTGCTGTTTCTTAATAGCACTTGGAATATTGATAAGATTTGAAAAGACTAAAAGGAAGCTAATGGAGGAACCTTAGTAGTTATAGGCTTTCAGCCTGACATCAGGAATAATGGAATAGCTGACATGGATCACAATTAATAATAAATGAAAGGGGCATAGGTCATGCAAATTAGCATTGCTTCAGAGAAACAGGATCTTACTTATAAGTTAACCTGTTTTTTAAATGAAATTATAAGTTTGTTTAACACAAGTAGAGTTAATTTGACATTCACTTTTATAATACATTTGGGTTATTGAAATTTATTAAAGTGGTCTATGTTTGCAACTGAGGTAATTTTAAAAAGTTAATAATGAATGGTTCCAGATGTATGTTCATAAGAAGTATCCACTGTATATATCACTCCCTTGGTCTTTACAGACTACCCAAATTAATTAAAAAAGGTAACAGTTTTACCCACTTTTATACTACAAATAGCATTGGGGGTGAGAGGAGGGTCAAAAAGCCTGTATAAACCTCATTTCTCTTAATGCTCTTTGTTGGGATTCTGAAAGCTGCCAGCTCAATGGGCAAGATTCAGTCAAGAAACTATGACACAAGAAACAGCGATCACTGAATGCTTCTCAGTTTGTGATACTGATGTTACATTTTTGCTTTGCTGGATAAATTCTGCTTTTGTCAAAAGGCAAGAAGTGAAATTAAACAAAAAAGCAGGACTTTTTGTATTCCCAACAGAGCAAAGAATCAATTTTTAACATAGTGCTTTGCAGTTAGAGTCTGCCACTCAAGTGATGGCAAAATTGGAGGATTTCAATTTTCTAGTTATTGTTTAATACGAGAATTTTATGATAACAGAAGTTTGTCCAAATACAAAATTGCTCTGTTTAAAATATAGAATAACTAAGGGAACAGTTGTGTTAGGGGAACCTATGGCTTTATCTCACACTGTCCAGGACTGCTTAGAGTGGAAGCAGATGGTGGATGAACTATTATTGAAATCTTTTATCATTCATCTTCTCTCATTGATTCATTTGTTCTGTTAATGCATTTGTAATTTGAGTCACACCCTAATGAAAATGGCGCTTATTTTGCATCACAGGAGTTAAATTTTATTTTTCATCTCCCTTTGTAACTTCTATCAAGAAAGCTGATTCCCACATTGTACAAGAAATCGAAACAATAAAGAGTTGACGTGTTTTCTTCTTGAAACATTAGATACGGCATATATGCACTGTTGGTATAACTCTACTGACAGCAGGCTACAGCCATATCAAGAAAGAATATGGCACGGGACCTGTATACATAAAGTGTACATGGATCACCTGGATCTGTTTCTTAGGTGATATCAGAGACCTGTCTTACCTGAACTACCTAGGAACGAACTTCACTGTAGAAAGAATTTTCAGGCTGTCTCACCCACCTCCTGAAACCTACCCAAAGATAATTAAAATGGGTTATAGCTTTCACATGCTGTCAGAATGTGATTTTAGGGAGGTAGCTAACTGGGCAGAAATCAGAGATGCACACCACACTGACTCATCTACAGCCACTTCCAACTATAACAGCTTTATAATACCTTAAGAGGTATCCTCTCCTGATTTCAGATGAAATCAGAAGAAAAGGGAAATATTCTCAGACAGTACCTCATTTTTCATCTTATACTACAAGACCTGATCTCATATCAATACTTAATTGACTAATTTCTAATTTTAATAATTTTAAAGAACCTTCTTTTGGAAGAAGATATATACGGTGAAAATCTAACCCAACTGAAATCAATGGCAAAACATGCCCTAACATCAGTGAGGTTGGAATATATGCCAGCCTCTGAGATGCAGATCACTTGAAGACCTATTGGTCAAAATCAGTAGGTTAGTAATACCTGTCAACAAAATAGTAATCAACATAGGGCCAGAAACACAGGTGAACTGTGCTTCTCTAAGAAATATAGTACTAAAAAAGCTAATATAAAACATCCTAATTGTACTCCAAGAACTATGTTAACATCAGAAATACGGAAAATGGGCATGCAAATGCCATTATGACAAAACAGAACTCCCAAGCTGCCCATATTTTGGGGATTTGTACTTAGAGAAAATAAAAAGAACTATAAAATGCCAGAAAATACTTAAAAATAGAAAATAAATTATAAATTTATATAATAGGAAAAAGTATATCAGCAAACACTCTCCAGGCATAATTTTAAGAAATCTTTTCTTTTATATTTTTGAAACTTGCTTAAGACAACTACTAGCTGTATTGAAGAAAAAACAACAGAATGCATGATAGAAGAGCTATTGTATATTTTATTCTTCCATCAGCACTCCCTTAACCTTTATTAAAATGCCACGTGAAATTAAGTAATCTGAAGTGCAAACGTATGCTAGTGCATTAGACAAAATTGCTTCTGATAAGAAGTGTGCACTCTATACTGTGGCAGTAGGAATGACAAATACGAAATGTGTCATCACTGAAACTCAGTCAGAAGGTTAGTTTGGTTTACAATACACTGGGTTCTGGCAAAGATTTGTATCTTGAAGCTCTGAATGTGATCCTTACATCTTTATAAATTAACCTGTTAAAACAAGTAAATTGAGAAATTCTGTACCATAGCCAAATTCTCTCCATATGGCTCAGACACAGGTTAAAGGAAGACAAAGAAGAATAGAGAAAAAGTATGCATAGGTCTTATAACTAAGGCTGGGCATTACATTTCACTATGAATAAGTTATTGCCTGAAAAATACAGCTGAAAATTGTTTGATAATTTTTGATAATTTTTTGTCACTTTAAAGTAAATTTCTCTAAAAAGCAGGTAAATAAACAGCAAAAAAAATTTTAAGCTGGACTAAACATACCATTTAATTGAAAAAATATATCTGGTTTTTGGTTCAACCACTTCAGGTCTTCTTATAATCCTTATAGCTTCACTCTCCTCTTCTTACACAGAAAAAGGGAAGGATATTAGGGCACAGTATGCAGATAATATTATCCAGATTTCTATAGAGGACAATACCTTAAATGGATGCATACATACAGAAATAAGACAAAATAACTTGAAAATACTGTGATACAGAGTACACACTTTTGGAAGTCCTCTATGCAATGCTTTACCACCCTTTACCACCTCTAGCCACCATGACAAGGTAGTACCTATGACATGCATAAGGGCAATATGAGATTTTCAGAATCATTCAGAGGATGCCCAGAATTGCTTCTTGAAGAGCTGCTGGAGAGCTCTGACTTAGCCAAAGACAGTATGTTAGGGTTCCTCTGTCTTGATTTCAGCTGGCCATGAATACACTGAGGTTGGAAATGAGAAGCTTCTTAATCACTAGCACAGAAATCAGTGGTTCTGAAATAGACTTCTATTCAGAGTAACAGGCACAAAACCCCAACTACTTTTAAGAGGCATCTTGAGAGGTTTATTAAAGGAAATACACAAAGGCTAGAACCTAAGTTTTCTCCCTTTAAGGGGAGTACCCCCATCATGTCAGGGCACTGTGAGACTTACTCATTCTTCTCATGGCCTATGAATCTTTCTCTGTGCTAAAGGTAAATGGGGATTAGACTGAATAAAACACCCTGAGAACTGGGAAACTTAATAATGGGAGCATTTCTCTAGGGCCAAAAATTACTTAGAAGGGAAACCACTTGCTGCCTAAGAAAGACTTCAGCTATTAGGTTGTTATGGAAACACAAGCCACTTTTGTTAGTTCCCTACTCCACCAAACCGATGCATGACTCACATTACAATACACACCTATGCTTCGTGTTCCTTATTGACAAGCTCTGAGTGGCTCTTCACTTCTCACTCAACATACAGATGAATTATACTTTTTGGAGATACTGTCTCCTTGAGTGATAGATGGAAGAATAAGGGACATTGATTATCGTTCATATATCACATCAGGCCCTGAGGCACTAGTAAGCTTTAATGGCCCTGACCAGCCTTCTGAGTTTCCCCATTCACATTCCCCTTCCTGGAGATACCGTTTCAGCTCATCCTGGGGCTATGCTGAAGGAGTGCCTGTCTCGTGTTTATGCCTGTGCCTGTGCCCTGTGCATCCAGACCCCAACTCATGGGCTGACTTCCCAGCTTGACCTTGGACCTGATCATATAATCATGAACCTTTCTGGCCATCACCAGACCTGATCCTGACCTGCATATTGACTTTCTAGCTTGGCTTTAGATCTACCTTATCAGCACAAACTTGCTTTATGATCTGGGCTCTTGGCTGAACCTGGCCATGATCTCTAGGTCTGCTCTGCTCATGGGTGGTGAGATAGGGCCCTGACTAGTGAGGCCACTGCCCTGCCAGCCATGGTATTCCCCTTTGCTCCTGCCTCCTCATCCCTGAAGGAGCAGCTGGCCCTTGCTGCTCCCTGACACATCAGGCCTGAGACTTAGTACTTTGGAAACTGAGCACTCATGGCAGGTAGGTAGTAATGATTTTGAATATGCACCACAATACCAAAAGCTTTCATGGACAATCAGTTGCTTCAGAAACATTAGTGTCAAATTAGGCTAAATTTAATAGATTCTAGCTATTTTCAGATGGTTCTAGACCAACTGTTATATATTGCAGTTACTCTGCTTGATAAGAGAGTCCCTCCATTATTATGCTCTTCTCTCTACACAGCTAAGATTATCTTTCTTGACCACTGAAAGTATTTAATCCTGAGGAGTTAGACTGTAGGTCATGTGTTTAAGTGCACTATATCCTGCTATCTCTGGTTTAAAAAACATGCTTAAATTAAATACAGATCTACTAGCAGTCCTTCTGTTTGGAGCAGTTTGGGTGAGCGGACTTCAGAAAGGTTAATGCATGATCCTTCAGATCAATTATAGTTTCAGAATGAAGAAGCATGGGTGACTAAGGCTAGCCTCTTGAATTTCCATTCACCCAGGCAATTTTGTATATCTGGCAGTGTGATGGTTCCTTCTTGTGGCCACTTTGCACTGGTTTGCTTATAGCTAGAAAACTGCACAAAAGCGAAGGTATAAATTCATTAAACAAGAAAAGATGCATTTGCTATCTGAGTCTCAATGTGAAGAATTTAAATTTCCAAATATTCAGCATAGGTGCTGTGAAGATTTGTTACTGAAGTCAATCAGAAACTGATGACCTGACAAATAGCACTTTACCAAGCCAAGTATTTAATGATTTTGGAAACTATGTAGAAGATTCATATTTTAATTTTGATAAAAATGTTATCACAGCTAGGCTATTTTTCAAATCAGGTTTCTAAAGAACTGTCTCCTAGATATCTGTATGAGATTGCTGACACAGTGTTATACAGCAGATACAAGAATGCAAGCAGAGGTGAGCTGATACACTGGCTACAAATTTTCAGGTCCATATTCACTGTAATGACAGGAGACGAATGCCAGGCTGAGAAAGCAAAAAAACCTGAATGTTGCAGTAGATAGGCCAGCTTGGGGACAGTTTGATATGTTGTAATAATTCAGTGACAAGCATTTTTTGTTAGTTTCCCTGTTGTGATTACGAGGCTATGAGAAAAAGGTATCATTAATTACAGATTTATTATCTTGCATGGTCCTCCTTACAAGTTGCTGGCATTTAAGTGCAAATTAAGTAATTTTTCTGAATAACAAAAACATCATGACTGACAACAGCAAGATTTCTCCAAAGTACATTTAGCTGGGTAGATGACCAGAATAGCTGCTAAGATATCTCTTCCTTTATGTTGCAACTCCTTGCTTTGTGTTTGCCTGCTACAGGCTAGTGGTCGCACATCACAAATCTAAGGACATTTTTATCCCCTTGACAGAAGCCATATCTTAGATGTAACTAAGTCGTACCAGAGCTATCTTTAAAATTGCTGACTTGGGAATTGCTGACTGTGCAGTGGCTGAGAACTCAGCATAAGTGAATCCCCTAAGTATTTACCTTATTTCTCGGCTGGATTTTGCAGCCCACGCTGAGTTCCGCATTGCTACAGCTGAGCTGTTTCCAGAGCTGAAGATGGCTCACTAAGGTCTCCTCGACCTGCAGCCACAGTAAAGTAACATAACTGGAAAAAAATAGGTCCTTGAACTAGAACTCCCTTATCCAAGGATGATTTTCATGCAGTTTACGGACAGCAATGTCTCTTCCTGTTATTGAGATGCTGTATTAAAACCTTCATTAATCTGCATGGACAGATCAACTTTCCCAAAGGAGGACTTTTTTTTTACCAAGTTATTCACGAAAAACAGCGTTTGAAAAGTTCTCTCTAATTCCTAATGATACTCAATGAGACCTAAAAATATTTTAAGTAGTACTGGCCATCAGTCACTATTATTAAAAATTTAGCATGTAGACTGCCACCTGGTCTCACTCCTAGGGAGTTTCTGCAGTAGAAACTATAGAGTCAGACTGAAAGAGATTATATGATCCCTCTATTGGGAAAGAGATATGATCGCTCTATTGGGTATGGACACACAGTTAACTCCAATGAAAAGAATATATTTATTAACATTTGTTGTGTAATGTAGCCCAGATTTCATTCGATTTTCTGCTAAATAAAGTGCATGACATTATGAGGTGCAAGGATGGAGTACGGTACAAAATGTCCAAGCTACCAGGGATCCAAGTTAAATCTGTAAGGGTCTTCAACAGCACAGGCCCAAATGCAGCGTGGTGCTGCACCTAAACTTCTGCTACCAGACACTAGATAACTGATAAAAACCACACTAACTTCATTAAGACACTTGACAATGCCTACTTTAGCATTAGAAGTATCCAGTGCCTTGAGCTTCAGCCATTTTATTAAAACTTGACACCTTTTCCAAGGTGATTTGTTGCTATAGTTCACAAAATGTAATTATATCTTTAAGATCAAAAGGGCAATAGTAATGCATGCCTTATGAACTAATAAAATTTTATGGTTATTTTTCAAGGTTAAATATATCATGTGATTTTTTTTTTTTTTAATGTAAGGGCAGTCTAAAAATTAAATTACTATTAGAAATGTCTAGTTTAAGGAATGAGGATACTGTTCTGGATAGCCCAACAGAAAGATTAGTAAGATTGATTCACAAATCAATTCATTTATGAAATTAATTTTATGAGATTGATTTATGAAATTTTAAATCCAAATTTATATTTTACTTAGCAGAAAAATTTGTCTCAAAGAGTGCAGTATTTCAGAATATTCCTATGAAGTCTTAACTGTTAGTGTAAAAGCACAGATACTGAGACAGAGATGCTAACACACTCTGTCAACGTTGAGCTATCAATCTACTGCAGAAATGAAGACCAGCTTAACTGAACTCAGACACACATGCAGTCTTTTTTACTCTTAGATCAGTCCTAATTTGAAGCAATTGTTTTAACTGCCAGCATAAACCAATAATGTAACTGTTCTTCTTCCTATATACACCTCATTTCTTGCAAACAGACATAAAACTCACACAACATAGGATTTCAGAAGTGGAAGTAACAAACTTTATGACTACTTTTATTTCCTCTCCGTTCAGTTTTTCTCCCTTATATCTAACAATCCTTTACCATTTGGTGCATGGAGTTATCAACCTCTGCTATTCCCTACCAGTTCAAGAATAAGATTCAGGAAATTAAAAATAATATGGAGAACTACAGAGCAGTCTGGTTTTTTCCCCAGTAGATCAGAGAACGATGACTGGCAAGGTGACTATTCCCAACCTGTTAGGAGTTTACTGGCAGGGCAGATAATAGTTACAACATGCAGCTCTACAGCTTGAAGGAGCAGCCAGAATGACCTTTCCTCTCAATATAGGAAAGGAGAATTTTCAATCACTGAGTGCAGTCAGCCTCACTTCTACTGCCAAAAGGTAGTAATGCCCCAGACTGTAGGGAGAGTTGATCCGAATGTCCTACCACCTGGGGAAAGGAGACTGACAGATGCAATTTTATGTTCAAAGTGCTGCCTCATGCTCTGAAATGAACACTAGACATGACATAGTACAGCAATTTGAAATAGTATTCCCAAAGTCAGCACGTCTCAGTGATACAAAAACAGGAAAATTCAGGAAAAAAGGCATGCAAATTAGATATTTGTTTTAAATGAATGATCTCTGTTATCATACATAACTTATCCAAGCAATAGATCTGTATGAACTGAAGTGGCAGGCTGACATTCAGATACAATTATGTATGTGTAGTGTTAAGTACCTTATAACTGTGAGTGACATGGTTGATTTCATTTGGGCCATTTGTAGTATAAGATAACAGCCAACATGGTTACAGATATGGCTTATGAGTCAGGACAGTTAGATAACTACTGCATTTATAGCTTAAAATAAAATTACATTTTGGAATCTGCTTATCTATATAGCCAAATGTTCTTCCCAATAAAATGCCAAGGAAAAGATCATAGTGGTATATGGAAAACTAAGACAGAAGGAATTACAGTACCTTTGTATTGTCAAATCATTGACCTTGTTAGATCTTTTAAAGATGATGGGTGCCCTCATGAATCTCCTACAGCTTCCTTGGTTATTCTCCGGGCCTTTGATACACACCATATTGAACCATACACAAAATATTTTTCCAGATTAACACCTAAAAATGTCCTTTTTAGGATCTGTTTTTCATACTGATCTTAATGGACTTACTATGCCTGAGAAAAGTGCCTATGTTCAGCAGACAGCACGCTTCCAAAGCCTGGTATTTTAACTAGCAAAAAGTCTATCTTTTTTTTTTAATATTAATTACAGTGGAAAGCTTTGTAGTTGAGCCCCATTACTACAGAGGCAGATAATGAACTCCCTTGGCCAATTTATTGGGTAGAGGTATGGCAGTCTTCCCATTGCAATAAGTATGTTTATGGTGATTAATCAAGTGGAAGTCTGAAAAACAAGGATAATTTGGCATTTTCTTCCTTTACTGAACGACAACCCATAATATTGTCCTGCACAGTATGCTAATTTTTTAGATTATCAGAGCCAAAAAAACATCAACAAAGTAAACCTTCAGTTACACAAGTAGTCGTGCTGATGTTTGAGTCAGATTCTGGTCCACTCTGTGCAACTCTGCTATAAAGATGCTATCCTATTTTGTGCCACTTAGATCACTGTTCATAATGCAGGTTCTCTCAAGTCATCTTTAGCCCAAATTTTACGGAGAGGTGGGAATTATGATCCACTCCACCTCGCCTTGCAGACTCCAAAGCTGTATCTTGATATCTGGCCCTTACATACTATGCCTGATAGCTCTGGCACTCTTCCAATTCCAGTTCAGTTGTGAAATCAAGAAGGTGCTTCCCCTTACACAGACGAGATAGGTAACATGATGTTAGTCAACAATTATCTGTCGTTCTTGTATATTTTCCAAATCATGATTCATTATCAAGATAGCACAGGTCGAAAAGTCAATTTTCCATTTCAAATAGGTCTGTGCTGCTCAGAACTGTCATTTGTCAAAGCAGACTCTCAGTCCAATTACTTATAGCGAAATGATTATATTCTGAAATTCCTGTACCAGGTGGTGACTAACAAAGAGTTCAAACAAGGGTAATGGAAGAGAGCATATCATTTTGGAGACATAAACAGAGTCCTTACAGATAATATCACTCATCTGACTCAGCATAATTCTATTGGTTTTTAACTATTGTAACTTGTTGCTGTTCAAACCTGTATAATACAAACAGCAGTCTGCCAAACGGCCATTTAACATTTCTATCAATTCTCATACACAGCTTCCTTTTCAAAAATGGAGCACGTCTTCCTTTATGAAACATAGAAATACAGAGTACTTTAAATTTTGAATTAGTCATATAACGTTGTTGCTAAGTGCTTCATTAAAAAACAGAAACAGGTTGCTAAATAGATTACTGCAAAAGGCTGGGCTTAAAGAAATTTGATTTCTAATTTGGCTTTTTGCAATCTTCTTATATTTATCTGGGAAATTATTTAAATCTCTGTTTTGTTTTCCCTTTTACAGCCTATTGCTATTAATCTTTATTCTGATATTAAGCTCTTATAGTAGCTAATGGAAGACTATAATCATGCTGTGATAAGTAAACAGAATACTGTATTCTTAAAAATATAAACCTATACCTTCTATATATAATTTTATGCCTTCTGTAACATTACACTTACACCAAAGACTATGTAAAGGATTATTTGGTGATTTACCTGGTCTTGAGGAAGGTAGTCTTGCTATCTCTAGGGAACAAGGTTTTTTGGTCACTGCTATGTCTATTGAATCACAAAGACTGCTTTCATTTTCTGAAGGAACTGCATCCAGAGGTACAGAGGGTATTGCTTCCAATGCATAACCTCTCTTCTTTGAATAAGATTCCTGAAATGCAAGAATTTAAGTAGGTAAGAGAGATATTTCTCAGATGACACAAGAAAAGAATCAGGTTCAATAATTCCGGCTAGCAGGGTTTAAAATTTAGCAAGTTAAATACCACATTCTGCTGAAATCCAAATTGTAACAGACTGGAAGAATTACTTGCATGCTAGAAGATAACATTTCTTGTTTCTTTAAATTTTTGTGTAATATAGTTCTTGTTTAGTTACAGAAATGTCTTTATTTATCAAACTTTGTATTTAGCAAAAGCTCCAACATAACTCGTCTTGCCATACCTGCTTTGCTAGGTTCTAATTCAAGGGATATCTCTTATTCAATTTTTTAAAAGATATCTCATGAAAGTGACAATTACATTAACCACCGCAATTAGTTTCTCTTTGGGGATGGTTTTACAATATGTTTATATTATATATAAGAAAGCTAAAGATATGCCATTTACATTTTGATGGCAGAATCCCAGGTTGTGAATGAAGATGAATTACTGCTCTATATTAGAGTGAACAGCAAAAATGGCGCAAGGTCCTGTAACAGTGATACATATAGTGAATTCCCGTCATCAGCAAATGTTGAGGGAGGGAAAAAAGGAATTAGTCAGAAGTTTTGCTGGTACACTAAACTGTCCAATCAAGCAGACTGTCTCTGCTTTAGAACATGAATAAGAAGATACCATGCAGTTTCACCAGAGTTTCTTGATTTGTGATTTATTTTTTTTAATCCCAGCAGAAAGCAATTGCATGAGCAAAGACATATTTCCACATCTTTCTTACATTGGACATATGGATGCCTTGAAAAGTCAAGCACCACACATAAATCAAATATGATATAATAAAATGCAAAGGGACAGAAAGCACCCTGACAGTTAGATATTATAATAGCACTACTCAGAAAATGATTGAAGAAAGAGATGAAGAGAACAGGATGTAGAATAACAATTTCTTCAACAAGAACTCATATTGCCTAAGGTAAACTATGGCTGTAGATAACAGTCCCTTTTTTAGGTAAATGATTTATACTCTTAGCTGATCACTACACTACTGAACTTTTTTACCGTTTTTCCTGCTCATTGTGTCGTGACCTGATTTTTATGAGAGTTCATAATCTGTTAATAATTCAAGGCCTCTCAAAGGATAGGGTTGAGATGGCAGCAAAAGGAACTCGACTTCAAAATTCTACTTGATGACTTCAGTAGAACCAAATTTTAAATGACTCCTATGTTAACCCACCACTGAATAAAGAACTTGAAAATGAATACTGGAAACGGTCAACAGGGAAAAAAATCGTACAAAATAAAATAAACAGAATACTAAGCATTTGTAATAAAAAATAAGAGTATGTACTAGCAAACAATACAAGATTAGTGGTCAGTGTTCAAAAAAACATGCCTAAAAGAGGAATGTGATTGCATCTCTACCTTTTTTACCCTTTCCTCTTTATGTCTGGTCAGAGTATGAGCTTTCTGCATTAGCAATTCTACTGACACATACTAATAGTATCAGCTAGCGGACTCCAAAGACATAACAAGGAATTGGAAAAGTTTGTAAGTGGGGTTACTGCAGCTCCAAATACAACTTTTTACACTTAAGCCATCTCATTCCTTAAATGAAGTTAACAGAAAATTATTCCTGCAGCCCACATCCCATTAAAAAAAAAAAGCGCTATTTTTTTAAAATCCTGCAAATAACACTTGCATAAAATGAAGCACGGATATTAGGAAGAGTACAATTGAAATCAAGAAGTTTACAAATACATAGTTTTATTACTGGAATAAATGTGCATGAGTTGAAACCTTAGGTTTAAATTAGAGAAGACTTTAAACACCTTGTAATTTATAAATAACAACACTGTTAACTCTGTATTATATTCCTGCCTTTTTATCACAATAAATATAGAAAATATTTCTCCCTAGACTGCACTGTGTAATGTGGAAGCATCAAAACAGCTGAAGTGCAACTGCAGGACAAGAGGAGGATTCCTTCCTACCCTGAAAAAATGGAATTTCTACCGTGTCCATTTCAGTCTGCTATGAAAAGACAGAGGCAAAAATTTATTTACCAAAGCAATAACTAAAACAGCAGACTTCAATTTAATCCTTGTACATGCAACTTTCTATAAAAGTCAGAATGCCAAAACCCTAGTAATAGTAAATCTGTCTAGAGAAGCCCAGGAAGATATACTGCAGCCTTAAAATTGTCACCAAACACCAAAGTGAAACCCTGCTCAGCTCCTGAATTCAGCTACAGGAAAAAAACATTAAAAATTTATATATGAAACAGAAGAATTGACATTGGATCATACTTTATGTTTATGCCACCCAATATTCTGTCTACAAAGGCAGCCAACAGTGCTAGCCTAGAGAACAGTGAGAACCAGCACAAGACCAGGACAAGCATGTAGTAGTACTTCTCCTCCTACAACCCTTTGAGGGTCCCACACTTCATAACCAAAAGGTGCTGACTTTGTTTTGCGTGTCCACCAATCAAACTTTCTAAAATTACCTTCTCAAGTTGCCTTTAGAGCACGTCACTTTTTACAGTTTGCCTGCACCCCATTCTGTTTTTAGCTATCTCACCAAGTTTGACATCCCTAATTCTTGTACTTTAGAAGGCAACAAATGGTCGTTCTTTACTTATCCTCTCCTTGTGATTTCACAGACCTCTATCACACTTCCCTTGTCCTCTCCTGTAGGGAATGAGAAATTCTAATCTACTCACCCAGCTGTTACAGGCTTTTGATCATCCCCGTCACCCCTCACCCTCTCAGTCTTCAGTGATGTGACAGGGATCAGATTTTCACATGGCATTCAAGATGGGGGCTCACCAAGTATTCATACTGACATAATGATGTTCTCTCTTTTGTACTCTACTCCTTTCCTAATTGCTCTTAACATTCAATTTGATTTTCTGAATGTTATTCAACATTCTGTAATTAACATTGCAAGAATATAAATGTCAGAGAAGAATAAATAAAAATGATGGGGTTACTGAGAAAATGGTTGGAATGTAACTTCCTGACAAGTAAATTCTTCCTAAATCTCTCCCTAATAAAGCAAATATGATAATAGTATGCCAAGCAGAACTTAAATAAGTTAGAGTCAAAAAAGAATTGTTAATACTTTAAAAAGTCTGGAATTCTATCAACTGATTAAGTGAAGATGATAAGCCTTAATTAAAAAGTTCATATGTAGCAAAAGACAAACTTCTCATTGCTGGCAAAAAGCAATGTAAAGTCTTCTGGTTGCTGCAATGCGTTCTCCATTTTGCAAGGTACTGAGTATATTTTAGAAATTTTTAAGCTCTAAACTAATTCAAGTTAGATGTTAGCAGATTACATAAAATTGTCTTCAAGTATCAGGCATCAAGCAATGTGATTCTGTTTTTTCCTAAGACTAAAAGCTCTTCAGCATTCTTCTCAATAATATCAGTTCTGTTGTTTCACCTCACCCACTGCAATGAGCAGTAACTCTACAGTAATCCTACATGTCCTAGATATTTTCATCTGCACAATAAAACCTTCTAAAGAAATACTCTTCCATTATAGTTGAATAATCTTTAGTCCTGAAATCAAAATAATCTGAGTTTATTTTTTTAAAATTAGAGATTATTCAATCACAAATTTCTGTAAACCATTCCAAAAAGTTGAAGATGACACATGCAACTGACCACCACTATCAAGTCAGAATTAGTTCTTATTTGAAATTACAACTTCATAAAAGTAATGTGCTGGGTTGCCAGTACATTAAAAAAAGTATTTTTGTGGAAAGGATAAAAATAAATACACAATAGAAGTGAGAGAAAAAGAGGAGTGAGAGTGGGTGAGTCACTGGGAAAGCATTAGAGAACAGTTGCCCGTACCGATAAAATATAAATTTGATTTTTGCCTTGTAGAAAGAACAGCAATGTGAGATTGAAGCTGCAGAGCACATGCCAGGGACACACCATGGTCCTTACTAAGAGGCCTCCAGCCACCTGGGTGTCTTCTGAGCATATGCTTGACAGTATAATACATACAATATGTAATCTGAAACCTAAACAGGACTAGGAAATAGAAGGGGGCGGGGGGAGGATATGATTGTTGATCGGTGGGAATGAATTTGCTTCTAAAATATCTATATGGCAATTGCAAATGGTTATATACAAGTGTGAAACAATATTCCACAGCATGAATAAATCTTAGGAAGGAGGGGACATTAGGAGTGATGGCATTTGTCTTCCCAACTAACCGTTACGCGTGATGGAGCCCTGCTTTCCTGGAGATGGCTGAACACCTGCCTGCCCATGGGAAGCAGTGAATGAATTCCTTGTTTTGCTTTGCTTGCGTGCGCAGCTTTCACTTTCCCTATTAAACTGTCTTTATCTCAACCCACGAGTTTTCTCACTTTTACTCTTCCGATTCTCTTCCCCATCCCACTGTGAGGGGAGTGAGCGAGCGGCTGTGTGGGGCTTAGTTGCTGGCTGTTGTTAAACTACAACCATCTTCAAAAACTACGTGATGTGTTGAGTTAGCCCTTTTTTCCACCTTTCTGCCAAGCTTCTAGCTACTCTTGCTTCTGCCTTCTAGATAACTCTTGCATTCCTTACAAGGATCAATCTGAATGTCGTATGCTCAAGTACTGAGATATAAGCAGTATATACAAATTTGTGTTTGTATGACCTAAGAATAAAATGGTAAGAGGCTCAGTAGGCATCTAATCTGAACTGACACTCTGATAAGAAGATAGAATTTGTATTTAACTTAAAATTTTTTATACCATCCATCTCCTTTCCTACAGAAATCAGGTCAGTTGAAGTTTTATTACTTCCCTGGAACATGGGACACCACATCAGAGTCAGACATGACTGCCAGATGAGCAATAGCAGAAAAACTGTTCCTTAAAGATGTAATGTACATTTCATTCATCACATTCATCACCATGATAATTCATGTAGGTACGTTGTGTCTCACCAGGCAATTATTGACTTATTTATAACTTATAAATTCTAAATTTATGAACAGTTGTCTTGACCTCCTGGAGTCTAGGCTATTCACAGTTGAAGGCTACACCATACCATGTTATCTGAAAACTTACTAGATCTGGATTTCCTTAAGTCTCTCTTCTGATATATGACTTCCTTGTCATTAAACACTAACCGTCCTCACAATTTATTTAAGACACCTAATAAGAATCACAAAGGTTAGAAGAAATAGTTATTTTAGCCCTAAGGCACTTTTTAAGAAAGAATGGGGAGCAAGAATGCCCCTGTGCATATACAAGTTATATAAAAAATATATATTAAATATAAGTTAACTGATAAGTTAACTGATAAGTTTATGTATATATAAAATATATATTATATATAAAATATATATTAATGTATATTTTTATATTTATAAATTTTATATATAAAATATAAGTTAAGGACACTATATATATTTCATATATAAAATATAAATTAAGGACACTGTTTTACAAACAGAATGATTAGGGTGCAGTTTCAATCGTCTTAAGTTATATTTTCAGATAATTCAGACTTTTAAAGAAAACTTTATGGCTATAATTATTCATTATCTGCACACACATAAGAGCAATAAGTGGAGATAAGATACCCAGGGTTTCCTTTCTTCTGAATAATAAACCTTAAAGGAGAAATATTCTCATAAATGTAGAAAGGAAGAATGCAATATATCTGCCATCTTTAGAAAAATTCTTTTTCTTTTATATAGATAATGAAGAACTGCTATTAAATGCTGATACACCCCTTGAGATCCACCAGGGTATCATACCTTCTCCCCTGGCTTGCTGCATGCCAGAAGACCAGCATGAAGAATCCAAGTGGCTCTTCTTCCATCATAGTGGGATAAATTCTGCCTAGTTGTTCTTTAGGAGAGTACTACGATACTTCTATTAATAAAATTTTGGAGACTTATTGATCCTAAACGCTCCGTCAACCTGAAGCTGATGATTACCATGAGAGTGAGCAACGACTATTGCATTTATCCCATTTATGTCATAGAATTATAGAATAGTTTGGGTTGGAAGGGACCTTCAAAGGTCATCTAGTCCAACCCCCCTGAAATGAGAAGGGACGTCTTCAACTAGATCAGGTTACTCAGAGCCCCGTCCAACCTGACTTTGAATGTTTCCAGGAATGGGGCATCTACCACCTCTCTGGGCAGCCTGTTCCAGTGTTTCACCACGCTCATTATTCCTTATATCTAGTCTGAATGTGTTTGGATCAAACATACTTCTTGATGTTTGTAAACAGACGGCTGTATAACATTGTTGGATTGGGACACTTCACACTGAAATATTCATGATATTCAACCAAAGGTTGCTGAGAGGAATCAAGAATTGAAGCAAGAAAGAAGTCCTGACCAGTGACTGAAGATAATTAGGGTAGTTTTTTGACATGCAGCAATGTGGTGGGGAGAATGCCCGAACCTGAGGGTGTTGTGTGAGTTTGTCACAATAATGTACTGAGCAAAAACAATTGAAAGTATTACCTGTGTTATCATAACCCAAAACCACAATTAGATGGTGAAATATTTATTTTGACTGCCTCTCCACTGAAAGAAATCAGGAACATTACTATAATTTTATGGCTAGTAAAAACACTTTTATCTATTACTAATAATTTAACCAAAGTAATTTTTATAGTATCGTGTAATTAGAATCATTTTTCATGAGTCAAACTATGACAAATGTTCATTGTTATGACAGCTAGAAACACTTGAATATGTAATTTGTCATAGAACAGATAATAAGGTTCACTTCATGATATATTACAGAATCTGGAAAATCCCCAGTAATCTCATTTAAGGGTAATGACACTGGAGGATCTACTCTGGTCTGCACGAAGTATTTATAATATAGATTTTAAAAGGATATTCTCTTTTACCCTCTCACCAAACATCTGAAACAATGGGTTTGTTGTTGTAGGAATAACACATGTACAAAGTTATCTGAAATAATTCTTTCCCTCCAGCACCTGAAACAGCCTTTGTGCGTAAGTTTCAGTAAGCCTTCCACAGAGCTGAGAAAAATGTTCGTTTTAAAAAACATGCTAGATTTGTTGTCCTGTATATTTATATTGTTAGAAAAGTAAAGACAACGCGTAATTTTTCAGAAATGATTCAAAAAAGTTAGATCTGCTTTTTCAAACTTCTTGTTTGAGGAAAAATGAGCATTATTTACATAGCACCCCAAATGTAGGTTTATCCTCTCCTTTTCGAATGCATATTTTCACATCTTGTTTAGAATCTAAAATTTCATACAGAAACTCTACAGATGTCAATCCCTGAAAGCTAAAGGTTCCCACAAAGCTTTACAATACAAAACTCACTAACGTAGCCTAAACTATAAATGTCTGAAAATATGGGTAAATTGTGAGCATAATAAATGCAGTGTTAACCTCAGCAGCAGAAACATATCACTGTATTTTATGCAGAGTTTTCATAATTCTATCTGGCAGATATTCAGAATTTCAAATGAAGTTAGATTGTTGTAGTCATGTTACATGCTTTCCCATGCATACAACATTCAGGCCATGAAAAAGAGCAGATGCTTCCTCTAATAAATAACTCACTGTGACAAAGATTATACTGCAAGTCTACCTAATCTGGTTTATGCAAATGCTAATGGTTGTGTGTGGCAATGTAGCATAATACAATAACTGGTTTAATAAATGATTCTTAGTTTAGCTGAACAAAATGCAATTACAAACTAGAAAGTGATTTCCAGGTTAAATATCCCCCCATTTTTTCCAGTTTTCATGAACAACAGTAAACAAAAAAACCATGTCTTGTTTGAATATTAAGCTATAGGAAAATGCTTATTTAAAATAAAGGCTATTATATTAAAAAGATAAAATGAGCTGAAACCTCAGTTCCATGGAAACAATACTTCTCTACAAGTTGCTTATGCACTAATGCCTAGGTTTTAAACAGACGCACACACACATACACAAACAAAAAGCAGTTAGCTCAATACATGGGACAAATTTTGGTAAATTAAAAGAATCAGGATGGAAAAATTAAGAATAGAATATTATGCATTACTAAGTATGATAATAAAACCACTAATTAATCTTTGTCAAAGTATTCAGATATTTCATAGGCAGAACTTCATATATGAAGGAGAGCCCATGCAAACATTTATTTTCATACAACACTTTCTCTAGTAAGAGATAAAATAACTAATTGGAAAGTGAGAAGTTGGGGCCAGAAGATGTCTCAGAAGGTGAATGAAGAGGCTCAGAAGAGCATCACAGTCTCAAGGGTGTCAGCTTCAAAGTTCAAAACACACAGAACCACAGCTCTTCTGGTATCTACTGCAGTCAGAAAAAAGAAACTGCTTTGCACTTTTCCAGACTGATAAATACATGTGTACTTTGTCAGGCTCTGGACTTCATTTGGTAACAGCCCAAAGATTTGAAGGTGTTTATGACAGGATATTTTACAGATTATCAGTTTGTTACATAATCACACCTCTTCACTAAAAAAAAAAAAATAGTGTTTTCTTATTTGTAAGAAAAGGATCACAATAGTTTTATAGAAAGAGTGGTAGATCTCTTGACTCCCAGGGATTCCAATAGTATGTGACTAACAACTGTCAGATTCATTTTGAGCATAAAAAAATTTTTTTAAAGTCACTATTAAATCACTTTCCCCTAAGACAATAAAAGAAATATTTTCCACTTTGGGTTAACGTTTTTGAATGTGCCTGAGAGTAGGTGTGAAACATGCACAAAAAGAGTGAATGAGAATTTGTAGTTCTGCCTTTGGACGACAAGGCAGTGAACCGTTCATGCTTCTTCTCCCCAGCTGAAAGACTCATAGGCTTGATCCAGCTCTTAAACAAGTTTTGTCTTCTCCTCTACTAAAAGCTACCAATCTTAGGTTTTCAACAGAAGCGGTGAACATGAAGTAAAAATAATCCCTCCTATTATAAGGGCCAATACCATGAAAATGTTAGCTATTGAGAAACCCTGAAGTGGAGTCAGTATTTACTAGACAGCAAATGCAGAAAAAAATTAACACGCTACTCTATGTTAAGCAGACAGGCTGAAATTTTCTCACATCTTATAGCTTCATTCCTATCAATTATTGTGCCAGTAAATGAAAAATATATGGGTTGCTATGCAGGGGAGAAAGGAAGTGAATACACCTAAGTAGATCTGGAAGCAAAACACGTCATCTGTGTGAATAGTAATTTTCACTATTAACATAGAGCAGAAAAGAACTCTAGAACTGCAAACTGACTTGATTGGAGGGCAGATAACACCACTAAAATGAGACATAATGGAAGACATTTTCTCTGAAAAGAAAGCTTTACCACCAAAGTGTGTTAATCCATTATCTGTTATGAAGAATCTGTGCATTTTTAGAAAAGCTGTATCTGCCCATGCATCTTGTTCTGAAGTCATGAAAATACTTTCACAAATTTGCACAATACAAATCAATTACTTGATGCCATACACAGTGGATTTAATAGAAGCTACAAATAAACATTTGCTATTTCAGGAAAGGGAATCTCCCATGTTTAAAAGTTTTCCCATTTGATACTGAAGAAATAAAAATTTAATTATGTTTTGTATAAAAGTTATTATTGCAATAGTGTAAGCCAAGACTCTCTTAAAAGACACCCCTCCTACACATGCTCCCACAGTAAAACAGAAAGAACAAGAAAATGTTTTTCCAAATATTAAAGTTATTGAAATTCATATTATAAAAAATGAACAACTTTGTTGTGAATCATACCTTTATCTGGTACACAACTGAAGAGAAAATGAGATACAAAATCAACAGAAGAAGAACATTTTGAAATTGTTCTTTAAAGGTCCCAGGATGCATGCAAAGTTTGTAAAAGTTAGTACTTTCTAATTAAATAGGACCAAATAACCTTTGTCTACAGTAAGCATGGTATTTCAGCAGTGTGAAAACTGAACCTAACAGTAAAAGACAACCAGAGGGAAAGTAAATTCATACTGTAAGTTAGAATCAGTATTTAGAAACTGTAAAATAAATTACTCCCTTACAGCAGGAGAAATATGCACAATAGTAGTAGACAACTGTTAATACAATGTTGTCCATATCTCCTATGTTCTTAAAGAACCCAGTAATTTCCTATTTCGAACCATAGTTCAGAACCATAGTTCTGAATGGGACCCTATGAACCCTGCTGTTTCCTGGCCAAAACCAGGCCAAACCCCACTAACATTCATAACATCGATATTTAGCTTTATGGATACAAAAAGTTCCATCATCCAGTGGTATCTTATCGTACTGCCTACATACCCGGCAATTTTATGAGGACTGACTTGGCCATGTTGCACTTAATTAGCTAAGACTGAAATATAAGGACATGCTGGTTTTGGCTGGGATAGAGTTAATTTTCTTCAGAGTAGCTAGTATGGGGCTATGTTTTAGATTTGTGCTGAAAACAGTGTTGATAATTCAGGGATGTTTTAGTTGCTGCTGAGCAGTGCTCACACAGAGTCAAGGCCTTTTCTGCTTCTCACCCCACCCCACCAGTGAGTAGGCTGGGGGTGCACAAGAAGCTGGGAGGGGACACAGCTGGGACAGCTGAGCCCAACTGACCAAAGGGCTATTCCATACCATATGATATCATGCTCAGCATATAAAGCTGGGGAAGAAGAAGGAAGTGGGGGGGACATTTGGAGTGACGGAGTTTGTCTTCTCAAGTAACCATTACGTGTGATGGAGCCCTGCTTTCCTGGAGATGGCTGAACACCTGCCTGCCCATGGGAAGTGGTGAATGAATTCCTTGTTTTTCTTTGCTTGCACATGTGGCTTTTGCTTTACCTATTAAACTGTCTTTATCTCAGCCCACGAGTTTTCTCACTTTTACCCTTCCGATCATTTTCTCCATCCCACCGAGGGGGAGTGAGCGAGTGAGCGGCTGTGAGGTGCTTAGTTGCTGGCTAGGTTTAAACCACGACAGGACAATACATCAGCAAAGTTACCTAATTCACTACTCATCACTGAAGGAGAAACATTCAGCTAATAAACATGCTACTTCTTTATGGCACTTCAAATAAGGAATCCCACTGTTTTATGTCAAAGCTCTACTGCTTTAACTGTTACTATAATGATTTCTATGGTATGATAATCTACTTATTTATTACAAATACTCAGCCTTAGTTATTGCATATGGAAACTGAGATTGTGGAGATTATATAAAATGAAGTGAACAAGGATTATAAGGGAACCAATGTCACATTTTCAGTGAAATTTGAACTAGAAAACTTCCTATAGCTTCACTGCAAGATTCTTGTTTCAGAACACCTACCACAGAATCATACGTCTATTTGGCTAGAATTCAGGAATCTTGCCCCAGATTTGCAGTCACACTACTACAGATATTCTTTATTAATGCTGTGTGACCTTCCTTCATATGCGAACAAACTACTATGTCAGTGTTTCACACAAACAAGATGGTAAAAAGTACACAAAACTCTTTGCCTACTGATTCTATTGCTCTAGGTTCTGATTCAACTAATTTCTTATATTTCAACAAATGAGTAACTCAGCTTCAAAATAGCAATATAAATGCTTAAAGCTAACATACACTCAAGTAATTTGCAAACTCAAGATCCTTTCTTAATTTCACAGTGAGGAAACGGAGTTGGTCAGAAAAAGAAATCTGCTACTCAGAAAGCCTGCATGTCATGTGGAACCACCTAAAGCTGGACAACAGGAAACACTTGGCAGCAGATCTTTCTTTCTGGGTCAAAAATGAGATTCTAGCCACTTACAATCCAAACTGTGGAGTGTCTGCAGTTCTTCTTTGGTCATACAGTCCTGATGAGAAATAATTGTCCTTTGGAGAAAGATATTAAGATAGCTATCCTTAAGAGGCAACTAAAAGATGTTTCATGCACTTTACGATATAGAACATTATTACATTCAAAAGAAAAAAAAGAAGATACACTCAATCTGTCCACTTTGAAAGTGGGCAGAAAGGAGTGAAGGAAGGCATTCTGCTTTGTCAGCTGTGTACCCTCTGTAAGTGCCCTGGTGTTTAATTTGCACACAAATTCAGCTCAAAAGCTAGGCGAGTAGTCAAACACATCCCTCTACTTCATGTCTCACGCTGGCTGGCTTCCAGTGGCTTCCTGTTCAACATAAAAGAGCAATCAATTGAACATCTTCAGAGATGTCCACACTTTCTCATTGATACAGGGAGCACAAGCACCAGATGGGTTTCTGAATGAACTTTCTGCTGTCAATATTTATTCATGTCAATGCAAAACCAATAACTCTATAAAACCAATCTGAATAAGGCAGAATTTAGGCACCTGCCCACATACAAATGGATTACAACAGTTTACTCAAAAAGCTTTATGTGTATATAGTGCTTAAGTATCTGTTAAACATAAAGGCTGATTAGGGAGGAAGCTAGTGGGTCGTAAGTACTTAGACAATTAGGTAGGCTAAAACACTGTCTGAGAGTTATGGAATCAATTTTGCTAAATTCAAAATTAGGTAGAATTAAATGGGACTTAACATCGTCTAAAGATTTTATTTTCTCTCTTCTTTTTCACAGTATAAAATGTTGTGAATCAAAAATTAGGATGCTATAAAATTACAGCACCTCCAAAAATAATATAGTCAACTTGGTACTGTCAATTTATTAATTTACCTCAATGTCTTCACACTTATATCCTTTATGTTGAAAAACTCTGCAAAATGCCTAGTGGACTGTTCTGGTTATACAGAGAGACATTTATAACATGTTTTTTAAAAAGTTATCTCCCTCTTTTTCCAAAGTAACACAACTATTCCCTATATTATTAGTAGTATTACTGTTATTTCTATTTATTATAGTAAGATTTATGGATCAGGACTGTTATTGCTTCTGGAAAGTGAATAGAGCATTTGCATTCTACAGCAATACAAATGATTAACACCATTCTAGGTAGAAAAACATAAAACATGACATTCCTCATTTCCTAGCTGAATTGTCTTTCTGAGAGGCCTTAAAGTGAAAAGACATATTTGACTAGAATTGGCAGATGACATTTTCTATCAATAAACAAACCCAAAATACCTTATCATGAAAACATGCAACAGTGTAGTCTTACATATTTCCCTTTGATATCTCAAATATGGACTCTCCTTAACTTCAGTTTCAATTTATTTGACTTCCAACTCATGATTTCATCTTAATTATGAATTATTAATAGTAGAAAAATCAAAACAAGCAGTTTTAGATTTTTAAAAATTCTTAGCCGTAGACTGGGTTTGGATTTTTGTGAACACGTAAGTGTTTCCTGATAAAGTTCTGTATGTATGGAATCCCAAACAGGATTAAGCACATTAATGCTTATGCTTAAGTAGGCTTAAGTAATTTGTTGAATCAGGGTTTATCTCATTTTCAGACTCAGTATAATGGGTACTCATAATAAAAGTTTTCAGTGAAATACAACAGCCAGACATGACATTAAACCCAAGGCACGCAATTTCTTTTGTACAGCAAGAGAGGATTCACAGTTACAGACTACAAAGTTGTTCTTTTTAAATGCTCAATTGTCAGTCAGGTCTTTTCTTCAGAAAGAAATCAGGTTCTATCAATTTTACAGACTTCTCCAGGGACTTACTCTATGAAGCCATGAATTTCCCTACTACTAAAAACTGAAGTAAAAAAAAAAATCCCTCACAGTTTCCAGTATTAGCTTGTCGGTTGTTCTCAAATACATTTGTAACACCATCAAAAAAAAAAACAACCCAACCAAACCCAAACCAGAAAAAAAGTTACTAGGCTCAACAAAAATCCCAAAATGTCAAGTGCCTTTAAACAGCCCTTCATAGAATTGCAACCTTACCACAGTATGACTAACGGCTAATCTGTGTAGTAAATCCATGTAGTAATCACAGTGCCCAGATATCACTACCCAACTGACCTCTTAACTCCAGATACCTCAAATACCAGCCTCTTCATCCATAAACTCTTTTCCTCCTGTTACTATCATGGAAACAAAAAATACAAAGTATCTGTGATGGCTTTTTTCCCAGAAAATGTAATACTGAACAGTAATTTCAATTTGGTCAGACCAACCAGGAACTTCTACGTAAGTTTTCAAGTTTCAACATACTGCTTTAATATTTCTGTTATGAAGCAGCTGAGGTTCAAACGTGAAGTTTTTAATACAAAGTTGAACTTCTTTTATGTACAAAATTATTTGCTATGCATTATTGCTATCCATTTGCTGTGCAATTCAAATTGATTTTTTTTTTTCATTTTCCCATAATTTGTCAGGCACTACTGAAAGCAAAAATATTGTGACAGTGTGTCTTCTGGTTACCAAATTGCAAATCACAAAATAACAAAATGTAACATACTTATACTATTTAAGATCTTCCCAGTTGATCACTGTGCCATATTTCAGTTAGGAATGTGACAGTGTTCAATTCAACATTAATTTCTACATTAATTTGAGTATCTTTAATAGTCATTAAAGTCCATCTTGAAAACCAGTATGGTCATCAACACTTCAGATTATTTCTGGCATATATCAACAATTTCAGTATTGTTTGACACCTCTCTTCTTTCTCTATCTCATCCCATTTAATTTTGCTTTTTCATTATCACACCAAGAGACAACACAGACCAGTGGTGCGCAGATTTACACAGTTCTGGACAAGGATAGCCATACTTTCATGAACAGTAATTTACAAACTGAAGAAAATGGAGTCAGTCCAAAATTTTTAAAGAAATTAGGTCATGTGAGGTCACATATCTAGAATTTTACAGAGAATTATAGAATGTAGATGTTTATATAAAATTATATGAAAGACATCTCTGGAAGTCATCTTGTCCAAACTTTCAGTTAAAGCAGAGCTATCTTAACCATTAGGTTTCTCTGGGCCTCGTCCAGCCAATTCTTAAAATACCCAAGGATAAATAGACCACAGCATCTCTGGTTACATTATATACCTGTGTAGTGGTGTCTAGATTGTACAACTGGTACAGTAAAAATGCATTTGCCACAAGACATCTGAAGTCATGGGCAACTGGAAATTTACATCGGAAATTAAGAAGCTAGATGCTATATGCAAGAACAAAATGCTCAGCTTCATTCCTTAAAACACAATCCAAAAATGTAGCATAGCACTAAAATAAGCCACAATTTTTTTCAATATACTTATTTCCCATCACTGTTCAGCAGGGTATAATCATCACCTGCTGATTCTTTCTAGGCAGAATACATATTGCACTCTTCAGTAGCTGCTTTAATGTGTGGGTGGCGTGTTCCTGAAATTACCAATAAAACTTCAGCTTACTGCAGAAGAGACAACACTGCAAATCAAGAGTTTAACAGAAATATTTTTTTACGGGTAATATAGCTCTTCATGTCAACCCCATTTAAGTAAACTCTAGTAGATCATTTAATCTACTAAATTAAGAAGAGGAAAAAATAATCATATTTTTCACTGAAGGTTAGAAACTATAGGAAAATATTACAGTTAATATAACAATCTTACTCTGGCTATTCATGTTCCAGGTATACTGTACGCCAAAGTTTTCCTGGCTAACAGTGGTCCTCCCTGGAAAATAATTCTGTCCCTACCTTGTCTATATCATCACCTATCAAATTAGTACATCACCAAACAAGGTGACAGATAACGTATAAATTAGATAATGCCACAAGGCTTTCTGTTTCTAATTTTGGTGAACTTCAACACCAAGCAATATTAGCCAAATCTGTTTCTTTACTAGTCTAATTTGAAATGTACTTTCACTGAATGCACTGAAAGGTAAAGTTGTTAGTGAAGTGAAGGATGACACCATTTCTTGGGTACAAGTTGTTAAAATACTTTAGCCAATAGTGTTTAGTTAAAAATATGCTCTTTGTTTTTCTCTGTTTTTATTTAAGAGCAAAGAAGAAATACTTCCTCTTTTATACTCCCTCCTCTGCACCTCAGCAGTTGAAAAAGTTACTATAACACTCTCACTGAACTTAAAATCTAATAAAAATTTTAGAGGCAACTGAAAATAGGAGTTCAAACTGGAAGAATATGTTAAAGTGAAAATAAATAATGCCCAATAAATTTCCCAATATTAAAATTCTCCAGAAAGATACAACATAGAGTCATGCTGTCTCCCTCCAAAGAGCAACAGGACAGAGATTTTGTAGGAATAGATTTGATCTCTATGTGAAAACTGAGTTAGCTCCTTAGGTAATTTCCTCATTCGTCTCTCATGTATCCAGAAGTGTCTTTGCAATTGTAAATATAATTGCAACATAATAATTTTCGATGTCAGGCTTTCTATAGAATAACCTTAACTTGCTTCTACAATACAAACATAATACAAAATTTCTTCCCATTAAAAATTACTTTTTAAAGTTATATAAAAAGAAGTACAGACAGACGTGATGATCTTCTGGAAGTCAGACATGAAATACATAACCCTATTAACTGATGCATCAAGCTCCAAACTCTAAATATTCCTATTACAGCCCATACTGATAAAGAAACAGTGTTATATACAGTTTATCTCCTAAAAATGTAGTCAGGAGTCCACTTTCTCTTCCTCCCCTCTAAATAAAATATATTTTGGGGGAAAATTTCTCTTCCACAGGAGAACCTGTGACAAAGTTGCTAGAGTTCCTACCTCTAGGAATCCTGGAGTTGTACAAGCAGAATCTAGATCAGTCTTAAAAGTAAATGTGAAGGTCTCCCAGAAGTTCACTGCTTCTAAAAAGATTAAAATCTGACATTAAGCTAGAAAAGCGTCTTTAAATATTTAAGTAAACTTCCCATATCTGTCTATATTTTTGTAAATAGCCACGCTTCCTGGCAACTGCCAACATGAAGATATATACTTACGGCTTTTAAATCAAAGTTCAGTTTTTCCATAGCAACTGCACTGTTCTCTTTACAGATATTATTTTCATTTTGTAATAGTTAGACAAATGTGATGTTCCTGGTTGGCTGTCATGTCAAAAATGGGGACTAACTGTCAGGATTTTTAAGTTATACATACAACACTTAATTCAAGAGACAGTGCAGTCAAGCTGATCCAGCAGCTTCCTAAATGGGACATAGCTAAACCTACCTTATCTCACAATTACTTTATACCACAATTAGGAAAATATGCTGGCATGGCTGTCAAGATTAAGGTGTGCAGACTGCTTGCTTTAAACTGATAATATTGCTATGATCACACAGAACTCTGCACCACCCATCTCTCTGACATCGCAGACAGCTCTGTATTTATTTCTGTACATCAGGCCTCGTTTGCCCCTTAGCAGAGAAATATTCAAAGCACACTATCCATGAAAAAGAAAATGGAATTAAAACTACAGAATTTCATACATTTGGAGTATGCTGCTTTATTCCAAAGAAAATTGAGTATGTATGTATATGGGTATTGATAAACTTTGTAAAATAAATATATTAGGGGCTGAATAGTAAATTAACCTACACTGCAGAATAGAAGATTAAGACCAAGAAACAATTCTATTACTGGCAGACAAGACTGCTCTATGCTTACTTACCATATTCCTTACCTCTTCCTTACCTCGTGCCCCTTAACCAATTGATAAAGCAAACAAATGCCCTCGCCAAACTGGTCTTCGTTCAAATTGCTTCCTACTACTTTACCAAAAAGTATATTTGGGAAAGCTAGGAGAGAGAGGAGCTATCCCTTGTTCAATCTTCTAAGTTTCTGACATAAGGAGACTTCAAGGGAAAAATGGCTGAAGTATTCCAGTACCTTCACCTCCAGCCCCGAGCTGCTTAATGCCTATTTCACATTTAAATATAATGAGATTGCAGAAGTTAAGGTTCTGTCTTCTCCGTAAGGCAGGAGTGAGACTAACATGCACAGCACTCTTCAGAGTTCAGGCCCTACTGTTACCAGTATTGTCCCTGTACTCTGGTACCGCATAGCTACATCATTAGAAGACATGCACACACGGGTTTTCCCAAATCCTATCTATCTGCTCTTGCAGCATGCAGCATTGGGAATCTTCAGGAAAGGATCCTGTGGTGGAATACTCTGTCTATACAAATGCCAGCCAAGACATGCAGCTATAAATGCAGAGGAAATATGTTCACACACATATATGGAGAACCTGTATATGAAGTGCATGCAAAGCGATCTAGTACATCAGTAAGTGTTCATTCTTGGTCTTACTCTTCTTTTCTGCAATAACAGGTCAAATAACAACCATATTTCAATTCAGCTTCCAGTTTACGTATTTTATCATTTTTATCAGTATCTGTCACAGTGCTGAGTGCAGCAACAGGTCTTACAGTCCCTGAACAGCCTCACCTGGGGCCCCTGCCCACACTTGTGCCCATGGGCCCAGCAGCCCCATTTCAGCTCAGCCCTGGGCCCTCAGTTCCTGCCTGAGACAAGCTGCAGGAGTGCCCATCTCTAACTCTGCCACATCTGTGCCCGTGCCTGGCCAAGGACCCCAATGATCTGCATCCTGACTTGCAGACTGATTTCCCAGCTTCACTTCAGACCTGCCTCATCACCATGGACATCCTGGTGATCTGCTCTTGGTTCCTGATTAACCTCACCAGGCCTGATCCCGACCCCAACGTGTGGACTGACTTTCTATCTTGACATTGGACCTGCCTCGGCATCATGAACATGCCTGATGTGCAGGCTGCCCCCCAGCCTGCCCTGCTCCCTCACAGGAGCAGTGGGACAAGCCCTAGCTGGTGAGGACCTGCCCTGCCACCCCACGGAGCCCCTTGTGGCTCCAGATGCCTTTGCCCCCAGGGAGTCGCCAGCCCTGAGTGCACCCTGACAATATCCACATACTAAAACTTCTTCCTTTGAATAAAGCAGCATATTCCAAACATGTGAAACTCTGTAGTTTTCATTCCATCTTGTCTTTTGACCAGTGTGCACTGAATGTTTCTCTATCAAGGGGCAGAACTTGGTGTAGCTCATCTATACACATACAGGAAAACACAGGCATGCTTGTGCTAGGGCAGTTTGGGACCAGCTTTTTTATCTCAGCATGTCTCAAAGTTCTCTTAAGGACTTTGTCTCAATGTTAGTTTGTGTTAAAACAAGGTAGATCAAAATGCCCCTGAACATTTGTGAACTATCTAGATAGAAATACACTATCTAGACAGAAGCACACTGCCTTTAATGTGAATTTGTGATCTTCCTGTCCCTAGAAAATGCATCACATCCCTACTGGATGAGGCTTCTTCCAGAATACAGTGGAAACAGCTAGCTATGTTTGGGGAGGTTGTTTTGTTTTTATTTTTAATCTAGGCTGGTAGAAGTGCCTGTCTTGCACACAATGATACAGAAATTAGAGCACTCACAGGAAATATGATCAAGTTTCAGGTTTTTTCTGTTTTAGAGATTCACAGACACAGCCCCTACCTATTACTAGATTATAGGTTTTTCTGATACGGGGGTACTTTCAAACCTTTTACTATGCTGAAAAAAATTTTGACACAAGTTGAAATTTGACCAGATGAAAAAGCAGCACCCAAAAATGACCATAATTCTGTAGTCTTCTGCTTATGGCACTCCACATAAACTGTCACAAACATATACAAACATAGAGCAGGGACCAGAATTCAAACTCATTTTACCAAAAATATAAAGGGGTGAATCCTTACACAACCTAAATTTGCTGTTCTTGCCTTTGTGAGGACAGAAACTTAACTCCATTCACTGACTAACCAAAGGCAATGTGGAATAGCAAAGTGCCTGAACCAAAAAAGAGAACAATGACAGAAAGACTGGCATGGAGAAGATATGCATTGGAAAGGACCAGATTGGGATGAGAAGCTTGTTGAAACTCAGACTGGGAAGAAAAATCAGTTGAAGGTTGGATTTCAGAGGAGGCAGTCTCCTACTACAACCATGGGAGTGATACAGGTTGAAAAATAGGATCTGTGGCACATGTATTCAATAACTGAAAGTCTGACTGCTAGCTAGGCTGTAGCTGTGTATCTACAGTTATGTTGTAGCTATCACTACAATTTACAAACTGCAGATAATGTGGTGGTACAGTTTTACAATCTGACTCTGTGGCTAGCAGTCTCAGCAGGTTTGTAGTCAAGGTCAGTCACTGTGCTGAAGCCCCTGTTCCTACATCTTCACTGCTATCATTATCTGTGCTGTGATTCCTTCAAGAAGAGCATAAACAAAGCTGTAGTGTCAGCCCAATTATCTACAGAACTCTGTCCTGGCAGCCTGTGTTCCTTTGGAAATCCTCATAACTGTAACTACCCATATACATATGAAGTTGATTATGCCATTTCTACCTCTAAACTTTCCCATTCTACATTTAGCTGAATTATCAGTCTCTTGACTAATTCCTCATCTAAGATCATAGAATTATAGAATGGTTTGGGTTGGAAGGGACCTTTAAAGGTCATCTAGTCCAACCCCCCCTGCAATAAGCAGGGACATCTTCAACTAGATCAGGTTGCTCAGAGCCCCGTCCAGCCTGACCTTGAATGTCCCGAGGGATGGGGCATCTAACACCTCTCTGGGCAACTTGCTCCAGTGTTTCACCACCCTCATTGTAAAAAATTTCTTCCTTGTATCTAGTCTGAATCTACCTTCTTTTAGTTTAAAACCATTACCTCTTGTTCTATCGCAACAGGCCCTGCTAAAAAGTCTGTCCCCATCTTTCTTATAGGCCCCCTCTAAGTATTGAAAGGCCACAATAAGGTCTCCTTGGAGCCTTCTCTTCTCCAGGCTGAACAACCCCAACTCTCTCAGCCTTTCCCTGTAGGAGAGGTGTTCCATCCCTCAGATCATTTTTGTGGCCCTCCTCTGGACTCACTCCAAGCTCCATGTCCTTCTTGTGCTGAGGGCTCCAGAGCTAGAGGCAGTACTCCAGGTGGGGTCTCACCAGAGCAGAGTAGAGGGGCAGAATCACCTCCCTCGACCTGCTGGCCACGCTTCTTTTGATGCAGCCCAGGATACAGTTGGCCTTCTGGGCTGCGAGCACACATTGTTGGCTCATGTTCACCTTTTCATCTATCAGTACCCCCAAGTCCTTTTCCACAGGGCTGCTCTTGATCACATCATCCCCCAGTCTGTATTGAAACCGAGGATTGCCCCGACCCAGGTGCAAGACCCTGCACTTGGCCTTGTTGAACCTCATGAGGTTCACACCAGCCCATTTCTCCAGCTTGTCCAGGTCCCTCTGGATGGCATCACATCCTTCTGGCATGTCAGCTGCACCACTCAGCTTGGTGTCATCTGCAAACTTGCTGAGGGTGCACTCGATCCCAATGTCTATGTCACTGGTGAAGATATTAAACAGTACTGGTCCCAGTACAGACCCCTGAGGGACACCACTTGTCACTGATCTCCATCTGGACATTAAGCCATAGACTGCTACCCCCTGGATGTGACCATGCAACCAATTCCTCATCCACTGAACAGTCCACCCATCAAATTCATATCTCTCCAATTTAGAGAGAAGGATGTTGTGGGGGACCGTGTCAAAGGCTTTACAGAAGTCCAGATAGGTGACATCCATAGCTCTTCCCTTGTCCACTGATGTAGTCACTCCATCATAGAAAGCTATTAGGTTGGTCAGACAGGACTTGCCCTTGGTGAAGCCATGCTGGCTGTCTCGAATCACCTCCCTGTCCTCCATGTGCCTTAGCATAGCTTCTAGGAGGATCTGTTCCATGACCTTCCCAGGCACAGAGGTGAGGCTGACAGGTCGGTAGTTCCCAGGGTCATCCTTTCTACCCTTTTTACTAATGGGTCCAATGTTTCCCTTTTTCCAGTCACCAGGGACTTCACCTGACTGCCATGACTTTCCAAATATCATGGAGAGTGGCTTGGCAACTATATCAGACAATTCTCTGGGATGCATCTCATCAGGTCCCATAGACTTATGTATGTTCAGGTTCCTCAGGCGGTTATGAACCTGATCTTCCCTTACAGTGGGAGGGACTTTGCTCCCCCAGTCCCTGTCTTGTGGTCCATCCACTCAAGAGATGTGGGATGAGAGGCTGCCAGTGAGGACTGAGGCAAAGAAGTTGTTGAGTACCTCAGCCTTCTCCTCGTCCGTTGTTACCAGTTTGCCAGTCTTGCTCATCAGGGCGGGTAGGCTTTCTTTAACCTTCCTTTTCTGGCTAACATACCTGTGGAAGCCCTTCTTATTATTCCTTGCATCCCTTGCCAAGTTCAGATCCAGCCACGCCTTGGCCTTCCTGACCCCATCCCTACACAACTGGGCAGCGTCCCTATATTCTTCCCAGGATATCTGTCTCACCTTCCCCTGCCTGTGCATTTCCTTCTTGCCCTTTAGTTTGACCAGCAGGTCTCAACTCATCCATGCCGGTCTCTTGCCTTCCTTTCCTGATTTCTTACACCTGGGTATCGAGAGCTCTTGCACTCTATGAAAGCATCCTTAAAGATCTGCCAGCTCTGTTCTGCTCCCTTGTCCCTGAGGGCAGTTTCCCAGGGAGTCCTATTGACTAACTCCTCAAAGAGCTGGAATTTTGCTTTCCTAAAATTCAGGGTCCTGAATTTACTCTTTGCCTGATCCATATCCCTCAGGACTGTGAACTCCACCAGTGCATGGTCACTGAAGCCCAGGCTGCCTCCAATCTTGATGTCACCGATTAGCTCACTTGCACTGGTGACCAACAGGTCCAGTATCACATCCCTTCTGGTAGGGCTGTCTATTACCTGGCTTAAGAAGTTACCCTCAATGCATTCCAGGAGTCTCCTGGATTGCCTATAGCTCGCCGCGCTACTTTTCCAGCAGATGTCAGGGTGGTTGAAGTCCCTCAGCAGGACGAGGGCCTGCAAGCATGTTGCCTCCTGTAGCTGGAGTAAGAAGGCTTCGTCAATAGGCTCCCCTTGATTGGGCCGCCTGTAGTAGACACCAACCACAAGGTTCCCTTTGTTGCCTTGGTCTCTGATTCTTACTCATAAGCTTTCAACCTGCTCATGGCTATTCTTCAGAGACAGCTCTTCACACTCTATCCATTTCTTGATGTAGAGGGCAACACCTCCGCCCCTCCTTCCTCGCCTGCCCCTTCTGAACAGCCCGTAGCCATCGATAGCCACACTCCAACCATGGGATTCATCCCACCAAGTTCAGTAGTGGCAACTAGCTGGTCAATAATAATGACACAACAATGCTTCCAGTTTTTTTTATCATTAGCAGGCATTGCTCAAAAATATTTTTTAAGGATCATATCTCAGTTTTCTTTCCAGTACTTATCTACAGCATAGTGAGATCTCTCCAGCTAAATGTTATACTTTGCCACATAATTCCTATTGTTGTGGCTACTCTGAGACAAAACTATATATGAAATATCATATTCTTTTATTCCAGCTCTTGGACAGGAAGAATGTTCATTAGTATCATATTTTTATGATGGCCAGAAATGCAACCATTAAAGCATTAAAAATCTTGGTAGTTACTGTAGGAAGATTTTACAAGAACTGGAGATCCATGGAAGAGGGTCTTGTACTATCATAACATCAAAGCTTTGTCTCAGTTTAACAGACACGTCATTGCAGAGTAAACCGTTTCCAATGAAGCCTGCAATGCTAGAATTTGAGACTGCTGTAGAAGCACTTTTGGGGTTTTACATCTTTGAAAGTTTTCAAAACTGCTTTCAGTGTGCTGATATTTAAGATTATTAGAAATTCTGGAATCTGTAGAAGATAGTTATTCAGTTATACGGGTGGAAAAAAGGTTTTTCTTTTGTACTCACTGACAGCCAGAAAATATAGAATCTGGAATTTCCTAAGAAAGGTTTTTTCAGATATAAAAAACTCATTTATGGAAGTCATCATTTTCCACAAAAATGTGCATCAGTTTTACCAAGGATGGAATTTCAGCCCAAAAAGAAAGATTAATTTCAGAAAAAAGCAATAGCCCCACATTAACCATAAATCATAACCTACAAATGGAATTCACTCTCTGCTAAAATAAGAAGAGACATTTAAATGTCAGTCTCCCAAAATCCAGCTGGGTATCCTTGCTCTCATTTTGGGGGTGGATGAAGCTGGTTGTTAGCTCCATTCTGATGTAGAATTGGGCACTTTCTAAAACACTGAAATTTTTACAAGATACATAAAGATTTTCCATCAAGCTCTTCCAGGACTTCACCAATTGTGAGACTGTAAAAGAGAGTTGCTTATTCTGAGAATATCTGTAATACTGCTATGTTAGGTTTTAAATGATATGTGCAGAACAATTTACACAGAACTTTCTATAACAGCCCTTTCTAAAATGACATTTCCCAGCACAATACAGACAGAAATGACATACTGCATGTCAGAAATACCTCCAGCTAAGCTTTTTTCCATAACTGCAATAAAGAAATCAAGTTTGTCAAGGAGATAACTGCTCTTTTCTTTGGCATATTGAAAACTGTTAGCTCATTAGGTCACAGATAGACACTGTCATAATCTCACCTAAATTCACTTTCATTTTACCATTGTACCTCTGACTGTGTATATAAACCAAGAATCAATCTTTATGTTTGTTCTCCTTTGAGGTGTAATATAACTGTAAAATCTATTTTTAACTAGAAGAGAACTGGAAAAATGAACTTGTTGTTTGTGTTCAAGAGTAACTGATAGACCCTTTTCCCTATTTTGGGATCTTTAGGAGAGTATGGATTTTCAGACATGTCAAGTACCCTTATCTCATTGTTTCTTCATGATGAAGTCTGCATTTTCTGATATGTTAGTGGACTGACATGAGTATCAGAAACACATTTTTGTATTTCCACCTAAACCCTGCTGTTGTATATTATATCTATCATAATTTGTTAGACCAATTCAAGATATTGGTCTTAATCTAAAAATTGAAATAAATAATTTGTGTTCTTGATCCCTTAGAACAAGATGTTCTCTGCTGCATTCTGAAGTAAATGTGAAAGATACAACAGATTAGCTAACAGCTTGAAAGACTGCATACAGTGATGGTAACACTTTATAAACTGAATTCACTGGTTTGTAATTTGGAGATTTTTCACTACTTAACTTCTTTCCCTTCTTCCATAAAAAGAAAAACAACAAAAAAACCAAAACTATCTCCATCTTCAATTTTTATGGAAAGAAACAATCTAGAAAGGCAATCTGTCATTTAATGAATGAACATAGAATAGATATACTCTTTTTTGTACTCATAATTAAAAATCTTACTAGTTCTCAGAGCAAGAAAGATGAGATATTGTAAGGTTGAGTTTAAAATCTAAGTACAATAATAAAACTAATTCAGGATTCACTATCTTAAAACTTACATTGTTCTTGAAATGAATCTCTATAAAAATGAAGGAGATGATACCAACCAACAAAGCTAACCTTATTCTATTTTTCAAATGCATTCCTCAATTTTATACCACACTTTACATATGCCTTCCATTAAAAAGAAATAAGGAAAACAAAAAAGTTTTTTACAATTAGGAAATCACTCCAAAATGGCATATATGTTCATCATAGGAAAGTTTAACAATAATTAAACCATAGGTCATACATATTTAAATAAGAAAAGTTCCATTTAAGAAATATTTTTTGAAACAAATTCTTAAAAATGAGGAATTAGTAACTACAGCACTCCTATTGTAAATCAGGATAATTCCGACAGTTCTGCACTTTGCCAAAAGTCTAAAATGATAGATAGTATGAAGTAGAAAACAGCTACTGAAAGGGGAAAGGAATATAAAAGCTCCTTATAAGAAGATAGGGCAGTGTTCATTGTTATTCAAGCACATTAGTTGCCATATCCTGTTTCCATTGACTGCAGTAGAAGCTTTAGCATTGACTTCAAACAGGTGCAAGTCCCATGAGACTAAAGGGAATAAAACGTACAGTCACAGTATGAAAGCAACAGTGTATAAAGTGTGGTGAGACAGGATATGTAATTCCAATCTGGTACACAAGAATCTGACAAAGCTATTTAAATGCAGTGCCAAGTAAGGATGCAACTGAAAAACCAGACATTTCTAAACAGAAATTTGGCAGGCCTTCATTCAATGCTACAAGAAAAGCGCAGGAAAAATGTTACAGAAATGAGAGTGCTAAACTACAGTGGGGGGAGAGAACAAGGGAGACCCAGAAGCAGCAATAAGCATCATCCTGTTCTGTAGCAATACAATATCACTTGTTCGGGGCACAGCTGTTGGCATGCCTTGGTGGATACTGCAGACTGGTCTGCTCTGAGACTTGTTGGGACTTAGACCCAAGTATATTACCCATTTTTATTTATTCTCCTCTGTATTATCATGAGCATTTGAAAATGTTTGGGACTTTTTTTTTTAACTTATATAATCTTCAAAGAGAAGTCTTGGGCTATATTCTTACATCAGTTGAGTTATGCATAACGTCCTCAATTAATTCTATAAAGAAAGTAGCTGAGATGTCATTATATTAATTAGAAGCTGGTCAAAAATAGAGTACTTATCCCAAAGGAAACTATGTGACTTCAAAATTGCTTTCCAGACTGAATCAGAAGAGAAAGCTATGCAACATAAAACCTATCTGCCTAAAATGGGGGTAATAAACATCAAACAGTCTCAATACTAAACTCATCTGGATGAGTATTACAGCAGGATGATCGAACCTTGACATTTAATTTTAAAACCGAATTTTGAGGTTAAAATGAAGACTGAAGGTAACAATTATGAAGGGAATAGGGGAAGACTAGAAATTACTGTAAGAGGTAAGACAGAGAAGAGATTAAGCAGCTCTTCTATAGTTAATGTTTTATGATGAAAAGGTAAACATATACCTGTGCAAGCATGGGAAATCCAAGGTTCCTGCATCCATTACAAGGTGTCAATGCCTCCCATAAACCTGAAGGACCACAAGTATTTTCACCTGCATCATCTTCTTCTTCCTCTCTTGGTGATAAACATGTTGAAGAAGGCCTCTGTGCATAAAGAAACAGTACTTTCAAATTAAAGACAGTGATATATTGTAAAGAAACATTTTACTTAAGGAAAAGAACTTAAAAGATTCCCATTTATAAATTCCCAAAGATAAACTGCTATTTTAATAAAAAGTGACTACTGAACTGTCAATCTGCTCTATGAAAATCACACTTTCTAAGAAAGGTGCATATTGACCTATTTGCAATTATACTTTAAATATGAGTGAACATAATATCATATATTAAAAATATGTATTTATTTTCTTCATTATCAAGTAATTGCAATTTCTACTTCATTTTACTTTAAAATTTGCTTTAACATGATTAAGTTTAGGATATCCCATAGAGAATAAAAACTAACATTTATATAAAAAAAATACTATCATCAAGAAAGAAATAATGTAAGCTAAGGGGATCTTGCTTCAATAGTCATCTGTTGTGTTCAGAAAAGAAAAGTACGGCTGTATTACATTTGCCTGGATCAGTCCAAGGTTTTTGCAGAAAAAAGATAAATTCAATAAAAATATGAGGTTTCAATTTTTATGTTATATTTACCAATAATAAATACGTTAGCTTATTTTGTAGGCAACAATTTTATTTAAAAATGACCTGTCTTATTTTGTTTCATCAGCTAGAAGGGATGAAAGGTATGGGAAAAAGTCATTCAGTTGTGAGCATTCAGGCTTCCATATTGGTCTTAGCGATAAGGGAATAATGCTGATTTTTTTGCTTAAACCAGTATCCTAATATTTTATGACTGCCAGAAACAGGAAGAGTGGACCATTCCCATTTATTTATGTTATTTTGCTACACAGGATAATCCACTGCAACTGAATGAATTGCAGTGGCAACTTTTATTGATTTCAGAAGGAGGAGGAAAGCTAAGCCTGTAATGAATGATTTTTAAAATATCATGTTAAAAAAATTACAACAACAAAAAAAATACAAATTTTACTCACATCTTAATTCTTTGTCTGTATTTAAATTGGAATATGTAATAGCTGTTCTAGCCTGCTTGACATTTGTTTGTGCAGCCTACCTGATATTCAGATACTGAATGCTGCCTTTAGGAATGCTTGTTTATCTTAAACAATCTTTCAGAAGTGGCTGGATTTTTGCCTGACCAACATAATGCTGTTTGAGACAAAGGCTGACTGCATCTATTAATCTGGTGGTAACATTAGCTCTAAAGCACTGCTATGAGACCCATATAAAAATTAAAAAAAAAAAAAACCAAAACACTTAACTGCAGATTATTTTAGCCAATAGAATAAAGAAATGTGTTGAGTCTGCTGCAAGAACGGGAATGCAGAGGTGAAGGAAAAGTAGGGGGCGAAAGAAGTGGAGAAACAGCAGCAATTCTGAAGATGAACACAAGCTGATGGAAACTGTAAGAGAAGCAAAGGCACCGCACAGACAGGTACTAACTCAAACTGTGTAACATCAAAGGATCATTTAACCTTTGACTTTTGTGCTAACTTCTTATACAGAGATGTGGCTGGTATACCATTAATTTAAGCAGAAAAAATATTTCTAAATTCTATTTCAGCTCACTCACCAAAGATGAGAAACACGATATATCCATCGCTACTAGTCTGATTCCCCTCAGTTAGAAAATGGTTGTTCCCTTGTTGCAGACTTCATGAATCTAGCCATATCTTCTAAAGTTAGGTGGATTTATTTACTTTTTATTTTAAAAGCCAATTTCTAAAACATTCTTAGCATGAGATTTCATTAGGTTATTTTGACAGTCAAGTGGTGCCACAGAATGTGTTGCCATAGCAACCAATATTCTTACACAGATTATCAAAAGGATTGGGTTAACTCTGCAGAGTGTGGGTCGTGAAGGACTATTATTGCTATGCATTTGCATAGACAAAGGAAGCAGACTACAGGTCTTTCCCTTTCTATTTATGACACCATCTTCCATGGTGGTTGCCCTACGTTTATATGTTAAATCTCAGAATTGTTGTACCAGAGAATAAAGTGCTTCTTGCCCCCTGGAGCAAAAAGCAAAGAACTGCAGCAGTGCTAGGTACAGGAAAGCAGGTAATACACACTAGCTGTGACCTTACACAAGCCATTGTAAGTGAATGAAGACAGAAGTCACAAAAAAAGTATAGTCAATGCACCTTCTAAAGGTAAAAAATACACACACATAATATCAGAGAGAATTTTTTAACACAACTAAAGGAAGATGAATAATGTAATTCAATACACTTGAATCATTCAAGGCAGAACATGTGAGTATTAGCCATTACAGGATCAGAGTAGAAAAAAATCTTAGCAAAAATATTATTGAACAATAGAAAAAATACACAACCAGAAGGAGAGAGTTGTATTATTTCCATTAGATTTATTTTATATAAATAGCCTAAGATAGAGTGGAGATCACACAAATTTAAATTAATGTTGTCAATATGAATGAGAAGAAGTGGGGAATATTATATAGGCAGATCTCCTGATCATTCAAAAAAGGACCAGTTGATGTCAGAGTTCATTAGACACACTGTTGGAATAAATTGACTAGTACTCCTATGCAACTAGACAATCCAGGTATGAATTACATGATACAGGCTAATTTACAGACTACTGCGGAGTAGGGTTGGCTCTTTTTATGCTTAATGACTGACTTCTGTCTTCTTGACCAGATTTCTGCTACTGATAAAGCACTAAAAAGGAAGCATTAGGAGACATGTATGCGAATGGTCAAGAAACAGTTATCACTATCACCTTTCTCACCCATCCCTGCTGCCAGAAGCCCAGTTCTTTCCAGACAACAGGTGCAAAGGGATAAGTGGGAGTTGCTGAAGGGAGAGAGCTGCATTTGCAGAGAGGAGTGAAGGAGTTAACAGTTGCATGAGAGAAAGGGGAGCCAGAAGTCCCCCAAATGGGTAGACTTTGCATACCCTGGGAGAGGGATGCACCTGGAGGAGACAGGTGAGATACAGAAAGATCTACAATCAATCCACAGACTTCAGACTGTCACACGAGCCCATAAAACTCCCAACCCAGAGCACCCAGTTTCCTGATATTCTCTCCCAGCCTTCATTCCTTTCCCAGAACTCCCTCATTTTTTCTGTTCTGTTGTATAATTTAATTTTGCCTCCTCAGAGATCCTTTGGACATGAAAATCTAATTCTGTGTGTGCTGCTGGGAAGCCTTGAAATAGCCCTGTGGGGAGAGTTTTAGTGAAACCAAAGTTATTTATGCCCACTTCTCAGAAAAAAAAGAAATAAATACAGAGGAAGAGATTTCTGTCACCTAAAGAAAAATATACACAATTGAGAACCTTTTATTCATGCCTGTTTTGACTCCAAAAAGAAAAAGTAAATGTAGTTAGAAAATGCCACCTAGATCATAGTTGCTCAATTAATTGAATTTGACATTATGAAATGGTGAAGTCAACATAAACTGTAATATTCAGCTTCAAAAAGGCCAACTCTGCCTAAGCTAGAAGAGACATGAGTATAAGCATCATATATCCTCAAACAAAGCAGACAGAAAACTTTAAATATATTAGATATAATATATAAAAAGGGAAAATTGGTAGGGAAACCACAAGACTGATACAGAATAAAAGATTTAATAAAAGTTCTGGTTTTTACTGGAACCCTGAATTAAGTATTAAAAATTGCTTATAGCAGTAGGAGACTAACAATATAATTTCTCTATACATAAAAAAGAGAATAATAATATAGCAGTAAGGGAGTAGTAAGATCTAGCATAAGGACATTGGATCATTACAATTAGTGGCAAGTTTTCCTCAAGACTCTACTGGGCCTGACACATCACCACTGATCTTCATATCTGACGAGCATTTAGATTATGCCTTTGAAAATTTAGGTATGGAAGTCTTCCTCTTCATGTCTCCATCTACACAAAAGGCAAAATTTGCCCAGTAGGATACTGGACTGGGCAAGTATCCTTCAGTTAGACTGAAGGATACTTTATTCTGTAAACAGGCTATTTGTTCTCCTGGTATATGTATGTACATCAGACTGGCTATCACAATAACTTGACATCTCTTTCCTGATCTAAGAGAACAAGGCAATATTTAGCAACAGACAGAATGATGAGTACAGACAAAAAAAGCAGAGAAAGTCTGTCCCACTCTTAAAAGTCGACAGGAAAAGAAAAAGAGACCACCTTTAATCTTAATTATTACTTAAAGCTACCAAGTTCACAGCTCAAGAAGCTTTATGCCATGTATAAAACATACATAAAGTTTTGGCCTTCCCTTTTACAGATGTCAATGATTTCCTGACTACCATACGACCTAATTACCTAGACAAGTTTTCTCTATGAATACAGTAAGTGATACAAAACCTCTTATTTCCTTTTATACCCTCTTTTTCTCAGTTTTTAATGAAAACTGGTTTGCTTTCTGCCTTGACATTTGTAAGCAGCCATTGCTAGGCAAAATGTGATTTAATTCCCTCATTTCAGGATACAGAGGAGACTTTCCTGTAGTAGTCCAGTGAAATCTAAAACCAAACATAAAAATCTTTCTTTATGTCTCGTATCTCTGTTTGTGCATAATTATAATCTGTTTGCAGAAGCATTGCAAATACCCTTTCAGACAGTATCCACTAGAGCAAGATAGCACCAGCAAAACTGTAAAAGATATAAAATAGGACCTTTACCATTTGCTATTGCATCATAGTTCTAGACACTAACGTTAACTATTCATTTATCTTGCAGCATATCACATATTAAGAAAATAAGCTTTCTGAAATGGAGCAGCAAAGATGAAATCCAGAAGGCAATCTCCTTCTGCTTATGCAAGGCAGAAAGCAACTAGACATTTGATAATCTAAATGCTACCACTCAGTCTGGAACAAGGAAGTCAGTAGGAGGTTTCTTCTGAAGAAATAGTTTGTCAGACATAGGACCATGCAAATATCTCATATAATCCTAACCACTGGATTAGAGAGGCATGCCTCTACCTCTCCTTTGCCTGGCCCAAAGGATATGTCATTATGTCATGAAATACAAGTGAAAAAAGTAGAGTTCCATTGCCTAATACTCTAATTTTACGTTATACTAAGAACTAATAAAGAGGAAAACTGCTCCTGAATATCCCCTATAAATTAGGCTGAGCAGGTTGTTCTCTGCCGCTGCTGTTCCCAGCAGCTGTGGCAGCCAAGCCAGGGACAGCAGAGCCGGAATAGTGTTCCTGTGCTCTCAGTGCTCCCCCTGCTGCTGCCCAGGCTGCTCCCAGGGGAAAATGCCTGATGGATGCAGAAGAGCAAAAAGCAGCATTTGGGCGTGAAATGTAACCCCATCAGTTACTATTTTTCCACAGCAGGATCCCTGCATAAACCAAATGTACCCTTCTGGGATTCAGTAAGGATCCTGACAAGGAGGAGCCTCACTTACAAGACACATGCTATGTCTTACAGATGAACGACAGTGAAGTGTTTTGGTGGCCAGGGCACACCTTTCCCACATCCCGCAAGGCGGCCTTCTCCCTGTTTGTTGTTTTTCCATTTCCCATCCTCATTATCTTGTCCTCCACCTTACACTGCATGTCTCCAGCCATTCTTTCACAAATATGTTCCTAGTTTACATTTCTTTCACCACTTCATTCGCTATGAGTCTGGTTAGAGTTTGATTGCACCTCCTGTATTCAGCAAGGGAATACCAGAAGAACAAGGATGGTCTTGTACATAAAGCAGCTGAATGTTGGAGAAGTGTACTCTGTACCTGCCTCTGCCGTAATCCCTGTGACATGCTGGACATGTCATTTAAAATTCTCCAAGATGGTCACTAAGTTTGTCTTCCTTATTTCCTGAACATGAAATTGTGAAGGCAAGTTTGCAGAAGTGCTGGGTTACATCAGGAACCAGCATGACATATTCTGTGACCATTTTCCATGCTATGTCAAGACTAAGTGCTCTGAAAATGCAAGCTCTAGCAGTCTCAGACAGGGAGAATCTTGACCTCTACAACACTGCACATCAGCCAAGCTGCACATGATAGTATTTTCTGACTGGTGCTCCGTAAAAAAAAAACTTTGTCTGAAGCAGTCAAACTCCGTGAACTCAAGCACAATAATGTCTGAACCTGGGAAGAAATTACTGTAACTTGAAGTCACCGGAAGGTCAGCAGAGTCATGGTAATTGACTACATGTAACAACAGTAAAAGGTATTAACTTTAGGTAAACATTATTAATTCACATACGTGATGAAAAATACATGAATGTGTAGTTACTGCCCCTCAGTGGGCAAGTGCTATTGACACCTATCATGATGTGCACCCCAGAAATTAATCGTTCTGTCTTCAGGGCAAGATCTGACAGTATGCAGTAAATACACCCTGGAACTAGATGGCAAGTACAAGGTACACTGAATAAGGCCAAAATTATAAGTAAAAATAAAAGAAAAAATGGCCCATCAACGGAGTGTCATGTATTAATAAAAAGGCTGATCTTGGCTAATTTATTTTTCACTAAACATATAAGCTTTTGAACTGTGTGGTAATCTTCATATGAAGAGTATTTCATCTATATATAAAAGCCGCTACTAGCACGCTCGTATTTAGTGATCTGATATTTTGTGTGTATATCTTAAATGCAAAGCAAAAGACATCTCAGTGTATTTCAGTAAGAATCTTCACTCTTTTCTAACTCCTGCTTAATTCTGCCATGTGGGTGAAGACTCAAATGACAGAATATTCACGAATTCAATAAATCGAAAAATTGCAGAGAATGGAACACTAAGTGCTTTTAGTAATTATAATTTAACCATAATAAGATGGTATTTGTTAAGAATGATGTAGTAGACTGAGCCTATAGAATTTTAATTTTTAAGTATCTTGGGAAGCATATACTGCGTTTGTTTTTCAGTGTGAAATTAACAAGATGAAGTATCAGCTGCTTGAAGCTGCAATATGCACTGTCTTGATTCAAAAAAGCACTTAGAACACCATTCTTTTAAACTAGTTTAAACTGTTTGAGAGCTAATAATTTAATCTGAGCTATTTGTTTAATCTGTGGATTAAACTAATTTCTGGATTGTTTAATCTATGGATTAAACTAGTTGTCTTCAACGCATGGAAATATAGGCACTTCCACAACTTACTCCATCCCGATATCTGTGTTTGAGACAGGATTGAATTGCCTTCCAAATTAATTTCTCCCTCTTAACATTAGGTAAAATAAAGTGAACTTGTCTTTTAAGCACTTGTCTAACTTTGAGCATGTACCTAATACTCATAAATCAGACTATTTGCACACTTAGTATCAATTTCAAATACTTAACATCAAAGCACTTCAATTGCTTTGCTTGACCAAAGAAAAAGAACTTAGCACATTGAAGCATAAAGCCCCAAGACAGAATTCAACCCAGCGAGCCATATAGACTGCAAGGACACTCTATGCTACAGAAACATATTTCTAGGGATGCCTTTCCATCCCACAGACATAGTAGATTTGACCTAAGTTGGTATGTAAGAAGGGTATACAGAAATGTAGGCTGTGCAAAAATGCAGGAATTTGGTAACTTTTTTTTTTGAGTCTTGAAGTTTAAGCACACGAATAGTTCCAATTAAGTTAATGGGATCTCTCATGTTAATGACAGGCTTATGTGTCTCCCTGAATCAATATGCACATGACTCATTCCAAAATGTGACTCACTGCGAAAAACTCATGTACCAGTTGAAAAAGAAGAGACTGATAATGAAGGGTATAGGAGCCTGCAGAAAAGCAAAATCAAGCGTTAATATTTTTAGAAATATTAAATAGAATTAAAAGCTTAAACATATTTACCATTGCATAAAGGAAAAAAATATAATTCAAAATAAAGACCAGCATTTTTGGCTTTAAATGTCACAGAAAGAAAATACTGCTTGGAGAATAACTACAGAAGCATCTCTGTATTTAACATCCCTATACTATCTGAATGTTATCATAAAACATTTGAAAAACTCAGTGCAATGTAATTGCAAAGCAAATCAGCTGTAAAACATGTATTTTTCTTTTTTTAAAGTTGTGAAAGAGAGGGTGGATAAGTGGGTGGCAGAATGATGAAACTTATAGAAAATACATTATTTGTCATGAAATAGAGCAGAAGGAACAGAAATTAAAGTAGGGGAAAAATCAGGTGGTAAGTGAGTAGGCAGAATTCACCACTTCATTACTCCTCCAGTGCACAGTTTTTTATTTAGCATACATATTCTCAGTAGAAGTGTGTTACTGAAAATGCAGTTATTATTCCATTAAGTTGCTGTTGGCTTAATGAAGGACATAAGAGAAAATCATACCTGAATAGACAAAGCCAGTCTAAAGAGAAACTACATACAGCACTGAGTTACTCATCTGAAGACGAATGCTGGTTAAGACTGGATAATCAAAAAGGCCTTGAAGAATGTTTGTACTAGATTATCTACAGATCCATCAGTAATAAATCACTAGTAGTTTGCCATATTGTCTCCTAAATACTAAATATAATATAAAACCAATGCAGTAGAATAGCTGACAATCAGTTGAAACGTCTTGACAAGCAAGTCAGTGTGCTATAGAAGTTGAAGGCCTAACTGGAAAAGATCAGTCAAACTGTAATCTACCTTTTGATCTCAGTAAAACATGGAAGACCTCAGACTCTTCTAGAGGTATTAGAAAAAAGGATCACGGACACCCCATAAGGGATGCAGAATACTATCAACTGGACAACAGCTCTCAGTGCAGCCTGATTTACATGGCAGGTGGAAGTAGAATTCAAAATCATCTTCACTAGGAAGGCAAAGGTTTTGCTATGGCTGGTAGGAAAACCTGCTAGTGTGAAGTCCACATACTACAAGATGCTGCTTTTTCCTGTCTTATGTAATTAAGAGAGTGATTTCACTGCAGTCATCTCAATAACCAGTATGACCAGAAGATTTAGGACAGTGGTCGCTCTTCCTGTGCTAGTTCATCTGTACTGTTCTTTTTGCCTGCGGTAGATTCAATGTACTATGTACAGATTTACCGCAATACAAGCACACCTTTATGTTGTTTTCCAGACATACTCCTAGGTAGCTGAAGAGCTAATACTTAAATTCTTTCTTCAGCCAGTCATCATATAGTGCCTTAAAGGTCCTGTAAAATACAGACAAACAAGTCAGTAACGCCTTCATCTATAACTCCTGTGTAACATTATATTTCTTATGAAGTATCTACGGCTAAATAAATGATCTGTTAAAGTTATTGAGATTCCTTAAAGGAAACTCCATTTTGGACAGAGACAAGGGCAAGGTAGTAAATATTCCAACACCCATAAGGAATCAACTATTAATAATTAGAAGAAAGACCAGCATAGGAACAAAACATTTTTACATTTTAATATTATTTTTGTCTAAGATTGACAGGCAGTGCTGAGGCTGCTTCTTTGCAGACTGTGAACAGTTCATATTCCAGAGATATTGGGCAGAGCACCAATATCAACAGAAATAATAGCAGTACTATTAATAGAAACTGCTCAATCTCAAATAACTACTGAAGCAAATAAAATTGAAGACTCTCTTCTGAGATTTTCCCTCATGGCACTAAACTGAAACTTATAATAAGTTTAGGAAGGACAGATGCCAAGAGAAAAGAAAACAGATGATCAAAAATGGTGTAAATCATTCAACTCTTACATCCCTCTGGAAAAGTAAAGAAACTGGTGTAGAAACAGATGCGTGCATGGTCAAGTAATCCTGGTTTCTGCTTCTAATCTCAGTTTAAAAACTTATACCACTGAACTCAGCCAAGGGTTTCAGTATATAATGAAGTTACAGAGGGTGCATTTATAGCACACTGTTGATCTGTATTAAATCTATAGGCAAACATTTCTAATGCATAGTAAATATTAGGCACTTGCCCCTTAATTCTGAATTACTCCTGATCTTATATTTTATAGAGGTATAAGAATCTGGTCCAATATATTTTTCTGCTATTCTTTTTCTACTTGCTGAGCTTATTCACAGGGACGGAAAAACTATGCCAACAGAATGCAATGAAACTCTGTTATGAGTGGTCAACTACTTCAAGACTTAAGGACAAAAATACTTAATCTTTTTTATATGTCAATTATAAAATAAATGTGCTTGTTGCCATTAGGCTAGAATAAAAATGAAATTAAGCAAGTAGTCCAAACAAGTTGACCAATGTTCTAATTTCAGCTACTAAACAATTTTTAAAGAAAGTGTTCTTTTGTATTAGCTTTTCATGGATGCTCACTTTGCCCTGTGAAATATGGCAGAATATTTACCATTAGCATTATTTGTATACCTCTTATTAAGAAGAAGCGAAGAAGGGAAACTGGGACTGCTGCTGCTAAGAGAATACCTACTTATTCAACTTCAAAAGAATCACAGAATACGATATAGTGAAACCATACATTTACACTTATCTCCATCCCTTAGTGGATCCTGTAGGGGTTCACACAGCTCTGATGGATTAGTAGGCTCCATCTTCTGTTTACACTATAGGGATAAAACTGTGCTGTTCCCCTCACTACAGAAAACAACTGAGAGACATACCCATATGGTTCTCACTCTTCTCATGCATTTCCTATCAGATGGTGATCATCAGGCTTTACTGTCAGTTCCAAGTTTAATGACTTTATTCTTATACTAATAGAGTAAACATGAAATCAATGTTGACTTTAGGTATATACAAAAGATATTTAAGACAATTTTTTTCCCCCTGTCCTGGTATTCCCTCGTCCTGTTGGCTAGGTAGAACACTCATTTATTCTAAGATCACTATGTATTAAAAAAACACATTCAAACCTGCATTGGTACCTGCTGACAACAGTGATAGAGTTCTAGAAATATTACAGAAATACCTACCTCTGTAACATGCAGGAACATCAAAAGCTAAAAAGTTCTAGAATGAGGTATTCCTTGTTTAAGATTGCAGGATAGAAAAGAGTACATTTTAAAGCATTCTTTCTCCTTCTTTCCTTATTAACTCAGTTATCTTTCCCCTAGGGTAAATATCTACATATGACTGTGAAAAATAAATCTCCCACATATTCAAGCTCAGGCTTCTTACAAACTATCAAAACTAATTTTTCAAGAGAGCAAAAATATGTTTTCAGAAATTAAAATCTAATTGTACTTAAATGTTAGAGAAGTCCTTCATATTCCTTATAGATCATACTCTTATTGCTCAAATGTGATAAACCAAATAGATTACTAAAATTCCACAAACATTTCTCAATCCTTAATGTTAACACTGCCAATCTACTGGAGGGACATTTGGATCTTGATTAAGTTGGCTCTACACTGAGGTCCATTGTCTATCTTTGGGCACCCTGCCTAGCCTCTAACTGCCACTCCAGAACACCGTGACTTTCCAAGTCCTTTGTCACATCTGCCAGCCCCATGTAGATGTCTCAGCTGCTGACCAGAACAGCACTAGATGCCTATATTTATGCAACTGACTTGAGGGCTTATGGTGGGATTCAGCTGCCAAGCATAGGCATCCAGTGTCATTTTAGACACTACAGGGTAGCTGTTGACCCTTAATCACTGCTCCTGAAAGCATGACTGAGCCCATGTTAGCCCCATGCAAACTGCACCTTGCGCATCCACAGTGGCATGACATACTTAGCGTTAAGGCAGCTGGATCCCACCTTTGGAATTTCAGCACCCCTACTGGTGATACTCTGATCAAACAGGGAGAAAATGAATTTTAAGAGAACCAAGGAAGATCACGATGAAAAGAACTTTTTGTTCTCTTGTGAGGGAGAAGCTGAAAACCTGATTCTGGCTGGAACACTGGAGAAAAGTCTGAGGAGTGGAGAAACCCGAGGGAAATGCAGGGCAGGAGTCCATGACAGATTTTTGGCAGACTTCTAGGGAAGGTCAGAGCTTGGGGGAAACATCTCTGGTGACTGATATCCTAGTAACAGCAAAAGTCATCAGTCTTCATGATGATTTGGTTTTGCAATAATAAGACAAAGAGAGAGTTGATGTTAATATTGCAAAATCACCTGTCTGGGTGGAAATCTCATGGTATTATATCTTCTCTTTCTGTTCTTCAGAAGTGACTGAAATTCTCTCAGAAGATCCCAAATGAAGTTGGAGACTGTAGCTTAAAAATGGACATCGTGTTGTACACTATTGCATACTCACAGGATGATGGACACTGAGGGTATGGAAGAAATGGAAGAGACAAGTATTCTGCTATGCAAGCCTGGCAACAGCGTCCACAATGGCACAGCCAGCTCAGAGATGTTAAAAAAAAAAAAGGCACAAATACAGATGAAAAAGAAGGTTCTCTAAAGCACTGAATAACACACAAAAAGATATTTAATTAAAGCAAATATACTTCATATTTGGAAGATGATCTCAAGATCAGTTCTGATAGAGTCCTCAGATCCTGGCTAATCCTGTTGAGATTAGTAGATTTCTTTGGTATTCATCTAAGTATAATGAAACAGAGGTTAGTCTTCAAATTACATATGTGCTCAGTACTACAACATATGACAGTCTCTGGTCCTTGTGAAAAAATGCAAAAATCTACTGTGGTTAATTTAATAAAACATAGCTGTCCAACAGGATTCTTGAGTAGATAAAATATTACTAATCATTTCCAGAGCACCCCAAATTTACATACAGCTTTATAGCCATAAAGACAAACAAGCTCTTTGATCTGAAAAGCTTATATTATAATTACTTTATATGGAAAAAATGCTACACCCATATATGACATCCTTATGTAAAAGAGATTTAGCTAAGATGAAAGAGTCCACAGCAGGGCAAGTGAAGTGGTTGGTAGCATGGCAAGATTTACATACAAAATAAACTTGAAAATGCTAGGATTACTTAGTCAGGAAAAGGAAAGCTTTAAGAAAGAACAAGCCTGAAGTATTGCAAGTTATGGAGGGTGTGCACAAACTATTTGTTCTTTTCTACTCTGTCAGATTTTACTTTAAAAGAATAAATAGAAGCATATACTCAGCAAATAAAAGAAAGTGTTTGTACATACAGCACATGTTCTGCAAAACATAGTAATACAGGGTCATTGCGGTAAACAATGTGACAGATTGGAGCAAAAGGATTAGATACATTTAGGATTCACCAGTGCAAGATAAGCACATAACAGCATTCAGAGAGATTCATTTGTCTGTAAGCTATTTTCCTGCAAGTATATGATAGTCAAGGAATTTGCCACACACATACATAATTGGACAGACTGGTTAAATATTTCAGAAAATCATTCTAGTGGAAAAGGAGCAGGTACTTTTTAATGCAGATTAGATGAACTGGTGGCTTGGCCAGCACCTTCCCCTAGTTATACTTTACTCCATGTAGTTTAAACCATACTAAGAATTGTCATGTTTCGGGATTTTATATTCTTAAATAAGTGCTGACTATCTCACGGGGTATGTCTGTGCAGCACGCTGGAGGATTGTCTAGCAATAATTCTACCAGAAATTGCAGCAGCAGGGAGCTGCGGGCTAATTTAGTTGGCTGTGAAGCATGCCACCGGGCAAATTATTCTGTGTAGAGTTCCACACAGCTGCTGTTAGGATCCCTCTAACACAGAAATCTTTACAACACTGTACTGAAGCATAGCATAACCTATAGATACAAAAAATAACCTATTTTAATAACTATAGAATATAGGTTAGGAAAGGATACATTAAAAATGTCTGAACTTCCCTTGGCTAGATAAACTACCTAACAGAAGGGACAAAAATCTGTATGAAGTTGGTACATTTCACTCTGCTTCTTTGCAATGACCAGCTCATGTTTAGGCAGAATTTAGAAATAATTTTGTAAAGTAGCTTATAGCAAGTATGTCATTCTGTATCGACCAAGTGGATGCTTGGTACTAGATGTCACATTATAAATGTCTAATGAAAAAAATAACAGCAACAACAGGTCTTCTCAGTGGGAAATACCACTGTGTGCATTAGAAACTGGGACTAACAGATGGTTTTTAGTTGGGTGGTAGCTTTTAAAAACAATTTTTAAAGTTATATAATCTTAGCTTCAGAGAGTGGGTAGACCTTTGCAACAAGGGAATCTTAAAAAGTAAGGTTTCCATACCCTGGGAGAGATGGTCTTCATATTTTTATTTCCCACAGAAATAAAAGTCAGTATATGCTTGTAAAATGAGATTCATAACTGAACTAGGTCTAAGAGTCCAAGAGCAATTTAATACAAAATTCTTGCAATGTCAAAATTTGGCAATACATAAATTATCTACCACTATTATAAAAGGAGAATTAAGTAAAGCAACAATATTCCAAACACTGACCCTCAGCACAATTCCCTGCTTTTTTTTTTTAACATCATAAATACCTTCAAAATACAGCAAAGCTGTATTATCAAATTCAATAAATGTTACTATACTAAATAATTTAAAATTTACCTGCTTCTCTCCATGGAGTCCCAAACAATCAGGCCTGATTGTCTTACTATTCCCTAATGAATAAGTAACCAAATTGTTCTTGAATGTGTTTTTAATGTATCCTCATTAGTCAGCCATTGTATATACTTCTGGCTTGCTCATCATCATTGTCGTGTGGAATTTTGTCTCACACTCTCAATAATGTCTATATGCAAGTGTGTGATATTATTAAAGGCTACCACTTTTGATCCAAGACAGGAATTGTTTTACTCCAGCATATTTCACTCTTAGCCATTTTAATATTTCAGCCTAGCCATTATAATATTTCAGCCTAGCCATTATGTATTTAAATGTTATGTTAAAAAAAACCCTCAGTATTATTGAATAATGTTACTAAATTGTTTACCTCAATATTCTTCAACAAATTCCAGATTACTTTGTAAAATAAAAAAATTTCTTTTTTTATATGTGTGCTTTTTATAAAAAATAATTGTTCTTTGCCTTAGAGGAAAAAATGAATAACTGAATTCTAAAGGACCATGCATAAATTTTATTCACCTCTAATGTATTCATTCTTAGCCATCTTCTTCCAAAAACACACAATTCTATCCTTTCAAATCTCCCCTTAGATACAAACCAAACATGATCATGGTTGTATTGCCTTTATATACCCTAATCTTCTTGATTTTCTGACATAAGAGAGTAAAAAGTGAATCTTCTCTTTGAATATGTACCATCACTGTTTTCAACAATGTTAATATAAGATGTTTTTAAGCATTTCTTTTTCACTCTCTCTTAATGTACATAAGTATCAACTTCCCTTTCTGGATGACAGAAATAAGCAGAAATTGACATTTATATGCCTGTGATGAAATCCAAATCTTTTTCCTGAGACTACACAGAACCTTTCTTCATGTTTAAATGTAAATTACTGCTGCCAGCCTTTATTATCTGTTATATAACCATATTAAATTTAATCAGATATACTGCTGCCACTTCTGTGAAATCCCTCTGTAGTGCAGTCACTATAATCCTACATGTTTTTACTATCTTCAGTTTTATTCCATAAGCAAAAAAAAATAGGGGCACCTTTAAACTTAAGTTTCTCAGTATTTATTCCAGGTAATTAAGTAAAATCCTTTAACACATACTCTGCTGTTAACAGCACAAAAGGACTTTCTGGAACTGTGTCTTCTTTAATCTAAACTCATGTCACATATCCAAAGACAGTAAGATATTGCATTTGCACTTGCAATCAATAATGTAGTTTATGTATTATGCTTCTGAACACAACAGCATAAATGGAAAAGCAAACATAGCAAGCAACCACCTACTACACAAGATTAAAGGGACTGATCTGAAGAAAATACTTCAGTTTGGAGCTTCAGTTTTATTAAGTGTATATGGCAGATTTTTTTTACTTTAAAATTAGTTTCAGTTCAAAAATTCTTATGACCTCAAAAAATATGGAGAATAGTTATTGCTACTAAGTGAAAAGAAAACAATACTTTTAAAATTCATTCTTAAATAAGGACAGAAAATATATAATAAACTTTTAAACACAGAATAAGACAAACCTCTTTTAAGAGTCAATTTTAAGAAAAAATCATTAAAATATCAAATTTATGAAAGGAAAAGATTGAGATGTATTGTATCCAATATGTACATCTTGCAAATATATATATACTCATACACACACATATGGAAGTGTAGAAGTTCTTAATACCCTATTTTTTGTTTTGCTATCACAGGCTGTCCAAAGCAAATAAAAAGTAACATACCATTCTCTGGTATCCACAGGAATTTTTTCTTACATGGACATAAAGCCCATACTTTTCTGATTTTTTTTTTTTTAATTAAGAAACAGAATGAGCAAATACATTACAATAAATACAGCATATTTCTGTTTTTAATATTACATTTAGAATATTTTTTTCTCACATGAATATATACACAGGAACCTCAAACCTGACAAGAAGCTGGTAATGATGTTTGTTAGTTAGTACTCCAAGGACAGAGGAATCTAAATTAAAGCAATTTATTTGCAGGAGCTCAGGAAGATTCCTCACCATATACATTTTGACATTCTTCTGTTCATTTTCCCGACACATTTAATATTTCTGGATCCCTGCTTTGCAAGTTATACCTATTTAGATTTTCTTACTTGCTCTTGAACTCACACAGAATGTTTGAATACACACTTGATGTGTAACCTCTGCGTTATAATACACTTCTAAATTTAGCCCTGCTATTTTAGTTTGTAGTTTAAATGTATACCATGATGTTCAATACATTTTCCTCTTATAAGAATTACAAATGTTTGTTTTTAAGCAGTTTGTACTATCAACTGTGTTAAAAATGCATTATTTTAACGTAGCAATGAAAAAAAGTTGGAAAACTTATACAAGATGGCTGCTTTTGTTCTTGAAATTACTGAGCCAGACTGCCATCTATTGGAAAATAAATATTTTTTAAATTATACTTTTTGTTTTTTAACTGAGACTACTATAAGTTATTGTCAAAAGGTGATTTTGCTAGCAATCATAATTAAGACAGCTTAATTTTTTAAAGGAAACACCTAAGTTAACTAAACTGTGATATAATCAAGGATTTTCCTACGTCTTTTTCCACCTCATGTTTTCTGGAACATATTTTGAAGCACAGCTCCTTTTCTGACTTGCTGAACAATCAAATCCTAGTTATTTGGAGTGAAAGTTTTGTATTTAGCAAACAGAAAAACTGTAATATGTCAGCACTGAACAATACACAAGTATAAAGCTTTCCCAGCTTGCCTGTGCAGCAGCTATCAGGGCTTTCCACGTCTTTGCATACACAGGGGAACTAAAGAGTGTATTCAAGTCACAATGACAAAATGGGAAAAAAAGGCAGAAAGGAACTGGGAGTAAAGATCTATGAATCCACCATCAACCCCATCCAGTGTACAAGCCTTTGAGAAAAATGGGCAAATCCAACTGAAGTGATGCCTAGGTATATAAATGCCTTTTTGGAGCTCTCGCTGAAGTTGCATAATAACCCACATTTCCACTTGCAAAATTATGTTCAATCTGGCCTTTAATTTTGTGGAGACAATGAAGAGGGGATTGTTGTCTGATATCTCAAAATATACATGTTTTAATGACTGGTGAAGATAGACTAAGAAACATGGAATTAATATTTTACATGACAGCACATCAAAAGTACATTGAAATACAGACAGAGTGCAAAATCAAGCACTGAAATTATAAAGTTTCCAGTGTAGCTTTAACTTGACTTTCCTTCGTTTATTCTTTATGATGTACTCTTCAAACAAAAGATCCTGTTAACTTATTCTTATCTGACTTTGTGCTATTCAGCAAACAAGCATTCACAGTTTTCATCCTCTTCATTAATTGCTCTCCTCATTCAGGAAGCTAACACGGTCTGCTTCTCCAGAACCCCAAGATTTTCCCAGATTCCCTTTAGGCTTTTGGAATGGAAGTGTCCTGTAGGGACATTTTTACTCACCTCCAGATCTGTTCCTATTCACATCTACGCTGTGGTGTCTATTCTTATTCTCCTTACTTTTACCTACTGCTCCATTGTACCCTCTCCCTCCCAGATGTTCATGCCTTCCAGTCCTCAAGATCCTGCCCTTCAATTTTCCTATTCAGCTCTTCCATGTCCTGAGGAAACTTAAAAGTCAATACAGAGCTGACTAGTAATTTGGAATTAATTTGACTAAACCCAAAATTTTCATTCAAAAAGCTCTTTTTCAGTTTCACCTAACCTCAGAGTTGTGCAAACTCTGCTTCCTATTTGACTTTAAAATACTATAAGCACATAAACCTCTGGTTTTGTTATATTAAGTAATAAAATGTGTAGTGTTTTCAATGCAAAATTTGATGAAAAGAAGGAAGTCCATTAGTCCAAACATACCAGAACAACTTGCTAAGTGGCTGGATGACTAATTGTCCAATAACTCAGCAAATGGAAGAATGGATTCAATTCTGTCCTTGGCCTAAGAGAGTTCCAACCCACATCTTCAAAAGAAAATGTAGTATTCTACAGGTGCTGTATCACTGAGCAACAATGCAAGACATCTGAGGCCAGAAAAGGAACAAAATTTGCTAGTGTCTAGGGAGTCCTAAGTCCTGCTCTCTGGATTGCACTGGTATTTTTCCAGTGGTTGTAAAATCCAGAAAGAATACTGGAGGGGATCAATAGGCTGATGCTCAGTCCTTTTATTTGGGAGACTATAAATGTGATATTAAAACCAACCCTTATGCCATAGAGAGAACTGAATCCCACGCTTCCACTTTTCAGATGAAGCCCTTTACTGTTAAGTTACTGCATTAAAAAGCAGGCATCCCCACTACCCTTACACTAAACAGAAACAGTGAGCCCTGCTCTTTCAAATAAAAGAGGCTGGCACTTAGATTCAGGAGCAATTCCAGGCTGTGGATCCTAGATAGACAGACACTCCTTTCTGCAGTCCTGAATCAATCTAAACCTTATTTAGCCAGAACAGTACCACAGGTGATTCAGCCCTCTTCAAAAGAACCAGTTGTTAAAAAAAAACACTTTGAAACACACTCTGCTTCCTGATGCTTTCTCTTTCACGTGCCCCTGCTAACCTCAGGAGGTGGTTCCTGATGCTCCTTGCTTCAGCTTACTAAGTTTTTGACCCACAAGCTACTATTCCAAACAGAAATTCCTCAGTCTTGGCCTCCTATTTCTCTGAACAATAGTATGATGCCAAAAATGCAGATGTTTCCTAGCAGCCAGTTCCTTTGCAGAATCTCCCCAAGGGTCATGAAGTGTCATGACTTGGGTTTTGGAACCTGCTTAGATCACTGGACTACAGGAGAAGTTGAAAAGCCTGCACCAGTCATTGTCTCTGGAAACAACATTTGTCCAGGAAATGGCATCACCTGACGCATTACCAGGGACCTGACTTCTACACCTCTTCAGAGCTGATGCTGGCACAGTAAACAATGAATAACAGAGAAGACCCCACTTACTCTACTGAGATTTTTACAGAAGCTTCCCAGGGAGGAGAAAACTAAAGTCAGAAAAATCTGTAAGAATCTTTCTCTGCTTTAACACATATCCAAGGAATCTATTTCTGACTCTCCATATCTATATATGTCTCCACTTCTCTCTTTCTGTCTGTATCTCCACATTCTTATACATAAATATTCATTTAAGTTTCTTCAAGCATCACCCTACTGTCACGCTTCTTCCACCACCATGCTTGCTGGTCCTGCCCCCAGAATAGTTTGGCAGCATTCACCTTTGCACACATTTTCAGAGCTAAACATATCTCTTCATTTTAGTGCTTCTTCCTGATTACTCTTTGATGGCTCCTTACAGCGCTGTGTGCATTTTCATATCACCCATGCACTATACAGGGAGTCTACAAACCAAGGGAAGGCAGCACGTTCCCAAAACTAAAAGACAGTGTGTCAAAACTGGGAGCAACTTATACTTTAAAGAATGAAACAGATGTTTTAGATCAATCAGGAAAATCCCACATGACAGCAAAGAGTCCTGTCCATCTAGGCCTGTATAGTTGGGTTTACTCTACAGGAAAATGTGCTCTGCCCTGCAACATGACTTCACGTTGGGAGTGTATACCCATCATCCTGATTCTAGTTTTCTTTGAAAGAAAAGCTGGGTGCACTAGTAGGAGAGAGCCACAACACACTTTGAACAGTCCCCATTTTTGAAGATTTGTTTTCACCTCTAGTTCAATATACAAATAAATAAAATCTCAAAAAATGTATTGCCTAATTAACCTTTGTATTTGCTTGCTGCATGTAAATTACAGATTTAGGGTCTGAATACTTCCTATTCACATTGTATTTCATTTATGTCTGTAAAAATTTCAGTCTGAGTAGACAGAATTATATGGATTACATTTTCTGCAAAACAGCAGCTGAGCAGATTTAAATAGCAGTTAGCACCTAAATAGAGAGAGACACTAGGAAGATGTATAAAAATGCTTAAATGGGATCAGTACCTTGTTCATACTGACTTCAGTATGGGTTATGTATCTAATCATTCAAACATCTAGAAGGGCTTTACAAAAGTATCTACTGCATTTCAGGGCAGCTAACCATCTTTGTAAATCTCATTATGTCTACATATATTGTAATAAATCCTCTAGAACATAAAAGTCCTTAACTTGCCCTGTTTTTCCCCACATATGAAAGCATAATTTTTCTTAACTTATGAACAACATTAATTGAAATTTAGTACTTAGCATTTTCCCTCTGTTCTGTGCTTTATTCCCTGGGCAATCCCATTCACTTGCTTACTGAGGAAGAGAATTCAATTTAAAGAAAAAAAAAGAAAAAAAGCCTTGTTACACTGTAAAAAAAAAATGAATCCTAGAGCACTTTATTCACAGGATTAGTAGTAATGAAGTAATATATTCAACTGTAGTTGAAAATCACTGAAGTATCACAACCACAACAATTTTCAGTATTAGAGACTCAGTCTTTAATACCATTAGGCTACTGGGAAAGCTATACAGTAATAAAATGCATAAAAATCACAACTGAAGATGCTTAGCTGCTTCTTTTGGGGAGCACTTCTGATCAGATTCTGCAAGCCTTTAGTCTTCGGTATAGTACCAAGCATACTGATTTAAATTGATTTCTCAAAAAACCCTTCCTTGCACGCCCCACACTCAAAACAACTAACCTGAACTTTTGGTCATATTAGTGGTGCCATAAAAAGCCATTCTGAGGTGTGGTAAGCAATATCTTTGTCAAATAAGGGGAACATTAAATTCTAAATCTGTAAGGAGCACATGCTATATTTTTTTTTTCTATTATAATGTTAGAATTGTACTGTTCTCACTCTTGTACTATTTCTTTCTTGAATGTGCCATAAATAAAGCAGATATAACTGAATATATTGTCTTTGTACCCCATCTTACTTACTACATTAAGCTTGGTTTGGCTTCCACTGGTCATAAGTTCCTCCTCTGATACTTTACTAAAATTGTCCAGATAATGGTCTGATATTGTATGAGACAGATCTTCAAAAGAGTATTCCTTTTCTTGGCACAATTTGATTTCATCTAAGAGCTTTGATAATTCTCCAGTCACAGCTTCACCTTTAAAAACAGACACACCGTTAGTCAATAATTAGAATACCAGGGGTAATTTATGCCTAAAAAGGAAATGCACATTCTTTAAATTTTAATGAGTATCTGTTATATTCCATGTCTTATCATCTAAACAGTAATCTTCATGCACAATTCTCCCCTCAAAAATAATGGCATCTCATTCCAGAATGGGAATGACTAGAGGTAATCTACATACTTCTGCATTCTCCTATACCTTGCATTTAATTAGGATGAATTACAATACATACTTACCCTTTCTCTGTTTTCTAATCCTGAAAATTGGCTAGAAATAGCAACTATCCAAGAATGTAAAATTAATCCAGGAAAGGAAAGTTTCTACAAACATACAAAATCGGTGTCCCATACTCTGTGTTGGGTTCATGTTTGCTGCTGTGATCAATTCATACACTACATAGGTTCCATAAACTGTAAGTAGGTTGGAACTGAGTTTCCAAGAATGCACATCTGTCCCATCAAAGTATCTACGTTTTATAACCAATTCTTGCTCACTTTCCCAGGATTAAATGGAATGGTGGAAGGATATACTGGGCAAAACCCACAAATTTAAAACACGCCTCCCTACAGCAGTCTATCAGAAACCCATGTTTAGTGCATTCTGCGTTGTGTTTCATGTTTTCTCCTTAATTTATCAGATATCTTTAGTTAAGAAATTTACCAAAATAGTAAGACAATGGGCTTTATGAGTCTATACTAAGTGAGGGCCACTATTAGAAATACTAGTAGTAATAAGTATGAGAATCACATTGAGTGCTAACTTTTCTGAAAATAGCCCACTGGCAGCAGCAAGACCTCCACAGAGTAACAAGCTACTTGTTATGAACAACTGCATTAGGTTCTGAAAAGCTATTGCATATGTGTTACACAGCTACCTTCAGTAATAGCAATGAAAATGCGAGTGAAAGCCAAGTTTTTCCAGGGGCAAATAAGAAACCCCTTCTCTTGACTAGGTTTACGAGAGTCATATTGTTGGAAACTACAGTCCTTATACTTGATAAAATACAGAGATAATTCCATTTTACTTCATCTTTGGGAATAAAATGCTGAAAAGGAAAACCAGAGTGAGTATATTAAGCTCAGCATACACACAACACACATATGTATATTCATGTAACTAAAGAAGCCGCAGATAAGATTATATCTGCCTGGTCTAGAGCTCTTTTTGTGTCATTTTTCTTCATAATCACTGTTTGTTATGCTAGGTAAATAGAAGTATTCTAAAATACTTTTAAAATTACAACTATGGCCAGTTATGACTGAAATTTTCAGAGCCAAGAACAGAAGTTGCTAATTAAAAGCATCTAATTGCTTTTAATATCTAAGTAACAGAAATTTTGTATTCAAAACTCTTGTTAGTCTTAGTCAATGGTAACTTCACACAAAACTTGTAAATTAAACAAAGATATAAACAGGTTTATTTATAGTCTCCTTTTTAATTAGAAAATTGAAATTATTCCAGATTAATATTACAATCAATAAAAATTGGAAGTAAAATACCTAAATATTTTATATTAGTACCCTAAAAAGAAACAGGACTACTGTTTCCTACAGAATTATGTTCATGTCCCCAGTCCCATGTTCTCCCACATATGGCCTGCAATGTGTCTTACTGCGCAAGAATGAATTCTGTGTGACAAAACTGGAACTGCAAGGGTGCTGACAGACCTGTAAGTAAGTGTACGCTAACTGGCTGGCTGATTGCTGCCAGAATGAATATATAAAAGACAAATTTTGCCTATTTCTTTCAGTGCAGGTACTAATTAAGGTCTCTTTCCTCTGTCTAGCTACCTATTTTCAAGGAAGTCACAGAAAGGTAATTGATACCACTATCCCTCTTCCAAATTTGGTTTAAATTATTTGAAATTAGATTGTCAGAGAATGGCAGACAGATGGATGGGAAGCACAATCAAGTACAATTTCTTTCCTTTAGAATCAGACTACACAACAGACAAGCAAAAGCCAGCTAGCATGTTTCACAGCATTTATACCTCGATAGTGGAAACAAGGACTGTGAGATCATGACTTTATCATTAAGAAGTAAAACATATTTTAAAAATATTTACTACTTAATTTCAGGACAGACATTTCTATTGCATAGTGTAGTCGACTTCATAATTCTACTAATCTCAAAGGAACTATTTATCTTCATACACCATATGCCTGTTAAGTACCCCAATGGGAAACGTTAATGGAAGTAGAGCATTTGTTTACTATCACCATGAAGATTATAATCTGGTGTGCAGCAGTAAACTCAATTTTCTCATGAATGAAAACTCTCCCTGTAAAGGTGTTAAAAAAAAAAACACAAAAAAAACCCCCAAACCCAAAAACAAATCCACACAACAAAAACAAAGTAGAGAGGCTTAGTTATTTGCCAGCAGTCAATTACATTTACTTTGGATTATTACAGAAGGCAGAAGTCAGGTTTGGTTCTACAGAAGGATGATTTTCATGGAAGAGCAGGACAACACCACACTCGGGAAATGCCCTATTTAAGTGGCTGTGGTGTGTAAAGGGTGAATCAGAACATAAGATGAAAGCACGTGCACACAACAGTGATAGTCACAGTATATGAAAGATATGCTAGAAGATGAATGGAACAGCAGTACACACATGATGTTTGAAAGAGGCATCCAAATGTAACACAATTGGAAGAGGTACTCACTGGGAAAGACAAAAGTAAATTCAAACTTTAACTTGAATGTGAACAATGCCTGCACAGTATTTCAACATATCTAGTATCCTTTTGTTTTATTTGATTATGAAATGTGTAAAGGTCAGATAAATTAAAAAGATTTAACATCAAATAATGTAATACATTGTAATCCATCAGTGACTTGTCCTTTCTCAGAATACAGTTCTTTGCTTTCCTATATGACATGGATTACAGTGTATGTAGTCAAGATAGGTAATTCATGGTGGAAAACACTTCTCAATATCAATAACTTTCTTAATATCTCTTTTTCATTTTGTATGTTTGTATGAATGTTAGCAATATAATTTTAATATTAAAGAGAAGTTCAGTGCAGCTTCTGTATTCACAGTGTACATGTATTTACTTTTAGCCTTTGGAGACGGAGGAACTTCTGGGGACAAAAGGCAAGACTGATGTTCTGCGCATTCCAGTGGGCGTTCCTCTGAAATACTCGCATTTCCTGTTTCCATATATTCTGCAATTTAAAGACACACATAGACTTAAACTCCTGAATTAAGGGGGTTTATTCCAATCAAAAGTATATTTCCTACTTCATTTTTCATTAAAGCCTTTCCAATTTTTCATATTACAACCTTGTAATTATTCATAAACACTGCTGCAAGGCAACCATCTATTGAAGGTATTATAAAACACTATAATGGCCAGTTCTTTAATCTGCTGAAACTGTTACGGAAATTTCATTGTAGGATTAATGAATTGCGACTATCCCTGTGTTTTTCCTGTCTCCTTGACATAGCTATGTAACTGTTCCATTATATTATTACTGTTGAAAGAGTCTTCTTTTCTAGAACTCTTTTCCAAGAGTTCTAAATTTGTTAAGAGTTTTTAGTCAAGATATTCAGGATGTTCACAATAAGTAGGTATATTGATACTGTTAAGAAAACCAAATATTATGCTTGCAGCACAGAGATAATACATGAGAAAAAAGAATGCAATCTCAAAAATTAGTTAAAACTAGCAGTCTAAAAAGCAGTGTTCTAAAATTTTTGTGCTTTTTCTCCTTAAAACTTCCCTTGTCCCACCTTCATGATGATGTTTACAAAAACAGAAAAATGTGGAGTGATGAATGTGCTAAACTTCAATTTCATTACTATTATTTTGGTGTACATATATACATTATTTCCATGTGCTTTTGTACATAGGCTAGCTCAATGGAACACCAAGACCTTAATGAATGTTATTGTAGAACAAATATCAAATAATAAATTAGAAATTAATTTATGCAACAGTGGTGCTTTTTTTCCAGCAGAGTGACTGGTTCTCAGCACAGGCAGTTATTCTGCATCTGCATTTTCTTGATTTTCTGAAGTTGCTTAAACAAGTTCTTTTTGATACCAGATAGTAACCACAACAGTACATGTTGCAACACACACAAAAGCAAACTACAATAACTGTTTTCATCAATATCACAGTGAAGAACTAAAGAGTTTCTGGGAAGTGAAATCTCCTTGATTTAATTTCTAGTTTACAGCGCACTTGTTTAGCTTGCTGTTATTCCTGATTAAATAACAAATCCCCAAACCCAAATACAATCTGTGATAAAATAGACATCTGAGAAAATGAAATTGGAAACGGGAGAGAACAGCATGCAGTTTCAGAATGCTTTGCAGGTTTTGGGGTTTTTTTAAAAGAATGTATGATTTGAAAATGTCATATATTAAGTTTGATGGTTGGCGATGGTCCCCTGGATAATCTGTCATGCATTTCTTCATATGAAAATGGGCACTTCTATTTTTTTGTGTAGTGCTGAAAGCAAAGAAGCAAAGATGAGCTGTAAGAGACCATGAGAAAACCAGCAGCATGACAAAATGCTCTGGAATGTTTTCCAGCTCTGTCAGCTATATTATTTGTCAAGTTATGGTGCAAGATGGAGGAGAAATAAAAAGGAAGCTAGACCCAAAGAAAAATAAAAGGAAAGAAGGAATTCATGCCTGAAAATATTTGCTTGATAATTTGCAACTGTCCAAAAGCAAACCTAAAATGAAGTTCTACCAGCTGGGAGTATTAAAATTATTGGATCAATATAGATATTACTAGGAAAGGAAATGCAGGGGAGATTGTGAAGGACTTTAACCTTGCTGTCCAATATTCATATAAGACTGTGGTTTCAAAATAATACTCTACTTTTATTCTTTGTCAGGCCCCACTTTCAGACCAATGCACTCACCTGCTGAAGGCTAGTTCTGAGGAGGAAATCCCAAGTTCAACTTAAGTCTCATAAACACTTACTTTAAAAACTGCAGAGTTCCTTCCAGAAAACCTCTACAAAAGGCTCAGCACAAGGTATGGTGTAGAGGTTTAGAACAGGCCAACAGTGTGCTGTTCTTGTAAGAGTGCAACCCTTAAAACTTTGGACTTCTCTGGGACTTCTACTCCTAACTTGGTTTTATACTATTGAAAATTCTACCGGATATGTACAAGACAAATAAAGACACGGACCCAGTAATGAGAGGCTTACAGTCTAGGTAAATGTATACTTACCCATAATATCATCAAAGAAACAGACATGAAACAGGTGATCTATATCAAGAGCCAAAGACAACATATACACAGCAGTGCATGCTTTCACCAGCAACCAAATTCTATTCACCTGCAGCTGGCTAGAAATTCATCTTCAAAGCCTGCCCAAACTTATTGAAAAAGATGATACTGTTACCATCATCTGCTCTGACTATAGTGTACTTGGGAGACTGCTGTGGATTCTATCACTTTCCTCATAAAAAGAAAGATAATTCAGAACAAAGCCAAGCTTAGTCAATTATACCACTTAATGACCAGAACAGTTTCCCCAGCTGTGGTCTCACAGAGTTTAGCGAAAAGCTTGTCACTCTTACGATAGGGGAGAGTAAAGGCTGTTTGGGACACAACCTGTCAGATTCATAACGCTTCCTTCACCAGCTTACTGTCATCCTGTTCCATGTTTCAAAGACAGCCGGCATGACTAGCATGTAAGGGGTGAAGGAAGCATATGTTAATGCACACTTCAGAGATGTTTCCTCACCATACTGCTGTGGGAAGAATGGAGTATTTTACTTCTGTTGACTCAAACAGCAGATTACAGTTCAGTGAGGATTAATACTAAGAATCTCAAAAACTTTGCCTGCTTAGTAGCATTCTTTTCTACAGTTATCTGATTTTAACATAGCCCCATTCAATCTAAATAGGGCCATATGCACAAAAAGTAATAGCATAAAAGTGGTCACCCAGCAGTGGAAATAAGAGCAGTGGGGAATATGAACCCAAGAAGGTAATAAGCACTGCAAAGTTCAAACTGCTGGAACTCCAGCTTTCTCAGTTTCTGCAACACTGGTTAGGCCAAAGCCAAGCAGAAGGGAAAGCGTTAACACATAAGGAGGGAAACACAGCTGCCTCTCCACAGAGCAGCCAGAGCCAGGAAGGTCAGCCATGAAGAGAACATGGCCCAGCTCAGCTGGAGCTGCTGCTGAACTTCCAGGGGCAGTAAAAGCTCAAGCTCTAGAGCACAGCTTGCTTTAACTCCAGCTCCTCTAGGTCCTAATTCCTCAGTGAGATGAGGGGGTCAAGATTTTTGCTTTATTTATAAACCTTGGCTTTTAGAGTAATGGCTACGTTAGCCTCAGAGAACTTTTTACTTTTCCTTTTAATGGAAAAAAACCCCAAACAAACAACTTTTTTTTTTTTTAAAATGAAGTATGAGCTCCTTTCCCTTTTGTTTTGAGAGCCTACTTTGGCCATGCCAGGGGGTGGCTTCACAGAGTTCCTCCCTAGAGTGACTTCCCCTAAAGTGACCAAAAAGCTTTTTAAACTCTAAAAAAGCCAAATTTTATTAGAATAAAAATCTGAACACTCACCTTTTCAAACAGAAGACTCCCCAAGTAACTAGATCGGAGGAACAAAACTGGTTTAGAAACCACTCCCCTTCACGGCCCATGTCCCTGCAGGGGGATCCTTACTCCTCCTTCACTCTGTGTCTTCCTGAAGGGCAGCAATCTTCAGACCACCCTCTGGCCTCCCCAGGGCTCTCCCAGCATCTGGCTGAGGATCCTGCAGCTCCTTTGAGTCCTGCCCCAGCCCATAAGCTCTCTAAAATCTCCTCCCAAAACAGCTCACTCGCTCCCCTGGGAAGGAGCCCACCTGAGACTTCATGACCCAGTTCCTCTTCTCTTTACAGCAGCAACAGTAACAGAAAACCAACTGGTAACTGCTACCTTCAGGTGTGCTAAGGTGACAAACTTGAGCTGAGATGGAGGCTGGGCCAACTTCAGACTCCTACATTTCAGAGGACAATTCTGAATGACTCAAGTTGGACTTAATCCTAGAGAAACCTGAAATCAATAGACGTTTAACTTATCGGCACATATGGAGGCTTTTGTGCAGGTGTTCAGGGAAGGTAAACAGAAACAAGCCCTCAAGTACTGCTATGATCCTGAGATAGGTAAGGGTGCAGCTAAACTTTCAGTCCCCAAAACAACAGTAGTTAAATTAATTCATAAACATAGTTAATACTCTACCGCTTTTGCACAATAGCCTATAAAAGGAGCTGAGAAGTCTCCAGAAAAAAACAGCAAAGGGGGATTGAGATCCCAGTTCTTTTCATCCCACACAGATGTTATTAAATCTTTGACTGGAAACTTATTCCATCCTTCCAGTGAGGCTGGTCTCCTGCACTCAAGGCAATGGAAGATCTACTTGTCCACAGAAAGAGAGGGAGAGAAAGAGAAAGTGAGAATACACAAAAGAAAGCCTGTGCTAATGACACCAAAGCTGTTTAAGCAGAGCGGGGAAGAAAGGAGTCCTGGTTCTGCAGCTGCTTATGCATCTTCCATTTATGAATAATTCGGTAACATGTACAAACAATGTTAGGTTCTTAAGCAGCTTCAGCAGAAGAGAGAGGAAACAGCTTTCCATTACATGTCCCTCCATACTGTCTATGCAGCAGAGCTTATTGTGCCTTCCTGGGGCTCGTGTCATTTTTCATCTGTTTATCTACTATCTCCTTTTTTTCATAATAACAAGAATTCTGCTTCCAGAAATAGAAAAAGAGCAAGATGCTAATAGAGAGCATAGTGGGCTGTGGAGAAAGAGTTGAAAGATGGTATAGCATGCACCTGCATCACGTTCACATGTGCTAAAACTAAAACACAGCTGGTCTGTTTAATTTTAGGCCTACTAGCCTTGGCAACATCCCTTTTCTCTTCAATGCCTAATTATAAAGCCCTAAGTGCCAATACTGTTAACTGCTTCAGCACTGAATGCTGTTGTTTCACTACATTAATGAAATGCATCCAGTAGACTGGCCTTACTTGGCACAGTATTCTAATTCTCTGCTCTTTGAGTACATAATGCCTAAACAGCTAATTCTTCATTGCCACATAAAGAATCTAAACTGTAATAAGTATTTTTAATTGAGTTCAGTGCAACTCAGACCTGAGCAAGACACATAAAATGATGGGACATATATGAATGACAAAGAATTAAAACTTGAACTGTCATCTAATAATTCCATCTATAATTAACAGGCAGTAGAAAAACATTCAGGTGGTGTATAGTCTACCTAGCCTTTTTCACATTGCTGTTTAAAGTGGCTTTGTTATTTATTTTCCTTCTATCAGATAATGTGCCAAAATCTCCAAAAAGACGGCCGACTTTGCAAACACACAAAAAATATTTTTGCAGAAACTTCAATTACTATTTTCTCAGGATACTGAGAAAAGATGTAAACTAAAGATCACAAAAACACTAGGATCACTTCTAGAACCTCACTGGCAAAAGGTTTTGTTTCTTTTTAACCAATAATCTGTAAAAAGTAGTTTTGTAAATATTCCTTTAAAAAGGGAGAACACCAATAGAAACTTCTATCCACAATTCTTAAATCCTGGAGGCCTCATTCACAGGAGGCTACCAGTCCTGTAGGTTTTAGTATGAGCTGAACAGATTTAGTATTACTGCCTCCATGAACTGCTTCTAAGGACATAAATTACTTTCTTCTCCTTCAAAGAAGTTTCTCATAAATATCCTCAAAACCAACTCATTTTCTTTCAAAACTTTTCTTACAACTCTGTTACTCTTCTGCATATAGGACAGAACACTACCTATCAGGCCCACCAGTAATACCAGTCCCCTTATTTCCTTGTCCGTTTCTGCCAGTCTGTTTATATGCATCTTTTAGCTTTTGTTTTATATTTTGAAAGCTAATGTCTTGTGTCAGGGACAAATATTATGCTATGTTACTACTATAAACTGTACAGTAACACTCATAACAATGCAAGGGGGAAATGGTAAAAATGAGAATGCCAGGTGATAAAATCTTACTCTATCCTGGCAACAAGGTGAAAGAATCAATTCAATGCCATTGTGTCTGCATAAAGAAAAAAATTAGGAAGAAACTTACAAAATCTGGTCAGTAATTGTCTGATGCCATTAATTTAATTTCTTTTTCCTATAAGTCTACATGAAGGACACATGTAAGCTTCTCTAGACAATCATTTGAAGAAGGGAGCTTTAACAGGGATGTATTTGGAAGCCACTAACTCTCTCTCAGCAATTGCCCTTTCTTGGAACTCATTGGTAATGGAACTCCTTACCCACGGAAGTCGAACTCAATTACAGTACATTCAGGTTTCCCAAAATCCCAGTGCTTCACTGATTTTTCAGCTACAACAGGATAAATGCCCACACTTCAGTGAAAAGTATACTAAACTGGCTTCTTAGAGGAGGGTAGGTCTACTGTATCATTAGTAGTGCTAGTACTGAATCCTGCCACTCCTTATTTTATTTTTCAACTTCAGCTCACAGTTCAAACTTTATCATTGATGATTAAAGCTTCAGTGAACCCTTTACTGGTGAAAAAGAATCTCAGTGGGTTCCACAAGGGAGTTCTGAAGGGGCTCCTCAGGTTTTCTTAAGACAGAATGGCATCTTTGTAAACATTTTTCATCCTTGCACATCACTTCTGACTACAAGGCAGACAGAGCAAAAATAAACAGCTGCTCATTACAAGCACAGGTTCATCATACTAATATGAGCTGAAACTACTAAGCAGTCGTCTTTATATTTTCAAGGCACGCATGTGAAAAAGACTGCATGTCAAAGCACCAAAAAGCCTTGAAATTGATGTATTTCTGTTCTGTGGTAAAAACTAAGGGCAGATACTGATCCATCAACATGACAAACCCTTGAGAGGGGTTTGGGTGCTCTATTTTTTATAGGGCAAGGGTACTTTGAAGAAACTTTTTTCATCAACGAGGTTGAGACTGCAAGGTTATCACACTAAGGAGAAAATGGAACAATGCAGAGATACTAAAATGAAAATTAGTTTAGTTGGTGATGGGACATTATAATGAATCTTAGATTAATATCTGAAGGATGATTGATTTGGATATCTAAGAAAGTGGAAGCTCTGACTGACCCTTTTCTTGCCACTGAAGAAGTTTCAGTATGATATTAACCCTCTTTTCCTCTACACAGTGGTATGTTCATGCTGCAGCTCAGTGAGGACATAAAGGCTGAAGTTTCACCAGACAGTCTGAGTCAAATTAGGAACTCCCTTCCACTGACGGGGGAAGTCCTACTTCCCTCACCCGTATCTTCCTCCCCACTTTTTGATGCACATTTCTGCCAGTTACCTGGGACAGAGCTAACTCTGGGACTTGAATCACATAGGAGGCAAGTTCATTAAAACAAACAAATGTATATTTATATAATTATACTATTAATTTTTTATTATTGTTACATAGGTAATATAATAAATTACATATTTTACATATTGCTGGTTCATTAACTGAATCAGATCACTTTGCAGATTCCTGTAAGGAAGCAAGGAATATGGAAGGGAACTGTGTAGCTGGAAGTAGGGGAAGAGGAAGCGGGGGAATGGGGGAAAGGGAAAAAGAAAATAGGAAGGAGGGAGAGAGGGAGACCTCAAGCTGTTAATTCAGTTCAGCTATAACATGAATCTGCTCCTTAAGAGAATACCTCTCCTCCAGCCTGCAAAATTTTCATTATACTTATAGAAGCTTTGTATCTTCGGTCCATCATCTCACTGGAAAACTTTACTGAAGCAGGCTAACAATTTTGGAAGTTATTCAGAAAAGAAAATCTGAAGGACACATGACCTCATTTTCTCTAGGAAATGTTCTTCTGCAATACGGTTATGCAGGAGGCTGAAACATGAGCTAGTTCATATGTAGAACCAACACTGAACTGATTAAAATGGCTTATTTAAAGATGGGAATAATCAATACAGATGGAGATGCAGCAATGATACCTGCAGGGAACTCCTCTGTCAAACACAGTTAATGAAAGACTGATCCGAAAATGCAGGAAACAAATTCCATAGAAGAGAAGGAATGATGTTTAACACTGAGTTATGTACTAGCTCATGCTTCATCACTTTACTGCCATCTCCTAGAGTAAAAAATTGAAGTAAACAATGGAGTTCTATCAGTCTCACACCATGAAAGTAAGATGAAGAATGAGAACAAACATATGTACAACAAAATTGTATTATTTATGCTATAATGACAAGAGTTACTGCCTGGTTTAATTTTTCTTTGGAAATTTAAGGAAAATGAGAAAAATGTAATGAAATTTTTCAAAATTTCTCATCATCTTTCAGTCACAGTTGTTATTTATTAACAAATCAAGCATTTAAATTGTAGTTTACCATCACAATTTAATGGAACTGCAGTGAAATATTACAATATGTTATTTTGTAATGAAGAGTGTACAAAGAGTAACTATAAGTGACACACCATGCTAATGTCTATTGTCAGAAAAAAAGAAAGCATTTACTCTGAAATTCAGATATTCAACCACTTTTTTATGTATCTAGAAAACAAGAATTTTGTCTTTTTAATTCCAAAGACTACTCTTTTGTATAATGAAATATTTAAAGAGTAGAAATTGCTATATATCTTAATATTCCTCCATGCTATTCTGATTTGTCTCTAACAAATGTGTAACTGAATATGACTTACCTTGAAGTAGAGCTGCAATTTGGAGTGACTGCTGAGATGGATGTTCTTTAAGAATATCTAAAACTGTTCTACCCAAACTGTCCTTTATGTTGGTATCAATTCCTGAAAAAGAAAATGATCTGTGGTGGAATTTTTAACCCCAAGTACTTCTGACTATAAATGTGGTATATCAGACTCAATTATGTGGCAAATTGAATGCAAGCAGTTTAACAACTGTAGCAGATTAACAGCTGTGTTATAGTTGAAGTACAGCATCCATTTGTCTTTAAAGCTTGAGTAGCTTAAAATTCACATGCTGACATGGATTGTTTTCATATTTCTGTAACTCATGGGGATATAAAGTAAGCTTCTTAAGCCAAACTTGGGATTATTTTAACAGACTGTCCCTAAGAAACAGCCATCCTGAAAATATTTTACAAAATCAAGAACTTCTCTGAATGTTTTTCCTACATTCCTGCATTCTAATTCTCCCCAGCTGCTCTGATTCATTGGGGATTTTCTAGTCCATAGTACCAGTACGTGTTTTGGGAGCAATACGGAAAAAGTTATTAACCTTAAAAGTTTCGTACTTCATGGCGACATGTTCAAAATTAATGCTCCGAGTAGACTGAAATACCCATATATAGTATAAGGGCTGTGTGAATAGACAGAGCATTTCCTTGCAGACTGTTCAGACTGTTGACAAAGTAATTGTTTGGCTCAAACTGTGAACGTAACCATAAATAAGTTTGAGGCTTATCCTGGACAGGGCTCAAGACAACCTGTTGTACATGACACAAGCTGAGTGGTGCAGTTGACACGCCAGAAGGATGTGATGCCATCCAGAGGGACCTGGACAAGCTGGAGAAGTGGGCCGGTGTGAACCTCATGAGGTTCAACAAGGCCAAGTGCAGGGTCCTGTACCTGGGTCGGGGCAATCCTCAGTTTCAATACAGGCTGGGGGATGATGTGATCAAGAGCAGCCCTGCGGAAAAGGACTTGGGGGTACTGATGGACGAAAAGCTGAACATGAGCCGGCAATGTGCGCTCGCAGCCCAGAAGGCCAACCGTATCCTGGGCTGCATCAAAAGAAGCGTGGCCAGCAGGTCGAGGGAAGTGATTCTGCCCCTCTACTCCGCTCTGGTGAGACCCCACCTGGAGTACTGCCTCCAGCTCTGGAGCCATCAGCACAAGAAGGACATGGACCTGTTGGAGTGGGTCCAGAGGAGGGCCACAAAAATGATCAGAGGGATGGAACACCTCTCCTACGAGGGCAGGCTGAGAGAGTTGGGGTTGTTCAGCCTGGAGAAGAGATGGCTGCGGGGAGACCTTATAGCAGCCTTCTAGTACTTAAAGGGGGCCTATAGGAAAGACGGGGACAGACTTTTTAGCAAGGCCTGTTGTGTCAGGACAAGGAGCAAAGTTTTTAAACTAAGGGAGGACAGATTTAGACTGGATTTAAGAAAGAAATTTTTTACAATGAGGGTGGTGAGGCACTGGAACAGGTTGCCCAGAGAGGTAGTGGAGGCCCCATCCCTGGAAACATTCAAGGTCAGGTTGGATGGGGCTCTGAGCAACCTGATCTAGTTAGAGATGTCCCTGCTCTTGCAGGGGAGTTGGACTAGATGACCGGTAAAGGTCCCTTCCAATCCAAAGCATTCTATGATTCTATGATTCTATGATACTGCATGACTCTCCACCTTTGTCTTGTAGGGGCTACTTTGGAAATTTTTGCCTTATGGTAGAAGAATGAAGTTGTTTTTTAGTTTAGATGTACTTTCATAAAAACTAAAGGCATGAAAGGTCCTAAGGAATGAGATTCTTCTTGGGACACTGAATAGAGGAAATCAGAGGAAGCAGGATTTATAAAGACATTCTGGAAGCATGGAAGGATTTCTCTGCTCACCAGAAAAGGCTTCAGTTCTTGTAATTTCCTGACCTGATGGAGAGTTTCCTAATTTGTTTTGTGAGAAAGAGATATTTGTTTTCTCACTGAAAATAAATCCAAAATATTGCTGGGCTAATTAGCAGTGGCAGCCAATTTTCAGAGGCCAGAGACACCAACTTACACCTTTCCTTTGCAGTAGCTACTCATAACATCTTCTGAATCTTTTTTGAAGCAGAACTAGAGAAAAGGGGATTGTTAGATAAAAAAGGCAGAAGGTCGGGAGTGTTGCAGAAGTGCAAAGCATTTGGGGTTGAAGGAGTTCATAGTGAAGATTCTACTCCACTGCCTTGTACAATTGTACTCTGGCAGAGGCTATAATGTGTACTAATCTATAAGAGGTATTCTTTATCTGTGGTCTAAGGGCTTCCTATGTTTGTGTGAGGTTCTCCAGTCCTTCCTCTTTTAGGTGAATGAATATAAAAAGGCCCTGCCTTTTTGAGGGCAGGTGAAGATCCCTTTCTGCCCCTTTCTGCCTCCTTCTTATTTGTCCAAACAGGAAAGCATCTTGGAAGGACCTTTTTTCTGAAAACAGATCTCAGATCAGGTATGCACTAGCTGACATTCAGATGAGGAGCTGTGAGTAGGAAATACCTTCTTTTGCAATATATAACCCCACAAGCACTGATAATAAAGATCAATGAGATCCCTCAGTGTAATGGAAGTTCATGTATCTCAGAGAAGTAATTTCTAGATATTTTCATTTTCATTGGTCTTCTCATTTATCTGAGAAGACAGTTGTTAAGATGAGTAATTTACCTGCAACAATTCTGGAACTCTTATTATGTAGTAGATGGGTTTGTTGGGACTCTATATCCCTGTTCTCCTGTCCTTTCAGGACAAATGCAATTCTTGGAGACACAGTGCCTTCCCCTTTCTTCACAGGCACTCAAAATTTATCCAGGAAATGAAGGACCAAGCAGAATGGTGTGTTTGTTAGGAATAGCTAAGTGAAGGAGATAAATGTGAACATGAGTCTTCTGGCCTCTAGATCAAAAAATATACTTGGCTGTCTTTCAGAATGAATAATAAAATTTTATGTAGCCATTTTGTTCTCAGAATACATTTATTCTCAGAATACAGTCGCATACACTGAGTCATATATGGAATTTCTGAGTCTTAGTGAAAACATTCCTTTTGTTCTCTGTGTATAGTAATTTCTTATTCTAAAAGAACACTGTTTTAAGGAGAGGTACATGCAATTAGATTTGCAAAGGCTGAGAAAGATAACAGTAATTTGTATAACCAAAACTTGAAGAGCCATACACCAGATTAGGAATATGAAGGATATTTGTTCAGTGTTTCCTGTAAATTAGATTTACCTGTTTCAAGCAAAATGCGTACTACCTCCACCTTTCCAAATAGGGCTGCTTCATGAAGTGCGCTCCCTTTTTCTGTCTAGAAAAAAAAAATATTGTGACATTTAAAATGCAAATTAAAATACCAATGAATCCTTTTGAAAAGAATACATTTAGAAAAGAAGTATTTATTTTTTCCCCTCTATTTTATCTACACATAAAAAACATTGAATGGGCAAGAACAAATACTACCATAATTTTTTTTTATTATTCAAGATAACAACATAAATGCTGTCAGTTCTACTATAAAAATTAATAACTATATAAGAAAATATAGTAGGGATGTAATACAACTCTCAATTAACAAGCCCGCATTTGTGTAAAATTTCTAAACTCCTATTATAGGCAATGAAAATCTAGTCAATACCATCAGTAGAACACAGCTGTTCAGCAGAGTCAGCCAGTTTACACGTGGACATCTACACTTAGGTCTTTTAATCTGAAACTAGATCACACTCTAGAAGGTCAATTCAGTTGTACAGTGAGAGATGCCCTAGGATATCCCACCTGGCCTCCAGCTGATGTTCCAGTTGATGCTCACATTTGATCTGCATCATATCTACCCCATACAGATGTTCTGGATACCCTAAGGCACCTCCAACAGCATTAGATGTCTATGTTTATATCATTTAAATTCTACCTTAGATGTCTGTGAACCTGATTTTGCAGATTTCTGTGACATAAAATTATTTGTGAATGGACTTTTGCTCAAATAAAATTTACACTACTGAAAAACAAACTACCTCTCTTAACAAGCTACTTTTCTTAGTATTTTATACTGCTGACTGTTCCTGAAAAATCTGAACAGAATGCCTTTCCATACAATAGCATTAGCACTAGCTAAAGCACTACTAGATCTCACTGAATCTCTGCTCATCTTTTTTTTTTTATAGTAAATTAGATTTTGAGTGTTTTTTATTTGTGGACAAATACTAAATGTTGTACGACTTGAATTTGTTTTTTCTATATTTTATTCAAATGTACCATTGTCATGCTTGCTATGGTGGCAAGACTTTAAAGACACAAAAAAATTAATTCTGAAATAAAATAGTGATTCATTATTTAGTAGCTGTATCAGAATGCACCAGTGTTACAGCAATGCAATGACAGGTTATTTAGAAATAATCAGAGATCCTGAGATGGGACATGAGCACACAGTAAGTGTACATATGTCCTACCAAATGAGCCTGAAAACTCTTTGTTTTGTCCCTAAGAGGAACACTCACTTTTTATCTTTCTTCATACTTAGTACATGGACGTATAAAGTAGAACATGCCCAATATCATTTACATCCAGCACATCAAGTATATTAACAGTATAACGGAGAGGAGAAGGAAGTCACTAAGAGAATATACACATGAAATACATATCTCAAAACAATTTCTAATCTTTCCATTTTCAGAAGCAATCCAGATGAACATTCACAGACTTATTCTGAACAAGAAGACTAAATATTCAGATTTACTTAGAGATGGTTTCAGAATCCTTTACTCAAACAATGTCTACAGGAGTTTTCCAGTAACTGCAATTGACTTTAACACTGGATAACTCTGCAATGACATAATGCAACCACAAAGGTACATGCAAAGCTTAAGGTGCAGCTCAGAAATTTCTGGGAATGAAAACAGTTCTCAGAAAAGTCACTGATAGCTATAGGTCTGATTACTGAAAAAGGCTTGACATCAGCAATCTTGAAAAAGGCTTTGACAAGCCTATTATCCTCTTTGGTATTTGTGTGGATATGGCATTTCCTTCGGATTCGTCACTTACTGACATGAATAAACCTCAAGACTATTGGGTGGACCTGGTACTACTAACATAGAGTTCCCTGTCATCAAGGATGTGAAGTACAGCTTTGACTCCCAAAATATTTGACTTTGCAAAGACAAGTGGTGAAATTCAAAAGCAACAATGGGGAGAAGTTTGGCACGGTAACCTGCCAGAGAACAACACCAAAATAGAGGCTCAATCACAATTGATCATTCACTGTTTTGAGAAAAGAGGAATGTGTCTCTCATTTTTGAACATATTCACTACAGTTGAACCTATTATGTCATATTTGAACATGCGCCAGCAATGTGTCCTTGCAGCAAAAAAGCTAACAGTATCCTGGGCTGCACTAGGAGGAGGGAGGTGTTGCCAGCAGGTCAAGGGAGGTGACCTTCCCTTCTATTCACCATTGGTGAGGCCACACCTGGAGTACTCTGTCCAGTTCTGGGCTCCCCAGTACAAGATAGATATGGAGCTACTGGAGAGAGTCACTAAGATGATTAAGAGACTGGAGCATCTCTCCTATGAGGAAAGGCTGAGAGAGCTGGGACTGTTTAGCCTAGACAAGAGCTCACAGGGGATCTTATCAATGTGTACAAATATCTGAAGGGAGGGTGTAAAGAAAACAGCCAGGCTTAGTGGTGTCCAGTGACAGAAGAGGTAATGGGGAAAACCTGAAACACAGGAGGTTCTGTTTGAACATAAGGAAACATTTTTTGCTGTGCAGGTGACTGAGCCCTGGCACAGGTTGCCCAGGAACATTGTAGAGTCTCAGTCCTTGGAGATGTTCAAAAGCTGTCTAGACATGGTCCTGGGCAACCTGTTCTAGGTGACCCTGCTTGAACAGGGGGATGGACCAGATGGCCTCTGAGTTACCTTCCAACCTCAACCATTCGGTGATTCTGCCAAGGATAATAATTAGTGATGTGTACACCAACAATGAAATCCACAGAGGTTCAAATGTTATAGGAGGTCTGAGCACTAAATTTTAGTCCTACTGAGGACGAACTGCAGAGATGGGAACCAGCTGCACCTGGACTAAAATTGTAGAGATCATTCTGTATTAATATTAATAAGGAACCTTTTTAATGGAAAAAATGGACATACTTAGTGACAACAGCTATCTAGAATCCATTGCTGTGACATGATCTAAGACTAAGAAAGATTAATGTTCTGGCATGCTGAATCAACAGGTTTGAAGACAAGGAAGAGGATCTATCCTCAGATTCCTCAGTTAAGGGGTGGAAAAGATCCTGGATATGATAATTGTCAGAACCGGCAGCAGTCCTTTCTATTGATCAAAATTCCCCACTGGAGGAAAGGCAAGTAATACTTTCCTTGATGAAAGCATACATCTCATAAGAAATGGAATGAAAACTAACATGAGAAGAGGAAATTTCCTGTAGATGTCTAAGGCAAAAAAATCTATCTGGGGGCAGCTTGAGAGCCAGAAGATAGTTCCATAACAAAGAACCAAAGCTCTGCTACGCATAAAGGGAGTAGAGAAACTTAAGCCACCTACATATGTAATTCATAGTGTTGGGAAAGGAATCCGAAGCCAAATGCCAGTTTTTTCATTTTATACTTTCTCACTTCTTGGTCTATTCTACCATGATATTTCCTGTCATATCTGAACATGATCCTGAAATGCTTTACAGGCATTCTGCACTGCCCTGAATTCTGGGGCAGTCTGTCCTTTACAACTCCAAGCTATCAGACAGTGCTAATGAATGCCATATCCCAGAAATGAGGTATATATTACAGTCTGTTTGAAAGAGGAATTTGAAAGGCACACCATATAAACAGTGGACTGATCTGTCCACGATATAGGTGATTTTCTGAGCAAGAGGGGAAATATTACCACAAAACTGAAAGAAAATCAGTCTGGGAATACAGAGATTGAAAGCACACTTGTAAGATGCAGATGTGTAATCCTGCATGAGATGTCACGAAGATGAATGCTGACGTAAATCTTAAAAGCTCTAGGCAGGATTTCATGATAATAGTGAATAACTAACGAGTGAATCAGATCCCTTGACCCAAAAACTGTCCAGAAGGCAGAAATGTCCTTGTTATCAGATAATTCAGTTACCAAACTCCATTTTAACATAAGGAAAATCCTGAGCCTCAGGATGAACACAGCCAAGAAAAACTCAGAGGACTGGCTGAGTAGATATATATCTCTTTGTAAATGTACATGTGGACTACTACTTGAAGACAGAAATAATGTTGGGGGTTTTTTTTCTGGTGCAATAGAGCACATTACACAGATTGGAAGGATTAAAAAATGTAGTTGCAAATAATTTCTATATATTATTTAAGATGTGCTAGAGTTTTTAGGTAGATCTTTTTCATTTATAATGGTGTACCCATGCACTAATATACTCTTTGTCTATACTACAGCAAGCAAACTTAAGACAATAAAACTTATAGACAATAATGACTGCTTTACTTCCTGCAGCTTTCATTGCCTTGGATCATAATTTCCTGGCAAAGTGAACACTACCATTATATTTGGAAATTCTTCCACAGTGATATTTAATGCAAAAAATGCTGGTATTTTTTCATGAACTCAGTGAATTAAAGTGTGCTTAAGTTTGCATCAATGGATTATGTATTGATTCCCTGGCATAAGTTTTCTGTATATCAAATATAGAGAACTATAGCACAAATTGTGCTAAGCATATAATAAAATAGTCCCTGCCCCAAGTAGCTTATAGCTAAATACAGGTACAATGTCCCAGCTGGACACACAAAGCAAGCAAGGATAGAAGGACATTGTCAGTAGGAACACCAGGATACACAAATCAACTTGCAGGCTCACATAAAAGCATCAAGGGTTTTATTAATTAGTGATTTTTTTTAACCATGTAAATATGCAAGAGCTCGTAATTAGGTCATTTGTCTAGTCCTTATTCATAGGCAGTTTACTATAGTTTTGATATGGATTTCAGACATAATCTGAAGGACGGAATGGTAGCTTTGCAAATTGATTCACAGAATATTCTCCATACATAGTGACAGCAAAAAGGAAGGGGCATAGCTCTTTGCAGAACTACAGTGATAAGCAATAGAAATTGCCATCATTACTGGAACAGACAGGGAAGGCAAATAGGGATAGATAAAAGTTGGATAAGCAGAAGGGGCCAAGTTTTTAAGGTATTTACAATTATAAAATTACTGTTTACAGGAAACACACTGAACTGTGCAGTATCTTATTTTACTGAGGGCCCAAAATCTATCACTCACCCAAAACCTGTGTATTTTTCATATGTTTCAATTTAAATGAAAACTTCAAAGCATAAAGAGATGAAGCAGATTTGTATTGCCCACTTCTAAATAATTTCAGATTGAAGGATATTGGATAGACCTGGGAAATGAATAAAATGTGTGATTAATCCAGTCAAAAATTAAATGCTGTCTATTATTAGTCCAAATATTTGCTATGATTAAAAGTGCTCAGGGAGTACAGAAGAGAAAGATAACATGGCTAAAGTAAACTTCCCATTTAAACAAATAAATATGTACAATTACAGAGTGATAGCAGATAGGCTACTTCTATAATTGTCTCTCAACATTCTGAGAGCTCTTTACTGCTGATAAGCTGAATTTATTTAACGTGTATGAATGTGTACACTTTTATTTACCACATGGGATTATACTTTGTATATTGTTCTTTCCCAATCAGTGATGCAGAGCAATTTAATTAATAATAAAAGAGCTGAGTTCAGTTTTAAGTAACAGGCTGATATTGTATGCTCTGCTCAGTTTAATAAGCTGCCAGTAATCATCAACAAAGAATTTTTCAGAGGTTATAGAAGTAATAAGTTAACAATATGTACAGAGCCAACTTGCCAATATGCTAAGATGCTGAATGAAAAGGAACATATTGATGGAGAATATGTATACTGGTGAGAAAATAAATACATGATATTTCCTTACGGCAAGTAGGACAAACACAGAAGAAACAAGATTACCCACTGCAAAAAATAAAATAAAATAAAAAATAAAATAATCCCCCGTGCCTAAGAATAACTAAGAAAAATAAGAATATAAATTACTTAAAATAAATTAGAATTTAAAAAAAAAAAGAAAAAAAGTCCTAGAATTTTAGTGTAGATGGCAAACAGATCACCATTACTAAAAGAATCTCTCATTTCTTAACAGAAGATTGTACAAAATTTGCAACCACTATATTTTTTAAAGACCAGCAAAAAACTTTTGGTATAGCTATAGATAGAAATGGCTTAGGAGAATTCACAGTAGTGCTAAAATTATCTAGATTACATAAGAGGAAGAACACATTTCATAAAAGCATTGTGTAATATTCAGCCCTCATGTAACCATCAGTTTGTAAGTTGCCATGACAGAGACTATTTTTCTTCAATTATCCTATTTCTTAAGCATCAATTCAGGCATCAGTTCAGTTTCTTTCTGACTTTTTCCTCATTCATTTGCTAGAGATAGAAGAGACATTATACCTTCAGAAACATGTATTCGAGGGTTCTGTTATGTGTTGCTTTAGCGTTAAACTTTTCTAAATTACTGAAGATGTAGTCATAGTAAAGGACAGCTGAAACAAAAGAGCTGCTTGTATTAACCTTTACAAGTGTATCACTTTCTAGTAAAGAAAATCAAAAGCAAATTAAATTAGAAGTATAATGGTAGGCAAATACACAAGTAAGCAAACCACAGAAAAAAAAAGTGTTTCAGTTTGAAATAGTTTGAAGCAAGTAACAATGCTAACTCAAAAGATACTAGAGCTAATAAAAGTAGCAAAACAATTTTACCACATTTTCATTTTGAAGGCATTTGAGAATATCCATTTTTAATCTTAAAATATGTTAAAATTTTCTGGTTTGCTTTGTTGGTTTTTTTTAAATCTGTCTTTTCTTTCCCATTTCACATTCTTTTCCTCAAAAGTTGAAAAATTTGACCTTGATGGAAGAATCCAGAAATTATAAAAGTGCATGGAATCCAGGTGCAATCTTTCTGTATGAAAGGGAATTATGTGTACAAAGGTGTTTGATTAAATGCACCTAAAGCTTAAAATGGTTATAAAACTTAGTCAAAGTTTAGGCAAAGTTCACAAGATTTATTAAATCATCTATTGGTAAAGAATGCCTGGATGTGACTCTAAAATAGATGTAATTATGTTTGGTTGATTGGTTGATCTGAAAATAGAAATAAAGCTGAAACAACCTTAATTCGAAGTATATTATATATACTCAGTAAGAAGGCTACTTTAAATATGAAGATAAAATACACTTTAAACTCAAATACAGTGCTGTCAATCAAATCAAAAGAAATCACAAGACTCAGGCAAGACTTCACACGTAACAGAATCAGGTCCTCTGTAGTTAAAAGGCTTGGACACTTTAAACTACAAAGAATTGGACATAAAATTTACTGCTTCTGTACCTTGTATCTGTTCCATCTATGTCTCTTTTATTTAAGTTGCCCCTTTTACACCATTGTAATTTACTGTGCACAGAACTAAATGCACCAAACAGCTAACAGGTTGGAGTCAGTAGCTACAAAAGTGTATTGCTATAGAACTTTCTTTTAGATTTATACAAGTGTTTAGAAAAGCAGAAAATCAAAATTATTATTACTTAGTAACTTTGGGTTTAGAATGGGATAATCCTGGGAAAGTGAGTTCTCAGTCAAACATTGTTTCGGTTTGCTATGACCATTAAGGGCCATAGCTTTAGCAAGTCAGCTTAGTAACATTAAAACCAATGTTGTAAAAAAAAAATATATATACACCTACATGAACAGTTGATATGATCTGTGTATCGGCATGTCTCAAAACAACATAAAAATATACACTCAGCTTTGAAGACACATATCTTTCTTGAGTCATCCCTTTGAACACATCATTTGGGTCATAAAAAATAAATCTGTATTATACACCACCTTGAAGCATCTCTAACAAAGTAAATGCAAGTGTATTTTAAAAGAAAAAAATGTAAGAAGTTATTATTTCATTTGAATCATATTCTAATGATAAAGGAAAGTAAGGAAAGAAAGGAAGAAAGGAGGAAAGGAAGAAGAGAAGAAAGAAATTGCACACTAACTTGGCAGCTGACATCCATTCCAGCCTCCAGAAGCACCTGTACAACAGCTTTGTGGCCATTACGTGCAGCAAGATGCAAAGGAGTGTGTTTTCTTGTATTACAGTTCATCAGGTTTGGATATGCTTTGATGATCATTTTTACAACACGCAGACGTCCATAAAGTGCTGCCAGATCCAGAGGTGTTTCTAGTTTGTTGTTCCTTATTGTAGGGTCTGTTAGTTCTTCTAACAGAACAGCAACTACTTCTGAATGACCATATTGAGCTGCACAATGCAGTGCTGTTTCATTTTCATTGTTCTGTTAAAACAAAACAAAAGCTTCAGAAATTCATGTTTAATCACACAATAGAACTGCTCGGCTTCTATAAATTGCCTCCATGATGTCACTACACAGGCAGGGTTTGCAATATAATGTATGGTAATGTACATCCAATATTTCAGAATGACTCCACTAAAATTTTACTAATAATACATTAATACTTCAGCTTTGTGGCTTTCAAGCAGATCAGGTCCCTATGTGTCCACATTGTTCCCAATCCATTTTTAACAACATGTACCAAAAAACCTTGGTTTTTGCTCATGATATGCCGAAATATGTAACCCTTCTTGATTCAACTTTTCCTGAAATCACAGTTGAGTCCTTCTCTTAGAAAATACTCTGACAATTATCTTAAGCCTCTCTTCTTAGCATAACTGGTTTTAAATCATAGCAGTTTGTTATTAGAGTAGTGAAATTACAGAGAAAAACTGGGTAATGAAAATGTATCAGGCACAAGGCTAGTTTCATATATCACTATAAAAGTTACTATCAAGACAACAATCAAAGCTTGGATGAAGGCAAATAGCAACTGTAGATATTAGAAAGTCTTAGCATATCACCTAAGCAGCTAGTCTTCGCAGGGCTCCAAGGAGATGTACGTGTGCATTTTAAGGCATATGAGTATTTGTATGCTGTGGATTGAGTAAGTTTTTGCTTTACAAAGCAATGCCCCCCAAGTCTTTCCCCAAACACTATTTAATAATCTTAACAATAAATAAATACTGAGAATAAGCAGTATCTTCTTTAATTGTTTTCTTCCAGTTCTGCCTGTATACTTGCAATCCCAAACAGACAAATAACTTCAGGCAGAGAGGAGGGAAATAATTTATAGAGCTCTCTGAATTCCATAAGCCATCTATATTATTAATATATCTTAGGTAGTCTCTATGAAGCCTTAAAATAGACTAGACACTATAAATTTTAAAAGTATGTACATTGAATGCCTCTTTTGATACATGATTTATAAAATTTTGTGAGTTTTTAAAATGTTGTAAAAGTAGAAAGACAATAAACTCGTGTCATATAAAGAAATAAAAAATTAATGTAAATTCATAAAAGATACTGGAGAAGGGTGGAAATATAATTCTAAAGAAAGGAAGAGATAAATCTGAATCCATAGGCTGTATTTCTCAAGGAAACAACTGAAGAAACTTCTGAGGACAGAGAACTAAAAATAGAAAAAAAGATTTGTCTTTTGAAAGACAGAAAGGGTGAGAGAATCAGAGAAATGAGGCTTCGGCCTCTTACTCAAAAGCTAGCTAGGATAAGAAAATCCATGCTGCACAGTAGTATCTGGAAAGGTGGAAAGGGGGGAAACTTTTTTTTTCTTTTTGGTAACAGTGTTTCTAATTCTAGAATCAAGAACTTAAATCTTGGGTTTGTGGTTTTAACAACATTGCTGTCATTTTCATCTCTCTTGTAAATTAAAATGATTCAGATGAACCTAGGAGACAGAAGAGACAGATCAATACGTTGAGATAAATTAATGCTGCAGATAAACTCTTCAGGTGTCTGCAACACCACACAAGATCCCAGAGACTGGAATGTGTTTCCTGCTAAACTGCAAGACAGAAGCTGGAAAGTACGAAGAGCCAGGTAGAAAGTGAGAAGTTTCCATTGGCAGACATGGCTTGATGACTAGTAAGTATTTGAATCATTGTGCATCATTCAGACCACCATGTGGTATTTCTCTATTACACAGACCATAAATCCAGCTTAAAATACATACTATCACAATACTACATGGCTGCAATGATCTATCAGCTACCTGTGATATGCTTTTTGTGCTCTAGTGACTTCTCATGTATCCTTTATACAGGACTGGGCAAAGCAATTTTTTTATGTACGGTGGTATACCCACAAATCACAAGCATAGTTTATTAGAATTTATTTTTAGACTTTCAATATTTCATGGACAGAACTGCATAGATGAACAGGCAATTGCAGTCTAATTTTGTGTACAATTACCACAATTAAGTATGAAAATCAGATAATTGCACATAAAATGGCCAATTATGGTAATCTGTGCCTACAGTTACTGTATTTACATATCTAATGGAAATAGTTACACAAAGAAATTAGATGTGTAACTATATCCACATTCTGTGAGGTAAATAGCAAAATACACGTTTACTATACAATTGTCAAACAGATATATCTATCTATCCAATATCTGCTTATGTTTGAATTTTTTTCAAGCATTTCTGGATAATATATAAAGTATCTGGAATTTTTTGCCAATAGTCTAATATTGTAGTTTCAAAGTATTCTAATTAAAGTTTGAGAGAGACATAAAAATTAAATTGGCTATGGCCTTTTTCTCAAAATGTGGTGACTGGCCAAAATTTCAGCCACACATATAGACACATAGAGACCAACCAGTCCAAATCACTGCTGCTGCACAGCAAACTGAAATTTGCTCCCTCTAAATAAAGAATATCCAACTGAATTTTAATGCAAGGGCATATTTACAGAAAAGTATATTTTAAAACAGCATGGTGCATAAAAGCATCTGTAAATCTGAACAAAATGTTATTATTTACAAATGAACATTGGTGAACATTTTTGTATGGTCTCTTTCTTTGCATTTGCCAAATTAAAGCTATATTTCAGTTAATGACAAATTAAACTGATTCAAAATTAAAAAGAACTAGGTATCACTGAAATAAAATAGAAGAATCCAACCTGGACATACATGATAATTAAATTACCTACATATGCAGTCAGAACAGGCATTGTATATGTTGTGTTATCAGAGCTGAGAGGTACTACTTAATTAAAACTTAATAATACAACATCCTTCCCTCTTTAAAATGTAAATTAATCAACTCAATTCAGGTATAAAAGACAGAATTATTTTTAACTTTCAAAGAGAGAATTACAACTTATTTAACTGCCCTCTAAATTTATCCACTTTGACAATTTAGTACTACTTACATAAAATAAATCACCTTGAAAGCAAGAGTTTTTACTGAGGAGAGAGGATAGAGTTCTTAAGTAGGTTTTGACAGAGTCTGCCATCTTCAAATTTAGGAAAGGAGGGCCTACCAGACAGACACAGTTGGTTCAGCATTCCCAGAGACCCCTAAGATGGAGGAGTCTATAACAGTGTATTTCCTGGACTAGAAGAAACAGTATCCTCCTCTTCTTAACCCTCATGGAAAGATGGACATGGATGTCTCAGTGTTACGAACTTCCTCCTTAAGGCATTTGTTTATAGAAGACATACAGTAAGAATAAAAAAAAACCCCAACATATGATGATATTTTAAGAGCTGAAGTTATGAGATTTTGTTGGTCCCAAAAACGCTGTTACTTCTGACTTGTCTTTTGTGCGGACAAAGCTAAGCCAGGTGTAACTCTATTGATTTAAAGGTACTGTTTGTCCTCATATCTCTAAAATAGCTTATTATTTCAAAGACTTATTTGAAAGACATGACAAATTATTCTTGAAGAAATTAATAATAATTTAGTACTATTGCCTACATTTTCAGTTCCAAATGTAAACAGTTGTTTCTGGAGTACAGAAAGTTTATGCGCTAACACTCATTGCCGTGAGCAGTTAACAAATGTCTGCATGCAAGTTACCATTGTGCGATTAGATCTCCAAATCTGATATCCAAGGGCTAATTAATGCATCTAATGCTGAAGAAACAGAATAGAATGCTTTTAGAAATTTCAGATACTTCTTACATGTTAGAAACTGCAAGATAGATCCTAAGACTGAATGAGTCAAGAAATAGAAAGACCTAGAAATCAGAACCAAGTAAGACATACAAAATGTAAGACAAAAAGAGACGAGTAGACCAGTATTGTGCAACAATAGTATAAAACAGAAGTCCCTAATATTTGTAATTAATAATATTTTAAACGAGTAGTTATTCATATGGCCCAATGGACCTCTTTCAGAAATAAGGAAGACATCTTATGATTCAGCTTTTAACCTTTTGTAATTTTCTTCTTCATTATTTGTTACATGGGTCTCCTCATGGGCATGGTCCTGACATTGTCTAGCCTTTCTCTGAATTCTTCCACATACAGCCAGAACTCAGACTTCTGTTGCTGAAAACTGAATTGTGCCTTCACAAAATTGCATCTGGTCAGTACTGCAGGCTGTACTACATCATTTAGATACTGAGAATGCATGCCACCGCAAAATCTAGAATATCTCTTATGGTCTGTTCGTTAGAGGACAGATTACAAATACGTTATAGAGACAATCATTGTAGCTTGGCAGTCTGATAGTGAAGAGGTACAGGAAATACCAAGAGAATGAATGGCTCTCATGAATATTATATAGGTCCTTGTAAAGACACTACTAAACAGTGGATGTATTTAGGACTTCTACCACATAATTCTGTAGTTAAAGCTCCTGAAGCCCGTGCAAGTACTGTACAAGCAATAATGACTATCAAGTAGTGATTTTACAGACCTTTCCAAAGAATGCTCAACTCCTTTATTATCTAAGCATTTTTATGACGAACTTGAAAAGGGAGACTTCCTAAATCACTGAGACATTTCTTTGTCACATAATCCCAATGCCAAGTAACTGAACAAGACAATATATCCAAGATAGAGAAAAGAATGATCTCAGGATGGTCTTACTTCATCTGTTAAAACAGGAAGGCAGTTTCCCGAGAAGTTACACCAATATAAGTTAATAATTCTGAAAAAACTAAGGAAGTTTGCCTGATTGATTCAGCAAGTAGCATGTCACTGTATTTAATTCCAATGGGAATTAAAGTGCTTTCCTGGATGTCTACGGCAAAGGCTGAACAATGTTACAACAGAAACCCTAAACAAAGCCAAGGATGAGGAGAGCTCTTGGGACCAACATTGTAACTTTATTGTGCATTCCCTTTGAGGAAGGGCACGGGTTTTTACTTGGTGCACAGATTTTTACAGTTTATGTGGAAAAATAGCTAATGACATCATCCTTCTTATCACAAGTCATCAATGAGCCTGTCTATTTGAAAGTCATGAAAGAAATAAAAAGCCCATAAATTTCTTTATCAATTACTCTCTTAAACATAAAACCAAGCATTAGAATTTAGGCATCCTTAATATTTCCAGATATGTTTTCAAAACTCATTTAAAAATCAAAGCATTTAAGAGAAGAATAAATATTTTCCTTTTTCATTCTGCTACAACTGTAATTGTACACAGATGAAAAATTATCCACAACTTTGCTTACATTCAAAAATTTAGAAACCTGAGAATTCATACCTATTAGGTATTTAAAAGAAGCTGCATATTGTATCACTGGATGTGTTTTTCTAACTTTGTTGGGTTTTTTTTTAAGACCTACCATTCCTGATTGAATTTTTTCTTCATTGCATGCTACCCTGCTCCATTTCTGTTTTTTCCTTCTCAAGGCAGTTTAAGCCTCTGTATTCTAATCCCTAATGAACATTCCAGTAACGAGTGGTGTCCTCATAGGGTCTGTACTGGGACCAGCACTATTTAATATCACCCTCAATGACACAGATAGTGGGATTGAGTGCACCCTCAGCAAGTCTGTGGATGACACCAAGCTGAGTGATGCAGTTGATACACTAGAGGGAAGGGATGCCATCCAGAGGGACATTGACAGGCTTGAGAAATGGGCCCATGTGAACCTCATCAAGTTCCACAAGGCCAAGTGCAAAGTCCTGCACCTGGGTCAGGGCAATCCCCAATATCAGTACAGATTCAGTAATGAAATTATTAAGAGTAGCCCTGCAGAGAAAGATTTGGGGATACTGGTGGATGAAAAATTGGATACAAGCTGGCAATGTGCACTTGCAGCCCAGAAAGCTAATCCTATCCTGAGCTGCATAAAAAGAAGCATGGCCAGCAGGTTGAGGGAGGTGATTCTCCCCCTCTACTCTGCTATTCTGAGACCCCAGTGGAGTACTGCGTCCAGCTCTGGGGTCCCCAGCACAAGGAAGACATGGACCTGTTAGAGCGGGTCCAGAGGAGGGTCATGAAAATGATCAGAGGCCTGGAACACCTCTCCTATGAAGAACAACTGAGGAAGTTAGTGTTGTTCAGCCTGGAGAAGAGAATGCTCTGGGGAGACCTTATTACAGCCTTTCAATATAGAAAGGAGGCTTATAAGAAAGATGGAGAGAGACTTTTTACCAGGGCCTGTAGTGACAGGACAAGGGGCAATGATTTTAAACTGAAAGAGGGTAGAGTTAGATTGGATATAAGGAAGACATTTTTCTATGATGAGGGTGGTGAGACATTGGAACAGGTTGCCCAGGGAAGTTGTGGATGCTCCATCATTGGAAGTGTTCAAGGTCACGTTGGACAGGACTTCAAGCAACCTGATCTAGTAAAAGATGTCCCTGTCCATGGCAAGGGGGTTGGACTAGATGATCTTTGAAGGTCCCTTCTGACTCAAACCATTCTATGATTCTATGATCCTATGAACATGTTCTAATGAATATTTTTACCATATAAGAACAATATGATGACAAATAAAGATGCCATTGTCCCATAATTTATGAGAATACCTAGAGTTAGATAGTAATATTTTTTCAAAAGGACAATTTTTGTAAAAGTTATTGTGAAAAATTCTGCTACAAATTACCCAGTGTGAATCAAAATCAAGAATCCCATTGAATCCCATACGGAATCAAGAATCCCATACGGAATCCCATTGAAATTCACCTTTACTTGTGTGGAAACAAAATAAAAAAGTAATTCTGTAATTTGGTTGACTACTTTGAATAAATGTTTTCTTCAAATTTATTGCTGCAATCAGCTCAAATCAAAAAGATTGCCTCTGCACATTTTTTCTTCTAAAAAGGGTATAGTAAGAGTTGCATGGGAAATTTGGAAATTCATCCACATAGTCTCTAATTTAAGGGGAGGGAGGGGAACATCAAATGCAGAACATGAAAATGATTGGTTTTGCAGGCTACTTTGGAACTGAATTGTACTTCTGGAAGTCCCTGAGGTGTCACTGAGAGAAGCATATAATGCCTGTGCTTCATTTTGATGATTTGGGGAAGACAGTAAATATGTTAGATGTTAGGTATTTACATATTATGAACACATCCTGAACTCTTTTCCTTCACATTTCAGAAGTGTCAAATGGCATTAAGGAAATGTGAGTGGTTTTTATGACAATTACAATTTGATGCACAGAAAAAAATCTACAGTACATTAAATACATAAATATAATGAAAAAGATGTGTTATGTGCATAAAGAAAAACAGGCAGAATCACAAAACAGAGAACAACATCACCAAGAAATTTCAGAAGTGTTCACATTTTTTCCTGTAAATGTTTTATTATTCATATTCTGTCAATATACATTAAAAATATATTTTGAACTTGATATTTATTCCTGATGTCATTCACCTTTTTTGCACGTGATTTCCTGCACTAATACCAAACACTACATATTGATCTATATGTGGCTGTTTTGTTTTTTTTTTAATAGATTAGGATTTCTTATCAATTATGTAATTTCATTATGAGACTTGCCATAATAAATGTTTGTGCTACCCAGATGTCTTTACATAAACAAACATGTAAGTAGTCTGACTGTTAACAGCACACCTTTTTATTATATTTGGTATTATTTACCATACTACCTACTTGATCTTCATTCAATTTCTAATTTACATATTTTCAAGTCCTAATCCATGAGGTTTAAACATTCACATGTTTTGTAATTTTACCATATTTTGTAATTTAAAACATACATCATGCATGTCAACTAAGACACCTGTATTAAACAGTGATAGAATTATTATTACATAATTGTTATGCTGTAACCATTTTCCGTTTTTAGAGTTGCCAGTCTACATTCCACCACCCCCATAAAATAATTGTCATTTAACTGTTTGCCTCTTTACTGTTTTTTTCAATTTTATGTAATAGGAACAGTAGGGGGCATTCAGAGCTTTAGATGCTGGATATGGCTGGATATGATCCTATGATGCTAGTTAACTGCATTTTAAATGTGTAGAATGCAGTTCAATTAATTTACAGTATACCATATTAAATCCATTAATTCATGTAATATACATTTATGCATCATGAGCTTCTCATTTACGTCTTTATCGTGTTGTTCATTACTTTTACTTAAGTTTTTAGAAGCATTTTTTAACATAGAATTTTAATAAAATAGATGAAAAGCAAAGATGTATTACAAATTAGTTGCAACATTTTTAAAATAATGAACAAAATTATTTTCTTAAACTGAAAGCGCATACATTCTTAATGTGATCCTTACCAAAAAAACCCCAGGAAAAAAAGTCTGACTAGAATATATAATCTGCTGTGGTGAAAAAGTGCCAGAAAAATGGCTATCCTTCTCCCCAGCTCTCAGAAGAAAAAAGAAGGAAGAAAAATAGCCCAGGATTTCTTATAAGCTGTAGCTTCAGCTCCACAGATCTGAGAGAAGCTAAGAGAGCTATGAGGAGCCACCTGCCTTATACAGCCTATCAGTGAATAAGCAAAAACCTCAGAAACCTACAGACTCATAAGAATGTACAATAGGTATTAGGGTGAGGATGCCACTCTGGTGTTATTTCAGGATATGTGGGTAGAGATGGCTTTATATCAACATGTCAGCTCCCTCATTCCATGATATGGATAATATTCTCCTGTGTAGAGTGCTAATTAGCACGGGAAAGTCAGTGCCAGCAAAGTGGTCCACCTACTAAAGTTGGGCACTGTCTAGAGGGGAACACTAGGGGATTTACAAGGTCAGAACAACTGTGTATGTATGAGTCGAACTTCAAAGTTTAATATGATCAAGACTCCCTTAAGAGACTTAAGGTCCAACATTTCTTGTGAGGATTGCTCATACATTTTCCGTTATATAAAGTTTTTTGGTAAAATGCATAAACAGCAGATCTAATGACAATACCTTTTTTGAGTCAGTGGGGCATAGAATCAGATGCACCCCTACTTATTTGCTCCAGTGATCAAACCAGAGAGACTGGACAGCACGCCTAATCAAGCTTGAGAATATTCTAGAAGTTTGGATGTATATGTGGGATTGAGAAGAAGTAGGTTTGAATTTACATTTCTCTTTCTAATCTTACTGAAATATCTTTTTCCCTATCTCTGTCTCTGAAGTTCCTGCATAGTTTCTAGTTTTCTGTCAGTAGAGTACAAGGAATCTCTTCAACCAAATGGATAACATGCAATCAGAAAGTTGCTTTTTTATTCTGTTGCAGAAATAAGACCAAAAAACCCTTTCTCCTTGACAAAAGGTAATCTTACAATTCAACTGGTTTCATCCTACATGCAACAGCTGATGAGAATGAGAAACTCGGAGAAACTCCTAATCTGCAACTCAAACCACAGAATGGCAAGTTTTGTTTTTTGCATTTTTTCTTGGATGAGCCAGGGTATTATAGGATTTCCTAGAAGACTGTCACATGGGCGTATATTATTACTTTATTTTCCTATATTTCCTGCACTAATACTTGATATTCATATCATAGCTATTGTATGGATTCCAATGGCTAAGCGTATAACCTCATATATCAAACAGATTATTCAAGGGTTAGGCATCTCACACTGGTTAAGTGTTTGCAATTTAGGCTTAACATTTTTTATTTTCTCACAGTTTGCCTTCCGGCCACACTAATGTAGACACTAATGAGAGTGCAATTCATTTGTTAGATTGTACTTTGCCATTTGAGGTGCTGTAGGGTACCTACCTGGAGGCCATCAGCCACTCCACAAGTACATGGAAATTCTGAGCATCCTCTGTCATACCTTCAGGCCCACACAGATGTCTCAGTCACTGCAGGGCCTTAGAAGGTACTGGATTTGGGTAAATTAATCCTGCCTTACTTTTGGTCACCTGAATAACCCTGTTGGCTCCTGTGATTACACTGACTAGACCTCTGTGGAATAAAACGGTGCACCTACAGGCAATGCAGACACTAAAATTTAGATCTGAATCTGGAGCTGACTCCCACCTTTACATTCCAGTAACTTCCTGATTACGCTGGCAGATTCAACAGCTTATGGTTACTATTCATATTTCACAGCCTACTTCCAGTCCTCAAGCAGTTCAGCTGACTATAGATGGTGTCAGATTTTAATCACCTTCTTTCTTTCTATTTCTAAATACTAACCCTACAAATGGACCATATAAGAATATACAGAACGAAAACAGAAGGTGTGCCATATGTTTGACAACAGAATGCAACATATTTATCCTGCCCTTACCCACTGTAACACTCTCATCATTTTTTCCTAGTATTTATGTGTCCTTTCTGCTACACATACATACATGCAGTCCATCTGGTTTGTCATTTATCTCTGCATATCAGTTCATTTACAGTACACTCAAAATATACCAAGAATATTAATTTTCTCTCAAAGTTTTTCAGGAATTTAATATCTAATAAAGTTTAAAAGACACAGAGTTTATGCAAATTTACATCAATATATAGAAAATGCAGAGTTAGAGTATGTCTTCATACGAATTTTCAGAAACAAGCAGAAGGTATTTTCATACTTTTTAAATCTAATATCCTTTAGGTCAGTGTCCATCCAGAAGAAAGATACCTGGTATGCTTATATGGAAAGATTTTATCAGTCTTGGAGAAGAAATTACTAAAACAATGGAAAATAGATTTTTTTTTTAAATTTGGCTATAAATTTGCCAGACCTAAAGAATATGTGCTGCTCTTTTCTGATGATGTACACCAATATTTTTTATCACTTCACCTGTTCATTCACTCTGGAGTGTGAGGGCCCATGATGGATAAGAATCTTCACAATGTCTACATCTCCTCTCCAAGCAGCCAAGTGAATAGGAAAATAACCTTTATTATCTGCCACATTAGTTGATGCTTCATACTGAAGTAATTTGAGAACTATATCCCTGGAAAACAGGAAGTAAATCTAAAAATTGACGGGAAGCTTATTTTATTAAGTTTTTACATGAACATACATATTACCAAAATTTTTACCCTGAATAACAGAAAAAAACCTGTATTTCAAGTGAAACTGCTACAAAAAGGAAGACCAATCATTTCTAAGAATGAAATAGATAGTAAAACATAGCCAAAATGTTATTCATTGTAATGATTCTTACTTCTTATGAATACCCATCAACAATATTATCATCAGTTCTCTGAATCTGTTTCTTTCACCAGGATCACCTGGCCATGGAATCATTTTTAGAATTTGCCAGTCAAGGCCACATGCATGTCCCTCAAGACAAACCTTCCAAGCACTAAAGGCAGAGAAGTACTCCTATCCCCATCATTGCTGAGTTCTGGAGGCAGGGAGACAAGAAGGTAGCTTTATGGACATGGTTGTTGCAGGAAGGCTTAAAAGTAACAGGTTTTTTTCTTCTTTAAGGCATTATCTCAAAGAGTTATTTTGGACTAAACAATTTAATGATGATCTAGTTAGATATATACTATCTTCTATGGAATAACTGCTTCTATTTTCATTTCCCACACCCAGCTTCCTGAGAGCAGTGAGGAAAAAAGTGATTTTTATTATTTTAATTCTTAGTATATTCCTTTCAGTATTTTCAGTGTGGCTTATCATACATTAAATGAATGATTAGTATAAGCTGGAATATTGCATCCCTGATTTTTAAGCATTCCCCTGTACTTAACTTCAAAGGTTAAACTTAAAAATCAGCTGTGTGGTATGATCATTGGTTATCAAGTATGTCAAAAAGTAAATAAATTCTGTCTTATCTCTCCATTTGTCTTCTCATAGTTGACACAGTCAGGCCTCATTAGTTATTAAGTTAATAGCATCTATGATCCAGTGTGGGCAGTGGATGCACATTTTTGCTGAATATGGAAACACTGTCTCTTACCAATTTTGCTCCAAAAATCCGGGGGGGGGGGGCGGGGAGGGGCATCAAAGGAGCTCAGTGCAGCCTATGTTACGACTATAAACAAAGGCCTTGACTACAAATTACGACAGAAGGTAAACCCCAAAGCAATTGTCCCCCCAACGTTGATGGAACCTTATTTAATTGCCTATTGAGATAAAAATGTGGCAAGTAAGAGTGAATATATACACGCCAAAAGAAACTCCCAATTGTCTCCAAAATAAATCATAGGGATACTGGAGTCATCACATCTAAGCTTTGAGGGAGATTTTAAGCTGGATTTTGCTTACTCCTGACAAGGTAAAATAACCTTGAAAGTGCAGCACCACTACAGAATGACTTTTGCTACACCGAAAGTTCCAGAGAAGTGACTCCTGAGACTTTTTAGTACAAATAAGGTTTGAGAGACTTCTCATGTCATAATAGTTGGTCTTACAGTAGATGGTCTAATGAAGGCTAGAGATACAGAGTAGTTTGAAAGGGACAAAAAATCAAAGGAAACAGAAATTGAAATATGTGGGGGAAAACCAGCAAAAAAACCTTCCACAACTGAAATCTATAGATAATGATACACAGCAACTATTGGGAAGAGTCTGTTGCAAGATTCAAGCTACAAAATAGAACCTAGGTCTCCTTCATCCTTCAAGAATGCCCTGACCCATCACACTTCTCTAGGGTGAGTCTTTTTTAGTGCTCTGTCAGAACTTTTTCATTTTGTAGAAATAAATTTCAGAGAGGAGAAGACCGAGAGTCCTTAGCCCAGTAACATTACTGGGCTAAGTAAAATTACTTAGGGAGACTGAGATTCAAGTCCCTGCCCCAGATATGATTTAATTACTTCTATAAAGCAGAATAGTTTCAAAAGGAAAGAGAACTATCCCAGAATAACCAAGGAGGAGGCAATTCTTCATATACAATGATCAAGCAGGGACTTGAACACTGGTGTCCAACAAGTGTCCCAGCCACAAATTATTGGTTGGGTCATTAAGTCTTATGTTCTCACTTTTCCTGAAAAACTTTGAAATCTCTCAAGTTCATCCTAATGTAAAGTGTGAAAATTAAAACCCAAAAAGTTTTCAAAGGACAAGGACTTCTCCTAAGTGGGAAGGCTCTCGTGTCAACAGATTATACCCAATATTGATTTTGAATATCAAGTTTCAAATCTGAAACAGTGTAAAGCCATTTATTTGTTATTTGTGGTGACTAATGAAATTACAACCACCAGGTCTCTGTCCAATTCTCTTGCTGACAGTGCTACCATTATAGCAGGATCAGTATGATGGCTTGGATAGCAGGTCCTGAACCATCATGATTTATCATGAAATAACTCATGATGTATTTTAGTTTACTTTACTATAACAAGCTATAAATGTGATGTCAGTAACTGCTACTTACCCTGCTGTAAGGGGTAGGGGTCATAGCATCCAGTGGCCATTATGACCTTTACAAAAGCTGCAGTTATATCTGCTGCTGTACATAAGTCCGCATCTTGAAGTTCTCTCTGACTTCAGCAGAAGTTTGGCCAACACTGTGTCTGAAAATGCTATTTGGCTTTTGTATGTTTCGGGATTTTATAGTTTATATTGCTAGGATTCACTTGAAATCTCTGATAGATTCAGTGTTTATACAGCAATATTTTTACTTTGCTGGGTAGCTATTGGTTTACAGTCAGTATTAAACATACTAAAACTGTTTTTTGTCTATTTAAAACCAGCAATCTTTGCAAGCTAAGGTTTGGGCTTTTGTCAGTCAAAAAAGTGCAATGGCACAAGAAACAATCCATAAACTATAAACAAGAGGAATGTGATTTTCTCCCTTTTTAAAAAGGGCTGAGTTTAACAGGCCATATTAAGGACTTAGACCTAATTCCATGGAGGTAAAATATATTAATGGATGATTCTGAATCTCGCTACAGAACTGAAATTTTGGAAAATGCACAATATCTAGTTTAACAGTATTTTAACTTCATTTATTTATTCAGAAACAGAATATCCTATATTCACCAAAATATTAATCTGGTCTAAAGAAAATATGCAGGTTTCTAGAATACAATTAAAGACACATCCTAAAGTTTTAACTTTTCCAAGGAAGAATGCAAAAATTGCAAAATGAATACACTAAACATATAATTATTATGGATTCATATATTGTCTTATGGACAGTCCAAAATCCCATTAAAGTTAGTGCAAATCACTCTCAGTGTCAGTTGGGTTTTGATCAGTTCCTTATCTCCCACAGAGGAATAACTCAAAGCCTTACATCAAAATTTTCCTTAGTGAAAATGCAGACAGTGTTAACACCGTCAGTTTACAAACAAGATAGCTGCACTGCATTAAGTGGGGCAGCTCTTACCTTGGTTACAGTGGGGTCCATCCCACTAGAACTTTATAGACCTCATCAAAATCTTTCTTGTTTCTGCCTTAATAACAATATGCAGTTGGCAGCATAATACAATGGAGGTAACATGTAGCAAGGGGCAACATGTAATAACAGAGGTAACACAGAACAAATTACAAGGTGTAATAACAAAATACGTAGCAAGTTTCCAGTTTTTTACTGACACGTCAATGCCTTAAAGAGTTCACCTGCACTGATATGCCTGTGCAGTACCCCTCAGTGGGGATTTTGCAGGCTTTCCCCAAGTTTGTTGAGACATGCATGTGGTAACTTGGATGGACAGGGGGGAGAGAGAAGCTACAAGGTCCTATACAAGGTAACAGCCATTTTTTTCTGCTTTCAAGTGTATAACTACTAAATATTCCTATCATGCTACTTTTACTTTGATAATGATAAATCTGTACTGTCCTTTTGTTCCACATTACTGTTTCCTTAAACATTCAACACACTATACATTTGTACATACACACACAAGTATACCACAAAATTTTCTGTTGTAATTTCCCACCAGCTAAAAAGCACTAGAGCTGCCACTAGCAATAACAATAAATTTACTCAAAATCAAGCAAGCATTTGTAAGAATCAGTATAGAATCAATAACTTCTAAACTGCATTTCCTGGTTTTTATTACTACTTGCTGATATCAATGACAGTGTCAAAAATTCTAATATTAATATATCCCATGGGAAATAAGATTATTTTAGTAAGACAGGGTTTGTCAACTTTCTCTGAAAATCTCAGTACTGTGCTACATATTTTTAAGTTACACAGTTAAATACCATTCTACATAAAAACTAAACGTGAGGCACTTACTTGTGTCCATTTAAAGCTGCATGATGTAAAGCAGTATAACCTGAACTGTCTGTGCAGTTTATATTTGGTCCCCGCCAGATGCTGCAAATAAAGCACAATTGTAAAGTTATTTTTTTGGCTTGGCAAGTACAGAAATGTCAGAAATTTGATGCATAAATAATCTGAAGATCACTGCAACAAGTGTGATTAAACTTTAAGAGACAAATTATCTTGAAAAGAACTTAAAATGTCATGTTAATATCAATGTAATTTATTTATAAAAATAATTTTACACATTTATCTTTATAGCAGTCGTGAACTTTATGTAGGGCAGTCTCAAAGACTAATAACTGTTCTGTCATTTCAATTAGATCTGTTCTCCCAGTATTACTGTGGTAATTACACTGAGGTTATAATCTGATTTTGTGCTACTTTTTTCACAAGTATATATTCATTGACTTTAGGTCAGTTAGTCTAGATTCATACAAACGTAAGATTAGTGAGATGCAATCATATCCTTTAAAGAGACAGGAAATCTATTCTTTTTACTTGGCCTGATATTTTAGCTCCCATTTTAACCTATTCTATTTTTAAATAAATTACATATATATAAAACAAAAGTTTAATAAATTATGTTTCTCTTTTTTTGTTATCTTTCTGTATTTTACAGCACTTATTTTACAGTCAGCTTCATTATATGTCCTATGTAACCAGTTTCATGATCTGTTATGGACTGTTCACAAAATAGTAAATGAGATTTTTTTCTTTCAAAGTAGAAAAATCTGACTGTTAATCTACCAAAAAAAAAAAACCCAAGCACCAAAGTCTGGAAATTTGATAGCAGAGACATATGGAGTACCTGCAGGTTTTTTGCTAACTGACTACATTTGAAGCTGACTGTATCCTTTGTGCAAGCAATTTTCTACCTATTTTTTTAATTCTGTAACAGTTTTCAATCATTAGTATTACACCTTCCAGGACACAAGATTATGAGTCCTGAATTACAGTCTGTTTTCTTCAGCTTCTAATACAGTGTTAAACAGTCATTGGCAAGCAATATTTTCCCTTCACTTCATACCCTAGAATCAAGTGCTGCAGTTTAAAGAAAATAATCTGAAACTAATAGGTAAAAAGAGTTTTTCATACTGACATCTTTCATGATCTACATCAATAAAATGACATGTTATGCTTAACATATGCTTTTTAAGAATTCTTTACTACTGAATCTGTATTTTATTACCCATGGAATACTGGTGTTGCAGACTGGTCTGTTTTTCATTGTGTATATTTGAATGATTAATTAGCTCATAAATTTAAACAGTTCTTTTCCCATAAGTAATACTGCATGCATACAGAATTATTTGTGACACATATTGTGTTCTGCAGTGAGCATAATTCTACATAGTGCTGGGTACCTCACCTCTCCCTGCAATTTAATTTCTTGGGAGAACAGGACTGAAATATTTCCTTGGGTGCAAAGAAGCAAAAAATGAAGTCTTTTTTTTTTTAATCTGCTCAGAAGTCTACAGATGTTCTTCTCTACAGAAGGCAACTTCCAGCTATGAAAGTGACTCTAATCTTTCCAATTAAAAGAAATTATTTTAACTTAATGAACAACAGTTCTTCCATAACAGACAGGTGTTATTTATATGGCAAAGACAGGCTGTCCTCATCTATTGGAAGGAAGAGACCTTATCTATTGATATTCTATAACCTCTTTTATACTATTGCATAATACTTTATCAGTTATTTCCTTATTTATTGGATTCTGCTTTCTTCCTTTGATTTGTACCAGCTTATAGGAGAATGAAGCAGAAAATTGAAAGTGGTATAGAAAGTCATATTTTAAATATTGAAATAAATACATAAATGATCAGAATATTCATTTACTTGGTTTTGCTTGCTTGCTTGCTTTGGTTTACAATTGTTAGGGTTTGGCTGTTGGTTGTTTTTTCAAAATGCAAGGGATCCATGAGTTCATATATTATTCATGATGCATTAGGCCTTTAAAAAACAATTAAAAAACCAAAACAAACAAACAAAAAACCCCCAACAACAAAAACCTAGTTCTTTTCTCCCCTAATTTTCTCCTTTAATCCAGGCACTCTTTAATGCATTGTTGTACTTCCTGACTCTGGTCTTAGGAATCATTTTTCAACTGAAACTATACTGAATGCTTTTTTGAAAACCGAAACTTTATTAATGAGTATATAAATGCACCTATGTGAAGTTTCTCAGGACACTCAGGTTGGGAGACAAAGGAGAGAAGTAAATCCTGATGACTCAGAGAGATGAGACAGGATGGACAGACTAATAACTGTCACCTCCCAAACAGTACAAAAAGACATGCTCAAAATCAGAACTTGGTTATCAAACTAAAAAACACAGCAGACATGAGCAGGACTCGGCTGCAGGCATTTCTTTTCCCCTGGGCCAGTGCAGAAATCCCCTCCTAGGAGGTCTTGCATTGCTACAGTATTGCAACATTATTTCCTACAAAATGAATGCAGGTTCAGTATATATACTGGGTATTTATGCTTTGATAACTGATGATCAAATTCAAACTGGACAGTCTGCAAATAGATATTCTTCCACCCTGTAACTCCCAGCTGTGGTGAATAGTTCATCTAAAGCTCTTCTCTTGTAATCAGAATACAGCAAGGCAAATGTATAGTGGTGTACTAGATCTGTAAGAAAGCATCTAATTTCATAGAAAAGTAGGGTGGAGAAAAAGCTTAGAGAGCCCTTCTCTGGCATCATAAACACATACAATATATGAGCAATTATCAAATATATTGATTTATCTGTGTATTAAAACACTTCAACAGTTACTGTGAAAGCAACACTAAGGAGAACTTGGAACGAAACAAATTACCATTCAACCTTCAGAAAATAAGATTTTGACAGCAGCTCTTTAGATTACCATTAATATTGAATGTTCTCAAAAACATGTTTCTCCTAATTCTTTGATGCAGTCAATAATCAAGCTTCTTAGTTTTACATACATTAGTAAGTTAGGAATTTTTTTTCCTATGTACATTAGTAAATGGGGAAAACCTTTCTATCACTTAATGAATTTTAAGGAAGTAATTGAACCTACTTTTTGTGCAAAAAATCAGTTTTCAGTCAATGATGAATTAAAATTCTGAATTAAAACATGATCATCAATTAGTTTCTTCCATTATAACTTGCCAAAGTGAGGCACAAAGAAACTGAAGTCTGTTATGCTACTTACAGTATTGCCAAAAGCAGAAAGACCTTCCTATTACAGTTTGCTCTCGCTGTGGACAAAGAATATTGACTTTTTGAACTCATGTCAAATACTAATTGAAAATACTCTTTACTTGGTAAGAAAATTAACATTTTTTTCTTTTTTCTGAGCTGCAGATAATTACATATAAAGAGTAGCATTTCAAAAGTGATATGAAAATGACAGACTAAAGAAAAAGATGGTTAGTTGATTGATTTGTTATTTTGCTATGCTTTTTGCTATATGCAAAAAAATAATTGTGAAGTGGCTGTTGTTACATACATATGAACACAAAAGCAAGGAAATCTGAAGTTAATTCAGCTAATCGTCATCACACAGGCACGCTCCCTATCAACAATACAAGAACCATGCATACATGCACAGAACGTCCATCACAACTTCAAATGTTTCCATTGTATTTCTCCTCTGTACATATACTTTCATTATATTATGTCATTATTTCATTATTATTATATTATTATTTCATTTAATTATCCATGCACCAATATTTATGGTCTTTATCTGGTAGTTCTGCCAAGGTGAAAAGAAAATATTTTGGTAAAACAATGGTAAGAGTCTTTAAAAGCTGTAGAAAGCTGCCTGATTACATCAGTGTCTGTCTGCCCATTGGTTTCACTTAAACCTTATCTGATAACTGACTGGTAACTCTCTTTGGAATTTATTTCTTCTCTGAGGGCTGAGCAAGGCTTACCATATGCCTAGTCCTCACCTCTCCTAGTCCTCTCCCCACCTTTTTTCTCAGGTCTTCAATATCTTTGGAAGCTCTTCCTAGAGACCCCCTGGCTCTTCAGGACTATAGAAGTAGTGAATCTCATCTTGCCAGGTCAGTTTTAATAATGGGAAATCCTAAGCTTCATCCTGTTCCCATTGATGTCGGTGGCAAACACCAAGCAGCTCAGATAAATCTAGTTTCCTTATTGTTCCTGTGTTCCATAGAATAAATACGTATTACAAGAATTTGTGTTATTCTGTGCCAAAATCTTCCAAAAATTTCCATGTTTATTGTTGTTAATCTGACAGGAACACATTGCCTAAAGTTATTAGAGCACATAGCCAGGCTCCTATATTTATTAGTGTTCTGGCTACGTTCATACACATTTTCAGTCATGTACACTGAACTTATACAAAATATATGGACAATTTTACAGAGCATTTTTGAAAATGCACTTTTACACAATAATATGTATCATCAGTTTTTCAGACACAAAATAATGTTACTTATTGTGAACAGCAGCAAAATAGCTCCCATTCTTATTTTATGCACAAATAAATCAAATTGACAACCATGTTGCTCTAACCTGTATAACTTAATAATGCTACTTATCAAATACAGAAGTGTTTCATTTTAGTAAATGTGATATTTTTTTCTTTCTACAGATTCCTCTTTGATGGAATCCAATGTTATATAAGATGTATTATCCTGTAAAAAGAATGTATGTCTTTTTCATATATGGTTTTACGTGTTTATACTATTTAGTGGAATTTGAGATACATTTTCAAATTATTTCAAGGAAAGTAAATTTAAATATTTGCCTTTAGTGTCAGTGGGGAAAAACCCCTTTTAAAAAGTCACATTTTAAAGCATAATAAATAATTAATAAGTAATAATAAGGTACTCAAAAGTTGTACATGGAAAAACATCATAAAAAAATGCATTCTAGGATCTTTTTGAGCAAGTGCAGCTATGAGTCTTAAATTGACAAAAGTACATTATGTCTTGAGTAAGGCTATCTTAGATCTTCTTTTCCGTATTAAAAACAGCTGTTGCATGTAGCAACTGAGAGTTAAAAATTCAAAATGAAAATAATCATAATAAAAAAATATCTTTTTTTTTCAAATTTAAAAAGAAGAAGGGCAGAGGGATTATCCATTCAATTTATATTAGCTTATTGTGTATATAATTCTAATTGTTTATTTAAGTGCTTTTGTTGTATCAGTGTGAAATGTAACTCAAAAACATTTCATTTTTGAATGTGTGGAATGTGTTTATTTTTTTTTATTCCTGCTGTTTAGTTGTCTCGGTGTAAATAATACAACAAAATTTGTGGTCAACTAATTCATGGGGTTAAGTATGTTATTCAAGTTCAGGCTCTAGAGCAGCTTATTCCACTTGTTTTCTTTAACCTTGATCTGTTTACAGTCTTGGCCATAAATAGTGTAAGTCTGGAAAACTGGGGAACTTCACCGAATTGTGATTTTATTTCCATACTGATCTTGTTCAATTGGTAAGTGATTTCTATTTAATATGAAATATTTAAGATAGTAAATATTATGAGTTTGATTATATATTAATCAACATTTACTTATTACTATACTTAGAGTGGCTCCTATACAAGAAGGTCTCAATCCTACACAGTGGTCTGATAATGAGGTAGAGTTATGTACAATAAGTGACTTCCTCCTTCAATAGCTTATGCAAAATTTTATCTATCTCTGAGTCCATGTATCTAGGGCCTGTTACCTTGAAGTCTCCTAATAGCTGGATATCATGAATGAATTTCATTGCAAGTATGCATTGCCTGCGATCAAAACAGAGAAGATGACAACCATAGGTTGTTCTTCCTCTTTACAGGTGTATGATCAAGTTAATCCAACAAATCTTATTTCAGCAAAAGGCCAGGGTTTTACAAGATCATTACCTATACGAGATCTACAGGTGTGGCCTAAAATTTAACATGGTAACATGAAATTACTATTGAAATGGAGTGCAGACAATAATTAAAGGTACATCCAGCCTCCACCTTTCTTCAGCAGTGAAGATTTCCAGAGTTAAAGGAAATTCTCCTGTGCAGCTTATGTGTAAGATACAAAGATTCTGCTCAAATATCTCCATTCCCTTCCTATCAAGGAATTATGCACTTCAATTTGGAAACTTGAAGAACAAGTTGGGATAAGCTAAGAAAGGAACATACAGAGAGCCATTTGATTCCCCATTAGGGAGATATAGTAGACATTCACAAAAAATACTATTGGGATGCCTCCCGGGTTTCTATCTGTGATTCTGTATCTCTCTGAAAGGCAGAGAAGGGTTTCTTCCTCCCAGCTGTTGCAGAAGCCTCCAGTATGCATATAACCCCTTTTGAATGTTAACTGGGAACAGAAATGTGAAGACAAATTAGAAAAAGAAGAGTCATTCACTCCCATCTAGCCTATCTAAGGCATGAGCATCAATAGCTGCCTAATAATGCTCAACTTCACAGAGCATTCCTGCTACATCTGTTGTGATTTATTTCAGAATTTGGTTTTGCTTTTGAAAACCTGTCTAAGGAATGGTATGGTATGTGCAGTAATAGCAATATCCATAAAGATGGATATCAAGCAGTACAAAAATAAAAAAATCACAAACTCACAACATTATGAATTTAGCATTACTGTTATGTTTATCTTCTATGGATCATGCTTCTTTCCTCCATGAAAAGCTGCAACAACAGTTGGTTCGAAAAAGATCTTTTTTGAAATACACAAACAGCAGGATCAGCACTTAAAGTGATAACACAAGCACTGAAGTAAAAAGGGTAATTTAAAAAAGCATGTAGAACAAAGGCATCATGTCCAACAATGTAAGACTCAAAAACCAGTATCTTACCTGTAATTACTGTTTTTCAAGTTTTGTGAAATATCACTGCTAAATGAACACTGACAGATTTAACAGACTGCATCTGCCCAGACTAAAATTTGGAGTAGGATGGCAGCATTTAAAAGTATACAAATAACCTTAATGCCAAATAGATAACCTAGTATACTGTATTTAAAAGTATACAAATAATCTTAGTGACAAATAGATAACCTAGTATACTTGCGCATTACCATTCTTGCTGTTACTAACTATATTTTTGATTGGAGAAGTATGAGGCTAGTACAGTCATTAATCCAATCTGCCATTCACACTTTCTCCAGTGGAAATAACTAAGAAAAGGATGATTATAAATGATATAAATTCAGTGTGTGGCTGAGGAGAGGCATAATCCCAGACACAGAGAGAGACAGTGAAGTCTTGGATATCCAGAACACCCTTAGCCATGATGAGTCTCACAAAGTCAATGAGAGCCGAGTCTCACAGAGCCAATGTGAGCCTTGTCTCAGAGTCAATGTGGCCCCTCACAGTCAACGTGGCCTTATCCTTTGAATAACCTTAGGACAACAGAAGAATTACAATTAAAGGAAATAGAAAATGTCTTATAAAAGCACATTTTGATAGAGTTAGGACTTATGAAGCAAATCTAAAGAAACTTCTGAGGCAAGAATTTACAGAACCTGTATATGAGGACATTGTGATTGTGAAGTACCCAAAGAACAGGCTAGAACAGTACTGAGATAGAAACTATACAAAATTTCATACACGTGACTGTTACGTTATGTGATAAACAGCTCCTGTGTACATCCACAACGGAGCACAAAGAGACAACAGCAGGTGGGAGAACCAAGTAATAACCTGGCTCAGCTACTCTCAAGCTCATCACGGAAGAGCCATCAGCACGTTGAAGGCCCATCTCTACAAGTCCAGCAGAGCATAGCAGCACAACAGCAGGCAGGAACCCAAATTATGGACTTAGAGGAAGGGGAACCTGTTGGTGGCCCTGCCAGGGCTGTCCTGTGAGAGCATCCACCCCATTGTCCAGGGGTGACACCCATCAAGATGAGGCAATGCTGGATCGCATTTCAGACTGAGAGGGGTTATTGTCTACAGCTGGGACTGAGCAAGACTGGACTATTGGGACTGAGCAAGATCTCCTATGGGATGTTTAGGGGAGGAACAAAAGGCAGGGAAAGGGATGGATTTAGGTGATTTGGGGAGGAACAAGTGTGAGAAAATAGAGAGATAAGGGGACAAAAAGGGCCGATCACATGTATATAGTTGGCTCTACAGTACAATTGTCTGGCCATGTCCTGCACTCAACCTTATTAAATTCCATTTCTATTTCCCTGGGTGAAGGACTCTATTCTGTGTCCATGTGTGTATACGAGGGTCCAACTGCCAGCAACTTGGTTAGACAACGGGTTAGTGAGCCCACGTGTCTGGGTTGCCAGAAACTGGAGCAAATGAGGGTCTGGGTACCAGAAACTGCAGTGGGACCATGGCTCAGAAGGCCCGTGTGTCCATGGAGCCTGCAATTGTAGGGAGTGTGAGTGTGCGAGACAGTCCGTGATTGCTAGTGAAGATCAAGCTGGACTACTCAGCAAGTAGGTGAAGTAGCCTGGGAGCCAGTTGTGTGTCTGCATGTCTCTGAGGTTGAGACCACGCAAGGAGCTGGCTGTCACATGAGACCAAGGTGAAAGCTAAATTTTGCAGACCAAAAGATGAGCAGTAGGCTTCTGCAAAAGCCACAAGAAGTATTTTGGTTTTTTAGCCAGCTTTGAACATCTGTATTAAAAACACTAGAGAAATAAGTGGTCTTGTATGGCAGACTTAGGCCACTGGGAGGTGTGTTCTATGAGTCTGCAGATTAGACAGTCTGTGCATGTGTAAGTACATGCAAATTTAGATACGTTCAGTTTGGGAAAGAATCTACCTAGAAAAACATATTGAGGAGCACTCAGTCTCTCCAGTTAAGTATTTTGTATGGTAAAAACTAAATAAACTAAACCTGAACAAAAGTCACATGAACTATTTTAACTGAACTAGAACTCAGTTTACTTGAAGTTGGAAACAATTTCATTTGAAGGTATATCATTTTATTCTGATAGAGTTAACATTTATATCAGTTTGGATGAGGGGAAGGCTGTGGATGTTGTCTATCTAGACTTCAGTAAAGCCTTTGACATGGTTTCCCACAGCATTCTCCTGGAGAAACTGGCTTCTCATGGCTTGGACGGGTGTACTCTTTGCTGGGTAAAGAACTGGCTGGATGGCCGAGTCCAAAGAGTGGTGGTGAATGGAGTTTAGTCCAGTTGGCGGCCAGTCACAAGTGGTGTCCCCCAGGGCTCTGTGCTGGGGCCAGTCCTGTTTAATACCTTTATCAATGATCTGGACGAAGTGATTGAGTGCACCCTCAGCAAGTTTGCAGACAACACCAAGTTGGGCGGGAGTGTTGATCTGCTCAAGGGGAGGAAGGCTCTGCAGAGGGGTCTGGACAGGCTGGATCGATGGGCTGGGGCCAATTGTATGAGGTGCAACAAGGCTCAGTGCAAGGTCCTCCACTTGGGCCACAACAACCCCATGCAACACTACAGGCTTGAGGAAGAGTGGCTGGAAAGCTGCCCAGCAGAAAAGGACCTGGGACTGTTGGTTGACAGATGCCTGAACATGAGCCAGCAGTGTTCCCAGGTAGCCAAGAAAGCCAATGGCATCCTGGCTGGTATCAAAAATAGTGTGGCCAGCAGGACTAGGGAAGTGATCGTGCACCTGTACTCAGCACTGGTGAGGCTGCACCTCAAATACTGCATTCAGTTTTGGGCCCCTCACTACAAGAAAGACATTGAGGTGCTGGAGCGTGTCCAGAGAAGGGCAACGAAGCTGGTGAAGGGTCTAGAGCACAAGTCTTATGAGGAGCAGCTGACGGAACTGGGGTTGTTTAGTCTGGAGAAAAGGAGGCTGAGGGGAGACCTTATTGCTCTCTGCAACTACATGAAAGGAGGGTGTAGCAAGGTGGGGGTCGGTCTCTTCTCCCAGGTAACAAGTGATAGGACAAGAGGAAATGGCCTCAAGTTGCACCAGGGGAGGTTTAGACTGGATATTAGGAAATTTTACTTCACTGAAAGAGTTATCAAGCATTGGAACAGGCTGCCCAGGGAAGCGGTTGAGTCGCCATCCCAGGAAGTATTTAAAAGACGTTTGGATGAGGTGCTTAGGGACATGGTGTAGTGGTGGTCTTGGTAGTGTTAGGTTTATGGTTGGACTCGATGATCTTAAAGGTCTTTTCCAACCTATATGATTCTGTGATTCTGTTTAAATGTTATAAAAATCAGGTAATATGCAAAAACATAAAGGAGAAATACTTTGACTTCTTGATGATGCCACACAAAGGAATAGGCAATAAATTAGTCATGCTTTATTAAAAGAATCTTTCATATACATAAGGTCACTTTGCATTTCACCTTTATCTAACCATCTTGGCTTCATCATTCTTTATGGACTACTCATCTGGAAGTACACTGGCTGTGTGTACTGCATAATACTGTGGCTATATTCAGAGAGCAATATGTTCCTGACTAATACTGGTTAGCTTTGCCTTATCCTTACAGTCAAGACCAATTTGCCTGGAGTGGCTAACAGAGAGAAAGCTTTCATCAGTTATGACAGCAGGGTTCCTCTGTGTTCCAGTTGTCTATAGGGACAAACTGGGATTTTGCTTAGTTCATAGTGAACCTTAGTAACTCCAGCTTGTCAATGATGAGTCAGACAGATCCTTGCATCCACTCCAGAGTTCTGTTCTTGAGAATCCAGTCATCCTGATAGGAAAAAATGGTAACTCTCATTTGGCATCATCCTGCACAAGAACACTGTAAGAACAGCTACTAACTAAATTATGAAAATACTCAGTCCAAAACCAGATCAGCAGGCAATGTCTTTAATAAGTAAAATAATTCATGTTTAAGCAATGTGACCCATGTTGTACATGATATCTCCAGGTATGATCTTATGTGATCTGAGCAATCTGCAAGGATGCCATATGGCTAATGCTGAAGATCAGTGCATCAGATTAACTGTTCCTATGGAGGGCAACTCCATACACTACGTATCATGAGTTTGGGCTCCCTACATATATGAGGCAGATGGGTTCTACACATTTGTTACGAATCAGACCTATAGGCTTTGTATAAGATCTATAGATTGATCAAGATCAACCAGGAACAGGGCTCCACTGTGTTAGGTAATATTAGGCCATACAATAGAGAAAGGAAGACAGTTCAGACATACTTGACTATATCTTTTTTCAGTATATATATAATACATATATACATATGTACATACGGATATTGAACTCCCCCTACAAATAAATGCTGAGTTCTTCCCAGACAACTGCTATTTAGTGAAATTACATAAACAATAATTATTTTTCTGTAAGCACAGCAACGGAAGTGGATCTTCTGAAGGGTTTTGAAAGCCCTTGCATTTCTCATGATTGTAAGACACACTTATGTGAATATACCTACAAACACTGAACTATAGTATATATCATCAGTATTTTCTTTGGAAGAACAGAACACGTTCTCAGATAGACCACTCTGACTTCTTTTTTGTAAAAATTAGATGACACTAAAATAAAAAAAAAAAACAACACTGTAATATTTCTTATCTCAGAAACAAACTGAAGCAAAGTCCCATTTCTCTTTCTCTCAAGAATACAGATATGATGACATATTTTGTTAGGAGAGATACTCCTTTAGCCATTTGTTTTCATAATTCAACTGACCTTGAATCTTTAGTAAAAAAAGTAATAGAGGGTTTTTCCAGAATATATTTTTGGAGGTCCAACATAGTATTCCCATTCATTATAAATTCATGTTGTTTGCAATTTTAAACATTTTTATCACAGACAGGCAAAGTCAATATTTATTACAAAAGGAGATTTTAAAACCTCTAAATAATTAACTATGCATCCTGGAACACTTACTGACACTTGTTTAAGTGGAATAAAAATTCCTGAAGCTCTGGCACTGGAAGCAGCACTGGGACGAGTAACAGTATATAGCACAAATTTTTGAAGTATGGATGCTGTTAGAACTATGACCTCATTCCAGAATTAAAGACTGTTCACCCTAGAAACCAACTTGAGATGAGACTCTCTATTATAGCTCTAGGACACACAGAACAGAACTTGCTATCTATAGAGTCTGCAATTCAGCTGGCTTTAATACCTTGTCCTTCCTAATCTGGGTTTCCTCAAACGTAAAGTAATTCTATCACACACCAGCAAAACAGCCATCAGAAAAAATACATGATTCCATTTCCTCTTGATTCTTGAAGGCCATCCCACACCTCATTCTCAGTTTATGCTGAGATTTGCAAAGGAGATCCAGAAATCAAGCTATGGTAGAGTCTTAATCCCTGCATCAATGAAATCAATCACTAGCTATTTTGACATATGAGAACGTAACAGATGTAAGAGTCTCACATCTTGTGTTTACATCCACATGCTATTACATCAACTATCCACATGATTTCCCATATTCTCAGTCCAAAGCTTCCATATCTTCATCTCATAACAGCAGCAACAATGTCCAGCCCTTTTGGACAACCTACCATAAACTTAACCTAAACTCAGAACAGTGAAAGAGTGCAGCTCCAGCAACTAACTTCCAAAATATGAATCCTGAGATATTAAGTATCTTGAAGTCTATCAACAACCTATAGCATACATACAACGATATTTGTGCTTTCTGGTAGAATCTTCCTCAATTACTCAGACTCCATAGCGCTAAACAGACAATGAGCAAGGCAGAGAATATCAGAAGCCTTCAACAGTACATTTTTGCAAGATATAAGGTAATTGAAAGGAACCTTGATCAAAATGAATTCAAAATAGTACTAAAACCCCTTCTTATCCATAACATAAAACACTAAACAATTTGAGTCTGTTCTCTGGAGTAACATAGTTTCAAAACAGAGGTGCACTTAATATTTTTGCTAGAATGCTAGCATAGAGTATCTGCATGTTACCTGGCTCCATCAAAGTGCTAACACTCATTCTTTCCATCAGTATTATATTAACTTTGTTAACAAGAACACAACCTAGGAAAGACATTTGAAAGATAAATATAGATATGACAAATATACAATAGAAGTTATAGTTATTGCACAGAAAAAAAATTAGCACCTGTTCAGATTACATCAATTCAACATTTCTTTTCTTTACTTCTTTTAACTGGATTAACACGTTAAATAAGCAAGTTGATTAGTGTGAAATTAGCTATTGCAATAAGTACAACTGAGCAAAAGCAATCCACTGATCACATTTTCTCAGAGGCTTAAACATTGTGTTACAGAATGGTGGCTATATCAGACATATTGCATAACCTAAAATGGAATCTTTGCAACATCCAATCTTTAACACATAGAGCTATTATAATGTGACACGTTTAAATGTTGTTGGCATAGTATAGAAAATCTGGATAAGAAAGATATTGGATGAAACTGTGTTCTCTGGTACAAAAATTACTAAACCAGGAAATGCTATTAACTAAGGACAGTTTGAGCATAAATCCTCTATCCTATGCTCAAGCTAATCAGAATGGTAGGACAAAAAAGCTTTCCAACAATAAAAACATAGAATTAATGCCTTAATTTCCCCTCTCAGCAACATGTCATGTCTGAAATAAATAATACCAAAACAGAAGTGTGCTACTGAGCACGCATTTCATTTGCTGTGCTTTGCCAACAGAGGTCAGAATTACCTCAGGAGCATCCAAAGCATTACTATGATCATTACTGGAATTACTTTATCATCACAAAATTACTTTCACAAAGACAAATAACATACTTTAACTAGAGAGGCTAAAGTTTCACAATTTTACATATTACAAAGATCTTCCAAAGCTTTTGGGTATGTAGCAAGAATATCACTACTTAAAATCTCATGAACACTGTTACTGAAATAATTACAAAGGTCATATCCATCACGTCACCAACAAAATATTTGGTAAGATGTACTAGTAATCACTTGGATCACTCAGAAAAAAAAATTCATCCAACATGATGCCTTTTATTGAACAAAATCATTTATGACACATAGCTTAGAAGGCAAAATGTAATTACAGTAAAAATATTCACTAAATCTGCAGTCTATTTATGTTAGAATTCCCTATTCAAATCCATTAGGAGTTATTGTTTCTATTCTATTTAAAAGCCTTATCAAATGTAGAAATGAAATCCAAGACTAAGAGGTTTAAATGACACAGAAGCTTCTGCTACAAAGGAAGATCTGGCTGATGTAGAGCTTCAAACAGCTTAAAAAGAACCAAAACCCCCACTCATTTCTAGATGTATCTAAAGTGAACACTATGTTTCTTAATTCTACAAAAACAATTAAATACTAACAAAGAAACTAAACATTCTTTGTATCTCAAATAGTTCTATTAGGGCATGTTTTCTAGAAGATGAAGCAGCCATCTACTCTGTAAGTGTTGCAAGTCCTCTGTTCAATTGCAGCCCCACGGATCATGAAATTTTCAGCAATCTTAAAATAAAAATGCTAAATTTGGGGAAAAATATTTTGAGAATGTTAACTGAATAATCTTGTCATCTTTCTGATCCTTAAAACAGAACTGATAGGATACTCCACAAAATCTGTTTTGGCAGATACCTTTATGTAAAATATATTATAAGACTCAGCCATTACAGGAATAATTTAATGTTCTTTCTGAACTGCCTCTTTGGCAAGAGATATCTGGAGAATCCAAACTTGGGTGCAAATATTCCTCCCAATACCATAGATTTTGAGAAACATTGGAGCAGAGATCCCAGTTCCACAATAAGACACCATGCAAAAAGATTCATTCCAACTCTCTCTCCCTATAATCTATTATCACCATGGTACATGCCGGGCTCATGAAACAATTACTATGATTTGTTCAGCTGTATGTAATGCAAATAGTGTTCCTAGCTCTTTATATAATACAGCAATAAAAGAACAATCCCTGACTAAATATCTTAGGTACTAAACTAAACATAACATGTAAGGATAGACTGGCCTACAACATAAAAAGGGGAAGGGATACATCAAAAAAGGTTATAGAATGCACTTGTGAGATGGCAGATTCCATCTTGTTTTCCTTTATTATATGTATAAATCACAGTTAGTTTGTTGTTTTACATTAAAGGTCATTAAACTTAGATCATTTGCAGAGAGGAAGGGATCTGTGTTTGTGAAATCTCGAGAAAGGTGTATATTTTTAGAGAATGATGGAGATGGAAGGCCTGTGACATACATATGGGCTAGGTTCTCTGGAAGCTACTTAACAGTAACTGTTGAAAGAATCCAGACCCAAAACCCCCTGAAAAACAGGCCCCTGTCGAATTTACCTTATACCAAATTCACTTTAAATTTCTATTACCTTTAATCTTGGAAAGAAAGATCTTTTTCTACATCTCATTTTAAGGGCACTTTCAACAAGTAGATTTGATTGTTAGTTCAATCTTGACAGTATAATTATTCTGTTAAATGAAGAAATAATCATTTCACCAGAGGGTGCACAATCTGATTTTGAGTAGTAAGAGGAGGGACATTTTCCTCCAAGTGCTGAAGCCTGACCAAAAAAATACTTGTAATACTTGGAGTCATATCGGAAAAAAATATATATATCCTTCTAGTGGAATTAAATTTTAAAAGTGGCTGAGGCTTCACCCAGGAAAGTATTAAATTGAACCAAGACTTTGTTTAGGTCAGCTTTCCTGAGTAGCTGGATACCCAGCACCCAGCAAGAACTATAGAAAAAGAGATTCATTCCTTAAATTGACCTGCTCATGTAAGGCCTGACAACTTGCTGGTTTATGGCTGGTCTCCCTTGGTCCCACTATCAAGGCAAAGAACCTCATATAGGTGTGTCTGACATCTGACATAGCTTAAGTTAGTGCAATTCCAGGAACATTTCTTTCCAGGGGGGGTGGGGAGGTGGAGGGGTGTAGTAAAATATAAATGTTTAAAAACCACCTAGTCACTAGAATATCCATCTCTTCTGGATTTTCAGGAAGCCAACTGAAAAGAGTGCAAAGTGATCTGAAGGAACTTGGCGTCTTAAAAGGCATGAGAGCTTATCCTAGATTTATATGAAAAACCTGCACTGATAAAGCACTTATGATTCGAAAAAAGATTGTACCACAGCAATGTACCCCTTTAATACTGATAACTGAGACACTGAATTAATTGGAGGTACATTACTAGCATAAAGAATTGCCAGCCATGATCAAAATAATTCCGTACAGGCTTTGATCATGCCAGTTCAGAGTAGTCTGAATGCACAGACAACCTGTAAACATTTTCAGTGAAAGAGCACTCAAATAAAGCTGAAAGGTTAATTTCTCCTTGGGCACAGAAACAGAATACCAGGATGCAGTTTATGGTTGTAGAAATTTTAAACTATACTGAATCTATAGCAAAGAAAAACAGAAACAAAACTTTTGCCCTTTTTGTAAAACAGAAAACCTTAACAGTTCAATAGCCAATGAAGGAATAGATTCTCATTACAGTGAAATACAGATTTTAACCTAGTTGATCATATAGTTCTGCCACATAGGAGACAAAAATTTAGTAACAAATCCAGGGCATGAAATCATTTCAGAATGGCTTTGGAGGCTTTTTTAAATGGCAAGATGAATTTTACAACTTCAGTTTTGTAGCTACTATGATTACAAAAAACTTCACCTAAAGGTAAACTGATATTGGATTGTCTCTTTAAGTTTGCAAACAGAAACTGTTTTTCTGATAGGCTTTCATATATCCCTCAGTCACTCTGAACAATCCAAAATCCATAACAAATTTTCCAGACAATCATGTTTAGGTAGTGGAGTTTTGTGTACTTGTCTTCCATGTAACAGAAGTACAATTGTTTTAGTCCTCATTGCACATTTTGATTTACAAAATGGCAGTGGGCAATCTGGGATCTAGAATTTTTAAATACTGTTGAGATTGAAGTACAATCGGGATCATTAAAACTATCTGGCTCTGCTTAGCTCCCAGAAGTTATGCCATGGGTTGTATGCAGGTTAGGACTCTCCATTCTGCCAGACTCTGAATGCCATGTCAGTTCCCTTGTCACTTCCAGTCTCAACCATCTAGGAACTCAGGCTGCATCAGCAATAGTAAATTAAACATGTTTGGAACTATTTTCTGGCATCGAGGTCATACTGGCATAGAATGCTCCACACCTACACTACTCAAACCTTCCAAACAGGATAGCTGCATCCTGACTGTCTATCAGGCCCTAAGCCCATACTAATTCTTCAGCTGTGCCTGGTAGTTCATTCCTTGGGAGAATGCCAGATGGCACGTTCCAGTACCCAGAAATGTTCCCTGGCATGTTAAAGTTAGATGTGGCCTCACATTCCTGTCATAGGTTTGGCAGAAGCCTGTCTCCCAACAGTAGCATTTCTCAGCTTAGAGGATACAAGAGCAATACTGTCTGAGTTTGGGTCCAGACAGATCTGATGAGCATCTGTCCAAAGCTCATGTTTGTGCTTTATGCCTTTGATCCTCACAGCAGAGGGCATAGAAGGGAGGAGTGGTAAACTGACCCCACCTCCTTTTTTAGCCCTTTGCCTGACTCCAGGATAGAGGGTAAGGGGAAGGAAAGTTATATACATGAATATCCCAAACAATATACTACTGCTGGTAAGTCAACTTCCTTACTTCTTTTCTCCTTCTTCACATGCACACTCATATTGATGGAAATTCCTAGCAGTGCATCCATAATTGCACAGTTTACCTGCAAGGTAGTCTAGCAGTCTCATTCTGGTATCAAGCTAAGAAAGGAATCTACAATGGACTCAGAATGACCTTATTCCAGGAAAAGATTGTTAATGGCTACAGCGGCATGAATCTCAACTTCTTAGCAGAAAGAATACTTACCAAAAAAAGCAGTCTTTAGAAAATGGTTCAGAAAAGACAAGGTAGGCTTAGACCTGAAAAATTCTCACACGAAAAATACCCAAATTTAGGTTCTATAGAGGAACAGGAGCTCTTGGAAAAAAATCCCATCCAAATTGTATGGGAGGAATCCAGAAGTGACTGGGTGGGAAAAAAGAATTACTCCCACCAGCAGGAACCGAGTTGAAATTAAGGACAGCAAAAGCCTTTACTAAACTGACAGATTTCTCACTTCTAACTTCCCAGTCATCACAAATCCAAGAGAAAGAAACCTTCTTTGGTGAGAGGGACTTAGTTAAACATTGGAAATTTGGCCTACTTATCAGAGATAGTATTTCCTGTAATTAATTAGATGGTCTCTCCAGAAGGAAGAACAAGTCTGTGTCTTGAGCGAACAGGTCAAGGATGAAAGAGAGAGTTGGATATCCACACCCATGATAAAGGAGGTCCTGGAACTAGGCACTTCCGTAGTGCCAGCCTGTCATACTGTCTCTGAGAATCCCTGTAAGAAATGGAAATGAAAGGAAAGTATACATCAGGGAATTTAATCAGAGAAGGAATCAATAATAGAGATTCCAAGGCCTGACTACAGTTGAAGCAGGGCAGGGGACACTTTCTATTGATCTCTGAGACAAAAAGATCAGCTTCTGGGAGGCTCAGGTCATAAGATTAAATTTTAGAATGTTGTCCTAAATCACCCACTCAGAGTTCACAAGCCTAAAATAGGTCAAATTGCCTGATAGTGTATTCAGAGCTTCTAGGAATTCATAAGGCAAATCTTACACTGGATGTACCGATCTGAAAGATTAACCAGCTCCCAACACAGGAGAAAGAATTTCACATCTCCTTGTTTATGTATCACATTGTGGCAGTGCCATGTGCAAGCTCCTGTATCTTTTGATTTGGTAAAGAAATATTCGGCATATACTTTGAACAGCATATTTGTATAGACATGAGGCTACCATGAATACCCAAGAGTCTTTGCTGCAAGGCTCAGTGGTATCTCCAGGGAAGGAGAGAGACATGGGCAGGAATTTGGAATAGAAGAGCATCCTTTTAGAGCTACTGAATGGGACATGCCACCATTATGGGAAATTTAAATCTTACAGGCAAAATTATGGTCTAAATAGTCTTAAAGTGCTTTTTAGGGCCACAAGCAACCAAAAATCAAGTTTATAATGCCTGTGGATTCTGACAGAAAAGGTCATTAAATGACACCAGGTAGTCCAGCACAACCTGACAGAAATTTGAAGAGCTGTTGGAAGCCTCCTTATTTTTAGAAATTATGAGGAATGTAATTTTTAGGAACTCTTATAAGATTTCTGCATAGCAACTCTAGTCAACTCTAGTCAATGGAGTAGAGGAGACGCAAATGTAAACTTAATACTTGTTCAAGAGAGCCACCTTTCCACACCTAATCATCATAATGAGGATAAAAAAGCACTTCAGCCCACCTGAGAATGGGAAACTGTTAATGAGGACACTTGGAGTCATGAGGAGTCCAAACTCCAGGATCCTATAGTGGAATTGGTCATAACCAATTTTAAGTAAAAGATATTTCCCACAGATGAAGCACACTATGGAAAAAAGGATCTTACAAACCAAGAGATACAAACCACTCCTGTTGCTATAAACATAAAATAGCACTGTATCTTATCATTTGAACTCTTCTTTAAGTTTAAGGTGGATCTCTGGTTTTTTTTCAAACCTGAAAGTAGCTGGTTTACTATCGGTTTCCTATGCAACAAACCAGAACTGATTTCTTGGCCACTTTCACCCAAAGCTGAAAGAAAATGGGAATGGTTCTGTACAATAATGGGGCTGGGAGAGGACACATAAGTGGGTGTTTTAACCAATGCCAGTGATGTGCAGTACGAAGATATGCAACAAAGTACAGTCCCCCTATTGTAAACATAACTTTGATGAATTCAAAGTGAATGATATTATTATTTCTCCGTTTCTGAAAAAAAAGGTATGACAGTCTCTTAGTATATTAGACATATAGCAGTATTTTATGTTTCAAACATTGTTGGCAGCGTGGCTGTGCACAGAACCACAAGGGAATCTTATTCTGCCGTGTGCTGCCTCATGCAGCCAAACTGACAGCAAAGTTTGTAGCACAGAACAGTATTTTCCTGGAAAGGTGAGACAGAACCCTGACCCTATGCACTAAAGAGCAACATTACAGAGATATAAGCTCTCCTTGCTATGGCATTTTCCTTCTGCTGATACTCTTTAGATTGTGAGCTTTGTAATTAATGAGACAAGTTATCATTCATATAACCTAGGGGATCATTCATTTAATATTATAATTCCCTGAAAAACTCCAATGTTAACATTTCTGGCATCAGTAACTAGAAACTGGAAGCACTTGTACCTCTTTTTTTGGACACAGATGAGTGCTGTGACAATACCATCAGCCTTGGCATTAAGAATGACTATGGTAAGTCCAGGATTCTTACTGCTTTTCTCCAGTATCCTCTACATGCTGCAACAGCTCAGAGTATCTGATAAGAGAAGATGAGATCACTTTCCTTACCACCATGCACATTGGAAATATGTTCCTAAAGACTCCTGATTTCTTCTTCCCAGGCTGTGAAGAGTTCACAAAAGTGGTGTCACTACTTGGTTCCAATGAAAGGAATCTAGCAGAGAGAAAGGGCTGAAGCTTTTACAGTTCTCCCTTCTCTTCTGATGACTTGAAGCCCTAATATCTACATAATGGTACAAACTAAAACACCTATAAAAAACTAAATGCAATTAACACTGTGTATTAGAAATAAACTAAACAAGAAAAAGGAAGAAAGAAATCAGAAATTCAAATTATTTGAACTGAGGTCCTACTAGTTCAATCCTATAATTACAAGCATTAAAAGAATATGAAGACTCGTTAGCTGGCTGTACCATCTTCTTTACACTTGTACATGGTGGATGTAATGAATTACAGACACTGCTGGTCAAAGAGTTCTGATTTCAGCTGCATGGTCTTATGAGTGCAGAAGCCAAGCATGGAGCAAAATTTAGGAAGAATAATATTTTCAAGTGCTTAAGGGATGAGACAATGGAGTAGAAGTCAAGCCCTCATAGATGGGATTGGGTGTTGTCTGTGTAAGGAGAAAAGAGAAAGAAAAAGGATGCTAATAAGAGAAGAATAATGATACAAAAGAAGGGAAGGGAAAGAATAGAAAAAAATCACACTGGTCCTACTCAGTTACACAGAGTACCAGTCAACCACAAGATTACAAATAATAATAACTAAAGTTAGTTACAGTATAAAAGTCATATTCTTTTGTTATTCTTTGTTTACACTTTCTAGTGATGTGGTTCACTGTGAACTAAAAGAAGTATATAGTTCTAAACTTAGATTCTAACCTAAGCTTTGAATGAATAAGATATACAAAAGTCAACATAGTTACTATACAAATCATCATCAATATTTCAGCATTGTAAAGACAGTAATATAAAATTATTTTTTACTACAACATTTGGTACTATCCTGTCAAACATAAATTATGCATAAAATATTTTGAAGTTGAATGATTGAAGTTGCTTTGTCAATAATTCAGGCAATACAAGAACAGTAATTCCCCACATATCAGTGCTTCCAACAGCATTTGGTTCTATTTTTATTGGTGCTATTGTTATTTCTTTTTTCTTGTAGTTAAGGTAAAAACATAAAATGAGGGTAAGTTATAGTTGTGTAATACATAAATAAAATAGTGATTTTTTTTCCTGATAATTATTTTTATGTGAAGCGATAAAGTTTCTTTAAATAAAGCTATCTTTTTAGGATAAAAGAAATTAAAATAAAAAGATTTTACAAATTTAAGTCCAAATGATCAGCACAGTTACTTCCCAATTGTTACTGAGAGAAAGAAATAATTTGTTTGACTTCCAAAATTAAGGGAATGGAGTATCTTTCATAAGAGTAAAGACTGAGAGTGCTGGGACTGTTTAGCCTGGAGAAGGCTTGGGGAGGATCTTATCAATAAGTATCTGATGGGAGAGTGTAAAGAAGACAAAGACAGACTCTTCTCAATGGTGCCCAGTGACAGGACAAGAGGCAATAGGCACAAACTTCAACACATGAAATTCCATCTGAAAATAAGAAAACATTTTTTTACTGTAAGGGTGGTTGAACACTAGAGTGGGATGCCCCAAGAGGTTGTGGAGTCTCCATCCCTGGAGATACTCAAAATCTCACTGGACACGGTCATGGGCAACATGTTCTAGCTGACCCCTGCAAATGATCTCCAGAGGTGCATTCCAACATCAACTGTTCTGTGATTCTGTAAATGAATTTTATATTAAGATGTATTTTTTTTTTTTTACTAAGAGGTCCACCTCTTGATACCATGTATAAAAGTACACATAACAGAAAATGCATCTGTAATCTTTGTTCTTCAAATCCAGAGAATTCAAATTCTCATTTTCGACTATATTGAACTCCATCTAAAAACTAAAGCTAGACACCAGTAAGCAGATTACATCAAGATTAACTCTCATATTATAATGATGGAGTAAATACTCCCAGTTGTTTGAAATCAGGGAGGTTTTTTCCCTTCTAACACATATAAGGCAGGTGCACCACATATCCCATCCTACATACACTTTCTATGAAACTTGGAGCTAGGATATATCATGCATTAATAACATCTAGGCTGCTTTTGGCTGTCCTAGAGGGAAACGTGGGAGATACATTGAACTGCATTCAGTACTGCCATAAAGTCCTCCCATTGATCACTGGGATAAGAATTATGACACTGGTCAAAAGTTGATCAAATGACTTGTACCAAAAGTGAGACCACAATACGTGACAATATCCAAGCAAACCTGCAAACTTGTTTATTTCTTTTCTCCTGAAAATCTAAACATTCGTGGTCCGGATTAGCAAGCCAATTTGAACAATTTCATCTTCTCAGAGTGTCTGTGACAATGTAGGTAATGGGCTGACTGGGAGAACAGAAGCTCAGCCCCACTAAAAGATAACTCTCTAATTTTCAGAGGCTGAAGGAACTTCTAAGTACCAGAACTGCTCTACTGTGAAATTATCTGTGGACAATGCCACCTTTAACAATGACAGACTTTGCAGCAGAAAACAAAGGGAACAGGCAATCATCTCTATCAACTCTTAATGAAGAAAGTAACAGATGAGGAAAGTTCCTAAATTAAAGCACCTTAAATTAGTGGATGAGAAAAAAGACTATTAAACATAGTTAAGGAGGAGAACAGCACTCTTGTCCAAGAGTCTCCCTGCTTAAGAAGCTGAGTAACAGTAGCAAGTAGTGGACATGATTGATCATGATCGATCCTATGCTTGAGCATGAGCACCAATAGAATTTGGCAGCTGTAGATATTATTGCCAGAAAAGACAGAATGGTCATGGTCAGAAAGCACATTTTGGAAATAACATGCACCGAATGCAACTGTGAAGGCTCACAGAATATATGAAATGGACATTTGGAATAATCTGATTCAACCACTTCCTCCGAGATGGGAAAACTTCAAAGCTGGAGCTAATTTTGAGGTTAGATCAGTTTGCTCAGGAAAGGATTAAGGAGCAAGGATTTTCTCTCAGTAACTATGACTAGTCTCTACGAGAAAGCCTACATGGAATCTCTCAAGGTAGGCTAGTATCTTGCAGAAGATGCTGCAAATGGCTTGCATTTTTAATGACAGCTAGTTTAATTAAAATCAGTCAAACAAAAATAACAAATACACAGTTTGTGGTAAGATATCTCTTTAAAAAAAAAATATCTATGGAGTCACACCAAAGGAAAATTAGAACATCTCTATTTTGCCGGTAGTAGCTGTCAGAAGTTATTCCTGAAATGCACCATACTGTCATGAATGACTTGTTTCTTGAATTTAAGAGTGATAGATTACTCCATATCAGAAAGGATAAAATAAATATTGTCCTACACTCCATAGGATCTGAAATCCTTCCACACCCAAATAACAACTAATTCCATGTTCTACTACTGCTGTCCCTCCTTGCAGGAAGCAGGAAAGGACGCATATCTCTCAGAGCCAGCTCAGAAGGGAAGAGAAGAGAACAGTCAAAGGATCCAGAATACTTCAGCTTGAGGGTGCTGTCTTACCAAGCGAGTAGAAAAAGCAAATGGAAGTGAACTTCATTTAGTTGTGTAGATTTTATCTGGGAAAAGAGCAGTAGGCACCTCTCAAGTAAAGAAGATTAAGAGAAGAGTAAGATTGTGCTGTGAGAGCATATGAGAGAAAGCTGGGAAAAGGTACGGGAGCTGTATTAACTTAGAATTCTAAGGACTGAGACACTTGTCTTACGGGATTAAAGAGTTAAAGCAACAGATATTCTCATTGCTGTCAGCCTGGTCTGTCAGAGTTCAAATTTACCAATTATCCTGAAGCCAGCTGTCCCTACTATTCCGTTCTAAATTTAATAGTCTTGGGAAAATGTCATCATTCTAAATTAAAATGATTTGCAAAAGACAGGGTAAACCACTGCCAAGTAAGATACCCACTTAGCCACACACATACACACTCTTTCACTCTCACTGAATACACCCTCCCTGTTTTTACTATCTCACACTGTACACTTGTTCCTGAAGAGCATCTACGGGTTTAAAGAAGACATTTCAGTACTTTTATCCTTTCCACCTTTATTCCCTTCCTCCTACTTTATTTCTCCCCATGATAAATCAATTTTGATAGAAGCTTCTATTTTCCAGATGCTTATGCATATACTTAGTTCTATGACTTTGGATGCCTACAGAAATATGAAATTTGTTCAGATTTAATTAAATACTTGCTTTCCTAGTTTATCTTGAATTCTGCAATTGCCAATCAACTAGTACATTTTCAATTCTGTGCTTGTAACCTAATGGATAGTCTTACATTTTCATCTTTAAAACTGACTGAAATTGAAGTTCAGTTGAACACACTGCCATTAAAAATGTGATTTTAGGGCAAAAGATCAAGATAAATAGAGAATAATTTGATAATAAAACTTGGTATGATATTATATTAATAATGCAAACTAGAAGACAAACATTAATTATTATCCTTATAGTAACTACTCAAATCTTATTAAGATGTATTCCTAAACCAAAAATATTTGAATAGTTGATATATTTATAAATAAGAAATTAATTATAATTTCAAAGTGTCTTCTGAATTTTGTTCAATTTTAAGCCTGACAAAGAATGAGAGCTTTGTTTTACTTTGACCACGACTGCCACAAAATCACTTCAGAAGGCAAACTACATGCATGGAAGATTTTTGGGGAATGGGTAATGCTAGATCTGTTTAAATTAAGCCTTAATGTATTTGATTAATCTGGTATCAGTCAACTGTATGATGTTTCACTGACATTACCGCTTGTCATTTCTAATTCACTGTCTATTACGCTTTCCATGAATTTTCAGTCATGCACTTCACTAAACATATTCATAAACACCTGAACAGGAAATCATCTCATACACCTGGAATGGAATAATGTAATACAAAACTAATACATGCTGTGCCCATTCCAACTGTTTAAATACAATACTCTTCTCAGAATGTCAGCGCACTACTCTGAAGATGTGCTTAAGATCCTGTTGGCTTCAATAGCCTTGGTGATGTACTGAAAGTGAAACTTATGTCTCTTGAGGTTCATAGAAGCATTCCAGTTCTCAGATTCAGCCGCAGACACCACCAGCTGAAGGTGGTTTTGTAACTTCACTGCAAATTGCATCTTCAGTGTGGAAGGACAAGGAGGACAGCTGTCACAGATCCAGGCTAAAACATAAGGATCTATTTCAAAACATGGGCACCTAGATATCAAGTGTAAGTTATAAATAAACATGTTAGGTGCTGCCTATAGTTACTAACTTTCACTACAGTGAAAGTCAGATTATCATTAGGTTTGATACAGCTTCTGAAAACAAAATGGCAAACCTGTAGATGCAGGGCATGATTTTATCAAGTGAAAGTAGCACAGATTAGATCAGCAGTCTACTATCATGAGAAAATTTTCACCAACCTGAGGATCTGCTTTAACCTCAAATTATTTAAGAAATCATTGAAGAGATGAACTTATTGCTAGCGATAACATGCTAGTCTTAATACACCATTTAAGTAAAAAAAAGTTCATTATTTGAGATGTCAAGAATAGATCCTGCCATATTGTACTAGATCAACTACATGGCTACATAACAGATTTTGCCCCAACTACCTGCAGGTACTGCCAGATATTAATTCCTCTGGGTGTATCAACACAAAATGAACTAGGCACCAGAATGTCTCCCAGGCACCAACTGTATATGTGACACCATTTTTATTACAGACATCAAAGAAGAGGAAAACAAAGACCAAGACGCAACAGCTCCTACGGGGGAGTTGGGAGAAAAAAAGACTGAAAGTAGACGAGCTAAAGTTGAAAGGAACTGAATACGAAAATGCAGACATCCAAGGAATTCTAGACAGACTCTACAAAAACAAGAACCACTTGACCATACTAAAAGATGTGAAAAGAAATCACAATTCTGGCACACCCTTCTTTTGTAACCTTGAGGAAAAATTGAGATAAAATGTTGGGGTTTTTTCTATGACTTTGGTTTGCCTGTGTTTTTGTATTGTACACTGTTTGAGATTAGGAGTATTCTTACTATATGTTGCTAGAGAATGTAGGTACACTGACCTTTCCTGAGATCTCTCAATTCTTTTGATAGTATAAATAAAAGTATCTGTATAGAGTGGTTATCTAAAGTATCTGATATCAACTTCTGTATACTCATTATTCTTTTTATAATCTGTCATTATCAGTTTATTTGTATTCTTGTAAATATTCTTTAATTATCAAACTGTTTTATTGAGCTCAAGCCATTCCTGCAGATTATCAAGGTTTTACCATAGTCTAATCCTGTCCTATAAATTATTTTGTAATCATTTCCAGTTTTTCAGCATCTGTCAATTTGACTAATGTGATTTTGGTTTCTTCCTCCAAAATTAAAATACTCAGCCGAATCAAACTTTGGCATGTCCCCAAGTGACAACTTGTTTCAAGACACTGAACAAAGGAAACAAACAGGTTGGAGGAACATGACAGCTTTCATACCAGACCTTCTTGAGATTAGCTTGGGAGTCAGCCACATTTAAATGCATCTTCTTCTTTGTTTTATTGTTAGAGTAACCCTCTAGTTACCAACCTTAAAATTTGGTAGAATAAGCTATCATTTATAGTCTCTCTTTTTGAAGTCTCTTATCTAGTAAAACTTTAATCCATTACATCATTCATATTCAAGGTAATGTAATGGGTTTTTTTCATAATTAAGGTTTTAAGAATCAGAGTATCATTTGGTTTACTTAAATCCAATTATATATTTAAAATAAAAATGTTGTATATTCTGTATTCCTTTCATTATCTAATTTTATAATTCTATTTTAAAATAGAACTGATTTTTTCATAAATTATGATTCATGAATCATTAATGCTTTCTGCCCAGGTTCTAGGTAATTAATGATTTTTTTCTTCATATTCAAAGTAAAATGATAGTAAAATATAGTATTAGACTTATGGAAAGCAGTATTTATCATCATATTTTTCCTTTTTGAAAATTATAAACCATACTGTGGGATGATTTCAGTTCTTCACAATTCTCTTTAAAAAATAATTCTCAGATGCGGAGTACTTTTTCAAGCTAATATCCTTAATAAAATAAAATATCCAGCCTATATAACAAAAAAGTACTAAAGTATCATGTATTCTGAAATTTGCATATTTTTTGGGAGAAATTTTACAAGGTCTTCTACCATTACTTATCAGTCAAATACTTTGAGAATGTATCTTTCATAGTCAAGACTGATTTATAAAGGTGCTCAATGTACTGGCATTCTGAAGCTAGTTCTCCACTTGGAACATGTTACCAGTACAGCAGTACTACTATAATACAAAGTACCTGTAACATGCATATATGCTGGATGTGAGCAAAATAGTGCTTTTACTGGCACAAAGGACTTCTCCTATTCACTCTGCAGAGTAACTAGTTAAACCAATAAAATTAACTTCATTTACTGAGGGATTTAATTCTTCCTTATATATATACACACACACACAAATAAATACCCTGTCTTACCCTTTCAACCAGCAGGTTTTTAATCCACAAATTTTCATGCACTTTCATGCATGATTTTTTGAAATATATCTTAAATCTTAATATTATTTTAGGATTTCTCCAACTATTTCCATACTACTTGATTACAGTATTCCCTTCATTCTACTATAATAATCAGATTGTCTTTTATAAGCACTAAATTCCTTGAGTGTACTATTCACGCACTAATGCGTTATACGAATCTGTTCATCCTACCATGCAGAATTAAATAAATCATGGTCTCCTTTACAAACCATGCTAAAAAGTTACTGCCCATGAGTAAAAAACAGATCCAGGGATGTTCCTTCTCTATCTAACTTTTCTTCTTTATGGATGGTAAATTTAGAAAGTGCCCTAGCAACACTGTCTATTCTTAAGCATTACCTCCGCTCCCCAGTGTAAAATCACATTTTACTTTGCTTATGATTACAACTGCTTTATTTGAGTTGGAATTTCACATGTCAGACATCTACCTCAGACTAAAGAGTTCTAAGAAAGGAGATCTAGAGTCATAGGAGAAAATATGGGATTTCTGAGGGCAGGAAATGTGAGTGAGCAGATGAAGGAAAATTCACAGGATATTAAAATAAAATTAAATGAGAAGACAGAAAAGAGGACCAAACTCGTACAGGCAAGACCAGAAATTTGGAGAGGGGGAGTTGAAAGAATGAAAATAGCTGAGTAAAAATACTGGAGGCATCAGCCTCCAGGGTAAGACTAAGCTGTGAAAGGACACAAAGACGCACAAGATATTTGGAGTAAAGGCTAAAGCTAAGACGACAGTTGGACAGATTAGAAGAGTTGAACTTCCATCAAGTGAGCAGAAACATTTGTTAGACACTCTGTAAGAACACATTCTCCTAAACTGAATCCCATCATAACTGAGCAAACGTCAGCAATAGTTTTAGCAAAATAATAATGCACATGACCACTGACTACTCCTACCAAGTATTCCACTAAAGCACATAGAGTTCTGTGCAGCACATCTTAAAGTGCCATCTCTGTTATTGACCTACATCAGGCTCATCTAGTTAGTGGCTTGCAAGCTTGATCAGGCCTAAAAGATTACTTCTTTGGCCATGAATACTCAGGTTCTTAGCCCCATGAACTGTTACCAAGCAGCTGGTCAGCTGTGATGCAAAAATTGCACAGGTCTAATGTATATGAGTGTTGATACCACAGACATAATGGAATTTCTAATTTATCAGTTTGTTTTTGCAAAAAAAAAAAAAAAAGGAAATTACACAGATACAATTATGTCAAAATATTACAAGTCACACAGTTCTGACATAAGTCAAGAAATAGCACAAATAAGACTTTATGATCTTAATTCAATTCCTGCTTATGTATGCATTATCTTTGCTTCCATAATCTATTAATTGCATGCATTTTTTTTCCTCAGACACGCTGAGGCAGGTTTACTATGTAACTGACCCTAAAGGCAGGTCATGATTCTGTAGCAACAGAACCTGTTGAATGCAAAGTTGAACAGAAAGGGGAATATATTCTGAATGAACTAGAGGACAGCAAGGGGAAAAAGAAGAAATTTGTATGCAGGGTAGTGCAATGTTGTCCTAGAGATGTAGACTTCTTCTACCACAGAGGTTTTTTTGACAGTAGGAAAGTCTCTTAAATCCAACTTTGCAAGAACGATCATTAAGCATGTAACTTTCAGGGTGCCAAACTTCATATCCTGAGTTTTGATTGTAAAAGCACTATTTGCAGTTGCCCTGGTAGTCAGAGGAAATTGTGGTTTGCACTTTTAAACGCTATGTGATGACAAATATTCTGCAAAAACAGAAATCAGGTTTTAGGTGTTTTGAACTACGCATCTAAAATTACCCCAAAACATCAACCTTAATGTCTCAGGGCTTCACCGATCCATTTGTAAAATGGAGTAATAATACCCTGTCATCAAACAAGGTTGTTTTGAAAACAAATGCATTATGTTTGCAAAACTCTACTGAACTGAAAAGCATGTGAGGAAAATAATTCTCTTTATAGAAACATCTGCATAATGTGCACTAAAGGCATAAGCCCACACTAACAATGAGGAAATAAAATACTAAATAGCAACTAACTAAGGGAGCATCATCCATCTTGTACTACGAAAGGGGAGTCAATTTTATCTGAAGAATACCATGCAATAATGTACAACATTCAGCCAGTGATACATACAACATGCCGTCAACATACAGTCCACATGCCACAGTTCAGGGACAGACTATCTGCAGGCATACATGGGTACAGAGACATAGGAACTGTCTGCATAAAGCCAGCTTGGATCTAATAGTGCTTCTTAGCCAACCGCATGCAGTTATAATGCTTCCAAAGCTAGCGAAGATTTGGAAGAACTGTAGTCACATTTGCATGCTGCTGAATCTGAGCTAAGAAGTCCTGCTAGACCCAAGCTTGCTCTGTGTAGATTTAGGCTGGGTGTCATTCCTCCATATATGTGAATCTAAGCAGAGCCATATATAGATTATTAGCTGGCTCTGTTGACCTTGACACAGATAATGTCATCCACAGATAATATAGGTGAGTGTTACTTCACCATGCTTCCCAGTGCTTCTGGGTCTGAGAGACCCTAAATGTGCTCTCTCCAATTCTATGGCTCTGTGCCTAGACTTAAGATCTTTCAGAAGGAGGGAGGCTTAGGAAGTAGAGTGCAGAAGTACATGACCTCGATCTTTGCAAGACAGCTTTTTTACCCATTACATGAGTTACCTCTTTCTCAAGAGAATTGCAAACTGACTGTAAAGAACTTCCTTTCTATATCTTCTCTTCATATCTCTTCGAAACAGAATATGCTCATCCATGCCTACATTCTAACTAACAAAATCATCTCCCCAGGTTTGTTACAAACCACTAAATTAGCCAGTCACTGTACTTTTCCCCACTCTACTTGCTTTTCTATACAAATCATTACTTTAATTATCTTATTCTTCATGCTTATTCTACAGCAGCTCCATTGTAAATCTGAAGCACCTGAGTGTTAAATTCTTTTGTTTACAATACATGAAAAAGAAAGGCATTTCTGAACATGTGATACCCATCCAACACAATCTAGTAATATCATCAAAGTCAATCAAATGCTTGTGAATCTAAAACTTTTCTCTCTTTACTGCCAGTAATCCCTAGTCACACTTTTTTTTTCTTTTCACTTGTAGCTGCCATCTAAATTATCTCTGAAAATATATCAGACATTCTCTTCCTAAGCTCTTTTCTTAAATATCTGAAGTACTTCATTTTCCTATCAGGTATTTCTCCACAGGCTTTTATTCCTTCATGAACTTAAGTATAATCAGTCAAATACGCCAGCAATTCTTTAGGATATTTGCTATTCTTACTATGGTAAGTCTCAGTTCATAGAAAATAGAGGATACAACCCAAGCAGATCTCCATATTCTAAGTAAAACATGTCTTCTCTTCTATTTCACTCTTTTCCTTTTTAATGTTGGATGGGATTATAGGTGACTTTTCCTGTTTTAGTCTAATCATACTTGTCATTGGCTCATCCTCAGGGAGGAACAGCAATTTTTTTCTAAACAAAGACATTAACTTCTCTCTTTTCAGACTACCTTTTGTCACTATATCCTTCCATCTAACTATTTCCAGCTCAACAGGCAATGCTTCCTGATTAGTGTTCCTGTATTATTGTTTCAGGTGATTCTCTTTATGATTTAAACTGGTACAGAGAGAGAAAAAGAGGGAGGCAGAGAGAGATGTGGATGGAGAAAGAGGGGGGAGAGATTGGGGGGAGAGAGGTAAAGAGAGAGGGGGGTGGATAGAAAGATAGATTAATTGAGAGAGAGAGTGATGGGGGAGAGAGGCAGAGAGGGGGAACAGGGAGGGGAGAGAGAGGTGGACAGAGAAACAAAGAGAAAGATATGGGGGAGAAGGGAGAGAAAGAAAAGGAGATACTTAAGAGAGACCTCTATGCTCTAAATTGACATCTTTCAGTAATGTAATATTTTAATGAACATATTTCTCCCCAAACAGTTCAGCTAGAAGTCATATATGAACAGGAATTACTTCAGCAGATGAAAATTATTGTACAAATATAAAACTTCACCATGGACAAGAATGGACTGTTGATACCCATCTGAAAAGGGAACAGTTTTAAATCTTGTTCAGTGCCTAAACAAATCACCTACAACTGAAACATGCATAACTGTGTAGTTCTTTCTAAGTCTATAACAATATAGTCATAATACTTTGAGAAGTTTAGAGTTCTGTACTTTTGAAGTCCATGCCACAGAGAAAACTGCAAGTCGACTTCAAACAGTGCTAACATTTCTGAAGCTACCGTCAAAGCTCCAACACATTTCTTACTCATTCAAAAAAGTCATCACACAAAAATAATGGTGTTGAGAAGTGTAGTTTAGAAAGGATTCAACATAGTACAAACAGAACACTCCTTTACTTTGCAACATATTGCCTTTACAATCCAGTAAAGTGTTTGACTTCCACTTTTTGAGTTTTTGATAATTCCACTTTTCTATGTGAAACTTAAGATTAATTCTGAAGTGGGTTTTTTGTTTCTACTTTTTTAAAAAGGAAAGAACAGAATGTGAAACTCAAGACTGCTGGATTACGATGGGAAGATTAAAGTCCTCCTTTACCATTGTTCTGTTTTCCAAGCAAGGGTCCTGACCAATAATGCTTGTATGTTTTGGTTTTAAGTCTGTTTGAAACTATTTCAATATGTTTATGTAACTATATATAATCTTTGGACCAGGGGAAAAGTGTGTTGGGTAAACCAGTGATTAGAGAACTCTCTTGGGATAATGACAGATCAGAGACTTGAACCTGAGTCTCCACATCAGAAGTGAGTGATATGGTTACCAGCTTAACTACTGTTTTGGATTCTTTTACACTCCATGTCATTTCTATGCTGAGAAACTTGTATCACTACAAGCATGATAAAAACTAGTGCATTTCAAGGGAAAAAGCTGGTGTTTCTTTTTAAAGCTGGCTTTAAAAAAAAAAAAGAAATTTTTATCCACTTCAATTTTACTACCTGTTTCAGTAGGATTAGCTGCCCTTCATGGCTATGTCACACATTCATGCACACCTACAGACATACAGACACCTCTACTTTCTTGAAAAAAGATAGGGGTGGGGGGAAAAGGACACGTACCTTCAATGTCATTGTACCATTTGAGGAATGCATGTCTCTAGGAAAGGAATTTGCTCTTTTCACTAATGCATAGATCTACAAAATGGACACATAGCTACCTAACTGTGACTGTGCTCATTTCCAGATTTTTCAAGGTTTCCTCTACAAGCAAGACACCACTCAAATTTATTTGCAAAATTTCTTCAGTATGTTTTCTCCTACTTGCATTATTTTCTGGAGGATGGAGATACCAAGCCCTGTCTCATCAGCATTTAAGTAACATCCCAAAACAGAAAAAAGTGTGAAGATAAAGTGAACAATTGTTTACATTTAAGTTTTTAAGCTGTAGTGGAAAATACTGACGTATTAAGAAATTGATAGGCTAGCTCACTATTGATTAATAGTGAAACACAGAAACACAACTTGATAGTGTTTCAATTGGAAAAGAGAATCTAATGATCAAAGCACTAACAGAATTTGTGATGTGTAATATTTAGCACAAATGGGAGCAGTAACACTCAGTTTCACAGTATCATTAATATGTTCAGTGTCTAGTTACAGAATACATTGCTGTTAGCCAAAATACATTTTGTTCACTTGGAATGTGAATTAATGTTTAGTGTGCAAGTCTTCAGCTGTTATGCTAAAGATAAATGATCACAGCTTAAGCCTGAGAACCAATTCTAAGGGGTGCATGGCAAACTTCTCTTTGGGTACAGTAATTGCTACTCAGAGCATATGCTTACTGACCAAAAAATCTGTTCAAAAATCAAACAATCACTTCAATATGATGGAAAAAAATCAGATACTGTATTACACACGGCCAACTTCAGCACAGCAACACAATATCAAACTGAGAGACAGATTACGTTTCAAATGAGAAGTTAAAATCAGGCCATTATTTCCTTTTCTGACAATTTTTAAGATGGGTCATAAATCGCTAATCTTAGTCCAATGTGTTTGTTTACAGGTTTTTCAGCATTTCCAAATCTAGCTAAGTCTCTTTGCATGACGCCCATCAAAACTAAACTGAAAACACTTTCAGAAAGAAAATAATTCTTCATAAATTAACCACGAGTATTTTAAATACCAACTTTAAATGAAAAACAAATATTTTAATCTTTCATATTATTGTCAAGTTCTGTATGCTGAGATGTACAATAATGAACCCTAATAGAGTTGCAAAGGGAAAGAGATTTGTCATCAAAACTATACTGCATCTGCCTGTGATGATCTGAATGTTAGGCCATGTGACTAAAATTGCATATGATTAGAAGAATGCACTGAGCAGTGCTAACACAGACAGGACAGCCCCCTTCCCTGCTCTAATAAATCTGCACTTACTTAAATAGTTCCTGACAACTCCCTGTATGAGTGTCAATCCAACTGCTTTGAAAGCACCTGCTTTTTAGTTACAGTGAAAATAAAGCAATCCTTTCCAGAATTTCATATGCTTTACAGGAGGCCCATCTGATGCCCAGTAAGTGTGGTAGTGCAATAGTCTGAAATGAATCAGGTATATAGATTGCTTTCTATGGAACTGAGAAAGGAAATCCCCAAAGACCCAAAAATAACTGAAGATACTTTTCAGCAATATAATGAATTGTCAGTTTTACCAAAAGGTTCATTCTTCTCAGGAAGATCTCAGCTGTATTCTGGACTTTTGCAAGAATCTCAGAAGAATGTAACAACACATGCTGCATGACGGTTGCTGAAACTACTGACAATGCCACAGCATCTCACAAGTCAAATGAAACTTGGAGAGAGACGTGTACTATGAGCTTACCTTCTGGAACAATTGTTCTTAATTCCTCTTTAGAGTTTATTGGGAACTTACCCAGAAATGGTGACATCTTGTGTCATTTAAGAAAGTCATATTTTCAAAGGAGATTTGAGTAATGAGCTACTATGAATTGAAAACTAGCCAAAGTAGTATACTTCCTTCCAAAGAGGTCTAGACACTCTGGCTCCATCCTTTAAAGAGTAATCCTGAGGCCTGCTGTCTCATTCTCTCCTGAGTATTTTTTTATCCCAAGGACACATTTAAACAGAAACACCACAAAGGGACTCAGCTCCTTCCTTCTGCCTTTTTTCCGGAGCTGGTTGTTTTGGTTTTGGCATTTTCCCAAGCAGCTAGGCAGATTCATTCACATATGCTACAGGTCTGTTGGGCAAAGACCAGATGACATCCAACCACTCGTGTATTTTCTTATCACTCTCTAAATAAATTTATTTTCCACTTCTTAGTTTTCATCAGTCTTTGAGGAAGGTTCTGAAAGTGGATCTCTCCCTCTCTCTCCAGGAAGTTTATCATGCCCCACTTCCCAAATCAATCTTGTATCCCTGATCTTATCACTTTTGCCCAGCACTGTGTCTCTTCTTTCAAGCTTCCCAAAGAATTTTGCCCTGATTATGTTCTACTTTTCCATGTCATTGTCAAATCTAGTGCCTTCTGCATTCTCCAAAAGCATTGAAGAAAAAATCTTCAATTTTTTCATACTGGACTCCCTGGCCTTGGGGTGAGTATCTGCAGCAAGGTCCTCTTTTTCAAGGCTGGCATAAGGAACTTCAGGATTCTTCACTTTCTAACTTTTTCCCTCTTTTCAAGCTGGGTGCCACAGTGAGAGAAAGGAAGGGAAGAAAAACAGTTATACTGGGAAAAGGAGGGATGACAATGAGAAAAAATTATATGAAAACAATATTTAGTTACTAAGGGAAGGGAAAGAAAGCTCTGCTTGTCTCTTACCACTATCATAATTAGCTGACTTATTCCTTGGAGGTTGTCTAACAGAGAGGATGCTCCCTTGGCTGTTTAAAAAGCAGACATTTCTTAGCAACCTCACTTGCTTTTCTCAAAACTTATTTCCTGAGTCTGTGCCTTGTTACAACCAGGTGAGCTCTGAAGCAAGAGGAGGAGAGGCAAATGTTGCAACAGTTCATTTTGTGGCAAAAAGTATTTATGCATTGGAAACACATCACAAGATTTCTGTTGCTGTTACTCCTTTTCTGACATTTATACCTATGTAACTCTTACACAGTTTTGGAGCACTTAAACGATTCCTGCAGCAAGGATACCTTGTCTGCTAAGGGTCTAGGTCTCAGAGTACTTGTATACCCTCAAGCTTGATCAAAAGAGTGAAGAGACCATATGATTAAAGTCAACTCCAAGTATGTTTTGAAAACAGACAACAAAAAGCCTATTTTTCTATTATACAACCCTCACCAACAGAAAAATTAAGAGTTTGAATATCTATCATTGTTAAAACAGTCACATCACAAACTGGCTCCATTTTGTTTAGCCATGAGATGAGTATCTAGTATTTTGTGAGAAACAGTATTAAAAAATTCAACCATATAAAACTTATTCCTAAACACTGACTGAAGAGGTCACTGGTCCAGTTTGAGTCAGTGAGCAATACGAGCCAAAGATTCTTCTTCTGATTGTATGAGACACATTCAACAAGCGAAAATACAGGATGAAAACAAAATGTTCTTATTTCACCATGGCTGGGGTTTTTTCACAAGTTAATGCCTTAGAAGTATTTCTGAAATCTATCAATGTTTTGTGTTTTGCTGCTGAGAGCCCTTTAATTATATAAATTCCCAGATCTTTCCTTTCAGCAAAAATTTACTTGTTTTAAACTATTATCTTTATTTAAAATATGTATTTTTTTAAAAAAAGAACAAAGGATTGCAATATTTTCAAATCTAGTGCAACATACTTCCATCTTAATATGAAGATTTTGGCACTCTGCACACTTGGAGTGGAGAAGCAGATATCCCAAAATAAACTACTATTCTTTAGTGGCAACTCCTTAAGCAGTGGCTTGTTAGATGTAAAAGCAGGTGTAAAATACACATACAGATCACTTCACCAAATATCTGGAACTTTAACCCTATGAAAAATTTGCCACTTTAATCCTTGAACTGAAGAAAGCATTAAGGTGGGTGCTTTTTAGGTACATGCTCCCATCTCTTCAAAGTAAATTTGCCTTTCGAGCAGTGTATTTTTTTAAATAATAGACGTATGTGATCTAGATCATAACAAGTGGCGAGTAAAGGAACCCAAGCCTGCGAGGTTCTGGATCTCACTGCATTTCTCAAGACTCCACTCCCTCTGTATCAATAGTCCACTTTTAAACCCAGCTGATGCCCAAGCCTGAACCTGCTCCCCAAGATCAGTTTCTTGGGATTTAGAAGAGATCAAACAATGGCATCATACTGAGTATCTCTCATTCTTTCTCCAAGATTTTCTGCAAAATCTGCATCTGGATCCAAATCCTCTTTCTTGGTTGCATTCCTGATAGCCTTCACCATAATTCACAAAGTGCACAAAACTAGTATCACAATAATGTCATCATCAAGTACTAATATTTTTAGGCTCTTATAGGCAGCTCCAAATCAATCACACACATTCTCCTTCGGATCACATGGTATGAGTGTGCCCTCAGACACTGGCATTATGTCAAAATTCTTGGGCCTGCAAATGTATAATGAACTTTTCCTTTTACCTTGCTTTCACTTATTCTTGCCTGAATGACAGAGACATGGAGGCTGAATGCTGAAGTTTCTCTCTTTCGTGGTTAAGCAGTACCGACATGGTAAGTACCAGTGACCTGGACTGGCTTCATCTACTGTGAAGCTTACTCCTGAAGTAATTCATTAACTCTGATTTCCCAGTTTAAGTGGGGAAATGATACACATCCCATTTATGCCTTAAACTATATTTCTAGGGCACGACATAGAAGAGGAAACATTTCATCACTGAGGAATGACCTTGCTCTTTCCTCAAAAACTGTTTCCCACAAAAGAAGAGAGGAAAGTAACATCCTTCCCCTACACACAGCTGTTTCATTTCCATGTTCACAAATTACTTTCAACAATTAAAGTTTGATGTTCCTTGCCTCACCTTTGCTGCTTCAGGTAATATAATGGGAATCTTATTCAAATGCATATCATTACTTGCCAAAAAGAAAAGAAAAACAAACAAACAAACAAAAAGAAATATCCTCCAGCACCTCTAATTCCACAACATTTTTAATAAGGATATTAGATACACATCAGGAGTTGTATTTTTTGTAAATTAACAGAGGCATCTCCAAATTCATTATGTTGTGTTCACCACCGCACAGGTAGTCTATATCTACCTTCTCAAAAGAAATACATTTTTCTGTTGAAAAATACATATATTTTTCTGTGGAAATATATATAAATATATACAGAAAAGTGCATTAAAAAATTATTGAGGTTGCAAAGGCAAGAATTAAAGTGCTGGTGCTAAGTCATCCTGCTTACACATATGTATTAGCCTTAATAATTACATGATTCCATATTATTTTTCCCTGTGCAATGAATGCTGATCTTGGAACAGCTGAAGGCCTATCCCCTATAATGGGGACGACTGAATAAGAACTCTTTTATTTTTGAAAATCAAAGGTATTAAAAGGTGCGTTGGTATTTACTACGTCAATTAAACAAGTTAAGAACGGGAACAGCAGTTTAATGCTGCACCACAGAACTGGATTCTATCTGTGTCTGTACTCCAGAAACAAACCTCTGAACAGCTGAACAGATATTTATACATGTGAACATATAAAATGCTACTTAATTTATAGAGAATGTTCTTCACATAATACTTAATTAAGATGTGAAACCCTTGCTGTGAGATGCTATGAATGCTAAAAATTTGCTTTGCTTCAAAGATCAATTGAACAAATGCATGGAAGAAAAATCCACTGGAACTATTAAATACAAAGACAATACATCTGTCTCAGAACGCTGCTGTAAATTGTTGGAAGCTGTGAGCATACACTGGAGGAAGTATTACTTACTATATGCTTGCTTTGCTACTATATTCTTCTAAGACCAGCCTCAACTCCCAGTCACTACTGGAGAAGAGTACTTGGCTAGACGGACCTTCATTCTGACCAAGAAGAGCCATTCCTATGTTTTTACACTAACTATATTAATACTGTGAAAAATGAGCTCCTTGTAGTCACCAGTTAGAAACACCAAGTCAGTGGATACTTCTCACCATAATCTCACTGTGCTTCAGTCAGCATTTGTGAACTGCAGATATTAACACCCTTACTCGGTCACAGAAGTACTGTGACAATAAACTCATTAATGTTGTGAAGCAGTCAGATACTATAGTGACAAACACCACCAAAAAGCCCAGGAGAAAAATTAATCATTCTTTTTCTAGAGAAGAGTTTGAATTGTGTGCAGTAAATCAGGCTCGGGGCTAAACACTGAAGAGTAAGGATAAAAAATATTGCATAACTGCTTATTCAATGAGTACTGTCTATCCTGGGCCGCAACTGTGGTAAGGACCTTGTGAAAGAAAACACTACAGGATTGTGTCATTAAAAAAAAATATAATGCCTACATTCAGGGGGCTAAATAAAAACTGCACCGGCAAACTTATTTTTACCATTAATAAAAAAGCAAACTAACACTCCTGAAATTTCACCATGTGGTGTCATCTTGGCAAAACTTTACCAGATGATTTAGGATCTCTATATCCATCACAATAACCTCTTCCACTTAAACTAATGGAATGACTGATGGCACTTTATGAACCGCTGTCTATTTTAGCACTAAAAGAAAATGAGGCAGTTTGCAAATGCATTTCACAAATATTTGTTATAGCAAGGAAATATGAAAATGTCAAGCTTTGAATGAAAACTGTATTTCAGTGGATATACATTTTCTCTTTATTCTGCTGAATGTAACTCCTTTTGCTCTGTTCCTTTTATCTTGTCTCCTAAGCTTGCCTCTTCCATTCCTTACCAGTGCTAACCTACATGGTCAACCAGTCTCAGTTCTTATTCCCAGTCTCAATTCTTATACCCATTTCCTTTACCAACCATTTCTAGCATTCCAACCTTTTCAGATTTTTATATACAGCCTGCTTGCCAAAACACTCCAAATAGCCCTATTCAGGTCTCTCTCCCTCCTCCTGTCTTCTAGCCACATCTCCTCATCCAGAACACATGCCCATTCCATTCTTCTAGAGGCTTCATCTTCTGCTTATGTCATGACTGACTCCTATCTTTCTGAAATCAAGACTTACATAGTCTACATGAAAGTAAAAATAGAGGGGATAGATTTAACTATTGTGACAGGCAAACAACAGATTTGTAATATATACATATACTATATACCATATGCCTTATTTCTACATTTGATATATTTGGTTCTCTGAAATGTTACTTGTGCACATTATGTGAGAAGATCCCTGGCAGATCATTAGACCACTTGGTTATGCAAGTACTGCTCTGCAATAAATGTGCGCAAAACAGGAAGCAGAGTGATTGCAAATTACTTATGAGCATAATCTGACAAATTAGCTATACAGATGACAAGGAGGATATGGAAGTGGATAAATAATTACTTGAGAAAATTGAAAACTAAAAATAAGTGTAAATTACAGTTTTTAGGAAACCTTACCAATGACTTAATTGAGATTCTGGGGTCAAACTGCTAATATTAATGTGTTGGGGGTTTTAATCTGCAAAAATAACCTAGACACACAGATTCACTATTCATATCTAGTGGCATCTAAAAACAGAAAACAATGACCCTGACAAGTCAGCAAGTAAGCATGGAAGACATTAAACTCACAGTTAACTCTCAGAACTACCAGTAACAAACACACTAGAAAGTTACATCACAAAGGTTTGAAATTCAGGCAATATGCAGAGGGAAAATACCTATCCCAGAAGATATTCCCAATTCTAATTTATAAAACTCTTCTTTTTTTCACCTTCTCTAAAAGGCACCTATTTGCTGGACACTTCTCATACTGTGACAACATGAATACTTTACAACTTAACTTATTTCAGTACTTGTCTGGGTTAGGTTAAAAGGGTTAGGAAAAAATGCACACACCAATCACACCATTCTTATAGGAGAAATAAGTTACTAATGTGTAAACTCAAAGACTAAATGTGATAGATGTTTTTGTAATGACTAATACGACAGAAAAAGAAGAAAAACACAAAAAATTGTCCAACTCCAGCACAAGAGCCTGTAGTGGTACAAGAGATTATTCACCCCCAGCTGCAGGACTTCACAATGGCTTTGGCTGGATTTCATGAGGCTCCAGTCAGCCCATTTCTCCAGCCTGTGCAGGACCCTCCTAAGAGCAATTCTTCATATGAATTGTTTCTCCCCAATTTGGTATCATCTACAATCCTGCTATATTTGATATACTGCAATCCATCCTGGCTCATGAATCCTGAGGAAACCCTCTAGTAGACACCAACAGTTGGATCTGTTGATCCTGTTGATCACAACCCTCAGAGCCATGCAGTCCAGCCAAGTTTCCACCCATCTTATCATCCTCTTCATCAGTCCATAGCTCACCATTTTGACTGAAAGAGACTGCTCTAAAGTTAAACAGCATTCATGGTTCTCCCCTTGCCCACAAAGGCAGTTATCTCATTGTAGAAAGCAATTAAGGTTGGTCAGGCATGATTTGAGCTTGGTAAATCCATGCTGGCTGTTCTCAATCACGTTCTTGTCCTTCATGTGCCCGGAAATTACCTCCACGAGGATATGCTGTGTAACTTTCCCTAGGACTTAGGTTAGACTGATGAGCCTGATGACCCCAGAACCTTCATCTTGCCCTTTCTGAAGATGGGCGTGACATTTTCCCTTTCCAGTCATCAGAAACTTCCCATGTTTGACATGATCTTCCAAAGATCATGGAAGTGATCATTCTGACATGATCTTCCAAAGATCATGGAGTGGCCTCGCAGTGACATTCGTCCCTTGAATTTAAGTGTTCCTGTGATCTTCCTCTACTGAAGATCACAGTAATGTTTCATTGTCACGCAAATTTTGCTAGTAGGCTCAGGAATCTGGGAAGTCAAACTTTACCACCAAAAAAACAAAGCAGAAAAGGCAATGAGTGCCTTGCCTTTTCCATGTGCTTTGTCACTAGGTCTCCTGCCTCACTGAGCAGTGGGTCCACATTTTCTTTTGCTGTCAACATATTTACTTTTGTCCTTTCCATCCCTCACTAGTTTCAACTCCAGCTACGTTTTTTCCAATTACATTCTTGCACACTTGGCACATCTGTAACAAACCTCATGTGATACAACATCATGCATTTTATGTATTTTTCATGTATCTCTAACTTCAACCATCCAGGATTCTGCCTCTTGACCAGATAATCTATTGATTATCTGATCAGTACCTAATGCCTACTACTTCTGAATTCATCCAAATCAGCTATAAAATATGGAAGGAGAGAAATTCTACCCAAATTTTGTTTTAACCTAGCTATTTAAGTGGTCATTTTTATATATATTCTACATATACCTTCAATTAGAATTGTTTTCCTGTTCTTCACTGAAATATTTTTACCTACAAAAATATTTAAATTACGGATGTGGTTCAGTTTGAAATAAAATCATTCAGTATCTACTTTGGGGTGAGCTGAATCACTCTGTATGCTCCCTAACTGTATTGACTAGATCTCCATTGGCTATAATGGGAACTTACTTAGACACCTAGCACAGACATCAACACCTATAGAAACATAGCTACCACTGGGTGTTTTAAATTGGAACCAAATTGCACTCAATATGTCATTTTTAGCATTTTTTCTTTCTTTAGAAAACATATGTGCAATAAATGGGAAATACTGTAAAATTATTTTAATAAAAGCACAACCTCATGGAATTAAATCTCACAGAACCCTTCTTATATTAGATACATGTACATTATTAGAAATTCATAGATGTTAAATTAGGTACAGAAGAGTTGTTACATCACTTCTTAAATGCAAAATGAACAAGTAATGAAAAGTAATTAAAAAGTAATAAAAGTCTTCCCATAAAGGCTATAAAGTTCAAACAAAATGTATTCCCTACTTCCCAAAAGGATCCATGTACATGAAAATGTCATATCAGTAGGCAGGAATTAGCACTGCTTATTATGACTTACACATTTAACTTTAAAAGTTGTCAAAATATTTTACCTTTAAGTAATAAAAAGGATTAGGATGTGTACTCTGATTGGAAGTGGCCAGCAGAAAAATTCCATGGCAGAAGGGAATTCCAGCTGTGGAACTCTTGTGTGTGTCACCTCCCCAGGCAAGCAGGCTAAGCTGAAGGAAAAGGAGTGTAACTGCACTCTGCACTGTATTGTCCCTTAGGGATTATATACCAGTAGCATAAATTAAAGCAGTTTATAGGATGCTTCAACTAGTGCCTATGTCAGGGCAATAAAAAAATGGCTTAGAGCTATAAGCAGTTCCTTAATAGCTCATCCATGAATACCCATACAAACTGAAACTGAGGCAAATAAAAGAATCTACATGTAGATTTTTAGAAACATGGTTATGTTCTTCTTGATCACTAGTGCAGTGACTGTGAAAATGCTTGTCTTAAAAGCATCTGTATTTGCTCATCATAACATTTCCAACCTTGACAAGTCACAAGATAGCAGACCTTTCAGATTACATCATTCTTCATTTTATTTCATTCATTTCCCCTCTTAGTTCTGCTATAACACTACCAGTTAAAAGCAGCCATGTCATATATCAATTTTAAAAATGTGTAAAGCAGCATTAATTCTACTGAATTACCAAACTACTAAAATAATCTAGGTCAGACAAGAGGGAAAACAAGATGCTGATCAAGACGCATTTATATGGTCCTCTGCAGAATTAGACACTAGCCATCTAGTGGCTAAGAATTCTAGAAGAATTCTAAAAGAATTATTTTAAGTTACAGACACTTCAACTTTCTGGGGTTTTTCCTTACCTTCTCCTTAACATGTTTGCAAAATTTCTCTTATTACTCTTCCTGACTCCATCATAAACTCCATCAGTCCCTCCAGCACTGCTACATCCCATATCTTGATCCTATGTATGGCCAGCTAATAGGACCTTGGTAGCTTTTACACTAGATCTACAGTTCTTGCTGGTCATTTTTTACATTTGGTCTAACATTTTAGAAAATTAATAGAAAGTACACTTGAACAATACTCAGAAAACAAGATCAGTAGTAAGGAGAAGTGAGAAGTTTATCCATAGAGATTAACTACAGAGCTGTGAATCCAGGATCATGCTGAGCTCCTAGGGAAGATTTATTAGACAAACTTTGTGAATTGCCTTGCCCTTAACAATGAGTCCTGGATACTGCCCATATTGCTGCCTTTGTATATTGTAAATGCTTCAAACTTGTGAAGAAATCTAAGGAATTCCAAGAATAGAATTTTGTCTAAACTTTGATTGAAAGCATTTATAAGAAATACAAATAAAAATAAGTCTAAGAAAGGTAGAAAATAACAAAATGAAGGTTAAGTTTTAAGAGAGGCTCATACATTTGAAAGGGCAAACATGTAGAATCAAGGCAGCAATCAACTATTACTAATACTGAACAGCATAAACTAAGAGTTGTAGTGATCATTAACTTGCATTTCATACTGAAAGACGAAAGGAAGAAAAATTAAATATGTGCCCAAAAGACTTAAGTTTCCTAGTCTAACAGGATAAAGAAGGTAATTGGGGATCTGGGAATGCTGGTCTCTGCTTGGGACATCAGTACAAAAACCTCCATGTATTAATTAAAAGTAGTGTAACTAAAATTAGAAATAAGCATAGACTAATTGGATGCCCCATTGACCTATATGTAACAAATACTTGCCATTTTATTATCTGTGCTGGTTGTCTGAAATAAATACCTTCTAACGCAGAAACAAGTGACCTCAGAACTATGTGATCCCAGAACCCTGCTACTGCAAGCCTCATGTAATACAATCGCTTTATAAAATCAACCTAAGAAAGTTTCTCTTACTTCAAAGAATGCTTTGTAATGAAAAACAGAACTAGTGCCTTTATTTTTGTTGATAAGGTGATTTATTTTTTATTTAAATTATAACATGAAAACAACTTTGTTAAAATTTTAACTAAAGCTTCATAAAGTATTTCAATATTTTAAATACTTTCTGCTTTACAAGCCATATCTAAGTGCAATCTGATTTTGCACAGGAAGCTGAATGAATCACAGGGCTCTGTGCAAGGATGGAAGTAGATTTGTGTGGTTCTCGGTGTGCACTGAGGCTATCAGGCTAAACTGTGGCTTTGCTGTGAGCAAGACACTGCTCTGAGAAACAGATGAGGAAACAGATTGCAACTTGCAGGCTGACAATCTGCTTGCTGGGTCTTTTATACTTTAGAGGAGAAATATCTTGGGCCAGGCCTATACATGGTGTAGCTGCACTAAGTAAGGATAAGCAAAGAATGGAGCCATTCCCTGCCACAGTCTGCCAAGTGTAGAAGGGGAAAAAACAGCTCCATGCAGGCTGCTCCGCCCTCCCATGCTGTGTAATGGCAGTAGCCAACAACGAGCAAGAAGGGGCCAACTCACCCTCCCCTACTACTCTGTGCCAGTTCACATTAATTCATATTCTATCCCATAGTCCTGTTAAAAATCCAAAGCTCTTTTAACATGTAAAGTTTAAAAATACTAAAAATTAGCATTTAATCAAGAACTATCCATTTTTCTTTAGGTTGTAACATATTAGTAGGGCAAAAACACATGTATGTGACTGCATGTGGCAAAATGATATAAGGTCTCTGAGATACAGGAAGACCTTCAAAGTTATTTTTCCTAAAACACTTTGAAAGGAATGAAGCCTGTCTCTATCCAATAATGAAAAACTGGTTGGTCAATAAAAACATGTTCTGTATATGCAGACAATCAAATTAAGCAAATTAAAAATACTGGGTTTGTTAGAAACACTCTGCTCTTTTTATGTGTTAAATCACTTAATGTACATTTAAGGATTTGGGATACAGGAATTGAATTATACATTCTGTTAGAGGGACTGTGGGATTTCACTCTCAAGTTTTCATGTTTATACTGGAATAATAAAAAAGCCAGTGAAATAATTTAAAAATCTGAAAATTCTCTTTGCAATCTATTACACACCTAAAAAACATATCTGTTTTTTAATATTAAACATAGTTAATATGCTAATGTGCGACAATTCCAGGAAGTGGAATCCCAGAAGAAACAGAGAAAGGAAACTTCCCTTACCATTCGGCTTTCTAAACTCTGAATGCTTTCTGAGGTCTCTCAAAATATCCTTATTTCATAGTAAAAGAACAGATCCCAGCCCTGCTCTACTGTTTTGGGTTGGAGACTGTAGCCTATACACACATGTAACACATCTTTAGATGTCCTAGTGTATCCCACCTGGAATTTAGCTTCATTTCCACAGGGCATGGTTCTTTGTTAAAGTCCATCAGCCCATGCAGATGCCTCAGAAACTCATGGGCATCTAAAACGCCAATAAATACCCAGGTTAAGCAACTAAATTACTCTATGCCAGGTGGTTACTGAGGATTATATTTGCTCTAGTATGTTGCAATGCCTTATGCTAACTTTTGCATCTGAGGAATTCACCCTCAGTATAGCCACCTACAATCTTTATATTCCAGAGCAAAGTATGGAGATTGAAGTAGGGGGCCACAAACTGACCCAGAGCCTTTCAATGCTTCTCCTGAACTGAAACAAGTTATACAGTCCACACAGTCAAACATCACTGATTTGTTGTCATTGTTTTAGATAAATCAATTTGGACATGAGGTCTTACATACTATCTATTATACGTATCTGGGTGCATATGACCTCTTAATTAAGCATATATCATTTTTATACACTTCACACATACTCTGCTTTAAGCATGTGTTTAAATCCTCACAGGAATTCATTCATTCATATATTTATATGTGTGCTTAAATAGCCTTCCGGAACAGTGTTGTTTTCCTGAACTGTTGTCGTAATTTAATACAATGACTTGTAAGTTAGAAGTCAGCCCTTTAAAAATTAGATAATTTACTCTACAATTAACATCAATGAATAGATTCAACTGTAAAACAACCATACAAAAGCTTGCCCTATTTTTCCCCCAAGTACTATAAAATACCCTAAGAGTCAGAAAAAAATTGTTATAAAAATGTAAATAGGAGATCAGAGCTCAGATAGTTTGTTCCTTGCTTCAGATAACAATCGATGTGTATTTGTCAATTCATGAATATTAAATTTCATTCACAAGGTACACAATTACTGCAAAGCAAATTTCCACAAAAAAAAGGCATCAAGCCATGGAGAGTTCAGCCACATAAACTGAGTTGTCTCCAGCCCTTAGAAGAAATCCAAAGGGAAAGTGTACTGCTACTTAGACCAACATATCAGGCACAGTACTAGTCCATTTGTATGCTGAAAGACTTGGACTTTTCCAACTTAATGCTAGGAACAGCATTACCAAAAGGAGAAAGAAAAAGCAACATGGACCTTTCTCACCACAACGGGACAGGTACAGTTCTGGGGCATCATTTTAGGAACTGAGCAGTAATTACGATCAATGAAACACCAGGAGTTACTGTCAAACACAATGTCTCCTAAAGATTCTATAAAAGGAAGAAAAATATGTCCCTATATTTTTTCTATTGCTTTCTCTTTATTATAACTTTCAAAAGCAGTTTTTAGTGTTATAAACTGTATGCAAAAAACACTAGTATAGCTCTACTAGTAAGCTACTTCAATTGGTTTTCTATTAAAAAAATCTTCAGAGCCCCCCAAGCTCAAATTCAAACTTTTATACTGTACAATTATGGTGCTTCTACAACTTTGCTATTTTCAGTAAGTGCTGATTTCCTAAACAGGATCAAGATGTTAGCATGATTCCTTTCAGTACCTTCTTTTGTTTCCATGTGTTCTGTACCAAGATAGATCCAACCTTAATCTTGCATGTCATTCTGGACTTAATCCATAATTACTGGCATCAGTTAGATCATGCAACATCCCCAAAAAAAGGTATGTTAAAATACCTAGCACATATAATTCTTTCTTGAAAACACTTTCTATAATGCATAGTAGCTTCTACTTTGAGCATTCCTGGTAAGTCAATGAAATGATTAAGATTCCCTCTAAAACGCATTATGTTCGATAGTGTGTTAGATTGTGAATGTTTATGCATCAATCCATTACCGAATTCTTTTAAAATGTATTCAAGTAACTTCTTTAAAATTAGAAATATTTTAGCAGGTGTATGCTAAATTTTTACTTTTAATTTTTGAAGTTACATTTACAGAAGCCATAGACATTCCTTATAACATTAGTAAGAAATATCATAAATAAAACAGTACATGTTTTACTTTGCTTTACATCTCTTTAAGCTAAGTGCACTTCCAGAAAAAAAAAGACTACAGTGGAGTTTACAACCTAAAATACTTAAATTCTGAGTAACAAACAATACCTGTCATGACCCATCTGTATATACAAAACACATGGTTAATGTGTTCTGTATACACAAAGTAAAACACTGGTGTTTAATAAAAAATAAAAACACAAGCAAATACACTCCCTCTGGATATACAGAACTTATGATATACAACATGAAAGTAACAGTGCAAGAATATAGCACAGGCAGTAGCCCTGAAGAAAGTCACTACACAAATCAGGCAGTAGAGCTGGATTATAAATGGCTAGTCATTGTACTGAAGTGAACTTAACTTCTGTACTTACAAAAAATGGGTATCACATTTTAAGAAGATGCATATTTTAAATTCAGCCAATTGTCTGGCATACTCCTTGTTAAGCAGCCTATTCAAGTACAGTACAAAAAGCAATTGCACAGTGTGTTTTGATTTTGGACAATGGGCTAGTTATTAAACAATGGTACAATACCTAGTTGAACTGGGGCACCACAGAACTTTGGTAAACTATGAATATCCGAACTGTTGTTGTTTACAGCACTAAAACCAGCTTTAAAATAGCAAGACTTTATAATAGAGTTTAAACAGGTATAATTTGGACAGTTACACTACATTTCCTCTGATAGGGAACATTGAAATAATATATTGACAAGGAGGTACTGGCAACAGAATCACAAATATATCTTAAGCAATTTCCATTTCTCTAGGCCTTTTCTTTCTCTCCAGACAAAAAAAACCCCAAACCAAACCAAAACCCCAATTTTTTCAAGTTCTAGGTCAACAGTGTTTCAGTTCATTTTGTCTTCTTTTGCTATGCCTGGTGTAATATTGAACACTAGGACTGGATTGTGTGCTGCAGACCTTCTCTTGTTTGAATACTGTCAAATGTCATAAATGCTTGTGATAATGCTCTTACTTAAGAGCATGATGAAACTTAACATCAAAGCCATGCTGTAGATCGCCTGAGATATGACTAATGACTAAAGTTAAGTCCTTTCACCCAACATGGCCAGTAACCCAGTTTCACTCCACTAAATCCAGGTACCTTGAAAGTAACGCTGCTCTTACCTAACCTGCTCCATAAGTTTTACACCTCCTCTGCCTCGATGATCTCTCATAAAAAAGATTCCCTTTCTTTGTTTCGTAGGCTCATTACTACGGCATGCCTAATTTCTTCTGCAAGTGAGGGTAGCAACTATGGGTGAGGGTATGGGATGAAGCTATGGCTTTTTACACAGAATTCCAGAATGCAATGCCTTGTCTGTGATTAACGCTTCCATCCGTGATTAAAAGTAGCAATTTGAAGATGAAATATCAAAGGAAGGGTAATTCGTATATTGTGCAGATCAGCCCAGCAATAAAAATGTAAGTTCTGCACCAGAGCTAGTAACAGAATGAACAAGTACCTTCCAGACGCATTGAAGGCAGAAATCCAGTATCACTATATTAATAAAATGACTGCCTGTGACTTTAAACATAGGCACACTTGTACTTGGCTAGAGAGTGAACGATTTATTGTTACTATGAAAGATGCAGGAATGGAAATGAAGATGAGAGGGGCGACGATGATGATAGGGAAGAAGAGGTTAATATCCCCAGCATGTGATGGGGAACGATGTCCCTACCTCAGTAAGCTGGATAAGGGAATAGCTCCAGATCCACTGCCCAGGATCCCTCCTTTCCTCCCAGAGAGGAGTTTCTCCACCAGAGCCACATTCCCAGTGCGAGCAGCTTCCAGCAGTTCCTGGTCCTTCCCCATGGTCAGGAACCGAGCAGCCCCCCACGCACCCCGCCGCGCACTGAGAGCGCTACACCCCGGGCCACCGCGGCCCCCTCTCTCCACAGAACGATCTCCCCTCCCCAGAGCCTGCCTCAGAGCAGAGCAGAGATTCCTGCAGTCCCTTCCAGACCAGCAGGAGGAGCAGCAGGAGGGAGGAGGAGAATCACCTCCTCCTAGTTTCACTGGATCATTTCTGGGTGGAGTGTGGAAGAGAAGGGGGGGGGAGGACGAGGCCAATAAAGAACCTCCCCCCCCCCCACTCCATGCACACACCCCGAGCCCCGGCCCGGAGGACGGGGCGGGAGGAGCGGGCAGCCTCAGCCCCCGTGCTCGGTGGCCGGCCGGGCTGAGGGGAATAACGACCCTCACGGGCGGACGGAAGAAGGGAGGGACGGAGGGCGGAGGCGCAGCCCTGACTTGCCAGGCCCGTTGCGGGGGAGACGCGGTTGGCGCGCTCTCAGTGGCTGCCCGGGCCGGCTGCCCCCTCCGCCCTCCCAGCCCGCGCGGCCCCGCCCCGCCCCGCCCGCCGCTTGCCAACGGCAGCGCCTCGCGCTCCACTGCGGTGCCGCGCGCCGACCGTTGCTGCGGGCGAGGGGGGCGCGCGCGCGCGCGGGGAGCGGCGCCCGCCCCGCCAGGTGCATCGCCCTCGCCCCCGGCGGCGGGAGCGCTCTGCGGGGCGGCCGCGCCAGCGGGGCGGGCTGCCGCAGGTGCCTCGGGGCAGCTCCGGGGCTGCTCCGGGGAGGTGGTGCCTCCTGCCGCTGCGGAAGGGGAAGGGAGGGACCTGGGTGCTGGGGCGAGGGCGGTGGAGGGCGAGGGGAGCGCCTCCCGCCGCTGAGGAGGCCACGCGCGCCCTTGGGTGCGGCACGGGGCGAGGCTGCGCTGCCCCGCGGAGGGAGGGGAGCTCCAGGAGCGGAGGGCGGGTTCCGGAGGGGCGCGGGCAGGTCGGAGGTGGGTGGTGAGGCACACCCGCCCTGAGGCGAATCGGCAGGAGGTACGGGTGGGGTGGGGTTGAGGGGCCGTGGCATTAAGCGTGAGGAGATCCCCCGACCGGGGATTTAACCCCACCCGGGGACACGGCAGGACACTCCAGCACAGACAGGATCCTGCTTCGTTGAGCAAACCGGTGTAGACAAAAAGGAAAATCCGGGCCCCGCTGAGGCCAGGAGCAAAACTGAGTTGCTGGCTCGGCGAATTAGACAGGCGGGACTGCTCACACCCATCAGACTCCAGGATCGTGGCTTTTTAATGTTTCAGAGGATGAGAGGTATAACTCAATATATTTGGTGTCAGATCCAGTCATCCCTTGTTCTGGTACTCCTGGTTCTGTTACAGGTTTCAGACATGTAACCTTTTGAATTGTGGGACTTTTCTGGGCACCACAATTAATCATTCCTTATGGCTTTCAGGTTCTTACAAGCTATGCTGAAAATATTCAGTGCTGGCCAGCTCATAGGTACATCCTTGTTTAATGCACCATTTGATACTGTGCATACGTGAAAAGCCAAATGACAGCCCCATGTTCCTGTTTTGGTTTAGTAATTTGTGTAGGTGGAACCATAGGTACAACAGGCCAGTAAGTTAAGACCCCTTACCATTCCCCCCTGAGATCAGTGGCATTCTCCCATGAACTGTGCTCACAAGATGTAAACCACAGCAATGCCAAGATAACATTGCGGTAGGCAGGATTTTAATGTTATGTTTTCAGAGAGAGTGGTAATTACTCCAGACCTATGGTACATTCAATTCAATGGCAAGATCCTTGCTGATTTCACAAATGATTGAGTTTAGTCCCTGTCAGTAACAGTTTTACAGGTGTTTTCATATTTTTATTAGCTAATTAAACAATTTCAATCTCTTAAAAATCAATAGAAAAAATCAATCAAAATTCTTTCTGGGGTCAGGTTTTCTCTTACAAAGGAAAAAAATTATCATCATGGAGACCTATTATTCCAATATAGTTTTCCACAGCAACAAAACAGTATCTATTTTTTAGCTAGAAAATGTAATTTACATAGTTTGGCGTTTTCAGAATGTGAAATGATGTCTTCTCCAATGTTGTCAACAGGACACAGAATTGAGCACTGGCATAAAATTATTAGGTGGCAAGACTCTATAACTACGGCCTTTCTGATTGAGAGAGTCTGATATAAATAGCAATTTTAAGGTCTGATTCTGTGATCACAAGTGTTTCATTATAGTTTAAATAAATAAATGTATAATCACATGAATTTGGATTTACAGTTTATGTCCTTAATCACAGCAGAGTCAGAGTGGAAAACAGTAATTTAAAGCTGGAGTAAAAAGTTACATATCTTGTTACCAGCCACTTGAGCATTAACTAGTTCCAAAGAAGTTAGCCATAAACTAATACCCCTGCATTCTGAAGCTTTGTGATGTCCTCTGTTAAGGCAGCCATAGTTTCCCTTTATTTCTGTCTTGCATTTGATTTTGTATGCAATCACATGCATTGCCTGATAAATACCTTCTCACATGTATCCTCTGCATGAATAGATTTCTTCAAGTTTGCTGAGAGCCTCTGAAGAGGTGCCAGTATTCTGTGAAGAGCTAATCGTAAGGCAGGGGTATGTGCATAAACCTGCGCATTTGTGAAAAATTAGATTAGAAGCAGGAAAACTCAGGTTTTTAAGAATTTGGATTGTTTATGTGGTTGGATCAGCAGATGGCAAATATGACTCAGTATAAACGTTACATAATTCTTCTTGGGAAAATAAAATCTCAAGACTGTGCTCTAATTGAAAAGATCATCCAGAAAGCTGTTGAAGAACAGTATGGAGAATCGGGATAGAAATATCAATGGAGCAGATGCATGCAGTAGCCAGCAAATTCAGGAAGATTTTATGAATGTAGCAAAGCTCAAAACATACCCCAGTAAACCCATCAGCCTAGTGCCCAATAAAACTGCGAAGGCCAAACAGAGGATTTACTTTCATTAGCAAACAGAGCAGAAAACAGTTATTCTATCAATTTGAAAAGTAAAAAGAAATTTAAGCAGCACTATTTAATGGAAGGGTTAAACATGGATAAATTTATCTAAACCTATCTAAGGGCTACTGAAGCAGAGAATTCAGACCATGGGTTGGTCTGTTTCCAGAGATGAAATCGATAGTGGACTGTAGTAAGAAAAAAAAAAACGTACCAAGACTGAGTTGAATGTAAATGTTCAAACCTGTTACATCAGGTGGACTCCTTTGTGTTTTTAAATGTCTTACGTTATATGTTCCTGGTAATATCAGGACAACACTGCAGAATGTTAAAAATTATATGTACGATAAATATGTTAGAAAAAGATAGAAAGTAGAAACATAGCCTCATAATTTGCAGCAGTTACAGATGAGAAAAATAATTTGTGAAGCAGCCAAGAGATCTGTCAAAACATTGTATGCTTTTTGAGCAGTGCTGTTCCATACCACAGCAGAATTTTGATTCTATGATTTTAGTATTTGCGAAGACATTTTAAGTTATGACCATTGCAGCTGTCAGCGTCTAAGTGGTATCACACCTTCAATCTCAAAATTTCTCTTAACACAACATATGCCTTACCTTCTGTTTTCTTCCATTTTCTAAAATACCACAGAAAGCAGTTAGCCTACCTAGAAATTCTTTAACTGGTTTGTCATTTGAAAGAACTGGGATTAACTATAATAAGTAAGGACTTTCCTTAATGTTTTTACAATGCAACTATCACTTGGCTTTGTTCTCATTTCAGGGTGACAACTTCTTGATTTCCTCCTCCTGCAGCCTGCCATACTTAAAGGCAAATTAAATGAGTGCTTTCTAACATTCTGTGACTTTCTCCTCTCTATTTTCAAGCAGGAGCATGGAAGGGATATGAAAAACTTAGTTGCAAGCATTGAAAAAAAAAATATTAAAAATAGTTGTGTAGAATAGCAAACATTAACATCATATTTCAGGACTGACTATTATCAATTCTCTCATGTAAAGATATAAAGAAGGTCTAAGATCCCTATTACAAATTCTCATAGATATTCTGAGAGCGAGCTCAAAATGCTGGAATAAACCACCAAATCAGTTTGGCAGTAGAAGATAAATTAGCATTAAATAGGGCTAATTATTCTCATTTTTGTACACCCATGGTAAGTCAGGGACAAAGGTTGCAAAGTGCCTGAGAGAAAGTGCTATTTCTCATGCACCTAGGTGGCAAGAGTTTTTCAGGCTTTATTACTATCTTTTGCTCTTTACAGTATATAGGTAGTGTAAAAAAGACACAGTGAACTTCAGCCAGCCATGACTAGCTTTGTGTATGCACTGCTCATCTAGGAGATATCTAAACATCAAGCTCAGAGGCTAAGTCCAAAGTGGAGGTTCCAGGAGCACGTCTGAGCTCTTGAGGACAGGTGTGAATGCCCATGATGTCCTGGTTCCCCATCAGGGTGAAACCAAGATGCACATCAGCTTTCTTCTGAAGGCCTTCCTCAGTGATAGGCTCAGGAGGTAGATGGACACAGAATGGTCCTCAGTTTAGATAACTGGGACACACCACAATACTTACATGCTGCTTAGTTTAGCTCTCACCACTGAAATATGCAAAGGGACTTACATCCTCCTCCACTGTAAAAGAAAATGGTAGAAACTGAAGGTACTAAACCTAACTCACGAGGAATATAAAAACACCAAGAGTGCTATGGTTTCAAAAGAGCACGTGAATACTTGGACTCATCAGATTAAGTAGAAGGTGAAGTGACCTGTAAGGAAAAAGCCATTTTTGATGACTTATCCACAACACTCCTATCTCTGACTATACAATTCTGACTAGATCATGTTTTCTGTAAACTCTTACTTGCTTTGAGGCACGTTGTCATGGTGTAAATTTGTAATGGAAAAGAACGTGCAAGGAAATGGTCCCTTAGTGATGTTGCACAGCAGCAAGACGCTGTCTCAGCATTTGCGCTGACTGACCCCACTACATCATTCTCATGGGGCTCCGAACACACTGAAGAAGAGCAAGAAATTAAACTATTATTCTGTCACCCAGACGCTGACCTACAGAGTCATCCAAACATACCATGGGAAGCGTGCTGCATTCCCCAGAGGGCTGTAATGTCCCACTGCTCGAAAGCCTCAAGTACATACAGGCTGCTGGTTGTGTCTGTGCTGGAGAGCTGAGCCTCCAGAAAACAGTGATGGGATAGTACTGACAGTAAGTCAAATATGTCTGTTGTGCCATTTCCAGTGCAATTGTAATTTTGCTCTGATGGCAGATGCTAAGATTAACTGGTATATCTATACATTTCTTTACATGTATTTCTTGTGTGACAGCAGGTGGGATTAGCAGTGTAATTATTCATCCAACCCTTCTGCTCTGTCATAGGTTTACATCAGTTTGCTATCAAAATATGCCTAAGACTATTTTTCATGCATTAGAGAGAAATGCAAAATGAAATATGAATACAAGTAGGTAAGAGCAGCATGCTGATTAGATGCCTCAATCCAGTGTGTGCTGACAGATACAGTATTAAAGCTTTGCCTGTACTGCTCAATGCACAGCTTGTTGCAAAAAAAAATGACTTGTTTCTACCTTTGATACAGTGCAACCTCTTTCGGACTTTAAAATATTTTCCCCTTCTTCTCTTCCCTTTAAGATATGTACAACATTGCTTACACATCAGATTTTGACTGCCTGAAAGCAGGATCATAGAGAAATCTCAGCTGAAACACGCTAGTGATGAGGGGCCGCAACTGAAAATACAGAGAGCTGTTAAAATTGTGAACAAACGTTATCCTTGGCTCTTGAACAGCAGCATACAGGAACGGCACCACAGGGGAACTGGTGCGCTATAAGGCAATAGCAGAGCTAGAGGTATTCTGCTACTGTTTCCATTCTGTTTGTGTCTCTACTAATAACAACTATTATATAGGAATACATAGTGGTAAATCACTCCTCAGGATTAACAGAAATGGTTGAGCCAACACTTGCGCATCATACATCCTTCAGGTACGTTTATGCTTGTGGATACACATTATGATGACCAATAAGGCCGAATGTATTTGAAATTCCAACTGTGCTGCTCTGCAACACATAGCTTCAGACCTCATTGGGTCCAAAAGAGGGAGTGGTTACTGGAAATTAATTGTGCACACAGAAGAAAATAGAATATATTTAGGTAATGATCTGGGAAGGCTCAGGACTGTCTATATGTATTGAAAAGGTGTAAATCTCAGAGCTGGGCAGTAAGAGGTTGATACAACTAGGAATAATAGGAAGATATTTGAAAGGAGAAATACATGACAAAGAAATTTATGATTAATGTTGCAGTGGGAATTAACATGGAAGCAAATGGATGCAGCGCTGTTTTTTTTTCTCAAAAACCAAATGGATATAGCACTGTCAAATATACAATGAAGAACAATCTTCCATTGATTCTCTTACTAGCTGTAATTTACCAAATCTTTGCAATTTCTATTTTTGATAGTTGTTAACACAAATGATGCAGCTAGCTAACTTTGCACTGGATTCTTGGGTCTGGCCAGTTCTTTTTGACTGAACATAAATATTTGTGGTGAAAAAGTGGTTGTCATTTCAACTACCAGGGCCTTTCCTTACAGGTCAAGTCCAAGTCCAACTTAACTCAAGTTACAGTCCCGTAAGAACAGGGTTTTTTGAAACAAATCAATAAAACCAAACAATTTACCTGGACCAGATTAAATTCCCCAAAGAGTCTGAAGGGAAGTAGTCTCAAATCTAACACTCATGAAATTAAAATGGTGAGGTGCAAGCTACTGTTCCAATTGGCCAGGTACTAGAGGAGTAGAAGGTAACAAATGTGATGCTAATAACTTTTAAGGGGCTTGAAGGGGGATTTGGAGAACCACTGAGTCTGATTTCTGTGCCTGGCAAATTGGTAGACATCTGGCTACATACAGCAGTGAAGATTCAGTGCAGTTTTTGGAGAAGCAAGTCATGTCTCGTATATCTATTAGAGTTCTTTGAAGGAGTCAAAGAGCATATGGAAAATGCAATTTAATCAATAGATTGTATTTAGCTTTCCAAAAAGCTTTTGACAAGGTACTTACTGAATACTTTTAAAGAAACTAAAGTGTTGTCGAGTAAGAGGGACGATTGTCTTGTGAATGGACAATTGGTTGAAGGAGGGGGAGTAAAGTGGAAGAACGGCCAGTTTTCACAGTGGTGAGAGGTTGTCAGGACAGCTGTGTAGATGTGTCTGCTAGGACCTGCACTGTCCAGCAAACACATAAAAGAGTCTCTGAAGACAATATAAAGTGAAGTAACAAAGTTTGCTAGTGAAACAACAGGTTTCAGAATAGCTTGAACTAAAACTGAGTATGAAAGAGTACATCATGGCATTGTTCTAGTAGATAGTAAAATAGGAGGTGGAATTCAACGTTGACAAAATAAAGTAGTAGTTTCTCTGTTGCAACATAGGAGGGAGATTTTGGATTCCCCTTTTACAATTCCAAAACTGCTGTTACATCTCCATAATCTCATGTTATTGGGGATATTTCTTTGAAAATGTCCATTTAATGCTATATGGTAATCAAAATGACAAATAAAATCATTGGGAATTATTAGGAAAGGAAATGAGCATCATTATGTCAATGTATAAAACCACTGTTTTTGTCCTGTCTCAAAAAGATTACATCAGAACTAAGCAATATATGTAAAGGAGAAGAGGTATAATCAGATGTATAGTACAGCATTCGTATAGCCTTAATAGACTAGGCCACTTCAGCTTAAAAAAAAAAAAATAACCATAGGGAGATATAATAGAAGCATATAAAATTGTAAGTGGTATGGGAAAGGTAACTATAAAACCATTATCCGTTATTTTTTCCTAAAGAACAACTAGGGAAACACAATGAAATTGTCAGGGGACAGGCTTAAAACACATTAATATATTTTTTCATTCAAACATTTTAGTTTAGAATAGGCTTAGCGTTGCTTTGCATTACGCTTGGTTGTGTGTGCTTTTATTCTGACAAATTACCTTTTAGCATGGAGACTGCTACCTATGCGTGCACACTGATAGTAACACAGCACAAGCAATAGGTGTGTAAGCTTTGCTCATCATCTTGCTAATCTATCTTGACTCAGGATACTGCCTTGTGTAAGAGTGTAGTTTAATGTAGTCTGCATATGTAAATTTAAATACACAGAGTATTGCTTACTATGTTTTTGTACAGTACATATACAACCACACAGTGATTCTGATGTTAAGGGTACTTCTGCTCTCTGCCAAGAGGAACAATTAATACCAAATTTGTCAGAGATGGTGATTTTGTGAAGCTGATATTTTTGCTCCCAGCGCAAGATTAGGGCCCCACACATATTTTATTCAGTTAACCCAACAATAAAAAGGTTCTTCATTCTTAATTACTTCTCCAAGCCCCACAAAACAACATTCTAGAGTGTTTATTAAAATTTGAAAGCTAGTCCTGTACTGCCTAGGGAAGACAGTTATTGCTTTTTGCACGAGAGGACGTGGTTATGCAGTGAATTTCTAAATCTCATTTATCTCTTGTATAACTGGATTACAGAGGAAAATATTAGCATGAGTAATTTGTTTGCTAATGTGACAACTCTCTCATTTTCAGCCTTCAGACAATACAATAGATTTTGGTAAAAAAATAATAATTGGTAAGGTCTATGGCTAAACCAGCCAGTTCATTTGATTTGCGCTTATTATTTATCTGAATCGAAGGTGACTATTGACCCCAGGCAAAAATCCCCACTAATTTTAATTCAGCAGCTAAGTTAGAGCTAAGATCTCAGAGACGGAAACATACACGAAACAATATTCAATGTAAGATAAATGTTTTAAGAACACAATACCATATTGACCTACACCAGAGCATCAGTAGCAAAGGTAGCAGAGGATTGCAGGAATACCAGCATATCCATGACACTCTTCTAATTGGAGCTGATTCAGCAAAACACATTTAGGAATTAATCTTTGGATTCTTTTCCGTAGGAAGAAAATTGGTACGGCTATTCGTGATAGATGTTCTATTTCCATATTCTATTAAGAGGATAGAGAGTACAGAGACATACTTTGCTATGGATATGCAAATAGGCTGGCATCATCCTAGAAAAATATGCAGTAATTAATGCAAAGTAATCTTTAATCAAATAATTAAGTATACCACAAATTGGAGCTAAAAAGATTCCCCTCCAATAAAGAGATGCCATGTAAGAAGAGTGTATGAAACTGTATTAAAGCAGGGTGAATAACTAAAGTAGGATGAATAATTCAAGTAGGAAAATTCTTAAGTCACATAAATCTGATAACTGCTGTGATAAATTTTTTCTTACATTTTTTTCTCCTTTCACACCTCTGAACCTGCCAAGCACTGTAGTTTCTTGAAAATAGGTTTTGTAATGGCAAATTAGTGAGCTTCTGTGACACTACTATTTTATCACATCATTCCTTTTTATGATGAAGATACCATAAAGCATTCTAAAAATTGAAACAGCAAAATGTGGAACTGCCCAGTTTTAATTTGATGTTAGTATTTCATCAAACTATTGCTTCTCTGAGCGATATCCCAGTGAAGACACTACCCTGCATTAGCCTAATACCTTTTTATGATGCAGTTTGTTTCCCTACCGCTGCCGTTTTAGCAAGGAAAACAATTCAGATTTACTGTAGAAGCCAAATCGATTTCTTTTGTTTCAGGTAGGATTGTTTTTACATCAAATTATCTTTTCCAGTTATTTTTAATCTTTTGGTACATTTTGTAATGTACCTGATCTAATGTACATCGTGTATACATGTCTTCATGGTATCTAAACACTCATACCACCTGATTTAGTATTCAGCATGTCTACATTTATTGTGCATTTCTCTCCTGCCACAATTTTTAAACTTCCTTTCATAAAAATACTCGTTGTCTCTCCTTTCTACTTCCTTTTCTTCTTTAACATCACTCCATATTTCTCACAGGGAAGATTACCCTGTTAGGATGGCTATAGTGAAAATGTACACCATGCTTAGGACATGTTTGAGTTACAGCTCTGCCTCATGCTTTTTTAAGTATATGTGGCTTCAGTTAACTTCAGCCAGTAACTTCACCTCCAGTGCTTCAGTCTCAGATTCTTGTGGCAGGCCCATTTCTGATGGATCTCGGGAATGGTACTACGGGTGAGACCTCACAGTATCTGATATAACTAAGTCTCCTGTTATTCATAAATCTCACCTTATGTAGGTTCTCCTGCTTGGCGTAAGACGTTTCCAAGTGTCCTTAAAGTGAAGGGAGATCAGCAAAGTGGGAGATTATGTCAGTGATACTCTAATGGCAGTTTGTCAGTTAGTAGCCAGCTACTACATACAGTATGGTGTTGCTCCATGTACAAGTTTCTATCACCAGATGGGGAAGAAAAAAAAAAATCTCTTACTGTCTATAAGTCACTAATTGCTGCTAGGTAAAAATCTTGCTTTTGACTCCAGCAGCTGTAGATTTAAATGCAGCCACAATGACATTAAGGATGACAGCTATTCAGCCAGATAGGAACAAGTTTTTGTGAATAAGGTGCCCAGAATTTGTTCTAGTGTATTGTTTTCCCTACACTTATTTCAAATACTCTCCCTTTTTCCTGACAGCAGTGACTTACAGTAGCTAAATGAGAGACATGTTTTGCATAATGGAAAGGCAAAAGAGATTAACTCTACGTTGTCTTTGCCTGTTGAAATATTTTGTCAAGTCCCCTTTCAAGGAGTCTTTTTAAATCTTCTTAGCATTATGACTTTGAAGGAATACTTTCCTGTTGCATAAGCTGAAAATGCTTCTGATAATTGCAAAGGAGGGTTTAAGAACCTAACCATTTGGGTCATGACCACGCTCAGATATATCTTCAGATGAATTTGAGTTGGAAACTTAACTTGCAGTTTTCCATGAGAGTTACATGTCACCAGCTGTTTGTGATTTGGAAGGATTTAGGATCCAGTTAAAGCAAATAGCTCTGATACTGCTTTAAAGAATTTCTCAATGACTGTTTGCAACTTACCGTATTTCTTACATTACTCCTGGATAGGAAATGAAATGCTGGGGATGATACAGTTTTTATAATTTTAAGAAAGCTGTTGTATAAATATTTTCAAGTACTAAAGAAGTCTGTAAAGAGATTTTTTTTTTTTGTGAATATTGCAGAAATATTGAATCTTACGTTTTAGTTAGATGCAAATGATTTTTCAGGACTCTTCCTGCTAAGTTTGACCAGAGAAGCAGCCTTATTTCTACACCAAATTCAGTTCAGGTAAGTGGCTGTGATTGTGTTGGTGTCCAGTATATTGTCAAATTCTGCAACATGTTCTAGTATGTGGCATCGCAGGATGACACCTTAAAAAACTCTCCATCATACCTATCCTGAGTTGCATCTCTTATTAAAAATAAAATTAAAAAATAAGTGTAAGGAAAAAAACATGTTAAGATTCCAGAGGAATGAAAAGACATCAGCTTTCTATGCTATTTTCTCTAACTATTTGACAAAAATAAAGCGACCCCATTCCTAAGTAAATTTTATATAGATTTCTTTTCTCTCTGCTTAGTCATTCTGCCTGTAAGCTTTTGAATAACCAAACAGGATATAAAAAGAAATTACTCCAGATCACCTACCACACACTATAGTGTTAATATAAATGATCTTGTTAGATTACCATCTGGTGAAGGTAAGGTAAGCATTTGTAAAGGATTACATTTAGTTATTCCCAAAGGAATATAGGAAACCTCTATGTATGCTCCTTTTATTAAAAATTAGTAGAATAAAATCAGAGTTTTTTCTAGTTAGCAAGGAAATTGAACAAATAAACTGATGATATCAAGGTGTAGTTGTTCATCTATGCAATGATAGGAAAACCAGAAAAATGTCCTAAACTCTTTATTGTGACAGAGAATGATGAAACACAACAAATATGATAAACATTTTACTATAAAAGGGACAATATGTACAAAAATATGCTTTTAGAACTTATTTAAACCTAAAAGGGGGAAGAAAGTCTTTCTTCTAACAATGTTCAGGCAGTTCATATGATTTATTTAAAGAGGAAAAAATTAATATGCCATAAAGAAGGCAGTAGAAACAAAGATAAGCTATCTAAATTAAAAGTGAAAAAAGCCCGATTTAAAATCATGTTATGGAATTAATCATCAAAAGTTTATAAAAGCTCCAAATTGTATCCTGACATTTTCTAGTTTAACAAGACACTTCACGAGTGAAGAAGCGAGACACACCGGTCCACGCGAGGAAATGAAGCCCCAAGTGACTTCTTGGACTGCCTGCCATCTAGCGGTGGCTCGGTGGGGAGAGTTCTGCTCGCCCTGTTTTGTTAAGTGTTTAAACGGAGAATGACTGACAAATTCACCATTCTGAGAACTGGTTAAGCACTGTTTTTCCTATTAGTAAAGCATTAACCATCACAGACTTCAGTATGATAATTCTCTTTGCAATAGTATTTTCCAGTGCTCAAAACCCTCAACAGTTACTAGAACAATATAATTACACTGTGATAAAAGTATTTATGACGGTTGCACCTTCCACGGTAATGGTGTATTGAGGTTTGCAGACAATGTGAAGACATCCAGATTTGTTCCACAGATAAGTTGTTTGGAGGCTGCTTCTTTATACAGCACTTACTGGCTCAAGACTACCACTTCTAAAGCGCTCATTTGTTCATGTGTCTCTGTCGAATGTTTAAAATACTTACCAATTATCTACCTCAAATCAAATCATGGTGGTTTCAAACATACCCCCTAACCTAGAAGAACTAGGTTCATGCATTATGCTCCACACACTACCAGCTTACTCTCACAGAAGATACAGCATTAGTCCTTATCTCATACACCTTATAAAGCACTCAGCATTTTCAATGGTTTCTTACCTAGTTGTGATGCATCCTATTTTTACTTCCAAAATGATGCTCTCAGAAATTCTTAGACAACATAAGATTTCATACTGAGATTACATGGGGAAAGCTTTAGGAAATACATATACTCCACTTCTGCTCATACTAAAATGAGCAATGGCAACAAAAAGGCAGGAGGTAGCGAAGAAATAACAAAATACAGATACTTTAATGTAGCTGGTTAGGTATGGCTTGGGCAATGACAGACAAAACCAAAATGACCTTTTAACAAAGTTAGTATTTACCCATTTAAGTAGTTGGCAATATGAGAGATTCATCTCTTTGGGATTCAGAAGTTTCCCCTTATTTTGGGAGAGAACACAGGCTATCAAGAGTTTAGTTGATTTTTGAAGATTCACTTCCTGCAACCTGTTTCAGCTAGCAAGTAGTGTGGCACATACTTGCAAGATGGTCTATAGTATTTGAGAAGCTGGAAGTTGCAAAAATCTTTTTAAAATATTAATTTTAAAGTGTTCAAAAAATACCTTTCATAATAAAAATTGTTCTGATTTTTTATATCCAAAATACACAATAGCCAATAAGTAGATTTTAATTAGTAGCCAGACAATTCAAAAATACCATGTCTAAACCTTGCTTACATTCATGAAGCAGTTTAAGCTGCTTGAAACTTGTATAAATCCATGATTACCTCACTAAAATGACAGCAGGTTTGGCCCTCTACATGCAATGAGGAGACCATCAGATTTAAATAACTCACTAAAACAAATTTCAAGGAGAAAATAATTTTAGAAATGTGAGGTTTTAAAGTTTAAGTTTTTATATAAGAATGCTAAAAAATACATAGAACTGTAACTACGCAGCTTCTATTTACTATTTTGATGCTTTTTCTTAATCCAACCAAGAAACAGAGCTTTGTTCCTGCAGCACAAGACCACTATTTCTAGCATTTCACTATACATTTTTTGCATCCCATAATACTGATTAACATGTTCTTTGTGCTGCTCCTGCTTTCAGATCCCATGTCGCTAATAAGTAATGCAAGATCAGGAGGTACACTACCAAAAAACTAAATAAGAGTGCAGCTTAGTACTGATTGCCTGCACCATGCGAAGCCACGTGTTTGCCTCAATACAGGAGAGATGTGCTTCAGCACTACAAAGCCTGCTACTAGGTTCACAATGACAGGTATCTTCACTGAGGCAGAGGAAATGGGGCTGCTATTCAAAAGATTGTCAGCAAAAGTGAAGTGGCACAGGTTGGAAGAAAAAAAAAAAGATAAGGTTGTGATGCAGGGCCGTCAAAAAACCTCATTTCCTTACTGGGAGGGATAAATTAGTGGATTTCACAGCTAGTACCCACAACTTCATCGCTACTTAACACATTAGCGAGGTCATTTTCTGTTCCTACAATAGGTAAAAATACATTGATTTATATCAACAACTGAATTGGAATCTGAAGTATTCTCTAAAATTTGCATATAGCAGCAGTGAGCTGAAAATCTACTTCAAGCATTTTGTGATTAATGTTTTAAGAACTAGACCAATACAGGCACATTTTTAATATAGAAACCATTTTCTCCATTGTTACTTACCTGAAATCTGGTCGCTGCAAGGAGTTTGCTTCCGCAATACATTCGCACATTTTGTACCCCTGGAATTGCAGATGCTTGATAAAGTCTTTACCTTTATTATTACATTCCCCTTACATTTATTATGAATAAAGGTAACCGTTACCATGTCAGACTTAGGAAGTATTCTGTAGCTAGCAATTATCCTTTAGAGATCAATTATGATCCAGTTTAAGACTCCAAGTCAATTCCTAGGGGAGACTGTGTACAAACAGACATGGCTAATGGGACCAGGAAATAAAGGACTTAGGCAGGAAAAAAAAAAAACCACCAAACCCAAAACCCCAAACGGTTCCCTCCCAGCCAGTACCGTGGTCCCCTGTGCCAGCAGCCATGGTGGGTTTAATCCAGGGACCAGAATAGCTACTGTCACAAAGCCAGAGCAGGGACATCAAAGAACAGGCATGATCTCTATGAAGCTGCCTCTCCAACAGGCCTTTTATAAGTAATTCTATAAGGCCACATAATTTTGATTTAAAATTGGTGCTTACCAACAACGTTGGAGTTACTGTGAGAACTGCAACAGGGTATGCCAGAATGATTCCATGACCTAGCCTGGGAAAGGGCAAAGCCTCTTCAAGGTGAGCAAAAGCTTTATAAGACATTAAAACAGTGTTTCTAAACAAGCTGAATGAGTGTTAAGCTAATCTGTAGACCAGTTTAAATTTCCACAGACAATGTAAAATAAAACTTGGTAACAGTTTGCCTGCAAGAATTCTAGAGTCAGTTTTCTGTATACATTGAAGTTCTCCAGACTCTGTTCCATTTAGTTCTTTGCAGAATAAAAGCGGTGACTCATTCAAGAGGCTCTACTGATGGTACACATTTCATATCTACGATTGTTATGAACACTAGCAGAGCCCTGAGTATGAATTAAGCCTTTTTATTTAATCTGAGGCCTTTAATCGCTATTTTTAGTATAACCTATTAAGGTTTACTTTAACTTTGTACTTTCAAACATTAATAAACTAACTCTCCCTCTGCATTTTTTCAATAGGAAAATTCATTTCAGAGTGACACAGTACTATTGCTCTCAGTAATGTCAAGTCCACAACCAAGCACACTCATCTCTTCTGAACTGTCCACAGATAATGCTCATTACTGCAAAACTGCCATGAAGTAGAAATATATTCAGTTATAATGAAGTGCAAGGAAGTGATACCCTGAATTTCAACATCTGTACTGAGAAGAGCTGGTTTGGGTTGTTGTTTTGGATTTGATTTGTGTTTGGTTTTTGTCAAAAGAAGCAGGTACTAGGTTGTGCAATAATAAGGACAGGAATTTGATATTGCTGTTTATTTCTTTTTAAAAATTAGACAATTCTCAATGTATTATTCCAGCAACATGCTACTGAGCACTCTATACATTCCTTTCTTCAGAATAATTCTAACTAGATCTTGGCAGGGATAAACCGATTAAGAATTACTGACTTTAATAGTACCAATCAGAATTAAACCAGTTGAGAACTCCTCCCCTGAATCTGACATGATATTTGTGTGAAACTGGACTACTCATATTTAATACTGTGCTGTCTTATACACCTTTTGAAATATAAATATTTTGTTTCTCTATTAGAAACAGTGGTGTGTATATTTCTTCATCTTATTCAGAATAATAAGATAAAAATTTCCATGGGCATTAAAGGAAGTTTCAACTAGGGTTTCATAAGGCAGGCTCAAAAATAGTGCCTGAACCAGTTCTTCCACAGAGTTCTTGATTAAAATCTACATACTTTCAATAACTATTTTCAGCAGTGTAAATTATGTGTCCTCCAAAAAGTTTTAATGAAAACCATTTTAATTAAAACTAGTTTGACAGCCTGAATATGCAAAGTCAAACCACAGGATACTAAATACTTTTTGAGATTTGTCTGCATATCTACAAACAAAACTTCCCTCAAACATCCCATGGAGCAGAAACAATTGTGGTAGCAATTAAAAGATTTTCAGTTGTCAGATTCAAGGTCACTAGTTAAATTATTCAGTCATTTTTACTTCTACCAAAACCAATCTCTTACAAGCATGTATGGTTTTGTATGTTGTTTCCTAAATTGTTTAGAAGCACACTCTTATATTCTCTATTTTACAGTGTTGTGCTTTTTTATTTATTCATCTGTACCAGTTTTTAGCTGAAAATTATTGTTCAAATTGTACAAATCACCCATGACTTAAACTGTATAATTACATTTCATGTAATCTCACAATTCGTTGGGTAATTAAATGATTCTCTACAGCTTTTTTATCAAAAAAAGCAATATACAATTAATGAATCCCTTTAGGATTCCCCACCCCACCCCACCCCAAGCATTGACATTACATATTTAAATACATTGGACCAAATCCTTGGGCATGTCTGATGAGTTGTGCAGAAATCAGACATGCATGCACAATGGCTCAAAGCTCACCTTTCACAAAGGGCTGGATCCTAGTGCAGGGCTATATCCTCATCACAGAGAGAGAAAAAAAAAGTGTGACTGCCTAAATTACATCAGCTGTACAGGTAGAGTGGGCCTTCATGCCAAAGGAAAGCCCAGTAGTATGCCCTCTTACTTAAATTCTCCAGCATTTACTGTGGCATTTTAGGAGTGAGTGCATATGGAAAGGGTATATGGAACTCTATAGCACCAGAGGATTATTCTTAAAATCCTCACTGGGCGTATTACACTGAATTTAGGGCCAGTTTATGGCTGGTATTTTAATTTTCAGTAGCTATACTATTCTAGAGGATCTAGCCCATATCTTCATAGTGCAAATGTAACCTCCTGTATAGATACCTTCCGGTAATAATAAAACAACATAACCTTAACAAACAGAGGTACAGTTTGTTAATGAGGCATGGTACATTTTACTCAGTTATGCACCTAGGCACCTTCTTTCATTGCTGAGCCCTCCACTTTTCAGAAAACATTTTAAAAATAACATCTCCTTTGATAATATTAAAAGTAGACGATATGATTTTTTTTCTTCAGTAAATTAATAAAGTACAGTATAAACTGATTTTTCCAAAGTCATTTCAATTTAAAATGGGCTGAAAAAAGTTACAATGTTTAATAATAATTTCGGAATAGTAACTAGTTCACAAACATTTTGTTCGTAATGAGAAAACTTTGTCTGTGACAAAAAAAATAACCGTGTCTTCCAGCAATTTACAAACAGTATTTTAGATGCCACCATCACCTGAAGTTCTGTTGATGATGCCTTGCACCAACAGACCACTGTCCTACTGATGATCAACATTCATCTTCTTTATACGATGAAGCAGGGCATCTTTTTCCATTTGGACCTCAGCAAGTGCCATTTTGGCTTTGGCTAGTTCCTGTTTGAGACATTCATTTTCTTCAATAAGCTGAAATAATCAGTTAGAAAAGAGCATTATTAGTATTCCTGCATAATGACAACTTTTTCCATTACAGTAACTTTTAAAATACCATATGCTCACATTCATTGCTGAGTGCAGGTTTGTTGGGGCTGTGTCAATCGTGACTGACTCCCAGTCAATGAGCGTAGAACAGAGAGTTGATGCAGTTAGCTCCAAAGGCAAGATACCCGATGTTTTAGCTACGCCACTTCCATTCTGGAGTGGAGTGGAAATGACACCAGGTTCTGAGGTCTAGGAATGCATTCCTACCCAGTGAAAAAACCAGCCAAATTGATGTGCGGGTTCTGTCACCATCAATTCAAAATCCAGATATGATTGACAGATTAGTACGGGTCTGACTTAACAGTCTAGTCCGGTGTCTTATGGCAGTTGTGTTGTACAGGGATGAGGGAGATGGGGAGAAGAAGGGACTTGCTCCCTCATAAAACTTTCTCTGATGTAAAGGAGAAGAATTAGTCTGTAGTGTATTAATACCCTATTTAGAAAGTAGTATTAAATTTATTTTGCATGCCCGAGTACTGAACCATACTATAATATCCGTAATTCATATTTTCCATCTCAAACACATTTCTAAACAGAAGTAACCTCCAAGCCCACCCCCAGATAATCTAACAATTATGATGATTAATGATTGTAACACAATTTCGGAGGGGGGTGTCAAAAGGAATTCTTAATACCTCATTTTTAAGGAAGTCAGCTGAATCCCTGCTTGATTTAGAAGGTCTGGGAATTTCACAAGTAGTCTGCGTGGCTTGGTCCTGTGTTTTACGTCCAACAGGTCCAGTTGCTTGCTGCAATGCACTACTTGAATTCTTCATCTTTGACACATCATTTACTCTTTGATTGTCTGTATCACAAAGAGATACTTAAGAATAGTGCTTAGGATTTTTTGTCCTTTTTTTTTTAAGTTTTATTCTCATCAGCACAAAATTAAAACCACCTGAACGAATATACTTGTAATATTAAGTACATTTATATTTTCCTCCCAAAATCAAATTTAAGAATAAAAAAATAATTAAGAGTCATATACCCTTTTGGAGGAAGAGAGAAAGGAAAGGAGACATGAGAAGAAACAATATATAGCTTCCAGCTTGAAGAAAATTATCACATTTTTATACTGACCAATATCATCACCACAGAATATGCATTCTGAATAATTAGAAGTTTGAGAACTATTAATATTGCTATTAATATACTGTCTCCAGGTCCAAATCAGATCTGAAGACTGCATTTACATTTGAAGACACAGTCAGATAAACCTGCAGGATCAAGTTTTTAAGTTAGAAAATAACTTAAATGACTTGGCATTAAAGAACCTTCCTAGCATTTATAACTGAAGTGCACTGTAACATCTATTAAAATATACTGCTGTACGCCAAGGGAAAAAATGAGGGTCATGGTTCTTAGTAGTCTAAAAAATACTCTGGGTTGGGTTTTTTCATTTTTAAACATTTCCTTCTAAACTAGAGTTTTTTGTTCATTAACCCCTCCTCCCATCACACAGACACGTCAGGACTCAAAAAGGTAGCACTGCAGATACATAAATCACTGCAGTGCAGATAGCATTTGACCTATGCCTTTGAAGTCACTGTACCTGAGCAGACCATGACAAGAACAGGGATCAAAGAACTTCAGCAAAAAGGAGAAAAAATATGAGCTGAAAGAAACCTTAAAACTATTTTGTCACTAAATTACTATTTCTTCCAATTTTTAGTACAAAAAGATGACCAAAATGCATTGAACATCTTTAAGCACTCGAACAATGCAGGAGATAATGTGGATAAATTAAAATATAAGCAAATCATGCCACAGCATACCTCTGAGAAGCCTGGTCCATCTTTGCTATACTTTCCCATTAGGTAGGTGAAGGGGGCATTAAGATCACCCTGCAGCCTCTTCTTCCTCAAGTCACACAATATGTTGCATATTGTCGGATTAATATATTCAGGACCTGGATGAAAGGGTGGGTGCATCCTCTGCAATTTTGTGAACAATACCAAATTGAAGGGTAAGTGACTGACACACTGCGGGACAAAGCTGTTTTTCAGAGGAACAGGGGCAGGCTGGAGAAATGGGCTCACTGGAGCCTCATGAAGTTCAGCTGAAGCTGTGTGAGGTCCTGCAGCTGGGAGTAAATAACCTCTTGCTCCACTACAGGTTGGGGACCAACTGGACAGAAAGCAACACTGCAGGAAATGACCTGCAGGCCTTGGTCAACAAGAAGATTTATCATGAGTCAGCAGTGAGCTCTGACAGCAAAGACCAGGCACATACAGGCTGTACTAGCAAGGGTGCAGCTAGCAAGATGAGGGATGTTACTATTCCCCTATATTCAGCACCAGTGAGACCACATCTGGAATACTGGATCCAGTTTTGGATTCCCTAGTGTGAGAAAGATACTGACAGCAGAGGGCCACCAGGATAATCGTGGCCAGGAACACATGATGTACAAACGAGGGCTCAGAGAGATGCACTTGTCAAATCTGAAGATGAGAAGGCTATGGGGTAATCTTAATGCCGCCTTTGCCTATGTCGTGGTTCAGCCCCAGCTGGCAACTAAGCACCACGCAGCCGCTCGCTCACTCCCCCCTGGTGGGATGGGGGAGAGAATTGGAAGGGTAAAAGTAAGAAAACTCGAGGGTTGAGATAAAGACAGTTTAATAAGTAAAGCAAAAGCCACACACGCAAGCAAAGCAAAGCAAGGAATTCATTCACTACTTCCCATGGGCAGGCAGGTGTTCAGCCATCTCCAGGAAGGCAGGGCTCCATCATGCATAACGGTTACTTGGGAAGACAAACGCCATCACTCCTAATGTCCCCCCTTCCTTCTTCTTCCCCAGCTTTATATACTGAGCATGACATCATGTGGTATGGAATAGCCCTTTGGTCAGTTTGGATCAACTATCCTGGCTGTGTCCCCTCCCAGCTTCTTGTGCACCTAGCAGAGCATGGGAAGCTGAAAAGTCCTTGACTAGTGCAGCAACAACTAAAACATCTCTGTATTATCAACACTGTTTTCAGCACAAATCCAAAACATAGCCCCATACCAGCCACTATAAAGAAAATTAACTCTATCTCAGCTGAAACGAGGACAGTATATCTAGTGGAAGGGTATAGAGATGATGGACCAGACCTCCCTGAGGTGCTTGGCAAGTGCTCAAGCACCTCTGTCTTGTGGTGGCAGGACAGGAGGCAATAAGACACAAGCTGCAACAAAGGAAATTCCAATTAGACATTACCAAAAAAATTAACCATAAGGGTGGTCAAACACTGGGACAGATTATTTAGGGCAGGTTGTGGTATTGTCTTTTTGATGCTCAAAACTTGACTCTGGACAGGGCATTCAGCAACTTGATCTAATCTGCCCCTGCTTTGAGCAAGGAGTAGGACCAGATGACCTCTAGAGGCTTCTTCCAACCTAGATTACTCTATGATTCTTTGATACGCCTGTGAAAGACAACAGTAAAGTTCCATCTCTAAATGTATTGCCTTGTTACGAGTATTTAGTATTTGCCCATACATGTAGAAAAAAATTGTAAGTGTATACATGTTTCATGAAAAGTACGAAGTTAAATCACTGCTCGAAATACAAGTCTCAGTGCAATCCCAGCCATGAGCTGCCAGGACACCACTGTAATATACAGAATTGAAAACTGCTACTTGTACTTCTCAAATAGTCTTTTGTTTTACAACATTCTCTATCACTACCTGTAACACAAAACCACAAAGACAACAGGTAACCACCTTGGTAATCTGTAAAGAAAGGCAATTTTTTTGTTTCGTTTGTAGTCAATCAAAGGAACCTTAGACTTATCGTGACAAAGTGATATGCACTGATGAAGCATATCCTGATGAAGTTATATGCATATTTTAATTTTTCTCAGATTAATTCAGCTGTGGGTTGTTATCACAGCCAATACACTATTCAAAAAGGTAATTTTCCTCTATGTGACTACACTTAGAATTCAGGTATATGGCAACACAACTTACACAAATTATCATTGGTTATCTTTTCATTATTAGCCACATGTCTGCGCAAAGGAAAAAAACCAGTATTTATAATAAGATTATACTATTGAGATATCAAGGTGCAGGAACATACAAACCTCTAATGAGAAAAGAGCCATCATCATTTCTTTCTATCCAGAGTATGTCAATATGTAGTTTTATGGGTACCAGCTCAGATGCTTTGAGATTTTCACGTGGACTGTCATCCTAAAAAATACAAGTATTCAAAAATGAGTTTAACAGGAAATCAAAATAGCTAATTAAGATGTTCAATTAAACATAAGTGGATTTAATGAAACTTGAAAGGGAACATTTCAGAGTGGAATTTTCTAATGGGATCTCCACTAAACTTTTGCTCCTTTTTTTTTTTCCTGGGGATCATATTAAAGGCCCAAATTTATCTCTGGAGTAAGTCTGCTGAACTCAATACATACAGTCTGACTAAAATACTTCAAAGTATTTTTACAGACATCTCTATAAGATTATATCCCAACTCAAGACATTCTTTAGCTCAGGAGCTCTCAGAGTCAGAGATAAGAAGCCTGCACTATATAGTATCTGATTTTCTCTTGAACTATTTAAAGATTGAATGGGTACAGCTATCATTCTTGAGAGGATTTTGCCTTTTTAGAATTTAGTTTGGGATGACACCAGCTGCAGTTCAGTTATATTACTCCACTCAACAGAAGAGAAACTTCACAAATTACTTATTTTGGGGTCTACCCAGGAAGTCTTTATAGTTCATTATCCCTGTCAAGCAGAATAACACAGCCAGTAAAATCAGAAACTATACATATCCGCATCAAGCACATAGCAAGAAAGCTGTTGAGATATAACTGCCAAAGTTTCTTGAAACAGCACTGAGATTACAGTAGAAAATGCAAAAAATAACCTTTCTTAAATTCTCCCCCCCATGAAACACACTGCATCAAGTCTCATGCAGAAGAAATAGAAGAATATACTGCATTGAATAGGCAATGCAGCATAAATTTGAACCATATCCTCTTGCTCTTTATTACCCAACAACTCTACAGAAATGAATCATCTGTATGTCAAATTTGCAGTTTGTCAACCATCATGAGCAACTTCACTGTGACTTGTGTGCACTGCTGAGTGAGCATTTCAGTGCTTTCACTGCCAAGCAGACTCTTACGGCCAGTTTATTAATGTATATTCCCCACCTCAAACAGCTGCTTTCTCAAGAACATTTTACGTAAGTCTGCCTTCTTGCCAATAAACCAGCACAATCCTGTTTTTAAATTTAAATGACTATATGTTAAGACTTTCCTTTTTGCATTTGGGCATTCAGATTTGTGATACATTGAAATCTGAGGAACAGATCCACAGCTCTTACAGAAAGTGCTTGTGCTACTCCTGTAGTAGAAATGGCCCTAAAGGAGTGCCTAAGGATCTTCAGGGGATGGAAAAGCTGCATCACGGAGGGAGGGAATATTGATGCACTTTGAGTAGAACACTGTAGAGATAACAATTGCCAGTCAAGAACGATCTTAGTACAATGTAGGACTTAGCCCCAGATGCAGAACTGGAGCTGCTATTCAAGTCCTCACTTTGTTCAAAGTTTATATGGGTGATGATTAATTTCCAAAGCAATGTTATAATTATCTTAACATTTGTTTGGGTTTTTGTTGTGTGTTGTGTCGTCCCCCCCCAAAAAAAAAGGTGTCCTTATCTTTGTATTCAATGGTTGTGCAACACAGAACTTACCATCTCCTTTAAATGTTTGGAAGAAAATCCCCTAAAAGACTTGAGCAAGAGTATCCTCTTAATGTTACTATGTTAAGCTACAGTGGTGAGAAAAGCTGGCATTATTTAGTATCTGTTTCTAGGTAGGGCAGAACATGAAATCTGGGTTCTAAGAAACAGTATTCAAGTGGTTTGAACTGGAATTCCCATAATCTTTTTCCTTCTTTTGCACTGAACTTTCATTGCAAGAACTATCCTTTATGTAGGAGAGAGAATTAACCTCTAAAATCCATGCTTTGTAATTAGAAAACTATTACTATGCTAAGCAAAAAAACCCAACCAGAAAAACCCACACTGTGCCTCTAGGAACTTGGTATACCTTACCTATAAAACTCCCAGACACTGTCACTCTACAAAAGAGACTGGGAGAGGAGGAAAAAAGCATAAAATATTAATTCATATAAATAGCTGGGTCATGCAGAGAATTCCCCTCTAGGCATACCACAGAGCTAACCAAATCTATGGATTTTTAAATTGTTTTAGTGTTATCTAAAGACCTTCCAGAGTATGATAGCAGTTTCTTTGAAGTTAACTGTATCCAGATTAGTAGTTTATCATCAAAGAAACAACACAATTTCTTTAAAGCAGCCGAATAGCTCATTGTTAACATACTTTTAAATTAATCCTTGCATTAGAAACTTTTATCTTCATAGGCATCACTTCTGCGACAGTTTCATCTTCTAGAAAATGCTGAATGTTTGTGAGAGAAGATGTTAGGAATTCAGCACTGAAGTTCTCTACATGACACTGAAGAAAACCATTTTTTACAGCCAGCAGAGAATGTATGACAGCGCTAGGCCCACTTTCCCATCTCAAACTAATCTCAGGTGATGAATTAACTGGTCCAGCCACAGATTTACAGTCAGAACCTGTTGCAAAAGGACAACAAATTTGCATTAAAATTTTGTAAAGTACAAAAAAGGAATTATGATGCAACTACTTCTACCTCTACTGTCCACCTGATTTTCCAAAAGTACTTAAGTATTATCCACAAATTACAGCACTGCAAATACAGAACTTCAGAGCAAATTTCTAAGTATATCACTTCAAAGTACTAAAGAGAAATAAACAGTACATAAAAGAATTAGTACCTCACTGTGACAACAGAAAAGGGCAACACAGAAGTATCACTGTGCACAAAAAAATTTGTGTTTCCTCAATGTCTTGATGATGGAAATACAATTATTTTGCATACTTTTCCGCTAACTCCTTCAATTTTAATTCAGAAAAACATTTAAGTCAGTTCACTCTCTCAGGACAGCAGGTATTCTCTTGGAAAGGCAGAATTTCCTGACTCAGGAACTTACTTGCTAACTCACAGGAACGTAAACAGCAATGCAGTAAGATGGAGAACATGACCACATGGTGCTTCCATTATTTGGGTGGCAGTAGATTTGAACCTTAAAAAACCCCTAGCAGCTTCTTGTTAGTTTCAGTATCTTTAACCAGTAAGGACAACTGCAACATTCAACTAAACAGTTCTAAAAATAAAATAAGATAAAAGATTTAAGGTAACCAAGTATCGAGGTGGGGGAAGGCCAGTATCCATTCGTTGTACAAAAAAAGAGGGTTCACCACCAGAAATAATTACCCCATGGGATTCTCAAGTCATTTGGTCACTATGATGGCTGACCTACAGAAGTTATCTGTATGCCAAAAAGCATATTCACAGTAATTCACAGTAATTATATTAAGAAGCAAACAGTGAAACTTGAAAGATAGCTGAAATCAAAGTAACTCAAGTAAAATCAACTTAATTACGTCAATTTGTATTAGTAGAGCATCTAACTGTTAAACAAATTTGAGAGAATTAAAACAAACAAACAAAAAATGCTTCTTGGTTTAAACTCTGGTTCCCTCAGGAAAGTCTAATGTTTACAAGCTTAGAAAATGGAAAAAAGAAGTGGGTGAAGTTAAATTTAAAGATTAAGTAATACTTCCTTTTTCTGTTTTTGTTTCGTTAATACTATTCTTCCTCCTTTCCCCATATTACTGACACGCAGTTTATTGTAATCTCCCCTTCTTGATTTCTGCTTGTGCATATGAGAAATTACCAGAAAGCTGAAGAGAAGGCGTATGGGTAATCTAGTAGCAGCCTTCCAATACCTACAATGAGGTTATAAACACAGAGCCAGGCTCTTCCCAGTGGTGCTCGTCAGAAGGTTGAGAGACAACAGCTCAAATTGCAACAAGATCGGTTCAAACCAAATGTAAGGAATGAGGAAAATTAAGCAGTGGTGCAGGCTTCCTAGAGAGGTTGTGCAGTCTCCGCCCCTGGCGGTCCTTTCCAAGACCTGATGGGATAAAGCCCTGAGCAACCTGGCCCGATCTCAACAGCTGACCCTGATTTGAGAACAGGATTGGACTAGAGACATCCTGACATTGCCTCCACTCTACCCTCAATTATCCTGTGATCCTATGAAGTGCAGGTTTGCTCTGTGGTGGCTTCTTTGCTGTGTACTATCTAATGTTAAGTAATAATGCATACTGTAATGAATACAGCATACTTTACCCCTCTGGTTCAGAGATAACCTACTCTGAATAATCTGACATGCACTGCAAAAGAAAAACACGGTATGCTGGTGGGCTGCAAGTTACAGTGCTTCTCTTCAGTAAAGCTTATCCTGGATGCCTGTATATAAAGGAAAACCATACTTCACCGAATTAGTGTTCCTTCTGAAATTACACATCTGGTTTACAAGGCACTTGGTTAAAAGTCCAAGGTGTCACTGCTGATCACATTACATTTGCAAGACACACGCTTTTTGATATATCAAGTCTCTATAGATATACTCAGGTGTCCTGTTAAAGAAAAGACATTTGCAGCATGTGAACCTATTTTTAAAAGGCATCATTAGTATATTGTTGATTGCTACTGCAATGCTATAACAACTGTTCACAGCATCAGTATTTAAGGCTTCAGGTTCTTGATATGCTAAACCAGATGAAGCACAGATCAGAACTGGAGAAACCAGATGACAATTCACTAAGTCACACTGACACTATGCTGGGTCAGATTCATTCAAAAACTTAGGAGGTTAGCTTTGAGTGAATAGAAGTTATGCAGATTAGGCAACATGTCCATGCTGAAGTTAACAGCAGCCTCCCATTGGTATCCCACAGGTCTTTGCAATGATCCCTTTTGCATTCTCCCCAAGATCAGTACCTCTAGATCCTCAAAGCCTTTTCAAGGTAGGATCATAGAGCGTAAGCTTTCTTTATGGATAGATACAGATTTTCTGTGGTTGCAAAGCTGCAGAAGTACGACTTAGCCTAGTCACTGGCCAGAGACAGACCCAGAGTCAAGCCCCAGCGATGGCTGGTTACCAGCGATGGCAAGTTCTCTGCTGGACGTAGGAGGAATTCCTGTTTGCTCTTGGGAAGTAGTAGTAGGGGCATGTTACCTGTTCAGATCCTCTTAAGCAATATGTGATGTATTCTTTTTCAAAACTACAGACCAGATTGCTCGGAGATGCTTCTGGAACCTTCAGCAGTGGCTTATAAAGGGCCTAATGAGAACCTACAAGAAGACAAAGGACACTGGGGCAAAACTGGCTTTGGTCCAGGTTCCTAACAACTGGAGAAGTGGACCACATCCCTAGTGGGGATGCTGATATGGCGTCTAGAAAAGTTAAACACGTACTATGTTCCTGAACAATGTTCTTCCTCCGAGAGGGAGCCAGACTAAGGAAAACAGATGCATGCAATGCTCGTGGATACCACCTGTAACTAAACATGCCGTCTCCCCGAAAACAGCTCCAGGAGAGTACTGGGAAGAAGGTTTTGAGCAGACAGGAGGAACTGTATCAGTGTCTGTTTTGTATATGTCTATTTTAAAAAGAAAAAAAAAGAGTTGGGTAAGAGGAAGGGTGAGAAGAAGGATAATTAACTTTCTATATTCATCCCAGAAAACATGCAGGCTAGTAAATTATTGTAGACAAAGTGCAGTCAGACAGACGTGTAGCCAGAGACAGTAACTTTATTCAAGTAATACTGCCCCACCCTGAAGGTAGTACAGGTCTGAAAACTGCAATTTCAAGTTTCAGTACAGCATGCAACAGACATTGCCTGGAGCTACAGCAGCCTGGCAGAGTGATTAATTTGCTCTCCTATCTGTAGATTAATAGAGTTCCTCTTTCTGTATGGTGCCCGGTTCCCGTGGATGACCTAGTGCAGCAGTAGAGTCAGGGCATACGCACGTATCTATTGGCACTAGAGTCAGGGTAGATGAACAGATCGTTGATCTGGGTTGACAAAGACCAATGGGAAGAACCGTAAATGAACATGAGAATCTTCAGCCCCTGCTGCAAACCAGAATAGAGGTTTCCTAGCTCTGTGAATAGAGGTTTCCACAACACTAACAGCCATGACTCCATCCTTCAATCCTTCCAATGTTTAAGAAGTGCTAGATCTCACATTTCCTCCACAAAAAAAGGCACACTGCAAGCATCAGGTACCTTTTGTGGCTCTAGTCCAGACAGAAGAGAATGGTCCTTAGAGAAGGACCAACAGTCCTTCAGAGGAAGGACAACTCTCCAGATGGGAGAACAATGACCACTCTGTCCAATGAGTCTCTGCAATTGGTTTGGGAAACTTTTTCCCTCAAGGATCTATATTCTTCCCACAAATACAGAGAAAGAAATAAGCAGTATGTGCCCTAAATACTTCTGGACCAGAAAAGACTGCCTGCATCATGGCTGGAAGAATCCACCAAAGTGTAGAAAAACAGCAGAAGAAAAGACCACACATTCAGTCTCAGCCTTGAAGTTGTAGTTACCTTGCAGATATCTGAAAGGGGCACAGTCAACAGGGGATGGTGTAAAAACTGCATTAAACAATTTGGAAGCTGCTATGAACTGCTGTTCCCTTCTCCTCCAAGCACAAGGTCTCAGTAAAAGCACTGTCCTTCCCAGAGTACCTCTGCCATACTCCATCCCCCCTTCTTTTGTTATTGCTGCCAGACAAGATCTGATAAAGGCATCATCCTGCAGCCAGCCCTGCAGGAAAGTGCACAGCTGCCACATTGCCCTCAAACTTATTCCAGCTATTAGGCACACCTTTCCCTTTCTAGACCTACTGCATTAACAGTATAGTAGGTTTTAAATGGTTATTTTTAACCAGAAAACCTTCGTAGACTGCTTATGACCTGATTATGCATTGCTTTGCATGGTTCCTCAGTTTACTGGTTACAATTGCTAACTCAGCACTTGAGTAAGTTTTATTAAAGGTCTTGGGGGGTTGCTTTTATTGGGATATTTTCTTACGCTTTTGCTCACTGGTTCTTTTAATTGTATTTTGTTACTGTTAACTCATTTAAGTTGTTTCTTTTGATCTAATTCTCAAGCTTTTTCCCAACCTTGATCCCCTGGAATTTTTTTTTTTTTAAACTGTTTTCTCCCTTAGTTCTTATATTAGAATAAACATGGGAGATGGGGAGCAGCAGTGACTGCAGAAGACTGCTGTCTCAGTACAGAAAGCACAGCCCTACAGTGGAGAGAATAAAAGATGTATGTTACAGGATGGGAGTGACCAGCAATGTGCAAAAAAGTGTTCTTGGCCCACCCATCCAGATACCCACCAGAAAGAGAGAGGAAGAGATATGAAGTGGAAGTATCTGGAGATTCCAATCACTTTATAACCTTTTGTCCAAAAAATAATCAGCCAGTGTGCGAGCCTCTCATAATCAGCTGAACCAGAGGAAGCAGGTTCTAGTTGTAGATCCACATGAGAGCAGGAAGGTGGCATGTTCTTTCTATTTACTCCCTCTTGCTTTTACAGAGGATATGACAGATAACGAGAAATCAGTTTCCCTGCTGTATGAACTGAAGGTCAGCCATGAGTCTTCCCTGCTGGACCTCCCTCTTGCCTTCAGATGCTTGAATGCAACTGCAACATCATGCAACAGCTGCTCAGGCAGCAGCTGCTGGCAACTGCTCAGCTTGCCAGTAAATGGGTTCTTTAGCTAGGGCATCAGAGGCTGTACCACCAAGCACAGCTTCCTGAAGAAAATCCAGGCTGCTGGAAGGCTGGAAATAGATGGCAGCTGACAGCTGCTATAGCTGTTTCCTGGGAAAGGAGATGAACCAGAAGCAGGAAGCAGGTGCATCAAGGATCTGCCCCAAAAACCCTACAGCGCAACAGAGCTGGCAATCTGTGTGGAAGGCTGGCAGAGGGGAGCAAAGCAAACTGGGACATGAAGTGGCATGCCAATACATCATGCCAAGAAAAAAAACCTCACAGTATGTGAACTAGGTTTTCTGGCAGAGAATGTATATGTACTCAAGCCCAAGAACAGCTCTGACAATACACTGGTTGATCTAGTTGTGCAAATATCTGGCATGAAACTACACCCTGTGTTCCTATCAAGCTTTTTATTTTTTTTTTTTTTTTAAATAGGCTGTCCTTGCAGCTCATCTTTCCTGACACAGAGTCGATTTTTAACTTTTCTTAAACCACAGATTATAAATCTGTTTAAACTGTGGGTGTTAATTTATTCTAGAGAAATAGATCTTGAAGAAAAGAAACAGCCCTTCAAACCAAGGTACATTTAAGCAAAGTATCATTAGAGCAGTAAGCAAGTTCCATCTTCATAAAACAATAACATAATGTAATGCAACTTATTTGATTTTAAAAAAGCAAACTAATGACCAGAATTCAATGCAATGCATTTTTTTACCTGCACTATCAGGAATGGTTCCATTTTTATTTCCTTCCCTTTTAATGTATGACAATTCGGAAAGAAATCAGAGTAGATATTCTAAACCAGCATAAAAAGGATGCTATTGTACTAACATAAAACTGTTTCTATGCTTTAAGGCTAATACAGTGGTTTTATTTACTTAGAATAAATGTTTCCAACTCCAGTTTCACAACACTGAGATCTCATTGTTAGTTCTTACCAACAGTTCTGTTGCAAAGATAGTGTCGAACACTGATATTTCCCAATTGATTTGGTATCACTTGGTTGACCTGTAGGCATATTTCTGTGTCTTCACCTCTGATGTCAATTTCACCATTAACGCCAAATATTTGGAAAACCACAACAGACATCTGTCAACAAAATCAAGATAAAACAATATGAGATTATAAATTGAATTTACAGTGGCTACTGTTTTTTTTAAGTTCTGTCTAAACCTTTTCCCCCACAAAAGGAAAATAATCTTTGTATCCATAACCCTTGCTCACAGAAAAGCACAAAGTTTTCTCATTTCTTCTTCTTTTCTTTTTGTACCCATTGGCTTGACTGTCTGCTGGTTGCTCGACTGTCTGTCCAAGAGACAGACGCTTTTATTTATAACCCACTAATACCAATCCAGAATCGGCCAGAAGAGCCATGAAAGCAAGACAGACTTTCCCCTGACAGACTCTGACAAAGAAGCATGTGACCTATGTGACACCTGAAATTTTCTAAGGCTGCATTCAACTTCATGCATATCATAAGCACAACCAAGCATTTGTGGTGCTGAATCAGACCAGGTTAAAGAACCAGGATAGGCTACTGAACTGGCTATCTGCATAGTAGTCAGCCCTTTTTCTGTATTTAATGGATTGCAGCGTCTTTCAAAAAAAAAATTAGCAGCCAGTTTCAAAAGTCAGCTTTGGTATCAGAAGATACATACCCATCATCTTTATTACTATTTTGGGCTCATTTTTCTAATGACTTTTTAGTTATATTCTACACGCATTCTACATGCATTTGCATAATAATCTGAATGAATTCTGGTTTTTCCATATTACCTATATGCACAGTTGATTGAAAATTTATTTAAAAGGAACCAATCATTTAAGTGAGCTGCTTTTTTTCATTACTTTTAAAATGAAGGTGATCCACAAATATTTTAAAGCAAATGTAGGATTACATGACTAACATTACTAAAAAGGAAAATCCATCAGCAAGCACACGACAGATTTCAGAAAATTCACTGTCTTTGGGCCCATATATTCTTAGGTTTCCAGTTCATGACCTTAACTGATACAAGAGTATAATTGAAGCAGCATTGATTAGGGTAAGGATTAGCAAGGAATAAGTAGACAGGCAGATGGAAAAATCTGGACCCTGCATGGTGTCTCAGGGATGGAATCTCTCTCTACATGCATTATTCTTACAAACTTCTCTAAATATTGAGCATTGTCCTGACATAATCCTGGACAAGAGGCATCTCTGATCTGACCCGGTAGGGCAGTTGTTACGCTCCTATTTGCAAATACTACAGGATGCTACCAGTGCTAAGGAACCATCTCCATATGAGAGATGTCAGAGTTATGGTGCTTTCTTTTATCTATACTTGATGATGTTAAAAAGCTCATTTTAAATATCGTATTCAACAGAGCATAAGAGAACATGATGATATTACAAAACATTGCTACATACTAAAGCAGAAATGTTTTCCGACATTTTTTAGTGGCTACTGTCATTTATCAACAGTGGCTATACAGGAGATAACAAGGACAGAGAATGCTCAGTGTAATTTGGATTATAATCTTCATTTGTACTTAATACAAGTGTCCCACATCTATAGGTTTACATAATGCACTAACAAAAGTGCATTACAAATGCACTAACAAAATCACCTCTAAAACCATTCATTTTAGCTCTATTTTAAGGTTTAATTTACTTAAGCAGGTATTCTAATGGAATTCAATAATATTACCATTTCTTCACTAGTCTCATGGGCATTCTCTGAAGCAGCGCTCATGGCATCTGGAGATGACCCATCACAATTTTCAATCACTGTGCCTCCTTCATGGGCATTTTCTGATGGGCTTTGATAGTTTGTGGCTGTAATACCTTCCGTATATACATCAGAAAAAACGCAAAGTTAGCATAGCATAACCTGAATCACTCCTGCATTAAGAATAAAATCAGTGTCTGTTACTGTATGCATACATTAACTCATTTTTTAAGATGAGTTGAACAGCTTATTAAACAAATATTTATGATGGAACTGCCAAATCCATTCCTCTTACAGAGAGTTCAAAGTTCCAGATGCTATGCAAGTAAGGAAGGGTATAGTGACAAAACCAAAATGGCACTCTACATGCATTGTTTAAAAAATTGTGAAGGGCCTTTTCTAGTCTTCTAAATCAAATATAAAACCTATCCAGCAGGAAAAAAGGTTAAAGATGCCAAGCCATATATCTAAAACATTGCACACGCCTTTAGAGCAAGTGTTTGTGGTTTTATGTTTAGAGAAATAAGCTATATATATTTCGTTAGAGTAATCATGGTAGTGTTTCCTTGACAACTAGAAAGCACGCAGACTTAATCTGCAGTTAAATATTGTTTAACAAGCTAAAAAGACATATAAAGGTTACTTAAAATGGAAAATGTATTTTATGGCATACTCCCACATAAGCACATGCAGGAATACTCCTACAATCCAAATATATAACAGGTTTGCAAGTGAAGCATTCGTCTCATTATTGCTCTAGACTGAAATGAAATCATACAGAAAAAATATTGTCATTCTTTATTCAAAGTAGAATTTATCAGAAAAGAGGTACCAATAAAGTATTCTTATCATATTTCCTGACATTAGAAAGTTCTTTAATCAGTTTTGCCAGAGAGCTACTAGATCATTACAATTGCGTAAGTCCACAATACTACAGACTACATAGAAGTAACTACCATATGCCTGAATTTCTCCCTCGGATGAGGGGCAAACACTCATGCACAGATAAGCAAAAATGGGACAAACACCTGCAGTTAGACAGTCAATAGCTAGGAACTGTTCCTTAAGGAACAAGCTGTAAGGAAACCACCAAATCTATCTGCCTGGTAATTAGCATGGTGAATATTAGGGAAAATCTGTTTCTTTTTCATCTACTTTTAAAATTAAAGCTTCTTTACCACTTCAAGCATAACACTGATTCAGGGTACAAACCTGTAAACACTTACAGCCAAAGCAACAGCTTTTAAGCAACGTGGGGAACAGTTCTGCTTAATTCAGAGTTGCAACATAGCACTACAATGCTTTTACTCTCCTCAAGAGAAGAAAATTAAGTAGTGTTTAATTAAGTAGCACTACTTAAGTAGCACACCTTATTGCTTTCCCTTGAAATGATGTGCTGTGAATATACTTGATATTATTGACTGGAGAAGCTAACAGAAATAGTGCTGTAAAGTATCCAGGATTTGCTGCACTACAATCCTCTTGAGTATTATTTTAGTAAAAAACAACATTTTCATGTATTGCTTAAAAGTCTTTTTGTTAAACCTACTTACCTTTCTCCAGAAAGCTTTGGCTATCACTTCCATCACTCTCTATCAAATGATCCTCTAGCATCATACTATCAATAGAGATGGTATCCAGAGAGACTTGTGATGGACTTCTCTTCATATTCTTGTAAGAAACGGAGAATGCAGGGAGGTTGGACAGGCAGCGTTCCTTAGGCTTTGCACTTTTTAAATATAAAGATATTAGGAAATTGTTATTTTAAATTAAAGGAATTACATGGAAGTTACTTTAAAAAATTGCTCTAAAGGGAAGATATAAAAGAAAAAATCTGATTATTCAATAATCCTTTGGCAGGAAAAAGAGATAAGCATAGAAACAACATGCATTCCTGTAGATATTTGTGTCAATATTTTTCTCAATACATATCTCATAACATTTAAACTGAAAGTAAATTGTTTAAATCAATTAACTGACAGTTCATTTTAGCTTTCATTGAATGCTGGATATTGCATATCTTGTATCTTTATATACTTTTAAAATTTTCATCTACTAGATGTTCACTTCTGTTGACCATTACTAAAAGTATGTGGCCAACAAGATCGATAAATATTTTCAAATAGTAGGAAAATTGATTTAGTATTAAATTTTCTATACCTTGATGAAGACTGGGATGCAGACATTCTAACTGAAGTCACTTTCTCTTTGTTGATTTCAAGCTCTTCAGATTCTAGGGCAGTTTCTGTTTCCAAGTTAGTGACTTGGTTAAGACAGCCTTCAGTTGTGCCTTCCTGTTCGTTTAACTTATTTGAGAATATGTTTTTGTCATCCTCTTTATCAATGAAAAATTCAGTAGAATCTTCTCTCTCATTTAAAACAGACACTGAATCCCTAGGATGCAAGCTACTTTTCTCGCTTAGAGGTCCACAGACCTCCTCTGAATCACTTCTACTAAAAAGTCCACTGCTTCCTCCTTCACTCGTATCTCCCAAACCTTTATCTGATGCATCATCTGAAAATGACGCTCCTTTCTGAAAATCTGTATTACTGTCTGATTTAAACAAAAGAGGATCTATTAAAATTCCTTTATTAACTTCAGCATTCAGAGGCTTGCAGTCATTTACATAATCAAAATTAGTAATACCAGCTTGCGCTATCTTATTGCCAACTAATTTACTCTCTGAAGTAAGAGCTTTCCCATTTCCCAAAGGGGAGAGTTCTGATGCCATGGGACTTCCTTCTACAACTGGAGACTTACAAGGGTTTCCCTGAGTCACTGGATGGAGTAGTAAGGCTAGTTCTGCACTTTTCAGTAGAATCCCAATGCAGACATCTGTTTGCTTTGCAGGTTTTCCTGTCACTGCTTCTACATCATTCCTTAAGTTTTCCAGGAGCAATACAAGAGATTCATGGAGAAACAGCAAAAAAAGATACTGGTAATGATTGATCTGCACGCTTACATGTTTTTGAACATGGACAAGAACATGTACATCTGCATCAGAAGAAGAGCTTTCAGAAAGCACACCTGAAGTGTCTGACATTTGAATGCCATTGGTCAAGGGTTCTGTCTCACTGCTGTAATATTCCTTTAGAAGTTTTTTACGTTGCAGTCTATTAGCAAGATCACTAGATTCACTTTTCGGAATGTTCAAAGCTGTCTGATTATGTGATAAAAGCTCTTTTTGTGATTTTGCAAATCTTACTGGCTGGCAAATCCAAAGTGAAAGTGGGAATGAGTCCACAAAGCTTATTGGTCGGCCTTTCCCACTTTTCGTTCCTTCATAATCTATCCAAAACTGGGAAAAATGCAAGGCCCAAACATCAGTAGCTGCAGATGTCTTTAATGCATATTTATTCAATTTTGGGATGATATAACCTTTATAAACATCATGCATTTTAGTATCTTGTTCATGAGCATGTCTCTGGAAGATTGGATGCAAAAGATTAAAATTCTTCTGGGACTTCGGAAAAGTGGTGAAAGTTCTACTGAAAAATTCACAGTCTTTGAAGTTCTGAAACAAAGCTTCTAAATCAGAGTGTCTGCAGTTTGGCGAGTATCTTGTATTCGTAGCAATCATCTCTGAACTTTGAATGGAAAGTGCACGAGGTTGATCTTTATGAATTTCAGGTTTGTTTTCAGATGGGATGATGAACTGCAAGAGAGAAATATATTTTGTCTAGTTAGAAGTATGTAGATTAAGAAGGTATACAATTAAAGAAACAAATTAATAGCCATGACAGCTGAAATAAAGGAATATAATTATAATTTTATGAGAACTCAAGTGTACTAACACAGAACAGGGATAAGTCGGGCTCACAAATTATCATTTGTTTCCTCTCATTTTTAAGAAGGATGCTGTGGCATCTAAAACTAATGTTTGTACAAAAATATAAGGGTCTCAGGCTTTTCTTATCTGAAGGATTTAGATTTAGGTCAGCTATATTAGGCTGAAGTGTCTCATTTCTTCAACTCAGGAACAGCTTGGCAGAAAGTTTCTTCAAGTGTTCCAAGTATTTACAACTTTGAACTCCAAATTATAATTCTCTGTTTTATAATCTGATTTATGAAATAGGGTTTTTCACTACACTGAGTACTACAGTATTTTATTTCTGTGTTAAGATACAAGGAAACAATTAAATATGCTAACACAGCTAATATTCTTAACATTGCAGAATACAGAATAGGTATTTTGTGACCATTATCTGATAATCATAATAAATTCTTTTCATCTTAAAAATAAAAATATACTCTGACTCCTAAAAACCAACAAAATAGTTCAGTGTACTGGATTTAATTTAACTTGCATATCTTTAGTGCAAGTTTCGAAGGAAATATATATTTTATGCCAAATCCTGTACCTGATGTTGTTAACATGGACCTTGGCCACACTAGTTTTGCTAGTATCAGTAACACTACCTTCTGTCACAACATCTCCATGCTGAATCTAGAAAGATCGGAGTAAAAATGTCATGCTAAAGACACTTAAAAGATGGGAGTGATGAAGCTTCTTCATGTAAATAAAAGGACTCAGAACAAAATAACCAAATATGTAACTACATATTAATTAACTATTATGATATGTAAACACCAAACACACCAATAATAAAAGATTCATAATTTGCTAGAATAAAAATAATGCAGTTAATACAGGGATTAAATAATTAATACGAATCAAGGTTTGAGGGATTTAAGAACACTTTTATTTTTACCTTCTCTTAGTTTACTGGGATATTCACGTACAATAATTGAGTATTAGATCAGTCTGTATTTGTAGTTGCCTGGTTGTTAGCTCTCAATAATTGTTTTAATTGAATACAAACCATGTCCTTTTAAAGTTCCATTAAATATGCACCAAGAGCCTTAGGAAGCTAATAATCTCTCCATACACTGACTTTTTAGAACCCTTGAAACCTCTCCTGTGGGCACCATAGAAAAGACTAATTATTTTTGTTCACCTCTGAACCTTGGAAACCAATGCCCAATGCAAACTAGGGGGGGGGGAAGGGGGATGGGGGGATTGTCTGCTCGATAATCCTTCTCTGAAGACGATGACAATAAGAGAAGCAAAAATCTGATGTTCAGCTGCATTAACAAGCACCACTCCTCTGGAATAAACATATAGAGAACTTGTGCACCTGAACTACAGCCAAGGGCCAGCGTGAAACAGAAAACGGTGAGAATGGGTTTTGAAGAAGGAAATAAACCTTCAGATGAACTGCTTTCTTTACTCCAGGCATTCACTACCAAGATGAAAGAGTTTTGATATACTACAACCAGAGGAACAAGGGAGGGCCCTTGCATTAATATAGAGCACAAATATGAATTTTTTTCTAGTTATTTTTACTTCAGTGCTCAATTTTTTTTGTTCTGGTACATCAACTTCATTGAACACAGTGAAATAATTTGTTAATACTCTCATTCTGGTCTTCAATAAAAAACACAAATACCCCTAGGACGCAGATGAAGTAGTATGGGAGACAGATGTCTGTCTTCATCATATTCTGCATAGTTTTCCAGAGCAGCATTGCTTATTGCGTGGGTTGTTTGTTCATTTATTTGTCCATTTATTCCTTAAGCTGCTTTGCTAACAGCTTTTCAGAATAAGAGAAAAAGTATTTTCTTCCAAGGAAGCACAAAACCCCTCCTCAATGACAGCATACCTTTAACATTAGTCCATCAACTCTAACATCAACATGTTCATCTGATTTTGAATTGTCATTTAACTTGTACATGGCCATGAACTGAATAAGACTCTGTTTCAAATCCAACACAAACTGATTTAGCCAAAGAATACTTCTCTCATCCAGGGTGAACTGTAAAGCATTCAGCTGGCCATACAAATTTGGACATGGAACTAAAAGAGAAAACAAAACAAAATCATGAGAATAAGTAAAATGTTTAGGGGTTGGTTGTTTTTGTGTTTTGTTTGTTTGTTTTTAAAAAATGAGTGCAGCCTTACATTTTCACCAGTATTTTACATCAGAGAACAAAGGGAAACCCACTCCTTTAGTCCCAGGGAAGAATAAATTGCTAGGGGATACCTAAAGTGATGCTTCTTTCTCTCACTCCAAGAAAGTAACTGAATTTTTGAATGTAAAAGCTAATATTAGAATAGAATGAAGTCTGAGGAGAGGGGGAGAATGTCCTCATTACAGAGGAAGGGCAGGACCAAGGAGATTTGCTGTCCTCAAGTCCCATGCCCAAGAAATCCACTGACATTTCTGCATATAAAACAGGGCCAGCCCCATAACACATTAATAAAAATAACTCCAGCAGGTCTTCGTTGCATCTTAGATTCTACTGCAACACTTTGAGTTCTTTTATGTAGCCATTGAGTTCTTTTATATAGCCAGACAGTGGAACTGCAGAAACAATACATGTATGTTGGTGAATGAATAATTTAAGTGTCAGTAAAAATGCTGTGAGTGTTTTCAGGCTTAAAAACCATGTTTATAAAAACCAGTATTTATAGGAGTTTGCCAGGAGCAAGCACTGTGGAAATGGAGCAGTGTGTGTTCTTTCCATTTTAGAAAGCCATTACCTATTTCCAGTTGTCAACCTGGAATCAGTATTAAGCTTCATAAAAGTGAAAGCAACACACAAAATTTATGGTTCGGTACAAAAAAAGAAAAGTCTTACTAGGAAAGTCCTTTCCATCAGGGTAGTAATATTCAGTGAATTCAAAATGAATAGCTGGCATTTCTGGTGGAAGATAAAGTGACTTTTTATTGCAAGAGATCAGAGCTTTAGGGGAAGAACGACACTGGTCCGCTGTTGAAACCTGTAAAAGATAAAAGATTAATTTCATTAATACATTACATTTTTACGAATCATTAAGCATTTGTAGTTGCAAGGTATTGCCCCAGTAGGGTAACATTCCACTGCTCTTAGATGTAGATCCCCAACTACACAAAGTGCTGACAATGAGAAACACCTAGTTGCCTTGTGGTAGAAGCAATCCGCACAGAACAGTTTCACAAGAAAACTATATAGTATTAACGGTACCAGATGCCCTTCCTTCATGCGAGGCAGGAGGCAGCAGGTCACTTTCAAAGGCGTTCAGTAGAAGCCTAGAATGATCTGATATCTTTATTGCAAACACTACAGCTCCTATATAAGCAATTATGCTAGGACATGGTATATTTGCATACCGTCTGTCCAAAAGGATCCCATATCTAGATGATAAGGGGTAGATAAGCTAGATAAGTTTGTAACACAAGTGTTAGGAAGTCCTTGTACTGTCATAAGGACAGATTCCAGTACATGGGCCAACTCTCGACTGTATACCACTAAGCAAGGTGTTCAGCATGCACCTGGCAGAGATACGTATGCTTGGCTATGCCCGCAGGTCTACTTCACAGGAGAATCAAGACGCTATGGAACAGTAATCCTCCATTTCTGTTTTCTTCCAATGTAAATTATGAAACAAGAAAGAGATCACCTTTTGATATATATTTGACCTTAAATTTCTTGGAATGCACCCTAGTTTAAAAAGTATGTTGTCAAAACAAATCTCTCTCATCCAACACTTAGTAGGCCAGCCTGCTAGTTTGAAATTAGCCAACTTACTAATATTCAATATATGATGATGTCTACTTGTATTAGTTTCACTGGAAATAATGAATATATAACCTTTATAAGCCTGCTTCACTCTGTGTAGCTGTTTTCAAGCTGCAAACATCTCTGTATTAACACACAAAAACTCGAGTACTAACAGATCTATTTAGAAAAATAGCTTTTTGTAAATTGTATAGAAATAATGACAAAAAAAATTGGAAATGTATTTGTGTAGGGAGGAGGAGGAGACAAGCATCTGAAGAGTAGAAGGCAAATGAAAACACTGACAGTACAAAATGATATTATAAAACCACTTCAAACCCAGATGAATGCTCCTGGCAGCAAGCTGCAACCTCCCACTCTACCAGAAGTGACGTGGCAAAAAAGCATTGAAAATTGGAACAAGAGCAAGTAGAAGTCACAATGACTAAGGGCACACACTAAGCATTTTTGTTAGAACCTGAAATTTAGAATAGATCCTCCCATATCACTACCATTCTGCCTTAGAGATATACTCCTTCGCTATTCCAGTTGCCTCCTGTCTGCACCAAAGAGTGAATCTAGACCACAACCAGCAACTAAAACTACTCACTCAAACAAGTGGGGGTGGGGAGAAAAAAAAAAGGAAAAAAAAAAAGAACGGTTAAAGTGTCTACTCAAAATATCACTGGGGGAGGGAGGGGCTGGAGAAAAAAAAATTTAAAACTCTTAATTTAATATTTAAAAAAAAAATCCATGTACTTTGAAAAAGATAACAATAAGAAAAGCATGAAATACAAAACCACACATTAAAATATTGGATACCTAACATAGCACAATGAAAAGATGAAATTCCAAATGTCAGGATTTGGGGAACAGTAGAACTTGAATCCAAAATATAATTGTGATAGAGTATCATCTAATATAAAGTTGATAAAAAAATATCCACCAATTTTAACAAAGCAGAAGCAGGCCCATAAAGGTCTAATCCAATAATTAATGGAAAGACTTGTGTTAATTTCAATGGGCTTCGGAATCGTCCCTTAAAAACCATAGTTACGTAACAGTCAAGGGCGAAGTAGCCCCAGTTTTACTAACTTGAAGAAATGTACCTGATATATATTGAAATCTGCAAGTCTAACCACAATAGGACTAGACATCAGTTTGCCCTTTGGTTGTTGGGAAGATACAGAGGAAGCCCTAGATGTTCCTTTCGGTATCTGTTCCTTGCCTGTAGGAAAGAATAGTGACGGAATCATTGAAAAGAACAGTCTTTTTTAGAATAGTTTTAACATTTCATGGAATTATAGCATTAGTGATGCAAACAAAATACCTGTTTGTAGGTTCTGAGGAGATACAGCAGGTGGTGATTTGGGAGGAGAATCTATGACCTGGTCCTTCACAGCCTGCTTAAGCAATTCAACATTGCTTTTGAATTCATTTAATAATTCTTTAGCCCATCCACTTCTGGTTTTAGTGGCATCACTATAATGCATCCAGTGGTTGCAGCTGTCTCCTGCAAGTAAGAGAGATGGGGGAAATATTAACTCATTTGAAAGTTTACTTCCAACTGGATAACAAGTTTCTACTATTTCACAATTCTTCTTCAAAATATAATCTCATTGCATGCTGTAACTATAGAACAACAGAAGTTATAACAGACATTAAAACAGAAGTTGTATATTACATAAAAACAAGTCTCACTGCTTCACAAAATCACTCAGAAAGCAATATAATATTGACACCTGCCTTTTAACACCACTAACTAATGCTCAAAACATCACTGAATATTTCCAGTTCAGAGAAATTTGATGACACATCAATGTCATATGTGAGAGCATGCAAAAAAATGTTTCATTGGGGGGGTGGGGGGGAAGTGAGAGCAAGTAACAGAACAATGTTCTCATGCTCACTTTTTCCAAGCTTATCTTTCCTGCCAGAACTGTGTCCTAAGAAGTTCCTGGTCCCTTTCCAGAAATGTACTCTTTTTGTCTTGGCTCTCTAGCACCTTTATGGCACACAAACAAGAAGGTAAGTTCAATCAGTGCTGCAGCACACACAACCTTAAAAATCAAGCCCAGTGGAAATTCTTTTATTCCTAACATGTTTCTGTTAGTCAAGCATTTAAACCTCTGAAGGAAATTGAGATATCTGCAAACAGTCCCTGTAAAGACAGTCTACTAACCTGTTCTATAATAAGGATGCAATACAAATAACTTCTGGCAAGTAGTACATCACTTTAAATACCAGCATGTGAACACTTAGTTTATTTGGGACTTAATGAAGTTTTGGATACTTACACTGGGGTTGAGTAGGTATGGTTGCTATTAAAACAGGAAAACGCTTTGGGAAAAAAATTGTGATTTCAAGTCTAAATGCAAAGATTTCAACATAGAAGAAACTTTAAGGGAGGGGCCTATCACAAGAGATGACAATTTTCCCCACCCTCCTGCCTCACAGCCTTTTGATGATTATTCCCGTTTTTCTAGCTAAGGAAGAAGGGAAAGGAATAGGGAAGAAAACAGAAAGAGAGCAAGAGGGCAAAGATACATTAAATTCAAGTCCATGAAGCTGGGATTCTCCAAAACACGGCTGAAGTGGGGTCACCCCAAGCTTAGCACAAACTCTGAAGTACCTACAGGACAGCAGCATTATATAGAAGGCTCTCATACCCCTTCTGGGAAGTCAGTATGGGCAGGTGCGTCACTGAAGTGCTTGCACACTAACACATGCAGCATGAGGAACATGCGGGAGCAGGAGGAATTAGAGATCTGCATGCAGTTGCAGGGCTACGATCTCACTGGGATCACAGAGACACAGTGAGATAGCACACACAGCTGAAATGCTGCAAAGGATTGGCACAGGCTCTTTGGGAAGCACAGGCCAAGAAGGCAAGGAGGGTGAGTTGCCCCTTCAGGGAGATCAGTGGGAACACAGGGAGCTCTGCCTTGGGATGGATGATCAGCCGGCTGAGCGCTTACAGGTCGGGATTAGAGGGCAGACCAACATGGATGATGTTGCAGTGGATGTCTGCTACAGACCATCTGATTAGGAAGATGATGAGGCCTTCTTCAGGCAACTGGAAGAAGTATCATGTTTACAGACCCTTGTCCTCATTAGGAACTTTAGCCACCCCAGTATCTACTGGAGGGACAACACAGCAAGACACAAAGCAATCCATGCAGTTTCTGAAAGTGCATCTATGACCACCTCCTAACACAGGTAATCAAGGAGCCAAAGAGAGCACATGCTCTGCTGGACCCGATTCTTACAAAAAAGGAAGAACTGATCAGAGATGTGAAGGTCAGGGGCAGCCTTGGCTGCAGTGACCATGATATGGTGGAGTTCAGTATTCTGAGGTGAAGGAACAAGGCACAAAGCTGAATAACAACCCACGACTTCAGGAGAGCAGCCTCTGGCCTGCTTGAAAGAATCTTGTGGGATATAACCCTGGCCAGAAGAGGGGTCCAGGAGAGCTGGCTGATGTTCAAGAATCACCTCCAAGCCAAAGAACAGTCCACCCTGAAAAGCAGGAAAATCTAGCAAACATGGAAGGAGGCCTGTGTGGATGAACCAGGAGCTCCTGACTCAATTCAAAGATAAAAAGGAAGAGTACAAGATGTGGAAACAGCACCAGGTTACCCAAAAAGAATATGGGGGATGGTGTTAGGAATGCAAAGCCTATCTGGAGCTGAATCTAATGAGGAACATTAAGGACAAGAAGAAAGTCTTCTACAGGTGTGTCACCAGCAAAAGGAAGAGTAGGGAAAGCTTGAGCTTACTGCTGAATGGGACAGGGGACCTGGCGACAAACAACATGGAGAAGGCTGAGGTACTCAATGCCTTCTTTGCCTCAGTCTTCACTGGTAACACTTGCCTTCAGAATTCCCAAGTCCTTGAGACCTTTGGGAAAGCCTGGAGCAAAGAAACGTTCCCCTCAGCAGAGGAGCATTAACTTAGGAACATTTAAACAGATCAGACATGCACCAGTACATGGGATCCTGATGAGATGCAACCAAACGCTGAGAGAGCTGACCAATGTCATGGGGAGGCCACTCTGAATTATCTTTGAAAGGTTATCATTGAATAGCGATCAGGAAAGGTTCCTGAGGACTGGAAGAAAGCGAATGTCATTCCTATCTTCAAGAAGGAGGATGAAAAGAGGCCGGTCAGCCTCACCTCAAAGAAGGTAATGGAGGAAGGTAACAGAGGGCAACAGAGCAAATAATCCTGGAAACCATTTCAAAATACATTAAGGACAGGAGGGTGATTTGGAGTACACATGCATGGATTTATGATGAAGAAATCATGCCTAGTGAACTTTACAGCCTTCTAGTAAGAGATGACTGGCTTGATGGATGAGGGGAGAGCAGTGGATGTTGTTTACCTCAACTTTACCAAGGCTTTCAACACTGCCTGTACCATGCTCAGTGACAAAATGATGAACTACTGACTAGCTAAGTACACAGTGAGGTGGACTGGAAACTGGCTAAACTGTTAGTCTTCAAGGGTTGGGATCAGCAGCATGAAGTCCAGCTGGAGACAGTAATCTGTGGTATACCCCCAGGGCCAATATATCTTCATTAATAACCTGGATGATGGGACAGAGTGCACCCTCAACAGCTTTGCGGATGGTACAAAACTGGAAGGAGCGGTTGATACAGCAGGTGGTTGTGCTACCATTCAGAGGGATCTCAAAAGGCTAGAAAAGTGACCCAACAGTAATCTCATGAACTTCAAAGGGAAATCCAAGTCCAGCATCTGGAGTACAGGCTAGAGGCTGACCAGCTGGGAAGCAGCTTTGCAGGAAAAAAACAAAACCTGAGACAGTAAGTTCAATATGAACCAGCAATGTGTCCTTGATGCAAAGGAAGTCAGCAGCACCTTGGGCTGCTTAGGAAAAGCACTGCCAGCAGGTCAAGGGAAGTGGATCCATGCCCTTTGCTCAACATTGGTGAGCCTACATCTGGAGTGCTGGGTCCAGTTCTGGGCTCCCCAGTATGAGGTGGCCATGGACTTACTGGAGTGAGTCTAGCAAATGGTCACAAAGATACTTAAAGGACTGGAACACCTTTCAAGGAAAGGCTGAGATAGCTGGGATCATTTAGTGTGGAGAAGAGAAGGTTCAGAGGGATCTTACCAATATGTATAAATGACTGACGGGGGCAGTAAAGATGAGGGAGACAGATTCTTCTCAGTGGTGCTCAGTGACAGGACAAGAGGCAGTAAGCACAGAGTGAAATATAAGAAATACCACTTAAACATTTAAAAAAAAAAAAGTGCTTTTCTACTGTGAAGATGGTTAAACACTGAACTAGGTTGCCCAGAGAGGCTGTGGAGTCTCCACCCTTGGAGCTATTCAAAACCTAACTGGACACAATCCTGGAAAGCTATCTTAAATTGACACCACTTTAATCAGAAGGGCTGGACTAGACAATCTCCAGAGGTGCCTTCCATCCTCAACTATTCTACAATTCTATATATGGAGATGCCATTGCCACATTCATCTGTGAAAAGTGAAGAGCAGGCCAGATTGTAACAAGAAAACAATATTTTAGTGGAGCTGGCACTGATGTTGCTACCATCTGAATTTATTGCTGGTTGCCCAGGAAGAAAATGCTTTCCAATTTCTCATATTGCCTCAATATCTCAGCTTGATCAAGAATTTCCTGTGCTGCAAAATGTCCTGCATGATGGCAAAGCAGCAGCTTTCTCTGATCATCATTCAGCAACACATCAGCTGCACAGATAATGGATCTGGATAAAAGCTTCTGTGAGAGCTGGTCTGGGAGGACTAGTAAAGCGATGGATTGCCGTACAGACAGGTTTACGACATCCGATAAGTCTGGCTTATATTAGGGTTATCACAGTCAATGGACACACAACCTGCTTAATTTTTTTAAGTACTATGAAACGCTATTGTTGGAAGGCTTGATTTTCAATGGGTTAGAACTTCACCCTACCGAAATTATGTCTCAGACTCCCTTTAGAGTCTTTCTGGGTGGAGTCTGTTACAAAACCAAACACCACCACCCCCCAGGAACCCAATCTGCAAAATAATTAATTGTTGAGGGCTTTTTCCTGAAGGATTAATTGCAATTTCCAATCGCAATTTCCACTATATCAAAAGAGCTATTTCTAAATATTCCATAGGCCAGAGAGGGACAAAACCAGAAGACAGTCTGGTAACAGTCACAGAACTATATAGCTGTTTCCTCCTTGCCCACTGTTATAGAGCACTAATACGGTGTTGTCCTTCAGTATGCATTATTGCAGAGCCTTGGCTTCAGGGTGGGAATGCTCTGCATGTCAGGTGATAGCCTGATACAGCGGTATATAGAGGCATGATACCTACATGGCTAGAGAACTCCCCTTCAAACTTCCAAGATTAATATGCACTCCATTTGCTTTGAGTAAAGGGATGCTCCCCTCTGTGACAATAGCTTGCCCATAGAATTGACACACTCTTCTAAAACAGTGAGAAGATGACAACCTCTTAAAGTGGGGGAAAAGAAAAAAAAAAAAAAAAACCACAAACTTTCTGGCATGTTCCCTCCCCCTCCATATATACACCCTATTGGATCAAACACCACCACCTCTGGCAGTTTTTTTGTAATAGCTTATTAGTGAGACCTGGATTTCTTTTACTTAAACATACTTGTACAGAACACTATTTAAGACTGCAGGAGAACACTACCTTTAGAGGCACCACCTTCGCTCTGCAGATGATCTTTTCCATCTCTGGTTTCATGTAGTGGGAGTTATGTCCCATGTAGCCATTACCTAAAAGCATTCTCAGTGAGCTTCTAACATGCCCATCCAAGAGCCTACAGTGCATGGTTCAATCTGGCTAAGAATCCTTCCAAAAGAAACAATCTACTTATTTCCCTGGTTCTCTATATTTTCTCTGAGGAGAGCTCACAGATATCATAGATAGATCCACAGACCCTCACTTTGGCATAGTAGGAATCAGAAGTGACAGTAAATGAAAAACATAGCCGGGTCACAAGACAGGCGTGTGTTAAACCTCTGTAACCTAAGGTCCCACTTTTATAGGACAGGAAACCAATATCACAAATTTCAAACCATATTAGGCCAATCTATAGCAAAGAAAGAATACTGTTTTTCTTAAGCATATTCTGTTCTGTGTATGTTTATCTGACCTATGCTAAATTACATCTTCTAAGGGGAAAAAACTATACTTACTACTTATGAATGAAATAGATTTACATTACAGGATTCCATCTGCAACCACGAGTGACAAGAAGGACATGAGGCAAGCTACGGCTAATTCACATCTTTAACATATGTGGATAATCACTCCAAAATGACTGGTCTGTGTTAGTAAAAAGCAAAACAAAGCACACACCCCCACCACCAACTAAAAGCCCCTCCACTGTACTGGATTGCCTTTGATCTCAAATTCAACAGCAAAATTATTTTAGCTCTTCTAAATTTTTTAGATTTCTGAAAAACATGTTTACTAGAAATGATTTGTAAGAAACACTTCTTTGGAAATTGCTAACATCTGCTTATTAACAATTCCTTAATAAAAGGCTATACAATTGAACCTCTACACACTGGGATTCTTGTTTAGCAAAATAAAAAACAAAACATTGCTTGGAAATGGATGTAAAATGATCGACGTCTATATGGAAAACAATCTAGCAGATTGACTCTTGCAAATATCCAATTAGTGAGTTATCAATCTGCCATACTGCCTTCCTCTGTCAACACACAATTCTTTTCATGTCAGAAATGCATAAACACCATTTTGTTGACCAAACAGAATGGTGAAAAGCAGAAGTATTTGGCCTAAAATAGCTCATTCACAGAAATTAAATTGGTTCCCAGGTTGTTGCTTTTGTTGTTTGTTTTTGCATATAGAAGGAAACAAAAAGGTGTGTATTTCAAATGCTTAGAACATTACTATCCAAGCTGTATACATATACACACACGCAAACAAATTTTTTAGTATTCAAGCAAGATGGTGACATTCACAGGTAATTCACAAAACACTCACTCTCATACCTGCTTTGTGAAATGGATAATAGTCCACTGTTAAATAGCTGAAGGAAAGCTGCATGGCCCCTCCTGTAACACGTCTATTCAAGTCTGTGAAATAAAACAATGCTCAGCTCTGCAGACATTGTATTTAGCGTTAGTTCTCAGGTTGCTACATTCCTTTAAACACCTAATAGCTACTTCTTCCTCCCCTTTACTGGCTCTCCTTACAACCTCATTATCTTCCCTCAAAATTTTCAGTCAGGTAGTCTTCACTGGTTTTTAAAGATCAGCTTGTAGAACTCAGTGTTCTGTACTCAGTCACTACTAACAAATTGCATATTGTTTTAAATGCTATTAAAAAGTAAAGACAATTCTTTGAACACATAATTACTGCAGTTTTTCTGAAACAAAACTTTTCACACTGAATATATGATTATGATCAGTCATTCAAAGTCAACATTTACTTTCACGAATATTGTAAATATAATTTGTTTTATTTTATTTGACAAATATTATCGCAGTGAAGAAGTCTTCTGAGAGTCCTTTGTTCTGATTTTTCCACTGCCAAATTTAAACTTCATGGACAAAAATAAAGAGATCTCACAAAGAATGATAAATCCCAACTGCAGTTGAAACACAGCATGTAAGGAAATATATCTCTAGCCAGTGAACCTTATACTCTGCAAGTGTGTTTTTCCTAATCAAGGAAACACATTCACTAAAACCTAATTTTTTCAAACTCTTTTCTTCAGCAGACCTTGTATGCCTCTATAAATTTTTCAGTGACTAGCCAGCTCCTTGGATATACACTGATAGGGTATTTTCTTCTGATCATCTTTAAAAGGCATGAAAGAAGTGTCATTTGTCGTCTTTTTTTCTGATTCTAAATATGGCTATATGCAGTAGCCTTTCATTTAAAAAAAAAAAAAGTACAAGTATTACACACAAAATTATAAGGCCACAGAACACTTGTTCCATTCTTTCTATGTGCTGCAGAGCATACCAAATTCTAAATTAGTAACACAAAGAGGACTGCTCTTTTATTAGTCTGTATTTTATAAGAGTATTACAGAAGCAGATTGGATAGTGACCCTTTCATGCCACAGTAATGTTGCCACTGCATTCTTCATAACTCAGTTAACTTATAATATAAAAGAAAAAAAGGGCAATAACAATCAGACTGGACAGAATCAGTTTCTAGAAGACAGGAAAAGCACCGAAGCCACTAGCATTCTTAGCAGTTTTTATTGCATTTATTCTAAAAGAATTACATTTAATAATGAAGTGTTGTCCTGATAGAGCCATCTAGCTAATTTTAAATGTATCTACAGACAGTGAAGACAATTCTGATATTCCTCTAAAACAAAGAAAGACTATTGATTAACATTATTGTATTCCTCAAAATGTCTTCTAAAGATAATGATGGTTCACAGGCATGTTACTTTTAAAAAAAAAAAGTTACCTTTTTCTTTAGAATGGATATCATCACATATATGTAGGTCCAAATGAGAAATTACTAAGTGATGAGAAGTTTCCTTAACATCAAAATCATTAAACAATTTTACTATTGCATCGTTTTGATCAGGTGCTGCTGTTGTCTGGTGCGCCTTCACCTGCTGAGAGCTGGGTGCAGGGGCAGAGCTCTGAAAAAATATTTAGTCATATTGATTTATAAAGTTTATCCTTCCTTTCAAGCATAACTATCCCCTTTTACTTACTCAAAACAGGCCTTTGAAATAAGGAAAAATCTGCACCATATGCATTCACCTTGGATCATTACTAAGATTTAAGTGTGCTGTTTTAGAATAAAGCTAAGTTGAGATAATGGCTAGGTGTCACAAAGAGGCAATGCCAGTGCATCCCCCATTCTCCTCTTCCCACACACTTCTTTACACCCCGTCACTTGCAGCGCTGGTATTTTTCTAACTTTCATTGCAACCTGTTCAGAAAACTATCAATTTTTTGTTAGGCTCATTTCTGCCAGTTTAGTTCCCCAAACTACATCACAACAGGGTCAAACGTGAACTGGTGCCAGTACCAGGGAATTGGTGAGATGCAAGTACAGGGAATTGAAGAATCAGGACCTCCCTGCTCAGTAACAGCTAACCATTGATTACTGTAGCTAAACCATCAAATCACATCGTAAGTCATCAGGACCACCACAAGAACTGAACTCTCCGTTACAGTACACTAGCTTTATTGTAAGAGATTCTATACAAATGACGTTACTCAATCACTCTTAGTAATAAATTATGTTTTATTTTTAAAGTACTATCTTTTATCAGTGTATTTGTGCTGCTTCTTCACAGACAAGAAGAGGTCCCTCCCCCCAACACCCACAAAGCCCAGCTAGCCTAGTCTGCTGTACGTGCTGAAAGAAGACCAAGATTTACATAAGACTATCTTACATGCAGCATCAATATCACATCTATGCCAGCAGAAATATGTTAGAAGTAGAATTATTTTTCACTATCTATTCCAACAAGAGAGCGGCATGAAGGAAAACTCTTACTAAAAGCTAATTTTCCAGTACCATGAAAGCAAAGTGGACAAGCATTTTAAATCATTATAGAAAAGCATATCTATCCACACATTAAGGTTACCTTAGCATGTCTTTTTTTTTTTTTTTTTTAAATTCATAACCAGAAAATATCTGGAGAGCAAATTTACTAAACAGTTAACCAACTGTTAAGTAAATACAGAAGTCTAAATACTCTGTACATGGATAAAGAAATACAACTTTTTTCTTTCCTGAAATTAAATCAATACACAAAATCTTGTAAAATAAAGTCTATTTTATACTACTGTGATTAATTCCCAATGTAATTTAAGATACAGCTGAATGAAAATGAGTAACTGAACAGTCTCTAAAATAAATTAACACAACTAACCACACTGTGTTGTATTTTAGAACTTCTGATAATGATACAGTGAGACAATCAATTATCATACCTGTGCTGTTTCAGAAGCCAAGCTTTTTCTCTGTTCTGTTGATTTCTCTATGGCTTCACTAAGAGATTTGGCATACTGCACCATGGCTTTCAACTGGGAATCAGTCAAAACCCATAACAGATCATCCAGAATCAGAACCAGTTTTGATGCCACTACATTACAATCCTTTAACTGTAGAATAAAAATGTAAACAAGTCAAATGGGTCCATTAAATACTTACATTTCTTATATTAAATAGAAGAGGGGGGAAAAAAAAAGTGGAACGCAATACCACCCTTCCCAAAAAGCAAATTTCTTCCATATAAATAAAAAAAATTTTTTATTTTAAATTGTATTCCTCTCAATTAAAAAGTACTTAAGATATAGTATATTTATGCTTCACTTTTCATTTGTTTGGCATGCATTGGATATTAAACAGATGTATTTCTCTAAATGTAAGTAATGTAAATATTGCCTGAAACTAGAGAGGTAAGACAACATGCATCATCATAAACAAAGCTCTGCAGATCAAATGATTTCATTAGTAGGACCTGTGCAAGGTCTTCACCTTCAAATTCTGCCTGCAATACTCCTTGTAAACTATACAGTCTTACCGATTATGTGTTATTAAAAATTTCATTCAGGGAATTCTACATTTTATATGGCCTAAATTAAAAACCTTTACTATGTGCACGTATGCATTAAGAGCATGAGTTAAAAATGAATTCATAAAATAATAAAAGATTTCAAACTTTTCAAGTTACCCTTCTTTTAAGCGTGACCCTAATTTTTGATTGGTTAGTAATCAGTCGAACTGGAGCACTCATGATTTCATGCTTAGAACTCTGGATTGCATCTGCTTCTATTCTGATCATCTGCCAGTTGATTTCTTTAAAAGTCAAAACCTTTAAAGAGAGAAAAAAAAGATAAAAACACCTTCATGCAATATGACAGCTTACGTGCGCCTAAGCATGTGCACATGTGTATGTATATATCTGTACATACACACACTCACATGTATCCTTCATGCAGAGCTGTATGAACAGAACAAATACAAGTCACTTGTTATTCCACTTACAGGTGTCAGGAAGTAAAGCCCTGATCCTTCTCTCTACCTCCAGAATGTCACAGAAGTGTTAAGCTAGTTCCAAGCAGGCAGAAGTAACAAGCAGCATTTAAAATATTCAGAAGAAAATAATGGTCACAATTACTGCGTACTAGGTTGCTTTTGGTAGAGGAAAAAAAGATTGTGTAGTTTAGTTTCAAAATACTAAATGCTAGTATATAGGAAAAGAGGGGGGAGGGAAGAAAAGCTACAGGATGGGAGAGGTTTTTGGAGTGCTTTACTTCAATTAAAAGAGAAAGTTAAACATTGAATACATTGTATGCCATATAGACCCCACAAGCTTTGAATCCATTACACAGATTTCCAGAAGCCACAGCAGGCAAATTTTAGAATAATGACACAAGAGCAGTAAGTACAGCTGGATATTGAAAATCAAATATCAGAAAATGAGTGATTGTCCAGCAGCAACAGCATGGAGAACATCAAATGAACAGGACATCAAGAGGAAAAAACGTTAATTCTAGTTTCCCCAAAACTCCTTCCTACATTACTCTCTGAAGAAAAAAAAAGATCAGACATAGGGAAAGTGGAAGAGGGAAGAGTTTGTTTGGTATGTGTCTTATTTTTCAGCTGTCATTCTCCCCCTGTCAATTTGAAACCGGTACAGCTTATGTCCTGCGAATATAAGCACAGACTTAAGTAAAACATACCTGATGTGTCTGGGAAGGAGGCACACACAATGAAGTGAACAAGATGGAAAGGCACAGTGCAAAGCAGCCTGAAAAATACTATTTGAAGAAAAGCAGAGTACCTACACTCCTCATCCAGGAGATGCAGCGTGAATGGAAGCTTCTAAAAAAATTCTAAGGAGATTCCTTACTACGGTAAGACTAGTACAGTGCTACAGTGCAAAGCTAAAAGCTTACTCCCCTAAAATGTAGTTTAGCACAAGTTATCTTTATAGTACAGTGTCAGTTTTGGTTTTTTCACCTTTTCATGCAATTTACTGCTAACAAATCATCCACTACAGTTTCTAGAAATTTGTGTTTCCAGAATTCATTGCACTAAAAGGAACACTCCCCAAGGAAACCTCTGTTGCATATGGGGTGACTATTCAGAATCAAATTCTTCCTAAAAAGCACAAAATCAAAAAATATGGCAATACAAAATTCCATCTAGTCAAACTTTAATTGTTCCTCTTTAGACTTCATTAACACATGAGCATTAGCATATAGATAAGTTGCAGGAAAGACAAACTGTCAGAAAAATAGTTTTCACTTGTTATTTTTGTGGTATTAACTAACATACTCTTGGGGTTTCTTTCCCTACATAAACAGCAACTACCAGACTCCTTAACTCTGAGTAAACTCTGTTTGTTCCAGAATAATCGTCTCTAAATGGGCAAACATGGGCAAAATTTGAAACACCTATTTATCCAAGGCCAGATGCATGCTAAAATAAGTCTCAATACAACATACAATATTTAGAATCAACCTTGCACTCAGTATGCATTTTAGTTTGATTACATGGGAGAAAGCAGAACAATGGCATACGTCAATCTAGGATTTCCATGTTAAGTTCTCCCAGGCAGTAGAAAAGAATGCACTTTACTGGTATTACTTTTTTGTATACATATAATTTAGTTATTCCAAGAAAAGTATTCAATTCTTGCATAGGAATTTTACTAGAATTCTGTTAAAACTGCTTAAAGAAAAAAAAAATTCTTATTAGGCAAACCCTCACAAGCAAATAAATAACCAGTTAAAGCTTTAAAAATAATAAAAATAATAATAAAAATTAGCACAACACGTTATCCTTCCACATTTAATATATCATTCTTCTTTCTTCAGTACTCTTCAAGTCTGGTCTAGTTTGCATTTTAAAATGGTAACAAGCTTGGAGAACGTAAAAGGGGAACAGCACATATGCTTGCCCTGGTTTTCATTCTCCCCTAAGCAACCCCTTTGGCCACTGCTAGAGACATGACATTTGATCTGACTCACATCCACCATTTTTACATCCTTGTGTTCCTAGAAGACAGCTGAAATTACTGAGCACAGAATGTCTCCATTCCCAGTAATGGCATGTTTCCTAGACCGTATAAGGTTGCAATTCAACTTCCTCCTCCTCTACCACAAAAACAAGGAAAAAAGTTAGCAAAGGTAGTATTTACCTCTCCACGTTGAGCTTCTTGTATTCTGGTAAATCTGAGGTCAGCATGTTCCCAGTTTGCATTTACACTATATATTCTCAGCTGGGAAAGTTCAAACGAAGCATTAAAGGCTTTTGCGCCAATCCTTATTATAATGGAGTTCACAGAAACCGAGATGCCTTCTACCACTTTTTCAGCAAAGCCATATTCACTAAAAAGTGAAATGCCAACATATTAAATACACACCTAATGAAAGGGCACAAAATTAAACAGCTGAAGTACAACATGAAACAAACCAGAAAATAAGTTCCTAATGTATTCTCCCATTATGAATTTTTGTTAAATATACTTGATCTAGTTTACAATAATTTCCACCCTATGATCCTAATCTCAAAACAGTCATTAAAGAACATATTTTGGACCAAGATCAATCTCCATGAAGCATAACAATTAATGCAATTTTCCCATGATAAATACTTGATACATACATAAATGTATATTAAAAAAAAGGATAACAGTCTACAGCATTACATAGAAATGTTACTCTTATTTATGTATACGTAAGCACTAATTCATGTCAAATGATTTGACAATTCCAATCTGGTTAGTATCTACCTCTATAAGCTAAGTTATTCCACCCATTAAAACTAGTATCTTTCATATATGCAAAACAGTATAAAGTATTTACTTTGTTTCATTCTATAAAAGAAAGGCATCCTAAATGGTGGTTACGTTTCTATACCAAATCAACATGCATTCCAGTATTAAAAAAGATAAAGCAGTTGCAATTAATTTTTTAATAAAAATCTTATGCGTTCTGAATGTTTTAGTTTAGTGAATGAAAAATTGTATTTTAAACATTCTTTTAAGATCTAAAATGTTTTGCCTTTGGGGTTTTTTTTCTGCTTGTTTTAAAAGTACAGTTTATGTGGTTTGTCATTCCTTTTCCTTTTTATAACTTTCATCCTACACAGAATCTCTATGGCAATGATTTTGAAGCCGTACCCTAGGAGATGTAGAGGCCCATGGACTACTTCTACATACTATGCAGAAGTTAAAATAAGAAAAGCAATTGTATCATCAAATTTGTTTCTCTGTATATAGGTCCCTGTGTCCACTGAAAAATGTTTTGGGTCCATAAAAAGGAAATGATTGGATGGTGGGGGGTGTGGAAATCACTGATGTAATGCTATATTGTCCCACCAAATTACTTGACTTTTGGGCTATACAGGGTGCATGAAATCTTTCAGTAAGATTTGACTGATACAATAAAGGAAATAGAACTTTAAAACATCACACTAACAAATAGCCCTTAATACTGTTTTTTAGACCAAACAAAGGAAAAATAAAAATTTTACAAAAACCTACCCCAACATTATATATCTATTCCAAATAGGTTGAAGGCAAGATATCTTTAATTTTCAAAAAACTTAATACTAAACTTGGTAAATTTTTGATGCACCCATATGAAACATGCCTAGGAAGCTCCATACATAGTTCAGATGTTCTTTCCAGTTCCATATCGCTATACATATGTAACTCCACCCACAAGTAATAAAACAAAATTTTGGAGAGATGGAAATGGCAAGCTGCAACCCTATATACTTCTGGAAATTTGCAGGGGATCTAACTGTTTTATACCAATTCAAAATGAGTCATTTAAACTTTTTTGGATCAATTACACTTAAGTATCATCACTGACCTCTGCCCAGATGCAGTTGCTATAGGAGAGGGTCCATTAGGGGCACGTGGTTCTTCACACGTGCTCATTTCCATTACAACTTTATCCAAGGACTTGAAAAACAAAACAAAACAAAAAATTGGAGACCTAAGAGGTAACAAAGTAAACAGATGACACATGAAGAACAAAAAACCAATTGAACCAAAAAAAATAATAATAATAATAAAGAAAAAAAATCACTTGAGAACTTTTTCCAAAATATGCATAAAACATTTCTTACCATGACAATTTTCCCGTAAGCTTTTGTAACGTACCAAAATTATCTTTTTAAAAATTTGTTCATTTACATTTTTAAATTTTGTGAATTTTAACAGACCTTCCCAGTCAAATATTAGATTACAGAATTCTTGATCCCTGAGTATTATTTATCTATCACACACATTTTCAAAAACTGGATTTCGAAAAGGGCATGATTTAATGTGTACTCATCTGGGTTTTTTTCTTATATGGTTGTTCTTTCAGTGACATACTTAACTCCCAAGTTTTCTAAATGGTTCAGTAAGTTCAGAAAATTTAATGGAAAATATTTGAAACTAGTCCACTAAAATTCATGATATTTTTGTGCTGCAAAATTGATGGAATTTTGTGCTGCATCTTTAAAACAAAATCTGAAAAAATATATACATATATAATATATACACATATGAGTGTGTATACACTGTGTGTGTGTATGAATCTTCAGTAGATCTAGTAAAACAAGTTTTCTAAAAAGATATATTCTAATATAATTTGCAACACATCAGATCATAGTAAAATTGTATGCTATTATTGTATTCTTTGTACTTGAGGTGGGACCCTTACAAAAGGAGCTGGGAATTAAGGGAATGAGACACCCCAATCCTCCTTTAAATGAAGTCTATATTTAAATAGCAGAACTATAACACACATTATAAATAATGCATACTAACAGGGGGGTGAACAGAATGGGAACAAACCAAATGCAAAACCTTATTCCCAGCAACTGAATAAATCCAAGAATCTCCTAACTTACATTACAATGTTTGTAACCTAAATTTATCATACAACCTAGGAAGGCTCTTAATTTAAGGCTTACAGTTCTGAAATCTTGTCCCATTGGAAGCTCATTCAAAACACAACAGCTAATATTACTTCCCTGTCTAGTTCTGGCTTTATACCACCCCTTCTGAATTCCTCCATTTACCCTCTCTTAGGCCAGAAAAACCCTACTAAAAAGCTTTGTCCTCAATTTTAGATTTTTCATGATTCAACCTGCCCTATCTCCTGGACTTTATTATCATATTGTGTTAATTGTGCCTGTCTTCATAATCCACTTGCTCCACAAACATTTTTCTGTGCTACTCTTATCCCTGAAATGCTCTGACTACTACCTAGAAATTAATAAACTCTCTACTCTGGATTTATTTATATTTCACTATATTTTGATGCTTAAAGGGAAGCGTTAGCTGTTACCAGTAAATTTGGGTTATTTTCTCAGCTGTCTCAAGGAATAACTTGCCTTGCAAAACCACAACAGAGGAAAAAACAACAAGAAAAAAAACAATCCCTTAGTTTGAGGATGGCGGGGGGAAGCCAAGATTTCTGCTGATATTCTAACTTTTCTGCATGTTTGACCACTCTTTTAAGGTTTCTAAAATTAAGACTTTTGGGACAATTTCCTTCACTACATGACTAGTGCAAAGAACAGTAGGGCAGTGATTTAAGGAGATTGCGTAATATAAATAGGAGTTAACAAAGAACACCTGGATATAGGTATCTGTCTATTCTTTTCTCACTGGCAGCTACTGTACTTTGATAGAGGAAAAACTGCTGCATAGCATCCCTGGGTCCCCAAAGCACTCCTCAAAATTATATTATCATATAAAAGCAGAAATCGATTATGAGCAAAGATAACTTAGTATTTGCCACTATGTTAACAGATGGATTTTCACAAAGGGCAACTCAGCTCAATGAAAGTACCTTTGGCTAGACTACTGGTTCTAGTTACCTCCTAAGCTATGCAAACAGAGGATGCTATTCCAATGTAATTGAATTCTCAGTAGCAAAAACATCCCCACCAAAATAGTGCAAGTTCAGTGATGTATTAAAGGGCTGAAGTTGGACATTTAGGCCATTGAATTCACCTTCCTTTAGAAGTCAAAAAGGCTGTTGTACAGTTTACGACTGAAGAGTGAACTTTTGTTATCAATTTAATGCACTTGTTCAAGGAAAACTTTATGTAAAAAAGGTGACCTTGAAAGTTATCTTAGCCTCAAAGATTGCTAATATAAGTTCAATAGGAGCAAAGCAAACAATCAGGCCTTGCTACCATAGGCCAAAGTATGTAATTCTTAAGAATAGCATGGCTTAAACTGATTTCCTAATTTGGCACTTGCATCTTACAGTCAAGAGGTTGAATCATGCCACCTCGGCATTACCACACTTTAAGCTCTGTGTGTCAGGAAGAAGTGGTATAGACATTAGTACATTACAACTGGGTCACCAGCAAATGCATCAAGTATTTAAAACAACATGTCTTTCCCAAGTCTGACTCCGAACTAAGGAATTACAAGCACATTCAGGAATTCACTGCAAGACTGGGAAGCATGACAGTTAAAGGGATATTCATTCCTAAGTAAACACAATTAAGAAAGTTTAGCTATCATCAAGCAAATCACTTCTGGTGTTACCACATTTCTCAGTATACTTAAAAATAAAGAACAAAATTAAACAAATGCAAGTATTAGCATTACTTCTAACTGTTGTTGAGTCCTATTTACACATTTTACATCCTATTTATACCCAGGCTGAATCCTAGGCTGTTACAGAAACCCTGTAAGTGTTATGTTATGTGTATCAAACCTGCTACAACTGAGATCATTGGGCAGAGTACAGATGTAGAATAGAAAAGCCCTTAGAAAAAATAGCTCCAAAAGAAAAGCAGGAACTTGTAAAAGGGTTAGTGGACAAATAAGTACCCTTCAGGTGAACCCAAATTAAGATGTAATGACTGAAGAACTTAACAAATTAGCTAACAGTCAAACATAGCGATGACACCCAAAGCCATAGATTAAGAAAACAAACCAACCAACAAAAACATTAAGGCATTTTGTCTTGATCTGCCACTACCCAGAGGACACTTAGTAAAGACCCGTTAATGTTTCAGTTATTTCTACTAGCCAAGTCAGAGAACTATATAAATATTTGATATAAATTCTGCTACACAGAAGATATTTAGCAGTTGATCTCAGAACTCACCAAAGAGATGGGATGTGTTTTCAATTTTGTCCATGGTATCTGCAAGGGAAAACATTATTCTAAAGCAAAGTAAACATTAAAAATACAGTAAAATAAAGCATTTGTTTATAATGTGTTTTACACATACAAATTACATTTGTAACTCCTGAACTCAGAATAATATTGCTTTCAAAATATCAAGCTTATCTGAAAATACTGTAAATTTATGCACACACATAAATTTATTTTAGGTGTTAAAAACAGAACTTCAAAACCTACTTATCACTGAGCAGAAAACAGACAAACAAAATAGAATCTGTCTCTTTAATAGAGAGTTGTCAAGCACCAGAAAAAGCAATGCTGTCTTCCACATTCTTTCCTTTAAAAGGAAAGAAAATCCACATTTGCTCTGTTGGCCTACAAGTAATTGGATGCCTGCAACAAAGCATAAAGTTCACTGCATTCAGAAAAATCAGGACAATCTCCCATTGGGGGGGGGCGGGGGGGGGGGGGGGGAGAGAAAAAAACAAAAGACTGAAGATGTGCCAAAGTTTGACCAGATCATAACTTCTGTCAAAAACAAGCCACAGCTTCATTTCTTACTCTAATATTAGTATAATCCAGGAGAGATGATATACATTGGTCCTTGTGGCTGCTAAGAATTGAAGCAAAAAAGCAACAACTACTAATTTTAGAGTGTTTACACATTTCCCACAGAGACCAGAATCCCTCGGAAAGATATTTTTGGAAATAGGAAAGGAACAAGAGTGAAAGCAAGAGGAAGAGAGGGGTAAAGAGAAGAAATAACACATAAAAAACCAGAATAATAAATAATTATTGTAGACTAATTACCGTGGGCAAATACAAGCTTTTATCTCTACTCCTATTTCAGAACATGCAGGAATAAATTCTACTCAGAAAGAAAAAAAAAATTAAAAGAATCATTGCTTATTTTCATCATTTCCATACATATTTCATGTCATTACATGAGAAACAAAAATCAGTAAGAAATTATTGCTGGTAACATCTTTGTTTTTCTCTAAAATTTTATCAAACACTCATCACAATTTTCTGTTAATACAAAGTTGCTTGAAAGTTTACAGAGACAGAAGGAAAAAAAAAAAAGAAATATTTGGCTAATTACCATTCCGGCACAATAAAATACTCACCCTAATGGATGCTTTATTGCAAAAGACCTTGTTTATAGCAAGCCATGTTGGAAGATCGAGCATGTTCTGAAGCACCTCTTGATCCAGCTCTAAATTGGTCAGCTGACCTTCCCCCTTTAATGTGCTCAGGTTGATCTTGTCAGGTGACAGATTTTTGGTGAACCTAAAAACAAACACGTACTTTAAGTAAATGCATATGAAGCAATCAGAGCTGTCCCACATATAGCTGATAATTTAACTTAAAGCAATGGTCTTGGGCTGAGGAAATCCTCTTAGATTCCTAGGTACAATTTCACCCTGAAAAGAAATGGTACCATGGAATTGCTTTGTCCCTCTAAATTTTTGCATCTCATTAACTCAATTTACAAATACATAAACAAAATTGAATATATTATGAGGTATCTTCTAATTTGTCCATCACCCAGAATAACAAATCCTTGATTCAAAGTATTTAACTATTTATTTTAAACTATGTAAAGTAGAAGTGAATCTATTTCACTCTTTAGTTTTTCAAAAGGAGGAAAAAACAGAAATCCAAAAACTCTACAACTTACACTGTCATTCTTAGAGCAAGCAGGATTGGCTTAGAATTCACTCAGGAGGAGTAACAAAAAGCTACTCCTTATAAATAGTACCTTTCTATATATATTTACAGTTAAAATCTTGAAATGAAAAGTTTTAATTAAATATTTATTAGGGTTAATCATATAATTTAATAACATAAATTAGAAATACACATACACACATATTTACACATACATAGCAGCATGTTGTATAAAAAATGTAACTATTTAAAAGAGTACATATGCAATAAATTTCATTATACTTCAAAGACGCTATGATTTGCTGATATAATAGAACAATCTATGTGACTGTGTCAAATGGTTCACATCCTTGTGCGATAACGTGACAAAAATCATGGGTACTTTACCCTCAAATCAACAGCTGTAGCATTATATCTACCACAAGCTGAAGAATAGGCTATACTTAACCACACTTGCATTCTGCCATGGAAAAATTGTTTCTGTGCATGAATTGGGTCTAATTTTACAAGATTAGGTAGTAGAAAATACTACTGTTTGCATTACACTTTGTGACTTTTCCCACTGAAATCTCCCCGCACTGATATCCTGCGGGCAGAGAGCAAAGGGGTTTGTCTGTCCACAGGGACAGAACATTGCCTTGAAGCAACGCCCCAGGAGGTGCAACTCCAACATTTCCTGCCCATTCAAGAGACCAATTTCTAACCAAACTACAAGGTCCTTAATAAGTCAGATACTCAGGAGGAGATGGTGGAAGAAGGTGAAGAGGGCGGCAAGCTTTTCCTCTTAACAGTTTCCAAGTGTGGCTTGAAACATGGCAGGCATTTTCTCAGTCCAGCTGCTTTACTGCATTCTTGTGATGGTAAGCTTTGGAAATGCATTTACCTATCCTGACAAAATGCAAACATCCATTTTACCGCTCCTATGAAACATTCAGCCAGACATCATAAACTTACAGAGTTTCATCTCCTGTCAGTTTAATCATGAAGAGGAACACTCAAAGATCAAGACATCTGGGGGTGGAGGTGCACAGGGGAAGAAGCTTGTTCAGAATTAAAAGTTCAGTTAATTTTTAATTTTTTTTACTATACCAAGTCTGCAATTATTCAAGATGTATTTACAAATAATACTAGACACGTTTCTTATGAAATAAGTGTTGCAGTTGTTTCTGTATTGCTTACAAGGCATAAATTATCCAGAAGGAATGAGCTTTGATTCGTGAATAATATATTGTAATAATTTCAGTACTAAAAATACATTAAGATAAGGCTATTGACAAATATATTTTCCTTGGCAACTAATGTACTTCTAAACGCTCCATTTAGAAACATTATGAGGGGAATAAAGGACTTTAAATCATTTAATTTTCTGGTTACCCTTCTTTGTTCCTTTCAACAAGAAAGAGTAATGAGAAGAGCTGAATAACCTGCCTCAGTAAAACATCCTATCAGTAACTGCAAAATATAAAGCCTCCTGTCTCAGAAATCGTACTGACAAGTCTCATCTGACTCAGCTAATTCAAATTCCTAGAAGAAAAAAAGCAGCCACTGAATGTTTTCAGTCACATCTCTCTCTCGACCTTCTAGATGAAGGTCAATATAAGAATCACAAATTGGTGTTACTTTAAAGTCACATTTATACAGCAAATGCCAAAACATTCTGCCATTACACACACACACACACACACACACACAGAGTCTCCTGAGACTCATGCTCTTTGGAAGTCGTCCCCCTCAGCATTCCCTGTTGCTATGCCACACCAGAAATGCCACTCAACTTGGAGACAGATCTAACCATCATCTTGGTCTCAACTGCAGACACATCACAGTGAAACCCGGAGGATCTACAGGAACGGGTTTCCACACTTCACAGTGAGAAAGACACCAAAATACCATTAAGGAGGAGAATGGAGACAGCAAAGCCAACCTTGAGTTATTTCCGACATCCTTCAAACAGATAAAATAGGAGCCAGCCCCTCCCAACAAGGAGCAGGACAGGGAAAGCAATCTCAACAAGGAGCATCATTTTTCCCCCCATTTCTACATTTTTTTTTTAATTCTTCTGAGAGTGTTGCTTTGAATTTGTTACCTCTCTTGCAGTCAGTGAAAGGAAAAGTGCTCTGAATGCTGCTTCATTCAGCACAGACCAACATAAGATGACCTCCACTGGTAGGACTACACCCTTCATTTCAAGAGTCACAGAAAGAAACTCTTAACAGGTGAGTTGTGAGAAGGTATTTCAGGTGTAGGCACCTCTAGCAGCAGATCTCTTCATTCCACTTCCACGGCTGGAATGTGACTGATGAGTGGATGCTGAGGAGACTGTGGTGTTTCCCCAAACCCCATAGCAACTTCATAATATACAGCCACATCGGCTTTGTCTATCTGCTTTGTCCAGAGCCAATTTTCTACAGAGGATGCCAACGCTTTATGTTTCTGTGCCAGTATGTTTCTGTGCTCCTTCTAAACTCAGTTGTTCCATAGAATACACTTTTGTTTATCTGATGGATATTTTCAGCACTTTAGAACCATTTCATACTACTTGATATAACAGGAAAACCTTTTAGTTTTATACAGTGGCTTCTAACTTAAAAAATAAAAAATTAGAAGTTGACCTATTTGGGCAGCTAGCCCTGCAAAACACAAAGTGATCATACCCATTAGTTAGAATTTACAAGAATTCAGATCTTCATGCATAAAATTAAAAGAAGAGCCAAATGACAAAAAGAACAGTATTTTTAATTAAAAATTTTTTTAAAAAGCCTTAGGGCAACCACAACTCTCCAAATGGTATTGTTCTAGGATCCCATGGTACATCAAACCAGGACATGCCCCACTAAGCCAGAGTGCTTTGACTTTTCTTTCTGGTGCGCTTCGCATTCAGTCAACAGAGAGTCAGGGAGAAGATGTACCACAGACGCTGATGTCTGTCTAGCACAAGTTCTAGTGAACTTGCCACAAGTTGGTATAATAATCACTGACAAAATTGTTACTCAGCTAAAGTCCACCATTTAATATTTTAATACTATTAACTTTTAATTTTATTGTTAAATTAAATGTTAATATTATTCTAAATATTCTGATGTTGGAGATGTTTTCTAATATTTATTGCCAGGCAAAATCTAAGGAGGAGGCAGCACGCCTTTAGAGGTTGGCAAGTTATCTCTACACCTAAAGATCTGTTGTGTCTCTTAGTACTGTAACCTAGAATGCTTAATTGCTTGAACTTTGAGGACTTATTAGTCTATCACATTTCTGATACAATTTTTACGTAAAACAGAGCTACTTCCTGTAAAGTTAGGGTAGAATGATGTGATTCTGCATATGTAGTAATTAGAAATCTTTGATCGTGCCATGATGTTTCATGATTAGAAATCTTTGCTCGAGGAAACCCATTTAAAAATTCTCTATGTGCTTTTCATATAACTACTCAGAACTAACAATGTCACCAATTTCATGATATGCACACATTCTTCTCTCTGACTTGGCACAAGCAAACAGCTCCCCCCCAGCTTATCATTTGTTTTCTACTCTGGTGTTCATTCCTTAGAATGAGTTAACTACTCCTTAAAAACTGGGTCAAACTGGGAGCAGACACCTCAACAACAGGGCCATTTCCCTGCACAACATCCAATGAATTCCTGACTGATGTTCCTTTTCTAGGGAACAGACCCAGTGTTAATACCCATGACTCGGTACAAGACATGAATAAAGCAGAACAGAAAAAAGTAAAAGGAAAGGGCAAGAGGAACGGAAATAAGGGGCATGGTTGAGTTCACCAAAGCTTTCTGCTACACTGTTTTGCTGTGGCAGTAGGACATCACTGTTATTGAGGCAATACATACTTGGTTTGCTAATACCACAAGATATTCTTAGCAAAACTGTTTCCACGGATTTAGTTTCAATTTCACAAACTACTCTTCCTCTCTCAAAACATATGATTTGTGGTTTGAATTACTATATCTGATAGCATGAATTTCAAGTCAGTTTTAATATTCAGTTCTACAAGGTAGATTAATGCTATAAAATACTTTACACTTTAAATGCAAGAATCCAGAAATATGAAGTTATCAATATCACAAGCAGCCTGACACACCTCCCTTGGGTACATAAATATATATATACACACACACATGCATGCACTAAATACTACTATGCAGTTAGATGGTTCAACTTTAATTTACAGAGCACAGACTAAGAGTTTAGTGAAAAGAGTAAAAGACTGCAAAATAACAGCACAGTAGTAATCATACATATGAGTAATAAGTTACAATCATTGTATTCTGTCAGGACCACAACAGTTCTTTTAGTTCTTTTCTCTCTAAAATAACTAAAAATCTACACAGAAGATGCATTTTTTTCCTTGCCCAAAATACTTATTTTCTAAAGTTTTGTTTGTGACAATGCAGGCTTGGAGCTCTGAATGGATGCTCATGCATGCAGATGGCCAAGAAGTGAAACTAGAAACAAAAAACAACCAAAACCAGTAGAGAAGACAGGGGAAAACACTTCTCCAAAAGCACAAGCTTATGGTTTGTGTAATGAAGGCCACAGACCACATGAAGCTCAGAGCAGCGCTCCACAAAGGTTTGGAGAGAATACCAGATGCCTTGTCAAGTTCGTCAACAGAAACTCCAACCTCTGGATTTAATAGAGAAATAACGGAAGTCTGGATCGCATTGGGGCATGGGATTCTCAGCTGTTTTGCACATCTACTCAATATACAATCTCTTCCACCTGGCTCAACCATATGCCTCCCCTGCTTTTTAAAGAAAATTCCTTCAGCAATTTGACCCTACATGTATGCTCTAATCATGACAGACTATTAAATCATAATGTGCCACATGTTTTGCTTATCTCCTTGTTATGAACTAGAACTCCTTAAAAAGATGCATGGTTCAAAACAACAAGCTCTGAAAAAGGGAAGCGTGGCCTACCACGCTTCTGAAAGCACTGAAAACTGTATCAATAATGAAACAGCAGAAATGGAACGAAAGATAACTGTTTTTTTTCCTGTTTCACCTGGCTGAACCATGTTATTAGATCACTAAGGAACTCTATATGATTTCTGAAGCAAGAAAAAAACATTCTTTTTTCAATTGAGTTTCTGAGGTAGATATTGGCTTCCCATGACTCCAGGTAACAGAGAGAAGGAGGTCTACTATCATTCTGCTCACTGTACCACTTCAAATTTTAGGACTTCATGTTTAAATAGAAAAGGAACAGAACTAACTCTTTGTCAAATCCGCCACAGAAACAAAACATTGGGATCACCAGAGTGTGTACTGTTAGGAGCAAGTTCCTCTCATCTGGTGTAACACCACGAATCAAAACTGATTTTTAATAACTGGTTTGATCTGGGGAAAGGGGGGGGGGGGAATCTAAATCCTTCCCAGCTTTAAATAAGAAAAAAAAAAAAGTCACAGCGAATAGCATGCTGCAGGCAACACAACAATTTCCCTTCTCATATTTTCTTTCCTGTAGCCAGAAGAAATATCAGTGTCTCAGGAACAAAACACCTGCAAATACTAAGTTCAGGAGCATTGCTATATTTTTCCCCGTGGCAGCACATCATTAATTAAGTTCAAAGTACCAAGATGCTTAGATCTATTTAGATGGTAGCAAGTCCTAGATGAGAAAAAGCCAGACTCCCTAGATTAAAAAACAACTCCACATACTGGTAACATTAAGAACAATGACATTCAGAAGAGTTCTTAGTAGCATTCCCTTCTTGATCCAGGTATGACAGGAGAGAAAAGAAGAGGTGAGAAAGACTACAGTCATACAGGATTAAAGATTTAGCTGCCATTAAGTGAATGGCAGACAGACAAAAGACAGACTTTACAGATGCAACAAGTGATTGACCTGTATTGAAACAGTACGGCATTAATTAAAATTTTGCATGGATGTGATAGACCAGGAAGAAAACCAAATACAAAACCTAAACTTCTGTAAAAGATGTCTATTTTAATCCTTCAGACCCATGAAACAAGATTAGAATCAAGCAACTGATACCTTCTCTTGGAACTTCAACCAAAAAGCTTCACCAAAAATTAACTATACAGGCTTAAGGTTAGTAGAAGTTGGTCAGAGGACTGCAAGAGCAACAATATCTAATATGTCCAAAGGATATATAGAAATCCAAAAGCACTAAATATATTTAGTAATGCCCTATAAAAAGCTGGTGAACTGTGAAGTAACAGAAACCTTTCAGTGAATCCTGGCTGTCCTAGGGATGTTCTATTTTTAATGCAGTGTATTAAATTAGTATTTCAACCAGCAAGAAACCATTAACTATGGTTTATGTAAGATTTAGAGTAAATGATTTTTAGCTCTGCAGGTTGAGGTAAAATGTGTAAAAGCTGACAGGTAACATTAAAGACACATTCATCAAGCCCACAGAAAACTGACCTTCTGAGGAACCCAAGACATCAGCAAATGGCTTTGCAGAAACTTCTGACTCACTGATGATGCAAGATACTGAACATCTAAAGATAGAACCCAGTAGTTTCCATGAAGTATAAGTGAAAGATACATTTTTAGGAAATAAAGCTAGAAGATAAGAGACAACTGATGAAAAACTGCCTGGGATATATGAAGGTTAAAGTATTTTTATGTATAAAAAATTAATTGTAAGTAGTACTAAATAGCACTGCAAATATGGTGGCATGCCCTCATCTTGGACACTATATCCATTTCTGAAAATATTAAAACTAATTTAGAAACAGAGAGGATAAACAAAAACATTAATGACAAAGTAATGAACACTGCACAAAAAGTTAATTGGATGCTCATTTATCTTAAGAACAAAAACACACACCAAACTAAAAAATAACACATTTAAAGCCAGTAAAAGGAAACACTCATTGCAGAACATTTTAATGCCCATGAAAACATCAGGATAGAATACAGTACCAAGACCAAAAGCTTAAAAGAATTTAAAAAAAAAAAAAAGGCACTTGGTAGGGTTTGTAGGGAGAAGTAATACCTTCTACACCTACAACATAGTAGGATTAACCAGACACACTTAAGTTCTTTACTTAAGAATATTCACAGTACATTAGGTTGAGAATAAACACTTGTGAGGATAAATTTTAATATTTCTGGACAAAAAACCTCCCATAAACAATGGCACTCTCACAGTCTGCACCAGGAAGAGAGCATTGCCGTAGCACTGTAAAATCTCACCACTGCCAGCAGCCAGCGGGTAACCAGTAGACAAGTCTATAGTAGACATAACTTTGGTAGTCTAAGGGGCTATCCTCCAGCCTTTATCCAGAAGTCATCTGTATCAGCAATGTTTTGTCCTGCACAGATTCCAAAATACCATGCAGTTTCCTCCCAAGAAGCCCCTATCAGTAAGTGAACCGCAAGGGCTACCATTCCCTCATTCTGCAAGCTACAAGGAATCACAGGGGATGCCTAAATAGCAATACCAACTGCAGCAGCTACACCTGACACCAGACTTTTCAAGTACACCCCTCACTACCTATGATACCTGGCTGGCACCTTCTTACACCTTCCAACATCAGTGTGTATAGGAGAACAGTATCACCCCTTTACCCATGGGTAATGTGGCCACCCCACATGAATGCCTGCGTGCTCTATTTAATCACACCTTGAAATTCTGTAAAATTGTCAGGTATGTATTTGGTGGCTGAGTGCAAGATGGAGAACCCTGCATGGCCTGCTGGATGTCCAGCATGGAGAGGATCTGCATGATCTGCTGCACAGCATCTTGCAAAGGTGCTCACAGACCAACCCTCTGGGGCAGGACAGGGTACTCCCCTGTTTGCACACCCAGCCTGGACCTACTGCTCTCAGCCGGCCACAAATTATAGCACACTAGACAAGTCCAAAACACTACCTACAACCCTACAGCTTCGGGTGGGACTTTTCAGGCTACTATACAGAACCTGAACCACCTAACACTAATCAGGCCTTTTGACTTACCATAGTCTAAAGACAGGATCTTCCTTTCCTGGCAAATCACTAATTAGGACCCTGACTCAACAACCAGCCCATACTTGTGTAACGCATCTGGTGCAGTGTCACACCAATCCCCCTTATCTCTCCCATCCTAGGAAGTGGAGCACTGCATAGTACATCTGCTTTGCTGATGCTTTCCAAATAATTGCTTCCATTTCATGACAACATAGAAGGACTTCAGCGTGGACTCCTACCCCAGCTGACTTCCTAAAGACAGCTTAGTACACTTATCCATTCATTCTAAGACCCATTCCATACTTTCTCAAATACTGACATCCCCTGGCAATATATAAAGCTTCCCCTAGTTAATTCTGTAAAAATACATACAGGAAATTATTTTCTTTCTAGTTGCAAAAACTGTATTGGTTGCTCTTTGGGTACAGGCAGAACTGAAACAGCTGCCATCATCAGTGGCTATTACCTAATTATGTGTCACGCAGCAGATCTGCTCAGACATAGCCAAGCACTGTGCATAAATGAGGAGCTTACACTGCATGAATGATAATCATCTTGTAAGTAAAATATTGCTCAAGCAATTTCTCTTTCATTTATGATAAATCCTCATGCAGACCAATATTAGCTTTTCTATTCCATGAGTCTTTTCACCTATCACTTACACAAGCATAGAAATGGTCAATATTATCAAACCCAAAAAACTTGTTTCAAACATGACAATCCCATACACGACAGACCTTAATGCATACACTGAGTACAAGATAACATAAAATCCTTAATATAGTAAACTGTATGTGGCAAGGTATATGCAATTTCCACACTGTAGGCAGCAAAAATAACACCTTACATTTTGGGAATGTGCTTATACTTGATAACTATTAAATGCCACTCAAAATACAACATTCTGTACCTAATGCAAAGAAAAGCCACTTGATGCGAAGTAATTTTATAAATTTAAAATCAAGAAGTAACAGTGTAGTGCAAAAGCATGACAACATCTGCCTTTTGGAAACTGGATCATTTATTTATATTTCTCAATAAGACATTAACTATAAGGGCTATTTTGATTTTAAAAAAATCAGCTATTCTCTTATGTAAACTAGGTAAAAAGCTGACTGATCCTTCAAATATCTATCAATACAGAGGTAATAAACATCAAGTTATGAAAAAAAATTAAGTAGGTGTACATGATAAACAGCAAATGTCAAATAGCCTAAGATATTGAGAAACACGCAGAAGATTACATTTAGAAAATACACATAAAGGTATGTTTATAATGGGACTGCTGACTTACTTCACAAACGAATTTTGCAAATTTAGTTTAGGACTTAAAAACAAAAACAACCCCAAAAAACCAAAACACGTAGCTGCATAGCAAACAATTATTTTTTGCAGAATTGTAAGTTACAAAAACAAACAGGAGAGAAAATCCAATTAACATTTTACAGAGCTCATTTCACTCCCAAATTTATATAAATGCATACCACCTCTTACATTTACTCTACAAAGGTGGGAGAGGGGAAGTTACCTGAGGGCAAGGTATTCAGACAAAAGGCCCCTATTCCTGGTGAAAGCAAGTGGTCAGTTGCCACGGCTTCTGAGAAGCTTCTGGTACTCATTTTGGTAGTAAGGATATTCACAGCAAACCAATCTCCACCAGAGCCAGCTGGGATCGCTGCAGGGAATGGGACACAGGGGACACACAAGGGATCAAGTTCAAAGGGAAAAAGGAGTGATACAATAATGTAAGAGAGTTTTAGCTAAAGATAACTGCAGTTACAACAGTTTGTTACACATCATGACATTATAGAACTAAAAAGGAAACAGACCTGTGTAAAATGCTAGATTCCCTTGCTGTCCAATACTACAATACTGCAGCCATGTTTAAATGAACTGCTTACGGAGAAAATTTTAATCATGCAGAAAAGGTCTATATAATATAGCCAAGTGGTTTCAGAGGTACTCAGTAAGTATATTTGGAATGTGAGAACGAAGATAGCCCAGAGATGCACCATAAGAGGTTTTTATTTTATTTTGAAATGGGAGACAAGTTTTCAGTTTTGTTTTGCCTAGCCTGAGATTTCTCAGCCCACATTATTTGTTCCTATTCACGGTGTCTCAACTTCACCTATTCAAAACTCACACTAAAAAAACATGACTCTACAGATGTAAGGGAATGGCAAAAAATGGATTTGTTTTTGTCTTTGGGGCGGTGCTACAAAGACCTGCACACGCTTGACATTTTGATTTTGCAGGCTAAGAAATTTTAGTACATTAAGCTTCTCAAAAATTAAAAATTAGAATCTTTGATTTGTCAAACCATATGGTAATTTAAAAAAAATAATCTTTTTGTTAACTGTCTTCACTTTGAAAAGTGAATATAAGTAATATAATTAATTCCTACACTTTACCCTTTTGGGTACAATAAAATCCAAGCATTTGGACAGTGCCCTCAGTAGGCAGTTTGTTGGGATATATGAACAACGTTTAAGAGATTTATTACTAAAGTGAATTACAGATACCTATTTACAAATGCTTATTTTTCTCAGGTCTCCAGATCCCCAGCAATGGGAGCAACTACAACATGAAAATTGTTCCAGAAGTAAGCAACCACATAGCTTCCACATGCCTGGGTAGATGGATCCCAAGGTTGCTTCCTTGGGAGTCAGATAACAGAAGCAGCCAACTTCTCTGAGAAAGTAAAAGCTCTGGTATTCTCAAGCTATATGGTAAACTGCATGGCAGAGCTGCCACAAAATCTGTGCTGGGAGCATTCTTCACACAGCAAGGCTTGTACATCCACACAGGGGAGCCTGGAAGTACTAAAAGCCACAGCCTGAATGGGAGCCCTTTTCTTACTTTCCTCTCCTGTTTCTTCTCATGAAAAGAGGAGAGAATGAAGAGATCTGAACCCTGGTTAGCACCAGCTCCATAAAAATGTACAGAAGAAGTCCTGTGGGAGCTACTGGGTTGAGAAACCTGGGTTCCCCCGCAAGCAGCCAAAACCTAGATATGTTGTGTAATTACTTGTTAGCAATTATTCTCATGATTTGCAAAAAAATCTGTGCAACAAATCACTTCATGTAAGCCTTTATAATTCTATTAATGTTTCAACAGAAATTATCTAATCTCCTTTGCCCAATCTGCTTGTAGAAGAAAGCAGAAAATAAAACAAAATACACTTAACAAGCACCTCCCACTCTGAAAGTTATTTAGTACATACTTTTATACCCCTTTGATACAAAAAAAACCACCAAGGCTTCGGCAGGAGAAACATCAAATTTCAAAAAATGTAACTGTGGGCTTTGTTTTGATTCTTACATACTCCATAATCATTTGGACATAAGACACAATTTTATTCCTCACAGGCTTTATTTAAATACCCTTTTTCCTGAGAATGCTTCACACTAGCATATCAGCTACTTGTACACGAAGTAATCTTCAACATCATTTTCATTCTGAAACTTATTTCCCAGTAAAACTATCCTGAGAATCGTTTAAAGAAAATGATAGCATACTATACAAGTAAAATGCTACTGATTAATTCCTGTTGTTGCTGCAAATGCATTAATTTTTATTATGTATACATAAGAGTTGTCTGACTTGAACAAAGCATCAGCAGAACTTTAATCGTACAAATAAAACGTCTGCAGAATCAGCATCCAGATTTATAACACATTTGCAAAAATAATGTAAAACAAACTGAAAACTAGAAGGAAAATTCTGTAAGTTTATTTTATTAACCCAAATGCTACTGAAAGCTTAAGAGATCTTTCTGAGATGTAACACAAGATTTAATATAAAATCTTAATAATTGTAATGATTAAGAATTCTATCAGCAAATACATTATTGCTCATTTATCTCCAAAATACATTTATAACTTCATAAAGCACCACAGAAATTTCAGTTTGGCCTTTTGGAAGATGTTCTGTTACAGAAGCTTAAAATGCAATTTGATGCATGAAGCTACTAACAACAATAGAAGAAAGTGAACGTTTTTTATTTTTGCTGAAAAAAGCATTTATTGATTCCTTTATGCTCATCAGAACACTACCAACAGATTCACACAGACAAAACTGTTGGCATGAAGTCTCCACTTAAACACAAAAAGTACTGAATTTCAAACATAAGGGAATTTAAGAAATACAGGGTTATAATGAAAATTTAAATTCCTCTTTCTCCTTGTGCTCTTCTGCTGTCTCAAGCAGTTCTGCTTTACTACCTGTACTTTTTCAGACTCGTTCTTTCACTAGGTGCAGCATTTAAGATAGACATTATACTAACACTTCCCGTAAGCATTCAGATTCAACATAGATTCATTCAGAACGACGTAGATTGTTACATCTACATTGCGTTTTTCAATTTTCCCACATACTACACAAGCCAATAAAGTCAGTCACGTAGAATGCACTATGTAAAATCTTCAGTACAAGCAAAGAGAGAAGCTGTTTTATGTTTATTCTAGGAAAAGTACACACTTTGTGTTCTTTGGCTGGCTAGAAGAATCGGATAACTTTGACAAAACTGAAAATAAGCAAAAAATCTACTTCTTTTGCTACTAGCAGAAGTTTCAGAGTTCATCCAAACAATTTTGGTCATTTAGTTACAGGAAGAAACGAGCCCATTCTGGCCAAATAAAGGTGTTACATTGGTAGATTCTAAAAGGAGTCATCTCAGATCTATTGAGATGGCAACATCCCTCACCAAACAGGCATGTCCTACTGGTATAAAAGCAAGGTGATATGCAGGTCAAATATTTAGGTAGGACATGTATCAGTGAAGTTGTACCAGATGATGTAGGATATCACTGTTTATAGCAGGATCAGCTGAATCCTGATATCCATACAATTAGTATACTATTCTTCATAAAACCAATCTTCGTATGTGTTTTAGAATGATTTCCCAACTATGAGGTGAAAAAAATTGTCCCAAAACTTACTGCAATTTTCTTCTATTGAAATCTTAGTATTTTCACATCTATTGCTTCAGGTAAGCAAAAGCAAAGAAGGTCTAAGGTCATGCAGAACATTAACTAATGACACAAACTGAAAACAATTTGGGTTTCTGCCATACCAAACACTTGTAAACCTCTTACTGTTTTCTTTGTGAAAATAGCAAATAGGACTCCAACAAAGAATGTCATTTTTTAAGTTGAAGTATGTGTTATTGTTGGTAAACTCAAGAGTTAATACCTAATTGAGATTAAGAATTTCATATTCAGTGGAGCTACTGAACTCAATGTAGAGGCAAAGTTTGTAAGCTTTCTTTCATGCTTCCTAGACATATTTTGATAAACAAAACTGTTTTTCACAGAAAGGCATGGATATTGCAGATACTTACACAGAAGACTCAGACCACTCATTAACTAGAAAGGCAATTTCAGTCAATTATACTAAAAGCCAAAACCAAAAAACAGCTGAAAAAAACACCTGAAAAAAACATTATACAATTCTGTGCCAGTAATACCCAATCTCTGTCAATATCTTGGATCCAAACAACTCAAGATTCAAACCCCTGTGGTGGAGATGATCCCCTTATAACCACAAATAGTATAACAGGAACGCTATTGTGAACTTGTGTAGCGCAATCTAGCGTCCTACTGGAAATCTTTAACACCATTGTTTCACACACTTGTCTACAAAGTCTAACTGAGGAAAAAGAAGTAATGCTGAAGGGTATCTGCTATTACCACAGCAGAGCAGTGCACAGAAAATCTTGCAATAAAAGGTGCTGTTCAACAAGAAATCTCTCATCCGTGAAAACATGCAACAGCATATATTAAGATTCAACACAAGTTTCAGTTCACTGGGGAAGACCTTGATAGTAAGAGTAAATGATCCCAACACTACACAGAAGACTCCTAGGCACAGTGTATCATTCCTACCCTTGTAAAGGATAATGCCATTATCCAGGTACTTGTTTCATTTTAGGGCACGTATATTATGGAATAAAGACACTCCACCATCCATATTCACAAAAAAACCCACAACTAACACAATATGGAGCTGACAAAAAGTCTCTAAATGACAAAGTCATCTCTTCAGCTTGGCAGATAGCATTTAGTTTCACATCCTATGCCAAGCACCACAATCTGAAGAACAACAAAAAAATGTATTTTGTTCCCCTCATTTCCCTCCTCATTTTCTTCCACAGCCTTGGAGAAGAGCAACGCACGTTGAAGATAGAGGACACAGCTTATATTTTAGAAGTTTTTAAAAGACTGAGAAAGCTAAAAACTCATCACCAGATCCTGACATAAGATACAGGTTTGTTACAAGCTGAGTAAATAAGCTCTACTACCTTCACTGTTCTTAAGCTGTAACACAGCAATAAGAAAAACCTTTTACAAAGGTAAAAAGTCATTTAGATACCAAAACTGTTCCAAAATGCAGTTTGGGTCTTCCTCTTCTTCTTGTTCTCAGACCTTAAAGACACACATGTAAAAATTTTCCCTAGCTAACAAATGTAGAACAATAAGGCTCCTTCACAACACCAGTGTCCATATCAGTTCATCTAAAAGCATTGTAAACTGCTAAATGGAAACTACACTGCTGAATGACACAATGCTTTTAAATTTGCATATACAGTATCTAGATAGTAAGAAAACTAAAAATTGCTAATACGTGACTAACAGATGTTGCAGCAATCTTCATGGCAAATATTGCTAAATCAATGATGATTTGGGGGAGCTGGACTAGATGACCTCCAGAGATCCCTTCCAACCTCAACCATTCTGCGACTCTGTGATTTGTGGCAAAAAAGGAAAGTACTTCTCTGTAACTGAAGGTACAAGTTCGTATCTTCTATTTGTTCTTTGAAGTACATACTAGATTTGGCTTTATTCAAACATGAAGAGAAATGCAATCATCAAAAATTAAAGTAAATCAAGATAACAGGATAATTCTTTCCACTTTTCCTTTACTATATATGGACTTCTTCTGGTACATTTTAATCCTGCCGCTAATACCTGCTTCGTTAAAGATGGCAAACAGGCATCAGTTTTGAGGAACTATGAAAATTGCAGAAGAGGAACCAATATAGTAATAGACTACAAAGTGAAAGTGTCCTTTGGCATCCTCTGTGTTACAGGAAATTGCTCATGTATTTGGCTCCACACTGAAATAAAGCAGTGTGTGAAGCCTACCTTAATCACATTCTTATAAAACATATTAAAGAAAATCCTGAAATAAAGAACATTATGATTTTTGTTGAAAAAACAAGTTCCTGAAATTTAAAAAGCCACCAGATTTACAGCTGCTCGTGTCACTTGAATTGTTTTCTTGTGTAACGAACTTCTACAACCACTGAAGCACCAGTTCTGCAGCAAGAAAAGATATTATCTGATCATGTGATTAAGAACACCCATAATAATGGGCTTAATAATAATACTGTCTATGTTTTAGGTAGCAAACACACCCTTTTAATGTCAACATAGGGTGGATCATGAGCCTCAACTTCAACTTGCAAACCATAGGTTGTGAGATATATCCTATAAGCTTTTTAAAAATGATGAAACTTGTCATAATGATTTGACATAGTCTTGTTGAATAAGCATTATCACATCACACAAGAAAGCAAACACAAATTTATCAACATTAAAAAGTCCTTAATTCTAATTTAGTCAGCTGTTTATTTGAAAAACTAATCAAAAACCAGCTCATGTTATTCATGACCAGTTCCCAGACACATTTTAGACATTAACCTGTAGCACAGAGACTACAGTTTAATTCTCTTTCCATACAGCTTGATAAATAGCACTACAGGAAATAGCTGTACCAGTCAATTAAGTCCAGTGATTCCATGCACGTTTCTGATTAGAAAGCTGACTCAAGGCTGATGACATCTTCGTATTGCATTTCCATTTGCACAGTGTTCAGTTACCTTCATGTGAAGACAACATTTCTTTACCAGCATTCCCAGCCACAAAACTCATAAGTAGGGTGGAGAAGAAAAATTATTCTACTACTGCTTCATCCATCATCTTTAGCAGATAGATATCAAAGGATTTGGAATGAGAATTGTGTTTTTCCTGTGCATCATCAACAGATTAGTCAAATGCCAACCTGCCATTTCATTTTGTTTGATTTTCTCTATTTATTAGCACTGATGAAAATAAACACCTTTCAGAAATACCACACAAAAATCGAATAAAACATTTTCAAAAAATAAGCAAATAAGGGACCAATATTTCAGGTTATATTTTTTAATTTATAAAAGTAAGCTCTTAAGAATAACAACGCTGTGGTATCACAACAGATCAAGTACCTAATAGGTTTTTGTCTCTCTTTAGAAAATGGGGGAAATGTAATGTGGCTTTTTAAAATTGCATCAGTCAGACTTTCTGCAGTTTTTCCATCTTTCAAGCACACGACATTGACAGCTACAAAATTTTACAGTAGGGGTTTTGTTTGTTCGTTTGTTGTTTTAACCCACGAGGCACATTAGATATGATTTCAGTCACCCAGAAAACGTCGAACTTATTTCATCCCTTTGCGTGCACCGGAACGCGTCTCTTTTGTTACCCGGCCTCACCTGCGTGTGCAAGAGCTCACGTGTCGCGACCAGACCTGCAAGGACACACGCCGAGCTCCCACACCCCCAGCCACCAAGCGAACTGGGACAACTTGTGTAAAACCCCCCGCCGCCTTTGAATTACGACGGGGTTTGGGGTTTTCCCCGTCTTTTCCATGCTCCCCCTCACACACCTTCTCGCCACCACGGGCTGCTCTGGGGAGCGCCCTGCGGGCCCCGTCAGCTACCCCCGCCGAGGGGCTGCGCCACCGCCTCCCGGGGGGCGCGGGCCCGCTGCCATGGCAGCCCCCGCCCGGCTCGGCGCCGTGCGGCGGGCTGCGGGGGCGAGCACCGTCTGCCCGGCGGGGAGGCGACCGGAGCCCGGCAGTGACTCACTCGGTGACTCCCTTCTGCGCCAGGCAGACCGAGCCCCCTCCTCGCCTCGGGCGGGCGCCTGCGCGCCCCCCCTGCGTCGCCGGGAACCGAGCGAGGGGGCTAGGGGCCATTTACGCGACTGTCACCACCGGACAGCCACACATAAGAAGCCGGACACCCCTTCTGCGTCCAAGTCATCCCGAGGAGGCGGCTCTAGCTCCACCCTCCGCGGGCTGAATGAAGCCCAGTCCCCTCGCCCCGCGCCAGGCCCCGGGGGCCGCTCTCCCCTCGGGGGCGCGGGACCGGGAGCTGCCGCCGCCCCCCCCCCCAGCCTTCCCGGGACACGGCGCCCCACTGACCTGGAGAGATGCTTCAGGATCTGCTTCTTGATAATCCCCGCCATGGTGTCTGCCGGCCCGCGCCCCTCACGACGACCAGCTGGGACTGGGGACGCGCCTCATCCCCCCGCCTTCCCCTGCCCGAAGCGGGGAGACCGCCGGGAGCGGAGCCGCTGCCCCCGCTCGCGCTCACTCAGCGCCCGCCGCCATCTTGGCTGCAGCATCGCCTAGTGACGGGGGGCGGGGCGGTAACGGGGAGGGCCGGACCCGGAGCCACCGCCCCGCGCGGGGAGCGGCAGCCCCGGGAAGGCGGAAGCGGGGAAGTGTCGCTTCCAGCTCTCGCTGCTCGTCGATCCCCTGCCCGCCGCAGCCGGGGTCCGCCTGGTCAGCGCCGCCGTCCCGCCTCAGCGCCCTCAGCCTCTGCCCGCCCCAGGCTGCACCGCCCGCCTTTTCTCCGCTCTCCTCCGCCAGCTGCTTCTTTCCTCCCTCTTCAGCCTTCCCATCTCCAAAACTCTGAAAGCGTCTTTCTGCGTCCCCGCCTGTGGCTCCGTCCCTTCTCCCGCATGTGGAGCGTGTCCCGCCTGTGGAGCGTGTCCCCCGTGGGCCTGGCCTCTGGCTCCCTCTCAGCCCCATGCACCCAGCCCGCTCTTCCACTGCACCCTGAGTGACCGATACCGGTTGTTATTTTTGTTGAAAATCTGTTACAAAGTGCCACTACAAGGTGTTATGTGTACCAACAAGAACAAAAAACCCCTGGTTCTAGTATGTAGCAAGAGCTCCTCTTGATAAAATGCGTAGTTACCTACGTGCATTAATACTTGGCATTAATACCTGCACGTCATGCTCTTCCCAAGTGATCTGCAGAGCTGATTCACAGAAGCAATATTTAAAGTTGCTTTAAGTTTTTCAGATAAACTGTCACTCTAGCTCTTTCGTAATACATTCACCTTGATTAGCCAAGTGAGACATTTATCCTTTTTATACCTCTGTTTTATAAGCAATATTCATTTCCAGCTACAAAAAGCAATCCTCAAATTTGTTTCCATCTGGGATCCCCAAAATCATCCCAAAATGATAGAGCAAGCAAACATTGCCGAGCAAGCAAACAACCCCAGAAGCAACAAATCTGACCCTGCCATCTATTCTTCCAGAAGAAGGTGGAAGAGTTGTTCAGGCAGCAAGCCCTGCTCAAACAGCCACACACCTTCTCCTGGGCCTGATCTTGGCTCAGCTGAAAGCCAGGACACCTATTGCTCCTACAGCACCACACAAAAGGAACAAGGTCAGGAAAAATTAAGAAAAGCTTACTGATAGAAACTTACAATGGTATGGCAATAAATTCATATGTATATGCACATATATAATACTTCCCTTAACCCGAATTTCTCTGCAATTACTCAAACCCACAGACTTGTAAAATCAAGTTTTTCCCCAGGTGCTTACATTTCACTGGGTATCTGTGGCGAGTATAAAGCCTACAAGTTATTTTAATTTTGAGAGAATAGCTTCTTATGCTGTAGCAAAATTTCTAAGTCAGTTAAAAAATAAATGTCTTGTATTAGTTTTGTTCATCCAGTAACCCTCTTCTCTGGGGGTCCCTCATTCAGAACAGGTATCTTGAAGAATTTCAGTGGTGGGTAACCAAGTACCCTAAATAGTAGTATTAACTGGAAACATAAAAAAATTAACAATTGTAAAACTAACAAGCTTTTCAGATATGACCTCTATATGAAGGATGGCTTGCTGCCTCTATAATATAGTCTAGAGCTGCAGAGGAAAGACATCAGATACTATTTTCTTTGCTTCTCATATACATAGCAGATTAATAATTTACATGCAATGAACCAAAACCCCAAGGACCTTTAAATCAGAAATATGAAGCAGTAACAGAAAAAATAGGTCAGGACATGAACGTTTTCAATTGATTTTTCCAGGCATTTAAAAATCAGTTAGTTGTGTAAAACTGACCTCATTATATTCTTTAAAGAGATTTATAAAGTGGGAATGAGCTGTGGATGAAGCTAACACTTTTATTCCTGTTTTAAGTTCAATTTTCTCAACTAGAAGAAATTCTACCAGTATCATGAAGAAACAATGTTCATCATAATGATGGATCAGCTTCTCATCAAGAAAGAAAATACAAGGGGCAAGGAAAGCAGAACCCATGCTGTGTGTTCCCTTTCAAGTGTTCTGCAAGTGTAGCTCTGGCAGAAAAGGGAAAGTCCAGAGGCTCTTGACTGACATCAGAACTGGAAACCAGAAATACTCCTGTCTGGCAGGGTTGATCTGAATAGTGACCTCACGTTCTCCCCCATCTCCTGGAGCACAGTGAATGGAGGAACGGAGGAAAATGCACAGATCAAACCCCCCACCTCAGGGAATTAGAACAACACGTGATAAGGAGCCCAGCTTATCCCTTGGTTCAAGCAGAGTATCTGATACTTCTTTTTAGAGCCTGATGCAAATTAATATCAGGATATCCCCAGACTATGTTTAGACTTTGGACTGATTCTTCAAGTCACAGTCGCATGTTTGCCAGCCGATGAATTTCTGCTAGCACGTTCATGATAATTAGACCACCGCTATGTGAAAATGCTGCTTGATACAAAGTCCCAAAGACTGACTCCTGCTCTGAACAGAGGAAGGCAACCATTTATGAAGAACGTTGTGAGAGTGTCATCAGCTGTCACCTTAATATGATAACCACAAAGAGGAAAGAGTGGCTTAGCCTTCCTGACTACTTTGCACTTATAAACATTGCTATGTAGGATTTCTTCATCCAGCAACCAAAGCTCTTTGCTCTTGATTTACCAAAATGACTCCCCACCCAGTGAGGAGAAACTGTGTCACAGGAGAAGAAAAGAGGCAGCTGTAGTGGCAGATGTAGTGCACATGTATTGCCATGGATCCCACTGATCTGGGTCCTGCTGATCTGGACCCTGACCCACCAACTTTCCATGTTGACTTCAGACCTGCCTGGTCACCATGGACCTGCCTAGCGATTCCTGGGCTATGTCTGGCCCTTGTTCACCCCACCAGACCTGATCCTGACCCTGACTTGAGGACTGACTTATGTGCTTGACCTCGGACCTGCTTCATGATCGCATGCTTTCCTGATGACCTGGGCTCTGCGCTGCCCTCCCACCCCTGCCTGCCTTGCTCCCTCGCTGGGGGTGGTGGGACAGGCCCTGGCTGGCAAGGTCCTTCCCTGGTGGCCACAGTATCCCCCTCAGCTCCTGGCTTCCCTCCCTTATGGAGCAGCTGGCACTCATGTCACCAAGAAAGAACCCCACTTGTGAGTGTATCCAGGATACTAAAATGATCTCAAAGAAGAATTTTTGCTTGTATTTACCACAGGTAATTTCTAGGGCCTATTTGTGAACCCTTTCAATTCAATAGAAAACCCAAGAACCCCAGGATGTAGAGAGTTTTCCGTCAGGCAGTCATCTCGTCCACCAGCCTGCCTTTCACCATCACCTAAATAAAGAAAGGTGCATGCGGTTCAGTTTATGGATGCTAAGTCCAGAGTAACGTCCCACTGTGTCAGGGTCAAAGAATGCAATAACTTATTCCCCAAGGACAACTTTCTTTGGATGCTCTAAACAACCTGCAAATTCTGTACTTGGCACCGTCCAATCATTCTGAGGTTGCAGGTTCCCGCAGAGCAGGGCAAATAAGCAGCTGTGTGCTTTGTATAGCGTGTGCAGATGGAGTTTGACTTTTCATGTGGTCATGTGGATTCCTTAACTGTAAAAACTGGAATGGAGTTGAGAGGGAAAAAAAAAAACAAACCCAACTAGAGCCCATGTGACTTCAGACACGTGAAGGTCACAGAATTAACAAGAAATATTCGTTGTTTTTCCCATTAAATAAAGCAGTAGGAAATGTGGAAAAAGAACAAATAAAATGTGACCTAAGAAGTTCTGATTTAGTTTCAGTGAGTGCTTTGTTTCGTACTTGCAGAATGAGAAATTTGGCATGGCTTGATATGGATAATGCAAAAGATAATGGTCTGTCTTCAAATGCAGATGTGCAAGGCTTAAGTAGTCCAACGAACCATTACTCAAAGTTAAAGAGCATCACAAAATATCAATTCTAAGCTATTGTAAGGGGCAATGTACGAGGTTTGCTACCATGTGGACATTTGAAAGTCCTATTTATGTGTCCTTGCTATGTTACTGACTTTGCTAGGTACTCTGTCAGCAACAAGAGAAAGTATTATCAGTCGTTGCAATATATGGGTGAATATGTAAACAAACTCAATAATATGTATGTGAGTTGCCCTCAGTTAGCAATGACAGTCCATATACCAACTTTAGTTCCAAGAGATTTTAAAAAGTTATGTGTATCAACCACTACACATAAATCTAAGTGAACTGTTAAAAGCCTGGCATTTGTCCTGTAGGTCCTAAAAAAAAAAAAAAGCAAAAGTAACTCTGAATTCAATAAAAGTCATTGAATGATAACAGATTAAGTCTCATAGAGCTGGAGCTAGTATCTAGAAGAGAAAAAGTAATTAATTAAATTCTGGCTTTCCCCTTTATTTTTACAAGGCAAAAGTTAGCAATAGCTATAATGATTTTTTGTGTCTAAATTATTCTTCTAAGAACTTTATATTATTAATGAAAGGATAAAGTAAAAGAATATGTGATTTTAAGAGTAATATTTTCTATTTCTCTGTAATACTGTGAATACTTAAGGCATTTGTCACAATTCTATGTTTTGTGTATTTTGGGTTTTACTTACTATACCTGTCGGTGGGCAAAGAAGGGGAACAACCAGCACTTTACAGTGTTCTTTAAAAGAATCCAGAAACTCCTGAACTGGAAAAAACAGGCTTTTGATAATTCCTGTGACCTCTCCTCAAGAACCAAAGAATGTACCTGCTAGAGCAGGGATTAAGGATGCTGTCCTTAAGATACTGACAAGCACGTAAAGAGGATTGGTCTAAAATCCGATTGCCATGCATTCTGCTGAACATCCTGGCTCATGGAAAGACATTTGATATTTGTTAGGGTAAAGAGTCATCATACAGAGTAGCAGTTATTTTTAAGTTCTGATATTTCTGGGAAAGCCAATTACATAGAGATACAAAGCTGTAATGCACTTTCTATTTTATTGGGTAACAACAGAGATACTAGTGATCGTAAGTAAAACATATAAATAAAGCACAATTCATTATAAAGACAAGTGCAAGATCCTGCACCTGAGCTGACATAACCAAAGAGCCCAGCGCAGGCTAGGACCGGTGTGGCGGGGGAGCAGCCTTGCTGAAATGGACCTGGGGGTCCCAGTGGACAGCAAGCTGGACAGGAGTCAGCAGCACGCCACTGCAGCAACGAAGGCAAACCAGATCCTGGGCTGCATCCGCAGGGGCATTACTAGCAGGGACAGAGATGTGATCATCCTGCTCTGCTCAGCACTTGTCAGGCCACACCAGGAGTACTGTGTCCAGTTCTGGTCCCCACAATTCAAAAAAGATGTGGACAGACTGGAGAGGATCCAGATGAAGGCCATGAAGATGATCAAAGGGCTGGAGAACCTGCCCTGTGAGGAAAGACTGAAAGAGTTAGGTCTTTTCTCCCTGGAGAAGGCTCAGCAGCGACCTCATCACAGTATTCCAGTACTTAAAGGGTGGCTACAAAGAGGATGGAGGGTCTCTCTTCACAAGGAGAAGACAAGGGGCAACAGGTACAAGTGGCACGGGGAGAGGTTTCATCTTGATATAAGGGATTTTTTTTATAGTGAGAACAACCAATCACTGAAACAATCTCCCCAGGGATGTGGTGGAGTCCCCATCGCTGGAGGTTTTCAAGATGCAGTTGGACAGGGCACTAGATCATCTCATCTTGGCTCCCTTTCCATGGAAAGTTGGGCCAGATGATCTTTCGAGGTCCCTTCCAGTCTGGGCTGTTCTATGGTTCTGTGATTCTATAAAGTTGTGTGGTATTTGGTACAGACTTAAGTAAACAACAGCTGGTCCATGACAGTGAATACCAGTAGCACAGATTTTTATATTATTTATACTAAAAGACAGTTAATTACAGCATGCTTAGAAAAACAGTAAAATGATGATGGTGGAACTTAAAAAGTCTTCTCCCTTTTCATTTTGTGACACTCTTACACAGACAAGGCCCGTGCTGCTTTCCCAGTTCTCACATGAAGCCGTTTTCATTCACCGCATTTCCCCCCGATGCGCTGCGCTCCCGTCCGACGGCAGCCGCTGCACTGAACTGCCAGGGACACCGGCGAGGCGAACCGCGGCCCACCGGAGGGCAAGGCGGCCGCTCCCTCAGCACGGGGGTCTGTAAGTTTATACACACCGGAGAAGGGCTCGTGCCCCGCCCCGGGCTCTCGAGTTAACGGCCCCGTGCCCGCTGTGCCCCTGCCGGGAGGGCGCGACCCGCCGCCCCGCCTCAACGGTCGCTGCCGCCCCCGCAGGGCAGGGCCTGACCGGCGGCCGCCCGTACCCGCCGCCCGGAGCCGCTGGGTGGCGCGCGGCCACTGGCCAGGGAAGCGGCTGTCTGCGCAGGCGCACTGGGGCCGCAGGGAACGGCACCGGAGCTGGCGCTCAGCGAGGTGACTCCGTGTCGCCTCGCCCCCCCCCCCCCCCTTTGGCGAGAGCTTCCGGGTTACGCCCGACCAATAGCCTCCGCAGCTTCCCGAGCGTCACCGCCATCACGTGAGCGGCGAGCGTCTCGCGCCAGAGGCGGGTGCACTGCCGGAGGCGGTTCCGGCGGCACTCCTGCGTCCCATCAGGCAACGCGCGGGCGCTGCTCCTCCGCTCTATGGTAACCATAGAGATCCACGGCGGTGGCGGATCAATACTGGGACGGCGGCGGCCGTGGCGCCGTGGGGAACATGGCGACGCTGGTGCTGGATAACGGCGCCTACAACGCCAAGATCGGCTACAGCCACGCGAACGTCAGGTGAGGGCCCGGGAGGGGGCGGGACGGGCGGGCGTCTGCTTATCGCTCCGCCGGCGCTCTCTCGGCGCACCTGCCCTCCCGCCGCTCCCCGCCGGCGCCTGGGCGCACGGGAGGCCGCCCCTCCTCTGCTTCAGCCCCTCACCGGCGAGCGGGCCGCCAGCGCGCCTGCGCTCGCCGCGGAGAGGCCCGGCCTGGCCCCGCCCCTGCGGCGGGTGCCGGGCCCCGCCCCTGCGGCGCGCGCCGGCCTGCGGGGCGGGGCCGTTACACCGCTCCCCGCCGTCCACGGAGGGGGGGGTCAGGCCCCGGGGACGGCGGTGCCGGTGCCTGAGCGCGGAGGAGCCCTCGGCGCCCTTTTTGTTGTGCTGGCGGCGGGGGGGTCGGTTTGCTTTCCAAAAGGTGCCTCGTCTGCACCAGGGTGTCAGAAATTGGAGATTTCCGTTGTAACTGGCTCCAATAAATGGATTAAAACCAAAACACAGCAGCAAAGACATTATCGAAAGTATACTGCTTATGAAAGTAGTGTAAAGACAACGCATGTGTCTCACATCACAATGAATAGGAAACTTCCCAATCTTTTCCAGCGTTATTCCCAACTGTCAGTTCAGATCAAAGACTGCACGCTTGAAAACCTTTACGGCAAATCAACTGGATGAAATTAAAGATCCCTCCGGTCTTTTTTATATTCTTCCTTTTCAGAAAGTAAGTAAAATATTCCGAGTTTAACATTATAGCCAAACGTAAATTGTTTTAAGGAATAGTTTTCATACAATATGGCCCGATTGCAGGGTTATATGTAGTATCACACAAGAATCAAATTCAGCAGTGTGAAGTTTAACAATCATAGAATCATTTAGGTTGGAAAAGACCCTTAAGATCATCGAGTCCAACTGTAAAGCTAACACTGCCAAGTCCAGCCCTAAACCGTGTCCCTAAGCACCACATATACTCATCTTCTGAATACCTCCAGGGATGGTGACTCAACCACTTCCCTGGGCAGCCTGTTCCAGTGCTTGATAACCCTTTCAGTCAAGAAATTTTTCCTCATATCCGGTGTAAACCTGCCCTGGCGCAACTTGAGGCCATTTCCTCTCATCCTATCGCTTGCTACTTGGGAGAAGAGACCAACACCCACCTCGCTACAACCTCCTTTCAGGTAGTTGCAGAGAGTGATAAGGTCTCCCCTCAGCCTCCTTTTCTCCAGCCTAAACAACCCCAGTTCCCTCAGCCACTCCTCACAGGACTTGTCCTCTAGACCCTTCACCAGCTTTATTGCTCTTCTTTGGACACGCTCCAGCCCCTCAATGTCTCTCTTGTAGTGAGGGGCCCAAAACTGAACACTGTAGTCAAGGTGTGGCCTCACCAGTGCTGAGTACAGGGGGACAATCACTTCCCTAGTCCTGCTGGCCACACTATTTCTGATACAAGCCAGGATGCTATTGGCCTTCTTGGCCACCTGGCTACACTGCTGGCTCATGTTCAGCTGCCTCTCAACCAACACTCCCAGGTCCCTTTCCGCGGGGCAGCTTTCCAGCCACTCTTCCTCAAGCCTGTAGCATTGCATGGGGTTGTCATGACCCAAGTGCAGGACCCGGCGCTTGGCCTTGTTGAACCTTACACAGTTGGCCTCAGCCCATTGATCCAGCCTGTCCAGACCCCTCTGTAGAGCCTTCTTTGCCTCGAGCAGATCAACACTCCAACCCAACTTGGTGTCATCTGCAAACTTACTGAGGGTGCACTCGATCCCCTCGTCCAGATCATTGACAAAGATATTAAACAGAACTGGCCCCAATACTGAGCCCTGGGGAACACCACTTGCAACCAGCCACCACTGGGTTTAACTCCATTCACCACAACTCTTTGGGCCCGGCCATCCAGCCAGTTTTTTACCCAGCGAAGAGTATACCTGTCCAAGCCATGAGCTGCCAGTTTCTCCAGGAGAATGCTGTGGGAAACTGTGTCAAAGGCTTTACTGAAGTCCAGGGAAACAACATCCACAGCCTTTCCCTCATCCACTAAGTGGGTCACCTTGTCATAGAAGGAGATCGAGTTAGTCAAGCAGGACGTGCCTTTCATAAACCCATGCTGACTGGGCCTGATGTCCTGGTTGTCCTGTACATGCTGTGTGATGGCACTCAAGATGATCTGCTCCGTAGCCTTCCCCAGCACTGAGGTCAGACTGACAGGCTTCTGTCAAAGAGAATAATGTATATAGGAAACACAATTTACATTGTTTTTGTAGTGTAGTAATTAACATATTGATAGGGAATATTTGTAACATTCTTATCCTATGTAACATTTACTCCTTAGCATAGAAATGTGAATTTAGACATTTTCACTCTCAAATTTCTTTATATTAACAGTCTACCAATCACTTGACATTTTTTTAATTTCTAGTAATTTTTTTTTAAAATACAATTTTATTTTCTAAATAGTGAAAATTTTTTTTCTAAATTCCTACAGGGTTACTTGGTGAACTGGGATGTCCAGAGACAGGTTTGGGATTATCTTTTTGGAAAAGAAATGTATCAAGTAAGAGCCTTTTTTTAATTACAGATTTTGTGTAGGTTAAATACTGACTAATGGAATTAATGTAAGTACAACAAATATTAAATAGAACTGGTGAGCTTACTGTTCTCTTTGAAAGTGCCTTCAATTAGAAATCACAGGGATTTCTTTTTTTGCAAACTGAAGAAAATTTTTACTTTGAGCTCTGATGTAGGAATTTAAAAAACATTTAAATTTTGTAGTCTTGTGTGTATTCATACTGAGTTCAGTTCACATATGTTCAGAAATTCACATCAATATAATTAAGAGTTCAAGTTAGTAAAAAATAATAATAATTATAGACAGGTACAGTGCAGTTTAGAGATCAAGAAATGGTTGATGTAAAAGAGAGTAATGAGCTAGGTCAGTAGGCCAAAAGACATACACATTAAGTAACCAACTTTGGCTAACCATTTTCTACCTTTGAGTATGTTGAATGTATAAAATATAAATATCTGATACTTAATTTTTCTTACTTATGACACGAACTGGATTTAGCACAAGAAGTGTAGTAAGGCTTCCCTTTTATTTTTTCTTTAAAAAAAAATGTTATATACTCTGAAAGTTTTCGGTTTTTTTAACACCTGGGAGGCAGAATGGTACTGAGAAAGAAAGTAATGCCTCAAAATATCTTAGTCTCCATACATAAAAAATACAGTGTTGGCTTTTGCTACTTAGCTTTCATTTTAGTTTTGGAACTAGATTCAACTTAGTCATGGTTTCGAGGAGAATTTGTTCTTAATTCTTTTTCATGAGTGAAGACTACAGAGAGATACAGCTGGTAATATGTTTAGGGCCATATCCAGTTATGATTGAAGTAACCCTCTGAAGTCCTCTCTAAAGGAGTTTGAGATATCAGTAAATGCGGAAAGTCCAGGATCTTTTGCTGGCCTCATTAGAGGTCACTGGGAATTTTATTATTGATTCTACTTTGTGCAGAACTTGGTTATTAGATAAGTAATTTTGTGATGCAAGTGCTGAGCTGGTGAAGAGACTTATCTTGCTGTAGTTGACAGGATTAGTGTAAAGTATCTTACATTAGTATTGTAGTGTTCCTTTATAGGTATCTTTCTAAAATGTTGGATTACAATTGGTAAGGATGGTAACAGGAGAAGAATATGTATGAAGGTGTTCCCTTCTATTATGTTTTTACTCATTAATTTGATAAAGTTGTATCACTGCTCATGAAGTCTTAAAAAAAAAAGAAAACTTTCTAAGCTTAGCTTCTACAAACAGATACGGCAAGTGGTAATCATGTCTTCAAATTTACATGATCTTCATCTGCTGCAAAATATCGTAATGGAGTATTAATTTCTAAGTTTTGTGTAATGACAATCTTAACGTATTTTGCATAGGTGGATTTTGTAGATACCAATATTATTATTACCGAACCTTATTTTAACTTCAGTTCAATACAAGAATCCATGAATGAAATTCTATTTGAAGAATATCAATTCCAAGCAGTTCTTAGAGTAAATGGTGAGTCTGTCTCCTTCTAGTTTGCATTTATATATTTTGAAGGTTAACCTTGTAAATAAATAAATAAGCATGCACACCCACACACATGTATATATAAAGATAGTAAAGAAATTACTTCAGTAATTTCTTTCAGTACTTCCTGGCTTTTCATTAATATGCTCCTATATGTACTCTAACTGGATTAAACTTTTTTTTTTTTAATTCCAGCTATATTCTCAAAGTACTTTCTTAAGAGTGTCATGGTATGTAATTAAGGGAAATTTGAGAAGCAGCAGGATGACAGAGATAACGGATGGATTTTACAATAGGATAGCCTTTGAGAAAGTCTACCAAAAATTTACATGAAGTCTTTGATAGCTTTCCTTTTTTTTTTTGATAGCAAATAAAATGCAGCGTTACAATCATTAAATGTATCTTAAAGGGAATGTGTAAATAACATTGCAACCCTTCTGAAAGATAGCTGGACATAGGATGCTCCTTTAGGTTTGATACATTGTGGTGTGATCAGTCTGCTTGGACTTCAGGAGAGGAAACTAAACATGGACTGGAATTATTGAAAAAGAATAAATGGGGGCATATATGACACTTAATTTTATCCACTGTCAAAATTAATTAATATGTTGGCTGTAGTATTATGTATTGAGGTCTTGGAAGTCTGTCAAAGGCATTTAAAATATGAAGCAAGTACACTTTCATATCAATGCAAATTCTAAAAGTGTATATTCATATAAAAATTGAATGAAATTTTCTGTATTTCAGCTGGAGCTCTTAGTGCGCACAGGTATTTCCGGGATAATCCGTCTGAGCTATGTTGTATCATTGTGGATAGTGGATACTCCTTCACACACATTGTACCTTATTGTAGAAGTAAAAAGAAGAAAGAGGCAATCATCAGGTAAACTGCAGTATATATTTTCTAGAAGAATTGTTTGCTATGCCTGAAGTTAATAACGACAGAATTCCTTGTGTTACTCCTTTTCTGTAGGATTAACGTTGGAGGAAAACTCTTAACCAACCATCTGAAGGAGATAATCTCTTACAGGTAAAGCGTGCTGATCATCATCTTGAGACCTGGTATGAAATGAGCTGGAAGTTTGTGGGGTTGTGGGGATATTCTTACTGGTTATGTGAATTTTAGATTAAATGCTGTTTAAAGGACAAGGGAATCTTTGTCTGTTATAATCTGCTAGCTGCCATTTTGAGCTTAAGATCAAGATGAATTAACATGAGCTTAAGCTCTTTGAAGAATTAGGCTGTTAGTTTTTAAAGGGCCAGTGCTTTTGAAGTTGCTGAGGTTACCTGTATGTTCACAATTATACACGTCCTTACATATTTTCTGAGATGTCTCAGTAGATCATCAGTCTGATAACTGATTCTCTGAATATCACAAATAAAATTAAATAGGATCAATTTTTCATTAGGATCCTTTAGCTTGGAACTTTATCTAGGTAAAGGTCTTTGCTAGTAGAGCTAATTGCAGGATTATGGCTATACTTGTCATGAAGACATTGGGCAAATGCAGGTAGATGTTTGTATTTATTGAACTGTGAAATAGGAAAATATTAAACTTCAGTAGGCCAGGAATGCTTTTGTAAATTGAATGCAAGTTTTAGATATTGAGATGTAGCTTTCTGTGATTTGAAAACTATGGTTGCTCTTCTCCAGTGAAAAACTGGACAGGTAATGCTAAGACTTAATTATTCTCAAACTTCTGTGTTTTTGGTTTTTTGTTTTTCACAGGCAGCTACATGTTATGGATGAAACGCATGTAATTAATCAAGTGAAAGAAGATGTGTGTTATGTTTCTCAAGACTTTTACAAGGACATGGACATTGCCAAGTACGTATACAATGGTACTAAATGTAAAAGTTGGTACTTCTGAATAATCTGTTTCTACAAACAAATAAAACTCTACTCTTAATCAGAAAATTTTCCAGTTAAGTCCTGATAGTTGGGACTTAGAACTTGTTCTTTATTCTGTTGTATTTTACATTCTTCTCTTTCAGATTGAAAGGAGAGGAAAATACTGTAATGGTAGATTATGTTTTGCCAGACTTCAGCACAATCAAAAAAGGATTTTGTAAGGTAATGATAGTATGGTTTTTGAAGTATTTTTTGGACTGTTCCCCTGCACAAGTCTAGTAGAGAGGTTAAAAAGACTTTCTTTTTTCTAATGCTGTATTGTAACTTCTTTCTGTGATATGCATTAATTGGTAAAGTTTTCCTTAGTAAGTTGAGATTAAAATTAAATACTGTTTTTCCAGCATAGCATTTTATGTTCTGTTATTGAATACTTGTAGCTTTCTATGCTTGTGCTCTGTCATACAACCTATTCATATCATTATTGTTGGGGTTTTTTTTTAAAGTTAAGTTGGAAAATGTTTTCTCTGCCTTGATAGTTTTTCATAAGTCTCTCTGAATTTCATTTAAATACCCTAAAAGGTAGAAGGCTCAAAGTCATGTTACAAAAGAGCCTGAAAAGTCTTCATACTAATGAAGACAATTTAACAATTTTATCTCATTTACTGAGTTGGCCATAGTTTCAAAAGCAGTCCCAATATTTTAATGCCACTCTCGTGCATACCTATTTTATTTTGCTTTAGGCAAAACTGCAGTTAATAAGAGCAGAGTCACTTCAGATTTAATACCAGCGTATGTATTATTCTTAAAAGATTTGTTGATAATACAACTTAACATAGAATATACTGCCTACCTCTGCAGTACATGAAAAAGATGAGCTGAATACCCTAGGACATAATTTCTTTTCTTACGTGGTAGCTACTATTCATGTCTTTAATTTAGCCAAGGGAAGAGATGGTGTTAAGTGGAAAATACAAGACTGGTGAACAAATACTTCGTCTGACAAATGAAAGATTTGCAGTTCCAGAAATACTCTTCCATCCTTCAGATATTGGTATTCAAGAGATGGGAATTCCTGAAGCCATTGTTTATTCTATTCAGAATTTACCTGAAGGTATAACCTAAAAGTATTTTGAAAAGTGTGTGTGTGGGGGTGTTATGTTTTTTTGTTGTTGGTTTTGGTTTTGAGGGGTTTTTTGTTTTTTCTTTTTAAGCATCCAAAGTGTCTTAAGCTAGTACTCTCAATATGCCAGTTTCTAAGTTGTTGTGAACTGTTCTGTCTTCTGGTGTGTGTCATGTACTCTAGAACTGATTGTCTACAAGATTCTCTGTTAGGAAAACACAGTTTTGTGGTGATTCATTGATTGGTTTCTACTCTTCTTTCAGTTAATCACTATAGACTTAATTCTTCTTAACATCCTTTTCTAACATGACCTATCTGTCTTTGATGCCAATGATGGAATATACTTGAAATTAGTTTTAGTTGTGTTTTAAAATACCTTTCTTTACCGGAAGAAGAGAAAAATCAAACTGACAAGAAAAATGAAACTGACCACTCTCAGTAATTTAAGCATTGAAGTATAAAACCTTTCTGACTGCTGTGTTTGTCAGAAGTAATACTAAAGCGTTCATTTTATAGATGATGTACATGTAATTAATGTTATTGCTACAAGGAAGACTTTCATAGGTTTTATGATACCACATAAGTATGGCGGCGTTGAGGCTATTATTTTGTACTCTTAAAAAAATTGTATCATTTAAAATCCCTTTTGAAAGGGGAATTGTGTTGGCAGACATGAAATTTAATAGACATTATAAGACAACAGTAGTTGTCAAAGCCAAATTCTAAAAATCACAAAGAACAGAGGGTGATTGATTACTTTGTTGTATTTCTCAATAAAACTGTTTTAACTGATGTGATCATTAGATGATCATAAAATTCTTCTATGCATATTTCTTACTTCTGTTCCAATTCATAACAAAATTGGGAAAAAATCCTTTAAATATATGTTCAGTCTCTAACTACAGATTTACTTATTTATTTTACAGAAATGCAGCCTCATTTCTTCAAGAACATAGTTCTGACTGGGGGAAACACCCTTTTTCCAGGCTTCAGAGATCGGGTTTATTCTGAAGTTCGATGTCTTACTCCAACTGATTATGATGTTTCTGTTGTTCTTCCTGAAAAGTAAGTTCTAAACTGTATTGAACAAGCTTTGTCCTTCTAGCAGAACAAGCTATAAAGTAGGATTTCTTTTGCTGATTAAAAAGATATATTGAGTAAAGGGGTTAATTTAAATATTAAGTGAACCAAAATCATACAACAAGATTGTTTTAAATCAGTGTATTTTCAGACAAACCAAATAAATTAGAGACCACCTGCTTGCCCTGTACCTTGGCTAATAAAGTTAAGCATATAAGTAAGTGTTTTCAGGATCAGTCTTTTTATTGTAAACAGATAAATAAGACTGTATTGTCATTAAGTGGATACATAAGTATGCAAGATTCGAGTTTAGTCTTTTACTGAGAAGAATTTTCAGCATCTGAATGCTGCCATGTCATTATGAATGTAGCCACTTGAGGGACTTGGAAGGGGTAACATCTTTGCAGAGAGAGAGTATAGAGCTGAGACAGTTGAGTATGTCTTGAAAGTACAAAATAAATCTTCACTTTTTTTAAAGTATTATTAAAGAGTATTTTTAAATATTATTAAATAATCATTATCTGTGCAAAGAAAATACAAAAACATCTCCACTTCCTGCCCTCTTCACACCTGCTTCCAAAGAGGCACTTACTTTTTATAAAAAGCAAAGTCAGTTAGCCCTGCTGAAATTTCAGACTTTGTCTCATAACTTGTCTGAAGCTGGATGGTTTGATTTAGCAATAGAAAATGTATTTTTAAATAGGTATGGCTAAATAAAAGTCTTGGAAATCATCACTGCATACTTTTATTTTAAATGAACTTACAGATGAGTAACAATAACTTCATTCATTTTTCAGCCCTATTACTTATTCTTGGGAAGGTGGGAAGCTCATTTCTGAAAATGATGATTTTGAAGACATGGTAGTAACTAGAGAAGATTATGAAGAACATGGACACAATATCTGTGAAGAGAAATTTGATATATAGGTAGCATAGTTGGATATGTTGTTATTCCATTGTTTTACTCAGAATGGAACTCTTTGAACTACAGCCTGTTTTCTGTCAGTTAGGATTGTGTTTTAGCTTTCCTGTATTCAAGTGGGTTGGGAAAAATAATTTTCAGAGTTTAAAAATAAAGTTGTACAAGCCTAATACTATGAAACAATTTGTTTGTTGTCATTTCATTATGTTCTTGTCTTTTACTGATAGTTTCATTGTATTCTTATTGCCTCAATGCATGAGGCAAGAAAAATATCGAATGCTTGTACTGGTGTGACACTAATACATATGAGAAGAAATCAAGGTTGTTTTTTTTTTTTTTCAAAATGAATATTATTCTAACTCGTACATGCAATTGAATGGACATTAAACACATCTCAAAAGGTCTCTGAGATTGCCTATTCTGAAAAGGAATATGTGAGTTTTATTTTTGGTTATTTTAGTGAATAGCCATGAGAGGAATATATTTGAAATGTGACCACTGCTATTGAAAGTATACTTGGACTTTGAGAAGAGAGTAATTTGAACAATTCCTTTTTAAAAAAGGGTTTGGGGTTAGTAGGTTGTGGGGTGTTTTGTTTGGTTTTTGTTCTAAACAATGGCTGAGCAAATAAGCTTCCTGCCACTTCCCTCACCTTTCTGAAAAGGTGACATCAGAAGCTGTCCGAGGTGAACGAAGCTTGCAGCTGTGACATGGGTAATCCCATCTGTATCCCATCCATGCGTTCTAGATGATAAACACAAATGCCCCAGCCTGTACTTGTTATTTCTGTTTACAGAGCAAAGGCGGCATCAGAAGCTCCGTTACCATGCTGTCAGTCTGTGCAGCATAGTGCGCAGGTGGGGAAAGAGCAACAGCACAGGCTAATAGCCAGACAGAAGCCTTGGAGGGCTGTGCTAGTAGGGGGTGCCCCACTTGGCTTGCTTGGTTGCCAGGACAGAGGCAGGCACTCTCACAGGGTGCATAATGGACACGCAGGTGCTGACACTGGTCTTGACCTCATGTAGCTCATGGCCACAGGGGAACTGCCCTTTTAGTAGGGCTGGTGATACTCGGTGGTCTCAGATTTGCAGAGGAGTATCCTATCCTCAGCTGAAGTCTCATATTCCCTCTCTTGTCTGCCCCTATGTAAAGACAGTAAATATACTTACGCAGCACGCTTACTAGCTTGGAACAAAGAGCACTGACTGACTTAGGCAGCTGATGGCAGGGATCAAGCAGAGGCTTCATTGGATTTCACATCCCTCCAGTGATCCTTGACAGGGTCCAGAAAGGGGCACGCTGAAGCACAACTAGATACTATTACCTTCTGAAAATTTGTTCTTTGTGATGATATGTGACCCGAGGGTAACTGATGTCATTGAATGGTCAGAGCTGTGAACAGGGGAAACAAAGGTGCGTACCACCAGCCTCTGGGCTCACTGATAGCAGTAAGATACAGAGATATCCTCACATCTGGCTTCCATTTCTTTTCTACTTCAGATAAGCACATGGAGTTAGAGCCACATTGTTCTGATCAACATTCCAGATTCTCATGAGCTGCTCCTGTTGCTACTCAGAGGTCTCAGCGTAAGGGCAATACAGAAGAGAAGCCAACACTCCAGAGAATGGGAGATGATGATGAGCTACCCCAATTTGTTAGTTTTCTGAGATGATCTTTCTTCTTGAATATGATCTTTTTTACTTTGGACTGCCAGCTCATGGTGGCTTTCCTCCTGCTGAAAGGAATGGAAGAGGTACCCTCTTCCCTCTGTTAATAGCTAGATGAGCCACACAGGAGGCAGCTAGGGTATTAATCCATGAGAACACCACCTACAAATTCTTGGATACATCTGTTGTATTACTCTGTGTAAGAAAATACAGGACATGAATAAGTCTAGTACACTGTTATTTTGACACTCACATGTAGATGCCCTTGTGTCCAACCTCTAGTTTTTTTAATAACTGCTTCACAAAATTATCAGCATGCTTTAGCTGGGAGTTAAAATAAGGAAATACGCACGTTGTTCCCATAAAAGCAACAATAAACCTTTTCCTTGGTAGGAGCAGACATGAATAGAAGTAAGCCTCCTTACTTTGAAGGTGGCACCACTTGTCCTTTGATAAGACTGCACTGGAAAGTACCTCTAGACTAAACTCTACACTCTGGAAATTTTATACTTCAACTACAAATTCATACTGGCAATTAATTTGATAGCTCTATGCTAGAACTCATAAATAGAAATGAATGAGAGGTCCAAGTTTCCCTACCAGATGATTCTGTGTCAAATATTGTTAAAAATAAGTGACAGAACTTAGACTAAAGTTCAATAAAGTTTTCCCAATTTTGGAATGTAACTGAAAGTGTAACAATAAAAACCAGTAATCTGTATTTCACCAAACTTGTCCTGTTCAGCAGGCCCTTATACTTAAATGTATAAGATCACATTTCTTTCAACAGAAGATTAAAAATTAGCAGATCCTCCTGTCAGGTTAGGTGAATAAAATAGGACTCTCAAGAGCTCTTGCTTTCCTTTGCAGAACTAGATCAATCTTGACTTCTTGTCCCATGAACTGAAGGAAAGCACCTGGCAGCTATAAACTCCTGCTGTCCCCTTGAAGCATTTCCTTACTGTTTGATACCCAGTACTACACCCACTGAGCTGCCTCTTCCTTATGAAAGCACTACGAAATGATAGACTGATTCACCACTTTTTATGCAATGCTTTATTATCATAATCTTTAATTAGCACAAGAAAGTTCTAATCAAGTCAAAGTGCAAGAATTTGTTTTTTTAAAGATATAGTTTTTCCCAAAGCAATTCCCAGTCCATCTAGCCTACAAACTGCCATGTTATCACCCCTCCCTGTTACCAGGTTCAGTATTTTGAGTGAGACCTAGTAAAGGGACTGAAGAGAGAGAGAGAAAAAAAAAAACCCAAACTAAAATCCCCTTCTCCCACTACTCAACACCAGCAGCACTTAATCAGGAAATACTTTCCTGTTTACAATTCTCGATAACCTACTTCTGTACATGCTCCCTTTTCTGGGAGAATGACCAACCCCCCCCCCCCCCCCGGGCTAGAAAAATAATACATGGCCCTGTAGTCTAGTAATTAGGGCATTCACCTCTAAAAGGTGAAACTTGGTCTTTTTTCCTCCTCCAGAAATTATTTATTTTACACTGGACAGTCACTGTTAAATAACAAGTACATAAATAGGGATGCATGGACAGAAATTTCAACTACATGCCCTGATCTCTAACAGGGTGAGGTCATTTAAGTAAGGCTACTTGAAATATGCAGGTTAACCCTACCTATTACCTGTACACATAGTTGGTTTTATCTAACAGTGTAACCATTTCAATTTATAACAGAAAACAGCACTTGTTTTCAGAAAGCTTTGGTATCCTGGTAACTTGACCACACATTTGAAGAACAGTTGAGGATGTATATATCTAAAGAAGCATATTCACAATAAAAAAATCATGGTCATAGTGGAGCTAGTCCAGCAAAGGGGCCATTAAAATGATAAGGGATTGGAGCATCTGTTATACAAGGAAGAGGCTGAGAGCTGTGATTGTTTAGCCTTGAGAAGAGAAGGCTCAGGGGAGGGAGTAAAGACTGAGCCAGACACTTCCCAGTGGTGCCCAGTGAAAGGACAGGAGGCAATGGGCACAAACTGAAATGCAAGAAATTCTACCTAACCGGAAAGTGTGCGTTTGTTTTTTTTGTTGTTGTTTTTTTAAATACTGTGAGGCTGGTCAAACTCTGGACCAGACTCACCTGAAAGGTTGTGGCATCTCTGTCCTTGGAGATATTCTAAACTCAACTGGAAAAGGCTCTGAGCAGCCTGCACTAATTGACTCCACTTTGAGCTGGGCAGTGGGACTAGACGAGAGGTCCCTTCCAATCTCAATTCTATGTTTCTATGTCCAATACATGATCAAATGTCTGTCATGAGGATGGAAAAAGTAATTTAACCCCTATAACATTATATTGCATATTTATTTAATGATTTGAATCAACATTTACTTGTCAATGTACAGTTAACCATCAATATGTCAAGACAGGCTTTGCCCTATGGATCCATAAACACTATCAAAGGGTTATACACTATCAATCAGTTATTTATGACAAATAACTGAACACTATCAAAGTATCCTCATGTTAAAACAAATTGCTTAAGTACAACAAGAGATCTAAAACAAGATTATTATTCCTCAAGTTTTTTCAAAATGTAATTTTTTACTTACTTTTGCATAACTGCTAGATTAGCAGCAGCACATCTGCCAGAGTGGGGAAGGAGTAACAGGCTATAATTACTGACTGCAACCGCACACAGCTCCCCTGCCTAATGAATCTTGTCTGCCACAGATTCAAAACCCACTGACCTGCTCCTAACATTTTTGACACACTTTATACACTTTTACAACACTCATAGGAGTCAATCTACAGTTTAAGATTAGATTACAGTTAGATTATGAACTACAGATTGAAAAGATTAAAAACCTTACTGGTTAACAACCCAAGCACGGCTCTGAATGTAGACTTGGCTCAGCCAGAAAGCCATGGGGTCGTGGGACAGAAGGGAAAAAGTGCCAAACCCTGAACTCAAAGCAACACAAGCAGTGTGCCATTAGTCATAAAAGTAATTAAATACATTTTGCTTAAAACAGTCATTAAATAGAATTAATGCTTTTTAGCAGCATAGTTGTAGTTTCCTATAACTGAAGATGTAAGGACATAAGAAGAAAATGGTTTGTATCATGAGCAATTTTCATATGCATCCCTCCCTTTTTAAAAAAAAAGGCTATATTGATGTCTAACCATTTAGAGTACAAAATTCACATGTAGTTTTACAACCACTACAATAGACGAGAGAATGGTATTTTCGGAATTCTTTAATTAATTTCTTCTTCTGTTTCAAAGGAATAGTGGGGTCATTGTCCACCTCTTGAACCAATGCAAGAAGATACTGATTTGTTTGTTGTTTTTGATCTTCATATTCTTTAGTTGTCACGCGCTGACAGAAGGTGAAGCCTTTGTAAGAAATCAGAGGTTCAGATTAAGTTTAATGCATCGATAAGGGCCTGATTAAAAAATATGATCAGAAACATAGGTATATTGATATTCCAGTTCAGATGCGATTACAATTCTCTGCAAACAATGTGAAACATAGAGCCCTCCACTGAGCATGGATGAACATCTAAACACTAATTGCAAAAATAAAATTGAAAAGCAGTGTTACAATTGTAATATCACAGATGATTTTGTATTGCAAACAGGCCTGCAAGACAAAGAGCCAATACAGTTCTTGCAAATAGAAGCCATAATGAAGAATGCTACATGACAATGGCACCTTGCAGTTGTCATGATCCAGTGATTCCCTGTGAGTGAATCAGATCTGTAGCAAGGCCCACTACATAATGCAAGTCAATAAATACTTTAGAGAAACAGTTGCCTCTGAACCACACCTCTTAATTCAGAAATACAATTCAGGAACTTCTAGGTGACTATCCAGCTCAGCATGGTTTGGGCACCAGAAGCAGAAGTGATGGAACAGGCAGCGGTTCAAGGTGAGGGCAGAGCAAAGAACTGGAGCCTGAGAGATAGCCAACTTAAGCACTATTTAGCTATAAAAATCTTGTGAACCTATGCAGTAAAGTACTGCCCTGCAAGGATTCAAGCCCCGTCATTGGACGGGTGAGTTCCAGCCTGAGGAAAGACTGGTATTCAGCTACTCCACGCGTTAGCGAGCAAGTTGGTTGAACAAGTGTCAATTGCCTAAAAGGGAAAAAATTCTTACTATTCCTTCTGTACAAACACCATCTTCTTAAGGCTTCATGTAGACAGTGGTAATAACCTAAGCTGCCAGAATTTTCATCCGGACCTGTCCTTCCCTTCTTTTACAATAAGTCTGTCAAACACCAAATGTGAAATACTTTTTATGGCTTAGTAGAGTCAGATCAAGAAAACATAGCTCTTTCAAAAGGGAAAGCTTAACAACTTCTGGCAAAGAGATTAACTCTTAAAACTTCAGAGTGGATCCTTTAGTCCAGTGGTTTCAAGTGGCTTACTAGGTTAAAACCAACCCCAGAGTTCCCTCAGTGTTTTTAGGAATGTTTATTTCCACCAGACCTAATGATTACCCTCCTGCAATAGACAGACTCATTTTCTTATCAGAGTCTCCCAGCCTTCCCTCCTGCTCCCACCTGCACTTCAGAAGTTCACCAGCTAAGAATGCTCAGTAGCTCTCAGGAAAGATTTTCCTCCTGTCTCCTCCATGAGAAAAGGGAAAATGACACCAGAATATGAGGCACACAGGAAACAGGAATATGCCATGCTGGAGGGCTTACAATCAGATCAAACTAGCTATTTCAACAAGTAGATGGAATCTATATGCATTTACAGATTGAAACTCCAAAACTTAGTAGGGAGAATATAGTATGGGGTTTGTACTTCAGTTGTCCGTTCAATGTGCTGACGGAGATCACACAGGCTCCAAGTATACTGTAGACAGGCAACTCCTTCCTCTATTGCTCATCTCCGTATTCTTTGGCTACACAACATGCAATACTCAGAACATTGAACTGGAAGCAATTTGGACACATTCCAGAACCCAACACAGATGGGAAAAGATTCTGTATCAAAACTACTTCTCAGACAGCTGCTCTATTAAATATACTGTAAGTTATTGTGCTGTTTAATACTATTACTCAGTTCCCTAATGGTTTCTCTTCAATGTTTAAGCACATAATGCACTGGCAATACAGGAGTCAAAAGGAAGAAGCTAAAGAGTCAGAGAGAAATTCAATTAAGCCAAGCCTTTTAATCACAGTGCTGAAAGATATTTTTGGCAGCAAGGCCAGATGGAATGTTAGCTCATAAAAGAAATGAGCTGGAAAACACTAATCCCACATACACACCAAGTGTCAAATGCCTTCCTTTTAGGCTACACTACCCTTCTGTAAGTCTTAAGCTCTTAATAAACTTTGTGCTTACCCAAAAAAAGGAAGAGAGTTCTTCAGAACGCTAAACAATCAAGGTCTGTGCTCAAGACATCTATTAGAACCTCAAACTACTGAGCTCTATGAGAATTTTTAGGTGTCTTGTGGCAGAAATGTAAGAATGCTGTTCCTAGATATAAAATCACATCAAATTCACAAACCAAATTATAAGCAAGTCACTTCGGGAAGTGCATTTTGCATTAATTTCTCCAGAAGTAATTATTTGGTAAAAAAATTTTGTAATGTGTTTGAAGTAGATAATTAATAGAATCCTTGTTCTCTAATATTCAGAGATCAGTGTTTTGCTTATAGCAGATAATTTAATTATTTAGTGAATTAGCTTTAGTCGCTTTAATGCTTCACTTCTAATAAAGGAAAAGAACATAGTCTATGCGAAATTATAGTCAACCGATGATAAATCAATTTGTATAGAAAGGTTCTTATAAAAATGTGTATCACATCATCTACCTGAATCAATATCTGGATCTTGTCCTTCTAGCAAACTTTCAAGTCTCCTACTAGTTAGTTCCAGAAGAGATAAAGGAGTCTGAAAATACAATCCGACAAAGAAAAAAGTTACAAAAACAATACTTCTGTATTTTGAGAATCTAAAGTGTTCAGATGATCAATTTAAAAGTCACATAATTAACTGCAGAAGAATCTATGCCTACATTTATGTACACATTCAAAATCGCTCAAAAAATTGCACTAAACCACATGTATCTGTTTATTCCTGATATTTCTGGCCGAAGAAATAGGAGGCAAGATGTTCTAGATGATGTTTTCCACTCAACTACAGCAAAAACTGTAGTGTAGACCTTGAACTGATTTCAGCTTATATAATACAAAAGGCTCTCAGCTGCAGTTATGAAAGAGCGAGCCACCATCCACTGTGCTGTCACTGCTACGAAGCAGTGGGCACTTCATTTGTTAGATCTGGCTCTATCTCCAATCATGAATCAAAGCCCTAACCCTCACGTCAGAACACTTAAAAAAAAGTATTTGGTTTTGGCTGTATATTAACACACATAGTAACCATTTGATACTTTCAAACTAAACTGGAGCTAATTAAAAAAAAAAGTCTCCCATGTGTCTTTAGCTGAGGTCAGACGCGGAAATGAATGTGTTGTGTAAGAACTAAAAATAAGATTTTACTGAAACCAAATCAATGTTTCTGTGAGGCTTATTTGTAACTGGACAATAAGTGTCTAGAGCAGTTTACAGCTATTTTACAACAGCTGAGACAATTAGTTCATCTCTATCTAGTTTAGTGTTTTAATGAGGAATTTTATAGTTGAGGAAAAACAGCAGTGAAGCATCACAACTTTAATGCACTGGTTGAATTCAGAAAGTCAATATAGGGTTTGGGAAGGTTGCGTCTTTTCACATGTGTGACAATATGATGGAACGTAAATAAAGGAGACTCAAATATATCTGTATATTTACATAACTGATCAAGTTAAATAGAAAGGCTATTTCATTTTGTGGTTCTATTTATTTCTTTAATTTAGAAGTTAACATTTCAAAATACCAAAAGGAACTCTTAAGAGTTGTCAAAGCTGTCCATGTACACTGGGGCACTAGAGCATGCCATATTATATATCACTCAGAGTATGTCAGCTGACTTCTAAAGGACAAAGACATTAAGAAGCCCAAAAATTTAGCAGACAGCCATCAGAAACAAGGTACCAGAAGGCCTCTAAGAATTTCTTAACACTTCAAATATTTTCTTAACACAAATGATGCAAATAAAGAGAAAGTATAATATATGTAAAGGATTGCAAAGCTCTCAAAAAGGTGTCCTCCACAGTCTGAAATAGCTTCTTGCCCTACTTGACTGTACCATTAAACTGTAACGGACGGAATATTAACCTCTGCTCCTCAGACCTCTTATCTCCAAAAAGGCACTTCATGGCACTTAACATTTAAAATGACAAAGCCAATGAGGTAAGGAAAATGCTACCTTGAAGAGCTCACAGTGATTGTCCATCAGAAACTGAGTCAGCAGTTCTGCCTGTGGTTTTGACAATGTCTTATTTTGTAAGATGAACTTTGTACAAGTCTTGATGATCACCGATCTGTTATCGAACTAGACAAAGAAGAGCCCAGATCTGGCATTAGATTTACTTGCAATGTGTCAGCGAAGAGTAAGTATAACAGGATGCTAGCAGTGGGAAGAACATACTGATATTTGTTTTAAAACAAATCACATTGAGAGGCAGTAAACAGAATACTTCTAACTCTGGGGAAAAAAAAAAAGGTTAGCCTTAGTATAGAAAAGTGCTATTTCCCACACTAAACATAACAGATACTTACTTGTTTTTGTAATTTGTAGCTCTCAGATTCGGATGCAATAGCTACAAATGTCAGGAGTCTATGTAGCTCTTCTCGGATATTTGGCGCTAATAATTTTAAATAAAGTTGTGATGCCTCTAGAGCTTGATCTGTTTTTCCTTTTTCTGCAATGGAGTAAAACAGTGTATCCAGTGGAACTGTTCATTTTCAGAGTCAAGAATACATATTTAAATTCCAATATTAATCCCATTTTTGGGGGGGTTTTCCCTCTAAACAAAGCAAGTTCTCAGTGACTTCTAAAACCTTTTGACAAGACTCAGTACAGCATTTAATCAATATAAGCTTAAAAGTTTTGTCCCATAGCTAGTCAGAGAACAGATGGACAATATATACAGGACATTACTACATCCTGTGTACAATGTGCAAACACCGAAGTGATGTTTGCACTGTTTGTGTTTACACATCATCTTATTATATTCCAGTATTCATCTCAAAGTAATTAATGAGCTGAACAATTCTAACTTTATCATTGCTTTGAGGTTTTGTTTGTTTGGGGTTTTTTGTTTGGGTTTTGGTTTTTTGGTTGGTTGGTTGGTGTCCCTCTGTTGTCGTCCCCCCCCCGTCCTTTTTAAGCCATTAAGTTATAAATTTCTCAAGGAAATGTGGTAAAGTGGAAATAATCTCATAATCTTAAAAGGGTTTTTATAGAATTCTAGTTAACTTCACTTTGAAAGTGAGGAACTATCAAAAAGCCAAGTAATTTAAGGCAAGAGCAAGATGAGGGCAGATACAGGAATAGAACCTATGTATGATTTTCTGGCCTCTGTCCTATTACTAGGACAGAGGTTATATTTGATAAGAAATAATCCAGGACTTTCAGAGGTGTGGCACAAGCCATTTGAAACCATCTTTGTTTAAAAAGAACACCAAAAGAGCAAGTAAGTGACCCTTTTCCAAAAGAAGGCCAGACAAAACAGCAGGAAAGAGAATTGCCAAAGGACATGATCAAGACAGGCAAAAGTGTAGATATGAAGACAGGAAGTTCAAGCATTTCTATAGAAAAGTTTAAGAGTTTCTCTGATCTGTGATTAAAGCTTTACTGAGTTACTTTGAAAGACTGTAGGAGAAAAAAAGAAAGAAAAAAGTTCCAACATAAAAAGGTTCAATAAACCACATGGACTAGTTTGACCAACTGCATTCATCTGTAACATAAGTAAAGTACCCTAGATCTGTTTATTTTAAAGGCAACAAGCACAGCAACGTGTTTGCCTTCACAACAGATCTGTATTATCAGCCATCTTGAATCAAGCTGTTTAGCAACTGAGGAAAATAGTTATAACCATATATACACTGATCACAAAATGAAGTTGTACTTTAGCTAACTGCAGCACTTCAAGTTAAATTTGAAAGTGTTTTAAATATGTAGTGTTCACAGCTAGTTTGAGCTTTCTCTTGTTCTGACTCTAGTGCAACAGCACTTTATCAAAATAAGGTTAACCGCACTGGATTCTACTTTAAAATTATTATTAGAATCCAAGTGGTTATGCACTGAAGACCATAATCTATTCCATAGCACTGAGAGGGAAAAATGGTTGTAAAATAGTTAAAGCACAATCTCCTAACAGTGATCTAGTATGAACTAGAACACAGCTGAGGACCCAATAACACAGGCTAATATATTCAAACACAGAATCATTTCCTAATAATAAAATTATGGCTACCACTTCATCAGAAAGCAATAAAGCATTAGAAACTGCTTGTGAGATAGTCTCACTCAAGTTGGAAAGGTAATAAAATTAAAACAAGAACAAGCAAGAATAGCCCTGGACATTCACAGGTCATGTAGTTTAGATCAACCAGATACTTCATAAGGAAAAGACCTACAAGCAACTAAAGCATTAGAGTAATTCAGCAGAATTATATCAGTGTCTTTTCCCTTGCCTACAGATTTGGCTCTTTTGATTCTCTAATGTAGTAATATTCTATAATATTGGTTCATATCAGTTTTGTATTTAAAGTGCATATATGAGCAATAACATTTTTAATTTAAGTGAACATTTAGCAGAAGTTACCAGTAGCTAAGTCAGTTATTTCAAATTAGCTTTTTTGTTTTGTGGATGGGTTATGTAATTTTGCAATGGTTTCCCTTTCATGACTTCTATTATAATTTGATTGTTTTTCCCCTTAGCAAAATACTACTGGTAAAACCAGTAAATACCAAAAATGTATTTACCAGTAAATACCAAAACGCCTTTGGTATTTTCATGAGGTTTTGGCCACAGGATCCACCACTCTGTTCCAATTTTTACACAGGCCAACTGTGCTCCTATGCCAGTAAGCTTGTCATAGTTCTCCAAAAACTGAAACTTTTGATAACACTCCATAGCCCTACAGAACTGAAGAAGTAACAGGGCCTATTTAGGGTAGGATTAATCTTAAACTTAAATTAAATTTAAATTAAACCCTTCTGTTTTACTTGTGAGCATATGTAGGGAGGGTTTTTTGGTGGGGATCACAGCATGAATCACAATCTCAACAGTCCCTTTTATAATTTTAAATAACTTCTATTACTAAAAAAGCCCTAAGTCCGGAACTTACAAAACCTTATTCTGGTTAACAAGAAAACTTTATAGCAATGATTTTACTTTTATGTTATTATTCACAAGTAGCAATAAGGGAAATTCTGACTAGTGGTAAGAAATTTTCACAGAGTAGTTATATATTGAAACAGGTTACCCACAGAGGTGGGTGAATCTCTATCCTTGCAGATTTTCAAAATTCAGCTGGACCAGGCCCTAAGCAACTTGATCTAACTTTGAAATTTGTCTTTGCCTTGAGCAGAGGTTCTGACTAGCGACTTGAGCATTCCCTTCCAACCTATAAATTCAAGTGCATCTGCAATAGCATTGCAAATGGTGTCACGATTCAGTCAACTAGCACTTAGTACGTTACATCCTTTATACAACTTTCACTTGTATTTTTTGTTCCAGGTTGCTCTTACCTATAAGTTCTATAATTCCTGAATGAATATCGAGATCCTGAGTGGCAAGAAGGGAGTCCTTCTTTTGACTATAGTACTTTATTATAATGTCAAAAAGAATCTTCTTGTATGTATTCAGACTGCTGGGTTTGTTAGTGCTTTGAGGTAACTGCTGACTAACCATCACTATGAATTGGTCTGGGAAATACTCCAAGCATTCAACTGCAGCATAGAGCCATTTGTCAAGCCTGTAGGAGGAAAAGTTAGTTTTAGTGCTTAATGTAAAATGCTTTGCCTATTCTTATTTAATCCTTTAAAGAAAATTAGATAGAAATAACCATGCAGGTATAGTCACATATTTGAACCGCAGCATTAAACTTGTTGCTTAAGCAGTTTACGTAACTTATTTCACTATAGTAGTTCAAAATAAGCAACTTCCACGGTTTTCCTATGCTACAGACAATACACCTGAGGTATGCCCAGATCAAAACAAGCTGCAATCATGCCAGACTGTCACTGACCCCAGGACACTTGCCTGATTCAGCTAGTATTTAAAACCAAACACCACCCCACTGTTACTCCAACACACACAATGAAAACCCACCAGGGCTAACCAGGGTGAAAAAGCAAGGGACTGGATCTTTACAGAAGACAAGGACGACAATTAGTTTGAAAACAGAAAAAAATTAAAATAGTTTAAATCCCAGAAGACTGTGGAAGCAGTTTGTTATGACCTATTATAAAGGCATGAGTTTTCTTGAGCATTTGTTGCCTGTATGACTTAACTCGGGAGAGAAAATGCAAGGAGAACCTAAAATTCAGGTAGATAACTCATTGTTCAAAGAAGCTGGAAGGTCAGAGGAAAAAGTCACTAACTCAACCATTTTGTACAGAAGAAATCTAAAATTATAGATCTGTGGGGGGCAGAGGGAGAATTAATTTTATCTGACTCTCTGGATAGAAAATAATTTTAACTGAATCAATAACTTGTGAGAAGCTACTCCAGCCCCCCACTTAAGTAACTGTAGGATAAAGTAATGAAGCAAGCATTTAATTATCTTAACACTCATCTGATATATTAGCAAAGACCCAAATGTTAGAGAGACTTAACACAGAATAATACAGAGTGAGAACCACATATGAGATATTTTAAGAGACATAAACCCACCAATCACCCAAGAATCAAGTACAATGGAAGTATAAAGCTCAAAAGAAACAGCATTCATTGAGCCATTCTGGGAGGAAAAACCCGTAGGGTTAAGACGCTATCCAGCAATAAACCTAGTTTGGAACCTGGAGTGTCATCAGCTTATATAAAACTTTAAACATATGTAAAAATACCAATATTTTCTCCCTAAAGCAAGAATTCATAAAAACTGTAAGATAGGTGCACAGATTGACCTCAGTCTCACAAACAGATAAAAATTGTATTGATTTGACAGAAATAAGCATCACTAAGACATACACACATGAGGAGACATGCCTTGACATAGTCATTAGAAGTACATGCTAAGATAGAGATCAGCCCAAGTGCAATCAACAGGAACACTACAAAAATAAGAGAACATTTAAGGAAAAGAGCACTGATGACATGCGGCCACTTTCTTTTTTACATTCTCATTATATAAGCATTCTTCAGTGCTACAGCTTAGCTTCTCTTCTTCTGTTGCTAACAATAGATGCCTTTTTGGCTTTATATCTTCACAGCACCACCACCAGGAACTGTGACAAACAAACAAAAAGCCTCAGAATAAATTTTTTCAAGTTCTAGTATCTGTTATAGAGACCTAAGAGTGAAGTGTCTGGTCTAGAAACTAGGAGTGTTTTCGACACTTGAGGTTACAGTTTTGATGTATACTTAAAATCCTCAAATGTCTAATCCTAAACAAACTTTTTGTGAATTCCCTTACCACTTCTGAAAAGAAGTCAACAAAGGAAAGTACATTAATGCCACTGCTGTCTACAAATATACCACTGGTACAATGTCTATTTTGTTCACTTAACACAAATCTTTGATCAAGAGTAAAATAAAGCGTTTACTAACAAATCCATTTTATACATGTATAACTTACTCAGGCAAGTTTAAGCTACATGTAACCTCTCTGTCCAGGAAAGTATTTGAGATAATCAGGTCTTCTTCTTTGCCAGAACAGTCTGGTTTTGTCTTCACTGAAGACACCAAGATATCTTCTAGAAGCGGAACATCAATTAACTGCAGCAGCCGTAGCAGAGTTTGCTGTTTCCAGACATCTTCTATTACTGATACCATGAACAAAAACACACCCTCAGAAATAAGATCTCATGTAAAACACTAACCTTTGTTTCTACTCACTCAAGAATGTTTTAAGTGTTCAAAGAAAACAAGGAAACAGCAGAGTGTGAAGTTTCTGTGTTGGGGAACAAGGAATCAAAATAGGAATGCTAAGAAAGAAGGCTTTAAAGAGAACACCTCTCTCCCCCATCATATTAGAATTAATAATAACCTACTCTAATTAGTAATATATACAAGAAGAGACAAGTGAATAGCAAAGGAATCATATAATACAGATGTACTTAATCTTAAAACCTATTTCCTTCTGAAGTGGTATTTGCATAAATAGAATAGCACCATCCTGCAAAAACTTAATCCGGTTTTGTTTCCTTCAGTTACTTACTATGAGCATTTATCCATTTAGCACTTGTTTAGCTATTTTGTCATTAGTGACATGTTAAATTTAGGACTCTGAGGGGCAGTGTTTAACAGAAATGAGGTACTCATTCCAAGTAGATACAGTGAAGAACAATCAAGTTTTAAAAAGAAAAATCCAATCCTCACCTCTTTTTGAAAGCAGATGAGCTGGTTCATTAACCATGATCTTTGGAGGTAAAGATGCATGAACATTTATTGATTGAAGAAGCTCCTCTACCCTCTTTTTATTGGCTGCTTCTAATGCTAAGGGGTTTGAAAGTGTTGTTTCACACTTCGTTCTGCTTAGGGGGAAAAAAACCAAACTTAGATGTACAACAAATATGATCAGGACACACTTATCTTTCTGTCATTTCGTAAATTGCTGTTAAATCAGGACTTTAGGGCTTCATTGTATCTGGGGTCTATCCTGCTGCTAGAAAACCAACCATCCACATCTGCTTTGTGGAAAGGGCAAGGATATTGATTCCAAATACTGTTTATTAGTTCAATTTCTTTTACCAGCTTTCAGCAAGTAGCTCATTCATGCGAATTCTCAGATTTCAGCACAACTGATTGCAAAACAAAATGATTCCTAGGCTTATGCTACTGTGCCAGACTATTCTAAATAACAAAGGGCAGATCAAAGCAGTTCAACATTACCAAGAAATATTAGGTAGCATCTGCGATTTAGGCATGATGTTTCTCAAAACTGGCACATAGTTTTCAGAAGTCTCCAATACCTGGGTTAGACAGATGTAACTTCATCTACAGTTAACCCACCTTAACTTTAAAAAAAAAAAAATCAGAATAGTTCAGGGTAACTCACTTGGAACGTCTTTTTGTCTTCTGTTTACAGATTTGCTCAGGAGACAAGCTCTCATTGTCTTTATTCTTTCTCGGAAGAAGAGGAGTAAGACTGCTATTTACAAATTTATAGAGACTAGTGCTTGTGTCTTCAAACTCTGTTTCTTTCTCATTCTTGAATAAGTAAAGCTTTGCTCCAACTGGCTCAAACACCTTGTGATCCATCAACGCTTGGCATACACGGACTCCCTTCAGCCGAGAAATATCATTGCAGCTTAGGTACATGCTTTGCATAAGATGGCTCAGTACCACATCAACAGCATTTGAGCCGGTGAAACAGTTTTTATATGTTTTCAGATGTTGTCTACGTTTTTTGATTTCCACCTGACTGTGAAGGGCATGGATAATACTATTCCACAGCTGAGTTGCTTGAAAAGGACCATCACAATCTGCAAAATATTTATATGAAAGTTTTACAGATGTTTATGAAACTTTACTTTAACATTTAAAAAAATATTTTTACTCTGTGAAATTATTTCTATATATACATATATTTAAAAATTATCCAGAAATCAGCTTAATTTTACAAAGACAGAGAAACATAATACTTCATGAATCAGTCCTTCTTGTAAGTTGACTCACACCCACTAGGGTAGAGTCAACAGAAGAGAACAAAAAGACACTAAAAACAGGCGAGGAAGGTTTTTTTGTTACTGCTGTTACCACACATATTGTATGTATGTACACACACACATTAATGCATTACAGAATCACAGAATGGCTGAGGCTTGCAGGGACCTGTAGGGTCCATCTGGGCCAACCTCCCCTGCTCAAGCAGGGCTACCCAGGACCGTGTCCAGGCAGCTTTTGAATATCTCCAAAGGTGGAGCGTCCCCAACCTCTCAGGGCACCACTGAGAAGAGCCTGGCTCCGTCCTCTTTGCACTCTCCCTTCAGGTACTTGTAGACATTGATGAGAACCCCTTGAGCCTTCTCTTCTCCAGGCTGAGCAGTCCCAGCTCTCTCAACCTCACCTAGGGGAGATGCTCCTGCCGCCCCCACTTTCTCCTCCACATATCACTCTCAGCTCAGCAGACGACAAACCAACATTTGCCACACATTAAACCTCCCTGCCTCCCACCTTTCGCTCCGAACACTTGGACACAGCTCCACGCCCAACCCTAGCAGCGGCGCCCCCCTTAACCACGACTTCTGGGGGTACAGCCGGATGAAGCTCCTCTCTCCTCTGTACAGCTGCTGACCCCCACGCTAGCTCCTTCCCGCCCGCCCGCGGCGCCGGCAGCCAGAGGCACCCGTCCAACGGGCGGGCACGCGCCGGCCTCTCAGAGCCCGCTCCGCTCCCCAGAGAGACCGGACGGAGCCGCCGCCAGCCCCTCAGGCGCTGAGGAAGAAAAACCCGCGGCAGCGGAGGATGGGTCGGCTCTCTTCCCCCACCTCGCCGCCGCCCGCTCCCCCGCCGCGGCTCTAACTCGCTCTGACTCCGGAGCCTCCTGAACCGCGGAGTCAAATAAACCGCCATAACCACGGCCGGTGCCGCTGGCGGAAGCCGGGAGAGTGCATCACTTCCCGCCCTCCTCCACCTCCCCCGGCCACCGCCCCAGCGCCGCCCCTCCGGGGCGGAAGTGAGGCGCGCTCCGGCCGCCCCCCTCCCTCAGCACTCTGGCTGTCGCCGTCGCTATGGAGTAGCAGGAGCGAGACGGGGCCGAGCTGGGGCCGGAGCGAGAGACGGAGCCGGCGTGACAGGCGGCCCGCCGGGCCCACAGGGCGACAGGCAGCCGAGCGCTGCGCCGGCAGCTTCGCGCGGACTCAGGTAAGAGGCCTGTCCCCCGCGCCGCGGGGCAGGAGCGGCTGCCGTGGCCTAGTGCCACTGCGCGGGGCGGGCAGGGCCCGCTGGCTCCGCAGGGGCTGGGGCTGGCGGTCTCGCGTCCCGGGATCCCGGCGCTGAGGGGTGTATGGAAAGGGGGCCGCCCTGGAGGCGCGATCGTTGCGTGAGCAGGGCCTGGCGGGGACCGTTGAGCTGCCCGAGCCGGCGGATCGCGGATCACCTGCCCGCAAACGCTGCTCACCGCCGCTCGCCTCTGTCCGCGGCGCCGCCCGCCCCAGGCACGCTGCCTCTGGCTGCCCCGCGGAGCAGTGAGCGCAGTCACCGGCCCTGCGGGCAGCGGGAAGGAGGGGATTCCCTGCGCGCCTCTGGCGGGGCTTTCTTGGCGGAGCGGTACGAGTCCGGTCTCACTGTAAATAACAGTAAATGCTTCGTCCAGGAGGACTGGCCCGCAAGAGACAATCCAGGGGTTTGTGCGGCATATAGGTTAGGTTTCTCCTGTCAGCAGGCGACAAACAGATCCCCGTGCATGGATCTCGTTCCGTGAGGTTTTGGTAGGCTTTCAGTTGCAGCGCAGTACCGAAATTAATAAAAATCATGAAGGTGACAGCTACACTGTGCACAGTGCATCATTGCGTTTGATCCTCCTGTTGTTTTTGTAACAGATGCAAAAGGTTGGTTGTGCCTGAAAAATGTGGGGGTTTTTGTTTTTTTTTCTCTTTTTCGGAGGCCTGGTTCTAGCGCCTGTTTCTTATGTGAATTCATTATTGTTTGGCTCAGATCGGTGAGACGGGAGTTTGGGTTGGGTGGCATGAAGTACCCACACACCTGCCTGCTGCCTTGGTTCACAAAAGCGAATCCCAGCTTGTTATAGGTGAAAATTCTGGTAGAGGGTATGATGCACTGCTGTACCGTGTGCACCCATGTCCATACATCAGATGAAGCTATGAATTAGTTCAAGGATAAATTAATAGTTTTAAATCACACAGTTGTTTTACATGAGCGAGGATTAAAGAGTGGTGAGAAATCTTTGTTTTGGGTTTACTTTTATTTCAACGTTTTGAATGTTTTGCCTCATTTCTTATTGCTGTGTTGGCTGTTGCTTACTACCTTGCCAAATGATTAGGTTGTCATCGTGCTGACGTATTGTTGCTGATGTACATCAGCATAAAGACCGTTATCGATTGTGAGAGGAATTCATGAAAACAGCAGACTGACCATCTGGATTTCTTTTTAGGATTGGTTCCAAGTTTCATGGACTCAGTATCAGTAGTATTAATATTACTCTTGGAAATTCAAACAGGAAGAAATCAAAGTTCTTAAACATTTATTGCATGTCCTGTGTTGCTTGTCTGAACGCTGTTACTCTTAAGGTCATGTACTTTTCTCATTTATTACCTTTTAACTTGAAATGAAAGTTTCATTGTGGGTGGCACTTGCTTTATTGTCCTGTGGTTGTTAATTTTTCTGTAAATAGTAGTTCAGTCTTAAAAGAACGGAACAAACCAGTTTTTGTACAGTTGAGAGCTAAAGCTGCATATTTCAGATATGGTTAAATAATCATGACTTGTGGTATTATAGATACTACCCAAAATAGATATATTTTTTTTGGCATGGATTTTCTAGGTACATTGTTCCTGTTGACATATATTGAGTTTTTACTGAAGTCGGTAATAACAATCATTTTTATAAAGCAAAATACACTATTTTAGATTACAGTGCAAATGTTGACGTGAGGATTTCTACAAATTTACTGTTTTAGATGGATGTAAACTTAAAACCCAAGCTGCTTATTGAGAAGTAAGTTTCTCAGTACTCCTTACTCTTAGCTATAAGTTAATCAGTAGTTTGCATACTGGCAAGCTGGAGAGGAACAGGTTGGACAGGGCCTACCAGGCTTGCTTTTTAAATCCTAACCCTTCAGACACTGGAATGCTGTTAACATTCTCACCTAGTGGCTTTTCCAGGCTTCTCAATGCAGTTAGTCTGTCACCCACAGCTGAGGGCACTTCTGATTTAATCAATACGATACCTTTTTTCCACCATCTGTATAGAGAAGCTCCCTTTCAAATTTATACAAAGGAATTTGAACATGCATGCACATGCATTTTCTTCATACTAGCTCTGCAATTAATTTTGCAAAGCATCTGTCTAGTTTTGAGAATTTGAACGCAGGGTTGTGTTGCATTGGTACTGGAGGTTTGATGGCTGGGAGTGAATGAAACAATGCAAAAAGCGCAAGATTTAAAAAGCAATAAATTAGATTTGTGGTTATGTTAAACTAATTAGGATTGATTTTATAGTCCTTTAGCATATAGAGTTTGCCCCATGGAATAGCTACAGAATAAAATCTCTGGGAGCTGGAGATACCTATAGCTCCTATTCAGAATACTCCATGATCCTTGTTTCTACCTATTTATTAAGTTAATGAAAAGTTCCTTTATACAGGAATATTATTCAGTGTCTAATAGCTGTTTGGTCTTGGGCTGCACAGTTAAGAATTGCATGCATTTTTCCGTAGCACAATTCATAAAGTAAAATTAATATATTGTGATAAAAGGTCCCATACTGTAATAAAATTACTTAATAAAGGAATTCCATGTTTCTGTAATTTATTTCCAGCTATGTTCTCAAGAAAACACTTAATATATACCAAGCAAATACATAATTATTTTTAAGATTATCTTATTATATTCAGACTCAGCTTCTCATATCTAAAACTCACAGTCCCCATAATTAAGACGAACTCCACCCTGAACGTGCTTGTAGTCATATCTGGTTCTGCTCCTGAGTAGTCCCGTTGAAGCCATAACTACTATTTCTGATTTTAAAGTTGAGTATTTGCAAGATCGAGATCTGTGCAGCCGGATACCTTTCTTTTTTATAATATATTTTCTTAAAACTCCTAGTCTGGTTCTTCATTTAGTAGCACAAAGTTGTGTCACTCAGCTGACGGGGAAATTGGAGAAGTCTATGGAGCCACACCATTAGTGTGTTTCTACATTTCATTGTGGAAGAGTACCGAAGGTGGGATATAACTGCAACAATAGTCAAGATAGAGCAGCATAGCTGTGTTGCTTCCAGCACTGTGCTAGTGTTTGCTTAGGACTAGGTTAATACTGATACACATATCCACACTGGAGTAAATTGTTCAGTAACTCATAACTTTTTAAGAAGTTTTGGTTAGTATGTTTATTACCTCTTCTAGAAAACAAGTCTACCTTTCCAATTTAATACTAATCAGATTATTTGGCCTGATTTCTAATGGAATCAGGTCTATAGTACCAGGGGGAGAAGGTGTGCATGTCCAGATAACTTTAGTGTGGTTGATTTCAGTCAAGTTTGACTGAGGTATACAGGTGTCAAAAATAAGTTGCTATGAATTTTGTGATGCTAAGGAGCTGTGACAAGGAAACAAACTCCATCTGTGTCTTGAATGTGCAAAAAGCTGTGGCATAAATGCATATATTAATAGACACCAGATAATCTGTGTAGACCAGAACATTGCCTTATAAATGTATATAATACAGTGGGAAGAACTTTAATTCATACAAGCAAGCACCTCACATCCGATCAGAAGGACGTTGGGGCTGATTAGTCCCAGCGCTCACTGGATTATTAGTGCCTTTTGCTTCTTTTGTCCTTGTTACCATGACTTGGCAAACATCTTCTTTATCACAACAGAATTTTGCCTCTTCCATTTGAACAGGAATGACATTCTCTATTTTTCAAAGAAGTAGTTTTACACAAATTATATGCCAATGAGTTGAGTATATGACAAATAAGGCCATAATTGAAAATAGTATTTCTGCAGATTTCAGTACATTTCCTGATGTGCTATCTTAGTTTATTTTACTATAGTACTATTGAAGAAATAGTACTCTTCACACCTTATTTGAAAGAAAGAATGAAGAAATATCCTTAAATGTTGCTTTTGAATATACCATATAATACTGATTCCAGGAAATAATTTCTTCTTGCATTCTCTCTTCATCTTTGCTCACACCGATAAGGAAGATGAATGTCTAGCTCTTTTTTTTCACTGTTTGTTTCCTGTCTTCATTCTTTCTTGTGTATCCATTATCAGAGACACAATTGTATGTAAATGGGACATAGGCTTCAGAACTTCTATCTGGCAAAATAGGCAAGTCAGATTTTTTGGAACTAATTATGACAACTTAGGAAACTGTGGAAGTACACATGACTGGGGAAGATGGACTAAATTGTAAGCTGCCACAGTCTTCTAGCTCTTAAATTTGCAAGGTGATGTAAAAAGCTTCCTTGTACAATTTTGTTAAAATAAAGCATAAAAAGATGGTTTCTTGTTTCCTTCCCCTGATTAATACTTAAGCTCATCAATACTTAGATCATACAAATAGTAATGTCAGCAATCTGATGGGTAAAATACTGAACTTTGAGTTTGTATTTTGACAAGCACAGTGTAGGAAAGAACACATTTTTTACTTGTCTTCTGTATAATACACATCTATTCTTTGCTGGTCTGGGATCTTAAGCAATCCTTTCCGTCAGAAAATGTGTAGTTCCATGAGGACTAGAATTAAAGGAGCCTGATTTCCTTCAGATTTAGTTCTCTTTGTTGGTTGATATTGATATACAAGGTGTCAACCTTTCCCTTCATGGGAGCAGTTTATAGATTCTCTGCTTTATTCAATTACCTATTTTCAAGAAATGGTTGAATTTCTCAGTCCTTAATTGCTTTGTTAGATCTAATGAAGAATGATCAAGAGATTCAGAAGTTTTTGAGGAGTAAAAGCAATGACATATAATCCCCAGGCATGCACACACAGATATGTGTATGCAGTGTGAATATGTATAACTGCAAAGCCCTGGAAGTTATATTTCAGTATTCTTTTTGTGGGTTACTCCTGTATCCTATTGGATCCTTGGTTAGATGTTATAGTTTTCAATATGTATCTTATGTTAACAGAAATTGTGAGAGGACTGTGAAGCTTTTTTTTTCTTGTCTTTGTAGGATAATACATTTGGTGCACAGTTGAGACAATGGAGTCCATGCTGAATAAATTGAAGAGTACCGTTACAAAGGTAACGGCTGATGTCACCAGTGCAGTCATGGGAAATCCTGTTACCAGGGAATTTGATGTTGGCCGACATATTGCCAGTGGTGGTAATGGTCTTGCTTGGAAGATATTTAATGGAACTAAAAAATCAACAAAACAGGTGGGTTGTCAAGTAAAGACCTAAGTTTATAAGCATTAGATAACAGACTGATAGGTAGCAGTTGGTAAGTGGCATTTAAAAACAAAATCCAACTGGGCAGACTAATGCTAAGGGTAGTACTGTAAGTAAGATGAAACAAAGAACTCAACATTATTTAAATATAATGTTCTCAGCTACATAGGTGATAATTGCTCTAAGCCTTCACTGCTGGAGAAAGAAGTGGTTTTGCATTCATAGCATACAATTTGAGACCAAGATCAAGAATTAATCTGAGTTAAAAGTGATCTGACAAGAAGGAAGAAGTTTGTTTTAACATGGATTGGTTCCCCAACTTGTTTTACCTTACAGCTTCTTTTGGCAGCAGTACTGGCTTTTTACAGTTTAAAATAGTCGTGAAGTATGCCATCATTTGTTCTCAGCAAAAGACACTGTAGTTTTTTGCTCAGCTGCCATACAGAAATGGAGGGGTTAGAAATGTTAAGTCATGAGATACAGTAACAGGAAGGCATGGGATAGAGGAGGAGGTTGTGGGTTGTGCCTTCCCTGTGATGCTTTCAGATCAGTGTTGTTCCCTTTTAGTTTCCTTAAAGTATCGCGGTTTAGAGCACAAGTATATAAACTTTTGAGTCACTTGAAGTCACATGTATAAATGAAAGTGGGATTGTGACTTTGGAAGAAGGTTTGCCAGAAACAGAGTTTAAGAACTGTTATAGAAAATTATTTTGTTGTACTGGAGAAATGTGAAAAGTATTTTTCCAAACTTGGAGAGGAAGTACAATTTTCAATGACTAAATAGAAGTGTTAACAAGTTATGGCCTTCAGTTAAACTTGCTGCTGAAGTGCTGTGAAGTCACTTAGACAATGAATCAGCTTGCTGCAGATGTACCAAAAAGAAATGGACACAAAGCAATAACTTTGGAAAACATATATACAATCTGTTAGATGGTAGGAAAATAAACTAGCAAGTAGAGAAGAAACATACTATGCAGAATAAATAATCTGTGGAGAATATGTGATCCGATTGTGACAGAATCTGAATAATGTTAAGCAGGTACTTTTGCCGTATTCTCAAGCGTCTGTCTAGCTGTTGCAGAGCTCTATACATCTAGTATTTACTGAATTTACCCAATGTACCAATTGGGGTTTTTTTTGGTCTTATTCAACTCTACAAAGAAGTGATAACATTGAAAGTATGGTAGTTTTGATAGGTTTTATACAATCTCTGCGCCCAGTGAGCATTTGACCTGTAGCAGGTGTAGCTTTAAGGTGTGGAGAGTTGTAGCAAGTTTCTTTCACTGCCTAATTGATAGAGTGTATGTAACTTGGTTCCTGTTGGTCACATTTTTCAAGCTTTGAATGAGTGTTCTGACCACTGATTTTGCAGAGTTTTAGTTCAGGTGTTACCACATGTGATCCTGCAGTATCTCTCTAAAACCTGACTGACATCTGTACATTCATATGCTATCATTAGGCAATTAAAAATACAGCAGCAGTTGTACTGCAGGGAATTTTAGATGGCTAGTGATTTGACATGCAATTACCATTCATTATTAATATTACTAGTTAGGTAACATCATGTCAACATTCAGTTTGCCCTTGCAAAATAAAACTACGCAGCGATACAAACAGTTTATGTTGTGTTGTATTGCAATGTATCTGTTCTTTAACATTATTTTTAATTTCTTTTGCATGTACCTTTTGAATGTTGGCTGGGCGATATGGAAGTGGCTGGCTGTCATTTTCCAAGTGCTAGCAGTCACTTTTGTGAAGTGATGCACATATTTTCTGTATTGCAAGCATGTATATCTAATTTGAAGCTACAAGCACTTAGCTTTTTTGCAGTAAATGTGTACTGTAATCAGACAAGCAGGATGTAAGGGCTTAATTGCCTGTGGTGTTGTCACTTTACAACAACACAAGTAGTAATTTAAGTCATTGTAGCCAGGTAAAATAGTTAAATTTGGAGTTTTAGCATTATAGCAGTAGAGCTGATCAGAAATCTTTGTTCTTGGGACAAATGGAAGTCAGCAGTCTTACAGAAGTTGGTCAGCTGAAGTTAAGATTTCAAATATGGATTAATTTGGTTCCTGTTTTAAGTCAGTGGACAGTTACAAATATTCCATCTCTGGTGACAGTAGATATGTATGATTTTATTCCTCTTTTCAGAGTTCCAGCGGGTTCCTGCCTTGCTGGTTTTCCAGGATTTCTGAACATTTACTTTTTTTTTTTTTTTTAATGTGTCTTGTCTTTTCTTGCTTACTCTGTGGGTGACTGAATAACAACCTAACAGAATGTGAGGAAATTACTTACCTGTGTACATATGTTTGTCTGGTGCTATTTGATAGTTGATTTGCTGCTGTTTGTTTGAAAGATTTATGAGTCTTTCTGGTTATACATGTATACATGAAATAACATATTGCTAACATATGCAGTGGCATAACATAAATGCTAACGTATTTCAGCTCATCTTGGATTTGTTAACTTAGTCTTTATGCACTTACATTTTTTTCTGGCATAATATGGCACTTGACCTTTTTTCTGCTTAGAAAGTGTGATCATAAAGAAATAGATAGGGTAAGGTCACTTAATGTTCTTGTTGTCAGCTCAGTTGTAAAAACTAGCAGAATTAAGGAGATAATGGTTTGCACTTCAAGACTACTGTAGTTATGTTTAACTTTTATTGTGGTAGTACTAAATATATTAATGGTAGGTGTCCTGGTTTTGGCTGGGTGGTGCTTAGTTGTCGACTGGGGTTAAAAACCACGGCACTAGGTAAGTCAGCTTTCTGTTGTTTTGGCTGTGCATACAGTAGCTTTGAAATTAAAGCTTCCTACTATTCAAACTTTAAAGGCTAATTCATTTTAAAACTGAAATAGTTGTATTGTATACCTTATGACTAAAATAAACTGATGGGAAAGTAGGGTTATAAAAAAAACATTGGCAAGCTTCTAAAAATAACCGCCCCAAAAGCTGGAGGAAAATCTTTTTCTGGCAAAAGACCAGAGTAATACTGGAATGCTTTCCAGTATTTTAGTGCAGAGACTATTTTGCTTTGCACAGTGGGAGGCTTTGGTAAAACATCATGTGTTTGTATATTGAGTTACATTTGATTATTCATTAAAAAAAATGCATGAGTGTATACGGGTAAAATAGAGGACAAAAATGAAAGGGAAAACAAACATGAAGTTTCTAAAATAAAGCACCCTGACTGCTACCTTAAAATTTCCTTTGCTTTTATGTTCATGACTTAGTCTTTAACATGTTCACATTTAATTTTTTTATAGCCATCATAAAATATTCAAACCATAGCTGATGTCCCATACTATCAGATTTAGATACTCACTTTCTGATTCTTTTGACTTGTCATTAAACAGAAGTGCTTTCAGAAATGCTGTATTAGTTTGAAATTTCGTTATTGGTCACGTACTGCTCAATACATTCACACTTGATACTGGAAAATGTGTATTTTTTAAATAGTGGGTATAGTGTATATCTTCCATCCCCTGTCATTGGTTCCTCCCTGCCCTTCTCCCCTGTCAGTGTTAATGTTTGATCCATCACACACGTAGGAGTTGGAGCAGGGAGCTGGTATGGATAGAAGCAGGAAAAGTGTACTTAGTTGAGTTAGTTATAGACATTCACCTGCTAATGGCTTAATGAAGCAGGTACCAGCTAAAAAATATAAATCAATTTTTTATGTATTGGACTGAACTTATTTCTTTACGTAGCCTATTTCTAGAAGTTTTTTTTTTTTAAATCAATAATGGAACTGTTCCTGGGAGATTTTAATTAGCATAATGGTTATAAAATGTGCAGTATGAGAGCATAGACTTCCTCTTGGGACTGAAAACTGTATTTTCATATTATTTTCTACTGGTTTCTAATCTTTATTATTATTCATAACGCTGTTGTAGGAGTATAGGAAAGTGTCTGTTTCATGATAAAGTTTTTAATTCCTTTTTTCTTCAATTGATTTATTTCTCTTTAATGGCTTCCAAGATGGTGATGTAATGTAATTTTTTGTTTCATATCCACCTCTGTAATTTCAAAATTTCTTATACATTTCTTAATTTTCTCCCACTTCATTTGCAGAGGTTGGTTGGAAGAACTATTTTCTCCACTTTTAACATCTACCACATTTCTGGGACTTCTTTTTACACGTTTAAGCATTAAAAAAATCTTAATATTTTATCATGTGAATGGTCTGATTGGATTAATTGATTACTGGGACTATAAATTATCTTTCATGAATGAGTAGTTTAATGTAGATCATACTGGTTTGGAGCAGAACGCTGAGACAGGGTCTGGTTTAATAAAGCACCACTTGATATATTTAATGCCAGATGAATGCATATATGCTCAGAATATTTTAATTGTTCATAGTTGATGTAAATGCTTTCGTCTACTTAAAATCAAGCTGATTTCTGTCCTGTGGATCTGCTGCTTTGTCACTGTGTAGATAGTGGTTATAGTTTACGTATTACTGTTTGTAACGTAAGGAGCTGTAGCACCTTAACTCTTAAAATATATATTCCAGAGGTTATATACAGTAACCTGTGTGATTATGACTGGGACAAAGTAAGGACAATGTAGAATCATAGAATGGTTTGGATTGGAAGGGACCTTAAAGATCATCTAGTGCCAACCCCCTGCCATGGGGGCCCGTCCAACCTGGTCTTGAACACTTCCAGGGATGGGGCATCCACAGCTTCTCTGGGCAGCCTGTCCAGTGCCTCACCACCCTCATAGTGAAGAATTTCTTCCTCATATCTAATCTAAATCTACCCTCTTTCAGTTAAAAGCCATTACCCCTTGTCCTATCACTACATGCCCTTGTAAAAAGTCCCTCTCCAGCTTTTTTGTAGGCCCCCTTCAGGTACTGGAAGGCTGCTGTAAGGTGTCCCTGGAGCCTTCTCTTCCCCAGGCTGAACAACGCCAACTCTCTCAGCCTGTCTTCATGGGAGAGGTGCTACAGCCCTCTGATCATCTTCATGGCCTTCCTCTGGACTCGCTCCAACAGCACCATGTCCTTCTTATGTTGGGGGCCCCAGAGCTGAACGCAGTATATGTGTATATATATATACATTGAAATACATATTGCATTGATGGGATTGTACTGTTGAATCAAAAAATGTGTGTGTGTATGTAATTGTGTATAGGCTTGTTTTTTGGGAATGTTATATACCGAGTGAATTTTGTTGCTTATTTCTAGGAAGTGGCTGTTTTTGTCTTTGATAAGAAGCTAATAGACAAGTATCAAAAATTTGAAAAGGATCAGATTATTGATTCTTTAAAACGAGGTGTTCAACAGCTAACCAGGCTTCGACACCCTCGACTGCTTACTGTTCAACATCCATTGGAAGAATCCAGGTAAGCTGTAGTAAAGTTGAGAACAGACTTTCTTAATCATTGTTTTGTTATTGGAAAATATCTGGAACATTCAACACATACAACTGATGAGATTCAAGTTTACTGTATTTACTCATGTGAGAATGGTTTTCACCCCACTGTCAGATTCCCCCCCCCACTGAGCCATAGGATGCATTTCTGGTGTGAATCTAGTAAATCTAATTAATAATCTGTTGCATGGTTTTAGTCCAGTTGCAGCTATAAGGCTACACATGGCCCTTACAGCATGAAAATTTGGTAGTTCAATTAATTTCACTTTTAAAGAACTCTCTTAAAAATTGTTTTCTTTCAAAAGGTTGTTGCATTTATGAGATGTATATACTTAGTGCATGTGAGATTGGAGATTTTTGGTGAATTGTATGTGTTGTGGCCCCATATGTGTTTAAACAGTCCTCATGCCAATTGAGGGAGACAAAATTCAGTGTGTTTTTGTAGTGTTTATTTGATTTATGTAAGGTTGGTCACTAGGCACAATAATGGGTTAATCTTATAGATTTATCATGCAACTGTAGTGATAACAGCACACTAAAATCTAACAAAATGAAAGTTTCATGTTAAAATAGAAAGCTGATCCTACTGAGGAAGATACTGGAGGTTTTAGAGGTTTTTTCCAAAGTCATTTTTCTAAATGGTAGCCTAATAAAGATTCATGTACATTACCTTTCAAACGTCTACATTTTTGATTGTGTCTGTTCACCTGCATTTTTCCAAATGTACTGGCTTCTAGGAGCTGAGAATACTGTAGGAATGCTTCATCATCTTTGTGATGCCTACTTTGGGAAAGATTTCTTGGATTAAGTGACACTTGCATATTCAAATATATCTTTCCTCCAGTACTAAACACATTTCGCATTAACAAGGGTTCCAAGCTGTCATTGCCCCTATGGTTCAATATGCCCCTCACAAAAGCCTAAGGAAGATTAATTCGGTAATTTAAGACAGCTCTCAGTACTCTACAACAGTAAATAAACTATTACATGCTAAATGGCCTAGGGTCATCTCAGTCATAGTGTATGCAGTGAATCCCAGGGTATACCCCAGGCTTGTTCCTAAAATTGTCACAGTATTTCGATTGACTCAGCAATGCAGCTGTAATTATTTTTTCCCTGAACTCTGCACTTCAGAAGAAAAGGCTAGGATTCATACGTTGGAATGTTAAGAAAGCTTTGGTGGTGTTCTTGAGAAGAATTTAAGCCTTTTGAGTAAAATTAACAGTGTAGTTACGTCAGAGTTCTCTGTGAGTTTTTAGTAATGCCCTATGCTTTGCTCTAATTGTTCTTCTTTCCATACTCAGCACACTCAGTTACTGGTAGAAACACCAGTAGCACAAAACCTGTCCAGTTGCTTGCTGTGCCAGAAACTGGTGTAATGGTTTTAGGAGGGGGTCATAAAAGAGAAGTTTGCTTAGAATGTTTGTGTGTGTAACCTTGTGCAAGCATGCTGTAAGATTTCTTTAGAATTGCAGGTCTTTCCAGAGTGCTTATTCTTGAAGAAATCTGTCATGGGCTCCTTCTGGCTAGTCTGTACCTGGTCTTTTTTTGTGTCTCCAAAGTAACATACAGTTGTGTTGAACTGCTTGCAAGTCACCCTTTATTCCTCCTTTGTGGGGCAAAGGGGTACTTGGTGTACCCGCACAGCTGAAGTAGATATAGGAAGAAAGGCCATACCTTTCTGATCTGAGTGTGTAGGTAGCTTTTCCACTATTAATAGAATGTTTCTACACCAGATTATTGGTATTCAATATAATTATATTTAATATAAATATATATTATATATTATGATGTATACATTTTTACATGCATTTATATAATGAATAACTATTTATACTAAATATTTAATATAAATACGTTTACTTACAACTGGTCTTGAATTCCAGTAACAGCACAGATGAGCAATATTATTCTATATTTAACTTGTTATTGGAGAAAAGGATAAAAAAGCCAAATTATGAGTTCACTCATAATGTCTTTACTACCCATTAAAAATAGTAGTAGTGAGAAGAATCCCAGATACTTAATTTACTAGACATTCCATCTGTTGCAGTTTTTGCCAAAGCGTATACATTTTTGGCCATCACTTTTATTTTTAACTTGTTTTCTTTTTATTATGTTACACTGAATTTCATTTTGATATTATTCAGGGAACTGTTAAAGAAGCTGCACTGTATGGCAGACATCAGCTTCTGCAATATTCAATTGTTTAATTAGATTTGCCCCATCCTTCCGTTACTCTGATTTGGGTCCTTATTTAATTAGCTTCTAAAGTAAAAAATAAACAGCCATCTTTTTATTCCCTCAAAACAACAGCAATCAGAGAGTTTATGTTATGAAAACCACTGAATAACTGTTCCCTAGGTATTTTCTTTCATCTATGCCTTAACCGTAACTAAATGTATAAGCTCTGTGGTAAAGTTGAAGTCAGATTGAAAATGAAGGACTTCGTCTTTCTGTGCTCTGATTCTTCCTTGTGATTACTACAGAAATGAGTCTTACAGCCCTAGTTGTTGTGTTACTAGAAACATGAAATGGATGGTGTTAACAGAATGGTAGGGAGGAAACCAAGCAAAGAAGTTCTGTCAGGTTGGGTGACACTTATGATTCAATGTATTTTAGTTTTCAGTCGTTTTTCTTTTAGAAAGGCAGTAGATAAAACTAAAGTAAAACTAAAATCTGGATGAGTAGTAAGAAGTTTGCATGTTTCATCAGCCTTATTGTACTTCAAAGAGCAAGCTTGTTCATTATTGAGATACATAAAAACTATGTGGTAGATTCATGCTGAGGCATTGTGTCTTCTGTGATATTTTTATGGAATGAACAAAAAGTTAGGCTTTTGTTTTCTTGCCTATAACTTTATATTCAAAAATACATCTTTATTACTGTTACTCAGTCTCAGTTTTCAGTGTTCATACTGATGCAGTATTTAGTGTTCTTGTGATTTACTCATCGGGTATGTGTGCTACCATCCATGTAATGCTTTCTCAAAAAAACCTTTAAAACAATTAAGAAGTGAGGTGCAATGACTGTCCAGGGCCTCCAGCGCTGTGCAGACCACTATGAAGAATGTGGATATTAAGAATGACTCTGTCTATGTTACATGAAGTTTGTGAAACTGAGACATACATTGTTTTCAGGACTTCACAATTTGAAATTTTGAAGCACAGTGTTATAACCAGTCCACTTTATGTGTGGAAGTTTGCTTCATCTGTGCTTTTCAAACACTGATGACACAAAAATGCATAAACAGTACCTGTAGTTTTTCATGAAGGAAACAATAGATAAAATAATTTAGGAAATAGTCACTTCACATGCAAACTGCAGTTCATACAACAAGCGTATTTGTGTTTTCACCTCTTCTTTTCTGTTCATTTGCAAAGTAAAAGAATATTCAGGTGCTGCCTTACATTTTATTAATTTTGTTTCTGATCATTGTCTGACCACATTAAGTATTGCTTCAGTCAGGGATGTGTGAGTTTTAGGCACAGCTAAAAGACTGATTTTACAAGTTTTAATTATAGTAAGAATGATTTGTTTGATTTTCCTGGATCAAGACAAGAAAAGCATTGTTTTGTTAAAACTTTATGAAGCATTGTGTGCATCATTAGTGATGTAAGTCAATGTTAGAGAATAAAATAATTCTAATATTTTTTGAATACTTCAGATATATATGTATTTCTCTTTAGCATAATATTACTTAGAAGAACTCAAAACCTGAAATATAACATAGTTTTAGGTAGCACCAAGTGCTCTGGTAATGTATGATATGATGTTTGTATGGTTCTTTATTCGCAGTCAAGAGATTTATTACATTTATTTACAAGAAATGTTTTTATGTATTTCCTCTACAGGGATTGCTTGGCATTTTGTACAGAACCAGTCTGTGCAAGTTTAGCTAATGTTCTTGGCAGCTGGGACAACCTACCTTCTCCTTTACCATCTGATATTAAAGAATACAAACTTTATGATGTGGAGACCAAATATGGTTTGCTTCAGGTATGACACAGGTTGTCCTTATAATTTTCTTGTGCTTTTAGGATTAATGATTGTTTTATAAAGTTTGTAAACTGCCAAAGTTTTGTATGCCTATAGTAAATCTAATAATTGGGAAGTGAGAGATGATAGTGCCCTGATCACTGTAAGTACAAGAGACGATGAACACTGGAGGCTCTAAGTTGCTACTGTTTTTGCATATTCTGACATGGAAAATACGAAATCGAATGAATTTTTATTTTCCATATAAATGTCTGCTACAGCTCTCTCTCCCATATGTGAATCTTTTCTTTACCTTCTGTGGAGGAACAGTAGCTCCCAGGTTTTATTTGATGTATATGTTGATCAGCTTTGAAAAGCTTTTTTGTTCTTATGCTGTGATAGTTAATCAGCATTAGTAATCTCATCTGCTGATTACCCATCTGTGTTTAATTTCCTTCATACATAATTTTTAAGACATAGCCTAAAATAGTGGTGAAAAATTGTTTCTTAGTTAACTTACCAATTTAACCGTGACCACAGGAACAGAATTTTTGTAAATGTCTTGCAGGATATTTGTTGAAATATTTAACCTGAAATAATAATCTTCTATTAATAGGTTTCTGAAGGCTTGTCATTTTTGCATAGCAGTGTGAAAATGGTCCATGGAAATATTACCCCTGAAAATATAATTTTGAATAAGAGTGGAGCATGGAAAATTATGGGCTTTGATTTTTGTATCCAGTCAACAAATCCATCTGAACAGGAGGTAATAGATCTTTATATTTATCATCCTTAAATTTCAAATTCAGATCTTTGTCTGAAAGTAGTTTCATGACCTTGCATTTCAGTACAGAATCATTTATTTAATATTCAGCTCTATATTTTGTTGGCAGGAAGTTTGAACATATGGCACAGGTCTGGATTGAAGTGCTGCCTTTGGTCATCACAGAAAAAGAGCCTGAGTTGGCTCAGTGGAGTCAAAATAAACTAGTGATGGTTTCAGACAGAGGCTGAAGCCTGTGCCGCTTCTGCTCATCTGCATGTTGAATGACATGCAAAGCTACCTAATTTAGTCTGTTGCATCCACATGGTGCCTGGTTGCTACCGCCTAAAATGAATTCCCATCATAGCTCATGTTTCCCTCTTACAGTGGTGCTTTGATTTTACATTACACTTTCCAACTACAATATTCAGACTTAACTGCATCATCTAATCGCTCTAAGCTACAGACACAGATTCTTAACAGTTTTGCCTTACTCTGTTTGTGTTTCATTCATAATTGAATTTGAGTGGATTAATTGTTTTTTGCTGCTTGAGTTTCTTATTTAAAATTCTCTTTAAAAATCCCTAATAAATGTACTTTCTTTTTACTTCTCTTGTAGCCAAAGTTCCCTTGTAAGGAATGGGATCCAAACTTGCCATCCTTGTGTCTTCCAAATCCTGAATATCTGGCACCAGAATATATTCTCTCTGTGAGCTGTGAGACAGCCAGTGATATGTACTCTCTAGGAGCTGTTATGTATGCAGTGTTTAATAAAGGGAAACCAATTTTTGAGGTCAACAAGCAGGATATTTATAAAAGCTTTAGTAGACAGCTGGACCAGGTATTTGTTTTATTTGTGACTATTCATTGATTTTCACATTTGAAAAGTTACTGCTTTAAAATAATTTAAATATTTAGAACACAATACCAGTGCTCCAACATAAACAATCCGATAATGGTATTTTACCTTGCATGCTATCTTTATAACAAAAAAAAAAGAATCCTAGCAAAATATGGGAAATAAAAATATGTGTAGAGAAGGTTATATGTACTAACTTTATAAACTACAAATTTTGTTTTTCACCTGATTTCTCTGTAAACCTGTTGAATGCTGGTCTTGTGGAATAAGTACTTTACCTGTTGGGGTGAACAATGTGAAAAACAAGGCAGTGAATGACCTATGTAGGACCGTTGAAGATGGCTGAGTTGAGAGTGATGTGATCACTTGACATTGCAATCGGTATCCACTTAGCTATCAGCTGTTTCACATTCTTTGTGGAATATGAATATTGACAGAAGACAGTTACTTGGATCAGCTGACATAATGTATGTTCATATGCAAGCTTCCTTTGTTGTAACTTCTTTGGGTGCCCATTGCCCTAGTTGTGTGTACTGTGTTTTAACGTATGTAGACAACACCTCAGATAATAACACATACCTGTTTAAAAATACTGGGTTTGTGTTCTCTGATAACCTGAACACAATGAGAAGCTGGAAATAGGAGAATGTGACCTGAAGCAGGTAGGATGTTGGGAGACAGAAAGAAGACTGTGAGGGATCAGAAGCAAATGGGTTATAAAAGGGGAGACGGGAGGGATATCAAAGGTGTGGGTAGAGAAACTGTCAAGAGGACAAAGTATAGTCCTATTGTGTATTGGAAATAGTTATGTGCAGGATTTTCTGACTTCATGGTGCATGTGCTTAAATTACTTACGCAGCTGAGCCGTTTAAGCTCCAGTACTCTTCAGAATATACCAGAGGAGGTGCGTGAACATGTAAAGCTACTCTTAAATGTAGCTCCAGCAGTCAGACCAGACGCAGATCAAATGACTAAGGTCAGTTCATGGAAAATACAGTAGCCATAGGAAAGAGGGAAAATAGTGTTTGATTTGTAGAAACAATAGAGCTATTTTAAAGTGTTTTCCTGTTAATAATTTTAGTTTAAATGTTAAATATTTTTTAACTATTTTGGAAATAATGATGTTAGTTGATGCCAAAAGTTGTCCTTATACTGACCTTTATTAATATGGGAGAATTGGGTGCTGAGACAGAATTTAGCATAATCATTCAATGCAACGCTATTTTGTTGCTTTCCAATACAGTTGGAAGTGTTTTCTATGCTATGTTTTTATACAACTCAGTCTTTAAAACTGTATTGGAAGGATTTTAAAGCCATAAAATGATAAAGGGCAATAAATGTAAGGATTAACTTCTGGCTTATGGTTTTCAGTGTACTCTTAAATATGCAGAAGAATAAAATATATTCAGAGCTTACTTGCCATAACAAAGGAAAAATTAATTGCAAGTAGGATAATTTAAGTTTTAATTTGACAAACTCTTCCTCCGCTTTCCTATCTGAAAGTAGAACTTAAAAGCATGAGTCTTCCTTTGTCTTATATCCTGTTTTCTCATATCTGATAGCCTTTCAGGTTCCTGCTTATAGATTTGCTTAGCCAAACAATTTTCATATTTTCCTGTCATATAAAAAGATTGTATGCAGAGAGAGAAATCAGTGTCTTAACAGTTGGAAGAAACAGTGAGTGAAGGAGGGAGGGGGAACAGGTAATGGCTCTGCCAACATACATGCTGAAAGATGGGAAGTGAGGAAATTGGCAAATATTACTCGGGTATCAGCTTGTCTGAAGGACTACAACAAACAGATTTGTTGTATTAAGCAGTATGGTTTTATAAAGATGTTAAGTCTTTTTTACTACGTCTGCACTGCAGACTGAATTTTAGGGTAGAGATACTAGAGCTTTAGTTCTAAAAGCAGTTTGTTATGGCCAGCATGACACGAGCTAAAATGGAGCTTGACATGGGCAAGTTTACCTTGCTAGTTTTAACTAGTTTGTGTTAACCTTCATAGAATTCCATGGTCATGTACATTTTGGTGTGTGATCTAGAAGACGAAATTTAAGCCCACAGTGCAGACTATCTTGAATTCTCTGCTGATAGATTCTTTTATTCTGTATTGCCCTACTCCAATCTGCTTTTCTGATTCTTTTTTTCTTTATTGCCCTACTCTTACTGGCCTCTCTTGCTGCCTTACAGCAGAGCTTCTTTACGTGTTTTAATATCCTTTCTTTTTGCAAAAATTTTTCAGCTGAAAACAAGTGTCTAAATAGTCTGAGAGATGATGTTTTGTCTTTAACTGTTGCAAGCCCGTGAGGTTTGATATATCCCTCCGTAAAACTGAGAGCTAGCAGGAAGGAGGAGTCTTACCCATGCAAGTTTTTGAATGCAGAACTTTTCATTCCAGTCTGTATAGGTCTGGGATAGACATTCTTCTACTCTTTTCGTTCATGTGCTAACTGAAAGCTGAATATTTGGGGATGGATTTTTATATAAACAGTCTTGTTATCATCATGCATTTTTATCAGTCTTTCATTAATGATGAAGCAGCTCTATCAGTATTAATATGATATACCATGACTATAGATGAAACCCCCTGGTATTTTGTTGATGCCATCTTTATAAGCCTGGTCTATGTATATACATTGTTACACAATACTTAAGAAGACCTGTGCCCTTTTTGCTGAAGTCATGCAAATGTGGGAGATCATGTGAGAAATTACAGTGGACAGGATTTACAAGTGGGTCTGAATATTGGAGAGGAATTTATATAAATACACACTTACTGCATATAATTGCTTGTTGTTTCATTATAAGTTTCCAGGGGTGGTAGCCAGATCTGGATGGCCTAGTAGGTAATCTTTTGTTGTAATATTAAATAGCATAATTATTCTTAGGAGAACTTTTAATCAAGGTTTTTACTTTTCATTCCATTTTTTGTAGACAAAACATTATTTCATATACAATAAGTTAATTAAGATACACATAACATGCATGGGTTTCTTTAAAATGGTAGGAAAATTCTGTCTTAATAATCAACCTTTATCTGTGAATATTATACTACTTAGTATGTAAAAATGTACTTTTCTAATTGTTAGTTGCAGGCACGCCATTGTAAAGGTTTACTATAGTGCATTGAAAAGGTAAATAGATGATTATATTTTGGAATCTTTGTAACAGTGTCAATGTTGTCTCCCTCCAGATCACAAGCTTTTGATCTTATTTTTAGATACCATTCTTTGATGATGTAGGAGCAATGACGCTTCAGTATTTTGATTCATTATTTCAAAGGGATAACCTTCAGAAATCACAGTTTTTTAAAGGGCTACCAAAGGTTCTGCCAAAACTACCTAAGGTATGTTTGTATGATGTCTTGAAATAGTGAGTTTAAAAATATGTGAACATCTATTCACATTCTGAATCTTGGAATGCTGGACTTTATGTAGCATTGTACCATAATAGACTGCCACGAGACTGTCAGAATAGAGTAGTAGGAAAGAAGGGGAGATCAGAAAATAATTGGTGTGGAAATACTCCTCAGCTATCAATAATTCTTTAAATGGAAAATGGCAAATTATGCTATCAATATGTGTAAGGAACCATCATTTGCATGTCCTCTTGTAGTTCATCCTACTTTGTAAGGGAGTTGTCTTCTCTCCATTTACAAGGCTTTCCCTTTGTTTCCAGATGCTATCATAGCTCTTTGAAGTCATCTTGCCACTTTTTCTCCCAATAAGATTGCTTCAAGTTTTTTCATGGCAAGGCAGTGCTTTAATGTTGGATGATGCAAAGCTTCCTTCCCTCAACAAAGTGCTTTCTTGTGCTAGCAGTGCCCAGAAACCTCAAAGGCAAATGTCTGTCATTACAGATTTCTTCTGTGTATTATTAGACGCTATGTCTAGACCGACTCCTTTTCCTTTTGTGGTATTCTTTAATTTATATAAGGTATAATGCATATGTGATAGAAAAATAGTATAAGTTTAATACATAATAGAATAGCAGAGCTTCTCAAGCATTGCATTAAATTTCTTTATTTCTAATTCTGTTTTGAACTACACAGTGCAAAATTCAGAATTCATGTTTAATACTCTCTTCCTCTCTTCTTTTTAATTTAGTAATTTTTTCCTTTGATCAGAAATCATTGATGCTTTGAATTCAGAAATAGATGGGATGTATTTCACCTAACTTTAGACAGCCACTAACTGACCTAGTCATCTTTAGAGCATTCATTTTATTTTTTTCTGTCTTGAAAGTATATTTTATGAGGGAAGGGACTGTGCCCTTGAACTGTGTATTTCTCTTTATTGACTTTAAAAGCATTTAAGGATGTCTAACTCTACTGTAGACATCCACAGTGTAAATACCTATTTCATCAGCAGAATCCCATTTAGAGAATATACCTGGAGTTTTACAGGGAGGTATAGTAGGATTATGTGTTGGTTCAGTGAGTGATGGAGTACTGAAAAACTGATGATTTTTGGGGGGTGATAGGATCTTTTTTAAGAGTCTTTTTAGGGTCTTTTTTAAGAAAGCATATAGAATAAAGTTTTCATAATTCATGTATGTGGCTGAAAGTCCTATTTTCTGTACAGTTAATTGCTTTTTGTTGACCTTCACAGGTTATAGTCTCCAGTTATGTTTTGAGTGCAAACAGAGAAAAGTAAGCAAAGTAGCACAGTGTAAATTAGCTAGAGTATACTGTGAAAATAAGAGTTCAAAATTGAAAATTGTCTGTCTGCTTTTTTGTAAATATCAGGTTAATATAAAAGCTGTTGAGCTGGCACAATAGTAACTTACTGCAGTGCAGTACAATATGATGCATGCTTGGTTTTTTTTCTTCTAGCGTGTTATAATTCAGCGAATTTTGCCTTGCTTGACTTCTGAATTTGTGAATCCTGATATGGTACCCTTTGTCTTGCCTAATGTTCTCCTAATTGCTGAGGAATGCACCAAAGAAGAATATATCAGGCTCATTCTGCCTGATCTTGGTCCTGTTTTTAAGCAGCAAGAACCAATCCAGGTATGTTAATATTGTTCAGTTTACAATTTTTCTCTTTGGTGTTTTTTTCCCTGAAAAATGACTAATTGTTCTGTTTCCCTTTTGCAGCTTCACACAGATTGCCCAACCTGCTCTATAGTTGTCTGGGCAGTCAGTATCGATTCATACGAAACAGATTTTTTCCAGGAAATTCACAAAACCTCTACCCCTGCTTTTTCAGATGGGTTTTCTGCGGGTATATCTGCATTTATAGATTAGATTAGATTAGGAAAAAATAAAACATTTAATTTACCACTCAATTCTTATTTTTTGTTGGTTGTAGAAAGTATATTTGTAAGCATTTTACCACTTATCTAGCCAATCTGAGCAGGGTTGTACAGTACAATATTTGCACATATTCTACCAGTAGCTGAACCTATGATTCCTATGAAACATAGGAATGAACAAGTAGACCTTTTGTTTCTGGGTTTCAGAAAACCAGATTAGAGAACTCTCATTATACTGGGAAGGGGGGAAAGGGGACAATTGTGTACTGAGAATACCTAAGAAAATTAGAACTACGTAATGCTGTTTACTTTTGGCACACTGAGGCTTTATGTTAACTTTGTTGTTGTCTTGAAAAAAATTAAACGTCTAACCAACCAAAAGACAGCGAACATCTTATTTGTGCTGTTTCATCCTAAAAGGTAACATTGTGTTTTGCTACCTTTAACATCAGATTTGTGAGACAATCCTCACTGCAAAAAGTTTGTCTCAAAGTTGTATCTGAAACATAATGGGCACAAAAGCTGTTTTATTTCTTGAGAAATGAGGGAAGCAAAATACAGGCTCAAGGTCAGCTCATAAAGAGCGAGCTTTGTGAAGTTTTTCTGTAGCTTTCTAGATATTATATGTTAAATTCTTCTGTTGACATTTTTAATGCACACTAAGTACTAGATGGCTTATTCTGGTATTATTTCTGTGGTCTTTTGAGTATGACAAAGTAATCTAGGACAGGTTTTCAAAGTTAATATACCAGGAATTCAGGAAAAAAATATAAAGATTCAGAGTGCCAGAGGACAGAATTCCAGGTCTGACTGTCTTTGTGCAAGGCAAAAACATCCAGTTCCTGGGTGTTTGTAACTCATGGAGAGGGGCAGATGGTGAAGGTGCCAGTGTTTCTTCCAAGTGCTCTCTCAAGATGTTTTAGATTTGTATGAGGGGCCTGTTGCTTGGCTTTCATAGGATACTTGAGTTAGGAAGTGAATGTATCATAGGAAAGCTGCTGTAATTCAGTATGAAGAAATTGTTATCCAGTGTTCACAATGTCTTTGTATGAGGAAATTCGTAATATGAAAATGGAATATTTAGTTAAACTACTCATTCATATCGTACTCCTGGAGTTAGCATGGAGTGACAGGTGTGCTTTAACATCCTAGCTTAGTCTGACATAGGTTCCCAGTGTAGACAAACCCTTAATTTATATCTAGGGGAATCCATAGAGAGTTAGCATATGATGTGCTGTAAATTTGTATTCTAATTCAGTACACCAAAGTGTACCCTGATAAGTACTGGGCTCTGTATTAATGAATGAAACACACCTTTAGTATTATTGTTTAGAGTGCAACTGCTACTGCTTGCTTATTAGATGGTGTATGTGAATCTGTGACTGTAACGACTTTGTTTCTACTTAAATAGATAAGAAGTTATCAAATATGACCTTAGAAGGCTAAAAATAAGAGGGCTTCATTGGAACAGCATGAACTACATTCTAGTTAAAGACAGGTAGAGAGGGATATAAAAAACGATTCAGCTTTATGTTATCTTCGTTGAAAAGCATTGACAGCCCGTGGAAAACAGCTGAACTGCTTCTGTGAAATCTAAATGACTATATAGTACAATGTTTAACTTAAAAACAGTCTGCTATATGTTCAAACATCTGGTTCTTATTTTAAAGGAGCTTTTCTAGTTGTTAAGTAACAGGTTTCATTCATGTCCTTTTCAAATTTGCAAAAACAATCAAATGATCCTTCTCCAAAACTATACATTTAGCTAACATAGAAACTGTCATGCCACAGTATTACAGGGTTGCTAGACAAGAGAAGAACAGTGTTATGAGCGCATGTAGGTTTCAAAAAGTCAAGTTTAGGACAAATAAAAAATCTTTATTCAAGAATAATTATAAAATCTAACTTTAAAACTGATCTGGTCCATTTCACCCTAGTTCTCCCAAATGTGGGGATATTGCATCAGAATCAATGTTCATGGAATGAATGAATGAGTTTGTGTGTGTATGTGTACAGTTTAAGTAATTATAAATATACAATAAGAAAACACACATTAGCTGCAGTTTAAAATAATTTCTTTTTCTTCCCTGTAAAGGAAGGCAAAGGAAAGGGGGAAACTTGTAATGTGGTCTTGGTACACTTGTATTTCTACACTTTGATGCTTCTGTTTATTTGACATACAAGCATTGATTGCTACGTGTTTTTAGATGTAAAAATTGAAATCTTTCTCTCCTATGAAATAGTTGGCTTTTTATCATTAATGTGATACCATTCACCACAATTTATCCATCTAGTCTAACCTATTTTCTAAAAGCAGCCTAGATATCAATGGATAGTCAATGTCACCTGTAGCAAGTTGTCTCACCTATCTGAGGTGAGATATGAGTCTTAGGAGTTACGTAGCACTCTGTATTGGAGACTGAGCTTGGATGAGTAACTTAGAATAGCAACTAACTTTGAGATGGCTAAGCCTAAGCAAGGTGAATCCCACTACGTAAATGTGCTATTCTAGTGTTGCTTTTCAGGTTAATGTGATGTGAATTTTTTTTGTTTGGGATTTTTCATTTTATGATATACAATTTCCATGTGAAATAGAATAAAGGTATTTTGTGTCCATATAGTAGCTGTAATAATTCTTTTCATTGTGTCCCTATTTTGATTCTAGATACAGATGGAGTACAGCTTTTATATGTGGAGTCGTGATCAAATGCTCAAAGGACAGCATTTGAGCCATAATTTTTTGAAAGTTTAGCTTTTTCAATAGTGATGTGCGTATAAAGATTTTCTGTGGGTGGATTTTAACAAAAGACCATGTTGTAAATAGAAAAAAACCCTCCTTCCTTAGCCATTATGTTTTCTTATTTCAGAGGGATTAGTCTAGAACATGCATATTTTGTTTGATTTGTATTTGCCTTTTTTAAAATGCAATAATATGTCAAAGTGTTTTTTGTCTTCCATGCCTTCAGGCAAGCAACATGGTAAGTGATCACATTTACTGAGTTACAAGAAAACTTCTGAAGTTTTTATGATATGATGCAACACACTTTAAATTGTAATGTTTCTGGAGTTTAAACTTTTGGCTTCTGAATTGTCCTTCTTTTAATAGATCTTGTTGATCTTCCTGCAAAAAATGGACTTGCTTCTAACCAAAACTCCACCAGATGAAATAAAGAACAGTGTTCTACCAATGGTTTATAGAGCTTTGGAAGCACCTTCAATTCAGATCCAGGTAAAATAATTGCAGCCTTTATTTAAAATATTTTTTTTCTCTTTTCTTTAAGCTGATGTGCCAACTTTTTATATACTCATATGTTTGTTTACTTGGGGGGGGGGGGGGGGAAGATAAAGCTGTGTAATATTCCTGAATGTTGAAAGAGATTAATGTTTTATTAAAGAAAATTTGTTTCAGAAAAATAAAATTTAGTTCCCTTATTTTCTAGGGAGTTACCACTTGACTGTTGTTCCAATGCTCTTATCCTAAAGTCTTACTAGCCACCATAGCAAAAAGTAGGATGTGCATTTATACTACATTGCCTGTGCAGCAGAAACTATGCAGGCATGCATGCTCTTACCAGTCAATGAGAGGTGGCTTATTCTGAGGTCCTACTGGTAAGAACATGTGTGCCAACAGTTACCTTGGAAGACCTGATTTGCTGTAAAATCATATGAATATACCTTCTGGTGACACTTTAAGTATCCATACTTTAATTTTTCTCTTTATGCTTTCTCTACCTTTCTAAGGTTCTTCTTTGTTTTTTAAATCATTCTTCCACTGGAATTAACTTCCAGTTACCCAAAGGCATTCAGGACTGGGAGGGGGAGATAAACAAACAAAATATTTCTTAAAGAAGGGTTTGGAAATCAGATGTGCCTTTTACCTTTGCAAAGCCTTTGCCATATTATGGAGAACGGATTTTGTTTCTAAATACCTGGTGTGAGGGTTTTTTTCTGCATCAGTTACTCAGGTATTTACTTGCAACAAAAACTTAATATTGCTGTCTCTTATTTTTTGAGATTGGGCTGAAATCAGTTGGTTTTTTTTCTGTTGCTTAAGTATGTTTAATCTTGATACGCTCTTTTATCTTTCACCTTATTGTGCTGCTGCAGTGCTGCTGATAGTACTCATTCAGAACTGCTTGACTTATGTAGGAAAATGTTACAGTTTGATGTAATAAAAGTTGTTTTTTATAAAAAGGTGTTTTGTGAAAATGCAAGATATTCTTGCTATCCAAATATTTTATTATAAATTTATGAATACTGTTTTTGAAATCTGTTTTCCAAGGTTATATATATATATATATATAATGATGCTTTATTATGCTAGCCATTTTTAAGTGAGGCTGATAGATTAAGGTCAGCTTAGTTGAACATTATATTTCCTTAAATATTTCCTTAAAAAGAAAGCTTAAGACGATATTTTAAATTAATTTTGATCTTGAGTAATATTAGTACTAATTTTATAATAAACATGGATGTTTCTTTTCAAACTTATGCAGAATTTTTTTTTTATAGGAGCTTTGCCTAAACATAATTCCCACGTTTGCCAATTTAATAGATTACCCATCAATGAAAAATTCATTAATTCCAAGAATTAAAAACGCATGTTTGCAAACTTCTTCTCTTGCTGTAAGTATCCTAATAATTTTATCTCTCAGTCCTCAGAAAATGTTGTTACCTTTAATTACTTTGGCTTTTCTGCTGTTGTGTCTTTAAAGAAAAGCCCATTGGTGGCTCTGATTTCTTTTTGAGTTGGTTTTTTTTTTTTACTTTTTACAAATACATTTACTTTTTTACTCTAACATTTTTAAAAGTTGTTAAGGACTTACTGTGTTAATAATACTGTAAAAATTGTTGAAGTGTGTTCCACAATAATATATGTTAACAGTGTTTTTCCTGCAGAAAAGCCAAGGTTTTGTGAGCAGTTTGTAACTGTATGTCCTTTCATGACACAAAAAGGTTTTTTTTAACTTGTCTTGAATTTTCAGATATGAAGGTTGTCATTTCAGTAGCACCCGTTTTCTTCTAAGTATGAGTTTTGTACGGGTTTTATTTTCTTAGGCAAAAATAAAGAGTTTAATTCTTGTCATATGTCACAGGTCCGGGTAAACTCACTAGTGTGCTTAGGCAAGATTTTGGAGTACTTGGATAAATGGTTTGTGCTTGATGATATTTTACCTTTTCTACAACAAATTCCATCCAAGGAACCTGCAGTACTAATGGGAATTTTAGGTAATTAATACTTTCCACTTTCTTCTCTTTTGTGCTTTGATGTTGTAAATCTGAAAGCTTTCTGTGTTATCATTGGTAATGTTTACATAGTGTATCGCTAAAATGACTATTAAAAACTTCCTGTTTCTGTTTCTTAAGTACACCCCTGTTCAGTTACCTTATGTATTGCTGGTACTTCTGAACACTAATACATCTATTTGTAGTTTTCAAGGCCCAATGCAGTTCTAAGTACTCATTGCAGTTCTTGGGCTGTGACACTTTCATGGACTGTATGGTCCACACGGCCAGAAAGGCTTTCCTCAGAATAGTATCTGATCTGTCTTCTTTCAGATGCTGAGCACCTTGCTGGAGCTTTTAAGATGTTATGTTGCCTTCTCTTACCACTCTTGCATGTCAGATGCTATAAATGATTGTCTACAAATCTACTGCTCTTCACTGCAGGTTTTGTTAGACTCATTTTGTTGGACATTTAAGCAAACGTGGCTGCCTTTGCGCTGAAATGGAGCATAGTCTGGGTGAGGTTTCACAAAACAGCTAACAAAACCTAATGGCTTGTTACTTCTGGAACGGGAGCCCTTGCTCCCAGTCGTGCTTTCGTAGTGCCACTCTGGTGCTTGGCTAACTCAGGATGTGTGATTTTAACAACTTGAATGGGCTCAAGGAGACCAGATGACCAGAGTCACTGCCAATAAAGAGGTGTGACTGCGTGGCCAAGTCTGGAAGACAGTGACCATTTCTCTTGCTGACAACAAAGTAGTAGGCAGAAGACCATTTGTAACAAGCTGAACTGTACTGGCAGCAGCCCTCATTAAACACTGTAATAGTATGTGATGGTACCATTATTTTGATTGGCTCAAAATGAGCAAGAGTGCACCTATCACTCATCTATCATATCTATCACTATCAGTACTAATTTAAAGCTGCCTGTTTCCTTTAATCCTTGCAGCTTTGATTTGTATTTGCTGTCTGAGAGTGAGGGACAGTGTATCTTTTACTTTATCTACTGAATTCTACTTGGATACAGTGGATAAGTGAATCCTAGTTTGGAAATGATGGGCTGAAATCAATTTTATATACTTGGGCTCTCCTTTTTTCCAGAATCATAATATCTTCCATCTTGTGTGTAATATCTTCTTTGGCCAGCTGACAGCTCTCTTCTAATACTAACCATAGAAAGTGAGGAAAGCTGCTTCTTCTTTTATGCTAGTATGTTCAGTGTTTGCCACCAGAGGTGGACTGTTTAAACAGATGAATCCTCCTGTCAGAAACACTATAGAACTTGTAGGCTTAACCTTGGATCCCTTGTGCCTGCCAGTGTTATTTTTTCAGTGATTTTAGAACAGGTAAAGACTATGAATGTTTTCTGATCCTGTGTATAACGCAGCCCCAAACATTTAGGTAAGAATCTTTGTAAAATGCAGTCAGAGAGCAGTGTGATAGTTACTCCTAGGCACTTCAATATGCCAGGAGAGAACACATCCTTAGTTAACGCAGCTTAATTTCTCAGTGGCAATTTGTCAGTTTGTGATAACTCAGTTGCTCGTGATCTGTTTCAAAGATGCATATTCTCAGATAATTGACCAGGACAATACATTGCCTAATATCAGGTTTCATAGCTGCAAAGTATTACTTTGGATCTTCTCTTCTTCTGAACTTTAAGCAAAGTCTCTTGCTATAATATGTTTATGTTGTGGTTGAGTACTTAGCTTTTATGATTCTGTTGATCATGTTTGTCCCTGTTTGCACACAGAGCCAACGTATGTTGAGATGATACATATGGAGAGTGCTACTTTGTTCGCATTGTTTACTAAACCTAACGATTTTTGCTATTTTGATGTTGTATGTCAGGTATTTACAAATGTACATTTACTCATAAGAAGTTGGGAATTACCAAAGAACAGCTTGCAGGAAAAGTATTGCCCCATCTGATTCCTCTTAGTATCGAGAACAATCTTAATCTCAATCAGGTAGGAACATGGCTATGTTGCGTGCTTTTACTTGATAAATTGTCAGAGAATAGATTTAAACCGTTGTCAGAGAAAAATTCATACATTACTGTATGTCTATGTCTGTTGTAAAAGAAAACAAACAAAACCAAAAAACCTTCCAGTATTACTGTATTTGCATGTTTAAAGCTTGTTATTTTTCAGGGAATTTAACTGATCTAGTATAAAATTTCAAAATTAATACTATTACCTTCCAAATATCCTGCAAAAGCAGTCAGCTACTAACATAATTACAATTCAAATTAAAAGCTAAAGTACGATCTTAATGTTTCTTCCCTGTCTCTTGTTTGTAAATGTTGCAGTTAATGTAGAAGTGCAATCATAGGGTTTTTTTGAAAATTGATCTGGTAATACTAATCTGTGTTTTTTTTGTCTGGGTTGCCCCACTTTTTTTTTTTTTATTTTATTAGTGATACGTATTTTTCACTGTTTCAGTATGCACTCTGCTTGTAGTTGGGTATCTAGTGGAAGATAGTGAAGGTGGATTATGAATTATTTAAAAATGTGCAGCTTATCTGACATTGTGTATTGTAAGTTTTATGAGATATTACCTTTTAAGTTATACATGTCTGAATTCCATCACTGCAAAATCCGTACCTCTTGTATATTTCTTTTACAGTTCAATTCTTTTATTTGTGTTATAAAAGATATGCTCAGTAGGTTGGAGGCAGAGCATAAAACAAAACTTGAGCAACTTCACGTCATGCAAGAGCAACAGAAGTAAGTGTTTATTTATGTGTGTATTAGAGAAGGAAGAAGTGAGCAGAGATAAATTTCAGTTAATTTTTTAGCACATGTGAGAAAACTCTAGCCATAGCAATAAAAAATCTAGGTAATTCTTACTTCAGTAGCTGAGAATTACCTCAAATAAGTACAGTTGTCAGCAGAGATTTATTAGTCCTAGAATGATAATAATGTTGTGATGTCAATGGTTTTATAGAGTAAAATCCTTTACTTTTATAAAATTCAGTCACAGTTTATTATTTTGAGTCAATAATTTTTAATTAATTCATTACATGTAAAATTTCATACTGAGCTCCACTAGTACAGTTTATGTCTTGCTTCTATATGCTAAGTTGCTTTTCTGTAGTTGTTGAGAACATAAACCATACTGGAGAAACATAAACTTTGCAGCCTTTTAGAAGGCAGTGATATTTGAAGATATTTAGAACTATTTTATGGAGTCTGATACGAGGTGAGATTTCTGAGTCAAATTAACTTGGGCTACCCAAAGTCTGTGTCACCCCATTCAAAAGGAGGAACTAAGACCATGTGAAATGATCATTAGGAAACCTTTACAATTTAGAATATTAACATTTTCCAGTCTCCTACAGGCATTCTATAAAAATGGCAGTGCTCTCATAATGCAATTTTTTTATATTATTTAAATGCAGAAGAATAACATGCATTGCTGAACTAATGTTGTGGATGTGACTGTAAAGTTATCTTTTTGTAATATGTTTACTCTGCACTATATAGATCTTTGGATATAGCTAACCAAATGAGTGTGTCTGAAGAGGCAAGATCTAGTAGTACAAGTAATCAGGTAAGCAACAATATTTTATTGCACTACTTACATATAGAAGTTTGAAATTTAAAATTACATAGTCAATATTTATGTTATCTTAAGTTACAACATTTCAAATAACTTAAGTTTTGTTTCTTTGAACTTAAACAGATTGACAAGGTATTTAATACTAGTGGAGCTGACCTTCTAACTAGTGGATCTGATAGTAAAGAGAATGAGATGTCATCAAAACAGAAAAAGGTGTGTTTTACTTTGTTTTGGAATCCTGCTACATCCATCTGTCTAATACAAGGCTGATACAGTTGCATAGAAAGAGTATGTGTAAATATTTATCATATTTAAAGCTTTAAAAGAAAAATTAACTGCTTTTGTACAGCACAGCACCATACATAGTCACATGTGAAGGCCCACTGAAAAATGTTCAAATCATATCCTTCAATTTCTCTGAAAGCCTTTCCAAAAGCTTTGTACAAAGTAGGCAGCAATTAGGACTATAGATTTTTGGTCCTTTTCTTTCTCCTTAAGTATAGATTTCAATGAAACTGAAACCTCAGCAGTGGATTTAGATAGGAAAATCAAAATAGGCAACTTTATGATAAAATTACAAACAGAGATGAAGATAAAGTGTAGAATTTCATGTAGGAGCAGAGACTAACATTTACCGTACAATTCAAGGCTAAGTGAAAATGAACAGTCAATATGGGAATAAATACAAGAAGCAAAGAAAAAGCATGACATGACATAGAATATTAAACATAAGCATAAACTATTGGAAAATTCTTTTCATACTATTAATTATGTAAATGGCTCCCCAGAATCTATACATTTTATAATTTCCATTTCTAGTTATCTGAACCCTCTTACTGATTTTAGACTAAGGGGGAATGATTTTATGATTTTATCCTTCATCATTAACAAAAGTAGAGTTAAAATCCTAAAAAGCCTCTTAAGCAATCTTAAAATAAAATTCCCTTTCCACCTCTGTGGTCAGTTGCAGTTCTATATCAAGTGCCAGTTGGTAACCATATAAAAACAAAAACTGTGAAGAACACCTTTCCTTGTGCCCAACATGAAGAAGACAAAGCTGAAATGGTTTTGTTGTGATACCTCTGTTTGAGATCTGCTCAAATTTCTCATTATGCTACTTTTAATATTGTATTTATTTGCTTTAAGTACTTTTTAGCAGTATGATAAATATAATAGATTTTGTGCTTATCCATTTTCTCTTTTGTATAAATAATATGTATTGTTCTACCACATATTGAAACGACAGTGCTATTTATGAAGTAAAAATATCAATGTAAGAATAACCATTCTGTGCAACTTAGTGTCAATACTTTCCCTTTTAAAGGCATCACTTACCCTTGAAGAGAAGCAAAAGTTAGCTAAAGAACAAGAACAGGCACAGAAACTGAAAAGTCAGCAACCTCTTAAGCCACAAGCAACTGCAATAACACCTCCAGTGAAGCAGGTGAGAAAGAACAAACTACTGCACTGTTTCCATTGGAGCTGTGATGCCTTTTCCTTTCAAGTGCTGTGTACATTTAGCATTTTTTTTCTCCTGTGAGTCACATTTGTTTTCACTGGTAGTACAATGGCACAGCTGAGAAAAACTAAAATAAATTTTAATCTGCCTTCCATTTGCATCATTAGCAATATTTCCTACTTTTTAAATTGCAGGAGTTTCCAAAGGAATAATTATCATTGGAAAGCCATTGTTCTAGATAAGGAGAAAGCACATATTAAAAAAGGTTTTGCTCTGAAGAGTTTATTAACTAAATGTATAAAGGGCTTGGGGATAGGAATGGGGCATGTAAGCAAATGTCACAGTAGTACTTTGTGTATAGTCTAAGTTGTCAAATTAAAGCTGCATAACAATTAGTTCTAAGTAGCAAAGAACAAAAATAACCTAATTGCTTTTGTGTATAATTACATTTCATGCCAAATTCCATGCAGTAAATCTAATTTCTGAAAAATTAATGCCCCTTTTGCACAAGCAATGATAAAGACTGTTGCCGGAGTGTTTGTACAAGAAAAGCATTTAACTGCATTTTATGTATTTTGCAGACAAAAGACTTGACAGATACCTTGATAGATAATATGTCATCTTTGACTAGCCATTCTATCAACAAAGCTAAAGTTGCATCTTCAAACAGCTTCTCTTCTGTCCCTTCTATGGGTATTGGAATGGGATTTTCATCACCCATTGACAACACAAAGAGAAATATAACAAACGGACTGAATACTAATATGGCTTTTCAGACTGCTGGATTCAGTATGGGAGCTGGTCCCACCACTCAGAATTTCTTCAGTGGTCCAAGTGCAACAGCAACAACCAAGATGAACATTGTACCGACTGCCAATATGCCAAATTACAGTCCTATGAATTCTGCATCTGCAATCTCTCCACTGACACAACAAAACAGACCCCCAGATATGTCTGCTTTAGATAATCTTTTTGGTCCTCAAAAACCCAAAGTTAGTATGAAACAGTTGGCTCAACAGAAATCAAGCCAGTGGGTTAAGCAGTTTGTACCCCCACAAGGGTCCCCAGGTGCGAGCAGTTCAGTCTTGGGACCTCAGATGAACATGATAGGACAGCCTGGCTTTGGTATACAGGGTAATCCTTTCTTTGCTCCTCAGAACTTTGCACAACCAGCAAACACAATGACAAACAGCAGCTCAGCTAGTAATGACTTAAAAGATCTTTTTGGGTAAAATGTTTTGTTTTCTTCTTTCAAAGGTCGATGAAATTTGGATCATGGGTAAGCTGATTAACATCTTTTTTTGATTAGTAAAAGCATGGCTTGGGGAAACTCAACCCAGCAAAGTAAAGACTTTTGCACTGCAAAAAAGACTTGATTTTGCATTCACCTGGTACTGCAGTGGGATTGCGTAAGTGCAAAGTCATCTTACAAGCTAAAGATTTCCTGTCTCTTTACTGAACATCAGAGCACTGAAAGTAGGATGCATATATTCAATTGAAAAAGAAGCAGCTAAGTATTTCAAAATAATTCAGAAGTGTACTCAATCAACTCCTATGAAATTTCCTACAAAATTTTGTTTCTTAAATTCAACAAAAATGCTTACGGGGTAGTAACACTAGTGAACGCATTCCTGCAGCCCAGTCCTTTCAGTGTCTGCTAAATTCTTATAGGTGATTTGTGTTGCCTGAATTTGGCACAGACTGTCATTTTGCCATATGACAGTAAATTCTTATGTTGCCTCAAAAAGTTTTGTTAGCCATGTTACATAGAAAGATCTCTAACCAGTAACTGTGTAAGAGGCTAAGGAGAGAAAATACTTTGTATTTCTTCTTTTATAAGATAATTAAAATTAAAGTGGTAGTAAACCACAACAAGATTCAGGAGGCATAAGAAGTTGTTTTAAAATTTTGTGCAAGTTTGGGATGGATTAAGAACACTGCTCCAATGGTCATGCTGGTTTACAACCTGTTTTATAATGCCAGATCCTTGTTACCAGCCACATAGCAAAAGCAACATACCACTTAAGCAGGATTTTAAAATACATGTGGTGACATGATCACATTTATTATATATTCCAGTGTTTTGGCTAATTTGATACTGCTTCTAACCGGTGTGAAAAAAGAATATTAATAGTTATGGAACCTCCTAAAAAGAACGTTCTCTGTAAAATTCAGATGTTGACTGCCCCAACTGTGTAACTAAGCAGTTCTGTGTAACTAAACACACACTGTTTAGTTACACAGAAATATCTTGAATTAATTCATAGATTTTGGCTCTGTTGGGAACATGAAAAAGAATTGCCTTGTACAAGTTGCACATGGTTGTGTGAAAAAGCAGACTGCCATAAATTGCCTTGACTAGAATAAACTATTTCATTTTAATTTTGTTTTAACTCAAGTCCTTATGAAGGATAGATGTATATGAAGCGAGTTCTCAAATACAGATTTGTAAGCTCTAGAATGTATGGTAAATACACAGGTATTTCGGATCCTTTTTATTGTATTAATCCATATTTAATAAAGCTCTCCAGAAAACCAAACAGTAGTTTCTTCTACTTCCCAGAAGGTGTAAGTTCAGCTTGCCCATGATAGAATCTCTGCTCTGTCAGATACGACTGTTGGGTTTTAACTTTTTCTTTCCTAGGAATTTCAGGAGCTTTCTTACATAATATTTTGAAGACTATAGCTGGCTATTTTGAGAAGGAAAGAACTAGTTACCTTTTTTATGGAAAGCCTACATGCTTTATTTTTCAAAGCCTTTCACTGGAGTTCTTTCACTGAAATGTTCTTTCATTTGCTGCTTAAGAAACCAAAGGGCCTTATGCTGTAAATGTGACTTGTATTTTGTTATATTTCCACGGTTCTAAGCGGTAATAGCATTAAGCATATTTCTTAAAGAATTGTTTATGTATTATAGCTGCTGCCTTAGTCCTATTATTTTAAAATACCTGGGACCAGTGAAATTGTGGTTTAGAAAACAGTACCTAACACATTGTGATGCTTATGTGCTGTTAATATTCATGGTAAACATTGTAGGTTATGTTAAGATATCTGTGTAAACTTAAGACAATACTAGAACTGTTAAACTGTTTAAGTTCGTTTACGGTTTCTAGTACTCTATACTCTCAATCACACTAATGTCTTCTTTTATGTCAGCTTTTGAAAGCTACGTTTTGTTAGGGTAGCCTTAGGCAAGCCTTTGAAGAATTACTTGAATCTGTATTCCTCTAAATTATTTGGAAAATAAGTTTATATTAAAAATAACATCTCTTAGGACTCTACAATGTATTAAATTAGTACATCCATGATAAAGGCAGTCTTAAATGTCAGTGTCCTGATCTGGGGTTTCACTCCCTGATCCCCCTGGACTGGGACTTTTCAGAACTGGATTTTAATTTAAGCTATTGGAGGGAAAATTAACTGAAAAACTTGATCAAATTTTATATGCTAGAACTCCTAAACTGTGGGATTTGGGGTATGTGCTTTTGCCACGGGCTATATGAGAATATAATCTAATTTGTAAGAACAAAGTAAAAAAAAATCCTACAAGTTCAAATTAAGAGAGGCTCTTCTATGCAGTGGTAATGTGATGGAATAAGATCTTTATCTGGCTCAAGTAATAAGATTTTTTTTTCTACTTATATTTGAGAACATAATTTTGGTTTCTCTTGTTTGCTGCAATTTTCAGAATGACCAGAGTAGAAGAATAACAACAAAGAAAACTGAAAAGGGTGCTTATGAAAGTTATAACAAAATTTTCCAGTTATTTAAAAATAGAAAAGAAAATATAACTTCAGTTAAAATCAGAGTGTCAAATCCCCCTTCCTTGTAGATGCTTCCTGCTTAGTGTGTCAGGAAACTGTGTGTGTGTGAAGTTCTCTAATTATTTCTTCTTAACTTAAAGGAAAGAGGAGTTGCAAGAGGTAAGTCACCAAGGCCATGTGCCACTTGGCTCCTGCTACAATAGTTTTTCTTTAGGAAGCCTTGTCCACTTACAAGTCATCATTCTGAGGCCCTGCAAGAGGCTGGAAGACTCATGTTGTGGCTAGAGCGAATACCATGATTTGAAAGCAACAGTTGTACTTCACATTCAAGTTGTCATTTGGGAAAGAGTAGGAGAAAGGGACAGTGTTACAAAATGTGGGCATTCCAGGGGCCTTCTGTTTCTGGACTTGGATGGCAATGTTACATCTAGCTTGGCCTGAAGCAGAGGGACTGTCTAGCCTTAATGCAAAGCAATGGAGAACACAGGTTTGAAATTGGTATCTGATTAAGAAATTGCAAATTCTCTTACTGAAAAAGTAACCTGATATAAAAAAAGTTCTTATTACAATGCCTAGAACAATGCTGTAAATTACACAGAATTTTTGCCCTTTGTATTCAACCTAATTTAAAGGAAAAAATGTGGAAGCCTGGCACGTTATATCATTGCCTTACAGCCTCCACCCTGTGCACTCACTGTGCTCACCCACTGCAAGCAGATCTTCATTCCACTGTGGAAATTAGAGCAGGGTCTGGGCTGAACTCCCCAGCCCACCTGGTTTACTTTACATTCGTTTGTAAAGGAGAGGTAAAGAGAAGAGAGTAAGTTCCTATTATTTAATTGATTTATCTATAGTATGTTTACTACAAAAGGAGAAAAGAAAAGAAGTGGAAGTAGCTGCACGTCTTAAGTATAAGCATCAGTTGTCCTTTGGCTGCTCTGGTGTATGCTAAATGAACATGACTGCACCAAGACAGCAGTGTTTTCCATATTAGAACTGTTGGTTCCATTTGGTTTTAAGTATGAAAGTCTCTGAAGCATCCTCTGAAAACTCAGTCTTGGAAAATAAACTAATCCTGCTAGATGGAAGAGGCTTGAAAAAGAGGCTTGAAAAACTCTCTCTGCTGGGGCTGATGGAGAGGAACCTTGAAACTGCTGAGTTACAGATTAGCTTAGAAGCCCCTAGGTCTGCCACTCTCAGGAGAAACGGGGAGTGAAATGGCACATGTCATTTCAAGGACGGAGGAGGGAGCAGATTTTCTGTTCCTTTTCACGCAACTGTTGTGAATAAGGCACAGAACAGCCTGTGGAACCTGCTTATGCAGGAGGACAGCAGTACCAGTGGAGTCTTTTGAAATGTAAAGGAGTCCACCAATCATTTGGAAGATGGGGAGGGAAATTTTACTGGGAACATGGGTAGAATGCCCCAGTTTGTTTTAATGAAGATACTATGTCTTCCTCTCTCAATGGTGATGTGAATTAAAAATATCTTGGGGAAGTTGTGGCCTTACAGGTCTGCACAGATGCTGAGTACCCCAAGTAAAAGACTGAATTTTTGGATGTATAGGTGCACAACATTTCAAGCCTTATTATTTAAAACTTCCCTTTTCTGTTAAGTTTTGTCTTTTTAGCAACACATGTTTCACATTTATGTGGAACTTTAACAAATACCCCGATGGCCTTTTAAAGTAAGAAAAATGTGTGTTAACTTTTGTATTATAACCCCTGTTATAATGTTATCTATGTCTGTAGATAGGTAAGTGTGTATACAGATCACAGGATTTTAGATTTTTCAGTTCAATTGCACCAAAAGAGCAAAGATTAAATGAGAAGTTAGATTTGAATCAAATTCCACAAGGCTTCCATATAGGCTAACAATTATATGACACTTTTGTTATCTATTAAAAATTTACATGCTTGGTCTGCCTACATCTATGTGACTTGAGCAGAAAAGGAAAATTTTTACAACATAAGTTTATGAACACTGGATCTCTTACTGCAGATGACGTTTTTGGTCTTTAGAGTGAGGTTTGTTTATTGATTAGGAGGTTTTTATTGGGGTGGGTGGGATATCGCTGATTTGTGCCATTTCCAGTGAAAGAAATATAAGGAGGGGGAGTACAGAAAAAATACCCTGTTGTATATGTGACCCTTTTTTGTTCTTTGTTAAGAGATATGCTGCATTTTATATACTCATTGTGAACTTTTACTCTGAAATAGCTGTGAGGAAACCTCTCTGGAGAATTTCAGATGAGTTAGCTGATTTTCAAGTGAGGTCCTGCCTTGTACCTGCTTTCCATTAGGTTTTGACTGCTTTCCAAGGAAATCACACAAGGCAGTAAAACCTTGGATTCCTACACCAAATCCTCTTGCCTTCCAGGCCTCACACTTGTATCAACAGAAAAAATAAGCCCTGGAAGTTGTATTGTCTTTAAGTTCTCTGAAACAGTTCTAACTGCTGTACAGATTTCTGAGATAAAGTTGTAAATCAAAATGTGTTATAGTGAACTCAGGCCTTGTGCAAAATATTTAATACTTGTTTATTTGTCTAGTCGTACAGTCTCTGTACTAGTGGCAGTTTTATGTTTTGATTGTAAAACATTAAAATTCTCATGAGATTTATAAAGTGATGTTACTGTAGTGTCAGCTGTGATTCATAATTAGAACTGTCATAGCATGGCATTAGTGTATATCCAGTTTATTGGACAGCTCTTCAAAAACAAATTTATTCTTGTATCAACTTTTAGATCAGCTACTTAAAAAATATGTAAAAGGTACAGTGACAGTTTCGAGAAATTCATATCACTTTGTACTGTGAATGAGGTTGCCTATGGAAATAAATGAACTTTTCATATTTTCATGTTGGAAGATATTTTTATTTAAAATTTCCATAAAATTAACTAATAGTAACTTATTTAGAAAACGTTATCACTTTGTATTTTGTTTGAAATACATTTTATCCCACGTAATTTTGAGCTCATTTCTTAGAGTGGTTGCTGTCCAGACATCTGTAAAATGTGATCACATATTGCCTTCATGCAAAGAATAAAAGTCCTGGGGAAAAACTGACGCACTAGGTGTCTTTAAAATTAGCATTTACTTTTTCTGAAAGCCCATGTCAGAATCTGGGGTTCTAATGCCACATAGTGATCTCAATTTGCATTTCCATTGCTCATTTACCCAGAAACCAGCCCTTTCTCTAAACCTGGGTTTCAAGATACACTGCTTTGTTAGGCTTAGAGTTTGCCAGCACTCTGAAGGAAGCTAGTACTCACCTTTTTGTAAGGTATAAATTGATCAAGTATGAGACATCTGAGATCTGATCTGCTTAGAAGCATCATTGTTGGCCGGAGACAGTATAGGAGGAGACAGTAAAAGAAGAAAGAGATGGATTAGGTGGAAATAGAAAGGCAGCATCAGGTGGCTCCAATTCCCTCTTCATTTTCATTTGCTAAGGGTAACAGCATCCCCATTCCTTCCACGGCTTTATCCATCAAGGGAGACAGCCTTCTTATATGCCAGCTTTCAGTCAATAGCAGCAGAAGACAAGAGAGGGAACTTTCAGTAGGGTGGAGACATACTTGATGGTACCCTGCAGAGAAAACAGCTGCCTTAAGTTGCTCATCAGACAGTCCTGATCTGTCTGTCCTTTCCCATGGTAATGTTCTCTGTCCCCTCCATTTCTGGACATTGGTAGGATCCATAACTTACCTCTTTCTTAAGCAGGAAAGTCTCAAGTGCTGAAATCCAGATGTTCTGGGTTGGTTTGTTGTGGCCTAAAATTCACAATTTCATAAACTCATGAATTCAGATAATCTAAGACTGCAAACCAGAAAAGCTGGAGATCTTTGCAGTCAATTGTTCTTTGTCTGGAATACTTTGATATTGGCAGCTAATTGTGTCTCTGCTTCATCACTTAAATATCTCTAGTCCCTCCTTTAGGTGTTGTACACAAGAGGTCTAATCCTTTTTATATCGGTGTTTGTAGAGCTGTGTTACCCTATCAAGTTTGCAGTTGTGAGAAATGCAGCTCAGTAGGTGTAGGAAATGAGCTATTTGTGAGGAGTTATGCAGAGAGAAACGGTTCATTCGATGTTCTCTTCCTGTTGCTGGACACAAATGCACTTTTGTCCTGCATCTCAGAAGCTCCCTGCACTCATGTCACCAGCTGGAGACACCTGCATTGCTCAGTAGATTGGAAAAATGGCTCTTAGTGTGACAAGGGGGATTCCAATTTGTTGTGCCAAAATTACCTCCAAACTTATAAACCAGGAATTAAGAAATAAACTCCTACCCATGCACAAACCCAAGACCAGCTAAATAAATACTAGTTATTCAAGCTCTAAAATAATTTACTAAGTATTTTAGGCATGAATTTTAGAGTTAAACTATAGACTTATTTAAAAAAAAATCTTTCCTTTTTTTCCTCTGTAGGACACTTGCCTATGAACTATATTATTATGGCTCTAATGTAGTTTCTTCATGCAGATTAAGGCAGTCATGGACATGGAGCAACTTGGAACTTAGAAACGACAGAGATGTAATGGCCGGCCTATATCTACTTACCAATTTTTGAAGTTTTTTGGGTCAGGCTTTTTGCTTGTACCTTAATCATTATTTGGCCTTTTAAATGGAATTTCTTAGAATGCATCATGAGTAACCTTTTGCAGGACATTCAAAAGACTAGGTTTTATACTGTTGTGCAATAATTAGTCATTAAAATCCAGGATAATCAAAGGAGAAGCTCCATTTGGAACTACATAAATGAAAACCAAGGGTTTTGGTTTTGGGAGCTGAAGTTACTCCACAGGCAGCATTTGTTCATGTCTGTCTCGGTGTCTCCTTAAGGCTATGGTTTGTAGGAGTAAACAAAAACAAAACTTTGAAGAGCTTGCTTTCTAGCAGGTGTCTTAAGAACCAGATGCCACCAGTAGGAATAATTGGCTTACTTTCCAAACAGAAAAATCAAATACTAGAGAAGAGAACTTTGCTTCAGTCTTCTCTGGCAACCGCTCTCCTCACCCCTCCCGAGTCAATGGACAACATGTTGGGGACCAGGGAGGTAAAGCCCCTCCCACTGTAAGGAAAGATCAGGTTCGTGACTACCTGAGGAACCTGAACATACATAAGTCTATGGGACCTGATGAGATGCATCCCAGAGTCCTGAGGGAATTGTCTGATATAGTTGCCAAGCCACTCTCCATGATAACTGGAAAATCATGGCAGTCAGGTGAAGTCCCTGGTGACTGGAAGAAGGGAAACATTGTGCCCATCTTAAAAAAGGGTAGAAAGGATGACCCTGGGAACTACCGACCTGTCAGCCTCACCTCTGTGCCTGGGAAGGTCATGGAACAGATCCTCCTAGAAGCTATGCTAAGGCACATGGAGGACAGGGAGGTGATTCGAAACAGCCAACATGGCTTCACCAAGGGCAAGTCCTGCCTGACCAACCTACTGGCTTTCTACGATGGAGTGATTACATCAGTGGACAAGGGAAGAGCTATGGATGTCATCTATCTGGACTTCTGTAAAGCCTTTGACACGGTCCCCCACAACATCCTTCTCTCTAAATTGGAGAGAGACAGATTTGATGGGTGGACTGTTCAGTGGATAAGGAATTGGTTGCATGGTCACATCCAGAGGGTAGCAGTCTACGGACCCCCCTCAGGGGTCCGTACTGGGACCAGTGCTGTTCAATATTTTCATCCATGACATTGACAGCGAGATTGAGTGCACCCTCAGCAAGTTTGCAGATGACACCAAGCTGAGTGGTGCAGCTGACATGCCAGAAGGATGTGATGCCATCCAGAGGGACCTGGACAAGCTGGAGAAGTGGGCCGGTGTGAACCTCATGAGGTTCAACAAGGCCAAGTGCAGGGTCCTGCACCAGGGTCGGGGCAATCCTCGGTTTCAATACAGACTGGGGGATGATGTGATCAAGAGCAGCCCTGCGGAAAAGGACTTGGGGGTACTGATGGACAAAAAGCTGAACATGAGCCAACAATGTGTGCTCGCAGCCCAGAAGGCCAACCGTATCCTGGGCTGCATCAAAAGAAGCGTGGCCAGCAGGTCGAGGGAGGTGATTCTGCCCCTCTACTCTGCTCTGGTGAGACCCCACCTGGAGTACTGCCTCCAGCTCTGGAGCCCTCAGCACAAGAAGGACATGGAGCTGTTGGAGTGGGTCCAGAGGAGGGCCACAAAAATGATCCAAGGGCTGGAGCACCTCTCCTACGAGGGCAGGCTGAGAGAGTTGGGGTTGTTCAGCCTGGAGAAGAGAAGGCTGCGGGGAGACCTTACAGCAGCCTTCCAGTACTTAAAGGGGGTCTGTAGGAAAGACGGGGACAGACTTTTTAGCAAGGCCTGTTGTGTCAGGACAAGGAGCAAAGTTTTTAAACTAAGGGAGGGCAGATTTAGACTGGATTTAAGAAAGAAATTTTTTACAATGAGGGTGGTGAGGCACTGGAACAGGTTGCCCAGAGAGGTAGTGGAGGCCCCATCCCTGGAAACATTCAAGGTCAGGTTGGACGGGGCTCTGAGCAACCTGATCTAGTTAGAGATGTCCCTGCTCTTGCAGGGGGGTTGGACTAGATGACCGGTAAAGGTCCCTTCCAGTCCAAAGCATCCTATGATTCTATGATTCTATGAACTCAAAAAAATAGAAAAGAGAAACCAAAAACTAGAGAGATTTCTGCCCCTGCCACACTGATAAAATAAACACCTACAGCATCAGAGCTGTAAGTGCTTAGCTGATGTCACAGAATTGACTTCAAATAAGTGCAAATAAGCAAAAATGCTAACGAAGCAATCAGATATGACTGTAACTAGAGCAATAAACTTTTATCTAAACAATCTATCCTAACATGGCACCAGATAGTTTTTGTGGGTTTTTTTTTATTAGTTTTTTTTTAAGAATTTCTAAAAATAAGTGTATCTTATAGCTGTTGTATCATACACCAATTGTATCTTACAAAATCAGAGCAGAAAAATCAGGAAAAATAAAATTACACTAAAATGTCATTTTCATGCTTTTGTTGTTAAACAGGAACCTTAAATGTAGCCTTTCCCCAAAAAGCCTTACGGTACAAACCCTCACTTTACTTGGTTACAAAATAGAAAAAAATCTGTATCTAAAAAAGTAAAAATATATTTTGAAATATTTGGAACACACTGCATACAACTTCGATGGGTTAAGATAATGCCCAATATAGCAGCTGTGCTCAAGGCCTTGATCTGTTTTGTAAAACTAGCAAGATAGTTTTTGGTGTGGATTTGCAGCTTGATGGATCCTAAATGCCATCTCTGCAATCTGAGTGATTTCAATATAAAGCACTATGTATTTTCTTGGTTATCCCATGCGGGATTAAATTATTGATTATTTTGGTTTTTATCATGTAACTTGGCAAGCAGGAAACTCTTTAAAAGTAGTTGAGTTTTTTGTGGTTCGATTGTGCATATATGCCTTATGTTTCTGAAAGAATGCATTGCTTGATTCTTACTGATTGACAACCGTTACAAGAAACAGATTTGCAATGAAATACCACTTTTGCATTATATATGCCAGATTATGCAAGCCAGAACCATACAGTTGAACCTCTTTGATTAAACAAGCCCTATAAATACTACTTAAGCTGATCAGATCATTAACTGGCTGCTGGGTAGGAGACGTTTCCTTATTCTTTTCATTACGTATATAGTACACAGCCTTGATTTTCTGCACACTGGTAAAATTAAATAAGTGGGGGTCTCTTCACACATAATTGCCAGCTCAGCTGAGCTTAATCCCATTCATAGCACTTCTTTCATCAGAATATTTCTTATGACTTTGTGCTTGCTACTTTTCCAGGCCCTTTCTGGTGCAGCCGTCTCTTGCAGCTCCTTTCTCTTCGAGTTTCTTTCCTACATCAATGCCTGCAGGCAGCGCATGGCTGTGTAAAATCGTAGAAGGGCAACAAAAATCAGAGGGCTCTGACAATTTGTTATCTGGTGATACTTGGTAAAAGAACACTGAATTTAAGACAGTGGCAGCCTGAACTTTGTGCCTGTTGCTCTTCAGCTGGAGATTGTTGCTTTGCCATCAGGGGCTGCAGAAGGGAACCTAACCTGAGGCTCTGCATCTCTGCTTGATGGTCCAGCTCTAGCAAGCTGCCAGGCTGCGCGATGGAGGTGGCTGATGAGTAGGCATGTGTTTCCTTTGCTACCTTTTCTACAGGCAGCGTGAGACTCAAGGAGAAATATTAAAAGCAGCTGCAGGTAAGTAATCCAGAGGATTACCAAATCCAGATCTTAGAGTGATACAGCAGCCACTCAGAGCAGAGGCAGATTTCAGGGAACAGCTGAAAAAAATAGAAGAAAGGAGAGTGGAAGCTGTCATCTGCCAAAATGGCGGAATACCCAGTGCCAACCCCATAGGCATGGACCTGTTTTCTTTGAGATAGTACCCCTCACCCACCCGCTCTGTTCAAATTCCTAAGTTGCCTGTGCAGAGGGTGCTGGCTGCTCCTGTCTTATGAAAGAGCTTAACTGGTCCTGACAACTACTGCTGCTCGTGGGCAGCTGCTTGAGCTCAGATTTAATTTAGCCATAACACACTTATTGGAACGTTTCATTTCTGTGCATTTATTTTTGTTGGAAATTAGTACTTTGTTAGACCGAATGACTGTGATTAGAAAGTTGAATAAATTACTCTTTTTTTTTCCCCTGTTTTGCTATAGCAGACATTTTCTGGTGAAAGGTAGGTAAAATATTCAGTATATAAAAGTACACAGAGATTAGATTCGTAAAAAAGGAAGTTTATTAAACCTGTGTGTTTTAAAACAAATTTATTTGAACAAAACTATTAGTCATTACAAGCACTGTCCTGAACTGTGCATTACTGGTCACCATGTCCTTCAAGATGCCACAGTTGATGAAATGCATTCTTCTTCAGTTCTTTTTTATGCATGCATTGTAAAGGAAGAGAAGATTTTGCTTCTTCAGTGTTGCTCAGTTTCTTAACTTTGAAGAACTAATGTTTTTAAATGGAAATAGAACTGACAGCCTTTCCACTCTTTCAAAAAAACTGCAGCTTGCGCTAGGTGTTTAGTCAGTGATTTCAGCTAGCTTAGCAATGTGAATATCTTTAAAAGTCTGGCAAAAACATGTGTTTTTTTAATTTTTTAATTTATAGATTGTAAGAGATGACATATTTAGTCACTGACATAGGTTGTCAGGACTTAAAATATTAAACAGACTTATTTTGCTCAATGAAACAAAAAGTTGACTTACTTACCATTCCAAACTGTGTCTCTCTCTATGCCATAATAAATTTTTTAATGAGAAGGGGCTACATAAAAGGTATTCTGGAGCTTATTTTATTCTAATATACATAAGCCTTACCTGCAGGTCAGCATAAACACAACTCCCCCTTCATAGGCAACCGTAGCGTATGTGGATTTTCAGCTCTGGTTTTAACATTAATGTGACTGCTCAGTGATCCTTCTCCCTCATTCCCTCTCAGCCCTTTGCAACTTTGAACCTATTGCCCACTTTCAACCCGTGTTTGATGAGAGTGTGATTAAAATACTAAAGGTAAGGAATTTGTGTAAGTTTTATGGAAACCATTGGCTCATTAGAGGGACCAACTTTGCACTTCAAGTGAGGGAAGGCCTGTAGAGTGAGATAGCTCCTATTAGACACTAGAAAATTCATGTAAGGGAGAGCCCCAGGAAGGCAGGTTTTATAAATTCTGATCTTCACATAGTAGCTGGTTTGGATATTTACTTACATATTCCACAGGTTTGGTTTTCAACAGTATTTAAAAAGAAAGAATTTTTTCATTAACTTCTATCATGATGTTTTCTTTTAAAGAGTTCAGATATGGGATTAGAGGAACACAATGAACTACATGGTATCATTTGCTGAATCAATCCAGTAAGAGACAGTACTCACAAGTTGGGTATCACCACAGATAATTTTGAATAGCGTGTTATGCATGTATTGCCTGGCATAGGCTATGTGTTAAACATGGAGAGGAGACAGTACCAAAGACTATTCTCCTTTAAAATCAATTTTCTTAGTAAGGACAAAAGGGAAACCAGACAAATTTGAAGAGGTGGAATGATCTTTTGAGTAACTTGTAACAAGATTTCTAAAAACATCAAAGCAGTTCCTTGCTCATAGTGACAGGCTGTAAAAGGCTATAAGAGATCTTAATTTTCAAAACAATCTGTAAAATATAATAAAACTACCATAAGGTGTCACTATAACCCAAGCAACTTTCAAATAAATTGCGAACATTATAGAAATGTTCTTATCCAGCTAAAAGACTTTCCTTGTACTGCTTTGTGAAAGTAAAATAGGACCTATTTTTAAATAGTATAGAGTATTCCTGTATGCACAGAAATAATCATATTCAATACACCAGCTTTATTTTTTCCTTTTTTTTTTCCTGGTAAGTGTATTGTCACCCTTTCTTAGCATTTAGACCTATTCATTTCTGGGAGAGCAGTGAAGAGTGTTTGCAAAGCTAGCCACAAAAATATCAGATTTAGAAAATGACATTTTATACAGTGGTTATTGGCTCTATACATGGAACTTTTTTTCACCTTAGAGAGGGCTTCTGTTGAAGAAGTTCATGCTTAACTTATTTACTTGTATGAAATTGAAAATAAAAAATGTTTCCTAGCATTAAATATATCTGTAGTAGTTAGTGTGGTGATATGGAAGCTCTGTCCTTTTGAGGGGAAACAGATGAACTTCACATAATAGCTTTCCACACAGAAATGCTTTAAAAAGCCCTCCTACTTACTGTGTAAGGTGTAATAAATTACCATTTAATTAGCAGTTTCCAGTAAGGAAAACTATAAATTAGAATTCCTATTTCCGTTATCATTTTATTTGTTGTTAGCATCCCAGGAACCTCTATTTATATTTCTTGTTCAACTGTGATCAAATTTCCTTGCTATCAGCTACCTGATCAGGAAGCAGAAACTAGAAACTAAAGATGAATTTTTTAACCATTTGAAATGAATGCCGGTTTTGCCACAGACATCAGGGAAACAAAGATATCGTCTGAAAACTTGATTTAGACTGACTCAACACAAAGCATTTTGACACAGCAGGAAAGGACTCATTTCTCATATATGGTAAAATAGAAATCAGAATCCTGAAGTCTTTGAATCCATCTTCATTTATGGAGGAAAAGTGCAGACATTGTAAAGCCATAGACTTCAAAATCTGAAGGACCTTTTTGATAATTTAATCCAAACCCCTGTATAATGTGGGCTCCCAAATCACCCTTTTTATCTTTAATTTCAGATGCTGTAGTTCTTGAAGGCTGAATTCTGATAGTACCTTTCTTTAATGTAATGTTATGATGGTTCTTACAGATGCCAATAGAAATAGGGTCTCGTACACCAGGCTCTATACAAATACAAAGGGAGAAATGGTTTCACCCTGAAGTTTCTCATCTAATGATAAAATATGCTTGTCACCTGAGTGGACCTTTGCATGTGAAAGTGCCAAAAGAAACTCCTTTGAGGAGCTAATATGGAAACTCACCTAGGAACCCTGATCTCACCCTCGGAATCCTGAACTCATACCCCGATGCTGATAATCCCATGTTTCCAGGGAGCACGTAGCTGATGCAGGCTCCAGCAAGCACATACAGTGGTAAGGTTTGCAATTTGAAAAGTGTTATTGCTTAGGTTATGTTTTAAACTCTGCTTGATACTCAGTTTCATGATGAATGAAATCATCTTCACTCACACTTATCTTTATGTGGCCACTTCTGCAATATGTCTAGATGTGTGCTCTTTGTATTGTGTCTGCACACTTCTTGTTTCTTTGATTTAGAGTATCTGCAGTTGTGATTTCTGTTGGAAATATAATGAAAGATGAAAGAGACTCTCATATGAAATCCACCCTGACATTTTTTCTTTGGGAATAATTGTTTTCAGGACAAAGCTAAGGCTGCTGCTGTCCCCTCCCCTGGAGAAGCTGACCATGGGCAAAAATCACGTGAGCATTTTTGTTCCCTGAGTGCTCTGCCCCAGTCTCAGGCAAACTGGAGTATTACAACTCTTGTCTCCTACTGGAGGATTTTTATTTGCCTTATTTAATGCTCTGTCTCCTGAGGTGAACTGACAATTTCAGCTTTGAGTTACTTTATTAGGAGGATGGAAAACAAAGAAGATGTTGTAGTGGGTGTCTACTACCGATCACCCAGCGAGGATGTAAGCACTGATGAGTTATTCTATAGGCAACTAGGAGAAATTTCTGGATCGGTAGCCCTTGTCCTTATGGGAGACATAAGGTAGCAGAGAGTACCAGAGGGTAGCGGTCAACGGCTCAATGTCCAGATGGAGATCAGTGACAAGTGGTGTCCCTCAGGGGTCCGTACTGGGACCAGTGCTGTTCAATATTTTCATCCATGACATTGACAGCGAGATTGAGTGCACCCTCAGCAAGTTTGCAGATGACACCAAGCTGAGTGGTGCAGCTGACACGCCAGAAGGATGTGATGCCATCCAGAGGGACCTGGACAAGCTGGAGAAGTGGGCCGGTGTGAACCTCATGAGGTTCAACAAGGCCAAGTGCAGGGTCCTGTACCTGGGTCGGGGCAATCCTCAGTTTCAATACAGGCTGGGGGATGATGTGACCAAGAGCAGCCCTGCGGAAAAGGACTTGGGGGTACTGATGGACGAAAAGCTGAACATGAGCCAACAATGTGTGCTCGCAGCCCAGAAGGCCAACTGTATCCTGGGCTGCATCAAAAGAAGCGTGGCCAGCAGGTCGAGGGAGGTGATTCTGCCCCTCTACTCTACGCTGGTGAGACCCCACCTGGAGTACTGCCTCTAGCTCTGGAGCCCTCAGCACAAGAAGGACATGGAGCTGTTGGAGTGGGTCCAGAGGAGGGCCACAAAAATGATCCGAGGGATGGAGCACCTCTCCTACGAGGGCAGGCTGAGAGAGTTGGGGTTGTTCAGCCTGGAGAAGAGAAGGCTGCGGGGAGACCTTACAGCAGCCTTCCAGTACTTAAAGGGGGTCTGTAGGAAAGACGGGGACAGACTTTTTAGCAAGGCCTGTTGTGTCAGGACAAGGAGCAAAGTTTTTAAACTAAGGGAGGGCAGATTTAGACTGGATTTAAGAAAGAAATTTTTTACAATGAGGGTGGTGAGGCACTGGAACAGGTTGCCCAGAGAGGTAGTGGAGGCCCCATCCCTGGAAACATTCAAGGTCAGGTTGGACGGGGCTCTGAGCAACCTGATCTAGTTAGAGATGTCCCTGCTCTTGCAGGGGAGTTGGACTAGATGACCGGTAAAGGTCCCTTCCAGTCCAAAGCATCCTATGATTCTATGATTCTGTGATTCCATTTAGCAGAGTACCCTGGGAATCTGCTTTTGAGGGCTTAGGAGTCCACGAGCGGTGGTCAGTCTTTAAGAACCACCTTTTAGAAGCACAGGAGCAGGCAATTCCACTGTGTGGTAAGTCAAGCAAGCAAGGCAGAAGGCCACCTTTGCTGAACAGGGAACTCCTCATGGAGCTCAAGAGGAAAAACAAATTGTATGATCTCTGGAAGCGAGTTTTCTTAAGGGGATGCTGCAATCCTAAATCTAGCCTGGTGTCTGCAAGGCACAGCTATTGTTAGAACAGCACATCTCCTATATGTGCACTTGACCAGTTTCCAAGTTTTGTTAGAACTCATTTTATTCTTGAGCACCCAAGGTAATGATGGTATACAAGCCCACAGCAGTGGGTGTCTGCATGCTGGTTTAATGTTCATATTGGCTCTAAAATACGGTTTTAATACAGCTTTACTAGAGGTCTTTGGGGATATGAGTCTGTAGTTTCAGCAGTAGCTACAAGTTGTATGAGCCAGGAGTAGTTTTAATTTTGCAAAATATTTCTTTGCAAGTGCAGGCCTAAATCATGCTGTCTTGGACTTAGATTCCAGCTTGCAAGAAGCAGACTTACAATGATACAATATAATACAATGTGTTTTAAGAAGGTCTGAGACATCAGAAGGAGAATCACAATAGGGTAATTTAATTTCTGCAAAAGAAAATTAAGGCATAGGTTTAAAACAGGAAAGAAAAAAGTAGAAACAATGACAGCTGGGTCCATAAGGGCTATCATGTTAGGTCTTGTTAAGGAAGAGATTTCCTCAGCTGATGCTCCAAAATGTGTACTGGGATTAGTTGCATAGGGATTCCCATGGACTCATCCAGCGCATCCTTGTTGGGAATTGGATGGTGCCCCTGTGGACAGTGCCCCAACAGGAGCAGGGCACTGCAAAGCTGCTGTGACACTCTCTGCAGCAGCGTTTTGGAGTCAGGGCATTTTACTACCCTGTGAACCTGGGGAGGAGGAAGCAGAGAAGCAGTGCAGCTCCTGTTGAGCAGCCTCCCTGCAGAGAAGCAAGAGTGAGTAACACACTTTCTTTAAGCCTTAGGGAAAGGGTCAGTGAATTTCAAAAGGGGCCACTGCTACAGCACTGCAGAACTACAGGTAGTGGAAGGATTGCAAAGCATGAAGAGGAGGGAGACGTGAAACCTGCTGTGAGAAATGGACAATTCTGCTAGTGGTGAGGTGGGCAATATTGCTAATGAAAGCCCCTGCATCCATGAGGGGAATGTACCCTGCCAGGTGTCAGCCAGGATGTATCTCTGAAGGAGCTGCTCGAAGCATTCCCAAATGCACAAAGACTTGCGTGGTAAATGCAGTTAGAGAATGTGTGGATAAGTGAACAAAGCACTAAATGTTGAGCATAGCTCCTTTCTTGTGTCTGCTCTGTGCTCTCTTTAACTGAAGCAGGACCAGAGTCCAGAAAGAAGGGCAAATTAAAAACCTCTGTTCCACAGCTGCCGGGAGAAACTGGTTTTGAACACCACTTTCCAACCTGAGCCCCCAGTCTTTCAAGGCAAATTCCTTGCACTGGGATTTGCACCATTTCCCCTTTGGAGCTGGGTTCTTACACGGTTTCAGGTGTTCAGCTGCCCTAAGAGCATTCAGGAAACTATCCCGAATGTTAGCAAATAGACGTTTGCGTAAATGGAAGACAATTTCATGATATACTTCTACATATATATGTATCCCTACAAACATACATACCTCTGATGTTTGGCAGTTAGCCTGCTAGTGTTTGTTTTCTGTGTGCCCTCTGAAGATTGGAGACCTTGTTTTAATGTATGCGTGTGATTGTGTTGGGCCTGTGCTCCTTTCCACGGTGGTGACCTTGCTACTCTGGCTGTCAGCGTGTCCCTGTGGGCCAGGGTGCACCAGGGCCAGGGGTCTGGAGTGAGAAACCAGGAGGAATTGCCTCCTCTTGCTCAGCTGTGGAGATGGCCAGATTCAAGCCTGAGCGGTGTGAGGAGGAGGAGGTGCTCCCAGGGCAGCAAGACATGCTGCAGGGAGGGTTTACCAGGCAGTCCTTGAGTTGGCAGTGAGAGCAGTTGCTGTTCAATCCAACTAGACAGAAATACACCCAAAGAAGCCCTGCTACAGGCATTTGGGTCAGTAGTGCTGGGAGCTGGCTGGCCCCACGGCTCTAGCTGCACTTACTGCTTGCTATGGGAGTCTGCTAGCACAAATGTGTGAGCCTGGAGTTTTCCAACACTGCTTTACAGCACATGAATTATTCAAAGAGGAGAAAGAAACTGTAACCAGTTCTGCAACAAAAGAGACTCCAGCCAAGCAAAACTTCCTCAGGTCCCAAGTACTGCTTTTTCGCCTTGCCTTGCCTTGCCTTGCCTTGCCTTGCCTTGCCTTGCCTTGCCTTGCCTTGCCTTGCCTTGCCTTCCCTTCCCTTCCCTTCCCTTCCCTTCCCTTCCCTTCCCTTCCCTTCATGTTTATATTAGGAATAAAGGATTTCAGTGCAGGCTGCTTGCTTGCCTCACCTAACCATGAGGAAATATTTTTTCCAATATTCCCTTCCTTGTAGTGGAGCTGGAACAATCCAGACATTTGATATTTGTATTATGGAGACATCCCAAACCCAGAAACTGGAGGCCTGTGCAAGGAGCCAGGGGAGGAGTGGAGGGGCAGATAGTCCTTGCCCTGCTTTGGCCCACATTTACATCCCACTCAATCCTACTCACTCAGTTCGAATACCCAAATGAGGAGTCTGTAAGTGCCCTAATGCAGCGGAAAACAACTCAGATCCGGTTTGTTTCTCTGGAGGAATCGCTTTCTTGCTTTCTTTTTCCTTATCCCTCTCTGTAGAGTCTGGGTAGACCAAGCTCTGAACAGAAATTAAGGGGAAAAGCGTGGCCCCTATGCCTGGAAGGATAATGACAAGTGCAGGGCAGGAGGGAGGGACCAGAGCCACAGCAGCTTGCTCAGGGGCACCAGGCGGCCGGTGGCAGAGCGGGAGCTGGGGCTTGTGGGTGGGCAGCTGCCTGCCCACCTGCCCTCCACACGGCAGCTCACAGCTGGGGGCTTCCAGGGGAAACCAATTCTTGTCCTGCTGGTGGCCTGACGAGGCACTGACAGGATCTTAATTTAACTTTCCTTGGGAGAGCAAGAGGAATGTGGCAAATGCAAAGCTCTCCATTTTTCTAACAACCTGGAAGGTTTCTGCCTTCCTCTCCACCCAGGGAGCAGGGAAGGACTCACAGGAGCCCAAAACCAATATGAAATGGGGCTGCTTTTTTTTTCTTGTCATCCATAACCCAAACCCAATAGCTGAGGCCTTGCCAAAAGCAGAATTTCTTCATTTGACTCCAGCCAACATGCAGGCTTGACAAGTGTACTGGTAGGCTACATTTCCACAAGCGTTTTCATTAAATACTTTCCTCCATGCTACGAAAAGTGCGTTGTTGTCATGAAGTCATGTTGAGTTGAACTGGTTCACCTCTTTCAGCCACTTTGTGTTTCAAAAACGCAATGCATTTAATTTATAGCCACTCTTTCATTGCTTATTCAAACAGCATCGCACCAATGCACCTCTGCGTCTGTCTGCCCAAGGGCCCAGGAACATCAATAATAAATGACCGGGCTGGGGGGAAGGTGGCTCTGGGTTCAAACCAGCAGATGCATTGGGGTAGGGGGGCTCGTCTGGGTGGGGGGTACATAGTGAATGGGAACTGTAGCTTGCAATAATTCCCTCCCTGAAGAAAGGACTTGTAAATGTTTAACAAACTTCTTGCCTTTGCCATAGATGAGGTCTTATTAATGAACTGGCGTGGCCTGAGGACAGGTATTGTGTCCGTTACTATAGCACCACCTTGCACAGGATCTCGCCGTGAAAGAGGCAGGAGAGGGAGGGAGGGAGGGAGGGAGGCACTGAGGATGAGCCCCAGCGAGCCAGCCTGAGGTTCGCCCCTGGTGCAGGCAGCAGCATCCTGCCCAGGGACACGGGCCCTCGGCAGCACCTCCAGCTCGCCAGCTGCAGCCTCTGGACTAGCTGCCCCCGGACAGGTACCCGACCCTGCGCAGATGCACGGCAGAGCTGCTGCAAGTGCACCGCCGAGTCCGTGAGTGCTTCCAAGGGGGTTTCGCTCCAGAGCTCTTCCCGACTGACTTTCTGGCTTTGGAAGATCTATTTTGAATTTTTTTTTTTTTTCTTCCATGCTCCTTTCTTGAGCAACTGGTTGTTATTGCAGAGGTCACCGAGGGGACTGGCGGAGGCTCCTGAGTCTGGCATCGGGAAATATGACAGCAGAAGTGAATGCTTGTTAACATAAGGAATTTACTGAAGAAGAAAGACAAAATGCCTTTCGAAGGGTTCGGTTCGCTGAAGGAAAGATTTTTTAACCCAGGAAAGGAAGAGGTGAAGAACACCGTTAGTGACTCGCTGGGGAACCTGAGGAGGTAAAATCCAACAGAAAATTCCCAGAAATCCAACAGAAAATTCCATTGGTTCAATATATTAAAGAGAAATGAAGTATAGAAAAATGTGTAAACATAAAACAGAATTTAGAGTTGCAAAATTAATATCTGAGTTCAGATAGTGAGAGGCACCTTGCTGCAAGACAGAAAATGTAAAAGGAGCACTGTTACAACAGCATATGACTACAGATGATAGAATATTTATATTAAACAAAAAAAGGGTGCAAATAAGTTATAAAATAGTGTTCTAATATTACAATGAGCATGAAAAAGTGTTTTAATTAAAAAACTTTTAAATAATTTAATGTGAATAATTCTGTGGTTTACCTCGCATGAGAAAAACTGATGACTTAATGGGAATTAACACTCCCAAATGATGCCACTCATGAAATTAGACTTAATGTTCTTAAATTACAGGGGCTTTTTTGAAAATCTTGTTCCGAATCAGTAAGAGAAAATGTATTAAGTAGAGATGTGTATGCGTGTGTTTACTGAGACTAACAAATTAGAAAGAGAAAAAGGAGAAGCAGTAGTTTGCTAGCAAAAAGAGAAAAAGGATTAAAGATTTTTATCTTAATCTGACAGTTTATGAAACAAGAAAGAAACATGAAAGATTTTTATTTTTTGATAAGTGAAAATACAATGTAACAAATGACCAGTTTCATAAAAGGGAAGAGATTTCTCATTTAAATGGAAGATTATTTCTATTAGTAATGGCCACTGACAACATTTATTTGTGTAATCAATAGATGAAAGCCAGAGGGTTCAGTGGCACTTCTTGCATGCTTGATGTTGAGTGTTTTAAATCTTTGTATGGATCAGGCCAACATTTTAACTGAATGTATTTTTACTAATTGAATTGCATTTGCTTTCATATCCATCCCTCTACCTTCTTTTTTGAATGCTATTTCGAGTTGAGATATAGTTCTTGGCACATCTAAGCATGCCTTTGATCACAAGAAAATGTATAATAATTTACATGTATTATACTGCATCATGTATATGCAAGAAAATAAGCATGTACACTTTTAAAGAAGTTACTAATATGCACTGGTAGATTGCCAGTTACACTATTTCTATACCATGTGAACAGAGTATCTGTGTTCCACACAGTTGCAACTAAACTTTTCTTCATTTACAGTGTTATAGATGAAGTCTGACATTTTGCTTTTTTTACTTTTGTGATACTCTACAGTAATTCCAGGGATTCCGTTTTTCTTTTAAAACATCAAGTTAAGTAATTTTTTCAATCATAGATTCTCTTTGCTATGGGCTCTACTGGCCAATTTGACCAAGTACATGTAGGGTTTGTATTTAGTGAGTATGTGATGTGGGCTTGCTATGTGGAAATGGTATGCAAACTTTAAATTACCCAGATTACCCTCCTCTGGTAGCCGTGTATCAAGGATGTCATGCTGATTCCTACACAGTTGATAGTACTGGCATCCAACTTCATCAATATTGCTACTGAATCAAATCAAACCAAATCTGAGTTTAGATACAAGAAAGTTTGCTGGACTTAATTATTTTCTGTTTTAAACATATGTATACCAGTGCCTTTCTTAGATGTACTAGCCAGCAGAGGAAATAATCCAAACAATTAAAGTTTTTTTACTATGTCTGCAATCAGATCTAAGTAAGAATTGCTGCAAGTTGAGCAATCTCTTAGGAAATATGCAGTCACATTTGAAGGTTTCTGTAAGGAATGAAACATGCATGTTTTTAACTTGAACTTCATTCTCTACAGCTTAGCCTACAAATGAGAGAATACATGTCTGTTTGTACATGATGGTATAAATGTATATGTACCAGCTGCAACCTTGACTTTGTTCTGCATCCAATCCAATTGGCTTTAATATGGTGTAAATCAGCAAAGAATTTGGTTTCTCTTCTAGCATTTGATAGGTAATTAATTATATTAATGCGCATTCTTGATGAGGTCTCCGAGTGTGATTTCACTGATTGCCATGTGTATCAACATATGGGATCAAAACTGGAAAAGTGGGTAGAAAAATACTTTTTAGCTTTGGTAAATATGAGTCTATGCCTTCCTACCACATTTCCTCTGTCTTGCAAACAACAGAGCAGATCCAGAAGCCAGTGTCTGGCAAGACCAGCTGCCAGGTACCGGCTGCCCCATAGCGATTGTCCACAGACAAGTTCAAGTGCTAAAGCACAAGCAGCATAAAGTGACTTACTGCCTCCTCACAGGTGTGTAGCAACCTCAAGTTATTTTGTGGGTGCTGCAAAACAAGAGTCTGCCCACAGGAGGTTACTTTAGGGTAGCTGGATCCTGGATGGGAGGCAACAGGGACTGAACTGGCAAGACCCGAGAGGCATCCTTTCTTTAGGCTGTTGCCAGCGGTTTCATTTGTGAGATCTTAGAAGATGTTTTAGAAAATGCTTTAGGTGTTTTGTATAAAATAGTTTTTTATGCAAAATTGCATTTGTTCTTGGTTAGTTAAATACAGTGGGGCAGCAAAAAAAAAAAGTAGAGGATTCAAGGCTTGGGTGAATGGATATCAGAGCTGGGACTCTGCAAGTCTTGTAAGTTTCCCAGGAAAGAAGGCTTTTCTGCAGAGCTTCTTGGCATGCACAAACACTTTGGGCCTTCTGTGAACTTAATGTAGTCAAAGAAAAATTCATGAACTAAAGTAAAATCTCAGGCTCTGCCTACTCTGAGGATTTCAGGAGTCGGAGCAGCTAACAGCAGCTGTGGGCTTACTGAGGAAGTGGGAAGTGACTAAGTGGGCTTACAACTCAATAATGTCACTATTAATGCAAAAAGTCGTATGGGCCATGTTACACAGCTGCTGTATGTAGTCCGGGCCCTGATAGGTGTAGCTCTGGCTGCTGCAGATGTCCCTTGATGAATTAGACAGCCTAAACTGCTAAAAACTGCAACTGGAAGCTGGGCGATATACCCTTGCATTGGACAGGGCTCCTCTGCCTGCGCTGGATCATAACCTTAAGCATCTCAAATTTTTCCTTTGCACACAAGTAGAGAGAGTTTAGTGCACCACAGACCATGCAGCACTGTGACCACAATGTGGGGTGTCCAGACTCAGCTGGTCTGTGGGTCGTGCAAGGCCCCTTGTACAAGGGTGTTAGTGCAAGGGCACGATACATGTGCAGCACTGCGCTGCAGCACCCATGGGGCATCCTTCCAGTGCATTGAGGCTGTGCTGAGGAGAAACCATGAGGCTGCCCTGCAGCTTGGGAGTGCAGCACCTGTGAGATGCAGTCTCATGGTGCGTGCGTTTGAGATGTGCCATGAGTTTCACGCAAATACCATGCAGAAACCAGCCAGAGAGATCCCATGCACTGAGCGACTTAAGAGGGTTTGCCTGTCTGTACTGGGATTTTGTACCAATGCATCAATTGCAAGATTTGTTGTGGACAGTTATCACCTGGGCAAATCCCCAGAGAATAAATGAGATCTCAGAAGATTGTGTCTGCTTTTGGATAAATGATATTTTTCGATAGTGTGTAGGTTTCTGAAGTTACACCAGGATCATCAGTAATTGCTGCATGTGAGGACTGATGCTGGATTTGTAGGTGTGAGGTTTGAACATTGCGTATGATTGTGCTGCAGCTGCCTGTGAAAGACTGTAATATCTGGTAAAAGTAATTCCAGAATGTGTTCTAACACGTGGCAAGTATTAACATTCGCCCGTTATTGTTGAAACTATGTGGTTTTTATCAAATGAAATGAAATGGTATGATTCTAGTCCACCTACTTTATCATTTGAAGAAATAACTAATTCCTATGCTAAAATCCCATAAATACAGATTGGTGAATGTGTACGTGCTCTCGGGATTTTATTTATTACTGATAGGAAGTTTTGAAATTTCTTTCATTCTTCCAAAATTCTGTATATGCCAGAGTAAAGTCATTCAATAAAGAAATTTTGCATACGGTTATTATGACATTTAGGCACAGAGCATGGATGCAGATATCTTCAAATAGCTTATCTCTTCTTACTTACCAAGTGTTGTACGTTTGCTGAAAAAAGGAAACAGATTGATGTAAGTATTGAACATTTCCCATGCAGCAAAATGCTCTCCTACGTTAGTCAGATAATTAGAGGAGAGCCCTGGCTCTGAAGCAGTTTTCTTCTAAATCATTGGTGTACAACAAGTGAAAATTTTCAGTGGTGCTACCAAAATATATGGATCAATTGGAAGCTATATTTCTCATCTTTTCATGGGGTTGCCATATCTTCATTATATACCTGTTCAATAAAATAAGGCCAAAAATCTAGGTCAAACACTGGTTCTGTGAATATCTGCACTGCTAATGCTTCATCTCAGCTCCATTTGTGGACTGCTATTGCAAAACAGTTTTCTCTGAGACAAATCTGCTACAGAGGGGTTATCGTTAAGCTTTGGGGCTATGAAAAATACTGTGTGAATCTGGGGTCATGGATCCGTCCTCAACCCGCTTTTATTAATAAGTAGTTGAATATAATAGCAAAACAATTAATTTCTCCACAGAGGCAATGTTGGCCCATAGTGCTAGTCCTGGCTCACCACTTTTAACAGTGAATTTGGAGCAGAAGGATGTTTTCATGCCTATGCGAATCGACAGCCAGCTGAAAACGTCCAGATCAGAACAGATGTTTTGGCTTTGCATGATGTGTCTAATCTTTGCCAGCTGCCCAAAATAATGCACCAATTAAAATCTAACATCTCTCTTATAAGTAGAGAGCCTGGTAAAGGTATAAAAATTTGAGGAATTCTGCTTTGACTTAATTCCACCAGTATCTTAGATTATGACAATTAAATTACTTCTTTTGGTTTGTTAATAACTCTTTTGAGGTGACAACAGTTCTAAAAAATAATTATTAAATTGTCTTTTCACTTCCTGAGGTCTTTATTTCTGATATTTTATTCAGTTTACACCTACCTATATACAGAGCATGGAATATATGGTGTCTGCTTTTTAAAGTCCCTGACTGCATTACTCTCCATGCTCTCATTTCACTAACAAATACTGTTTCCCTGCCAGTGAATCATAAGATCTCAATCACCTTCAATAACACCACAGTAATATCACATTTCCTGTGTTACCTTGCTTTAATGCAAAGTCTTCCCTCCAGCCTGACAATGAGCTAATGATCTAACTTTGCAGTTAGCACTGCTTTGAGCAAGGGGTTAAATCAAATAACCCCTGGAGTTCCCTTCTGGCCCAAAACACTCTGATTTTAGTGCTTCTTGGAAATGTGAGCTGATGGACTGTAACATGCTTTTTTCTTTTGCTTAGAATAAGGCTGGAGTAACGGTTTGATGATATGATGTAAAAGAGAGTAATATAGTAAATGATGCACCAGTTAGCCTGTAGCTGTAAAGCCTAGAAATGCTGAGATTTTTAAGTGAAATTTCATATTGGAAAGTGAAGTTCCATATGGCACCTCAGGAAGCCATACTTACCACCTATATTTGCAAAACCTTTAGTATAGAGTACTATCTGTTAGATTATGGGTAGTACATTAGATTTTCAACAACTGGAGAAAGCTGTGATTAAACCAACACTGTTCTCCCAAAAAACCCAACCAGCTACTGTGTAGGTCAGCCAGGTGTAGCCCATCCATATATGCTCTGCAACATTTCTTTATAGCCGATTTTTATACGGAAAACCGAAGTGCATTAGATTTCAAACACATTCAGCCAGATGTGTGAAAGAAGGAAATAAGTCACTCCTTATCAGAAAAGAGTGAATGAAATCATTTCATCATCTTATATGGCAAGCTGGGCTTCCTTTAGATTAACTAACTGTTCATATTTTCACAGTACAGAGAGTAACTCTATGGCAGACACAAAAGGAGCTGGATCCTGAGCTCACTGCTTCAGAGCAATGCCAAAACTGAAAGGCTTCGTAATGTAACTACTGATCGAGGACATCCTTTAGTAAACATTTAACCTTAAGCTAGTGGGTAGTGTTCAGTGGGCTAGTCTTGTATTCACAGCTAACCATGTGCTTAAGTGTTTCAGCATGTCAGAAAACCTATATTCTGCATTTAAAACAAAGGCATGGGAAGTTAATGTTAGGAAAGGAAATATTTAACTGTGTTCAATTCTTTCTGACCTCACCTTTTCTACCAGAGACATTCCCTGGTCCTACAGCACAGGATGTTAATATCTCCAATCAGACTGGGAAACCAAATTAATTTTTAATTGCACTATCATGCAATTCCAGATAGCATGGAAGTGCCATTTTGTTTAATATGAATCTCTCAACTGGGTTGCTTCTAGGAAAAGGAAAGGCTGGATATGCAAAGCCGGAGGAGCTGCCTTCCCGTGTCAGCCGGTAGCTGGTGGGCAGCCTCTCGCAGGCTGAAGTGGCTGGGTGCCACTTGCCCCCATCCCGAGCAAATGGGAGAGCCTGCATCCCTGGCCCCTTCCCTCCCGGTTCCTCCCAACCACACTGCAGTTTCCACACCAAATTTGATGCAGGCAAAGGCAAAGCCTTTGAAAAGGCAAAGCCTTTTCAGCCTCCACTGCTGAGGAGTGGTGAATCAACAGCCCAGAAAGTCCCTGTCTTCCTTTGGATCTCATTTAATATTAAGTGTTTTAAACAAAAGTTCAACACGTTCAACAATAAGAGTTGGCGGGGGTTCACTTTGCAATGACCTAAGTCCTTGTGGTGAGAGGATGTTTCAGAGAAGAGGGGACACGTGGCTTCAAATCCCTTCAGGCAGAGAAAGTCTGGGCCTGGCTCTTTTACATCTTAAGTAGGTGCTTTGACGCCAGAGCCTCTTCTCCTCTGCAGTATAGCCCTGATTTTTTTCTCACAAGTGAAAACAAATTCACAGGGAGTTTTGGGCTGAGCAAAACCATGCTTCGTACTGTATTTGCCCTTTTCTTAAAACCTACTGCCAGCTCTGCTTAGTGGATCTAATCAGAAATCATGATTAATTTCTTCATATGTATATTTTCCTAACTACCTGCGGAATTTATCACAACAGAGCTCAGTTTAGCTCTCATAATTATGCTCATGAATAGCCTGTGAACATTTTTCCAGCCAGCTGTCCGGCTAGGTGGCTTGGATTTACAAACCTCAGAGGTCATTCACGAAAAAGTGCAGGCTACGTTAGCCTTTCAAAGCCTGCCCAGCATTAACTCATCATATAACCAAGAGACAAACGCCTCGCAAGGAGATGATTTAGCAGCTGACTGGAGCACATAACTGCCCATCTATGTTTCAGCAAATTTTACTGTGACAGTAAGGCATTTTCATTTTCTCTTTCTTCGTCCATTTAGGAAAATCGATGGCACCAACATAGAGGAGGATCACATTGAGCTGACGGAAGAGGGGCGGCCCGTGCAGGCAAGCACCCGAAAGCCGGCACCGTGCGACTGCTACTGCTGCGGGCTGCCCAAGCGCTACATCATTGCCATAATGAGCGGTCTGGGCTTTTGCATCTCCTTCGGAATTAGGTGCAACCTGGGTGTTGCCATCGTGGAAATGGTGAACAATAACACTGTTTATGTTAATGGAAAACCAGAGCTGCAGGTGAGAAAACACCTTCCTTTCACTGTTCTGAGCAGACCCCATTGCAAAATCATCGAAGTGGCACGTATCAAAGTACTCTATATACACAGATGAAAAACAGAGACGTGAATCTGGATTCACATAGATGTGTAGGTGCTTAATTTCCATTTAGGTCTCTAAGTCACATTAAAAATCTGTAAGATCTGAGGATCTGCAATGTCATAGAGGATGTAAGTAGCAGAAATGAGAACTGAATTGATTTGCATGTGTATCAGGTCCCTGATCTTTCAGTTGTAGACAGATTTTGTTGTGGTGGCAGAAGCTTTTACTATTTACTCTCAGGGAAGCACGCTCTGATGCTGCTACAGAAGGAATGATTAATTGCTGTATGTAGCACTGCACTCACTCTAATCAGATCAGTAGATGACTTCCAAGACCTTAAAGTAGTCACTGGCAATAAGGCAACAGTTTTTTACAGGTTATTGACAATGTGGATTGCTGTCTAGAGGTATTCAGAGCTAGGTGCCAAGCTATTTTCAAATTTGCAGTAGACGGCATGTGTTTCACAGCAGATGCCTACAAACCTTTAATGATGCACCCAAGGAACTGCAGGTTCAATGCATATCTTAGTTTCCCCAGTCCTGCCTTGGTACATAGCTGTGATATCATGGGTCCCTTCATGGACTTTATGAACTTGAACCTCATTTACATTTGTTCTTCTTGCTGACTTATTTTTGGATACTGTCATAACAAAATATTCACAGGAATATTGACTCTTACCTGAGGATTCCCCATGTGCTGAGGTCTGGGAGGAAAGCCATTACAGAAGGACAAAGTATCATTAGACCCTCCTAGGGAACAGAGGCTTCCTCCAGCCCATGGATACCCTTTGTCAGCACATTCCCTAAAACAAAACACATCTCCCAGAGAGGCAGATACCTTCTGTAGTGTTGCTAGAGATTAATGAAAAGCTGTGCAATTATTCATCATCTTTTCTCCCAAATATTTTGACTTTTGGTACAAGAAAATTGCAGAACGTGTCTATAGTAAATTTCCAAAGTTAAAAGAGTGTTTCTAATCAGACTCAATAAACCCTAGAAAGATATACGAAAGTGAATGAAGAGTTTCCTAGTTCTTCCTCATCTGCAGTCTCCTCTGACCAACTCCTGCTCCTTAGACTTGCTGCTGAATTTGTATTTATTCAGTCTAATTCCTGCTTCCCGGGGTCCTGCTATGACTTGCTGGTTCTATACTTCACCCTGAAGCAAGAGAAACGACATGCCTGCATAGGCTGGGAAGCTCAGAAGCTCATTTTGTGGAAATTTGGACAAACTCATCTCACAAATCTCAAATGATTCTGTTTGGGCATGAGCACCTCCTGATAAAGGAACATTTTCCATGTCGCGTGGTGTTTCTGCCTTCAGAAATTAACACTACCTAGAAACTAAGCTGGAAATCACTAGTAGACAATTAGGTATTTAAAACAGAAATGTAGCTCAGCACAGGAAAGTGGGTCTCTTGTCAGAATGCATATTGATGGGGAGGGAAATCCTTTAGCCTTCTGTAAACATGCCTGGCTAATTAAGGCCACCTTTCTCCCTGTAGGTCAAATGAGGAGCTGTTTTTTAGTTTGGTTGTTTGGGAAAAAAAATCAGCCTACTGGGGAAAATGGATTCTTCTTTTTACACACAGAAAGTAATACAGAAAAAAGAGACGTTAAGGTTTATCACTCTAGTTTTCATTTCTCTGTAGCGTTTTAGCGACAATTTTAATCCAGAATCTAAAAGACATCTGTGCTACTTCTTCATATGATGCTTAGCCACCTTTCCCTGCCATGTGATTAGCATAAAAATGATCATGAACCAATACATCATGGTTACTCTTTGCTCCAAAACAGCTCTTCTGAACTCAAGGAGGAAAAGTTGACACTGACATTAGATTAGTGTGATTATATTGAGCCAGGACCTGTCTGATCTCCCAGAATGGAGGGCAGGAGGGGCACTTTGGATCCACCTTTCTTTTCTTCACTTTCTCTACGTTTTGCCCTGGGCTTTGGCTATCCCTCTTCTGAACAAAGTATGTCAAACAGGGTCATCAGAGAACAGGAATGTCCTTATTCAGGAAGAGCCTTGAGAAGACTGAAACTACTTGGTATCCAAGGATGAGGTGTATGGTGAAAGCATTTCTCTTGGCTGCGGTCATTTTTGGCTAGGAACCATCTATGACCAGCCTGTGGGTGGCCTTCTGTATCCAAATCCAGCCCTATGACTGGCATCACTTTTAATAAAAGATAAACTAGTCAGCTAGCTAGTGTTACCTAGTTTTATTTCCAGATTGCCTTGTCTTCAGGTTATATCCCTGCCCCCCAGCATCTCACCCCCCCCACCCCCCCTCCCGCCTTTTCTGCTCCCATGCCACTTAATGCAGATGGTGGATGGTCAGAGTTTGGCCCTAACAAGGAGAACCATGGATGGATAATACAGGACCAGCCTGACCAGGCAGCTGATCAACCCAAAGGACCTGAGCAACCTCAATAATCTTGGGGAAATGGATATGTCCACTGAAAGGCATCAGGTCCTTGTTATAACACCGAGCATGTTTCAGGACTAAGCAGCCCAGGGGGAAGCAGTGACAAGTGGCAAAGATGAAGCTCCAGCATTAGCTGCCCTCTGGCTGAAACTTTTCCCCCCTCCTATCCACCCAACTGAAAGCTAAGAGTAAAAGCAGTAATCATCTCACATAGAAATTTGACATTCTTTTTTCTTAACTGGAGGGGGTTCAAGCTCAGCAACACCCGTGTAAAGAGACTGCCTTCATTTGGAGGATGAGTGACTTCTGTGTGACTTCCAAATAGTGGTTACCTTACAATAAGTATGCTTCATCTTACAGCATTTTTTCTGTTTCCTTTACAGAAAGCCCAATTCAGCTGGGATCCGGAAACAGTGGGACTCATTCATGGCTCTTTTTTCTGGGGTTACATTGTGACACAAATTCCAGGAGGGTTCATCTCAAACAAATTGGCTGCTAACAGGTAAGAAAACAATAATCAAAAGAATTAAGCTTTACAGCCTGATGACTGTTTTACACTGTTTAAATGATGATTACAAAAACAGTGAATTAATGTTTTTCAGGAATACACACCTAAAACTGAACATGCAGTATTTAGCCTATAACCAAAAATGGGACTAGATTTCCATCATGGGCCTATTGCTGATTCTCCCAATTTAGCTTGTTCATCTCAAATATTTACACATTTCTTCTCTAAACAATAATGCTTTCTGGAGACTGTTAGGAAAATCACACCTAATGCTTCATACAATGATTGTAGCATTTGTCTTTCAGAAGTCGCTTTAGTGCTTTTTAGCTCAACTTAACACCAAACAAAAATTTTCCAACAAAATTTGACTCTTCTCCTTTAAAAATTCCCTGTGGACTGAAGCTGGGCATATAGGAATTACAGAACTACTGATGTTCTGAAGACACAAATCCATCCTCATGCACATGGATATCCTCACCATGGCTGGATACAGTACTGACTGTAATGAGGATTGCCTAGAACTTCTAACAGAACCTCATGATTTCTGTTTGGTGAACTCTGAGCATCTATACAGATTTCTTCTATGCTCATTGTGTTTGTAGGATGACTTTTTTTCTAATTCAACTGCTTTTGAAAATGAAAGTGAGAAAAGTAGCTGATTTTGCCAAAGCTAACTTTGGTTTTGGGCTTTACTTCAAAAAGTCCTCAGAATTTGGAATATGATCACAACAGAGAGAGGGAGATTGTCTGAATACAGCTGGCTGTGAGTGAGCTCATGAGATGTGCATGTTAAGGGTGTTTGGGTTCTACGGATAAAAAAAGGTGGTTGGTACTCATTTAATTCTCTGCAAACAAGACGTGACTTACCTACAAATGCTTTCAGAATTGGAAAAGGTCAAGACTAAATATATATTGTTTTGCCTCAAATTAAAGTACTTTGCTCTCTGCATTCTGCAAAGAGCTGTAGAGGTTACAAGACTTGCCTGGGAGTTCTTCCCACCCATATGCCCTTGTGGAAATGACTCCAGGACAGAGTCATCCCATAGAATTGCCCAGAAGTTCAACTCCAACTCCCCTCTGTCCGTAACCAAAAGTTACTCAGAGTTCAGTTTGCATTGCTTCTTCAACACTACTAGGATCCTCAATTAGTCATTTCTCTACCACACAGAAGTGCCTAAGCAGAGTATTTTTCCATCTGCTGAATAAGCCAAACAAATTAGCTAAGCTTAATCATTTCCCCAGCCTTTATAGTCTTGCCACCAGCTTTTACAGCAGAAGGACCCCAAAACACAGATGTGCACACTGTTGGCTGAATAATTCAGCATATTATTAATTTGGCTTTTGTTTCCTTAATTTTCTTGCAAACCATAAAATCAACCATGTTTACACTGTAACTCAATGTATTCTGTCAGCTGACTACTTCCTTAGGTATGTGTTGTGCATATGCACAGAAAGCTGTATTTCTGTCCCCATGAGACTTTCAGACTCAATCTATCTAATACTATAATACAACATAAAATTATGGATTTGACTATCATAACTGGGTTTAGGAGTAGAATTTGCTGAGGAGCAACATTATCCTAAAGGATATTATCTCAAAGAGAATTTCTGTTTGTAGTAATGTAATTCACAGGTCTGGCTAATGCTATGTTTTTCCTTTATTCCTTGTTTACCCCATCAATTTCAGCTTGGGTAGAGTCACCAGTGGTGCTGAGTTTCTGTTTCAGAGGGGCTACTTGCCAAGACACAGGGCAGGAAACCAGGAGATCTGGGGCCAGTCTGTGAACCCACTCCCCTAGAAAGACAAATGTTTTCTTTTGTCCCAGCTGCACTCTGGCAATGAGATGTATTATTCTATCCTATTATTGACATTATAGATTTAGGTAGACTCTTTTGTCACCTATTTAAATCCTGCTCAGCACTGTGCAACCTTGAACATACATGACCACCCCCACCCCAGGCACTTGTCTCCTGCAAATAGTTATCTGTAATAACGAGGTATTAAAATGGATCTCAGAACAGCTAGAAATACTGAGTGCTTTATGGTTTTGCACCAAAACCATCTAACACCATGTAATCTGCTTTATACATTAATCCAAATTTGTGTAGGTCTGCATTTCACCAACAAGTTCATGAACCATTTACTGACAATGTCCCTTTAACTTGCTGCTTATCCTCAAACATGCATCCAAACGTAGTTTCATCATTGTTTGGTGGTCACGAGGATACGTGAAACATAAGGCACCTCCTGATATCGGTTTTCAGTAACAGCACCCTGCTGGGCAGAGGAGTCTGTTGCTGAAGACGTCTGTTTGGATCCTGAAGTGGCAGCTGGCTGGGGATCACAGCAGCAAGGAGAGAAGAATACGCAGATGAATTGAACAGAACTTTTTTGTCATGGTGGGGACCAATGTCTTTGGGATAAATGGCAGTGAACTGCTGGAAAGATGCTGGCTTTTTGTGGAAACACTACTCACCCTTTTAAATAGTAGCAGAAGAGTGACTGGTTCTAACTCAGTATAAATGATGCATTTACAACCTAGGCATATTAAGAGTTGGTGCTAACAAAGTAGCAGAGTTTGGAAACAGTCTTCAGAGCTAGCTGTTTGGATAATTAAATACGTTCTCTTTCATATGGCTTATTCTTTCATGTGTTTATTAATTTACGTAATTTGCTGTAGTTCCCCGAGACTGTCAATAGTGTTACGATAACAGACTTGATATTTCTATTAGTGGCAAGGAAGCAAGGTGCAAAACTCTCTTCTTCACTGATCATAATAGAGAGCTAAGTAATACTTATTTCTCAGCTAAATGTTTACTTGGCTTTGAAAGCAGTCTCCTAAATGTCAAGATATTATCATAGGCTTTGTATTCTAGTTCAGATTTTCGGACCGCTTTCTATATAAATTCATTCCTTTGTCACTTCCCTCTGCGAGCCTACCCAGCCTCTTTGCTTCTGTGTTCATCTGTTGAGTGCTTTCTTGTCATTCAGATTATGAGCTGTCTAGGCATGGACTGTTGTTTTTGTCAATAGGTGTATAGAATTTAGATAAAACACTGTTGATCTCTGACTGTAGATACTTTGCACTATAATACTATCATTAATCCTACTGTGAATAATAAGCCTAGATTCAAAAAATGAGGTGACATTTATTTCCCGTGAATAAGTTTTCAAAAAGAGACTGAAATGGAAACAGTTGAAATCCTTATTTAAAAAAAAAAAAAGGCAACAAAAGGTTTTAAAAGTTTATAAATATTTTGAAGAGGAGCATGATAAACAGCTATGCATAATAAGATCTGTGTATGTCTTTGGCAGAAAAATAAAAAGGGAGAGAAATACTGCTGTTGTCCAAATCATGTGATTTCAGATCAAATATCTGTCTAATACCATTCATATATCAGAATGAAGCTTAATGTGTCTTTTTGAAATGCCACACACATAACAATATAATTCAAAACTCGTTAAACATCACTGAATTTGAGTAGTTTGAAAAGGAACATGAATGATGGGCCACAAACAGCAGCATGCTGCTAGCTAACATCAGTGTAGCTAGGAGCTGAGGGCCTTTAACAAAAGGGACTGCTTTATTCTCAGGGTGTCACCTTGAGTCTTGGAGCAAGACAGGGCAGCTTTCGGCTGACCTCCCATCTCCTAAGTGCTGTGGTCCCCAGGGGCACCAACTGCTGCAACTTTCTATCTGCAGAATTAAAGCCTTCCCACACAAAGGCAGTCTGCAGGGAGCCAGACATGGTTGCTTCGAATTGCAGACAACACAAAGAAGACAGTAAACTACTGAGGATTAGCAGTAATCCATTCAATTTAAATGGTGCTTGGCAGTTGTGGAGAACTCCTACTGCTGGTTCTGATATTTTTCAGTGCTGTAACAGGATCTTAGACGAGATCCTCATGTATATCAGCTTCCACAGATGCTGGGGTAATGAACTCCTGATATTTAGAGTGCATGACACAGCTATTGAACCCCATTCATTGCACAGAAAGGAAACCTGAGCTTCAGGTATATGAAGTCTCATCAATCAAGTACAGCTCATTCTTGCTGATCATAGAATCATAGAATCATTTAGGTTGGAAAAGACCCTTAAGATCATCGAGTCCAACCATTAACCTCACATTGCCAAGTCCACGCCTAAACCATGTCCCTAAGTGCCATGTATACTTGTCTTCTAAATACCTCCAGGGATGGTGACTGTTGTGGATGGAGTGAGAGTGCACTTCACTCGTAAGAGAGAAGGAAAAATATAGTTTATTGATCTAGAACAGGAAGTTAACAAAGTTCAATGCGACAGTGATTTAACAAGATTCAATGGCAAGGTACACTTGATTATTTACTGCATAGAGGACAGGGTCAGACAAAACTGTCAGGGAGACCCTCCGTTGAGTCATGAGGTTCAGAAAGGGATCGCCTTGCTTTCTAAACTCCTTCTCAGAGAGGAGTCTAGATGCAGCTAGATCCAATCCTAGTCCCAGACTTGATCAATGGTTTATATCTAAAGGATCATACATGTGCGATCAATCCTTTATATCACTTCGCTAAGATTTCAAAGTTTAGCATGCTATTAGTCACTCACTGAGGATCTGTTGTGGCAAGGAATCTCTCAACCTTGAAGAGTAACCTTGAGAGGCGTCCCTGCTCAAGGGGAGATCTTGGACGGCAGCCCGCTGCCATGCAGAAGGGCTCAAAGGGCTCTTGGGCTGCTCACTGTTTATGGGGGTAAGATGATTGACTCATAGTCATATTTGCATGCCAACCACAAATTTTGGTTTCTCCGGTGGGCGCATTGCACAATAGCCCTAGGCTATTGTGTTGTTATCTGTCTCCCAAATCCACTTTGAGCCGATGCATCCATCATGACCAGATGCGTCCATTATGATCACCACTGGTAGTTATCACCTGAGCAGGGTTACAGGAGATAAAGGTCAGGGGCGGGGAAAGCACACCGTCACAGTGACTCAACCACTTCCCTGGGCAGCCTGTTCCAGGGATTGACAACCCTTTCAGTGAAGAAATTTTTCTTAATATCCAATCTAAACCTCCCCTGGTGCAACTTGAGGCTGTTTCCTCTCATCCTATCACTTGCTACTTGTGAGAAGAGACCAACACCCACCTCGCTACAGCCTCCTTTCAGGTAGTTGTAGAGAGTGATAAGGTCTCCCCTCAGCCTCCTTTTCTCCAGCCTGAACAACCCCAGTTCCCTCAGCTGCTCCTCACAGGACTTGTTCTTAGACCCTTCACCAGCTTCGTTGCTCTTCTCTGGACGCGCTCCAGCACCTCAATGTCTCTCTTGTAGTGGAGGGCCCAAAACTGAACACAGTAGTCGAGGTGCGGCCTCACTAGTGCCAAGTACAAAGGGACAATCACTTCCCTAGTCCCGCTGGCCACACTATTCCTGATACAAGCCAGGATGCCATTGGCTTTCTTGGCCACCTGGGCACACTGCTGGCTCATATTCAGCCGCCTGTTGACTAACGCCCCAGGTCCTTTTCCGCCAGGCAGCTTTCCAGCCACTCTTCCCAAGCCTGGGGAGGGTTGTTGTGACCCAAGTGCAGGACCTGGCACTTGGCCTTGTTGAATCTCATACAATTGGCCTCAGCCTATCGATCCAGCCTGTCCAGATCCCTCTGTAGAGCCTTCCTAATAGTGATAATTTCAATGGTTGTTCCAACCAGTTTTTCCCAGTCTCTTTCTTGGTTTCCAGTGGTGTTTTCCATGATGCAGCAACGTCAATTTTCATATGAGCTCCCCAGATGTTCCTTTACATTGGGCACACTGGGCCCCAGGTGCATTTAGAGCCTCGACTGACTTGTGCCCAGCTGCAGGAAGTGCTCTTCCCAAGCAGGGTAACAAAATGTTTATATCATGTTTGTCACAAAAGCTGTCTTGTAGAAATGCCCCTTCTATGTCACAGTCACAAAGGATATTTGTAGCTGTTATTTAGAGAAGTGATGTTGGAAAGGAGCTGATCTTAAGCAGCCCTGTTATACATTTTAGCAGCAGCAAGTGGAACTAACCAGCACACTCCCATGTTTCAGAGAGGCATTTAAACCAGACTTTACCTGATCTAAGCTAAACCCTATTGATCTAACAGAATTTAAGTACTTCCCAGGATAGGAATCCTTCTCTCAGGTGAGAACTCATATAAACAGCTTAGCCTCCAGTACCAACACCCATGTCTATTCCTCTGATACAAATTAAAACCCAGCACCTTTGTTTAAGTATGTATAAAACTTCTCTTCCATTCAGAGAAGAAAATGTATTGACCATATGGGGATTTACCCCCTTTTGCCAATAAGGGCCTTTACAAGTATTTGGGTTGGTGAGATGGTGGTATGTGAGATTGTCTCTGCGACTGTACCTGAGAACAGCATCACTTCTGAAAAGTAGACAATAATTATGTTCCCTTTCATGTTACTTTTTTCCATAGGGTATTTGGAGCAGCTATCTTTCTAACATCTACATTGAACATGTTCATCCCTTCTGCAGCAAGAGTACATTATGGCTGTGTGATGTTTGTAAGGATTCTGCAAGGTCTGGTGGAGGTAGGAGCACTCACCATTTAGGTCCTTTCATACATCATTTCTTTGTGGAGATGTGGCTCTAAAAAATCGTAACATCTTTTGGTCAGGTTTTCTGATCAGTCTACATTTTTACTTGTTGCTCATTTTTAGGATGACAATTTTTTAATCATACTGATTTATATTTTTAAGTTTACTTAAAAGGAAATAAAAAGTTTAGGTTTCTGGTGCTGCAGGTTGAGCTATTTTAGTTTCCTTGTGCCATCCACTGCACGTACTAAACAGCATTTTTACCCCAGAACACATTACCATATAAGCGATTATTCAAATTAGTTTGACATCTTCATACCCAAACAACAGAGCTCTTCTAGCCTTACCTAACCTTTCCTACATCATTCCATGGTGACAAACAGCTAGACAGGTTGGACAGTTATCAGCAACTGCTTGAAGTAGGAATGCAGTGAAAGCAAATCACATGATGTGTGAAATGTCTGCCAGGGCGTCACCTACCCAGCCTGCCACGGGATGTGGAGTAAGTGGGCTCCTCCACTGGAGAGAAGCAGGTTGGCCACCACATCGTTCTGTGGTAAGTTGATAGGCTTATATGGTTTACGTAAGTACATATTCCTATTAGACGTAATTTATTCATTAATGATTTAAAAGAGAAATGCAAACCCTCTGCCCTTTGCTGTACCTGCCCACATACCCATTCGGCTTGTACTCTGAGCTCAGGAACCTGAGAGTCTTTTTGTTTAATATGTCACCATTTTATCACTTAAAGCCAACCCTCAGAATGACTGTCATAGTAAACTAAAATGGGTCTAGAGGTGTCAGATGAGAGAAATCACACCTGAGAGAAATTACATTGTTTTTTTCATTTGCTCCATCTTTAAGGATTCAATTTATTATACATATTGAACTGACCCTCCTAATCAAGCATGCATTTAAAAAATCATTTTAAAAGGACTTGAGTACTTTAGGCTGGCTGCTCAATATACTGCAGTGGAGGTGATGTAACTTGTTGCCACTGGCTGTTCTGCTTTACTCTGGTTTGAATTATGATCAGGCTTGTACTTTGCTCTCTTCTCTGGGTCCTTTTCCAACACTGACAGCTGGCCTTCTGGAAGACAGCTTGTGAGAAATTTCAGAAGACTGTGGGGAGAGGAACCCAGTGGAAAGATGGGAGAAATCAAACTGTCTCATTCCCTTTGGAATGTTTCTAGCCTCTGGCAAGAATCTTAAGCCTTATTATGAAGCAGGGAGCAGGAAAAATACTAAGGTTTTACACCATCTTCTTCAAGGAAGATACCCTCTTTTCACTTACAGCCACACTAATGAAAAGGAAAAAAAAAAAAGGGTTTTCTACTTTTAATTCCATCCTCCAGGTAGCAGTTTTTGAAAAGAGGTGCCACAGGTCACTCTCTGCTACCACTTTCTTGTCAGATGAGAGTACTGTGAGTGTCATACCTGTCCGGCCCTTTCCCAGGTCTAGTTTGAGCTGTCCCCTCCTCATACACTCTCCTACCTAATGTCTTCATCTTCTTCTGGTAAACCTGCAATCTTCAATTATCTGCTAATTCCAGGGAAAACTGTGGATATTAGTATCTCCTTACCAGCTCCAGGCTGGATTTGGGTAGATGGCTGAATGTAAGGAAGATAAGGCATAATCCAAATGCACTCCCTCTGCTTTTGTACCCTAAAAGGTCCAGATATGCAGAGTGCAGAGCAGGAATGGTTCTGCTGTAATTTCAAATGCGCTGTGTTGTCAGTGAAGGAAAAGGCCCTGCTTGCTAATTCACTCTGTCATTTCCTATCCTCTAAGACAACATCATCATCTGTCTTTGGTGTGTCCCTTCCCATTTGTACCAGGGTAATTGGAATGGTGAGTGGATGTCTAAAAATCCTGAAGAAAAACCAGAAATAGTAGGACTTTGAAGAGTAAGCAGTTGGGAAAGGTGGAAGAGAAAACAATGAAAATAAATGCAGATGGTGGGGTAAAGCCAGCTGAAGATTAATGTCTGAGAGAGAATATTCAACAGAAAATGTAAAAGTCACAGGAAAAAACAGTCTGTCCATCACCAGTGGAACTGAAAGGCTAGGGAAAATACAGCACTAAAATAAAGGAGAAAGGGTAAAAGGAGGAGTGAAATGAGAAAAAAAAGAAGCTTTTCATATTATGGGAATTTTATTTTTACTACAGATGACTCCAGGATTTAGTGATTATTTAGGTGTTTCTATTTTCTGTAGAAGAACAAACCAAAAAAGAAGCCTCTCTACCCTCAATGCTCTCTCCTTGAAATCCTAGCACTGGGTAGAGAAAGATCCATCCTGCAGCTCAGCACCCATTTTAGTGGCTACAGATCACCAATTCTTGCACTTGAAAGGTGCACAGGAACAGTGGAAAAATTAGGGAACTCCATGTTAACCAGGTTCCTGGTTTCTCTGACTGTATTCTTGCCTGGGGCTTTGCTATTGCTGTAGGAAGAATGAATTACACAGAGAGGAGGGAGAAGGGTCACTGTGAAGCATTGCAGAGAAGTATTTGCTAGTGAGTAGAGCATTAACAAATGTTCATTAACAAAGTATGTAATACTCTCAAAACCACAACTATCTAATTTCCTAGAATAATTAAAAGCAACACGTCTCGCATGTGAAGCTACTGGCACTGTCTTGCACTGAAACCAAGTGTCCAGATTGCATGAATTCTCCCTAGGGTCTTCATGGAAATTCCTTTCCAAGCACTTAAATACTCATCTCTTTCTACAAGTCACTTGGAAAAATATTTCACCAGTATTATATATTTCCCAATCAGAAACCTTGGCACAGAACACTTTTTTTATCCTTTTTCTCCCTGTCAACTTTTGCCTATTTATTCCAGCTGTTTGTTCATGCCGCTGATATGAACTAAACATGGTTAAACAGACTCAGGGTTGGTCTGAACAACCCCTCTGCTAGCAGCACTTGTGGGGTCACGCGGCTAGAGCCATGACAAGAGCCTCCCAGCATATCTGCAGCCATCAGGATTTCTGGACACCGAGAAGGCTTCAGAAATTTGGGTCATTAGCTTCTCCGGAGCTCACCTTGTATGCCATGGGGTTAGGTGGGATTCCCTACTTTAGTGCATACAGCTTATGCCTGCATAGTGGTTTACCATGAGTTTCAGCTTTGCGAATCCCATTTACCCACAAGGCACACCCCTTCTAGCTGCAAAATGAGACTCGTGATCCCATACCAGTGAGGGCTAGTCCTTCTCACCACCCCAAGCTAAATTTTTCAGTAGCCGTCCCATTCCCCACATTCACAAGAAATCATGGTGCCAGTCAGCCAGAGGTGTCCCTCCAGTTCTGCCCCTGTGAGCACCTGCACTGGAGGCTGAGCTCGTCTATCATACTTTACATGTTTTCTTCATCCTTTTTCTCCTCAGGGTCTTATGCAGGTGCGGTGGTTGCCATGCCTCTGGCAGGTGTTCTGGTACAGTATATAGGATGGTCATCAGTCTTTTATATTTATGGTGAGTTGTTTAACATAAAGGATCTCTGCGACTAGACTGGTACTGCCAGCAGTTTTGTTAAACCTGTATAACAAGTATGGATCAAAGTTGTTTTGGTGAATGAAGAGGTTGCAAATGGGTATTCCAATTTATTCCCTACTTATTGCAGCTTCTGAAAGCTTTTATTTTGTAATCATCTGTTGTAAAATGTTTTAAAATTGTAATACCCAGGCTACAGTCCATGGTCACGCAGTGACAGGGTTGGATGCAGTTGCAAAGGTTGCTCTGTAGCACAAACACTCACGTGATACGTGTCCCGGAGCGCACGCTAACAGCGAATGCTACAGCATATGCTGCTGATGGGGAGCCGAATGCCTGTGAAACCTTCTGCCCTGAGACATCTGCCCCATGCTGCCCACCCTCGGTAAAAGCAGTGCCACCTTTATGAAGTGGTCCCATCACACGGGTACGGCCGCGTGGCTGATCTGTGGTGCCTCGTGCTTCCCCCCGCAGTATGTGGCAGAGCTGGCTCAAACCCAGCCTTGCACATCAGCAGCCCAGTTAAGATGGATTTTCTCTGGAGACACAGAACGCACCATAAGATTTGCCATCGCAATCTGATTGGAAAGTTTTTTTATGCAGATTGTGACCATGTTATGACTGGTCTGCTTTTTTCCTTCCCCAAGTGCCACATAAAGCTTCGCTTCTGCCTTTTCTCTGCCCCACGCATATCATGTAATACAAGTGACAAAATGCTCAAACACTTTGCAAGCAGGCATACAATATACACAGAGTTAGCGATCATATTTTCTTACTTCCCTGAGCATACTTTCTACACAGATTTGGTTTAATTGGCTCTTGAAAGACCTGCAGGTACTGAAGTGTGGCTTTATTGGTTTTTAAAACTGAGCTTTGCTTTTCCTGTCTCTCCAGGAATGTTTGGGATTGTTTGGTACATGTTCTGGCTGCTTCATGCCTATGAGAGCCCTGCTGCACATCCAACAATAACCAGCGAAGAAAGGATATATATAGAAACAAGTATCGGAGAAGGAGCCAGCCTAGCTAGTGCAAGTGTAAGTAAAAAAGGCTTTTCTGGTTATAATCTCTGAGCACTTTACAGAGCAGCATACAACTGGATGGATACTGTTGGCTGCATAAGAGCAGCAGAACTGTTTGCTGTTGATGATTAGGGGTTTTTCCTTTTATGAAAATTACAGGATCAGGCTCATGCAGCTGGACAGGATGAGTTCAGCAACAGGCAAAACACATAGGGCTGTTTCAGCTCTCAGTTTATAGGGTGTCCCTAATCTAGGGAGGGGAAGGGACTGGGGAGAGAGGGGGAAACACACACTCTCATCTCCTGCTCTTGAGTAACTATCATGTTTGTTCTAAAAAATATTAATGGAAATAGCTAAATAAGAAACTGGCTGCAGATGTTAAATTATCCAGCTGCCTTTTGAGCTCTTATTAAGGATGATGATTGAAATATTCTGAAAGCTTAAGGACAGGCTTTCTGCCTTGCTCACTCTCACAGCAGCTCAGCTCATTGTTTTAAGACTTCTATCCTCTCTCTGAAAGGATCCTGGAAGATCCTGGAAACTTAAAACTAAAACCTATTTTCCCATCAAAACTCTCTCCATTTCCTTAGATAACTCATTTTTGCTAGTGGTGAAAAACAAAGCTATTTCTTGATAAACTGTTCCTTCTTGGCTTTTACTCTAGAACATTCTGGAGCAAAATAACTCCAAACTCTTTTCTCTACATGTTTTGTGTAATAGCCTCACTGACAGTATGAAGTACCAGACCCTCTTTTTAGGCATGCACCTGAAGTTTGGCTGAAGTCACTCAGGTCTTGGCTGGAACACTCGTTCCAGGTCGTGGTTTTCCCCTTGCTGTACAGCGGTTTTACTGCAGAGGACACTAGTTCCACCACCATGTGTTCACACATGACCGCAGGCATACGGTTGCCTGTAGAACACAACTACCATTAAAAAAAATAAGGAGAATGTCAATGTATATTGCCATAGTTACGTATTTCAGCTTCTGATTTGAATTCTATTAGAAGTGAATAGGGCTATGAAGTGTTTTTTGTTCCTGCGGTATGGAGTATTGAGGCATAAATAGAAACTGGAAATGCCAAAAGCAAGTTATAGAAATTAAATCTTCTACCATAGACTTTTTTTGCTGAATGAAATGAATTGGGTTGAAGCAGGTAGCTGCCTATTGCTGTGCTACCACATATTTCTTAGCTTAGATAATCCTTTTTTCACAGTCCTTTCAGTGGAATGTCTCAAGCTGCATCATGCCAAAAAGTGGGGAATGGCACAAGGTTTTCTCTAGTTTTCTTTGATTCTGTTATTGATCCTCTTATCCCAACAGCAGAATTACAAAAGACCTTGTGTAAGTTCAATAAGTAGAGCAATAATAGTACAGTAGTCATCTTAAAAATCCTAACTATTCTAAGAAAGTTTCTCTACTTGTCTTTTGCCACTAATCCAGGAGATATCTTTCACTTGCATTGTAAGTGATTTGCAGTGTAAATTGGGTGCAATGTACTGGATAGTCCTGATGCTAAAAGATACTGGGCTCTTTATTCTGCCTTCTGCCTACTCAAAAATGTCTTCAATTTTTTTCCCCCCTAGAAATTTAGTACTCCCTGGAAGAGATTTTTCACTTCAATGCCAGTTTATGCAATCATTGTGGCGAACTTTTGCAGAAGCTGGACCTTCTATTTGCTCCTTATAAGTCAGCCTGCTTACTTTGAAGAAGTCTTTGGGTTTGCAATAAGCAAGGTAAATGCCTGAGATGAAGCAGTGACCTTCAGACCTCACCTTAGGAGATGCAGAGTGCTTGAAGATCCCCAGATCTCTCTGAGGTCATTACAGTAGATTATTCACAGTAGTTGGGATGACATACTTCTGGTGATCTGATAGAAAGAAAAGCCTGCTAGCATCCAATTATTAGCAAAAGGAAAGAACTGAAAAGTTGTTTTGGGAAAGAGTTGATTAAAACCACCATATATTATGAAAACTGCAAGGTAAGTAAATAGAAATGCACATTTTGTTTAGTGCTAGCAGTTTAGCATTACTTGCCAGGTAATTTTTATCCTCCTTTTTTTTTTATTTCATTAGTTTTCATTGACAGTGAGGGGTCAAATTCTGTATGGATTGATATTACCTGCCACTGACACTTCATTAAAGCCAGCATTTTTACACTCCCTCTTCAGAGCATGAATGAGGACTTCAGAATATTTGTTCCAGAAAAGTTTTCCCAACATTCCTTTAAAAAGCCTACTTGCTCTATTGTAATTTTCAAGCAAGTGTAACCCTGCAAACTGATAACAAACAACATCATTATCTGTGTGGTCTAGGAGCACCAGTGTGCCCGGGTTCTGCAATGCTGTCGTGGTAGCAATGACACTCTGAATGGTCAAGCGCAGCATGGAGATGAAGAACAGGGGTATTAAGACAAAATAGGTTTGTTTATTCTGAATTGCCTTTCATAAATGCTAGAGTTGCACCTCTGTGTACCTCACTAGTTAAAAACTAATGTAAAACTGACTCATTGTCAATGTAAGGAGGTTGCGCATCCTAAAAAATAAACTCAAACTTCTCACTAAATTCCTTCTTCAAAGAAAAGCTTCTAGAAGGTGGCATGCTGATCACTAAAACTCTGCAAAATAGCCTTTTCGTGTATCTGGGATAAGTACCAGAGCTAACAGAAACAGTAATAACCCTTTGGGAGAAAATTCACCAAGGGACAGTCACACTTGACCAACTTGATAAATTTCTATGATGAAATGACGGGCCTGGTAGACAAGAGGAGAGCAGTGGATATTATCTACCCAGACTTCACTAAGGCTTTTGACACCATCTCCCATAAGAGCCTCATAGACAAGCTGTTGATATATGGGCTGGTTGAGCAGACAGTGAGGTGGATTGAAAACTGGCTGAATGGCCGGGTCCAGAGGGTGGTGATCAGTAGCACAAGGTCTAGTTGGAGGCCAGTAACTATCAGTGTACCCCAAGGGTCAATACTGGGCCTGATCCTCTTTGACATCTTCATTAATAATCTGGATGATGGGGTAGAGTGCACCCTCAGCAAGTTTGCAGATGATGCAAAGCTGGGAGGAGAGGCTGATATGCCAGAGGGCTGTGCTGCCATCCAGAGGGACCTCGACAGGCTGGAGAAATGTGCTGACAGGAACTTAATGGAGTTCAACAAGGGGACGTGCAAAGTCCTGCACCTGGGGAGGAACAAGCCCACACACGGGTACATGCTGGAGGGCTACCCAGCTGGAATGCAGCTTTGCCGAAAAGGACCTGGGGGTCCTGGTGGACACCAGGTTGAACATGAGCCAGCAATGTGCCCTTGTGGTAAAGAAGGTGAATGGTAACCTGCACTGCATTAGGCAAATTATTGCCAGCAGGTGGAGGAAGGTGATCTTTCCCATCTACACAGCACTGATGAGGCCATACCTGGAGTACTGTCCAGTTCTGGGTTCCCTAGTACAAGAGAGACATGGACATACTGGAAAGAGCCCAATGAAGCTCCTCAAAGATGATTAAGGAACTGGAGCCTCTCCAGTTCCTATGAGGAAAGGCTGAGAGAGCTGGGACTGTTTAGCCTGGAGAAGAGAAGGCTCAGGGGGGATCTCATCAATGTATACAAATACCTGACAGGAGGGTGCAAAGAAGTCAGAGCCAGGCTCTTCTCAGTAGTGCCTAGTGACAGGATCAGAGGCAATGGGCACATTCTGAAGCACAGGAGGTCCCATCTGAACATCAGGAAACACTTTTTTACTCTGAGGGTGACTGAGCACTTGCACAGGTTGCCAAGAGAGGTTGTGGAGTCTCCATCCTAAGGTCACTCCATCCTAAGGTCACCCAGGTCTTGGTTGCAGGTGCTGTTGGAGGAAGGGTCTGCAATCCTCCCACACAAGGATCCAGGATAAAAATGTGTCCAATGGGGGGTGGGAGGGAAGAGGTGAAGAAAAGGTATGGTTCCTATTCTCTTCCCTCTAAATCCTGAGGGAGGACACGAACAGTAACCACTCATTTGTCTAATTGCAGGTTGGCCTTTTGTCAGCAGTTCCTCACATGGTCATGACAATCATTGTACCCATTGGAGGGCAGCTAGCTGACTTCTTACGGAGCAGGAAGATTTTAACCACTACCACTGTAAGGAAGGTCATGAATTGTGGAGGTACTATTGGATTCTGAAAATAAGATATTTCAATTGTGTGCTGCAGTTGATGCAAATATCATAGTTTGGTCCAGGTTTAATTGTAACAAGAGACAAATTACTCTAGATTGCATTTGCAGCTCGTTAATCTGAAGCATTTAATGGAGAGCTGATGTTAGATGTCCTCAGGGCATAAATCCTTACTCATATGAGCATGCTTTCAAAAAGGGAGGAAGCAAGAAGCCTGGTTAAAGGGCGGTAGGAACTGGCCCAGAAGATTAGTGTGATCAAATAGGCCTCATCCTGCAAGCTTGTACAGACGAAGTTAACCATGTACCATGGTGCTGGAGAGATCCTTTCCCAGTGGATATAGCCTGGCAATAACTGGCCATGTTCCCACATGCTACTTCCAGGAGAACCCACTGGCAAGTTTAGGCTGGAAGGGTTGGGTAAAAAAAAAGACGGGGGAAAGACAGACTCATTTTTACTCAGCACAAAATAATTTGTTTCCAGTTTAGTCACTGAACTGAAAAATCAATTACATCTACATGTAAGGAAGATACTAAATTAGAGCAAAAATTTCAAGCCAGGTAGCCTGTGGAGTTGCTCTCCTCTGCCAGTTCCCGGCTTACATTATTTATGGACGGCACAGGCTGTCTGGAATAGAGATGCCTGCGGTCAGAGATGCCATGCAGCTTGGCTACGCATCTTCACAAAGGATTCTCAGAGTCATTGTGTTTTCAGGGCATATTTTCAGTATCATTTAAAAAAATAAACAGAAGGATTGTAACGTTACATACTAGAAAATGTTAATTTGCAGTAATGGCAGACGACTGGAAGTTCCCTGTGATACTCAGGGCTGTCTTGTTGTGTTGGTGGCATACTTGTCTGAAAAATGCTCTTTTGCTCCATTTGCCAAGAACATCTCAAATCACTAAAACCATGAGAAATTGAAGGCAAGAAGTATTTTTCTCCTTTCCCTACCACATTTGTGTGTTCGTGAATTTTTCAGTGCTTTGCACAGAATCACTTTCTCATTGTTTCCCTGTACTGCTCAGTGAGTTAATGTCACCAATTGCTTGGGTCATTTACACAGCAATAAGGAGAAAAAAGTCTATTATCAAACAATAAATATTCAAATATTTCTGTGAATCCACAAAGCTGCCAAGTATGTTTAAGAATAGCTGTAAGACACAAAAGAATTTTGTCTCATTTTAAGTTGCTATTCTGGCTAGACCTTATTGGTATCTCTGTGACCAATAGTAATTCGAATGTAATTTATTCCCATGTGTTTCATTTGAAGGCTTTGGGATGGAAGCAACCTTGCTTTTGGTGGTTGGTTATTCTCATACAAAAGGCGTGGCTATTTCCTTTCTGGTGTTAGCAGTAGGCTTCAGTGGCTTTGCAATTTCAGGTAAGAATTGATCTTATTATTGGTTTTACTATTAGTGATAAAAGTGATGTTATTATCCTCAGTGTTGTTACTGTCATCATTTCTATTATTCTGTTTGCTCTTAATGTAGCTGCTTATGGGGTATTCCCCATTTCTTCCCATATCAGAAATAATTTACTTCAGTATCTATGAAACATGTTGCACAGAGGACATGAAGCTTTGAAAGAACCTGCTCTTCACTGATTCCAGTTTACATCAGCTTTGTGCTGTTATTTCCTAATATACTTTTACAGTGTCAGCCACCTTTTCATCTTGCATAAACAGTATCCCTAAAAGGAGAGAGAGAGAATTACTCTGGAATGAATAGTTGCTCAAAGGCTATCAGTTGCAACCCCGCTCCCAGCCCTAGCTGCCAGTTTCTGCTTTCTAGGTCAGTCATCTCTCTGTTGTGTCCTATAACCAGCCCTTCTCCAGAACAGCTGTTTCTAACACTTTCATGGGTCTCACTATTCTCAGACTGACTTTTGTAGCTCCACCAGTATCATCGTTATTAAAAAAACCCTTTTATTATGAAGATGGAAGGCCATCAGCTAGCAGGCTGCCAAGAAGATGGATCTATTGAGCAAAACTGACCAGCAAAGTAACTGCTGGTCTTCAGTTGTTTCAGGATTATGCAGATGGGAAGTAGTTTTGCTACCTAGTTATGAGGTGCTTGCATAGCAGGCCATTTCTATCAATCAATTTTTATTGCAGGATTTTCCCAGTACTCAACTTTTTACTGTATTTAATCCCATGGACTTGGAATTCATCACCCTTTCTTGTGATCAGCCATAGCTCATATGACTAATTTTCATTACCTAGAGCAAGATAATTATCTGAGCTGATTTTTACTATTTGTTTTTATTTCTTAATGAAATATGTACCCAGAAGATACGCTACAGTAAGGGTAATTATTTTTCCTACTGGTTTATATTCTGGGTTTTTTTATCATGTTGTTAAACTGCTACTTAAAGTATCAGAAAACATGTATTAAAAACCACTACTACCTAAATAAAAAGATATCAGCCATTTAACAAACATGAGGCATTCATTCCTTAATTTAAAAAGTTTGCTGAGTGCCTTGTTTCAGTATGAGAAGATGGGAAGCACAGATACTTTAAACAAGGCCAAAACAAACTATATTTTCTATACAACATGATCCCCATAGGTGGGGAAAAAAGAGGTTTTGAAAAAGAATAAAGAGTTGCAACATATCTTCCATCTTTATCACCAAGAAAATACAACCCTTCTTTCTCATATATATGGTAATGGGGTTTCCTTCCTTTTTCAGGCTTCTCCAGCCAGAACAGCTGTAGAAAGCCCTGTTGGCCTGGTAGTGCAAAGATGTATAGTTGACTGTCATCTCTGATTTGTTGTAGGATTCAATGTGAATCACTTGGACATAGCCCCACGTTACGCCAGCATTCTGATGGGGATCTCCAATGGCGTGGGGACGCTGTCAGGCATGGTGTGCCCGCTCATCGTTGGTGCAATGACAAAACATAAGGTAACATTTCTCCATGTTTTCTAGGAAAAGGATTAGGTAATGCAACAAAAGTTAAGACATTTTGAAGCTTCCTGGGAACTCCATTTCATCATTGATCTCTGCAGCTGTTTTCTGTTGTTGTTTGTTTTAAACATTCACTTTTACAATATCACGGGGCCCAGATTCTCAGCTATTATAAACTAATTATCTGTGTAGGCAGATATTATTTTATACCACCTGAGGCTGGGTTGCTGCAATATCTCCATACTACTGGGTAATGTTTATAGGACTTGGAAACGTCCTCTACAACACATCCCTGGTAGGGTTCCTAAGCAATCACTGATCTACAATAAGATTAACTTCGTTGTTAGAGAAATCCCTGCATTTCCAACTCCACAAATATTTCACATGCAAGAGAGAAACTTCACTGTGAGGAAAAAAAGAAATCCCATGTTTTATTTTATTAGCTGTTGCTATGAAAAAAAATAATCTTCACAATGACTCTCATAAATTGTTCTATATGTAACATCAGGAATCAAACAGTGATCACGGTCATTGTTCAATATGTGCTAATTCATGGTCTAATTCAGAGAGTAATATTTCTTTTTAGTGCAAACTTAATGAGACCTGCACCATTCTTTCAGACCCGGGAAGAATGGCAAAACGTCTTTCTGATCGCAGCCCTGGTACATTACAGTGGAGTGATATTCTACGCTATTTTTGCTTCTGGGGAGAAGCAGGAATGGGCTGACCCTGAAAACCTCAATGAAGAGAAATGTGGCATAGTTGATCAGGATGAACTAGCTGAAGAAACAGAGATGAACAATGAAACTTTTGTAAGTCCAAAGAAAATGTACGGTGCTACCAGCCAAAACAGTGAAGTACAGAGAAGAGAATGGAGAAAGCAAAAGCAAGTAACTCCAGACATGGAAGAACAGACTTCTTACCATTATGAAAATGGAAATTTTCAAGATTTGTCATAATACTTGAAATTGTAAGGTTTGTATAGCAGCTACTCCCATCCCCCCTTCTGCCTAGCTGCCCCAAATCATCTGGTATCCATATTTATTTTCTTATTCAATTGTGTAACATCTGGCCATGTGGCTAGATACAAGGGGTGGTAGTTCCCTTCTAACAGTATGGAAGAGGACTGACAACAATGGGACTGGGAGAAGTGATACTAAATCCTTGCTCAGCCATCGTATCCCCTTGGGAGGAGCTCCTGCACCCATTAGGAGTTGACCAGACCTGACAGGGCTCTGGCCTGGTGCAAGCCTATGACTGTAGGAGCAAGGAGTGCCCTCATCATCTTCTCACCTGAACAGAGAAAGGACAAGTTTTTATCAGATGGTGGATCCACAGTGATATATGTAATTACTGGGGCTCCAGTAGCATGAAAGTCTGCCCTGAGTGGCCCTACTTTGCCTTTTTAGGATTCCTGTAGATTGGCATTTGAGCTGCTTAAACCATGTCAAATTGCAAGCTCATGCTGAAAGAAAAGCAGTTTTATGGCAGTAGGCTGTAATTAATTACTAACAGTCACTCAACAACAGGAAGAGGAACATGTAGCAGACATGGCACAGTATTGCTTCAACAGTTCCTTCAAATTGATTGACAGTCTGCTTTATATGCATAGCCCACAGAGTCTGGATAAGGCAATAAAATGGATACTTGTGAGAGTTCTCCCCCTCCAAAGATTTTGTGGTGGCATGAAATAATTTTGAATACAAAATCATTGTTAGTGATGCAATATTATTAATCCTTATGAAAGGAAATGTTAGTCCTGTTGGGATTAGGTTTCTCACTCAATTCATTATTGTGAAGTAATTTAAATATATTTTTCTAGTATTATACTGATAGAGTTCTGGCCTCAACCCCAACGGTCCTCAATTAGGTGAATGAGCTTACTTGCACGAGTAAAGTCTTTATTTCTGGATCTGTAACTTTTCAATGCCTCAGTCTTGCTGTTGCTACAAATGAAGTACTGTACCATTTGAGAATTAACAGAGTATCTATGTCTGAAAGTAATTTTCTTCTGCCATTGGTATATGTTTGACAGTATAAAGTGGCTTTAGCCTTTTTCTACCATTTTTAGAATCAACCAGTGGAGCATGCTGTATCATCTCAAGCACTTAGCTGCAACTCAGAGACTCATTGTGGCATTAATACTCTTTTCAGAATGGAGAATTTCAGTAAGCTGTGATTTAATTTGTCTTTCATTATGATTACTGCCTCATTAAATGCAAGTGAAAGCTATCCTATCTAGCCTACGATGTGCTTTGTGATGTTTCAGTACTATTGTTCTCATGTACCATGTATAGCCACTGTGATGCACATGAGCTTCAAACATTTCTAATATGCATTTTGCTATTTTGTTGAAGTGCAATTGAATACCATGAGTGGAATTACACTTGTACATTCATTTGAATCCATGGATGATTTATCTTCCCTACAAATGTGTCATGGTTTAGCTTCAGTTGGCAACTAGGCATCACATAGCCGCTCGCCTACCCTTCCCCTCTGCCCCCCGGTGGGATGGGGGAGAGAATCTGAAGAGCAAAAGTAAGAAAACTCATGGGCTGAGATAAGAACAGTTTAATAATTGAAATAAAATAAAATAATAATAATAATAGTGATAAATTGTAATGAAAAGGAAAACAACGAGAGACAGAGGAACAAAACCCAGGGAAAAAAAAAAAAAAAGTGATGCAACTGCTCACCACCCACTAACCATCACCCAGCCAGTCCCCAAGCAGCGATCGTTGCCCCTCTGACCAATTCCCCCCAATTTATATACTGAGCATGACGTGATATGGTACGGAATAGCCCTTTGGCCAGTTTGGATCAACTATCTTGGCTGTGCCCCCTCCCAGCTTCTTGTGCACCTGGCAGAGCATGGGAAGCTGAAAAGTTCTTGACTAGTATAAGCACTACTTAGCAACAACTGAAACATCAGTGTGTTATCAACATTATTCTCATACTAAATCCAAAACACAGCACTATACCAGCTACTAGGAAGAAAATTAACACTATCCCAGCTGAAACCAGGACAAAATATAATTAAACATGGAGACCAGGAAGTTAACTGATTCTCTTTTCATGTCTCTGGTTCCTTTTGTACCCAGCAAAATCCAATCTACAAGTATATATGGATGATAAGTAAAGTAAGCTGAATGGATGCATGCCTAATTTGACTCCAGCAAGGATTTTTTAATTGTTAATCAGCAGATGATTTAATGATATGGCTATTGTTACAGTACAGCTCAATCCTACCTTGACACAATGCTTTTCCAGGCAATCATATTCAGATGTTTGGGCTGTCTTTCTCCCTTTCGTTTTCATTTGTTTAAAATTGTTCAGGTGCATTGCATGAAGTGTAATCAGCATCAGCATCAGCACTGGATGGAAGTTAGTTTTCTTTTCTGGAAATCTTTGTTACTTAATCAACTCTTTGATCTACACAGTGGCTTCCACAATACTGTATGACCAAAAATAAAGCCAACTTATTGCGATCAAACAGGCTTTGTAACTCCAGTTTTGATAGATGTCTCTATCTGCAACCTGCTCCAACAGCCTTTTCCTGTGGGATCTGAGAGAGCACAATCACTGAGAGTGTTTCTGCTAAAAATGTCTTCTTAAAATATGTTAGAATTTGGGACATTTAAACAATCAGGCAAACAGCTGGCATATCCCAACTTGACTCCAAAAAAGTCATGGCTCTAATGCTAGTGGATGCGAATAACTCAAATGATATTTCCTAAGGAGAAATATTAGCTTAATTAAACTTCATTTATTGCATTATTTGTGTATTTTGCTGTCCCCATGTCCAAAATAACTTTCGCATATTTTCAAATATAAGACAGCGCCTATACACTCAGAGTTTGATTTGAAAATGGCTTTCTGATTGCAGACAAAAGCAAAATTTGTTTTATACTGGAAAAGAGATCTTAAGCAAGCTAGAGGAAGAGTCAGCTCTCCATAATGTGAAATGGTAGGATAGGCTACGGAATATTAACTTAAGTCTGAGAAGAGAAAAAGTAGGACAGTAAGTCCTAGGTATATGTTGTTCAGTGTTGTTATCCACTGACCTTTCTTAACAAAGAAAGCTGCAGCTTTTATTTCCTTGACAGCTGATGTTTTCCAGGCACTACTAGCAGAAGTTTATTGGTAATTAATACTCCTCTTGTATTTATGTAAGAGTTAAACAAAATGTTCCTTGTAGTGAGAAAGGAAAAATTAATGACAGAAACAATGAAAATTCACCTGAATAGAAACTTCTCCAGGGAAATAATCACTTGGTCCAAAAGAATATACAGACTTTTGGGTAAAAAATACAGCAAGGGCATCCAGATGTTAACAAAGTGCCAGGAGGAGTCTCATGTGTGTAACATAATTAATTTGAAAGTAGCAACGCAAAAATTAATTCAAGGTCACGCAAAATATGTCATGGCTTCACATGAATATTTCCAATTGACTCCTGTTTTCAGATAGTTACAGAGATCTTTAAGTTTATTCATTATTTTAAGGATTTTTTTTAAGGAAAATTCTGTAAAAACCAGATTTCTTATCTTATTTTTCTTCCCATTTTCCTTTAAAGGCCTTAATTTGAGAGTGCTATGTAATTATTCATATTTTAAGAGAGAAGAGTGAGGATTTCTTGTGGTTAAAAGAAGAGAAAGGGGAAAAGAGAAAAAGAGAAAGCAAGTTGCAGCTAAGAGCCAATGCAGACAGAAAGCTGAGGAATGACAAGAAATCAACTTCCAAATCCTGCAAACAGAACTTGGAGTTTTCTAGATATTTGAGTTAAAAACCTACAGGATGGGTCAAGACCTGATATTCTGCATCATCCCAAGGTTCAGGGAGTTCACTCAGGTCTCATTTTAAAGCTTAACTCTCATGAAATCAGGAATAAATATAGAGATTAGAAACTCCTCATTCTTATGTCGTCCAAATGCTTATGTTGGATTAGATAACACTACTAATGAGATAATACTACGAATGCTACTGCAGCTCTATATGTACATGCAGAAGACAGTCTGGTAGCCTTCTTTGTAAAAACGCTTTTAATGACTCACATACTGATATCAGTTATTTCTTAACTTCTGTTTGATAACAAAGTTTAGCTGTGACAGGAAATATTGTCCCTTTTTTATCTCACCCTTTTTTGGTTTTAGTGTTTATACTGTTTAGCATTTTTACAGCTCTTCTATATGCAAAATTACATAAGTAAAGAAGAAATTTATGTGAGAAATGTAGTAAGATTGCACTCCTTCGTGCTGAACTATCTTTAAAATAGCATAAGAGCCAACACATTTTTCCCCAAGAGCATACCATTTGGATTTTTTAAAATCTCCAACATAATAAAAGCTTAACCCATTTAAATTGTTTCCCCCCTCATTTAATTAGTGTATTGGATATCTGCAGCAGCCAACAGACTACATTTGTTTATGTGTAAGTGCATTTATCTGCTCAATAAAGTCAGTGCTCAGACTTGCTGTACAAACTTTTGGCATCTTCTTGGCTCCTTGTTTTAGGCTTAGTTCTACCTGCACAAGAAATTCAGAGCTCCTTTGAGGAGGTCATGGCTGTTTTGTTAAATACATGTTAGGAAAACACTGGAACTCATTAAAAATAAATCTCTGTTGTCTCAGAGCTGTAGTTGCCCAGAGGCGTCCCACAAATCTTTGGAGCACCAACCTCAGGAAGACAACAACTTTTGTAAACCAGGAAATATTTAAGGTACACAACAAAGATAGTTCTGCTCTCAGGAGCTGGCAGTCATCACCAGAAGCACCATGCCAGGTGCTTTCTCTCTGCTGGGCATAGGAACAGCAAAGGAGAAGTCAGAGAAACTTACTGATGCCATGTTTAAGACAAGGGGAATGGGACTCGCTCTTGTTTTAGGGAGGGGACTTTGAGCCCATCTGCTTGTTCCCTGCCCCCTCCCCACGCATGTAATCAAAAGAAAGATGTCTGTATGTCCTGAGAGACCCAGTCTATTTCCTGACAGGGATCAGTTCTGTAGTTTGTGCTGGTAGATAGAAATCTGCAGGGGGATGGAAGCAGCTTATGGGTCCCTGCTGATCCATGGTGGGCAAGGGAAAAATCATAGTACTAATGTGCAACTTGAATTTGGACGTGAAAGACAATAATGTTAAGGACAAAAACAAGTGAAGGACAATCAACCTGAATGGGTGTAATGTTACTCCTGTGGAATAACGCTGGTGTATGGGGCGGGCGGAGGCAGCTGGGAGTAACCCCAGCAGGTAGGTTTTACCTCAGCAGGGGAATGCAATATCCTCTGTCCTGTACTGTTCACTCCCATTTCCCGTTGCTCTGTACTGGTTTACCTGTTACAGCTGCAGGTTTACCTGTTACAGCGCTTTGGGCATAGTACAGAAAAGAGCTACAGTTGCACTGGACCTTATCTTTACTCTTTATTTTCTTGTTTTCACACGTGGCTTCTCCTGATTGACCCTTGCTAACTCATGGAATGGTACATGAGACCCCAGGTCAACACAGAGTCAATAATAGCAAGGGTTTGTTTTTTAGCAAATTCCCGATTTTTTTTTTTTTTTTTTTTTTTTGCCAGAAAGAGGGACATTTTAGGCCGAGGTTCCTGCTCACAGCAGCAGCCACAGCAGCGGGGCCATGGCAGGTAGCTGAGGTGTTACCCTGGCTGGCCGAAGGTCAAGGCCACGCTGGCCTGCTCTGCACCCTCCGCTCTGCCAGAGCACAAGGGGAAACGTCACGCCTGGACAGAGCTGGAGGGCAAAGTCGCTGACAAAGCTGGGAGGGAAACTACAGTCAGGATCTCTGTCCCCTGCCCTTGCTGGCTGCTTCACTTACAGGAACTGCCAGAGCATGAGAGGCAGCCGGTGTTTCTAAGTCGTTTTCTCCATCCCACATCCACCTTTTCACTATTTCCAAGCAACCACTTCTAGCCCAATTTCATTAAAAGCTGTGAGGAGCTTAAAATGCCCCGTTGCTGGCACCCTCTGCTGTTATATTTGCTTATGACAAGGAGCAGCCCACAGCTAATCCCCTCTGTCTCCTAAACTGCATCCAGAGCCGGGCGCCCATTCTCCCCAGTGCTCCCAGTCCATCCGTCCTTCAGCGCTCTCGAGCTGTACCTTTGGCCCATGCATCCCTCTGCACTTAGTCCCCTCCACACGTGGAGCTGGAGGACACATTTTTATCCCTGCTATGAAGGAGCTTGAATGACTTCAGCTCTGGTGGCTCTTCTCCTTAACACTGCAGGGATCCCACAAATGGCAGCATGCATAAGGCAGGGGTGAGGGCAGGCCCAAAGCCCACTGACCTGCTGGCTCTCTCATGCCATGGCTCAGACAGGAGGATTACCTAGCAGTTGTCCTTAGGCACTTTTATGTCTTTCAGAGAAGATGTAGTGCTGACTCGTGACAATTATTGGGAAAGACTTCCCCAAAGTTTAACAAAAGAATCTGCCTGTTCAAAAAGGCACGTAAGAGAAGTTTGCTAACAGGTTGTTCTCTGGCTTGTGTCAATGGTTGGCATTGGTTTTAGAGGACACAGGCACATATTAGTTTGAAAAAAAATCACAGGATGTTTCCTTGAGCCATGAAATTACTGCAACAGCTGAAGGTCAGCAAACCCTCCAACCCAACACAACACACACGCAGATTTCCTCATCAGGAAGGGTTGGTACAAATCCTTCTAGGGAGCATAGCTTTTCCTTCAGTAATATTTTCATTAGTGCTTCCCCCAAGAAATTATGAAATAGCTAAAGATGAGCAACTGAAATCTGTCAAACTTGTGCAGAGATTGAGTTTCCGCACCTGGTGTGCCCCCCAAAGTGCGAGTAGGCTTAACATTTTAATTTATTTCATGATGCTACATTTTCTTTGGGGAGCTGCATTTCTGTAGCTAGTGCCTTAGTGAAAGGTGCCCAGGTGAATTTGGTTACTCCACAACACATCACTTCTTACAGCATCACAGAATAGTTGAGGTTGGAAGGAACCTCTGGAGATCATCTAGTCCAACCTCTCCCACTCAAAGCAAGGTCAGCTAGAGCCAGTTGCCCAGGACTGTGTCCAGCTGGGTTTTGAATATCTCCAAATGTGGAGACTCCACAACTCTCTGGGCAACCTGGTCCAGTGTTTCACCACTCTCACAGTGAAAAAATGTTTTCGTATGTTTAAGTGTTTTTTCCTGTATTTCAGTTAATGGACTGTTCTTTATCTTGAAGGAGGTGATTTTTGAATGCTAACCAGCTCTTCTGGACTTCTTTTCTCTGCAGGTCCATTTTCCATGAGATTCTTCCAAGCAAGTCCTCAACAGGCCAAAGTATGCTTTCCTGGTGCAGGGTTATGATCCTGCTTTTTGCCTTGTTTCTGCCTCTTCAGATCTTAAAATTCACTATCCCATTGTCACTGCAGCCAAAGCTGCCCATGACCTTCATGCTCCCAAGCAGTTCTTCCTTGTTTTAAAAAATCAGGTCCAGCAGAGCATGCCCTCTCTTCAGCTCCTCAATCACTTGTTATCAGTTATAACCAGTTATCAGTTATCAACAATGCACTTCAGAAACTACCTGCATTGCTTGTCCCTGCTGTGTTGTCCCTCCAGCGGATATTGGGGTGGTTAAGTCCCTCATGAGGACCACGGGCTGCACACATGAGACTTCTTCCAGTTGTCCAAAGAAGGTCTCGTCTACTTCTTCCCCTTCAGACAGTCTGTAAGAGACAATCACCAGAACATTGCCCTCATTGGTCTGCCTCTAAGCTCTCAGCCGGCTCAACCTCCATCCCAAGGCAGAGCTCCATGCATGCCTGCTGCTCTTGCGTACAGGGCAATTCCACCTGCTTGCTGCCCTGGTCTGTCCTTCCTAAAGAGCCTATATCCATCCAAGGCAGCACTCCAGTAATAGAAGCTATATCACTATGTCTCCATGACCCCAATGAGATCAGAGCCCTGCAATTGCACACAGACCTCTAATTCCTTTTATTACCCCCTCCATGCTGGATTAGGGAGCAGCTAATTTTTCAGTAAGGAGTCAGGAAGTATCCACCATCTAAAGGCAAAAAATGGAGCACCTCAAATTTTTAATTAATTTCTAAAACTCTGGACTAAAAAGTAGATTGCTAAAATACTGTTAAATTGCAATATTAAGTGGAGGGGTCAAGAGTGGGTACAGGAAAACAGTGCTTTTTCACATCTCAGTTATTGCCTTGAAGTAATCCAAGGTCAGGTGTAATGTCAGTCAAGGTCTCATTTCATTTTAGCACCTGCTGGCTGACATTCTTATTACAGAAATCATCATGTCTCTGCCCATTTTTACTGGCAATCTCAAAAAATGAGAAGAACTGTATCTGGGCCATTATAGATCAAGCTTTTCCACTTGAAGAAATGAGGAGCAGTATATTTACAGAATAAAGATTTATTACATTCAAGAAGCCTAAAGTATCTGGTTAATTACAGTTAAATTCCTGGAATAAATTGACAATATTACAAACAAGACTTTATCAGCTTCTTTGCACTACAGTCCATTTTACTGGCATGCCGTTCAAAGGTTTCTGTTGCAACTCATATTTAGGAGAGTTACGTAAAACTTGATGTAGGAATGAGTGACAAAGGTTTTATTTATTTCATATTATTATCTGTTGACTTTTAAAGACCTAAGTAACAAGACAGGTTAAGCAATAAGTCAATGATTAAACTGATAAAATGAGTATCAACTATGCTAGGTTCAAAAGAGATTTAGAAAGTATGAAGTATAAAAAATATAGTTCTCTGAGTTGTAAGTAAGTTGAAGTACTAAGATTTTTCAGCTTCAGCTATATTTTTCTGTTCTATTGCTTATTTACAGTCTCTGATACTTATTAATTATCCTCTTTCTCAGGCAATTTATTTTTTTATAATCTTTAATATCAGAGGAGACGTGTATGTTTGGTAAATCTATTTTTTAGATAAACTTTACAACCTGACTGGGTTATGCTTTGACAAATTTTCCTAAAAAAATTAAGAACTGATGTTTCTTCAGGCAAACATTTTTAAATGTAGAGGTTATCATGCTATAGCAGTGACACTGAGGTCTTGCATAGTTCAAGGTTACAGTTCATCACCTACTTGAATAGCAGGTCTGTCACTGGGAAAATAGTGGTTCCCTCACATTTTCTAATTTTGACTTATCTTTCTTGGACTAAATTGAAAGCGGTAAGAGCTAGGTATACCCTTCCTTTGGCCCTCTCTGGAATGAACTGGATGTGCAGAAAAAAGAGTGCAGTTCCAGGGTTTATGTACATTTCCAGGTTGATATCACATATCCAGGAGAAAAATATTTTCTGTTTTTAAAAACTAATGTTGCTACATGCATTTTTTCCCTCTATCAATCTTTTATTTGGCAGGATGTATGTTTATTGGCTGCACATTAATGAGACACAATCTGAAATACAGAATAATCTGTCAGTATCTGGGTAATTTCCATGCACACAGGAAGGAATCCCTTTTGTTATGTTTACATGAGGATGACTTTCTGGCAGCATGCATTACATGTGGGAAGTCATCAGTTTAATAACATTAGAACAGCATCAGTTGTATCTAATAATCATACTATTACTCCAGTATTTGGTACCTTTGATGCTCCCATCAACTTCCACTGCTGTGTTTATCATAATCAGATTTTACAGGGGAAAAACTACGGGCAAAACAATAGGGCATGATTTCTGCCCCTCAGTTGTCAGTGACATTAATTTATTTGTTAATCACATGTACAGCTTCTGTTTCCTTTGAGTAGAAATAGCAACACTTACACATAGACACACACATATGTTTCAGCCAAAAAAAATTTAATGTGTAAGTTTGCTGCAGCTAAGACTCAGCTGTAGTCCACATGATAACCAGAACAGCAGCTCTCCAGTTATCAATCACTGGTGCTGCCTTGTTTTAATTTTTCACTCAAATTTAAGAGATCAGAAACTGGAACTTCATTCTCCACATTATATGGGGGCTGGTTCACATGGGCTGGAGATGTTTTTGCTACGTAGTTCTGTACATCAAAGTGGCTGGTAGGAGGGCTCCTGATTGCTGGAGCCCTCTTCTCTGCTAGTTCCTGCCAGACAAAAGAGTTAACACCGGGGCCAGCTGCTCAGTCCAGCCTTTGCTCTGAAGAAGCCAATGTTTCTGTAACAGTAACACCTTCCTCTCCTCATTTGCCATAGTGGTAATCAGTTTCTATGTCCAAGAAATGCAAATATGGCTAAAATGGGCTGGTGAAACATAGGGACCAATCCCACAGGCTCTTGATAACTTATTTCACCATGGGTTAACAGCTGAGAAAGGGCTGTCTCCTGTATGAGCATGGCTCTTCCTCTGGGTGGGCAACTCCGTTGCTCAGAGGAAACATCAGTTTTGGGGGAAGCCTTGTAAATTCAATGAGTTATAGCCACAGTCCCCCACTAGCTTGATGCAATTTTGAGGAAACCTTGAGGGAAAGAATAGAAACCTCTAATTTGGTTCCATATTTGTGAGGAGCCAGTGCAGAGGGAGGAACAATGGCTTATGCTGCTGAGTAGGTGAACTGCCATGCTTTGAACTGATTTTTGCCCTTTTTCACATAAATTGTCTTCTCCTACACACCTATTTAGAGAAGCAGTTAAAGCCTAAAATTCACAAATTTGTAAGACTCCCTTCCTTGTGAAGGTTTGGTAGGAGGTGTCACTAAAGACAAGAAACAGAACTAGACAAATTTCCCATGCATGTAATCTACTCTATCACTATTTTCTAGATAACCTGTTTTTGTTATACCTTTTCTGTTGTGGGATGAGATGGGGACATGAAATGTATCTGCCAAGTGAGATTTGAGACAAATGAGGGATCTGCTAATGTAAATGATTCTTATTTTGGGATATGACCCAATTTTGGACAAAGAGGGTATTCAGATTAGGTTTTGATAAATGAAGCTCTTCTTCAGAGTGAGCCCAAGTTAATACTTCTATGAGATAAGTAACCTCTGCATTTCCTGATTTGTGTTATTTAAATTTAATAAACTTTATACTGCATTTAATTTCTCTGTTCCAAAAAGAGAAGTAATTTGTTTTCAGAATGCAATGATGTAAACTGAAGATTAGGAAAGAAAGGAAAATAAACTAAATCCTTTAATTCTCCCAAGAGCTATTGTTTAACATCCCCTTAACTTCCTCTTCAACCACCCCACTTTTCTTTGGCCTTCAGATCTCTTTCTCTCCTCAGAGATCTCTTTCTCTCCTCAGTACCAACTGTTTTCTAGGTGGAAACTAAGAGGGTGATCTGACTGACCTGGGCCCTAGAACATGAAATAAGGATCCTCTGCCCAGTTGTCTGTGGTCTCCCTCACCCTCTTCCATTTCACCCCCGTGTTTATTAACCCCCACTACATGGGCACTACCTGCTCACTTGCTTGTTACTGCTAATTATGGCAGTAAGTACCTCGTGCTTTTTTTGCACCTCCATGGCTAAGGATACAATTGCCCTAGGAGAGCCGTGGCCATTTCAGAGCTCTTTGTTGTAATGTGCCTAGGAGCTATGCACCAGTTATCCCACCAACATCTTCCACAATGAGGTGGGAAGGGCTCCACCAACACAGTCATGACTGACTTTGTTGGAATTAAGGTGAAAGCAATTAAAAGATAATATACTTTCTCACTTTTCTGAGTTAGGCAATATCTCAGCTATGTCCAGGACCCAATGTTATCTAATTTCCAGCCCCTTTCATTTTTCCTTAGCTGGGTGGAGTCATGAGTACTCTTCAGCTGAACTTGTGGCATTGACTTTTTAATATCTCAGTCTTTCCAGTGCAAGTTGGACATGAAGGGTCTAGTCCTGCTGCTGCTCCTCTTGCCTGCCACAAGCGACCATAACTGTGTTAAGCAACCATTTGTCCAAATTCTCATAGGGAACAAGGAAGAGCCAACAAAAGCTTTGAGAGCTACTCTGTGTCAGGGTCCTGAGGACACTAATAGGCTTTAACAGCCCTGATCAGTCTCACCAGGGGCCTCTCATACACCCTGCCTGTTGGCTCAGGATGCTATTTAAGCTCAAGCCTGGGCCTCTAGTCCTGGCATGTGATAAGCTGGAGGTGTGCTTGGTGCTGCTTTTTCATGTCCTGGCTCACCGGTGGATTTTTGCCAGGTGGAGTGCAGATGTAAGCTGTAGCCTGCATTATCTCCAGTCCTGCCTCTGCTCTGCCTCCTGGGTGGACCTCAGGCTGATGCTGCAGGTAGTGTGTCTCCAGTCCTGCATCTGGCCCTATCTCTCCCTGCTGCGCTTGGCTGGTCCCTGCATGGCCCCTGGTCCTGATTCACCACCTTGCCTCCTCTGGGCCTGTTGCTATTAGCACCCTGGCCCCACTTAGGTACTGTGGGACTGTGCCCTGTTAGTGGGGCCATCCTCAGCTCCTGGCTTATCCTCCTCACGGAGCAGCCCTGCTCCTATTCCTCCCTGATGTACAAGTGTCTTCCTTGCAGAAGGAAGAAGGCAGCTTCTTCCAAACTGAGTCCTGCATGATTCCTCATAGCCAAATCTGATGTTTCCCCCACCTCCTGGATGTATAGGCAGGTGTAATGAGCTTTCCATCAGCTGCTGCATGTGTGATGTCCCCTGGGTGGTCATGGATCTCTTTGGGGTAGGATGGGGCAGTTCCCCTGGGCTTTGCTCTGGGTACTTGCCTGCTCTGCAGCCCTCCCTCTCAATAAGCAATGAGAGCAGTCATCTGCCTGCAATGCTTCAGAGCATGGTAGAGCCTCCTCTAGAACAATAAAGTATAGAACTGAGGGTTTAAAAGGCTAACAGTGACTCTGGCTTGCCAAATAGCATCAGCAGAGGCTCCTCCTGCACCTCCAATGGCTTAGACTGTCCATTCATATGATGTCTACGCTACATTTCCTCTCCCAACCTGAAAGAAATGTTTTCTTGTTAGCTACTGAACTAGTCCTTTTAAACATCTTTCTTTCTTTTTCCTTGACACTAGACACAGTATGAGAAACAAGCAGAGGTTTAAAAGTTTGCAGAATTAATTTACTTAGTGTGAATATTTTAGCAGTTCAAAAGCCCATCTAAAAATATCCCAATATTTATTTTTAAATAATACTTCACTCATCACCTTTGACATTTAGTTTAAAAGAACTACTTATTAATGAAAGGATAGTGCATTCATTTACTGGAATAGATCAACATTTCATAATATTTTTATCTCTCCAAATATTTACATAAATGAAGGCTAACCCTTATTGAACTCAATCACTATCATACTGTATAACATCAAAATGTCAAGAAGAAAAAAATTGAAAGAATAAAGTATATATTTAGTCCGAGGCCTCTAGCACAACTTCTTATCAGCTAATACGGTACTAACATATTTAACTTAAAGCTGTGATTCCTCTAGGAACTTTTGAACTTGTAACCCCTAGCAGGAGAGGGGAGAAAAAAAAAAAGAGCATGTCATATCAGTACCTTAATTAAAATTTAAAATAATGAGAGATAATCTAATGTGGAGTAACCAGAACTTATTTATAGAAAAACACATTCTGAATTTCAGTTGAAGTCAACTAGAGGGAGGTAGACCAAGTTCCCCATACTGAAGTTTAGTATCTGATACTGTAGCTGATGCACATATGCTCAGCTCTCCTCTTGCACCCCGGCAGCTGTAAGATGGTATCTTGTTAATAACATATATGCTCCTCCTAGAGCATGTTGGCTAACTATTAACTGCCTGCCATCAGGGAGGAATTCCTCCTCATAGGACAGATTGTTCCATGGTCATTTTACCCTTCATGACACTCCACTTTAAATATGTGAGTGATAAAGACATAATATTGGATTTCATCAGGGCACAACATAGGATTGTTGAACAAATTTTGCCCTGTTCAGAAACTGAATTATCAGACAGCAACTTATAATGAAGAGGATCTGATTAATGAAAGACTTATTCAATAAGCTAAACTAATCTTAAAATAAGAGTTATTCCTCCGCTTTTGAAATGCAAGAGAAAAAAAAAAAGATGAACAGCTACTAGAATTAACTCACTGAAACTCTGCACCCCATTTATTTCCTATTTTTTTAGCCTGTACAGAAGCAGCCTTATCTATTAAGATTACTTAATTATCTTTATATGATAAAATTTATTGTAAGTTGGTGATAATTTTGGCCATCCTTCAAGAAATGAAAAGCTTCCTTTATTCTTTAGAGTGGTGAATAGTGATATTTCTGAGAGTGCCTAAGAGTAAGAAACAGCTGGTCTAAGAAGACAGACCATGACCTAAAGTGGTGTAGATGATGTGTGTCCTCTGTGGAGCAATAATAAATGAGGGGTGCTGCAGGGATGGAAGAAAAGCTGCAGGTGACTGCTGTTTAGCGGCAACTGTTTATAATCAAGTCGGAAACACTTTCCGAGCTGTAACCAATGGTCTGTGCTGAGGCAGTCTGGTTCAGATGAGCCCTCAGGTGTCTGCAGTACCATTCATGCTGAGAGCTATCAGCATGGGGGAAAGAGGTTCTTGAGCATAAGCAGACCTCAGTCGAGACACATGTCCCTTGGTCTATCAAACAAATACAGACCCAAGGTCTCTCACTAGTTGTGACTGGTTTTCATCTCTACAAAATTCTGCTGGAGCTCCAAGCAACTGGCTGTGAGTAGGCAGAAAGTTGTACAGCTGTTGACAAGATTTTCTATGCAAAAAGAAGAAAGTACTGATCATTTGTGGGTGTATTATTTTCATATTTTTTTAATGTGTGGTGATGCATTCATAGGGGTGTGAAGAGAAGGAAATGTTGAAAATGAATGCCCAAGCTACCTTTTCTTCCTTTCCCCCATCTCCTTCTGTGCTAGATTTTTCCCATCCACACTTTTGATGACCAACTATGTTGCCAGGATTTGTCTTGCCTTTCTATGGCTGAGGCCATAGAGCTACCTTGTCAGTGCAAGTGTGGGATGGAAATTATTTCAGTGGAGAAAAGGCAGAGTGGCAGGAGGAGGAACAAACCGGGGCTACAACAAAACCTCCAATTCTTTCATGGAGTGTGAAGTTTATGAAGTGGTGTTTTCTAGGCAGACACATTTTTAGCCCTGGGTGTTATATACATATCCCTATTTTTGTAGCTGAACATGTATTTATAACATGTCAGTTACAGAAGTAATGTTAGTATTGTCTAGAGAAGTTTTAGGATGTCAATTAATTTTCTGAAATTTAAAAAATTATAACATGCAATGCTATCTTAAAAAAGATATTCTATTTATGAGTAACGGGATTTGAATCTTTTCCCTTCTTCTTGCCTCCCTTGATGCTGTGTAGGTAGTCTCTCGTAACACTACAGAAGACATTTTTTATTTGCTCTAATTCCTTTCTGTTCAATTTTCATTTGCACATCAGCCACAATAAAGTATGAACACCTGGCTTGAACTAGTGACACCACATGTCGTTGCTACAGGCAACATCTCCTCTTTTGATCGTGTGGATTCTTTCTTTGCTTTTTCTAATAATGTCTTGAAAGTATTGATTAGTGGACAAAGCACCACATTGCCACTTGCCTCTTTATTATTGTAAGGAAAGGAAAAATGTTTTAATGCAACAAATTCATTAGTGAATAGGGGTATTAAATTTGGTTTCCTTTGCGGTGAGCTCTTCACTGTCTGACAAACAGCATCCACACAGAGGAAAATGCTTTTTTGGGAAGAACCTTTATTGAAGGTTGGTCTCTAGGGACTTCTAAATAGCAATTGCTCTATGCCACCAACTATCTAGGACCAATGCCGCAGGAGGCTAGAAGCTGAAAAAGAGATTTAAGGTCTTCAGAACTAGCTGAGAGATGGAAAGCTCCATGAGACATAATATGACATTTGTCGGACTTCTTGGCTCAGTCTCTGCTTCTTCACCTGGTAAGGGACAAATCCCGTCACTGGCCTCAGAATGACCAAAGAGAGAGGGGGTTTTTGGCATGTGTTTCCTCGGCACTACTGGAGTGGACATTTACTGGAAAGTGTCAGATGGGATGTTGGCATGTTTGGAGTTGTGGACACCACCTGCCTCCTGTGGGTAGGGTTGTTTTGGAAGAATTCTCTTATTTGAAAGTACTTTGTCAATTTTGCTAAACATGAATTTGTAAAACAGAAATCTCATTGTTTACAGTAGTGATGGCTTTCAGAGAGTCAGAAATGAGGACTAAGAGAACCTTAGTCTTAAATGTACTTAGTCATATGGCCAGTGCCTGCTGGAATGAACTGTAGGCACAAATCCCTGAAAACAGTACCCCCTTGTGAGTGCTAGTGTCCAGTGACAGCCTTATGGCATCATTCCCCCATTGATCTCTTCAGAAACCTGTCATACCACGTGTGTTTGGCTGGCTACCAGGTGAATTTGCAAGGGACAGAACATATAAGAAAGACCCTTTATTAATTACATTTTTAAAGAAAAGGATAGAGAGTTTCAGTTTCTTTGATATAAGCTTGAGGATGAATATACCTTTTAAAATTATTCTTTTCTCTTAAACTGGGGGAAAGTGAGGAAATTTTACTCTTGGTAACTTCAGGGCCAGCAGCTGTCACCTTTCTCCTAGAGAGGACTGTGCTTGCTGCCCAGTGCCTCTCTTCTGGAGTAGGAGGTACAGCTTGTGTCTCTGTGTATTCACTCTTGATCAGACAGTGCAAATATGTAGAGAAGGACAGAGGGCATATACCATGTGGCAGACGTGAACTTGCTTACCATGGGTGATGCTGCCAGCTGTCCCCTCTGGCTGAAATCTGCCCCAATACCACTGTCAGATCAACGCATCCCCACTGGATATGTTTAGCAATGCAAAATGGAATTATTATCCTTGCTGTGCAGGTGGGATGTTGAAACAGAACAGCCTAGATTCATTCCACATTACTTTAAATTCCCCTGCTGGGTAAGTGGGGATGTAGTTGTTCAAGGTCCCCTTTCTGTCACTGGCAAGAGATCAGTATTTTCGGATGCAGTGCAGCCCACCCAGGACGTGATTCACCATCTATAGGTACCAATTTCTTCCCCTTGTGCACAAAAGGTGCATGAGTCTACTAGGTTTAAAGTTAAAGGCCTCAGTTTCATGCCTAAAGCTTTATGGGATGAGCCCAGATCAAAATGATGCCGTTTGTTAGAGAGTGTAGCAGATCCAGGAACTGAACTTTAATGTCCCCAGATCCCTGTGATGCTGTAATTTATAGCCCATTCTGCTTCTTCAGTACTCAGTGTAATGCTCAGTTCCCCTAAAAAGTGTAAAGAATAACAGAAATACTTAGAAGTCAAGTATATGTCTTGGAATGACATCTGGGCTCCTTGGGTGGGAAAGACAAGGAGGCTGCGAGTGTCATAAAAAAGTACATGTGCAAGAAAAGCGTTACAATCAACAACAAGGTACTATCACCCCACTTTTTGAGCCAACTTCCCCTCTGCACCCAGCCAGAGTATTAATGAGCATCTCAAGTCTCTGTGCTGATGGACAAGCTGGGACTCACAATGTTTTAATACAGACTGTGTTTGGAGAGTTTCGCAAAGAAAGAATTGTTAATGAGTAATCCTTGTCCATTAGGGCACTGAGCCAATGAGCCCAAGCTTTGATTCATTGTGTTATCACTACAGGCTTCTGCTAAACCTAAAAAAAAAAGCAAAACAAAAATGTTCCTGTGTGAGAATCATTAGGATACTGAACTGCGCACAGAACTGTCTTACATCCTGCCATCCGCAGTCTTCCAGAAAAGAACAGTAAGTAATAATTCCTTAAACTGATAGCTCTTGCTGTTGTGTAGTATAAAAGCAATTTTCTCACTTGAATTATTTAGTGGATGGTAATGGATTTTTGACTAGAAAAAAAAAGGATTTTTTTAAGCTCGTATTTTATTGAAGAATCATATAAAGAGAAGTAATTTCATCTATAAAACTGGCACAACAGCAGGAATTCCCCTTGGGAAAAAATGTTAAGGTCATGAAAAATAATGACAGTGTTGGAATTTGTCTTTAGAAAGCTGGCTTCTGTGTCTGTGTGTCACTGGAAAATAAAGTATAACTTTGATACTGAGTCTTTCCTGCAATAACACTATCTAGTTAATTATGTGCACCAGCTTTAAAATTGTACTAGTTTGTTAATTTTTTATCCTTTTAGGAACAGAAAATGTTTTAAATGTGATTAATAGGAGAACAGAGGACAATCCAGAACAGAACAGTTAAATTTGGCTTATGTAATTTCTTTGTTTGATGGTTTCGTGTACAGATTCCAGGTGCATCTTCCGAAATCCAGCACTTTAGCACTTATTTCATGTAACTAGCAAAAGCAAAAGGGGGTTTCACATTTCAAGCAATTACTGTTTGAATCCATTGCCAGTTTTTAAGAAAATGTCAGTTTATTCTGAGTGTTCCTGCTAGCCATTTATCTTCAGAAAACTATAATCGTGGCGGGACACATTTGGCTTTTGTTATTTTTATTGCTATTGCTTGTGTTACAGAGAACCTAGAGATCCCAAACTAGATTGGGATCCCACTAGGCTAGATGGGAGTCCAAAAACAAGTTAAGAAAGGAGGGTTTGCAGTTTTATCAGGTGAGGCAGGAAAAACATGCTGGAGAAAGGAAGACACAGAGAAATGGTGTTCAGCAGGTCATCCCAGGGACAGTCAGAAGCAGGCCCCACTCTTTGAATTTACTTGCCTACCTACAGAAATGCCATTGAGACTTTTGGTAGAGTTTTCAGTTCTACTTGTCACTAACTTAAAGATATATATTCTCCCTTCAGAATAAGCTGTAAGAATATCCTGTATTTTTTCTGTGTCCTGTGTCTCTTTGCTCCTCTGATTTTAAATGTCATATTAAAAAAATCTAACCAGTAAATTTCAAACAAACACAGTAACACCAGTCCTGCCTCTGTCTTCCTAATGCTTTCATGTCTCTTTGATACAATTTAAAACAAATAAGCAAGCAAATAAAAAAGCCTCTCAAATAAGTGAGGCACTGTATTAAATATTCTACAAAAAGGCTATGAAGCCAGATCAAAAAGCTGTGAACTAGATCGGAATCTTCCCACTGATGTTAACAGTGTTTGGATCGGGCCATAGATTAATGATGTTACTGAAATTTCTCTTTGAGCAATTGGCAGCCAGATGTGTAAAGAATAGGACAATATTACACGACAGGAGGAGGGACACGTACCTCACTAATATTAGTGAAAAATTTTGCCGGTGCTTTGATATATTTTCCTTTATTTCCTTTATTCCTAGATTCAATCATTCTTCCTCTGAAGGTAAAATGCAATTAGACTATCACGGAGATTTCCTGATGATCAAACATATCTTTACTTTACCTGAAAGTATGAGGCTATGATGCTTTTGTCTTTCAGTGAGCCTAGTTGATTTTAACTTTAATTATTTCATTAAGAGGCTTGGTTTTGCTTACACAGAAGCCAGGGGAAACTTTATTATTGACCGTAGTAGGGTCAGAGGTAGTCTGCTGATAAGAATCCATGATAAATCTGAAACCTACACCCACACGCACGTGCATATGCATATACATATATATTTGTATACACCCATGAACATATATGCCATAAGAAAGCCGAATAAACGTGCATGCACATACATATGGTGAAAGAACAAGTCACATATATAATAATATATATCTCAACTTTCTCAGTTAAACATAGAATATGTAAACACGCATTGATTGACTGTTCTGAAGTATGCTAAAGGATACATGTAATAAAATTATATGTAATTCAGAGCTCTTAATATGTAATTGATGAAAATCATCTCAAGCAATTGGGCATAGATTCTACTTTATACATACTGATCTCTGTTTTTCTTTGCTGTCTAATTTTGACCTATGAAATCATCTAAAAGGTGGTGGAGTAAATAGTTTTTTAAAAAAGTTAACTAAAATAATTCCTTGGGGAAAAAAAAACTTTTTAACTTTTTCCATGCCTCTTAACTTCTCTTGAGGGGCTCCTGTTTTGGAGAGCAATATTTATTTCCTGTGCACCTATTGCCTTTATTTCAGCTTTTACCTGATCTGATGCATTTTTTTGTTACACCTCAGGATGGAGCATCAGTCAAGTTGGCTAAGATATTCCAGATTCTTCTTGATAGAAGTAGCTAAAAGATGCACTTCATGTAAGGAAGGAAACATGAGGTAGAAATACCTATGAATGTTTACTCATACTAAAGGTGCCTGTGAATATCAAGAAGCATTCCACTATTATGTGGATTTGGTGGATAAAGAAATCTGAATTAAGAGAGTGGTTACTGATCCCAGTTCATGTAGGTGAACTGATTCTGGAAGCTGAGATGACATAGCTTTACGTCACCAGCTTCTATCTTTGGAAAGAATACTTTGGAAAGAATACAGAATCAAAAGTTTCTGTGCATAGGTGCTGCAGATGGCACCCTTTGTCACCTGTCTGTGTTGCTAGCAATTTGGGTGCCTCTGTAAGTCTGCTGGGTGGGACTATCCTACTGGGCAGAGCAATGGTTCTGGAGTTGCTCCATGGGAGTTGCAGCCAGCTGGGACCACAGCTGTTTAACTGCAGCAACACTCTAGGAGGATTAGGCTGAGAAGAGGCTAATGACAGGGGTGTGTTGTGGAACCGGCTCTTTGAAAGCGGAGTCCACCCCTGGGTCTGCGATGCCTTGCGACACTGACTTATGGTGACCCATACTATTTCCCAGAACTGAACAATGTGTGGAATAAGTGGTCCTTAAATGCTCTGTTGTGTACCTGGTGTAGGTCTGAAAGCTGGAAATCAGTAGCTGCTGCTTTTAAATACTGGTGAAATTAATTGGATAAATCTAATATAGGATAGATGGCACACGGCGGGCTGGATTCAGGGGCAAATCAAAGCAAAATGTCAATCAGTATTGAATGAAGAGTTTGGTGATCAGGCAAATTTACAGTAGCAATGCTACATGTAATGGAAAATATATTTCCAGCCTTTTTAATGGTGATCATGTCTTGTGCCTTGCAGAAATCCCCAGAAGATAGGATTAATTTCTTCTATGAAATCCAGTAAATAGTCTGCATCAGCTGAATATATTAAAGAAAATGAACTATTAAAAAAAAGGTGGGAACTGTAAAATCATCATGAACATTTAACTCGAACTGAATCCATCCAGATCAAAATTAATGTGGCAGGAGGGGTAGAGTTACAAAATCTGTAACATCCTAACATACTGAGAGGTTGTGGCAAATACATCCTCAAGTTTCTTACTATAAACAAGGCAGTATTAATGGCACTGTTTTAATGGCAGGGTTTTTTGTGTGTATGTAAAGAATAATAGATTCTAAGAAGTCTATCTTGAGGTTAGAGTCATGTTATCTAATGACATGTTAAAAAATGGAAGAACCTCAAAGGAACAAGAAGTAAGTTTATAGACATTTCGAAGAGACTGTAAAAACACAAACACTATATTAGAGTTTAAAAATATAGCTTGCTTGCTTTCTCCTTGTTTGCAGCACAGACTAGACAGATGCAGGATATATACCTTACAAGCTACTACTTACAAAGCTATGCATTGAAAGTCTGACCATATATTGACAGTCTGACAAAATACTTTGGAATGGATGTCTTCTTGGGACTGTATTTAAAATATCCTGATGTAACATTCAAAATTCCCTAAGAAGATAAGTTCTAGGCTTTGTATGTACACATAGAAATTCACAATCCCAAAGCCAACATGTTAGCACTTGCAGTGCTAGCTCCTCATATAGGGTCTGAGAAGGAAACATGAGAAATACTAGTACTGATGGAACGTAATCTTCAAGTATGGCTGTAGGGAGAGCTAATCCTGCAAGGAACTGCAAGGGTTGCATGCCTGTGGGCTGTAAGAAAGCTATTGAAGGGCTTCCACATGAGGAGAGGGTGGAGATGGCCTCTCTCCTCTGGTCTTCAGCAAGAAAATCCAGAGAAACATTCAGGAGCCCTCTGAAGATGCTTCATTTTGATGTTTCTCTTACTGACCATTATAAGGGTCCTGATGGCGCTGCTGTCTTCTCCCATGGCAGAACCCTTATAACAGGGCGTAAGAGGAATCCCCTCCCAAGGGTTTCTCAACGGCAGTTCATGAGAAAACTATCTTGCAATTCCTGACAGCTGTTTGCAGCCATGTGGGCAGCCCCATCTCTTGGGCAGCAGATACCTTCCCCAGCAAATGTGGTGGCGAGACAGTAAAATAGTTGGAAGTAGATGTGGGCCTACTGGGGTGACCAGGCTGGTTGCCAACCCCCATCCCAAGATACGTGGAGTGTTTTTCTGTTGCAAAACTGTGTTTCTGTGCTAGATTTGAGACTGTGTTTACATGTTATTTGCCACAAGAACCCTCTCTGGTCTGTGATACAAGTAGCTTTTGACATTTCTGAGTAAACTGTTTAAATTATCTGTCGGCAGACATTTAAAATGCATCTGTCTAATTAGAGAGGCTTTGTTTATGTTAGGAAAGAACTTAATGAATCCTTATGGACAAATCTGAGTATAATTACACAGTGTGCTTGCTGCTCTCACAAGCTACTTCCCAGTCTGCTCAACACTGAGGCCTCCTGCTGCATTCACGTTTTTGTCAGGGGACTTCACTTCTGCTCAAGAAACGTGCTGAGCCCTCACTGGGAAGCAGACTGAGCTATAACTCTTGAACACCTTCAGTGAGTGGAAATATAGTCCCTAGTCCCAGGGACAGTCCCATGGGAATAACACCAAATAAAGAATTAAGGCTATAAACCAAAGCCAAACAGATTTCTGTCAACTTTATGCAGAATCTTCTTGGTGTCTGCATAAACCCTTGAGACATGTCCTTGTTGGAGCTGTATGTTCTCCTGTTGCTGATGGTCCTTCCCCAAATGCAATCTTGAGGTGCCCCATCCCACCTACATGAGCCAGACCCGGGCAAGGGAGCCTCTTGCATGCCTTCATCCTGGATGAGGTGCTGCTCTAACTATAGTCTCTGCTTGAGTAGAAGACAATGGCAGGTCTCTTGCTTCTTATTTAATAGCCTAGCGGTTGGAGCAGGAAGGAGAAGGCCTGGATACAGTGCCACTGTCAACCTCAGGAGACAAAAGCTGCTCTATCTGACCTGCTAGGAAAGTATGCTAGTGAGCGGGCACAAGCATCTCCCAACCTCCCCAAGCAACAGTTGTACAGCTGCTTGAGACAGCAAAGGAAGTGAGTGGGCAAGCCTGCTTATTAGACCAAGGCTTTGCTTTCAGTTTTTGCCACCATTTTTCTTGTTCAGACAGTAATTACTGAAGGCAAGATAAAGAGCCAGTCACTGGAAATTAAACTCAAGTTTCCTGGCTTGGAGTCTTCTGACCTAGCCATAAACTTGCACTTTTTCACTAAGCGAAAACAATGAAATGATGAAAGGGTGATGAAAAAATAATGCAAACAATTGGTATTCCATGAAGGGGGGCTGGGCAGCATGCCCTCAGCAGGTCAGGCCAGTGCTTCAGTCTGTGAATATTTGAAAAAGGTTGAGCATAAACTGTCATTAGTTTTAAATGAACAGCAGAAGAATGGCAAATAAAATGTACTACAGCAGGAAAAACCAAACAAACTAGATGCAGCATTTTATTAAAAGGCTGAATTAGGTATTGTAACTTGAAGCCAATGTTTTTTACAGTAAATATTGAAACAACCTCCTGAATCCTGCCTTATGATAGGTACACAAAAATGAGTTATCTTGTTTTAAATATTCTTTTTGCTTTATATCTTTCAGGGTCTCCTTTCAACCTGTTTCTTAATTAGCGTATTCCTCCTGAACTGAAGAATAAATGGGATCTGAAATGAATTTAATAGGACATCACCAGCTAGCCACTGCTGATGGATTTTCTCTTGCTGAAGGTCCTCATTCATTTGGTAAGTCACCAAATTAGGTTAAAATAGCAAGCTATCCTTTACTCAGAAACCTAGAAGAAAATGTACTGAAATCTCAAGTCAAGGATGTGTGGTTGACATGTGCCAGCCTTCTTGAATCTTCAATACCTATGGAAGGAATAACAAATAATGGGTCTGTAGTGTTAATGTAATCCTGCACACTATTGCTCTCATCACTGCTCACAGCAGAGCTTGTAGGTTGTTTTTATAACACTATTCTAATACCTGAAATCATTCAGCAAAGACAGACCTTTGTATGTAGGCTGGATGTTATCTTCATGTGAGTAATTTAAATCAAGCTGAGCAGATGTATTTTCAGTTAATTTGTAATAAAATTATACTGCAATGTATATGCATTGCCATATTATGCAAATTTATGAAAGTAATTTCACCTAAATTGAAACCATTGTCTTACTGAGACCCTTAAAAGTTTATGCTATTAACTTCAATGCACAAGAAAATTTATAATGCAGGCTGGAAAATTCTCCTTACTCCAGTTCCACTGAATTTTTCAGGGCTAAGCATGGGTTTGTTAATGAATTAAGAATTCTTGGTCAATATTTTATAAGCATGAGGAAGCTGTCTTCTGTTATACGTACTGCTGAGAAAAAAAGAATAATACATTTTTTAGCCTTTCTTTTGGCACCAGACGGGGACCTTCATTGAGTAACATGATACCTTCAGGACCTCACACACAATACAGACCCCCACAGAATGCTGCAACACTTCAGAACTTTCCAGTCCAAATAAGACCAGAATTCTGTCTTTTTGAGTGCTGGAAAAATTGAAAACATTTCTATTTCATCTATCTGAAACAAGAATAGTGGCTCAGGCATGGAAAGACTCTGACACATGGAGCCACTCCTGCTGCAGAACTCTTAGAAGTCGGGAGCATCTCTCCAAATCAGACCACTTCCAGTGTCCTGGCTCCATACAGCTAAACTAAAGCACGATCACTAATGATAAGCAAAACCCATTGCACTACTGTGTGTTCTTGTTTTTTTCCCTAAGTGTGTTGGGGTTGGGTGGGGAAAATGTTTTTCGTTGTTAAAAAAGTGTATGTAGGTAGCTAAAACACTTCCTTGCTACCTGTTAATTCCAATGTCAGGCCATGATATACAAAGAGAAGCATGATGTTCAAATCTACGGTGCCAAATTTTATAACCAGTCATCCCTTTAAAAGTCCTGCATAATTAAACTACTTCAGATTTCTGTCAAGATTTTCCCCCTGATGTCTACTTTTTCACTAATTATTTCATTATTTTTAAAGAGTAAGGATCAGGTAGCTTCAAAATACAAGGAAGCATGTTAATGTAAAATACTTTCCCTCCACACTGAAATCTTACTCAGAAATTGTGAGGTCTTCAGAAGAGGGATTGTGCCTCCCATTATAGGTATTCAGAGCTTAGCACAATGGAGATTTAATTCAAACTGACATTTCTGTAACAGAAGGAAATAATGCATTAAGGTGTTGAATCAGGGGTCCCATTAGGAAGGAGACTTAGCATGTCTGCTGTGTTTCACTTAAGCTGACTTCTGTTTTGTACGGCCACTTGGTCCTGTTTTGCGGGATGTCTCTCAAGTCTCAGAAGTGAATTCTTTACAAATTTGGTGTGTTTTGCTTTTATAGCTGGAAAAAGCCATCAGAAATAATATGCAACTAAGTCCACAGGGAAAGTTACTCATTGTGAAAATGTGACTCCATCTCTTCAAGATGCTTGTAGGAAATGGTTTCACCTCTCAATTTTATATTTGTAAACTACTTGCATTTTTTTGCCATTCAGTTTTGGCAGGCAGAGACTTGTGAACCCAAGGAAACAGGAAAAAAGCTTTTCTTTTAAATGATCCTTAGAATATAGATTTCTCCCAGGACTTCTCACACATTACAGCTCTGATATAGTACAAGTGAGAAATTGCTGGCTTACAAACATCAGCCTTTATACAAAACAGTCTCCTTTTTCAAAGATACATACTCACATTCTGTAAAAAACCTTGGAAATGTATTATCTTTTCATTATGCTTCACTCAGTCTACGGGAAGAGTGTTCTTAGACCTTAAAAAATAAATCTAAGTGCATCTCCAAACATTAGCATCAGGCCCAGGTCTCTCAAAAGAAATGTTGTCAATCATGAGTTGCTTGTGCTGTAGCCTCATCACCATGGTAATTCCAGGGTACTTCTACATACTCACCCTCAAGATTTCTAGTTGCAGCAGGTTTCAGAAGAGCTTAAAGAAAAAAAAAGGTTTTCTACCTTTCAGTAGTTGGAAATTTTATGTTGCTATTTTAACAGTATATATCGAAGGTATATCTCTTTGTCTTTGGAGTTAGTGTGTTTTAACTGTAGTTTTTCACTTCTGTAGTTATGAGTCTCTGGAAAAAGGGGCTCAAAATGCTAATGAGGGAGGATCTTTAACCTAGCAGAAGTCAGGGTCCTTCCCTTCCACCCCATCTTCCTGGAAAACTGCTTCTATTTTTCTACCTCACTACTCAGGTGATTTAGAAACATTCTAGATCTCTTTACAGAAAACATCTTTTTTTTTTTTTTTTTTTTTTTTAAAGAAGTGGCCAAAACCAGATATGTAAAATGCATCCTCTCCTCTAGCATCTGCATGCAAGATCAACTTTTTCTTCCTTGCAGCTCTGGTTTTCCCAGTGAGGGAGAGGGACTCTTGATGACAAGAAATCCCAGAGGTGCATAGGTCTCCATGGGACTTGTCCTGTTAAGACATTTCTCTTCCTCAGTCAAGCCCTGTTTTTATTTCACAAGCCCCACTGAATTGAACTGGGCCAGCTATGTGAAGACTGGTCCAATTTCATAACCTGAACTAAAAGAAAGTGACACACCTACCAATCTGTACTTTTGAACCCCTGTAATTTAGGACTGAAATCCTGATCTCCTTTAAAACCTTTGGGAGCTTTGTAGTTCACTTTAGAGCCGTGAATTTGTCTTGTGGACACTTCCACCATGATAGACATAGACTGATCTGAGCTCCTCCAAATTGGCTGGACACAAGCTGTGACCTAGAAGATGCTGAGTGCGCTGAGACGCAGAGCACTGCGCTGAAGCTGACAAGCCTTGCTCTAAGGTGATAAGGCAATTCAGCTGGGACAGCGAGACTGTTGCAAAAAGGTATTTGATAGCATCTTTCAATTGCCTTTGAAAATTTTTCATTTTAGGGCCAATACATGCGTTAAATACCCATATCTTCATTAACTTATTTCTTCCAATGGTTATCACTTGCCCTTTTTTAAAAGGGACTGAACTAACTTGCAGACACCAAAAATGTCTCTTTATACTTTAAATGTGGAGGGTAAGCTTATACATTTGTATGGCATCTGAAATATATACAGCATTTGACTCAAACTGTCATTTCTATGACAAGTAAGTAGCAGGCCTTTAAAGTAATAGCCCCATTCTATTTTCTGTGAAAGCACCTTATATAGGAGTTATTAATATGCAAGATACTAAGTGTGAAACTTCAGCTATCAGAGATGGAATTATTTCTAAGAATCTGGAAGGATAACTCAGTACTATTACATGTTTAATTTGAAAAAAGACCTATTCTAAGTGTTTTTGGATGGCCTGACAATGTTTTCTTGTAATGTGACATCAAAATATAACAAGACAAGAAATGCCACCCTCGTTGTACATGTCCATAGCTGAGAAAGAATTTTTTTGGGGGTGAATGAGCACTCTTAAAAGCTGTATTGAAATGGATAAGGAATAATAAACAAGAAATTAAACCAAACAAAGGGGAAAAGAAAGCAATACATCTAAACTTGTCTTAAATATTTGACAAGGTAAGAACAACAAAATGCCATTGAAAATTGTTGTAGGCATAGAACAGTGCCTAAGATGAGCTTAAAAGGCTGACTCTTTTTAGATAAATTTTTATTTGTTCTTATTTTTTTAAAAACAAAAGGTAGTAGGATCAAGTGTCTAAACTGATTAAACAGCTTCAGGATCATAAGATGTGTTAAATAACCACTTGCCTTTAGCACCACCTGGCAGGTGATGCAACATCTGGCTTCATCCCTGCAGAGAAGATAATTAGGCCCATAACAGACCCCCAGATCAAGAGGAAACAAACCAACACAAATTAAAACAGAAAATCGTGTATGTATAATAATTATGAAGAGAGCCAAACCAGAGTGGCAATCTAAGAAAAAAATTTAATGAGAAGGAATGCAGATGAACGGGGTTCTGAGGGTGAAGGTTGCACCACCAAGCAAGGCAAAACCAAAATGCGTTTGTGTGATTCTTTCTTTTGTGCATGTGTGAGTCATTTGTGGATCTTAGCCTGGAAAGGAGACTTTTCCGTGAAATAAGGGGAATCTTGCAACGTGGGGCTTGATTCTGTGCCCATTTACTTCCAGGTGTGATCCTCAGACATACTTCTGGTCACAAATCTGATGTTGGGTCTTAGTGGGCTCATCCACAGTGCTAAATGAAAGAGGCTGAAGACTGAAAGAGGCACAGCACCCTTGACTGTCTATCTTGACACTACTCAACTCCTATCTTGTTCTGGGGCTCTGTTTTGTATCGCTTTAGTAGGTGTCTTTAAGACATGGGCTTACTTCAGGGGGTGTTCCCAAAAAGGCAGCATGGACAGGACTGCAGTAGGTTTGGCTCCTTTTACCCTACACTGTCCTCTAACACTGTCTCCAAGGGGTTTGTACCTTCATACCTTAGCTGCCATCAAACCAAGGCATGCCACACAATATTCTGACTTCATGCTGTCCCAGTACTGCTGTGGTGGCTTCCAACACAGCCCTCGCAATGCTACAGATGCTTTGAACTGAAATGACATATATTACACAACAATATCTGAGAGCCACAGGGAAGCTACATGGGCCCAGAAGAGTAAGGTCAGCAACAAAGGCTACATAGTGTAGATTCATCCTGCCCACTCCAGAGAGAGTTAGTTACCCCTAAGCTACACAGATGAGAATCGATCTTTGACGGCCTTGGGGCAAGGACATCTCTCTGGCACTCTTCTATCTTGTCATACAGATGTGTCCAGTGTGGCCTGAGCACTTTTTTTGAGAATACAACATTTCTGTCCTTAAAAAACATCCGTTAATCCAGTCAGCTAAAACCTGCTGCTTGTGATATTGAAGTGGCTAATTTACTGCACAGAGTCACCTCACATTGCTATATATTCATTGATAAAAATTTTGTTGTAAATAAACCACAATAGGTACAAAATTACAATGGCTAGGCTACTTGGAGGCATCCCCTTGAATGGTAACCAAATTTTATCCAGGTAAATCCATACTGGCAACAGACATTGCTATTGTTTCAGACATTTACAAACAAGTTTCTCTGTAATGAAGTTAATCAGTAAACTGTATAACCTCTGGCCTGTCACTCCTTTGCTAGTCTTAAAGAAAGTTCTCACAGTAAAGAAGTCAACAGGATATGGACAAAGCAGAATTAAAAAGTTTTACTTATACATAGCCCTTAGGGGAAAAAAACAAAAAGAGAGGGAAAGGAGGACTGAGTACCTTAAGGAGAGTATTTTTCTTCAAGAAATGGTCAGACCGAAGACAGCCTAAGGTAGGATATTGTCATGTTCTTGCTCGGACATGTTTGTCATCTGATCTTGTATTCTTCCCTGAAACTGTAGGATGCTAGAAGGTTGTTTAAACCAAATGATCTTTAAAGATCTACAAATCATTTGTTTAGAGTTAAATCAGGATTTCATTAATGGCTATGTTATGATTTCCAAATTACTTAATCCTGAATCTTGTTCTTCTATCTTTAAGTTCCTTCATGAATATCCCACAGAGAGCCAGAGGTTCATATTTTAAACCTGCTTAGAATTCTTTTCCTTTTAATTAGCTTCATACCAATGGAACAATAACTTTTACATTGAAATGTGATCTCATTGTAATTTCTGTAATATTCTGAAAAAAAACATGTTATTCTTCAATCTGCATGTAACCTCAGTATAATTCGGCAAATTGAAAACACTTTCTTTAGTTCCTACAAAGAAAATTCCCTTTCACTTCTACAAGCAGTTAAGCCTACATCAAATATTTTTTCAACTCTTACGTAAAATATTCCGTGTAAAATTTAAAGGAACAAAAGCAAAACTCTCCAAAGGGTTTCAGTTGCAAGTGGTATCGTGGAAAAATATTTGTAAAATGATGACCATATCTATGTGGAGGTTTCACTTTGACATGAGTAAGATTTCCAGATTTCTGTAAAATGTTTTTCATTGAAAAACATTTATTTGCGAAACATAATCTAAAAGATCTACAGCTAGAAGTAACATCACATTTGTGTGCGCTTAAGTAGTCTTTCTTTAAAGATGTAAAAGGTATGCTTCCAAAAGGAAAAACAGATGTATGTATCAAAATAGTTAAGGCCACACAAATATAAAATATTGCTGTATTCCAATGAGTTCATTTCTGATTTCACTTTCACTGCTTTATACTACTGCAGCTCCAGCAATTTCAGTGGGCTGGCTCATGCCTTACAGTGGCAGGAGACAAGCCCATCTCAGACTTCTACAAATATCTGGATAAAAGCATATGTACATTCCGGTTGGCAAGATAAGATTAGTTTTATTTTGCGATAAGAAACTATTTGTTCTAGACTCACATGTAGTTTGCAAAGCATAATTCTAAAAAATCAGTGTGGTTTTCAAATATCATGCAGGACAGAGCAGTGCACCATATGCCTCTGAAAGCAGAACCCCTTCAGCTTTTGTTGGAAGCCTCGTGCATGCAGAGGGCTGGGGAACACAGCTCAGACCACGCTTTTTGGATCAGGTCATAGAAATACTTTGTCCCGGTAATTTCAAGGCATCTAGTTTCTATTTCAACCTCACCATTTGTTTCAATTTTTTAAGATAATATTTCAGAGTAAAAGGACATGTCAACTAAAAAAAATGAAACAGTTTCATTTTGAAATCATCTTTATGGAACACCTCCTCAGTTTTAAACAATTATTTTTCGGAATGATTTTAGATCACTAATGCTTTGGAGCAGACCATTTCTTGCAATGTTTAATTCTAGACTCATTGACAATTTTGTGGAAAAAAAAAAATTGACAACTGTTTTTGATCTGGTCTGGGTAGAGAATAGTGTCTCACTGACTCAGCCCAAGTTGGCTGATTTCTAAGGATGAAATACAGTTACCCACCAAACCCTTCAAACAGGTCTACTTAAAAAAAAAAAGGAAAAAAAAACCCTTTAAGCTAAAGTGGGAAAACCTACATAGTTGCAACCTAATTATCTTTAAAAATCAATCTGGTCTCCGTAACTGTAGTATCTGAGCAGTTCCCAGAGTTTTAGCTGTAAAACTGTTTTACATAAAACAAGACCATGTTCTCTCAGTCTCTCTTGACCCTGCCTGTTCCCCCTTTTCCCTTCCATTGCTCTGAGCATGGACTCAATTCAGCTGAATTGTATAACATGTGCCTGACACAAAAGGAAAAAGAAGGAGATACAGGCTGGTTGTTTTTTTTCCCCCATATTTAACTTTATACATTAAGACTCAGATGTTTTTGTTTCCTCCAGAAGCAGAGTAGAATTAATGATTGTGAAGATTTTTCTAAACATATCCGTAGCCCAAATGGATCTACAGTGGTTTAAATAAACACCCAATATTGTCTCAGCACATGCCGCAGTTCTTTAGCAGTCCTGAGTTTTTTAACAAGCCCTGAGATTATTTTTTTGCTGTGAAAGGAGTGTTGCCTTCTCTTCTTGCTCTTTCAGAGGCCCAAGCAGATCAGGAGGCTGGTATAGAGCTTTTGTGGAATTTCCTGTGGATGGCATAAAGTTAAAAATCAACAGTTTGTTCCTTTCATTTTGGGATCGTCCCACTTTCCTTCAGCAAACTCAACTAACTAAGTAATTACTAACTAGCAAATGACAACTTAAGTCTTCATGGTGAAGAGATTCCTTTCCAAAGAGAGACTGAATGATTTGTATAATGATTGTGTATCTCACAATTAACACCAGTTTTTGTACCTGAAGTACTTTGACCATTCTTAATGAGCAGCAGTTTCAACAAATGGCAAATATAATTAAAGAAAGACCACCTACTCATTAAACCTATACCAAACAATAAAGGTCAGCATCAAACCATTGCTGTCCTCACCCTTTCCATGTTTTGTCACCGCTGCAACTGGCAGGTATCAGTGACAGCTTGCATTTGATGCATGAAGATGTAACTTCACCTCCAGGCTCTTCCATAGAGTCCCCAGATGCCTGTATTTTTGTCTCAGGTCTCTGTATGTCTATGGTGTCTATTTAAAGGGCATAAACTTGGGTTTGGGGAGTGCCTTCGGCTATTCTGCTTCTGCTAGTGTAGTACTCAGGGCCCTGGCCTCTTCTGGAGCAACTAAATGCAACCATACTTAAACTAATTGTTAATAATAAATGGCACCATTATTCTCATTTGGTTTTGTGTCACATTTTTCCAGACGTACATCTTGCTGCTTATTCTTGAACTGGGACCTCAACATTTCCTATTGGCAAAGATGTGCTGTGGACAATACAGCAATCACATAAATCCAAAACACTTGTATGTCTTCTGCAGCACGGTAAAGTAGGAAGGGCAGAAGGCTGCAGAGCAAGAGCATGAGACCTTGAAAGTGAAAAAATAGGTGAAATGAAAAGGTTAGTTTCTGGCATTAGCTGAAGTGAGACAAAGGAGAGGGAAGAATCCCCTACTACAGATTTTTATTGTTTGTTGTCATTACAGATGTTCCCTCTTCTTAATTGTTAGCATTTCTTCATTGTTTTTGATTCCTCAGAAGTGAAGGAGACTTGCCAGGGAACCAATTTTATGTCAGCGAAAATGTTTTTGGAGTGCTTCTGAAGCACTGTTAATTAATGGTCACCAATGAAGATTAATCTATGATTTCCTTGTAAATACTGCTGTTGACTCCAATAAAAGTGGGACTCAGCATGTTCCTGTAAATATGCACTATTTTTCTCAGATTCTCTTCTTGGAACTAATGAAGGAATTGTGTCATCATTTTAATGAAACAGCAAGATGTGGCTTTCTCCAACAGAAAATATGAAGTAGTTTGCAAATAACTTTTAAATTACTCTTTTCAGCTGTTTGACGTGGGCTTGATTTTAATTACACCATCCAGGGACTGCTGGATGTTATTGTACTTGTAGTACAGAAAAAAATGAGACTTAAGTTCTTTGCATTTTTAAACCTGCTATTTAATGGGCAAAGTTAAGGTAGCCTCTAGATACTGTGTCAATCCCAACAGGAAAGGTTGCCATTCTTTGTACCATTGCCAGATTTGTTGTTGGCTCAGATGTGCTTCATATGAGAACCACACAACTGCACTGAGTGTCACAGGTTTGTAGGGGCTGGGGACCAGGCTGCAGAGGCTGGCTGGGTGGCTGCTGGCCACTGGCCGGTGAGAAGGCTGAATTTCATCACTTATATTAGGAATATCTTCCCTGGTCCTTCATGGTAACCTCACTTTCCCCTTTCAGGCTCTTCTAAAACGTTTATTTCATGTTCTTAGTCTTCTAATTAAGCCTCACTCTTGTCTTTCCCCAGTGCATTTTTTCCCTATCATGACATATTCATTCAGCATTAAACAGAAATTAACACGGTTTGAGCCTTGATCTAACTTTCAGCAATGCCATAGGTTTTTTGGCTTTTGTTTGGATTTCTTTTATTTTGCTGTGAGAACTAATTTGGGTTGCTAGCTTCTCTGTAGTGTGGATTGCTCTTTCTTGTAAACTGAACATTTATACGATTAGCTGCATGGTATCCTTAAAGATTCTTTTATGTAAGTGCCAGTGCTGGACATTTCCACCAATAATAAAGGAGTGTCTGAGAATGGCTAAGTTACTTTTAAAATATCTTGCAACGTATTTGCGTAGGACCAGGACCACAGCAAATCTGAGCTCAGATAATGCAATCTTTATGATTATGCCTTGTTTTTGAGATGGATGTCTGGAAGTGGAAACTTCTCTGATAACTGCAGTTTCATAGTAGTAATAGAAATTGGTTTTGCATTATTATTTTCCAGGTGTCCTTTCAGAGCCAATGAATTCTCCAGTGCAAGAGGCAGATGTGTCACCTTACACACAGTACAACAGTGTGCCATTTCCCCAAGTTCAGCCTCAGATTTCATCACCGCCTTATTACTCCAACCTAGGCTTCTACCCTCCGCAGCATGAGGAATGGTATTCCCCAGGGATGTATGAGCTCAGGAGAATACCCTCAGAGACCTTCTTCACAAGGGAGACAGAGATAATGGATATCCCTGCAGCCAAAAAGCCTAGACTGGGTCACTCCACGGGAAGAGTGAAAGGAGAAGAGCTCTGTGTGGTCTGCGGCGACAAAGCCTCTGGGTACCACTACAATGCTCTTACTTGTGAAGGATGCAAAGGTAGGATGAAATCAATTACAGAATACAATTCAGCTAATAAGCACAGCAGTTCCTGAATTTTATTTCTTTTTTTCGTGTTAATTTTATCTGTCATTAATCATTTCAGAGATTTAAGTTTGGATCTGGTGTACCCTATTCTGTATTTTCTCCAAGACAGATTGGCAGTGTCTTCCACCATTGTCCTCTGAATACAGAGCACAGTTGGCCAACCTACAGCTCTTAAGCCATCCTTAGTTCTTGGTAAACTTAAGAACAGCTTCCATGTGGGGGCCTGGAAGCCTGGCTCTGCTGTCTTGGCAGCTGTTGGTGCCGATCTCTGCCTGTGGAAGGAACCAAACCCATGGAGGCCCCTGGGAGTTCAATGCTAGGCTGCCCTAGAAACCGGCTGCGAACCCAGCCCAAATGCCTCCTGTAGTGCACATTGAAAGGAAGTGAAAGCTGTCAGCTCCCACCTGCAGACTGTTCCCAGAGAATTTCTTTCCCTTAGCTCCCAAATGGGGGGTGTCTTCACATTTGTGAAATGAAAGGATTTCCAATTCTAGACTTGCTTCTAGGGATAGCCCCTGTTCCTAGGGAGGGAGCTTCTTCAGGAAACAGGTGGTACCTGTAGGATAAATATCTTGCTTCTTAGGAGAACAGTATTCACAAGTTGGTGTCAGCATAAATGGGATACAGAAAATTATTGCCATTATTAGAAACATGATTGTCAGATATTTTAGCAGAGAGGTATAAAAAGGTTATGCTGATGGGATAACTATTACACCTAAGGACGGTTAGTCTGTCACAGGGCTGAGGTACATTATAGAAAGAAAAATAATGCCTAGTTTTTCATTCTATTCTGTGAATAAATATTTCATTATCATTTCTGTTCTACAGATAAAGGGTAAAGCATGGACATTACTGAAGCACTAAAATATCTTAATGTGGAGCTCACTTTCACTGAGAGTGGACTTTGCACTAATTTGGGGGTTTTGCTTTATCTATTACAAATTCATTTCTGAGGGCACAACAGACCACACTGGTCAACCACTCTAAACATAAATACAGTCAAGGGTCATATAGTTTATCTCAATAATTCCAATAAATAAGAGATTTGTTTATTTCTGCTGTCCGTGTGAATAGTCTCAAAGTAAAAAAAAATATGAATTAACTTGTATGAATGCTGTCATTATAAACCAGATGAAACTCAATTTTAATGTGAAGATTCCAAGTAATGATATATTTACTCTGTTAATAAGCTATTCCTACTGTTTATTAACTTCATTATTAAATGTCTTAGTAATTTTTCCAAGACTTACAATTACAAACTATGAAAATTGTGAAGAATGTTTCTAGGAGAGAGGTTAAAACCACCAGGTAAATACTCAGACTAAAACCCATGGTGAAAGGAAGTATGTGTTCATCTCTTTACTGATTCAGTTTGAATCACTCTATGTAACTATAATTTTACTGCTTTATTGGGATAATTTATTTTATGTTTTTGCTCTGTTTCATGACTGCAACGTCAATTACAAAGAATAGTACCCTTGATCAAACATAGTGATAGTTGATTTTAAGATAATGCATTCTGTTTCTACAATAAACTTTAGAGGTGATTAAAGTACCAGCTGATTCAGTAAAAAGATGTGCTGAGGATAGTAATTCTGTTTGACAAGGTGAACAGCATACTATGTTTTCTAGACCTCTGATCATTCTTGTGTATCTGTGGAATTTTTCACATGGGTATACATTACCCTCAAAGCATGGTGACCAAAACTGGGCTCCGTACTTCAGTTGTGCTCTTATCAGTGCAGTAGAACTACTTCATGTGTCTCACATCCAAGTATGAGATTACCCCTTCTTTTTGGCGACAAGGCTGTTAATTCAGGCTCAATGTGTGTCCAAAACAATATGCAGATCCCTTTCTGCAGGACTAGTGCTCACCTTGCAGCACCCCTGCTCCATTGATGCCGTGGACATTCTTATTCAAAGGGGGAGGCTTTGTACATATTTTTATGAGATTCAATCCTCTGTGATGAATATGTTAATTTTTTTTTTTCATTTCTTTCTTGGGTAATGCATTCAGCAACACTCTCCATTCTTTTTGGTTTTCTTTCTTGAGCAGAAGGAACAAATATTAAGATCTTATTTATCATTCCCCATGAGAATATTAGTCTAAAGATATAGGCAGGAGTATACACTTCTATTTTTTTTTTTAATACATTACCATCCATTAACAAATAAGTATGAACTATTTCATTAATATTTTACATATTATGCAAAAGCAGATTAAACAGAACATTTGCTCTCATACAACATTTGCCTGTGGTACTATAAAAAAAAAGGCTTCCTTGAGGTTTGTCTCACCTCTAATATAATACTTTAGAAAATGCTGCCTAGATTAACAATAATAGCATCACAGTTGTGGTCCATAAAGGATGAGGCAGTTCACAGGCATTGCTACAGTATAGTGACCAATATACAATGCCTTAAATCCTGCTGCTGTAGAGGTCATTTCTGAGACAACCTTTGCAGAAAGACATCAAAGATTTTAGCCTTAGTCTGTATAGTGATACTGGGTTTTAAGGGCCATTTTCAGGTGTTGCAGAACAAGTGGGACATAGTATTGGGCTTGTTCAGTAAAGCCACAGAATAAGTTCAGCTGAGAGAAAAGCTAGTTGTGAATTCCCCCTGCACAGGCTGGCGGTATGAGTTTTTGCAGTGTTCAAACGACTCCTGATAATGCTTGATGTCTAGTCAAGCCAGACTGAGAATACTTCCTGCAAAGAAGGGTCCCGCTTCAATCTTTGCCTCGCAGTAACACTCACCACGTGGGCACGGGGGGAAGGAACGCTGTAGCATGTCTTGAAAGAGCAGAGCAGGTGCTTTGCTAGCAATTGTGAACTTCAAAAACTTTTAAATTGAAAACCCAGAGCAGTTGGCCATCAGGATGGCAAACGGAGATACTTACAAAGCTTTCATCTACACTTTTAACAGCTGTTCTCTTTCAACGGTCATAATTTCCATAAGAAAAATCAGCATCAGTAGCATTGGATCAGCTCTAGCCATAATTAATCATATTCATGACTAGCTAAGAGAACAAAGCAAATTCAACATTTCCAGCCAACATGAGCTTTTTGTAATTTGGCAAGATCAGATAAAAGTTAGACTGTGCCAGAAAAACCTTCAGCTTTTGGGGCTGCCCCATCATTAGTTTAAGAGATGCCATTTCTGATTTACCTCTGAATTTTTGTAAAACTCCTCCTCTTATAGAAGGTCACACATAAAATATTTCAGGCATTTTAAGTTCATTTTGAATTATTAGTGAATAATATATATTGAAATTCCATTCATACCAAAAAGCTAATTTCAAAATTAACTATGAAGAATTCTGTTCGAGAAGACAATGATTCAAGAGTCACTTCATGATAAAACCGAAGCGAGAGTAAGGTTAAAACTACTTTTTGCCAAAAGATATTTCACTTTTTATTTCACATAATTCACTTTTTCAAAAACTTTGTTTTCAAGAGAAAATATTTGATTGCTTGAATCCTGTCGGCTCCTATCTTTTTGCATCCCTAGTTTTGCATTTGTCTTTTACATTCTTACATAATTCTAAAAAATTCATTTACTAAAGCTCTTTTTCTTTGCTCTTCCATGAAAAAGCAAACACACACCTTGTGGACAGAGTGAGTGATAAAGTCATCAATCAGACTTAGAATGTCATAAATATCTGTGCAGAACTTTTCAACATTTACTACTAATTAATGTGTCATGAATTACAAGATTTAAATTTAACAAATAAAATTTATAAATGACGTAAAGCAGATGCAGTTGCCTTTAACTGACACTGAGAACCTACAGCTTAAATCCAGGCCTTTTTCTCCTTTCCCTGACCAGTAAATGGTAATGCATTACACGCCACGTGAATGATGAATAAAAATAATGCCTGGGGCTGCTGAGTTCTACGCAATCTGCATTTCAAAAGAGACTGATGCCAGTCAAGTGTATTTATCTGAAAAGAAGCCAGTAAAACAGACAGCATGGAAGAGATTTCAAGCAGGAAATACAGCAGATTCAGAGAAATGCCAGATTTTTTGTAACCAGATAGTGGAATTGTTTTACTGGTAGCTACACACTGGTGCTTGGAAGAGATTATGTAATTATAAAAACATGTGCCAAAGTTGGGAAATTGTCACGTGACAATGGCAAAATCATCACATCATCTGTTTTCTTGCCTAGACTCAGCGGGATGGTATCTTAGCTGAATGCATTCTGAAAACACACAGACAAATCCTGCAATGGACAACAATTCAGATTCACATCTGAATTTTCCCTACGATTTGAGTATGGGAGACTACATCTTATCTGGTGCCTCTCTTAGTGGATCAGAGTGCCAGGTTGGAAAACAATGGTGTTTTTATTGTGCCAGCCAGTGGCAATGAGAAAGCAAAAGGTTTGTGAATAGCTCTGGTTGATGTAAATTTAGGCAGAGCTCTAGTTTGAAGTACAGTATAAATCAGTGATGTGCCAGCAGAAGCTCCCAGGAGTCTCTTTCAGAAACTTGCCCTCAGATGGGGAGGAGAACTGAGCCCAGAGATAGTTAATTCCCTCTGTAGTTGATGCTAAATAGTCTCTGCCATACGAAGGACAATGTAAAGAAATTGTGATGGCACAGTGAGTCACACTAAAAATTCAGGAAACATTCAAGTCATCACTGGCAGCAAAGACACTGTTGTTTTGTGATGACTCTCTTATTCAATTACATTTCATATCTTGAGCACTCCACATTTTGCCCATGGTGCCACTCTCAGACGTGTGATAGGCCGCAGCCAAATAGGAGATTCAGACAGACTGAGGAAAGGTCCTCTCGATTTCTTGGATCAGTTGCCATTTGCAGTTACCACTGTGCAATTTTGGAGGCAAATCCAGCAATGACACCAGTAGAACTGCCTGTGCAGGTGAAATTAGGTGACTGCTTAACTCATCAGGTGAACAGTATTTAGTGAATGAGGCTGGAGTATCCTACAAACAGGGGAGGAGGCCACATGTACAACAGGCAGATACTATGCAGCTTCCTTATTAAACTCAGGAGTGGGCAAGCAGACCAGTACGCAGAGCTTCTGCAGCTCCCAGGAGCTGAGGGAACTGTGATGAGTTACTCAACTCTCTTTCTGTGAATCCTATACCTCAAGAGACCTAACGGACTCATTTTTTTTTCACTGGCTATCATGCCAGTGGTATGGTATCAGCCTACATCTCTAGTGCTGGTGCTTAACCTGCTCCTGGTAGGTTTCAGATAGGGGTGTGAATTTTCCCAACATTCACAGTTCCAGGACTTTACTTTGGGCTAATGTCTAATGTTTGGGCATGTGATTTATCATGTTGATTTATTAAATAATATTACTTTGATACTATTCTCAGTACCAATATCAAGAATATAGTCATCCAGGCACTGAAAGAAACTCGCAGTGCAGCAGAACACGTCATTCAGAAAACCCAGTGGAGACGGAGGTACTCTTCAACTTGACTGCTTTGCTTCTTTTTTATCTATGTCACTGCTGTATTGTGCAGGGTTCTTCAGAAGAAGCATCACAAAAAATGCAGTATACAAGTGTAAAAATGGAGGCAACTGCGAGATGGACATGTACATGAGGAGAAAATGCCAGGAGTGTCGCCTAAGGAAATGCAAGCAAATGGGCATGTTGGCTGAATGTATGTATACAGGTATTTGCATCATATAGTCAGAATGTGCAGAGAACACATCAAATACTGTATTTGTTTAATTGGGCTGGTTTTAATAATAAAGCTTTAAAATATGTCATCTGGCAGGTGGAAGGTGCGTTAAAGATGATGCCGTGCCTGTGCATCAAATCCTGTTGAAAAAGGCAAATGCACTTACAAGCAACAGGATTTAGTTGGTGGTCAGGAACATAAGGGTACAAGAGCTGAGCAAATGGTGAAGTAAGGGCTGTCCTGCACTAGATGACAGCCATTACTCTGCTTGAGTGGCAAGGAAAAGCAGTTGGGGGAAGCAAATCTATGGGAGACTCTCCAGGAGGGAGGAGTTTGCAGTGTTGTGGAAGCCAGAGCAGGAAAGTCCTGGTGCTCCCCTTTGCTACTCTTTCTGGGACCCTCTCTGTCAAGTTCTTGCTAGCCAAGTCCAAATTTTGGCATTCAAACAATGCCATTTTCAATAAAAGAGGAGGACTGCTGCTAGCAGGAAGTTTCTGTGGACTTGCCAAGTGTATGTTGTCAGACCTCACCCAGCAATCAGGCAAAGCCTGCTACGGGCTAGCCCTTTTTTATAGTCTCATTAGCTTTTCTCGTGGCACTATAGTTTTTCCTGCCTTGCGTATAGGCACATAGGTAGAACCATCTCCAGAAATGAAGCTGATGATAGACTTTAATAATGTTTCATATTAAAGTGAATATGCTATTCAGACTGGCAGCTTATAAGCTTCATTGAGCTTTATATTCGATAACTTAGAACAACAGGGATATTGGAGTGCAACCTTAAACAGATTTAAAACTGCATTTTGAGTAAAATGTTGGCCATTATTTTTGCAAGCTTGCTCCTGAAAACTGTCTGTAAACATCTGCTCTTCTGCCTTCCATGAACAGGGCTAGAATTTATTCTCCTTGATGGCTCCAATCATTTTAGCATACACGTATGTGTGAAACCAATTTAGCTTCATACAGGAAATTAATCTACTTGGAATTTTTAATATACTTCTATCCCTCAATCTGATCAGAAGATGCTATATTAACTGTTGGTTTTGTGAGAAACAATAAGCTCCATCAATATTTGGAATGCATTGCCAGCATAATGTAATTAATCTTTCATTCTGCAAATTGAACAGGCTACAAAGATCCTGAGATATGACATATTCTCGTGCAATACATAAATATATGAGCAGACACCACCACTTGATGACAGCACTCAATGTATCCCTAAGTGCCAGGGGAAAATAACTCCCCTGTGGTGCTGATCCCAGATCCATTGTGCCAAAATTTCGAGGGTTCAAAGTAGCCTGAGTGACTTAGTGTGACAAAAAAACAACCCATCACCGAAAAAATAGGTCAGCGTAAATAATACTGACTGGGCCCACATGAAACTTTTAAGCCGGCCTATCATTTTCACAAACTGGCATATGTGAAATGAAAGCCAGCGAGTGCCACTGCCATCTGACTCTCTCTCTGCAATGGAAACACTGGGTATCTTGTGTTGCTCATGACTTAACCATAACCATGCTCTAATGCACTGCAATGAGAATGTTTGGCAAGGTACTATTTAATGGCTTTTAAGTAGGAGTGTGCTGTATAATTGCTTTTAGTTCAAGGCAATCCAGGACAGTAAAACACAAAGCTTCTAGTAGTATAGAGCATTTATTTGAAAAAAAAAAAAAAAAGACTAGGAAATAAAAGGTTACCTTGAACTTTGTTTCACTTACTCATTTTGTAGGACTGTAATTGCAAGCTCTGTGGATTCTTTTTTCCCTCTGAACAAGGAGGTAAAGTCTTATAAACATTTATGGCATGGCTACTCAACAATCCCCATCCTGCCCTTTATACACAAACTACAGACAGATCAAAATTACTAAATATCAACCTCAGTCATTTGCTGTGGTTTTGATATAAACTGCAAGTTTCTTGGGTGAAATGTCTGCCCAGGGAAGACCCAGGTTCTGCCACTCTTCCTGGAAGGTAATACCCATTTAATACCCATTGAAACCTAGCTATCTCTGAGGTAAAAAGTAGAGTCCTGTCCCTCACATGAGTTTTCCAGCTAACTTAAATAGAGCCAGAATAAGATGTCAAGGTACTACTCAGTAACAGGAAGCATGAGAAAAATCTGTCTTACTGCTTAAGGCAAATGTAAACCAAATTTCTCCTAGGAAGGTAGTAGACCAGATCCTAAGCTGGTGGAAAACAGTACAAGCCCACTAACACTGCCAAAGGATGCACTGAATAATTTTGAAAAAGAAATCTATTATGCTGTGTGGCAGCACAAATTACATGGCTTGATACCAATTATTATCTCCATCATTCCCATTCCCCTCTTTCAAGGTATTATTTGCAGGTCTTATTTTAATCATGTAAATTTCCTCTTCTCTCAGCAGTTCAGGTAGGTTATTTTATATAGTGCTTAAACAGGAAATTAAAAACATTCACAATGAAATTCACTGTTTTCATGGTATCTTCCTCCACTATCATATGCTCACTGAATGAGCCTCTTTTCCTGCTCTGCATTTTCAAAGTGAAGAATGGGAAGGATACTTGAAAGCTCAAAAAAAAAAAAAAAAAAAAGAAAGAAAGAAAGAAAGAAGTCCTGTGCTGATAGGTTTATTTTTAGATGAATACTTAGCTGTTTACTTTTTCATTTGTGCTTTCTGGCTGTCTTCCACAGGTTGCGTAGGGTACCTATTGTCCCTTTCTTTTGTTAGCACAAGCAAATTGCTAGTTTTTATGACATCCACACAAGGATGCTCCCTGGTTCAAGGTACTGAAATGTAGTCTAGAACAAAAAAACCCCCACAAATGCAAAAATCCTTTCATTAGGGCAAGTGAAACTCTATAGTAAAACCAGGGTTTTATTCAGTCCTCTAATACAATGAAATGCAAAATAGCAAGACCAACCGAGTAACATTTTAAATAAATACATTTTTCAGCTATATTTGCCAGCCTGAGTTACTTCTGAGCCTACATTCTCAGCTATTGGTCTATCTATATAGTGACACTGTAATGGCTAAAGCCCTGGAGCCCTCCCTTCTTAGAGGGCTTTCTGTGAAAAGATTCTGCACTACAGCCATAATATTGCTTAAAGATTATTGAAAACATTCACTGCTCTTTGTGTAAGAAGAGCTGCACCTCGATTACTGTTTTGGATCGGATGAGGAGCACACTTTTGATGACAGTCTTCCAGCTGACCCCATTTGGTGCACTTTGGTTCGGGTGTTGGAGCACACGAACAGGTTTTCTTTTGGATGAAACTAAACCAAAGACACACTCTGGCACACTCCCATCACTAATGGGTTTTCTGTCTGTAAGACCAGATCAGAGCTGGTCCAAAGCAAGACCCCTGACATGCACACTGTGTGGATGCTGGGTCACCAGAACCGTTTTGCTCTGCAGATGGGCTCCTGCTGGGCTAGACTACTCATTAGAGTGTACTTAGTATGTCTCATTAGACTCACATTCAAAGATAATAACATGTTCAGGAAATATGATCTGCACAGGTAAGTGGGTTTATTAGCATAAAGGGCATTCATGGGCATGCTTATGTACCTATTCAGTGCCTGAGGCATATATAAATCCAATTGTTATCTGTTCTATTATGTGTTCTAGGTCTGTTAACAGAAATACAATGCAAGTCAAAAAGGCTACGGAAAAATGTGAAACAGCCCCCAGATCAGACAGTCAATGAAGATAACGAAGGCCATGACATGAAACAAGTGACATCTACAACTAAAATATATAGGGTAAGAAAATTCTTGTAATAGTTCGTACAGTAGTGGTGATGTTTGAGCTAAATGTGGCTAGTGCAGTGAATATTGAGTACTTGCAAACTCTCTGGAGCTGTCTGTATTAATTAAAACTCCATCTCCTGCAAGTCAAGGAAATACCTTGAGTATAGAAGTAGTTCTGATATTTTTAGTCAAAACTCAGTAAAGCATCCATTAAATCCATAAAGTATTTTTTCTGTGATACATATGTCAGGTATATATCACATACGGTGAGATGTGATATTAAAGTTTGAGCACACCTAGTTATTTGCTAAACATTTTCTTATTTCTAATAATAAACCACACAAACTCACACAGTCTAGAAGCATTATACACCTCTCTTCTGTACACTTCTATAGAAATCTCAGTGACAAGCAAACCTCTTGTCTGTTTGGTCTCCAAGTGTGAGAAATAGATTATAGCTTTTGCTTAAAGCAAGAGATGCTAGATCATTTCTATGACCACATTTCATAATGGGCGCTTTTTTTTTGCCAGTATAGGAGAAAGTAGAATTTACCCCAGAACAGCAGAACCTTCTTGATTACATCATGGATTCATACAGTAAACAACAAATACCACAGGAGGTGTCAAAAAAACTAGTAAGTACATTGATTAATCCATTTTTGAGATGTCGATGATGAAGCTGAGGATTACACAGCAGAAAATATTTGTAATCACCATAAGTAGGTGTAGTAAGTAGTAGAGCAAACTATGGGTAAAAGCTTACAGTTAAAACATGCTGCAGGGGGGGCAGAATCTCTCCCATTCAGTCAAAAGTTAGACCACATCTTTGTTTATCAAACTTAAATGCTAAGAAAAAGCTTTCAACTCTGGAAATACACTTTTATGCTCAAATCTCAACTTTGCTGATTGGAGCTTTGTTTTTTGCATTGTCAGTATAGGCAGTGATTTGAGTCTGACTTGCAGCCAAGCTTCCTTTCTATTAAGATACCAGCCTGGAAGCTTGAAAATATTTCATTTTTTTGAACCCAAATTCCCAACATTTTCCAGGTTTGGATTTTTGTTTCATCCCCTCTTCTTTTCTTTTCCTCTCTACCTTCTAGAAATTCCATTTTCCCTTTAAAAGCTTCCAGTTTTCATGGTAGGATGGAAAAAGGTTGGGAAACAGGGAAAAGAGGAGAAAAGGGTTTAAAAGAGATATATTTTTTTTACAAAACTGTCATGTTCAATCTTAAAAAAACCCCAAAACTGTAGAAAATTATTTCCTAAGTCATCAACTTTGAAAACTAAAAGAAGACACTTGCAGGGGGAGGGTTGAATAACCCATAACTAATTTGTGGAACTTATTTCCATGGGAGGTCGAGGAGGTCAAAACCAAAGATATTTAAAAAAAAGAAATAGACATATTCATGGATAACAAGGCTTTTGGTTAAATATAGATAAATATAAAAATATACCAAGGCTTTTGGTACACATAGAACTTCTAGCTCAGGAAGTGCCTAAATCATTGATTGCTAGAGATGACACTGAAAGTGACACAGATAGTCCAGAGGAAAGGACACTGTCTACTTCTTTTACTTCTTACATTGCCTTCTAAAATACCTGTTTTTGACAATCATTGGAGACAAATTACAGAGTTAGATGGACCTCTTGCCTGATCCACTCTAATAATTCTTGTATTTTATGCTCTTAAATGTGAAGTGACAATGAATATTAACCGATTTTGTTTGGTTTGATTTTTAACAGTTACACGAGGAATTCAGTGCAGAAGGAAATTTTCTGATTTTAACAGAAATGGCTACCAGTCATGTGCAGGTTCTTGTGGAATTCACTAAAAGACTACCAGGTATATCCAGTGTGTTGGGGAAAATTTGTTATTGCAAAGCTTACATGCCTTTCAGTTGCCATTTGGTGATTGTTGTGTATATTTTGAAGACTATATAAAAATGCTTCCTCCTCTGACATATATGCATTCTTCAGACACTGTCTAAAGAAAAGGAGCTTTGTGCTCTGACGAATAATACATTGAATAATTCAAACTCTGCCACTCTGAGATGTGGCACTCTTTACCTATTGACAAACAAAACACTCAGAGAAGGGGTTGTGTCTCTAGAGAGACTTTATTTTCATATATCACTGCAATGCCAAATAGTCTGCCTCTAAACTACCGCTAACACTTGCCAGACTCTGTTTCTCTGGCTTTGCTGCCTTTGTAGCAAAGCCTCTAGGTCATGGCATCCACTGAATTGTGAATCCTAAACAAGAACTTTCCCTAGTTGGTGGTACCAACTGTTATGGTCCTCACAGGGTGTCTTATGGACAAGCACCGAAAACCTGAGTTTATCATTAGTATTGTTTTAACTCCCAAGTTGATGTTACCTCAAGAGTGAACACTGGGCGTGGTACAGGTTCCTTGTAAAACAAGTAATGTTTAGGTGTATGAAAACATTATTTTCCTGGTATCCCCATGATATTGACCCTTTCTCTGTGTGTTACGGGCTTGCTTCAAAGCCTAGCTCTGCAGTTGTAACCATATTTTTTTTATGCTAACTGGGATACTGGCTCACAGGAAATGAATGGAGCACAAATTAAGCAAAGGGGTACACCAATGTCAGCAGAAAGATGCTAACACTGCTCCTTAATGGAACAGAAGAAAGAATTTAATTTGCTATGTACCACTCTGGCTGAACGCAATCACTGCTCAAGCACAGGGTTACGCGTGCATATCCCCACCTAACAGGGAGTGAAGCTATGAGCTAGCAACTTGATGGGTGTTTCATATGAGGAAAAAAACCCCTACCAGACTTCTGCAATCCAAGTGGTCTTATGCTGAGGAAAAGGCAAAGGGGTCTTAAAGTCAGAAGTACAGAAAAATATCCAGGTCCTGCCATTCAGTTTATGTTGAGAAGGATGAAGGGAGGAGCTTTGTAATTGAATAATCTGCTATTTTCAGTGTTGACTTAGAGTACATCTGGCAGGATTTATCACCTTCTTGTTTTATTCTCTACATTATCGTTTTCTGTGCTTCCCCACAGAATCAGGTGTGGGTATAAGATGGGTACCTGTATTGGCAAGTATCAGGAGAGCTTCCCATGATCTTCATCTCCCTGTTCTTCTTCAGAGGAGCAGCTCTGTATTCACACAAGTTACCAAATTCCTTCTGATTTCTTCAGTGGTTTTAGAGTCCTTCTCTACCATAAAGAGAAACACATATTTAAAACACAGCAAGAAGCCTCTATGTAAAGTCATATCTTAGTCCAAATGCAAGGTGAAATATTTAAAATTAAATGCTTCAAATGCTGATTTTTGCCATCAGAGCATGGAAAGAGCTGAAAGCAGCATGGCAGAGGGAAAGTCATATAGAGAGCTCTGGTAGAAACATGGCAGAAGATGTTAGGTCACACCATCAGGCTAGACAAAGTCTCCACTATTCATTGTGCTATGACACTAAATTTTGCTTATCATGTTCCTCTTAAAGTACCATGAACACTGAAACACACATCTAATTCTCAAACTTCAGTGAGAATCAAATCTGTGTTATTTTCTGGAATCTGGGTTTCAATTTCCGCAGCACTTGGCAACCCTACTGACATCAACACCAAGGTTCTGCAGATGTGTAGCACCTCACGTGCAAGAACTTCAAGACAGAAAGTAGCGGGGACTTTTCTGTTGCTGCCTTACTTATCTGTAACGTCTCCCCAGGCTTCCAAACCCTTGATCATGAAGATCAGATTGCTTTGCTGAAGGGCTCAGCAGTAGAAGCCATGTTCCTCCGTTCAGCTGAGATCTTCAGTAGGAAACTTCCTACAGGGCATGCTGTCCTTTTAGAAGAAAGAATTCGCAATAGTGGTAAGTATCTTGTTTAATGAGGAAAAAACAAACCACTTCTGTGCACTTCTGTGTCAGTATTTTGCCCTTGAAAAGCTAGTAAAATTGTTTATTAGCATTGAAACAGGTTTATCTGAATGTTGTTCTTTATATTAACTAGAACAAACCTAACTCAGCCTTGAGTCTAAAGGTCATAAGGTAAAGGTTTATTTATAAATACACTGCAAGTATTATGAATGATGCTGTATCAAATAAACCCAGTGCAAGTCTCAAATTATAAGCATTAAATAACAATAAAGCACCACTATTTCAAATTATTCACATAAAATATCTATATTTATGCTTTCAAATGCAATCACTATGAGAAAGAAAGAAAAAAAAGATGTTAGGAAGTTACTGGAGATGACTGTAGGGAAACACATATTCTTAGGGTCAATTTAGTAAAACTGAATCACACTGCACAAGGTGCATAGAAGAATTATTGAAAAAAATTATGGCATGTTCTCAGTATGTTTTCTGCTTCTTAAGGTCCATCAAAGGCTCAGTGGCTATGACAAATTCTACTGGTTCTAGACATAAATATAAATAATTATGAAAAGCCAAACAGGGCTGGATATTGTTTGTTCCTCAAAGCGCAAAAAGCTGTACTTTGTTTTGCATTGTCATGCATTGTTATGTATTCTCTGTGCTCCCCTGATGCAATACTGAATGTTTTGCCCTTTTCTGTATTGACCAGCCAACTTTATCCACCCCTCACCTACCTATCATTCAAAATTCAAATGCAACAAAAATTCTGAATCAGAGTCTGTCTATATTCAGAGAGAGTGCTTTGACTCTGGCTTCTGGCCTTCCTTTTTAATCGTCAGAAGGAGAAGAGATAGGATAACATTTAACCTCATTACTAGTCATAGAAATGGGGTTGAATTCAGTTCTGAAACTCTTAAAATCAGTAATGTGAAGGTACTACTGATGTAAGCAAAATTAGGTGAGTACTTCTATATTTGAAACCCTGAAAAGAAGTTAGGAAACATGAGAATAACTCATTTGCTGAAGGTATGTATTTAGTTTGGCTTAGCACACTCAATTCTAGGTTTATATTTTGTAGTTTTTTATATTTCTTTCTTTTTGATTTATTATAAGAGGCTATTGTTTGACAGACTGGAAATGGTGACGTTGATAGTGATATGGATAGCTTCTGGTCCAGGTTTTGCAGGCAGAGAAGTATGCCAAGAAGGCCAGAGATACTTCCTGGAAACTGTAATGAGATGACATGGATCCAAATGTCTTCATTAAGAGATTTTTCTAATAAAATGTAACCTAATATTTTTATTAAAAGATGTCTTAGAAAAATGAATCCATATGAATACATGATTACTGAAAGCTTCTGCTCCTCTAATCTATACAATCAGTATCAACCTTCTTGTTCAAGATTTCAACTGTTCATAAAAAGCAGAAGCAGGAAATACTTTGATCCAGAACATTACATAAGCTATTATGTCATACCAATAATTTTTTCCTTACTCATAATTTTAAAATACCCTGTCAATTTGCTGCAACTATTGAGTCCAGATGAGATGCAATATCATTTTTTGCAAGCTAGTACTAGACTTAAAGATAGCATTTCATACCATAACATGACTAGCTGGAATATGACATTGTATCCTGCAGTAACATTATTTAGCTGTCATGAAACAGATTAAAAAAAATAACATTTTGAGTAGAGGAAGGTTTCAAGACAAGTAATGATTTCAAATGTGGTATTATTTATTCCAAAGGAATATTTCCCGCATTTCTTTTTTTCTGGGGGAAAAAAAAGACCAAAGTAAATTAAAAATGAGTTCGGGATCAGAACAAAACCTGGGCTGAATAGTTTGCAAGAAATGAAACATGGTAACTTTTTGTGTGTGTGTGTGTGTATATATATATATACACACACATGTATCTTATTGCTCTTGGAAAAGGCTCTCAAAAATATTTTCCCTCAAGCCAGGATCAAGTTGGGGGCATAAGAGGAAATACTGCTGCTAGAATTGCTCTCTCCCTATATTACAGGAGAATAATATATTATCCAGCTTACTTGCTCCTGGCTGCATTCTTTCCTTCCATTAATAGCCAGAATACAGGACAAAATACCCTTTTCCATGTGTTTTATTTCTCCACTTTGTGCAAATTCAAGCCTACTTAAACACATTTTCCTTGGCTGCACTTAATGGGGCTGTGACAGTAAACAACAAAAGCAGCTTGTAAATCTTTGCATTTGTAGCAGTGTTAACTTCATTCCTGCTGCCGATGCTATTTAACTGTTAGTGCTACTGCACAGACCCAGAAGTCACTCAAAATTTCCAGAGTCTCTCATTTTGGACTGACATTGCTGCATGCCAGAGCGTATCTGTCAACTTGGCCATGTCCCTTGCATGAAAAGACTTAAATGTGTTTTTTAATGTCCCTCTGCCTATGTTTTCAGTACTGGTAACTGCCTGTCAGTTAGTGGTATCACTTCCTTTGCACCAAAAATGCAAAGTAGATTGGTTTATAAGAGGAAGGATTTTTACTAGGAAGGTTTGACTCTCTCATGCTTCCCAAGTGTATTTCCCAGTGTTCACTGAATTTTCATAGGAATCCTGTTTGTCGTCATACAAGCTACCAGAGTTTTTTGTTTTGACTTTAAGAGCTCACATTGGCACAATTTTTCTGCATGTTTTGTCTTAGTTTATGATAAATTCCAGAATTACACATTTAGGCAAATTGAATAATTGTTGGAAAATACCTGCTACTAAAACATCTTATTTTTGTGGTTTAAATCATGGTCATTTTCAGGTGTCCTGAGTTTAAACAAAATGAAAGAAAGGCATCTGATTTCTTCTGTTATCATTGCTTACACATACAGCTTTCAAAAAAATTAAATATGCAGTTCATACCCCTGCATGTCATAAGACTCAACACCAGGGCTCTAGGTTGAATAATGGCCTGTACTAAATGTGATATTAGGATAGAAACTTAAGCAGCCTCTTTCAGACTTAACAAGTAATGACACATGCTACTAGAAACTGTAGCTGGCCATTATCATGTTATAGACTGGTCCGAGAGATAAAATGGCCAGAAGAGATTAAACCCAAGTCAAATAAAGAAGAAAACCCATGAGATTTACACATAAATTTGGAGACTTTTTTTTTGCATACACCTCATTGAAAACCAAGACTAAATGCAGCAAACTGAAACACCCCACAAAGACAATAGAGAGCAGCAGAGGAAATGCAGTGACAGCTGAGTGAGAGTTTAGAAATTAAATTTATAGGTAATGAATGATGAAGAAGCATCAGGATTATTCATGGCTCCTAGTGAGGTCCTAAACACTGTCAGGCCATCAGCCAAAATTATTGCTGTTAGTCAGAACTTCTTTCCACATATTTTTAGGTGCAGACAATTGTCTGAATGTCACATAAGTCCTATTGTCAAGCCTTGATGTCTGTATCCATAAAATTGGGGGTGGGGATCCTGCCTAAAAGTCACAAGCTATCTAGACTTCTGTCACCTGCCACCATGTCCGCTTGGAAGCTGCTCTCATCTATTAATATTTATGCCTTCCCCAGTCTGATTGTACGGAACGGATTTTTTTTTTCTGATAAAAAAGCCAGAGATCTGATGGTGATGACCTTTGAGCATTAGCAGCCTTCATTTTTATTCTCATGCTGATGAGGTGTATTTTTATTTCTTAGCTTGAGCATATTGCTCAAGCCCTGGTGCATCTCAGTGACCGCCTTTGTTTGTGCCCTTATGGTCTTTCTCCATAAGGTGTTATGGAAATTCTTTCATTAGCTGCTCCTGAGACTGAAATCCTCTCCTACTCACTCTAATATTGAGACTTAATGACAAATACAGACATTTTACTTAATGTTAATGGGAGCTTGTGCCACTTACTCATCTTATTTGATGCTTCACTATGCATACACCTAGTTGTGACTGGTTGATTCATTCTGTGAAAGGCTGACATCCTAGTAATTTAATGCTTAGTTTCTTTCTATTATTTTGAAACCAAACTCTCCCCATTATCTAGGAGTACAATATTTTTAAGAACAATGCTGAAATAATGTTTTCTCAGGGAGCATTTATAGCTTGTTTTCCTAAGGACACCTGCTTTCAGTGGTCATGAAGAGCCACAGATTTTTATTTCATCATTTTATTCTACAGAGCAGTTCTACTAATTTCAGTATCAGGGAATAAGATACTATCTGATATGGACACAAATGGAAGAATCTGGACCCAAATTTTCAGTTGGGAGCAGGACACCTGACATTGTGAAATATACTGTTGTCTTCCTGGATGGGTTACAGGTGCTGAAGTACAGTGAGAACCAAGGAAAAAAAGAAATAGCCACAATTTCAAAGCATTGGCAAGAAGCCACCTTTTGCCCTTGAATGTGGGATACAAAGTTCCCATTGATTTGGACAAGAGACTCCTGCAACCAAGGGCAGAATTTGGCACTAGAACAAGGGATACCTAATCACTTCCGCTGCCTTTGGCTTTTATTATTTGACTATTAGTACTGAGTAATCGTGGTGTTTCAAAACCCTATTGTGCTGGGGTTTGTGCAGAGAAACAAAATGAAATGATCTTCACTGCTGAGTCCAAATAATCTAACCTAACAGAGAGCAACCTGGCCAGTATCTAGCCCCTTGTTTCTAAACATACCGGCAAATCATAGGTGTCTAACCCTCCAAATAGTCATATGCATCCACACGGAAGGGAGAGACTTACCATCCTGTGACTCAACCCACAACTGGCACACTGCCGAAAATATTTAGAAATTAGGACCACTTTACATTACAGAGTATAGGAAAGCTTTTCTGTTCGTACGTGGTACTGCACACTCTACCACACTGAGTTAGCCAGTGCCATGTTCCTGAATTACAAATAAAATCGATAAAAGTGTTTAAATCATATATACAGAGTTAATTTATACCCATGAAAACAAGAACAGATGTCAGAGAACCCAATCTCTTTTATTCTGCATAAGTGTGCTTCTCCAGGCCAAAAACTTATTTAAATAGGCCCAGCCTATGAAGACTAGCTCAGGGCGGTGCAGATGCTGCTGCTGTGTGCCAGATCGCACTTCCCTCCTGACTGCAGGGACTCAGGCCACTGTCGAAGGATGGTATGTGGCAATGTCATTTGCATCCTCCTTGCAGGTTTGGTTTGTTTGTTGTTTTCTTGGTTTTTTTTAACTAAGGTTTCTTTGCCTGCAATGATGGCTTCACAGTGATGCTATTGATTGCTTTTGACAAGATGGGTTTTTGCTATCCTGATTGCGAGTTCTCCTTGGCACATGCTAACCTCTCATTTAAGTTGGCCATTTAACCTCTACAAGATGATGATAGAGGAGAGGTCACATGAACATGCTCTGGTGTATCTTCTCTACTGGTTAGATTTTCCCCTTTTCAGCTCTCAGCATCAACACGGTGACTTTGGTCAGTGTTTAAAGGGCCACTGATGCATTTGAACAAGGTAGAAGGCAGAGCTCATAAGCAGCATGGAAAGCAGTTCTGGTAGATGAAACACTGTGAAAGATGAGATGTAATTTTGTGAGTAATTAATATATTTTATTTTCATAAAACAGCTACTAATATACCCTTGGTTTAATATCCACTGGCACCTCCATGTTTATCAAGAAAAAAGATCTCTCTATCCATATTAATCACACAGTGCTAGTTACTGTTAATTAGTACCTACTCTCAAGCTTTCCTCTTGCAATAGATTAATCTCTTCAGTTTTAATCAACAGCCAAAATAGAAGAGAGAATACTGGTCTCAAAAAGCTGGCAATACTGACTCGATATCACAGTAAAAACATCTATTCCAGGATTATGTTAACCGGATAATTATTTATGGCCTGAAACTGCAAACCTTCTGAAAGCAACAGTCATCTTACCTTCAGAGAGAAATCATAGGAACAAAACCCTAAAAAAGGAAAGGTCTGAAACAATGCTGTGTCTTAAGCTACAGATAGGAATGAAATTGTGCAAGAAGTAAGGGGTGCTGAATGAATAATGCTCATGGGTTTAAATCTGCTCCAGTCTAACGCTGCAAGGCCGTACTCAGTAAAGCTAGTATTTCTCATTGACTACCTTGGGGTTTACAGCCAGTCATCCATTAACATAACAAAATCAATCAAATGAATTGCAGTATCTTCCGCAGATGATAGAGTTGGGCTGGTGGTTAGGTAGAAATCTGTAGTTCAGAATGATGCACAGTGAAACACAAAGGAAGGGCATGTTCTCATTGCTGTAACGCTGCATGAAAAGTTTTTGAAGCTTTTTTGAGAATAAGTTAAGAAGGAAGCACCATTAACACTGCCCAGGAAGCTCTGCCTGTCTGACACAGTACTGTGCAGTGCTCTTGCCTGATCTAAATAAAGAGGGCTAGATGGAGCTAACTTTTCTGTTCTCACTGAGGCCAGAAATAAATTATAACTTTATCTATTGGATTTTTTTCACTCTTGGAGTATGATTTGTAACAATTACATTTGAAAAGTCATGTAATTTGTTTCTCCTCTAGCCTTTCCAGTTATGAGCATCAAATTGCCTTTAATCCTTTTTCTTATAACCTGAATTGAAGCGACAACATCTTGTGCAGTAGATAAGGAAAAAAAAGCAAGAACTATAAACATCTGTTTCCTGCTTTTTTGCTTTCTGGTGGAGCTTATTAAATCCAAACTGAAGCATTTCAATCCCATTAGAAAACAGCCCCCTCTTGTGATGGAACAGTGGTTTGTGTAACATGCATACAGGATGATGAAATAACAGAGAATCTTCAGCACAAATGGGATGAGGGCAAAACTAGTAACCAAGAAAAAATTCCATTATCCTAGTCTCAAAATTGCTCATTTCGCATGGTTTCATTCATAATTTTCTTGTGACACATATCTATTTAAAGATTTCAAAGTTCTGTTCTCTTTAGTAAAAGCAGTAAATCAGTTGCATTGCTGAAACATCCCTTTTTACTCCCTTTCACCTCTTCCGTTTTATTTCTCTGTTTGGAGTACAGTAATGCAGAGAAGCTCTCTGCCATAATTTCATTTGCTTCCACATCTACACTCATTTTTTGTTTCACCCATCCATGCTTTAGTTTCTTAATGTTAGATTATAAGCTTTCTGGGGCAAGGATTGTTTTACTGTATGCTTATACAGTGCCTGGACCAGTGAGGACCTGAATTAGTTATTTCACACCCTGTTCACTAGCATCATTTTCATCCCACTTCTGCTATATTGACAGTAGGACTTGAGGAGCTTTGTGGTCAGCAAAACAATGAATTAATCCAGCTGAAAACTAACCTGACCCAAAAAAGAGAGAAAAAAAAATCAAATTATGAATATGAGAAACAAATGATGGGAGTCTTAGTCACAGCCCACTTCCTCCCATTTCCTGTCTGCTGCCAAGACGATTGTGCCCAGAGGCGTGATACCTTGCACAGAGACTTCTAAAAATATCCGGTTTGTCTTGGACCTTTTTCATGTCATTGCTGAACTATTCACTTCCACAAAAGGAATTCGTTTGCTCTACTTTCGGGCTCAGCTAGACTTATTTTTTCTCCTCTTTCTACATTCACGTGAACTTTAAGACTTTGGTGTGTCATATGTATGTGTTCCTTATGTATGTCATATTGTAAGGAACTTTGGCATTTAAAACTGCCCAAGAGAGAGGCGGGCAGTTCCCCAAAACCTAGCAATAACAAGTGTTCAAAATTTTAAATAGTTAACACTGATGACTAATGACATAAATCTCACAGAACATGAGATGCTATGACTACTGTTTGCTCTGTATAAAGCTCCAGCTGTGTTACTAACTTCCACAGGATGAGCTGACTCACATCATATATATCTGCTTAATTGACTTAGACTCTTCTCAATAGTGTTGAACTTGTTACAAAAATGAGATTTGTGGCTTGAAATCTGAAGTGAACATAGGCTGCTCATGTCACATGTTTAAACACATCATTCAGCCACCAAACAAACCACACCCTGCAAGACCATACTTTCACTGTGTTGGGACACAACTATTCCACTGAATGAACTAAGTTCTCGCTGTCACAGCAAAATGTGACTTGTTCGTAGTTAAGTCAAGTGACTTCATGTTTCCTTTCTTTGAGTTCCACCTGCTGAGTTTCATTTTGAATTTCCCCTGTTGGAGGCACTCCAAACCTCACCAGTCCTGGACTTCAGCTTCATGTTGTATACAACACTCAAAATCACATTATTTCATGTGGTTTCCACACCAAGTTATAAAGTCTTCCCCCAGAACAGCTCAAAATTAGGAGTAAAATGACAGGAAATCCTATGGCCCTTGACTTTGGGAACAGAGGAGGTTTCCATCCTTGCAGCCAAGGAAGACCAAAAGGCTTCTTGCTGCTGAACCACTAGTTCAGATCTCTACACCTTGTCAGTGCCACCGCATCAGAGTCGCAAGCAGCCATTGTCAACAGTCTAATGGCTGCTCTGACTGACTCACACACCAGTTTAAAAAAATAAATTTGATGTCACAGGACCCACTTCTCCTTTACACCAAAAAGCAGAATGAAGTATATCTGTAATTTAAGGCTAAGTAAGAGCATTGTGACTCGATGACAAAATCAGTAAGAGGAAGCCCAGTCGGCATGCCCCAGTTTGGTAACCCCAAAGGGTTTCGCTCATGGCAAGAGAATCACATGTTCCCATCCTTAAACTGGGATGGATTTTAATTATTTATGGCTCTGTACTTTATAATACACTACTTTATGCTTTAAGGTAGTAGTAGTTGCAAGCAAGTTGACTACAGGTAATCCTAGACCTAGCTGAAGTTTCACGCTACATAAAAGGAGCAATTAAGACTCTTTATGGAGACAACTGAAGCAACTGCCCAAGGCAGTTAGCTGTAGAGTAGAGTTGGGCTAGAATTAAACCATACATCCTGAGAGGTTTCCATATAACTAACGTAAAGATAGGGAACACAGGGACTGTTTTGCAAACTGTGCATACTGAAAACAGAAGACAGTTAGAATATCAGCAGACAGTGAAAAAAACATCTGTGAGACTTATCCTGAAGAGCTAGAAGGACAAACCTGTAGAGGAAAAGGAATTGCTTGAAAGAAAGACTTTGAAACCATGTGAAAAGAAATTGCCAGCGCTTGCCTGTTTCTACTCTGATCTGGAAAACAAGGATGTGCTTGCACTTTTGTAACTAATTGTCTTGCATCAGGCCTGAGTTGTGTAGTAAATTTCTCCCACCAAGACAGTCAAGGCTTCAAATAGTAAATAATTGCTCTGTGGCAAAAAATCAGATTATTTCAATAATTAAAAAATATTATAACTTTTTTTTTCTCTCATAGGTATCTCAGATGAATTCATAACTCCCATGTTTAATTTTTATAAAAGCATTGGAGAGCTGAAGATGACACAGGAAGAATATGCGCTGCTCACAGCCATAGTTATCCTATCTCCAGGTAACTTCTAATCCAGAATTAAATATTAGTGGTTTTGGAAAGAAAGCATGAGGAGTGTGACCTGAGACTTGTAAAAACTTACATTCTACATAGAGTAAGTGAGCATACATGCTTATTCAGTATATTCAGCTGTTAAACCAGAAAACAAGCACATAAATTCAAACTCCAAATGTCCTACTACACCACCTGGTTTTGCATACAAGGGAAAAAAGTGTCTAAATACCTTGCTTAAAAAAATTACTGATATCTTTTCACTGCTTAGCATGACAGGAAGAAGGCTTCTTCCTTCAGAAAATCCCAGATGTGATTACATGCACATCACTACAGAGCATTGTGGAATATCACATTTTTTAGAGGGAAATTGGGAAACCCTGTAACTTAGAATAGAGAACGGCAATGAAGGTCTTCAGCCTTTATTGGACAAACACCAGCTGGCAAGAGCAGAAGGACAGTAGCAAGTTGCCCTCTGGACTATAAAGTCTTGGAAACTGACCTTTCAGAAGTATTGGCATAATAGTGTCTCAACTCTGATTACAGGCTTTGCTGTAAAAACTAATTCTTTGACAACACAAAACTAACCAGCTCTGCCTACAACATAGGGAGAAATTGTATAATGCCTCAAACAAACTGACTATCATAGGAATGGGAGAAGAGAAGCCTGAGGCTTCAGGACAAAAGACAGACACTGAGGTTTCCAAATCAGGTTTCATGGAAGATGGGAAGGTGAAGCAATTCCATGGCTCTTTGAGTCAGTGTGGCTCAGGAAATTTTTTTACACCAAAAATTTCAGTGACAAAAAACCCCATCCTCCTCTTTTCATCCCTCTCCAAATACCCAAACACATACTTCCATACGAACAAAATAAAAAGACAAGTATTTTCTAACAAAGAAATTTCATCTGAGGATGAAGATGCTTGATTTCTCCCTGGTGACCTGTATGCACACTCTCCTGTATTGGTCAAATTCCCTTGTTGTACTACATCTCCAAGAACTTATGCTGTGCTGCTCAGTTGTTGCAATGCATCGCAGGATGTACTCAGGTGCAGAACTGCACTGGGAGATGATGATACAAGCCCAGAGAAACATTTCTGCATTAAAACTCTTCAGTTTTTGAAAAAGTTGAAAGTTTTCCCTAGCTAGAAGTGGGCAGCTTACATGAAAACCCCGAACCAAAAATACAAAGTTAAAGCGCTTTTATTCTCTCTCAATTTGAAAAGAAATATTCTTGGTAGGTGTGAGCATCAGTGCCCAGTGTAAATATTTTAATATTTTTTATATTCGTTCATTAGTGTAAATATTTACATTGTATCAGGGCATGTATTTGCTAATTACTTCTTTTCTTTTAAAACCGTAACCAGATCGACAATACATAAAGGACAGAGAGTCTGTGGAAAGGCTTCAAGAACCCCTGCTGGATATTCTACAAAAATTCTGCAAACTTCACCACCCAGATAACCCTCAACACTTTGCATGTCTTCTGGGCCGTCTTACAGAATTACGGACATTTAACCATCATCACGCAGAGATGCTGATGTCATGGAGAGTGAATGATCACAAATTCACACCTCTTCTCTGTGAGATCTGGGATGTGCAGTGATGGATACTTTTTATTTTATTTTAGGAAAAATAGCTTTTAAAGGACCACATAGCATTTATTTTCATAGAAAAGTATCCCACAGTACCTTAAAATTTTCTTTACTGCATTTTTATAGAAACATGCCATGGATTCATAAAAGTCATTTTGTTCACTATACACATAATATTGTATAGCTATCAGATTTTCACACGTCAGTATAATTTTCTCTGTATTTATGTTCTCTGATCAGAAAGACTCCACCAGCTCCTTGGAGGAACCCCTTTAATTCCTGCTGCAATTAAGCTGATTGCAGTTGCAGTTCCTCTTGACAAATGGGGAAATGCAGGTTTGCGTTCATATTTTTTCATTGCAGTGTTTTTGTGCTTGGCCTCCATTAAAGAATATATTCCAGATATTTACGGTAATAAACCAGCTGAAATGGTTAATGCTATAGTCATTTGCTATTCAACTGTGAAATGTGTTCACATAAGATGTACAGGCTCTTATTTCTTCAGAAGATGGAAAACTATGTAAAAAGCCACACACACAAAAAACCCCTTTTCATGATATAAACATGTAACTTCCTTTGCATTATTATTTCAAAGTACAAATTATACAGTATCTAGACTTTGTGAAAGGGAATCACAGGCTGTTTCCCTTTACACATTTTGATTGTCGGTGCTTAGCGGCTCTGAAAAATACCATCAGCAACACCCCAAAACAGGTAAGCGAGTTTGAACGCTGTGCGAGGTGGTGCGGGCTCCCTGATGCTACCAGGGGCTGTAGGCAGGGTGGGTGGTTTCCTTGTGCCTGGGTCTGCTCCGAGCAACGTAAAACCGGAGAGCTGGAACACCAACGCGCCGACCATGCTGTGCTCCAAACCGTGGCCCTGCACTGTTGGCAGTGCGAGGAAGACGTCGGGCGCAGAAACAGCTCTTCGCCCTGCTGCAAAAAGGCCTCTTCGGGTGTGAGCGCCTCGACGGGCAGGCGCTTCCCCCGACCTCCGAGCACCCGGTACCCTGCTCCCGCCGCCCATGACCAAACCCGCCACCGCTGCCCCAGGGAAGCAGAACTGCTTCAAACGCAGCTGGTGACACACGAAGGAGGGGGCGTTGAGGCCCCTGCTTTCCTGACAGCCGAAGCGGCCCGTGGGCGGGAGGGCCATCTGCCGCAGCGCCCGAAAGAGCAGCCCTCTTGGCCGTGCCGCCGCAGCGGCTGGGACGCCGAGGCCTGCCCTGGCCTCCGTGGGGGCCTGACCGGGCGGGCACGGCTGCCAGCGGGGCCGTGACCCTGCGCCCTGCACCGCCTCAAAGGCCGCGTCCCTGGGGGAGGCCGGAGAGGCTGCTCCGCTACGCAGCGAGCCCACCCAAACCGGCGGGGGCGCCGGTGGAGAACCCCGGGCTGCCCCCTGGTAAATCGGCTACAGCGGAGAAACCGCGAAGGGCTGCGGCAGAACAGGCGGCGGGAGCGCGACAGCTTCCCCAGCCGCCCGGGGGCTGCGGGCCGGGCGGCGCCGCGGCCTCGGGCCAGGTGCGGCGGGCACGGCCCCGCCCGGCCGGCCCGGCCCCGCCCCGCGGGCGCTGATTGGCCCTTTCGAACGGAGCGGCCGGCGCGGGGCGGGCGGGGGCGCCCTGGTGCGCGGCGCGGGGGGAGCGCGGCGCGGCGGGGCGCGGCGGCGGCTGCTGGTGAGTACCGGGGTGCGCGGCCCAGCCCGGCCCGGCCCGGCTCGGCTCGCCCCGCCCTGCCAGCACGGGGCCGGTGGAGCGGTGGCAGCGGGAGAGGAGGGCGGTGGCAGCGGCGGTGCGCAGCTCCCCCCGCACCGGGGTGTGGTGGTACCCCGGCCCCAGCCCGCGGGGAAGGTGAGGGGCGTCCAAGCGGCGGCGACGAGTCCGGCCCCGCGTGGGGACCGGGGCGCTGCTGCGGGGTCCCGCTTGCGGCGGTGCATCGGGCGCGCAACTCCGTGAGCGGTGGCACTCGATCGGTTACGCTTATCTGTAGGGCAGCGCTGAAAACGTGGTGAGCGTGGCACGTCGCGGGGAGCCCCGTGCAGCGGCGACAGACCCCGGTATTGGGCTAAGCCCGTTACCGGGATCGGCTCGGTCACCCTTCCAGGGGCAGCAGCTCCCACCCGGCTGAGTTAGCCTCGCTGGCATCGATGTTGGAAGTGAGGTGCCGCGAAACTTACCATGGGGAAGGGAGAGGGGAGAGTTTTTGCATAACGCCCTTCAAACCAGTCTCTCCTGTGCCTCACGCAAGCGTTCGAGGATGTGGTGCTGTTTTTGTAGGAAATCTGCCCTTGTGCTCTTGGCTAAAATACTCATTCGTATTGCTTAGTAAGCCGAAAAAATGTCTGGCTCCTTTCTTTGCCCAAAAGCTGGCTGTATTCCAGGGATGCTGTGTGTCACCTTTGGCGTAGTATCAGATCAAGACATGGGAAATAAGTGCATGTATAGCTTTAGGAGCTATAAGGCAGAGCTGGCCTATGCATTTGTAATTCTAAATGTACTGGGTGGATCTTTCATAATAAGACAGGATTTTATATTTAAGTCATAATAAACGCCTCCTGACTATGGCCAGCCAGCAGCCTGCTTCTTGGACATCAAGTGATGCTCCCACTCAGTGTTGCTTTGCTGGACGAAGTGTGGGGTGGAAATGGGAGGGAGAGAAGAGTTTGTTTGTGAACGTGAGCAAGCGGCAGGGCTAGCGTGTCTCGTGTTAACCAGCCTCTCCCCAGACTGGATGCTCTTGTGGTAAAGGAGCCATCTGCACGTCTCTTGCAGAGATGCCAGCTGTTGAGATGAACTGCTCCTCCCTGATTTCAAGTGGGTTTCTCTGCCCTGACAGGTGCCTTTGCTGCCCTTTGGAAGGGGAGAGCGGGCTCGCTGCTGTGTGCGCTGTCACCAAAAGGTGTGGAAAGGCAGTCCACGAGGAGAGCAGCCAATGTGCCTTAATGTAAGGAGTTGGTTGCCACCTTAAAGTCCTTCACCTTGGACCCACTAGTCTGGTTCTTTCTCTTTTGTGCCTCTGAGGCTTCCCCAGGGAAGCAGAGCTCCTGCTGACTCAGTAATGCAACAAAAGGGCTCTGTAATTGCTGTAGTGACGGAGAGAGTAGCACTCCATGGATGTTTCTTGTTGTGCCTGCCTCTTTTCCTCTGCATGTTAGGATATGTGTACCAAAAAAAATCTTGGCTATCCTGTAGTAGGTTTCAACAGATACTGACTTGACAGCTTCTTTCATTTCAGAGTGTTTAAAAACATGGGTTTCAGTAGGTACTGTCAAGACTAATCTACAATTTCCAGCTGCTCTGGGTTAGTCTGTTGTGACTGCCTTTGGGTGTTGATGGAATAGACGATGATGTGTGATATATCTTAAGTACAGGGTGAAGATGTAAAAGTGTTTCTACCTGAGTTTTTTTTAATGAGTCTGTGAACCCCAGGCTTTTTAATGAGCCTTTGAATCCCTTTAGGTTCCACTTAAGCTAGGTCAATGTCCGCTTCATCTCTGTTTTAGGTATCTGTGGAGTTATGGATTTTTTTGTTTGCTTGTTTCTTTGTAAACTGTGCAGTCGAGTAAAATGGTACTTGGACTAGGTTCATCTTGTGCTACAGAATGGCTTGTAATTAGTGTAGCGTGTCTTGCTGGTTGGGTCCCAGTGAATGATCTATAAAACCTGATACAACTGATACTAAGCAGGCTATCTGGTGTAGCATCTAAGGGCATGTGTTAAGCACCCTGAAGTATTTGCGTAAAGTGCTTTAGTATTTGCTGACTTTACTGTTTCTCAGATTGCCTGGGGGCAAAGTGGTGGGCATCTCTGGAGAGCAGAAGCAGACTACAGTCTTGCGAGGCTGTCCTGGTCATGTCCGGGGTATGTCTGCAGCCCCTTTCCTGAGAAATGCCTGTCCCTATGCCACGTGTCAGAAGATAGCTACCTTTTATCTCACCTCTCTTTCCTAATGTTGATCCATAGCTTTAGTCCTTTATTGGAGGTTTGGCAGTCGGCCAGCCGAAGGCAGCTCCTCCCTTCCCCAGTATATCATCTGGGGCTGACCGCCTGTCTCACAGTAAATCAGTGTCACTGTATTGATCCAGCTGTAAGGAGCTACTAGACAGCCTTTCTCCTCTCCTCCCATGTCACAGAGCCTGTTGCCAGCAGAAACACCAGCAGAAATGAGGTGTTTTCTGGGAGTGGTGCTGGGGGTCGGGGACCTCTACATTTGCTGAGCTTGGAGCTGGGCTGGTTGCCCCCCTGCTTGGGAAGTGCTTGCAAGTTTCTCCTGCTTCCCCCTTTTTAAGGGGTGAAGCAGGTAGAGAGCCCTCCTAGGCACCCTGGGGGTATTGGCTGGCCTGGAGATGGGAATGGCACAGCCTGAGGCTATGGGTGGGACACGATACAGTACATTTTCATTCTGGGGTCTTCTCTTTCACAGCTGTGAGCTCTGAACACCAAATGCCTGTTCAATGAAGGTGAGTTGAAAAAACTGGCATGTGTAGAAACTGAAACAGTTCTAGCTGGAGCTGACTGAATTCAATACCAAATACTTGATTCATTCATTATGTACAGCTTTTTGATGCAGGGAACCCAACTGGTTTTAGAAGAAGTCAGATTTGGTTATGACTCTACCTGGTACTGCAGTATTTGCCTCACTACGGCACCTTCTGCACCTTTGCAGGCTGGCTACTTGAACGTGGCAGACTTCTGGGTCTTCTCATCCCATGCCTCTCCCTGTAAGTGATAAGGCTACATTAATCTGTATTCTCTGCAATCTCAGAGCTGGACTGTTTGGGATCTGAAAATGGGTAATTGTTACTATATTAATTTTTCAACTCAAAATTTGTGCAGGGTAGTCTGTATCATCAGAGATTTTTTTGTTAAATGTTATTTAGATGCCCTGATAATAAGTGAAGCCGTTTGATTTTCTAGAGAGCTGTTTGGCATATGGGCTTACAAAATAACTTGTTTTAGAAGAGCAGGCCCTTGAAGTTCGAGTGCCACAATTTTCCTCAATCTCATCTTTTTCTTTATTTTTCCTTTTTTAAAATTTTTTTGACTAGTTTTTGTTAGGCATGCCACAAAACTGCAGATGCTGAGCATTCTTGTGATAGCTGCTGTGTGAATATTTTGCTTTGTTCTTGTTTTGAGCTCTCCCTGTGAATTAGGCTGCCTTTTGTTTTCCCTTGGCAGTTAGTATGCTACAGCTCTTGTTAGCCTATATGGAGCTCCTTATTTTAATGAGACCAACTTCTCTACTGGCTGTTCTGCTGTTGTTTTATTTATTTTTTTTGATCAATGAAGCCTCTTACTGCGACTCTCTTGGGACAATAGCTTTCTTATGCTAAAGGAAAATGTATTCCCCTGGACAAAGCTGTGGGAAGCATAACATGCTCATTAGTAATGCTTGGTATATACACTGCCCTTCCCTTGTTCATTCATAGAAGGAAAAATGACATCAAGGAGAGGATGTGTCTTTTTCTTTTTTTTTTTTTTTCCTTCCCTAGAAATAAAAGGAGGGGGAAAGATATCACTTGAAGTGTCTCTCATAAAGTTTGAGAAGTGCTAGCAGTTCTGATATAAGGAAGTGGCTTCAGTCTGAAAACAAACAGGTTGCTCGTTTGCTGGTTGTAGAGGTAAGTTGTTTGAAATGCCTGATGTGTGTGGTCCTACGTAGCGTGTGAGGTTCAAGGCAGTGGGAGGGAAAAATAGGGAGGAAACAGCACCGTTCTGCTTTCTGGGTAAGAGGGAGGGTGAAAATTTTTATGATAACTGGGTCTTCTGTGATGGGCTATTCGGCCTTTTGCCGTAGGAAGGTGAGGTTGTGCAACAGATGGAGGAGGAGAGAAGAATACTGTCTATGTATAAAGCTTAAACATCTGGGACAGGAGAGGGGAGTTATTAATTTTTAAAGGAAAACAGATGAGTTAAAATTGTCTGACTATGTCTGCAATCTGGTTTCCAGCCTAATCAGTAAGATGAAGTTTTATTGCAGCTATTAAGTAATGGTGCAAGAAAGTTGGTTTTAACTGGTTTCGAGACACAGATATGTAAATTTTGAGGTTGTAATGCCCTCCACCACCACTGTGGAGAGTTATGCTGAGGAAATTCCTTCTGGTGCATGTGTATGCAGCTAACCATGTAATACTGCACATCTCTAGACCTGGAGCCTATGTGGAGAGACTTACTGATCCCCAGCCCAGTGCGGAGTTTGTGCTGGGTTTTCCCATGATTGAAAGCATTGCTGGAAAATACTGTGTTGGCTTCAGGAGGGAAGGTGTTGACCAGATTGCCTTTAAAACTTTCCTTAAGGATTGTTTTGCCAGGGGATTGTCCTGATAACCATATTGCTGCAATAGTTTGCAGCATTCTGTTGAAAACTTGGGCATGTGCTAGCTGCCTGGAAATCTAAGTCAAAATCCCAATAGAAATTAATAAAAAACATTGATTTCTTTCATGTATCTATGCAAGAAGAAATCTCAATCTTCAAAATTATTTTCTTGCTTTAAGATTTTCATAATCTTCAAAGTATTTAATGTAAACTCAGGATGCTTATATGTGTATTCATGCATGTACAGGATACGCTTGTGATAGCTGAGAAGGAAGGACTGAATGCCAACATTGTTAAATTCAAGAATGGTTTGAAGTTTTAGTATTTCTCTTTGGCAAAGTAAATGCCTTACAGCTCCTTAAAATCATGCAAACCTTTGAGTATTATTTATGCATACGAAGTTAGTTGCTACTTTGTGCTGTAATAACTGCTGCTTTATTTAAGGGCAGAGAACTGCAGTTGACTGATTACTGGATCAAAACCTTAGCTGCTAAGATACTTCCCTCTTTCCCCCCTCCATTCCTGATTTGACTTGCTCATATTTTGCCAAAACAGCACTGGTGGGTTTTTCTTAGGATTTTCATGAAAGCAGGAGGGACTGTATTAAAAATTCTCTTCTCTTTCCCCAGGGGGAGAAACTAATATAAATGCAGATGACCATGCAGAATGCAGTTCAGGTAAATGCCTTTTGTAATGTTTGAATTCTGTATAATGCTTTTTTTTATTCAAAGGTATACCCTGAAGCAGATTAAATGCTAGAATCCCCAGAGTTATCTCTAGTTTTTTTTAAAAAAAAAAAATAACTTTATCATTTTACAAATGGAGCAATGTGGCAAGATAGATAACCCAGTGTTACATGATAGGTGGTCCTTTCTCTTCCGAAGTGCTGTTACCTAAGAAGGTTTTGAAGTCAAAGGCTGAGATTATTTCAAAACTTGCTTGATGATTAAGAGGTGTTTTTAAAAACCCTATATTCTAGTTAATCACTTAAGTATAAATAAATAAATATATTTTATACACACACTGAACTGAAGGAAAGTAGTTAAGAATACCAGAAGGACTCTGTCTTTGGGAATTTTGTACATGAACTTTCAGCGTGGTCCTTTTCTTGAAAGGTAAAGGTACCTCTCAGATTGAAAATATGCAGTCCTTAAGAGAAATGCTAAGGATTCATGTTCGTGTTGTGTTCTTGCATGGGAATATGTTTCATCTTTTAACATCATCATTTTAATGATTTAAACACAAAACGCCTCTGAAATGTTTGATCAGAGAAATCAGTAGTCTGCAGTAAATTATATCATAAACTGCAGATTTCATTACTTAAAATGTGCTGAGGAAAAAAAAAATCCACAAATTGAATGCATGTTTTCTTTATTTAATATTCAGTAAAGTATGTAATTTTAAATCCAAAGAAGTCAAGAGAACGAATGTGGTAGTACTTTTGATACAGGAGTTACTAATGAGAGCTGCACTGTTTGTGATTACTGTTGTGTTGGTTTGCTGTATCTGTCTGAAGGGGAATAAACACTCACTCTTTGAATAATAGATCTTTAGCGTAATTCAGAACTGCAGGTTTTTGTCATCTGACTGCAAATATTACAGGCTCGCTGTCTTCAGCTTATTGAAATCTTCTGCAGGTGTGGTTTGGAGATGACCTTCCCTTAAGTCCCCGAAGTCCTCTGACTCCCAGACATGGGCCAGGTTTGGCAGATGTGTGCCTGTATGACCAATGGATATCTGTGCGGCATGAAGCAACTTTGGTGCCTATGCAAGAAGATCTGTCAATCTGGCTGTCTGGCTTGCTGGGTGAGGTTAAAAATAAATCACTGTCTAATAAATTTCAAAGCACTTTCCAATATTCCAGTCAATGCTGACACTTAATATCTATAGTACTGTTAAGATCTGGTGTATTTGAGCCTGAATGGCTAGGAGAATTGCATTAAAATGCATGGTTTGGTTTCGGATTTTATTAGCTGCCACCTCTTAGAGGTAGGATGATTAATAGTTCTAATTTATATTTCTGAATCTTGTTAGTCTAATTAAAATCTAACTAAGTGGATATTTGATTTTAGTTTACTTATATATTTCTACTAATTTTCAGTCTTTAACACTGTAGTAAATTATATGATGGATGGAATGCTGTTTGAGTTGCCTCTAAGTTCATATGAAACTTCTTTACCTTCTGTGAAGTAACTCTAATATTGACCTTCTTATTTTAGGAATAGAAGTCAAAGCAGAACAACTGCTGGAAGAACTTGATAATGGGGTACTACTCTGCCAGTTGGTTGGTGTTCTTCAAAACACAATCAAAAAATGTTGTAGCTCAAATAATTTAAGGGTGAGTCATATTGTGATTTTTTTTTTTTTAATACATATATAAAATCTTTAATTGTAAGTAGTAGTAGAAGGAAAGCAGGTGAGTGAGGCTTCCCAAAGTGGCATTCTGTGTGCAGTGTATCCGGAAACTGATGAACAACAGTGTGGCGTTATATATGGATAAACTGTCCTTATGCAATAAATGACTTATTCACTTTGTTAATGAAATCCTAATGTCCTTACTAGTTTTTTAGTTTGATTTCAGTAGAAGTCTTGCCAGAGGAAGGTCTAGTCCAAGTCTGGAGTTTGTTCCCCTGATAACATCAGTGTGGGTTGGTAACAAGATATCCATTGGCAGTTGGTGGAATGATTTGTTCCAGAAACTGGTGGCTAAACTCTAGTATATAGGTTAGCCATGAAAATATCCTTATTGAGATGTACCTGAAGGTGGGCTTCAGTGTTTTTGTGGGGAACCAAGGCTGAGTTGAAACGTGAATCTCAAGCAACTCGCGGTCTGTGTTTGTACAATGAAACGAAGTGATGTGTCACTTTGGAGTATAAACCCATGTAATGCTGGTGCAGTAGCGTATGTTCAATGTACTGGTACCCAGGATAGCTACAGCAATGCTTGGCTTTGTCAAATAGTAGATCACCAACTAATGTGCCCTGATTGGTAGTGCTTCCCTTGGGGGCAGGAGGAACTGTTTCACCATATCCAGACCATTTTTTTTGGTGTTTACCTTTTACTGTTTTATCTAGTAAAACAGTAGTTTTAAATAATGGATATTTACCAGTAAGTAATATAATTACTAATATTAGAATTATTATTAATTGGGGGTTGGGACGGGATGACAAGGCAGCAACCTTAGGATTATACAAGAGCCATATGGATGCTGCAAATCCTTAGGGCTTTTTTAAGGAGGACAAGGTGCCCAACTTGTGTACCTTTGAACTGTTTCTTTAGTTTTGAAGATACCAATTCAAAGCCAAATAAGTACTGAATTGTTTTAAAGGAAACTGCCCTTTACTCCCTTTTGATTCCCTCCGCTTTCTAGAACGGGCTCTACAATGTTGAAATCTGGCACCTAAGTATAGTTTAGTTGATTTGGGGTTCTCTCTGCTCATTCTGCTGCTGTGAACAGAGCTTGGGAAGGGGGAATAATTATCTAGACCTGTGAAACCACCAGTAAGACTTTTACCCCAGCATGTGGGGAAATGGGGGAGCAACTGTATGGGCAGTTCTGGGAGAGGTTGCAGAGCTATAAGGATTGTTCACTCAGTGACTGTTCACAAAGATAAGGTGGAATGCCTTCTACGTTAGCATAGGTTTTTTTTAATAGAATACATGATGGGTTGAACACAAAATAGTTACTAATCACTGTTTCTGTACTCTGAATTTAGAGTTTATTTTCCTTTGCAAATATGCTTTGCAATCTGTTGGAAATGTTGATGTGCACAATGTACTTTTTGTTTTCTTCCCTTGCCAGAATTTTCCTATGAGAAAAGTTCCATGTAAGAAGGATGCTCCATCAGGATCTTTTTTTGCCAGAGATAATACAGCCAACTTTCTTAACTGGTGTAGGGCCATTGGAGTTGATGAAACTTATCTCTTTGAATCTGAAGGTTTAGGTAAATCTATCTTTTTGTAAGACTTGCTTTGATCTGTATGTGGATAACTACCTGGTCAGGGAGATCTCTTGTGTATAGTCTCATGAAGCCTTTGTCACAACTGTACCTGTCTTGTGCAAGCTATTAATGCTTTTATTTTAAGGCAGTGTTCCCATAAAAGCCTTGAAAAATCAGTTCAGTGACTGCTCTAACCTGCATGATGCTTTTCTAACCTTCTAAAATTTGCCATGTGGGAGGAAAGGAGGAGTGACAGCTGTGCAGCAAACTCGCGTGTTTTCCTTCAGTAAAAAGGCCTGCTGAGAAACAGAGGAGAAAAGCGAGGTTTTGCTTTCCCTGTGTGGGGAGACCACAGGGCCATGGAGTGAACTGACAATAAGATCCTTTATTTGGTATTAGAGCTCATTCTTGTAGCAGAAAGCCCTCAGAATAATGCATTCATGACTGCTGAATTTGGTAACTACATCAGGGCGTTGTGCCTGAAGTGACAACAGTCTGTTGGTAATTAACATTTACTTCAGGACCTGCTTGACATGACTCTAAACCATTTGTATTTTCCCATTTAATAAGCTAGTTATAAAAATAGTCAACTGTGTGTATGCCTGCCCCAGTGCACAGTCTGTCCCTTATAACAAACAGCTTCTAGACTGATACTTCCACATGGAATACAATTTTTTTGACTGTTAATTAAGAGGAACTGTGCTTTCATCACATGGTAAATAATGAAATGCCCTTCTACCAGCTATTATGTCAGTAAAAATTAATTAAGACAAACTTTTCTGTAGCAAGCCAAATACTGGGGTTTTTTGTTTGGGTTTTTTTTTTTTTTAAAAAAAAGGCAAAATATCTGCCTGTCAAGCAGAATAGCAAAAAATTGCAAAGTACCTTTGTTTTCAGTAATCAAATTAATTTGTCACAATATTTACTAGATTTTCTTGAAGACTGTGCCATTTAATGCTCTTTAAATGGGTGTCACTGTTTTCATTACTGCTTTTCTTTTAAGCTCTCCTCCCTGCTAGTCGGACTGCCCATGCCTTCTCTACTGGATAAGTCACCTTTTAAAATACTGAGAAAATATCCTCATTTGCATCCGTCTCATTCTGATTTAACTAGGGAGTGTATCTTTTTTCAGTGCCATGAAATACAGATGAGTAGGAGAACTGAGCTATAAGAAAATTAGTTTTAATATTTTTTTTCAGTTCAACTTGTATGAATTGCATTGCTTAAACATCTTAGGTCCTGTAAGTGGATGGGTAACTAGAACCTGTTTAGCCTCCCTGAGATAAGCAGACAGGATTTCCTAATGCTGTGGCTTTCACTCATAGCCAAGAAGTGTTTTGAAGTCTGATTGTAACTCTTGACACAAGCTTGCTTTGTGGCATAAATATCTTCTGTGAGCCTTTTTGGCAGTCGAAATGAGCAGACATGCAGCCTCCTTGATGAAACATTCTTTCCACTGATGTTCTCCATCAAACTTCCAAGCCATTCTTTATTAATGAGATAGGGGAAAGACAATTTGACAATTGTCCTTTTCCCATCAGATACATATAGCAACACCTCCTGAAAAGTGTGGATGGCTGTGAAGGAAATAAATTAAGTGGCTCCTGAGGCAGCAGAAGGGGAGAGTAGCCATCATGGGGTACCCTTTGACATCAAGCCAAATGTCTTGATCTCTGCTAGGGATTTTTCTCTTCTGGATTCAGGCAAATTGTGCCTCTTCTGTTACAGCTGACAAAAGCACTTATTAAAAAAAAGAAGGATGAAATGACCTCTAGTACCTTTTAGATTATGGCTGCACCAACTTTCTTTTCTAGATTTACCCTTCGTAGTTGGATCTTTTAACAAGTAGACTTAAAAACTGGAGTAGATGATGTAAACAAGAACATCTGACTTCATACTCAGCCTAGACTTTAGGAAATGCTTCAGTCTTATTTAAAGCAAAGTAATTTTAAATATAAAATTGAACATCAGAAAGATGTTAGATTTCATCTGTAAATATAGAGCTGGCTCATTAGGCTTCTCTTCAGAGTGAATTTCCAGTTTCTACTGAATTTTGTTACTGCACAGTATGAAGAAAGTCAGGCTTGTTCATATAAATGTTACACCATACGAAAATTGTATCTATGGCTTTTCACATTTCTTATGCTTGATGGTGGTGGGGAAAAGAATGGTGCCGTGTGTGTGTGGATGGGATTTGAATGACCCTTCTCCTAGCCTTAGGTTTCTAAGTTATTAGGCAGTATACCTAGTTGGCTAAGAAAGAAGAGGAATGGCTTGTTTTCTAGAGCATTCATACAAGTATGTTCTTAGAACATATTGAGAGCATCTCAATTTTGAGGCTGAAATGGGGGCAGGAGAGGAAGTAGTTACTTGTGTGTGAAATTTTTGAACTATTTTCTTTCTTTGTTCATGGCCCTTGTTTCTTTTTCCTTGCACACCTAAAGATGGAAGTTGCAAGAAACCAAAACAGACATTGCTTTCCTTCTGCCTCTTCTATTATTCAGTGCAGCAGTAAAAATAATTGAATGTTTTCATTTTAAAGTTATCAAGAAAACCCAGAAGAACTGCCACTGTCACCTACACACCATTTGGCTATCACTCCATTCTTCCACCTCATTCTTCAGCTCTCCTGATCTTGATTTAGTGTGTCTACACAGTCAAGTGCATGCAGCTGTTAGAGCTGCTCCGAACTGAGGGGTGCAAAGCAGCCTCTGTGTCAGGTGCTAGCTGGGTTAATGTGGGCACAGTCCTTGAGAAGCAAAGCCTAGTGCAAAACTCCGTGCTACTAACATATCTGAAATAGTGTTGCATCTTTTCTGTGATCACAGTTGGTATCTGATGTTTGCACCTGAGCGTTTGCCTCTTAAACCAATGTCATTCTCGCCTCCTTCTTATGGTCGAGGGTTTTGACCCTCTTTCTCGGATGGATCCTCACAAAGATACCAAATTCTGACGAAAACCTTTGGGTGGATGGGGCAGGAGGTGGGGGCTGATAGGGAGGGGTGAAATGAGGGTATAGCATGGGGTAGGGGAGCTGCCACTGGCCAAGTGGTATTTTCTAGTGCAACTGGGTGAATCTGCCATATGGATGGACCCTGCTGGCACCCAGAACTTTTAAAGTGATAAGAAAAAGGATCTGTTGCTTACTGAAACGGTAACAATCGCCTGGATTATTCTTTCACAGCCAAGGGTTTAAACCACTTAGGCTGACTGGCTGCCTAGCCATCCACTTGTCAGCTAGATCCCTTGCAGTGTATTCTCCTACAGTTTTTCACCTATAGAGTGTATGTGCCTATCTGTGACTGTATGCACAAGCGTGAACAGATGGAGAATATTTTCCTACTTGCAGTTGAATGCTCTTCATCTTTAAGACTGCTATAATATATTTTGGGATAGGGAAGGGAAAGCTCTCAGATCTCTTTCTTTCCAGTTCACATCAAGAAAGAACAGCATAAAATCAAATAAAGCATACTTCTCTTAGGTGGAGAAGAGTTTCATTTCAGGAGTGACAGGACGGGTTTAAACACTTTATGGAATAGAAAATTAGAGTTGGAAAACATATAGTGCTTTATCCATGATAATGTAGCTTGCCTCTGGGTAGAATGATGGCAAAATTATAGTCATCTATTCCTTATCTTCCCTTTGTACCTAATTGCACAGGCCTCCCCACAGTAAATATGAGCTGTAACTCCCTTTTATTCTCTTCCCTTTTAGTTTTGCACAAGGATCCAAGACAAGTGTATCTTTGTTTGTTGGAAATTGGACGCATTGTATCCAGGTATGTGATCCATACACACTCTTAACAAGAAATGGAAGAACATATTCTATTAACTAAAAGCTAAGACAAAGTTAAGACATCTGCGGTCATTAAGTGCAATACAGTAGATGTTAATTCTGTGCAGAAAGTAATGAGTAGCTTTTCTAGGACCACCGTACAATATGAGTATTTTTTCAAATATTTATCAGACTCTTTTCACAGAGAAGTGCTGGTCCACACTGGTTTTTATAGCTGTATGTTTAAATACTACATTCAGCTTATAGATGTCTGTGTATCTTGGAAGAACTCGCTGAACATTAAGTGCAGTTTTAAGGTCTCCATTTTTTTAAGCTTTTTGGCAGGTATCTCTATCGTTCTCTAAATTTAGATTTCTAATTTATTTCTAGTGCAGAGCTGGAAGCTTTAAGATAGTTTAAATTGGATGTGAGGTAAATTGTGTAGTTTTGACAGTATTTTTACTGCCTTCTCTGGTAGCTCCAAGACCACCTTTGGGAGGACTTCTACTAGAAACTCAAGAGTTGCTCCTTCTCTTTGCATTATCAAGGCAGTTATTCCTCTGACTGATGTAGTGCTGTTCCCTGTCAGTCAAGCTACTCAGAATTTTGCATGTTTGTTATCATCAGTTTCTTTTTGTTTTCTTTAGCAATTAAACTCTACTTTTGTATTTGTGTTGAGGTATGGAGTTGAACCTCCTGTACTAGTAAAACTAGAGAAAGAAATTGAGTTAGAAGAAACTCTGCTGATGACCTCTGGACCACCATCACCTATTAGCACAGCAAAGTCATGTTGTCACCATGGGGAGCTACATGAGGCAGTAAGTACTACTTATTTATTGTGATATGGGCTTTAAATCAAACTCTAAGTTTAGTACTTGTATGATCTGGCTCAGTAAACATAGGCTGTTTTTCATCTAGTATTTGTGAGCCTCCTTAAAAGAAAACAGAAGGGTATACCTCCTTTGAGCAACTATTTTTTTTGAAAATTTAAGCAAAATGCTGTCATATATATTTTAGAGTTAATGCGTCAGTGCATATAACCTGCCTTGATTTCCAACCCTCCCCGCTCCCTTTCATTGCTGCTTTGAGTATAAGAAATGCTCTCATTCAGTTTTTCTGGTGTGTCAATATTCTGACATAACGTATACTTCTTTTCAATTTGATGTTTTCATAAAACTTCATGAAATGTTAAAGTAGGCTTTGATAAAACTCTTCTTCAAAAGACTTTAAATAAAACCTCTGTAGCTGTACCAATTGAAAATGAATATGTATGCGGAAAAGGAAATGATTTGTACATCTTGTGAATTGGTCCAAAAGGAATGATGAGCAACTTTCCTATTTTGCTTAAAAATACATGTTGAGACTTTAAAATTAATTTATTTTAAAGGTCCTCTGTCTTCTAATATAAAACTTCTGCTTCTTTGGGAATGTCAGCCACCAGATACTCGCTCTCTCTGAAAAGTCTCACAATTTTTCCTCCTTGGCAATAGTCTTGACCTTCCAATTTGTTAAGTTTCTAAGTGGCTGTAAGAGGCACATCTTCTCTAACCCTGAACTTATTTGAGGACTACCTTTCTCCTTTTTTCAGTGGTTTCCTTCTTGGGTGTCACATAGAAGACTGACTTACAAAAGCCTTACAAAAAGTTAAGGAGAATGCTGAAGTAGCCCTGGGTCAGGTGTAGCAATGGATTTGGTCACAGGAGAGACCCGGGCACTTGTTTCAATTTCTAGAGACTGTAACAGTGTCTTTACAAGGTTGTGGTTGGAATTTGATGCTACTATGCATAGGGTTACAGACAAATCTTAAAAAGGAAAGTAGAAATAACTTAATTGAAGAAATAATCAAAATTGGATTGGAACAACTCGAAATATTTGTCTGTACATACAGTTTGTTCTTTTAATCTTTTATGCTACGTTTTGAAGCTTTAGGTAGCTGAGATTTTCTTGTGAGGGAATAGAATTCTAGTGTTTTCTTAGATTGAGATGAAGATATCAGTATCTTTTCTTGTATTAAATATCTCAATAAACTGTTAAACACATGCTTCTGTCAAAATACTAACGGATGCTTTCAATTTTAATAACTAGGTTAAACATATAGCAGAAGATCCTCCCTGCAGTTGTTCCCATCGATTTTCAATTGAATACTTATCGGAGGGACGTTATAGACTGGGAGATAAAATACTCTTCATACGAGTAAGTATTTTCTCAGAATTCCAATTTATATTCATAATGGGGAGAGAAATGCTTTTAAGTGGAATACTTCATTTTTATGGTATTGTTTTAGAATTACAGAATGATTTAGGTTGGGACACCACGTCATCCCATCTCCTATTCAAAGTGGGTGTAGCTAATTAGATCTTACAACTATTGATTTTACAACCGCACTAAACTAAGCAAGTTAATGTTTTTCTGTGGTGTTTCTAAAATTTCAGTAGCAACTTGCATTATAAATAAGGGTAATGCAATAGAATATCCTGAGAACATCGCTTGTTCCAAATCTGGATGCTTGGGGTTTATAATTTGTAGGATAGTTGAGTGCTGTCTTCAGCAGGCGTTAGAGTTTCTGGGATTAAAATGTTACGAGAACATCCATAATTTGAACAAAGCCTGTATCCAAAACTCTGTATACTAAATAAAGATGCTGACAGAATGGTCAAAATGTCTTCTGTATATATGCTTTCATTATTTCCTGGCGCATAATGACTGTCTCTGCAGGAGAAACTATCTAATAAAAGAATTGAGAAGTATAAGCCTCATTTATAACATAATTTCTCTTTTTAAAAAATGTTTCTGTGTAAGAAAGGAGGTCCTATTTTTAGTCGATTTCAATAGATGTTAATGTAAGATGAAGACATAGTGCTGCATAAAACAAGACAGAAGTTTCTCTTGTTCTTCTCCTGCTCCCACCCCCTCTTCCCCCATTCTCAGATGCTACATGGCAAGCATGTGATGGTACGTGTTGGTGGAGGCTGGGACACTCTTCAAGGTTTTCTGCTTAAATATGATCCATGCCGAGTGCTTCAGTTTGCAACTCTGGAACAAAAAATCCTGGCATTTCAGAAAGGGGTCACCAGTGACAGTGTCCCCAGCTCGTCAGCTAGAATTCAGGAGCCTCCTGTCATGAATCCAATGTCAGCTGTCAATATGTTTCAAAAGCAGCCATCAAAACCCCCTACTCCTGTTTCCGCTCTCGGGGCCAGTGCCAAGAAGGCTTTATCTAAACGTCCTCAGTCCCCTGCCCTGGCATCACCAAAAGTGCCAGTGCCCCCATCCTCCACAGCCAAGTCATTGACAGTCAGGTCCAAATTACAAGGGTCTTCAGTGACAAGCATGCGGTCTCCTTTCAAACCATTAGCTGGCACCTCAAAGCAACTGGAGTCTCCTGCACACAACTCAGCAGCTTCTGCTCCTTCGCAGCCTGTAAGCAAAAGCTCTTCATCTGCAGGAACGAGAATGGCTCTTGTTCACTCCGAAACATTGCGCAAACGTATTCGGTCCCCTGATGCTCCCAAGGTGAAATTTGCCCTGGCTCAGAGCTCCCCGGCACCAGCGCTGAATCTTGCCCTCTCGTCCTCTGAAAAACAGCCGTCTCGCTTGCCTGGGACAGCTGAAACAATGGCTTCAAAACAGAAGCGTGTTGCTGCTAAATGCAAACCTGTATCTGTCACTAAAACCAAAGTGAATTCAGTTGCTCCGAGGACTGCCCGGCCGCCTGTTACAAATCTGCGTGCTGTTGCCAAGTTTGCACATTCTCAGCAGCTCCTTGCAAAACCTCCTTCTGAAAATACCATTCAGACCTCAGGAACTGGGTCTTGGCAACCTCAGAAAGCTCCACAAACAGCTTCTGACCTGGCAAGGAACCTGAAAACTACTTCAGTCCTAAAACACTCAGCTTCTGCACCTTCCCTTGCAGTTAGCAAAGCATCAAAGTCACCACCTACGCTGGTATCTACAAGCAAAACCATATCGTCAGCTGTCAATAGGCAGCCAAATGTCAGTAGACCCCCTCAGGTTGGACCCGCTTCATCCAAACCTCCTGAACGCACTCCCTTATCTGTTGTACGGCTTCCTCAAACTTCAGCCAAAGTGGCAGTGACCAAAAAGCCAGCTCAGCCTTCCACAAAAGGTCAGCCTTCAACCAAAAACTTGCAAGCAAATGAAAGCTTGGCCCCAGCAGCCAAGAAGCCTCTCCCTAAGGGAAAATCACCAACGGTGTGTAACAAAGGAGTGCCTGGTGTATCAAAAGGTCCTCTCATGAAGAGCAGGCAAGATGATCACTATTTTGTTATGACAGGGAGTAAAAAACCCAGAAAGTAAACGTATTTGTTACTTTCTGTGGAAGTCTTAATTTCATTCAGATGGGCCTCTAGTATCTGCTACACTGAGGACAAGGAAAAAAGTTAAATAACACTACATTTACCATGAAATATTAGGTATAACCTACATTTTTCTGCATAACTTACAGTAAGAACTGTACTTATTTTGAAGTTTAGAAACTTCTGTTTGGATATATTTAGAAGTGAGCTTGCTTGCTGTGTAGCACCGTGGAATAGAGAATATCCCTGTTTGCTGCTAGCCTGACCTGCTGCAGGGAAGGCGGGAGAGAGGAAAGGGGAGCTAGGGCTGCTGCTTTTGCTGCTGCTCGTTTTCAAGGGAGCGAAGCCTGCCCAAAAAACATCTACCCAGGGCAGAGCCTGAGCGATTCTGGTGGTTCTGGCAGATCTGCATTGAGGCCCGTGGCAAGCAATAGAGCCGTGCACAAGCTGTAAAAGTTCTAATACCTCAAACAAAGCTATGTTTTTTAGCTCACCAGTGTCCCAGAACCCAAATTTGGGTCACCTGCATGTATTAGAGAGAGAAAGAAATCTCTAGTCATGTTTAGATTTGACAGCTGCCGTTATCAGTATTCACTGTGCCCCCCATATGCCTTAAAGTGGCTTCAGCTCGCTTTGAAGTGGAGCCTTCTTGGTTTGTGTTAAGCTGGACATGGAAAATCATGGCCTTGATTGCTCTCTCTCATTGTGCCTTAGCCTCTCAAATTCATGACAGATCTCCTCAGTGAGCAATGCTACTTTGAAAACCCTGGGCGGATAACCTTGCTTAGTTCATGTTCAAATCTGACTATAAGTGAGCCCAGTCTTTCCTAGCAAGCTCTTGCTGCATGAAGAAAAGCACCTGAGTTGCTGGGAGGGCACCTCCCCTGGGATGGAGCCCCAACGCAGCTCCTGCTCCAGCGATGCAGAGCTGCAAGTACTGACCTGCACCGGCAGAGCCTTAACGCTCTGCAGGAGTGGCCTTTGCATGTAAAACTGAATCACTAAATACTTCTCGGTGCTACAAATTAATTTTTGTGGGCAGTCTTAGTCTGCAGTGGCCTTTTTTGTTTTATTTATGGAGACCTTCTTACTGGCTCTCCTGTATTACTTTCTGGAGGTGAGGAGTAGCATCCCGAAGAGGTAATGAGGGACTACATTTGCCTTTAAACATCTGAAAGTGCCAGAAAGCTATGCACTGTTTACGCTCTCAACTCCTGAAGGCTTTCAGTGGGTTAAACATCTGTGGTGCTCAACACCTTTACCCTTAACAGAAATGAGTTTCATGGTAGATGAATAAAAACCTACCGTCTTTGGGAGTGGCCTTGTTTGAGATATTTTGGATCTAATGAACAGTCATTCCTACAAACACCAAGAAGCTCTCAGGTTCTGTGAAGAGACACTGCTGACTTCCACAGACCATCACTTCTGCTCTCTGCTCCCAGGATATTTACTTATGGGCAGGAGAAGAGATGCATGCAAACTGCAGCTTCTGATGTTGTATATTTAATTCCCCCCCCCTGGAACTAGGGAACTAGAGTAAGCAAGCATCATAAACTAATAACGAGTTCTCATGCACAGTGGCAAAGTCATTGAGCTGCCTTTCTGAGCACCTTGTTAGCTTTTTTAATTTATGATTCTATTTATGCATATCTACTGTACAATACTGCTTACAACCTGCTGGGAGTAAACAGTAAATAACAATGTCCATACTGTAGGAGGAAAACAGGCCGATTTTAATAATGTGGACACAAGTCCCACAAGCTCACATACAAAGTTGTATGTTTGGGGAAGGCCTTACTGCTTACTCATTTTATAAATACACTGGTCAAAGCCACTACTGCAAATGTTAATAGTAGTGACTGTAGTGGTCTGCTTTCAGGTTTGATAAATTTGACACACTGTTTCATATGCTGAAAGCATTTTACAGTAGATGACTTGCTTTTGATTTTGGGCTTCCAGATAGTGAGCTTTGATGTGATATCTCATGCAGATTAATAGCTGAATTCTTGGGGTTTCTTGATGAGATGAGGCTGAGATGGAGTTAACTTTCTTTACAGCATCCCATATGGTGCTGTGTTTCATATTTGTGACTAAAACAGTGTTGATAACACACCAGTGTTCTAGGTGTTGCTGAGCAGTGCTTGCACAGGGTCAAGGCTTTCTCTTTTTCCTGCTCTGCCCCTGCAGCAAGTAGGCTGGGGGTGGGCAACAGTTTGGGAGGGACACAGCTGGGACATCTGACCTGAACTGGCCACAGGGCTATTCCATATCAGATAACATCATGCTCAGCAATAAAAAAGGGGTAGAGGAAGAAGATGGGAGGGGGAGTTGGCTTCCAAGGTGGCAGTTGTCTGCAGACTGGTTGGGCATCGGTCTGCCTGTGGGAGGTAGTGAATCATTGCCTTTGCATCACTTGGTGGTTTGGTTTTTTCCCCCCTCTTCTCTTCCCTTATTAAACTGCCTTTATCTCGACCTGTGAGTTTTCTTGCTTTTGCTCTTCTTGTCTCCCCTGTCCTGCTGGGGTTGGAGGGGAGAGAGTGAGCAGCTGTGTGGGTGCTCAGCTGCTGGCTGGGGTCAATCCACAACACTTTTTGAACCTTTTACAAGTTTTTTAGTAGAAATTTAAACACTGAGACTCTTGGATCTCGGTATAATGCTATCTCAGCATCTACCTTTTTGAACTATAACTTCAGAGAAAATGAGGTGGATGGTTTCATCTTTGTGATCCATTATCTCATGTAATAGACTGAATTTTATGGTTCAAAATGAAATAAAAAGTGTAAGCTGGGAAACTGGCACTGAAAAAGGCAAAAGAATTCCTTTTACAGTTGAAACCTTAATCAGCTAATCTAAAGATGCTTCACCTGTTACATGTGGGCAGGCTTGGTTTGGTTTTGTTACAACAAATAGTGTATTTGAGCATGGTCCAACTTCTGTGAATATTGCTCCAACTTTATAGTCGTATTGTAACTAAGGGTGTCATGTAACATGAGGTGAGCCAAGAATTAAAATGTAACAAAGTACATCCTAATGGAAACACATCCTTTTTTCTTAATGTTTACATTGCCAAATAGCAAGTCTAATCTTCAGCTTGTATTACTTTTTGTGAGGGAAAGATAACTTGGAGCAAGAATCTGACTGAATTCTCCACGTGTTATCAACATCCTTCTGTATGAGTACTTATTTTAAATAAACATATACTGCACCTTTTTTACATGCACACTTTTTTTTTTTCCTACTGTCATCTTTTTGTGGGGAGGGAAAGAGAATGTATTTCAGAAGGCTTATGTTTTCACTCTACCACCACATAAATAGTATCTTCCATCTCAGGCTATTATGAAGACATAAATAGCTGCTTCTAATCCATTGCTTTGTTTGGAGTTCAAGACCTCTTTACTCTGATCCTGGTTTCAGTATGACTAATTGAGTAGAAGGGGCTTCCTACTCTTTCCTAGCTGACAATGTGCCTGACTAGTTTCAGATATACCTCTCAGTTTTATTCTTTGCAGCTCTACTTGAAATATAAAGCACCTGTGTGCCAATATTTTCCATGCTTACATCTTGTCAACAAACTTTAGACCCATCTCTGTTTCTGTTGCCATCAATAACAAGCTGCATTGGTTTTATTGAGAGGAGAATTGAGTCTTCTCATTGGAGTCACCTAGTTATTCTTTTAAAATCAAGGTTCAAAAATTTTTTTAATACCTGCAGTTCTCTGCCTGTTCCAAAGTGGCTTCAGTTCCTGCCAGTCTGACGCTGGTGCCTAATCATATATATATAATTAACCTTCCACTTCAGTGTCTAAGTGCATTCTTGCAGCATCGACCACGCTCGTTCCTACAGGACCAAGCTCTGCAGAGATGTTAGTTATGGCTTTCTTTTAAGAGATGGTGGTATTACAGCTGGTCAATAAAATACAAAGACAGCCCAGGACTCTCTCAGGTAAGTATCCTAACCCTCAGAATACAATGTCATGCCTCCTTGTCCCAGCAAATCTTAAATCACTTACTGCCCACCAGTAAAGCTTTAAAAGGAGATATGGAAGAAGGTTTTTCCTCCTACTCCAAAACTGCCTTCATTGCTGGTAGGTATTACACGTTCTGGTGAAGTTGCATGTTTTATTCTGAATGAGGATAAAGTGACGTCTCCTCCCCCCTGGGTTAGCTTTCTAGCCTTTAGACCTTTATAGAAAAGATTGGATCATTCACACTTTTTACAGGTAGGTATACAGGATTGATATTTGCTCTTTTGAAAAAAGAGCTTACTTCTAGTATCCACAGTCCAAAGCCATTCTTCTAACTCAGGGGAGAGGTATTCCTGAAGTCTTAAGCTCCTGCTTCTCAAACTCCATTGAAGAGTATAATTTCAGGTTGTGGCCCTGCTCACAGCTAGACAATGGGAAATGCTAGTTCCTCACTAAACCTATAGGTGCATCAAAATCAGAATAGCCTCTCTGGTGCATTCTAGGTGCTTAACTTAGGGCTCCAGCTACTACTCCTGCATGGAGTTCCTAACCGCAGGAAGTCAGGCTTTTCTGCACTCTACCTTGTGCTAACAGTGTTCAACTCCCCGACAAAATGTCCTGCAACCACATTTCCATTTCCTTTGCCAGAAGTATATTGCTCAGTGCAACTGTCATGCTCTTCACAAAATTACCCATACTTTTCTAGTACTTACGTGGCTGTTATATTGTCTTCTGCTTAACAGATTTCCTACAGTAGTCACCAAAATGCTCTATTCCTCATTAAGATAGTGTAAGTCTGGCTGTCAGAAAAGCACAATTTATTGTATTGTAACAATTTACTGCATGTTACTCAACTTTTGTTGAGTAACAAAAGTTCAGCTGTTCAGTCAACAGAACACTTTTCTTTTCTCCCTCTTGTTCTCATCATGATTCCCCTGTGGCCAAAACAAGTCTGGATCCTGTATGCCCTATGGGTTTTTGTCATGGTTTAACCTCAGCTGGCAACTAAGCACCACACAGCCACTCACTCACTCCCCCCTGGTGGGATGGGGGAGAGAATCAGAAGGGTAAAAGTGAGAAAACTCATGGGTTGAGATAAAGACAGTTTAATAGGTAAAGCAAAAGCTGTGCACACAAGCAAAGAAAAGCAAGGAATTCATTCACTGCTTCCCATGGGCAGGCAGGTGTTCAGCCATCTCCAGGAAAGCAGGGCTCTATCACGCGTAACGGTTACTTGGGAAGACAAATGCCATCACTCCTAATGTCCCCCCTTCCTCCTTCTTCCCCAGCTTTATATACTGATCATGACGTCATATGGTATGGAATCGCCCTTTGGTCAGCTGGGGTCAGCTGTCCCAGCTGTGCCCCCTCCCAACTTCTGCACCTGGCAGAGCATGGGAAACTGAAAAGTCCTTAGTTCAGTATAACCACTACTTAGCAACAACTAAAACATCCCTGTATTATCAACACTGTTTTCAGCACAAATCTAAAACATAGCCCCATACTAGCTACAGTGAAGAAAATTAACTCTATCCCAGCCAAAACCAGCACAGTTCTGTACATCTGACTGCAGCCCTTAAATCTCTTTTTGGATCTGCTGTTCTGAAGAGAAGGAAGGATGCTTGAAGTTGCATCTGCACTCCCTTTACTTGCTAGTGTTTAAGCTGGAGAAGTGCTGCATAGAGTGATCCTGCTTGTCACTACTTTATGATAGTGTGAGTTAGGTAAATAAAGTTTATTATATGCTTTAGTTAGACCAGATTCCCTTTGGTACAAGGAGAAATCCTTGCAATACTCTGATAATATTTGCTTCTGGAATGACAAGCTGGATTAGATCCTGTTCTTCATGTTGATCAAAGTGTAGCTAGCAGTGATTTTTACTGTACTAAAACTTGAGGGATTCTAAGCATACTCATGCTAAAGGTTCCCATCTAGTCATCTCAGTCTAGTTCTTTCAGCTTGTGTAGGTCCCTCATTTGAACTGGCAGAATTGCTTTCTTTGATGCCATTACTATCAGTCCTTTGGTAGCCAATGGTCTACCACCCATTACAAATGTATGAACTGGATCTATCCTGAGGACGTATTCCGAAGCCATACTGAAGTGTGCGAAAGAGTTCATGTGAAGCTACCCATCAGTCTTTCTGTTTTTTTCCCAAAGCCCTACATATTTCACATAGTGAAATCTGGCTGTGCTATTAATGGATGTTTTACTTATAACAGAAAAAGCCAACTGGACCATCCTGTAGGCAAATTCTGTTCAGAACAAAATCAGCAAAAGTCAAAGACCATCCAAATGGATTTTGGGCCCCATAGGAAGATGCCTTGAGATGGCTAAAATGTACCTCACTTAGGACTGACAGCAAAAAGCTGAAGAAAGAGCAGGCAAGTCACTGAAAACTGTAGCCACCTTAGACTTTGTTGTGGCTGATACAAGGGCCCTGTAGAACTGGGCTGCTCTGTGACACCTCAAAACCTCATTCTCCTTTCTATGCCAGTATCTGACATAGAAGAAACCCCAAAACATGAGCATCATATACCTATTAACATTTGGAAAACTCCTGTGTTTGGATTGGTGAAGTACATATGCATGAATGCACAGTAAAATACGTATGCAGTTCAAAGAACTTCAGTTATGGCTTGGCAATTTCATATATACATACATATATACGCATATACGCACACATATATAAATCTGATAAAATTCAAGGCAGTTTTCCTTCTAGAACTTCAAGCAGCCATAACTTTGAACATCAAACTACACAGCTCCTTCCCTATTTCCCTACAGGGAAACTGAAATCTGTTTGTTAGATGAGTGAGTGCTATGGGGCCACCTGGTGTCTATGAATTTAATAGAGGCTACTCTGCCAGTGTAAGACCTTTAACTTCTCTTAAAATCCACAGGCAAAACCTTTCTCTTTGATTCAAATTAAACCTTTTAGCTAGAAAAATCCAGACATGGCAAGCAATAGATAATGCAAGAGACATTTAATTTTGTAAAACCCTTTCATTTCATGCAAATACATTTTTGAAAGCCTCCTTTTCATTATTTTCTTTTTTTAAGAGCCAAGATTGAAGATCACTTCCTTACTAAAAGTTTTGAAAAATAAATTGTGTGAAATGTAAATAAGCTCGACACTTTTATGCATTTCAGACATCTTAAGAAAAAGTAAAACATTAAAATACTTGAGACGTGAGATCTGCTCACAGTACAGATCTAGCTAGCCAGAAATCCCCATTAACTCAGAAATGAACTTTCAGGTTTGTCACTGGTGGGAATGCCAGCAGCGGATGGCTTTCTAGTTGGGGAGGGGAAGTGATGTTGCCTAAATCAATGCTGTTACGGCACTTTGTGCAAAGTATTGCGTTCCAGATGGAAGAAAGACGTTACAGGATGGGAGCAGCTGGCCATTTCTCTGAGGAATCTAGCTAGGCAGAAAATATTGACAGATTAGTTGTGCTAAGAGTTTTTAGGAGGTAGGATTGCAGCATAGAACTTGGATATCAAATTGGCCTTGAGTCAGCAAGTACTGTGCCAAACTGAGGTCCTACAAAACAAAGCCAAACTTGCATGTTTCCTCAAAAAAATGACCATGTTTGGATATTCACACAGGAAAATTAGCATGTATTAGTGTTTGTCAAAGTACTCAAACATGGCATGTCATAAGAACCATATTAAGATCAGTTACATGCATATTTACAGTGTGAAAGCATATGCTTTACCTCTCTTGCATTGTAAAATAAAAGTAATTGTTGAAATTCAGGTTTAGAATCTTGTAATTTGCTGATCTTTCATATAAGCATTATTATTTTTTACTTTTCTGAAGTGAGGCTGCTGTAACAGAGAGTTCCTTGTACTGGAACCTATATTCCCAAAAGAACATAAATAATTACCATGGTATGTCATTCTGATGAATGGTATGCTTCTTCACAGTTGTTTGGGTTTTTTTGGGTTTTTTTTTTTGCTGAGTATACTATTCTATAGACACCTGTGAAGCAAGACCATAATAAATTACTTCTATTGCGTACACACTGCAGCACTGACCCTTGTGGTACCTTGAAGTTATTTATTGCTGCATCCGAAGAAAAGAGCAGCAGAATGAGTTTATTTAAAAATCAAACTAAATATACATGCTTTGGGTCTATAGTTCTGGAATTAGGCTCCTGTACGTTACATTAGATTTGGGAGGGTTTTGTGAGTACACAGTTGTATGGTCTGGATACTCAGACATAGTAGGGTATTCAGCTATGTCAAATTACTTAGAAATGTATACATGTGGAAGCATTTTTGGTGTCCAGTGTTCTATGTGAAAATGGTCATAGGAACATCTATGCTAGATTATGCCCGATTTTGACTGTGTAAAGAAAAACGTTGGGAGGTTTTTTGTGATTTCCTGATTAAAACCCTGATAGTTTCCTCCAAGACATGGGTCCTTAAGTCACAGTCCATTTACACTGGAATGTAAAATTAACATGTTAGGACTGTGAAGTCAAACATTCACAGTTTAGAAAATGTTATAATTCAGATGGTCAGTGCAACTGTTTCACTGACAAAGTGCAAGCATGCATTTTGACACACACTTTCATTATAAGTTATAATTTCATCAGGATGCTATTTCACTCAGCATGTAAAAGACACAGCTCTGACTGCATAAGCAGTTGTTCAGTATTTGGGATTCTCCCTTTACTTTAGCATGTGGCCCCTTGTCTAATTCTCTATCCTGTGCTAAAGACAATGATTCACTGTGATGTAAGTCCTTCCAGGATCTCATCGCCAGCACCTGAGTGTTTCTTGAGGTGTAAAGTCAGACAGGCTCATCTCCTTATATAGAAGGAAAATCAAGGCTGAAAGCCTCTGAGATTAGAGCATCCACTCAGCTGAGGTAATTAACTTGAGTTGTCTTGCACTTCACCATTCAAAGTAGTTAGTGTGATATGGGACTGAATAACTTAAAAACTTGAGGTGACTTTACTTACAGCTGGGAGTGTGTAGCAGCATTGCCAATTTGACTAAGGGACTTAAGTCAGACACTTGTATAATGAGGAAGGACTAGTGGCTGCTTGTGAAAGGGTGAGCTTAACTTATTTGTCTTGGTATCATGCAGGATAGGGGACAGAGAGAGAGAAAGAAAGAAAAGAACATATAACTCTTGTTCCTAGAGACTGAAGTTAGATGCCTGAAGCAAGAGATGAGAGATTTGTCCAGCTTTCCTGTATTACCTAAGTGTGCTCATCCCCATCCATCAGTCCCACGGAAGCAGAATGCAGTCTTCAGGAGGTTACAGCTCATCTCATCTTGAATGCATGTAAGAGATCTGAGTTCAGGAGACGCAAGCAATTGTGACCAATTTAATTTTCCTATTTCCTAAACTTACAAGGTCTGATTCCTCAACATAATTTATATTTTTTAATATGGTTTTGTATGTTGGTTTGTAGAATGAAACCTGAAGTATCTCTTGGTGTTCCACAAGCTCTGGATCACACTGTAAATATTGTTGGGCTAGATGACTGTTGCAGGTCCCTTCCAACTGAGCTATTCTACTCTATATGTTACTGCTGTAAGTATTCCTGTTCAAATCAAGCAAAAGTAGGTGCTTGTGTTTGTGAAAGATTAAGCTAGGTTCAGACAGGGTTTGAGTTATTCAGATGGGTTTGGGCTATAAGGGGATAGTACAGTCTCTGTGCCAAAAGTGAAAGAAAGAAAACAATTAAGTAAGAGTGACTGCATACAACCTACAGCTGATGTTTTATTATTTACCTTTTTTGATTATTTATCTTCTTAAACAGTGATTACTAAGTTAGTCAACAAACTTCTTGTGAACATTTTAATGGAAATGGGTACCTGGAGAACTGTAATTAGCAAGAGAATATTGCTCTTGCTGTGCCTGTGCAAAAAGGCGTTGCATGATTGGTTTTCCAAGAACTGGGTTTTAGTGTGATTTATAAAACTTAAAAAAGGCATGTAAACTTATTTTAGGTCTCTTACTGTCTTCCCTCCACTTTCTCCAATAAGGCAATTATATTCATCAGTCACAAATTCATACCTATGGTCTCAAAATGCTATGTTGAAGTTTCTAGAACAATGTTGTTCAGACCCTGCCTTCTCCCTTTTCATCCCCAGAACAACAGTCACAACCTACAACCACCTCGGCCACATGCTATACTCTGCTCCCTCGGACAAGAAGCGTTGTTGCACTTGGGAGATTAAAAAGCTGTATCTCTATAGCAACTCTCAAACCCCAAAAATAATAAACTAAGAAATTTTGACCAAAACCAACCTGATGACTAGGTGACTGCCAATGGGTTGGATTAGAGGGATGTTGTCTGTGTGGTGCTGGATGACTCAGTAACGTCTCTGTAAAGCAAAGACATGCACTTTGCAGGTGAGCTTGTTCCTGCTCTCAGCTCAGCTTTTTACTTTTCTGGGAAGACTCTTCTTTGGAAATGCTCATCACCAAATGTTCTAGTAGGTAATGAATTAAGGTAGCATTTGGCTTAGCTTGCCTTTCACTTGACAAAGAGATAAACACAAACTTTAAAAAACACATTAGAAATCTGAGTCTGTAAAAACAAATGAAGCAGTATTGTGACAATAAAGCATTTGGTTTTAGCTGAACAAGTACTACCCTCTGTAAAATCTGATTCTGCACAGAAAGGCTAATGAAAATTCAAGGGCATGTGCTGTTACACTGCCTGAGTTTTTGCAGATTTTTGCAATTCATAAAGTATAAGGTGAACATGAGATATAATGATGTCTCTTCTTGATGCTAGGTCAACCCAGTGTTTTAACTGGAGCCGGATATGTAGAGGTGGTTTGATAGGCTATGTGGAAACAAGGCTCAGGCTCTTTGCATGCTTTGTTCCTATACAGGAGGAATTCTCCAGCTGTGTTCGGGCCAACGGAATCCTTTCATGCATAAAGCTAAGATCATGCTCAAGAGTTTGCAAGAATGTATCTTAATGAGCCATCTGCCAAGTGAGTCAGCCCCTCTTTCATCTTTTTCCTGAGTGATTCCTGTGCAATAAAATGTAGTGAAAATTTAGGCTTGCCATTAAATTCAACAGGTGTAAGTCAGTAATAACAAATGAGAGTTTAAAGCTGAAAGCAGCTATTTTATATACCTGTTCTCTTGCTCATAATCACATACCAAGAAGTAGAAAACAATCCAGTGATTTTTTTTTTTAACAATGAAAACTGCCTAAGACTTAGTAATTTAAGGCTAAAAGATGGAATAACAGGACAGAAATATGTGTTTTGGGATAGAAATAAAAATATCAGGAGTCTGTGTGTGTGCTGAGATCAGGAGAGGGTTCAGAAAAGCAGAATAATCATTCAAATTTGGATGAAATTTCCAGTAAGACTACATTACCCAATGACAAAGAAAAACAAGCTGCTCCATTTGCCACCTATCAAATTGTTCATTTTAGCTTGGCAAACCTGAGTGATACCTTATGGAATCTTGTACATTCAGATGACGCTCCTCTTGCAAAGGAGCAAGAAAGATTGCCCTACATTCAAATGGCAGGGTCTGTAATGTGGAGCAGATATACCTGAGCCTTTGGAGGCAACAGAGACTCTTAGGAGCTCGTAGAGAGCTGTGTGGAGTCTGTTGAAGCCAGGAAATTGGTAAAAGTTGCTCAGCTGAGGAGAGGACCCGTTCTACACTGGGCAATGGGAAGGCTTTATTTTAGTCTGTCTCACTGACAGAGCAAAGTGGTCTCTCTTTAAAGGCTTGGCTTGTACTTCAGTCTTATATCTTCTACAAGGAGACCTTGCCATGCAATTCAAAGCCTATCTGTGTCTCTGGATGTGCTCGCTTCCAGGCAAAGGTAAGACCTATGGTGCCAAGGATCTTGGGGCCAGGACCCATGTGGGGAAAATGACTCTGGGACACCGTAAGGGATAGGGAAGAGTTTGAAGTGTGGAATAAGTGAAAGGAAAGGGGAGGAAGATAGATACAGGGAACAGGATGATGCACAGGCAGCTGACTGTATTTCAGGACCTGAGGAAGGAAAAAGAGGAGTCTCCCTTTCAAGCAGGAGATGGGGAGAGTCACCCATTTTTATAGGCAGGTAACTTTAACATGTGGATCTAGCATTGATATTGTACCTTTAGCTTCCCCTTAAAGGTACAAGAATAGGAAGGCTACCTAAAAAAATAAGTCTCCTAACACACTTTTGCCCCTCAATTTTAAGATGCTTAAACAGGTCTGATTACTTTCTAAGCTTTTCCTCTTTATTTATGTATTTTTTTAAACACTTGGGGTTATCAGTACTGGGCTGAAAATATGAAGGGAGAGCAGATCTCAATGAAAAGCAGCCAGAGGGGAAAAAGGTTGAAGATAATTGCTCAAATTACACAAGAATTTATGCCAAGGTAGAATTTCTTTTTCTTCTCTTTAAGTAAAAAGTTAACTTTAAACTGATATTTAAATGATATGTGATTGTTAGGTCACATATTACAGGCAGCTGGTATTCTGCGTCTAACAGGAATGAAGGGTTAGATAAATTAGGGAGGTGCATTCATGACTTGCATTTAATCCACAGGGAGATTTCACAAATAAATGGTGATTGTTCTTGTTTATTTTTTTTGTCAAGGTCTACAGCAAACCCCATGTTGCAAGTGCTAACAAATGGATAACAAGGCTGTTTTCTGAACACAGTTCTCCTTTTTCTAGGTAAGAAAACTTAGTTAAATAGAGAGACCTGGGTGAATTTCATGCTGCTGTGAAGTCAAATCTTTTATTCTCCACTTCCATAGTAAAAAGTAAAGCTTCTAGGATTTATTTAACTTTTATTCAGCTAGAATATCACAGTTACTGATGGGAAGAAAATCAGTTAGGCCTGTGCGTTTTGGTACTGTTGCCAAAGCATTTAAAGGTTTCTTCCTATGTAGGCTACAGAATGTAGAAAGCCAGTCTCTTCTTGAACTACTTGTCTTTTCATTAAAATGGTAATACATATTACCAATAAAATATTTTTTAAAAAACTAATACAAATAACTTAAAGGTTTATAACCTGCTACTGGGAAAGAGGATGACTAATGACTCCTCATCTTTAGTTATCTAGGTTCCAGACTCTCTGAATACTTCCTGCTAGGGCCTGTCCTTCAGTGCCTTGGCCTTACTTGAATGCACCTAGCAAATATATGCCACGTGTAAGGACGTGAACAAAAGAGAATTAAAATAAAATTAGCAGAATGCTTTTTACTGTTAAATGCTTGAAAAAGCCATTGAACTAGAGGTGGAGTGATGACCAGACAAAGAATTAAAGAGCTCTGTTCCTGCCTGGGCTCTAGCAAAGTGCCTGGGTTTGTACTTGGGACTGTAGATTGGTGAGGGGAAAAATAATTGGGAGGGAACGGGAGCCAGAAAATATTTCATATTGCCTGCAGTGCTGGAGACTTAAGTGGATTTTTAGCTCCAGCATAAGAGAGGAGTAAATGGCTTTTAGAGACTCTCTTAGGCAGTGATTTAGCGATCTCTGTGAGATATGAAGGACATGAATAAGAACTCCATTAGGCTGTGCATTAAGCATTTTCAGGGAGGATGTTTGTAATGATTGTTCTCTTGGGCTTTTTCTGCAGTGGGGATTCTTAATGAAGTCACAGTCTCCAGTGCAGATATAAATTATTGTTGTAAATTAAATCTTTTTCCCATGCAGTATGCTCAAACTCTCCGCAGTCACTCTACTGTGGTATGTCTATAGCAGGGATTTGTAGTGCTCCTACCACATCTTGTTTAGCTAAACAAACTATCAAAAAAAATTCCATCCTGTCAATCCCACCACTGATACAGTGAACATCAAGGAGTCTAGTGTATTGCACGAACATGAAAAGACTCACCAAGGGCTCTGTCAGTTGAAGTCATCTGACATATAAACACAGTCTGAGTTGATCAGCTGAAGACCAAGGCTTTTGTTACTGACATAGATCCTTCTGTGTGTAAGCAGAACAAAAGTTTTTCTTGTTATTTTCTTTTAGGTCTTTCCAAAACTGCTACTTCAACTCCCTCCTTCCATAGGAAGCAGTCTCAAAATCCTGAGGTAAGAAGACAAGGAAGTTTGTGGTTGTTAGGTTTTTTATTTGTTTTTCCCCCAGTTTTTGAACCCTTTGGCTGTTCTGGCTCTGCCAGGTGTTCTGCCCACTGCTCTGCAATGAGACCTGGCGAAACAACACCTTGTCTTTGATATCGTATTTTGCCTTGAGGTGTATAGATGGCCAGCATGATCTCCATCATCTGCTTACGGTTTGCTCTCTGTCCTGATCTTGGTGCATCCCCTGTGCAGAGGAGGACAAGCTGCAATGGTGGAGGCTAGTGCTGCTCTTTCCCACAGAACTGGGAAACGCACTTGTGGAATCACCTCTCCACAATAAGCTCTTTGGTGCTTATTAAATCCAGCAAAAATTGGAAGGAGACTGAATCACAAAGTGGATACTTGGTGTCATTGTTTACACTTCCCATCTTCAGAAAACTAATTTAGCCAGCTAAATCAGGTAGCTAGTTCATTTGTGCTGTATCTGTGCTTAATGGAGACAGATAAAAGCTCTTATTGAGAAAGATCATAACTGTGGTGTGTGAATCATACTGCAAATAACTCTTGATGATCCTTGCTCTATCCGTTTATTAGAGAAACTTATGGAGGCCAGCCATCTAACTCAGCTAATTGAAGTTAAGGCAGTGAGAATATGCCCTTCTGCTGTATGCTATACAGTCTGCTGTCTGTCTCTTCTGTGACTGAACCCAAAACTCTGTCCTTGGATGTGCATGTGTAGTCTTGACATGACCCATAGGAAATTACTCACATGTCAGCAGGTGCAATGAGGCCAGGGTCTACAATAATACATTTCTATTTGTTTCTTAAATATATGCATAAATGGCACTTAGATCTTTAGTAGAGTTGCTGTGTTTATTTTTTACCAAGAGTTTGCATAAATTTCAGTTCTCGTTGAGTCTAGATGTGAAGCAACTGATAACAACGATAGGAAATCTGGCTTTCCCCTGAGTTTGTATCCAAATGAGAGGCACCTAAAGGATAATTCCGTTTCCAATTAGCGACTTCAAATCCCTGTTAACATAACACGGTCAAGTTGCTCTTTGTATCTGGTTAGTGTTAGACAGTCTACCAGCTAACACCAGTATTTGAAAGCTGGGCGAGAAGATGTTGAGCTCAAAAGCTTGAACTGGGACATATATAGATAGTTTAAGGCTAAAATCTGCTTTTCTGCTTAACCCAAACTTTGAAAAAAGTCCCACGTATGCACTTTCAGTTTTATGCTGTGTGTGAATGTCAAATATGCTTAGCTGGAACAGAATTTCTTTAAAGTAATTATTGCTATCCCATTTGGCTAAATATATCTATATACGTACCAGAAATATGCCAGACTAAAAAATGCTGATATAGACTTATGAGCTTTTTTATTTAAAGCCTAGTGCTGTTGGTCTGTTATTGAGATTTTTTTTTTGTTGCCGTGTTACCTATATGTCACCTATTCCCAAAATGTATCTTTCCAGTGGAAAGAAATGCAAAGGTTTATTCAGAACAAATTATTTCAAAGAAGGAAGCTAAAGCTGGAAATCAGATGTCTAAACCCCTTTAACTGCTTAGAAGGGTCAGAGAATATAGAGAACAGTTTCTGGAGTAGGTACCCCTATGAAGTATTTCAGGTCAGCTTTGTAAGCAAGCTGAGCAGGCAGCAAGGCAAGCTCTGATCTCAGGCATGGTCCTCCTCCTGTTCTGCCCTCCCTCCCTGCATTGCAGAGCTTTTAATTACCTTCTTGGGACAAACTCAGAGCTGTTACTGGGGGAGTCTTATCCCAGGAGACAAGGGGTGTCCTGCCTTGGCTGGTCCAGCTGTGACCAGCAGTAGCAGGTCCTCCCCAGCATGTTGAAGCCTTTTAGAAGGTTACTCTGTTTGAGGGGTTCAGTGGGATGGTCTGGGAAGGGGTTTTAGGAGTTTCCAGCAAGCTGGGCACCCACAGCTGGGCTTAAGCTTTTGGAGGAAAGCAGCAGGGTGTGTGACTCAGGTGGCCACAGCCTCCCTCCTGTGGCCTCTGCAGAAGAGAGGAGCTGGCTGGGTCCTGACCCTGACTAACATCAGGCCCAGCTAATCTGTTGGGCTTTCTGCCTCCCGCTCTGAACAGCAGCAGGTGAGGTAGGAGAGCATCTCGGGTGGTAATGTAGCAGTGAAACTTGTCACCCAATTCTCTTGGACTTAGCTTTGTTTTGTTGTAGTATGTACTATGTGTGGGCTTTCTTCCCATATATACACTTCTTCTTAATGTACAATCTCCTGCGCAGATGCATTTGGCCCATCCTGCAGGAGCCTTGTGTCCCCATGCACAGCGGCTGTGTCTAGTTATCCTTTACCACCATGGCTCAGGGAGGGGTTTGCACCGAGGTGTTAGGTGACTAAACACGTGTGTCTTTGCAAATCCTCCCGCATGTGTTGGTGCCTTTTTCTGCCCCCCCCCCCCCCAAGGGAGTTCAGTTCCCTACGGAGCAGCCTGGCTGGAGCAGCAGCCACATGCACCATGTGAAGAGACAGAAGCTTGTGCTGCACCTTGGCTGCAGGAGAGGAAAGGTGTACCTGATTGCTAGGATCAGGACTAGTTGGAGAAGTGAGAGAGGAGAGGAGGGAGGAAGGAAAAAAAAAGCTTTAAATGGCAAGACTGAGCTCATAACATGTGGCCAGTGTGTGCCATACAGGCTTCAGGAGGCAGCAGGAGCACATGCGAGAGGCTCTGGCCAGACAGCAGCAGAGAGAAGAGCTGTTGCAGAATGGAGGATTCCCGGACACCAGCATGCAGGAGGGGTCTGCAGGTGCACAGGGCACGACTGACAGTCCGCTGTCACCCTGCAGCAAATTCAGCCTGGAGCCCAGGTATGGCAAATGCATGGACCGTGCAGGGTATAAATTATTTTTTCATCTCTCAAGATAGTTTTGGCTCATGACATTATGGGGCAGAGGCAGGAATACTGAGTTATGTGGGTGCTGTATGGCATTACTGTGTTTGTCAGGGAGGAGGAATATTAGGGGATTGTTTCTGAGGATTACTGCTTCAGGAGGATATACAAAATTTTAGGGTTTTGGGGAGAATTTTTGGGCATGGTGGCATCTGTGAGAGAACAAGCCTGGGGGCAATCCAGGCACAGCAGAAAGGAAACTGCAGAGAGAAAGGGAAACATCTGTAACAGTCAAGGGAGCGCATAAAAAGTGGTTGTCTGAGGAAAACCTGAGGGACTGGGGTAGCCAGGTTTGTATCCATTTTCAAGCTTTAAGATTTACTCCTCAGGGCACTGCATCTGCAAAGCTCTGAGGGACTATCAAGCCCCTTTCAGTCTTCTTCACTGGGAGAAACAGTTCCAGGATATACAATTTAATTTAATTTCCATATTGCTAAAAAAAGGTGCAAGTGCTTGTTTTTCTGCAAAGCCTAGTTATATCTAAACACCTGGGAACAGCATTAAGCTTGCAGCAGGTACACTGTCTGCAGATTCATAGGTGTCCCTGTGTTTCCAATCACAAATTCTATTAGGCTGCTGATCAGCCTCTTTCAGCATGTCTCAGCAACCCTTTCCCTGCCTTGCTGTAGAGAAGTTATGTTGAGAGCTAGATACTACTTTCCTTCGCTGTCATAATTTTCAAATTCTTGGCATAACTTAAAATATGTAACCGCTACAGAAGTTTCTTTTTTGGACACTTTCTTCTGTTTCAGCTGTTGGTTTGCTGTCAGCTGGTAAAGCAAGGCAGGCAGAAACAGCCTGTGCATGTATTGTGCAGTCAAGCACATCTGTCTGTACTGCTGCAGGGTTAGCCAGTGTTCCTTGCCTTTTGCAATGGTCCATGGTGTTGCACTTACCTTGAAAGGTATGTTTTTGAACTCTGACAACTTGTTAAAGTGACTTTTCCTTTTTTAAATGAAACATCTTCAGGACCTTTTTTGTTTGTTTGTTCTTCCTATCAAAAAAAAAAAAGGGCTTTCTGCAACTTCACCATGCACAATAGAAACTACTATTACAGCTTTGCAATTTAATAATTTAAAACTATTACATTCACTTTCTGAGTGTCCCAGCTTCTCATACACACACATTCTCTTGTGCTTTCATGGTATGTGTGTATATATACATATATTCATATCTAGTTACACTTATATATCATCAATATATATGCATTTCCCTATGTATTACTTTTACTAGACAATTATTTTAACATGGCTACAAGAAGAGGTTATAGTGAAAGCTGTTGTTAACCAATGGGACTAATGAGATTAAACAAAGTAAAAAACTTTGAGAGCTTGCCTTCGCTCAAGAGTTCTGATTAGTTTTATTCACAAACTTTTTATAGTCTAGCTTAGTTTTTCAGTCTCAGAGTCTGTATGTTATATGCTTACAGCTGCAGCATGTGCTCCCTTGCAGACAAAACTGAAAGTGAAGCTGGAGGTTCTACTATAAGCAAAATGGCCTTGCACTGGTGAACAGATAAGACAACTAATAGTCTCTTTGGTGTGATGTATCTGTGTTGGTGTTTTTTCTCAAAAATGATCAAATCCACGTACTTTCAGATGAGTTTATGGAATGACGCTTTATTGGTAAAAGTGAAAATCGATGTCTACTGGAAAAGATACTGGACAAAGGAGTGACTGCAAGTGTACTTAAAAAATCTGAACATAAAGTAGGATGCTAGAAGTGCTTATGGATTTTTCATTATTATATTGGCAGTTAAAAACAGCCATAAATTTCATATCCTATAAAGAGGTACATATTAATGCTTTCATCTTCCTAAGCATTCATGGTAAAGCAGTCAGGCATTATGGGATAACTGTAGTCTTTAGTTAGTGGGTATCTGTATACAAAGAAATCCAAATTACAACTAGCAAAGCTGAGTAAAAAGCTGTATCCTTTTAGGTAGAGCCAGACAAAGCTATGCATTGCTAGCTCCATGTTCAGTATTATCAATAGGCTCAAATATGTTGTATGTTTGCAAGAGAAATATAATAATATATTGGCAGTGAACTCCCTAGAAAATCCATTAATTTTATGTTTCCGAAAAAAGCATGAGCCAAAGTTTTATATAAAGAAAAGGATGACAGTAGGGAGGATGGGGGCTTGTTGTTAAACACGGTGTCTACTGCAATACTGGCTAGTATTGAACAATATTTTACTACAGTTCACTGAACTTTCTGTAGTGCCACCCAGCTATTTCTTTGGAGTGGACACACTTGAGAGTCCTTGATGTATGTATCTGTCTGTCTAGTGGGTAGCTCAAATAACTCTTGGTGCAAACATATTTATTTAAGAGGCTTATCTCCTGACTCCTAGAGGCTCCCCTTCTGAAAGATCTGATGAACAATTTCTGTTCTGTTGTTCCCTTTTAAGGGATCTACATTTAGACAACTGCCACTCTTCATGTGCATTTGTTTGATGCTTAGTTACAGTACCTGACAGAATTGTGTTTAGAGCAACTAAAATGTAATATTACGTTAGATACTCCATATTGCTCTTGCAGAAGTTATGAGCCAGTAGTATGGCTCACCAGTTCCATTCAGGCATGCTCTACTGTTAAATACTTTGTTTTCTGTAGAAGAATTCATTACATGATCATGTCTGAAGTCTGAGCTGTTGCATCATATTTCAGTGCTTGATGCAGCAGCACCTGCAGTCTCAAGTGTTGCCATAATTGCCTGAGGATGCTTGTAGGACCATCACAGATTTGAAGCATTTGTCTGCATTCAAGAGTCCAGTTTTGTGGATGGGACATTTTGTATCTGGATGCTGCCAGTCTTGCAAATATCACAAACCTGAGAGTTAAAAAGTAAGATAATACTTGTAGGAGAGACATATAGAAGTCACCTTATTTTGCAGTTATAGGTACTCAACACTCTAAAGGTGTGGGTTGTTTTGGTTTGTGGGGGTTTTTTTGTTTGTTTGTTCTTCCTCCCTCTCCCCCCCATCCCCCCCGTGTTTTTGGTGGGGGTGGCAGTGGAGGTGATATCACTTGCAGCAGAATGATTTCTACAGGGCAGCTCTCCTCCACAGTCTTGTGGCATACTGTCATAATAAGCCCTATTGTTTTGTCATATACAGTTGAGCTATTAGTAAGATAGAACATAAGTCTTCAGAAAGTGCAAACATATTTAAAGAATACAAAATAAAGAGTAATTTAAAGAAAATGTGAAATAGATTGGAAAAAATTCCAAGATTGGTGGACAAGAGAATTGCTGAGGACTATAGCAGAAGAAGAGAGTTGCATCAGGGCAGAGCCTGCACATCTTACGAGCAGAGCAGGATCTGAAGTGGCAGTGGAGTGGCTGTGCCTCCCGCTTCCCAATTTCCACTGGGCTCTGAACCTCACAGGGGTCGGAACAATGGCAGCAAGATTTAAAAAAAAAAAATAAAAATCAACATTTGCTTTCCAGTCTTGCTGAGAAACCTTCAGGTTGTAATGGGTGAGTGAGGCCCTGCCAAAATCTGGGTATAAGCAAGACCACAACAAATTGTAGGTTCACATTGGAATTATGATGGCTTATTTCATGTTAAATGATGTCTTGTTCAGTACAAGGAGAGCATGTACTGAAAATTATACTTTCAGCATTACACCAGCATTTAACAGCATTACTGATAGTGGACCAGAATAAAATATGGCATTCCTTTTCAAGGGGCAGGCTAACTTAATGATCAAAACAGGACTTGATATTACCTTATTATAGCTTCCTTCTCCAAAATTATAAGCTGCTACAACACAAGGGCACAGGTTTTAACTCCTGATGTTTGTTGTCAGGTTCTGATGCTGTTGGCCCTCTTGCGATAGGACTGCTTCGTTGGAAAAATCCATATGTGTATGGGAACCCTCACCTCCCTCTCACCTTCTCTGAAGATGCCTGTGTTCCTGTATTTCAATGTTTTGCTACACAAAATGACTTCTCATATCCATTATCCTGCCCAGCTTCACTTTCTATCACTCCAGTGCCTTCTTACAGCAGTAGTAGTCAAGAAACTTTGAGTCAAGACTCTACAGGTAAGTAATTATTTCTTTTTTACATGTTAGAGCTTAGTTTTTTACACGTCAGAGCTTAGTTTAATCAGCAGTTTTGGTGCTCAAATTGAATACCTGTTTCTGCTGCCAGACTGCTTTGACTGCTCCTAAGGAAGGATTAGACCACAGAAACTTCACGGAAGAGTTTATGCTTATGCCAAGTAATCCTTATTCAAATAATTTGCCTCATGGTTTAAAAAGTATCAGAAACAGAGCATCATGTTCTCAGTCACAATAATATAATTAGTGTATGTTTGCTTTAAAACTGGTAGACCAACTCTCTGATGAGGGTGGATCCATGGTAGCATATGGAGGCATTTGAGGACAGTATCCTCTCTTCTGTGCCTATCATAAAACTTTGCATGATGGAGGATACCCTGATACATCCATCATGTATCCAAAATGCTACAAGCACCTAGCTAATCACAAAATAGGATATACAAGGAGCATCCAATTACATCCATGGGAACGCACTTATGCTCCCACGCTGTTAAAAGGCTTATGTCTATTAGAAGCTATCAGAGACAGCAGCATGCTGGTCAGTGATGAGGTACTTCCAGACTGGGGTTTGAAGTTCTCTCTGGGTCTGCAGGAAAGATGACAGCTGATAAAGGGTTGTGGTGTTAGTACAAATCACTTGACCCATAGTCTGCTCCCATTTGTATCGCAGAGTTTTTTGATCATGATGATGATAGGAAGTGGGTCATGAGCTCAGTGAATTTTTCTGGCTGGTGAATGAGGCCCTAATCTACATGCTTCCTAACTGAACCCCTGTAAAAGGATTTTAATCCATGCTGCCTTTTTTGTGTTGCTAAGTGAGAATTAGCAAGGTTCTGCCTGGGTGCCGGGTAGCAGAAAGGTATATAAGGAGAGTGGGGTCTTAGTGGATCCAGAATTGGAAGGGGTAATGCTGGAAAAGGGCTGGTCTAAATACCTAGTGCTGACCTAGATCTTAAAATGTCTGTAATAACTGCTGACAACAGTGATTGAATGTAATCTGTAGTAAAAATTATAATCAAATATGTATACTACTGTTGTTTGTATTACTGCTTTTTTTTAATTGTAAGTATTGTAGTACTTTAATGTAATTTAGTGTAGTTGATGTAGTCATTACTGCATGTTGCCAAAAAATAATGGGCCTGAAACTCTGTGGTGGTGTGCTGAAATCCAAACAAAACTAATTTCTCCCTTCCCAGAACCTTCTGATCTAATGGCTCATCCTCCAGAGCTGGCTGGATGCTCATGGCAGCCAAAAATCCTAGGCTCCAGCACTTCAAGTACCATTCCTAATGCCTGTTCTGATGGTGACACCTGCAAAGCAGGAGTGTTAGGGCAAATGCTAAACAATTCATGCAAGGTTAAATATTGTGACTGTCCTTTATCTTTTTTTCTGTCTCCAGTTAAGAGCAGTGTAAATCTGCACCTCCTGCTCACAATCCAGTGTTCTTTGTATGAACTCTGTGACTATATTCTGGAAGCTTAATTTGTATCCTAGTTTATTTTTACCATCTATTTTAGTGATAGAAATACTGTATCTGCTGTAAGATTCTTAATATTTTCCCAATATGAGGAGTGACAACTCTGGTTTTAATTGTGAAGTTGTTGTTTTGGGACAGTGAGGTGGCAAGTGAGCCTTACTGCAAGGTTTACAGGTACCTGCCACCTAGAGGTGATGATGTGGAGAGGGGGAGAAATGTTAGTCAAAAATAAAACAGTAGTAGCGTAATAAAACTTGATAAGGAGCTGCTAGCACTGCAGAACAATTTCCCAGTTCTGAAGTATGGATGCATATACCCAAAGGTGCCAGTATGATGATGTATTAGCAAGTCAAATTTAAATGCCATAATTTTGATCTTAATTTAAGAAGCTACAGGGTCTTTGAAGAGTTCACAGTGAGATGTTTATGAAAGTATTGCACTGAAGAGCAGCATGGTGACAGGTCAGCACAGAAGTAATGACCATTTCCAACAGGGCTGGGAGGTCCTGGTGCAAAGCAGACTCATAGCACAAGAAGATACAGTCTTCATCCTGAGGAGTTAATGTCCTAATTTCTATATCCAATGAAACAATTGATAATCCCTGGGATTATTTTAAATCTAAATGTCTCCTGCAGCAGAGGAGAGGGTACTGCATGTGAGCAGGATGAAGTGTTTCATGTATACTGATTAGAAGTGCTTTACCCTATTGCATAGGGGTAGAAGGGTGTTGTGTCAGCAGCTTTTCTGTATGACTGGGTGTCGTGCCTGCAACACCAGTGACAATCCATATCACTGGGCCTTATTATAATGCTTCTAATGCTAAGATTCCACAAGTTCTTTAAACTTTATCAGTTTTCAGGGACTGTCTTGCCATGATTGAAAAGCTTGTTTGCAGCAAAGATAACAGCTGTTCAGCAGCATACGGCATGTCTGTGGAAGCTCAGGTAAGAGTACTGCATCAGCTGAAATGGGGGGAGTCTTTGAAAAGGCAGAGGGTAATTTAGAGATTGATTAATGAGGTAGGGTATATCTCAGAGTTATATCCAGGCTTATTTATGTCTAAGACTACTTGATCAGCTCATTTACAGGAACTTGATATGCAAAAGAATACCATGCCACAGGCTTGCTGTGCTGCTTCTCTCTTGTGAATTTACATCAAACTCTCTATAACATTTTAATAACAAATTCTTAAAAACCAAACTCTGCTAAACCACAAGTATATAATGCATACAATACATACATTGTAGTTTCAAAAGGATTGTTTTTTAACTACTGATGGTGGGAAAATTCTGGCTGCTTCCCCCTGAGCAGGGCATGTTTGGGACCTTGTAATAAGCTGTGCTTGGGGATGTCTGAGCTGAATTTCAATGTTCAGAGCAACAAGTTAGTGATGTGGAAAATAAGGTATCGACACAACTAAAACTCCTTGTAGTAGGATATGCAGTATGAAAGAGATAGAATTGCAGCTAATAGTATTTGGGGAGCAGGTCTTAGTGGGTGCTCTGCATCCTACTTGAACCATTAGTCTCAATTTAGTGCTTTTGTTGCTTTGCAGCATTCTGCAATGCTAGATAATTTACAGAGTAGCATCAAATTTTGTCCTTGGGTATAGGAGTATAATTGATATCAGAACCAATCAATTTCATGTACTCTGGAAAGGAATTCTTGAATATTTAATATTACTTGTGATTTGAAATAATGTTTTTTGCACTGGTTAATAAAAACCATGCTTCTGTTGAGCATGGGACAAAACATGAGGAATTATTCTGTACTGATTTCCTAACCCGGAAATCTTGTGAGGGAGTACGAGAGAGGAATGTAGTTTTGATAACTATTTCATTTTTGAACTGAGTCCTGAAGAGTTCCTGCTGATTAACTGTCTCTTCTTATGATCATTCTCCAATGCTTAATTACACTGAACAATATATTCCAGAATATCCAGAAGACTCTGCTAGACAGCACCAGCTGGACTGAGAGGAATAGACTTGCACTAGGTAGAAATGAGTCAGGAGGTGAACAATATCTGTCAAGCTTGTCATGCAAATTTTAAAGAAACACAAAATATCATAATTCATGAAAATATTGAATATAACAAGACCTCTATGTCGTCTTGAAATGAATTCCTATTTTCACCAATAATAATCTGAATATTTTCTTTCAACTGTTTCTGACCCGAAATTAGTCTGCCTCCATCTAGACTGTATTTCTGCTGTTTGTTCATTACAGGGACCTGTCCTCTTCTATGCTAGATCAGCTGTTTTGAAAGCAGTTATATTGATTTGCCATGAATTGTTCCTGACAAATCTGTTGGCTCTTTGTTATCATCTCATTTTCTTCAAGGTGCTTACAGACTGCTTGATTTATTGCTTGCTTACTAATTTGTCACCATGTCTTTTCAAATATCGATGTTAGGCTGACTGGGCTGTAATTAGCTAAAGTACTTTATTTGTCCTTTTCCACTGTTACGGGACCTTACTCTGTCCTCACTTGGATGGAGTCTTCCTTAAAATGTATTTAGGTTCCTAAATCCCAGCAAGGCAACTGAAATGTGAAGTAGACACTATGTGTCTTTTCTGGGTCTGTGCCTGATCCCTGGTGTGTGAGTGTATGGAATAGAGCTATTTCAGGAGAGCTTGTACTCCCAGCAGAGAAAGGAAAATGCAGAGGACTCGAGTCAGCTGGACCCTCTTCAGGGATGCACCTGGGTTTGTCTTGTAGTTGGTCAGAGACACGCATTTCTGGAAAAAAATAGTATTCTTATGATTGCGGTACACAACTTTTTGCAAATATGAGAAAATCTGAAAGAGTATTCCAGCTTCATTGCTCAAATCTATTGGAAGTCTGGCTGCAGCTCAAGTCCCCTGTTTTGTTTATGTAAATTCCTGTGACCTCTCAATTTCATTTTGCTGGTGCAATCATAGCATCAAACCTTTTCCCTTTGTTTCTATACTGCAAGATATTGCCACCTGCTGTGAATGCTATATTTGACATAGACAAAAATCAAATTAATTTGTTATGTGTTTCTTGATTTGTATGTAAGTGCATACTTAAATTCATACTTGAATGGATTATTTGATTCTGCAGCTTCCATATATTTTTTTGACAGAGCTGTCTTGTCTCGTGCAGCTTTTAAGGCCTGTTTTAAATCGCACAATAACAGTAAAAAGCTATATAAAGAAATAATTTGTGACTGACTACTTTTTAGTATGGTAGGACTCCAGTTAAATTTATTTGATAAGCTAGATGCAAAGGAAGTGAGTGCAATAGATCTAATGTTACCTGAATTTTGTAAAAGGAATAGTATTGGCCTGCTTAGGAAGTTGTTTGTTCAGCTGGAGAAAAATGAGACTTAGAAGAATTATAATGTGAATAAGGACATGATTGAGGGGGACATGACAACAGTCTTGGGAGGGGGAATACTAAATGAGAGGAATATTAATAGTGGGGTTTTCCCAGTACTGGTTTGGAAACAAGGTTAATATTTTTATGGATGACTCCTGCCCGGAAAGGAGGAGTGCATTGATGAGATGTGCTGATGAGCCTAAGCTGGGAGACATCATCACTACAGAGGAGAATCTGAATGTCAGGTAGGAAGAAATGGATGGCTTTTGGGACCAGAATAAGGCAAAAGTGATGAAATACAGTAGTGCAGGTTTCAAGACTGTGCATAACAGGAATTTTTTTTCTCCTGTGAGCTATGAGTCCTCAGCTGGAAATGGTAGAGGAAGATAAATCCAGCTACTAATCAGAAGTGTTCTGCAGCTGTGAAAAAGAAAATGGAAGCCTGAGAGATCTCAGGTGAAATATTTGCCACAGAGGGAGAGATTAATGATGTTTACCCAAATTGACTGCTTATTTTCAAAAAGGATAGAGATGTACTGGAGCTTGAGCAGCGAAAGAACTACCAGAACAATATGGGAGAGGAGAGCTCATTTTATAGGAGGAGAGTAAAAAAGTTTGCCATGTTTGGACTAGCAAAACAAAAGCTATTTAAAAAAAGAAAAACCAAGACAGTAGGTTTCAGTTTCTGTTTATTTAATAACTTAATGTTTATAAAGGTTGGGAAATAGCCGGTTCTGAAGAAATGGCATCTGATCTGTTCACTTATCCTGACCAGCAGCCTTCCGAGTCTGAAGAAATTGCTAAGCGACCCTGGAGATGCAAGTGCTGGTGTTGGCACTTAGAGTTAATGGCTTCCAGTTGCAGATCTTAATTTGAAGGGCTCATAAACTGCCTCACTCCTGGGGACTGCATACAAAAGTGAAAGCCACAAGATGGTGCTGACACTCCTTAGCATGGTTGAAAGCATTCTCAAAGATGCAGAGCAACATGCAGCGGCCTGGGTGTAGCCAGACAAAATTTCCATGGAGCTTGGTGAGTATTAACCTGTAAACAAGTAATAAAGTCAGTGGCTCAGTTCAGTCTACAGTTTGTAGTTATGCATTGATTTTGTTGTTGTTGTTAAGGAGTCCTAATACACGCTCTGTATATTGGAGGGAAAGAGGGAGGTGGAGACAGAAAGAAGGGAATTGGAAAGGTGATGGTTATTTCTGAGGTTGTACCCTCTTTTTGCTTAGCTTTCAGCTACAATGGGATTGATGAAATTACAAAATTGTGAAGTAGAAAGAAAACACATCTCTGTTATCTCCGATTAGAATTGTCACGAATTTCTATGCTTTTTAACTCTCTGGTGTACCTACAGTGTTGCTGACTGCTTGTGCTTCTCTGCCTATTTTCTGTTTATGATTGCATTGAGGCGGGGGCTGTTTGGGGAGGTTTGTTTGGTATTTTTTCTACAGTGTCTTAAAAGGGAGTGCAATAGTGAGATTTCTGCAGTTTATGACTCTCTATTAGAGAGCTCCTAGTGAGGTTTATAAAGAGGAAAAATATCATTTGCAAAAATGTTACTTGGGAACTCTGAAGTCAGCTGAACCCAAGAAACGATGCAGCCCAGTTGACAACTGCATAGACTTATCTCAGTGCCCTGACTGCCAACAGCCTGCCTTCGCTACTGTCCTGTCCTCTCTGCTAATGCAGGCACTGTGTCTCTGTTCATTAATCAGTGTGGCCATGAAGAGAGGATATCTCTCTCAATTCTTTCATTCAGCCACCAGCAGAATCTCCCAGTGTTATGAATGGCAACTGCTAACTACGTTTATCAAAATTAGGGGGGAGTGCAATTTGTTACAGAATGCTTTTCCTGCAGTGCTGTGTCATCTTTTGCTCCTGAAATGCAGTGTATGCATTTGTCCCCTGAATAAGATGAGACTAAATGTGTCTAAGACTAAACCTGAAATGGCTAAAAAGCATACTGCATTCAATAAGCATGATGAATTAGGATCTTAAAATGATCATTAAGTATTTTGGTAACATTAGTATCCTTGCTGACTCTTGGGACAGAAAGTGCCATTAAGTCTGTACTTCCAAAGGTCTAAATACATGTACTTAACCAATTTCAAGGCTCTGGCTTGAAACAATAGGATTGCTTTTACAACTCAAAGATGTGTAATATTTTTTTACTCAAAATTCTGGACTACGTTAAGTGCACAGATCATTTAAAAACCTCATATTTAAAAGGAAGGAAATAAAAATTGTGAAACTTCTGTAGCGTTCTGACCTTATTGTAGGATCAAGCCTAGAAGCTGCTGAGCTACCTGGTTCCATTCCAGAAAAGCAATTAAGTGTATGCTTAATTTTGGACTTGAGAGCTGTGCCATTGAAATCAATTTATCTGATTCTCTAATGGTTCTTACCACTTACCAATGAGAAACCAAAACTTGCCTAAGCACAATGAGCTGGTAGTTCCTGTTATAACGTGTATTTAGAAATGCTAACCAGCACTCATCATGCTCTGTTGGTTGAAGGCATTTAACACTGGCACTGCTAACATGTGCCTCTTGTAGTGCTGTATCAGTGTGCTTAAATCTTGTCTTTAGAGAGCATCTTTAGAGCTGGAAGTGCATTTACTCTCCAGCCTTCTTTCTGCTAACATCTCTTTTGAAATTAACTACAAGGCCTGGCCTTTCTTTTTATCTAGGATGTGGATATTTGCCCTTTTTGCTGATTTGAGGTTGGCACATCATTGCACAAATTTAAACTGGAAACTGATGCTATCGCTATTTGCACATTGCTGGTGCTTCATGTGAACTTAAACTCAGGAGGGTCTGTAATACAGTCTCCTCCTCAAATTGCTACTTAGCTAACACAGACTTGGAATTGTAAGTTTTCATTCTTTTTGTTGCCTTATTATTTCTTGAATATACTTCTGCAATGTCCATTGACCACAGTTGGTGCAGCAAGAATTGATTTGAATGTCAGATTTCATGGATACTCCTTCTCTCTGGGCACAATTCTGGTTTTGTATGCTAGTTGGTTAATGCAGAAAAGGGTTAGGATGGAGTTCTGGTCAGTAACAGAAGAACTGCTTTTCACATAAGCTTGTGTCTCTGTACCACTCTTCCAATTGCAGCCTTCTACTGCTAGAGGATCTTTAAGACTTAGTACAAGAAGGAAATGTTTAATTAGCTCTTTAAATCTAATAGGGGTTTACTGAGTGTGCAAAACAGCAATCTGTTTCACTCTTCTGTCAATGACATGCCTTTCTTTGTGAACAGTCTACTTATCTCGCATATTTTATAACCAAAATACTAGTGTATTACTATGTATTAAGACAAGCATAAAATTATTATTTAATATCTTCTTGTTAATTTTACAGAATCAAACTAAGGACATTTCCCAACTTTATCTCCAGAGAAATTAAGTGTCTGCAAATAGAATGCTTTTTATTTTGTTGCTCATTAAAGAATATAGCACAGTTCAACCTTGAAGTGTTGTATCTGTAACTGATATATCCTTGTGCTGGAAAAACCTATTAAAAAAAAAAAAAAGAACCTTCTAATAAATCTTCTTTTGATAGTCATGTTAAAGAGAGTGAACCAGAAAAAAAGGCTAATGTTGGAAAACCATAAAGAAAACACAATTTTTTTAGTGATCTCTTTCAATCTGATATGGATAATGAAGTCTTGGTCCTTTGAAAGAGAAAGGACATGTGTCAGTTTCAGATGTCAAGTAGGAAGCGTTCGTGTGTAGCGCTGCAGTACAAGACTGAGACAGAGAGCAAGAGCCATATAATTAATATGGAATGAACTATGCAAAATAGCTCCAAGAAAGCTCTTATTTATTTTCTTCCTCTGTCTTTAAAGCTTGGTTCAAGATAACTTGTTTTGTTTCCCATCACTCCCCCCATTAAAAGAAGGATGATCAATTTCCAGAAAAAAGCCTGGAGATGCCAATTTGAAAAATGCAATGCTGTCTACTCTTTCACCTACTGTATTTCCTTCTCTTTGCTCATTTCTCCTGGTACTTTTATATTTCTTCCTCATTAGTCATTCCCCTAATATTCATTGCATACCTGTGAAAATCTCTTCCTATTTTCCTCCTCTTTCCTGCCTAGCTCTTTCTTCTGTGTACATACTGTGAATTTGTCCTCCCTTTCCTACCGATTATCTTGCTTTCCTCGTTTATACAGTTTCCAGGAAAGAGGCACTTCCAGCTACGTATCTCTCTTTGCCCTCAGCCTGCTTCTGCTCAGCTCTGAGGAGGAGATAGCTGGAGGAAGCTCCATGTAGCTTTTCCTCCCATGTTGGCTGCTGTAAGAGAAGTGGTTTCCCACCCTCTGGCTCACAGGCGAGGGGCTTTGCTTAGCTTGTGGCTTCAGGAAACTAAAAGGTTAAAATTGAGACCAATAAGGAGAGCAAACCATGGTGTTGCCTGTGGCTCTCACTTGCTCAGGATGGATGTCCATGGGCCCATGGAGGTGGCAGGCTGCTGAACTGGCTGATTAGGGCCCAGGGGAGAGTGGATCACCATGCTCCAGAGAGCTGGTCTGTGGCTGGCTTCCAGCTCTGAGCCTCTGTTTCTATAATAGGTAAGCAGGGGGCTTATTTGGCACTTGCTGACCTAGTGTACATCAGATTATCTGCTGCTTTGTGCTTGCATCTGGTTGGTTTTAATATTTCTGTGGCATTTATGTCTAAGCAATGTCTTTTGGTTCAGAAGTCTGAGAAGTTTTTGTTGGGGGCAAAAAAACCTTGGTCAGAATTCCAAAGTCTACTGACTTGCTCATAGTTGAATCCTAATTACCAGAGTGCAGGAACCCCCTTACTTTTGGTTTTTAGTTTGAAATTCGGGACTTTGTTTAAGCTCCGTTGGAATTAATGGAAAGACCCACTCGGGCTGCAGTATAAGGTAATGTAACAAATAAAACAGAACTCTTACTCAAATATAGCATAACTTGTTTACGCATATTTTAGAAGCACCCCCTGCTGCCTCCTGCCGGTTCATGTGTTTGTCTCTGGTACTACTGTGTTTATAGAACAAGCCCTGTTTTGCTGTCGCACAACTGTGCTCTTTCTGCGCTGTCTATGCTTCCTTTTTTCTGTTGTTTCCTACGCCTTTGTTTCATTTCTATTCTGGAAATAAAGCTTCAGAAATCCCCTGAAATAGGCACTTACTCCCTGTTGTCTGCATAGGAAAAAAAAAATGCACATGTCAGATACCACTCTGGGGTTACAGAAGTAATTGCTGCTTTGCAAACGACAAGTTCTCCAAGCCCAGTCATCTTTTGCGTGTCGAGAGTAAAAACTGCAAACATACCTCATGCACAAATACCTACATGTTTCTTTATTATGTCTTTTAAATACCCCTCCGGGTGCTTCTTTCTCCCTTGCCAAAAATACCGTCATTCACATACTTGAAAAACTTCAGTCTTTAAGGTGAAAATACTGCAGAGTGAAAATAAGTTATTGGAGATAAAGTTTGTGGGGGAAGCGAGAGCATCAGTGCAGCTCCATACATAAAGATAAGAACATGCTGCACCTAAAGCTTGTTGAAAACAGGCTTTTATTATTTTTTTTTTTTTCTTAGGCAGATATTACACTATGCCATTCTGTGGATGGTAGGTGAGGGAGGAAGAAACAGAAAGGTGGAGCAATTATCCAACTATTCTGCAGGGTCACAAGGGTAGTGTTTGATAGAGTCAGAGCAGAAATCGGACCACTCTAGGTGATCTTCAGGATAGCAGGTTAAACAAAATATTAGCTCTTCTGTTATTAGTAGAGATGATAATTTAGAACCTGTATTAGTAAAAATCTTCTGTTACACTGGAGTAAAAGGCATCTTTGCCATAAATTACAAGCAAGCAATGAAGCTGTAAGAGTAAAATTTTTAGCTATATGTTTTGCTGGTTTGAGTTATATAATAGTCTTGAACTGAGACCACAAGAGGGTGAGGATGAAATTAAATGAGTCACTGTTAAAAATAGGATGTGGAACTGAATTAGATGTTGAGTGTGCTGGGCAGCTGAATAGAGGATGCAATCTGCTGTGAGGAATAGACTGTGTCTATACTATATCAATTTTGAATGCTATGTAAACTCATAGTGATTAGGGGTTACTGGTGATTTTATGTAGTTGTTGTAAAAACAGCTTGAAAACTAAAATAATCTGGGAATCATGTATATTGTTACAACTGATACTGCGGGGACAAGAAAAGCATCTGACTGGTCTAGTGATAGGTGTTTCCTCCTATGCAAGGAGATGAGGCGCAACACTTTTTAATCTTTCTTTGTATTAAATATCATGGGTGGCAAGTAGGGAAATGACTATAAAAGCCAAGTGGAAATAGCAAAACTAGAAAACCAGCTATGTTGGTAAATATAGGAAATCATGAGCTCAACTTGGTTTTAACCTATAGCTGGTTAGAATGGGGTTTGTCTCAGGGCTAGGAGGATGTGATGGTTCAGTTTATAGGGTGAGGGAAGAAGTGATCACTTTTTAATGATGATAAAGATGGCAGGAAATAATGACCTGTGGCTATTACTGGGGACAGAATGCTTCAGACAGTGGACTAGAAGGCTTCTAGTCCAACCCAGCACACCAAACTGTAGGTTGTGTTCTGACACAATTTAAAGATGGAGCACAATGAACTTGAGCAGTGGTTCACCTGCTTGTCACTGTCATCCAGATGGCTTTGCAGAATTCTTTGATGGATATTTTCATCGAAGTAGAGTAGCTACTAGTAACTCTGTTGGATGGGTGAGTTTTCATTAGATAAAAAGCACCATGCATTATGCTGGTGCTGTGTGGGCATCCAAGTCCTCCACTTGGTTTAGATATTGGAGGGGGGGGAAAAACCACATTTCTCTGAGCTTATCTTGCATCCTAATTGTGGGAATGGGTGACACTCAAGAACAAGGTCTTTAAAAAAACCAAAACAAACCAGCAGAGGATGTACTGGTCACCATGGAAACCAGGCTTTTGATGAAGAGGTTGTATATCTGGCAATACTTTATACTGAGTTGTGATTACAATAAAGATCCAAGTTATTTTTTCAAATTCTTCCATTTCCTCTTCTGCTCTCTAGTTTACTCTTTAGATGACAGAAAGGAGGAAACTGCAAAATATGGAGATTTGCCTTTAAAGTACAGTAAAATACTTATTTCAGCAAAATAGTAACCCATTTTGCTGAAACAGGGTTTTTATGTAAGGCTAGAACATGCAAAGGGAAGCTATACGAAAGGAATTCGGTGCTTAACAGCTCTTTGGACATGCATCAAGTTTAAAGGCCAATTACTTCAAAGAATATGTGGAAAATTCTGTCAATAAAGCAGTGGCTAAAATTGGCCATTTGTAGAAATAATGTCTCTGCATTTGTAAACATCTAGCACAGTGTCTCATGATCTCAGTGAAGTTATTCATGCGTGTCTGCACACTGTGGGCTCTTAGCCCAGAAACACTACCTTTGTATAACCTACCAACCCTGAATTTTGTGGTATGTTAGAAGTTTTTATTGAAAATATTATTGAAACTCTGTCAGTCAAGGTTTTTCTGAGCTCAGGTATATGAATCAGGCAGTAAATATCTGAAAGCTGAACCAGAAGAACCATCAATGGCTGAATATAGATGGCTTTACATAAAAATCTAGGCATTGACAGTGAAACAGCTTCTTGGACATTTCAGAATAACATCAGATAAGGTTATCTTCACAGAAATGGGCCCCTGAAATTCTCATTTAATGGGCTTATGCATATAAGAATTGATACAGGACTGAGGTATTTTCAGTGCATATTTTAGGATGCAGTCTTTCCATTATCTGCAGTTTCATGAGCGCAGTGATATTGTTCTTGGATCATGAACACACTATTCACTCATTTAAAGCAACTTACTAACTGAATATTAAAGTACTAAGAAATCCAACTCTGAAAAAATGTAAATGCAAATTTTAATGCATGTAAACTTGACTTGTAATATGCATGTTTTTTCTTTAAATAAGGAATTTGTATTATCAATTATTATAAATAAGTTCTTTATCAATGTTTATTAAATTTATATCTTGTATAATTTTAATACAATACTTTTTAGTATAGTATTTCCTGATCGGGTGATACAATTCTGATCAGCAGTATACATCTGACAATGACTTAATCTTCTTTCACTACTTCCTGTGTGCATTCAAAGTCTTGTATTCCTTCTTTAGCTGTGGAAAGTACTGTAGGATTTTGCCATGCTATTTTGAAGTTGACAGGGTCTGTTGAGGTTCTGTAGAATGAGTTGCCTGCTGCAACCTCTAGCTCAAGACTAACCAAACATGTTTTACTTTTTATTGATAGAATCCTTTTTTTAGTGGAAGACTACAGTACCTTGTTTCGTAATTCTTTAAAATACCCATGTGAGTCCCAGGCATATACAGAGGAGGGATTGGCTCAGGAAAAAAAAGCTGAAGTTTTTGTTTTCACACATACTGTTTAAAATTCCCTTTGGCAACTGAGGAGACATGATGTAGAAGGTTGCAAGAGTTAATAGATGTATTTTATTCTTAACATTGTTTTACACTGATTTGTTTCATTCTGAAGCAACTTAAAGATGCATTTCGCTTCAAGCATGCCAGTTGTCTAGAAATTGCTTGCATGCATGATTATTTGCAGATTTGGATATTTCATTTAAACATATGTTTACACCTGTGTCAACAACTGTGTGATAAACATTTACTTGGCTCTGCAGATCCTGTGTGTGGCTGTCTTTAAAAACAAACAAACAAAAACCTCTGGCTCTGTATGCAACAGTCATCTTTACAAAAGCATTTGTTTTATTGCATTTAAGACATTTATTTCTGTGTTAAATTCCTCCTGTTCTTTCAACCTGTTCCTTCCATACAAATAAAGATACTTGTGCTTTCCACATTGTATTTGCTTAATAAATTCAGAATTTTCTATGATGGTGACAAATGTATTAATTTAATAAGTTCGGCTAATTTTCTATATTAATATGTCTTTATGCAGAGCACTTTTCCCAAAAGTAAATAGTTAATCAATGTATATGTGTTAGTAAACCAGTCTGAAAACACTAATATCTCATTATTCATGCTTGCATTATTTAAAGTTATTAGAATAGTTGTTTTTTCTTTTCTATACCAAATTAAAACATAGGCATATTTGAGGTCTAGACCTTATGTTCAGTCTTTGAAGAGGCCCATAACTTTCTTAAATAAAGAAGCCAATTAATCATACATACTGCTGAGATGATCATGGACGATCTAGCAAAACATTCTAGCTAATGTGTTGTTTTTAGTATGTGAACAATCTTCTTGACTTCAGTGGCGCTTTTGTGTGCTTTAGGATTAATGCTAAAATGTTTTTGTCAATTAGGTCTTGAATGCTCAGTGTCTTGGTTGATGCCTCTCCAGTGAGGACATCTGGTTCTCTGGGCACATGACCTCAGCTTGCACCTTTGCTTGTTGCAGGGAAACTTGTCAGTGGGAGACTTCTGGGAGGTTTTGCTCATGAAAACTGTTTTAGCAGCTTAAGTAAAGAAAGAACTTGGTCTGCATTGAAATAGAAACAAAGTCCTTTACTGGTGCTACAACCTCTTGCTAAGAGGTTGGACTTAATGGTCTCAAAATGCATTTATTCTTAAGAAACTTTGACATTCTATAACATTGGGTACCTGCAGAAACACATGCAGGTATTTAAAAATTATGATGATTGACTTCTGATGATTGACCTCTACTTTCAGACCTCAGAAGTTGTGGGGTGTTTTTTTTCCCATTCATGTTATTCAGTAACAACTTGCAGCTGAGAAACTCTGTGCTTGACTCTGCTGGCAGCCTGTGTGTGGAGGGAGGGGTGCTGAGGAAGTTAGCCTGTACAAGAAAAACAAACTTACCTGAATTGTGGTTGTGGGACACCTGCACGGCTCCTTTTGCATGCTAGACATGTCCCCTCCATTTTTATTCTGCAGTGTGGTCACTGTGGAGGGCTGAAAGCAAACCAAAAATGGCAAGTTTTATAAGATAAGCATATGACAAATATTCCTGATGGTTTGTTATTTATGAAAAAGTGGGATGGTCCTGAGGGCACTGCAACCACCTGAAAAGCTACCTACGCTTGGAGAAATGTAGTAGAGGGCATGATGGCACTGTGTGATCAGAGAGGCTGCAGGGGCAGGAGGGGCCCCAATCCTGTGCTTTGTATCCCAGAGTCTGGGGATGAGACTTGGAAAATGGTAGCCTTGGTTATGAAGACGAACGTGAAGCCAGGAGTGGCTTTTCCACTTGTTAAGAAAGCAGATGAGAACAGCAACAACAGAAAGGCAGGAAGCTGTGAATAAATGTGGGTATGAGAGCTGGGAGGCTCTGCTTGGGCAGGAGGCAAGTGGTTTGGTGCGCCAGCCTCCATGCTGCCTGTAGGGCTCAGCTCTGAGGGGATGCAGTTGCCCCATTTTTTTTTTTTTCCACTACTGCAAAAAAGCTGCTTCAGGAGTTTCAAGTGACAGCTGTCATCTTATAAAACAGGTTTTGGTTCTTTTGTTCTCTTCTGCAACTTTGTCATCAGGAACAAGCCTTTGGCTCTGACAGAATAAATTTGTACTGCTTTCACCTTTTCAATCTTGTTCTTAAAAATGAATCCTGATGGAGCAAACTTAATGTACATTACTCCTCCAATTACAGTGAGTATGTATAGGCAGCCACTTGGGAGGTGTAAGAGGAGGGGATGGATGCCTTCTGCCAAGCTGCAAAGGCAGTTTAAGGACTGGTATCATGAGGGGCTGAGTTACAGGGAGAAATTTTCCTGTCTGGCATAGATTAGCGTGTCCTCACAAGCAGAGGTGGTGGAAAAACAGCTCAATCCTTCCTTGTCCACCTCACATCGTGTTTGAGAAAAGGTGTTGTAGAAGCTGGAGTGGCTTCACTTCCATGGCGGGCTGTTGAGAGGCTTTGATTTTTGTACTGAGGAGATACCTGTGCTGTCCTGGCACTGGCAGTGCGGTTTCTTCAGTGGGATTTGTGGCTTGCAGCCCCTTTCTCCCAGAGAAGCTGCTGCTGCCGTGGCAGAGGCAGGGCGGCCATGAGGGCAGGCGCAGCAGGACATGCCTCGCAGGAGGAGGAGCAGCAGCGCTTTGTGAGGAGACCTGTGGCCTGGCCCTGCAGCGATGAAGCTGTGGGTAGATACATGGCCACTTACTTCAGCTCACTTCCACATCTGCCTGGACAGACACGCCAAAAACGCATCGTTAAGTGCAAGTGTGTGTAAGGGGAAGGACAGCTCAGCTCAACCAAAGGAGAGAACATGGACACTGGGTTCGGCCTGCCTCTGTCCCAGGGGGATGACTGTGCTTAAGGGCCTAGGGTTGTGCTGCTCTGTATGTCCTTCTGCACTTAATGTCTGAATTTATTGAACAAGTATCCTGAAGCAGGGCAGCTGGGGGGCACTGGGGCAGCCCCAGTCATTAGGCATCTCCCTGGGGACAGGGAGTGGGACAGGCCGAGGCTGGGCTAGGATTTCAGCCTGTGGGTGAGGTCAGGATCAGGCCTGGTGAGGGCCATCTGCAGGCTGACGGCCTGGCCTGGCCTTGGCCCCTGTAAGGCTCATGGTGGTGGTCTCCTGGTCACCTTCCTCGCTGACCTGACTTGATGCCAGAGGGCGGTTTTGTAACTGCTTTGGTCAAATTCAGGCTGGGATCAGAAAATGGAGATGTTTCATCTAGTCAGGAATTTATCACCTGAACTAGCATCTCTGAAAGGGAAACCAGTGATAAATTGAAAGATACTGGGGTGTGAAACTCATCTCTCTTTCCTCTAGCCTGCTCTGTAGCGGCAGTGATCAGGACAGCATGACCCCACGTAGTCTTAGGGATGCATGAAAGTGTGAATGTAAGCTGCTTTTCTCTCTGTAACTGTACACTGAGTCTGACTACCTTTAAACTTAGCAACGTGTTTGTCTGAGTTTATGGCTATGAGACTAACTGTTCTGCTGCTTTATGGAAATCTAACAAAATCTTCCTTTTGGAGCCCCAGGCAATAAATTGACTGAGATGTGAGGGAGGAAAGTGAAAGGGAAAAAAAAGTTTTATAGTAAGAGTTGATATTACTCACTTGTTTGATTTATTTTCTGCATGTCATAGATTATTTTAGCCAACTGATCAGTCTCTCATTTGGTTTTCCATATGTGCAGGTGAAAAACCATCTCTTTTCTGGCTTATCGTTACATTTTGCTCTACAGCTACTTATGGTGATCATTTTTTCTTAAGTCACTTCCTGATGGTCTTTGTTTATTGTGGAAATGGCCATTAATCTGACTAACAAAACAGTTACTTCTTCCAGGGCCACACTAGCACTTCAAATACACAACTGGTAAGTATAAAAATGAGGCAAAACAGCAACATTAGAAAACTATTATTCTGAATCTGTGGTTTTAGGAAGCATCAAAAAGTTGGTCGGGGGAATCTGTTGGTTTTAAGGAGTGTTTTTCAGGCTCAAAACCTCTTCTGGCTTTCAGGACTGTCTTCAAATAGTGTTTTACTTCAGATAATAATAGTATTTAGGCTGAAAAAATATAAGTGCAAATGGCAGCTAATACTTCCAAGTGTGCACTGGTCGTTAATCAGTCTTTGGTGGTATTGGGGAAGCTGAGGGTGGATCACGATAAGCAAAAAGTGTTTTAAGTTTGGTTTTGTCTTTCTAGGCTCTCTTGCCCAATTATCTCCTGTACTTTGCACAGGACATTCCCCCCACAGTGTGCATGTGCGGAGCTGCAGATGGAGCGTTGTGACCTATCATTAGTGCCAGCTGGACATTGCTGCTTGCATGATGCTTTAGCAGTGGATAATCGGCACCTAAGTCAGCAATCTTTCCACCCAGTCCTAGTATCATGTAATAGCAGCAGTTATCAAATCTTTAAGTTAACACAACAGCTTTTTCCACCAGGGATATTCATGCCCCTTGAATCCTCTTTCCTTGCATATGATTTATTGGTCTCTCAGGCAACTTGCTTGAGACCTAAAGCAACATGAATTCCAGATACCAATATAAATTCTTTGTAGTCAGCTACAGGAGCAGTTCTGTTGGACTACATCTGGATTTTCTTCCTGACTCTTTCTGTTGAAAGGTGTAGGATTTGGTACGTTTACCATCTTCCAGGGATGACACATCAATATGTAGCTGACTTCCACGTTGCCAGCAAGTGTCCAAGATTGAACTGCTTCCTGCTCCTCACTACAAATGAGAAGCTACTCTAGAGTGGGTGAAATATTTTTAAAATAAATACAACAGCTGTTACAATTAAAATAATAAGAAAATACTAAACTATATGTTCACCACCAGAAGGGATTTGGATGTGTGTGTGTGTGGGAAACTGGAACTAAAACAGTGAATACAGGTGCAATTTAGTGAATAATCTTATTCAAGAAGAACTGTTGCGACGTCAGTGCCTTTTTGCTTTTGATATTTTCAGAGTGGGGTGTTTCACTTAGGAAATATTGATATTTCCCAAAATGTTGATATATTGGTTACTTTTTTCCCTAGACTAAAATTTTAGGCATGTGACAGATCTCCCCAAACTTCCCTGACTGGTCCTCTGTGTCTGAGCAGCAGTTCTATGACTAGGTGCAGGACCTGCTGCACTGCACGTTTGGCTTCTTAGTGCCCTGAGGTTACTAATTTCCCACCAGGCTCCCAGGATAGGTGCTGAAGGTGAATGTGCAGAGCACGGTGTTACACTACAAACGTTTTCTTTCAAGGTCTCTCTTCCAAAAATATATTTTGAAATTTTGAAAACCACTTGTCAAACACCTTTTCTCCATTTTTTTTTTTCGTCCTACATAAAAAAAAAAAAAATCCACCTAAATTTAGGGGGCTGGAGGGGATCAATACAAGGGTTTCATAAGCCCAGAACTAAATAAAGCACTTCTGTCTGTTTCAGTCAAAAGAGCTTGCGCTGTCCCATAAAGATTCTTTACTTAACTAAGCCAGAAGAACCTATAAAAATATTGCTGACTCTGGTTTGCAGACACCCCCCCGCGCTATAACTTGTGACTTTCTACACTGGAGAATCAAAAATAGTCTAAAAATATTAAATTGTGTATTTTGGTTCACACATTTTTATATATCACTTTAGTATAGACAGGGATGGTCATCAGTAAATACACACAAAATACTGAGTTTGTCACAAATGGATATTAATTTTATTACATTTTGTCCATTTTATTAGGTCTTATGTGCCACGTTATACCATTTATTTCTTGGTGGGGAGCCAGTTCTTTTCAGCTCTTTTCAAAAAATCTTTAAGAAGGGGATGTGAGCTGCTATTAAAAGGTTGTTTTGAAATGCTGTTTTCAGTGGCTGGGAGCATTTATGAATGTGGCCTGGAGTGATGCATTTATAAGTATAGTTCCAACCACTTCAGGATTTCTCTTTTCATTTCCTCTTGCTTTTGGTATTACAGAGATCCAACAGGATTATTAATGGTGACATTTCTAGAATTTCTTTTTCTTACATTAAAAAAATCCATTAAAGTCAGAAAACATGACTAAATCATGAGTCTTTGCAGTTAACTTAGGTCCGTTGCATTCCTAACATTTGAAAGGTTGAGTGTCTGAAAATGGAGCTGGTTTAAATGGTCTGTGCTTCTGAATGAGCTGAAATAATGGACCAGTTAAATAGGTAGTAAGTTAATTTTAAAAATGTCTTCCCTTTCTGGGAGAATACTTAAAAATAATCCTATTACTATTTCTAAGATGGACTTAAAAATATTTCTGTAGAAGAAAAACTCCTTTAAACTTTGATAAAAGACTAGGACACGGGGAACTCATCCCAGCCTCGGTAGGCATGGTGGTACTTAAAAGGTCATCATTAGATGGCGTCACTTTCCAGTGTCTGATCAGCCAATTTTTGGAACTTGTTGGTATGGGGCCTTTTATGTGGGTCCTTGCTGGGAGGAAGAACGCAGGATAAAATTATCTTTTACTTATTCTGATTGAAATACCAGTGAATATTGGAGGGGGGTGTCTGTGGAGGAAACAGGGCATGGAATTCTTCTTGTGTCTGGAGATTTTTTTTTGGTTTCTTTTTTTCTGTTCAAGATATTCAGGCTCTTTGATTATGATATGTGTATGTTCATTAGTGGTTATGATTATCAATTACAGTTATTATTAGTGGTTATCATTATCAATTTTGCTGTTGTTTTGTTTCTATTTGAGAGAGGTTTTTTTTGGTTGTGGGGTTTTTTTTTTTAGAGTTGCAGAGTAATTTAGGTTAGAAGGCATCTTGAGAAATCAACGTGCCCAACACCCCACTGAAAACAGGGACAGCTTAGATCAGTTTAGATTTTGATTAGTTCAAATTAGGTTCATATCTTTTAATCAAGGAATGGTAATCTTCAAATCAAGAGTTCATAAAACGCTTTGTCTCTTCATAGAGATCATGCATTTTTAGTAACTATGCTTTATTTTAAATGATTCTTTCTCTAAACCTCTTAAAAGTTAGCAGTGAAGGTGCCAAGGGTTTAGATGCTCAGCAACACTCTCTACCATGGTAAACTGAAATGCTTGCATATGTGTACGTACATCTCCTAATTTATAATCATTTTGTGTTTGCTTCATCATGTTGGGGTGTCTGACCCCAATGAACCTGCCCTCCAAATCTCAGTGGCCTGTCAGTGGAATCAAATGCTTTCTCCCATTTCCCTGTGCTATATTCTTAATATTTTGTTTGCAAATCCTCTCACTATCTATTTTGCAAATTGCACTAGAAGTAGGGCTGGATGCCTCTATGAAACTCTATCACAGAACTGGCAGTGCACTGGATACAGGGCACAACTTACCAGGTGATGCTCTGCTGGGGCTATTCTGGTATATCTACCCCTTCTGGGTCTTTCTTCTCTGCTTCAGTATTAACTTTAGGTCATTTTTCTGCTTTCATGAAGATGAATGATCAGTAGTTGCACCTCTGATTTGACTAATGGTCTTGCACAGCTCTAAGCCACCTGGTTTAACAGTGCACTGGAAAGCCCTCATGAGTGTCTGTGGGCCTGTCTGTGCCTGGCATGTGGCCCTATGCTTTCTAGGTGGTATCCTTCTCCTCATTCCTCTCAGAAGTAGCTCAGTATTGCAGCTGCACCCTGTTCTGTGATCTGATGTAATGTGTGTCTCCTTGCAGGCAAAAAGGTCCGACCACTCCTCTTTGGTCCACAATCAAAAATTAAAAAGATATCTAGGATTGATATGTGAAGAATATATATATTTTTTTTTTACGTGCTTTGTTAAAGATTTGTCATGCTTATCCAGTGCAGTATACTGTCATCTCTGACTTGTTCACCAACTTTTGGATCTCACCATCTTCTATTGCTGGTATTTCAGTGTGTAAAACCTTTTGTAGAATCCACCCTGTGTTCTAAAGAAGCTTGTTCTCCTGTTCTCCACCCTAAATTCCTAGTCTGTTGAAAGAAAATGTCACAGGCTTTAAAAACATTCCTTTATTTTTCTGCTGGGGGGGAAAGCAGATCTTCTAACTTTTGGGAGTAAAAGGTAAGTGGACCTCAGTTTAATCTCTTATTGGACGGACTGTTGCCTTAGTGCTGCAGTTATCCATACTAGGAACTAACCTGCAGGCTGGGCTTTATTATGAGATTATGTCCTTTGTGTAGTCTAAATCATCGCTCTCCAATGAATCATCCTGGAAAGGTTTGTCCTTTTTGTCTTTCAAATGAACAGCAAACTTTTCTGTTTGCATTGACAGTAAAGTACAAAGATGTGTGGCAAAATGACTTAATGTACTTTTAAGGAAAGGCCTTAATATATATTATTTTTTAAATTTGAGCAGATTATCTCCTGTCCATCTGTTCTAGGTTTAGTATAGATAGAAGAATAAATGCTTTATTTAGAAGAGAGGTAATTTTATGGGCTATTATAAAATTTGGTTTATTGTTAGAAGTTTAATTTTATTAGTTAAGGAAATAGAAATAAATGGAACATGCTGTACCATTAAATTATGATCTGCTAAGAGTGTTATAACTGCTTCACATGTTGTCACACTTGTCTTGATAAGGTCCATGGTAACTTTACATTTATTGCACAAAATATCATTAATATGGAGTTATGCAGCTGTAGCATAACTGAGTTTAAAAGGTTTAAAAATGGATAATCATTAAATAGTATTGGTTCCCCACATTAAAAAGCAACATTAAATCAAGATTTCAATTTGGTGGGCTTTGTACGTTCTTTGCTTACACCCACTAGCTTTGGCTTCAGGCTGCAATTGTTTTTGTTATAGCTGCCTAGAAAATGCATTAATAAAACCTCTACTTTATACTTCCAGAAATATTACCTGTATATAACTTTCTTACTTGATTTATAGAAAGTCTTATTTTGAGCTCCTGAGTTAAAGACCAAATATGATACTGTAGATAGTGGAACTGGTAATGGTGTTCTTGGTATGAGTTGTGTCTCTCAGCTACCTCTACACGGCTTTGATTTTACTGTCCCCTTTGGGAAGGAGGTGAAGAGGTAGGAGAACATTCTCACATTGGTGGAAAATGAAAAATACTGTATATTTATGCTTAAATGATTTGTCATTTGTTTTGTCATTGAGCTTTTGTTTTGTTTTTACAAATGTGGGTGCACAAATCTATGCCCCTTTCCCACAATGAAGCTATCCATAATAATTTCTTTTCTATAAAACAGCTGGGAAAATTCTCCATAAGTGAAAAAATCCCTGTGGGCAGCTTGCTATTATTCCCTAGATAAATTCCTTTGAGACAAAGTCTCTAGAATGCAGACCAAGGTCATTACAGATTTTTCTGCCAAATGATGGCTAGGAAACATAGGTTTTGGTTTTTTGAGTTTTGTGGTTGTTTTTTTTGTTTTTATTAAGTGCTTTTCTTCCAGGGATTTTGGCTTGATCATTGAAAAATCATATTTTCTTATTCTTACAGAATAAGTCTTAGAAACTCTCTAATGAGAATTAGAGGTACCATAGTCAGCAGTGGTTGTTTCTATCCACACATTCTTGTCAGTTACTTGTACTGATTCCCACCTGCATTAGATTTAAATTTATGTTGCAGCAATGAAAGTCTCTCTAGATTATTACTTATTCTTTTCTCCTCTATCTGGATATTTTTAGTACTTAAAAAATGCCTGTATGGATGACTTTAAAAAATAAAAATAAATAATCCAAGGTAGAAATTATTAGTAGTCATTTTGATTTTGCTTGACCAACGTCTTTTTCTCATGAAAAAGTCCATCATGTTTTTTAGTTTTCTTTCCATCTGTCCCTGTAGTTCAGAACCTCCTTTACCCAATTTCAAATGATGCATCAGCAGCATGAATGAGAGCTTGTGAAACCCCCACTTTTCTAGAAGACAAAAATTAATAGAATTTCTCCCTGGATTGATATTGATAATTCTTGTTTTGTTGTTAACAGATATGAAAAACAAAGCCACTTTTTTAATTATTAGGAATTGTTTATTTGCCTGAAAGCCATTTAAGAACATTTTACTTTTTCCAAGGAAAGGACATTTTGACGAGTGAAATCTTACTAAGAAAAATATATTCATTTCATAACTGTAAGATAGAAGTGATACAAAATAGAAAAGCTTTTTGCTATATTTACAGCCATGAAGATTAATGTGTTGTTAATATTGTAGAAAATAGGTAAGGTGTCTCTTGAAGCCAGGAAAGCTTTTAAAGTATGTTAGGAATTGAATATTTACTTAAAATGTGTGATCTGTTATAGTTTATTGTAGAAATAGTAGAATTTTCCATAATAATGTTAATAGCATAATAATAATAGAAATATTCAGTAAATATTTCTGTTCTGCATTTAGGGCAAAAAATATCATCATAACCTGAAATACACTAACTCAATAGTTTTTTTAACCAGAAGACACAAATTAATTTATTTTAGAATCAGCAGAAAGATATCTTCTTTTAATGTCTTTTAAAATAATTTGTTAAATTCTTGCTTGACTAAAAAAGAAAGTGTCCTGAAAAATTGCAAAAGATACAAAGAACCATGTGACAGACTAACAGACCAGAAAACATCTTAAACCTACTAAGATGACAACTGAGAAGATTTTTGTCAGTGCTCAATAGAACAATGTAGAGGTTAAAAAATTGCTAACAGAAAGCACTTCAATCTAACGGGTAATAAAAATAGCAAAATGCAAAATGAGGAAGTTGAAGGATGTTCAAACTAGGCAATACCAAGGACTAATTTTCTTCAGTCACCTTCACCCAAGACAAAGTTGGTAGAAACTTTCCTGCTTTTCATTGCTTTTATCAAGCTCCTTAATACCGGGCACCAGAGCCATGCTTGAACGCCGTGGGGAGACTCACAAGCACTCTGACCAAACAGGGAAGAAAAGTTTTACGCATTTCTTACCTTCTTGGTTTTACTATTTCATTCTTGTCTGCTTCATTTAGTTCAGAGCATGGAAATTTTCTTCTGCCTGCAGAAGTGATCCTGACAGCCTGGAGAAACAAAACACTTGCACCTAAATTACCCATTGAAAATTTAAACACCTCTCCCTGAAATCCATGTTTTATTCCTTTATACTTAATGCTGCTTCTTCCCTCTCCTATCTGCAACGTGTTCTGCTCAACACATTCACCTGTTGATGTGCGCTGCTGAGCAGGGACCTGCACACTGGCAGACTCCATCGCCCTTGTACCTTCCTAAATCCTTCACTTCTTTTGGAGCAGTTAGCAGTTCAGTTGAGGCTCCAGTAGTGATATCGGAGCTTTATTAAATTCTGGATATCACCTTCACCTTCCAGCTCAGAATTGTTGATTTGAACTGTTGTCCCATAAATTATTGGGGAGGAATAGAGAGAACAGCTCTGGACCACCTACTCCTGAGTTTGGTGTGTTTTCTGGACAAACAGGTACATAGGTAGGACAAAACAAGCCCTGGTTTTGACTGGCAGCATGCTCTTGTCTCTCTTTCACAAAAAGTAAGTGAGCTTTTTCTCTCCTTTAACTAGATGTAGAAGAACAGCTGGTTTCAGTAATTTTTTTTCAGGCAGCAGTTGTTTTACTGAAATGGAAGAGAGAATTATCTTCTTTCTGGTGCCATATGTGTGTTTTTTCCCCCCATTACTCCTAATCCCTGAAATAGTTTGAAAGATAACACTTAAGCAGGTTGCCAATGTCCCTGGCACATGGTTGTGGCCTCACCAACCACAGTTTGAGGCATATAGAGAGGACCATCTGCAAATGAAGGAGAGGAAAAATTAGGTTTCCAAAGGAATGTATTACCATTCCCTCAGCTATAATCAAAGCACCACAAAGAAATTGGGATCTTTTGTTCACCAGAAGCATAGAACCTGCACTAAATCCACTCTGAACATCTGTCAGAGCCTTCTTCCAAATTCTCGAAGGTGGCCTCAATAGGAGCTTAAAACTAAATTACTTGAGTGTTCAATCCTCTGCTCTTAGCTGAAAGCTTGAATTAATTACTCTATTAGCCTTTCTTCATATCTTTTGGTTTGTTATAGCTGGCACCAGGGAGCATGCGAATGGAATCACAGCAGCTCTTCTGTGGGCGCAGCCTCTTCTCACACCTCCCATGTTTACATGGGAAAAGTGGGGGACAGACCCCCCCCAATCCTTTCCTTTTTATGAAGTTCAGGTCCAGGTTTCTTTTTTCATTGCAAAATATTCATGGCATTGTCCACTAAATTCTGCCTATGACCTAGCTTTCTTCTCTCCAGAGAGCTGCTACACCAAGGTTTGTTTTGTTTCATGCATCCTTACAGGAAAAAAGGGAATTGAGAGTTTTGTTTACAAGGGATTTGTCTCTGATTTCTCGTCTGTTTATTGCCTAGTTCAGGACCTTGACTGTATAATGTGGGGAAAAAAACTATTATTTTTTGGCTGTGGAATGAATATTAAAACATGATCTTAGGGGTGTATGTGGACAGTCTTTCTTCTGTAATGGATATCTTGAGATACTTTTTGCAGGTCTCCCATACTCAGTTTCCTGAAACAGAAACTGCCTACTTCACCAAGCATGTGGTGTGTCAAATAGTAATCTTTCTGCTGCATTACAGTGTGTTTTGAAAGCCTACTGCAGAGTTTAAATGTATTTTCTTCTGTTGCTTCCTTCTTTTCTTGTGCTCACTCCTATACTGGCTATATTTTTAATTTTGGTTATCTATATGTATATGTGTATACATCCCACATGCATTATTCGTATATGGTAGTTGCCCTCCTTTCTTATTTATTCTTTTGTCCTTCACCCGTGCCTTCTATCTCTCATATCAGTTATCTCGTGTTTTTTGAACTAATGGTGTTTATGAAAAGGGAGGAATAAATATCATGCATGTTCTGTTGATAGCATGAAACAAGGCTATTGGAACCTCAATGAAATGCAAGAAAGTAATGGACCTTCCAATGTCCTGTCATCTGAGGGGACAAACTTTATTTTAAAAAAAAAAAGATAATTGTGGTTGTGACCAACATGGTATGTCAGCTTGGTGTTCTGCGAAAATTACTGCTGCCTGCTAGTGGAATTTGTATGCTCTTGCGCTATATTCACACTCAAACATTTCGGAACAGATTAGTTGTATTAAATTGCACTTTAGATTGTTAGTCTGCACTTCAGGCCGTAGAACCTCAGAATTTTTTTTATTATTTTATTTCATTTTTTTTAGCCCCCCCCGATAGGCTTATGTTGTTACCTGGTATGTTCTACAAGTATTTGATACTGACCAAATAATATGGGTACCGCTGATGGAAATGCTTTGAGGTTAATTTTCCCCACATTCCCCCCTGACACTACATAGCCTTTTTATCTTCTGAAATGTGAATATCAGTTGGATGATATTCACGTTTACTTTGTGATATGGCAGAAATCCAGGATTGACTGTTTTAAAAATGTTTTGAAAAGGTAAGCATCTAACTTTGCTGGCAGAGTGTCTGCTTTAAGTAAATGCAAATGTGCATGCTGTATTTAGGTCTGCTCCATTGTGCAGTAGAACCAGAAGAATTTCTCCTCCCTAGTCAAATGCAGGCATTTGTATTTTAGAATCAGGAGCATCCCCTGGAAGTTATGGTGTTTGGCAGCTTTAATGTTGGCTGCATCACTTTCCTGTGTGGATTGGTTCGATGGGTTAAATGCCACAGAAAGGTTTGTCTCCAGATCCTGGATATCCTTATTGCAGATTAAGTTGAGGTCTGTCTTTTTTTTTTTCTTTTTTTGATGTCTAATAGTATGATAGATAGCAGCACAAACATTTAATCTAGTTGTCATCTTGGTGGGTCGGGGGAGAGAGACCTTGGTTGTGTATTTTTTGTGGATCTGGTGCTGTCAGGGGTCTCTGTCATGTCAAAACCAGTGCCGGCTCTAAGAAGGCAGTCACAGCAGCGGGGCTGTGCTGTAAAATCTCTTATAGGCTTCCTTCTCCTCCCAAACCAAACCTTTGAAAAGGAAGCAATGGTTAAAGTATGTTTTATATAGGGAAGCTACCGAATAATAACTTGCAAGTTAAATCATGCTGATATTTAAACCTCCAAACTTTTCTTGCTTTTGTACAATTGCGCGGATGTAGAAAACAGCCTGTCAGAACAGCAACCCAGAAAAGCTTGTCTCTTTCAAAGCACTGCTCCTCAGAGGAGAAGACGCAGTGCGTGAAGACTGTTTGCATGTGGGCACAGAAAACCTTGCTGGGGTTAAGAAGCAGATTAGCCCGTCAGCGTTCTTGTACAAGCCAGGAACGCGCGGGTGGCTGGTGCGCCAGGCTGCCCTGCGTTGGACAACTGTCACGCTGGCACCACTCAGTTCCTCTGATTGGGTACTCTCAGCAACTGATTAAAAATGCTGATGCTGTTTCTGTGCTCCTTTCCACTTGGAGGAGAAATCTCTTTTCCCCACCCCCAAGCCCACCTCTAGGATGTAAGTAATGGTGAGAAGATGAAGATGAAAACAGTGCGGTCTGAGTGACTGGAAATACAGCAGCCTGTTTTAGCTGCAGTGTTATGTAGGAGTCATCTTCAGACTTCTTACCTTTTGGTTTTTCAGCACAAACTGCTTGCAGGTTTTGGAAGGCTGTGAAAGGACTTAACCATTTGTGTGTTAGTGTTTTCTGTGTATCATCATATTACCTTGCTTTTCCCTGGATAGCTGTGTTCAGAGCTTCATGTGGAAATCTTTCTATTGAAGAGAGATAAAAAGGATCCTTAATCTGATTCTCTTTGGATCTTTCTATTTTTATGGTAAGTGCCAGCATGTATTGGCTGAGCATAGCTTCTTTGCTGCAGTGCTCGTGCTCTCTCTCTCTCTCTCTCCCCCTCCCTCCCCCTTCTCCCGTCTGTTTTTCTCCCCCTATATTCTTAGATAAGCCTTGTGACCTTCACTCAATATCTAGTCATCGTTTTCAGCATCTTCATAGCAGATGTTGACTAACTAAACTACAAGTTTTCTCTTTATTTTGCTCTTTCCCCTCTCTGACCCGGAGCTCTGAAGTAGTGATTGCAATCTGAGTACTGCCTCTTTGTCCTTGAAACGGGAGGCTTGAGCATTGCTCGTGATTGCCCGTGGCAGCAATGGGATAAGGTTCTGGGGAACTGAAATTACATATTTGGTAAAGGTGACTCATTTCTGTAGGTGTGCACCACTGTGCTGGAAGGGCATAGAAAGCCCCCTGCTTGACTAGCCATCTAGAAAACTCTGAAGCCCCTCAGTGTTCAAGTGTGGGGCATACATGTGGTTTGAGCCAATATTTGCTGTCATTGGCATAGGAAGGACGGGCTCTTTCAGAATTTTCAATGTAAGCCTATGTCATCAGGTATTTGTAACTGGGACCTTTTGCATCTTACAAGTGCAGACTGGCTGGGACAAGAAGTTACAGAACAGGCAACCTAATAACCCTTATCCCTGTCTAGCCTACACAATTGCAAATTCTTAACCTTTTGAAGTGCTTTTACAACTCTGCAGTAGAAAAGTGCATTCAAACGTTTGAAAATCTGTGCTTGCTTAATCCATGCTCTAAGCTATTTTAACAGCTCTGATTTTGTAAATAGGAAAGGTCATTATTTAGTCCACAGTAAACTGTGCCCTTAGATGTCCTTTTTTTCCTAGTTTGTTGCATTAAATTTAAAGTAAATGCAAATATATGATTTCTTATAGATAGATATATTCCTTTACTTTTGGTATGAGAGAAGTACAAAAATATTTCTTTTAACCTAAATGTGTTTCATATTGTGAATCCGTTATGTGGATTGACTATGCATAGCCCTTACACACTGTGGAAATAATAAAGACTTTACTAAATCTTCAAAGGTCCGCTGAAGGCATAGATATAGCACTGGCTCAAACTCATCATAGGCTAGTCTGCCTTCGGAGCAAGGCAAAGAGGTGCTGTGTTCTCATACCTTTGTTTTGCTGAGGTAGGATCAGAATAAAGCTTTTATTCTGTCTCTGCATTGCCTTTTCTGGGTTTAAGCAAGAGATACGCTGAAGTCTGGAAACTGTTTTCTTTCTTTAATGTCTTACATTGTGGCTTAATAAAATAATTTTGGTGATTTATTCTGTAATTCAGAGGGGTTTGCTTCACGTGAGCTGTTTAGTTCAACAGAGTTTGTGTACCTCCTTCCCCTTCCAAATGAGTAAAAACTTTCAAACACTGCAGTTATTTTTAAATACCCTTCATTTCTTTTCTGTACTTGGGTGTAATGTCTGGTTGTATTGATAGCGTGTATGTGTGTTGGGGGGAAGAAGCTCAGGGACCAGAGCAGGGCACCCAGCATTAGGCAACTGCAAGAGGTACTGGGGGGAGGAGGAGGAAGAGGTTTACACAGATCTGCAGGTAGAGGTCTTCATGGTGCAGTGAGCTACCTGCTGCATTGCCTTTGCAAAAAAGCTGTAGTAGCCAATACATAGCCCAGATGTCAGTGGCCCAAGTCATCTCCCCCATCAGACCATGCGTTTTGGCACTGTGTTGCACCCGCTGGTGCAGCTGATCCTGAGACCTGTTTCGCTTCTCACTGATGTGGTGAGGGCACATTGCAAACCTGCTTCCCTCCTGCTCTCTGGTAGGGAGCAGGTCTATCTTGGCACCTGCGCAGCTCAATGAACTGTTTAAAAACATTTACCTCTAGAGCAGTCCTCCCCACTGTCTATTGCAAAAAGGCTTTGTCACTATGTAGGGTCTATGAATTACTTAATTTTTTAAAATGGGTAATGAAGGTGCCTTAGTTCTCTTCCAGTTTCTGTAAAGGCTAACACAATGACAGCAGCAAAGAAACTTTTTGCTGTGAAATGAGACCAGCAGGGGTCTTGTTAACACACATAGAGAAGCGGTCCTAAGTGCCTGCAGGTTGTGACATTGCCTTGGGGAGACCAGGCTTAGACTTTTCTTGATTAAATGTAACAAGTAATTGTGTGTGTGCACCTGCACGTGGAGCTGTTTACTGTACCATTTTGTTCCACATAAAATTACTGTAAACTTAAAAACCAAGGGGGTTTGCAAAATACTTGTACAGCCTAAATAATTCTGAAGACCACATGATTAAGTACGGTACAGCGTGTTTTTATTTTTAACATTATTCTTATGAAATCAGGTATCCCTGTGCCTTAAAAGAAAGCACATTCTTACCTCACATTTAATCAAAATAACTGTTTTCACTCAAAAAATGACTCGTGTGAGACTATCTTGCAAAAGCCAATTTTTAATCTAAGTACATAATCATACGTCTTTTTTCAATAAAAGTTTAAAAGCTGAAGCGCATAATGCAATGTGCTTTCTAAATAGCCTTGAGGCAAAAGGAAAGGAGGAAAAACAATAATTCTGAAGTATTTTCTCCAGTTTAAACCACATGGACTTGCAATGGGATGTTTACATTTGGAACCTGACGTCTATGTACTGCAACTGAGAAGTCTATGCATCCAAAATCCTTATCAGCACATCCTGTTGCAGGCCAAGGGCTTAAATAAAGATGCAATCCTTTATAAAAGCCTTGAGAGGTAGAGAGAAGAGTGAAATCCCACAAATAACATGAAATTCAAGTAGGTAGATGTGCTTTTTATTTCTTAGGAATCCTATGAATGCTCTGATAAAGGGGAATGCATGCATAGTACTTCCTCGTTTCACAGCATGGTGTCATGTTAATTCCTTTGCAGGGTGGCTGAAGACTGCATAGAAAACAACTGCAGGGGAAAAAAAAAAAGCTCTATTCTTCAGCCAGCCAAAATCACCCAATGGTCTGATGAAGTCACTGCATTATTTTTTTTTTTTTCCTGTGTATGTTCAGTATGAATTCTTCACTTGACTTGTCTGTAGAAGCAAGTTCTTTAAACCTTTATACTCAACAAATATTAAATCATATACATTTATGTTGTGAATATAAAAGGGTATGTTTTTACAGAAAGCTCACTCATTTTCCATGCTGCTTCAGTAGTTTTATGCTTTCTATCTGCTTATATGCTTTCTGACAAAACCTGCGCAGGCAGCTATTGATTATCACTGGCTGAAGAATCCAGGCAGTGGATTAGCCATGCCCCAACTTCCCTCTCTGCCCCAGACTGGAAAGCGATACTAGGATATGCATGATGCAGAGCTGAAGTCATCAGTACCAGGCAGTGCTCTGGCTAGTGGTTTTTTTCAAAGCTCCTTCTGAAAACCGTTTACAAATGTTTTTGAAGGTAATGTACTACATCATATTTTTACAAAGCACATGTAATTATAAGTTATAGTATACATATTCTAGGTATATATTACATGTTATATTAATTGTGGTTTTACCTGGCTGTTTCTTCATACATACTGACCCAAGCATGAGCACACATGGATGATCAAAAGTTGACTGCAATTTCTAGGTTTCTAGGCTTACTCTGTTATTCATAGAGCTAACTTTTATGGCTTTCCTGGACACATTCTCTCATTTAGTCTGCAGATTTTGTCCAAGATGATTTGAAGGACTTCATAGCTCTAATGTTGCAAATATTACAAATCTGTCTCTATGTGTCTGGAGACCTTAACAGGTGAGCTGTCTTCAGTCCAGTTGCTAGTTTTGCAGTTCATGGATATCTGAAAGTCCTGTGCGTGAATGCTGTGCTGCATAACCTGTCAGAAGAAGTTTGGTGCTTTTGGGAAGTATTGGGCAGGGTGTTCGTGTGCTACATGCGTTCTCTGTATCTATGGGGAAGGATTAACTTTCAGGCATTGTTAAATGTCTCATGTGTCTTCTGTGCATAAGCTGTCCTCTTGGAAAGTGCTTTGCACTCTATGCCTGTCATATCTTGGGGGGAGTCTGCATTTTCTGCATTTGTACAACTGCACAGCACTTGTGTAGATCTGTGTGATTCTTCATGGAAACTGTGGCCTTTCAGTTTGCACCGTGCAGATTTGCTCATGTACAATTTCTGCATAGGAAATACTGGACAATAAGGTGAGAGGTCTTCTGTATGTTCAAGAACTTTATCCTGCATAGTGTAAGTAACAATTATGTTGTTCCAGATTCAATGTGGTAATAAGGGAGCAGCATTAGTCCTACTTGCTTTGGGAAATACCAAAGGGCTGAAGTGTTCCCGAGGGACCAGTCTGTATCCTAGACTTCTTTAGCACCTGAACATAAAATTTAATGAGAAATTTTAAAGGTAAAGTGTTTACTTTCAAGTGATTGTGGAAATATTCGTAGCCTTTTTTGGTGGAAGGTGTGGAGAGGGCAAAACTCTATCCTAAAGTGGTCCCATTCTGGTAATCCAAGATTACAAGAATCAAGAACTTTGCATTGTTCTGTTTGCAGTATAAAGTGAAATAATAATCTGGTTAAAAGTTATGGGCTAGTTCCTCAGCATCCCAGTGGAAGGGATCTTGGCCCTCGAGCAGGTAATGCAAATGTTCAATCTCTAAGAGCAACACCTCTGAACAGGATGAATATCACTGAAGCTGCAATTAAATCCCCAAATAGGGAAGCTAATGGCACACAGCTTTGTGCACATGGGTAGATTTTACCCTAGGAGAGCACAAGTCTGAGAGAATATTTTCAGGAAAGCCTAATGTTTCTAAGAGCTATATGTAGACACTTAGAGTGCTGCAAGTCCCATCTCTCAAAATACCTTCTCTTTACTACCTCAGGAGGAGCCACAGCAAGCACACCTCCAAATGTGCCTCCAAATCCAGCCCTGAAAGAAGACTGGTCCCACCAGACGGTGAAGTTTGAACATGAATTCAGAGATTTCCAGACTCTGCATTTACAATCTGACTGTCCAAAGGCAGGCTTGCTGTCCAAGAATTTTACACAACCTGGTCCCTCAAAAGCCCATACTACCCATGGATATATATATTTTTTTAAATAAACCCCATGAATTATTCTGAATGCGGTCCCTGGAATCACTTCAGTATTGGTGTTAGCTCTTTGTACTGATTGTTCCACCTCGGATCTGAGATTAGATTCCCACATGAGATTAGAGCCACCAGCACATCTGGGCACCAGTCTGGCAGCATAAAACCAACCATTTTCAAACAGTCCATATTCAGATGACACCAGCCAGGATTAGAGCCACATCATGCTGGCCATAAGCGTGCTCTAAGATCCCAGGATTATGAAGATATCGATGATGATTGTAGGAGGTGGGCTCCTCATGCTGTCTGCAGAGGTAGAATAGCAGAAGTTAGTGTTTCTAGAGCGTGGTTTGAGACATGTCTGAGATAGATGTCCCAGATCTCCTTTAGGAGCCTATTGCTGTTTGATATGAAACTAGGAAGAGTAGGCTTCTGTATAATTTAAGTCATCCATATGGTTTATATCATTACTGCTGGGAGATGATTGCAATAGACTCCTGTTTCGGGACAGCTTTTTTAATTTCATCCATTTGCTCTTGATTGTAGCCCCCTGCAGTATTGACATTAATTCCTTATTTTATATGGTGCTTACAGCCTTCAAATGTAGAAAAATGATTGTGCCTCCCTTCATTTTTGGAGGAGGAAGCTAATTAACAAAAATCACTTGAGAAGAGCAAGACTGAATCTCTTCTGAGCCAGTTTGCCGTAGGGAAAAGCTAGCCTGGTGATTAGCTGTTTTGGATCACCAGGAGATATATTCCCATTTCAGATCATTTTCTTTGACAAAACTGTTTTTCATTAAAATTAGGCATCATACCTTACACATGCTGTATTAGATTCCTGGGGACTTTTTCTAAATGAGCTTGGTACTTCTTGGAGGACCACTTCCTATAAAATGCCAGCTGAAATCCACAGCTTTGTGAAGTCCATTGGTATGTCTCCATGTATCCTGGCAGACATGCAACCTCTCTTGTGTTGTTCTTCTATCCCCCAGGCTCATTTCAGATCTTTTCTTGTTTGTGCTCTGTGTCACTGTCTCTCTCGCTGTTTTCCCTTGACGCATACTTTTTTGCTTTTTTAACATATTGATTTGCCTTTACCTTTACATTTTTCTTAGTTTGGGGTTGTTTTGGTTGGTTCTTCTTTGGTCTTCATAGAGATGATGTCTGTTTTAGGGGTGTGGGGTTTTTTTAATTTTTTTTTCATACCAATTGCCCTCTTACTGTTTGTTGTTGGGGTTTTTTTACCATACTAATTGCCACCTTATGCTATGTTCAGTCCAGGCAGAGTCTTGTTCTGATTCAGTCCCTGGGGAGCAGCAATTATTGTCTTTTCTAAATGAAGAGCTTGGGCTGCAGTCCCAATATATTTTGAAGCTTGCATAGAAAAATGGAGAACAGGAGGCAATGATAAGCAGGTTTAGCAGGACAAAAGGGCTGGAACCTAAAAGCCAAGTAAAATGGCAGCCTCATTAGCATGAATACTCTTTTCCTGAATGCGCTAGGAAAATTGTATATTACATAGTTGTGGAATCTGAAGTCAAAGAACCATAACAAAGAAGAGTTAGGTAGACGATACTGGTCAGAGGTCTTTCAAGGTTTCTGCAGTTTCATGCAGGCAACACTGCTTTGGTTTATGCTTAATGTTTTTGAGGTTATTGCCATAAAGATTCTTTATTTTAGATGAGAAGGGGAAAATGAATTAAGTTGAAGGCTGCTCTGCCCTCAGGAGAAGGAAAAGAATACCTCTTCTAATTTTTTATTGTCCTTTGTTCCCATGGAAACACCCACAGTACTTGATTTTCTAACCTATGTCATCTAGGTAACGAACTCTTCCAGAAACAGATTGGGGGAAATTCCTGATCCTGTTTAATTAAATCTAGGGTAGTCAAGTTTCTACCCATAGACTTACTTTTGTTTTGTATGGTGCCGAGTGTTGATAATAATTGTCCCATTTTTCTCCCTCTGCATCTTTGTTGACCACCAGGTCAACTTAAGTATAAGACTTTATTTCTAACTGGTCACAAATTGCTGTTGAGCCACAGACAGAATTTCCTTATTTTCCTTGATAATGTAGAATTTTTGTGATGTGGATTTCAGAAATGCTTTGGCAAAAGATTGGATAACCCTCTGCTTCAGCATGCTTCATGAAGTTCACTTAGTTTATATTTCTAATAATGCTGACCTCTCAACCATTCTGATTAACATATTATGGTAAAATTCTGGCTATGCAAACAGCTTTTGTGAAGCTTACGTCAGTACTCAATGCCCCATGGTGAAGTTGTTACTGCAACTTATCATGGCAGTATTGTCACCAGAAACAGTTCTGCAAACAATCTAAACATTCTTGTGTAAGAAAAATATGACTTTATTTTCCTTTTTTTAACTAAAAAGTAATGTAGCAACATCACTCAATCATTTTTTGATTAGTATGGAGACTTAAATGCTAGCATACCACAACATAATTTATTTGTGATAAAGTTTTAGGCCTAAATTATCCACTTGCTTTCCTTAAAGGTCAATCAGATCAGCATTCAGGTAACTCTTTCTCTGCTGTTTTAATTCTGCCTCTTCTTTTTCAGCTTCTGCTTCTGATCTTATTCCTTCTAATTCTCCATTCTGTGCTTCTGTTGCTTGCTGGACCTCCTGTCCTTTGACTCTCTTCCAGGCTCTGCTCCATTCCCCCTCTAGCATTTCTCTTTCTGCTCCTGTTCTTTACCTGTTCCTCAAGGCTATTTCTGTGTCCAGGTGTCCTACTCACATGCCGGTGTTTATTTTTTCCCTCAAGTTCTCAGCTGTGAAAAAATGAACTCAGACCACTGAGTTAGGGTACTTCAGCAGTGCTTGTTGCACAGGTTAGCGTTCTTTGCAACAGCAATGGCAAATAATGATTTTTCCATTAATTTTTTGAGAAACAATGCAATGCGGGTGTTACATCTCTACATTATAATGTGACCTTTATCAGAACAGAAGCGGGGTGTCAGATTTCAGTATGATAATCTCATTTCCTGAACTTAAGGTAAAATGTTAGAATTGAAATGTAATATATGTTACAGTGAGGATACTGTATGATAGGCCTGTGCTTGTCCTGATGCTCCTCATGTGAGGTTGGTTGCTGAATGGTATCACCTCTGCTCATGAGTTATGTTGAAAGCGAAATACTGAGGAAAAGGGAGACAGGTTTAGGATATGTGCTTCATTTCAGTCCCAAGAGGGAGAAGCAGTGGATGGATGTGGCACAGATTCACTGATTTTTGACGTTTTGCTTCAAGATCAGGTTGTGATGAAAGAAACTTTGCACATCTGGGAATTGCTATGTGTTTTCAGCTACCATATGATAGCATGACAGTTACTGCACAGAAACTCGTTCATTGTCAAAGATTTAAGTGTCTTGCTCAAGATCATACAGAAATTTTGTGTCTTAGTTGAACTTGGGACTCTTGAAACCCGTGCCAGTACCCTGCTCGTGCCAGGCTAGCCTGTTTTTTTCCACAGGGACAGTATAGGGGAAAAGGGAATTTCAGAAGATATAAACTATGTTCAAACAGGCAAGGTAAAGACAAAAACTTATAATCTTCTAGGTTCTCAACCAGATAAAAGTCCTCAGAGAGATTTTAACAAAGAAAAAATTATCATATTGTTACAGAATGTGGAATAATATTTAGGATATTTGCTAAATAACTCTGATATCATTGCTGCTTGTCATTGCCTGTCTAAAAAATTCCCAGTTGTTTGCTTTCCAGGGCATAGCATGACATCTGGTTAGATTTTGATGTGCTCTGAAACTCTCACTTGCACTCTGGTTGCAGTACACTCCAGGCTAAGTAACGTGCAATTGACGTGGTGTTTCTGCTTCACTGTTGTCAAACATATGTCCTCTTTGCTTTTTATAGACTCCAGGGGAAAAACATGTTCTGGGTCCCCACTGTTAGTGCTTACATCTTTTGAACTGCATTTTTAGAAACATCTGTAAGCCTGCAAATAGATTTTTATACCTTGGGTATGGCTTTGTGAGTACTTCATTGCATTCTTGGATACTAGCACTGTGCAATCTAGATATGTCTTATTATACTAAAAAGCATGGGAGGGTGCAGCTTTCAGCATTTAAGAATTAATAAATGCCAGAATTTTGGTTGGCTGCATTTATGCATTATCCTGGAGACTTTAGTCATATGTTCACATACAGTGTTTTTCACTGAGTTCTCCTTGTTTCTTTTTGTTTTCCTTGTTAAGTAGTTTGTTCTGTCTCATTGTTAGTGTATATGATTCAAACTATGCTCCAAATAAAAAAACAAACAAATATTTCCTGATAGACATATTTTTATGGCAATTGCCACAACTTCTGCTAATCTCTAGATGGCAAATAGCATCATCTCAGCTCATAGTTTCTGTGGAGAAAAACTATGTCCCCTGCTGATGATGTCTGTTCTTATTACTTTGTAGATAAGGAGCTGAGGTTCGGCATGAAAAAGAGAAATGCTCATTAGTTTAGGGTGCTGAATGTGAAATGCCAAGGGCAAGATTTTTTCCATGTCTTTAGCACATTATAGCATTTCATATAATCAGAATAAGGTTTGAATTGACATTGACCACAGCTACGAATGCCATAACTTTGATTAATCAGGTGCTGTAAGCTGGGTGCTTGGACAGTGACATACACCCACTGAAGTCACTTCCTTAGCAGCACTGAAAGCAGAGGTGGGTATGCAATCAAATACCTCAAATTAAAATGCAAATTCTTTAATTCTGAGACCAACATTTCTCTTCATGCAGGTTCAAACTGTGTTTCTGCATCCACCTCCCAGTACAGTTTCCCCTCTGCCCTGAGGCTGGGGAGAGGCCATGTGGAGCTGAGCTGATAGTTATCTCAGAAGTTCGTGTCCCAAGCACATACTGAGGATAAAAACTCTGTGTGGTCGGGAATTAAACCCCATATCGTATTGCATAAGCACAAAAGTAGTGAGCGTATTTCACAGATGCAGCCTTAATCCTGGCACTTCTTTAGGTCTGATGGCTTGATATTGCAAACTCGACAGTCTTCTGATATAGTTGTATTATATGTCAACACCTAAATATTTTAAAAGACAATATAAAATCAAGAAATTTCATCCTCTTATACTGAGAAAAATGTTGGCTATATATGTAGAAGAGATATTTAAGAGCTTAAATTTTCTTCTTCCTGGGCTTGAACATAGTGTGGAGTCAGCCTGGTAGCCGTGGTTGTCATTTCACGGCTGGTAGACCAGTAGTATGGGGGAAGTGCATCTTTTGCTACAGAGCTCCCTAATAATCTGTTGAGGGTAGTTTAATGGAAGAAAGTGCCACAGGCCTTTCTACCTTGCCATTAGGGTAATTCTTCCTTCTTCATGATGTGGCGTGGCTGGTAGCCATGAGATCCCAGCAGAAGAGAGCGTCTCTGCTCTTTTACTCCTACTGTTGCAGTGACCCCCTTGAGCTAGAAGAGGGACAAATGCAGGGGGAAAAAAGTTGCCCTTGTTAAAGTGTTCTTGACCACCACAGCATGATGATATTTTCATCCAGTCACCAGGAAGGAACAGGATAGGAGCACAGCATGGTGAGGGCAGGGGGATCGTTAGAGAATTTGGATGCCAAACTGCAATAGCCTTAACAGTACTTGAGAAATGCTCTTTCTGAAGATTTTTTAGTGAAAAAAAAATTTGGTAAGCCTGCCTTAATGGGATAATAAGCATCTATTAAATATCAAATCCCTGCTCTAACATACAGAGAATATTATTATCTTTTGGCATATCAAAGTACGTTTCTTTTTACTTCTGTTATCCTAAGCAATTGAGTATCTTTTGCTTTAAAATTTAATAAACCAAAATAAAACAAGCCACTCAACTAACCTACAGTAAAAGCTAGAATTGACTATTTCACCCAGAAGATACTTTGTCACATCTATTGTTGAGAGAAAAAAATTAAATCGCTTATAACTTTAGGGTTTTTTTTTTTTACTTATAATATCTATCTCTCTAGCTACAGATACATAGATAGCATTGATAGTATACATCTTCAGATCTTCAGAATTGACTAGTGCTTTTCTGTGGCTAAGATGTTATAAAAGAACCTGAAATATTTAATGTTCTCCCTCTGAATTTCAAGCAAAGTTGCTTTTAAATATGTTAAAGCAGGTGTCCCAAGTCAGAAATGGCATTTTAAATTTTGAGGCACCTGTTTGTTTGTGCATGGCTAGTGATTTTATAGCATATTCACTGATGTGGTTAATACTTGGAAGCTGCTGTTTTAAAAGAAAAATCAATGTTGATTAGCTATTATGTGAGCACGAATACTATCTTTACAGTTTCAGTGTTATAAGTAAATCCACTTAAATTGTGAAAATGTTTTCATTCCACCTCATTAACATAGTTTTTAGTAAAGGACATAATGTAAATAATATAACTGCAATTGGTCAAGTCCAAAAACCAAAAAAAATCGTCTCCTTTCCTGTTTTAGGTGTCATGGATAAAGCAGCTAATACTTTACTCGTGTGCCCTTGAAAGCAGCACAGGCATTGCCTTGTTTCAGAAGCTTTGCCAGAGGGTCTGGCCGGTGAACCAAGGTTATGAGAATGCAAATTTTGAATCAGCAATGCCTGCTAAATGCTGCTGGAATGCTGTTGACAGGAAGATGTCACAGTGTGGTATCCTACAATGCCTGTGGCTTTGTGGGGATTTGTCACCTGCGCTTTGCTGTCCCAGGGCAAGAACAAGATTTGCATTTAATGCATAATCCCAGGAAAGGGCCTGACCCTTTCTCTGCCTCTTGGGCTTCAGTATACACCTTACTCTGACTTCAGCTGAAGGAAAACCATGAGTTAAATTTTCCATGCTTTAAAATAATTTCTTTCAATAACTTTAGATTCTTTCTAGATTGAGATATATTAGTGGATATATCAGGGGCTTAATATACTCTGAAGCCAAAGACAGAGAATTGCAGAGCTCAAGAAACAGTACTAAGGATGTTCCTCCAATCATTGTTTATCACTTAAAAGTATAACTTGGATGTATCATTTAAATGTTTTTACATGTAATCACACTTACAATCGTGTGCTAAAAATACTGGCACTCAGAAGGTGGAGGCAGCCATTTGCATAAATATAAACATGGAGAGCAAGATGGTAGGTTTAGTTACGCTACATGTGAGTTTTAAGGCAGTAAGTACCTAATTTTGTGTCAAGAAAATTAGAGACTTACTGATTTCCACTGAAGGATACACAAAATGCTTGTTTCTCCCACAAAGACCATTTCCTTTCAGCATAAACAGGCACTTATTAGTGATCTAGGAAAAGTCAGGCTTGCAACCTTCAATACCTATGCAAAGGGTCATTCCTGTGTTGAATTTCACGCTTTGGGAAAGTCTGGAGAAGTTTTTCCTTACTCTTCACATGAAAAGTCTGACACACCACTAATATTATACCCTGTTAACTGTCAGATGCTGAGCACTTTGGTGCAGTGTTAATCGTTCTGGGGGTAGTATTGCTATTTTGCTGAGCAAGCTCAGACTGCAAGTGTGATAAAATAATTCAGAGGCAGGTGCTTTCGATAAATGGAGTCATGGAAGAGACATTGCAGAGCTTCTGATCTCATATAAGAACATCAGTAGGAATTGATGTAATTGAAAATCTTTGAAAGAGTGAAATAGAATCTAGTGCTGCAGTTTGTCAGGAAATCAATTTTAAGTAAAAATGCATACTTTCCATTTTCATTCTGCTCTTGCACCAGGATATTGCCTAGCTCAGGCAGAAGCTGCTGTTCAGCTATAGTCGACAGCATCCCTGTGGTTGGAATTTGCAGCCTGCAGTGATACCTGTCTGGTTGATTTTTTAGACTAAATTTTCAAGAAATTTTTTTAAAATTCAAAGCCTGACTTGGTGTAATATTTTTGGTTGTAGTCACATCTTCCTTCATGGATTGGTATCAGTTTTTATGAAGTACATCTTATTATTTCGAAGGTTTTAATAAATGGTCCGTACAATTAATAGTAGCAGGGAATGAGTGAGAGCAAATTAGGTTTGTTCCAATTCCTGCTTATCACATGAAGTGCATCCTAGTTTCACTCTTGCTTAATTTGTCTCCTTTATACAAATATAGTAAGCATTTCAAACGAGAGATTTTTGTTTTTTAAAAGCATGTGATGTCTAGCACCTGGGATTGTGGGATCCTGAATGCTGTTGGGAACCAAATAATCTTTTGTGCCCTGTGCAGATTTCTAAACTCCTAAAATATTTTTTTTAGGCTGTTTGGGGTAATTTCAAAGTTTTGACAGAGAAATCTCCACTGCTTACTGAAAGCCCCAAATAACACAAAGGTCAGCACAGCAGCCTGTGCAGTGGGGACAGAGATAGAGTCATTCTATGTCTGGTTTGGACAATGGATGGTTGCCTTAACTAGAAATTCTTCATGGAGCTGAGATATGAAATATCTCCTTGTTTCCATGCAAATTTTTTACTAATTCTAATTCCCAGTGTTTGAAGAGGAACGACGCTGCTAACGCAGTAGAAGTGAACGGCAGTAACAAGTGGAAGTGTGAACAATGAGAAGTAGCAGGGTCAAGAGTTTTCTCAGCACAGTTCGCAGTTTGTGAGCGGCGCAGATGTATTGAGCTTGGAGCTGGATCTTACTGAGGACATTCAAGAAATCAAGTAGGTGGGAAACAGGCAGAGTTTTTTTTTTAATTTATCTTGCCCACGCTGGAAGGATAACTTCTGGCTGTTAATTAGCACTTACTTATGGTGATGATTTGGTCTCGCTCCATAGGTCATTTAGCCTCCTGGAGTCTCTGGCATTCCTCCTGGGTTAAAAGGCAACCCAGCCTCCCATGCAGCCTGGGAGGCAGGACACTTTCTGATGCATACCAGCATAGTCTGCATGGGGCAGTTACCCGCTGTAGGGAAAGTGCATAAGGCCAGGAAATTTAGAATGATGTAATTTTGTGTTTAATTAGGCTTTTATATTCCTCAGGGTTAAAAAAAAAGGTGGTGGTGGGGAAGTGGTTTTTCCTCTCCTCTTCCTTTAGAAAGAAATGTGTTTTGTTTTAAAGGGGAATTGAAGGTAGAGAACAATGAACTAGGATAGGAAGTATGTTTTAGATATAGCATTTGTACAGAAAAATTGCAGAAGTGTGAACGAGGATAGGATATAGTTTAGTGAAACCTGCATTGTTCACTGGTGTGAAGCTCTAACTTTTCCTTGAGGTACAGTTTTCTCTTTCAGAAACATACTCAAGCCAGCACAGATAAATAATTAGGTTGTTACAATAAAATAAATGGTCTACATCTTCATGTTACAGTTACAGAAGACCCATGGATTTTATGGGTTCTAAATTCTATAATGAGTTTGAAGGCTAAATTATTAGAAATTAACAATGCCTTGCTTAAAGTTTATGGAAAGATGAACTAAGAAAAGAAAAAAATACATGCTGTTTTACTTTAATAGTATTATTTCAGGATCATTGGATAGAAAGAGCCCTGGATTAATAAACGGTTTAATTTGACAATTAATTTTTAATGAGAGACATTCATTTCCAGACAGAAAAAGCTCCTCGATTCCAGCTAGCTGATTCCCTGGAAGGAATTCCTATAGTTGTTTGTATTATGGTTTCCAGGAGATTAACATGGGGCAATGCCTAATTCAGGATTGAAGTGGAGAAGTGTTTCTTGCCATGGTTAAATCTGTGAGCAGCCAGGGACTGCCTGGTTTGTAACAGTGCAGCCTCTGAGGAGCCTTTATGGGGACTATAGTCACTATAGTGTTTAGGAAATTGCAAACAAATGAAAGAACTGATTCTACCAAGACATGAAACTGAGGAGAAAGGTGTCCATCTCTAGAGATAGTGATGCCAACCATGCTTAGGTGAGACAGTCCTGACATTTGTTGACAACCCACAGGTGAAGCTACCTTAGCATGAGCAAAAGCGCCATTTGAACTGGGCAGGCTTAATGCTGATTCGATCCTGTGTAAACCAGCATTCAACTTGTGCAGAATTAATCTGAACAGAATTTAAGTAGTATCATGAGGAGGCTAAACTCCCGCCACCACCACCCTGCCCCGGTCATTTTTCAACATTATCCTAAACAAAGTTTGGATTGTATCTCTTTATTGAGTGTTTTCATTTTTATACTGTCAGTTGTGAAAATACATATGTAGGGGCAAACCTGACACTAAAAAATTGTGATAAACAGCATCAATAAAAACCATTTTATTTCCATAAACAGCTCAAAGTATCTGGAGAGGAGTTATACATTTTTATATCTCTGCTTATGCAATGAATAAATTAATAAAGGGAGAAAAGTGGAAGACAATTATGCAGTTTTTAAAAATACCACAGTTCCCACACCATGACTTTATCACAATCATAAAAAGCTAGTATAAGAAATAAAATGAGTTCTAGTTTCAAGACAAAGGGTCTTACAAATTCTCAAAGTTAATGTTCTTTAAAATCTAGATTAGGTGAGTTTTAGTTGTCTAGCATTTCACAGAGCAATTCTGATAAAATTTGCTTTTTTTCAAACTTCTCTCTTTGACTATAAGAAATAGTTTGGGATTATCATATTTAAATAAAATTCCCATGGATATGATGCTGGCTTGCAACTTTCCAAAGAAAAAGAAAACAAAATATTGACATTTAGGCAAGGAATATAGGTAGTTGTGAAAGAGTTTTTGAACTGCTTAATGAAACTCCATGCGAGATGTGTCTAAATGTATAGGATTTTAGAGGACATTCCAATACCCCCTAGGATGTGATACATGCAAAAATCAAGGAGGCCCATTAGTGGGACCCAGCGACACGTACAGTAAGTAGCCTCTTGTTCAGGAATTCATCCCTAAGCATAGCAAGAAATTAATATTACTTGAATCATTTTCAGTAGAGTTTGTAGTGCATGTTTGGTTCTGAACAGCTGCAGTGCAAATGGGCCAGAATCCTTACCCTGCTCTTGAAACCCAACCCAAGAGGAGCTTCAGGGACACTGCACAGGCAGTCTGCAGACTAGGGGCTTGGCAGAGGTCTGTCCACTTTGGGTAGCTTATTGTGTTATGTTGAGATAAGGTATTTGGGTTCTATTAGCCAGAGGTAATGAATATGGAGACAGCGTACATTGCTGTGGGACTGTAGACTTCACAAACAGCTTGGACAAACCTTCTTCATTAATAACACAGTTATATCAAACAGAATGAAACTGTGTCAGTAACAGGATGGTGACAAAACCATTGCAGTATTTCTGCAGACACAGGAAGATCCTGAATTTTTAAGTATGGGCTTCCTTGGGCTACTTTAATAGAAAGCAAATATTTTCAGCCAAATGCATTGCTAGTAGGTTTCTTTAGATCAATTATCCATTACACTGAGATTAGTGTTTTGAACTGTAGTGAATCACTGTGGTTCTTCTTAATTATTTCATTATTCTTTTATTTTAAAACTTTATTCTAGAGAGAAACGGAAAATGAGGTAGTGGTCTGATCTCAGCATAGTATATCTGAAGGGAGGGGGCCTCCTTTCTGATTCTGCCAGTATTTTGCAGTTTGACTTTTGGTCAAATCACTTGTGCCTTGCCTACTACTTTGCTGATTAGGCTCATTTACAGCCATTGCTGTAACTGCACCACATCCGTATAGAAATGAACAGCACATACAGGCAAGATACAGCTCTTCCTGTTCATCTAGTGAGGATCCATCAATAGTGCTATACTGATGACTGAAACATAGGCAGCCCTTCATATTTCTCTTCTTTCTTGTGTATAAAATAAATCTTGTCTTGTGGGAGAGGTTTGAAAGATGGATTAGCCAAAGTTTGGAAACAGATGATAAATGTATACATTCAAAGCTGTAAGTTTCTATTGAAATGTACTTTTTTCCCCTCAGTTTAGAACCATAGCACAAGTTTGCTTAATTATCTGACTGCAGGCATGGTTATCTGTAATAAGTTTACCTGATCAGAATTTAGCACCTGCAGCGGGGTATGGGAATGAGAGTTGGAAGCAGGACATTGGTGATGAAGCAATATGCAGCATGCAGGTTCAGCACTGTACACTGTGCAGCGTACAATCCTCAAGTTTAAACAGGAGTTTATCACCTCACTTTCAGTGCTTTTTTACTTATGTTTGCAAGTGAGTTAGAGAAATGCTCTGCCGTGCTGTCAAACCAATGACATCAAAGAACTTACTGAACTTATGATAAAAAAAAAAATTGAAGGTCACTTCTTCAGATCAGTGGCTTTATCTCTAATCCAGTGCAGTAAACTAAATTGACTGTGTATTTTGCAACAACAGCAAAAGTTTCAGAAGAGCTGGAGTGTAGTGTCTCATCCATTGCTACAATAATACATATTTGAGACAACCAGGAGGAAAGGCCATAAGATGTCCATGATGTCTTAAAACTAGCGAACCTCCAGGAGAATGAGATTTTGCTTTGTCTTTCAACCTAATGTCTGAGCGTTCTGACAAATTCACTCAAAGTCAGGTGCTGTTTATGGCCATATTGTTGTTAAGATCTCCATCACTATGTTATTCTTACTGTGGAAGATATTGAAGGCTCTGTCTTTATCATACTGTTGTATTCTGAAAAATATATCCAGGGGCATGAGCAAGCAAAACATCTTTTACAGCTGAAGTCTATTGCTAAAGTATGAACAAATTCCTGTCTTCATAAGGAGAAATATTTAAAGTATTGGTCCAGATTTTCTCAAGTCCCATTCTTTGCTTGGGTAGAAGGCTAAAAACAGTAGGAGCAGCAGTTCCCAGTTCTTGCACTGCACCATCCTGATGCCTGACTTAGCAGGTGCCTCTTCTTCATCAGCACCAGCGAACTGCAGGCAAGGATTTCTGCCTTCTGCTGTAACCCATTGCATCTGCCTGGCCTGTGCAGGGCATAGTGCTGGCTACCTTCCTGCCTGCTGAGCATTCCCCTCCATTGCTGCAGATCTCCATTTGGCAGCTAGGACCAAATTATGTCCTATTTGTACTATTCAGATGATGCAGAGGGGAAAGAACTGTGGATTTGTGCTTAGTTTTAGTCAGGACCATTGCAAAGATTGTCATTTTTGTTCATTGACAACACTGATGACAGGGGATTATTCCACAGGGGAGTGCTGCTACCCTAAGGGCTGATCCAAAACATTCCTTATTCATTCCCAAAGTCAATTAAAAAATTAACATCATGGCTTTTATCAGTGCATGCACACAAAAAAATAAAATCACTTGGAACATGGTGCAGTTAGCTGCTATCTGACTTCTCTTTATATGCTTAAGAGGGTGAGCAAAACAAAGGGCCACATTTCCAGCCTCTAGTTGAGTATAACACATATGATAAGCTTATGTTTCAGTTTTGGGTAGGAGTTGGTGGTTACTGCATTCATATTTCTAAAGCCTTGCTGTAAGGAAACAGTGGCAAAATTTTGAAACAAGGCTGGGAAATGGTTCCTCTTGTGTCAAACATTGACCGGACAGCAAGGAAAGGGACTTATGGGAAGTAAAATAAGGAGAAATTGACTCAGTTACGCTTTAAATCTTTTTATTCACATTTAGTAGTGGCAAAACACTGTTGTGAAGCTCCAGGAAAAATGGTCTGTGATTTTTATCCTCCTCAGTTACTTTTGCTGGTTTGGATGTTTTAATGTGTTGCCCTAGAGTCAAAGATGGTTGGAGACATTATGGTAGCACCTATGAAAGCATCCACAGTGTAAAGACCAGTCTTCTAAGCCAGTTCATGCAAGTGAGTAGACCTAACAGAGTAGTTAGCATTTATGGGCACATGTCAACTGGTTTCTGGATTTTTTTTTTTTTGCTGTTTGGTTGTGCATTGTAGCCTGGCCAAGGCTTCCTAGTGGTAGATGGGAAATGGACTGGTGGTTTTAACCCTGCTCCAGTCATGTTTAGTACCCATGTGGTCTAAACCAAGAACTTGAGAGCTGCCAGAACATTGGCATGTCTCCAGTTTAGAGCCAATGAACTTGAGCATCAGTGCTTATACTGCAGTGCTTAATCTGTGACAGCTTTGACATCACTGGAAATTGCCGACAGGAGGGATGCAGCAGTAACGCATGAGGAAGCCCCGTCTATTTCTATCTGGATTGTTTGGCTGCTCAGAAATGCAAGGCAACTGGTTTGGATGGTGTAAGATAACAACAATCCCTTTCACTTCATGGGGTATTTGGGCCTGTTTATAAGCTCTGGGAGTAAGTTCTGCAAGCACTTGATAAAGCTTCAATTAAGTGTTCATCTTGCAGCCAAGCACTAAATTACCTGTCTTTCCAGGTCAGTAGCTATTTGCTGATTAAGCTCTGCTCTCCATTTTGAAAGGATTGCTGTCATTGAAACAACTGCTGTATCTCCTGGTAGCTGACATAGCACCTTCTCCTGTCCCTATGCTCTGCTCAGCTCCAAGCAGGGAAACCACAGAAGCAGGTGGAGAGACAGAGCAGGAAACACGCCTGTCTGATACACTGCTGGGAGATGAGGATGGATCCTCCCAGCTAATTCCCTTCCTGACTCTTCTATGCATGGTGAGGTCCAAGGAATCACTTCCATGTAATAAAATTTGTGTTTGCTGTGTAAGTATTGCAGCATGCATCAAAATTTTTACACAGGCATAAATTCAAAAAATCATTTTGCTAAATGAGGGCTGCATCCAGCTGTATCCTATCCAGGACAGCTGTAGCTGCGCCAGGAAGCCAGGACTCACAAGATCACAAAGGAGGATTTGTGCAGGAGAACAGATAGTGAAAAAAAGTCAGCACCACTGGGGAAAAAAAAAAAGTACATGGAAGGCTCTCCAGTGCAAATAGAACCAAACTGCTGACTAGACAGAAAATATTGTTTCCTTCCTCTAATCCTGTTTATGTTCAGTTATCCCAAGCGCTGCTTGGGGCAATGCCAATTTAATATATAGCAGTGTAATTACAGAATGGCTCCTTACACCCAAAAACCAAGGTCCTGACGGAAAACCTGAGATTATCAAGTCAGTACAGCAGATTAAGCAAATCTATGAATGATTACAAAGTGGACCAGAAAGTGCTAAATCAGACCATTTCTTCATCTACTGCATTGTGTTTGGCAATGGGCTGCTCTTAATGCCATAGAGAACAATGAAGGTTCCTTCTGATACATCTGGTTAACGCCATACTATGATGATACTTGAGAAAATAAGGCCTTTTTTAACCCTTTGAGGTGATTAGTTTATTTTTCTGAAGGACGAGGTCTATTTTCCCATGTGACACTGTCAGAACTTGCAAAATTGCTAACACCTTGAGGTGATCCAGTGCACGTAGAAATCCTTTTGTGCTGTTGGTGCTTGTTCCTCGGCAAGTCCTGCAGGTCATCAGTGTAATGGATTTAAAATGAGACAAAACCCCCTTGTTGATCCCAGTGGCTTCAAGCAGCAGTTCTTAGTGTCATCAGAAGTGTAAGAATCAAGACAGGGAAAGGAGAACAAATAACAGAGGATGGCTCGTATGAACTGTCCTATATTTGCCTCAGCTGGCAGGACTCCTTTTTTCTGGAGTCTTTGGTCTGAGCTCAGGAGAAAGTGGGTTTCTTCCTCCTCCTTACGCTTCTCCAAGATTTCTGCATGCAGTTCTGAAGAGTCCTGGGACTTTTTCTTCCTGCTACCTTGCACTGAGCTGAAAATGGTATTCCTTCTGCCACCACACACCCCTGGGGTGAGAGACACAGGGGGATCCCTTCCCCTCTGAAAGCCCAGCCCTGAGGTAGAATGTGGCCCCTTCCACCCTACCAGCCTTGCAGAGAGCCAGAAAAAAAGAGGAGACAGGAGTTAATGCCTAGGATCTCAGAATAAGCATTTCCATGCAGGGAGTTATTTTAGGAAAAGCTGTTCTCCCTCTGTAGAAGAGCTCCCACGATGCGCGTTTATGAAAAGAAATGATCATCTGAAGTCTGTGGGGCTACTTTTGTAAGTCTTCAGCTGTGAACGTTTAGGCCGTGCTGTCTATCGATTTTTGTCTAGTAGCTGTTAGACTTGCAGTCAATCTTGCGTTAAGCATATTTTGGTTGATTTTTCTTGCCATTATGTTTCCTATGTTTCTTTATTATTTGAACATCAAAATTGAATATAGTGCTGTGAACAGAATAAGGTATTCTGCTGCAAGGAACTTGTAGTCTAATTCAGGCACAGTGACGCAAGGGCATACATAATATACAGGATAAGGATGCAAATTCAAAGTAATAGAGGTGTCTGGGGGAAAATCAGTGCTGCAGGCTAATTTATTACTCCTGAAGAGCTACTAGGCTGCAGAACATAAGGAAAATATTGAACAATACAAAATAAATTATTTTCCCTTCTTTTTTTCTTTTCTTTCAAGATGTTAACTCTTACTGTGTCATCAAATAGAGGGAAAACACCCAAAGAAAACAGAGAGAGAATAAGATAGGGATCCTCTCTATGTTCCTGTTTTGTGACCTGGAGCCCAGAAAAACGAATTGGAGATTTCTTTTCTTGAGTATGCCTTGTGAAATAAAAACCTGATTGTAATTTGAGCTTTGTTGCCAATGTACTGTGAGCTTTTGAAAAAATATTTAGTCTGTATTTATATGTACCTGTAAAATTGAGACATTGGCTATTGCTTATCTTGTAGAGTGTAGCTGCAGGCTGATGAGGTAATGATCATATAAGGTAGATACCAGGCGTACCCAAAGTGAATGAATCCAGATTTTAATCTGTTCCTAATCTAAATGTGTAGTGGAGATCCAGGCAGTTACATGCATGAGCAAAATGTGGGAAGCAGTGATCCTATTGAATTTGCTTATCAGTCTTTCACTTTGAATTTACGCTCTCGTCTAAGCCTTGATTTTGTGCCTTTTGAGGTTCTTCTGTTTCAGGAGTGGTATCCAACATTTCTTAGGCCCAGTGCATAGTCCTTCAGTACTGAAAGTGTTTGTGAGTCTAATCCATATTTCATTTAAATGGTCAGTGATGGCAGTGAAGGAATTGTCAAACATACCTTCGTGTACTGAACTCATTAACATCACATGGCAATTTTGTCCCTGATGACTGATCCTTCAAAATACAGCTGTGTCCAGCAGTGACTGGAAGGTCAGAAGCAACAGAAAGAACACAGTCCAAACATGCATGGACAGAGAACTTTGCAAACTTGCAGATGGTGGCTGCAAGTCCTCACACCAGCTGCTACTGTGACATGCAGTGTGGTCTCAAACAAACCACCAGCTTCTCAGGAAATATACTGGTGTCAGGTAAAGAAAATTATTAAATACAGGACAGGTTTTGAAGGGTAACCATCTGAAATGCAAGTAGAGTTATGCACACACAGACATATAAACACATGTGTACCTGTGGATTATTTAAACACAGAAGCACAGAAGAATAATTATTTCTAGAGAAATCAAGTGTACTGGTGTATTAGCGTTTTGATAATGCTGCAACTGAGACTACACATTGAGAGTTAAGAGCTGCTTTAATTATGTTGGTGAGCCTGCAACTCTGTTGTGGTAGACAAACTATTAGCATCACACAGCCTTGAACTTTTTTACTTTTCTGAATATTCTCACTTTCATTCTGCTAGATCTATAGGTTGAAAACGATAAATTTAAGGAAGCTGGGTGGACAGGTCTTTACAGTAGCTGTTCTGGACTGCCCATAGTCGTCTAGTGTGACCACAGGGGTATCACAGAGGCTGTGTGCATCCAGTAGGATAAGGCCAGTAACTTTTCTGTCATGTTTTTTTTTTTATGAGGATAAACCCATTAAAGACTTTGAGACTTTCAGAACCTATGCGGCTGAGCCGTATACCTCTTTAAGATAGATCAATGCTAGGAACATAAGCAGCATATCTTTCTATGGCATCATTTCATGAGGTTGCAATAATTCTGTGTTATCTTTTTAAAAATGTAGTTAACATAAATTATTAGAAACCCCAAGCTATCCCGTCTATTCATATTTTCTTATGTGCACTTGCCACTTCACATATATTATGTTGTCAGTGAAGTACTCCCATCTTTCCTCAGGAGTAAGAATGTTTTATGACACTCTGGTCAACAAATGCCGGATGCCAAATAGTGATTTGAAACTATTCATTTTCTTTTGTACTTCCAGCACAAGTGGCAGCATCACACCATTGCATTTTTCTGTCAATGCACTGGTAAGTATTTTTTAGCACTGTGAAAACTAGAAATTGAAGAACAAGTGGATAAATGTTTATAAATACCTTTGAAAACAGCAGTTGTCTGTGTTTTATTTGATTAAGCCTGCATTTCAGGAAAGCAGAGCTCCCAGGTGTGTATCTTTGGAGATTAAGTAAATCATCTGATTCTCAAAAGAGCCCAGTACTTAGAGGTGTCCACAGACTTCTGCAAGAGAGCAGTTAGCTCTGTACCGCGGGCATTTCAAAGACCCAGTCTTGTAGTTTGAAAAGAGTGCTCTTGAAAAATTGGCCTGCAAAAACTGTACCCCAAAGTTACCAAATTTTTAAGTGAGAGTAAGACAACAAACAAGTACTGCAGACTCTCTAACAGCCAAACAAATGCCCATCTGGTTCTTTGCATTGTGTGACGGCAACGTGCTGCAATTTTGCAAACGGAACATTTTTATTATTTAATTAGTCTCAAAAGCTAAGTGATTCAAAGAAATAAACTGAGTCTATGAAAAAGAAAAAAAAAATCAGTAACAGCAGGCCTGGTGCCTAAGGGCCTTGCTCATGAATGTGAAGATGACTGATTTTGTTACCAGCTGTGTACTCTGGTAAATAATGGGCTTCAGCTTGCAATTCCCTATTCATGTGAATATTTCCTCTGCTTTTGTATTAGCCAAGATTACTCGTGTGTTTATAAGTTTGCAAGGCCAAGCCTATTTGAAAGCTGAACGTGATGGGAGATAGCATCCAGAACCTCGCTGCCTGGCACTGTGTATCCAGAAAAAAACCTGACAGAAAATATGGATGAAGAAAGAAAGGGATGAGTAAAAATTGCAGGCAAGCTACAAATAAGCACTAAGGATACTTGTACTATTGTTAATATTGGATATAATACATACCTGGTGCAGAAGTTCACAGGGCTGGAAAAGCATCTAGATAGTAATCGTGGAGGTGCTTAAAATGATGATGTTATGAGTAACTTAGCAGCAACTGCTGGAAAAGAGGTTTTTCTTAATACAGTAGAAATTCTTAGATTTGAAACTGCTTATAATTTTTTCAGTACAGTATTTTTGAATCCCAAGTGACCCTACAGTATGCTATGAGCAGATCATGTATTTGTTGCAGGATTGAGGAAAACCAGTGGTAATTTGAATAAACTGGAAACAAGAATCTCTTTAAATATTTATTTAGAACATGAATATATTTATCATTTTGGATGTAAAGCAGTGGCACCATAATTCAGCAGAGCTCCCTCTCACCTCTACTCCGTAGCAAAACAAATGCTGAGGACATGAAGCGGGCTGAAACAGAGTGGAAAGGCAGAGAGTTTAATTAGGATGTTGTTCTTCTGCTCCCTTAATTCCAGCAGCAAGGACTTACCTTGCTACTTCAACTTTTTTTGCTGTCAGGGCTTCCTAAGGTGTAACACCATTTGGTGAGGTAGAACGGTGCTTGCTGGGAACAGCCACAGGTTATCTAGGGGAGAACCCAGAGAACGCTAGCACTGCTGATGTCTCTTACACCCTCTACCAGCCGCTCTTTTCATTTTTTTTTTTCTCTGGTTGTTAAAACTTGTATTGAAAATTCAGGAACTTTTGCAAATACTTTCTCTCTGTGCTTTAAGAAAACCAGATTTCTTACTATTTCTTTGTGAAGGTGTAGCTGTTGAAAAATAACATCCTGTTTCAGAGATTCCCAATTTTCTGGTACAGTATGTATCATCCTGATTGATCATTTTATCTCTTTTTTGGAAGAAATGTGAATGTGACTAAATGCTGTATTCTTAGTCCATCACAACAGTAATCGTATTGCTGTTAAACTATCTGTGTATTTCCCTTCTTGTCTGGCAAGTGCATAATCTAATCTCATTCATTCTTTAATGATCAATATAAGGCATGTAAGGTTCATAATAAACTGGTCGTACTGCAATCCATTAATGATGATCTTTGACAACAGAGCTGAGTATTGCTGAAGTCTAGTCCTTACCCTGTGAGAACATTTTCTGTATTTTGTTCATGAATTGACACAAAGAATTTGTTCTCCTACAAGCTGCCCTAAGGAAGTATTTGGGAAATATTCAGAACTGATTAAATTATTCATTGTGAATACCTGACCAAAACGTTTATAGGGTTTTTTTTGCACAGTCCTGAAAACTTGTAATTATAGTAGTAATTTTTTTCAGTTAAATGGGCCGTGTACTGCAGAGTGCATGTATATCTTCCCAGGAGGAACAAGAATTTATTCCCTCAGGCAGCTTGGCTGTAAATAAATATAAGGTTATATATAACATTGCAGAAGGCAAGCAGAATCCAATTTAGTCAGTGAAAAGTAAAATAAATAAATAGGGAAGACCATTAGCTCTTTGGCAATATATTTGTATAATTTTAAGTTAATATGATGTAATGAGGATGAAAATGGCTTGGGAGGGAAGCTGTGCAAAACCAGGCACTTTCAGACCACAGAATTAAAATGTCTGATGAAAAAGATTAATGCAAAGTATCTGAGCTAATCCAACATTTACTAGAAAAATTCAGGTCAAACCTGGGATTAGTGCTTTGTGTTCTCTACTGATAACCTTGATGTTTCCCTACTTACCTCTCTCACTCTTGTATGGTTACTTAAGCCCCATATTTTTTATAGTAAGAAAAAAAACCGCCCTGTCTCTTACAGCTGCTATCTGTTCTGTTAGCACTGACGGAACAGTGCTAGCCTGGTGCCCCGAAATTTTGGTGGAAAAAGCGTCAGATGAATAAGTATCAGAGACAGCACTGAACAGCTGTTTCTCTGGGTAAAACTGATCTGTGCATCTGTGAGTAGTGGGGCTTTTTGTTATCTGACATCTGAGCGGCAGCAGCAAAGCGAGGGCGAAGGAAGAGGGCAGATTACAAAAAAATCGCTCAGATTTTTTGCCAGATGTTTTTACCTCTCCAAAGTTTCTGCTAAAGTGTTTAAATTATTTTATATACCATTATAGAAATGTTGTTTTGCTAATGTTAATAAGATCTTAATAATAAATCTGTTGAGCAGCTTTTGCAAATCTTTGCTTTGTAGCAGATCTTTGTTTTGCAGCAAATGCTTTTTGACAGGGTGATATGTCCTTGCTGCTTTGACAAAAAACTGTGTTTTGCTAAGATATAAAACCTTATAAAAATCTGAATTAATTCATAAGCAAAGAAAAAGTGATAAAATTGTGCTTTGAGACAGAAAACAGACACAAAGCAAAAATTTTGAGTTTATTTGTCCCAAAATAAATGATAACATATGTAACTTCAGGCTGATTTAAAGGATTTGCAAATTTAAGTCAAATTCAGCATTTAGAGCCTCATGAAACAAATGGAAAATATTTGAGGAGATGGCAGTGCCTTGTTTCAACAGAAGTGAGGCCCTTTGGCTTTGCCTGATTCACTTCAGGATCGGAGTGGTGCTGTGTTCTCAAGTGGAGTGCTGTGTTCTTGACAATTTTTAAACGCTCCCCTCCCCAAATTCCCAAACCCAGGCATTCATAAGAAAAGGTTACATGGGAGGGCAAATTGCATATTCAAAGGAAACCATACATCTCTCTTTCCCAACACCTGCCATGTAAAATTCCAGACTCCCAATATTCTGGCCTTTCAGAGGTAAGGGCTATGGTTAAGGCTTAAATGTAAGTTAAGACACCTCTGAGCAAAGCACTGCTAAGCCAGGCTAAAATGCCATGATAGTGGAAGCTCTGGGTATGTGCAGTCACAGCAGCAAATGGGCAAAACTCAACTCATCAGCCCCACCAGCACTGTCTAAAAGCCATCTGCTGCTTTTCTAGATGCTTCAAACCAAGCGGCCTTCCAGTGCAGAGTCCTTGTAGAAAGGGGCTACATTTTAAGCAACTAGGAGAGAGACATTTTCAAAGGCAGAAAGAACAGAGAGAGGAGAGACTGGCTTAAAAACACCTATTTAGGGTAATGAGAGGGAGAGCACAATACTGGCAAGGTGGCTTGCCTGTCCTACAGTGCAGGCAGAGGAGGTAATTTGACCTTAATGTGTTAAAGAGGAATTATGGTCCATCAAGACAGTACAGGACAGTTTTACTAGGGGGAAAAAAAAAGGAAAAAAAAAAAAATGTAGCACCTTTATGGAGGAAGCCAAAGGGGAGCCAGGAAATTGTAGACTAATTAGTTTAGCATTAATCCCTGAAAAAAACCTGGGAAAAGTTACTAAGGAAGTAAGCTTTTGATACGTATTTAGAAGATAACAAGGAGATGAGCAGCAGCCATCAGATTATGTCAGGAAGAAATTGTGTGAAAGACATCTGATTTTCTCCTATGACAGTGTAACATGTTTTCTGGATATGGGAGAAATAGTAGTTGATGTATTTCTTGGCTTTGGTAATGGTTTTTGACAAAGTCTTTCATGACACTCTCATTTGCAAACTATTGATACTCATGAAACTCTTACAAGGTGAGTACAACATTATTCTGAAAAAACAGGCACAGGATAAATATTAAACCTGTTATCCTGAAAGGCTGTGTAGTACAGGACTTTTTAGGGAGGTCACCTGATGTTTGGTACTATACAATAATTTTTTAGAAACTGGGGTGATAGAATATGGTATACTCTGAGTACATTTACACATGACACAAATCTGTCAGATATGCTGCAGATGTGTTGAAGGGCAGAAGTCAAACTCAAAATGGTCATGCTAAACTGGAAAAATTGTCTGGAAAAAAATGGGATGATATTCAGTTGGGATGACCACATTTAGGCAGAAAAAAATCAACTGCAACTGTGGAGGATGGGGAACAAGAAGTAGCTGTTTTCTGGAAAAAGATCTGTGGGCGGGGGAGTTAGTGATACAAAAACTGAGTGTGAGCCAATAATGTTGTACTGCTGCAAAACAGGCAACATACTGGGATGTAGGAGGAGGATAGCTGTCTGGAAGATACCTAGAGAAATCCTCCTTCTGTTGCTGGCACAAGGAAGATCTCAGCTGCAGTATTTTGCCTAGTTTGGGGCAGTACCCTTCTAGGAGGAGATGGAAAAGCTGGGGAAAGAAATTTGGGGAGAGAGCAGCAAGAGCAGTCAAGACCTGGAAAACAAGGTGTGCAAGAGTACAGCCAAGAAGCTGTTGGTGCTCAGTTTGGCAGAGAAAAGACTTGAGAGGGTGTGCATTTGTCCCTTCCGTTATGTCACATCAAAGGTGGTGGCAGACAGGAAAGGAATAGTCTGTTCTCTCTGTCCACAGTGAGGAGATCAAGGAGAAGAGACCTTAACCTGCAGCAAAGGAGCTTTGGACATTAAGGAAAAGTTTTGAATTGTGAGGAGAGTGAGACACTGGAGGAGACTGGCTGGGAACTGGGCAGGGGCCTGTGTAATTTCTCCTGGAAGCTTTCCAGGGTGGGTTAAAGTGGCTTGTGTCCCGCTTGACTTCCATCTCCCAATAGAGAAGGTAGAGGAGAGGCTGGGTGACCTTGCAAGCTCCTTTCTGCCCTGTTTCCCATGTTGCTGTGACACTTGTGCTGGTGAAGCAGGGTTTGTACTTCCCTGCAGAGCCAAGCCGCCTGCTGAGCTCTGCAGTGAGATGGCTCAACACAAGCATCACCCCACCTGGTGCTGCTGGGGGCATTGCAACACCAGGTTTTGGGCAGTTTTAATGTCATTCTAGGCACTACCTGCTCCTATTAAGTGAACAAGGTCTCAGAGCATCTTTCATGGTGCTGCAGAGCAGCTTTACATCAGGCCTGGCTCTGACCTTTTGAATTCAGACAAGTTGTCAGGCTCTGAGCTAGGTGTACTTTCATGCCTGTGGTCCTTGTGATGCTTTGTGTCTTTAGGATTAGGACTCTAATTCCTGCTAATGTTTCAGGTTCGCAAGGCTATGTGTGAGACTTCTTTAGGATGCATGTCTCCAGGTAATATTTTAAAAGAGCCTCAGTTACTATGTAACCTTATTTCACATAATTAGGTTTCTTTTTCTTACGTCTTACTTCTTAAATGCCTCTTGCTACATCTAAGAACAGCTGTGGGCTAAGAAACTGTGTCTTCCTGAAGTATTACAGTGGAACATCTTGGTCAGAGCTTGGCTGCATCCACAGTCACTTGCACCTTGTTGCTAAACCACTGTACAACAGTCCGCTGTTATTTGAGCAAATATCACTGTTTTAAAAGGGTTTGGATGGTTGAGAGTGGTCATATTTTAACTGACAATTTCAAAAAGTTCATCATCCAATAAAAGCTGGACATAGCGTATCCTCTGTAAAACTGAACAGGTTTAAGCAAAATTATTAGCAATGCTTATGTGCTTTAAACAAGAAGGGGGATGGATTCTAAGGATACAAGGTGGTAAATTACAAAAAACCTAGTGCAATGAACTTGTGATGACATTTTAATTCAGATCTGTGCTGAGAAAAAAAGATGAGCTCACTTGCCATCTCTTCCCTGCCTTCAACTCTTGTATAGGCTCAGTATCTACTATTAACTCTGGCTTGCTATTGTGAATCTGAAGGAAAGTTTTATAACATGCATAGAATTAGATAAGCAATGCACTGACGCTTTCAAAAACTGTATAGGAAAATCATGCTAGAGGCAATCCAGGTGGTAATTATGTAGTCAAAAATCCCTCCAGTCAAATTAAAATGAATCTTCCTCTCTGAGGCAACTGATGACTGAAGAAGGCTCCATAAGTTCATTGTGGTTTCATAGCCTCCAGGTAACAGTATCTTTCGCAAGGAAATTTGAACTTTGTTGCAAAGGATTTGGGAATAGTCATTTTTATTCTACTTACAGTAGACACAATTGTGCTAGAGAAAAAGATGTGCTCGAGAAGGGATGTCATATAAAAATGATCTCTTTTCCCAGATTTTTTAGTACTATATGAGTGGCTTTTTATTATGTCATTTCAAATCCTACATCTTTAAGTCAAAGAAAACACTAAAAGAAAAGTTTGGGGTTTGTTTCTTTGGGTTTATTTGGGGTTTTTTTTGTTTGGTTTTGCTTTTGTGGTTTTTGGGGTGGTTTTTTTGTTTTTTGGTTTTTGGTTTGTTTTTTGTTTTTGTTTGTTTGTTTGTTTTTTAGTAAAGGCCATAGGCTAAGGTGACTTCAGACAAATAATAATAAAAAAGAGGTTAATGTATAGTGAGACAGCAATTGTCTGTGTCTTATGCTGGGAAAATGTGGATTTATTAAGATATAATTTTCACAATGACAGTTTGGCATTCAGCCAGAACGTGGACTTCCATAGTCAAAAGCAAAGAAAGATCAGATGTTTGCATCTTCACTGAGAGTCATGACACACATACTGTGAGATATTGCAATATCTTCGAGGGCTTTGCAAGTTGCTACCAGGTTCCTGTAAAAATATTAGGTGAGTGTTCAACTGCTCCACATGCGTGACTAGTATCACTGATTATGTGGTTGGGGGCTTTGCAGCCCATAGTGCACTGATATCACAGCTTTCATGTGGTAAAATAAAGCACTGAATGAAAAATGTAATTAAATGTAATGTGGACAGATAATGTTGGCCATTGTGGTAGGACAGGAACCAGATAACCATGAGGCTGACTGATGCTTACTTGTTTTATACTGAAATTAGTATTCCTGAGGTCACTTAATTTCCTGGCATTATACATCTTTTATCTCATTCACCTCTAATTAATGTGTAGATAGATATATTCCCCTCAGTTTATTCTAAAGAGGAAAGCTTTTCCACATTTATATAATAAAAATAAGAAATTCATGGTGCAGTATGACTGCAAACACAATTAAAAGTCAGTATACTTTGGGAGTTTGCTATAAACAGAAGATACAAAAGAGCGATCTCTTTTTCATGACTTCCTCACAAAGAAAATGTATTTTGAAAATAAGTAATGAGCTATCTTTCTCGGCCACGGAATGTAGCAGCTGATTCTTTGGTTGTTTAGTTGCTAACTAGCTCACCTTTAGAAAAGCAGAAAACAGGATTAGGAAATAAATCACAGATAATATGTGACCATCAAAATAAAAGATGTACTGAGACTGAAGGATTCACTTTGAAGTGAAAGATATAAAGATTCACCTAGGCTCTGGATTATCAGAATGTGCTAATATTAAATTTGCTCTTGTGCTTATAATGTGTGAATGAAGAGTTGATGTTATGGGAACGTGAGATCTTGATGCGTTTTCACGGTGGTGCTTCTAAATTCACTATCTAGTTGTTGCTTTCTGCCTTGCAGCATACGCTTCAGACCTGTCCTGTGCATTGCTCCTAACCCCGCAGGGGCATCAGTTGAGTCGAAGCTTGATTTTATTCACTTGGCCTGTCTACTTGCCTCCCTGACTTCTCTTAGTCTTTATACTTTTTATTGGCTTAGGTGAGCTTACTTACACACTGCATATTTTTCTGCCTTTAACTTACTTTTGTTGCAGTCGGTTGCTCAACAGCCGTGTGTTGCATGTACCCGTGTCATTAGAAATGGTCTGCTTTACTAAGTACCATACAAGTTAACAACCTCATGGGTAATCTTCAGCTCTGGTATCCTGTGTAGTTTTGTTTGGAAGTGTTGCTCTACCTTCCTTGTCATTATTTTTGCAACTTTTTTTGAAACAGATTGCCCTGAGGGAATTGTGCAATATTGCTACATTTTACTGGAGCCTGGAAGATCTTCCTTCTTGCCATACTGTTCCCTAGGGAAATCAGGGATGTTAATGTTGTTAGATTTAGAATATCATTATGACTGTATTTTGCAGAGGTGGCAAGTATGACTGCTACTGTAGTAATAATTATGATGACTGATGACTTGTTAAATATATATATGTATGAGGAATTTTTTCAAATGTACATAAAAATACATACACAGAAAGAGAGAGGCAGAAAAATCCTTGCTCTGCACATTCACTTTGGTTTGGTTTTCTGATTAATTTACTATGGGTAGGATAGAGACTTCTAGTAGATGATTTTTATTCTCTAGTCAATTTTTTTTTTTTACCAGCTGGGTCTTTATTGGTTTCATTTAAAGAAATGTCAGTAGTGCAAATTTTCTCTGGAAGCCAGGTATGCAAACCTCTCCACTTGTTTGAAGATGACTCCTGAATCAAACACGTTGTGGTTGGAGTTCCCTGGAGCACCACAGTCAGGAAAATGTCTGATAATGGCGTTTGTAACATTATACTATCTTAAATGTTCCTAATTCAAGCAAGACTATGAAACATTTTAGTTGGTCGTAAGAGACTTAAATGATTTCTGCCTGTAATGCCAGAGGCTGCTATGGCATTTTGCTGAAAAATAAGGGAGGTGCAGTCTCAGCCTCTGGGAATGAACTGAACAGAGAAGGCAGAGATGAGGGAGGGTGACCATGGTGTGGAAGCTATGAATGAAAACTACCAAAATTTGTCTGCCTTGTTGATCCAGGATTGTTTTCTAGGAAAGAGAGATGGTTTGCAGTGAAAGGGCAAACCAAAATACATCTTTCCAGGGTAGTTTGGGGCAAAGTAGAAGGTGCAAGGCAGGAGGAGATTAGTCATAACTGGATGGCAGAGGCTGTTACCTGCACGTGGGGAAGCAGGAAAGAGAGCAGACACTGTAGTTGGGAGAGAAAATTGAAAGTCTCTGTGTAGGGTGAACACCAATGCAGCAACATTTACACACGATAAACAATTATTTAGGTAAGGTAAAACTAGAAAAGACTCTACAAATCTCTAATGGGACCCAACAAAGTGAAGCTAATAGGCAGCATGATGGTAGATGGAATTCAAAGTAGATAGACCCCAAATTAGGTATATATTACGTGAAAGAATTTGAATTATTTACAAGAAGCAATGTGCTAAGTTAACTATAATTACTTCTTTAAAAGTACTTCAAAGCAAGTTTATTTTTCTTGGGTTTTAATTTCTTTTTAAAAAAAGAATTTTATCCTTACCATGAGGATGCCAGAGGAACCTTGGCCTTAAAATCCCAAGTGGAAGTTGATGTTTAAATGAGGAGCCTGCACTGAATTCCAGAAATCTGGCGTACTAGAATAACTGATGCATTAGGCAATCCCAGATGCAAGCTGGTATGCAATATACAGAAACCTGTAGGCCTAAACTTAAACAGTAAGCTGCTGTAGAATCCTCATCCAAAAAAAGTATTTAAGTTCACATTTATATCTTTCAACTGGTGTAAGCCATCAGCTAGCAACCAGAATGACAGCATTGGCAGAGGAGTCCTAGAGTCCTGCAGCTGGAACCCATAAGTGCATATTATAAATCCTTTTATCTATACCTTTTGTCTGCAGTTGTGGAGAAGGTATTCTGGTGGAGAAATTAATTTACTGACTCTAGTCAATAACAACGCAGTGGAAAGAAAATAACGGTGGTCCCTGATCTTCTCTGCTTTCTGCTGCAGCCAGAGGTAGAAATATGTTGTATATGGATTCACTACATAAGGATTTCCCTGCATGCCCGGAGAGCAGGACAGTGCTGCCAGTGTGAGCCACACAGGCTGCAGAACAGACTTTTGTCCTGTGTTATACCAGTCCCAGCAGTGCTATTTCCCAGCTGTTAGAGGAGAAGCAGGCGTTTGCTTTCATTAAATACTATACCTAAATACCATTTGGCATACTGGAATATTTGTGAATGACATACAGTTTACCACCTGCTGGAACAATTTTTCTGAATACTGATTTTAAAATGTAATTAATAGATAATTTTAGTGGTTGCAATTATGTGAAGATGTTTTTGTTTTGTTTGGGAGTAAATTGTTTTTACTATGAAACCTACATTCGTGGTTTTGGCATTTACGTGGTGTTTGTACCTGGATGTAAGACTTAAACCGTGGATTAAATCCACAGCATATTTCAGTGCTACTTTCACAATGACAGCTTCATTTCCAGTGTAATCTAAAAACCTTCCTATAATTATGTGATGTCCTGTAAATAAGCCATCTCTAGAAGGCTTTAGAGAATTAAATAACTGACACAATATACAGTACAGAAAATAGCGCTGCAGAGACATTGTACTGCAGTTGAACAAATGAAACCAGATTAATTAAAAGAGCGAAGATAGAGGAAATGGAGGAAAGTAAGTTTTAAGGGAACTGAAAGGAGATGGAGAATAAGTGAAATGGGGGACTTTTTAAAAAAGAAGGGAAGTCTTTGAGTGACAGATGAGATTGGGTAGGGAAAGGGTGGCAGGCTCCCAAGACGGGGAGCTGCCGAGGAAGCCTAAGTAGCCCCAGAGGTGAGGCAGCATGAGCTGAAATTGAGCAAAGCGAGGGTCTAAGTGCCAGGAGGGCAGGGCTGACTCCTGGCAGAGGTACCCCAGGCAGCTGCTGAGGCTGCAAGAGGGAGCAGCCAGCTTTGCTTTTTCTGTGCTTGTGCAGGAGTCCTGGAAAAGTCCTGGTACCCCAGGCAGCCTGTGGGCAAGACAAGGGGACGTGAAGCAGCAGCATTTGAGGTCGAGATGTCTTCTCAGAAATTAGGTTGTTACTCCATCCCTTCATCCCCTGGGCAGCAGCAGAGTGGCAGACCCCGGCTCTCCCCATTTCAGGACTGGTTTGGCCCAGCCCAAGGTCATGTCAGGGATGGCATCAGTCTGGAGCCAGGGCTACGCAATGCTGTCAGCAGCTCATTGCAATGCCTTCGCTACATGTGACAGCTTGTTTCTTGTCAGTAGCGGTCAGTGAGCCCCCCAGAGTGACACTGCCAACTTCACTTTTTAAACAGTATTACTCCTGACTGGGCTGGTTAACAGGAGGTGGCATCATTAACAGCAGGAGCAGAGCCTCTTCTGGGAAACGTGGCTACTTGGTACAATGGTCATTTGCCCATGATTTACTACTTTCTTTTTTCCTTGTAAAAACCACAGGTCGACATTACTATACCATTAGCATGAAGTAGGTCAGTATGAAACCATCAATGTCTGCATTCAGAGCAAATTACAGTGTGTCAGTGGTGCCACATGATCTATTACAATGTGACATTGCTTATGGCATAACTCTGCTGAGGAAAAATGACTCTTCAGGAATGAAAAATGATTAACGAGCTCTCAGACAAGTGAAATTTCTTAGCAAAACATGTACTATAATTGCCAGGGATTTTGCTTTTGTTTGAGGTTTCCCTCTATTTGTGGGGAGGGGATCTCCCCCTCTCAGCTTAGAAGGTGGGTGACTTTCACAGGGACATGTGTGAGACACATTATCAGATAGTCACCTTCATCGTTATTGCTTCTCTTGTTGTTTCCTAAGTAGTTTTGCAGTAAGTTTTGTTTCTTGTGATTCCAGGTAAACCTGGTGAAGAGAATCTGTGGTGACTGGAATCTACACCTGTTCTTAACTTTGCTGCAGTGTTGTGTAGTATTATTAATAATAATTTTACTTTTAATATCTAATATAAGAAAGTTTATTCTTACTCTGTCTGACATTATACGTTGCAAGTTGTTGCATTTAGTATAAAATCACCATAGCTCCGGAACTGCTAGGTACATGACTAAAGTTTAAAGCAGATCACATACTTTCTATTGTCTTTGATAATGCATTAGCAAACATAAAAGCAGGGAAGGAAAACTTTTATTTTATCAAAAACCTGGGGAGGAAAAATTAGAACTAGACAGAACTAGAGAATGACTAATTACAGAAGTGGAATGCTGAAGGGGAAAAATCCCCTGGTTTGGAAAACTTAAGTTCACTTTTTTTTAATAACTTCAATATTCCTTGTATTGAATATGTAGAAATAATGTTTTAATCTTTCCCAGCAAGGAAAAGAAAACCACTGTGTTTTGTGAGTCGTGTAACAGCATGCTGTTAGCTATTTGCAGAGGTGTTGGGAGTATAGCTACAGTGCTAGCCATGGAGACATACGTAGACTGATCAGTCCTCAACCTGCTTTCTCCATAAAATCTATTCCTCCTTCCAAGTGTTATGCAGGTTACTACAGGTTTCTATTTTCATTTTTGTCACTGCAGGGTGGGGTGTTTTGGGTTATTTTGTTTGGTTTTGGTTTTTTGGGGGTGTTTTTGTTTGTTTGTTTTTTTTAAAATGTTTGCTCTTTTGAGGCCAGAGGTTGCTAGTGCTTTGCCTATCAGCCCAGACTATCTGCTAGGGTTCAAATCCCTCTAAATAAGCTCTCAATAATCTCCCACTTCTAGTTCATCTTTACAGGAGATAGTAAAATTCCTTCTATCATCTTAGAGTTTCTCTGCCAGGTAGCATGGCACTGGGCAGCTTCCCGCTGGTCTGCTGTGGGGCTGAATTGCTCATGTCGGACAAGCTGAAGGCTGGCTCTAAGTCTACCTGATGCAGACATGGTACAGCTACTGTGCAGCTACTTCGTGGTTGTCTTTGCTTTTGCCTCTGTTATTTCCCTGCACACCAGTAGCCATCCCGTCTCCCAGTGTTACAGTTGCTGCTTTGTAGAGTATTGCGCTCTTTCTGTTGTGTGGCTACTTGACAGCTGCGCTTGGACTGGCAAACAGAATCATATAGGTTGGAAAAGACCTTTAAGATCATCAAGCCCAACTGTAGACCTAACACTACCAAGACCACCACTACACCATGTCCATAAGCACCTCATCCAAACATCTTTTAAATACTTCCCGGGATGGCAACTCAACTGCTTCTCTGGGCAGCCTGTTCCAGTGCTTGATAACCCTTTCAGTGAAGTAAAATTTCCTAATATCCAGTCTAAACCTCCCCTGGCACAACTTGAGGCCATTTCCTCTTGTCCTATCACTTGTTACCTGGGAGAAGAGACGGACCCCCACCTCACTACAACCTCCTTTCAGGTAGTTGCAGAGAGCCATAAGGTCTCCCCTCAGCCTCCTTTTCTCCAGATTAAACAACCCCAGTTCCCTCCTCATAAGACCTGTGCTCTAGACCCTTCACCAGCTTCGTTACCCTTCTTTGGACGCGCTCCAGCCCCTCAATGTCTTTTCTGGTAGTGAGGGGCCCAAAACTGAACACTGTAGTCGAGGTGCAGCCTCACCAGTGCCGAGTACAGGGGCACGATCGCTTCCCTAGTCCTGCTGGCCACGCTATTTTTGATACGCATCTGTGTGTAGTGGCCTCTGGCCTTTGCTCTCTTGTTGTAACAGTTCACCTGCCCAACTGGTACTTTCCCAGCTGTTCCCATGGCATGTGCTTCACAGCTCAGCACTCCACCCTTCCTGTAAACAGCCTTACTTCTCCAGCCGGTGCTGGGCTGCTGTGCAGTTTCTGGGAGTTCGCGGTGGAGTTGTCCAGCTTTAAAAGATGTTGATCCCTTCCTACTTGCCTTGCCTTTGCTACTAAGTTCTGTTTATTGCTGAATATCCAGGTGAAGATGATGTGTGCGTAAATTTGTTTGGGGTTGAACTGCTTTATTCTAATGTGTTGTATTTTGACTTGTGTTTTGAAGGTAGTATGTTGGATAGTTGTTGTGGTTTAACCCTAGCTGGCAACTAAGCACCACACAGCTGCTCACTCACTCCCCACCAGTGGGATGGAGAGAATCAGAAGAGTAAAAATAAGAAAACTCATGAGTTGAGATAAATACAGTTTAATAGGTAAAGCAAAATCAGCACATGGAGCAAAGCAAAACAAGGAATTCATTCACTCCTTCCCATGGGCAGGCAGGTGTTCAGCCATCTCCAGGAAAGCAGGGCTCCATCACGGGTAACGGTTACTTGGGAAGACAAACGCCATAACTCTGAACGTCCCCTCCTTCTTCTTCCCCCAGCTTTATGTACTGAGCATGACGCCATATGGTATGGAATAGCCCTTTGGTCAGTTGGGGTCAGCTGTCCCAGCTGTGTCCGCTCCCAGCTTCTTGTGTACCCCCAGCCTCCTTGCTGGTAGGGTGGTGTGAGAAGCAGACAAGGCCTTGACTCTGTGTGAGCACTGCTCAGCAGCAACTAAAACATCCCTGTATTATCAACACTGTTTTCAGCACAAATCCAAGACATAGCCCTGTATTAGCTACAATAAAGAAAATTAACTCTATCCAAGCCAAAAGCAGCACAATAGTACAACACCTGCTTCTGTTTACATATGAAAATCCTAGCCAAAGTATCACAATGCCTTTGCATAGCCCAGGTCTCAGAATTTGGAGGAGCCATCCACTGTCACTACATGCTTCCTGCCACTGAAAGTGAACAGACCCTCTCCATTTACTCCCAGATTGATGAGTCCCCCTTCTGCTCTGTTCTTCAACTTGCACTGTATGACGCAGGCATACATCATGCCCCAGGGCTGGTAACCTGACATGCTACTTTGTTTTTCTCTGTCCCTTCATGTGAAGTGCTGTTCATCTCAGGATGTCATTCCTTAATTCTGCTTGGACAATACAGAAGTCCACGCAGACAAAATCCAGTCTTGAGCAGGGACCTCATCTCTCATCTGGCAGGAGGAGGTACAGTTTGCCCCTTGTAATCTGCCTGGTCACGCAGTGTGAATAATTTTTGAGTGCCTGTAATAACTCTTCATTTTCACCATTCTCCCAGATTGCCTTTAGCCTTCAGTGAGGCATGTTAAGTTATTGACAGAAGCTCAAGTCTATATCTTCTGTTCCAAAGAACTATTGGTATGGCGATGTAGAAAGTACATGCTGTTTGGTATTCTGACTGGCAACAGTGGCCAAGGTGTTTTCAGTCTCAGTATAATGCCTTCTGTATTGTCAAGGCTACTATCATGTATGCTGAGCTACTGGCACTGCGCTAAGGCTGCCGTGGTTGACCTCTCTGGCACAATGATGCAGTTCTGGCTAGTTCATGGGGGAGCTCTTCACTAATATTAATCATAAAGTAATATGCTAGGATTACTGCTTTGCTTATTTCTTTACTTACCCAGACAAATGTCTGGTCACAGGTCTTGGACTATCCTCACTGTTCATTGGCATGTGCTAGCTGCCTTGAGCACTCTCAGGATCTGCTAAGCTGTATGAAGGATATGGAGGTATAACTGATAGTTACTTGAGTCCTTTCGTCTCCTTGGTCTGAGCATTTCTGGGATGACTCGGCTGGAGTCTTTCAGATGTCCTCAGATATTTGATGTTTGATGGATAGACAGCTCCCCTTTGCCCCCACCTTGATATTCTGCTCCAAGTACTTGTTAAGAATTGGGCGTAACTTAATATCATGTTCCAGGATTCTCTCTACCTCAGCTCTGTTTCTCCTAGAAAAGTGTTCTTGCTGAAGCTTTGATACTTGGTTCAGTTTACACTTAACCTCTAGACCCTGGCTGGTGTTTGCAGCAGATCAAAGTCAACAGTAGTTTTGACCTCTCTGTTAAATATACTGAGGAACCTCATCACCGCCTTCATTGTGTCAGGACTTCTCCAATGCCATAGGAAGTGGATAATTTTGCCCTAGGGTAGATGGATTTTTGTGTCCTTCACAGGTACAAAATAAGAATTATTCCTGGTAAATAGGAATTTATATTCAGTGCTTTGATCCATGGTTTTAGGCCCATGAAGGCTCTCTGCCAGAGGGTTTCCTAGGCGGCTAGGATTGTTTCCGTATGCGTGATTGCATTACAGTCAGGCCAGTTCCTTGTTCAATGACTCCTCTGTGGGTAACACAATCAAGTGTTTCAGGAAGCTTGGGACTACTGCATAGGGGGAAAACAGAAGATTTATTGCTTAAGCTCTAAATATCCAGCACCTTGGGGGCACCGTGTTACTGTCCTCTCCCAATACTGCTCTAGACCTTGGCTTAAACTGCACTCCTGCCATGCAACGTGGAGGATGTCCCTCATGTCTACTTCTACAGACTCTGAATGGCAATATCTGCTCTTTCATGGATATCCTAGGGGCCATACATTTGTGTAGCAGTCACAGATTGCTTCTATGCCATATTAATAGCACTTGGCTACAATTCTTTAGTCTAATGGTGCCACTTAGCAGTGCTGCAGGAGATGACATTGCAGTGGCTCCCCCATCCAGGTGGAACTGAATTGGTCATATTGATCTAATAGTAAAGTTGCAAATTTAGCAGCTGAATTGCTGGCAGCTTGTTCTAGTAATGCAGGATACTGAGTCATTGAATTTGCTACGTTCGAACAGCACCTCTCTCTCATCTGGAAAGGATGGGGTAGGTACAGCTATGGTCTGGATTGGAAGGGGACAGATTGACCAGTCACGCTGCCCCGTGCTAATGGGAAAGGCACTGGGGGAAGGGAGGAAGCTGTATTTTTATTCTCCCTTTGCAGGTAAATTCATTCCTCTTTTCTCATTTCTGGGCTCTGTTAGTTTAAGCCTGATCCCCTTGTTCCATGTTACTAGCACTCATTGTTTTGGTTCAGTCCCAGGGTGGCTCAGCTGGCCTTCCTCTCTGGAAGCATCTCTTTATGTTTAGATCTGTGTCTCTATAGTGTCTTCTTGTAAGCTGGAAACATCCACAAAAGTTTTGTCTCTAATTAAATGATTTCCTTACGTTTCCAAGATTACCTATAGCACAGAATTTCCAAGTTCATAATGAAAGTATCTATTTCTCATGCTGAGTCTTTTCCTCTTTTTGAGAGGAGGGTAAAAGAATCCAGTATCTCTTTTTATTCCTATCCTGTGCAAGATCAAAAATTATCCAGAACTCTTACCATGTGTTCGAATGTTTTGGACATTGTACTCAGCAGTTGTGTCTTCATTTGCTTCTTACCTTCATTTCCAGGTGGGCAAGTCCCTGGGAGGACCTCAGATGTGTTTTAAGGAGGGAAGGGAGACCACAACACAATTCTGAGCTGGCGTATGTCTGTCCGTGGTGGCCCAGGGATCTCTCTGGCTGGTTCTCCAGCCACCTGCCCCCAGGTGCCATTCTCCCCTCCCTTATGTGCTGGGATCCCCTGAACTGCTGCTTTTTTGCTATGAGGAGCTGGTTGTAACACATTGGTGAAGTCACAAGGGAAACATCGGTAGCTTGAGCAAGGGTGCTGAAGGAGGAGGTTCAGCTAAAACCACAGCATTTTCTTTTGGTTTATTTGGTTCATTTAGCCTTGTCTTAGCTGAAAAACACACTTCCAACTCCAGGCAGCGTTTATGGGGTCATGCTCTTTCACAGTGTTGAGAATTAGCCAGCTGTGCTCTCCTTGCCAGCCAGCATCCTTCACAGTTATGTTCATGTATTGCCCACTTGTTCTGAATGCTGACACCATCCTAGTGAAGGACTGAAAGGCCAACACTCAGTTTTCATCTACTTTCAAAAGCAGTTAGATACCAGATACTTAACTGCTTTTATAATCTTCAAATATTCCCTCTATGTGCCTTTGCCTGTCTAAAGACAACAGTGCCAGTTAGATTAAATTCTAAATTACAACTTTCTGGGCATTATTATTTGTAAAACCCAGTACAAATTAAAAATAAAGGATAATTACATAGAACGTGTTTATTAATTTTTAATGTGCTTATTCTATTGCATGCCAAAGCTTAAACAGGCCAGCACCAGTCTTATCCTTTCAGTGCACAACAGCTTCGCAGCACTGTGTGAGGGACTGTGAAATAGCTTCCACTTTTTCTTCTGGCTGTTTTTGGTGTTAGCTCCAAGACTTGTGGAAGTCCCAGGCCAGCAGGCAAGGCCTGATCTCTCTCTCTCTCACTCTCCTTCACTGCCAGCTGATGCAGCTTGCTGGACTTCAAAGTGCTTTGTCTGCAAGTTGTGATTTTGAATTTGTGTGTCATCTGATGCCTTTTGCAGACACGCTGTTGCCTTTCAGATAAAGTGGCTGTAACAGGCTTTGCTGGTCTTTTATTGACCAGTATTTGGACTAGCTCCCACCTTGCTTATATCTCTTCTAAGCAGTGGTGTTTCCAAAGCAATTCAAAACCACTCTACTTAAGAAGAAACTGTTCTGCAATTTGCTGAAGCTGAGTAAATGAGCAGCAAGTCATAGCCTAAGGAAAATGCTAGTCAAAGGAAAGGAAACACAGAGAGAGAAAAGGAAAGAAAAAAGTTACAGAGCACATGAATGATGCTTCACTACTGTTCTTAGTTAGCTTAGCTTACTCCTGAACACAAAATTAGTCTCAGCTTTCAAAGACACGTCATGGAGTGATTTAGCTCTGGTCATTCTCAGCTTTGTTCTGAGCTAAAAGGTGCTGCATAGAGATCTCCAGCAACTTCTCTGCTCCCAGGTGGAGTTTGACCTTTGTATTTGGAAGCAGCAGGCAAGGGCTGAATGGGTTTTTAGACCACCAAAAATGGTTATAGAGGAATACTAGCAACACATAATGCCCCTTGCCATCTCACCTCAGTCTCTTCCAGTGACATACAGTGCTTTTCAAGTGTGGTATAAACATTTGTATCTTTAAATGAAGATAAACCAAGAACACAAAAGTTGGTCGTTGGCTATGAATAGCAAAGCTGAGTAGTGGCTGGAGTCTTTTATCTCCCTTTTGGCATTTCTTTCTCACTTCTGCAAGTTCTGAGTCCAGCAAGGGTACTGTGCACATCTGGATTTTAAAAGCATATGATGGTAGCAGCATGGGGTTGCTGATGATCTCTCTGAAAAGCTCTTCTGGTGCTTCCTGGGACAAATATAATCTTCATCAAGAAGAAAATGGAACAATGTGCTTTTTCAGACAAGCAACTTCTGAGAACGTGTCATGTCTTGCAATTTGAAGGAGTTACTATTTCAAATTCCTGCCTAGTTTTCACAGACCTCAACCTTTTTGTTTTTGGAGTTTTGTAGAACTTAGAAGTTTTGTGCTTGTTAAATCTGTAGTTTCGCTTCTGTTGTGTGAATGTGCACTCCTGAAATGACTTTTTGACAACATGTTTGTGGTGTGTTGTGGTTTTTTGTTGTTTTTTTTTTTTTTCCCCACTGAGCTGAAAGCTGTGTACATGATTTCATGGCTAGGAGCAAAATCTCTTTGAAAATCACAGTAGGAAGATAGCACTAGGGATGGGTTTGTTCTTGTTATGTCTCATCTCTGCACTGCTGCCTCTCCTAGGACTGATGCTGGTAAATGCTGGTTTTCTTAACTGGCTTAAATAATCTTTAAGAATCCTGGGCTTACTTCCAAAAAAGTAGAACACTGGAAACTATCAGTCTCTAAGGAGATTTGGGAAGTCCTAAGGTTGGGTTTCTGGAGTGTGGTTTGTCTCTGTAGTTCTTCAAAACAAAAAAAACCCCAAACAAACAAACAAACAAAAAACCACAAAAAAGACAAACCCTTATTCAAGACTGAATACAGAGAATAGTTAGCAATTTCATCTGTTTACTTTCTCCACAATAATTAGTGTGTAAAAGAATGAATTTACCTGTTGGTGACAGAGATAACAACCTTGAAATACTTGTACTAGTTTAGCTGTTTGCACGTTGGACTCCAGTTTTCTCCTTGCTCAGCAAATGGGTTTTTCCTTGCTTAAACTGTGTGCTGCAAAATACAGTTCTGTGGGACTTCTTGTACATTGAAACCAAACTGGACTTTCTTTAGGGAGCCAGGAGTTGCTGTTAGGTGTGATCCTTCCCTGTGAGAGCAGGCAAAAAGGCATGGGGACCAGTAACAGTAATTGAGAGGCAGCATTGCTGCCCCAGGGGCTGGGGAATGAGATGATGACTGTTTCCTACCCAACTTTCATTGCGTTCATATCTGTAACTCTGATGCCATGCAGATAACAGTTTTTCCCCTCAAAGTCATAACGGTTAAATACAAAGCGCATGGATGTATTAAACTTTATGGGATGACAGAGCAGCAATGGTAACTATTTGTGTGTTCTGCCATTTTTAAATAGGTAATTTCTTTCATTGTCATTATGATCTTATCTGTTTCCCTTCAAAATAATTTAATATAACCTAGAATATCTTACAATTACCATGACTGATGTGGTAGTAGATCAAGTAAAGAGTCTCTCCTGCGTAGTCATTCAAGGTAAAATGGGTGACCCCCAGACACTGCACCACATGAGTCTCAGCATGTTTTTCCTTCTCAACATTTAAACTATAGAGCTTTAAGGTCAAGCAGGTCTCTGGAACAAATTTGACTGATTGTATTAAAATCAACTCTGTCTACGTCAGACATTGTAATTGTGCTTGTACAGATACTTCTGTCTAGAGAGATAAAATATTAAACACATAATGAATAATGCAGCTGTCTCAGAGAACTGTGATCTTTATGTGAATAAGGAAGTCATAAATTGCCTGGGTATTGAACTGGCACAACACTTGCTATTATTTCTGCAGTGACAGTTTATGCAGTGACAAGTTGCATGATGTAATGTTGAACATTGTATGGTTTTTAGAGAAGAAATGGTACTTTTCCATCTCTCACGGCAGGAACAGAACTGTGCATTTGTCTGCCCCCTGGCAGCTAACACAGTTGTGTGGAAAGCCAAGGTTTAATGTAGCCCTGCGCAGCATTGTGCAGAGGAGAAGTCAATGGATGGAGACATCTATGTGAAATTGCATCTTGAGCCATGAAAAGTAAACTGAAGATGCCTCAGGTAAAGACCTGTTCATTAGTGACCTTTGGCTTTGGGGACGCAGTTCTCTTCTCTCTCTTGCCACGCGATGACACTATCTCAGCTGACTCTGCTTTGCTGTTTTTTCTGCTGAGCTCCAGCTACCACTACCATTCCCTCCTTACCTTTCCTCCTTTCTTTCACTAGTATAACCTGGCCTGCTGGCTGCAGTCTGACCACTGGAAGATGTTGCTTTTGTCCCTCAATTCTTTCTTCCATTAATATTTTTTTTTCATTTTTAGGTAAAAATAGATATTTCCAGTATTTTTCTGAAAAAATCACTGTTGCTGAAGTTTCAGTTATGCAGAGGCTATGTCCTTTAATCTTCAAGAATAAGATGGGATTTTCATTCCCATTTGCCTTGCTGAGGACTGGGCCTTAGTATGGAGCATTTCTTCTTTAAAGAAAAAACTTTAAAAGGGGAGAATTTCACTTTTAAAATTAATCACCATGGCAACCTTTACAGTGAATTTCCAAACATAGAAAGTTGCCTTTAAGAAGCATGCTCGTCTAGAGAAAGGTGAGTTTTTACTGCTTCTAACAATGTTCCCAGAGAATGTAAGATTTTACAAGAATCAGTTAGAGGGACTTTTATATGCAGAAAGGAAAAGTTATATGATCCTGATGATGGTTTTTTTAAGGATGTTGCGTGCTAACTAATCTCATCATAATGCTGGCTTAAAATAGACTTGGAGAACTAGATAGAGCCTGACGGTAAGACTTGTGATATCACTAGATATCTAGGTGAATTTGTAGTTAACAATTTGTCAGTGTTTCTCTCATACTTCAAACATTATTTTTCCTTGTCCTAGTTCTGGGCTGCCTTTTCATGCATATTCAGAATCTTATTGGGAAATATTTTTTTTTAAATCAAAAAAGAAAGTGAGGTAACAGAATGGGGGGGGGGGGGACATGACAAGTTGCTCATACATTAAAAGAAGAAAATACCTCACACATTGTAGTTCAGTGAAATGTAACTTTAGTACTCATCTCTGTGTTCCTCTGATTTCTCTCAGTACTCAGCTGGATTATTTAATATCCTATTATCTGTGTGTATCAGATCCAAGGAACATGGAATTTCTTTTCCCTGAAATGAGAACTCTGGTGTTACGTTCTGAAATCACCAAAATAAGAACATTTTAGAATGAAACTTTCTATGTCCAAAGGAGGTGTGAGACTGGGAGAAGAAGCTTACAGACAGAGAACCTCAGCCTCAGTGAAGATTTCAGAGGGTGGTAGGGAGGCTGATGGAGTGGCAAGAGACAGCTGCTTTTAATCAAATTGCAAAATTACCATGGAAAACATTCTGCTAAAAAAAAAAAAAAAAATCCAGTCAGCCCTACCGAGGTTGAATATAATGATTCAAAAGTGTATTAGCGTGTGGGAGAGTGTTCCCACACTGCATGTAGGGAGCAGGAGGGCAGGTTAGTAGAGGACTTTCCTTTTCTCCTTTTGTGCCACCTGTGATTGTAATTGCAAGGTCTGAGCTGCCCATGGGGGGCTGGCTGAGCCGCACTGCTGATGTCTGGAGCGAGCACAGTGGGCTTCGGTCGTGCGCTCATAGCCTGGTTTTATTTAGTTGTATGGCCACAGTGCATTTGTATTTCACTGGTTTTGTCCCCAGCCTGGAGAAATCAAGCTGGTTCTGCTGGAATTAGGGCTGGGTGATGCTGTCAGCACTCCAGAGGTATTTCTCTGCGCAGTGCATATCTGGAAGAAACAGATTATAAAGCACCTCTAAGCAGGGAAAAGTTTTGGAAAGACTTTTTAAAATTTATTTTATTAATATTATGAGTCGTTTAAAGGTGACAGCCTTAAGTTCAATATCTCAGTAGTTCAATTAAAAGTAAATGCAGTTAAAAATAAGCTCAATTACTGAATTATTCATGTTATGTAACATCTTTAGAAAAGTTTACCTTTTAGACCAAAGTTAGCAGTAAAGTTAGTAACAGTTATATGAAGTGTGTGTTCTTTTGAGATGTCTCTGCCATCATGCAGTGATATTTTTATTTCATGTGAAATGTGGGTAAGTAAAAGATTGCCTTTTGTGCTTTTGTAATGGAGGATAGGATCAGTGTGATTTGAAGGGCTGGGTTTTTTCCTCATGTGTACAGGGTCCTGTCAAGAACTTTATTTTAAATTCCAAAGTCAGCTGAAAGCTTGACAAGGTGTTTGGTCAGCGAGCAGCTCAGCAAGCAGTACATTTACAAAACACCACTGAGGCATGGGATTGTGTCTGCAAGAAAGCTGATAGCAGGTCATGCCAAGTGATTGCAAGTTGAACAAGAATCTTTGAAAAAAGAAGCGACTGTTGTGAATTACCATGATTGAGTTTCTGAAAAATTGGCTGAAGGATTGATCTTATGCAGGTTGTCAAATGTTTTCCTTCCCCAATGCTTCTGATAGATGGGATTATAGCTAGGTGAAAATATTTCTCATACCATCCATCAGCACATAGCAAAACCTATAACATAGTCTTTTTACTGAGAAAGTTAGATTTGGGATTTGCAGCTGTCAAAGGTGCATCTTCATTGCCGTGTTTTTACAGACAATACATGTTCATTTCTATAGAAAGGGTGAACAGTAGACTTCACCCATCATAAATAACAATTGTAGTTTTAAAATTAAGAGAAGAGATGAGCTGTGGCATAGTGCAATAAGAGAGGGAGAAAATAACTTTGTTTCATACATTTATAGTCTCTTGCACTTGTATAAATCAGAAAGAAAGCAGAGAATTATCACTTTGCATGAATTAAGAACATTTATGGTCTTTGTATTCACTGAATGTGAATTTAGTGTCAGGGAGAATAATCACTGAATTCTAAATTGCGGATATTCACAGAGATTGGATTAAAGTAACTGCTTTGAGGGTTTTTTTTAATTGAAGATAATATATAAAACATTTTGACATATACCATTAAATTCGAAGAAGGAAAAAGCAGTTATGGAGCTGATAAGAGCACCAAGTATCTCGAGCACATTTGGACAGCAATTTTTAGAACTTATGAATTGTTATGAATCATCATTGTATTTGGTCTAATATTTAGGTTCTGATGTATTTACCTATAAAATGGATTCACTGGAAAAGCTAAAAAGAAAAATAAAGAAAGGCTCAATATTGTCGATGATGAAATTTTCTTTATCTTGATTGGTTTAGATTTACTTCTTAAAAGTCCAGGTGGAGACCCATAATTGAAAAATGCATTATGAGAGGAATAAGTTTGACAGTTGCAAAGGCAGGAGCAAAACCAAGACCCAGCAGTTTATGAAAAAGGGAGAAAGTGTAACCCACATCTCCTTGCCATGGCTTGATCACCGAAGGAGGTATTGTCAGTAGCCATAAAATGAAGACCATGCCCAATTTTCAACAAGGAGAGATGTCGCGTAAGAAGACTGAAAACATCATGAACATTATCAGGAATTGAGAGGAAATACTGTCTAACAGATTATATTCTTATCTAATGTTCATTTTCTCACAAACCTTCATCCACTCCAATTCTAACTCATCTACTTCTTTCACTCCTAGGCACATCATATACTTTATTGATTGAGGCATTAAAATCGTCTTTGGAAATCTATTTCCAGATTGCCATTCATGCAATTGTAATTATGACTGCTGTGATCCATTAATAGCCTTTTGTAAGCAGGCTCATATTGCTTTGTAAATGAAGAAAAATGTTTCTGGTTGGTGGTTAACTCCTCATAGAAATTTAACAAGAACATTTTCTCTAAACCCAGCCTTTTCAGTATTTAGGCTTGTGTTCATAAAGGATTAGAAGGAAGAAATGAGCCCAGTGGGCCCCGTGATCTTCGGTGCGATTTTGATTCTGGGGCTTAGATCTAATTTGAAGAGGTACACATAGTTCGTTCTTTCAGGGAGTATATAAGGCAGCTTTACGTGGTTATGTCTAACCAGCCATTCACCCACGGAAGGAATGAGGTAGGTGGGTTGTTTGTTTGTTTTTATGTTGTTTTTATGTTTCATTTTGGGTGGTGTGTTTGGTTTTGTTTTGTTTTTTTTTTTTGGGGGGGGGTGGTGGTGGTGGGTTTTTTTTTGTTTTGTTTGTTTCTTTCTTTTTTAAAAAAACAAAACAAAACATCAAAGCCTTCCAAATGCAAAATCCTTATTTTTTATTTGGGGTTTTTTCATTGACTAGGCTGCCTGTCAGTATTTTTAGGTTTAAGTACCCTACTAATGGAATTTACTATTCTCTTGATTTCTCAATACACTGCTGCTCCTGTATTTGAGTTTTCTCTTTGTGGATGGTATACCATCATAGGAGCAGAGTACACAAGCATCTTTAATTGTTCGGATGCTGTGTATTGCTCAAAGACAGTCCCAGTTAATGACATGTTAAGCTCTTCTCAGAATCACTACTAACAAGTTTCAGGATTGTATAGGCAGTTTTGGTGATGAAAATTCAGTTTAGGAATTGTTCATGAAGATTGCGTTCTACACATCTGCTGAACTGCATGTTCTTCACTCTGGGCAAAATGGTATTTGTGAACAGAAACAGTCTTTCTTCCTTACCTATCTGGTTGTTTTGAATCCTCAAAATGCGTGTGATACTCAGAACAAATTCAGTATCATTCTCAGACTGGAATGTTCTTACAAATATAACTTTCAATATATTTGCAATACTTACAAATATAACTTACAAATATTTGCAATATTTGTTACATATGTATTGTGGTTTTGAAAATGCATGAACAGTAATGGGACACTGAGTGTCAGAGATATGAGTGAAGAAAGGAAAAGTTTTATCAAAGAGTATTTGTGAAAGTCCTTTCAGTGAGAAGACATCAGTCACAGGAGCTACATTTAGGCACATGTTTCTTTTTATAGGTTCTTTCTGTAATCAAGCTGTTTCAGGTGGATTCAGAAAACTTGTCTCTTCTGTGTCTCCTCTCAACCTTTAGGAACATCCAACTAACATCCAGTGTTTTATGTAGTGCATAAAACATAGCTTAAAGTCTGTCTTGCATACTGTACATGTTTTTTGGAATTGCTTATGTATCAGAGAATTATTTACACATGAAAGAACGGTGGGCCTTGCCCTTGCACAAGGCTGTTATTCAGTAAATGAGTTAGAGCATGGACTGCCTTTTACAAAAACGAATCTGTATGTTATAGACCTCACATCCTACAATGTAGTTACTGCATTTTTATAGCATCCTAAGATTTCTTCGGATTCTGCTATAAAGATCTCAAGAAATTAAAATGGTATCAATCAGTAGAGTGCTTCGTTTCATCTCTATGTACTAATCTGCCAAATTCAGACAATCATTGTGTGGTTAGTGTTGTCTTTCAGAGTTTATTGGTCTTCCATCAGAAATACAATGTAGCTCAGAAGTGAAATAAACAAGACCTGTGCTTTGTTCAATCCAGATCAGCATAAGTTGAGACCAGTCAATTGGATCCCTATGTGGAATGTATGTATGAACATGGCAGGTTTACATATTCTTTTCAATAGCATCTTGTTATTGTTAATTGCCTGGAGTCTTGCCAGAAAGATGAGGTGGCAGATGAACTCAGATTTTCACTGGCATCTGCTGCACGCTATAGCTGCCATCTCCTCTGGGGATCACCCTCACTTTATGACCATTTGGAAAGCTTGGCACAGTAGGCTTTGTTACAACCAAAAGCATTACTTGCCAAGAGAGACTGTGCTGGAAATTAATGATGCACAAAAGAAAGACAAGTAGTACACATGCCTCAAAATTTCTGATACAACCAGCCCTTGTTAACATGTCTTTTCCGTGGAAGAGGCTGACGTCAGACTTAAGTGTTTCAGCGAGCGTGGCTGTGGAGGCTGGTGCTTCTTCCTTGCAGAGCGATGCTTGTCCAGGCTGTGCTAGAGCTGCCACAGCATGTCCTTCCAGCCCTTTCCCTGGAGGGAGTGGGAGGTTTCTGGGTCTCCCTCCAGCTGGGCTCCAATGTCAGACCCTGGACATGAGAGGTGCTGGGGCCTGGGATGTGCCCGTGGGTCCCAGGCTGTAGGAACAGCCTGTATGTCCACAACGGACAGTTGTTTCGGAGGGCAAGAACCCTCCTAGGCATCGGACTTGACCCAGCACACATGACCTGTTTAGTCAGATAGACATCTGTCCAGATGCATGTTTACTTTAAAAGTATTTTATTCAAGTAATACACTTTACTGCAGCATGGGATATAAGATGATTTTTTCCCATTTAGGGGAAGGGGGACAAGTAGTAACTTCTGTTGTCTTAGGCCCTGCCCCTGAAAACTTTGGCTGTATAGGGTCTAATTAAAATTATCATCAAAGTAAAAGTCAATTGATGGTTAATAAAACTATCTGTGGGAAGAGAGCATTTTGGCACCAAGCCTGTAAAAGGCCCTGTAGCTGGGGCACAGGCTGGGCGAAGGCAGGAGCGTACGTTCAACCTGCTGCTTGTGGGTTCCCCTGGGAGCGGGGCTGGGGCTGGCCGGGCGCTGGAGCAGCAGGAGAGTACCGACGGTGAACCGGTCCCCTGAAACAGGACGCAAAAAGACAAAGTTAAATTAAGCCTAGTTGCTGTGCTGAAAATCGTTACTGTCTGAGCCGTGGAGGCAGACACGTTCAGACGTATCCTGAGCTATCTTTTTTTCCCATCTGTGAAGTCTCCTGGGTTTTTTCCTGTTTCACAGATGATGTCTCAGATTGATTGCACTGTTCTGCGTTATAGAGAATATCCGATTAAATGAGATAAAACGAGACTTGTGGTATTTGAAATGTAGCAGTTGACATTCAGGCAGCATATTAAGATGTAAAAAAAGAAAAAGAATTCTCTGCTTTTAAATCTACCTATGCTCAAAATATATCTGCATGGCTAGTGCTTCACTTCATTCTTCAGCCAGTAGAAAGCATCTGAGACTTGACTTAGTGCTTTGTTTCACTGTGGTTTGCCCTGGTGTCTGTACTGAGTATCACTGCTGTGTGTGCAGTTACCTTTTACTGTACGCATATGGGCAAAAGGCTCAGAATCAGTGCAGATAGGTTTAATGAGAATGTCCTTGATTTTGAAAATCAGAGTAATAGCTGGTTGTTAAGAAAGAAAACAATTTTGAACGCCGTGCTTAACACAAGTGAAAGTAAGTTTTAAATCATCTCAGTGTTCTGAGTCTATTTCTGGCAAGTAAATGCTGTGCATATATAGTAAAATGAGTAAGACGAGTTACTGCAGTTTCTAAATCAGTAAGTGCCACTTAAGACGACAGATCCAGTCTTCCAACTTTTTTTTTTTAAGAATAGGTATTGTCTCAAAGGAAGAAGTGTTGACATTATTTTATTTATTGTGACAGAAACTGATATTAATCTATTGGTTTTTGTATGAACCTGCATTCATTCTAGTGCAAGTCTATTGCACTTGCTTATAGAGACAGTGAGTCAAAAGCCAGAACATCCAATGCACAGAAATTCTAATATTCTTGCAATTTTTTTCCCTTTTAATCTCTTTTGAGCACTTTCTGAAGTCACTCTTCAACACAATGCTTAAAATGTTTCTGTCAGAATTTGCTTCTGGACAATTGAAATATTTCATCTTGGTTGGACTTCTTGTTTTCACTGTATTTTGTTTTATTATTTTGATGTGTTTTGCTTTCTGGTTTTAATTTTTATGCTTTTAATTATATCTTACTATTTGTATATTACAGTAATATTAATTGATGATTGGTATTACAGATGGTGTTTCAGGAATTGAAATGATAGTTATTTTTTCACTTGCTCAGAGGCAACTGGTATTCTAATTGATAATTTGTATTCTATTTGATATGTTAGATTACATTTTTCAAAGTGTCAAGTCATTACAAAATAAACAGCCAGGATATTCCAGTCCAGATAAGGTCAGATTTATTTTCTAAACAAAATTTTTGACAGTAACTCTTGACTTTAGGACAATTTTTTTTCCTAACAAATTGACAATTTTTTGATAGAGAAACATTGTACTGAAAATGTTTTATCAGCCTCAGTTTTTGACGTCTATTGTGTCTATCAGATTTCAGGTGAAGGTATTCTTTCTCACTGCTATTTTCATACTGGGGCAAGCAAAGGAACCAATTTAAAATTTTTTTTTTTCCAAATTACTCTTCAGAATGCATGTGGTTCTAATACTATTAAAAGTCCAGTTGTAACAATAAAGTAAATCAAACTAGATACTAAAACAAAAAGAGTAAAGTAATAAACACAACAACAAAAATGCAAGCTACCCCAGTGAAAATTCAGTCAGCTGGGATGGTGACAAACAACACTGATTGCAGCTTGCTGGGTGAACTGAAGGGGGGCATATTTTACATGCAATTCTTAGGCATTTATCCCTGTAGCCTGGGAAAACCAGCAGCATATATGCACTATACAATGTGTTTTCTTTTTGTAGAGAGGAACTAAATAATGAATTGTTAGATAGAAATAGAAATAAAAGACTTATAAATTAATCAGATTAGGCATCTTGGGAAAAAAGTTCCATTTATTCACACAGGTTCATAAGACTTGCGTAGGCAGCACCTCGCGTTTGGCACCATGGTCCTGCAATGTGCCCATGACAATCACCAAGTCAACAGCAACCAAAAAGAGCCTTATATTCACTTAGCTAAGCTTTTCTCTTCACTCATGCCTAAGGAAGACAAGTAGTTTTTCAGACTGCCATGTAGACCATTAAAGTAGGACTATTGTGACTCTCTCCAAGACATTTTCATGACTTCAGGTTGTTATCCTCCATCTCTGAACACTACGGGAGTTTTTCAGTCATGCTAGATAATCACTCTTGAATGCTAGCTTGTTGTAATTTAATAAAATACCTTCGGGGCTATGAAAACAACCCTTTGGTGGTGGGCCTAAGGTAAGCATGATCTTTGTATTCATTAGGACTTTGATAGACTTAAATTAACATTGGCTCTGGATGCAGTTACACCACAGGTAAAGTAGCCACTTTTGTAGGGGAGAATAAGCTATTCTGGCCTAAAGCATATTTGTAAGTGTAAACCTATGTACCCCTGGAGTCTGCAGCTCTTTAACTGTTCATTTCTAAATCGGTGCAGAGAAAGCTGCACAAACGCAGTGTGTACGCGAGCCCCTTCTTCATGGAGTCCTGGTTCCAGTTCAGCCACACCTTTGATCACAATGCAAAAAGCAGATCCTACCACCACCAGTGACTGGCAGGCATGGGATGATGCTACCCTCCTCCCACTGAAGGAGGGTAATTGGGGAAAAAAACAAAAAAAAAAAGCAGTGACAAGTAATACACCTTTGTGAAGATTTGTTTTGCTGATACAAAAGGGCTGTACAGTGATGCTCTTACAGAACTGATAAACATAAGACCTAGAAAGCAACTGAAGTGGAAAAAGCTGCAACATACAAATGAGAGAAATAATGCAGTATTGTTTCCTGCAGCCTTTGCTTGACATAGGGACCTCGAGCAGGTGGGTTAGGAGGGAGATCCCTGATTCACTAGAAAATTGCCTGAAGAGCTGGCGACGGGGAGGCAGAGCCCATCTACAAGTATCTTGGGGCAAATGAAATTACAAGGGAAAGAACAAAACCAGAAACATCATTGTGCCACTGTGTAAATCCTCGTGGAAGGCACAGCCTGAATATCGTGGGCATTTCTGGTGCTACTTCTTGAAGCTCTCTTGATGTGCATTTCTTGAAAAAGGAAAGGGACAGAGAAGGAGTGTCTAGGGGTGATCGGAGGTATACAACAGCTTATTGGTGAGGAGCAACAGTGTAAACCAGGTCTCCTAGGCTTGGGAATGGAAACAATAGAGAGGGGATATCATAGAGCTCTGTAGTATCATGAGCGGAATAGAGAGGTAAAGGGAAGTGGTCGTTCATGATCTCTTCCACTACAAAAGTCCAGGGATGACGTTTCAGACAAAGAAAAAGAGCTATTCCTTCACAGGCTGTATATGTAAGCTCTGTGGTTCCTTTCCACGGAAATATATGCTAAAAATTTATGTAAATTCAGAAGCCAGCTGGACAAATTTTTTTCATAGAAAATGGGGAAAAAAGTAACATTTAGGAAACAGTGTCTGAAACTACTGTGGGTCTTGAAAATCCTGTCATCTCTCCAATTTTGGGGCGGGGGGCTGAAGACCCTGAAAAGCCTCAGAAAACTAAACACGTGTAACTTGTCAAGATGCACAGTGCTATTAAGCAGCTTTCTCTCCAGCCAGTCCAGTTCCAGGGAAGTTCTGTAACTAGTAGCTTTTCTGTTTGCTCATTTAAAGGTTTGCAGTTGTGGGGGTTTTTTACATCTGATGTACTCAAAGTGTTTCAACATTTTCAAAGCTATATTTGAACCATAATCTGGGTGTAGATGCGATTTCATGAATCATTTGTGTTACCAGTGGCCAGGGACTTGATGCTGTGTTAGAGAGGTGATATTTAAATTTCTGAAAAATGATTTAATCTAATGTGGGAATCCTAATGCTGTTGTAACAATTTTCATTTTCAAGTTGTAGAGAAAGATAGCCATGCTTTTCTGAATACATTTGTTATCTAAGTAGGGCATAGGGTGGGGAAAAAAAAGGAACTGCCTTTAGACTGTGCTGTCAGGCATATGTACAGAGAGCAGCAGGTGAATTTTTCTCTCATGCTCATTCATTTCCACCTACGATTCAGAGTAAGCAGAAGAGTCCATCATGGCATCAAGTATAGCTCTGTCTCTGCTGAGTCTCAGATGAAACTGGTTTTGCATGAGAAACCTTTTATGTTACTTGCCCTTTCTGAGCTTTCTGATAACAAGACTAGCTTCAAAATGTGAAAAAGCTGAAGCTGTCTGTAGAGCATCATTGACTTTAATCGGAAATGTGGCAATTTGCACAAGGTGAGGAAAGGGTGCTTAGCTTTTTAAGGTGGACAAATTAGCTCACTTTCTCCTCTCCTGGATGTAAAAGTTGAAAGGAACTAAATATGTAATTTGCCCATTTATATACTGCACCTTAAATCCTCATTTTCTGCTCTCTGCCCATGCTTCCAAAATACTTCCTTATGACCTTGCTTATCTGTGCCTTGATGACTGCAGGCTTTCCAGAGCTGCTTCACTTCCTGTGGCCCTACATGACACTGCAGCTGAGATTTTCTTCCTCACTTCTTGACCTGTGCTCCACTCTGAAAAGGGCCTTGAAGAAAGGCTCTACCTCACTCTGCTCCTAATGCTTCCCCATAGGGCTAAAACAGAATAAAAGACCCACATAAAGAAGAGAAATAGCTGAAGTAATCTGTCTCCAGCATGAGCACTGACACTCTGATAATACTAAACCCAAAGGACTTATTGCACCTGCCAGCAGCAGTTTGTTATCCCAGAGAAGGTCTACAAAGTGGGTCAGGGCACTTGAGGCTAATTAAGCACTGTTAGTTAATGGATTGTTTATACAGCTTTGTACCTCTGCATTGCTTTATTATTGCTTATTCATGTTCATATTATCTCTGGCTAGAGAAAGACACACCAGGAAGGAACCTATAAATATATGCCTGTACCCCAAAGTGGTACAGGGTAGAACAGAACGGGCACTGACCCAAACCTGACAGTCACTACAGGGGGGTGCCTCCCCACGTGGAGAGGTGTCTCAGTCCTGGCACAGTATAATTTGGATACAGTGCCTTGCTGACCCCAGTTCTAGTGCTAGAGCCATCTCCGCCAGTACCAGAGCCACTGCATTATGCTCAGTTGAATAGGGCAGGCATGCTGGATGAGGTCTGCTGGGTGCAGGCGTTGCTCCATGCAGAGGTACGTGGTGCACAACACCTGCTAGCCAGGGCTAAGACGTGACCAAAGCAGATGCCTCGTGAGACGTTTTGGCAGAGTGACTTCTGAGCGGCGCAGGATGTGGTCATTCATGGCTGTAGCATCTGATGAGCCAACAAAACAAGTATCACCATCACATAAAACTTTGCTTGCAGGCACACTGTAGTGCTTTCTACTTTTAGTAATTTCTCCCTCCTTTTTCTTCTTTATGTTCGATTTTATTGCTTCCTGACTTGGAAGTACTTTAGTACTCCACTTTTAATGTTCTAATATGCATGTTTTATCTGGAGAATTATAAATTCTTTAGTGTTATAAGCATACTACCACTTTATAAGAGGCAAAATATGCTCAATGTAAAAGAAATGGTGCTTTGTAAAAATTTTATTATAAAAAGACATAGCTGGGAGCAATAAAAGTTAGCCAGAAGCAGGATAGAGGCTGCTCTTCCCTGCTGGCAAACTGCACAGCTGAGAGGGGTTGGTAGGAATGGAGTGAAGGTGTGTGTTTCTCTTACATGAACTTACAAGCTCAAACAGAGGTATCAGAGGAGAACTAAAGGATGGCAAGAGCAGCAGCTCCTCAGGGAGACAACAAGCTTGTAGGAGAAAAAAAAGATAGAAATATAGGTAAGGAAGAGAAAGGCATGTGAAGATTTGAAAACACAGAGAAGAAATTTTGCTGCATGCAGGAAAGGAAAAGAGCTGAGTGATACATATAATACTTGAAGGCTCCAATTGCATCCAGCTTCAAAACGCTGCACTTCCACTTCCCACTCTTAAATACTTGGTTTGTAGCCAGCCAGGTACAGGTGACTGAGCCCTATACGGAAGCTAGTCCTCCAAAGTGAACAGTCGGCTGTGGCTACTGGACAGTATGCAAGCCTTTCACTTGCCTCTGCACTGCAGCCCTGGGTTGAAATGGTGTTCGTGATCCATTATATTAAGCCAGAGGGAGAGGCAGGAGAAACTCCTGGGTTTTGTAGCGTCTATACTGCCTGTCTGAGCACGCCAGCGTGCTCGTACCCAGCTACCAAGGCTGCCAAACTCACTTAGAAAATGACCATGTGCAGCATGGGGCAGGCGCAGTCAGAGGCCACGTAGCCAGGCATGCACTGGGATTTTGGTGTCAGCAACTATATGGCCAAGCCTGGAGACAGGAGAAAAACTCTGCCAAACATAGTTAATTGAAGACCCAGTCTGCAGTGTACTGCTGGAGAACTTGTCTGTCTTTCTAGATATCTTGCGTGGGTATTGTAACACTGCAAAAAGTAATTGATGTAAACTTTAACATCTACTCTTCAGAGATCTCTGCACTATTTTCTCACATCTCTGACCCACAAATCCCAGGATTCATCAGCAGGGTGGGTTATTTGCAGGAAGAACAGGGGGACTTTACTCTAGAGTCTGCTTAGTGCCAATAGTTCATCAGGTTTTCATCTCCCATAAGCTACATGCACTGTTCCCAACAGCTTTTCTACTTCTGATTCCCCCTCCCTTTGTCTCTGCTTTTCTACATGTTATCTGGAGATGTATTTTCAACTGCCAATATCTCTTTTAAAAGGACTTTCGCCCACATGAAAACAAGGTAATACCACAGCTTACTGCAATATTACTGTCTTACATTTTTGCAGACATTTACTTCTAGTTTAACAAAAGAAACACACATAGAAAAGCAAGATCTGGTCTCTTTCTGGAAAAATCTGGAATGGTAATTACACAAGGACGCTTGCATCTTTGTTCTTTACCTGGTTCTCATGAAAATAATGGAAATTCACTCTCCCAGTCAAGAGAATGTCTTATGTGGAGAAAATAACTGCAGTGGCAAGGCGAGTGTGGTGAAGAACTTCACAAATATATTGAATATATTGGTGACACACCTTTGGCGTACACTACGGTAGTTTTTGAGCACTTTTAATTTTTAAATGTGTCCAAAGAATAGTCTGTAAAATTTCTAATAATGTTGGCACGTTCTTCCTCATGTAGTTTGGTGTTATCACTTTATAGCACCACTCTTTAGCAGAAGAAACAAAAGGTTACATATAACCAGAGTCAAATTGTTGATTTAATATAATTTTGGATATGATCAGTCTGCAAATTTTGCAGTCCTTAGGAATAATGATCTGGCTGCAGTATCCTTTATTTTGATGTCTGAAAATAAGTGCTGCACAAATAGTTTAGGAAGCTGAGTCACAGCTGCAAAACAGTTTATAGGCTGTTTTCAGAACGCGAAGAAGCAATTTACTTGAACCTCAGAGAAATGTAGCAGTCAGTTTATGTTTGGAACCAGTTCCTAAAATAGATCACTCATTTCATGACCAAATGAAAGCACAGTCTTACTGAGATCCAGCTAGTATGTATGTGCCCATGCCAGGTTTATGTTTAGCGTTGGTAGAATAACTTACTGACTCCAATTGTAAGCTTCAGAGAGATGGTTTTAAATGATACAACAACCAGTGGTGATGCTAAAAGCAAACAGTTGTGGTTAATTTTTTAATACCTTAGGAATAACTGCACAATATTTTGAGCATCACGAGGTTCTAGTGACTGCACAAGAAGTAAAGAGCTCATTTTACAGCTGGGGCTTAGCTTCTCACTGGTTGAAGCCCCTTACAGCTAAGTTATATGGCTAATACGGTCAAAGAAATGTGTTGTCCAGGCATGCTTGTTGTCATTCTGCTCATGTGGATTACTGCGCTCCCTTTCCCAAGATGAATCAACTGAATAGGGTGACTGGGACTTGCTGTCTGTGTTAAAGAAGATGTGATTTCAATAGTCTTTAGAAACAGCCAGCAGTTGCATTAGCCCAGTAACCAGGAGGTATGTGAGCAGTTGCTGCAGGAGACTCCTCGTCTGTTCACCCTTCCTGCAGGAGATCAGCTCTGCTGAAGTGCAGCAAAGTCAGGTGGCAAGTGTGCAGCTTTGATTCTGAATGCATAGAGCCATCTTAAAGGAGAGCAATTTGCACAGGCTTTCCTCATGTCTGCAGCCCTACTGTTTTCACCATTTGCCTACAGAAGTGGCAGCTCTCTTCCCCTTGGTAGTATATTATGGATCAAAGTGTATTAAGGCTTCAGAGAATCAAAACCTCTTCTGTGACCTGGAGCTTCACATACATTGACTTTCAGTGGAACTGGAAGACCAGAGTCACTAAGGCATTCTTGGACATTTCAGTGCAGGACTCCTTTCACAAAAATGAGCAGTCTAATCAATGATGTCTAATGATTTTGAGTGACTCCAACTTACAATGTACTTACAGCATCCACATTTCCAGTTTTCAGGGTCTACTTTTCTATCGGCTTCTCAGTTTGCCCATTTATATCTGGTTAGGGTTTTTCCTTTGTTTTTTTTAACGAAGAGTGGCTGCTGATAAAAGCAGTAAGAGTCACAATTAAATTAAGCGTAAAAGAGTAGCGTAGAATTATTATTCAGCTTTGTTGCCCAAAAGAGATTGTCTAAAGGTTTTCAGCAGAGTATGCTGAGAGTAATTCAAATGAAGTCAGAGCAATTGCATCAATGTGACCGTAAGGAAGTCAGAATCAGTATTTTTTTTACTGTAAGACAGTATTTCTTTCCAAGACCATACAATACACACATAGGAAATTTCAACTTTGCTTTTCTCTTTGGAAAAGTAAAGCCTGTTTTTCATCACAATTTCTATTTAAAAATTGGCTATGTGACAAATTTGAGAATGTTTGGTGTGAAAGACAATTTCCAGTGTTGTAGGCAATGTTTCACAGGACTGATGAAAATGGAATTGTTTTTCAAGCTTAAGGTCATGTTATTGTTGCTTGTAGCCTTACTGTTTTCCTCAAAACAGGCCTTTATTTTTTCCTTAAAAGCTAGTTACTACCTGAACTGTAGCATCTTTTCCATGTGATGAGACTTCCTAACACTTGTGAATGCTCAGAAGAAAAGAATCTATTATTGCCAAGTTCTAGTCCATCAGTCAGAAAACTGTCATTTAATAAACTCTGTGGCATTTACCTCATTAATATTGTCCTGTGTGAGCTGTGTGGGTTTTTTGAAGGAATGGAAGATAATTCCTCCTGCAGGCCAGTAATGCAGTAAAGCATGACTGTGTATTAATTTAAATAGCTGTTAGTGTGGCTGACTCTGATGTCTGCAGCACAGCAGCAAAGATGTTCACATTTTTCATTTTCATAGAAAATTCATGTTTTTATAGTTTTCTTTTTTCTTCAAGAAGGCTGTTACAGCTCCATTTTAAACCATGGCAATTTTTGTATTTTAGTTATTCCATGCTGGTCTCTTGTATCTAACAGTACTAATTCTTATTCCTGTCAGGTATAAGTTTATCTATTCATGGGGCTGAAAAGCGTGCACAAATCTGTCAGAGGAGAACTGCAGCAAGCTACCCAGTGTCACAGCGTCCGCCTGTGGTTGGGCATCCTTCACTCCCGCAAGTCAGAAGGTCAATAAAAATGGAAGCCTCGTCTTCTGGATCTAGTATTTTGGCAGTCACTGGTGGAAAAGCAAAAACCCATCAGCCAGGTAACAGATTTGGCTTGACACCTTTTTTAGTTCCATTTCTTGTGTGATGCACCATGATGTTGTGAAGCTTGTATTAATAGCATCAGATCATGCTTGCATGGAGGTCAATCTATTGATCGTTAGAGCTATTGATTGATGTTTTGTCTATATTGGTATGTTTTTGTCAGTTATAGAATATAGGGAGTAACAACAGTTGGGACAGCTGAAAGTGAGAAATAAAAATGTAAGTTTAGTCATAAAAAAGCATACAACATGTAGTGGTATCCAGAATGTTAATGCAGAGAATGCTTTGGGCTATCATTTTTTAATACTGCTCCCCTTATATACGGTTAAATTTGATAAGCCCTGAGCTAATGGCAGTGCTCTAGAGGCTACAGGCATCCCCTGTGGAACTCAGTAATTGACACTAATGTTGGTTTTGAACAAAGGAGTAATCCAGGGCGTAGATCAAAGTCTTGCTGCTAGAATGCAAACAAAAACTCTAGATCTGAAGGAGATTTTACAACATATGTTAACTGGTTAACAAAATGAAACTTTTTAAAAGAAAACCAGAATCTCCTGGGAACCATCAAATTCTAATTGACATCATGAGTTCATTCCTTGTTATGTTAATTGCCAGAGCTATTTTAGAAGTATCTTTTCTTACGACAGGGGAGTACGTTTGTGCTGGCCATGTTCAGTCATTCTTCACAGTGAAAATTAAACTCCAAATTTCTTTCCTGAGTAGAGCAAATTAAGGCTGCCCATGAAGTCAGTTTTGTAGCTTCTATATTGAAGGGTCTCGATAATCTTCCGGTGTTGCTGCCCAGGAAAATGCATGATGCACCCTGTATGCAGCTGCTGTGGGGCAGAGTCTATTTGTGTGACACAGACAGTTCTGCCTGCAAACCCTTAGTGTGCTTCCATTACCTTGCAGGTCTAGTAAATGGCTTAATTTTTGTAGAAGTTGAAAATTTAGATTATTTATTGTGGGTTGCTATGCAGGTCTATTGCCATGAGTTTCATGCACCCATACTATTTAGTCACCATAATCTTTGTCAACATAGATTAATTGAGAATTTACAGTGACTCATAACCATATGCTTTGTTTATTTCATTTCCTCTGTTCACTTGTTTGTCCTTCTATTTTTTCAGCTTCTATGTTTTTTCTTTGAAGTACAGAAATTACTACTACAGAAATATTGTTGTTGCTAAAGATGTATAATCATGACTGCAGCATGTTAAAAGATTGACAAAAAAATCATCACAGTTTGTGAAAAACGTATCTTGAACATGTACAATAACTATGTTCATTTTGAGCTGCTACACATTCTCTATCTATGTGTTGATAGATATGGCTTGTGCTTTAATACTAAATAATGTACAAGCAACATATGCAGGTTTCTGATTGAGAAAAAGATCCCTTTTTAGGTAGACCCCAGAGGCTTCCTAAAATGGAGCTCATTAGTGATCATCATTTGGATGATAATTCTCTGAGGAATTTAGCTTTCAGTACAGTTATATGAGAGTTTTGTCTATCATATCCTGCTCTTCAGACAATAACAGCATCTATGACCTACACAGAACATGCTTGGCAGCTTGGTTCAAGGAGGCGTTTAGTATTATGAGCTTCACTGAAGTTAAGAGGAGTTAACAGCGCCCAGAGCGTGAAAGGCTGCAGATTTTTATAAATGTGCTGTATGACAGGAGTCTTCTCTTAACCAACTTACACTGTCATTGTTTCATCTGGAATGAAATAATGTTTTTATGATTTGGGTCTGACTTTTTAATTCTATATAAGAACACTAAATTTTTCTCTGTGTCCAGGTTAAATTACAACCGTTTGAGCTGTATGCAAGTAGAGTCTAAGAAAGATTATGGTCAGGCAGCAACAGGAATAAATAGCACTCCTAAGATAAAATTTTAATTTAAACCTAAAATCATATGTTATTCATTCTTACTCAGCCACAAATTAACAGCTGTAGCTTCATAAATAATTAGCATAACACACTAGTTGACCAATGGCAGTACTTTAAGGCATTATAAACATTATGGTTTGGTATTTTAGACAGAAAATGTTCTGATGTATATTAATTACTCAGGTAGCAGATCTTACACCACCATTTTCCAAGCTATCCTCCTGCAATTGCATACAGTAAATTCCTCAGGTTTCTGTTCAGTCTAATTTTAAATAGTTCATACAATTTGAGTTCTTCCTTCTATTGGAGAGCTGTTATCACAGTGAAGTAGGTCTCACTGTTGGAGTAGTATACGTTATATTCAGTCTGAAATTTCCTTTGTCCAGTTAACAAATACTCCGAACATGAAGACAGTCTAGCATAATAGATTGTACAGAAAGGTATTTTGAGGACTTAAAATGGCATTTCTAATTCTTATCAATCAGAGAGGCTAGAACCATGGAAAGAAAAGATACTTGATAAAATGACAGACTTATAAATGAGTGTATTTTTTTCCTCTAACAGCATACTGCTGCTGTTTTCTGCACACCACTTTGTTTCCCTTGGCCACTTTTCTTCTTTCCAGAATGACACCTTTTATTGTTTATCATGATTTTTTTTTTAATTGGCAGCTCTTTCCTTTGACTGAAGTTCATAGGTAGCTACATGCTAAAGAGGAGGAACTAAGATACCGTTCAGTGTTACAGCACTCCTTTTCAGCTTGCTTCCCTACAAGTTTTATTTGTAGCTGGTAAGGAGCCTGAGGCTGATGACTTCTACTGTTACTCTGGGTGTTAGAGTGGCTAGCGAGCAGTAAGTTATCCATAATGTGCCTTATTAAAAAAAAAAAAATTAAAAAGAATTGTCTTGTGCAAGCTTGCAAAGAAGTACTGCTCAGCCACAAGCAGAACCACAACTTCTGAGCTCTGATTTTAAGCAGATCAGAAGGTATCAAGTAACTGAAACAAAGCACAGAGAAAAATGGAGAAATGAGTGGAAGAAAATGGCTATTAATGGCAAAGTGAAGACTCCTGATACCTTTGCAGGCACACCTGTATGAGGGAAGTTCCTCTTAGAAAGGAGAAAAGCGAAGACAAGTAAAGCAATCAGATGGTAAATTTAGATGCAATGATATTCAAGCAAATATGAATTCCTTCCAGAATCGGGGAGTATTTTTAGTTTTGAGAAACCTCCAGTTATCATCTCCCAGTTATGCGAGCAGTTATGGTATATTGTGGCTAATGGGGTACAAGGCTATTGAAGTACAGGGTTCAAAGCACTTGGGGCAAACCTTTGGCTGCTGTAAATTGTTACAACTCTCCTGAAGACAGTTTATGATGAATGCATCTGTGTTGCACATAGGAGGCTTATTTTGAAAGCGATGGTAATCAGCATTTAGGTTGTCCCTAAGAGCAGCAGAACCAAGTACTGAACAAGCCTAGAGGAGGTTAAACCATCATCCCAGTCCGTTCCCTCTACGGGGACAGTATCAAGGTTAGGCAAATCTGGGGACAAAAAAAAAAAAAAAGAAGCTTGCCTCACTTCTGATGGCATTGCACCTTTGCTATGGAGTAAGCAGGACTTCAGTTTCTGGGTTTCTGCCTGCTCTTTCTATTGATACTCTTTATTCCAAATCAGGACAATGTTACCTTACTTCTTCCTGTTGGTAATGAATTCCTTTATTCTCAGACTCTGCAGAACTTGTCAAACATAGTTTTTCTAGGAGCCATTAAATTTGCTGGCTGTGGAAAAATTGCTTTATTTAGTAAGTCTAAGCAGCAGTAAAGTTAATTCTTTCATTGTGTGAAACTCTGGAATCTTCTTAGGTCTTGTCTACTTGCAATGCTTGCTAACAATTGTTACCCATTTTGTAGTAACAGGGATTCAAAGCTTCCCCAGCAGGATTTTCTTTCTCTATGCTTCCCGTAAAGGCCTCTGGTTAAACCTTAATGCATTTTGAGGTTTATATAGAAGTGTATATATAATAATGTAGATATTCAGTTGTATCACTTGTACAAATTAGATCTGCAGGCAATCTACACACCCACAGGAAGGTTTGTCTTTGAAATAATTTATTTCCAGAATTTAGTAAATATGTAAAGAGTCTTCACTCCAGGAAGCACAAAAAGATTCTAGAAATTTCTGCTTTCAGGAGTTTACTGTTCAAAAAGATCTCCTTCAAAGCCAAAGAACAGTACATTTTGGAATGGAGATTCCTTGCTACCTGAAATTATATAGGCATATCCATGATATTTGGAAGAACTTTATGTTCAATGGCAAGGAAACACCTACTGAAAGGACTGGTTTCTGGCATTACGGTAGAAGTCTAGTGGGGTATTGGAATTCAGTGAGAGTCTTTTTTTGGCAGTTTCTTGCCTTTTAGGACAAATAGTACCTGATAGGTATGTTACAAATGTTAAAGGAAGATGTGTTTGCCTTAGGCATGCTTTTCTTTACTTTTGGATCCTCTTTTTTTATTGCTCATCAAACTGTAGCATTTTTATTCATGCCTGCAGTTATTGGGCATGAAAATAAGAAAAAAGCTAGTGGTGTTGGCCAACAGAACAACTGACTTAGGAGGCAAGGAAAAATTCATGGTTCTTGAAACTGTGGCAGTCAAAATTAAAGGAAAAAAGGAAATGTATGTTTAATGAGCTTAGTCACAACTTAATGAACTTTGAATCATCAAGGAAGCTAGAACTGAGTCCTTCAAAAATTATAATTTACTGTGCAAAAGATATCCTTTTCTCATCACAAAACGTGCACATGCTTGTCAGCATTCACATTTGGTTGTGAATGGTCTTTAGAAGATCTGTGTTAGTTAGATGTGATTTGTTGGTTAAATCACATTCTCTTTTCTTTGCTGACTGGCAGGACATGTGGCATACATCTCTCTCAGATTAAAAGAATAAACTCCTGCAAAGAATTCTGCCAGAAAGCTCTGTCATGCAAATATTTCTTGGCAGCAAATGCATGCATGGTGTGGGAATGGCTGATGTAAACTCACCTGAAAATTTGAATTCACACTGACTGTAGTGCTGTTATCTTACTTGTCTAATGTTATTAGGAGAGCAATCTTTTTCAATATGCCTTCTGCTGGATGTATATAGAACTTCCTCCCATGTGGAATGAAGCATGGAAAAAGCAAGCAGATTTCAAAAAAAGTGTAATATTCTCTTCATTAAGCTAATTTTCATATTACAAAAAATATGTTTACAAGAAATGTCCCTATGCAGAAGGGACATTAATGTCAAAGAAACCAGCCTGCGTACTTAACTTTTCTCTTTATCTACAGCCTGTGTTCAATACAATGCAAGTTCAATGCACTAAACAAAATTTCTCCCATGTCTCTACCTCAAGCATGAGCTGGAAATACCTCCCTGCTGAACACAGAGACAGTTCATTCTCCTGACTATTGGTGCTCTGGAGCCTCTGCAAAGCTCCTAACAAGAAGGACAGTTTGGCTCAATTACAATGAAGACCTTTTGTCACTGGGCTGAGTGACAGGCCGTCACATGGTGATTATGTGGTACTTTGAACTTAAGAGCTGAACTAGCTAGCAGATGATGCAGAGCCTGAAATCTTCTATCACTTTGCTTAGTCATTCAGCCCATTTCATTCATCACTTTACTTTTTTATGGCAAAAGCCACTTCCTTGAAAATTCCTGTTCCTAAGCTAACATCTCCTAAAGTCTTCATTCTAGCACTTTGGAGAACAGATTTGCAAGCAGCATGTTTAAAAAAAAAAAAAAAAAAGCTAGAGAATAAAGCACTGTTTTTCAATGCTAACTATCTTGTTTAATTTTAAAATATTTTATTTAGGCAGAAATTGCATCCCTCTGTATCAATTTGTGCTGCACGTGACACGCACAAGTACTGATCCTACCTGGGACCTGTGCATGCCCTCAATAAAGGGCTTCGAAAATAATATTAATAATTTTAAGTGGTGGCTTTGAGGGTGTTCTGCTTCTCTGCGGAGTATGTATTTTTAAACTCATCTCTTTTCAAAGACTTCTTTTTTCCCCTTCCTGCTTTGATCAATCTCCTGTTTGCTGTTGTAAAACGATCTTTCATTCACTCTTGCAATCAATTATGTATGGTTACTTTAAAATCAGTACAGCTCACCCTCAGATTTTGACTCCATAGCTGCTGTTAGTTTACACCATGTAGTCGCCTCATGAAGGCTGCAAAATGCTGCTCTCTGTGGATGTTCTCGATTGTTCTGCACTCAGAGTTTCCTCTCAAGGGTAAACTTGTTCAAAATAGGAACAGGCAGCCAAGTGTGGCTTGGCACCAAACAGGGAATATCACTGATCCCAAGGCAAGGTTATAATGTCCTGAGACCAGTGTACTATAATTGTCTTAAAACAATTAAGAAAATTCATGACCACTCTGGCTTTTGCTGAAGAAAATAGACAATATATATAAAATTTTGCAATGTTTCTGAGAAAGTAATGACCCATTTTATTTAAAAATAGCTTATCATTCAAGAAGCAATGAGAGAGACCTTGAATAATCAGTTATTATGTTCCTGTAATGCTTGACTGAAAAATGTGGCTTTTTCTTAGCTCTATAGCTCTTGCTTAAAGGGGGCCTAGTATTATGCAAGCCTCTATTTCTAATGTAAAATAAGTTTCATATATTCCAAGGAAAGATTCTTGCAAGTAGGCTGTCAAAAGATGGAACAAACTAGCTTCTACTTTGGCAGAGATGCTTTTAAGATCAGAAAAGGGATTTGACTGTAACAGGGCTGCATGGCATTACTAATTTCCACAAAAGGTTTGTTCCAGTCCAAAAGACAGCAAGACGTCTTTCCTAATACCAAGCCTGCTGATTTATTCTGAAATCTCAAAATTAAGTCAGACCTTCCTTTATAATTAAAAAAAAAAAAGGGGGGGGGGGGGCTTGCTCCTTGGGTGAGTAGATATGATACAGGTAAGTGCATCTAGGCATCAGAACCTACTAGAAATCCCAACCAGTGCAACGTACTGTGGTGCCAAAAAAGCCTAAAAGCCCAAAAGAATTGGAGAAAACTCAACATCACAGCTTACAGCAGGCATAAGGGCAGCAGCGAAGCAAAGGTGGCATCATTTTTGATCTGTTCCTCTTTCCAGAAGAGAACTGCCTTTGGGTTGTGCAGACTGCTGCCCTTCCCTGTGCCATGAGTAGCCGGATGACTCAGGAAAGTAGAGGTGTTCTCTGCATGCTGGATAACTCTACAGAGGCACAACATTTGCTAGTCACATCTTTGGGGTATGCATTTCTGTACTGTGCTATGCTTCAGAGGCTCAATGGAGCACAAAACATATGCATTTTTGAAGTCTTCATTACTGACAACATTCAGGATACTTCAAATAGAAAAAGGGAGATAGCACTATAGTTTAATACTTTATTTAGACCTTGCTTTAGAAACACACCTAGCACAGGAAAGGAATTCAGCACCTGATGGCATAAAGAAGTAACCCACACTTTCATGAAACTGGAAGGTTTTTAAAGGTCATCAAAACTGCATATACTTTCAAAGCCCTTTTAATGCCTGAAAATGATGACCCTTGCCATTCAGATGCTCTGCTACTGCTTGCAAAGGAGACTCTGCTTAATGCCAATTACTGAAAATAATATCTTTTGGGTAGGCATCCTGTGTGGACAGCCCAAAACTATCCCATGCATTTTAATGCAAAGTGCTCTATTTCTCCTTAGCAGGTCTTGGTAATTATAGTAGGTAACAGGGCTTTATAAGAAAGGCCAACTGCACTGATGTTAGGAGCAGGATTCCTGCTGCTTGTGAGGTACTCTCAAAGAGAAAGAAAAAATCTTGGATATAATATTTTTAAACAATCGATAAATAAATATCTCCTCCATTCTTCAACTCAGATTTGTAACTGAATGATGATATTTATCTTAACCTCTCCTTAATTAGGTCTCCACACACCCAGACTGGTAGGCTGGAGCTATATCCTCTCCCTATGATAAACTAGGGTGGGAGTCACTGCTCCATGCTTAGTTTCATACAGGAAGGCATATTTCATGGGGACAGCATGATAGATCTTGTCTGAGACTCAAGTAAGAAAGGCTTTGTGGTGACAGTGAATTTCTGGGCTTCCTGGCCCTCGCCTGGATGTTAGGGCTTACGGTGATACTGTAACCAAGGAGCAGACCCACTAGCTCATGAAGGCTGGAAACAAGGCAAGTAAAAGGGGAAGGGAGGAATGTGATAGCTACCTGTTAGCTCACAAGTGACAGTGAGTATAAAAGGAACAGATTTCTAGAGGAAAGGGGCATTGGTAGCCATGAATCATTATCATCTAGATGAAACCTTCCACTCAAGAAATCTCTAAAACTCTGCAAGCTGGAAGGGACAGACTGGGGTTAAACTGGATGTGCTTGTCCTGTTCATATTCCCTTTGCCTAAGCATCTGCTGTCAGAAATAGGATCTTGTGCTGGATAGACCTCTGTTCTGCTACCCTGTCTTTAGGATAACTATTTTCACATTCCTATGCTATGTTAATTCCTCAGTGGTCTGAGGACAGCTGAAGTTCCCAAAATGGTTTAGCTGCTGGTACTTTGCTGGAATGAATTACCGGCATGTATTTAGGCTGTGAAGGCAGAGATAGGCTATGGTATAACGTGAGTCTGATAATTGGTTGTTATATTAAAATCCACCTGGAAGAGACATCTGGTATCTTTTAAAAGCTGTCGTGATGTCCCATGTTATAATGAAGTAAATCTTTGGTGCCCTGAAGTTATCTGCTAGGTCATGTCTCTTATCCCTGTGCAGCCAGCTTTTCTGCTTGTCTCATCAGTAAACTGCTGACTTGAGAACTAGGCAAGCTTTTTGCAATAAACAGTTTATTCAGCAAATGTTTTCTTCCTCTCGTCTTTATGAATTGCCTGCTAACAACTCCTGATATTGTTAAAGGTATATGGTAACTAAGAGATTTATCATTCACAAGTAGTTAGATTTTTCAAACACAGACAAATATTTGAACATATGCGATAATGATCTTTGATAGCTATGTTTTTATATGTGCACTCACAGTGTAAGAGGAAAGAGGTAGAACTAAAAGACAATCATTCCTACTGTCGTTTTTATATAAATAAGAGTAATAGGAAATGGGCTGAATTGTTCAGTCCATTTAGATCTCAGACTTCTTTCTAGATTCTCATTTGTAACATACAACTGTGCAGAAATGTCTGTGCTTCGTTACACACTGTGGCTTTGTGCTGTTTTCAGGCTGTCTCCTGTGGATTCCTATCCCAGGCATTGTGGCACTTGAAAAGGATAGCTTTGTTGCTAATAGGAGAGCACACACTTTGGTGCCCTATCTCTTTGTATTATCAGTGAAAATAAGTGCTTCTAGGGGGTAATTCCAAAGGCTCGTTGTGTGACCCTGTTCCTCTACTGGTTGTGTAAGGATCTGCACAGGGGCCACGTAGAGGCAGGTAATTGCAAATACTAGGCATATGAATGTGACATGCTATGCTTGGGGCTTCTGTGTGGACATTTGGGTCCTTTCAACTCTCCAAACATTGAGACATCCTCTGAGCGTAGATGGGGAAATGAAGAAAGAGGCTGTGTGCTTTTGCACAGCAGTCCAGTGGTTTGGGTGCTTGTCCATGTGGGAGACGTGGATTATCAGCTCTCCTCTGTTGTTGTCCCATTTGAACTCGTTGCTTAAGAGATGCCTCCTCTTGATGATAAGAGCACGGTATTGGTGGGTTTGACTGTCCCCATGCCCACAGTTCATTCTGGGCAGTGATCGAATTAGAAATGCAAGAATTAAGGGCTAGCAGGACCTTGTCCCCGTAGCCTGGTGTTCAGGCTATTTTGGCAGTAGAGGAGATTTTCAAGGTATGGCTTTGCACCAAGGGCTATCCATCCATTTTGTCTGTGGTTGTCTGTGGAAAAGGCATACACAGCATGAGAGAGAGATAGAGAACAAGTGCTGCACGTAGGACTCCCCACTTCTCTGTAGTTAATTGTCTGAGTGGACTTCTCTGTGTCTGATGCCAGCCAGGGTTTAATGGAGGGGAGAACGGACACCATATGTCTTCAAAATACCTTATCTGCCCTAAGTTAGTAATATTAGGTGTTTAGAAATATCCCCTTCACTACTGCTGCTTCTGGAAGATAAGAAAAGAGTTTGTATTACCATAATTAAACGTATGTCATGCCTTATAGTGTATTGCAATACAAAGGGAAACTATTTTAAAATTGCCTTTCAAAAATAATTCCAGTATTGTTATTACCATACCCTTGACGTGACTGTGCACAGACACAGCTATGGCATAGGTTCTTCATGCTAAACAGAATGATTTAGGGTTTTAATTTCTTTTTTTTTTTCTTTCCCCCTAACATTCATTGGACTTTCTTATGGAAAATGAAGTAGCTCTATGTATTTATTCCAATAACTTTCAAAACTAACAAGGCATTTTTGTGCTTTTACACTCAGCTTTTGATTCTCGGACACTAACATGCAGACACATTACTTTATCCATAATGAGTGAGAAAACCATTAAGATAAATGGTGTTTTCTGCATAGTGGAAGATTTGATTAGCTATGCTGAATAGTGATAGAGTATACACTTTTTTTAAGGTAATTGGTAAACCAATTAAGACTATCAAGCGTTGTATCCAAGTCCTTACTTATATGGCAATCTACCAGGTCAGAGGTTTTTCAAAGGTCTGCAAGTATTTCCACAGGTACCCAATCTTTTCAGTCTTGGAAGCACATTGTGTGTTGCTGTTATGATGGAGTGCTTTGACTTCAATCAGAAGTCTCTAAAGGCCTCCCTTTTAATGTGTATCGTTACCTATTATTTATAATTCTTCCAAAACTGTGGATGTACTTTGTAGATAGATGAGGGCAAATCTTGTGACCTATGCAGGTAACAGTAAGTACCTCAAATAAGGGAAAACTGGGGCCTTTAAGATACTCTTAGTTTGTCACTACAGGTACATATGTGCCGCCACTGCCACGCCATACAGAAGCTACTGCAGATGTGGCAGACAGCTGGTCTTACCCTGATATGTCGCACAATCTTAAATATACAGATGCGTCAACAAGTTCTCAGAAATAGAGCATTAAACACATGACTTTTCCTGTCCTTATCCCCACTGCCATCTTCAAAAGGAACCCAAGACTGGAAACAAGCATCAAAATGAAAGAAAAAGGGAACCCCACTGTCCCCGACCCCCCTAGAAATCTGAAATTGTCTTGAAGCTGTAAGGTAGAGGAAGCTTAGTGCTACTGGTAAGGAGCAAGGACAGAAGGAAAGCTTGTAGGTAATAGTCTTGTTCCAGAAAGGAGTCAAGTGCTGGGTTGGTGGGCCAGAGAGTTGCAGGCTGAAAACAGAGCCTTTTTCTTTTGTGTGCAGAAGGGGCAGCTCGAGGCAGAACACAGGATGTGTTTCTGCATCATGTGCTGAGAAGATACTTGTGAAAGAAGACATGCAGCCTTTGCCCTGACTAAAGTGAGGCTTTTGATGAGAAACTGTGCAGGTCTGAGGGACCTGCCCTCTTGTATGGGTGTATCTACAGCCACCTTGCTGGTGTGCAGTGGCTCAGCTGGGAGCAAGGCCTCAATGAGTAAGTAGAGTTCATATGGGGAGCAAGGACCGCAGAAGAAAGGTGAGCATGACTCCCCAGTGTTACTGCCCTGTGCACTAGTGGCTTGCAGATCATCAGTGTTAACCTGACCTCCCAAAAGACCTTTTGACATTTCCAAAAATTCTTGTTCTTAAATCCCTGTGGGGAGGGGAAAAATAGATCTTAAAAAATGCTGATATTGCATCTTGTAATATCTGTTCAAGAGGAAAACAAACACTGAAAGACAGATTTATCCTTCATGATGCAAAACTCATTTCTATGTGGACTCAGCCTGTACTTTCAGGAACTGTCTTAGCTGTACATGGAGACGACAAACCCTTCCACCTGGACAAAAGAGTTGTAAGGAAACTCTGAAACGTCCTCTTCTTTGTTTCCTCTTTTTTATTTCCATTGAGGAAGGAAATATCTACTCTAGAGTTAGTCAAGAGGAACCAATGTTTTATGTTTAACATGAAGCTGACCAGGATGAAATCAAATTATCTCACTGATATTAAATTTTGGACCTTTGTAATTACAGACCCATAAATTAAACTTGATTCTGTTTTCAAAATGTGGCTACTATACAAATCAGCTCACTACACTGATGGAAGTCGCTGGCTAGCTGCCTTTTCAGAAAGATCCTTTGAAGCTGTAAATTTTTCTCTACAGAAACTTCCAGAGCTGTAGACAAAACATTTGTTTTCACTTGCTGACTTAATTGGAAATGAGGGAGGGCAAAGAAGAGAGACACTAATTTCAGAAAGCAACTGAGTCAATTATTTCTATTCTGACTGTCGTGGTGTAACCCCAGTTGGCAACTAAGCACCACACAGCCTCTCGCTCACCACGACCACTCCCTCCCCCAAGGGGGATGGGGGAGAGAATCGGGGAAAAAAAAGTAAAACCCATGTGTTGAGATAAAGACAGTTCAATAGGACAGCAGAGGAAGAGAAAATAATTATAGAAGAATGTACAAAACAAGTGATGCACAATGCAATTGATCACCACCTGCTGACCGATGCCCAGCCAGTCCCTGAGCAGTGATCACTGCCCCCTGGCCACCTCCCCCCCACTTTATATACTGAGCATGATGTCCTATGGTATGGAATAGCCCTTTGGCCAGTTGGGGTCAGCTCTCCCAGCTGTGTCCCCTCCCAGCTTCTTGTGCACCTGGCAGAGCATGGGAAGCTGAAAGGTCCTTGACTAGTCTAAGCACTACTTAGCAACAACTAAAACATCAGTGTGTTATCAACATTATTCTCATACTAAATCCAAAACACAGCACTATACCAGCTACTAGGAAGAAAATTAACTCTATCCCAGCCGAAACCAGGACACTGACCAATGAGCAGAACTGAAGTGGTAAAACTCTTCAGGAAGTCCTGGCTGCCTCAGTGAATTACAAAGATCAGCTCTGTTCTCCCATTCAAAACTATGGAGTAAATATGAGCCCTGTATTGTGCATTTGAGAAACAGCAGCACTTGATCCATCACCTTAATTTTATATTCTTTATTTTGGTGCCAAATACTGAAACTATGTGCATTTTTCTGTGCACCCAAGTGCTCATGCTCAATTTCAGACCACTACGTGAGGGTATCCATCCACAAATATGATTTGTACATCACAGCACATGTATAAAAATGTGCAGGCTTTCAAAATCTGACTCTAGGTGTTTACTGTCCAACAAAATAGACTTTTGCTTTTAAAGTTCATGTCTAAAAAGGTGATTGTGATAACTTACTAGATACCAGATACATGTAACAAGACCTCATCCAGCAAAAAACCTGAGTATGTTCTTAATTTTAAGCAGACACAAAATCTCTCTCACTGTGGTGGGAATGACCTTGCTTAACATTAGTACCATATTAACTACCTTACTATGTAATTCGCTTATCTGATACATGTGATCATTTTAATATTTAGAAGTATGTTAAAATTCTGGTTTAGAACAAGCCATCTTATTCAGCCTCTAAAAATGAAATGCCTTTTTAAAATCTCATTTGTTTTCCAAACTTAATTAGTAGAGACCCCTCAAAACAAATAAAGGAAAAAGTATGCTGTTTTATGCACTACTTTATGCATCAATGAGTAAATCAGAAAGAATGCTATGAGCTAATTTAAAATATGACTTCATTTGAATGAAAACATCTCAGTAAGATGAGAAAAATCTCAGACTGATCTTTTAACAAAATCACATAAAATTTGATAAGTCTAATATTTACTTTACTTTTATTTGTGTTTGTTTATTTCTCATGTTTCTATGGAAAGAGGGTCTTTCCCTCCCAACCTCCCAGGCAATATTGCTTAGAGTTTACTCAGTGGGATGTTTCACTGATAAAGCATAAATCAGCAGCTGCAAGAAGGAAATGCTAAAGCCAGGCTAGTGTTCCCTCAATAGCAACAGTGACACTAGATACTATCTTGGTTTGTTTTATTGGAGATATGTGGTAAGACAAAGAAAAAAAATCTCTTGGATGTGGGAGAGAACACTGTGGTTTTTTCCAAAGAGCTGCTGGGCTAAAACCTCTGTCTGCCAACAAATCAGCAAACATGAATTTGGCCAGTCCAGAACCCATCACATAGGGGTTGTTTCTCTCAGCTAAAAAAATGCAGCGCTCCCACCTGCAAAGTGGGTGCTGAGGGAGGGGGAGGAGGGTAGAAGCAAATGTGGCCTGAGTCAAGTCTGTTTATTGATACCACGAAGATCATGGGAGAAGAAAGTGTTCCTGCAACCGCTTATTTAGAAGCTATGATGTTGGCAGGTACATTTCTTTTTCTCCTTATGTTGTTGAAGGCACGTTTGTGATTAGCCATGCATCAAATCACAAATGACTGGTAGAAGATTATGCCTACAATTTGAGTGAAATCAGAGGATGATGTTATTGGTCTGATACTTGTGCGGTGAGGCCAGATATTAAGGCTACTGTGAATCAGAGAAGCATATGAGACTGTCCACTGTGTGGATTGCTGGAAGCTCCCTGTACTGCAAATGAGTCAAATACAGGAGAGGAGATTCAAATGCAGCAAAACTTGTCTTGGCTTCGTAGGCTGTGTCAGGCTGAACAACAGTCAGGTCTAGGCTGGAGGTTTTCTGACCACTTTCTAGGCAGTATTTTTCATTAATTAAAAAGTGGCTTTGAAATGGAATATGTATGTTTTCTAACAGCTTCATTTTATTAAGACGCCTGTGGTTAGATAGTCCATCTGATATCAGCACTTTGGGACAGCCATTGCTGGCTGGCTGTCACTTCCTCTCTCCCTGGCCCAATTAGGTCAGATCTGTTGGAGATGGTGCAGGGACCCTGCTACCTTTGAGTGTCCGGAGGAGCAGGGATTTGGGTGCAACAAGGATGGAGGGCTTTGGGGAGGAGGGAGCATTTTACATTTGTCAGTATTGCCATTATTTTGCTCTAACTAGGGTTGAAATGGAGGAGAAAGGCTGGTGGATTTGAGGATGCAAATACATAATTGTATGTTAAAAGTGGTAGCTGAGTATTTAGCAAGAAACTGAAGTATATCACTTGCAAAGCTGCCTAACTGAATTGCTGTCCATTACTTACTTCTCTACATCCATCCTATTGTTTATATGTCTTTTGCAGCAGCTGCAGTATATTTCCTTTGTCCCTAGAATTCTCTTCTGGGGCAAATCCTAGCCTCCCACCTCTGAAGCCATCTGCAGATTTCCCTAGGCTGCTATTATATGAATAATCAGCTGTCTCACTTAAGAAATTCTCTTTGTTCTACATCATTAAATGCTGACTCCTGCTGCTGCTATGACAGATCACTTTACAGGAATCTACAAGGGGAGCTGTCTCTAATGTTAACAGTGGGTCTTTGCTGCGGAACAAAAGGATGCGCTGGGGCAAGCATGAGATGGTTTGAATTTATAATATTTTAACACTGGGAAATAAAAAAGGCCAAAGCTGGTGTATGTTTACCTGTTTTGACATCTGTATTTCTGAAAAGTGAAGAAGGGTCTTTAAAATAGGGTTGAGTAATTTTGTGCTCAGGAATATAATTCATAGCTCTCATCAAGGCGGTGGTGAGATAGTCATTTGGCGAGGGGAGGGGGAAGATACAGTGGGCTGGGAGGGAATTCAAAACAAGACCAGCTTGTTATAGGCAGACTGTAGAAGGAAAATGTTTCCATCAAAAGCAAGAGTAATGGCCACCAGTGAAGGCACAGTAATGGACTAAATGACCAAAAGGTTTCTTCTTCTGCCATGGCCTTTTTGTTGTGAAGTCCTTTCCCAGATATCTCCCTGACCGCTGCAGCTCTCTGCTAACTTTGTGTATTAGTTACTCAAGAGCATCACTTCTAACAGATGCCTTTGTGAAAGGTCAGGTTTTGCTGCTACTCTTTAAAAACCGGCCATATGCCCGATAGCTCCCTCCTTGTCTCTGGCTGTATCAGAGTACCCTGTAGCCAGCAGCTTAAGCCCATTTGCCCAGTACCTTTTCCTGTCTACTCTTGACGTGCAGCTACCTTTCTTTACATGGAAAGGGTGTGTTTTCAAAACTTCCTCCTTTCTTTGCTCATGTTGAAAGAACACTGAAATGGGCAAATCTTGTGCCTATTTACATGTGCAAATAGGTTTGAAACTGTGACCCACTAGCCTATGTTTTTATTCTGCAGTGCTTTTAAACAGCAACCATTACATACCAGTGTGACACCCTTCAAAATGGACTGCAGTACTGGAGTGCTTCCTAGACCATGGCATGCCATCAGCTTGGCATGTCAGAACGTATGGTGTCCTGTGGCTGAAACATGCTGTCCATGTTCTTTTTGTCCTAATGGTTGTTTTCTGTCTTGAGACTTAATTCGTCCTTTGTGTGCTAGCGTGTTTTATTCTAGCCTGGTTGTTCATGTAGTGCTGTGTCATTTGTAACAACGCGTCTTGTCTGTTTTCACATTTTGGAATTACTAATTACTTTTGTAGATGGTATGGTGAGGGGATGCTCATGGCATAGTGGCACGTGTTCACCTGAATGAGGGACTCGCCAGTGGTGACTCTGCATCATTACTGATAGCAGAGAATGTTGTCATTCTATTTAGCTTTAAATCAGTCCATGTTCTATCTAAAGCTGTTTGCTTTGAAGAAAAATTGGTTCTGTAAGGAGGAAAAAAATTTAGTAGCTTTATTCAACATGTATGTTCCCTCACCTGAAAGCCCCTTGGCTGGATTTTCTACCGCACTGTCACAAACTGCATCAATCTCTTCAATTTCTTCAGAAGGAAGAGAGGATTTGCAGGTTAACCGGCTGGAAACGCAAATATGGATAAAACCAGACACACAGAAGACAGATGTGGACTTTTCAGAAATTCTTAATGCAATACAAGAAAGTAAGTTATTCCTTGGATGCAAAATTGGGTTTATGGTAGAAGAATCAATTGAGATGCATTGAAATTATAACTGAAGGAACGTACAAAGTGATGAACTGAATGATAAGTGAGTATGTATTATTAAAATCTCTGAGAAAGTTCAATGGATTATAGAAGGCCAGTAAGAAATCTTTTACTATCAGAGAAGTCACAGTAAGATTTGAACTATTATGTGCCTAAGGATTCTAGCAGTATGTATTTCCTATGCAGAAGTAACCAGAAATATTAAGATTCCTATTACTTCAACCCATTCTTTATGCTCTCGAATGGCTGTGTGAACTAATAACATCATGCAAATGCTGCAGTCTGGGACTAAGACTGGACCTAAGACTGGATTTGAAGTTCCAGCTGTTCCAAAGTGTTGGGGTATATTTACATTTTTGCAGCTGGTAATTTTTGGGAGCAGAAGTGATGAGCTTGTCACAATAACTGAAGGTCTGCGTATCTTAGATACTGCATGAAACCATCTCTTTTCACATGTCATATGCTGTGGACTAAGAATTGATTGGTCCACCCTTCTTAAATGTAACTGCAGAATGATCTCAAGACTTGTGCTAGAAGAAATACTACTCTTGTTAACAACAGCGGAAGACACCCCCCTACCCAAAACTGATGCAACTCTAGAATCCAAGAGAATCTGGAACTTCAGTGGAAGTTTTCCATAATAGGTTGAAAACTCTTATGCAGGCTAAGAATTAAAATGCATGGCATGGCTTCCTGGTTTCCCTCTTTTCCAGTTTTATTTTAAACTCAGTGTTTTGTGTAGCAATTTTCTAAAGTTGCTACACAACTTCAGGAACAGCAACTTACATTCTTGAATGATAAAAGATGTATAAGAATGTGTAAAACCCTGCACTCCTCATTTTTGCCATATGAATAAGGAACCATACAGCGGTAGGATCAGGTTTTTTGGTGGTGGTATTAGTTTGGGGGTGGAAGGAAAACTCTCATGTTAGTATCATGACAGGGGTAATAATTTGAAATTTAATCACCTCATTATTTAAGCTGAAGGTTTAGGATGAACCCTTGTTTTGTAACTTAAAAAGCTTTTCCCATCAGGAAATCTTAATCTGAGATTTTGCTTTCTCTCCTCTCCTCCGCACCCACGCAGCCCAGATATAGGTCTGGGGGCAGTTGGGATGTGGACTGGAGAGGCTGAAAAGGCACTATAGTCTTTCAGAGAGTGAATAGACAAGATAAATAAACAAGGATAAGCAAATTCAAGTTGGGAAGAGACTATATTGGAATACAAGAAACGGTTATCTTCTCCATTTCAAGCACATGGCTGAGAAGAAAAAAAATGGATGATTTGTTTAAAAGTATTAGATGTCAAGATTAGATTTATAACAGTGTTTGTCCAAAGCAGCTTCTTTTTAAAATGGTTATATCTCAACTTCCCTTGGTACTGCGTCATATTTCAATATCACACTCTCTGATTATAACCCTGTGCTGAATAACCTCAAATTTTCATTCATCAAGGCTCAGGTTTGCTTATAACCTCAAATGTTAAACTTCTAGATAAAAACCCTAGTTTATTTTAAAAGTACGCCATTTTTCTGTGGCCATAAAGAAGGTATTCATCTGTCTTGAACACACGTGTTTGCAACGAAGGTATCAAGATCTGAATTCATTGTCTAAGCTCCCTTTGCTTAGAATGTAACTAGCATGTCTGTGCCCAGCTTGTCTCATTTTAAAGTAGGTGTCTAATACGGATTAGGTGACCTGCAACTTGGAAGTGGCTATTTGCCTCTGTTGCCTGCAGATGGAATTTAGGGAGGTAAACTGACTTGAATCACTACCACAGCTTAGACACAAACATCTGCACTATGAATGTGTAAATGTAGGTTAATCCTACCCTAAGTAAAACAAATATTTGCAAGTGATTAATGGTTATAAACTGAATAGAAGTAGGCTCCCAAATTATTTTAGCAATTTGAATATAATTTCAAAACTAAACAGAATTAAACAAAGAGTCTTTTAAGAACTAACGTTTTGATTTATAGATTATTTTCGAGCCATTTGAGAAGGATGCAGGTTTTACAGCCTTGGAGACAGTGTTTTTTCTTATCCAGACCAGAGACAGTTGCTGTTGGGAAGTTAATCTCTATGTCTTTCAGCTACATTTTCTTCTGGAAAGACAAAAGGATTGCTATGGCTGTACAACCCAGTTTGCAAAGGCTTCTTATGTGTCCAGGGGAGTGTCTTATTACCTGCAGTCTGTTGTGAATATCAAGTAATTAGGATAAACACCTAAATATTATTTCTAGGGTTGCTTTGAATAGTCGTTACTTTTATTCCCAGTTGTTGTTAGCATTGAATGCAAATTCAAAAAGGCTAATGATGCTTTTAAAGACCACGTGGTTTTTTCTTGCTAACATGAGTTTCCTAAGCATTTCCTATTCGGGAGGTGCCTTGTGCACCTTTAGCTAGCTGGTATATCTTTCTGATTGGTAGACTGCTGAGAGTGATCATTCAATAGCAGAGATTTTTTTTTTTTTTTTAATTTAGTTACTTAAAACAAACATTTTACTCTAAAGCTACTTTTTTTTTCTTTTACCCTATTGCAACTGAAGATAAAGATTTACCATCTCATTATTTATTTTTATGTGAATATACTACTATTATAAAATACTTTAAATAATTTTCTATTCTATTCTATTTCTATTCTATCAGAGACAGTCCAGAAACAATAATTACTAGTCTGAAAATGGCTACAGACACACACTGTAAAAAAGCATGTTGTACTGGGTGTAAAATTGCAAAACAGGGTGATGCATCTGACCTAAACCAAACTTGTAAACTAGATAGCAGAGGTGTCAAGGATCTGCATGAACTATCTGTCAGATATAAACCAGAATTCCCTATTGTTGCCTACTCACAACCTGTACCCATGCCACAGCCTCAGCCAGGAGCAGAGCAGCCAGGGGACACTGGGGACAGCCCCAGCCCTGATCATCGGGTACCTCCCTGGTGCAGTGGGGCCATGGCCGTGCAGGGCAGGGCTGTGGGGAGCTGGAGACCGGCACTGCTGCGGCATCACTGGGGCAGGGGCTGACAGTCTTGGGGGGCTGACATGAGGTCCTGGGACCTGGGCAGAGTGGAGGGAGCCCTGGGGGTCCAGGCAGGGACAGTCAGGGCTGGGGGTGCCCTCAGGGCCATGGCAAAAGCTAGCAAAGTCTTTCATGGCTGTTTCCTACTCATTACACTGAGAAGATGGGCTTCCTGTGGAAAAGCAGTAAATAGCTTTATTTTAAAAACAAAAAGAAAAAAATAAAAAAGCTCAGATTTCAAGCTTTTTTCATGAATTCCTATAATTTGCTTCAATGTATGAAACTTATTTTCCTTGCCATTGCAGTAAAGTAAAACTTCTTTGAAATCTCTGGCTTTTTAGAATATTTTTCAAAATCCAGTTCAAAATCTCATGAGATTTAATAAAAAATAATTTTATTCTCTCTTTTTATTTCTCATAATCTGGAAGCCAGAAATCAGTGGGTTTCCTGAGACAGGGTTGCTGATCCACTGTGTAGTTACTAAATTTAGCATTTAACGTGATAAAAAGTTCTGGGCTGCGTGGTATCTGTAGGATGGCCTCCTTGAAGCAACAATTTGTAAATTGTATCTGCCAGCCTTACTGAGTGCAGAAAAAATGTTTGTATCCAAAAAATCAAAATAGATGTTCTAAAAACATAACATGTAGTACAACAAGATGCAGAAAGGTTCTTGGTTTTTTGTACTTGAACTTTTCTGCTTTGCAAGTCTGCAAAACAGGTGTTTTCTACTCAGGATTTTTATTAAGGGATATATTGGTGCTTTTAAGCCCAATCATTTTTTCCACCACCATTAGCATGTGGAAATGCTCTATACTTATTATAAACATTGCCAGTAAGAATTTTTAAGGAAATTCACTCTTCAATGTTACTGACAGGCCTAAAAGCTTCCAAAGAGCAGTTTCTGGAATATTGATCTTCAGCTTGCATTATCCAAAGCTACAATATACTCGATGGCTTGGTGTGACAATTGGTAATAAAATGACAATTAATCAACAGTAACATGATCTCTGAGCATGCTTCCATCTTGCCACACACAAACATAGTCAGGTCCCATTTTTTAATGAAAATTCTTATTTTTAGGCATCTCAGTTTTTGACCATCCATCTTCAGAAGGTTAAAGGAGTTATCCTATCCTTGAGGCCTATTTACATCAGCCTCTTGGTCCAAAGTGGCCTGTGGACGTGCTGAGATTGTGCACAGACTCTCGCTCAGAATTTCCCAGCGTTCAGTTTTCAGAATATGCGGTTCTACTATATTTGGGATAAAAATATTTGTATATCTACATTTTTTCAGCTCCTCAAGGGATTCTGAATTATCAAGTAATTTTGATTTTTTTCCACAAAATGGAACATGAGGGGGAGAAAAGAGCTTGCATATTTAAGCTGATGTAAAACCGGAGGGGGAATTCTTAGTATCTCTGTAGTAACGTACGTGCTGCTCTGTATTGCTGTTAAATTTCACTGCTTAAAAAGACATGACTAGCACCAGTTTGTCTCCCAAATAGCATATATACAATAAAATTATTATATATCATTCTGTTAAGGTCATTTGTGGAGATATACATGTCATGATCTGAAGGGGACAGAAAAGATGGAGCCCTGATTATGCCTTTAGCAACATGTGGCAACATAGGTGTTCGTGTCCATTGGAGTGGAGTGGCTGAGCTAGCTACAGGCAGCAGGAGAGTTGGCTTGGAAGTACCATCACCATTATTAAAGTAAAGCAAACAGGATTTGCTTTTAAAATTATTTGTTTAGTTTTGTGGAACAGTATTTTATGTTTTTGTTTTTTGTTTGTGGGTGTTTTGGTTTTTTGGGTTTTTTTTTAAAGTATCCAGTGAGACTTGGGGTAGAAAAATATTCTCAGCAAATGTTAGGGCCCCATGTTTAGTTTCAGTGACTGAAATACTAAGGGTGTATTTTCAAAAACATACACAGCAAGGCAATTGCAATGTAAAGAGCTCCACTTTCTCACCAGCAGCACACTTTTACTGCAACTGGAAGAAAGTAACAGACACCTTTAGTGCTGACAAGGTAGTTCAGCACATCTCTTCACTAATTATCCTATTTGCTGAAGCTACCAACCAGCATGCCAATTATCTGCGTACTTCTGATATAAGCAATTTTCTACTACAGGCAATCTGGACAGGTCCTGATAGCTAATGCCACTAACCAGCTGAGAGTCACTGGTTCCACAACTTCTAGTCACTGCTGAGATGGGCTGGATTTTAAAGTGCCCTTGAAATAAGATTTTTTGCTCCTCACAAGTCCTCAGAATAATCCAGTAATTCTCTGCTTGAAACCCCCAAACACATTCACTCTCTTACACACCAAGTCATATATCTCAAAACACCCACTTAAAAACCATCTATTTTGCAACCCAAAGCGTTATTAGCACTTCAGGAAGCAGCCATTCTAGTATCTCAAAGGCCTCATCTTTTATACCAAGGCAGTCTTAATGGCAGGAAAAAGCTAGTTCACATTCCCTCGAGCATAGCATACAGGCAAAACTTTCATTTTTACATCTTTCATTGCGTTTGTCTGCAACAGATATATATCTTGCATAATCTTCAGAAAGCTTCACTATTTAATTATTTTTGTATTTTCCACAGTTGTTTTCAGACTATATTGAGGTGTTGGTCTTATACAGGTTCATGTGTTGCTTTCATGGAGGCACTCTGCTGGATTTCAGTTCAGTGAAGTTTCAAGTCATTTAAAATGTTTTCTGTTTCAGTAGTTCTTTCTGTTGAGTATTCAGATGAATTCTTCTCATATGAACACATATGCAAAAGCTGGTCATGATCTACATCCAGATTATTGTCTGATGGGGTGGAATGTTTCCAGTCTTGCCCTTTGAAGCAGTAAGAACAGTGAAGGGCAGGTGGCTAGACTGTGCTGTCTTGCGGCGGTTCCCCTGGCTTTTATAGGCATCTCTAGTATGATTTCTGCGGATTGAAACGGATCAAGGTGGCAAATAATTCTTTAACATTGCTGCTGCATGTGGTACAAATTGGAGTCTGTTTTTTGCTTTCTAAGCCTCCTAAAACCTCTTTAGTTTGTCCTAGGACAAGTTGGATGCAGACACAGTGACACTGAGGAGCTGCAGGCTCTCCCCATCACATAAACCAAAACAACACCAGGATGCTCTTCTCCACTCCTGTCAGTAAGCTCACCCCGAACTGGGAACAGGACGGTGTGAAGCTAAGGCCAGTTTTAAAGTGGAAAACTCGGTCCTGGATATTTGTCTCTAATGATAGCCTGGCATTTTTCACAAAAGAAGGATAAGTAAAATAAATAGACTGATAGTAAAAATAGCCTTAAAACGGCAAGTGAAGCTTAGTATCTGCAAAAAGAGGTTTTATATCTCTGATATGTTGACAGACTATGATGTTACGCGCACTATAAAAAAGAGTGAAGTAGGTGAAGCTATTACTTCCAGCATCTCTGCAAAAGCTGATTGAGATCCTGCAGAACAGAGGATGCTATCTAAAACTGATGAATTATGATATGAAGTGTTAAGTAAGGCTTAAATATTGTGCAATACTAATATTGGGTTACAAAGAATGATAGATAGATTAGTCAGTATGCAACCCCAAAATTGCTGAACTTGGGGAGTAGTATGTTATCCTAAAATCTGTAAATCTGGCACAGAATTTCTTATCGTTATGCTGTCTAGATGGAAAAAATGCTGTTAAAAGTATTAAAAACTCTGAATTTCTTTTAAAAATTATGCTGCTTAGGTTAGTTTATTAGCTTAGTATCTAGAGTGGATTCATTTGGATGTGAAGACTTTTCTGTTGTTTCTGAAATTTTTAGTGGCTTTATAAGCAAAAGTATTGCAATTGAAAATTCAATGTATTTCATTAACCCTGTCCTTCTTTTATGCATGAAAATGAAGAGTTCTTGAATATGTTGATAGGGTTTTCTTTTTTACCTACCTACAGCTGTAACAACAGACTTTAGATACTGTAAAAGATATGTACAAAAAGGGAGTAATCTCTTCCCCTTGTTCATGATTGATTGATAGGAAAAGAATAATATATTTAAATTGCAACATAGGTGCATATTCAGGACGACTGAAGAAAATTATGAAGAAAACTCTCCTGCTTGTGATAGTGACAAGTAGGCCACCTGCAGAGACTGAGTCAGTAGCATCGGAAGTTTTTTTAAAAAGGTTTCTTAAACTGGGCTATACCCCCTGAAGAAGGGAAAGGTGAAAAGGAGGTCACAAAATGCTCGTGATGGCTGGGAACAGTTAATGGCCTCTAATTTCTGGCAGCTCTTCAGTCTCTCCACAATGGGGGAGTGGAGTTTTACACCTGCAGCCAGGAGTTAGAAATTGAACTAAGTTGCCGACAGCAATTAGAGATTTTTGGCTGTTCCCTGTTAATATAAATTATTGTCAACAGCAATTACAACTGCCTGTCACTAAGTTAGAGGGGTTGCAGAGAAGCAAAAGGATCAGGAGGTTATTGCACAACAGAAAGAAGATTCCAAAAGTCAGTCAAGTTTGAAAAAAAGTGTGAGAAATAGTGGGTTAGACAAATTTCTGTCAAGAATGATAGATGTTTGATCCTGCTCTAGTCAGGGGAAGAGGCTTTGGGGGTCCCTTCTAACAGTTACAACTCTGCTGTCGTAATTCTGGATTTTGCCTATGAAACATGAGGTTGGAGGGATGAAGTCTATCCACAGTTGAAGCTTGATCCTCAGAAAAGGCATTTTTCTTCCCCTCACCACACATCTCTTCATCACACTTTCACAGCAGACCTGCAGCGTATGGGGTGCAAAGGAGGACCTCGCTGGCCGCAGCCTGCCCGCCTCGCGTCTCCCATCCAACATCCACTCAGTCAACGCCCCTTACGTGGGACTGTAGACCTGCACAGCAGCTCTGCCCACACCTTCTCATCACCTCCTTGCTTGGCAGAGCAGGGAACATTACCCTAAAGCTAACACTGCTCTAATCTTGAGTACAGTGCCAGCCTTTAACTCATTCCTTCTAGTGTTTTGTTTTGGTTTTTTTTTTTAATTAGAGTAAAATTATTACATGACATGGCATTGCATGAAAGGTGGAGGAAATTCAACCCATTTACTCAAGCAGGTATCTCCTTTCAGGGCAACTCTGGGGCCGGGGGTTCCCCATGGGGGGAGGCGGGGCAGGGCCTGGCAGCCTGGGCCTGTCCCACCACCCCTGCCAGGGAGGAGGGTGGGGGAACAGGCCCAGGCTGCCAGGGTCTGCCCTGGGGGGGACGGGCCAAGGCCAGCCCGTGGGTTGACATCAGGGTCACGCCCAGTGAGGAGAGACAGGGTCAGACAGCCCCGGGATGGCCGGGCAAGGCCTTCCTGTGGTGTCATCTGGGGGCCTCTCCCTACAGATACCAGAGGAAAGGGGCTGCCCTTGGCTGCACTGGCTGTCATGGCCCTGAGCCCCACAGGCAGAGCCCCAGGACAGGGGGATGTGCGCCAGGCCCTTACATCTCTTCACTTTGTATCAGGGTTGGGATTACTACGGCATCCTGCAGATTTAAGCTATTGCTTCATGCACGACTGAGGGCTGTGCAGTAGGTAGATCTGAACGTGTCAGCTTTTTATGCATCAAAACACACCAAATTGTGCAAAGACAAACTTCTACCCAGGCTCATTTATTCAGTGCCTTTCAAGTAACAGTACTTATTTGCGGTCTTGTGCCTCTGGCTCCCTCACAGGTCTGTACAACTTCTAACTCGATACTTTATGTAGTAGGTTAAAAAACTGCTTTTTTATAATAAGAAATTTTCAGAGACCATAGTAATTCAGTAGGTGATTGTTTAAGCCACTTACCCCAAGAGAAGCTGAGGAGATAGTTAACGTATGTTTTACTGTGACAGAAGATTACTTCTTTGTCATCAGAGAGGTATTGTGGTATCCTAAATCTTTATGTGGTGCACAGATGAAGAAAGCACTCCTCCAACATGCACCGGATTTTAAATTTAACATAGTAGATACTTAAACGAGAACTAAAAAGTGGGATTGTTGATAGTGTGTTATACTTGGTGTCTTCATTTGGCTCAATGGTGATTTAAATGTATATTTTTATTTTTGTTTTTAGTAGCTAAGGATGTCAACATTTTTTTTGATGAGTTAGAAGGTGTGAACAGCCCTTCCAAAGATGATGACTCCCTGCTTCACCATGGTAATTTGACCAGTACTTCTGATGATGCCAGCAGGTTGGAAGTTGTGGGAGAGGTAAGAACACACAGAATTATTAATATAATAATTATTCATTCCCATTATAAAGAGGGAATAAATGTACTTTGATTTAAAATCTCATTCTGTGCAAGACAACTGGTATCTGACCTTTGTCATTGGGACTGGTTTTCCATTCTAAGATTATAATGCTGAAATATAAAATATCTCAAGTTAAAAGGAGGTTTTATTGATTTCATGCACCCCTATTGAAAAGTCTATATAGGCCTTTGTTGTCTGCTTGTTTTCTGAACCAGCCAAGTCTAATGCTTCACTGCTTCTGAAAATAATGGAAAAGTTTTCCCTATATTAATCCTTCTGGGGGAAAGGAGGGAGGAGGAGAATTTGTCATAAATCTCTCATGAGAAGCATTGGTTACCAGGTATGTGACACATTCCCTTCCAGTGAAGAACAAGTGACCTGATGACGCATAATGGTGATTCAGAGAACATGCCAGGGAGGAATCATTCAGCACGTAGTCCCTTTTGAATTATGTCTTAAGGCAGGCAAAGCATCATGGACCCAAGTATGAAAATTTGGGCCTAAATTCCTTTTTGTGTCTTTTGTGCAGAAAGGAATGTGATAGTCTTTAACTTTGCCTCCAACTGCTCTACAACCCATGGATGTTGGGGCTATTTCCTCAAGGAGTGAGGAGACCAGGGACTTGTCTCCTTTCCCTCACCTCAGAAGTGCAGCTGCATCCAGACTACTTACTGGAGTGCTCTGATGTTACCTGCAAGCTGTGCCTGAGGATTTTTTGGCAGAGGGCTGACTGGCATAGAGCAGAACTGGTAGGGACCATACTAACAAATAAAAAGCATAGAAAACCATAGGATATTGCTGAAGCCCCCACCCTGACCCTGTTGTGTTTACTAGTTTAGATAAAATTTAGAAGACATAATTACAGATTATGTCTTTTTCAGGAGCTACAGTGTTTTGTGGTGCAAGTTCTTTTGTGAAACACTGTTGAGGAGAGAGTTAGAGATTTTCCTTGTTCTAGAAATTCAGCCCATAGAGAGCTGCACTCCTGGAATGTTTAGACTGATAGTTAAAGCAACAAAATTCAGGCCACCCAGAGATGTTTGACCTTGCTCACAATTTCATCTTCCCCTTTACTCATCGATCTTTCCCAGCTTCCCATACAACTTACAAAGGGTCCTCTTTGCCTGCTTGCACTACAATAGGTTAACCTGACATGATATTCGTGTGTTGCATTTTGGGATCATGTACCATATGGTCTCTAACAAAAAGACATGGGTGAAAGGCACATGATCTTTGCATGTTAAAGAGGAAAAGCGAACAGAAAATGGTCAGAAGGATGGAGGATGAGGTAGAGCAACATACGCTGCTGTTACAGCAAAACCTTTTTTTCCTGTTCGATGTATTCTTTGCTATTTTTTAAAGGGAAAGAGACAATCTCTGAGGAATATTTTCCTAGTTGAACAGATTATCTTTTTTTTTTTTCACATAACCATAACTGAGTAAAGTAGCAATGTAGGTCATGTATATCTATAAGAGGAAAAAAACCCAGAAAATTGGAAGTCTTAAGGGGAGCTGAGGGATGCTGTAGCCTACAAAAAAAGTTTCAAGGTACTTGGCCCCTGCTTAATTTCAGAAGGAAAAGATACACCGTTTAAATTTTGTATGGTTTGTATGGATAAATATGGGAGCTCAACTACACAGTGGTGGGGTGAACTCTGAAGCTTCAAGCTTCCTTTCAGTCTTTCAGTTTAGTTTAGTAGCTAAGAGAGCCTGTTGATCCCGCTTAATGCCATTAGGACAGGGGATCTGGCCCCAGTGAGTCTCTCTGAGTGTATCAATGTTTGTTTGGTTTAGTTTTAAAGCTAACATTGCAGACAAATAATTTAATACGGTTTCTGTCTGAATTCATTAAAATGAATTTACAATCAAAAAAATTTACAAGGACATAGCAAAGGTTTCTTATCACTTTTGTGTAGCTGACAAGTTGAAATATTGTTTGCTTCAACTGCTAGTTGTTCATGCTTGACTTGAAGACTTTATGGATGGAGCTTTACAGTTCCTTAACAGATACAGAGCCAGACTGGGATTCAGCTTGTCCTTTGGCTAGAGATGGTTTTTTTTTCTTTGTTTTATGTTTCATTCAAACACAGCTACAGTCTGAGCAAATTAAAAATCACATTTCCCTTTGTTTACATTGATCAAAATACTTTTTACATATGCCAATATAACAATTAGGTATACACTTTACAATTTCAATCCAGGGACATATTATCACTAAAATATTGTATTAATTCCACTGAAGTTTCATTTTCTGAGAACTGGAGAAGCAGCAGAAAGAAGGTAAAACCTAAAGGAAAATGGCTTAGGAGCTGTACTCTAGGTATGCATCCATTCTGCTTTTCTTTCTACAGAGTAATAAATTAGTCTTCTTTATCCAAACAAGGGAGAATGATGGAGCTAGGACAAAATTCGACTTCTACTTAAATGAGCTTATATGGCCCATTCTTGACATTCCAGCTAATGTAGGTAGTTTTGAAATTAAAATTATGAGAGTCACTCCTTCAGTCTTCCCTTTAAGCATCAAACTCTGTTGATATTTGGGGGCAGTGTTATTAACAATGCACTGAATAAAGTTTGTTTTAACAATCTCTTTTATAAATGGGAACTTGCACTTAAGGTTATGGCAGAAAAAAGGTATTCACCTTGAAAAATAAGAATTCTGATGTTCTTTATGGTACTTATGATAGCTTGTACAATTTCAGTTCAGTTTTCTTGTGTGTATTTACAAGAATACAAGCTAACTACATATTTTTTTTCCACCACATCCCAGTCATCTTCAGCGATCAGGATGGATATAGCAAGAGATTATCTAAGCTTTCAGAGAAAACTACAAATCTGTTACCTCCTAACTTTTGAGCACTTGATTTTGCAGCCTAGATAATTTCATTATTAGAAAAGCTCCTTGTAATTAAATATATTATGGTGTCAAGAAGAATATACCAACCAGTGAAGATACATGAAAAAATAAAGTTGCAGCTTCCACAAAATTATAATCTAAATGGGCAAAAGGATATTAAGAAAAAAGAACACACAGAGAAAATGTACTTGTTCTTTGATTAGAACTGTGCCTTAAAAACTGGGTGATTCTGGGTTCCTCTTTTTCTGCATAAGTTACCACTGTTAGTGGTGCAGGTGTTAACCCCCTCCACCAGCTGTGAAGTCTCATGCAGGGGACTCTAATTTCAAGTAGCTGCAAACAATGGGAAAAGACGATCTCTTTAGAATTCAAAGATCCTATCTTCATTGAGCATCCATACTGATAATACCCAGGTACCAAAATAACTAGGAATCAGGAAATAATCTAATCTGTCATTACAGTAGTGATCATTGGAGTACCTTCTGATTTATTTTTTTGAAGACCTGCAGGTAAAGTTCCAAATTTCCTCGATTTCCCTAACTGCACTTTTGTTTAAATGTTGCATTTAAAGTCTATAGCTGTTAGGGTTACAAATCCTCTGATTTTTGGATAGTGAAACATTTGGGGTAAGGCCTTTATTCTAAAGCTGTCCTAGCATGTATGTGTATATGAGTCATATGTCTATGAATGTTGATGGCTCCCAGCTGTGGGTCTGAAAATATGAAAACTAGTGCATTCCTTGGAAAAGAATTCCTGATTATACAACTTCAGATATGCATATTACAAATAAAGCTGCAAAGATAGCCACAAATGCTAAACTTCTTGCTAGAGTGAAGTCTTCCCTCTTCTTCCACTTTCTTCTGGCATCCTTTTTCAGATGAAGGACTGGAGATTTGACATGCATGACTAGACCACTTTCCCACCAAAAACTGCAGTCAGACCTGGTTCTAGGTATTTTTTTTTTTAATTGGTTTAGGAAAAACAAATTTTGAAGTCGTAACACAGGGAAAGGAGATGCAATGTCTGGAGATAGGTCAGCAAAGCTCAAGGTAGGAGAAAAGGTTCCATCTAGAATAGTGTAAGCCTGGAATACTGTGGACAATGCAAAATCCCTGCAACTGCTATTTCCTGACACTGCTGGGCCAGCCTGACTGTCTCCATATCATGTTAGATCCTCAGAGTTCTTGTAAGTCCAGGCTCAGTCTATAAAGCTGCCTTACAGGCTATAACAGAGGACAACAGAAGGCCATGCCAGTCTAATAGGGTTTATCAGTCTGGATTTGACATTCTGTGTTCCTAAAATGAAAAGGACCTCCAAGTACAGATAAGAGTCCAAGCTGCCTTTCTGAGTGAAAAATGACAATACTGTAGTTGGAAGTTTCACAAGTCCAAGAGAAAGTAGTCTCAGGAAGTCATATTTATAGGGGAAGAAGTCCTACAAGTCAAATAACTCAGCTAAATCTCATAGACGCTCTTTAATGTAAAGTTCTCTATGCACTGATGAGTCAGTGTAGGGCAAACCATTTTTCTTCAGAGAACGATGAAACATAGGAAGCATAAAGGGCAAATCTATTTTTCTGGTGGAGTCACTACTGCACTCAGAGAAAGATACATTCCTTGTGGTACACTCTGGACAGGTCTGTGCTAACATTTTAGTTCACATCAGGAGTGTACATTTGAAGTGAATCTCTCAGTTGCCCCTACACATGCTTTGTTTGCATTCCAGAGCAGTGTTGGATTTCAAACCTGGATTCCCTCTGGATGCAAATAAATTGTGAGATGTACTCCAGTGAAGCTCCTGGACCAGACTACAGTGGGCCCAAAGTAAGCCCTCAAGCCTACATAGTGTGGACAGCAGGTCCTCAGGACAGATTGTTTTGCTTTACAGACCCTTTCCTATTACACTGCTTTACTTGCTAAAATAACACGTAGTGACTGTGGGACCTACAGAACAGGAAGGATGTTTCAGCAGGAGGCTTAGAAATCAGGACTACCAAGCTGACTCACTGCCTCTAAATCTCCTACTGCACCCTTCCTTTATTTAAATAACCTTAAATACCCTTTGGGGTTTTTTAACATCTTCTCAACATAGATATTTTATGGAAAAAAGTAAACTATGCTTCCTGAGCTGTTTTCATATTTAATGCTCTGTGAAAAATACTTCTGTTATCCTGATAATATCATTTGTCAGTGTGATATGCAGTATAGATATAAATGGTTTGTTACTGTTATTTCCTTAGGGCTTAAGTCTTTTTTCTTGCCTTCTTTTCAGCTCAAAGAATTCTTCCACTATATCAAGTCTGCATTAAGCTGTGTCAGGAGTCAGGCACTGTAATAAAAGAATCTTAGAAAAATTCCCCTTTCTGCCTTCAGTAAATGGGATGTACCAGGGGGATGGGACATTTGGGATGCTTTCATTGGTTTTTCCATTTAATCAAAATGCCTGCTGAGAATCAGGAAGATAGTTTACACTAAACTCTTTGAATGGGAATATTCTTTTTTTTTTTTTTTTTTTTTTGTAAGAATAACTTGTCCTATTACTATGTTCACTTTTTTGCGATTTAAATTAAGAAGCAGTTCTCCTATGGAGAAAGTATTTTGAAAATTCCCTACTCTTCCCAGATGTGAAAGGCAAAAAATTCTTCCCCCCCCCCGCCCCTGAGATTTGATCATATATTATAGGGCATGGCTATTTCTGGCAGGAATCATTGAACAAATTCTGGAAAACCAGAGAGGAATTAGCCTAACCCTCCCTTCAGCTTGGAGCTGGACTGACCTTGAGATCCCTAAAGGCCCCTGCCTATTATACTGCCCTGACAGAATGCTGTTTGTTCCTATATATCATTCACAGTGTGCATTTCTTGTACGAAATACTCCAGCCCACAAACTGCCACGCAATTTCAACTTGTTTGAAAGAGAAAGCTTAACTCCTGCCCAGGACTTGTATTATGTGGAAGTAGTGTTAAATTGTGAGGAGGATCTGTAGAGAGTTTCATCTCATGAATTTCTGAAAAAAGACCAGTATTTTGGTCTTTTAGATCTCAGGAGAGAGACCTGCTTGACCTCTTATTAACGGTGAAATCAAGTTGTTTCTTTGTCAGAGCAAACATTTGAACAGGTACCTTTTTTGCAGGAAATAGCCAAGAAACAGTATTTATTGTGTTTACGTACTGCTAGACCAAACACCAGGAATTATTTTCAGATAAATCCACTGGGCTTCCTCAGCTGTTCCTTAAGCCAAGAATACTCTGTAGTTAGTCTGATGAGGTTTGATGGGGTAGGTACAGGACCTTCATATCCTTTCTGTGTCCTGTGAGACAGAGGTACTATAGTCATCACAAAGCAATGAGAATCTCTGTGCCAGTTCTTAGTGTTTCTCACCACAGTAAATGTTCGTGCCATTGTTTATTCTTCTCACGTGTACAAAGACATTCTATCACACTAAGTTCTTAATTTTAAATGTACACTTCAGTAACACTATTCTCTGCTTTATTTTATATGTAAGAGGTTATTCCCAATTTTCTGGAGGGTGGTGGGAGGAAGGTTGGCTTGTGTTCTCTATTCTCTCCTATCCCATGCCTATATGAACAAACATCTGCCTAAGACCACCTCCTGGTTTTGAAATGGGGAAGTCTGTACTACTTTCAGATGACCTCAAAGGTACTGTATGTAAAGCACCTAAAAACTTGAACGGCATGTTCTGATTACTTATCTTTCCTGTTGAGTGTTACTGAAAACTGCTGATGCAAACAGCAATGCAGCAATTACCAAGGCAAATTAACATTACTGAAATGTTTGACTTTCTCTTTACAGGAAGTACCAGATAAGAACAAAGCTAATGGACTATATTTTAGAGATGGGAAATGTCGGATTGACTACATCCTGGTATACAGAAAATCTAATCCACAGACAGAAAAGAGGGAAGTATTTGAGAGAAATATCAGAGCAGAAGGTCTTCAAATGGAAAAAGAGGTAAGAGAGCTTTCTTGAAAAAACCTTCCAACATTTAAAGCTGTGTAGAACTGAGGGTATGAGTTTTGTTTACGCTGAAACCTCTTTATTGTGTTGTAGCAGTGGAAAAATGCTTTTAAGCATGCCTAAATATAGGCACTCTATTGCCAGAGCAATGGGAAAGCACAGCCTAAAGGAAAATCAGACACATGAATTGAAGGCCAAAACAGGCCATTAAAGTCATCTTTTTCAAACTTATGCACAAGTAGGCCACAGAACTTCATTCACTGTGCTGTGCAATAGAGAAAACAAGTGCTGGGTTTCAATGGCCTGAATTCTACTGAGTGCAATCTACATTTCTGCACCTATGTTTCCTTTTAGCTACCTGCTCCACTCTTTGCTGAGGGTCTTGGTACTCTTTCCAGAGACCTAACTAGACCCCTGCCTTCCTTTTCCTGTCAGCTTAGGCACAGGGACTAGAGCGGTATTTTGGTAGTTTGCAACAGCCTAAAATCTCTCCTTCTGTCTTAACCCTAAACTTTGAAATAATTGGACAGTGCATATGAATCATTTATATCAATGTTATTTCCAACACAATGTCCTAAAACAGTAAACCTTTTCTGGACAAGAGTGTAAAAATGAATGTAAAGTGTCTAAGAATGTTTTGATGTGATAGGTAGCAGGAGCAAGGCTTAAAGAGATCATCTCTCTTTTGCCTAGGCTATGTTCTTTCTTAAGCTTTTGTAAGTGGGCTCAAACAGGCCTTAAGTCTCACTTCTGTGCAGAATAGATATTGCCAAATATTCAGCTTTACTTGTGCTTGATCGACTCACACTCATGCTAATATGCATTGTCATGCTGTCACTGATGGAACGGTAGAGGAATTTTCAGGTTACAGGCTTTGGTCAATTATATAGGTGCTGTACATATATCTCCCTTTCTTTCACGGAATTCCTGGTACATGAGTAGATATTCTGCCTGTGTACTTGAAAGGCACACTTCTTTGGAGAACACTGAGGAGGAAAAAATGGAAGCTGTTTCTCTCCAGAATAAGGAAAATGTTTCCTTTCTTTAATTGTTTTTGAATGAACATGGTTACTGGTGAATATAAGTTTATAAGACCATATCACTCATTTCATCAGCCAGTTACCGTAAACTATTCCTTCAAATAACCTGGAAGTTAGCATCTTTAGTGCTGCAGTAGTTGATAGAAGTTTTCAGTGACAGCTCTTGTTCATTTATTACATGTTTCCTGTAAACATACCACTGTCTGTAAGAGTTGTAACCCAACATCCAAGAACACAAGAGTATTGCTGCAGCTGTTCAGCTTCACAGCCTAGAATTCTGCCCTGCTTCCACCAGGAGACGTGCTGAGGAAGTCTCTGAAGTTTGGCCAGTGTAGAAAAAGAATGTGGAATGAATCCTCCCTGTTGATATACCTGCCCAATGATTTTTAACCAATCTTTTCCTACTTCGTGATTTTTGCAGGTGAAAAAATCTGCAAAATTTGTCAGCAGTGAAAGCTATGGAATCACTTTATATTTTAAGCATTATGAAACTTATTGCAACATTCTGCACAGAAAACTTTTTCAAATTAATGATTTAAGTGCTTACTATAGAGTTTTGTTGTGGCTTTCAAGCCCATTTACTTGGACTTTGCCGCCTAGGCTGCATGAATGTTCTGCCCATTTGCTTATTCATTTCAGTTTCTATTATGCTACTGACATGCAGTTTTATTTCTTATTAATCTCATTTGGCCTTGGTGTGACTTCTTGCCAGCATCAGTAATTGTAGATTTTCTAAACTCAGAATGATCAAAATGAGGTTGTGTTACATGACTCAGGCTTATGTTTTTAAAATCTAGGGTAGCAACCTTTTTTAACATACGACTCTTACCTAAATTAACCCCTAGCATGTATATTTTATGATCATGTTAGTTTCCAAGTTGAATTATAATCCTGAAGGAAATAAATACATTCTTGGTACACTCCTTCCCCCTCCCTGCAGAGTAACAACTGCGCTGCATAACACTTAGATTTAAACTAAGCGGTGTGATTCGTTAATGCCTAGATTATTTCTCATTATTTTTGCTTCTCCTTTTGGTGAGACTATGCATCATTCTGAGTTTCAGGTCTGGAAGATTTTAACAGCAGGTCTGTTTTCTAATTGTTCATACATAATGTATTGCTTCTACTGGGAAAAGTTTGCTCCTGGATAAAACGAGAGAATTGTCTATGGCTTTGGCCACGTAACTTACACAGAGGCAACAGGCTGTAACCACTGGACTGAAAGAAACTTTTTACCTTCCATGAATTTTGTGTGGTTGTTGGTTCATTCTCCTTTAACTACTGGCTGTTCATATATTGACATTCGATTGTTTTCGTCCTGTCTTTTTAATGTGAAATCAGTGGCAGAGAGGAAAACTTATAGAGCTGTTCACACTGCAGTTTCAAAACCATATTCCTCAGTAACACTGCAGAGAGAGAAAAATGCACTGCAGTGGCTTGTTGAAAAGTGTAGCACAGCAAAATACCCAGGAAATGGTGGGTGCAGGGAGCAAAGTGTTCACTTAACAGCATGAAATGAGAAAGTGAATCTAAAATGAATTAATAAATGTTGAGATAACTTCGGGCATAATGTCAAGATCATGTAGCTGAGAAAGGTCTGAACAGGTATATGTTTCTGACTCTAGAAAAAGGTGATGGCATTTTGCAGATATTCCCCAATGAATTCACACTTGCATTCTGCAGTTATACCACAACACTCTCCCATGGAAGTTCTGCCAGGTTTGGTGCTTTGCATATCCAGTAGTAAATAACGAGGGGATCCCAGACCAAGGAACAGATCATTGAATTAGTGAAGGTATGGAAAATAGAGCTCTAAGAGTGAATGCTAATCGAGTGTAACAGCATAAATCATTTTCTGACCCTTTTCCCTGCTTTTCAGTGTATACTGTGTCTGGGTAGGATGACTGTATTGTCCTAGTCCAACATGGATCATATATAATCGTATGCATAGAAGCTCTAGGTAAGTTCATTGAAAATATAGGTCACTCCAGGAAAAGAAACTGCATTTTCTTTTCAGCCAGATATAAAAGTTTTCCTATATTGATTTATCCTTTTTTACAGTGTCTCACAAGTGAGATAAATATGATATCCTGGCTTTGGAATTCTTGATGACCCTACTGTTTTCATTTTTTAATACTCTTTGAAACAAAGTATTAGGTAAAATGGAGAGGGCAGTCTCCAAATGGAGCAAGTTCTTATCAGAGATGAGGTACCAATGGTATTGCTGGTTTGTAGGCACTGATACCTTCTGTAAATATTACACAAGACTCACACCTTCCAGAGTTGACTGGCAAATGATTAACAGGAGACAGGGTACTACTGTCCACGTTCTCAGGGTATGTTTCATATTTATCCAAATACAAGATAAACCTGAGACTAAGATCAGCCCATTGACTCTCAGAAAAAAATAACTTAGGGTCACTTCTACGTAAAGAGAAAATACAGATAGTGTCTGTCATTCCAAGTATAGTGTTCATCCCTCTGGGACAGCAAAAACCCAGCTTTTTTCTGGAAAACCTATTTTTTCAAGACAGAATGAAGAGTCAGATTACATTGGGCCCATGGTATTTTTCACAAGAATAAAGATTTATAAATTCAACCTGTTGGCCAACATCCAGCTAAGTTCCCTTATCCCAGATTATTCCTGCAGCTTCAACTAATGTATTTTAATCCCTATCCTAAATGACCATTAGAACTAAGTTGCTGTAAACAGTAACTATGCTGTGCTGGTACCTGGTATTACAGACATCTTTCAGTAAGGTACTTTAAATTATACTACACTAACAGAGCATGCACAGAGGTAGCCAGCATGGAGCAGCTAACATACCTAACTTGTTCACTTGCAACCTATGTAAGCTGAACTGTAATGCAATGAAAATGCAGGATAGAGGTAAGGTAGTTCAAAGAAATCTATGCTGGATGAACAAGCACAGACCACCTTTGGATTTGTAATTCGTAAAAGAGAAGTAGAAGGTCATCTTAGATTTAAGTAAATACTGTGTATCCAAAACTAATCTGATGTTGGGTAGGATCTGGTCATATAGCCCTAGGAATAGACTACATTTAGTTTGAACTTGGCATGTTTTGGGGGGTTTTTTTTTGCTTCTTATGACTGCACTGAACTAATTCATACAGAGTAGTTTTACTACTAAATGTACTTCATACATTTTGCTTAATGATTCTGTCCAAAGTTTTTAATTCATAATTTGTAAGTTGATTTGATACAGTTTATTTGAAAAGGCATTTGACGCACCAGTAGAAATGGATTGATAGAAAGGTAGTAAAGGGGAACTAATCACATAAGTAGTGAAAGTAGTATTCAGGCCCTTTATTTTTTATATTTTGCATATTTATGTATACTAATGTTTCAGTATAAAAGCAATAACTGCTTTAAAGCAATAGCATTCCTTACTGCCTTAAAAAGCAGGTCTCCTCACAGCTACTGGATGCAGAATATGTTTCAGGAACTAGTTTCAGATATTTTACAAAAAGCAGTCAATCCATTTGGGCTTCTGCCTTCACACTGATCTTTGCATCTTCCAGATGAAAGAAGATGTTAGTGTAGTGTACTGGTCCAGTTTTCAGGAACAATCCAAATTGTGTGGGTTTTGTGTTACATGCCTGATTAAAAATTTAAACATTGCCACCATAAGTGTCAAGCTGTCACCAGGGCACCTCTAATTGCATTCACTTCCTGCCTCAAGCAGCAGCTGACATTTCTGGGGCAACATCTGGCAGCTGATACACAGCTGGTGTATACAATAGGCAGTAGAAATATACAATAGTTGTTCTCTGGCAAAAAACCAAAAAGACAGGGAAGAGAAAAGCACAGTATAACCTTCAATTTTGTTGTATGAACAAGTATCTACTAGCAGGTATAATCTAAGTCTGAAAGTTATGTTAATCTGAGTCTGAAAGTTATGTTTTGAGATCTTTTTCAGGAGTTGATACAATATAATTACAGGATACTATTATTTCATGACTTTTCAAGTTTGCAAGCAGATGTAGGCAGGTTCATGGTGAGGTAGCAGGAGTTCTATGAAGCAGTTTCTCTTAATGTGGTTGTAACTTTGCGCTAATGGGGCAGGACTTTAGAGGCTAGAAACATGTATTCAGTAAGAGACTTATATTTAGCAGCAAGCTGGAGCCTGGTTTAAAAAGATGAATGTTGAGAGAAATTACAGATGACAGAAAGAGCACACAATATAGTATCTCCGTGACTCTTGGCTCATCCCTGAGTGTAAAACCAAAATAGACTTAAGACCATGTCAAAGTGAGGTAAAAGTTAGAAATAAAGAATGAGTATTAAAAAAAAAAACAAACTTCAAAGACTGAAACTTTAAGTGTAGTTGTGCTCAGAAAGTGATGATGTGAAAAAGAAAAGAGATGTTATAATCACCAACTATTCCTCCTGAGCATAGTCAAATATTATAATCTTTCTTTCTGGCAAAAATAACATCTACTACTTTTTGTTGTTGTTGTTAGTACTGCAGAGCCAAAACAGTTGTGTGAGATTGAGCTGCTTTTTTCTGGTTTGTGCGTCATTGCTGCAATTGTTCATGAGAGCCCTGTTACATAAACGTTATTGCTGATTGTGATTCATGGGCAGAAAAGAATTAAGCTGACTTCCAGACCTCAAGTGGCATTTGCAGATCTGAGTGAGGAAAGGTGTTTTATAAACTTAGCTTATGTAATTTGGTTCTCTGAGAAGCAGTGCACAATAAAATCTCTGTGCCTTTGGAGTGACTGCAAGTTTCTTTTTTGGTTATGACTTTGGTTTATTCAGTTATTGAAAGAACAGTAACTTGTTTGTAGCTTATTGCTGCCATGGATGTTAATTTAATCAACCAGGCATACAGTTTATAACAGAGTGCTCAGCCTATGGCCCAATAACTATTTGCAGCTTGCCAGGGAAGTTTGTGTGGTGGTCAGGAGCAGGCTGCAGGTCAGCTGGGGAATCTTCTTCTGGCTGCTATTTTCCTTTGGTGCTCATATCCCTTCCCTGTCATGTTGAGCTTACTCTGCACATACCAAACCCCCCTATCTACTAGAGAAAAGAGTGACTAGGGAAAGATTCCACCACCAAAATTGCATCTGCTGTCCTCCAAGCTTTTTTACAGAGAGGAATATATCTGTGTGCATGCACTGTGTGACACACATGCAGTATATGCCCTGCCGCTAGGAAGCACCAGGACAACTGTGCATGTGATGATCATCCATACTGTGCAGGCATGGGAGGTCAGGCCACATAGAGGATGTCACCTATGACTAACAGGCTTCCCTTTAGGACAAACTATATAGCTCCCCACCTAGAAAAATTAGGGGTTGCTGACCTAATAAATCTTAATTCCAACACAGTTTACATCTTCCTTTTCTGTTCTATAATAATGTGTGACTCCTTTAATTGCAGTGGGGCAGATTGCTAGCTGTCACCTTATTTAAGCCAACAGCTCAGTGGCAGTTTATGCTAGCTGAGGGATCTGTCTTTTACATGTTAATGCATTTTAAATTACATCATTTTGTGTTTGTTACAATTTACACATCCTGTCTTTCCTTGCTGATTTCATTTTAAACCATACTCAAGGACATTTTCAAGAAGAAATGAAATCAAATTCTGTCCTGTTCTTTTTCTTTTTTAATAGTGATGGAGGACCCTCTAGTTACTCCAGACATCACACACTTACCCATGTACATGCTTGGACACATATACACATATGCACTCATGTATACACACAGCAGAAACAAGGATAGCCAATATCTGTCTCCAGGTAAAGAAAAAAAACAATGTAGATGTTCCAGTCCCTTGACATAAGGGAGAGAACTTTGCTTTCATGCTAGAGCTGCACTAAATAAAATACTAAGATGTGAGTAACAGTGGCATGCATTTCCCCCTGTTTGAGTAACTGGTGTTTGGACAAAACTAAGCCTTCCTGGTCTTTGGAGAAGATCACATGTAGTTCAATGTTAATCTACTACTGTAACTAATATCAAGCATTCGGTAGCTTTCATGCACTCTAGTAAGTTGTTTCAGTCTCTCATTTTTCTGATTCTATTATTCAAAATGTAAATAGCTACAGCTAATGAACTTACAGTACAAATTATGCAGCCTGCAGGAGCTGTGGTTTCACAAGCAGCATAATATCCCATTATTAGCAGGTGCAGTTTGTTATTTAATGTTTAAGCACTGTGTCTGATTGCATCCACAAATCACGGATGGAGACATCAAAGTGACATAAACTATGCCTGCAAAAAGGGAACCAGACTGAAATGCAAGCCCACCACATGCATTATAAGTGAAAGTGCTTCCAGCTATTTAATTTAAAACATTGGGCTGTTCATTTCATCCAAATTCAGCCAGAGCAAGCAAAAAACAGGCTGGTCTTCCGAAGATTTATTGTTAGTTCATTAGATAATGCAAATAGCAACTGGAGTCTCTTTTCGGCAGTGTTTTACAGAAAAATGTATAGGTACAAACAGAACAATGTCCTTTTCCAGAGAGTGCTGTGTACTAGAAAGCATCGTCACTAAACAGTGGAGGAGTTTCTAGCTACCTGGGCTTCTGAGGGAAAATGTTTTAGCTTTCAGATACTATGTCCACTGTACGGCACAGTGGCAATTTAGAAGAGAAATTTGAGGAGGTACATGGAAGTCTGGATGAATAGAGTCTGAACTCAAATTTCAGTGTGGAGTTTTTAGAAGTAACCTTCTTGATTGTCTGAGGGAGCCCAGAAATTAATATATTTCTGAGTTAACAAATTCCAGCCTTTAACAGGACTTTGTAAAGCTAGTAGACTAAGAAACAGTTGCTGAAAAATTGATCTATATTTGAAAAAAGTATGGCTTTTTCATGGTGTATGGAGGTAATATAGAAAATATGTAGATAACTGAAAAACGATAAAAAGGCCCCTGAGATACTTCTTTTCTTTCAGGAATGTTTAGTAGGAATTTTTTTGTCAAAAAGTTTCCTGTCATCAGTCTTCACAAATCAGAACGTTAAAAACCTTTTGAAGGACACCAGGCTCATGGATAAAAACAGACAGGCAATAGATTAAAAAAACCAATGAAAGTTACATAGGAGATGTCCCCTATATGTCAAAAGTCACCTTTCCATTTACAATAATTGGTCTTAAACTGCAATTATTTTTGAGATGTTGTTTGCCTGCCAGTGACATCAGGAACAAGCGTAATCCACAAGGCTACAATCACTTAATGCACAGTGAGAGTTTTCATTGCCCAAGGGTGACATGACTGGTTTGCTGCAACATTCCCTGATAGTACTGGCTTAATGAGCAGAAATCTAGAGCTGTCTGTAGGGAACAGAAAGACAGAGTATATAGAAACGCCAGCAGTACGTTTTACATTCTCATTCAATGTTGATGATTTTGGTGTTGAACTTGTTTTGAAAAGATGGCATTTCACAGCATTACACTTCTGAACAAATAGTAACGATTTCAAGTGGCCACAGTACCTTCTTGGTCTAGGGGACATTTGCATCTTCTCCTGCAGCATGAAGTGGTGTGGTGCTGCTCTCCCTGGAAGTAGTCCCAGGAGGGAAGCATGAATCTGGAAAGGACAATTCCGTTTCTCACCCACTTTTGGTACAAGAGGGTCTCTCGTTGGCCGATTACTTTCTTTGTTATACCAGGTTAATTGGGTCATGGAGTGGAGCACTGGTGCTCTGTGCCTTGGATTAACTGTATTTTAACTGTGGTAAGAGCCTCACAAAATAGAGCTAGTCAAATTACCTCAGTGCTCAGACATTATTGAAAAAGACGTTTCAGTTTATGGCTCTCTGGGCCCAAATTAAAGCCAGCATTATCCACTGCATATTTACATATTTGTTTCTTGCTGCTTCAGAGTGGTAATGAAGTGATGTTGTAAATGAAGTTTAATAAAGCCTGACCTGAGGGAAAAATGTTCCTGAGATAGCCACATCGACTGAAACCTCTGGCAGCCAATTAGTCATGTCCCCCTGTTTAAAGTTTTATCTGGTTTACAACACTCTGTTCTGTGTACAAGTATCTTTCGTATTCTTATATGAAAGCTTTTAAAACAATCTCTAAAAGTACCTTGTAGGCAAAGCAGTGTAAAGACCCATTTCTTTCCTCTTGGAGGTTTTCATGGTACAGTACTTACTACTTTTCTTAGATACAGCTTGTTGCTGCTTCTGTTAATAGACAAATAGATCTTTCCATTTGTAGCAAATAAGATTGACTCCTCTTTCTGAAGTCTCCACTGTCAAGCACTAATATAAGAACTTTGTGCTTACTTTTTTTAACAACCATCTCTTATACCTTTTCAAAATTCAAAACTTTCCATAAAGCAGAAAACCTCCACAGTGAAAATGTAGACAGGAGAAGAACAAAATGGAGACATGTAAATCTGGAAACCATGACTCTATACTTTCTCTTGCAGTATGAAAAATTCATGTTATTTTTAATGACTGGTAGATTTGGAGACATTTGCTCTTCGTTTCCAGTGTGGTTTTTTGACGTTTCCCTTTCACGTTAGTTTATAAAAGTCATGTTTTGAAAAACTCTCATTGTAGGCTAGTCATAATGGTAGAATATTGAGGGATTTTCACATTCACATACTTCTATACATAAGTAGAAGTATATAGTTTTCCTATATCTTTCTATGTCTCTGTAATATCATATCTAGCATTGAGTATACACCATTTCCTTATGTATAAAATGTAAAGGTTTGAATTTAGGTATAGATAGGTTTTAAAATGAAATTGTTTGGAAAATTAGCTCCCATAATAAGCTGTTACAACTCATCCATCTAATTTTAGTGTATTCTTTTCACATTTTTAGTTTAATTGGCTTAGTTTCAGAAGCAGAAATTGTTTTTTGGAAGAAGTGTATCAGCAAGTTTATTTGCTTGACTGGTAGTTGCTAAATTCCAATGAATATGTTTTTCTTCACTTTTAATGTTCTTCTCTTTTCTTTTTTTTCTTTTCCTGAGGAAAATTGCATGAAGACTTTTTAATCAATCTACTAAAACCTCTTTTATTCAGGTCATTCCCTTTAAAATGGCCATTTAAATGAGACACTTATAACATTCTCATGATACCACTAGTTGTGCAAATCTGATTTTCTCAATTACCAAACATCAATAAAAATAAAGTTCTGTATTGTAATTTGTAATTTCTTTAAAATAGAAGCTGTAAAGAAGTTATCCACATTTAGGAGAAAGCTATTCAGACATGTTTACATGTGTCACTTTTTCTGACTTGTTTGTAATGAAGGCATGTAAGATACTTTTGGATATAGACTTCAATTTGATGGCCTGAAGAGGATTTAGCACCTCTGGAGTGTACAAATTAGGTCTGAAAGTCACTTCACCAGGTAACACCAAGCATGCTCCAGTTCAGGATCCTGCACATTATTTTGAGTAGGGAGTGAAAAGCAAAAGGAAGCTGTTTTTTTCTTTGTTGCAATCCATTTTGTTAAAAAGGAATGTATAAAGTTTCTGTGGAGACGAGGAGAATCACATGAAAGATACTTGATTTACTGGTAATACTGAGCGCTTGTCAACTGGCTCAAAGCCAAAAGGTGCTCTCTATAAAGGTTTTTCTTAGGATCATTTTCTTCACCAGGTCCATTTCTTTAGAATTTTTCTCCGTCCAGTGTATGCAAATTGACTAGGTAGGTAGTGAAATCACCATCTCTGAAGTTTGTTAGCAAATCAGAAAGCACTCTTACCTAGTCCAGACGACTGGCTCTTTCCCTGCCCTTTTATAGAATCGTAGAATAATTTGGGTTGGAAAAGACCTCAGGAGGTCTGTAGTCCAACATCTTGCTCAAAACAGGGTCAGCTCAGGACTTTCATGTGCCTTTTTCCAGGTGGATATACCTATTCATTTTTTATGTCTGCTTTTTTTTTTTTTTTGTCTTTCCATTCCATAGAGGAGCCCAGCTACTTTTTACATTTATCTTAAATGAAAGGCAGATGTTACACTCAGTTTTAATATGGGTTAGCCTAACCTCCAGTAATTCCAGTAACTCAGAGTTTTACTGCACTGCTCTTTATATGCTCTTCTCCACTCAGAAACTTGTCTTTCCATACCTAGACTTCTGTGCTTTTCTTTGCCTTGTAAGTTAATAATCTGATCTGTGACCTCATTTTCTGGGGAATCTGGAGAAGCTCAGGCATTCCTACTGTCACAGGAGTGCTGATGGGAAGGCACGTCTGAAGGTCATCTTCCTGAAGCAGAAGTGTCACCGATGCTAGGTCAGGATGGCCGTATTTTTTTTCTTCTGTATCTGTAGTTTAGTGCAGACTGCAGCCTGGCCCTTCATCTCCAGAGTTGTTGAATTTGTACTGTGAGTGCTATTGCTATTGGAAACTGTGGCTTTCTGAGACAGGATTGGATTAAACAAATATCCTGAAACAGCAGTTGAGTGGATGGAAGCTGTGGTATGTAGAACATCCAGGGTCAACAGTCTTGTGCAAATTTATGGATTTTATCATTAGCTTCAGAAATTCACAGGAGAGAAGAATTCAAGTAATAAAATACAGAAAGTACTGACCAAAATCAAGAGGCCTTTTAAAGTGCGAAGGACACTAGTGGGAGGCTTTGTTATTTACAGATCTGTATTTCCCTACGTGTTCTCTGTAGGCAGAATGAATAAGGTGGGATGGGAGAAATGGATGGCAGTCCAGGCCTTGTGAAATGTTCTGAATCACTTGCTGTCACTGTGATGTGTCCCAGACAGCTAAGCAGTGAACTAGAGCCACCCATGAAAGTGCAGTTGTAGGAAGTAATGTGTCTACGCTAGTGCAGAAGTTGGGGTGGGTGGTGAGGAGGGTAACAGGAGTCCAGGGAAAATAAGGTGGCGGTCCTGCAGAGCCCCAAGAGGGAAAAGAACCATCTTATTGACTGTAGCTGTTTGCAATGTAGATATCTGGCTGGGGAGGAACAAGCCCTTCTGGGCAGCAGTTCATCTCAATCTGAGGAAAACAGAACACATGAATTGTACCCTGAAGGTGCCTGTTCCTCTCCACTGCAGACATCTAAACATAGCTGCCCTGAATCACAACAGTGATGTCTGCTCCTTGGGAGCAAGCCTTCAGGCAACTTCTCAGGATCAGTGGGCTTAGAGCCATGATAGTGCCAGTGTTTTGACACAAACATAGCAGCCTGCCAGAGTCCAGCAGGGGAAACTGTGTCAGATATATGGCACACACTGTATCTATAAACTATTAAAGATAAGTGGTTTTTGTTTGTCCTGTGCCCAAGTGATATCTATGAACTCACGTGAGTAGATCTGTGGATTGCAGGATCAGCCCCAATACTGGTGGAGTGTAAAGCAAAGAGCTAACAGAATTGTGACAGTTGTAAAGTTTAATTTTAAAACCCCCAAGCTATGCAATAGATTAATGCTTCTGCAGATGTTCCATTCTTTGACATCTGTTCTTTGCTGTTTTGACTGTGAATTGATGAGTGCTTGCCATGGCAACTTACTTGTCCATCTTGGCCTGAAGGTTGAGTACATTGGAGTTTTGGAAAAGGAGGGGGAGGAAGATGATGGTCAGAAAGCATTAAGAGGAAGCCAGCATCAAGATGTGGAGGCATATCCACATTAAATCACGGCACACAAGTAAGAAAAGAACCCTTCTCACTGTATAACTCCCCCTATAAAAATCTGAGTGTAAAATATCTTTAGAAATACAACACAAGCCCTTAACATCTTGAAACAAATCTTTTGTATTTATGGAGGATGACTTAACAGAAGGCAGGGGAGGAGAAAGGAAAGGAATTAATAGTCATTAATATAGGTTAGACTCAGCAAACAGTTTTAGCTGAGGAAAGAGGGAAATATTTTGAAAATGTGAAAACATTTAATTTAAACAGATTCAAAATTAAATGCCTAATATTAAAATGCCATGCTAGTTGATAAGAAGGGCTTAGCTTTACAAAAGAGAAAACAGAAAGAAAAAAAAAAAAGGAGAAAATGTGTAGAAGTGATTATATAATCTGGTAATACAACAAAACATGCTATTTTGTGTAGACAATATTTAAGCTTAAATCAAATTGAAATTTTTCATATGTTTACCTACAAGTTTTTAGGAATCTTATTAAATTTGCTTCATTTTCATATCATTTATTCAGTTTGGTGTTGAAACAAAATGCATTTCTCTCTTAAATGGCATCACAGCCGATCACTGAAATGTTCATATAGGACTAACTATGCCTAGCTAACAAAAGTTTTTATTTGCTGTTTCTGTTCTTAATTTATTTCATAGACTACCTGTAAGGCATCAAGCGTATTTTACATCAGATACTGTGTAACATAAAAGAAAACCTAATTTCCTAAACTTGTTACTAGATTCTCAATGCAGAAATGAGCTGACAGCAGTTTTTGCAGTCAGACTCACTGCACAGGCATTTTACTTCCTGTGACTACAGGAAAGTAAAATTAGATCAGTAGCCTGGGACACAGTGCCAGGCCCACAATTTGGTTCAGATCTCCTCAGGATATATATATATATGGAAGTGAATAGATTACTTGCACTTATATTTCTTACCCCATGTTCAGAGATTATGATAGTCAGATCCTAAAAATTTGTGGTGAGAACATGAATATGTTTCAGTTTTTCTTGAATACCTAGAATTTGTATTTTCTAAAAAGTGCATATGCGCCTCTCTAAATGCCTGACAAACATTCTCCCTAATTCTATCAGTAAAGCCTCAGAGCACTGTCAACAAGCTATTACCAATATCCAAGAGCACTGATCTGTTTCATTGTGTTACTCTTGAGTACCTAGCCTCCTGTAAATTGAATTGCTCTGAGTTAAGTGTATGTCTCTAACAAAGGGAAGACATGTTTCTAATGACCTTAACCACTTAATTTTGACCTTGAAGCCTATAGAACCTGAAGATGTCAGAAATTCATTTTAAGTGAAATAATAATATATTCCACACTAAGTGCTGCATACAAATACTGTTCAAAACACTCTAAAATTATCTCTGATGGAAACTGGGTGGGTTTGGAGAAACTTACGCTTTAAATAACATTTTTGCCTGAATCATCTTTTTTTATCAAATTTATCAATTTTTATCAAATAGCTCTTTATTTCTTTATTGATTTTAGTATGGTGAAAGCAAAATGGGGGGCGGGGTGGTAGATGATGGGTTTAGTTTTTCTAAAGTCAGGAACCATCTCTTCATTGCTGCCTTCTTGTCAGAGATCATCACAGTAACATCCATATTGGGAGCATGATATAGGGCTTCTCCTTTTATCCCAGACTAGACGCTGTCAGCCCCCCATATCATGCTTGCAGCCCACATGCCAGCTCCTGGAAATCCCAGGCCAGTGTTAGATGGGATCTGTGGACCCACTTCAGTTGCATCTGTTGTCTTTGAGATGGTGCTATGCCTTGATCTTTTCAGATTCACCTGAGGTTCATATAAATACCAAAAAAGTTTAACGTGCAAACAAGTCTTAGTTTAGCAAAAGATTAGGTACCAGAACTAAAGAAGAAAATATGGTAAACAGCACTTTGAGCTCATACTTAACACTTCAAGCTCTCCTTGCTTGAGCCACTGTCTCAGCCACACTGGGAGACTAAGGTCTGTCTTGCTTCTCCTGCTCCAAGTCTCCCATGACTGACTTGATCTGTGGAGCATTTTGAGATTGCTTCTTAACCTTACCTTTTCCCCAAGGTTGAACACCCCATCCTCTTTCAAACATCTCCACGACTCTCTTCTAGATCCTGTCCCATAGTAGGAATGCCAGGGATTTATGCCAAATATACCGATGATGTCTCAGTCCCCAGCCCTGCTCTTTATTGGTTTGATCCCTTTTTGGAAGTTTCTTTGAATTTCCCTTGCCAATGTAATCCTTAATTATTAACGCAGTCCTAACAACACTGTTGGGCTTCAAGGCTTCTTGTAGCAGCCAGATGCAAGGAGTAGCTGTGCTGAGCATAGGACCACTCTTCCAGATCTGTGCTTTTTAAAGGAAGTGACACCAATATTTGCTCTCTGAATTGCCCCATTTTCTTCTTCTAATACTTGGTTTGTGCTATGCTTATTTTTCCTAGTGTATTGTCTCTCAAGATGAAATACTCTGTTTCCTGGATCTTATATTATCGTATCTTCCAGGCAGAGTGAAGTTGAGCTGTGCCAAATCAGCAAGATTTGATTTTTATAATGTTTCACAACTACTTAATTCTCTTGCAAATCCTAATACAGGAGACTGGGAGGGTGTGGGGGTCCCAAGAGACTAGGAGTCCCTCCCACAGCTCCAAGGGCAGGCCAATGACATACTGCCAATTGTTTCTCCAATCTTTTCCTGAATGCCAGAAACCTCCCTTGCCAGATCACTCTAATGTTTCAGTATCGTTCAGCTTGATTTTTTTTTTTAAACGTATCTGACCTAAATCTCCTTTGCTACAATTTAATCCTGTTATTTCTTGCCTGATTCAGAAGTAACATGGAGAGCAGTTCATTCCCTTCCTATTCACAACTGTTTGTTACTTATTTTTAAAATGTTACTGTGTTATCTGCTTAGCATTTTCTTCTGTATTTTGAATCACCCTGGCTCTTTCAATTTTTTCCTCTAGGTCAAATTTCCCAAAACTCTTGGTCATTCTTATTGTCCTGCTCTGTTCTTTCTTTAATTGATCCATATCTTTCTTACTCAGGCTGGACTTTACGCCCTGCTGAATAGCTATGCAAAATAAAGGATAAGGGAAATTTAAGCCCTATATGCTCTTAATTTGATTTTTTTCTTCTTCATGTACCTTACCCTACTCTTGCTTCCATTGGTAACTTCACTTCTTGATCCTAACAGTGACATTTATCTTCATTTTTTCTGCATTTTGTACCTTTCAGCCTCCTCACTATCTCTGCCTTCTGTGCTACAATAGTGTTTGTCAGACCTAGAGAGTCATATGAGAGAAGCCATTTCCTTAAGCACTGAGGATGATTTTTTTTCCCCCCTTTTTTCTTTGCTCTTCATTATACCTTAAAAAATTTAATACGCTGAGATAAGTTCATCACTTTAGGCATTTGGTGACATTTCCACGTTAAACCATCTATTTTCTTGTCAGTGTTGCTGTCACTGCACTTTCCACCAACCATGTACAGTGGTGGTGATTGCTCAGTTGTTATCCAGAGATCTTTCATTATTAGTATTTTGATACTTTCCTATTAACCTTTCATGTTCTAAAGGAGAGATGGCATCTGTGCTGGATGGGCCCTTCACATAAATGCTGTCAGAAACAAAAGTGTTTTCAAAACTTTTAAATTACTCCCATTTTGTGCTTAAATACCATCTAGCCAAATCAGGAATTCCCACATTCTTCTTCCCTTGGTATTTTGTGGAATTTTATATATGCTTATTTTATACATGTTTATTTTATACAAGGTTCCTCTAGCTCAAAGGTTAAGATGACTTCCTTTTACTTCTTCAAATTAAAGTTTGAAAAAATGCAGATATCTGTAATTGTTGTGCTCCAGAGGTTGTCATTGGCAGAGGTCTGATGTTGGAAATACCTCCATCATACATCATCACAGTCAGAGAGTGACACCTAGGACTAGTTGCCTTCTGTGGTCGTGAGAGGGAACCTGGTGAGAGAAAAGTGACATTGACTGCTGTGGAGGAGACAAGCAAGCAAGACAGAGAGATGGGATTCTGGAGGAGGAAACAAATATATCAGTGGGAGAAGTTTGTCAGTTGTGTGGATGTTTGTGTAAGACAGAGAAAAGTGGAGAAAGAGATTATGCCTGAGGGTGCATGTGTGTACAGCAGAAGGAACTATAGTGACTCTATAAAGTTGCATCAAATGGTGCAAAGCACATTTCTACGCTACGTTTCTTGGACATGCTAGGTGTTCTCTTTTAAATATTTGACAGCAACTATAGCCTGCAGTGTATGAACAATTTTCTGCAGTTTGCATAACTTCTTCTCATTGTCTAGTGATGTAACACTAGTGGAATTTTCCCCCATTTTTAAAATATTATTTCCAGTATTCATTGCGCCCAAACTGTTTTTGTTTTTAAGCAAAGTCCTTTCAACAAGATGATTGAATTATAAGTTATAGAGACCTTGATGCATGAGCCATATTGATTTTTTTCAGAAATCATCTAATGGAATTATAATTTTCCTGTGAGGAAATCTTTGTAATAAAAGAAAAATACTATAATAGTGCATCTACAAAGTGTATAGAAAAACATGGATTATGAAGTGAAGTGAGATTTTGTCTTATTTTTTCTTTTCACGTTGCATTTTTACCCTTCCCATATAAGAGAATGAAATAGATTGCCATAAGTATGCCAACTATACTAGTTCCAGAGGTACAATAGGTGAGAATTTCAATTCTACTCCAAAGTTTTACACTGAATAAAAGTATCTGAATAGTACTACAGAGCTAAAAAACACTTTGGTGACTTCTGTTCCACCTTCAGACTGTGAATTTTCTGCTGGAGCTCTTAGAGGCACAGGCCCTGTATGGAAAGCGGGCAAAATAAAAAATTCTAGAAACGTTTACACCTAGTGTCACTTCTGTCAATAGATAACAAAGATGTTTGCACTTTCCTAAGCTGAAGAAACCTGCCTTTTGCTAACTGGGGGACTTCTTAAAAAGAATAAATATTTCTTCATCTCTAGAGAAACATAATATTGTTTATTAAGCAAAAATCTTGTTTATTAAGCAAAAAGCAGTTGGTTTACATGGTGCAAGTGAATTTGGAGGGGGGGATTCTTTGCCAGTGTATGTGTTACTCGAGGCCTTAGTGATCTCAGATGTCGATATTATCCAGCAAACAATTTTAGGATTAGTTCCATCGCTTTGTAACATATGCAGTCAGATGAAAACTAACATTACCTTATTTGATAGTGATATTGGCCTTCAAGCAAAAGAAGACTTGCTTGTTTTCTGTAACTCCTCTCATTTAATCTTCATGTAAGAGCTCTGAACTTAGGAGAGCAAATCATCTTTGTCCTCTATCACATTTGCCTGAACCATTAAACTATCGAGCTCCATCTGGTGCTGCTTTGCTCTCCTGTGTCATACAGGAGATGTTTTCATCCAGCACCTTATGTCACTAGGCACATTGGGAATGGCAATAATTTATCAATAGTGGAGCTTGTGTTTAGATGTCTGCCTTGTCAGTACATTGTGCCATGAATGGAATTTGCTTTATCACAACAAATTAGAACAGTCCAAAGCAAAATCATAATTTGCCCTTGTCATACATGGACCCTGTTTCATGTAAAGCACATCTAGCAAATGAAGGGGTTTTGTACAGAGATGCACAAAGGATCCAGCATTCTCTCTTCATAGTTTAGAGATATTATTATATAGTTCAATTTTGTCTTGTCTCCAGTTAAATTCTAATTACGCTACCTTTGCTTAAGAAACTTTTGGTTTTCTTCTATTTCTGATGTAATTTTTTTTAACATTAGATGATCTAGTTATATACATAGATCAAACTCCTTTGAGCTTATCTGAGTAGAGACAGATGAAAAATTATGCAAACCATCAATTATCAGGAATTTCCTCTCTGCATTAGACCGTAACATTTCTTTTCATGATTGACCTGAAAATTGTGACTTGGTGAAGCCAGCACATTAAGATGGATTTGCCTTTATCTCTTGTTGTTTTGCATATTTAATTTTTTTGTGGGAAGTCTTACACAGTCTGAGCATGGTTTGGGATTTGGAAAAAGGTAAATCTATGTAATTCCATTAATCTGAATTGTGAGCTGAACAGTGGTAATCAAGCTTATTCTTGCCATCATATTTTGCTTTGGAAAGCAATTCCCTTTCATGTAGTAATGGTGTCATACCTGGAGAGATGGCTGCTCTACCATATGCTTTGGCAGATTTCCAAGACAACTTCCCTTGTAAAATTTTTGTTTACATCTTTTCAATGCATCGGATTACTTGAGTACCTTTAGTAAGACTACACAGTGTAGTTGCTCAGAAATTCACTATGGCCATCTTATTAAAGGAATATAACAACTATTTGCATAATGGAGAAGAAGAAAGGGAAAATGGTTCACTCATGTCTCTGCCTAAAAATGAGCCAGACAGAAGAGTTTTGTAGCACTGAGTTGAACAACATGAAATGAATTATCAGAAGACGGTTCCTCAAACTCTTTCCAGTTCTAATAATCCTAGTGGTAAGATAAATAAAGCACAGGAAACTGAGATGTGAGCCAGGGGAACAGGCATTTGAGTTGCCCAAACTCTCAGAGTATATGGGGAACCATAACTGGTAGAGTTGTGAGTGATTTACATTCTTCACATGCATCTTTCCCCTTCATTTAACTGGGTCTTGTGTTTTCTCTGGTGCCTTTTCTTTCCTGGAAAATGGGGACTTGCGTTAAGTCTGAGAAGGTGCTGTCAGAGTGGTCTTCTGTGACTTTCGCTTTCCTGCAGAGCAAAATGTATGTCCTGCGCAACCAGGTATGGTGCAGAGACCCGCCCAGGTGTTGCTGAGTGAATTAGCTTGGGAATTGCAGGTATTATGGTCACATAAGCATGGGATAGCACCAGACCTAATCAGCCGTGCTAACATGCACATGCACTAACCCCGCTACTCCCTCTACAGCCAGGGCTAACATCTCTGCCTGTAATTCCTCATGTTGTGGATGCGTAGCTGACTTGAAGAACTCGGGGTTTCATTGTGCCATGTGGACTGAACTAAAGCCTCTCTCCTGTTAGTGTCATTTGCAGTAGGCTTTTCCTCAGCTGTAGTCTTGTTGAGTTCACTGGCATCTCTCTTTAGAAAGAATTTTGCATTACACTGTCAAATACAGAGGTATACAGAGTGTAACAGAGAGCTACAGGACAGTTCACTGCATCCTGGAAAGTGTTGACACTGAAAAGACTTTGGAGTCTAGGTTGATAGTCATATAAGTATTTCTTGTCTTCCTTGATTGTATGAGCTGAGAAACAAGACTCTGAAGAGTGAGTTGAACAACCAAATAGCTTCATCTTGCTGGAGCATAGGCAGGTGCTCAGAACTTGGGCTGCTGCAAAAACTTATGTGTCCACATGGGAGGTCAGTGGTGGCCTTTCTCTCCAGAGGTGCTGTGGTGCCCAGAGAGGTTATGAGGTCTCCATCCACGGACATATTCAAGACCCCACAAACCACTCTAGTTGTCCCTGCTTTGAGCAGGAGTTTGGACTCGGTGACCTCTGGATGTCCCTTCCAACCTCTATTATTATACGATGCTATAGCAAGCAGCTTCTTCAGTTCCTCTAGGTTATTTGTATGCAAAAGCTATAATAAGCCTGCCTGCACGTTTTGTGTGTTTGATTGATTATTAAGTTTGTGAAATTAACTGTTGGACAAAAAATAAATTGCCTTTTTCTTTGCCAAAGCAATGTTTCTCCAATAAGCCTCTAAAAGCAAACATGAATATTTAATAGACAATTCATTAAATGTAAGTATATTCTACTTCAAAAAATGATTAACGAGACATAAATCTGTACTGGAAAATTATTGTTTTCATATTTTACGCTTGGGATAAATCATAAAGGTAGCTGCCTGATAAAATGTAGTTCAATTGTACGATGTATTTTTAACGGCCTGTGATGCCAAAAGTAAACTATTGTACATAAGAGATCTTTTTTGGCCCATAGTACAGTCAAAAATGTTTGATGATCTCAAATATTGCTGTATAAAATATTAACATTTTTAATCTAAAATTGCAGTGTATAACTGATGCCTCATGTAAAGAGATTTAATGTCAAATAATGTGTTCATATGTAAAATCACATAATTCTGCTCAGAGGTTTTAGCTATCTGCATTTTTAAATCTGAAAGTGGTTAATTTCACATGTTTATACTATCTTCCAGTCCAGAGGAATTAAAAGATGCATCCTATCTGTTTGTCAGATGAAATCCATATGATTAGCTATTTTGATTGTCACAGAAATTGACCCAGATGGGTCAAACCTGTATTCATTCAGTGTTTACTAATGGGATTATCAAGAAATGTTTTATTGATGTCTCACACTCCCATCAACCTCTTCCATTAAAATGGTCATGCTGAGGTATTTCTAATCCTTTTCTCTAGGAAGGGGAGTCCAAGTCAGAGGATATTGTTTCCATGGTAGATTTAGTACCACTAAGTTACCTTACTGTGAGATCCATCCTGTCCATCACAAGTGAATTCAGATGACATTAGTTAGAATTAAAGGCATCCTTTCTCATGTTGTTTCTTATCTCAAAGGAATTTGTATCTCTCTGTTGCAGACTGTAAGCTCATCATTGCACAGTAAACGTGAGCAATGAGGTAGTATTTGCATTTTACTTCTAGTCAAGTAACCTACCCCGTTCTTTAAGTTGCTCTCCCACTCCCACATTTTTGTCTATGTTAAAGGACATTTGCAAACATTTCCCCTTGTTACTAACTCTGTTCTGTTCCAGCATTGAGATCCTGTCAGCTGCTGCCAGAAATTAAGCACTGTAACAATGACACCTGCTCTGAGTTGGATTAGACGACACATTGCCTGAATGCTGGCAATAGCCAGCCACCTGCCTGCATTACTAACTCCACTGGAGCTGAACCTCTGGAATTATTTTGCAAAGATAAAGCTTTACCCCCATCATCAAATTTTGTCATGAGATTTCATATAAAAATCATTTTAAATTGTAATCATGTGACTGTCTCCTTATATCAAGTTATTCTATATTTTAAATGTCAGTGTTCTCTTACGTCAAAACTGTTTTATTAACAGCTTCCTATTTATTAGTTAGGGCTTTCTTTTTTTACTCTTATTTTCATCCTTACTGCTTTTGCCCTACAGTTTCTTGTAAGTCAAAAGCTTCTTAAAATCCTAATTGAAATGTGAGCAGTATATTCCCCTTTTTCACTAAACCTGTACTTTGATTGAAAGCATATATGTGAAAGATATTGGCGCTATTATTTACTAGATTACTCTGATCCATGAACGTGGAGGTTAATGCTTGTGAGTATGTAATATTTTCCCTGAAACTGGACATATATTGACAGTATCTAAGTAATTACCCAATGGTAATAGATGCACTTTTGAAAAGTATTGGCAGCATATTACTGCTGCTTTTCCAGTTCTATGGAATTACCCTTGTGAATTTACATTTACTTTGGTTTTGCAGAGGAAGAATGGTTTAATCAACTAAAATTTGCTGGGGTTTGTTTTTCCACTTAATTCACTCCACATGGCAAATCAATCTGTGCTGTTAACATAACAGAGTAATTCTCAAAAACAGTAGAACCTGTAGCCATTACTATTTACTACTCTGCACTCAGATGTCATATGGAGCTTGATTATAGAGAGAATTGTTACTAGAGGAAGGATGTTGATTTTCTCTCCTTTTCTGGCTTTTCCTGCATTATGGTCTTAACAGAAATAAGCTATGTTTGCCAGAAATTAAAGCACTGTTCCCATTCTGGCTTTTTAACTTGCCTTGCAGGGTCTTGCTAAAGTAGGCAAGGTTTAATTCTGGTTGCTGGATCTGTTTCATAATCTTGTTTATCTCCTGTTGCTTTTATAAGGAAGGTTTTAAAAGGTGAGGAGAGCCCCAGTCTTGAGTATTTTTCTCTTCAATGATGATAGGGAAAACACCTTAATGGTAAATCCTTATTTCTTTTCCCTATTGATATGCATACACAAATGAGAGCATTGTTTTTTTGCAGTTGCCTGCCTAGTAGCCTCAAGGCAAATAAACAATTACACCATTCAATTGGAGACACTAATTTTATCCTTCTTCAAGGTTATATGCTGTGAATCTATTTTCTCTACTTTCTTAACTTTTAGACTTAAGAAATCCTTGTATTAAGTTGAGTCCTACAGTTGTTTTTGTCTTAAAATGACTTGACAATATTATTGATAACGAACCAAAAAACCTCATTGTTGGAGGAGAATGTTCAAGAGGGTATTTGACAAAAGACACTAATCTCCAGCCTTGATCCTGGAAGACAGCCTGCAAATACAGCAAAATGTGTGCTTTTCAAGAGACGTTCAATGTCAGCATATCTTTACTTCCATTCAGACTAACAATAGTAACTTCAGAACGAGCAGAGTCAGGTCAATAGTGAATATATATGTTTAAATCCTGCCATCAAAAGGAGTTAGAATGCCTGCAGGAGTACATGTGAGTTTAGTAGCCAGGACTTAAATTAAACAGCAGTTAACACCACTCTGTGCCTGCTTTCAGAAGGAGAATAAGAACCTGCACTTTACAAGTTTTCCTTGGCCTAGCTGGTGACTGTAACGCACCAAAGCAGGTGTTTATGCTTTTGGAGTTACGTGAATGGCTCCTACTTTAGTCTCTTCCACTCCTTTTATAGTGATACTGGAGAAGAATACGGTGCTTATTTTTTAAGCACATTTGTGGCTGATTTGTTTTCTTTGGAGATACAATGTCTGTATAAATTTAATGGTAAAAGAGAAAGGTAGTCTTGTTGTCCCAAAAATCAGGGTTCGTTTACCCGGTGTGCAAAATGCCAATATACACACAGAGCAAAGGTATTTTATTGCATATTTGCACAGATATGGGTGTCTGTTCCAAGACAGCGCACACAGCTTTCAAATTAACAGTTACTTATACACAAAGCATTAACATATTCAACTTCCTAATACATATGCAGTATTCTCCTATTAAATGATTGGTTAAAATCTCCTCACCTAGCATGTAAATTAGTACACATGCTTAGTTGTTGTTCTTCAACTTCATCATTTGAGTCGGTGGTATAATTGGGGTAGGTGGTCCGTGAGTCAGTGGTTGTGATCTCCCCCTGCCAGAATTACCTTTCCCCTAGTTTCCTACCTTTTTGGCAGATGTGAGCGGTTCTTCATGGTTTACTAAACAGACTAGTAACACATCAGTTAAACCTCTGCTTTTTGACAACCACATCCTGCTCATTAGACAAAAGTACATTGTCTAAGTTCCTACGGAGATAGGGTAGGGCTCTACAGTGGATTTCTATAGCAGCATCGATCTTTATGTGAATTGTATACTTACATTTGATTATTACAACAGTCTTGCCAGAAGGGCAAGTCTTTAATATGTGGGCCTATGGTACTGCCTGTATGCTAGGATTGGCAGCAATGATATGCTACTAAAGCGATTTGTCAGTGAAGCCAGGAAGTTTGGGAATTAATTAATATCTCTGATACAGAGATATGGGCTATAGAAACTTGTGATTATCAAATACTGATCTAATATTTTCAGGAATTATGGAATATTATCTCCAGCTGGAAAACGGGGTTGGGGAGTGGAAAGAACAAGGAGGAAAAAATTACAGCTTGTGAGAAATAGGAGATTAATGGCAGTGAAGACTGAAACTCATTGTTGACTATCTGTAACCCAGACTCTGGTGATCTGAATTCTACCATACAAACCTGTTTTGAAGATCAGGGTTCATTTAAACTAAATACACCTTGCTAGTGCTTCTCAATCAGAATAATAATTTTTTAAAAGTTCTTGTAAGAAACAAGTTGTTTTATAAAGAATGCCATCTTTGCACTGAACATTGTGAATTTTCATGAATTTTCATGTCTAGAAACTTGTGGTTTTCAATCAGCATTTCTCTGGAGAAGAGTACGATTCTTCAGTAGGAAATATTCTTTTCTCCAACCATTTTCAGTAAGTGGGTTTCCCAGAGGCTGTGAAATCTCTGCCTGTGGAGATATTCAGGACTCAATGGGACAAGCCCCTGAGCAACCTGATCTAAGTTGGCCCTGCTTTAGCTAGAGAGTTAGCCCAAATGACCCCTAGAGGTCCCTTCCAACCTAAATTAGTCTGCAGTTCTCTGATTCTGGTAAGTCTCTTGTCACACTGCTCTGAAGACCAGCAAGAATGTTATTACTGACCAGAAGAAAATCTGTTTTGCTATGGATATTCCTTCTCAAGAAATCAGTTTGAAACAACCAATTTATTTGAACGTTGGTGGCCTGGCAATTATCATATGGTGATAACTCTATAGGCACAGGTGCTGCAGGTCAATTCCAAACACTTACTCCACTTTTGTGTTTGCAAAGTGTTTTATCTCGTTATCTGTCCCCTTGATTCTGCTGTTTTTCTTTCTTCATCATCTAGACATCACTTTCTAGCAGATTGCTCATGTCAGTAGTCATCTTATGTAAATTTCCAGGGGGAGCAATGTTACATTGATTTTTGTTTGCATGTTCCTATATGTGAAATTGAGTGTACTTCTCCAAACCATTTAATGAGCCAAGCCTCAAAAGTCAATTACAAAAGAAGAATGCTCCTCTCCTCTCAATGAAACATTTAGAAGCTGAAGGATACCGTGTCTAAATGCTAATCTGACAAAGAGAGTTTAGCAGATTCCCTTCACTAAAGTATTTTTGTAACTAAGATGGTGCTCTTGATTTTTTTTTCCCCCCAGGTATTTTGATTAGCTATTTTCTCCTTAGATTAAGAGAATGTGACATTTCATTCTGTTACTCCTCCATCTGGATTTGTTCTTCTCTTTCCAGTCTTGTTTTTCTCGGGCTTTCTGAAGTGCTTTCCTTTATGAACACTTAACATGAGCAAACCCAAGAGAAATGGATTTCCATATTAATAATTTAGCATTATTATCTCTTTCTTCTGAAAATAACTGAACCTCCCAAATGTATTTTGGTTAGATCTTCTGTTGACAAAGCTGATAAAATAACATTACAAGATATTGAGTGAAAAATATTCTTTAAACATCTGTATTTATATTTGTGATAACTATATGGAAGTTTTTCGTGTTTCTGTGTGAAAACAAGTAACACATACGAAATCAAATTTAGATGAAGACAGTGTTCATTTGTGGAACAGCATCTCCACAAGTCATGTTACTGTGGCTGCCATATCAAGTATGGCTTAAACTACAATGTGCTGGAAAATGCCTATAAGCTTTCTGTTTAACAGCCATCACTAAATTTACAGGCTGTTTTTAATAAATTTCCTCCATTTCTCAAATTGTATTGGTGTGTCAGGACCATCGTTTTCTTCTGTATATTGGGCTTATTAAACCTTTCTTTTGAGTTTTCATGTTTATTTTTTTTAATCCAAGCTGTTTATGTCAAAATTGCCAGTCCACTGCTGACTTTACCTTATCTTTGAGAGAGTAGGTGGCAGGAAATTTTTGGAGTTGTGGTACTTAGTCTTGGTTTTGTGGTATCTACTTGCTAAAGTCTCATGGGAAAATAAAAGATAATTTGTGAAATGTACTTATATAGAAAAATATCATTAGAGGCCTGACTTAGAATCCATAAAAGTCAATAGAAAGAGTAAAACTGAATTCATTGTCTCTGAACCAAGTGTCTTGGGGGCATTTTGTTGCTGTTGTATCATTTCATGTTGAAATATTTTTCAGAAAGTCATCAGCAAAAGAACAGCAAGATTTTTTTCTGAAGTTTTTAGTACCAGAAAGTCACTCGTTCCATTATGTGCTAAATCCATTTTTTCATGCAGCCCAGTAGTACTTTGGGTCCTAATTTTTCTCTTTGTCCATTTTTGAGGATTCCAGTATTCTATTTGTTTAAAAAAATGTTAACTCTGTAGTGACTGTGTTGTTGGGGTTTTTTTTCCTTTTTTTTTTCCTGTGCTGAAGAAAATCATATATATGTATCTTAACTGTTGGAGCTTTCATTCCTATCACTTCACAAACTAGTAATAACATTCTAGCTACTCTAAGGACATGAACATGCTATAGCAGTTTCAATAATTTCAGTATCTATCAGGATAATGGAGGGAAGAATCAAACAGGCATCAAAAGTACAAATGTCAGCCTCCCACCCATATAGTCACTGTAGCTTCCAAATAAACAATACTAGATTTAAGAACTCCCAGTAAGTTGTATTAACCAAGAATTAATGTGAGAAACATTGAATATAGTACAATGTCTAAAAAACTAGGAAATCATCCCTAAAACCAACTAACAGTTTTCTTCCCTGGTTTTCTGAGTCTTACTTTCCTTTTCTCATACCCTATACACCTTTACCCATTTCCTGGGTATTCCTCGAACTCAGCCTGTAGTAGTTGTCCCTGTTAATGTGGTCCATTTAGTTGTCTAAAGCTGTATTGTATGCAATTTTATGAGAATTTCATTGATTTCCATTAGAATTTGAACAATTCATCTTCCAGTATTAACATGTGGCCGTCTGTGTTCTCATGTCAGCTTCAGCCAACCCTGCTGTAGCTTTCTTGTAAAGTACTATTTCTCCTCCTGAGCGCAAACAGAGCTAAAATTCTCCCCTTCTCCTCTTTACTGCATATTCTCTCTTCTTTGCCAGACAGCCTTCTGTTAGATAACAGATGTTCTGGTGTGAATACCCTGTGTAAAGCTCTCTCCATGCTACATACAACCCATAGAAAAGAAGATGGGAGCACTGCAAAGAAATCTTGCTGGCATTATTCATGGCCCTCGACCTTCCCGGGCAGCAAATCTGTACAATACTATGCTGTGGGCAGCATCAGAGTTCCTTTTGCCCGCTGGCTTCAGTTCTAACATTCAGAATTCACGTGGCCAAGAGTGAAGCTGGAGGAAGGGAAGCTGGAGACCATGGCTCTGTAGCTGGGACTTCCTTATTTGTCCATGTGGGGCAACAACGATGGGACCACACTGTCATACAAACTTTTCTCGATTGCCAGATATGTCTCCACACATCTCCACTTCTGCGTGAGTGCTGAAAACCAGGTCAATTGGCAGAATCAGATCCTGACTTGCCATTTTGCTTTTAGCTGAAGTTCAGGACCAAGTTTCCAGACCCAGATTTACTCACTTCCCACCCCACACTTCGGTAATGCACAACTGTACGTGAGCCTCCCCCCCATGTCCTCCTTTCCATGTGAAGGAAACGCATGTGCAGGCCAGAAGGGAGTCACAGCATGGCTTTCAGGAAACCAGAAGGAAAGTAAGTTGACAAAATACTGATAGAACTACATGTGCTTGAGGAAGAATCAGGAAAAGGGAGGAGTGGCACAAGCCCAGAAAAATAGATATTGACCACTGACCACAGTTTCTTTCTTTTTTACTTGAAAAAGTAAGCCCTGGTGGCTGTTTTGTTTTTCTTTTGCAGTCATCTCTAACAAACAGTGACATCATCTTTGTGAAGTTGCATGCCCCTTGGGAGGTCCTGGGCAAATATGCTGAACTAATGAATGTAAGAATGCCTTTCAGGTAGGTGTAATTGTATTTTGTCTCAACCTCCAAAGTCACACTATACTGTAAAGCTAGTGTAATAGTAACACCAAAATGCACTGGGAAAAGCTCTTCTATAAGATACCACACATCTTTAGAAAATATAAATGGAGTACCTTAGATATCATATTCATTGCTGTTTCTTGTTAATGCTTGCAATTTCAGTACAATACTGGTTTGAAATTAAGGTGAGCTGTAGCAGTGCAGCTGTTTTCATGGGGTATTCTATCCTTAGGCCCTTTAACCCCTTCAATGCTGGAGCCCCCTGCATACTTGTGCGCTGCTGTTTTTTAAATGGACATTTCATTGAAATCAATGGGAGGTCAAGAAGATCCAGGTACGTAAGGCAGCACAGAAGGTGCATGTCTGTTGGACGTATCTGGTATGTTCAGCACCTGTAAATTGCTTATATAGTGTGTAATTATGGAAATACAGATTATAAATAAGTATCCTATCTAATAGGAGAACAATTCAGACTATAAATGCTTTTTTCTGTGGAGAAAATAAAGAACTTATATTAAATGCTACTGATAACCAAATTCATTCCACACTGTCATTCAGATTATTTTTATCATTTATTTAATATCATTTGCATGTTGGGCTCTGAAATTTTCTACATAAAATATTGATTTTACTCTGCTGGTTATCAGAACTGTTGAAATAGCATAAAGACTTCCACTGGAACTGACCAAAACCAATGCACTGAGAGGTCTTGATTCTTCTTTCGATTAGCAGGGTTTATAGATGCATAACTCCCTTGATTTTAATGGAATTACTCCTGAGCAAGAAAAGGATCAGACCCAGAATATGCAACTAGTGAGTTGGTGTCCTTTGTAGGATTTTTATTCCTGTTTTCTTATTACTTAAAGATGGAAAATGCCTCTGATATGAGACAAGCTGTAGCAGTACAGAACTTGCTAGGAAAAATGGATACAAATTAAGGATAAAATTGCAGGCTTATTCTGTATGTATTTTGGTTTTCATTTTCACAGCAAATCTTCAACTGTTCTTTCTTGTGCTTTTAGTGATAAAGAGAAAAATATAAAAGCTATCACAAGTCATTGCAAGATATTACTATTGTTTTAAAAAAGTGTTCTAGCCATAGAAGTAATGGGCTGGGCCAAAAGCATACGTCCTTTGACTTCTGTGGCATTCCTTGAGATGAACCTGCTCCAGTAAGAGGAGAAGGTCTTATGATTAAGAAATACACCAGGAACTCAGATTTTAGTCACTGTGAGCAGCTTGTTCTTTCCTGATCTGAAGTCCCTTTTTTGAAATCCGTCTCTCAGCAGATAGGAAAGTAGATGCCATACAGATTATATAGAAAGCATGGAAAATACTAAAGGTTTCTTGATCTGCTTCAGGACCACACTTCATTCTTTCCACATCCACAGAGAAAGAATTACTACAGTATTGTTAAGGGGAAATCATGGTGATTTACTAATGTCTGCTGGGCAGGCTCTTAAATTTTATTTTAAGAGCAACAGTACTGTTTATCATTTAAAAACAAGGACCAGCATTTTACAAAATGTCCACTAATCTAGACTGCCTGTTTCCAAGTGCCTTTGTCTGATCCCTTGTATTAAGGGCTGCTGATTGCTTACAGCTCCCAATATTTTAGGTTGAAATTGTCCAAGGTCCACACACCAGTGAATAAAATTCTTGCTGTTTCAAAGCAGGGGTGCCAAAACAGTGGATACCTCTGAATATTTGAAGCAAAATCAAGAACTGGATGGCATCTTCAGAAACACTTAGCTTTGACCCTTCTCTGCTCCTGCTGAGTAGAGCAAGATAAATAACACTATCTTATGGAGGAGTTGGCCAAAGGAGGCTGGCCAACATGAAATTGTTTTGAAAATTTCACTTCACTGGCACAATATGGACACTGATAACAAAAATAGTGTCAAAATATTATGCGTTACTTAAATTCTAAGTTCTGAAAATTAACCTGGAATTCTAACCAGTTTTTTTTCTATAGTTTATAAAGCATCAGTGCTGTCTTATTTTAGAAAGGTCCCAACCATGCTTGCTTCCAAAGCACTATAACAGCATTCCTACAGTACATTTAATATACATAAATATTCAGAATGAAAAGTGTGGTGTGAGCCCTTCATTTTCCAGAAGTGGTACAGTTCAGCGTTACACCATGGAACCTCTAAGAATATACAGAAACCACCTTGAGTTAAAAATTACCTCCAGCGGATGACAAAGTCAGCCTCTGGAGGAGGAAACCAGAGTTCAGGCAAGCACCCAAATCTTCCAGTAAGGAGTATCAGCCCCAAACCTACACATAAAAGCCCTTAGATTTTCTTAACTCTCATGAAGATGTGATCTTTCTGCTGAAGACGATGGGTCAAATCCTGACAGCTGTGGTGTTATAGGCACGTATGAGGAGAACAAGAGCTGCCAGCAGCAGAGTGGGACAGGAGGTGGACTCCCGGTTCTGGATCGACACAGGATGGTTAGGGGACCACTCTGCCTGCCCGCCCCAGACGACGTGAGCCCTGCAGGGCTGGTCAGGAAGCAGGCCAAGAGTGCGGTCAGCATGTGTCTGCTCCTGTACCCTTGTTTGCTCACTGGTTCCCCGGACACACTCCCACACAGCTTATGGCACTGACAACAGAAATCAGCTGTGCCTGCATGAGGGGCAGAGGGAGTGGCTGCATACTTGGGGGCGGTGCCGAGCACATGCTCATTTGCTTGTGTAGCCTATATTCTGTTTCAAGTGATGTTACCCCAACAGCAAGCACTGGTCCTGGTTGGTACTGCATGTGTCATGGCATATTGTAGCATCAGGTACCACTTTTCTGGCTTTTCTAAGTGATTCCCCTTGTGTTTCACCAAATGCAGTTTTAATAATTCACTAGCGGATGTGAGATAATTTATCCATATTTGTATCAGGCCTATAAAATTCCTGCAACAGTTTACGGACTTCTTTGAAAAAGAAACGTCTTTGGGTCCCTGTCTTTCACACATGACAAGTGGCAGAAAAAGAGAAGACAATGGGAAAACAATGTCCTTCTTGCAATTCAAACGCCACCAGAGTCTGTGTGGCTTCCTGTGACAGTTCTGTTAATCTCTCTTTTAGTCTCTTCCTCCACCTCTTACAGGCTTCTGTCTTCAATCTCCTTTCCTTCCTTGCTAGTTCATACTGTAACTGACGATGGGTTTTCTTCTCGACTGGCTTCATTTTTGCTGTTCTTCCAGGAGAAAAATCTATTACCTGCACCGCCGATACAAGTTCATGAACAGGTGAGTACAGTTCTTATGCCAGTCCAGTTTATCTTCATTTGGACCCAATAACAAAAATAATGGTTAAGGTCAAGCTGGAAGGAAAAGTTTATGAGCTGTGTTTGTAGGAAGGGTTGCGGGCATGATTACACACTGGGACATCTGCAAAAAAATACAGAAGTAACATTTTTAAGGCATCTGCCATGTGAAAGAGGCAATTCATTTTATCAGTGTTGCCTTTTTTAGGATGGAGTCTTCAATTGATGGAGTCTTTAAAAGAAGAATAAGTGTGTTAGTGCAAACACTGTGTCTTTCTTTTAATGTACCTCATTAGGGAGTTTCTTGGTGTTAAAATACCACAGTTACGGCTTTTTTTTTCATTTCCATGCACCTTGCTTACTTGTAATAGCGATGGCATTATTTATGTATTGCTTCCTCTGTGGGGATGCTTAGTACTTTGTTGGTAGATAGGAAGGCAATAAACCAAGTTAATCTCTGGTGTAATGTTATTGAGCTTGAGAAATTAGTATTTTTCAAGAATCTTTGAAGTGCTTTCACTCAATTATTAAATATCTTTAAGGTTATGTTTCATGCCTGTTTTATGCCTGACTTAACGCAATGAAAAACTTCCAAGCTGCAGTTTGCGTTTTCTTTCCGATACCTTGGACAGGTAAATGAAAATGTCTCCAAAAAGCCTAAAAAATACACAGGCTTGGCAAAGACCAGGTCATATGTTGGCATATGCTGTTGATGGAGTTTTCAAAAGGGTCTAGCATTTGATTTACTGTCTCACTCTGAGGTCAGTGGAAAACCTCCCATGAACCTCTGAGAGAGAAGAATTAGCTTTGAAAAATCCGCATTTTGGAGTAAACAGCTGTATCACTCTGCAGCTAATGTCAGTAGATGAACATCCATGGGAAAATAAATCACATATTATCACTCTGCTGTATGGGCCTATTAAAAAGCATTTTGTATATTAAATTCCATCACACTGTGCTGGTGATGAGAGTACCAGCATTGATCTCATGTTGTGGTATTTGCTTCTTTATATTAGTAAGGACCAAATGGGCTCTTTGTGGAGTTCAGACATTTCACCTAGTTGGCACAGGCTAATAGACGCACACAATTCTTCTAAAGCTTGTTGATGCTCCCCACTTTCCATCCCCACCTTACAATAAATACTATAGCACCTGTTAACTTTGGAATTTGTCTTGATTTTAATTAAGACATAGCTGCTTTGACTAAAGCAATAGATTAAAAGGAAAGAGTAGATGAAGATTCTAACCGTTATATGTGGTGTATGAAATTTTGCTTTACTTTCATTTTCTTATGAGTCAGGATGCGATTTAAAGTCAGTATGGGAAGAGGTATGATCTTTTTCTGGTATTTTAGTTCCTGAGTGATGACAACACTTGGCTAAATTCAATTTTTATGTTCAGGTCTATAAATAGCTACTTGAGGCAGAAAAGCTATAACTGAGTAGTCCCAGTGGAAAAAAAGAAAACATATTCAGCTTTATTTTCATTTATGTGAAACTCAGATATACAGCTTCAATAAAAGTATCTATATTCTCTACTCCTAGTTCAGTGAAGATTACAAGTAATTGAAGCCTTGGTCCATTTTTTTAAGCGAGGCCAAACATTATATTGACATTTGGGCAAAATTTATTTTAAAGAGGACTTTTGTTACAAGGTAAAGCGCAGAGCAAGTCACTTGCAACTTGTCAATCTGACTTGATTGAATTTTCTCTCTGAAAAATTCTAGTGATCCCAAAATTTCAAATAACAAAACTCCCCTTGTATATCCTAGAGAAAAGGAGGGGTATCAGGTACCTATACAGTACCTAGAACTCTACTTGCATTGTGGTTAAAAACTAAACTAAGACAATATCTAGCACTACAATATGTGTTAAGCTCTATCAAAGCTGAGCCAGAGATAAAAAACAGTCTTGATTCAAAACATTTTCTCCTAACTTCCTCTTTCCTTTGAAAAAATGATTCTATCCCTACCCCACTTCCTAGTGAGAAACCAGTTTCTTTGAAATTATTTGAGAAACCCCTTGTGTGAATTAAGCACAATATGTATCTTCCGAAAGAGGATACTGTGTAAAGACTAGACCTGGAGAGCAGGGGCAGGATTGAAGTGGAAGAGACTCTGTCTTTGAGACACTCTGTGAATTAAGACAGTGAATTTTTGCCATGTGAGGCTAACAAGTGTTTTTAAAGAAGGAATTTCAGAAGGGTATTATCATCAGATCTTCCACTCTCCTCTTTTGTTGTGGCTAACTCTACAGTGCCTCATCACTCCATGCACTCTATTGTTCTTGTGTAGGTTGCTCTGCTTTCCAAACAGTATTTCCCTCTTCAGCTGAGTACATAAGCTTCTCCATAAGGGAAAGTGAGGCATGGGTTAGCCTTGAAGAAGTGATAAAACACGATTGATTTTTAATACTGTCTCTGTGTTTGTTAGCACCAACACCACTCTTTCAGCTTTTTTTTTGAGAAATGCTCCTGCAGAGCATAAAGCCTGCACTGCTGGCTGATGGCACTGTCGGAGTGGCCTGGAGGCAAGTTAAGAGTTTGGTCATTTTTCTTTTCCAAGGAGATAAGTAGGGTTTTTTTCCCTAGGGATGGCTTTGCTGTACTGTGTGTTCTGGGCCTTGCAGAAAGGCTTTGCAACCTTTTCAGACCTGTTCATCAGCAGCGAAGGAGTGCGCTCACTGAGCATCCCAAGTAATCTGAGCCTTGGGAATGGCAAACCAGCCAAATTCTGGGTACACTCAATGAGAAGCCAACATGAATAATGCATTGCTCTTAAGGGGGCAAAGCACTCTGTGTGTGCTGTGTGTGCATGCATGGCGTGATAAACCTGCAGCACACATATCTCAAATGAGCACATTGACTTGCAGGATGGGTGGGAAAGGATTGCAGATTAACAAGGGTGTTAATAGCTTAGAGAATTCAAATGATTTTAGTCAACAAATAAGCATGGAATGGGGTATTTAGAAAACCTGCCTGATTTCTCTTCCCTTTTCCATACCCAGAGTCACTAAGCCTGCCAAATATGCAGTAATGCAGAGCTTGTGGCCTTTACAGAGGGAAAACTGGAGGCCAAGAGACAGGGAATCCCCCTGGAGAGAACTTAACTTTCCCCTTGTCATTCCTATCAGTGTCTGCACAGAGTAGCTCAAGGCTGTCAGGCTGGATGCTGCAACTGGAGAGTTACAGTTGGTCAGACCCTTTACAGCACTGGGATCTGACATCTCACCTGCACTCGGGCACAGATATTTGCAAACTACCTCCTCCCATGCTCTGAACTGCTGGGCCAGTGCAAACACTGACCATGAACAGTTTATGATTAATTGAGTATAAGTCTTATATTATGTTCACATACACATTCCAGTTCTTCCAAACAGTCCTGATGGTAAATTCCCCCCCCCCCCCCCCGCTATTCCCAGAATGGGAATACACAAATGGTACCAAAACAAGTAAGAATGGGAATACAAAACAAGTAGAGCTAATTTGTTTACAATTCTTAAATGTGCCCATGTTTAAACATTAGCATGAGCTTTCTTATCTAAGATAAAAATACCTGATGGGAGAAGGTTGAATATTCCAGGAAATATTGTATGTATTTTAAATGAAAGTACATAATAATTTCACATCACTTTCCCACACACTCAGCTGCTTGGGTTTGGATTGCCCTCCCTCAAAGTGACTGTGCAGAGCTAACAACATTTGCTGGTCATAGAGTTATTGCGCTGACTTCTGTCAAAAGAAAAGAAACAACTGCATTTCCAGTCCTTGAGCTTCATCCAGAACTGGACTTAAACTTCAAAGGATGTCGATTCATGCCCTTTATCTCCAGTCCTGGAAAGATTCATCCACTGACTGAAGTATGTGCATAGTCCATAATTTGTAGTCTATGATTTTTGCAGGCAGGGGACACTGATTAGGACTTGAAGGTGTTAGGAACTTCTGAGAGAGTAGGGCTCATTGTGCCAGACATCTCATCTTTCCTATGTGTTTTTCCTTATAACATTTCAGTTTAGATTTGAATTTGGTTTAGATTGTCTTCTTCAATCAGCTCTGATTCTTCCCTTTCCCTTCATTTCAGTGTGCATCTTTGCATGAGTGCACTTGCAGTTAAATCTGCCCTTTCTCCAGCTTGATCTTAGTTTGCTTTCACCTTCTAAATGTAAGAATCTGCGTAGCAGTCACCTATTAATCTATACACTGAGTATTCTGGTTTCATGGAGGTTGTAGTATTGCAAGACAGTACAATTGAACCAAATAAACAAAGTAGCCTGGTTTTAATAGCATCAATTGCGAGGTAAGAATCCGTATGGAGAGCAGTAAAGAGATGCAGCTTGCTGGGGTTTAGCTGCCAAAGCTGTCTGTCACAGTCTCTGCTGTTCTAATGTTTATATGTCCAAAGTGTAATGTGTCAATTAAGCCTGAAATTTAAACTAACTGAAAAGCTGAGAAATAAAGGTTTAGAGAGTTGCTAAGAGCTTACTGGGCTTAATAAGATTTATAGCAGCATGTAACATCAGCATTATTTTTATGTTGAGACAAAATAAGATGTTCCTCTGCTGAAAGCTGGTTATTAATAATCAAGTTCAGCATGTATAATTTGGTCTGCCTTGAAACAGTCAAAAGACATTGCATCTTTTCCAGCTGTAAATATTAAGTGACCTAGTTTGCCAGCATGTGTTCTTTGTAAGTGCTCTGTAATGTAATGAAAAAACACTATCTCAAATGCTCACGCTTTTCATGTGCTGCAGGATCGAGAAACAAATAAGCAGGTTTCGAGGATGGTTACCTAGAAAGCCAATGAAACTGGACAAGGAGACATTGCCAGATCTGGAGGAGAATGACTGCTATACTGCCCCATTCAGCCAACAAAGGATCCATCAGTGAGTATTTTATTATATCTTAATTACAAGATGAAAACTTTTCCTTCTGAATTCACCCTGGAAAAAATCAATTTCTTCAGATTAGTTCTTTGTCACAAAAAGGGAGAGATAGAGAGTCCTGAGAGAGCATAAAGTCTGTCTACATTTCTAATAATTAAAGGTCCAGCTCAAAGCTAAAGAAAATAAATGGAAAAGTTCTTTTTAATTCACTGGAATTTCAATTACATCCTTAAAGTAGTCAAATGTCTAATTCTCTCTGGGGTCAGAATTGCAGTTGTTCTTTGTCACTTAAAGATGTGATTAAAACTTATTTTTCAGCATTTCTATGTCTTTAGCATAATCAAAATTAGTCCTTCTAACACTGATGGTTGAAATAAACTGATACTGTGCTTCATTCCTAGTTATGACTATAGAACAAACAGAACTCTAGAACTCTAGAGAATGTAATTTCATTTGTATTTCTCTGTCTTTTACTTTTATAGAAGCAAAACTGCTTGCAAAATGCCACCTGTCAGTGACACTTGTCCAAGCTTACCAATGGCACCAGTGTTGCACCAATGTCCCTAGAGAAATCATTTGACTACTAGAAGCCTTTATTCACTTGAAAAATGCAAAACAGAAAAAGCCCCACGTGACTTTCAGATCCCATGTTGAATTTCAGGGCTGTCAAATTTTGGAGAAAGAGGGTGTCTTATTGGTAGTTACAGTGTTTGTGACATGGGAAACAATCATTGCCTAACTGAGAACAAAATCACAAAGAATAGGCAGCACTGACCAGGGTACTAACAGAAAACACAGAATGAATTACAGGCAGCTCAAAGTCTAAAAATCTGAAATATGTGATTTTGTTCAGGGAGAAGCCAAGTTGATGTAATGCTCTTAAATGCCTCACTTTCAACAATTTTTCAGGGATTTGATTTATTAGCTGCAATAGGAATGAATAAAATAGACCTCCTGTGCCATAATGCCTTCTGCCATTATGGGGAGCAGGATGAAGCCCCCATAATCCTAGGGAAAATGGTTAGCAACCTGCTATACCACTTAGACACACACAAGTCTATGAGGCCGGATGGGATACACCCAAGGGTACGGAGGGAGCTGGCAGAAGTGCTCACCAAGCCACTTTCAATCATCTGTCAGCAGTCCTGGCTAACTGGGGAGGTCGCAGTTGACTGGGGGTTAGCAAATGTGATGCCCATCTACAAAAAGGGCCAGAAGGAGGATCTGGGGAACTACAGGCCTGTCAGTCTGACCTCGGTGCTGGGGTAGGTTATGGAGCAGATCATCTTGAGTGCCATCACACATGTACAGCAACTAGGCGATCAGGCCCAGTCAGCATGGGTTTATGAAAGGCAGGTCCTGCTTGACTAACTCGATCTCCTTCTATGACAATGTGACTCACTTAGTGGATGAGGAAAAGGCTGTGGATGTTGTTTACCTGGACTTTAGCAAAGCCTTTGACACGGTTTCCCACAGCATTCTCCTGGAGAAACTGGCAGCTCATGGCTTGGACAGGTATACTCTTCGCTGGGTAAAAAACTGGCTGGATGGCCGGGCCCAAAGAGTTGTGGTGAATGGAGTTAAACCCAGTGGTGGCTGGTTGCAAGTGGTGTTCCCCAGGGCTCAGTATTGGGGCCAGTTCTGTTTAATATCTTTGTCAATGATCTGGACGAGGGGATCGAGTGCGCCCTCAGTAAGTTTGCAGATGACACCAAGTTGGGTTGGAGTGTTGATCTGTTTGAGGAGAGGAAAGCTCTACAGAGGGACCTGGACAGGCTGGATTGATGGGCTGAGGACAACTGTATGAAATTCAACAAGGCCAAGCGCTAGGTCCTGCACTTGGGTCACAACAACCCCATGCAATGCTACAGGCTTGGGAAAGAGTAGCTGGAAAGCTGCCTGGCGGAAGAGGACCTGGGGGTATTGGTTGACAGCCAGCTCAATATGAGCCACAGTGTGCCCAGGTGGCCAAGAAGGCCAATAGCATCCTGGCTTGTATCAGAAATAGTGTGGCCAGCAGGACTAGGGAAGTGATTGTCCCCCTGTACTCGGCACTGGTGAGGCCACACCTTGACTACAGTGTTCAGTTTTGGGCCCCTCACTACCAGAAAGACACTGAGGGACTGGAGCACGTCCAAAGAAGAGCAACGAAGCTGGTGAAGGGTCTAGAGAACAAGTCATCTGAGGAGCAGCTGAGGGAACTGGGGTTGTTTAGGCTGGAGAAAAGGAGGCTGAGGGGAGACCTTATGGCTCTCTGCAACTACCTGAAAGGAGGTTGTAGTGAGGTGGGTGTTGGTCTCCTCTCCCAAGTACCAAGTGATAGGACAAGCGGAAACGGCCTCAAGTTGTGCCGGGGAGGTTTACACTGGATATGAGGAAAAATTTCTTGACTGAAAGGGTTATCAAGCCCTGGAACAGGCTGCCCAGGGAAGGGGTTGAGTCACCATCCCTGGAGGTATTTAGAAGATGAGTATACGTGGTGCTTAGGGACATGGTTTAGGGCTGGACTTGGCAGTGTTAGCTTTACGGTTGTACTCAATGATCTTAAGGGTCTTTTCCAGCCTAAATGATTCTATGATTCTATGATTCTATAAGTGGTGTCTTTCTAAAGACAGCAGAAAAACAAAACCAGGTGCAAATCTCCAGGGAAATTTCAGTAGAAGTCTGCTCCTAGCACCAGTCACCAGAAATTTTGATGTCTGGGTTGATATTTTTATTAATAGTAATATTAACTACTAACTTCCCTTAAAATTACAGCACATAAGAAAGTTTTTTGTGTCTGGAAGGAGAATTGGCATATATGAACCAGAATATTTTTTCCATTCTTCTGCCTTGCTCACGTTTGTGTTAGTAAACTGGCGGGGGGGGGGGGAGGGGGCAGGTATTAAATAATGTGTTAGTTTCATTAAGATTTCTGCTGTTGTTTGGCACTTCTACATCATTGCAGACTTTGAAGCTCTACTCCCCAGCAGGCCTGACATTTTCTGCTTTGCTTTCTGTGTAGTCCTCCATTCCTTTTGTGTGGGGACTGATAAAATGCTGGCTGAGCTGCCCTCCTTCTCCCAAAAGGTGCTGGCTTTGACAGGATTCTTGTGTTCCTGTCATGCTCCAGCCCATTGCCTGTGTCTGCCTTATTCTGCTTCACTCAGATTTTGAAATATAATGACTTGTTCGATATTTGTCTAGTGAGTTGCATCCAGGCATTTTAATTGTTCCAAGAATTTCAGGGTATGTTGGTAAGCAGAGCATTTCAGGAACATCTGTAGTATGTGCTTTTAATCTTTGACCGTGGAGTGCGAGTATCAAATAATTGGAAATGTAGAGTTAAAAAGAATTATTTTATTAGTATCAGTTAACAGTCAAGAAGTGTATTATGTTGGAGTTCACTTACTTTGTTGCAAATTGCTGCTTACTTTGTGCAAATTGCTGCTTTTTCTAAAATACACAGAAACATTCTGTTGAAAGACCTGTGTATAATGAGCCAGTAGTAAAGATGTCCACCTATCCCCAACCATGGGGAAGGTATGAGTAGAAATGCATTTTTTTTATTTATGTTTATCCCAACACATATTAACTGATGTAGTAATTACTGTGACTGGCACCTTCATTTGCTTGAGTCAGTTGTGCCAGATGAGGGTTTGATCACTAAGAAAATGATTTCTCTTTCACCTCTACCCACTGCTAAGTGTAGTAACCTTCACAAGGGCAGTATCGATAATTGTCGCCTACTCAGAACAGTAACAGAAATGCTCCAAAGTTGATAAAAGCCTGCCTCCGTATTAGATTAAAGCTTCAGTTTTCAGTTGTCACTGTTGCATTACATAAGCTTTTACTTGCTTTTTAACAAGTAAAAAAGTTACTAATTGAGTATTTTTATTTTTTTTAAACCTGTCAGGGCTTTTCTTTAAATTTCTAACCCAGAGCCCCACAATACTGTTTTAGGAATGTGAAGATAAGTAGTTACTGAAATTCTTGAGCTGCAGAAATGAAGAATTGCCATCTACAATAATGTTATGATAATTTAGCTTGCAGTTTGTCAGTGGTAGGAAAAGTCCATGCATTTTCATATTTGGTGTAGTTAAGGTTTTGCTAGAGTGCTCTTACCATACCATACTGCCATTACAATGCAATTATAATGGAGGCTACATAATTGTCATGGGCAGTTACTTGTGGAGTTCAAATTGTCTTCAACAAGTACATCATCCTGTAGACTAGAATAAAACAGTGACAGTCTCTTCCCTACTCTTGGGCTTTGAGATGTAACTTTGCATCTCTTTCCATCACACACTTGTGCCAAACTGATTCAGACAGAACATGCACAGGACAGGGCAGGGTCCCAGTACCGCATCGATGCTCCACTGGCTAACCTCAGTGTGGTTTAAGACTTTTAATCCAACATAGGGCCATTTTTTGAGGAAGGAAAATGTTTATAACATGTTGAGTTCTTGAAGTCCTCAGAGAATGGAGAATAAAGGCAAGGCTTTCAGTCCTTTTGCACTGTGTTAAGGTGGTAGCTGAAAAATGTCACTAGTGTCTGCTTTTTATCAGATCTTATGTACAGATTTTGAGTTTCAAGTTTATAGTAAAAAAGATTAATTTTTCTTGCAAATCTGGAATCCTAAGTGAGAAGAAGAGGTGAGTGAGAAGTACATTAAACTGTTCTTTAAGAAATAACCACAGGAGCCTAAAACATATAAACAGTCTTTCAATTACACTAATGAGGATTTTTCTGGATATTGTACAAGTATTTCTGGAGAGCAAGATATGTACTTTTGCCAGTTGAACCTATCTAGGATTTCTGTGTTGTCATAAATCAATGTTTATCCAAGACATGCTGAAGAATTGCTTAATGGCCATGTAGTAAATCATTCACAGATACAACCATCTTGGAAGCGTAAATCATATACTGAGTTTTCAGATAAGATCTCCATGTCCTCACTGTAGGTTTTGCCACATACCATAGGTGGAGGTTGCGGAATTCTTCCTTCTTTCCTGGTTTTATTTGCTTTTAATTTTCTAAAATATTATTCCTTAAATATTCATATGAGCTTGTCCATGTTTGATGTTTGTCCAAATATTGCAGTATTGCAATCTGGGTCTGGAATTCCTTATTTCTTCCTTTCTTCATAGCCTCAGACATTTTTCACCTCAGCAAAGAACAAGCAGTTTATCTTTTTTGATCTAGCCACAGTTTGCACATCCAGGTCTCTAGTCTGATACAGGTGAAGTTTAAAACATGGTATGAGTACAGTCTTCATTTGTGATAGCTGCTTTTAGAAAGCATGGAATGACAGATGACTGACAGTACTTAACAATGCAGAGTCTGGGAAGGAAAATAGTTCAGATCAAAACCAGCAAGGCCTGATCAGACCTTTTTTCAATAGGAATTAATATTTTTGAAATAAAAAAGGCCAGATGTGGAGAAAGGTTAGCTTTCAGAAAAAACTAAATTTGTGTTAAGAGACACAGCTAATCATCTGCCCTCCCTCCAAAACAGGCAAAGAAGAAAACTGCTAGAATCACATTTGTAAGATGTGCCTATAACTTTTGCAGTATGGCTTCAGGTTTTCTTTTAAAGGCATTATGGCATATCTTATAGGGTATATCACAAAATTGTCAGTACAAGAGAAGACCTAAATTCATCTGATTTCCTAAATAATAGGAAATCTCTTTTTGGAGGAAGGAAGCTCTGGCTGGCTGAGGGAAGTATTTTTTTGGAATTGTGTGGAATACAAAATGATAATATTCAAGATAGACTTCTGAGTAGTATCTCTCTTCTGCAGCCACAGCTTGGGAAGGGCTTTATTTATGCCAAAGCATTTCTTCTGAAAATTATCAGTTACAAGAATGCACAGTTTACAATATATGAAAAATGTTTTCCATCAGACATGATGATAATTAGTTATTTTTCTACTACATCTTAGTTATTTTATGTAGTGAGCTGCTAGTCAGCTGGGAATAGTAACAGTAGTAATTAGCTGCAATTTCTTAGATAGCTGCGTACTAGCTAGGAAAATGCGTTTAATTGCTGTTTAGACATTTCAAACTTTATATCAGGAGCTATTTTCCCCTTTTTTTTTCTTCCAAATGTGCTAAACTCTCTGGTTAAATTTTAATCTAACATATAATTGAATAAACCACTGAAAAATAAATATTTTTTATTACTTCACTGAAAATTAGATTAAAAATTTACACAATTAGGAAGACTAGGATAATATCTGGATTAATTAAACAAAAATGGCCCTGTATACCAGGGGTTAATGGAGGTATTCTCATTTGTACTATATCCCCTTGTGGTACATGAGGATCTCGTCCTGTATCTTTGTCACATTTCCAAGATATGTGTCTCTCAGGGTGGAGTTACATTTTAAGCTTTCTCTGATGCTCAGATTGGCCATCATAAATGCCATCCCCACCAAGATGATCTGTGCCCATGTCTCCCTGAACTGCTTCACCCCAAGATCATGGATGGGTCAGGGAGCTGCTACCACTGGAGACAAGGCACAGTGCTGCATGGACGCTTACTTGTTTTGAACCAGGATGGTCATTCTTGTGCTTATATTCATCTACAGTGTAATAACTATACATTTGCAAATTACTTTTTATAAGCAGGGAATCACAGTTCTGTAAGATTCCTGCTCTTAAACAAATCTTCATGCAACCAAACTTGTAATGGGTTTTTTAAATTCTCTCTGATTCTGGAAGTTTTAATTGCCTGGCAAACTGAATGAAACAGGGCATCCCTGAAAAATACATAAAGCTCATTCTATCTCAGATGAATGTTCCTGAGTGAACCAATTTAAATTAAGAAGTGATTTGGGTGTCAGGGTGGTTTGGGGGGAAGGGCAGAGGAGGGTGGAGGAGAGATTCAGCACTTTCATGACTCTCTATTTTACTTTAGCAGTTTTGAGTCTGTGATGTGCCACATCTGAAACAGACAAAACCACTAATACATTCTTCATCCCAAAGTGATCCTGTTTTAGGCACACGATGTGAAAAGTCCCTGATAACCATAAATAAACATTTTATTTTAGATTATCAGAAAGTCAGCTGCAGCCTTAAAAGTCAGGCAAAATGAAAATAAATAGAAAGTGATAATAACATACCCATTTTCAAACAAATAAGCTACAGGGATGTGTGGTAATATTCTCACTGGAATACTGCAGGCTCATCTTGTTGCTGCTACTACAGCTGATGATTTTCTTTCTCTGATGTTAAATGAGGTAAAAACCTGCTATTGCCTCAGCCGTCAAAAGCTAGCTACCGCCAGTGGCTTACCTGGGAGTGCAAAGGGTTAGGCATTTTTCCTGCACTTAAAGAATACACGTCTCATATAGCGATTACTACTTCAGACAATATCTGTGCTTTTAGTTTGTACTGCTTCCAGCAATAGACGTTTGCTTGGAACATATCTTTTCGTATGGTGAGTGTCAGACAACAAATGTTTCAGTGTCTGGGGATCCTGCAGAGTAAAATGCACATTGATACGTGCATGCACACATTCTCACTTTGTAGCTTTGTAACCAGACCATGGATGTTCAGATTTCAGCTTGTATATCTTACCAGTACAGCAGAAAATAGCCTTTTCTTGCCTTTTGCTTCTCCAAAATAAATGGAAAAGTAAAACCTTTTTTTTTTTTTCAAATGGGCGTTAGACAAAGATTCAAGAGCTAAATTTACCCCTAAAGGGTTTGTACAACCTGCAAAATTACCAAAGAGAATGTATGAACAGGAATTCTTTGGCAGTTTGTTCATGGTTGAATTTGCATTAATTTGAGGGCCTTCTTTGGATGACAGTTAGTTTTGCTGTGCTTTGTTATCCATGGAAAGATAGTTTGAGATCTCCAGTTCAGAGTCTAATTAAGAAAGCTACAAATATAATTTCAAAGCAATTAACCTTCACTGACTCTTAATGTCGCTTACAGTATGAATGTAAGAGCAGTATTTCCACAATGACATTTTTAAAAGGGACTTTAATTAAGGATCAACTCTGGAACCTTTCCTGCCAGAAGTGCTCTCATTATCTTCATTGGGATTTTCCTTTTGAGTAAGGACAGCTCACACAAATAAGACTTACAGGACCAGGCTAATGGTTATAACTGTTGTGGAATAAATCACTGGCTTTATTATCTACCTATACATTAACTTCACAGGTAATAAAAATAACAGTGTATTAATCCTTACTTATTTTTTATCTTACAAATGAGGTGACAAAATGATCAAAACCTTCAACTGAACTGTCTCCTAAATAAAGCCTGAACCCTTACTGAGCCTGAAAACAAGCTGTATTGCTCTTATGAATATTCAAGACCTTGTGCATATTGAAATTCTAACACGGGCAGCAGAAACAGAACAGCTGAGGAAACTGTTCCATCTGAAAGCAACAAGGGTTAAAAAGCTCTCTAGAAAGCCTCTGCCTTGTGCAGTTTATAGCTCAGTAATGTCCGATGAATGTTTATCTACACCTAGTTTGGAAATGTCTTCAGCTCTGGCCCCTGTGAACTGAAATTTGAAGGGTAAGATTCTCCACAGACTGAGAAAGTCTTTCTCCTCTGAATTCCTCATTAGATGCTGTAGACCATGAAATAGCCTTGATGGCTATTCTGTGAATATGGATTTACCACTCCCATTCAGAGAGAAGACAACCTGGAGCACAAAAATGTTGGAGGAAGAAATGCCCATAAAGTGTGGGAGAGAAGGGTGGTGGTAGAGAGGGATAAGTGCTGCACCGAACTGCATGATTCTCACCTGACAAGAGCAACTCCTGTGATTTTGGAGATATATTGAAACCTCCCTGGCATTGTCCTAATTTATGTCAACCTCTAACTGGGATGTTGTATCACGTGGTTACAACTACTTGAGATATTCTTGACCTTTCAATGCCTCCCACTTGTGTCTGCCTATTTTTGTTTCCTGTGCCAGAGCTCCCTACCCCCTTGGTTATGGTGATACTGCTCTTTCTGGGGCTACTCTACAGACAATTTCACAGATCATTTATCTGAGTATTTGAGTTAAACAAAAGAAAAAAAATCCTGTGATTTTTATATTCAAGAATAGGTGAGGATTATTTTTAACCTTTACCACATGCAATTCCATCCAAAAACAATGATATTGTTAGTGACAGCCTAGGACATCCAGAGGACTTATTGTGGCACTCTTTTTTCACCTTTGGTGAACTCTAGCATCTCTTCTGCATCTGTGTCTCCATGAGTAATGTTGGAAAACACTGAAGGGCATGTTCTTGGCCTATTCTAGTCACGGTGAGTTCTCCCTCTCTTCTGCCCCTCTTGCCCTCAGATGCCTTTTACTGCCACAAGGATGGGCATGGCAGAACCTCTGCAGATCTCATACTCACAGTGTTTTAGGACAGCTTCAGCTAGTTCTGGAATAGGCAGAGTTCATGGCAGTTATTATACTGAGGTGTTGACATCTGCTCCACAGACATCTGGTTGTTCCTTCTCAGCCAAGTGAGATCAAAAGCTATAACAACACAACTGCTAAGTTTACAAATGAATGCAAATTACTAAAGTGTTTGTTTAAACAAGTAGTTCTCATTTATTTTTAAGATTGCATAATGTTTGGTTTTTGCCTTTTTTTCATTCATGATGCATGAAAACAGAAGTGACTAAATGCAGAAAAACTATTAACATACTTGTCCAAAAAAGTTGCTGAAGTAACTACCTGTAGTTGCAGTCTGACATAGTCATGATAACAGATGAGCAAAATAACCTTATATCACAAGGAGAATAGATTAATATTATTGGTGTTACCTAGATCAACATTGCTAGTTTCCCAGATAAGGTGATTAAATTCTCAGTTGAATCCTACAAGAACTCATAGCTAAGTCAGAATGAAAATTACTGTGCTGTTTTGATTTCGTAAGTTATCTTCACAGTTCTTTTTCAATGCTGTCTGGGAGGTGAGATCTTGGAGAGGAAAGTCAGACATTGAAAGAAAATTAAACAAAGTGGGAAAAACACTGTTCATTTCTGTTTTACTACTGTCTCTTAGTTTGTTTCTGCTGCTACTAAAATGGCCTAATACAGAGCTCCAGCTTCAGCTGGAAACAATGCTGTTCTGTCTGCTTCAGAGTTTAGATTGGTTTTTTATCTAATTTCTTATGCATTAAGATTTATGTGATGACAGTATTTCCTTTTTTCTCGAAGTCTTTTTAATAATTATTATTTTACATACTGATTACTTTCAACTAAATTTGGTACAGGTGTAGCTGTCTCAAAGATAATCACAGTCTTATTTACTTTGTGAGTATCAGCAGCTTGAAATGGAATAGTGGCCCAAAATTGTGCCTGTACAGAACAGGCAGTGGCCAGTGCACACCAGTTGTATATGCTGTTTGGTAGCAGCCCACTGGTAAATCAGCACACACAGGGTGGTCAGCCAATGTGCATAAATCAAATTACTTTCAATAGGTACTGTAGGGCATGTGTAAGACTTTGGGAATAGTAGGGGTGTGGGAAGAAGCCAGAAGTACAGTACTGAGTAGATTGTGGACACAGAAATGACCTGTGAGTATCTGGAGTGGGGTGGGAAAGGAGTCATGAGATAGTAACCTCTAGAAAACCAGGTTTCATTAATTATGGTGCTCTTGGAGCAATTTGTCTTTTATACCTTTACTTTGGGATTTTTTAAATTATCTTTGAAGCTGAACATAGATTGTCTTGTATGGAAAATTTGGCAGAGAATTTTGATAATAAAGAGGGAGCATATGGAGTCCCCAAAGTCCAGAAACTGGACTCCTTGCCTGTTTTTCCAAATTACTGTGGAGGTGCAAAGCCATGTATGATTTCCCATGAGTAAAGATTCATTCAGAAAAAGCGGGTTTTCATTTGGGTAAAATTACCTGAGGGGAAAACTGAGCAGTGGATCCCATGTTGTGCAGAAGAGAAGGTGACATAAATCCATGCCAAGCTCCCTATTAAGATGATCTCTGTTACAAGTCAGATTTGTCTAGTGTGCAGTCCTACAAGCTGGTCTCTCTGACATCTCTATGATTTTACTATTTTATTTATCAGTTTATTCAATTCCCTAGCTCTTCACCGACACAGAGGAGGAAAACAGTCTTACCTCCTATCCAAAGTATTTTTAAAAAGTATAACCCTTTCTACTCAGTCAGTTACTAAGGACCACATTTTAAAAAATATTTAATTTCCTCAATATATGCACAGGACTACTTAATCAGAAACTACATCCACTTATCTGCTTATTCAAGTGTCTAAATGACTTCCACAGTCTATCCTGAAGCCCTACACACTTCAAGCAACTGTAAGAATTCTTTAGCAGTATTTAACTGACAAGTTGAAACAGAATTTCTAAACACTTCTATTGTTTGCATTTTTCCAGTGATTATGATGATATGCTAAAGTATCTTGTTTTCCTGGAGTATGTATATTGGGATTAAGAAATCTATATAAAATATATTATGCCAGCCAATCTAATCAATGCAATATGTTTTGTGGCTTTTTTTTTTTTTTAAATTTCCTGGACTCATCACAATTCTGTCTAAACTATTGAACCTGCATTCATACATAACTCCATAAGTAGCTTCTGAAAGCTAATTTTCTACTCTATTTTAGCTTCCAGGATCAAACATAGGAGTATATAATATTTTCCATTTCTAACATGGTATTTGATTTTCAGTAAGAGTAGTTTACCAAGTAGATATTTCCATCTGACTCTTAATGGTACAGCATAATAAAGAAGACTGAAATAGAAATCAAATGTGTATTTCTACAGCTGCACTTAGAAATCTTATGCTTTTGCAAATTTTTGTGCAAGTATTTTGTCGTTTTGAGTGAATTATCTAAAAGTGATGCTTATCATAATGAATACTTAAATATCTTTGATCTTTCTCCAGACTTCTCCATGTAATTCTTTGTTAGGGAATGAATACTGTTACTGACATCATCTCATCCGGTGAATCATCTCACTTAATCTGGTGTCCTTTAATCTTCCTTGCACTTGCTCACATACTGTAGATTTTTAGTGTGCTATAGAAAGTAATGGAACTCAATATTTACTTTAAACAAGCTACTATGTATTCCTGAGATGCCCTTCCTTTGTATTTTTATATAGCTTCATCATACACAACAAAGATACTTTCTTCAATAATGCTACAAGAAGTAGAATTGTACACCATATCTTACAAAGACTGAAATACGAAGAAGGGAAAAACAAAATTGGTAAGTGCTGAGCAACATGCTTTTAAACGTGGGTGCTAAGTCCTATCAAAAAAAGAGGAGAAGTCTGCCTGGGCTCGTAACAGTTTTGCTTCCTTTTTAATCACCTCAGTGTTTTGAGCTGTTTACATCTCACCCACTGCTGTTGTAGGGTCTTTGCCTGGAAGACCTGATCATTTCCCTGTAATATCAGGCTGCTTTCACAGGCACATATGTCACCACATGGGATTTATCACCTCTACAAGGAAAGAGATTGACTTAAGCAAGAAATATTAACGATTAAGGACCCTGGAGAAGCAGATAGACTCATGCAGAAAAGCTTTTACTCTTTCATAAAAATGTATTTGGAAGGATGGCGAGATTTGTGGTGCTGTACATCTCAGCCTATAGGGCTTCTCCCTGGATACCTGTCCATCCCTAAGGGAGACGGAAGGTTCTATATCTCTGTAGCTGCTGTAAGTCAGAAGGGAGTTCACCAATGACGTCCTCACTGCAAAGGATGCCATGCATAACTATGGCATTACTTTTAAATAGTGGGTGGAGTGAACCTTTGGAGCAGCACATATGTGGATCCAGGAGAGCAGGCAGTGAAAGAGGAGGGCTGGACTACAAAACAGTGGCCCTCTTCTGTCTTGTGATACAGAGCATGTACTGCTTGTGTACCACATAGAGACTGGGGCATCACAAATGGAGAGGCAACCCCCGTAAGACTCTGCAGCCTATTTCATTTCCCTGCTGTTTAAAGCCCATCCTTCCTCAAGAGGTAGAGAAACATCCCAGAACTTCACTTGTTTCTTCCTCAGCTCCTGGGATAAGGGCAGTAATAGCTCTAAGCAATGACAGTTGCAATGAGAACAATGACAGCTCTGAGCATAGGGGAGACAAGAAAGGGAAGAATTCATGCGGTGCATACAGCCATTTCATCTAGCACACACACTTGCAGTCCTTCCCTGCCTCAAGATCCCAAGCTCCCTCACATATCTACTTGTGTTGTACCTACCATGAACACAACCTTGCATTGATCACTGGGCAGAGCAAAGCCTGACTCAGTTGTACACATTTTTCTTTTCTGCCAGAGACTTTGCAAGAAAGCATATTCTGCCAAGCAGATACTAATGCAATCACTGAAAGTGCTATTTATGTTGAATTAATATTTCTCATTGCTGTGTTCTTGCTGCTATCATTCCCCTGTGAATTAGAAAAGGAATCGGGATTCTTTGCCTCTTGGTCAATGGGGTTCAAATGTCTTCAGGTTGTTAGTGCCAGTATTTAGTTTTGCATTGCCTGATAGCTGTTCAGTCCTATTTTGGTGACTTTCCAAGTGAAAAGTGCCCACATCTCAGCAATCATTCGTTATTTCTCTCAAGGTTCTCATTAAAGAGGGACAAGGCCTGACTGAGTGGGGTGTATGATTACTTTTTTGTGCCAAATAGTAACCCTTTTGGCTCAGGTTCAAGTATATTTTCTGGTCTTGTACTACTGCAGCCTGTTTTGTTCCTGTTGTATCTCTTAGTCCAGCAGCTTTCATAAGACATAATTGAACATATTTTAAAACATTATCATAAGGAAATTAAGAGTTTCAGTTGCTTTACTAGCCTGCAGTTCAAAAATGTAAAGATCTTCTCTGAAGTTTTCAGCTCCCAAGTAATACAGCCTTTCATCTAAATAGTTTCCTTAGACCATAATTTATGGGGTCAAACTTCAAACCTGGTGTGAGGTCCCTGATTTCACTGAAGTTATGCTAAAGATGGATTTGGCAAATGAATCTTTAAACCTCCGGCATAATAAATGATAGATTATGATTAATATTTGAACAAGTCTTTGCTTGTATTATATCTTAGTTCATAAAAATCTATAAAAGATGAATTTTTCTACATGTATCTTTTACTGTCAATGGGCTTCAGACTTCATTTAGCCAGCTTATTATGAAAATATGTTTTGCTTTTTACTTAGCAGTTTTTCTGGTCCTACTGGTAAATAATTGGATACTTTTGATTCTTAGGTCTGAATCGATTGCTCAGTAATGGCTCCTATGAAGCTGCATTTCCTCTTCATGAGGTATTTTTCTCAGTTTTTTTTTTCTTTTTGAACAGACATTTCCCACAAAATTAATTTTTAATTGTGTAATCATTTATTCTCAATCTTATTAATGTTATTACTCTCTTTTGTATTCTGCATCTGCCTCTGACATCCCTCCCATTTAGTAATGCTTTTTTCTTGGAAAAAAAATTATTTTTTTCTTGCAAAAAGAGATGAGTAAGGAGAGTTGTTCTGGATCTGTTCTGTAAAAATCATTTGGGTTTGATAAATCAGTATGTTTTCAGAGGGGAAAAGTATCATGCTGTGGTTTTCTCTTTGAGATTCTCCCGTTTATAGCCTTTGACTTGGACACCATTTACCATAAATTTCTTAGGAAGAATAATCTCAAATCTTACTGAAGTCAGAGGAAATTGTCCTTTTAATGTCATATTTAGCTTCTGGTGCACAAGTATGGAGTTTGCATAAATTGTGTGATCCATACCGCTGGTGAGAGAGATTTCTTAGATATTCTTTTTTCTGCTGTTGCTCATTAATGTCTAGATTTGTATTTTAGGGAAGTTACAGAAGTAAGAATTCGATAAGAACCCATGGGGCAGAAAACCACAGACACCTGCTCTATGAGTGCTGGGCTTCCTGGGGAGTGTGGTATAAATACCAACCACTGGACCTTGTGAGGTAAGACTTTCCTGCTTTTAGTAGGTCACGTTATAGGTGCTTTGAGCATAGGTTATCTCTTCTGACAAAACCATGAAAAGCTCAGTTAATTCATGTGTTTTTTAAAAACTGATCCTGAGGTCATGGGAATACATTTCATTCATGGTGCCACTACATTCAAAGAAGTATCTATAGGGGAGCTTGTAGGAGGAGCTGAAAGTGAAGTTTCCTTCTAGAGTTTCCTGACACCATAACTTCTAATTAAGGGTTTGCAGAATATTTAAGAGAGAAAAAAAGGAAGAGAGAAATCTGTGGAGGCTGGGTAGACTTGGTTGCATGTCTATCCACTGGAGTTCTTCCTCCTCAGAGCATGGCTTTGGTGAAAAACGGGCTCTCATCGACTAGATCTTCTTTTTTTTCCAAAAAGCAACCACAGAAGGAGCCCTGGCTGAAGTTTAATGATTCTTACAAATTGCATGGAGCAGAGCTCACAGTCATTGCGTGTGCTACTGTGTTCAGCAGCACTAGTGGTGGATGGGTGGAATTCTCTCCTGTACCGCCTCCCTTAAACTCAGCCCAGTCACATCACCACAGTCTGGATTTCTATTCATCTTGGAAGAAGCCTGCAAAGAAGATACACTGAGACAGCTGAGACATGACTCCAAATTCTTATAGCCCTTTTAAATAATGTATTCAAATAGGCTTGCATGCGCTAATAGAGGATTACATATTTTTATGCATATATATTATATGCATGTATAGACAGAGCCTTTACTGATCATGTTGGCAGAACTATTATTGGGCATTAATGGGCTTTTTCTACTTGAAGAGAGGAATATGAAGCTACAAGGGCCTATTAATAAAGTCTTTAGAAGTATTGGGATCACTGAAGATATTGATACAGTGGCCATTGGGAAGGGTCATACAGAGCATGCAATAGGTCTAGCATATTAATTTCCCCTTTTATAAGTCCTGTAACTGATAGAAACCTTTGCTTTTATTGATTCTCAAAATTTCAGATAGAAAGCTTTGTAGAGGGTGGCCCTGGAGGCAAACAGTGTTATTGATTAAGGCCATGTAAAACCTATCCATTTCATAAAACGGGAGGTGTTCAATTTCCATGGAGAAAAAGTTCACAGAGAAATACAATTAAAAAATTTTACTGAGTCATGTAATTTTTAAAATGCTTTAGAAAACAAAATAATGTATTTGTACTTCATAATTTAATCCTGAAAGCTTCTTTTTTTTTTTTTTTTTAAATATACTGGCCTGTACAGAAATATGGAATTTTTCTCAAATTACACTATGGAAATTGCTGATTTACTGAGGAGCCAACAGTTATACTGAAGTTTTTTATTTTTAATTTCCCAGTATAAAATAAGATATTAATGTCACAGTATAAACAACTTACCTCTATAATGTTTTTTAATCATTTGTCCATGGTGGTCAAGGCCACTGTTCTTCATCAACATTTCTTATTTGTGAAAGTGCTATTTAGCACTATATCTGAGTTTTGGTTTAATTTGTTTTATGAATATGGACCATCAGGCATCTGGAAGGTTTTTTAAGTATCAGAATAAATGGTAAGAGAATGAGCAAGGTTAGACACATGATTCTGGACCTTGGTAGCAGCATTCTTGAATAAGCCTGGGTTTGATGTTTAAGATTCTGTAAGATGCTTTAGCTTTTTATCAGACAGTGACATCCACAGATTTTTCCACAGCTATTTTAGAAAAGAAAAAAAGAAATCAAAATAGAAGACCCCTAGCTGAGGTCATGGGTGTCCTGTGGTGGTTCAGAGTAGGTGTTTAGCCAGAGAGGAGGGGGGCAGGTGGAGCTGTGAGCCTCCCTGAGCATTCACAGCAGCGTGAGTCTCGGTAGCCATCGAGCTCACCAGGGTTCAAAGCTGCAGCCCTGGCCCAGCCTGCCATTTGCTGCCTGGAGCGCACCCATGGCTGCAATGAATGCACTGAAGGAGGGATGACAGGAAAGGGGAGGGAATGCCTTTTTCTTCTCACTTCACAGACACTAGATATCTCGCATTTCCTTAGCTCCTGCCAAATCTTTCCTGTCTGCTGCCACTCTCAGCAGCTCACGTGTCTAGTGAGCTGGAGATTTTTCCATGAAGAGCTGACAACACCAGCAAGACCTGTTGTTCATTTCACTCAGAAGTATCTCAGCATGCATACTTTAAACAGAAGCTTTTTTAGTACCAGTTCTGCAGCAGGAGCAATTTTTTTATTTTTTTCCCATACCAACACCTATGTGGGGTGTGCTTGAAGGGAGTAGTGTTGCCATCTGTACAAAAGGAGTGGATGGATGTTAATTCTTCCGGACATCTGGACAGAACTTACTGCTGCTAGCTGACATTCCCCTTTACTATATGCTTTAGAAAGGCTAAGGAGTAAATTAGATGTGGATAATATAATTATCTCATTAATAGATATGATATTTCCACCTTAAAGTCAAGTTGCCACAACAGTAAGTGAAATTGTTCATACTTTGGTGCTGTTTTATTTTTTCTTTAGCTGTTAAAATGAGGCCTTACATCTCCAGTGCTATCAATTTGGTGCCTCCCAGATTTCATTTAATCTCATCAGCTGGCTGTTATGGAGATACTAGTCACTAGAAATAAATGAGAAAAAGTCATTTGAGGGGAATTGCGTGATTCTGCTTTCACTCTGCTTTGAAAGACATGGCAGTATGAAGGCGCAGATTTGGCACAATTGCAAAGGCACTCATTAATCAACAGATGTGGTAGCATGATTTTAATTACAATTCTGTTGGAATTTAGGGTCCATAGTTACTTCACAAGAATAATTTAAGATCCTTAGAATTGATAGCAATTGGAAAGAGGCAGGACTTACGATCACCTCCTTCGCACTTCTTTGCATAGCTGCTTTCCTCTAGGTTGTGCACAAATTGCTCCTGCTGCTGCTTGCACATGTTATTTACAGGACAAAAAGGGAGGGAGAAAACTATATTTATAAAGTGATTGTAAAGCTACCTAAATGAACCTGAAAGCAGAAGTAATGCCTGAGTAACTTGCATTTTACTCCATATTTACATTAAATTACTTGATTGCAAGCTGACAACTCCCTTTCAGTCTCCTGTCAAGCCTTCCTCCCCACCCCATTGCTCCTGACATGAGAGCTTCATGTGTCCAAAACACCTGTGGGAAAGTTCTAGCTCCCTCACAACTTGTTTCTGTGATGTAAAAAGTTCTGTATAGGATTTCATTCTGACCTGCAAAAGAATTAATGAAGATAGATAGGTTCTTGGCTTGAGTCCAAACCTGTCTATATTCTTGCTGCTCCATGACTTCCTTCTAGGCATCCTGAAAGCAAAAGATTATATAATGAAGGTCGTTAAACACAGAGGAATCCAATATCACATTTTATGGGTCTGAAATCAGACTTTGTAGCTTAATACTTTTCAAAAATGTGCCTTATTGATAAAGACTGAGATTGAAATCTTGGCCCAGTTAAGTCAGTGATAGTTCTACCATTGGAATGGGGTGAGGGGAGAGACAGTTCACTGTTAAGGTAGGTGATATTGGAGGGCTAGTATACATGCTAGCATAAAATTGAGAAGCCAAAATTATTTTTTTATTATTATTCTAATGGTACAGCATTTATAAGGATAGGACAGATGGATTATTCTGTTAGGTGCTTGGTGGTTTTTTATGTCTCTGCTTTTTAGGTTAGTTGTGGAAGAAATTTTCTGTGGGAGAACCATCAAAGACACAAAACATTTTTTTGTATCCTTATTAACAATCTAAAAAATTGGATGGTAATAACTTAACAAAGTTAACAAAAATGCAAACGTTATCATGGCTGGAAAATTTCAAAGAGGCCTTCAATGAGCAGAGTGATAAGAAGTGAAATTTAGGTGTAAGTAATGCATAGTGATGCACCCTAGAAAATAAATCCCTGGAATTCTTCATGTACATTACTGAGTTCTGGCTAAAGTGCCAGCATGCAGGTAAGAGAACTGCCATCACTGTGGAGAGCTGTATGAAATTTCTCTTCTATATATAGTGACAGAGAAGAAAGAAAGAGCTTGTTCCTCGTATTTGGTGCAAGTTGAAGAGAAAGAGTGGCAAAGGTATTGTCACGGATGGAGTGATGCACTTCACTTGTAAGAGAGAAGCAAAAATATACTTTATTTATATAAAACAGTGAGTTAACAAGGTTCATTGGTAAATGTGACAATGGTTTAACAAGATTCAATGGCAAAGTACACTTGATTATTTACTGCATAGAAGACAGGATCAGACAAAACTGTCAGGGAGACCCTCCTGTTGAGTCATGAGGTTCAGAAAGGGGGTCCCCCTTGCTTTCTAAACTCCTTCTCAGAGAGGAGTCTAGGTGAGGCTGGATCTAGTCATAGTCCCAGACTTGGTCAACGGTTTATATCTAAAGGTTTATATATGCGCGATCAATCCTTTATATCACTTTGCTAAGATTACAAAGTTTAGCATGCTATTAGTCACTTACTGAGGATCTGTTGCAGCAGAGGAGTAACCTTGAGAGGCGTCCCTACTCAAGGGGAGATCCTGGTGTGCAGCCTGCTGCCATGCAGGAGACCTCCAAGAGCTCTTGGGCTGCTCACTATTTACGGGGTTAAGATGATTGACTCAGTCATATTTGCATACCAACCACAGATTTTAGTTTCTTCACTGTGGCTAGGTGGGTGCATTGTACAATAGCCCTAGGCTATTGTGTTGTTATCTGTTTCCCGAATCCACTTTGAGCCCATGGAGCCATCATGACCCAATGTATCCATTATGATCATCACTGGTGGTTATCGCTTGAGCAGGGTTACAGGAGATAAAGTCCAGGGGGGTGGGGGGGCACACCATCACAGGTATCTCTAAACCGTCTTCATCTCCTGAGGGTCGTGATGGTCCAGGCTAACCCAATTATGGATTGGAAATGTGGAACTGCTCTGAACATGGCATCTAGGAAGGTCTCCAAAGACCTTGTGACTGCCATAGTTTGTTTCTGTAGCACTCAACCTAGTGGTATCTGAGCAGAGACTTACAGAAAAAATATGCTAACTACAGGGCCAGAAGAAATTAAATATTAACTTGATCCTGATGAAAATTACAGTAGTACAGCCTGTGGAATACCAGCTGTGAAGTAAAGGGCAATAGTGGAAGATTGAGGCTGTTTGTCCATATTTAAACCAATATGTATCAAAGTAATGTCAACATCCTGTACTTATTTTTAAAACCAGGCTCACAAATGGCCTCGGATGCCTTTTCCTTACATTGCAGAGATTGGGTTGTTCCCCATCAAGTCCGTTCTTCTTTATGCACACACTGAACCTTGCTTGGGTCTTCTTCTGGGATGAAGCTGTTTGATCTCTATGATTTCCACTGTTAGATGAAAAGGCTCAACAGAACAGGAGATGAAGTTTGTCATGAATATTTGTTGGCTAGGGGTGTGGAACAAGGAAGCATTCATCCTTGAATGTAGGGAATGAAAGAAAAAAAATCTTGATGAATGTTAGGTTTACTTCACCACTTTGAACTATGTACATGGAGAAAAATAGGTCATAAATATTCAGGGGAAGTAAGCTCAAAATGTGAGCTTGCTTTTTCAGTGGAGCAGGCACAGTTTGACATCCTAGGTGTCAGGAAAACAATTAGGCTAAAGAGTTCGCTAACACTCTTAAGTCAGGGCTCAAAAAGTAGTTTCCAGTGTATCTTTTTACAACCAGACCTGCTGCCCTTATCAGAACTGAACATGTTATCGTTAGCTTACCACCTCTTTAGCCTGTAAATTTGAGTCTCTGTTGAATGACAGAATAATAAAAACAACATGACAATATTTGGCTTCTCATACAGTGCTGGTAAACTTAAATTATAATAATCAGTGTAGGTCAGTATCATTCAGCAGAGCGTGAGCTCAGCCCAGACAGATATTGCTCATGCTGGAAGTTTTTGATATCCATTTGAAAACTGATGATTTTGTCCATTCCAGACCAAGTGTTTCTTTCTCTTCTCCACTGCCTCCAGCCCTAGAGCCCATCATGCGTCTTTTCCTCCTCACTGTGAAAGTTTGATCAAAGATGTTTTCTGGTAGCAAAAAGGAGCCAGCAGTGCTGGCTCACTGCATTCTTTGTCTCTGGACAGATCAGAAGTTTCATCAGCGTAAAAGTGGGTTTTCATCAGCAGCTATTCTCAAATTCAGTTGATATGCAAGTTTAAGTTGTCTGCAAAGTCTCTGAAGTGCAAGAATATCATCTTGCCTCATTCTTTAAAACTAATCTTGCAAATAATCTCCTAAAATCTTCATTGTAATCATGATAATTGCATATTGATTTGTAAAGCATCCTAATCTGATCATCAGCCTACTGTGCAGAAAACCATTAAACACAGGACAATGCATGCAACCTGCTCCTATGCTGATGAGTTCAGCAGGTTTTTTGTGTGCTTGATGTATTCTTTAACACATAAACAAAGGTTTGGTTGTGTTTGGGAGGAGGAAAAATGCTAATAAATATGTAGCAAATAGGAGCTTCCTGGCCACTTTGCTGTTGGTTTTTAAGCAATATAGCTAACAAATTAGGATTAATTCAGGCTACTTTCCTCAAATCAGTGCAAGATGATACATAAAGATATTTGTTGGACCTCACTTGTACTTTACTTTCCACCTGTGGTAGAATCATGAGATTAGTTTTCCAGGAAATGAGCTAAGAAAAGAAAGAATCAAATGAAGATAAACTGGATTGGAGAATAACCTCTGGTTAATTAATTTCTTATAAATAATTTGGGCCCAAATCATTTTTGCTGTTATACCAGTTGTAGGGATGAAACTGATTTCAATGCAATTATTTGGGAAGTACAGTTACACAGCCAAAAGGCAAAGAAAGCCATCTGTTTCTCAGACACAAAGAACTAGCTTTTTAAAATGAACTCACTGTTTCCTTTCTGAGGTCTCCACTCATCTCACTGTAAACTGTGGTTAGTGAATTTTTAAATTAATTTTTTAAGTTCAGTCATGAGGCAGGTCGCTCAGTGTGGATTTAGAAGCCTAGTTGCAGGCTTTTTCTTCAGGAAATTCTGATTCTGATTCTATCATACTCTTCAGATATGATAGAAATATTTATTTTCTATTAACAAGCAAGATTAAGCTGATTTGTTCTAATTAGCCGGTAACTTTGCTGTGTTGTGTTTTAAAACAGACGATACTTTGGTGAGAAAATTGGGCTGTACTTTGCCTGGTTAGGCTGGTACACAGGGATGCTCTTCCCAGCTGCCTTCATTGGATTGTTTGTCTTTTTGTATGGAGTCACCACTTTGAACCACTGCCAAGTCAGGTAATGTGGGCACTTTTATAAGGGAAATTACAGCTGTGGGTTATTATGAATAATTTAAGAGGTCTTCATACGAATTTTTAATTATTTCATTTTGAACTGTTGAATTAATACTCAGGAAAAGAGTGTGCTTGGTTCTCATAAGGTACCCAGTATTGAGCTTCCCTTGTTTTGTGCTGCTGAATTGGGATGGGAGGCAACATTTCTTGCCCAGCTCCATTGCTGATGGTGCTGGCAACTCAGCATGAAGTAGGGAAAAAGTAGGGCTCCTTCATTACTGTTGTAACAGGCCAGCAGAAGAGTGGGGAATTTTCACTCTCTTCAAGGCCTTTCCCAAAGATCCACCACAGGGAGGTCTTCAGAGTTCAGACTCTTCAGAGGTCTTCAGATGAAGAACTGCCTGGACCTTCTGCTGAGTGCTGCATCTCTACATTCTTGCACACTTAAGACAAGTCACAAGAATAAGTCAAACTTAACTTTATCTGCAGTCATCCTCACCCTCCTCCCACCAAAGGTCACTTCTGACTCAGAAGCTGGAAATGGTGAAGAGATACTGCTAGGCTGTATCTCCTGAAGAACTGTCCTCTACAGTTATAACTGTAAACTCTGAGGTCTTAGACAGTCAACAAATATTAATAATACACATGCAGTTATGAACATCTTGGCTTCAGTTACAGAACCAGTATTGTTCAATAAGTAACTGAATGTTAGTGAAACTTATCAATCCATTTTAAGACTGATTGTTGTGCATCAAACTATTAATTTTTTTCTTTTCTATTTTTCCAGTAAAGAAGTCTGCCAAGCTACAGATATCATAATGTGTCCTATATGTGATAAATACTGTCCCTTCATGAGGTTGTCAGACAGCTGTGTTTATGCCAAGGTACATTTTAAACTATGCAAATAGAAATGCTTTCCTGGTAAAAGCATTAATTTTGCCTTTTGCATTTGTCTTTAGTGAGCTTGGGTAGATAAAATCTTGAAAGGACAGATCAAGTTCAGCCAATATTAACATTCATTGTCTTTTACCAGGACTTAGTTTGGGTTGTAAAACACTTGAATGCAATTTGCACTTAGAGATTCAGCAGTCCCAGAGGTTGTGTCCTAGATGCATGTGTTATGGTGTCCTTGGCATCAACCTTTATCTTATGATCCATCCTTTGTACGTGGCTCCATAAAATGAATGCTTGGGTCTGAAATGATGCTCATACCTGGTGTTGCCAGGGGTCAGTCCCAGGCCACACTGGCAAATAGTCCTGTCAATTGACAGGTCCATTTCACATGTCAAGGGAAGGATCCTCAGGATTGTCATGCCAGCTGCACTCCTGATCACATTAATTTTATTAGTGAAAATAGAAAATAAAGCCTAGTTATCATAAATTGATCACACTATTAATATATCCCTCAGGTGACCCACCTTTTTGACAATGGAGCTACTGTCTTTTTTGCTGTTTTCATGGCAGTGTGGGGTAAGTTTTTGTTTTGATATTAAGTAATTGCACAATGTTTTTCTTAAAGATTGTGATGCAACATAGACCTTTAATTTCCAGCACACTTTTTTCAGACACTGAGAAAAACAATATAGGCTTGATTCTTTTCTTTTTCTGCAACAGGAAGATGGAGGTGGTTGAAATCAGGTTTTTGTGTGATAATAATTCTAATTAAAATAAAAACATGAATGCAGTATGTAGTGTCTATGTAGATAGTTGTATTCTGGGGGGGGGTCGTAATTGTTTTTCAGTCTGTTGGCACTGAGGCCTTTTCTCTGTTACTGTTCAGGGCTTCTCTTAGCTTAGGGAAGCTCAGTGTAGTGTCTGTACTAAAAAGAATTAATGTGGTTTTTTCCCACCTTGCAGAAAGGCAATAAAGCTTAAAGACATGTAAGCTGACTGTAATTAAAGCAAAACTATGATGAAATAAATGGAATATTTATTTGAATGACAAATTGATCCAAGAGTGGTCTAACCGTTGCCATGGAGGCTGAATTTTGCCCATAGGACAGTTCTATTTCTGGCTCCGCTGTTTTTCCTACTGTGGTCTTGTAGGCAGAATTGAAGGCAAGAGGAAACAATAATTTCTGGCAGCATAAAAAGTCTTTCAAACATGCCCTGAGCATGCCCAGGCTCTTAGCTGCTACCATGCCATTCTGAAATAAGGTTAACACCTTTAGAAAATGGCTCAATGAGGTGCCTCAAAAATGGCATCCATCTCACAGCTCCGGGTGCTTGAGCTATCCTGATTTAGCCATTGTTCTCCTGTTCTTACTCACACATCTCCAACTGCTTTGGAAAGGTGTCCAAGTAATTCTTATAATCTCCATTTTAAACTGCAAATCTCTTTACTGAGCTACAAGAGATATCCAGGAGGCAACATCAGAGCCATCAGCACAACACAGATTAGCCTACCAGTCTCTCCCAGTTCCTTCCTCCAAAACTATGGTTTTGTCTTAGTTAACTAATTAAATTAGTTCATATACCAGTCAGGCCTATTCATGCCATTTCATGTAATGTTGATGATATTAAAATATCACAAATTACATTAAGGGAAAAATCCACAGATAGTACAGATTTTATGTTTCTCCTTGGTATTTCAGCTTTTTTTTAGAGCTATAGCAGAGCTGAGAATCACCAAAAATGTCTAAGCCTTAAAGATTTTTTATATGTTTACTCAGCTTTTCCAACCTCTTTCTCTGTATGCTCACTGAAGTTGAGAATTTCCAAGACAGTTTAGAGGCAGGGACTTCCATCTCAGCTACAAAAATTGAAGGGTTAACATTGTTGAACATTTATGTCACTGTTCCTAACGCTGGTGAGCATGTCTTTGGAGTGCAGCTTTTTGCACCAGTGCTTTTGTTCCTCCTTAACAGTAACACTGCTTTCAGGAAACAGGTGTGCTCACATTGCACCTATGTCTTAGCACTGCCCAGAACCAGGGCTGTAGGAAAAGCAGCTCTAGGTAAGGAGAGTCCCTCACTCAGGTCACCATGCCTAGTCCTGCCTCGTGATCGCTGGCTGAGAGAAGGCTGAGCAGGCTGAGCATGCCTGCCTGTAAAATGTTGTAGGTCCTCTGTCTTTCCTGTCCCTAGTTGACAGGAGCTGCACCTCACTTTGCTTAGCCTCTCCTTCCTCCCTCTCCTTCAGCATCACTGTCAGACTCCCAGACCCAATTCCCTCAGAGGATATCTCCCCACCAGCCTGCCAGGACTGGGAAATGCACTGCCCATCCATGCACCTCCAGCACCTAAGCCCGCAGAGAGATAAGAAAAAACATAATAAATGCTGCTCTCTGGATGATTTGGCTAGTGGAGAAGAGACTATAGGACAGCAGCTGGCGTGAGAGCTTTCCCCACCACTTTTGTTAGTTTACACTGTGCTTGTGAGCTTGCCGCCATGAGGGATGTAGGGGCAGCAACAGGAAGGAAGTTGTGAGTGTAGGGTAGTGGTTTGGGGAATAGGACGATCCTATGACTGTAGTTTCTTAAATAAGACTTTGCTGAGACAATAGTGAGATTGTGGAGGTATTGTCCATACAATTAGGGACAAAGCAGCATTAGAACAAGGAAACACACACTTCCCACGGATTTTCTGGTACTGTATTTAGAAGTTGGCTTACCTCCTGTCTTAAATGGATTTTCAGTCTGCAGTAGGCCTATTGGCAGCTGCAGGTATTACCATCATCTCAGTAAATCATAGGGGAAGAGAAGAAACAATGATAACAGTTTGATTGTGGAAATGTTCTTTCTGTCAGCATGAAACAGTAGGCCTATTGGCAGCTGCAGGTATTACCATCATCTCAGTAAATCATAGGGGAAGAGAAGAAACAATGATAACAGTTTGATTGTGGAAATGTTCTTTCTGTCAGCATGAAACAACTGGCAAGTGCATGACAAATCGGCTGTGAAAAGTTCAGCCTTCTAGATGATCCAGTTTGACAGACACTAGCATATAAAATAATGATGGCAGTGCTTTTAAAAAAAGAGAATGAAAGCAAAAAAAAAAGGCAACTAGAATTGTGTTACCTCTTTACCTGAGCTTAGCCACTGTCTTATTATCTAAAGTACCTTCTTCACTGTCTTTAGATCCATTAGTGAACTCACATCTTGAGGGTGAAGCCTCAGCCATTTACTTGGGGTTTTCAAAACCAGGCATGGTCAGGTTGGGCTTTCCATGAAGAGTTGATGTGTATGGTGGTTTCCTCCTTTCACTTTAAAGACATCTTTAATTGATGGACAAAGTGGGTTGCTCACTTATTAAATAGAAATAAAATGCTTCTTCAAATGATGAGCAAACTGCTATGGCCCAGCCGGGGAGAGGAATTACCATGACAAATATCAGTATGGGCTGCTTGATTTGCGGAGCAGCAATGAGCCTGGCTGTAGGACTCTGAAGCACAGGAACCCATCAAAGTAAGGTTGGAATTGTGAAGGGCACCAGGAGATATTGGAATAGAAACACGCTTTTCTTCAAAAAATATATTGACCCATCACCTCAGTTATTGTATGTCTGCCCTGTTTAAGCAAAGTTCTATATAAGAAGTAAAAGTAATTGATATAATAGGAAAAAAATATGGTACTTAGTAAGGTATACCCAAAAGACATAAGACGTAAGACAACTTTCATTTTAAACTGATGTAGCAAAGGACAAAAGATAGTCTTCCTTCAGTACACTGAAGGAATTCACTGGTAGTTTGTATAAGCTTTTCTGTATTGGAGCTTCTGTTGAAAAGAAGAAACCTTTCAAAAGAATAGAAGCTATAAATCTCTGTCGTTTATAGGAAACAGTAAGTCCCTATAAACACTAGTACTTTTTTTTATTGGTGAACAGATTGTCGTTGATGCTCACTGAGATGTCATCATCTTAGAAGCCAGAAAAGAATTTTTCCTTTTGAGAATCTCTAGTCTTGATTATATTTTCCAGATGTTCAAAGCTTTCAAAAAGAGGGGAGAAATACCATTTTTTGTGTTTCTGTGCTAGAGGGAAACACCTACACTTTGCTCTTTATTTATGCCTTGAGATATGTCGAGCTTGATGAAAAGGTAGGTATCCTTTCTAGGAAAAACTCCTCTCTTTTTACTGTCTGAATTGGATTCTTAACCAGAGACAGAAATTGAGAGAAAGATGTTCATTCCAAACAAATGTTTACATTTAAAGTGCAGAAAAAAGTCATCCTCAGAAAAAAATCTAGGTAAATTTGATGATCAGTTGACTCCCAGTATGTTGCTGTAAAGCCAGATGGAATTGTAGCTTTTGCTTTTCCAGTTGAAGTACTGGGGAAAGCTAGTGCAAAGATGTTGCTGTCTAGATGTTTCCTGAAGCTCAGTAGCAAAGTTCTGTAACTGTCCAACAGGAGAGTCCAGCTATTTACCATTTCTAATGCTTTGCTAGAGACAAGGTGCGCTGATGGTAGTTTCTCTGTCTCTGCATGTCTTTGGGGGAGTAAGGGACATAAGAAAAGTCCTTTTTGAAATTTCTTCTTGTCTACCTAGAAGCATGTTTCCTTTGGTAAAGGAAGTAGCTTTAGAACACTTGCTGAAAGGCAAAGTTGGGAGGGGAAAAGAGGCCTGGCATGAAGAATTTTACACTTTTCAAGCAATAAGAAATGCCAACATTTTTTCTAAATATATCAGTTAGTCTAATAAAAGATATTACTTTCCTACAAACCTTGCCTCTAGCATAAAACATTCACTTTGATCTGCTCTCTGAGGAGACAGAATTTAAGGAGGCTCTTCAGCAATATTCCTGGTATATAGAATATATTCCAGAAGTCAGGATGGGTATATTAAATGGTGTTCTGAAATACAATAGGGAGAGGATTTCTGAGAGAAGGTTAGGCTTAAGTCATTTACTGCAAGAGGCCATTTGCATTACTAGGTAATATCACAACTTGTTTCAAAAGCATCTGAGGAAAAGACGTTAAGACAGCTGTTTATACAAGTGGATGTTGAGGACTGAGCTGCAAGGTTGAGCTCTGAAGCAGGGCAAGCATAGTGTAGAAAAAGCTAGCAAAAGACCTGGGAGTTAAGGCCAATGAGAAATCCAAAATTCCAAGCAGGATTTTGGAGAATTCTCAGCACCTGGTTTAAACATGCCAATTGGAAAAATGGGAGAATGATAAGTACAACTGTGTTCTGTTGTGCTGTCAAAGTCAGAAAAGAATGCTGAAGTGTGATATATGGCATTAGTGATTACTTGACCAGAAAAGCAGAGGAATTTCAAAATGCAGTAATTTTTAGAAGACTTCAGTAGTACAGTGAATCAATCAAAGATGGTTATTTATAGCACATTTTAAAAGATCTAGCAAGGGAAAAGTGCATACTGACCTGGATAGAGAGAGAAAAGTGTAGCAGAGTAAAAGCTAAAAAAGCAATGTGCAGATCATCGTGTTTGCTATTTAATGATTTGAAAATAGCTTTCTAAAGAAGCTTCAGGAACTGCACGTATTTACTCTGACAGGTGCTAAATATACTAAATATAATATGTATAGATTCCTCACTCCAGGTGTGTGAAAAACAAGAAAGAAAAGAAGTACAGTTCAGCACAGCCATATCTGAAAGGTTGATGCCTGTGGACTCATAAGCCCACTCGAGTCCTGCTTCCAGCTGCTTTTTGGAATGGAAACAGAGTGGTAGTAATCAATCAGGCTTGTTTCTCTCAGGTCTCCAAAAAGTGTGGGGCTGCTTGTTTAGCCTGTACAAAATAATTCAATATGAGCTGATAGGAGAGAAGCAGCTCCACCAGAAGTCAAGAAATGAACAGTGCGGTAGTTTAGCAGCAGAGCCTTATTAGCACTTACTAGTTTTGCTAATCCCAACCAATCATACTGCAATTATTACAAAGATTGATAGAAACATTAGGCTCAGAAGATTGAATTGACTTTCTTTATTAGATTAAATCAAAGCAGCTGGTTACCTGGTGTAACATAACTCCAGCTTTCAGAAAAAGGATGACATGATATATGAAAATACCTTCAAACCAAATAGCTGTTTCCTCAAACATGCTTTTGATATCTTACCTTATCTTCTTGTAGTGTTCATTTTCTAAGCATACCTTAGCTGCATGGGCTAATACATTAAAATACAATAATTCTTACTGGCTAAAATTCACTTTCACCAAACTGATACCAGTGCTTAGTATCATGTCATGCCATTATCAATATGCCGCAGTAGGGCAGATAGTCCATTAAGGAGATGCTTTTAGGACTGCATGTGGAACATATTGGCAGGCTATTGTGACACTGTTACAGCTGATACTGTGCTAGCTCATGAGCAAAGAGGTTTATGTTCTCTGTGGTTATCAGCCTGATGATTTTCAGTGAGCAATAAAGGGAAGAGCCAAACCTCACAGTGGGAGAGGAAGCCTTTCCATTGATTTGTGTTAGCTTTAGGCAGCTTCTACATTCTTTTAACAAAACAAATTTAAAAAACCTGTAACCATAAACAGGCTCAGTATTAATCTCCAGAATATGAACATATTATTTTGTGACTGAGTGCTTCCTTGATTGTTCTTTCCATCACAAAATGGAAGCACAGTCACGTACAGGCATATTATGCTATCTTTACTCTGTCAATAAGGGCTGTACAGCACAGAATGTTTAATCGTGAGATGTTAATGCCACACCACGTGTACACACTCATGTAGTGTAAAAGAAATGGTCTGGATTAGAAAGGTGTAAGACAATTATTCCCATTTCCTCGGTAGTACTCTACAGATTTGCACATGCACTGGAATGTGCTTCCTCTGGGTTCTAGTTTCTGTGTATTGTAAATGGTCTTCAAACAAGGAAAGTTACTGCTTTATCTACAATAGCCACAAGAAACCTTTCGCTTCATCAGAAATCTGCTATATCTAGTAATGATGACTCACAGGAACAATTTTATTCTTTGAGAGTCCTCCCTTGGTTGGTTAGAAATTAAACATTCTCATTTAGCACTAAATGAAATCTCTAAAGCCTCAATCATACTTGAAGCAAGCAAAGTAATCCTTAGAAAGCAATGCTTTTTGAAAGCAGTTTTGATCATCAGCATGATTTGCTGTTCAAAGGAGCCCATTTATGCAAACAAATGAAAATAATGTAACAGCTTCATTCAACAGTTCTGTGATACTAGTTAACATTTTCTTGACTTTAAAACAATTTTGTATTTTTTTTCTATTTGCTCCAGCAACTGTTTTTCTGGAGTTTTGGAAAAGAAGGCGAGCCGTAATTGCTTATGACTGGGACTTGATAGACTGGGAAGAAGAAGAGGTTTGTATAAAAAAATGTACTCCTTAATCTTTAATACAAAAAGATTTGGTTAAAAATGTAAGCATGTTTTTCTTTTGGATTTATTTTCAATTCATTCTTCAAATCTTCATAAACTAGGAAATAAACATTTTTCTCCTCATATGTTTCCTCTGGAACGTGAAGAAACTTTCCACAGGCCAAACTGTCCTCTCTGTTTACACCTTTGTAAAACTAAATTAATTTCAACATATCAGTGCCTGTCGTTGTGGGAGATTTCAGGAAAAAAATGCATTTTGGGGGAAGCTAACAATTTTGCTTTTGAATCCAAGGAAATTCTTGACAGCCTAGGGTACCATGAATTTTGGCAAATGAGCTTTTATCTGTTCTTTTAGATAGCCACTAAGAATATTGATGGAGAGAAAGACTTGTGAGGCTTGTACCAGCTTCTGAATGTTCAGGTGGTGGTTACCTAAGTATGCAGTGCTGCGGAGAGACTGAGGGAGATGAACCAACTCAAAAGACTTAATTCATCCTCTGTTGGTAGAGGAAATCCCCTTAGGGAGGAAACTAAACAGCAAAAAATAGCCTTAACTTTTTTCTGTGGTGATTACCAGAAAGAAACAGCATGCTCTTGGGACTGAGAGCTGAGGTCTAAGTGGAACTAGAAGGTTTTATTATGCAGGAGAAAAGCAAGATTCCGTGGGTGTGGCAGAAAAAGTCCTCCTCGAGTGGGATTTGGACATACAGGTGTCCACAGAGCCTGCTCTCCTTTCTCTCCAGACTGTCCTGAAGCACTTGGAGGGACTGTAAGAGGCTGCTGTAGCGGTCTCAGTGCAGTTGAACTTCTATATTGCTGCTTCTATGCAAGAATTTATTTTTCATTAATCTTGCCAGCAGAGAAACAGACCTCTGAGTTATGGGATTTTTGTCTCTACAGGGCAATGTAGTTCAATAAGGGCATGAAATGGTACAATTGCTCATTTGCTGGTAGGATTTTTTTTAAATGCTTAATGACTAAGAAAATAATCCAAGAACATAAAATGAAATAACTTACACAACTGGAAATTGGTTTCTTTATAGCGACAGGGACATCATTATTTGTGCACATATGCTGTCAATTCTTGGTGATACTTCAGGACTATTGTCATATATTTAGAAAATACTCTAATACTGATTTAACTCTCCTGAGATTAGCAGCCTGCTCTTGCCAATGCTGACGAGTCACAGAGAGACCACACTGAGATAGTCCTGCCTGAGGTTCAAATATTGGTCAGGATTGACCTGCAGTGATCATGTCCCCTCATGGCTAGTTGCAAAAAAAGCTACTGCTGCTGCTGACAGCTAAGGCGAAAGACGGATGTACCAAAATTCAATTTCCAAGTCAGAATTATAGCTCAGTGTCCCTAGAATGAGAAGGAGGCTTTAAACTAACAAAATACACAAGCAAGTACAGTATGAGGCCCTTTTTATACTTTTCCCAGGAAGCCTGGTCTTACAGATGTTTATAGTTTGGGATATTATGTATCTGCACCTTTCACCATTTAACCTACCTGGATTTGGGATTATGCTGATTTATAAAGCCATCCACCTGAATCTTCTATGATCAGTTCATTTACAAATATTGAATTTCCTGTTAAGGTTGTCCTTAAGTGATGCTTTGCTTTTTTTTTTTTCCCTTTCCATGTAATAATACTAAGTGATTTCTGGCTGGTGTGGTAATGTTTGGAGGAGTCTTTTGCTCAGGTGTGAGCACAACAGCTCCAAGCCCATTCAGGACCACTCCCCATTCTGTTTCCCTCTCTTCTTTACACACATACCCAAACTCTGCTTACAACCTTGCTGCTACTACTGAAAGTGCATGTTCTCTTGCAGAGCCTGCAGGAAAGCATTCCCATGGAAGATTCCGTCTCCACTTTCTAAGCTTTTTGGAAGAGCATTACCATGCCTGTGCCACTAAGCCTTTAGCTGGAATAAACACTGGAAAGACAGAAGAGAGTAGAGTTGCTAGGTTTTTCCTCTTCCAGTTGGAAAGCCTGAAAGAGCTTCTGGTAGTTGAAACTATCCTCATAGAAATATGATGTGTTTATTTTATGATTTCTATCAAATAACATTATTTTTTATAAGATATGTTTATGTTCCACTGGCAGATTATTTCAGTTTGGCCTGCAGGATGACATATGCATGTTGGTAACTTTCAGAGGATACCTGCTCCCTGCTGATGGTCAGCTGGTCTTTTATTCTCACACCTGGCTTTTTCCAATGAGCTCTGTCAACCTGACCTCAATCAGGTGCCCTGGGGCAGTGGTGAGTGTACCTGCTCCAGAGCTATTCACTGCACCTTCTTACAGTTCTAGAGGGAGTTTTGGAAGTCTCTACAGCAGGAGGTAGCAGTCTTTTCAGAAGCAGTGTGCCAGATGGTACCTTTCTTTCTCAAACTGGGGGTTAAAGATGCCAATAGGAACTCAGCTGGCTACTTCTCAAAGATTATGTGACCAGTCATCACAGCATCAGTATTTCATTGGCATTTGAGGCATCAGTTCCTCCTTTGTTCAGCGTTCAGTGGGATCCCAAGAGTGGGAGCTGATTGCCTCCCAGAGGTGTCTTCTCTGAAGATGCTACAGCTGCCAGTGCCCATACCTACTGCACAACTCAAGCATGTCCTTGCTTTAAGGTCAGCTCTCTGGACCACTGCCTCCTCTTCTTGAGTATCAAATGCTGCACTTTTCCATTGGCACTGGGGTCTTTGCAGGACTTTGCCCCTGAGACAGTCACATTTGGAAGCAGGTATCCCAGGTGAAAAAGTGTTGAGATCATTTCCCTGTTCTGTGGTTCGAAATCCACCTCTTCACTTTGCCATTGCCTTCACCTGCAAGCAGGATGATATACCAGCAAGCAGCTGCAAACCACAGGTTTGCAAGGAGACTTACTTCTGGGGGTGCTATCATTGTCCCAGTGATCAAGATTCAGATTTTCAGTCTTTTACAAATCCCTTTTCTACATCTGGGCTACAGAGGACAATATATCCTTGGACTAGGAAGGATAGGACTCCTGCAAGAATGCACCTGTTGAAGGACCCAGAAACCTCCTGAAAGAAAAGGATATATTTCACAAAGAAATTTAGAGCAGCTCTTCTAGTGCAGAAAGATCTGGCCTAAGGCACTGCACAAAGATCTGGCCTAAGGCAGTGCACATTAATCTATATTTGATACTCCAGAAATCAGTATGGTTTCTCCTGGGAGTAAAGAATTGGAATGATCCATGTTTGAGAAGCGGGAAGGAAGGAGAACAGTCTGTTTTACGTAGATTGAAAAAGACACATCCTGTGGAGTTTGATCATGAAGTTGTACATGTCAATGAGATGTCAGTGAGAATTTTGTCTCCATAAGGTGAAAATTTTACTCCTAAAAGTGCTGCTTTCTAATAAAATCATTGCTAATTAAATTTCCTCTCTACATTCCATTCAGTTATCACTGGACAAAATCAGACGATCTCTTTTATTAGCTATTTCAAATAAATCAATTAAAGAGTTCTAATTACCATTTTAAGTCACAAGCTTTTGTTAATGAAGATTGTTATTTTTATTAACATTATCTGCCATGTCTAGCTTTTCCTTGCTTTAATTTTCATTGTCAAATTGAAAAATAAGGTTTTGCTACAGAGGGAAATTTATTAATTCCTGCCAACAATAGATTGAAAAAAAAAAAAAGGCATTTATAAAGCTTCCTATCACTTCATTATCACTTTTCTGTTCTAAATGAAGAGACAAGGAAATGAAACAATGAAGACAATGGGAAGGAGAATTAAATTGGTTCAGATATGCAACCCTGTGAATGCCTCGCCACTTTAGATTTTCACCCAAGGCGGGCATGCAGCAGCCCCTGCAGTGTCCAGGTCCCCCAGGCAGGGGACATGGGCTGTGAATGTGTTCTGACTCTTTCAACCCTGGATATCTGGATTTCCTTTTCTTGTAAATGAGGTGCAAGGTGGGAGACACAGAGAGTAACTGGGTCTTGTCTGGGTGTGCAACAAGAAAGCAACTAGGCAGAGTTCCTGGCACTCCCAGCTGAAATATGGTTTCTGTTGCTATTTACAGCATACTTTTTTCTTTTTCTTCAGTGTCGCTTTCTTTATATCATTAACATCAGCCAGATACAGTACTGTTCACTTCCTGCCCCAAGCTGTCCTCAGCATTGCTGAGTGTCATTAAACAGGTATAAAAGTTCATGCCAGAGTTTCAGTTTTGTGTAGAGATGTGTGGATTTGCATTATCTGCATTGATTGGAGATCATAGGAGATACCTAGATTCATGGACAGGTGGATATGATAAGAACTTCCCTATAGTGCAGACTGTAAAAGATAATCAAACCTTGGCTTAGAGAGAGCTGCAGAGAAGAAAGGGCTTCTTGTATATGACTCAGTAAGTCAGCTGGCAGAGCCCTTGCACAATCTACAGGATGCAATTCTCAAGTGCCCTGCTTCAATGCTGTCGCACTCTGTCCTTTTGCATGTCCCTGGGCGTGCGAGAATACTAGCAGTTTCTCCTGCTAGATTATGGTCTGCTCAGCAGCCTTCAGCCCTGATATGGCAGGAACAGCTTGAGCAAGGTAGAATAAGACCAATGTGTTACCCTGCCTCCACAGAAACATGCTTAGCCTTTGTATATAGCTAATGTAGGGCTGGTTCCCTCAAGCACATAATTAGTTACACAGGCATTGCTGCTGAGCATACATGCCTCTTAACTTTTTTAAATACCATGTTACCAGATTGCTGCTTGAATTTGGAAATTAACTGTATTGAGAAAGTGCCTTCAAAATTTGAGAGAATGAGACATGACTTTTTTTTTTCCCCCAGGGGAATTTTATAAAAAGAATGTAGGATTTTAGGATATCTTATTTTTATTCACATTCTAAAGATTTGTATGAGCAGTTAACCTTCACCTATTTCAGTGCAGTCACTTAAGGTCCAGTCATTTACAAATTTCAGTCAGTCAAAGTTCAATTAAATGCAGTTGAAGGGTTGAAAGTGACTGAAATTGGTAAGCCTCGTTCTTGGCTGTTACAAAGAAATGCACAGCAGAGGCCTGGTGGAAAAGCTGCAAAGACAGTCCATAGCTGCCTTTGTGCTCCCTTGTAAACAGCTGTACCATGGGCCAGTTCTCCAGTATGCATCAGAGCACTGTAAAACTTGATCTAATGTATATGGACTGCCAGCAGCTGTGAGAGTCCATCTTCGCAGCCTGGTGCTTTCTCTCATCTCTGATGGTATCTCCGATGTCAGACTTGGGTGAGGTGGCACAGGACATGTGGCTGCTGGTGAACCTCCCGGATGGGAGAGCAGTGGGGTAGTCCTACTGCAGCTGAAAACCGTGAGGTCTTACCTGAACTAAGGGTGAACTCTGCCTTCTGACAAGGCTGTAAACAGATGTAACCAAATCTCTCCCCAAGAAATCCCCAGGTTTAATTTCAGAAGAGAGTTTTTATGGCAAAGCAGGACTTGACATTGCTGCTGCTGAAAGCTGTTCCTGCTAATAATATTGTCCAAGGTAGGAAGGAATTGAGCAATATTAGATGGCATGGCTCCTTCTTCAAAAGCTAAGAAACTTTTGCTGATAATGGGAAGGTAACCAATTACCTAGCAAACTGCAGTTGGGTTTGGAAAAAGGAGTTGTTAGTTTTTTTTTCTTTTCTTTTTCTTTTTCTTTTTCTTTTTGCTTTGTTGTAGAATTCCAGTATCAATAGGATAATACCAGGCTGGAAAACTCTGTGGTATCAACCTTAAAATGATTTGGCTTACAGCCATATAGTTTGAAAGAGCATTGTTTAGATGAGTAGCTAATTGGGGAATTTACTAAATACTTCCAATATGGTTTTATGAGTACAGTGATTTATTCTAGTTCTCATGAAGGAGATCTGATTTCCCAGCTCAGCTTTAATAGTAGCTGTGCCAGCTGCTGAATTCAAAGAGGTAATTCCCAGGAACAGTGATCTCATAAATGATCTGAAGTTTCCTACAGAATCTTTCCTAGCTGTGCTGTATGTCAATATTGTCTGTCTATTCTTTAGGAGGAAATACGTCCGCAGTTTGAAGCAAAGTACTCCAAGAAAGAACGAATGAACCCCATATCTGGGAAGCCAGAGCCTTATCAAGCATTTGCAGATAAATGCAGCAGACTCATTGTTTCTGCATCTGGAATATTTTTTATGGTTTGAGAACTTTTATTTATTTACCAGTTGAAAAAACCACAAAATAACATTATCTCTGCTGACAGAGTATGGAGATATTGGTTATGACTGCTTGAAAGTGAAATGAGCTCTAGCATGTTTACTGCAGGCTGAAAATCTGTACACAGCAAATAGCCTGAGTTTCTGTGAAGTCCTACACTACTTTACTCTTCACCGAGTCTCACAGATAGTTAAGTCCTTCCTTCAAGGGTATACACATAAGGGTATATGTAGCAACACATGTACCAGAATAGTGACACCACTGCATTTAGGCACGAACTTCAGCTGACTGAATTAGCTCACTGATTTCCTTGCCTTCCCTGTGTAGACAGCACAGAGTGATGGGGAGAGATGTCATGGAAGGAGCAGTTCTTTGTAAACTACGGAGAACCTAACTAAGGTGCCTAGAGTGCTTAATAACGTTAATATGTCCTAGTTTTTCAGTGTATTGAGTAGGTAAGGAAAGAGGGTTCATATTCCTATTGCAGTTGAAATGGAGAAACCGATGTTCCTTGCCTAAAATGAGGCCTCTGTCCCCCTTCCAAAGTGCAAAACTATAAATGCAGCAGGAAAATCTCTCCTAACAGAGAGCTGCATGCATTTCTGCTGAGATGCCCCCATCCTCTAACTTCACTGAATCTGTTATTCACTGTTACTCACATGACAACAGCAGTGGTGGGATTGATCTTGAAAACACAGCTGGCATCAACTCAGACCCTCATGGAATTTACTAGGGCTTTTCCTGGAGGCTAGAAAATGATATGCGTGTATCATTTCAGGAGCTGTGGAGAACCAGGTGGGTAAGCTAGCACAGCAACTTTGTGTTTGAATGAGATGGGAGGGAATAGGGCATAGGGTTTGTAAGAAACTAATGGCTTCAAAATTGTCCAAAGCAATCTTGGACAAAAAAGGCAAGAGCATTATTGAGATGAACTGTGCTCTGGTATATCAGGTGGATGGACAGAGACACACACAGAAACACTGGGCACAAGGAGCCAACATACTGTCTGACTCAGCCCTTGAAGACACTTACCTCTGCTCAGGACTGTAGTCTCTGCTCAGAATTGATTGTACACCTGCAATGCTTTGCATTTTCCCTACATTTTTTTCTTGAAGGGGGGGGGGGGGAGTTTTCACTCCCTACCCTTTGCGAAGGCAGTCATTAATCTTCTTAGCCTAGTGATAGATCTTGCTCAAAGTGTCAGAGAGAGTAGTCTTCCTCTGAATTGTGTGCACCACAAATTGTTCCCATAACAGTCCTTGAAACAGGACAAGGATTATTTTCACTGAAGATATTTTTTATTGCTGGCATAGCGTGAGCTTCCAATGAGTTAGAAAAACTCTGAATTTTCCCCCATTTAGGTAAAAATATTCCTTAAAAATTATAGCTTTAAGCATGGAGATATATGCTTATCAAAACTTTGAGTTAGAGCAGTTCTCAAAATTTCACAGCATTGATTCTCACAGTGCAGCTACTAATACAGCTTGAACCAAGTTAGTGATTCCCTGTTAACACAAAGGAAAGTGGTCCTTCTTCCCCTCAACACTATGCAGGGAATCCAGAGGTGATACTCTAGCTCAGTAACTTCGTAATGTTTCTATGTGCTGCCAATGTGGTAGCAGAGAATCTAATAAACTAGCCCTTCACATTCACACACGCTTAACTCTTCTTTTTCATCTGCACTGGGATTATGTCAATCAATTCAGCAACTAATAAAATATGAAAACAGCTTGATTAGCATTCAGTGTTTTCAAAATCATTTTGCCCATTCAATTAGCTTAGATATATTTCAATTTTGATAGGTTTAAGTTGTCTATGCATAACCTTGGAATACACATCTCTTTTGCAAATGAACATTTGTCTTCTACTGAAGAAACTCCCCCTCCTTATCTAATAAGGTAGCTAATGGGTACTGTGTCAGAGTTTCTGAGTTGAGTCACCCATGGTAATTCCTAGCTGTTTGTCCTTTAAGTGGCTACTGAATAAACTTTCCCTCCTTATCTAATAAGGTAGCTAATGGATACTGTGTCAGAGTTTCTATGAGTTGAGCCACCCATGCTAATTCACAACTGTTTGTCCTTTAGGTGCCTTGCTAAACAGTGACATAAATTGGTCACGATGGAAAACAGTTGTCATTTAGTGCTCAACTGTTGCATATGGAACATCAAGTGATTTAGCAGCCTGGCTCAGCTGCATGGCTTTTCACATTATAACTGTCACATTTGCTGAAAGTCTCATCAGAGAAGAAATTACAAGGGCAAGTGAATTTGTTACCTTCCCTAGACAGAATCTTTCCAGAACTGTAGCAAGAAACAGCTCGCTAGGGTAGCTTGCCAGGGTTGTTATTGAGGCAGTGCTTACAAATGGAGACTTTTTCTCCTGTAAGTGTGAAGTCCATCAAAGCACAAAATCCATCCCAAATATTACACCATCAAGCTGGGACATCAGCTTGAGACTAGCCTTTGCACATCGCGGAAGATGCATGTAAGGAAAATTTCTAATTCCCAGAGCTGGCAACACTGTTTCCCACATTAATGCTAAGGAAGAGATACATTTTCAAGAAAAAGTTTAAAACTAAAAGTTATTTTAATATGATTTCAAAGATGTTTTTCATTATGGAAAATAGAAAGGACTTCACAGTAAGAAGAATATTCATGTTTAAACCTTTCTCTGGAATGAAAATGGCTGTATTTTTCAAGTCTTTCATTTCATTGTTTTAGTTTTCAGGGTTTCAGGAAGAAGTTAACTCCTGTTCTGTTGAAAGTTTTCAGGTTCTTTTCTCTGATTTTTTTCTTCCTTTAGATCTGTGTGGTGATTGCTGCTGTTTTTGGCATTGTTATTTACCGTGTTGTGACTGTCAGCACTTTTGCTGCCTTTAAGTGGGCTTTAATCAGGAATAACTCTCAGGTTGCAACTACAGGGACTGCAGTGTGCATCAACTTTTGCATCATCATGCTACTGAATGTGGTGAGTAAAACTAACATATCCAAAGTTTTACCCAAGCCATCAGATCAGTAGATATTTCAGTCTGCAGACTACTGAATAGTTTTGGTTCCTTTTTCAGCAGGAATGGAGCGTCCTGCTAAGCCAGACATGGCACTATTGTTTATGTACATAATTCACTATTTAAGTAAAGTACAATTCCAAACCCAAAACATTATGTAAAGCATGTTTGAATGTTCTAAAAAATATTTTAGGGATACATGTCCATACTGCTGTTTTATCCTCTGCCTCTTTTTTTTTATTTCATATGTTTGCAGGTTTCAGTCCATTTCATTAATATTCTTCTTTTTAATTAGTGTTTTGATGTTATTTTTTAAATACAGTGGCTAAGCTTAATTCTTTTTTATACTAGTTTCAGTAATTCCAGGTTCAGTTTTCACAGTAGTTTACCAGTGAGGAGATGCATATACAGACACAATGTCCATATGCAGGGGAACTCCCTTGGGCTGAAAACTTCAAGAGACTTAAGCAGACATGACTTGTTCCATGAGCTGCCTATGGCCTTTGCCAGTGTACACCAGAGAGATGGTCTGCATGCATTGTAGGGGGACTGGCTGAGGTCAGGTTATTGTTGTGAACTGGTTTGGAACCAGACTTGGGACAAAGACAAAAATGGAATTTCTATGTGGTAACAGCCCCAGTAAGGCAGTATAGCACAGATTAGATGGGGAATGAGTTTCATCCTTTCATCGAGGTGCAGTTACTTCTGTATATTGCTGTGATAGCAACGTGTTTCCTATTAGTTGCTCTTGGCAAGAGGTGTATGGCCTTTTACTATCAGGTTTTTGTCAACTGACTTTATAAAAATGCATTTTAAGGGGGAGAAGGGATCAACCTACAAACCATCCAGGTACCGGAGCCAGGTATCTGTACCGACTCAGTAGCAAGTGTCTTCTGCAAAAAGGATGTTAGGCTTTGCTCCAGGAGATATGCTGACTTACTTCCTAGGGGAAGTACAAGATGTTATTTCAGGTCTGCACATTCCAAATGCTGGCTTGGACACTACTTTCTTTCCTGTGCAATACCCACGCATTTCCATCATCTAAAAATTAATTTTAACAGCAACTCGTTTATATAACAGGAAATTCCAAGAGGCTTTGCTGCAGGACTTCACTTCTCCATTTGGCATAAGCAAGACTGGATTGGTGACTAGGACAGTCTATCAAGAACTGTTGACTTTCCTATGTTTTCCCTAAGGTGGGACTATAGGCTGAGAAAGGGCAGAAAGAAGAGGTAGAAGCTGTTATTCTCTCTGAATTTGTACCGAGGGCTCTCTTCTTTTATGTTATTTTTGATTTATTGTTTGTTGTCTGCAGCTTTTGGGGTTTTTCTTTAATCCACCTAGAGCACACAATAGCACAGAAGAAATAAAAAAACCCCTATATTTATCTATGTCAGTAAAATATCCATTTCCAAGCTCTCAGTATAAGTCATTGTATATGCAGTGAAGCAGCAACAAAGAAATACTCCACAAACGAAATTATTTGGTTCTCAAAGAGTTTTACAGCTTAGAGAAATTTTTAAAATAATGGAAGATGGCTTGAAGGTGCCTTTTGAGAAACTTTGTTTTACTTCCTAAAATACATCAAATAAATAGAGCACTGCAAAGATGGATTTCTTAAGCCTTATACTCATTACCATGCAATAAACACCACGGCCTTAGATCTGGATATAGCTCATGGAAACAAAAGATCCCCAAAATATGAAACTGCATGAGCTTTTCAAAAGAAGGACTTAAGAACATAATCCCTCACTTCCCATGATGGATTAATGTGGTTTACTGAAGGAGAGTAGTGGGATTTCTTTTTTGGGGAAAAAAAAAATCTCCCTGGGAGCAATTCAGGTAGTTGAATCCTCTACAAACTGTGACTCAAGAAACGTAGCAGGAGAGCAAGCAAAGATACAGTAATAAAACCAGAATGGACCAAGATGTATATAATAGTAGGGAATTCACTGCTAGGAAGCCTGGAAAACCGACAGTGATTCTGATATGAGTTGACAACCTCTCTAAGCATCAGGGGAAAGGTCTAGACCACAAGTAACTTCTAGACTGGATGCTCTGGGGGCTAGGCACGTACACTGACACATCCATCATGACAAAATGAAATGACTTCCAAGCATAATGTCTCCCAGATAATCCTGCAGCCTGACCTGGGAACAATCATTAGCTTTACCTAGGTTAATAAAACCTGTTAATTCCAGTGATATCGCCCATACAAAATATGAACACAGAACAGAATATGATCCTAAACAAGGCCCATTGGGACTAGTAGTAATAAACTGCAGTAGCAGATAATTAGATCCAAACATTGTTAACAGAATCTCTAACACAGCCTTACTGTTCCAGGAGGAATAGCCACAAAATACAGGTTTGATACCCCTTTCTGCAAAGCAATGTACATTTATAAAATAGCACACTCCCTGCTGGGGTCAGGATATAAACCACTCAGACATTTAGCACTTTTACAGTTGCCCTTAAGAGATACTTTTAAACCTAGAAGAAACCACCTTTTTCATTACTCGAAACAAAACTGTTTACTCCAAAGGCAGCAAAAAGCTATTCTAAGCAAGAAGTGGTTGTTAACATGGATGACATAATTCAGGATTACTTCAGTTCTTAAGTAGGCAGTTTGATCTGTAAATTGTACATAACTCAATTTAAGCAAGGGTTTATAAGGATAACTGTAAAAGAAAAGAAACATTGCTGATATGCACTTTAAGAATAAGTAAGTACTTAAGCCTGAAACATGAGGAGCTTTGTATCCCTGTAGGCATCAGTGAGAGTTAAGGACATTTAGCGTGTTGTGGGAACAGGCTCCAGACTCATTTAAAGCAAATGGAAATCACTGTATTAATTTACACTAATACTGATATTGGTGGCAATGTACTTTATAGGTTCAAAACCCCTTTGCAAATACTAATTGTTAAAACCCTCTAAGTTAGTTTTTGCAAGCTGTATGAAGTTAGCAGTCTCACAGAGAGTTTGAGAGCATGGTATCTGCTAAGCACAGATAGTACCACTTAGGATTTACAACAATGTCACTGTCTCAGAGTTAGAAATATGTCTGGTGGGGAGGATTACTAAAGACTTTCTCTGAAGCAACCCTGTCTCCCCAGTGTCTTTCCTTTCAGCACCAAAAAAATCCCAAACAAAACCAAAAAGCCCAAAATACCCAACATACCAGAGCATACTCTTACTAGAGTGATTTTTTTGTGAGATAAATGTTCCATAAGTAACTCAAACAAAAATCCCAGTTGTATTATTGTTCTGCTTTGTGTTTTTGGAAAAGTCATCTATCTGACCCTTTTTCACTGTGTATGTAAAATAGGGACAGTGACAGCATTTTTTTCTCCATATATTGTGGATGAAAAGAGTTGAGTATAAGCTTTAAAAATATTACTGTTCCTTGTTTGATTGTATCATTATTGTATTATTACTATATAGTTTTATTATCATCATTATCAGAACAACACAGAGACCATCTGGATGTCAGATTTAACATGTAAGAGCAATTACTCTACTTAGAAAGAAGTTCTATATTTTGGAGCTGGTCATGTATCTAAGAGGCTGTTTCTTCTCTGTTACAGCTGTATGAAAAGGTTGCTCTTTTCCTGACAAACTTAGGTAAGCAATGTTAAATACAAAATTAAATTATATTGTAATGATTTTTTTGGTCCCTATACTGTGATAGCATTCAAACTGTCTGTATAAATATGAAAAATCCTGATTAATTTGCTATCTATAGGTATTAATGTTTTTCTTAAGTTTATAATAAAGGAGTATATAAACTATGCTATAGTGCCATTCAATCAGTGGTGACAACTATCACCCACCTGCCGTGCTTGGTTCTTGTTCCAACCCCTTACCTTGTAAGAACTTAAGTAAATTGTTACCTTGGGGGAAAAAGCGTGAGTTTTCAGAGATACTGAGCACTCACAACCCCCAGGTTTTGTGAAGACCTGGAAATGGGGAAATGACTTCTGGAAGCCAAATTTAAAGCTTGAAACTAAGGTGCTTATTGACTATCAAACATATGCCTTTAAGAGGGGCAGTAATTTGGAGGGAGAATAACTAGGTGACTCATCAACTCTACCAACACCTAAACTCTAATGGTGTTCTAAGTTTCTGTAATCTTTTCAGCTCACGCATAAAGGTGACCTTTATGCTAGAGTAAGGACGTGTTTTCTAAGGACAGCATGTACTGTCATTGGGGTAGCAATAGGCTATCACTCATATATCCATGGCTCCGGCAGAGTCTCTGGAGATCCTCAACATCCTGGAAGATTGCAGTAGTTGGTGGCAATTGGCAAGGGCTCCTTAGTGTCAAGAAGCCTGAAATGAGACTCTCGCTGAAGGCCTATTAAGCGAACCATATTATTGCATGTGTAGAAGTGATTTGAGATTATTTTGAGCTTCTGCATACCTTTGTACATTGATGATGTTCAGTAAGGTATTTTGGAGCAGGCGGACAGATTTTGGTGTCTGTTCAGGGGAAACACAGCTGATTTAGCTAGCTAGGGCTTTTCTACATCTGGGAAGTCATAGGTGATGTGTTCAAAGCATGTCTGTATAAGATAGCATTTTATTCTGTTGTTTCTTCTTAGACTGCGAGTCCTCATTTGTATTCTATAAATTTAAAATATTTTTGCCATCCTGTATCCATGGAAAAGATACCTGCTAGTTACAGTTGAGAAACAGGACTTTCAAGTATGTGATTTGCACAGGCTATACCCTTTTACTCCCTGTGACACCCTGGGGACAGTAAGATATGGTCTAGAGACCTTGAAGCTTAGTTACTTTCTGCCAGGTTATCATCAAGGTAGGTCTGTAGGTCTTCTTGTAGCCTATACAGAAAGCACTTGTATGAAAACTCAGTGGGTCAGGCTGTTCTGACAGTGTTCAGACTGTTTTGTGGTTTTTATTCTGATGGCCTAAGTAGCTGATTTGGTCTGAATGATCTTTATCAGTGTAATAAGCTCAGAGTGGAATTGGCAGCAAAGCCTACATTCAGGATATCCTTCTTCAGTCTTTACATGACCTTTTTCAGAGCTCACGTCCGTGCTCCTCTAGAGCATTGCCATTGTCTCTGATGGGTATATGAGGAAAGCTTCAGCTGCAGCAGCCTTGTTAAAGTCAAACTTGTCCTTCCCACAGACTGGTGTCAAAAATCCACAATGTTTTATTTCTTTCTGCTTAGCTAAATATGTATGTACTGGCATACACACAAACTTGGGTTTCTTGACAGGCATTTCCAAATCACTAACACAGTTGTTAATTTATGGTCTGTTTTACGGTTTTGTTGATGCATCTATTTAAAATTTCCTCATGGATAGGACAGCTCTAAAGAGAATCTAGTTTATTCTTGTTGTTTCTGTACTTCCGGTACTTTACTGGAGGCTCCTTTGGAAGTAGTATATGAGTACTACCATGATGATACTCAGAATCACCATTACTACCTCCACTTCTCTGATTACTCCTGTTCACAGCAATGGTTGACTAATAACAAGCTCCTACCAACTGGAAGGTAGTTCCAGGACATGGTACTGGTGTGTTGGCATAGAAGTTGTTTTGTTAACTTCTGTCTTGATATCTCTTTAGATTGAGATTAAGGGCCTACCTGATGGGAAGAATATGTCTTCCCCTTTCCCATTTGCTTTACCCCATCCATTGCAAAATATTTTTTCTCAGTCGTCTGTGATGAGCTCCCTGAGACAAGGAAAGGGAGTCATGCAGTGGCACTCTACTGATACCTGTGTAGAGTCCTTAGGTGCCAGCATGGAGGGCAAATCCATGAAACAGAATTACGAGGAGGATTTTCTCCAGTTCAGTGTGACATCCCTAACAAAAGGCACTTACATAGCTTGTAGTGGGGTGCTTTCAGGCAATGTCATTATGGTAGGTTGCAGAAAAGGAAACAAGAGAAGAGTCTGAGCCTGTAAAGCACACAGGAATCCAGGAGGGATATTTAATATACACATTATCTTGACCACTTTCTTACAGTCTCCTGGGAATATACTGATCCAGATATCAGAAGAGATTTCTAAGTCTTTACAAGATCAGTTGCTGTGTGCTGCTTTTGGATACAATTTCTTCTGTCAGCTTATGTTTTGAAATCAGCAGGCTAATTTACAAATACATTGCCAGCTCTGATAGGTGTGTGCAGCCTTTGTGCCAAGGGAAATCGTTAATCTGATTAAACCTCTGAAACTCTGCTCTCTTTCTTCACAGAGCAGCCTCGTACCGAATCTGAGTGGGAGAACAGCTTCACTCTGAAAATGTTTCTTTTTCAGTTTGTCAATCTGAACAGCTCTACCTTTTATATAGCATTCTTCCTTGGAAGGTAGGATTGATGTCCGCACCCTCATATGTGCAAAATGAAGTAGAGAGAAGAAATAAAATTGTCTGTAATGAAACAAAATGGGACCATATTATCACACATCTCAAAACGCAAATTCCATACTAGCAAAGCAGGACAGATTGCAGTTTTATTTTCCTTTCAAAAGCCCAGAAACAGACATAGTTTTCATTTCCTAGCACCATATTGGCTCAACGCTAACTTTTAATTTCACTACTGGAAACTGATGCATCCCACAATACTATATAGGCAGGTCACTTTACTCTGTCTTTATGTGTGTAAATTGTACAGGTAAGTAAATAACTTAACACTGTGTCTTTTTCTTTCAGAATAGAATAGAATAGAATAGTTCAGTTGGAAGAGACCTACAACGATCATCTAGTCCAACTGCCGAATACTTTGCTTCTTCTATCATATGATTTGGACTGTTAAGAGTGAATTATGAACTATCAGTTGTTTTTTTTCCACAGAAAATAAAATATATATATATTTGTATGTCTCTCTCTGCAAGTCCCCTAAAAGCAAAAGAAGAGCCTTTGAGTAGAGAAGGCTGGAGTAGAAGAATCCATCAGTATGGATTATTTGCATGTGGGAAGTTGTGGGAATCATTTTGGGAGAAAACATGGAGGAATACTAAGAAAATTATGTTTTCCTAATGAAAACTAACATTTTCACTGATTTCACAGAAGGGCAGATATCACAGCCCACATTATGGTGTAAGGAAATGGACTGGCTGTTGAAAGCCATTTTCCAAACTGACACAAACAGTTTTATTCAGATTCGCTCTCTTTTCTGCATATGCTGAATATCCAACAGCAGAGTATTTGGTATTGAAATAAAACTGGAAGTAAAAATATACTTAGCACTTCATAGAAATTATTCCAGGAATCCCCCAAAACTTTTTGCAGCATAACATCTTTTAGAGTTATATCAATCATGGTAAGATGACATTAGATTAAAACAACACTGTGAGCTTTCTTCTACTACTGTGAACAGACTGCTTACACAACATAGCTGATGTATATTCCTGTGTTAAAGATTTACAGGACACCCTGGTGCCTACTTAAGGCTGATAAACCGGTGGAGACTGGAAGAGGTGAGTGTTCACTAACTACACACTGATTTATCTGCTGCCCACAGACGCAGTGAATGCAACCAGAGGCAGACACATAGCTCTGTCTAGGTATTTTTGAGTGTGTTATTGGGTTTTCAGTTGCTGTCTAACTCCACACTACTGACACTACCATCTGCTACAAAAACATCTACACATTGATATATATGCCCTTTTCAATGCTAGCAGTTTTAGTGTTTGCATCACATTTGGATAGTGGTACCAAATGGTTTAAACATTACTCACATTTTTACATTGGAAATATTTAATCCTTGAAATGAATCAAGGTCAGATACGAATCTGACAACTTTTTGCTTCTAAAAAAATCCTTTCTTCTCAGCTTTTCTAGCTTTGCTGACCAAGGAGCTAAAATAAAATAATAACTTAAAAACCCAGACATATAAAATGTAGTTGAAAATTGACCAAAACAACTGAACAAACTTCCCAAAAGAGCTACTGGTGTGATGTTCCATGTCTATAAAACCAAATGGATTTGGAGAGAAATGAGAGGTTGGCTTTGCAAGTCACTCAAGGACCGATCCCATTTTTTTGGCAAGTACATTCAGAACTCAAAAACCATTTGACAGTTATTGGAGGTGAAGAGCAACAGTTTCTGGATTGGTCATGTAGCTTCCAGTGCTGCTATTTGCACACTCAAATCCCATGGTTTCTTTCCTGCTTCACAGCTGAATAACTGAAACAACTTTGCAAATGCATGACAAATGGCAAGTGGAAAATGCAGGTCTTATACTGCCAACATGAATTTACAAATAGTTCCAGATATCTAAATATTTTGGTTAATAGAGGTCATCCAAACACTAGCAAAAAAAAGGAATAATTTGAAAAAGCCATCCTAATTTTGAAGTGGTGAATTCTGTACATTCAAGGAAAGAAAAATGGATAAATGGGCAGACAAAAATTCACTGAACATCCCTCCAAAGTCTGAGAGGGGCCAAGCTGACCTAACAGCTTGCTGCTGCGAAAAGAGGACAGTTCTGCTCTTCCTTTGTCTTCCTCCAGAAGTTTGCTCCTTTCTCTTCCTCTGCACTGGTTCTGGCTTGTCCAACCCTGTGAGGAGCCTATTCAGTTCCCTGTTTCAGCAGGAAACGCTTTCTTTTTCTGGCTGAATTAGTTTTCTGATGAGTTACTGGGCTGAATCATCTCACAGAGGCATCAAAGAACAGGGAAAGAACCTCACTTGCAGGAGCAGAGATGGGAGAAACAAAGAACCAGGTCTGAGAGGGAAGTGCAGCAGCAAGCTGTTACAGGTTGGGTCAGTTGCTGGTGGAAGCTCCTATTAGTAGTCCCTACTATTTTGCCTTTCTCAGAGGAAAAAAAAAAAGTCTAATAATAAAAGAAATGTCTAACAAAAAAAGTCTCAACTTTATTGACCATATCTGTGTTAGGTCTTATTAGAAACATAATGTAGGATATAATGCCCAGATATCCCTCCAGTAGCCCTCTCTTCACCTGTTGGATGAGGCCAAGTGTAAGACATTTAATAACACAATAGAGTCTGGTCCAGTGTCCATGGGCATATTCAGACCACACTGTACAAAGTGCATTAGTGATGTTATGGTTGTAACATCACTGCTACTTCATTAATACTGCACCTATTTCTCTTAGAATATATTGGCTCATGTGACTGATTCCTAAAAACAGAAGGATGATGATTTAATTATATACTAGAAAACTTAATTTTAAAAAAAAAAATTATCTGCCACCCTGTTAATCTAAAGAGAAGCTGGATGAGGTCAACAGAAACGTCAGCAGGGACTCTGGTTCTAAGGACTGTATAATGCAGTATGTATGAGAAATTCATATCACATTTTGTTACAGGTCATAATTAATGTCAAATTTTTTCTCCCTAGAAGTTAAAGACAAATAGTTCCAGTTCTATGACAATGATCTGTTCGACTTATCCATAATACCCAGGATCTAAGAATACAGCTTGGACCTCCACTGTTTGGATCTGCAAAGTCAATTGTGCAAAATACTGTTTGAGTGCAGAAAGTTTTTGGCCCTTTTCTGTTTTTTCCAATACTAGATGAAAAATTGTGGAATTACTTAAATTTGTACTAGGGGAGCATCTCTCCCAAAAGCAGCACCACTTCTTCAAGGCCTGGAGCCACTGCTAAAGCAAGCAAGCGCTCAGCAAGAGACACTGAGAACTATTGTTTGACAGTTGGAGATCTTTAGTTCTTTGAGAAGATAATAGCTTTGCATAGTCTGCTCAGTCATATACATTAAATAGTACTCAATAAACAGTATTAGGTCTATCCTTTAGGCATAACCTGTTTGCCTGTGCAGCCAGGAGGAATTTTGTCTTCATTCTTTGGCTTGAGGCACAGTCACTCTCCCCTAAAACTATTGAAATAATTGAAGAAACTTGTTAGCCTTTGCCTCTGTCCCACCCACAGTTGCACAACATATTAGCATCACTAATGTGAAAACTGCATTGGTTTCAACTGATTCTGACCTCTGCAGAGAATTAGATTATAGGCTTAAAAGGCTCACGGTATGATACAGTCTCATATGCTCCCATGAGTTTGTATTTTTAAAAAAATTAAAAGAACGGCATTTAATTTCCTTTAAAGAAATTATGTAATATCCATTTACAGTCTTTAAGAAATGCTTAAAAACTCAGCATCATTTCTGTTTAACCTTTTGTTTCTTTTTTTCTGTAGTGCCACCCTAGTGGATGCCTTATTGATCTCTGTATGCAAATGGGTATTATAATGGTGCTAAAGCAGACCTGGAATAACTTCATGGAACTGGGCTACCCGTAAGTAAATATAATGCCTATGCTTCTGTAGGTCACAGAAGAATAGTAAGTTTATGCTTTCCTTATGACCAGTTATATAAAAGCAAGATACAGTAGTCATTACAATAGAAAAATCCCCCCTGGGATACAAAACTCTTAAAATAGATTTTCAGATGTATAGAGATAGATGGTGTTTGGGGTTTTTTTCACATTGAACATAGTTTGCAAAAGTGGAAGTGTAATATAAATATTAACAAATAAATAATATATGGGATATACTTGATTTCATTAAATTGTATTCCTTGTTTTAAAACTCCTTGAAAATAACTGTAGGACTGCTGTATTCCTTACACGGGAAATATTATATGTATCATTTTTTAGCTATGCCAGTAAGTTCTAAATTGGATTTCTCCTTGCTGGGTGATAAAAGATGCCTGAAAGGGCAGGTATGAGCTGGAAAAAATGCACTGCTGGCATATACACTCACAGAGATAGAAAAATGTACTGATTGGTATATAGACAAGTTCCCTAGTGATCTTCAGGGTATTATGGAGCTGTCCGCTAGCTAAAAAGGTTGACGATCATTCATTTCCTATTGGTTCATTTCTTATTGATTAGTATTTAATGAGGATGTTCAATATGATTAATATAGACAGTTGATGCTAGAGACAGTGTGGCAGCTCATCAAGGGAAATTAGCAAGTGTGAAAAGATAAGAAAGAGCTGCTATTGTCAGAAAGTTTGTCCTTGCAAAGTTCAGAGGGATTTGCTTCACTGCAGGATCCACAGCAGAGCTAGTGCAGAGTTTGGTCCCTGAACTGCAGAAACATGCTGCAGAACCAATTTCAGGCAGCCTCAGTGCTGATAACATCTAGCTGTAATGAGAACGGAGTAAATGATTTAAATGCACAGAGTAATTGGCAATCAAGGTACTCAAAGCTCACTATCTCTCCATCTTCCTGGCTTTTCGCCTAGTGCTACTTGCCAGGATTTTGCAGCTGTTAGGGCTGGAGGAATTAGCAGGGGTGGGGAGGAGGGAACAGCAGCAGCAGTATTGATCCTTCTTTTTCCACTCCCTGCCTCTTTTGTCAGTTTTCATTAGATCTTTCTGCTACCTATTAATAGGGATTTCGAAACCTAATAAAGAGCACAGAAGGGGATTAAAGAAGGTGACTGAAGGAGATAGGAGGAGATTGTTTAAGAACAAGTGATTTAATAGGGATAAACCACTTCAGGTGAAGTCAGGCTCTTCATTTTAGAGTCACAATGAAAATCACAACACAAAACACACAGTCACAACAATGTGAGATGCTTCAGCTTATTCTGATGAGAGATGTATTTGCTCTCCAGACCTTTCAGTCCACCTTCTAGCCCTGAAATGCTGCAGGCAAGTGCATCTCCTTCTTGTGTGAAAAAAACCATGATCGTTTCTGCTAAGACTGTCACCGAAAACGGGAATCAAACTCCTTAACACCAATGTAGTATTAAGAAGCAGGCATTCTTTATTACGGCGCCGGATGCACGGGGGATCGTTCCACCTAGCGTGCATACCGCAGGTTACATCAGCCGAAACTTATATTGTCCAGTTACATACATATGCATCACATTTCCCAGAATGATAATGCATATTCATTCTATTTCCTGGAACTAATTATCATATTTGCGTGGTCATTACGCATGCGTCCTTGAGCTCCGAGGGGCTTCCGTGGGGATCTCTGGTGGTCCTTGGTGGTCATACAGGTGTGTCCTTTAGTTGACCCCTTCTTCTGGACATGCGCAATCCCACCTTGCTTATGTAACTTGCTCCCCTTCTTCATGGTGCATGGTCCCTAACAATGATTTGGCACCCTTAACACAAACCAATTATTCTAACCACCCTCGACTCTTTGTCAAGATGGGCTGGGGCTGTACTGGGAACATAGCAGCATGTCCGTACTACTCCTTGTCCAATTGTCTTTGGGCATAGTAGCATATCCATAGCCATAGTATACAAACACAATATTAAAGCATTGTCTAACCTGCTCCTATCTCTATGTTGCTTAGTTACAAAAGAACGAACTAATAATTTTGGTTACATCTGGTTACGTTTCCCCCCTTTGGAAGTTTTGAAATAATCATCTTTTCAATACTTCCACTCTTAATCTTTCATAACTCAACATAAGCAGGTGGCTTCTCTCCCGGCATTGGTGTACGATGCTTCATCGCTGATTTCTGTGTCAACATTTTCTTTAAACATTGATAAACCAAACAAATCACCAAAACAACTGTAATCAAAATGATTAGTGTCTGTAACAACTCAGTTATCCATCCTTTAAGAGGAAATCCAAAATGTTCCAAAATGTGGCGTAACCAATTTGTTTGCATTTCACTCCTTAAACCTTGAGTCTGCTGTGCCACCCTCTTCATATCATCTATTTGTTCATTCAAAGCAGCTGTAACATTTGGGATGTGCACACAGCAATCTTGATTTCTGTAAATCCACAATCATCACTTCAATTCCCCCATGTGTTTCTCTCTTTTTTTCCTCTACTATTTTATCATTATTTGTGGGGTAACTATGACTTGTCTGGTGGATGTTACCCACCCCATTTTCTACTACTCTCAACTGTTCTGCCAATAATCTATCCAATTTACCATAATTTGGTTGCGGGGTTGGAAGTTTTACCTGTTTTACTGGTACCAGGGCAAGGATGCTTTGCTCCACTGCCTCTCTAGCAGTTTTATCAGCCAATCGGTTGCCCACATTTACCACGGTTTGTCCAAATTGATGTGCTTTACAATGCATTACCACTACTTCCTTGGGCTGCTGGATGTCCTGGAGGAGTTGAAGAATTTCTTCCTGAGCTGACAACAGTCCTCTTTCCTTCCAGATAGCTCCATGTGTGTGAATCTGCTTTCTGTGCTGGTGTATTCACAGGGAGAGCTTCAACTTTCATCACTTGGTTGGTGGTGACCACTGCATACCCCGCCATCCGTTTTCCATCTCGGACAAAGCTGCTTCCATCCATAAACAGCTCCAAATCAGAATTAGGCAATGGTTCGTCCTTCAGGTCCTGTCTGCTAGAATATACCTGTTCAATAGTTTGCAAACAATCACGGTGTAAAGACTCACCCATTTCCGAGCTCAAAAACATTGCTGGGGTCGCTGCTGTTGTAGTTTTAAGTTCCACATCATCCTGTTCCAAGAGAGTGACCTGGTATTTAAGCATGCGGCCTGGGGACTGCCATTGCCCCCCTTTTTGCTCCGAGACAGAAGTTACCATATGTGGGACATAAACCGTAATTTTCTGCCCCATGGTTAATTTCCTTGCTTCTTGGATTAAGAGTACAGTTGCTGCCACAGCTCGCAAACATCCAGGCCATCCCTTGCTGACATTATCCAATTGCTTAGAAAAATACCCAATGGCCCGTTTCCAAGTTCCTAATTTTTGAGTCAACACACCCAAAGCAAGATGTTATCGCTCATGTACAAACAATTCAAAAGGCTTTGCTAAATCTGAGAGTCCTATCACAGGTGCAGACATCAAAGCCTTCAGATTTTTAAAAGCTGTCCAACACTCAGGTGTCCACAACAGGTAATTCTCCTGGGATCCTTTCAAAGCTGCATAATTGAGGATCCACAATCGACACCACCCGACCATACCCAAAAATGTCCGCAATTCCCGTATCGTTCTGGGTTCTAGAACTTGACAAATTGCTTCCTTTCTGCCTGCTCCCAATCTTCTTTGTCCTTGCAAAATTTCAAAGCCTAAATATATCACAGTGTCTTTCCCAATCTGGGCCTTGCTTTTTGATACTCGGTATCCTGCTTGTCCCAAAAAATTCAACAAGCTGATGGTCACTTGTAAACAGTCTTCCCGTGCCTCTGCTGCTATCAAGAAGTCATCTACATACTGCAATATTATTCCTTCTGAATTTTCTTTTTTCCATACTTCCAATTCCTTTGCCAATTGATTACCAAATATTGTAGGACTATTTTTGAACCCTTGAGGTAGCACCATCCAGGTGAGTTGTGTCTTGCATCCAGTGGTGGGGCTTTCCCATTCAAAGGCAAATATGCCTGGCTATCTTTGTCTAGAGGCATGCAGAAGAAAGCATCCTTGAGATCAAGTACAGTAAACCACTTATGTTTTTCTTTTAAGGATGTCAGCGAAGTATATGTGTTAGCTACTACTGGGTGAACGTCTTAAACAATCTGATTTATGGCTCTTAAATCTTGAACTGACCTATATTCCTTGCCATTCTGCTTTTTCACTAGCAATATCAGGGTATTATATTCTGATTCACACTCTATCAATAATGCATAATTCAAACATTTCGCTATTAATTCTTCCAACCCCTTTCTAGCTTCCCACTTGATAGGATACTGTTTTGTCTTACCGGTTTAGTTCCAGATTTTAGAACAACTTTTACTGGTTCCGCCAATTTAGACCGACCTGGAATTCCACTAGCCCATACCAAGGGTGTTACTGCATCCTCTACTTCTGCAGGAATTTCTTCCTTCGGTCTTGGTGTGTTCTGTAACATAAAAATTCTCGCTTCCACAGCTTTTGATTCAGGTATTAACAGGTGAGTCTCCCCATTTTTAAAAATTATTTTGTGTATTCAATTTACTCAATATATCTCTTCCTAACAAAGATGATGGACATTCTGGCATATACAAAAATTGATGAGTTACCCATTGCTTTCCCAATTTGAATTTCAGAGGTTGTAAAAACCGCCGATTTTCTTCCACCCTGCTCCCCAACAACACTTATAGTTTTATGACTAAACCCCCCTTTGCATATATTTAATACCGAATATGTTACCCCTGTATCAACTAAAAATTCTGCTTCATCATTCCTCAGCTTTAATGTTAACCAGGTGTTCAGCTGGGGTTGACTCCCCTGGTCTCCTTCAGTCCTCATCATTCAGAGTCATCAACTTAATTGCCTGTAGCGAAAGATCCAATTCTCTTACTTTGGGACATTCCCTTTTCCAATGCTACAGGCAGAGCAACATCATCTTAAACTTTTATTCCTTCCCTGTTTTTTCCAAAGTCAATACCATAAAATTTTACCGGATAATCCCACACTGTTTTTGCCACTCCAGATGATTTCTCAAAGCAAAAATAAATACCTCATAAGCTATTTCATCTCATTTACCTTCCCTTTTGCAAAATAACATTAATTGCAAGATGGTATTATATTGCGATGGACTATTCTTTGCCCATTTCTCCCCACCTTCCAAAGTATACATTGGCCACCAATGATTGCAATATTCAATTAATTGTTTCTGAGTCAAAGGATCACCCCCCAGATCTTTCCAGTGTTTTAAAATACATCCCAAAGGTGTTCTTTGTGGGATGGGTTTCTTGCTCGGAAATGTACCCATCTCCCAAAAGACTAGTGGTTGTGATTGTGCACTATCACAAGCACTAGTCAGAGGGACCCCAACCCTTGTTGGAGCTCCCTCTGGGATTCCAGCCCCCTGCCAGAAATCCCAACCTTGGAGACTTCAACCCCCCGTCGAAGACTCCCCCTTGGGCCCTGCTCCACAGGCTTTCGCCTAGCAGAGACTTACCAACCGAGGTACCTCTTAGCCCAACCCTGCATAGCTTTCGCCACGCCTTACAAGCAGGCTTGGTGGGACTCTAACCCACGTCCTACCTTTGGTGGGACTCTAACCCACGTCCTACCTAAAGTGGGACTCTAACCCCACGTACTGCTCAAAGTGGGACTCTAACCCAAGTCCTACCTAAAGTGGGACTCTAACCCCACGTACTGCTCAAAGTGGGACTCTAACCCACGTCCTACCTAAAGTTCTGTTACCCGTTAGAAGAATGCCTTATTACCTTGTTCCAGGGGATCTTGCTCAGAATTCTTTGGTCCAGGGATCAGAGGTTCTCCCCGAGAATCCCTCGGTGCCGGCTGGAGGTCCTGCGATCCCTCGGATCCGTTGAAATTCAGAAGCAGGGTCCCATCTGGGGTGCCAAAACCGAAATCGGGAATCAAACTCCTTAACACCAATGTAGTATTAAGAAGCAGGCATTCTTTATTACGGCGCCGGATGCACGGGGGATCGTTCCACCTAGCGTGCATACCGCAGGTTACATCAGCCGAAACTTATATTGTCCAGTTACATACATATGCATCACATTTCCCAGAATGATAATGCATATTCATTCTATTTCCTGGAACTAATTATCATATTTGCATGGTCATTACGCATGCGTCCTTGAGCTCCGAGGGGCTTCCGTGGGGGTCTCTGGTGGTCCTTGGTGGTCATACAGGTGTGTCCTTTAGTTGACCCCTTCTTCTGGACATGCGCAATCCCACCTTGCTTATGTAACTTGCTCCCCTTCTTCATGGTGCATGGTCCCTAACAATGATTTGGCACCCTTAACACAAACCAATTATTCTAACCACCCTCGACTCTTTGTCAAGATGGGCTGGGGCTGTACTGGGAACATAGCAGCATGTCCGTACTACTCCTTGTCCAATTGTCTTTGGGCATAGTAGCATATCCATAGCCATAGGTGTACAAACACGATATTAAAGCATTGTCTAACCTGCTCCTATCTCTATGTTGCTTAGTTACAAAAGAACGAACTAATAATTTTGGTTACATCTGGTTACAAGATCACGATCAGAGCCAACACCATGTGGATGGCCAGAGGATCTGGAGGCAATCCTATAGTCTATAGTAGAACATCACTGCACCTCCACCCATGTGCTGGCTACTGCCTGCTGAGACACAGGCAGAGCCAGGACTGCGCAGTGCCAAAGCTGATGGCAGAGAATATTTCTCCATAAGACAGCCTTAGGAGAGGAGCACCAGCAGCCTGTTTGGGAGAGTGTTTTCTTGCACCATTTCAGGGTGGCAGCCCAGCTCTGGTGCAGGCATGTGCTCCCACAGGGACCGCAGAGACACGCAGGGCAAGTCAGAAATGCCACTGGGTGTTCCTTGGTGACAGGAGCCACAGTGACTGCTGTCACATTTCTCACTGATACATGTGGCATTGGCTTGTCTTCTGAAATTTCTGCCCGAGAGTTAGAAACTAGGTTTCAAAGATATCAAAGAGAGGCCCTAGGGTGTGTGTTAGAGCATTGATTGCTTAGTGGTTACATTTTTAATACAAATACCGGCATGTCGGAGTGGTGCTTCTACTTCATACAAACACCACCTCAAAACCTCTGAAAGTGTGCATCAGTTCTCCTCTCCTGCATGGATACATTTGCAATAACTAAGAAACAAAGTATAAATTATTGCTTCATTTGGAGGTGGAAAACTGCAATTCCAAGTTCATGTTTTTCTTGGAAGAAGAACATCCATCCATATTAAAACCACATTACATTGCATTGCTTACATTTTGCTCACACATAAATCAGAAAATGACATCTCTTTGAATTTTACTAGCAGTCTTAGATATTTAGTACCACTAGTTGTGGGTTTCCCATCTCACAAAGGAGGAAATTAACTGGGATCTGTCTCAGTGTATTGGTCTCTCACCCACCTCACTCCTCACCTTGCTGCCTTTGCAGGAATTCAGTTCTCAACCCTCTCACTTTCTCACGGGCAGGACATGAGAGGCAAAGTCCCAAAGGGTGCTGTGGACTGCAAAGATGTGCCCTTAACTGTCCCACAGTTCATCAGTCACAACCACGGTCACTCACAGGAAAGGCCTTTTTAGGCTTTTTACACACTAGTGACTGGCTGCAAGTTGCTAAAACCAAATATTTTAATAATTTCTTGTACTTCCAAATTTTGGCTTGAAATCCATCCTTGTACTTCTAAATTTTTCTTGCACTTCTAAACTCTAGATTTTAATGCCCTGCACTCAGTTGCACCTACCCTTCTTTAAGGAAGACAGGAAAAGCTATAACCTCTCTGGTAAATGGCCTGAATGGAAAAACAATCTCTAAGCTTTAAGAAAACAAGCAATTGGCCAAGCCCTTATCCAAATCCAATGGCCATTTCCCTACCATTCACAGACCAGACCAGGCCACTGTGAAGGCAAGAAGCAAAGCACAGTCAGGGAAAGGACTGAATTATTTGGGTGAGCCATCACCTTCTATCTTGCTGAGATGAAGGGGCCAACCACAACTTCAGAGAAAATCTCTGTCATGGTTTTTGGGTTTTGGTTTTTTTTCTCTCTATACTAACTCTAACTCTTGTCCTTTTTTGGCCAAACCAATGCAACTCCCTGACCTGGAGAGGCAAAGGTGTTTATTTCAGATGTGAGCACTCAGTTGTCTTCTGGCTCAGTGCCTCCCACGGTGCCCCTACATATGCATTTCTTCAGGAACAATACCTTCCCCCTGAAGCCCAGTACAGCTCCCCCATTCCTTGAGATGGAGATAGCTCTCATGTCAGCCATCCACCTCTCAGCCACCATGTGTTGTCAGTAGTCCACACACTTCTTCCTGCCTTTTGTTCCTCTGAATGTTTGGCTGCAGACACCATTCAAGGTTGCTTTTTCCCTTCCAGGATTGCCCAGGGACTGTTACCCTGCACACTGTAGAGCCGTGTAGAGATGCCAGCTCGCACACAGGAAGGGATCAAGCAGCATTAGCACTCTATTTACTGATTTCTCAATTAGAGCTCAACTATCTCCACATAGCATTGCATTCTGCCACATAAACAGACCCTGAAGTGATTTGCCATTCTGTGTAGAGAAAAAGAAGGTAAATAAATTATGAAAAGATGTCAAAATCCCTCCACCACTTTAACAACATCTAGGCCTGGATTACAGCCCATCAGCCGTATCTGTTTTCATACCTGTTATGCTGTGTCATCAGCCAAATGTATTACTAACACTCTATTTTCCTGTACATTGGGAAATTAATTTTGCAAGGTATGTTGTGCACACTTAGGCTCTTCCAATTTTGTGATAAATAGCAACTAACGTTGTTTACCTTGTTTCTTTAATTTATTTGAAAATGTAGGCTAATTCAAAACTGGTGGACCAGGAGAAAACTACGACAAGAATATGGCACACAGAGAAAAACAAGCTTCCCACAGTGGGAAAAGGACTACAATCTGCAACCTATGAATGCTTATGGACTCTTTGATGAATACCTAGAAATGAGTATGGCACTGACCTTTGTTCTCTCTCTTTCACTAGATTTTAATGTTGGTTTTTTGTTGATGTGGGCTGGTATGTTCTTTTAACTATTGCTGTATCAAGCTAAAGAGGCTGCAAAATGGTTTTCATTCTCACAGGTCAGGTGAGGAATGGAAGTACCAAACCAAACCAAACCAAACCAAACACTGCTGCTGGTTTGCTAACCTCACATCTATAAAACACTTCTCATTCTGGCTTTGTGTGGGGAAGATCGTTTTCAAAACCAGAGCCCACCTCTTTACCTGCATACATTTCTGAAGAATTTTGCTGTTATTTCATAAAGGAAGTTCCCTTGGGCTTTTATTTTTATATTGTGTGGTATAGGCCTTCATGCTTGTTTATGTTTAAAATTCACCATCATTTACGACCTCACATTTACAAAGTAGCTTGCTGCCAAAAGGCATTGCTCTGTCCAGAGGAGAGGGGAGGATAACTGCTCAAAGAAATGTTAAAGAACAAGAACTTTTGCCCTATTGACTGAACTGCGTATGTCATGATTGTTTTTTCTTTTCTTCCTCACACCACCCTTTTCAAATTAATGGGAAATTTGGCAGTGTGAAAACCTGCATCTAGAAAATTACACAAAGTTTCAAACTGCCACCCATCTGTAATATAAAAAGGAATGTATTCAGTCCTAATCTTTGCAGCTATTGAGAGATCCTAGCTGATGCTGGAATAAGAATGTCCCTTTCTAAAAGCACAGTTTGTCCACCTCCAAACTTTGCTCCAAATTACAAAATCTAGATGTTGCTGTCTATCCCAGGGACAGATGTGCATTTGTTCTTGTCATCCTTGCTCTGAACTTTCAGCAAGGAATTGCTGTACAAGTGTCACTAGACTATTGTATGGTATGGCATAATAAGAAATATTTGTGTATTTACACATAATGTTTATATGCATGTGTTATTTGGTATCTTAGACCTTGGGATTAGATCTTAACAGTTATACTGTGATCTTTCCTTTTTTTTCCTAGTTCTTCAGTTTGGGTTCACAACCATTTTTGTGGCAGCTTTTCCACTGGCACCGCTTCTGGCCTTACTTAACAATATTATTGAAATTCGGCTTGATGCATACAAATTTGTTACCCAGTGGAGAAGACCTTTAGCTTCAAGAGCCAAAGATATAGGTGAGCTCTTTGTGTGTGTGTTTGTTATGTGTGTGTGTTATTTTTAAGGCAAAGCATTGACCACTTCAAGTAAGAGTAGATTAAGGTCTTTTCAGTTATCTTCCCTATTAACAATGCACAATTTGATTGTTCCAAAAAACTTCAAGTATCTGATGCCAATCTACTTATGCATTTAATAGTCTATGTTGGAAAATGTCTTTTAATGATTTTCTGGGTGACAACAGGCAAGATGTTTTAATGAAGTGATCAGTGTTCTCTGCAGGTTTTTCCTTGTGGCAGACACACTGTGTGAACACATGCCGCTGCTCAGTTTGAATATAATAACCAGACAGAGCAGCTGAAACATGAAAGTCAAGTTAAAGTGGGTAGCATCCTTAAGGGACCTGTGTTTTTTATATTTACCTGGCCAAAACCAAGCTCCCCTGTGACTCAGTGGCTATGCCCTCTAGGTCCCTGGTGGGTCAGACAGGGTGGGTCTAGATCCCAAGAGATGACTTGCTGTCATTGAGGCGCACCTACATTGCTAAACATAGGGTTCACATAACTTTGAGGTCACCCAGCCACACACTACTGCAAGGGCTCTCCGAACATATTTTGACTATAAATCTCTTCTGTCCTTGCAGTGTGCAAAAGCAGAACACCTTTAGGAAGGACTCTGTAAAACAGCGTCATCTGCCTAATGCTGAATCCCCGGTGCCTTTGGAGGGGTAAATAGGGTACCTCGCTGCTCATCTGCATTGCAAAAACCAGTAGCCCACACTATGAAATAGCAGAAGCCCAAGCTTTGTGCTCTCAGAATAGTCTACCATGTACCGAAAGTCTGTGTCTGAGTAAAGCTTTGTATGTGAACAGTGTGGATCTATGAGTTTAGGTACAAGCCTGGACATCAGCCAGTACACAGCATACACTGCAGACATAATTCCTGAAAAAACAGTTATATAACATAAATAATAAAAGCACAGAAAAATAGATATTTTTTTTTCAGGCCAGTTCAGGTGTGATTTCTCAAAATAAGTTGCATTCGCTCCCTATTCAGCAAAGTTTTCAGGCACAGCTTAATGCCTCATTAAAATCAACTGGTATGTCTAACCTTCCTTTGGTGTGGTTCTCAGTGATGGTCCTCATGACCAGAGTTGCTGTGTGCCTGTACCACAAGATCTGTCAGACATTTGAGGACTGGCCAAAAAACCCAGGTGATGCCTAGGGGCTGTGTGCCATTGTATGGCATTAGCATGCCATGAGGATTTTGATGCTGATAGGTACATGCTGACCAGCTGTGCATGAGTTACACACAAGGCCCTTGTGACAGGCAGATCATGGATTGCATATATTCATGGCTGCCCTGGCAGACCCTCCTCAAAGGCTGGATAGCCATCATCAGAAGCAGGGAGGCTTACAGCATTTCTTAAAACTGCCCACATGTTCAGTTGGCAGTTGGTGGCTTGGTGGAGTCAAGGCCTCCATAAGCATTTCTGCTGCTTCCTTGAGATTGTTTGCAGGATAAACAAAATTCCCACCCAATGGGAACAGAAATCTGGTCCACTGAGGTCCTGCTGTTCAATAAGAAAAATTATTTTTACTCAGTGACTGTCAGATAGAAACTACATAAAAAGACCTTGGGTGGTGGGGACAACTGCTTCAGAGCATGCAGTATCTCAGGCACTTTGTTTCTTGTTTTTCCTGGAGCTAACATACTCTCCTTGTTGAACAGGAATCTGGTATGGGATCCTGGAAGGCATTGGAATTCTTTCTGTTATCACAAATGCATTTGTTATAGCTGTGACATCAGATTTCATCCCTCGCCTTGTTTATGCTTACAAATATGGACCTTGTGCTGGCCAAGGAGAAGCTGGACAAAAGTAAGCTTTTCTTTGGGAAAATAGATGCGCATGAAAATCACTTACTACTTGAATAGATACAGCAGTACTGTCTGTGTATGTTCTGATTCCACTAACCCAAATTTATTGTTTCTGCTTAGGTAACAGATATCAGCCATAGAAATTGATGCTTTGCATATTCACAGAATGGGTTGCTGAGTGACTATAATTTATGACGTTGATGCAAGGAAAACACGGCAGAGCTGTTACAGAGATGTGGTGTGTGTAACAGTATGCTACACAAGCTGCACTTCCCAGCTGGTGTACATGGATATAACCCTCTTTTCATTCTGAAGCAATGCTGATATTTATCAGTTATGGATTTAATAAGCATTTTAAACTTATTCACTAGGCTTTTTTTCCTGATGTAGTATTCAGCATGTATTGCTCAAAAAAAGTAGTGTCTAACAAGAGGAAGCAATTCCCAACTAATAAATCAAGATATACTTACAGAGCAAAGTAATTTGTTTTACTTCTAAAACTAGACTCCTTAGATTAAATCTTTCAGGAGACATTTGTGAACTGAATCCCTGCTGCCTAAGTGGATTTTCTTTCAGTGTTGCTAAACACTGAGATTATATTAGTGTGTGCACACTACCAGTAAGTATGGGTATAGCTGCTACATGGCAACTTGTAAAATCTAGGCTGTTGGACTCGGGGAAGGTCATTGAATCCAGCTGAACACAAATAGACACAGTTTGCAAATGATCTCCTAGCAGCTCCATTAGCAAGGACCCTACTGTTCAAAGAAACCCAAGCTGAACAGTAGACAGTGACAGAGAGCTTACATTCTGCTATTAGACATATGGCAGATTGATTTTTATTCCCTGCTACAGAAAGCGAGTTCTTCTGTTCCTGCTTTTTTGCCATCTTTTGGTTGTCAATACTGTTTAATCATACTGACAGAAGAAGGGCAGCTGGTGTGGCAGCTCCTGATTAGCAGTGCTGCTAACTTGCTGTCCTGCAAGGAGTTTGGCATCTTAGTCAGTGCCAGGGGAAATGCTCCATTTATTTTCATGAAGAGTTAAAGGCCCTTCACGGGTAAAGTGTTTGGTCTGGTGCCAGTCATTCCTGAGCGTGTGTCTCTGCTTGTGCCATTATGAGATCCATAGGACATTGAGGCACTGTCAGCAACTTTCCTTGCTGCTGATTTTCTCAGGACCACCGTGCATGAAAAAACAACACCTTTAGAAATTTTATTTTTATGAAGACTCAAATATGATTCACTGGCTGTGAAACTACTTCTGCATAGGGAAAGTAGCTTGGCTCACAGAGGAAGCTCTTATCATCTTTTCACAAACCTCTTGTACAGTGGTTTCATGCTTCTGCAGCTTTTCTGAGTGAATTTCTAGATGAAACCATCAGATAGTAATCCTCTGAAGGAGCCAACTTGGATAAAAACTATGTCAGCATTCTGGATATTGTTATTAATAAGTACTGTTACAAAAGGAGGAAGCTATTAAAAAATCCACAGGAATATTGAATTTTCTCAAATTAAGGAGTCAAGAACATCTGCTACTGAATAACTTAAATGAGAGGTGCTTTTTTCTTTAAAAAAATCTGTAAGTATTAGATCCATATGACACCCAGTGATGCTAGAAAAATATTGTAATTAAATTAAGTTCCAAACCCAATCAGCATGGAGATTTTGAGACAAAGCCAGATGGTCTTTAAATGTAATTTCTCAAAGACTGTAAAATCCATAGTTTACAAAAAAAAACCTCCAACCCTTACTGTGCATTATACTCTGCACCAAGCTGAGCAGTGTGCCTAGACCTACCTGTGCTTGGGCAGTGCAGAGTGAACAGCACAATACACTTGCCATATCTCTCCTCAGCTTTATTCACACCAGACTTGAGCCTTCTAGTGACTCCCACAGCCCTTTGTCAGGCGACGTACTTTCTCCTACTCAGTGTTCTCCAAACTCTGCCTGACCCTCCCAGTGCTCATCCACCCTAGGATCTTTTAGTACTGAGTTCCTCTGATTAACTGGACATTTTGTAAAAAGCTGTTTTAAGTGTATTGCCTTTCCATCTGATTTAATGTGCTAGTACCATGACGGTAACAGTAGGAATATTCTGACTATCTTCCTAGTGCTACTCGTTATTTTCTCTACCTCTATTGTGTCACCTTTTAGGTGACGTTTCTTTTCAAAAGTAACCAGTCCCAGTCTTCACCATTTCTTCTCCCATAGAAGTCTACCATTGCTTCACTTTTATTGTCCATCTGACCTACTTGAGCATTTCTTTTATATTGCTTCAACATCCTTTTCAAATATTAATAAGCATCACAGTTATATTGTGGATTTTGTGAAACCCAGAGATCATCTTCTGGGGTACAACAGTTAATGGAAAAACCTTGCTGTGTCCTAACTACAGGATTTTTTCCCCTCTAGGTGTATGGTTGGCTATGTTAATGCCAGTTTATCAGTATTTCTGGTGTCTGACTTTGAAAACCGTTCAGAGCCAACATCAAATGGAAGTGAATTCTCTGGTTCACCATTAAAATATTGCAGGTAAGTATCTGATCAAAATACCTGTCTGCTTTAAGACATTGCAAGGGAGAAGCATCATGATACATTTGGGGTTGGAACTAATTTTCAGAACTTAAAAAAACAGAAATGGAAAGAATTAACTATGCTATTCAGGGACATGCTTATGGTGCTACTAGGCTGTTACCTGCAAGATTCGTTCCTTAGATACAGGAGAAGCTGAAAAGTGGGCATCTGGCAGGTGTTCCTAATGCAGGATTTCTATGGTGTCATGGCTTGAATCAGACACAATCATCATGGAGAAATATGGTATCAAGGGGCCAATAATAGGTGACTGATTACTTAGGTACCAGTGAGATAAAACTGTAATCAGATTATATCATAGCACATGCACAAGGAAGTCAAGGTTGCACAGAAGTGACCACACGGAGTTATTTCACAAGTCTGACAGGCATAATCAGGGTCTGTCCTAAGCTACCTTTACGAAACCTCAAATCCAGCACTTCCTAATTGTTGAATGGTTCATATGTTTATGTCATTGCTTACAGGTGTATTTATTAGTAATAATCATATACTTGTGGTTTGAATCAAAATAAAATGAGCAGTTAATTAGCTGTATGTCTTTGTCCTCAGCCGAGAGATTGGAGAAATAGCAGTCTGAGACTAGTCTGTAATGAGAGATTTGCACCTGATTGATTTTAATGGTCCAAAGAATCAAGGATCTACATAAAGGTCTTAAATGGGGTCCCAACCAAAAATACCAAACAACAAATACAGCTACCTTTTTTTTATTGCAACATTGCTTTACAAGCATGAGTCCTGGTAGCTGCAGATACACTTAGTCCCAGTATTTTTCACTGTGAATAATTAAAATGGCCTTTCATGAGTGCCTAAAGAACAAAAGATACTCTGTGATACAGCAAAAACCAGTGATACGTTGTGATATTGTGGCATTTTTATTAATAATAAGTTTGAGTGGTATAGCATAATGAATTGGGGGGGCAGGGGGGGGGCATTAATGCTTTCATTTAACTAACTGATATTTAAGACTGTTGCAACTTATTTGGCAGAAAGAACATCCCAATGTTGAATCCATAGACGGCATTTTCCATGAGCAGAACCACTTTGAGAATACTCCATTCCACATTGTTTGCCATAGCAGCGTTTAATAATGTTTTGTAATTCTGATCATTCTCTTCCCCCTCTTTAATTCCTTTCTTCCCCAACTTCAAGCATGAGGTTGCTGCTACTTAAAGCCAATGGTGGAAATCCCATCAATAAAAAAAGCTGTCCCCTCATTATCCCATAAACAGAACTCTATTAAAATTGGTGCCATAAATCTCCAGAAGATAAATCTGTTCTTTTGGGGGACACTGAATTGTTATGTATATCTACCCTTGAAAGAAAATGAACATCTTACTTTCTTGAGCTGAGTTTATCAGCTACTTAACCCACCTGAATTCTGTTAAAACATCAGTCATTTTAATTGCACTTCAAGCCAGATATTGATAGTGAGGTAAGGAAATACCACGTTCTACTGTGCAATAGTGTAGGCATTTTTCCAGGTAGGCAGTCTGTCTGAACAAAAAACAGTGGCTGTATTCAGTTAACTTCTGCTCGTCTGGAACCCAGATGGTGCCATGCTACTCTGGTTGTTTATAAAAGGTTTCCCCATTTCTTCATGTGTAGTGCTTGGTTCCTAGCAAGTACAAAAAGGAGACATACTCTACTGACTTGAGACTTGGTCCAGGGACTTCTCTTTTCAGGATGCTTAGGATATTGTAAAACATCCTAAACTATGAAGTCAGAATGCTGCTTGCAGAAGGGAAGATCATCTCAGTTTTAAGAACTTGCACTAGAGATACTGCAATTTAAGAGAGGTTTGTCGCTGACTAAGATGTCAAGACACAGTTTATTTCATTTTGTGTAGCATCCTCTGCAATCTAAGAAGGTTAACCTTCAGGGAGATTATCATAGAGATGAAATAACTGTTTATTTCTTTTGCTCATCTGCGTTTTCTTTAGTTTCTTAAAACTAACTTAGAGATCAAGCTTAAGTGTATTATTTACTATGGTATTTTCAGTATTTTTTATAATGGGTTTTCTGTCCCATCCAGGAAACAGATTAAGCAGAAAACAATTTTTACTCTACTTTTAAATTAAGTTTCTGCAGTAGTATTTTGGAATTAACATACTGCTAGTAGAAATGGACTCCAGGATGTGTCACTTAAACAGATTCATTATTTGTTAACGTAATTTTGGAGTCTTCCTGGATCCAGCTTTCCCAATAGATATCTCTAGTTAGGTTATTGAGAACTAAAGTCTTTAAAGAAACATTCTGAGAGACAAGACACTAGATCTCTTTCTTACGCAGCCCTTGCCCTGTTGGTATACCAAGAGGTGCAGTTCTCGCCCCACTAAAGTCAGGATGAGTCATGCTTTACATCAGGGATGGCCAGCTAATTGACCAAGGGACAGATGGAGCCCACGAGGTAGTTTTATATGGATTTTGGGAGGGCTGTCAGGCTGACAAAACTGGGGACATTTATGGTTTTAAAATGAACTTGTAGTGGGAAGAAAGTGGCCGTCAAAACAGCAGAGCATCCCACCCTGCTCCATGTTCTGAGGAGGTGCCTGCAAGGCACACGTTGCGCTGCCAAGGGAGATGCTGTAGGCTCAAACTGCTGGTGCTGAGCACCCAACATCCTCTGTATTTGCTTCAGCAGTTTTGTTTCATACTGGACTGGTCTTTTGCACTCAATTTCCATTAGTAGCTGGAGCGTGAAGTGCACTCCTGGAGTGCATCTTACCGTTAGGTTTCACCTGAAAGTAAACCCATTTGGGTGAACCAAAGCGTGGCAAGCAGAGGTGATCAGGACACTTGCTTCAAAAGCATGACCTGATCTGAAATAAAACACTAGTGTAGGCCCAGGCTAAGAAGCAAGCAGTGTTGTGGTAACCTGTAGAGTCTGAACTGAGATCATTTTGGTGCAGAAAATGCAATGATCAAGAGCAGCTGGGTTTTGGTTTTGCCTTCCTCCCAGGCAGCAGGGCAGGAGCTTGCTAACTACCGTGGTCTGCTTGTCTTTCAGGTACAGGGACTACCGAGACCCTCCTCACTCCCCAGTGCCCTACGGTTACACGCTGCAGTTCTGGCATGTCTTAGCAGCGCGGTTGGCTTTCATTATTGTATTTGAGGTCAGTGACCATTCAGGTGGCAAAACAAAAACAACAAAATGAAACAAATTTCCCTTTGAAGCATTTTCATTGTGCTGATCTATGATGGCAGCTGTTGAGCTTTTTGTGTTAATTTCTGCTGTTTATATTGTGCTTTGTATTCTCAGATCTGTTTTCTGAACAGTCACAGGTATTTAAGTTCTAACAAAAAGGGGAATGCAGCACTTTGAAAATTATAACGGTGACTTGCAAAGAGGGGAAATAAATGAAGCTTTTATTTACTTTCTGAGGTCTGGCATTCATAACCTGTCTAGGCTGGGAAGCTGTATGCTGACTAATGTGTGAGGAAGGGGTGAAGGAACATGAAAAGAAAAGATGAAATCTGAACAGCTGAAAAATGAAGATAGTTTAAGTTGCAGTATTTACACATCTAGCTTTTATCTCTATTTTTTTTTAATACCATTCATTTCCCCAGAATGATTAGCATCACAAAGATGATGACGATGAAAAGGATTCAATACCTTTGCCAATGTTCATAATATTAGTACACACTGTCAGGATCTCAGAAATCTTTAAGACAAACCAGAGAAGCTAATACCAACTTCACATGACTGGTATTCCCATGCTGATTTTGAAAAAGAGAGACAGGAGGGTAGATAAATAGAAAGAGATCATTTACAAAACAAAACACAGTTCTTAAGGCCTGAATTTCAGGTGCCTGAATATCCCTGCCAGAAACCGGGGCCTCAGCATCTCTCCAGCACAAGCAGCTTGAAATGCCTTTTACACTGTGAAGAACCCAAACAGGGAACAAATGATTTTTAAAAGCTCTTTACTCAATCCTCTGCTCTGAAATCATAGCAACAGGGCATCCAACACAGATATGGAAACTGTAATCACCATAAATTATTGGCATAATGTTCATGAGCACGTACTGCATTTCTGACTCACATTACCATGTAAATTCATTCTGAACTGAGCTTTCAAAGCACCTCTTTGGATCACAGAACAGAAGGATTTGAATTAGAGGAAAGGTGAAGGGGAAACATTTTCTAGATTATTTCTTGCGTAGGGATGTGTTGGTGACACAGCAGAAGCCCGAGATTTGCAGTGAATTCCCCGATTGTCATTTGCAGCCCTTCCCAGATGAAGGGGGGAACATGGCACTGCAGGTTGGGCTCTCTCCTTCCTCTACACTGGACTAACTCATTAGAGGTTGGTTGTAAGGAGATTGGCTTTTCCACCATCTCTGCCACACTCAGGGAGACATTAAGGGGAAGAAAGAAAGAAAGAAAGAAAGAAAGACTTGACAGAGGCCTGCTGGGCTTGATCTCTTCTTTGTTTCTTGAGCTGTCGTGTATTGAGAGCCAGGGTATCTGTCTCCAAAAAGGACTACAAGAATGGCCTTGGCAGGTCAGCCTAAGCAGTTTTAAGATTGAAGAGAGTCTGGCTTCTTGATACACACTTGGTATAAAGGCAGCACAGCATAAGGCAAAGATAACTGAGGCAAGAAAAATCAGCCCTGCTCAAGTCTCAGTGCCCAGCCAAATTTGCAATCTGCTGTGGAATAGCTTTTTGGTATGCCCAGTACTCGCACAAGAGATTTGACTTTGCTTTGCCCCAACCAAAGTCATAGACTGGCTCATAGCTGTCTCCCTCAACAGGGGCCACTCTGTTTATTGGCACTGCAAACTGTTTCCTTAACTGTATCTATGAAACCAAAAAGGTAATTACAGCAGAAACCATGACTGCCTTTTTCTGTGGAAATCACTAATGGGCGTATTGCAATTGCTACAGCAATTACAATAAAAGGTTGCGCTAAGAGATAAGTGGATCAAGGTAGGTTTTTTCGTAAGTTAAGTAACTACCTAAGCTCAAGCACTTTTTTGGCACTGTGGTGTGGTTATTTTGGCTATCTTGACCTCCCTCAAAACCAAATAGAGGTATTTCCTGTCACTGCAAAAAGAATTACTTGTCCAGGCTAAACTGACACAAGAAGCTTTTTTCTTTTCTTAGGTTTGGCAAAAAAACAGCAATTAAAGCACTGTGGGTTTATTTCTCATGAGGGAAGAATACATGGGAAAACATTACATTCTCTTTTCAGTGGCTTTCAAAGGAAGTGTTCTGCTTGGAGAAGAAGTACCTTTATTTCTCCAATCTAGAATTAATGTCCTTTCTGAGATGGAGGATTTTTCTGTTTCTCTGCTCCTCTTCTCAAGTGGAGTAAGTAAATCTCCAAGCAGCATCTTTGATGAAACAAAAAAGGACACTCAAGCAATCCTCCCCCATCACACGCAAGCTTTGCTGTGGCATGCCTAAAACATGAGAGACAAAGGATCAGTTACCTTGTATTTACTTGTGATGTTTAGTAAATGGGAATATGTCTTTGGATGAGAGACACAGTATAAGAAAAAATGTTTTGTTTTGCATAGGTAATTCATTGGTTCCGATATTGATGCAAGGGTTTTGTGGCAACAGGGAAGTATTATATCATTTGCTCCTTCTCTTCCTGCAGAGCAATCCACTAATACCAGGCCCTGCCCAAACAACCTTACAGCAAGTCATGACTTCAGGGGTTTGAACACACAGGTCATAAAACAGTTTTGAGGCTTTCTTTGAACCCAGCTGCTCATAACCCTTGCTGCGATCCATAATCCACTGACTTTGGCTGGAGTTTTTGTGGTGAAAAAACTTCATGGTTTGGTTTCTTCAAATTTAGTAATGGATTTAGTTCTAATACAGCATCTTTTTGTGAATTGGAAGGAGAGGGTTTTCAGAAGATATGGAAAGTACTTGTTTTCTTCCTAAGATTGTAATTTTTCTCTCTTTTTTTTTTTTCACAGCACCTTGTCTTTTGCATAAAGCACCTGATTTCCTACTTAATCCCAGATCTCCCAAAAGATCTGAGAGATCGGATGAGGAGAGAAAAGTACCTGATTCAGGAAATGATGTATGAAGCTGAACTAGAACGTCTGCAGAAAGAGCGGAAGGAAAGGAAGAAGAACGGAAAATCTTATCACAATGAGTGGCCATGATGGGGTGAGGAAGAAACTGCTTAAAAGAAGATAGGAGTTCTGTTTATAAACATTTCCTGGTTTTCTACAGTGGAGAGTGCACCGAAAGGAATAGTCAGTCAATGTTGTGTGCACTTAGCCCATGTGCGCCCATGTTTAATAGGGTGCATGTTGTCACAAGCCTTTTGAAATTAGAGGTCTTGCAAGGCTTAGTCTTCTCCAGAGCTAATATCAGCATGAGCAGATCAGATCAATGCTTAAGTCTCTGCACTCTTTCCAGGAAGCTCCCAGGCTCTGACTTAAATTCAAGGCCCTGAACTTCAAAGCAGTTATATATCTTACAGTGCTTTACAGAACTCAGTGATCATATGCCTTGTTCTCATGACCAAGTTACTATGTCATAACCAGTGACTGCGCGTTGGCAACATGGCAGTACTTGTCCATGTGTGTGGCCACCACCTGCAGCACATGCATGGCAAAGTTGCCCTCTTCCACAGTGGACTAAGCTGTGTTAGTTTGCATTTACCACGAGTTAAGGCCACATATGTGGATCATTTCCATTACTCCAACAATATGGAAGTATTTTTTAGGAGGAGATGCTTGATCATGAGTCTAATCAACTGGCCTAAGAATGCTGAAAAATTTAGGTGTGCAGACGTGCTGACAGATAACCAAGCATCTAAATGTGGCCAGAGGTATCTAACTGTAGGGTCATTTATTTGGAAATGATACTGTGAAAAGTTGGTAATATGGTTTAAAGACATGAACAGTGCCTTTTCAGCTATAGGACTGTCTGGTCTCTGAAGGAAACAAATCAGGCTAGGGCATCTTGCCCAGAACTGCCATGTATTTGTATTGCAGGATCTCATTGAGGCCTCGTCAGGAGGTAGGGTGTGTGATACACGTAACAGAAGACAGACCAGACTGTGTCTTAAAGACCTAACTGCATAAGTAAAACAAACCAACAGATGAACAAGGTCAGCAGAGCAAAAGAACACAGTCATCCAGAATCGCTACACTTTTAACATTTTCTTTATTCATCCTTCCATTATCTATGAAAGGGTGGAGGGGAAAAATAAAACAACAGACTGTAGTATGAAATAGCTTGAAATCCTTCATGCAGAGAAATTCTACACAGGCTGAAGAATTAGATTTGGGTGAAACAGGCCACTGCCTATGTCCTTTTGCAAATTCTTTAGCATTAAGAAATTAAAAATTTCCCAGATCATTAACCCAAAATAGTGGAGTTGTAGGTCTGAAGACTGCAGAAGTGTTGGATGGAGCAACATGAATCAAAATGCTGAGTGTTGTGAAAGCTCTACCACCTCTTGCCTCAAAGTGATAACACTGCAATTCTTGCAGAACATGCAGTGGCATAATCAGCCATAACACAAAGAAGGAAGTTCAAAAGCCAAGACTGTAAGAAGCCGAGTGGAAGCAAGCCTATGTCCTGGTGAGGATACAGCTAGATACAAAATACTGGAGCTGATCCATTTGCCCTTTTCCAAATAACTAGAGCTCCATAAAAATTATAGTTTTCTCAGAAATCTTAAGGAATTGTGACCTTGTTAGTTTGAAGATATTTAAGGGGGAGGAAAATTCAGCGAGTTGTTTCTACAAGTTCTCCTGGAAATCATTCGATAGAAGGGCCAGAATTTGCCCTTCTGGACAGACCGCACAATGCAAGACCCTATGGATGGATGCCTCAAGCTCCACAACACATCAGGACCACTTGCACCAAGACCCCATATTGCCAAATTAGATCTATTAACTTCTTTCCACTGCAAGGGAGCACTGTGCTATTTCTATGCGGGGGGAAGGTTTTAATGAAAGGTAATATGGCTTGAGGAAGGAGAGGGGTGGAAGAAAATGTATGCACCCTCATCCCTGTAGCCATTGCCCGCCTAGCCTTTGCTTCCTTGCGGCAAGGAACCTCCTCCAGTAGTGACCCATCATCCTCCATGAAGAGGGTAAATGGCACAGCAGCTCCCATTTATCAGGTGCTCCTGGCCCAAGCCTGAAGGTCCCATGAGGCAACATAAGCATTGAAGGAATTTTAGGATTAATCTTTTCTCTGTTGACTCAGTGCCAAACTGAGTGGGGAGCATGACTAGTGGTTGTGGGGTGTATTCCTGTCTAATGAGGAAGTGAACTTGTTCATCTTTGCTTCAGCTTACAGCAGCTGTGGACACATCCCATGTGGGCAGTGGAGAAATGGGGGTATTTCTGTCTCTGCAAATAGGGGGTGAGGATTAGGCAATGTCATCCTCCGATACACACATGCCAGATGGGTTAGTATTTACCACCCACCACGTACGAGTTTGTACTGCACTTGCAGTCTGGGGACTCTGGGGTAGGATCGCTGTGCAAAATCTCCTTCAGACCAAATTCACATGAGCAATTGGATTAGTTTGCATACCCTCTGTTTAATATCTAAAACAACAGATGACAAGAGCTTAGAAACTGTTGGCTAAGTAGTAAAGTGAGACATGAGTCACGCATAAAATCAGTGTCACCCATGTGAGTGTGAACCTTTGCAAACTCCTGCAGTAAGATACAGCTTTGTCAATGTAGATCTCAATAACTTCCGAGAACTGAACTGAAACCTGGTAGAATATGAACTGACTTCCACTCCAGAGGAACCACCGCAATATAATGTGCCAAAACAAATAAAGTACAGCACAAATACAATAGATAATAATTGCTTTTGAGACTAGTTTTCAACATAGCTACATTATGATGAATTTTCATGACAATATATTGCTAGAAGTTTGTCCCGTTCTGCTCTAAATGAGAACATGAGTTGGCTGCCTACCAAGCTTGTGTGGAGTATGATGCTGAAAGGGGCTCTGACCTCCCTGGCAGATGCTGACTACATTTCTGTCACTTAATGTTGACCAGTCAACCCACCAAGGTTTCTGTGCTGCTGAATAGATTTCCCTTGAGTCCTTCAGAGTTATATAGCAGAACACTCAGGAAAGATGACTCCTTTCTATTTATTTTATTAATTAGGAAAATATAATACAAATAATAGGCTAATAATAATAACTGGAATTTTAATGGTCTCTAAGCTAGCAAATTTGTGCCATTCCCTTCTTTCTGATCTGATGATGGGTTTCGTTTTAAACCTCCAGGTGACCGTCCTATATGTTGTTTACTTATTCCAGCTCCACAAGAGCACTACCTTCAAGGGAATGAGAAAAAATGCAACCTCAATGCATGCCACAGACATTTTACATAGCAAGCAGGACAGCACACATCAAAGGATTTACTGTGAAATCATCTTGCAATCAGCATAGGATTGATCTCCATAGACCACTCTTGACAGCAAGCATGTACTTCATGAGCAGTTACACACCAGTTTTTAAAACCAAGGAAAAAAAATTGTATATTGGAACTGTTTTTCAGCCTGTTTGCTACGTTTTTTGCATTCTGTCCCATGTTGGTTTTACAGATCTTAGAATAAAAAATGTAAATTAACAACCTGGATACTTTGAAAAAAGAAAAATCCTAGGTATAGAACATCATCTGTGTTCAACCCACCAACTACTACAACAGAAACCGTGTTTACAAATCAGTTCTTTTTTATTTTAAATCTTTCTGAGGGGAGTTATGTTATTTACCATATATATAATATATATATATATAAAGTATATATAGAGATTGTTTATTTGTAAATAGAAGAATCCTATGGAGAAGAATGTCAAGTTTTCACACCTTAAAAAAAATCATCAACATAAAGCCATGTTTAATGCTTGTATAATGTGACGCAATAAACTTTAAAATAAATTATGCATATGAAATACTTGCTGTTTGGCATTCATGTGTTATTTTCTGTTTACCTTATTTGTTCAGCAAGCAAAGAGGCCAGTCAGGTGGAAGCAAATTTAAATGCAGACCAAAAAGTGCCAAAATCTGTCACTACTTTCTCTCTGTGGATACTTTGTGTATTCACCGTCAAATATTGTTCCTGTTGTGTTTTTAGTTCTTTTTTTAATGTTCTTATTTGTTTTGTCTCTTGACTCTGCCAGATACTGCATGTAATTTGGACAGGGTGGGAGCTCCCACTCCCGTAGAATCAATCGGCTTTGAGCATCCTGCATTTCTTTGTTGGGTGAGCTTTTAGCAGGAGAGATGAAGGATCAGGGTGCAGGAGTGTGATGGAGACACCAAGAATTATGTTGCTGCTTTTACACAGACAAGGCCCTGGCTGAGAGTCCAACTAGCAGAGGACAGTATATGATCCCAGAGAAAATATTATTCAAAATTAATTAATTGCTTTAATCATTGATGCCAATTAAAACAAGAAGCATATAGAAAAAAGTAAAGCAGAAAGAGTCACTTTGTAGCTCTGCAGCAATCATGGAAGGTCAGTTAGCAAGAAATGGCGTAGTTGCAGGGGTCGTGCAAAGCTTAAGAATGTTTGTTTCTAAACTGCTTACAGCAAGATATTCTCCCCAGTGAAAACTCATCCTGATGTTGTGATTGTGGACCAATAGATATCACCTGGCCCAAACTTTCACTTCATACCAAAATTAGAGCTAAATGACTGCTCAGTCCTCAAATAGTGACTTCGAGCAGCAAGTGAAGACAAACTGGTCATTTAGGTGTTTTCTCTGTTTTAAACAACTATGTGAATTCACAGCACTGAGGAAAAAAAAACTCTGTGGTGCTACATTTTTTAACTGTCATAACTGGGAATATTAGTCTTCACTCCAGGAACAAAACAGGTAGAAGTCACAGATCATCAGTTTAAGGCAGTATCAATTACAGCACCAAACAGTGATCTCAGCACGGAGTGATGCAACGAAGGCCACGCTGATGCTGTTTAACACAGCAGTGATCAGTCACCCTCCCGAGAAGCACATTCAGATGAGAGTTCAGCATCTTTGTTGGGAGGGCTGTAGCCGTACCAGCAGGCACACAGGTGAAGGGCTTGCTACAGGCTTCTGTTCTCTCTGTCCACAGCTTACTCCGTGCCATAAAGCACAGGTACAGAGGCACACCAGTCCATTTCAGCACTCCTCAGCAGCAGCAGCAGATACCAGTACTTACCCTTTTTCAGATCTGCAGGCTGAAAGTACCTGGTAAGTACAAATTATTATATTCCAAGGCTCAAGAACTATTCCGTAGCACAAAATGCAGTATCTGTTTCTGTGTCATGAAGACAAGGCACAAGGCTGAATGAGCTGCACTTATCTTCTGAGATGCATAGCCAGCTCATTCAGTCAGTGGACTAGCTGTCTCAGAGTGACTAGGATAGTCCCAGAACAGAGACCCCTGTCCTGAATCCCAGGAGACTTTATTCAGGATGTTCTTGTTTGTCTCAGATCTTAGATATATGGACACAAGACATAACTCATGGGATCTATCCTGCTCGCTCACAGCCCTTTCACACAGTGGCTTTAAGCACTTACCTGGTCACAGAGCTGCAGCAGAGGAATGGGAGACAGGGGGCTGGCCCTAAACTCTGCATTGGATCATGCAAACCAGTGCTTCAGGAGGCAAAGGGGAAACCTGCCTCCATCACGTAGTTTTGCACTGGGTTAGCTGATGGAGACACGCCCCTGGTGGCAACCCGTACAGTGTCTGTCTGGCCTGTACTCCTCTAGTAGAGGCCTCCTCCTTGGAATCCATTTTGTCTTCCTAATGTTTACTGATCCTGTCAGTTCATCTTATGCAGTAGGTCATCAAGTGCCCTCTGTCACAGGGGCATGGAATAAATTGATTTAGATGCTAAAGGGCCCCAGTCAAGGTAGATAAACTAGCACTGTGTCACATTCCAAGTTACAGCAGCTCAGCACCTGGCACAAATGCAGCACAACTTTTAGAAAGCATTTAAGACACGCAGTCAGTTTTTCATTTGATTCTCAAGCATGACTGCTTTATAAGCTTCACAGCTCGACTTTCCTGCAATGGCTTTTATTTTTCCAACTTGATTCTGCTGCTGTAGAGGAGTTTTAAACACCCATGTATAGCCATAGCAAAAAGTCTGCAGTACAAAAACAGCACAGTGGATCAGAGGCTGTTCCCTGCTGTACCAGAAAGCATACAGGAGAAGGAAGCAATGGGGATTTTCACCCTCCCAAACCAGAAGTACAGTGCATGGTCTGGAGTGGATGTGCTGTTCAGCTTCTCTTGGCAGCCCAGCCAGAGGATGAGCCATCCCATGCCCTGCAGCCCTGGAGAAGCCTTCACTAAATGACAGCCTCTGATCCCTTCCCCGTCCTGGGGGATTGTGCAGTGGACTCGGCCTGCCAAAACACACAACGTGCTCTTGCCAGATCTGGACCAACCTTGAACATGAATCCCCAGAGTGACAACAGAGACTGCATGAACACAAATGGCTACATGAGGTTTCAGCTCACAGCTCCGCAGATAACAGCAGTGGCAACTGCAGATGCAGCCTTCCCCCTTGTCCAGTGCAGCACAGAGGGCCCTCTTGCATTAACATCTCTGCTGCACTACGCCCAGCCCAGTCCATGAGCAGTCCTAGGCCAGCATGCTGGGAATGAAGTAGAAGACTACTGTGGTTCTGCTATATGGCATCGAATAGAAAGCCCAAATAGCTCATTTCCTTCATGAGGACCAGCTCTGTAAGGGCAAGACAGGGCAGAAGAGGGAGATGGGGCACGAAGGGAAGGATATTACTGACTTTTGCCTCTACCCATCACCAAAGACACTCTTGTAGCTTCCAGCAGTGAGCACAGAGGAGGAGATGCAGGTAGCCAGGGAACAAGTGGCTTAATAAAAACAAACATATATGACAAAGCCAGCAAAATAAATATGCTCTCAGGATCAGTTCTACAAAGGAACCAGATGGCACTAAATACACCTCCTGCACTAAAAAAAGACCCACTGCTTCTTGCAATCTGATAATGTCCCACAGCCCTAATCTCTTCATATTTTCAATGCCTTAAAAGAAAAAAATAAACCAGAAAAACAGCCATGTCTGGGGGAACAGTGCTCTTACCAAATAAAAAATGTACTCTGAGAGTGAACTGAGATTGAAAGCAGATATTTTCCAGGAGGATCAAGAATATCAGGCAAATATTTCACATAGAAACATTGCCTTAAGCCCTGTCACCAAGAGCCAGAGTGAGAGAGAGAGAGAAAGTACAAGAAAGACCTGATTCCTTTCTTGACTAATGTCAAGGTCATCCAAGGGTGTCAGTGCCACGAAGCTCAGCAGACATCTGCCCATGACTCCAGCAGGGCTGGTAACTGACCCGGCGCTGGAATGTCAATGGTGCTTTACATGAACAAAACTGTCCTTGTGGGCTGACATGGCCCCATGTCATATATGAAGGCCATTGACTTTGTTCTTATCGCTTGCAATATCCATTTCAATGTGACTGAAAGCAGGGTTGTCAGTTCCTTCGGCTGCCATGGTAAACGGTTTCCAGTTCAACACTTCCACTTTCTCTGGCTAAAAAACAAAAGACAAAAGCCATGCTGTGAAGTGGAAAAAAGAGTCTTCCTCTCTTTTGCCTGCATGCAAGCAGAATCAGGCCTGACATACAGGATGCCTTACAGGAAAACACATGTTGGTTGCTGACAGAGCATAAATATTTATTCATTGCAGTAGGCAGTAGCTGGTATTTTTCTAGGGGCATAGAAAGTTTCTTATTGCATAAGGTACTAGTTGTGTAAAATGTTCTTGTCACATAAAATGTTCTTGTCCTGCAAAGTGTCTAAAGTATTTTTGGGTGTGCAAAGTTCTAATTGCTGTTTTCATGTCTAGCGATCTGTCACCACCAGGCCCCTGAGCTATTGACTCCCAACCCTTGGTCCTTGCTCCATCTTTGACATGAAGAGCAGATTAACATGCATCATTGCTTTGCTGTTCCATCTCTGTTACAGATAATGAGATGTTGAGCTCTTCATGTGCAGGAAGTTGCTCAGTTCCCCGATTTTTTTTTCTCAACAACTTTCTGCAATGTTTGTTATGCCGACCACTTGTTATTCAGCTCCCAGCTTGTACAACCAGGCAGACACTTGTTTCTGACTCCAGGCAGAAAATAGTATGGCTGTGGGCATCAGCTTCCATTGGCTGTGGGCATCAGCTTCCATGTGGGTGGTTTGTGGTTTGTTTTTTTTTTTTTTTTCAAAAGATTTCAGGGATTAAATTCCCAGATAGTGAAAACAGATGCTGGCCCATTAAAGACAGTGACTGACAATAGCTGGATATATGGTCTCCAGTCCCGTCATGGGCAAACAGCATTACAATAGTATTGTAAAAAGCCCTTTCTCTCCCTGGTGTTCACATGCAGAAGCTGAAATACATGAGATCATACTAAAGGAGTTGTCATCATGGGGGAGAAACATTTTGCAAACTGGACCATTTCAAAGATATGATCATTGCCTGTACTGCAGCACTCGAAAAGCACTGAACAAAGCTGAGCTTGAATGTTCAGCATCCTGATGATACTGACTGAAGAGATCTATAGTTTACTTAAAAAAAACCACCCAAACAAATTTTCCCTACATTCTCCCTTCTAAGGGATGTTATTACCCAATAACATCTCCCCTTTTCTTATATCTTAGGGAGGGAGCTAGGAAACAGATACACTGACTAGAGATGTTTTCTCTCAAACAGTAGCCAAAGTTGCAAAAATCCAGACTTTAGAGGACACATGTTTACAAACAAAGGAAGCTTTGCTGAGTCCAAAGCGTGCCTTGGGCCAGCTTCCAAGAGACTAGTGAGGGAGTATTTTGGCAGAAACCCGGAGAACAACTGTCCCTTGTCTCAGCTGCTGCTCTGTTGTTCACTGAAGTCAAGCTGTGGCCAAACACAGCTTCCCTGCCTATGCCAGCTGCTTTACTCCTACCCGCCTTGTGCTCTGCTACTGCCTTAAAGCAGACAGTCATATCAGGCAGCATCAGGTGCTATGCATCCTGGTGGGAAAAAATAAGCCAGGGACTGTTTGCCTTTGTCCCCAGGAGGAAAGATTGATTTAAATCAGAGATTACACTTTAAATTAATTTTACAATTTACTACAATTTGTAATAAATTTGTAATAAATTTTACAATTTATTACAATTTAAATTAAATCATTTAATTACACTTACTGTCTCAGATTTAGACCACGAGAAGTTGGACAGGAAATCTTCCTTGGTCAGCAGGAATTTACGATCTGTGTTCTGCTTTAGTCCTCCTGCAAAATAGGCAGGTTTCAATCAGCCAGGTTTACACATGCAAACAATATGTCAGAGCCCAGCTATGGGCACCAGGCCAGGCGAGCAGGAGAGAGTCATGCAGCAAAAGCCATCAAGGAATCACAGGCCTTAGGGATCATTTCTTTACAATGATGTACATATCCTGCACCTCTCAAAATATAAAATGATCCTCAGGGTCTACTTGAAATGCTGTAGCCATTTCCCAGAGTTTCCTAGATCCTCCTCAGATTTCTTATTGTGTAAAAAACACTGAGACAATAATCAGAAAAGGATGAATCCATACAGTGATGTCTGGAACCACCCTGCCAGTCCAGCAGCTGTAATACCAAGTGCTGCCCTGGAGCCTGAGCCTGAGCCCGAGTCCTCAGCTCCCTGTCAGCAAGGTTCCTGTCTACAGAGTCTCCAGCAATTTTTATAGCGAGTTATTTAAGGGCAGCCCCAAGGTGGGGGGATGAGGGTTAATGGGATGTTTGGGCATTTTTAAGGCATGGAAGATTAACTGTTCTTGTGTGGGAATGCCTGTGAGAAAGAAAGGAGATGCAGCTGCTGGGAATTAGCTCTGATTGCCACCTGAGGCTTAAATGGGATCTTACCCTGCAAAAACTAGGGTGGCATTGTGGTTGGGTCAGTTCTTTTAGGTTTCTGTTTTCTGGGCTGTGGAGTGCTCATCTGGATTTACTGAGTTGTCTAGTCTTTATGCTTTGTTTCATAGCCTGATGATCTTATCATCAGGGATGATAAGATCCCATGGGATGACCCATGATAAGATCCCATCCCTATGGGATGACCTGATCCCAACCTGGTAAGAGGCAAAATTTGTCTATGAGCATCACTATAGCAATAGGAAGACCTTGTGATGGGAAGAAAGTGGGGGAGCAAATTCTCTAGAAGCTCAAAAGGAAAATAAAATGGTAGAAGTGTAACTTGTGCTTATTAGCTGCAGGGCACAGGGAAGCTAATGGAAGTGAGTTTGCTGGATTTGGAGTTTCATAGTCCTGAAGTATGTCAGACTAATAGATCTGAAATCTAACAGCCTCAAAGATGAGGGCTCTCATAGGCATCTGGCTGGGCATATTGGGGAAAGCTGTGGGAGTAGCTGCTTTTGTGCTATTTCTCCCATGTGTGAGGTGGACGACAGGTACACTTTGCATCTCACCTAAATGCAAAAGTAGTGAGGCCATGGGCTAAAACAGAAGTCCCTACTCTTACCTTGGGGGTGCTGCTTTTTGCCCCTTGCACAAATACTATAGGGAAACTGAGAAAGAAGCTAACATAGCCATGCACAGGATCTGCAGCTCTTAGGTACGTGCTTGGGAATGTGGTGAACAGCATGCACTGTACAGGTGCAGACAATAATCCTGGAGTGCTCTGAACTCACTCAAAGTAAAACTGCTTTTGTCCTCTAGAAGCATGGGTGTATCTCCTTGCTTGGAGTTGTTGCCATGTTCAGGGACAACCCTTAAACCTGCAGCCCCTGCTGGCATCTAATAAAACAGGAAAGACAGATGATGTATCTTTTTTGCCCCTCAGGTTAAAAAACTGCTGAAACTTCTTTCTCCTTAGAAATCTGAAGTAGCCTTTGCTGTGAGCAGAGACCAGGAGTGGGATGCAGAAGGGCTGAGGGGAGGAAATGAGAGTTAGGATGGTAACCTTTATACAAGGTTTGCAATAGGATCACCAGCACTTCCCGTGGCAAGGAGAGCTCTCTGGTCATCTTAGTTCGAAAGAGAGCTAAGACACATTAAATCACAGCTCTGGAACTAGTACCTGTTAGGAGGCTGATAATTATTCCCACAACTACTGTGATAAGTGTCCCAAGTGTGCTGAAGTAGAGATAAGACAAGGAATACCAGTTGTCTGCCAGGGCAGGCCTGAAAAAGAGCAGAAAAAGTGTTAATCTCTGTTCCCTATTCCAAGCAGCTTGAAAACATTGTCTGTTTCCAGACAGAGTATAAATACAGAGTTACTTCTGAACCAAGTGACCTGGTACTCTTGAACTACCTCCGTACAATAAAATGTGCACTGAAAATCCGTTCAAATTTGCAGGACAGGTTCCTTCATAGGGGAGGAGACTGGTCAGTGCAGTGAGGCAACGCATAGGACACAGCAGGTAAAACAGGACAGTCTTGTCTCTGCTAGGAATCTAGTGCAGAGCTGAGCACTCCAGCTATCCAGATGAAGGGATAACTTCTTTAGAAGGAGGGACATTATTTAAAGGAAGGGACATTAAAAAAAGTATGAAATCAGCCATGTGCAGCTCTAAACAGCCAGAAACAATAGAGCAACTGTCACACCTCAGGTTAAACCTTATTTTGTTCTCCCTGACAATGTGCTCTGTTGCAACAGTTGCTTCCTCACAGCCATGAGCAATGCTGGAGGCCTTGTGTGAGAGGTGTAGTATATGAAACTGGATGTTGGGCACCTATGACTGTACCAGGATATCTGTTGCTGATTGTACAATGCTCTAAGGTGTAAGGATTGGCAATCCCTAGAACTGTGTTTGTTCAGCTTCTGTTCCTGCTGTTCCCTATACTGTCTTTCATAACTGTTACACGTAATTGTGATTGCCCAAACTAAGACATATGCTAATTGCAGAGGGGAGAAAATCCCTTATATTTTGCCCATTATACGGATTATACCCTCTTCTGAATTTCCTGAATAGAACTATTTCTGCACAGACAAGCTGTTGTACGTGGAGCTGTTAAACTGGCAAATTGCCCTTTAACTGCCTACTACTTTAATTCATGAGACAGACTGTGGAAGTTAATCCAATAACTATAAATGTTATGCTTTCTTTAACAGCATGGTTCCCGGTAAGGCATATCCAAGCCTTTAGACTCAAATATTGAACTGAAGCTTTTCAGATCAATAGGAAGATTCACTTTGACTTCTGTTCTGGGATAACTCGGACAAACTTAATTCTGACAGGAAAAAAAAAAAAATCAGAGAAAACTGCTTCATCTTAAACAGCCTGGTAGGTAAATCAGAGATGCATAGTTATAGTAACCCAAATGTTAGACAGATGTTAGTGTTGCTTTAAAACAAATACATGCTTTGTTGATTGCACATGATGAACTTGTATACCTCTCTGCAGTTGGTGTGTTGAAGACTGTTGTTAATGGATTTTCTGTTGACATCAAATTTCCTGAGGATATATTACAGCCTGCCGTTGAGAGATACAGTGGCTTGGTCCTCTCTGGGAGTGGAGGATAAATCTGAGATCCGATTCCAACCCAAAGTGAAATAACAAAGCCACTGACAAGACCCACAAATGCACCCTGCAAAACAGAAAATGAAACTTGGATTTACATGAAAAGCAAAAGGATATTTGAAAAAAACCAACATCTAGATGAGTAAGAAACAGTCAAGATAATCTAAATTGTGGGCTCCATAGCAAAAATGAAATATACAGCTGTGGAGTTTACTTCACTCCCCTTTTGGGAAATAGAGTGTTTACTCACAGCTCCTGAGGATATCTCTTTATTTTGCCACTATGCCTTTACAGTCAAAGGATAGTTTTGGGCTGCGTGGTATATGGGAAAGTACTGCTTTATTTGATGCCCTCTTTGAACAAATACAGAAGCCATTTTTCCTTTTTCTCATGTGATCTGTTTTTGCAAAAGTCTCTTCTACTTCAGGGTGGGGGCTTTTTTTGGCTGACAGCTAGTGGTTTTTTGTTTGTTTGTTTGTTAGTATATACATAAAGTTTGCAACTGCAGAGAGGTAAAGGTTAGTGATTAATGAACCTTACTAAACAGCAATCTTGTCAGACTAACTCATGGACCATATTCCCAAAGTTTGTCAAATCCATTTTTTGATGGAATAGCGTTTCCCTCTGGAAATGATAATTTCACGATACTGAAGCACTCTGAGAACACCCCAATTCAGTCTGCAAGTGCTTGTGCCCCATTTTCCTAGCCTGACCCCCTGTTGCTCAGGCCAGCATGCTCTGAGTTTACTGGTTGCTCAGCTACATCTCAAGACACATTGTTCCCTGCTTCTAAGACTGTGTTTTCCAGAAATTCTTGCCGAAGTTTCATTTTTTTATTCAATTTTTTTTCCCCCCCTGCTGGTCATTGTAAATCTCTTCATGGATGGAAATTCAAGTTCCTATACAGCGCTGTTCATCGCTTCCTTGGGATAAGGAGGAAAAGTAGCAAGGGCAAATGTCCTCAGGGAAAGTATCAAAGACATCTCACTTGCTGCCCAGCACAAAATTATCAGGGGGGAGGGGGAAGGAGATGCCCAAATTACCAATGAATTTTGGATGAACGGGGCTTGAAATTTCTACTTACAATTCCATTTGCAAAGGAGCAGAGGATTCCCAAGGCAAACAGTCCTAAAAGGGGGCCACCGACCATGCCAAAAATGCTGAGTGCTGCCTGAGGAAGGAAGAGAGTCTGCTATCAGGTGCTGTGCAAGAAAGTTAAAGCCTCCAACATGGCAAGAAGGGAAGATGTTGAGAAGGAAATTGAGGTTTTTAACTGGTGTGTACTCAGCTGGCAGGACTTGGTATAGCTACATGGGTGCTTAGAGCAGAGGCTGACCCATGGGCTGTTTGAGGCCAGTACCCAACGAAGAATAAAAACTAATCTCATAATGGTATCCAGCAATTATTTTCTTACATAATTCATTCTGGGTCATTCAACATGGGCATGAAAAAGCAGTCTGACACCTACCTGCAACAAGGCTCCCAGGAGAGATGCCACTGCAGCCATAGCAATGCAGACTCCACCATAAAACAGGCCTGTGTGGGAAAGGCAGAATGATGCGTAAATCTGCCAAAGTTTGAAAATCACTAATGGAAATGTTTCCGTTTAACCCAACATGGCCCCTGACATCTTCAAAACAAACCTGCTAGCATCTGGGTTTTTCCTAAGAGAGCCTGAACTGCCTAAAAGGTCAGGTTTCTGTTTACATTAAGAGGAGATCATGCAAACCTGACAAAATCCTCTTCCTGTATATTAACTAAAGATTAGTTAATAAATGGCAGCCATATAGATTGGCCATAGTGGCAATACCACATGTATTGTTGGTATTTCTCAGCTAATCTCCTGTGTCACAGTCCTTATTTTAAGGAAATGATTTTTGCTTCTTGGTCTAAAGTCTTTGGTGCAAGAAAATAAATGCTGGCAGATTACTGGGAGCTGGCGCCGTGACAAAGAACATCCTGGGTCACAGGATCTAGTGTCTCTTCCCAGGACCCATAACACTGGCTTATTTGTTTTTTCCACCTCCACTCCTGTTGAGTTTCACTGCACAAGCAATAGGTTAATCCCACTGCTTAATGTGATATGTCAGGCAACTCATGATAAGATCAACAACAATTTTGGCATAAGCATTGCTTGCAATAATGTTTAAGAAACTGCTCTCAGGTGCAAATATTTAATACTTGTCACCTGCCACCAGTCTGCTGTGCTCACTGATATGGGCTCTGACACCATGTTGGGACTGTAGTTTTTCCACGCTTACTACAAATGCTGTCTTGGGCTACACCTGCAGCTGATCACAGACAGTCCAACTAGCAGAGCTGGCAATTGCATTTCAGAGATTTAAACCCTCTGCTCAGCCTAGTTCTGACTCTCTTCTTTGAGCTACAGTAAACAGAGGAGCTAAACAGACTAGGGGTCTGAGGGTATATTAGAGAAGACGTGAAGTCTCTTGTTCTCTGGAATGTTATTTGGACACAATGCTATTGCTCACATATCACTCAGTTCAAAAGGTTTGTTGCAAAATTATTTCCTCTGCTTCTCATTTTTGACAGATGAAAGAAAAATAACAGCTGTTTCAGTCTGAGACATTTGGCTTTGTAGTATTGCGAATCAATACTGAATACAGATGCAGTGCGTCTTTCCTGCTTAAAGATTAGACAAAATGGCTTCTTTTTTTCCTTATGCTCACTTGAAATAGCATTCTGTGTAAAACCTACACAGCTGATCTCGTCTCCCTGAAGTATTGCACCAATGCAGTCCTACTGGTGTGGATGCACTTACTCCTGACTTACACTGCCATAAGCGAGATCTGAATCAAGCCCTCACTTTGTAAAGCAAAAGTGGAAAAGATATTTTCCAGACATACTCATCCCCATGGAAATCCATGACAACTTCTTTTCAGAGAGGGATCTGAAGTACGGTCTAATGAGGTCTTCGACAGTCACAGCAGCCAGAGCATTGATGCTGGAGGACACCGTACTACAGAAGGTAAGATTTATACAATTTTTTAATCTGAGAAGCTGAAATCATAGATAACAGATGGGTTACTGGCAGAGAGAAACTGCCATTGTCTAGAACAGTATCAGAAAACTCATGTAACTGCTGTATTGGCTGAAATAACTTATTATTCCAGGTGATGCAGTTAATAGCTTACAAAAATTGTTTAAAATAATTGCTCTTAGTGAAGATAAGGAAAGTCTTGATGAAAAGATGGGCCTGAAGAAGTCAGTGAAAATACCTATTACCTGTGGCTAAGCTGTAAACATTACTGATATACGTGATATGTTCACAAATTATCTACACGGTACATATCTGGGTAGGTAAAATTCCTATATGCAGGTCACTGATTACTTTGAATGCACCCTCAGAGGAGGATTCAGATAATCTAATTATACTCACCTAAAAATTAGGCATCTAGTCCAAACTGAACTACTCCAGGCTTCCTATGGGGTTAAAGAAACCAGCGCTCCCAAGGCACAAAACCAGTCAGGTGATCTTGTGTCTATGTGTACCTTGATCTTGCAAGCCCCCAGCTTTTCCTCAGTGTGTGAAAAACAAATATCCTAGCTGTTCCCTCTATTTATGTAGCTACAAGTACTCAGAACAAAAAAATTAGTCTGGTGTCACGTTCTTAAGTTTCCTCATTTTTATCTGCTTACTACTGTTCAGAGCCTTCCTTGAGAGAGGTGATGTTTCCTAAAAGATGCTCCTTGGGAAAGCTGAACAAAACACTCCCCACTATGGGACAGAAGGGGATTGATTTGTCTCCTTCAGTAAAAATATACAGTGATTGTTGTTTTCACAGGGTTCATTCAAGACAATTAGAAATCCAGAAACTCTTTTGTAAATAAGACTCTAAAGATCAGGGATGAGGAAAGGGAGATGGCTTTAAAGTTATGTAGGTTTGAAACTGGAAAATTAAAGATGAGCAGTAGGAAATTCCCCCAAACTGTAGTTATTTTGTGTAACCACCCATTTATAATACTTAAAATTTCCTATAGCAGAGGGGCTTTAAAGGCACAGAGAGGAGGGTTTATTAGTGCTGTATATAATGTGTGGCTAGCTGTTTCCTCCCCCCGTTAGTAGGGAACTCCAAACAGCTTTGAGTCTCAGGACCTCAGATCACCACTGTTGGAAACTATGGATTTTTAAGCTGCATCATCAAAGAGCTTATAGTGCTTTTTTAAAGAACAAAAATTAGCTAGACAAAGAAATGAAATGCAAAAGTTTTAGTATAAATGCAACTTTAGGTCTAACACAAAAAGAAAAGAAAAAGACACTAGGTTCCAAATTATTAAATTACCTTAATGTTCCACTGTAGGCACTAGCCACAAAAAGCCCTGGCACTCCTGGAAAATCATGGAGAATATCCAGCACTAGGTATGGCATTAGCTGAAAAATTCAGAGAGTAAGAAATATCACTATCTTTCCCTAATTTTTCTGTCTTTCACTGTATTATTTTTGTTACAGCCTTTTCACTGGCATTCTGCCCAGCTGTTCTAATTTTGAATGCCCCATCTTGCACTATTTATTGGTTTTATTGGTTTTAGGAGTGGTTCAGAGAAAAGCACTCCTAAAACATCCACTCAAGATACAGTAAAGTCTGTTTAGACCACCAAACTGAGGTGAGCCTATAGTGGTGCTGTCAGGTTGCTTTCCAGTGACAATGGTATAGGAAACTAGCGTTGGGCAGCAGGTAGTCTGTATTGTACATCACTCTGTGGGGCTTGGGTGCCACAGCAGATGCTTATGTCTGCTGTTGACTCCACAAAAAGTTTTTTAGATACAGTCCAATAACCTCAGGGTACCTGAGAACAATTTCTGTATGGAAACCATGTGCCATTTGTTGACCTTTGCAAGATCTGAGTGCTAGAAAGAGATACAGATTTCAAGATTTTCTTCCTGTGAACCATAGTTTCTCCATGGACAAGTTGGTCTTTTTAAGTATCTTGCTTCCAGTTTCCACCTGGCGGGAATGACTTAATTTCCTTCGGGTTCCCACCTTGGCTTTCCATATCTCATCTTATTCTACCCTTAAAGACCAGGTGGTCCTGCCTCGGGTACTCTGCTGTCTGTGCTCTTCTCCTGGCTTTCCAGCTATTGTCTGTGGGGAGTTATCCAGAGCCTACAATTATCGCAGGCATAAACATACAAAAAAAAAGACTTGTATGATTTCCTTGGGCCCTGACTCTGGTCAGTCTAGAGGCTCCCAGAGCTCTTGTTCCTCAGGTAAATCTCCTGCTCGGGGCCTATTTAGGAAGAGGCCGCCCATGGGTTACAAGGTGCTTTCTCCACAGCACGGTATGATGCGGTTTGATTGCCCAGCTCTCCCCCAAAGGAGGGAAGGATTCACTAACACTAGCAAAGAATTGCCTGCTGGTAGCCTTCTTCCAGGCTCATGCTTCAGGCATGATTATGTTTCGAGTCTGAAAAGGCTTTCGCCTCCCTTGGCACAGAGCGGTTTAGGCTGGGTGCTAAAAAGCAGCTCACAGGGGCCTGCAGTCACTCACACAGGCACCGCTCGTTTCAGCTGTCCCCGGTGGCAGCCTCCTCCCCTCGCTTCTCTCTGAAGCAGTTTCACGCAATGCTGGCACCCCCAGACCTATTTTGGGTGAAAAACACAAATACCTGCAGAGGTGGGTGGACTGAGCACTCTCCATGTCCCTGCTCTCCCTGCCACCCTCCCTACCTGGCACTGAGAGACCTGAGGCTCCAGAACAGCTGAGGGATGCGGGGACGGAAGAGTGCCGAGGACAGGTCTGCTGCTTTCTCCAAGGTATTCCCTCCCGCCACGGTCTCAGCTTAATCCCTCAGCGTTAGACTCACCTGATACGGGACTCGGGCATGTCATTATTTCCACCCCCCTTGCTCCTGACCCCCCCCCCCCCATCTGGTTATTATGGCTGCAGAGGAAGGATGCCCCCTCACCACCTTCCCCTGAAACGTGGGGCCCTACCTGGTCGAGTGCCGACACCTGCTTTGCCGTCCATGGGTCACAGTCCTTGTAGATGGAGTAGAGGGCCAGGCCACACAGGGCCGCGCAGGCCAGTATCGCCCAGAGGCCCACCAGGTTGATGTAGAGGGACCTGCACCAACACACACGGAAACACCATGTTAGAGCTCAACGTCCCGCAAGACCCCGCCGGGGCCAAGGGAGCAAGTGCCCGTGCCAACACCAAGGAGACCTCCTGGTCGGTGGCTGCCCGCCGGAAAGGGAGTCATGATACAGCTCTCAGAGTTTCACCCAGTGTGAGATCCCTTTTTTAAATATACAAATTACACTTCTGGTTTTGGTGGTACAGTCTGAGCGCCCAGCCCCTGACAAAGTCTGCTCACGAGATGATGGGAGCGATATGGCAATCCCCACGTTTCATCATGTGCTCGAGTTTTACATTGCAGGCAGCTGGCAAGAAGATGCTCTCCCCCCCTTGCCACACCCCTGGGTAAAGACAAACCCCGGACGGATTTGTAAGGTGGAGTGCCCCAGATCAAAGTGTGGGCTACCTTTTAGTCAGCACCAGCACTCCTTCGCCTCTGGAGCTGCAGTGCCATGCTTACACAATGCTGGAGTTGCCCTTGTAAAGCAACAAATCCCCCATTTCCTCCCGGGACAGTCTCCGTGGGAGGCAGCAATGAGGCACTGGGACCTGGTCTGGAGCCACCTACAGCTGCCACTTCCAGAGAGCAGGGCATTGCCACCAACCCCAGGGCTTCCCCTTTAGTAACTAAACAGCTTGGAGCCTGGTATGGTCCAGTAACACCATCACCTCCCCGCATCCTGACGGGAGCTTCAGCTAACGCTGACAGCAGAAATGCGTTTTCATCGGGCATTAATGCTACTTTTGCCACACACAACAGGCAGCCTCTATTGGCAGTGAAAAACGAATTGTTCTCCTCGCCCAGTGAGGGCTTTTCCCTTCCATCTAACTATTTGATCTTCTCAAATGCTTCTCAGCTCTTGATGACTCCTTTGTGACTTTGGTCACAAAGTTGTTCTCACCTAGGGTGGTCAGTTCAAGCAAACACACCCACCAGGAGCTTGGCCTTGAAAAACAGCGTTCCTTTCCAGCAGTTGCCTCCCAGTTATCTGTGTACCATCCACTGATAACTGCCTGACAGATTTAACTGCCTGACAGATCACGTACCCCGGACCTGTGCCAACTGCTAAGACCTCTGCTGGGAGGACCTTTGGTTTCTATGCAAATATACCCATGCTTGGGATGCTTCAGGAGGCCTTTTAGTGCTTTCAGTTCCCAAGAAGGCAAGGGGTGCCAGCCTTTGGACTGCTCTTAGGGGACAATCAGAATGAATGAAGAAGTAAAACTAACTTTATAGGCCTTGTTAGGCATTGAAATGGACATTTTCAGAAAGGCATAATGTAGATTAACTAGTTGAACTATCAGTTTTATACCATAGAAAAATTATTGGCAAGCACAATGTAAACTCTTAAACAAGACCTGTATAAATAAAAGCTGATTTACACATAGTAGGGGAAACTCTGCATTTATGCTTTGTATTTGCAATTAGGGGTAGTCTAAACACAGAACCAGCAGCACTTTAAATTTGTCTCTAGACTAATTTAGTAAAAATGTAGTAGTCCTCTTCTTATAGATGCTTACATATTGGTTGGATGTCTTGCATTCATTTAGCTGAAGCTACTCCTGCGTTGGCATAATCTACCTTGATATAAGCTGATTTAGCACAAAATTTAATCAATGAGTTAAATCAATCCAAATCTTTTGAACAGATGTAATAGCAGCATTAGCCTATAGCCTGTAGTAAAGATGAGAAAGTCAAGAGAACACATGGAAGCAAAAGAAATTGTCTGAATCTGGCAATTCTTGTTTTTAAACTGTGTCAGTGTTTGACAGTGAAAAGAAAGCTGTTTTTTTTTCTTCTGATTTACATCCCAGCTCGTGGTACACCCTATGACTAAGCACTGGAGTATAATAATTGTAGTACTATAGGAGGGAGGTGTTCCCACTAATTCTGGGTGAGTAACATGGGGTGGAGTTTGGGTGAAGTAGGCACTGTAACTGTACAAGGCTTATTTTCAGTTGTTTGTTTCAGGCTTGCTCTAAGATTTTAGCACTGAAACATGCCAGATGACCTTGAAAGGAAAGTAGAGGAAAATGAGTTAGTAGCCCATATTTTTCTGAAAATGTAGCTCTCCTGCTCTGAGCGCCTGTTATCATTCATATATGAGCATTATATTCAATTTGCCTAGTTACTGTTTGAGGATGACAGCATGTGCTCCTACCTACCAGTGTGTTTCTTGAATGGGGTGAAATCCTTTCCCAAAACCTGAGAAAATTCCTACTCTTGTGCCACTGTTAAAGGCCTTCCCAAAAACTGCAAGTTGGGATCTGTGAAAGAATTATTTTCTCAGCTCTGATTTATTATTGTGCTGTCTCTTATAAAGCCTTACAGTAAAGGCCACAGGGGTACAAAACCCTATTACTTTGTCCTGATGACATTTTACGCTTCTATGTACAGGTTAAATGGCAATAAGAGGTGCAGGCCACCAATGTGACTTACCAGATGTGTTTAATTATATTTGCAAATGAGCTAGATAGTCACCACAGAATAGCAGTGTTTATAGTTGTGACAGGCTGCAACCATTACACAAAATGTTTCTCCATGCAGGGGGAATTCCCTGCACAAGCGAGGCACAAGGAAGATACTATGGAGTCCAACCACCCACGCCAGCAGGAGAGGACTCCACTGATTAAGGCTGTGGCACCACTAATATGGTATGAGGTATAAACCCCATCCAAACCCCTCCAGAACCAGATAGCCTCCAGCTCTGGTCAAAGCTGCTGCAACAGCTCAGAAAATCTGCCCCGAAGCTGTCATGGTGCCAGACTCCCCTTGGCCACACTCTGCTTCTGGGACGCCCTGGAGTTGTCCCTCCTTACAAAGAGGGTAGGGAGGCTGCGAGAGAGGAGCACAGCCCTAAGTGAAACAGGTGCTCAAGAAGAACAGTCTCACTGGCACACAAATCTGGCACAACATATGCGTCTGTTTTCCTAGATGCAATCATGCCAGGCAGCATTACAGATGTGGGATGCACCTCCCGCCTCTGCAGTGCTGAGAACCTGGAACCCAGCTACGCACCAGGGATTGTGGAGAAGCCACATGGTGTGCTGGAGATGTGGCACCTGTATGCTGGAGATGTGGCCAATGATGAGCATCAGCTCATTCCTGTCTGCAGTGTAAAGGACTGAAAAGCAGATTTTTCATTATTGCCATAACCAAAATATTTCAGTTCTAAACTGTGCATGATTTTGTGGGTATTCTGCTGACTTTATGAAGTGAAAGCCTTCATAAAACTCCTTCTCTGTATGTCACTGTATTATAGAATTTATAGGGACTATAGTTATAATGTGCATTTATATATTTGTCCTATAAATACACTTTATGAGCTCGCTAATAATTCTTAAATCCTGAGTTATGAACTGCTGGAATGATATTAAAGATAAAGGTAAGAAAACAGAGTTAGTAAACATACTCCATTCTACAGTAAAGGCTGATCAGAAATGTTTAAACTCAAGGAAAACAGAACTCTCTGCCAGTTTCCATAGTGAATTCCTGAAGAAAAATTCATGATTATTATGAAAACAAAATATATGATTCCTCAGCAATTTTATCACTGAATAAAACATTTCTGCATTTTCTCATGCATATACTCATCAGTATGGAAAAATCTTTTAGACTTTACTTATGCAAAATTCCCACACAATGATTTGGGTTTAGTAGAGTAGCAATTCAAGATGCTGTCTTATGGCTTCAGCATAAGTACTATATTATTTGGTCTTTAGGTTGCATATAAACTTAATGTAGCTATTTGTATGCAAGAATACTGGCAATGAAACAGTCTGGCACAAAATTCAATGTTACAGCAATTATATGTAATTCAAATACCAGTATTTATTGTGCCGATTTGTCTTCTACCTGGCCCATGAAACAGAAAGCAAAAGCTGTTACCCTTTACAAATGGGTTTTATATAGACAAAAAACATTCCTTTAAAAAAAATCTCCCTTATAAAGAACAGTCACTGCTAAATTCAGACATTAAGAGTTACTGTAGGCAGACTTACATTTTTGCGTGGAACCTGCTTTTGCATGCAATGTATCTCTGTACTTGAGACTGGTTGACCCCATATATGCCAGTCCATGTGAAGGTCCCACCTACAACAATCGTCCAGAAGGTGTGCCTTTGCAAAGGATTGGGATTAAAGCTACAGTGAGAGGGAAAAAGAAAAAACAAATTCAGAATACAAAAATCTTCTCATTATGAGAAGACCTTAATGGCTAGGAGAAAAATTTTCCTCATACTTGTTCTAATACAAGCTCCCTTAATTTGGCCAGATTTTGAACATTCAGATACGTGAAATCTGAACTCACAGAAAGCAAATTTAAAAGTCACAGTTGAAATCCTGATCTAGTGAAACACTCTGATCTGTCCAAAGGTGAAGTCTAACTAATTTATTTGCCTATAAACTACAGTCTTATGTAAAGCTGTATGATGCCTGTGACTGTTGTGATGAAATGATGCTCCAGTAAAAAGTGTAATATGCCTGCTTATCTAGAGGGACATCAGTCTGACACCAATATAAAGGTGTGTTTGCATGCCCAGTCTTTGTGGACAGAGGCTCTGTAAAACATTTTGCTGGTTTAGCTCTAAGTGAATAACAGATTTTGAATGGCCACAAATATATATTTTTTTTAAAATCACACTTTAATATAGCAATAAATTATGCTTATCTTCGTGAACAATGTAATATTATTTCACCTATTATATGCCTTTATTCCTTTTCTTTTCCTATCTGTGAACGCTATGATTGCGGGAAGAAGCAATGCAGTACAAACACTGCAAATCAGCCAAACAGATTGAAAAAATGGCTGTTCACCAGAAGAAAAAAAAAAACCCACAGATGAACAATTTACTGAAGAATTTGGTGAAGAATTTTACAGAACAACCTGATGAGTATTGTGAACTGATAGACAAAAGGACAAAAGGTAATACTTGTCGCATTAAACTTGCACTAATAGAACTGGGTGAAGTTTCTCATCAAAAGTACAATAACTTTTTTTTTTTAACTTTAAGTGGTTTTTGCTTCAACACTGTCAGAATGAATGCAAAATGATATTTTTAGGCTATGATTAGTTACAATAATGGAGGGTAAAATATTATTAAAACTACTTTTAATTTTTCTTTCAGGGAAAAGAAAAGCTTTTCCCTTTTTCAGACTAGACAAAAACTATTATTTTCCCAGTTGTTTTGGTTCAGCAGCTGAAATGCCAAATCAGCTGTTTGCAAATTGTAAGTGTATATACAACTGTCCTCTCCTATTCACCATTCACTTTCAGTGGAATCCAAAATGTATCCTTAAAACACCTACTTGACAAAGTAAAAAGGTTTTGCTCTTTACAGGATTTTGCATGGTGTAAAACCTAAAAAATATCCCTCAGACTAGGTAAGCTTGTTTAAAAATATATAAAAATGAGGTCACAACTCCTCCCCTCCTCCTGCAGTAGCAATTTAATTTCACAGGAAGTCACATGGGCTCTATTTGTAGGAATAAAGAGGCACATCATCTGCAAGTACAAACTCACTCCCAGAAGTTTAATCTTCCTCCATAGTAGGAATCATTTACAATGCGTCCAATTCCCTCCTGAACCACGACAGCTCGTATAATCACAGATGAAAATCCAGCGACCATGATTCCAACCTGGAAAACGTCTGTCCACACCACTGCCTTCAGACCACCCTGTATGAGGAACAGCATGTATCAGGTACAACAGGGCAGCAGCACTCTTGCTTTGCTCTCACATTCAACTAAAAGAAACGTTACTATCCGTATTATGCATAATAGATTAATTTAATCTTCTTCTTTAATAGAAATAATTCAGTGCTGGAGTGTTTAGGAATTGCATCCTGGAACCTATTCAGGACATCCTGGCCCTTTTTTGAAGTGCACTAGGAATTTACTTTGGCCATACACATAGTTTAATCCAGTATTTCCTTCATCACATAACCTGATTCAGAAGTTTATATCAAAAGATAAATTGGCAGACAGTGCTCATCTTATATATGTACAGTACCACTAACTCCAGAAGGCATACCATTCATGTGAATAAAAAGAAACATGATTTAATCCAACATATACAAATAAATTTGTCACTGGTTCCATTTAATAATTCCTAGACACTTGGTCAATTAACACTAATCTAAAGACCAATCTGTTCATGTGGCACTTGCTGTTTTCACTGGCTCTATTCAATAACAGACAGGACTATTATAGTTGCAGTAGGTAGGTGCTTGACAAATTACACAGATAAACCCTACTAGATTAGAAGAAAAATCACAGGAGGATTTTTAGGAAGGGAAATCTATCTTTTTGCTGTTCTTTCAGCAACAACAGAAGTATGAATGTATCAAAACAGAAAACGTTTGAGTCACATCATGGCTACCTTTGCATCCAGAGAAGTCCCTGGGTGAATATGGCCCTGTGGCTACAGCTACACTGTGAAATGTACTCCCATGTGGTAACCCAGTTATTAGGCTACTTCCCAATAAATTCCGTATTTGATGTGAATGGTGAAAAGAATAGAGATTTTTCTCAGCTGAAGGGCCCACGTACCAGCGTGCAGTAGAAAGTGCAGACCACGCCGGTTGCCACCACTGCACCCCACAAGTCGAAGCCAGTGACTGAAAAAGAGGGAAATGGCAGTGTGAATGAGGCATTGGGGACAAAAAAATGAAGGTCGATTTTTCACCCCCAATCAGGTTGTTGAAAAAAAAAACTAGAAATAAGTTAAATGCAAAAGTAGGAGGTAATAAAAATTGGCAATGAAAATATTTGTATGTCTAAACCAGGGGATTCGCCCTAACCGGTTCTAAAAATGAAACAGTTGTTACAGACATTGGAAACTGCTAAAAAGTTAGATATATTTCAGGACCTAAAAAGCTATTTGTCTTTAATGTGAATGCTGCCAAACAAGACATCCAATATGTTTGTAGGCCCCAACTCGGGAAGGTTTTAAAATACATGTCCTTCCTTTGAAGTGCCTGGGTAGTCCCACAGAGTCCTTAGGCAGGGATTTAAGCAGGTATAAAGCATGGGGATGCTCCATGGAGGCAAGATGGTTCAAGCATGGTCTGCAAGAACTGTGTCAGACTAAAAGCCTTTCTTTTCTTCCTCTTTCTTTTAGGAAACATGATAGTATGTCTACGCTAGACAACACTGTGCTGCGGTTGGCATACAAGCTGTCACTGCCCCAGCTTGGCACGCTCACGTGCTGCCAGGCAGGGCACTGGGGGCTCCCTGACAGATAGTTCAGGCTAATTAGAAACACTGCAACAAAACTAATGAAAATCATTGCTTCTAGTTGGGAGCCAGCTAAGTCATAGCTTGGTTTAGCATGTATATGCAGGGCAAATATAAACATCAAGGACATAAAACCTGTGGGACTTATACACCAGAGGAGACCAATGCAGACAGTGTTGGTTTTTTTCTTCCTTTTCATTCAATGAACAAGTCAAAAAACCCAGCAAACAGAACAATTATGATTTTCATTGTAGCCAAAATGATTAATTTTTTATTTGCATTTTGTTAGTGCCTTTTCTTGCCAAGTGGACAAATTAATTGTCATTAAAAATTTAATTTGGCTCCACATAAAAGCTTTTTCCCCTTTAAAAATAAATGTGGCTCATTTTCAAAGCAAAGAGTCATTCTGAAGTAGAAAATGGAAATACTTCATTTTGTAAATATCAGAACAAACACCTTAAGTTGAAGATCTCTTTGCTGTTGATTTGGTTTTCCTGGCAAAATGATAGGCTGAGTTAAACAGTTCCAGGCAGCCCAAAACCATATTTACAGAACTTTTGCCTTGCTCTCCTCTTGAAGAAGAGCACTTAACCAGGGGAATTAAATGTGTGCTTAGTCTCTGCATTGCCTTCAAAATTTACTTAAGTCTTCTTAACTTTTTTGAAGGTAGCCATGACCTACGGATATTGCATGAGAGGCAGAGTAAATGAGAGCAGATTTTCCCCTCGAGCCTCTTCTATAATTCCTTACAGGTAGGGATTAAGGGACTAGGATTACAAATGGAAGGCCTTCTATCAGAGTTCCCATCAGGATCAACAGAGATCTTAGAAGACTTCACAGTCAAGCCTTGAGCTATATCTTTAGGCATGCATTACCAAAACCAAAAGCATACCAGTACTATATGCAGAAAAAATTATAACAGTAGAACAGTCGCAGTATACTCATCTTACCTTGATTTAGTGCTAAAGCTGGAGCATAAATGACAATACCAGTGTATAAAGTCTAGAAGGGGAAAAAAGATATAAGATCAAAATAAATGTAAATTCCTGGAAAGGTGATAGCTTTCTGAGATTACTTCTTTTCAAGCATTTATGCAGTCTATATTTCCTAAATTCGTAACTGTTGAGAAATAATTCCAGTTGTTAGAAGATTAATGCCTGAGACTAACCAGCACTGCAGTCTTACAGCCTAGTGTTCTTAAAACAAATACCAGGGACTCTTGAATACCAAATCCCTCTTTAGCTTCTCCTGGCTTTTATAATTAACTTATTTTATTGCTTTAAAACCGCAGTCATATGGCAGAAACAAGAGCAATAGGAAGTTGATGAGGTTTACACACAGTTTGCCAAGTAATCTATTACAATTTATTTTCTCAGTCTTGGGATTAACATGCCTCTCAGTATGCAACTATAATGCACCTAAGTAAGAACAAAAAATACAGCATTAGTTAGTCATTATGGATAGCATTATAAGGAATTACGCTCCTGTAAGATGAAGCCATGCATGATTATCAGCAGATTTGTATTTTCACCCAATACACTAAAGATACAGACAAATCAAGGAGCTACTCCATCCACTTTTGAGGGCACAATGAAATTCATACACTGATATCCTCTACAACTTCTTTGTGTATATTTTTAAATCCTATTTGCTTTTTTACCACTGTTATTACTGCCTTGTACTACTAGGACAAGTTCGGCTGTGACATGGTACAGAGGAATACAGCTTGCAATGTGCAGACGACTTCTGTGAAAGTCAGTGGTCTTGATTCAAAGGATCTAAACCAGTCAGGTCCTGAGGTGACTTGCATCAGCTTCCATGACTGAACTCTTCTGAATCCCTGATTTACAGGGGTGGGACTTGGGCATGGAAAAGCAGCGAAATCAGATGTTATCCAGCATTCAGCAACCCTTTGCCCTTCCCGCAATTGTGGAATCCGCCCTAAGCACAGGTAGTAAACCACAGCAGGATGGCTAACCACTGGATTACTCACTGTGGCTTTTGAGCACGTCAAATCCAGTCCCCATGCTGGAGCTCTGCCACATGGCCAGTAGCTATGCTGGGGAGACAGCCAAGAGGTAACTGGAGTGGTAATCCAGCTGTGGGAGCAAATGAGTGTGGAGGACCTGCTGCACCCAGCATGACCAAATTGCCCTGGCCCTTTGCTGTTGCACCTGTTACAAGCACATGCCAGAAAGGATGGTGGGGCTACTGGGGAGATAGTTATTCCTACCTGTGTACTACTCCCTGCATGCATGTGTGCATGTTTGTTTCCCTCTGTGCCATGAGGCCTCTCTAGGTTTTCCTATACAGGTTGTATGCAAAGAAAGTTGCCGGTCCTGACCAGTCCCTGGCGAATGCCCCCTCAGCACTGGTTGCATCACTTCACAGCCAACAACTACTAACACTTGTCAAGCCATGTCAATGCTTGACTTGCTGACCACGCAGTGACTGTCAGCATGGGCTGCTGAATCATAGAATGGTTTGGGTGGGAAGGGACCTTTTAAACATCATCTAGTCCAACCACCCCTGCCATGGGCAGGGACATCTTCCATTAGATCAGGTTGCTCAAAGCCCCGTCCAGCCTGACTTTGAACACTTCCAGGGATGGGGCATCCACAACTTCCCTGGGCAACCTGTTCCAATGTCTCACCACCCTCATCATAAAAAAATTATTTCTTATATCCAATCTAAATCTACTCTCTTTCAGTTTAAAATTGTTGCCCCTTGTCCTGTCACTACAGGCCTTGGTAAAAAGTCTCTCTCCATCTTTCTTACAAGCCCCCTTTAATCATTGAAAGGCCACAATAAGATCTCCCCACAAGCTTCTTTTCTCCAGGCTGAACGACCCCAACTCTCTCAGCCTTTCTTTATGGGAGAGGTGTTCCAGCTTTCTGATAATTTTCATGGCCCTCCTCTGGATCCACTCTAACAGGATGTCCACGTCCTTCTTGTACAAGGCATCCCAGAGCTGGATGCAGTACTCCAGGTGGGGTCTCATGAGAGTGGAGAAGAAGGGGAAAATCACCTCCCTCGACCTGCTGGCCAGACTTCTTTTTATGCAGCCCAGGATACGATTGGCTTTTTGGGCTGCAAGTGCACATTGCTGGCTCATATCCAATTTTTCAACCATCAGTATCCCCAAGTCCTTCTCTGCCGGGCCGCTCTTAGTTAATTCATCCTCCAGCCTGCACTGATATTGGGGATTGCGCCTCCCAGGCGCAGGACCTTGCAGTTGGCCTTGTTGAACTTCCTGAAGTTCACATGGGCCCACTCCTCAAGCCTGTGAATGTCCCTCTGGATGGCATCCCTTCCCTCTAGTGTATCAGCTTGGTGTCATCCACAAACTTGCTGAGGGTGCACTCAATCTCACTATCTATGTCATTAATGATGATATTAAATAGTGCTGGTCCCAGTACAGGGACACCACTTGGCACTGGTTTCCATTGGGACATTGAGTCATTGACAGAAACTCTTTGGATGCAGCCATCCAGCCAATTCCTTATCCACCTAATAGTCCATCCATCAAATCCATATCTTTTCAATGCTGCTCATTCAGGGAGTCAGCATGAGAAAGTGGCGTTCTCATACGCAGCAAACAAGTGCCAGAAGCTTTGAACCATCAGAAATTAAATGTGGTTACAAGTATGATCACGTTTTTGTGTAAACTAAAACAGGACTGATTATATAGTCCTTTCCACTTCAGTGTTTTTTCAGGTTGTATTACTACATATCCTTTTTATTTTTCTTCTTTTAAGCTCGTGCTAATATTCACAGAACAGTTAAAATTACACCATTAAAATCTTTGGGGAGTTTCCTTTCCTCACTATTATTTTCATTATTCGGTTGTTAGTGCTTGGCACAGAAAGACACCTATAGATCTTTAGTTAATTTCCTTGGACACATATTTAAGTTGTATAGGATTATTTTTCTGATCTTTGCAAGCAAAGATTATGCTTGGCTTGTTCCAACTTACACATCTGTGATGTCTTCTTATTTGCTGGTGAAACAGTGTCCTATGGGCTTGTGTATCTATAAATGCCAGCTAAGCAGCACTTTTCAAATAAGTAATTAACACTGCATTGACCACCGTCTTATAGGTGCAAGTGTGATTGTCCTGTAACTCATGGTGTGTCTTAAATACCAAAAGGGCAAAAAGCAAGCATGTAACTTGAAAAGCTTTCTGATTGTATATTCATTCTTGCTTTGAACTCCCCAAAAAGTCCACTTCAAAATTGTGAAAAGAATACTTTTTTGTTTCTGGTGCCTTTGGCACACGCTCACTGTGCATTTAAAAGCTGTGGTCTCATACTGACTCACTGAATGGGCTGGATACAGCAAACTGCACCAACAATAACTGCAGGGAATGCTTTAATATAACATTCCCCAAGGCAATAATTTGCTACATCTCAGTTTGCAGATACCCACGTTTTCTCCAGTGGTGGTGGTACAAACCCTTGTGCAACAAATGACAGCTCCTGACAGCTTTTTTTGTCACCTTTCACAGACCCTTGAGAATTAGTCAGATTCCCAGAATCCATGGACCAGACGATGAAAACTGCTGCTGTAGATAATTGGGGCATATTTACATTTTGAACCCCTTGTGGGTTTCTTGAGCAGGCAGGCAAACAACTGCTCCTCACACTGCTATCCCACAGTGAAGGGTCGCTTGTCTCTCGTCATGGTGCTGATGCCAAGTGACTGCTCTGGGTGCTCAACAATGCACGCAGAGACCCAAGGGGCAGGTAGCCCAGCGTCTGCTCCCCACCTCGTTGCTTTGGAGCAGAAAGAGCTTTGTTTCTCCCACTCTTAGCCACCCATGCACTGTGGTAACCTCATCAACCATTCAGAGAAAACATCCAGTTACACTAAGCTGAAGAATCCTGGTGGCTACAAGGACCACAGAACAGCTTTGAGGTCTACTTGCCGTTTGTATAATGAAGAGGACCGTTCCACAGAGGCGCAGGTATTTATTAAATCGAAGCTCTAAATACTGCAAAAGAGAAGAAAAAACAAACGTTTATATTGAAAATTGGCACTATTGATAGGATTGGAGCGAAGCAATGCGCAATATAGAAAGGGTATAGTGTTGTTTTTACATTTTCATGAATGGCCAAAACTCCTAGAGTCACCTTGATTGATATCTCTTTCAACTTGATTTGATATTTCTTTACAGACCTCACCACCGAGTAATTACACACAAGCAAGTGAAGAAGATATAAGCTAGTCAGCATACGATGGAGTGTGCAGAATGGAAACTGGTGCCACCCAGCTGCCTCAAGGCACACAATAGACAAGGAGCTGTGCACCGTGACCTGGCAAAGACCAGCACATATTATCACAGAATCACTGAATATCCCGAGTTGGAAGGGACCCAGGAGGATCATCGAGCCCAACTCTTGACTCTGCACAGGGCAACCTAAAAGTTCACAATCACGTACCAGCAAACAACAGAACCCACTTGCAGTGTGAAATCAGATAGAAAAAGAAAACATTATGGCTATTCCTAAGGCTTAGTCGACTTGGAAACTCTGGCATTATGTGCGTCCATCTGAACTGTTGCGAGAGAGGGCAGAAGGTTTTCAATGGTCAGCGGCTTCCTCCCATGTTAATCTCACCTTCTGCACTGCCCAAAGCAGCTCGCCATATTCTACCGGTAAGTGGAAATCTAGCCTTTTGCAAAACAGGAACCCTCACTTTTCTATCTAGCCCGGGACAGCACAACCTCTGAATGAGTTTGTCATCCTGTAGGGCAGATTTCTTCCCACCATCTGTCCTAATAACCCTCCAGGGTGTGTGGTTGCACAAAAGGGATCTCCTTTGCCTGCCAATCTGTTCATTCAACAGAGACAAACCCTGAAGTAGCTCAAAGTGCTCACTCGTTAATTGAGCATTTAAAACTTGATCTCTGAGCATGTCCACACAAGGAAGCAGTGCTGAACCCCTGGACAGACACAAAAAGTTGTTTAATCTCTGAACTCTGTTCACAAATAGAAAATCTATGTTTTATAGGTGCATTACGTTGATTTAACCCCAAGATTATCAGTGAGTTTCCAGTCATAACTCTAAGTCTTTATTTAAAAGAGCCCTATTTTAACTATCAACATAACTGACAGTCCAAAGATTAGTAGTTTAAAACACACTGGAAGCCACCAGAGGTTTCTGTTGGTGAATTCTTATCTAAGTCTACCAACAGACATCTTGTTTTCAGCCTCCAGTGCTGCAACGCCCCTGTTCAGTGTAATAAAATGCAAAAGACCAAAGTAGCTAGCCAAGGACTTTCACCTGCACTGATGCCCCTTTCCCAATGTTCTCTGTGAAAAGAGCAATTTGCATCCAAATCTGCAACTAGGAACTCTCTCCATGCAGGAAGATAAACAGGTTGCACAGACCTTCTAAATCAGAAGAAAGTCCTGACCAGATGCTTCCTCACGCCAAAACAGTCAGACTTGACCTGTGACATGTCCCGCCACCCCAGATGTCTCTGCGTTGCTAGCTATAAGCTTTAATTTACACACTGAGCTGAAGACCAGCTCAACCATATTTTGGTGGAAGCAAGAAAACTCTCACAGACACAGAGCGTTGCTGACCTCCCAGTATAAGCGTGATGGAGAAGACATTCACTGGTGTGAACAGCCTCAGGTGGAAAGGGCATCTCCCCAAAACCTCTAGGAACAGCACAAACCTATACTCTGCCACAGGGGAACTTTTGTGGCAGCACCTGAGCTTAGAAACCTATCTGGAGGGAGCGTGATTTGAGAACTCCGGGTCATATGTTAGATGCTCTTGTGCTCTGCTCTTGGTAAATTCATTACACATCATTAACCATATGGCACCATCCAAGCTGCACGAGGATTAATCTACCTGCTAAACTGAGTATTTGGAATGAGGAAACAGATCTGGCATGGTGCACAGCTCCTGAGCCAAGGCAGCAGGGTTGAGCATCTCCTCTCTGCAAAGGCAGTGTGGGAAGACTTGGGGACAGAGCAGGTTGCAGCCTGCCCTTGGGATTGTGGAGATATGGGGCAGCACAGAGTGCAGGGGGATTTGGGGGAAGAGACTGAGGGGAGACATGTAGAAAGCAGGCATGAGAGGCCCCCCGAGCTCCCTGAAGGCTGTGGAAAGGCTCCTTTTACTCCACCTTACCTCGTAGGTGCTGGTAATGCCCAGTTTGTAGAAGACGGGCAGGAAGATCTCGGCACTGCACAGCACCACCAGGCCGTAAGTGATGGCGAAGACGCAGAAGATGGCACCGTAGCGGTAGATCTCGGCAGGGGTGCCCAGCACGGTGACAGCTGACATGAAGCTGGCGGTGAGGGAGAGTGCGACGGGGAGGGCGCTCATACTGCGGCCCCCCATGAGGAAGTCCTTGGATGTCTTCTGTCCCCCTCCCGCGAAGGCGTAGTAGATCCCGATGACGGCCGAGACCAGCAGCATGGCTGCAAAGACCACATAGTCCCAGACGGTGAAGCGCCCCATGGTACCGGAGGAACTCGCCCTTGGAGCCAAGGATTTGCCCCAGAATCAGAGGGGCAGCTGCTGCCCCAGCAGGGGCGGCCGGAGGAGGAGGAAGGGGATGGGGACGGGACCCCGCGGGGGTGCCGCGGTACCGTGCGCCCGCCGGGGTGAGGCGCGGAGCGGCGCGGAGCGGTGCCCCCCGCCGGGGCGGGCGCGGAGCGGTGCGGAGCGGTGCGGTGCCCCCCGCCGGGGCAAGGCGCGGAGCGGTGCGGTGCGGTGCGCCCCGCGCAAGTCTCCGCCGGTGTGCCTCCGGGGGGCGGGCGCGGGCTGCGCCGGCAGCGGCAGTGCGAGTGCGAGTGCCGGAGCCGGGACGGCGGGCGGGCCTTATACGGTCCCGGTGCCCGCTCCTCCCCGCGGCGGTGAGCGCCCCCGCGGAGCGGGAAGGGGCGGCGATCCTGCGGCGCGGCCCCGGCCGGGCCATCCCGGGCTATTGCCGCCCGCCCCGTGCCTCCGGGCCCTGCGGCACCGAGGCTGGCGGGAGGGCCCCGCTGCAGAGCCCCACCTCATCGGGGTTACACCGCAAACTAGGGTCGCGGTCCAGGGTTTTGGAGGGAAGGCAATTCACCCGACGATTCCCCAGGACGGTATTTCCTACCCTTCTTCATTAGCGTATGCTACCATCGCCCCAAATGAAGAAGGTAAAAGTATGTTTTAATATATACAATTTCTATGGGTGGAGTAATCTGGAAGATACCTCACTGAATCAGATATCGTAGCAATTTGCCAAGGTGAGTTGCTGAACACTGCAGTTGTGGGACAGGGAAGCCTTGCTACCTGTGCTGTGCTCACAGAAGTTTTGCTAACATTCTTCATCTCATCGCAGGTTCAAGAATCAAAGTGCACAGGAGTATCAGATGGAGCTTCACATATCTTACCCACAGGGAAATGCATCAAAAACACCTATGGGATTTCAAGGCCATGGATGTCAAGCAGCAGAGACGTGCCTCTTTCTATAGCTAGCAGCAGATCCAGGACTAACACAGCAAATACTACATTTGGCCACTTTGCCATATGCTAGCAACCCCATATGTGGGATTAAGATGTAAGGATGCCAAAGCTGACTAAGGTGGGCCTGACAGCAGCACAGCTGCACACAGCACACCTTGCAGCAGGGCTCAGTAGCTTTGCACAGGGACTTTCCAGCTTGAACTGTGCATTGGCAAAGTGCTATGCTGGTGGTGATTTCCTAGTGTGTCAGCACCAGTTCGAGGATAAAAGTTCCTTCACAGCAGGTAGATAAGTCTCTTTTCTGCCCAGCCTCTCCTGGCTCTTATCCACAGCTGGATTTGCTGGAGGTGGTCTTTGCTGCAAGTGCTCTGGGTTTAGCACAAGGCACTCTGACCTGCCTGCATCTGACCAATTTGAGACACCATTTTCAGCAGCCTTCTGTATCTCAGACAGAAATGATTGACCAGACACCTGACAGCCAAACTCAGCTCACGGCACACTTTTATCTCCGTGGGAGCTCTGGATTTGGCAGGCCATTTGGAGGTATTTCTGAGTGCATGTTGGAAGGAGGGGGTGCAGGTAGAAGTCCAATCTGGCAGGGTTATTGAGTTGAGCTGTGAAATCATGCCTGTGTTGGTCTGACCTCTGGATGCCCATCTGGGAGTATAAATGTCCCTGAACATACAGAAGCTGGCCACTGTGGTGCAAGTGGCACATCCTAATCTTACCACAGCAGGTTAGGGCGTCAGTCTCTCTGGCCCAATTACTCTTTAATTACTTATACAATGAGTAACAGCTTCCAGATGTCCTGCTGAGGAAGAGCAACGAAACTTATTCTGTACCCCTACCAATTAGGCTATTGGGCTATTGATTATCTGAGATGGTTGCCCTGATTTGCTTTTGGCTTTTGACCACATGAAAGATGAGAAACACTCCCAACAAAGCTTCAGTCAAAACCAGCACCTTCCCACACAGTGCAATGAACTGCTGTTGTCCAGCAAAAATACACGTTGTCAAAAAAACATGACCCACTTTGTCACAGGAAGGATATAAGCAGCCTCCTGGCCAGACCCACAGCTTGTGCTGCTCAGAGCTCCATGCTCGGTGTCACTTGTTTGCACTCTTTCAGGTATTATGTTGCTCAAACCATTCAAACAATAACATGCATTTAAAGTATTAACTACACAGGATTAACAGAGTTTTGATTCTGCTTCTTTATCATTTTTTACATAATGTAAACACAGCAAGTGATAGCATGTATTGTAAAACAAATCATGTTTCTTTACTGAAACACAAGCAGCTATGAGGAAATGCATGTCACTGGTTTCAGGTGGCATCCTGGATTCTTTTTACAGGAGTGTTAAGCAAATTGGCTTTCAAATGTCATCATGACTGATATGGCAAGAAAGGCTGGATCCTCCCATTCGCATGTTTCCATCTTAGGAATCAGCAGCAAAGCTGTACGATGCCCATGTCCTAAATCACAGTAAGTGCACCTGGAGAACAAGGCTAAATGTTTTTCTTATGAATTTTTCACACACAAAATCAAATTAGCTCCATGGAACACGGTGAGCTTGTGCTGTGTAGCAGAGACAGAACTGCGGGTGTTCACTTTTTCTCATTGCTACAATAGATATTTAAATGTCTTCCAAACTCAGAGAGCATATTTCATTGTTTTCTTGTAGCACCTTGTCCCATCTCCATCGGGTCTTATGGAGTCTCATCTCACTGGCTCTGTGACTCTGTTCTTGTGAGATCCACTGGCATCAGTGAGATTTGGTGTTTAATAGCAGGAAGCGTAAGATTCACATCTCTCCAGCACCCTCAAGTTAAAAAGGCCATGAACCTACCTAAACAAACCCCAGACTGCCCTATGGGGTCCAAATGGTTCCTTCCTTGTGCTGGTATTGGGCTCATTTCCATCACTGGACACCTCTGTGAGGTGTTACTGGAAGTGTCTGTATTTCTTGGAAGGACAGTCCCTCCCTGCTCCTTTTCACATGGATGGGCCACAGCATTGGGAGATCGGTGGGGTGGGTTTCCCTCTAAAGATAAGAAATAAATATATCAAGCCCTGCACTTGGAGACATGCTGCCCACCTCTCTGAACTAAGTTGTGGAAATACACTTTGAGGAGGTTCTCCTGCTTGTAGGCAAATGTGGGCATGGGCAAAAGCAACTGGAAGTGGGGTAGGAGAGCACTGGAGGCGCAGTGAACACTGCTCGGCAGTGCTGCAAGACCCTTTGCAATTTTCCCTGGCAGCCTGGGAGCTCTCGTACTTCCAGTGGTTCCTTGCTTGAGTGTGCAGTTTCCAACTGAGTGGGGCTCAGCTGTACCTACACCAGCTGAGCTGAGTTTGCAGATGAAGAGCAGTTCATGCTCAACAGTACTCCTGTGTAGTGCCGGGACTGGGTTCGGAAGTCTGAGCTCTGTTCTCTTCTGCTTACACAGGGAAAGGGTTGGAAACCTTGCCAGAGAATAGCTGGCCATTGGTAAAAAACAAACAAACAAAACCATTTCAAAACAAAATCAGCAAAACCTAATTTTTGGCCTTTTTTGTACTCAGTTTGGCCTTTTCTGAGAACAGTGTTATGATTTGTCATTTTGAAAAACTCTGTTTATTTTTGTTTGGATAATTTGCTTAGGAAATTATGGGCGTGGGATCATGCTCTGTGTGTATACATACATGTATGCATGTGGAAGGTGTTTGCCCTCTATCCAATAACCATTAAACACTGTCACCAAATTTACAGAGGGGTAGAGGCCTCAGAGATATTAAGGTGTTACCAGTTTCATTAAAGTAGATGGGCAAAAAAAAGAGGGATCCCGTAAATGTTCTTGTTGAAAGGAAGACTGCAGCAGGAGCTAAACCTCTATTAGATAACAGTGAAACCATATGAGAGACAGACCTTAAAAACACCCAGCTGCAGGCATAGCTTCTCATCTTCTTAAATACACAGGCCAACCAACACTAAGACACAGAGCTAGGGAGATCCAGATTCCATTTACTCCTCTGTTCATGGAGCTACCTGTTACATTTTCTTTTGCTCATCGTTATTAGGAATAATATGTCAAAACTAATTATTGAATCCTAATTAGACAGTTTGATTTTTCTCACAATGCAATGCTTCAAGTCAAAATGCACTTCTTTTAATTCTGGAAGATTTTGATTCCGGCAAAATTAATAAAACCGCAACTGCTTCCTGCACAGCATCACTTGCCATCTTGAAAAGCCTGCTCGGATTTTGGTGTAATGGAAGTTCATTGCTGATGGTGTTTTATATTTCTGAAGATCAGTTAGTGTTTGGCTCCACCCTAGCCTCTCCTGCTTGCTGTGCTTCTCCAGACACTGCTGTTTTGAATTGCTGGGCTTGGTATAGCTAGTTACTTGACTACCATCATCATTGACTTTGCTTCCCCTGGTTTAATGCTACTTTAGACAAATCTTCCACAGTGTTATTTAGTGATGTTCTTAGCTGTCTGTTTAATTATTTTTTTTGTGTCAGTTCTCCTTCTGTTAATAGTCTTTGGACATGACAGAATGACCCTGCAAGGGTATTCAGAAGAGTAGTATCATCATCAATATTCCTTGTGAAATTTGGATGAGTTCTTTAGAAATAGTCATATGGCACCTGTATTTTGAGCACTAGGATTTTCTTGTACAGAGATGACCTGCAACTGTCACCTCTTTATTTCCAAGAACATCACTAGAGTACATTTCCAAGCATACTTTTATAAACTTCTTTCCAGCTAGTTGAAGTTGCTGTGCCCAAAGCACAGAACGGTATGTTTAGAAGCCCCTTTTGCACAGACTGTGTGCTGCCTGGGCAACAGCAAGAACGTGATGCAATTTGCAAGTGTCTTATGCCTTAAAACACCACCATAAACACAAGTTAAATATTTCAAGAAGCATAGTTCCCCAATTTTATGTCTGTAGCACTTCCAGTCCTCATCCTATCCAAATCCTAAATTTGCAGGGGCATAGGTTTGCAAAAAGTCTTTGCTTAAGACCCCAGTCATGGGAAGTCTTTCAGGGTAACAACTTGTTTGCTTGAAGTGCTTGTCCTCTCACGCTTAGCTTGTTTGGGACACAAAGAGAGATGGAGTGATTTTCAGAGGAAGAGATCAATGGGGGGAAAAGAGCCAGAGAGATGCATAAAAATCACAGGAATAAATCACATTGCTATTGACATTTTGAATGAAACCTCCTTGGTTATTTGTTTTTCCTATTCTTACATTCCACAGAAATTTGAATGAATGAATGCAATTTGCAAGCAAAATGATTTAAACATGACTGCTTAGTGGTCCTGAGAAGAAAACTTCAGATTGTGTAATGCCCTAATACCAACACACCTTTTAAAATCAATAGTCAGTGCCTCAGGATTGAAGGAAGTACTTAAGTTAGCCTTGAATGCTGAACATTTAAATCTGAATGATTTGGAGCCTATAATTTATTTGCTGGAGAATTCTGCTCTTCCATTTAAAAGAACAAATTTCAAACTATTTAAGGAATGTCCACACAATGGGATGTGGCATGCATAATTATTTGCTCAAAAGAATAATTAGTATGGGAATAAAATTGTGGTACAGATTCCACTTCTTTAACTGAAGAGGATAAATAAGTTACATGCTTGAACTTTATTCTCACGGCTTTGGGATCTTTTGTTTATTTAAGGTGTTCAATTTTTCATCAACAGAATTACAATTCAACTAGTTTGCTTACTTGCAGTTAATGTATGAGAAAGGGCTGTCAAATGTTCACCAGAATGATCAATGAAAATTTTTTTTCTTAGTAGATTTTTTCTGAATGTCTTTATTTTATTTCTGTTGTTTTCAATTTTTCCACTACCTGCCATCCAAACTATCTCTGTTCACATGTTCTAGTTGGTGTTATTTTGAGATGAGTTTACTTTAGGTCCACAGTGTAGGGACTTCAGTTATGCAGCCTGGCTCCCTACATTTCTTCTCTAACTGAAGGAGAAAGACAGGCTCTTCAGAAAGAAACTTTGCTGCTTTGATATGCTCCCTGGAGGAGCCTGTCTCTCCATTATCTACAGAGGAAGCCTCTGGAAATGAGCCTGCTAACTTTAGCCCTTAAAAATACTCTGAAAAATGTTCCCTGCAACTGCCCCAGTGCCCTAGGTAGCTCTTCTTTTTGATTATTTTAGTTTATTCTTCCATTCATTCTAGACATTCCAGAGTGTCTATCACCAGTTTTGACATCTCCCTTGTTATCTACCTCCATCCTTCTTTGTAATTCCTACTGATAAATCTCTTGTGCTCCCTCACTCCTTTCATCCCCCTGACTCCTTACATTAAAAAATTTTCTTTTTCTCCTCCCTCCCACATTTCTTCTGCCTGAATCCCTTCTTTTTTGGACCCCCAGTCCCAAGAGGCATTTCCCCCCAAACTGCTGTTTGCTATTCAGTTCGTTCTTCCATTTTTTGAGTGTCTCTATGAGCTGACTGCGTTGCCTCTCTTTTAAACCCCTTTTTGATCCTCTCCAGTCCTATTTCTGCTCTCTGTCAAGGCTGCCTACACTGGAGATCACACATATGCATATATTGCTTGGAAATGTTTGAAGGCAGTTACGCATACTTGCACCAGCTCTATATGTTTAACTGGTTTGCTTGTCAGACATCCTCAAAGCTACATTCATCACCAAATGGAGATAAGAAAGGAGGTTTTCCCTCAGGTCTGTCTGCAGCTGCTGGCTTTGGTTTGGTTTGTTTCTTCTGTTTTCCTCTGTAACATGGGACTCATCGCACCTATTTCCGATGTTATCTGGACATTTCAAATAGCAAATCCCTGTTTTTTCAGAGAGCGGAAACACTTCCAGCATCTTTGGTCTCTCCCAGTATGCTGCTGGGACACACCATAGTTTTTGTGGCCTCTTGGACTGCAGTCTTACGGCTGTTGCAGGATGCTGGGGAGTGGTGGGTGATGTGTGGTGGGTGGGGGACAGTGAGCATGCGTTATGTGGATTTTCACGACCAAACTCCATGGGAGGGGGACTTTGCCATCCAGGCGCACTGGGACTCTTACAGTGAGTGTCTATATTACTGTAGTGTATTGGTATCCAGCGTTAGCATGCATTCAAATAGGCTATTGAGTGGCTTTTGATGAAAATGTGGATTGTGGGCTAAGGCAAAGGGGAAGAAATAATAACTTTAACATGCATTTCTGAAGATGCAAAAAAGAGTGGTGCAGATCCAGCATCATAAAGCCCCCACAGCTCCTACACAGTCAGGTTAATACCTATAATGGAAATGCCATGTGATAGTGTTAGCAATTTGCAAACTCAGTGAATGCCGTGATGCACAAGGAAGCACAGAGGTGGAAATGGCAGTCAAGGAGAAGCACTTTGGCTGCAGCCAATTTTAAGGGAATCCATCTCTTGGCACAGCAGATGGCCTGTATCTGTAGAGCAGCATTAGCTGATCACCATTTTAAGGGGGCTCATTTCATCTCACTTCAAAACAGGCACTGGTGGAGCACCTGTTAACTCATCTATGTGGCACCCTGCAAGTACTCATCTTCTTTCACTGGCTATGAACGCCAGGTGAAATATAGCCCTCCGTGCAGCAGGTGGCTACAGCCAGAGAGGTGAACTGCACCCTTGTGGTAAGTGCCTGTACAAGCAACGAGGACTTCACCTGCTTCAGTGTCTTTTTTTTTTCCCTTACTTGGAGGTTGATGCTCATTTCTGTTTTCTGTGTTTCTGAAGTGTCAGTCTCCACCTGGATATCTTTTGCACAGGGATCTATTATTTCAGTATGTTTGTTGTATCAGTTGTTTTAATGGCTCCTATTTGATCTAATCATAATTTAGACCCACAAGTCAGTATTAGAAGCAGCAGCAGGGTCCAAAACCTTATTTGAGTTTTGTGGAAAGAAAGGACCGCCCTGTTTCCTTCCTTGGTGTTATCAACATCTCTACAGTCAGAGCATCGATAAAATTTTGCATCCCTTCCTCCAGAGAAAATTGTTTTCCAAGCAAAGTGCAATTGTATCTCCTCGTAAGGTTTTTACCACAGACAGGGACTCATTGACTAGCAGAAACTTGGGGTGCTAGGAGTTAAGAATACACATCTGAGGTGTCCCTAAAGGTCCTACTGCAGTATGACTAGGGACATTGTCTGGAAGCGGAACTGATTCTGGTGGCAAATCCTTCTTCTTCAGGTAACACCAAGTTTTGGAAACCAAATAATCTAGTCATGGGGGTTTTTTTCTGGTTTATATAGACCAATGCTGGAACTTTCACATGAACATCTATGATTTAGCAGCCAGTACCAACAGCTGATGACACAGTGGAAGTGGCAAGAAGGGCTGCTTTGTCTCTTGATATTGTATAAGTTCTTCCATTTTTCTAAGCTACCCACAAATATTTCATCAAGCAGTAGACAGCAAAATTAGACTGCTTCATAACAGTCTCAGCTTAAGGGTATGTATCAGTTTAAATGTTTTTTCCCTAAAGGGCTCTGCAGTGCTGAGATTATTAGACATTTTCTTGAGAGTTTCAGCTTTTGTACACTATCCCTCTTGGATTTATGAGGCCAGGAATGGTTAACTGAGGTATTGTCTCTGTTGGAATCTGAGAGCAAAGTTAGAGCTGCATGAATATTAGGACAGCTCAAGCTTCAAATAAGAACAAAAAATTGCAAATTAATTAGCCAAAACCTGAAATCTAGGTACCTAAATTTTGGATCTATCTTGTATGAACCAGATGGATACAGAGACGTGAAGAATAGTATCAACTGCTTTGTATGTTACCTTCTATTCAATGGCAGGAACATCCCATTCCTTTCAGTAACAAAATGCTGAGCCTGGCCTTATTTGCCCCTGAATGTCATGCACAACTGACTTTTCAAGTTTGAAGGCAGAAACTGTTTGAGAAAGGAGATATCCTTGACCCCATCTTTCTATGATTTCATTTTTTCTACTCACAATTAGCTTCTCAACATCACTGTGAGAAATTGTTGTCTTGGATTATTGATTTAGTATTTCCTCAGTGGTCTTTTACAGATAAAGGGACCAATAAAGACAGAGCAAAAGAGGACAAAAAAGAGAAAGAAAATTGTATATGGGAGATGGCAATGATTTTGAGGGAAGCATTCCCTTGTGCGCACCTGTTTCTAAGAGATTTTTACCATTTTCCATCTTCCCTTTTTTGGAAGGTTTAACTTTACCTTAAAACTCACAGTTGATCCCTCAGCCCCAATTCATCATCTTACGCTGTCATTTCAAGCTTCCAAACAAACAAGAGGGATTTGGGGTGGGGTGGAAGGAGAGATTTGGGAGCATAGCTTCAGATTCACTGCTAAAGACTTTATGCTTTGTTCCTGGACATGCCAAACAGCCTGGTTTCGGGACAGTTGTCAGAAATCTGAGACTGTAATCAGACATTTAATAGTCCCAGACAGCTGACAGACAGCCTGAAATCCAGATAGTTTCTGTAAAATCCAGATGCCCCTTGTTCTAGTGGTGAGGGCAAAATGCATGAGAGAATTCACATCCCTTTTGGGGCACAAGACTCCATCCTCCCTGTTCGTTTTCCTTTCTGCACCCCCTGCTTCCTCTGTGGGTCCTCCTCCTGGTGCCTCTGTTACTGTTGCTTTCAACAAGGCTGAAGCCAGTTCTGCTACTGCTGTTGCGGCAGAGAAATGGGATGAAGAACAGCAGTAGCAGTCACCACTGCAATCCCTTCCTGTCTCAGGGACATCTGTATAAATGCTGTCTGTGCAGAAATCAGACCCTTTTTCTTTCCAAGACAAATTAAACTCTACAACTTTCTTCCCCACCTCGAAAAAAAACGTGTGGCTTCCTACTGAGCAGAAACCTTGGAATAGTACTAGTTGGCATGAACCAAAATTGTGCCAGGGATTGTGTTAATGATTAATTGGTGTGGATGATCCCTGTGCTCTGGCACTACTCAGTTTACTTCTAGAGATGAAGCTAGCACAGCCCACCTGCTCCAGCTCTGCAGCAGGACCCTGTCTTGCAATAGAGGAGCCACTTGGCCTAGATGTCTCGAGGGGCTGAATCAGGTTGTCAGTGCCTCTTTCTGTGAGGGAAGTCCCAAAGTTCAGGATGTTTCAGGTATGAATGCTCACACACACACCCCCGCACCCCTGCAAATAGCTGCAGAAATCTGGGATCTATATTCCAGCTTCTTGCCCAAAACTCTCTGATCTGCAAACCTAAGGGCAGGTGAAATTCTCCCCAGGACTCAGCTAGCATTGACCTGGAGTTGCATTATTTGCAGAATCTCTGTGCTTCAGGCATATTAGAAAAAATGTGGCCAAACAGTTCCACCAGTTTGCAGAACAGGATTCCAGTATCTTGTCTGCTTTGTTTTCAAAAATGCAAGTGCTCTTGACAACATCCTACATAATCTTATGGGGTTTTCTCCCACAAGGCAAGGCAAAATGCCAGCTAAAAGCTGAGGAGGAAACTGGCAGTGAAAATATGTCATTGTGTTTCAAAGGGCTGTTCTTACTTTCCAGACAAATGAAAAAAAAACAAACCTGTTTGCTTCAGTTGAAAGAGTACACCAAAGACATCATGCACTTGTATAATCCACCTTCAAATCCATGCTAGCTTCCCCATCGATGAGGATTTTGGAGAGTTCCTGTGATGCAGCAAGGTTCCAGCCATGTGCACCTAGCCTATGCACCCCCGAGTTGTTCTGTGAGGTGACTCGAAACAGGCAAAGAGAAGGGCTTCTGGGTTCACAACCAAGGCAGTGTTAGCAATTTGCAAAATCATGTCAAGACTCCAGTTACTTATTTAGTGTCTTTAATATTGACTGAGGAACCCACCTTTGGGCATCCAAGCTTGGAAGTTGTTTGGCTAAATTCACGGGTGTTTCTGTTAATCTATTTGTCTATTGTATTTCATTTTGAAAAGCAAGATGGTCTCACAATGAAATTCCCTATGTGAACTCCTTTCCTGGCACATCTCCACCACGCCCATATGAATATAGTAGAAAAATGAAAATTGGATCTTACACCTGTGCACCTATGCAATCTACAACACCCTGAGGTTAAAAACAGGCTGTCCTGAAGTCTGGCTGCTCATTGGCTTGTACCAGATAGCATGCCCTTTAAGTTCGACACTCAGTGTCGTACAGGCTTCAGGAGTATGTGTTGTGCTTGTGATCAATACACATAAAAATATGCTGGAAGTAGAGCAACTCTGCAATAATTTGAATACTGCATACTTTTGTAGTTATTGAGCCATGCCATGGCATTCACGGGGTCAGTTGCAGATATGCACATACAATGGGGTTGTCTAGCCTCTCTGAGACTACCAATTCTAAGGCACAATTCATTTTATTCTAACACCGATGTTTCAAGTACAAGAATGTGCCTAGATCTGCAGTGAATATAAAAGGACTGCTCAGAGGCAGACGTGCATGGTAAACATTGCAGGTTATGTGTGATGAATTCTGCCCTGTGAGACCATCCTGGGTTAAATATTGAGGTATTTTACCCAAATTACTATTATTAGGCTAAATTGACAATGCTCGTTAAAAAAAAACCCAAACAACAAAACCAAACAAAACCAAAAAAACCCAACTGGACAGTGTAACACTGACTCAAGGTAAGACACACTTCCAGAGGACAAGCCTGCCTTGCCCCTACAAAGACGTGCTCTGGCTCTTGCTGAGTCCAGGAAATAAATTTCAGGCAGGAGGACTAAAAAGCCCAGGAATGGAGAACACATAGGAATCTTAGACCTACCCCTGAAGTGCTGATGGATTACTGTCAGGGACAGGTGGATGTAGCCCACAGCAAGTGTTTAAAGAAATCAGATCTGCATAGGTGACTACTTTGATAGACCTGCACATGCTGTTTTACAATGGTTTCCTCTACGTGCCTCTACAGGTATTACTACCAATAAACCATCACTCTTCAGAAGGCCATCTGCTTGCCATTAGCATGGATTTCTGAAGGAGACTTGCTGACAGCTGGGCCCACCGGATAATCATAGGGTGTTGGAGCTGGGGCCTGCCCAGAGGTGGGGGAGCCACATCTCTTCCTGGAGAAGTAAATGAATAAGGCCTGAGGCATTAGTAGAAAGGATATTGTTAACATAGCTGTAACTCATACAGAAGTGGGGAAGGGACCTTCTGGGTCACTGAACCTTCCCAGCTGAAGTGCCAGACCTACTGTCACGGCCATACTGGTATCGATACCTGAGTTACTACCCTGAGGCTCACTCAGATGTATCTCCAAGCACTGTATTCAGTGCTGGCTGAAATGCAGTCCATCAGCAGTTCTTGTGGGCAGAAGCTCTCATGAACATCAGCAGCTGCAGGGCTAGCCTGTCTCACTCTTCTGAGAGGTTGCCAGCTTACAAACATAAAGAAGCATTTGTAACCTTTTAAAAACTTCCTCTAATGTATTTTATTTTTTGCTGGTCACTCCTCTTTTGCAACAGGCAGAGCACACCTAAGCTCTTCTCCCCGTTGCTTTCCATGAATGTTAGATTTCCCTCATTCCCTTGGATGATTTTGGAGCGCATGCATCCCAGGAAGTTCCACAACTCTACAAGATGCTATTCATAATGGAAGAAAGACCTTGTGGACTGTTTTTCACAAGTTCACAAGATGTAGGAGACATATTAGGTAGATTTACTAACCATGTCTGGAGAGGTATTTGTGCTCTTAAACAGTTGCATATTGGTGCCTAAGCTCTTTTGCAGATCTAGACCTCTCCACATGCTTTTAGCTGCACTTTCTCATGGAGATATCCAGGCTTGAAAACACTTAAGCCAACCTTTTTGAACTCAAGTGCCTAAATTAGGCATTCTCTTCCCACTTAATGCAAATGCCAGAAGTCCTTTCTATTCCAGCAGCAAAAGAGCAAGCTTTAAAGCGAACAGCTGTCTCTGTAGTTCTCTGACTTCGCAGGTGCTGGAGCGAGCACGTTCCCCTGCCTATCCAGATGGCTATCGTGTTAATGGCTTATGCCTGCCCGTGGGCAGCTTTTCTGGATGCTCCTGGCAGTGTTTAACCTGTTGGGTCTGTTCAAAGTAGCGGGTCCCTACGTGCTCCTAATAGTGAACTTCAGCCATGCTCAAATCCAACCTTGTGTCTTGCCATCCGAATAACCGGCAAACCTGGTTTCTGAGAATGGCCTTGAGCTGCCTGTAACAGGCAGGACAGGCAGGCTAGGGAGGGACAAAACTGCCAAGCCTTGTAAGCTGCAACCCAAAATGGTCATGTGGTTCTGGGCTGCTCGTACTGCACCTGCCCAAACCAAAGCTTCATCCAGCTTCTGTTCACCTCCCGTCTCCCCGGTGCACGTTCTCTACCTCCTGCAATTGCAGCCACAGGCAGAAGCTCCCGCAGGCCCTGCTACTGCTGTGAGCACAGTGGCAAACGACCATCAGCCCACAGTCATTTGCTCTTATGCAAGGCTGGCTTTAGTTTGCGTGTACTTTGTCTGGGATGAGCTTTTTTTTGAGGTCTGGACAAAAGCCTGCACTAAAATCGGGGCTGTAGTAGCTGGGCAGTGGCCGTTTCAGGCCGAGCCACCGACGCTGCGCTGAGGGCTGCACTCTCCCGCTCTCCCACAGAACGTCTTCTCCCTGGTACCGATCTCTCTTCCTCAGGCACCGCTGGGGCCTCCCTCCGCTACCGGGCTGCCCCAGCCCTCCGCGCTACACCAGAGCGCAGAGACGAGGGCGGAGGCGGGCTGCTCTGCCCAGAGTCCTCGAGGAAACACCGCTCACCGCCAAGGTAAGACGGGGAGAAATGTCGGCCCCGTCTTGCCCCAGCTTCTGGCAGGGGGTGCCACTCAGCAGGGCCTCCCGGCAGCTGCTGCCCGCCCCTTCCGCCGGCGGGCCCGCCTCCTCCTCCCGGCAGCCCGCGGCCGGTATGGCGGCGTCCGGCGCGTAGGGCCGCACGTGTGGGTATCGGTGTGGGGTCGCGCTGCGCTGCGCCGCGCCGCGGGGCCCGGGCCGCTCCCCCGCCGCCATGAAGAGCAAGTCCTCAGCCCACAAGTCGGGGAACACGCACCGGGTGAGCGCCTGCCTGGCCGCGCCGGGTGTCCGCGGCTGGTGGCCGGGGGAAGGGTCTTCAGGTTTTCGTCGTCGGTGTTAGTTTAATGGTAGTGCCCGGCTCCCGAAGTGGTGCTGGAGGAGGAGGTGTGAGGGCGGGTGGTGTGACAGGGCCGCGGGCAGCCGCGCCGCGTCGCGTCTCGGCAGCGCTGTGAGGGGGTCCTGGCCGAGACACCCGCGCCGAAGTGCGGCTTCTCCCCCTTTCCCCAGCACTCAGGGACACCTCCGTGAGCCGAGTCACCGCCCGTGTCACGCAGCAGTCACGCCACAGCCTTAATGTAGAAAACTGGCATAATTTAATTAAAAAATAATATCCAATGGGGGTGTTAACCTAGGCGTTGTTTCAGGAAAGGCAGGAGCCGGGCAGTCTGGTGAAATCCGGGTAGGTTTCTCTGCATCTTTTTCACGTGTTGTGGAGACATGTGGGGTGCGAGCCTTGGTTGAGCAGAGCAAGGGGGGAGAAGGTCGGTCCTGCTCGTGGGCATTTTAAGCATTTTTTTGCCTTAAAATTCTGGTTGGACTGTTTATGGATCGACAGGTACTATTTGGCAGCCCGTCTTTATAAAGTGGGGTTTTTTGTTTGCAGTGCGTGTGCTATTGAGAGGGACTTAGAAGGGCCGTTCTCAGAACAGAGCAAGAAACATGTATGTCCTTTTATTTTACAGTTTCTTACCTTTTCGGAGCGCTTAAGCAATGTTAATATCGATATTATTCATCGGATTGACAGAACTGGAAGCTACGCTGAGGTGAGAACATAAATTACGATCATTTTCTCAAATTACATCACAAGTAGATAGGCTCCATGAAAGATTCACTTAAGAAATTTATTTGGGAGGGAATTGGAAAGAAGCTCCTGAAAAAGCTGCCTTTCCTGGCGCCTCATTTCGTGCTTTGTTCCCCTTTACTTTTTGACGTGCCTCACAGTGTTGCCATAGAGACTCTTTGACAGCGTCACTCTGATGGCTTCCATGTGGCTGGTGGGCCCCTGGGTGTTTCCGAGCATGGAGGATGCTGCTGTGGCAGTCAGCAGTCCTAGGTCCAGACCTGCAAAGACTTACAGGTGCTGAGTAGTTGCAATACTTGCAGCATGTATATAGAGTGTGTGTGTGTCTTTATAGATCACAAAGAAGGGTCGTCCATATGTGTCCTGTAGATCATCATTGTGACTATAGTGCTTTGCCGGTTATTACCTCCTGACCTGCTGGATTGTTGTTCTGAACTTCCCACTCAATAGCTGTGAGGATGCCAAAAGAAAACCCAAAGCATTTGTGCTGGGTGGGCTATGGGTCTGCATCTTAGATTATCAAGGCCAGTCAACAGAGGTCTAAAAACCAATTATGTAAACAAGTCCCGTCACCAGAAAGCATTTTCAAATGTGTTTTGGATATAGAAAGAAAAGTCTTGTTTTCAGGGAAATTCCATAGCACTTTCTGAAATTAAGTCATCAAGATTTCTTGAAATATTCTTAAAATATTTAAGGCACTTGATAGTTTTCTTCATTTGAATCTCTCATCTTTGCAGGCTAAGTTCATTAGGGTTGATAGCTATTGTTTTGTCTTTGTTTTGACAGGAGGTTGAAACCTACTTTTTTGAAGGACTACGGAAATGGAGGGAACTGAACCTCACTCAGCATTTTGGTATGTCATTTTCATTCACGTTTCCTGCTTTCCTTAAACTGTTAAAATACATTTCTTCTGCATCCAGAGCCCAATGGGAGATTTTCTATTGACTAGTTTTTGGATTGGGCTCTGGAGAGCTATTATTCTTTAACATCCTACATGTTTACCAGGAACTGGACTATTTTTCAGGGTTTCTCTTTTGTGCTTTGAACAGTGCAATTCTACAGTGAAGTGGCCAACAAATGCCAGTCCTTCAACCAGCTGGTCTATTACCAGAGTGCCATTGTGCAGAGCTTGAAAACACATTTGCAAGTCGCAGGCAGTCTTGCTTATCAGCCCCTATTAGAGTAAGTATATGGTGACAAAATGTCGTCAGAAGCCTTGATGATATTACAAGTAAGCATGAGTCCTGTTGTGAGTGTTCTTTTTCTTTATTGTACCTGAGGAAAATACAGCAATGAGATGCCCAAAGTGGTCGTATTTCCCTGATAGAACTCTATGGTTCTAAGTCTTCAAAAAAAATAACTATGACAAGGCAAGCAAGTTAGCCTGAGTGCTTACTGAGTGTCAGACAGAATATTAATGTGCTTTGATGTTAATTATTTAAGTCCTGTTTACTGTTATCTGCTTGATTTTTTAAAAATCTTAAGATTCTTGCCATCCACAGCTGCCTAATAGGTGACATTTAAATAAAAGTGAGAAGTAAAGATGATGCTGTCTTCCTTTCCAAAGAGACTGTGCTGGATTATGCAATGTTTTACTAGGTTTTTATTGGTTTGTTTTTGAAATGCACTAACACTGGTGTGTTTTCTGAAACACAGTCTAGTGGTACAGCTGGCTCGAGATCTTCAGGCTGATTTCTATCCTCACTTTCATGACTTTTTCCTGGCCATCACCAAGTTACTGGATACACAGGACACAGAGCTGCTGGAATGGGCTTTTACCTCTCTTTCCTATCTCTACAAATACTTGTGGAGATTGATGGTGAAGGACATACACAACATATACAGGTAAAAGCCGTTTTTAGTGTCTGTCTTGATCGGCAGTTATTAGATGCTATAGAAATGTAAATGCCACATGAATACATGGCTTAATGCTTCAGTATACTTGTTAGCATGCTTTCCCTGCTTCCTGAGAGACTCTGAGCCTTGTTATCGTACACAGCTCCTTTGAGGTCCTACTGACTTTCATGGGCCACTGTATTGGAGGGGGGATGTGGGCTGGGCTGCAGATTTGGGCCTTCAGTCCCCTTTTCTCCTGTGGGGATAGGAGAGGAAGCATCCACCTCAGCTGGGTAAACAAAGCTCAGAAAGACATTGGATTGTCAGAGTTGTCTTGGAAACCTGTGCCCAAGTCTAAATTCAACAGAGGTCTTGAGTATCTGTCAAGTACCTCAGTCATAGTTTTATCATTTCTGTCTTTCCCAATTGCAGACACCTAGACTAACAACACTGAATGGATTCCTTTGAGTCTTTAATTGTTCCTTTCCCAGCATTTTCCCCTTTATGTTTTTCCCTTCTTCCTGTCTGTTTAGTGAGAGAGCAGATGAGGTATGCACAGTTTTGTGTGCTTTGAAACTCCTTGCCACAGGATGCTGTGGATGTGGAAGGTTGGCATAGGTTCAAAGGGAAACCGGCCAACTTGGAAGGAGTTACCAAATGCATAGGAGCCACCTCTGGCTTGGGGAGTCCCTGAGCTGCAGGTGGTTGAAGGCTGATTTTGTATGTGCTTGCCCTGTTTTTAAACCTTTCCCAGGAGTATGCTTCTGGCTGCTGCTGTAGACTGAATGCTGGGCTGGATGGACTTGTGGCCTGACCCAGTATGACTGCTTGTTCAGTCTTCCATTGCTGGGGTAGCAGGTCTCTTCTTTTTGTCATAGCCAGTAGGTCCATGTTGCTTCGTTCTAATTTCAATTTGGAACAGATGGAACAAAAGAGGGGTTACATATTTCCTCCCCAACCCAGCAAAAGCCGTCGGGCATATTGAAAAAGCATCTGCTTGGCTGTGAATCTGAGGCACAAGTCGCTCTGCACTGAACATGTGCTGAGCCACCTGGAACTGTTACTGATACTTACCAGAGAACTGCAAATATTTATCACCTCTGTAAATTGTATCTTTAGAAACTTTTAAGTGCACAGGAGAGCCTGTTGGCTCAACTGAAATACAAATCTGGCTTATTAAATCAACTTTGGTTTCACTTACTGCTGCTGAATATTTAAGTTGAAAATCTTGATGCTGCAGTTGAACCTGTGTGGATCCAGAGATTTTGGAGGTATTTCTGAGTGCGGCTTAATTTGCCCTGCGTTGTCATTTGACCTTCTTTCCAAAACTCTGTTCTTTATCCAGGGAGAATGGGAAGGACTCAAATAGAGAAAGGTATTTGCCCTCTCTAGGAGGACAGATTCTTAGTGTTTCTAAGAAGTGGCAATGTAAACTGAAAACATAAGTTTTCAAAACAATTGGTGGCAATTCTTGCATTGCCTTTAAGACAGTGGATTATGTTGTGTCTTTGTAGCCTTTACAGCACCCTGCTGGCTCACCACAAACTTCACATCAGAAACTTTGCTGCTGAAAGTTTTGTCTTTCTAATGAGAAAGGTAAGTGAGGTGTTTGTACTTTGACGCTATCTCCATTCTGTGGTGGCTCTTGGATTCAATGTGTAATATTAGGTTTTCTCCAAAGAAAGGTTAACAAGGCCTGAACTGGCATTCAGCATGTCCTGAGTTGTCATTCTTAGTGAGTGTTTTACTGAGAATGTCATGCACTTCACATTAGCAGTGGCAAATAGAAGCCTTAGCACTCTCTTAAAAGAGCAGTTAAACCAAATATCTGTGGTTGATTTGTCTAAAATGACTAGAAACGCTAAGGTAATCTTGCAAAAGGAAGGCTTTAATTTGTGAATGCACATTTGCTTGCTGGCTTTTTCACTAATGCATCAAGGCCTTTGTAGAACTGAAATTCTTTTTGCGCGTCTGAAAAATCAGAGTATATAACATTTCCAGGCAGATCAATCAAGATCAGACAGCAGCCTTTCATGGAGTGAGGAAAGGGAGTTGTTGTGGTAGTTGTTGGGTTTTATTTAGTCAAAATATACAAAAGCCAGGATTCCTGAGACTGGCTAGCAAATTTGGGTATCCTCATTTTTGTCCTAAGTTGAAAGACCTTAATAAAGCACATTTTTGATTGGTTGTTTTCAGAAATTGCTGAACTTCAAGTCAAATCGTCAGAAATGGAGAGTTTTAAAATCTTGGGCCAGAAATCCTTGCAGTATTCCCAAGTGTGGTTATAGTTTTGGATGACTGGATTCTGTGTTCAGCTGATACACGTCTCTTTCCACACGAATGCAGCGGCCTTTGTGTTTCAGTTGAGACCAGTTTGGTGGTGCATTTATGCACATGTTTAACTCTAAAATCATAATAATCAAAACAGCGTATTTCAGCTGCAGTGACCTCAGTAGACCTGTGTACATCCTGGGGGGGCGAGGCTGTAGTGACTGAGTAGCTGATCGTTTTTCTCCTTTCAGTTTCTTTGTGTGGTTGCAGAAATAATGAGTTTGAACTATTGTGGGAAGGCAGGACTAGGAGAGTAATGTGGTGCTGTGGAGCCCTTTAATTGCCTCTGTCCATCTGGCAGCTCTGAATAGATGATAACTTTTTTTTTTCTCCTTATGTTTTGTAGGTTTCTGATAAAAATGCAATCTTCAATTTAATGCTCCGTGACCTGGGGGAGCACCCTGAGAAGGTGGAAGGTGTAGGACAGCTACTTTTTGAGATGTGCAAGGGTGTTCGAAACATGTTTCACTCTTGTGCAGAGATGGTAAAGACAAGAAAAGATTGCTGATTTAAATGTTTCTGTAACTGAGCCTTAGGCAGTGCTCAGTGAAACCATTGAGTGTTGTCTTGTTCACCTCAGTGGATCCTTGGTGACAAGCATGCTGTTCATTACTTAATAGGATCTGAAAGCCACCTTCTAAGAATATTCTTTGAGATAGGAATGTTGGTTTTAGTAATTCCTATGCAGTATTCCTATGTATTAAAATAGTACTGCTTGCTGATACTTCAGATTTTAAGTGATAGCCTTTTTCTTTTTTTTTCTTCCCTGTAGTCATTCTAGAAAGAATTGAGATCACTGGAATATTTTAGCAGTATATTGCACTAACTAATTTTAGGATTGCTAGATTATTTTCAAAGTATAAGGACATGATGTGCTCTTTTCCTGTGCAGACTATGAAGTTAATTCTGTTAAAGCTGGGGCCTATTACTGAAGAAGAAATTGAACTACCATGGGTAACTGTAGGAGAAGCCTTTGAGCAGATGATCAGATCAGCTGTAGTGCATATCCATAAGGAGTATTTTGACATTGTCTTCAAGTGCTTGGAGGTACACTGATTTTTTTTTTTTTTTTTTAATTTTTTTTTATTCATGAGAGACTGAAAAATAATGTGCACTTATGAAAAGTATTTGTGTTTTATTGGACCAGAACTGGGTTTTTTTCTGCTTTGGAAACATTAAATACAGTGTCATGTGCATGGGAAAAATCCTACCTTTCTTTTGTAAGTTCAGTGACCCCGGTGGCTGTGCTGTGCTGTGAGAAGGGAACTGCTGTGTGCGAGACATGGAGCTCAGTTCCACGTCTGGGCAAGGAGGTTTTGTAGGATCTGCCTTTGCAGAGACAGACATCACAGTCTCCTTGCTGGGGTGGGAATGCTAGGGCTTGCTTCATATTGCTGAACTAGGTACACTGGCTGTTCCAAGACCACTTTGTGACAGTAAAAGGGAAGCGCTTTTTTTTTCCCCATGTTGCTGCTTGGGGAAGTTACACTCTGAGGTTTGAAGGAGCACAGCTGAGTGCCGTGGGCTGTGTGCCTGTGTTGGGTCAGGGTGACGTAGAGTGATGAGCAAGGGTCTGGCAAGTCATTTTTACTTACCTGATCAACATTTAGATGTTTTTTACTAGTGATTGGGATATGCTAAGAGGGATCAAAACCTCTTGCCACTGACAGCTGTGCCAGTTGTGCTCCTCAGAGGGGTGAAATGGGAAACTGGAGGCAATGGTACACGTGAACTTTAGGGTAGTCCTTCCAGCATGGGTAAATGGTCCTATTTGTTCCTTCTTGGAACTCCTTCCCTGTGACTATCCATAGTTTCCCAGAAAATGCCATCCTGTTCCTTCTACCTCACCCAGTATGATAGCAGTTAATGCCCGACTGTCATTAGCTACAGAATATTTTGCCCCTAGAGGTTTTGTATCCTTGGGATCTGAGTCACTCAGCATCTGCAGCTGTGATGAAATCTTGGAAACTGGTGACATAATTCCCTTTATTTTTAATGGGGCTTGTTTTTTACCCTGGGAACCAGTGGGTGAGTGGGGTTTGTTGAGCTCAGTATCATGCTCAGGAGGAAATATTCACATAGTCTATGATAGCTCTCTAAATTGGGTTCAATTTACAAGGTCAAGGATGAGAGTTTATATTTTCTGGACAGAAACGGACACTGATGGGACTGATCCAGAGCAGCTCCATTTTCTGTGTAATGTAGATGAGAGGAGTAACATCTCAGCATCTACATTAGCATAATGATGCGTAAAGTGTAAAAGTACTTAAGTTATGATAATTCCAGTGGAAGCTGGGTGCTTCCATACCATTTTGGGTCTGGGACCAAGTATTTCTTTCTCTTCCTTTCTTGTGTTGTATGTGGTGTGTTGGCCTTTCAGGAGACCCTCATCTTGGGAGGTATTTGTGTTTCTGTCCAAGGAATCTAGGATGTGTGTTCTTATATAATGGGAATCACATAGTGTTTCTGCAAGGTTTAGTTTGTTGAACATGAACGAGACAGTCAGCAGTAGTTTGGGCGGATGAGACGTTGATTCTTTAGAATGCCTTTCAAATAGTAAGTGAAACAGGGTCTGATCATTTCTGTGAAACATTTTGCTTCCCTCTTTTATTTAAACAGGAGTCGCTCTTAGACTTGCAGAGGAAAATAACTAAGGCCAACTGCTGTATGGCTTCAGAGCAGATGGAAAGGATTCTGCAAGCTTATCTGATCCTAGTGGAACATGCAAATGGATCCAAAATCTCACTGCCTGAAGACGTCTGTCAGGTAGGTCAGACCATCACTTTGGCTGATGTACCAGAGAAGTATCAATTGAATATGGAAGAGGTGTGGTCAGCTGAAGCACTCGTACACATTTCTGATTCATCAGTGGGCTTAGGATTTGAGTTGAGTGAAGAGGCAATTATTCCGAGTATCACTACCTCTCTGATCCTGTGAGAATTTACCTCTATACTGTAATGCTGGTGTAGTCCTCCTTTAAAGGAGCAAGGGGGAAAGCAGGCTGCTGCTGCTAGAGACCATGCTGAACTGTAGTTCCTGCCACTGTGGAGGAGACCTAGACCCCCATATCAATGGTAGAGCAGTTCTACCAGATTCACATACGTTTGACTCTCTTGGGTTCAAATGTAGGTATAGTTCCTTCAAACTTTGACGGGACTATTAGGATTCATTTGTGTGGGCTGAAACTTAGAACATCATGCCCTCCTGCTCCAGGGACTGTCCAGGTCATTCAGACCAGACAATCACTATCTTCATAGACAAATATCAGTTCTCTCTCTTTCATTTCAGATTTTAATAAAAATGTTACAAACACCAGATCTCTCGTCATCTTGCTGCAAGACCCTGATGAACACCATTTCTGCATTCCTGCTGGCTGAGAATGTTTTCTTGCCTGATTCTTTGACCAAGGAAGCTATTGAGAAGGTAACAAAGCAGAAGCTTACTGCAGAAATCCCAGAGTTCAAGTTCCCTACAGCAGGCTGATTTCACGACATTCCACTTCAGGCTGGGAAACAGACTATAAGATTCCCTTTAGCCTTTTTGCACAGATAAGGGAGAAGCTGCCCAGGCCTTAAGTAATGTCTGCTGTGGTCTTGGGACTCCTGGACAGTTTTACACAGACTGTCAGTGTAGCGATGCTGCTGTGGCAGACATCTTTGCAATGAAAAACAGGCCCTGATTCAAACACATACAGCCTCTGTAGAGAAAGGAGGGAGAACAAAGAAGGAGCGTGTTCTGGTTTAGATTATAAAACAGGTCAGTGAGTTGGACTTGGTGAAAAAAATACATTTTTCACTAAGCTGCCAAGCATTTAGTGAGCATGGGTTAGCTTTGTGAACAAGGTTCAGGCAAGTGCAGTTTGATTTAGATAGTACAGAGGGAGGCATATTTCAGTACTACCATTGCTCCTGAAGCATTGACAGGATTAACTGCATACATTCCTGTCAAGTGCAGTGTTGCAAAGATCAATAGGAGATGCTACTGTGGAGTCTGATTCTTCAGTTTTCCTGTTACAGCACGTGATAATTTTGCAATTTACAGCATAGACCATAGTTGTAATGTTCATTTAAAAATATATTTGGAAAAAAAACGTATGTGTTCTGATTTGCAATGGGAAAACAAGGCTTTTGCAGTTGTTTAAAAAAGATGAGATTTCATCTGGTCTTCAGTGTTGGCTTGTGGTGGATTAAGATTGATTCTGCCTGTAGCATGAGCCCAGTTTTGCTCAGGAGGTGTGATCCTTCAAACATTTGAGGATATTTATGCGGGCTTCTGTTAAAATGGAATAGGGTTAAAGCTGTCCTTATCTTCTGAATGGTCTGGGAAAGGGAGGTCTGAGTGTGTATTTCTGTGTTGCACATCTCAGCATTGAGGAGCACTGATCCTGGGTACTTCAAAGGACTGTTTCTGTTTTGGGTCCTTCAGAAGCACAGAGGCTTGCTCTGCCCATGAGGAGGTAAACTTTCTGCAACCTGCTACACAGGAAAAATGCTGAGGTGAAAGATCTTTTGGGCCTAAGCCTTTTCCTAACGGTGTGTCTATGCTGCAGCCCTAGAATTTTCAGCTTCCATTTTCCACATCACAGTAAAGAGATACCTAAGCTGTCTTTGCACAGAGCCAGCTTGGATCCAGCACGGTTTGTTAAAAAGGGCTGTGCCGTTCTGTACCTGAACCATCACTGGTAACAGTATTGCTGTGTGTGCCTGAACTGACAAGTGCTGCTAGTCATGAACAGAGAGCCAGGCTGGGTGTCTCAGAGTTCAAAGCATGGTTGATTCATAAACCAGAAAAAATGTCCCATGGATAATAGAGAGTTGACTATGAAATGTCTCTTGTTATTGTGTTCCTGTCAACCTTTCATTTGCATCTTGCAGGTATTTGCAAGTGGATTTGAACGGCGCTTTCTTTTGGACTTCTCTGAAGCTATGTTCACAATGAAGCAGTTTGAGAGGGTAGGTGGAAGCTTTTGTGCATTTTTATTTTTGTTGCCAAAGGAAACAACTGGGAAATCCATTATATATTTACCTGCCTTGTATGCTGAAGCATTTTTGTGTATTGACATGATGTTTATTTAAACTTCTGGCGTGATCTGGTAAGAATGAAAGAGGTTACTTATGCCATTGTATTGAAGGTTGGTAATGGTGCTCAGGGTTGGAGAAGGTGACAGGTATCTCTGCTCACAAAAAGAAGCATGTCTGTTGGGAATTAAAGGGGTGGGCTTGTTATGGATGGGATGAAGAGAAGGAGTTCTGGAGAAGGTAAGTGGAAATGAAGAATAAGGGATGTCTGATAGGTCAGGCCTGGAACTGGTGATCTGGGAGGAATCAAATTAATTAAATGGAGTGGGAGGTTAAAGTCAAGTCAGGGATCTGGAATGTCCTGATGAGAATAGATTTGGGGCAGACTGAGTTTTTACATCAAATCACTGCCCCTGCTGGGATGCAGTGATGCTGCTGAGGATGTCTATGTGCTGGTGACTTGGGCCACCAAGACTGATAAGTCTGGTGCTTTGCTGGCTCATTTGTGAGTGTTTGGATTCCTCTGTGGCTGGTGTCGTGTGGTTGTGGGGGTTGTGGGGTTTTTTTGTGGATTTGATCATGGTTAAGGAGACTTACCAATCCTTGACTTTTTTTTTTTTTTTTTTTTTTTTTTCCCCTTCAGCATTTTCTTCCCTGCTTTCTGGAGTATGTAGAGCATTGCTTCTCTGGGACAGATTCCCTCACAAAGGATGAGGCTATGGCAATTCTGGCTAAACTCATTCTGGTGAAAGCAGAGCCTCCTACCATTGGTTCAATGGCATTTGAAAAGTATCCTCTCGTTTTCACTGAATCATCTGTCAGGTGAGACTTCTCAAGTTTAGCAAACACTAGATGTGTCTGCATGGCTGCCTGAAGGCAGTGCAGAGCTACATAAAAGTTGCCCCCCAGTATTTGCCAGAGTTGTGTAAATGGCAACATTGCTGGCAGATTTGCAAACCAAGTGATATGGTAGGATCCCATTTTTCTTTCTGAGATTATTTGAGAAGAGATACTGCTCTGGAAGGGTTGTCATTGATATAAAAAGACTAGTGAGTGTTGCGGTAGGTGTGTGATGGGGATTTGTTACACCAGGATGCATGATGCATCCTTGGGCAGTTAATCTTTGTAGTGAGTGCTGCAGTCCAGGTTCTCATCATTACTCACCTCCTGCCTGTGACCCATCTTTCTTCCGTGTATGCATACGTCTTGTCCAGGAGCTTTCTTGGCAGCAGTACTATAGTATTACCATAGAGCACAGCTGGGTACCAAAGGGCATGTAATTAATCCAGATACAGCACTGTACTGGCACAGCTTGACTGCTACTAGTTGCAAAGCTAGCTTGGTTGCAATGAAGTGGTTGCTTTCCCCCTGGGGCCTCTTTGGAAAGATTTGGGGTAACCACTGTCAAGCACAGAATGACTGTTGCTAATCTACTGATAACAATTGTTCTAATCACTCTAGCTCAGATAATTCAAAACTTTCACCTGCAGAGTGGTGACTTGTATTGCCTTTTATGTAAGGTTTTTTCTTTCCTAAAAGCAATCCACTCTGTGGGTTTTTCCTATTTTTATTTAGTAGAGTGGAGGTATTGTCACCGAAATCGGGAATCAAACTCCTTAACACCAATGTAGTATTAAGAAGCAGGCATTCTTTATTACGGCGCCGGATGCACAGGGGATCGTTCTACCTAGCGTGCATACCGCAGGTTACATCAGCCGAAACTTATGTTGTCCAGTTACATACATATGCATCACATTTCCCAGAATGATAATGCATATTCATTCTATTTCTTGGAACTAATTATCATATTTGCGTGGTCATTACGCATGCGTCCTTGAGCTCCGAGGGGCTTCCGTGGGGATCTCTGGTGGTCCTTGGTGGTCATACAGGTGTGTCCTTTAGTTGACCCCTTCTTCTGGACATGCGCAATCCCACCTTGCTTATGTAACTTGCTCCCCTTCTTCATGGTGCATGGTCCCTAACAATGATTTGGCACCCTTAACACAAACCAATTATTCTAACCACCCTTGACTCTTTGTCAAGATGGGCTGGGGCTGTACTGGGAACATAGCAGCATGTCCGTACTACTCCTTGTCCAATTGTCTTTGGGCATAGTAGCATATCCATAGCCATAGTGTACAAACACAATATTAAAGCATTGTCTAACCTGCTCCTATCTCTATGTTGCTTAGTTACAAAAGAACGAACTAATAATTTTGGTTACATCTGGTTACGTTTCCCCCCTTTGGAAGTTTTGAAATAATCATCTTTTCAATACTTCCACTCTTAATCTTTCATAACTCAACATAAGCAGGTGGCTTCTCTCCCGGCATTGGTGTACGATGCTTCATCGCTGATTTCTGTGTCAACATTTTCTTTAAACATTGATAAACCAAACAAATCACCAAAACAACTGTAATCAAAATGATTAGTGTCTGTAACAACTCAGTTATCCATCCTTTAAGAGGAAATCCAAAATGTTCCAAAATGTGGCGTAACCAATTTGTTTGCATTTCACTCCTTAAACCTTGAGTCTGCTGTGCCACCCTCTTCATATCATCTATTTGTTCATTCAAAGCAGCTGTAACATTTGGGATGTGCACACAGCAATCATGATTTCTGTAAATCCACAATCATCACTTCAATTCCCCCATGTGTTTCTCTCTTTTTTCCCTCTATTATTTTATCATTATTTGTGGGGTAACTATGACTTGTCTGGTGGATGTTACCCACCTCACTTTCTACTACTCTCAACTGTTCTGCCAATAATCTATCCAATTTACCATAATTTGGTTGCGGGGTTGGAAGTTTTACCTGTTTTACTGGTACCAGGGCAAGGATGCTTTGCTCCACTGCCTCTCTAGCAGTTTTATCAGCCAATCGGTTGCCCACATTTACCACGGTTTGTCCAAATTGATGTGCTTTACAATGCATTACCACTACTTCCTTGGGCTGCTGGATGTCCTGGAGGAGTTGAAGAATTTCTTCCTGAGCTGACAACAGTCCTCTTTCCTTCCAGATAGCTCCATGTGTGTGAATCTGCTTTCTCTGCTGGTGTATTCATAGGGAGAGCTTCAGCTTTCATCACTTGGTTGGTGGTGACCACTGCATACCCCGCCATCCGTTTTCCATCTCGGACAAAGCTGCTTCCATCCATAAACAGCTCCAAATCAGGATTAGGCAATGGTTCGTCCTTCAGGTCCTGTCTGCTAGAATATACCTGTTCAATAGTTTGCAAACAATCACGGTGTAAAGACTCACCCATTTCCGAGCTCAAAAACATTGCTGGGGTCGCTGCTGTTGTAGTTTTAAGTTCCACATCATCCTGTTCCAAGAGAGTGACCTGGTATTTAAGCATGCGGCCTGGGGACTGCCATTGCCCCCCTTTTTGCTCCGAGACAGAAGTTACCATATGTGGGACATAAACCGTAATTTTCTGCCCCATGGTTAATTTCCTTGCTTCTTGGATTAAGAGTACAGTTGCTGCCACAGCTCGCAAACATCCAGGCCATCCCTTGCTGACATTATCCAATTGCTTAGAAAAATACCCAATGGCCCGTTTCCAAGTTCCTAATTTTTGAGTCAACACACCCAAAGCAAGATGTTATCGCTCATGTACAAACAATTCAAAAGGCTTTGCTAAATCTGAGAGTCCTATCACAGTTGCAGACATCAAAGCCTTCAGATTTTTAAAAGCTGTCCAACACTCAGGTGTCCACAACAGGTAATTCTCCTGGGATCCTTTCAAAGCTGCATAATTGAGGATCCACAATCGACACCACCCGACCATACCCAAAAATGTCCGCAATTCCCGTATCGTTCTGGGTTCTAGAACTTGACAAATTGCTTCCTTTCTGCCTGCTCCCAATCTTCTTTGTCCTTGCAAAATTTCAAAGCCTAAATATATCACAGTGTCTTTCCCAATCTGGGCCTTGCTTTTTGATACTCGGTATCCTGCTTGTCCCAAAAAATTCAACAAGCTGATGGTCACTTGTAAACAGTCTTCCCGTGCCTCTGCTGCTATCAAGAAGTCATCTACATACTGCAATATTATTCCTTCTGAATTTTCTTTTTTTCCATACTTCCAATTCCTTTGCCAATTGATTACCAAATATTGTAGGACTATTTTTGAACCCTTGAGGTAGCACCATCCAGGTGAGTTGTGTCTTGCATCCAGTGGTGGGGCTTTCCCATTCAAAGGCAAATATGCCTGGCTATCTTTGTCTAGAGGCGTGCAGAAGAAAGCATCCTTGAGATCAAGTACAGTAAACCACTTATGTTTTTCTTTTAAGGATGTCAGCAAAGTATATGTGTTAGCTACTACTGGGTGAACGTCTTAAACAATCTGATTTATGGCTCTTAAATCTTGAACTGACCTATATTCCTTGCCATTCTGCTTTTTCACTAGCAATATCAGGGTATTATATTCTGATTCACACTCTATCAATAATGCATAATTCAAACATTTTGCTATTAATTCTTCCAACCCCTTTCTAGCTTCCCACTTGATAGGATACTGTTTTGTCTTACCGGTTTAGTTCCAGATTTTAGAACAACTTTTACTGGTTCCGCCAATTTAGACCGACCTGGAATTCCACTAGCCCATACCAAGGGTGTTACTGCATCCTCTACTTCTGCAGGAATTTCTTCCTTCGGTCTTGGTGTGTTCTGTAACATAAAAATTCTCGCTTCCACAGCTTTTGATTCAGGTATTAACAGGTGAGTCTCCCCATTTTTAAAAATTATTTTGTGCATTCAATTTACTCAATATATCTCTTCCTAACAAAGATGATGGACATTCTGGCATATACAAAAATTGATGAGTTACCCATTGCTTTCCCAATTTGAATTTCAGAGGTTGTAAAAACCGCCGATTTTCTTCCACCCTGCTCCCCCAACAACACTTATAGTTTTATGACTAAACCCCCCTTTGCATATATTTAATACCGAATATGTTACCCCTGTATCAACTAAAAATTCTGCTTCATCATTCCTCAGCTTTAATGTTAACCAGGTGTTCAGCTGGAGTTGACTCCCCTGGTCTCCTTCAGTCCTCATCATTCAGAGTCATCAACTTAATTGCCTGTAGCGAAAGATCCAATTCTCTTACTTTGGGACATTCCCTTTTCCAATGCTACAGGCAGAGCAACATCATCTTAAACTCTTATTCCTTCCCTGTTTTTTTCCAAAGTCAATACCATAAAATTTTACCGGATAATCCCACACTGTTTTTGCCACTCCAGATGATTTCTCAAAGCAAAAATAAATACCTCATAAGCTATTTCATCTCATTTACCTTCCCTTTTGCAAAATAACATTAATTGCAAGATGGTATTATATTGCGATGGACTATTCTTTGCCCATTTCTCCCCACCTTCCAAAGTATACATTGGCCACCAATGATTGCAATATTCAATTAATTGTTTCTGAGTCAAAGGATCACCCCCCAGATCTTTCCAGTGTTTTAAAATACATCCCAAAGGTGTTCTTTGTGGGATGGGTTTCTTGCTCGGAAATGTACCCATCTCCCAAAAGACTAGTGGTTGTGATTGTGCACTATCACAAGCACTAGTCAGAGGGACCCCAACCCTTGTTGGAGCTCCCTCTGGGATTCCAGCCCCCTGCCAGAAATCCCAACCTTGGAGACTTCAACCCCCCGTCGAAGACTCCCCCTTGGGCCCTGCTCCACAGGCTTTTGCCTAGCAGAGACTTACCAACCGAGGTACCTCTTAGCCCAACCCTGCGTAGCTTTCGCCGCGCCTTACGAGCAGGCTTGGTGGGACTCTAACCCACATCCTTCCTTTGGTGGGACTCTAACCCACGTCCTACCTAAAGTGGGACTCTAACCCCACGTACTGCTCAAAGTGGGACTCTAACCCAAGTCCTACCTAAAGTGGGACTCTAACCCCACGTACTGCTCAAAGTGGGACTCTAACCCACGTCCTACCTAAAGTTCTGTTACCCGTTAAAAGAATGCCTTATTACCTTGTTCTAGGGGATCTTGCTCAGAATTCTTCGGTCCGGGGATCGGAGGTTCTCCCCAAGAATCCCTCGGTGCTGGCTGGAGGTCCTGCGATCCCTCGGATCCGTCGAAATTCAGAAGCAGGGTCCCATCTGGGGTGCCAAAACTGTCACCGAAATCAGGAGTCAAGCTCCTTAACACCAATGTAGTATTAAGAAGCAGGCATTCTTTATTACGGCGCCGGATGCACGGGGGATCGTTCCACCTAGCGTGCATACCGCAGGTTACATCAGCCGAAACTTATATTGTCCAGTTATATACATATGCATCAAATTTCCCAGAATGATAATGCATATTCATTCTATTTCCTGGAACTAATTATCATATTTGCATGGTCATTACGCATGCGTCCTTGAGCTCCGAGGGGCTTCCGTGGGGGTCTCTGGTGGTCCTTGGTGGTCATACAGGTGTGTCCTTTAGTTGACCCCTTCTTCTGGACATGCGCAATCCCACCTTGCTTATGTAACTTGCTCCCCTTCTTCATGGTGCATGGTCCCTAACAATGATTTGGCACCCTTAACACAAACCAATTATTCTAACCACCCTCGACTCTTTGTCAAGATGGGCTGGGGCTGTACTGGGAACATAGCAGCATGTCCGTACTACTCCTTGTCCAATTGTCTTTGGGCATAGTAGCATATCCATAGCCATAGGTGTACAAACACGATATTAAAGCATTGTCTAACCTGCTCCTATCTCTATGTTGCTTAGTTACAAAAGAACAAACTAATAATTTTGGTTACATCTGGTTACAGTATTAGGGTTTAGGGAACAGAAGGTTGAGTCAAAAGGATTAAATTTGTTTTTCTTCCCTTGTTTTCTTTGTCTGTTGATCTCTTTGGATTTTCAGTGGTATGGGATACATAGCTGGGAGGACCTTGGTCCTGCTTGGGACTTTTTTGTGCTCCTGCAATGTCAGTGGTAGAAATTAGGGCTGGGAGACATCTCAAGAGTTGCATACCCCATCTCCTACCTAGGATGGAATTAGCAAGTCCTGAACCAGTCCTGAAAGATGTCTGACCAAACTGTTATTAAATACTCCAATTCTGGAGATTCGCAAGCTACCCTTGACAGTCTGTGCCAGTACTTTTCTGTCTTCGTAGTTACACAGGTGGGTTTTGGTCCCGTCCCCCCAGTCCTCAGTGTATGAACTAAACTTCCTTCACTGCAGTTTAAATCCATTGCTGCTTATCTTATCTGCAGGGAACATAAAGAGCAGCTTATTTTTTACTCTTTGCATCCAGCTTTTACAAATAACAGGCTTTGATCATCAGAAACATCTGAAATCTTCTTTCTCTGGACCAACAATCCTGATTCCTTGAGGTTTATCTCATAAATTTTGTTTCTTAAACCTCTAATGATTCTTGATGCTGTCTTTTTGTTAGCTTCTGTATTTCTTGAAGGGTGGAGCCTATGCAGCCTTCTAACTGTGGTCTTGCAAGCACTGGGTGGAATAGAAAGATTGCTGTCCATGGGGTGTGAAGTACTCCTGTTCATGTGTTCCAGTATGGTGTCAACCCTTTCTGCCTGCAGATAGGCTTGTTGATTTGGGCTCAGCTTGTGATTCCTTTTAAGTCCCTAAACTTTTACCTCACTGGTTGTTTTCTGTCATCCATTAGTCTGTCTGTGTCAGCATGATCATGGTTTATTAACAGTAATCACAGAGATGACTCTCAGGTGCTCCTAGAGGCTTTATGTCCTAGTTGTGAGGGTGTACAACTAAGAACTAGTGTTTTTCTGTCTAGAAATATTATTTGAACTTGAAATAAAGACCTGACATTTCTTGTGGGCCATGTTTTGTGCTCCTCAGCATGACTAGATGATATTTTGTGCTGTGGAGGACATGGAAAACAAAAATAATCCCTTGGGTTGTCCAAGTCCTTTTTGCTAGAAGTAGCAAATGTAATTTTGAGTACCATGGGAGGAAAAGGAACAATCTCTGATATGCAATGGCGGGTTACTAAAAAGTTTGGTTTTATTTTTAGCTCTAATACAAGGCAACAAACAAGTAAAAGACAAGGAGGAAAGGCAGAAGTACCAGTGTTGGATCACATACTGTCTTTAATCCATTTACCAGAGAAGGAAGACATCACTGACCTTTCACAGCCTTGGATTGCCTTGGTTGTACTGCCACATATTAGGTAAGGGATATTCTAAGGTACTGTTGTCCTGTACTTCTGTAATACTGTCTAGTTCGCTATCTGTCAGAAATCATTTTACTAAGGGAAGGACAACAATTACTAACCCTAGTTTGGGGAAACCAGGGTTAGAAGGTGAAAAAATGCTTTGTGGCAATACCATGAGTCAATAGTAAAGTTAGGAATAGAATATCAGTTTCTTGGTTGCCTACTCCCTAAATGTAGTACTCTAGTACATAGAGATGTACTTGACACGTTTCAGTTTCTGTGTTTTAAGCACTATCCTCTCTAGACAGTGTTTTTTTCAATAATTACGATGTTCTGATATGGAAGGACTAGTTGGAAAGAAGGTGCGGTGAATGCTACAACTTAAATTGTAAATCGGACATAGCAAAAATGGTTTGCTGCTGGTTTCAAACTTGGGGTGAGCTATCTGTAATTTAATACAAGATAGATGTGAAAGAAAGCTTTCATATGTGTGTAGGTGTCAGTGTAACATAGAGATAAAAGTCTTCCCATTTATTTTGGACAGACCAATGGACAAAGAAAACATTCTGCCCCATGTGACAAGTTTTATAGACTCTCTCTTCACAGCCATTGACAAAGGAAGCCTCTGCAAAGGTCAGTTACGGTTATTTCCTGTTTATTTGCTTTTTGTTGATATATAAAAAAAATATAAAGCAGTTTTTCTGATGATACAAAGCATGAAAATTAATAGCAGTAGCATTGTATCCAAACTTATTGACCAATAAAGTAAAGTTTACTTTTTCAAGTAAAACTAGAAAAGCAAAGCTTGGGGGGAAACACCCTCCAGGAAACGATTCTGCATTTGCTGTTGATAATAATAATGGGGTGGCAGATGTTCTGCAAAGTGGAAGACAGAGATAATTGGGAAGGAAAAGAAGAAAAAAAAAAAGAGGATGGAAATCAATCTAAACCAAATCCAGGCTGAAGCAGTCAAGTGAAGGAGAGACTATTGACTCACAACTCCAATTAGACTATTCCAAACCTATAGTGCAAAGTTTGGGACATTACCATCTCTGACCTAAGTAACAGCACCAATTCTAAAATGCTGCATCTTTACTCCAGGCATGGGTGGTCACTGGTTGTCTTCCTTCTCTGGCCAGAAAAAAAATAGCTTAGTCTTCATTGGGCGTGGCAGTTGTTACTCATGGGGCTTGCAAGTGTTTGACCTTGTGCCAAATGTAAGCAAGTATTGGAATGCCCCAGGTTCAGTGTTCATCATTCCTTGGTTTGAAAGGGCTTGTCTAGAGTCTGGTCTTTTCCCTTTATAATCCCTTTATTAACATTCCTAAGTGTATCTGCCAATTGTCTCTGTTGCTTTTTCTTCTCCAGTCTTTGTTAAGCATGGTCCTTTTTGATTGACTCCTTTCTTCTATCCTGTTTGCAGGGTTTGCATGCTGTTGTGATTATTTTAGTGCCAATGTACTTATTCTAAAAAAGAAATACACAAACTTTCTTTTCTTGGGTCTCGTCTTTGGTGGCAGTAGTAGCAGCTCTGCGCCAGCTCTGTGTGTGTGCAAGAGGCACGTTGCTCTTTCTTCCTTTGCCCGTAAGAGAAAAGAAAACAAATGCAACCTCAGTCCTACACTCGTGCCTCCTATTGCCCCATCCTACATTCTTTGCTTGATTTTCCTTACCCTCCTTCCAAACTAGGGTTCCTGGACACTTTCTTCATCCTCCGGCATTCTTTCCAGCTCCGTGATCTCCACAATTCCTTCACCTTCTACTAGGACTCAAGTCTCTTCTCACTGTCTGTGCAAGGCACACCCCAGCCCTGTGCTCCCTGTTTGACCTGCCTGGCCTGTGTAGCCTGAGGGAAAGTGCAAGTTCCAGCACTGGGTGTTTTTCTACAGTTGCTGCAGAGTGCAGGGAGGCAGGCTTGCAAACTGAGACAGAGCGACAGCAAGTTACCCTTGTCAGCTGTTCAGGGGTGACTGCCTGTATGGAAGTGCTTGCCCTATTGATCATATAGGTGTGTCCACAGTGAGGCTGGGAGCCGCTTTGTCCAGCACAGATGTACTACTACCAAATGGTATGCAGATTACAGTTTGGGAACCTGTGCCCTTACACTATAGATGCAGAAAGCTTCATCCTGCCATTACTTGCTGTTTTTTCTCCTCTCTTTGAGGAGCTCCTTATGGAGGTTAATGGTGAGCAGGATTCGGCACACACCTGGGGAATTAAGCAACTTGGAATAGAGGGATGTTTTCAAAGGAATAAACAGGAAATGAATGCTCACTTCCCCTTCTTTTCCATGGCAGCTGGCAGCATGTAGGAAAATTATATCCTTTAAAAACTTTCTTCAGTTTGCCTGGTTTAGGAACAGTGTTTCTTATGCTTGGGAAGAGATGAAGGAGAGGGGAATTTTTTTCTTTTCTTTTCTTTTTTTTCTTTTTTTTTTTTTTTTAAAAAAACCAACCTACTTGCTAACTTAGGAGTGGCAGGGGAAGGGAATTGCCCTTCCCCTTTCTTGCCTGGAAGGGCTTTGGCTCTCCTGTGCTTCTGGGAAACCCTCCATCCCTAAAGGAGGCTGAGAGGTTTAGGAAGGAGACATGATTGCTGTAACAGAATTCAGCAAACCCCCCTTCCATTCACTAACAAATGTTCAGTCTTTAAGTACATAGAACATCTTTGAAGATTTCATACAGTAGTGCATTGCCAAAGTGCCAAAGTTTATAGGCACCTGTGTGGTAGCATCAGTATATATTTTTGCTTCTATTTTGCTGTGGTCATATGAATTTGAGTAGCATTTCTTCATTTCTGAGTGCCATTTGTAGCATAGAGCTATCTGAGACTCCTGCAATAGTGCTTAGCTCCAGATCTCTGCTCTCTGTGTACGTGGGTGTGACGGAAACACATGCAAACTGGGAGCTGCTCACAGCTTTCAGTGCTGGCTCGCTGGAGTAGGCACTTACTTTGATAGCCAGATGAGCATTTTCTTCATGGGTTATGATAATGGTTAGAAAATACACGTCAGTTCTGGGATCCATATGTCACCCTATTTCTGTGACTCCAGCCATGTCAGCATGGACAAGCACCATACAAACACAAGTCATGGAGAGCTGAGTAAATATACAGGTTGTTCTTGTTCTCTCTCTGCTCCAGGAAGCCTGTTTGTGGCCTGCCAAGCTGTAAGTACTCTTCTTAGTTTGGCGGAGTCTTCTGAAATACTCCATTTGTTACCTGTGGAGCGTGTCAAGAGCTTGGTGACGTAAGTAAACTCTGCCTGTTCTGTGATCCTTTGTGATTCTCCTTGGTACAGCAAAGAGTTGACTTTGCCTTTATGTAGGGGCTTGTTAAATGCCTCTTTGTGTGTTGCCTGTTCTGTTACACTAGCTCGTTGCTTCAGTATTGTGGTTATGTAAGGTAGCAATGTTGTAAGCACTGTTGTTTGGAGAACCACGTAGATGTAGTAACTGTTCAGTGATCTTTTCTCTGCAAACTGAAGCTTTCTTAGACAGCTGCAAGGTAGTGTGACAAATACGTTGGTTCTAGTTTTGCCTAGGAGCACTACGCTTAGTCACTATGTTACATTATAATAGTAAAAGAGACAGGAACAGCGCATTCTGAGTTGTGTCAAAAGCCTGAACTTCTGCAGTCTGTTGGCAGTGTTGGGATTCCACTCCCATGTGTGTGCTTGCTCCACAATGGGAGGAGGTTTTGTATGCACCATTTTATTTATTGTAACTCTCTTCTGCTTATAGTTAGCACACCTAACTGAGCAGCTGGAGTGATTGAGGGAGACTGTTGATCTCTCTCCAGCAAGTCCTGCTGAACTTGTCATCTCCCATCACTGTTGGGCTGGAGTGTCTCCAAGTCTTTGGTAGCTTGACCTTCAAAACATCCTGTTCAGTTAGGAAATCATGGTGCCCATGTCTGAGGCATGATGGAGATGAAACAGCTTGCCCAGATCAAGAAGGAAGTCTTGGCAGCGAGCTTCAGTCTAGTGCTTTTCTGCCAGCTTTGGGCTGGGGCTGTGAAGCTCACTTGGTGCAAAGGACGTTAAGTAGTAGAAGGAGGTTTCCCTGTGGGTAGGCAGGATTCCTGGTGTCTCACCTAAGCCCAGATTATTTCTTTTCTGTTGAAGTTGATCACTGGCTGGACCCGTGGGTAATAACAGCAACACTTGTCTGATCTGTGCAGATTTGTTTTCTGCAGCTCTGTGTGTGTGTTGCGGGTCCAGCCTGCTAGCCCCAGCTTGACAGGCCTGATTAGTACAAAGGAGGAATCTCACGCCTCTTGGACTGTCATAGGTAATTGGGCTTTGAGGCTGCAAGCCAACGTGCTGGTAAAGTCTAACTTCACAGGCCTGCTGGTGCCAGCAGAGTCTGAAGTCATGTGGAATTTTCTCTTAATATTGTTATTGTCACTACTGCCTTATTTTCAAATATCTGTATTGTTGCAGTGCTCTCTGTATGCTAATAAAACACTCTTGTTTTAGCACTTTCCCTTCAGACCCCTCTGCCTTGCTGTTGGCTGATCTCTATTACACGAGGCTGGCATTGTGTGGCTGCCAGGAACCCCTTTCTCAAGGGAACCTAATGGACTTGTTTGAGAAGTTGCATCCTAATATTTCCACTGGCGTTTCCAAGGTAATCTGCTTTTTTGAGCACATGCAAGATAATTTTTATTTTAACAATGTAATTTAAGTAAACTGAGTTAAATGACAAAGGCTGAAAGGAGAAACATGAGACTGTGTAAAGCTATTACTTCCATAGTATCTCTTTAGGACTGTGTCCATTTCTAAGAGGCTGCTGTGGGGCATGGGTTAACAGAGGTTAACTTTTAGCCCTGAGAGGCTTGCCTCTTCCCTAGAGGTGAACCAGAGCAGGAGCCTAATGTATTCATTCTGAATTGCCTGCTAGACTACAGGAGCTCATCCGTTTCTCAACTCTAGGAGGAACCCAGTGAAATCAGCCTCCTGTGCAAAACATTCACCTCTGTGTAGGTGTGTACGTGTCTGCGTATGTAGCCTGCATTCTCCTGCATGCTCCTGACATATGTTTCCACTTTGGATAGGTTCGGCTATTGACTGTTCGAATACTAAACCATTTTGAGAATCCACCTTCTACACAGATTGAGGTAGGGCTAAAACTTTTCATTTAACATTTCAAAGCCATCTGTGTTTGATGTTGTGTGTGAATTGTTTTCCACTTCGCAGAAACAAAGCGTGTGTCTGGCAGAGGCTGTCCTCTGCTTTTGTGCTTTCACATTCCAGTTTTATCTCTTTGTCCCCCTGCCTCCTGATGTTTTCAAATGTGTGAGGTTTGATCCCTAAGTGGTGGAAACCAGAGCAAATCCCTTGACTTTGTTCTGTGATCCAAAGTGGCTGGGACTCTCTGTAGTTTTGTTGAAATACCTTTCAATGAGAAAAGGATACTCTTAACAAAATGCATGTCACTTGTTTGTTCAGGGTGATGGCACAGGGGAGCTCCAGCCAGTATTTGCCATATTGCTCCAAGCAGAACTTGTGCCAGCAACAGTGAATGATTACAGAGAGAAACTTCTCCATTTGAGGAAACTAAGATGTGATGTAGTGCAGTCTGCAATACCAAGTGGATCTTTGCGGGAGGTAAGTAGTTATTGTCAAAAAGTAGTTGTCACATTCCTTTATTGCAAGAGAACGTTCTTATTCCATCACATGGATTGCAGAGTTTTTAATAAGAGTTCATTAAAAAATGTAATTATCTCCCAGATTAGGTTTTAGAAAACTTACTTGTTAGTAGGGATCACAGCTCCTATTGTCCTTGGGACTATTGTGTTCTCTGGAATATTTAGTAGAACAATAGTGGTATCCAGATACACGGCCCACAACAAGATTAATCAGGTTTTGGTATCATGGAAAGGAAGGCAAATGATTCCAGGGAGAAGTGAGTCATGAGCAAATTTAAAATCATGACCTTGCCATACCCTCAGCATGGCTGAACGTTGGTAGGACTCCCATTGGCCATTGGAGAGCCTAGCTTCTGGATCTTACTGCAGGGTGGAAATCTTGTATGCCTGTGACTGTTGAATCTCCACTGGTGCTGAGCTAAAGGGGACCTCACTTTCTAGATTTTGGAAGGGTCACAGTTTTACAAGTTAAATGATCATGGATTTGGTGGGAGGGGTTTTTTATTATTTTTGTGGCTGTTGCTGTACCTGTATAATTTTTTAGCTTGACTTGTAAGCTGCTGTTGGGAAGGGTTGTAGGTCAGTCCTACTGCATGTAGGTCAGCAAGGAGCCAGTCCAGAGGACATGCTTCTAGGCCTAGTACAATGAAGACTCCTCAGGGCAAACTTTCCTCTTTCTGAGGTCCCTAATGCTGCTATAGCAGCCCTGAAGTTTGAGAGGGAGGCAGGCAATCCAGATCATCTGCTGTGCTGAACTGTTTTTTGCACATTCATGGTATGTAGGTATGGTGCCTAGATCTCAGTGCAGCTTACAGTAAATGGGCTCTAGATTTCCTCATGCGGATATGAGACAAAGAATTATGATGTGGGTGACTTGCTTCATTACTTGTAGTACTTCTGAGAACTTCTTTGATCAAAGTTTCCTATTTGAGAGGAATAAAGGTTAGAGGAGGTTGGTTGATCTTTAACTATTGTTTTCTACATCTCAACAAGATGGTATTATATGTCATTCTAGGTGCCTCTTCGGTATTTACTGGGAATGCTTTATATTAACTTTAGCCCTCTTTGGGATCCTGTAATTGAACTCATAACGTGAGTATATGCAGTTGGATGCTGCAATCCGTGGTTGTCTCACAGAACATTCCTTCCATTGTTCTGTGAACAAAAGCTGAGATAAAAATGTCTGATTTGGAGAGATCTGTGCATGGGAACCTTCATGTGAAAACTTCTGAAACTAATTTGATCTCTCAAATAAATCGCAACCTGTGTAGACTCTTAGTTTTTAACTTAATTTCTGATTTTTCTTACTATTAAAGGGAACTTGCAACAAATATAGTCAAATAGAATCAGAGTTTTGAGTCAAAAGTAGCAGGATTTGATTAGTGTTTCACAAATGCTTAAAGGAGCAAGAAGTCCCTCTCAGTTTCCCTGTCTCTGACTTTTCTGTCCTTACTGGAAAACCTCTGAATCCTACTAAAGAGTAGGGAAGACTTACCATGGTGACAGCTGAGCTAAATACTGAAATCAGTGTCTGCTTTCAGCATGACTTTATCTTCTTGGTTTTTTCTCCTCTGTTGTGTGATTAAAAAGGATGGGATTTTCCCCTTCAAACTAGTGAATTAATAAAAAAAAATATTAAACCGGCTCTTCAAAAGATATGTCCATGCTAATTCTTCCTTTGGTTCTATATGATGTTACTCTACAGAAGTCAGTAGAAAGCTTGAGAACATTTTTACTCAATTTGAGTTCATTTGAAGTCATGAGATACACCCAGATTATTTTAATAACAACTGACATTTGGGATCCATGAGTAAAGGCAAGGAAGTGCTACAGCTGTATCATGCAGATGTCCTGTCTTCGGACGCCCACATTAAAGCAGTGATCAAAGCCTCTGATTGTGTTAGTTGTTAACTTGCCTAGTGACGCATGGCTTTTTTTTTTGTTTTTTTTCCTTTTAATTTCATGCTGTCTTATGCTTTGTTAGTTCTCATGCAAAGGAAATGGAGAATAAACAGTTCTGGAAGGTCTTATACGAGCATTTGGAGAGGGCTGCTACCTATGCTGGTAAGTCATGGCTCCTAAATGTTGTTACGACAGTAACCCAGCTAATTGTGAATGACATGACTGTGTTTTTATGTGCCCCAAATTTACGTGTGATGGGGGAATTCAGAACCAGGGCTCTTGACTGCCAACGTCATGTCCAGGGCAGGAATGGAGAGGCTTGGGAGAAAACTATGTCTCTTTTTGCCCTAAACACCGAGAAGGAGATAGAAAAGGCCCCTGCATTACAGGAGGGAATTGCAGGTTGTGGGAAGCCATGCAACAGTTTCGTCCGTGCTTAAGGCTGGCTCTGCCCAGACTGATCAGGAACAATGATGAAACCTGTATAATGGGGCTGACCATCTTTCTGCTCCATAGATTCAGTGGAATTCCTGCAAACAGTGTCTTGAGTGTGCTTTTGAGGTTTACCTATGGGTGTATGGAATCTATGATTTCACAACAGAGCCATAAGCATGCAGCCATTTGTGGACTTCTCTGTTATTCAAGAGAACTGAGATTAATTGAGACGTGTCAGGGCTGTAAGGTATCCTAGAATACTTTCTAAGCAATGTGGGTCTTTCAGGTCAGTGTTAAATACAGTTGTCTAAACAGGTACATGTCACCAAAAGTATTACTTTCATGATGGGGGACTGGTACCTTGCTACTGGCAGTTATGAGGTAACCTGAAGAGGTTTTGTTCATCTGTTCTGTAGAAATGGAGCTGCAAAATGAACTAGATGAACAAGAGGAAAGCATTGCTGAAACAGAAAGCGAGAAGATGCCAGAAGGAGGGGTGGGGACTGTCTTCCTGGAGCAGTTGAGGACTAGAACAGATTGCAGTGAGCGGCTGGACCACACAAACTTCCGTTTTCTACTGTGGAAAGCACTGGATAAGTTTCCAGACAGAGTGGAGCCTAGGTCGAGGGAACTTTCCCCACTTCTTTTGAGATTTATTAGGTAAGTAAGATTTATTTTTCAGTTGAGAGGACACATTGCTTTCAATGTGTTGCTGAGCTTTAAGTCTATGGCTATCCCATTATGGACTTTATTTCCTGAATGCATGGCTGATGAGATGTCTGTTTACAGTTAAGATAACCTTTTGATTGAAATGTGGATTCTGTTAGAAACATCAAACAAGAAGCAGGCTGAAATGAAACTGGCAGTACATTTCTGCTACTCAGTCTCTCATTTATTGACTTGCTGCTGTCACAGCCTTATTACTCCATTAGGGAGTGATTTCAGTGGAAATAAAGTTTGTGTTTTTGTAAAGGAAAATATGTTTTAATTTGTAATCACAGAAGACCAAAATATTTTCCCACAAGATGGGGAAAATACTGGTTTTGTTAGAGGCTGATTCAATTTCCTGACCCTGGAGGGAGAGCAGTGGTGTGCTTGCATGCATGCACATATCAGATAGTATGATGCACATGGGGTAGATGTGATTTCATGGCAGGGGAAGGTTTCTGAGATTCCTTTTCTATTATTAGAAAACCTGTGTTTTGCTTGCCTTCCTGGAAAAATTGAACCATACTGTAGTAGATTAGTTTCCTCACTTACTCTCACACTCACATACTCACTGTTCATCTGCCCACTCAAGCAAACACAAACCCTCATGCCCTCCACATAACCTCTTTACAGACCTCTAGGAATTCAGTGACTCACATCTCTCTTCTCCTCTCCACCAGGTACCTCCAGTCTCCTTTAGTGTATTTGGTCACAGCCTTATATCTCTGCAACTTGTAGGCAAAGAAGCATATACTTGCTGAAGTACGCTTCTTTGGGAATTTTTAGCCATATAGTATCCCAAGACACAGTGCCATTAATAATGAGAATGGTGGATTGTGGAATTTTTAGTTGTTCTTGCCCTGAAAAACACTATGCTTCTTAATTCCTTCCTTCCCTTTTTTTTTTTTCCCCAAACACAGAAACGAGTACTACCCAGCAGATTCATTAGTGGCTCCATCTCAGGATCTTAGAAAGAAAACTAGTTGTACAGGAGCAGCAAAAGAAATACCCAGTGAAGAGGTGAATGATGTTGCTATGGAGGAGGAGGAGGAGGAAGAAGAAAAGGAAGAAGGGGAACCAATTACTGTAGGACTGCCAAAAAAGAAAACAAGAAGAGCTGCTGCTAAGTAAGTATTTTTAGTTTTCCCTTGCTAGTGCTTTCATGGAAAGGCAGGTTCAGGAGCTCATGTTGAGATAAAAGCTATGTTTTTATATATATTCCTTTTTCTTCTTTTGCTTGCACTTCATAATTTTTCAATTGATTATAAGCAGTTTAGAGTCAGAAACTCTGCCTGCACAGTACTAAACATCCAGAGACCCTGCTCAGGCTTTATCATTATCTCATTACCTGCTAACAGTCTGTGGTTTGTGTTACTTTAAGCAAAAATTATGTGGTATTCTGAAGCCATTCTGACGTTTTTGGAGGCCATTGTACACTCATTCCCCTGGATTCTCAGTGTGTATCTGTTGGTCTTTTAAAACCACGGGCACTGCCAAACACTTTGAAAAATGAGACTATTAATTTAGTTATTTTAATATTGGGATTCTGCCATTGCCTACCTGTTATGAATGTTGGTCCCAGTCTTCTTCTTAGGGACAAAGATTTTTATTTGGTGGTGTTTTTCACTGAAGCTACATGCTGTTGTAATGTCATTGTTTGCAGTGCTGAATACATGGAGAAAGTGACTCTTTGTATGAATTCTCCACAATTTCTCTAATCAGAGTCTTTTTACCCTGATGACCTTTGTCACATGTCCATTACAAATACATCACAAAGATTTGTATTTTGACACTTTTTCTGCAAAGGATGGCCCTTATAATGACAGAGAACTTCAAAATGTCACCTTACATGTTGGAACACAAGTATTTGATATGTAACCTGAATTGTCATTTAATCCCAGGTGTCTTATAGGTGTTTCATTTTGTTCCCAGATTCTGGCTTGTATCTGCAAATTAGCAGCAATTAAAATACAGTGACAGTCCAAGATTTTTTTTCTTTTTTTTCCAACCTCCATCTCAAAATGTCCATGTACTTAGGTGGAAGCATTAGTTCCAGGTAGTAGTAACAAAGGCATAAAAGATTTACTGGAGACGTGTTAATGAGTTCTGGAGTGACCTCACTTCGTCTTCGCCCTGGACAGTTTATGCAGTCAGGCCTGTACTGTAGTAGAAGAGCTCCCGTGGGGCTGCACCCTGTGGCCCGCGAGGTCTGGCTGAGGCAGCAGGAGGACCCACATCTGCCCCAACCTCAGTGTGGGCTTGCTGGAAGGCGTCGTACTGGTCCTTTGGCTGAGCCCAGCCATGGAGGAGGGTGGCCCAGCTGAGTGTCTGGAGAGTTTAGTGTAAACTACCAGCGGGACCAGCTGGATGAGAACAGCCTCTGCCAGCCCCACAGCGCATATGGTAGAGGAGGTCTCACACCTTCCTTACCCTGGTCACCTCTCTCCCCTCCCACAAAGTGGAAGTGGGGTAGATGTGGGGTGACACAGCCACTTCTAGAGGAACCAACTCCCATCTGTGCTTGCAGCCCGGCATAAGTCCAGCACAGTCCATGGCTAAATGCAGCCCTTCATGTTGACAGGAGCGAAATGGGTACCAGTTAAGGACAAATAAATAAACAAAGAGGTAAATTCACCTGTTTGGTGTTCCAGGCTGGGCTGGCAGAGAGAAGTAAGCTGCATCCTGACTGTTTGTATTCCTTTCTCATCAAAAGCTGAGCCCATCTAGTGCTATTGAGGAAGTGGCCTTGTCTGTGCAGTGAAGTGACATCTGGAAGGAGCTGCTTAGGAGAGGGAACAGGATACCTCTTGCTGTGTCTCTGAAATTGAGGCCTGTAGACTTGGGATCCTTTTGTGTTTTGTTTTGTTTTATTTCTTGTTAATAAATTTTTATTAAAAGTTCCCCATTTGTTTATGATAACGCAGGATTGTCTCTTCCGGTCATTTAAAAAAATAATTGCTTTGTTTTGTTTTACAGGCAACTAATAGCCCATTTACAAGTTTTCTCTAAATTCTCAAATCCTCGTGCATTGTATCTGGAGCAGAAGTTGAACGCATTATATACCCAGGTGATGCTATGTGCTGGCTTTTAGAATTACTGCTAATAAATGAACTCATTCTTATTTGAATGCAGTGTCTGAGACTGCAGAAACCAGTTGTTTTCTGAACCCAGCCATGATAGCTGAAAAAGGAGCTGTCCTTGAGAGGGCTTCCTAGTAGGCTTCACTTGAAATGAGCCCCTTTAGCAAAGACCTGCTTGAGATACCTGGCTTAGTTTGCCAGGAGTGGCTCAGGCAAACAGATCTGGCAGCAGACAAGTAGTAGTCTTTGGTAAGATGGAGGAGTGGCTGTAGAGGGAGTCTTCCACTTGCACAGCAGGATCTGGAAGAGGATTTTGAATCCAAAGCTTGGGGAAGACCCAAGGAGATTTATCCTTGTCCTGCAGTATTGTGTCTACAAAGAGTATGGTCAGTGTGAACAACAGATCATTTTGCATCAAAAAAATAAAGTAGAATTTCTTCTTGAAGAATATTCAGTTTGATAAGGTTCCTTTTTGAGGGATTTCCCTGAGGGAATTGTCAAAAATATGACTGTGAAGAGGGATTCTAAGAGGGACCCTACACTCCTTAAAAGGGTATTTTATTAATTTTACTGGGTTTTGTTGGTTCCTGATTTGTGGATTTGTTCAGATCATTGGGGTTTGCTCTAATTGTTCCCAGTTTGTGTTCTCTGAGGCTGTGGTCAGTGGGCTGTAGAACTGTATGAAATGATACAAACCTGTTAGTTCCCTGGGTTTCACCTGGCACCTGGTGTGGGAGTTGGAAGGTCCATTCGTTAGTCCCCAAATTTGAGAATCTCTAATGAACATCCACTCTGTCTCCATCAACCTCAGAGTTTTGCTTAGGAATAGAGTTGGTCCATGTGTTTGCTTGCCTGTATTCTTAGGAAAATATTGAACAGATGCGTACAGGTCAAAACAGTGTGTGAAGAACAGCCTGACATAAGAAGAGAGATTACTTCATCACTTACTGTTTGCCATTTCTGTGTCTTAGCATATGTATTGTCATGGCTGGTGTGTCTGTCTGGCATAGGGACATCATGGCAAAGTGACCTTTGATGATTCTACCCTGTGCTGTTTGGTAGGAGACTGAAGAACTGAAAAGGATGCCGCTTGGGGAAATCACCTGTATTTCTTAGTGCCTAGGTTATGAGGAGTCATCTTTGAGAGAGGGCAAATCTCAGTGAGACTTTGCATATCAAGCCTTATGAGTATTTTGTGTTTGTCACAGGAAAGAAATACAGGTGTCTTGGGATGGTTTGGGTAGTCTGCTTTTTAACCCAGTCTTCCCAGATACACAACTGGTAACTGGTTTTGGAAGTTGAAAACGCAAACTGACAGTGGTCCAAAAGATAATTATGAAAAAAACAAATATTATAACTATCCTATATAGATGGGGGAAAGTATATATGAACTACCAGCAACCATGTCCACTTTTTATGAGTGACAGTTGTGTATTTGCATCTTGGCTTTATACTGGCAACACATACATTCTGTTTCCATTTTGATAAGTTAGTCCAAAACCTGCTTGAGCTTGGAGCTTTTGGGTTGTTTCGCTATTTTCAGTAAGCACTTCTGTCTTCTAGATAGGGACTCATTTTCTTTCGTCATTTGTAGTTACTGTCCCATCAAGACCAGAATGTACAGAGAATAGCTCTTGACTGTATAATGACATACAAGCATCCTCATCTACTGCCATACAGGTAAAAGCTTTTATATTATTTTAGCATGAGTGAATGAGCCTGCTGTTCATATCAGAATCCTGCTTTGGATCAGCTCCCTCAAAGAGAGAGCCTTTCCTGTATTTGTTGAAGACATACTAATAAATTTTAATTTTAGCCAGCTGTATATTTCGTATCTGAAACAGTAAATAAGGTCTTGAGGTTGGTCAGTGTCTCTCTTTTTTTGTTTACAGGAAAATGGCAACACTTTCATTCTGTCCCAGAATAGTGTGTGCTTAGTAGTTACCTCATTTTCAAAGAGGTGTTTTGTACTCATGATTTATAACCACCCAGAGAAAGTGACAGCATCAAACTGTAGTTTGTCATTGAATAATCTCTTCAGAATGTGTCCAGGAGGTCTTTCCTACATAATTAGCTTGAACTTGCTGGCTTTTAAAATATTTTTTGATAAAAGGGTGGGAACATAGTACTTTAATATTTTATATACAGCGTAGATTAGGTAGGTAGGTAATTAAGATATAGATGTGTGTGTGTGCATCTGTTTATTTTTATTACCCCCACCTGCCTTCAAATAATGTTTATTACTTTCAGGGAGAACTTGCAAAGGCTACTGGAGGACAAGAGTTTTAAAGAGGAAATAGTCCATTTCAGTATTTCTGAGGAGACCGCAGTAGTAAAAATGGAGCATCGACCAGATCTCATCCCTGTTCTTATGAGGTGTGTCATGAAGTGCGGGTTTAAAAGTTTCATGTCAAAGTACCATGAGCAGAGATGTAATGCTGCTGCTTCTCATTTTGAACAGTTGAGATAAACCTATGGTTAATAGTATAGTTTCACAACTTAGTTTGTGATGTTCTGTATGGTTTTCTTATTAACACATTTATGTAATGTGTTATGCAAATGGTGTTTTCTTTAAAAACAGCATTTTGGTAAATACTGTTTCTTCTAAGGCTTACAGAGAGCTGTGAGAACACTTCCGTTCACTGAGTATTGCCACTATTTTTATTAAGATACAATGATGCAAGTTATCATGCAGGTTGCTTCTTCAGCAGTAGCTGCCCTCAAGCTAGCCTGGAGGTATTCTAGTTTTATACCTGAAGTCTCCAGCAAAGCTTCCATTGTAGTAGCAGAAGCTGGTCTTTCACTGGGATGTTTTTGGGCAATGTGTAGTAATTCAGTGGAGACCCTGAAGAGGGGACTTCCACTCAGCTTGTTCTCACTAGAGAATATTTTTAAATGGAGTTTCTCCTGCAGAATAAGAGGCTAGGAAACAGATTACTTGCTGAAAGCTAATGCAACCTCTTTTTGGCTCTTGAAGAATTCTCTATGGCAGAATGAGAAACAAAACAGGGAGCAAAACACAGGGCAAGTCTTCAGCAGGCACTCGCATGTCAATCGTTCTCCGATTCCTTGCTGGCTCACTACCAGAAGAGATACGGATGTTCTTGGATCTGCTCTTTGAAGCTGTGAAGCAATTCAGTAACGGTAGGTACAGGCAGTAGAACCTGGGGGTATGGTAATTCCTGACCTGTACAAATGTGGAAGATAAATACGCTTAGTACTTATACGCTTCAGTTTATCTCTAAAAGTGCCTTGGAAGGATGAAAGGATGAAAGTAAACTTTTGATAAGGACTGGGATTCCCCTGAGCTTTTCCTTACTAAGCATGATTGCTCTGTTTTACAGGTCCAAGGTCAGAAAAACTGAATGACTTGCCACAGCTGGGCAAGTAAGCTGTAGCAGGCTAAGAATGAGCAATCACTGGCATCATAGTCTAGCCTGAGTATGATGGCAATAAACAGAGGTTGTAAAGTGGTCTGATAATGTAGCAGTGGGAGACATCTGAGTGTCACAGGAGATGGAGATCTGGAGCTGTCCTTACTTAAAAAGCTGAATGTGAGGAACTGTAATTTAGGGCCAGATTATACTATTTTTCATTGAAAATTATTTTCGGTAGTGGGTACCTTCATGGTGCTTCTCTAGATAAGTTCCTGTCCCTTTGCCTATCGCAGGGTCTTGCCAGACTGCAGTGCTTCGAAGTATGTCAGAGCTGGATTTAGCTAAAGTCCTGCCTCTTGGGCGTCAACACAGCCTCTTCAATGGTCTCGAAGTTGTGTTGAAAAATATGGGACATTTGATCCATCAGTACCTACCTGAAATTCTACAGATTCTGCTCTGCATGACGGCTGTGGTATCCTGCATCCTCCAGCAAAGAGAGAAGGTATGATATACAAACATACATGTAAATTAAATTCCTTTCCCTCCTCCTCGCCTTGGCTTGCACGTGTACACCCACCTTCACTGGTTCAGGTAAAGGTAAGTTTAATGCCAGCATGGAGTGAAGCTTAGCAACTAGAAGTCTGTCAAAATAGAGGCCAGTGATATTTTTCTGAAAGTGCTACAGGGCTCAGGCAGTGCAGGCAGAGTTAATATATTTAGAAAGCTGCTTTGGACTTCATTTTTGTTTGAGTTACCTCCAACTGTCTCTTCAGCGATCTCTGTGCATTGCTACCTGCCTGCTCTGTGGACAGATAGGCATGAGGGAAGGGTAAATGATTTGTTGTAAGGACGTAACAAGATCTTATGGCTGGAAGTTGAAACTGGCCTTAAAGGTGTAGTTTCTTGGCTGCAAGGATAAAACATTTGAGCAGGGGAAGGAGAGGATTTAAAGTCCCTTGCCTGAGGACTTCAGAGCAAAACTTTTCTTTGAAGTGTTTTGTAGCAGTGCTAGACCCTAGGGGAGCTCAGCATTGTGGATGATCACAGTGATTATCCACAGTGATTGTCTCCTGCTGTGGGACACAGGGAGAACATGGCTACCAGCCATGCTTTCAGCACATTAGAAGCAAAGGCAGCTCTGTATCAGGAGTAGTCATGCTAATCCAGTGTCACAATTTGGGTCTCAGCCAGGCATTTGCAGAGCACTGCAAATGTTTTTTTTTCCTTGCTGTGTAACGGCTGTACATTCAGAAAGGGTCAGGTGAGGAAAACATTCTGTTAAAGATTGGCTGCACCTAAAGATGGGTCATGTTGGCTTACTGCTGCCCTGTGCCCAGGAGAGCAGCGCAGAGATCCCTGAACTCTAGCCAGCTGTTTGGAAGCTATGACATTGAGCCAGGCTTTTCTGTCTCTCTGAAACTAGTGCCTTTGCCAGACTTCAATCCAAATAGGAAAAGGAAAGCTCGAGTCTGGTCCAGCACAGAGCATGATCATATATTAGGTGAGAAACATGCAAACTGCACGGTCATCATCATCGCTGCGGTGTTGAAAGGAATTATGAGATGATAGACTGAGCAAGTGGTGTTAGGTAATGAATGTTTTGTCACTGTGTGCGTGTGTTATTGCCAAGACCCATCTGTGAGCATTTGAGGTTAGAACTTGTCTTGTAAACAATCCATCAAACAGAGCAAGCCCTTGCATTTAGGTGGCGTCCAAGGTCCCGTAGTTGCCTGCAGGCTGCACAGAACCTTGTGACTGTCTTCATTTACGAAGGGGATGAGCAAATTTTAGGACAGCAGCATCCCACAGTCTGACTTAAGCAATGGATTGCTTGTGCCTACATGTTTTAAACTGGGAAAGGACTTTTAAAAGTTGCTTCATTCATTGCTGGTATAGTCACATGTTGCTAGGGTTACTACAGTAATCCTGTCATCGTTGTGTAACACCCAGACTGACAGTCTGTCATTTGTCTGAACTTAATTTAGCACTTTGTTAGCCCATGAGACATTAAAAGCTCAAGGAAGAGTGTGAGAAATCTGTTTATCTTGGCTAATGATTAGAAGACATTCTTGGAGTTTGAGAGTAATTTATTGCAGGCTGATAATGCCTGGAGAGTTAAACATCAACTCTGACTGTTTTAAGCCAAGTTATTAATTTACCGTTTCCTACTGTTTCTGTTCAGTATTGAGTTTCTTTGTCCTCTGAAAGACTTGATCTCAGAGGATTGCTCTTACAGCAATTGAACAGTGGGAGACGCAAAATTATTTCGCTTACGGGTCACCATTAGCAATTGCAGCCTGGTTAGTGCTTTCTTTGGCCCTTCAAGCAGCGCATTTGCTGCCTGGAAGCTGATTGTGCACCATTAGTACACATTCAGCACAGCTTGGGAAGTCCTGGGCAACAGCATGTTTGGTTCCTTTTCCACCATCTCCTCTTTGTCTTTTTAGCTGTGATTTTGGATGCAAAGGGAGTATATCAGTATATTGCATGGTAGAGGATAGTGTCTTCAGAAGTCCATAGGCACATCAAATAAAAAAATTGTGATGTTTTTCAGTGAGGCTTCGACATCAAAGCTGCTTTGCAAAATAAGAGATACAAGTGTTTATTCTGTGTGGTGGATCATGATATGTACTGGAGACCCTGAGGAACACAAGATGTAGCTCCAGTCTCCGACAGCAGCCTTTATTGCTCTGGCATGGCTCTCTTTTTTCTGAGACGGGAGTTCAGTACCTCTGCACTGTGAAGCTACCTCATGTGTTTGTGCTGTGAGCTGCATTGCACAGTATGGAAATAATTTAGGTTACTCAAGTCAAGACTCTTCCCTGGGAGAAGAGTCAGAATGCAGCAGTGCATGAATAACTTCATGATTAGCTGTATGGCTGATTTCCTTACTAAAATGTTTTCCCCAAGAAAGGCTATGGAACATAAGTGCTATATGGGTACAGGAAGCATCCTCCTGTAACCAAATACTATACTTCCTCTACGCCATTGGAGGAGGTGATTCACATTCTTGCCTTCTCTATTCCTCCCCCTTCCCCTTGTCTGTTGATTTCTTTTCTTCCCAGTAGGTCTCATTGTGCAAAGTACAACTTTGCATTCAAGAGCTGATTTGGGTCCTTTCCGATGTAAAACAGAATAGTTTAAGTGTCAGGGCTGGAAATGTAACTGTGGTGTAGCTTTCTGCATTTTGGCCAAAAAGGGCAGATGCTACTTCAAACCTGTAAGCATGGATTTTCATGAGCTGAAGGAGTCCTGTGTAACTGACTGACTGCGGGAACAGGCACCCCTTAGAAAAATTTAGGTCAGCTGTGAGAGGTAGGTTGCTAATGTCAACAAGTTACAGGAGAAAACAGAAGAACATTGTGATAGTTCCAGCAAAAGTTGTGTCTGTGGTCAGTGTATTTAATTTCAGAGCAAGTAGTTAGTAGTTGTTCTGCAAAGGTCTTACTGAGGTTTTTTTGTTTTGTTTTTACAGGTCCAACCTAGGTTGATTAATCCACTGAAGAATTTGAGACGTCTTGGTCTCAAGCTTGTGGCAGAGTTTTTTTCTGATAATGAGACCTACAACTTTAGTGTGGAAGAGGTTGATGCAGTTTTCCATGCAGTGGTATGGCCTCAGGTAGGTATTTCTTATTCTTCCAAACAGCTTGTGTGTAACATGTACCATGCAGAGAACTCCAGCTGCACTGGAGTCCATTGTGTCAGCTATGTCCATCACAAGTTTGGATGCGGCCTCAGATTCTGGCATTCTGGTATGTCTGTGCAAGGCCAGTTTCTTGGCTTATGTCTGATTAGTCCTGGAATAATCAAGTCACAGGTTAAAGTACAAATTAATTCATCTGAATAAAATGGATGCCATTTCTTTGTTCTTTAACCACAGAAGCAGACTTCTTCCCTGGATGCTTCAGGGAAGCAAAATACTACTAGTCACTTCTAGGTGCACTTTGCTACTTTTCTGTGTGACAGGCCTGCGGCAGAAACAAATGCTGCTGCAGGAAAGGAAGGACCCAGCAGGGTGTGTCAGTGGCCTGTGTGCTCTTGTGCCTGCCTGCTGGGAGTCCCCTGTGAGCACAGCAACAAAGCACAGGGTTGTGGCCTTCATCAGAGCAATTCAGAGCACCTCTGAGTTGGGAAAATGCACTATTGTGAGGGGAAGAGAGAACACACAGTATTTAAAATGAAATTGCGCTGGCTGTGCCAGTGCACTGGGCTCTGAGATTACCAGAGAATGCCTGTACCAGCTGATGGGTTGTCTTTGCTCTAAAGGCAGTCACCTCCACCCCAAGGGTAACTGAGCAAGATGGGCTGACTCCAGCAGAGCTCTTCCACTGAGGCTTTTGAGGTATCCAGATGTCTAACTTCCTTGCAGCAGAAAAGCCTGTCAAAGAGCACCAGGAGTAACTGCTGTGGTCTATGAAACCCCAGATCTGCTTCTTTAGACATTGTGTTTGTTTATTCCTACCCTGTTTCTCTGCTCTACTGGTAACAATATGTGATGTGTAGTACGTGTATGTGGACAAACAGTAGATAAAATACTTTCAGGCAGTGCATATAGCTCTGTATTTCACTGGGCTGAGCAACAGAGAGTTGTATGTTCCTGGCTTGTCCATGGAGTCTTTTCAAGGCCAGGGTGCCACATGGGCGAAGCAGTGAACATATACTGCAGTCCCAGAGCAGTTCAAGCATGTGGTTCAGGCTTTAAGTCAGTGAAGTACTTAATGCTTTCAGGGAGCATTGTGCTTGGAAACGCTGAGTAAATCTGAACAAGATGTAAAATTATTGTTAAATGGTTAGAATTCCTGTTGTCCTTATAGATGTCAGGAAGACAGAGCTGGTTTTGGAGCTTGGATGGTAGTATGATCCAGAAGCACTCTCTAGAGGGAGTCTCTACCAGTGAACTCCGTGAAGATTTGGTTTTGGCAGAAGAATCACTAGACTTGTGTGCTTTCCTTTTTTAAGGCTATGGAACTGAGGTGTATAAAAACTCTTGGAGAGGGCAAATTGTTTTAAGTCTGTACTTGCAACTGGCGTTTGCTGCTCTTCATACCCCAGAAGTTTGCTGCAGAGGCTCAGTATTGTTAGCCTGCACGAGAGCATTCCTGCAGGATTGGATTAACGTTTTACTCTTCACTGTACATCATTCAGAAAAGCTCTGTTTTATGCAGAGCAATAATATTACCAGCCTTTGGGGGCAGGAGAAGAAGCTTTCTAAGACACTGGCTATGACGGTCGGACCTGCCTTCTTTTCTGTTATGCTCAGGTCTTGAGCCCAGAATGAGCTAGTCCAAACCTCACATGCACCATTCTGGCTATTGCCCCTGAATGCACTGGAGCCTCCCCTGCCTGTTCACCAGCGGTGCCCTGCTGACAGTCCAGCTGTGGTCAGGGTGGAAACCCAGCTGTGTGACTTGCGTGCAGTCTGTTGGGTTGCAGAGTGGCAGAGAGGAGGGAGCCAGACCTATGCACTGGACCTCTTGCCTGTGTCCAGTCATGTGAAGGAGCAGCAGCTACTGTGTAGGGCTTAGGCTGGGAAACTCTTAGGTGGGGCTGTTTTGGACACAAAACCCTGTTAGGAGATCCCATTCCTGGGGTGCGGTGCAGTGCTTGAGCCTCTCCCTGAGCAGAAAGGGTGCTTTTATAGCAGCAAGGCCATGGAGTCATAGAGCAGATGGCAAGAATGGCAGGTGCTGCAGCCAGGACATAGGAAGTGTGGGAGGAGTGAGTCTTGGGTGTCATGCTTGAGATCTCATAGGTATGTCCACAGAGGTTGCTAGGTCTCTGCAGCAAATGTGAAGCTCCATGGCGAGACAGTTTCAAGGGGAGGGCAAAAATGGTTCCTAGAATAGTGTATAAATAGGAGTAAGATGATCTAAGAGTGTTTCCACAAATATTGAGGGAGCTGGGAAAAGGTAAACTATAGATTGTAGTGAGGTCTTTGTTAGTGATGAGGGTTTTAAGTGGCTTTACCTAGTCACGTTGCATTGGTATCTGATTTTTATCTCCTTTAGGTCTGCAGATTGGCTTCAGAGAGTCAGTATTCTCCAACTTTTCTGCTCAAACTCATTCACACCTGGAGTAAGAATCCCAGGTAAGTGTTCTCCTCGCAAAGAAGCATAAGTACTTCTCCCGAGTACACAAAATTCAAGAAAAAAAGAGCACACTAACAGGTTATGAATAATGGTGTCAAATTATTCTGTTAGAATATTTTATAGAAGATAATTTTTATTTTATAGAAATATTTTATAATATTTTATATCTATTAGACTGTTATTCTTCTGATAGCAGTCCAGATGCAGCTATGAAGCTTTCCAGTTTATGCAATTACTCTCTTTTTATTGGACTGCTTTTCCCATATATGAACAACCAAGCAGATATGTAGCCCAAACCCAGCTGACGGGTGAGGAGGAGGAGGGCTGACTTCTTGGGGCTGACACAGAATATGTCTGTGTTTTGACCAGTGACTTCTTAGTCTTGGAAGGTGGGGAGTCAGTTTTACAATACATCATTTCACTCATGTTTTTGATTCCCTATTTCTATTTTATGTAAGAATGGGGGCAGGTCCCACACAGAATCTGTGACTGAAATTCCAACACTGGAAGTTGTAAGAGAGCTTTGATGCAGACAGTGTGAGAAATTCCAGCTCAGCTGTCTTGAGTGATTTTTACCTCTTCCGCAGACTCACTGCTTTTCCTTTGCTAAAGTGTCCAGTGTCTGTTTTAAGACATGTCATTTGTAGGCATGAAGAATGTATATACAGACTTCTGTAAAAAATTGTATTGGATCATTACGTTAGGAGCAAGCTAACGTGAGACTTGAACAAACATCTGTGGAGAAAGGGTTAGGTTTAGATTATGCTATCTTGAAGCAAGAAAAGGGACTTGACCTCTCAACCTCCATTCATTCTATTTTTCATTACACTGTCATTCTGTGATTTTTTTGCACTTTTTCCCTGTTTGAAGTACAAGAATTCAAGATGTCATTATCTTTTTGTGTGACTTTTTGCACAAAAGAATTATGACGTTCTAAACTTACATTTTCAGCCTACCTTTTTTATAATCTTTCTCTCAGGTACTTCCCCTTGCTGGCCAAGCAGCAGCCAGAACACCCAGAGTGTGATATACTGTCAAATGTGTTTGCTGTCCTGTCAGCCAAGAATCTGTCTGAGGCCACATCCAGTCTTGTGATGGACATAGCTGATAGCCTTCTCAACACCCCAGATTTTGAACCCACGGAGCAGGTTTCCAGTTTGAGCGTGACTGACTGTGTTGTCATGGTCACTGGAGATGTGACAGAAGGTATGCCTGCGTAAGAGTCGTGAGAGGCCCATTGGGTGGTTTGGATGGAGGTGTTAGATTATGTTGAGGTTGTCTTTGTGCTGGCTGAGAATACTGGGGAAGGAGACCTCCCAGTGGAGATGGAAAAGTCAATGTACAAATTTGTGTTGGCATGCTCAAGGACTGTAAAGTCCTGCTTGTCTCATGACTGGTGAGATCCACGTTTGAGTGTCAGGGTCCTGAGCATGGAGAAATTCCTTATGAAGGGGAAGAATGTTTGTGTTGTCAACCTGCTTTGTGCGTGAAGCTTTGAATGATAGGATAACTTCAAGAACTGCATTGCTGACTTGACTCTGAGCCTAACATCAAGTTTTATACAAAAGCCCACTCCCCACATGCACATGGTCATGTGTTGCTGAGGTTTATTCTCTGCTCTCTGACAAGAAAGACCTGCCCTTGATTCCTTCTGAGTGGTAATAGACAGGAAGGGTGTGGTGTGCTGTGTTTGATGCTGTGGAGCGATCACCACCTGTAACACTGAAAGGCAGTGGAAAGGAGAGCACTTATCGTGGTGCCTGTGTTATGGCAGCTTTGATTTGCACAAGAGGTCAGTGGTAGAATAAAGAAAACTGCATCTATAAATGCTCCAGCCATTTTAGGAGACAGTTACTACCTTTGAGGAACCTCCTTGGTACCTTTTGATAAGCCCATACTTACTGGGACTGTTACTGAAATCTGTGAGGAGAACTTTTATTCTCTATGTGTGCTTTCTTTGGTCCCAGCTCAGACACGTTAGACTTGGTTTCAGCAAGTGCTGGTGCATGTTCCCAGCAGCCAGCTGCCCTACACGTTCATAGCTCCCATTGATTTTTTTTTTTTTCCTTCCACTTATGAAACCTCCTTTGTCTGCGTCTCCCCCTTTGTTTGTGTAGGGTTGGATCTCCCTTCTGTTGATTGCAGCAGAGTTGGGTGTTGCTAACTATTGTATCCCTTACAGAGACCCTCAGCCTAGGTTGCCGCTTGGTTCTCCCTCATGTTCCTGCCATACTTCAGTACTTCAGCAAAACAATGTTAAATGTGGAGAAGGTGAAAAAGAAGAAGTACAGAGCTCAAGTCAGCAAAGAGCTGAGTATACTTTCCAGGTAAGTGATTCTTTAGAGCTCAAAACAGCTAAAAAGTTAGAAGGAGGGAGGAAGAAAGAGGCTTTTCATAATAGGTTGCAAATTAAAAAACATTACATCTCACTGACCTTGCAAGTTGCTGGTGACTGAGGGGAAAAGTTTTCAGAAATTGATTCTAGCTGTTTCTATTGCTGGTACTCAAAACCAATGCCTCTTGGGGGTAGGAAAAGGTACAGAAATGCCTGCAGTTGTGAGGAACTGAATATGTGGCCTGATACCATGATTTTGGTGGGTACGCTCTATTAGCCTGGCTACAGATGGATGGGCTGACAAAGCCCTGTGATATGGCACTAGTGCTGACTGAGTTCTTCTTTACTCTATACTGGTGATTGGTTTGGTATAAAATAGTAAATTACCTTGTCTCATTGTGCAGAATCAGCAAATTTATACAAGAAAAGAGTCAGAATTCAGTGCTTGTGAGCCTCCTCCTCCCTTTCCTTTATCAGAGTAACATGGAGCAGGTAAGTAGAAATTACTTGCCCCCACCCCACCCCAAACATATATTTTTGTTTTAATAAAGTAGATTTGTTTAAGATGCAGTTAAAAATCTTAGTGATTGCATGCTTTATTTCTCATTATTATCCTGAAATCATGTCTTCATGTGTTTGTAGTCTGCTCAGCATGCTGTGCTGTTGCGTGTTGATACGTACAAGTCACTGGATGCTTTGCAGGGATGCCAGTGCCCAGGCTGACTCTGTTCCCCCTTTTCACGGGGAAGGGCTGCAGAAGTGCTTAATGCAATCTTTACTTTCTTTGCCACTGTAGTCAATCCACCAAATTCCTTGCAGTGTTTGAAATAAATGCTCTTCTTCACTGTGGATTTTATGCACCCCAAATCTGAAGTCACAGCATCTGGACAGCAATATGAATACATATGGCTGAGTATGTAGTACATGCTGTGTAATGTGCAGTGCTACATTGGTCTGTTGCAGGATGAAAGGCAAACGTTATACAGTACTATTAATATGCTCCCATATCTCCTGCTTCCATTCTGTTCTCCTTCCACTCTTAAGGAATTTATCTATGGGTACAAAAGTGTATCTCAGATCTGAAACTTCCCTAAAATCCTAAATTCCTCAGGCACGCAAAGCATATGGGCTGCAGTTGAAGGAAGCAGAGCTCCATGGCTTAGGCTTTTGTAAACTGTTAAATAAATGAAGCACTGAGGATATTGGTAGACTACTTTGTCTGGGTTTCCCTCACTGCCAAACCTTGTTTTCAGCCATATAGTCCCATCTACAATGAATGAATCTATTGATTATTCAGCTTGATTGCCTGAATCCTTGTGGGTCTTGTTTTTCTTAAAAGATCCGCAGTTGCTCAATGAGAGATTTTAGGTTTGCAGAAAGAACTCCTAGGCAGCAAGCTGTAGCTTCTGCTTTGCAAGTGGTCATTTAATTGTTCACAGAGGGTTCTTGGCTTTTAAATCTGTGAATCATTAGTGGACCATATATGATTTCCATGCAGGAAGATCATACAAGTATACGGTGCTGTTAATGTTCGTTTCACAGGTTAAAGAAAGACTTCTTTTTAAAGCTCTATTAGTTCTCCTGACCTTTGATTCATTTGAGGAAAGACACAAAAAAGAAGTCTTCATCGTGATGGCACTCTTCTCTGACACTGTGCTTGTGTCTAATTGAAAGGTTTGCAAGTGCTTCTGAGAGATTTGATGATTGCATTGAGTGTGTCCTCCTAATTCTTTGTTCTCATTCAGTATCTGTGATCTGAATAAAATACAGCAAAGTGGTTAAGTTCACTCTGTGTCTTGAAATATTTCACAAGGAAATGAAATAATCTCGTGAGATTTCAGTATTTATTGACAGTTATCTGTCTCTTTCAGGGTACAGAGATTGACATTCTGGAGACAGTGCAGAACTTGCTGAGGCATTGCTCAAACCCTACAAGCTTTCTCAAACCACTGGCAAAGCTTTTTTCTGTAATCCAGAACAAACTGTCTCGACATAAGTTGTGCTTGGTATTTCAGGTATTGCATTTTTACATGTCTTTCTGTGCTTTTTTTACTTCTTCTAAGAGACCAAGAACAAAATAAATAGCAGTATTTATCTTTGTTGTCTGTGAGCTTAAAACCCTTTTTAATCTACATCATCTATTAAGTGAAAGTAACAGAATTGTGTATGATAGAACTTAATGAGCTGCATGAAGATTTGTAAAAGTTTTGGCTTACAGCCTGGTTGATGTAAGCATCACCAGGGTTCTTTTGTGTAAGAGAAGCCAAATAAAGCACAGTTCATCCGTAACAAATCCTGTATCTTTATGAAATAAGAACGGATTTCAGCATCCTGAAGATGATTTTTATTTGTTTTCTTTGCTCACAGATTTATAGCAGTCAGGCTGTTTTGTACTTCTTTGAAGTGACTTACATAACGTTTTTTTCAGCAGGAAAACCCAGGAAACACTCAGTGTAGATATTTAGAAACTTAGGAATTTAAAACACACATCTTCCTACTTATGGAAGAATGGCTTTTATTAAGCTTCTAACAGGAGAAAGATTGATGCTGTTGCTTTCTTTATTTTATTGTCTCAAGTGGTGAAGTCTTGAGTTCTCCAAGTTTTTAACAACTGTAACAGTTAAACTGTTTTCTTTTATGTTTCTTTTTAGACTTTATCTGATTTGGACACTGAATTGAAGTATATTACTGATGTTGTTAAGGTACGCACAGTTTCTTTGCTCGCCTTTTTCCCCAACATTGTATTGTCATCTGGCCTTTTTTGTGAACAACTTTCTGCTTTGTCTTAGCTGAATGCCTTTGATCAACGACATCTCGATGATATTGACTTCGATGTACGTCTGTCAGCATTCCAGTCAATCACAGCTCACATCAAGGAGATGCAAGCAGTGGATATCGACTTCCTCATCCCCGTTATGCACAACTGCTTCTATACCATCCAGGTTGGCTGAATGTTCCTTCTCTTGCTTTGTGCACCATGTGTCTGTGATGAATCTAACTTCCAAATTATTTTCATTGGCTGTTTTTTGACACTGCAAAACATTCAGAGAGAATATTTGAGCCTTCTTCCAAACACCTGTTTTTAAGTTTTGTTCACTTGTCTTTTCATCTGTGTGTCCTGAAGGGCAAATACAGTGCAGCAGGAAGGCTCACCCAAGCGCAGTGCACCTTTCTGCCAGTGAGCCCTGGAACTGTTTGGTCTAGTTGTGCTGTATAAAAGGCATATTACAGTCTTGAAAGGATGCTTTTCTTTTTGTTGCAGCATGTTCTGGTTGTATGGGCCTGCTGGTAAATTTAAAAGGATTTTTCCTGATTGGAAGGGTGGGCATTAATTCAGGACTAGAACTTCTACAGGAAGGGTCTCAAGAGTTACTGGGTCTCTACAGGCCTTGTTATGTTGTGTCCAGTGGTACTGTTCAGTCCAGTCTTTTGGGGGGAAAAAGGTGTCATATCCAGACTCATGTAGTACAATTTCTTCATCCACTCAGCTAGGGGATATGGCTCTTAGTGACAACGCAAGCCTTTGCTTGACCAGTTTTATTCGCCGACTGGCAGAAATCGACCACACAGAAGATGACTACAAGGAGCTAATCCAGCACACTCTCCTGGAGTCTGTGAGAAGGGGGCTGAAGAGTAAGACTGAGGTAAGGCAGTGCTATCTGATTACATATCTCCAGCTGTCTTCAGGACACCAGGGTATATGAGGCATTTTATGGATGAGTTCTCTGAGTCCCTTGCTGGGATAAGAAGTGGAGGTACCCACTGTAAACTTACCCTTCATTTGAAATCTTACAAAAATCTAAAAAGTTATAGAACTCAGCTGTCTCATGTTTCTTTGCCATTGTTCAGTTTTTCTTAGTTGTAGCTCATTCTTTGGAGGGGAGACTAATTTATGTGCAGTCCAAAACATAGGTGTATTTGCTGTTACTAAAGAATAGGACTTATTGGCCTGAAACACTTGTAAATGACAGCACTGCTGTTCTGAGGAGTGTGTAGCAACCTCTCTGAGGGGTACTTAATGTTCACTGCTTGCTGTTTGTAGAGCATCCAGCAGGACTACACATCATTGCTTTCCTGCCTCATTCAAACGTTCCCAGCAAATCCCGAATTCCGGGATTTGGTCCAGTTAACCAACCGCCATGATCCCGACATGGACTTCTTTGAGAACATGAAACACATGCAGGTAAAGGGCGACAGGCACTGCCTAGTGCCTCTCTCCCCCGGCCAAAGCAAAAGCATTTTACTGTGGGGTAATTTTTTCCAAAGCATCTGTGCGCTGTCTTTACAGAGAAATTGAACCTGTGTCATTAGGTATTATTTAAAAAAAAAAAAAAAGGGGACGTGGTTTTTACCTCTTCCTAATTTAGCTAAAAGAATTGCTTTCATTTTAAGTGATTGTTCATGATCTTGAGCAGGCAACTCCACATTACAGCCTGTGTGTGACCCAGCCCGCAGTCAGCAACAGTGTCCTGAGGATCCCACTGACGTAGGCAGGGAACAGGTCTTTTTGTTTTCAATAGCCTGTTCCCTGCTACTCTCTGTATGGAGGCTGTGCAGCCCCTTTTCATTCACAGGCCTTTGTAATATAAATGTTGCACAAAGCCTGGTGTCCTGGTTTTTCTTGCAGTATGAAAATACAGCGTTTCTCCTGCTTTCAGAGATGCAGAGAGAGCCTTTGCTACATTTGTAGTTATATGTAGTCTAAATTTTTTCCTTGTAATTTTATTAGGCCTTCTCATCATATATCAGTTGCCTCCCTTGTCTGATATCTGAAGATGGCACAGTCTTACAATTGTGGATTCACAGTGAAATATTCCATTGAGTTGGAATATTTATTGAGGCAGAAAGCTAGTGAAAGCCCAGAGACTGAAGGAAAAGGGCATGGCCTGTCCTTGGGAAATGACTGTAATATGTTTATGTCATTACTTAAAATTGAGGCATTTTCAGAACTGCTGAATGTATGTTCTCCCTCATGCTAGCTGTGACTCAAGGGCCACCTCATTCACTGTCTCTCATGTTTGGCTCAGATCCACAGGAGGGCACGAGCTCTGAGGAAACTGGCTAAGCAGCTCACTGAAAAAAAGCTTGTGCTGTCTTCCAAATCCCTGCAGAACTACATCATGCCTTATGCTACTACTGCCATTTTTAATGAAAAAATGCTTAAGGTAGGCTTTTAAATTGAATGCATCCATTTTGAATATTTTTACCTTTATTGTATACTATTCTCCTTAAAAGACTAACTACTTCAAAAGACTGATAGGTTTGTGGAGTGACTGCTCCCCTTTCAGACAAGAGCACTGTGTTTCTTTTGGTGGCAGAAAGAGGGTTTGGAAGGTGCAGATGCAGTCTGGGCCCAATCCTATATCTGCTAAACCTGTCCTGTTTGTCAAAGATGGATATCTCAACTGTTTGGGGTTTGGTTTTTTTGTTTTGGGTTAGTTTATTATTTTTTTCTACTTGGGGTTATATTTGCTTGCATTTTTTGTAATCAGGTTGTTATTTTTTTCCCCTCTGCCTCCAAACTGCTCTCTTCCTGTTCAGTTGTGAGGTTAGTCACTCTTTGGCAGCAGAATGTGTGTGGTGGGGAGCATAGGCTGTTCCTAGTAATTGAGGTGGGAATAAATACTCTTTTCTCTGGAGTTACGGGGGAACTGCAGGAATCAGCTGAAAACCACTGAAATCATTAGTAGCTTTGTAATTAAAGTTTAAAGGGTGACATTTTTGTTTGAAGGGTGACATAACACTGAATACCAAGCATCCCCACTAGACAGACATTACTTCTTCTGGCTCCTGTTGCTTTGAGTAAAGAATGCTTTAGACACATGTTCAACATGAATGCTAACAGAAACTGAATTTCTATCTTTTGGGCAGCATGAAAATATGGTAACAGCCTCAGTTGAAGTTGTTGGAGCTGTCTGCCGACATCTCTCATGGTCAGCGTACTTGTACCACTTAAAGCATTTCATCCATGTCCTGCAAACAGGACAGATCAGTCCAAAGCTGGGAGTCAGGTAGGTACTGTGAGCGATGTTGCTCTAGGTTTCTCCAAAGACTGCTAAGGCAAAATTCAGTGTCTTAAGGAGCATCACATGGATTTTAGCCTCTTCCCTGGGATGAGAGATTGACCACTTTGAGGTGGGCTTATGCACGTGAAAGTAGGCATGGCCTTGCAGTTCGATGTGACTGAGCTATGAAGGATGAACAGGTCGTTGCTTTCTCATGCTGTGTCTCACTAAGTGCATGGTGGCATTAGCAGCTTCTGCTCCTGTCAGGCTGTCCTTGGTCCTGGGGCACCTCCATTGCTCCAGTACCACTGCCTGTTAGGTTTCACAGTGAGCTAGGTCACTAAATGTATCTAGCTGAAAAACAACCAGTTTTAATTTCCTGGGTTGTTATTTCAGGATAAACCTCCTTAAGCTGCACTGTCACTGAGTCTCAATTTTTTTAAAAAGCTCTTTTAAGGTTTTCTGTTGTGTTGGGCTATGCAGCTTCTCCTTTTTGGGTGGAGAGCTGACCTCTCTTTGTGTTTTCCTTCCGCAGCTTGTTAGAGACAGTGCTGGAAGCCTTTCACTTTGACCACAAAACACTTGAAAAGCAGCTTGTGACCATTGAGAACCAAGGTGAGCTTTTTGCTCCTGATTGTAAAAACTCTACCTCTAATTGCTCAAAGTGCAGCTAATCAAATTTTGTAGTTTACTCTTGTGGTTAGCCTCTCCCAGCTTTTTAAAATGTGCATATTGGAAAGCTAATTTTGACTTACCTCCTTGCAGCAGTGCAGACTGTCCTCTTGTGTGTTGACACAGTGAGGAGAGGTGAAGGGGAACCATCTCCACATTACCTCTCCATCCCAGGCTTCCATAAGCCAAAACAGCCCAGGATGGGTTTATGCAAATCTGGGGGGTTCTCCAAGGTCTGCACCCACCCATGTGGCTGCTGCCACATCTGAGTTTTTTGTCCTTGATGTTGGCTGCTCTCATTGTTACCCACAGCCTAATGAGGGTGCTGTATGTCCTGGAGTTGCTTACCCCGCTATTTCATGGGAAGAAGAGATATCTTTGGCTTCTTCACCATTGTGGTTATCTATGTTGTAGCCTTTGGGATATTCTGAGGAAGGAGGAGGATATCTCACAGCTGTGCTTTCAGTACCTCTTGCCTTGTGAAATTCTCAAATGTAAGTGAATGGCAGTTCTCTAAGCTTAGTTTCAGCACATTGACCTTTGCTAAGCTGTCTATGGAGTTCAGCTGAAGAGCAACCTAGTCTTTGCTTTAAGCCTAGCCCTGAGGGGTGATTATCAGAAACTGGCATGCCAGAGCTTCTCTACCCAGTAAAACAACTCTGATGCTTAGTGATTGTTTGCTGTTGCTGATGATAGGTAGGAGCTTTGTCCAGAACAAAGCCATCACAAGAGTCTCTTCTAAGGGCTCTATTTTTGTGACCTCCTATATTTACCTGTGCTTTTGGCAATTACTTGACAGAAGCTGCTGCAATGGACCTTGAGCCAGTGTTGGAGGCTGAAGAAGCCATGGAGCTGGAGCAGAGTGAAGGAGAAGAGGAGGTAGTTGAGAACAACAAAGAGGAGAATCGTACTGAGGAGCCTGCAGAACCTGAGCATGCAGCTGAGACATCTGAAGATGCTGAGCAAGTGACTAAACCCGTTTCTTTCCTACCCCGAAATAAAGAGGAACTGGAATGTCTGATCAAACACATTCAAGATACAGTTACAGTCAGCATCTTGCCTAAACTGCACAGGTGTATTGTTGCAAAGGTAAGGAGTTGGCTTTGGAAAGGTGGCTTGCAGGCCTGTGCTGCTACTGTAAGAGTTGGGGTGCTACTTCAAAGAGCCCAGTGGAAATGCAGCACATAAAAAAAAAAAAAAAAAAAAAAAGGTGCAACTGGAGAGAGTCCACCTGAAAGCACAAAAGAGGGTACATCCCCCTTTAGTGTGTCATCCAGATTACTGACAGACCCTCTGGTCACTGTGGGTGTGGTGTCTTCACTTCCCTGCTGAGAACTGGCTTGAACCACACAAGTGAAACGATTCACTTTGTGCAGCCTGTTGAAAAGTTCTCAGCTACTTGCTAGCACCCAACTTAGCTTCTGTATTGAAAACACAAGGATTCATCTCATGTGTCCTTTAGCTGTCTGGGTTTTTCCTGTAGTCAGCGGAGGACAGCAGCTTGCTTTGTTGGCCTCTTCTCAGGGTTTGTTGAGAAAAAGTAGGATGTGTTTAAAACTGTTCATTATATTTAGGTATATTAAAGTGCATTGTGTCTTGCTCTGTCTTTAAAAGGTTAAAAGAGACGAGGAACACAAGCTTGTGAAATCCAATGTTGTGAATGATGACGAAGTAGTTCGTGTTCCGTTAGCTTTTGCAATAGTCAGGATGATGCAGTGTCTTCCCCAAGAAGTGATGGAAGCCAACCTGCCAAGGTAATCCTGCCTGAGCTCCTTAAATGCTGTTCATTGTGCTGGGAATGAGTGCAGGCACCTTTCTTAAGCTGTGGTTATGTACAAGGCTAAATCCAAGTGGGCCATCCTAACAGTCCTTAAATACTTCTTTTGGAAATGCGTTTTCCTAGTGACATTCCTCTCTGTCAGCATTTGACTTCTCTAAAGCTAAGTTTGAAAGGAACTTGGTAAATCCTTAAATAAGAGCAGAGCTGTGAAGCAAGGTGCAGAGGTAGAGGTGGCAGAGCTGGGGAAAGAATAGTGTACAGAAAGACAGGACAGTCTGTAAAATGTCTTGAAGGACAGTAGGTGTGTGTATGACTATAAAGCCTTTCTGTGACGCTGGCTTTGAGTATAGCTCTGGTTGTAAAACAGCCCTGAAAAGCAGCCTCCTTAGCTAATAGTTTAATTAGTTCTGCTCTGTTTGGGGGTGAACTAAGCTGTCTATCTCCGTTTCCAGCATCCTACTGAAAGTCTGCACGTTTCTGAGGAACAGATTTCAGGAAATCCGGGACATCGCCCGTAACACCCTCACTAAAATCATGGAAGTGTTGGGAGTGCGGTACTTTCTGTACATCTTAAAAGAGATGCAGTCCACTCTTGTCCATGGGTACCAGGTAATGCTGAAATTCTTCCTCTTCTGCTCTCTGTAGATTTTTTTAATGTGTTAGGAGAAGAATCCAAAGGGAAGTTGCTACTGAAATTGTTTTGTGCTGGTAGAATAGCTTGGTATAATACAACTAAATACTATTGCTAGTGCCTACGTCAGTCTTTGCTATGCCAAGTGTCAAATGAGGTTCTATACCCAAAGAACTTAGACTCTAAGCAGGGAAGAAGAGTGGATCTCCATCTTCCCATTGAAGAGTTGAGGTTTGGAGGTGAAGGATGAATTTCTGGTTCCGATAAAATTAATGGGAATCTTTCCAGTAAGTTCATTAGGGCCAAGCATCATCTGAGGTGAGTTGCCACAGAGACTGCACAGACAGTATGTGGTGATGCTAATTAAGTCTTGCTTCCTAGATCAAGAGCCAAGGCTCTAACTATCAATTCGTCTTTCCTCTTTCCACAGTGGTTTGGGTTAAGAATAATTTTCTGTGTGAATTACTAGTAGAATAGTGAGAGCTTCTGGCTGCTTTAACAGTAAAAGTGCCAATTAGTACAGCCTAGAAATACCAGTAAGAGCACTGGGGAAAGAGGAGATTCCAGCCCTCCTGCCAGTGTGTGGAGGGACAGGGGTCCTCTTCCTGCTTGCTGGTACATGGATTCTTGTCCTCCCCGTGATTTTTTTCATATAACGAGAGCTCAAGTGCAGTGTGTGAGTTGTGATGTCTGCTATGGGAGTCTCCCCATCCAGTATTATTAAAGAGGTCTATGCAGGGGGCTGGAAACATGACCTGTTCTCTTTTTCTCTAGCTCCATGTGCTGACTTTCACTGTGAACCTGTTACTGAAGGGCCTTACTAGCAGGCTCAGTGCTGGTGATTTGGACCCCTGCTTAGATATCCTGACTGAGGTAAAAGCTATTCAAGATTGAAGGAAAGAGCATCATGAAGTGCCTGGGGCAGGCTCTGGGAGGAGAAGGTTTTGTGTAGATTGTCTTGAACTTGGTGGCAAACAGGGCTGATTGTGCGCATAGTGCAAAGGAAGGAGGCTCTTTTCTACTGAGGCATCAGTAGACCCCCTGTAGAGTAGCAGAGTATCTCTGGGGCTGCGTCCTGAGCCCTGCATCCTGAGAGGGAATGGATTTAAGATTAAGATACCTATGTTTCCCTGTACTCTAAATGGCTGAGCAAGTCAACAGACATCTAGTCAATGCAGTCCAGGGAGCCCAGGAGCTCAGCGGGCCACCCAGATGGGGTATATTTGAATGTCTTGGTCTGACTGCAGTCCCGCTCCTTGTATCACAACACCACAGGGGGTTATGAGAACAGCTTCCTCATCTGGTGTGCTCAAAGTGGGGTGGTTTATGTTGGCAAAGGAAAGGTAGACATGATTTGTGGGAAACCTGGAGAATTTGGTTTTTTCTGTGAGTGGGGAAAAATAGTGTTGTTCTGCTGCTACTGGAGGAATCTGGCTCTACTTTTGTGCTCCTCTCACTCGCTTCTCCTGCCTGATTTCCAAAGATTTTCAACCAAGAGTTGTTTGGGAATGTAGCTGAAGAGAAGGAAGTGAAGGGAATTGTCTCCAAGGTCATGGAAGCACGCAAGAACAAGAGTTACGATTCCTATGAAATTCTTGGAAAGTTCATAGGAAAGGGCCAGGTGACGAAACTTATTCTGCCACTGAAAGAGGTAAGAAAAGTCAGCCAGAGTCTTTCTTAACTCTGAGCACTTTCAGTTCTGTATGGTCTAAAAGAAACTCTAGAGCCTCCAGGTGGCTACTGTGACATTTCCTATATAATCCTGCTTTGGCTTCCCATTTTTATTTTGAAAGGCATTATGCACCCAGCTCATAAGATGAGACTTTGCTATTGATGTCGAGGGCAGGAAATGGTGTTCTGGGAAGCTTCCCCCCGCTAGAGAGAAAACATCCCACTCTGAGTTCTCCCTGCCCTCTCCCTCTGCCAGTTCTTGTTAATGCCATTTACTCTGGAGCTCCAAAGTCCTGCAAGGCTGCTCTGTAGTTTGATCTTTTGTGCACGAAGGAAATGTCACCAAAATGTGTTTAGGCTCTGTCCATGTGCAATAGTTGCCTTTTCAGAGATGCAATTTTTTTTGAGTAGAGGGCAAGCTCACGCAGAAATGAACCCCTGGTTTGCCCATGAGCTCTGGAGTGTCCTGGTGGTGATAGGTGAACTGGCTGGAGTCTGAGAAGAGGCTGGAGAGAAAGGGAGGGATATTAGGGCAAAGCTGAGGCGATGGGATGCTGCTCATATAGAGGGCTGGGAGCTTAAGGCAGCAGGTGATGAGGGAAGAATTGCTCTGGCTTTTCCCATGATTTCTGAATATAAATGGGCAGATCATTGCGCTCATGTTGTCCTCCTGACTCACGGTTGTGGCTTTGCAGGTTCTGGAGAGCACCACAAGCTTGAAGATAGTCCGGAAGGTGCATGAGGCGCTGCGTCACATCATGGCAGGGCTGATCTTCAATTCAGACATGAATGCAGAATCCCTCCTCCTCCTCAGTCATGGTCTCATCAGTGAAAACTTGCCTCTGCTCACTGAGAAGGCCAAGTGAGTTCCAGGATGTTATCCAGATGGTCTGTTATTGGTTGGGAGGTTTGCTTGCAGAAATGGCAGCTCTCAAATCTAACCGATCAAATGTATGAGGGTTTCCTTGCTTTCATTTGCCTTTTGTTTTCAGTGTAAGTGAATTATTTGGGCAGTCAGAGGGCAAGGAGAAAGCTTGGAAACAGGAGTGAGCACTTGCTGAACTCATGAGAGTCTACTGTTGCAAGTGCTCAGGGCCTTCAGTAAGGCTTTTTTACCATCTGGTAAGCTGGTATATGCATTGGGTTTTTTGATGAAGGGACAAGGGGCAGTATTTAGAAGCGAGCTACAAACTGCCATATAAGAGGTGTTTGGAGTCCTGGACATTTTCATGGGGTCAGGAACAGGAGAAACTGTGAGGTGTCACTTTATTACTTTGGTGCTGGTGCAGAAGTCAGGGAGAACCATCAGATTTCCTCTCCGTCTGGTGGTGTCACTGCTGGGAGCTGGGTCTGGGTGTCGTGCACTTCCTATGTTACCTAGGCTGGCTTGCTCTAGGGTCTGACAGCTGTTTGCAGACTTCTTGGAGGAGTTTTTATAAGCTATCAGAAACTGAAGTAAATATTAGTAAATGAAGTGCAGTGGGCAGTGGCAGGAGGTATATTTGCTTGAAGGAACGACCAAAGTTTGTCTGTCCACTGAGAAGAAAAAAGTGGGGATGTTATGCAAATCAGCGTACATTTGTTATTTTCGTAATAGTGATATTGTTCTCAAGTCTGAGAGTCCCATCTGTCATGCTGTGCTCAAGTTTGTTTTATTTCATTGTGTTCTGGCTATGACCTGCTTTTGCTTGCTGTGTGGGTAGCAGCTGAGCACAGGCCAGCTCTCTTCACTCCCAACAGCAAGCTTGTTGTGGAGGGGGTTGAAATCTGAATATTCTCCTTTGCCATACACTGCTTTTCAGAAAAAAAGTTGCCCCTCCTCCAGATCCTCGGCTGCAACCAGAGAGCTGCCTGCTGCTCCCGCCCACTCCCACGAGAGGAGGGCAGAAAGCACGTGTCAGCAGCAGGACTAACACGTATATCTTGGTTGATTCAGGACTTCGGGTAAGGATCTCCTCAGATACAAAGCTTTGCAATCAAAATTTTTGTTAAGAGTATCCAAAGGAAGGTATTCTGGATATATTGTGTTAACAACATAGCCACTAGCCTTAACTTTATTTCGCATATGGTAACTCCAATGGTGCCTCTTAGAGAGCTATAGAAAGTGCTCAGCCTGTTGCAGATATTTGAGTGGGATATGGCATAAATTCTACTATAACCTGAAACAATGTGGGACCTTACTTGATTTATTTGAGTCCCAGCCTGACTTTGAGGTGAAAGTCCTGTGTTTTCTATGCCAGCTGCTGCACATGAGCCTGAAGAGGTCCAAAGTAAATTCTTCTGAGGAGCGTGTTTTGGAAATGTTAGACCCTTTTGTTCAGCTGCTTATAGACTGCCTGAAATCTGTGGATGTCAAGGTATGGTTCTGAGCTGGAGTCTGTCTATTCTGTCTGTTCTCCTAAGAAGGGTCCTGCCCACAAATGTCATCTTGCAGTTGATTTGCAAGAGAAGAGAAAGCCATCCAGTTTTCAAACGTGATTTTATAGGTGTGCAGATTAAGTCGTTTGAGGACATGAGATCCCAAGGGGGAGGAAGGACTGTGGCTGATGGAGGACTGAATGCTCTGCTTCTAGTGCTGCAGGTTCAAGTATGGACAAGTTCTCCTGGAGCATGTTCATAGAATGACTTTGCCCACTTCATAGGCTATGTATGAGGAGGTTCATGAGGTCCTGTGACTGCTGGGAGCAGTGTTGCCACAACTGTGGTTTCTTTTGATCCAACTCTAATGTCTTTATTCCCAGCACCTCTGACAGCCTCTTTTTTGGGCAGCTTTGGGTTTGAGTGAGCCTAGGAGGGAATCTGTTAAACCTTGAGCTTCCCGAGAATGGAAGGCATGCCTCATACGTTATCAGATACCTGGAGCAGGGCTTTCAGGTGACCTGGATTTTTGGCAGAGCAACTTCTATGCCTTGAAGGCACCTCTGCTTCAGAAAGAGTTCCTTCTATCTGCTGAATCAGCACAGTGTTAATGTCTTTACCTAGTAAAATCAACGTTAGAGAATTAGGGAGTGGCAGATAGTGTTGTTTAGAACTGAGAAACCCTTTGTATTACATATGAATAGTTTGAAAGAGGTTGATTTTGTTAGCTAATTGCCTTTTACCACAGTTGCAGATAGCTTGGCCATGCCTGTAACAGGGTGAGAAAAATGTTCTGTCAGTGTCATTGTACCCATGTGCTGTCATTTGGCTCTTTCTTACAGGTGATAACTGGTGCTCTGCAGTCCTTGGTATGGATTTTAAAGTTCCCTTTGCCTTCTGTCAGTACAAATCTGGAGCCACTGATCAAGCAGCTTTTCCTCTTGCTGAAAGAATTTGCCAAGACAGGAATAGCCAAAGGCCAGAGTTTCCACCTGGTTGTGAGCTGTTTCAAAGTAAGTCAGGCCCAGCTCTACTCTTTCCTACTTTAGGATTAACTTTGAAGAATGAGGCTCTTCCAACTGCAGATCCCTTCTGCAGCTGTCCCTGGAGAGTTAGTCTGGAGATCACAAGGTAGCGAGGGAAATGTAGCCTTGCTGATTCTTTCCCAAGTGCAAGCTTAAAGAAAGTTACCTCCAAAAAACGCACAGCTTGGATCTGAAGAAGTGTTTTTATAGAAGCATATTTGCCTTCTTTCTTCCTTATAACAGTATCTTCTTACCACCCTGTCTTTTGAGGTGCATCAGTTTTGTACTTGAATAGCTTGCTTTTAACATGATTCATTGGAGTAAACCCTTGCAGCTGAAGTGAGACAAGGGAAGGAGGCAATTAATAGTAGTAATAACTACTCTTATGGTGTGCGGTGTCTTCCTGTAGGTGTCTTCTAAATGCGTTGTTGAATTAATTACAGCTTTATGATCGTAAGGGAAAGTTAGAGTAATTAATGCTGAATGCTAATGCCAGAATAATTTTCCCCTCTTCCTGGCTGTGTTCCTGCATCGTGGTTCATGTCTGTGAGCATCTCCACTCATTTCAAGGACTAGTCTGAATTTTTGTGTTTGTGTTCAGTTTTTGTCTCAGAATTGCAAGCTGAAAGCAAACTGTGATGAGAATAGTGTTAGCTGCATGTTTCAAAGCAGCAGTTTGTCTTTTCAAACCTAAGTGGTGTAAACAGTCAGGCTTTGGTGTGGGCTTGTTTATGGCACTGCATGTGTATTGACAATGTGCAATTTGATCTTGTAGTGTGTAACAATACTTGTGAAGAATGCAAAGAGTCAGATAACAAGCAAACAACTCCAAGTGTTGCTTGGCTTTGCTGAAGAAGACATTTATGATTCATCACGCCAAGCCACTGCCTTTGGCCTTCTCAAGGTAATTCTGTGCAGCAGGTGTATGGGTTCTGTGAGCCACTGGAATGGCAATGATTCTCCCTCTAGGTAAAAGGCTGTATGATCTCACGTCAGGAACAGGCCACAGAATGCTGTTAAGGCTCTCTGTGGGGGGGCGGGGGGAAAACAGCAAAGCTTTCCTGTTTGACTTGTAGTTGCTGTTTAAAATTGTTTGGGAGGCTGTTTTATACACATGCATATGAGGATGTATTTGGGTCTGAGGATGTTTTTGCTAAAGAATCGACATCCCTAATCATTAGGTCAGGTATTCTGTGTCCTCCAAAAGAAACAGATATGGATTTGTAAGCCACCTTTTTTCACACTTTTTTTTTTTTTTTTTAAAGTTGCTCTCGCTATGTTTGAAGATGTGAAAAAGTCAGTGTTAAATGTACCACCTGAGACCAGGGTAGTCCCAGGTTATAGTACTGCATCTCAGACTGCATAAGCGAAATGACATGACTCCAGCTGTGCTTTCACATTTTCAGGCTATTTTATCCAGGAAGCTGATTGTCCCTGAAATCGATGATGTGTTGCAGAAGGTTGCCCAGCTGGCCATCACAGGTCAGAGTGAGCCAGTGCGAGTCCAGTGCAGGCAGGTTGGTAGAATGGAAAGTCTCTCATCTTACTTTACTTACAGCAGTCTAACAGGCTAGAGGGCTTAGTGTGGCCATCCCAGCTCTCACAGACATATGTGCCTTAGCCCTACTGAATCCCTAACCCCATTTCCCCTTCTTACTAATCCTTGTCCCCTTGTTATCTGGCTGGCTTTAGTTCTTGTGACTGATGCATAGCAGAACTGCAGACTGCTTGCCTATAGTGAGACTGCTTGCCGTGGCAAGCAGAGAGCTACCTTCAGAGGGCTACTCAGCAGCAGTGGCATGGTCCCTCCCTTTGGGGGCTTTTAGGCCCATGTAATTAAGAGCTTTGCCCTTTTCTGAATCCCAGCAGAAGAGAATTTGCCACAAATCCACGATTCCTTACCACTACTTCCTCCTCTTTTCCAAGCTAAAAGAAACCAAAAGGCAGAATTGGTTGCTTCATTTCAAGCATTGGGATACAGATGCAGCAGGAGCTGTGCATAACCAAATAGTGCATTTTGATAATTACAGGATGAATTTTGAAGGATGCAGAATCTCTTTTAACAGAAGCCCATGCAAATCACAGTAATACTCTAAAGACTGATCTCGCAGTTGTCAAACACCTGCAGATCCTGTTCCAGGCACGGAGTTTGAAAGCAGTTGTTGGCCCCTTGTGTAATAGGAACTTACATACGCAGGAGAAAGTGATGATTCTCATAAACTTGCTGCTCCGTCACTGTATTTTCTTCATAACCTTTTTACAAGTTTTCCTGAGTGTATCATGTAACTCCCCTCTGTGTTGTTTTTTTCTTTCCAGATTTACTTAAAATATATTCTGGACTACCCCCTTGGTGACAAGCTGAAACCCAATTTGGATTTCATGCTCGCACAACTGGAGTGAGTTTATATTCCTGACATCTCTGTCAGAACAGAACCTTGTTGCTTAAATATGACTAGTGGCCACCTTGTGTGCCAGAGGGCTGTTCGTGAGGAGGGGAGGGTGTGGCTGAAGTCTTGATTTTCCTACCTCTAAAACACTTCCCTTTTTCAGAGATGGGCTGTTTGATAAAGCAAGCCCTTTTTCTCTTCCCTGTTTCACAGATGGCTTTGTTGTTCTCTATCTCTTTGTAAGCAAAGGTTCTGTTGTTTGCTTAGTGGCTAACCAGCTCTACTGGTTGTGAACCAGGTGAACTGGAAAATACAGAAAGAATAAGGGAAGGTGCATTTATATGACTGCTGTCCCATGGCAATGGTCTCAACTGCAGCTGCAGGCACAGTTGAGATCAACTGCACCAATTCAGCAGGATCAGTGTGCCTGAAACCTTCTGAGCATGACCCCTGCCTTGCTCCAGGTGACGGTAGTTTACCATGTTCCCCAGCACCATAGCACAGTGCGGTTGTGCTGACTCGAGTTGGCTGAAGCCCTTTTTCACCTGTTTGTCTCTCTGTACCTGTTTTCTGGGAGATGGAGCTGATGGGCCTGTTGCTTCTCTTCTCCTAAGTATCAGACCAGTCTGGTAGCTGTTGTAGAAAGATCCCTGTCAGTGTGTGTTTCTGGCATTGGCCATTCTTGTAAATTGTTAGCAACTTTCTAGAGTATTAACCCAGCCCTAACCGCTAATCATTTCCTCACAGGTACGAGTATGAAACTGGAAGGGAATCTGCACTGGAGATGGTTGCGTACCTCCTTGACATGTTCCCACAGGTAACAAGCACCACTTGGTGTTCCAAGCATTAAGCGGTTACTGCGGCTTGTAGTAACAGCATTTCCAGAGCAGTTTATTTTGGGAGCACTTGGTAGTTCCTATTATCTCTTATCACGAGCAGAATATTCACTTATCTCCAAAGAACCTGGCTTTGCTCCAAAAGAGAAATGACATGCTGGAAAGTCTGCAGTACTTCTTTATCTAATGTGCTCAGTCTGCAAGTAAAATAAAGCTCTGTCAGGTGGAGTTTGGATAAACTTGATGGAGATTTATGCCAGGAAGAAACACAACCAGTTCAGGAAATGGGGTATGAATAGAAAGTGAAGTCTAGAGTTTTCTCATTGTGGGGTTTTTTCAACATTCATGAGGGATGTTGTTGACTGAACTGGTATGTGATGTGCCATATCTGTTTTGTTCCCCTCTGGAGAGGGAGAGCTTCTCAGTTGGGTGGATCAAAATGAAAGCTAAAAAATAACCGTGCATCTATGCAGGATAACATATGCAAAATGCTAAGCTGCCTTAAAGCTCTGCAGCTGGAGCTTGACTGAGCATTCAGGAGACTGAGAGAAGTGCAATCCAGCAAGAATTGGGGACGAAGGAAGAGAAATTCTGCACAGTAAGCTGTGCTTCACCACCACCTGATTAGATTTAGTATCTCAACGTGGTTCCTGGCAGCTCTGTAAAGTAGCAAAGAGCTGCTATCTCTGAGAGAAGGACCTTTGGGCTGATTGCTGCAGTGCTGAGGGACTGTTTCAGTGAGAGTTGGGCATGAAAATGCCCTTTAAGGTTTGATACTCACACTGCTGTCCCAGGGACATGTTAACAAGTCAGAGTCAGAGCAGGGCTGGGGCTGCTGTACACTCCTGTGTGCTCCAGCAACTGGATCATCCCATCCTTTCAGTTCACCTGCGTTGACATGGACCCCACTCAGGGCTGACATTGTTCCTATATGCTGTGCAACAAATATCCCTCTTTTCCCCTTTAAATGCCAGAAGTTCCTTGGGGATGTGCAGTTGACTAATGCTTGTTTCTTTCTAGGATCTCCTCCACAAATACTGCGGGCTTTTTTTTCTCTCTCTTTGTATGATGATGATAAATGATGACTCTCCCAAATGCAAAAAGATGGCGGCTTTGACATGTAAATCTCTCCTCAGTAAGATAAACAGTGAAAAACAAGATCTGATGTTTTCGCTGGTCACAGAGTGGTTTCACAGCAAGAAGGTATTCTTTGGTCTTTTCACTGACCAGATCTGGACTCTTTTTGGGGGCTGAGTAAGATTAAGCCAAGTGAGAGATTGCTAGGTGGATTGGTGGGTTCAGTTATGCCTGACTTAGTAGTTTTAGGAAAGGAGCATGGGCAAGACTCAGCTTAGAATTAAAGCTCTTTAAAGCTGTGCTCAGCACCATAACTCTTGCTAGTAAGAAGAGGAAGAAATTATATGGCTTCATATAGCTGCACAAATATACGGAACTGCTGCTGCTGTAGGTCAGCCTACACACTTCCCAGCTGCATTGTGTGGTTTCTAACAGTTCCTCTTCTGGGTCAGGTATTTCACCAAGCTTTGCTCAGGTTAAAGGTTTGATCAAATTCCTTAAAACTTCTGATCTCAGTTAATTGGCTTTTCATGCTGTCTTTAGCTTAGACGTGTTTCAGTCTGTCGCTGGCAGCTGGAGGGTGCCAAACGTAGTCTTGCAGGCCTCCCATTTTGATCTGGGTGCTTAGGTGTTTAGTTATTCTCAAACAGGACTCATGTTCTGTCCCTCTGCACTACTAGTGGAGTAAGTGTTCTTCAACACTTCATCCTTTTCATCTCTAATATGTTCAATTCCGGTTTATAGCTGTGAGATGCCTATTGTGTTGTGAAGAATCAAAGAGTGCAAAGTAGGCCTCAGAGCTTTGCAGCTGGGAACCGGGCTGGAAAAGGCCTTTCGGCATTCAGTTTTAGGGTGTGTTTCCAGGGATAACTTGTGCTGCCAGGTGCTTTTGTCCCCAGCTGGGAGCATCTCCTTTTTCAATAGTACTCTGAAAACCAGCTTCTCTTAAGATACTGTTGTTACAGGCAAAAGTAGGAGTTGCTACCAGCTCCTGCACATGGGAGCTGCAGGATTTGATTATCAAGAGGTAACAGGGGGTGTTGTTCTTTCTGTTGACAGAGCTCACACAGGAGGTTGGCTGCCCAGGCATGTGGTTTGTTTGTTGAAGTGGAGGGAGTAATGTTTGAACGGCGGCTTGAAGCTGTCCTCACCTTGATTGAAAAAGAAATCAACCCAATTAAATTCGAAGACGTAAGTAATTTATCCCATGTGTGAGGCTTGAGGAAAGAGAATTAAGAAAATGGAAAAAGGGAAGAAGTGTAGGAGGGATTTAACTGTTGGACTTACTGTTTGGGACGGAGGAAAGACAGGAAACACACGCCTTTGTTCTGAAGGGGATCTCACTGACCTAGAACCATATTTTTTGTCTGTAAGCCCAAATTTGATGTCACATGTCACAGCACAAGGGGCAAAGGAACTTTGCAAAGCCACCTGGCCTGAGCCTGCAGCCATACTGTGTAACCAGCAGATATATTGCTCCTTGCCCCAGCCTCTGTCAAGATCTCTGTGGGTAGAAGGGGTTCTTGAGACAGCCCTTGAGTCTCAGGCTTTTGGTTTTTACCTGTATGACTTGGTGGGTTGACAGCATGTAGCAGTATGTATGTCAAGGTAGCTTTCCCTGCTTCTGAAGTCTTTCCTGTGGTGACAGGAGAGGAGGGACTTCTGGTTTTTTTTGTTTAAAGTGGAGTTATAAAAACCACCATGAGAAAGAAAGGCAGGGTGCCCAGGTAGCACTGGGATGGGTTAGAGTCTGTTTAGTTGGAAAACAGCTTGCCGATAACACTGACAACATCCGTTTAACTGGAAAATGTGTCTGCTAGCTGCAGAGATTTGTGTAATCGTGGAAGGTCAGGAGTGCATTGCTTGTGACTGTCTGCTTTGTTCAGTGTTATCTACAGCTTTAACTTTCAAATGAGTTCTTTTCCTGTACTTCAGACCACGGTTTTGTTTTATGGAAAATCTTTTTAGTGCACGTGATTAACTCAGAATAACAAGGCTGCCTCAGATTCTGCTTGGCATGTGATGATCCCAAAGGGATCCCAGTCACTGCACCTGGGGAGTGGCCACATATGTTACTAATGTGCAAGGGCAACATGCTGAACAAGAGAGAAGAGCCTCAGGGTATGTAAATTGGCAAGAGATGAAAATAAAATACCTGCAGTGAGGAGAAATTCAGTGTAATCACCCCCTGTGCTGCAACGTGTAGGTGAAGCACTGACTAGTTATATCAAGCCAGCTGGTGATTGCAGGCAGGGTGAGGACCTGAAGGTGATTTAGTAAAACACAGTGCACATAGCATTGTCATAACAATGTGGGGCTTCCCAGGTGACACAGGCAAATCTGAGCTCAGCTTGGCTCTAATAATGAGAATCAAATGTGCATAAATACATGTATAGACATAAGTGATATACATTGTGTGTGTAATTGCTTGCATTTAGAAACCTAAGAGTTTGTTACAGTAACATCTGTATAAAAACCAAGAATTACTGTAGTAATAATCTCTCCTGCGGAGGATCAGTCTCCAGAGGAGATGCTTTAGTGGAGCTGCTTCTCTTCTGTTTATTTTGGGAACTGGGTACAAGTCAGTCTTCTGTTTCTTTGCAGGATTGATCTGAAATTTATCTGGTAGGGTAAATAGGCACTGTCTTCAGGTTCTCATAAGCATCTTTCTTGACTTGCTGATTTTATTAGATAACTGAGGAGGAGGAGGAGAAGGCTGCAGATAGGCTGCTATTCAGCTTTCTTGTGCTGGTAACAAAGCTAATCACAGAGTGCAACTTGATTAACTTAACCAAGAACAGTGACGTTGTGAGCAATATCTGGGGTAAGTATCAAGAATTATTACAGCTGGTTTACAAGGAAGATTCTTTGTGTGCCCTGTGGTTTTTCACATGCTAATATAAACAACAAAACTTCGTCATACAAGGTTTGCATGCTGCAAAATGCTAATACATGGCAGTTACTGGGCAGTGAAAGAGAAGATGTTAATGGAAAAGGTTACATGGTTGATGAAAACAACACACCCTCTGTCTCAGTTGCTGGGAAGTATTTTCTATTATCCCAAGAGCAAATAGTCGCAAACTATTGCATGTTTGACCATAATTACATCCTCTTGGATGAAAACGTTAAGTTCTTCTGGGAAGATGAGATTTTCCTGATGAGATCATACATACCAGCCAGCAAGCAATGACACATGGTAATAGTGCTGTAAATACTCTGTGTCTGCCAGGATGTTACTTGATTCAAGCAATTTCCCTATGAGTGAGATTGTACAATGTCAGGCTGGCTTATTGGCATTTTGTTGCCTTGTTTTTAATTGCTTCATTTGCTGCTATCAGAAGGCCTGGATCTGGCTGATTAATGTCTTCGAAGAGTTCAGCCTGCCAGGTGCCTTTAGTGAGATACAAGATAACCCTCATAAATCCTGGATTGCTTAGTGATGTGCAGCTTGGACAGAGGCGAGACAAGAGGCGAGACAACTCCATCTCTTCTCTGAAGCATCCTCAGCCTCCATCCAGGGGTTTGATCTGACCATCTGCAGCAGGGCCAGCTCACCCAAGTCTCACAGCAGCCAGTCCCCAGACATCATGGGCAGATGAGCTGTGGCACTGAGTCCCTGAGAGGACCATAGTTGCTGCAGAAACATGACTTGTCAGCCAGGATTGGAGCAAGTGTCTTTTGTGCTGTGCCCACTTTTCCTACCCAGTTGCCATCACTTTCCAGCAATGGCCCTGTCTTTGGATGTTTGGATGTGCTGTGGATGCATTCAAGAACACCTGGTCACTGTGGGGACATTTGGCTACCTGTAGCTTTTTGCTGCTCTCTGCTTTGGCTGGATAGAGTTGCTAGGAAGTCTTTGATTATATTCTGAGCAGATGAGCACGGCTCATTTCCTTCACCTTTTGATTGTAAGCATGTGCTGTGGTAATTCTTGGAGGGATGTGGTTCTTTTTCTGCTCTCACTGGACCACCTCCTGTGCTGAAAGAGGTTTTGTTTCCCCCAGGTCATGTCCAGTCCCACCTGTGGTATCCTCACAGCTGGGTCTGGCTGACAGCTACTGAGATATTTGGCTTGTTGTTTGCATCTTACAAGCCAGAAGATCTTGTCAAGAAGTGGAGGGAAAGAAAGGCAGGGAAGAGGAAAAAGGCGTCAGCAGAGCTGTCTGCATCCACAGTCTTCTTGACTGCTGAACTGGACAAAAAGGTAATTATGTCTGTACTACTACTTCCCCCCTGCCCATGCCTGTTCCCTGGCTGGGACATAAAAACAGTGCTATAGTTTGGCATGCACATTTCTCGTTTTAGTTGCTTGTCTGCTGCCTAATCCTGATTGCTTAAAGGATCTGAGGAGGTGTCTCTGCTGCTGGGAGGGGACTTCTCTGGGGTCTTATTCTCAGCAGCACAAAGATTCCCCTCTAGGCTGCAAGATGCAGGCAGAAGTCATGCTGAGTCGAACCCTTGGCCTCCCCTGGGAACTGCCTTTGGTGACTGCAAAACACTGCTTTGAGTTTCTGCTACTGGTTCCCTTTCCTGGAGTAATTCCCTTCTCCTTTTTCCTCTCCCCAGATGAAGGAACTCGTGTTTGCATTCTGCCATCAGCTGCAGTCCAAGTTCCTGGACCTGTCTCTGGGAGAGCAGGTAGGAGCAGGAGCAGGTCTGGGCTGCAGGAGGGCACAGAGCAGGCCCTGCCCCGTGAGGGAGCGTTATGTCCTAGTCAGGACAGCAGCGCTGGTGGTGGCTCAGGGCAAATACACAGGGCAGGGCCAGCTGCTCTGTGCTGAGGGCATCTGAGCAGGTGCATGTCTCAGAGGGGCCCAGAGAAGTCCCCCTTTTGGTTTCAGCCTGCTGGAAGGGCTGAGGGGTTGCAGGGACAGAAAGGGGAAGCACCATGCAGGGCAGGACTGGGGTCCCTTCTGTCCAGCCCTCCATCAGGGAGAGTCTGGCTCTGCAGCCCAGACTGGAGCAGGCTGGCCATCCAGATCTCTGGTGCTGGTTCCCTGCAGCTGCACTGGAGCCGTGGCTGTTTGCTGTTGCTTGAAGGTCTGACTCCACTGTGAACCTGGTCAGAGATTTCCTTGTGGAGAGCCAGGGGCTGCTACAGGTGGGGAGACAAGAAGGAGCAGCCCTACCTCAGGGGGTGCTGGAGCCCAAAAGGCATGGTAGCTCATGGGCAAAGACTCTCCCAAACTGCAGGAGGATATTGAGGTGGGCCTTCCTGTTAGGAGCAACATGCAGGGGGTGAACCCATTACAGCCTCCTGGGTTGGCCAGTTCCTTTTTCAGATCCGGCCTTGACTCTTATGTACCCTGGGCACTGCTGGTGCTGACACAGGTGGAGCTGACTGACTGTGACTGACTACTCTGTTTTTACACTTCAGGTTATAAAGAATTTGCTTTTTGTGGCAAAAGTTGTTTACTTGCTAGCCCCTGCCTCAGAAGAAGGTAAAGAGGCCAAAGGAGAACTTGGCTGTGAAGTGGAAGAGCAGGAGGCCTCAGAAGATGAGGAAGAGAAAGACATTTCTGCTCAAGGAGAGGGAGAAAGAGAGGACACGGAAGAGAAAGGCCAGCCAGCCACATTGCTATGGTTAATGAACAAGCTCTCCCTCATGGCAAAGCGAGAAGCAGCATATTCCCCTAAGGTCCCTTTAAAGGTAAGAATAGAGTTAGACCAACGGCTTTTGATGCGGTAGGCACTTGCACAGGAGACTGTTGCTCTGGCTCTTTGCTTCCAGGGGACCAGCTGTAGAAGGTGCTGGGAGCTGGTGCTGAAGCAAGGATTAGTAGGTGCCAAAGAAAAAACAGGCATTTCAGCGTGGGATTCTCAGGAAGGGCTTGTGCCAGTCTGCTTCTCCTTGCTGTTGCTTCCAGCCCTCGTGTGGGGTGGTGGAAGGGTGGGAAGGCCAAAGGCACCAAGCTGAAGGGGACAGAGCACTGCCTCTGAAAGCCCAAGAGTGCTAGGTTTATGCAGGCAGGGGAATGGCAGTGTGGAATTACTTGCTAAGAGAAGGGGAGCATGTGGGAGAGTGTCAGGAAAAGCACTGTGGTTCCCTGTGGTGCAGAGTTAGGTTGAGCTTTCATGTCTTCAGCTGCTTCAGTACAGGACAGTGAGAACAAGCCTGTTGTTCAGAGCGTTAACAGCTGCCAACCCAGTGAATTCACAGCTCACAGGTGTACAGATCCCATGGGGCTGTGTCTCATCTAAAGGCTGTACTTGGCTGCAGTAAGACCTTGTTAACAGCAGTGAGTTACTGACTAGGGTGTCTGAAACAGTGCCTTGCATGTTGAACAGTGACTCTTGCAGCAGTTCAGTTAGGCAGTTCCCTTCCAACCTTCCTTACTTCATGTCCCACACACTCATTTTCAGAGAAGCTGCATCTTTAAGTTCCTGGGAGCAATCTCGGTGGATCTGGGGAAAGACAGGATCGAGCCGTACCTTCCAACAATTCTCACTCCTCTGTACAGGGAGCTGAACAGCACCTATGCAGAGCAAGGTAAGTGATTTCCCTCACAAAGACTAGCAAAGAGGTGTGTCAGAGCTGTGCCTCGGCACAGACACTGCCCATCGTTCCTTTTGCCTGTTGAGGCATAGATGCCATAATCTATGCATTTCACCTACTTGCAGTCTAACCAAAATACCAGGAAAGGAGGAGAGTGTTTGACAGCTGGAACAAAAATCTAAATGTTGACAAAGAAAAAAGACTGGACTAAAGTTAGGCAGGCTCCTACATGCAAATGGGTAAAAGCTTGAGCATGTGATGTAGTGAAAAAAGTGTAGTAATCAAAGATGGACTCATGGTGGCAAGACTCATGGAGTCCTTGCTGAGGAGGAACAGAGCGTGGGTGTTAAGGAAGCCAGAATAAGGCTGTTGCTAACTGCCATTCTTTTTGAATTGCCACGTTAGATCTGCCGTGAGGCTTAGGGGCATGAAGATCCATGCCCTATGGTTAAAAGTGTGTTTGTGTTTTATGGCAGCTGGTGTTACTGTAGAGCAAGGGACTGTACAAGTTGCAATCACCAGTTTGGTGGTTGCTTGATGTTTTCCCCAAGCTCCCCCTTCTGAAATAGAGGAAATGACCTTTAATGTGTGCCATGTGTGCACAGTGACTGAAAGCAAGTAACCTTTGCAGGCAGGGGAAGAGAGCTGTCTGCTACGGAAATGCAGCACGTGGTGTGTGCAGGCAGGCATACACCTCTTAAACTGTGCACAGAACTTCTCCCTGCCTTCCTGAATGAGTCCAGGTCACTCTGTCCTGCTAGATACTACCTCAGCAACAACACTTTTTTTCTCCCTGGAGATCCATGTTTGTTTAAAAGATCTTAAGAAGTCATGCCTGGGGGGGGAATGACTGGGGGATCTTAAGAAGCCATGCTGGCCCATTTAATACAAGAGACTCTTGGCTTAAGAACAAGATACTGGTGTTTAGATAGTTCATGAAAATGTGTTAAGTCAAGTCAAGCAAAATCCAATGTCAGGAAAAGAACAGACAACAAACAAAAAAAGGTTATATTACTCTAAATCTGTGGTTTGTATATGCCGTGAAAATTCAGTGTGCAGCATTGTGGGTGCAGCACTGCAGCACCCACATCTCAGAAAGGATACAAAAGAACTGAAAAAACTTGGAGGGCAGTAACAGTGTTCTAGGTAAGGAACAGCTGCCTTGGCTACCATTTTTTTTTTAGCTAAGCAAGTAAGAGATTGACAGTATCGTGAGTGGATAACGATCAACTTCTTGCTTTCTCTGCAAGAACCAGGGGCCTTCAAATGATTTTTCAGAACAACTGCAGAGATTATTTTTCACACAATAGGGGGTGTAGACCCAGGGAACTTGTCACTGAAGGATGTTGTGGAGGCAAGCAGCTTACACAAGCTTCTCTGGAGGCTGTAAAAGCACTTAGAAGAGGGATTCTGTTGGAAGACCAAGGGAAGCATTTGCCCTGCTTGCAGTTTTCCCTTAGCATCTCTTTGTAGCATTTTTTTCACCCCAGTATCTTTTTTTCAGTGGTTGTAGTTAATACATTGTAACTTACTAGTGATCATAACCATTAAGCCAGCCCATATTATGCGTACTGGACAGAGATGCTGACTGACAAGGCTGGAGTTACCTCTATTTCCAACAAAGCCTATTCCAAAAGAGCCCTGGTGGCTGTACACGGCAGGCCACTTTTAATAATCTCTGGGATTTTGTTATCCTTCTGAAAAAAACTTTTGCTTCTCAGAAGCATTATTTTTTGTTTGCCTGTGCGAAGCGCCACTTGTGGTCCTCAGGGAAAGCTGGTGAAGAACCAGCAGATTTCACAAGCTGCCTTTGCTCTGGTCTCTGCAGGATATTGGGCAAGATGAATCAGTACAGTCATCCTTTAGTAAAGAAAGAGGAATCCTTACTGGGTTCTTGGCTTTCATTCCATATGCTGAAAAGATTAAGCAAGTTAATTTTGTTTCGTTAGATCCAACGCTGAAGAACCTTTCCCAAGAAATCATAGAACTGCTCAAGAAGTTAGTGGGACTGGAGGCTTTTTCGCTTGCCTTTTCTTCTGTGCAGAAACAGGCCAATCAGAAAAGAACCATGAGGAAAAAGCAGAGGGCTTTGCAGGTAAGATTCTGTTTTCTCTTCTGGGAAAAAGAAATAGGGTATCTCTAAAGGCTTGAGAGCTGATCGGGAAGGTGAGTTTGAAGATGAACTTCATCCTGAATTGGGATAGTTTCATTGTTTCATTTCTGAAACATCACAAAAAACTAAGATAAGCCTCTTGGGCAGGTTCTGGCTGACAGTGGTGCTGTGCTTCCCGCTTACCTGAAGAGCAGTGGTAAACCTGGGCAGAGCAGCCAGAACACCCTCAGTTTTGAGGAGCCTAAGAAAACCCGTGCGTTGTCTTACCAGTCACTAGCTTCTTAGGAAGTACCGGATGTGTACAGGGACAGCTGTTAATTGTAACTAAACTAACAAACGTATTGTTTTTCACTAGACTGTAGCAAACCCTGACATTGCTGCACGGAGGAAGCTGAAGAGACATAAGAATAAAGCGGAAACCAGGAAGAGAAAAATAGAATTCCTGCGCCCTACCTACAAGGCCAAGAGACCTCGAAGTCATGCACTGAAAGATTTAGCAATGGTGGAATGAAAAGGCTTTTCCTTGCTGGAGGATTAATTTATAAAAAGTAATTTCAAGCTAAAGAACTAATTACTGTTTAAAAAAAAAATATTTACATATTTTAATTGTATTTATTTGTATTTTTTCATGTCTTCTTTTTCATCTAGGATCTTAAATAAAAGCTTTTCAATTTTTTTCCAGAGCATGTACAGTTGAATGGACAACCACCATGATTTTTTATATTAAATTTTACTTCATTTTTAAAAGATGGGTTATGTGATGACTGCGTTCATGCCTGTGAACATCTTGCCTCCTGGAGAGAACACAATCTGCCTCCCGACTTTGTTTTGTCTTTCAGTTTCTGCAGCTATACCGAGCAACTTAACTGTCATTTCTGGCTAAGCTGAGAGTAGGGGAATAACAGCTCATGAAGGTGGAAGTTAAATTCAAATTACAGCCCTGGCCCATCAGGGCAGTAGGTGGCTATTGAAGATATTTATTTTCCTTTCAGAAAACCAATGCTACGTTAGCAGCTAGAGGTACAGTATTTATCTCTGTTGCTGTACTTTATTGTAACATCATATCTAACTGAAGGATTCTGAATTATAACAGCTTAAGGAGACATCTTTAAATGTTCAGCTACATGGCTGTTATAACTGGCAGCAGTTGGACTTGCTTCTGTAAGCAAGCAGCCTCTAGCAAGCAACACAGCTATGAGTACAGCTGACAGTTCCCGATTTTATTAGTGTTTTAATTATAAGAATATAGTGGCCACTCAAAACCACCAAAAGGGGGGATGGGACAAAAAAAACTTTCCCAGACAGTAAGACTTTCATACAAATTAACATAAGTACATCCTTTAAACAGAAAGAAAGAAAGAAATGGAATATCATAATGTACACAGGCATTCACTTGGTTCAGTTTTGCAATTCAAGAGAGGCATCCACATTACAGGAGTCAAATCTGTCCTATTTACAAGTATTTCTGGCCTGAAAATACTTGACTGCAGAAAGAGGGATGTTGGATATAGCTGAAACTTCTTTGCAATGGTCAGCTTTGTATCACTGCCTGCTCTTCAAGGCCTCGACCAACCTAGGGAAAAGGTTAAGTCAGTTTACTGAAAAGTCATTTCAATTATGTTGAGATACTTTACTTTCAGGAGAAAGCTACTCTTTCTTCTAATCTGGACTCCTGTCTTTTATGTCAGACAGACTTTCCAAAGATCCAGTCTTTAAAAAAAAAAGAAAAACGGTAAAAGATACTTTTCTAATGAAGCTAGCATAATTAGACTGTTACTCACCATTCCATTGCTTCATCAAGCCCCGTGCCTTTAGTTGCAGAGGTTTTGAATATCTGCCATTTTCGGTCCTTCAAAGCTGGTAAGCCAAGTGCGTTTGCCATTTCTGTGGGAGTCATGGCCTGTTCCATGTCCTGCTTATTTGCAAACACCACCAAAATGGCTTTCTTCAACTCTTCTTCCTAAAAAAAGGGGAATCATGCAAGTTGTTGCAGAGACTTCTACTGCATTTATTTAAGTAGAGAAAAACCCACAGAATGAAAGAAACTTCAGCAGCTCATATAATGATTTTCAGTTTGCTGATTTTTGTTCAGACAATTCTTCAGTGAAAGAAGGGTATTTACTTTGAATTCCAGCATGATACCACACAGGACCGATTTCAAAGCATGGCCAGTTATGCCTGTTACATTATGAAACAAGCTGGTAGTTGGATTTAACAAGGCATATCAAAAAGCTTGCAGGAATTTTGGGGGGAAAAAAATGAAGTTTTGCTCAGTTCATCCTCTTACTCATATTACCCTGTTCTACATATGTTCTTCAGCTTCAAAACACAGTAGGATGCTAATTACTGTTAATCTTTTGGGACCAGATTTTGCCACCACTGAAGTACTGAACAGCTGTCCTTGCAGACAGATAAATTTTTGTATGACCAAAAGGCCACATGTAACTAACTTACTGCCCAGACAGTGCTGCACAAAACTCTGAAATACCTGCAGCGTATTTAGTGCTTTTCAGTCAGAAGTGTTGCACAGGCCTATTCTGCTCACAACTGAACTTGAGCTTTGCTTGAGTCACTGAATCAAATTTCACATTCGCTCCAAAAAAAGGTTCTAATTTCTCAATTTCTGTTCTACTGATACAATTGTCATCCTTGTTTTCTTACCTCTAACATAGCAACAAGCTCTGATTTTGAAGTGCCAATTCTGTCGCGGTCACAGCTGTCCACTACATAAATGACTGCATCTGTATTTGAATAGTAACACCGCCAATATGGCCTGCAGAAGAAAGATCAGTTCCAGTCATGTAATTTGCACTTTTAGCAGTGTTTTTTAGCCAGATAATGAAAACCAGATTCCCCAGAGGAAGTAAAAACTCTCTCTGGGGTGAAAGGCCCCAGGGAAGCAAGTAGAAGATATCTTCAGGACACTACAAAAAGGAACAGACAGTACAAATAATGCTCTCAATAGCAGCAAAACCAACCAAACAAACAAAAAAGGCAAGCAGCTTGAAAACAGGGAAAGGACAGAAGTGCTGGGGACAGATTTATTTGGGAATCAGCCTGCAGGACATCAGGTCCATAACTGAGGGACAGGGAAGTTTAAACATGCATGCTTCTGCCATAGATAATCATTGTGGTTCACCAAAGAAGGGTAAACTTCTTTGTTTTAAACTCTCTTCTCACCAAAGAAGAGAAATCTTAAATTCCTAATTCATACAGGCAAGCAATTAACAAGGATCAAAACAAACCACCTTTTTCAGAATTAAAACTAAAAAGGGAAGGAATCTGCACTGTACTAACTGCACCTTACTTATTAACTAACTATGCTGCACCTTACTACCTAGCATTCAAAAAGGAATCAAGAAAAGATCATATAGGGGTACTGAAGAGATCACTACAATTATGCATATAATGACTCATTACAAAACTTATAAAGCTCGCTAAAAAAAATTATCGTCTATACCGAAATTCAACTTCTAGCTTTGCATGCTTAAGAATATTTAAATATCTTTTTGAGTTTACATCACTCACTAATCTCTTTCTCAGAATGCTACACAATTGCCTACCACACAAGTAAACTCGTTTTTCAAAGCAAAACTGTATACAAGTGAAAGCATTCACTTGTTTCTTTTCAATCTGTAGTCCAAAACAGGTTTTACAAACTGAATTCTGTCAGATGAAAGTGCTCTCCTGACAACGGGCTGTTTTTAAAACTTAATCAATTTTCAGAAGTGCCAGCTATGAGAACTCCAAGAACTTAGCACTTTTTAGAGAAATTTATATCTTTTGATTTTAAGAGATCTATTACCTTATGCTTGTCTGTCCTCCCAAGTCCCAAACTTGAAATTTCAGATTCTTGTATGTCACTGTCTCAACATTGAAGCCAATGGCTGAAACAAAGTTAAACAATTTCACTCTTGGTGATTTTTCTTTATTTTTCTGAAGAACATTACCGCATTTAGTTTACAATTTTCAGGCCTGAAAATTCTCACTAGCTACATAATGAAGTTTTGCTTCATTATGCCCTTTGCGAAGTTACCCCAGCATTTATGGCTCAAAATAATGCAGTAATTTTTTTTCTTTGAACAATAAAAATACATTGTAAACATATTATAGAGATTTGTAATAAATGCTAAGGTTGTTAAAAATGCACAGAAGTGTGCCTGAAATCACCAAAAGAAACAGAGCAAGGGTTAAAGGAATGGCCTATTTTGATAACCAAGCACACAACTGACAGCAATAAAACACTAAGAAATGTGTCCTTCATGCCAACACCAGATCTGCGCTCTCGTAAGACCACAGCAGAACCAACTTCTCAGCAAAAGACTTGACACTGTGATATCTGGAAGATGGCAATAAGGTTACCGCGTATCACATATGTCATTCCTTTTCCTGCCAGCCCAGAGAAACACAACACAGGGAAGTGAACAATGGATACAGACTGCCTAAAATTTATGGAGGCTGAAATAAGCAAAACCCTACGGCAAAAGGATTACGGCGTAGTAAACCGCTGGCTTCTAAAAGGTAAAAAAACCTGACCCAAGTCAGTTTATCGTGGCTATTCAGGAGGAACCCAAGAGACATGACAGGGACTCAAAAGCCAAGCATCCCTTGTCCTTCATGTTACAGAGTGATCCTAGCCAGACTGCTTCAGCACACGTATCTGGGTGTTTGTAATAGGTGGGTTTGTCTTAGCATGAATGCCAAGACAACTGGTGAAATCAGTTACATTTTTTTAAATAAGCATCATCTCCTTCCATGAGATCTCACATTGAGTTTTGTTACACTTTCTAGGTAATGTAAAGTAAACCATCTCATTTCTTCTTCACGGTGTTAAACAGAAGTGTTTATACAACAAACTGAAGACCCCTGTCAAAAAAAAGAAATTAAATAGGTACGATTTACTGACACCATGTGTCAAATTTTTTTCGTACAATAATCATGATCCCTAGAATTCACATTATAGCTATATTTGGAGACAAAAGATTTATATAGTCAACAGTTACCATTTATTGAACATTTACCTATCACAAAAAGCCTGCCAAATTGTGCTAACAATCTTAAGGTCAAATACTTTTTGCATTCATCAGGGCAGCATAAAATACTCCTTTATGTAGTACTTCTATAGCACACTGTAATACTGTTACGCAAGGAAGTTCTCAAATACAACAGTGCAACAACAGTGCAAATACAACCTCCCACAACATCAGGTCCTTTTGTTTATGAAGGAAGCACGTACTGAGTTCAGCTGACAAAGCTTAGAGTGTTAGAGCTACAGGCAAATTGGCTATTTTCCCTAAGGGACTGATCACTTACTTGGAATGGTGGTAACAACTTCTCCAACTTGTAACCTGTAGAGAATGGTTGTTTTTCCTGCTCCGTCCAGTCCCAGGATGAGAATCCTCATCTCTCGAGTCCCAAACAAACTGGAAAAGATGGTGGAGAAAAAGCCCCCTACAAGAATCAGAACAGAGAGATGTTTCAATGTCAGCTAGCAATATGGAAGATACGGAAAGGCAGACAGATCGACCTCATTTCCTACTCAGCAACAATATGTTTCTTTTCTCCAGTGAAAATAGAAAAGTTCAGGTTGTCACCCAAGATACCTGTGAGCTGAACCACATTATATTTTCCTGGTTTTATGCTGCTATTTTACGGTAGCTCAATCCAGCAAAATCACATTGCAGCAGCATCAAGCTTCCTCATTGTGGTTAGGATTTTTTTTTTCCTTTTCTCTCATTTGCCAAAATCTGAGCCAACTACTTTTTTGTTTGTATTGGACTCTATCTTTTCAAATGCAAGAGACTATACAAGGACATGCTGAAGCCTGAAAGAATTCTTTCTGATGTTTATGGTCTCCCACAGGACCATCCACTTCTTTTTTCTTAAAATGAACTATAAATCAGTACGTGTTAAATCACAGTCCGTTACAAACTATGAAGCTGCACTAAATTAAGTACATTAATGCTACAGAGAAGTCTAGAGGCTGATTTTAAATGCCTCCTTTTTTTTTTTTCTTTTTTCCAAAACTGGCTTGCCCCAGCATCTTATTTATTCTTTAAATGCATGTAAGAGTACTTGTAGCCAGACTAATATCTGGTTTGTGCCTATTAGATGTTTAAGTGTAGAAAAAACACTAATGTTCTAAGCCAGTAACAATGACATTTTTTCCAATTATTTTTATAACAAATATATCTAATGCTAAATAATAATTTTGTAAATCTACCTAAAACCTGTAAAAGGTAATGAAACACCAAACAGACTAGAATCACATTTGATAAATATATCAAAGAAGAGACAAATGAGAGAAGATTTGCAACCAAAATCTTATTGAAAGAGGTTCTGATAAAAATTATTCTGTGTTTGCCTTTCTAGGCATCTATGAGACGCCTTTCCAGGGAAAGGAGGGAGGAATGAGCTGCATGCTTATGCATAAGAAGGAATTCAAACTGATAACAGGTTGCTTTACTTCTCCTAAGCCCATCCCACACAGAAGCCATCCACACTACAGACCTGGAAAACAAAGAGAAGGTGTAAGGGACCATCTCTTGCCAGTTTGCGTAGTGCTGCTCAAGGCACTGTTTACTGTGAAATAGGCAAATAACCTTAACAGAACTGAGCTGCAAAAGGTATTTCAATAGAAACATTTCAAGCAGAAGGCTACTATGTGATCCATGGAGGCCTAAGAGATGACAACCCTTTCCTCTCAGTCAGTAACTTTGCTTACTGCCAGACACCTCTCATTCCCTCTTTTTATATTCTGATATGCTTTTCCCACACCAAAACACTGCTCAAATACCATCTGTAACAGGACAGATTTATGTTAATCGCTTAACCCCTAGATGCAGGGCCTCTTACTATTCCCTTTATTTGCTATTCTACAAAACCTCTTTTCATAAGTAGTTCCTTATTAGCAACCCATTACGCACCTGAATCAGTTTAATTCAGACACGTCTGAGGAGTACGAAAGCATTACGATCCTTGACCAAACGCATGCTCCTGCTGGGCCGCTCACACGATTCGCCGCGGCACAGGTACCAACGAACCGCGGAGAACGCTGCCTTGAAGCGCTTCAGCAGCAGCACCCCAGCAGAACCGCACCAGCGCTGGGAGCCCGGCCGCCCATAGCGACCGCTCCGGCCGGGCCCGGTCCGCACGACGAGCTCAGGCTGCGGGGGGGGCAGCAACCGCTCCCGCCGCCGCCGGGCGGGGCTGGCAGACCGGAGGCGATCCCCGCCCCTCCTCCTGCCTCGTTCAACACCGATCCGGTCGGCTGCCCCGGCGGCGTCGCTCCCGCCCACCCCGTAGCCCCCCCCTCCCCCCTCGTCTCCACAGCCGCCGGGGGGGGAGGGACGCACGGGACCCCTCGCGCCGCTCCGCGGGCCGCCGCGCCCGCGCGCCGGGGCCCACCGCCCCGCGCCAGCGCCGGCCGCCTCCCCCCGCCCCGCCGCGGGGGCCGGTGCCAGGCGCTGAGGTCGCCGGGGCCGCCGCCCTCTCCTCACCCATGTCGAGCCGCTACGCCGCACCGCGGGCACCCCGCCCCACTCCGGTCGGCTCCGCTTCGCTCTGCTGGCCCTGCCGCCGCCGAGGCGCCGCCGCTCGCAGGCTCCACGTCGAACGCCGCGGCGAGTAAACGAGGCGCTCCCTCCCCCGCTCCCTCCGCGGCCCCGCCGTTTCGACACGGAGCCGGGACGGCGCCCGCCCGCCCTCGGCGAGGAAGGGGAAAGCTGAGCGCGGGGCTTGCCTTGCCCTCCCTGTGCGGCTACACCCGGACGGGAAGGAGAAAGGGAGGAAAGATTTAACAAATAAAAAAGCGAGCCGCAGCGAAAACGTGACGAATCTGCGGCGGCGGAAGCGCGGGGCTGAGGAGAGGGGCGGGGCTCGGCTCCGCGCGTGCCTCGGGAGGGGGCGGTGCCTCCTGCCTCCCGCCGCCGCCTCCCGCCTGCCCCGGCGGGGGGTCCTCGTCTGCACCGAGGCGTACGCCGGGACGGGCGAGCGCTGGGCCGGGCAAGCGGCACAGCCGGCCTCAGATAAATAAGTAAAGCCCCAGCTGCCAGCAGTGGTTACTGCTGCTGAGGGCGCGCCGGAACCGGCCCCGGTGACCCGTCCCGCCCGAGCGCGGGAGAGGCGGCGCAGAGCGCCGAGGCGGCCCGGTCCTGCGGCACCCGCGTTAGTTGCCGTCGCTAGCCCCGGGCTACCGAGGGCTGGCCACCGCCGGGTGGGCAGCTGGCACACGGCCAAAGCAGCAGCCGAAGGGGCCTGGGAGGAGAGAACAACTCCGGTGGCGGCACACCGCGACCTACCCGGAGGAGACAGACCGTCACAGGATGAAGTCGTGGTACAAATGTGACCGAAATTCCACACAACGATGAGCTGGCTACGATAATGATATTTTCTAAAATGTAGTGGCTTCCTCTGAGCCAGCAGAATGGCAAAGTTACACTCATGTATTTAATGAGAAACTCTGTACATTATTTCCTGTTTTTCACCAAGACGGTGGAGAAGTAAGAACGCTGTTGAGAATCAGCAAAGTCCAACTATGTAAACCATTACATCTAGCAGCTCCCGTGGAATAGCTAATAACCATCATCTGACAGCAGGGCTATCATCATCCCTGCATAAAAGATTATGTAATTCATGTAATTAGTTTGTGCAGATGAATAAGAATAAAATAATTAAAAGTGTGAAATACTCAGTAATGAAAACTCAGGGGAGACAGAATTTACAAGGCACACCTAGAGAACTGGCCTTTAAGATCAGACTGTAATAAGAGAGAAATCCAACAGATCTCATGTCAGTAATCAGTGGTTATACTTCTATGTTAAAAAAAAAAAAAAAAGAGAAACAATCTCTCTTATGAGAACAATCTGTAACTACAGAACCACTCTACCACTCAAGCATGTTAGCTTCCTCCTCATGCATGTTATTCTTTATACTCCTGTTCCAGAAAGAACAGCACAGGAAACTTTACTCTCCTGAGCTGTAAGAACCAAACCTAGGGCAGTCCATGATTTTCCTTGATTCCATGATTTTCCCCATTGTATTGTTTTCTTATCTAGACTTGTCCAAAAAGAAGCAGCTTGTATTTCTGTCAGCTGAAAAAAGGCAGGACAAGAGGGAGCAGAAACAAGCAGTTCACAGCACAAAATGATCACCTTTCATATAGAATCCACACCAGAGCCATCCCAGTCTGCAAGTGCTGAAACTTGAACCCCATGTTTTCATTAAACCTGTGTGTGAAGCAAGAACTGCATAAACACAGACCTTTGTTTTCTCTGAAAGCATCCATAAAGGTACTATCATCACAGTTGCAGAACTTCATTTGTTTTCTTTATGTCCTCCATTAGAATTCTTTCTTGCCTGAAATTTTACATTAATCATAACTCAGTTAAAAACAATCCTTTATTTTTCCTGTCAAGTTGGGAGCAGTAGGAAAGAATACACAAAACTGATCCATAGGGATAAGAAAAAAAAAGTAACAAAATATTTTTGACATTATTTAAAAAATGTATGATCTATAAAATCTGATGATCCAGAAGGCCTGCCCTAGTACATTGCTTCAAGGGGCAAGCAAGATGTATCAGTCTTTTAGGTCCTTGATATCCTGAGGAGACCACGGATGCGTCTAACAAGAGCTTGAATAAAGGTGTATCGTGATCGAACCTTAGAGTATAACCCTTCGATGTCCAGAAGCTTCTTCTGCAGTGATTCACCAAAGCTGTTTGTGGCTTCAATCTGAAGCTGAGAAACAGAGATTTGTTGCAATCATCAATACAAAAATCTTCTCTTTCCAGAGTGTCAGTTTATCCATCATCGACTACCTGTCAACCCTTTCATTATGATTTATTCTCTAAACCACTTTCAAAAGTATGTTTTTTCTGACTCCTCTAATAAGTAGTCCTACTTCCATTCTTCCCTTATGTTTTTCTCTCTAAATTATATAATGAATAGCCTTTCTACAGAGGTTTTTGGGTGACTCAGAGCATTTACAGATTATCCAAATATTACCACTTTACAACATCTCCAAGTTTCAGGAATTAAATTCCTGTTTTAGGAATTAAACAGTCGTACATAATTCAGTTCTTCAGTTATAGTCATACAAACATTTCTTCCAATTCAAATTTTCCTAGTCCTTTAAGGACTGTTTGGGAGTTAGAGTCCATGTACATAGACAACATTTTTTCATTAATACATATGTAAACAATCCCTGAAAAAAATAATTGCATTCCAAGTATTTTAGCAAGATGTTACTGTATATTTTACTTTTGAACAAATGAAATAAAAGACAGATGCTTCATCACAAAAACCACAACTGTTCTTATAATTCTAGATCTTACAAAGGTACTTGAGACTGCACAGATTTTTGAGCAGTTTTTTTCTGCACAAACAGCAGTAGAAATGTCAGTGGGATTTATTAATAACAATGATTTTTTTTTTCTGCCATCAATGCATAAAATTTACACAGACTATTAAATCACTGCGTAAGCAGAAATCGCTTCTTTGCTAGCATTCACATTTTATAGTCTCCTCGGTTTCTGTTACCCTTTTTGATCTCATTCCTCTACAGCCTAGCTGCAGCTGACCTGTAGTAAACAGCAGAAAATTGGGAATCCCACCCTCATATTGCGAGTCTTTAAAGGATAAGTGATGTTTTCAGAAAGCTGTTATTAAAAAATACATACCATTTGACTGGTTTACAAGAGAAAAAGAATTATTAATTTGTTAATGTAAGTCTAGCTTATTTTTCCTTTCACTTTTTATATTAAGACTTGAAAATACGTGTGCAGCAGCAACAACTGCTACCTGCTTCATAATACTGTCCAAAGAAATTCTGCAACATTTCATTAATCCTAAATTAAATTATATCCTGTTGGTGTTACCACAGGTTGTTTAGAGGTGGGAAAACTACAGTCAGACTGCTCTCAACAGCTGTATGGTAATCAAGCGCATTCTGTACTTTTCAGTAGACTGTCACATCTCACCTGTTCTATATCATGCTGGCTCACTCGATTCAGTCCACTACCGAAATCCAAGTTAGGCTCTGAACCAAAGGAATCTAGTGACAGAAAATGAGATGTTAAAATTATGTTGGCTGCTCCACACTATCTTCTCCACATCAAGTTATTAAATCAGGTTAAAATGCAGTGTTCCAAATTGGTCAGGAAACTTGTGCATTAGAAATGACACTAATTTTTTTTACTTAAATGATTTAAAGGAAGTATGTTAAGTAAGAGCCATAAATAATTTTCATCACACAACATGGCACTTTAAGCAAAAAGCTCCTCCACAGATCACTTCTCCCTTTCTGACTTCCTTCCATTCCTAATTTTTATTTCTTTTAAAAACCAAAATTCAACAAACTTAAAATCTTCTGGTGAATCAATGGTGCCTACAATTCTAAAAATACTTTTAAAACCACCAATATTAATTTTAGTTCTTAATTTCATCATAGATTATTATATTGAAATATTTTCCTATAAATTTTTTTGAATTGCTGATCTGATTATATTAGTTGAACTTCACTTGGTCTGAACAACAGAAATAAAAAAAATAGTTAATTTTACTTTCCTTCGGAGGTTATGTGTAATAGACAAAACCCAAAAGTCTATGACTGAACAATATTTGTATTGCCAATTCTCCACCAGAAAATCCGAAGGTATGCCAAATCCAAACAAAATCTCTTTTATTAAATACAAATGGCAAAATATTAATAGTAGCAAATTGGTTTTAAAGTTAACCATCAGAAGTTATTCAAAGGCACTTGATGTTTGAGAAATTTTACCTTGCAGCCTTCCTTTCTTAAATGACATCCTGGAGGACAGCAGCGGGTCTTGGGAGTCAGTGGGTATGCAATGCAGTAGATAGTGTTCCAGATGACGCCAAAGAATGAAGAGACATGTTTCTATAATATCTGTAGACACACCTAAGTGAAGGAGTCTAATTTTGTTGTCTTTAGATTGTACATTTACTATATGAGCATATTTACACACTTTGAAGCAGCTGAAGATGTTAGCTCAACCATCTGTCACCTCCTCCAGCAGAAGCTTCTCATCCCCACTGCTATGGCCTGGTAATGGATTGCTTGCACTCTCCTTACCTGCTTCAGTGCAGTGCTGGCCAGGTTACTTCAATGACAGCTACTCACCCTGAACAGGCTTTAAACCAACACTGCACCAGAGCAGAATATGAGTGCTCATGTGATTTGTAATGATAGCTCAGTTGCAGAGACAGTGAATTAAAGCTGACATTATAAAGCTGGGGATGGCAGTAACATCTTAAGTTACAATAGGTAAGTCTGCAAGAGCACGTCTTTCCCAAAGTAGGTTTCAGAGAAAAATTCTGATCTGCTGCAGACAATTATTTTGTGCGTGACTAGTTATTTCCATAGAATTACTGGTGTTTATGAGATTACATTTATGCAAGGTTGACTATAAGACTGGAAACTCCAGTTGCTCTGATAGGCACCTCAAAATTATTTTTCAAAATATTTCTTCCACCACACTTGTACATATGTGAATGTTTAGTGGGTCTCAATACTGAATTGAAGAGCTGGGCATTACTACCTTGAAAATATCTACATTCTGACAATAGCAGAACAATACCCTCTTATGAATTTAATTTTCAGTACTTCAAATTTCCTTTTTGCAAAAAGTGTTGTTCAAAGTGGTCAGAAATCTAGTTAAGAAGAACCTGTTCCTGTTTGTCTGCTTTTCTGGAACATCACCTTGAGGGTCATTTCAATTTTAGAAGGATACAAGAACAGAGAGAAAGCAGCTTGGCTCGATTGTTTATTAGCTTCACCAGGCGTCGCCTTGCCAAAACGTATTTTTGGGAAGTGGAGATTTTGTCAACCCCAGCTGGCATAACGGACTGACACAGCTGTGATAAGAAGAGGAAAAACAAGACGACTGTAGCAAATCACACAGCATCAAAAGAAATAAGCAAATAAAATTACTTATCAATATGAAGAACTTTCTTGTCAGCTACTATTTCTTCAGAACGGTGCTCTCTATTTTGAATTTGTATAACCTTGCTGACCAAAAAAATGGAGAAATTAAATGTATCCCCAAGCAACTATAATGAAAATCACAACTTTGTAAAAGTTAAGCCCAGTATTTTCCCCAAAGTTTTAGGTCACTTGTTCTATGGACCCCTTCATCAAGAGCAGAAAGGAATATGCACAAGAACTGGAACTATTTACTTATCTAAGATGTTTTGGAGTCTCTGTTACAGCTATGTCTAAGTTACAAACAATACAGAGTCTACAGAGTCAGAAGAACTATTACCTCTTTTATTTCATCTGGTGGGAGTTGCTCCACATTTTGCAGTTTGTTAACACTCTGGCGATGGCTATCATAGTAACTGAAGAAATCACTAGTGCTCTGTTTCAGCAGGTAGACGATAATGCCCAAACCAGGCAAGTGCCAGTATGGGACCACAGGTGCTTGTGTATCTAGAAAAGATGATGAACAAGTTACAATAAATTTAAAAAAAAATTTAAAAAAGAACAAGAAATCAATAAGGTATGCTCTCTGTCAATAAAGTAGTGAAAGACATGAAAGCACTGGCAAGTTTATATTTTATACTTCTGTGTCAGAAGTAATACAAATGAAAGTCTAGGCAAAAAAGTTCTGTGGCTGCAGTACTAGAAGGAAGTCAGCATACTACAGTACCGAGTGTAACCCGTGAAATGTAACTAGACCAGAAGACTTACTATTTATTTTAACCACTCAGCTGCATAATAGTACGCTGTAAACTCTTGCCATGTGGCATAACGGAGAGTTTCAGTCAGCATCAAAACACCTCTTACATGTCATAAATGAGTCCTAGTTTCATATAATGTAATCCAGCACAGATGCTGAAAAAAGAAATCCTCACCTTCTCCTGTCTTGTGCTATTTATTTACATACACTTTTTTTTACTGATATATGTGTTTCTGAGGCTGCCATGGGAAGTGAATTAAAAAGGATTTTTTGGTCATGTTTGTTTTAACTTGGATTAGTTTCCTGATTTGGCTTGGTGCAAGGCTACGTGAGCAATGTGTTCCAGAATTAGAAAATGGGCAACTGAAGTACTGGCATAAAGTGACTTAAAGTGTATGCGAAACTATAGCCTGTGGTTCGTTATTTTCTACTATCCCAAACGTCACACCATTCAGTCTCATAAAATCGCAAGCCAAAAATCTCACCCTGACGAGGCCCATCTCGGTTGGTTGATTCTGACAGGCTAGGAGTAAACAGACAAACAGTGTGCTGAAAACTGGGGGCGCTTTGCAACATAAGTGACTCACAGTATTCCATCACGTTTGCACAGATCTGCCAAAAAAAATAACAGCATGTCAGTTACAATATCTACAGGCTTTGGAGCATTAAATTTTAAATGGATAAATGTCAATAAACAACATGTTTTGCTCCCTCTCTTCTCACCAGAACATGACGATTCTCTTTTCTGATCAGTTACAGCCTCTCTTCTATTTCAAGTTTAGGACTTGCAACCTTGCCTCATTCCCAAACCTGCTAGTTAAAATTTCTGGTCAATTTTAAGTCCCCTTTGGCTCTAACTTAGTGTCACACCCCTGGAGGGACTGCAGCCATGGGTAAGGCCATGTTGGAGCAAGTTTACTTCTGAAGGGACTATGGCTGTGGGTAAGGCCACACTAGAGCAGGTACCTATGAAGACATTGTGGTCCATGGAGAAGGCCATGCTGGGACAGGTGCACCTCAAAGCAACTGTGGCTGTGGATAAGTCTATGCCGCAGCAGGTATACCCCTGGAGAGACTGTGGCTCATAGATAAGGCTCCACTTGGAGCAGGTACTCCCCTAAGGACTGCAGTCTGTGGATAAGTTCAAGCCGGAGCAGGGGCAAGGGGAGGAGTTCATTGCAATGTTAAACCCTATGGTCTGGTCCAAAGGGACCAGGGGTGGAGATTGTAATGGAAATAGCTTTAAATTGTAACCCAGGATTGGAGTTGCATGTTATGGGAATTACTACAGCAGGAACCCCTCGTTGCTAGCCAGGCTAGGAGCAAGGGGAAGAGTTCATTGCAATGCTAAACCCTATAACCTGGCCCAAAGGGATCAGGGGGGAGATTGTCATGGAAATACCTTTAAATTGTTGTAGTCCATGATCTGAGTTGCATGTTATAGGAATTACTATAGCAGGAACCACCTGAACCAATGGAGGACAAGCCTTACAAGGAGCAGTACAAGTGCAGCAGTGACCCGACCTGAGCTGGCTTTGGTGCCCAGTAACTCCACGCAACACACCACCTCTCCTGTCCTGACTGACCACCATAACAGACGGAGCCCAAAGTCATGGACTAAATGAACTCAATGGACATTTTGTGGATATTTATGGACATTTTACAGTCATTTCACAGAGGTGGTCCATAGACTAAGGGAATTATATCTATGTATCGTATCAAAGGATGGGAAGGGGGGTGGTGGTTAATGAGGATGTATTGGGTAGTGTGGGACCTGAGCATGGCATAAATGGTATGAAATAAAGGGTAGAGAATGTGCTGGTTTTGGCTGGGATAGAGTTAATTTTCTTTATGGTAGCTAGTATGGGGCTATGTTTTGGATTTGTGCTGAAAACAGTGTTGATAATACAGAGATGTTTTCATTACTGCTGAGCAGCACTTACACAGAGTCAAGGCCTTTTCTGCTTCTCACACCACCCCACCAGCGAGCAGGCTGGGGTGCACAAGAAGCTGGGAGGGGATACAGCTGGGACAGCTGAGCCCAGCTGACCAAAGGGCTATTCCATACCATATGATATCATGCTCAGTATATAAAGCTGGGGGAAGAAGAAGGAAGGGGGGGGACATTTGGAGTTACAGCATTTTGTCTTCCCAAGTAACCGTTATGCATGATGGAGCCCTGCCTTCCTGGAGATGGCTTAACACCTGCCTGCCCACGGGAAGTAGTGAATGAATTCCTTGTTTTGCTTTGCATGTGTGCGTGTCTTTTGCTTTACCTATTAAACTGTTCTTATCTCAGCCCACAAGTTTTCACAGTTTTACTCTTCTGATTCTCTCCCCCATCCCACCAGAGGGGAAGTGAGCGAGCGGCTGTGTGGTGCTTAGTTGCCGGCTGGGGTTAAACCACAACAGTCCTTTTTCTGGTCAATTTTAAGTCCCCTTTGGCTCTAACTTAGTGTTAGCGATTGCCCTCTATACCCAGCCTTCATTTTGAAAATTTCTGATCAGTTTAAGGCTTTGAAGTTCACAGAGTTTGTACCCAAAACAATAATGGTTGCTAATGCAAATTTAAGTAACCAAATTTTCCAGGTTTACTTTAAATAGAAATAAAATGTGGGATCCTATAGCAAACTAAAAACAGTGTAGAGCATTACCACTATCATATGAAAGTATGACAACTAAACAGATCTGCACAGCAGGTAAAATGTCACAATTTGAGACTGAAGGTTCTGACAGCTTCTTGCGTCCTTACCTGTTGCATGGCCAACTCAATTTCATCCCTCTTGTTCACTCTGTCTCCCTCTGCATTATCATCTTGCAGTTTAAACTGACGTAATCTGTCTGAACCACCAAACCGACTTAGAAGTCCTAAGCACTGGCGCTGCCATAAGAAATGAACATTTTAATTAGTATCTCAACAAATGAAGTGCATGATTCTTTTCACTTAAGTGATACATATCCCTTAAAACACAATAGCAAGAGAGCAATGCAGATAAAACTTTTAGCACTTTGTAAATGAAATTTAAATTTTTAAACCATAATGTTTTAACTCACTTTTAATTAATTTAAAAATTAATGGCACCCTAAAACAGTTCCTTGAGAAATGAATGCAATTCAAAAGTGCACAACTTTGTCTTATGTCTCTTCCAGACTATTATACTGACTTGCATCAATGACAGTTTAGGTTTACCCTTTCCCGCTTAAAACACCTTTACCTATATAGACAAACTAACATAATCTGGATATGAAGATAATAAGCTCCATAAAATTAGAGTGCAAAAACCAATTCAATAGTTTCATAAAAAGAAGTAACAATGAATAAATTTGGTTTTAGTTTACATGTGGCCATTAAGATCAAAGTGCCTCAGACTGTAAGTCAGTTTTCTGTGGAACGGCCAAAAAAAAAATATCAAAGATTAAAGATTTTTTGGTAGTTACTTTTGGGGAAGAGTAAAACACTTAAATCCTTTTATTACTTGATGAAAATAACAGGACAAACTAGGGAGAGAAGTTACAATAACAGATGACTGATTTGCAGTTTTGCTCAGAACAGTTCAGTTTTCAAATCAACTAATTAAAACTACTTATAACAGAAAAAAAAAAATCTTTCTGCTTTCTCATGGGAATTTCTTGCTGACATGATGCAGCAGAATACAGAGTACCCCAGCATTACAGCAGTCATTTACAGCTTGCTACTTTGCTTCAGGCTGGTCAGCCTAATAGTTACTAACAAAGCATCCAGAGAACACATCCTTCTCTTGCAACCAGAAGTATTTGACAGGGCAGCCCTTTCTACAGATAGTTTTCAATGAAATATTTCTTTACGGAAGTCCTTGCTCACATGAACCACAAAGCTTCAAAAACATTGCTAGATGCTGAATGCTGAGCTGTAAAGAGGTCTGCAATGATAGCTTTTGAGCAAGACTTAACTCTGTCTTGGCTTTCATTTTTGTTTCTAAGTCAGGGTTATTTTTAAAAGGGGAGGAAAGAAATAAAACACTAGCATGTTTGATACTTCAAACTGTTGAGCTGGACACATGCTTGTGACAGAAGTGGTAACAGAATATTTCTGCATTACTTCACATGCTTTAGTGTTGATCTCAAATTCTTTTTCTCCTCCACATAAGGTGAATCCTAAGCCAGGGAGGGAAACAAAGTCCCTGATGCAATTCTGATGTTGCCAAATGTTATCTTTTCTACTTGGGGGCGGGGGAACCCACCAAAAAACCAAACCACCAAAAACGCACACCACACAAACCACCACACTTGCACACAAGCGACCCCCCCACACTCCCAAAAATAAAAACCCAACCCAAACCACCACACATTCTTCTTAATAGTGGAAAACATCCCTTTCATAACTGCTACTAGTCACAAAACCAGGAAGAAACTCATCTACATACACAATTCTAAAAGGACAAGTGTTAAATATACAACTTTATTACCTGAAATCGGCCTATATGTCCTTGTAGCTCCATCTGCGTCCCTTCATTAACATCAAAGTCCAGCTCACTTAGCACTCCTGATAAGAGACACAGCCATTAACTGTTTGTTTTTTTTCCAAAAGAAAACAGATTTATGCATTATATACATTTAAATACAAGCATTGATCAGAAAAATTTCAGCCCAAACATACGACTTCTATTTTGCACATTGTTTGAGGAAAACATTCAGATATGACTGCAGCTACTAGGAGATGCATGAGAGCATGTAGCTTACTGTTCTGCTAAGTAATTAAAAGGCAGGGAGGAAGGGAGGTTAGCAGGAAAATTACAGCTGTTGTGCAAAGCTCAGTATACTGTAAGCAAAGAAACATCTGAGCTCAACCTACAGGTCTGCACTCCCTTCTATTGTAGTCAGATATCTCTCCTGAACAAAGCAAGCCATTAAATCAAAATCAAGAAGTTATTTTGAAATGGTAAGCAAGTCTTGTAGCATGCAGAAGAAATCACTATATCCATCACAATAATTATTAGTCCTCTGTGAAGGTAAGTCACCCAAGAGAAATGTCAGTATGCTAATCCACAGTGCTTCTCCCTGGAAGCTTTTTTTTTTAAAAAAAAATAAATAAAAATGAAGAAGCATTAACAAAGATATGTGTTTTGCAAACAATTTTCTGTCTTCATTTCTTCAGTCATAGAATTTGCTGAATGAAAATACTTTTTGAAGATACCACATGCACTTTGAACACTACTATTTGCAAGTCATCTCAAAGACAAAAAATACGTACTGTCAGGTAGCATAATGAAAAGAAAATGGAAAGTCAAATGCATATTGATAAGGGCACTATGTCCACTGAAAATCCACCATACATACTTCAAGAACAATTAACATTTATTTACATCAAGAAAATTCTGTATTGTAGTAGATATTCCCTTATATGTCTTACTATTTCTTTATAGAAAACAAAGCCTGAGATTCATGCAGATGGGGCTAAGAGACTTCAAAACTGCAGCTCCTACCAGGCAAAGCTGCCTTGCTGATTATTCCTGTCAGGGATGCCAGCTCCTGGAGAGATCCAACACTAACATCTTGACACCTCAGGATTGCCTGGATAGTATCTGAATGGGAAATTAGAAACTGCAAAACCTGTACCACAAGAAGAGAAGGGAAAATATGAATGACTCAAAATTTAGCAGTGAGCAGAGAGGAAGCAATGCTTTTACTTTTGGAGAACGTTGAAGTCTTCTCCCATACCAGTGAGGATAGGATGTTTTAAAAAGCTTACTTTCAGAGCAAAAGGACACATAATTTCTTTGAATGAACAGAAGCAGTGGTACTCTAACATCTTTTGGACCTTACCTGTCCTGCTGCTTGCAGGTGTTGTGCCATGCTGGATGTGAGGATCACCTGGCACAGTTGAAGAGCTGGAAGAAGAATCTGGCGATAACGTTCCACTGGAGCAGGAATGAAGACTGGGGGATCTCTCATTCCATACATTCTTAAGAGGTTTAAAAAGAAGGAAAAAAAAAAGATAAAAGATAAATAGTGCAAGAAAAGTGAAGCCCACTAGCGAGGCAGAGCCTTAGCCTACAATCACCCTCAAGAACCTGCAAACATTCATATTTCAATAATAGGTCTGTACTGGAACTGAGTTTATATTGGTAAAGCAACAAATTCATGATACACAGCTGCTGCAATTTACCTAGAAAGCTGCTGCCAGACATTTTCTCTAAGCAGAGAAAATTACTTTGTACTATACTACATTAAATCAGATTACTTTGTTGTAGAAATATGACATCTGTTTTCTTTACTTCTATATAAAACTAAATATTCTCAAATATTCTAGGAAGAGGCGTGCTTAATTCTAAAATTAAGGCGTGCTTTAATTCTAAAGCAACTGATAAATACGGTCCTCTACAAATGCCCTGTAGGTTTCATACAATCTTATACATCCCCTTGGCACTTTTAAACAGAGTACTTGTCTAAGTCTTAAATTTTTCTGAAGTGTTTGAACCCCCAGTGTGTCGCTAAGAACTCTAAATTTAAAGCAAGGACCAAGGTTTGAAAGCAACCAAGGTGATTTCACCTAAATATGCAATTTCCTTCTCTGAGGTCTTCTCTTGGTCACCTCACAATGCCTAACAAAATGGCAACACATCAAGAAACTTGTCAAGCAATACATAACTGAATTTTTTTAAATTTTTTTTTTTTTTTAAACACTTCATAAAATTTTTCCGAAATAACTTTTACTTCACTGCTCTCTCATTAGTGTTTTATGGGGAAGATGAACTCTGCACTTTTTGTTCACCAACTGCAAAGCCCCCAAAATAAGTTTACAGTGTAGGCTGTTTTTCAAACATTACAGTCTAAATGATATAATAATAATAATACAATTCCTATCTAAGGTCTCAAACAAATAAGATTTTACATACTCTAAGTAACTGGACATGCAAGTACAACTTCACCCCCACTTATTTGGAATTTTTCTCTCAATAAAAGGTAGTTTTAAACTGAACTGATAGGTTAAAGAAACACGCTCACACAAAATTAATATCCTCAATATACTCACACAAATACTTACTCAAGAGACTTGTGGCTATAAAAAGACATCATATGCTTCCAAGACTATATTACAGTTTCAAAATCAGCCAGGGAACCAACACTTACCCTTGATGGTCTGTTTCGGGTCGCATATCATACACTTGACACTGTGCCAGCCTCACAATCACTCCAGACCGCAACAGCTCTAATGCCCCTTGCTGACTTTTAGCTACTCTAGTGAGGAATGCCTAGAGACAAGTAGAGAAGGATAAGTATTGGAGATGCACAATGCGCCTTATGACTATTTTCTCTCTTGATTTTAACATCATTTCAAATACTATTATTTTAGTAAAACATCTCTGAGTACAATCAATGTGAAGTACAGACAAACAACTTGTATTAAAAAAAAAACCACCATACCACAAAATCGTTTCTGAAGTACTATTACCATTTTGGACTCGTAGGTGTACAGTGCTTTAAGTAAAGGGGGCTGAGGTGTGAGCAGGCTCTGAAGAGTCAGATCATCATCTGCTAGGCTATCCACAAGCACCTTCAGGTAGCCACTGTTGGAGAGGTACAACAGCCACTGCTGTTGCTTGTCTACTGAAACAATACGATCAAGCAAAGCCAATGCCAGCATCTGGGATGGGGGAAGAAAAAACAAAACAAAAACCACAAAAAAAAAAATCAAAACAGAATTAAATCTGAGATGAATGAGATTTCTAACAAGTACCTAGAAATATGAAATGCTAAGCAGTTCCTTCTAACAACTTCTTAAAAGCAGAATGCATTTCTGCACTACAATCACAATCCTTTATGTGGAAAATACTTTAAGATTTCTTGACGTTTTAGTATAATATGAGCCAATTACCTTTTCTCTATTATTCTTGAACAAAATATTTACAGATATTGTTGAACAATAACTACGCCAAAATATTTTAATGAGGTATTGCTGCAAGCACTATTGCTATTTAAAACTAGTTTGCACTTTGACTAGATTCCTGTCCACTGAAGTTAGTATCAGAAAATTTTTCTTCCTGAAGTCACCACACCTTCCCAAAGTGGGAAAATAAACTGCTAAGTCCATGATTTAAACATAATAACAAATAAATGCCACAGCAGTTCATACCTACAGTCTTTTGCAGCAGTGCTTGCTTACCCTTATTTTTAAACAATAGGACACGTAACTTTTTTGAGAAAAAAAAAAATTAATATGCATGTATGCCCCTACTTTCAACAGCTTGAAGGATGAGTGGGAGGACAGAAACGTGAAAGAGATTAAGTATCTACAAAAACTGTTCTAGTTCTACCTCATGAAATTTCCCTTTTCTGCACAGTAGTAAAATGTTCTTTAAAACAAACCGAACTGCGATTGCAAAGGAATAGATTTATTTACCCGGCCTATCTCATGACCATCACAAGCATCACGACAGACCACTTCCATGAGAGCTGCCCCATAACTCTCAATAATTGCCATGTTTTCCCGTTGCAATTTACTAAACACATCTTCAGGAGCTGTCAGACGTTCCCACATCGTTTTTTTAGCTGTAAAAAGCAAGTAAAACAAAAAATGAAAAATGCAAAGATGAGCAGCCTGGCATCAGCTTAGCTACAGTACAGCTGAGGCTACATCCTTCAGGGCATTCTCTATCTTGCAACAGAAATGCCCCAAACAAAGGATGGGGTTTTTGACTGAAGTGCAAATGTTTTCCTACAAATCCATTCTTTCCTGAATATCACACACAGGCCAGCCAGCACAAAAAATGTGTGTCCCTATATACATACACCACCCTTGCAAATATACATTCTGTGTTACATGTATTGAATCTTAGAATAATTTTAAGCAGACTATTAGGCCTAAGAACTTTCACTGGGACCAAAACACTCAGTTTTGAAGGGAAGTAAACAAGGTGACTTAAGTGGGAAAGGGCTGAATCTGAAGCCAGCAGTAAACTACAAAGGGGTCATAAGAAATTCAAAGATATTTTTACTACCGTAGCTCAGAATGCTGATCAAGTAATAGCAGTAATAGTCTGCACGCACAGGTACTAGCCCCAAGTTTGTTTTCCAATCCTTGTCCAAGCTCCAAGATGAAATAATGATTAGAAACACTGACAACTCAAGTATTTAAGCCATTAACAGAGAGAATGTGATATTCACCATAAGCTCTCTTGGTTAAGCAGCAACTCTGGCTGGCTTATTTTTTGGGGGATAGGGCTGATGCTTTTTTGTTTGTTTGTTTGTTTTCCCCCTAGGGGTCTTCAGCTAAAGGAACAGAAAGAATATTAAATAATCTTTGGGTTGGGGTTTTTTTTTGTTTGATTGTTTGTTTTTTGGGTTTTTGTTTTTTGTCTTTTTTAAATAGGATCACTGTGGTATGAGTGTACATACAGATGTGGAGGCAATACATTTCTACAGCTGTAACTGTTCTCAAGTAGGTCCAAGTAATCTCCAGTCCTTTGACAATTTTGTAGCTATGATGCATAGCTTTAAATGGACACAAATAAAATATATTCTTTAGTGCTAGAGGTCAGAAATTTAATATGCTCATCCAGAACAATACATTTTGAATGCATACGTAGCTAGACAGGTCGGAGTAGAGGAAGATTTGCATCATTTAGCATAACCAACTATTTTCAGAGGCTCTTGGAGTAAGATGGTTTACATAATCTATCTATTTCCAGAAGACAACTCAGCATGCAGAAACTACCGTTCAGGGTTAAATAACATTTTTTTTTTTTTTTCTCTTTTCTATAACACAATTGGACCATACCCGCTTCTAAAGTGTCTGGTTCATCTGGTCTCTGGGCAATCTGCAAATAATAAAGCAGCGATCCATAAAGGTGCGTTCTCACTCTCTGGAAGCCACCACCTGTTCACAAGAAACATTCATAATTAAAACCAAATAGATGTAAATTCTATAACACCATCTTCCACTGACACTTAATTTAACTTTCCTATGGCAATGCTGGGAGAAATAAATAAAACAATCAGGTTTCTTAAGGCAGAGTTCTACTGTTCACATAAAAGTGTATTTGTGAGTAAATTCAGCAAGTTTATGCTCTGCTCCAAAGAAGTAGCAATATTTACACATCTCTCTTCTGCTTGTTGTTCAGATTAAAAAAATAATACGCCTTTATTAATTTTTTTCTTGCTAGTAACATCACCTAGATCTATATTAATAATGTAAGATCCACCTAATTGACTGTAATAAAAATCCTCACTGCAGTAACAGGAAGCACCTCAGTCCATCTTTCTACTCTTAGTTGTTGGAATTCCCACACATGCACTGCAAAGGTCAAACACACCTGTTTTCAAAATGAAATCCAGTAGCTTTTTTAAGATGATGTGGAGGGAGGAGTCACCAATGGAAGCAAAACCCATGGATATGCTCTCAGAGCCAGGTGATGACGTAAAAGAACCATCCAGCATCAAGACATACTGGGACTGTCCCGCCACAGGGAGTGCAAGTGGCTGTTTCTGCTCGGTTTTCACAGACTGGCTCAGGTGGGCAGTCAAGGTGAACACAGCCCCTGCCACCACTGGCATCAACTCCTGAGCTGCATCATCATCTAGAATCTTAATACAGAAGAAGAAGGGGAAAAAAAAAAAAAAAGGAAAAAAAATGAAGTAGAAAAGTGTCTCATTTCATGAGCTATTAAAGCCATTAATTTAGCCTCTCACAGCAATTTCATTTATGTATGCATAAGGATTTCATTAACACGGCACTATTTTAAACAAATCAAAATCAGTAGTGTCAGAAACTTGTTCAGAAAGAGGAGCTGAACACATTTTAATTGAGAAGACCATTAGCCGCCTTTTTTTTATTTACATAAATCACAGGCAGGATGATAATTAAATCTGGATGTGGAAAAGGGAAGGAACATGCTGACATTTGAGTGGCTTTATTAGTAAAATATCTAAGCCTAAGCTAAGGAAAGAACAACTGACACCCTCTTGGCTTTACAGCTATTTAAGAAAACTATTTCCATTAAAAATGTAAAGATACAATTTAGAAAACTCAAAGGGGTGAGCATCAAAGGAGCATTTAAGACAATGTGGAGAAACACTAATGAGAGGTAAGCATTTACTATTTTAGTTCACTTCATCATTTAAAAGGTAAACCTGGTATCTATCACTGACACTCAAGGAGCTTTCCTTTTAAGCAATATACTTGTTTAATACAAGAGATCAATTATTTTCAAAAGAAAATAACGATAATTGTTTTCTCAAATTAACACAATCTTCACTAAAAATTAAGTATTACAGAAAATTAGAGTCTGAAATTTCTGCTCCGTAAAGATTTTAGGAAAGAAAGAAATTCCTTCGACTAGCAAAGGCCTCCCTTGTTTCCCGTTTCTTTAATTTTGTTCACATAAAAAACAAAACCAGCACTCCACCAAAAAATAGTTTTTAGGTAACTAAAAAACAAAAGGTTACCTTTTGCTTGAAAAAATGTAACATTTTCATATATATTTCTCAAAACACAACTTGTCTAATCAGGAGAACTACAGACAGCGTAACTCTCACAATAAAGAAAAAAAAAGAAAAAGCAGCCTAAACAATACAAGAATCCTTCATTAAATTTTGTCTTTGAGAATGGCTGGGTCAGTAGTAACTGCCTAGTCTGTCTCAAAAATTATTACTATAAAATTCAGCAGTAAACCACCTAGACAACCTCTTGCATTTCCAAAAGCCCTTCTGATTTTAAAATGTTTACTTTTTCTACTCTGAAGCTTCGTTCAACTCTTTCATTTTTCAAAGGAAGCAGCAGTAGGATTTGCAGTGAGTCATCTAAACGCAGTAAATCAGCAACTGCAGTACTGTTTGCCTTCATCCCTTCCATAAGTTTTTCTATGTTCCTCATCAAAATGGGCTGTTTCCTTTGCACACACCCTTTCCAGACTACCATCATTCTGGATTATACTGAAATGTCTTTGAAATTTGTCAATATATGGTTCATAGTTCAACAGTAGCTATGCAAGAATACAGAGTATCCCCTCTGTCCACAGTGCATTCAACTTCAGCATCGTAGCAATCAGAAAACTAAAAACAATACTGAGGGCAGACAAATTTTTTTTTAATTACAATCAAGAATGCTGCTTGGAGAGTAGTTTCTCTTTCACATAAAAAGATCATGGCAACAAAGTTCAAGGAGAGGATTGATTTCCAGTATAGCATTACCTTGTCATGCACATCCTGCAATAGATCGCGGATAATCAGTTGTCTGTCCTCAGCCTGTATGAGATCCTGGGGACAGGCAGTGAGTATAATTTCCACCAGTTGTCTCCATGACTCTAAAGCATGCCTCTTAGCATGGAGGCATTGCAGCAGCTTGTTCCGCTCCACTACATACTGCAGGATAGTGTTGATCTCCTGAACACCCACGACAAAGAAACTGAGTTATATTATGCTAAAAAGAAGTTAATGGCAAAGATAGATTTCAAGATGACAATTTTCTCTATTAGTCTTTGGAAAACAAAAGGGTAAGTCTTCAGCTTATCAGAAACAAGCTGCTACTAATCATTTTAACAAGATAGGCCAATCCATTTCTGAGCTGCTTTTCACAAGGCCTTTCCATGATGAATGTCTCAAGCTCATAGTTAAAAAAAAAAAATTAACCACAGAAATTCTTTTCTAACATATGCTTTAAAATCAAAACAAAAACTATGAAAAATCTACTCGTGCATTTTCTTCCCATTTTAGTCTGAGTCATTTCTCTTTCATCCTTCAACTTTCAAATCCATTTAGCCAATTTCAACTAAACTTAAAAGATGGCAGGAACCTCAGAAAATAATTAAGCTCCAAGTCCGCTGAAACTATAGCTGTGTAGAAGAAAGGAGAAATAAACTGGCATCCCCTGTGAAAGAAAGGCAAGATGAACTTGGCTGCTACACACTGTATTTGTCAACAGCCAATCTTGACATCAGTATGTACTGCTTTCTGTACAGTGGGGTGGGAGCTGCAATTATCATTAATGGGGAGGGAAAAGGTTCAAGAAAAAAGAAAACAGACTCCCGATCTGCTGTTTAGAGAACAGTACGTTAAGTAGTAGTTTATCTTACCAAATTTTAATGTCTTTTTTTCTTCAGGAATTACTAGCTCAAAGTTAGGACTCAAATCCACAAGCTTTCATAGTGAAGCTTACTGCCTGCCAGTATATGAAATCCACCAAGAGCAACAACAAACAGTAGTTTACTTTTTCTATACTTACCTCCATAAGTAAAGGTCTCTGACCTATTGCTGCCATTCCTTGAAGGGCATTGACTTCTGCAACCAGAACTCTGTGAAGGTACTGAAATTAAAAAGTTAAAAAATAAACTTTAATGACAAGGAAGATGTATTTGTTGGCCCTAAAAGTATTTAGGAGATGGCTACGTAATGACAGATGCAACTGAAGGACTCAGATTCAGATAAGTTTTACTCATTTTTCAGGTTTCTCCCATACTTCATTCTCTAACTGCAGTACTTTTAGCTGTCTAGTCTCTCTCCCTGCTCACTGCACTTCTCATTTTTGCACTCATTCATTTCCTTCTGGTCCTAAGTTGTTCTGTCCTTTCATGAGCTCTTCTAACACATCGCACTCCCTTTCCTCTTCAACCTCCACTATAGTCCTCTTGCACAGAAGGAAGGGTTTGTTTCCTCTCAAGTCGAAAATACATTTTACAGTATAGAATAGCTGGTTCCTAATATGGAATAGCTGCATTCCTGTCACCATCAAGATCGCTTTTACGTCACATTCTGCTCCTGCTCTGTCCCTTATGTCTCAGATCACAAATTTTTCAGGACTATTTATCATACACTTGTCAAGTACTCATCACAATGTGACACTATCTTAACTAAAGCCTCTAAGAACTACTGCAGTAGACAACTATGTTGTGTACATAATTGTGTACACGTATGTAGCACTACATAGTTGTGTATTGGAGACCAATGAAATACTTAAGGTAGATGTCATATCTGCAATATCACTTGGGTGTTCCAAGATGGGAAAAACATTAAGACAGAAAATATTTCCTGAAAGTGTCTTAAACTGATGGATTTGTCTACTGCAAATGAGAAATAAGTGTGTGAAATGCAGAAGAAGAAATAAACTAATGCAAATAGTTTGCATAAATTATGCACCTATCTGAAACAGCTATACTTTTTATGTGAAAGCAAGTTTCAAAGTATTATTAATAGACTGATCATTATTATTATCATCAAGATATAAAATAGCACATGCAACTTGAGAGAGAACATAGACCACTGCACACCTTGACGTTGCACACCACTTGTCCACGTGCATTCTTGTGCTCACAATTAGCAATGACTTGCTCAATCTGAACCCGGTCAAAAAAATCCAGTTGTAAAGGCTCTGGAATGTCCTGACTGAAGTCAATTGAATCCAGGATACTTAAGATCTTCCTGCGTACTGGAAATGTAAATCAATTCAAACTGTATTCAGAAATATCAAGGGGAAAACAAAAATAATTGACAATAGGAGCCTAACTTACCTTTGTAAACCCAAATCTTAACGTGTAAAGTTTCAAAAGAAAACATTACATCTTCAGAAAGTGCTATCAATCTATATAAGGGGCTTAAAAACATTTTCAAGAGCCTTAAATTCTTAATTTGTGTTATACTGCATTGTTCTCCTGTTATGTATGCATGTAATCCAATATTTACAAATACAAGATTCTAATTTTTTCTCCTCAATAAAAGCAGGCTGGTTTTCAATGAGAACCATGCAGTTTTTTGTTGAGACTTAGAAACATTGTAAGGAATCTGAAGTTACTTACTTGGGTTTTATATTCTTTGCCATGAAAATACAAATATGTTCAGCCTTAGCAACAGTGTCACTGTTTTTACTGTTAGCAGTAAATTTATAGATTGCCACCCTCCCATTCTGCCCTTCCATAGATACTTAAACACGGACTTGTAACTTCCTTTCCAGGCCAGTATTTTCCACTCACTCCAACCATCTACGTCAAGGTTCTAAAATTCCTTTTTTTTCCCCCACACTAAATAAAATTGTTTCACATACTGCTGCTGTTTAGAAAGTCCATTATTTTATTTTTCGAAGTGTCCTTTCTAGAGGCGGCTCTCCCCCCATTCAGAATCAGAAAAACTTTACTAAGAAACATGTTTACTAACAGCCATAATGCTTACCTTTGGAAGCAGTGTCAAAGTGGAGAAACCCACTGACTGATCGACTTTCATCTTCCATCCCTCCTTCACCATCAGCTGAAGGTAATGAAACATAATAAATAAATAAATAAAAAATCTTGAAGAGAAAAATACCACCTACTTTATTAATACTGAAAGAGAAAGGCAGAGAGAGCACACGCTGACGAACCTTTCATGTGAAAGTCTTCTAATACAAATACAGCCTTAACTGTTAATAAAATGAAACAATACTTATCTCACAGAAGCTAGCCAATTATCAAATACAGATTAGACAGTACTACAAATGCCTAAAAAGACACCCCACCCTCTGGTATGAATAATGCAGTTGGATGAACACTGCAAAATGAGTAGGGTATCTGGACACAGCTTCCCATACTCAGATCTCCACAAGGATGAAGAGACAGTGTTCAGACCTATAAAATGAGGGAAAACACCATACTGCTGCAGCCCATTACAATATCTTCCAGTTATTCTGTTTATTTTCTTCCTGTAAAGAGTTTTATTGCCACCTGTTTCTATTTATCTTGATTCACTTCTACTCTGTTCTGAAAATCTGAAATCTTGTCTTTTATTTAACATTGCATTTTATGCCACATTGGGATGAAATACCGGTTTTGTGATGTTATAACATCAAAAGCCAAATTGACCTGTAGCTACTATCTTCTGAGAGAGAGGGTTGAAAATGTGTGACAGACAGACAGAAGCTAACGCTGGGAAAACTTTGTCTAAAACTGTTTACCAAGAAAGACCCTCCACCTTCTCTACACAGTAACAACTCTGGATAGTATCCCAAAATAAATTATTTTATAATTTTAATTATTTTTTTTATATTCCCCTCTCCTACCCCACAAACTGTGTTTATTTTTTATACCAGTGTATACACTGAGATGTTTCAAAAATGAAATACAGACAAAGCAGCAATGAACAAAAAGATGCCCTGATTTCTTTCACTTTGGAGTCTACAACCACCATCATCTTTCTTCCCATCTCTCCAGTGGCAATTCCAGACCTGGTATAACTAATGAACTGTCACAAGCTTATAGAGAAAAAAATTCAAATAAAGTCTCTCATACTTCCATTTATTCAAGCTTATTTACCCTCACAATAAATTCCTCTTACCCAAGTATGGTTTCACAGGCATGTCATCAAGCAGCAGATGCAGCAGTCTCTGTGTGTGGGAGCGCTGGCGGTTCAGCGATGTCACTCGCATTTCTATAGCTGCAGTCTTCATCAGCCAAGACATTTGGTTCAGTGTTGAAATCTCGTGTTCTGGGTGGGGATAAGAAAACACTTATAAAATTCAACATAAATAATATTACGTACTCCAAGGAAAGCATTTTTCATTTGAGAGAGCTTTTAGAGGATGTCACTACTTATTATCTATCTACTTATTACTTATTACCATTTATTTACAAGACAAAAGGACTGAGAGATCTGACAAAAGCCATTAAATGAACATGCAATTAAGTCTATACACAAACACAAAAAATCTGGGTATAACCTGTACTAACAGTCATTGTGGAGAATGCAGTGCTTCATGAGCAAATAGGGTCAGTTATAATTTCAGTGAAAATAACCAGACATTTACCCAAAATGAACTATAACTTTGATTAAAGTTGATAAGGCTTGAACATGGATCTCCAAGAATCTTCATAGTCTATATTAATCTAATTTAGGTTCTTAAGTTATGTAAGAATCATCTAAAGTGCTTTACCCATGCTGGGATACATGTATTCGAATGCTAAGTTTACTATCATTTAACAAAGGACTAGTGGTCAAGCATCTGATAAAGTGAGTAAGTACATTTATTCAGTTTAAGACTCCTGAGAAATGTTGGTCTGAAACATTAAAAACACACATCTATTAACTTAAAAATTAATGCCATCACCAAATAAAAGTTCTTTATTCAAAGGAAGGGAAGATACAGGTGGTTACAACCACACCAGCCTTCTATTCCCTCAGTTCTTTGCAGCGTTCTTACTTTTCAAAAATATAATTTTTTTTCTGTAGCATAATCTAACAAAACTACAATGATAATTGAAATACAGATTAGGATTTGCTTCTGGAGACTCGATGCATTCCAAAACTGACATTCTTTCACAGAAGTTCAGTGCTAATAATCTGAACTTCCTAAATAGGCAGAGTTCAATCTTTGAAGATTTAAAAGGTTAGCAGAGGCAGTAATTAATTCAGTTTAATAATGCTACCTATGTTTCTTCTGTGATTCCTAGGGAGTGAAAAGATGCACTGAATTTTAAGCATGTACAATCTTATCTTAGCATAAAAATTACCTTTGATAGAAAATGGCAAATACTGCAGCTGAGTGAATAAGAAATCCTGACTGGTCCTCAGATATCTCATAGTTGGACCTGATGTGTCAGAGCATGCACACAACTGATAGATCACCTGACAATGAAAAACAGTAGATACCCATTTATGGAATTTATTTTAAAAACAAACCAACCACCAAATCAAAAGATGCATAACACTGTTTTACTGCTCAAACAATATTACCTGTATTTACAGTAAGTTTTCCATCAGCTTACTCCAAAGCTGGACATACTATTTATAAGAGATGATGAATTATGACTTTAAAGGACTACCAGCATGTGCATGATTCCAATAGCTATTTGCCCACAACATGACACTATACAAGCCTTTCTGTTTGTTCAGCTCACTTAAAAATTAATGTCTTTTTCAGTCTCCAGGTTCACCAAGACAGGAAATGTAATCTTTTTTCCCCCCTCCTTCTACAGTATGGCCTCTTTCACTTTTAATAATGTTTGAAATCCTTTCTAGATTCCACAGATTTTCAATACGATACAGGTGTGTAATCATATGATTATATGATTTAAGGCCAAACATCAGCTACCTTGCACATGTCTAATTCAGCTGTCTTCCCCATCTCACCCCCTCAGATATACATACATACATTCTGTCACTGCTACAGAATAAGGAAGACAATTTTATTGGCTTATTTGGGATTATTTGTTATCTTACTTGCTGGAAAGCTGCAGTTCCAAAATTTAAAAAAAAAAAAAAAAAGGCATATGGTCACAACAGATTCAAAGGCTCACCAAAAATATTTAGAACATTATTTTTATAAGTATATCCCAATTCCAAGTTCTGACATGAGTGCAGATTTTTTATTTTCTGTGTTGCTACAAGATAATACTTTTTCACACAGAAAAAGGTAGAATAGAAAGAGTTCAAGGTATATAAAAACCTGACAGATGCATTTTAAAAATGAAACTATTAACATCATAAACTATTATCAATCATCATCATCTGTGTTCACCAACCAAGTAGCAGCTAATTTTACTTAGAGTCCACTTTCAGTATATGCCAACAGAAAATATGCTGAATACCTGGTAACAGAGTTCTGCAAGATGAGGAGATTCCTGAACTGCTGTAGGCCCATTCCTTGTTTCGGTACCCTTCTCCAGTATGTTCAAAATAGCATGAAGGCAAGTCCGTGGGCAACCCAAGACACCTTAAAATACAAAAACATTTTCTTAACATTCTTGATCTTACTTGCCTCCATAGCAAATATAGGTTAGTACACAGAAATACGGAAACTAAATTGTTCAGAAACCTTGTGCTGCACTATACTGCTCCACAGAGCTGCAGCAAAAATATCTGGTAACGTTTTTTCTCTGTTAATTAAAATAAAAGAAGGAACTGTGTTTCAGCAAAAATCTAATTAAAACATTCATAGTTAGTCTGTAGGCTTTTGAGATGCTGGTGAAAGAGGATAAATTATGCAATCAAAACTTATTTAAGAATTTTCTCTTCAGTTCTATTAAAAAAAAAGAGAGATTCAATTGATTCTTTAATATTCTGCATGAACCAAATGAAAATTCGAATTCCTGCTCTTAAACTTTAACTGAATACTCATTTGACAATTGCAAAGAGGAGCTTTAAATTCCTGTCTTTATTTTACGATTACAGCCATTTTATGACTAATGCTCCTAAAGGCACCTAACAGTGCAGCCAAGGGGATCGGGGAGGAGATTTTAATACTGAAGTCAAAATCCTGTCTTTTTGCATTCTTCCTTCAGCAAATTAATTCTTTAATCAACCCAGAAAGATGTCCTGAAGCAGTGAAGGCATCAATAACCACAGTTCTTACAGGGGAAATCATCTTCTCTGTTTGGACACATATAATTTATGCTTAGTAGGAAATTATTATCTCGAGGCAAATGGCTTATGGTCATTATTTCTTCACATTATTAATGGGATAATTCAAAGAGGTGTGCAAGGCACTCTCATGGCTTTGAGACAAAGTCCCCTATCACTGACCTAACGTATAATACCCTGTAAAATTGTGTGGGTGCAGATCAGTTACCTGTATTGTGTAACTATGGAATTTCAAAACATCCAAAACATGGCCTGCAACTGTAAGCTACACAGATGAAAAAAATAGGTTGGCATCTTTTTTTCATCTTTCTGATATATCAGATAACTTTAAGACTTTTTTTTTCCCAAAAATAAAATTCAGGCCCTATCTACCCTTCATTTAGAAGTATGAAGGACTAAAAAACTGCTGGGCCAAAGCGGCCAATATAAACCTGAAGATAATGAGAAATATTCTTCTCTAAATAACTATAATCAAATGTTTGTTCAAACATGTTCATATAAAACATCCTTTAAAACAGTTGAGAACCAATCTGAAGTATGAGATTCTAAGTGACTTCAGGACGTCTCAACTCCAAACTACTGCTCAGTTATGATTCAGACCAGGTTGTTCATGGCTTTATACAGTTGGGTCTTGAAAACTTCGAAGCATGAAGACTGCATGACCTCTCTGGCCAACCCGCTCCACTGCTTCACTGTCTTCATGGTGAAAAAGTTTCTCCTATATCCAGTTGGAGCTTCTCTTGTTTCAACGTACACCCACTGTCTCTCATCTTCCTGCCACACACCTCTGAAGAGCCTGGCTTTATCCTCTCATTAACCTCTTTCTAGGTATTCAAAGACTGCTATTAGGTCCCCCTAAAGCCTTCTCTCCTCCAGGCTGAAGAAGTCCCATTCCTTCAGCTTCTCCTCATAGGCTGAGTGCTTCAGCCCCCTGACCATCTCTGCTGAACTTGCTCAAGTTTATCATCTGTCTTGTACTGAATACAAGTTAGAAGCTGAGGTGGCAAACAAGACACATACTAACACTATTTTTCTCATCGAATTCGAGAAACATTAGAAATGTCACTCCTGTTGCTTTAAAGTTCATATTCTCATACATCTATTCATACATATGAATATATAAATATATTAATATACCTAGCAGTAGAAAGAAAACCCACATATTCTAAAAGGTTTTCTTCTAGAGTGTTAAATAACAAAACTGTTTTCCTTCCCTACAATTAATTTTAAACAGGAGTTTGAGGAGGGACAGGATAGTAGTCAAGTAGTATAACTAGTTCAAAGTGACAATCTGCTTTGTAGATTCCCATGTTGTCATATGTAGGTACTTCTTCGATCATCAAATCAATTTCTTTGTACTGTGGACACAACCATGCTGCATAAAATAGTAAATAAATAAATATTTCACTTCTAAATTATCATTTTCACCCACAACTCTAATTTCAAGTATGTTCCAAAATCCAACTTAAACAAAGGATCAAATCTTTAAGCCATTTAAATGGTGCATTTGGGTATCAACAGATCTTTTAATTTAGCTTTTGAGGATTAGAACAAGGCCTGTTGTCTTATTCTTAACGTTAAGAGGAACGGCTTCTCCCCATGAATTTTCCAATAAATATTCTCAGTGTTGGTAACAGAATTGATTAAATGCCAGATCAACTTCTTCATACCTGGATCTTGCAGATTTGTGGTGCTGACAGGTTTCTTTAGTTCATATCCCAAGAGATACAGAGCAAGGCTGGGAGGACTACATTCAAGAGAGGTGATAAGGAGATTCAGAATATGGATCCTTGTTTCATGATGGATTCGTGCCCGCTTCTTTTCAGGCTCCAGCTCTTGATTTAAAAAAAAAAAAAAAAAAAGATGAGGTGAATAATGAAGTGAAGAAACCCATTTAATGGAACTTACATTAGTACAGAGGGATACAAGACCAAAATTTCAAATTACTATTAATACAGCTCTAAATAATACATCCAGAGCAATGTTAAATATTTGTCTTCTGAAAACAGACTCAGTTTGTAGTTGGATCATCATACTGTGGACATATGTTAACAAGACATTGGTGCTTTTCATTCTGTTAAAGGTCCAGTTCTACAGAAAACAACACAAGAAAAGGGTTTTCGGACTTAAAAGCACTTTCTTCACCTCTTTCATTAATTTCATTCTATGCAAAAGACAACAGTGTAAGCCATTTTTAAGAAGCCTTTTACATACCCTCATCTGGATTAATTAATTCTTCTGCATCTTCATTGTCCAAACATTCCACAAATCCAGCCATCAGCTTCTGGCTAATACTCTGTATTCAATAATGGAAGGATGCAAATGAAGAGGATTTTAAGAGTATTAAAAACAATGCCTTTCATAATTCCCTCCATATAAGTTGACAGAAGTTCTAGACAAAAATTATATAACCTAGTTAATAAGCAGGAGTTAAGAGTCATAGCTGTTCTAAGCATAGGTTAGCAATTAGCCACTGAACAGAAAAAAAAAATTCTACTGTGGTTACATATGCTAAATTATCCTCACAGGTTGAAGACTATAAAGTCAAGAAAGTCTCAGTATCTCAAAGATGATAGTCCTTTTCCTTCTTGCAAACATTCATGATTTTGTTTTTTTCAATTAACGAAGTAGTTGCTTTTCACAATGCCACAGTAAAAGACTTTAGAGGTACGTAGATATAAGACAAAATATAGTTTTAATGTACTTGATATAAAAAGCTATCTTTTAAAGTAACATTATGGAGCACCAGTATTTCTCCACAAGTTTCTCTTTCCAGATCCAAAGAAACTGGCACTTACCTGATCATGTGTGAAATCACCAACTAGCTTTATCTGGATGTTGGAATTATAAGAAATACAGCACAAAATCTTGGCGCTTTCAAAAGCCAGTTCAGGATTGCTGTTTCCATGATAAAGATACCTTCAAAAATACAAGATTACTGTAATGAAATTGTTCAGAATTTTACTATTTCAAGATGGTAATGCACAGATGAGAAATTAAACCACATTTAGAACTAAAACATTTACAAATCAAACTACATGAGAAAACGTTAAAGCTACAAACAACATTTCACTCAACATTAAGCACTTACCACTCTTCCATCAAAAGGACGGTAGTAGGCTGAGCAAGGATAATAATATCTCCTGAAATTTTTACCATTCTTTTTATCCAAAGTCTACCTCAAACACTGCAGGATAAGTTAAAACTGGTCACAGGCTCACACAAGAAACATGGAGAAAATACTTTCAGATCATGCAGAAATGAGCATCGCTGAAGACCAAAACTAGCTAAAATCAACTACTGCGTGTACCCAAAATAGGCGAGATAAAAAAAATATTTAAAAGCATCTTAAAAGGCATGCTTTTTTAAAACTATTTGTCGACTATTGTTATGTGAAAAAAGTAATATAAATGAAAGACAAAAACACGTATATAGAAAGAGTTTGATTTTTTAGTGCATTCCATGTCAGAGTATCACTGCTTTTTTATGCACTCAATCCTATTATTCATCAATGTTGGTTTGCCTGTAAAGTTATTATAAAACCAAACACTAACAGAAGGTGTCAGTGGGAAGTGGAAATCCTAAAGTTTCACATTTTAAACGGAGCTTCAGATGACTAGCCTGATACTTTTAATATAGTAACTAACGGACAATACTGTAAAACATTTAAGTGGCCAATAGCAACCAAATGAAGTTTTACTCTCCTACTCTGACAACCAAAGCCTGGGGCAAATTGAAAATTATATCCAAAGGAATCACTGCACGTAAGGTAACCAGAAAGAAATCATGAGGGAAAAAAAAATTCATAAAGAAAAACTATAAATTCAGATCGCAATCTTGCACTAGACAATACCCAGATCATGCCACCTGTGAAGACACCTCCCTCCACCAAAAAAATTTCAGAGATGCTCTGTGCAAAGAGCAGTATTGGCTAGTAAAACTAATGAAAGGACCAGGATCCAAACACTTCTGTACCTCCAAAACTCTTCCCTTCTCAGTACTTTGCACATACCTAGCAATATTCACCACATGATCTGCCTTTTTAGTGCGAGGATTGATTCCTTGAAGCAGCTGCTCCAGTGGCGTGACAATAAGGGAAAGGTGGCTCTCCCGCAACAGATCCATAAAAAGATTCTCTTTCTGTAGGGTTAAGTTTAGAAGCGCAAGGCAATACTGTACAGCTTTCTCTAAATGCTTCTTCCCTGCAGTGCACAAACAACAAAGAACCATAAGAAAAACAAAGGAGCCATTAAATAGACTACATTCATAAACCTCATCTATCAAGCCTTGCACCAAGAAAGAACTTGTCAGTTGTTTACTACCAGGAAAATTCCCCCAAAACATAATTTTTACATGCAAGAGAAACAACACAAGATGTGCAATGTCAGCTTTAAATCCTACTTAGTATGCATTTTAACTTCACATGAAAAATAAATTCTAGGCACATACCAGGAAATGGAGCGTAAGTATCAAGCTGTTTAACCCCTTCTTCTAGCAAACTGAGGGACAGTTCCAGCATTGGGGACTCATTCAATAGATGATACATCAAATTGAATCCAGGTGGTTTATATGCTATTATTTCTTCTCCTAAAGAGAGGAGGGGAAAAAAAATTAACATCTAATAGAAAAGACTTCCATCACTCAAGTTAGCCTCAGCTACAAAACATAACAGTTCCTGTTGTTGTTGATCGGTTTTAACCCATTTCTCCAATATCATGTAACCCACAAATAATCATACAAGCTGAAGGACTAGCTGAGGACAAGAATGAGCTAATAGAAATTGCTCAAGCCAGTTAAGCTACCAAGAACTGTTTGTCAAAGTACAGGGCACAGAGACCTCCCAGACTGAGGCAAGCTCACTGGAGAGGTTATGTCTTAAAGTTGTTGTTCACTTAAGAAGTGGTTCCTATAGCTCTCTGCTGCTACAAGCAAATCTACAGGCATCAGGCTGGTATTCAATGTTAAGAAGAAACTTCGTATTAAAAAAAATGTGCAGCCCAAATAAGCTTTAAATTTCCTATAATGAGGCAACTGCCATCTACTTTGGCCTTTTAAAGAACAGTTGTCCAGAAATAAATTACTTCAGATCATAATTCTACAGCTACTGTCTGCTGTGAATAATTAATATATCAATAATATTAATATTAGAAGATATATCAAATACACTGGCACCTTTAAATTAACCCTATGAATAGTGGTGATTTAGATACAGACCAAAGAAATCCAGAGGAACAAGCCCAACACCAAGGTGTTTAAGTGTCAAATGCTGCTCTTTAATCAAATCAGCAATGAAAGAGAGACAGAAGTCATCCTCCTAGTACAGCTAGGGAAGTAGGAAATAGTGTACATGAAGCCCTACTGAATCAGCAACATAGCTCCTAATAGTATGTTCAAAAAATGTCCACATCTTCCTATCTTAAAGCCTTGGTCTAGCTTTCCACCAGCTTACTTGCAATATTAAACAAGATCACAAGATAGAGGCAAGAGAGGAAAGCAAGTTACAATTCTGTTTGTCAGTGAACAAATGAACAAGTTAACCTTGTAACTCCACATATTGGTCCACAAAGTCTTCAAGTTGAGGTTCATAGTCCCGCAGCAATTTGTAAAACACTTCCAGAACTACCTCAGCTACTTCCCACTGTAGATAATCACAAAAGGAAGAAAAAGTCATACACAGAATAAGACCGATACTGCAGCAACAAGACCAGGATGACAAAGAATACAACAGGCAGTGCAGCAATGTACTGGATCAGAACTATGGCATGACTAATTCTGAAATACTATCCAACACTTATAATTCATCATGTCAAACAATTTGAAAGGCTAAGCTTTCTTTCTGAAGTAAAATGGAACACTAAAACAGATTTATTGCCTGTTTTAGGCTCTATTATACACTATACATATTAGTATATTGAAACTACAGGCAATAAAGAGCCATTATTAGGTATACAGCTAATAACATCTCATTAATAGCTTCCAGGATACAGTTTAGCGTGCACTTTCATACAGAAGTATCATAAAGCAAACTCAAATTCCTTGGTTCAGCAAGTCAGAAATATTCTCTGAAGTAACAAATGAGGAAAGGACAAATCTGACTTGTAGATTTAGGCATGTGATATTCAGAAGTCACTAGCCATGTAGTAGAGTTGCAGAATCCTGTATAGCAAGTTGAGATTTAGCTATAAACTTTTTGTTTTTTAAAGGATACTTTATACAGGCTCCTTAGAAGTAGTTCACTGATCCTGATGACACCCGAGTTGAAAAATCACCTGTTTACAGAATCAAAACACTATGAATTGCTTCAGGTTACCTCTGCTGCATCAAACTTGCACAGCTTCTCAAACAGATCTAAGCCACATCAGCAGTGCCAAATCATTTTAACTACATCCTAAAAAAAAAAAGAAGATTTTCAAACAAAAGTTACTTTTTCAGCAGCTCTCCGGTAAGCTCTGGTGCGGAATCGGAGAAACACAGCATCCCTGAGGAACTGGAGATAGGGATCAAAGCCTGGTGGGCGGAGACCTGCTCCCAAGTTAGAGGGGAATGAACTCTCCACTAGAGTGCTGATGAGTCGACAGAAGGCACGGGTTAAAGGATATTCCTCACATCGGGACTCAATCTCGTTCAGTTCAACCTTCCCAAGAGGACAGTAAAAACAGAAGAAGAAAAATAAAAAATTTTGAAGAAGGAAGAAACGTGTGAGAACAAATATTATAAGGGCATCATCTGTGAATTACTTTACAGTGAATTGACTTTGCTGCATTTTTGTCTACAGTACACCGCAAACAAAGCAAAAGCAGTGAAGCAACAGTACTGTCATTTCGGTTCAGCAATACACTCTTCATTCATTTCTAAGCTACTAGAAGATATGTCTCAACATTTACATACTTTGCTTTTATTTACCACTTTTATTAGAAGTCAAGTGAGCTGTCCTAAGATGTAACAGAAGTGAGGCCACTTTAGGAAAATAGGAAAATCTTAAGAAGTGCTTATAAGGAATTTGAGGGTTTAGATGCTGCTCTGTTACTAGTACGAAGCTGCACTGGATTCATAAATGGATACAATTTCCAGAAATTACAAGCAGGCCTGAAAGTAAATTAAGAAGCAGTGAAATGACAGTGCCTGTTCCAAGGGTTTCCCATGGACACAGCAGCAGATGCAGCCTCTGCAAGTGTTTCCCAAACTCATATGCAGGTGGTCAGAGAGGCTGCCTAGGTACAAAGTAACCCTTACCTCAATACCAATTGCTTGTCTCTGGCCTGGACTTCTCACAGTCTGTAATATCTTCAAAACAGAAAGAGAAATGAAAACGGGCAAACAATACATTTCACATAATCAAAGTGCATCTCCATCATGTCTATCAGGACTAAAAGGTACTCATCACTTTTTAGCTCTAAGAAGAGGTTTTCTAAATCATCTTAAAAGGTAAAAAGCTAAGATTTTTCTGTCTGAAAGGCTGGGTTATAATGTTGTACACTTGCATGCTTCCAGTTTTACATCCTCTGAGATCTGCATCGTGTTTATTGTTAAACAAAACAAAGAACAGAAATACTTTCACATTTGATTTTTGTCTTATATTGGCTAGGGAAAAGATGGTTCCCTTGTTATCTCTTACAACAGTATATTTTAAGGAATATCATAAATTAGGAAGCAAAGGTGGTGAGCACTTAAAATACTACTATTATAAGATGTCATTATTGTCAGGGTCTTTTTATTAGTAATTAACAATAAACCGGCAGTTGCAGTTCAAATGCCCCAAGTTCTTCCAAATAACACAGCAATTAGTCTGAACCATAATACACACTATAAAAATAAGCCCATCCCCTTATGATTTTTGAATTAATAATACCGAGAGCATTTTCATTTGATATTCACCTTCCTTAGGATTCATATTTAAAATTTTTCTCAGAAATCAAGACAGAAGGGAAAAACCACTTTTTTAAAAGGTAGGGCTTTTAATATGTATCTGACATTTGCCATCTAAATGTGAAAATTGGCAACAATATCCTGTAAGTTACGATTAACTTCCTCTGAAAATTAAATGCCTGAAAGTGGAGCTTTTAAGCCAGTCCCTTCTTTCTACAAGCACCACTCACACTGGAAGAACATTACACACCAAAAAAACCCCACACCAAACAGAACAGAAAGATATGTAACCTGCAGAACATTTATTACTGATGACACACTGAGGAAAAAACATTGAACACCCAGGACTGTCTGTTAGGAAACCTGTATTTATGTAAAATAAGCGCAGCCAATGAGATCTCTGAGGCATAAAACCATACTGTCATTTTCAAAATCGTTTCAAAGAACTGCATTAACTAAGTGAAAAAAATTATATTCAACAATGGCAACAAGAAAATTTAGGAGGAAATGCAATAGTATTTCAAATACACTGGCAATTTCAACAGATTGGGATGCTATAGTTCTAAGCACTGAAAATCCTAAAATACCTGTGTATATTCCAGGGATTGCCAGAGCGAAGCAGCTATTTCAGGAGATTTTCCAAAAGCAGTAAGGGTTTCTAATAGCTCTGCTTTCAAAATAGGAGGAATGCTGCACTGCAAAAGTCCCAGAATGACCACTACTGGTGTCCACTGAGGGTGCTCACAAAGAGCCAAGCGAGCATTCTCACTCTACAGCGTTCAACAGAAAACAAAACAGCAGATTATTACTTTGAAGGTTATTCATGTCTTACAATCTCTCACTCACAGTTCAGTATCAAGAACTCTGCTTCATACTTGAAGGTACACAAAACATCAGAAGAACGGCAGACCATTCCAAAGCAAACAATTTTAATTCAACAAAAAGCCCAATTTAATGACTCATGAGTACTAAAATTGTACCTATCCATACAGAAAAATTATGTGCATAATATAAGCTTCTTGTAACAACTCAAATTTTTTTTTTTAAATAAACTTATTTAAGACTAATTCCATGAATGTGTCTAAGTACTTACACTCTAGACAGCTTCTTCAAGCACTGGTAGAGGGACTTTATCAATATTTCTATTATGAACTTAAATTGCATTTGGACATTTGCTAGGAAGTTTTATGAATTTGTTTACATCTAAGAGCAGGGTCATCACCAATGTAAGTTCATTTGAGACTCTCAGATGAACCATTGGACAGGAACAAGCCTCTAGCCTCAAATGATAATTCCCTGGATCCTTAGAACAAATTTACTTCTTCCCAGGTTATGGTTTGATGATGCCAGGAAATACTAGTTTTAAGAGTTACTTTTTCCCCGACAGTTATCCAATGCTGACCTAACAGCTCACATAGGAACACCCCATTATCACCACCACCAAGGATGGCTTTTTAAAAGCCTAATTAGTTTCAGTGATCTGTCTTGTGTTTGTGTCAGCAAAACCAAGGGTATCTCACTACATCACAGAATTTTTAGGCTGCAGAGTCTGGTGGGTACTGAAGAGCTGAATTCCACACTATCCAGAATTACCCAGACAATTGACAATACAAAATCTGCATTGCAGTTTTGTTCTCTTGGAATTCTCTTCCAGTCAATTCATGGCACATTTTACACTCTTGGTTTGGGGGCATTTTAAATCTAACCCTAGAGGCAAGTTTCACAGTTGATCAGTTTCCTTGTCAAACTTCTACCATTTCCTTTTAAATTCATCTATTATTTTTACCTTTTCAAACTCATAATTAAATGCAAAGAACTTTCCTACTCCATAGTCATTTCTTCTGAATATACCTCACTTCCGGAAGACATCTCCATGACACCAAAAGTGTCAGGAAAGCAAGAAAATCAGTAACACCAGCAACACATGAAAAGGTGTCATCTCTTCCTGCTTCACCCAGACTGCATGTTTGGTCATAACAGTTATTCCTGATGCTTCCCATACTTTTGAAGTTCTCTAATCAAATGACAACAACTGCTAGGTAAATTTGCTCTACATACCTTTTTGGTCAAGTGAACTTCACAGCTGAATAATGATGTTTTGCAAGAAAAAAAAATGTATTAACAAAGAAAACCAAATAAAAGGCTACTTACCCAGTTTACTATAACAGTGGTCAGCTGTAAAAAGGCAATTAATCCATCCTGTTCTTTCTGTGTGATTCCTCGGAGAGGCAGGTGACGATACTGGACACTGTCTGCACTTGGCAAGTCTTTCCTTAAGTGCTCATGATAAAGCATCAAAGAGTGGAAGAAATGCTCCCAGGAGACAGGGCTGCCACCTGCTCCTTGGATGTTTTCCGCTAGAAAAATGACAAACAGGTGACAAGATTTTCTTTCTACACTTTCACAGGGTGACAAGCAGGGTAGTTACATTTAAAAGGAAAACTTTCTTATCTAGAGGAAATAATAAAGTTCAAAGTAAAGCTATTGTTTCTGAAATTAGTGGTTCTGGTTTGGGTTTTTTTTGTTGTTGTTGGGTTTTTTAGTTTTGTTTTTTAATAGAGACAGAAAGATGCCAATATGAAAAGCCAGTACAAGATAAGTTTTCTGTTTTACGAATCAGAACATTTGCAGCTTTATTTATATCTTCAAAGTAGGGTTTTTTTTCCAATTTGATCAATGCAAAATTAATGCAAAACACAGGACTGACCAGCATCTCTTACTTTGAGGAAGTGCTATTATATTGCATGTATGAAAAAATTCTAACAGAACGAAGTGCTTCTGAAAAAAGTCAGCTCAGGAAAGATAACTATATTTACAAAACAGACAACGTAACTTTTAAGACATTACTCATTTTATGTTTTACAATAAGAAGTATTGATATTCTGCACCTCTTGTGGTGTTAAGACACAGCTTCTTAAAAAAATGCATTATTTCATCATGCAAATTACTTGCTAAGGTGCTCAGACATTTAATTACCTAATCAGTCTTTTTGTTTGGGGGGGGGGGGGGGGGGGAATTGGTTTTGTCTGGTTGGTTGGTTTTTTACGGATTACACTTTCAAGTGAAGCCTTCCAGTTTCATCTTAGTACTAATAATGAAATGTTAAAAGTATGAAGCCACAATTAATCTCAAATGAGTCTTTGTACTTTTCTAAAGAAGCAGAGTTGAGAAAGAGCTGAAGTGTCACTTTTCTTACCATGACTACTGCCATTGACTTTTAGCAAACTAAAGCAGTAATGAGCACACTGAGGCCCACTAGCCAGTCCCCGCAGCATTTTCAGGTATGGGATGTAAATTGTGGAAGGAAGTAGATCTCCCATTTGCCTAACAAACTTTGATAAGACAACCTAGAACAAATAAAGATCAGTGTTTAAAAAAAAAATTAAATCTGAGTATTTTAGGAAAACAAGAGGCAGCCAAAGTCAGAAAACAGATTCTAATGTAATCAGGGCCGCGTAGAGGGGTGGAATCACAACTCCAAAGGAAAAAAAAAAAATTTGTAGACTGGCCCATTCAGTTTCCCTGAAGGTGAAAAACATGTTTCAAAGAGGAAATAAACAAAACAAAATAATTCATGCTATTGCAAAGTATACTAACTCTCCAATTCTGTATTTCTAGTGATAAAATCTACTTCAGCTCACAAATGCTGCACAACAGTATTATTAACACATCTCACAGTGCAAGTTAAGTGATACTGGGAAAGAATGCACTACGCTTGTCATATCGCTGCACAGTAACTCAGATACAGTGGTTCCTCCTAGGGTCATATTAGGGTGTTTGCAGATTGCACTGGGCCCTAACTTAAGTTGCCTATATTCCAGGTAGGTCTTGGGATGTATCTGATATGTCTCGTACTAGGTTTTGCCTAACACTGCACAGTCCTTCAAGAAGCATTGAAGGCTGACAGCATCCCAGGTATCTAAAGAGTTTTGGAACATCTGCTTCATCTGTTTAGATTGCTTCTTCATTCTAATTTTAAGTTCTGTCTCTCATGGGCTATAACCTTTGGGCTTTAAATTACTACAATATTCTTATGAATTTTTACCCACCAAAATACTATCAACTACAGTTAATAAAGTTTTTTTTATAGGTAAGGAATTTAACTTCTCAGTTACACCAAAAAGGTACGTAGAGGTCATCAGAGAGAAAACACAAGAGTACTCTTATCAGAATTCACTTAGCAACTGCAACAAAATCAGACCTAAACAAAATTTTCTAAGAGGTTTGTTAGGACTCTTTCTTACTAAGTAAGTATAAGTTTACTGACAACTTACACTTACTAAGTAAGTGTAAGTTTACTGACAACCACGAATAACTGGCAGTAGCTCATTTTAGAGCAAGCAACAATAACAATGTCATGCAGAGCAGGACACATGCAGATAAGCCACTGATAAAAGATAATGTCTTCTTAGAGGCTAGCTGTAATAAGGATACCAAGAACTTTGTTGCCTGTTTTTTTTATTACTTTAATTTCAAGTAACTAGTAATTACTCAAGAAAATCTAGATAACCTGTCGCTGAGGGGGTCGCTGATGAGCTACTCCAAGGTAGGACCCCATGATGGTAGATGTCTGCAAAGGCTCTGATGGACACCAGTATTCAAGGGCAAGTTCCAGATTAAAGGGGTCTTTCCTATACAATTCAGCAATCTATCAGAGAAAGGAAGAGATTAGAAAGATATCAACTATACATAGAAAAGACAATTACTTCAACAATAAGCACTGCTTCTAGATAAGCTAAACACGCCTGAGAGGCAAAGCATCCCACGGCTGGTGTTCCATTCCTTAAAACCCTGAAAATGACAGCTTCTAAATAGCAGTATCAGAACAAATGACAGCCAGAGAAATTCAAAATGCACACATAAGTAAAACTTTCATAACTTTATATCTAATTATTATAGATTAAATCATTGCTAAGAAAACAGTGTCATTTCTCCTTAAATAACCATTTGCGTGCCTTGATATATTAACTTAAAAACAAGTTAGCCAGTACCAGGATTATAAATCTTACCCGTTATCTGAACATACAAATTTCTCAGAGTAAATTTTCATTTCTAGTTCTTCATTTAAGTTTACTATATATCTCAGAGCTACTTAAGAAAGCATTTCACTATAAATTTTCCTGTTAATATCCTATAACCTAAAGGTCTACCTTTGGAAAAGACAAGTAATCCCTATATTAAAGACTGCTATATTGAAAATTGCACACTTGTACATTTTCATGCTAATAAGGGGAAATGTACAAGTTTAATTTATTCATGAACAGAACATACAAAATGCACCAGTTCTATATGTGAATCTGTTTTCTGATATGGGTGGTTTTTTTGAAAGTGCACTTTGGTAACCTTAATAATTAACATTTAAATAAACATATTTATTTAAATTTTCTTTCAGTTTTATTTTATTTCAATTTTCTTTCTTTTATTAAAAAATAAGACAAACAGAAAGATCTTTCTTTTAAATGTACGCTTGTGGTCAAAATTCTACTGAAATTAGGGAATTTCTAATTCCAGAAGCCTTAATGGGGTCGCCTTGCCTAGCCTACTCTACAGCAAATACAAAAAAGTCTTCCAAAATTCTCATTACAAATACATCAACACATGAAAACTATGCAAATATTCCAATCCTTTATCAGAATAATTGTCAATAGTGGGGGAAAACCCCTAAAACCTAATTATAGTTTACCCACAGTAAATAGGGAGAAATTTGAAGACTTACAGAAATATAAAACACTGTGTAAACATTAACATCTAGATGCACAAAGGTGTTCCATTCCAAAGAATTTCCATGCATTTAGCCAGATCTCGACTCCAGTGATAGCCTGTAGTCTTAAAATTCCTATTTCTAAGTTACATTAAAATAAGATGGCTTAAGATAGATATGTTAAGATATTATTATAATTTAAATTTTAGATATTTAAATATTTTGTAAAATAACTTCAGCTCAAGAATTCTTCAAACCTAAGAAACAATACAGTATTTACTTACTAAACAAGAATTAAATGACACTTCATTAACATCAAAAGCCAAGACATTAAGTTAATTCCTTTACATGAAAAGTTATAGCAAGAGTCTAAATTTAAGAAACAAAAATCCCTCTAATCCAAAAGATAAAAGATCCAGCACTGTATGTTATCCTGATACAGGTTTTCTGATGAAGAAGGAAAGTCACAATCACTTTTTGCCACAGTAATTTTAAAGAAAATAGGGCTTACTAAAAGCATTAAATGCTCCAGATCTCTCCGAAGGGAAATAGGTGGATCATTACCCATCTGAATACTCATGTGGATCATGCGAGCATCTTCATCAGCACGGTTCCTCAGCTGTTTCACCTACACAATTTATGAAGTGGAGAAAAACACTGGTCTATATTTAGCTAAGAATGAAACAGAACAGAAATAACGGAATTGTCTAAACAGCTTATTAAAAACTAAGGAAAGCAAATGAACTTGAACTTGCACATACATGATAAGCAAAAAAAAAATTTGAATATTCTTAACACACACCCCCCCCAGGAGCTTACATTCAAGATATATTCAATCACTTTCTTACTGTCAAGGCCCTTAGTTCATAGCAAAAGCCCTGAAATTATACCATGGGAGTTTTTCCCAACTGACTTCACCAGATCCTCCGGTTTGGCCCCAAAAGGTGCATCCTTTTCCTCTTTTTACTTCAAAAGCTAGATGGGTTAGCTTCAAAGAAAGTTAGATCATTATCCACAAGGAGTGAAAAGAAACAGAAAACACTATAAAATAATGTATTCTGTATATAGATCTGTGGATTACACCTTTCTTAGCCATATAAGGCTACTTGTATTTACAGCTACTTTATGTTTTGAAAAGTTTTGGATTGATGTAATTACTTTGGACCCAGTCTGTAGCAACTAAAAGCATTATTACATGTCAAATAAAAACAATAAGGAAAAAAAACAAAAAAAGAGAGAAGGGAGGGGAAGAACAACTGCAGGAATTATAAAAAAAAAGAAGGCCCTTTAATCAGTATCTTACAATTCTTTGTGTTCAAAAAACTAATTACTAAACAAAAACCAGCTGACATTTAATTTTAATGTCAAAAAGGCTTTGACAAAATACCCCACCAGAGTCTTATAGAAAGCAAATAGCCATGAGATGAAAAGTTAAGATTTGTTAAATATTAAGCCGACATTGAAGAACAAGAAACAGAAATAAGCAACCAATTCAACACACCAAACATTAAAACAGTAGAGACCAGTTCATGGTCTATAATATATCTTAATTTGCAAAACTGAATGAGCAGCAAAATAATTGTATCTCATCAAGAAAAAAAATAGTTAAAAACTAGAAATAACAGTGGAAAGGGTCAGGGCAAACTAGCCAAATTAGTATACTAACAAAATTAATATACAGACAAAATTGAGTGTTGATGAATGAAATAATGAATTATCTGAACTACTAAAGCTAATTATCAAGTTCTGAATGTAATGCAGTCAACCAAAAGATTTATCCAAATCATCACTGGCAAGCAGCATAAATGTTAAAATTATACAGAAGAGTTAAATAAAATGCTGACTTACAGATTTAAATAAAACTGAAAAAAGGTTTTATATATACATGTGGGAGAAGAAAAAAAAAAAAAAGATCCTGCAAAGCAGACACTTCTCTTTACCTAAAATTTGAGATTCAGTAGAAATAGCTGAGTGTGTAAGCCAACCACTAACTAATAGCAGTTAAGATAAAAAATTCCCTTGTAGGGCTATATCCCAATTGCCTGCTAACAAAGTCTCTCCTGTAAAACAACTAGTACTGGCCTCTATCAAACTGGAATACAAGTCAGTCATACTTTTGCTTACATCCTGTATTACAAAACCCTGCTTGTAATGAAAAATCTCTGTCTTCATCTTCAGGCATTAGCTACAATCAACTGTGATCTAAGCCAAAGCAAAAAAACTGAAATGGAAGAGAAATACTCTTCTCAGAGATAAAACCTCCAATTCCATAACGCAATGAAGATGAGAGATGTACCAACAAACCAACCAACAGCCTTGGGATTTTCAGGCAGTTCTGTGGATACATGAGACAGGGTCACATCTGTTTTAAATCTAAAATGTCAGCAACCTCAGCCTGGGTCAGTCTCCAGCTCTTCCACCTTCATTCAAATATCTACCTTACATCTCTTTTATAAAAACTGGTATCGTTACAGGGAGACATTTCATCTTTTGTAAAGCAAGACCATCCAGTGAAGAACTGCCTCATAAAAATGTTCCCAGTTCCAAACCTTTTTGCACTCAACTGTTTAAGGAACTTCCATAAAATATACCTCACATATTCCTCATATATTCAAAAGATTCCCAAGAGCTACTGTGTCTGTAGTACAGAAAACACCATTGCATGCAGCCTTCAAAGGATGTCCAAAGCCTGTTAACATGGTAAGTGTTGTATGCAGGCAGCCATTGCAGCAGAAATAGAGCTGTAAAGTTATTAAAATGAACTTGTTTGAACGGACATTATAGTTGTTCTATGGATATTCTGTGCGTTAAAAAGACAGCTTGAGAAAACAACATGTAACACCAACAAATTATAAATAAATTAGGATTAAACGTAAAAGCTGTCTACAACGTCTTCATATATGCCCTCAAAGATTCTTAAGGCTCAAATATTGTTTTTCCTGCCAATATTGTTCTCGTTCTGCGAGGTTACAATGAGCAAAATTTTAAATCCTTCTTTTTGCACATTGATAAAAGTAATTATTTGGCAACTCCAACTACAGCTCAACACAATGAAGGTCACAAAATAAAGCCTCCATCAATTAAGTAAGTGTTTTCATAGAATTTTAATTTTCCATGTCTAGATACAAGGTCTTGCACAAATGAAACTGTTATAATTGCTTCAAACTTTTCGTAAAACCCTTTTGCAGCATTTCTGCTGTTCTAGTGAAAACAGCTGCTCATTTCCCCAACAATTGATACTACTGAAAAAGCAGAATCCCTCCCCTCAAATATGGAAAAGATATTAGTAAAAGAATAAATTAAAAACGAGAGACAAAACCCGTAAGTTAAATTTAGGTTACACTACCGTCTGTATCAAAAGAAAAAAAAAAACATGACAACAACAAAAAAAATCAATACCCACATACATTGCCAGCAATTTCAGCATTCACTTAAATTTTAATCATGTAAAACAAAACAAAACCACTACCACCACAAACGCTTGCTTTGCAAATCTCACCACACTGAAGTGTTTTAAAAATCACATTCTGCTTCAGTGTGGAAAACAAACCCCAAACCATAAGAGTTCCATAAAGTCAACAAGTCTTCTGAACTGCCGCACCTTAAGCTGAGGGTCATATCTGAATCTCTATACTACCTGTCCTAGTGTTAGAAATATGGAAGAGACGCCCACATTTCTCAAGAAATGCTATTCACACAAACAGCTTACTTTCATTGGCATGAGTGCAAGGAAGTCTGTGACAAGGTTATGAATTTTACGAATGTAAAATTCCTCCTGGTAGAAATTTTCAGACCCCACAACAGATTCAGTCAGGAACAGGAAGACATTATCAGCAACCGCTAGCTCTGCCATTGCTTCATCTGCCTCAGTGAATTCTGCAAGAGCTGGGCAACAAAAATCACAAGAGAGGGAAAAAATAAATTACTATTATCTGTTACCAAACAAAACATATTTCAGAATACCCAGCTGACATGCAAATTGACATGCTCCTATCAACTATGTTTTTTTCTACCGTACAGGAAAACACTAGACTGGAAAAGACAAGTTAATGTTGGGTGGTGATCTCAACTTTCTTCTTTAATAAGTGACCAAGTGCATAATCCATTTACCCAATCAAATCTAAGGTTGTGAACCAAGAATCACAAACCAACCTTCATTAAAACATTAATTATAATGTAAACATTTTCTCTAATAGATATTCTGGAATAGACTCAATTCTGACCTAGTAGGGAGCCTGGAAAGCTTGTGAAGTACAGAGAGAAAAAAAAAATTAATAATAGATTTGTCCTCTCAAGATACTGAGGTTTAACATTTATAGAAGTAAAAAAAGTCATAAGCATGAATCTATTCTTAATTTAAGTGTTCAAATGATACTAAAGCTGCTAAAATGCAATCTTTCACATTTTTCAGTACATCAAAATCTCTTTCACTTCAATGAGACACTATGCAATATTACTGTCTAAAAACTAATTATTTCTAAATCTGCGTACATTTCAGAGCAATTCAATTCTTGACAACCACATTCACATACTGAGAAAGCTTTAAAGGACTGTCAATGGTAATTTTATCATAAAGGTAAATACTAACACTTCAAAAAGGTAACAGATACTTTGACTTACACCACTTGCAAGCTCTGAATACTAATGTGCAGCAACTGCACTTTAGGGTAATTTACCTGTCACATCAGATAATTGGGATATTCCTCGTAATGCCAGTGCCCAGGCTAATCGAACAGTAGCTTGCAGGCCTGGTAATTTCCAAGGCTGAGACTCCTGAAGACGAGTGTGTATTGTTGCTATATACTGTCTTTCTGCTAGCAGAGGGAGCCGGTGCATCAAATCTTGATCAACAAGAACAAACACAACACCAACACCCAGTAAACGAATGTGAAAACAAACATGCAAAATCCTACCAGTTTGTTACTGATCAATAACAAAATTGATTAAATAACAATTTATTCATCTGCACAACATAATCTCTTTGGGAAACCTGCCAGCATTACCTTCACGATCCTCTGTGCCTTGTTCCAGAAAGCTGACATCAAAGCAGTAAAGGAGAGCCATGAGAAGAGACAAGTTCACGCCATCCAGTGAGCCATCAGCTTCCACTGTTACTTTCTCCAGGTAACTTATGAGGATTAGAGTGTCATCCTTAGTCAGTGGTGACTGGCAGGTCCAGACAAACAGACTTTCAGCCAAGGACTGTCGGCATTCTTTAATGAGGTCAGAAACCTTTTAAAGAAAAACCAAAGAAAACCCAGTGAATATAAATATTCTGGCAACACGTTCAATTTGTCCTCAAGTCAATCAGTATGACTAGGTTCAGTTAAAAATTATCTAAAGACAGCAGCTACATAAAATGTTTGGTTTTTTGAATTGCTAAACAACAAAAGGCACACTTCTGCTTGTTAAATGCATTCATATTCTCATGTATTTCATGTGAGGTGTGAGTAGATATCCTGGAATATGACTACATGCAAACCAGCATCTCTGTCAAGGTGAGGAGACATGAATCTACATAGAACTTTCATAGCTGTAAATGCATCACATCAAAGCTGCATTTCCTGTCTCTAACACACAACTGCACTAGTAGTTCTATCCAGGTAAAGTCATAGTCTTTCCCCTTGCCCCAAAAGAGATGCCCTCAACTGACTATACAAATACCTAACTTCTAAGACATTGAGAAATATGACAGACATTTAAAATTAGAACCTTCTTCCCCCAGACAAAGTATTTATATCAACTTTAGAATATAAACATAAATGAAATCGATCATCCCCTGTTACATATGGAACAAATATCATGCCCAACATAAAGGCTATCAAGCATTTGCATACTAAAAAATATTTTTTTTACTTTTATCTGGCAAAATATTGCATGCTATGATACAATGAAGTACAATGGCTCTTGAAAACAAAGTTTGTCTTTTTTCTAAGTTACACCAAAAATTACCTGTTTTCAAACAAAGACAAACATTTATTTCATTTGTTAACTTTACTCCTCCCCTCAAGCTGAGTTTTAACTGCTTTAAGACTTATGAAAACAGTAGAGGTTAAAAAAAAAAAACACACTTAAAAAATAAAAAGCCACTAATGACCTTTCATCATGGTCTTTGTATTTTATTTAGCTAAATTACAAGCTTCTAATAATGTTCTTGCCCTATATCCATTGTACCCGATTAAATGAAAAAATAGAGAGCTATAAGCATTCTATCTCCAGTAAAATCACATGCATGGTGATAAAGAGAAAAACATTTCAACATTTAACACAGCAAGAGATTTGCACACAGACTCCAGCAGAATAATAGTTCTAATGAATACAGAGGGAAATATGGTAGTCCACCTAAAAGGAAGAAAAAAAAAACTTCTAACATTAAGCATTAAATTAATTTTATGGTAAAATTAAGGTAAATTAAGGTAACTTAAGGTAAATCAGAAGGATATTCTTTGCATAGCTTCTAGATTAATAGCAAAAGTGTAAATCTAGTTATTTGGTGGAAAACAAATTGACTGATTATAACATAGAATAATTTTTAGACAGATCATCCATTAGAAAGAATTTCAGAAATCGAAACAATAATGTTTAAAATCTTCCTACTAGAAACATACTCTGCAGTTAGTCACAGTCTCAATTAAGTTCAAGGTTTACAAAAATGAGAACTCATTTTCAAGCAATTCTCACTTCACTATTAGAAATGCTTCTGGTTCATATTAACACAATTGGATTATTAAAAAGAACGTCATTTGCCTGACTAGACTTGGTTTCAATCTGTTTTAATAATTTGTGAATTTTAGTTTCCTATTTTTATTCCAATGGTGCTGATAATGGTAGTGCTGAGAACAGATGATTTAATATACAGTCTTTAGAATAAAATTGGAAAAAAAAAAAGAAATTTACACATAGTGCAAATATTAGGCTTACTTTCTTACTGTCCTTGATTACACTTCTTCACTAAAAATAAAGTATGCCCTAGCATCAGGGAGCAACAGCAAAACAGAAATGCAGGAAGTAATCTGGATCCCACACTGGTATAGCACAAGCTGTGGAGCAGTTACTATGATCCCTCAGACAGTAACAGAGCTTGCAAAGGTAGAGAACAGAAACTAGAATGACAAAAATTAAAAAAAAAGAAAAAAATCACTCCATGTCTCTTGGCAGTCTAACTGTATTCTAATCTGTGCAGTAATTCAGAAGAATATTCACACTCAGTGAATATTTACCTCTTTGCGATGTTTCTCACTGCCCAATCCTCGCTCTCTCTGGAGTTTATCAAATTCATTATTCAAATCAATGTGAGACACAAGAGTGAGAATCTTCTGAGTCAAACCCTGCTCCATTAGGTAATCTGTAAAGCGTGTTGTCATGGACATTAACTCTTGACTATAATGGAAAGAATATAAATTTAACAATTAATCATACTATTCCCAGTCACAGAAGAAGTCTAAAATAATGAATCCCATCAAATGTATTTGCTGACAGAAAATGTACAACTACATTACATACATAAAGTAACCAAATGTGCATTGCTAATCAGTAAGCAGTGCTCTCTCAAAACATTATGCTGAATGGATACAAACTCTTTAAGTAACTGTAGGTTCAAGAACATGGAATATGAGAATACAACATGGAGTAGCTAGTTAAGATTTATATCAAAAGGAAAAAGTACTATACATAAGATGCACATAAAATTCACAAGCTCACAGCCTCTTTCTTACTAGTAAATGCAATTGTCCAATTACATACACCTTACTGAAGTGGTGGAGCTAGTTCTAAAGTAATCATTTATTTTATGTTTCAGAATTTATATTTACACTAGAACACATCTTTTAATCTTTCTCTAGTCAGGCAATCACTGTGCATTGGAAGTAAACAGCGCGTACCATTTTCTTTTTAAACTCAAAAAATGTTAGCATATTACATTCGCCAGCATATAGTGCATCCATTTTAAGGAAAGGCAGGAGCACAGTTCTCTGTTTTGCAGGACACGGGAAGTCAGAACACAGCAAGGGTAGAAACTTAGTCTCTGAAATACCGAGTAACCATCACTAGTTAGAGCAACACTGACTGGGAGGGTGTCTGAAGCAAAACACTGCCAAAAGGTGAAGTAGCATGAAAGAACTGAAAGTAAAATGGAAATCCTTATAATCCAATAAAAATACGTGCAAGAAAAAAGAATATTATGCTTAAAAAGAAACATGAAAGCAGCTGCATCAGGTTATGAGAAACAACCGAATTTGAGAATATTCATATTCCCTTGAGTCTAATTAGTCCTAAAAGCACTCAAAGCAAAGAGCTTTGATCAGCTCATCACCCTAATACAGACCTGAGTTCCAATGTCCACGTTTTGCCTTGGCGTGACTGGATGAGGGTTCGTAGTGAATTGGCAATGCATCTTTTTCCATCCCAGTACAACAGAACAGCCACTAGACCTCTTGTAAGGCCAGGAAAATGAGGTTGCTGGTGTTCTCCTATTGAATGAAAATGCACAGAATTTGAAAGCACAGAAAGTTGAAAATACACACTTTGATAACAGCTCTATATCTTTGTATTTCTAATTGAGATACAAGTGTAGCATTCAAAGCAACCATGGTTATTCACTATCACTTTGATTTGTTTCAGGCACTTAAAAGAAATCACAGACATTTTGGGTGCTATTATTAAAATTGATACTCAACTATTAAAACATCCAAAAATTTAAAAGACATAGAAGTGAAAGTCCTTAAATATCCTAGTCCAAATGGTATTTGCAACTGGTATCTACCCATCTTAATAATGAATTCAAGCCAATTACCAGCAAAATATCTTTTCTTTATTCAAAATTAAAATTTCTGTCTGAATTTACATCGAATTTACATCGAATTTACATCTACATTTACATTTCAAGTTCAAAATAGAAAGCAAGGTTAACTTGAAGATGGCTTTCCAAAGGTGACAAATTCACAAACTATTTCTTTAATGAATTTTTTAAAAGTTAATGATGAACAGTAGCTAGTAATGATAACTAAAAATTATATTTTAATAACTCTGAAATAAATTTTCTACATGCAAAGCATGTGTCACTTTCCAGAATACTTCTCTTACTAATCAGTTATTAGATTATAATCCAAATAGAGTCACATATCAATGTATAACTAATACATAATTTGAAGAACCAATATCTGTTACACTGCTTTATAGAAAAACTCTCAATCAATTATTTTTAAACTATTTTTAAATTCAGTGATAGAGGAAGTAAATCATAAAAACCCCCTCAAATTATTCCCCCTTTTGGAATAGCTGCATAAAATATGAACATTAAGGTTCAGAACACTGTTATTGTATTACATTACATTGACAGTAGATTTCTTTTTAGGAACATTCTATGTTAGGAAGCTAAGGCCTTGACTGAATCATGCATTCATGTTAAGCATACACTTAAATAAGAAGGCCCTATTTAAGGTGTATTTCTCCAGCTCTTAAATATTTTCCCTTCTCACCAGCTAGAAGGAGCTCAACAGCTGCCAACTCTCCAATATCAAAGAGGTCACTGAGGATAAAGGCTTCTCTGATGAGTTGCTCTGGCAAAAGCCTAGTTCCCTGCTGACCCTGGATAGCAACCCCTTCTGTACTTGCTTTCTGAATTTTCTCATGCTGCTGAACATTCTTTGGCTGCAAGAGAAACAAGCATCGTAACTTATTCAAAATGGCAAAATCAAATACTGAATAAAGCTTTACACATTAATCCTTCTTCACAAATACAGTTCTGACAGGTTAGGTTGTCATCATAAAAACAAAGGCAGTGTTTTTAAACACAGAGATAGTAAAGGCATCCTAAAAATGCTTCACGCTTACACAGCAACGATCTCTTTGTGGGAACGTACCAAAAATAATCTTACACAATCGGTGCTTACTCAGAATCAGTTTACTCAGAATAATAGAGATTGAAAGTAAATTTTGATACAATTCTCAACAGGAATCGGTATCAGCTCAATGAAAGACATCTGGGTTGTTGATCAGATCTGTTGCATTACTCCAAAGCACTAATAGAAGAAAGAATGATGTAGAAAAACTCAGACACTAAAATATACTGACGAAATTCTCAGCTGACTGTTAAATTTTCTGACCTAACAGTTTAAAAAGCCATATGCTATTTCAGAAGTAACACCACTGAAAGACCTATTTCTAATTGCTACCTTGTGATCCATCAGCCAAGAAACAGTGAGTTTTTCCACATCATCTCACATTCCTAACACAGCACATTCTATATTTTGTGAATTCATGTGTTCACCTGTTCTGTGTGTTCATTAACCTGAGTGAAGCATGAGCATGGACCAAAACCAGACAAAATAGTTTTGTGTTTTATTTCAGACACACAAGAGTAGCAAAAAAAGCTAATACTTGACTGATGGATCATCAGATACTTTTACTATTCCTTTCAAACTAGCATTCAAATAATGAGAGAAAAAAAGTATGCTATAGATAAAATTATTCTGTACAAGACACAAAATAATATGTATTATTCAAGCTATTTGTATTCTTACAGCAGAACAAGATTGCTATAACACATTTGTGTTAGGTACTGTAAAAACGTAGAATGAAAAGAATGGTCAGGGCCTAAATAGTGTGTAATACAACAAAGAAGACACAGTAAATAATCAACTCTCCAACTCATTCCACAGGAGAGCATTAGTCCAGTACCGGATTTCTGAAGAGAGAAATGAAGTCAGATTTGTGTTTCTTCAAAACCTGGTCAAGGCGATGAATAGCTTCAGGTTGCCTTTTCCAAATGGCATTCATTACAGTCTGCCATATGTCCTTATATGGACCCCACAAGCTGGCAGCTAAAAGAAGAAATAAAACAATGTATTTGAAACGGAGAAAGAAAGAAAATAATTTATTTATACACTATTTTCAATAAGTAGACTTTTTAAACTTACTGTTGGTCTCAGCTTGACAGTATAGACTGTTATGCCCATCAAGCAAAGCATATTTTCCTTTCTTAAGGCACAAAAAATAACAACAGTAGTCTGATATAAAAACTAATTGCAGTTAGGGAGCTAGAGAAGCAGAAAAGATGATGTATGCAGCTAAGTTCTGGGGCTGGAAGTAATCTTATAAAGATATTTGATACAAGCTCTGTAATCTTTCATCCTTATATACCTAAGAAATTCCATCCACCTCAGTAAGATTAAAGGATAACTAAGAACTGGACAGCAGACCTTGAGTCTGAACGTAACTTGGTAAGGCATGCTTCCTGCTTTCCATTTTTGACAGAAAAATCCAAAACAAAGAAATACCTAATATATGAGGGACTGAAAAAGAACAGCAGTATCAGAATTTGTCGCATCATTGCATCAGTCTGTGTAGAATAAAATAAATTAGAAACCAAGAATGTAAGTTTAAAGGCAATATTACATAAGAAACAAAAATCATAAGCCTAAGGACACTTTCTTTCACATTTACTCATCTTTCTCATTTTAATTTAAAAAATAAGTAAATACCAGTACTTTCGCTCCCCAAGACACATTTGCTGCTAACATTCTGTACAAGAACTTCATTAAGATATGAATTTCCTGTACTAGAAGTAGACAGATCAATATAAATAATAACCTGACTATGTTTAGAAGAGACAAGATTATTTCTGGAAGCTAGCAAGCATAAATGTATTATTTAAGACAAGACTGACCCTACTCTAGAAATACAATCTCTCCTCTTCCTCAACACTGACAAAAAGTTTCCTTTGCATATTTCAAATCCGAATTTAGTACTACAGCTGAACGATCTCTTCCTCACTAGAAGTTGTATCATTCAGAACTCAAAGTCTGTAGCATGAAGACTGCACTAGAAGTTTCCTTATCGCCAGGTCTCATGAAAATGGTATACCAAATTAGTCTTCAGACTGCAGCCAGAATCGTTGTCTAAACTGAAAACCTTACAGATGGAAAATTATTCTTACCTAGTATTAACATCCTATTTTAAAAAACCTCAAAATTTTAAGACCCACATTAAACAGAAGTACCAAAATGTTTCCCTTGCTAGATATGATTTGTATTTGTGAGAGTTTCAGATTCTACACACCACAAGTCACTGCTAAACATACCAAGTAAATTTATTACCAATTGTATTGTTTGCCTGCGAGCTACCACATAACAACCACTGCCTGATTGCAGGTAGTGTTATGTGTTTCTGAGCATCTACTGAGATGGTCCCTGACCCAAAGATATTATAAGCTAGCAGTGGTTCTTGCACGCTACAGTTTTGCTAGTGGAAAAGCTACTTTAAGAGGTTGCTGCCCTCCTTCATTTAGCGCCACTTGTTCCCAACCGTGCACATGCCCGCTTCATTAACTCTGACGGACTACATTATAAGTCATGTTAGTCAAATGATCCAAATTAAAGAAGGGGGGGAAAAAAAAAAAAGGCAACATTTTCCAGAGCTCTTCCAATCTTGGTTTTAAAATCAGAGTATTTCATTAACACAGGTTACAAAGTGGTCCTGCTAATCATAAAAACAACTGAAAGAGCAATGCCTGAAGCACAGAAGGAAAGAACAAGTGGGTAGTGAACAGCAGAGACCTCTGAAACTGGCTTAGTTTCTGCAGAAATGCTAAAATAGAACTATGCCCTGCAGAGTAGCCTATATACAAAAAATACTAGCATTTCACCTAAAACTGCTTAATTTTTTTTTCTTTCTTCTTTTTAATGTACAAGTTAACACTGTGGTATAAAACCAAGTACAGAGGCAACATTTTATCTTCATGTAGCTTGTTCTGACCAGCTCTAACCCTTAAGGTAAACCTGACTAGGTGCATCAAAGTCAAACATATCCGCACCTCATCTTGACCAGACTGCTTACATTAAGACAGCAAGCAAGAGGTAGCTACTCTGATGTGAAGGTGCCCCTCTTCTTCATACAATCAAGACACCACCTCAAAGTAATGCAAAATGCTACATGAATGCCCTGAATAATAAGGCAGCGGAAGCCAAGTTGAAGTGTAGCAAATGAGCATGGAGACAAGAGCAGATCTCCAAGCGAGACCACTGGTTTCAGTCAGTTTTACCACTACCTAAGGTGTCTTGGAAGCAGCAAATCAAGTAAAACTTTGTCAGTTTTATTCTGTTGCAAAGGAAGAAACCACACAAAACAAGAATAAAAACAAAACAAACCCTCTCACCCCAAACTCCACACTAACAAAAACTATGGTCATTTACAACATAATTAGCAGTGCCAGTAGAGCTGTACCTGAGATTATAATGTGTAAAAAAGGACAAATCCTCTGTCCTTTTTAAGCATCAGAGTGTTTTAATCATACAACGTTACCCCTGCAGAGATAAATTCACTAAAAATAGCTACTATTGGATGAATTATTTCACACTCCAGACTGTGACTGGCTCTCCCACATAACTTCAGAATTCAGAGATTTACTTCTACTCAAAACAGTCTTTTCGCTCTTATTAAATTACCGAGTCCAATAAACACCAGCAGCAATCCACAGTGCCTGCCAAAAGCTGTTCAAATATTTCCCTGGCCCATTTGTTTCCTCTTGTCCCTACAACATAATTGCTTCACACCAGACCAAATACATGTACTGTAAGGCATTAAAACAAATTAAGGATCTAACTTTTCTAACTAAAAACTAATCCAAAAAAGAGTTTATTTTCAGCAGGATCACATCTACAATCCAGTTTGCTCTGTGATGGCACAAGCTATGCTAGCACAAAGATGGACTATTGCAGAGAAAGGAATAAGCAACTCGGATGGAAAAAAGGTTGGACTTCAGCAACCATGCTGACTTTTTCCCACTTACGCTGTTTCTATTATTATTACAGTTTTAGAAAGGCTGACCATCCCATCAGGTACAACAAGGAAGGACAGGCTGGGTTGCTTCTTTTGGCAACAATAGCAGTTGACACTTAAGCCTGAACTTTTTGCCAAGTTATAGACTTAACCACGCTATGTCTGTTCCCACAAACAATATACTATAACCTAAGGCAAATCTTCATTAGTTCTAGTGCCACATCTGCTTTAATTTTTATCTCATCTTTCATGTACAAAACTCCTTCTTTCCCTATTTTTTTAAATTATAAGGCTATAGAATCTCTTGCCATATAATTTATACAATAAAGTGTAGTCTCATTTGAATGACTCCAATTTTCCCTTTAACAAAGTCACATTTCAAATGAAGGGTCTTTGCTTTATTACTGTTTTTCTGTGAGGGGGCAGGGATGTAATTGATTCCGTCAGATCAAAAAATCTTCTCTGTAAAATTTACTCCTTGCTTGATACAGGAATGGAGCTTTTAATTTTATTAACTAATCACTATGACATACAGCACCTTAGTTACGGACCTCTTGGCCATACCCATATTCCAGTCACAACTGCTTTTCACAGGATCTCCATTCTCCCTGTATAAAGCTAATGAAGCTCAACAACAGCAAATGCAACATCTTGCACCCGAGACAGATTAACTCCACACGACAGTACAGGCTGGGGACCAAGCAGCTAGAAAGCAGCTTTACAGAAAACACCCAAGTGTCCTGGTAGACAGGAAGCTGAACAGCAGCACATCCTCGTAGCAAAGAAGGCCTCTACGCACCAGGCTGTATTAACAGAGTTGCAGCCAGAAAGCGTAGGGAAGTGATTATTTAGGCATCTCAAGAGTCCTTCACTCCAGTACTGTGTCCAGTTTTGGGCTCCCCAGAGCAAGACACTGAAACAGGGAGCCAGAAAAGAGGATGAATGAGGAGAGGATGAATTCACCATGTTCAGTCTTAAGAAAAGAAGGGTAAAGAGGGATGCGTGCTTTGTTGTCTTCAACTACTGAATGGCAGTATACACGGAAAAGAGAGACAGAGGTACCCCAGGAGAAGATGAGCAGCAACTGACACAAGCTGCAATACCAAACCCACCAATCCTTACAAGTTTTCAAAACTAGTTTAGCTAAGGCCCTGAGCCACCTCATTGAGCTGGCCTTGCTTTAAGGGGGAGGAAGAGAAGGAGTGTTGGACCAGATTACCTCCTAAGTTATTCTCCAATTATCTAGTCATTTCCTTTTATATTAGATTTATTCCCCAGTTATACTGGGTAAGTGCTGCCTTAATAACCCAAAACTGCTCCTTGAGACAGGCTCTGTAAAGGACCATGGGTGATCCTGATGCTCCTAATCCCTAGCAACACTCAATGCAAGAGAAACCAGCTCAACATTTCCAGACTCCTCGTGTAGCACTGAGCAAAATTCAGGACGTATTTCTTTTTTGCCTTTTATTGCACACAGCATTAAGAAATGAGTGCAATATAGAAGTGATGCTTAATCACACATGCGCTAAGTTACCACAGTCCTCTCGAACCAAGATGGCCTTTGCTATCTCATGTCACCAGCTTCATGTACTCCTTACCAGGATCAGCCAGGCACGGCGGCAGCTCTCACCGCGGAGCTCCATCGCCTCGCCAGGCACTTTTGCGTGGCCTGAGCGACCCGGGTACCATGGCACGGGAGGAGGCCCACACGGAAGCCGCTCGCCCCGCCGCCCGCCAGCACCACCGCGGCCCCCACAACCTGGCGCCCCGCAGCCCTGCCCGCCGCCCGCTCGGGCCGCGCCGCCTCCTCACGCCCGGCCTTCTTAGGGCCGCCCCCCCCGGCCCCACGGGCTTTGAGGAGGGGCGCGGGGCCGCCGCCGTCCCCCGACCGGCTGGCGGGCGGCGGGGCAGACGGCAAGCGACTACCGCCGCGGAGAAGAAGGCGGAACCGCGGCCCCACGCTCCGGTTCCTCTTACCCGAATTTACCGCCAACGGCGCGGCCATCTTGGAGAGAGGGAGGCGCGTCGCGGCGCCGCCGCCCGAGGAAGGCCCGCCAACACCCCGGGCTGCCCGCGGCGCCGCCTCACGAGGAGCGGGGCAGCGTCCCGCCGGCCCCCACCGCCACGGAGGACGGGGAGGGGGTCCCACAGCTCCCTCCTGTCCCGGCTTATGGGGCAGCGCAGCTGGCGAAAGTTAATAAACGGCCGCTTCCGCGCCGGCGACTCCCACAGGGACAGGGGAGGCCGGGGCCGCGGGCCCTGCGCCGCCGGCTGACGGGAGTTGTAGTCGCAGAGGGGTGCGGAGCCCCAGCAGGGGCCGCGGCGGCGGTCAGACGTGCGGCGGTGTGCTCGGCTTTTCCTGGTATAAGCTGCAGATTGATAGTTCCTCGTGTCAGTTGGCTTCGTGTTCAAACCTTTTCGAGGTGGCTGCGGAAAAGGGAGAGCACCGGGGTTCTGCATTCCCACGTTCCCTCTCTGTTGTAAATAACATCTCACTTCTGTGCCGTTCAATTTCTCTTTCCTTTCAAGCCCTGCCCTATAAGCCGTATTCATTGAATAAGGCAAAATGCCTGAAGCGAGACGCTGCACTGAGAGGTAAATTTATTAGAATTTTTTTTTTTTCAGTGAAAAAAGAAGTGCTACTATTCTTTTTTCAAAACCAGAATGGTTTCAGTTTCTATGGTTTCAGACTGAAGTCTTCAAAAAATGAAATAAGTAATTTGTAAATGTTTCAGTGAAGGATGATCCTTATTTAAAATGCAGATAATTAAAATAGCACTATTCCCTTAAAACCAGTAAACTAAATTTTTTGTTCAACTTTGTTAACAGCTGTGTGGCTTTTAAAACTCATGTTTCTTGGGCTTCGATTGGTGAACTTGGGTTTACAATCTTGTATAGAAAAAAAAGCCCTGGTAGGGGTTATCCTGTGAAGAAAGCTGCATTTAAACTCAAAATATGTGCAAGAAAAAAGTACCAGGAATGAAGAAAAGAAAGCAAAAAGGACATTTGTACATGTATGTATCTGGAGCTAAGGAACAAATATTGGTATCTTAGAAGTATCCCGTATCTGAAGTCAATTTACCACCCTCTGTCCCAGTAGTAATCAAGTCTCCTCAGAAATTCCCTCCTGTATTACCTTTAAGATAAAAGATTCCACCAAGACTATGTATTCATTTTTAGTGCCAATAGTTTCCCTTCTTGAACTTTATTAAAACAATATTTCACAGTTGCAAAACTATGTCCAATGAACTAGACCCATGGGAAATCGGCAAAATAACTATCTTTGCTTTTCTACATCTTCTCTATAATGGGATGGCAGAGGGGGCAATGTAGAGAGAGCAGTGGTCTTGGGGTGAGAGTGAATTGGCAAGGCAGCTATGAGAAAAAAGAGACAGAAACCAGAGAAACAGTTTCACCAGGATTAGTCAGAAGTGAAAGAGGAGAGAGAAGAGGAAATTAAAAAAAAAAAGGGGGGGGGGAAGTCTGTCCTGTCAAGAACAGCTCCTCTCAGAGTTCAATGGATTAATCCGTTCCCATTAATTTGGCCTAATTTGTTCATTTAGGCCATCATATTTCCTTGAGATTTCCCTTTTCTTGGTCTTAGCCATGAACCTGAACAGACCTATTGCAATGAGAATAATAGACAGTGAATTATTTATTTTATTCTAGGAAAGGAAGAGTGCCAGGCAAGAGGTGAAAGTAAGAAATAAGTTATTCCACAAGCAGCAGAACTATTGCAGCCTGGGTACAACATTTCTATATCTTCTCCCATGCACCCATCTCAGCGAAGCCAGAGCTCTGCTTTTATGCTGTCCACGTACCACCCCAAGACCCATGGCTATGAAAGGCAGGTACCATGATAAATTCGGAGATGTGTGTGCTGATCGCCTGGCCACGTTGAACCTAGTGGATAGCTTGAGGTTTTGCTTCAGCCTCTCCAACCACAGGGTTCCTAATTTTTATCTTTTCCCTTTATACGTTCCCTGATTTTCACAAACTTTGTAAGGACATAAGTTTTTGAGGCCTTTAGCCCTTGATCAGATTGGGTTGGAATTGGTTCAGGAATTGCAACAGGTTCAAAAGTTACTGAAAAGGTTTGGCAGACAAGAGTGTGATTTCCTAACCCTTGTTTCCTTAAGAAACAAGACTTGGGGGGGGGAGAGGGATAAATAAATAAATGAATCAGTTCTTTTAAAAAGCCTTTCACAGGCATTAAGAGCTGTCATATTTCTTTTGGCATTCAGATGCAGCCAGATTGCACACACTTTTTTTTAATCTCTGTTGGGGAAAAGAAATCCTTTCTAACCACTGCAGATTTAATATTTTAAATTTCCAGATAATTCTTTCCTCTCCTTGCCAATTGGCCAGTGGTCACATAGCAACATGAAGAAAAAAACACCCTGAAAAGAGTGGATGGCATGGGGTAGGTCACTGGGCAGTTGAACTTCAGAAGAAAAATATCACATTTAGCTCCAGCTGCACTGCATTTATTATACTCTTTCTCTGTCAGCAATGTGATATTTTAATGCAAAATAGCTGTGACAATACAGCTACTAGTATGGATGAAGTAAGAGAGGTATCTAGATACACCATACCATACATTCTGTACATATTTATATTGGCATAGTTGTGTCCATCCATGCTTTGATGAGCAGGCAAGTCCATGAATTCTTTGCTTATTCTCACTTTATTTGCTGTCCTTTAATTTAGGATCTTATTGCTTACCCAGGATCACTGGCTGGTTTGGTAGACTATTTTTGCCAAGTCACTATAGGAAAAGAATACCTCATTCCTCTTCCTAACAATAGCTCGCAGCAAGTTCCCCAATACAGCTGGGTTCAGTGAGGGACACCAGCTTCTTTCATCCTTAATTAGAAGATGGAAATCTGTGAAGTATCAAAGGTAGGCTGACACTAAATACCTGGGGTGGATATTAATTCCTCTGGATTCCAGGGAAAGGAGGTCCCAGATCACCTGTAGGGTAGTGAATTCTGCTTGTGCGGTGCAAGACCTTTGTGTAAGAGATGTTATTTTCTATAGGCGGAAATAACTACTCGTAATAATTAAAACGAACTGCACAATGGGAACCTGCTCTTTGACTGGAACTTCTAGGTGGTTTGTGATGTATTACAGGTGTAACATTCTTAATTTTAATAATACTAAATTTAGTCGCCGTGGTTCATAGCCAAATCACACATCAAGATACGAAGATAACGATGATGATATTATAATTCCTTTTCTTTACATTTTATTATGATTAGGCAGAATAATTATTAGCAATAAAAAAGTATTGTTCAAATGCCCAAGAGGCCATGCTTAATTTCCCACCTTTAATCTTGAGTGTCATTGTGTTCACATCCTGCGTGATGGAGTAAATTGAAAATTAAAAGGCTTTTCTGCATTGCAGCTGAAAAAGATGCCTTGTAGAAGTGCATCTACATAAATAGACCAGTCTTTACATTGTGAAATATGCCTCTTTACCCAAAAAGTCAAAAGCATTTCTGGCTACTGATTAGACCATAAAACTTCCTTGAGCTCTTATTTTGACTGACACTAACTCTGTCTGTGCATCTTAGCTTACTGGTCTGTAAAAATGGGTATAACATTTCACAGCAGGCCTGGAATGCCGATCAACTGGATCTTTAGCCTGGCCCCATCTGAACAGAGAAAAAGAATGTGTTTTTGGGTTACGTTAAGTTGGCAGAGTAAAAAAACCCCTGAATTCTCTTACTATGCCGGCTAATTTTCCTGAAGACTTCTTAGCTGGCTATAATCCTGTGTTTGTTGCAAAAAGCATGTTTTATACATCAAGATAGTTAGCTCGGCATCAAATTTTAGAAGAAAGTCTAAGACCTTTCTCTGCAGTGATTCTCAAGAAAATAACTGTAATTTCTCTGTCTTCCATCCTAGATATTTCTACTGTCACCATGGTATCTAAGCTCATCAGAGAAACTGCGTGAGGTTGTTGCTAGCTTGGGTAAGTGGTTGATCTAGTCCAAGGCAACAAAGAGCTAAATGTTCTCAAAGTTATATGAATACCTTCCTCAGGGTCTGGGAGCAGAAGGAGAGGAGCTGAACAACGGTGAGTGCTGCCTTTCCTGTGTAGGTGAGAACAATTATTGACTATAGGCATCTGACCAGAAATGAATGCCTTGATAAACAGTATCAGTAATTTTCCTGCTTGACAATTGGGTCTTTATGATCCCTGTTCAGGCTTCAGAGGTAAAATGAAAATACTGTTCTTGGCCCTGTGATGTATTGTAAGTTAATTTTTTCCTAATTCCTGCTTTGGGGCCCTTAGAGCTATCCATCTTGTTATTCTTTCTTCTCTATCCCGAATGAAGAATAGCTTTTCTTTTTTGTAATAATTTCTCCATTCAGCTTCTGAAGTGAATGAGGCAGTTACTAGCCTGGGAGATAATCTGATTATTGTAATGATGTAGCTGCTAGTAATTGACAACAAGAGGTGGAGAAACATACAACAGGGGAAACAATGGAAAGACAAAGTACGAGCAAAGTGGAGATATTTGATATAGTAAGTAGAAGTGTTGGTACATCAACTGCCTTATTGATATTCATTCTGTTCAGTGATTTCCATATCAGATTTACAGATGGTTGATGTTTTTGCTAGTTGCCAGTCCCACAAATTCAGACTTCGTCCTGAAATTAATGCCAAGCTCTTTACGAAGCGTGTTGTATATATTCTGCAGGCTGAGTTATACACTTATTGAATCCTTTTGGCTTCTCATCAGAGAATGGCTGTGCTGGAATAGGTGTAAAGCTACGGAAGTGTAATGAGGTCACTTGAGCAACACTGAAGGTGTGTAAAGTTGCACAAAAATGTCTGTACTAAGAATGTAAAGCACAGGGTTTCTGTAAGTGGAGATGATACAAGAGACAGGAGAGAAAGTATCTTGACAGTCATAATCTAAGGTAAGTTGTAAAAAAAAAAATCATGATCTCATACTTACAAACTGAGTGAATTTGATATGGGAACCAGTGAGACTCAGGAAAAATGGCATCTCATAATGCCATCTCTACTGCAACGTGAAATTGCTTCACACATTACACTACCGTTTTGTTAATTATTTTCCCAGTGCTGTCCACTTCTTTGGAGTTCTCTGGGTACAAGATAAGAAGCTCCTGTACACCAAAGATGTGTGCAGAATTTGGCTTGCATACTTCTGACAGTCAATTACTGAAATACTTTTCCTGGCCTGATGCTCTGAGGTAGCTTATTTGAAGGAAAGCCCTGTTTAAATACGTAGCATAAGAAAGGATTTGCTTTCTGCTCCAGTCCATTTTTGGGTTGTTGAAGTTTCCTGAGGATCAGGAAGAATTATCCTCAGGAGCAAGAATCTGAAGGACATGAACTGAACAAATCCCATTTCTGGAATAGGCAACTGTATTAATTGGCTCTGGTGTCAAAATATTTCACTGGAAGTCACATGTCTATTGAAGTCTCCTCCTGCCTTATTTGGTTATGACTGTGCTGCAGAAGGATAATTAGAAGCAATATTAGCTGTTCACAATTAATGGGGCAATTGTTGAGACCACATGTTCAATAACTCCTACCAAGGTGACACCTTAGACATTGGAGCACTAAACTATATTATGTGCTTGAGTGATCAAGGCTGGAGTTTATGGCTTATGCTCATTCAGTTGCTTGAGTGCTTAAGAGGAGAATGGTGGAAAACCTTTATCTTATGCGCAGGTTTCTGAGCTGCTTGGCACATATAACTCTCATAGCTTTCTTCTAGATGGTGTCAGATGGTAAAAATGAATTTCCCTCATCGTTCAAAATTTCCCTCATCATCTATTCTAAATCAGACAAAGCTAAATCTGTCTTTGAAATGTAGTGCTGAAAAACACCTGGTCAGCTAATCTGACCTCTCAGATAAAATGAGACCTAACCAATGGAGAAGACAAAATTCCCAGAGTTAATTGTGTGTGTCTGTAGATGTCCAGCATGGTAGAATGGTAATCCTTTAGGTCCTTCTGCAAGCCAAAACTACTAGTATTGTAGATTAACTTTAGTGGAATTATAACAAAGCATACTTAGGAGAATAGTACATTCCAAAGTTAATAACCTATTGAAAGCATGCATATAAGAAATACTGATTTGAAGAACAGACATTCAAAGATCAAATACACGCAGAAAAAAAGTAGTGACCCACATTCATTTTGGGTTGATATCTGCATAAAGGATCATACCAGTTCTCTTTAAGTAGACAGCAGTAAATTATGATCTCAGGATATCTTTACATCTTGTGCTATCTCTTTACAAACGACAATCAATATTTGCTTGGAAATAACACTCAGAATGTGTCACTCGGCTGCATTCCTAGGCATCTGCCTATTAATACTATAATTTTGTTTTTCTTATGCATCACTCTCGGTCTTACTTAATGCACAGTCTGTCTGCAGAAGCAAGAAGTTGTGGTGAGGTCCAGCCCAGGAGAAGCTTGAGGTACTGACTCATTCTGAGACACTGAGGGAAAGGTTTGCTTGCAGGTATATTTAGACTGTAACTACACAAGGACACTAAGCTATGAGAAACCCCTAAAAATGAGGTGGCCTTATTTTTAATGAAGTTTTGATTGTGCCTTTTGGGTGGCTTAGTTTGACATTGTTTTATACTGGCAGATGGTAAATGTGTTTTAAGGTGTGATTTCCCAGAACTTCTCAGAAATTCTAGTGTTAATTTTGAGTTGAGATCCAAACAGCTTTATAGGAAAGATTAATGCCTCCCTTTCACTGGAGGAGTTCAGATCACTTGTTCAGGTTGTGAGAGGCTTGCTAACTTCCCCCCACACACGCATCCCCCCCACCTCCCCCAGCTTAACATACATCTCCTACCTCCCATAAAGGTTGGAGGGGTCTTTGGCATTCTATGCTCTCAATCTCTCGTTAGTGCCACTTCATTTTGCACAAATAATTACACTTTCGCCCAATGTGGAACTGGAACATGCCAGGGAGCAGGGTAGAGATAATCCCACCGTTCAAATGACTAATCTGACCACCAGATAAAGAATATTTCTCCTGTGATTTGTCTCAGTGATTAAGTCTTTTGGACAAAAACATCAGCGTCAACCAAAAGACTTGAGGGAAGCACAATCCAAGGCCCTCAACTGCCTAGAGCTTTTGCTTAAGTACTGTGAGACTCAAATATTAATTCACTTTCTGCCTAAATCGTGAAGAAATGCAACCTAAGTGTCTACTACTTTGGAAAGTTCTTGAAAGCCTGAGCCATATGTGAAAGGGGACATCACTTCCACCAGCTCTGTCAACCTGACCAGCCACAACCTTTTTTTCCTTACAGTTATTCCAAACCAAGGCAATCTGTATTCTAAGGGTGGATTTTTTTTCTGATATCAGCAAGAACAAAAACATGTTTTTATTTGTATTGATCAGAGCCACTCTTTTAATACTTTCTGGTTTGTTTGCCTACTCAGATAAATCAGTGAGTCATACAGCCCTAGTGCTCTCAATAAACTGATTTCTTGTCTGAAAGTTCTGTGTCTTCTCTCTCTATTCATGGCTCCTTAAATTAATGATCCAACTCGAAGTCTTACCTCACACCAACTTTCATGCATAACACCAGAAAAAGGACTTTTTGAGGAGTTAGTCTCCCTCTAGAGCTAACAGACTTCCTCATTGCTAGGACTCCCTGTTCATAAGCAACTGACCTCCTCTTGAAATACTGTGCAGACTTAGAGGAAGTTAAGGGGATAGTATTAATTGTTGATATTTAAAATTAAGGGGAAAAAATAAGGGGACAGTAAGTACACACACAGCTAGTGTCACCCAGGGCAGTGTATGTTTTTACTCACATGATGCTTCTCTGCCCACATCCTTCTCTCATCCAAATCATGGCTGGAGTCAGCCATGTCATACTAAGAAGTTCTTCAATGGGAAGCCTGGCTGCCATTACTAGAACCAATTGACACAAGGACTGCTGTGGTAGGACAGGAGTAATCACCTTTCTGGTAACCTTTTGTCACATGCTGTGACATGAACAAACTGCCCCAGCTCAGCCTTTTCCCAGTGGGGCACACCTCACAGGTAATTGTGCTGTCAGTCTGCTCCACAGCAGTTGCCAACCCTCTGCAGACTGAGCTACTAGGGCTCACTTTTAGAGCTTTTATTTAAAACAACTGCTTGAATTTCACAGGTGCAAAAGCTTAAGCACTGGAGCACTTCCTAAAAAGAGGGCTTAGAGCCACAATCCTTTTGAGCTTTTGTACGCTGAATTTCTTGGAGACTTCGCTCATGAACCCGTTGCTTCATGATAAGCAGAGCTGTTTGAACCAGTTACTTCACAACATGCAGTGCTGTTTTGTCCGAATGTAAGGAGGACATAACATGCTACTAAACTTTAAGGTCTATACATGATGCAGATGAGCCATGAAAACCTAAGGTAGCTCTATTTATCCTCTTAATTCCTCCAGTTATCTGAGATGAAAGGTACCAATTAAAGGTGAATGCTGTGTCATAGCTAAGTTTTCTTAAGGAATTACACTACTCAGAATATTAGCCAAGTGCCTTTTACAGTTTTGATTGTTCAGTCACATCAACAATTAGAAGGCAATGCCTAATAAAACTCAATTAGGCCATCACAGTCTCCTTTGTCTAGGAGTACAACAGAACAACTGTTATTCTTTCAGCAGTTTTACTTCACGTTTTGCAACTTGCACTCTTTGTTTCTGCTCTTTTTACTTTTCATGAAAATAGCCATAACTCAATAAATAGATACTGTACCTATTTATTTTTAAATAAAATTGACAGGGATATTTTCACTTACATAACTAAATTGAGATAAGCTTAGATAAGAAGCTTGGATTTTAACTAGATCTTGAAGATGAAAAGATCAGCCCTTTGTCTTTACTAAGATCTCAGCTGAGACTACTTATTGTTTACCTGTCCTGAGGTGGGAATGTATGACTTCACTCTAGTGAGAAAAGGTCTGAGAGTGCTCCCTCTGACTTCTGTGCCTTTGAAGTAGTCCTGCAATGAGTCAAGGCACATACTCCTCAGAAGAATGAGGAAAGGTATATGTTACTCAGAAGGAAGAAAGTCCAGTGTCTAGATTCCTATCTGCAAAGAGGAGGAGTGAAGAAGCAAGCAACCAGCAACTTACTTCCCTTTCATCCCTGATTTTGGCAAAGTCTTTTTACCCAAGTGGGAAGTAGCTGGCTTCCCACCTAATCTTAATGTTCTTACTCTGCTGCTTCTGTGCTGGAGAGTGAAGAAAGTGATGGCCCACCATCTCAGCTGAATGAATGGGTTGCCTCTGAAGGACAACAAAGCTGACCACATGCTTATGGAAGAACCTACTATTAGGCATCACCCTGTGCATCTTACTCCACGGTACATTCCCTACTCTCTTCTCTCAGGAGATTCTTCATTACCTACTATTCTGCTTAGTCATAGCTTTACCCTGAAGTCTTTTCAAAATTTATTCCAACATAATACACCCAAGAGATTAAACATGGAAGATTCTGGGTACATTTGGTAGAATCTGGTGGGTGCCCACTTTTTTTTTTACATCATAATACTGTACCCAGTGTTTTCCACAGTGTAGGTCTAATATTCAACATGGAAATCCTGTGTGGGAAACTTGCAGAATGGAACTGTCTTTCAGAGAAGATGAGTTTTCATTGACCTCAGGAGAAGTTGCAAATGCTCACCTGTTTTGGAAATCAGGCTATTATCATGGGGTCCCGTGCAAATATAAACATCTAAAGGTTTTGAAAGTTGTGGCTTTTAGACATTACACTGTTTTATTCACTGGTTAGGAGAAATACTGCTAGGCATGGACTAAAACCACTTAAAAAACTCGGCATATCCTTCCTTCTTCCCATGTCAATCCAACAACTGTGCAGTACATTTTAAGGCCCAGCATACAGTGAGTTTGCATAAAACAAGTTATAAGCACTTCAGGCAAGCGTGACACAATACACTGTCAGTGGAAGTGCTAGTGGCACATCTGTGCTGAAGCTTTCCATGAAAAATGTCCTTTTGGTTTCCCAGGTGTGATACCAATACAAAGAGAGTAAGGAGAAGAAAACAAAACAAAAGTAAGTTAAAGTAAAAATCTGCACATGATTTACATGGTTTAGCAAAATATGGCTCCTATCAGAGGCTGACTAGCTACAGTTTAAAATAACCTATTTAAGAATCAGAGGCAATTTATCATTCCCTAAAAAAACAAGTGCTAGATTATTAGGAGTAAAACAAACTAGGTCTACACAGGGCTTTAATTCTATGTCTGGCCTGTTAGCAGGAAATTCTCCTATTCATGCAGTGATGTGCCAGTGATTTTAAAATGTTGCAGGGGAAAACACAGTAAAATTTTAAAATGCATATGAAAGAATAAAAAAATACATGAAAATAGAAATATATCTACCATCCTTTAGGTGTCTCGGTTAGCCTATACAATATGGTCGGGATACCAGCCTGGTCTCTGCTCCCCCTGGATATGATCCCTGCCCTCGGTGGCTCTCAGCCTGGCCCTGTCATGCTGCAGGGCGCTGGAGGGAAGATGGAGCAGAAGGGGAAAGAGAGCAGAGCAGCACAAGGCACACAGCACAACCTTTGCTCTGTCAGCGTGTCAAGCACAGGCTGTTAAGAAGAGGAAATGTTCTCTATCAGAATATAAGGGCCCAATTTCTCTGTACAACAAGCGCATCTATGTCATACAGAGTCTCAGTTATGGTGCTGCCTATATGCAAGACTGATCTTATTATTCTGGGATCTCTCATTTGTCATCATTACAGTCAGGTTCCTGCAGCTCCTTAAGGAACATACTCATATTTCTGATTAACAAATGCTTCGACTTTCCTGTTTAATCTATTATTTTGCCTATCTAACCTATCTAATTTCAGGCTTGTCTCTCTACCAGCATTATTTATATAGCATAAAATTAGCTGTGGTAGCTCACATTCCTTTGGCAAAAGGAAGTAGATCTGCCTGGAAAACTGCAAGGTTGCAGCTGGAGCTTGGCTGGTGCAATATATTTACAAGCATCAAAGTTCACCCCAGCCCTTTAAGGCAACGTCATACTTTCTTGACAGGTGAGCTCCTGTCACACCTGGCCTATGCAGAACACAAGTTCCAACACCGATAAAGTCTGTGGAAATTCTTGTAACTAACAGTTCCTGTTCATACGGTGGCCATGGAATCAATACACAGGATCAAGTATTGCATTTTCTCAAGTCGTGCACTTTTTACTTCATCTCAGCAAATCCCATACGGCTGAGGCGTTTTTATAAGAATGCGAGCAATTTTGAGCTCTGTGGAAAATGCTGAGTGCTGTCGGATGCAGGCAGAGAAGGGCAGAAGAGAAAAAATACATTCCTTTGAACACACTAATATAGAAGGCAATTAAGGAACACAACAATAATGAGCAATCATTCTCTCTCGTAATGTATGTTGCACTTTAAAGAGCAGGTGAGGACTCCCTGAAAACAATAACAAGTAACATAATGAAGTCCTGTCTACACAGGAATGTTACTTCAAATATTTTAGATGAGTTCGCTTGAGTGCATTTGCAAAGATTGTTTTAAAGTGGCTGGGCTTTCTTTTTGCATGAATGAAACCCAGGCTCACCAGCCCACAGCCTTCAGCTATGACCTGCATCAAGCTCGTGAGAGGATTCTGTCCATTTTTGAATGATTTTCCCTCATTGTATAATGTGGTAAAGTTCATTTGCTGTCTGGCCCCTGAGTGCCCTCCTCTGTTACAAGATCATCTGGATTAGGTATGTTATCACTCTCGCTGAATACTGATGGCTTCCTTTGCAATTCCAATGTGTGTGTCCCCCCACATTCACACATTTTTTTTTAGAGCAGCACCTCTTTTCCTCCCCTGATACTGTCTCATGGATTGTGTGTAGCACATCCAGCCCCAACTCTATGACACTGCCTCAAATATTAGGATTTGTGAGTGTTGGCCAAACTGAATGCAAGAAAGACGTTCCTGAGAAATGGACCAGTGCCACCATAAAGCAAAATAACACTGGCTGATCTACAAGAGCACAAGGGATGTGAACAGGACCTCCAGGACTTCTAACTGACCAGAATAGGATGAACTGTGAAGTCACTGCTGAACCCCAGTATTGTAACGTGCCCAGGTGATTGACCACAGCTGTCAAATGAGGTCACTTCAAATAGGGAGTTGTAGAGCTAATTTTATTTTCCAAACCACTAAACTGAAATGCAAAGACTACGGTTACAAAAATGCTGTTTGAAATCCAGATAGACAGTCAGCTTGAAAATGCTGCAGATGGAAATATTCCTATCATGTCCTGTATTATATTATAGCTCTGCATCTCTAAACCAGGTAGTATCTGAATGCCATCACCGGTGGTGGAAATGAGCTGTATGAACCATGAGCCTCTTTCCATCCATTTGGCACTGCTTTCCCTAGTGTGGTCATTGTGGTGCTCCACAAGCAAGAACTCAGTCTTCTGTCCCCACCTCACGCTGCTTGACTACCCATCTGGGCTCGCTGCTACTCTTCCTGCCACTCCGATAACGTGGCAGCACCGCATGAGTTAAAGGCAATACAGATTGCAGGGCAGGCATATTTATTGCAACAGTGGATGCAGAAAAAAAAGCAATAGCAAATATACTTTGGCTCATAGTTTGTTCAGCACTCTTTAGCTCCTTTCACGTTTTATGAGACGAATTACCAAAATTAAACATTTCAAAATGCTGAGATTATAAGATACTTACAATCAAATCTTTAGCAATATAAAATTCTTGGATTCAGGCCAGTTGCTCTAAAGGCTGTTCCCTTCTAGTGCACATGATGCTGACCTGTGTGTGTTATAGAAGATCTTAAGGCAAAGACTGCGCTCCATTTTACTATACACAGAGCAAAGCAATGCAGCCTTCTTGGTTGCTTATCTGCATGGTGTCTCTCTCTCACTTCTGCAACTGAATATATTTCAGTACTCTTCTATGCAATGCTGCATATCTTTCTGATTTATCCATTGCTTTTTTCGGTAAGACTTTTTCTCATCTCTTGGAAACACACTTCAAGGTAACATTGCTACAGAGGTGCATATAGATCTGCAAACTTGAATCCTGTTACTATTCACTTTTCATTACCCCAGCATCTTCCTCCCTCCTTCCCATTCCAACACCAGCACAGGATTTCTATGGAAAGAAGATGGAAGAAGATTTCTATGGAAGTGGGAGGCGTCTTATTTTATTACACACTACTGGGTTCCCTGGGAACATCCATTTCCTAGGAAAGCCCAGACTGGAAAAACAGACGGGAATGACATTCCAAAACTGAGAAAAAAAATGAAACCTATTATCATTGGCACTGAGTTCAGTGTAGAAATGACAAATATTTGCAATTTTTCTCTGGCAGCCGAGGCACCAGTATGATGAGGAGTATGAGCCTTGCAAGCTGCTTGATGCATAAAAAATGTTTCAAAAAGAAAAGGAGGATAGGAAGGAGAAGTCCAAGGATTCTGTGAATGGATTTCAGCATAGGAGCCAGAAGGCAAGAAAAGAGCTGGAGGGATGCTTGTGGCAACTTGTGTTAACTTTCACACTAGTGTCTAGATTCAGAGGAGTTTGGGAGAAGGAAAACAACATACAGGAAGTTTTGCTGTAAATTGTGCAGAAGGAAACAGACCTCTGAAGAGTATTAGGATGTTATACCACTACCTCAAGTGCCCCTGAGGTTAACAGGAGTATTGGTAGCTTCCTGGAGGTCCCCACTGCACCCTTTCCAGAAAACAGGAGTGATTTCTGCTTTCATTTGCAAAGATAGGTGCACTTAGCAGATAAAGTGCGCTGTGCCAGAGTTATGCTGAGTAAGTAAAGATTATCATGAAAAATTTGGCTGAGGCATCCCACTGAAGTTCTCATTTTCTCCTAATAACACAAAAACATTAACAAAGATGCATCACTTTCATATCTTTGGCTGTAATATATTCATTTTTACCACTGTATTCTCTCATTTAAGAAAGAGCAGGACAAGTCCCTCATCCTGTTTGCCAGAGCAGCATGGACACCTCCTCCTTCTCTCATGGATTTTGAACAAGACATGGTGAACATCTGCCACTTGCAGCAAATACTGATCAGAGTGTTTGTAAGGCTCCTCCACCTGCCCTTCAATTTCCCAACAAAGCTCTTCATTATTATTCTACAGTTACTCAGAACAGTCATACAGTTCCTTTCTCCAACACATTTGCCCAGTAAAAGGCATAATTAGCCAGAGAAGCAGAAAGATGTCTGGATCTCCCAGACTGACAAAAGGAATGGACACATCATTAACATCCATTGCAGTCCGGGGAGGAATTCTTATTTTTGTTGCTGTAAATAAGGCTGAATTTCTAAAAAACCTGTCATCAACTATTGTATATCATTCTGCATTAATAGCTGTGAACTTTCCATAGTCTCAATGAGGCTTTGCAGAAGATTGAAAAAACATCTTTTTTTCTATTTATGAAACCTGACTTTCAGTCTGAAATATAGGCACACACGTCCAGCCGCTGCTTCCAGCACAACTCAGGATCATGAACTTTCCAAATCTTGAAGTATTTTCTCACTACCAGCACCATGAAAGCACATAATACATATTTCCAGCACACACTGGTAGACCAGCATCAATCCAGTGAGCAGCGAGCCAACTGGGTTGCTGGCAAGGACGGAGGCACTAAAGGTTACACATGTCCACATGCAGAGGTGCTGCTTTATTGGTTTTTTGTTGCTGAATATTCAGACTGCAGTCTGTACAGATGCTTTGCAAACTTTACCATTCTGAAGTCCCAGCATAATTACTCTTCATCCCAACCAGGCATGGGAATTACTCAATCTCTGACGCCTCCTTTTCTGCCAGTATTGGTACACCACCATCATATCTCTTGCGAATCCCTTCTCAGGACACTCCACTGTCAATCTCCTGTGCGTTTCTTCCATACAGCTTGGCAGCCATTTGAAATGGTGGTGACTTAACACTGGAGGAGTCCTGAAAATAGCTTGGTTTCACCCCAAACTGCAGAATCCTGGTAGGTTCCTATATTTGTTCCATGAGACAGTGGCCATGGAGCATTGCCTGGGAGAACACCTTCCCAGCATGTTGAGCGAATCAATGCACAACAGTGCGTATGCAACAAATCACAGGGAAATGGGGGCCGAACCACAATAAATAAATCATATCAATACACATTTTTACTCTAGCTAGTACACATTGGTTATTTCCAAGAAAAAGTATTCTGAAAGCTTTTCCTTGTAGATATGGAAACAATTTCTTAGAAACAGTCCTGCTCAGTTATCAGACCTATTCAAAACAAATGTAAACCAAACATTTCCAAAAGCAAATAAGGTGTCAAAATGTGGCTATGTAAGACTAATTGAATGAAAAAATTACAACTACTTAAAAGCAAAAAAATAATTAATTTAAGGACATCTTAAATCTTACAATGGCCACATGATGGCCTAGTGAATTATTCTAACCAGATTAATGCAGAGGTGGAAGCAGGGCTATGGGTAACCTTCAGTAACATCAGCCAAAGTAATCTTCAACCATGTAGATTTTTTTCTACGTCATTATTGGATGCTGCTGAAATTTGTGTTCATGCAGGGCTCAGCAAAGGGGTATGAACAGACTCTTACTAAGCGAAAGACTCCTTAATACTGGATTAAAAGAAGTCACAGAATTCACTTAATAAACAGCCTCAACTCTGACCAAGGATTGCAGCTTTTAGATATATTATTTTTAATCTTTCTTTCTGAGTCAGAGTACTTGCTTTTATTCAACAGGAAACGTTGCCAGGTATGAGGTGTGTCAACAATTACATTACTTATATAAGTTACTTACATAATGGGTACTCCTGGAACCTATGAATCCTGTGAATTCAATATGCAATATGAAAATGTGAAAACTATAAACTTTTTGAGAAATATATTATTTTGTATACATACATTCACCTGAATTTGATTAAAATGTAGCTATATATATGAAGCATATGTTACAATTGAATATATGTGCAGAGAAACATGGAATTTCTCACACATATAGGTGTTTATATTCCATTGTACATTTTGTTTTCAAAAGCGCATTACATTTGTGTTCGCATGTCAAGTCTACTACTGAAAACAGCATTTATTTTTATGGAGACCTGGGTCCTGCCTACAAGCAGAAGTGGTAAAGTTAATTCATAGAGCTTTCCTATTGTGGATATACATATGTCAATATAAAATTTAATAGGCACAAGGTAATGTTAACTTGTTTTAGGAAGGAGAATAAACTGTGCCAACACAAGGCACTTTAATGTTAGTGGAACGGGCATATTGTACGAGGCTATACTGGTATAACACTTCAATCTAAGATACAAAAGTAAAGAAGAAAAACATCATACCACTAAACAAAATAGTTATGCCAGTGCATTCTGTGATGAACACCTCTCTTTCCTATCAATTGCTGAAATAAGTAAAGTTCTCAGATGTGTATTGTCATGACAAAAGTAGTAATAGCTTCTGCACTGGAGGTACCTGATAATTCAACACCCAGGATGAGGCTGCCCATTTGGAGAGCTAAGGATGCCGGTGCAGGAGAGCCACTGGAGAGCTATAAAGGCGGTGAGTAAAAGTGCTCTTTTTGTCTGTTAGCTGAGGTGATGAGGTCCTTTGTGTGGCATGGGGACTACAGGAAAAAGGAAGAGAGAGTTACGGGTTCAGTTTTAACAAGCCCATGGCCCAGGGTGTCTGCGGTAGAAAGAGGAGACAGAAGCAACGCGGTTTGTGTGAGTTTCTGACAATATAAAGACCAAAAAAAAAAGCCTTTTTGGCAGGGGAGAGATCCTTTCCTTGAGAATTTGCAGGAAGTTGCTTCTGTCAAAATTACTTACAGCCCCTATGCATGAAAACAGAATTTGCCTGGATTTTGTAAGTGAAGAGAGAAAAACAAGAAAACACCTTTTTCTGTGCCTTTGGCTTCTGTTCCAAATGGGGAATGGACCTGGAAAATCCTAATAATAATAACAACAACAAAAATCTGTTCAGCAAAGGGGCAGCACTATGTGTGTGCCTGCTGCCATGGGACAGAGAGGCGCCGGGCAGGTGAGGGAGGCTTCGGCCACCCGAAGCTGGGCCTGGCAGGATAGCAGCACAGCGGCCTGGGAACCGCGGGGGGACGTGGAAGGGGTCTCCAGATTTTGCAACTTCAGAAACAGATGTCCTCGTTAGCGAAGTAATCCTGTCACACCAGCTCCTCGTGGTTGGAGGCTGTGAGGATTAAAAAAAAAAAAAAAAAAAAAAAGGGAGAAAAAAGGGAAAAAAGGGAAGAGTAAGGTGGGAGGTGGCCCCGGAGGACGGGGCTGGCAAGCTGGGGCCGTGGCAGGAGCCGCCGCCCGCGGGAGGGGGGAGCGGGACAGCTCAGGGGCACAGTCCCGGTCTCCCGGCGTGTGAGGGAAGGGACGCGCCGTGAGAAACCGCGGCCTGTGTTGAATTTACCGGGAGCCGCATCCAGTGCCGACCTAAACGCCGTGACAGCTGCGCTCGCTGACAGCCGGTTTCTGGGAGGACATCCCCTCCCCAGACGTTGCAGCTGACAACCGGCAAAGTCTGAGGGGGAAGTAGACGGGGTCGCTTCGACCTGGCGGGGGAAAAAACCCCAAAGCAACATCAATGACAGGGGAAAAAAAAAATAATCAGCCCAGTACTTTACACCTGCACAGGTTTAATGGACAGCAACAGGTGGCTGAAATTGCAGCGGGTTTACGGCCGGGGACTCCCCGGAGCAGGGCGCCGGGCGGTGGGGCGGCCCTGCCTAGGGAGGGGGGTTGGGATCCCCGGCCTTATCCGGGCGGCAGCGGTGGCGGAGGGGGGCCGGCCCCCCGGGCTTGGGACTGCACAGCGGCCGCCTCCTGCCGCGCTGCCCGGGCCGGCGCCGCCGCCTACAAGTCCCGTCATGCCCAGCGCCGTCGCGGCCGTTGCCGTCGCGTCCCGTCCCCCCCCACCCCCCCGCCGTTGCTCCCCGCCCACTGTCGGCGGCGCAAGCGCAGGGGAGGCGGCGTCCAGGGCAAGTCTCCCTAATGTAAGATGGTGGCCGGGCTGGCAGCGGAGCGCCCCGAGCTCGGAGATTACCCGTCTCTCGCGTAAAGGTCGTCGGAGCAGCCGCCCAAGCGCCCGGCCGGCCACCCGCCGCAGGTCCCGCCCCAAGAGCGTCGCTGCGGTTTTCTCCCCCCCGCTTCGCCTCTCTTTCCTCGCCGCCTCTCTCCTTCCCTCCCCACCCTTCTCCTCCTTCTCCCCTCGCCTCCTTCCCCGCACGCTCACCCACCCACCCACCCACCCGCCCACCCCCGCCGGCCCGGCCGCCGCCGCGCCAGGCAGCGTGAGGGAGAGCCGCGCACACGCACCGCGGGCCGGGCAGGGAGGAGGAAGGCGGGTGAGTGCGAGCTGAAGGCCGGGCCGGGGAAGGAAGGAGGGAGGGAAGGAGAGGCGAGGAGGAGGGGGGGGGAGCCGGGCCGCTCTGACTACGAGAGCGCCGAGGCTTCGCTGGGACGGCGCAGGCCTCAGCCCACCCCCCGGTGCCAGCCCCGGCGGTGGGGGGGACGCGCCGGGCCGCTGCCGTGTGCGGAGGGCACCGGGCCGTGTGGGGAGGGCGAGGGGGCGACCGGGCGGCTCCTCCCCGGGGGGCGCCGGGGAAGGGGGCTCCCTCCGTGCCGCTGCCCGGGGGAGGCTTTATTTATTCCCTCCTTGCCGCCCCGGCGCGGCGCGGGGGAGACGCTGGGCCGGGCCGGGCCGCCGGCCGGGGGCGCGGGGGGACGGTGCCCCTGTAGCCGCTCGCCTCTGCCGGGGGAGGCCGGCGCGGCGGGCGCGGGGATCGCGGCGTGATTCACTTAGGATTTGCGTGGAAATTTCCTCTCTCCCCTTCTTCCTCCTCCCCGGAGCCAGGCTCCATTTGTTCTTGTGATCTGCACTTTTTTTTTTCCTGAGAGAGAGAGGCAAACAGATGGTAAATGGCAGCCTCTTATTTTTGGTGTTATTTTGGACGGTCCGTGTAACCTCCCGAGATTTGTCTGTCAGTAAAATAACTGGTACGTAACTTTTCATCTCCTACTTGCAAAATACTAGAAGCTCTTTCCATTTTGTGCGTTAGCAGAAGCAAATGACAAGGCTGCGTACGGGCTCTCATCCTACTTCCAGCCACAGTCGTACAGCTCTACCTGCCAGTCTGAAAGTGAGCTGCCGGTGTCTTCATCTGTACAGTAAAAGGGGAGGGAAAATACGCTAGATAATTATCTTAAAATACTTTGCTACTGTACCTGAAAGGATTTAATTGTCCATGGCTTATATATTTGTGTCAGTATGGTAATATCAAGTATGTAGCTCATAGGAGAAGCAATTCTTTCTAGAGCATATGTTAATGTAAGCAAAACCCATCAGCTAGTTAGACCTGTGGAAACTCTAGGCCTGCAGATGTTAGCTTACTCCTGCCCAAAAGTTTTAGAAGTTAATGTTGGCCGATTGCATGTTTACTGAGCCTGTACAGATTTTTAACTTGCTGTGTTTTAAGTGTCTGTATTTTGTCTTAGTTTTAAAATGTCTCGACTTGAGCATCCCTGTACTTCGACTTCATATTCTTGTAAACGCCATGACTGGCACTAACAGAAGAGCAACTCATACTAAAAGATTAATATGTAGAAGAATGAAACTCCTTCTAGCCCCTTTCTCTCCCTACTTTAAAAAAAAAAACAAAGGAAAGAGAAAAAGAAAAAAGTAAAATACAGGCTTATGAAGAGCAGAGAATAAAACAGCTGTTTAGTTTGAGAGGGTGAATTAGTTTCAGATAGCCTACAAATATTCCAATATACTTCTAGTTTCTTAGCATCTCTAATAATGTAGGGAACTAGCGCATAGTCTGGGATTTGGATGTGTTGTACCTTAGGCTTTTGGGATTCTGTGGCAGAGTTTCCATTTCATAAATAAGACAAACACATGCAAGCATTTAGAAATGCTTGGCAGTTGAACTTGGCTGAATTGCAAACAAAGTTCATTCTAGGAGAAAGGATTGTTTTGGAAAGGGGGAATACAATGATAAAATGATGTCTGCTTTTAACTGGTGTGTTTCTTCAGGTGCCTCTTCCTTGCTTTTAAAATGATGAGTCTTGGAGGATCCTAACAGCTTTTCTCTTTGCAGAGAAAAGGTGGTGAGTGTCTGTCAGGAATAGTGCTCTATTAATTTGTGGTACCTTTTCTTCAGAAAGTTTAAGAACAGCTATACAGTGCCCACTAAATAAAAGGCCTGGGTTAAAGAAGCTGGTGAGAGAATATACACAAGTATGTGGCTTTTTTTGTTTAATTAAAAATATTCATTATAAACAGATATATGTTGTCCTTCATGGCTGTTGTTCAGGAAAGTTAGGATATTCATTGTGAGTGAAATGTTTTGAAATTACTCTGACCAAGATCTTAAGTGTGGGCCCTGAAGGCTTAACTCTGGCAACTATTTCTCAAAATTTTGCCTACCTCTTTGAAATAAAGGAGATGATTTCAAATACTGTTTTGTAAGCACAGGTAACTGCTAAGTGGCTGATCATAGATTGCATCTTAGGCCTTGGACAACTAGATTTGTTGCTCTGGTAAGATGAGGCTGATCTATAGGCCTTACCACATGTTGGAAAGAAATTACTTGCTCAGCAAGACCGCTAGGATCAAGTGTTCTTAAACTTTCACATGGTGAATGGTGTCTTAGGTTGTACAAACCACCTTTTGTCCCACTTGCAGTTGTGTTGCTGAGAACTTGAATAAGTGCATAGGTGAAAGACTGCATAACTTACCTTGCTTTAATGTCCTGAATGTTTCAGCTCTTTAAACATGTTGATGCTTTCATTGCTTTCCAGTGTGTATCTTTCTACCTGCTTTGTCCTGTATTTATTGGATGGAAGCAGCATGAGGAGTCAGAGCTCTATGAGTAAATAGAGACCCCACCTCTCTGGGCCCCCCTCCCCTTCTGGTTCTTGGAGAAGAGTTAAGGAATTTATTCCTTTCAGGATTGGTTAACATTTGTTAACATTTTAACAACTCTAAACACTTATCAGACTTGGAAAATGAAGTATAGCAGCAAATGGTTTGGCATGGCTTGAGATGCTGCTCAGACCTTCTGGTTCTTCCTGTAAGCAAATTTGGAGGGCAATATAACTATCTAGCAGGAAATATGAATATAACCTCTGTAAGTAAAAGCATGTATGCATTTTTACATTAAACAAATAGTTTAATGCAAAAAACAGTTAGGTGCATGTTTTCATCAAACTGGGTTTTTGTTATGTCATACCAGAAGCTTCGATGATATGCTTGGTTTTGTCAGATGGCATTTTTCTTGTGTGAGCTTGAAAAGGGAATCCTCATCATTTTCTTACTTCAAAATTGTATCAAAGATTCTACTAATTTAGTGAACATTCAGAATACATGTTCTTGACTTCTGGCTAGCTGTTATTAGACTGGCTACACCAGCTTAAAGGAAAGAATTAGTGTTTAAATTAGTGATTTCCACATAGTACTAAGATCAAGTAGGTTTTGTGGTGGTGTGTGTTTTGGTTTTTTTTTCTTTCCTTCCCCTTGGCTGTTCTGGGAACATGAAAACTCCAAGGTATTTCTTGTAGGAGTCTGTCATTTAAATGGAGCTTACAAGTGTTTTCTAAACACATATGTACAAAATAATGCATTCATAAACTATCTTATATGCATGCTTTAACAATTTGAGGAAGCTTGCATCCAAAACCATGAGGAGAGTACAGGCCAAGAGAATGACACTCCTTGTCCCTTTCTGTGTACCCTGAAAGCAGTGTACTGTGGTTTTTATTCTGGAGCAGAATATGGTTAGTGTTAATTTCATAATGATTAATCAGTTATGTGTGTATTTTTATTAGGTACTCCATCTGTTGATGGTTTTCAAACTGGGGAAAGGTGGGTTGGGGTCAGGATAAGGGGGATTTTTTATCTTTTAGTCACCGAGTTAAAAACAAAGGTGGATGTAGAGATCAAGCAAACATGCTACTGAACTTGGTGGGAAGGGAGCTTAGCTCTTGGCTGAGGCCTGTGCCCTGAGCAGTGCTGTCTGCTTTCAATCAGGTTCTGTTTTCTTGCAAGGGAAGAAGGGAAAACTTCAGCTGTCTGTGAGTGGCTTTCTAACATACTGTGATCTCAGCATCAGTTTCTTCTATCTTGCTGCTATCTCAAGAAGAATAGATGCCTAATATGAAGTGGGTTCCAATTGACTGCAATATCTGATATAAAGTAACTGTACTTCTACCTGTCTTAGTTGTGAGATGGAGGGTCCCCTGTTGTAGTGCAGATCCTTGGACTGTCCCTTTCTGGGCTTTGGGTGTTTTACTTGTCACAGCTTAGCAGTCCTTGATTGCTGGAAGGTAACATTGCAATATCTTCTGTTTGATTGCCAGTATTAATTATTAGCACTAGGAATTTGGGGTGGTGTGTGTGGTGTCTTTTTTTTTTCTTTTTCAAAAGAGATGAAGTGGATAGAGAAAGAAACTGTAAAAATGACAGCACACTTCCCTTTCTTGACTTTGAACTTCTTCTAATGAATTCTTCAAATTCTGAACAGAGTCACAGGAGCTTAGTAGGAATGACCAAAAAATGCAACAGGAGTGAGAGTGTACCATGGTTTTCAAGTAGTGCTTCATCCCTGGTCTTATTTTGGCACATTTTTAGGCTTTGTTTGTCGTGGACTGCAACCTAATCTTATGTTTCAGACTACTGAGCTCTAATCTCTTCCTTGCTTAACAGAAGGGGCCTTTACTTTTCCCAGTGTGGGTGTTCTTAAATGGCTTCTTCCATGTAAGATTTGATACAGAGAAGTAATAGCTAAAAGGGTAGCAATCTCACTCATTGTAGGACAAAATACACTGCATAGGAGGACTCGCTACCAGTTTCCCAGCTTAATGCAGTGGAAAAGTGAGAAGCTGGGCAATTTGTTTCAGGAACACTGAATTCAACAGATGAGATTTGAAAGCAGGCTACATGTTGTGTTTTAGTTTAAAGTTTCTATCACCAATGTAGATCTAATGTCAATCCTGTTTGAATGGTGTATATTAATTTTAAATTGCAAGATCCATGGGCTAAGACTCCTAGGGTGTGAAATACTGTACTTGCAGGTGGAGTAATTTTATTACTTCTAAACCCATCTCCTATTACATGCTACAATAACTTACCATCTTAAAAAAAGGTAACAGAATTTGAGTGCAGGAATGGGAGGAAGTAATTCAATTATATTTATATGTGCTTTGGAACTGCCTACGTGAGGGAGGTTAAGTGATAGAAGTGTTGATGAAGGTAATGTCCCAGATAGGTAAGCGTGTGGTGGCTGTTGTTCAGAGTTTCTGTTTTGCAGTACAGCCTAGAAATTTAGAAAAATGGGATGAGGAAAGAAGTATGTAGCAGTAATCACTAGATGTGTGGAGAAAGTATTCAGCTACCTTTTCTTCTTTCTCTACCTTCTCTCCAAATATAATGAATTAAGATAGGTATATCTTATAGCTATAGCTGTGCCTGTCAGTTAAAGACCTAAAGCTTCTCTGTGATCTGCAGAAGTTACCTTGGGCTGTTGGACGTTGCAAAAATAGAAACTATTCCCTCTTTGAATAGCTTCTGCTTCATTACGTGTGACTCCTTCCTTTTTTATTGAATGAGATCTAGAATGAGTCTTCAGTATCTCATTCATGAAAGTGTCCTCTGAGAGCTCCTAAACTATAACATAAAATGAAAGGCCAAAACTTGCTGGGTCAAAATTAGTGTTTATAGGTCAACTTGCCTGACGGTTAATTTGAATGCATTTCCTCCAATCAGTGTGAACTGTAGGGGCCCCTAAACTGCTGGAGTTATGTTAAAAGCACTGGTCTGAATGAGAGAATAGCATTAATCCAATTTGTCTAGTGACTTAATCTTACTGCCATTTATCATGTAACTGCTGCTCCTCTGCTGCCTGCTTGCATGTGCTTCTGTTGGTTGTTTAGCGAGTTGAATCCCTTTTCCTAAGAAGGTAAGCTTTGCTTTTATGAAACTTCATCCTAGATTAAGGTTCAAGGAAGTTATAGCTGAGGAGCCATGTTGGAGAAATTATAGCTTCTTCCCGTCTTTGAAAGTTTCTTTGCTAATCCTTTCATTTAGTAAAGCATATATTTAAAATATTAATGTTGTGGTTTCACAGTTAGTGGCAAACTGGTTCTAGAACATCAGGTGGTAAGTCTGAAACTAGAGGATGATCATTGGTTTTCTTTTACATAACTGTTAGTGTATCTTGAAAATATGGAATAACAGCTGGGGAGTTTAAGGAAATATCAGCTCTTATACTTATCAAGCTGTCTTCTGCACATGGGTAGTGTCATCTTCTGGCTGGATTACAGTTTCATTTTTGTCTTGAATAGTAGTTATAATTGTAAGTATGCTTCAAGGTAGGTCCATTCTCATGCTTTCACCAGTGCAGTGGCTTCCTGCTCTAATTGAGCCCTTTTAGAGCCATTAATTTCTTAATTCTTTTGCTCATGGTCTCATTCCGATTTAACCTTGAGGCTTGTGATTCCCTGGGGGTGGGGCAGCGTCATACCTTGTATGAGAACTATTGCTCTGGTTACTACTATGTAAATACATAGCGCAGTGAAACTTGGTAAGAACCAGCTGCATTGTGTGACCATATGACTCTGACAGTGTTAAGAAAACACTATACCTCAGGCAGAAGCTGCTTAGAATTGGTTCTGTAGACAACAGTATCTTTTTCTGGGAAACCAGCTAACTGCTTTCAAGTGTGGTGACCAAAAGGAGAACACCATACAGCCATCTTTATAAGGAAGCCTGCAGTGGCATGGCTTTTATTTTTTGAGCTTAGTTATATAGAGTATAATTAAAGTGAAGAATCAGAAAACAGGCACTTAGAAGTAAAATGCTTATTCTGTCTCTGCTGATAATTAATACCAGTTACCATGAGTCTTTTTAAATTCTTTGCACACGTATATATATTAGACTATTGAGTAGAGCTGAAGCGAAATTTGTTTTCAAACAAATGTAATTTGGTAGGACGAGGTGAGAGAGGCAGGTTCCTTTTGGCACTTGCAGTGCTGTAGTCATCCATGCTTAATAAATGAGCCACTTACTGGTTGAGAGGAGCAACCAGCTGCTGTTCCTGCTGTATTCAGTGTGTGCCAAATCTGAAAGCGTGGTGAAGATAACTTCCATAGAGGTGCAGTGCGGCATCTTTTGACAGTACCATTTTTTTCTGAGACTTATAATGGACTCAGGAAAGACCCTAGTATATGGAAGTGCAAGAAAGGAGGTGTACTCACTCAGTGTCACTTTTTTTTCTTTAACTAAATATAAAGCCAGATATTAGAGAGCATCCTCTCAAACAGAGCTGACATCAGTGTAAATGTTTCTGAGGCCTCCTTAATATTGTCTTCATTTTGTATTTTTTTCTTATGTTTTTTTAAAGAAACTTAAATCTAATAGCCAGTTCTTCATTCTCTTAAGGCACTTATTTGAATTGCATATGGGTTCTGGTTGGTTTGTGTCTCATATGGGCTTAGGCTTCTCTGAAGGAACTGCATTCAGCTGTTCTTGATCAGTAAAAACTGAGAACTGTCTCTCTTAGTATTAAAAAGTCACAGCATTTAAAGGATATGCTGGACAAGTGCATTTGCAGTCAGCTTGAACTTCTGTGCTTTTTATAGTATATATTTGTCATAGTCTGACAGATTATTTGTCTGGGATTTAATTCAGTGCCTTGTACATATCAAATGACTCCTTAACTTCACCTGCCTGAGTTAATGCAGCTCCATATAGTTGAGGTAGCAGTAGAAGGAATTTATCTAAAACCAGTACTACACATCCTACTTAAGTTTGTGGAAGCTGATGCTCTGCTTTTGAGTATTTTACTAGATTGTTTCTTTTTAGAATACTAAATTAGTTTTCCCTTTCTGCCCAGCCTTTTTAGAAAATGACCTGGAAAACTATTTCCCCAGGATACTTTTTAACGCTCTCTCTTTCCTTTTTTCTTTTTTTTTAAGACAGTTGCTTTGTATGTGGCTGTCTCTAGAATTTGTTTACTACAGCATATAGGTTATCTTCAAGCAGTTGGTTCTGTTCCCCATTGAGATAAAGGTACTTCCCTGAATGCAGGTCCTGATCTTTCTCAACTTTGTTTTTTAGTAACAAATACGTATTTCCCTGAAAAGGAGAAGCAGAAGATTGTAGCTTGTGTACCAGATATGTCAGAATTGGGATTTATGATGTGAGTAAATATTGCACAAAACTACCTTTCTAGATTTCTAGCAGGTATGTGGAGTGAGTGATATAAAGATTCTCCCATCCTCTGAAGTTTTCCTGTGCTTCTAGGTTAAACGTTTGAACTCTGGTTTGCTTTTTGAAATAAAACTCAAGTTTTTGCAAATACGAAACAGATGTCTACAGTAATGCTGCAACTTATTTTCACCAGTTTTAGACTTGAGTACGTTTAAGTGGTTATACCTTGTTGTGGTTAATTTGTGAATCCTTAAAGCTTTCTAGTTTTTGTCCCATTGGGGGACACAACCTTCACTTGAAGGCAGTGATGCAAGATTCTGATCTGGAGTCTTTAAACTCCTGTGTTTAGGTATAATAAATATCAACTTTTGAATCATTTAAGGTCATCCCTAATCTCTGCCCCAAAGGAATGGAGTTTAGTTCCTTGTAATGTAACTTCTACGCTTGGGACAGTCTTGTGATTGTAGCTTCCACCTTTATCTTAATTTGCGTGGATTTTAGAATTTCTTATTGTAATTTCTGCCTGATAAAAGTGAACCATAATCAATAATTTCCAAGAGTTGTTGCCTAAAATACTTAGGCTTGTAGATCTGAGCTCTGCTTTGTACTGTTTTTTTGTTACGATGGCAGTCTTGTTGGATAAAGATTGCTGAATTAGGTGTAATCTTCCACCTTCTGAAAGGTATATTTTATAAAAAAACTACAATGTATGCTGAAGTAGTAGAAAGACTGGGAATGGAGTCGCTACTTCTGAAGTGAATGTCACCCTGCAAGTCATAATATTTCTCCTTCTTGTCCCAGCAGTGTCTTCAGGGTGTGTAAGATTCCGAAGTACAACCCAGAAGAAAGTGAGTGTGGGGGAGAGATTTAGGGGTGTTTTTGTTCTGTTTTTTGGTTCTACATTTTTTGGTTGGGGTTTTTTTGTTCCTTTTTCTTCACGAAGTAAAATTCTAAGTATTGTCTTTAGAAGCCAACAATAATCCCAAAGTGTGATTGAATGTGACTGTGACATGGTAGACATTTGCACTATTTTCTGTTGACTCAGATGTCAGTGAATCTTTTTGAAGCAGTATCCTGTTCTTGTCTGTCCCAAGCAGATGATGTCCTAAGCACTGTATTCTTATTTTCCATGCTTAAACTGAACTCTGAGTCAAGGTTTTTCTTCAGCCAATAGAACTGATGGATCATTGGGTTTATTTGATATTGCATTTTAATTAGATGTACTTTGTGTTTTATCCAACTGTTTTCTAAATTGCTAAGAGATACTTTATTGTCTTGAATTATATGTGTTACAGAATTCCAGATTTTTACAGAAGCTTCACCCTTTGCCATTTTCAGCATAAAACAAGGAATAAGCCAGAGGCCTAACTTCCACCTACTTCCTGATAGTGCCACAAATTTGGACACAGGATGTGTGCTATATTTGCAATCAACTTTACCTTCCAGATAGACTTATACATCAAAGCTGAAATGCTTCACTCGTGTATTTTTTTCCATCAGGCTTTGCAGTTACTAGCCACAGGGGCTAATGCTTTAGTTGCTTGTGCACTCTTGAAAAATTCTAAGTACCTCCCTCAGTGCAGATGTTATGTCCCTTTAAAGTAGAAATGGGCTTGTATATATTAAACTTCTGTCATAACTTTACAGTTCCACTGTACCACGTGGATTTACACACTAAGACTGTTATATTGTGCAATGGCAGTCTTTATGCTAGGGGATTGTTTTAATAAAACTTAAATTTTTGCACCTAATATTGCAAATGTAGGCTTGGTTCTCTGGTTCAAGCACATTCTGTAATTTCATTATAGTTGATACATTGTTCCATTGGGTAAAGTTTACTACTTAAACATTTGTAGGATCATCTCCTTAATTTCTAGTATTTTCTTTTTCTGCCTTGAGCACTGCTTAAATGCAATTAAGCTCTAATGCATTGTTGTGTTGCCTTAGGTTTAAAATGGAAAGTATAGGCAAGTTCATAGAATCATAGAATAGTTTGGGTTGGGAGGGACCTTTAAAGATCATCTAGTTCCAACCCCCCTGCCATGGGCAGGGACACCTTCTACTAGATCAGGTTGCTCAAAGCCTTATCCAGCCGAGCCTTGAACACTTCCAGGGAGGTGGCATCTGCAGCTTCTCTGGGCAGCCTGTTCCAGTCTCTCACCACCCTCACAGTAAAGAATTTCTTCCTAATATCTAATCTAAATCTACCCTCTTTCAGTTTAAAGCTGTTACCCCTTGTCCTATCACTACACTCCCTGATAAAGACACCCTCCCTATCTTTCTTGTTGGCCCCTTTGAAGTACTGGAAGGCTGCTGTAAGGTCTCCCTGGAGCCTTCTCTTCTCTAGGCTAAACAACCCCAACTCTCTCAGCCTGGCCTCATAGGGCAGGTGCTCCAGCCCCCTCATCATCTTCACGGCCCTCCTCTGGACCCACTTGAGCAGTTCCATGTCTTTATGCTGGGGGCCCCAGTTAGTTACTCAACTAATATTCTGTCTCCAAGTTGTTAAGTGTTCATTCGCCTGTGACTTAAACTGACTTGGCTGCTCCTCTGTGGTGAGAGGCAAATGTTGTCACTTTTTGCAAAAGTCAAGTTTGCTTTCTTTTGCTCTCTTGTGGCTGTAAAGGTATTAAGAGTGTGAGTGGCTGAGAGTGAATCTGGGGGCAGGGTCTGTGCTGTTTCCCATGTTCTAGGATGAGGTTGAAGAGACTGACCGAATCCTCCTGCTGTGTGATTCTTGGTAGCTTCTCAAGGATTCCAAAGAATTTTTTTAAGCAGGAGCAAGGATTTAATTTATTTGTAAGGATTTTTTTTTTTAAAAAGAGGCTGGATGAGGAGTATAGACCTTTCTCTGATATATTTGCTCCCCTTCAGCTAGGAATGAAAGAAAGGATGTGGGTTTTCCAGAGGGATAGGTCTGTAGAGAAGACTCCTTTTTTCTGTTAAGGAAGTATCACTTGTTTCTTCCAGTATCTGTAGCGTGCCCCCCCGCCCCACCACCTTTCTTCTGAGAAAAAAGGGCTGGCACACATCTCAGTTTCTGCTAGGACATCTGAAGTAAATCTTTGGATACATCTCTTCCCTTCTCCTTCGCTCCTTCCCCTCCCGTCTCTGGGATTCATTGACTGACTAGTCATGACATGGGTTTTCCAGTAGTTAACAGTTCCTGATGTTACTTGCTTCACCAAAGGGTGAGTGTCTGTGTCTGAAGAGCTGATACTGTCCTGAAATATCTTGCCATTAGCCTGATAAGTAACTTTGTAGGACAGCATGGGGGATTGGGAAAACCGATATAGGAACTTTTGCTTGTAATTGTAGGTAGGGCACTATACCTTATCAGAAATTTACTTTAGATGCTGGAGTGCTTGTGGCTTCTTTGTTAATGTCTTTCACTTATTTTATAACAAACTAATGGTTTAGACAGCAGCCCTAGTAATGTACTCTTATTCTCCTTCCTGATATATTTCTGATCTACGTACTTTGAGGTCCGTCTGTGTCATGTCTGTCCCCATCCCCCCCACTTCAGTTCTGGGCATCTTTACTTCTTCCTATGTATCCAAGTGTGTGTGTATATATATAAGCCTGTAAAACTTCTGCTCTAGCCAGCAAAGCTGTCATTCAGCTGTGTGGTTTTTTTTGGAAGTTCTTCCATAACTTTAGTTTAGAAACAGAGCTACAGGCTGAACAGAGCTACAGTCTCTCTTTAGAGTTGAGGTGTGTCCTAGAGAGGGATTATAGTGAGCCTAGAAAGGCAGCGTACAACTAATTTCAGCTTGTACTAGAACAGGTTTTAGTATGAGGTCTTAGCTCCTGCACTTGTATCTGGTGAAGTGCAGGGATGAAGATCAAAAGCCACTCTGAATCAAAACTTTACATTGTAATGGAAGACTTTAAGCCTAGTAGATGCATGTGAGAAGTAAGAGTTTGCTAAAATTCTGTCGGTTGTTAGGGAAATGGGTCTTCAGCCTGCAGAAGAGAAGGCTTTGGGAAGCAGGGGGAACAAGTAGTAACCTTCTGGTACCTATGGGCAGACTATTAAGAATACCAAGCCAGTCTCTTTACAGCAGCGTGTGGAAGGCAGGCAAGAGACAGCAGGCATGCATTGAAATAACTGCATTTAAGAACATCATGTTTCACCATGGAGTGGGACAGTCACTGGGACAGGTGAAAGAGGTTCTGCAGCATCCATCCTTGGATGTTTTGATGCCCAACTAGATAAAGCCCTGAGTAATCTAGACTGATCTTGCTGACCTTGCTTTGAGCAGGAGGTTGACCAGAGAACCCTAGAGATCCTTTCCAACTGGAATTATTCTATGATTCTGTAGCAAATAATGTAAAAATGCTCATGAATATAAAGTTGTCCATGTTAGAGCTTGAAACTAAGTATCAGTAATGGGCCTATATTAAAAGCCTTAATGTAGATAGTGTGGCTTCAGTGGAAATGCAAGAAGGTTTTTAAACTTAAAGGTACTCTTTAATGTAAATACTGAAGCTTATGGATGTAATACGGAAGATTACTGAATGTCTTGCATTGTAAAAGGATTTTCGTTTGTTTTCTTAAAGTTTGAGCTGGTTGCTTAAAAATTCAGTGATGAAATTCTCAGAAGTGAAAGAATTCTTCCATACACTGTCCATGGTACTGCAGGTGCAGGCATTGCGCTTCCACAGTGGTAGTCAGTCTGAGAATGTGTTGGCATAAAAGTGGTTTAGTATTGAAGTTGGGGTAGGTTGTGTGTGTGGTGGGTTTTTTTGGGTGTTTTTCTTCCTCTCTCTCCTGTAAGGTTTTTCTCTTTGTTCGTCCTTTGGGCTAGATACTTCTGTTCAAAGCCTCAGGAATAGTAACAGTGCTGTATGTGGCTAAATGCTCGTTCCTGTAGTTGTGTGTCTGCAAAAAGCAGGAGAAACAGACTTCACTTCCGTTGGCTAAAAAGCACAATATTATAGGAGATAATCCAGAATAATTTCTGCAACTTGTAACTGCAAGTATGCTATAATTTGTCTTATGGCAGAACTTAAAGTCTCAATTTTCTGCTTAAACTAAGACCTTTAGGTAGCTTCCTAGTGATCAGCAGGATTATAAATAGAGTCCCAAATGAAAGATAAAATGAAGTGTTGAACATTGTTATGGTGGTTCATAGCTTCTGCAGTGTCCCCTGGGAGAATGCAGGCAATGAAGGAAATCGGGTCCTAGCACCCAAAACTTATTTTCTTCATCTTTGCACTGGACCTATGGATAGTGTCCTTTCCACTGGTTATTCTAGATTTTGCAGGTATTCTTTCTCAAGCTTGGGAATTTTGTTTGGGTAATTAGAAAAGTGTTTTTAAACTAACCCATTGTTATGTTGATATTGCTGTTAGATGAAAGCTGAAGGACATGTAACTTTTCAGTACCTTAGTACTTGTATTTCCTTTAAAAACAAAACACAGGACAATAATTCTGTCTTTTGACTCTTGTATACTAAGACTTGTGATGGTTTAATGCCACTTGCAAACTAAAACTAATTAGGGATTGATGGACTAATATAGGTGTTTGTAAACTATCCAATACCTTTATAGAATGCTGTAAAGAAAGAGTGTGTTTGAGAGAGCTTTTTGTGTGTCCAGTAATACTCTTCAGCTCTTTGTCAGTCAAACAAGTTTAGCAGGAGTAATGTACATAATCATAAGCGTACCTTAATTCTGGCCTGGAGGAATGCAAAGGTAGTTCATTCTTCAGGTTGACCTTTTTTTGGCTTCTCCCCACAACTAGTAACTTAGTGTGGTATGGCCGAACTGGGGTACTGTGGTTACTGGAGACCTGGACTCTAGCTGACAGGTGTAAGTAGTTTACATATCGTGGTCACTGCTAACCCTGAACTAGATATAGGTGCCAGGTAAAAGGTCAGAGTTCTAAAATATTCAGTGACTACTGGAGAAGTAGTGCTCTGCAAAGAACATAATTTTATCATTCTGTTCTAAGAAGAGCAGAGATGATGGACAGGCTCTTCACCTAAATGTATGATTTTTTCTTTTTTTTTTCTTCTCGGAAATATTGAACATAACAGTATCTTTTCTGTTGTGGGTTGGTGCAGTTTGTCTCATGTCATTTATCAGTGAATTACATTTGGTAGTTTGACTGTTGCTAGATACATTGAAAATAAAATTTAAATAATATCGCCTTTCTCCATCTAAAAATGTAACATTTATCTTGAGTAAGATTTTTTGAAGGGTAGAGGGGGAAAGCTACTTATACCATATAAGCAATTCTGCATCATAGTCCTTTTATAGATAATTAGTGTAAGAGAACCATTCTGAAAGACAAAATGCGTTTTAAAGGTTGAAAAAAAGTTGAGAAGCAGCCCGTGTATGTTTTGTGAAGAGCAGTAAACTCCTAAGCTTTTTGAGTTTAAGCTTGTGTCAGTTAATTTTTTTTTCTGTACGAAGTGTGTTGTGATAACAAATTCTAGCAGTATAAGACTGCAGTTTCGCTTAAAGTACTTGGCATTATTTCCATACCCTTATGTAATGGATTTTGCCACCTATACCCCAAATTTGTGTTGAACTGTGAGAAAAGACTAAATGCAAGATCTGTAAATCTGTTCAAATAGGAAGCAAATGTAGCTGGGGTGTTCAATGATAATGCTGCCTGTTAGAGACACTGTGCGATGACTGTATAGTAGATACTTCAGGGATTTTTGATCCTCTTTAAACTGATGCAAGATGCTTATTTTACTGCTCAGATATAGTATGCTGAAGGCTCTATTTTTCCCCTTTTACCTTGTCTGAAAAGACTTTGGTACAGTGGGCAACTTACAATGTGTTTTGTTCTACGAGTATTTTAAAGACCTCTTCTATGCCTCCTGCTCCCCAAGTGTAGCTATTGGTTTCCTCTTCTATGCTGTAGTTGATCTTAATCTAGGTACTTTCAAAATGACCATGCTCCTCCTCTTGCTGTTCACTGAGAATAACAAGGTAAATGACTATTAATTCTTATGCACGCCTCAAGAACAACTTTTAAATTAATTTAACAAACTTCTCTTTAATTCTGATGAAAAATTGGGACATCGGAACTTGGGATCTAGTGCTGAATATATTGAAGAGCCTATTTAGAACTTATATCAGTCAATAATTACTGAATTTTGGAAGTGTCAGATTTTGTCGTCCTGTCTCCCTGTGCAAGGTGGGGGATGCAGAGGTAGTATCTTGCTGGATGCAGAGGTAGTATCTTGCTGGATGCAGAGGTAGTATCTTGCTGGATGCAGAGGTAGTATCTTGCTGGATGCAGAGGTAGTATCTTGCTGGATGCAGAGGTAGTATCTTGTGTTAGACCAGTATACCAGTTCATTATATGTGTTGGTCTAATAAAAGATACAATCTCAGCCTACAAACCTTGTGGCTCCTTCGGAGTAGAATGAATGCAGGAGTGTATATGAGGCACAAGGATGTGGCTTCTCCATCTTTGGCAGCCTCAGGACTCCGCAGAGGTGCACGGTGCTAGAAGGAAGGCAAGTTTTCTTTCCCTCCATGCTCGCTCTCATCTTCTCTTGTGGCCGTCCTTGATCTGTGTTCTGCTGTTTAAGAAGAGCTGCTGTGGGCACATGTTTTGTCTTTGATATTGATACCTCTGCATTCAGGTGTAACAAAGTGACTTGTGACTTCATGTTGAAAACCTTAATTGTGCATAGTGAAATCTTATGCTATTTTATATGCTGTCTATGATCTTAATCTAGAGAGAATATTCTGTGCGCTCTAGCATTCTTAGTGTTATGCATAGCCATGCGTCTCAAGGAATTAAAAAACCTTATGGCTATAAATGTCCCTTTAAAAGCGTTTAGAATAGTTTTCGGGGTTTCATTGAAACTATTTTCATATGAAAGTTGAAAAACTAAACTGGAGTTTTCATTGAAAGATGATTTCTGGGAAGTGGTACTTTACCTTGGGACTCCTTGCAGGGGAGAAATGTGAATTCTGCACGTGGTCAGTTTGGAGCCCTTGCCTTGCAGAGAAGGCAGCTAACCTGGCACCTGCTGTAATCTGTAACCCTAAGGAATGGGGCAGTGGAAAGCACGTCCCTGCCACTGACATCACCAGGCTTTTTTCCTCCTGGGAGAGGACGTTACTTTTCTGTTACTCTCTGACTTTGGATTTCTTCTCTGCACTACCTACTCCACCCAGTGAGCATTTCCTTCCAGAGGGTCTGGGAATTTAGTTGCTGATGTTCCAGCAGCAGCAGGAATACTTCATCCCTTTCCAAAGGTTTGCTGTTTATATGCAAGCTGGGAATTTATCTGACTGACTTTCTAGCGTAAATTTGGGAACGATGATGTAGTTGAGATGTACATACATAAACAAGTTCTAATAAACAGAATGGAGAAAAAAAAATGGGGGGGGGGGGAAACTCACAAAACCAAAGGTGCTGTTTATTCACCCTGACTATTCATTGTTAAACTATTGCTGTATTAATGCTTTATGGGCAATCTGAACTACCTGTGTCTTTCTATGCATTATGTTATCAACTAAAACTCTTAATAACACCTGATTTACCTATCTGCATGCACAATACTGATCACAAGCCTTTTCAATTACAGTAGGTAAGGAGGAAACACTAACCTGCTTTTCAAAGACAAATGTCCCTTCTTAAAAAGCAGGTAAAATCTGTCTGTTTTATTGAGTCAGAGGAGCAAAGATACTTACTGTATGTGGTGGTGTGTTCTGTACAGATTATTTTACACCCTCTTCATTACTGTATGGATCTGGCCCTTCTGCAGATGGGTATTAAAAGAACTTGGAATGTGCAGCCTGTTCTCTGTGAGGTGGCTACAGCACTTGTCAGGAAGCAGATAACCTGGTGTTGTGGTTTAACCCAGCAGGCAGCTAAACACCACACAGCTGTTCACTTGCTCCCCCCCTAGTGGGGTGGGGAAGAGAATCGGGGGCGGGGGAGATGGTAAAATCTGTGGGTTGAGATAAAGACAATTTAATAGGACAGAAAAGGAAGGAAAAATAATAATAATGATGATGATAAAAGGATAGACAAAACAAGCGATGCCCAATGCAGTTGCTCACTACCCGCTGACCAATGCCCAGCCAGTTCCTGAGCAGCAGCCCCACCCTCCCAGCCAACCTCCCCAGTTTTTTGTTCAGCATGATGTCATATGGTATGGAATAGCCCTTTGGCCAGTTTGGGTCAGCTGTCCTGGTTGTGTTCCTTCCCAGCTTCTTGTGCACCTCCAGCCTCCTTGCTGGCAAGGCAGTATGAGAAGCTGAAAAGTCCTTGACTTAGTGTAAGCACTGCTGAGTAACAACTAAAACATCAGTGTGTTATCAATATTATTCTCATCCTAAATCCAAACCACAGCACTGTACCAGCTACTAGGAAGAAAATTAACTCTACCCCAGCTGAAACCGGGACAATATCGACCCCTTATTCTATACCATCTACATCATGCCCAGGTCCCATGCTTTCCAATACATCCCAATTAATCTCCATCGCCTGTTCTGTCTTTTGACATATGCATACAGATATCATCCCCTTAGTCTATGGGCCATCCGTCTAAAATGTCTGAGTTCATTTAGTCCATGACTTTGGGCTTCATCTGTTATAACAGTCCTTCAGGGCAGGAGAGATGGTGTGTGGTGTTGGATTGTTGCATGCTGAAGCCAGTTGTCTTTCCATCACTGCTGCGCTTGTCTGGTTCTATCATCACTGTACTTTGTTCGGTTTCATCAAAATTCATTCTTCATTAATTTGTGTGATTCGTACTGTGATACTATTGATACAGCGTATAGCAACCATAGTAGTGATGACATACAGTATTATGTAGCAATTAACATCATACAATTCAAATCATTGTCTATTCTCGCCCAAAATGAAATCCCCTTGAGGTACACATTGGACTTCCCCATCCTTCCACATTATCCACCAAGTGCGCCCAGGTCCTTGAGCAAAAGCAATCCCATGAATGGGTTTACCTTTGCTTGAGGCAGGAGTAACCCAGACTGTCTTCCCCAGCATATTTTATGTGCGCTACAGGGACTTTATCCACTTCTACAGTATGTAAAAGTTGGATTGGGCAGGGCCAACTTGATTGGTAGATCCCCTAGTGTTGACTAACCAGGTGGCTTTTGCTAAATGTGTATCCCAGTGTTTGAATGTCCCAGCACCCATTATTCTCACTGTAGTCTTTAACAGTCCATTGTATCGTTCGATTTTTCCCGGAGGCTGGTGCTTGATAGGGGATGTGATATACCCATTCAATGCCCTGCTCTTTGGCCCAGGTGTCTGAGGTTGTTTCAGAAATGAGTCCTGTTGTCTGACTCAATTCTTTCTGGGGTGCCATGTTGCCATAAGACTTGCTTTTCAAGGCCCAGGATAGTGTTCTGGGCGGTAGGATGGGGCACAGGATATGTTTCCAGCCATCCAGTGGTTGCTTCCACCATTGTAAGCACATGGCGCTTGCCTTGGCAGGTTTGTGGGAGTGTGATATAATCAGTCTGCCAGGCCTCCCCATCGTCCTCCATACCACAGAGGCTTTAACCACTTGGCTTGCTTGATTGCAGCGCATGTTTCACATTCATGGATAACCTGTGCAATAGTGTCCATGGTCAAGTCCACCCCTCGATCACGATCCCAGCTATATGTTGCATCTCTTCCTTGATGGCCTGAGGTGTCATGGGCCCACCGAGCTATAAATAATTCACCCTTATGTTGCCAGTCCAGACCCACCTGAGCCACTTCAATCTTAGCAGCCTGATCCACTTGCTGGCTGTTTTGATGTTCTTCAGTGGCCCAACTCTTGGGTACGTGAGCATCTACGTGATGTACTTTTTCAACCAGGTTCTCTACCTGGGCAGCAATATCTTGCCACAATGCAGCAGCCCAGATGGGTTTGCTTCTGTGCTTCCAGTTGCTCTGCTTCCATTGCTGCAACCACCCCCACAAGGCATTTGCCACCATCCATGAGTCAGTATAGAGATAGAGCACGGGCCACTTTTCTCATTCAGCAATATCTAAAGCCAGCTGGATGGCCTTTACTTCTGCAAATTGGCTTGGTTCACCATCTCCTTTGGCAGTTTCTACAACTTGTCGTGTAGGACTCCATACAGCAGCCTTCCACCTCTGATGCTTCCCCACAATACGACAGGGTCCATCAGCAAACAAGGCATACTGCTTCTCACTTTCTGGTAGTTTTTTATACAGTGGGGCCTCTTCAGCACGCGTCACCTCCTCCTCTAGTGATATTCTGAAATCTTTGCCTTCTTGCCAGTCCATGATTGCTTCCAATATTCCTGGGCAATTGGGGTTTCCTGTTCGAGCCTGTTGTGTGATTAGTGCGACCCACTTACTCCACAAAGCATCAGTTGCATGATGTGTAGAGGGGACCCTCCTTTTGAACATCCAGCCCAGCACCAGCAGTTGGGGTGCCAAGAGGAGCTGTGTTTCAGTACCATCCACTTCTGAAGCATCTCGAACCCCTTCATACGCTGCCAATATCTCTCTTTCAGTTGGAGTATAGCAGGCCTTGGATCCTCTGTATCCCTGACTCCAAAACCCTGAGGGTCAACCTCGAGTCTCCCCTGGTGCTTTCTGCCAGAGGCTCCAGGTAGGGAGCGGTATAGAGCACATTTTTTACATCTTGCCCTGCCTGGACTGGCCCAAGGGCTACTGCATGAACTATCTCCTGTTTAATTTGTTCAAAGGCTTGTCATTGCTCAGGGCCCCATTTGAAATTGTTCTTCTGGGTCACTTAATAGAGAGGGTTTACAATCAGACTGTAATTTGGAATATGCATTCTCCAAAAACCCACAACGCCTAAGAAAGCTTGTGTTTCCTTTTTTGCTAGTTGGTGGAGACATGGCTGTTATTTTGTTGATCACATCCATTGGGATCTGATTATGTCCGTCTTGCCATTTTATTCCTAAAAACTTGATCTCCTGTGCAGGTCCCTTGACCTTACTTGGTTTTACAGCAAAACCAGCTTTCAGAAGGTTTTGGACAATTTTCTTCCCTTTCTCAAAAACTTCTTCTGCTCTGTTACCCCACAAGATGATGTCATCAATGTATTGCAGGTGTTCCAGAGCCTCACCCTGTTCCAGTGCTGTCTGGATCAGTCCATGGCAAATGGTGGGGCTGTGTTTCCAACCCTGGGGCAATCGATTCCAGGTGTACTCGATGCCCCTCCAAGTGAAAGCAAACTGTGGCCTGCACTCTGCTGCCAAAGGGATTGAGAAAAATGCATTAACGGTATCAGTTGTGACATACCACTCGGCTGCCTTTGACTCCAGTTCGTATTGAAGTTCTCCAGTTGACGAATCAGCTTATGGATGGGAATCAGGGAGTCTCGGTTGGTGAGATACTGCTGCTGGCACACCGTTGTGGTACTGGTCGGCACCTGTTCTTCTTCAACCCTCAGCAACCCCACAACAGAAGGGTTCTCCAAGAGACCAGGCAAGGTAGACAGCTGTTTAATTTCCTCCGTCTCCAAGGCAGCTATACCAAAAGCCCACCACTACTCTTTGGGACCTTGAAATACCCTCTCCTGCGGTAGTTTATGCCAAGGATGTACAGAGCCTCTGGGCCAGTCACAACAGGGTGCTTTTGCCACTCATTCCCAGTTAGACTCACTTCAGCCTCCAATACAGTTAGCTGTTGGGATCCCCCTGCCACTCTGGAAATACAGATGGGTTCTGCCCCTCTATAGCTTGATGGCATTAGGGTACACTGTGCACCGGTGTCCACTAAAGCCTTATACTCCTGCAGGTCTGATGTGCCAGGCCATTGAATCCACACAGTCCAGGAAACCCAGTTGTCCCTTTTCCTCCACCTGGCTGGGGGCAGGGCCCCTCTAGTCCTGGTCATAGTAGTAGTTACTCAATTCTTCTAAATATGAATGAGAAGTCCCTTTATTAAGATTGGAAGTATGATCGGCTCTTCTGTCTGGGGAAATGTCCACTGGAAACTGGAGCAGCAGTTTTCCTGGAAGAACCCCCTTTATGATTGTTTTTCCTTGTAACTCACATACCTGTGCCTCTAGGGTCGAGGTAGGTTTTCCATCCCACTTTCTCATGTCCTCTCTGTTGTCATGCAGGTAAAACCACAGGGTGGCCTGTGGTGTGTACCCATTATATCCTCTCTCTTGAGCAGAGGAATGCTTACTCCTAATAGCTGAGATACTGGTCTGTACAGCTGGGGAGTAGGGCCTATCTTCTTTGAATTGCTGGAACTCCCAAGACAGTTTCTCTACAGCCAAGACACAGGCCCATAGGGAGGACAAGAGACTTTCTTCGTATTGCTGGAGATGGCCACCCAATTCATCCACTGTTGGTCCCTCTCTGTCTTTCTGGGTAATTACTGCCATTGAGTTGGCATACGATGATGGTGCGCTCTGTGCAAACTTCTGCCACAAGGATTGTGTGCACCTGACTTCATCTGGATCTTTGGATAACTGCTTGTTGTTCAGGTCATCATAAATCACCTCCAGCATGGCTAATTCCCTCAGGTACTGGATACCTCTCTCCATGGTGGTCCACCTGCCTGGGTGACATATAACATCTTCCTTGGAGAGATACCTTTCCTTCATAGCTGACAGGAGTCTCCTCCAGAGGCTGAGGGCTTGTGCCCCTTTTCCAATCGTTTTGTCAATGCACTCTTCCCTAGAAAGGGATCCCAGCTGCTTGGCTTCCCTACCCTCCAATTCCAAGCTACTGGTCCCATTATCCCAGCATTGGAGCAGACAGGTGACAACATGCTTGCCTGGGTGACAGCTGAAATATTTTTGCGTATCTCGCAGCTCACTCAGGGATAGCAATCGGGTGGTTACCGCCTCATTTGAGTTCTGCTTCTTCCTCCTTCTCGTGATGGCCCTGCTTCAGAGTAGTCTGCCTCGTCCACTCCTTCCCCTTCTTTGTAGGAGTTTCTTCCCTTACTAAATGAGCTGACTTTTGCCTCCAAGGTTTCTTCCTGTGAATAAGGGAGACTGATACCGGCACTGGTTGGTTCTCTGCTTCAGCTGCAGTGCCTGTCGCCGGGGTTGGAGTAGCCGCAGTGCCTGTCGTTTTGTCATCAGATCCAGAGACCTTCTTTTCCCCTTGAGGGTACTGAACAGTGTTGAACAGGGCTCAGTAAGCATCAGCCAGGCCCCAGCACATTGCAGTGATTTATGTGTCTCTGGAATTGCCAGGGTGACAGCATACTTCTTCCAGATATTTTACTACTATTTCAGGATTCTGCCCTTGTTCGGGATGGAGTTCCAAAACATTGGAGGTGCCCACTGTCCTAGGTACTTGCCCATACTATCCCATGCACCCTGACACTCGTACCTATCCAGCCTTGGGGCAGATCTCTGGGTGGTATTCTGAAATAGTTGTTTAGCCTTGAACAAGACCTGAAACACGTTCAGGAGACATAGCAGTAGAACATGCTGGTTTGAACATCCCAAGGATATTCAAAATTCTCAAGACCTATTGTAACTAGCCTGGAGGAGAAGGGGAAGGAGTGGGGGGAAGTGTCCCCTTTTGTATCCCCCATAAATTGGCTCTCCAAGGGGAAAAGGTAAAGAGTGTAATTACTAATAGTTTCTGAGAGATGGTTCCCAAAGTATGGAAATGACAGCAATGCTGAGTACAAATACCAGATTAGTCTCATAACCAGTAATTTTATCATATCATAAGCCAGTGTTACCCAGTACAGCAAAATGGTAACGTTAATCCAGCCCCCAGAGGTGATAAACAGCACAACAGGGAACACAGACAGCAAGTAAGGTGTTACATAACACAACTCTGAGAACAGGCACAACAACTCTGAGAGCAAATAAGTCAACATTGCAACCAGGGACTATTAACCTATTAATGAACGCTTGTAACAGATTTTGTTTTAACACGCTCTGATCAGATCTGTCATCTCAACCCTTCGAGCCCCACGTTGGGCGCCAAAAAGACTTGTGGTTTAACCCAGCAGGCAGCTAAACACCATACAGCCGTTCACTTGCTCCCCTCCAGTGGGATGGGGAAGAGAATGGTGGTGGGGGGGGGGGTAGGGGGAAGCCATGATGTGTGGGTGGAGATAAAGACAATTTAATAGGACAGAAAAGGAAGGGAAAATAATAATGATGATAAAAGAATATACAAAACAAGTGATGCACAATGCAGTTGCTTACCACCTGCTGACCAATGGCCAGCCATTTCCTGAGCAATGGCCCTGCCCCCCCAGCCAACTCCCCCCAGTTTTTTTGTTCAGCATGATGTCATATGGTATGGAATAGCCCTTTGGCCAGCTTGGGTCAGCTGTCCTGGCTGTGCCCCCTCCCAGCTTCTTGTGCACCTCCAGCCTCCTCGCTGGCAGGCAGTATGAGAAGCTGAGAAGTCCTTGACTTAGTGTAAGCACTGCTGAGTAACAACTAAAACATCAGTGTGTTATCAACATTATTCTCATCCTAAATCCAAACCACAGCACTGTACCAGCTACTAGGAAGAAAATTAACTCTATCCCAGCCGAAACCAGGACACCTGGGTGCCATGTCCCTGAGTAATATGATACCCCCCTCCCTCTTCAAGTCTCCAGGAAAGATGCTTCTATAATTATGCTGTTTACTAGATAAATGTTGAGAAATATCTTTTTAAAACCCAGGAAATAAGTCTTTGGTGTGGTGACTTAGCTTTATTTTCAAAGTGGACATTTCTATTAGAAACAGTGAAACCACTCCACTCTGATGTAGGAACACTAATAAGGGTTTTCTGGTTGCTCTTTAAAACACTTAATTACTGTTCAGCACCTTGCAGATGAAGACTAAACCACACTGTAAAGTTTCTTTTACAGGTTCGTAATCACATACTAGCCCACACAAAAGTGGCAGTGCAATATGACCCATTGTTTTATTTTCTTATTTCTGCATGCACATTTCAAATGGAGCTTCTGTGGTTTTAAGACTAATTTTGGAAGACTTTTTCTCATCAAATTAGGCTTTGTGTTTAACTGTTCTCCGAAAGCAAATATAGCATGTCAGATACCAGCTAGTGCTGTCTGTCCTGTAGTTAATACACATAGTAAGCATAAATGTAAAAAGCACACATTTGTATTTTCATTCTGGTTCATTATTACTCGGCCTCCTGATGCCAAGACCCTAGAAATTCTGAACACTAAAACAATAGACTTGAGTGGATTATTTTTCTTGTTGAATGCAACTGCTGAGCTGATTTAGGTTTATTTGCATATTAATATTTCAAATACCTTGATTAGCAGGGGTATGTGGCTTTTTATAATAGCTACGTATGCTAACCATTTTCCCTTTTAAAATTGGATTTGCAAATGATTTTTCTCTAAACCAGAAGTGTCAGTTGTTTTTTTGAGAATCAATTTTAGGATATGTGCGAGTAATGCTGTAGTTATGTCCAAGACTCAAATATCATAAAGCTTACTAAGTGGAATGTCTTAATGAAAAGAGAATGATGTTGTCAGAAAAGTAGTCATAAATGGTTGAGCTGTGAAAACTGAAGGGCAAGAGTCAATAGCAGCACATCTCAAATACGTGATTGTAGCAAAGGAAAAGGATGTTGTTCTGATGCTTGCTGGATTCTGTCCTTGGAGGTCTTCTGTGTGAGTCTGGACATGCTGAACAGCTGTCATGAGGAGGCTGTACTTGGCCTGGGCCGCTAGAGGAGTAAGGAAAAGCAAGGGTGCAGCCGCTTCTTGGTTCTGTCTCGCCTGAATTCAGGAATTGCTGTTCAGAAGTGTTTGATAGATTATATGGCTGCTTTTAGTGAGGCTTTTTTGTAATATATCGCTTATTCAGATTGCTGTTCGGGGCTAATGACTTTCAGAATAAAGCACCTGATTATTTATTTATTTATTTAGAAATCCCTGCAGCTTGTAACTTCATTTCTTGATGGCCTGCTTTGATGCAATTTTGTATGGGTTCATTTTCTCTAGAAGGAATGCTAGGGGAGCCTCCCTGAGCCTCTAGAGGCCTCTCTCCCATGGCCAGTGTCTTGAAAGAGAACGAAGCGTTCTGCTCAAAGTTTTATGATGGATTGCCACACTTATTAAGAAACTAAGATGTACTTTCTGCATTTAATCTTCTCGACCTACTACTTTTGAGATTTCTCTTGAATCTCTGTTCCTGACTTTTTCTCTATCTAGAGAGGACCATGATGCTTTTTGCACTGTTTCACACTGAGGACTTTGGTGATTATCATTGTGCTGGCCGTGCAGAGTCTGGCACTGGAACAGATCACGATAAAGCAAGCTGTTTAGTTGTCTCTGAGAGTGGAGAAACTTGGAGCCAGTATAAGGTTACAGTTAAAAAAATTCCTTTCCTAATTTGATACGCTAACATCTCTGGCCCCAAACAAAAAACCCTTGCGCTGTTACTAGTGGAAGACAGCTGTGTTTCTTCTTGTGCTCCTTCCTGTAGGGTGAAAAAGGGCAGTGATAATCAAGGCAAGGATTTTCAGAGAAGTCATGATGGCATACTAGGTTTTTGGTTTGTGGGTGGGGGTTCCCCCCGCCTTGCCTTTTTTGATGCTTCCACAATCTTTAATCATACTAGCTTGGTTGGTGTGGAAACCTTAATGAAGTAAACTACCTTTTGCAAAGGCAAGGATCTCAACTTCTAGGGAAGGCTACAAGGCAAACTCATTCAGCTTAATTTGTAGAAAGGTAAGAAATATTTTACAAGTGCATTTGGATTTTTCTGAGATATAAACATTGAGCCTCCTAAATCTATCTGCATTAGTCTTTAATACAATTAACGAATGAGTTACAGATTTTCCAGGAATGGAACATACTTGCTAATATATTCTGGAAGTTGACTCTGGATAGAAGGGCTGTGGCATCTGACATTGGTATGAGATTTCTGTTGTAGTTTCAAACATTAATTGCTTCTGTAGCAGCCTAGTCATTCAATGACCACAGAGAATATGTTCTCCTTAAAGCAATGTTTTTCCTCCTTTGCTCTTGAAATCTTGTGTAGCCCTATCTCAGGGAAAACCCATGGTGTTGTCTTGTGAGGTGAAGTGTTACTACAGTCATCTCAGCTTTGTTGTTAGCACCTCTGAATTCCCCTGCTGCAAGATAGGGTCTGTAGGCAAAATGTATGATGTCTCCTTTATGTCTAATGTAATGGTTGAGCACAGTGGACCTTGTTTAGAAGTGACTGATTCTTCTGTAAAACAAACTGTGCAAACAGTCTACAACTCAGGGTAATATGCCTGACTTGCGAGGTTTAATGTTGCTATTTCACAGTATAGGTGCATTGTGGGAAGGCAAGGAAAAGGCGTCACCTTGATGCAAGGTGCCATTTAGCTGGTGGGGTTAACTGCAGCCTCTTAAATGTTAAAACAAAATTCTTGTATACTGACTTCCCTTGTTGGAGAAATTCTGTGATACTTCTCTACAGGATTTTATTGTAAATGAAAAGTTTTGGAACTCACTGAATTAGTTCTTCGAGTCCTGGCTCTGGGCTGTGATTTGTGGTTTTTCTTCCCAAGGAACTGGTTTAGGCTTTTCTCAAATTTCTGTGATAGGACCAGATTTGTAAAGGTGATCAGATGCTTGCGTGCTGGCTGTGTGAATGTCTTTCTAGAGCCTTGTCTCTAATTCCCGCTTGTTATTGTTGTATGTTTGATCATCACCAGAAAAAGTGAAGAATTTCTTCACACTTCTTCATTGTGATACTGACATCTCTGGGATGCTTGCCCTTGCTGAGGAGATATGGGCTTTCTCTGAACCTGCTCAGGCTGCATGTGATGATTGTTTATGCCTACTGATGCTGGTTGGAGGATGTACTCTGTGCTTCTGCCATCCTTCCCATTACAGCAGAACTCCTGTAAAGTCTTTTCCATGGCTTTTTGGTCCATCGTGGAGTCTTCCCCATGCCTTGGATCCTAACGATTTGGATAGTCTATTTTAATCCATGGCAGCCTGCTTCCTCTATTTTATACATATGAGGGTAGAATACAATGAGGACAAGCTTACTCTGGCAGTTAACCAGAGGGATCACTGGGATACAGGCTGTTGTAACTTGGCTGCAATTTACTTTATCGTAAGTATAGCATTACTGTAAAGTCCAGCCCTGAATTATTGACAGAAGTGGGCTTGAACTCTTAATCTGAACAAATACATGATTAACTAATTTTCTTACTGGAAACCTTATCAAAGACAAAGTGAAAGTGTGTGGATTTGAACTCCTGATTATATTATCCAGCTGAGAGGATACAAGCATAAAACGTTTGAGGATTATTTTTCTCCACCTATTGGGAGTCTTGATGTGATAGGGTTTGCTACCAGGTGATAAACAAAGACCCTCCTGGAGGCTGCTCAAACTGGACTTATGTAGCCTCTCTTGTTTTTTCCTTCACATTTCCCACATAGCAGTACCTGTAATTCTTTGCAACTCTGAGCTCTGTGTATTTTGATGCTACTCTTTTCCAGAATTGATTTCAGTCACTCTTTACATTAAAACCATACTCTCTCTGCTGTTGAAAGCCATTTGCTAATGAGAAAGGATAGCACCAGTTTGAAAAACATTAGAAGGAGAGTCCTTCTAACCAGGCAATATGAGGCCATGAAAGTACTGTCTGTAAATGTGTCGCTTGTTTTTTCTTCAAATGGTTAAGATTTCAGTTGTGGCTGCCACTACAGGTTATGTATTAAGTTGTAGTACATGAGGAGGTCTGAGGTGCTTGGATGTGGTTATTTGAGATATTGCTGTGTCAAGAAATAAAGTTTTGTTTATAATAAGTAAACAAACAAAAAATAATATGGTTGCAAACAGCTTGTTCCAAGTGATATTAGCAGTAGGTAAGTCAGTCTCTTCTGTGAATGCTGAAGCTTTGGAGTTGGGTTATAGCTTTTTTTTTTTGGTGTGCATAGTGTTTTTCAAGTAATACCACAGAAACAGCTCTGTACTCCCACTTTACAAGTAGATTAAACCAATCTTGATCTAACTAATATCTTCCTCAAATTTTTATCAGTTGCAAGAGTCTAGAAAAGCCTACTTATATACAGTATCTCAGTGCTATGACTAAGTGCTTCTTCAGCATAATACTTGGCTTGCTGGACACAGAAATGCTTGTCACCATAGATATGCTCATGATGCCTTTTAAAGGCTTGTAACTGAAAGCATCGCTAGACAGCAGTGAATTCTGGGAACTTCAGGTAGTACCTGTAGTGTGAAAATAAGTGGTGCAGCTGTGATTCTGCTCATGTAGTCTATTTGTGGTTACCCAGCAGATGCAGATTTATAACATTAAATTAGCTTTTCATAGGTTTTGTTGATCAAAATTAGGGAGTATTTCTCAGCATTTCAGCATAATTTCCTGATGTACTTCTGCAAAGAGCTGTGAAATTTCACTGTGTGTGCATCTGTTGCCTGGCTAACTGCTGGTAACCAGCTTCAGGACTTCTAATGAAGTTATGGAGGGAGAACTTTTCTTGATTTAAGTTAAACATGGAAGTCTTTGTACTTGCACTGTCCTTTCTGTATGGTGCATTTCTTTCACTTTCTTGTGTTTAGCAGATGCTAGGTAAATAACTGCTTATGTGTCTAATTGGTCTGTCAAGTTGTAGTAGTTGTAAAAGCATGTTTACAAAAATGCTGAAGTCAGCTCTAGGGATAGGAAATAAAAAGATGTGAAAGGAATCCAGTGTCCAAAACCACTCCAAACTCAGTGGTATGTATCAATGGTTGTTCTCCCCTTCCTTTTATGTTTCTAAAAGTGTGGAACTTCATAATAAATTAGACCAGTACCATGTGCAAGAACTGCTGTACTGGATCAGAATGAAATTATCTAGCCCAGTATCTTGCTGAGGTTAGTAACTAGCAGCAGATGCTCTAGGGAAGACTGTAAGATCAGGGTGAACATAGTGATACTTCCTAGGATGCTTTCTGATAGGAGTCCCTAAATCTATGGACTTCTCTGGCCCAGCCACTTCCTTGGCAGTCTATTTTCTGCTTAATAGTGTTTGATCTACTCACTTTACACTGCATCTTCCACTCTGGTCAGCTTGTCTGATTATTTTTAAACAGTTTAAATTCTGTCATCTGCAGCCTTTGATAGCAAGGAGTTTCACAGTTTAACCAGGCACAGTGTTATATTTTTTTATATATATATGTGTGTGTGTGTATAAAATGTAACATATATAAAGGTGAATATACATATTTGCTGTTTGTCGCTTCCATTCTACTTGTGTACCCACAGTATCCTTTTTCCAGCGGGTTGGTTTTGTTCCTTATGATACACTTGGTAATTCTTGTTATTCCTTCTGTACTTGCTAGTCCTTTCTGTATGTGGGGAGAGGAAAGCAGAATTGTTCTGCGTACAGGATGCAGGTGCACTGTAGGCTTCTACAGTGACATTGTTTGGTACTTTTTTTCATAATAATTCCTTGTATTTAGTTTCGCTTCTGATTCTGACTGATTACTGAGCTGATGTTACAGGAGATACTTATGACAGCTCAGAGAGCTTGTTCCTTAAAATTACTGGGTAGATTGGCGCATTATTGTGTTCAGTTAGAAGTAATTTTTCCTTGGTTGCATCATTTGACATTTAGCAACAATGTATTTCATACTATTTTATCACTCTTCAATCTCATGAGATCCTTCAGATTTCTGTGCTGGTCTCAAATCGCAAGTCCTTTGGTGTAGTAACTTTTGTCCACTTCCTCCTTGCTTTCTTTTTCAGATTGCTAATAAATAGAAGGACTTATGTCTGTGATATCAGAGAATCACATGGAGCTCCCATGGTTGACTTGCCTTGTTCCTTCTTTTGTTTTCAAGTTTTCAAAATCAGTTCTTAATCCATGAGAGGACAGACACTTCTGATGGCAGCTTAGTTTCTTTAGAGAGCTCGGCAGAACCTATTGAAAGCCTTTCTGAAATTTGAGGAGAAAACAAAATTGTTCTGGTCCACATGATCTCTGACTTCCCTCAAAAAATTATTTATGGGGGGGTTACTTGTCTCTCCATGAACAGTTGGATATTTTTTCCTCTTTTTGTTTTGACTGCCTGCTAACTCTAGCTCTAACTAGCATGGTCATCAGACATGATTACAGACTAAATCTTCAAAGCTGCAGGCTTTGTGGTGTTTGCTTACACCTGGAAAATCTGATGTGTTTCTGTTTATGAATGGATGCTTCTTTGGATGGTTAATACCTGGCTGGAAGCTGAAATAATGTGCAGTACTGAAAGTACTAGTGTACCTCTGATTCTGTAAACCCAATGGGAGGAGAAGTGAAGAGGTAAATCTGCTCATTTTCTCTGAAATGTCTTAACACATTCTAAGCAAACATTCTCTTCTCAAGGCAGAAGTATTCTAAGCAAAACATTTCCTTTCAGTAAAAGACAAGTATGGAAAGTCCTTTCTAAAACATTTTTGCTATCAATTCCTGTTCTTAACAGGTAGCTGCAATAGCAGATTTTTAAAAAGCATCTGTGTAAACTCATTAGCAAAAGTTTTGAAGTACAGGCTCAGCAGGTAAGAACTGTGCTCCTCCTCGGCAACCTGATCAACATGTATGACTGACCAGACTCTGTGAAAGTAAACCTGCAAGTAACTTCTAAACTAAACTTAGAGAGACAAACACAGTCAAACTCTTAAGCAAAATGGCTTTAAAAATAAATATGTACTAGAATTTATAGCTCTTTTGCATAAAATGTTTGTGAAGAGATATTTCCTGAAATTTGATTCAAAATTGTCTGATCAAGCATTAATTACACTTGATTTTATAAATTTGCACTCCTCATTTGTAGCAAGTAGAGCTTGTATTGAAAAAAGTTATCAGATAAAGAATGAATGTGCAGGTATTGAGGGGAAAACTCCTTTGCCAATTTTTCAGGCCAGGTATATTAACACATTGGGGCTTTTACAATTATATTCTAATAAATGGAGGCAAGAAATCCCAGTTCTAGACTACTGTTTAATAAATTCAAGATTTTTGTAATATTTAATGACTGGGAATGGCAATTCATGTGTCAGCGTTCTGTGATTGGTGGTTGGTTGTCATTATCTTTCCCAAACTGTGTGTTTTCCTTGAAAATTCAAAATGCAACTTCATTAACTTTGGCTTGATGCTCATAAAGAGAAAATTCTGGCTTTGTTCTTCCTGTGCTGAGTCAGGAACACTTTGAACCAGGGGATTGGTTTGATCCCCCCCCACCCCCCTTTTTATTTTTTTCCCCTTGCCCCCTTTCAAGAAATGACTGGACAAAGTCTTAATGGCTTATTTTCACATCAGACCTGAATTTGGAAATTCACATTGTCATGATTACAAGTCTACATTATGTCTGCTCTGTACAAGTGAGCTCCAGACCACAGCATATTCAAAAAACGTGATGTACATGAAGATAAATTACTGCTGAGTTCCCTGATTAAAAAAAAAAAAGAAAAAAGAAAAAAAGAAGAAAAAAAGCTATTCATCTTGGTTTGATCATGTGTAACCAGAGTCATTAAAAGGCAAAGTACTTGATTCAGATTTGGAAATATTTTAAATGGTATAGTGTACCAAAGCTGATAGAGTAAACAACAAACTCTGTCAGAAGCTGTTATTGCTCCAGCAGTTTTCCTTGCACTCTCTCCTATACAGAGCAATGGCAGCAGCTATGCTATTGCTCCTACACTGTATCTCTGGGTCCAGAAATATAAAGTGATTTAATAGTTTTAAAATTTAACTTTTACTGTTTCTGTTCCATTCCTGACCTTTTCATGAATAGCTTGTGTGGTGATTAGCAGTTGGGTTTTGATCATATCACCACTTATTACTCTCTTGCCGTCTTCCTCAGTTAAAGCCAAGAGGTCTAGTTGGTAGCTACCTGCTGAGGTTTCTGTTCATAGGGCTGACCTCGATGTGGAAACTTCTGCCTTGAGAAGAGAGAGGTAAAATGTGGTTCCTGCTAGCTTTCCAGGAGAGCAGTTTCAGCTCTGGAGGAGAGGTATCTCTGGAGTTCTCTCCATCACCTTCTGACTCTTTATAAAGATTGTAGATTTTCTTATATACACATTGGGCTGCTTTTCCCTTTTTTTTTTTTCTTTTGAGGTCTATAGAAACTTTCAGGAGTGAGGCATGCTTCCAGCTGATAATGAATCTGTACTGTTCAGACTATTCTGGTTATCACAGTTCTTATTTAAATAAGTCCTGTGAAGGCTTTGTTGCTTCATGGCATCCAGTACGACACTGAATTGTCAGGAATAAAGCTACAGCCTGGAGAATCAGAAGATGATTTGAGATCTTTGTAAAACATCCACGTAATTCCAGAGTGAAATGAAGATAAAGAATTACTGTGGTTTATTTTTTTTTTCTTAAGGTTAGACTTAAAAGTCCAAGCTACTGCTGGAACTGAGGGGAGCCATTAACATAGGTGCTTCACAGTTTCTGACCAGGGAAGTGACAAAGTAGTTGTTTGTGTTGTATAAGAATAAGCAAGCATGTTCAATCTAGTGCTGTATGTGGCTGTTGATTTGTTAACTAATGTGTCATACAGCATACTTCATGACAGTCCTCTAATCTCTGGCATTAGCTGCCAGTGAGTTTCAAGATAGAGTTGTGGGCACTGAGGACCGCATGGACTTTGACAAAGAGTTTTTATTCTTCTGAGCTCAATGCTTTGCATTATTACTTGATTAGCAGAAGCACTCAAGCTGGAATCACTGCTCATCCAGAACCTATAGATGAGCTGTGTAAGGCTTTCTCTGTGCAGATTTCTCAGTCTTAGACTTGTTTTGGTGCTTCTCTCTGCTCCAACCCAACTAAAAGGTCTTTATTCTTTCATGGATTATGGAAAAACATGGGAGACCTAATACTGTTGTTGCTAAGAAAATAATAATTAGGCTGATATTATGTTCGTTTGCTGTTTAAAATGACTTGAAAAGCGCATAATAGGTCTGTCGCTCTGTAATACTTAAAGGTCAAGTTATCCTTTTGTTCTCTTTTTGAAAATGTTGAACAACTGCAGGAGCTGAAGTTTAGAATAAATACACCTTAATTGAGAAGGTGGGGAGAAAACAAATCAACATTAAGTAGTTTATAATCCATTTTCTGAAGGTTGTTCTAAACAAATTTTAAACACCTACGTAAAGAGCTTTGAGAATTATTTAAAATGTGTTCTCTCTCAGATTTTCTGGTATCTTAGCTTAAGCTTTCCTAATTTCAAGGATGCTAGTGAAGGGAACTGAGGGGTTGTTGCTAACACTGGCTGGATCTCCCATTCCCTAGATCTGAAGTGTATTTGACTGTGTTATGAAGGTTCAGAGTGAATAATTCGTAGTTTTATTCATGTCTTGGTAACACAGGAAAAGGGTTACCTAGTACATTCACTTACACTGTTTCTCTTCAAGAAAAACATCTCAAGCAGTCTGTGGAATTAAGAACAATGTTCAAGGGGGCTCTCAGCTAGAGGCAAGGCAGGTGGGGTGCTCGATCCCCCCTGCTTATGCATAAACAGAAAATTTACTACTTGCCATGTGTGTTGTGTGAGGGTTTTTTAATAGTTCTAATATGTGGCTGATAGACTTTTCCAGTTTGTTATCACTTAATATTGCTGTGACAACTCAGTAATTCATAAGGGAGAGTTAAAGAATTTGGAAGGTTCCTGAGATACTTAGCAGGTAGAGACAAGAAGCCACAACCTGTGATCATCCAGTCTTCCATTTTATACTCAGTTTTTTACAAGTCATTTTAGGAATTCTTATGGGCTAAAGGAATATGTGTGTGTCTATAATGCACAGTGCTACAAATGAGAACACGTATCTCTTTGGTGGGATCATATTTTATCCCCCTTTTCTGTGCTGCTTCCCCCCCACCCCCAGCAGCTTTTTTAGTATTATTCCCAAGATAATTTCAGAAGTGTGTGTGTTAACTACTGGATGCTGTTCCCCTAAGAGCAAAAGATAGTGCTGCATTTTTAACAGTTAAAGATCTTTTGAATTTTTGTGTAAAAAAAAAAAAAAAAAATCCAAAGAGAAAAATTTCATGTGTAGTGCGCCTTAGCTCCAATGGCATTTTCCTTAGTTATGCTTTCTGTGGAAGATACGGTTTCTGTAACTGCTTCTTCAGGGGCAAATAACAGATAATCCTTTTGCTATAGAGGAGTGTATTTATCTAATAGATAATTAAAAATCCTCTAGAGATCTGTTTGCAGGAGATTTAACTGAATATTCTTTTTCGTTTATTTGGATAACATAAATATCCAGGAATTAATAAGAAAACTGGTTACAAGATTTTTGCACTGGATAGTACAACTGTTGTCATTACTGAGTGCAGCTGGACAGGCAGGCTAGGACTTCTGAAGATGCTGCAGTGGTCTTGTTTGTGCTGCACCATGAAAATGCAAATGAGAGGTTTTTTAATGTAAAAGCTGAGCTGCCCTTTAATGCAAGTTAAAAAATAATTGCATATGCTTCTTTCTGAGCATACTGCATTGATGGTGCTCTGTGCTAGATTGTACTTCAGTCATTGTACGACTTTTGTACTTCAGGCATCTTTTTAGATCAGACCAGTTGTAATATTAAGTATATGTGGACTAATGAAGCTGGAGCAGCAGGTCAAAAATAAGTCCTTCTGGTAAACTATGCAGATGATGGCTGCTGGCAGGACGTCGCAAACTGGGTTATATTCAAATACAGTCTTGCAATCTCAAGTGGGGTGACTTTTTTTTTTCTGTGTGTGTGTGAGAATTTCTGGGTTGTCTCTCTTTAAAGTCTGTGGACCTCTTCAGAGCCAAGCTTTTCTTTATAATTGGATCTGGGAATACTGGCCATTGTTATTAAGTACACAATCTAATACAAGCTAGCACAAGAAGTTTTTGTTAGAATGGCATGTTCTTACCTCTCTTCTTCAGTGAAGAAAGACACAGACTGATAAAAACTCCAGTAGCCGGAAGCTGGGAACAAACGCTGGTTTTTTTTTCATCTTTTGGATGAAGGCATCCTAGGAAAATGTGAATAGGCTGAGTGGCACTGGGGAAACTGATGAAAAGTGAGACATGGTGAGAGGGCTGCTGGGGAGACAGGCAGACAGCTGAGCTGTGTCACGGGAGAGGGAGGAGAACAGCCTGAAGTCCTGCGCAAAGGGAAAGGGTACTACTGGTGTGGTGACTCGGGCAGCATGTTGTTGGTTTTGGGTTGTGTGTTTGGTTTTTTTTAAGTTTTAAATTCATCTGTAGATCATGTCTCTTAAAATAAGTTTCTTTGCTCAACTCCCCCATCAAAATCAAGTTTGACAGGTGTTATAATGCAAGTCTTCTACTTAATGATCTTCGTCACTTAAATTAGCATTTTCTGTAGTAGTCAACATATTCAACATATAATCAATACACATTGATACTAGTAGTGAGGTCCAGCATTAATTACACTAGTAGAGTTCACTAGCTAAAGAACTGAAATCTGTTTACCTGCTGTACCTGCTTTTCTTAAAGGCACAGTCAGGCCATGTCACTTTAATTTACTAGTTCAATGATGTGTTCACTTTCACTGGAGGAACCAATTCTCTTAAGGTGAAAAAGCTTTTTTCTTTTTTTACCCTCAGGAAAGGAAAATGAGGATATGCTATACTTGTTCTGAAATCTTGAAGGATTTGGAGATATAACCTACTGTTAACATTGCTACTTTTAGATAACTTAATTGGTTTCAAGTTTTGCGAACATACCGTCTTAAATTACAAGCACATCTAAGATTTTGTATGACTTTCGTACGCTTTGCTAGTTTAAAAATTCCATGTAGATTTTTAAAAAAAGTTATTAAATGCACCAGTGATACTGGATTAAGAAACAAACCCTCAAAAATCAGAGGAACATATTACATACTGAAACAGGAACAGCTTAAGTGTGGGTAATGCAAACTTTCTTCTGAGTTAGTTAAAATAAAAAACCACCATTGTTTAGTTGTAGATCAACATATATAGTAGTTATCAATAGAAAAAATATACTTTGTAGTTGAAAAGTTAAAATCAGTTTAAGTTGATGGGAGGGTTAACTTGCAGTTTGTCTTAAAATCAGTGATTTTAAGTCATAGTGAGTAAAAGGCAGCAGAAGAATACGAACTTCATAGAGAAGTGAGATGCTTCAGTTGCACAGTGTCATGGTTCAGGGGGTTGCAACATGGGGTAAGTTGATGCTTAAAGCTGTTCCAGCCGGTGTCTCCAAATTCACTCAGGATAGCACCAATGAAACATCTGTGTCTATGGTTTTTAATCTGCAGAGGTAAAAGCACTGGAAAAACTGGATGTTGGAAACTTCTGTGAAACAGGTGGAAGTGCAGGTCAGTGAGGTTGAGCTGCCATTGCTCACCCAGCCTCTGTAGGGAGTTTGAGTGGCTGAACAGTGTTAGCCCGTTATGTTATCATTAAAAAAACCTCAGTCTGCTGGGGTACTCTGCACTGGTGCTGAATATGCTTTATTATGTTAGTAACTACCTTTACAATTAAATATTGTCGTATCACAAACAAATTACTGCATGTATATGCATTAACAAAGCTTTTAATCTCTTAAGTCATCTGTCTTTTACAAAACAGTTTGTTTTTCCAAAGTGCTGTTCCAACTGTCTGATAGGGCTTCTGTGACAGAATGTGAGTGAAGAATGAAATCAATATGCTACTCTTCAAACACAGAGAAAACTGGTATGGACATGGAAAGAACATGGAAAGAATAGGAGTTTTCCAATGCTAGTAGTGCTTTACAGATTTCAAGGAGGACAAGTGTGTGTTTGAGTATATATCACCATACTAAGGACTAACCAGAACACAGCATTATGGAAAATTTGAACTGTGGTACGTTGATATGTAGGTACCCCTGCTGCAGAATGAGTGTTTTGTGCTAGGGTGCTGCATGAACAGAATAAAGACTCTACTCCCCAAATAGCCTGTTTAATAGCTGCCTGTGGTTGCTGCATGATTGGCAAGCTGATCTATCTAGATCCTCTTTCTGACAGTGACTAGTAGCAGATGCTCTGAAGAAAAAGTACAAGAAATAGAGTAGCACCCTTTTTCCCAGTAATGATAGATTTAGGGAATTCAGGATAATTCAGATGGAACATATTTCATGTTTAACAGGAGCAGATAGATCTATCTTCTGACCGATTTTTTTTTTTTGCATGATACGTTATGGTGTCTGCCACATTCTTTGACAACAATTTGTGATATACAATTTGTTGTACACAAATCTGCATAGGTGTGGCTATTTTGTTTCACCTGTTGCTTGAGCATCTCCTGTTTGTGTCCTGAGGAGTTGGAAATAATCATGCTGGAATATGTATACCAATATTAGATGGTCACTTGTCTGTGACATAGGCTTTTAAAATATTTAATAATCATATAGCCCACTTCTAATTCATTATCCAAATGCTTTTGACGTATCATGTCTATATATAGTGGTGCTATCGGTACAAAAATGAAATGGGGACATGCAGAAAGAGAAACTAAGGAACAGTAGCATTCAAGTTCTAACGTGGATGAATGTGAGAAATTAATTTAGACAATTACAGAGCAATATTATGCTTTTAATTTCATTGAATGAGTTGACCTACATGCTAGGGTGGTGTTATCGTCTTGGATAATTGTGTCCAAAGCTTTATGTGCTTGTGGATGAATTTGTCAGAATCTTATTTGGCCTATTTTCTTTCTGAATAAAATTTAACACATTGATTCTGTTCATGATTTGTAAGAAATTATTTGAGTAAATATCTCTTACTTGGCATTCATGTGTCACTGATAGTATGTAGCCCTTTATGCATAAAAGCTCGGAGTCCTATAACAATAAGCCTACAGTGACCAATTCTTGGCTCAGTTTAAATGAGAGAAAAGCATCTTTTTGTGGTACATAACTTTTTTATATTTTGCCACATAACTGTCTTGAAATAGTTTGTGTTCACACCAGGTATATAAAGAATGATTAGTTCCCCTTTCATTTAGCAGGTGGCATCTGACTCTTCTATTTTTGTTATTAAGGTGCCTTGAGGGCATTAGGTTGAAACTTAGCTAGTGAATTATTTGGCTGATTTTTGCACTGTGGCTGAATATGCTGTTTGAGCAGTTGCTACCCCTAGGTGCTCGTTTCTGCATCTTCACCCTGCTGGTGCAAGCTTCTGCATGGCTGCGTGATGAACTGGATAGAGGACTGATTTAGGTAAAATATGACCCAGCCAAAATAGTTATGTTTTGGTCTTGTTGATTCAGGTGACAGTACAAGTGCTTATGCTGGCAGAATTCAAAGTCTGAAACCACCAGAGTGAGCTCCTAAGCACCTGCAGGGAGGCTTAAAGCAGAGGAGTCTCTCTAGAGACTTCAGTTTTGACATCTTTGAGCTAAATAACTTGGGGATAATCCTAGTCAATGTAATGCTGTTTTCAAAAATAGTGAGATGGCTACCTGATTCCTGGTCATACGTTCTAAACATCCGGGATTTTGTCTACCTCTTACTTTTCTTAAGTGTTGTTTGTACTGTGGTGAAAATGTAGCTGCAGACCACAGAAGAATAAAATTATTTCAGAGAGAAGACATGAGAGAAAATGGACTGTGCAGTTACTGGGCATGAATTTGCAATTAGTAGTACAGTTTGCTTTAAATGTTCAGCACAGTCAGGAAAAAGAAGTAGGAAGTAAACTTTCCCTCTGTCTCAAATGAAAATTAACTTGGATGGATTCAGGAGTCTGCTTGCTTGCCACTGAGGTGTCTTTGTTCTCAGTCAGTAACAGCACCATAAAACTTAGAAAAGCATAGCCTGTTTTCAGCACTCCTGCCGCCTCCTATATCAGTGTTGCTAACCAGGTGATTGGAAAATATTACTGCATTTTGATGTGAGCAAAGGGCTGGTAAGAGAAAGGGTTCGCTCTCCTTGTGTAGTGCTCCAAAAAATAACAGGCAAGTAGAGGGTAGCATGTCAAAGAGGTGGCCTGGGGAAGCTCCCCAGATTTCTTCTGAATTGTGTGGATGACTTAAGACACAAGACTAGATGTTTTAATGACTAGACAATCCATCCATGATTTAGGACGTGTATATGTGAACTTTTGCCCATATGGGTTCTCTCTGGGGCCCAAACGACTAACTCGCTGGATCTCCCTCAGCTCTGCGTGCTTAAAAATGTAAAAATAGACTTTTCTCTGCAGCCTGCCTATGAAAAATTTTGATGTAAACCTTTCAGTGGTCACTGCAATGCAATGAAGTGACCTTTCTTATGTTCAGAGACTGAAGGAGATCAAGTTTGCTTTCCTTTCAGCAGAGTCGCTAGCAGAGTCGCTAGTCCAAGTGTGGGCCTTGGGCTTGCTGTGCCCCAGTGCCGACCTGGAGGAGAGTGCTGTGCTGACAGAACTGCTGCTGCTCTCCTGATTCAAGGAAGGGATAACCTATTATAGCTGCTGCTTGTAGTCTGCTTGCCTTTCTGCCTCTGGCTTGTATGTGGGATCGCCACAGAGGTGAGGTGTTGTGGTTTAACCTCAGTCGGCAACGAAGCACCACACAGCTGCTTGCTCCCGCTCTCCCTCCCACCCCCTCCCCCCCAGTGCGATGGGGGAGAGACTCTGAAGGGCACAAGTAAGAAAACTCTTGGGTTGAGATATGAACAGTTTAATGATTGAAATAAAATAAAATGAAAAGGAAAACAACAAAGAAAGAAACAAAACCCAGGAAAAACAAGTGATGCAACTGCTCACCACCTGCCGACTGACGGCCAGCCCATCCCTGAGCAGTGATCACTGCCCCCCGGCCAGCTCCCCCCATTTTATATACTGAGCATGATGTCATATGGTATGGAATAGCCCTTTGGCCAGTTGGGGTCAGCTGTCCTGGCTGTGCTCCCTCCCAGCTTCTTGTGCGCTTCCTTGCTGGCAGAGTATGGGAAGCTGAAAAGTCCTTGACTTGGTATAAGCACTGCTTAGCAACAACTAAAACATCAGTGTGTTATCACCATTATTCTCATGCTAAATCCAAAACATAGCACTGTACCAGCTACTAGGAAGAAAATTAACTCTATCCCAGCTGAAACCAGGACATGAAGTGTTGAAAGAGAACTGATGCTTCATCAGGGTCTCAGGGGGCTGCCTTCCCCATGGCATTATACAGGCAGCATCTGCGGTGCGTTTTTGAGAATTCTCGGGGCTGATGAGTTTCAAAAGATACAAGGCCACGAAAAAAAGTATGAGTTTCTGTTTGTGTAAGTTTAATGAACCCTTACTAAAGGTTCGGTGCATAGACTCCGACCTGTTTCACTTCAAGTGTCAGGTATGTTTGAACTTTAAGTGAAACATTATCTAACACGTCTGGATTTTTTCCCTCAAGAGGCCCTGAGTCTCCAAATATTTTCTGGGATGCGAGTCCTTTATTCAGGTTTTTCATGACTAGATTTTGACAACTTTTGGCTGTGACACTTTTAGTGTCTTAGAGCAAGTAGCAAGGCTGGATTCAGCCCATCATGTGAGGGGGTGAATGTGTCTGTATGCCCTGGAGCTAGCTGCCCTTAAGGGACGCGTTTACTAAAATGAACTACTAGCAAGTGGAGATGTTCTGGTGTCTAGCATGGGGAGATGAGGGGAAGTGTGTATCAAGTCTCAAATAGGTGCACTTGAGGAAAAAGGATTGATAATGAGCTAGTGGTTTTTGCCCTGCTCCCCTTTTTTAATGACCCCTTTAAAAATTAAATAGGGAAGATAAACTGCTGGAAGGGGAACTTGCTCACCTCAAGTGAAAAAGGGAAAGGCAACGTCTGCATCCTGAATGGACTGAAATCACTAGCTATATTAGGAGCAAAATTGTATTTAGGTGAGTACCCTCAAATACTAGGATTTCTTTTTCCTGACTGCAAGATTTGGCAGATTTAATCAAGAGAAACAATTGTACAGTGAAGCTGATTAGACACAGCTGTCAAATCCACTAAGTAAGCACTTTTAATGAAAAATTACCTTTTTCTTTTCATTTTGCGTATGTATTTGGAAAAGAAAGGAATTTATTAGTTGGCATGGTGGAAGGGATAAGATACACAACTATATATTTCTATATTATGGTTATTACCTATTACAAATTCACTAAATCTAAAAGATGCTGCTGGACATTGTCCATCTCCACTCCATCCCTGTGTGTATGAATGTTTTGGCAGAGTCTCCTGTAAACAGGATGTGGAGCTGTCAGAGCCCTGTTTGACTGCAGTTGTTGGCGTTTTGGAAAGTGTATGGACAAATTCTAGCTGCTTGTATCGTGTGTACACGTGCACAACCTTCCTCCTTTTCTTCTCCTGATATGCTATTAATTTAATCTCTGTGAACTTGATCCCAAAGACTAAATACTCTGGATTAAACACAGCATGTAATACTACCTTTTGTTTTTTGCCACTGCTGTGTTACTTTTCCTGTGATGTTAATCTTGAATTGTTTGGAATAGCCTTAGAGCTGACTAGTTACTCTGTGTTTCTTGGTAGTGCTATATGAACAATGCATTAATGATGCCTTACTATGCATGTTATTCCAGTTTTGAAAAAACAAGCATTGTTCTGATGCAGAGTTGAGACAGACCCTGGTTTATAAACCCTCCTGAAATGGAGACACACTTCAGTGGAGAATCTTTAAATGGGATGCTTGAATGGTCTTTTCCTAAGTAAATAAATATTGCCTCTTACTTAGTTTCAAGAAACATGGCACACAGCTGCTCTTTACTCCTTGTTATAAAATAACGGGCCATTTGCTGACTGAAGCAAGCTATTGGCATTATTGCTAGCAGCTGCTGAACTCTTAGCGTTAACTTAAACAGCTCATAAATGTTAATCGCGTTGCAGTTTTGTCAGAGCTTGTCTGCACATCCCAGAGGCACTAGCTAATATGTCATACTTTTTTTCACATGAACTGATGACATTTCTAGCAGAGATTCCAAATAGTAACTTCATAATTCAGTAATTTTATTGTGCTGGCTGAAGTTTCTTCAAAACTGCACTTTTAACTATAGCTTCACTAGTACTGGTATAGCATAGCTTTATTTAGATGTGTTTCAGTAGGCTCAAAGCTGCTGAGCATGCGGTGGAGTGAGTACACAGTCAAAGGGAATACGCTGTCTGCTTATTGACCTGTTGTTAGGAGATCTGTGACAAAGTCAAATCCAAATCTAAACTGAACAAAATCTGTTCCGTTTAACCTGGGCTTTGGTTTAAAGTCACTTTCATATTGTAATGGTCTTGCTGCTATACAAGTGTGAAAAGTTTGCAGGAAATGTAAGGATTGCTGTAGAAATGTGTGTTAAGTTACCTGCATAATAAGCAATTAAATAATGTGCTGTGGCCTTTTAACAGTCCCTCCCACTCTTCAGCCAGTGGGAATGTGTTCTTAAAAACAAGACAAAGCTCCCAAACAAACTAATCCTTTCCTTCCTTCAGGTCAGATTCTGCTAGTGTTCTCTGTAGAAAACACTGGTAAGGTCCCAGAATCTGTTTTTGAGCCTGTCAAAATGATTGTAAATATAGCACTAATGAAAGCATAGATAATGAAGTAAAAGCTGCTGTATTATTGTAGGAGTTTAACTCTTTTGATTTTAATCATTGTGAAGGTCAGAAGGAGGACAGTGTTGTTGCTAGTGCATGCCATATAGAGAAATTATGCTTACTGCATCTAAAATCCGTTCTCTCATCCTTACTTTTATGTGAGCATCCAGTGGAACTTTTTCTCTCTACGGCAGTGGTATTATATTTTTACTAGAACTGCACTTCATGCCTAGAGGCTATACTCCCTACCAAACTAGTCGAAATTGCAGTTAGTCTAGGTTTCTGGTATCGGCTTGTGAACACAGGCAAACCTAACTACAACTACTTTTCCCATACAAAGCTATATACTCTCTACTGTGTATTTGGATGGTGCTTTGGTTGTGTGCCTGTATGATGTTCCTCTTCAGGGTTCTTCGCTGGCTGCTTGCAGAGGAATTTCTGTCCCTGAAGATATGTGCAGGACAGGGACAAGTATTGCAGACTGATGCTAAATGGATCCTATCCTGTAAGGTGGGGGGTCCCAACTTCAGCTGGAACCTCGTGGGCTTTACAAGATAGAGCTCATGCAAGGAAGAATCATTTAGAGTATGGAAGACCATAAACAGGTCTGGGTTTTTGTGGTGGTTAAAGTATCAAACCAAAGATGCGTAAGGCTAGCACTACTACATACAGAAATCTGTGAGCAAGGGTTTGATCTGAAAACATTCAGTCATCTTATTTCCAAGGACAAGAATAAATGTCACACTCTTCTTCAAGTAGGTGGATGTGAGAATTTGTTTCTGGACTTGCTTCTAAAAGCCTGGAGAAAGATTGGATAGTACATGATCTAGTAGTTTTTGGTTAGAAATGAAACCGAAAACTCTCTGGGAAAGTAGGGGGGACTCCAGATTGTGTGTGTGTGTGGTTAAATTATAATTGCATGACTGATGTTTTGGGAAAGGCATAATTGTAAAAAGAATTTTGGATTTTTTAAAAAACTTTTGAGATCACTTATTTGTAAAGAAGTGATGTAGTTCGCTAGAGAAAGTATGACCATCCAACTATCAGTTCTGGTCACCTCTTTTTCAGTGCTTTTCAGTGGGTTTCTAGTTGTCGGTTTTTGTTGGGTTTTTGTTGTTGTTTTTTCCTCCTTCAAAAGGTCCACCTAAAAATTCTACTGTTGCCCTTTAATTCTGTCCCATCTAAATGCATGTCTCACGCAGCAGATCGAGACAGCTTGCTGAGATTAGATACTACTTCAAATATCGAGTGGTACTTCAATGAAAAAAGAAAGAAGAAAAACTCTAAACTGATTGAATATCTCAGTGACGACTATACGTGCCGTGTTTTGAGTCTGAAAGTAACTTGTGCTGCATTCTTAAATTGACAGAAGAGAAGCATACTAAAATGATGGAGTTCAAGAAATGAGTTAAGAAAATAGTGACCTGAATTTTGGTTCTCTTCAAAATTCTGATCCAAAAATACCTTACTGTGGCTGCACTCTAAGTTAAAACTTAGGGGTTTTTTGACCATATGTGTATCTTTGGGCTTTGGTGTGAATTGGATGCTGATGAAAAGCATAAATGACTGATGAAAGTTGTCTGACACATGTAGAAAGCTGTGTACCTGACAAATCTTGGCTAATGCCATGGTCCTAAGGCTGATCTTGGAGATCAGTCTCTGGACCAAAATGTGAGATGGACAAAGAAATTAATGCTCCTGAGTAAGAAGCTTTTATTGGTTTTGTTCGATAATTCTGTAACCCTACTGAAAAGTCTGAATGGACAACCTAAATGTTGTTCCAAATCTCTTATTGTTCTAAGTCTCTGAGCAAAGGAATAAATTGATCTTAAACATGAGGTCCTCCATTCAAGGATTTGACTTTGGATTTGTAGAAGTTTTCAAGAAAGCAATAGTTAAAGGAGCTGGCAGAACTTAGCAGCAGTGTATGGTGTACACTGTTAAGCATTTCTTTGCAGCTGTACAGTTTGAAACCCAAATAGGCTAGTGAACTGTCAAAGAAGTGCTTGCCTATCCAGGTAGGGAGGTACGTCACCAGTACCATATTGTGTGACTCATGAGTAGGAAAAGACACTCAAGTTTATTAGGGAGTAACTTGTGTGTTAGTAGATAATTTGTGTGGGGAGAAGGAAAGTGGTGAAGAACTGAAATATTAAAAGGTGCAAAAGAAAGGTTGTCAAATGTCAAAAGTACTAATTACTCTCTCTCCCCCGACTTCTCTTGCAGACCTTCAAGTGCTGACCACCTCCGTCTATTAAGTTATTATAAACTTTTGCTGCTCTGCGAACATACAAAGATGTCTCGCAGCCCTGATGCTAAGGAAGACCCTGTGGAATGCCCCCTCTGCATGGAGCCTCTGGAAATTGATGACATCAACTTCTTCCCTTGCACCTGTGGCTACCAAATCTGTCGTTTCTGTTGGCATCGTATCCGCACTGATGAGAATGGACTTTGTCCTGCTTGCAGAAAGGTAAATATCCTGGAACAGCGGCTTGTCTTGCACATATCACAAGGCTCTTGCATTGTCTTGGTACCAAAGACATCCTTTTCCTTTGGGGAAACATTAATCTAGTCATGGCCTAGATCAAGGGTGAGGTGTTGGATCTTTCAGATTCTATCTGCATATGTGTTAAAGCTGTTGTGCAACGGCTAGTCTTGGTTTGTTAAGTTCAGAACTGGATTAATAGGGGAAGCTGTGGATCAGAACTAAGGCATGCTGATGCTGGGAGAACTGCCAAAAAGAAAAAAAATCCTTTGAGTTGGGGTGCTTGTGCATTGACGAAGTCTTTTCAGGAAGGACAGTGAGGATTCCAGCATGAGGGGTTTGCTGAGGGCCAAGGTTCAGCTAAACTAGCAGAACTGTCTGAGGCAAGCTTATAAAGCACCTGCTTGTTTTGTTTGTGGCACTGGAGCTTTTAATCCATAGTTTTCTGGACACTAAACATGTAAAACCTTTGGAAAATATATCCAATGGTGTTAAACTTTAAAGCATTTCATGGGCTAAGTATGGGCTAAAATCTGGGCTAAGTCTGCTTGTTTAGTATTCTGATCTTGTTGCCAAATGCTTAAAGGTAGTACTTTGAGAGTCACGCTTAATTTTCCTTGTCTCTTAATTGATGTCTGCCTGATACTTTGGTTGGCCACAACTATAAACTTCAGCTTCACTAAGTTGCCTGTTTTTTCCTTTGAATTATTTTCCTTCTCCTTCTAGTGTTTTGCTTAACCTCATTATTTCCTTATCTTCAGTGTTTAATAAAATTATTTCTCAATATCTTCTTCTCTTTAATGACTTCCTTGATTGTAACTTTCTTGCCTGGCCTTCCTCTTTTTGTAATCACAGCTATTTGTCCCCTCTTTCTCCTGCTATTTAATCGTGATCCTATCCTCAGTTAATGCTTTTGTTGGCTTCCTGTCTCATATTACAGCTCTCTTTTCAGACCCCAAGTAATCTTACTTGGTCTCACTATCTTTATTCACTGCCACAGCTTTCTATAAGCACTTCCAGTCATATTTTGTTGCTGCTCTTTTGGGCTTTGGCTACACTAGAGCTGTCACTGCTAATCTGTGTTTGGACACCTCTGCAAGCCTGAAGGCTATCCCACAACAACATACATTTGTTAATAAATGGTGCGAATTTGCCACGATATTTGAGCAGTATGTTCTACAAGGAAGATCCACCTGTCGTCAGCCAAATCAGTTTCCACATGTGATACCTGCTGTAGATGACACATGCTGTATAGTAATTTTCATAGTACAAGGAAATTTCTACTCTTCTGGTACAACGTGACATTTCTGGAATTTCCTTGTCTGTGTAAGTTGCTTTATCTACCTGGATTTATTACACTACTTTTTACCAACAATGATTAGGTTCATCTCTGTTCATTATTGGAAGTTTATGGAATATATCTGAAAAATCACAGAAGCAGCATGCTATTCACTGCCTCTGGGTATCTGAATTCTTTGAAATACGGATACTGCCACAGCTGAACTTTTTAATGTGGAATAATCTGGTGTATGATTGGATGTGCAAATATTTTGCTGAATTGGATACAGTTTGCTTGGAAAAACAGTTTCGGGAGAAAAGCTGGAATGAGTGCTACAATCAGAATGAAGCACACCAGCCATTCCGGGAGAAGAAGGAAACCTCTTCTTTTCACAATGGATGAGGATTATGTTCTTGATACTTTCTTCATCCGTGGACTGCAAGATGTTCTTGAGTAGAGTAGCAGCTGTATCGCTGGATTGTAGGAAGTTTGCATGGAGGAGGCTGAGGAGTACACTCCTTTCATGACACAGACAATGACACTGTGGTGCAGAGACCCCATCAGGAATAAGTCACTCCGAGCTACACGGGTGATGGAGGCATCAAATAGGTCTGAAGAAGCCACCTTTTGAAGTCCCCTGTTTGCTGGACCGTCGGAACCAGGTATGTATTCTTGTGTGCAGTGGGCCTAAATAGTTCCTATCTGTGCGTAGTAAGGTTTCTGGGGAAAAGATCTAAGCAGTTTTCTAATTCATATCTACTATGGCGTGTATTGGTTGTGACCACTTAAAATGCTGAAGTGCAGAAAATGGCAAAGCAACAAAATTTTTGCAGGAAAGTTTATAGTAGGTACTATGGTTTCAACAGGTACATCATGTTTATAATGTGTATACCGGTACAGGATACTTACTGCAAAATGGACTGTGAATAAACATATATTAAAGCGAGGCTGAGTATGTTATGCACAATTATATAATAGAAAGCTGCTGTTTGTGCCAATGGTATTGAATGCAATGCGAGTTCTCCAGTGGTTTGATCGCTAGTCTGTGGAGAGGAGCAATGAAGAAGTTCCCTTTCCAGGGATTTTGGTTGAAAGGTTTGGGGGAGATTTTGGAAAAGTCTATGATAAAATAGTTTGGCTATACACTAATGGCACCTATGCTATTAGTTTGATAGATTTTAACTGTCCATTGCATATATACCATTATTTTCCTAAGCTTCTCTAATTTACTTCTAACTGAAAAGATGTTAGCTTGCAGTTTTTTCTGCCAAGTAAAAATACTTCTACATGCTTGAAGTGTTATATAGCTTAACATTTGCATGTGCAGAATATGTTCACATAGTTGCAGTCAATTGAGTTAATGTGTCTTAAGTTTCCTCCAGTTAGTAGCAGTAGTAGACAAACGTTTGCTTTGTTTTGATTTGTGAAAGTAAGGTGCTAGTATGAATTTAACTTGAATGCTGGTTGGAAACTAGTCTTAACACATTAAAAGCTTTCTAAACTTTGTCTGACTCTTCTGAAATAGATGTTGTTTCTGTTTTAATTCATTAACTACAAAAAGTACATCCTTAAAGAATAGAACTGACCTGCTTTGAGTTCCTGATGCCCTTCAGAATTGTAGGTGTAGTCGATTGTAAGATGCTAAGCAAGCCATCCTGTTTTCTCCAGTCAATTGATTTCTTAACTGTGAGTGAAATAGCTGCTAACTAGTCAAATTAGAATGAAAACATGCTGTCCTCAAAAAAAGACTTCTGTAGCCAAAAGCTGATTTACAGGTCACCAGCCTGTCTTGTTCTGGTTGTAAAGCCACTGATTTTTATCTTTGCAGTGATTTTTCTTTTTTCTTTAAAATTCAGCGGCCTAGGTACTGTTTGTCATATGAATAATACATACCATTTCAGTTGCTTGTGTTGCTTTAATAGAGCAAAGCACTCTCAGACCTTAGTGTCAGTTGTTGCAATTTTTAAATCCAACAATAAAAAAGCCTAGCTCCTTCATGTTTCTTAATTGTTTTGCCCTTCCACCAAATAATATAACTTGATACACAGCTGTTCCTGTGGTGTGGCTGTGCCTTGTTCTCCAGGTCTTTGACTTAGCGAGCTTTATTCCTCCTGGCACCTTGTCTTAGAGATGGAGAGAAATAGTAAGCTGCTGCATTTATGACCAAGAAACTAACATGTTTTAAGCATGTTTTTATCCATGTTTCTCCTACTCCTACTTCTGTGTAAAAGGAACACCTGGTCTTAAGGCACAGTCTCCAGATGTCAGTTGTTTCCTCTGGTGCTTTTAATCCCACAACTGAGTAGTTTGGTGCAACAATTAGTATTTAGAAATATATAGGAAACTGGTATTTTTTTTTATTCTTGATAAAAGTAGTGTGGTGTATACTATGCATAAACCTTATTGACTTTCTCTGTATTTCTCATTTCAGAACCTATTCGGTAGCAAGGCAACAACTGGGAAATGTTGGTACATCCATTGTGTGGAAGGAATGTGACCCATCTGGGAATGACAGAAGCAAAGTGCTTGATAAATCCCAGCTCAGCTTTCAACAATTGGGAAAATGTGGGGGAAAAAAGTCTGAAAGAAAACAAAACTTAAATGACAAGACAAATTAGTCAGGAAGACTGAGAATTCGTCAAGGTCCATCTCTGATTAAAGAAATGAGACTACAGAGGAGACATTTGAACTTTTGTTGAAGTTCTTGTAGGACTACCAGCAACTTGCAGTTTGTGTAAACAAAATCTGGTCATTTTCCATGTTGGCACATCTTGTTCAAGTGCCTTCCATGGTTTTTGCTGAAGAGGATTTGTATAACTTAAGCGGAGGGTGTCAGCTAAACTTAGTCAGTAAATCAGTGATGTTGACATTTCTTAATGTCTTGCATCTGAAAATACATAAATGATGATAACACTGATGTAGCTCCTCTCCTTGGATCTCAAATCCTCTACCAGCTTAAGGAATCACTGATAGTAGGTTAAACAAGTATCTTATGCGTCTTGGGGGGGGGGAAGAAGTGGCCATGTCAGTAGCATTGCCACTTTAGCTGTGCAAGACCTGAGAGCTTCTGGTACCTGTGGCCATACCCCTATTTTGTAGGGTTGGACAGAGAGTAAACAACAGATGAAATGGTACTGTGTGATACACCAGAAGTCAATCCACCTTGCTTGGCTTTCAGAGCCATGTTCCACCAGCCTTCCCTGCATGCGTTCTGTCTGTAATTGAACTATCATCTGAGTTCATGAACTTCAACACTGTGGGAAGCAATCACTCTGAAGATGAAATAATTTATTGTCCTATTTGTAGGCTGACTTTATGTCCTTATTTGAAAGGAACAGGATTTCTAATACTTACTGTTTTTTTTAGAATTAGCTTCTGAAATGTTGATGCTGTGCTTACTTGCCTTCCTCCCTCCTTAAATGTGCAATATCTGTTATCTGTCATCATGCCACACATTATATATAGATAGGAAAATCATCTATTGCTTCTTAGGATTGGGTTTCTGACTTATTCTTGGGATTCAGGAGGTGCACACACACTCATTTGCAGGTCCTGCAAGTCAGGATATCCAACTAGTCATATTCCTTAGAAGCATTAAACATGTCATAAGTGATAAACATACATATGAAACATTTTATGTATAATACAGCTCTACAGTATCTAGCAAGAACTCTTGATGATTCTGTTGCTCAAACAAGTGCTGTTTTCCATCATGGCAGATCAACGGCTTCTACTTCTTAATGACTGAAATTCTTATTCAGGCAGTCTTGTACTTTCTGCTGAGATTTCTCTTCCCTGATTCTGAAGTTGCTGTTTAGTTGTGTGCCTCGGCAATTCTTGTGCTCTCCTGTACAAATACAAACTACTAGTTTTACTATGGACAAATAAATGTTCTGCTCAGGGTTATGCTTGAGCTACCTGGGATGTTTCCTGACCAATGTTCAGGACCTCCAGTAGCAAATAGCTGTACAGAGAAGGAACGTACTGTCTGACTTGCTTCTCATTTAGAATATGAACTGAATGTGACTATATTTGGCAAGAAAGATAGCTGATGAACTTTGGCACTGTTTGCTGTAGTTTTCTTGGACCTTCAGGAGCCTTACTGAACCTACTGAAAACCATGAATTCATTTCTTGCGCAGTACCAGAGCACTGCACACTTGCAAGCCTTGCCTTGTGTAGTATGTGATGTGGAGAAGGAATTAGTACGTGAAAGGATGGGTTGTAGGTATGATACTACATCACTTGATGTAGGGTGAGCCATTTTATTTTTGGAATTATATCTACCTTATACTGGTGCACTTGTTTTCTTCCCATTCCTACCTGAACTCAGCTTGACTGTGATAACTGAATTAACTCTCTCTTTGCCGAGCAGTCTTTCTCTTCCCTAAAACAAAACAATATCTATTCTTTAATTCTGCATGATCGACTAACACAGACTTTGAGAAGCTCTTCAAATAAGTGGAATGCCTTGCAGAATTATTCTGCATCTCTGAAGTCCTCATGTGTACATGTGTTAAGACTCAAGATAATCATTGGCTACAGCTAATCTTGAATGACCTTACTAACAGTTCATTGCTATTCATGAAGTACATTGTGAAATCTGTATAAGGTATTCAGTGTTACTTGTGAATAACATAACCGTACCATTTCTTAAAGTTTTACCTGTTCTTCAAGGGTAACATAAGTCCTTATTGTGTTTTCATGTTAAGGACTTAGTTGTGTACCTCTGGCTACTGCTAAAGTATCTTACAAGTTTAAATTCCTTTGTGATACTAAAAACATGTTCCAGAGGACTTGGTGTTTAACCATGAGATGCCATCTGCTGAAGTCAACTGCAGCATATTTTCAGAAGATGTCTCAAGTATAGCATAATGATGCTGAACTTTAAACTCTTTAAACTGTAAAATGGATCTTGTTTTGTTTGGGGCTGTACTCAGAAGACTGTTGGGTCTGAGCACTTGGTGGCTCTTACAGTAGCATCATGCAAGTGTAAGGAATATATGCTTTTAACCTAAACCTTATTTTCATCTGCTGCCGTAGATTTTTCTCAGGTCACTTAGTATGACAACTAGTTTTGTATTCTACCATTAACAGAGGACAGTCAGGAAAAGGTTAAATACATTTTTGTTAGACTTGCACACTGAAAACTTTGGTTATGGTAGTACAAGCAAAGAACTTATTTCAACATATTGGTGAGCTTAATTTCTTTATCTTAACTCTTTACCTTAATGCACATCTCCTGTACTCTTCTCATTTTTTACTTCGTCTCAGTGTTTACAAACACTTCTTTTTGTTTGAGAGATATTTTTATATACTTGCTTCTGTGCTTAGCATTGCTTTGTGTATAAAGTGTGAAATCTAACTTTTCAGTCTGAGAAAACTGAGACAGGTAAAGAATATGGGATTGCTTTGAGGAGTAATGTGGGGCAGAGGACAGCACACTATAGTCTACAGGACCAGGCGAAAATAGTGCCTTTGTAGTAATGCTCTGCATGAATAGAGCGATCTTTCTAGGTGACTCTGAGGACACTTTCACTTCTGCTAGATACTTTTGAGATTAAAATCTACAGTGTTATGTCTGTGTTTGAGGAGTTATCTGTAGATTATAATCCTGAGATTTAAAATGTGCCTTTGTCCAGGGAAGACAAAGCCCAAGTTTCAAACTGGTACACAAGCATGGTGAGAATACTATTAAATCAGTATGCAGTAACTGTATTGAAATCTGTCTCTTCACTAGGAGAAGTTAACCATGTAAAGATTGAGCCATGTAATGGTGTTACTGTCTTGAACTTGGTGGGCCACTGAAATTACATTTGTATTTTGATTTCTTATCTTGTTGTCTTTACTTTGTTAATACACTTAAGTATCCAAATCTGTATCAGCCAACTAAATATAAAGTGGATATGCAGGGCATGCTTTCACCCTGCTTACTATGCTATGTTAGTGAAATCTTAACAGGATGTGTTGGCTGTCATGCTGCAGCTGCTTGTAGTGTTACCAAACTGACTAGGCAGCTGGTTAGAATGTGGCTATTGCCAAATCGATATTGTCTATAAATAGGAGAAATGAAAATATGCAAGATGTTCACCTTTCCCAAAGGACTGAATATGCTACTTCTATAATGTGGGTGGCCATAACAATCAGAACAGTGTAACAGAAGAAAGAAATTTGTGCATTAAAACATCGGGATTAATGATTTTCAAACACGTTGTTTCTTATGCGGGTTGTTTTAAATTTTGTTATATTTAGCCATATCCAGAAGATCCAGCAGTGTACAAACCACTCTCCCAGGAAGAGCTGCAAAGGATAAAAAATGAAAAGAAACAGAAACAAAATGAGAGGAAACAGAAGATATCAGAAAATCGCAAACATTTGGCCAGTGTACGGGTTGTACAGAAGAACCTTGTCTTCGTGGTAGGGCTATCTCAGCGCCTAGCAGATCCAGAGGTGAGTGGTTCACACTTGCAGATCTTGCTCCTAACTTACTGTAAAGGAACCATTGGAATACCCTTGTGCCCACCCTTGTCTGTCTCCCTGATGGGTACAAAATGAAACAGCATTGCAAATGTTCACTGCTGCTGAGGCCCCCTCTTCTTAAGGGAACCTACTCGGCTTCCTCCTCCAAAATAACCTCAATAAGTGTTTATGTCTTTGCTTTTGGGAGTACGGATGCTCTATTTTTTTTGTTAAGGAAATTGTTCTTTGTATTTGTTTAAAAATGGGTTGTTATTAAGCTAAAAATAAGTTTAAGGATTTTTTTAGGTACTCATTTTCCTAGGCTGGATCTGCTGGCACTAGACAGCTGTGTCATGCACCACCAATTCTAAAATGGGAGCTTCGTTGGATTATAAGGAACAAATATAAAGTGTAGCACAAACCTGTAGGAACAGAAGAAAAAAGTCAACACTTGAAGTGTAACTAGAAAGGAGCATAAGGGTGATGTCAGTTGAGGGGGAAAAAAATTAGCAAGAGGAAGACCAAAGGAAGAGTTGGCTTGCTACTCTGCATCATCAAAAAGAAGCATTTCATTTGAGAAAACTGATTGTGTTTAAAATGTTTTATGTAATTCCATCATCAGTCAGCTGCAGGTGGCTAATGGAATTAGTGCGAATTAGTAAAAGTACCTTGAATTAGAATATGGAGGGAATGTACTACAGGATAAGATAGATGTCTTCAAAGCTACTATGCCAAGTTAAATTCACCTGATCGGACTAAATTGTCTGGAGAAATCTAAAATAGAAACTGCTGTTTCTGAGGACTCGCAGAGTATGGGCTGCATTTTGGTAGACTGGGAAAGAATAAATGTAAAAAGCTGCTTTTAGTGGAAGGAAAAAAAGGGAGAATATGAAGGGAAGAGAAAAATCAAAGGTAAACTGATCTGGCATATAACACAGTTTCTAGAAGAATATAGCAACAAGTATTTGCAAGCAACTGTCAACACTGGCTTGGTGCTATTTATTACCGAAAAATGTATTCCATTACTTTGACCAGCTAGAGGATCTGTGAGTAAGAGAATAGTATATACAGTTAATTTTTTAATATACACTGAATACTTGAAGTAATTAGAATTGGGTTTATTCTGGGGTTGTACTAGGTTTGGTGGTAGCAGTATTCACACTGACATACCAGAAGATAATGTGTACTTACGGAATGTTGCATGTAGCACCAAGATGACTTGATTTCCAAGAAACCTAGCCTGAAAGAGAGAGATGGGCTAAAAAAAAAAAGTATTCAGTATGTTTTACACTTAAGCAGGCAAGAAACTCCTGCACGAATAAAGATGATTTGGAAGGGGAGATTGGCTGCTATTTGCTGTTTCTGGAAATAGATCTGTGGTCATAATGGAGTACAGGTGGATCCACTTCTGTTGACATGCTTCTGTGAAAACTGTGAAGGCCATGCTGCCATATATTATCAGGAGTATAATCTGCAAGATACTTGAGGAAAACTCTTCCACTTTACTCAGGATTTTCAGTCTGCTCTGGAATGATGCCTGAGAATGGGTGTAGGATCTTTCAAGAGGGTGTAGATCGAGTGAAGAGTAGTCAGAAGAGACCAGTGATGAGTGACTGGTGGTCTGTACAACATGCCCTGTAGTTCTACAGGATGTTCCAAATGTGATTAATGCTGTTAGATCTTGAGGACATTGATGCTCCCTTGAGAAGGGAGAGGAGGTGGTTAGGTAAAGAAGTTCTTGGATCAGTACAGTTTAACTGTACTATCCAGTGTGAATATGAAGACGGAGCTGGGGAAACAAATCTTCTTTAACCTCTCAGGCTGTTGTCCAGAACTAGAAATACCCTTAGCTTATCTAGCTTCAATCTGAGTAGTCAGTATGTCTGCACCCCCTTTCATCACAGGAATAGAAAAAGAAAGTCTTTTGGTACTGAATGTGTCAGATATATTGCCAGTTCCATTGGCACACAGGTAACTGTTATTCAACAGAGTTGCTTAATATGCTAGACATGTTCTTGCTTTGCACAGGATAGCTAAATGGTGTGTTACTACTAACTGATACAGGGAAGGACAAGACGGGGTGTTTTGGTTTTGTTTTTTTTTCCTTCAGGAATGTGATATTCATTCATTTCAGCATGATGTTGATTCTGAAGCTTTTTTCCTTGCCTCTGGGAAGTGTCATGTATTGTCTTCCTGTACTTAGTCTGGTCTTCTGAAAACTTGAGGCTATCTTGAGCTAATTGGTTTACTCTCTTCTTCTTTGGAGTGGGGCAAGTGAGTCAGGATTCAGTGTTTTGTTTGTAGCAGTTAATATATCAGAATGCAAGTTTAAGGTGGTTATTTATTTTAAAATTTGAATGAATCTGATTTTTTTTTCCTCAAATTATAAAATACATACGTACAGGAGTATTTCATGCTGAATGGGATGTATCTTGCCAGGGTAGGGTTTGGGTAATCTGAGTACCGAAAGAAATTTAGAAAATACAACATAAAATGTGGAATATCCCTCACTTAAGTTGTTTACTGCAGTGGCAACGTACTCTGTATTGCAAGTAACCATGTTTTACTTGGAAAACAAATCTACATCTACATGCTGTCCTCTTCGTAGAAGAGACCTGTTTTTTATTAAAGGCTGTAGTTGCATAGTTACTCAGAATAATAAGTACAGCCCTGTATGAATTCACTTTCCAGTATACCACTTTAACTTTCTTTTCTTGTAGGTTTTGAAACGACCAGAATATTTTGGGAAGTTCGGTAAAATACATAAAGTTGTCATTAATAACAGCACATCATATGCAGGCTCACAGGTAAGTCAGAGGCCCTTGTGATTTTTTTTATTCCTTTAGAGAAAATACATGTGTGCACAGTGAATCTGGGGGCTCCCTATTTCTAATTAAGCAATAGGTTAAAGAATTAAAAAGAAAAAAAAAATACAGCATTGCAAAAATCAAATTACTCTTACTGAAGCATTGTCCATCTAGACTCTCAAAGTTGCAAGATGCAATGATGAAATGTAGAAAGATTAAAAAGTGGGAGACAGGATGAGAACCTTCAAAGTGGCAGCAATGTGGCATTTATTCACTAATCTGCATTTCAGGTATAAAATACCTTTAAGTATTTTTAGAACTTTCAAGCAATATTTTGATGCATTTCTTCTTTTCCCCATTCTTTATGCATCACATCTAAATTTTTATGAATTCTACCGTTTTTGTCAGTTTTCCTGTTAAAAACATCTAGCCATGAATATACCAGTTTATGAAGTGAGCTACTAAAAAAGCAACTTAATATTCAGATCTGTCTGAGGGGAAAAAAAAAAAAGGTATGTTTTCTTTCTAGGGTCCAAGTGCCAGTGCATATGTAACCTACATCCGGTCAGAAGATGCTCTCAGAGCCATACAGTGTGTCAATAATGTGGTGGTAGACGGCAGAACACTTAAGGTGGTAATATTTTTACATTCTTATGTATATGTGCTAGGACACTAATATCAGTGCATAGCATGAAACTTTATGTGTATGGATATGCATGTGTTGATGGACAAAAATGTCCAGTTTATTGGGTATTGGGTTTTGACCTATTTTCCTAGCATTAATCACAACATGGAAGGTTAGTGAGCTTCCAGCAGGCAATGTTTTAGGGGGTTAGCAGGCAACTTCTTAAAACAAAAGTTTGAGACAAAGAAAGAGATGCACCACCTCCCCCTTCCCACAGTGGCTTTTTTGCTGTATAGCTTAATAGCATAGTGTGAAAACCTGATTATTTGCTTTTACAGAGCATTTCTGTAGTCCAAACACCACACCTCTCAAAAGCTCCTTGGGAAATACAAGTTTTTTCCTTTTGGTATCTGTGTAAACAGGTATTCAGGCTGACTTGGCCAAATTGGTGGCTACAGAAAATCATCTAGTTAATATTAATTTCCTGATCCTGCTACAAAACATTAACCAGTTTCATGTAATACAAACTCATAACTACTTACTTGGCTTCTTATGACTATGAATGCATATATTTACTGAGGCTCTTATTTTGGTGTTTATTTAGGTTGGATGAAAATAGAAATAAACCCTAATTATCTAATCCTCAAGTACATATATTTCTTACAAATGGACATCCTAGTCCATCTGCATCAAAAAATGCATTATGATGGAACTCCAAATCTTGGGAAGGACTTTTTGTGTGGTTTAGGGTTTGTTTTGTTGTTTTTTTCAAATATAGCTTTTTTTTCGTATACTGTAAAAGGCATTCTTAACGTCCAGTACTTAAGTAATGATTTTTTTTTTCTTCAGGCATCATTAGGTACAACAAAATATTGCAGTTATTTTCTAAAAAATATGCAGTGTCCAAAACCAGACTGCATGTATCTACATGAGCTGGGAGATGAAGCAGCCAGTTTCACAAAAGAGGAAATGCAGGTAAGTAAAATGAATGGGAAACATGTGAAATGTGGCATGTATATATTTTATTGTATATAATTTAGTCTAATATGTGTATAATGTAGCCTTTTGCTGAATGTTATGGCAGAGATGAATTTTGAAATCCAAAAGGTGATTAACCGGTTGGATATTGAAGTGAACAGTTACTTAATTTTTTTCATTGCATGCTGCTTTTAAAGGCTGAAAAGTCCACTGAGTGTTCATGAGACAAAAAGATGAGTTCTTGGCTAAGAGTTTATCTCCAGATAACCTTGAGTTAGCTACTTGCCCATTGTTCATACCAATGCAAGGTAACATAGGTTATTTTAAATCTCTGTGAAAGAAGCTAGTGCAGATCTGGGTTTTCCTGTAGGTTTTCTATGTGTGACCAGTTATCATAGCTTAACTATTGTACTGTGATTTGACCATGCTATCTGAATTCTGATATCCCTTTTAGTCTGTGTAGGGTATAGAAATAAAACATTGAGCGTAACTGTAATAGAGCATAAATACTGATGTGGGGATTTTTTGACTTGCCTCAACATAAAAATGCTTATTATCTAGGGTAGAGAAGCAAGCAAATGGATAGTTTTACTTTCTCAAAGGTGATGCATTCTGAGGTCTTTTGGGTCTGGGTCTGTCCCTCTACATGAGCATATGGTAAAGCTTTTAAGCTTAATCTCAAGTATGCCAGCCTTTCATCCGTGCTGTAATTTTTGCATGTGGTCTGTCCATGAAGGAGGTGGTCTCCACCTTTAGTGCTAGCACAAATGTTGTACAAGTAGATTTTATTTCATGTGTTAGGGTGATGTAAGCCAGAGAATAAGGAAGAATGTCCATATCTGTTAGACATCTTTTCCACAAATCAGCAGTTATTTCTGAGGATTTCAGCTACATTTTCATAAATTAAAAAAAAATACCCTGCTGGTTCAGATGAATAGTCCCTGTAGTATATATTTTGTCACAGGTAATGACAATAGGAGGTAAAATTCAAGGAAAACTTGCAAACCAGGCCACCTTCCCTGTTCGTTTCCCTGTATTTCTCCCACTACCTAGATCTGTTGTTATACACGTTTGAGGGTATGTTCCTCTCTAGGCTTTTTAGTTTTTTATAGAGCTGTCGGCCATGAATTTATTTAATCCATTGTGAACCTGCTGATGCTGTCAACCCTGTAGTCTTTTGTGGCAGCAAGCCCCAGAAGTTCACCAGCTGTTTTGTAAAGTGCTTTCTTTTGCCTGTGTTAAACTGATCTCCAGTTAGTTTTGTCAAGTGTCCCCTAATCTTAGCATTGTAGTACTTGCTGAAAGCAAAAGCCTTATTCACCTTATCCATTGCCTTTGTGATGTTGTAAAACTTGATCTTGTCTCTATCAGCCTTCTCTCCAAATCACACAGTTTCTGGGCTTTTAAACTTCTTTGTAAAGCAGTTCCTCCCTTTCTGTGATAATTTCTGTTACCCTTCTCTGTACCTTCTAACTGTGTCCTCCTTGAGATGCAGAGGTCAGATGCATCATACTCATGATGTGGTGGAAGCAAGTTTAATATAGCAGTCCTCAATGTTTTGTGTGTGTGGGTTTTTTGGTGTTTTTTTGTGTGTGTTTTTGTTTTGGAGTTTTTTGTTTGTGTTTTGTTTTTTTGTTTTTGGTTTTTATTAAGTGCCCTTCCTAATGATGCCCAGCAGATATTTTTTTTGTGTTTGGTTGCCAGTGCATAATCACTTTCAGAGATCTGTTGGCAGTAACCTCAGTATCTGTTCTCTGAGCTGTAACAGCCAGCTTACAGATCGATAAGAGTGGTAGTATGGTTTAGGCTACTTTTCCCTTGGTATGTTACCTGACGTGTCTCTGGTGAAGCTTATTTGCCACCTTTTTGCCTGTTTGTGAGTTCTCTGGGGTTCTTTTGGAGTTCCTCGTTATCAACATGGCAGTTTACTACCCAAAGAGCTTGGTATTGTCAGCAAAGAACTTGCTCTTCACTCCTTTCTCATGCATGCCGATGGTGTTGTGTAAAATTGATGCCAGTCATCAGTCCTCATCACTTGCTTCTGCACCCTAAAAAAGTGACCAGTAAGTCTTACCTTTGCCTTTCTATCTTTGAACCAGCTTCAAGAATACAAGAACCTTTCCTCTATCTCAGGGCAGCTTCATAAATAACTTCTGGTGTGAAACCTTATCAAAGGCTTTTTTCAAAATTTTGTGGATTCCTCTTTATTTATGCTCATTGACTCTATTATAAAATGCCATTATGTTAGTGAAGTAGGATTCCTCTTTACAGAAGATGCTCAGATTCATTCCTAGCAGATTGTGTTTATCCATTAACTTCTATCTTTTTCCCCTTTTTTTTTAAAAGATATTTTTTAAGATAGACTTTATAATCTTAGGAGGGATGGAGGTTGAACTCAGTCTGTAGTTACAGGATCTTTTCTACAGCCCTTTTTGTAGGAGTCAATGGCAATCTGTCAGTCCTCTGGCCTAACTGCCAGTTAAAATTGATAGGCTACATACCTTGGCCAGGAATTCAATTTCACATATGAGTTCCTTCAGAAGTCTTGAGTGGATTATACTTGATCTCGGTGACTTAAATGAATCTTCATTTCCTGTTCCTTGTTACATTCCTTAAACTTTCTTCTTGATTTCGTATTACTTTCTTGGAAGTCATTGGAAATTACACAACTACTGAAAAGCGCATTGTGCTTTCAGTGCACCAGCTTTCTGGAGTTTGGGTTAGTGTCAATGAATTTACAGGTCCATTTAATGAGATTGAATGTTCATTGTCACAGACTTTGATTCTCTATTTAAAAAAAAATAAAACTGTCAATGGATGAACTTATATTCTAGGTTCAATAATTGTTAATAGAGCTAAACATTGTGACAAACTGAAAAGAACTGGTAGAACTCCAGGGAGTCTCTGCAAGTGAAGCTGGGAATTTAGGTAAGGTTGGAGATTCTAAGTTTGGCCTCTGGATTTCTTGTTATAAATTTTAAAGCACGATTACTGCAAGCTCCTATATAAGATACAGGATATAGTTCTTGTTTCTTTCTTACATTTATGTGACAGGTAAGTGAGCTTAGGACTGGCCTGATGTTCCTGGCCATGATGTTCAGTCTTTTGCCACTGAAGTCTTAAGCAAGATGAGATATCCAGGGAGGTTTCTTCTTTCTCAGTTGCTTAATGTTTGCAGTGCAGATATGTGCATCTGAGCTAGTTGCTTATATTCTATTCATAGTAGATGGCGAAAGAAGCATTTCCAGGGTGCAGTATATCTCAAAGTTTGCATTTAGGTGAACCACGCTCTAGAAACACACTTTTTTCTACTGTAGGTAGTAGCTTGGGTGTAGACACTGACAAAGTTGGGTAAGATGATGCATACACCAGATGTTTGTGTCCTTTTTTGAGGGTTGCATAGGTTGACTACATAGAGGAAGACATGTTTGGAATCAACCAGTAATGGAGAACTGGAGAATTAAGTAGCAAAAAAATGGAGATATTTATAGTGTTTGACTGAATTGGAGTATTCAAATTGGATATGCAGTTGCCTTTCTAAAGGAGCTCATAAGGGAATTTAGTTTCTCAGCAGTACTGTGTTTTGACTTTTGTCAAATATTCCTGCTTAGTTTAAAAAAAAAAAAACAAAACCTAAGTAATTGTTTTGTTTTAGATTGTAATATTTTTCTAGAAGGATGTCCACATTGCCTGTGCATCAATTCCATTCCGGTTCCAACAAAACATTTATAAAGGGAATTAATTAAGGAATGTACAAATGTTAATTTTCAGGTGTGCAAGTAGTGTGAGAGCTTTTAAATCAATACTGAAGGTGTGATAGATTATAACATATGTGTTCCAGACTTAAGATTCAGAAGGCCTGACCGTAAATCTTAGCACTTGTTTCCTTTGCTAAAGGACATCTCTTAGTACCTGGAAACTCTAGATAAAAGCTACTGACAACTTCAAATTCACTGTTCTATTTTGCATCTTGATTCAACTCATTACAATACTTAGCTTGCAAATAGTAATTCTTAGATTGGTAAAACAACCTACAAAAAATGTGAATGCTCATTTTGAATTTTTCAGATGTCACTTTAAATGTTAGGGGGGGTGGATCTTGCTGGTTTTGTTTTAAATATTTAGCCACAGAATGTTATAAATAAGCTAGACTGAAAAATACTCTTTCTTCACTCACCAGATTCAATATTCTGGAGTGTGATTGGGCCTCTTCAATTTCTGAAAGCAAGAAATTGTTCTCAATTAATTAATTCAATTAGTTAAAAGAATATTTCAATTTTTCATTTATTAAAAATAATAATTTATCAGTTATTGCTCAGAATATACTCCTTGTCACATGATAGTTAACACTCAGACCACCTCACCTGTTTTTATTAAGCCAGTATAAAATTACTTCCATTTTGGAACTTTTGGTTTAAAAGAGAGACTCTTTGCTCCTTCCTATCCTCTGAAAAGCTCAGTATGGTTGATATATCAAATGCAGACTGCCTTGGAGATCTAGCTGTTTGTGATTTAGAAGGTATATTGTGAAGCTCTTGATTAGAACTGAAGAGCAAGTTCTAATAAGGTTGTAACTATTTTTCTGCTTAGAAGTCTCCAGAAAAATTCTAAATTGGTAAATACATCCAAGTGATTTCTAGGCAAGCTTTAGATTCGTTGAAATCATGTCTGTGCTGAGATTGAGAAGCAATGTTTTGACTGTGTCAGGAGTGACCTGCTAAGTTGTTAAAGCTCAGTTACTAAGCCTTAGTACATATGTACATTTATATATAAAAAATATTTTTTTATATCTATAAAAATATATATTAAACCAGTATTCATTCATTGTGAGTTTTTCTTTCCTTAGGCGGGTAAACACCAGGAATATGAACAGAAACTACTGCAAGAATTATACAAACTAAACCCCAACTTTCTCCAATTATCTACGGGTACAGTTGACAAGAACAAGAACAAAGTGACAGCACTGCAGAGGTATGATACGTAAGTACTGATACTGGACTGCCTGGCTATGATTTCTTTCAGATTATTCCCAAATATAACTTTCTTATTCCTATTGCATCCCCTAAGTTGCCTGCTCTTTTTAGTGGCTATTGTATGGTAAACTCTGATAACGGTTTTCTCTGTGCAGACATATGCACCACTTTGTTCTAATACAAAGTGAGTGTGAGTCTTTGGATCGCTAGTTCAGAACGAGGTATTCTTATTCTGAAAGAAGACCTTGTATTTTATATTTGCATAAACACAAAGTATTTATTAAAGACCAGATGTCAGCTTTCTTGGTATGGTATCATGATGAATGCAGTCTGTACTCACAACTAAGACACCTTGTAGTCTTGATATGTGTTTTTTATTGTGTGTTTTACATCATGAATTATAGTGCAGTCTTTACATTAGGTGTAAGGACCTTGGAAATTGAAAGTAAAATCAGTTTTTCTTTTGTGTGAGTAAGAATTCACAAGATGTGAATGAAAGACTTCTTGCTTTCACCTAGTAAACTTAAATGATATATTTTTCATGATGCTGTAATTGCAGATATGACTTATTACTGCTTGTTAAAATAATATTGTTGAAGTAGTTTGTTCAGTAAGTTACGAAATATTTCTGTCGATATGAGTACATAGTCATACAAAGATAAATGAAAGCCGAAGGTCATCAGTCCTTATGTGAATTATCCACTCAAATGTCATATTTAAGATAAAGAAATAAAAACTGTTAACAAGAGTTAGATTGCATGTTGTACGGACCTTGGCCTTGTAATCAGGGTTTGTGTTGTGTGCCAGTTTATCCACTAAATTTTTCAGACAATAATTTGCCACTGGCAGCATCACTGCACAACAGTTTAATGAAGAAAGTGGGCACTGTATATAAAATATTGCCCATGGAGCTTGAATAAGTAGAATATAATTCTGAGAACTGGTATCCCAGCTGATGTACTGGGATTATTTTCTTTAACTTCTGGAGGAATTCTCATATGTTCTTTGACTGCAAGTGGTCAGGACCTCCAGTTGGATCTTTTCTTAAGGACTGTGCCGCTTCTTATTTGTTGGGCACTGGTTCAATATTGACTTGCAAGGTAGAGTGCAGCGAGTAAAGCGAATAGACCACTTCCTGCATTTGGGTATTGATTATTTTATGTTCAAAGTCTGAACTAATCTTAATTTGAAACCTAACTAGATCCCAGGAAAACAAACGATACTAGTCAGGAAAGAATGCTCTATCTGAAACTGCAGCAAACTTTCAAGCCTTCAGAAAGCAATTATGAATTGGAGCTTGGCCAGTCTGTGGTGCTAACATTTTGGCACTTGTGGAAAAAATGGCATGTTACTCTAAAGGCAACAAGTGGTCTGGAGTTAATTTCTCTTGTCAGCTGGACAGCATCATCACAACACAGACTCTGTTCTTTGCTAATGGCTAGGCACCACCTTTTGAGTTGCAAAGTGAATTTCTTCTTGCAGCTGGGATTTTGAGATGTTTCTTCAAGTCCCATCTCATCAGTACAGAATGTAGCTTGTGAGCTGGTGAATGCGTGTTGTTCTCCTTCACAGCTTTCTACCCAATCGGGTTCTTGTTTCTGTCTGATTCATTGATACGATACTAATATTTCTGGCAGTTTGTCAGAGCTTCTGACAATTTTGTGGTTGTTCTTGCGTTTTTGGGATGCAGGATTTCTGTTTCACTCTAGAATTGAACAGAATTTGAGTTCTAAATAGTAGATGTTTAATTATAAATATCCACTAGTAGAAAACAGTTTCTTAAACTGTGCATAGATGCTTTTTCACAATTCTGTTCTAATTTGAAAGGTCCTACTCTCAGACCTTTTTTTCTTGCTGCTGAAGGTGAATGTTGAAATCCCCCAGTGCCACTTTATGTATGTGGGTACTCAACTCTTGGTATGTCACTTGATAGTCATGGTGACTGCATTCTCTTGCAATTAGAGGTATATTCCACATTTAAAACAGATTAAGATCTTCTTTCTTTTTTTTTCTCCCTGCTGACCTTTTCCTAAAGAACTGAAATGAATGCTTTCTTATGCTACAAGTGGAAACACTTGTTAAGCACTTGCTGGTCTTTTAGAGAACAGTCCTTTAGAAGCCTGCAGCTGTGAACCTAACCAAAACAAAAAAACTCACATGCACAAAAACCCACCCCAAAACATAAAGCAGTTTCTTTCTCTTTACCTTTCTCCTTGGATGCAAAACTGACTTTTAACTATGACATTTAAAGTTATTTGTAGTATAGAGATGCCTTTGCACTGCAGCGGATATAAATTTTGATATTTAAAATAAATCTCTTAATGGATTGAAAGTCTTGTTATACCTAGATTACAGCTCATTTTTGTAGGGGTGAGAATATTAAATGACTGACAATGCACTGATGATGATGTGTCTTCATTCCTTGATGTTCAATATCTGATCAACGTGCTATCTCTAACTTATTTCAAATGTGTACAAAGCGAAGATGAGATCTGTAAATCAGGTCAAGGCTCTCATCTGTGTACCTATTATATAGGTATATGAGAAAAGATGGAGGTAGAATAGCAAATCTTACAATATTGACTGAGATTTGAGGCTAGCTAGTAATACCAATTTTATCTGAATAGGAGTAGGAAACACTTGTGTTGCTATAAGGAGCTATAGGAATTTCCAGATTCCAACTGTGAACTTACTAAATTGACCTAGAGATGTAGAGTAAATGTTGGACCATGTAATAAGAACATATTAATGAAGGGGGGGCATCAGGAAGAACATACGTATTTAAAAAATTTTTTTGAAAGCTTGTTCCTTATGCAGACAGCACTTGGATGCTAAAAACAGCATCCTAATTGAAGCAAATGAAAAACTAAAGTTAATATAAAAGAACTGGAGAACACAAAGGCAAATTTTTTTGTAGTAAGATTGTAGGGTTAGTGGGTGACATTGTATTTGAATGCATTCAGTTATAGATGATATGCCAGCTCGCTTCAGTTTGTGTAAAATGTAACTATTTTCAGCAAAAACTTGGGCTTTGAGTCCTCTCTTGAACTTCTTTCAGATCTAATGTGCAGTCTGAAATGAAATTTAATGCTGCTTTATAAAAGGGAAGTAATTATGACTTTAAACGAGAAATGAAGGGAGCAGTAACTTGAATGAACAGTGTGTTGGTCTGACTGGTCTCATGGTATGTTAGTAAAGCTGTGGACTCTTGTGTAGGTGTAAAAACAAACTTCATTTGTTGGGGCCAGGCTTGATAGGGCCTGGAATATAAAACATTTATTAAAAAAAATTTAATGATTTACAGAACTTATAAATACTTATGGGATAAAACAAATAATTCTAAATGAGTTGTGTGTCGGTCTGAATACTTGAAGCTGTTGATGGATTTTTGGTTTTTTTATTTTTTTTCTCTCCCCCAAATGGGCAAGTTTGGACTTCAGCGTTGGCAGAGCAGCTATCTATTCAGTGAAGAAAACAGAATTCCCCCGTTTTCTCTCTCCCCTCCCTACCCCATTAATTTTTTTTTAAGTCATCACCATTTAAAATCTGAGAAATAATATCCAGATAAATCTATTCTTATGGATTGTCTGGCACAAGGATTCATTTCCCCCGTGCTTACAATTTTTAAAAACACTTTCTTCATAACTTGAACTCTTCTTCTTTTTTTTTTTTTTTTTTTTTACTCTTGCCTTTTTCCAGACCCAACAGTAATAACAAAGATGCCTGGCCATCATTACAGAGTTCAAGTAAATCAGCCAACGGTTTAACAATGGAACACAGGAAAACGCCTCCTATATTAGAAAATGGCACAGACCCAGAACACATGACTCCAGATGGTGCAGACTCAGATTTCGGGTAATTGTGCTGCCTTTTATACTTCAGATAGCTTGCTTTCTCTCTCACTGATTGGTGTGGAGGGAATGATTCTCCAGTCTCTCTCTCTCTGGTTGGAGAGCTGGATTCAAATCCTGATCAGGTCACAAAAAGCTGGGCTTAGCCTAGCCCATGTCAAAAAGACCGATTGGCAGATTGTGCAGGAGAACCCTAATGTGAAGTTAGTAAGTGATGGTACAGGTAAGGGCTGAGGGGAACTGAATAACCAGGGGATCAACAGCTTATATAGCTGCATGGTTCCAGCTGGAGCTGAGCCCTCCATTTCTATACAGAAGCTTCCACAAAGTAACACGCTAGTTGCTATATACATCAGGAGGCTTGTTGCTTGGAAAAGCTTCAACAGAAGGAAGCTAAATGTTAGGGCTGAATATCTGTCATCTCTTTACAATGGTGTGTTCCAGAAACACAACTGCAGAGGTAAGGGTTCCCTGATTATCACTCAGTAATAGGAACAACAGGGCAGCAGATTCAACTGAGGCTGCTTTGTGCAGAGGAAGTAATTCATCTGCTTGCAATAACTTTCTTATTGCTAACCAACTTTTTTTTCTCTTTTGGTGCCCTCCTTGAACAGAACTGGTGTCCTCTTCCATCATAAGCATCACTTGCAGTTCTGATGGTAGTCTGTAGTCATGCTGTTTTGTTTTTTATGGACCCCCTTAGCTAATATTGGTTGGGCTCATTCAGAGGTTGGATGGGAAAATAACAAAGTAAACACTGATATTTCAAGAAGTGGTGTTGCCAATTAGGTAGCTGATATTTGTTGTAAATCAGTATTGAACTGATACATTAACATTGTGAGTGCTGTTGAAAGTGGTACCTTCTTGTTAGGCTCAATAGCAGTCCCATTGAAGTGTGATCAGAGATCCTGTGGTTGCATCTCAGTAGTGACATGCAGCTTCCTTCTTATCTTTTCTGGAAAGAGTGTGCTAAATGTAGGTAAAAATATTGCAGCCAATAGATAATGAATCTTGTTCATTCCTGAGGGCTGGAAGCCTGTCTTACAATTAAAGGCTCCTTAGGCAGGTTCAAGTATAATAAACATTTTCAGCACTTAGATTGTCATTAAAAGTTGTCTTAGACATAGCTTTTTAAACTGCAGCATTGTGACTTTCTGTCAGCAGCTTTGGGAAAAGAACTTGGCTGTAGTATCAGCTCTACAATCAGAATGATTGTGTAGTGAAGAGTCTACAGCAAACTTTTGTGCTATAGGTATTCAGAAATTACTAACCCAAGGCAGTTTGTTCCAAATTCATGCTGTTCAACCACTGAGTAGAAATTATTTGTAAATCTGCACTGAAGTAATGCTTGCTTGCAAGTATCTTCCTCTGATTTTTCTTTTATAGTCACAAATACTTCAGCTTCAGTTATCTTTTTGAGATACCGACTCAATCAGTGTTCTTTTGGACAAAAATAGTTTTTATTGACGAATTACTCTTACACAGTTTCTATAGAATGGAGAAGAATGAATTCTGCTGGGTTTCAACTCTAGTTATTCTGGGATGGAGAGAACAAATATGGGGGGAAGCAATCTTATGAATTTTTGACCTTGATATGTGGCTCTACGCAATATTTAAACTTTGCAGCAGCAAAGGGTGTTTGAAAAGGTGTAGCTAGAACCTGAAGTCTGTACCCAGTTAAAATAATTACTGTATATGTATTTGTCTTGCGCTAACACATCATGCCTGTAATTTGACTTGTATCACGTTCTGGCCTCTTAATGGAATTGAAATTCATATTCTTACTTCTGGTCCTTGATTGTAGGACTGATGTTTTAGGGTGTGCAGCCTGATGCTTGTGCATCTTCTCTTATGGGTAGATAAAAATGACAAATACCTTGAAGTTGTAAAGCAGAGATTTTAATCTGAACTTAAACTAATACTGTTTCATTAGTGTGGTATTCAGCATAATTAAGGCAACTCAGATGCCTGTCAGAATCTTGAATCCCAAAATGTGCCATTTCAGCTGAGTCATGTTAATTCCCAGTGAATAGCTTTCTGAGGTGGTTTTCTGCTGTATCTTATCTTTTAGTTTCTTTATGTTTGTTGGCAGTTTTTTATGCTGTATCTTTTCCTGCATTTTTCACCTTCTGTCGTCTCAAAACTCAGTTTTCTTACCTTGGAACTAATTTCTGCTAGTTAAAGCTTGAAGGCTGGTGGGAACCTTAACTTGCCACCAGGACTAAATAGTTAATTTAATCTTTTTATCTCTCCCCAGATTTATTTAGGACTTGTATGGGAACTGACAACTTAGGTATTTGGAAAACAGAACTGTTCCCAAGTTTCTCACCAGTAGTAGTATAGATGGAACTGACTGCTACGGAATACCGCCATAGTACAAGAGTCCTGATTTTTTGAATGACATAGATTTACTATGAACATGTTTAAAACTTTCCTTTTGTTCCTTAACAGGGCAGTCAACAAGCATAGTGGAGAGTGGTGGGAAGAATTATTACAGTATATGGCAAATGATTGGAATGCTTATGATTAAAAACCCCGGTCTCATAAGTAATAAGTGGACTTTTTTCCTTCTTAATTCCTCCTAATTAATTTTGCTTTATTTCAAGGCTTTTCTACCACTACGAAAGCAAATGTTGAATTTCACGTTAAATACTTGAGTGTCTTACTGTCTTTTTTCCCCTCCCACTTTTGCAGCCCTATCGACAAACCTTCAGATTCCCTCAGTATAGGAAATGGTGACAGCTCCCAGCAGGTAAGACATGAAGATAAATGCTGTGAAAGTAAGAATTGAGTTTGAGGGCTTGGTGCAACTTGTAGTTGGAGAAGCAAGTACTTTCTGAAGTGTATCATAATTTTAAACAAAACTAAAAAATGCTAAGTTGATTTTTATGTTCGACCGTGTACTGAGCTATATATTAACTAGCCTAACTGCAGCCAAAAGTTTTGAGGGAATTTTTCAACTGTATTAGTGAAGAATATTTTATATATAAACACTCATGTCCTAATTGTTTCTCTTCCTCTCTTGCCTGTAGATAACAAACAGTGACACACCTTCACCACCGCCTGGTTTAACAAAACCCAATCCAGTCATACCCATCAGTTCATCTAATCACAGTGCACGGTCTCCTTTTGAAGGGGCTGTAACAGAATCACAGTCGCTCTTCTCTGACAACTTTCGGCACCCTAACCCCATCCCTAGTGGGCTTCCTCCATTCCCCAGCTCTCCACAGACTTCAAATGACTGGCCCACAGCACCAGAACCACAGAGCCTCTTCACATCAGGTATATACACAGGTTAAATGGCTGGGTATTGCTTGCTTTTGGAACTGATGTCTAAAACCGTGTACAACCAAAAACTCTAGGACTTGTTCCATACTGTGTTTTTTTTTCCCCCTTCACGAATGATTAAAATTTGTCACTTAACTACAAATGAATTGCACTGATGTAAGAGTTTCTTCTAAAAGAAACTTTACAGAGTTTTCCAGCTGCATGGCTAAATTATCAGAGTGCTTATTTTAGTTTTTCTTAGCCTTGTGCCTGTCTAAATAATAGGATGTAACTTGTATGCTTCATATTTAATTTTACAGGTTTTATTGAGAGTGGGGAAAATATGTGGTGTCAGTATATGTTGGTGTAATAATCTGCTATTATCTATAATTCTAACATCAGAAGCTGTGCAGTGGAATTCAGAATTTTCTTTAGTATCCTGCATAGTTATCTGAAGGTGCCTAATCTTTCTTTCTGAAGTGAGATTATATACATTCAGAAAAGATAAAAATATGGTTAATTGCATAAACTGTATTTTCCAGGTACTTTCCTATGAAATACCACTTCATATGAATGAAACATCATTTTAGCTGTATTTATATAGCCTTGGGAATGGTTAACATTATTTAAGAGCTCACAAATTATAAATCTGAGGGAGTTGTTAGAAAATTAAATGAAACAATATCAGTAATAAGTAGAATGTAAATGATACTTTAGGGCACAGTTGGTTTACTTAGTGATTAGTTTTCTTTTGATGTTTATCTGACTTCTGGATGTCATAATCATGTTCGTAAATAATATTTATTACCAAGGAAACTACCTGCTGCTAAGGTACTATATGCACTAATTTTGTGAGGATTAAGTCACACTGAGAGACAATTTCCAGGTAGTAGAGAGCTTGTTTGTTTCATAATTAATATAAAATGTATGGTTGCTATAAGAATACAAAGGACAAGTTTTTGTCTGTCTAGCAACTCTTTCTATCGTCATGGATTTTACAGTGAAAATAGAAGTATAGATTTCTAAGAGAGGATACTGAGCTTAAATTTAACTACTTAAAGCAGCAGACCAGGTTCCCTACCAGCAGAGGGAGTTAATGTTGTGAGTGATACTACCTTGTATTCATCAGCTTGCATTACCATAGTTTTGAGGAAAAATACTGTGAAACTAGACCCAGCATTCACTGAACATGAATAAGAAACTTCAACAATATAATGAAATGAAGTAGTAATTGAAAATACAAGAAAATTTCTGATAACCCTTTTTTTGCAACACTGCCTCAAAATATTTAACAATATCTTGTCATGCAGTTCCTTATTTCCTTTTGTTTTATCAAGGTGTCTACTCGAGAATTTGGTTTGTTTTTCTTCATAATGGTAGAAAGTGGGGTTGTTTTTTTGTTTTTTAACCACTGCTCAGAGTTTCCCCCTTTGAGAGGGAACATCTCCTCCCCACCTTTCTTGCACAGCAGAGCTGAAGCACAGCATTAATACTGAAAGCAAAATACTGAACTGAATAACAGCCTTATTTAAACTCTGCTTGGTCACACTTCCATCAAGTAACATGGGAATAAAAAAGGTTCTAAGCAAGTGTTTATTGGTCTCTTTCAACTTGGTCCTATTACTGAAAATACTTACTTGACAAGGCTTTTCTGTAGTTCAGGAACAGAGCAATTCTGCAGTAAAAATACTATTTGCTAGTTCTACCACTTCACCTAAGTAGAAATCTATGACAGTTTGATCTGAAAATGGCATTCTACACTGATTAATAAGGTGTCTTTGGGGAATGTATAAAGTAGTATTACATGAGAGATAACTGGTAACATAGATTCAGATACACTGAGGCTGAAATTTTTGTATGGATAAATACATACTAATTCTTGTTCTAAATCCTGTTTCTCTTTTCTCTGACAGAAACTATACCAGTATCCTCCTCCACAGACTGGCAAGCGGCTTTTGGGTTTGGTTCCTCCAAACAGCAAGAGGACGACTTAGGGTTTGACCCCTTTGACATCACCCGCAAAGCCTTAGCAGACCTGATTGAGAAGGAACTGTCAGTCCAAGACCAACCTTCCCTCTCTCCCACATCTCTTCAGAACCCTACCCCACACACTACAACTGCCAAAGGGCCAGGCTCTGGATTTCTGCATCCTGCTGCACCTGCAAATGCCAACTCTCTCAGTAGCACCTTTCCTGTCATGCCACAGAGGTTCCCACAGTTTCAACAGCATCGAGCAGTTTACAACTCCTTCAGTTTTCCAGGCCAAGCAGCTCGCTATCCTTGGATGGCGTTCCCACGCAATAGCATCATGCACTTGAACCACACAGCAAATCCCACCTCAAATAGTAATTTCTTGGACTTGAATCTCCCACCACAACACAGCACAGGTCTGGGAGGGATCCCTATATCAGGTAGGTGGATTGGGACAGCCGTGAATATGACTTAATTCATGCTTTCAGCTTCTCTGAGCCAGAACAGGAAAAGGGAATAGCCAGCTACAAGTGGTAAAGTGGTATCTCTTGACTATCGTAGGTTTATGAACAGAGGGAGGAATATTGTTTTAAATAGGCCCTTTCAGTTTTTTTTTAAATATATCTGGATGTTTAGCCTTGTAATATTGAGCTTTATAAGGAAGGTGGAGTATTCTGTGCCCGCTTAATTTTGTGCCAAAGCAGAGTGGTATTTTGGTTCTTCGGTCTTGCCAGACTGGCTTTCCTTAAGAGTAGGCCCTGGAAGCACATTGCGATTTCCACGTTGACATGCAGGTGCTGACCAGAGTTCTTAAAATTGTGCAAAAAATTGTAATGATGGTAATTTGTGCCAGATGTCTTGGCTCGGTTGTTCCCTCTTGCGCATAACCAAATGGCTGCACAATAAAACATTCAGGGCTGTTCATTTCTGTACTTCAGATGGCCTTAATATTATGCTAATCTTTCACTGAATGGATGCTTGCAATGTGTGTAAGAGGATTAATCCTGATTGTGAGGATTGTTATGCTGGAGGAAAATAAATGTGCAGTCAGGCCAGTTCAGGCTGCCCTGAATGGATTGATAGGCTCTTGCAGCAAATGCTACAACTAAGGAGCTAATTGTAACAATAATTATCTTGATTAAAAATTCACTTCTGAAGTCCTTCCATGCTTCCAACTTAGCTTGGCCCAAACAGGTTCTCTTTTCCTAACGGGGGGGGGGGGGGAATGGATATGTATTAAGTGTATAATCAACTGCAGGTATAAAGTCTCTGTAAGCTCTTTGTAGCCTTGAGATGGAGAAAACTGCTTGAGATGTTGCCAGTGTTGTTTTCTTTTCATGGGTTTTGAGAAGTACTAGCTATACTATAAGAAAGTGACCTAGAAAAAGTCACTGTGTTTTTGATGCTCTAGTATAAGAGCTAATTTTGGCTGTTACTTCCCTGTACTTTGTCCTCTTAGGAGGAGGAGGTTTGTTGAAGCTACAGTACTGCTGTAGGGTCCTTACGCTGATTCATAGTATAAACACTTGGTCCAGACTACAAATGCAAGTAGTTCAAAACTCTTTATACTGGCAGTGGCAAAGTTTTTTAGACTAAAATAACTGATACTGGTTACACTGAAGTGTTTTTTTTTTAAAAAAAGTTATGTGGAGTCAAGAATGCAGCATCCATAGCACTGCGAATTGTTGCTCACTCTCCCCTAAACTACGTAGAACTTCCAGGAACATTGCAAGACATCAAGTTTCATCTTTACCACTCAGTTCTAAAAATTGCTGGTTCAAGGGGCCAGTAACAAGACTATCTTCTGGACTAGGGGGACCAGAAAAATCCCTTAGTGTTGAAAAACACCTGTTTGTAGCACAGGTTGATTCTAGGTTTGTGAAAGTATTCTTTAAATTGCATTACTTTAATTACCTTTGGCAGTTTGAAAGTGGACCTTTTTGTTTGTAGAAGACTCATAGATCCTTGGTACGACTCCTGAAGAGCCAGTTGTGTGGTGTTGGGTTGATACACAGCCCATGCCATGTACTTCCCCCATATGTTTTAAGGCAACAGAGTTGATATTTAAGTATATCCTTTTTTGTATGCAACTGCTAGAACCAATTAATCTCAAAATATTTTTGGCAGATACAGTGCTAAGACCAGAAAATAAACATCTGCTGTAGTGTCTATAGAAAGTTCCTTTGAGTTGGTCTTAATCTCTTGTTATAGAAAACATTGTTAGTTGCCTGGCTGACAATTAGATAGCAGCAGTTGCTGCAGTGCAAACATGTCTCAGCTGATCTACATGTCAGCTTTGATATATCTTGAAAAGAGAATCATTTACACAAACACAGATTACTCCTTTTTCTCTTCTGTTGTCAGAAATCAGCTGAAATCTCAGATAGTTCTGATTTTGTTTGCTGGGTTATGGATTTGTATTATTTGTATGGTATTTAGTGCCTAGGGTTGTCTTTAGTGATCTGCTTCAGAAGTACAAATAATATTTGAAAGTCAGGAGATGCCCTCATACCTCTTTTTTTGTGTGCTGACTTAATAGTTTCCAACTTATTGATTATTCTGTCTTTTCAAATCCATATCTAGTGTACAGGCTCTCAACAAATTCCTTTTATATTCTTTTTGAAAGAATGATTCCTGTTCTTTATGCTTGCTTTTAATCTATCAGTAGCAGGTATATAATTACAGAATCTTCCTAGTTTCCTCATTTGATTTGCAGATACAGCTGTCTGGTGGGGTTGGGGGAAGAAAGTGGTGTACAAGTACAGAGAAATCATACTGATAGGACTTTATTACAGTGCTTTATAACAGACTCTAGCTGACCTGCTAGAAAGGCGGTATATATCATAATAGCTATTTAGCAGTATGGAGAGATTAGTTGTAGTATACCTGAAGCTCCTTTTTGTTAGCTCTTTTGTTAGCCTGTATTAGTGTGTTTTAGAAAATGTCATCAACTCAGCTGTTTCAGATGTAACAGCAAAAGAAACCTAGTGCAGGTGAAACTTCACATTCTGTCTTCTAGCAGAGACCCTCAGCTGCTGTTGAAGTTGTATGTTTCCAAAGGTCTTTGGTCACAGTTTTTTACAGGATTATAAATTCCTAAAGCAGATAATACTGGACCAGTAATTAAACAAACAACGAAAAACGCCATTCATTTATTCAATGCGTTTACCTGCTTTATTTAATCAACCCTTTTCAACTTTTCTATTTCATTTATGTGAAAACAAGCAGATCTAAAAACTTTTATAACTTCATATGAAGTTAGTATACTATTTTCTAGGCTTTCTAAATCCAATTTTAGTTGACTTCACTAAGCATATTTATCCTTTGGAAGCTTGTATGAAGAAAATGGTGTCTTTTAAACTGCTGCTGCTTCTGCTTTAGGCATTAGTATTCACATGAATTTGAAACGCTTATGTGTGACATGTTAAATGTAATGTTCTGAAGCTACCTTTTGTTCAGTCAAGAATCGGAGCTGTGCTATATTCATAACCCCACAGCTCCAGGTAAGGCTGTTTTGTGATGTGCACCAGATTTAAATGGAGGAACACAGGCACTACCTACATTTTTTTTAAGCTATCATTTAAAAATAATTTCTATATGGAATTGGTAGCCTGTTTCTCAGACGAAGTAGTATTTATTAAACTCATTCTGCAGTTTCCAGTGAAATGACACAATAACACATGATTGACTTCATAATTTTATTATGCATATACTTGAAATATATCATTCATCAGGCATACATTTGTCCCCAACCCATATTTAAATGAACTTTTTGATTGACTGATTCCCAAACTAGCATTTTTTTCTCCCCCCACCATACGATTTTGAAAACCGTAGCAGATGTTACATGTTCTCATTGTAAGGGACGATGTAGGCTTGTTGCTTTTCTCTGGTGTGGGATGGATTAGACAATTTACTGTGTAATTATAACTGTGTAACTGTGCTTCAGGAGGAAAGTTCAGTGACTTCTTATTCGACAGCATGATTGTTGCTAAAAGCAGTCTTACCCTAGATTATGTGCAAGCTATCCTAAGACTATGACAGCAGCTATCCTTTATTCTGCAGATAATGTCAAAGGAGAGATCCACTGAGAGCAACGTGGGTGGGTGTGTGCCTTTATTTTTATGTTACTTTAGGATAACAGGAAACTCTTTGTAATTTGATAGCTAATACGCTGTCATCTTTGCTACCCTACTGCCTGGTGGCGTGTTCTAAAATAATAGGTGTAGTATTGGATCATTGAGTAAAGTAGGTCTCAGATTAACAGTGTGTTTTGAGACAGATGCTTATAAAACGAGTTGCATGCATATTAATAATGGGAAAATAGAAATACATAGTTTTATTTCTTGAGTTTACTGAGTGGTTGATAGTCATTGATTTTATTACATAGGAAAAGTAGAAGACCAAATTCACACAGTTAAAAGTATGAGGAAAAAGTTGTCAATGGTTAGTCCACCTTTCCCGTCAGATCTATGCAAGATGACGTACATTACATTTTGAAACACTGGCTATTATTTCATTTTTAATTTAATAATTATCCTGAACATAATTCCAAATGAGAGAACTTAATTGTAGGAACTTATCAATTCAATAATAATGAGAGTTTGAAATTTGAACTCTTCCAAGACTGATGCTACATAATATTGTGTGTATATTCTTCCCACATAAATCATTGAAACCCCTTGAGTTGGAAGGGGACCCAGAAGGATCATCGAGTCCAACTCCTGACTCCACACAGGGCAGCCTAAATATTAAACCGTACATCTCAGAGCATTGTCCAAATACTTCGTGAACACAGACAGGCAATTTATGTATATCATGTATATATTAGAAATCTAAGATAGAGGAAATAGTCAAGTGGAAACAGAGACAGATAGGAAGCATGAAGAATTAAATCCTGCTTAGGGTAGGGGAAGAAAAAAGTCTTACCTGTTGTCCTTGAAGATAACCACTGTAAAATCCATCAAATTATTTTAGCCATGAAGCCCATTGATGTGGAGATTGCAGTAGACTTCTGTGAACTGTTCCTGAAACTTCAAAACAGGGGGCTTGAATGTCATAAGTCTTTGTAGTTGAATATAATTGACAAGTCAAAATTTTGTTCTCTCAAGACCTTTTTGTTTTGATGTTGTGGCTTATGTCTCTTTAATATGCACAGCCTAATTGATGAAATTATGTATATTTAAAGATAAGATTGAGACAATAAATAGACAGTTCTATTAAGTTTGGGTGCCATCCAGCAGTCTCTGTGGTAGTGGTGTTGCATTCCTTATCAAGACAGGGATTAGTGTGTGCATTTTTGAGTCTTGCCTGCATTTAGGTTTTTTGTGAAGCAGTAGTTGATAGCAGGGGGGGCAAAGCAATGAAGAAGGTCCACCTTCTTCCCATTTGTTTTAAGTCCTGAGCTCTTCCATATCTGAACAACTTATGGTGGTGCATCTTCTCCCACTTCAAATTTTCTGGCCTCCGTGCCCCCAGCTATTGAATTTGTCTTGAACATCAAGTCCTTTCTTGCCTAATGCTACCTTTTGGACAGCGTTTTAGTAAAACAAAGGAAGATCCCTTTATGTTGGCTATGGTCATATTGTTTAAAAGACTTTATTTAGACCACAGAGAAGGGTGGGATATCAGAATTAGCATTGACATGCTCTGCCTTTAACACTAAGAGTCCTTGTGTGACTTGGTATTTCCTCAGAGTGTAACCTAATTTCCATTTGGGGCACACACTTCTTATTTGACCTTTGTCCTTTTGACTTTGTCTCCTCTCTGTGGGTTGATTCTTGGGAGTTGATTCTGTATCCTGAACAAAGAAATACATGGCTTGTTTTATACAGTCGTGGAACAAAAAAAAAGGAATTTGCAGCATAGCATCTGTCCTGACCACTTTTCTGTGGTCTCAGGATAATAATTTGGTATGGGGTTTTGGGGTGGGTCTGCTTCTGCCACTGTGCCTTTTTGAAAGAGGGTCTGGCCCATGTGGTATGGCTGTTGAATTCAGCATGCTGAAAAACTTAAAATTCTCCAGATGTTGTGTACAAAATGCATTTAATCCCTTACCCTAGCAACGGGCAATGTGACTTAAACAGTCCTGCCTCACATCCCTTTATTTGGATGCAGTAGTTGAAAGAGCATTTTGCTACACTTTTCCTCTTGACCTGACAATATATGAAAGGTTTACTGCCGTTTTTAAGTATTGATGGCCTTACTCTTAACAGTAAAAGATGCATTAGTCCATTAATTTTCTGTCCTAATCCTTTGAAGAAGACTGCTTGCTCACTTGGTCTTCCTTGACGTTTGGCTTTCCAACAGCAGCTGGGCAGAAAGTATGGCAGCGGAATGTTGTCTTTTCTGTGCCCCTGGTTAGATCTATAGCTGCCTGTCGCTGAAGTCTTTCTCTGATTAGGTATAAATATTGAAAATAGGAAATCTGGTGAAAATCTTGGCTGATACAACTATTAGTTGGCACCACGTGCGGCACCTCCAAAGGCCTGTATCTTTCCAGAGTGCAGAGCAGCTCCTCTCAGAAGTGGATATGTTACCCTGATATCAAGGTCACTCCTCATTTGAAAATAAAGGCCTGGACAGTGCTTTGAAATTCTAAAATGAAAAATACTGTTTGTAAATGATCCTCAGCTGTTTCAGTATTGCTTTTGCTGACTCTTGCGTAGACCCTGTGTCTCCTTTTTTCCTCAACAAAGATGACTGTTCTTAGTGCAGCCTTTGCCACTGAATATTTTGTTCTTCTCATCAGTCCTTATGCCTGCTGCATCCCTTTTCTTTACATGGAGGTTCTTGGGCCCCCACCCCCCTTCTTTAGGAGGTGCTTTGTGTCTGTCTGTATCCCCCACCCCCAAAATTCATTCTCCTCTTATTTCCCATCACAACTAATTTTCTATTTCACTGCTGAAGAGGTGAAGTGTTCAGCACAATATGGAAAAAATTCAATTTGAAAATAAACTTTTGGCTTGCTTGCTTCCGTTGCTCTAGAGGTGGGGTTTTTTTTAATGCACCCAGGGTGGTGCTGCTAGGTTTAAAATAAAGTGTAAAAATAATATTTTTTTAATAAAAATATTAAAAGATTGTGTCAAGATTGAAGTCACACTGTTTGAAATCTTCTAGGATATTCCTTGTCCTACCCCTGGTGCCTTGTGCCTTAACTCCCTTACATTTTCTACATTACTGCTAAGGCCTGCCTTCCTTAGTGTAATCTTGTCACGACCTCTGAGAGAACTTCATCCACAGCACCTGTCCTTTAAGTCCTGCTACTTCTCCATCTGTTCCAAAATCTCATCTCACACACCCACCCTTCCCTCCCAGTGCCTTTTCAGTGCTAATATTGCAACTGCTTTTAAAACCCTGTGGAATTTTTTCTTGTGATTGTATAGGAGATACTGTTCCAAATAAAGCTCAATATATAAATATCTGTGCCCTCATCTCTGGGAGCTTGGTTTTAAGCTCTTACGAATTTCTTAAAATCTTTGATTGTAAGATTATTAGGGATGCCAGTGAAAGACAGGCATCCCACTTTTTTGAGTAGTAAGATGCCTATTTTAAAATGTGTCATTTTATTTCAGAAGAAGAAAATGTGACAAAAATATAAAGAAAAAAGTGTAAAAAAAAAAATAATCCTCTTAACGTCTCTTGGCTGCAATACATCAGAGGAATGACTAATCACATTAACACTACTAGACTTGAAATAAATGCAGTATTGGCTGAAATAGGTGGCCTGAATGGCTGACCCAATTTGCATTCTGGACCATCAGTCCTGACAGCTCCTTGGGTAACTCTTCCACAGAAGCAGGGGGAAACAAGCACATGGGAGGTATTTCACATCAAATTTCCTGACTGTTCGTGTCTGTAGTAGTGTCACCAAATGAGCTTCAGCTGCACTAAATGTTGGGCCTTTGCCTGTGTTTTAGGGATGGAAGACTGCATTTATTGCTTTTAGAACTTTTCCCTTCCTCTTTAGGGCTGGTTCACCAAAAGTTAGAAAGGCTGTTTCCTTTCATAGGTAACCCGTAAGATCTCGGGACAGCTCTGCAGTAGCGCAAGAGGCAGCTCCGTTGGCTGGTGTAGTATCTGTCTCCCTCCTCCAGCAAAGCAGATGCTTAGCTTCAGGGTGCTGTGTTCTCTTGGATGCTTTTCTAAAATACCAAACTGGCACTTGAAAATGGTAAACCACTAGTGTGAGTTAAAAGATGTAATTGACTTAGTGATGCTAAAAACCTGGCATTTTCCCTTTTAAAGACTGGAAATCAGTACATTTGGCAGTGCCACCTGTTAGTAGCAGTGTCTAACAAGAGGCTGTGCCTTGGGCACAGACCTGAAACTTCGTCTCCTTCTGGGTCAAGTCCATATCACAAAATATGGATTATGACTGCTGAATTTTAGCAAAAAGCACAGACAGTTCATAGGCTTTATTCGTAAACACATTTTGAAATGCACCAACTTGAAGAACCATTGAGAAAGGGCAAACATAATCTTTTTAAAAAGTGTGTTGGGGGAGGAATGTAAATGAAATATCCTGAAGGGATAACAGCAATTAAAAGAGCAGCTTTACAAAAAGTGTTTCTCTTCGCAGTGATACCAAATACGTTGGGGGGGTGGAATCTGATCTTTTCCATCCTTTGCCATCTCTTGGTTCCTTCTACATCACAACCTCATTTGAAGTTCAGCTTGTTCCCAAAGGTATTAATTTAAAAAAAAAAAAAGTATTTAAGTGGGTCACCTCTATTGGAAGACAGCATTTAGTAATCGGAATGAATTTAATGTCATGGAAGGTTTGTTTTTCTTCTCAGCTTTCTTGCAGTTTATCTGATCTTCCCACAGAATGATTGAAGTATCTACAAATATACATAAGACTTAATTGTTTGTTACAGCTGTGGAAAAATTGAAAATGAGTTTATCATTTCTCAGAGTATGCATTCACTTCGCTAATGCTGGTGTCTCAGCCTTGGTCAGAGGATTGGTTGGGTACCCCTGGAATCCTGAACCTTCATAACTAGATAGACTCTTGCTAATTCTTGATATATCTTTGAAGATCTGATTTTTTTTCTTTGCTAATTCTAGTTATTGCATTGGCCATAGGGCACATTCCATATATTTTGCTTTTATTTATGCATATGTCTATGCATGTACCCCCAAGTACACTTGTACACACAGAATCTTCATTTGAGGTCAAAGGGGTTTTTTTTTATTGACAGATAGGGTGACCTGGTGAGATTGAACCCTGATGCAGGATCTGAAAGTAAGCAGCAGGTATACTTAGATTAAAATGAACTTTGTTTTCTCAGATGAATGGAATTGCATATCTTTTGAGCTTTTTAATCAAACTGTTCTGTATGTAGGATTCAGGTATCTATTGCCTGCGTTTCAGTATCTTAACAGTCTTTGTGCACTCAGTTTAGGTTTATGTTAATATTTAAGATTATCAGTAGTGAGAACTGGCTATTTTCTTATGGGGTCCTTTTCTTGGATGAGAAATGTCTTCTTAGTTCACATGAAAAAGAGGTTATTTATTGACTAAGGTGGAAGCATTACAGAATATATTGTCTTTTTTGTATGCAGGACAGTGGGCCCCAACTTGATTGAAGTCCTGCACTTGAGCACTAGGTTTTTAGCAATAAACGATTAAAAAGTCAGTAATAAAAAATGGTGGAATACTGTGGAAACATCTAATATCAAGTCAAGTATGTTTTTCAAAGCAAGTTAGAATCTCAATTTGAAATTTACTTATAGCTTAAAATTGGGTGGCTGGCTGCTATAATTATGTATTAGATTTGGTCTCTTGAGCCATGGGAGGTATAAGTCAATCACAGGAACGCTCCAGAATACTTAATGTAAAATTGCTTTTCTCAAACGTAATAAAATTCTGACACCGTGCATACAAGCAAATATGAATCTTCTTATTCAATATCTAAGATGAGCTGTCCCCTCACTGGTGTTGTAGAAGGGATTTCCCCTGAAAATAAATTAAATCTTCTGACTCTTAACACTTATTTAGTTACAGAAACCTTAAAGGTTGTACTGTCAGATCTTCATCAAGAATGAAAATTTAGAAAAACTAATTTTCCCCTTTGAAGTGTATACTTTAGAATTCAATATATTCCTCTTTTACTTGATAGTTTGGCTTACTGGCATGTTAAGTTGCACTTGATTTATTTTAAATTGAAAAATAGTGCTTTTTTGATTTACATGGCTATCTTTTAAATTTGGTACATTTGGAATTAATATATCCATAGAAATCAATGTGGAATCAAGGTAAAAGCTGCTTTACTTGCATTATTGTAAAGCTGAGGACAGACTGGTGTCTCTTGACTACAGAAGCCAATTTTGTATGTGTGTGTATGTACGTGTGTGTGTATGTATGCACACTTCTTTTGTTTCCCCAGCTCTTAGAGCTCATGACCATAAGACTTTCATTTGAAATCTGCACTGTGGAATGGCACTTAGAAAGCTGTTTTAGTGGATTGCCAAGTTGCTTCCTGTGTGTAGAGAATGTCAGTGAGGCTTTTAAATGTTGCCTTCAAACAGCTTTATCTTCTAGTGCTCCTGTCATTTGATATCTCCCTAATATGAAGTGGCTACTTGTATTCCTGATGGGCAGCACTGCTGTTTAAATGTGGACAGATTCCATCTTCTTTAATCTGCCAGTGATGTTCTCAGGCCTTCGTGAATGGGTAAAACTATCATTTGGTTTAAGCATTGTGGGATTCCTAGAAATCATAGATATACAGAATCAATGAAGTCAGAGTGAAATCCTTCAGACCGTTGCAGTTTAAATGGGATTTTACTCATGGTTTTAAAAACTCCATAAGCAAACAAGCTTATTATTCATATTGAAGTGACACAGGTACAGTTTTTGTCATAACTGTTGATGGTTAAGTATACAAGCTTTGGATGAAAGGCTTTTGAGTTTATCTAATGTGATGGGGATTGTTTCATTTTAGGATGCGGGAAAACATCCTCTCCTTCTATTCCCCCTCAGAGTGAAATATTGGACAACTTTTTGCAAAATAGAAATACCAATAGTGGAAAGTCATTTTGAGATGAAAATAGAGAAGCCCCAGTCACTTCTCAGAACAGGGTAACAGGCTGTTTCACAGAAAGCACAGGCTATCTGTGGTATCTGTGAAAATGGTATCACGAAGCGCAGGCTGGGACTAACAGGGATGTCACTGCAAAGGGTATGCTTTTCTGGTGGCCCCATTTGTTTCTAATTGAGTTGAAAGACTCCTGGTGAACTCCTTCTGGTAGTCTTTTCTGTTCTTCCCTGCCCCCCTCATGCAACTTTGTCATTCTGGTGGTCTTGCCAAGGCTTCAAAACTAACTGTTACTGTACAGTGTCACAAGATTTCACAAAGGCCGCCTTACAAGCAGGTCATTGCAATAGCCGTTCTATTACCGAATATACCTTGATAGTCTCTTCACTTCTTTTGTTGATACTCTGTGCAGTCAGGCACATGACATTGCTAATAAGTTTATTTTTCTCTAATACGATGGTTTTAATCTGAATTTCTTCTGCTTATTTGAAGCTCTTCTGTAGCACTGTTGTGTACCTTGGTCACACACAGCATACGGATGGGTTCTTAAAAAAGAAATAAATAATTGCAACCTAGGTTTGCAGGACTGTTTGCTTTTCAGCAGGACTAGAATATCTAGGACTCTTGAAATAAAGATATTTAATGGTTTTACACAGTAAGAAATCAGGCTCTTGTAATAGCTTGGAATATAATTTTGGCAGAGCAAAGAAATACACTTGCTTTATACTTACTTAATGTGATGGTCTGTGATCTTTGCTATTAGTCGTATTTATTTAAGCATGTACTGTGTGAATTTTGATATGGATTTGACCATAGACCTGTATCGGAACTGTGGCAATAATTTGAAATGGTCTAGTCTCTGTAGGATATTCATTCTAGTTGGCTTGTCTCCCACCAAGTAAACTGTAAGACATGCTATCCCATTACCCTTAATATAAAAGATCAAGCGCATCAACATCACAAATGTGGTGGCAGCCAAATCTGAAACACTTTTGGGTCTACATTGTGGTGTCGTTTGTCAGAATTTATGAAGTCACGGAACAGCCCGTGTCAATGCAGCTGACGCTTGTGCAAACGTCTTTTAAAGTATTGATTATGTACAACAGAACAGTGTTTCTGGCTTGGCCATTATCTTCTTTGCTGTCTCTCCCTCAAATACACGCTGCTTTGCCTGATTTGAAGGAATAATGATAAGGCATTGCAGGTAGAGGATATTGAAGTAACATTACCAGACTCTCTGGTAGGATGTCATGATGGGGCAATGATTTAATTTAGAAATTCATTAAATGACCAGTTTTCATACAGATGCATGTTCAGGCTTCTCAATCCTATTCTATTTTAAGCTAACTTTAAGTATTTTCTATTTAAATTGGGTGGACAGGTTAAGTTTGTGATGAAGCTTTTTTTTCTTCCCTTTGCCACTTTAAGACAGCGGTTGACTTTGAAAATGTTACATACAAGTGCTTTTATTTCATGTTGGCAATACTACCTCAGACATGTGAAAAAGTTCAGTGCTAGAACTGTGGGATCTGTTCACCTCTGTAAACACAAGTTTCCACTTGACCAGATAGGATTATGAAATGGAAGGGAAGACATCAAGGGAAGACTGGAGTTCAGGATGTGTATTTGAGCCTATTTTTCATGTGAATAGTGGTGCTTTCAGTGACGCTTCACCAGGTTATTCTCTCAGAAACAAAGCCAGGGCATGGCAGGAGGAATCTCCAATTTATCTTGGTGTGTAAAATCTTTTCATTACAGTCAACTGGGTTTTAACTTGTTTTCGTCTATGTTTTTTTGTTTTCGTCTCTGTTTTCCCACTGTCCGTGGACATACTGCTTTCAATTAGGATGAGGCTATGGAAGGAGACAGTGTTTCCACTCCTTGAGAGAGGGAAACAGTGGTGTATTGGTTCTCAAACCCCTAAGTTATGATGACCAACTGAGAGGTCTGCTAGCTAGTCAAAAAATTACTCCCTTCAACCAATTAAGTTTAGAAGTAGAGAAAGTAATAGGCAAATGCTGTTTTTAATAGATCTGTATTAACCGAGAGCTAACCTTTTCTAATTTTTAACTACGGTACTAGCTTCATGGTGAAGCATAAACTTAAGTAACAAACTAGCTGAGGGATGAGTAGTAATTTCTTATGAAGATATTTTCTTCAGGTGGTGGAAGTAACTCCTGCCTCTGGGGTAGACTTGCATTTTCACGTGGGTTCTTGTTTAAAACTTGTCAGACTCCAGCAAAGACATGATGATTTAATTGTTTGGTTTGAGTATTGCTGTATGGTACCTGGAGATTGCTTGTGTACTTGGGTTATATCAGGATTTTTTTCTAACTGGGTGTTTTACCTATTATAGCCAGGAACTGAGGCCTCAGAGGGCAGTGCAGGGAGCGTTGTAGAGCATTGCATTTGCTACTGATCCTATCTACTTTTAACACCTTAATGCATTTTAATCCCTTACCAGATCCCATATTACAAGAATAATTTAATCGCAGCATTTCTCCTTAGAGGCTGGGAGTCTGACAAAGCCGTGAAAGTTTGGTCATGTTTGGTGTTTTTTGTTGTTTGGGGTTTTTTGTTTGGGTGTTTTTTTTTTTTTTTTTTTCTCTGTGCATTTATTAGCCAAGCTGGAAAACCCTGTTACAGACACCTGAGTAATGTGTTGCTTTTTCTTTGGTGTCAGAGGGCAATGTTTTTGTCATAGCTTGCCTTTCAGCCCCACAAACCCAGCTGTCTGGGAAAGAATAAATATTTTGGAATTCTCTGTTTTGTCACTTTTGTACCCAGGAGTACAAGATTTTTAATAAACAAACTTCCTTATTGCTAGCAAATAATACAGTTTTTATAGATACTGAATCCTTTCAGGCCTTTTATCTGTGATTCCAAGTGGATTTTGTACTGACAGTTGAGATAAAGGACAGTCTTCCTCAGTTTCTTCTTATTTTCTTTTGTTCTTTGTTAAAAGGGTACACAGCAATGGTGCACTATGCCTGCCTTGCGGATTAATGTCTCCTCACCAAACAGTGCCAGCCTTTTCCGTTCCATGAAAATCTTGTATCTCAACTGCTTGCTATCTTTCTGGACTCTTACGTATGCTGAATTACGTATTTAAGTGGAGAATACCATGACAAAAATAGGTATATTTTCTTAGCCCAAGGTGGCCTAATGCCCTACTACATTTATTTTCCTATCTCATTCCTTAAAAGTATGATATCTTGCTGGCTTTGTCTTCATTAGACTTCCTCAATGATATGTTGCAGGTGTGTAGTTTACTATACATGTTTATTTTCTTGCACATGAGCTTTGAGGGTATGTTGGGGGTTAGTAACGTCCATTATTAAGATCATCATGAGCTTGCAGATCCCCAGGTCACAGGTATTGCAATGAGTACGTTCAGTCATGTGTGGTCCGAGTAGGCATCTTTTGTGTGCTTTTTGCCTTGTAATAGAAGCAAGTAATTAAACTGAGCTGCATTTCTTTGCACAGGCTGTTGGAAGCAGCAGTGAGAAAATAAAGTGGAAACTAGTGGTGTACCATGCAAAATCCATTGCACAGTTATTTCTGTGATGGTGAGCTGGCTACTTTTGTTCTGAAAAATGAATCTAGAACTTGTCTCAAATAGGCTTATGGATGTTCAGGAAGGTGGTGAACAAATACCTGTCAAGGATATTTCTGACTAATACTTTTTAAAATTTTGATTTTTTTTTTAACCCCCAGGATCATGGGTTTGAATGAAAAATGTATTGCACGAGACTCTTCAAAAAAAATGTTTGTGTGCATTAGTATTGCAGAGAAAAAAGTGGGAGCTCTGGAGGGAACAGAAAGTGATTTGGTTTACAGTAGGAGAAACAAAAGTAGAAGTGAAAGCCAGCTGTATGCACTATGGCTCGATGCTAAAGGAACACAGAACAAATCGCTGATAAGCCTGCTTTTTTTTCCACCCAAAGTGACTTGTACACCAGGCCCCACAGAGCATATTGCTGCACACTGTGTGTGAATACAGTCACACTTATGTCTGGAAGCTTGATTGAATCTGTGCGCTAAGGTGTTACTAAAAAGCTGATCTTAGGTTACTTGCTTGAGGAAGAGCTGCAGTTCTGTTACTGCTATTTTTTTTTCTCCTGTAGCACTTGAAAATTTTCATCTTTAGATGTAGTAACATGTAACACGTTAGTAACATTACTACATCTTTAGATGTAGTAATGATGATTTTCATCATGCATGTAGTAACGGGCAGACTTTTGGGTTTACTTCCACTACCTGATTTTTGACCTGTCTTGTCTTTGTTTATGGGAGTGCTTAGGAGTTGTCTGTCTTCCCCATGGAGGTACCTCACGCTGTAACCTCTGAGGAGGAGTGATTCCCCAGCCTCAGCCAGTGAGTGGTGATAACAGTAGTTGGCTGTAAACCTTCCAGAGTCTGTGGTCAAATGTATTCTGCAAACTTGCTCAGGCACAGAGGATGATTTTCGTAGTACACTCTTTGTATCTGTGCTGTTATCTCTGTCCAGGCTCCATGTGCAGCATCAGTCTGGCCACAGATCTAGGTGTCAGCTGCCGTCCTGCTACGTGGGGACATGTATGCAGATGGATTCCTGTATTAGAACAGCTGCATTAGGCATGCCCAGGGTTAGAAATTAATGCATTGCTCCAACGGTCATCATAGGCAAAGTGGATGTAGCAGATTTGCATAGTAGTTTATTTTGAAGTTCAGTTGGTGACATGGACTGAGGTATGACTTGCTGTGATTTGTGATTGAAGTTGCTTGCTGTAATTCTGTGCAGAAGCAGAATCTTATATAAAAGCTTTTTCTAAAAAAACTCTGGCCTGGGAAAGGAAAGTTCTGTGTGAAAGCACAGGTTTTCAAGAACTTCCTTTTTTTCCCCCCTCTACTTACAAAAAGGTAATTGCTCAAGACATCAGTTCTTTCTGAGCATTCAGCTTTACAAAAGTTGCCAAGGCAGGTTTTGATAGCAAGTGAGACTGCTTTCTTCACTCTCCAACATACAGAGTTGCAAGTTAGTGATATCCCATAATTTTCCGTGAAGACTTAAATCTCTTCCGTCATTAATGAAGTAGCAGTATTATGTAAGTATCTCACTGTAATACTTCTGATTGACATCAAGGTCCTTTCTTCAATTAGGACAGGCAGAGATGGTTTAAAAAAAAAAAGTTGTATTCTAGGTTTTTGTCAAAAAGAGCATACTGCCAATGTACTACCCAACACTTTCTTTTTCAAATATATTTGACCACAAGTCAAGTATGACTTTCTGTATTGGCTGATAAATACTAGGATGTTTGTGTCTGGTTTGTTTTGCTTCGAGATACCTAAAGCAGGAGATGGATCGTAGAACCTGATAGTCTGTTCTAGATAGCATGGTTTAACGTTTATGTTTAGGGATCATTTGCTGTAGTGCTAATAACCACGTTATCCTGTTGTCCTTTCAATACATGCCCTGAAACATTCAGGCAATTAGTTGAGACTTGCCTGTTTTGGTGTCCAGCTGGTTTGCTTCTAACCAAAGTTTTGAGGATGTTGCTGTGTCGGGAATTATTCTGAAAGGTCTCTAAAGAATTTTCACTACTGTTCTTCAACTGCAAGAGGAAATTGCACTCCCTCCAACTTCATGAGAACCTAATTACCATTTCCTTCGGAAGAACATCTATAGGGCTGTGAATGAGCGAGCTATAACAAAACAAAAAACTTTTGTGATATTCCTCCGCCTCCCTGGTTCCTCATGTTCGGTTTCTATTGCAAAGCCCTACCTAGCCTTTCTTCATTTTAATATACTTCAAAGAAAACAACCCTTTTGAGCCTGCTGTCCATTAATAAAGCAGCCGAATTGGGTTATCTAGCTTGCAACAGAGGTATTCTCATAAAGGATCTGGTAGGTTTTCCCCTATTAGTAATAGAGGGAGAGCCACTGTGCCCTTGATTATTTGAGTCAGTGAACTGAAAATTGGGGAAATATGAATTGGGGGAGGAGTTAAATCTTTCTCCCATTCCCTTACACTTGGTTTAAAACCTGCCAGCCCCTCTGAGTAATTAATCAATCATATAAACATTGACCCTAGTTTTTGGACAGGGAAAGTATTAAATGCTTAGCTTAAAAAGTAAAAACAAAATCCCATACCCCACCAAAGAAGGACATCTGTTTCTAACTTCAGCTTTTTATTTTTTTATCTTTCATTTTTTTTGTTGGTAAATCTCCCAGACAACAGCAGTTCTGTAGAGAGTTTAAATATGAAGGAATGGCAGGACGGGCTAAGGGCACTTCTACCGAACATTAACATCAACTTTGGTGGACTGCCCAATGCTTCTTCCCCCTCCAACGCCAACCACAGTGTACCAACGTCCAACACTGCCACCACCGACAGCCTGAATTGGGACAGCCCTGGCAGCTGGATGGACCCCGCAATTATCACAGGTAACCGTTTCTCACTCCTTCAGCTCCGCTGGCAAACCATCAAATGGGTATTTGGCACAAACTGATTTACATCTGGAAAAAATAAAAAGTCAGTATGCGGTGGTCTCTTCCAGCTTCCATCCACAAAACCTCAAGGGTCCAGGAATTTTTGTGGAACCGCTAGGTATAACAAAGTGTCACTTAGGCCTTTGCAATGCATGCCCGGGACCGTTGCAGGCAGTCAGGCGGATCAGCGTTTATCTATAGGGTCAATGTAGGTGTCCCTTCTGCTGGATGGCATGTCCGGTATGTGCGCCGCTGGTCCTGAGGCACTGAAGGCATTCACTGGACTTTTTTATTTAAAAAGGGACATACTCCACTTGTTTATAAAGCTCTCTTTTATAAGGCTGTCTGGTTGTGTTTTGCTGTTAGAGAGGCTGAAGCATGATTCAAGTAGGCAGAGCAGGAGATGAAGCATGCAGTGTACTGGTATTTTGGTGTGGTAAGGTCATGTCAACAGGGATGCAGTCCTTGCACAGGATATTTGGTAGAAAAATGTGTGGTTTATGAAGTGCTCTGAGGGGGAAACTTTTCCTATCTGGATTTAATGTTAAATGTTTTGTGGGCAGGGTAATTATATCTAATAATATAAAATGCATTCTCTGTACAAACTGATCATGTTTTCTCACTGTTGCTTTTTGTTAGGTTAAATTGACCTCCTTCGTGCTCAGCTTTATTGCTTCTGCTCTGACTTGCCTGTATCCCTGTGTTTTTTTTCTTCTCTTTGTAGGTATCCCAGCCTCCACAGGAAACAGTTTAGACACCCTTCAAGATGACAATCCTCCACATTGGCTAAAATCTCTTCAGGCCCTCACAGAGGTGGACGGCCCCAGTGCAGCGCCATCACAGACGCACCACAGTAACCCCTTCGGCACACAGATCCCTCTGCACAGAGCCAGTTGGAATCCCTACTCCCCTCCTTCAAACCCCACCAGCTTCCATTCCCCACCCCCAGGCTTTCAGACAGCCTTCAGACCCCCCAGTAAAAACCCCACAGATCTACTACAGAGCTCAGCGCTGGATCGTCATTAGGAAAGGAAGAAAAAGAAAAAAAGAAAAATAAAACCCAAAACGTTAGAAATGCAGGAAGTGTCCCACCCTGACTCCTCCCCATGCCCACCTACTGTTCCCTGTCATATCTTTCTTTCTGAAGAATCCAGTTCCTGATCAAACCTCCCCCCCAAATGCAATGCCATCGCAGGGTCATGACCGTATCTTTTTGTTGAGTTTCTGCTGAGCCAGTGTTTGAAATACACTGTTTGAAATATTTTCTAACCATTCTAAGGAAAAAAAAAGAGAGAGAGAAATCAAAATGCAGTCTCAATGCTTAAGGAGAATATTACTGTCTTATGTCTTTTGCACATGAGTATTTCTGCATAGTGGAAAAGTGTCAATCTGCAGTAGGGGAAAAAATGCAATGCAGAATCAAATGCAGAAACGTGAAAAAGGTATTTAATTTAAATGAATTTACTGAACATGTGGGGCAAGCAGTGGCCTAGCATTTATTTTGCATTCAGTGTGGCACTACACAGGGAAATTGCTATGTTGGGGTTTGGTTTTTTTTTTTTGAGAAGGGGATTTTGTGTCAGTCAGTTTGACATGAAGTGTGTTGAAAGACAAAACACTTATAGCTATGAGTAACTGGCATGTTGCTAAAGAGTGGTTTAAAGAGGGGAGAATAAGATTTTTCTTTAATTTTGGCTTTAGATTTAAAGTAAACTTTAATGTTTTAAAAGTATTCACAGATTTAATACCTAGTGTATACATAATATAATTATAAGCAGCTGAAACACGAGTGATATTTACTTCAGTCTTTCAGTCTCCTCTGTCAGTCTCTCTTTCTTTTTTTTAAAAAAACAAAGATTCACCTGATTAGGGCACTCTGGGATAGCACTGCATTGGGGCCACATGATCACCATCAGGAGCAACCTCTGACCTCCTCTGCCTGCAGCTTTTACTTAACCCTGTAGTTTCTGGACGTTTGTGCAGTATTGAAAAGACAGGAAAAAAGAAACAGATAAACAAACATGGTTATAACCTGACGCTAAAACTAAAACCAAGGAAATGTACCTCTTTCTTCAGAATTAAAACTAAAATCTTAAATAAAACAGAAAACTTGATGATGACTTTGTTTGCTTTTTGTTTTTTTTTTAAACTTGGATGTTTAATTACTGCATCTCGTAAAACCGTGTGTCATTGCATGTGTGGTTTTTTTTTCCTGTTCATCTAAACTGGAGCTACTTTTTCATGGAAATGTTGCTTTGCATGGTGACTTCTGTATTGAAGGGTGGAAAAAGCATACACACTTTAAATTTGTAAAGGGATTCTGTTGTCTTTACTTATGGCAATAGGTAGACGCTATCTGTCTCTAACCTTTTATTGGTGGTATCCTTTTAAATCTGAAGCATGAAAAACTGGTTTATACTTTCTGAATTAAATGCCATGGCACCTGGGATGGATAGCATGCAATAATGTGTCTGAAGGTGTGGCAAAGAATTCTAGTTACAACTCCCTGTTTCTGTCAGCATCCTCCCTTTAAAGGTGTAAAATATTGTTACTGCACCACAGGGGATGAAGAGCTCTTAACATACAGAAGGCCTCCAACAAACTCTTACACTTCCAGCCAGAGATATTTAAAACCAGCAACCTCGTGACTGGGGTGCTGGATTGACGTAGCTCATGAGGATGGCAGAGAGCCTGAAATCCTAGAGATGCCTGTGCAGAAGGATTTCTCACCTGGTGTAAGCTGTATAGTTCAGGCTGGCTGCCCTCCTACAATGTTTGCTGCTGGCAGGGGCAAGGAAGGGAATTCACACCGCTGAACTGTGAGCGCCTAAGGGGGTTGGGGGGGAACTGGCCTTTTTCATGGTCCAGGGAGTGGGAGCAAGTCCTGAATTGATCGCTGGACAGGCGAACCAGGCATTGAATCTGCATAAAGTGACTCTAAATATCCTGCTTTGTAAAGCATCACTTGGTGATTGCCCACTTTTGCTCTTCTCTTACCTGTGTTGCCATTTAGTGCTGTATTTACAGTCTGTGTTAAGGAACTGCATGTACTGTTTCGGGACAGGCATCCTATCGTTGCTGCAGATCAGTCGTGTGCCCTGGTTACTTGGGAGAATGTGCACGTCCTTTGATGCCAACGCTCCCCTGCAAAGCAAACAATGGTTTTTCTTGCCCAGTCAGCCCCTGCACAATCCCCTGCTGCAACTGCTGGTGGTGGAAGGAGAAGCGCTGCCTGCTGGGACTGCAGGCTGGGAAGGTCCTCTCCTGTGGCACTGCCTGCTGCTGCCCCTGGCACTGGGAAGCAACCCAGTGGGAACCATCTGCTGGAGGTGCTGGTAAAGATGCAATGGGTGTTTTGTTTCTCTCTTCCCCCCCCTTCCCCACTTGTTAACACAGACATTTTTCGACCTTTAACAGTTCTTTTTTAGAAGGGTGCCTTTCCTGACCCTGAAAATAAGCAAGCCTCCCAAAGCAGCTGTAATTGTTTCCCATGTACCACGGCAATTCCTGAAGCTGCCACCTTCTTCAGTTCTTGATTTGTCTCTTTGCACTGAAGGAATTCTATGCTTGTGGTCTGTTACCACTAGAAAATAGGCTTCGGCTGCTCAGGAGAGCACTTATTCCCTGTTGCCATACGATAGCTTGTGTGGTTGGCCTACTGTCTAAACTTATCCTTAAGGAAAAGGTTTAAAATGGAATGATTTTTTTTTTCTTCTTTTACGGTGCCTCCTCACCCCCCCCACAAAAGACTTCTTGTTGGGTAACATTGGTGTTATAACATTAAAATATATCAGTGTTCAGATTGACTGGGGTGGGTGGTGGCTTCTGCCTCTAGCCTAGCTTTATCTGCTGTCTGATGCAGACTCCTGCATCTCCTGCAGACAGGAAGCAACCTGGCATTTCACTCTTCAACCGTGTGGAGCTCAGTTAGTTTCTCCTGAGGTTCTTGTTGTTGATGGGCTCTTCTTGTGACAAGAAATTCTGTACAGGAACTTTTATTGAAAGGAGAGCGTCCATGTGATCATCTCAGTGCGTGATATGTTGCTTTATATATTGTATGGACATTTGCAGCTCTCCCTTGTATTAAGCCAAGAATGGCGCTTGACTAAAAGGCTGGTGACCCAGGACTAGCAACACATTTGGTAGATGGTGTCTGGTGGAGATGAAATTGGAGAAAGAGGATAGACCAGATTCTGCCTCCAAAATGGATACGAATGTGTGTTGAGGGAAGGAAGGGAGTTATTAACCATGAACGTGTTGGTACAAGAAGTTGTGTTGCATTTTCAACAACTTCTCAATTCAAGCGGAGTAATTTGGGGATCAGCAGTGCTGGACTGATACTAAGGGTTCATGGCTGCTTTTTTTTTTCTTTTTAATATCTAATAAGGGAATTATGTTTCTCTGGAGTACAGCAAGGAGTGTCACCTTCTAGGTAAGGTGAAGAGCCATTGCATAAATTCCTTTTCCTTCCTTCTATAACTTCCATTTCCTACTTGCAAGTCAAGTGTGAGCAGGTATGTGCCCTTACAAATGCAGTGTCTTGACAGGGCTGCTCTAACCATACTTAAAACATCATTGCCAATTTGCATGACAGTTTTTAATTATGAAGTTGGGTTTGGGGTTTATATTGAACTCCAAACTTTTATTTTCCTTCTCCTCCATCATAGACTCTGTTGTCCAAAAAGTATATTTCTGAGACAAATCATAGGCATTCAAGATGTTGGATTTTAGGGAAAATGCAGTGTGTTTGGGTTTTCTTGTGGGGGGTGGATTTGTTTTGGTTTGGTTTGGGTGGTGGTGGTGGTTTTGGGTTTTTTCATTTTGTGTTTTCGTTTGTCCTGTTTTGGTTTGGATTTTTTACAGCTCTGTAGAGCTGGCCATGCTGCTGTGGAGATTTTTGGCTTGGACACCTTTTTTTTTTTTTTCTTCTGGGGGGAAGAGGGGTCATGCACCAATTTCCTCCCTCACCCTTGCAAGGGAACTTAGCAAAATACACTTGAAAAGATTGCAGAACAGTTACCTGGGTGCTTCTTGTTCATCCCTCTCCTCAGGATGCATGGAAGTTGCCTTAAGTTGCAAAGGAGCTTAGATGTGGTGTTGGTCTCCACCATACTTAAATCCACTGAGTAGGATTGTATTGCCTGGGACTAATTCACTCTGGGGAAAAGCTGTAGTGCTGGAGTAAAAACTGTTACTGCTCAGATCTGAGGTGTGTTGAGAAACACTGAGTGAGAGGTGCACAGTGCTTGAAGGGTTAGGGGACTGGAGTCGTCACCAGCCCTACTTGAAGGGGTTGTAGGTGCTCCTGACTTCTTGAGGGGAATCAACTCTCCTCCAGTCCAGCTGCTAGTGACATGAATTCTTAGCTCACATAAAGCAAATAGTGTGAAGTGCTGTTTGCCATGAATGCATGTCTGTTAAGAGTCGTTGTTGCTTTACATCTTCCAGCAATGTGTGGCTATATGGCTAGCTATAGAAGTGCTTTCCACTTCACTGATTTACTATCATGTGTTCAGGCTGAATGTGGACGTAGTAACTGTAAGAACTTGTGCTCCTTCCTCTTCTCCCAAATCCCAGCATCTCTTTTTCCCTACTTTGGGAAGTTCCACCGATGGGAAACAGCTCTCAGGTCCTCTTCTGTTTATGGCTGCGACAAAGCTCCTGAAGAGGAAAAATGTGAAGTGTTGTCACAGCTTTGGGTCACAGCATAAGAAATGGTGTAGCCTCAGTACGCTCCGATCTACATGTGAGAGCACTGTATATGAGCAAGATCTTCAGCTTCCCTTCTTTCTGGGGTTTGCCTTTGCCCTAGGCATACCGCTGTTATGTGTATGTGGCAAAGTGAAGGCACTTGAGATGGAAATGGCCACATGAAGTTCTTGCCATACAAGTACAGGGAGCTAGAGCGACTTGGGGGGATATAGGAGTCTGAACTGCTGCATCATGGAGGTTTGAGGTGAGTTGGGTGATGCTGGCAGCAACAGATTTGTTACTGGTTTTGCTGATGAAAAGCACTGGTTTAGGGTGGTCTGATGCAGTGTGGAAGTCATTTGAAGAGAGGTGGTGTCACTGTGGAGAAAAAGAGTATAGAAAAGTCCTTGTTAATCTAAAGCTGATGGGAGAGTGATCTGCCTGACCTGTGGTGGTCACGAGGAGCCCATCTCCTGCAACACTGATGAGGTGATCTTTCAGTGGTATAGTCATTGCACAGTTACTGTTGCTTTCTCTTCTAAAACCTTGCTAGATTACTATTTCTTTCCCCCAGTCCTCAGACTTACAAATCTGACAAGTCCCTCTGCATTTCAGAGATGCTTGGAGAGAGGGTGGGACTTGCTCAGCTCTCTCCTCTTCCTCCCAGCACAGCAACACTTAAAATGGTAGTTTAGAAAACTTGCACTGGCAGAGGGTGGCCGTTCTTTTCAAGATCACAATTAATATCTTTTTGGAGATTCACAGCTTTAGCATTTGAATGTCACAGGTCCCAGCATTAACCTTGCCCAGATATTTAGAGAGGGTCTGAAGCCTCTTCTGTCAGTGCTGACACTCCTAGGAGGCTGGTACACTGAGCTTCACTAAAGAATTTAACGTGACCAAAACTTGTTTAGCTCTTTCTAAATAAGCATGCAGGCTGAGGTTTCCAGTGTGGAGTCTGAAGCTTAAAATCCTGTTTTAAAAAAAAAAAACCAAACCTGAGGGTGTTTTCTCTCCTTGTTCAGACACTGAGCAAAAAGTGACTGCTTGTGAGGTTTGCCTGGGACAGAATCGGCAACGAGCTGGCCTTGCAGCTATCTCCATCCCTCTTCAGATGGTTTCCTTCAGTTCCAGGGCCCACCTTTCTATTGGATATTGCATGTATATAATTAAAAAATAAATAGAAAATGTGATATATAATGTATTGAATAATTGGATATTGCATTTGATGTTGCATAAAACTTTACAACTAAACCTCTTGGAGCTTCACCTTCCCTGTAGGGAGGCCTGGATCTTCAACAGCTGGAAAACTCCTTCCCTACCGTGGAGAAAGCTAGAGTTTCTCTGGTGGTCTGCAGGGAGGAAATGGTGGGGAGGGCAGCACCTCATGTGCTGCCCTGGTGAAGAAGGGTTGGGTAGATGGTGGCTCCAACGGGAACTGCTGAGTGATGTGGCAAGAATGTGTGGGATTATAGGCTTGTGAGGTTTGTTTCTTTCTGTTTACAAATTACTTAAATCTTCTACATAGTTACCTTCCTTCTCCTTCCTCTTTTGGCAAATAAATACAAATGGTGCTTCCTGTTGCCTTACTGATGGTGCCTTCCTGAGGTGAAGCTGAGTGTGGCTCTTCAAAACCTTAACTCTGCGCTTAGCTGTACTGGTCCAAGGTGAGAAGGAACTGAGGCAAAGATTAAGGGCTTGGTAGGAAAACTTGTGGGAGAGTTGGGCTTCCTGCCCTTAACCTATCTTTCTTCTGTTGGTTTCAGTCTCCTGAAAGCTTGAGATGACTTTAGAGGAAGACCTGGATGAGGTTCTCCCTGCTGGAGGAACTTGGCTTAGACTGCCAAGGTTTTGGAGATGAATATTTTGTGGTAGAAAGCTTTACTTTGCACACACAAAAAAAAAGACGGGACGTTACCCCAAGGAAACTTTTCAATTTTGTCAAGTAAATAATTTTTTACATATCAGTTGTATAAAATGCTTGTTTCAAGTTGACATTTTTCTCGGTATGAAAAACTCCCATGTCAGTTTTTAATTGAAAATGCTAATTTTTTGTTATGACACTTCAAAATCAGCATCTTTCTGGACATGTTTGGCAAAAGATTTTTATATCTAAAATGTGCGTCATTTCAGTTTGCAGTGAAAGCAGGTGTCAATCTCTAATCATCTGTAGCAAAAATCCCACTTTTCTTTTTTCCACAAAAATCTCCTTGGAGAGAGGGGAAATTGTAGTGGGGTTTTATTTTTTTTTTCCTTAAAGCATGACAGGGAAGAGGAACAGAGAAGGAACAGATAGGAAAAATTTCATTCCCGTCCTCTTGTTTCCCTTCTGTTTTTTCCCGGTTTCATCTCTTAACAAGACAACTCCTTCCTACATGAACAAGAAATGGGGCAGTGCTGTTCCCAGGACAGGTCCTGGGTTGAATCCCCAGCCATGAAACCTCTTTCGGTGAGACATAAGTGGAAGCGTAGTCTGTGGGTATGGCATGGATGTACTTGTGAGAGCCCAAAGCGCCCGTAGCACTGTGTCCAAATTCACTGCTGGCGCGTCTGCACGCAGAACGTCTTTTCCTGCAGGTACTTCGGGCAGTCTCGCGAGCATCCGGGAGGGGACCGAAGAACAGGTTACCTTGAAGCAGGATTATTCCCCTCCCTGTGCATTAGACTTGGCTGGAAAAGAGGGAGGAGAAAAAGGTAAGGTTAGGACGTGAGCTGAAGGGAAACGCAGAGCAGGTCCTGTTTTTCCTGTCCTTTTTACAGCTTCACTTGTCTTATGAGAATGAAAGGTTTTTTCCCTTCTCGTGGTGCAGTTGCTGGTAAATGGCTACTGCGGGCATCTTCCTCTTTTGCAAGGGATCTGTAAAAGCTTTACCACCTGCACCCTCCCCCATCAAACCTAGTCCCCAAACCAGACTTCCCATAGCTTGGTGATGTGAAAAGAAGACACAGGAGGTGGAATGGGGAGAGATTCCTTTATTGTTAGAAATAGAAAAACAGCGTCTCTAGCCCTCTTTCCAGGGAGAAGTGGCAGTGGTTCCCAGACATCCACTATTAGGTCTTGCCTTATCACAAAAATGTGCTACCTTGCATTTTTAAGGCTTCGTTCCTTGAAATGTGATGCAAATGTTGAAGTCAGAAGACTAAAACTCCTAGCCTTTGTAGCAGGCTTGTTTGAGTATCACAGTTTGCATCCTTGAGTGTTGGATGGCAGGTGGACCCTGGGGGTTCATGTCCTGGGTGCTCGTTCTTATTCCCTGCCCTGTGCATGGAGCAGCTCTTGGGGCTGCCAGCACTACTTCTGACTAATGCCATAATGCCTCCCGAGATACAAACAGCATCTCTGCACACGTGATGCCATGTTACTCAACAAGCCCCATGTGCCCAGACTGCTTCAGGTGTGCTACGCATGCACAGGCCTGTCCTGCAGTGCGAATGGGGGACTGAGGTGTCCTGAAGCTGCTGGCTAGGCTCTGCATGCACTGCCTGGAATGTACCCTTGTATTTCTACCCAGGAAATCCTGGACAGAAATATGGGTGTCATTGCTTTCTGAATGCAAATGATGGTACTTAGGCTAGCTCTTCGGGTGTTGCTGTAGGTCCTGATACACCTGATGTGAATTTCTAATGCAGGAGAGAAAGGATGAAAAACCGCAGGGGTTTTTTTTATTTTTTTTTTTCCAAATGTGCTAGGTCCTTTGTATTAAAGATAAATTCATATTATCCTCTTGACTGGCTATCTTTGCACACTTGTCACTGCATCTTGCAAGTCTAAGATTGCCTCTGTAGAAATGGGAGGATATGGTGAGTTCTGAACAACAACAACAAAAATCCTTTAAATCTCAGCCTACATTCAAGGGCAATGAATTGTAAATGTTTCCAATTATCTAATGACATAGATTCCTTGTTCCTGGTAACTGGCTGTCTTCACTTTCAGCCTTTAAAAGAACCCTAAACAGAATATCAGACTCTTGTGTTTAAAACCTGAAAGTCTGCACATGCTCAGCCTGTAGGTTAAGCTGGAGCTGCTCAGTCTTGGCTTTATGCATCTCATCAAAATGATCAATTAAGAAGCTTGTAACCCAGGAACTCTTGTTTGAAATGTGCACTTCCGGACATGGGCGGCAATAAAAAGATTATATCAAAAAAGCCTTTCAACATGAAGTGTCAGATTTTCTCCATTTGAAAACTCAGGTGCAGTAATTGGCTCTTGTGAAATTCTTTCCTGAGCTCTGCAGAGTTTCAGGGCATTGATGGTGTCAAAAGAAAGAAGGAAAATAAGTTGAATGGCAGTTTAAATTTTCAAACCGGCCTCCCGAACTTGTTGAAGAGCTTATGGTCCTCGTAGCGTCTGTAGTAGAGGGGGAGCAGGTCCCTGGGGATGTCGGCACGGCAGGGCATGGCAGGCAGCGGTACGTTGCGGGGTGGCTGGCTGGGCAGGGTGGTGCAGGGTGGTGTGCTGGGCCGTAACACCAGCTGGGGCAAGACCTGCGCTTCAGGGTGCCAGCTCTGCAGGGGCAGCTTTGGCAGGTTTTCGGGGCTCCTGGTAAAGGCAAGAGGGAGAAGGGGTAGTGAGAGAGGGCTGTAGCACCCATGTAGGGAGGGCTGTAGCACCCATGTAGGGAGGGCTGTAGCCCACCAAGGCGATGCTGAGGCAGGGCCAAGGGGTGCCCTGGTCCTCTGGTTCACCTCCCCCTTGAAAAAGAGTGGGTGCAAGGGTTTCATGGCTGTTAGGTGCTAGGTGGGGAGCGCAGAAGAGGGTGAGGCAGGTGGGACTGAATGCCCAAGTGATGTGGGATTTCACATCTGGCTGCTCCTGCCTCCAGGTGGTCTGGCAGTGGCTCTTGAGAAGCTGGGAGGGCAGTGCCAGCGCCAGGGCTGAGCGATACCTTTGGAAAGCCAGGTTATTGCAGCCTGCGAACGCCCCCGGGAACACAGAGCTGGAGAGGGCTGAGAGGTGGTAATCGCGCCGGTGGTAGTGTTTCAGTCTCCCAAAAGTATTCCTCTGTCTTTCTGGGGTGGAGGGGTCACATTTCCGTCCTCCTGTGATCTTTCTCCTATGCTGCTGCCTGCAAGGTGTAGAGAGAGATGCCCATGCAGATGCTTTCTTTGCACTTTGTGGGCTGGTTCTTTTCATTTAAACACACCCCCACCCCCAGAAAGATTGCATGTTTGTATCCTAAACTGAAGCTGTCACCCAGTGGTTTTGACCCCCCTTCCTCCACTCCCAGAGGGAAGCACCGAAGCTGTTTCAGCCCTGCAGAAAAGGGGTGCTGGGGAGGCACCAGCCAGGCTGGGGGAGAGCAGGCCAGCCGGGAGAGGTATGGCTGGTGCCTGCTGAGAGACTGAGCTGTTACGTCTTGCAGGGTTTTTCTTACTCCTTGGCCTTAGGTACTTCTGATAATAAGGAATTAAGCTCTCTGTTAAAGCTGCATCCCTGGCTTCTGCGTAGTCCCTGTTGCTGTGATCCCTTGTTCAGGATACCATTGCTGGCAAAACCAAAGCGGTCCTGCTGGACTGTAGGCCGGGAAAACAGGGAACTGCTGCTGCAGAGATGCTGATCTGTGAGCGTGGTCCTGGCTGGTGGCACCTCTGCTCGCCCAGCCCTGCTCCCCACTGCGGCTTCTCTCCCCATCCGTCCCAGAGGAGGATGTTCCTCCTTTCCCCCTGCTGGGCTGTGCACACGCAGTTGCACTGAACTTAGCCTCAGAAAAGGGATAGTCCCGCCGACCATCCTCCATGTGTTGTCTGTTCCCTTCTTCCTCCGTTTTGGAGAGCTCTTTGTCAATCACCTTTAACAGCTTTGCATGTGCTACGGCTTTGCTTGCAGGAGCCCTCTCTGCAATCACCAGCAGCATCCCCACCACCAGGACCCCTTCCTCATCGGAACCAAACCTACCTTCGCTTTGGAGCAGCGGTTTAACTTTTTCCTGCGTGATCGTGCCAAGCTGCCCGTGGTTTCAGATGCGTGGAGGGAAGGGCCGTGCAGTGGGGGGAGAGGTGGGTGGTGAGACGCCGTGTCCCGAGTGGGTGCAACCCGCGCGGCTGCGTGTCTCAGCAGATGGCAGCAGCGACTCTCCTTCAGCTCCGCCAGCCTTAGCTGCTCCTCACACCCCCCCAAAAAACACCTCACCCCCTCCATACTCACCCCCCGCGGCTCCTCCTCGCCCTGTCCCGCCAGCAGCAGACGGCGAAGGAGACGGACAGGGCCACGATAACGGCTCCGCTCAGCAGCGAGGCGGCCACCGCAGCGCGGGAGCCGGTGCCCGAGGGCTGCGGGGCGGCTGCGGGGGCAGAGCGGGGCGGCGGTGAGGGGCGGCCGGGGGGAGCGGGGCCGGGGGGGGACCGCAACGCCCGCGAACGCGGGCGTTGCGGTCCCCCCCGGCCCCGCTCCCCCGTGTGGATGACCTCAAGCTGTGCTTCAGGCTGTCGTTTTTATTAATAACCATTAAAAAACATAATAACCGTCAACGTGGGTGACGCCGCGCCGGTTCCATAAAGAAGGAAGTTTAGGGACGAAATCGTATTAAAAGTTAATATTTTCTTCAGGTGATTAGAGTAAAATAATGACACGGGGCAGAAAACGTAACACGTCGGGTGTGTCTTGCGTGAAGCACAAAGGTAGCGTGAATTGGGGCCCGAATAAAAAATAAAGAAATGATGGTAACTTGGGTTTTTTTTGGTTGGTTGGTTTGTTTTTTTTTACCTGGAACATATATTTCTGCTTAACGGTTCCTTGGGAAGAAAAAGAAAAAGAAAAAATTGAAAAAGGGAAGAAAAGTTGAAAAGGAATTAAAAAGGTTGAAAAGGAACTAAAAAGTTTTTAAAAAGTTAAAAAGGAAAAAGTTGAAGAGGAAAAAAGTTGAAAAGGAAATAAAAAGTTGAAAAGGAAAAAAGTTAAAAAGGAAAAAAATTAAAAATAGATTAATGAAGCATGAGTATTTGAAAGAAAAAATGGGCTTGTGAAATTTAAAAAGAAAAAAAAAGTAATTGGAAACTGATGGACGTAATCATAGAATAGTTTGGGTTGGAAGGGACCTTTAAAGGTCACCTAGTCCAACCCCCTGCAAGAGCAGGGACATCTTCAACTAGATCAGGTTGCTCAGAGCCCCGTCCAACCTGACCTTGAATGTTCCCAGGGATGGGGCATCTACAGCCTCTCTGGGCAACCTGTTCCAGTGTTTCACCACCCTCACTGTAAAAAATAGCCACTTCCTTCAGAATTTTCTCAGATGGGCTTATGATCCATCCGAGTCTGTGATCCCTACCTGCCCTAAGATGGATGTCTGGAAAAAGCAGATGAATTACATCCTGCTCAAACTGTAAAGGGAACCTAAATGATGTTTGCATTGTAAATGTCTAAAGTTAGGGACATGGCTCCCATCCCAAGGGCAAGATAATACGAAAGAATTTGCTAACATCTGCAAAAATGGTATGTTTAGGTTTTCAAAGTAATAAAACACACAAATTCAAAAAAAACAACCTTATGACCCTTGCAAAATAACCAACCTAAGACTCCTGAAAGTACAGAGATTTGCTTTTCATTTCAAAGAGAACAAGTGCGTGGGGATTTTTTCCTTAAAATTGTCTTAAAACCTCTTTATTTTGGGGAACCCACAGTGTGATTTAAGGTCTGGGATTTTTTTTTTGTTCACTCGAGTTGTTTCTTCATTAAGCAGCACACAAACTGCAGCCTCCATTTAGAGCCAAGAAGACAAGGTTTGCTAATGAGCTTTATCAACGTTTTACTACGGGAGTACCTGTAACCTATTGCAACAAAGTTCATTGCTTTTATTTTGCTGTGTTTACTTTTATGAACAAAAGACACTCACTGACTGTATATCTCCAGGTTTTACAGCTCTGAATGGAGGCGAATTGCTTTATTTTTGTTTTCATTTTTAAAGGGTAAGCTGCCTGGGGTGCTTCTGAGCTGAAGCACCTGCAGGGATGTCCTATGGTTGAAGCACTTTGGTTTCTAATTTGACCTTCGTGAGATGCTACCTTTTTAAAGTGGATTTGCTTATCTTAAGCAAGGGAAAGAGAAGTGGCAAAAGCGAGTGTGGCAGACCTTTTCCATTTCAGACTTTTTTTTAGCCAGCTATTGCACCACAGGTTTGCCCGTAAACTGTTTCTGAAAGGGCCCCAGGTCTTTAATTCTCAGTGTCCGGCATGAGCAATATATTTCACACGTAAGCTATACAGTATTTACAACTTCTGTGGTTTTGCTTGCCACTGCAAAAATATATAACTTTCTTGAGGGCAATTTTCCTGAAATTATTTTATGTACATGCACAATATGCAGTGTGTGAGAGAAAGCTTTTAAAGCAATGAACTTTGTTCCTTCGATGTTCAGGCATTCGTTCTCGATGTGCTCGTACCACAAAAAATGTGAGGGCCATGTGCAACTGGCACGTGCTTTCACAAACGGCACGTGCTGGATTATTACAGAGTTCAGCTTTCCTCCTGCTGAAAGCTTTTGGCTGTGCCCTGGGGTCCCTGTGCCTGGCACCCGGAGTGGGGTGTCAGCCGGTACCAGGTTTTGACCCAACTTGGTGACTTCTGTACCAGTTCCTGGGAGCGAGATAAGGCCTGGTTATCTGCTGAGCTGACGCCAGGTGAATTCACCCCTTTGGCAACCTCCTGCCTTATGCGGCTCATGAAACACTGCAGCAGGGACCCTGCTGAAGCATGGCATTTTGCTCGTGCTGATGACCACCGACTGGCTCAAGCTGGACCTCTGCTGTCCCCTTTTGGGGTGGCTGGGGCACCCCACCTCCTCCTCCTGCCCTCACTGGCTTGGCCAGAGTGAGGAAAGCCCCGTGCAAGAGACGGTGGCTGCACTTCCCCTCCTGAGTTAGCAATCGGGTGGCAATCACCTGCACCCCGCTGAGACCCTATAAGTGGGCACAGGGGCTGGGTCACGCTGGTGGGCTCCTTACCCTGGCAGTGGGGCGGGGGGTGGCTCCAGGACGAAGCGCTGTCCCGACGGAGGCAGGAGAGCCTCTTGCTGCCCACCAGCTGGTACCCCTCCTGGCACCAGTACACCAGGACCGAGCCCAAGGAGACACCCGAGCCTCTGTCCACGTAGTAGTATCCGTAGCGTGGCGGGGGGAGAGCTGTGCATGGCGCTGGGGAGAAGGGGAGACATTAAGTGGACGTGGTGACAAAGCCCCCACTGCTGATGCTCTTGGAAAGGTTGCCTGGCCCCCGCGTCCCTCCTGCGGGTCCTGCAAGTGTCTGAAATTTTTTTCGCGTAATCCTAAAGGAGAGACGTAGAGAAGTCTAGTGGCTTTATCTGGAAAATAAATCTTCTAGTTGCAAACTCTACAATGTGAACAGCTACTGAAGAGCAGAAGTGGGGCTGGAAAAGTACAGGATGGGGACAGTGTGCAGAGAGCAACCCTTAGGAGAGAAAGGAAGAGGACAGGCATTTTTTAATGCCCCAATATTCTGGGAGAATATTGTTGGCTGGAACTCAAAGCAATAAAAATACTACTCTATGCTATAGAGAGATACTTTTTCCACCCCAGCCTTTAATTTTTTTTCTAATTTGTTACCCACAACTATTCAGAGCTACTCAGTTATCCTGCTTAGGTAATCCTTTCTGCACTGCACCTTTTGCATCTTTAGTGCTGTCCTTGTTCCAGCTTGCTAGTACCTGGCGAGAGGCGGCAGTGGGGCAGGCTCCAAAAGGGATGCCAGTCTGACTGTGTGCTTGCAAAAAAACCCTGGATATACTAACACAAGGCCAAGAAAATGTGGATGAGTAGATCCTTGTGTAACGAGTATCACAGGCACCAATATCCTGAATTAAAGGAAAATACTCTGATCAACTCTAGTTAAGCCAAGCTTAAAACCTGCAGGCAGAAATGTGCTCTATCTAGCTTAAGGGGAACTTTTGAGGGAAATTCCGAGTGCAGCAGTAAAGCTAATGCAAGAGAGAGGTTTGGTTTGCCTCTGGTTTTGCTGAGATGATGTAGCCTTCTCCTCCAGAGGGGTTGACAAGAAACAAATCAGGTTGAGTAAGATCAGACTTTCTCCAGGTCCAGCAATACTGTTAATAGGTAGTAGAGATGTCTGGATGAGTAAATTCAGTGGTGCCAGGGAGGCTGCCCAGATGCCTGGACTGGATCTGTTGTACAGTTAAATTGTCTGGCACTGGCTATGATTGCCGTGATTTGGAGATAAGGTGGTCCAGGGACTGTTCCGAACAGGCATTTTGGAAACAACATATAATTCATAAAGGTTTGGGAAAGTGAAGGGTTTAATAATATGGCATGGGCTGCTCTGTGCCACTGCCCGCACATGGAGGCGGGCAGGCTGCCTGCACCAGGTGGGCAGTCACCCCATGGCAGCCCCGACGCCGTGTCCCACTTGCTGGGGAACGGCACGTGCTCTGCTCTAGGAAGTGGATTAAAAAAAAAATAATCACCCTCAGCATTTGGAGATTATTTGTGCTTTTAAAAAATCTCCATCCTCAGTTCTTCCTGAGGATCCCAGCTCAGGATCCCAGCTCAGCCCTTGGGGACAGGGATGTGTTCAGTGTGCCTGTACCCTGGCCAGGGAGCTGGTCCATCATGATATGCATAGAGGTTAACACGGACGAGGACTTTACTCTCAAAGGAAGACAGTCAAGCATTAAATTTCCTCCCAGTGCCTAGCGATTTTGCCTCTGACATGACACATCTCTCCCAGATCACAGAAGCTGCTGTGGCCATGAGGACCACGCAAAGCCCTGCAGCTCCTATGCGTGCCCTAGGCGTGCCTCTGCGCCCGCTGGAGAAGCACCGTCATGCCATCATCAACACGTCCCCGCGCCCTTCACCCTGTGAGCCTGCACGGTGGAGCCCCGAGCAGCCCTGCAGAGGGAGAGGCGGGCAATCGCTCGCTCGAGTACCTGAGATGTTGCTGGGCATGTAGGTCCCGTTGGTAACTTCTCTGGACACCCCCTTTCTGATGTCTCCTGCCCTGGGCAAGGCGGTCCTGGGCCCAGCAGCACCACTCCAGGCAAAGCTCAGGCAGCTCCAGGGCAGCAGGCAAAGGGCAACGCATTTCCCAAACCTTTGTCCCGTCATGGTTTGGGGAAACACAGCATCGTTGGGTGCCCAGCTGTCCCAAGTGCCTGCAGTTCCCTTTGCTTCTGAGCAGGAGTCAGCTGGGCTCTTAGGGCATTAAGCCTTGAGCAGCAAAGCTAGCAGCCGCTCTCCCCCCGAGGCTTGCCTCCCCTCCGCGTCGGCACAAACCCCACGTCCCTGCTCCTAGCACTGCCAGCCCTGCTCTGGCCGCTCGGCTGAGCGGCTCCGAAGCCCCGCAGAGAAACCAGGCGTGGGAAAGGGAGGGAGAAGCAGCAAGCGCTCGGGATTCATCTTTTACAGCTCCCTCCTGCAGGGACTGGCTGTCACCATCTCTCTGGGTGCTGGAGCCACACATCGGGCACCCTCCTCCTCCGCTACCTGCTGAAATCCACGCTCGAGCTTGCTGCTGAGGCTCCTGAGCTGCAGATGCTCCCGTGCTTGTCTCTTCCCCCCTGCCAGAGCCCAGGGCTGATTTTCTGTAAACAGCAGCAGAGCGGGACATGTGCCACGGGAATCAAAAGGGTTTCGTAGCAGCAACTCCGCCAGCTTTGCTGCTGCGGGAACCACAGAGAAATCTGTTTTCCCTTTTCCTTGGGGTTCCCTTTGTGCGGCGTCTCTCTGCCTGTCACTTCAGGCTGTGATGTCTTCTGATGTTTTATAGCTGGAGGGGCTGCAGAGGCAACCAGCTCTTTCCTCCTGGGATGTAGGTTGCTCTTACCTGCCCCTACCTGCCTGGCCCCTTGTGCACAGCCAGGAAGAGGAGAGGTGTCCTGCATTGCCCAAGCACTCGAGACAATGAGGTTTTGGTGAAATGTGCCAAAAAGCCTCTGTGCCGAGGCTTTCCCCAGCAGCCAGTACACCAGCTGTCCGACCAGCAGGGCTTTGCAGGGTTTTTTGGATCATCCCGTGCTGTGGCTGTCTTCTTCCCTCCTTGCACCCCCTGGAGCTCCCCTCATCCTGTGGGTCTCCTTCACCCCTCCTGTCCTGCATCCTTGCATGTCCTGGGGCAACCTGGGACTTACTGCAGGTGTAAGGCTGAAAGCCCAGGCCACTATTCATTAATAGCATTGGCACAAATACAGCGGCCTCAGCAGCTGGGTGTGAGGACATTTGCAAGCGCTCACAGCTTGGCAGGGAGATGCTCTGGCTCTGTGGGTCGGTTTTTGTTCGCCTCTCTTTTATATCTGTGGCCTGTAGCTGCAACCAATGTGCTTGGCTGAGCATGGCTGCCCGAGTGGATTTGGGGGGCCAAAATGTTGCCTTGGATGTGTGGGCAGCTCCTGTTCGTAAAACCAAACAGTGGTTGTCGTGGTTTAGCCCCAGCCGGCAACTAAGCACCACGCAGCCGCTCGCTTACTCCCCCCTGGTGGGATGGGGGAGAGAATCAGAAGAGTAAAAGTGAGAAAACTCGTGGGTTGAGATAAAGATAGTTTAATAGGTAAAGCAAAAGCCGCGCACAGAAGCAAAGCAAAGCAAGGAATTCATTCACTACTTCCCATGGGCAGGCAGGTGTTCAGCCATCTCCAGGAAAGCAGGGCTCCATCACGCGTAATGGTTACTTGGGAAGACAAACGCCATCATTCCAAATGTCCCCCCCTTCCTTCTTCTTCCCCAGCTTTATATGCTGAGCATGATGTCATATGGTATGGAATAGCCCTTTGGTCAGTTTGGGTCAGCTGTCCCAGCTGTGTCCCCTCCCAGCTTCTTCTGCACCTGGCAGAGCATGGGAAGCTGAAAAGTCCTTGACTAGTGCAGCAACAACTAAAACATCTCTGTATTATCAACACTGTTTTCAGCACAAATCCAAAACATAGCCCCATACTAGCTACTATGAAGAAAATTAACTCTATCTCAGCTGAAACCAGGACAGTAGTCTTATGGTCTTTGTGTGATTTACTGCAGTGCATAAAGGGGAAATAAAAATGTCAGATGGAATGAAACCCCTGTCCCACCCCATCTCATCCCATCCCAGGGGTGCAGCCAAGGGGGTCTGCGGCAAGGAGGGGAGCTGCAGGGCTGGGCGGTGGCTGGACCTTGCTCGCGGTCCTTCCCGGGCACTGGGGCTCCCTCTCGCTCACACCCAGGGCAGCTCAGCAGTGCTCCAGCCCTCCTTGCACTTGCAGAGGGGTCTCTTGTCACTTCCATGGGCCTTTGGACCTGGGAACACCTTAATCCTGCTCTGTCTGTCTGTCCATCTGTCTCTCAGACGCTCCCTTTTGGTTTTGGCTGTGCTGGCACCTCTCTGAGCTTCTCTCCAGGGGATTTACTTGCTTTTTCAGGAAAACCTGTTTCAACCTCCCATGACTCACAATGATCTTGCTCAAAAACTACTTTAATTTCTTCTCTTTCCTGATTAATCCTTCTTAAGCTGTGAGCTTTCCTCAGCTCCCCTTGGAGAGCAGGCCGAGGAGGGGGGGTCCTCCCCAGCTCAGTGAATATTGCTGGTTTCTTGTTGTTTTTTTTTTTTTTTTTTCCCCCTTTCCCCTTCTGACTGCAGGGATTTTGCTGTTTGTTTGTGCAATGAAGGTAAGCTTTGAGCTTAACACTGAGAGGAGAGGAGAGGAGCTGGCCTCGGGGCATGCCCCTGGTGCAAACAGAGTCATCTCCGGGCAGCCCCGTGGGCACTGGGGATGCACCCATCTGGTCCGACGGGACCGACCCTAAACTGGCCCCTCTGCCGAGCCTGAGCCCGGTGCTGCGTGTGCCTTCTCCTGCCAGGGCTTACGAGCTGGCCCCACTGCCGCTGATGGCTGGGGGACGGTGGGAAGAGCCAAGGGCAGTGCCCTCTGCCCCCTCCCCGCTGCTAGATGTGTCCCGATGCGAAACAGCTGGGGACTGAGCACGTGCCACAAGCGTGGCCTTCAGCGCGGGGCCAGCGGTGGTAATTCCTGTCACATGTGCCAGGGAATGAATGGGCTCAGCAAAAGCCCAGGGACACAATAACCGCGCTTGAGCTTGTGCTCAAAATGCTGAGTAGATGACATGGATTATTCCTTTGCTAATGCTCTTAAGAGCTATTCCTGGGCCCAAGGGAGATAAAGGGGCTTATTATTGCAAAATCAATATCCTGCTGGGGGCGGATTTCAACGCCGTTCCCTGCACCCTGCTTTCTGGTGGTGGCCGTCTGCGCAGAGCCGGGGAGTCAGGCAGTGGGCTGTGCAGGCAGAGGCAGGGGATGACCCTAGGCTCAGGCGAGGAACGTGTCCGTGCCCTGGTTCGGCGAGCCCTTTCCTTGCGGGGAAGGCAAGAAGGAAGGGGGAGCTAGCAGGGAAGCTGGTGTGGCCGAGGGGCTGCAGCTCTCCCAGCCCCAGGGTCTTGACTGGGGGCTCCCACCTTGCCGGCGGATCACCTGTGGGTGATCTCCTTCAGGGCCTGCTCCTCCACCACAGCAGCCTGCAAGGCAAAGCCCAGCTGATGGCTTTCAAAGCTGGCTCAAAGGTCTCTCACACATGCACTCAGATCTCCCTGCTGGCTGATGGGCATCCACTGAGGGATAAAGCTTTGCTGAGCCACAGTGGGATTTCCCCCTACCTTCTCCTGTGCCTCTTTGAACCTTTTAAATACCCCCTTTGCAAAAGTGCCCCTCTCACACGTTCCCACCTGCATGAGTGTCGGCCTGCCCTGGACAATTTTCTCCTCCAAAATTACAGCTTCGAAGCTGGCACCCCAGCTCGGATCAGCTGCCGGGGCTCTCCCATCTCCTGTCCCACGGCCTCACCAGGCCAGGATGCCCTCGGCCCTGGGGATGGCACATGGCCACCCTCCACCTTGTCCCATCCCTGTGTCCTGCCTCCCCTCGTGCCAGGGTGCCTGGCCAGAGAAAGCAGCATTCCCCTTCCTGTGGCACAGGCAGCCAAGCAGAGGTGTGCGTTGGCATCAACACGGCACCATGACACTTAGAAGATCCCTCCTTTAATCTCCCGTAGGTGTTTTTTCCATCCTGGCACGGCCCACACCCTCATACCATTCTCCTGGTTTTGGCACAGCCCGTGTCACCTCTGCAGTTTGTTATTGTGCTGCTTTGACACCAAACAGCACCAGCCCCGGAGAAGAACAAGCGCTTTTCTTCTTCCTTGTGACATGAGGATGTCTGGAGGAGGGTCCCTGGGGGAGCGCAGGTAGATGAACTGCAAAGGTAACCAGAAAAGGCTACGTGGTGCTCTGCCTTGTGGGGTCTCGATCGCAGCACGCCCCAGGTTTTGGCCTGCGCAGAGGCTGGGCGTGGTGGGCAGGAGAAGCGCTCATCCCCTGGGACTGACAAGCTCCCCTGACAGTGGTGGGATCCAGGACCCGCACCCAGGGCAGGGCTGTGGTGTGGCTGGATGAACAGTGACAGGAGGAAAGAAGAAGGGACTGGGTCAGGGGAGACTTGCTGGGAGAGCTGGGCAACTGCGGGGGTCTTGCCAGAAAAGAGCCGGGGAAGCGTATGCATTGCACCCAGCTCGGTGGATATGGCCGTCTCACTGCGGTCTGCGCAATTTCCCTGGGACACTTGTTTTTGCCTGTATGGGGAACTGGTGACAGGAATGTAGATGTGTGCCTCAGTGCCTCAGTTGTCTTTATATGTCAGGTCCTTTGGACAAGAAAAGGCAACTCAGAGATGTGGGAGGTGAAAGATGAGCACACAGGTAATTCTCTGGCTGGGACTCTGCACTCAGTTTCTTGCTGTGCCATAGAGATGCTGGTGCAAAAACAGAAAGCAATGATCCCTGACTATTTAAGGGAATTTACTTCAGTCATGTTTGTTCTCCTGTTGTGTTTTAATCAAACATTCTCTCAGGTAAACTTTGTCATATATCCCAAGGACATTGCAGTGTGCTGCGCAGGTTGCACTTAAGTGATGAGACTTACTTCTCATGGGAAATAGTGTTTGCGCACTTCGGCAGGCCAAGACTAAAAGCATTGGGCTCACCCAGGTCTGTTAGTGAGCAGTGCAGAACTTTTCTGCAGAAGCCAACCTTCCACTACCGAACACACAAGTACTAATTTCAAGTCAGTGACCATGGGTAAACCTATTTGCTTACAGAAGGTTCTGCAGACAGAAGGACATAGAGGTATTTTGTGAGTAAATTACTCATTGCAAGTCATTTGCTTAGCTTTCTTGCTAGTCCATCCTTCATGCAAACCAACCAGGGCTAGCTCTGTGGAAGAACAAACTGCTCCCCAGGAAGATGATTCCAGTTTTTTTGGTGCAAGGCCTCCATGTCATGCCTATTCTGTACCGCACCGCTTTTATTTCATAGCCCTGAGTTCCCTGTAAACCCATCTTTTCCCAGCTCCAGTAGCTGGGGCTCAGTGCCACAGGTTTGTGAGAGCACTGTGGATGAACCTGCCCTCCCAGCAAGGGGCTTGGTGTGACTCACCAAGTCTGCACCTCCCTGGGTAATGTGTGGACAGCCACACATGGAAGGACACCTCTCACTCAACTTTAGACATCTTCTTCTGTACCAGTCACTCTTGGTTGTTTCATAGTTTGGGAAAGAAATGGGATTTGTCTTACCTAGCCCATTTGGGAGTTCTGTTTTAAGATGCAGTGGAAGTTTTAGAGGTGCCCACTGAATGCAAAGGAAGCTCATGTATCAGTGCCTGCGTTGCAGATGGGTAAAGTCAGTGGGAGGACTCTCTCACCAACCCTGCCGGTAATCGCTGGCAGCGGAGGGCGCTGCCAGCATGTTCAGATGTGTCACTACCCAGATTTTTTGGGGATTGTATGTGGCAGGCACTTGCCACATCTGTATCTACCAGTCGGGCCTTGGAAGTTGCCACGCTGGTGCCACCCCAACTGCAATTCGGTGGGGACACCTACAGAGTGCAGGAAGCTCCTTGGTCATGGAGGCATAATCAGGGACAGTTCAGGTTTGCATCTCAAGGTGGCATTATAAGTCGATCCATTATGAAACATGCCCTGGGAAGGACTTTGAGTTTCAGGGAGAAATGTAGTGTAAGAGAGAAAATGACCCTGTCAGGAGAGTCAGGATACAGATGGTCCAGGCTCTTCTTGTGGGTACAGGAGACTTGGGGTTGAGACTGAAGATTTGAGCTGAGTCTCCCAATTCTCCAAGCTTTTCCTTGATTAGTTGCTTTTAATAGTCAGTTGTCTGCTTCTGCCCCCAGAGGAATAAGCCGAGACAGCCTTTACTGACATGAGCAGCTGGCCAGGTAGCTTGACTGATAGCAGGAGATATGCCAGACACAGAAGTCTAAAGGGAATCCGTATTATATTTTCTTTTGTTTTCATTCCTAACACATCATGAATGAGCTGAACAGGTGGATGCCAGCCCATTTATTCCTACAAGCCATTCATACAATTGATTAGGTTGCTATTAAGTGACAGCATTACCGGTTAAGCATGCATCTTTGGTAACTGAGTAATTCCTTGCTGTGAAAAACCTCACAATTTACTAATGTATTGCTAATCCTGTTATATATACACAAATATATGCGTACATACACATATGATGGACACAGACATTTGCATGCACACAGAGACTTCCTGCATGCTTTGCTTATTTCCAAGGGCAGGATATTCCAGGCTGGGGCACTTCACATGAACTCCATAAATTTCTACTTTAACATGTACATTGTGCTATTTCGTAACCTTCTTCTAGATTCCAGATTATGGCATTAACCTTTTGTTGGCTAGAGGCTGGTACTGTTAAACTCTTCATTCCTGACAGGTCTACTCTGATGTCCAGGCTTTTGGCTAGGTAGGACTTATTTCCTGCATTTTTCATGAAAACCTGCAGTCTCTTGGTACCCCTAAAGTGCATTTTTGGCACGTCAGAGTTTCCCAGAATGGCGAAATTGTTTTCTGCCCAGCTTTTTTGAGAAAAGGGGTTGTTGTTGTTACTGATTTTTTAAATTATTATTATTTGTTCTTCTCATCCTGTTCACTTAATACTCTTTGCATGGGCAGTTTCACATGCTAGTCTGGATGACACAGGCATTGTTATGCACCTGCGCCTTTGGGTTGGTAGACAAGTTTATACAACCAAAGGGAAGAAGCAACCCTGATTACTGAATGCCTAGGTCTCATTTGAAAACAAGGTTATGGCAGGAACGAGGAGTCACTGAACAGGTGCTGGGCTGAAGTTAAGAGGTGGAGGACTTTTTTGATGGGAGGTCTCATAAAAGTCTACTGGGAAGACAGACTAGCCCCAGAGGAATATTGTGCTGTAGGTTGGCAAAAAAAATCACAACGAGAGAGATTGTGAGGCACGGAGAGTGGGTAATTCATGGAGTGGAGTAGGGTTAATGGAGGATATCAGAATGGACAGATTTAGATGGCTGCTCGGAGAACTGCACTGTAACCATCAAAAAATGCAAGCAGGAATGTACCTTCAAAAAAGGAATGGAAAAATCCAATGCTCCTTTTCTTAGGGTCTTGCAATGGTGTGTCCTCACTGGTATTGCATCCTCACTGGTATTGCTTAAGACACTGCCGATATATACAATGAAATGGTAAATACACAATGAACCGCAACCATACAGTGCACTGGATAACGAGAGATGAGTAAGTCTGTACAACAGGGGGGTTTTGTGCTGCTCCCCCTGCACTGGGAATTGGTAAAATTGAGAGAGAAAGTGTCCAGGATAGTTTGACCAAGGAAAGAGTTCTTGTTTAGAGCTTGCAAAAAAAAGTGGCCTCATGCCAAGATCCGTGGGGCTGGAAATGCACCTCCTGCAGTAAAAATACGGGGAGATCCCTATATAATGGGAGTTCAGAGAGGAGATCTGGCAAAGCTGTGAACATCTGGTGATTTTGATGCCGTAGGATTTGGCTGTCTGGCAGCTCATAGCTTCACTGATGGTGTTTAGGGCAGGGTTGTCTTGCACTGTAACGCAGTCCTGATCTGAAGAGAAGGTCTGAGAATACCAAAGCTCCACAGGAGAAATAGGGACCAGAGTTTATTTCTGTTATGCTGCTTCCTGTTCCCAATGAGTGGTCACTGTGTGTAGGCGATTGCATGTCCCTCTCCACAGGAGCTCTCTGCAGCTGGTCTGGGAAGTTCACTGCCTCGGGAAGCCATTACATTAAATAGATATTTAATCTGAGGAGGGTTGGGGTAGGGTGGCTAGAACGGCTTGATGGAGCATTAACACTGTTTGCTACTTATTAAGAGAAGGGTAACTGTGCTTTGGGCCATCTAAGCTAGGATCCTTAGCTGAATGGAGATAATCAGATGGCCCGAAGTAGTCCTTTTTCAACCTTATGTCTTTTATATCTCCCTGGTGTCATGTTCTGATGACTTGATTATTGACTGCTGCCTTACATAGGTTCCCAGTAAAATCCTCATTCTTTTCATGTTGTAATAGGATTATCACACAAGTTGACAACATTTGTACCTAAGCCAAAATACACAGCAGTTTACATGCGGAATAAGTGAAACCATCTAGGATTTGAATTTTCTAAAGATCAGCACAAAGCTCTTCAAACAGGCCCAACCCACACAGAAAATGCAAGTTGCTGTTGAATCAATAATGAAGCAACAAGTTTCAAGGCTGTGCCAGGAAAACAGGGAAACGTCTCACCTCTCTGATACCCCCTTGCATCCTTACCTACGGAGGAAGTTTTTTCTGCCATCAGTTACTGATTCATTCAGTCCAGGGAAGGGCTGCTTTCCAGTTTGGTTTGAATGCCGGTCCTCTAATCAGCTGGAGAAAAGGAGTCACTTATATAAGCCAAGGGAAAGGAAATGCTTCTGCGATACGGCTCACATGAACAGCTAGGACCGAGCGCTGGTTGACTCCCGAAGTCCAGCTTCTGCATCTGCTCACCCCGTTTCTTTAAGGCTGTGTTGACTGGGACAAGTGGCAATTTGGGAGGCTTTCCTCTTCTTACTGCTCTTTCTTTTTTAAGGCTGTCGGTGAAGGAAAGTGGAAGGCATGACGCTCTCCTCAGACAAAGAGCTCAACGGGCTAGATAACCCCAGCTTCGTGGTGAGTCTGCTCTTCTCTGAAGGGTAATGCTTGCATAAACGGGTGCAAGACCTGCAAAAGGAGGAGAAAGAGAAAGCCAGGGGGCTCAGACTGGCTGCAAGGATGCTGGTGCGTGGTAAATGTCTGTCTCTGCTCCTTTATCAACAGGAATCCAAGGAATGATTTCCTCACTACAGCCTGCTGCTGCTGCTGCAGACTCAGCATACTTTCTACTCTCTGGCACCTTTTTCACTTCTTTTCTCTCCATTATTTCTAAAATGATAGCGTAGCTGAATGGTAGCGCAAGTGTATCTGTACTGAAAAGCAAGCAAGCTCGTGGCTCCTTGTGGCTGTGTCCCTAGGTAGAGCATTTTATGTATTAATTAGTAAAACTGCAATAGAAATTTAGCCTAGTGAAGAGTGTGTTTCTTTGTCTTCTGGATCTATTTCTAGTGGGGTGAATCAGCAGAGAGGTCGGGGGAAAAGGGATTTGAGAGTCAGCAGGGGAGAACACCCTGTAGGGTTACAGGGGGGTAGTAAAAGCTGTAAATGATATGTCAGTTCAGGGGTGTGCAGTACGCTGGAAATGCTGCGGGCTCTAACAGCCATAGGGCAAGGGCCTGGGGCACCGCAGCCCCCTTCCCATCTCATGGCAGGGGTCACCTCCATTAGAAACCAGAAGAGCTACTTATGTTCTGACAGCAAATGTGAGAGTGGGGTCCTGACACCGTCTTTGTACAGACCACCCGCATGGGGGAACCTCGGAGGAGGCATTTGACCTCCTGGTGTCCAGGTCTCCCATTTCTCAGATAACTTGGTGAGCTGGCTGTGAGCAGTGGGGGTGCTGTGTCGGCTGCAGGCAGAGCCTCAGGGAAGTACTCAGAGCAATGCAGAAGTTTTCTTTCGCTGTTGTTAATGGTTTCTGTTTCTACCTGTTCTGCCATAATGCAGCTCAGGCTTGTGACTTCCTCTGGTTTGAATCGCCCCAAAGAAGGTAGAAGACAGAGCTCAGTTTCTGACCGCCTGATGCACTGATTTAAGATGCTGTTGAGGGCCGTGATGCTGTGCCTGGAGCCTGAGGTACACGGAGGGCATCCTGGTCCCCTGTGTTTGTGGAGAAGCTGGGCTGCGAACCACCAGCAGTGGTTCCCCATTCCCTCTCCAGACTGCTCCTGCCTTGTCCTCCTGCCAGCATCTCAGCATCGCAGACTGGCTGAGGTTGGAAGGGACCTCTGGAGGTCAACTTACCCACCCCCCTGCTCCAGCAGGGTTACCTAGAGCCAGTTGCCCAGGACTGTGGCTAGACAGTTTTTAAATAACTCTAAGGATGGAGATTCTACAGCCTCCCTGGGCAACCTGTGCAGTGCTCGGTCACCCTCACAGGTGAAAAAGTGTTTCCTGGTGTTCAGACGGGACCTCCTGTGTTTCAACTTGAGCCCGTTACCTCTCGTGCTGTCTTGTCCTGTTATCTCCACTGCATCCTTCTCCTGCTGAGCCCTGCTCGCTCCCCTCCGGCTCCTGGGGAGGGTCAGGCGTTCATGTGATGGTCATGTGGGGCTGTTGCTGGCACAGGCTCTGCCTGGCTGGAATATGCCTCCTGGTTAACATGGGAAAAGTTGCAATGCAAGGCAAGGAGCTTACTGCTGTCTGCCTAGCTTAGGATTCATCTACCCCTGGTGTTATTCAGGAGTAGCTGTCCCCAAATAACTCCATGCATGGGCAGTCTTAAGTACCTTGCTGTACATTTGTTAATCCATGGCTCAGGCTCTCTTATTCTGAAATGAAAATGTCTCCACAGGGAGTTATTTAGGAATGCCTTTTGCTCTTGAAGTTCAAGCCTGAGCTCCATTTGAATTAACTCTGCCTTCACCTATCTATTCTGAAATACCTGTAATGCTCCCAGCCTGCCTAGGCTGGATAAATACACTGTGTTTAAAAGGTATTACATTGCACATTTTCAACAGCGTGATCTAAAATAGGACTTTGGAGACTCAGCCATGAGAATGGAAACCTGGAGGTTTCAGGCAAATGATGAAGTCCTTCAGGACTCATCTGCCACACCTGCAAAATTTACAACCAAATGTAACAAATTTTACATCCCTATTCCCTGACCGCAGGATCACCTGTTTGCCTCCATCAGTAGCTAGGCCACGAGCGTTACTGCAGCCACCTCACTTTGCTGGGCATTTCGGTGTCTTCAGGTTCCAGCAGGACTTGGAGGATAAAAAAAAAAGAAGATTGGTGCCAACAAACTGGTTGAGCTTCTTCTGACAGCAGGTTCCTGTCCCTGCCTGACCGAGCAGGGCATCCCAGCCCAGAAAAGCCCTCTGCTGCTGGCATGCTGAGGATTCGCTGGCTGTGTGGAAGGGTTGATGAAACAAATGGTTTGGGATCTTAATTAGCTTTTGCATTTGGCTCAAAATGTTGTGGCTTCCCAGGCAGCCTCCCTCTACCACATGCGTGTGTGTGCAGGGGGGTGTGTGTACACACAGGTGGGATGTGCACGTCTGTGTGTACGTGTGTGTGCACGCACATGGGGGGTCTGTGTGCCCAGGCAGTGTGTGTGTGTGTGTGTGTGCGTGCTCAGGGGTCAGGGTGGGTTGGAAGGAGGAGCGGACAACCGGGGGCATTTACTTAGCTTAAAAACCCTGGCAACTGAAGCAAAGCAATATTTTGCTTTCCTTGGCAAAAAGCATCTTTGTATAAATAAACTCTGAAAGGTGTACAGCTCCCTGGGGAGCCCTGGGGCTTCTGGCTGCCTGGGAGGGGATCCAAGCCTTCCTGGGGAGCTATTTTGGACCCCGCCACCTCCCTGAGGGCCCAGGTCCCCAGGCTGTTTCCCGGTCCCTGGTGCTGCCCCCACCCTGGGGCATCCCTCCGGTGCCGTTCCCCACGGCAGGTGCCGAGCTGGGGCAGCACCCCAGTAGCCCTGCTTTGAGTCGGCTCCTTTGAAACGCACACCAGGACTCCCCATCTGCTGGTGTCCCTGTGTTTCACCCCGTTCCTCCGTAGGAGCGAGGTTTTCTAGGAAGACAAAGGGGAGGTGTGTTTATCGAGGCAGAACATTTGTAAGGGTGAGTGTAAGGAGACTGGAAAGAGAAGACTTAAGAAAATGAAATATAAAGCATGCTTCTACTCTGTAATTAGGGGTGGACAAGTTGTTTTAGCATACTTTATCAAAAGTGCTGTTTGGGTGGGACAGCCAGGAGGGACAGAGACCAGGGGACAGTGCAGCTTTCACCGATTAACCCACTGCACACTCTTTCTTGCTTCTGGTTGCAGTTTCTCCATCCTTCACTAGATATTAATGATACTAACGCACTTTGTCCAGATGTCCCTTTGAGGCTGAGACACTCTCTAATGTTTCTTCTGGTCTAGACACACGCATGCATATAAAAATTTTCCATAGGTGTTTTTACCTCTGTTTTAATTTCCCCCCCTTGTTCTTCTTTTTTATCCTGCCCTTCTTGAAAGCTACATATGAAGTGTTCCTGCAAGACGTGGAGCGCAGCTGCAAGAGAGGCAGCTGCTGGGTGCCTGCAGGGCCGGGCTGTGGCTAATGAAGGGTCTCTCCTGTTTGCCAGGGTGAAGATGGGAGCCACTACTGCTCCTCACTGGATCATGCTGCCTGCGGCCCAGAGGAAGGCGGGGGCATGGGGCACAGCGGCAGCAAGCTTGCCTACAGCGTCACAGATGTGCCCCCCTGGTACCTGTGCATCCTGCTGGGCATTCAGGTGCGATGGGGGAGCAGGTGGAAGCTGGGGGTGGGTGGAAGTTTAATGGTTGTTCAGCCAGTTAATGGGGGTGAAAGCTGAATTTGGCAGTGCTTCACCTTCACTGGGCACGAATGGAGCTGTAGGGCTGGATGTCAACTCAAGTCCTTCCCACTGCCTCCTGAGCACTGACTGTTATCTTTGTACCCACAGCTACACCATGCCCCTTGAAGTGCAAATGGGAAGGCAGAGTCCCTGGGGCTGGGGCCAAATAGTTAACAAGAACAGCTCAGATACCTCGGCTGAAGGTAGCCAAATGTCTAAGGGCTTCTGAACTTCTGCCTTCCCACGGCAATAAAAACTAAGCAGAAGGGCCAACGCTGCTTTGGCTAGAGTCCGTGCCCAGGCGTGTTAAATGACCCAATGCCGCCAATGCCACGCTGGGTACGGACCCTCAGGGAAGAAAGATCTCAGAGTGATTAAGGTAATGGTGGACTGTGCTTGGAGCTTGGTGGGCATTTTGTACTTTCTTTCCTTAAAGGGTCATCTCAAATTTAGGTTTTCTGAACACATCTGCATCATAATTTTAATAAAACCTGCCTCTAATGAGCACAGTGAGTTTCTGAGTGCCACCAGTTCCACCACTGCAGTCCTGTGCTCTGAGGTGCGAACTAACAACTAAGGTTAATATTTAAAGCAAAAATAAGTTTGAAAAATTATTTTCACATTTAGTAATTAGCTGAAGGTCATTGTAGAAATATGTCTGTGACTATTCTGAAAAATGCAATGCCTGATTTTTCCATCTTTGGCATGCATTTTTTATGGTTATCCATAATTGCACTGTGTGAGAAAAGCTACTGATAGCAAAGAATGGGTAGCTCTAATAAGCCAACTTTTTATGTTATCCTTTGTGGTGCAAATGAGATGGACTGAAACATTGGCACTCACTTTGCCTCATCGCTCCCTCCCCCTACCTTGGGATGTCCCCACCTTCCTGGAAGAGTAGCCCCGACAGCTTTGTCTGCAGGTGCTGGGGATAAACTGGTTGTGTCTGACAGTGGTCTGGGGAGTCCAGAGCACTACAAAAGGTCTTTGGGCATGGAAAGCAGGAGAAGTTTGTGGGGGTGCATTGCAGTTCTTGTAGGTGCTTTGGAACAGCCCCTAACAGAGCATTAAAGCTGCCAAAAAAGAGAATGGGTAATACTAGTCCCGCCCAGACATAAATCTGTGAGTTACTTTTAGATTTTCCTCAACAACATGGTAATAATATACAGGCAGTTCTGTGTCCTTCTTCACCTAGTCTTTCTCTGTGGCTCCTAGCATTTCCTGACAGCCATGGGAGGTCTCGTAGCCATCCCGCTGATCCTCTCCAAGGAGCTTTGCCTCCAGCACGACCTTCTCACCCAGAGCCACCTGATCAGCACCATCTTCTTTGTCTCAGGGATTTGCACCCTGCTGCAAGTCCTCTTTGGAGTCAGGTAGGCCAAATGCAAGAAATGGGACACATGACAAAACAGTTTGTAGATGCAGTTACTATGTGCTTGGCCACCAGTCTGCTGTAGAGTTATCTATCAGTTAGGGTCATTTGCTACCCTTGGGCAATCAGGGCACATGCCAAAGCATACTGAAATCACTGAAGGTGATAACTTTGCAGGGCTACCATGATGTTCTGACTTTTGCATCTCCTGGTACTTGATGCACGTTTGTTTGGGCTTGTAAGGAATCTGTCCTACAAAATAATAAAGCACTGAAACATGCAGTAAGCAGTATCTGCTTGCTCCTTACCCCAGCGATCCTCCAGCTGAGGCAGGACCCTTCTGATCTGGGCCCAGGATCAAGGGAGCACAGAGCCTGTAGGAAACTCTGGGGCAGGGGATAACTGGGAGAAATCGGAGCCCATCTGCCACCCCTTAGGGACTCAAGGAGGAGGTCTGCAGCATATCCCGTGAAGCAAGGATTCGTGGCACAATCTGAATGTAAGCAAGGTAAATCCTTTGCTGCTGAGCTGTTGAAGAGCTGGTGGTGAGGAGATAAGTGTGGAGTTGCCATTCACTACCCAGTAAATGAAGTACTTAGTAAGAGATGTGACTGCAAGCATTCCCCCTTGCCACAAAGACCCTGTATCTTTGCTGGCCTTCCAGAATTTCTTTTATTCCCCTTGTCATAACTCTGGGCTGCCTCTCTCTTTCCACAGGCTGTTTTTTTCTCCAATATGGTGGGAATCCATGTTTCTTGTTTCAAAGGCAAAAATCACACATTCTTTGGCTTCCGAATCTGAGGGACCTGGTTAAAACTCTTCTATCATCAAATCACTGGTCAACTGCCAGCTCCACAAAATATTTTTACTCCTCCTGTTTCTTTCCCCAGTGTAACTTTTCCATCTCTGTCTGCCTTAAGAAGTGGCTGTAGGCAAACCTCTCCCCGGAGGGTGCTCCCCTTCTCCTACATTGCTACAGGATTAGTGGAGGAGGGGGGACACCCTGGCCACAAAAAAGAGAGAATCTGGTTCTTCTCAGTTTGGTTAAATTCAGGCTGGGGTGCACGACTGTGGCTGTGGCTGCTGGTGCGATTCAGGCTGGAGTCCTCCCAGGCACCCCCCAAATGCCTCGGTGAATACCCAAGAGCTGTGACATCCCCTCCTTGCTGTTAGCCGAGGATGAAAGAGTAGCAGGGAGCCTCTCCCGTGGCTGAATAGCTAAATGAGGAACAACAGATCAAATTAAGTGGTAAGGAGTTGTTCCCGTAGGATAAGCTTGAATGGCTTTTGCTGTGCTGATGACGCAGTTGCCTTGTTGCTGGCCCCAACTATAATGCGTGAGGACATTCCTGCCGGAAAGGTGGGACTCAGCCTGCGGTGTGGCTGGAGGCAAACCAAGCCTGAGGAGACAGTTGGAAGCAAATTATTTTTTCTCCTTTTACTGTTTTCTCAAATGCTGTAGTAGTTGATAACTATGAGTCCCCAAAAGACAGCCAGAAAAATGGTAAATAATGAGTTGGAGAGGAAGCTTTTTCCTGGAAACTCTCCAAGGCCTTGGGGAGTCCTCAGCTAAGCACTCTGCACAGTTCCCAGTGTCCATATTTAAGACTAATTCAGAGGAGAAGAGGTATGGAGACAATCTGTTAATGCCGCACAGGGAAGGGAGACTGTTCCTCTTACAGAGGCTGGCCTGGTTAGCCTGGCAAAGTGGTGGCTCAGAGGGGTACGGCTGCAGCCTGCAACTAGTCTGGGAGAGAAATGGGGAGGATCAGGCAGGGAGAAACCATTTCAGCTAAAAGACAATGTTGGCACATGAACGAACAGATGGTAACTGGCCACGGAGATGGGGAGGTTCCCACCAAGAGCGAGTGCGATTTGGGAGCAGCCCTCCAGAAGCAGTAGCCAAGGGAAAAGCCTGACCCACTGCAACCTGCAGCTCGTTTGTGTTACACAGCATGAAAAAGCGGTGGCAGGTCCCAGATGGTCACTGGACAGACTGTCCAAGAGGCTCCTGAGGGGAGACACAGGTCACTTGCCATTATGGTGAGCCCCCCTTAGCAGATGCTTGGACATCATGTAGTGATGATCAGAGCATAACTTTTCCTTTTCTAAACCTGCAGCTTTCCCTGGAAAGAGCTCAGCATGCCCCGTACGCATCGCCTCGGCACTCCAGTTTGCTCTGAGCCCACCCATGCCAGCACCGGCTGTGAAATAGCTTGAGGGCCAATGCAGCAGGAGCTATAAATCTATTGTTAATTCAACAGTGGTGGCACTGGGCCTTTTCTGTTTCTTTTTGTTTGTTTTTTGCCTTGCCCAGCAAAATCCTTTGAAGGCTGCAACATCTTTGGCCAAATGCTGGAAATAAGTGACTCCACGGATGACTGATATTCAAATATAACTTACTGGCAAAGCACTGACAGTGCTTTGGTTGCGCATGGCATGAGTAATTGCAGTGGTATAAATATTGGTTTTAAGTGACGGAGACGTGGTGCTGTTACAGCTATGCCATCTCTTATTTTCCAGCGCTTTCCAGAGAATGGCGGAAACGCCTCTGGTTCAGGGAAATCCGTGCCCTGCCGAAGCACTCACCCGGCTCGCTGCCCTGCTGTTTTTCTGAGCAAGTGCCATGAGAGCTCCTGGCGCAAGGAGAGGTTGCTTTGGGGTCTGCTCCCAGGGGCGATTTCTAAACAGAAGAAGCCAAGGCACCTCGGAGGTTTCCCTCAGCTTGTTCACAGCTGCTGTGCCAGCCTGCACCCTCGGGCAGCTTTGGGTTTTTCAAGCACACTAGAGGACCGGCCAAAACAACTTGCACTGCAATGGGGGCTTAATGCCTGGCATTAAGCTTCTCTGTCTCCATTTCTCCCTGCGTGGAAGGAGAAGAGGCTGGCATAGCTCACAGGAGCACCGGCTCTGCTGTACAAAGCTCTGTATGAAGCCAGTGCTGAGCGCCTCTGGAGGTGCGAGCTCTTTGCTAGCCTGAGGTGTTTCCAGAGTGAGTTACCCTAAGCCAACGCACGGCGTGGGGGGAGAGCCAAGGTCTCACCCAGTCAGGGCGCTCAGACCCGTCCATGCAGGTCTCCTTTCCAGTGTCAGTGGAAACAGGGCAGAGTCATTAGCTTTAAAAAACTGTACTAAAAGCCAAGTCACATTTGCCACTGCCCTCAGTCTGAGGATGGTTGTGACGTGGGGAGTAGCCAGTGCATGTCCTTGTGTTCATGAGCAGGTTGTGAAGAAAATTGAGGCAGCTGAAGGGGACAGAGGAAGCAACCGGATATTGGAAAGATTTGGGCCTAGGTTGATGCTAAGCTTTTCTTCAGAGTCTCGCCATCTTTCTTCCTTGGTCTTCTTCCCTCCTCCAGCTTTTTCCTTTGGTTGTTGTTTTACTCTGTGCAGCTCTGTGGTCTAGTCACACCTTAGGAATACTTCTTCCTTAATGCGGGGTAGCAGAGTTTCACTCCAGCACCTCTCCATTTGATGGTCCGATGACCCTCTCCATTGGCAGCATTTGAAACCTGAGCTCTTCCCCCCCACATAAGTTGCTCTTGAGTGCCATGGGCAGCAATGCCCACCCGTGGTCAGTGATGGAGACCTGCCAGAACATTTCAAAAGATACTTCCAGAGGCCATGCACAGACCAATTTTTAAATTTATTTCACTTGCCTTTCACTCACCCCTATGGGGCTGGGTTTCTAGCATTCTTGCTCATCATCTTTTCCCTCTGCTCTCTTTCCAGGTTGCCTATTATTCAAGGAGGCACTTTTGCATTCCTGACCCCAACCTTGGCCATGCTGTCTCTCCCCATGTGGAAGTGCCCTGCCTGGACACAGAATGCTACCCTGGTGAATGCCTCTTCACCAGAGTTCATCGAAGTCTGGCAGACACGGATGCGAGAGGTATGTTCCATTTTCCATGGCACCTGCTCTGTATCAGGGCTGTTTGCTTTCAGAAAAGCACCTGATCACGGCAGGGCCTTCAGTTCTGGAGAAACCACCATCCTCAATGGACCTTGGCCCTCACCCTGTTGCAGCTTCCTAAGCATCTAGTCTCCATTAGGAAAGCAGATGCTTCACTGCTGCTGAACAGGGAACACGCAGACCTCAGGTGATTTATGGTCCCTGCAAAGTCTCCACTGGTCCAGGCAGATCCTTTCTCTGTGAAGCATGGTTAGCCTTGAGGAAGGAAGGGAGGGAAGATGTTTCCAAGGAAGGGACCCTGTCTAAGCACAGGAAACCTAGTAAAAAGAAATGCAAGGGCAGGGCTTACTGTAAATATTAAGGAAAAGTGCATTCTTAGGTAGTCACAAGAGAGGAGAAAAGGTCAGGGATCTCAGTGTCTTGTCCTACATCTATTGCCTTATCAGAGTAGGTGGCTAAATTTGCCTCTGTCAATCCATATGTTGGGGTGCTTTACAAAGCGCTCGGGAAGCATGAGCTTACGAAGGACTTGCTGTGCAGCATAGGCTGCCCTCCCTGCTGACACTCGTAAATCTGCCACAAGGGCAGTGCTGCCTTCTCCTTTCAGGCTGGGTGCTTCACCCCAGCCCCTGTGTTTCTCTTCCCTTTGGAGCCAGGGGAGGGAAGGTGCTGAGCACCACAGAGGACCCAGCCTGGGTTTATCACCAGATCTGTGAAGGCAGAGAGCAGCCTCACCCATGAGTCCCCTGCCTGGAGCTGACGTGAGCAGCAAACCACATTTCAGGATGTAATCGCTGGCTACTTAGCAGTGATTGTCAAACACAGGAAAGTTCAGGGTGATAAATATGTCCCCGGAGGAAAACCGATACTCAGAAAAAAACAGAGGCTGTAAAGACCCACCTGCCCTACCCCTGTGCTGAAATGCCCCAAGCCCTTCCCAGATGGGATATGAGAGACCATGGCCCTGCTCCTGTTTTTGGGTCAAGAGCTTTTCCCCTGCATTTTTGGGGAGCAGGAAGAGAGAGTGCAGGGAAGCTGATGCATGTTCGGGTGGCCCAAGAGGCCAGGGAGGAGGGGGTCTCTGGAACAAAATTAGCCCTGGTGAGGACTAAATCCATCAGCCAAGGGCAGAGTTGGTGTGTTGGCACTTTGGTGTTCCTTTCCCACACATAATGCACAGCCAGACTTTGCTGTAGTCAGTGGGAAGCCTCCATGCTGGTCCATCACTGGAGGCTGAGCTTGGCTCTCACACTGGTTTTGCACTGACTTATGAAGAAGAGGCTCAACAGCTGGAGCTCCTTTCATCCGCTCTCTTCCTCCATTTTTCCAGGTGCAAGGAGCTATCATTGTAGCTTCCTGCTTTCAAATCTTCGTTGGATTTTCTGGCCTGATTGGATTTCTGATGAGGTTCATCGGCCCCCTGACAATTGCCCCCACCATCACCTTGGTTGCACTACCTCTCTTTGACTCGGCTGGGGATGAGGCTGGGCAGCACTGGGGCATAGCATTCATGTAAGTCTCACTTCCCAGTGAGAAAGCTGAGTGTACACAGACCATCTACCTCTAATATGAAATCAAGTGTTGCATTCTGTAGCAGGGTTCCCCTGGGGTCAAGGTTTATTTGTTGAGCACTAACATGCAGCAGGCTTGTGCAAGACAGCAGTGTGGCATAGTCGTGTCCCCCCCAGGAGGTTAGAGTCCTCAGCAACAAAGCAAAACACAAAAATTAGTTTAAAAATCTGATTTTTGTGAAAATCCAAAGTTCATAGGTCAGTAGAGAAACAAGTCTTTCTCCTGTGTGGCTCCTGGGACAGTCTCCGTCACAGTTGTCTACGCACACTGTCTTATACACCCATTACTTAAGTTAAAAAAATGTTCCTAAAATGACAAAGTTGAGCACTCAGAGTTAGGTATTCCTTGCGTTAAAATAGCTGGTGCTCTATGTATTGTTTCGCATGACGAGGAGCGAGGAGGAATTGTTTTCTCCACAGAGGGCCTGGGGGGCTCTGGAAATGTCTGTGCATGTGGCTTTGCAGTATCGAGTGCTATTTCAGGGATATTTGTGTGCATGCCCTCGTGCATGAGCATATGAGTGTGCTTGGTGGCAGGATTTCCTTGGTATTTCAGAAATGAATTCAAAAAGTAGAAATGCCACTGCATGGTTCCCCTGCAGATTTGGCACCTTCAGGTCCCTAATGCAGACTTCAGCTTAGGATACATGCAACCTGAGTAGGTTGTTATCCTCAATATGGGCTCCCATCAGTTTGCTAGTGCTTTCAGAACTGCCTTTGGAGACTCAAGGGCCAGGCTTGACTGCAGCCCCAGGAAGGCAGTGTGCTGTTGTGGGGACGTGCTCCAGTCCACCTCTCTCCAGTTCTCTTCTCCTTCCCACACCTGCCCTCCCAGGCCCCAAAAGCCACCTCTCTTCTCCACCTCCAGTTCCTCACTTAACTGGTTTCTTCCACCAGCACCCCATATGACCCCAAGCCCTGCCTGCCCCCAGCTTTCCTTTCACCATTGTTTCTCCCACCACATCTCTGGCTTGTTGTCCTGTTCTCCAGCTCTGATGATTTGTCCTAGCCCCTTTGCTTAGCCAGTCTGAATTTTCCCTTCAAAATGTATATCCTTGTCTGGACTATCTCTGTTTTCTGCCTCCTTTCTCCAGTCAGTGGCTCCTAACCTCAGTCCCTTGCTTGACCTCTTTGCCCAACTGTGCTGCTCCATTAATGGGGTCCCAGCCCTCCAACCAATGTCCCTGTTCTCAACCCTGATCACTCTTTCTGTCATGTTCATTTCTGTACCATCTTCTACCCATGCTAATCCCAGTCCTTTCTTCCATGACTCAGACACCTTAGCCCAAACCTGATCATTGTGCTTTGAACTGTCTGAGTTTGTGTCCTCTTCTGCTGCCTCCATGCTCCATGGGTGCCATTAGGGAAAGGGGGAGAGGGGTGATGGAGAAGGCAGAAGACATGAGCCATGTGGTCTCAGCCTTGCTGTCCAGCCCCACCACATCCCAGAGCCCCCGTGATGGGCAATACCTGCTGTTGCCTCAAGAAGCTGGTCTAGTGCATGCTCACTTGCTCCCTGGTGATGGTGCATCACTGGGCAAGGCCTGGGACTTACTCAGAAAGCTCAGAATCTGTATGGGCTGCAAATGCTAAAGCCTGAGATGTTTCTGCTGACTGCTTGGGACCTGGGATGGATGATTATTGTTACAGACTGATCATAGTTGAGCAGATTTTGTGAGAAAGAGCAATATCCCTCACCCCAAAGAACAAGTTCTACTAAATCTCAAATTTCTGCTCCAGGTCATAAGCAGACCCTGCTACTGCTCAAGAAAAAATTACCTTCTCAGCACAGGCTATATACTATGTCTATTTCCTGAACATCACTCTTTGAAATAGGTTTGGGATATATTTTCCCAGAAATATTTGGCCTGAGGCAGACGTTTTCCATGGAAATTTTCATCCTGAATGGGTGAAGTTAGGCAGAATTACAAGCAGCTGAAAATAGCGTTTGTTAATGGAATGTGTCAGGCAACCTGAATAATAAGCAGTGACACCTACCCAAGATAGACGAGGGCTCTGCAGTGATTCATAAGGCTGCCGAGAACCTTTGTTAATGCAGAAGCACAAAATATACACTGACGCAGTCTGTCTGGGCTCTGTAGCTTTAGAAACCACGAATGGAAACCAGTTCCTCCTCAGACTTTCTGCCTCCAGTCATTCAGTGCTTTGAATCGTTATTGATAGATAACTTTTGGCAGTATGTTGTGGCATGTCTTTGCAGAGAGGTGAGGTGTTTCCTTTGCACTGCTGGTATTCTGCCTGCCCATGAATATTGCACCTATAGCTTGTCACCTTTTCACGCATGGAAAACTACCAGTTTTCCGTACTGTCAATGCAATTCAGTTGATGCAATCTATTTCTCCCCAAATCCCTGGATTTCTCCCCGGATTAATTCATTCAATGGATACAATTCAGATTTGTTATAAAAAAATGAGGAGCCCTTCAGAGGCCTGGTTAACATAGGAGGAAAATGTCCAAGGTCTTCTACCAGGTCAGCAGTCAAGGTGGGGTGTCCAGGCCCTGCCCTCTTGCCACGTATTGCGGCCTCCAGCTTCATCTGGTTGCCCTTTCTGGGGGGAAGACACACTGGGGGCAGACAGGGCTTGCTGTGTATGCACCCAGCTGTGCTGCTGTTCATGGGAGATGTGTCGTACATGAGGGATGGGAGAGGAGCTGCACCTCGTGGTTGCTTCCACCAGAATGAGCCCTGGGTGCTTCCAGGGGCACACGTGAGCACCCCTGCCTTGGAGGACCCCTTCACCACACAGCCTTCGCAGACCGGAAGGCTGTGCTCTCCCCTTCTTGGCTGGCTGGGAGGGCTCTGTGGGCACTACATGCAGCCCCACAGTCCCACTGTGGTTTTTTCTTTCAAAACAGGCACTTGCACAACCAAATCGAATCCTCTTTCTTTTCTCTGTGCCACGTAGGAGCTTTTTGCCACTTGCAGAGCAGCACAGGTAAACCTGAAATGAGGAAACCAAGAAATCCTGTATTTCCAGTATATCTGAATTACACAGAGTTTCAGAAACAGTTTCCTACATAGCCTGTCTGGACCTTGCACGTCTCTCATGTTTTTGTTTTACTCAAGTGTCATTTTTAAGCTCTGGCAACTGTGTCATACTCAGTGATGCACCATCTGGGGGGTTGTTTTTGAAACAAAAGGGGAAAAAAAATATTTGCAAATGCAGCAGAGCTGTCGGTAGACTGTGATGAAAAGCTTGTTCCACCCCAGGCTTGCTGGAGTGGGGAGCCACCCTCTGGTGCTGAGAGCCTGTTTTTTGGGGTCCTCTGGAGTCCTGGGTCCTCAGCTAGCAGCTCCTCAGTTAATGTGGGGACAGGTGGGCAGCTCAGCACCCACTTTGTCTCATGGTCTGGTTTTCCCTCCTCCTAGGACTATTTCTTTCATAGTTCTGTTCTCTCAGTACCTGAAAGATGTCCCTGTGCCGCTGCCGTCTTACCAGAGAGGCAAGAAGTGCCATCTCTCCCCGGTCTACCTCTTCCAGATCTTCCCGGTACGTTGGGGTTCCCAGAGACCCAGTGGTTCTGGCAGAGGGACTGGCCTCACCCGTCCTGGGCTGCCACTCATGTCCAGCTGAGCTAGTGCTTCCCAGCCCAGCCTGTGCAGTGAGTGGGCACAGGGGGAGAAGGTCCCCATGGCCCTGCATGTGGGGAGGGATGGAAGGAGGGAGGGCCACCGGGACCCCCTACCATCCCTCTGCCTCCATCCCACATGCAGGAGAACGGGTCAGGCAGGGAGACACTTTGTCCCCCACAAACATGCTGGAAACGCGGCCATGCCCTAACCAGACCCCACTGCTGCATGTGATGGGCAGGTGCTGCTGGGGCTCTCCCTGAGCTGGCTGCTGTGCTATGTGCTGACAGTGACCGACGTCCTCCCTGCGGACCCCACTGCCTACGGCCACCTGGCCCGGACGGACACCCGTGGGGATGTTTTGTCCCAGGCTCCCTGGTTTCGGCTGCCTTACCCAGGTACCACTGCCCCCACCACTTTCCCCATCCTGCTGTGCTACTACCTGCTCCAGCTTGCACCTCTGCTTATGGCTACCAGGGGGAAATGAAATGTGAAAAATCAGGCAAACACCCACAAGCATCCCTGCTGTTCTCCCCACCCTGCAATAGATTTCAGTGCAAACGTGCCCCACCGACCTGAACTGAGCTTTTTACTTGCAGGCCAGTGGGGAGTGCCAACCGTCAGCCTGGCTGGGATATTTGGCATCTTAGCTGGAGTGATTTCCTCCATGCTGGAGTCCGTGGGAGATTACTATGCCTGCGCCCGCCTGTCTGGGGCCCCGCCGCCGCCGAAGCACGCCATCAGCCGCGGCATCGGGGTGGAAGGCATCGGCAGCCTACTGGCTGGGGCCTGGGGGACGGGGAATGGCACCACATCGTACAGCGAGAACGTGGGGGCCCTGGGCATCACCAAGGTGAGCCTCGCTGCAGCAGGGTGGCTGCGGTGCCCTGGCCCTCCTGGAGGTTTCTCCCAGGGGGGTATGTACAAAGGAGCGGTGCACATGGGTATGTGCTGGAGCTGGGATGTGATCTTAGCCCACCTCCTGCAAAGCACACAGGAAAAATGTGCCCTGGCACATTGGTGACCACCTCAGCAGCACTACGAATCACCTACCAGAGGTGGTCAGGCCCTCTCTTTCTCTGCTTAGAGTCTGCATATGGGACAAGTGCACACTGCTGTTACTCACAGCACCTGGCTTAGGTGAGACTAAAGAGAGCATGTTACATCTGAGCTAACCTGGAAACTTCCTGAGGACTTGACTTTATCAACGACTATCTGTCTGTCTGTCTCTCACTCTCTCTGTCTGCCTACCTGTCTTCCTAAATATATTTATAAAGAGAGGAGAGGAGAGGAGAGGAGAGGAGAGGAGAGGAGAGGAGAGGAGAGGAGAGGAGAGGAGAGGAGAGGAGAGGAGAGGAGAGGAGAGGAGAGGAGAGAAGAGAAGAGAAGAGAAGAGAAGAGAAGAGAAGAGAAGAGAAGAGAAGAGAAGAGAAGAGAAGAGAAGAGAAGAGAAGAGAAAAAAGGAAAGGAAAGGAAAGGGAAAGGGAAAGGGAAAGGGAAAGGGAAAGGAAAGGGAAAGGGAAAGGAGGAAAAACAATATTTAATCGGGCTTCAAATTCCATAATTTTTATAACCCAAGCATGGCAATCATGTCAAAGGTAGACTATTTGTTTGGGATTTTAAAATGTGATGGCAAAGGTTTATGTATTTACCTCTCTTAAACTTTTGTGAATCCCTTGCTCTTATAAGGGAAAGAAATTTCCAAAGATAAGCTTGTCAATCAAATAATAGATTTTCACTAAGCCTTACAGCCATGGGACAGGTACATCCAGCAGCCAACTGGAGAACATTTTTAAATCATTGTCAAATAAGCAATGTCATGTCAGCAGAGCTGTGAGTCAGTAAATAAATGCAGAATTTGACTTATGGCTCCCACTCTATAATATTGCTTATTTCACTGGATTTTAGAAATTAATTTTATAAATTCACTCACAATAACCATTTTTCACAGACTGAAGCGTTAGTGTTTGACTGAGGTGGCTGCTCCAGAAGCAAGGGCTGTCTAGATGTCTGCATGGAGTCCAGTTTAGCCTGTCATGCCATATACCTTGTCACTATGAAATCTGTGCATACTGACTGTATACCCGAGCCTGTTCGTTCCTGACATGTAGTTTGCTGCATATGTTGTATGTGTGGGATGTAGCATAGTGCAGAAGTGCCAGACTCAGAATTATCAGGTTATAGGACATGTTCTCCCCATATAAGCTAAGTCCTTCAGGTGAACATGCCATCCCTGCCAATTCAGGAGAGATGTTTCCCTTAGATCCCACCTCTGGTCACCCTGTTCACACTTAAGAGAGCAGAAAATACTGTCTCATCTCAGTCAACCTTAAATCAGTGTAAAGCCTCTGTCTGGGATAGATGGGAATGCTGAGAGCACAAGGCAGATTTAATTTCATTTTTTACGTGGGAAACACATTTTTCCATAACAAATGGAAATGCAAGGGACTTGTTTCCTCTGCTTAAACAGAGGTGTCCAGCACCACCAGCACCACATCTCTGGATATCTTGGATATCCACAGGAGCTGTCAGATAAGGCAAACGAGAAGCTGCCAGAAGCTGCCAAGATGCAACATCTTAAATGGCACCAGGCACCTATGTTTAAGCTGCTTGATCAAGCCCAGCATGCCAGTACTGAGCCCTCATTTCCAAGACAAGAAGAGGATGATTTTAAGGAGAAATAAAGACCTCAGAGTCACCATATAGATAGTAGGGAACTGTGCAGTTTCTTCGACCTTAAGGAAGAGAACTGATTTTCTTGTTTTCCTGACATAATTGAAACAAACTCTAAACTAGAGGCTTTAGCAGCATATGCTCACAGTTGTGGTATCAGTGGATTAGGTAATTTGCCTTTAGGCCAACTCCATATACTGGGTAATTTGACATTTTGGCAAATTAAGAATCTGAAGCTTCATTCTAATCCTGGAACAAATCGATCTGTTGGCTTTTATTAAATTACAGTTTTGATGGTAATGGTGTCCCAAGGTCTTAAAACAAAGAATATAAAAAGCCCACCTGAAGGCAATGCATTATTTTATTTTGAAACTCCCCACCACATCTTTTTCATTTGTCTTTCACGACCAAGTAAGACTTAAAATATTTTAAAGGGACATGTTTAAGAAATACTTTAAAAGAGACACTACTAGTTACTGGAAATATTTTTGTTGAAAGCATTCACAAAAAGCCCTTCCTGGAAATATTACATTCTTCAGATATTTAAAGGGAGGGATTAAACTATTTAATTGAATTATAAAATGTTTGCGGAGGATTACAGAGTTTCCCTGCCTAAGACACCAATGTTGTAAATAGCACGATTCTTTAAGCTGTCCAAGTTTTAGTGCAGCAAGGTGTATCTTGAATTGAAAGTCTAATAAATATTGGTGCTTTTATTTTTAGTTTCCATAATCTGTAAATGTCTCTTTCATCCCTTTGTTTGGCAGATAGTCTTTTTCTTTCCTATTCACGTGCTCTAACAGATCTGAATGAAAGGCATGGCCTGGTGCTTCATCCCGTCTTTGTTGTAGTGCCCAACCAAGAAAAGGCCACCCTGCCTCTTCCTACGGAAAAAAAAAGAGAAAAAAAATGGTTTTGCTGAAGCTAGATGGGTGATGAGAGATGGGGCAGACCAAGAGACTTCCCTGCTTCTTATTAGCCATTTGTTGACCGTGGAAAGGATATATCAGATCCCAGAGCCTGGGATCAAAGCAGGCAGCCTGGCCAGCTCTGCTCTCCCAAATCTTGGCCTCCAGAGAATGGAGGGATCAGTGTGGGACACCTAGTTGAAAGCCATTTTTAGATGGCAATCCAAACCCTGGTGGAAGGATTGTCCAGTGAATTGACTGGGTGGTCGCAGCACCAGCCTGTGGGTATGCCAAGACATTTCTAGGCTGGAGTGAGAGCAAATCTATCTATGGGGATTATTGTGCTCTTAATTTAATAATAAACTTTTTGTTTAACAGCAAACTGTTAAAGTCCTGATAACAATAGGGAAGAGGCTAACATCAAGTAAATAGGCGTGGATCCATGATTACTCTGAGAGTGCCTTTCACGATAAATATTTACTAGTCTGCAAATACAGATGCTTCCCACGCAGTGCGAGCATCCCAGCTTACCAGCGGCTGCATCTGAACCTGCAACTGAACCTTGAGTGTTTTGGCCTGAGGTGCAACCCCTGCCTGGCAGGTTGGCGCTGAAGCCTGCCATCCCTTGCCTCTCTGTGCCAGTCGGTGCGTGACTGCCTCCTCTTCCTCTTGCCCCAGGTAGGGAGTCGAATGGTGATCATTGCTGGTGCCTGTGCCATGCTCCTGAGCGGCATCTTTGGGAAAGTCGGGGCGATGCTTGCCAGCATACCCACCCCTGTGATCGGAGGCATGTTCCTTGTGATGTTCGGAGTTATCACAGCAGTGGGGATTTCCAATTTGCAGGTAACAGCTGTGCGACCGCCGTTTCACCCCTAGGGAAGGGGACTTTGGTTTCAAGTCAGGTTCTTACCAGGCTGAGTCAGATATAACCATGCTGCAGCAAATGCAAACATTTGCGTTGACAGTTCCTCAGGTGAAGATGAGGGCACGTACCCAGAAGTCTCCCTGCTTAAATCGCAGAGGGCTCCCTGGTCGGGGCAGGGCTTGCTGACACCAGGGGCAGCAGGATGACTCATGCCCCAGCAGCAGCAGGGCTGCTGCCCAGGTCCACTCCTGCATGCAGTGTTTACATCCAAGCACGTCTCATGAACACAACAGTAATCCACAGATTTGGGTAATTCCAAACGTAATGTATACAATTTCTCTGTGCAGTACACAGATATGAACTCCTCCAGAAACATCTTTATCTTTGGATTTTCTGTGTTTGCTGGCCTCACGGTTCCCAACTGGGCAAGCAAAAATAGCACACTGCTGGAAACAGGTATGAAACGACATCAGAAGCATTTTCTGTAGCGTAAAACTGAAGCAAAGACTGGTCCAGAGAAATCGTTTAAAATGCAGGTTTTCCTGATAAAATCCTGAAACCTGTGCTTGAACTGTTGGCTGTTTCTTTCTGGGAGGGCTGTTCTTGCCCTTTGCTCTGATGCACAGCTCTGGTGTGGAAATCTCTGCTCTTGATCGGTGACTGCATCTCGCCAGATTCCTGTCAGGCTAAGGATTGCAGAGCTCTTCCTTGGGACACATTCCCAGGATGGGGCTTTAGGCAGGAGAATACTCCAGGGCTGAATCCTGATCAAGATCTCAATGAATGAGGCTTTCTTACATGCTCATACACAGTAAAACTTCGTGCTTCCAAAACGCAAGAGCAGACTCCTCTACTAAATTCCATCAAGTTTACTTTATTGAAATTTCCAGTGCTCCAACAGTTACACCTTCATTGTATGTCGTGTGACTAATGTATTTGTCACAAAGGCTGTAGTGTCCTCTCTTAAGGTATATATGGCATGCTGGGTGGGCTGTTGAAAGAGCTGTGCCCACAAATCACACGCTCTATAGGCGGTCTATCAGATGCTCTATATCACTGGGCTATTTTGCTCATGTCAATTATCCCTCACAGAGAAACATCACACCTGATTAACTTGTGGTGAAATCCCAGGCTAAATATACCTATATTTCTTTGGGAACTGAAGCTCGTGCTTTTGTAGGGAACTGCTTGGTGTTATGTCGTGGAGGTGCAGAACATGTTTGGAGCAGAAGGCAGCTTTTTCTGGGACAGTGCTGTGGTCTGCACTGTTATTAGGCTCTTAATGTACTTGTGAGTCATCTCCTGCCCACCGGCAGCTGGGTCAGTGAATAATTATGCGGAATAAAACTGTAGGTCTGAAATTGGCAGTGAGATCAATCTCCCTTGCATTGCCAAATCTTAAGCTCTGCTTTGGGATTTGCAAGTCTTGTCTAAACAAGCATGCAGCTTACAGCCTCTTGGCACGGGCTACGTTGCTAGTTAAACATGCGTCTCTTTGCACCACTATCCAAAGCTTTGTTTTTCTGCTAGGAATCATCCAGCTGGACCAGGTGATCCAGGTGCTTCTCACCACTGGCATGTTTGTGGGTGGACTCCTGGGCTTTATCCTTGATAACACCATTCCAGGTAAGATTTGCTGAAATGAGCTAAGCTACTAGTTTGTGCCTGCCCTAGGCTTTTTTTCCCAGTATTTTTGTCTTCATGACTACTGCTCTATGGGTAGGAGTTGTGCTAGCAACCGTGAAACACCATGTGACTGAACTCCTCCCAGAGAGTGGAGAGGAACAGCAGACATCACTGAAATGGTCTCTGGTTGGAAAACAGCAGCTTATCAAAAACTAACACATTTTTTCAGGAACAACCCAGTCTGAGGGAAAGGTTTATTTGGGAAAAACGTCTTTTAGGGAAAATGCCAGCCTACAGCCATGTTGCAGGTTGAAAGCAGAGAGAAAGGCAACTACAAGAAGTGGAAGGATCCAACACATGGCTCCTTATGAGAGCTGCTAAAACTGAGGCTGAACTGGTGCCACAGCACTGGAAAGCAGTAGGAAAGGCTGGTGACCAAAGACAGGGTATAGCACCTGCAGCTGGCCCTCACAGACAGCGAAGAGCCTCTGATTTTCATTGAGCCTGGGAAGGGATGGCATAAGAACAGGAGAGGAAACCCTCTTCTCTGCTACAGAAAAAGAGTGGGAAGGACACTGTTAACCAGATTCTTTTACCGTCTCAGGTTTGTTGGAAAGCCAATCTCCTTTTGGCTCATTAATTTTCTTGTAGCCCTTGATCTTCAGCTCCTCCGGGCAGAATTTCCAGGTGTGCTCACTCCCTTTCCCAAGAAGGACTTAGCTGCTACAACAATTACAGGCAATTCCTTGGCTAAGGTAAATGCCTGTGACTGGCCAGTAATTGCTAGCTAAACCTTATTCCCCTACTCCGCAGTATCTGGGCAGTTAACATCCAGCCTTGCTTTCCTAGCATGGTATGACCCCCCCTTTGAACAGGTCTTGGATGCCCCATGGCTTGTGAAAACCTGTGTTGGTATACTTGATTCCTGTGGAAAGCAGTGGAGAAGACTGCTTATCTGGAAGCTGTTGCAGGAAGATGGGTATTGTCTAGAAGCTCGTTAGTGAATTTTTGTAAAGAGCTTTGGAGCTAGAAGGGTTTAAGTCCAAGGGATCTGTATGTTGTGCTGGGTCTGCTGGGATTTGAGAAGTGGGTGTGAGGCACACAAGGTAGTCCTATGCGCAGAACAGCCACTGTTTTAATCACAACAATCTTATTTTTGCTGTTGCAGGAACACAGGAGGAGCGGGGGCTCCTGGCGTGGAAGAACAGCCACAAGGGAGAGGTGGAGAACTCTCAGCTCGTTTCCAAGGTCTATGATCTTCCATTTGGCATAGGCACCAAATACTGCACTGTCTCTTGGTTTTGGTATCTCCCCACTTGTCCCAAAAGACTACCTGGTGGCAATAGAATGGATGAACTGAAGGCTGCTGGACAGGAAAGCAGTGTTAAAGCAAGCTCAGAAAAAGACTCTGAAATAGGTGCTGATACAAGGATATAAGCACCTGACCTGCAGGTGAACTCATCTCAGAAGCAGAGATCTGAAAAGCGTGTCTGCAGCCCCCATCATTTGAACACGAGCTGGCAGCTGCTCCAGAGGCTGGAGCAGGACAGTAATGTCTTTCTCTTCCCAGCTCTGCCCCCTGCACCACTGGTGACCTTGAGGGAGTCATTTTTCTCCTCTCTGCTCCTGCCTGCCCACCTCTAGGAGGAGGAATGTAATCCCGCTTTGGGGAAGACCAAAGCCCAAGAAATGCCTGGGAAAGATGTTGTTTCCTTCCTTGCACTGAGCCTTGGGGACCCCAAGGAGCAGCTGTTTAGCTGAAGCAGAGCTCTTCCTGTCCCCTGTCCTGGCTGCTCAAGGGGCCACAGGAGAAGGCATCCCTGATGTGCGCCCTGTACCACTCTCCGGCATCCCTTGGGCTGAGGCTAATCCCCACCACTTTAAAGATCTGTAATGGCAATGCTCACCTCTCGGCTTGTGGTTTACACCTCATTCTGGCCAAGGGGAAGGAGTGGGCACCTCTAGGTCATGATTCATCTCATTCCATATTCCCATAATTTAAAGGCAGTCAAATGAATGTTGTTGTAAGAGAGGCGTCTAAGGTTAATGGGATGGATTGTCTTCTGAACATGCCTCTCCCACCTTAGACCGCAGAGGGAATCTAGAGACCTTCCTTAGGTTCTTGACCTAACAGAAAAGCCCAGCTTCACTGAAATGAATCCCACCTAGGGTGCTGGGAGCAATCTCAGGGGAGCCAGCTTCCCCAGGGCACCAAACCCTACAAAGATGAAGGAATCATCATCAAAGATGAAGGAGAAAACTCTTCTGCTCGCAATCTGATGCATCCCTGCTACTGCTATGTCCTGTGTACCCCACACCATACCTGTTTCGTCTGGTATGGTGATTGTCCAGTGACAACCACTTCTCTGAAAATGGTTTGCAGATTCTTGCTCCTTTCCATTATCAGCAGAAACAGCCTTAACCTATATGGCCATATATAATGTGATTGCACGTGGTGCTGGTTGCTGGTGGTGTATAATAAGATTTTTGCCATAGCATAAGCTTGTGTTTCCTGCATTGAGATTTATACTTAGATATTTTGGGGGAAAAATAAATAAAATGTACAGTGTAATGATATTTCTCAGAGTGAGTGCCATAGTGAGTGGAAGGCAGTATTCAAAGAATCACAGAATAATTCAGTTGAAAGGGACCTTTGGAGGTCATCTGGGCCAGCCCCTGCTCAGAGCTGGTTCTGTTAGACCAGGGTGCCTATTACAGTCCTGTTCTTTAGTCCCGTCCTGCAGCTGTAGTGGCATGTGATTTGTTTTATTGGTAAGGGATATATTGGTTATTTTGCTTTGGGAGTGAATGAAGCCTGAACAGATCAATTGTGTGAGTGTTGGGATCCTAAAGGAGGAAACATTATGGTATAAACAGTTCGCTGTTATGGGCAGGTTGGAGTGCCTACATTGAAGATTGTGGTTGTTATGTCTTTGGGAGAAAAAATGATTTGCACATTTAAACCGATCTGATACCCCCCACCATCACAGATTTTACAGAGATGACTAGTCCCAGGCAGCTCAGCTCTGGTATCTTCTTCATTCTCCACAGCCTTGACTACATCTCTAGGCTCATTTAGAGCCAGCCTATGCTCTCAGGGGATCTAGCAGACAAACCCTTGGTTTTACTCATCATCACTCTTGAATTTACTTGCGCTGTAGCACATGTGTGAAAGCGAGTTGTTAGTCTACATCACCCTGTCCCTGTGTCCTGTACTGAAGCTGCCAGGCTGCTGCTGGCCAAACCCACCACACACTGGAGGAGTGGTTTAGACGGGAACAGGATGTACAGCTAACGAACAAGGTACACAAGCAACACCAACAGGGCCAAAATCTGCTGTATTACATAGCCTTCAGATGCTCCATCTTCCATGTGAGACTGTTTCCTTTGGTGCTACGGTTCGGATCCTTACAGGGAAAAAGCGAGGTGGGAAGCACGAATGGGGAGGGCTCAGTAATTTTACTGGCTCTGTGTCAGCTCTGTGGAGGCTGCAGCCATATCTTTTTGCTTCTCCTCGTAAGACATGTTAGGATGCCGGCAAGTGCCAGAGGTGTAATTTGCTTTGGACTTGTTAAAAAAAATAATATTGGCACAGGTTTCCTATAAAAATCAGTCTTCAGTTGGCTTTTTGTTCCCCACCCCAAGGATGGAGAACATTGCTCATCTGTTATGCCATCCTCCTGCATGCCTAGCCTGCTGCTGTATCTGTGTGTCCCCATCTTCTATTTGGCTTGCAAGCTCCCCGGAGTAGGGCTGGGCATGACTTTACAGCTCCTGGCATGAGGATCCCCAAATCCCCAGTGGAGGCTCATTCATTACCCTGGCATATCCTATGGCCCAGGAGGCCAGACAGCTGGGGCGGGGTATGCTGGTCTGGGGCAGCTGGGTCTGCTGTTGCTAAGGCTTAGAGGCAGTTTTCAGAAGCTGTTTACATCCCTATTTCAAGCTCAGGCTCCTAAATGTCCTTTAAAATTCCCCCTTTGGTGTGTTTGTTATATATTCATAAAATATCTTTTTATTTGCCTCAGGGGGACATTTCAAAATTTTAAAATGAAGTAGGCAGGGGTTAGGCTGCAGGGCCACCACTCCTCCCAGCTGCATGTGGCCACTTCAGGTTTGGAAACAGCTTTGGCTTTGCACCACAGTGACACAGCTTCTGTATATTTGCTACTTAATGAAAATCAGAGGATTCTAAAGTGTAAAGCTGAACACTTGAGCACTGTTCTGAATTGCCTGGGGAACAGCCAGCTACCTGTCAACTATATTACCCTTTGTGCTACTGCTGAGTGCTGAGTGCAGCAAGACTTACTGATTTCAACCAGGTGTGGGGTCACCCTGCTTGCAGCTTTGCAGAGAGGCAGACAGCTAATTGGGAAGTCCAGGCAGATGCTCCTGCTGTTCTGGCTGAGGAGATCTGGGGATGGGTATTTGCTTGTACCTAGGTGCACTGGCTCTAGAACAGCTACTCAGCAGCTCATTTTCACAGCCTTCTCACAAGAAGACGTGACCTGGGCAGTAGGACTGCCCTATGTTATGCTCAATGTGTTGTAAAGTGAGGGGCTGCCACGCTGCAGCACAGCTGTAACATACTGGGTCCCACTCTGCCCCGTTCAGCTCGGTCTGCCCAAACCCCTGCAACAGTCACACTTCCACCGATGTGTTCATATTTCCCACTCCTCCCTCCCTGCTGCCTTTCGGCCTCCAACTCTTTCCCACCGCCCTGCCCCAGCAGCCTGCTAGCCTACATTTTCCAGATTTTTTTCATGAAAAGTTTCCATCAGACCAACCACTGAGCACTGCACAACGCGGTATCTGTGCACATGTAGCAATAACACGCTCAGGAATTAAGGCTGTTTCCTTGCCAAGGCAGAGCAGACCTCATGCACACCAGGGCAGAACAGCTATTGTCTGTGTAGCATTGGCTCTGCAGGAGAGGAAGCTGCCTTCCCACATTACACGCAGGCCTGTACTCTTGTAAACTATGATCATGCGACAGGAGGAACCAAAGTAATGTGTTCTTTCATCTTCTCCTTAACGTCGTAACACCTCCCACAAAGCCTGCTACCATTTGGAGGAGTTATTGTTTTCACATTACCTGAACACACCTGTTCTTTCACATTAATGTTCAGGCCAGTCTTAACCTAAAATTCTCCTGGTAAAGCATCAGAAGGTCTCACGTGTGATGATCAAGGGAATGCATCTACATATGGCATCCATTTAAAACTGTCTCCTCTGGTAGGTGGCAGGCTGAAAGTTATTTGAAAATGAAATATTCTACTGCTGAACTTCTGTCCCAGACTGCCCTTCAAAAGGGTGGGGATGAAGGGCTAATAAAAAAAGGTTATTAACCCTTGAACATTATCTACTCACATGACTGTCCTACGGCACATGCCAGTATTGCCAAGTTTGACTTCAGCTGATGCAGTAATTAAGATGGACATGGTGAAAGAATCATTAATGTAACAAACCTGACCAGAAGTTGTGTGGCAAATGGAACTGGAGATGACCGAAGTCTGTATGATTTCTACAGCTAAAAGCTTGTAGAAGAAGTATCCTCAATACTGAGAAAAACTAACCTATTTCCCCCCCAAAAGACACAAAGATAAGAAAACACAGGCAGAACAATTAATGTAAACACTTATTACTGTAGGTACATATACAAGTCTCTTGTACTAGCTAAAGGAAAGAATGATTTGACCTTGGATCCTCTGCAAAGTCTGTACATGTATTTCAACCAGCACACGTCCCAAAATCCAGACTGACCAGGGGATGCACATGCTTGGCATTCTGAAATGAGAGGCAAAGGAGGAGGGAGAGCCAGCATTGCTTATAGCCTCAAAGCAGTGACAGCCTGTACACATGAAGCACACTAGAAAGGCCAGGGAAAGGCAAGGCTGTACCCTGGAGAACTCAGAGGGGCTCTTAAACCCAAACAGGATCTGCAATTAGGACCTCCCCTCCCCCACTTCCAAACACAGCAGCCTGGCAAACATCCACCTGGGAGTGCTACCACGGCCTCAACTGCAGGGACAGAAGGTGCTCTGGAGGAATTGTTCTCCCCTTGTACTTCCGTACTAGTCTCCACATGTGTTTGCTTGAATACAGCTGCATGTATCATGCTCTTATGCACCAAGGCAGTGTTGGGCCACAGCCCGGCTCTCGTGGATTCAGCCTAAAAGCCTGGCTGCTCAAGACTGATGGATACCTGGGCATGTCAGCTTTAGTTTAGATTTTAAAATAAAACTTTTAGCCTTTCTGTTTGTGATGGCTGTTAGCATGACCTCAGCATAACCAATGTCAGAACACAATTTGTCCAAGTCTGCAGGGAGCCTCTAATGATAGCTCCGAGATGTGAAGAATTTTATTCATCTTCACAGCACTTTAATTCTGAGACACTATCTAAGCAGCACTACTCATCAAAGAATGAGATGTGGCAGAAGAGCACAGGGCTGATCACTCAGCTTTACACACTTTTCAAAAGTAAATAATCCAAATCTGCACTTCTCTGGGTGATTTGGGAGTGGGTGGCCACTGCTGCTGTCCTCATAAAGAGGTTGAAGAGCCTCATCTCACTCTCTGTGAGGAAATACCTCTTCCCTTGTCAGCCCGAGCTGAAAAATTGCACTGGAAAAGTAATCACTGCCGGAGTGCAGGGCACTTGTGATTTTTGCAGGTTGCAGTTTGAGACCTGCATCCTATAGGTGTGTGCAGGCTGTCACTGATGTGACCTCTCTGCAGCTCTTCCACAGCTTATGCTAGGCACTTAACTGTACATGCCTCAGTTTACTTATGAAGTGAGGTTAAACATTAAAAAGCAATAGACAAAAGTATTTCTTAAAATTTTATAAATATCTAAAACCTGGAACTTTTAAAGGTATAAATTACTCAACTGATATATCAAGGAGCACTGATGAGGGAATGGGAAGTCAACGGTAACAAACCACTTCAACACAGCGTCTCCACACTCTGCTCAGAGAGGTGCTTCACTGAAAGAGGTGCAGTATCTTCATGTGCCTGGTGTTTTGCCAAATATTGCCAGGTACATTAGCAAACAGAGATACTGTTTAGAAATCTTCATCATCGAAGGTCTCAGTGCACCTCAGCATCACAGTCTCGTAATCGAACTGAAGATCTTCTTCCTGAAATCCCCCCTGCCCCCCCCCCCCCCCGAAGTGAAGCAGGATTAAAAACCACAGGAGTTGATTGTGTTTCAAATATACAGTGAGTTGGTCAAGTGCTGATGTGCCAGCTAATGTGCCATGAGCCCTCCTTCCTCTCTGAATCAGCAATCAGCACTTGTCAAGTGTCTGAGGTACCTGATGAAGAATGGCTCAAACGTTCAACCAATTTCTTTCTAAAATCGCAGGGCTCCACCCTGTGTCTATTTGCATCATTTAGACAGCAATTACTGACTGTGGTAGCAAGTGGGTCACACAACAGGCTCTGAAGATATGAGAGCTTCCTTGAGCCCTTAACTTCTACTGACTTCAGGCTTTGCGGCTCTTTTAGCAACAGAAGGAAATGGCCTTCTCTTTCACCAGCTTACAGAGAATTAGTGGCTTTTGAGAAATCAAAGTCTAGGAGATGAAAGTGTTCATGCTTGCAGTCCGTCTAGTGCACCTTCTGCATTGATGCAAGACTCTTTAGGGCAAGACTGCTTTTAAAAATAGGTGCTGTTTAAAAAATGTATAGCTTAAGGAGCACTGAATCCCACTTGCTTGTCAAGTGACTCATCTAAAATCCATAATTTTAAAAGAAAGTGTGCCTTTGAAGATGCAAAGGTGCTCAGTGCTATTTGGAAAAAAACCCACTTTCACTTAGAAATTGTAAAACCTTTGGACCTCAATCTAAATTAATTCTTTACTGCCTTTGCTGCTATGCATCTCTTATGATGTGACCTTAAGACAACAGCTCTTGAAAAATGACAAGATTGCTTAACTAATCTCATGCTCAGAAATATTTCTCTACCACGTACCATGGAAGCATGCTCCTGTTCTCATTTTTGGGTCACTGTCCTTTTAAGAGCCCTCCCTTTCCTTGCCCAAATGACTTCCTCCCTCCTCTCCTGTGAGTCTTTCTCAAGCATTTTATACCAGTGGGGTGCATGCCCTTGGCAGCCTCGATAGCCAGGGCAGCAGCTCAGGAGGAGCGGCACTCAGTAGATCTGTGACTACGAAATGGTGAACGTACACAATCCAACAATAGTACTTTGTACCTGGACAGTTAACCAGAAATGGCATAACATAGCACTGGTGTGTAATGACCAGCAATAAAACACGTCACCTCATCAGCTCTGCAGCTGAAAGGAAAAGAGACCATAGGCTGCCTTTTGTATTTCAGTCGGGTGCACATCGCATGCCTCGCCTTGGTACTGTACCTGCCACCCACCTCTGTATCTTCTACAAGGTGTGTGCACAGTGCACCTGGACATCACTTTATCCTTGGAATAATTTATCCCAGCGCTGCCCAAACTCCTGAGCTAGTGTAGCACTGGCACAGGTACTACATCAAGGGAAGGGGAATGGTCTGCAGGGGTTCAGTCACACCCATAAGGTAAGCAGGAAGGGCTCCTTTCCCTGTCAAGTCCAGGAGTCTCCGATGCTCTGAGTAGCCCAGTTTCTGGGGTAAGGTATGTAGCCTATACTGAGCTCTCTGCTGCCTGAGTTGGTGTGTTACAAGCTAGCTGGAACGTCTCCTATTCCGGCTCTGCAACCACTTCCATAACTGCCTCAATCTGTTTACTTTGAGATGGAGCTAAATTTCTGCTCTCAAAACAAAAAATTCTTGTCAGTCGTATTTTTTTTTTCCCGCCTCTTGGCAGGACTCTCTAGATGTGCTGTACTGCAGTTATCTAAACCAAAACAGATTGTGACCTTCACATTATCAGTACTCTCTAGCCTGGGTGATTTCTGCTCAAACTCCCTTTTTATTGTCTTATCACAGACAACTCAAAGTTACTGCACAAAAGAAGTACGCAGAGCCTTTTATTTCCTTTTGAATCCACAGAGCTCAGTCAACTGCCAATTCGCAGTACTTCAGCTTCTTTTGCTGCCCGTCTTCCCATCATTCCCATCCTCCTAGTCTTATTTCAAATGTCCCTCTTTAAAGCTTGAAAGAGGCACTACCTCTTCTCATACCACCTCATCTGGGAGCTGTGAGATGGACTTAGGCTCACATATAACAATGCAGCACCAAGCAGAATGACAAAATGGGACCACCTAATGCTGCCTGCCAGGCATGACATTCACAAAAGAAATTTAAAACTGGAAAATACCGTATCTTGCCTAAAGCTTTTCTTTCTTTTCTAGGCGTGCTCAGTTCATGGTCATTTACATAAACACAGGAAGAGCTCTGCTCTTATGAAGAACATAGCTATTCACAGACCAAAGGGCTGTGTAGATCAGTGCCTGGTCTCTGACAATGGCCAGGAGTGGATATTTAGACAAAAAGTGCAAGAATTGTGCGTGCAGTGTGCTCTGTTCCACAATATATGCTCCCACATTATGGCACACTGTGCTGTGAGGTCCTTCTGAGTTGGAAATTGTATCTGGACCTTCAGATTTAGTAATTGTCAATGGATCAATGCCCCAGGAGTTAAATCTGGTAATTTGCATGTACGAGTATTTTTTAATATGTTGTTCGTTCATTTCATTGGGCGCTTTCTAGTTCTTCTGGTGTTAGACGCAATTAATAATCATTCTGTGTACCAAATCCACACCATTTAGGATCAAAATTCTCTCATGGTACCCCTCAGTCTTTTTTGCGGAAGAGTCCTACTCTAGCAGCTCCTGTTTAATGACTTTTGCTGTGCCTGCTGCCATTCTCTGCACCTCCTCTAGTGCTACTGTCTCCCTGAGACTGGGGAACCAAATGGCATGCAGCAGTCACCATGTGATGGATTCATAGTGGTGCAACAGTAGTTTGTGCTTTGTTTTCTGTCCCAGTTACCCCTCATCACACTCTATTTCCTTCAAAGGAGCATCTGCTCAAGTAACAGAGACTGGGTGGAAACTACACAATAGAAAATAGCGAAACAGTGGCTACTGTGGAGGTACAATTGACTCTGAGCCCAAACAAGCATGCTCTGACTGAGGGATATCTCCCTTTCTGTCCCCCACCCATGTGCAAGCTCTGAGCTACCTCCTTGGCAGGAGGGCAAGAAGGGAAGGAAAAACACCGCAAACACAATGACTTCTGGCTCAGCGAACCTGCAACAGTAGGCTGAGGTTAAGAGGCAGCTCAGCAGCTGTTTAATCAGCTCTTTCAAGAACACGAATACCCTACTCCTAAGGCCTGCCAGCAGAGGGCTCAGGGTAGGGAACGTGGCACGCAGACAAGCAGGTGGTCCTAGTGAGCTCAGAATGAAGCAGCTGGGGGTTAATGGAGAACTGCGAAGTGAGCTTTGTCTGCTCAGATGAGATCACTCAAGCTTTTCCACAAGGAACTTTCATGCAAACAATAAGAAAAGAATTCCTCATGTCATTTGCCACTTTGAATAATACTCTAAGCAATAATAACCCATCACACTGCCTCTAACAAAGGCACCCCTACTGACCTTTTGGAATGATACATCTGAAGTGATGAACCCCAAGTTCTTATTTGTAGTGATTCTGGACAATATGATCAGAAGCACAGAAAACAGAAATCCCCTTCTGGCAATGACAGAAATGTATTGTTCCTTCCATAAGGAATCCTTTGGCAAAGCTTACCTGGCAAAACTGTGTATTAGCAAAGAAGAGGCTTTTTAGGAAGTCAGTGATCTGCACATAGAGTCTGTGGTGATCCTCTGGATTTTCAGACACGCAGCTTGAAAATGCTGAACTGAAAATGGAACCAGATACTGTATTTAATTTCCTGTTCTCTCATTTCTCCTCCTACTTACTTTCTCTCCTCCACATTTTACTTATAAATTACAAAAGATTCAAATTGTTTTCAAGATGATTCTGATATTAAAGACAATAGCCCAGCAAGACAGGGAGGGACGGAGGGGGATGTATTGATGAGATATTGTCTAACAAATGCAAGGAAGATATGCAAGAATAGAGAACAGCAATACAAGAAACCAGCATCACAACAGAGAGATCCACTGAGACATGACAGCTATAGTAACACTGTTTTGGGGAAAAGTATATATCCATTATAACAGAGAGCAACAATGGTTATTTGGTAGTGTATTTTGTAGGGTTGTTCAGAGGAACAGCTTTGACTTCTTTTGTAAAGTTTTTGAGTGAATGCAGTAACATTTGGTCATGAAATGGCATATTAGCTATCACTGGCAGGTTTGCACTCAGGTAACAGGTAACTTTGGCAAAAAACTAAGATATTCATTCTGGACCTCACCTCTATATTCTCCTTGGGATTTTACAAAGTTCTGCCATCACACCTCTGTCCAGAATTACAAGGCACAGAGTGATAGGGAAGGAGGGGAGCAGAATAAATGTTGACTACTGAAATACTAATCTAATTTGGGACCTAAAACAGATTGTAAAGATGATGGCAATACACTGCAGTATTCAGGAATACTTAATCTTATTTTAAAAGCAAACAGCAATTGTGACCCAATAAATGTTATTTAATGGATACATATTTGTTAAGCTTTATCATGTATTCAAGTATATTCTAATCAACAGCCAAAACAACCTTATTTCCACTCATTCCATTCTGGAAGTGCAAGGTGGAATGGTGGTGAAAGAGAGAAAGAGATTCATGCTAAAGAACTCTCTAAATATGGAAAAATAAGTAGAAAACGGGATTTAAAAAAACAGATTAAAAACACTATTTGCAAAGAGAAACAATTCTAACAAAGACTAAGTAGCAAGCATGCATAAAAGATGAGTCATAATGTGATTTTCCTCTTGAGGAAAGCAACCCTTTTCTTTCGTTGGTCTACTGGGAAAAATCAAAGGCAGTGCCAGCTTTGTATCTGACATGTTCTCTTTTAGGTAACTCATCTGACCTGCAGAGGAAAGAGATGTTATTATTTAATAGGTCTTGTGTTTCTCTGATGTTACTGTTCAGGTCAACCACACTTTAGCTTGATCACCTCCTTGTAATTGAATTAGGTTACTTGAAAAAGGTAAGGGAGACAATGTTAAAAATTGATTATTTTTGTCTCATTAAATGAGAGTACAGTTTATGATTAGCTGACTTATCCAGGGAATGCCTTATGGTCCTCATAGACCTGGTAAGTGAAAGAGAGAAAAGGAAAACATTACAAATATTGTAATTTGAAAAGATGGACAGCTATGCAGAGTGGTGAAGAAAATCAGAAAGACTCCAGTTATCCTGAAGTGACGGAGTGCTCTTAATAAGTGATTCTTACTGATTCTGGTGTAAATACCTATTAATCATTTCACTTTTGCACCTTAAGACACAGTATTGTTGTGAGCACAATTGCTGGAGGCTACTAAAAATTAAGCACAAAAAAGGAAGCCAGGCTATTATTGCCTTACTCCACAGGAAACTTGCCGTGGAGTATTGCCAGTGGGCTATTAACTTACTCTGTCTAGCAAAAGGGGTGAGTTTGTAATTTACCTCTGGCTAGACATTCCCTGAGTCTCGCTTCTGTCAAGGAAACCAGCAGCAACATCAAACGCATCTTCAAACATTACCTATCAGAGAAAACACTTCAGATGTCAACATACCCAGCCACCTAAAAGATTTAACTAGGGCATCATTTTTAATAATGAAGTCTTTAAAAGCTGAAATTCCTTCTTTCCATTTAACATGTATGTTTACGGCTAGAGTAAACCAAGAGGGTTTTGTGGAGACAGGAATAATAAGGAATAACTGTATTTCATGACTAGGAACACAAGGTTAGTCCATTCACTTAGGCCTGTGCTTCAACCCCTAGGAATTAGACTTAACATTACATCTCCCAAAAAATCAGTAAAAAACATGAATTGTATCAGTGCTTTAGAGACTGGACTGTGGGTTGCTGCTTATAGCTAGAGATCTCAGCTGTACCAGCCAGTCTCCCCAAATCTGATTCCAGTGTGCGACCTGGCTTAGAAGGGAGTTTGGATCCTCCCTGTGACAGACCTATATGCTCATTAGTTCACTCTGCCATAATGCAGTTCATACATTTTCTGTGCCAGAAAGTACTGTACATGCAACATCCCCATGACATTTCCTAAGGAGGCCAGCAATATGAGTTGTGTCCTGTGACTCAAAAAGAACTTGTCAATGCAATTTACTCATATGCTAAAGGTGGACATCTGTCCCTACCTTGCAGCTAATAAAATTACACGTCTTTGAGCAGCTACTTGCTTAAGTAATCAGTGCTCCAGGAACAGTTTACAAAGAGTTGGTTGTTATTTCATGTCTTTTTAACAAATGCCCTGGTCTACTCAGTCACTGACTTCTTGGCTCTGCAGAGGTGCATGGCACAGGCAGCCATTAAGCCCTGTACCACTGCAACTGGTCTACAAATACTTTCTCTTTGCTACCAAGTGCTTTGATGAAAAAAAACACCCAACCCAAAACACAGCAGGCCTTGGCAAACTGGGTATTCCTTCTGGATTTAGCTCATCTGTGCTCCTTGGAGAGTTTGCAGGGCACAGTAACTGTATAATTCTTGTTCTTACTTCCTCCTCTTGGAGCAAGTTAGAGCAAATTTAACTGTTACTTAGCACAGAAACTCTACAGGTCAGTGGAGACTAGCAGGATTACTACCACTGCACTCCTATAGCTTGCTGTGTATCTTACCAAGACAGAATTTGGTGCAGACATTTATTCCAAGACTGCTTATTGTCTCCACTTAGGCATTCAAGTGGTCTTGGGAAAGCCTAATTACAACTACTGTATGTTTCCAATTAAAAGCTGCAGAGCCAATTAGCATCTGAAGGCTTGGAGTTTCAGAGGCAGACGTTCTATGTTACTGAGCACTTACTTCCTCTGGTGTGGAGACTGAGGAACCACTGGCTTCCTCACTGTTACCTCGGCTGTCCCTCACACTACCTTCAGTGCACGCAGGCTCTTGGCAAGCAGCCTTAGGATCCATGAGGAAATCTCTCTGGCTACAGTACTGCAAGATGCTGTCTCTCCTTTCTTCAGAAAGCTCTTGCCAGAGGTGGGAAATAGCCGTGGAGACCTCAGGAAGAGGCACCTCCTCAGTGCAAACAATTCCATGCTCTATCAGCAGGTCCACTGTGTGCTTATAAAAATACAGGTATCTGTAATGAAAGGAAAGGGAGCATCTCTTAAGAGCAGGCTATGAAGCAGCCATCTACTGTAAATCAGCAGGAGACTGGGGAGTAGCTCTGATTCATAACTACTTCACTGACTCCCCCCTCTAAGACTTCATACAATTACTGATGGTTGCCCAACACTGTTTGAAGATTTTAGCAACTTTGTTCTGCCAAGATTTCATCTGCAAAAGGCACGCTCCAGCCACAGCCTCAGCAGGACTGCCTCACAACAGAAGATCCAGGCACTGCAGGCTGTACTTGTTGCACAGGCAAACCTCATTCTGGCATTTAATAAATTTTGAGTTACCTGAGGCTTTTACACTGCAAGTCACTTTTTATACTTTTACGGGCATTGCACTACACTTAAAAGCCTTGGCTGAGGTCATATCCTGACGTATTAGATACTATACATGCAGATAGAAAGAGACTACCCCAGGCCTGGATGCTCTGACTTAAATAAGCATGGGAGCTCAATTTCCTCCATTTTACATCTGAGGAAATGCATCCCTAAGACTGACTTCCATGCAGTCTGTAGCAAAACTGGTAATAAGTGTCCTAATTTCAACCTGGTGACTAAATCTCAGAATGAGCCCACTTCTTCTGTCAGCACTGTGTGGCACAGTGAACCAGGGATAATAATGTCTACTTTGGAAAGCAGCACTGAAGGTTATTTTATGTTAATTAAATGCTTAGAGCTTCTCAAATGAAAATAACAAGTTCAAAGGAGTACAAACCAAGAGTTCTATAAATAGCAGTCATTGTTACTAAGTTTGGGCTCAAAATGATTCCTTGGAAGATGTCCCAAATGAGTACATTTCCTGATTAACTGAACAGTATTGCATGAGAAAGTAACTCAGAAGAGTTCAGCCTTTTCTCTTTTTTTTAACAAATATTTGTTCCAGCAAACCAATATTGAAAATCTTAGGATAATTCTGCACGCAAGCATAAACCTGTTTAAACTCCAGTTTCCATACTCTGGAGTATTTTCCGCTGTTGCTGGAGACAAAATACCAGAAGGGGAATAAGCGTTCTCATGTAAGGTATTGTGCTCACTAAAGATACTGGATGTCCAGCTCCAAACAAAGGATCTGGAGTTTCTCTAACAGAAGAATATGAATTTAGACTGCTTTGCTAAAGAAATTAAGTTTGAACGATGACTCAACTATTTCCTTCCCAGCTGGAAGGAGACAACCACATTTTGCACTGGACAGAGTACTGTGTAGTCCTACCATTGTAGCTCCTGCTGCTGGACATGGGAAAAAAACCAGTCCGTTGAAGCTCAAAGCATTTCTGATGCTGCCCAAATAATGTGATTCGATGATCACCAAAAAGATGTTGTTTTCTTTGCTGAAGAGTCCCTATTGTTTCACGCCTGTTATAAAAGATCATTTTTTGAGAAGAATTAGCTATGAACCAACTGCAGTCTGCCATAAGACTGTAGGATAAGTGCCAGAGTCCACACAGTACAGGGCCTGGTCTACCTTGTCAGTGAAGAAGGGGAAAGTCAGGTGTTTATGGCTCTGTCATGCAGTCTTTGATGAAGTAGAGCTTTCTTCCCCAGAAAATCTTGATTCAGCACATTTTAAGGTCTTGTAAATGAAACAACAGCCACCTCCGATTCTCACAGGAGCAAAAGCAGGCACAGTAGTGGGAGGCTGGTGCCATCTGCTGGCAGAGCTGCAGTCTCATTTTGATAAAATACTCAATAATCCAAGGGAATTTTATAAATAAGCACCAGTTCAAAGCAAAAGAGAAGAAGGAAGTTTTTGTTTATGGCGGTGATGCTGTGGAAGAGGATTCCAGCTGCAGCTGTGGATTTTCCTGCACTGCATGTTCTTAACTCTGGAATGGTTAGGGTGAAATTGACTCTGCTTGATGGTACAGGATAGATTAGACATCCATCTGTTTCTCAAATCTTTACAATGAAATGATCATTTATCCTTTTGGAAAAGCATCCATGACCTCTAAGTACCTCCTAGTGCTGTCTGACAGCAAGGGGAAGAATGTGATGAATAATGTACTCAGTCTTAACATATCAATAATTTTGAAAAAACAGTAATTTTACCATTACCGCCCCAGACTAAAATACATGACATGGGAACAGTGGTCTGATTTTTAGGTCCTGCATCAGGCACTTAGGAGCTGATCCTAAAGGGGCTTACAGACTCGCACCCACTAGCTATAAGTGTAACACACATGTAAGTGTTTAGGTTCCCCTCCTCTCCTCCGTGTTGCAGACATTTTGAGGAGTGCTTTCCGGTATCTTCCAGACCACTGCTATTCTGCAGCCCACAGGGTGAGGACTACATGATCTTCCCTGGTCGCATCCAGCCTTACCCTGCTCTGATCCCACAAAAAAAGTACTCCAAGCTGACAGGAGCTAAGGGTCTATTTCTGGAAGGGACAACAGTGCTCAAGCTCCTCATAACAATACCATTAGAGGCAGGATGAACATCTCTGGGGGAAAGTATCTGCCTACCTCTGGTTCCTGCACCTCCTCAGAACACATACAGCTAGACTCCTGAGAATTTCATCTGGTGCAGCAATTCCTACATTCCTAAAATCTAGCCCCATTCCAGGGATACAAATTGATAGTGGTACTGATACCACAAACACATAGGGACACACACCTGCATAAATCATTCTGGATTAATAACCTCCTATTTCACCAGAGCTTGCCTGTTAAACCACTACTGTTAGCAGGTATGTTGCATCTTACTCTGCAAGCCATCTGGACAGCAGTAAAGCATGGCCACACAGGGACTGACACACTTGAAAGTTTTTTCTTTCTTGAGGATAGGTGGAAAATCCTCAGGGATTTTCCAAGGCCAGGAGAGCTGGAGGCTGCTACGATGCTGGGAGTCCGTTCACGTACAAGTCGCATGTAAGGGACTTGGGAGGTGCTCAGCTTCATCACCAGCAGGGCCAAAGTTGCTGGCACAAGGCTTCTGCAAGGCAGATGCAGGCTCCAGCAGGGCTGCATGAATGGCAGTGACTGGGTGCATGGTGTTAATACAAACAAATTAAAAAACTGAAGGCAACGTGGGGTGCACCTACCGTTCAAATTCCACCAGATCTGGGGATGAAGTGTCTGGAGAGTGGATAAATTCTGGCTTCCCATCCTCTTCCATTGTTTGTTTTTCACATTCTTGAATCAAATACCAGACGGTAGAGTCACTCTCACTCACAGCTTCCGAGGCTGATGCAGTGCTGGAAAGAACACACCAGAAAAAAAGCCACATGAACAACTTCTTAACTGGATTAATAAGGCCCTTGTCATGGTCACTCCAGAGTCCAGGGCCATTCTTCCCAAGCCAGCTTTCTCCTCCTTTTGCTTTGCAGGTGAATGAGAAGTCCTTGGTGGAGATGAGCTACATAGAAGGGAAAGGAAATACAAGGACTGACTGGAAGTAAGACTAACAACATGCTTAGAGTGTTCGTGCACTGTACAGGATTACAGGGGTACAGGTGAAATCTGAAGAGATTTCACCTGTTATCTTTTCCTCACGATGAAAGGCCTTGGCTTAGAAATTCAGTAACAATGACAAAGAGGTTCAGAGATGCTGGGATGGAAGCAAGTACAAAGTATTATCATCTTTCTTTGATTGGTACAAGTCCTTACCTGTGATTGCTGAAGTGCCTCTTGACATATTCCTCCCTGACTTCCTCCAAGCTGGACGGGTTCCCATCCTCCAGACTGAAGGACTCTGTTGTCAGCAGAAAGGTTACTGTCACATCAGTGGCACTCTTGGCTTCCCTCTCACCCTCAGCCCCAATCAAACAGAATAATTTCAACAACTGGTCCTTCATGAGACAGAGCTTTTCATTAGGCAAAAATAATGTCAAAGGAGACACCTCTGCCTCTCCTACAATGTAACTAGCAATATTGGGAGTTTATGATCATTGAGGAACTTAGAATCAATGCTGTCTTCCTAACACTGGTCTGACAGAACTGATGGTGAAAACAACCAGCAAATCAAAGTCCAGGCAAGCACCAGTCAATACAGTATTTTGTGATTGCCATATAATGAGCAAATTGCATGTAAAAACCCCTGACAACCAACCCATGATTCACAAGCAGTAGGAACTATACATATATGCAAGTAAATACAAGGGGAAGTTACCTCCAAACTCTCCTCAACCAGCCCCACTGCTTGTGATCCCTTCAATTTTGCCCTGTCAAACTATTCCTTCTACCTATGACTGACTTCTATGGGTTATCCAAGGATGTAGGTTCAGAGGAGATTGCTCATTTTAAGCACTGGGACTTTTAATTGATGCAAATTATTGGAGGTGCAAGTTGCATGAATAGCAATGTTTTTTTCGAGCTGACAGTAATTTGAACACTTGAAGGGACATAAAAATATGTCCAAAGTCTCTACCCCATCAGCCCCCAGTTCTACTTGTGCCACTGGAGGCAGTGGCCAGCATCAGTAAACAGAAGGCACGTTGGCGAGGGCATGAAGCTCCGCAGCAGGAGCTGCCTCAACTGCTGACAACACATGCTAGACCAGCGTGATGCATGGTGTCGCAGGCGGTAACAGAGGAGTGCATGAAGATGACCCGCCAAGATGAAAGAAAACAAAACTGCAGCATCTCTCTTACCCGTTTCTATCGCAGTAAATTCTTAACTAGAGGCTTCTATTTCCTATACTAGGAAATCCTCAACAGCTTCTCTGTCCGTCTCCTTGAACTCACACCAGAGCCTGCTGTTCTGAAGTTTCAGCTCTGGCTGTGCTGACTCGCAATGCTGGGTGCTCGTGACGGCTCGCACTGCACTACGTTGCGGTGGCCGGGAGGAGCACACATGCTCCTGCAGCCTCTCAGTGGGAGCCCAAGCATGCAGCCTAGGGATCCATGCCAGCTCCACACCTGCTGGGGGTGAATCCGCAGCAGGGTGACAATGGCACTCTGCTTGAACTGCCTGCTGCCATGGGATAGCAGGAATTGCTTGTTTCCTTCCTTCACCTAGGCTGGGGAGGGGGTAGGAACGACTGAGAGTCAGAGGGGGATTTCTGAAGTGCAGTGCTCCGTGAGTTGATAAGACTTTTGTGCTATCCCTTGCTTATTGCTACAACTAAAACCACAGCTGGCTCTAATGCTTTAATGGGCTCAGCTGCGTAACTATCTGTGTCTATTTAACAAATAAATAAAAAACAAATCCAGGCGCTCTGTCCAAGGCAAATACTCGCATACAGTACCTTTCATCTTCAGCAAAGAACCCAAGGTTTGCTCCAGCTTCTGGATAGATTTCTTAGCCTTACGCAAAACCTGATACTAAACATAAGAAGAAATCAGAACTGATTGCTCTCTGCTCGGACTAGATTAATGTTTTAACATGCCTTGGTTGTTTTCTTCACTTCTCCTTCATTTTGACCTTCAGTTATCCCCATGTCTGTGTGAAAATAACTGTGCTGTTTCACCAGCTACCCTTATCCATATGAAAAGGGGAAAGAACTAATACCAGAGCAAACTTAAATATAGAATATAAATACTTGGGTATATATTATGCAACACATACACATAATACCCAGTCACATAGACATTTGCTACTTAACTCTGATGTTCTTTCATCAGCAACTGGTCTTGTTTGGATCGTTCTCTTCTTGGAGTATGTCCAGAAATACCATGCTGTGAAGTCTTGTTGGATGTTTACCAACTTTAGGCATAAGACTTTACTAATCATTTCCCATGAGAATTTTGCTAGGAGAAGCCTTTGCCATGTTCTACTCTCAGCTACACTGATGTAAATTGGAATAACTTCAGTGCTGCACATCATTCCTTCATCATTTATAGCAAGCATAACTGAGCACATATGGCCAATGCATTTAAACATACACATCTCAAAAATATTTCAAGATTTACGTGATCGGTGAGACCATCCACGGTCACCTTAGACAGGATGTCTACCTTGCACAGCTTTTGTGCTGGATATTTTAGCCAGACACGAATCACTAGGATTACGAGTGAACTTCTGTATTTAGGCTCTTGAAGATATTAATCTTCCTTGGCCCCCAAAAGTCACACAAGCGGCACATGATACTATGAAAAAGCAATTTTAGGAATTGATACGTGAAGATAGCCCCGTTAGACTAGACAAAACAAGTATCTGTTTAGTCTTGGCTTCTGAGACACGGTAACTTTAGCTTAACTTGCATCTTGTTCAGAACATGGTACACTTACCTCAAACTGCATGAGAGGTAAGGGGCTCAGCAGGCACAAGCCCAAGATAGCAGTATTTTGCATGTTCAGAGCCTCAAAGCCCCTTGCAAGGACAATTCCTGTCGTAAACAGTCATTACTCTCTCCGTTTTACAAACTGGAAAACTGAAAGTAACCAATCTAACTAAATGAATCGGTGGCAGAGTTGATGATAAAAGGACTCCTGTTTATTCCTCTGCCTTGAGCATGGTAATATCCATCTTTTCAGCATTTTGGGTCAATTTCATCTTTATAAACAATTTTGTTTTGATTAAATAGTTTCTTAGTTTAGCAGAGACCAATAAACAGTACTGGTGGTTGTTTTTTTCCTGACTTATTTTTCCAGAGTGTCTTGAAGACAGAGTGCACCTCATAAGGCTGAATAAATTACTCCCTCCCCTATAACTTCTTCTGTCCCTAAACTCACTATTCTGATTTCATAGCAAAATGCTGTGAAATCAAGATAACTTCATCACGGGATCTGTTGGTTTGTTTCCAAAACATTATAAAGAAGCCGCAAAGCTATAAAGAAGCTGCAAAAACCCTGTAAGAAAAGGGCAGATAAACCACATGATCAACTCATGACCCAGAGACTACAAAGTGAACAATTTGCTCATGCTGAGCTGGCAGCTTTAAAGTAAAAGGGATCCAGGAAAGCTGCACACAGTGAAATTATACACACACTGGTACTCGTAAAGATACAGTGGTCATCCTAATATACGTGGTTAAGTTTAAACATACCCATGTGTAATAGCGATACACAGAGAAATACAATCACTGCTCCACACCTTTGAGGCTGAGTTGTCTGACTGGGATAACACAGCTTCCCGCAAGCTGTTAAAGAGTCTTGCCAGCGTAGCACGGTGGCGTGCCTGTGACAAACGCCGCTTTGCCACGCGGGGTTCTACCTCTTGCAGGTGTGTCAGGGGATTGGGACTCAGTCTGGCATGTGTCTTCCTACAGCCTCCAGCTGTCTCCATCAAAAGCTGCAATGCAACATTTATTTATACTGAATAAATACATAAGTGAAGAAAAAGAAACCTTACAGCCTCTGTAGTGGACAGACAAAAAAGGAAAGTTCAGGGTGACTGATATGAGCACTCCAGCTCATTTTTCTGTGGGAAATAATGGAGTTTGAAACCTTCTCTTTGCCTGAGGGATGCCATCTGTAAGCACTGACTAAAACCTAATCTACCACTAACGATACACTGCATGGCATGAAACACAGCCAAGACAAGCCTCCCACCGCCTGCACCCTTCCCCACAATGATTTGATGCTCCACTTCCATGGGCTATCCAGGGCTTGGCTTCACAAAGCACTGAGACTCCTCAGCTCCCCTCGACGTTGCTAAAAGACAGACTTCTTCACAGCATCAGAATTTTTTTTCCAATTAACCGTGACATCAGAGCAGGCAACGATACCAGACATACACATGTGCGAGAGGGCCAGATCCACGCCCTGCCGGGCCCGCTGCAGCCACCCCGCCAGCCTGACAGAGCCCAAGGCGCCCGCCTGGGGAAGCCCTTCCCGGCAACCGGACCGGTGCCCCCCGCCCCGTTACCGACCGCAAGTACGGCCTAGAGGTAAGAACGCCCGCCCCTGCTGTTTCTTCTGCAGCCGGGAGGGGAAGCCCGCGGGGATCCACGCCGGATCGATCCCACCCGGCCCGGCCCGGCCCCGCCCCGCCTGGCCCCCTCCCATGGCCGCCGCCGCCGCGCCTCTGCCCGCCCTCGCCCAGCAACATGAGCCGCACGTGGCGGAGGACCAATTGGGACGCAGCCGGTGCCCGGGGACGGCCAATAAGAAGGCGGAAAAAACGCGGGCTGTAAGCGCCGGCGGGGAGGGGAGGGGAGGGGAGGGGGGAGGAGGGAGGGAGGGGAGGGGAGGGAGGAGGAGGGGAGGGGAGGGGGCAGGGCAACGAAGAGGCGGGAAAAGGCGGGCGGGCCGTGCGCATGTGCAAGGGTGGGGACTACAAGCCCCGGCGTGCCTTGCGCTGGGTGGGCGCGGTAAGGCACGCTGGGAGCTGTAGTCCTCCTGGCGCAGGGCCGGGCCATTTCGCTCGGGGCCGGGCTCCCCCCTCCTCGCCCGTGGGCGGGCGGAGCTGGCGGCGCCGCGAGGCACCTATGGCGGCGGCGGCGGAGCGGACGGATGAGCTGGTGCGGGAGTATCTGCTCTTTCGCGGCTTCACCGCCGCTCTGAAGCAGCTGGACGCGGAGATCAAGGCGGACCGGGAGAAGGGCTTCCGGGTGAGGGGCGGCTGCGTCCCCCTTACTGGCGGGGCGCTGGGCGCGGGTGCCCCCCGGGGAGGACGCGGTCCCCGGGCAGGCCGCGGGCGCCCCTCCGCGCACCCGCTCCCGGGGCTGGGCGAGGGGAGCGGGGCGGGCGGCGGCGGCGGCGGGGCAGCTCTCGGAGCCCCCGCGCTTCCCCGCGGAAGCAGCTCGCCTCAGGCGGCCGCCCCCGCCCCGCCCGGGCTGGGTTGGGTGCCGGGGCCCAGCCGGCCGCGCAGGCGGGACCCCTCGCATCCCGGTGGCGGGGGCCGCCGCCCGGCCCTGCCGCCGTTTGTGTACGCGCAGCCTCCCAGCGAGGGGGCTTTAGCTGGCTGAAGGCTCTGCTTCTGCTTGGCCCCGCAACGGCGTTGGCGCGGAGCAGCGGCGGTGGGCGACGGGCTCCATCCCGTCGCCTGGCTTCCCAGCCAGGGGCCGCAGTTCTCGGCCGGCCACCCCGGCCCGGCGGTCTGCTCGGCCCGTCCAAAACCGCCGTCTGTGGGCCCTACGTCCGACCTGTAAACCGCCAGATGTTTCTCATCTTCGTGCCGAGAGGAGTGGAGGAGATGCGCGTACGAGAGGGCAGCGGCAGGAGGCTGTCTCTTTGCCTGGATCTTTTCTCGGTCATGGGACTTTTATCCAGCGGCTTTACAGCTCTGCTCCTTAGTTTGTATGTTTTAAGCACCAGCTACTGTGCTAGATGTGTGGAAATTGGTGCAGAATTTGCCAGCCTCGAAAATACAGTTTCAGTCCTTTGTGTGAGCTTTGCGTTCCTGTAGCAGCAGTTCTGGGCACTGAATGTAGTGTTTTGAATGGTCAGATTTTTCTTTAACCAGCAGTACAACCACTAACTTTATCATTCATAAGACATGTTGCTTTTCTTCTTAAAACACCGGCACTTTGCTAATGTTTAGAAGTTGGCAAACAGTTGATTTAACTGGGATAATGTTGTCCAAGACAAAATTAAGAAGGGACTGCTGGGATCACAGACTTCTGTTCCCTTTATCTGTAGGAAGCCACAGAGGTAGAGGCTGGATGATGTCCTAAAATGTTAACTGATGACAGGAGAGCAAACTGCATATTAAACAACTTTGGTAGTTGAATATTGTATAGGTGCAGACTTTTTTTTTTTTCTGATGCCTGTCTTGGCCATCAGAAATCACTGAATGAAAAATCTGTTCCCACACCACCATTCTGCCTTATTCATATTGCAGAAATGATTTTCAAAGAGACATAATGACAAAAAAAAATTCTGTTGCAAACTTTTATGCCTGCCTTGTTAGTAGATGATGTTCGTAAAGATAAAGGTACTTCAAAGATAGCAGTACGATGGATCTTTCTTCCTTTTTCTGTTGGCTAAATACAGTTTTTTCCTTTTAGTCTAAAAATAATACTATTTTCCAGGTGCTGCACTTGAGTTTTCAACATTTAATTGTATTATTCCTGTTTCTTCATTATCAGCTGACTTTAAAAAGAAGTGGAAATATTTTGCTTACTTGTAAAAAAAAAAAAAAAAACCCCACCAACTGTGTTTAACAAAATGTGATCTTTTGGTCAAAATCTGTTTGGCTATGTTCTTTCATGTTTCTTTCTTTTTTTATTTGAAAGGTGCTGCAAAGTGGAAGAATGCTATACAAAATGCAGAGCGGTTCCTGGATTAGGAAAATAGCTAACGCTTAAGTGCTGGATTGTAGTATTATTTGTGCAGTTAAAGCTTCTCAGCATTAAGTTACAGAAAGTCTTTTGTGCCAGAAGAGCCCTCCCATGACTGCAGTCTTCCCCGTTTTGCCCTCTTTAGGTGGATAAGATAGTGGACCAGCTGCAGCAGTTCGTTCAGAGCTATGATCTGGCTGCTCTGCGGGATTACTGGAGTTATCTGGACCGACGCCTTTTCAGCCGTTTGGAAGATGTGTATCGGCCAACAGTGAACAAGCTGAAAACCAGCTTATTCCGATACTACCTCATCCATACTGTTCAGGTAGTGTTTGATTTTTAGGCTTCTGTTTTAAAAAGATCCTGGTCTCTGCAACCAGAGCAATGAAGTACCCTTGTGAGCCTCTGACAGGCCTGGTGGCTAAGGGACAAGCAATTCATGTGTCATGTATCAGGAGTGTAGTAAGGAATTTGATGCAGGCTCACATGATGAGCTTGTAAGCAAGACAGGGAAGCTCAGGCAAGAGGGAAATATGGTTAGCTGGGAGCAACAGAGTCACACTCTGACATGAAGGTAGGTCCCCCTCAGACAGGATGGCTGTTCTGCTAGCTCAGTCCTGCTCAGCCTCTGTTGAGAACTTGGATACTGGGAGAGATCACAAGGTTTGTAAATACCTCCTTGCGGGGCATTGCCATGAGAACAGAGGAGGACAAGAACACTGCTCAAAGCAATCTTCATAAGTTAAAGAAACAGGCAGAAAAAAGCCCCAAGCACCTGTATGTAGGTAGGAGTAGTCAGCTGCTCCGGTGCAGAATAAGGAACGATTGAGCAGGCAGCAGCAGTGCAGGGAAGGGCCTTACTGCAGCGCTGGGGACCAAAAGGCAGGATTGTCTGTATTCCTTCCACTCTAACATGCTGGCAGGACTCAGCCAGTCCTTTGAAGCACCACCATTCTTAAAGCATCAAGGGAGCTGGAGGGTCCAGAAGAAAAAATGGTGACTTGAAGTTGATGGAGTTTTAGTTCATAAGAGAGGGGAGAAATGGGCTTCAAATCTGTACAAGGTAACATGGGAGAGAAAATGAGTGAATGGGTTTTTGTTTGCTTTGAATAGAAGAGAAAATAATGAGCTTAAAATGGAGCAGAGATTATCTTGATGAAACCCTAGGAAAGTCAATGGAATATATTACTGTTGTGGTTTAACCCCAGCTGGCAACTAAGCCACTTGCTCACTCCCCCCCCAGTAGGATGGGGGAGAGAATCAGAAGAGTAAAAGTGAGAAAACTCATGGGTTGAGATAAAGACAGTTTAATAAGTAAAGCAAAAGCTGCGCATGCAAGCAAAGCAAAACAAGGAATTCATTCACTACTTCCTATCAGCAGGCAGGTGTTCAGCCATCTCCAGGAAAGCAGGGCTCCATCACGCATAACAGTTACTTGGGGAGACAAACGCCATCACTCTGAATGTTGTGTGCCCCCCCAGCTTCCTTCCTTCTTCCCCAGCTTTATATACTGAGCATGATGTCATATGGTATGGAATAGCCCTTTGGTCAGCTGGGCTCAGCTGTCCCAGCTGTGTCCCCTCCCAGCTTCTTGTGCACCCCCAGCCTACTCACTGGTGGGGTGGTGTGAAAAGCAGAAAAGGATTTGACTCTGTGTAAGCACTGCTCGGCAGTAATGAAAACCTCCCTGAATTATCAACACTGTTTTCAGCACAAATCCAAAACATAGCCCCATACTAGCTACAGTGAAGAAAATTAGCTCTATCCCAGCCAAAACCAGCACAATTACACGGGGTGGGCTTTGGCCAACAGAATAGACAAATACCTGTCAGGAATTCATGTTTAATTTCTGACCATTTAGAAACAATGTTTCTTCCTTGATTCCATTCCCTGACTGAAAATCTTAAATTATGGGTGTTGGTGGAGGAGTCAAAATCTAATGCATGTTTCTGGAAGTGTGGTTTTTTCATGTTTTGTTTTGCCCTGTGCTTACCCTGAGGTGTGACTGTCCTGACTGAACAGTGTATCAGATGGAAGCATTTTCAGGCTATATCTGCTGTACTCTTGGGTAATTTGAAGTATGCTTTTGTCCTGTATGCAAATGCTCACATCTTATGTCAGTGCACAAACTACACTGGTTTAGCTGGCAATCAGTGTAAGTGATTAGTTTAATTTGCCTCAGCCTTTAAATGAGACTGTGGTCACTAGAAAGAATGTCAGATTAAGTGCATTTGTGAGCTTCTAGTGTATTTGAGTTTCTTTTGTTCCTAGATGAATCTGTTAATTCTAACCACTTGCTCTGTTGGATGGTGAAAGTAGTTGTTAGTGTGTTCATAACATAGAGCAAATATTCCTAGAACCCATGTGATGGCATGAATGGAAGCATGAGCCCTGTTGTTCTTGCTGTGTTTCAGACCGGCCGCAATGACAAGGCGCAGGAGTTTTTCTTCAAGCAGGCCTCTGAGCTCCAGAACCAGACGGAGTGGAAAGATTGGTTTGTCCTGCCCTTCCTCCCTGCCCCAGACTCCAACCCCACCTTTGCTACCTATTTCTCACGCCAGTGGGCAGATACGTTTATCGTATCTCTGCACAACTTCCTGAGTGTCTTATTTCAGTGCATGCATATCCTTTTTTGCAATAGTTAAATCTCCCTTGCACTGGTGTTATACTTACTATTAACAGTGGTGCCAAGAATACAGTATTACAGAACTTGCTGCTTTCAGGTGATTGTTTAGAGCCAAGACTTAGTAGGAAGCTGGTGTTTACCAGAGGATGTTGGAATAGTTATTGTTCAATTATCTGATGATATGTTATATTCCCTGGGCACAAACAATTGTGGTTGTTGCTAATGCTGAACTCATCCCTATGCTAGTGACTAGAAATCTTGTGCACATCTTGTTCTGAAATGCTTTTCCTCTTTGCTTGGCATAGTACAAGACAGGCATGCAGCCTTGGGTCACAGTCCATAACTGAACTAGCATCTCCTGTTAGACCCTTCTCTGGATTCATATGTTCATAACGTTGTCTAGTGACAGCTCACTGTAATAGGGCAGTTCAACATTGGCAGAAAAAACAGCTTCTGTCCTGCACTACTGAGTTCTGACCTTGTTTGTTTGCTGATGGGCAGGTTTACACTGCAGCTAGAATACAGCTCATCTTGAACTGTTTCTTCAGTGTACACTAATACAGCAACATAACCTGCCTTGTCCTCCACTTCTGACATGTAAAAAGGAAGAATCTCAAAAGCCTTGCAAAGTCTACGTGAAAGTTTGTGCAACAGTGAAGTACAAAAAAAGTACCAAAGCTGGCTTAGGTAACTAAGCTGTTTCTAGTCTTCTGGCCTTGCACATAATTCTTGATAGTAGTATGGACTGGGCAGCTTTGCTGTCTTACAGGCAAATGGCTGGTATGAAGTGCTGGCTTTTAGAATTAAGGCAGGTGCACATAAGTTCTTGCCTTGTTTTTCTTTAACATTCCTCACCAGTTCCAGTCATTTTGAACTTCGAAGCTGAATGTCTCAGGAGCAGTCTCATACAAGAAGAAAATGAATCATTGCGGCATAAGGTCAGAACTGAAGTCACTCTTTAGTTGCTGACTGTATGAGGTTGTGAGTTTTGTAAAATTGGTTCCATCCATTCAAGAAAGTTGTAACTGTTCAGTGCAGTTATTCCAAGGCAGGTTCTTCTGCAAGTCCTTTATAATTTTGGTTTATCTTTCAACTGTCTCCAGCAAACTTCGAATTGCAATCATATCATGAAATGTCTGTTTAGGATATTACTGTCCCTCTGCTGGAGGTGACTGTCTCTTCCTGTGCTGACAGGTGGCTGGATACTGTGCAAACTCCTTTCCTGCTACACTGCAAAGTCAAGATAAGCTGAAACTAGTGGCAGGTTAAGTGCATACATGGCTGACTTTGCATGGAAACTTGTGAATAGTATTCAGTCACTTCCAGATTTTAGCTGATGGAGCAATAGAAATGGGCAATAACTTCTGTCAAAGAGACAGAAACTATTACTTCTGAAATGGCCACTTCACCATGGTTGAAGTGCACTTAAAGCAATTTAGATCAGCTAATGGAAATGTTGTGAATGTTTGTTTCCCAACTCTAGACCTTACAGTAAACCGTAAGAAGGGCTGACCAGTTCAGACAATATGTCGCCAAGCTCCATGTCTTGTTTTTGACAGTATCATCATCAGATGCTTAGAGAGAGGGTGTAAGAATATATAACACGGGTCAGTCCTTTCCCAGTGTAATTTCCTATTAGAGAGACTTGGGAAATCTACAGTTTAAGAACTTTCTAAATGACAGTTTGCATGTGGATGATCATGTCTGAGTGGGAAGCCTTATTCATGTTAGCAGGACTTTAGTTTCACTTCCTCAAACATACCAAGTGAAAGCGCTCTCTGTGTGAATACGTCAGTAAAGTAAGTTTTGTGCTTTACCTCTTGTGTTACAAAAAAGTTATGTTGTACGTTGTGCTCCCTGTTTCAACTGTTTTGGTAGCTGGTCAACACTCTTCATTTGTACTAAAAATGTTGAAGTAAAATAGAAAATTGATTTCCACAAGGAGGCTTTTTTGTGAAAGAAAAGGAAGGTTTGTCACTGCGTACTGTATGGAGTCAGTGGATCAAGCAAACTTTGACAGGAGGGTTCTGCAAAGATGGTCAGGGAATAGGGACAGCAGGATAAGGTATGTTTTGAAATAGAGCTCTCTTATTTCCTCTAATGTTGCATTCTGTACTTTCAGTCAAAGCTGTTTTTTTGTTTGTGGTATGTTGACTGGTATCACTTACAGTCTGCATAAGCGTTCTCTGGCAAATAGGCAGAGGTAGAAACTAGACTTTCTGTTTTGGAGAACTGCTCAGGTCAGAAAAGGAAGCAGCTACCTTTAGAATACAGGTTTAAATAAAAAATGGTGTGAATAAATATTGAATTTGATGCTAGGTGAAATTAAGTAGTGATTCTGATTTCACTGTTGAAACAATGCAAATACACGAATAACAAGCTGGATTTCTAAAGCTCCTTTTTCTTGTAATTTCTTTCCTTAAATACGATGATAAAAAGAAGAAGAAGAGTTCTATCTGAGAAACAAATGTACGGAAACAGAAAAGCCTGAGGAGCTCTTCATGTGAACAAGAGTCACAGGCGTAAACCACATCCGTCACAGAAAGCTGCATCCTGAGGTTCCTCTCTGCTAAGGGGGGGGAAAGAAAAACATCTCTTTCTCCGTAATGTGGAGATAAATCTCACTGTCACGCTTGGGAGGGAGCCGGGCAGGGCGTGGAGCTGGATTTCAGGGTGACCTGATGGCGTTGGCCTCAGTGCACCCTGCCAGCTCCCCAGACCCTTGGCCGGGGGAAGAAGATTACCTTCTGGGCTCAGTGCCCATACATCACTACTGCCAGTCACATGCATTGCCCTGGCCTTGAACTGCCTGCACGGAGTGTCTGATCAGCTCTGCCCTGGCCAGCTCTCACTTCCCAGCACCACTAATGTCCCCACAGCAACAGCCCAAGGAGAGGAGTGAAGGGTTTTAAGTAGGCTCCAGTGTCATGTGTGTACAGTACTGATTGTTTTGACTACTTGGACTAATGTGGTGCTCAGCCAGTCAGAGCAGCTTTCTTCCCTCCCCACCCTTCTATGGCTGTTGAAATAAAAGGAGTAAACCACCTCAGCAAGTGGGAAGGAGGTGAATCTCAGTGACCCTCTGTTTACTTGGCTCTCTTCTCTCGTTCTAGCTGTTTGCTTTGCAGGCTGAATCCTCCCGCATGAAGAAAGAGGAACTGGAGCTGGAAGGAGCAGCCGTGCATCACAAGTTGCCTGCATATGTGGCCAACATGGATCGACTAGGGGACTCTGAGCTGTGAGTGCCCGCAGGGGAGGAGCTGGGGACAGGCTCTGCTGCTTTTGTGGGTCACGGAGGCTCCAGGAGGGTCATTTCCTTGTTCCCTGCCCTGGGAATCGATGCAGAAAGACATGTGGGCAGAAATCCTGGTGACCTAAGTGGGTTTAATGGGGGAAATTCGTGATGGGCATCTGTCCCGCCATTTGGGAGAGAGATGCTTGCCAATTGGTGAGAGCCCAAGCACACATGGAAGTGATTCTGCTCTGCTCTCAGCATTACACCAAGGTGTTCTGGGCAGCCAGGGCACTGGTAGCAGTGCAATACCCTGCAGTATTGCTCAAATGAAGTGGATTGTCTCTTGACTCCTCTTTTCTTCAGTGCCTGTGGTGCAGTAGGTGAGTGCCCTGTGTTGTTTTGTAGACACTGGTACTGTATGACCCAAAGGGGTCGTTGTTACGCAGAGATGCTGTCTTGCTTTTGCAAGGTCAAGGGAAAAGGAGTTTCTCTTCTGTGAGGCTCGATTATGCACAGAATTCCCCATAAACTTGCTGCAGTTAAAGCGTGTTTTATGGCTACAACTATTGTATTCCTATCTGTGGAAAGTAGGCAACATAGACAGTGATACACCTTGTTTAATTGTTATTTAAACTCTTATTTTTCCCCCAGTACACAGCCATGCAAAGCAAGCCTGTGTGTTTGAATTCATTGTGGTTTTGAGATTTTTTTTTTTTTCCCCCTTGCTTTAAAAGGATCTGAAAGCAGATGTAGCTTAGCCACAAGGTGTTAGTAACACTGCTGGGGCTTTGACTTTCTCATGTGCTTCTTCCACTGCTATTCAGACAGGAGGGGACTGATCAAATGATGCTGCTGACAATGACAAATAGAAGTTGTAGCAGAGACCACACACAAAGGCTTTGTTTTAGTCTAGAAGTTGTCTGATTAAAGAGACTTAAGTGTCTGGTGAACTATCTTGATAACTGCTCTGCACTCTCTGCACAGGACAGGCTACAGAGTTTAATTTGAGATTTTTTTTGGTTTAACTACTGTGTGTGGAAAGCCCTGATGTTCACCTGCACACACAGGGGAGAGGGGCGTGAGGGATGGGATAATTTATTCCCATATTCCTTTTTGTCCCTTTGTATTAGAAAAACTTGCCTTAGAAGTGGCATTTCTTGTGTGTGCAACTTGTCTCTTAGTCTGGGGCCAGTTCTGGCTGCTTTTTCCATGTGTCTGCTCAACCCAAAGCCCAGCTTTGGTAGAATAGTTCCTTCCTTGAAGAGAGCATAGACACAGTGAAGGTGATTGTATTCCCCTTCCTCTGGGTGCTGCTCTGCTCTCAAGGGAAGCTGTGGCAGAGTGAGGTCAGACAGTTACATTCTGGGAAGCAGCTGCTGCTCTTGGCATTGTGGGCTGAGAAAGGAGGTGTGTGTAATCATAGGAATGGACCTAAACTTTCTTATTTTCTTTGGGTCCAGTGTTTGAGATATTGAGGGCCTGTGCTTTAAAACTGCTGAACATGACTTGCTGAATATGTAAGGGTGTTCAGTGAAACACTGGATGCTGAATGCCTCTCAAAGTAGGTCTGTTTTATGCCTTGGATTGGGAATCCTGGCTGAATAGATTCTTTGGAAATCTGGATTCCCCTGCCTTTCCCTTAGGGTCTTTCGAAACTAACCAGACAGAGGGGAAGGAGTTTGAGGTGGCCCTACAGGGGATTCAGGAGCAGCTGGGCCCACTGTCTCAGTGGCATCTCTGAGAAGTTTCCTTTGGTTACAGCAGTTACTATGATCTGCTCCAGGCACTAACAGGATGTTTTAAAACAGTTTTTTAATGCATAGTGGTCCATCGGCTTGGCAGGGAACATCTGTCCTCCAGTGGTTCAAAGAGCTGGCACTTTGCTTGTTGGGTGGTCTTTGATCAGATTGTGTGGCTACACCTTCATATTCTGTTTGGTGTTTTTTGTTTGTGTGTTTTGTTTTGTTTTTTAATTAGAGATATGACCTGCAGCCAGAGGAGTACTGCACATTCTCTTCAGTCCCGAGGTGGCTTTCTGTCCTCTTTTCTCTCCCAAAGTAAAAAGGGCCCTTCCAGACCAGCCCATCCAAGTGGGGCTTCTCCTACGCAGACTGGCAGTATGCTGCTAGGGAAGAAAGAACCAACAAATCACCAGGTAATTCTCAGCTGTGTTCACTGAAAGGTGCTCAGAATCCAAGGAGCTAACATGCAGCACAGCACTGCTCCAAGCTTTTGCTTCCACCTGAAAAAATAAAATGTCCTTTCCTTCCTTGCAAGCGTATGCTGCGCCTGAGTGCAGCACAAGAACAGCTGCTGTTGTCCGGGGGCTTGTGGAGCCCTTGGTTTCTTTGCTTGGTGCTTGGTTTCTTTGCCTCCTCTTTTGCTCTTTGTTCTGCAGCCTAGCACAAGCATAACTTTGCCAAATCATTCCTCTGCCTTCCAGAGTGCCAAAGGAAAAGAAGGAACAGTGAGCTGTAAGGACGGGAAGAGCCACTTCAGTGGGTTAGTAGCAGGCGAGTCGAGTTCCCTGCAGCAGCGGCAGAAGCGCTTGCAAGAGCATGGGAAGGAAAGGAAGGAACTGCTGTCGAAAGGGACCTTCCAGGTACCGGGCAACACTGCAAGGCTGGGAAGCGGCGGGCTGGTATTTCTGTAGTTTGTTGTGCTAGGTGGTAAAGCAAGTGCAAGTGTTCCCGATAAGCTTCTGAATTGCTACTCAGATCTAACTGTATCAAAGGTTAATCTCTGTAGTTAACCAACTCCTTCCACACTCTCTTTATTTCTGGATTCCCTGGAAGGGAATCGGTATTGACATTTCAAATGGAAGAGGAGTTGTCTTTTTTCACGATCTTTTCAACAGCCTGGTCCTGGGGAGGGTATGTTTCATCCACCTTAATGGTTATGTTCAAATACCTTGTTATAATCCCCATTCCTTAGTGGCAGTGGGCTCGGCTCACCCATCCTGCCCAAGTGAGTTCTCTCCTGTGGGTTCTTACGCTGGTTTGTGCAGGCTCCGTGTGGGACGGATAAAAATTGATAGTCAGTTTTCCTGGATAGGACTGGAAATATCCTGCATAGCAACATTTGCTTTTTGGAGTTTTTTGCACTGTATGTTGCAGTTTTGCCTGGGGGTGTGCCCTGCTTTCTAATCAAATGAAATAATAGAACTGTGTCCTGGATTTTAACCACTGAAGGTCAGCAGCCTACTTCTGTTGACCTGTGTATTGGTCTGGCTTTCAGCAGCCATGTGGTCAAAGGATACAGAGCACAGGAGGAATGGTGGCAGCATCTCAGCCATGTTTATTTTGGCTGTATGAGCCACTCTGTCTTGGGAGAGAGACAGTGCTGAGGGACTGTTGCCTATTGGCCCATATGTGTGGCTGTTCTGCGTGGGGGAGCGCTGCGTGGGGGAATGCTCCACCACTGAGCATTCAAGGCTATGAGAGAACTTTTTTCTTCACGGCTCATCTAAAACATTTTACTTAAACATTGGTCAGAAAATGGCAAAGCCCCGTTTCCCCATAAGTATCCTTTGACTTTCCTTTTTGTGTCACGGTCCAGGTTAAGGCAGTGTTTTCCTGGCTTTGTAAAAGTTGCTTCTGGTGCTCTAGGGGAAGCTGATACTATTTAGCTTTCCGTTGTTCCCAACGCATGTGAGCAAAATGGAAACGGAAGGGCAGCACTGTTTCTTTCACATGAGTGTCATTCATTGGTGGTTATCTCCCCACATTAACTGAAGCAGAGAGAGGCATTCTTGGATTTATTTCCCAATCTTTTCCAGCTTTGTGATTTCAGGTTGTTTGATGATGCAGCGTTTGACCCATTGCTCAAGATGTGAAAGCTACTATAAATAAGGCAAGGATGTGTTAGGGAACAGGGATTCAAAACCATCAATACCAATACCATTTTGGGGCTTTTCATCTTCAGAGGATGGTTTAGCAAAGGAATGCTTGCAGATGTTTTGCTGGCTTATGTGCTGTATCTGCTTCTTGTTCAGCTTCTGGTGGCAAGGGAAGACTAAGCTGCTTTCAGACACTTCCGTGTGCTGCAGCGCAGATCTTGTCTCATTCAGATACCTTCACCTCCTAAAACTCCATTTGTTCTGTCTGCCCTGTCAAATTGGGTTTTAAGCTTTTGGACTCGTGTGTTGACTCTACCGTTGTCATCAGTCAGTTGGCTGCAGTGGTTGGCCCAGTGCGCACAGACTAAATCTCTGGCAGACAAGGATAATCCATCCACTGGGGCTTACCATCCAACAAGAGTTTTTGTGCAGGTTTACTGACCTGCATATTATACAGGCTTCACTTACATTGCCGAATGCAAGAATTCCTTGAAATATGTTGCTTTGCTTGTGAATCTGGGCTCTAATGGCATCAAAATGGGCCTCTAATATCAGCTGAGGTATGCCAAACAGATGTCGTGGTCCCTTTAATTCTTACAGGAAAGCATATGGCTGGGCACATGGAGGGGGATATCAGGGCCTCTACAAGCAAGGAGGCCATATTAAATGATGCAACTGTGCAACGCACTATCCTTGTGCTCAGAAGGGTCCCTGGCAGAAGGGGTGTTGAGCTGACAGTGCTTCTGTTTCAGTGCAGCTTCTTGGTTTTTTTTCTCCCAGTCAGCTGGGGTGGCTGAAGAGCTTGATCTGGAGCCGGTGCTTCCTTGTATTTCACACAGGATTTCTTTCTTCAGGGCCAAAGTGCTGAGAAGAAAACAGATATTAGCACAGCCGAGGCAGAGCTGTGCTCAGAGCTGCATGCTGAGCAAGCAGAGACTGCAACCAAAATGCCTACCAGCAGTGCAGAGGCTGTGGGGGTCCGGCAGGAGCAGCCTTTCATTGTCCTGAGCCAGGAGGAGTATGGGGAGCACCATTCATCCATCATGTACTGCAGGTAATGGACTGGCAGAAGAGGGCTTTCTCGTAGAAGCCTCTCTAGAGGACCAGCTGTGTCTGGCCTTTTTCTCCCAGCCTCTGTTCTGCCCAGCACGTTGTGCATGTACCAGTCAAGTTGGTGTGACTGAAAATAGCCTGTAGCTTGTGCAGAGAGAATGGACAGAGATTTTTGTGATTGGGAGGTGCCAGCCAGGAGGAAACTCCCTGGGAAAGCAGGATGGTATTGCTTCAGGGCATTATGCTTTGCATGTGGAGCTTGGTGCGTTGCATTGTGCCACTTATTGTGGACTGAACAGGAAGTGGTGCAAGGAGGTTCTGATTCCTGCGGAAGGAATTGGTGTGTGGCCAGGAGAGGAAGGATTATTGGGGTATTTACTCACATCTAAGAACTTTAGGGAGAAAAATATCCCATCAGTTTCCTTCTGCACATAGGGTTGATTGTTCTGGACGGAGGGTGGCCAGCTTGGATGTGGACGGGGTCATCAAAGTCTGGTCTTTTAACCCCATAATGCAAACTAAAGCTTCATCCATTTCCAAATCTCCGTTGCTGTCTCTGGAATGGGCGACCAAGCGTGATCGGCTGGTGAGTAGTCTGCATGTGGAGGCTCGAGAGTCACAGCAGATGATTTGGGGCTGGGTTGCCACGTGTTGCACGTTAGCTTCTAGACAGCTGCATTGTGGATAAGATCAGGACAACAATTAGTTTCCACTTTAGTGGGACATGGGGAACTGAAGCCTGTAGGGTCTAAGAAAAACTAGAGTGGGGAGTGTGCTCTGTGTATTGAGCAAGGAATTCACCACTGGTTGCCCTGAGACAGAAGTTCCCAGGCTGCAGTGCGGGTACAGCTGCAGGATAGAAGTAGCTCCTTTAAGAGAAGTGCCTCTCTCGGGCAGAGCAGGCAGCTGCTTGTAAAGGCAGGCAGAGGCAACCTGGTACAACAGCCCATGGGAACCCTGCAGCAGGGAGCTGTAGAGCTTTACTCACACCCTGAGCCAGAAGCAGAGAAGGGAGAGCAGGGCTGAGGAGCAGGGGTGTGGTGTTGGCATTCTGCTTGTGCAGGTGTGAAAAGGGCTCCATAGCCAGTTTTATAGTGGTGCCTTCTGAGTTGGGGGTTGGTGCGTGAATAAGGAGCTTGGGGCTTGTTTAAATGTCACAATAGTTTAAATGTTTCCTATGGCACTTTTTCTCTAGTTCTGTTACTAGAGAGGAGCCTTAAATTATATGCATTCTTCTGCATCCTAGAACTCTTGCTAGTGTTTCATGTCCTCCCTTGGCGAAGAGACAGAGCTGTGTGAGAAGGCAGGCCTGCGACTGAGGGAATATTGTTCACCTTCTGGCACTGACAATGTGTTGCTGCTAACCCCAGAATGCCACCTGTGAAGAGCTGGTGCTACAGCTTGTCTCTTTCTTTTCCTTTGCTCTTAGAAAGGAAGTTGTCCATGCAGTTCTGATGTTTCTTCTGCATTGTGGAGTTTATTTCCTGCTTGCTGATAGAAAGATTCTTCTTTCTGAAATGTATGGGGGTTCAGCAGCAGATCAGGCTCTGAAGTGAGAAGGATGTGGCTTGCTTCATTTTCTTTGACAATGCATCCCTCCATGGTTTTACTTTTGATCTAAACTGTAGCACCACTGATGAAGCATGTGTGAGTCCTTCTGAATGATTTCATTCTCCCCTGGATGAAAGGAGGTGGCTTCTACTTGGTTTTCTCTTAAACTTAGATTGTTAATTCTGTGTTACTCTTTCCTTGCTCCCCTAGATATTGAGACTCCACATATGTTTTGCCTCCTATCATGTTGAGCCGTACTCTAGAAAGTGGCTTTTACTCCACCTTGGTGCCTATCAGATCTTTTTCTCACTGGAAAGCAGTGCTTTTACTCTGACTTCTGTGGCTCTGGGGTAGTCCTACGCAGCATGACATGCACAGAAAGACAAGATGTGCCCTAATGGAGTGGCGTTTAATCTGAATGCATAGGTAGAAAAAAACTTACTCTGAGGTGTTGGTGGTTGTTGGACAGCATCATTGTACTCACTCACACTTCTTTCATCTCCTCCTTGCTGGTTTCAAGCTATTGCTTGGCAGTGGGGTCGGGACGGTTCGTCTTTATGACACAGAAGCGAAGAAGAATCTCTGTGAAATCAGCATTGATGAAGACATGCCCAGGTAACTCTGGGAGACTGATTTTTGTATATGAATATAAATGTTGTTGATTTTGACTGTGAAAAGGTAGGTGAAGTCTCAATGTTCCTGCTGCTTTCATGCAGCTGCAGGATTCTCTCGCCTTCGTCCAGAGGGCAGTCCCTGTCTGAGCAGCATAAAACTGCTCAGTTAAATGGGAGATACTCAAAATCTGTCTAAGTACATGAATCCTGCCCTCCTTTACAATGCACCCTGTCTTGCAGGGTCTTAATGGGAGAGCTCATAGTCGAGTGTTGTGCTTGAGGTAGCTGCTGGAGAGAGGCAATTTGGACTGTTTGCTGTGTTTCAGGATCCTCTCGCTTGCCTGCAGCCCAAGTGGTGCCTCCTTTGTCTGTTCTGCGGCAGCCCAGAGCCCCATCTCCCCCATGGACTTCTCAGCCCTCAACTCTGGGGGCAAAAGTATGAACCAAGTGCCTGGGAAGCTGCTACTGTGGGACACTAAAACGATGAAGCAGCAGGTACTTGCTGGGCTTCTTTCCTTTCTCAGTCTGCTTGCTGAGAATGAGTGTCTTCTGTTTCAATGTGTAGGAGCCCTCTTCCTAAATTATGCTGACTTTCTTTTCAATACCCTTCTTTTCCCCCTTCCTCCTTTCCCCTCTTTCACATGCCAGACAAAAATGAATAGTGTAAGTAGCTGCTGGGTCTGGGTGGGGTTTTTTTGTTTTGTTGGTGTGTTGGGGTTTTTTTGAGGGATTCTTCAAAATAGTCCATAGCCTTGTTTCTATCCTGCCTGCACAGTTTGTGACTGGAAATGTCCCAAGTGGACTGAGTGATGCTTTGCTCAGGCTTTCTCCACTTGAGCTATATTGAAGGGTTTTCTTTGCTGCTATTTCCCCTGCCCTCCCTGTTTTTAAGTGAAATGCTTCTTTCAGAGGTTTCATCTCATGTCACCTTCTCCATTGTTTCAGTTTAGATGGGTCAGATTCTGGCAGGGAATCCTCGTCCCATCCCTCACCTTTGTCCTCAAGAAATGCTGTCCCTGACGTGCAGGAGAAAGCAACATACTCAAGCTAATGCCTGCCAGAAGCTGGTTTTGCAGCCTTGAGGCCACGGCCAAGAAAGCTGTGGCTTGGCTGAGGTGAATTGTTGGTTTAGTGTCACAGTAAAATGCAGCTGCCAACCTTGCAGTCTGTAGTCATGAGAGGTGTAGGGCTCCAAACTGGAGGAGTTCTTGCTACTAGGTACTGTCTTTCCTCCCTCCCCTGGAGATCAGCTCCTCAGCACCCCCAGCTCTGTTTCTTGGCATTAATGCAGACTTTCCCTTCCAGCTGCAGTTCTCCCTGGAGCCTGAGCCCATTGCTATTAACTGCACAGCCTTCAACCACAACGGCAACCTGCTGGTCACCGGGGCTGCAGACGGGATTGTTCGTCTCTTTGGTACGTTGAAATTGGGCAGTGAGGTGGCCCCTCGGTGTCCCCAGCTGTCTGCCCCTAGCACCCTTCTTCTGCCAGCAGGGAGGCAGCTGTGGGACATGACCGAACACCAGTACTTTCTCTCCCTGGTTAGTGCTGCTGGATTTGTTGTTTCCCTGCTGCTGAGGAGCAGAGTTAACTTGCCCTTGAGCCATGCGGTCTTGGCTGTGCCATGTAGCAGTACCACTGCCGGAAGTTGAGTCTTGAGGAAAGGAATTAGTGTGTGACCTTCCAGTTGAAGGCAAGGGCTTCACGTCAGTCCTTCTTCCCTGAGCAATTTCTGTTTCTCAGGTTTTGTCCTCTTTGGTCCGTCCTTGTGACAGCAGCAGTTCGGGCCTCCCTCTTCTGTGAAGGAGGGATCTGCTTCTGGCCTGGGTGCTGAGCTGGAGGCTGCAGTCCCGGGTCTCTGGGAGGACATGGCTGGCAGCAGCTGTGAGGGTGGACAGGATAGCACAGGGAGGAGAAGAAGAAAGGTGGCAGTGGGGCTTGGATGCAGAATGCCTGCGGTTGACAGTGAGCATGTGAGCAGCCCTCTAAAGCTGGAGGAAGAGGTGACTAGTTCTAGGCAATGATTTTTGTGGCCAGTGTAAAAGCCACATGCTGGAGAATAAGCACAGGGTGCTGGGATTGGATTGGGCTCCCCCAGGCTGGTTTAGAGGGCTGGGACAGCGACCTTATGAACATAAAGGGCCTCTCTCTCTTTGCCTCAGCTCTGTGCGAGTACGAGGAGTGTTCAGTACTGGTTCTCCCCTCAGATATGCAGCAGCATGAGTGCGCCATGAGCTGGAAGGCACACGATGGGGAAGTCTACTCCGTTGAGTTCAGCTATGATGAGAACACAGTCTACAGCATAGGCGAGGATGGCAAGGTAGGCTCTGGGTGATCTTCTACTGGTCAGCTGGCAGTGAGGTCCCTTCTGGAGTCTTCTCCATATGGTGGGGATAGCAGTAAAAATACCCTCAGAATCTGGAGGATCTGCAGGATGCTAACGGTCATCTTAGGTGTGCAGCACCACCCTGCTGCATGCAGTCTCTGCAGAGAGAGTGGCTGGAAGCAGCTGGAGCTGTTCTGTGCAGCTGTGGAGCAGCTGCTGTGGCTGTTAACAGCTGGAGCTGTCTCGGACCTTGTCTGCAAATCCTACTGTTGGTGACATCCCCTTCCTAGGGAATCCATGTGAAGATGACCTTTCTGTGCCCCTGAGATCACCACATTTGAAATCTGGGATTCACCAGGGAGCAGATCCTTGACCACTTTGCCTAAATTTCCTTGTCAGCAGCTCCCTGTTGCTTATAATAAAGGCTTCAATTTCTGCAGTCCCGTAGTCTTAGCAGTAGAGGTGTGGCTCAGGGAGGGAGACTGCCTGAAGGTGTGGGTCCTTGGCTGATGAGAGTTAAGTGAATTCCCCCCAGGATCCTGCATGCAGTGTGGAAGGACACATAGGCAGCAGTGCTCGTGGAAGGTAGGGCATATGTTTGCCTGGAGAGTAGGTGCTCTTACAGCCTTTGCAGCCTGTGTTTTATTAATATAGCCACTTAGATATAGATGTCAAAATGCCATCTTCTGTTTGTGAGGAATAGCCACTGCACTTAAAAACAACGACTGGCCCTTCTACTTTCATCCTAGTCAATTTAACTATGGGCTTTTGTCATCTCTCTGTGTTATTCTAGTTTATTCAGTGGAATATTCACAAAAGTGGCTTGAAGGTGTCCGAGTACGATCTTCCCAGCGAAGCTACAGGTCCTTTTGTTCTGTCCGGGTACAGTGGCTACAAGCAAGTCCAGTTCCCACGAGGAAGGCTCTTTGCTTTTGACTCCGAGGGCAACTATATGTTGACGTGTTCTTCTAGTGGGGGAGTCATTTTTAAGGTAAGAGAAGGCCATTTTTCAGGTAAGTCTGGGAAGTGATGGGGAGCACTCTTACGCATCCACACAAGCTCTTGTTGTTACAGGGCTGCAACAGCAGCCACTGGAAGTTCTCAAGCAGCACCTACCCATCCCTGCTCTGTGAAAGCTGCTGCTCAGTTTCATACATGTGCATTTTAGCAGTGTGTGGTGTTTAGCAAGTGTTTGAACCCCCTGTAAGTGTTTGGCCCTCTGTATGTAGCTAGAGTATGTGTGCTCCTTGTTCTTACAGCTTAGCTGCAGCAGTTTGCCTCTCAGTGCCCAAGTGCCTAGGACAAAGTTTCAATTTTGCATTGAACTGGCATGCATCAATATATTAAAGAAAAGTGTGTGATTGTTGACTGATGCTCATCTTTAATCTGCCTTGTGTGCTTGCTGATGTTATGTTAGTCCCAGCCTGATTCTCTCTCTCTTGCTGTGTACTGAAATGAAATGAAGGGTAAGGCTGAATGGTTCCAAGTACCCAAATTTCTGTGCCGCAGTAACAAGCGGTTACTGATCGCATGCCCCTTGCCAGCCTCCTCTTGAGTCAATACCCACCAGTATAAGCCATTGCAAGGCAGATTAGATCGAATTTTTACTTTGCATCTGGGGCATTCAGAGCACCTGCACTAACACGAGCTATAGCTTAGGCTTATGTGCTCCTCATCAGTGTGTGCTCTTAGCCTGCCTTGTTCAATTACTGCAGCTCAGCTGATGTCAGAAGCTGAGCTGCTTGAGAACATGGGCTTCTGTCATGAGACTGGGAACTTGCTTCCTCATGCGTGCTACATGCATCTCAACATCTCTCTGATTTTCTGCTTAATTATGTATGCTGGTGGGGATATGGAGTCTGTAGCAGGCTTTGGCTTCTCCTGTGGGTACGCTGCCCCCACTGCAGAAACCTGCCTCCTTAGAACCTTATGCTTTCCTTCTTTTAGTTAAACGGTGAGGAAAAGGTTCTGGAGAGCTGCCTTTCCCTGGGAGGACACCGAGCTCCTGTTGTCACAGTAGATTGGAGCACAGCTATGGACTGCGGGACCTGCCTCACTGCCTCTATGGATGGGAAGATTAAATTAACAACCTTACTGGCTCAAAAGTCTTAACCTGGACTGTGCTGAAAGGAAAGAGCAACAAACTTGACAAAACCAGTGTTAACTCCATGGGAACAAACTGCATGGGAGAGAAGGCAAACCACAGTCCCTCTTCTCGTTGTAGCTTTTGCCTCTTGACAAACGTTAAGTACATTTGCCAAACCACTGTGCAACAGAACGCTGGCATGGGAATAGATCAGTGGCAGCACTGAAAAATAAGCCTCCACTGACCCATTGTGGCAGCTGGACTCCCTCCGTTAGGGAGTCTTGAGTAGCAGATGGCTAGAAGGTTGCTGGGGTCACATCGGGTTCTGCAGAAGAAGGTGAGGCTGGAGGAGGCATGCATGAGGCAGCGTAGTGCATGGTGATCAGATGGCTCAAAGTGGAAAGGCTGGTGCAAAATCAGAGTATTCTTTTGGTATATCATTTGTTGTTGTGCTTTTGTTTGTTTGTTTGGGGTTTTTTGTTTTGGTTTTGTTTTTTCCCATAAAAAGAAAATATTCCCTTGCACTTGTTTTCTGTGCTCTCTTCAGCTGTTGCTGCAAAACATGGGAGATGGCTGGGGCAGTGATGTGCCAAGACAGTCTCCTGCATGGAGAAGAGACCTCTGTGCTTTCACCAGGTGCTTCTGGCACTGACACCCACACACAGCGGGGAACCAGTGCAAGCATCCGGGAACAAAAATAGTTGTGTTCCTTTGGATGTATTGTGTTCCTTTGTGATACCTGCTACCAACTAGAGGAGAGATCACGAGCCAGACTTTTTGAAATGCTTGTGTTGGGAGTTCAGAAGTTCAAGGTCCCAGTTATGAGCGTGTGGCGGAAGCAGCAGGAGAGGGAAACGAGCCCAAAAGCAAGCGAGCTCCGTGGGGCCCCACTGCCTCCTTCAGAGAAGGGGAAGAGTGGCTGGAAAGCTGCCTGGCGGGAAATGCCCTGGGGGTGTTGGTCGAGAGGCAGCTGAATATGAGCCAGCAGTGTACCCAGGTGCCATCCATACTCTTTCAGCTGAGGGAGAGAGGGAGACTCATTTCTTTCTGCGGTAGCCCTCACTTTCCACACTCCTGGCACGGCATGACTTGGCCCTGTCACACAGAGGTGGCACCCCAGTGCCTCTAGGGTGCTTTCTCAGTGGCTTTCCTGAAGGGGCACAGAAGAGATGAGGAACTGCTGGTGGGGGAGGTGGAGAAGTCCCCAAAGGCTCTTTCCTCATGACCTGGGGTTGGAAATCAAGAATCGCCTGGCTAACTCTACGGCCATTCTTCACTGGTGGCATCACGCCTCACAACATGACTTGGTGTCTGAGAAGGTTGTTGCCGTCTTTGTGCCTGGAGATGTTGCATACAGTCTGCAGTTGTTTTGTCTGTTGCATGTAGCCTAAGGAAGACTACAGTTACAGCTAAGATGAGGTCAGACTCGGGCAAAAGGCTCATTAAAGCAGGCAGGAGGTCTAGCAGAATAAAACTGGGCCTGCAGCGTGAGATTTCCAGACCGCTGGAGACATTTGTGCCTTGAAAGCACAGCATCATTGAGGCTGGAAGGGGCCTTGCCTCGTCCTTGTTGTCTGTCCCCGTCCTGCTTAAAGCAGGGTCAGCCAGGGTGGGTAGCCCAGGGCCACGTCCAGTCTGGAGCATCTCCAAGCATGCAGACTCCACAGCCTCTCTGTGGCACAAATAAGCCAGCAGCAGGCTGAGCTGGGGCCTCTAGCCCATGGGCCCAGGAGGCCCACTGAGGCATAGGCAGAGGCCTCCAGGCCCTGCCTGAGCTCTGTCACAGTGTCCCTGTCTCCAGCTCTGTCTCAGCTGTGCCTGGCCATGCACCTCACTGCTCCAGACCCCAGCCCACAGGCTGCCTTCCTGGCCTGCCCTTGACCTCCCTGTGGCCCTGCCTGGCCATGACTGGGCTGTGTCTGACCCTACTCGCCACCACTGGGCCTGAACCCTGGCCTGGCCTGGCCTGGCCTGACTTCCTGGCTTGCCCTCAGAGCTGCCGCCTCACCAGGCACTTGTTTGTCCCTCTGGGCTCTCGGCTGCCTGCCCCGGGACTGCCCTGCTCCCCTCGCTCACGTAGGCCAAGGCTGGGCCCTGCCCTGCTGGCTGTGGGACCCTCTTTGGCTCCCCATCCCCGAGGGAGCAGCGTGCCTGTGCTGCTCCCTGACACTGGTCTCTCACCACCCTCACAAGAGAAAAGGTTTTTCCTTAGGTTGAGGTGGGATTCCCCCTGTTCCAGCTGGTGCCCGCTTCTTCACACCTTTCCCCTCGGCGGGCTACAACTCCGTCAGATCCACGTGGGATTTGCAAAGCTTCCACGTCTACCAGAAGCTCGCCCACCACCTTCTGCCCAGACCACCAGGAGGATTGCTCTAAAAAGGCAGGAAGAGTCTGGTAACTGATTATTAGCAGTAGCTCAGCACTAGTCCCTGATCTGAGCACAATCATGGTTCAAGGCGCCCCGGAGGAAAAGGACACAGATGTGTGCTCCCTCTCGGAGATGTCTGCAGGACTGATTTTCATTCAGAGCAAGGGCAGAGAGAGACGTGCTAACTGCCTGCATAGGAAGAGAGCCTGAGTGAGCCTTCCAAAATAGGACTCTCCTCATCCAAACCCGCTAGGTCTGAAGCGCTCCAATTGTGCAGCAAAACTAAGACACATCCTAGATGACACGGTTTATTAAATACCAAGCTGCAACAGAACACTTGGAATGAGATGCAGGGTAGTGGCTGCACAAGGTGGAAGGCAAAGGTTTCCAGGCTTCATTCATCTCCCTGTGAGCACTCTTTTCTGGCACTGGCACTTCCTCTGCTCCAGCATCTTCTCGTCGCTCACCGTGTTGGAGGTTCAGCTGTGACTGGGGAAGGGCAGGAAAAGAAATGGCTGTGTGTTACTTTTACAGCAGGCTGGGCCAAAGGTGGCACTGGAAAGTGGATCCTGGAAGTACAGCACTAAGGCGCAGATCCAGAGAGTGAAAACCAAGCACTCAAACGTGTCAACAACAAAGTTACAGCCTACGGGCTACAGACACATGGGGAAAATTGCGTTACGTGGAGATACGGATCAACTTCTTGCGGTTTTTGCTGTATTTCTTGTCCAGCTCTTTCTCCCATCTCTCTTTTAGACTGCCATATTTGGCTGTGACCCACCATGCTAGTCTCCCAACGACTTCTGAGGTTAAGCCCTGGTTCTGCCCTGGTTCTTCCCGAGTCCCACGCAGAGCGGACAACTTTTCTCGCAGGTCCTGGTTTTATCTTGCCTGCTGCGTGCGTTTTTTCGACTGCATCTCCAGCTGTTGGGAAATGTCACCAACTTGTAGGCGGCAAAACAAAAGGAACCCAAAGAGAGAGCTCTAAAGTTACTCACTTCGGTGGAAATCTTTAAGGTGGGGGGCCATCGAGATTGCATTTGTCACCTGCTGACAAGAGTATTAAAATGTATTAAAATCGCAATGTACGGTGACCGGCTCGGCTCTTCTCACTCAGGGCCCCTGGGACTGCGTCCTAGTGGGCGAGGCCATTGACCTCAGCAGCCCTGCTGGGACTCCTGGCTCATGGTTTCTACCCATCATGATAACTACATCTGTGTTCATCAACGTCATCATCATCTGCTGCTACAACAGCAGCAGGAGGCTCAAGAGAAATCAATCAATTGCAAAATACAGCCAACAGATAATTGGCAACATGGAAAAAAAGGATAGGAAAAGAATCATACAGGTTCCAGCAGAAAAAAATAATCACCTCAAATCCACCAAACAAACCAGAGCTCACCTTTCTGCCTAGTTTAGCAACTTGGTTGGTCACCTCAGAACAGCTGTTCTTCACCTCTCCCTGGAAACCGAGCTGGGACTCTCTCTTTCTTCCTGCATATGCCATCAGCTTTGTCCGACATCCCTCCAGAAGCATCTTCAACCTGCACAGCAAGTTAGTTAGGAAAGCGTGAAGCAAAGCAACAGTCGGCCTTTTTCACATACTCTCACATAAGCAGCACAGCCATGGCTTGCTTTGTCTGTAATGTGCTTGACAGGCCAGGAATTACTGAGAACAGCCAGCACTCCAGCGCCACACATCACTCGGAGGGCCCAAGGTTTACGTGAACAGGGGAAGAAAAGACTTCCTTCCCTCCCGGGAGAACTGCGCGCAGCCTGCATTTGCAAGGCCTTTTGCAGCTTTTTAAAACCATAGGCTTGTGCACAGAAGCCTCTTGCAAGACCGAACGCGAGGCTTGAATTTGCTCACAAACAGTTATGTACATGCTTTTACATTAGAGTTCAGTAAAGCTTGACTTCTACTCAACGTGATATTTCTTTAAAGCACTAAAAAGCCATGCCTGCTACGTTCTTCCTCCAGTGCGAGGTTTCTTCTCTGCATTTCGTCCAGAAGTGCTTCTGATCGGCATTTCATCTCGGCCAGCTTCTTCACTTCCTTGCTTGCACTCCCAGACTTCCAAAATAGAAAAGACACATCACACAGAGAGCACAGGAACAGGATCTGTACGCAGAACGTGCAGACAGCGTTCTCCACAAAGAGGATAACAGGGATCTCCCAAGTCCAGTCTCCTCTCGCACCTCTCAACCACAGAATCTCTCTCCTGTCCACAGCACACAGCCTACCCATCAAAGGAATTGTGCTGCTGCTGAATGCAAGTGCCCGCAAATTGTCCACCAAGTGATTCAAAACGCAGTAGCACCAGGGGAACGAGGAAACGTATAGACTTCCCCTGAGGGTGCCCTGCCCAAAAACCTGGGGGGTTCCCCACAGCCCACCTGATCTTTTCATAAATTACCTGCCCGCAAGAAATCCAAAGACTAAAACCAGTCATTCCCAGAAGCCGTTCATATACCTGCTGATGTTGGTGTTCCTTTGCAGTCCGTGTTGTCTGAAAGCCAGTTATCAAGTCCTCCAGGCCCTTATGAGCCTACGGCAGCATTAAAAGAAGAAAAAAGAAGTCACGCTAGGACTTTCCCAACTGAAGGTCCCACCTCATGGCCTTTCTTCTCTTGCCGGCATCAGTACAACACAGTGTCTGCCTGCCCCACAATGCCACCCAGCACACAAAATGCTGCCTATGGAGGTGTTGTTCCCTTATTAGTTGTGGATTTTTGTCTTTGGAGGTCTTCTCGTTGCATTATGGACTCACACCTTTGGGCCAAGGAATCCATAGTCACTAAACCAGGAAGGTGACCAGAGTACAGGCAACTGAGGAATTCCTGTCACAGCCTGATGATGCCAGTCAGGCCTCCAGCAGGATGACGCGCTCAGCACCACCAGAGCCCACGGAAGCTCCACAACCGAAGGTTCCAAATCCCTCTACTGCATGACTGACTGAAGTGCTGCCTGAGGTCTCAACCTCACGACTGGTCTAAAGCAGAAAATACTTAAGCCAGTGCATTACTGTCAACTCCTTAACAAAGATGGTGTTAAGTAGGACTTGCTGTTGTCTCATGGGACAACTCTTAAAGCCAGAAAGCTGGGGAATGGGCCAGCAGCACTTTCAGAGCAGCCTATAGTCAGTGGAACAGAGGAACTGATCTCTCCTAGGCTCTCCAGGAAAACCTCATCTTAAAATTTCCCCGCCTGAATACGGAACTAGGCTCTGTAGCTGATGAAAAGGGAAGGCTCTGACTAGCTTACTGAGGCAGAGGCTTGCAGGTCTTTCTGAAGGGCTTCAATGGTCTTGGCTTGTTGCTGGGCTGTGGCTTCCAGCCTGGCCTTTCCAACTTGGAGCCTAGAAAGGAAGTACAGGCCTTATCACAGAAGTCCACAAGAGCACAAATCCCAAAAGAAGAGTGTGAAAGAACCTAATCTAAAACAAAAGCATCTTTGAAAATCGTGTATTATTATCTCGCTGGGATGCAAGAAGACAGTCCTGTTGTTTTCACACCATTGCAGAAAGCAAAGCCGTCCTCCACTGTGTTAGTTCCTTACCGTTGCATGCGTTCTTCCAGCTCTGGGATAGCCGCAGTTCCGGAAGACGCGACCAGAAGGCCCTGCAGGTTCCTGGAAGTTGTTAGTTCCCTCTCCTTATTCTTTATGGCGTTCTTCAGGGACTTGGCATGACACTCGCTCCGGATGCACTGTTCTTTCACTTCCTGCAGCTGTCAAACCACAACAAGAATCCCCAGTAGAGTCAGCTTAGGTTTGATAAAAAGGAGTGGACTGCTTTGACTCTCACGTCGACTCTCAAAACCCATGTTACTTCTTCATCTTTTATACTGGCCCCTCTCCTACATCTACACTGATTTCCTACAGCGTTTCCTAAACGCTGCCACAACACCACTCCTCCTCTCTCGAGGACTCCAAACACTCTTTGTAGCCACTTGTTGGCTACTCCAACACAGTTAGAAGCTCCTCCTGCTCCTAAAGTGACTTTGCAACTCCGTAACAATGATGATGTGATGAGGGAATACAAAAAAGCACCAGCGCAACACTCCAGTGTGCCTACTCTTTCTCTGTCAGCACACACTCCGCTTTGCCAAACCCAAGAGAAGAAGCAAATACACGTGCTCCGTGAAACCTGAGAAGCAGCTTTTTGAAAGGAATACACACACCCTTCTCCAATTAAGGACAAAGTGACTTCACGGTTAGTGACCTTTCTAATGGTAGTCGCCAGGCTTATAAAACAAGGTGGGTCACTTACATGTCACTCAATCTACTCCTGCTGCAAAGTTCTCTAGTGTACTAAGACCACGTTAGCGCAGCCCTCCGCTGTTACTTCAAGCGGTGCAAACAGGCAGGCACCAAAGGCAGCGGTGCTGTTCCCTCCCAGCCCCCTCATCACAGCTAGCCGCACACTGAACCACCCTGGGTTACACAAAACCCCCAAGAAAGGATCAGTTCGCTGCTCTGGTCTGCTACAAAAAAGGCCTGGGCCCCTGCCAAGAGAGAGGCTTTCTCCATACCTTAGCTTTAGACCTGTCCAGTTCCTTCTGCAACTGCAGTTTCTGTTCCTGCAGGTCCCTGCTGTAGCGCTTCTTAGCTTCAAGTGAAGCTTCTGCCAGGGAGTTCTTTTTGAGAGCGTCGGCAAGCTCCTGCTGCAGCTGCCAGACCCATCTCTAAAGAAAGGGTGTTCCATGAGCATGGAGAAATCAGTAAGAATATGACAACATGAGAGATGCTTTGACTGATGGGATTCTATTATTAGGCTGGTCGTCAGGGTGGCCAGCAGGTTGAGGGAGGTGATTCTCCCCTTCTACTCTGCTCTCGTGAGACCCCATCTGGAGTACTACATCCAGCTCTGGGGTCGCCAACACCAGGAAGACATGGACATGTTACAGCGGGTCCAGAGGAGGGCCACAAAAATGATCAGAGGCCAGGTACACCTCTCCCATGAAGAAAGGCTGAGAGCATTGGGGTTGTTCAGCCTGGGGAAGAACAGGATCTGGGCAGACGTTATTGCAGCCTTTCAATATAGAAAGATGGAGAAAGACTTTCTACCAAGGCCTGTAATGACAGGACAAGGGGCAATGGTTTTGAACTAAAAGGGCGGAGATTTACATTGGACAGAAGGAAAAAATTTTTTGCAACGATGGTGGTGGGACACTGGACCAGGTTGCCCAGAGAAGTTGTGGATGCCCCATCCCTGGAAGTGTTCAAAGTCAGGTTGGACAGAGCTTTAAGCAACCTAATCTAGTGGAAGATGTCCCTGCCCACAGCAGGGGGTTGGACTAGATGATCTGAACAGCTTGCCTGCAGCACAGGCACATCAAGGTCCCAGTTATGAGCGTGTGGCAGAAGCAGCAGTAGAGGGAAATGAGCCCAAAAGCAAGCAAGCCCCATGGGGCCCCACTGCCTCCTTCAGAGAAGGGGAAGAGTGGCTGGAAAGCTGCCTGGAGAGAAAGGACCTCGGGGTGTTGGTCAAGAGGCAGCTTGACCAGGTGCCCAGGTGGCCAAGAAGGCCAATAGCATCCTGGCTTGTATCAGAAAAAGTGTGGCCAGCGGGACTCGGGAAGTGATTGTCCCTTTGTACTCAGCACTGGTTAGGCCGCACCTCGACTACTGTGTTCAGTTTTGGGCCCCTCACTACCAGAAAAGACATTGAGGGGCTGGCGCGCATCCACAGAAGAGCAACGAAGCTGGTGAAGGGTCTAAGAAGAAGTCCTGTGAGGAGCAGCTGAGGGAACTGGGGTTGTTTAGGCTGGCAAAAAGGAGGCTGATGGGAGAGCTTCTCGCTCTCTGCAACTGCCTGCTGAAAGGAGGTTGTAGCGAGGTGGGTGTTGGTCTCTTCTCCCAAGTAGCAAGCGATAGGACGAGTGGAAACGGCCTCAAGTTGCGCCAGGGCAGGTTTACACCGGATATGAGGAAAAATTTCTTGACTGAAAGGGTTATCAAGCACTGGAACAGGCTGCCCAGGGAAGTGGTTGAGTCACCATCCCTGGAGGTATTCAGAAGATGAGTATATGTGGTGCTTAGGGACACGGTTTAGGGCTGGACTTGGCAGTGTTAGCTTTACAGTTGGACTCGATGATCTTAAGGGTCTTTTCCAACCTAAATGCTTCTATGATTCTACCTCAGAATCAAAAGGGGAGTCGTCATCTTCCTCTTGTTCTGCTCCTGCCGCTGGCAAGACACCTACAAAGGAGGTAAGAAGCGTGATGCTGCTGTGAGTGCTTATTTCCCTCTGCTTTTCCCCATCCGCTTCATTCCAGAGAAGCTTACAAAGGTAACCATTTAGTTCGTCAGGAAATTACCATTGCCGCGCTCCTGTGCAACGGACTGCACGCACACTGTGTGTCCATGTGCAGCTGGAAGCTGCACGCTGGCCGACACTTTCCTGGGACCTTCAAAATCCGTCTGCGTAATTTAAAAGACACATGTGAGAACGGGCACAGACTCCTTCTTGACCCATTTCCATGCACAAAGCTCCCACTTCAGCCAGCACATGTAATGTGGTATCGGGTGACGGCAAGAACGAAAAGGGCAAACACAGCCAGCGTGTTAGGCATCTCTGTTGAGCAGGGCTTTCAAAAGGGGCTGAAGCACACCTGCCCAAGATAGAGAAGACCTAGGCAGAAGCAGCTAAGTGTCTAGACTGTAGGTCCTACAGGCAACCATTTGATACTGACTGCATTGAGAGAAGAGAGCTGTGTGGTAGAAAATCAGCAATCCTCACAGTGCCAGCCTTCTAGGATTTCAGAGGACTGTAACCAGCGGGAAGCTTTACCGCTTCAATCCGACACTAGAAATCCAGCTGAAAGGCCAGCTGCGAGGAGACTCGGGTCATTAGCTTGACCTCACTTTGTCCCAGTCCTAACGGAACAGCTTGCCTGCAGCACCGGCATGTCAAGGTCCCAGTTATGAGCGTGTGGCAGAAGCAGCAGTAGAGGGAAACGAGCCCAAAAGCAAGCGAGCCCCATGGGGCCCCACTGCCTCCTTCAGAGAAGGGGAAGAGTGGCTGGAAAGCTGCCTGGCAGAAGAGGACCTCGGGGTGTTGGTCAAGAGGCAGCTGAATATGAACCGGCAGTGTACCCAGGTGGCCAAGAAGGCCAATAGCATCCTGGCTTGTATCAGAAAAAGTGTGGCCAGCGGGACTCGGGAAGTGATTGTCCCTTTGTACTCAGCACTGGTTAGGCCGCACCTCGACTACTGTGTTCAATTTTGGGCCCCTCACTACCAGAAAAGACATTGAGGGGCTGGCGCGCATCCACAGAAGAGCAACGAAGCTGGTGAAGGGTCTAAGAAGAAGTCCTGTGAGGAGCAGCTGAGGGAACTGGGGTTGTTTAGGCTGGCAAAAAGGAGGCTGATGGGAGAGCTTCTCGCTCTCTGCAACTGCCTGCTGAAAGGAGGTTGTAGCGAGGTGGGTGTTGGTCTCTTCTCCCAAGTAGCAAGCGATAGGACGAGTGGAAACGGCCTCAAGTTGCGCCAGGGCAGGTTTACACCGGATATGAGGAAAAATTTCTTGACTGAAAGGGTTATCAAGCACTGGAACAGGCTGCCCAGGGAAGTGGTTGAGTCACCATCCCTGGAGGTATTCAGAAGATGAGTATATGTGGTGCTTAGGGACACGGTTTAGGGCTGGACTTGGCAGTGTTAGCTTTACAGTTGGACTCGATGATCTTAAGGGTCTTTTCCAACCTAAATGCTTCTATGATTCTACCTCAGAATCAAAAGGGGAGTCGTCATCTTCCTCTTGTTCTGCTCCTGCCGCTGGCAAGACACCTACAAAGGAGGTAAGAAGCGTGATGCTGCTGTGAGTGCTTATTTCCCTCTGCTTTTCCCCATCCGCTTCATTCCAGAGAAGCTTACAAAGGTAACCATTTAGTTCGTCAGGAAATTACCATTGCCGCGCTCCTGTGCAACGGACTGCACGCACACTGTGTGTCCATGTGCAGCTGGAAGCTGCACGCTGGCCGACACTTTCCTGGGACCTTCAAAATCCGTCTGCGTAATTTAAAAGACACATGTGAGAACGGGCACAGACTCCTTCTTGACCCATTTCCATGCACAAAGCTCCCACTTCAGCCAGCACATGTAATGTGGTATCGGGTGACGGCAAGAACGAAAAGGGCAAACACAGCCAGCGTGTTAGGCATCTCTGTTGAGCAGGGCTTTCAAAAGGGGCTGAAGCACACCTGCCCAAGATAGAGAAGACCTAGGCAGAAGCAGCTAAGTGTCTAGACTGTAGGTCCTACAGGCAACCATTTGATACTGACTGCATTGAGAGAAGAGAGCTGTGTGGTAGAAAATCAGCAATCCTCACAGTGCCAGCCTTCTAGGATTTCAGAGGACTGTAACCAGCGGGAAGCTTTACCGCTTCAATCCGACACTAGAAATCCAGCTGAAAGGCCAGCTGCGAGGAGACTCGGGTCATTAGCTTGACCTCACTTTGTCCCAGTCCTAACGGAACAGCTTGCCTGCAGCACCGGCATGTCAAGGTCCCAGTTATGAGCGTGTGGCAGAAGCAGCAGTAGAGGGAAACGAGCCCAAAAGCAAGCGAGCCCCATGGGGCCCCACTGCCTCCTTCAGAGAAGGGGAAGAGTGGCTGGAAAGCTGCCTGGCAGAAGAGGACCTCGGGGTGTTGGTCAAGAGGCAGCTGAATATGAACCGGCAGTGTACCCAGGTGGCCAAGAAGGCCAATAGCATCCTGGCTTGTATCAGAAAAAGTGTGGCCAGCGGGACTCGGGAAGTGATTGTCCCTTTGTACTCAGCACTGGTTAGGCCGCACCTCGACTACTGTGTTCAGTTTTGGGCCCCTCACTACCAGAAAAGACATTGAGGGGCTGGCGCGCATCCACAGAAGAGCAACGAAGCTGGTGAAGGGTCTAAGAAGAAGTCCTGTGAGGAGCAGCTGAGGGAACTGGGGTTGTTTAGGCTGGCAAAAAGGAGGCTGACGGGAGAGCTTCTCGCTCTCTGCAACTGCCTGCTGAAAGGAGGTTGTAGCGAGGTGGGTGTTGGTCTCTTCTCCCAAGTAGCAAGCGATAGGATGAGTGGAAACGGCCTCAAGTTGCGCCAGGGCAGGTTTACACCGGATATGAGGAAAAATTTCTTGACTGAAAGGGTTATCAAGCACTGGAACAGGCTGCCCAGGGAAGTGGTTGAGTCACCATCCCTGGAGGTATTCAGAAGATGAGTATATGTGGTGCTTAGGGACACGGTTTAGGGCTGGACTTGGCAGTGTTAGCTTTACAGTTGGACTCGATGATCTTAAGGGTCTTTTCCAACCTAAATGCTTCTATGATTCTACCTCAGAATCAAAAGGGGAGTCATCATCTTCCTCTTGTTCTGCTCCTGCCGCTGGCAAGACACCTACAAAGGAGGTAAGAAGCATGATGCTGCTGTGAGTGCTTATTTCCCTCTGCCTTTTCCCATCTCTGCATCAAGACGACCGTTTATCATTCTTCTACAGGCCACAGTGATTTGTCTTCATCACCTCCTCCACGGTGAAGGGTCCTACCTGCTCTAGTCAGTGCAGGTGTGCCCAAGGGAAAGTCAGCAGTTGTCCCAGAGCAAGAGCTGTCAAGTACTGCTGGGCCTTGTGGGCCTCCTGCAGAACGTTCTCCCATCCTTTCACAGCGCATGTATTCCTCCAGTTGGTTAGTAATACTATATACAGAAAGGAAGGAAATGCATTCGGTAAAAATACCCACACACTTGCATACACTCTCTACTGGAAGAGCAACAGCCGTTCCTGAGCCACCCTCCCATATGCATAGCCAGCTGGTAAAGGGTAACCCCACCCCCCCACAGCCTCGCCCCTTACTGCACTACTGGAGTAGTGGAGACTATAATACTCACTATAGGCATGTTCACACTACAGATGCCTGTTCTTCATCTTTCAAGTAACTCATCCCTGCTGACTACAGTCTCGTGTGATAAAGTTTCTCTCCATTTTGAGGGCCAGCGAGATTAACAAGCCCCCTGGCAGACTGACATCTCACTACCAGGCTTCTACCTCAGCGGGACACTACACTAATGCTGTAGCAACTCCTCACGTCAAGCTGGGGTGACGTCTGCTCAGCCCCAGTCCTGACTTGGAAGGCCTTCAGAAATTCCCATGGTTAGTCTGAGGACCTGAGAGTTTAGAGGGCTCCTAAGTGGGATATCAAGAGGCCAACCAACATTGCAGTTGCACTCCAAGCAGTGCAGGGGTTAACTACATTGCATAGGTGTTATCTTCTAACAGCCCTGGCAGAGGGTCAGTTGGGGCTCCAGAGAGAGACCACTTTCAGGTTTGCTTCATAAGCAGAACTAAAAAGAAAACAAAAATCCCCAAACAAACAAGAAAAGAAAATACTAAAAACGTGCTCCAGACCAAGGCTGCTATGCAGAATGGTGCATTAGCACAACATTGATACTGTGCCAGAAGCCTGGAGGGAAGGAATGAACATCTTGCTTTGCTAGAGCAGTCCTCAAAGATGCTCTATTCCTAAAGGGGTTTTTACTCCACAGTTTACCCAGGCACCCTTCTCTCCTGCTTCCCATCGATACAGGCTGACAGAAGGGGCAGGGGGAGAAGAAATGAAGTTGAGATCCAGGTCACAGGCAGTTGTTGATGGCCAGACAAGGCATGCTCGTAGGCATAATGCAGTTCATTCACCCATCACTGGGCTACCATCACTAGGAAAGAGGGCTATTTCCTTCAGCCTAGCTGTTAAGCACACATAGCCACCTTAGCAAAGGAATAGCCAGGGGTGCAAAGCTACCCACGAGAGGAAGAAAACTGCTGAAGAGTTTAACTCAGGGGGTATCCGTTAGATCCTCTCTGAAACAAAAGGCAGGTAGTTGCTAGTCAGTTGAGCTGCGTGGAGCTTGGCAGCACACAGGTGAATTCTCAGAGAGAACTGTGGGGGGAAGTTTTCCTCAACTTCCAGATCCACTCTTGACACACAAAGAGATGCATCAGAAGACGTTGCTGAGCCCAGCTTCAACAAAGGTCTCAACACCTCATTAAACCCTGGTGATGTTACCAAAAAGGGCCATACATCAGCACGGTCATTCTGACAATGCAACTGCTCTAATGAGGATGTAAAGCACTTACTCAGCATTTGCAGACAGACTGGCATAATACATAGCTGTGGAGCCAAAAATGTCTTCATGAGAAAGATCAGCACCATGCTGAAGAAGAAGTCGTATTACATTCTTATCCCCAGCATGAACAGCAACCATAAGAGTGGTCCTAAAGCATCCAAGAGATGAGAGCAAATACATCAGCTTCTGCGGATATTGCATTGCCATTACTTCAGTCCCTCTTTGCTCCCCAAACAATTCATTTCCCCTCTCCTACGGGCAGAGGGAAAGCACAGCCAAACTCATGGATGCGTTGGAGAATTCAGATTGGTGGGACCTCAGGAGGCCTCCAGGCCAACCACCTGCCCAGAGCAGACTCGGGGGGGGGGGGGGGGGGGTGTGCGGCACCACAGCCAACGCTTTCTTGCGGTCCTCAGTGCGGAAATCGTCCCCCGGGCTAAGAGAGCAGCCGAGCACGCGTCTGCTTTCACAAGTCACACAGAAGGAGCTCCGTCTGGGCAGCTCCTGGTTCTTTTTCAAAGCTCATTCCTATGCCTCCCGTCAATCCAACTTGAACAATGCCAAGGAGTCCCACACGCACTTCAGACAAACCCTTCACCTTAAATGCTGATCTCGAGCATGCACGTCAGCTCCTTTTTGAAGAAGGAACTCGACCATCTCTTCACAGTGCTCGGTGATGGCAACAGCAAGCGGAGTGTATCCCAACTGAAAGGAGAAATTATCTCCGTTACAATAACACGGAAAAGCCAAGCGCGCTTTGGGAAGAGGAGCCTTACCCAAAGTCCAAGCTTACCTCATTCTGAGCATCAACATGGGCATTGTGCTCAAGTAACAGCTCCACTAGAGATTTGCTACGCATGATGGTAGCCAGGTGAAGGGCAGTGTTGCCACCAGCACCTCTGAGGTCAGCGTTGGCACCGTGCTCCAGCAGAATAGCCATGCAGTCTTTGTGCTGGCACTCTACTGCCTGGAAACCAGACACAAAGGAGGAATAACCTCCAACATCTACGTTTCTCTCTGTCAGAACTCCCGCATGTTCCCAACACTGGAACGTATGAGCGTCTTCAAAGATTAGGCAACATATGCCCCTTCCGCGCTGACTACAACATTCCTGCTTCTACGCAGGCTTACATAAAGAACTGTGCAAGGTACGTATCGCTCAGTGCATAACCAATAAGCCCAACGTGCAACAGCACAACATATTCCCCGTACCTTCATCAGCGGTGTTTTCTTAAAATTGTCACGAGGGTTTAGCTGGCACTTCTTTCCTGCTAGAAATCGAACGACATCTGTATGGCCGTTCGCACAAGCAAGATGCAGAGGCGTCCTAGAAATTAAATATATTCAATTAACACAGACAGGCAGCTGGAGACATTGTTTCAGGCTGTGGTACCCGCCGCATAGGGCCACAAGCCTCAACTGGCAAGAAGCAAGCCAAAAGCAAGCTTTCTTGTTCCAGAGCTGGCGGCAGCAGTTGCACACCCAAAGTCTGGGGCTGGCTAGGAAGAGTCCCCAACACCTCTGTTGACTCAGGAGGCATTTCCTCAGCTGTGTCAGTGAACCTGCACAACCAGACTCCTGTGCCCAGGCACCAGTCCGTGCCCCCCGCAGGACTGCCCAGCCACCCAGCGCCGCAAAGGAGACCACCTCTTGGCAGCCTGGAGTCTATGGAGGCTATGTAAGTCTAGGGAGACTGTGGAGTCGGCGCAAGCCCCTGGGTTTTCCCCTGATCAGTCCCGTGCCAGACATGTCCCAGAGACAAAGGGGATGGGATTTCTAACAGCAACGGGAAGGCTGTGCCGTCTTTCTGCGAACCCATATCCTGCTCAAGCAAGCCACTTGGTCCGGCAACAGGAAAGGAGCCGTCTCTGCTTGGACAAAGGCCTGCTGAGCTTTAGGCACCACAGAAGATTCACTACAGGGACCAGGCTGGAAGAGCAGGGCAGGGCGGAGCGGAGCATCCGCCACCGCCTGTCCCAGCTTGGGCAGGCCTCCGGGAAGGCCAGCGCCGTGGAGCCGGCCCTGCTCCTAAGGCGCCTGCGACCGTGCTGGGCTTTGCCGGCTCTTCCAGCCGGGGTGGGTGAAGGCTTTGCTGCGGGCACTGCCCGCCCCTTACTGCTTCTTCGCGTCCCGCTTGTTGATGCGGAGTCTCTTCCACCACCAGCGCCGCTGCAGCTGGGCCAGGTCACCGCTGGCGGCCGCGCTGTGCAGCCCGCCCCGGCCCTTCTCCTGGAGCTCGGGGGCCCCGACGGCGCAGGGCGCGGAAGCGCTGCCGGACGGCGGCCGCTCCCGCACCCTCCTGAGGAGTCCGATGAGCCTCTGCATGCTGCGGCGGGGACGAGGGGACGAGGGGACGAGGGCACGGCCCGCCCCGGGGCGAGCAGCCGCAGGAGGTGCCCGGCGGGGAGGGGGAGAGAGCGAGAAGAGCCGAGAGCCGAGCCCCGAGCGGCGGCCGGGGCTCGCAGCCCCCGACGCTCCCAGCCGGAGACGCGCTGCCCGTCTCGCCGCGGCGGCGACAGCACTGAGCGCCGGCGGCTGCAGGGGGCGGCCTAAGAGCGGCAGCGGCGAGCGCGCTCGGAGCGTCACAGAGGGCGTGACGGAGGGGGAGGGGCGGGATGACGCCGGCCCCTATAACAGAGGCGAGCGGGCTCTGCCTCTGCTGTCAGGGCGCCCGCGGGGCGGAAGCGGAGGCCGAGTGGCCGGGAAACGCCTTCGAAAACGTGCCGTGTGCACAGCTGCTGTTCGAGAGCCCGGCTTGCGCCCTTGTTAGAATATTTAAGGCTGCGCGGCGGGCGAGGTTCTGGGGTGAAGCGCGGCAGCGGTGGTCGCGGACGGGGCTGCCGGCAAACGGTTGAGCGCGCAGCGGAGCTTCGCTCTGTCCCGCATCCGCGCTGGTGCGGCGGGAGCGGCGTCTGCTGGGGCGCCAGCCCGCTGCATCTGCCTGACCCTCCCAGCTCCCGCGCTTTCCCCAGAGAGCGAGCCCGCCTGCGCGGCCTCCCTGGCTGGCTGCCTGCCGGCATTGCTCCCTCCCCGCCTGGTCGAGCACCGGGCTCTGTCCTGACTTGGGTTTGTGGGGGTTGGGGTGGTTTTGCTGCTCGCCTGCGCTCACGGCTTAGCGGGGAAGAGGGCTCGGGGTGACGGCAGAAAGCCGCCCCAGCGGCACCGGCGGCGGCGGCGGGGGGAGCCCTGGGCTTGCCGCTGCGGGGGGAGGGGGCGGCTCCCGGGGCCGCCCCGCCCCGCTCCTCCCGCGGTGCTGCCGCGCGGGGGATGGCGGCGGGCGCGCGGCGGCGGCTCCTCCCGGCCTGGATGGGGGCGGCAGGGGACGAGCGGGCGGCGGCGGCCCCCAAGGCCGGGCGGCGGCAGGCGAAGGCAGGGCCCAGGTAGCGCGGCGGGGGGCGGCGGGCGGGCGGGCGGGCGGGCGAGGCCCTGCCAGGCCGTGCCGTGCCCTGCCCGCGCTGAGCGGCTCCCCGTGCGGCGCGCAGGTCGGCGGCGGTGGTGTACTGCATGAACGAGGCGGAGCTGGTGGACGTGGCCCTGGCGGTCCTGGCCGAGGTGAGCCCGGACCCCCGGGCGTGGGGACGCGGCCCTGGCCGTACCAGCGCGGCCGGGAGGGCTCCGGGGCGCGGGCAGGGAGCGCTGCCGCCCTCCGGCTCCCTGGCGGCCCCTCTTCGGGAGGCGGGTCTGGAGGCGCTGCCGAGCGCCGCCCGGGTTTCCCGGTCGCCTCCTCCTCTTCCCGGAGGCCGCCGGGGCCGGCGCAGCTGCCTTTGCCCCCCGGCCGCCCCGGCGGGCGCTGCGGACAAAACCAGCCTCCACCGCGGACCTGGGGATTGGCGAGGGGTGTCCCGCGGGGATGGTGGGCTGCCCCCCTACCCCTTGCGGTGCTCCCGGGGTGAAGTCGCGCACAGGCGGGTCTGGTTGTGTTCCTTTTGGTCGCATCTACAGTGCGAGGAAGGTGAGGAGAAGGCCCGGTCCAGGAGTGAAGAGGAGCAGGAGCTCCAGGCAACACCAAACGCGGCTCCTGGAAGCACAGCCAGCACGGGGGGAAGCGGCGACCGCAGTCCGGCTCTCCCATCCCCTCCTGACGCTGGTGCTGGTGCTGACGCAGAGAGGACAGGCTGGGAGGACTCTGAGGACGACGTCCTGAAATACGTCAGGGAGATCTTTTTCAGCTAACGTTGTCTCCTGTTTGGCTCCCCAGGAGCAAAGGGGACAGTGGGGACGGTGTCACCTCCCACAGCACTGAGGCTGGTGGGAGGAGGGCCTGTGGTGGCTGTGTATCTGCCGTGTTGGTGGCCTGTGGAGCTGGTAGGAGGCCCATGAAGGCCATGGGGGAAAAGGAGGGGGGCACTCGCTTCTCCCATTGTGTGCTGGGCTCTGGGATTTGGCTCCAGATGAGGTTCTGTTCATTTCTGTTTGGCATCTTGGAGCATGGACAGATTAAAGAGGACATTTGGGTTTCTGTGAGTGTCCCTGTGGTGGGTCAGTGTTGGGACTGGAGGGGAGAAGGGAGTTGCTGGCCCTGGAAGGCCTTTGCTGGCTCTGCAGAGCTGGATAGTCATGGTTCAGCCTTGGAGCTCCCTTGTCCTTGTGATCCCTCTGTGACGGCTGCAGTGGGGCCTAGCAGGCTGTCCCCATTGGGCCTGGCGCTAAATTTCCCTCCAGGCTGGGGCAGGCCTCCCATAGCTGAGGAAGACATGGGTGGGAGCAGACGGGCAGGGACAGGGACCATCCTGAGGGGGCTGAGCCCATAGCAGCGTGCATGGAGGTCTAGAAAGGCATCTTCTTCCTGGTCCAAAGGGGGGGATGAACAAACCACATGAGGCCGGGACAGGTGCGAGAGCCTTTATTGAAATGAAGAATCAGTCAAACCAGCATCACAAGCCACATCCCCACCAAGACTGCAGCAGGAGAGAAAATGGACCCTTATGTGCCTGAAGGGGATGGGGGGGAAAGCAGGCGGTTCTTTGTGTGAGGTTACAGACATGGCATGGAGCAGTGCTGTCCACCGCCACGGCGGAGAGACCCCATCCAGTGCTCTGGCTGTGATGTCCCAGCTGGGGCACTGCGCCCCGGCTAGTGGCAGCCCTGGCCCTGCTCCCCAAGCACAGCCTTGCACGGGGCGTGTGTTGGGCTGGGCTGGCTCTGCGGTGAGCTGTCCTCGCACAGAACCAGTCTCCTGGAGTCTCAAAGGCTGCTGGAGTGCTGGGCTCAGGGCCATAATACCAGTGGGGACAAAGCTGGGGCTCTGCACCAAAATCCTCTGCTTCCTCGTGGAAACCCTCCTGGTTAGGGCTGTGTTTGGTGTTCAGCAAGTTGTTAGGCTGCCCCGCCAGGGGCTCTGCTGCTGCTGGGGTTGGACGTGGGCCGCTTCACCCTTATGAACTACAGCAGTCACTCCAGATATTCCAGCAGGTGAAGTACAAGTGCTCCTGCTGAAGAGAGTATTTCCAGTGCACGTCTGGGGCTGCCACTGCTGTGATGGCAGTGTGAAGCCTCAGCTCCTCAAGTCACAGTTGCCTCAAAGACATCCCTGGTTAGTCCAGGAGGTGGAGAATGAGCAGAGTCTCTTTGGACAACTCCAAGAAAGGAAGCCTCTTTGCTTCTCTGCCTGCTTGTACTTAGGCTAGATATGGCCAGAGGGATGCGTCCGCTGTGTGCTGGTTCTGATCTGTCCCCTTCGCTGTCCTCTGGGTCAGGGCCAGAAATGCTGTCACTTGGATGTTGTGCCCCAGGCTGAGGGGTGTGTTACACGCTGCTGTTTGTGGGAAGCTCCCACGCTGTTCTGTGGGTGTTGGTGCCTGCTGCCCGCTTGCTGCAGGAGTGCTGCCAGCTGGTGGCAGCAATGACAGCGGTGTGCCAGGGCACGGCTGGACATGGGCCTTTGGACTAAGGATCAAATTCCTGCCAGTGACTAAAGCTGTAGTGGGATTACTGTTTTAAATTGGTGTCGTGGTTTAACTCCAGCCGGCAACTAAGCACCACACAGCCGCTCGCTCACTTCTCACCGGTGGGATGGGGGAGAGAATTGGACGTGTAAAAGTGAGAAAACTCGCGGGTTGAGATAAAGACAGTTTAATAGGGAAAGCAAAAGCTGTGCACGCAAGCAAAGCAAAACAAGGAATTCATTCACTGCTTCCCATGGGCAGGCAGGTGTTCAGCCATCTCCAGGAAAGCAGGGCTCCATCACGCGTAACGGTTACTTGGGAAGACAAATGCCATCACTCCGAATGTCCCCCGCTTCCTCCTTCTTCCCCAGCTTTATATACTGAGCATGATGTCATATGGTATGGAATTGCCCTTTGGTCAGCTGGGGTCAGCTGTCCCAGCTGTGTCCCCTCCCAACTTCTTGTGCACCTGGCAGAGCATGAGAAGCTGAAAAGTCCTTGATTTAGTATAAGCACTACTTGGCAACAACTAAAACATCTCTGTATTATCAACAGCGTTTTCAGCACAGATCCAAAACATAGCCCCATAGTAGCTGCAGTGAAGAAAATTAACTCTGTGCCAGCCCAAACCAGCACAACTGGGTTATCAATAGCTCTTGCATCTTCTTCACTGTCAAATCTCAATGGGCAGGGCCTTCTCAGTAAAAGGGCTTTGATATGGGTGTGCGCGTTTGGCCCAGCGGATGTACATAGTGGCAGTGAGAATCTGGAGCAGTAGCAGAGCCTGAGTCCCAACCAGTGCCAGGAAGCCCCCAGTGAAATCAGAGGGGTGAATCCACTGCGAGGTTTGTAAAAGAAATGTACCCAGGCCTCCAGACAGGATGATCACCTTGATGATGAGTATGATGAGGATCATCTTCCAGCCCTCTCTCTCCTCGGTGCACTTCACATGTGCAACAAAAATGGGGTAGAAGATGCTGAAGACCAGGCAGGCGTACACACAAACCCTGGGTAGCACCATTCCTGGTAGGCTGATGCCCATCACCTGCAGGTGCTCGTACTCCAGGCACTGCAGCTCCCCGGCTGTCCCATTCCACAGGCAGAAGTTGTAAAAGCCGATGCGTTTGTCAGGCAGGTTGACCAGGTTCCCGGCTTCCCACAGCAGGGCGTAGAGCATCAAGGCCAAGGTCCCGGCAGCCTCAAGGAGGGTCAAGGCACAGAGCAGGTGCCCGGTGCACCTCTGTTGCAGCAGACCCATCCTGGTGCCTGGCTTTAGCATGGTAAAGCCTGCTGCGGGGACGCCCGCTGCAAAACATGAAGGGGGGGACCCCTTGGTTGTTGCGTGTTATGGCACCCTTCCCAAGATGCGCTCTGAGCCTGTGTCACTGAGGTCTCGGGACTCCCCTTGGAAGTAGAGCAGGACCGTCTCAGTCCTGCCGCTGACTGTGCTGCGCGTGTGTTACTGGGTTGAAGGGGACGCATTTTTGGTTACAGCAGAGGTGGCTTAATGATGTCTCATGCATGGACCAGCACTGGGAGGACAGGGGATGAGAGCAGTGTTGGCTCCCTTAGCCCCACACACGCCCGTTGTACCATGGGCTCACGTTGGACAAAACGGGCATTTGTCAGCAAGGTGCAGTGCTGGGAGGGGAGCAAAACCCTGCTGTCTGATAAGGAGGTGGGTTAAGAGCTATTCCGGGAAAATGCTTTTCTTTCGGTTCTGGTCAGACAAGGACATACCTTGTGATCTTTGGAGGACTGAGTAAAACACAGGCATGACAGGGTCTGAAGTGCAGGACTCCCCCTGCCTTCCCGCCCCCTTTCCCCCCCATAGCTCTGGGACACCCGGTGCCATTGATGCCACCCATTGATGCCAGCCGTTTCCAGCATCCACATGCCCCCGAGACCCTTGCATGCCCGTACATTTCTGGGCACAGCAGGGCTGGTCGCCCACAGCCCTGCTCCCACTGAGGCTGGCAGACGTGGTGCTCCTCGGTTCTGGTTGCCTGAGGACCGATGCCCCCTGCAGACAGGCAGCTGTCCACCACAAAGAGGCACCCCGGACCCGCCCGCAACCACTCGCCCTCCTCTGGGGCCCGGGGCCATGGGTGCTACTGAGACAGACCTGCGATTGCCGTCTTCCTCGCTCCTCTCTCAAACTGCTTGGCAAGCCCGACTCCCTGCTCTTCTCCCAGAAACGTGGACTGTCCTCAGTGCCCTCTTGCAGGCTTCTGCTTTGCTCTGAAAAACAGGGAAGCGGCATCAGGAAGGGGTATCACTGGCTGCAGAGCCATGCAGCATCGCAGCACTGGCCACCTGGGGCACAGAGGCACAAACGCAGGGCAAGGAGCTCTGAGGCCTTGGCTTCAAGCTCAGCCTCCGGCTTGAGGCTCTGCAAATAACCTCTTTCCTGCCTTTGCCAAGCATTATGTCCTGTGAATCATTCACCACCTTCCCTCAAGAAATTCACAACGTCGCTCCTGCTGTCTCCCCTCCACTGCCCGTTGCCCAGTGGTATATCATCCCGATGTCCCGGATGTCCCAGGCCATTTGGTACAGGCTCTGAGTTTTTAGAGTGCCAGGAAAGACCCCACCCAATCTGTACCTGGTGCCTGGCTGCACTGCTGGTGACTAGAGACCCTTCAGCATCCCCTTCCCACTCCCCGTCTCCCTGGATACTTGGGAGTGGGGCACCTATGTTTAATATGCACAGGGATAAAGCTGCTCTGTCCCAAACTTCTCCTCCTCCACACAGTCATAGCCAGGAGGAGCACACACACACAGAGCATGGGAGGGGGTGACAGCATCCAGACACCGACCTGTCCCCTTCCTCTGGTCAATACCTCACTTCTTCTTGTAGCTGCCCTTGGAGGTCTTCTTCACAACAGGCTTCTGGAGAGACTGGAAGGTCACATGGAGGATGCCCATTGTGCCGAATCTACAATGAAGACACAAACGGCCAGGAAAATATCTGTGCTCGGCCCCAGAGAGTGCTGCCAAATGAGGCGTCACGCACGTGTGCTTTCACCAGGGTTTGTCTTGCCCCTGCTATTGCCTCTTGGTTTGTCTGTCTTTACACGGGCTCTCCTGCAGCCAGGCATTGCTGCTCTTCCTGTCCCTGCCCCACAAGGGCTCACACCCGCCCTCGTGGTCGGGTCATCCTGCCTCACAGCCCTCAGAGGGAGAACAAGCTGCGCTTGCTGGGGGCTTTTGGTTAGCTGACGCCGGGGATTTCTGTCAGAACTCAGAGCTGGGACCGGTACAGCCCAGGTGGCTTCTGGCCCTGCCCACCCACCAACCCTTGCTGTCGTATTTCTTTAGACTGGTTTCCTGAGGAAGGGAGGCTTGTAGAAACACGGGCTTTTTGTTCAATCATCTCATGTTACCTTTTTTTACCCCCCCTTCCCCCCCCCCCAATATAAAAGCAATTCAAAATTGTCCTAGTTGCACATGTTTACTAGAGAGGGGACAGAGAATTAAATTCCTAGCAGGTTTGTGGAAATACATGGCAAGGGTGGAGGAGAGCCACCTCAGAGACCCTGTGGTGCTATGTGATCTCTGCGTGTATGAGGGCCTGGGGAAATCCCATGGTATCTCTGCCCTCTCCTCTGCTTTGAGGCTCATGTCTATAAGGACCTATTTTATTTTCCCAGCGATGCACCTCTGTTCACTCTGCCAAATTGCAGGCAGATTTGCCCCTCAGCCTCCTGCTGCCTCCCCAGCCCAGCCCAGCCCTGCAGGTGAATCCCTGTCCCCAGGCGTGACTGTGACAGGGACAGAAACTCGCCTGGTGCGGGCGCCCTGAGCCAGCCGGGGCAGAGAGCGCGCGGCTGGCCTGGAGGTGAGGTATGGTTTGGCAATGAAAGCCGAGGCCTGGCACCCCGCCATCAGCGCAGCCGCAGGCACGGCATTCGTTCGTGAGCTCTGCAGCTCAGCCCTGAGGCTGGTTTTGAGGCAGCCTGGCTGAGAAGCAGGGGATAAACAGGAAAGAGCTGTCACGCGGTGTCCAGCTGGGGCTTTTCCCAGACTCCCCCAGAGCAGTCCTCCGCCTGTAAGAAGGTGCCTGTGCTTTTGGACGGGAGTCTGTGCCTTTGCCTCAGAGGTGCAAGCAAGCAGGAGGAACCCGAGCGTGGCACAGTGAGCCCCAGCCTGGCTTCAGCCCCTCGCTTCTGGGCAGGCGTCGCTGGAAGCACAGGACTTCACCGTGGGAGAGCTCTGTGTCTCAGTCTCCTGGGCAGAGAGAGGCTCCGTTTGCACAGCTCAGGAGCTCCCTGGGGTGTCTGTGTGTTAGATGGGGCTCGTAGGGACCCTCTGTGCTGCTGGGACTGCACGACCCTTCCCTCTGCTGGCTCGTAGGCAGGTGAGCACCTTCCCAGGCTGGGGCTGTGCCTTCCCCGCAGTGAGCTGCTGGCTGAGTGCCTGGGCGAAGGCAGGGGGATGGGGAGGCCAAGGCACACAGCTCCGGCGCAGGACCTGGCCTCTGTGCAGGGACGAACATCTCTGTGGAGCCACAGGACCCCAGTGCAGTGAACGGGCTGAATGCAAAGGGGCGAGGGAATGGGCGTTTTCTCTTGCACTGAAGAGCCCCCCAGAAGACTTGGCTTTCCTGCATCCCCCCTCCCCGGCTGCTAGGGGGAGTAATGTCGTGCAAGATATGCCATGGGAAAGGAAAGGAGCTTTGGACTTGGCACCTTTCCTTCAAGCCACCTGCTCCCCCCCCCCCCCCCCCCCCGAATCCCTCTTTTCCCCTCAGGCAGGATTGGCTGCAGGGAAACCACAGGTGAAGAAAGGCCACTGACAAGCTAAGGGTTGCTGGCAAACAGAAACCAGCCAGCGGCACATGGGCCAGAGTGCAGAGGAACTGCCCCAAAAGTGTCCCACAGCTGGGGAAGGACCTGCTCCCTCCCAGACTTTTGCACCCTGCAGCACCACTTCTTCTCCTGGCAGCTCCCCCCCGCTGCCAGCAGCATTAAAAAGGTGGGGGACCCAGTGGAGGGTACTTACGGGCTGCCCATCTGGCTGGGTGCGGAGCTGAAACACGCTGGAGAGGGTTGAGGTGCCGCCCTGGCAAGCTGAGCAGATTTGTGGCTGCTGCTAGGTCCTGTGCTGGCTGGGCTCTGACACCACAGCCCCTGTTGTGTCACGAGCAGCTGCCTATGCTTTCCGTTTCGTTTCTGAGGCACCATGGGAGCCTGATGCAGTGCTCCTCCCTGATACTGCATCATCTAAATATAAGCAAGAAGGAGAGCCAAGCCCAGCCACTGCTGTCCGAGCCGGGGGCAGGTTTGCACTTTCTTCTCCCAGCTGTGCTAACCAACGTGAATAACTGACCAGGCTCGGCTCACCCAGGAAAGTTGTGCTACTGGAGTGGCTTGGGTGTCCATGGGGGCTGGGATGAGTTTGTTTTGTTTGGACACTTCCGTAGAGGTGACTGACCGTCCCAGTGCTGACCCCAGTACCGCGGTGCTGTCAGAGTTCACTGACCACTTTGCCCTTCCTGCACTTTGACCGCTGCTCTCCTCCCTCTGCTTCCCAGACCCAGCTTTGCCCAAGCTCCCCCGGTCGCCTGCAGACGCAGTGCCTACGCAGGCACGGCGCAGGAGAAGCAGTAAGCTGCCTGCTGCGACAGGAAACCTGTGAAACCTCGAGTGATGTAAGGGGGAACACTCTCCTTCCTTTAGTCCTCCTGGCCAGATCCAGAACCGTTTGTCCTGTCCTATAAGCAGCCTTGGTGGTGGGTCTGTTAGAGAGGTGTGTGCTGGGGGGTGATACGTGTGGGACACCTAGCCATGAAGCTGTTCACAGAGTCCCACCTAGTAATTCCACATTTAGGCATGGTCTGGAAACCTCCAGGTGGTACACAGGGTGTGAGCCTGTAATATTGGCACTCACATGCAAGAGCACAAGGGAGGTGAAAGAAAATATGGGAGGAAGCCCTAAGAGAAGCTCAATGGATAGAGCCATCAGGCAGGTGGTGGTGGGGAGGTGCCTTCCTATCTGGCCTGTGTGCGTGGAATAATTTTAGCATTGAGAAAGACAAGGATCTGGATCGAGGTGGTTCAGATCACAGATGGCTCGGGCAGGGGTTGTGGTGGGAGAAATCAGGGACGGGGGTGGAAGGCTTGCAGCAAATAAAGCCTAGCAGGCCATAGCTGCTGAGCTGAATGTGGTGATTGGTGGGGACACAGAAGGAAGCCTTGGGGCTGAGTATGGCCATCATGTAACATTGGGGCTGCTGGCTGGGAAACTGAGGTATGAGCAGAGACCACCGAGGCGAGACCTATGTTCCAGTGAGGAAACATGCATTGGCAGGAGGCGTGTTTGTGCTCTCAAGAGGGGCGGTCATGCGGTTTCACCTCACGCCACTCACTTTTCTGTCATTCAGGAAGGAAAAGGGTGTATGAGTTGGGTCTGGTCATCAGGCAACTCTTTAGCTGACCTCAGCACCGCAGAGGAGGTTGCCGTTTTGCTGCTGCAGGCAGGAGGTACAAGCGGCTCCTTCACAAACATCCTCACTTCACACTGGGGTCCTGTTTGCTGGGACAATCAGGATGACTGGCACAGTGGGTCTGCTCCATCACGCCACAGCACTTCTCCCTCGAGGCACCGTCCTCCTAGATACGTGTCTGATCCCCTTCCAATCTCCTACTCTTCAGTCTTCATGAGTGTGACAGATGGCCACACGTCCTGGCTTTAGCCTTTGCACACACCTCCAACTCTCTGGCCTTCTCTGCACTGCTCTGAGCAATAAATCCACCATTTGGGGATGTTACTTTTGGAGCGTGGCATCTTCCTGGCCAGAGCTGGTTGCCCGATTGTGCACCTATGGCAGAAGTGCTCCTCAGTGTTTCCCGAGGAGCCTTGTGTCTCCTCCCCTGCAGGGTCTCAGTCTCTGCTGCTTGTAATGCCTCCTGGGATGCCAAGGCTGCAGCAGGGAGAGGTACAGTCAACCTCTGTCTCAAGTCTTGCCCTTGGTACCACTGACCTTCTTATTCTGGAGGCCTCCTCCCACATCTTTGGCTGCCTCTCTGGCAGGTAGTTTCCCTACCTTCTTCCAGGCGTTTGGGCAGGGAAGATTGTGCCTGAAGGCTGGACAGGATGCAATGTGCCCTGCTGTTCTCCTCAGAGGCCGAGTCTTGAGGAAAGGAATTAATGTGTGACCTTCCAGTTGAAGGCAAGGGCTTCACGTCAGTCCTTCTTCCCCGAGCAATTTCTGTTTCTCAGGTTTTGTCCTCTTTGGTCCGTCCTTGTGACAGCAGCAGTTCGGGCCTCCCTCTTCTGTGAAGGAGGGATCTGCTTCTGGCCTGGGTGCTGAGCTGGAGGCTGCAGTCCCGGGTCTGTGGGAGGACACGGCTGGCAGCAGCTGTGAGTGAATTGCTACTCAGATCTAACGGTATCAAAGGTTAATCTCTGTAGTTAATCAACTCCTTCCACAGTCTGTTTATTTCTGGATTCCCTGATGAAATGGATTAAGCTTTATTTTGATGCAAATGAATGAAAGATTTCATCATGCTGGAGATTTCATCATGCTGGAGATTTCATCATGCAAAGATTTGATCAGCAACATTCTTACACCCTGAGAGAGGGTGTAAGAATATATAACACGGGTCAGTCCTTTCCCAGTGTAATTTCCTATTAGAGAGACTTGGGAAATCTACAGTTTAAGAACTTTCTAAATGACAGTTTGCATGTGGATGATCATGTCCGAGTGGGAAGCCTTATTCATGTTAGCAGGACTTTAGTTTCACTTCCTCAAACATACCAAGTGAAAGCGCTCTCTGTGTGAATACGTCAGTAAAGTAAGTTTTGTGCTTTACCTCTTGTGTTACAAAAAAGTTATGTTGTACGTTGTGCTCCCTGTTTCAACTGTTTTGGTAGCTGGTCAACACTCTTCATTTGTACTAAAAATGTTGAAGTAAAATAGAAAATTGATTTCCACAAGGAGGCTTTTTTGTGAAAGAAAAGGAAGGTTTGTCACTGTGTACTGTATGGAGTCAGTGGATCAAGCAAACTTTGACAGGAGGGTTCTGCAAAGATGGTCAGGGAATAGGGACAGCAGGATAAGGTATGTTTTGAAATAGAGCTCTCTTATTTCCTCCAAGGTTGCATTCTGTACTTTTCAGTCAAAGCTGTTTTTTTGTTTGTGGTATGTTGACTGGTATCACTTACAGTCTGCATAAGCGTTCTCTGGCAAATAGGCAGAGGTAGAAACTAGACTTTCTGTTTTGGAGAACTGCTCAGGTCAGAAAAGGAAGCAGCTACCTTTAGAATACAGGTTTAAATAAAAAATGGTGTGAATAAATATTGAATTTGATGCTAGGTGAAATTAAGTAGTGATTCTGATTTCACTGTTGAAACAATGCAAATACATGAATAACAAGCTGGATTTCTAAAGCTCCTTTTTCTTGTAATTTCTTTCCTTAAATACGATGATAAAAAGAAGAAGAGTTCTATCTGAGAAACAAATGTACGGAAACAGAAAAGCCTGAGGAGCTCTTCATGTGAACAAGAGTCACAGGCGTAAACCACATCCGTCACAGAAAGCTGCATCCTGAGGTTCCTCTCTGCTAAGGGGGGGGGAAGAAAAACATCTCTTTCTCCGTAATGTGGAGATAAATCTCACTGTCACGCTTGGGAGGGAGCCAGGCAGGGCGTGGAGCTGGATTTCAGGGTGACCTGATGGCGTTGGCCTCAGTGCACCCTGCCAGCTCCCCAGACCCTTGGCCGGGGGAAGAAGATTACCTTCTGGGCTCAGTGCCCATACATCACTACTGCCAGTCACATGCATTGCCCTGGCCTTGAACTGCCTGCACGGAGTGTCTGATCAGCTCTGCCCTGGCCAGCTCTCACTTCCCAGCACCACTAATGTCCCCACAGCAACAGCCCAAGGAGAGGAGTGAAGGGTTTTAAGTAGGCTCCAGTGTCATGTGTGTACAGTACTGATTGTTTTGACTACTTGGACTAATGTGGTGCTCAGCCAGTCAGAGCAGCTTTCTTCCCTCCCCACCCTTCTATGGCTGTTGAAATAAAAGGAGTAAACCACCTCAGCAAGTGGGAAGGAGGTGAATCTCAGTGACCCTCTGTTTACTTGGCTCTCTTCTCTCGTTCTAGCTGTTTGCTTTGCAGGCTGAATCCTCCTGCATGAAGAAAGAGGAACTGGAGCTGGAAGGAGCAGCCGTGCATCACAAGTTGCCTGCATATGTGGCCAACATGGATCGACTAGGGGACTCTGAGCTGTGAGTGCCCGCAGGAGGAGCTGGGGACAGGCTCTGCTGCTTTTGTGGGTCACGGAGGCTCCAGGAGGGTCATTTCCTTGTTCCCTGCCCTGGGAATCGATGCAGAAAGACATGTGGGCAGAAATCCTGGTGACCTAAGTGGGTTTAATGGGGAAATTCGTGATGGGCATCTGTCCCGCCATTTGGGAGAGAGATGCTTGCCAATTGGTGAGAGCCCAAGCACACATGGAAGTGATTCTGCTCTGCTCTCAGCATTACACCAAGGTGTTCTGGGCAGCCAGGGCACTGGTAGCAGTGCAATACCCTGCAGTATTGCTCAAATGAAGTGGATTGTCTCTGGACTCCTCTTTTCTTCAGTGCCTGTGGTGCAGTAGGTGAGTGCCCTGTGTTGTTTTGTAGACACTGGTACTGTATGACCCAAAGGGGTCGTTGTTACGCAGAGATGCTGTCTTGCTTTTGCAAGGTCAAGGGAAAAGGAGTTTCTCTTCTGTGAGGCTCGATTATGCACAGAATTCCCCATAAACTTGCTGCAGTTAAAGCGTGTTTTATGGCTACAACTATTGTATTCCTATCTGTGGAAAGTAGGCAACATAGACAGTGATACACCTTGTTTAATTGTTATTTAAACTCTTATTTTTCCCCCAGTACACAGCCATGCAAAGCAAGTCTGTGTGTTTGAATTCATTGTGGTTTTGAGATTTTTTTTTTTTTCCCCTTGCTTTAAAAGGATCTGAAAGCAGATGTAGCTTAGCCACAAGGTGTTAGTAACACTGCTGGGGCTTTGACTTTCTCATGTGCTTCTTCCACTGCTATTCAGACAGGAGGGGATTGATCAAATGATGCTGCTGACAATGACAAATAGAAGTTGTAGCAGAGACCACACACAAAGGCTTTGTTTTAGTCTAGAAGTTGTCTGATTAAAGAGACTTAAGTGTCTGGTGAACTATCTTGATAACTGCTCTGCACTCTCTGCACAGGACAGGCTACAGAGTTTAATTTGAGATTTTTTTTGGTTTAACTACTGTGTGTGGAAAGCCCTGATGTTCACCTGCACACACAGGGGAGAGGGGCGTGAGGGATGGGATAATTTATTCCCATATTCCTTTTTGTCCCTTTGTATTAGAAAAACTTGCCTTAGAAGTGGCATTTCTTGTGTGTGCAACTTGTCTCTTAGTCTGGGGCCAGTTCTGGCTGCTTTTTCCATGTGTCTGCTCAACCCAAAGCCCAGCTTTGGTAGAATAGTTCCTTCCTTGAAGAGAGGATAGACACAGTGAAGGTGATTGTATTCCCCTTCCTCTGGGTGCTGCTCTGCTCTCAAGGGAAGCTGTGGCAGAGTGAGGTCAGACAGTTACATTCTGGGAAGCAGCTGCTGCTCTTGGCATTGTGGGCTGAGAAAGGAGGTGTGTGTAATCATAGAAATGGACCTAAACTTTCTTATTTTCTTTGGGTCCAGTGTTTGAGATATTGAGGGCCTGTGCTTTAAAACTGCTGAACATGACTTGCTGAATATGTAAGGGTGTTCAGTGAAACACTGGATGCTGAATGCCTCTCAAAGTAGGTCTGTTTTATGCCTTGGATTGGGAATCCTGGCTGAATAGATTCTTTGGAAATCTGGATTCCCCTGCCTTTCCCTTAGGGTCTTTCGAAACTAACCAGACAGAGGGGAAGGAGTTTGAGGTGGCCCTACAGGGGATTCAGGAGCAGCTGGGCCCACTGTCTCAGTGGCATCTCTGAGAAGTTTCCTTTGGTTACAGCAGTTACTATGATCTGCTCCAGGCACTAACAGGATGTTTTAAAACAGTTTTTTAATGCATAGTGGTCCATCGGCTTGGCAGGGAACATCTGTCCTCCAGTGGTTCAAAGAGCTGGCACTTTGCTTGTTGGGTGGTCTTTGATCAGATTGTGTGGCTACACCTTCATATTCTGTTTGGTGTTTTTTGTTTGTGTGTTTTGTTTTGTTTTTTAATTAGAGATATGACCTGCAGCCAGAGGAGTACTGCACATTCTCTTCAGTCCCGAGGTGGCTTTCTGTCCTCTTTTCTCTCCCAAAGTAAAAAGGGCCCTTCCAGACCAGCCCATCCAAGTGGGGCTTCTCCTACGCAGACTGGCAGTATGCTGCTAGGGAAGAAAGAACCAACAAATCACCAGGTAATTCTCAGCTGTGTTCACTGAAAGGTGCTCAGAATCCAAGGAGCTAACATGCAGCACAGCACTGCTCCAAGCTTTTGCTTCCACCTGAAAAAATAAAATGTCCTTTCCTTCCTTGCAAGCGTATGCTGCGCCTGAATGCAGCACAAGAACAGCTGCTGTTGTCCGGGGGCTTGTGGAGCCCTTGGTTTCTTTGCTTGGTGCTTGGTTTCTTTGCCTCCTCTTTTGCTCTTTGTTCTGCAGCCTAGCACAAGCATAACTTTGCCAAATCATTCCTCTGCCTTCCAGAGTGCCAAAGGAAAAGAAGGAACAGTGAGCTGTAAGGACGGGAAGAGCCACTTCAGTGGGTTAGTAGCAGGCGAGTCGAGTTCCCTGCAGGAACAGGCTGGACAGGATGCAATGTGCCCTGCTGTTCTCCTTCCTGGGGACATTTTACAGGTGTCCCTTGGCTGCCTCTTTGACTTCAGATGCTCAAAGTCTTCTGATGATGGAGCAGTTGGGGATGACAGGTGTGATGGGTGTGGGGTGGGCTAAGCAGGGGGGTGATCATCAACATGTCTCATGGAGAAAGAATGTGAAGGGAGAGGAGAAAGAAAGCAGGGCTTCTACATATGTGTGCCTGGAGGTAGGAGAGATTGGATGGATGTTTGTGCTGCTGGGGCCTGGTGTCTGTGGGTGGGAAAGGAGAGCACTTCGCAGGACCCAGCTTCCACTAAGTTCCTGTGTAATCATTTCTTCCTGGAATTGTTTCCTGAAATAGAAATGTAAGTTCTTGTGGGCTTTAAGGAGATGTTCACGTGGCTTTACAGTGGAATGAACTGCTCTGCAGCTCTTGGTTTCTTGTGGTGCAGTTAAAGCACACACAGCAACACTGTCAGCAGTTCTAGTAATATTAGCAATCACAAGTAAAGCATGAGATGAGCTGGGACTTTCAAAAGTGTTTTGCTTACTTTAGCCTGCTGTTTTAAAAGTAAGCTACTACACTTGCTTCCCAGAAGTTGGTCATGACCCTGGTTTCTCATTCCTGAGGGAATCTCCACAGCAGAACTCTGTTCCCTCTAGTTACTCAAAACCCCTCTCAGCTTTAGCTGGTACTGCCCCATTGTACCAGACTTGAGGGATTTCTGTGGGAATCCTTAAATTGGTGAGAAGAGAGGCTGGAGTTCACTTTATATTCATCTACATTGTTTAGAAATCACTTTTATTCAGAAGAAATCATAAAATTACTATTTTTTTTCTCACCTGTAATCTGCTGACAACTAAAAATAAATAAATCTCAGTGAAACGAAACCAACTCTGTCTTATAGCAGTCATGAGGAGGTTGCTGGCAACCTAGGAGCCGGAGTCCAAAGCTAAATGGCTTTATGCTGTCTGCACATGTGCTGCATTTAGGATTCCACGTGACTGACCCCTAATCCTGCAGGGTATCAGATGTGAGGCTTTCAGACGTCATTCCCCAGGACTGGTGCCTGGCTGGCTGCAGGCTTTAGCTTGGAAGGTGCCCTTCTTCACCATACTTGCATCCAGTTTTAGCCCTGACAGAAAGCTGACCCACTTGTCTCTGGGAGGCCTTGTAATGATGACTTGTGCCTATGTGTCTAAGTTTTTGTCTTTATTACTGCATTTGTCTTGCTGTAGAATCATAGAATCATTAAGGTTGGAAAAGACCTCTAGGATCATCTAGTCCAAACGTCAACCCAACACCTCCACGCCTACTAAACCATGTCCTGAAGTGCCATATCTACATGTTTTTTGAACTCCTCCAGGCATGGTGACTCCACCACCTCTCTGGGCAGCCTGTTTTAATGCTTGACAATCCTTTCGGTGAATAAATTTTTCCTAATATCCAGTGTAAATCTGCCCTGGCATAACTTGAGGCCATTTCCTCTTGTCCTATTGCTAGTTACTTGGGAGAAGAGACCAACACCCACCTCGCTACAACCTCCTTTCAGGTAGTTGCAGAGAGCGATAAGGTCTCCCCTCAGCCTCCACTTCTCCAGACTAAACAACCCCAGCTCCTTCAGCCGCTCCTCACAGGACTTGTTCTCCAGACCCTTCACCAGCTTCGTTGCCCTTCTCTGGACACGCTCCAGCACCTCAGTGTCTCTCTTGTAGTGAGGGGCCCAAAACTGAACACAGTAGTCGAGGTGCGGCCTCACCAGTGCTGAGTACAAAGGGACAATCAGTTCCCTAGTCCTGCTGGCTACACTTTTTCTGATACAAGCCAGGATGCTGGTGGCTTTCTTGGCCACCTGGGCACACTGCTGGCTCATATTCAGGTGGCTGTCAGCCAGCACCCCCGGGTCCTTTTCTGTCTGGCAGCTTTCCAGCCACTCTTCCCAAGCCTGTAGCATTGCATGGGGTTGTTGTGACCCAAGTGCAGGACCCGGCACTTGGCCTTGTTAAACCTCATACAATTGGCCTCGGCCCATCGATCCAGCCTGTCCAGGTCCCTCTGTAGAGCCTTCCTACCCTCAAGCAGATCAACACTCCCACTCAATTTGGTGTCATCTGCAAACTTACTGAGGGTGCACTCAATCCCCTAGTCCAGATCATTGGTAAAGATATTAAAGAAGACTGGCCCCAAAACTGAGCCCTGGGGAACACCGCTTGTGACCGGCCACCAACTGCATTTAACTCTGTTCACCACAACTCTCTGGGCTCAGCCATACAGCTAGTTTTTTACGCAGTGAAGAGTACACCTGCCTAAGCCATGAGCCGCCAGCTTCTCCAGGAGAATGCTGTGGGAGACAGTGTCGAAGGCTTTACTAAAGTCCAGATAGATAACATCTACAGCCTTTCCCTCATCCACTAGGCAGGTCACCTGGTCATAGAAGATCAGGTTGGTCAAGCAGGACCTGCCTTTCATGAACCCATGCTAGCTGGGCCTGATCCCCTGGTTGGCCTGCGCATGCCTGTTGAGCGCCTTCAAGATGAACCACTCCGTAACTTTCCCCGGTACCGAGGTCAGGCTGACAGGCCTGTAGTTCCCCGGATCCTCCTTCCGGCCCTTCTTGTAGGTGGGCGTCACACTGGCAAGCCTCCAGTCATCTGGGACTTCCCCTGTTAACCAGGAGTGCTGATAAATGATGGAGAGTGGCTTGGCAAGCTCCTTCGCCAGGTGCCTCAGTGCTGTCAGGTGGATCCCATCCGGCCCCATAGACTTGTGAGTGTCCAGGTGGCTGCTTCCTCCAGTTGTTAACTGCTTCCTCCTGGATTATGGGGGGTTTATTCTGCTCTCTGTCCCTGTCTTCCTGTTCAGGGGGCTAAATTCCCTGGGTAATTAAATAATTACACCCAGGTAATTCCCTGGGTAAGTCTATAATTCCCTGGGTAATTTGATAATTACACCCAGGGAATTCCCTGGGTAATTCAATAACTACCCCCAGGGAATTCCCTGGGTGTAATATAATATGATTTTTCCTCTTGTTTCTTATACAGTGCACAACAGAGGGGCTCTATGGGATACTTCCTTCCAGTGATACATTTTAAGTATTTTAAGTATTTGGCCAATTCTTTGTTCTTGCAGATACAAATAATTTAGGTTTTATTTATTATTGGCAATTCTAGCTCAGCCCCTCTCAAATGCTCAAAACTTGATCACCCTGATTTTGCAGCACTAGGTTTCAATGTATGGATTAAAATGGAGCATGCTGTAGAGACAGAGACGAGGTATAGAGAGGAAGTCCACTGACTGCTTACTGGGCAATCTTAAGTGCTATGAAATTTAAAGGAGACAAACTCAGTACCTCTCTTAAGCAGCATATTTTTCACCTCTTCTCCCAGATGTCTGTACAATGCTATACAAATTAAGAAAATGGAAACTATGCAGGTATATGACTGTAATGAATAAAATATTACCCAGGTATGTAAGAACACATGAATGACCATACTGGTTTAGGCCAAGGGCCATCTACCACAGCACCCTGCCTCCAAGGTGACCATGCATGGATGCCCAGGGGAGAGCAGGAACAGAACAAACATATGCAATACTTTTCCCAAGCACTCTCCTAGATTCTCACTCTTTTCAGCTGAGGTGATTTCCCAAGCCGTATGTGTCTACTCAAAAACTCCCAGTGGTCTATCTATAATGTACATGTCCACCTGAATCCACGTACGTTTTTTGCATCTATGACATCCTTTACCAAAGAGTTCCACAGACTGACTATTTGTGTACAGATTTTATGACAAATGTTTTTGAGTGTAACATCTATTTGGTTTATTGGTCAAAGGGGGGAATGATTTTCATGGCTTATGACTCTCCAATTTCTCTACTATGATCAAGGAATGGTGGCTTCAGCTGCTTGGTGAATAAGCCCTCTCCTTTAGAATCTTAGAGAAACTTCCAAATAGAGTGAAGAAGGAAAAAAAAGAAGGGGCGGGACTTAGCTCTTCACAGAGCTCTGTTTCGGATGCACTCAACCTCTTAACCAAACTAGCAGTAGTTTGGTACAGGTTCCAAAGGAGGTAAAGGTCTGAGCCATGACCAGGCCAAGAAATCCTCTGGCCCCGATCTGTTCTCTGAAAACTCACAAAGAAGCTGAGTGGCACAGTGAGCACCGATGCATATGAGCTTGCAACACCGATCATGCGATTGACACATAAGTAGCGGGTGGCTTTTCCAAGACTCATTTATCAAGGAACAAAGAAAGTTGTGGGTACAAGGAGCATCATGCATATCCTTCCTATGGCATGTAATTTGACTACGAGCGAACCACTTTATCTGTAAATATGACAGCCAAAGTGAGCCTTCTTTGAGCTCTCCCTGCTAGGTAGTGTGGCTGCATCACTATCTCCCCTTGATCTCCCCGTGATCTCCCCTTGAGCTGGGACACCTCTCAAGGTTGCTCCTCGCGGCAGAGACCTTTTACCAACGGCAGATCTTTGGTAAGCGACCGATATCGTGCATAACCTTGTAGTATGGTAAACATTGATTTTGTCTTGGTAACTTTGATTGCATGCTGAATTGATAAATTTTGCATATATAACCCCTTAGACATAAACCGTTGTCCAAGTCTGAGACTAAGATTGGACCCAGCCACACCTAAGCTCCATCAGGAGTTTAGAAAGCAAGGGGGTCTACTCTGAACCTTGTGACTCAATGGGAGGGTCTTCCTTACTCTTCATATTCCTTCCATTAGACATAAACCGTTGTCCAAGTCTGAGACTAAGATTGGACCTAGCCGCACCTAAGCTCCATCAGAAATTTAGAAAGCAAGGGGGTCTCTTCTGAACCTCGTGACTCAATGGGAGGGTCCTCCGTACCCTTTTGTATCCTCGGTCTCTCTGTGAATCACTTTAACTCGAGTGTAACCCAGTTTCCCTGTGTATGTTTCTTCCATGCAGTAATTAATAGAGTGAACCTTTGCCATCAAACTTTGTTAAGTCGCACTTCTACAAATCACATTAAAACCACTTTTGCTAATACCTTTGATGGTGATTTTTTTTTTAAGCGATCTAAATCACTCATTCGTGACAAGCTCTTTCTGGAAGTGGAGTCTGCCTCACAAAAACAGTATATATTGTTTAAGATAAATGATACTTTATATTCAGGAGAGACTCCCTACTAAACTGGTTTAGAATTTGGGATGCTTCTTCATGTGGCGAAACTTCATGTGTACATTAGCCAATGTGTGCAAACTATTTTTCAGAAAAAAAAAGAGCAAGAAGAATTTTGATTTCTGCAGGTATCTACTCTCTCATTCGTAGAGTCATAATCCATAACCAAAGTCTTGGGAATTGTTTAAGCAAATCAGCTACATGACACTTTCATGTGCCTTCACTGGCTGAAGAACTGGGGCTCCAAAATATACCCCGATATTTTGCAGCATGTTGTCTGTTCTTTGCTTCAGGCAGTAACGGCAGAGAGAACTGCAGCGTGTCTTGTGCCTGGCAGGATTTACTCTTCCCAAAATTTACACCTTGGCTTGCTGTCTTGGTTTTCTTGGGCCTTGTGCTTTTTGAGGGGAGCTTCTCCTTCATTTTTCTTTCTTCCTTTTTTGAATTGCTCTTTGCACTACAATCACAACCTGAGCCAAAAAGGAGGAAAAAACATATACATATCAACTACTATGGAGTTACTACTTACTAAAAAAGTACATGGCTTTGGTTTCCTTCACAAGAAACTGTGGTATTATGGCAGAAACATTTCCTTTACTAAAGGAGAGCCACAGCATGATTCAAAATCTAGTATTAAAATGTGGAAACTTCAGCCATAGGCACAGGACCTGGTTTTATTGCTCCAGCGATATGATATTCTATTGACCCACCCTGGAAAGGCTAATTCCAGCACTTCACAGAATCAGACCATACATCCCTTTATGACATGCTGATACATATGAAAAGCAATGACCCGATGGCTAGAGCCTCTCCCACCTGCAGAAGGACAGTGAAGGGTCAGAGGCATTATCCTTTGCCATTAGGTTGATATTTTCCAAGCTCTTTTCCCTGGGCTGTTCACAAAGAGGTTAATGAGCTTCTGGACCTCTAGTGTCTCATCTGGGAAGCTCCATGACACCAGTTCTGGTATCTGCCCCAGTGTATCAGCTGCTGCTGAACATGTGCCCCTGATCGTGCCCTGATCAGGCCCCTTGATCGTGCCCCTGTACTCAGTACTGGTGAGGCCGCACCTCGAATACTGTGTTCAGTTTTGGGCCCCTCACTACAAGAAAGACATTGAGGGGCTGGAGCGCATCCAAAGAAGAACAATGAAGCTGGTGAAGGGTCTAGAGCACAAGTCTTATGAGGAACAGCTGAGGGAACTGGGGTTGTTTAGGCTGGAGAAAAGAAGGCTGACGGGAGAGCTTATCGCTCTCTGCAACTACCTGAAAGGAGGCTGTAGAGAGGTGGGGGTCGGTCTCTTCTCCCAAGTAACAAATGATAGGATGAGAGGAAATGGCCTCAAGTTGCGCCAGGGGAGGTTTAGACTGGATATTAGGAAATTTTACTTCACTGAAAGGGTTGTCAAGCATTGGAACAGGCTGCCCAGGGAAGTGGTTGAGTCGCCATCCCTGGAAGTATTTAAAAGACGTTTGGATGAGGTGCTTAGGGACATGGTGTAGTGGTGGTCTTGGTAGTGTTAGGTTTACGGTTGGACTCGATGATCTTAAAGGTCTTTTCCAACCTATACGATTCTGTGATTCTGTGATTCTATGTAGGAGTTTTCCAGCATTGCTAATGCACTGCTACCATCTGTCTTATGTATTTCAGTACCTTGAGATAGCTAGACCAAGAAACCCACCAAACAGAACTAAATCCTATTCTTTGGTGTATTTTGAATAGAATGATAACTGAGAAACCTTTTAAATATTGAAATGTCTTCTCTGCAGACTTGGAGACACTTTTGCCATTGTGTTTCTTCATCTTCTGGGAGACCAGATTAAAGCTGGATGAATGGAAACTTTCTCTTGTGAATAGGATCGTATTATGGCACACACTTTTTCCTGCCTCCTGTGGCACAGATGGCTTTTCATGATTGCCTTTAGCATCATGGGTGAGACTTTCAGAGCTAAAACACACAGAGGTCAGGCCAGAAACTATTTTATCTCCACACAAATTCATGACAACTTTCATAAAGATGACCGTGCAGAATAGAAAATCCTTACAGGTAAAATTCCTGCTATTTTAGTCTGAAGCATTTCCTAAGAATCATATGAGGAAAAAAAAAAGAAAAAAGAAAAGAAGTAATTTACTGTATTTCAAACTACAAAGAACCACAATGCCATCATACTGTCTTAAGGACACTACTACCAATATCATGTAGCTACTATACCCCTATCTTTTCTGAGTCAGCCAGAAGTACCCGTCATAGAAGCAGCAGAGGGTTACCTTATCATCACAGAAGTAAAGATGGACACCAAAGACAATTCCTTCCTCTTTTATCAGAGGAAAGTCTGAAATTTTCAAGTCTGTGTAGCAAAGTCTGAGCTGTAAGGTGCAAAGCTGGAGTCCTTGAAATCATTTAGTGTGAACAAATTAATATGTATTATTTCATAAGGTGTTTGTGGCAGGATCCGCTGCAATCCAACCAGCTAGCTAACTCCACTTTGCTCTGTTACCCAACAACAGCCACATGTGTGCTTGGCAAGACACAGACCATTTTATGCTATCAGGAGGTGGGTACTTATGAAAGTAATCAACAATCGCCAGTGGTACTGCCATGGGGCCTTGCACGCCCTTAAGAGTGTACAACCTTCATCGTTCATCACCAAAGCACCAGAACCTAGAAGTGAGGGGAATGCACTAGCAATGAGCTATGCACCAGCACCATGACAATATTGTGACTTTAAGATACTCAACCATTCTAAACTGTTTTGGACTGTCTGTGCCACCTAGTCTGGCTTGGCCTTTATTTTCTCACCTCTGCCCTGTTTCTTAGTAGATGCATAGCCCTATCTTCTCCCTCCCTCCCACAGCAGCAGCAATCATCCCTTCCTCCAGAAAAGCACCAGATCAGTGCCTTGCACTGGTGAGTCTGGCAAAGCTGGGGAAAGGAGCTTCAGCTATGTGCTGAAGGAGGGGGTCTGGTGCTCCAGATGAGATGGAGGAAAGAGGATTCTCTGCTTCTCTAATATCACTTTCCACTGCAGTCTCAACCATGGGATGAAGTGGCCAAGGACAACTGTCTAGTTTATGAATGAAAAACAATGAAGCACAATGTCAGAGGAGCATAAAAAGCAGGAGAGTGGATTTGTAGAGAAATCACGCTGGGATCATTCTCTCACTCCTGCTTTGTGTAAAATGCTAGAAACCTGTAAAATATAATAGTATCCTACCTGAAATCCTCTCCTACTTGTTTGGCAGAGGCTGTAATTGGCAATTTTACTGTAAAAAGTAGAAAAAAAAATACTGAAAGTGCATATCAGATCTCTTAAAAAAAATCAACACAATGAAACATCCAAATTTTATCTTGGCCAGTTCAGACTCAGTAACTGGCTGAGGCTGATACAGTTACTTACTGTAACTCTACCTCGTATTACAGTAAGTAGAGTTACAGTAAGCAGACATGCTGGACATCAAGCCATTTACTCAGATGACTAGTTGTGGGAATTAAGACTTTCTTCATATTGAGCATATTCCAACTCACATGCCCACCTCCCCTTCTTCATCTATCGTCTAATAAAGGGTATTTGGGGAAAAAGATAGTCTAGGTAGCTTCCATTGAAACCGTTCCACTATGCATAGAACTGTAAATCAGTAAGTGAAGGTGCCAAAGGCAACATGATTATTTTGTCAGAGCTGCATGCTTACCAAAACCTGTTCTCAGTCCTAGTGTCTGTTCCAAGGAAAGCAAGTGTTTGACATCCAAATGACACTGGACTAGAGTCATAACAGACATCTCCAGAACATGAGTACTATGTCGAGCCCCACTGGTGAAGCAACATGGGTGGGAGTGGGAGAGAAGAAGAGCTGGTGCCACCCAACTGATCGTGACAGGTGTTCATGAGCAGCTCAGCTACTAGTGCTCACTGCAGGGTGGCTGGCTGTGTAAGAACAAGGTGCCCTGGGGCATGAGCGGTGCCAGCACGCAGGGAAGCTAGAAGTTAAGTAGCGTGGCAGCCTCCAGAGCGGTGGTGCCACTGTGTTCAGGTAGCAGCTGAACAGGGGTCCAGTGCAGGTGAGATGAAAATATCCAAGTGACAGCAACCTTTGGGCTAGAAATTGTTTCCTCTCAGGTACATATATAGCATCTGCCTTCACTACACACCCTGCTGATAAGACATCTCTGGAAGAGCCTGTTTTACAGGCTGTGGGATAGTACTCCAGTCCAGATCTAAAAAACACAGTAACAAAATATTTAGAGCCAGGATTTTTTTTTTTAACCTCCCCTTGTTTTTTTTTTTCCCTTTCCTCTAAGTAATGTCAGTTCCAGGAAAGCCTAGAAGAATTTTTACCCTTGGGTATGGTACACAATAGCTAGGAATGAACAGCTGCAGCTGGGGAAGAAAGTGCTTTAAAGTCACCCAAGATCGCAAAAACATTTTAAAATGCATTCTTTATTAATCTCCTCTTTGGCAGGCAAGCCCTCATCAGTCATAACACTTAAATATACCCAACTGTACCGTACTTAAACTGTAACTGGACTGCCTGTCCCACAGAAGCCAATTACAGCTGTAATGATTTGTGCCCAGACTTAGAGGCTGGCAGAGAGGGAGTCACTTTTAATGTCATCTTTCCCTCCATACTGCAGGTGGCTGATGTATCTTCTTTCTCAAGACATGGATCTCCAGCATGTCGGCTAGTGTGACGGCACCAGCCCCGGCACCAACGGCAGGTGACGACCACATCTCCTGAAGTGGCAAAATCACTGCTGCAGCCCAGGCCCCTGGCCTCTCTCTCTCAGCATGACCTGACCCAGCAGATGCAGCTTACCAGCCGGCTGTGGACCAGGTTAGCTGCAGCTGGCTTTAGTGATGCACTGCAAATACCTTTCCTGCAGGGTACAGTGAGGCAGGAAACTACTGGGTAAGGTCCATGAATCAATGGGTGAGGTGAACCAGGTCTGACAGTCTATGGGGAGGCGTGTCCCTTGGACATAAATAATATTTACAACAGTTTGAAGCTCCTTTTATTCTAAATGAAGAGGTGCTTTATACTGTTGATACAGAATTTAATTAATAAAGTTTAACCCACCTGGCCAAAATAAAGTAGGGAAGGCAAAACACAGGAAAACCTTCCAATTATATTTACATAGGTTTAAAAAATACATTAAGAACAGAGGATCTCCTCAATCAATGAATCCAGTCCTCTCCTTCCTACAGGCACATCCTTCCTACAAACCCTTTCACGAACCAATTATTCATCTGTTAGTTTTCTAGCTATCATGCTACTTTGCTTTATTTTTTCCTGGTTAAGTTCTCCAAGACAAAAACAAAGTAGTCATAAGGTAGAATAGTTCTGGGTGCACGTCTGAGAAAAGCAAGACAGGAATTCAGAACCAAGCACAAAGTCATTACTAAAATATACTGCTACAGCATGACATTGTTAGATTTTCAGCACCCAAAGTGTGAAAATCACATGAATAAGGATTGTCCTGGGAATAAATTCCAGTATCCTTAATGTAAGCAGAGAATAAGTAATACGTTCTCACATTCCTGTTTAACTGATCTGTGATAGCTCCCTATGAATCTATAAAACTCACAGATTTATATTAAAACACAGATAATATGTATGACTACTTTAATATTTCTAATCCAGTCCTCATTGAGGAATTCTAGATCTCTGCTCATGAAAACAATGGCTGAAGTACTGTTCTGTATAATTTGCTGACATGACATCTGGAAAAGATTTAAAAACTCTTATATCAATGAAAAGAATCCTTTTTTTTCTTTTTGTGATTCTCGGAATATTTCATGAGGCTTGTTTAACTGTGTACAAGAGGTCAGAACTGAAGAGAAATGTACTATTGGCTTTGCAAAATTTTGCCAGTAATACGAGCTGTAAGAATCTAAGAAAAGTGACACGATGCTGTAATTAACACTGGTCAGAGTTTACTGGAATAAATAAAAATTATAATAATGGCTAAAATCAATGAATGCTGACTTATGGCACTGTGGGATAAGGACAGGTAGCTTTCTATTCAGGACATTTCTACTTTGCTACTTTCTTCATAGATTACCTTGTTGATTTTGTATGCTTGATAGTGGGCTGTTTCATGGCTTTGTGGGTATCTGCAAAGCCACAAAGTTTGACACTAAGCATAACAAATTCCCGTGCTTTTCAGTACTCTGTCCACAGCAGCAATTTCTATTAAAACTCTACCAAAAACTCTACCAAACCCTATACTTAAACTCTTGGATTGAAAGAACTCTACATTCCTGTAAGAAGCCTATTCTGTTTTAATGTGAAACATTAAAATTATAAGTTTATGAAAACCAGATTTTTAAGGCCTGAAAAAAACACAGAGCATTTCATAATTCGTTTCACCTACAATGAAAAATAGGCTAGCAATTTAATTCAGTTTTCTGTGGACCCTGTTGTAGACTGTGTGTTTGACTGAAGTGGGACAGAGAACCCACTACATCTCCTTGAGTTTGCACTGATGGGTGTTCTGACTCCGTGCCAAAACACGCATCTCTCATTTCTAATGCAAATTTGTGTGTTATCAATTGCAGTCACAGCTTCTCATGCTTTCTTTTTCATGGACTGAGGCTATCTCTCCTACTTTCAGCTACTCTACTGAAGAACATCCTTGTATTTTAGGAGACAATTTTCATCCCATAAAGTCTCATTTCATCATGAAATGGCTGAATTCTCTTAAGTGTCACAACAAGAGGTTGTCTCCAGTTCTCACATACTTTGAGGGTTCTCTTTTGCATTCTTCTTTTTTAAAAAATAATTTAAAATAATGATGACACCAGAAGTAGTCATAGTAATTCAGTATTAGCCTTAAAGAAGTTCTACAAAGAAGTCAAGATAGCTTTTCCCTCCTTCTATTTTCACATAGGCAAAAACTGTATTTGTCTTCATGGCACAGTATGAAGATAACTCATGCTGAGCTACTTGTTCACTTTAACACCTAAATCTTTCCCAGATTTCCTCGTGCTTGCAATGACACAAGTCCTCCAGTTCAGTTTCCTTAGCCTCCACATCTGCTTCTTTGTCTGTACTGAAACCAGAAAGTTCTGGTTGATCCCAATTTTCCACAGGATTTGGGCTGCCTTGTTTGACTTCAATGAATGTTTTCTCCTCTAGTCTCTCTGGACCAAATGGGCACATTATTACAAATGTGTGTACCCTACTGCCAATAGGAACAAATATTTTTTCACCTCTCTGGAATTTGCCTTGAGTTCGGTTTTTCTCCAGTGAGATCGTTCCCAACCAGTAAAGCAGAGTGTAAGAATGTGATGAAGACAGTTTAAAGAAAAATGAGCTCTTCCAAATGCTGAGACTGAGTGAAACCCCAGCCAAAGGACTCTGTACTTATATTTTTGGGACATACTCTTTACTGAGGTTTGAGATTATAGAGAAAAACTGGCTTATTGGGATTTTAGGAATTAAACAAACATATAATGCTTACCTTTTTTAACTGGGTCAAGTACCTGAGTTACCTTATGTTGAGTTTCAATGCCCTGAGTCTGTGAAACAGAAGAGAAACACAAACGAAGTATTAGTATTATTAAGTTCCAAAAGACTGAATGACAAAAAGGTATTATCATCTTTATGATCAGGCACTTCATGGCTTGTTCAAGGAGTGTACACTAGATTAGGACAGGGGAAGCCTGGTAAGAGTTCAATAACTAGTGGGAAAACAGTTAACATGTAAAGATCAGGCTTTTTCTTTTTTCTTTTTTTTTTTTTTTTTAAGCAGAAGGCAAGCTAGACATTCAGTATTTGGCCTGATGTTCAAAAGCTCAGAAAACTCAGCAACTTGTGTTCACTTTGTGAGCTGTTGGGCGCTCAGCATTATAAAAAATACTTAAGTTAAACTCCTTTTCATGAAAGTAGGAATGTAACATTAGACTCCGCTGTTTTCATCTAGGATTTTTAAGTGTTTGTCAACTACCACAAGGCTCACATTTTCTAAATAGTTATGTAGGATGCCGAACAGCAATAATGGAGAAGTGGTGTTTTTAAAAAAGATTAGATCTTATACCAACTGTTCTGACAATGACCTTTTAGTAAACTTAATCCCATGGTAGCTGCTAGGCCAGCTAATGCTGACTACCAAATCACATACTCTTGAATGGTAGGAAGGGGCATGACGTAGCTTTACAAATATTGCCAGCATGAGTATTTCAGAGCTGGGGCTTGGTAATGATCCCCAGGTTAATTAAAATATTTACTGCCTGTTTCCCTAGAATGTCCTGTGACCTCTCCCTTTCTCTTCTCTTCATAGAACTCTACTGGACTGGAAAACACAACAGAAAATGTTTTAATGGACTTGGCAAAAATCTTGTTCAATGAAACTGGAAGTGAAACAGGTCCAGCTGAGGGAGCTGTTAGTAGTTTTGGAGAGTGAAGAAGAGCTGGTATAATCTCCAGCTCCAAGGAATATTCCTTGACAGACAGATCTGAATGTATCAAATAACATATTCATGAGTGTGCTGGTTTTGGCTGGGACAGAGTTAACTTTCTTCATAGTAGCTAGTATGGGGCTATGTTTTGGATTTGTGCTGGAAACAGTCTTGGTAATACAGAGATGGTTTTAGTTGTTGCTGAGCAGTGCTTACACAGAGTCAAGGCCTCTTCTGCTTCTCACACCACCCCACCAGCAAGCAGGCTGGGGGTGCACAAGAAGTTGGGAGGGGACACAGCTGGGACAGCTGACCCCAACTGACCAAAGGGCTATTCCATACCATATGGTGTCATGCTCAGTATATAAAGCTGGGGGAAGAAGGAAGGAGGGGACGTTCAGAGTTAAAGCGTTTGTCTCCCCAAGTAACTGTTATGTGTGATGGAGACCTGCTTTCCTGGAGATGGCTGAACACCTGCCTGCCGATGGGAAGTAGTGAATGAATTCCTTGTTTTGCTTTGCTTGTATGCACGGCTTTTGCCTTCCCTATTAAACTGTCTTTATCTCAACCCATGAGTTTTCTCACTTTTACCCTCCCAATTCTCTCCCCATCCCACCAGTGGGGAGTGAGCAAGTGGCTGTGTGGTGCTTAGTTGCCGGCTGGGGTTAAACCACGACAATGAGATATAATTTTACAATTTTTTCCTGTCCCAGACTTGTTGATGTTAATGCTTCATTCATAGATGAAATAGACAATAAAGAGCAATGGGCATTCTAGGTCAGCAGCTTTTGGTGAGAAAATTGCTTGTCTAAAGTTACAGTGGTTGAATTAAGTTTTCATATATCAGTCTCTGGTCAGAAAAAGAGCACAACATGTTTCTACTGGGATGAAAAATACTCACATTTTTGCTTTCATGACTTCTGTCCTTAGCAATGCTGTGAAAATGTTCTCCTGATGTTTTGGGTTTTTTCTGCACAGAAAATAGTATGTAACCATTTTGATTCATGAGGGAATATTACAGTTACAAAGAAAAAAAAAGAACTGCAGATAAACATGATAATCACAATGCCAGAAGGAACACATGTAAGCAAGCTGCTCAAGACTGAATTCATTATACTGTTCTGTTCAGCAAATATTTATGAACCTGGACACAAACATATCATACTGACAAGGGACCTCCCTTCCTACTCCATTTGGCTTGTTTATTTTTAGTCTGGGAACCTGGAGAGCCAGGCTTTCTCAGTAGTACTAATAGCCACTGCTCTGTTTTTCCGATGTAGGGGCTTCTGAAAAGAAAGATTGGCATAAAATGCAAAAAGCTTGGGAAGCACTGGTCAACCTACTGAATCAAAGAAAACATTAATAAAGCAGCCTGCATTATAATGTTTATGTACATAAAAAGAATATTACCTATCAAAATATTAACGTGACATCTCCTTCCAAATGACAGTTTGATTTCTCTAGGTAACAGTAACAGTGCTCCTATTTTACATCTGAGGGCCATATAGTTTTCTGGGCAGAACATGAGCAAAGTGCTGTTGAGGGCTACGTACAGCCCCAGCATGAATTTCTGTCGAAAACTCTACTGTACCTGTGATATTCCTTGCTATTCACCTTTTTCAAATACCTTTAAGAACTTCCATCAAGAACAACAACAGAAATTTCAGTAAGTCTTTTGATATAATAACCTTAATGAGTCACTGAAGTAGATCCACATGGGAAAATGCGCATAATCATTAAAAGAACAAAAGAAAGAAACTTCTTGTAGGAATTGCAATGTACTGTTCTTTCAAACTCATTTGATAAACTGTTGTTACTTTCTTTACGTAGTAGCAGCATCACTCTGATGTGTTTTGCTCCCAGTATACATCCAGCAAAAGTGCTTTAATTCATTGCATGAAAGATACGTGAATGCAATTCATACAATTTGATCACATGAAAGATGTCTTTGCTATGTTTCAGCACAGAAATTACAGAAGAGGACCTAGTGAAGCTCCACTTAACTAATGGTTTTGCAGTGTATACTGGCGTTTATAGGTGTTGGCAGGCATAACCGTACAGAATCAGGCTCTTAGGTGGCCAAAGCTGTGTTCAGTCCTGAACATGCTCATCCTTTCCTAAGACAGGCACGTGATAGGATGGGCTCTATACCCAGAGGGATCTCTGCTAGAAAAGCCTCCTCTTTATTGTGTATTAAATTACTGACTAATTTCTAAAGTGCAGTCACTTCTGAAATAGGGAGGTTCGAGTCATCACTTAAAGCTGTGGTTTCACAGACCACTGAGATCTCCTAAGGGCTTCCTGCTACTGAAGGAGAAAGTCTCTTTTCCTTAGTCCTTGGTCCTGCCTCCCCCGCTCCAAACTCTGCCACTTTGGTCCCTGCTCCTAGCTAGTGTTTTCCTCCATTCCTTAAACTGGCTCTGATGCTCAAAAAATTTTTGTGTGAGCTGATTTAACTCATTAACCCAGCAGAAAACCATCTCATTCTTTTTGCTGGGTTTGTTTCCCATCAGACTAGTGTATTAAACCAGGACACAGCAGGGACTGAACATCAGAGGGATATAAGTGGAAGGAATACGCAGCAAGGAATGTGGCAGGAGGAGACAAGGAAGGACAGAAAGTGGCTGTTAAATGGCTCATCACATCATATGAAAAGTCTGTCGGGATGAGGAATATGCTAATCCATTATTGAGTACAGACCCTGAAGTAATTAGGCTTTAACAAATGCTCTTGTGTGGGTTCCGTATGACTATTCTCAAGTGTTTCTAGGAAGGCATCCCTGCCCTTCTTTGTTCTTGGCTGTTTCTTTTATGTATATTCCCAAGCAAGACTACCAGGTTTAAAGGCTAAACTAAATGGACGAGAAACAATACCCCAACTTTCTGCAGTGGTCTTCTGTGTTTGTCTGGACTTTGGTTATCTAAAGCAGTGTTACACCCCTGCAATTCTTTTTCTGAGTTTGAAAGTCCCCTGAAATCACAATTATCCAACAGGGTTCCACAGATCTCATGTCATCTGGATAAATCTCATTATAGGGCCTTTAATCCTGATCCCTGGGATGAATACCACGCACAGATGTTTTGCAATAAGCAGTTATGAATGAGAGTTATGTGGCAGCCTGCTCAATCTATAGCTTAGTCACAGACATCAGGTGAACCCGCCTGCCTTGCTTCTATGTACCATTTATAGACCACAAGAAAATGGGACTTACGGATGTCAGAAAAAACTGGAATCAATCCCACTGACTGCCATGGTGAGTGTTTCGACACAAACAAGGCTATTTTTAGCAAATGAAGTGGAAAGGCTCAGAGTTTTAGGCAAATTTTTCTCAAGTTGCCAGTCCTCACAGCTGCCAGTCGTATGTCACACCTCCATGCACAGGCATACTGCTAGCCAAATGACAGAAGCTGGGGCAAGAAAGCATTAGGGGCTGAGGAGTACTAAAAGGCCCAGGATACTTGGTGTTAACCAGAAAATGCTGCTAACTTTTAGAGCCCATTTACCATTTTCATTCTGAAGTTTTCATGAATTTTGTTTTTTTTAAATCCAGTACCAGGAAATGTACCCATGTGGATTTATCATTCACATATGAATAAACTCAATCCCAAAGGTAGCACTATAAGAATGAACATGACAGAGGGTACATTAAGAAAAAAATATCTCAAAACTCATCCCTCCTCTGCGTACTTTCACCAACTCTCTGCTACCAGTCCTTGTACCGTGCAGAAGAGACTTTCATCCAACCCACTACGGTTGACATTCTGTAACTAATATAGTCCTGGAAATATCATGGCATCAGTGGTGGAAATTCCTGCTTGGTTCTTTAGCACTGAACAGAATAGGGGAAGAAATGTCAAGCTGTGGATAAACATTAAAAGTTGACACCATCTTCACAGCCCTTCCATCAGAAATTACTACCCCCAAGGTGGGCTGAGTGAGTGGAAAGTCTGTCTGGACTTCACCTTCCATAAGTACAAAACCCTGTAGCTTTGCTTAAACTCTGGATGGCAGTGGGACTAAGTGGAACTGTTGGACTTCGCACAAACGTGTTCTCCATATAACTTCTCGAGGGACAAATGCCTCCAGGGAGGGGCAGAGCACATAAAGGGATGGGTGGCAGCTTCCCTCACCACAAGTGCACTCACCAGAGCTTATCTGACTATATAATGTTTCAAACTATCATTCCTGAAACTAGATCTAAAACTCCAAATCATGCAATTTGTCAACCAGTCCAGTCATCTGAAATGCCTATCTGCATGTTTTGCAAAGTGTTACAGGGGTCACTTCAGTTTTACACACTCTTAGTACACAGTCTTGGTACTAGTTTCCCCTTTTACTGTTGTTTATTTACTGTATTTATGTCACAAACAGGAAGCAACAATTTACAGGAACTATTATTGTTGGCTAAAATTCATCCACAAGCTTTCTAAAAGTAATACACTCACAAAAGTTTGTTTTGCTTATCTACAGGAAATATCTTAAGTGCACCAAAGAAATAAACACCAAGTAAACAAGGACAAAAAACCATGTTTCAACCAGTTCTTTTCAGCAAAACAAAAAAATACAGGTTTCAGGAAAATAAAATGTCTCATTGCCCTCCAGTGAAAGCACTTTGTTAAAACTGGGGCTACATTTGCCTATGAGATTAGAAGTAGGCAATGGAGTAGTCTGATGCTGACAGCACTTAGCACCAGCGTGATGACTTGCCTGCACGCATGAGAGGAGAACACAACCCCTGAACACTCTGGACTGGGTATCTGAAAGTATGGCTGACACCAGTGTACATGGGCACAATACTTCTTGTGCTCAAAGCTGGTGCCCTCCTCCTCCTCACCCTGACCCTATGTCTGCTTACTCAGCTGTACTGCAGAACCTGACAGGTAGAAAGCCATCTTCTTTTGGAACAAACCCACCATCTTCTGGACAATCTGGGTTAAGCTATAGGAAAAATTAATATTATTGCTCTGCGCTGTTCATTTGGACTGTATCTCTATAGACTACTGATTTGTTAATTACTATTCTGACTGACTTATTCCTCAGGTTCTTCAAAATAGAGCCTGTTAAACTCTAGTGATTCTTTCCCAGTGGCATTCAGGACAGAGATGTAAACAGACAAGAAAAAGACACAGCATACCTTAGTACCTAGTTTTAGCTGGTGTGCAACAAGATCACAGGAGTCTGGGCTGTCAGAAGTTTGTCTGCTGTGAAAGACGAGCATTATTTTGTATAATTTCCAAATTTGGTGATTGCAAACAGTATTTTGCAGAGTTCATTCACACCATTAACAGGTGTTTTCTCTAGTAACCCTAGCTGTAGAGATGTAAATCTGTTTTCCACATGCATGTCTTCCAGATCCACATTTTAATTTTACAGACCTACAGCTAACCTGCAAAAAGTGGGCATCATCATCTTAGAGAAAGCTTGGTTACTGAAAGAGATGTGATCTACCCAGAAGACACCTCCTGCTTCTACCTAGGTTTCTTTTAGTTCTGCTTCACGCACCTTCCCACTCCCTCCTAAGTCCTCTCACAGAACATCATCCTCTTTGCTCCCAGCAAGCTTTCTCCTAGTTCTCTGATGGTACATTAAGATCTTGTGTCTCTTTTTATTTCCTTGCAGTTCAGCACCAGTTGTGAAGCTCAGCTCTTTATTTCTATACTCGGGGGACCTAGTTTGATAAGATAGATCCAACCTATTAATGTTTCCCCAAAAGAGAAATGTACAAAAGGTTTATTCCTTAATAAATGACCATAGGGCCACAGCTGTTCACACATAAATGCCCACTTCTCACAAATCACCTGCACAACTGATCTTGCAGTCACTCAAAGTCTGCACTGGCACAGGAGGAGCTGGTCATGTTTAATAGGTGTATCATTTGGTCAGCATACAGATTCTTGCACTGCTATCAATTACCCTGAACTTAACTCCTTTGGCTAAATGGAATCAGACTAGCATCTTCCATAGTTAATAAAATGAGTTTTACACAAAACCAAAACGATATGTCTTATATTGTGGCTAGATTGCTCTGCAAAATGTAAGGCTGAAAAAAGTATATTGATTTAAGCGATGCAATAGACCAAGCTCTGTACCAATGCAGTTTCATTTCTCCTCAGGAAGGCCACCTGGGGTAGATACAGAGCTCGACTTCCAATGAACTGGCTGTTAAGGTTTGGATATAAGATTTGTATGCAATCTTTTAAGGAGCGTTAAATTAAGGAGTGTGACTATTAAAAGTGTAATTTTAGTAACACTTCTAACATTTACTCTGGCAGTCTTTATGGGGTACAGAGAACATATAAATTGTGGCATATCTGGATAGTTCTAAGTTACCTGGAATCCCAGCCCAACACATCAGAGTTCAGGACCTTGGAGTTCACCCTGGCTTGCTGTTTCACTACTTTCTCGTGTTCCTTTAGGCACAGACAATAAGAAACACCACAAATTTAGTTTACTGCTTAAAGAAAGCCATTATCAAATTTATTATTGCTATAAGGCTATAGAGTATTATGTTTTGTTACAGTAGGATGAACTGAGGCAGGAGAAAAGGCCTAGGGGGGACTTTCCTTACCTCCTTGTTATGAACACAGTAGTTCAAGAGAGCATCACAGAAATGCTGTCCTATTGACTCCAAGTCTTTCATATCAAAATGGGTGCTTTGTCTGCAGCCTGCAGCATCAATAGGAGCAAGACATAAATGAAAATGTCAGTCATCCTGCTGACTGCTAGGTATCTGTGATATTTCAGGATGGTGGCTGACTGCAAACTCACATATCTTTCACTGACAGATGCTAGACAGGTCTATGACTGCCAGAGTTTTACACAGATGATATTACAGATCATTATTCTGCCTATATGAACAAATCTGTCTACTCAGAGGGGGTTAACTATGATGCATTGTTAACTGATTCCCTATTACAAAATTTTCTAAAAATACAACTGGCTTTAGTTACTGCTTTTTATTTGACATCCACTGATGTTGTTCTTTCATGATACATATGCAATAATGCTAGCAGTGGCCTGAAAGGTTGCTAGGTGAATGCCCTAGTTCTAGTGTTTTTCCCAACTCATATCTTGAATCATCATTCATTTCTATCCAATAAGACAGAACACCAACAAGGGGCTGGTAGCTCAAGCTACCATTTTCCATGAAAAACCAAAAGTAAAGGTCTTGTTTGATGATTCCTACCAAATAGCTACAGGGAATTGTCTCACCCAACTTAGAGCCACAAATAGAAGCTTCCAAAGTGTAGCTGTTGTTGATGCCCATCTTCCACATTACCACTCGACCTGTGCCTTCTTTGCTCTTTCGTACTCTGAAACGGCAGTCTGGGAATGAGAACTTAAAAGACAAGTACAGCATTAGCCTTTGAAGTAAACAGGAAGATGCAATAATTTCATTTTAACCCTGCAAGTTTTTTTAAATCTTATCTACCCAGGTAAACAATTGTGAGTTTTCACTCTACTTGAATATTGCACAACATAGCTCAGAACATACTGTTATTACTGGTATAATGGAGATGTAGGTGAAATAACAGACTTCTGATTAAAAGTTTATTTTACTTTAAAGATTTCTGAGACATCTGCAAATAATTTTTTATGTGGCTGTACTTACTGTTTCTAAATGATCCTATATAGACAGCTGACCAGCTGAGTTACCACAAATTCTGTTACATACCAACATGCATATTTACTAAAAAGTTGGAATACCTCTTCTCTCATGAGTTAACAGACCAACAGTTTGATGCAACCGATCTGGAGCTCACAACCACTTCATTATTGACATCTGAGGAAAACAGCATTAGCTGCAAGTATGCAATGACATCTAGTAGGTTAGTTTGTGTGTTGTTTTATTCCTGAGCCTTTGCAACCTTTCTGGTTCAAAAGCAGCTTACTGCAGTCAGATTTTGCTGGAAAATGACATATTTTAAAAACCGTCATTTCCTACTAAACTTTTCATTTTCCTAATTGAAATATCTTACACAAGCATGGTGATTTTGACACAATTTTCAAAAGAAGTTTTCAAAAGGATTCAATCTGGAGAAACATTTTTCTTCTTTAGTTTCTTATTTGCTTACTTGTTTGTTTTTAATTCTACAATATATTTTAAACCTGCATTTAATATATGAGTACACAATATTTAATGTTAGTTTTTGACATTGTTAAAACAATGTTACTTTGATATTCCATTTTTTTTCATTCTTTTAAAAAAATCTTTTAAAAATGCTAACTTTATGTCCCAATTCAGCATTATACATTTTAGAGTGCTGGAATTTCAAAGGAGTTAAAATTTCATATTCCTACCATTTCTAGTTTTAGACAATTGAAGATTATTTTACTGGCTGAAATGCGGTCTTTTAATAAATGTGATACCTTAACAAAAAATTATGGATTCCAGGTAGTGCTTGAATTTTTAGGTGAGTAAGTTTCTAGCCAGACATTTGCCTACCTTATCTGGGCAGCTCTTGCTCAGCAAGAGTGGGAAGACACGTGGATGCACATATGGTGCTTTTGCTTGCTGCTTTCTCTCACAACCATACATGAAGACATTTTGTTTCCTGTTGTGACCATGGATGTCACAATACAGAAAAACATCACGTTCCCCCATCACTCTGTAATATGGGATGACACAGAATACTTTATTAAAAGTGGTTTTAAAAGTGGTTTGGTTTTTTTCCTCCACTTCAGAAATAAGCCTGAGCTAATACGTTACACTGAAGCTCATGTGTAACCTAAAGAGCAAGAAATCAATACAAGTTTCATATTCTGAGCTCTAAGTTAAAAATTTAGTGTGCTAGATTAGAGCCAAACTGCTCAGTTCCCTCCAAAATAAACCACTTGTCACTGCACTGAAAAAAGATATGAATGTATGCATCATCAGCCTTTGTCCATGTGTCTGTTCTAACCCTCAGGCTCAGTTATATACATCCAGCTCTGTAGATGTGTACATGAGCATGTTGTACAGCTGAAAGCTGCTATTCTTATCTGCTGCTCTTTCACTGTTGTACATGTGTTGAATAATACATGCTGTACAATTATGAGACTGAAACATAAATGGCAGTGAATACTCTTTCCTTTATCAAACTGGAGACATCAATTTTTATGATGTGCCAAGATTCTGCAATGTATTATTGCTTAACTAACTTTTAAAAGAAAATTTGCAGGTAGACACATTGGGGTTTAGCAACCCACAACCCCAATGCCCAATACGTGGCAAAGCAGAGCTCTACAGGGAAGATGAAGACGGCACCACGGCTTGTCACCTGGGGTTTTTACTCTGGGCAGGAGATGGAAATCCACGGTGGAACTAAGAAGGAAGCAGTAATAAACATATCTGTCTCAGCTGACAGTAGCTGACTATGAGGCTGAAGGTCACAGCTGACAGTAGCTGACTATGAGGCTGAAGGTCAGTAGTTTATCCCTGCTTTTACTAATACTAATACTAATTACAGGGCACTCACAAGTCCAGGCTGTCTCCATATGGTAAGACCGAGAGAGGAATCTCATGGAAAAGAAGGAGAGGCACAGTGCTCATCCCCTGTAAGCTAGGGATCTACATGCCAAAACATTAATTTGAAAGAATACAGATCTTATATAAACAGGCTGTAACTAGATGAAAAGCATTAAATGTACTAATTCTGACACTGGCTTTTTGCACAAGAGTCTTGTTTGTATTAATTTGTTACAGAAGTTAAACCAGAGGGATTTAGTTTACTAGCTGAAGGTTTAGTTTAATACCCGAAGGTTTAGTTTTATATCCAGAGTATCAATGTCTCCGTGACTGGAAGTCTGCATAAGAAATCAAATATATTTGTAGCAAAACATACAGCCAACTTGGCAATTTTTGCCGTCAAATGGACATCTGGGATCTATTCTGAACCTAACTTCATTCTAGGTCATGGTTGTGTGCCAGAAAAGAAGAAAATGAGAGAAATAAGGAATTTGATAAGTAGATTTTGGCAGAGGATAGTGGGGAGAAATATGCTGAAAACGTTTTGATGAAAACTCTTTTACTTCGGAGATATAACTTATTACCAGGAATGGAGAGAGGATATTAAAGGAAAACCTGCACAATACTGAAGAAAAAAATAACCCACTCTGAAATGCAACTGAAGGTAAACAAAACAGTCAGAAAGGCTTGGGTACAGGGCCAAGATGTAAACAAAACCAAAACAACAAGGGACAGAGAAGTCACGTTAACAAAGAGACAGTGGGAAGAAAAATCGTCTATTGTAAAGGGAAAGAAAATGAAGTTACCTTTTGATCATGTTTCGGGTATACCAGATGGAAGGATAACATTTCTTCACTTTAGATCTGTATTTGCGGTTCAAGTCCTGACCTGTTAAAGAACAGCGGTGATTTCCCACAATCACACCATCTGGATTCAACATGGGTACCACTTTGAAGACAAAATTGTCCCGCAGCAGTTGAGCTTTGCCTGAATTGCCAAGAATGTAATCCAGAAAGCCCTTCATTATCCAGGAACTGTTAGTTTCTCCCGGATGCACCCTCGCAGTTAGTATCACAGCCTTCCTCTTGGTGCCCTTGCCACTTTGGGGGGGGGTGGTGATAGTTAAAACATACACTATGTTTCCTGCCAGTGAATGGCACAAGATGTGAATCTTGCAGAATTTGGACTTCACTGGATCTTTAGAGATGGCCACCAGGTACTCCTGCAGTTTGGAGTAGGTGTAAGGATAGCAGTGGGCAAAGTAGCAGGTGTCTCCGTCATGAGGGAACTGGAATGTCCAAGTGAGTGAGAAATACTGATGTCCACCTTGGCCCGCATTGTTTTTGTAATACTTGATTTCGTTTCCAGTCCTTCGCCAGCCAACCTTGTGTTTCTTAGCATCGGCTTCTGAGTACAACAGTGGCCGCAAGCCACATTTATATAAGCTGTTACGCCTGGTAAAGTTGACAATAGTGAAGCGATACGGCACCCCTGCCTGCATATTGCTTACTTGGAAGTAGTACCACTGCGTGTGTCTGCTTGTGTAGAGGTCGGTGCGCAGGGTCAGCTGGTACTCAAATTCATTGCTGGTACGCAGAAAGAAGACAAACAATTGTGAAGCTGGTTAGCACTGTAGTATGATGCAGTGTCAAGTAGTGCAGACTGTCATGAAAAAGCACCTTGCAGTGAATCAGGTGCAAATCCGATTTACACGGTTATAAATCAAAGTCTACGCAGCTGCCAGGAAAAGATGCCTAATCGCACTGAGTGTGTCAATAATGCAACTGCTGTCTTCATTAGGACTTTTGATAGTAACTAGGACTTCTAGAAACGTTCTCCACACTATGCTTTAAAAGGAGGTGCTTAAGAAAAGGTGTTCAGTTTGTGTGGGTGATTATCACCTGTAGAAAATGTTCAGTGCTATGGAATGGCTATCAGACCATTTCATGTGAAGGTTACCTGAAACTACTTTTGAAGCTTATTCAACTAATGTAAAAAAGTTACAAACCCAGAGCAACACATCCTGCTCAGAAACTGATAGCAGGCTGCTGATAATAACAACTCTGATAATAACTCCATCTTAATAAAATAAAAAAAGATTAGAAACTTACATTTTGACCACCTTCTGCAAATTCCCACTCTCAAACCGTGCTTCGAAGATCAGTGTGTTGTCCCCTTTCTGATGGAGGATCTGCTTCAGGGGGCAGAAACCTCTCACTTGGGAATACATAAAGCAGGAATTTTTGTTAGCTAGAGGAAGGAGCAGAACAGATGTCTTTCATTTCAGTCTGAGTCATTTTAGGAAATACCTGCATCCTTCTGAAAACTCCTTCTAGAAGCAGAAACTGCATGGACCTGAACTTCAAAGCACATCTTAGGTATGTGTAAAAGAAATTATACGAAGATTTTGCTGCCCATTCCCACTTAACCTTATGGATTTTGGCCAGCCCAAGATCTGACTCTGTCTTGGAGGTGCCTGTGTGTCTCTGTACGAGCAAAGGGCAATTCATACTCTGTACTTTGGCAAAGCAACTGAGTTAAGTGAAAAGACTCTAGGACTCAGCTCCCCCAGGTCTTTTCACCAGTCAAATGGACAACTTCTCTACTTAGAAATCATATGTAGCTGACAACTCTTGCCATCAGTTTGTTTTTAAATCTCTGTATTCAATTATTCTAGTCTAGAAGTAAAAAATATGATGTCCAGCCCAAGCAGCAATCACTTCTATATTGCAAGAGGTGTTTTCACATCACATCTAGCATGCAGTTTGAGCCCATATCTCCTTTTGCTCTTTTCTGCTACTTTTTCCTCAGATGAGAGGCTCACAGAGGCATAACTGAACTTTTTACTACAATCTTCATTACCATAGTTCATTAAAGACCAGAACTTCTGGATTTGCCATCAGCAAGAATTTAGTATTTTGGTTGGGAAGTTGTTTCGGTTCCAGAATCTTCTTGGCATAATTTTAACGGTCAAGGATCCTCCCTTTACAGAACCAAGGCAAGAATTATTTTTAACATTTATTTGCTTTCTCTGCATTGGCATCAATATGGTGGCAAAGGCGTGGAAAACCAGAGTAATCAAAACTTCCTGTCGCCTCCAAACTGTACCCACAAAATAGAGAAAGAGGATGAGTCTCTTCTGCCGAAAGCCAGGAGCCCAAAGATCCTGCTGCAGAGTCAGTGAAGCCACGCTGGCCGCTCCGGCCGATCTCAGCAGCACAAGCTGCACTCTGACGCTTGGGTTAGGGCCAGCTCAGGGAAAAGGAGGACAGGTGAAAACTGCAGATATTCCAGGCTGAAACTACGTTCTGTGAGACTGTGGTTTTCACACTGCTGATATCGAACTGGCTGTCTTATCTGCCAGAAGTGAAACTCCCCACTACATAACTTTCTAACTAGCAAAATGAAGGATTTGTACTGGTGGCTGGACACCGATCACCAAGCTGTTGTATTCTCACCTCCTGTATTCTTGCTTCTATGTCCTTACTGCTGGATCCTCCTGAGGAGAAACTGCCTCCTTACCATGCTGCCAATTAGGGGGACTGACCCTGTACCACACAGCAGGGCTAGAGCTGCACAGCAGCCCCCGTTCAGACCAGAGTTGCCTGCCCTTGCTTGACTGGGGCTGTGCTAGAGATTTATCCTGCAGCAGTCTGTCTTATTCTCTCCTGTAGTGTTGTTAAAGCTCTGACAGTACTACTCAGGGAAGTTATGTAAAGCTAAGATTCTTATAAGTCATTTTTTCATTCCTTGAATCGCTGTTGCCATATACAAAAGATGCCATATTCAGTGTATTGTTCTTCATGACTGAAGTTACTACAGAGCCATAGGGGTTTTCATTAGAGAAGGACTGTTAGCTTTGCTGGCTGGGATACCCACTTGAATAATTACTTTCTGTTTAGCTGAAATTCCATTCACAGTTTCTCTACCCTTCCCTTCCTCTTCATGCTCTTCCTTAACATTAAGGAAGAAAAACGTTTCAGTAGTTCATCCAGTAAAACTGTTTCTGGAAACATCTGTATCAGTCAAACACTATAGAATGAAATGCACAAATAAAATCTGAGATCTCTATCATGGTATTTTGATGTTTCTGCATAGGAGTCACCATTGGATTGTATTTTTCTCTCCCAAATCAGATTTTAGGAGGGCCTGTAGGAACTCAGCAGCAGGTAGTTCCCAGACAGGCAGGAACTCCCAGCTCCTGCTGAATTCAAATTCAAATTCAGTGGGAATCAGGAGAGTGCTACTGCTGTCTCCTGCAGGATGCAATGGCTCATTACATGCCAGTCAAAGTCTGTGGCACTCAGGTCATAAATCTGCATAAGTGCAGATGCCTGTCCTACCCTAGAGAGCTTCTCTGCAAGGAGGATTTCAGGGTTTCACAAATTATATTTATTTCTATATAACTTAGATGGCAAAGCTGGCAAGCTGGGGGTTTCTGTCCCAGGAACAGAAAGGACAAGATGAACTCCATGGGGATCCAAAGTTCTCATCCTCCTCCCACCTGCTCCTGTCCCCCAGCTGGCCGCAGTGCCCAGCAGCCCAGTTCACACAAGGAGTCTGTGCTCCCCGGTGCAAGCAGGGAAGGGGAAGTAAAGGCTCCAGGGCTCTGAGGCTCTCTGCAGGTCCTGCTACCAGCCAAACCCGAGGCTAGGAGGCAAAGCGGCACACTCAAGGCAGTGAACGTACAATTACAGTCACTTAAAAACTCACCCTGTAGTCAACAAATACTGACTATTACTATCCATATGTTTAGATACAGAGTCTTCACAGAAATAGCAAGCACTCATATTCTGCTGCAGCTTGATGTTTGCTAGCCCAGGAATTGCTAACTGCCTGTAACTGTCTGCACAACATCATTCCTCAGGAGCAGGAGGGAGAACTGGCCACACTTAAAAGGCAGCAGTTTTCACCTCCTCGGTTTGAAGTTTCATTAACGAAGTCTGAGAACCATGATACCAAAACCACACTTTGCTGACGAGTTGTACAGGCTGAAATAAGAACCACTTCCAGTCGCCTGTGCATGAAATTCAAGTCAGTAATAAAGGATGTAAAAAGTTGCATTTTTAAAGAACAGCAACTAAAGGACCATAACAGAAACCACTGTCCTTGTTTTCAAAAAGGCAGAGTGCTGGGATTCAGAGTGTTCCTCCACATCTTATCCCTTGCAATAAATTAGCAGGTCCAGTTGCAGAGGACAGAAGTTCCTTCCTAGTCAGACAGCAGTTACCAGTTTTCTTGGCCACTGAATGCAGCAACCTACTAGTGAGAGGTAATACACCCATACTGCAGAAGTAGCGAATTTCTAAATAAATATAATGTCGAAGAGTAACAGTGCTTTTCAATATATTGCAAGCTTTTACCAACTGTGTTGACCTCAAGAAGGATGCCATCTCCCTTTCAGTTTTGTGCTTCTGAAAATTTTGTGGCCACATCTAGTTATCCTAGGATTGCAAAATTATTATCATCCTTTCTTATCTATGTAGAAGTAGCCCAAAACCAAAATCAACAACTGCCAGAAGTTCCAAGTTCATCCAAGGCAACTGGATCAACTTAGCAAACACAGGAAAGAATAAATAACTCTGATAATCAACTGGTGATGGTGGAATAAGGCAACTAACTCCCTTCCATTCTGTCCAATTAATCCTTGCCAGACTTAGGAGCCTGTAATGAAGCACTGATCCAATCTGGCCAGATTTTGTTTCTAAGTCTTGGCAAAACCAGTATAGCAAACAGGATAATAAAATCTCCCAACACAGACTTTAGTGTTGATCCTGCAGTTACACAGCTCTCATCTTTTTCACTTTCTCTTTTGGCTTTTAAATTATCTTTCTCCACTCATATTTTCACAACAAACTCATTTTAGGCCGGTTCATACTGTTATTCACTGAGAACAATGGCTTGAGCTGAGCTGGACTTCTGAGATAATTAACAGTATGGATAATTAACAGAACTTATGGATGATGAGACAGCTGTGTAACTAATTTCCTTCCCTATCTATAGGAAAATAATTTACTCCCAAGTGCCATAAAATAACAATAGAAAATCATATTGATTTCATCAGGCTTTGAATTAGGTTCATAAAGGAGATCAAACCAGGTGCTTCATCTACCTACAGCTGACAGCAAGATTTCTCAGGGTGTTCCCACCTTCTTCTCCTAGATAAATCAGAGTGCCTTTGTCAGGAGTTTGGTATGGCGGTGTCATCTCCAAACCTGTTGGAGCGTACAATGGCTCAGGGGTAGTGGGTATCCAATCTGAAAGGAAGAGACACACAGAAGGAGTACGAGCAGGAAGATTGTATTAGAGTCTTTATAATATGAAGGACACATTGAAAAGCGGTTCGTCTTATTTATACCAGTTGCACATAAAGGAAGAGGGAAGCCCCCTTCTCAACCTCATTTTTTTGGATCTGTGAACAAATCTTCACTATGACTCTAAATAAAAATACATATCAGTCTGTGCACGGACTAACTTATGCTGGGCAAACTTACCTCTGTTCCCTGTACAGCTTGCTTACCATCAGTGAGGATGACAATGGTGAATGTTAGACAGCATTGGTGCCATAAGAAAAACAGATGCTCCAACTACAGAGTGAAGTCATTGATTGCTGACCACAGACACTGCATGGCTATAATGCAGTGTCTCCATGTAACTCGCATGACATCTGCCTGGCATGTCAAAGATCTGTTGAGCTCTGATTCATTCTAACAGTAGGCCTTTCCTTACTGTAATACTCACAGCAGTCCTATCCCATTCTATTCAAGATACTGGGATCTATTTTCAAAGGTAACAGAATAAGGGCATAGATGTCTCAGTCCCACCTCTGTGCATTTCTGACTTCTACTGATTACTTCCAAATTGCAATTGTTTGTATCTAGAAAGCATAGGGACTGTTCAAGTCTTCACTATCTCATAATAGGTTTGCAGCATGACTTTTGTACAGACTGCATAAAAGCAGCTATTAGCTGACATTCATATTTAACCATATAGCCCTGAAATACAGTACTGACATTGCTAATAACAGGACATGAAACTTGTACTGAATTTGCAAGACCTCAGGACTGAGGCTCATCAGGTTTGCTCTGAACTTTTCTTTATCTGCTTGCAGCTTTGTTTCACTTAATTTAGCTGTGACAGGAATTTCCCTAATTGACAAGGTATGTATGGCTAATTTGTTTTATTTTTGTTTATCTTTGTGTGGTACAACCATAGGCTTATAGGGACAGCAGTAACAAAGAGTTGCTCTGTGTAGAAATGCAGACCTAGAGCTGGACAAAACTCGTTTTAGGGGTAACAAAGAGATGAAGGAAATAATATCTAACACATGTAAAGAACACTGTATATGGTAAATTCGGATGTAACATGGAGATGCAGATGGATGAAGAAAGAGAAAGGTGTAAGAGTAAGCTAGCAAACATATGAACATGACCCCAGAGTTATCTGGATCCTAGAGTGGGGAAGAAGAAATCATCAATACAAACATCGTATTTCTCGCAGCAAAGGACTCCAGAGGCTGACAATTTGCAACAAACAACCCCTCCCCTCCACCAGAATGAGACCTCTGCAATGAAACCACTGACCTTAGGACCTAGAGGAGCACTGGAAGGGGAAGCCAGGAAAAGGTGTGAATGAAGCATATATATAACAAATTTAACTGCATTATTATTTTTAATTTTTCTATAGCAATTAGATCTGGACTAATAATGATTTGTCTCTTAAGATTTCACTTATACTAACAATAAATTCTTGGCTTTATTTATATATAAGATGTGCTTCCTCTTTTCCCATACACAAGATTTTAAGCACAACTTACCAATGTGCTCAATTCTGTCCCTGATGACTTCACATTGGTGGGGCCAGTACACCAGGGAAAACTGACTGGCAGGTGACGAGTCATCCAGATTCTGAGGCTCCTGAGGATGGGGTACCACTGCCTCTGAGTCAGATGATAACAGAATCTGTTTTGCCCTTGGAAAAAGCTGAGTACAAATGGAATCTATAAGAAAGTGAAAGAACCCTTACATTAGTCTCTCTTCCTCTTCCGAGTGGAAACAGGCTGCAGAGATTATCTACGTGAAATTAACATAAGCATGGCACAATAAAATTACACCCCACTAAAATGTAAATTTAATGCTCCATCCTATAAATCACACTGAATTTAAAAGTAGCATTGAATGAACAGTTAATTCATTAAAACCACAAAGCACACCAAGTATTCAACTGTAGCAGGGAATAGCTTATTCGGGTTTCTATAGAAAATGTTGGCATATTTTATTATTATTGCTTTTATTACTACTGTGTTATGGTAGTGCTTACAATCTCAATGTCTGAGTCAAAATCTGTGCTGTGCAATATTATACAAATAACAAACAAAGCTTATTCCTACCAAACTTATCACACAGAACGTATGCAACAACGAGATAGTACTGGCTAGTGTGACAGGAGAGGTAACAATCTGATGCTATCACAAATTTTGTAAAGTAACAGAGACATTTGGAGCATGTGGGGGGGTCTTTGCTTGTCAGCAAGGAATTCTTCAAAGTTATGAGAAGCCACTTGAATGAAAACATGATAGGCAGAGAAAAAGCTTTGAAAAAAATCTAGTAATTGGATGATTGGGACTGCTGGTACTGTGCACTGACCACAACACTGCCCTGAGGAAATTACTTGTCTTTGTCATAGATATGAAACGATCCCTGTTCAAAGCATTCCCTGTCCTTCCTACTATCTGCTTAGAGCAGGCCAAAAGACAGGAGTTTGGTTTCAGGGGAAATTTTTCTTGTATTTGCTTTGGGTCTGAATCAGATACCAGCACCTGTAAGACTTATTTTGCCAGAAAAAAATTCTAATCAGCTTTAGACCTGGTTTCTAGACCTACTTCTCCTCACAACAAACAAAATACAATAATAAGCAAAAGCACTTCACCTGAAGGATCTGGTTTCAAGTGTAGATGACATAATATGTGAAAAGTAAATGAATTAAAAACAAAACTGCTGAACCCATTTTTAAACTCTAGTGGATACCTAACTCTAATGGATACTTGGCTACTATAATGCCAAATCAGTAACTGGTGATCAAGGGCATGCTGCAAGATGGGACTGAGATTAACTACTTACCCAGTTCGAGATCCATAAAATGTCACTAAATCTAACTCCAACTTTGTTTAGAGCTTGACAGTTATGTGAGCACTAATACCTTCCCCTTTCCCCTTATTCTTCCACCCTGTGGTCTTACAGGGAAGATGTAGGGGAATAACTGAAAGGGTCCTAACCTGTAAGAACAGCACACTGCTGACTGTCTTCTGTCACAAATGAGTTAGGGGGGGTCTTCATCCTAAAAAAAAAATTAAAATACTAAAATAAAATTGAAAGTCCACAGTAGGACAGCTTGCTTTTGTTTATTTTCACATAGAGAGCTGTGAGCTTTCACACAGAGGGCAGCTGTGAGCAGAAGAGCTGCCTCTGTTTTGGTTTACTTTATGGCCCACGTAAGAATTAGCCAAATCTGCATGGTCATGTACTCTGTCATTATTCCTGGCCACCGCTCAAAGGAGACATGCTTTCACTTGTCCTCTTTTGCTTCCCCAGTGCCTCTCTGGTGCAGTTGTAGTATTCCTACCGTTGTGTGAAAAGCTATAGCGGAAAACTGATATAAGAAAAAAATGTTTGGTTGTCAGCTGCATTAATTAGCCCTCTGATCCCACTCATCAGACAAGCCTACTGATGTAAGAGCAGGACAGGCAATGGAAACCAATAGCTAGGACAGCCCTCTGGTGACAGCCCAGATTTATGCCACAATTATCCCAAAGCTGTAAGGACTAGGTCAGGGAGGTGAGGAACTTGATACTGGCAAGTATCAAGGTAATGATAGTTTATCAATACCAAGATACTGGTAACACTTGGCAAAGATTAAAAAAGCACCACTCTGCAGCCAAAGTGCACATGGGCCATGAAAAGCAACCAACTACGCTGGGTTGAATTTGAAGCACATTGGCAAGGCAGCACAGAGACAACAGTGCTTGTCCCCTTCACTGAGCTTAACAAAGAACATTTATTTCCTGCGTTTTCAATCTAATCCCCTTTCACTAACATCACATTCAATTAAAACCCGAATTTCCTTCCTGAAATATGAAGAAATGTTGGTAACATCAAATGCACTTCACAGGTGGTAAGAATACTCTCAGCCTTATTTATTGCTCCTATTTACATTCACCGCATTTCCAAATACAGTACAGCGCTTCTAAAAATCTGCTAGTCCAGTAGCTGATCAGGAGCTTGACTTTTACAGGTCAAGAACTGAGAACAGTTGACAAACCAAGGCACAGATAGAATCATTATGCAGAGAAGGCAGAGGATTTTACTTTGTTCACTAACAAAGAGCCGGACTGCTCTCGATAAACACGGACAGGGCCAGGGATGAGCTCTCAGGACAGGGGTTTGGGTAGGTCCCAAAATTTAGTTTCCGGACAAGCGTGCTCTGCGATGCACTTCGGGTGCCTGTAGAAATGGTTTGTTACTGGGGCTGCTTACTGATTTTCTTATGAGAATAAGAAGCAGCTGCTTCTAACGAATGACAGCTGATGTCCCGTCATCTGGGACACCTCAGACGGGGAGCAGGCACCGAGGGGACTTACTGAGCTGCCTTCCTCCCTGACGGCGAGGCTCTCTCCGTCCCGTCCCGTCCCGCTGCCGCCGCCGAGGGGCCCGGGCGGCGGGACAGGGCATCCCGGCGAGGCGGCGGCACCGCCGTGATCCCGCCCTTCGAGCGGCGAGCGCCGGCCGCACCCGAGCGGGAAAGGCCCGGGCTGCCGCCGGCAGAGGGGCGCGACCGCCGCAACCGGCCCCGCTCTCGCGAGAGCTCGGTGCGGGCCCCGCTCGCCGCCGTTGGGCCGGGCGCGGTGGCGGGCCCGGCCCGAGGCCGCGGGGATGGGGGACCGCGTTGGGAGCGGTGCCCGCGGCCCTGTGTTAGCCCCTGTCGCTGGCCGGCTGGGCAGCAGCGGCCGAGTCAGGGGTTTGTGCCGCAGTGTGCCCGCCTAGCCAGCCAGGGCGGGCTACAGCCGTCCTGAAGAGGCCTGAGGTGCAGGGGGGCAGAGGCTGTGCAGCGGCTTCCCTGTGCCTTCTGGTGCTTCTGCTGGCTTGGGCTGTGCGGGGAGAACGTTTTCCTTCTGTTACATGTAAACCCTCGTCATTTAAGTCAGGGAATGCAAGCAGCATAAAGCATTGCAATAAAGTAAAGGCAGTGTTTGCAAATCCTATGCACTTACATCAACAAGGCAACACCTTCTGTCCTAATTCATATTAACTGCAATACTTACAACCTGGCCTGTAAAAGAGTAGCCGCTCCCGGTTAATGCTCATCCTCCTGTACGGTTGAGGCAGGGCGCAGAGCACAAGCACGTGCCCGCAGCACACCCCAATATTGGCTCTTCACAGCCCATATGGCGGTAAGATGGCAATCAGTCCGCCAGTTGCTAGTCTGGCTTAGAGCTCCCAAGTGTCCTTAAGTGCCAGACGGGACCAAAGGCACCCACGTTTTGACTTCAGAAACTGCAAATGTGTGGCAGTGTTGGTCAGGCTGCTGCACACCTGTGCAGGGCTTGATTAGCGTGCATGCTGAGCTGATGCTGCAAGTGTCGGGCTTCCCGTGCGCGTGTGCCACACACGTTTGTGCTCGCACAGTGTGTCTCGTGCTTCCCGGTCATCCTGTGCAGTAAATCCAGCCTCTCTGGAAAACTCGTAGGCACGTGTCTTTCTGCCCGGGAAATCTGTCAGGGCAGAAATTGGGAAACCAATGTCTGCTGAATTGCTATGACCTACTTGCAAAACTCAAACGACAGCCTGTGGTTTGATTTAATTTGACCCCGGCCCACACCTCCTTCAAAATTTCGAAGTACAGTTTGAGGAGGCATAAGCAGGCAGCTCTGATGGGTTACACGAGGGGATGCATCTACTTTGGACTCTCTCTGCCTGAGAGACAGAAGGAGACACTTCCCAGTCTTCCCGTTCTTATTGTAGAGTACCACAGGTGCCTTCTGTAGAGTTTTACTAGCCCTTTCATGGACCAAAGATGTTCTGCTCAGTAATCTGTTTTCTAGTTGCTTATTACATTCGGGCAATTACCCTATCACTTCAGTCTCATGGCTACAATGATTTCACAGCATCGCTTTTGTCTAAAATAGGTAGAAGGGGATGTAGGAGGTTGCACTGAGCTTCAGGTGTCATTGCCAGTGCCACAGTAGGGCTGCAAACACCACAGTTCCTTGGCGTTGTCTCTAAGAGGAGACTGCCTTCTTAATTTCCAGCTTCCTTGCCCTAGTTCTTTACCTTTCTAGTGCCTGGATGCCTGACTCCCAAACGAGCTAGCTTCCAGGGCAATGCCTCTGCACAAGGCCCGGAGAAGTGCTCAGAGTCCAGAGCCTGGGCAGAGACCACCCAGGGCCCAGGGGAGGGAGGGTTAACCTCTTTGCTGACCAGTGCCAAATTTGTTTCAGAGCCCTGCAGCTTGCTTGCTGGTGCCAGCCCCAGCTCGTGATGACCAGCCTGGTGTTGGGGCCAGTGGTTGACCATCCCTGGCTGAGGGGATCAGAGAGAGAAGAGCAGACCTATGCATTGAATTCCTAGGACGATGTTAGTGGCTGAAGAGTGGAAAGAAGGCCCAACCAAAAGGCGAATTTAGACAGGAGCTCAGGAATAACTGCGATGTTGGAGGTTGCAGTCACCTAAGCAAACTAGCTGAACTCCCTCAGCTTCCTCTGTTGTCCATGAAGGCAGGTTCTCCTAAAGAATGGTCTAGAGCACTAAATTTTGGTTCTGCTTGGATTTTCCCTCTGGAAGACCTGCTTTTCCTCCATTAGTTATAGAGGGGCTGGTGGAGTGCTCCTTGGCTAAAACATTGAGTCCAAGTTGGTTGAGTGTGAATATCCATCCCCAGGATTTCTGTGAATTACGGGCAGGCGTGACTGCCCAGTGCCCCGAACCTTGCCCAAAGCAAGTCACAAAGGTGACATGCAGTCACAGAAGAGACTGTGGGCAGTAAGCATAGTCTTTTACTAAGCAGAAGAGAGAGAATTTGAACCTGCTTCTTACAGTAGTGACATGTTACCATGTTTTGGTCTGTATAATTATGGAACACCTATTAGCTCCACAAATAGTCTCCAGGACTAAACACTCATGGGAGTTCTGCTGTTTGCTGCCACAAGACAAATGCCGTGACCTCTATATCAGCAATATCGGCAATATGTGTTACGGTTGTATCAATTTGTACATGAAATGGGGTGGTGGTGGTGGTGGTGGTGGTGTCACTGCTTCTTAACACATGTAGAAAAGTTATTTCCTCCTTGCAATAAGCACATCCCATGTATACAACCCCCTCTAGAGTCAGACCCTGCATCTTCAGCACTGGAAAGCAATGTATATGTTTCTCTCTGTAGTGAAGATGGTCCTGAGATGCATGCAGGTGTGGAACATCTGTCCCATGCTATTAAAATGTTTGAAAGAAATTAAATCTCTGAGAAAAGAGATTTGAACCATAATGTTTCCCTAGTTACAAAGAGTGAAAATTGTGCATTTAATGTCACCATAGCTAGAGTACTACTGTGTGCCACAAGAAAACCTTTGTAATATGAGCAAATTGTGGGAAAAATCCTGAAACAGGCCTTAAAAATTATTCTCTTTTGTAGGCTGAAAAGTAATATTAACTGACCAATATGCTGGTATTTCCAGAATTGCTTTTTTGGTTTCCATTGAATGATCAGATTTGCTTCCCTTGTATAATAATGTTCCCTGTAATCTAATCACAAAACAAGTAAAATCAACCATATGCTCTTATTTCAATTATTTATTTCTATGATCATTGTACTTTAAAAAATCATCATCTCAATCAGAATCATGTTGCGTTAGGTGCTGTATTTTGCTAAGAGTCCACCCTTACTTTAGAGAGGTGAACGGCAGAGGCAGGGAGGGCCGGGATAGGAGGCAGGAGTGACTTTGCCCAGTGGATGGAGTGGCAGAACTGAGAATGGAAACTGTGTCATAAATCTGTCCTGCCCACTGGGCAGCACTGTCCCCTACAGGAGCTTGAAAGTGAGCTGCTGAGCTGGCAGGGGGAAGTTCACAGCCTAAACTTTAGTCTGGGGTCTCCAGGAACCTTTGGGTACCTCCGGTGAGAAGTTATGTATTGCTATATTCTTTCTTGTAAAAAAACGTTTGTGTTGGTAGCAGCTTGATTTCAAATGTTTTCTTTAAGCTTTACATTTCTCTGTCTCAGTCTTAATTTGTTCCTGAATGAATCAAGGATGGTAGGATTTCAGGATGAGTGCATTAAAGCTTTGTTTGATATTACAGAAATTGTTCTTCACAAATAGTTAATTTTTTTTAAAGCGTCTGTGCTATCTTTCCTTAGAAGAGTTTTATGTGCATTTGCACAATGGAGTGGTAGGTGCTGTTTTGAGATTCTTGTGTAGACTTTAAGAAAAAAGTTTTTGTCATGTTTTTCTTTAATGTTACTTCTTCTACAGTGACACAGTTCTTCCACAGTGCTTGGGGTTTGCTACTTCTTTCCCTAAAAATCATTTATCTCCAGTGGAACAGCTAAGAGAACAGGGGAAATAATTAACTTTTAAAGGTTTTGGCTGCTGTTGCCAGCACAGGGAACAGAATGGCCACAAGGTGGTAGCAGTCTGTAAGGGAGGGCCAGGAGGTGGCTCAGCTTTGCTTACCGATCCAAGGAGGCAAATAGTGCCTGTGTGCTTTATGCCATACAGTGGAGCATTTGCAGTGTTCAAGCAGAGTTATTTTAGATCTATTTTTCTGTTAACTTGTATTATTTCACTTTGAGGTAATCTTGTGTGAAGTAGAGCAATGGGGGATAACACCATGGCATCTCTCTCGTCAGCTGTAAGGCCCCATAGGCCGGCAGCACGTGACTTGGCCAAGGATGCCAAGTGCAAATCCATTTCAAAATTGCCAGTGTAACCTAGCATCTGGGCTTGTGTGCTGCCGTGCCTGAGGCTCTGGCTGGCCGGTACAGTCCGCCTGCTTTTTGGGCTCTCCTAATCGCATCCAGAATGGCACGGACCCAGGTTGCAAAGTGCTGACCTCCTACGTACTCCTTCTGCCAGCTCGGTTTGGTTCAGAGTAATGTAATGGGTTAACTTCATACTGCCTTGGCTTTGTGAGAGATCAGACATCATCCGTCCTCCCAGGGCTGACATAAAGTTTGTGTTAATAGAAAAAGACAGTGAAAACTCCATCATGTGCTCTGTCTGATTTGACAGCAATGCAGTCATATGCCCACATGTGATCAAGATTAAATTTGTGCTGCTGAGTGATCTGGCAGTGTGCAAACCCCTATTAATGCACATGAAACCACAGTTTTGGGCAAAAAATATGCTTTTACTTCTGCTGTGCCTGCTATGAGAGAAAAGAAGAGAAAGGGAGCTTCTGACAGGTTACTGGAGCAGACGACTGCAGGGATCATTTTGGTCTGGGTTACAATTACCAGAAAAGATATAGGAGATTGTTCTGTAAACTGTTTCACTGCGAATTCTGGGAGAATGTAATCCTTTCTTGATGCATGGGAATTATGGGAAGGTGTGTGAGGACTGGCAGCACTAACCTATTTCTACCCTGTATCTGCTCCACATCATACTTGAGTGAAGTCTTTGTGTGTGAGCAGGGCTTAATATGAAGGCAACTTAAATGTGACAAGATTATAACATTAATTTAACCCTGCAATGAAGATAAGCCCTGCATTTCTTACTGCACTTCTATGTACAAATGCTAATTGTGCTGTGAATAGCAAGAGTTTCATTTAGACGTGGTGCTCAGATATGAATGCTCAGACACTTTGCAGCATGCAGTTTAAATCTTTTAACGCAAAAAAAAAAAAGGGTGTTAGTACTAGTATGGCCTCACATTCATTGTCATTTGCTTACTGACAGCCATAACCAACAGCCTGAACTGTTGTGTCCTCCATGGAGTCCATCTTTGCTCTCATGCAAGTTTTTCTCCTCAGTGCTAATGATCTAAACACCTAGTCATTGCTCAGTAAGACTCTGACCCTGGAGGCAAAGAAGGAGTGAAAAATGTCACTTAATGTTGCACAAAATTAAGTCGTGGTTTGTATTAGGTTCCTTTCCCCCAGTGCTGCAAATGTGCATACATGCTTTAAATTTCTCTTGATGCCTACAGGACTATTCTTAGTGGTACGGTAAAATGTGCTTATGTTAAACATGCTACAGAGGAGTTTCAAAATAAATCATGTCCTGAATTGACCTGACTCCCTTCATTGTTGTTTTCCTTTGGCTGTAATATAGCTTATGGAGTGATAAAATGCAGCACTGAAGGTAACGGTCTAGTTTGTTCCTCTCTGATACAATTGTTGATACATTTTTCTACTTCTGACTTAATTTCCATGTTTTCCTTTGATTCCACAATTCTCAAAGGTGCATCCTCCATTTTACAGAAAGCAAACTGTTTAAGAATATATATTGCAGCTACTTTTAGCTAAATAAAAATAATATACTCTCTGGATACTTATACAACCGGCTCACTTGTGGGATTTAGCAAATCTCTATGAATTTTTACAGGTATTTGAGCAGCTCTTCATCAAGCAAGCTCCTTTAAATCCAGTTATTTCTGCTTTGTTATTTTCTGTTCTTTCCAGATATTTTCTTCTCTCAGGCCATCTCATGAGAGTCACATGCCTAGCTGCCAATACTGATTCTTGTGTCCATGCTTGGGTTTCTTTTTTTTTTCCTTTTCCCAGCTCCAACTTTAATAAGCCTCCTGGGCTTTCTTTGAAGATTTCATCTGCAACTGTAAATAAACCCTTGTGTATCTCTGATACTTCTATTTGGATTAAAAAGCCAAGTGACCTTGTTTTAAAGACTGAACAAAGAGCTCTTGAAGATACATGGAGATGGGTACTCGACACACACCTGAACTGAAACCTGGAGTACAGAAAAAGTAAACAAATTTTTAAAATTTTTTCTGCCTTCATTAACAAATTGCTCTGAGCCTGTTGTAATGTTTAAGTTCCTTCCTGTGTTTACTGAGTTAAAAAGGAGTTATGTAAATTTTTTCATTAGAGGGGGTGTGTTTCTTTCCCATTTTCCCCCAAACGCTCTGGTTCTTGTATTTATAAAAGAAGTTCTCCCACATACTTGGGGAATATTTGTAATACTTTTCTTTGTTACCTCATTCTGTTTTAAAGCCTTGGCTGAAGCTCTTGAGACATGTTGAAACAACCTGAGATCACCCAAAAGGAAACCTGAAATGCCATGGTACAAACTTGGCCTTGCAATGTCAGAAAGTTTGCAAGCAACAATATATGCCCTGTTCTGAGGCAACCCTGTTTTAACACAAGTACTTCCAAAATCATGTTACTGCATTCTAGCACAACCCCTTGAGAGAAATGGGTGATGGTGAGACACCCCCCCCCGGAAATGTTGGGAAAAAAAAAGTCAGAGAAAATGGGTGGTGACCATGCACGGATCTTACTGCTCTTGCACATGTTCTCCAGGGATAAGGAGTATCTTTTTATTATAAGGTTGTACAGTGCTTAGCACAGCAAAGCTTTGAACCCTGCTAAGGGTTTTTGGATGTTTGGGGAATGGCAGTCAAAATTGTGCTATTTAACCAATGGTTATTGTAGTGCTTTGAGAATTTGGTTTGTTCCCACAGGTTTTATTTTTATCCACATTCCCCAGCTATGTATTGGTGTGACGGTCGCTGTCACTGGTGTGCCAGGATTGGTCCTCACTGCATTCTAGATTACTTTATTTTTGGATTCCGAGTATGACACTCACCTCTAATCACATGCAAATGTCTGCATCTGAGCTAGGCACCTTAGATTTTCTCCCTTGTCCGTAGAGGTTTAGTCAATGCAGCTGAATCTAGGGTACGACTCATCTCACGCTGAAGCAGATTCCTGTGTTTGGTTAGATGAACACCTCCTTCAACGCCAGCGGTTTTATTGACTAGATCCCCCCTGGCAGCCATGCTATAGATACCTAAAGTTAGGAGAGATGAATCCCATCCTTAGAGACCTCTACCATGCTGCTGGTATAACTAAGCATAGAAAGCCGATGTGTAGATGGTGCCTAACCTGATCCCAGTCAGACGGCTGGGTGCTGCAGGGGCTGTGTCCCTGGCCCAGCAAAGGGGCTCCCGTAATGTTTTCCCTGTTCTGTGAATCTGTCGTAACCAGGTCCACAGACTCAGCGGCATCTGCTGCACAGCGTGAACTCCAGATAATAATCTTTCTCCCTTTTCCCCTCAGCCACATCTTCCCTCCCTGCCTGCCCTGTCCTGCCCTTCCCTTAGGCTAATCTCTGCTGCTGTTCCCAGCGCTCACACTGCCTTCTACCCAGTCTGACAGTTTTTCACTAGTTTCATTGTTTTTTCACTCGACATTTTTCACTAGTGTCTAGAAAACTACAGGGACAACAGAAGTAAGAGAAATTCCTTCCTCAGCCTTTGGAATAGCTTAAGACATAAGACAAACTGCACTGGGCCAGCGCCAGGATTCACATACCCACCATTGTGTTTCTGATAGCTGCTGATAGTGAACGCGGGGGAAAATGCAGGGCAAGCCCACAGTGGTACTTCCAACCTGCAGAGGTCTGGCTCAAAGGTTTTCTAAATCAGAGACATTATCTTTGAATCTAAATACATGAACTTTCATAAACAAGGTAGCAACGTGGCAGTGGGTCTGAGGTTGACATGTCTAACCCCTCCTCTCTCCTCCTCACTCTTGACTGGGCATTGCTGGCTGTGTGGCTGTTTTGTAAACGTGGTGTTTACTTACAGGAACCAACTTAATTACTTTTTCCTTATTTTAAAAATGAAATAATGATTAATTTTTCCTTAGCTATAAAGTCCCTAGAAATTGTCTATAGCCAGAGTGGAGGAGCAGTTAATGAAAGCATTGCCATCTGGGGTGATAAGGACCTTGTGGCAGGCCAGGGCTAGCAGGGCTGATGCATCTCAGTGTCAGTACAGAGTCAGTGACGTTGAGACTTGCACTAAAGATTGCCTCTGATTTAATACTCAGTCATCCAGGACATGGACCTGCTGGGATAACCAGGCTCTGAAGAGCCTTGTGACTTAGGAAGACCTCTGTAAGGTGCAGTCCAGCCAGAAGTCTCCTTTAGCTCAGAGTGTACACCCCCAAATTGTAAAAATAAAGGCTGATCTTAAGCAACATTGTGACACCAGTGCTGGGAGGAACAGTGACCAACTTTCCAAAATGGCACGGAAACAGGGGCGGCAGTGGGAAAGGCTGATGGAGGAAGATGAGTCTGATGGAGGAAGATGATGGAGGAAGATGAGGGGAGGGAAAAGTTTAGAGGCCTGTTTTATGAAAGGGAAGGTGGGCAGACAGTATATGCTTACTGATGGCAAGCTCTGATCCTACAGCACTGCATCAATAAGCCAGAGTATTTAGAGAACAGCTATCCTAAATGACAGTTAAGGAGCATAAGCCTGAATTTACATTTCCACAGCATGCACTGATAGCCTAAAGCCAAACCCCTCTGAAGCTAGCCCAGTGGTTTGCAGTCTGCTTTCCTACCTAACTCAGTCTGGGAATGACACCAAGCGGTACCCTGGTGGAATGGCAAAGAGATTATTTTGCTATGGCTTCTTGTACCTGCTACATTTCTAATGTACCACCCTTAACATGGGCTGTTTTATGCTCCTGCACAAGAGCATGGAAAATATTTTGTTATTTGCTCATTTATTTCTGTATGCAAACTTGTTGTCTAGAGGTGATATGGTCTGTGTAAAATACTCAGCATCCCTCCAGTGATTTCTGGACTAGCACATAGGTGGCATGTCTGTACTTCATAGCTCAGATGTCCTGGAGCTAGCTCCAGTTACAGCTGGAATATCTGAGCAGTGCTGTGCTGTGATAGCAGTTCGATAGAGAACAGTAGAGCAGTTTCACTAGTGGCTCCATTTCTCTGCAGGGACAATTAGCTGACCAGGCTGCTGTGCTGAGGCATTAGGCTGTTTCCCAACCCAGAGCTATTTTGGTGGGCATTAACTCTGCGATCTTTGCACCAGGCTCTGTTGTACAATGCAGGTATGCTCTGTTGCCTGTTTCTGCACCAAACAGACCCGTGATATAACAGACAATATGACAAATATTAACCCAGCAGAGGTTATTTTTGTCTGTCTGTTGCAAGATAGCTGTACCCAGGTTAGGACAATATGGAGTAGATCTGGTGATGCTTAATGAGTCAAGAAGATCCAGAGTGACTGGGTAAATCAGCAAAGCAGACCTATAATGCAGAAAACAAACAGTTCAATAATGTTCCTACTTTTAAGATGAAAGCAAAGCCTCTTGACTCACTGAAATAACAACAGCTCAGATAAAGTAGCACCAGAAAGGTGATGAAACCACTGCTCTAGCTTTAAGCTATCTGGCATGGATGCTGCTGAAGAAATTGGTGCAGCAGCAAGAATTCTGCATGGGCTGCAAAATGCTGCTGGGAAGCTGTGTAAAACCACCACAGTTTCATGCTTCAGCCAGTTGAAACACTTATAATCCAGAAAATGGTATGTATGAAGCAGTTTCTTCCTCTTTAAGTGGGTTCATGGACTTTCCTAGGCCACCTCCAACACTGGATGATGTCTTTTATCTTTTTCCAATACGTTTCCAAACATTTTCTAATGGAGTGTGAGTCCCTGCCCATCAGATTAAAGCGTAGTGACAAGCATGTTGCTTGCCTTGGTTGTTTTTCCTGGACCCTTTAGAAATAGTTCATGGAGTCCCTGGGGACTGTAGACCACAGGCTGAAAATCACTTAATAATTCTCTTTCCTGGTGCCTTGCAGATTCCTGGGACACAGCATCTCTTTCAGCAGAAGGACCAGGGTGATGCATGCACAAATGCAGTCATAGCTTATTCAAGACAGAAGGCATGTTTTTTAGGTCAGGACAGTGGGGTATGCATGGCAAAAAGAACCTGACAGAGAACAAAAAGGCTAAGTGACATTTAGTGTATGATATGAATTATTTTCTTAATTTATTTTTGCATTTGAAACTTTTCTTTGGGAGGTGAGGTGAGGTGAGACGTAAGTGAGTTTATAGGGTAGAAAACACTGGTTAGACTTAGTCTGCTGTGGCTAGTTTTATTTTTTTTTATTTTGACTTGGGGTTAGGGACAGTCTGTGGCTGTTTCTTCTTCAATTGTATTTTTAACTTTTGGCAAAGTCTCACAGTCTTGAAGATGCTTATTTTTATAGATTTCAGAAAACTAAATAAATAAAAACAAGCTATTTATATCTCTGTGCTTGTGTCATTCAAAGCCATAACTATGACTTTCACTGGTCAAAACAGGACCCAACAGCTGTTTTTCTACAGCTGTGGAGAGCTTGGATAATACTCGATACTGCTAAAGGTACAATGTATTTTCCCAAAAGCCCGCTGTCTTTGCTTCCAGTAAGAGAAAGTTCTTATTTATGGGACAGCTGCCAAAAGATGAAACTCATGTTATAAGACTGCTTTTTTCCAAGTAAGTCCTTACCAGCAGCTGTCATTTCATAGAGTAGAAATCACTGCTTCCATGTAGGGGGAATTTATCCTGAGATACACACACGTCATTGTGGATGAGTATTTCGGACCCCTCTGTGCTGCTCCTGGCCCCAGACACTACAGTATTGCTCCCCTCCCGCATGGTGGGGTGGGTCGTGGGAGGCAGCAGGGCTCCCTGTGCTGTGCGTTCAGATGTCAGGTACTACTGATCCCATGGTTCCTCTTCCATCAGCTTCTGAAAACTCTCTAAATGTTTCTATGGATGAGGAACTTCCCTGTGTTTCAGTGCCAGTAATGGGAAGCTCTGAGGATGTAGGTGCTGCCACGTGCCAGCCGTGGCTTTGTAAGCCAACCGTTGTGCTGCTGGGCAGTTCTGGCAGTGCAGTTTGGAAGGCAAAAGCTACTCTGGCTCTTCTTTCCCCACGTTCAGCTGGACTTACAGGGCAACAAGAAAGTGGATAAAGGCTGGAAGACAGCAAAGGGCAGCGGGATGGGACAGTGGTGCTGTGTCGGGAGGGTCTTCCCTTGGCACAGCCTCCCTCAGAATGATTTTGCATCAAGGCCTGAGAAGCACAGGTTGGTAGGGCAGAGGTTTTAGGGCTCTGTTTTTACAGCCTGTTAAAGAATGCCGTTGTCATAAAAGGAGCTTTCTGGTATTTCTGGATCTAAAAAGTCCGATAAAAATTTAAGTGGGAAAACATACCAAAGTCACCCTTATTTTCTGTATTTATAGCTCCAGTTCTCACAATACACCACAGACATTACTGTCTAACCAGACAAGGCTGTGTCCTCAGTGAGGACATCTCTGTATTAAGGAAATTCCCCTTGAAGTTGGCATTCAGCTGAGCACACAGCACTGTGTGCAGAGGGGGAGCGGGGCGCAGTGACCCTTAGATGAACAGCAGGCAGAACCAGTACAAGCATGTGGGGAGCCCCAAGAGAGCAGGACAAGTTTGTCAGCCACCATCATCAGCCTCCAAAAGGAGCTTAAAGGAGGCAGTTATGTACAAGGGGTGGGGAGCAAGAACTGGAAAGGGTGCCCACTCCCACGCCTGCAGCCTCACTGCATCCAGTACTAGAACAAAAGCAATGCCAGGGCAGTCCCAGTCTGTGCTTACTGGTAATGACAGCAAATCCAAGGGGTGGCCTTGCTTCTGCAGCTGGGATTTGCTCTGAGGGAATAGGGGTGTTCTGGCTTCCTTCTTGTTTATTAAACCTTTATTTCTGTAAATAAATTATTAGCGTCTCTCTGTTTTGATCCCCACAGGGATCTGCAGTTCTCCCTCTGATTCAGCTATGTCAGGCGAGGACCCTGCCTGCTGGACACACTTACCCCATCTGAACGTTAAGTACGCAGTTTCTGTCCTAGGTGTGTCTTGCCAACGGTTGTAAGGCAGTAATTCTCCACCGTAGGCTTGCTTTGGGTAACCCATAAAATGTAATATTCTAGGTTAAGATATCAGTGAGCATGAGGCAGTGTCTTCTGCTTCGGCATAGCTGGCTAAAATATTAAACCAACAAACTACCTTGTCTTCTCTAAAATGTTCCTCCTTGCTAGTTACCTCGTGAAGGCTAAGAACTTTGCATCTCTTTTCATAGTAAAGCCCTCGTCTCCATTGTTTCAATGAGCTTAGCTGGATTTTACTGCTGGGATCAGCTGCCAACCCTTGGAGGAGCCCAAGGTTGATACTGTGAATGGTGGTGCCTCAAAAACCGAATGTGGAAAAAGACTGCTTACTGGAAAAATCACAATTCCTTGAAACAGGGCACACAAGAACACCTTGAGCTTCTCCTAAGGACCTGGAAAACTGTCTTGCAACCAGTTGCAGTAAGTGTATGGTGACTTACGGGAGCAAGGTCAATTTTCAGCCTCAGAGGTTTTGACCCTGTGTACAGGGGAAGGTTGTGAAGTGTATTTTTTTATCTTGAAACTACTGGGAGAATGCAGTAATTGTAAAGATTATTTTTATCTGCCCACAGGAACTTTACTAACGCAACTTCCAGTAACTTCTAATCTCCACCATGTCCTATCTGAATTCTTGAACTGCTGCTCTTAAGTAACACTGACTTAAAAGAAAAACCAACCTCCTACTGTCACTTAATACAGTGTATTGTAACTATATTTAAAGGCACCTCACCTCTCTAGGTGAGGAAGAATTTAGAGCTTTTAATATTTGTCAAGCAACGATGTTCTAACCTGGAACCCATAATTTGCTGTTGATTACAACTGGCCAAACAGTGAATGACCACAGCATCCTCTGCTTTGGAGCACCAAGAGAAGTAGGAAAGCTTCGCTTTTGTCAGTATAGTACTACTGTTTCTTCCAAGGCAAGTATTGGGGAAATTTGCGAGTGACAGCAAGCAAAGTGAGGTGGTTTTTTTCTGTATTCTGAGATAAGCAAAAGGTGACACTTCTATTTATTTATTAGATATGAATGGGTTTATGAACTCCTTGCCTAAGGGTACCGTGGATAGTAAAGGTTTCTATAGGTTCAGAAAGTGTCTGGACTGAGTCATGAAGGAAAAATTTCAAAGAGGTGTGAAACACAAAGACATCAACCCTGCCTCATGACGTCTTTGAGTGCAAATCACTGGAAGCTACTAGGTGTTAGTGACATACTGTTACATATTGCCACCTTCCTGTATCTTCTCCTTTGCATCCATTACTGGCCACAGCTGGAGACAGAGTACTGGGTTTGAGGGACCTTTTTTCTGATTTGGTAGAGACACTTCTACCTTCTTATGCTTTTTTGAATGTTTCTGATTTAAATTAGACATGCAGAAGACAGCAGTGAAGCCCTATTTTGTCTGTCCCATAGCTACAGGCTAGAAATTTTGCAGTGCCTGTGTCAAACTCAAGAGACGTTGGTATAATGTACGTGCCAATCTCCATTTTTTCAAAGACTTATGTACGAGTATAAAGGCTATCATATTTAAACACAGCTCTTGCTCATGGGCTCCCACCTGTGCACCAGTGGGTAAGGATGGGTGATAGACTGTCAAAACCAGCTGGGATCACCCTAGTGACATCCTGTATATCTCTGACTTGAAAACTTCTCCAGTGGTCCTGCACAAGAGCTCTGAACTGCCTGAGCCACAGATGTTAGCCACAGTATATCTGTCCTCCATCCTGTCACACAGCCTTTTTTTGAAGACCTACAGGGTACAGATGACATAGAAAGTTGTTTCTGAGGTTCATTATTTCCTCTGTCAGAAATGAGCAATGTGGTTCTTATCTGAATTTGTGAAATACTAGTTTCCAGCCACCGAATCTGATTTTACTTTGTCTGCTTGGAAGAAAGACTCGTCTCCTATCAGAAATCCGTTCCCATGAAGACATTGCTGAGTCTGATCAAATGGCCTTTTGACCATCTCTTTAGTAAACCAAACAGGGGTTATGGATCCCTGATGGAAAGTAATGAGCCATTTCGGGTTACTGAGTATGCCTCAGCAGCTGAGCTGAAGCAGTGAGTTGGCCTTGTGCTCTGAGCTTGCTGCAAGCTGAAAGGATACGTGCAAGCATAAGCCACTGCGAACTGTATTTTATTTGGCAATTGGAACAGCCAAAGAGGTCACCTTCTTGAACCCAGTCAATGAGCAGTAACTTTTAACGTTGTGGCAACCCCCTTGCTTTGCATGTGTGTCTGAGCCATGAGCTAATTTACCCGCTCTGTGCACATTCAGTGCCTCATCACAAAGCTCAAGGGACCGAAGGGGCCATGGAGACAGATTTCTCTTCTCATTTTTAAGTAGCATCAAGGTGAAGACACATGAAGGGCAGTGAATGGTTTGCGCACTGTTGTGTAGCCCCTGGCCACAATTCCAGTTTGAAAGCAAGCCAGAAGATTTGTGCTATTGGGACCACTTGGGATGTTTATTTGGGGCTCAGAGAGAAATTACAGGTGGTCCCCACAGTATGAATTTTCTCAGTCCTTCAAAAGAGGTGATTTAAAATTTCCTCTGTAATTAAATTATTATAACTAGCAGCAATTTTCGCCTGCTTGCAATTTAGTTCATATTAAATTTATCTCTATCATTTTCGTCTGCATGAACTTGGGAATCTTGTTTTTAATTGACTAATTTAGATAGATCAAGAGATAAGGTTCCTCTGGGAGCAGGCACCTGAAGGCTCCAAACTTCTCATGTTAAATCACTGTATCAGCCCAGGGCCAGGTAGTGAGGGTAAGGAAGTATTCCTTCCTGCAGAGTTTATCAAGAGCATCTTGGGATCAGGGTAGCTAATTATTCAGGCTAAACACTGCTTGAAGTTCTTGTGAATGCACATTTTATATACATAGAAAAGCTACATGTTAGAAGGATATAAAACCATAGCACTTTTTCAGTCAGGTAGTTCACCAGTTTGCAGCAGGTTGGTTTTTTTTGGAACCTGACCTGATCCAAAGCCTGTGGAAGTCAGTGGAAAAACTCCAAAGAGACTCCTGGCTTTAAGTCAAGGAATTAATTTGTATGTCTTAGTGCCATAGGATATTATTGCACTAAAGAGCTTATTAAGATTAAAAATGGGATTAGGCATTACCATCAATGAATGCAAAGAGGTTACATGGCTGGGATAAAGCTGCAAAGCTTTATTCTGCCTTTCAGGGAAACGGACTGAGACTGAAGCCAAGAGAAAAAAATTACATATCATAGCATTACATACCATGAGGTGCATCTTGTATCTTCCAAAGTGGAGAGAACTGGTGCTAAAGGTAGGATGTGGAACTAAAATCTTACTGTTTTTTTCCAAGAAGCAGTTCTTGCTGATCAGTGAAATTAAAATGTCTCGTGTACTTCCATGCTGTTTCTTTTGAGCCTTAAATTTTTGCTTTTTTTAATATTTATTTTTCCAAATGAGCTTTTGGTTGCAGTTGCTCCCTTAGCCCCTAGTGAATCAGTAAAAGACCCCCGGTGCTGGAGAGGAGAAAAGAAGAGAGGAGAGGAGAGGAGAGGAGAGGAGAGGAGAGGAGAGGAGAGGAGAGGAGAGGAGAGGAGAGGAGAGGAGAGGAGAGGAGAGGAGAGGAGAGGAGAGGAGAGGAGAGGAGAGGAGAGGAGAGGAGAGGAGAGGAGAGGAGAGGAGAGGAGAGGAGAGAGGGGACCCCTGGGCCAGCTGCTGTCAGTGGGAGCAGATGGAGGAGGTAAAAGGCATTCCTGAATTGTGTTCTGGCAGAAAAGAAAGGCAAAGCATGCGGGAGTGAGAAGGCATAAATGGGAGGAAAAAGGGGCAGGGAGGATGATGGAGAGGGGGAGCAGACAGCATAGTGCCAGGGACCACGATGGGGGCACACAGATGATGTGTGGGGGTCAGGTGCCCCACGCCTCAGCTCGACGAAGGGTTGCTGAGGACTGCCACTTACTGCACATGTGTCCGCACCACGCTTTCGTAGCGCACGGCGAGTGGGAGGCCATTGCTGCTGACTTTGCTCTCTGATGGTGAAGCAGTCCTGTGCAGCAGGAGGTCGCTTGGGCTGTCTGGCACTTGCTGAGGGTGAAGGGCAGGTACAGCCGCCTTTCCCAGAGGGCTTGCTGGGTGCTAACGGGAGTGTGGGTCTGAGCCAATGGTCCCTACTCTTTTTTTTTTTTTTGGTTTCCACAGAGAAATAATAATTCCTGGCAGGTAACAGGGAGCAGGGGTGAAAGCTCAGCTCAGACATTTTTCTTCCACTGTATTAATGTGTTTCTATTTATTCACTAGTTTGTTTGTGTCTTGTTATCGGACACTTACAGAATGGCTGCTAAAGAGAGCTACCTGTGTATTTAACTTTGATATTGTAATGACTGAGCATAAATTTCATATGAAAAACAAACTTACTTTCTATACATCACTACTGCATAGCTTGAGAGAAAGCAGCGATGGCGATGGTCCAGTGTGACTACCCCGTCTCCTGCAGGAACTATGCCTGATCCATACCACATGTTCTCTGCAGGGGATTCTTGGATGCTTTCTAAGCTCCAGTCACAGATGACCTAAGTAACAGAGCCTTCCCACTTCCCATGGGACAAGAGGATAGCTTTCCCAAGGAAGGCATTTTTTAGGACTTCTTGATAATGGCTACTTAAAATTTTACTGTCTTGTTATGTTCAGATAGATTTTCCTTAGGTCATCCTAGCTAATATTTGTACTCCTTTGTAATCTGTACCCTACAGCTACTTCCAGATGGGAATCACAACTCCACCTGGCTGTTTCAGGGGGCTGTGCATGCTGGAGCAAATTCCCTGCTGCCTGTGGAGTCCTTACTCCTCCTTTCTTCATCTTCGTATGTTTCTTTCCTCTCCCTTCCCCTTCTACATTAGCTCAAAATGCTTAACAGTTTATCAGTCTCTGTCCTCAAAATGTCTAGAACCGATGCAGCTTTCTGGATGGGGATGCAACAGTGTTAAGTTCCTCTCAGGTTTCTCATAATATAGTTCCTTGTGGTACTATTTCTGTATGGGCAGCTTTAGTCCAAAATTGCTTCACTTGCTGACCATATTTCATTCTAATTTCATTGCTGACTTGCTTTCCCCTTGCTCTTGTCTGGGAATGGTGCTTACCAGATCTTCTCCTACCTTTAGATTTGTGTTTGAAAGGACTGTTCCCTGATGCCTCCATCTGCGTGTTCCTCATCCCAACTGTCTGTATGTGACCCGGTCGTGTACTGACATTTTCAAGACTGTGCTGCATCTCCACTGTCCCCCGCTTGTTATTGAAGTTCAGTATCCACAGGCTGGAATAACACACTGGCTTGGAGATCAGGATTATTACTAATTCATTAGTTCCCAGTGATGTATTTACAGAGTGCCTAGCATGGAAAGACCTTGATTGCAGTGGGGGTTTCTGGTAACACTGCAGTTGCTAAAGTTAGATCTAGCACTACTTGTTGTTTCCCATATGGCTGGCCTGCTGTTATTTTTCTTCCTTTACTTTTGGACCTGCAGCCAGCTCCTCTGGTGCAGACAGATGCAAGCTTGCTATGACCATGACAGCAGCTGCCTGGATGGTCAGGTGGCTGTCTGGTGTACAGGTTCAAGCTGACTTGTATCCAGCTAGCTTGTGAGATGAGCAGATGAGCTTGCTTTCTCCTTGTGCCTAGAGAAACTAATGTGGGGTTTTGATAAAGCAATGTGAGTTTATGCCTCAGGTCACTTGTGGGGCAGAAACCTCTGTATGGCTGTGGAACTGGCCCTGTCTTCCATCTGTCTATAACCTCGTGTGCCCCTCTTCACCCTCTGTAAGCCTGCATAGATCACACTCCCAAGGGATGTGTGCTAACAGCCTACATTGGAGGGGGTGTTAATAGTCCTGGGATTTCCATCTTTTACTCCTTCTGATGTCCTAAACAGATGTGAGGGGAAACAAAACACAGGTTATTGAGTTCTTATGGGTCTTCTCCTAATAACACAAGCTACAGATTCTCCCACTGATTTTATTCCTGGTTACCTACTCTGTCACCTGTGGTTACATGGCCATCGTGGTGGTAGTCTGGAGCAACCCTTGCTCCCACATTTTGACGTGTTTCTTTCCCAGCTCTCTTTCTTCCTGGATGGTTGTGCTGCTTCAGCCACTGTCTCCCAGATGGAGCAAGGCCTCTTGTAAGGGAAAAAGTTCAGCTTGCTAAGTGGATGCCCCTTGTAAATAGTTTGTGCCTTGTGTGGGTGCTTTTCTTCAGTACCAGGACAGGCTTGGAGCTCCTACAAGTACACCTTGGCCATCTGCCATACCCTGTCTGGCATGGTCAGCAGGGCAGAGCCAGGTGTACTGCTTTAGCAGGCAGCTCACAGAGCAAGGGCTTCATCTCATTGCTGCTCCACACTGTCCATCTTCTTGAGGGAATCTTTCCTTCCTATGCACTTTTCCTGTGCTCACCACTGTCCTGACCAAGCTCCCAGGGTACTAGAAGTCTTCTCCACTCCCAGCGTCCCCCTGACTAAAGTCATACTCTTCATGGGCAATGTAGTTCATCTATTTGTGTTGTATCCTTGGTCTGCCCAGCCATCCGGACAGCCTGGTGTATGTTGAATATGTGCTGGTGATTGCTATGCTCAGCCACTTCATTTACAGCCTCAGGAATTTGAAAGGCTCTCAGAAAAATGCCAGAGACAAGAAAGTGTTTGAAAATGCCTGAAGGCAATGAGCCTTCAGAGTAAAAGTATCTGTTTCACACCCAGCAGGAGCAGCAAGGGCCAAAAATCTCACCACAGTTATGCCAAACTTCAAGAAGGGGAACCACATAAAAAATGAGGGCACTTGTTAAAGATAAGCTAAAAGTTGCAACTGATAGAATTCAATCCTTACATCCCCCCAGCACAGGGGCTTCAGCCATCCCACCCCCTACAGGTGCTGCACACCCTGGGAGCCGTAAGCGTTCCCTGCGTTGGGCAGTCAGGACTACCTCTGGAGGTGCAGGTGCCCAACATCAGGGTACTAAGCTGAGCCCAGCTTTAACAACTCTAACAGCACTATGGGGACTGGGAGTAAGATTTCAAAGTTAAGCAGTCCAGTATGAGCAAATGCCAGAGCTGATCACATTCATAAGCATGTGATACTATCTTTAATTTTAATTGCATGATCTTTTTTTTTTAATCTGTCTAGATTTGAATCACAGTGGTGGGGGTGATGCTGAAACAGACTGCTGGCTGGAATAACCTGCCCACCCTGAGTGAAGCTCAACAAGTCATTCCTGGGAGGCATTACATAAATGCTCTCAAAATACATACTCATTGTTCCTCGGACCTCCAACCTGAGGCCCTGGATCTTATTGTCTGAGTGAGATCAGACTCAGAGAGAGTGAGACTCACTAGTGAGTACTCATAGCTGCAAACACAACCAATGACAGCTGTATTTTAAACACCAAGACGTAATGTTAAGTACTCTGAAAAATCAGGTACTGGAGACCTAAAGGTGAGGGATACTCTTGACAATTTTTCTAACTCTTGAGATCCCATATATAAAATAGAAAAATGCCCCACAAAACACACAGGGATATTGTCAGAGTACATTTGTTAGTCCATACCATATTGATCAATACCACAGGAGAATGTGACAATGGCTCGATACTGAGTGAGGTGCTGATTTGCAAACTGTTGGAGGATGGGAATCTTGCACTGAGCATCTTCAGATCTCATGAAGAACCAACTTACATTGAAGATTTTTATTTTTAAATTGGGATTCCTGAGGTGATTTAGATATATTGGGGGAGGAGAAGCAAGACAAGTGTTTCTCACTTTTCCCAAGGTTCATTCTGCTTTTCTTGCAGAGATTTAAGTTTATTTAACTTTCTCACTACAGCCAGAAACGGAGGTCAGTGAGGATGGGACTCATCTTTGAGGGCACTCTGGGCATGATATAGAATTTTCCAGGCATCAGCTAAACCCAGCTTTAAAGTTGGTGCTATTAAGTAGCAGTAACCATGTGAAAGGACATTTCTTTGCCTTTCAAAGTGCTGTTGGGAAAGGATTTGTAAAAAGCCCCCCGAGAATGACTCCTGGCTAACTCATATTTGTGTCTCACAGGACAGAGAGCATTCAAAGACAAAAGACTTTGAACTAGACACTCACTGATGAGGTGCAAGAAAAAAGCTCCAAAGATGGCACAAAAGAAAACACTTTCTAAGGCTGAGACCTGGCAGCATACTCCAGTAGGCAATTGAACCTGACCAACTTGAAACCCCTATGAGTGTTTAGAAAGTTCAGCAACAACAAGAAGCAAAAGGAGATGAACGTTTGCAGCTCTATCTTGCAGTCATAGCAATGAGAAGGAACTAAGTGGCATTCACATCTCAGTCATTTATTGCTATGGGGTAGAAACATGCTGACACTCAGTTGTATAAAGAGTCCCAAAAGACATAACTGGCCAAAAAATTTCAGCCCTAAGGAGATCATGTGCACCACGTCAGGGAGAATACACCAGTCATCACTCAGAGAAAAACTGCTTCTCAGATGATATCACAGTTAGTCTTTATTGCCTATTGTTTGGAGATAAATAGCTGGTTTTCTCTCATGAGGAGTGGTGAGGGGCTTTCAGAGCTTTCCTAAGGAAAGGATTTTAGAATTAAAAGCTAAGTAATCTGCCTTTCTCTGGATATATTTTGTAAGCAAGTCAGACTACGTTCTTAGGATTTTTAAAACATTTTTTATTCATTTTTATTGCTTTTGACTTGTTTTTATAGTAAAAGAACAAAGAATAACATATTACAATATATATAGACTGAAATCCTTCAACAAGCTACTTTAACACATTTGCTTTCTTGCACCATAGCCATCTCTTACTGTTTGAAAAATCAAAGTTTCAGGGGTTATAGCTCATTAGAAAAAACTCCGAACCTCAGACAAAACAATTGCGAGGATGTTTTAAGACTCTCCTTCTAAGTCTCAAATTTCCTTACAAGTAAAGGAATCAATGTAATCCCTATTAATGAATAGAAATTATTTTTAAAATAACTACCAAACTGTGTTGACTCAAAACATCTTCTGATACAGCTCAGCAGCCAGGCATGAGAGCTGGGGTATGTGTGCATTCCTGTTGGACTCCTCTAGGAAGGAGAATGGGGTAGGTCTCTGATGGGAGCAGGGTTTATGACAGTCAGGTGTGAAACTACACCAGGACCCTCCCGTTTGCTGAAATGCTTCAGTCCCTGGACTAAAGAGAACTTTGCTTTTACCCCAGTGTTTTCTGACAGAGGATCTCACTGTCTTTGGACTGGTTTCCCAAGGCCTGGGATGAAAAGGGAGCAAAAGGACTAATTCAAAGGTTCTCCTCTTGTTGTTCTCCTGCTTAAAAAAGGGAAAACTCAATGATAATAGAGGCAGCCAGCTTGCAGGATCCAAAACTAGATCCAATGGGTCCTTTCCCAGATAGAAGAGGACAGACTGAGAAGGTGGAATAAGGATCACATGCTACAGGATGGTGTAACGTGAGGGGAAACACAAGAGCACTGACATAGGAACATTCACATTTAACCATAGATGGAGAGGGCTAGCACATGAGCTTGAAAAAAAATGAAATTAGTCCTCTACAGTAGAAGCTAAATAAAATGTCATTTACATAAAGAACACTTAGGGAAAGATGAAAAGCCTTAAAAGGTGAGAAAGGCAGGAGAAATTAGGAGTAAGTGGGAAGGACAGACTGCTTCTACACAAGAAAATAGCTGTGTGCTGCAATTAGCTAAATGGTACATGACTCCTGCGCTGTGATTGTGTTGCAGTTCTGAACCACTCGTTGGTTTACTGCTGTGTCTAATGGCAGGAGTGCTGAATAGTAAAAGCTGTACCCTGGACTGCCAACAGGAATTTCCTTTAGCTTTTGGTGCCGGAGCTATATTTTAAATGAAAACTGCTAGCTTTTATTTCTGGAATAACAGTAGTGGGTAACTATAGCACAGCCATGGATTTATAGCAATGCTTTATGCGTGGGGATCGATCTTTTAGGCAGGATTTGCTCTCCTCTCCACAGCCACTCCTTGCTCCCATGAACATGTTCAGCATAGGAAAGATAAGCTGGGGGGAGGCAGTTCTTATGCAATGAGGCTCGTCAAGCTGAAGGCAAAGATTAAAAATGCCATCTCCTCTTACGAATATTATGTAGCTACAACAAAGCTTGCTCCTTGCCTCCAAACAAAACAAAAGCCCTTCCTTAATGCCAGGACATCAGGGAATCTCGGTGCCTTCCCCAGGCATTTAAGTGGTTATGAGTGCCTCACCACTCACCAGCACTCAGGCTGCCAGAGACCAGGAGACACAAATCAATAGGGTTAAGTGGATTCGCTCTGTGCTTGCCTCCATATACACATCCTAACCTCCCCCTGCCTCCCCACCTGCTCTGCTGTTATCTCTCTCTGGGGAACCACCATTTGCCTGCTTGTTCAGACAAGCTCCAGAGCTTGAAGTTGCCAGGGGGTGAAGAGAAAAGCCATGCTGCTGATGGGGGGGGGAGCGTGTGAAGGGAGACTTGCCTCATGCTAAATACAGGGAAGAGCAGGCAACTAATGCAATACCGTCTTCTGCTAGATGAGGCGGGACTACTGGCACTGTCTGGTGACAGATTGTAATGATTCTCTGTCTTCTAACCGGCAGCAAACGTGTCCTGCGGAGTGAATGCCTCATGTAAATATGTATGGGCCTGGGGACAGTGCAAGTGTCACACAGGGGCCCCCCATTGAAGGAAAGGAAACACAACGTCATTTGGAGTGCTGCTTCTTTGGAATTGCAACCACTCAGGAGCACAAAAGGATGAATAGTAGGATTAATTCACTTAGCTATTGATCTCAGACACACACATTTTCATTTAACATTATTAGAACAGCCAGAGTCTCATGTCTCATAGCTGGTGGGCAGTACAGCAGAGACAACATTTGCAAGCCTTTTCCCCTGCTTGCTGGTGAGGTAAATCTTAGCAGCAGATTCCTTATGGTGAACCCTTGGGGAAGGGTCTCCTTCTACATGAAAATAGCCTAATGTCTGGACTGGTGACTCTGATCCTGTTCTCTACAAAAATATTCTCAGCAGCTAATTGGTGGCCTGGATAACATGGGGACATACCCACGGAAATCCTATACAGAAAGCTGTCAGAGAGGGAAGGAAGAAAAAAGAATGGGCTTGATATAATTAGGTCTGGACATACACGCACAGCCATGCACACAGAATTTCAGCTAACCGGGGGAAAAGTTAACCAGGGAAAAAGTTAACCAGAGGAAAAGTTCAAATACAGCCTCCCCTTATCTCCATACCCATGAAGATCTACGACAGTGGGAGAAGACAGGATATGGTGCAGGGAGGCATCAAGACATTTTTCAGTAGTTTCATCACATGGAGCATGAGGTCTGTTCAGGGTCCTGAATAACTTCTTTGCCAAATTAATCTGCAAAGGACTTTCTCATAACTAGCTCTTACAAAACCACCTTGCCCATGAGCAGGTAGATGTAAGGGCCAAAAATAAGTGTCAAAGGTGATGAAGATGATGCTGGGACCTGTGGAGTCGCCAGGTGACACCAGTAGAGATGCTGCCACCTTAGATGATCCCAAACTGGGCCAGCTCGTGCAGTTCCAGATGGCTGAAAGCTTCCCATGGGCAAATCACTGTGATATCTGCAAAAGAGAGAGAATGAGAAATGGGATCTGGTCACTGCACTTCTTGGATTTCTTTTGTATTAATAGAAAGTTTGATTTACTTGGGAAACATTAGAGATGGGAAGAGCAAGAAGAATGAGACTCTACTGGAAGGTTAAATGAGCAGATGAGCTCTTCAGATCTGGTACTACCTACCAGACCAAACAACATTGGTGTATTTTCTCCTTTGCCACCTTTCTCTGTGAGCAAAAGCAAACCAGCATTTCCTATAGCCTCTTCTGTGACTGTGTAGACTGGTGTGAAGATTCATTCTGGTTATGTGGTTTCTCCTGTTCTCATAAACTGCCTGTAGCCAAAATGTGATCTCCTTGAAGACATGTGCAATTTTAAATCAGATGCTGAATAATTTGGTCTACAACATTCAGGATCTGTAACTCATTGGTAGGTGCAGTTGTTATTCATACCTAAGAAGTTCTGACTGGCTACACCTCATCCAATGTATGTTTCTCAATTCCAGACGGGTGCATAAAATTCTTAAAATTAGGATTCTGGTGATAACACAAATACTTAACCAGCTGGGATTTAGTTCCTGTGATTTTTGGTATTAATAGCTTAGCATTTGGCATTTCTTTGAGAACCTCATTCTGTGGAAATTCTTAGCCAGAGTATTAGCAGAAAGCAAAGACAAACAAGCACATTTGCAGCCAAATGAAAGTATTCAGAAACTGAAGCATGCCTAAATAGCCTTTCTGTCTTGTAGTGTATGTAAGCATAAGCATGACCGTGGCAGCTTGCGGAGGGAGTACTAGCCTTCTCTGGCAACCCTGAGAGCTGCAAAGAGGCCAGAGGGACAGAGAGGCCACCCCAGACAGTCCTCTCCCATGCTGTAGCATGACTCTGCTTGTGTTAAAGCAGGGCATGATAACAACATCCTGCAGCACTTACCTGTGCCCAGCCCCTCCATGCCTGGGATGTCATCTCCAAACCTAGGGGAGAAAAGAACAGGCAAAGGCTGAGTTTGGGCCAGCAGCACCCAAGAAAGGGGAGCTGTCCTGCACCCCCAGCCAGGGAAGGACAAGTGTGGGTGGGCAGCAGATGAGAAGGAGCAGCTCCAGGCGGGAGAGCTGACGGCACCAGGGGGTAGGGGGAAGCCTCCTGGCTCCTTGCCCAAGGGAGATGGTACCGCAGGAGCCCACCTTAGAAGTGGGGAGCTACCCAACTAGCATGGTTTCTTTTCTTTCCAAAATGCCCTTACCCTTTTACTCCTTTTTTAGGAGGCTTGCTCTTGAACTGCCTTGTCTGTCTCTGCTTGAACTTGGGAGGCCCCTTGCGTGGTGTAGTGGGACCAGTTGGAGCATCTCCAGTGTTGAGGTTGGCGGCTGGATTCTCACTCATCACGGGGCTGCTGTGTGTGGCAGGCGCACGCCTCTCTCAGATTCCTCTGTCTGCAAGATAACGGCAGACACTCGGCTTATCACAACACTCTGCTTATCATTTCTAGGTATCAGTAGTCAGCTGACAGAATTACGGAAAGTATAATTGTGACAGGATTAAAGAGAAAGATATTAAACATAAAGAAAGATTGTAATGCATACAAAGTAAGCAGGATAGCACTGCCTTTCATCTGGCATGCTTGAATTAAGATGCCAGACAAAGGACACTTGAGCTAAGGACTGGTTCAGGATATGACTACTAGGAGCCACAACGACACACTTAGGGCTTAGAGAAATATCCTATCCTTGGGAATCATCATGATATACTTCACCTGTTCTTATACTTGTGCCTAAGCCGTACCTTTTGGACACTGATGGAGATGGGATGCTGTGCTAGATGGGCCCTTAGTCCGGGTGCAGCTGCAGTTAAAGCCTCATGTTTGTCAATACCAACCTTAAGGGAAATAGCATGGTATCTTTAAAAGATTGTAAAGAAGGCTAAGGCAAGGAATTGGAGACTGTCTTTTAGACAGAAGTTAACTTCTCAGCATTTAGGAGAGCAAAGCCTGTAACTTTCCCCAGGATATGTCCATTTTGGTATTTTTGAGCATTATATTACATGCATTGACCTCCTCTACACCACACTGCACATGAGCCAAGCTCCACTTCACAGAGGCTAAATAGTTATCAGGGAGCAATTTTTGCGTGGGAGACATCTCTCCTGCCTTGCAGGGCAGAACTGCTGTACTCAGAGCCCTTTGCTTCCTTCCCAGAGAGGACAGCAATAACTCTCACCAGTGCCCAAGGGGGAGCTTCCAGCCCTCATCAAATTTTGTGCTAATTAGTATGCTAGAATGGTCTGACCAAGTGCATTTATGGACCATAAATAATTGCCAACTTTTTCTCCCCTCCTTGAAGTCACATTCTTCCCCATGACCATTACATAATTCCTATCTCCAGGTGTTTGTCCCTGTGCAGCCAGGCTGATGGAATTGCTGATGGAATTAACTTCAGGATTTGGTACTAAAGGCTAATCCCATTATATCACCGTAGTGCTCTGGCCTAATCCCCAACATCACCTGCAAACATCACCCCAACAAACACTCTGGACTTTTAATCTCAGAACTATAATTGCTATCAAAGATGGGTATTTTTTTTCTTAGTCTGAAGACAGTTCATGTCTTTGACAGTCCTGAAATAGCCAGAGTGCCGGAAAGCAAAGCCTGAGATGCAAGGAGGAAGACCATCCAAGCAATCCTCCTGTGTCACTTCCACATCAGTGCAAGGCGAAGAGCCGTGTTTCTGTATCTGTGGCAGTCGGGGAATATTTCACCCCTGACTTCTTTCCATCTGTGCTGGCAGTAGGATGGATCCTAATGATAGCACCTAGAGGCATGCTGGTTCTTCTGTAGCTTGCGGTCGGGCTCCTGTCTCAGCTGTAATATCCCGAGCAGGAGATTGGATGGGTTCCAGCAGCCCCAAATGGAGCAGCAGATGGTTGTGTCTGCAGCTGAAGTATGCACAGATGCTATTCCCCCGCCTGTAACACAACGCTTCCTAAGCACACATTGTGCCCACAAACACAGGGACCAACTCAAATCATAGAAGTTACTTATTTGGCTGCCATCTCTGAAGCACCTGAACAATCACGCAGTATTTACAGCTTTATCCTCACAGCGTGGTGGCAGGACAGGCAAACACTGTCACCTTCATCTTTTACAGAATGGGAATGGAAGTGCAGTGATTGGTATGACCTGGACTGCACAGCTGGGAGGAATGACAAAATCTTTTGACTCACAGTTTTTTAGGGCCAAACTGAGAGGTGAAGGCAGTTTGGCTCCAAACCAAAGAGAGAATTTGGTGCCACACTGTTACTCAGGATCAGTGAGGAATTCAGATGGTACTGCCCTACAGTGGAATGCTTTGCATTGGGAAACTGCTCCATGGCGTGTCTGCTAATGCCCCAAAGTATAGTATTATGCCTCCACCTCAGGAGCAGTTCTCGTCAGTAGGGTGTCTGTCTCAGTGCTAGGTACCCCTCCTGAACTACAGGAGACACACATCCACTTCTAAGCAGCTTCAGTTCATCTGACATGCAGAGATACTTGGCACCCCCCTCAAGGGCTACTGCCGAAAGTACAACAGAAGAAACAAACCAGCTAACAGATTTCCAACCCTTTGGCCTGACTTCCAAAACTTGTAAGAGGTAGCTGAGCTCAGTCTCCAAGTGAGTTCCCAGCACGGTACCTTAACCACAAAAATGTCTTTGAGGGTCAGATCCTCTTAGTTTCTTGAGTCCATGCCTTGCCCCTGGCCTTCACTCAATAGAGAAATAGCTAATGGGAAAGCTCAGTCCTTGGAGTTTCCCTTTCCCCCAGTCTGAAGTAAGTCATATCCACCTGCCAGCTACTTGATACCTGGGATTTGGTAGGAAAAAGAATCTGCCCAAATCACACTTCATCCTTTCTCTCACCTACATGAATTCAAGAAAGAGCACTCAATGAAACTAAAAGGGACAATTCCAACTTCTTCCTTACCAACCTCCCTCTACCTATTCTCCCACACGTCAACAAAAGAAAGGACAGAGGATGGAAAGCAACCTTAATGCCACAGAACAGCCTCCATCTCGCAGCAGGAATCAAGCTGCCCTCCCACCAGCGAGTTGGTGGGAGTCATCTGCCATCACACGCAAGCAAAGATGTCTCCATTCATGCTGGAGAGGCCCCTGCCCCACAGCAAGAGAGCTGCCCCAGTTCCCACACCTCGGGAACCAGCTGTCCCTGCACACAGCCAGACAGGGGTGGGCAGGCAGCCCCAGGATCACAGACGCAAAAGAAACACCCACGGCAGCTTCCCAGGGGAATTTCCCAGCCTTTTGCCTTCCTGTACCTGGGTCCTTGGATAGTCCTTGGTACCACACCAAACAGATGGCTTGACAAACTTCAAACGAGAGTGGGTCTCCTTCTCCAGCTCTCTGCAAGTGCTGTGCTGCCTCACCCCAGTGCTTCCCAGGCTGCCAGAGCTCTTCCGCTGTCGCCAGCACTGGGATACAGCTCCTGGGTGAGAGCTGATGGCTGTGGATGCAAAGGCTGTTGAGGAACAAGATGTTCTTCCACGCACTTCCTCTGCCCCCCCCCGACAAGGTGTTACCTAATTGTCCCTGACAGCATTGCTGCTCAGTCCAGGGTCTAATCCTCTGGGTAAGAGCTTTGCTTGCGTCCGAATGCTAATTATACCTAATACATGGTAATGGGCTTAGCTCAGTTGCGTCACATATCCCACCTCTGGGTTGCTGGCCAGGTTAATAATCCTTCTTTTAGTTTTCTTTGAACCTAAAGAGGCTTGAATACTACTGACAAATGCTGACTCTTTAATCTGCCCTCTTCTTAATCTCTGATTCTCTATGGAAAATTTCCCTGACAGATAATGCAGATGCTTCACTTGACCTTCTTCAGACAGATTCAGTGTAGGATCTTACCTTCCTCTGTCTGAAACCTTCAAAAATACAGACTTCTCCATATGCACTTGTCTTCATGGTGCCTCAGGGGTGTCAGACATAGAACCCCCATGGGCCGTGGCCCTCCATGCAGTGATATGCTGGGAGAAGACGGCATCCAGGAGGAAATACCCTCATTTTACATTCCTTTTGATGGGGTTCTTGCATGCTCAGCTCTTGACCTCATGAGAGCCACTAGTATCATCCTTGCAGCCAGGCTTTTGTCAGGGAATATTGTATCCAATGTAAGATGCCTGTGAGGAGTCTCACAGCTCCAGTCTCAGTTGCTTGAGCTGGCTAATCATAGCGATGGAAAAAGTCCATGCAGGTTCAGCCCTTTCTGATCCTGTGTTTTACACAGGATCTCAGACCCTTTATTCTAGCAGCAGTTTTAAGACCAAGAACAAATGAAAGAGGACGCACTCTAAAAGACAGAAACTCATTTCAAGTAGAACTATATTCCCACAACTGCTTCCCAGATGGGGATCATTGGAATGACTATCCCAGTTGAAAGAAGGGATTCAGTAATACCAGAGGTACAGCATCACACCGTATAAACTCCCCTCCGATGTGCCCTGCATGTACAGCTGGGCACCAGAGCAGGAAACACCAGCTGCCAGTCCCGACTGCTCCCCAGGAGCCCCCCCAGTGCTGCTGACATGCAGGCTCAGCCGGCCAAGGACACAAGCCAAAGGGGTGCCAGGGAGCCCCAACCGAGGGGTGCCTGGCATGAGAAACTGAGCAGCCCTGCGGAGGGCAGAGCTGCTTGCACAGCCAGGGAGCTTTGAGACAAACCACTGCTGCTGCACTTGCGCTAACGTTACAGGAGACAGAAAACAACCGCCCAAGAACCACAACTCCCTCTCTTAGCTACTGGTCTGTTCATGCTCTCCAAGCACAAACATCTGAATTTGTCCCCCATGGGATTTTATCAAGACTTTTCTCTCCTCTGGGTTTTGCAGCCAGTTCCTCTTTCATCCCCCTGCCACCCTCGTTATTGCTTTGAGCTCCTGGGAAATACTCACAATGCCAAGGGCTCCTCTTGCAAATCATTCAACTCCCGTCCTCCAGCCTGTGTAGAAAGGGTCTCGAGGTGTCCTTTCTCCTCCAGATATACCCTGCCACCAGGTGACATCAGGGCGCCAATCGTGGGCGGGCCCCCGCACAGCGGGGGGGACGTGTGGGGAGTGCTGTGACCCCGGCGCTCTGCAGGCACAGCTCCAGCGAGGTCTGGGGCAGCAGCAGAGCTTTGACACGCTCCTGTGGAGCGACGTGCCCCTTTCTGCAAGAAGAGGTTGTGGCTTCCCTGGAGCTCCTGTGGGGTGACCTCTGGAGAAGCAAAGAGGAAGGAAATCACCTGCCCTTTGAGCGATGCGGCTGCTTGTGAACTTATACACACACACACACACATGCCTGCACATGCAGGGAAGGGAGGAGTTGGTCCTAATCACGCCAGGTCCCTCCCCTGTGCTGGTGAACGCATGGAGAGGCTTCCAGCAAACTTCTCAGCTGTGCTGCAGGGGTCAAGATGCACCTGACAGAGCGGTGCATGCAGTCAGCCCGCTGCCGAGAGGGCTGAGTCCACTCAAGGGAGTCATAGGGAATGCTGCTGAGATGCTGCGCAGGGTCCCGGTGAATATTTAACTGTATCCAGCAGATGGGATGGCAGGGGAAGAAGGGGGAACCTTTGTGTTGCACACGGGTGGCCAGCCAGCAGGGTGGCCTGTCACCTCTGAGACCAGAGGTGAAGGTTGGGCTGAAGGTAACAGCTAGGTCACATCTGGGTACTGGTAGCATTGCTACTGTGAGAGGCTGTCTTAGAAAGGGAAGAGCTGGTGCCTCAGCCCAAATTTCAACCCAACAAAACTCCATGGATGGTAATGCACACTGTTTTATCAAGTGTTTTGTATCTCTGATGCATTTTAATAGCCTGTTGTGACTGCCTGGGAGATCGGTGTCAGAGATGTGGAAAAAGTGGGAGGAGTCTCAAAAAGAGACAGTCCAAGGCCCTGCTAGAAGGTGCTGGAAGATCATCCTCATCCTCAGCTGCAGCAGCACCTCAGTCATGGACTGTAGCTGTCTCTCTTGAGACATAACCACAGGGTTAACAAATCCCCTGGGGTCCCTTGGCTCCGGTGAAGCACTGCCCAGTTACCCTTGTTGAGCATCCAGCTCACAGCATGAGATCAGGGCTGGCAGGGCTGAAAATGGACCCAGAGAAAGGAGCTGCACTAGGAGCACCAGAGCAGTGCAGAGGCAGAAGGAAACCAAGGTGTGGGTTTGTGTAGTGAGGGACGGGCTTCGTCTTTGGGTGAGGCTGGAGGAAAGGATTTTGGAGCAGCCATGCCAGCCAGGGGTGTGACTGCGTGTGACCGAGAAAGGGCAGGCTCTGTCTGACATGACAGACCCTGGCAGCGGGGACCAGTCCAGTGCTGCTCTGGTGCTGAGCAAGAGCCCCACAGCCGAGGTCTCTGGCCTTTCAGATGGCTGAAGTTAGACAAGATAAATCCCTCAGTGAGACTCTTAGCTTACATTTAAAAAATCGATAAGGTCCTAGCCCTTCAGTGGGCACAGAGAAGCTGGGAAGTAAATCCTAGATGCAGCCGAGGGGCTTTCAATCTAGCAGAGAAGTAGCAAACACACTTAGCATTCCCACGTGTTTGAGGATGATCACACAGCTTTCGGAGGCTTGTGCGATAATTTCTGGGCACAGGAAAGAGGATGGGGGCAGCATCGTGTTGGCATTGTCTCTTCCCTGTGACGACTAGAGCTTGTACACAAATGCGCGGAGATTGATTGCGCTCAGCAGCTCCTGACAGCAGAAGTGATTACTGTGGGCAGGGACCTGCTTGTGTGGATATAAAGAGGTGCAGCCTGCTGGCAGCAGACTCTGCTCCCATCCCTGCTGCTCATTCCCATGCCTCCATCTGCTGCAGACAGGTTTCCGGGGGCTCCCCCTCCCCTTCTGCCGCCTTCTATGTAGGTAGAGTTGCTGGGGAAATCGGCTCTACAGCCCCCTACTCCTCTTTTCTGAACCTTAAAAATTCACATTTTTTCAGGCTGTTTGTTTTCAAAACATCCCCTTTGTTTTCCTGTTTTCCCAATGAGATCTGGCTCATTTCTCTTTAACAAAAGTGGACGCGTGGGAAAAAAATTTCCATGGTGCCACATGAAGCTGGTTTTTGGCCACTGAGAAAACGTGGCAGAAACTCCCTAAATGGCCCCGCTTATCATGTTCTTTCTTATCTCCAATGATTATCAGGCCATTTCCCCTCTCCTCCTCTCTCTCTCTGTCCATCCTCTCTCTCTCCCTTCCCCTCACAAAGCAGGTGGCATTTGCCTTGTGGGGATGTTGGTGCTCGGCTCCTTTGCAGAGCAACAGGCACCAGCCTTGTGTCGGTGCCCGGCTGCCACCCCGGATGGATGACGAGTTCTGCCCAGGGGCTGAGTACCTGATCCCTGTCCCTCCCTGCCCCTGCCCAGACTCTTCCTCCCCTGGCCCCAGGAAAGCCTTTCGGGCCACATCAGTTGCCACCCGATCCAGACCAGAGCTGCACCAGAAGCCATGGGGTCCAAGTGGTAGCAGAAGTGCAGTCCCTGTGGCCCCAAAGGAAAACCCATGAGCTTTGTTGCCTCTGGCCAGATTATTCCTTATTCCAAGGAATCACTTAAAAAACATCTCCAAGGTTTCTGACCCTATTTATGAGCTGATGTAGCCATGGTAACTGTAGTTATACCAGAAATAGCAGCTCACTTGAATGACAAAGAAAACACAAGTTTACAAGACAGTGACTTTTCCAGGGGCTGGCTGAGCTCATGGGACTGTGGGAGGAAATCCCAGCTGAGGGGCAGACTCGGGGATGCAGTGGATGAGGGCTGTGGCTGGCATGGGCCACTTTTTTGAAATGTATCTCTACAAGCTTGTGCCAGGTGGTTGGGAGACTTTGCGCCTTATTGATAGAGCTTTATCACTTACCACACAGACATACCTGACTGGAAAGGAGCAGGGAGTTTCCCAGGCATCTGCAGTTAAACCTCGGTTTCCCTTCTGCAGACAGCAGCGTAACAAGTGCCTCTGAATTCCTGGTGAGAGAAGGACAGTGGTAGGGCCTGGATATGGAATGAGATTGTCTATTTGTCTTGTAAAAGGTCAGTGAGGTTGTCATGTCAACAGCATTTTGGTGAGAAACTCAGTGTACCAAGGTGCCTGCAAAAGAAGATTTGCATGCTGTAACCCTCTTTCTCTGATGCCCATCATGTTCCTAAGCTGTCTGTCATTTGTGCTAGTGAAAAAAGAGGAACAGATATAGAGGATTGGGCTTTGCCTGGCACAGATATTTAGCTGTTTGAATACATGCAAATCAGTCCATCAAAGATGCAGAGAAGAAGGCATCCTCATGGAAAGTTTTATCGCTCTTCCTTCAGCAAATCATGCATCACTATTCTGATGTCAGGATTAAGCGTCTATAACAGCCTGCAGTAAAACCAGGTGTGCTGATTTTGGGAATCTGTGCCTGCTGCTGGATACCACAGTTATGTTGAGTGTCTCTGAGCTCAGCTTGCACAAGAACCTGGTCTCGATTCTCATTTCCACTCATGCCCTGGAGGCTGCTCTGGCAATGGGGCAGAGATTAAAGAGGCTGAGGTCTGTTTTTCCACTGCCAGGGCTCTAGAGAGAGATTTCCATGGTCAGTCTGGAGAAAAGGGTCCTCTGAGGAAACATAAATCAAGCCATAAGGTTTAGCTGAACTATCAGCAATGGCCCTGTCTGTGTTAGAAACTAGGTGGCACTGGGGACATGACTAAGTCCGCAAGCCAAATGGCCATTGCCAAGGCTTCTTCAGGAAAAATGAAGTCCCTGCTTTTCTCATTCAGTCAACGGTCCTCGATTTGTGCATGTCAGAACATCATTACAGGCCCCAGGCTTTCAGGCACCAATGCTTTAGGACATGCTGGGGCTTTTTATAGCAGATGATATAAAACCCATGTAGCCTGTCATACACTTCATTAGTTCCCAGAGAGTTACATTTTCTTCTGAGCAGTGAGTCTGGCCTTTCTTGGAACAGATAACCAAGTATTACCATCTAATACCACAAGACTGCTACATTGGTATGATTTTATTAATTTACACAAACTTTTCCCTGATTGGCATAAATAAAAGGAAAACCAGAATGAATTCTCTCTTTTTTAGATAGCACTTTTCACCCACAGATCTCAAAGCACAGAGCTAAATTTTCATCATCCCTATTTGTAAATATGGAAACTGATGTACAGAAAGTTCATAGACCTGCAGATGAGACCCAGCCGTGCAGAAATCTGCTGTGGGGACTGATGTGCTTGGCCATGCAGCACAAAAAGCTCAGTACTTTATAACTGCTTTGTGATTCACTGTTTAAGAGCATCCCCCTGCTTATTGCAGAGTTGTCCCATGAGAAAGCAGTAACATTAGTGAGTGTCCTTTCCCTGCACTAACTTTGCTTAATGTCTGCATCCAGGCTGTTGGTAATGCTGCAATTGGATTGAGTTTGTTAGATCATTTTAAAAAGCTTCCTCTCTTTCCTGTTTTCATACTGCCCACAATTAAAATGTCTGTTTTTTCTTTTATAAGATTATTTTTCTTCTGAATGCCATTTACAGAACATGCTCAGCATTAATATAGTGAACCATGACCTAACATTTTTTCCCTTTTTTTGATCAAACCCAGGTAGTTAATCTTGTTATCTGTGTGACTGCCAGAAAGCAGAGCATGTGGTTGCTCTTAAAAATGTACCTGAATAACAGTTTTCACAGAATTGTCTCAAGGGTCCTCCTTAGATTTTTCTTTTCCATAATTGATTCCTTCTCTGTGAATTACATGCCATATACCTGTAAACAGTGATTAAATGATCCACTAGCACTCACTAAAATGATCACACATTGAATTAAACAGAGAATACTGCCTTGTTTAAAAAAAAAAAAAAAGAGACTGCAAGAGGGGGGTTTTATTTAAATGGAAATCAGATAATTCCAGAGCTTTATTCAGTTTAAAACAGTGAAGCAAATGATTGAGTGTCACTAGGCTAAGAAGAAGAAACTGTACACAAGTCAGCTCCAGATGTCTTCTTTCCTGACAGCTCCTTTTCCCATCTTTTTTCTGAACGATCAATTCTTTCTCCTTGGCAACCAGGAGCCCAATAAAGAAAGGCTCTTCTAAAACATTTTGGTAAAATGTTTCTTTCTTCTTCTTAAGGGGACACATCTCTTCTTATCACTTTCACACCATGCTACAGACATACTCTTCTTTCCTCCTCCTACCAGATAAAAACACTGCTGTGCAATCTCATTCAGGTCAGCTCTTTGCCACCATTATTACGATTTTTTTCGTGTAACAGCTGAGGCTTTCAAACAGAAATGATTGCTTCTGGGGAGCATCTCGCACTCTCCTTGGGAACATTCAACTAATGGGCAGAAGAGGCAGCTCTTCCTGCTCCATTATCTGGTCTCTTGGGTGGCTGCTCACCTCCCAGACCCATGGATGCTAAATGCTCTAGCTGCCATGCGATAGCAGATCCCTGGTGGAAGTAACTGTAGAAGGGGAAAAGCCAGGGGCTGAAAATGTGAATAAAACTTTTTTTTAAAATTTTTCTCCTTTTATTGCTCAGGTATATTGCCAGGTACTAAGCCTTCTGTCCTCCCCTCAGGATCTTGCAAATGCCTAAGGTTTAGTGTTTTAATGGGGTTTTTTTAATGGCCTTTCACTGGCAGATTCCAACCTTTCTTTTAATTTAGAGCCTCTACACTCTTGCTTTCCAGTGGAGGTATACACCTCTATAAGTGAATTAGAGCCTCTTACTGGGAGGCCCCTAAGGATATTTCTGTGCCAAGAACCTGGAACTGCAGCTCACTTCTGGGGTCCCGTCAAACATCATAAACACATCATAGACTAAGTGAACTTAGTGAAGTTTAGGAGCCTTCATTGCACGCTGGGCGAACGCATGTTGCACAAAGGATGTTCTGACAGTTTTATATACACAAAGATTATTTGCGGGGTCCATAGCTGATGGCATACTTTGCCTATAATGGTGGAAGTTATTTCTAGATAAATATGAAAATAAAGGAAGAGGAGAGACAGAGAGAGAGAAAAAGGGGAAAATTTCCCCAGTGGGGCTGGGAAAGGGCAATGATGGGGTCCCATAGGAGCATCCTCCTCTGAGGGCTTTCTCCAGTGCAGCAGGTGATGACAACGAAAATGATGAGGACGATGATCTCTTGCAGTGCTTTCCCTTAGCATTATATACTTTTCATCAGGACCTACTTAAACTCCCTATTGGTTATTCCTGGTTGTGATTCTGTTAGCTCTGGGAGGAGAATGCTCATCATGTGCAAATGTTCCACATTCATTGCTTGTTAAGCTTCTGTGAATATATATTATTGGATAATATTTATTGAGAATTTAAATAGCTTACCTGCTTTGTTGAGCACCACATTCGTTTTTCTCTTCTATACACTAAAATCTACAAAAAAAGAGATAAAGAAGGAGAAGGAGAAGGGGCAATTCTCACATCGGTGCTTTCCATGAGAATCTGCCACAATAACGCTGTGGGGGTTTGCAGAGGCAGGGCCGTGAGAGCAATAATATGGGAACAGCACAAGTGCAATAAAGGAAAAATGTTGCCACAGAGACGCTGATAATTACTGCCTCATGGCTTCAGAGAGAGGTTATGTAGCTGCAAGCAGCATGCCCTGAGCACTGCTAAGGCTAGATCACCAAGGCACGTAAGGCACCTAAGAGCTAGCGAGAGCCTGGACACAGCCTAACACAGAGCCATGAATTCCAGTATCAAATTAAGGTCTCTGTCAAAAGGAGTGTTTAGCACAGGCAAGGCAGGGTGCAGCTGGCAAGGGAGATTTTTCTAAGGCCAGCAGAGGAGGAGAGGATGGTACAGCTCTCCTCCTAATTTAGTCCCAGCTTCAGCTCTGGCTGTTTTGGAGGAAAGTCACAATGCAAGGAGGAGTGCTTGGATAAATACCTCCTAACATCCTGCCTGGTGATCAGCTTAGGGCTGAGATTTGATTACACTTGCTGAGATTTGACCTTACATAACCACCTGTTTTCTGAGAGGTCCTAAAATAATCCAGTCCTCTGTCAAATCCAGCTCTGGTGGGTGACTTCTCTAGGACACCACCCCCTGCAAGACGCCAGCTCATGCCACGACATTCACTGAGGGATGGAGAGCAAAAGCTGCTTTCCTCCATGCTGGGCTCTGGAGGGCAGGGGGTGCAGAGAAGACACCCCTGCTCCCTGGTGGCGGGGACCTTCTTCCCCTCACCCAGCCCTGTCCTCTCACTCTTCCCCTTCCACCTGCTTAGCTCTCCCTCTCCCTTACTGGGCTGCTCTGTCCATCCTCAGCCTCCAGGCTAGCCTCTGGAGGAAACTGGCTCCGTTTTGCCCCTACTCTCTCAACCCCAACCAAATCCTTCTCCTTTCTCTGTCCTGCTGTTCCCCTTGCTCCTCCAGGGGAGTTGAGTCATCCAGAAGTGACATGTGAAGTCTTTGTGGACCTTCGGGCTGGAGATGGGGGTTATGGGATTAGCACGTTAACCGGCCTGAAAGCTGCTTAGACAAGCATTAAATCTCCAATCTTCTCTCCATCTTTCAGGGAAATCTCTTCTGGAGGAGCTGGAGAGATGGAGCACCCAGTCACGTTTTCTGAGGGTCAGCTCCTCACCCAGCTGAAAGCCCCCAAGTCCTGTGGCCAGGTGGTTTGAAGGGATTGCCACGGGATCAGGGGGTGGGAAACCCAGCTAAACCCTTACCCTAAGTGCCTTCTTCCTCCTTGCTCTCCATGCTGAATATTGGCTCCCTTGCCTGGCACTGTGTCTAACCCCCATCCCTTTCCTTCGTTCCCACCCCATCAGCTTGCACACTCCCTTGCAGCACGTTAGGAGGAGTGAGGGGCACTGAGTAGGAAGAAGATGGGCACCATGTGTGCTAGGCACAACAGGATCAACCTCAGGATGCTGCCTTTTAAAGGAAATCCTGGGACACCTTGTGCCTGCGTTTTATTCACGCGCAATCAAGTCATGCTTCACAGGCTGCGTCCCCCTGTTTATCCCGCTTAACTGGGAGGCAGAGGAGGCAGTGCTGGGTTTACCAAGGAGTTGGGTGGCACCTTGTGATGCAGTGAATGCCCGCTCATATGGCAGGGAAAGGCCTCGTGTCTGAGCTCCTTGACCTGTCACCTTCCCCCACGCTCATCACCTCGTGACTGCCTCAGGCCCGGATTACCTCCTCTCGTCTCTGGAGGAGAAAGGATCTCTGCACATAGTGAGGGACACCACCTGGGGACATCCACCTGGGGGACACCCACGGCCAAAACTGACACCTTGCAGCAGCTGTTGACGTGAATTTGCTGCACCACGAGGGTGTCTTCCCAGTGTATTGCCTGTAATCTTCCCAGAAATTGCAAAACACTTGAGAGGGAGGCAAAGCTCATGACAATTAAAGGATTCGGCAACATTATTCATTAGAGAGTAATGTGAGTTAGTAACACTATGTACTGAGTTCAATGCAAATGCAAATGAGAAGCTCCAAACCAAACCACTTTACAAGGGCAGTAGAAAAAATACTACACTATTGGGCCTCTTAGAATTACAGAAATGGATTCCCTGCCTGGACTAAAATCTCTCTTTATTTTTCCCCCCAGAGCTTCCAGCCTGGGAAATTTCAGCTCCAAATTAGAAAGTTTTGGAATTAAAGAGTAGGTGAAAGTAAAGGATTCTAACAGGTGATGGTTTCCTGAATTAGTGACTTCTAAAGGCCGTAAAATAGTTCCTTTCCCCAAACACAGTCTCTTCTTCTGCAGAACACGGAGATGACATTTAGCAGCATGCAACAGCAATATACCACCAATCTAGAAAATTCAAACCCAGAAATGCTGGACAGCTTATGCCACCAATCCAAATGCAAATAGAAAAAAAAATGCCATGCCTATTTTTTTTTAATCTTACAATTTTTAAGAAATCTCAAGAATTTTGGGGTCCAATAAGGAGCTACAGAAGACATATGACTGTTGAGAGTAAAGGTTGTGTAGTTGAAGGATATGCACTTAAAAATTTGTATAAGCTTTTGGCTATTTACTTGAAATAAATTTAGACACTAGTGGTTGATTGCATGTATTAATGTGGTCAACTAATTGTACAACTAATTGTACAACTAATTGTGATTAGTGGGGACAAAGTACATAAGACCTGATAATAATAATAATAATAATAATAATAATAATAATAATAATATTAAGTAGAAAATCTTGTTTTCCACCTAAGGACCCATTTGAAATATTATCGCTTCCTTTGCAATCAAGCAGGTACACTCTAGTGGCTGTCCTTACCTCCTTCTGTCACAGACATAAGAATTGGCTGGGGTTGGACAACGTCTGCCAAGAGATGATCTTCATTGCATGGCATCAGTTTGTCAGAGATTAAATACTCATTGGTAGGGATTTGCCTTCAGTGATGTTCTGCTCCAATGTGGTTCAAAACCTGCCTTTCTTCCAGCAGATCAGTGACGTGGTTCCCCAGCAGGATGTTGGATATGCTGACCCAAAGGATGATGCCTGGCTTTTAAGCTCCCATCTGCTTGCCATGGTGCATATCCAACGTCTGCAGCTCCTTCTCACCCCTCTCACCAATAGGAAGATGAAACACAGAGCAATGACATGATTTGCCCATGATTACATGCTGGCTATTTTCTAATCTAGGAGTAAAATCTGTTTCTCCTGCGTGCTAGGCAGACGTGCCAACATAGGCTGAGTGTACATACCTATGGCAGCACACAGCTATACACCCCCATACTTCTATGCACATTTGTGGATATACTGGTCTTGATGTATGCTCACACACATTTAGAAATAGTATGCAAATAGCTACACAAAGACACAGGCAGTCTGGTATTTATCTCCAGTTAAAAAAAAAGAGAGAAAGCTATACCCTACTATCCTCCAGCAAAAATGATCATAATAACGCTAGAGTTATGATTGCACTGGTGTCTCTGTACACAGCCGCTAAAACCAAGGAAATCTCAAGCCAAGCCATGAGCAAATGGTAACCTCAACCCACACACCCTCCCAGCCAAAAGGGTGTTCTGGTCTCCCAGTACAAATTGGGAAGTATACTGAAATCAGAGAGTTAGTCCAGACAGCACAGGAACCAAGACAAGAAGTTGATGTACAAGATGCAGGGGCTGCTTAACAAGACCATTTCCGCAAAGGTCCCCATAATTAACACATCCAACTCTTCACCTTTCCCAGACCAGGACTGTTCACATGAACAATTTGAGCCACCATAACGTGGCACTGTCACTGAAAGAATTTGCTCTGTCCTTTCCCCATCCCTATCCCACACAGCTCCTTCCCTTGTGCTGGCGCAAGGGTTTAGCCACATTTGCCCATCGTGAACAAGGATCGGGAAATCTACCTGGCCTTAAAACTCACTGGTATATACTTACGCATTTGCTGACATGTTTTTGCCAGGTACCTTTTAAACTCAGCTCCGTGCTGTATTCAGCTCAGTTCTCTCGTGCTGGCCCATGGGGAGGGTTAGAGTAGGAGTGAAAAAGGGCAGCAGAGAATAAAATAATTTCTTTTGGTGGTGAAGCTAATTCATGGAGGCTTAAAATGTTTCTGAGGCTGCAGTCCCTGCTAAATGGAAATCTACTGCCAGCCAGACATATGCTCTGTTTGTCCCTTGAAATGCATGAGGTCAGAATCAGTGGCACCCATAGCCTCCATGAAAGCAATGGTAGGCTGGGAAAATCAGTCCCCCTCTTCTGAGATCTGTCCATCCCTGAAGGAGAGCCCTCTTACTCAGTTGTTTGCAACCTTTAAAAATTTGTGTATGATAAACGTTTCTAATGGACATACGGATCCAGGGCAGTGAATTTAAGCCCATTGACAATAGATTTGCTTTGCTTATTTTGCTTCTGCAAATGCATTAAGAGCAGTCTATCAGTCATTGCAGATCCAGATTTGTTGGTTGCAAACCAATGATCTAGTTTGTTCTTAAATTCTGCACTGAGGATTGTGTGCGTGAAGGATTTATGTGACTGAAGAACTAAGTGGGCACTCCGTGAGTAGAAAAGAAAGAGAAAATCTGCTGATATTTCAGAGAGGAAGTGGTTTAAAATCTTTCTGATCATTTAAGCATCCCTGGGAAATGCAAGCTTGTTCTTCTTGAGATAGTTGATCTTTGAAACTGCTTGTGTGAAAATGGCTGGGAGTTGGGAACAATTAGCTGATTAAGTGCAGCAGGTAGCATGTGTTAACCAGGAAAAATGAGGTTCATCTGCAATGACCCCCGTTTGCAGACCCCCCATGTATGCAGGAATGCACTCAACCCGATTCTCTACTTATTTTAATCGGTATAAATCAGGGCCAGCTTTTGAAACCGACCTTAATTACACCAGGAAAATAAACAAAATAAAAGCCAGGGCTGAAAAACAAAGACCCCCCCTCCGCTCGCAGGCACCGCAGCACGCACCGAGAGCCCGGAGCCGCGCACGGGGAGCATTCCCGCGTCCCCGCCGGGCTCTCCTCCGCAGACAAAGCCCTGCGCACCGCTGCGCAAAAAGAGCGCAGCGCCGGGCGGGCGGGCGCGCAGACAAAGCGGGGCAGGCAGGCGGCGGAGCGCTGCAGCATGCGGGGCCGCGCAGGGCTTCCTCTGCGAGTGGGCTGGTGGTGGCGGCGGCTGCTTTTTTTTTTTTTTTTTGCGTGTGAGTGTTATTTTTTTTTTTTTCCTCTCTCTCTTCACCAACTTCCTTCCTGCTCCAACTGCCAAAGCTCAAAGCTGAGCGCTGAGAGCGGAGGAGGACCCCGGCCGCAGGCGCCGCTCAGCCGGTGAGTACGAGCCCAGGCGAGGGGAGGACGGGGGGAGCCGGGCAGGGGGAGAGAGGGGAGCGGGCTCAGCCCCGGCCCGCTCGCCCCTGGCGCCGCGCAACTTTGCGCCTTTGCTCCCGGCGGCTGGCTCCGTTGCCCAGCCTTGCCCGGGGAGACGGGCAGGGCCCTGCCTGCATCCGAGGGGGAAGTCGGGCTCCGCGCTGTCGTGGGGTTGAGGAGCAGAGGGAGGGGAGGCAGCCCCCGCGCCCCCGGGGTGGCGGGAGGGCCCCGGGGGGTGGCGGCGGGTGTATCCCTGCGGAGCGGCACCTGGCGGTCCCCGGGCATGGCTGGGCAATGGGCTCCCTTTCTGCCCTCGCACCCCAGGGGGGTGGGATGGGGAGGCCGGGGGCGCTGGTGGGGCCGGTGTGTTTCTCCCCCATGGCGGAAAATTGCTTCCTCCCTGCCAAGCCCACTTCCTTCAGATAAGCCCTCGATCAGGGGGTGGTTTGGGGGAGTGAATTTGATGCACAGAGGGAGAGTGAATAAAATTATGACCCTGTGACATCGCTCTTTGTGTCCCGTGGCGGCATGGGGGGGGGGGGGCAAGGAGGTGCCCACCATCCACCACATCTCCTGCCCCCTCCCGCTTGCAGGTGCGAGGGCAGCCACCCACCCCTGGCACAGGCAGAGCCCAGCTGAGAGACCCTGGCACCCCTTGGCAGGGCATGATTCCTCCTTTCCCTCCTGCAGCCATCTCTCTCTCTGGCAGGGGGTCTCTAGCGCTGCACCTGCCCTTCTCCCCACTGCTTTGTGGGTGCGGCCAGGCCTCAGAGATGCAGGTGGTGCACGACTGTGGGTTGGGGCTGCAGGAAAGGAAGAAAAAATGTGTTAGGGCAGAGCACAAATCACCCAAATTTCTCCTTGCATAGAGCATTTATAGGGTTAATTTTCTCATTTTTAATGAGGCTCGTGGCCTGAGGCCATGGGGGTCTCCATCTTAGCCCAGTCCATCTTATCACAGCCTGGGCAGTGATAAAGGAGCCCAGGGACCCAGCAGTTGTGTACTGACATACTCACTCTGGGGAAGCGCTGGTGCCTGAGCCCAGTAGCATATCCCAGCTTGCAGAGGGGACCAGTTCCAGGGCTGGAGCAAGTAGAGGCAGGGGCAGCTGAGATGTGAGCTTTCCTCTTGGTCACCTCCTGCCTGGGAATTTGGCAGGAAGGCAGGGTCAGGTCCACAACTTGGGGAAAAATGCCAGAATTGGGTCTGATCAGTACCTTCCTGAGACGCATGTGAGCCAGCGGTTGTTCAGCCCAGACAGCCTGGCTCTTGCTGTTCCCCAGCGGGCTTGCTGTTGGCACAGCAGACTGCCTGTCTACCTCTCTGGGAGGTTTTCAGAGCCTAAAAGCATCCCCCCTCAAGTGAGCTGCCCCCACAAGCTGGCAGGGGAAGTCTCTGCAGCATGTATGATGCAAAGGGAAGGTCTGAGGGATGGGGAACAACCAGCTGGTCCAGCCCTGGCTTTCTGCCTTTTCTCTGTGTGCGGCCAGAGATCTCTTTCTCCATCACCTGGATCTCTCTCTCTCCTGTGATAAACCACAAAACACCCTGTGGAGGCAGGCAGCTCTGCTCTGTGGTTGTAGTGGTGGCAGATGCAGCCTAGTATCGCGAGAGAGCTCGGGAGAGTGGAAATGACTCAGATCCGCAGCTGGAGCCCAAGTGGAAGGCAAGACCTGGTGGTGGCTGCCATGGCTCATCACGTCCTCTTCCTGTGCCGAGCATGGGATGGCACTGAGGGGATCGCGAGGCTTTGTAAGGTGACTGTGCTGGGGCTGCAGAGCAGTGGGGCATGAGCAGTTACTGCTTTCATGAGGGAGCTTCTGGTTTCCTTCCTCATGAGGACAAGCTCAAGAGCCTTTCCCATAGCACGTAGGTCCTTCACACTCCTAGGGCTGGGCATGAACTCAGCCAGGGTTATTCAGCTGCTGGGATGTGCTTTCTGTCATGTCCATTTGAGTTGGGATTCCCTTTTATTTCCCAGCTACTTGCTCTGGACTAGTTCCTAACTCACCACAAAATGCCATTGCAAAGTAGTCTTGCATCAGGGCTGTTGCCCATCAGCATGCCGGACTGAGTCTTCTTGTTCCTGTGCTGCTTGGTCCTTTGTCCCTTTGTAACATGCCAATATACCCCTCCTTGATTTTTTTTCCTACTGGAATTGCACTGGGAGGTCTGCATATTACTCATTGCTGCCTGATTCCACTTGCTGATTCACCCTGAACTGTTGCATATATTTTTTTTGTATTTCCTTTCTGTTTTAATGAATGAGAAAACTATCCCAGTAGCTCCCAATTTAACTTTTGTGAGCAGGGACAAATGTTAAGGCCACAGCTGCAGAGAAGGATAAAGGGCTTGCTAGGGAAATTGCAAATAAGCAGGCAAAAGGGGAATTTTTAGCAGGGACAGCCTCTGAGAAGGAGTTAACGTAAGGATAAGCCAAAGTGAACTGAATGATCTGTGTAGCTTGACCAAATCTCCTTGCTGCCAAATGGCAAGGAATGGCTTGGCTGTTTATGACAACCATCACTGCACCAGGGCACTGCTCTGTTTTTCAGCCTTTCTCTGAAGAGTAGGAAGGTGGCTAGGACCATGCGGCTGGCTCCGCGAGGCAGGCAGCTGACTAAGGGGGACCTGGCACAGCACTGCTCACCTCTCCTGCCTTTGTCCCCTGTTCCCCATTCCCTGTCCTCCGCCTGGCTGCCCCTCAGTTGATTTCTCCCCGCTCTGGCTCCTGTTTGGGATGCCACCCAAGCAGCTTCGCTGCCCTTCTGCCTTCAGTGGCGCGTGTCCCAGCCATGCTGGCTGCGTGGCTGCGGGCTCCAGCTGTCCTGCCTCTCCTTTCTGAGAAGCCCCACTGATGCAGCACAGGTATGCAGGGTTGCTCTGCAGCCGGGCTGGATGCGGTCACCATCGCGCTTCCTTCCTGAGCGGGAAGGAGACCTGATCGGTGCGTGAAGTGAGTTGTTCCTGGGAGCAAGCACTGAGAACGCCAGCAGATAGACTGTAGCGGGTGTGTTTCCATGAGGGCTTCCTCTAACTTGCTAATATAAAGGAGTTGTTGTCAGGTATTTGATCTTTGTATGAAATGCTGCCTGACTGTGGCTTTTAACCCATTATGAGAGGGTGAATGAAACATCTGGCCTTGGCTTTATTCATGTCTGTGTGTGGCAGTGGCTCTTTGTGCAAGGTAGCTGGCGAGTGCTGAAACCTTGTACAGTGGCTTGTAATTGCAGGGTTGCCGGCCAGCAACTGCGCTGCAGAGTGGCTGTAAATCACTCCGGTTTCAGCCTCCGCTCCCGCACCTCCTCCCCGGGAGGGAAGAATGGTGTAGGTCTGCGTGTGCGCATGGTGCCTGCAGGGAGAAGAGCGGGGGCAGAGGGGGATTGTGTTTGAGCCAGAATATCAGCACGGCAGTGTCGGGATTGCAGCCGATCACCGTCGCCATTTGCCTGTAACGATCCCGCTGCGTTCGGCGCTGGGTGGGTGCCTGCCTGCCTGGCGGACTGAACCGTGTGCCCACACTGTGCCCGGACCTGAGTGCCCCCAGGGACGCTACCCCCTGCAGAGCAATCCCACTGACTGCCCCCTCCTCTGTTACCCAGACCAAGTGACCATGACTGAGAAGACCCAAGAACCTCATGTGGAGGAAGATGATGATGAGCTGGATGGGAAACTCAACTACAAACCTCCTCCCCAGAAAACACTGCAGGAGCTGCAAGAGTTGGACAAGGACGATGAAAGCCTCGCTAAGTACAAGAAGTCCCTGCTGGGAGATGGACCTGTGGTAGTAGGTAGGCTGGGGCACGCTGATAGGAAGGGACTGGGGAGATGCATTGCAACAGTGTGCTGTGGGGATGGGGCAAGATGGCCTCAAAGAAGAGGGAGCTTGTTTGACCAGGCACATGCACTGCTTCTGCTGGAGGACTGGGGATGGGCAGGTGGAGAGATGCATGTAAAGGAAGCAGGGAAGATGCTCTGAGCATTAGGTATAAGGTTACTAGGGAGTGCTGGCATTGGAAAGGGACTTGTGGTGGGAGGTATGTGGGCCTTGGAGGACTCCTGAGGGGTTAGAAACATGAGGGGACCAGCCTATGCTGAAAGGGGGCCTTGCTGCTCAGAATGATCTTAAGAGGGGCGTCTCCTGTAGTGGAAAGACCTCCTCTAGGTATTGGGATGGAGGCTGGAGGGATCCATGTTGAAGGACTGGGGCAGATGCGTGGTCCTATTGTGCTAAGAGAAGCCTGGTGTTACTGGGTATTTCATGAAGTGCAGTTTCTGTGTGGGAAAGCAACCCTGTTTCTTCAGTGTCGTTCCCCTCCCCGAGCATTTAATTTTGCAAGCTGACAGCTTCCCCCTGACTTTCCTACCTGCAGACCCAACAGCTCCCAACGTGGTGGTCACCCGACTCACCCTGGTATGTGACTCTGCTCCAGGACCGATCACTATGGACCTTACAGGTAGGCACAGACTCTGTCCTTGGGCATGAAGAGGAACAAGCAAAGGCCCTGGCATGCTTCAAATTGAAAGGGAGTTTGTCCTTGGGATGCTTCAGTGGGGTTTAGAGGAACACTGAGGGCATCTTAGCCTTGTTTCTTATTTTAAAGTATACATGTATGAAAAAGAAAAGGAGATGTAATTGATGAGAGCGTCAAGGGTCTAGAAGCTCCTGGGTTTCTCCTGCCTTCTCTTCTTACTTCCTTTCAATGAGACCTCACAAACACAAGGGATGTGCATGCATTTGGGTAACGAGCTGTTTTGAAACTTCAGAATCTAGCAATACTGCAGTTCCGGCTCCTGGGGACATGGGGAGAGAACCAGGCTTCACCTTATATGGGCTTTTCTGCAGAGAGAGGAAGCTGGGCCTGGAGGAGCAGAGAGGCTTCCTGTTCAACCGAAATCACGCAGAGCCCTGCAGAGCACAGGCAGCCTTGAAAGCTGGGCAGGAGCTGCAAAACATGCTCCGCTCACCCCAGCCTGGGGCTGGGCATGGATGAAGCATGCACACGTTCCTGCAGATGCCCAACAACGAGTCTGCGCATAAATATCTTTGTGTATATATGCCCAGACCTGTGTTTCTTTAGTCATTATCTTCATAGATGTGGATGCAGACACATGTGTACACCCAGGCCCAGGTGTTTCTGTGTACGTGCTCTCACAGTGCAACTGCTTATACAGACCTCCGTGTACTCATTTTGCAGGTGTGCCATCTTTCAAAGGGATGCTCACCTCCAACACCATTCTCAGCCCCATCCCGCCGCATGTGGCCTCTTCTCGCTGTGACACCTCTAGCTAACAGCTTGATCCTCTCCTTACAGGTGACCTTGAAGCACTCAAGAAAGAGACCTTCGTATTAAAGGAAGGAGTGGAATACAGAGTTAAGATCCACTTCAGAGTGAGTTGTTTTCCTTCTGGTTGCTTCTCATCCGTTGCTGAGGCCAGTCACCGGCAGTCTATCAGATAACTAGAGCCGGGCAGCATGTCTGCCCAAAAGCTGGGCCCTTGTAAAGCTCCCCTAGCTTCAGGTGTTGTTCTACCCAACAAGGGACACCAGGTCTTTCCAGGGAATTGCTTCTGTTTGCTCACCCCTTGGAAGAAGTTGCTTTCTGTCCACTCACAATGGTGAATAACAGGTGGTTTGGAAGCCAGATGGGTAGTTGTGGCTGAGTTTGGCTTGGCTTTTCAGCCACCAGAAAATCTCTAATTCACACAGAGTGGGAATGGATAGGGAGGAGAGGAGATAATGGCTTTCCATAAAGTACTGGTTCAGTCTGCGTTGCTGGGCTTCATGTATGCATAAAAAAGATTTAATATGGTAGCATTTGGCTGATGATACCCAAGTTGTTCTAGGTCACGATATACCCAAATGGGAGAGGGGGAGAAATGAGCCCATTAACCAGTGTGTCAGCCATTTCTTCTGTTTCCAGCTGAAAATGAAACTTGGCCACGCTGCAGTGTGGCATCCAGCACTGAAGTGATCATCTCCACACATCTGCTGCAGACAAAGCTGGCTTTGGCAGAGAAGGCAAAAAGGGATAGAGGACAGTTCTCCTGAAACAGAGGATGGAAAGTGTTAATGTTGTGGGTTCTGTAGGAAAGATTTCCCTTCTCTGAGGCTCACTCGCTGTCTCAGAGATGACTTTGTCCCCAGAGGCACCTCCAGCTCTCCTTTGTGCTATGAAATACTTACATCTGTATCTGAGCCCTGTTGACGGGAGACACCTGGAGCCAGACAAATTATTCTAACTCTCTCCTTTAGTCCCAAGGGTGGTAAGAGCTGGCACCATGTGAATTCTCCCCTGGGATGTAAAAGGATCTGCTCGTCTTGTTTCCAGATTGAGTAGCGTTGCGGGGAGGCAGTATATGCTGGAGGGAGACAGCAAGGGACACCTCCAAGCTATCCATGGGAGATTTGAGGAAAGATTATGAACAAAACCATGTCCTGCTGTCTTTTGAGGAGAAACTTGTCAGCTCCCCACATAGCTTAGGGGGCAGCTGGGAGTGCTCAGCTAATCTTGCCCACCCAGTTGTGCTGGAGGGATGACTCTAGTCACCCATGTCTAGTTTTCAATATGGAAATTATTAACTGGGAACTCCCTGCTTCACTTTTCTTTGTCCTCATCAGCCCATCTTGTGAAACTGACTGATGTGCTCCAGTCAGCTTCAAAGTCAAGGAGAGGATGGGGAAATGCAGGAGATGCACAGAGGATGCTGTAGGTCTCCAGGTGCCTATGGAGAAGTCACGTTGGGACTCCCTACAATGTGTCCTGTGCTGAGCCTTTGAGAGCAGTGGTGCAGGGAGCCAAGATGGGTATGCCTCTAAGGAGAGAGAAAACCAGCAGATACAGAACCAAAACCCTTCCCTTGACACTTACTTCTGGTCGCTTCTTGCAGGTAAACAGGGACATTGTGTCGGGACTGAAATACGTGCAGCACACCTACCGGACAGGAGTGAAGGGTGAGTAAGAGACCTTTGTGCCCCACACACCAGTGCTCCTACCACTGTGTTCCCTCTGCTCAAAGAAGTATTCCCGCAGCTCTGGGCCGGGACAGAGCCTCCCTTGGCCCCGAGGGCCGCCCCTGCACCACCACACAGGAGGCGAGACTTCTCAGCAGAGTGCATTAGCCTGTACTCTGCATCACCCAGGCCAACTGTTTCCTGTTCCTGTGTGAACTCAATATGAGACAGCTCTGGTATCTGTATGTTACACCACTGTCTGCAGCAGCAAAGTCCCCAGAGACACTGTTTAGACAGTGCTTGCCACAGATTTCCTCTCCATACAGAGCTCTTCACCTCCCCCCCTGCCCCCTGTAGAGTGGCTCAGCCCATGTGGAGCTTCCCACCCCCTGAAGGCTCTTCCAGATGCACTTGGTAAAATTCAGAGCTGCTCTACAAAGCTTTCCACTGTCTGCGGAGCCCTGTGTTTGCCCATGACCTCTCCACTTTGTGCAGTGCTGCCCTGCCTGAACAAGGCAGAGGAAAGTCCCATTTTGCACACACACATCCCACGTGCATTTTTGCATGCAACCACCTCTGAGGCTCCAGCATCCCATTCAGCACACGTAAGTGGTGTCAGCTCACCAGAAAAGAGAAGTAGCGGGGGATCAAGAGAGATCTCGAGACATATGCTGGGTTTATCCACTCCCTTCCAGCAGCACATACGTGTGAGAGGGTACAGATTGAGTTGCCTGTCCATCTGCCCCTCCATCCATTTATCCTTCCAGCTGTCCTTGTGCTTCACTAACCCACCTTTTCCACTGATTCTGTTCCCCTTGCTGGCATGGACCGTCCCTTCCTCTCCCCACTATCTCCTTTCTGTCTGTGATCTGTGCTCATGCTTGTGGCTCCTTCTCTCCTTTATCATTCCCCACCTGAGGGGCTCATCCCTTGTGGATTGTTTTTTCCTAGTGGACAAAGCCACATTCATGGTTGGCAGCTATGGGCCACGGCCAGAGGAGTACGAGTTCCTGACACCTATTGAGGAGGCTCCTAAGGGTATGCTGGCTCGAGGCACCTATCACAACAAGTCCTTCTTCACGGATGACGACAAGCACGACCATCTCACCTGGGAATGGAACCTGTCCATCAAGAAGGAATGGACAGAATGAGCTCACCCAGTTTGCCTTCCCCCTTCCCATCCCCTTGCCTCCTGCACCAGTCTCCAGGTGGGCCATGCCCACCACGCTGCTCCTTCCTGCCACCGTGGCTGGCCACAGCCCTGGCAGCCCTTCCCATTGGCACCAGGGCTCTGTGCCAGCCTCGGTCGATGCACAGGCCTGCAGGTGGCCTTTGCTGCTTCTTCTGATACACTGAAAATAACCTGCCTGTTCTCACCACTGCCACATGACACATAATGGGTTAAATTGGGAAGCGTCTCCCTCTGTCTCTCCCAGTACTTCCTCCTGCTGCCTCCATCTCTCCTGTACCAACTCCGGTCCCGGAAGTGCCTTTTCTAGGAAATAAGATCACCTGGCAGGGCGGACTGGTCCCTGGAAAATCCCTATCTGAGTTACACTTGCCATGTGCTCTGACTCATTGTAAATGGTTACTTACCTCCCATGATGGTCTCCTGGTCTGAATCTGGTGCCCTACCCCATTAAAATCCATCCTTGTGCAGGCAAAACCAGTCAGGGGGAATGCAGCTAGATGCTGTAACAAGACTTCAGTGTCTCAAGAATAAAAGCAGTTTCTTTCTTCTTTTCTGCATGAGTGTCACATTCTTTTCTGGAGTATGCTTTTCAGTGAGGTGGATATGGCGAATGCATTATAGGAAGGCTTAAGAGCATTTTTCAGAAGGGAAATAGCCCTCCCTAACTCTCTAGGCAAGTTATTTCAGAGCTGCTTTCTTCAGGGTGTTCATGATCCTTCTTTGAAACCCAAAGTCTGGCCCATGATGGGGGTAGACTCTAGGGGTAGACAGCCCCTACCTCTCATTCCAGGTGGCAACTGAATGAGCCCAAGGAGCTATAATGTGGCCTTCTCATGTTTAACGCTTACCACGGCAGCTGTTCCCCATAGGCAGAGCCAATGCAAGAGCTGCATGTCCCAGTGGCTGCCCTGCTGGCCAAGCACAAGGGAACATCAGCCTCTCTGGGCCCCAGCACTTGGAGAAGTGCGGTGGCTCCTTCCGTATGGAGGGATGTTCTTACACAGCTGGGGTGCCTGGTCACACGGGCGCAGGGTGGCCGAGATGTCCAATGCTGTGGGTGAGGACGTGCTGGTGCCACTGCTGGTGTGGCTCTCCAAGGCTGGTGCCTGCATAGCAGGCAGGGGCTCTCTCCTGGCCAGGCGGTTATCTCAGGAGCTGAAAGCTTCGCTCTGGGCCAGCTGCTCCCTTCCCACTGTCCCGGGAGTAACTGTGCACCCATGCAGCAGCTGACGTGTCTCTTGCTGAGGAGAGGACCGGAGCAGGGTGGCATGGCGAGGAGAGGGCAAGCTGGCACCATGGGCACCTCCGTCTTCCCGTGCCTCTTCATTATCCTGCTCACCAGGGGCTCCCCAGCAGGGTGTGCTGGAGATGGTGGCTCTGCATCCCACAGTAAGTGAGCTTTCCTCCCAGCTCAGGAAAAAGGATGGGTCTGCTGTGGGGAGTCCTCCTTATGCTGGGTCTTCTTACCCAGAGTGTGCTGTGCAAGCATGTTGAGCTTGCACAAGAGGTGTGTGGGTGGGCATATAAGGGGTGGGGTGCTTGTGTGTGTGTTGGGGGAGCCTCTTTGAGCTGCTCTTTGTGTACCCTCTGACCCTGAGCTCTCCTCTCCAGGCACGGCCAGCACAGCAGAGAAACCTGTGCTGTTGAACAACATTGCAGACACCGAAGCCTTCATCAGCGGTGCGGAGGTGGCGGTTGTTGGATTCTTCCAGGTGTGTTCATAGCAACTCCCCTCCACCAGCTGTGAGCCCTGTCCCACCCTGATGGGAGCGTGGGGCTGGATGTGGTGTAAACACCTTCCAAGGGCAGCTCCTGTCCCGAAAGGTGCTGGGGCTGTGACAGGCATGTGGAGGGATTAGGTGACAGGCCACAAGGAGAATGCCAGGAATTTGGTCTGTGTGTGTGGAAAGGGAGATGGAGTAAGGGAGGAAGGTGAAGGAGGTTGTAGGAGCCCTGGAGCAGGAGAGAGGGAAGTGCTGCAGGGGAAGCAAAATGGGAACGTGGGTGGCAGAGAAATAGTGCCGGTAAGGGGTGAGTGGGAACGTCAGTTGTTTGCTTTAGTCAGCAAAGACAGAAGCAAGGCACTGCCTGCGCGACGGGGATGAGGAAGCTGGGTCTCAGGGAGCAGCGCTGGTGCAGGTCCTCTGAAGTCCAAGAAGATTTGGGCTCAAGCTGCAGCCTCCTCCCAGGGAGGGTGTAGGCATGGTCTCTCTATCTCGCTGCTTCGTTCCTCAGAGTTGATATCCCTGGGATCTCTGATTTCTGTGTCTAAATTCAATTGAATTCAGCCAAGGGTATTAGAGTGACTGATGGGTGTGAGCCCCTTGTCCCTAAAATGGCATGAATATTTTTCCTTAGGAAACAAGACAAAAATATTTATTGAGTTAGAGCACCATAAAACAGAGGCCTCTTTAACAGGATCCTCATTATTTTTCAGGTCCCTAAGTTGCACCTTTTTCCTCCTTTTCCTTGAGCTCTGCCCTAGGCTTCTGCTGCCCACACACTACCTCATAGCTTCTGTCAGAGAAGATGTCATGCTTTCAAAAACAACTCCTTTCTGCAAGCTCCTTCCTCCTCCTGCCCTGTGCCTGGGGCTGGAGGGCAGCCTACGGAGGGCATCATGCCCTTGGTGTAGGACAAGGGCATATCATAGCACAGAGCGAGTACTGATGTTGCTGCCTATGCAGCACAGGCAGCAACCAGTGTGTGAGCGCTGGAGGCTTATGCCCCAGGGGCCTTGCTAAGCACTGATCACAGAACACCAGCCTCCTCGTCTTCAGCGCCTGCAGGCATTCAGAGCTCCTCCGGGGTTGCTCTTGCAGCACTACAGTCCTGCAAACCAGTGAGGCAATCTGCACACACAGAACGAAAGTGCTCAGATGCCTCCTTCCCGCAGGGTAGCTGGCCGGAGTTGTGGCAGGGCTGTACCCAGGGCACAGAGCCTCATGCTGAGCTGCAGCAGGGACTGTGGCTTCTTGCTGGATGAAGCAACGCGGGGCCATAACTGCTGGTGCCTCGTGCCACCGCGGCCTCCCTCCCGCTGCAGGATTTCATTCATCAGAGTCTACAGGAGGCTGCTCCTACGCGGCATGCAGGGTCCTGGGGCAGGGAGGGATGGCTGTGCCGTCCTGCAGTGTGGGGACAGCCCCAGCTGCCAGGAGCGCGGGGCAGCAGCCAGCAACGTGTCGGGCATTCAATGCCTGAAGCATGACAGGGCTGCATTTAAACAGTAGATAAAGATGTATGTGTGCCATGAGGGCTTGTCTTGGCCCTCTGCCTGAGAGTATATTCATCCAAATAATGTCCATGTTCTCTGTTCGCCATAAATTATGTCTCTGCTGCAGCCTTTCAATTCACTGCAGAATGCGGCTCGGCAAGCTCCCTGTATAATGAGCACGGCCTCCCTGACTGGGAACGGCATGCCATGAAGGAAAAACAGCACACTGCTCCAGAAACCCGTGTGTATGCAAGAAAGGGCCATGCTTGGCCTGGTTAAACCCCAGCTTTCCCAGGAATGCTCCCAAAACTCAGTGAGGTTATTTCCACCCCAGGCTTTAGCACTCTCACCAGAGCCATGTCGATGCGCTGGCATTTCCAAAACAGGTCACGAGAGTTGTTTTTCTTTTGAATTAAGAAAGAATTTTGTTTTCCATTCTCTCAGGGCTCACAAACAGCTGAGCTGATGGTTCAAACCAAAAAGAAAAACAAACCAAGCAGAGACTGCCTTGAGAATTTAAATCCAATAAGTAGAAGTATCAAAAGTACATCACTCAAAAGAAGAGTTGGGAATGGGAACAGTAAGAGAGGCTTTAATATGGGCAAAGGCTGTAGCTAATAGTCTCAATGCAAAAGAGAGAATGGACCTCAAATTACTGAGAAACTGCACATTTCTATCCTTCGATGTATCTGCATTAGCTACTTTTTAAAGGATATGTTTAATACACCTTTTTAAAAGAAACCAGGATACTGCTAATGCAAGGTGTTTAAAAATTGTAAACCCCTGGCTCCAGAATCAAGGTTATCTTAAAAATTATGTCTTTATATATTTATTGTACACACACACACACATATGTATATATATGTGTGTGTGTGTATATATATATATGTATTTAAGCGTGCTACATCCAGATTCTGGGTTTCTCCCCTCTCTTTTAAGAGCTCTAGGGCTTCGCATCATCACCGTGTTACCTATTAGCGTGGGAGTAAGAAGTGAGGTTTAAGAGAAATGGAAGGCGAGATTCCCAGAGCGCCGCAGCTACCCGCTAGCTGGGGCTTTCAGACCGACAGCGCGCTTGGCATCGCCGCCTGGTGACTTCCCGGGTTTTGGGAGGAGAGGCGGTTGGCGGGGCGAAGGGGGGGAGCTCTGCAGCATCCCGGCCACGCAGGCAAGGTGACACCGGGAGAGAAAGACGCCTACACCGGCACCCCGCGGCCGCCCCCGCCCTTTGGCTGCCCCCGCTCCCCCGCCCTCTCGCCGCTGCCCCGGCGCGGCCGCGGGGCGGGCGGTTCTGCGGGGCGGCCGGTAGGTGTCGCCCTGGCGCCGCCTGCGGGCGAGCGGCCCTGGGGGGGCTCGGCGGGGGCGGCTCCGCTCCTCACCCCCCTTCACCCCCTCTCCCCTCCCTCCGCAGGAACCGGGGAGCCCCGAAGCCTCCCAGTTTCGCCTGGTGGCCAGCCGGATCCCGGAGGTGCCCCTGGGCCTCAGCACCAGCCCCGCGGTCCTGTCCCACTACGGCGTCGCGGCGAACACCGTCACGCTCTTCCGCAGGGTGCGTGGGTCCGCGGGGATGGGGGGCACCCACGGTGCTGCCGTGGCCGGAGGAGCCGGGGAGCTACGCGGGGCCAGCCGCGGCTGCCCCCCAGCAGCTCCCTCCCGGGGAAACACGACGCTGCGCAAAAAGCTGTATCTACAAAATTAACGCTCTGGTTTAGGGGTTCCCCTACCCGCCGGTTTTGGTGAGAGAGGCTCTAGGGCAAGCGCTTAAAAACTGCCCGCAGTCACACTACAGAAGAAATGAAATCTCCGGGTAGCAGTGATAAAGAAGAAGATTAAAGCTGCTCATCTCTCCTTAGAGCAAGCCAAAAAAAGGCTTGTCCTTGACAGCCACTCTGCCTGCCCGCCTAAAAGCACATCTGTAGAGCTTCCTGCCCCAAAGAGGTCTTTTGCTTTTCACTTGCAGAGTGCCCATCACTGAGACATGCAACACATATTACACCTGATGAGATTCTCCATTTTAAGATCTCCTGTGGATCTGGTCCAGCACCCAGTGCTCTGCAAAGAACGATGTCTGTGTTTCTAAGTCACCCACCTGGAGTTGAGTGTTACTTGGATGGGGTTTCCGTGGTTTTGGAAAGGCTCCTGAGATAGATACATGAAAAGCATCTAGAGGCCATTTTACAATGGATCAACACAGCAGGCTTGGCATCAAATCTTGCCAAGTGTCACTTCAGGCAGGCAAAGCTGTCTCCCTGGGTGCACAACTTTTCTGTCATGACTGACACCAGATCCAGACTGGGTCTCTGCAGTTACAAGTGCTCTGCCACCAAAACAAATCCCAAACACTCTCATCCATCTCCTAGACTGTGGTTTGCAGAGTTATTCTCCAAATATGCTTTGGGCATGGGCCCATTAAAAATGTTGCTTTGCAGTTTCTTAGGAATGGATGCTGTGCAAGTTCAAATCTCTGTTGACTCCAGCTGTAAGTGCTGATGCGTCACTGAATTTGAATCTCTGTTTGCTGAAATTTAAGGAGATGATATTGGGAAGGGCTGTGTACTTGCTTCAAGAGCACCAACAAAAGATAAGAGCAAGTATTCTACTGGTTATATCAATTTCCTCATTGCCCCTTCTCACACAAGTGTGGCACTTGAAAACCGGAGAGAGAGGTGTATCTGAGGAGGAGAGGGGCCCTAGGTAGCACAAGATGTCCTAAAAGCCCATGAAGTGTTGTGTCACCAGAGCTCTAAGCACACAGGTTGGGGGTGGGGAATGGGGACACAGTACGTGTACTAGGGAAACTAAATGTGGCAGCTTGGCCAAGTTCTAGATCCAGGTTGTACAAAGATCGGACAAAGCGTGTTTGTTCCCCTTTCTTTCTCATCATTTCCTGCACCATGTTTACCACTGGCATTATCCAAATAATTCAAAGAGAGCTAAGAGTGAGCAACAGGTAGGCAGGTCCTTTTATTTAACCTTTTATTTGCTATGTGCAGATGTTGCAATTTGAAGCAGCGCCCATCTAAGTTTTGGTTCTTAGTCATGGTGGTTTTCTTCCAAAAATATTGAAAAGATCCTTTGTTTTTGTGCTGTGCCAGATAGTGAGGATGACTGCATTGGGAGGGTGTTTGATAAAAGAAAGCATCTGGATTGTTGGAATTTGGATTATATTGAATATTCTTTGTTCACAGTGCAGTTTTTGCAGCTGAACTCTTGTTTAATAGGAAAAAAAACCCAAGAAGCTAGTCAGGTTCAAATGTGGTTGACAATTCACTTGTCTAATTGTCAGTTTTTCTTAAATTAAGTTATTCAGACACATTGTTTTTCCTTTTATTCTGTGCTGAATACTGTGTAGGTGTAAGGGGTCAGAGATAAAAAGGAAAAGAAAAAAGAACTGAGGCAGGAACTTGGAATCAAATATTCATTTGAAGAATACAAAGATGCGTGACCAGGATAGCACTGAATCAGAGGCATAAACTCATTTTTTCTTTGCTTTTGCAGAGTATGAAACACTTAAAATGCTTAGTTTAAACCATAACTATAGTAGTGGGAGGGGCTGCTGTCAACTGGTGAGACTTCTTTGCATATAGTGGAGGGAAACTGATTTATTCTAGTGGGGAATCTGGCCTGATAGACCTAAAAAGAACATAATTAACAGATGCTAACAAGCTAATTATATGGAGTGATAAAGACATTTTGACTAGAGCTTCAACTATTAGATGCAGGCTATTTTCCAGCCTTATTTTCTTAAAATCATAAATGTTGAGTGCAGATTTAAGATGTTGTTATCCCAAAATGGACATCAGGTGTTTCCAGAAGCCCATGAAAGTCAAGAGAAGACTTTCTGTGGAGTCTGGGGTGCTTTAGATTGGTTCCCAACGCCTGTCTGATCTCACCTGCCCAGGGGTTGCACTGGCCTGATCTCATTTACTTGAGTAGAGCTGCCCTTTCATTTTATGCAGGAGGAAAATCTGTGAGAGGAATCAGGCCGCACAGTCTGAAAAGGACCAGTTTGGGTTGCTAGACAGGGCGCTGTGGCCCCCTACTAGATCAAAGACCTTGCCAGTGACCACAGAACAGCAAAAAGGGCTTTAGATGTCTGCACACCACTGGAAAAACTAACACAAGTACTTTCAGAGGTCATACAGATGCAGAGAATAAAATCTGGGGTGTGCATGTGGACCTTTCCTCAGCCCCAAGAACCTCATTCAACATGTGTATCAAAGGCCTTCAAATCCCAAACTTTGATCCTATTGCGTGTCACTGCCCAGCATCCCCATGGCTCAATTCAGTCATGTCCTGCGGTGGTACTGCACAGCAACTCTGCCCCTTTGGGTGGTTTAGCTATCATTCAATGGTTGCCTGCTTTTTTTCTGTTTACCAGGTCACGAAAACCTCAATAAAATCATATCTTTTGGGTGGGGGGGTGGAGTGTGGGGAGATGTGTGCAGGATAGATTTTCCTCTAAAGCTAAAATGTGCGGGCTTGATTTTTTTTATTTTTTTTCTGCTGTACTGGAAAAAAAAATCCTCTTTTTATTGGAGAGATTTCCTGCTTGCACAATGTTTCCAGGAAATCCATACAGGCTCATGCCAATGTCTATTACTTGTAGAATAAGCAGATGAAGATTTTAAAAAGGGATGTAAAGCCAAAATCGATGCAAGGAGTTAGGCTATTTAATGATCTCTCCCCACAATGCCTAGAATAGTTTATCAGCTAATCCTCCCTGTCTCCAGTGCATCAGGAGCTGATACTGTAGGGATGTCTGGAGTCCTCAGTGATTTCTGTTATGCCATGAGTTTGCCTTGTCCTTCAGAGACTGAAGGAGAGTGGAAGATCCTTATCTTGAAGTGCAGGTTCTGGACCTCCAGAAGTGGGGATTATGTGGTGGTGGGGAGAGTATGGCGGTGTCCCAGGGGGTGGGTGTCTCCATGAGTGAGTGCCATCATTGCCTCGGGCGGGGGTGCTGAGAGGAGAGGACAGCTGTGACTGTAGGTGTCGTTGCGTGTCTCCAGGTAGACAATGACCGGAGGGATCTGGATATGAACAGCAAAGATGTTGATGCGGAGAAGATGATTCGTTTCATTCGGATGAACGAGCTCCGCCTGGTGACAGAGTACAACCCTGTGGTAATTACCAGCTCCCTGCAGCCCCTACCCTTGCACTTGGCCTCCACCTCATGGGTGTCCTCTGGCCCAAGAGTTTGCACATCCAGATGTGTGCAAGGGTTGTGGCAATGGTGTGGATGGGGTTGGGGAAGCCACGCAGCTCTTCACTGCTACTCCATATGGGGACTGGAAGCAGACACTGTGCTGGGGCGTGTGAGTGGGGTGGGGAGGGGAAGGGAGGCATTGTGGTTCCTTTAGCTTTCCAGTAAATTTGGGGTGTTGGTGGGCAGAGAGCTCCATTTCTTACCACTCCTGCCGGCAGTGCTGCTTCTTCCCATGGGAATTTGCCATGTTGTGCCATGCCAGCAGACCCTGCTCAGCCAGGATCCTCTCTCTTTGTCTGAGAAGCCTTGAGAAACGTGGAAGCTTGAGTGACCTACTCCCAGAAGGCAGGCTTTTCTTCATCATCCAGCAGATAGGGCTTGACATAAGCCCAGCTATTTGAAGGCATATTCAAGAGCCAGTTGGAAACTTCCCATGCAAAATTTTTCCCATCCCGTCCATCCTTTACTCCAAAATTCATCACTTCAACAACAACAAAAAAAATCAGACATAGGATGCTTCCATGTTGGCCATCTTCATTAGCTCACTCATCTATCTGGCAGTGGCAGGGTCCCAGTGCTCCTCCCCACTATAGAGGGTGACCAAGGATTTAGGCTCCTCTGAAATCTCAGCATTTCACTGGGCTCATTGCTGTGGAGTCAATAGGTCTTAGAAGCCCCGGTGGCCTCAAGGCTGAGACTTCATCATTGCTGATGGGGTCTTTTGTGGACTTCTGGATAGCTACAACAGTGCTGACCAGGCTCAGTTTAACCAAAGGAGAATGGCCCAACCTGTTTCAAAGCTATACCTTTTCAAGCCGATGCCAAGGATCAGCTAAGAGGGCCGACACATTCTCCAGTTCAGGTGCAGCCCGCCAGGAGAGATAGCATTTTGTTTTGGAAATGCAACATTTTGTTTCCAGAATGAAATACTGTAGAAGTTCTGGTTTTTTCTTAAAAAAAAAAAAAAAAAGTGGATTTGTTTTTTCGTCTTGATAAGGGCTGTGAAAAATGCATTTCAAAATCACAGAATATTTCTGGGGACAGAAAAGCTATATCCTGCCCCACTGTCCTCACAGCCCTTTGAGAACACCCAAGTCACGTCAGTGGGGATGTTCTTTTATCTTTATAATCGCCCAGGCCTTCTGAACCCTTGGATCCTCCACTGCATCTTCTGGCAATTCCTTAGATCATGGTTCTTTCTTCATGCGTTTCTGCTGATGCTTTGGGCTCTTGCTCCCTGGCGTCCTGTTCAGCACCCAGGCTGTCTGCCCGGCCGAGAAGTCCTGAGCTGTCCAGCCGGTTCCCTCCACCCTGACTGGCAGTACACATGTTGTTACAGTTTTTTTTCCAGACACTCTGGAATCCTATCAAGGTGCTGCAATTAACAGTGTCTCCTGCAGTCTCCGGCCCAAAGCCCTCCCAGCTCCACTTACGTAGCTTGGTTTTTCGTAAATATTTATTCCCAGTGCATATGCTGTTTACATCTAAGAATGCTGCTGGTCACGCGGATCACACCGAGTGCTGCCAAGAGTTTCTCTCCCCATCTCTCCCCCCACATACTTTAGGCATTTTTAGGCAATGCTTACCCTTTGTGCTTTCCAGGAGAGTCAGATGTGACCTAGCCATGTTGATGAGCTCTGCTCATCGCTCTTGCACAAGGTTGTGTAGACAGGCACACCTTTGTGTGAGGCTGCTGGAGGAGCTGCGGCTCCAGCCCTGCCCCCTCTCAGCCCAGCCCTGTAGGGGCCCTTGGTGCTGGCAGGCTTCACCCTCACCCTCACCCCATTCTCTCCCATGAGGTCTTCTAATGCTCTGCAGCCTTGGTCTGCACCCCCTCTACTCTCCCCTGCCCCATCTGCGTATCACCAGAGAAATGAAGGGATACAAAATGTCTGATAAATAGGAGGCTAATGGCAGAGTCCTGGCTGCCAGAAACTAGATGCTTTGCAGTGCACGGCCCTTGCCGGCATGCACTCCCTGACCCCTTCCTTATTACTCCTGGAGCGTGTGGAAACTTTCTTCTCCTGCTGGCAGGGAGCTGCCCAGACTGCACCTCTGTGGTTTTGGTGGCCCAGGGGAGGCATCAGGTCTGGCCCCACTGCTGTTTAGTTTGAGGGAGAGGCTGCAGGGCTGCGGGAAGCGGGCGGAAGGAGAAGTGAGATGACGAGTGAGTGAGTGGGTGAGTGCCTGGAGATGGTGCCGCAGCTTCTTGGGGAGTGCCAGTCCTGTCTCCTCACAGAGGGCCAGTGTCTGCTGCCCGCCTGGCCCTTGCCCAGGCGACGAGGGACAGCTGGCTCCAAGTCTTCTCCCACTGTGGGACTGCAGAGGCAATTTTAACCCTCAGCACTCTGGAATGCCCAGGCCCTGGGGTTGCTGAAACTCTGGACTCATCCCCATCCTATGCACAGCTTAATGCTAAAGAAAGGAAATAAGGGCAGACACCAACCCTGACACCACAAATCCTTCCCACTTTCTTGCTCCCATTTCAGCCGGGTGCTGGACCTCAGTGATTCAGGGCACCCTTATGTTCAGTGTTTGCTGGCCTTCCCTCTTCACTTCCTTGTCCCTCTAGGCTTCAGCTTGCTTATCCAGGCAGTCCCCCTGCCTAGTCACTGACTATCCTGAGGCCCGTGATTAACCCTTGTGGTCTTCAGGCTCTCGTCTGGGGAATAAGCAAAGCCAGGAGGTTAAGCATTCCCACAGAGAACCCAGATTGGATCCGTCCTGCTTTAAAGAAAGCTGTCCTGCTTGTGAGGCTGATTTGCAAAGAAATCTCAGCTGAAGCGTGAGGATTGATGTCCCTCTTGCAGTGCATCCAATGCAGATTGAATGTTCTCAATCTCCTTGTCTGTGTACGTTTCTCTCTCTGTCTGTGGTGGCCATGTTTTCGGCAGACAGCAATAGGTGTGATGCAGGGTTCGCTCCAGCTTCACCTCCTCCTGATCACAGACAAGATGTCCCCAAATCACCCTAAGAGAATGCACAGATATCGGGCAGCAGCGGAGCTCTTCAAGGGGAAGGTAAGTCCAAACAGAGAGGAAGGAGAGCCATTAGGGAGAAAAAATGGAGAACAGTGATTTCTTCTGTGGATGGGGAGGGAATAATCTCCTTTTCTGTGCATTAGGGGAGCAAAGGCCAAGTGGCAGGAAAAGAGGATTAGCTGGATAATTAAGTGGAGGGGTTGGATCTGTTCACCTTTTGCCAGTTTGCTTCCTTTTGGGGAAAATGTCTTTTGTATACTGCTCATCTGCTCCCTCAGTGGGACATGATGACATACTTCCTTGCTTCTGGTCCAGTTTTGTTCCCTTGCACTGGGAGATGACGAACAGCTGCTGCACTTCTGTCTGGCAACGGTTGCGTTCCACTGGTGTGAGAAGAGATTTTGTACATACAGTCTGCAAGATGCCAAGGAGCATTATATAAGTGACCAGACAGCAATTAATGTCACGGTGCTTCTTAACCCTTAGCCTTCTGGTTGGATCCTGGGGAAACAGCTGTTTTAAAGGAGTTGCAAATGCATTTGTCGGATTTCCCACATGAAGGTGATGAGATAGATGGGGTCTTTCAGAGAAATTTCACCTGGTTCCCACCCCTCTGTGGGCAGAGCTCCCCAGATAGTAAATCTTGCCATGGCTGATTCTCTGCCAGCAGCTGGATTACAGGGGAGTTTGTGTTCAGGGAACAGAGGAAGGAACTGGCAAGCAAAGGAGGACTGGGAGCCACAGGAAGGCATTTGGAGCAAGGGAGAACGGCAGATGGTAGGGGGCAGAGGATCACTGCAGTGGAGAAGGCTAAGCTGAGAGGCAGTGGAAGAGATCTTCCTGGGAGAAGAGCAGAGTTGGAAAGAGTTGGGGTTTAAGAACAAGAACATCTGCATGCATCTGTTTGTGGTACTGAAGGGTCAGATTAAAATAATCAAGTATATTGTCATCTTCAAATGGAGAAGCCACCTCAGAACTGTGCACCTTCAGAAGTCTTGAGATTAATTTATGGCAGGACTGCTTTGGACCTGTCCCACCCATTGGCAAGAGACCAGGCAGAAACCAGGCATCAAGGTCAAAAGGTCTCTTCAAAAGTGTTTTGCTTTGATGAATACATAGTGAGAAAAGAAAACTCATTTATCTGAAAAATTCCCACCGTCTCATGTGAGATGTGTGTTATAGTGGCACCATTATCCCTGTCCTCCATAAGCAGCAGGGTCTGATACAGGTCTCCCCCCAGGCATCTAATTATTCTAACACAGTGCATTGCTGTTTAGCATCACTATCCTTTGCTGATGTGGCTGCAGCCAGTTTGCTCTTCATGTGACATGCCCAGATCTGAGCAAATGTGAATAATTTTCCCAGAAATACTTCACAAAATATTGGATAAAATGTTGTAAAGTCCAGATAATTTATGAATTGCCAGCAAGCCAAATCTAACTTTTTAAAATTCATACAGGCAAGTTTCCCACTGAATCAGTCTAGAAGAAGTTTGCCAGAGTAAAATATAGAGATTAAAGATGTGGGAATTTGACTAATTATTTCTACTTTACTGCAGTGATACTGCAGGACACATAGATGAAGGGACTTAGAGTCTAATAAATTGTTTTTCCCAAAGGAGTGGCACTCTGAGGAGTACATTGTGGTTTGGACTGCCCTCTTACAAAGCTATAAGAGAGAGCTAGGATCCTGCTGTTTGGGTCTTAGATCTGGATACTAAGGAGTAAGCAGAGCGACATGCCCACTTAGGCTTGTCTCCTTTGCTCTGTCATGTACAAAGACATGAAGTTTGAGTATCAGAAGCAGCTACTGCACAATACCATGGAAATCTTTGCTGGCTAATTTTCCTAAGTGGAATTACCTGTTGTCAGGACTACCAAATTAACTCAGGTTTACTTCAAAACAAGTAAAGTATTGAGTAGATTTTGCCTTTTTTTGGCTTGCAGGTTGTCTGTGAATAAATGCAAGATTCTTGACTTGAATTTTATTCAGGATTACCAGTGAATAATTCATAGCCTGTGGGCTGGTTGTGAAAGGCTTGTTTGTGTTGCGGGGTTAGTGCTGTCAGTGGTTTGAGCAAGGAATCATTGCTGTGCAATGGAGGGGTGTTCAGGCTCCCTGACAGCATGTACCACTGCATCCAGCAGCACTTTACAGTGATTGCAGAGTGCCAGAACAGAGTGGGGAGACTCGGTGTGTGTTACAACTTCTCTACAAGCCAGTGCAGAACACAGAGCCTCAAGAGGGTTCCCAAGCAGGAGAAGGGGTACTGAACCTATCACACATCTCTGGTGTACTCTGAGGGAAGGGGAGTCCTTGTCATTGTCATCACCAGCTGGAGGGAGAAGAGAAACTTGTTGCTTGGGTTGATGGAGAGATGAAGAGGAAGTGCTGCTGCTGAGTGGCTGACCCCAAAGAGTGAAGAAATCATAGGACCATAGAATACCTAGGTTGGAAAAGACCCTTAAGATCATCAAGTCCAACCATTAATGGTTCATGAGGAAGTGATTCACCTGCCAGTTCCTGGATTATGGTCTCTTCATCTCTGGTTTATGATCTTTTCATTTTTGCCTGAGAGGAAGCTGAGATTTTCATCTGGAGGATCCATGAGGCCATATGGTGAGGACTGTTATTTGAAAACAGCCTGAATTGCACCCTGAGCAGCAGTGAGTGTCTGAAGGCAGTCTAGATTGCTCTAGATTTTATCGTGGAACCTGGGAGCTATAAAATGCTGGAGAGGAAAGTGCAAATGTTAGATGATGCTAAACCAGCAAGAGCTGACAAGAATAAGAAGAAATATGGTACTTTTCTAGCAGACTTTGAGAAAGAATTGTGGGTGGGTAACAGTGAACAGACAGAGCTCAGAGTGCTGCAGCTGCAGGAGTGAATCCACCAGCCTTCTTGGAAGGATCCCACTGCAATCAAATATGTGCTGCTTTGAGAAAGTACTGCCAAAAGTCCAGGCTTTCTACTGGAAAGGAAATGTCAGGGTTTGTATTGCTGAGCCAAACTAGCATAAGCATCTTCAGTTTTCTTTCCACAGGATCAGAGTATAACATGACAATTACAGCTGGTGTACCTCATGGGTGTTTGCAGAAGTTTCAATAAGGTGATGCTGGGAATAACAAAAGCAGCTTTTGCTGCAACTGATATAACTGGTTGTTGTGGTTTAGCGTCAGTTGGCAACTAAGCACCACACAGACGCTGGCTTACCCTCCCCCACCCCGCTCCCCGGTGGGATGGGGGAGAGAATCTGAAGAGCAAAATTAAGAAAACTTATGGGCTGAGATAAGAACAGTTTAATAATTGAATAATAATAATAATAATAATAGTAAAAAAATTTTAATGAAAAGGAAAACAACAAGATAGAGGGGAGCAAAACCCAGGGGGAAAAAAACAAGTGATGCAACCGCTCACCACCCACCAACCGATGCCCAGCCAGTCCTGGAGCAGCGATCGCTGCTCCCCAGCCAACTCCCCCCAGTTTATATACTGAGCATGATGTCCTATGGTATGGAATAGCCCTTTGGCCAGTTTGGGTCAGCTGTCCCAGCTGTGCTCCCTCCCAGCTTCTTGTGCACTTGGCAGAGCATGGGAAGCTGAAAAATCCTTGACTAATGTAAGCACTACTTAGCAACAACTAAAACATCAGTGTGTTATCAACATTATTCTCATGCTAAATCCAAAGCGCAGCACTGTACCAGCTACTAGGAAGAAAATTAACTCTATCCCAGACAAAACCAGGACACTGGTTTACAATGTCAAAATGATTTGGGTAGAGATGTTTGCAAAGTCCCTTTTAATTTATATGTAGACCCATTTAGAAATGGGTTCTGAGAAACTCCTGAGAGTCCTTCAGGAGTTCTTCCATAGAAATGAAAGGATGGTGCCCTTTCCCTTGCAGTCATTCATATGCTTTTTATTTTTCTTGTCAGACATTGATGGCTCCAGAACTGAGAGAGATAATATGTAGAGATGCCTCTTTTAGCCATAAACAGGGGAACCTGTAAATATGGATTGTCTATGTCACTTAACAGATATCTGCAGTAAAGTTGTTTTTATAGCTTGCTTTTTTTTAAATTAATGACTGATGTTTTCATTTTGCTTTGATGTACTATTTAAGCTGTGTAAGAAATTACTCAAACTTCAGAATTTGGTCTTTTTGCTTATACAGTCTCCTCAAAGAATGAAGGTTGCAGCTCCATGAAGTTCAAAGTCAAACACTCAATATGAGGCTTGATCATCCTTCCTGTTTGTCTTGGTTAAAGGAAAAACTAAGCAACATCGAATTGGTTTCTATCACTGCAGTACTATTTTCAAGTAACTTTAATTTCTTGGGCAATAACATCATTCCATATCTTCGTATTTACCAGGAACTCAATGTTCTGAAAGCACTGGGCTAGGAATCAAGTTGGCAAGACACCAAGACAGCACCAGTGTACAAAATTTTCTGAAAGAAAGCTTATTGTAGGTGACAGTGCACAGATAATATCATGTGTGGAGGGGAGAATTTGTGTCAGGAGTTCCTCATCCATGCAGGAGATCCTTCACTGCCTGTAGCAGCAGACCTCTGAACACAGGCAAGAAGATTGCTACAAAATGAAACAATTTCATGGAAATCATTTCAAAATGAAAAAAACAGCTATTGTAAAGGATAGCATGAAATAGAAAATGAACTTTCTGTTTGGGATGGAACTACTTGGTTTCTAGCAGTGATGTGAGAGTTGCCATCATAAGTGGGATTTGTTTTGGTGAATTATAGCTTTGGTAAGTTGTCTGAGCAAAGGCTTTAGGCTCTTTTCAGCACTGACAGAGAAGGACAGGCATGTCCTTCCTTCCTTTCTAAAACAGATGGAATAAAGTGACTGTCACTGTCTATTGTAGAGGTTACCTAGATGACTGGCCGAGACAAGACTAAGATCTAATGTCAGAAGTTAGGCAAGGTGAATCTTGTCTCATGGTCAGTATAATCCTCCATGGTCACTGCATTCATTCTTTATGATTAGAGCTGGCTGGGAATCTGAACAAAATAAATTCCTCATGAGAAAATGCCAGTCCCACCAGGTGGCATCTATCATGGAAATGTCCCCATTGAGGAACCTGCTTGGTTTCTAGCTGCTGAGGAGGCCAGGCTTTCAGTGGTCTTTGTGGCCTCGGTACTGATGCACCTTACAGACTGCCTCACAAGTGTGACTTTGAGGCCACACAGGCCTTGGCAGGACCCCTGGAGGACATCCAGCATAGGACGCATGGCCTGTCCTTTTGCTGAAGGAGGACTCATCCCATGTCACAGCACCTACCGGGTTGCGTCATTCTAAAATGCATGTAATAGGCATTAAGGTGTCTTCTTTCGAGTGACAGTGGACAAACGCAATTGCCGTCTCTCCTGTATTTTTGGAATATAAGAAGGGAAGGAAACTTTTGCTGTACTTTGGCACCCTGTAACTCCGTGAGCCAAATGTGAGTCATTAGAGAGATCCAAGTCAGGAACTGTGAATGATGATACCTCGGCCTTTCTAGCTGAGGGGCCAGTTGTTTTTGTGTTTTCGTTTTCTTCTGTAAGGAGGAAGGTGTTTGGAGTTCTAAACCCCAACCTTTTTATTCTTTTATTCTTACTCTATTCTTTGTATTTGTGGATAAAATATGTACAGCTTTTTAGTTTTGGGATTTTTAACAAAGGCTGGAAGCTTGATAAAGTGAAGAATGCTGACTAACATTTATCTATATTACCATTTTAAAATGCCATTCATCTGTTTTAAAGGTGAAGGAGATTTTGTATAGAAAGTGACAACATTTAATAACCTAGGTATTCTAAATGCTTTTTTTGATTAACTTGTTGTTTAACATTTGATTAAAAAAACATTGTTGTCTAGTGAATCTTTCATAGAGAAAACCAAAAGCTGGGGAATGAACTGGTGAAAATGTGATACCATTTCCTGTACCAACCCTCTGAACATGCTTCCCTCCAACACCGGCCTCTGTTTCCAGCTCACTAGTTGGACGGAGAGCCCTAAAACATAAGTATTGCTGCTCCAGCTGAAAGCCTCTTAGATCAGGTCCTTAGACCTGTGACCCTTAGATTTGTGACCCTTCTCTAGCTTGGTGTTTTATCCTGCCAAAGGATGAATTTAGCACTCTGGGAGAAGTTCCCCACAACCTGTCTGCTCACTAGCTTGCTGCCCTTGGGGCACGGCTGACTTTTGGAAGAGAAATTGCAAGTGGTAAATATCACATATCCAGTGAAAGTGTTGTTCCTGTTTGTGTATCACAGTGATTAACTGCAGTTAAACCTTACACTAGCCTAACTATCCCTCCTTCCCATAGGCTGTTGCCTAGGAAAGTTTCCAGATATATTTATTTTTTTATAGAACATAAATTTAATAAAGTAAAGAATTTGAGATTTACCAAGTTTATTTTTAGAGAAGAAAAAAGTTTTGAACTAACTTGAGTGTTCTTGATTGAAAAGAAGGAAAAACATGAGTCACAGACTGGGAACTGGGCACATCATCTTCACATTGCATTACTTTTCTTTTTTTAAACTATTCTTTTTTCTTGTGTAAGTTAAGTCATATCCATGTCCATAGGTACATTGAATATGCTAGGCCCAGTAGACTGCACAGGATAAAGAGAAGGTAAAATGACGCATGTTAGCTGGATGTTTGTTTCATTGCCTTGGATGTCACCTGCCAAAGGATTCTATTTAATCAGGTCACTGATTAAATTGTTCAATTTCTGTATTTATTTTCTTTTATAAAATTTATACATAATGTTTGTATTTAATATTAACAGATAATTTAAAAAAGATTTTTGGGATAGCTGTATATTTTATTGATAATCTTTCAGATTCCAAAATTTTAAATTTGTACCAATTCCTACTTCACCTGTAAGATCTTAAAATAAAATCATGGAGTTGGTCACCAATTCTGATAAATCCGTACTATTGAATCATCCTGGCAGAATCCTAATCTTTAGCTTGATCTTGCTCTCCAAGACTATTCAGGAGTCCAGAAAACTGTAGGTCATTCTCATCCTGGCTTATTCATTGCTGGGCTTCTCTCCCCAGGTCTGAACAACCCTCCACTGAGCTGGGCTGTATGGACATTGGTGTCTTGCCAACAACTTCTGTTTCCCAAATGATTGCATCTTCATTGCTATTCACTGCAGCTCACTTAAATACGTCCTTTGTGTTTGGTACTCTCATGTTCTTATCCTTGCGGACTCCTGCTGCCCTATACTTCACTCCCACATTCTTGCAATTGAGTTTGATTCTCCACACACCAAAATACCCTTTTACTCTGCCACTCTGGGTCTTGCATGGATGTGAGCATCTTATCCAAATAACATGCAAGTACAGGAGTCAGCTTCTTTTACATGTGCCACTAAGATAAAAAACATCTTGTTTCCTCATCTATTAAGAGAATAGAAGTGGAGACTGCCTTCCTGCCATACTGTAGGTATATTTTTAAAGAAGGTGAAAGAATAAATTTTGTTTGGTAGTGTAAGTCTGGACTTGATAAAATACAGAAAAATGCACTGCATGGAGCAGGTAGATAGTGGCAGAGTAAAGCGTTGTCCTAACAGAGTATGGTAGGTTTTCTCTAACTCTTTATAAAAATATTACTGTTAATCTTCATATGATCACTGTTTGGGGATCTGTTCTCTCTCTCAGCTTGTGTTTTGCTCACGTTTCCTCTCCTATTTCCATCACAGATTCTCTTCATCCTGGTAGACACCAATTTGAAGAGCAATGAACGAATAGTGTCATTCTTCAAACTGAAGAAGTCCCAGGTGCCAGCTCTGGCTATATTCCACACACCAGATGAGGAGCAGGATGTGTTGACTCTGGATGAAGTCTCCGTTGAGCGTGTACAGGATTTCTGTAATCGTTTCTTACAAAGAATGCAGCAGGTAAAGGGGGACTCCTGTACAGACTAGAGGAAGCTGGGATCTTGTAGGACAATGCTGTTTCTCACAAGGCTCTTGAAGAAGATGACTTCAGTTCCTTGAACTCTTCCCCACCCCTGCCACCTCCTCTTTCATTTTCATTTGCACCTGAATATCAGAAAAGCATTAGATCTAGAGCAGAGCAGAGATGGATGTCTTTGCAGAGTCTCTTTCTTCATTGACCTCTGCCTTCTAGTCTACAGCAAGAAGACTTCACTGACCTGTGCAACTGTATGAAGGTCTCAGTGAAGCATCTGTTTTCTGGGAACAGCAGCTGGAGAGACAAAACGAAGGATGCTTTTGGACTGAGAATGGGGGTGGTGGATGGCAGCACATAAGAGAGGATCAGAGAGACAGTGGCCTGGATAGAAAGGAAATCTATCAAGAAGGCCACAGAACAGAGTATACAGTCAAGGGCTCAGGACTCTACCAGAGATCTCTGCTGGGAGAGGGACAATTTAATTTACGTGTTCATTCAGTGTTAAGAGTTCTCTCTCTGTCCAAGCTCATCTTCCTATAGCACAGAGGCTTTGTGTGTCAGGACCCTGTGTCGTGCAATTGAAATGGGATAGGCAGGGCAGTGGCATAGACAGCAGAGTTGATTTAAGTTGGTTTGTTTCCTTTTATCACTATGCTGAGAAACTGAGCAATGTCAAAACTGATTTCATGCCTCTAATGTGTTTTAGAAAGAAGATGAACCTGAGGAGAAGGCCCTCAATGAGGAACTCTGATTCTTTCTCAGCCAACAGGATGACTGTGCCCAGAGTCATCTGTTTCTGGTGTATGAAGAGTTCACTGAGCCCCACAGCTCAGGAATTCCTGGGATACTAGGATTAAGGGGCCAAGTCAGTCACGGATTCTCATCTCCATGCTATGTACATATATGCTGTCTGTCGCCTCTAGGAATCTCTTCTCCCTTCTCATTTGTTGGCTCCAGCTCTCTTTTCTCAGTACTCCAGGAGCTCTGGTATTGCCCTACACTGTGTCCTTCCATGCCACCTCTGTTGGAGCAAAGGGTGATATAGCAAAATGGCAATATCAGAGACAAAGTTTGTAGTTCCCAGAGATCTTTTTCCCTTATTCGCTTTGCTTTTGGTACCATGCTGGGATCCACTGTCAGCCTATCCTGACACTAAGAACAAATTGGTTGCTTGACGTCACATGAACTTTTAAATTTATTTTACTAAATAAAGCAGAAAGTGAATAGTCTGATTTTTTATGCAAATATGTGATTTCCCACTCCCCATGTCTTTCACTTAAGGACAAAGCCTTAAGTGTATTTCTGAGTGAGTAAGCTCAAAAATCTCCTTTCTCTGAATTTAACTAGGCTCGCAATGCCTAACTAGTCAGATTGGTTGCTAAGAATCATTCTCCATGGAACTGGACCCATCATCAACAGATACTTCCACCAGGATGGGAGATTTCTGTGAAGGTTTGGGATCAGAACAGCACTGGGTACAGCAGGTCTGAGCTGGTGCAGCAAAAATGAATGAGTCTAAGATGCACATTGAGGCTAAGAGGAATGGGAGCTGTGGCAGAAGGGCAGTAGAAAGTTGCATTGCGAGATAGGGGATAATCTCCATACTGGGAGAGGCTAATGTCTGTGTATTGACCTCAAACATCCCTCAGAGGTCCCAGTGCTGGCGTACAGGGGATGGGGACTTTGCAGGCAAGGCGTATGAGCCATCCCTGTTCTGCTGTACTAGATGCATGCAGTAGGCTTGCCTCATACTTGGCTCAGCATCCTTTGGCATGAAGTATGGATGCTCCTGTCAAACAGGGACTGCATTGTCTCTCAGGGCTTAAGAGACTTGGCTTGGGACAGGGAGCCTAAGAGGCACAGAGCTGAGAAACCTCAGCCCTTTCTCAGAGATTAGCCCAAGGCGAAGAACTGGGAACAGAAAGAAATTGTTCTTGTGGATGAGGCAAACACAGCTCCCCACCACAGAGGGAGAAGACCGGAGCTGGAAGGGATGCAAAGTAACTGCCAGCCACCATAATGAGGGCCACAGCAGGGAGGCTCTCAGTACAATAGAGAGGCAGGTGCCAGTCCTGCATTAGCTCTTGCCTCTTCCATGTGGAATCAAAATTGCTGCACATTTCCAAGGAAGAGTGGTATGACCAAAACAGTATTCAGGATTGTGCCTTGTCTTGGCAAAGCTGGGAAACTGTTTCACTGCACAGGAAGCTCTCCCCTAAGAGGTAGGGTAGTGGGCAATATGGGGTCTCAGAAGCTCCATGATCAATGCAATAGCCAAGAATTGTTTCCTAAATGAGGCAGTTCAGAAAAGAGCAGGAAAAGAAGGAGGAGAAGAGAGAGAGGCAAGCCACCTCTGTCTGTTCAGTTGTCCCCTTGTCATGGCTGAGTGCTCCCTGACTCCTGGTTTGCATGTGGCCTAGTGGTATTGCTCCTGGACACAGCTAGATAATAACAATGAAGATGCCAAGGGAGAGGTGAGTTTGGGGCATTACGTGCTGCATATTTCTTTCTTTAGGCTGGTAAAAGTGGAGGCACCTGCCCTCAGCCCATAAAACTGTTTTACTTGGGTGTCCTCTCTTCTGAGCAGCCATTTCACAGTGACCTTCTGCCACTAGCATGTGGTCCCAGAAGTGGAGATGTCACTGTCATCAGCTGGAGCCTACAAGGCTATAAGGTTTGGCCCATGGGTGCAGTGCTCATATAACAGCTGGAGTGAGCCATCTCTGCCGACCTCTTAAGTGTCTTTTTCTCTGAAGCATGAGACTGTTCAGGGTGGGTCACATACCTGTCACTGTGTTTGGTGCACTGGATTTACACACTACTCCTGGAGCTGCAAGTGAAGACTGCTTCTCAGCGGCACTCCTTGGCAGGGGGGCCCTTGCCTGGTAGCATCATGTGGCTGTGCTGCAGCCTCTCTCCTGCTCGGTGAGCTTACCCAGGAGATGCTGTTGGTGAGCAGAGCAAAGCATGCCCTCACCATCGGTAGGGCCAGGGAAGAGACCTGTCTGCAGCAGAAGACCTCTTGAATGAACATGTGTCTAGTGGCAGTATATGTGCCTGAATCCTGCTGGATGCTCTTGTAGCTTTTGCACATTGAGGAAGGGCTGCAGAAGTACAGGAAAGCTGAGAGCAGGAGGCTGAACCCAAAGAGAGGGGAAGGGTCTAAGGTGTCAGTAGGTCTTGCTGCTTTTGGCTGGTGGCTCAGTCCCTGGGTGTGGGCAGACGTTGCAGTGCTGGACTGGAAGAGTGTGAACGAAGCCTTGACTTTGGTGTTGGAGTTCCCTGTGCAATGCTTGAGGCTCGCCAGGCCTGCGTGTGCCCTGTACGAGGGGCATGGTGGAGGGAGGATCAGTTGTCTCTGACCTTAGGGCTGTGTGAAGGTGTGAGCACAGAGCTCGCCCCTCCGAAGCACTGAGGAGCCACAGGGTCTCATCCCAGACTCTGTCACACACTACAGTTTTAGAGGATCAGAGATGGCTCACCTCACTCCAGGCAGAGCAAACTCACACCTGCCTTCCAACATCCCCATGTCAGTGGTGTGTGATGGTTTTGAACTCCTGGTTTTATACGAGTCCTAGAACATGCAGGGCTGTACCTCCCAGCAAGAGCCCTGCTTGCTTTCCCTCAGTGAGAAAATTGCTCCTTTTTATGGCTATAGCTCGTTCCTCCCTAGGAAGGGTTGTACTGCTTTCTTTGCAGTAAGGTGAAGTGGGAAGGTCTTCTGTGGAGACATCTGCGAGGAGCCTTGGCATCGTAGATGTTTCCAGTGTCACGCACCTCTGTGGTCCAGACCAAACAGTGCGAGGGGAACTGGCCTGCTGCATGGATGTCTGAGGTTTGTGTCTTGGCCCTGTGCAGACATAACAGTTGCAGGAATTGGGCACAGCGACGTGACTCTTCCTCAGTGCTGGAGGGAAACAAAACAGGACGTGAATGAAGCTCTGGTTCTGCAAACAAGCCTGGGAGCAAAAGCAATGCCCCCGGTGACTGTTTGCTGTGTACACAGCTAATTATAGGGACAGCTTTTGAGGAGCTTCATTATGTACACTGGGGAGTTTAATTCCCTCTGCACCTTCCAGAGCTCTGCACCTAACCAACAACCTTGGGAGCCACAAGGCAGCCACAGGAAAAGCCTCCTCCTCCTCCAGCTGCTCTGCAGTGCTCTCTGGGACTTGTGCAGCACGGACAGCCCTGGAGCGCTGCACTCAGGATGCTCTGGGCACAGACGGCGGTGGTGGTGGAGCCAGGGGGTCTGCCTTAATCCCTGTGCTCAAAGGCTTCTGCAATGCAGCTTTGGTGGGCTTACCCACTGTGATGGGGCATCTGAGGTAGAAACCAGAGGCAGAATCTTGTGGAGGGGCAATCTCTTGTTTGTTGTTTTATTTTGGGTTTTGTCCCCCTGCCTTCTGTTATCTCTGACTTGAATTTGTGACATACTTGGCCCAGATGTTTTGAGCTGGCTGGGGAAGGCTGGCCTTGTTTTCAAGGGGAGGAAGTGCTGGATGTGAACTGAGAGAGGGCAGGATGACGGGGGGTCCCTTTCCCCTCAGTATTGTGGAGATACCGTGGTGTGAGAGCCCCTGCTCTTCAGTAGTGCCTGAACTCAAGGGACATTCAAAATAGCTAAGGTAGCAGCTGAGCCTGCCTGACAGCAAAGCGAGGCTGCGGAGGCGTGTGAGAGCTGCCATCTTTACTCCAGGGAACAGGGAATTGGGTTGCACTGTGAAAGATGCAACTTTGCATTCATCCTTGGTGAGAAAGGATTTGAATGCCTCCAGAAGCAGAATATTACAAAGACCTGGGGGTTCAGCAAGGGGACTAACATTTTTATGTTTCCCCCCCTTGAACTGCTGCGTGTGGCATAAAATAAGTAAATGTTCCTTAGACGTGAGGGCTGGCTCCCAGGAGTGCTCCCCACATACCCTACCTGGGCAGAAACCAGCTGCCAGGTCCTAGTGGCACCATTCAGCTCTCTTGGGCACTTCCCTTTGGCTTGCAAGTACCTGGGGATGCAGAGGTTTATGTTACAGCCCTTTTCTCACCATTTCCTACTGGTTGGTGGGGTGTTTCCCCATGCAGTGTTCAGCTTTCATCAGCACCTCTCCTGGGTATACACATCCCTCAGGAGTTTGAGTCTGGGTTAGGGATGCCACTGGGCAGCAAGAGACCTGAGGGATGAGTTGGTGCTGAGTTGCTGCTCTTCTGTCCTGAGGTCCACAGGGCAAAGCTCTCTGTTGCTTTTATTCCCCTCTTTTCCAGCAGCTGATACAGTGCCATCTTCATGTAAATTATACTGAATATCACCTTGGGCAAGGCTGTTTGGGGAAGGGGGATTTCCACATGATATGTGCGGTGTGTCAACTGTTGGGTTTGCCATCTCTGTTCACTTCTGTCCTTGAGCACAGTCCTTCCTCCCTTTTGTGTAGTGTGGGCCCAAACCAAAGTCTGAATGCAAGGATGGAATGGATGCAAGGGAATTAGACCTCTGAACTAGCCCCCCTCTGCTGCAGGTTGAACCAAGACTTTCAATACGAACATCTCTGCACCTCACCTTTGTTGCTTCAGTCCCCCTGCGCACGGAGTGCTGGTTCTGGCCAAGCCACAGGGAGTCTGGCCATCAGGAAAAGGACCAGAACGACCTTTGCACCTACCCCGAAGAAGAGGAGCAGCCCTGGCCTCTGCGTGTGAGTCCGTCTGGTGAGGATTGCTCCTGCTCTCAGCAGTGCCTGGGAGATGCTGAGAGGCCTCTGACTGCCAGCATGAAGGGAAGCGACACCTCACAGGGCTCGCAGACCCGGTGCCTTATGTGTGCAGAGGAGCAGGACAGCCACCAGTGCAGCAAGGCTGCCTGGCTTGCTCCCTGGGCAGGACTGAACCTCTTGCCTTTCTTCTAGGGACCGTGCTAGGCACCAGGGCCCTGCCAACTTTGAATAAAAATTTTAAAAATCTCTCTGTTATATACCAGAATAGCTGCCACGGGATGAACTTTATGGTGCTCAAGTCAGATCCCATCTAACACATAGAAGACCCGCACTGAGCCAGGCCTGAGTTCCCAGGGGGAGGAGGAGATAGTGAAGATTTAGCATAAGATCTGGTAGGAACCGTTGTCCTCCTTATAATAAAAGGAAGAAGGGCGCGGCTGTCTGACACCTCTGTTTGTCCGAAAGGAAGGTGAACCAGTAAATCCGGGTAGCAATAGTAGAAGCAAACGCTCTCTTGAAGGTTGACAGACCGCAGGGCTTAGTCACTCTGCACCTCCGCACAGGATGGCTTCCCCTCAGTACCACTAACGGCAGCCCACGGGCTGGCGAAGAGGTGGGGGCAGTTGACACAGGAGGGGGAAATATTGTCTGAGGATGTGACTGGGGAAGTGGTTTGCAGGAGCGTGAAAGAGGAGGGCAGGGAAGAGCCAGAGGCTGGTCTGGGAGGAGGAAAGGACTTGCCCAGGGGGTGATGTGACCAGGGACAGGCAAGGGTCAGTGAGGGAAGGCGCTGAGTGGGTACCACAGGGAACTGATAATGATGGAGAGGAGAACATAGCAGTGTTTTTCCTGGGGCTGTGAATCAAGTACCTCTTTGACCCATTTTGGCTCAGTCACTAAGGAAACTTCAGAGGAATATTCTCTGTGGAAAAACCTGCAAAGCCACAAGATGCACATTGAAGAATAAAGTACTTGTTCTCCCCTTTGATTTTCTCGCTTCTCTGCTAATGTACCTACAAATCCGGGCAGGCAGGCTAGTCCCATGAGCTGCAAAGCAGCACATTTCTCCAGGTTAGAGGAAAGGCCCATAGATAACTGCCTCCCTGCCTGCACCAGGCCTCCACGTATGGCAGCTGTGCAGAGTTGCCTTCTGTATCACAGCTGCAGCCAGCACTGTGTCCTTCTCCCCGTGCGCTCACCAGGGCTCAAGCCTTTGAACCCTCTGTGCATCACAGCAGCCCCTGGGGTGCCCCACATCCTGTCCGTGTACAGGGTGAAAAGCCAGACCCATCCACTTTCCAGCCTAAACTTATGGGCTGTGTGTGCACTCCAGGTTTCTCCCTATCCCTGTGTTATGAGTATTACATACCCTTCATGTCTCCCACCTCCCTCTTCCCAGGACAGAGTCCACATTTCATCATCTGGTTAGGGGCTTTGTACGACTCTATGCCACCCATGTCATGTGGTTTGTATAATGCCTACATCACCAGCATTATTTCTTGCCTTTTATCTAGCAGCTGAGGCATTGGTGGTATTGCTATCTGTAACTTTCTCGGACAGGACTGAGATAGCACTTGCTATAGTCATTGCTTCCATAGATACCAGAAGACGTAGTTAACATTGGGGTAGTCCCCTTCTGGTTCCTTGATCTGTGGACAACTACAAAGAAATGCCAAGTCCTTGGGTCTGTGAATCAGCTCTCAGGGGAGTAGGATAGGATCTTGCAGTTTCCCTGGTTTTTGTTTTGTTGCTATTAATCACTGGAATCAATGGAATAATTGCCCTAAGAAAAACTCTTCATCTGTTTTCTTATCCACTGAATAATACAGGGCCGTTTGCCCAAAAGATTGTGTTTTAAAATAAAGACATGATACTTTCAGTATAAATCTGTTGTGCTCTGAGTGTTCTTTGGCATTTTGGAATTCAATGTGGGTGTTGACCTTAGGCTATTTCATGACTTCCCATTGTAATCAAGACTTTATTTCCTTGGCCAATTATTTCTGTTCTTTGGCTGAGAAACAGAAGAGACAGACAGTAACTTATCCCAGATTGTTGAGGAAGCCTGTGGGCAGAGCTGGAGAGACAACCCAGATCTCCTGCATCCAGATCTCCAGAGCCTTAGCCACATGGCCACACTTTCTCTTCGCCCTCCATCTCCCTGTGACTCCCAATGGCTATTTTTTAAGTTGAAATGGCAGTTTTTTACCATAAATCAAAGGCTGCCTTGTTTGGTTGCTCTGGTCTGGCACAGATGAAGCTGAACAGTTCTGGATCACTGCTTTCTCTCTCCATCTCTCCCTCCTAGCCAGTGAGAGCTTTTCTCCTGGAGTGACTGCCTTATCCTTGTGGAGGCCAATAGGGAATGTGCTCCCTTGCCATGTGGCTTTCCCAAAGCATTTGCAGTGTTCTCAGATCCCTGGGCATCCTGGATTTCAGACCCCATCTTGTAGCAATGTTTTCAGGCTTTCTCCCCTGTTGAGATTCTGGCAGTAAAGAAAATATTTTGTTAAGAAGATATTAAGAAGATACCTTTGCATATTAAATATTTTATTATGTTAATTAATAATTATTTAAATGTTATTTTAAATATTTTATTAAGAATATATCTTTGCATATTGAAAGATCTATGGTAGGTTAGAGGAAAATGTGAATGAGCCCCTGCTTGGTACATTTTAGTTTTGGCAAGACAGTAGCACTGCAGAAAGGAAGAGATTGTTAAAGTGAAAGGTAAATAGATTATGGCTATTTCTGATGCTGTAACTGAGATAGCAATGCTTATATCAAAGGATCAACCATCTTTAAACTGTTGTCCCAAAAATCAGGGTTTGTTTACCCATTGTGCAAAATGCCAATATACACACAGAGCAGAGGTATTTTATTGCATATTTGTGCAGATATGGGTGTCTGTCCCAAGACAGCACAGCAAGCTTTCAAATTAACAGTTATTTATACACAAAGCATTTACATATTCAACTCCCTAATACATATGCAGTATGATTGGATTTCTACAGCAACATCAACATGCACACCGGGTAAACAAACCTTGATTTTTGGAACAACATTTTGGCGACCCAGATGGGACTGCGCTGACAGTCTTGCCCAGCTTGTCTCACCATACCCAATGCGGGGAAGAGAACTGAGTGGACTCCAGCGCACACCGACCTGTTGACTGGGGACCCCATCGGCTCCTCTCCTGTAGTCGGGCAGTAAGCGACACAATGGTGCAATGCTATTGGAAAAGAGGTATTTTCTGATCAAAGGAAAAAGGAAAAGTCCTTTTGGGAAGTAGCCTGCATCTGGGGACATTTTGTCCCATCTGGGCTCTGCCTAAGGCACATCAAAGAGAGATACGCAGCAGTAGCATACTGTTTGTACACTCTGTTTTAATGGTGGAAGATGTCCCCCATTCTGTTCTGGGTCTGTGAATAGTGTAGGAAACATTGGATTAGGCTTTATTGGTACCGATATGGGCAGTGCTACTTCTCAGGAGACTCCCCTTTGTTCTCCCTTAGGATGCAACCTGAAAAATTGGAATACGTTTGGAGGGGACCCCATGACAAAGGATAAATTAAAATGATATTGTAATCAGTGGTGGCCAAAATATCAATTGGATGATAGTGAAAAATGGCCTGAAAATGGATCTATTAAGTACAATACAATTGCAATTAATGTTAATCCGTCAAAGGACTGAAAAATGGGATGAAATACCTTATGTAGATTTGTTCTTTGCCTTGAGAAACAATTGGGAAGTTAAAAAAAATTGTGGACTTGTGGATTCTAAATATCAAAATGGTGTCTATTTGGTCAAGAAAATGGATATCAATTCTTGTTGTACAAGCTGTAAAACAAAAATGAATGGTACAGAGGAAAATGATGAGGTTGTTCAGTTGTTAGTTGTGCCTCAAAAAACTGAATCTGACTCAGAATCCTAATTGGGGTGACATTCAAGCTCTTTTGGAATATTTGTTTACTACAGAGGAAAGAAGAACAGTTGTAGAAAAGGCTAAAGAAGGAGTAATTCAGGAACGTGGAGGAATGCCTAACATAGATACCTATCTCCCAAGGAGGGATCCCGGGTGGGATCCAAACACTGGTGGAGGGTTACAGAGAATAAAAGAATATACAAAATTTAGTCCATATGGAATCCATCATGGAATCCAGAAACCACAGAATTGGGCAAAACTGTATGAAATACGACAGGGAGATAAAGAACCCGTCAGTCTTTTATGAAAAATTATGTGAAGCAGCTCAGAAGTGGACTAATTTGGACCTCGAGGATGAGAATAATTCTAGACTTCTTAATGTGTTGTTTAGTGGTCAGGTAGCAGCTGACATTAGAAAGAAATGACAGAAAGTGAATGGTGCTGATGGTATGACAATATCCCGATTGTTATAAATTGCTTATAAAGTTTATAATAACCGGCATGAAGTAGAGGAAAAGGAAAAACAAAAGAAATCAAAATTACAAGCTTCCTCGTTGGCCGCCTTGTCAGAAGGACAAGGAAGAGGCAGAGGAAATTTTAGAGGAGGATTTTGAGGTAGAGGGGGAGATCGTGGAAATACTGGGGAAAGTCATAGTAATACTCCTTTAGGAGCAAATCAGTGTTCCTATTGTAGACAAGAAAGGCACTGGAAAAAAAATGGTCCACAGAAAATAGGAACAAAGGCAGCTGCCAAGGTATTGGCAAAGGTAGGATTAGATTGAAGGGGACCGGAGGAATTTATTAAAGTTTCCCCAGCTGATCCTCTGGTTCCTGTAAAGCTGGGGAATGAAACAATAGATTTTTTAATAGATAGTGGAGCAACTCACTTGGTAGTTACTGATTGTAAAGGACCTTTAAGTAAAACTAAGACTAGTGTAATTGGTGCCACCGAGAAAAAGACACTAAGGTCATTCTTACAATCAATGGAGTGTACAATTGGAAATGCTATGGTAACTCATTCATTTCTTTATATGCCGGAGTGCCCCTTGCCATTGTTGGGGAGAGATTTGTTATGCAAATGAGAAAGAAACAATACCCTATCAGATTACAGGCACAGAAAGGACTGGAACCACTCATTAATTCTTTTTTAGAATATGGACTATTATGGGAGTGTCAATCAAAATGTAATACTCCCATTTTGTCAGTAAGAAAGCCTAATTCTCAAGAATATGGGTTGGTACAAGACTTGTGGGAAATTAACACTCGAGTTGATGTCCATCCTGTGGTGCCAAACCTGTATACTTTACTTGCCTCTATCCTTGAAAATAATATGTATTTTACAGTTCTAGATTTAAAAGATGCTTTCTTTTGTATTCCAGTGGATGAACAGAATCAGCTCATCTTTGCTTTCGAATGGGAAAGCCTGACCACCGGATGAAAGACTCAATTATGTTGGACTGTACTACCACAAGGATTAAAAAATAGCCCAATGTTATTTGGTAATGTATTGGCAAAAGAATTGGAACAATGGCAAGGTAATACTGAACACATAACCTTGTTGCAATATGCTGATGATTTATTAATTGGCTCAAGCAATTACAGGGAATGTTTCAAAGCTACAATTAGTTTGCTGAAATTTCAGGACTTGCAGGATATCGCGTCTCCAAAAAAAAAGACGCACAAATAGCAAAAGATGGAGTTTGATACCTGGGATTTGAAATCATGCAGGGTCAGAGGAAATTGAGCACAAAGCAGAAAGAAGCAATTTGTAGAAATGCTGTACCTACATCAAAAAAACAACTGAGAGGATTCTTGGGTATGGCTGGATGGTGTCGGTTGTGGATTCCTAATTTTGGACTGATCGCTAAACCATTATATGCTGCCGTCAAGGGTCCGGAGGGACTATTTGAATGGATTGCTGAGTGTCGAAAGGGTTTTGATGAAATCAAGAAAAGACTTATGGAAGCTCCTGCATTAGGACTTCCAAATTTAGAAAAACCCTTTCAGCTATATGTGTATGAGAGGCAACAGGTGGCTTTAGGAGTCCTAACTCAAGTGTTGGGAAGCTGGAAAAGACCTGTGGGGTATTTCTCTAAACAATTAGATGAAGTCAGTAAAGGATGGCCTTCTTGTCTGAGAGCTGTTGCTGCAGCAGTGATTTTAATTGAAGAGGCCAGGAAACTGACCTTGGAACAACCCATGACCGTGTTTGTACCCCATGCTGTGATCTCTCTCCTAGAAAACAAGGAACACCATTGGATTTCTCCTAGCAGACTGGCTGAATACCAGGCTGTTTTGCTGGAGCAGGATGATGTTACTCTTGCAGTATTTGCCACTTTAAATCCTGCGACTTAGCTGCCGATCTCAGAACAAGATGAATTACAACATGATTATCTGACAACAATTGAACAAGTTTATTCCAGACAACCGGATTTACAGGATACTCTTCTTTCTGATTGTGATTTAGAATTATATACAGATGGAAGTAGTTTCATGTCAAATCGATGTTCTGGATATGCAATAGTGACCAGAGACCATGTTTTGGAAGCCAAATCTTTGCCTTATAATACTTCAACCCAGAAGGCAGAACTGATTGCTCTAACTTAAGCTCTAGAAATAAGTACCAGGGAAAAAGGCTAATATTTTCACAGATTCAAAATATGCTTTTTGAGTTGCTCATGCTTACGGGGCAATTTGGAAAGAAAGGGGACTTTTAAACTCACAAGGAACTCCTGTTAAATATGGAACTGAAATTATGAAATTGTTACGAGCTGTATTACAGCCGAAGAAAGTTACAATAATTCATTGCAGGGCACACCAAAAAGGGAACAGTGATATAATGAGGGGAAATCAGAAAGTGGATACAGCTGCAAAAGAAGCAGCCCTGAAAAGTTCAAATGTGGAAGGAGCTTTAATCTCAGGACATCATCTAGATCTAACTCCACCACAGTACACTGAAAAGGAAGATCAATTAGCTGAACAATTGGATTGTATTAAAAACTAACAGGGATGGTGGATGACGCCTTTAAAACAATTTCTAGTCCCCAAAAGGACAACGGAATTTGTATTAAAGAAATTACACCAAGAAACGCATATGGGCTCTGATGCATTGGTCCTTAACTGCAAAAAAATATTATAGGACTAAAAATGCAAAGTATTGCAGACATAGTGTTAAAAAAATGTCTGATATGTTGTGCTAACAATCCAAAGGTGGAAAAGAAAACAATAGGAGGAAATGTAAAATGAGAATCATGCCCAGGGAGTACTGGCAAATAGATTCTTCAGAGTTACCTAGATGTAACCAGTATAAATATTTGTTAATCCTGGTAGATACTTCTTCTGGTTGGCCTGAAGCTTACCCCTGTTGCACCAATAAGGCAAGAGAGGTAATTAAAGTAATGTTAAAAGAAATAATTCCTAGATTTGGTATTCCAGAAGGAATATCTTCTGACAATGGACATCATTTCATAGCAGAAGTAGTACAGGGAGTATCAAAAACTTTGAAAATAAAATGGCATCTCCATACCCCATGGAGACCCCTATCCAGTGGAAAGATAGAGCAAATGAATCAGACTCTTAAGAGGCAAATTTCAAAATTATGTCAGGAAGCCCACCTCAAATAGGTAGAAGCCCTACCTTTGGCCCTATTGAGAGTTAGGGTAACTTCAAAAATCAGAGAAAGAGTAAGCCCGTTTGAGATAATGTATGGAAAACCATATCCTACTAATGCACTCACAATAAAAGAGGATCAAATGCACATTAAAGGACAGGAAACAGTTAAAGAGTATTTAATGTCTCTTTCACAGATCTTATCTTCATTACATAGGTACTTAAATCAGAGGACACCTTTGCCTTTGGATACCCCAGTCCATCCTTTTCAGCCAGGAGACCTTGTCTAAACGCAAACTTGGAAAGAATAAGATTTTACATGGTTTAGGACTCTCCCTGACAGGATGGTTACAAAGTCTATTACAGAATTTAATTGTCTTTGTAATAATTATAATTGTTTGTGTCATATTTGGATGTTTTAAAAGTCTGATAACTAGACAAACATCTCAATCCTATGTGTTAGTTGTACAAAATGGAGGTGAGACTTGTTGAAAAATTGGACTTCGATAAGTCTCAGAGGGGGGAATTGTTGTAATAATCAAATGTAAGTATACAATTCACATAAAGATTGATGCTGCTATAGAAATCCATTGTAGAGCCATACCCTATCTCCATAGGAACCTAGGCAATGTACCTTTGCCTAATAAGCAGGATGTGGCTGTCAAAAGCAGAGGTTTAACTGATGTATTACTAGTCTAGTTAGTAAACCATGAAGAACTGCTTAGATCTGCCAAAAAAGTAGGAAACTAGGGGAAAGGTAATTCTGGCAGGGGGAGAGCGTGACCACCAACTCAGGGCCACCTATTCCAATTATATTACCGACTCAAACGATGAAGTTAAAGAAGAATAGCTAAGCATGCGTACTAATTTACATGCTAGGTGAAGAGATTTTAACCAATCATTTAATAGAAGAATACTGCAGATGCATTAGGGAAATGAATATGTTAATGCTTTGTGTATAAATAACTGTTAATTTGAAAGCTGTGTGTTCTGTCTTGAGACCGACACCCATATCTGCACAAATATGCAGTAAAATACCTCTGCTCTGTGTGTATATTAGCATTTTGCACACTGGGTAAACAAACCCCGATTTTTGGGACAACAATGGTGCTATTGGTTTTGTAAGACTAGGTGTTGGGCAGAGGAGGAAAGTCCCAAAAGCTGCATCGTTAGCTTTGATATGCCAGGGGTACTGTGGTCCTGCTCATACCACGCCCTCACATCCTTGTTGGGACCCTCAACCCCCCCAAGATGAGCTGCTTGGGAGCTGCTCATTGCTCCTTGCCCATTGCCTTGGATGGTGCTGATGTTCTCTGACTCACCTCTGTGCCCCCTTCTTGAAAATCCAGGCAGGAGTGTTTACTTTGATTTGGGCTGGGGTTAGCTGAACATCTATCCTTGTGCTGGGAATCCATCGAGTGTGCAAACCCAAAGCCCCTGAAGTGGTTGGCTTCTATTTCTAGCTGTGATGATCGGCCAAAGGCTTGGCGCTGGTTTGTTTATGTTTAATATATTAAATCTGTCTCTGTGAATTTCTCTGACAGACAGACATGCCACGGATGGGTGGCGTGTGTGGGAGCGGGCTCTGTTTCCGGACAAGCACCCTCCTCCTTTGCTTCTCCCCCGAGTCCCACCACCCACTTAGCGAATTCCCAGGGAGTCCCCTTCCCCAGGTCACTGACAAAAGGAGCAAAGGCTCCCAATAACAGCAAGGAGGAGGGCATTGGCAGGAATGGCAAGGTTATATCTGCCCCAAAATGCTCCCAAATGGAGAATGGAGACACCAGGGTCCTGAGATGGGCCCCAGGGTATCAAGACCTCAGTTTGCTTCCTCGGTGGTTATGCAGCCGCTATTGGCAACTGCTTTGCTCTGCCGTTTGGGCTTGGCTGTGCACGGTGCCCCTGCCCCTCTCCCCAGCAGCTGCGGCCCCTCTCCATGATGCTCCCCTGGCCGTGGCACCCTCCTGCAGGCTCTTCCCCAGAGCCAAACAGGTCCTGGAGCAGGTAGGAGGTGGCAGTGCCATATCTGTGGTGAAGGGGACAGACAGCTTGGAGAAGGGGATGGGGCTGGTGCCATGGTGTGTCCCACTGGCCAAGTGGGGCAAGGATGGAAAGGAGAGGAAGTAGAGTGGGATGAGGGGAGCTGAGGCTGGCTGTGGACTGTGTTTAATAGCTGCTGTTGTTCAGCCCCATGGCTGGAGCATGGTGGGTAGGTGCAGAGCAAGGACCCTGACCCCTCTCCTGCCCGGGGCTGCTGTTCCTGTGTTACACTGTGGCTCCCTGCAGTGTTGGGAACCCAGTCCTGGAGCCAGCACCAGTCGTAGGCTCAGCTTCACCATGATCATAAGCAACCCTAAAGACAGAAAAGGGCTGGAGGTACACTGTGGGTGTCCCTCTGCCTTTTGTTTCAGTTCCTGGACAGCAAGGCAGATCAGGTAAAAGAAATGCATGCTCAGGAGGACACATAGACATGCAGCTATTGCAGGAGAAGCTGGGGTGCTCGAGTGAGCGGTGAAAGGGGGGCACAGGGGACCGGCAATGTGACAGGCGGGGCAGGCCACCTCACACCTTACAGCTGAAGGCAGGTCATGGGCCCATCCGTTCTCCAGGCTAGGGTGGGCGAGCTGATCCCTGTGGCTGGTGTTAGCATCCTTGCCTTGCCCAGAGCTGCTGATCTGGACACCCACCTTGTTTTGTATTTGCTGTAAACACAAGGTCACTGCCGGGTCTGTCCTTATTCTTTCCACCCTGGGAATGCAGCTGGCCTTAGCCTGGGGAATAGCCCTGCTGCTGTGTGCAGCCTTCAGTGTCCTGCTTGCAGCTCCTTTGTCCCAAAAATCGGGGTTTGTTTACCCATTGTGCAAAATGCCAATATACACACAGAGCAGAGGTATTTTATTGCATATTTGTGCAGATATGGGTGTCTGTCCCAAGACAGCACAGCAAGCTTTCAAATTAACAGTTATTTATACACAAAGCATTAACATATTCATTTCCCTAATGCATCTGCAGTATTCTTCTATTAAATGATTGGTTAAAATCTCTTCACCTAGCATGTAAATTAGTATGCATGCTTAGCTATTCTTCAACTTCATCGTTTGAGTCGGTAGTATAATTGGAATAGATGGCCCATGAGTCGGTGGTTGCAATCTCCCCCTGCTGGAATTATCTTTCCCCTAGTTTCCTACTTTTTTGGCAGATCTAAGCAGTTCTTCATGGTTTACTAACTAGACTAGTAATACATCAGTTAAACCTCTGCTTTTGACAGCCACATCCTGCTTATTAGGCAAAGGTACATTGCCTAGGTTCTTATGGAGATAGGGTAGGGCTCTACAATAGATTTCTATAGCAGCATCAATCTTTATGTGAATTGGTACTTACATTTGATTATTACAAGACCTTTCCCTCTGATACTTTGGAGACCTTGATATGGGGATTTAGATCTAGCTAGTTAACTGGAATCCATGTCTTCTGCTACCAGTTCAGGCCCACAAGGGTATTTTTTTACTTCATTCCTATCTAGCAACTTAATTTCCCAACAAAATCAAAGCCTGCTGAAATCAAGTGGAGCTCAGACACATACGTGTGAGTTAGCTTACGTTGGTCATCCCAACCTCATGGCTGGCAAGAGAGTCCCTGTGCCCTTTTCTCTTGTCTCCTGAGCCACTTTTCTCCACTGCAACTTCTGGCCATCAGCTCAGGTGGTGGGGTTTCATGTCACCACAAGAGAAGCTGCAGGATATCAGTGCAGAACAAACCCTTCCTGGGGCCCAGCGGCTTTTCAGGGAGCTCACACGATTCAGCAGGCTGCAGGAATGAAGGACAGCAGCCACTGGGCAGGCAGGGATAGGCTGGAAAGAGCCTCAGCTGTAAGCCAGCAGGAACCTTTTTCTGAGGTGCAGCTTAAGGTTAGCTTTGTGCCTCAGTGCTAAGTGTTACATGGAGGAGGCAGAAACCTGACCAAAGCAGTCTCGGGTTCTTGCTTTCAGGCAGGAGAGAAGGAGCTAAAGCCAAGCTCTCAGCTGTCACTCCAGCCTTGCAGATCTCTCTCTTCAGTGCCTGTACAGAGCTCCTTGTAGCACTCCCGCTGCTGTTTTACTGATGGTGCCCCTCTCTGGAAGTGCAAACCCACTGTGATAAATTATTTTCTTATGTTCTCACTATCTCAAGATCTTTCCAGGCAAGGTATAATGATAGCAGATTTCTGTTTAGCAGCCCAGTGCCTGCAATAGCTGCTGGGGGTAAGCAACAGATTATCATTAGAGCGGTAGCACAGAGGGGGACAGAGAGATCAGATAATGCAGAAGAGCTCCAGGGGCTGAAAAAGAGGGTGAATTTGATGGCCAAGCCTTTGGGATGCCTGTGTATCATCTGTCATCACCAAGCCCCAGGCTTTGGAAGGCCAGGCAGTGATAAGGGTGTCCTTGGCTGAGGAAGGTGCTCCTGCCAGACAAGCCTCTCCTCCTATGGAGGGGTGAGGACAGGCACGTAACCACACGTCTCTCTCTTCTGGGGCTTGTACAGCACTTGGCACAAATGGGACCTTACTCCTAATGAGGTCCCTCAGGGACTGTAATGCAATGACTGTCCTGACTGCAGTCCTTACTGGAATGCGCTGTTCATTTCAGGTGTACACGCAGGTCTCAAAATAGACAAGGGTCTTTTTAGGAGCTAGTGAGTATGTTTTATTTATTGGCTAGTATTGGTATTTTATTTATTGGGTCCTCCAGCAGGTTCACTAATTAAATGACCATCAAGAAAGACAGACGCCTGCCTCAAAGAGCTGAAGTGACAGGCAGATGGTTGGCCAAGTAACATGGGGGAAGGCTTGTTCTACAGATGTGTACAGATGTTTGGAAAATAATATATGCACAGCAGAGATTCTCATACAATGTCTGCTTTAGGAAAATGTATGGTATTAAACAATGTCCTCATTAATCTTAGGCTTAGCCAGCCAGCAGGGTTGTAAATGCTTGTGTAGCCAACATGTGACTCATGCAGTGTATTTTGCTGATAAATGTACAGCAACATTTTCCAGTGCAGGCATGGCTGTAGGTGGGAGACAGTGAGAAGAGAAATCCCAAATAATACAGCCCAATTGGTGCCAGAAAGTATTGTAAACAGATCCTATTACTAGAACAGAGGGGAAAAAACATCAGTTAAAGCCCAGGAAGGACAAAAGTGTCTTCATAGGCAAGAGTCTTTAAAGAAAGGTCCTGCTATGGAAAAAGCTCTATGCAACTTCTAGGACTGATATATGCTGTAAGTCATATGTGTGATTTTATGTGATTTTTTGGCACCTGTATTGAGTCTTAAAATGCCATCCTTTATCATGTATGGAGAGAAAAAGGCAGATAGTATCAGTACAGCAGACCCCAACCAACATTGACCAAGCCAAGGGAGGGAGGATGTTGAATCCAAGAATGTCACCTCATGCCTGCAGCACTGGTGCCTTGCTCTTTTTCTTGTGCATCTCTCCCAGGTTTCCTTCCAGTGTCTGGCTAAAAGGACCACGAGCCAAAGTGGAAAGAGCTCTGAAAGAAGCTTCTTACCACACAGACCACTGCCAAAACTGTAGAATGACGTGAGATGGTTTTGGATGAAGACTTTTCCATGCTGAGGACATAATAAAAAGTCTTCATGTTACCTTTTGATACTTCATTTTGCAATATTGGAGTACAGAGGTCAATGTGAGTGTCCTGGTTTCAGCTGTGTGGTGCTTAGTTGCCGGCTGGAGTTAAACCACGACAGTGAGACACTATAGAAAGGGAAGGTTATTTTATTTTAAGCCACACTGATTTCACTTACTCAGACTAACTCTCTCATAACCACATATTCACAAGCACCAAGATGCATTTGTTCATACTATTTGGTTTTCTTGCAACCACATAGAAGATTCAAGGCACGGGCTCTGGAGTCCTCATCACGTCTTCTGGGTTTCTCTTAGTTTGACCACCATATGCTCATTTTAGATGCATCTTTTGCATCCTTCAGGAGCTGGCAGTGTCTGTGGTCTTTTGTCCCTCCATCTTTTCCCACCTCTGAGTATCATTAGGTCTCCTTGTCTTTTGTCTCCTCAACTAGGTATCATATGGCTCAGTCTTGTTCTTTATCTTAGCACCATCATCTCTAGTGGTTTGAATTTTTCTTTTTGTTAAGTCTTAGGTGTACTCTGTCCCTTGTTTTTGGACATATCTTGTTTTAAACTGTGCTTTGTTTTTCCCAGTCTGGATGTCCAGAGGATCTGTGTGTCAATATGCTGGGATCTTAATGATCTACTAATCTAGGTGCCATCAATATGTGCTGTTCTTGTAGCCCTTCTTATGCCTTTCTTCCCAGTGCTTCCACACCCAGATGTCTCCTTTGTTCTCCATTTATACTATTCTTATTGTTTCTTTTATAATTTAAAGGAAATTATGACCACTAATGACAAAGACATCCCTGGTAAAGTGGTGACTTCTGGAGTCCAGTGCCATTTTAGGAAGAAGGAAAAACGAATTGAAAAGCAATAAAACTTGATCTGATTTATCTTTCCTTCTTTTAAAATTCTTTCCTGCTTTATAAAAACACAAAATTTCTTGATAAAAATAATCAATTGTCAAATTTAATACAAATAAACAATAAATAAGTATCCAAAGAGCATGTAATTAGTGTGTGAAATTCATTACTAAGGAAGGTCATCAAGCTGAATGACTTGGCTAGCATGTGATGTTAGGAACATTAATAAAATTTGTAGTTATGCACAGGAAGATAAGAGTAATCAGATTTCATGCTTCAAGGAATAAGAATGTCTTTCTTCTCGCCACAAACAGCATTTCACAATTAGCTGGGTATCATGCATTTTGCCCCACCCCCTAGCCTTCCTTTGAACTCTATCAGATATTGACAACAAAGGCCAAGACCAGGGGCTTGGTGTGCCACAGAAAAAGTTATTTACTTACTAAAGACAAAATTTATGATACTATAGATACTGAACTCGAGATAGAACAAAGAAACATATATAACACTACAGGGATGCTTGTAAATATTTCAGTGGCCTCCTGCATTCAAGACAGACAGAACAGAAATGTTTCAGTCCAATCTTGGCTTCACAAGATCTGGCAGATTTTGGAACTAAGATGCTATCTAAGTTTGTTGTTGAAAAAAGAGGCATTATTGTTATTTTTTATTTACCAGATGGATGAGAAGAGTGAAACCACAGCTGCTTTCTTATCACTGTGCACGTCTGGACAGGAAATAAGGCGGGTAAATCTCATCTGATTCCAAAGAATGAATCAGGTCAGGACATTTTTGTGCTCATGTGGTGAAGCAAGGGGATGGGGGTGGAAAAGGAAGAGAGATTTCTGCTCCCCTTTCCCATAAGAGTGCAACCCAGAAGCACGGTCTGTTTTTATAGTCAGAGTTCAAATTTTTTGCTTGCTCAGTTTTTCATAGGATACTTGAAGTACAAGCAATTCTAGTTACTTATATGGATTATTTAGTCCCTACACAGGAGCCTCTGCCAATTTTTTCAACATCCAAATAATATTAACATTATCCTCTCCCTTCCTTCCCAGACAGCAAGAGAAATAGGCTGATCAGTGTATGTGGACATGTGTGGGCGGGTGGGGGTGAAGCCAAAGGAAGCGACAGAGTTAGCTCTTAGCCCTGAATGCTTTGGTTGCTTTATTCAGTGAATTAAATAACCTTGGTCTGGCTTCTGTGAAATTTTAGTCTTCTGTGCTCATGAACTTCCCGTTACCAGTAATCTTTTTTCATTGTTTCAGCCAAATACAGCTGTTCTGGGAAGTCCTGGCCAAACAGAGAGAGTCAATCTTTAAGGTAACTCAATGATATCCCATGGAGATTGCTGAGTATTGGAGTTGACGGCTTGAGCCAGGCTCACTTTTTGCAGCAAGCAGAAATGGAGAGCAATGAATTCCCATTGAACTGTACTGCTGACCCCAAATGCTCCTGTATTTATACCCAGACTGAGATTTTTCGAGGACACTGGGCTTCATTTTGAAGTCTGATGGATTACAAGGAGTAATTTTGAGGATCGCAACTCCATAGACTGTGGCTGTGAGGTTGTGTCTGGCCACTAATCTCTGAATTGCAATAGTTTAGATTTTCTGACAACAACAGAATACAGTGGCTAAAAAAACCCCCAATCTATCAACCAACCAACCAGACAAACAAACCCCACAGCTCACCAGTTAGAGACCTCTCCTTATGGTAGTGGCTAATGTGGAGACAGGCCCACATTCTGTAGGACATTGCAGGTGGAAGAAGAATTATCCTCTCACCCTCTGGATTTGGTCAGGGAGGCAGGATCTGGGCCTTTTCATGGTGTTTAATTTCAGTCCTGCTTCTTGGCACTGGGATACTGAGCAACTGGTTGTCCCAGGGTCCAGAGAGACACCCCTCAGGTTGTCTCCATGAGCACACCCCATGCAGGTGTGCTCCACATCCATGGGCAGGAGAAAGTCACTGGAATTCAACACGTAGGATAGAAAGGGGAGTTTCTAAAATGCACCCTGGCCCAAAATGTTGGAGGAAGCATGAAAGAATATAGCTGTGAGCTGGCATGGGAACCTCGTCCCCAAGAAGCGACTGACACGATCTGTAAGTTTCAGATGGTGGTTGCTACAATACTCCTAAGACTATGCATAGATTCACTTTGTTAGAAAAAGTTTCAATTGGAACCAATACGTATTCTTGTACTAGAAACTTTTATTTTTGCACAAAGCTGTAATGCTGGAGGCAAAATTCTTCTCAGGGGAAAGGTGGAAACAGATTTCAAAGATACATGTTTAAATATTTTTTGGGAAGAAATTCCCACTTATTTGTTATGAAATTACTCTTCTCTCCCCATCCCACCACTGAAATAGAAATGAATCATTTCAGTTATTTTGAAAAAAAATTGTTTGATTGCTGTGAAAGTAGATTTATCCTGTTTATGTGCTTCCCCTTTCTTTTAATCTTTGGAACTTTTAAAATCTAGTTTTCAAATGTTTAAATCTGTGTTTTTCCCACGTTGAACTAGCTTTTGAACTAGTTTTAGGGTTAATTTCGGGTAGCTGAATGAGTCTGCTGCCAGAGCTAACACACGTTCAGATATGTATATCAAGTTCTTTAAATGTCTGAAATGTGTTCTATTTATTTTTATTTCATAGTCTTTTGACTAGCTCCTGTGTTTAAAAAACATCTCCCTTTCTAAAGCTTAGTGTCAGTATGCTAGTTTTCAGCACGATTTATTCCATGAGGTTGTTGACTTTAATTATATTGTGGATACTCGGACACTATTACTTAGTGGCTCAATTATACTTGCTTCTTGGATCAGTTCCTAGGTATTACTTAGGACTAAATGAAAAAGTAAAAATAAAGTCTTGTTTTCTCATGTGCTGTAGAACTAGTTGTTCCAAAAAGCACTTGTTTATCACATTGAGAAATTGATTCCTAAGCCTTAAACCATGTGGTGGTTGACCAACTTACATCCTGAAACACAGGAACAAGCTTGGAAAGGGCTGTCCAGATCGGTGAGTCCAGTTACTTGATACTCTGGGCAACCTGGGTTTGGAAACCCTCCTCTGTCGCAGAACTGTCAGGGTTTATTCCCTTGCTGCAGTGCCCAGAAACTCTGCTGAAGTCTTCCTGGCATGAGCTGGGCACTCGGTGAGGGACACATGGATATGGATTATGGCCCTAAAGACACAGAGGCTGGAAATGGGACTTCTCCTAATCATGAGAGCTGTGGGCTCTGGAACAGCCTCTGGAGGAGTACTGGAAACAAAACCTAATTGCTAGTCCATTGTCCTGCTGGAAGAGCCTTGTGGACAACACAGGGAAGGAGAGGCTTGGTGACTCCCACAGGATATGGTGAAAAGGTCTGTCATTTTGGGGGTGACTGCAAATCACCTTGCCTTGTTAGTCCTCATCTACACCACTTCCCACAGGGCATGAACATGGGTGACCAGGGCCATACAGAGGACTCCTGCTGAGGTCTCACTGGTATCTCATCCAGCGGCATTAACAAGCGCCCAACTCTGCTGGCACGTTCTCAGTAGACATCTCAGAATCAGTCTTCTGTGATCACCTTTAAGATTGTTGGTTCACAGTTGTTCCTTTTGTTCCGCATTTACTTCCAGTTTATGAGCTCTTAATTTACAGCAGGATTCTTACTGCTAATCCCCATGGAAGACCTTGCCTTTGAGCTATTGCATATGACCCTGTTTCTGTTACTCCAGCTTTCAAGGTCATCTTTTTCCTCTTGTATCAGCTCTCAGGCCTCCTTTCCACTGATGTTGCTTTCTTGCTTTGTGTTATCAACAAACTTCAACAAGTATTCCCTTTTTAAGCCAGTCATTAACGGAAGTATTCAGTAAAACTAGTCCCAAGAGAAATTCGATTAGTAATTTCTCAACATTTCTCCTTTCCACTGCTCAAGCTTCTGCCCCATTTGTCCGGTTCCTTACCATCTCACAATTTTGGCTTTAATGCCCTTTTTCTTCAACTTAACTAAAAACTTGTCAGATGGCACTGGGGCCAAAGCTTTTCCAATATCTAGGTAGATGAGGACGACCAGATCTGGGTCCTGATTTCTTTTCGGGTTCAGCACGTCACAGGGCTGAATATTCAGCTGTCCCTGAAGGGTGGTAGAAGAGGGCAAGAAATGTCCTCCTCTTTGCACTGCTTTTCAAAGGTGGCTCATGACTATGATGTGCTCTGTACCTTCAGGACAGCTCAAGGTTGCTGTTCTCAGGCTTTGAGGGCCAAGAGCTGCTTGTACATACATACACACATAACATTGTACCTTGTTGCCACAGGTAGGTCTGAACTTTCCCCAGACTCATCGAGCACTGTAGGAGCTAAAGATCCCACCCTTGGACAGGAGCCCCTCACTGTTCTTTGGGAACCAGGCAAAAGTACATAGATGAAAAATGCATGTGTTAGCTGTAAGGTGACAAAGTGTCCTATAGAAGTGCAGCAAATCCCTTCTCTGTCCCAATTATTTGGTGGTTCTTTAACTCCAAAGTTATGCTATCATTTTTGTTTTGCAACCAAGGCTGACAGTCAGGCCACACTTGATCTTTTCCTGGACCAGACAAGCCACACTCACCAGCTGTTTGGTTAGTGAATAGATGTGATGAGTTTTCTTTCCTAACCTCCTGAGCCACTGATTCTGCAGCTGTTCATCCCCTCCATCTCACCTCTGCCGAGGTCAGTCCCTCAGGCTGTGCCTACCCTTACTTAAGGACTGGACCTGCCAGCACCCATGCTGAGCATGCACCAGGCGTGGATCTCTGCTGGGTGAGGGAGCACTGCTGGGGGTTGCTACAGCACAGGTTCAGCATCCCAGCATGGTGCATGTGTGCTCTTGGCTCAGGTGCAGGCAGGGCCAGAAGCCCAATAGCCCAGTCCAGCAAGCACATGTCCTGGGTTGCCTGATGTGTTGTCCAGCACTGTTGTGGGTCTGGTGTGAGCAGCAAGGGTGCATCTCAGGGACTTGGGTTTGTGTAAGCCAGCTCTTTGCTTCATAGGGTTTGTTACTTTTGGAGGTTTCAGAGCTGACTCCAAAAGCAGACACCTTTGTTATGTGAGTTTTCAGTCTGACATTAGCCTGCCATTAGGAGAGGGGATCAGACAGTTGCAAAAGGAGCATGAAAGGAGATGGGAGAAGGCTCCTGGCTTCCTGCTCCCCATGGAAGAACAGGTGCCCTGGCCAGCAGCACAGCTCTAGTTAGAGCACGGCCAGGGAAGGAGGGGGTGGAAGAGGGGGGGTCTTGCTGCAAAGAGGGACACTGGAGCTTGTTCTCAGACCTCTGTCCACTCACTGCTCCTGGGCACAGAAAGGCAGCCTGGATGTGGCTGTGCCCCCACTAGCCCCTGGTGTCTGCTCTGGCTCTCTCCTCTCCCTCTTGGCTCAGTTCCTTGAGGTCGTTGGTTTCCTGGCTGTGGGCAGAAGGTGTTTTTGATGGAGAAGGTAGTAGCCTGGGGGTGGATTGAGTGGGAGACAGAAGAGGGGAGGAGTCACTGATCGATGCTAATAAATAAAAGGCCTCTCCTTCAGTCCAGGGTCCAGGACGCTGGGAGAGCTGCCCCCTCAGACAAGAGCTGCAGGCTGGCGGGGAAGCGACGGCTTAGTGAGTATGCAGGGACCGCCTTGCTTTTCCTGGACGGCTGCTCGTTATTAATGCTTTGCTGGTGCTTCACAGCTGCAAAATGTTAGGAGTGGTTGCTATGGCGTGCGTAATTTTGTGATTCTTCACTCCAGCAAGAGACAGGTCAGAGGGCTGCTTTTCTGATCTCCCCTTTATTTGGGGGACCATGGAGATTTCCCCGGCATTTGCAGGCAATTCATCTCAGCTCCTCTTTCTTTATTTGTAATCAGCAGATGCTGCTAGAAAGCAGGGGGATTGGGCTCACTGTGCTGCGTGGTGTGTTACCTCTGGGGCAGCCCACTGATGCTGGGAAGGGGAGATGTGTGCTGGAGAAGTATGGAGTGCAGGGGTAGTAGAAAGGAGATGTACTTTTGCAAGGGAAAGTGTTCCCCAAAGGACATTTGTTGGTATAGGGCTGTGTAGCCGGCATGTTCATTCATCCCTTGGAAAATGCATTGCCTCTGTGGTGAAAAATGAAACATTTGGGTTAAAGTGGTGTTTGTGGCTCTTCTCCTGTGGTTGATGGCAGAGGATGCTGCAGGCATTCTGGGAGGCATTCAGAGTCCTCTGAAATCGGAGCAGAGTCTTCCAGGGAGCAGAGTGCTCTGCCCTGAGTGAATACAGATAAATAAAGAGGGTTTGGCTGGAAAGCGTGTTGGAGTTTCCCACTGTGCAGCCTCACCTTCACTCCAAAGTACTCCCAGCATCTTCCTTTCTGTGTCCCACTGCTTTCCCGCTGGGCTTTCTCCTCCAGCCTCTTCCTCAAGCCTCCCTTTCTTGGCAGCTCCCATGAGCTCCCAGAGTGTACAAAACATCCAGGAAACCTATAAAATCCACATTCAACACTAACTCCAAAACCGTGGGCTCTAAGGAATGTAAACAATCCCAGAGCAGAGAATTCCCTTAAAGAGACCGGAGTGGCAGGGCACAGAGGGGCAGCAGAAAAGTCTCGGTTCTCCTCTGACCTTGTGTCTATAGCAGACTTCTGGCTTTTGCCCCAGCACAACCTAGTTTTCCTCCTCATCTCAGGCTGAGCACTGAAGGGGCAGGACATGGACGGTGTGGGGGGCATTGATGGTACAGGACTGAGCTGCTCTCCGCACGGGGTGGGATAATGGGGAAGAAAAGCAATCCTTTCTCTTTGGTCTGAAGCTGAAGGCCCTGCTCAGTTTCCCTCTCAGAGGCCACCAGCTTCAGGTAAGGGCCATGAGTTTGGCATTGAAAGGGTAAGTTGTAAAGCCCCGATTAATCTTGTTCCACTGAAGTTTCACTCCCCGTTGGAAGTGTTAGGCTCTGGCTAGCTGTCCCTGTAGTTCTTGGCTGTGTCACCTGCAGCGTGGCTCCCCAGACTGGCCTCTGCAGGTGACAGCAGTGACACCACGACACTGGCTTGGGGTGGGGGGAATGGTCTGCACCCAGAGTGCACTCAGCCTGCACCCTGTCAGTGAGAAATCCTGATGCCTGCATGTACATGGACAAAACAGGTGGTCGCCACGGCTTGGGTCAGACTTAACAATGGTTACTGTACCCTAGGCTCATCCCCAGGCAGTGTGAATGGTCCCAGCCCCACCACTGCCATGGGGGAGGGCTGGCAGGCACTGGGTACCCACCTTCCCTCCCTGTCTTGCCTCTAGCAAACCACTCCCCTTTGCTTTTCACCCAGCAGGGATGGCCATCTCTCTAACTCCTTCTTTCTTCTTTCACTCACTCCTACTGTACCATAGAGCTGAAGAGGGGAACACCCCATCTTTTGTCCATAGCTGCTGTCCATGACATTGGTCCCAGACAAGCTCTCTGGGTGCTAGAAGGTGAGGTAATGCTCCCAGAGAATGCTGGCATGGGAGATTCATCCCAGCTGAAAAGCCTCGCATTGACATCTGACTTTGGTGCCCAGTGGGGCAAGGACTGCTAGTGCTAGACCAGAGAGACAGCAGTCCTGAGATATGGTTACCTCTGCCTTCACCAAGTTGTTGTCCCTTGGGCTGGAAGAGCAGTGTAGGGTCAGGACCACAGTGAGGACCTGGAGAGATAGAGTTCTGGGTGCTGCTCAATGCAAAAATCATGATCCCTCCAGCAGAAGGGATTCTTCTATGTTGCTGCTTGTCACTCCTGGAGCAATAAAGTAGGAAAGGGGAAGGGGCAGTAGGGTTGGATTCCTCCTCTGATGACTGGCAGGCTCGGACCGCAGCAGGGGCCAGCTGGAGGGAGGGGGACCGAGAGGGGATGGAGTGTTTGAAGCCTCATTCTCCATGTCTCTGTTGGCAAAGCTGACAGAACAGTCTGGGCTGGGTGTATCCAAACAGAGGATGGCGAGGGCAAAGAGGGCAGATCAGAGAAAAAATTAGAAAGGCAAACATTTACATTTGGGATCAGCACACACCTCTCCCTCTGGGCCCCCGGCAGCCCCTGAAATTCCTTCCACTTGTGCAAGCCAGCTTTTCTGAGCGTGGAGTGCTAGTGACACACTTGCCTGTGAATTATGGCCCCCAGCCCTGAACTGGGAGAGGAAGGGGGCATGCCCCCTCCTTCCCGAAACCTGATTCAATCTGCTAATAGAGGATGTTTTGTAATGGCTCCATAAAGAGTGTGTACCAGCCAGCTGTCGCCTTCCCCAGGCTCTTTCATGGGCCCCCTCCTAGCTCTGTTTTCATAATAAACATTCCACTGCTAATTTTGCAGGCGGCCCAGGATCTCCAGCTGCCCTCAGTGGGAAGAGAGCAAGACACAGCAACAGAGACAGAGTGAGAGATTCCTCCCTGCACTGGCACAATGCGCACTCTCATCGTCCTTACAGTCCTGGCTGTCTTGGTGATGGCTGCTACTTGCTATGGTAGGTGACCTTTTTTACTGGGTAGAGTGATCACTCCAAACCTGCAGATATATTTGGTTCTCTTTAGATGTTTTTTATTCAACTTTGTGTCTTCTTTCCCTTTAACTTGATCTCTTGCCTGCTTTTCTGCCCTTGTGTCAGACCGTCCTAGCCCTGCTCTAGAGCTGTCAGCTTCAGTCGTGATTTGTGGTCCAGGATGCTTCAGCTCCTTCCTCTCTGTTCCAGCTCACCTCGCAGGCTGCTCCTCTTTCTGCCCCTCTGTTGTCTGGACTACAATAAGAGTTCTTATTCTTAATTATTCCTTGTTAATGGGGAGATTTCCCTTCCTCCTTTTTTAATATCAGCCCCCTCTTCCTGTCAGGCACACAGTTCCATGCTGATGGAATTAAGATGCCGTTTCATGCAGGAGTCAAGCACATGTCACTATGCTAATCCATTCCCTAAGCACACATGCAGACTTTGAAGATAAGCAGGTATCATATCCACTGTAGTGTCAGGAACATGAAGGTGAGGAACTATGCTTGAGAATCACACACTGGAAGACCAAGCACAAGCCTTGAGTTCCTGGCTAAGACACCAGGTTGCTCCATTCTAAACTCCTGAACACCCTAAACTCCTCATATAATTGCTGAGTCACGCCACTGATCCCTTTCTCTTCCTTTTAAACAGGTGCCTTAAAACCTGGCTTCTCTGATTTCTGTGTGCATGTTCTATTGATCTGTGGTGTGTGAAAGACTCTGAATCCCATCAATACAGTGTCTTACCACATGTTTTACTCTTTCTTTTCCCAGAGTCCCATGAGAGCATGGAATCCCATGAGTATCTCAGTAAGAGACTGCTTTACTATTTTCTTGAATTTGAAGTGTGCTACAGACATCTCCAAGACCATTTCCTTGTACTTGACTGTGGAGATTAAATAGGCAGAGCCACTCAGCCCAGGGAAATTGAATTTACTGGGTGATGGAGTTGCAGGATGAATAGGAAGAGAGTTTAAAAAAGACTTCACATGTTTGGGCACAAGTGCATACCAATTTGTTTTGCAAAGAATATAATGAAAATTGGAAAACAAAGAATCATGAACTCATGCATCCACCTAAAACAGGTTAAGTGACACTAGAAAAGGACATTGCTCAAAAAGCCCTGTGATGAGCACAGAAAGAGGTACTGCAGAAGCCAGTGACATGATTTGTACTTCCCCAAAGACAGGGAGACCCTTACTCCCAGCACCCTGGCAGAAGCAGGTGGGATGTGTGGGCAGGAGGGATCCTTGGTCTGGAAGAGAGAGTTAGTGTCACAGGAGAAGCATGAAAGGGTGGAGAGTCTTACCATGGAACAAGCAATAACCTGGAGAGGTTAGAGAACAGATGGTTTGAAACTAAAAAGAAATTAGACCATCGGGGAGAAGGACTTCACAAAACAGCTGGTCAGAAGCACAAAGGCACGTGTGGGAGCCAATGCCAAAGACATCCACAGACTCCTGAACTCTGCAATAGGACCGTGATGTTTCTCAAAAAGGACAGAAGGGACCTTCAGGCACCTCAGTCCAAGACTGCCACACAGACTGCTCAGTGACTGCCTAACCTTGAAGGCAGATAGACTTACTTGGGCCCTTCTTGTTTTTACCTATAATGTCATGATTCTACTAATTCTACTGAGCATGCCCACACCTCCCACGGTCTGCGCAGCTTGGCACCTACCTCTTGGCCAAGCTCCACTCACTCAGAGGGGCTGTGGCAGGAAAATCACAGTAGCTTTACCCTGGGTGTCTTGACTAACAGCAGAGTTAGAGCAGCATGTGCACTTCCATACAGGCTACACAAGCCAGAGGGAGAGCCTATGCATGAACCAGTGGGGTGGACAGCAGGGAATATTAAAAGGTTCTGGGTTTCACTGTGCCTGGGAGGGCAGACAAGGAGGCTGTTATAAATGCGGAAGCTAGCTTTTGTTGAAATCTGGCCTTGAAAAAGTGTCTATCTACTCTGAACAACCCCTTGCCTTCTCAGATCCCTTCATCGTCAGGCGAAGGGCCAATGACTTCATACGAGCTGACACGAGACTAGGAGCCATCACTCAGGAGAGGTATGTTACGGCCTCAGGACGCTGAGGATGGGAGTGGGGAGAGGTCTCTCCTTGTCAGGCACAGACTGGTACCAGGGGAGAAAGCCATGGTGACTTCTGAGAAGCCTCAGCCCCTCTCTCGGTGTGAGGTGCCTGTGAAGTCCCCAACCCTGGGAGAAGCCAGAACTCAGATAGCAGAGAGTGAGTCCTTGCGTTTGAGGACATCATGTGCTGGGAGGGATCTGCTTAATTTGTCTGAAGGAAACACCAACAGAAGGAGAGGGAATCAGTGTGGGATGGCCAGAAAGGAAGCTCAGTTTGAGATCTTGTTCTAGTCCTCAGCTCTCATGCAGAATTTGCATGACCCTTTCTAAATCACAGGGCCATCTGGGGGCCTCCTTGCCTCATCTATAAAAAGCAGATATAGGCAGTTTCATGCTTCATGCAGGGCTTGTGAAAATAAAGGCTGAAGCACAGAAATCATCTCCTAGCGAGGTGTCAAGGCAAACCTTCTCCACAGTACCAGGTGGCCCCTTTGCAGGATGTTTCAGGTCTTTTTTCCATGCGTGGCTTTGGGGAAAAGCCGAAGAGCTGAAGGCAGCAGTCTGGGGGAGCTGTGGAGGGAGGACACTTCCTCAGACTGAGGCAGGAGCCATCCCCCTCTCCCCATCACCCTACTTAGCCCTGAAATAAAAGGTTATCTGAGGAGGCAAAATGCTCCTGTTGTAGTCACATCGCTCCCCTGGGTGCAGTGAACACAGGAGCTGGCATGCTAACATCTTGGTAGCTGGATGATGGAATCTCATGATGGACCCTTAATCCTGATGGGGGACTGTGGGACAGGAAAGGGCTGTAGACAGATATTTAAGATGGCAGCACTTACCACTCATCTCTCCTACTTTTGCAGGATCAGGGAGCGTAATAAGGCGCCCCAGGAACGTCAGAGGGAGATCTGCGATGACTACTACCCCTGCGAACTGTACGCCTTTCGCCATGGCTATGATGCTGCTTACAGGCACTATTTTGAGAGGAGGAGGACTAAGTAAAGGATGACCTGTCCCCACCCCGGGGCCTGGAGCCCAGGGTATCCTCCCAAAAAATGCAATGGCTCTGAAACATATTCAGTTGCTTGTGTCCCTGTATGTTATCCTGCCTGCTGCTTCTCTCCCATGTAGCCATGGATTCCTACACTGTGTTAATTAGCGCTGAGCTGATGTAGCAGAGATCAGAAAGATTTCAGGATGTGGGTGTTTACTACACAATAAATTGCTGGTTTGATACTATCTTCTCATCAGTCACAGTATTTTGGAGGGGGTGTGTGATTTTACACGAAGAAGCTGAATTTGTTTATCATAGAATCTGGTGCAGATTATGGAAAAAAAGTCACTACCTTGCAATCACACGAGTTTTAAAGGATCTACAATGTTTTTGTTCCAGGGTCTACAAGTGGCTTCTTTTAGAGGTCACTGGCAAATGTCAGTTCCCAGTCTTAAGACATCTTAAAATGGCATGGCGTTCAGAAAGCAGGGTGAGATGCACTTTTTGAAAATGAAATCTATAATATCTTTCCTCAGTTGGGGAAACAAAATTCAGAAGGCGCCTGTTTAATCTTAAAAACAAAGTTAGGGCAAGAGTTTGTGACAGAAGAAGCCTGTAAATTGCATCTTGTCTATCCAGCTACCCTCAGGTCCTGATGTAGGGTGCTCCTGTAGAAAGAAGTGTGTGACCCGGACTTTACTCATGTTTTCTTTTGGAATCCCCTTTCATGCCCTTACTTCCACTTGGAATGATTCTGGTAGTGCGAGAAAGCTGCAGAAACCAAAGGTGAAGAGGGGCTCCAGGTAGTAAATAAAATAAATAAAAGAAACCCAGTGTTTGGGGTTAAGCCCAACTTTGTTCACCTAAAACAATTTTATTTTACTGTTCATAATTCATTTGAAATCAAGGTGTGCCCTGACCCTGTGCAGAGGTTGCTGAGCACCTCCCGGCCCACTGGGGCATGAGCGTGACCACTGTCAGGTTGTCACCAGCACAGGCACCAGGGCACCTCGCAGAGCCTCGCAGGCCAAGAAGCACCAGTGCTGACGTGCCCAAGAATTCAATACTGCTCTGGGCTGGTCAGCAGCCACAGCAACTCAGAAACCCCTTGGTGTGGGGTGTGTAGGAGACATAACATCTTCTATATCAGCTCAGCACAGCTGGTTTCAATATTCACATCGCCAGGCTTCCACAGGCACCTGCAAATTATAAAAGTGGGAAAGATTTGTGGCATGCTATCAAAGGCTATGAGGTATAAAGTATCAAATTGTTGACTATTCTGTGAAATTAAGTCTAGAGCCAAATCTACCTGCCACATTAGAAATACACATCTTGCAAAATATGCTTCAAGGCTTTGCCAGCTTTGAAGATGAACTTCTGGAAAGAAATGCGATTTATTTATTGAAAACACTTTTGATAGGAAACTCCACCCTGGCAGCTGCTAAAGTTTTGTCCAAAGGAAAAAGTGAGAGATAAATGAGTTTAAGGAAAAAAAGCCATACGGATTAGGTATATTTGCACCCACACTTGTTCTGCATGTTCCCAAGTAGGTGAATCTTATGTTCATGAACCAGGGCAAAACTTTCATACCTTAAAGTCAACAAGTCTGCAGTGTCTGGGTTTGACTTGACACTGTGACACTACCAAAATGGAAGGCACAGGGCTAGTGCTGTCTGAGTCTGTGTCAAGAAACATCTGGTGATTTCAACCTCCGGTTTACCAGTATAAATAATGAATAATACCAGAGATTTCTGTGGGATTTCATTAGTGTAAGCAATAACCAAAAATGTTTAGGAGACTACATGCTGGTTAGAAAGCTTGGGAAAAGTTGGGAAGAGAAGTAAAGCTGTTTGGATTACTAGAATTGTATATTTATATTCTTTCAAGTTTTCTTTTGGAAGCATAACTTTCCTAGAATACTTATTATTTTTAGATATTTATTTATTTTTAAAGTGTTGCTCTTTAAGATACTTTTGCTGGAGGTTTTTAGTATACATATTCAGTCTTTCCTGGACTGTAGAAGAGTTAGAGTTTTGGGTTTTTTTTAATCCTGAAATTTCTCTAAGCTAAAAGACAGTGTTTCTAGGGATTGGCACAATCCCTAATGGCTCTGACTGGCCTTGGGAGCCTTTTAGGCTTTAATTCTGCAACCCTTGGATGTCTCCCCCACATGTGGGGCCAAGGAGGACTGGATGTGAGGTGGAGGAAAATGTAATCCATGTGCTGTGTTTGGGACATGGCTTTGGGAACTTGGCTGGTGGATTTGGGGAGTGTGGGGTTATTGGTAGATAGGCTGTAGAAGAGCTCATGCAGGGCTCTTGACATACCAAGCAACCACAGCCACTCAAGTCCTGAAGAATAAAACACTTTTGGAGTTTAAAGGTTTGAGTTTTAGACAAGAGAAGCCAAACTAACAGCCTCCATACTAGGAAGATTTCCAGGGAGAAAAAAGAAAGACCCTTCCCCAAACTACCTACCTAAGTTCCCAACAGTATAAAAATCTCAGCTCTCCGAAGTGGTTTGGTGAAATTGAAGCAAAAAATCTACTGCGTGTTTGCCCTATGAAAACTGTTTGATGGGTTTCTTTACCTTCAGAGGAATGGGTCAGGATGGAGTGGGGGAAAAGGGTCACCATTGGGTTCAGTCTCATTTGATTTTCCACATGAGAGAGCTCCATCAAACAAAAAGAGCTGCTCTACTTCAGGGTGTGCTGGTCACTCCCCTGGCTTTCTGGCAAGATGCTGAATGATTTTCATGTTTATAATAAAACTGATTTTTTTATCCAGTTGTTTTTCTTCAACACTCCCATTCAAAACCTCAGATAAAATCTTCTGGAAATGCCATGAGTCCTGAGATGGATGTCAAAATGGCTGCCAGGACCCAGTATCTCCTGGCCCAAAGGATGGGCTTTGTTTTGGAGCTCAGACACAGGAACACAAGCCAAAGCCCCAGTCTCTCCAGGCGATCACAGGATATAAAGTGCTGCCCGAAAGCAAGCTCCGGAGAACTTCAGTAACGTCCAGGAAAGCTCTGAGGTTAGGGAGACTAGCGCAGCCAAAGAAGACATGAGGAGTCTGCTGGCACTGCTGATCGTGACTCTGGCCCTGGCAGCACTCTGCTGTTGTGAGAAAGGTAAGGGGATGTCTTCCCGGCAAGGCTTCTGGGAGCGCTGCTCAACCCTGCAGCTTGCCAGCAGCCTCCCTTCAGTCTGGGAGACGCACAGCTTCGGGGGCAGGAGGTGCACCGCTGGTCATTGCACAACTTCAGATCTCTGTCGGAGAGACAGAGTCATGGATGAGAGAGGGCTTGGGGATAGAGAGCCTCATCTCTGGCTGGGCACTTTCTTCAACTGGTCAACCGCCCCCGCCCCCCCCCCCCCGCCCCAGTTGCACCATTGAATTGCAGCAGAGAATTTGGACATTTTAATATGTTTGAGCATTAAACCAGTTTAGCATTTAGGTGAACTGGCAAAGGTATGCTGGATGCTCGCTTTTGAGTAAGAGGGTTGAGCTGCAGGCAGATTTGTGTCAACCACAGGGAGAAGGATTTTGTGCCTTCTAGCCCTGGAGTGGTGTAGGATCAGAGAGACAGGCACCAAGTCAAGCCTTCACCTGCAGGGAAATGTGGGATGTGGAGAACTTCTGGAGGAAAAAAGCCTCTATTGGTGGTTAAAAAAAAGGGAGTTGTCCCATTGAAATAAGAGCACATCACACTTGAAGGTGATTTAGCCACGGTGACTTTATGATCAAGAGACAGTCATGTAGTGGCAGCTCTATAGTTGATGGAGAGGGAAGGGGGGATAGATCAGAAAAACAAGTATTTTCCCTTTACAGTAGGAAAAGAGAAGCCGAGCAGGAGAGGGCCCTGTCTTTTCTTGTATTATCCCATTCAGAGTTAAGTTTCATTCAGTCCTTGGCATCAGATATGTCATGATTCAATACTGGCAAATATATTTTGTTTGATCCGTCAGTCCCTCTCTCCCTTTTTCACTCTTGAGTACATATCTGCTTTTTTTTAGTCATTATTATTATTCCAGATTGCTTAATGGCCTTGGAGTAACTTCTAATTTATTTTTTTTTTTAAATCCAAGGAATTTATCCATATCTTAAAAATACACACAACCCTTTTCATACAAAGTTTTTGTTTAAGCACAGTTATTATCCTTTTTGGTCTCTAGAGCCCTCTTTCTGCCCATAAATACACTTATGCCAAATACCTGGTGACTTGGGTAGAACTGACATTGTTGAAGAAAAATATGAAACAGAAAAACTGTTTCAAGTAAAAAAAAAATATTGTGAAATAGGGCAGTGTGGGACAACCAAGATTAGGAGACCTACCATTTCTCTTAGAGGATGCTTTCCTTGGGTGTTTGCAGGGAGCATTAAGGATTAAGGATTAAGATTAGAACTGAACAGAGAAATATAGTGTGTAAATTCCTCTTGGGAGGGCTGGTGAGCCAGGTACCTCAACCTTGAGCCACAAAGCTGTGAGGGTAGAGTTGTTCCTAATTTTCAGCCCTATTTCCCTTCCCTATCAATAGTTTGTGATTTCTCCCTAAGAGTTAAGGAAACCTCTCTTTACAAAGATAGAGGAAATGCTCAGCTATCTTCAGGTTCAGTCCAAATTTGGGGTTTTGCTCAAATGGTCCCCTAGCTCTAGCTGTCCCTGCTCTTAGCAAGGGTGGGGAAGAAGGAGGAAGGTCTTCCTCCAGCTTCCACAGTGGTTATATGGTTATTGTGTCATTTAATTTGACTCAGAGGAAGCTGAAATTAAACAATTCCAGGCATAATGGGTGAATTTGGTGTGGTGAAGAAATCTATTCCTAAATGGTGGGTGTTAATAAAACCCTTTTTTGGGGAGGAATGGGCTTCTGGGAAAGGGGGGAGCTGGATCCACTCAGTAGGCAGAGAGATTCAGTTAGAGTGGAGCAGAGGAGGAGGAGGACTTGCAAGCAAACTCCTCACTGTCTGTCTGCCTGTCTTCCAGATCCCAAAGACCACTCAGAATCTCCCAGCGCTGCCAGTGAGTATACCGTTGTGATCAATGCTCAGCTCCATTCTCCTGCACCTACTTTCCTTCTTCCCTTTAATAGGTTCAAGGGATGAACAAGAACCATGCTGAGTCCCGCTAGCTGCTCCCTTTTTGCTCCCTCAGCACTGCAGTCCCTGAGGTGCAGGAGCACCTGCAGCAAACAGAGGGGCTGCCTTTCACAGCCATGGGGGCAGGAGACACCATGCTGGTCCCGGACACCATCCCCGTCACCTCCCGGTCAGCCTCCCTGCACCAGCAGCCTAGCATTGCTCCGGGTGTGCTAGTGCCATAGCCTGCATCGCCACAACCCTTGAGCAGCCCCCAGGCAAGACATGAGTCCTGCAGGTTGTTAACAGCTGGATGCATCTGCCCTTCGTGAAACAGGGTGATGTGAGTGGAGCAACACGGCCAGTCTCCTGGCTTCTCTGAGCTGGCCTCAGAGACCTATCCAAAGAGTCTGCTGCATCCCCAGATTGCTGTTAAGACAGCAGAACTTGCCCCAGGGCCTCTAGGCACTGGTCTTTTGGATCTGCTGGGCAGCCAGTCTAGTGCACAGGATCACAGAGCAGAAAGGTTTGGTGCCACACAGCAACAAGCTGTGACATCCCTGCCAAATCCCACAACCTGGAAAGCCTGAAAGCAAGCGCCTTCCTTGGCTGCTCCTGAGGGCTGCAGTCCCTCCTCTGTCAGGTCACCTGGGACATGGGGATTTGCACACCTTGGGATGTCCACAGCTTCTGCAGCAAGCTGATCCTGGCAGAAATCTGTATGGAAAATCCCCCTCGTTCTTCCCTGTCTCTCCTTTCTCACACCTTAAAGGATAACATTGCTGCTGGGGAGCATGAAAGCTGGTATTTCTCCAGTGAGCCAATGCAAACACAGATTGGGAAAGAGAAAAAAAAAATGCAAAGAGTGTTCAGGGAAAGGTGGTGATTTCTGACAGCTCATTAATTGGCGGTTTCTGTGTAGTTGCTATTTTGATCCAGACTAAACCCCAGCTTGCTAGGGAGGGGGCATCTCTCACCTGGCAAACAGAAGCACAGTCAGACACCCCACGATGATGAGGAAGGAGCACAAATGCCACCGTCTCTGCACAGACAGAGGTCTTAGAAACTGTGTTCCCCCAGTGACAGTGACAGTTTGCCAGTTTCTCTGCTGAAACATGTACTGGTGTGCAGCTCCTGTGTTGCTGGTGTGCCGGCATCTGTGTACACCTCTGCTGGTGCGGGTCCATCCCATGGAGCCAGGCTGTGCTGTGCTGGGCTGAGCCCTGGCTGGGAGTGGGGGGCAAAGTGGCTCTACCTGCTGTTTGTGGGGTGCTCCACAGCACCCTGGTGTTTGCACAACTACAAATACAAGGGAACAAATAAGCAACTGTGCTGACACGGTGTGTTAGTGGAGACCAGGGGGTACTGCTGTCATGGCAGAAAGACCTTTCATGTTCTCCAGTGCCTGAACACCAGGATCTTTGCACCTACTGCATGTATTTCTCCCTGGGTGATGTTTTCTCCCTGGGTGATGTTTACTCTCATTATTTTGTACCCTTCACCTTTCATAGAACTCTGCACATGTGAGCATTGGTATTTCCATGTGCCCCCTGTTGCTTATGCCTCATTAGAGGCATTTTAATATCTGGTGGCTGGTATCTCACATCACTCTCAGTCTGAGTCAAAATATAGAAAAGAAGCCAAGACCCGGAAGTTAAGCGGGCCAGGGAGAGAGGGTGCCATTCCCTTCATTCTCTCCTTATTTGGATTTTATGCTGTCATGACTTTGCCTTCTGCACATTTGCTGTGGACTCAGATCATGTTGTGTGATAAGGGAACAGAGTTTATGACAGAAAAGGCCCTTGCTCCATGTAGGTGTGCAGGTTGGAGTGAGGAAGGAGCCCAGCTGTTGGGCTTTGAGTGGACAGTGGGGCGGGGAGAGATGAATGGGCAATTAGGATGGACCATGACAGTCATCTGTTTGTGAAGAGAGTAGACTGTCCCTTTTCAGAGGTTAGACTGGTCTTTGTTTTGCATAGACCATGGCCCTGCATCTCTAACCTGCTGTGTTGTCTCTTGGTAGGCATCAAGATTAAAAAGGAAGTTGCCAATGCCTTTGTGAAGAGGCAGAAGAGATCCAGCCTGTATGAACGGTAACAACTCAGGAGTCAGGCTGAGAGCTGGACTCTGGACCTCTTCTGAAGAGGGGGTGGGAAGGCAACAGGACATGACAAGGCATTAATTTGTTGTACATTTATGTGATTACCTTCATGTGTAGAAGCAAAAAGGTTGTAGGAGACACTCATTGATAGATAAATGGTTCTTTTTTTCATAAATATCCTTTTGAGAGCTCATAGCTGGACTCTGTTATTCCTCCCAGGAAGACAGTATTACTGTCTGGGCTAGCCATGGGGACAACAGGAAACATGTTAGAAGCTGCTGTAACCTGTAGGGTCATCAGAGCTGATTTCCAGGACAATGAGCATCACAGAGCCTTGGTCATTGCCTCTGGCTTCCTACAAAGGAAGCATAGCTCTGTTGCAGGGATGAGGCTAGATCAGATTGGCTGTTCTTTCTGAAGCTGTAGAACCAACGTCCATTTGTGCAGAAATCCTAGGCATGAAGATTTGGAGAAATCCTAGCTATAAACATTTGGAGAAATTTGAGGTCATCCAAGGATGTTATTATTTTATTTTCTGGAAGAGTTTGTTAAGCCATTGTCTCATGTAGGCCTGTGGCAAAAAGAATTTGTATTCAATCCGTCTTTGGACTAGAAGGATAACGTTGTTTTAAGATAATAGAAGATTGGGAGGCCCCATCTGTAGAGGAGAGGATCAGAGTATTGTAGCAGAGGAACTGACTGATGTTGAAACCTGCAGTGATTAAAACCAAGATGAAATTCAGAAGTAGCAACTGTACTGACTGTACTGACTACCCCCTTACAGGTGGTGCATTGTAAAAGTAGCTTCTGGTCTAAGCATTAATCGGTAAGGACTGAGGTAGACAGACAACTCGGTGTATTATTTGATCATGAAGTAAGGTTAGTCCGGAAATATGGATGCAAGAAATGGAATTCAAGGGTGCTGCAGGCTTTTTCCAATACAGAAATAAAGAAATTAATGAGATACTGGTGGGACTTCTCCTGTAGCAGGAAAGATTAACCAAACCTGGAACAGGAGTTGAGAAGTCCATCCAGAGTGTGTAGCTGAGACTAGAAGATTTGGGCTTGCTTAGCCTGGCAAAACAAAAGCTGAGTGGGGGTAGTATTGCTGTCAACAACAGAAGTGAGGATGATGAGAGGAAACTCCTTAAGCTTCAGGAAAATCATGGCTAGCGGAAAAGTGAGCAGAAACTGGGAGCAAATAAAGGTAAGCAGGAGATAATTAAATAAAAAAGAAAATAAATAACAGCAACAACAACAACAAAGATTCCTGGGTAGTTGGGGAATGGGGTTGGGGACAAAAAACCCCGCTAACTGCTTCTGTGGTCTCCTTTGCTGATAAAACCTCAAGAGCAATTGCTTTAAGTTGGGTTCAATTCCAACTTTTTCCAGCATTAATTAAGTAGTCCATCCCTGTGTAAGTAGATGTTTAACTCACATGAGAAGTCTCCTGTTGGGGCACCCTGGGGAATCACTCTTCTCACGTTAGTATCATGGGTGTGAAACCGTTCCAACTACATCGACTGAATCTGCAGAATGGCATCTCTCTCTTTGTCTACTCCAGGTACACTGAGTCTTACAAAACTCCAATGGAGCAGATGCGTGAGCGTTGTGAAAACTACGCCCCATGTGATTATCTCTCTAACCAAATAGGATTTTCCATGGCCTACTACCATTTCTTTGGGAGATACTAAGGATGGGATGGTCACTTCGTTCATTTTGCTTGGGACCACTCTGAACCCCCCAGGAGAAAGAAGGTTGTGGGTGGGAAGGAGGGAAGAAAAACATCTAGACTGGGGTCGTCTTCAGAACACCAAGGCAATAATTATTCCACTTGTTGAGCTTGCATTAGCTTTCTTCCTTTCATCAAAAATCTTTCTCTTCAGTTGTCTCTTGTGGTATTTTTTGCTTCACCAGAAATGACTGAGAAGACTCTGTCTTACCTCCTTCCATTTGAATCTCCAGGACACAATAGGTGAACAAACTGTGAGTCCTCTCAAGAAAATCAATGTATATCTTAGAAACATAACAAGACGTTTTGTCTTCTTCTGCAAAATGCATGAGGATTATAGAAGGAGAATGTCACAACATGTATAAGTGTGATGGATCTGATTCTGGGATACTCACTGGGAAGAAGGCGGAACAGCTGCCTCCTGGTCCAATGACTAGGAAAGTTCAGTATTTTCAGGTAGAATAGTCACCCTAAATATGTGCCAATGTAGGATCATTTTGCAAGGATAGAAGTGTGGAAATACTGTTACATAGCCAGAAATCAGTTTCTGGTACACTTTTCTGATTATTCGGTCACAAAACTTGCCTGTGTAGCAATAACAGATAAATCCCCAAAGGTGTGTTTGAGGAGTCCTTTTAGATGAGCCCTTCCATTTGTATGCTGCATTCAATGACTGTCTGTAAAAAGTAACTTGGAAATCTCTTGTTATTTTTGTTACAGTTGGTTTCTGGTGAAACTGAATATACCCAAGCAGAACAAAAAAATAATCTGTCCCTTTCTGACGCTTTAGTATTTATGCTTGAAACTAAAAGTGGCTAAACAGCTCCAAAAAAAGCAGGCAAACAAAAAGCAATAAACTTTATGAAATAAACAAAAAGAAAATAGGTTCAAGGATGGATTGAAGTTAGGTCAGCATTTGGTTTATTCAAGGCAGCTTCTATGTCTCTCATAGATACATATACAAAAAGTATGTGTGTTTATATACTTATCCTCTTCCCTTTGCACTATTTCATTCTGTCCCCTTGTATGAATATTATACCTTAGTAACTTTCTGCACAGCCTCCCTTGATGTTCCCTGAGAGGCAGATCCCATCTCGAAGGACAGGGACTGCTGATCCTCAGGAGACTGAGAAAGACTGAATCTCTCTGGTTGTGTGTAAACTGGTGCAGCCATTCCCAGCTGCTGACTACAATAAATACTGCTTATGTAAAGCAGGTTGGTGTGCTGCTTCTCTCTGTTCCTCTGTACAACCTTTATCTGTGGTTAAGGATGCCTAGAAGATAAAGCCTGCTCCTATGAACCCTGAAGAGCAGGATCCAGATTTGTGAGGCCTCCTTCTCTCCTCCTGTGCTCCAGTGTGAATTAGAAGTGACTACATTGTGCTGGGTCATGATCCCAGCACACCGTGACAGTGAGGGAGAGGAGGGCCAGGCTTTTCCCGATTCACCATCTACCGAGTTCAGCGTTTCTCTGAAAGACCTTGCCCTGAAGTAAGGACAGGGAATAAGTCCACAGAGATGGCTGCCAGTGTGAGTGTGAACATCTTTTGTTTGGCAAGCTGCTATGACTTGCACCAGCTGTGCTGACCTTGGCCAAGGAGAAAACAGTTAATAAATACCTCTGCTTGTCTTGGTCAAACACCTGGGACTGGTTCCTCTATTGGCATAAAGTGATGGGGCTTCACTGCTCACAGCAAAACTCTCCTCTGAATGCCATCTAGTAAAAATGAACAAAGTGATCATTGAAAGCAGTGAAAATTTTGCTGGGAAAAATACTAGAGATCAGTGAAATAATATCTGCTGTACTAACAAGTTAGGGGTTTTGTTGTTGCTGTATGGTCTTGTTTGCTAAAAAAGAAAACCGAGCTTCCTGTCTATATTTCCATCTTTCTGTTAGTTTTGTATTTTTCTCTCCCTTTCAGTAATTGTTTTTTTCTGGGAAGCTACGCACGAAGGCCTTGATCATGTCATGTGCTCTGTGTCACCAGATCTCTATATGGGCCGAAGTCATTACGGCCTTTGGGGAGCTGAGTGCACAAATCAGATTACAAATTTACTGCTGGAAAGGAAGAGCTCGATTTTCACCTGCTCAATGCAGATTTAAGTACCATTGCAAATCCTCTGCTGCCATCTTATGGCCATTGTATTTATCGCCATGCGATAAATGGTACACCACGTTGTTTTCGAAGCATGTGAAAATGTAAAAGGGCTTTCTTCCTCATTCACTTCATAGTACAACATACATTAAGAGGCCAGGAGGGAAAAATAGGCAAGCGGGACAATCTGCAACTGGATTATATGCAGCTGAATTAACATTCTAGTGGGGCTGTTTATCTGGATTGTCAAGTTCCTGCTGGAGCCTGTCACAGTTTAGCTCCTTTTTATCTCTACATGAACAGGAAAGGAGATGCCTCTGAATAAATTCACAACCCCTTCTCTGGACTCACTTTTAGCAGTCGAAGAACTGCTTTCTGAAATACAGCCCAAGATAACAGAGCAATTCCAAGAAGGAGAAGTCGATAGGCTGTATTTATCACTTTGCATCATCCTTCATGTCATCACCTCGTATCGCCAGTGGCTGCAGATACTGTCAGCAGCATCATCTGGTGCAGTGTTATAGATCACTTTGAAAGCAACCCAGTATGAGACCTTTATGTCATCTCTCACTCTATTTCAGCAATATTCAGCAAATGCTCTGTCCACAGAACCCAAGCAGCTGCACAAACATCTCCTTTCTCAGGGAATCACACCATCTCTGCAGGTGGCCCCCTTACCCAGCCTATCACTAGCAGGCAATGGAAAATGGACTTCACTTCTCTGTAGTCAGAACGAGGTCCTGACCTGTCCTTTTGGCTCTTATTCTGTGCAGAAGAGTTATCAGAGGCCATGAGGCTTCGCAGGTGAGTAACTTGCTGCCATTATTTGGAAGGGTGACTAGAAAGCAGCTACTGGAGATGGGTTTGTCTCAGTACAGAATCTGTATTTACACACTCATTTTGAGTGTACCCAATGTAAACAGTTCAACAAGGTGTCACTCTGCAGTGGTGTAAGGGTAGGATTGGCAGCACATTATTAGAAACCAGGGGGAGCTAAGGAGGACGACAGTTACGTTATCTCTGCTTCCAGATGGGATCCCAACCTACCCTGCATTTCTGTGTTGGCTTTATCAGAGCTCTGCACTTCTTCAAAAGGGCTTTTTAAGCTCTTGACCAGGAAGTGCTCTCCACCTCATCCTGACACATCACTCCTCAGGAGAGAACTGCCTTAGACTTCTCCAAGCCAGAGTTTTCTTCCTTTTTGCAAGAACAAGAACATCAGATATATTGGAATTAAGAGAACTATCAAGGCAAAGGACATCTACGCCAGAAGGAATTGGCTCAGTCAGATGCTTCTTTATGGATTGTGGGCACACTTCTACCAGTAAATTGTCTGGTTTGATTAATTGGTTTGATTAATAACCTCTGAATTGCTGTAAGAATCTGGTGAATGATCTTTTGTTGAAGAATCATCACCAAAAACTGAGTGCAAATTACAAACTGCAGAATTTTCCAGTTCAAGAAAAAAAGGGAAAGAAACAGATGTAAATGACCGCTGCTTGAGCTCAATGTTCTTTAGAGTGTCTTGGGTGGACTCTAGGATGTCAGTGCTGCTGGCCAGCCTTCTGTTGCTGATCTCCTTGCAAAAGCTGGTAAGAGGGGGTAAACATTGTTCTTTATTTGAAATGGTGAAACTGCTTATCCTACTGAAATAAACCTTTTTTTTTTTTTTTCATTTGAAACATGTTCTTTAAGGAGCTCTGAGTTTAGCTTAAACTCTTCTGCTTTCAGGTGCTCTGTTCCATTTCTTACTTGTCCTAATTCCTTTTAACTACTTTGTTGGAAATTTCCTCTCGTTTGGAGCCAGATGGTTTACCAGGGTGTGTTTGTGAGTAGGTCTCATGGAACTGTTCCTCTAATTTTCCACCCTGTCTCAGTTGAGGCTCTGACAAAAGCAGCGTGTTGTTGGATAGGACAGTGACAATATTGCACTATTATTTGTGACTGCCTTTTAGCTTTCTCTCAAAGCAATTATCATATCATGGAGAAATAAACTAAATCCCTGTATAGTTTATGGGCCATTATAACTTCAGAGGCTAATAAAGGTATCAATTTGGTTATGTGTCTAGGTTGAATATCTGGGATGAAGTGAATAACTACTTATAGAATTCAACTAACTATCAACTGACTACGGTACTTGACTAGTCTACTAGGAGATCAAAAAGAAAAAAGAACAATGTCATAATTCACACCACTTCTTAGGTCTTATTACACAAGGTTTTTATTAATTAGAAATGCTAGAAACATAATTACTGTGCCATTTCATAGATGGGATATATTAGAGGTTATTTTCCTGTTATAGCACCCATTTGTGTAAATCCCTACTCATGTGTCTAATGTTTGTTTACATGACAAGCCCAGCTGGCCTCACTAAGACAAACTGGATGAATGAAAGTTTTGGCACAGTGCTACTATATTGTAGTATTGAATATCACTCTCTGGAGCCAAAACAGGTCCAAGAAGTATGACAAGACAGGAAGAAGAAATTCACCCCTGAGATGTGTTCAGGCTGCACTGTCCCAAACACATTGTTTTGCTTGTTCTTTCTCTCTTCAAAACCACTTACTAATCATGAGCAGAATATTGAAATAAATGGACCATGGGTCTGTCCTGCAGGGTCTATACCTTCACCTATACCTTCACCCTCTGAAGAGCAAACTCTCCTGAAGTTTTTAATGCTGATCCACATAAACTAAGAACTCTGGCACTGTGGTTGGCGTTTGCCTGAGGTGGGGCTTGGACAATAACCTGAGGTTGCTCAGGAAGGTCTTGTCAAAGATGCCTACCTGCTGTGCTTGCTCTGCCAATAATGACAAAGAGGCAAGAAGACGGTAGGGAAAAACCTGGCTTGCATCCATAGAGATACACAAAAAGTTCACACTTCTGATGCTAATCTTCATTTGCTTTTATGTTGCAGGCTGTGTCCCACCTCATGATGGATATGGCTTTGCAATCCTTTGATGACCAATATTTGGGGTGCAGAGAGCAGGTGATGGAAGAACTGGAGCGAGGAGACTATTTCCAAAAAGAAATAGCTGCTAACGAGGACTATTTGAGTCTCTGGAAGAAGGCTCAGGAGGCTTTCTTAAAAAGCCCTGTAGGTCTCCTGAGGGAGATGCATGACAGCCATGCCATAGTCCTCATGGCTTACACCATGAACTCTTCCCTCCACTCTCAGCTGAACTGGGCCACATCTACAGCAGGAAGCTCTCCAGAGCACTACAGACACAACTTCAGTTTCAAATATTTTCACTTTTACCTAACGACTGCTATCCAGATAATGAAGCAACGGCAGAGCAGCAAGGAGAGCATGGGAAAACGTAAGTGCTACCAGGTGCACAGGGGTGTAAAAGACTTATATACTGAGGCCGTGGTAGGCAGCAAGGTGCGATTTGGCCGTTTCACCTCCACCTCCCGCCTCTGGAATGAAGCCCAGAAGTTTGGGAATGAAACTTTGTTCACAGTGACTACTTGCCTGGGAGCAGCTGTGCAAGGCTTTTCTTACTACACATCAGAGAAGGAAGTCCTCATTCCGCCTTATGAGATATTCCTTGTCAAAAGCTTCTTTCGGACACAGCACGGTAACCGGCTGCATCTGCATTCTGTGGGGAACTACAGCAAGTACAACTGCCAGCTCGTGGAAGGTATTGTATATAGCCCTTCATGCAGGGGGACGCAGGACAGGCTGGTCTCAAGTACCCCAAGCAGCCCTCACCAGCTGAATCTACATGGGGCCACACTCAAGGCCAAATCTGTAGTTTGTCCACTGTGTTCACCTATGAGATCCACATGACACAGATTTCATCTGTTTGTTGTGAAACTAGCTCACTAAAGATGAATCCACCTGATACACAGCAGGTCTCAGGGTTCTTTGCAGCCTCCGTGTATCCCATCTGCCATCACAAGGATGTCATAGGGCACAAGCATTTGGGTCCCCAGCATTCCTACTGCAAGGGCAGATGAGACCTGCAGGCAGCTTGAATTCAGATATTTATTCTGGTGGCTTGCAAGGCTGCTACAAAACCATTGCTGCTTTAGTCGTGTTCTCTCTCCTGTGGCAGAAGGGAGGAAAGGTATCCTTTGGCAACGCACACACTGTGAGTATCCTGGCTACAGAGCCAACTGTTCTGTGCTGGAAGACCTCACTGGGCCTGTTCCACAGCCCTGTCCTTCTGTGAGTCCACCACCAATATGGGACTCTTGCTTTTGTCTCTTTGAACAACAGTGCATTAATGCAACCTTTGAGCACAAAACAATTATTCAGGAATTAGAGTTTGTGCCTGAACCTAAGCCAAAGTAGGTAGACTTGAGGAAATGGCTCTTCTGGGCAAAGGCTGTGTTAGCAAGTGCAGGAAGCTTTAGGCAGCCAAAAGAGGTCTACATGACTGCTCTCTTGACTTTCTTTCAGCTTCAAGAAGCAAGAACAGCGGTTCCACTGCCCTCGCCTCTGCTCTTCTTCCTAGTGTAGCTGGAGTTTTCTTGTGCTTGGCCCGCAATGACTGATTCTCTGGCCGCATCCAGATATATACGCTTGAACAGCGGGCAAAAAGAATTGACAGGAAATCAGTCTCTGGAGTTCCTGTTGTTACAGAAGATTCAACCCTCCCTTTGCTTTCAGCTGCAGCTCTCCAGCTGAGACTGGAACATTCAGCCTGGTTCATCAAAACAGACATTCCCTGGACCCATTTAGGTAGGAGGGCAGTTATCTATGGCCTTTCTGAAGAGTAGGGCAGTGACATCCTTCACTGTAGGCAGCCTTTCCCTTAGGCATGCAGGAAAGACACACATGGGCTTTGGACTCTTTACAGATCTCTCAGTACCTTTATTTTTAGTGAGAAAGAGTCTGTCTGTGGGATGCAAAAGGCACCACAATGGTAAAGTTGAGTGGGTAACTGTGCAGCTTTGCACGTCTCCTCTGAGTGCAGGGTCCCAGGGGACAGTAAAGTCTGTGGCTGCTGCATAGCGGTCTTTCCCTGCTGCATGACCCCATGCACCAAAGCCATAGCTCTCATCTCAAGCTGACTGTCTGCATCTCACACATGGGGGGACAGAAGCATAAAGGTGCCTTGAGACATTAACTTAGCAGCAGAGTATCGCAAGACTTGTCAGGCCTGTCTTCAGGTTTCATGTTGGACTTCAGCATTTCTTCTGAAAAACTCAGGTAGATCCTGTGTTCGTAACAGTCCTCTAGTGGCTGATGAATACATGCTGGTCGTTTCGCGCTGAAATGAAGGAGAGCCTGTGGAGCCCACTGCTGTCTTCATGGGTGTTGGATGTGACTGAAATTCATTTACCTGCCTTTCTACTTCGCTGGTCTGCAATGTCTAATGCTGGAGGTTGAATTAACGTCACAAATTGGAACTGGAACTTCTGATTTAGCTATAGACTCCTCTCACTTTTATGCGTTCATTTAGCACTTCTGGAGCCTTAGACACCCATGCCAGAACAGCTATGAAGTTCTCCCATCCCCCAAAAATAACAGTGTGGAAATGATAAGAAACATTTTCTGCCTGCAATTCCCCTTTTCAACATGCCTTGCTTGCTTCTCAACCCCTGATCCCTCACCCCTACTGATGCTAGCCCTGGGCTGAGGCTATGGTCAGAGAGGTTACTTCACTGGTCCAAGGAGACTAGTCATGGTGATTTAACTTTGCAGTGGGGTCATCAAATAATTGAACTGAAACTCACTGACACATTTCACAAATGACCCCAGCTTTCAGTCATTGCTGATCTTGGCAGGAAGCTGGAGTTCTGCGTTCACTATCCCCTGTCCAAAACAGTAAGCAACAAGTTAGCTCTCCAAACGAGATCTGACTATAAGAGGACTGCACAAGCTGCTGATCAGCTGGTTAGTCAAAAGTAAGGACAGCCAAAAGCACCTGTGTGAACTGCTTGACTCTCGGAGCAGCTCCATATAAGCTTGGTGCTGCCATTCTGTTGGAAATCCTGTGGCAAGGAATGCAGAACTTAGGCACATGAGAAATATTAGCAATAGAAATGTAGGCACTTAAGGAATTTGGACGTCTTCAGGTTTTAGCAGATTAAATGGAGGAGTTTGAGGCTCAGCATCTTGTGTATCAGATTTAGGTGTCTGTAATGGCAGAGAGCATCATCTAATCATCTAAAACCTAGGAACATGTTCTGTGAAACGGAACTACTCCCCCTGAAATCCTGAGACATGCTTGCCCAGGCAGCTAAAACAGATTTAATACAAAACTATTTTACTATTAGCTTGTTTTCTATCCATATTTCATGTTACTTTCTTGTTGCTCTTGGTTTACCAGTGATTTCAAATAATAAGTTGTCAAAACTTGATCTTGACCCCTAAATGCTCAAAGATACTAAGCCCAGATTTCAAAAAAGAATGAAAAGATTAGAAGCAGCTGCTGCAGATACCTCTTGTATGTGTGTTCAAACATGCTTAAACTCTTTCTTATGTGAGAATTACAGGAATCAAGATGGATTTCTGACACATCAGCACATTTATGCCTCTTGCTGCTTATCTGTTATCACTGGGACACAGGCTTCAACCATTTTAACAAAGGTTTGGAATCCTTCACAAGGTGGCTTCAGCAACCTGAAAGCCTCCTCTAAGTAGTCAGCTTCTGTTTTCACGCTTTTCTTTATGGATCTGTGTCCTTGAACCATAGCCTGTAGGAAAACAAGTGAAGAGGAGGAGGGTAGAGAGCGAAGCCTGAGCTGTTGTGACATTCCACTCGAGGAGGAGCTGCCTTCTGTGGTACTTGGTGTCTCATTTTGTTGCAGCGTCTTCACAATATCAGCATAGTCCATGAGAAGTTCTGATACTTGGAGGGATAAGGCAGGTGAACTCATTAACTGATGAATAGTAGACTCTACTGTGTCAGGGAAATTGTCATGTTTCATCATGACTGCAACGAGTACACCCATGATGCTTTCTACAACTCCCTTGTAATTCTCATAAAGTTCCCTTACTGCAGTGATCTTGTCCTGCAAGGAGGTAATGGGACCAGCAATCTTAGCATACAAAGTGTGGCTGATGCTTTCCTGTACATCTTTGTCCTTTGTTTCCACAGTGGCTTGCATCTCTTTTAAAGCCCTGACCAGGAGCTGCAGATTCTCTTTAATGCTGAAGTTTTCTTTTACTGACATGATGGGGAAGTTGGTGCCAAGATGCTCATTGAGCAGTCGGAATATTGTGTTGGTTGAAGAGACATAGAGGTACACTAAGTCATGCAGATTCTGGCAGGCCCTGACCAGCCTTTCTTTATCACTCTTAAAACCGAGGCAGGCTAACATTTCTGGAGTGGTGTCTGACTCTGAAAAGCAAACAGAGGAAATCCAGAAGACATAGGGCAATAAAACTGAATATATTTTCAGACGGAATGTTACATTTCTGAAAACAATATTACAAATTATCAACCCACCTGACCCACCTTCCTCCAAGACATTACAGTTAGAAGAAAATACAGAAAAAGCTCTTTGTCAGCTTTTGCAGGGGTCTTACCAAGCAGGCCAGCAAAATATGGTGTAAACAGCTGCAAGTATTGTTATTCTTATGGCTGCAGGAAGTATGACTCCGACCTTCAGCATGCAATCTGAAAAGCAATGGAAGTGCTGCAAGTGAATTATTCTTGCCCTTTGGTGTTTATTGGTAAATTTATGGGAGTCCTAGCAAACAATCTACTTTACATCATCCTTAGAACTATATTCCTTCAGTTTGTATATATTGGTGGGTCTACATAGAATTAAACTCATATTCTGGGGTGCGAGGAATAGACACAGCAAAGTCAAATGCAGCGGACATATACATTCAAGAGGCAAAGCAACTGAAGGCTGAGTAATGCGATGCTTGTCAGGCTACAGTTTCCTGTGAAGTGACCCACATCTGTCAGTTCATACAGCAGCTAGATGTTGCAAGCATCCCTTGATAGGTGGAAGTACAAAAAGTCTTGCTACCATTTTGACTATTGAGGAAGTTATGTCCTGCTTGCACCTATGAGTTCTCCCAAGGCCAACTGCAGGCACAGTCCTGGGACAGGACACGGCTGAGGGACTGCTCCTGATTTTGCCTTTGCTTGTGCCAGAGCCCTGGAAAGCCAGACTGGTTGCAGCAGATGTTTCATCAGCTGTTGCTGTGGTTAGATGTGCAGTTACATGTGTCCAAGCAGTTGCAACTTCCCATCCCACTGCATACTTTTAAAAACTTTTCTCTCACTGCTCAGCTCAACCATCTGCCTCTTCCTCCTTTCCCTTCCCATGGCAAAAGTGATCTGAAATTGTGTGAAATGGCAAAGTTGATTTTAGCCTCCACTGCTGTTCAGCCAGAGCTGGCTCTGGGGCTCCACACCACTTCTTCCACTCTCAAGGCATCAGAGGAGAGCACCCGGGAAATTGCAGCAAAAAAAGGGTGACAGACACTCCAGATGAAGTCCTTCCCCCAAACTTAATAGGTCTGAAACAATAGCTATTAATCTTCCCTAAAGACCTAGGGTAAAGCAGGAAAAAAATTGCTTGCTTATTGTTTAAATGATTTTCTGTCATATTCCAAACGATAGAGTAGGGACTCTAGAAGAGAAGAATTTGCATCCACTGTAAACCTTGAGGACCCGAAAGCAGCTTCCAGACTACAGAATGTGACAGAGGCAGTTGCAGCCTGGTGAATTCAATTCAGTCCAATATTGGAAGAAGTATTTCAGGACTACATGGCATTCTCAGTTAATAACAGGAGTCACAACTAATTGACCATTGCAGAAATGTAATAGTTAAATCATTAGCGTTCTCTCTCAGCTCATCTTCGCATGCTTACAGCTCTGAAAACAATGGGAGTTTGGTACTCTGTCTCTGGGTTGAACGGAATAGCTCAGCTTTCAGGGGAAAACAAGCTGGCAACTGCAGAGTACTCATTTTATGCTTGACCTTTTACTGTCATCTGAGAACTCAACCATTCTCTACTGGGGAGGCAGCATTCATGACCAGAGTCTAGTGGGCAGCAAGTCCATCTTTCTAAGGATCAGAGCATGGAAGATGTCTAGCTTAGATGAAGGCAGAAGTACAAGCTTGTCTTGCTGGGACAGACAAAGCCTGTTTTCACTGCCTGTGGTATCTATTCTTCTATTTGTGTGGGACTGTTCAACTTTTCTTCCATAATTCGTAGGTGTACGAAACCAGTCATGGCAACAATTCATTATTTCAAGGAATAGCTGCAAGCATTAGTGTTTATTGTTTATACTTATAAACAATAGAAATTTATAAATCCCAGTACAAAAACTAATCCTGTATCTGTAGGAATGAAAAACGCTCTCCTACGTGTTTTATGTTCTGAGAACAGCAAGTAATACCACCCCCTTTCAGCCATGGCTATAGGTACCTGTGATGGTACCTTTGTTGTAGGCAGAGGGATTCATGCTATACCTATTCTCTCCAGGAACAGAAGGACTTTGGAGGACCTAACAATTGGGAACTAGCATGGAATAAACTGAAATGTGTTAAAATTGGAAGGAAGGGGAAAGGAGGAAGAAAATTAAACGAATCTGGGTAAACATCACACAATAGAATTAATGACAAGCAGGCAGGCAACAGGACCCAGCTGAAGCCCAGGCTCTGGATCCCTAACTCATCACATGCTACTGGAAACCACCAGAGGAACAGAGGGGAAAGAGGATGAAGTCACTGTCCCGTACACATTCAACTGATTGCAGGAGCACTCAGACAAAATCAGGTAGGCAGTCTAAATGTTTAATTAGAAAGGTTTCTGGAGAAAAATCTCCCTGGAGCTGGAGAAATAGTCAGAAATATGGAAATATATGTGGCCTGCTTAACTCTAGAAAGCAAATGCAAAAACTAGCAAAAGTGTTAATGTGAAGAGTAAGAGGTAATTTTAGCATTAAGAGACAAAATCTAGAGCAGTTATCAGAAGCTGAAGTAATCATGCATAAAGAATAGATGCTAATAGTCTCCTCCACAGCTGTCTAGTACGTAAAATGTTTGTTGAAGTGCCATTCCCCTTAGAACATTTTGTCTTCTCAGTTTCTACAAATAAGGGAAAACAAATGACCTTTCAACAAAACACCACTGGAGTGGAAAGGGTCTAATATCACACTGAGTCAGAGAGCAAGCCAGCAACATCACTGAGGCAGGACTGATATGAATTCATACCTTGTATTGACATGGCTTCATGTTTCCTGAAAATCACAGACCTTTACTGTATATGTACTTTGCTCCCTCCAGCTTGAAGAAAAAGAAAGATGTGTTAAAGAGTTTATTCTCTTTAACTACAAGCTACAAGGAGCTACAAGGTAAGTGGCTGGAAGAAATGCACAGTCCTGTGCAAAATATTGTGGAAGAAATTATCTTCAAACTGGCTTGTATTTCAACACTGAGAGTAAAAGTGGCTAGGGGGCTGTTGAAATAATTCTGTTTTTCTACAGTGATCTTGTGGGGGAGGGTGTGTCTAGTAAAATACAGCTGGGTCAGTGTCAGATGATTTGCATTTAGCAGATAATGCAAGAACTACACAGGACTAAAATGACAAAAAGGTAGCTTTTTAAAAAGAAACATCTAGCTAGTCCCCTACACATAACTATTTGTAGCTATAACTGTGATATGTAGGCACCAACAGCAAGAAGACGTTTATCTTGGAAAAATGCAAAACACTGCATAAAAGTGGCCCAGATTTGCAATAAGAGGGCCGAGAACACAAAAGTACCAACAGAGAAATGAGTCATCCTACTCATTCATAGTTTGCCCCTGTTGCAAAGCAAGACACATGCTTTTAAGTCAAAATCATGCTAAAGCATTTTTATGTTGCAGCTAGTGATGGATTAAAGGGAAGTGGTACAGAGTTTATTACAGAAGCTTAGTGATGAGGAGTAACTCCATGATCGCTGGTAACTCAGTCGTGTTGGACTCTGTATATTGACATGCAGGTAATGAAGAAAAATGTATTAAACATGCCCTTTTGCTGGTAAACCAGCGACAGCTCAGAGAAGAACAGTGACCATAAGGATTAGACCCAAGTGTTTGGGGGGAGGAATCAAAGAATTAAAATTTTGTGCTCTGGTCTGTACAGTGATAAGGGAGGGCCATATTCTGCTCAGTCATGTCCTAGGAGCTTGGTGAGCACCTGCTGATATTAGCTCCACAGAGGACACCCTGGTTATGGAGGGAGCGTGGCTGCGCAAGCGGGGCTCTCCCTGCAAGCTGGTGCGTGCTGCTCTAAGGCAGTCTGCCATCACAGACATCCTGCTGGAGTAGGTGCACCTCACGGTGCTTACACGGCATGCTGAACATCATGGGGCTGTCTGCAGCTGTTTGATGTTCACAAGGGAAGAAACCATGGGGAATCAATTACAGCATTAGGGAGGTGAATAAACAGTGAGGGAGCAGGGGCTTTATAAATATCAGGGAAGAAAGCACAGTGGGAGATGTGTGTAAGGTGATATAGGTTAGGATGGGCTTATTATAGATAATTTTACTATTCGCTATGAATTCCCAAGTGTGAGTTTATTAGTATAAGCACAAAGTGCTTCTATATTAACATTTTCTCTTGAATGTGAGGACAAATAAGCTACACTGACATAAAACACTCTTATGGTGATCACTTATGGTGATACAGACTGTGCCCACTCCACCAGTCATCATAGTTGTTTAAAAATCAGATGCCACTAGCTGAAAAAAATAGGCTGACACAAAAGTGTGTCTAGAATAGGCCTTTCATTTCCCCAGCTTATTTTAGATTTTGCTGATTAGATGAGATTGTTCTGGTTTTTAGTGAACTAGTTCAGCTTCCACCATTTTCAGTTTCCAAGGTGAAGAATGACCCATGCTCATTTTACCAATCTTCTAAGTACGTATTTGTTAGCTATTTTTGTTGCTCTGAGTATGTCCAATGTCTCATACGGTCCTTTTCCAATCATTTGGCTAAAGATCCCAAACAAGAATTAAGATTTCTATATATAGAGAGAGAGATATATATATATCTATGCCTTGAGATTTGACTTGCTGAGTATAAAAAGAACCAGTGAGGCAGAGACAAAGGACATTTCACTGCTCTTCAAGAGCTAACGTTATGGGTGTTGAACAGAGTAAGAGATTTATTTTCTCTTTTGAAGTAGTCTATTTCTGAAGAATGGCGCTGAGTGACCTCCTTTACCCAGATAACCCCAAGAGAAGGCAAGAATTGATCCATCTGCACCAGGAATTGCTCGACTGCATGTCCACAAATTTCCGTGCAACAAATGAGCTGGCTGGAGTGCTGAATGAGCACCTGGGCTGTACCATTACCCACATTCAGATGAGAGAGAGCAGCACTGTCAAGGAAAACTGTGACATTATCATTCAAGCGATGAGTGAGATTCAGCATCAGGTACAGAAGATTGATAGTGACATGAAGGAAAAGCTAGAGCCTGTGCTGTACCAGAAGCTGTATGACATCAAAGAGCCTGAGTTGGAGAAAATTGCAATAGCCCATAAAGTTTTTTCCATTATTCTTGGAGAAGCGACTTCAACAGCTGGGATGGTAGCTATCAAACTTCTTGGCTCCAATCTTATAACTCTCACTGTGAGCAAGCTCATCAGTCTCCTTGCGCAGATTGGGGCATCTGTTCTTGGGGGAATCAGCATTGCTATTCTTGGGCTCGGCATTGAAATGATCCTCCATGCCATCCTGGGAGCCATGGAGAGGAATCAGCTTCTGGCAGCTGTGAGAAGCTATGAGAAGCACCTGTCTGAGTTTAAAGCAGCATCAGAAAAGTACCAGCGTGCCATACGTGAAGTGACTTCTTTGGTGAGACAGCAGGTTCAGTGAATGAAGCTGGAGCTCTCTCTCCTGCTGTGACAGTGGCTGCAGCAGCTATGCCTGCAGAAACCTTTTTGATTCATTATGGTAAATGAACTACTGATGGCTTTTTTTCTGATTAGTGGCAGCAGAGCAAGAGATGTGACAGATCAGGGAACTGGCACTGAAATATATTAATAGGGAACTAGCTTATAGGTGCTTCTGTGAGGTAATGCTTCAAATACTTCACACCTTTCCTTCAGCTATTTTCTGGAATGCATCGTAGAACTGTAATTTGTACTAGTGACAATAATATTCACTGCTGGAGCAGTAGTGGTGAGGAGGTGTGATTTTTCTCTTACTGTGTTTCTATATCAAAGATGAAAATATGATGGGAGAAAACAATTTCAACACGCCAGTCCACGTCGTCATCTGGAGGGCTCATCGACAGCTGTGGCTGCTAAACTCTTAGTGTGGATTAGTGCTAAATCTGATAGGCTGAATTCCCTGTTCATTGAACTGCTTACAAGGACTAGCTGAAGCATATTTAACTGCTATTTCCTGTCCCATCCCTGCCTAAGGAGCCAGACAGAGATCTTCTTTAAATAAACTCTAGTCCCAGTAGATTAGCACGTCAGAAGCGTGAGCCTACAGGCAAACACACACCACCTTGCCCCACAACTGAGAGAAATGGGCTGTAGTGTTCCATGCATGCCTGGCTGTGAATAACCTCTTATGTTCAGTAATGCCGCGCTCCTGCCAACCCACAGGCAAATATTTCTGTGCACAGTTGCTGCTCTGTTGATTGAAATGGGATTATGCACACATACAAGTGTCTGTAGGATTACAGCCCTTTAATGCACTAAATTTATGTTCTCGTGCTTTACCTAGTCCCACCAACGTGGAACTGCCAAGAGCATCCTCGGATTCTGCATTTCACAATATGCTACCAAATGTTCTTATTTTTCAGATTTTAAAAACAAAGCTGGAAGTAAGAACATGATTTGCAGTCTCTTGCTCTGATTTGCTGTGGTTTGCTTTTTTTGCTTTGATCTTTGGGAAAAAAAAAAGGTAATTTAAGAATTAATAAAAATGTACCTGAATATTGTAAGACCTCTCTTTCCTGTACTTGTTTTTGTTTTTTTTTCTGTCTGAAAAACCAATCTTAAACCAAATAATGAAAAAATATTGAAATCTTCATTATAGATGCAATTTATAAATTCTTTTTTATATCCATGATAGAATAATCTAGTAGGATTGTGTATAGGTTCCTTTTTTAGTACCAGCATTTCCTATACTAAAAGCATACTCGAATTCATACTTGTTTATTAATATTCAATATTAGCAATATTAGATTATATTAATAACTCGATCGTGTCTGTGAAAATAAAGAGATGGGTGAGATTACAACAGGGAAGCTCTCCATTGGCTTCATAACCCTTCCATTCTGGGTTTTGGTGTTTTGCTGTTTGGTTTTTTTTTCTACTGTTCCCACTTTTAATCATCTTTTCTGACTCCTCTTTGCTTTTGTGTTCAAAAGCCACTAGATGGCAATGCAGCTGCTGGCTCTCAGGCAGCTCTGCCAGCCATCAGAGAGAAAGCCCAGGGTTCAGGAACATGGATGGGTGTCAGGGACTGACAAACTGGGACCAGCACAAGCCGCACACTGGGTGGTGTGGGTCAGGAGAGGCAATTCAGACGAGGCAGAAAGCACTGCTTTGTCTCACACGAGGTACTGTGGTGGGTGACATGGTGACCCGAAGCATCTTTTCTCCAAGATGTGACATCTCCCGTCTCCTGACACAAGTGGCACTCAGCTTAGAGGTACTTGTTTAGAGGCAAGAGACTGTCAATCAGCAGAACAGCAATATTTGAGTGTTGGAGAGGCAGGAGCTCCTGGCTCCTGCTGACTTTCTATGTGCAAGTATGCATTCTAATTTAGGAAGAAAACCCACTAGCTCGGTATGTATCTTTGTGAGAGTGCCAATCACTGCTGTACGAGAATAGTGAAGTCAAATAAAAACAAATCTGTTGTACTTTTCAAGCAGCTTGTCCACATTTTCTTGAAAGTAAATTCTAAGCAGTCAGGGGAAGTGGGATACACAATGAGGAACATAAAGATCTACGATTTCTATTCACCTCTTGATAGATCCTTGTTCCTGGTGGGCTTAAAGGAAAGCTGGCTTGCCCACAACAGCAGGTGTGGAAGGTGTCCTCATGCCCATGAGATGTTGGAAGATGTTGAAGATGTTGGAGGCTGGCAGGCAGCAGCCTCTGCTTTAGAGGTAGGAGGCTGTGAGGTCACAGAGGCCAGGCCAGCATTCCCAGACATGACCTCATAGAGGGGTATGGCAACATCCAGCTGTAACAAGGTCATTTTGAGGTAAAAAACCTGCTGATCAGCTTGGGACCTTCCCAAACTCTTTCCCCCAGCTCTAGCAATAAGAAAATCAATGGGATTTACTTGCATTACCGACAGTTATATACTTGAACGGAGTGCAGCATGCGTTTAACTGGCTAGATGCAAGGGAGAGCACCCAGTGGCGCAGAAACAGCTTAGCTCTGTTTCTGCTTGGTAACTGAAACTCTTGTCCTGCAAAACAGGAAATAATTTCTGCTCTCTCTAGCCCTCTGACACATCTTACGCCTGGTCCTCCAAAGACATCATAAGCAGTCTGGGGTTAACTAGTCTGCTGATGCTTCTCCTCTAGACTCCCTGGAGCTGCCTCTTGGCGTGACAGAAGTACCAAGTGAAAAATGTGAGAGAACTATTGTTCTCCAAGTCAGTTCCAAGTCAGCAGACACTGCTGGGAGAAAGTAGTTAGGGCTGCGGCGGTACCACTTGTCCCCGCTGAGCCCAGTATTGTCATGACAGAAGAACCCATGCCCTGTGAGGAGTGGCCAATCTTCAAAGCCTCAGCTGTCCCCCTCTCCAGTGACATGGTACATGACAGGGATGTGCGTGGCCACAGCGTTCCGATCACACCCCCTCAAGCATTCTCCCTCTGCTCAGTCTGTTGTTTTGGACAAAGGATTAAGAATTAAAACTGCATAATATGCGTGTTCCAAATAAGAATGCTCCCAAAGAAGAAAAGAAACTGTAAACCAACCAAAACAAGTCTAGGCTGCTCTCAAACCTGTGTAGAAACACTGGATGGTTGCAACCAAAATCTGCCCTGCAGCAAATTCTGGTAGCAAGAACAATATAAAAGAACAGGCTGGAGAGGCACAAGGTGGGGATGACTCTGCTGTGTACGTGGTTAGCAAGACTCCCTAGGCGCGGAGAGCTCCTGAAGCCCTGACTCTGAGGGTGCCGCTGGGCTGGCTATCTTCTAACCTGGATTTTGTGCAGTTTGTGACTAATGTTGGTGTTAATTTGATGCACAGCTTATAGTCTTGCTTTTACCCACCCTGCAATGACCCTTCATAAAGTTTTGGAACTTGCCAACTAAGTCTCTGTTTTTTGAAGAAAGGTAACAAGCTTGTGTTGCATGGCACATTCACCCAGAGCAGGGATTCTACAAATCCTGTTCAGATTTCTAGAGATCACCTCTGCTCCCAGGTGTGTAGGAAAATGTCCTTCCTACACCTCCCCCCCAGCATGTTAATTCTTTAAGCCTGCACCCATACTTTATTGCTTGCCCCCTCCTTATTCACAGTGATGCAACTGGTATCCAAGGAGATGTTCCATGCATCTTTATCCTGGTTCTTCATGTGTCTGGGGACTTTTGCTGGGAGGCACTTTGGGCAACAAGGCAGAACAGTTTCTACCAAGTGTTCACCAGCCTCTGCAAAGCTCTTCACCAGTTTACCTGGGGGTGGGCTGCAGGGAAAGCCAAGTAACAGAGGAGCTTCTGTGGTCCCTGCTGGGACCAAATTAGATCTCCTGTTCTCTTTGTAGAGCCTGAGTTGCCCGATGAACGTCATCCAGACACATTTCTCCAGCAGTCCCCTGAAACAGCAGCTGGCACACGAGCCTAATAGAGAGACGCCAGCCCTGCTCACAGGGGAGCAGTGCTGCCTTCAGGCCAAACCCAACAAGAAACACATATAACACCCGAGTCTACCAGGAACTCCTGCTCCCTCAGCGCTTTGCCTTTATTCCTCACTAACCGAGGCTTCTCACACGCCCCTCAACTCTGCTTTGTTCCAGGATGGGGGGCATTTTGTAGGATCTCCCCAGGAGAGCGTTGGGGAAGAGTGGCCGCAGTGGCCATGTTATCCCACAAGTGTGAGGTGGTTTACCCGGTGTGCGAGATGCCAATATACACACAGGGCAGAAGTATTTTTATTTCATGTCTGCGCAGAGATGGGTGCTAGGTGGTAGCTCCACAAAGCTAGCACAAAGTTCAGTTATGCAGGTACAGTATTTATACAGTCCAGTTATGCATATGCATAAGTAATTACACAAAGCAGTTTTCTATTGGTCTACATTTCTCTTATTTCAACTTAAAGCTACAGTGCTACTTTAATATTCTGCACATGCTTGCAGGAAGTGGGGGGGTAGCTTTCTTTGGTCTTTAATTGAGTCGGTGGTCGTGATCTCCCCCTGCCGTCTTTACCTTCCCCCTAGTTTCTGTACATCTTGTTGGCTTCATGTAGTGCCATATCCTCCCAGCCCGGCAATATCCCTTATTACAAGATATTTCTTTATCAGTCCTTGAAGTTCCTCATCTTAGTTTCTTCTTCAAAGGTTAGTGATTAGCAAGGCCTACATATTCCCCTTTTATCAGTCTTTTAGCTTTTCTTCAAGGGCACAGTCCTTGGCAAGGCATGCGTTGTACATACCAAAAATGCCTTGTTTCATAACGCCTCTATGGCCGTTACATCAACCACGTTCACAGGGCTTCCCTTCTGTCCCAGCATACTTCCAGCACCGGCCATACCGGCGTAGCACTCCCCCACCCCAAAGGCGCCCCATACCCCTCCCTAACTGCGGCTTCTCCCGCCCTAGAGGCCGGCGGGGCCTGGAAAGAGCCGCTCTCCCCCACTCCCGCTCCCGCTCCGCCACCTGAGGGGACAGAGGCAACGGCCGCGCCCAACGGCCCACGCCGCTCACGTGATCCCCAATGGGAGCGCGGCGCCTCAAGCCACGCCCCCTCCCCGCCTCCCGCTCCACCCCCGGCTCTCCCGCCGGCCCAACCATAGAGGAGACTCCGCGTGGGGGGGAAAGAGCAGCGGAATCATAGAGTTGGGGCTGGCGCGCTGAAGTCCTCACTTCCGGAGCGCGGTTCCGCGCGGCGCGGCCGTCGTGCTTTACGGCGGCGCGCCACTCGGTCCCGGTTCAAGATGGCGGTGGGGCCGTGGCGGCAAGGAGCGTGGGGGTTGTAGAGGCCGCTACAGCGGGAGGGAGCCGGGCCGCCCCGCCCCGGCCGGGCGGAGGGGTGAGAGGAGCGGGACGGGACGGGGCTGGTGCTGGGAGGAGAAGGAAAGCGAGAAGGCGGCGGCGGTTTGCGCTACCGCCTTCTCTTCCTCCGTCCGTTGGGGGAGGAGGGGAGGCTTTCGTGTGCCTCATGGGAGACTTTCTGCCTCGTTCTCCAGGTGCCAAAAAAAATCATAAATTTAGTGGTTGGGTTTTTTTCCCCCATCGGCTGTTAACTCGTTGCATTGAAGCTCTTCGCTTTTGTGCCCTAAAAGTATTTGAGATCGAGGTTTCAGAAGTTCATTCGCTTTCTCTTTACCCTTTAAATGTTAGAAATCTGGGAAATGCAGGGTGCAGGTGTAATTCCTACCTCTGTTCGGTGAGCTTCCCGCCTAAAGAAATGATAGTGTCTTGCAAAAAAAAAAAACCCAGTGTAATCTTATAAGTAGGAAGTATGTTATCGCTGATCAGAAATCATGGGGTGCTCTTGCAAACAGCAGGTCGACTGTGAGCATAACCTGGTAGTATGGGCCATGAGCAGAGGTCTGTAGATTTTTACTAGTCAGTGCATTGAATGTGGTCAGTTCTTGGAGCTTGCTAGGAACGCCTTCTGTGAGGCCTTGAAGCACTAAATGAGGCACTGTGCTTAAATTTCTTTTTAGGGGTAAGGGGAGGCACATTATTTAATGGTTTGAAAGTGGTATCTTCTGTAATTAGGGAAGAAGGATGTGCATGGTGATTGCGGTGAGGCAGCAGAGAACTTTGGACTGAACTTGTGAATACTTTCAGTTTGGTTGCGATCTGTTTGGATGCAGTATGGTGACTAGAAAGCTGCATCCCGTCAACTCCCAAATTTTAGAGGGTGTTTTAGATTTTGGGGTGTAATCTGTTGTGTGTTGTGGTTTTTGGGTTTTGGGTTTGGTGGTTTTGTTTGTTTTTTGTTTGGTTTTTTTTTTTTCCGGTGGTGTTTTGGCAGGGAAGTAGGGGTGGAGGTGGGGGGAGATTAGAGCTGTGAGAGAGGCAACATCCCTGGCTGTAGTTTGGACACTTATGTAGTCATCTGTAAGTTGAAGAAATGTCTAAAGACAGGAAATAATTCTTTTCAGAATAACCTTTTTTTCTCTGGTCATCATAACACAGCTTGAAATAATACTGGTGGAGGTAGAGAGCATAAAGGCAGTGGTTTAGCAGTGGTCTATGGGGAGGAGAAGAAGAAGACGTGGATGTGTGTGCAGAACACTTGCTGGTGGATAAAGTGGGTGCTGGGGAGAGAAATCAAGGACAGCTTAGAAGTCTGAGGAAAGGAGGAAATTTGTCGGAAACATTTGAAATAGGAATGGAAAGGTGAAAATTCAAGAGTTTTTATGAGAGTAGATGGAAAAGGTAGAAGGACTCTGATATGCTGTTAGCAAAACAGAATGTGTTTCTCCCTCCCTTGTGCACTCCATAGTATAAGCAAGAAGCTTCTTGGTTTGAGTCTTGGAGCAAATAACAATCTGGTTGATTACTTTAAAGTAGGTACTTAGTAAAGCAGTAGTAAGTAGTTACTTAATTAAATAGTAGTACTTAGTTAAAGTAGGGTGATTTTGATGTGAGTATCTGAGCTTGTAACAGTGTTTGAGGACCACACAAGTATTTGAGGTTTTTGAGGGAGCAACCTGCTGATATGGAGAGGAGAAATAAGCATACTCAAGCTACTGGTGCATAGGACCTGAAACCATGTCATCTTTTCCAGGTCTCTCCCTCTTTTTAATTTTTTTTTTTGAGGCGGAAGGAAAAAAGTCAAAATGGGGCGAAGATCTACATCATCCACCAAGAGTGGGAAGTTTATGAATCCCACAGATCAGGCCCGTAAGTATCCATAAAAGCGAAGCAGATGGGAATGGGGCGGTCCTAGGGAAGCAGATAGAAAGCTTTCTCTGAAGATAAGATCCTCACTTGTGAATCAGAACTAAGTTTCCCTAACTTGAAAAATATTATCTCAGTTTTGGCTGGTGTAAAAACTTCCTGAGAAGGCTGCTTGCTTGCATGCTGTTGCTTCTCTGCAGTATTTACCTCTTAGTTTTTACTGTAGTTACCAGGTTTCAGAGGATTTTGTACTTGGCTGTTGGCTAAACTGCAGGCTGCTGCTTGGGACATTGTTAATAGGAGGCTAGAATTTGAGGAACACATCAAATTTTGCAAGTGGTCTGGTTAGTTGAGGGAGTCATCTAACTGTGTTTTTCCTTTCAATAACGTGCCAGATGTTATAAATGCTAAGCAGATAAAGAAAATCCAGACCTCCATGGTGAATATGCTTTATTTCAGATGTGTGTTCAAAGCCTACGCATTTTTAAAGTGCATTGTCTGTTGTTGGTTCTATTTCAGCTTCTGGGCAACAATCCTTTCATGACTGCACACATCACTATATCTCTTGCTGCCTGTTCTTTTCTGTATAGAAACACCCGTGCTTCTGGGGACACGAAGACTGCTTTATTGCCTTTCCTTTCTGTATAACACACGTGAAATAGAAATTTATTTCATGCTGTATTTCTCTCTCACTGGGAAGATGAGTTTAAAAGTTAGTCTCTGTAAAATGAGTGAACTGTTGAGAAACAGCACTAATCCTGGTGAAGGAAAGGTTCTTAATGGATTTGGTTGTCTCTTTCAAATTGTTATTTTCTCTTTCCCCCTCCTCTCTAGGGAAGGAAGCTCGGAAAAGGGAGCTAAAGAAAGTAAGTAAAGATATCAGAAATGTTTACTTGGCATTTTCTGTACTATGTATCATGTTTGTGATTGTAATGGGCCGTGGCCGATGAATAGACTACAGATGTTTTGGTTGATATCCTAAGATTGACTTTGGAAAATAGTGTCCAAAGAAGTAGTTTTAAGAAAACATAGACAGAAATCTTGTTTTGAGTAACCGTATCTCATCATGGACTGTTTTTTAACTTGTGATGATTACAGCTTTTCGAAACGTTATTAAACAGTATTAAAGTAATACTTGGGAATTAAACAAACAAACAAAAAAAAACAACAACCCCCCCCAACCAAACAACAAATAAACCACCCAAAACTCACATACTTTTTAGCGTCTTTTACTGTATACGTTTTGTCAGTTGGTTATCTTGTCTTAATTGGAGTGAATGAATTACAGAAGCATTTGTAAATAGCAAGATAGTGGAATTAAAATTCTGAGATGTTTTAATTGCCTGTGCTGCTGATTTGTGCCATGGTTAATATTTGCAGGGCATTTTGAGGCGTGTTTTTTTTCTGCAGACTGGGAATATTGAGAGGGGAGTATTTGGTACAAATGTTCTGTCTTTCTGCTGTGACACTTTTCTCATCTGCTTGATCTCTGATTTTATTAGAACAAAAAGCAACGAATGATGGTACGAGCAGCTGTACTGAAGATGAAAGATCCAAAGCAGATTATCCGGGACATGGAAAAATTGGATGAGATGGGTGAGTGAGAGGTACCAGGTGTTGAACTTAGGCAGCGGTTTATGTAGACACATAACAATTTTAAGGGACGACTGGGAGTCTAAAGTACAGTAACCTTTTTCCTTTCCTGTTAGAAGGGGAGATTCTGTGAATAATTGGGGATTGATTATGGTTTGAGATGATGTGGTGCTATCAAAGATGACTTTTTTTCAATAAGATGGCTAATTTAAAAAAAAAAAAAGAGTAGTGTGTATGATAGTAACTTAGAGTTGAAGGAGGGGATTGCCATAAGGCTGAAGACTTCCTGAAAATAGGGATTGGAAGTTGTTTGCTTTGGAGTTGTTTCATTCATCACAGTTGCGCAGTAACTTACGAATTTTTTGGTTGCTTTTTGCTGTCTTGGATTAGAGTTTAACCCAGTACAGCAGCCACAACTTAATGAAAAAGTGCTAAAGGACAAACGCAAAAAACTCCGTGAGACTTTTGAGCGCATCTTGCGGCTCTACGAGAAGGAGAATCCTGACATCTATAAAGAACTGCGCAAATTGGAAGTGGAGTATGAGCAGAAGAGATCACAACTCAGCCAGTATTTTGATGCTGTCAAGGTAATGCTTATTATATTTCAGGCTTGTAACTGTGGTAGTGTATAGTATTTGTCTGCTCGTTAGGCGTGACAGTTACAAAGGAAGGGAGCTTTATAAGAGACCAGTATATATTCCATGTGGCCCATATTAAGTACTTATATTAATTGGCATAGTATCTCTGGTTACAGCATTTCAGCGAGGACAGCATGGGGGTTGTCAAGTCTGTATTTATCTCTGATATACTGATTCCATTCAACAAGAAATTACAGGGGAAAGAGAAATTTATGTTGCAAATCAACAATATCAGAATTTGTTTTCTATATCAAAGAGAGAGTGAGCCTGTGAGTGTGCAGTTGATATTTCTGTGAATTTCTGCTAAATCTGTTGCTGGAAATAATGAGAATCCTTTGGCATTCCTTTAAAGAGCTTTCTTTGACATTCTTCCCTGCCATATTGGAGAACATAATGTTGCCCAAGTGCAAGCATCTGTAAGATTTTTCTTTTTTTTTTTCTTTTTTTCTTTCTTTGGAATATGCAGCAGCCTGTGATTTCTGCTTTCTGGATACTCAGAAAATACAGGCGTACTTGTCTGCAGCCTCTTCCCTTTGGGGACTGAAGGTCTAAAGGGAGATGGAAACCTGACTGGATTTTGACTGAGATTTTGACTGGATTTTAACTAAAGCCTTTCATGGGTGTACTGCGTGTGCTTTGTTTTGTGTTAAAAGCTTTTACCGTTGACTTTTTCCCAAACGTCTTTCACAGACTGCTGCAAGATAACATTCCCTAAGAAAAGACGCCTTTGGCAACTGATGTCAGGTCCCGTGTGTTCTGTACTCTGAAAGGTCATGCGGTTGTTCAGTAGCTTCTGTGGGAGTAACCCATTATCTCTTTTTTTTCTTTTTTTCCCCAGAATGCTCAGCATGTTGAAGTGGAAAGTATCCCCTTACCAGATATGCCACATGCTCCCTCCAACATCCTCATACAGGACATTCCCCTTCCAGGGGCCCAACCACCTTCTATCCTCAAGAAGACATCAGCCTATGGGTAAGTGGAAAAAGAAACTTGGAGGGGAATTAAAATAGGAGCACTCTTATTACTGGGGAGGAGCTAGGGTTAGAGGAAGAGGTAATATTGACTAGCAGAAATCAGGAATTCTGTGCGAGTGGATTGTACTTTCCTTTGACCAAAGCCCTTTAATCTTTCCCTACTATTGCAGATTTTTGTTTAAATTGCTTCAAGTAATACACTATGTCTTCTAGCATTGTCTTACTGCATATCAGTAAACTTAAAGCCCTGCCACTTTGATCATAAGTGCCCCTTAAATTGCCATATATGTGTTCTTTTGTCTTGCTAGTATATCCAGTTTAAGCTCCTAGTTTACTCGTTTATCAGGTTTCTCGTTCTAGTACTAGTTCTTTCTTTCTGAATAGCCTTCTGTTTTCACCAACTTTGTGGTTACTTCATTCTGCTTCTGTGGGATTCAATCCTTGCTTTTTTTTGGGTCTTCCCTCACTTGCCTTCTGAGAAGCTTACTTTTGCCTGATCTTCAGCAATCATGTCTTTGTATGAGGTTGTAAACTCCTTGGGACAAATCTATACTTTATAAATGTTCATATTTCTTTTTAGAAGCTCTGTAAGCAATGATGAGAGAAGGCTAAAGTATTGTATTAATGCATGTTTGCTTTAATTTGTTTGTGTTCCTACATTTCTCATTTCCTTTCTTATTTCCAGACCACCAGTTCGGTCCATTTCTGTACTTCCTCCTCCTGGGCTTGGTGTTCCACGTTTACCTCCAGGCAGGAAGCCCCCTGGACCTCCTCCAGGGCCACCTCCACCTCAGGTCCTACAGATGTATGGCCGTAAAGTGGGTTTCACCTTGGACGTGGCTCCTCGAAGGCGAGAAGAGGAGATTTCTTACAGTTCTGAAGCAGGTAAGGACTTTCCTATTACTGTCTGGGGTTTTCCTTGACCTCTCTGTTTTGCTATGGATTGTACTGCCGTGAACACTGTGTGCCCCAGGCAAGGTATTTTCAGGGCAATATGGGTGTTAATACTACTTGAAGGACTCTTCTTAAGTGATTGTACTCTGAGGTGATTCTGGTATATTTCATAATATCTGCAATTTCATTATCAGCTATGTTTTTAAATGTTGAAACTTCTAATTACAACTTTCAGATATTTATTTTTTATTAGGTTTCACAGATTGGATATTTTCCCATGTAGTCTTAACAGTTCTGAAACATTGTACGTATTATCTCTTAAAAAACCCCAACCATTCTCAGAGAAGTCTTCCTTTTTCAGTAAAAACCAAAAAACCCCAAACCAAAACAACAACAAAAACCCCAACTGACCCTGGGTATGCATTTGCTAGGGGAACCTAGGTCCTCCTTTTCACACAGTTACTGTATCATCCCTAGAAACTTTTGTGAATGGGTAGATCAGCTTTACTGCATACCAGAAAACATCGAAGTATTTCAATGGTGGGCAGTTGCTGAATAGAAACGAACTAATGAGTTGCAGATAGAAGTTGCCTTCACTTGTTTGCTGTGCAAATTAACCAGCTGGTTAATAGGAAATCTTACAAATAAACTTTCCAAAATATTCTTTAAGAATATGTGCTAAACAGTAAAGGGTTGACAATATGCCCATGCTGTTGCTAGGGGGATTTTTCTAACTATAGACATACAAAATACTCTGTCTTTCACACCAGTGTATTTGGAATCTATGCATTTCCTAATACTTTGCTTCCTGCAGGACAGCGAGGGCATGATGATGATATGTCCAGTACCAGTGAAGATGAAGGTTATCCTGAGGATATGGATCAAGACAAGCATGATGAGAGTAGTGATGATAGTGACAGTGATAGGTCAGATGCAGACAGTGAAGGTGAGGACTTCCTGCATCGTGATAATGACAAGGAGAGGGAAGGTGGCGAAGAAAAGAAATCAGGTATGATGGGAAGTTATAGACTGGGGTTTGATTTTTTTTTTTAAAACAAAAACACTACTTAACAGAGTTTGTGTCTGTTTTCCTGACTGGAGGTAGAGGGGGGGGGCAGGGGGAAGTAATTTGTTTAGCTAACTATTCTAATTCGCCTAAATTCCAGCTGAAGAATTTTTATTAGTAAACAGATCAGAAGGAAACTATCTAGAAGTGAAACATCTTTTCAGATGGACATAAGTTCAGATGGACCTAAGATGACTAAGTTAACTTAGCTGTTAAGAAAACTAACAGCTGAGTTAACTGAGTAAGGTCACAAGCCATTTTTCACCTGAAGTATTGAATTGGCAGGGTACCCTACAAAAATTAAGCCTCAGTGTAAAATGTACTCACTCTTCAGTGACTTGTACAATACTTCTAAGACAACTAAATTTCATACTACTAATGCTTTTGAATAATATTTTTTTATTGATTGCTTGAGGGAGACCAATTGATAGAAAATACTAGGTTGGCAAAACTTCAGGTAATCAGTAACACCAATGTTAACTGTTATGTAAGGAGCATCATTATTATAGAATGATATATTATCCATACCAGGTAGAAGACTTAAATAATAAAAATCAGATAGATTTTCTTCCCACCTCCTGCCACCCTTGCCCATGCTTTGCTTTCTCCAGGTCATAGCGTACGGTTTGCAGACATGCCTGGGAAATCACGAAAAAAGAAAAAGAACATGAAAGAACTGACTCCACTCCAGGCCATGATGTTGCGAATGGCAGGTGAGTGAGATGGATATATTAAGTGGAGATACGCTGTTAGGCTTCCAGTTAAGGTTTCTCTGGTAAGCTTACTTTGTTTGCACAGTTTTTATTTTATAGAGTAAATCTTTTACTGTCGTAATGTAAGGTCTGCTAAGAGTATAAGGTGTGGTTAGGTGTTTGGTTTTGTTTTAAATTATTTTTAGTCTAGTAATGTTTGTGTTTTGCGGGGTTTTTTTGACGTACTGGGATTTTTTCTTCTAAGTTTTATCTTGCTTAACTCTTAAACAATTGCTCAAAAGAAATATGAACCTCTTAGTGAAAAAGAAAAGGTGAGATTGTCTATGGGCTCAGCCTGTAACCTGTAAGGATTAATACTCCCTAAAAATATCCTTTTGTAGAAATAAGTTAACCCATAGAGTGAAGATTTTTTTTGTTTGTTTTAGAAAGACATCCCAGTGTCTTTTAGAGGCGCTGGAGTTTCTTGGACATGGGGATTATGTTTATTCTGAGGTCCAAATAAAATTTGTTCTATTTTCATTAAAAAAGTTTCTCCCCCCTGCCCCCCCACCTTCTTTTTTGAATTGTTCAAATGATCATAGGAAGTTGTTCCATGTTCCTTCTTCCCTCCTTGTGCACACCTTCCACCCACACAAGCCGTAGATCAAATAGCTGCAGTTTGGGTTTCAGCTCCCGCAGGAACGCATAGCTCTTGGTGACAGAGCTATCTAGAACTGTGGGGGGGGTTTCTGTTTGTTTACTATTTAAATGTGGTCAGTTTTCTTGCCTTTGAAGTGAAGTTTATCTTTCTTTTTTATTTTGTTTTGTGTGCTTAAGTTTCTCTGTGATGTTCACAAACATATTACCTGTGGACTGTTTTTTTTTTATAAGTATGTCTCCATTTTTAGGTCAGGAAATTCCAGAAGAAGGGAGAGAAGTGGAAGAATATTCAGAAGAAGAGGAGGAGGAGGAAGAGGACTCAGAGTCTGAAGAGACATCACAGCAACAACAGCAGCAACAACTCAGTGAGGAAGCTCTCGCAGAGTCTGGGTCATCTAGTGCAACCTCCCAGACGCAACAGCAGCAACCGCCTCCACAGCCTGTTCCTCCAACTCAGATACAGGCACCTCCTATGCCTGGGCCACCTCCATTAGGACCACCTCCGGCCCCTCCACTGAGGCCCCCAGGACCACCCACCGGCCTTCCTCCTGGCCCTCCACCAGGTGAACACTTGATTTACTAGGATTTGAAGGATGCGGGCTCTCGGTACTACAGACAGTGTATCAGTTTGGGAGTTTTGAAGCTGTAGAATGTGTTGCAGATGAGGTACAGGAGCCCACTGTAGTAATTGCTGAGACCTGTGTGATCTCGTTTGTGGTCAGTCTATTGTTGCTGTACCGTGCTTTTGAGACATCAGGCTCCTGTGGCTGTAGTCATCCTGACAGGTGTTGGCTTGTTTGTTAGCCCTAACACTGTCAGGCAGCAGTGGAGCCAGTGTTGGAGTATGAAGAACAAGGCCTGGTGCCGTGTGCCTCTCCAGTGTTTTTTTCTTATGTTGTTCCCCCCACACTCCACCTGAGTGAGGCATGATTAAAGAGGTTTGGGAGCCACTACCCAGTTAAAGGTTTTGGTGTATTTTTTTAATAAAAGTGACAGTGTGAAGGCTTCTGCTGTTCTACCACCTAAATGTGTTTGTCTTGTTAGGGAAGGTAACTATCCTCAGATGAAATAAGTACTAAATTTGAATTAATATCAGTATTGGACTGCCTAGAGACTATTATCAATGAGGCCAGTCAGTACCAGTTTTTTTGTGGTCTATGATTTTTTTTGTTTTGGAGGGCAAATACTTGAGTTTCTTTGATCTGGAGAAAGACAGTAGTTTATTTTCTGTAAGTTGAGAGGGTTGCCATATAGCTGAACTGGATAACAGTAACAGGTTGTTTTGTAATTTAAAAAAGTGTATTAATCTGTTGCTTGTTCTTGTACTTAAATTGCAAATATCAATAATTTAGACTATAGTGAGGAGCACTGTATACTATGATTTTAATGTATTTTATTCTATATGGACATATTAACAACATGATTTTTGGGGGGTAGGGTGTGTCAGGCAGGAAAAGTTCTCTTTCCAATGTCTTCCTCACTGTTCCATTTCTGATACCTCCTAGCAGGGGAACCTCAAAACAGTTGCTTTCAATAGAGCAAAACTACTTCTTTTCAGCTCAGAAGGGCAATCAAATGCCAGAATTAAAAGTTATTTTACTTTTAGCTGTTTTAAATTTGGACAGCCTCAGCTCAGTAGTTGTTCTCAGCTATTGCTTCATTACATGGGGAGGAGCCCTTCTACCAAGTGGGAGAAGCTACTTATAGTTGACTATTATGAAGAAACTTTAACTCTACAACTGGCTGCCTTATTTTGAGATTTTTAAAAGATCTATTTAGTCTGGCTGTTGGCTAGTGTTAGAATAGCTTTCAAGTGTTGAAGATCTTTAGTATTAGCTGTTGGGCTAGTTGTTTTTTTGGTGGTGGTTCCCCCCACCATAAACTGAGTTTCTCTTTTTTGTATGCATGCTTTCAGGAGCTCCTCCATTCCTGAGACCTCCTGGCTTACCAGGATTGCGTGGGCCTTTACCTCGACTTCTACCACCGGGCCCTCCACCTGGGCGACCACCTGGCCCTCCCCCAGGCCCCCCACCAGGTCTGCCCCCAGGTCCTCCTCCACGTGGGCCCCCTCCTCGTCTGCCCCCTCCTGCCCCACCAGGTAAGGTGTTCTGTTTGCTTCAGTGCCAAGTCTCTCCCTGCTTTATTTTCCTGGTTTTTGCTGTGGTGACCAAGCGAGGAAGTTTAAGGGGTTACCAGTTTGCCTTTGTTCCTGTCTGTGTGGCTGCGTTGTGCTGTATCTTTTTCTACGTAATAACAACAAGTAATTCTAATACTGCTGTGTGTAGTTTGGTAGCAGGAAATCTGTCCTCGAAAAGGGAATTTCAGAGTTTAAACTTCTGCTGGACTGTTTTTGAATAACCCCTGGGTGCTATAATGGTGTTCCACTTAATGAGTTGGAGATAGGGATATTTATTTTTTCAGCCTGCTCAGACATTTCTGATTACTCTGAAGTTCCAGTGGGATGGATCATCAAGAAACTTTATTTTCAGATTATAACTTTAAAATTTGAAAGGGGGCAATACACAGGCTCCTGTAGCTTTCAAAGTCTGAGGAGCAGCAGCATTTTCAACCCAGCATTTGGTGCAGGGTTGAAAACACTTTTTTTTTTTTTTTGGTAAAGCCAGTGCTACTGCATCTTGTTGGGTTTTTTGTTCTGTTTTTCCTTCTTGGCTTTCTGAGCCTGTGCACTTTTTTGATCAAAGATTTTAAGACTCCTGGGTGTGGAGTGAGCTTATGCTTTCTCTTCTTCTTACAGGTATCCCTCCTCCTCGCCCAGGCATGTTACGGCCACCTCTGGTGCCTCCATTAGGACCTGCTCCACCTGGGCTCTTCCCACCAGCTCCCATTCCGAATCCCGGGGTACTAAGTGCCCCACCCAGCTTGATTCAACGCCCCAAGGCGGATGACACCAGTGCGGCCACCATTGAGAAGAAAGCTACGGCCACTATCAGTGCCAAGCCGCAGATCACTAACCCCAAGGCAGAGATCACTCGCTTTGTGCCCACTGCCTTGCGAGTGCGCCGGGAGAATAAAGGGGCTTCTGCTGCCTCCCAGAGAAAACAGGATGATGAGCCTGCTCTCCCATTAACCAAAGCTGCCCCTAAGGCTGGATCATCTGCCCCTATCTCTGTACAGACAAAGGATGATGTGTATGAAGCCTTCATGAAAGAAATGGAAGGTCTCCTGTGACCTGTCATAGTCCTAGTTAGCTTTCCTGCCCCTCAACACAGATCAGACCACTGCAGAGGGAGGAGAAGGAATGGTCCTCCTGCAAGCAACGAAAGGGCTTGCATGACAGGGAATAGTTCCCTACCCACAGGTTAACTTGCCAGTATGCTCTGAATAGAGACTGCTGCAGATGAGATGTGGCTGGAGACCTCCTTTCAGAACTAGCATGTCCACTTGGTGGAAGGAGATTACAGTCAAGAAGGCGATGCTGCTTTCCTCGAGTCCTCCCTCTTTCTTGGAGGGAGATAATGGTACTCTGGGGAGGGGGGGTGTGGGAGTGGGGGGTGACTGTGCTCTGCCTGAATCCTTGCACATCCTGAATGCCCTGGTGAGGGTAGTGGAACAGGTTTTTAAGGAGCCAGAAAAGTGTTAGCAGCATTTCATACACATATGGTTGTCCAGTTTTTATTTTCTGTACTGTTCTTTTCTGTAAATATTTTATAATCCTGTTTTTTAGTTGCAGTGAGATTGATCAATCATCTTTCTTCCAGGGTAGTCAGGGAGGTAATTTGTTGCGTATACTGTACACTGGATTTTTGCACCCTGTCCCCTTTACGGTCATCTTGATGGCTTTTCATCGGCAGGGGAAACTTCATTTTGTCTTGTGAAAGACAATAAATGTTCAGTGTATCAAAATACTGGTTTCCTTGTGATCTGTCTAAAACTAGCATGTAGATGGAAAGGGGGGAGATTCTTTGCTGGCCTTGGGGGAAGATAGGGGCATTCCGAACCTCAGAAAAGAAAAGCAATAGCTACGTTATAAATAATACATACCTTTTTTTTAACTAAAGTTCTGCTATATTCTTGTTTTTAAGTTCCTAAACATCTCTTTCAGCCTTTGTTGGTAGCTAGTAGAAACTTAAGTCCTGAAGTACTACTAATAATTACAAAACAATTTATTTTGTGTACTCTTATTGAAAGGTTTACTTCATATCAAGCCTCAAATACCCACTGGCTGTGTCTTGGACAGGCTACCTTAAGTAAAAATTGGTAAACAGTTTTAATTCTAAGAGCTTGACAGATAATTTTACTTGTGGAAAATCTCTGATTTCAAATTCTATGAAGTTAGTGCTTTTAAGATGCAGATATTTTTAAAAATGAAGTTCCACATTTCTAGCTTAAAAAAGAATTCTTTTTTTGTTTTGGTGGAAGTATTCCTTTAGCTTCATTCACTATGCTGACAGAGCCAAATATTCTGATAACCCTTACCACATGCAAGAAACAAATCTTTATTCTCATTTGAAACAGATTGCAAAATTTCCTGGGATCTTGTAGACAGATTAGTTTTAAGACCAGTGGGATCAGTTGTGTTAGCAGCTCATTTGGGAGAGACTTATTGCTGCTTCAGAGAGATAATAAATATTTCAAAAATGTTTTGTCTGGAATGCTGAATTTGAGCACAAGACCTAATGCTAGTAGTTAGCTGTTTATGTAGGTGTCTTCATCCTGTTAAAAAAAAAAAAAGTGTGAGTTAGTGTTGCAAGTATGGTACAGCACGAAAGAGATTGAGAAAACTCTTCATTGTCCCTGTTAAAGAGCTTGTGGTGAGTGTCTTCATGGTTTTAAGAGTGAGTCCTCTAACAATATATCAGTTTCTAGGTGAATATATCCAGACTTGTGGGTTTTTAGATTTTTAATAAAGAGAATTTGTTAAGCTGCCAGGCTAGTAAATATCTCAAACAATACCTCTAGTTGTCTGTAAGCCTCAGACTTAGCTGAATACTCAATGGTTTGAGATTAAATCTGTTTTAAGGAGACAAAATTATTAGCTACCCAAACTTACACTTGAAAACTTTGATTCTGTTTTCATGAATTCTGGACACAAACAAATAGGTTTGTACAACAGTTATCTTCCTGATTCAGGAGTTAATTGCAGTTGTGTCAGTAGTATCTTAAATATTTTTTTTTAGTTATATTTATGGAATATCGTCTTTATATTTTAGCTTTTAAAAAATGCATTTTTGTCTTTAAGTGAAATGTGTGAATGATGATTTTTGGGGGAAGGGGCATCATTGTGGTACCTCTGACCCTCGGTTTAGTATTGACCCCCCTTCCCAGGAAGCAGCCTGAGAAGAGGAACTGTGTTCTGGGATGAGGACCGCCCTCCCATTCAAGGTTATTCAAGGTCGAGAAAATCTTCCCGGCAGCGCTGTGATTACATTAGTAACCTGCAGGAGTCGCTTGATTCATTCTGTTCCTCCACTTAAGTCTGGATTTTTTTTTTTAATCATTTTGTGTTCCTTTGGCCATATTCTCACATAGGTGAGACACCTTTTCTTGGGACAGAGTGAACACTTGCCTCTTGCTGTATCTATTACTCTTCAGACTGAGGCAAAAGGATCTGAATTTGCTAAATGTTTGCTAGATGTTTAAATGGGCACAAAAAGGTAAATTTAATGTGCAAGAAATGTGAATAATATCAGAAAAGTAACTTCCTTGCCCTGCCTGGGGTGAAGGGGGGTTGTAAAGCAGGTAGGTGGTTTCCTACAACTGATAGACCTCTCAGATGGCTTGGGGAAAGGGGGGTGGGGGTGGGGAAGAGAGGTGGGGGTGAGGTGGGGAGAGAGTCCTCCTGGAATGGGCTTTGAGGCCAGATGGAAGAGCTGGATTTGACAATGCAAATCATCCAGGACCTACAATTTTTTTTTTTTTCTGGGAAGAGTCCAAGGCCAGGGTACCTACTGCCTCTTGTTGTGCTCTCATACAGGAGGCTTCTCACATTCTGCTGTGGGTTTTGTTTTTGGATAAACACCTGAGGTCAGGAGCTGTATGACTGGCTGGGACTCTGTGTGTAGAAACTGGCTGTGCTTGGGGCTGATATTTCATGTGATGGACCAGAACTATGGTTTGTCTTCAGCTAAATTAATACGGGGGATTTTTTCATTCCTTGCCTTTAACACAGTTCTAAGTGGAAAGAGCACAAAGATGTAAGTTATTTCTGTTGCTTTTATCAAAGCAGTGGGATCTGTGGATGCTCTGACTTCAATCCATGCACTCAGGTAATCATCTGGTTCTTCACCAGACACACAAAGGTGGCAGAAACATGAAATCCAGCTTTGAGGACTGCTGACAACCTTTTCTCCCCCAGCATCAGAAATGACTGTAAAGCAATTTCATAGGTAAACCGACAATACTTGCATCAGCTAGATGACTTTTTCCCTTTATTCATGTGTTATCTTTGGCCTCTGGTAATGACTCTGAGTGAGTGGAATCCTTAAAAAAGAACAGATCAATGGAATTTGCTCTAGCTGAACATCCATCGAATTACATAAGGTTTTGTGCTTTTACTTCTATCAAGAGAAAACAGGAAAATCCTCCCCATTGTCTGTACTGTGTCTCAGTACCTAGTCAAAAAGGGATTGAATAAGAAAATGTGTGAAATATATATATGTGTGTATGTCATACTGTTTGTTTATTGAGGAAGAATTGAATCAATGTTTAGTATTTAAATAGAAATTGTCTTGTTAGAAGAGAGAAAAGAACATAATAGAAAGCTTGTGGCATATTGAAGAACAATCTGTGTTTCAACACAGCCAGTGGAAACAATTATGTATTTACCTTATGATGGCACTGGTCACGGGCACAATCCTGTAATGCCATCTTCTCTACAACTCCAGAACAGATGTTCCCAGTTCTGGACAACTGGTAACATAAACCCAGGCCAATTTGTTCTCATCTTTGTATTGTGGTCATACAGATATTTGGGATTCTTCTCTGTAATACTACCTCCATCTTGTGGTCACATTTTTCATCTGTGGCTCTGAGTAGTGTTCACAGAAGAAGAAATGATCATGGGGAGAAAAGGGGCTGGGAAGGGACTGAGGCACAGAGAAGTGATGTGACTTGCCCAATGGATCACTGAAGATTAGTGACGGCATACAGATGGAAATATAGAGAGATTCCTGAGATTAGTGAATTTGGCATAATGCACTGAATCGCACCACTAAGGAAAGATGTTTTCTAAAGGTTAGTGAACCTTCAGAACAGGGAGCTTGTTTATGTTTGGGCAACCAAGACAAGTTGTGACCATATGTTGCATGTGCTATCAAGTTCTTTTTATTTTGCCTTGTTTGTAATCCTGCCATGACTGGCATACGCTAAACAGTTTGGATCAGAATTTCTACTATTGTACCCTTCTGGAAAGAAGGATGCAGTTAGTTCTCTCTTGCTCTCTGACTTGCAGAATTTAGATGAAATACGTTCTTTGGGGGTTTTGGTTGGTTTTGTTTTGTTTTATTTTTGTTGTTGTTGTTGTTTGGGTTTTTTTGGTAGGTTATCATAGATGGCCTGGTGGGAGTCATGTCTTTGTCTTTCCCTGAAATACGACAATGCTAGTATTCAGGGTAAGCAGCATAGTCTGGCACACGCATTACTTGCTCCACTGTAATTTTATGGTATCAGTGTCGTAGGATCTGGGTTGCATTACCATAAGTTAGAGTACAAAAGCATCAAGGAATGAGGATGGGAACAAAAAACCACACAGAACTGGGATTTATGGAAACGAGAGCAGAGTTCCATGCTGTGAGGAAAATGGAGGAAGAGATAGCTGTGCAACACTGGGATAGGAGAAGGATGTGGCTAGTCCAGGGTGCAGGTTCCTTCATTGGTTTAGACAAGGATGGTGCCTGCCCTTGCTAGAAATGCATGGAAGAAAGAGAAACCACGGGTAATTAGAGTAAAGGAGTAAAAATGAACAGGAATCTCTTTGTCTGTAAGACAAGCCTGGACTGTACCAGACAAACATCCTGAATCTTGATGAAGTTCAATTCAGCTTATTGGCACAGTTAAATATTCTCTAGTCTGCATAAAAGCATCACAACCTGACTTCTAATGCTCTGTGGAATAGCCTTGCAAATAATACCATGTTAGTTTGATTAAAGTAATATTTGAGTGATTTGTCTCCAGAATCAGAGAAACTTCCTGTTACATGTTTTTACAGCTATCAGTAGTGCTGGGTTGCAAATCTTCCTACAGAAAAGAACGTTTCTATTTTGTAATAATAATAATTTTTTAAAAAGTGATCTTGTAGTAGCATTTCTGAGCTTCTAAAAACAGGGTCGTTTCTAAAACGACAGCGTCGGCATTAGCAGAGGCTCCCCCTGTCCCTGGGAGGCAGCTGCGCGCCTCTGCTCTCCTCAGGCAGGCGGGGACACGTTTTCCTATGAGACGGTCTTCTGGAGCACGTCCCGGGGGCAGCGGCGGCTGGGATACTCGGCCGGGGCGAGCCACCACCGGAGCCGGGGGGCTGGGCCCCGCCCCGCCCCGCCGCTGCGCCGCGAGCGCCCAGCCCGCCCCCTTCCCCCCCTGCTGCTGGGGGCGGGGCAGCTCGGCGGGGAGGGCCGGCCGCCTGCACTCCCATTGGGTGGATTTGGATCCGCAGCGCTATTGGTCGGAGCCAGCGCCAGGGTGCTACAGCCAATCAGAAAGCGGGCCGGGGCGCGCGGGGAAGCTATAAAAGGGGCCGGGCGGGGGGCGTAGCGACGCGCGTTTCACGTCAGTTGGGGCGGCGGCTGCGGAAGAGCGTCGGGAGCGATGTCGGGCCGCGGGAAGCAGGGCGGGAAGGCGCGGGCCAAGGCCAAGTCGCGCTCGTCGCGGGCCGGGCTGCAGTTCCCCGTGGGCCGCGTGCACCGGCTGCTGCGCAAGGGCAACTACGCGGAGCGGGTGGGCGCCGGCGCCCCGGTGTACCTGGCGGCCGTGCTGGAGTACCTGACGGCCGAGATCCTGGAGCTGGCGGGCAACGCGGCCCGCGACAACAAGAAGACGCGCATCATCCCCCGCCACCTGCAGCTGGCCATCCGCAACGACGAGGAGCTCAACAAGCTGCTGGGCAAGGTGACCATCGCGCAGGGTGGGGTGCTGCCCAACATCCAGGCCGTGCTGCTGCCCAAGAAGACCGACAGCCACAAGGCAAAGAGCAAGTAAAGCAAAGCCTGAGGAGCGTTCACACCTCGAAAGTAACCCAAAGGCTCTTTTTAGAGCCACCCACTTTCTCATAAAAGGAGCTGTACATCCTAGCAGAAAAAAAAAAAACCAAACCAAAGCTCATTACCTTTGTTGTTGAACAATAAATTACATTCTTTAAACATTGAATTTTACAAAGCAACATGTTAATCGCTGGTAAAAACTAACCACGGGGTTTATCCCGTAGTAGAGGAAACGCTTCACTCCGGTAGGGGTGAGAACGCCCCGAACTTGAAGGTCACTGCGAGAAGGAACCCGCAGCCCCAGGAGGCCTCTCCTGTGTCAGCTCAGCCTTGTGTGATGTTGAGGTAACTCATGGATGTCTTTAAAAACAACCCTGCTCCCCTCTAAACAACTTTTTGATCTGCAGGTGGTGTCATTTTTTTTTCATAGCAATAGGCCTTTCAGATGTATTAATTTTTAAAGCCGTTTTCTCGTGGCTTTGTCTGAGCCGCCGTGCCCATTTGCTGCCTGAAAGCTGGATGGGTCTGGGAGGAATTTGCCATCGCTGGACAGGCTATTTGAGGTAAAAAGAACTGTTGCCAGGTTTGATTCTACCTTATACGTAGCGCTGAACATTACCATAAAGATGTTGAAATAGGAACAAAAAAATCAGTGGTTATAGTTCCATAAACACACTTTAATAATTATCCATTTGGAAACATAAATTATTTGAATCATAACATTGTACAGAATTTTAGTACCACTGACAGTTACAATAGCAAGCGGTAACGAACAGGTTACAGGCCTCTGGCAAAACAAAGGGTTGCAGACAATAATGAAAAATATCGGAATACTTGTTTTAATTCTCTGTGCTCTGAAAAATAAAACGCATTTGGTTTTAATTTGTGTAAGTGTGGTCTTGGTAAAGCACAGATGAAGAGTTTCCCTCTCTTGCCTAGCAGCCAGTCATTTTAGCATAACAGCTACATCAGTTGGATATGTTATTTTTAATATTACCTCCAATGCAGGAATTGGTCACTGGGCAGTAAAAAATGGAATATTTCGCAATCTGCTGTAGAAGGGGAGCCCTGACTGAGAACTTGAGCAAGTTTTACTGTGTAGAAGTATGGAAAATCAGCTGCAGCAGTGTCTCCTTAGATAATGATGACTCAGATTTTCACCAATCAAGCTGTATCAAAATACAACCGCTGCTGAATTACAAAGTGATAGGGCACTGATTATAATTGCTAACAAAAACTGGCTGTGTTAAGTTCTTATGTCACCTAATTTATTAGGAAAATAAGTATTTCTGTAGCAGAGTGCTAGGGAACCATGTCTGTATTGTGCACACTGAGCAACGCAGTACAAGCTGCTATACTGTAAAAAGTCATCTCCTCCTGGGGCACAACCAGCCCTTCACAGGACTTTAATCTGCTTCTCGCCTTGTTGCATAATGCACTAATTTAATTTATTTTAATTATTTTGAAAGGGGTAAAGGATTTTGGACAAAGAAGCTAATTTCTAATCCATATTCAGTGCTCAAGATGAGCCTGTGTTACTTCCTCCTCTTTGAAATCAATTTGCGATTAAAATATCGATTCGAATCCCCGGTTTTCAGTTCAGATTAAGAGAAGACCCTTTAAAGAATAACACTTAATTACTTTGGAGATTTAGTTGCCCACGTCGCGGATTTTATTTAGAAGGAAAAACAAAAGTTTCTGTCTCCCGAGGTCTGTCCAGGTCCAGGACTCAGGGTTTATCGCCTCTTTTTTAACTCACCCTTTGCCTCTTCGAGGGGAAACTTTGCCGAGGGGAACAACAGTCTTTCTTTTCCACGCCGCTGCGAACCGGGGGGGGGTCGGTGGCAGAAATTCTGATAAAAACCGGCTTTTTTGGCTCCTAAGAAACACAAAATGAGCGGGGAGAAGGGACCTTTCTGCCGTGCAGCGGGGCGGGCGCTGCAACGCACCAATCACCGCGCGGCTCCTCTCTATAAATACGAGGCCGCCGACTTGCTCCAGGCCCAGTGGTTTCCCCTGATTCGTGGACGACGGCTGCCACGATGTCGGAGACCGCGCCTGTTGCCGCTCCCGCTGTCTCTGCTCCCGGGGCGAAAGCCGCCGCCAAGAAGCCGAAGAAGGCGGCGGGCGGCTCCAAAGCCCGCAAGCCGGCGGGCCCCAGCGTCACCGAGCTGATCACCAAGGCCGTGTCCGCCTCCAAGGAGCGCAAGGGGCTCTCCCTCGCCGCGCTCAAGAAGGCGCTGGCCGCCGGCGGCTACGATGTGGAGAAGAACAACAGCCGCATCAAGCTGGGGCTCAAGAGCCTCGTCAGCAAGGGCACGCTGGTGCAGACCAAGGGCACCGGCGCCTCCGGCTCGTTTAAGCTGAACAAGAAACCGGGTGAGACAAAGGAGAAGGCAACCAAGAAAAAGCCGGCAGCCAAGCCCAAGAAGCCGGCGGCCAAGAAACCCGCCAGTGCTGCCAAGAAGCCCAAGAAAGCGGCGGCGGTGAAGAAGAGCCCCAAGAAAGCCAAGAAGCCGGCGGCCACCGCGGCCAAGAAAGCGGCCAAGAGCCCCAAGAAAGCGGCCAAGGCAGGCCGCCCCAAGAAAGCAGCGAAGAGCCCGGCCAAGGCGAAGGCGGTGAAGCCCAAAGCAGCCAAGCCCAAGGCGGCAAAGCCCAAAGCGGCCAAGGCGAAGAAGGCGGCGCCCAAGAAGAAGTAAAAGAACTGAGAAGAAATTATAGTCTACTCATTTAAATAAACCCAAAGGCTCTTTTAAGAGCCACCCACTTACTCTCAAAAAGAGCTGTAACACTGCAGTAGTCGCAGCAGCAAAACTAAATCTTTCAAAGGTTTTAGTAGGCAATTTACGCCGAAATAAGAAAGTTACCGTTTTTGAAACGTGCGCGTTCGGTACAGCCTGCACGGGGGACCCGAGCTTCCTTAAAGGGGAAGTGTTTTCCTGTGTGCAATTCAGGAGCCCTGCGATAGCAGCGCCGCTTGCCCCGCCCCCTCTTACTTGACCGGCGCAGCCGAGGGCGGCAACAGACGGCGGCGGCGGCCCCGCGGACCAGCGAGCGCCTTCGGTGCCCGGGGGAGTTTAAAAGTCCCGCGCTGGGCTCGGATTGGCCCCTTCCGCCCACCCGGCCCCGCCCCCTTCCCGCCAGGCCCCGCCCCTGGGGCGGTGACACCACCCCCACCCCCCCGGCTGTTCCCGCTGACGGCCCCCGCGCGGGCGCGAGCGCCGGTCGCTCGGTTGCGTACGGCACCGCATCGGCCCTCCTCCTCACGGGCTGCCGGGCCGAGTATACTTGCGGGGGGATGGAGCAGGGATGGGGAAACGTGTGCGCCGTGCTCTGCCTTTGTCCCGCGGAGAGAGGCTCTCCGGCAGCACAGCTTCTGCGGACGGAACTCCGCTTTCACACCGGCGCGGCGGGGCCAGGAAGAGCTGCGGCCCCAAGCTCTAAGACTCCCAGCGCCCAGGTACCTTACACATCACCGACCGCCCCCACCTCCATGCACATTAAAAAAAAAAAAAAAAGAGAACCAGCTCCTGCGAGAATAAGTCCATTGGTGTTTTAAGCCGGAAAACCCTTCGTAAAGAAAAATCTTTCCGCATTGCCTGATGGAGCACGGACAGCTACTTCACCGAAAAAAGCGGCAGTGTTGGGGGGGGGCGCACTAGAACGTACGGAAAAAAAAGAAACCAAGCTACAAACACGCCTGGAAGAAGTGCTTCAGAAACTGCTTGTCAAAATATTTATTAGTCACTAAAAGAAGCAGAAATAAGAATTTTATTTTTCAGGTATAATGCACAGAAAGCGAGTTCTTAATAGCATTTAGGATTTTCTACCGGACCTATCAAGCAAGAGGAATTAAACCCCTTAGAAAATAAATAAAAGACAACCTACTTTCCCCCTGTAGAACTTCCGAGCTTTGAAACCAGAGAGGTGGTAAAACGCTACGAAAAAGTTGCTGCTGCTTTTTAGCCACATTCAATACCGGAGCTAATGCACGTACTCATTTCCAAGTTTTAAACAACCAAGTATAACTCTATAAGCCCAGCATAGGTCCTTAACCGAGAGCCCTCCATCCCTCAAAATCAAGGAACTACATTTCAACTACCCAAAAGGGCAAGCACTTAACTTTCCAGCGACATGTAAATGAACAGGCTAGTTACATACCTCCCAAGAAAGAGTTATTCAGCCCCTCTACTTGAAAAAATTGGTGGCTCTTAAAAGAGCCTTTGGGTTAAAACAGACGATCTGAGACACTCTACTTGGAGCTGGTGTACTTGGTGACAGCCTTGGTGCCCTCGGAGACGGCGTGCTTGGCCAGCTCGCCGGGCAGCAGGAGCCGCACGGCCGTCTGGATCTCCCGCGAGGTGATGGTGGAGCGCTTGTTGTAGTGCGCCAGGCGCGAGGCCTCGCCGGCGATGCGCTCGAAGATGTCGTTGACGAAGGAGTTCATGATGCCCATGGCCTTGGACGAGATGCCCGTGTCGGGGTGCACCTGCTTCAGCACCTTGTACACGTAGATGGAGTAGCTCTCCTTGCGGCTCTTCTTGCGCTTCTTGTCGCCCTTCTTCTGCGTCTTGGTCACCGCCTTCTTGGAGCCCTTCTTGGGCGCGGGGGCGGACTTGGCGGGCTCGGGCATGGCGAGAGCTCCCGGGTTGCTCTGGATGCACCGGAGTAGCCGATAATGCGATTACTCCCTTATTTATAGGGGCCTTATGCAAATCTCTGGCCTCAACTATCAGCGCTTCTATTGGATAACAGAGCCAGTGACGTCACCCCTCTTACGCACGGCTTTGTAATTGGTTCTTTTTAAATCCCACGATACTATTGGTTAATAATTCGAATCCCACCAGCCAATCACAACAAGCTCTTTCAATCTCACAGTTCGGCAGCGAAGCTCGTCCTCTGCCGTCGGGCCTCGCCCCGCCCCCGGGGTCACCCCGGAGCATCCGGGCTCCTGCAGCTGCCTGTCCGGGGGATTTGTACCTAGGGAGTGTAGCTATCGGGAATTCTCCAAGAAAGAAAGAAAGAAAAAAAAGAGATAAAATTGCAAGGGTTTTGCTACTCTTTTTTTCCTTCAAAAAGGTATACCTGCATACTTCATGTAATAACCTTCTTTTGTAACAGCCAGAAATTACATGTAAAAGGAAAAAAATACAACCAGAAAAGGTCTAGAGGCTCTGGAATACTTAGCTTTGTTAATTGTGTTTGAAATTAATTCTTCTGGGCCACAGAACATGGCTTGTTTTTCAGGACTTTAAATGAGATGGAAGTTCTGATTTAATGTGGAGGTTGAAAGGACGTGCACTTCTTTTGAAATGTAATAAATATTGGATGAATTTGTTTAAGTCAAAGCAAGATATTCCTGGTAATAAAAATGAATCGTGGATTAGAATTTAATTTTGCATTTATTGTGAATCAGAAATTCTGGCTGTTTTCTTGTTAAGTTGACTTAATTGTTCAAGAAGAAAATACAATTGTGTAAACATTCTAACATGCTTTAATGGTATTAAGAATTCTGATGTAGTTTTGTTGGTTTTTTTTAAATATATGATAGAGGAAGTGTTCTTTAGTATTAACCTCTATGTTTAGAAAAGGGGTAATAATGATTTTTTTTAATTAATATTCTCGGTGGTCACATGATAAATTACAATTATAAATTCATTCATTGGTAAATGAGAGTGCTCTGATCCACTTTTAAAGGGATCAAGTTAATTTGTGGTTGAATAGCTCTAGGACTGGATATCTTGGTATCGTATAGCCAGTGCTATAATGATGCCAGCTCCTTTTGGAACCTTTAAGGGCCATTAAAAGTCTAGACTTTGTTGGTATCAGAGGAGATGGATGGCATGGGCCTATACAAGAAACCTATCTGGCACAGGTAACTGTCGCTCGAGGTGGATGAGACTGCTAAAATCACAACAAAACTAATTGTTCAAGGAGATTTGTAAGGATAGTGTGAGAGATTCTGGATACTGATGCAAGCAATAAAAAGATCGATCACCTTACCAGGCTGCTTTTGCTTCTGCTTTCTTTCCTTTTACCCTGTTGGGCAGAATTCTGGATGCACAAAGATTTCCAGCCTATGTCCAAAATAGTGCTGTCTGAAGAAAGGGAGCCACACGAGGAAAGAGGGAAAGAGGGACCTTTCTCCTTCCCAGTGAGTAAGGCTTGCTTGCAAGTGCTTCTGCTGTGCTTAATACCTAAACTGGGGGGACAAAAGCAGCCACCCACGTTGAGAAGAGCAGCTTCATGCTGCCTCTGTGATGCTGTGGCTCTCTGGTTTAATATTCAACCCCCCCAGCCATGCTCCCTCTCATCAGGAACAGGGATGGGATAGGTGCTCATCCATCTCCATTTGCTGTGCTTCCCCCACAGCTGCCTTTAGCAGCTCAATCAGCTTGGAGAAAATCTGGTAAGGCAGGAGGAAGCTGTTTCTGCCTTTTCAAGAGAAGAAAAGTAGTTCTCTCTTTTTCAGCAAAGCAAGAAGAGAAGCCAGAGTGGCCCATCTCTAAACATTTAACTCCTCACATATACTGTGAACCTGATGAGTTTCTTGTGGCACAAACATTACCTGGAAAAGCAGTTCACTGAGAACACCTCTGCCTGGTAATGGGAGTTCTCCTGAACACCTGTGAAGGTCCATAACTTGACATGCCACTCCACAACAATGTAGTGTAGGATCTCCAGTTTTGTCTCTACAATAGCAGATGAAGGCTGTTGCTCTTGTTACACTGCTCTGAAAGACAAAATGTAGAATAACACAGGGCAATCTCAACAATGTAAAGTGCATGGGTCCAGAAAACAGAGGTATTAAAAACAAAAGACCCCCCCAGCCCCCAAAAAACCCCAGCTTCTGCAAACACCTCCATCCCCATGTTGATCCTTTTAAGTCTGTTGATCAGTTCCAACAAAAATAAAGTTGATCCAGGTCTCAGAGATTCTCAGTTCTAATAAGTTTTCTAAAGATCAGCTATGGAATAGAAAGAAACCCAGGCTAGAGCCTCCATTGAGAAAAGGTGGCTACTGTGAACTGAACAACTACTGCTTGGTTTTAGCCTTCCAGCTAAAAAATCTTTTAAAACACAAAAAAAAAACCCAAATCCCCAAATCCCCCAAAACAGCTGAATAATAACTGAAGGCCAGTCATTCCTGGTGTAGTGTGGTTGTGTGTGCTGCCCCTTCACGAGGAGGTACAACTGGAGAATGCTGAAGGCAAAACTTATCTGATGAGGGAAGGTCAGACACTCGTGTATTACCTTGGCTTACAGAGTATACCTTGGCAATGCTAAAAACTGCTGAAAAGCAAACAAGCATAAAACGTTAACCAAAGCAAAGAAGCAGAGACAAACAGATAGACTTTTAAGAGTAGTAGGATAAGTGTTGGAGATTTAGATTGGGTTCTGAATATCATTTAATTTTAGTCTGGTGTATTCCACTGTAGTGATACAGAGAAAAGAACTAGGGAGAAGTCCCATGAAGAGTTACAGAACTCCTAGATCACCAAAAGAAGTCACTTAGCACATAGAATTAGGTGTTATTACAAATGTATTGATGATGAGGCACAGCTGTCTCACGGTTGTGATTATTTTGGAAAATTTCTAACATGTGTGATGCACCTTAGACTCACATTTGAGAAGTCTGTTTTTAAGGTTATGGGTAGCTACTGTAGATCTTTTAGATGTCAAGACTGAAATATTAAACATAATTGTATTGTACGCTGCATACCTTGCTATCTATAGCTGCAAGTTTTCTAGCTCTGTAAATAGCTGTCACTGTCATCTGAAGACCTTATAACTACTTAAAGAAACAGTAAATATATGGGTCACATTTCTACAGCATAAAATAACTGCACTGAAAAAGCCACAAGATGAAAGGAAAGGATAAAGGGGGGAGAGGAAGTTGCCATGCAATTTCTGAAATAAATGATGTTTGAAAACATGAGATTTCTAAATATTATTGAGTCAACTCATTAAAATGATTATTTCTTCCCTCTGAGTGCAGATGTAGAACTACAGTTTATAAAAAGTTATGTTTTGTGTCCAAAAAGTAAAACTATGTGAAAAAAAACAGCAAAAGGAATACTCTGAGATATTATGTATCAATAAATAAGATGACCATGAAAATGATAAACACATGCCAAATTTTTAAAAGCACCTGAAACAATCTAGATTTTTTTTCATGGGTCCAATAACAAGATAAACAGAGCAGTTCCTTCACCAGCACCTCAGCCCCATAAAGACAAAAAAGCCGTGTGTTCATGCAGGTAGAGACCTGGGAAATGCAACTGATTTAACGCCCTACAAAAAAAGGAACGTGTCGACCCCACGGGAAAAAAAAAAAAAAGAAAAATAGGTTAATAACGTTACTCAGCACTCGTTATAAAACAGTGGATTTACTCGAGCACACAGACTGCCACACCCGCCTCCGTGTCGCCCCGACCCCGGCCCGGCCCTTTGTCGCAGCGCAGCGAAATGGCGGCGGCGGAGCGCGGGCGGGGCGGGGCGGCAGCGCGCGGGCGGGAAGCGGCGCTCCCGGCCCCGCCGCCCCCATTGGCTGGATTTTGCTGCAGACCCGCGCCCGGCGGGGCCCGGCTCCCCCACGGGCACCGAGCGCCGCAACGGCGGGAGCGGGAAGCCGCGCCGTGCGCGGCGGGAAGGAGGGGGTGTCCCCCACCACGGGATGCGCTCCCGCGCCGCCCAGGCCGAGCCGGCGGCGGGGCCGGCTGTCTCCCGGGGCCGGGGCCGGCACCGCGCCGCCCGCCCCGGCCGCCTCTCGGAGGCGACGGCGCGAACGTCCCTGCCCGCAGGGGGAAGGGCGCGGAGAAGAGCCCGCCCTTGCCCTGCCCCGGCGCAGTCCTCAACCAGGTCGGACGGCTGGCAATATAGGGGGGCGCTGGCGCTCGTTCCCGCCACACGCTGCTTGGGTGGAGCAGGGTGAGAGCATGTCTGGCAGAGGCAAGGGCGGGAAGGGGCTCGGCAAGGGGGGCGCCAAGCGCCACCGCAAGGTGCTGCGCGACAACATCCAGGGCATCACCAAGCCGGCCATCCGCCGCCTGGCTCGGCGCGGCGGCGTGAAGCGCATCTCGGGGCTGATCTACGAGGAGACGCGCGGCGTGCTGAAGGTTTTCCTGGAGAACGTGATCCGCGACGCCGTCACCTACACCGAGCACGCCAAGAGGAAGACGGTGACTGCCATGGACGTGGTCTACGCCCTCAAGCGCCAGGGACGCACCCTCTACGGCTTCGGCGGCTAAACTCGATTCCTGGGATAGGTTACGCTTTCAGAACACAAAGGCTCTTTTCAGAGCCACCCACGCTTTCAAGAGAAGAGCGTAATCACTGCTCGTGCACCTGTCTTGTTTTCGTGGTCGTGATAAAGTCGGGGGGAAGGGGGATGTGGGGGTTGGGCTTTCGCTGTCACCGCCCGTAGCCCCGCGCTGTCTACGGCCCTTCTGCCGACCCTCCCAGCCTGAGGCAACAGGCGAGTTTGAAATCGGCGACGGAGAACGCGTCTCGATTGCGCTCTCTGGAACGAATACCAGGGGAACGGGGTAGCGCTTGACTCTTGGGGCTCCCTGGGCTCCCGAGAAAAACGCTTGGGTTCTGAAGGACTCGTACGCCCTTCGTCCTCGCCCGTCCTCCTACTCCCCCTCCTCCCGCTCCTCCTTCGAAATGGGAACGGGAGGGAGAGAGGCAGGCCAGAAAAACCGGACGACGGGGGCAAGCGCCATTGCGGCAGCCGCTTCCCAGCCACAAGGCTTCAGAGCAGCGGCCTCAAACGGGAAGCGCATGAAATGGCGGCGCTCTCCTCTCTGCCGTTCGGGGGGCGGGACAAAGCGGGAAGGCGTGGGGAGAAGAAACAGCTCGGAGCAGCCGTAGCGTCCGAGGGGCGGCAGAGGAAAGAGGCTGCGAGCCCCGTGCGATAACGCCTTCCCTTACTGCCCTCCTCCTGCGGAAAGGCTGCCTGTTCTCTAGACACCGCTCTCGACCCCCTTCTTCCCGCCCTGCGCCGGCAGCTTTCAACGGGGAACCCCACAGCAGCCAACGCACAAGGGGCGGGGCAGGGGACGGTCCCAGGCGATCTGCGGCCCGAATCTCCCCCCGTTATCCCAGAGGCCGCGCTGCCTCGAGCACGGCAAAGACCGCTCAGCGCCGGCTGCCTATGCCTGCTCCGAACAACAGAGACACAGCTCTCTCCAGTGCCCGCGTGGTGGCTCTTAAAAGAGCCTTTGGGTTTGGTGGAAGCCAGCGGCAGGAGCCTCAGGCGCGCTCGCCGCGGATGCGGCGGGCCAGCTGGATGTCCTTGGGCATGATGGTGACGCGCTTGGCGTGGATGGCGCAGAGGTTGGTGTCCTCGAAGAGCCCCACCAGGTAGGCCTCGCTCGCCTCCTGCAGCGCCATCACGGCCGAGCTCTGGAAGCGCAGGTCGGTCTTGAAGTCCTGCGCGATCTCGCGCACCAGGCGCTGGAAGGGCAGCTTGCGGATCAGCAGCTCCGTCGACTTCTGGTAGCGCCGGATCTCGCGCAGCGCCACCGTGCCGGGCCGGTAGCGGTGCGGCTTCTTCACGCCGCCCGTGGCCGGCGCGCTCTTGCGGGCCGCCTTGGTGGCCAGCTGCTTGCGGGGCGCCTTCCCGCCCGTCGACTTACGCGCCGTCTGCTTCGTGCGCGCCATTTCAAACTGCGACTTCTACCGCTCGGAGAAGGGAATCGCTACTGGCTGCGACCCTTATTTATGGTGTGCGGCGGCCCCGCCTTCCCCCACTCTGACTGGTCGAAAAAGCGAAGACCTTAATTGGGTGATTCGAAACACCCTGTAAGCACGGCGATAGCTGAGGATGCCCCGAGCCCCAGCCCCTTTCAAAGGGAACTAGCCGTCCTTTTTTTGTTGTTGTTCGGGGAAGCCCCAAGGGCTTTTAAATTATTTTTTCTGTAGTATATAGTTCTCCTGTTTTTTTCCTGAGTAGTTTGAGACTCTGAATCCTGCTTACTGGGGCCGGTTTTTAAGTATATGATGAAATAATTATGACTTTAGCTGCTAAAAAAACACATTGGTACGGGAGTTCTAGTTTTGGATTGCAAATAAAGCATTAGATTCCTCAGGAAATACTTCCCTAAATAATTGAGAACGAGAAAATATAAGCGAATGGCTTTTACATACTGAGATTTTACTAAGTACACCTGGAAAAAAACGATTATTCTTCTGATAAACCTAGAAAATGTGTCCTTTTTTATTTTTCCCGTCGTTTGTAGCAGGCTCCTTTAGCGGATTATATGAGAAGTATTAACATGATGAAGGGCACAATTATTAAAGGCAAGTCGATAAAAAGAAGACAAGTCTATTCAGATAAAACGGAAGATGAAAAGACCAAGACTGTCATATCACTATTGAGGAGCACGATTCAGCACAGAGGGGGTTAACGCGGGATTTTTAAATCGGCCCAATGAGATCGGTCGTTTCCCTCAGCCAATGGAGAAGCAGAGCGCGGCTATAAAAGGCGGGCGGTGCAGGTCGCCTTGAACAGTGCGCTGCTGTTACGCCGGTGTTACCGTAGGTAAGAGCAGACGCAGCGATGGCGCGCACGAAGCAGACGGCGCGTAAGTCGACGGGCGGGAAGGCGCCCCGCAAGCAGCTGGCCACCAAGGCGGCCCGCAAGAGCGCGCCGGCCACGGGCGGCGTGAAGAAGCCGCACCGCTACCGGCCCGGCACGGTGGCGCTGCGCGAGATCCGGCGCTACCAGAAGTCGACGGAGCTGCTGATCCGCAAGCTGCCCTTCCAGCGCCTGGTGCGCGAGATCGCGCAGGACTTCAAGACCGACCTGCGCTTCCAGAGCTCGGCCGTGATGGCGCTGCAGGAGGCGAGCGAGGCCTACCTGGTGGGGCTCTTCGAGGACACCAACCTCTGCGCCATCCACGCCAAGCGCGTCACCATCATGCCCAAGGACATCCAGCTGGCCCGCCGCATCCGCGGCGAGCGCGCCTGAGGCTCCTGCCGCTGGCTTCCACCAAACCCAAAGGCTCTTTAAGAGCCACCACGCGGGCACTGGAGAGAGCTGTGTCTCTGTTGTTCGGAGCAGGCATAGGCAGCCGGCGCTGAGCGGTCTTTGCCGTGCTCGAGGCAGCGCGGCCTCTGGGATAACGGGGGGAGATTCGGGCCGCAGATCGCCTGGGACCGTCCCCTGCCCCGCCCCTTGTGCGTTGGCTGCTGTGGGGTTCCCCGTTGAAAGCTGCCGGCGCAGGGCGGGAAGAAGGGGGTCGAGAGCGGTGTCTAGAGAACAGGCAGCCTTTCCGCAGGAGGAGGGCAGTAAGGGAAGGCGTTATCGCACGGGGCTCGCAGCCTCTTTCCTCTGCCGCCCCTCGGACGCTACGGCTGCTCCGAGCTGTTTCTTCTCCCCACGCCTTCCCGCTTTGTCCCGCCCCCCGAACGGCAGAGAGGAGAGCGCCGCCATTTCATGCGCTTCCCGTTTGAGGCCGCTGCTCTGAAGCCTTGTGGCTGGGAAGCGGCTGCCGCAATGGCGCTTGCCCCCGTCGTCCGGTTTTTCTGGCCTGCCTCTCTCCCTCCCGTTCCCATTTCGAAGGAGGAGCGGGAGGAGGGGGAGTAGGAGGACGGGCGAGGACGAAGGGCGTACGAGTCCTTCAGAACCCAAGCGTTTTTCTCGGGAGCCCAGGGAGCCCCAAGAGTCAAGCGCTACCCCCGTTCCCCTGGTATTCGTTCCAGAGAGCGCAATCGAGACGCGTTCTCCGTCGCCGATTTCAAACTCGCCTGTTGCCTCAGGCTGGGAGGGTCGGCAGAAGGGCCGTAGACAGCGCGGGGCTACGGGCGGTGACAGCGAAAGCCCAACCCCCACATCCCCCTTCCCCCCGACTTTATCACGACCACGAAAACAAGACAGGTGCACGAGCAGTGATTACGCTCTTCTCTTGAAAGCGTGGGTGGCTCTGAAAAGAGCCTTTGTGTTCTGAAAGCGTAACCTATCCCAGGAATCGAGTTTAGCCGCCGAAGCCGTAGAGGGTGCGTCCCTGGCGCTTGAGGGCGTAGACCACGTCCATGGCAGTCACCGTCTTCCTCTTGGCGTGCTCGGTGTAGGTGACGGCGTCGCGGATCACGTTCTCCAGGAAAACCTTCAGCACGCCGCGCGTCTCCTCGTAGATCAGCCCCGAGATGCGCTTCACGCCGCCGCGCCGAGCCAGGCGGCGGATGGCCGGCTTGGTGATGCCCTGGATGTTGTCGCGCAGCACCTTGCGGTGGCGCTTGGCGCCCCCCTTGCCGAGCCCCTTCCCGCCCTTGCCTCTGCCAGACATGCTCTCACCCTGCTCCACCCAAGCAGCGTGTGGCGGGAACGAGCGCCAGCGCCCCCCTATATTGCCAGCCGTCCGACCTGGTTGAGGACTGCGCCGGGGCAGGGCAAGGGCGGGCTCTTCTCCGCGCCCTTCCCCCTGCGGGCAGGGACGTTCGCGCCGTCGCCTCCGAGAGGCGGCCGGGGCGGGCGGCGCGGTGCCGGCCCCGGCCCCGGGAGACAGCCGGCCCCGCCGCCGGCTCGGCCTGGGCGGCGCGGGAGCGCATCCCGTGGTGGGGGACACCCCCTCCTTCCCGCCGCGCACGGCGCGGCTTCCCGCTCCCGCCGTTGCGGCGCTCGGTGCCCGTGGGGGAGCCGGGCCCCGCCGGGCGCGGGTCTGCAGCAAAATCCAGCCAATGGGGGCGGCGGGGCCGGGAGCGCCGCTTCCCGCCCGCGCGCTGCCGCCCCGCCCCGCCCGCGCTCCGCCGCCGCCATTTCGCTGCGCTGCGACAAAGGGCCGGGCCGGGAGGAACACGGAGGCCGCGGTTTTTGCGTTCTGGTCATTCGATTTTTTTCGACTTGCGGGAGGTCACTGTGGAGTAACATTCCCCGTGGCATAGTCATTTCCTTTAGGAATAACTTTAGAGCCTTGAGCGGTTCCGGTATACTGGGGTAGCAGCTCTATCGTTTCGGGAGAAGACGTTGGGTTTTGCTGGGCGTCTGTCGGCACCACGAGTCCACGGTGCGGGAGCTGCTACGGTGACTCCCGGAGGCACGACCGGTGTAGAAAGCCCTCCAACCCTGCGTGTGCACACACACTGTTTTACTTTTTCTGTCTGACTTAGTATTTAAATTTGCCGTGAATATATATTTGAGGGTATTTTTACTTTGTTCTCGAAGGATCATCAAGAAATGCTATTCCAAACATTCGCTATTTACCATCTCTTTCTTGTCAGGAGTTTTTTCCTGGTTAATTATATCTGTGTGCAAAACACAGGTTTTATTCTTCGTGTTTGGTCAGGTATTTGTCATTTTTTTTGATCTTCCCCATCTTTTCCCCATTTCCTAATGGGTCCTCGTTACTATAACAGTTCCTGATTTTGAAATTTTTGCTTGGTGATTTCACAGCCCTTTCCCTTTGAGCTGTCAAACTTTTTTTCATTGTTTGTCCTTTTTCATCCCTTGTTCTTGAAAGAATTTTCTCTGTCTCTGGGGCTTTGTGGGAGTGTTTTGGGTGTTTGTTGTTTTTTTTCTCTGTAGCCGCCTAGTTTGTTATTTAATTCAGCTTATGTTTGGCCACCATTTTGATAAGTCTATTTTCATGTGTAGCTAGCTAGCTTTGTAGTGTTTATATCAGCCTTTATTAATATCAACTGATTTAGTGCTACAGAAATAGCAAAAACATATTTATCTTTGCATATCAGTCTTAATGGTGCTGTTGGCACAGATGAAGCTCCTCAGTTTATATTAGAATCACTGTGTCTTCACACACTATTTATCACCTCACTGTTTCAGAAAAAAATGAATTGATACACAGCCTTTTTTTCTCCCCCATTTACAGGTTACATCATGAATAGAATACAACAGAGAGCTCAGTAAAGCTTCTGCATAACTATGAAGTGTATTCTTCCCTGGCTATTACTTCTCTCAGTATTTAATAGCATACGCCTTTCCCTGACAGTGATTAGTGTGTTTTTTCCCCTCTATTTGTCTAGATTCAAAGGACCTCTTTTGTTCTCTTCAGGACTGCTGAAATAATTATTTTTCCCTTCTCATCTGGCACATTTGTTTTTAATCCTGTAATTTTTTGCACATCTTTTCTATAGCTTTGCTTTCATTTCACCTAATGACTTCAAATGGTGTAGATGTTGATATTCTTGTCGATTATCCACTTAAACAATTTAATTCTCTTTTATGTGGTTTAGTGGGAATAGGTATTCTGCCTTGCAAGCTGCCATATTCATCTCCCATGCCTAGTTTTGACTGGCACTTTGTCAAAAAGTTGCAATCTCTTAGCATCCATTTCTTGCCTTTTTTTAGTTCACTAGATCTTTTTGTGGCGTTTATTGTGCAGTTAATATTTTTGTCTGTAAAAATTAACCTTTGCTTATTTTTGCATCATACTTTCTTGATCCTCTCTATATTAGACTTCCTTAAATAATCAACTTTTCATCCTTATCCAGGGCCCAATTACTTCTTAAGAGTTACAACCCAACTGAAGAACTGAATCAGCTAATGATGTAATTTGTTCCTGACCTAAGAAATAGCTTAGCTTCAAAAGGGATAAAAAACACAGATGGTCTGAAGCACGAATTCTTATTATAACCGATTTTACACAGAATCTTTGTAGATATGCTAGCAATGTACAGACACATAGAATATATTGCTGTATTAGCGTGCCTGGGTTATTTGGGGAAATATTCTATATTTCATGATCATTAAAGTCAAGTAATGTTTACCCAATTTTATCTTTTCCACACCAAACAACAGTTTAATTTTCTTGTTTTTATTTTAGCATAATGTATGTGTGTGGTATCTTTCTAAACTTTTGACTGGCAGCTGTAGGTATAAAATAACAGTGTATATATTATTGAAGTGTTGGGGCACTCCTGAAAATAGAGAAAATTAAACCAAAAGGAGGGGCATATATCCTGTTTACAGGAGTTCAAACCTTTCAATGTTCTTTAAAAGAAGGAAGGAGCTCTGAGCAATATGCATTGATTGAATTCTGGAGTACCACTTCATTTCCTAATATGACATCTTGGTCTCCTATTTTATGGCCAGTGTTCATCTTTCACTCCTGGTGGTTCATTTACATGGATTTTTGTAACTCGGAACCAACGAGTATATGAACTACGCATTAATAATTTTTTTTTTTTTTACAAGTCAGCTTTTCCCATTAATCAAGACAGTATGAGGAGGGTGAAAAGTTCTGTTTTCCTCTTCCTGATCAGGCGGCATTAGTTGAAAGAGTCTTGAGCTGTTTCTCATGATGTGGGAAGGCAGCCAGGGAACGCTGGAGTGAAGGAGCGAGTTAGGTGAGGGCAGGAAGGAGCGAGAAAGCAACTCTACTCCTCTTCCCACTCTAGGTATATCATAGCAGATCATAGTGCTCCTCTTCCCTTCTTCATTAGCTTGCAATCTCCCATCCTGCCATTCCTGCTAATGCTCCTGACCTTCCCAGAAGACAATCATTCCCTTGAGGAGGCTGTTGAATAATGTGAATTTCAAAATTTGTTTTCTCTTTGGTGATCTACTTTTCTTTGGGGTTTTGAGGAAAAGTATTTAGTTGTTATCTGAAGGAGCTGCTGATCTCTCAGTAGATCTGCCAGCACATGTATTTTCGGTTCATTAGGAGAATTAGTATCAACTTGGAAAGTCTCCATGGTGTGTTTTTTAAACCAGCCAAAAGTATTGTGATAGAAATCTTACAATTTGGAGATACACATTTGCTTCACCTCCTAAAGCAGTAGCTTGTGATAAATGTGCTATTTTACTTATGTGAGAAATTTGTGAGGGAAGGGAATAAAACTGCATCACATTCTCAGGGAAATGTAAGCATTCTCAGAGCACCATCACAGGAAATGTAGAAGTCCAGGTAAACATGGAGATTTATTTTTGCCTACAGTAACAATCAACACTATGAAAATATTACAGAAGTTGTCTAATACAACAATAACTGCTTTATTTGCATTGAAAGTTGCATTTCAAATTAGTTAATTAAAGCACAAGCAAAATTAATGCTCTGTGCATCCTACTTATATGGAGACTCCAAGCTGTCAATCTCTGCCCAGGCCATCAACCTACACCTCTGCACAGGCCATGTGCAAGGAAACTGAAGACAGGCCCATCGGCATGACTGGTGGTTATCCCCTCAACAGAAAAGAGAATCCCACATTTTGCCCCCAACAGCTCAATATGCCCCTCAATTACTGCTGGACTGCCTGAGTCTTGGTCAGCTCAACCCTAGTTTCCGTTCTCATTCACCTGGACTAACCTGATGGACCTGGCACCTGGGCTGACTGTTCCTCATGGGTCTGTCTGCCTCAGGGCACAGCAGAATTTCTTCTTGGGTGTGTATTTGCCTCCGGGCTCTACTTGGAGTTGTGCTGAAGGGCACTGCTGGTGCATTCAAAGTCACTTTCCTCCAGATGGAAGCTGGAAATCCTTGTGCAGCGTGGATCGTGGCAGCTCCTACCCCAGGAACAGTGGGATCCATCTCTGACAGAGCTTTATAAACCTCACAAATCATATATGTATTTAAGCATCAGTAATTAAGAGAAGTGTTACCTTTGCATGCATTGGTGTGTTCATGCAGTAACCCTCAGTAGCCCTTGCTGGTTATCCCCAAACTTGCAGAGCTGGACAAGGGATAGCTGGGGCTGAAAGCAAAAAAAAAAAAAAAGGCACATAGGAGAAAGTTACAAAGTCCTTTACAAAGATTTTTTTCTCTTCTGTTTTTCAATGTATAATAACTAAATATTAATCTTATTAGTATTATCTTGATAATTATTATCCTATGCTGCTGCTGTTCTGTATGATACTGTCCTTTTACACCTCCAGCGTGTTACGTATGCATTTGTGTGCACATATCTAGTATGAAATTTTCTGTTGCAGTCCCCCCACCTAAAAAAGCATTAGAGCTGCTCTGTTGCAGCTGGAAGGTCCTTCAGCAGTTAGCTGTACACACACAGCGAGTGCCTAGGACTAGCAACTAATGGGAACTTCACCATCTATCAAGACATGTGGACTTGGACTTCTGGATCATAATGGGTGATGGCAAATCAAACCATCCTTTTGGTGATAAACAAAATCTCCATTTGCCTGACCTGCAACAGCGCTCTTGCCATGGTCTTTACAGCATACACATCTTGGGCTCTCCAAGCTTTAGGCATTTCGGATGTAATTAAATGAAAATAACTTCAGCCTTCTCATTTATTCACTTCTTTTGACCGTAGTTTTCAGTTTCACTGCCTGTACTCCTGCCCCTGATCCCTGACTCAGCCTTCAGAACTGTCTCACCACCATCTTCCACTTTCACTGCACCCTCCAGGTTGATCCTAATAAAAAAATTCTCCCACAAGAGAAAACAATAAATAGAAAACTAAATAAATAATTTATTGAATGGTCAGAAGTACTAAAATGAAAATAATTTGAATGTCAAGAATGACCAGAAGATGAACAGAGAGCAAACCAGAGGATATTGTATCTTTGTACCATTGTAGCATTGTGTGATATAATTGCACCTTGAGTACCGTGCACATTTCTGGCCTCTAATAAAAAAAAAAGATGTTGTGCAACTGGAAAAAAAAGTTCTGAGTAAACTGATAAAGGTGATTAAAGATCTAAAATGGCTTTCCTACTAAGGATACTAGGACACTTTCAGAACAGAGACAACTACTGGGTGAAGATGTTCTTACTTATCTTCTTTACTATCTATAAGGTCAGTGGTGAAATCTATCAAATTTAGTGAGGTCTAATCTAATTATAAAGTTAGTTACCAACCAAAAGGTTACTGAGGCCAGAAGAACTTCCTAAATATCATAGGGAGTTTCCTTAACTAAAAGGACTCCATATCTCTATAGGCTTTTTCAAGACGATAGAGAAGAGCAGAAGATGAGTGAAAAGGTGAGGACAGAGCCATCTTTCTCCTCTGTAGAAATGAATTCTGGAGAACACAGCTACTGGCATACCTGTGAGTGCTTCCTAACACTGGTGTTAGGAAGTTCTTGTCTCTTAAAGACTTCTACGCTGATCCCTGGTGGTATCAGCTGCTATTCAATTACATGCACTTGCTGAGATCAGTTTTGTTTTTCTCATAAAGTAAAAAAAATCTCCAATAAATAATCCCCCCAAACCCCCATCCCCCCAAGCTCCTATTCACTTAACTGTTTTTTTTTCCAGGGATTCCAAGTTACTTAGTGTCCTGGTTTGTATAGATATTTCCATGGTTCTCTCACAAACTACTTGGGGAGGCAACAGAGGACGTTCCATGGCAGGAAAAAGCTGCAGCTTCTGTAGGAAGAGGGAAGGACTTGGTTTCCATTCGAAATCCCTCTCCACATGTCAAGAGTAACATCATTCATATGCAGAGTGCAGAGACTTGAAATAATCGAATTCTTAAAGAGGTGATACATAGAAATGCCATCTGCAGAGGAGAAAGGTTTGTCCGCATCAGCCTAGTTAGTATGGTAGGGTTGTTTCTGTACCGTGGAGTCAAGCGTCAAGTTTTCTAGGACAGAATGAACAAGGGGGGAATGCTCTAATGATCACAGGCTCCTTACAGAACTAGTTTATCAAGCAGGATGGTCTGTTGCTCTCTTAGCAGTGAAGTTTGCGGAATCAAAATAACGTTTTCTAACAAAGCGAGCTGGAACCCCGACTGCCTCTTGGTTTTGTTTTTTTTTACCCTGGGCTGCAGCCACAGCATAAATCAAGCACAGTTGAAATAAAACCAACAGTCAGTGCAAGAAACACTGGAGGTATTCAAAACGCAGGCTGTTTGTAACAGTAGCCAGGGCGGGGTGCTCACCACCTCACCGCGGTGTCATTCAGCAGATTCACCTTCCTCGCCTGCGGATTAACGAAATGGAACCGACTCGGGGAGGAGAGGGGTGGGGGTGGCGGAGAAGGGAACCGGAGGGAGAGAGGGGGAGGGAAGGCAAGGAGGAGGAGGAGGAGGAGGGAGGGAAGCTCCTTCCCGGGCGGGATTGGTCAGAAATTGCTGCAGCGGCGGCGCAGCGGCGCCGGGCGGGCGGTGCCTGGGGCCGCCCCGGGCAGCGCCTCCCCGCCGAGCTCCGGCAGCTGCGGCCGAGGCTCAGCCGCTTCCCGGTGCTGGGGGGAAATCCCCCAAAACGATCGATCCCCCCGTTACTTAGCTGTGCTACAGTAATATTAGGGAGAACCTGTGGTTTATGGCAATCTACTGTTTTGTTAATATTATATGCACTCAGAGCATTTATTGTTACCAGGAAATGCAGGCCTCTGCTGTGTTTCCACAGCTGTAATGCAATTGGCTTTCGACTTCAATCCTGTCATTCAAATTTCCTGAATGTCAGCATCAGCACCCCTGACATTTTGTGAATGGAAACATGTGAGTTTCTTTCATGTTTACCAATATCTAAGTTGATCCTGTACTGTGTATCTGAGAGAAATAAACAATAATATCAATGGCTTTTTTTAAACCTCATTTGGTGTCTAAGCAGGCCTGTTTTCGAGAGAATATGAAAAGTAAATTACTCATGATACTATTCAAAAGGTTTCTATACATTATAGCAGATTTGTAAGATAGTCCTACTTGATCGTATTGTGGTTTGCTATGTATGGTTTCAGAAAGGCACTAAAGGAACTAATTAGTTGAGTAAAGGGGTTTGAGAGTAACTTTTGAATAGACCTGTAAATGTTTAACCTTTGTGTAGACTGTGTCACATAAATATTCAAATAAGTTTTACAAAGAACAGCCCACAGGAGCAGGTAAATAATTCCATTAACTTTTGTAGGCAAATGCTCTAATGCACCTACATTTTTTGTAAATAGAGTAGCCTAAAGCAACTTCTCCTCCTGAAAGGTGGGGGAGACGGGATAAAAAACAATTAAAAAAAATCACTCCTTCCTCTAGGACTGTAGAAAACTGCTTAGTATCAAAGGAATTTGGACAAGGGCTTTTTGCTATCCACAATCAGGTCATTACAGAGCAACCAAGCATAATCTTTTTCAAGAAAAACATGGGTAAGGCTTTTTGAATGAAAAGAACATTTAAAGGACTTTTCCCATAGACTGTTGTCACTGTGATAAAGTTAATGAAATGTGAATGTTCTTTTATCACTTCACTTTTTTCTACTTGGTTGTCTGCATACTTGGGAAAGTTTCTGCAGCTGAGCATGGCTTTTGGCGTTTCTTTAATATTACCTTGCATATTATCTTCTAGCGTTTTATGGAAAAACAGAAAATTATGAGGTAACTACAGGTTGAATAACATTCTTTGGGAGAAGACTATCAGAGATTGCATTATGCTATAGGTAGTACTTTAAAGCACAAGGATATATTTTGTGTGAACTTAAAGGTCAAAAGTAATTTAGGTCATCTATGACACTAAATGTTTTTTCATGACCACCATCATCTGTGATGCACTATTTTTAAACCTAAAGCCTTCCTCCTTTATGTAGAAATCTATTTGAGAATTTAGGCTGTCTGAATAGTTGGAAAGAAATTTGGGGAAGGATCCAGATTAATTAGAAATTCAGCATCTGGACTGAAATAAAATACTTGTTATTAAAGAAAATTTTTTTGAGTCTCATCTGTCACATAAATAATAGGTGTTATACTCCAATTCTCTCTTCTATTTAATATATATAGGACTTTTATTTAACTATGGTATGCAGACAAGATATGTTCATTTATAACAAGCATAGTGACACAAGGTAGAAAAATATATTGTTTCTCTACATTAATGTGGATGGCTGGTCAGGAGAAACAAGGAAGAGGAACTATATACAGTAACTGTAGGAAAATATTCCAGTCATATTTTAGTTGACAAAAAAGAGGATTTGGTATACAGAACTCATCAGTTTGCCTGTACTAATAAAAACATGCTAAAAAACATCGTGAAAATACTGTTGGTTGCATAAGCCCCAGAACATTAGTCATAAACTGCTACGAAATGAACTTGAGCTCTTTATATGCACTATCTCAAGGGCAAAACATAGCTAGAAAGGCAGAGAATAGAACGGTAAGTTTTGTGATTTACCATTACTGAGTGTAACTAGCTTCTAGTGAAGAAGATAATAGAAAAAAATACTATAGACTAGATTTCAAGCTGTCCCTATCTCATTTGAAAATAAAATGTTAGAATACTTGTCATTGAGTGATTTTTCAGTCATCAGTGGGGAAAAAACCCTTCTTCCCTAATTTCCAAGAGAAGCAAAACAGACACACTTCTTTCTCAGGCACTTCAGAGTGAGTATTGGTTCTAAAAAGAAAAATGCTCCCTCCTCACAGTGTGTTTCTGAGGGCAAAAATGAAACCTGGGAGGTCTCTGTTTCAAAACATGGGATTTTCAAATGGCCCAATCAGGATCTTCTGCAAATCAATCCTCTGATTCAGAGCCACATAATCTCTTCCCCCATACTAAATATCCACTGATAGAGGTTATTTTTCTTAATATACTACATTAAATAAACTGAGTTTATTAAACAAAAAGTAATCCTCAAATGTTTTAAACTTAGTTCTAAGCTTCTAAGTTCAGAAGGTTACTAATAAAGTCCATCTCTGAATAGTAGGTGATCAATACCTAATACTACTTCTTTCAACAGGCTAATAAAGGCTAATACAAGGCTAAACAAGACAGGGCTAATAAAAAGGAAAAAAAAAAAAGTCCTTTGCCTGTTTCGAAAAGAAAAAACCCAAACAAAACCAACCTTGAAAATCGTGTGAGAAGCAAGTACCGTTTAAAACAAATCCCGCGATTCTCATCTTGTTTCCAAGCAACACTGCAGCCGGGCACTCCTGCCTTACCTCCCTCTGCTCGAAAAACATTTTCGAGTAGCATATCACCACAATGACTCACTCCTCTGCCTCCTGAGGAAGGACAGTGCAAAAAGCAGCAGAGTTTTCCTCGCCTTATTTCTCAAGAGGCACTTATAAGAACAAAGAAAACACCCCTCCCCCCTCTCCCAGCCCTCAGGCAGCCGCGTTCGGAGGCTCCCAGTGGTGTATTCAAGGCTCCCCTTCGGGCAGTTTTGTTTTCTTCCACATAAAACACTACTGAACGAAAAAGAAATAAAAGCCTGTTTTATCTACACCTGCCTAACAAAGGAGTTAATGTGGTGTCCCTTACAGTGGAAGAAAAAAGAAAAAAATAATCTGTTCCGAGGAAACACAGAGGGGAGAGGAGCGTTCGCTACCTTCCAACGGGGCGGACTCCCCGAGGCAGCAATGTCGGAGAGGCTCCTCCCTGTAAATACCAACCTCTTGCTGATTATCTTTATTTATATCCCCCTGAGACACCCTCCCTACCCCCCCCCCCCCCTTTTTTTGAAACCCGTCTCTGACTGTGTCCGAGATTCGGCCAGCCGCTCCAGCCCTCACCTCGGAGAAGCCGAAGGCGGCGGCGGACGGGTCCAAAGCCCGCGGGCCCCAGCACCACCGAGCTGATCTCCGAGGCCGTGACCGCCTCCAAGGAGCACAAGGGACTCCCACGCTCAAGGCGGCCAAGACAGCGGCGAAGACCCCTAAGAAGCCGGCGGCCGCCGCGGCCAAGAGCCCCAAAAAGGCGACTAAAGCTGCCAAACCCAAAAAGGCAACACTGGAGAGCGCTGCCAAGCCGAAGGAGGAAGCACCCAGGAGGCGACACTGTAAAAGGAAAGGAAACTTTTGCAGATAAACCTAACAGCGCTTTTAAAAGCTACCCAGGCTATCAGAAGGAAAAAGAAAGAAGTGAAACATCAGTTTAAGTCCAGACTGGTACACGATGATCCCCTGCCGCGCGTATATGTGACTTTCCGTAGTGCTTCTGTACGAACTCATACGCGCTAGAAAGGCAAACTTTAGCCTATTTTGTTTTAATTGGTGATCCTCCGTTACGATTTCCACCACCACCGCTCATTTCTTACTCAGAATAGCTGACACTGTCCTTTGGAAACAGTCCCGGGTTAATTACGGGACAGCATCCCAGTTAAATACTTACAGCTCTGTCAGTATTGCCTGAAAGCCGCAGACCGCAAACAAGAAAAAAAGGACCTAATGAGGCAGAAAAACAAAGCAGCCACTACGCACAAGGCGCTTGGACTCCTTTTCCACCCGCGAAATAGGGGCACCAGCGGCTGGGCCGGGAGGAAAGCCTGCCCCACCCCGCCCCGGGTTTGAAAACCGCGCGCTCCCCTCGGATTGGCCGGCGGAGGCCCCGCCCCTCGCCGCGGGTGGGCACGGATATCCCGCCCCGACCCCCGCCGCAGCCCACCTCCGCGGGGGTAATCGGTACTTCCCCCCACCGAGACCATGGAGCGAGAGGCACCGAGCCCACCCTTGCCGTGTTCTCATCTGCTCCCCTTATACCATGCTGCGGTGGCTGATCTCATCGATCTTAAATGCGGCCTTTTATTGACTTTTCAGAGAAGTGGAACTGGGAGACGTTTACGTAAGTACATTAACTTCTTCGAGAAAGAAAAATGCAGGGACCTACACCGATCAGCAACACAAAATTCAAGCTACGTTTAAGAATTTATGCTCCACAAATCTTCCCTCTACATCTAAAAAGGTTCCAGATATATCAAAACACACTGTTTCCAGAGAGCCGAGCATTTGGAGGCTCACGTGTTCCTGCTCTTTCTGGGAAGATGTGGGTGGCTCTGAAAAGAGCCTTTGGGTCGTTTGCTGAAAAGAGCTTTACTTGGCTTTAGCCTTGTGGCTGTCGGTCTTCTTGGGCAGCAGCACGGCCTGGATGTTGGGCAGCACCCCGCCCTGCGCGATGGTCACCTTGCCCAGCAGCTTGTTGAGCTCCTCGTCGTTGCGGATGGCCAGCTGCAGGTGGCGGGGGATGATGCGCGTCTTCTTGTTGTCGCGGGCCGCGTTGCCCGCCAGCTCCAGGATCTCGGCCGTCAGGTACTCCAGCACGGCCGCCAGGTACACCGGGGCGCCGGCGCCCACCCGCTCCGCGTAGTTGCCCTTGCGCAGCAGCCGGTGCACGCGGCCCACGGGGAACTGCAGCCCGGCCCGCGACGAGCGCGACTTGGCCTTGGCCCGCGCCTTCCCGCCCTGCTTCCCGCGGCCTGACATGCCTCAGAGTAAAGTTCAAAGCAAAAAAAAAAAAAGTAAAATAAATCAGAAATCTACGTAAAACACGAAAAAGCTGCGAAAACAGAAGAAATGCAGCGAGAGCTGCCACCCTGCCTTTTTATCCCTTCTTTCTGGGGTTCGGTGGGACTTCTGATTGGCGGACGCTGCGATTGTGAAGTTAGCCAATGGGAAGACAGATGAAATACGGACCAATGGGAGATGCTGGAAGGTTTTACATCACGAACCCGGATTGTCCAATAGGCAAAACCAGCCTTGAGTAATCTCATTTGCATACCGTCCCTATAAATATGGGGGTCGCCGCTATTGTATTTACGTCGTTCCTGCGGTAGACAGGTAGCGACAGACTTGTAAAATGCCGGAACCAGCTAAGTCTGCTCCTGCTCCGAAGAAGGGCTCCAAGAAGGCCGTCACCAAGACGCAGAAGAAGGGTGACAAGAAACGTAGAAAGACTAGGAAGGAGAGCTACTCCATCTACGTGTACAAGGTGCTGAAGCAGGTGCACCCCGACACAGGCATCTCGTCCAAGGCCATGGGCATCATGAACTCCTTCGTCAACGACATCTTCGAGCGCATCGCCGGCGAGGCCTCGCGCCTGGCGCACTACAACAAGCGCTCCACCATCACCTCGCGGGAGATCCAGACGGCCGTGCGGCTCCTGCTGCCCGGCGAGCTGGCCAAGCACGCCGTCTCCGAGGGCACCAAGGCTGTCACCAAGTACACCAGCTCCAAGTAGAGTGTCTCGGATCGTCCGTTTTAACCCAAAGGCTCTTTTAAGAGCCACCCACATATTCAGTAAAAGAGTCATTCACACTGGTTCGGTTCGGTTCGGTGAGTGGTACTTGTATTTAGCAGTGTTTTAGTTCCCAGACTAGGGCATACTGTTTAATAGCAGGAAAAATGTTTGTCATGTTAAAGTACTGGGAATGATTTGGGTCGTCTTGTATGTGCCCTACCCTGCCTGTTCGTCAGGCAGGTCTATAAAAAGAACGTTAAGCACCTAATCAAGTTATAAAGCTATTTACATTTTCCTTCGTCATTTTAGCTCTAGTTTTTTTAGTAAGTACCGAGAAATATGCATGGTACTGTTTAGGGTATTTTGCTTTTTTTTCCGTGCTGTTCCAATATGAAATAAAGCAGGTTTTTTTTTTTTTTACAATAAGAGTCTCATTCTAATGCAGTTTATACCTTTCCTAATAAAATGTCGTCGTTCTCTTTATACATTAGCTGTCATTCTCAACGACTTGGCTGCAAGCCAGAGCGGCTTGTTTACTCAGAGAGCTCCGTAGGAATTAGTCTGTATGTGTGATATTTGGAAGACAATGTTTCATGAAATTTATCATGCTATGCACAGCGGAAGTGAAATGCTATAGAGTAAAAGAATTGTATTAGTCTTGGAGATTTCTTCTGGAAGTGGCGTAGTTTTTTCTGTCGTCTCTTTAATAGGGAATGAGCGCAGCAGAACACAGAGGTGTCTTATAACTCTTGAAGTGACAACGTAATATGAGAATACAAATAAAAAAATTAAGGGATGCTTAAAAAAAAAAGTGAATGAGGGCGCCTTATCGAACTTCAGGTGGCGCAGGATGTGCAGTGAAGGCTGGTATTTCTAAAAAGCCTTTTGCAAAGGGGCTGAAGTCCTGGCTGCTTGGGGCAGAGGCGGCGATAAAAGCGTCTGCTGCGGGGCCAAAGTGAAAACTCCGCGTCCGCCGGCAGATTACGGCTGTGAGGGAGCGCGCTGCCGCTGCCCGCCCCGCTCGGCGGAGCCGAGCTGAGAGATAAGAGAAGGGAGAGCGGCCGTCGGCTCTAGTGGGGGAGGCGGCTGCGGAGCGGGCAGCGGCCGTTACTCCCCCCTCCCCCGCGCCGGACGGCGGGCTTTTCAAATCCTTCCCATTGTCCAATGGAATTTGCGCCTTCCCGCTAGCCAATCACAGGGCGGTGATGGCTATAAATAGAGGGCCCCGCAGCTGCCTTTCGCAGAGACGCTCGTCAGTCGGTGTGGTAGGGATCTGTTCCGGGGGAGATGGCGCGCACGAAGCAGACGGCGCGTAAGTCGACGGGCGGGAAGGCGCCCCGCAAGCAGCTGGCCACCAAGGCGGCCCGCAAGAGCGCGCCGGCCACGGGCGGCGTGAAGAAGCCGCACCGCTACCGGCCCGGCACGGTGGCGCTGCGCGAGATCCGGCGCTACCAGAAGTCGACGGAGCTGCTGATCCGCAAGCTGCCCTTCCAGCGCCTGGTGCGCGAGATCGCGCAGGACTTCAAGACCGACCTGCGCTTCCAGAGCTCGGCCGTGATGGCGCTGCAGGAGGCGAGCGAGGCCTACCTGGTGGGGCTCTTCGAGGACACCAACCTCTGCGCCATCCACGCCAAGCGCGTCACCATCATGCCCAAGGACATCCAGCTGGCCCGCCGCATCCGCGGCGAGCGCGCTTAAGTTTCTAGCAAACGGATCTTTCAGACTATCGAAAACCCAAAGGCTCTTTTAAGAGCCACCACTTGGCCATTAAAGAGAGCTGTAAACTCTTACTCTTGTGTAGGAAGTGGTGTTTCCCCGTGCTTTCCTCGTAGCTTTTACAGCGACCGAGAGCCGCTATCTCAAGTAAGTACTAATTAAAATGTGTAAGTCACATTTCAAAGCAGTCGGAAAGGATCCCGGCCGTAGGAAAAGTGTGGTGTGGCAAATTCCTGTTGAGGTGATCGTGCTAGGATAAATCTTCTTTTAGGATGAAAATTCCTTTCTATACGTTTTTTCAGGAGTTTCTTTAGCTGTTTAAGGAAAAAGCCGTAATCGCGGGCTTTCCTTTTCTGAAGGAGAAGATATCCAGCTCTAAAAGGTTTGTATTTTTTTCTGTTTGGTTGTGCGTCTGACAAGCATTCATACGAACTGGCTGAATTCGTAAAGGTGACTCTTTATAGAACTCCGCGTTCTCCATTAGAGCAGGTGTGTTCAGAGGTAAGTATATTGCAAATGCCTCTTGCTGTGCTGCGTTTACGTTATGTTCTTATGGTAACAACGTTACGGTTTATTGTCCCGACAGAAATATTGTTTTCTTTTCCAAACCCTTCGAGAGGGGAGCGCGTTTCGTTTCTGAAGTCGCAAGAAGTCCTTTCCCGCCCTTCGGGAAAGGCGCTGGGTCGGTAGTTTTCTCAGTGCTTTGTCACTCGTGCTCTGATTGTCCCTGTCGTGAGCGACGCCCCCCGCGCATCTTCAGCCCTTCTCAAGCACTTCTCGTTTTATTCCTGAGATAAATGTTGTATTTCTAGAGAGAGCAGGGGGTAGGGCAGTGGCAAGGGTAATTTTTGCGACTCCCGTTTATCGAAAGAGGTGTGCTTTCTGCTGGTGTCTTCTCTGGGACACACTCGTGGCATCATTGATGGTTCTGGGTATCCTGTCTGAATGATTAGAGAAACCCATTTAGATAAATTTTGTCCGTTTGTGTTTAGGCTCCGGGAAATATTGGCTGAACTGAGCACAGAGGAAGTGTTTTCCAAGGAGTAATAGTGATTAAAAATTTGACGTCGAGTACAGAATTATTATTATATGAAGACTCTTCTCCATCCGTCATGTTCAGTGGGTTTTTTTTTGTGAACCTATCTGGAAAACGGAGTTTCTCCCTGCCTGTAAATTCAGTTGCACAACCCCTTGCCCTCCTACTCAATAGACCTGTAATTGGTGCCTGAAAAATGCCGATTTCCAAAAGTATCTCTGACTTTCCGTCGCCTTTCAATTTTTTTTTTTATATAAAACGGCCTGCAGTATATAACTTGGAGAGCTTGCTGTTCCATTGAAGCCTTGGAAATGATGTTTTTTTGGTTTTCCAATGCTATAAATGAGCAGCTGTGCCTTTAAGAAGCGCTTGGACTGAGTTGAATGCAGCCTTCACGTCAACTTAGAAACAAGGAGCCAGGGAGAATTGCTTAGAGGAAATATTTCTTTTGAAAAGCCTAAAACTGCAAGACTCTTGCTTTTCTGTTAACTGCGGATACGCTTTACCTTAGGAAATCTTCCTTCCTCTGTGTCAGGAACTTGGACTCTGCAGCAAAATCTGACCAATCAAGTGCTTCGACACACCATTTTCTTTCCCTTGTTTTTCTCGCTTTCAGCCATTTTCTGTTACTTAACCTCGGAGGGGTAAAAAGGAGGGGGGAAGGTATCGGGAATAGTACTCTGGGAATTAAGATAGTCTATGTGATTTGTGCCCCCCGTCCCCCCCCCAGTTGTTCGTTGACATAGGATTTGTATTTTTCAGAACAGATTTTATTTGTTCTTTGATGTAGGATTTGGGGTGTTTTTCAGAACAGATTTTTTTGTAGTGGATGATTATCAGTGTGATAGCAGTGATACCAGTGTCTTAGTGAAAGCAAACTAATTTGCTGTTACTGTCTGTGATATCGACAGATCTATTTGTTTATCTAAACCTGTTTATGAGAAATTGATTAATAATTAAATCAAGTATAATAGCTGTTTTTAACATTTCATGTAGTGGATATTTAATATCCTATATAAGCCAAGGGTCAGAATACTTACATTTCAGCAGAACTTTAGGTCAAAAATGATGCTTTTCTGCATGATCAAGAAATAAATTATTTTTGAGGAGTGAGAAAGGGAAACAGTTTTTATCAGTCTTAATTTCTATCATTTTTTTCTAGTCTTTTGAAGACCTTGGACTGTTTTCATAAGTATAGTATTACTTGGACTCATTCTGAGAGTTGCATGCTTGAATTGTAAAAGCACTAACTCCATCAGCTGAGAAGGAAAGATGTGTAAGGCTTTATTGCAGGAAGGGTGAACTCATATGAATCCTAAATTACAATGCCTGAGTCTAAAGTAGTTTTGGGGTATAATACATCATGAAAGGGCACTAATAATAACCTATCATAGCTTGTCCTAGTGGACCAGGCTAGCAACTAGGAAGGACTTACTGTGTAGATTTTGAAATCTGTAACAGCTACAGATGGTTGTAGTAGTGGTATGGGGAACAGTAGTAGACTGTAGCTTATACAGTCAGTGGGCTTTGCTCTTCCCTCCTTACACAAGTGATAAATCCTATCTGGAATCCTATCAATTTGCATGTGGTGTTGAATCACTTAACTATAAAAGAGCAACAACAAAAATCCCAAATCAGATGTAGGCTGGGGGAAAAAATCCTTTCATAAGGTATGAATATGAGCTGATATAAAGAATATTTAATTAAGTTGGGGTTTCTGAGCAACGATAAACTACTTAAGGAATTGAAAGACAAGTTGCACTTGCTACAAAATTCAGAGAAACTGATTATCAGTTAAGTCTGGTGCAGAATAGATCCTGGAAGGTATTTGCTAAAACAAAACCCAAACACAAATTTTGAAATGAAACTGAATTTGCCACAGACAGTTTATTTGATGTAACATTTCTTTAGTCTAAGACACACACAGGTGACTTAGTGCAAGATTTCCTAACTCAAAGTGAGAGTAAAAGCAAAGGTTCCTCTGGTACCAGCAAGGTCCAGCAACATTTCTGTGCTTCTTGCGGGAGATCCTGAGCTAATGAATGCTGCCAGATAGAAGCTGGCTGTGAGCAAGACGGGTGTGCTGACTGGCTTGCAAACTGCTGGTGCTTTGCCCTGTGTGGCTGTTGGCAATCATGTAAGGTGCTTTTGCAGGTGATTTTAGATGCTCAGTAAGATATTTAGCTAAGACTTCCTGCCTGTTTAGCCATCCTCCATGTGTGATCTGGCTCAAGTCACTGCTTGGAAGAATGTACTTTTCTCCCAGTCCAATGGGTAAGATAGAGCATAACCACTGAGCTCCTGGTGAAATACTTCCTTTAATCAGAAATCTATAAAAGAAGGTCTGATGAAAGCATCTTTGTAGAACAAAAATATTTGAATCAGCCCTCTTAACACTTATTAGTTTCTGAAAAACTCTAAACAGATATATCCATATGAAAGAGGTGAGCGAGGTTTTCATTTGAATTAACTATTGTGATGTAAAAACTTTGTAAAGGTGATATAGTGGTTTCCATGCAAGCCAGTATGTAAAGATAAATCCTAAACGTCCTACTACATTCTTTTCACTTGCAAATACCTCTTCAGGGCTGTTTCACAAGTGAATCACCTGTTGATTACAGTCTTCAGAAATCACAAACAGTGAAGTCTGAGCTCAGCCAGCTTCAGCTCCCCTACCAGCCTGGGTAGTACTGCCTTGCTGCATCTTTTCTTCTCTCTTCTCTCCCACTTTCAAGTCATGTTGTATCTTCAGCTGGGTATAAGCATCTTTCAGATTGTAGATGTACAAACATCATTGTCACAACACTATGAATATTTGCTAAGTTTTCATATTATATATATGAAAGTACTGTTTGTCAGCTAGTATTGTTATGGATTTATGTATGCTGGCCACTATAATAGGGTCTGACCCTAGGACCCTGCTGGTTAATGTAAAAGTGAAGGTTTCCAATTCCTCTTTTATTAGTTCTCAGGTTACAGCTCAAGTTGGGTGCTTCTGGAGAGGGACTCCTACACCAGATGGTGCCCCCAATTATACCTGTACCATGCAGCACTTGATCCCCAAGTCCAATCACTTAATTCTGGTCGGTGCCCTCTTGATTATTTTTTTTAATTAGCTTTCACTGTTGCTGGGCTGTCCACCTTCTGAAGCTGATGTAACGGCCATAGAGGCCTTATGAAACAAGGCACTTTTGGTATGAACAACGCATGCCTTGCCAACGACTGTGCCCTTGAAAAACTAAAAGACTGATAAAAGGGGAATATGTAAGCCTCGTTAATCACCAACCTTCGAAGAAGAAACTAAGATGAGGAACTTCAAGGACTGATAAAGGAAACATCTTGTTATAAGGGAGACTGCTGAGCTGGGAGGATTTGGCACTACATGAAGCCAACAAGATGTACAGAAACTAGGGGGAAGGTAAAGACGGCAGGGGGAGATCATGACCACCGACTCAATTAAAGACCAAAGAAAGCTACCCCCCCACTTCCTGCAAGCATGTGCAGAATATTAAAGTAGAACTGTAGCTTTAAGTTGAAATAAGAGAAATGTAGACCAATAGAAAACTGCTTTGTGTAATTACTTATGCACATGTATAACTAGACTGTATAAATATTGTACCTGCATGACCAAACTTTGTGCTAGCTTTGTGGAATGACCACCTAGCACCCATCTCTGTGCAGACATGAAATAAAAATACTTCTGCCCTGTGTGTATATTGGCATCTTGTGCACTGGGTGAATGACCTCACACTTGTGAGGTAAAAAAGTTACCTCATTCTCTTGGAATTGTTTCCTTGGTCCTTATCTTCTTCACTCCTCTTGCATCTGCTGGATTCAGCTAGTTCGGTGTTAGCAGCATTAGCTTTATCAAAAAGTTTGCTCTTGGTCAGCTCTTGCAGCCTAAGGCTTCAACTACTTTAGCTACTAGTGCTAAAGGAGATTATTCAGAGAGAAGAACAAAGTTAATCAAATTTCTTCCAGAACACTATGAAGCAATAGGGAAGCTCTATTATCAGCAAAGATGTTACTGAAGTAAAAATTAATAGTAATGAAAATGCAACCTACTCAAGGAAGGTAATATGTAAACCAAATTGGATTAAAAACAGCTGGTAGATGAAAACTGTAAGTTCAATTTGATACCTTGGCTTTGAGAGACAAATTCTTCCAACTATAAAACAGTGGCGTTATATCTAAAATTGAGTCCAACATGCATTTCCACGCCTTTCAAAAAGTTAGGAAAATATAACACAGTATAAACCACAAAGAACTGTAGCAGGTACTGCTTGCCAGCACATAAAGTTCTTTGTAATGTGAAAGTCCAGGACAGGAGATGTTTCTAGCCATTTTAATCTCCTTTATCCAGGGACAGTTATTGCTTATAGGAGAGCACTGTCCCTAAGCATCCAGGTTGCAGTCTGTGTGAAAACTCTCACCTCCTGCTGTAGAAGTGTCCTAATGTCCTAGGTGACAGTACAGAGCTGCAGCATCCACCAGCGTTACAAAGGACACCTTCCTGACTTTTGGTTAACACTTCACTGTTCTGTAACTGCTAAACCCTGAAGCCTTAACCTCTCAGAAAACAGTGGTGGCCTTTAGCACTCTGGTGAGTACTCATACAACATTAATAACTGAAATAGCGAGATGTGAAAAAATTCACATTTGTCCAGAAATGTAAAAAAACCCATCTATTCTCAGAACTCTGGAAATAAGTAGTATATGCAAGCACTAGAAAGAAGAGTGGAAGAATAGGTGTAAGTATGGAGGGTGTCAATTGCACCTAGACAGTAGGTAATCAAGATTCTGAAATATCTACCTGCAGTTTGTCTGGGACACCCGGGCTGTGAAAACAAAGCACAGTATAAAACAAGGGACAGAATAAACTAAAGCAGTTGAGAGAAGATGAGAGGAAGATAACGATCAGTCCTGGACCAATAAAGCATTCAGCTATGGAGACAACAGTTGGTGAGTAAATTCTAAAGTTCACAGAAGTGTTAGAGCTGGAGAGACAGAAGAATAGAATTGCTATTAGCTTCTAAACTGCACAAGAGGCTATTCAAAGACGAGCACATTGTAGCCAACACCTCCCCCTCCTTGGAGACCTGCTGAGGGCTCATAGCAAGCATTCCTTGTCCTGCCTGTCCCTGCAAGCGATACTGGCCTGCCCACTTGGAAACTTACCTGGTGTTTTGAGTATTTGTGTGTTTTTAGGATGCGTGAGTGAAATCACTTTTGCTTTAAAGTAAAAATGCCTTCCCTTCTTGGTGTATTCTTGCACTGAGCTTTGCTGCAGCACATCAGGGTTTAGGTGGTGTGGGTTTTTTTTTTTTTTTTTTTTCTCTTACTTTCCTTTTTCTTAACATCAGTTAATAGTTAATCATAGAGAAAGAACCATTTGTGTTATCCAGCTTTCAGGCAGTGGTAGCGTATGGCTTCAGTTCCACAACTGATTCCTTGTCTTGCAGTTTTTTACGCCCAAGCACTGGGACAAGTTGCTAGCACAGGACTGGGAAGATGCTAAAGAAAATGTATTACTGGGCTTGATCACCCCATCTTTATACATGAGCAAAGACTGTACTATCCGGGGCTGTGCGTCCTGTTCTGAAGCCACTGATGCACATGTGGAGATTAAATATGGTCAAGATATTAAAGTTGCTCAAATCTGCTGTGTATCCTTTTCACTGCTATTTGCCCTTTATCTGGACCAATTGTTATACCCCTCTGAAGATCTTCCAACATTTACTTGCATGTCTGTCCCATATCATGAATATTTGAGATAGTTATGAGCATCTTCCCCTTCTCTGCACCTCCATTTTTGTGTGTTATCCTAAGCACACCACTCTTATCCATCAGGGATGCATCTGTAAAGCTATACAAAATGCTGGCCTGTAATAGCTTCAATCTGTGAGGCCATTAAGATGGAGGAATTTTTTTCAGAGGATACTTGAGATAATTTTCTGTAAGTGTTCAGTATGGTCCCATGGATTTTTAGCACAGTATGCCAGTGTTGTGATGTAAATGTGGATGCATGGTATAAGAATCACAATGGAAAGGGGAAGGATGGTTTCTGTGACACAGCCTTTCAGGAACAGTCAAAAATCAAATGCAAAACTTTCCATGTGTTTCAGATGTCAATTCAATGAGCTGAGCTCTGAACATTTTCGGAATTAATTCAGGCTACTGATAGTCCATGAAAAGCAGGTAAGATCCCCACTTTACCAATGCAATGATAAGTAAAGTATATAATAACCCTTTACTAACCCTTTAATAACCCTTTACTAACGCTTTAATAACCCTAAAGTATATAATAACCCTTTCTCCTCCTTGAGATATCTTCCCATAACTCTTTCATTTATCCATCGATCCTATGGACATCTTTACTTAACATTCTGATTTGGGTTTTGCAGTTGCTAATTGCTTTTGCTTTGTAAATATAAGAGGCTTATCTGAGTGGAGGCTGACACACACATGCTAATGGATCCAACAATTGTAGAAGATTCTAGTTTAAATGTAGGAGTCAAATAGAAAGCTGACTGGTGGTGTTTATAAGAAAGTGACTAATAAGAAAAGCCAAGAGGGCCTCATATCAAGGGAAAAAAAAAAAAAAAGGGCTCTGACATTCCCTAAATACTGTAGTTACAATTCCAAAACAGGAGGTTGTCTGAATTATAAAATAGATTCCATCAATAGATTTACACAATTTCGTAAAAGATGGCTGAATAGTTTTGAACAAGGTTATGTCTGGTGAGGAGGGAAATAGAGAAAGATCTAAAAGATAACATCAGACATTTAAAGAAAAAACCCTGCTGCCTTATGTTTCTGTGTTTGGAAAAAATAGTATATAGAAAAAGACTTATATAAATATATATATCTTCTCAAAGGATAGTAATTTCCTTTTTGCACATGTATCTAGTACACTTTGTAGGGGATGAGGGAGGGGTGGTAAAGGGAAAGAACTAGGTAAATTTCTTGCCTTAAAAATGTGTGCGCCATTTTGATTAATAAATAAGAAAGATGCAAGGGAGTGGGGGGGTTGCTACTGAAACACATTTTTTTTTCTCTGTTTTCCAAAGAAGCTACATAAAATTATGATGTGAAGATCTTTATAGTGATATGAGTTCTGAGAATATGAAGACTAAATGCATATTAAAACAGAAACCACACCAAGAGAAAATCCTTGAAAACTTCTTCAGTAAATTCTGACTTTCACAGTTCTCGAAGACTTATTTCTGTTCATTTCAATATTTCTCTATTATATGAAAAAACTTACTTATTATTGCCATAATCAGTAGAAATTTGAGAAAAATCTGTGCTGTTAAAAGAAAAAGAAAACAAAACAAACCACCAAGTACCCCCAAACACTTTTTATTTTCTTTTAAAATTGTGTTTAATCTCAGGGTAAGTTAGTTTATTATTATCCGTTTCAGGGAGTGAAGTTTATTACTTTGAGCAAGTCTGCCTTAAGCCAGGAAAGTTAGTATTAATAGAATACTGATTTCTATTTTGTTGTAAATCGTTAAAAGTACATGTAGCATTCATATTCTAATTAGCACATGTTTAGCAAGGAGATAACCCGAGGATTAGTGTGAGACTATTGGAATAGTCTTTCGTTTCCCTTAAAGTGCTGAGCAAGAACGGGTCTCTTGCTTCCCCAGCAGGAAGCATTCCCAGAACATGACGTTGCGACTTGTGCTGCTTCCTTGTGGTCTGTTCTCTTCGAATTCTTTAGGCTCTCAGCTTTTCTTAAAATGGTCAAATGTATGCTCGATAGGTAAAGGTATGTGTTTCTGTGTGCATGTGCGGCGAGAAAAAAAAAAATCAAAACCACAAAACTAATCACGTTTTAATCCGCACGAAGGAAATACTACGTTACATTTAAAAAAGGAAAAAAACTCTTCTTATCACGAGGCTTGAGGATTTCCTTCCTCTCCACTTTTAAGCAACACGTAGAAGGACTTAGTAAAAGAAAGAAGCTGTACGACGAAGGGGACAAGGCTGGCGGGGATTATTTAAATATACTCGAGGAAGGTATCTATGCAGGCAAATACTAATAACTAAAAAATTAAAAAGCAGCACATGAAGCTTCCAAAGCATAAGCGGAGCCGGGCTGGGCGGGCGGGCGGGGATCAGCGGCGGGGCGGGGCGGTAGCGACCAGAGCGGCCCCGGATTGGTCGGATTTTGCCGCAGACCCGCGGGCAGCGGGGAGGGACGGGCCGGGGCCGGGGCCGGGAGCGCCGCAGCCCGAAACGCGGGCCCGGCGCCCCCGCCCCCGCTCCTGCCACCGGCGGAGACCCAGAGCTGCCTCGCAACACTCACCCGCGCAAGGCGGGCAGGGACGGGGCTGACGGGACGGGACGGGACGGGACGGGAAGGGAAAGCAGCAAAAAGACGCGCGGGCTCACAGAGGGCAGGGGCAGCGCGCAGGGCGGCCCGAGTGCGGCAGGCGCGGGGCGGGAGTCCAGCCCCGCTGGCGACAGGCAGAGCCGGCGGACGCGTCCCGGGGGCCAGTGGAGGGGAGAGTGCCTCGGCCGCCGTCTCGCGGGAAGCCCGTGCCGAGCCGCGCGGGGGCCGCCCGGGGGCGGCGGGCGGGCGGGGGAAAGGGCGGAGACTGCGGCCGAGCCCCCGCCTCCCCGCCTCTCGCCGCAGTCCTCAACCAGGTCGGCTCCAGGGCAATATACGGCGGCTCCGCGGCACGGGCGGCGTGCAGTGTGAGGCTGCGGGTGGCGGTGCCATGTCTGGCAGAGGCAAGGGCGGGAAGGGGCTCGGCAAGGGGGGCGCCAAGCGCCACCGCAAGGTGCTGCGCGACAACATCCAGGGCATCACCAAGCCGGCCATCCGCCGCCTGGCTCGGCGCGGCGGTGTGAAGCGCATCTCGGGGCTGATCTACGAGGAGACGCGCGGCGTGCTGAAGGTCTTCCTGGAGAACGTGATCCGCGACGCCGTCACCTACACCGAGCACGCCAAGAGGAAGACGGTGACTGCCATGGACGTGGTCTACGCCCTCAAGCGCCAGGGACGCACCCTCTACGGCTTCGGTGGTTAAAATCGAATCGCACACTTTACACTGTTAAAACACAAAGGCTCTTTTTAGAGCCACCCACAGATTTCACAATGAGAGAGCTGTTTATTACTACAAAAACATCACTATTTCTGTAAAGCGAAAGGTCACAACTCATAAGTCAGGCAATGTTTAATACTGCAGACATAGTTCATAAATCCGCAAAAAAATCCTATATTTGTAATTGCAGCTCTTCTTAGAAAACGTGGGGGCTCTTAAAAGAGCCGTTTGGTTATAGTTTAAAACCGTTTTACTTGGAGCTGGTGTACTTGGTGACAGCCTTGGTGCCCTCGGAGACGGCGTGCTTGGCCAGCTCGCCGGGCAGCAGCAGCCGCACGGCTGTCTGGATCTCCCGCGAGGTGATGGTGGAGCGCTTGTTGTAGTGCGCCAGGCGCGAGGCCTCGCCGGCGATGCGCTCGAAGATGTCGTTGACGAAGGAGTTCATGATGCTCATGGCCTTGGACGAGATGCCTGTGTCGGGGTGCACCTGCTTCAGCACCTTGTACACGTAGATGGAGTAGCTTTCCTTCCTTGTTCTCTTTCGCTTCTTGTCGCCCTTCTTCTGCGTCTTGGTGACGGCTTTCTTGGAGCCCTTCTTCGGTGCTGGAGCAGATTTCGCCAGCTCAGGCATCCTTAAATTTTCCTTCCAAGATCTTCACTGTTCCTCAACAACATAAAAAATGGCGCCTGCCCCCCTATTTATAAGGGTGTTATGCAAATTAGAGGATTGTAATCGTTCCATTCCTATTGGAGTACAAAATATCAACGCAATTACAGGCACTTCCGTCCTGTAACCGTCACAGCTTAGGCGCTGCACCTACACAATCGTTGTGATTTGCAGTTAAGGTGTATCGAAAAGAAATGTACTTTCGAAAAAAAAAAAAAAAGTATCGAAATACGTAATAAAAGTTAATGTAACTGTTTAAAACGTCTTATCTTAGTACACTGCGTGTTTTGCAGTATTTTTTTCAGAATGTTTTAAGAGATTATACTCGTAGCAGCTTTTAAATTTTCAAGCTGTTAGTGACTCAAAAATGCTTTAACGTCAAAGGAGTGCTAAAAACTTTTGAAATTCGAAAATCAGTAATATACAGCTCTCGTTATGAAATGTGTGTGTGGCTCTAAAAAGAGCCTTTGTGTTCTGAAATCGCAACCTAACCCAGGAAACGAGTTTAGCCGCCGAAGCCGTAGAGGGTGCGTCCCTGGCGCTTGAGGGCGTAGACCACGTCCATGGCAGTCACCGTCTTCCTCTTGGCGTGCTCGGTGTAGGTGACGGCGTCGCGGATCACGTTCTCCAGGAAAACCTTCAGCACGCCGCGCGTCTCCTCGTAGATCAGCCCCGAGATGCGCTTCACGCCGCCGCGCCGAGCCAGGCGGCGGATGGCCGGCTTGGTGATGCCCTGGATGTTGTCGCGCAGCACCTTGCGGTGGCGCTTGGCGCCCCCCTTGCCGAGCCCCTTCCCGCCCTTGCCTCTGCCAGACATGGCACCGCCACCCGCAGCCTCACACTGCACGCCGCCCGTGCCGCGGAGCCGCCGTATATTGCCCTGGAGCCGACCTGGTTGAGGACTGCGGCGAGAGGCGGGGAGGCGGGGGCTCGGCCGCAGTCTCCGCCCTTTCCCCCGCCCGCCCGCCGCCCCCGGGCGGCCCCCGCGCGGCTCGGCACGGGCTTCCCGCGAGACGGCGGCCGAGGCACTCTCCCCTCCACTGGCCCCCGGGACGCGTCCGCCGGCTCTGCCTGTCGCCAGCGGGGCTGGACTCCCGCCCCGCGCCTGCCGCACTCGGGCCGCCCTGCGCGCTGCCCCTGCCCTCTGTGAGCCCGCGCGTCTTTTTGCTGCTTTCCCTTCCCGTCCCGTCCCGTCCCGTCCCGTCAGCCCCGTCCCTGCCCGCCTTGCGCGGGTGAGTGTTGCGAGGCAGCTCTGGGTCTCCGCCGGTGGCAGGAGCGGGGGCGGGGGCGCCGGGCCCGCGTTTCGGGCTGCGGCGCTCCCGACCCCGGCCCCGGCCCCGGCCCCGGTCCCGGCCCCGGCCCGTCTCTCCCCGCTGCCCGCGGGTCTGCGGCAAAATCCGACCAATCCGGGGCCGCTCTGGTCGCTACCGCCCCGCCCCGCCGCTGATCCGCGGTTCCGCTCGTGGGGAGCCCTCAGAGGGACGTTTCCTGCCCAGCTCTGTCTTTGTTCCCTTCGGCCGTGGCGGTTCCGCGTTTTTTTTTGTCTGCCCGGATACTTCGCTGTCGACAGCTGCCCTCTTCTCCGTGCTGCCCTGGGGGTCTGGCCTCGAGCGTTTAGTGCTTTCATGTCCGCACGGAGCGACCTGCAGGTCGGTGCGAGAGGGAGCCGGGAGCTCCCTAAGCGGCGGGGAAAATGGTCAGTGAGGGGCTCCGGTGGGAAACGCTTAGACCTGAGGCTTCTGTGAAGGCAACACGGACCGGCTGCTTGGGAGCGGAGGAGGAGCCGTCCGCCTTTCTCTTAAGCCACCCCCAGCCCAGCAGCGCGGTCCCATGGGCAGCGCTGGCCGCAGGGCGCCGGGCTCGCTCCCGGCAGCTGCCGGCCTCTGAAATAAAGTCCTCGCTAACATGCAGCTGGATCCAAGAAGCGAAAGAAAACATTGAAGGCATTACCAAGCATATGTCTGTATGACATCTCAAAAATGAAAAATAGCCAAATATTTTTTATTCAAATGAGCAATCCAGAAATTTTGCTGTGAGTTTCACACTTTTGCTTGCAAACCCCACACATATGCCGCCTACAGTAGGGTTGGACTGTATTTGTAAAGTGGATGAATAAATACTGAAAGAGTTATGAGGTTGTATCTTTAAATTAAATGTGTTAAGATTTTAAATGCTACTTACACACTCAGAATAGAATTGATATGGCTATGGTACTTGCCATATCACTTTTGTTATATTATTAATATTTCGTGCACTTTGAACATGTCTACCTTTAAAAAATGATTGATATCCTTTTATATTTGTACAGTTGTTTATGTAATTTCATTCCTGAACATAATTTACAGAATTTAGGCAATGTCTCCAGAATATTTCTTGGCAGAATATATTCCCTAAATTCAGGGGAAAACATGATTGAGATATTCATTTATTAAGTTACAAGTGTCCAAAAAAGTACAAATCTTTTCTATCATTATAATTATCACTGTGAATTCCATTTTAATTCAAACTGTTATTTTAAACAAATGAAAGTGAAAGAATTGTCACTCAAATATATGTGACATGAGCAGGCAAAACCAGATTTACTTTAGATTATGTTTGCTTTTTGACTGAACAGAATGAACTAAAACTGTTTATAGACTAACTGGAAGGTTTGCCATTAGTGGACCTGCCAGGCTGGTGCCTAACATTACCATTTGGCTCCACAAAGTCTGCTTTTGTCTTTATACCTGAAGATCTGTATCTAGATATGTTTCCTGAGGCATTTATAAACAACCTTCTGAATACTAAAGGAAGCCTAAAGGAATAACACAAAATCTTTTAGTGTGTCAAAATCATCACTTCTTCATAACTCTTAAGTGCAGGGCCAGTATCCTAGTATAACTTTTCCCTCCGGCAGTATAACCACTGAAAGACTTGGAAAATCATCTTCCAAAGTGTCCTGGCAGAAATGGGTGATGCAGAAGCTGAGACCAGTAATTTACAGATTAATTAGCTGCAAACCCTTCTCCCCAAAGTGTGGAGCACTTTTGATATAATTTAATATCATGCCTTCTAGAAGGCTGCCTTGGCTGTACGTTGCTAAAAGTGGCCACAGACATGTTTCCTGAGTGTTTCTGTTAGTGACATAGTCAGTTGCCTCATGGACCAGAAGATTTTCTTAGACAAAAATAATTGAAGCAGAAAGAAAATTTTGCTGCTGAGTATAATCCCTAATGAAGTTGCTTTTACTGTTGATTGGAGACAATAATTATCATTTGGATCAAAGTTTATGATCCAATCCCCAGGTTATAGGTACTACATTTTGCTCATGAGTTTGGACATATAGTACTAGGAGTTAAATGAGAAATGAAACCTCTGCAAAACTCTGCTCCATTAAACAAAAAAAAAATCTGTAGCTTTTCAAGTGTGCTTTAATTAGGACAGTCACCCTAGCTCCTCATTAAACTATAATGAGGAAATTACATTTGTTTTTTGCAGTAAGGCAACATCTCACTATGACTGCACAACAAAGTACATAATTACTAAAAAAATCATCACATCAGTGTATTATATCCAACTGCAAAGTTGCTCTTAATTTTCTGGAGAGCTTATATGGCAATTTAAATCCATATCTGTATTTGCTACAACTATAATAATAATAATAATAATAATAATAATAATAATATGCAAACTAAAGTCATGGAAGATTTTTTAATAGAGTACATTATTCCTAAGATTGCAAACAAAGTAAAGGTGAAAAGGAATAAAAAAGCCTTTCATCTTACTTTTTAACTATGCAATTCTAAGACTTTTGATATATAGATTGACATTATTATTTATCCCTAAACATAACTGTGATCTATAACATTTGAAGAAGCTTGATTGGAATTTGTTTTGCATCACAAGTTCTTTAGAATGTGAAGGTGTATTGGAACCCAGTGATACAGCTCAGGCACCGTATGATACAGATTTCCTCTTTACTACTGTTCGTTGTATATGCAAATGAGAGAAAGCTCATTTATTTAAACTTGTTTTGCTACATTCCTTCATCCAGTGGAATCTGCTTGAAAGCCATGAGTCTTTAATACCAGTAGATTTGCCAGCACTCTTATCATATAATCCATCTGACTTATAAGACATCTACATTTACATTTGAGGCCTCATCAGTGTGATGGCAGCACAGGGTTCACAACTGGTACTAGTGGCTAAGAACAAAAAATAGGGAATGCTAAGAAGTGGACCTAAGTATCATGGAGGGTGAAACCCCAGTTACAGAGGCGAGCAGACTAGTGAGTGAAATAGTTTGGAATGAAATGTTGAAGAAAATAACGAATTTCCAGTCAGATGACAAGAAGAATTTGGAGGGATGTGCTGGACTTACCTCTACACCCAGAGAAGGGCAGGGCTCTCTCCTGTGGTACCAACTCTGATTTCCACATACAGGAGTTTTTTCACAGAGAAATCCTCCTCCTGGACACAGGTACCCCCACCCCCATGGGCTTTCTCTGGAATTCCAGTGCTTTGATCTAGAGATGCATGCTTGTAGCCCAGAAAGCCAACCATATCCTGGGCTGCATAAAAAGCAGCATGGTCAACAGGTCGAGGGAGGTGATTCTTCCCTTCTACTCTGCTCTCATGAGACCCCACCTGGAGTAGTGCATCCAGCTCTGGGGTCCCCACTACTAGGAAGACATGGATCTGTTAGAGCGGGTCCAGAGGAGGGCCACAAAAATGATCAGGGGGCTGGAACACCTCTCCCATGAAGAAAGGCTGAGAGAATTGGGGTTGTTCAGCCTGGGGAAGAACAGGATCTGGGCAGACTTTATTGCAGCCTTTCAATATAGGAAGATGGAGAGAGACTTTTTACCAAGGTCTGTAGTGACAGGACAAGGGACAATGGTTTTAAATGAAAGGAGGGGAGATTTACATTGGATATAAGGAAGAAATTTTTTGCAACAAGGGTGGTAGGACACTGGACCAGGTTGCCCAGAGAAGTTGTGGTGCCCCATCCCTGGAAGTGTGCAAGGCCAGGTTGGATGGGGCTTAGAGCAATTTGATCCAGTGGAAAACGACCCTGCTCACGGCAGGGGGTTGGACTAGATGATCTTTGGTGGTACCTTCCACCCCAAACCATTCTATAATTGCAATCTTCTGACACACACATATGTAGGGATCTGTTCTGGAAACTAAATATAGAAGACTTGTGCATGTTAAAACACAGTTTTTATATCTTTGCAGTTCTTCAAGAAGAGAAGTATGAGTGCTAGGAGATATGTAGCTGCAGCTAAAGAGGATCAATAAAACAGCTTAATGAAAACATTACAGCTCTAAATGTATCCACTTGCAAAGAAACACTTAGGCACAGATATTGTCACTATATCAGAATAGTCTGGTGGTCCAGACAGCTCTCTTCCTTTATGTTTCTCTCCACAAATGATCCCTGATGTCCCACTTCAGCCATGTTACAGTCCTGCATAAAAAGTCTATCTGCTACAGCTTGGGGGTGGGGCAGGGAAGAGAAACGCAGAGGACAGTGTCTTACTATACATGGTATCTTCCTTCCTCCAGGCCCAGAATTATTCCTCCTTCTTCCCAAGGGATGGGGAGGGCAGAGGTGCTGCACAGGTGGGAGCTATGGCCCCAGTGCAGTGTGCTGCAGACTGTCAGGTACAACTTCTGGGAACATCCTAGCAAGAGGAATCAGCTACACAGTCTCTCATAATTTCTAACAGCGCATCTAAAGAGTTTTAACATTGTGCTCTTGGGTGATATTTGTGCTAACAACATAGAAGATTAATTAAAATAATATTGCCTTCTGTTAATTTATGTACCAAGAGAAATGGCTATGCACAGTGAGGGAATTTAAGAGTGACAAGTCTGAAAATCCCACTGAAAACAGTAACATACCAGAGCTGCAAGGAGTTTCTTCTGAATGGAAAGATGCTACATTGTTGCTTTACAGTGCAGGTCTGACTAGTTAAGGATCTAGATCAAAATGAGCCATTTCCCCTAAAGCATTTATCATTTTATTTCTAAATAAAGTTAAGTCACAGGGAAGCTTTACATCTTTTAAAGAAGAAAGGCCTACAAAGTAAGCCTTTCTTCATTCTTAGATGTAATTATATAGGTTTGGGATGGTCTCTTACTTATTTTCATGCTGTATAGCTTTTTCCACTCCCCCCTCAGATCTTTAGCAACCCCCCCCATATTTCACACCATAAGCAGCCTGTAAAGTCATGAAAGTTGAGCAGATTCAACATTAAGAACAAGTGCTTAGCCGATCCTGTTACAAGAAAGACACAAAAGAATCAACAAATCATTACTGATATAATTAGTGTTATTTCATTAAAAAGTATGAGGAGTTAGAAAGCAAATGTATCACCCCTCTCAGGAAGGAACCAAAAGTTTTAAGACATTGCCACAGAGAATTATTTTAGCTCCCTAACAAATCCAGCATATAAGAAACACTTAGCACCAAAACATTTGTAAAGAAAGCAACACAACTCTTTTCTGACTGTGTGGGTGGCTCTGAAAAGAGCCTTTGGGTTACAATGTTATGTGGTGAAAAGTCCGAGCAGCTTTGCTCGCTGAGCTTATTTGCTTTTAGCCTTATGGCTCTCAGTCTTCTTGGGCAGCAGCACGGCCTGGATGTTGGGCAGCACCCCACCCTGCGCGATGGTCACCTTGCCCAGCAGCTTGTTGAGCTCCTCGTCGTTGCGGATGGCCAGCTGCAGGTGGCGGGGGATGATGCGCGTCTTCTTGTTGTCGCGGGCCGCGTTGCCCGCCAGCTCCAGGATCTCGGCCGTCAGGTACTCCAGCACGGCCGCCATGTAGACGGGCGCTCCAGCCCCCACCCGCTCTGCGTAGTTGCCTTTCCGGAGGAGCCGGTGCACGCGGCCCACGGGGAACTGCAGCCCGGCCCGCGACGAGCGCGACTTGGCTTTGGCTCGGACTTTGCCTCCCTGCTTCCCGCGGCCCGACATACTTTAGACGCTGAAAAAAAAAACAACCTCCCCGCCCAAAACGAGACCCAGAAAATCATACTGACGCAACGGCTCTTCCCGTTTTATCCCTTCCCTGGGCGGGATTAGCTCATGGTGATTGGCTGGAAGCAATCATTGCTTATGCAACCAATGAGAAGACGGATCGTGTTGTGACCAATCAGAGACAAAGATACAGCCCTGTGCAGGAAGGGCCAATCGAATTGTAAGAGTTCGAGGTCTGCTATTTGCATAACAGCCCTATAAATAGAGGGCGCTGCGGCCATCTTAGCTGCTGTTCTTCTTCTGAAGGCGAGGAGAAGTGCTGTTAAAATGCCTGAGCCGGCCAAGTCTGCCCCCGCGCCCAAGAAGGGCTCTAAGAAGGCGGTGACCAAGACGCAGAAGAAGGGCGACAAGAAGCGCAAGAAGAGCCGCAAGGAGAGCTACTCTATCTACGTGTACAAGGTGCTGAAGCAGGTGCACCCCGACACGGGCATCTCGTCCAAGGCCATGGGCATCATGAACTCCTTCGTCAACGACATCTTCGAGCGCATCGCCGGCGAGGCCTCGCGCCTGGCGCACTACAACAAGCGCTCCACCATCACCTCGCGGGAGATCCAGACGGCTGTGCGGCTCCTGCTGCCCGGCGAGCTGGCCAAGCACGCCGTCTCCGAGGGCACCAAGGCTGTCACCAAGTACACCAGCTCCAAGTAAATCTCTGTTTGAAAAACCGTTTAACCCAAAGGCTCTTTTAAGAGCCACCCACGTACTCCCTGAAAGAGCTTTAACACGGTAGTGTCTCAAGTCTTTCTAGGTGTGAAAATGTACTTACGAAATGGTAAACAGAATTTGAAATAAATCTGTTGTTAATCAGTTATCGGAGCATGCAATGATTAAAGATCTGTCTCTGAAATCCTCGGTTAATATTTTACATCGTCAAGCAAATTCAGATGTGTTAACTACTACTTCATTAGTGTTAACATTCAAATACTCGCTTTTCTAATAAATGTAAGCAGTATTGTGAAGCTTTTTTTAGCAGAGATGAGACGCGGTACATTATATTATGCATTCCGTCATAAATAAGAAATTCACGTAGCTTTCAACAGGTACATTAACACACCCGCCCCAAAAATGAGGATGAGAGTAACATAAAGAGACCCTGATCACTTTTTTAGCGTAGCTGTCCCCGGTAGTCGAAGCTTAAAAAGTTTCCCTTCTGCATGAGAATATAGGAAGCAGCCTTGTCGATCGAAAGACAAGGACAAGAAGACTAGGAGAAGCGACGACACCTCTAAGGCGGGGTAGACGCTTTGGGAGGACGAGCTGCCCGGGAAAGCGTGGACCCGGGATCACCGGCAAGCGTGGAGGCAGCGCGGGCAGCGCGCCCTGTGGCGGCGGCAGCGCGGGATTTTCGAAATGTTCCAATCGCCCAATGAGAGGCCGCGGCTTCTTCCGTCAGCCAATCACGACCGGCCACAAGCTGATCTCCCGGAGCCACCGGTGCTGCGGGCAGCTCCTGCGGGGCGCAGAAGCCTCGTCGGCAGAGCGCCCTGCCCGCAGCGGCTCAGGCTTGCTCCCCGGCAGAGCTCCTGCCGCTCCGGCTGCACCGCCACCAGGCCGGCAGGGTGCGGAAGAGGACCGCTGGTAGTTCTACCCGCCTCCCGCCCCGGCAATCTCCTTCTCAAAAAGCAGCAGGTCGGTGAAGTCACGCAGAAATTAAGACCTGCCCCACGACAGCGCTGCCAAGCGGAAAGATCATTGCCAAGGAAGCGGAGGAGCCGTGCTGATGGTTCCCAGCTACGGTCACTAAGAGGTGTGGCAATCGCACCCAGGCTGTTAGGACCCGCGCTGGTTAAAGCACCGAAAGAAACCTCCGCGCCCCAGAGCGATACCCGCCCTAAGCGGTCCCTTTAACACATACACTCTCTTGCAGTGTTCAAAAAAGCCAGCCTTTAGAAAGCGCTTTCGCAGGGAATGTAAACTTTATTTTTCCAAGTCTTAGTGTAACCACGGCCAGAAGTTTAGCGTCCCATCCACTTCACAGATGAACGTCCCACAGGGAGAGTGGGGTGTGGTTAGCTCTGCTGCAGGCGCGGAGCTCGGTGGCGGAGTCTATCAGCCCTTTTTCGGACAATAGTGGGTGGCTCTTAAAAGAGCCGTTGGGTTTAAGTATTTCCACTTCAACACTTCACTTCTTGGGCGCCGCCTTCTTTGCCTTAGCTGCTTTGGGCTTGGCCGCCTTGGGCTTGGCTGCTTTGGGCTTCACCGCCTTCGCCTTGGCCGGGCTCTTCGCTGCTGCCGCCGCCTTTTTGGGCTTGGCAGCCTTAGTCGCCTTCTTGGGGCTCTTGGCCGCTTTCTTGGCCGCGGTGGCCGCCGGCTTCTTGGCTTTCTTGGGGCTCTTCTTCACCGCCGCCGCCTTCTTGGGCTTCTTGGCGGCGCTGGCGGGCTTCTTGGCCGCCGGCTTCTTGGGCTTGGCTGCGGCCGCCCGCTTCTTGGGGGCTTTTTCCTTCACTTCTCCCGGTTTCTTGCTGAGGCGGAAAGAGCCGGAGGCGCCGGTGCCCTTGGTCTGCACCAGCGTGCCCTTGCTGACGAGGCTCTTGAGCCCCAGCTTGATGCGGCTGTTGTTCTTCTCCACATCGTAGCCGCCGGCGGCCAGCGCCTTCTTGAGCGCGGCAAGGGAGAGCCCCTTGCGCTCCTTGGAGGCGGACACGGCCTTGGTGATCAGCTCGGTGACGCTGGGGCCCGCCGGCTTGCGGGCTTTGGAGCCGCCCGCCGCCTTCTTCGGCTTCTTGGCGGCGGCCTTGGCGGCGGGGGCCGCGACAGCGGGAGCGGCAGCGGGAGCGGTCTCCGACATCGCTGCAGAGACTTCTTCCTAATCAAAAGAAAGTAATTGGGCTACAGTAACCCCGATGCCTGAATTTATAGCGAAGCGGTGATCTGTGATTGGTGCTTTGCAGAGCCCGCCTAACTGTTAGCCAGGAAGAGCTTTCGTCCTCCGAGTCTGTGTTTCTTCGGAGTTATAAATTCATATTTTTTGTAAACTACGTGCCACGAAATCACCCCAGTTTCTTCGGGGAGGGAAGAGAAGACGGTGGACTTTCATTCGGGGGAGTTTCTTGCTGTTGGGACCCCAGATGAGAGAGAAAAGATGTGTTTAACCCCGCGTTGTGAAGCCAGAGAGACCCCGGGAACGGCAAACTTTTGTTTTTCCTTCTAAATTAAAATAAAACCCGTAGATAAAAAGTCTCCCCCGTAATGCAAACTTATTCTTTAGGGGGTTTTCTCCAGATTAGGATAGAAACAGAGGGGAGAGCTTCAGTATTTTTGTCGTAAATTGATTTCAAAGAGAAGGAAGTAACACAATTTCATGGCTGAGCTTTGAATATGGATACAGATTCGGCTCCCTTAACCATATCTTTAACTATTAAGGATACAGTATTTCTACAGAATTTCGTGTTTTGGGAAAATAAGAGACCTTCAGAGGAGTATATATACTGTTGAAAAGTGTCTGGAACTTACCAGGGCTCTGCATTTTTTGTGGTGTTCTGTAGGTGAATAGCAAGATTTTGATATTTTTACAAATAGTTTCTGTTTATAAAATGAACCTGTCAATGCCTAGTTAATGCATATAAATTCCGAATAAACTGCTAGTTCAACGTTTTCTCAGTTACAGTAGTGTATACTTTCATTCTTTAAGACTTGCAGAAGTCAGGAGCAGACTTGTAGGGGAAAAATGTCAAACAGGTATAGATACACTAATATGTATCAGATGCTACTTAAACATTAATGGAGCCAGCTGAAGGCGCGGTTCTCCCCAAATAAATTAAATAATGTGGAAATCTGGCCTGTGTGAACAGAATGCTTCAGCCTCAATACTACCTATAAATATTTGGACACAGATTGTTGGGTTTTTTTTCTTTATTTCCCATAAGTTTTATGAAATCTGCCATTCTCTTCTTTAAAGTAAAACACTCGCGAGTTTAAGTTTTCATCCAAATCCTCAGAATATTGAAATAATTTTCAGGCAATCCTCATAAATCAGAATCAACTGTAATTATTATGATCTCAGTTATTAAGTCTCACAAAGTGACAACAGAAATTAATTTATTGTTTTAAGGACTGCTACGAATTGTTTGGGATAATTTTTTATTAAATCAGAAGACAACAGACTCTATTGGCTTCTAATTAAAAAGCAGCCAGAATTTTTTTCCTTGGTTGAAAAGAACAAATTAAGCCCAAACCTAATATTTTGCCCCATTGTACTTTGTAAAAACTTGTCATGCAAAACGTCAGTGGACTATTTCAGCAAAGGAGCCTCTTTTCTAACACGGATGAAATTGAGATTCTGGAAGACAAGTAGTATGTTGCAAAAGGCCCTGGCATTTATTTTCATACATTAAATGTTGAAGAGAAAATTAAGTTATACTTAATAGTAAGTAGTTGTAGTTGAAACGAGATAGATTAAAAAGACAAGGATAAATGAGATACGGTAGAATAACAAAAGTGAAAACAATGAACTGTCACTTTTTCATGTTCTCTTTTAGTTCTATTCTTATTTTGTTGTGTCTGCATGCAGGCCAGCTAATAAATACTTTGAAGGAGAGAAGGAGAGGAAGGGAAAAGCAAAGAAAGGGAAAAATTAGTCTTTTCAGTACCTCACAGTAAAAACCAGACTGAAAGGCATACTGAAGCACGCTGCAAAATCTGCCATGCTTCTTGTGAACGTGACGTTGTTCCCGCATAAGCAACTAGCAAATCCACAGTAGCCATAGAGTTTGAAAGCTCAGGCTGGTAACCCAAATGAACAACAGGAATATTTTTCTGAGAGGTAAAAAGGCAGTTACTGGTAGCAATATGAAGACATTAGGCTTATTTTCCAGGTTAGGTGAACAGAGATGGCCATAAAGCAGAATCTGACTGTAAGTGATACAAAAGACAGAGCCGGGAAGGGTTGTCATCTATCCGGGTCTGTTTAATGTAATGCACATTCTTCAGGGGATAAGGACTGAAAGAAAGTTAATGTGCCTTAACCTCTGTAGCTTTGATGATTTAGTGTTAGATCTCTACATCTCTGGTTTATTACACTTGAAACTGGTCGGAGCAACTGGGAGTGGACAGCAACTGCCGGTGCAAGAGTGCAGCTGTAGCCCCAGGTGTGGGTCCTCTTCACCAGCTCCATCCCTCACGTCCACACATTTGGGCAAGTTTCCCTTCGAGCTCGCTCTTTGTAAACCTGTTCTCAGTCCACCAGGAGAGGAGAGATTTCCTTCCCCTCCCCCATAAACAGGCTGCAGTTTAGAGATAAAGACAGGAGGTAGAAAGAAATGGGCAAAGAGCTCTCAGATCTTGCTCCCTAAGTAGGGGCAGTCACTTGAACTCCATTCACAGCACATAGGGATTGCTGTCCCTACTCTGTGACAAGTTTTAAAGGGACAAGATCGTCTCTGTTTTTGTAAGGAAAGCAGATGAAGAAGGTACTGATCTCAGGTTTTCAAGGAGCAGAATTTAGGACTTCTACTTTTAGTTCTGGATGAGTCCGTGTAAATCTGCATGTCTTAAATAGTTCCCTGCTCCAGGTGCTGACTATTTTGAGTTGCACTTCTGAAGTTCTTTGCTTTTCCTTAATAGTCTGAGACACTGGAAGACTTGGCAGCTGGCCTCCGGCATTATGTGTCAGCATCCTTTATTGTACCTATTCCTCAACCACCAAACCAGCCCTGTTCTGCACAAAGCATTATTCCTGGCCTACTTCTGAGCAGTGAGAATATTCCTGGTCTTACCAACCATTTCTGCAAAAGGCGATCTTTTTTTAAAGAGAGGGGCTTTAGAGATACGAGGTCGTGTGAAAAGGGGAGGCTTTTCTAGGGTTATTTCCCCCCCTGGCCCCAGCAATGACATTTTCTAGATAATTGAATAAAACAAACTTGTCAGAAGCTCTGAATATTTTTCAGGTTTGCATTGCTGGAAATAGCTGTTAAGTGCAACATAGGACCAAAATAACAGTTCTCAGTTTTTAAAGAGACCAATCACTATCTACCTTACAAATAGCATTGATATTGCCCTGGGTGTTTTACAGATAAGAGAAAAAGACAAAGCAAAGCAAGCATCCCACCACATAACTTAGCAAATCAGTGGTAGAGTATGGAACAGTTTTTCAACCCGACAGAAATTTTCTTACTGTCAAGCAACATTACTTGAAAAAAAATTTTGAGAGTGAGCTGGTAATAAAAATTGTTCGCAGTGAAGAGACAAATATTTAAATTTGACTCCTTTTATAGTAAATTTCAATCAAACAGCAAAGATTGAAAATTCTCCTTTTTTTCCTTTCCAAGCACCCTGTCCAAATGCAGGCTCTGTTTATCTCCTACTCAGGACCTCAAACTAATTTTTATGCCTCCTTAAAAGGCATACCCTTACTTCCCCAAAACAGAACCTCATTTCCATGCATCATCACACAACATGCCCTGGCTTCTTTCCTTGCCTAGCAGTATAGGTGCCAGTGCAGATTACAGAAGATCCTACAAAATGCCAGTGTATTTTCCAGTGTAAGGATCTTCAAAACAAAAGTAGTTCACATATAACATAAGAAGTCATTCCTAAAGCTGTATAGCAGAGAAAACACTTGATTTTTTTCTTATCAAGACAGAAGCTCCACATGCAGGAGAAACAGATTAGCATTAGACAAATAGAGGCAGATTAGTTGTTCAGACTGCAGGAGGAGAACAATCCAGATAAGGTGATTAGACAAATTTAGCTGAAAGCCTACACTCATTTAATTACAATTGCTATTGTTAGCATGGTGAAGACCCAGAGAAATTACGGACTTTTAGTTGAAGCATGCTATCTTCTTGACAAAGAATGATTTTGCAGACATTCAAGTAATGACTCTCAATATTAATAATAAAAACACCATAACAAGATCAAAAGACGTTAGCCAAGTCTCTGGCATGCTGCAACTACATTGGCAATACCGATTCAACACTTGCAAAGTTTATATAGTAGGGAAGAGTTAAGATGTCAAAGGGCTGTCAGTAGTAAATAAGCCTGTATCCTTTTACACATATACTTCAGCTAAGCTAACAAAAATACACTGACAGATATTTCATTGTTAGGGCAATCACATCTCCTAAAAAAAAGTATCTTGCCTTCTAATCTAACACCTAATGCAATAGGTCCTACCCCCATGCTCAAAGAAGGGTCAAGCGAGAGCAGGGAGACACTACAACCTCTCTAGGCAGTCTGTTCCAAAAAATTCTGTCTTATGTTTAAGCAGAATTTCCTGTGTTTCAGTTTGTGCCCGTTGCCTCCTGTCCTGGGCAGTACTTAGAAGACTCTGGCTCTGTCTCATTTATTTCCCCCAGCAGGTATGTGAACACATGGATAAGACTCCTTTAAGCCTTCTTTTCTTCCAGCTGAACAGCCTCAGCTCTTTCAGCCTCTCCTCATATGAGAGATGCTCCAGTTCCTTAATCAACTTTGTGGCCCTTCGCTGGTCTCACTCCAGTTATGTCCATGTCTCTGTTGCACTGGGGACCCCAGAACTGGACACAGCACTCCAGATGGGTCTCACCAGTGCTGACAGGAGGGAGACAATCATTTCCCTCGGTACTATTTTGCAAATACTTCTCCAGGTTAATTTGTGAAACCTAGGTACAGATTAACCCTGAATGGCACTCCTGCCACTTTTTAAATTTTGGTAGTTAGATAAAGGTAGCTTAAAAAAATGTTGTTACCTCTCACACAGTCCTTAGTTTAAAGAATTGTCAAGACCAGTTTGAGCTACCCTGATTTTGCTCAGTGATCTTGTGGTCCATGACTGTAGGATTTGTTAAGGCTAGTTGGAGTCTCAGCAAAACTGCCACTTTGAAAAAAAATCCCTACATTCTGGGGTGATCAAAAGGTGGGGAGAGGTGACTCTCCTGCCTGCCATAACTGCTAAATATTTGCTAACCAGCAAAAAAAAAGGGCTGTGCATTTTAATGAATCAGCCTCAAAATCTCCATGTCCGTGCAGACAATGACAGCCTAAAGCATCAATATATTCATTCTAGCTTCTGAAAGCCTTTGGGTCAGAGATTCTCTTGTAACCAAGTTTTACTTTTCTCCACCCATCTGTGGGACTGAGAATTATCATTATTAGTATTAGTAGTATTAAACACAGGAATCCCAGTTATAAGCACAATTTTGTTCTACTGAGTTATGTAGACTATAAATTTAGTATTGTTTTCAATTGAAGAAAAGAGGAAGTAGGTAAATACAGAAAGACAAAGAAATACTAGGGACCTACATGCAAAAGCGTGGAAATGTAATCCTATCTGTAACTCTCACTGAATGCCTGGAAAAAATTGAAATGTGGTATCTGAACTTATGTCACATGCTGTCTATTATCCCAGGTGCACAACACAGACAAATGACAATTCTTTTTTTGTGAGTCAGATTGCAAATACTGATTCAGTCAGCGATGGAAATTGAATCTAGGCCATCAATATAGAAAATCTACATCCTACTGCTTCAGTGGCACTCAGGATGTACATGTTATTAGGTGCCATTTCCTAAGCTATCAAAGGCAGTTCTAGCCCTTCATGCTGAGTGAAGGGAAATAGGATGCTGAAAGCTTACCTGATAATACACAATAGACTCAGCTATGCGCCCAGCCTGTGCAGCCACTCTGTTACTCTTAAGGTGTCTGAAGAATATGGGCAAGAACTAAGCACATAGGGCATTCTGGGTTACAGATTTATGCATTGCTCAGGTTTACAGACTCAGCACACCCTGGGGAAGGAATACCTCACTGATATCGAGTTGTACTAATTACCAACTCAGTCAAATTCAAGGAAGATATGAAGAAAATCAAGAATTTACAGTACTCAAAACAGACATCGATTTGTAAGACATAAGGGAAGAAATTAAACCCATGTTTAACTGGCTTGCTCCAAAATTAAAGTTAGAAAGAGTCTCAGTAGAGGAAGCAATGTTTCCCGAGAGCTGGCTGATACACTGAAGATTTTCTGTGTTTCATTTTATTTCCGTTTAGAAAAATATTAGAAGTGAAACTAATAATCAGGGAAACTTGGTCTAGCACAACACCCCCCACCCCACCCCCCGACACACAGGGTAGAAAGTGATATTTAAATATTTATGATTGTCAACTATGAAATTAAAATGCTGTGTCAAACAGAGTTCTGCAAGGATCAGTCCTAGGCCTGGTATAATTTTATTTATGATCTGAATTATAGTCTACAGGGCGTGTATAGAAGTGCTATGGGTACCAACAAGCAAAGAAATGCTAGAATGATGGAGGACAGTTTATGTATTGAAAAATGCTTGATAAATTGGAGACAATGTCTTCAAAAATGTGTAAGATACTTCACCTGGAAAGAAATAAATCAGTTTTATAAATATTGGACAGCAGTAGCTGACTAGCACCTGAGTAGATCTGAATCTTCAGGTTATAGTTATAAGTTGACAATGATTCAACAACAGTACTTTACTAGGTATTGGGAAAGGAACACAATGACAACATCTACAAGCCATGAAGAAGCTCTACCTCTGTAGTCAGGAATGGTATAGTCTCACCTGGAGTTTTAGACCTAGTTTTTAGTACTGAATTTCAGGTAATGAGAAGTGAACAATAAGAGAATACATGGAAGAGAGCAACAGTAATTACCAGAGAAGTCTAGGAACTATTCCCTAATGGAAAGGCACATACTGTTTGAGTTCCCCGACTCAAAGAGAAGGCTGAAAAACTGAAGTTTCTTCTCAAACACTTAAAACATGAAGAGGAAGGAAGTCATCTTTCCTCAGTATACATTGTAGGAAATACAAGAACTAATGTTCTTCGCTGCTCCAAGTTAGCAGTAAGGAAATAATTTCTAATATGGAGTAGAAAATGTTACTTGGGAAGATAGTGGGGTCTCTAAGAATCAGTGAGACTGAGCAACTGTCAGAAAAAAAATGGTTCAGTTGACTCTTGAAGATGGGTGAAGGGCAACAAAAACTGCTGATGTCTAGGTACTGGTAATTATCACAGAACTATAGATTAGAGGGTATCTGTGTGGACAAGGGAGGAGTGCTGGATGCAATACACTCAGCATTTAGTAATATTTTTGGAACCATTTCCCATAGAACTCTGATTTGGGATCTGAGGGAGTATGAGCAGGATCAACAGGCTGTTAGATGTTTGAAAATTGTCTGTAGCACAGGGTCAAAAGGCTGAAGTTAACAACTCAGTGTCTGCGGGCAACCAGTAAAGAAAAGAATGTCCCAGGGCTGAATACCTGATATTATTTGGTGTTTTCTGGAATGCCCTGGATGATAAGAGAGAATGTACCCCTAGCATGTGTGGATGACACTAAGTTAGGAAGGGTAGACAGAGTCAAAAGTAAGACATTCAATTAAAAGGGACTTTAATAAACTTGAGGTGTGGGCCAAAAGAAATCTTGTACAGTTTGTCAAAGAGAAGTGCAAAGTTCTGCACATGAAGCAGAAGAGCTACGTGCATCAGCATAGGCTGGGAAATGACTGGTCTGACCTGGACAGGACCTGAGGGTTGTGGTGGCTTTCTCAACTGCTGGGTCCTTAAAGGCAAGCCTGCTGCTGTGTCCTAAGCATAAATAAAACCCTGTAAGCAGCTGGGGTTTCCAACCAAAGTATTTGGTTTTCCAACCAAGTATTACTGTAACAAAGACAAAGCACAGCAGTAGTGTCTGGAGACACCGACACAATGCACGTCACCATTTTCCAGACTTGGCTTCCTCCAGAAACACACAGCCCAAGACAAAATTCAATACATTCCTACAGGGATGCCCACAGTAGATTCATTACTTGGAAAACTATGTCCCGGAGAGACTGTTTGGACAGGGCAGTATTTCAACTGCTGTTAAGTACTTACAACTCTATAAGAGTTGGCAGAATTCAACAGCAAAACTTACTGCCCAATGCAGCTCTGCAGGAGCCCAGGCAAGGAGAGGAGCTGATCAGTCTCGGCTGTGTAGGAAACATTGTGCTTACAATGCTTTCATGATACGTCTTTCTGGCTTAATGAATTGTCAATGTACCAGGAGACCTGTGCTGCTTCAAATGCCAGTTTAGAAAGCAGAGTAAGGATTTAAGAGAAACAGTCAAGTGTCAGCTGTGGTTGCTGAGTAGCTGGTGTGCTGTTTGCTGTCCCTTACCCGAATGCAGGAGCAGATTTGCATGGTGTGCTACAGAGCTCTGAGCTCCACCAGCCACCCTGCTCCTGGGAAAAGACCTGGAGCACTTGTTGGAAAGGTCCTTTGGTGTCTTCCTGGGAGAAGCCCAGAGCCCAAGGAGGAAAACAAGATGGGCAAAGGGGCACTCCTGCACCCAGTTGCAGGTTATTGACCCTCTCCCTTCTCTCCCATGTCCTAAAACAGCTTCACATGAGCAACTGGGCATATTACTATCTTCCCAACACCCCAAACCTGGTCTAGGAGTTCCTCCAGCCTTTCTTCATAGACATCTTCAGCTATACTAGCTATTCAGTGAGCCTGCAAGACTGCAGCTTGTGCATCATATGGTGTGGGTGAAGCCCATGCAAGCCTTCTCCTTGCAAGGTAGAGTGAGAGACACCACACTCACTACCCCAGACTCATGCTAGGCTGGCCATGAACAGCTGTCCTGACAGCTGGTACATTGTTGTGTGAGAGAAACACCCCAGATAGTGTATTTTTGCAATTCTAGCACAAACAGCATTGCTTTGAAAGGAACCCTGAAACATTTGGCCTGGTGAGGAGGAGGTGTTAGTGGTGGCAGGCCCATGTGAGTGCTTGGGTGTCGGTGCCTGCCAAGTACAACATTCCTTCGGAACTGCGTGCGCATTGTCCCTTCCTGTGATCCGCTGTTGGAAACTAATCCTGTGATGTCGTTTTCCATCAGGAAACGTCATTCAGCTCCTGCTGGTTTGCAGAGCAACACAGCAGTGACTCACACAACATGCACTTGCCCTTGCCCGCAGCCAGCATGGTGCAGGGGAAGTGAGACAATTTCTGGAAGATTTTGCCCCTGTGTGGATCATCTTGTGATCTGTAACAAGCCACTCTCTGTGCATGGCAAACTGCATCCTCAAAAGTAAGCCCAGGCTGCTGGGCCACGACAGAGGTCTTTTCTTGATTTATCAGTCCCTGAATAGTTTCTCAACTTGGCAGCAAGAAGAAGGTTGGAAACAGTCCAAACCAGGGCTGCAGCCCAACCTCTTGGATCTCTGACTGAGGGGAGCCTTTAAATAAAAAGATGAGAATGGGACTCTCCACCTCTGATTGTCTCAGGTAATGGGGAAGGGGGAGGGGAGAAATGAAATTAGTTATCAAAGTACCAAGCATTAGACTAAATTAATGATCAGAGTACTCCCAAATCTCTCGCCATACCTATCAAATAGATAGATATGATCAACACACTGGGAACACACAGCTGATAGCTTGTGCTGGTTTTGGCTGGGATAGAGTTAATTTTCTTTGTAGTAGCTAGTATGGGGCTATGTTTTGGATTTGTGCTGAAAACAGTGTTGATAACGCACTGATGTTTTAGTTGTTGCTAAGTAATGTTTGCACTAGTCAAGGACTTTTCTGCTTCCCATGCTCTGCCAGGTGCACAAGAAGTTGGGAGGGGGCACAGCCAAGATAGTCGTTCCAAACTGGCCAAGGGCTATTCCATACCATATGATGTCATGCTCAGTATATAAAGCTGGGGAAGAAGGAGGAAGGGGGACTGTGATGGTGTTCGTCTTCCCAAGTAACCGTTACTTGTGATGGAGCCCTGCTTTCCTGGAGATGGCTGAACGCCTGCCTGTCCATGGGAAGCAGTGAATGAATTCCTTGCTTTGCTTTGCCTGCATGTGCGGCTTTTTCATTCCCTATTAAACTGTCTTTATCTCAACCCATGAGTTTTCTCACTTTTACCCTTCTGATTCTCTCCCCCATCCCACTGGGGGGGGAGTGAGTGAGTGGCTGTGTGGTGCTTAGTTGCCAGCTGGGGTTAAAGCACAGCATAGCTGTAACATTTAGACATTTAAACATTAGGTGACATTGTTTGCTAGTTTTTCTTAAGCAGCATAAACCAATTCTGCAACTATGCTACTGCCAGGTAGCAAATCCACACATGCAAATGTTGGCTTGGGCCTCAGTCTCAAGATAAAAGCTTTCTGTACTTAAAAGATTTGTTACCAAATTTATGTGGTCTGCTCAATCTCAGTAAGCAGAGCTTTGTAGTGTGGCTTACACGCTGAACTGAAGGTGGGATATGTGGGCATGGGGATAGAGAGAACAAGGACCACTGAAGTAGATTTAGAAGCCTGTAGTGTGCCAAAGAAGTCAGTTTTTGTGCAGTTTACAGTACCCACATGTAGAGACAGGTCCCAGTTGACCACATCTTCCTGCTGTCAGAGTTGAATACTCTCCAATCAGGTTCTTTTAGATATTATGCATGAGGCGAGTTTAATGTTTAGTATCACATTTCCTTATTGAGCATATTTGGCATTACATGGGATTTTGATTTAGCAGAGTGATACAGCAATGTACTGAAATCGCATCATAAGCATAATAGAGCATTTGCAATATACAGTTGAATCACAGTGCAAACATCATTCTCATTACTGGTGTCTATATGCTCATTGTCACAATGCTGGCCTCCCCAGTCGCTGGGAATATGTTGATGGAAACCATCTCAAGCCCATTGCTCTCTTCAAATTCTGTTTTATTTGTTGTCCAGTTTTTATACTTTATGTTGGGCTGAGCCACACATACACCACTCCCCCTCCCCATCCCTCATGGTGGTCTAGCTTGCTCAGGAAGACATTATTCTTTGTTAGTTGTCTGAGGGAACCTGGTGACTCACGGGTGCAGCCGTCTTATCTAAAACCATGGTAACCCTCCAGTCTACCTGGTGTTGAGATAAGTGCAGCTTTCTCTACCGTACATTGTTCCTCAAGCTTATTGTCCTTTTGCCCTTCTCCTCAGAGCTCTCCTCCACTGTAGGGGTGTGCTGGTCTGTCAAAAGCACCCAGGTTTTCAGTACAAGGGAACAATTTGTTTCATTTGCCCAGACAGTCCAGATGAGATCTACTATGTTTTCAGCATGGCAGATCACAGGAGCATGATAACAGTGCAAAGCAGGGGTCTGTACAACCTGTCTCGTTCACAAAGGACAGATTGCAATTCCATTTTTCCTTTGAAAGTGACAGAATATTTTGAATAGGGAATGAAGCACCAGCTGCCAGCGAGTGGAAAGTACAAGGAATATAAAAACCTGTCCCATATTCTACAAAATTCAAAACTACTAGTTTGAAAAATATGAGTACCTTTCCAGATGTTTATTCACATATATTCTTAAAATATAATGGCTAACTAATTTTTTTGCCTAATATTGATCTAAGAGTCGAAGCCTTAAATTCTATTTCCATTTCATGAATTATGTTTTTTAAGTCAGGATTAAATTAATAACTGTGTATTCTAATTACTCACCCTGAGGTTACTGATACAGACACAATACCTTATGGGAGCCATATCTTATTGTGCTAGACTTTAAATACAGATGAACTAATTACCTAGAGGATGCAAAGCCAAAATATAAGCAAGGCAGCTGAAAATTTACAAATGGAATGTGAAAATCATGGGGATAGACAGCAAGTGTTCTCAGCACACTAGAGGTTTAGTCATTTGCCTCTGTCTTGCAGATTTAAATCTGTCTTGATTCCATCTTGTTGTGACTCTGTCCTTAGTCTACATATGTACTAAATGTACAAAACTGAAGTGCTCTTGCTTGAGTACTGTCACTATTAAGTATGGGCAAGGGGTTGGGGAGCAGAAAGGGAGGGGTACTGAAATGTGGTGTTCTGCTGCTAATGAAGCACTAGTGAGTGAAGAAAAGAAAGTCATAATTTAAAAAAAAAAACAAAACAAAACAAACCCAAAACTCTTCTGGAGTCTTTCTTTAGGCTAGTAATGGCAGAAAAGGCTCAAGTCTGTTTACTGTTTTGTCACTTGTCAGTTCGGTATAAACAAGAACTGTAGCAAGCATAATACATTTTTTAAGCTCCAGTATCATACTCAGCTCAACTGTTCAATCCTCCCGGGAAGAGGAAGGACGTATGCTTAGGACTACACCAAATCTAAGGAGACTTCCCACTATACCTAAGCATTCCTCTGCACCTCTGCAACAGGAAGCACAGTTGCTACAGCCTAAAGCTGTGAATGCCTCTACTAGGTGAATGATAGTAACTGAATAGAAGACTTCAGTGAGGGTTGCTTTATACTGGAAAAGGAGAAAAGCAAAGATCATTCCCATGTTTCTTAATATACTCCTTTTCTGAAGTAGTGCAGATTAGCTAGGGAGAAGAAAATTTTCATCTAGGTCATATTTGTTATCTTCTTCTCAAAAGCAAAGCAAACAAAAAAAACCCAAAAAAACCCCTACCCCCCAAAAGACATAGATTTGATATTGACCATGAAAACATCTAGGGACAGTATTAGAGAAAATATTTGAGATGTCAGGATAATGAGCTCCTCTTTTAAACTTTTAATATGACCACAGAGAGCAAAACACTCCTTTGGTTTTATGATGGAATGTAATTCCATCATTATTAAATAGACTGGGAGAAGCTACTCCTTCCCAGTTTAGTAGCACAATAGAGATAAACTACTTATTATATGTTCTAATATGGCACAGTTTAAAAGAGTATGTAGAAATTATGCTTCAATTCCTACATAAAAGGACAGAAGAAAATAAAATTATAACCCTTTTTTTTCCCCAAAAAAATTTTAAACCATTCTTTATGTGTTAATCTAGTAGTTATTCCAGCTCAGCATGTTGTTATACTGTGACACTTGTAACATCCTTAGACAAGGATTGCTCCTTACTTTCATAAATTCTAATTTAGAATCTTGTTTGTTTCCAGTATAGATTTAGACCCATAAAACAACAGCTAAATGTTGAAAAGCTTGATCTGCAGTACAAGAGAAAGGTGATTTTCTTACTAATTAAGGTAGCAGAAATTTAAATCTACAGTTATAATAAAGGACATTTTGTAAAAAATAAGGAAAAAATCACCACAGCAGTAACTCCAAATGAGCAAAGTTAGTAAAAGTCATAGAAACATAGAATCATACAATCATTTAGGTTGGAAAAGACCCTTAAGATCATCGAGTAGAACTGTTAACCTAGCACTGCCAAATCCACCACTAAACCATGTCCTTAAGCACCACACCTACACATCTTTTAAATACCTCCAGGGGTGGTGGCTCAAACACTTCCCTGGGCAGCCTGTTCCAATGCTTGACAACCCTTTCAGTGAAGAATTTTTTTCTAATATCCAATCTAAACCTGCCCTGGCACAACTTGAGGCCATTTCCTCTTGTCCTATCACTTGTTACTTGGGAGAAGAGACCGACCCCCACCTCTCTACAACCTCCCTTCAGGTAGTTGTAGAGAGCGATAAGGTCTCCCCTCAGCCTCCTTTTCTCCAGCCTAAACAACCCCAGTTCCCTCAGCCACTCCTCAGAAGACTTGTGCTCTAGACCCTTCACCAGCTTCATTGCCCTTCTCTGGACACGCTCCAGCCCCTCAATGTCTCTCTTGTAGTGAGGGGCCCAAAACTGAACACAGTATTCGAGGTGCGGCCTCACCAGTGCCGAGTACAGGGGCACGATCACTTCCCTAGTCCTGCTGGCCACACTAATTCTCATACAAGCCAGGATGCTATTGGCCTTCTTGGCCACCTGGGCACACTGCTGGCTCATATTCAGCTGCCTGTCAACCAACACCCCCAGGTCCTTTTCCGCCAGGCAGCTTTCCAGCCACTCTTCCCCAAGCCTGTAGCATTGTGTGGGGTTGATGTGACCAAAGTGCAGGGCCCAGCAGTGACCCTTGTTGAACCTCATACAATTGGCCTCAGACCATTGATCTAGTCACAATCTAGTATAAAGGTAATAAAATAAAAAAAGATTATATTCCACCTTCTGCTTAATATGTGCTTACACACTCAAAATTGCTTATGTAAAAATCAGAAGAGAGTATCAAACTTCCCATTAAAGAAATGGGAGGTGGAAAGCAAAATGCAAACACAATGTATCAGAAAGCCTGACAGCACAGATATTGTGGAAAATTCCCTAAAGCCATTAAGAGATTTCAAAACATTAAAACTTCTGAAGAAAACTTTATAGAACTTTGAATACAAATAAAACAAAACGATAAATGAACAACAGCATGAAAATAATGAGAATGTAAAGTAATTCAAACAAACCTCAGACACTGCAAGAAAATAAAATACATAAAAATATGCATAGCAAAGGGGTTTATATAAATCCAAGGAGGGTGGAAAAAAGCTTTCCAATTGTTATGAACATGTGCGTCGTTGCGATTTTTTTTTGGGGGTGGGGTGTAATTTTTTGTTTACTTTGTAGGCTTTACAGCACTAACAGGTACCAGCAAGCGATGTACCATCACGGTCTGTGACGGAGCCAGAAAAAAAAGGCGGGAACCCCGCCCCTCCTCGCTGCAGTCCCCAACCAGGTCGGCTCCCACCACATAAAGGCCGCCGCGCCGCCCTCCGCTCTCTACACTCTGTCCCCGGCTCGTAGCGGCAGCATGTCTGGCAGAGGCAAGGGCGGGAAGGGGCTCGGCAAGGGGGGCGCCAAGCGCCACCGCAAGGTGCTGCGCGACAACATCCAGGGCATCACCAAGCCGGCCATCCGCCGCCTGGCTCGGCGCGGCGGCGTGAAGCGCATCTCGGGGCTGATCTACGAGGAGACGCGCGGCGTGCTGAAGGTCTTCCTGGAGAACGTGATCCGCGACGCCGTCACCTACACCGAGCACGCCAAGAGGAAGACGGTGACTGCCATGGACGTGGTCTACGCCCTCAAGCGCCAGGGACGCACCCTCTACGGCTTCGGCGGCTAAAGTTTTCTGCTCCCGCATCATCTCGACAACCCAAAGGCTCTTTTAAGAGCCGCCCACTTAACCTGGAAAAGAGCTGTTTTGCTTCACATCTGTAAAAGGAAAGTGAATGTCTTTAAACTTTGTTTCTGTTACTTAATCGGGTTTTTTTGATAAGCTACTATATAGATATCCCTCAGAAGACGTTTAAGCACTTGATAATTAACTGAGTGTATATTACTAATGTGTTAGGGACTATCCTAGTTAGGTAGATCAGGGGACATAGAAAGCTTTTGATCGCGGTGTCAGCGTAATTGGAACCTAAAGCGTTTAGGACTTTTTTCACTTACTCCGAATAATCGACTTGAATAGCAAAACACCCTAAACTTAAGCTCCTGCTTTCAGCGGGTGAGGCAGGTACGCATCGCCCTGCGGGTATCTCGTTGTGGTCTGTGTTTTTTCACTAATTGCGTAAACAGTAGCAGAAGTAGACATGTATTAGTATTTAAATCATGTTAATCCCTGTACTGATGCTCGGCGGGTGGGAACGTACGGGCGCGGGGTGGGAGGTGTCACAGCTGGTTGCCCCCTCAACTCCTTCTCACAAAACTTTAAATACCGGAATGACCCCAAGCGTGTTCTCTGAAAGTGGTTTTTAGGGAGTCGTCCATTATTCTTTGTGCGTCCGGTGTGTTAAAGCTCAGGAAGCTTTTTCTTTCAGCGTCGGGCTGCTGAAGCCGCAGCAGTTCTCCGTATCCAGTGGCAGTACCAGTCCTCCCTTCGCCCGAAAGCCTTTTCTACGCGGGCTGTGAGGGCAACTCTCTTGGCTAGGAAAACGGAGCAGAAATATTGCAGCGGGAAACATGGAAAGCTCACGGACTACAAAGTTTGTATTTCAGCCAGCAAGAGCCTGGGAATACTTCTTAGGCTGGTAGACATTCAAAGTCGTCAAAAACGCTATCCATTGAATTAGAGCATTTTCATGTGCAACCTGTTTCAATCTAAAAGCATTTACTGTACCACCTACAGTATTACTTTCTACTATTTCCAGATTAAAGCTACTCTGTGTAAGCAAAAGAAAAAAAAAAAACAACACCCCCTTCCCCCCCTCTCCCCCCCCCAAAAAAAAAAACCAAACCAAAAAAACATCCCAAACTACCGTTATAAGGATTTCTATTAAGGAAAACCTGTACAACACTTATTTTTCAAAGCTCAAGTCTCAGTGAATTAGAACAAAATAAACATGAATCTTCTACGCATTCGCGACAGTATAATTTACAATTAACCATTTCCCGTTCCAACAACTTTCGCTAAAGGTTTTCATTTCCGAGATAGGCTATAAAAATTGCTGTAAGAAATAGGTAAAACCGGAAACAAGAGCGGCGAGTGCAAGGAGGGGGGAGGGTGAGCGCCGTTGGCAGAAAGGCGCGCTTTCGCGGCGGGCTTTTCGAATTTGAAGGTATCCAATAATAACGGCGCACCGCTTCCAGCCAATCAGAGAGAGGAACGCGCTATAAAAGCCGCCGCGGCACAAGAGCGTTTTCATTCCACGGCGGCTGTTACTGGAGCTGGCCCGGTGCTCTCAGAGCGATGGCGCGCACGAAGCAGACGGCGCGTAAGTCGACGGGCGGGAAGGCGCCCCGCAAGCAGCTGGCCACCAAGGCGGCCCGCAAGAGCGCGCCGGCCACGGGCGGCGTGAAGAAGCCGCACCGCTACCGGCCCGGCACGGTGGCGCTGCGCGAGATCCGGCGCTACCAGAAGTCGACGGAGCTGCTGATCCGCAAGCTGCCCTTCCAGCGCCTGGTGCGCGAGATCGCGCAGGACTTCAAGACCGACCTGCGCTTCCAGAGCTCGGCCGTGATGGCGCTGCAGGAGGCGAGCGAGGCCTACCTGGTGGGGCTCTTCGAGGACACCAACCTCTGCGCCATCCACGCCAAGCGCGTCACCATCATGCCCAAGGACATCCAGCTGGCCCGCCGCATCCGCGGCGAGCGTGCCTGAGCCTCCTGCTGCAGGCCTCCTTTTCGTGGTCCATCATCCCCGCACCCTAAAGGCTCTTTTAAGAGCCACCACACTGCACAAGAGGGCTGTCACACGGTCTTTTTTTGATACTTGGATATAACACTAAATCATCTTGAAGTTCTTTTAAGGTAATTAAATTTTTTTTACTCTTTTGTAACGATTAATACTCCTAGCAATTTAGTTTGTTTCTGTTGTAGTAGTCACTTTCTAGCCCAAATGGAATCCAATACATAGCATTAGTATCGAGGCTTGTTGAAGCCTTAGGCCGCAAGCTGTGAACTTGCACCCAGATTTGCTGACCGTGCACTGAACTTTTACTTGGCTACATGAAGGATGGCCCCCAAAACCGGTGCAAGCCAGAAAGATAAGGAAGCTTCAGCCTTAGCAGAAGTTTCAACCCTAGAGGTAAGAGAAGAATCGGCCCACCTGGAGACAATGAAAGGGCCCAATGAAGAACGGGAAGACCCCAGACCTTAATATTACTCTTGGTCAGAACTGTCTCCTGAGGGGAGGGGAATTTAAATTGTAAGGGTATAATTGCCCAGGGATTTCTTTGTTCTGGTTCCCTCTTCGGAGGCACCCAGCTCCAGCTGTTTTTCACCACTGTACCAATCAATAAATTTGTCTGGCGTACATCATATCGGAGACTCTGCTTCGGGAAACCTAGGGTCGAGCCAGAGGGGAGAAGAAGCACCTGAGTGTGTGTGTGTGTGAGCGAGCGAGGATTCGAAGAGGGGGACCCATCAGCTCAGTGGAGCTGCCTGCTGAGAAGGGACTCCGGTCCTAGCAGTTAAAGTCTTGTGTGCTGTTGTGCAACTCCCTGGATGGTCTCTATGCTCGGGCAGCGGCTTCTGCTTTAACAGTTTACCCCCCAGCTCTGTGCTCAGCTGATTTCTCTGGTCACTTGTTAAGAGGCCTTTACAATCAGTTACTGCGATTCCAGTGAAAACATGTTTATAAGCCTTCCTAAGCAGTCATCTCAAACTGCTTCAGTTTTTGAGCAGACTGTTACATGCTGTTGTAGTGAGGAGCCTAGAAATATCTAATTGACTATACAGAAAAAGTAACAGCACAAATCAGAAAAAGGAGTGCTCAGACAAGGTAAATGAAAAATACTTTTCATTTAATAATCCTGGCAAGAGCTATAATCTTAAAAAAAAAAAAAGTAAAGTAGGACAGAAAGCCTATGATAATTCTTCCCCCTCCCCAGACTTGATACTTCCTGTAAAATACTTTATTTTGCAATGGTTTTATGGAGCACTGAAGGTTTTTACTTTTAAGCAATGTGGAAGGCATAACCTGAGTTAGTGTTGAAAAATAAGCTTCAAACAGCTTTATATTAAAAAAAAAGTGATGTAAATATATTCTATCACTGCTCTTATTAAGATATACTCTAAAAATCCTAACACTATTAGATATGAGATCCCTACCTCTCTGAGTAAAACAAAAGTGTTAAGAAGATAAGCCTGATGCAAGGGATAACATTGGGAAATTCAATAAATTAGTCTAATTGTGATTTGTATTCTCAATTTTCTTTGTTTGTGTTATGACTTTGAGGAAAGGCTGGAGTAGAGCACAAAGGAGAGCTTGGAAAAAGCAGAGAATCTGGTGGATATTCCTGGGAAGTCCCCCCTCCCATTTTCTAAATAAATGGAGAGTGCCGGCACAGGGGAAAGTTTCATGGCTTTTGTTTGGTACCAAACCAGCTGGGGGAAAGGAAGTGGCTGCCAAGCCTTGGCAGCTTTGTAACTGATGAGAGGCCCATAGGAAATATGATTATACGGTTTTGAGAACTGAGGACAAGCATTTTGTGTTTGACGATAAAAAGAAGGTGGAGTCAGTAGAGGAATACACATGGAGGGATCAGAAGGTCAACATTTACTAGAATTTAGGTGATTCAATAAAGTTTTGCAGCCAAGAAATTATAGTTGGACTTTAGTTCACTTCAATTTCTTGGTTGATTGTGTCAAGTCTTGCTGACTGTAGCTGTTCTGGTATTTCAGAGAAGTAACCTTTTCTATTAATTCACAAATAAAAAATTCAGATTCCTATGGGTTTTGCTGCTTTGTTGTGACAGCATCTTTTCCTCCGCCCTTGATAATGGATTCTAGCCTGTCCAATACGCTTCTGTAAATGTTACCAGCCAAATGGTCTGAAATGAGAATTCAGTTGTTTGAGTATGGCATCCGGGGAACCCTGCAAGAAGTTTCATAGGATGTGTTTCAGAAACACTACACAGGAAGTAAAACATGGTAGATACAATTAATATTCATAGCATTATGATGTAGGTATGAATGTATATACACACATATATGTACATATTCTATATGTATATACACACATATACGTGCTTTTCTTTCACTCACAAATTTTAATTCTTCTCAGTATCCATCCACCTCTGTCTCTTTCCCCAGTCCCCTCTGCCCCAGCACCATCCAGCTTCATCCATCTGGCTTTATTTTTTGTGTTTCCAACAATATGATATGGTAAATGAAATGAAAGAAGCTATTTTGCGGTCGGACTAGATGATTGTTGTAGGTCCCTTCCAACTGAAATATTCTATTCTGTTAATCTCTTTGTACATCGCCACTTGAAGAGTAAGGAGTCACAATTTTATGAAGTTGAAAGTGGAAGTCCTCCCACCGAAATAGCACAGAGACTGTGCCTATAAGTGTAATTTGAAAGGAATTATATGATTATAATTTTAAAATTAACTATATGTCAGGCTACATGCTAAGACTTCAGCAGGCTCCATCCTGGTTGTAATTGTTGTTACACATTGGCAGTGTATTAATAACTGAAATGACTTAAGTTTGTAGCTAGGCACCACTTTGAGGTGTTGAAGTGTCCAAGGCTTTGAGCAACCTGGTCTAGTGGAAGGTGTCCCTCCCCATGTCAGGGGGGTTGGAACTAGATGATCTTTGAGGACCCTTCCAACCGAAACCATTCTGTGAAGTTAGCAAAGCTTACAATGATTAAAACCTCAGACTTGTTACAATTGTAAATAAATAGAGTGAGGTCATGGGGTGAACAAAAATTACCTTACTGGAACAGACACAGGTGACTGCTCATAGTGCACACCCTCACAGAGGCTCTGTAAGGAGCCCTCACTGATACCAGTGAGATACCTCGGTGTGGAATGTGCTCTCAAAAGTAAATGAGGAAATTACTCATTGTGACTGATAAGTAGTCAATATCTTGTCTGTGTTCCCAGGTCACGTATCAGTGCTATCCAGTAAAATTGATAAAAAAGGACTGGGTAGGACCTTACAGTATTAACAAGGCGGTACTTGTCAGAAATAAGACAGAATTCCTTTTTTTTATTTTTTTTTTTCTGGTTAATATTAAAGATGCTCTAGGACAACTGAAGCAGTAGGAGCAAGGACTGAGGTTATGCTTTTGTCATCAGACTTTTAAGAGAACACAGAACTTTTGTGGCCTATTGGAAGGTTTCCTTCACTCCCCAGGCTATAAGTGCAAAGTCTCTTCTCACATCATGCTGCCTCTCAAGACAAGGAAATAAATCTTAGTTATGCTATAGTATAAAACTTCAGTTTCAAAACCTGTCAATATTTTATTTCTGTATCATTTGGGTTTCTTTTATTCTGATTCACTACAAACTTAGAAAAGTTTTTAATTTACATACAAGTAAAGAGAGGTAAAATCTATCTTAAAAAAAGTATACATTCTGTTTGAAAGACACAAAATAAAAAATTAGACTAGCTCCTCTGTTCACTACAGACTGCACAGTCATTCCATTCATCACTTGGTAACGCTGCAGCTCTCTATTCCATTGTAACCTGGTTTCAAAATAAGGCCATGAAGATCACCACACTCATTCAGGGAGCTTTATGTGGGAGGAAAAAAAAAAAGAAAAAGAAAACACAGAAGAAAAGGGGAAAGAAATCCCCAAACAAACCTTAATCTTGGCTGATTGCTGCACTTGGCAAGTGTTTCTGCTTTCTTTTCTCATCCATCCCAGTGCTGTCTCTGACAGATTGTGTCTATAGCTCAGCAAGCATCCCTAAAAGAAAGCATGCAAAAGGTGTTCAGAAACCCCTAATGACAAGAGGTGACAGCTCTTGCCTTCTAATAGCACCCTTCAGTGCTACCCAGCGCTCAGCACTGTTATGCCTCAGGTACCAACTGTGACCTTTCACACCCGGGGAGAAGATGGGAAGATGTTTCCTAAAGTAATGGGAGAAACAACAACTACTCTCCGTTATGAATCTGAGGCCTGATTTTTAACTTCCTGTTTTAACGCTCAGGCTCTTGTTATACTGGTCATTCCCGTGTGCATGTCTCAGTAACGATTCACGCAAAGGTGGGTCCTTAAAAGGAAGGTTGAAAGCTACATACATATATATACATGCATCCTGCCATTGTCTTCTGAAGAATCCTAGAAATCTGACTGCAGAAATCTGACAACTCAGAATAGTTTCTGACTGCATAAAATCTCATAATCGTTACCTGGAGAAGGACAAGTTAAAAGACAAATACAGGTACACTCATTAATGGAAGGATACACAAATCTCCACTCCAAGATTTTTCTAAAAGTCTTATTTTTTAATATCCCCCCCCCCAAAAAAAAAAAAAAAGTACTCAGGAAATACATAAACTCTTTTCCATAGTTTTGTTCATCAATGGTAACAAATCCGGACAAACCTGATAGTTATTCCTGTGTACAATACTTTTCAATCATAGTTTCTTGGCCTTTTTAGGTATGTTTCTGTGCTGTGAGAAAGAAGCCTCACAAGCTCTATCTCTTCAGCAGTTGTCCATCATTTTGAGACCGGCCTCAAAACCCATCTTTTGAGACAGATATTCTTGCTCCTGGCGTTAGCAAATGCTGGAGCAAGACGGCAGCCCCCTTTAAAACAGACTGCCTTAGCCAGGTCCAGCAGTAACACAATTCCAGTGAGCTGCAGGAAGTTTGTGCTCCTGCCTAGATCCAGACAGCCGTGAGAGTTTAAGGCACAGAATTCCTGAGCCCGGGCCCGTCCCAGGCAGAGCCGTGTCCCACCCACAACCTCCACCCCTTCTCCCTCAAGGCTCTTTCGAGTCTGGCACAGCCATAGCGACGTAAAAACCTCCCTTCCGATGGTCTCTGCTCACCGTCCTTAAACATATTGACCTCATCCCTCCCCTCCAATTTTGTCTCTCCTCCCCCAGCCAGTGGTTCATAAAGCGCCTGTTAACTTCCCTTCAGTGTTTGCAAAGCATCCCACTGAACTGCAGAACAGGAAATTTAGAGCTTGGTGGGGTTTATAAAAGACGAACGTTTATACACAGGCAATGTAGTAAAATAAGAAATAAAAAAAAAAACCAAAACCAAAAAGAGGAGCTGCAGGCATAAAAGAAAATGCTACAGTCTAGAAAAAAATTAAGAAAACATCGTTATTTCTAAAGCAAGCCCGTTTAAAGACGGTGCTACAGCCCTTTTTATTGCACATGGAGTGGCTCTTAAAAGAGCCTTTGGGTCTGTGTGGGCGGCCTCAGCGTCTGCCGGAACCGGGGAGGGGCTGCGGCAGGAGCCTCAGGCGCGCTCGCCGCGGATGCGGCGGGCCAGCTGGATGTCCTTGGGCATGATGGTGACGCGCTTGGCGTGGATGGCGCAGAGGTTGGTGTCCTCGAAGAGCCCCACCAGGTAGGCCTCGCTCGCCTCCTGCAGCGCCATCACGGCCGAGCTCTGGAAGCGCAGGTCGGTCTTGAAGTCCTGCGCGATCTCGCGCACCAGGCGCTGGAAGGGCAGCTTGCGGATCAGCAGCTCCGTCGACTTCTGGTAGCGCCGGATCTCGCGCAGCGCCACCGTGCCGGGCCGGTAGCGGTGCGGCTTCTTCACGCCGCCCGTGGCCGGCGCGCTCTTGCGGGCCGCCTTGGTGGCCAGCTGCTTGCGGGGCGCCTTCCCGCCCGTCGACTTACGCGCCGTCTGCTTCGTGCGCGCCATCGCCAAGCGGCTGCAAACCTCCCCCAGGCAGAGCCAGGAGCGAGTGAAAGGGGCTGCGCAGCGCCGGTATTTATAGAGGCGCCTCGTCTCTGATTGGACGACAGGAAGCGCGTCCTCATTGGGTACCCTGAAAATCCCAGCCGGGGCCCAAGGAAGCCGAACTGGCCGCCGCTGCACCCCCACTTCTGCCCCACCCCCACTCCGACCCCGCTCGGAGTCACGGCTCCTTCGGTGCGAGTCCAAGGCCTGGGTGGGGTGGGGGGGGGCGGTATTTCCGACACGGCGCTCGCATCCCTTCTGCTTCTCCGGCTTTCCCTCTCCGCCACGCTCCTGACAGGTTAAAAGCCGTGTGGAGGCTCAAATTCAAGAGCTGTTCTTAAAAACTCAAATTATTTGAATAGATTTTTTTGTTGGTGGGCTGATTACAACAGAAGAAAAAAGTTCCTTCAGTGCAGGACAGAGGTCCCTCTTACAGTAACAGGCATATTCTCCCCAAGGGAAAGATCTCCTGGTACCTCAAACCACTGAGACAGACGCTTAAGAACTCCTATAATGCAAGTTTGTAGCTGTAACAAGTATGTAACAAGTTGTAACAATCGAGAGGCACATTTTAAGCTAGTTTTCTCATGTTACCTTCTTTTTTGCAGGAAAATCAGCATAAGAGATCATAAGTATCGTCAAGTAAAACCGTGACTTTCAGAATACTTAGACAATGAACTTATTTGTGAAATGAAGAGCTTAAAAAGGAATATGGAGTTACGCTATTATTTAATTTGCCCCTACTTGTTAAGGCTATGAGAAAACCAGAAGCGATCGCGAATATTTATTGATCGCCGTCGTTTGCGAGTGGTCAATGACTACCGACAGTTTTATATAAACCTGCAAAAGTGTTTTTGCCGTTTTTTCCTCCGGTGATGAAAGAAACTGAACACCAACACCTTAGAAGCGCTCCCCGGATGGGAGTGTTCTCTCTATGCGAAAATAAGAAAAGCCTTCGCGCAACTCATTTTGACGCATTTTCTTAAACTGCGCTGCCAGGGACATAATTTTCATGTCGCCCCCCCCGCCCCCCCCATATGTAAAACTATATTAGATTCACTCCTGAAATTGCTTTTAAAAAGAAAAAAAATATTGACAAGGAATTGAGGACAGGTTATAGTAAAGAAAAGTTTATTTAGAAATGCCAGAAAGAAAACGTTCATCTCGGCAACTTTCATACTTTTCACTAGGCGATAGATACGTTTCCCTTTGTTCTTTGCAGTGGATCTACTCTCAGCTAATGAAAATTTCGAAGTACAAGACATTTAATAATATTCCAGATGATTACGCTTAAATCGGCAAAGATTTAAAAAAAGGTAACGAAATACATTCAAGTTTGATTATAAAGAGCACTTGAAATGATTGTACTGGGGTACATTTGCAAGGAAATTCAAGGAGTACACAAAGAAAAAGCAGTTTTTTACACAGCAAAGACAACGTCACCATTAACAGCAAAATTGAAACATTAGCTCCCACTTATCTAATCGTAAAGCTTTTCAGCAGTACTCCGTAATCGTCAGTTTTAATAAGCTTTGAAAATTGGGAGAGTAGACGCTTCAGACGTCTTTTCAACAGAAAGCAATGTCACAGCTCATCTTAGGAGGAAGTGGGCGGCTCTTAAAAGAGCCTTTGGGTTGTCGAGATGGTGCGGGAGCAGAAAGCTTTAGCCGCCGAAGCCGTAGAGAGTGCGTCCCTGGCGCTTGAGGGCGTAGACCACGTCCATGGCAGTCACCGTCTTCCTCTTGGCGTGCTCGGTGTAGGTGACGGCGTCGCGGATCACGTTCTCCAGGAAGACCTTCAGCACGCCGCGCGTCTCCTCGTAGATCAGCCCCGAGATGCGCTTCACGCCGCCGCGCCGAGCCAGGCGGCGGATGGCCGGCTTGGTGATGCCCTGGATGTTGTCGCGCAGCACCTTGCGGTGGCGCTTGGCGCCCCCCTTGCCGAGCCCCTTCCCGCCCTTGCCTCTGCCAGACATGCTGCCGCTGCGCGCCGGGGACAGAGTGTAGGGAGCGGGGGGCGGCGCGGCGGCCTTTATGTGGTGGGAGCCGACCTGGTTGGGGACTGCAGCGAGGAGAGGCGGGGCTTGGGGCTCGCTCCCGCCGGATCTCCTCGCTTTCCCTGTCACGCGCCCCACTAGCACAAAAATGCGGATTGCGTGTGGGTTTCTCTTCCCGCGGCACAAGCAGTTCGGTGTTGCTGCCCTTTTTCGGTACGTTATTTTTTTTCAGATAGCAAAGACATTGGGTCTGTACGTAGAACAGTTTATATATTTTTTAAAATCTTCGATACGTCGTGATCGTCTAGAAGTAAAATCTCGATCATAGGTATCGCAATTACTGAATCACTTAAACTACTCTTTGATTTTTTACTATAATTGGTATTTTAAAACATGGGTATGTGTTATGTATTGCAATTGCACCTGGTTGCATTGATTCTCACGTGTGGCTTCAGTGTTTTAAACAGCTGCTCCTCATGTTTTTTTAATGGAGCATCTTGCAGCAAAATCTGTCCAATCGTGTTTTTGAGAAATTCTACCCCTCCTTCAATTTCTTTCTCATCTCCATTTCCTGCCCTCCCTGAACGTTTTCTCAAGGAGAGTTTATCAGTAAAGGTACGCTAATCGAGAGTTTAACCCTTTCGTTCTCCACTTTAAGTTTTTTAAGGTAAACCGGCTCTTTTGGACCAATATTTTCACAGTACTTTCCATTTTTGTGGTGCCATAGGAAATAACATGGCTATTTTTTAGAGAGATTGAAAAATTAAATACGTAAAAAGAAGCGTGTTTTTGTCCTTCAGGGGAAGGTATTCAACTCTGGTTTTGCTTTCTTTTGGGGAGGAAAATCTGAGGTTTTAGTGTTGAAAGCAAGAAACAGTATTTAACAAAAGTCATTCGATAGCTGGCTTTCGACCTGAAAATGATCAGGAAGGGTCATTTCAAAAAAAAAAAAGGTTTCCAGTATTGAGCGTTTGCTGCCCTCTCATGGACGTTGTTTGGGTTTGGGTTTTTTTTTTCCCCCTTACAAGCTCAGCGGCTTTATATAATGTATCCTTTCATAAAGATACAACATAAGATTAATCAATAATCAATCTCTACTTTTGCATACGCCACAGATACAGAGGCCACATCTGCTAGGAGAAATAACTGTTCCAGTTGCCCCCCACTGCCAGATGAAAATGATGTAATCTGCCCTCTTGTTCATGCACAATCTTCAGCATTGGCCCAAAGGAAACACAAATGGGGCAAGACAAACACCAAGACTCTGAAGGAGAGATCCTAAAGGCTCAAACCAGTAACAAATGTCCTGTTCCACAAGTAACTTGACAGTATCCTAGGCTGGGCCACGGAGATAATTCTGGAGTACAGTGGGGATGCCATGGCTAAGTTCATGATGTTCCCTTTCCTAAGGCCAGTTTGCTCCTTCCAGAGAGGGAAGTTCAGGGACCATGACTGGACTGCTGTTGGACACCAGGCCACCATGAGAAAGTCGGCACTCTGTAGTCAGGTCCCCTGTCATTCCCAGGAGATTTTTGAGAGTAAGGTAGCTGTATCCTGCTCTGGTAAGGAAAGACACTTGGTGTAACATTTGCAGCAGGCTTTAACATGCTCTGAGTACACAGACAAGTCCCCAGGATGTTACTAACAAGGCAGTTTAGCACTACTTGCTGCAGAGCTCCTTGAACCCACTCTGCCATGAAAATCCACTTCTTCAGGCTGCTCAATCCTTGGGAATCTGACTGTATCACAGGCTCGCCCTGGGAGTTATTACCACTTGCAGACCCCTACCATGAGGTTACTGTTCAATCCTTCACTTCACCAAACCACCCCATGCAGCCCCTGATGAGTTGTCCAGCTCTGGAAAGCTGAGTTTTGGTTTCTACTTTTCTTCATGGGATAAAATTAAGTTAGAACTTCATACTATAACCCTGCTCCATAATGAGCTGCTTCTGCCCTGGAATTTGTGACTACATATAATATTCCCCTCTGTCTCTTGCTGTCTGTCTCATTGTCTCCATGCTTTCTTTGGCAAAATGTCAGAACCCATTTGGAAATGTATTTTTTTTAAATAAGTAGATACATACTTGTTCATAGCACTGTTTTTTAACTCATGACACAAATTCATCTAATAAAGTGAAGCAAAGTTGAAGCTGAGTTCCCTCTCTTCTTTCCTCCCAAGTGATTCCAAATTATACATCAAATTTCATCTTGTCTACTAGATCTGTCTGATAAAATCAAGCTGTAACTGTAACTTGAGATAGAAATGTAACATCTTCCGGAAAGTTGCTAAGACTCATAGAATCATTTGCATTGGGAGGGACGTTCAAAGATCATCTAGACTAACCCCCATGATGTGGGTAGGAACATCTTCCACTAGATCAAGTGAAAGCCCCATCCAACCTGACTTTGAACAATTTCTAGGGATAGGGTATCCACAACTTCTCTGAGCAACCTGTTCCAATGTCCCACCAGCTTCATCATAAAATATTTCTTCCTTATGTCCAATCCAAATCTGCCCTCTTTCAGCTTAAAACCGTTGCCCCCTGTCCTGTCACTACAGGCCCTTCTGAAAAGTCTTTCTCCGTTTTTCTTATAAGCTTCCTTCATATATTGAAAGGCCACAATAAGGTGTCGCCACAGCCTTCTCTTCTCCAGGCTGAAAAACCCCAACTTTCTCAGCCTGTCTTCATGGGAAAGGTGCTTCAGCCCTCTGATTGTTTTGCCGTCCCTTCATGGGGTTCACATGAGCCCACTCCTCAAGCCTGTCAAGGTCCTTCTGGATGGCATTCCCTCCCTCTAGCAAATCAGCTGCACCACTCAGCTTGGTGTCATCCACAGACCTGCCGAGGGTGCACTCCATCCCACTATCTATGTCATTGATGAAGATATTAAACAGTATTGGTCCCAGTACGGACCCCTGAGGGACACCACTTGTTACTGGTTTCCATCACTCGTTACTGGTTTCCATTTAGACATTGAGCCATTGGCTGTAACTCTTTGGATACAGCCATCCAGACAATTCCTTATCCATTTAACAATCCATCCATCAGATCCATACTTCTCCAATTTAGAAGTAAGAACATTGTGGGGGACCATTTCAAAGGCCTTACAGAAGTCCAGGCAGATGACATCAGTTGCTCTTCCCTTATCCACTGATGCAGTCACTCCATTGTAGGAGGCCACTAGATCCATCAGGCATGACACGCCCTTGGTGAAGGCACGTTTGCTGTCTCTAATGACCTCACTGTCTCCCATATGTTTCAACATAGCTTCTAGGAGGATCCGTTCCATGATCTTACCAGGCACTGAGGTGAGGCTGACCGGTCTGTAGGTCCCAGGGTCCTCTTTATTATGCTTTTTAAAAATGGCTGAGATATTCCCTTTTCTCCAGTCTCTGGGAACTTCACCTGACTGCAATGACTTTTCAAATGTGATGAAAAGTGGCTTAGCAACTACATCTGCCAATTCCCTCAGGACCCTGGGATGCATCTCATCAGGCCCCACAGACTTGTGTTTGTTCATGTTCTTCAAATGGTCTCAAACCTGATCTTCTATGATGCGAGGGACTTTGTTCCCCCAGTGCTTGCCTTGAGGTCAGGGACTTGACAGATGTGGGAAGAGTGATTCCCAGTGAAAACTAAGGCAAAAAAAAAAAATTGAGTACCTCAGCCTTTTCCATGTCAGTTGTCACTAGTTCTCCTGTCTTATTTATTGGGGGGGGAGGAACACACACAACACAACATTTTTTTAATCTTCCTTTTCTGAGATAAAAAAAAGATTCTTTACTGTCCTTGTGTAGCTTGCTTTTCCTGCCCAGGCAACTATGATTTTTGGGATAGTTGTCACATGGAATACTTAGTCAGCTTTTCTTTGACAGTGGAGAAGAAGAAATATGTCTGAAACATAACCCCTTTTAATGAAAGAAGTCTCCTGTCTCAGGAGTGCACAAACTCACCAGATCTGGTCCTGACAGGAGAGAGATGCTGGCGATAGTAAAGTGTTCTCTCTGACAGAAGGAGAAAAATATTTAAGGAGTTAAGAAACAAGTGGCCAAAGGCAGGCAACCAGGAAGTGGGCAGAGTTCTGTTATGAAGACGGTATATCTATGGTGGAGAAAACAGAAGCGGGGAAGATGTGGCAAAACACTGCAGTGGCAATGGCAATGTGCATTTTTACTAGGGCAGTTACATACAACTGAACATGAATGTGCAGTATGCAGACCCAGTATATACAGCTTTGGTTGACCAGTGCCAGCATACACTGGTTGCTGAAAGAACAACAGGAACTCCTTTTTTTATGCCTAATGCAGGTCCTGACCTATGCTTTGTTTATTTTTATTGTTTTCAGTGTTTGATAAGAACAATAATCGTATCATTATTTTTCTACATTTCATTTCTTCCACAGCTCCTGGCAGCTCAATCCTGAAATCTTTGAAAAGCTAACCCTGCAGTCCCTGGGAAAACCAAGCACTGGCGTTTCACTGATGTCCCAGCACAAGGGCTGCAGGAGTGATGAACAAAATTCCCGTGGGAATGGAAGTGCAAAGAGATCACAAAAAACAATCTGCAAACTGAAAATCAGAATAAAACACAACTCCAAATCTAGAAAGAGTCATCCAAAATTGAGTGTGGAGAGTGAATGGGGATCCCAGGAGGAGACACACTGATGACTTGTTTTGCTTTGACAACATGTTCTGGAGAAGACACATCTCAAATCCTCACAGAGAAACATAGCTGGTATCCCCCAGTGCCCAGCACTGGACTAGGGGCATTGTGATCTAGGTAGTAAAAAAGAAACCTGTGGCAGAAAAACTCTATTGTGTAACCTTGCTAAGTCAAAGGTGTCTAGATGAAAAGTGGTTCTGGACCTGAACTCAAGCTGGCTCAAATCTGTACTGCCATGCGAGCAGCAGAGAACAGGCCTGGTATTAACGATGTTCATATTGCACTCTTACTTTTGGGGACTCCACACTGGCTGTCCCCACCTTCCTGTCCACACACTATAGCTGTCTCCCCACTCAGCTCCTTCCTTTTGAGAACCTGTAAGCTCAGTCTTGAAATGTACATATTTACATCTCTCCCTTTGTTCAGCCCAGGATACTATGAAGGGCTTTTTCTCTGCTCTATTCAGCTTCAGCTGCTCACTACTACTGAGGATGTGCAACAACAGCATATCCCTGTTTTAACCATCTTTGCACCTGAACTAACATCTTCAGCCTTTTATCGAAGACTAGCTTTCAATTTTCTCTAACAAATGCAGAAGTTTTTTATGCCAGTCTTGGAATAGTTTCACTTGAAATAAAACTCCAGCTTTGATGTTTTTAAGAAGTGAGCCTCTAAGAGAGATCTTTTTATTGTTTTTCAAAGACATGCTGAAGCTGTGCAGAATAAACTCTTACTCTCACATGACAACAACTACAGTAAAAGACACAGAGACACACAAAAAGCACAGGAGTAACAGAAACCACTAACAGAGAACAAAGAGATAAATAAATACATGTACAGAAATTACCTGGTTTTGTGGTAATCTGACAGGCAATCTGTCTTTGTGGTAACTAATGCCAATAAAAATTCTGTAAGCCCATAATGCAAAAGTGTTAATCAGTACAAAGTGATTTATTATTCTGGGAGGGAGAAACTTTACTTCAGCAGAATTCTTGCTGGGTTCCTGAGAGTCTGTTCTGCTATATGTAGACTTTTATCTAACTCACAGATTCATTTGCCGTTATTTTCTTCCTCCATTTCTACTTCCAGTGCTAGAACATCATAGACTGTTGATATCACCATTTACTAAGTAAGTAAATCTATGAAATAAAAATTTGACTCTGTGGAAGAGAAAGCAAATGAAAGCAGGTCTTCCTTGTAATGATTTGCAATTCTGAACCCATTATTTTTGACCTTCCTCCTAATTTTTGAGCAGCTTAGCATTTAAAATCATAAAGCGGATACTTGTGTTTTCTGTTGAAGTATGGCCGCCCACTAAACACTGGCCTTTTTTTACCTCCTGTTAAGCCACATCCTCTTTGACCACCAGCAGCTCAGTTCTCCATGTCAAATTGCTGCACAGAATCACTGACCAGCCTGATTCCAATCCAGTTCCCAGGTCAGAACTATTCACAAAAGACAAAATGTGTTTTGTTCCTGAGATCCTAAAGCTCTGCTTGCCATATTACCTGTGTTCCAGGCAGTAGTATTCATGTTCCTTAGAGTCCATAGTGTGGGAAATGTCCATGCAGTGAGGACGCTCTAGAAATTTTAGAAATCTGCTATTCATCTCAGAATATGCATTAGTCTGAGCACTTTGCAAATGTGGAACAGGCTAGGGACATGACATAGCCTATATTAAAAGTTCATAAATAGAAGCTGCATGATCATGGAGATGTCCCATCATATAATACAAAAGTCTTGTTGGAATCTTATTTTGGGATATTAATATAACCCCTGAATGTGGTAAGAAATGTGTGGGGAAGTTTCTGCTCATTGGTTCTTAGAAAAGGACACCCAGCTAAGACAGAGATGGAGATAAGGGCATGATGGACAAGGAAGATGTTCCTTGTAACAAATGTACTCAAGGTCCAGAAACTGACCAGTTCATCAGCATTACAATAAGACAAAACAAAACAACATTAGACCCTCTTAGTTGTTTTGAGGTTTGGTTTTTCATTATAAGCACCTGTCCCAAGTCCTTTTCCAGCTGCCCGTCTTAGCACATGGCACGTCTTGGGAGATACTGAGCAGAGCTCATCTCTTTTCCTTCTTTCCCCAGATTCATGAGGCATCTTAACGGGTTTGAGAAAAGAAATTAATGCCCAGATGTCCGAAAAGGATATCATACAGCCGAGTGAGATGTGTTCCCTCTCCACTGCAATCATAAATCACACACTTGAACCTCAGCTTAGCAGGTTAGCTAGAAATTTGAATCATGACAGCGGAAGAGCATCCCCTGATTTTTTCTTAGGATATCAACTTTTCTTATGACCAGAATAGGAAACTGCTTAAGTAGCTGGAGAGCGGCCTGTTGAAGATGATGTGGGGCCTTGAGGGACACATGGTGATTGGACATTGTGGCAGTGACTTGGTAATTTAAGACAAGCTATTTCTGAGGGAGAACCAGTCTGGAGTTGGGCACACCTGCTCCTGTAGCTGAGACGAGCTGGCATTCACAGGGCTAGCAGTGTACAGGCTGAGGGGGAATGAGGATGAGAAATGATGACTTAGGGGTACTGACTGATATGTCAGTGATGCAATCGGCATAAACATGATATTACACTCATCCCTGCAAGCTGATTTTTCTCAAGCCACTCTTGCTCTTTGCCACTTTTTTTTTCCAGTTGGGAAAACAAATTTTTCCAGTAGGTATCTATGCTATGCTGCCCAGCTCAGCTTTACAAGTTTAACAGGATTTCTTGGTTTGATGTTAATTTTGTCCCTGTACTGGACAGTATATCCATGGGAGCCTACATAACTAGTCCATTCAGTGCTCCTGAATACACACACACTTCCTTTCTGGAGTGTGGAACAATCTCTTACATTATGCGGCAGCCATTGGCAGCTAAGGACTATAAAGACTATTCAGCTGAAGCCACAGCTACATACTCTTTGCCTGTAAAGGTATTTTAGACTGGTATTATTGTACATAGGCCAGTGGTCTCCATCACCACTTGTGTTCAGTAATGCACTAATTTTCTAAATCTAAACTACTGCAATATCCGAGGTGGGTAACTGCTCCAACTGAATTTTCTTAAAAAACAGTTATAATAATAATTTGAGTTTTCCCTCTTACCTCTCGGAAAAGGAAAAGAAGCACCCTGATACCTCCCCTAAGTAAGCAGGGAGGATAAGTTGCCACAGGCCAAGAGTGAACTGCTGTCATTACTCTGACTCATTCCAGAGGCCGAAATGTTTATTCCAGGGCCATCCTGGCAGGGCCAATTCCATTAGCAGGGATGTGTGCAATACAGTTTTTCCCATGCTATTGCAACTGTTTGGGTTTTGCCTTTTTGGGCTCAGCTGTAAAGAAAAAAATTAAGTATGAATATCACTTTTGCTACAGCAGTGTACCTGTTGTTTGACCGTACCCAGTCAAAATCTACTCCTTTCCAATTAGCTGTAGAGGGCTGGAAAATCACAGTTGACCCACTCTCCTTGGGTCAGTGCACGTAGTTGGGTGAAACCCTTTAAGAATTAGTGGGTATGACTCCCAACACCCTTCACTTATGGTAACTATGAGAGTCTGTTAGGCACATCTTCATCCCGAACAGGGGCACAGGCACGTGAGCTCAGGAATTCAGGCTGTCAGGATGCAGGGATATGGCCCAACAATTTCAGGAAAAAAGTGTGCATGCAGGTGTGTATGTTATATAGAGGAAGAGGTCATAAACCTGAGCAAGGACCGGAAAGTTGTATGCATCCTAAGAGGCAGTGCACAAGAAGCGCAAGAACAACTTTTCAGGAACAGGGCTTAAAAATAGAGGCTCTGTTTTGTATTTCTTTCCCTTTTAGTATAGGGATTTAGGACGTGGCCAGTTTTTGCAAAAACACGAATACCGGTGAAATCTGATCCCGCCATTTCTCCTCCAAACTGCAGGGACCCCGTTTCCAGGTAATTCCTTCAGATATACGAGGTTAACAGCTACGGGCTTGCGATCAGCCATCTTTGTTGAGAGCTGAACAGGTAATTCCACGAAATTCCCCGTTCTCCTGCCCACTGGGGAAGCGGTGGTACCAGCACTGTGACTAAAGCCAGGAAACAGCCTCTCCCCCCCGCTTCTCCCCGACTGCTTCTCACTGCGGGCGCCCAGGCAGAGCTTAGCGGAGCGAAGGGCATCGCTTGAGCGCAGTAAAGGCGACGGAAGGAGGGAAAAGGAGGCGGCTGCAGAGTTGAGGGGCAAGTGGGGGGAGACGCGCGCTCCTACCGCGCCCAGCGCTGCCTCCGAGCGGCTCCGTTGCCGAAATGAGCCCCCGGCACCCGGCTAAGAACCCAGCCCGGCAGCTCCGAGGCGCGAGAGGTTCAGCACCGAAACGGAGGACCGGCGGGCAGCACCAAGGACTGCACAAAAGGCAGCTCGAAACACCCGTGCCTTTCGGACGCTGCTCGCCCTCCCATTTCCAGGGAAGGGAAGAGTTTGCAAGGGACAGAACTAGGTTGGGAGTGAAAAAGCCCATGGGGGTGGAGGCGAGCACGTACCCAGGAAGTTCATAAGCCTCTTCCTCCGAGTGAGAAAAAAGAAACAAACAGTGGAGCGTCTGTTTAACCAGAAAACTGCTGTGCACCAGAAAAGCCCGAGAGTCACGGCCAATCTCTGCGCAGCGCGGGCTTTTCGAAATCAGTAGAGCTGCGGGGGGCGGCGGGAGCGCTTCCGAGCGCGGCTCTTCGTCCCCCGGCTGACCGGGGAGAAACTACGGGGAGCCGCAGCACCCCGCCCCCTCCGCCAAGAGCCGGGGTGCCTTGAGCGGTGCCCAGCTTCCACGGGGACTTTGGGCTCGCACCGATTTCTTGCGGCTAACGGAAGCTATTTGTACCCACGCCTGCGGGAGTGTGCTGAAATGAGCTGTACCGCCGTGAACACTGCTGCGGTGCTGCCCGGCACCGGTGGAGAACAGGAGCGCGGAAGTTTGTGCTGTTACCAGATCGACCCTAATTAAGCAAGTACACTGCCGAAAAACGGAACTGCGCGCGCACACACACACACACCAGAGACATAGAAGGGCTTCAGCTCTTTTCAGGAAAGCTTGGGTGGCTCTTAAAAGAGCCGTTGGGTTTATCTGCAAGGCAGACGAGATTTTTTCAGGAGCATTTATTTTTTCTTGGGGGTCGCCTTCTTCGCCTTGACCGCTTTGGGCTTGGCCGCCTTGGGCTTGGCTGCTTTGGGCTTCACCGCCTTCGCCTTGGCCGGGCTTTTCGCTGCTGCCGCCACCTTTTTGGGCTTGGCAACCTTAGTCGCCTTCTTGGGGCTCTTGGCCGCTTTCTTGACGGCAGCTGCCGCCGGCTTCTTGGCTTTCTTAGGGCTCTTCTTCGCTGTCACCGCCTTCTTGGGCTTCTTGGCGGCGCTGGCGGGTTTCCCGGCCGCCGGCTTCTTGGGCTTGGCCGCGGCCGCCCGCTTCTTGGGGGCTTTTTCCTTCACTTCTCCCGGTTTCTTGCTGAGGCGGAAAGAGCCGGAAGCCCCAGTGCCCTTGGTCTGCACCAGCGTGCCCTTGCTGACGAGGCTCTTGAGCCCCAGCTTGATGCGACTATTACTCTTTTCAACATCGTAGCCGCCGGCGGCCAGCGCCTTCTTGAGCGCGGCGAGGGAGAGCCCCTTGCGCTCCTTGGAGGCGGACACGGCCTTGGTGATCAGCTCGGTGACGCTGGGGCCCGCCGGCTTGCGGGCTTTGGAGCCGCCCGCCGCCTTCTTCGGCTTCTTGGCGGCGGCCGGAGCCTTGGCCGGAGCCGGAGCGGCGGCGGCGACGTCGGGCGCGGCGAGGGGAGCGGTCTCGGACATGGCGGCTTCCGCGGACTCGGCACAAACAATGGCACCGCCGCCGCCGCCCCCTTTTATAGCGGCGCCGCGCGCGCTGATTGGTGCGGTCCACCCCGCCCCGCCGCTCGCCGCCGCGCCCGTTGTGTTTCTTCCCGGTCCAAAAAGGGCTTTTTCCTCCTGAAATTTACTGCCGATGCACCCAGTTTCTTCCCGGACGGGGAGGGGGGCGTCTGTCCTACCAGCTAACGGAGTTTCCCGTTGGAAGGAGCGCAAATGAGGGAAAAGCGACCCCAGAAACTCCGCGGCGTGGAGCCGCAGAGACCTCGGGAGGGAGAAACTTTCGTTTTAACTTTTAAATTAAAATTATACCATCGGCCAAATGGGCACAGCCGGAGTGAAATCTTGTGCTTTAGAAGGTCCTCTCCAGCGCAGGGCAAAAACCAGAGTGGTTTGAACGGTTGGTCTCAGGGTAAATTGATGTTAAAGCCGAGGAAGTAACACAGCTTAGCCCCGTGGCCCCGGACTCAGATGCAGAGCTGGCTCCCTCGGCCGAGCCGCTTCCCTCCGAAATCATATAATCCCGCCCAGCGTCCCTTCAGCGACCACGGTATCTTAGCTAATGCCTTTTGGGGAGACGTTTGTGCTTTAGCAGCGTGTGTGAGAGCCGATGTTACTTTACGTCTGCTTAGGTATTTCAGTGGAACAAAGCACCGACCTGCCCCTCTGAAGGCTGGTGTCGTTACACCTTCAATGTAACCTTAACGAAGTCGCTTTCGTTTGTTAAATTCAGGAGTCAGGGTAGTTGCAATTGCAATATATCGGGTTTTAGTCTTAAAACGTATGAAAGTACTTGTCTTTGCTTCGCGATTTGTTAAAATTGATTGGGAAATAGAATCTGAGGTGTAATGAAGTTTGAACCGGACGGGAAGTTAAAGCTGACAATTCGGTCCTTTGAGGGTATGTTCGGTAATGAGGACACTTTATTACGCAAAACTGATTTCTCTGTTCTAAGGAATGAATGTCGATGCTGTAAGTGTTTTGCTTTGATAACAGCATCTGGTGATTCACCGCTTTGCTCCTTCAGAAGTAAGATGAGAATTTACACCTTTTCAAGACGGTTCCATCCCCGGGTCAGTGGCAGCTCCATATTCCAAACAATGGATGAATTCTCACTTTCTTCCTTCGTTTTCAATGGCGTGTTGCTTTCTTTTTAATACAAAAGAGCTAACAGTCTGTCTGCAATAATATCGTGTTTCATACACTAGATACCAGGCTATCATCAGCTCCTAAAAACGGGTGAGCAGATCTATTCAGGGCTAAAAGAAAGTGTAACAGGGTGGATGAAATGACGGTACAACAAGGAATTCCCACTGCCTGGGACTGTGAAAATATTTACGCTGACTTGAATCTCCATGTGACATTCAAGAAATGTGATATTCTTTTCTGATTATGCGTGTTTAACTGAAAAATGCTAAAGGGCTACAACCAAAGCAAGGACTAGAGTTATTCTAGTAATTTAACATACCGGGGTTTTTTCTCTGCTTGGAGGTGAAATGTGGGAAGAAAGTCAGCTTTGTGAGGTCTCCCAGCAAATGCATTTCAGCCTGTAAAATGAAGGTAGATACGTGTTTGGCGTCAGCTGGCCGTGATAACGAGCATAACAGAACTACAAAGTATGAGACTGCAGAACCGTGCATTGTGTACTGATTAAACACAGAAACTGGAAACTGATTTTAATGCCCATTTTATCTGATGGTTATTTCCTATAATGGGGGAGGATTAAGGTCCTCAGTAACATGACTGAACACTGTATCAGGACTGCTGACACTCTGAGGAAAATGTTTTTTTCTAAACTAGTAGTAGTGACCCTATGGTAACAAAGACCAGAGATTTCAAGTCCTCCCAGAGGCAGTGGAGCTAACAGTTTGCAACTTTCTAGTCCACTGATATCTGTATATAAGTGGTTTGTTTGTTTGTTTCAAGCTATTCGCGTTTAATGGCAGCTTTCTGTCAATTCTCTGGACTCATACAACAAGGAATATTGTAATCTTTATCAGTCTTTGAAAGATTCCTAGTAACTTTTTTATTTCTCCCAAATTCTTTAAGACAGAAATTAACTCTGAGATTCCTGGAAATAGAAACAGAACATTCATTTTTTGCTTTCATTGTCATTATCTTTTCTTGACTTACTTGGAAACTGGAAAGTGTTTAGAGATTTGATTCTAATCTCTCAAGCCCATCATTGCTCCATGTAAGATGTATTTCTGTACATGGGAGATTATCCACGTCCACTATACGAGAGATTTGTGACCAAGAAAAGAGAGATCGGTAGTATCAGGCTGTGGGTTCTCATAGGAAAAAAACATTATGATCTCCCCTACAACGTAGGTCAAATCAAAGGCGGGCATAAACCAGAAGACAGGAAGGGCAGACCTGAGTGGTGAAGCAACTCGCAGATCACTTACCTCCCTCTGGCTCTTCTATTCAGTTACATTTTGCTTTCGGATGTTCAAGCATAATATCCTAGAACTACACAAGTATTTGGATTGTAATGCAGTAAGTGGATTTTAATTTCTCAGCCACTGTAGACTAAAATTTAATTTTTCAGCCACTGTAGAGTATAAGCCAAAACAGAGAGCATGTGCTCAACACAAGAACTTGGTGCAGTTACATAGGTACAGCAGGAAGGCTTCCCCAGGCTTTGATATTCCAGTATTTCTTCAGGCAGAAGTTGTATTTGGGTATCGCCACTCCATCCACCTTTCCTTAATTTTTAGAATCAGCAAGTGTCATTAAAAATACTGAAATATTTTACTAAAATGTCATTACTTTCCTTCCAGGAAATAAATACTTTTATGAATTAGCCCAGGCCTATGGAGAGATTCTACCCAGAATTTCTTTAAGAGGCTACTAGGAAAAAAAATGAACCATTGACAGGAGAATGTGATGGGTTCAGGTTCTGCATCAAAACCCCACACCTGCTTTGGATCAGTTCAACTTTATGCAGACTGCTTACTGAAACTGAACATCTACCCTTGTTCCTATTCCAAGGAAGAACGGGGTAGGTAGTACCAAATGATTGCTGCCCTGTGTTTTAATACCCTCTTTCATAGCTGATATCAAGCACAGGTGTCCTAATGTTCAGTAAATCATGAATCCCTGCTTCCTTCTGCTCAAAAGAGTCATAGACTCCTATTGTTTTCCTCTGTGCCTACTGACATTTATTTTCCTGCATTACTAGGAAATTAAAAATGTCCTATAATAAATGTTGATGCAGTATTTTCATTAGCACTGTGCACAAATGAACAGCAGCCAATTTCTTCACAGTGAATTGTGGCTTACACAATGGTGAGGATCTTGGCTTGGTTGTAGGGCAATCTTATTTTATTCTTCTGACAAATTTCTGGATATAGGCTGTAGCTCATGGTGAGATACGCACTACAAAATATTCAGAAGAGTCTGCATTCCACATTTGAAAGACATCTCAAAAAATCATATTTTTTTTCATACAACAGAAACATGCCTCATTGTCAGGAAATGGAACCATTTTTTAAATCACAGAAACACCATTCGAATACTGATGAAAACTACTTCTCTATCTTCCAGCCTTTATCCATTAGCACTCTTGAGAGGACAGAAATCCTGTTGCTCAGCATGCAGAAGCTGCAATGGGCTGGAACTTTTCATTCCTCTGTTTCTCCTATGTGGAGCAAGAGCAGTTTCTGACACACCATTAACCTAACGGCTGCTGCTGGCACTGGCTCAGTGGCACAAGGATGAGAATGACTAGAAGGAACAATTTACGCTTAGTCAATAGTATAGATCTAATAATAAGTATGGGCTAGAAAGAATAATTTTCCAGGTCGCAGATTCCCAAAGCTGAATGAAGAATGAGGTGACCTACAGTGTTTTTCTAAAAATCATATTAGAGCTCCTTCCAGAATTGCAGGGTTAGGATGTGAATGGGGCCACCTTGCCCACAAGCAACTGCCAGCTATTGCCCTTTGGAAATTCCAGATATGGCAGAAGCAGATAAAGTTTTGGTATACTAGTGAGGGAAGTCAAGGATGTTTGCAAATCTCCTAATGCAGTTGGAATTTTTTTTCTTTTCCTCCATGTGGCAAAAGCAGTTCCCCAACTCCGTTGATACCAGTTAGTCTAATTCCTATTACTGTATAACAGCCCAAGCTCTGAGGGCTACTTTAGACCAATGGCTAGGTATTCCTACACTGAGAGGAATGTGACTCTGCCTGCTTCAAAGCCTATTAAATCAATGATGTAGTTTTAACATTAAAAAAAAATAAAAATTGTAACCTGAGAACATAACAGGCTTTTTTTTCCTTTGACTTTCTATTATGCTAAACATAAAATGTCAATTGCCTCTTCTGCTAAAAGAGAGAAACTTACATTCCTCCTTTAATTCTTGAAGCTTCTCTTGTTCTTTAATAGTGCTGATGAACCTTTTAACTGAGCATTTACATAACACAAGAGAACGATTTACCTATAACCTAATGGCTGCAAACTGACAGTGGAAGGAGGCAAAGCTGTCAAGAGAGCTTACACCCAGTTTTTGGTGCTTGGAATTCATGAGGGAACCCTCAAAATTCAGGGGACAGTGTGTCCCAGCAGCCTAAACCCTACTGCTTTGTTATTTCGCAAAGATTTTAACCCTGGCCCATATAAGGAGATTATCAGGTCAATTCTTCAGCTGAATTACAATACTTCTACTGAAGTAGACAGAGTGGGGGAAGATAATCAGACAAGTCATAACTGAGTGGAAATGTAATTCAGAAAAGTGTCAAATACAACGTGTGCGAAACACTGCTTTCTAAGGCTCCACATATTCACGTTTAAGGGGCATATACAAGAACAAAGGCCAGGGTAAACCTTTCAAAGCGATTTCTACTGTTTGCTGCAGTTGGGAGTCATTTTGAAATTCAGTTTACAGCTGACATGCTCACATTTCACATCTCCAACGCTGGTCCTTACTGATGAAATATAAAGAGGTCAACTTAGTGTTTGTAACATATAAATTAGAATTTCATCCACATATAAAAATACTTTTGTGCTGATTTTCTAAAAAAACCCCCAACCAAACAAAAAAAACCCAAACAAAAAACCAAACCCACGAACCATGTTCTCTAGGCTGATGATTTATGAAGGTAAGAAGAAAAATGTAAGAACAATTTAAATGGAGATAACCTAAAAGAACAGAGAACAGAATTAAGAAAAACTGTAAGAAGTGCTTTCAGAATTTTCACGGGTACTTAATACCATATTTACTATAGTTGGCCTATTGCTTTATAGATTATTAACAATTGTTCTTTATCTTCTAGGTAATATATATGTCTTTTCATATGGAATGCTATTTAAAAGACTTCCAGGATATATGTAGGCCTCGAACCCATATCTGAAAAAGGCAAATGGGAGAAAGGAAGATAAACTCGACCTACTGTTTCTGACGATCATATTCACTGAAATTCTACCTGTTTCAACTACTTCATAACATACTGTCATATTCATTCCCTGTATATAGTACCCAGCATCAAAAGAAATCGAGATTAAGAGTTCAAGAATTTAGTGCTATGCAAAAAGGAAAACAAAACAAAAGCAAACCATAAAAGCTGCTCCCATTATTGGAAATAGAGCCCATTCTTGGAAATAATTAGTACTCACAAGCAATATGGTAAGTGCTACACAAATGCTGATATGCAAAAGGTAAATATGTTGTGCTCCACGTATAGAAATACAGTAATACTCAAAACGTTTATGATAACACTGTGAAAAAGAGCAACAATAATTGAAAGTCCAATAGATGCTCCTAACACTTATGTAATCTTGTCGAAAAACTAATGAGAAAATTTTTGAAGAAAATTAAATGATGCCCAGCAGATGGCAGGACAGAATATGATGTGAATAAGACGGCAAAGTCAAGGTAAGTAGCTCCCAACCCTTTTCGGCAGCGCTGGCCCGGGCGAGCGTTGCGCCAACCCGCTCGAAAGGTCGGCGGGGGCCGCAAAACGGCCGACACCCAGGCGCAAGGGCGCGCTCGGCCCCTCGTAAAAGGAAGGTGTGCGCGTCGCCGCCCCGCCCGGAGGGTAAGTCGCCAGGCAACGGCGCTTCGGGGGCAGCGGGACTGGGGGAAGGCGAGCGAGGCAGAGGCAGAGACGGAGGCGGGGCCTGGCGCGGCGAAGCCGGCCGGGGCACCGGGGCGGTGCTCGAGAACAGCGAAGGGCGAAGGCCCCGCCTCGCGGCGCCCGCGCAGGGGGCGGAGGCCCAGGCCCCGCCCCCGGCAGCCGCGCCCGCCCCTGCTCCCAATCAGGTCGGCTCCCACCCCATAAAGGCCGCGGCGAGGCCGGCTGCGGCTCAGAGCTCGGGGCAAGCGGTAGCAGCAGCATGTCTGGCAGAGGCAAGGGCGGGAAGGGGCTCGGCAAGGGGGGCGCCAAGCGCCACCGCAAGGTGCTGCGCGACAACATCCAGGGCATCACCAAGCCGGCCATCCGCCGCCTGGCTCGGCGCGGCGGCGTGAAGCGCATCTCGGGGCTGATCTACGAGGAGACGCGCGGCGTGCTGAAGGTCTTCCTGGAGAACGTGATCCGCGACGCCGTCACCTACACCGAGCACGCCAAGAGGAAGACGGTGACTGCCATGGACGTGGTCTACGCCCTCAAGCGCCAGGGACGCACCCTCTACGGCTTCGGCGGCTAAAGTTTTCTGCTCCCGCATCATCTCGACAACCCAAAGGCTCTTTTAAGAGCCGCCCACTTTTTCTTTTGGAAGAGCTGTGTTGCGTTGCTCCACTTGTCTTAGTCTTTGCCGTGTTTTTGCTCCCTTCCAGTTTACTCTCCCGCCCTCCCTATTCCCTCGCACTCCGCCCCTGGTAGTGCTGCCGAGCAGCAGCCGGTCTTTGCACTTCGGCCCTGGGTTCCTTTCTGGCGCCCTGCTCTGCTGCATCGCTGCCCTTCGGAGCCCTCCCTTCCCGGCAGCCGCCTTCGGAAGAGCTTGCTGCGCCGCTCCGCCCTGCAAGGCGAGCGCTGTGCCAGTTTGTGACTCTACCCGAAGCGTTTACCCACGCCAGGAAGGCCTGGAACCGGCTGGGGCCTGAAGGGCGAGCTTAGTGCCTCTCATCAGCAGCTTCGTTTGGAGAAAGCACGGGCCAAAGGAACAGTCCCCCTGCCCTAACAACATAAAAAGAAGGAAAAGGCAAAACCCGGCTCTGTCTCGCCAGGTTCTCCGCTGCAGGGCAGCGGGACCTTCGTTTCCTCCTGCCCGCTCGTGCCCGAAGGGGAAACCGCGGTGACCGACTACACCGCGTCCGCTGCAGCCGGCGGGTGGGGAAGGGGCCTCCTTCTTCTTGCCCGGGGGGGGCGGCCGGCGGCCTCCGTAGCCGGGCCCGTCTCCGGCGGCGAGCGGGTTAAGCGCCCTCGCTCCTTCGAAAAGCCCGCGCGGGCGGCGATTGGCTCCGGGCGATTCCGCGCGCGGCAGAGCCCGCGCTCCGCTCCGCGGGGCCCAGCACAGCACCACCGCCCCACCGGGCACCGCCCGCCCGGGCAAGTAGCGCGATGCTCCGCCCGCCCGCTGCGCGGGGCCCAGGTTGCGGCGCCCACGCGGAAAACGCAGACTTCCCGGCCGCGCCTGAGCTCTCCGGGAGAGCGACCGGGCCGGAGCGGCTACAGAGGGCAGACCCCCCTCCTCTAACCAGCCAACCCTCCCGTGAGAGACACACGCACGCACGCCGTTCCCCTGCCGCCCGCTCGGTAGCATCTCAAGCTCTTTCTCGAGAACGTGGGTGGCTCTGAAAAGAGCCTTTGGGTTTCGCTTGTCTGCTCGGGACGCTTCCGCGGGCCCAGTTTATTTGCTCTTGGCTTTGTGGCTCTCGGTCTTCTTGGGCAGCAGCACGGCCTGGATGTTGGGCAGCACCCCACCCTGCGCGATGGTCACCTTGCCCAGCAGCTTGTTGAGCTCCTCGTCGTTGCGGATGGCCAGCTGCAGGTGGCGGGGGATGATGCGCGTCTTCTTGTTGTCGCGGGCCGCGTTGCCCGCCAGCTCCAGGATCTCGGCCGTCAGGTACTCCAGCACGGCCGCCAGGTACACCGGGGCGCCGGCGCCCACCCGCTCCGCGTAGTTGCCCTTGCGCAGCAGCCGGTGCACGCGGCCCACGGGGAACTGCAGCCCGGCCCGCGACGAGCGCGACTTGGCCTTGGCCCGCGCCTTCCCGCCCTGCTTCCCGCGGCCCGACATCCTCGCTCGATCGCTCTCGCTCGCTGCTGAACTCCCCCGGCGACAGGACAAAGCAGGTGAGCTGCCCGCGCCCTGAGGCCCGCCCTTATATCCCTTCCCTTTGCGCGGCCCGCGGCTCCTGATAGGTCGAGGCGCCTATCGGCGAACGCGCACCCAATGGCGGAGCGAATCTCATCCTGACCAATAGCGAGGGCCGCAGCTCCGAAAGGCCTCCGCCCGCGCTCCCGAGGCGGCCAATGACGAGGCGGGAGGGGCGGGCTTCAGCAGGCGGCTCCGCCCGCACCGAACGTTCCCTCCCGCCGCCGCCTCCGCCCAGACCCGCGGGGCCGCGCCGCCCCGCAGTTGCTTGTATCTTCTCTTTTTCTGTTGCTTAAAAGCAGCCGGGTTGGCGAAGCGCGGCCTGGGAGGGCGGAGGTGAGGAGGAAGAGAGGAAGAGACAGTGTGCCTGTGTCAGTGAGCGGGACTAAAGGAGCGGGTACCGGGAGAGGGGAAAGGCGGCCCACGTCCCCCCGTTGTTTCACGCTAGGTCTTTTCCCCGCGGGAAGGTTTCGCCCCTTTCCAACACCGGGTCACCCCAAAGCTTTCCGACTTTCCAGAACCTACTCGCTTCCTTGCATGGGAAAACCACCGTAGCTCGCTCCCTTCTGTGTCCCTGTCCTCTTCCCCAGCCCCACCCCAAATGCAGAGGGACACTGTACTCGAACACGGCCTCTGCACTCACCGCCTCATTACGTCTATACGCTTCTGTTACGGGCTTTGATTCCTATACTTATTCTCTGCTCCTCATTTCCTTAGGTCAATTGTTGTGCTCTTGTAGTATTAATAGGGACTAAAAGAGGTAGATGTTTTTCATTTTTTGATTAAAGTTATGTTTTCTAATGTCTCAGTTTTCATTATTATTTCTAATCTATTGGTTTCTTTTCAACTGTCATCTTTTTTTCCCCTCTGTTCTCTTTGTACAGTTTGTATGTTCCTATAATATTTCAATGTATTTAAAAAAATAATCATGTATCCTCCAGAGAAATTTTACCCTTGTTAACTCTGCATGGAAATATCCATGCAAAGGAAAAAAAAAGAAAATTTCAGAGTGAAAAGAAAAAAAATCTTTTAAAAAAGAAGTCGTAATTATTAGCTTACACAATGTCTAAAAATATTTAAAATCAGTAATATATTAACGGTTTCCAGAAATAGAAAAAATATAGTCATAAAAGGGTGGCTTTTTTAGGCGGCACAAAGTACACAGCAAGAACAAAGACGCAAAGGGGTAGGCGGTACCTGCCAGTGGCGGGATTTTTGAACTTTAAATCCACCAATCAGACTCAGCATGTGCCCATCCGCCTATCAGAGGAGGGACTAGTGCTATATATTCACCTCGAACACAGGCACAACGTCAGTGCTTCTGGCCCTTACTGCCTTTAGTCCTTTGCCTGATAGACATGGCGCGCACGAAGCAGACGGCGCGTAAGTCGACGGGCGGGAAGGCGCCCCGCAAGCAGCTGGCCACCAAGGCGGCCCGCAAGAGCGCGCCGGCCACGGGCGGCGTGAAGAAGCCGCACCGCTACCGGCCCGGCACGGTGGCGCTGCGCGAGATCCGGCGCTACCAGAAGTCGACGGAGCTGCTGATCCGCAAGCTGCCCTTCCAGCGCCTGGTGCGCGAGATCGCGCAGGACTTCAAGACCGACCTGCGCTTCCAGAGCTCGGCCGTGATGGCGCTGCAGGAGGCGAGCGAGGCCTACCTGGTGGGGCTCTTCGAGGACACCAACCTCTGCGCCATCCACGCCAAGCGCGTCACCATCATGCCCAAAGACATCCAGCTGGCCCGCCGCATCCGCGGTGAACGTGCATAAAGCGGTTTGGAACATTACCATACATTTTGAGAAAATACTGTAATCAACACAAAGGCTCTTTTAAGAGCCACTCCATAAACAATGAAAAGAGCTGTGACACTGCGATAATTTTTACTAATTATTTTGCTTCAGGAAACTCCTAAAATTCACTATTGAAACATTCAGATTGATAAACGATGCAAAAGCTGTAACAGAAGCGTATAGACGTAATGAGGCGGTGAGTGCAGAGGCCGTGTTCGAGTACAGTGTCCCTCTGCATTTGGGGTGGGGCTGGGGAAGAGGACAGGGACACAGAAGGGAGCGAGCTACGGTGGTTTTCCCATGCAAGGAAGCGAGTAGGTTCTGGAAAGTCGGAAAGCTTTGGGGTGACCCGGTGTTGGAAAGGGGCGAAACCTTCCCGCGGGGAAAAGACCTAGCGTGAAACAACGGGGGGACGTGGGCCGCCTTTCCCCTCTCCCGGTACCCGCTCCTTTAGTCCCGCTCACTGACACAGGCACACTGTCTCTTCCTCTCTTCCTCCTCACCTCCGCCCTCCCAGGCCGCGCTTCGCCAACCCGGCTGCTTTTAAGCAACAGAAAAAGAGAAGATACAAGCAACTGCGGGGCGGCGCGGCCCCGCGGGTCTGGGCGGAGGCGGCGGCGGGAGGGAACGTTCGGTGCGGGCGGAGCCGCCTGCTAAAGCCCGCCCCTCCCGCCTCGTCATTGGCCGCCTCGGGAGCGCGGGCGGAGGCCTTTCGGAGCTGCGGCCCTCGCTATTGGTCAGGATGAGATTCGCTCCGCCATTGGGTGCGCGTTCGCCGATAGGCGCCTCGACCTATCAGGAGCCGCGGGCCGCGCAAAGGGAAGGGATATAAGGGCGGGCCTCAGGGCGCGGGCAGCTCACCTGCTTTGTCCTGTCGCCGGGGGAGTTCAGCAGCGAGCGAGAGCGATCGAGCGAGGATGTCGGGCCGCGGGAAGCAGGGCGGGAAGGCGCGGGCCAAGGCCAAGTCGCGCTCGTCGCGGGCCGGGCTGCAGTTCCCCGTGGGCCGCGTGCACCGGCTGCTGCGCAAGGGCAACTACGCGGAGCGGGTGGGCGCCGGCGCCCCGGTGTACCTGGCGGCCGTGCTGGAGTACCTGACGGCCGAGATCCTGGAGCTGGCGGGCAACGCGGCCCGCGACAACAAGAAGACGCGCATCATCCCCCGCCACCTGCAGCTGGCCATCCGCAACGACGAGGAGCTCAACAAGCTGCTGGGCAAGGTGACCATCGCGCAGGGCGGGGTGCTGCCCAACATCCAGGCCGTGCTGCTGCCCAAGAAGACCGAGAGCCACAAAGCCAAGAGCAAATAAACTGGGCCCGCGGAAGCGTCCCGAGCAGACAAGCGAAACCCAAAGGCTCTTTTCAGAGCCACCCACGTTCTCGAGAAAGAGCTTGAGATGCTACCGAGCGGGCGGCAGGGGAACGGCGTGCGTGCGTGTGTCTCTCACGGGAGGGTTGGCTGGTTAGAGGAGGGGGGTCTGCCCTCTGTAGCCGCTCCGGCCCGGTCGCTCTCCCGGAGAGCTCAGGCGCGGCCGGGAAGTCTGCGTTTTCCGCGTGGGCGCCGCAACCTGGGCCCCGCGCAGCGGGCGGGCGGAGCATCGCGCTACTTGCCCGGGCGGGCGGTGCCCGGTGGGGCGGTGGTGCTGTGCTGGGCCCCCGCGGAGCGGAGCGCGGGCTCTGCCGCGCGCGGAATCGCCCGGAGCCAATCGCCGCCCGCGCGGGCTTTTCGAAGGAGCGAGGGCGCTTAACCCGCTCGCCGCCGGAGACGGGCCCGGCTACGGAGGCCGCCGGCCGCCCCCCCCGGGCAAGAAGAAGGAGGCCCCTTCCCCACCCGCCGGCTGCAGCGGACGCGGTGTAGTCGGTCACCGCGGTTTCCCCCTTCGGGCACGAGCGGGCAGGAGGAAACGAAGGTCCCGCTGCCCTGCAGCGGAGAACCTGGCGAGACAGAGCCGGGTTTTGCCTTTTCCCTTCTTTTTATGTTGTTAGGGCAGGGGGACTGTTCCTTTGGCCCGTGCTTTCTCCAAACGAAGCTGCTGATGAGAGGCACTAAGCTCGCCCTTCAGGCCCCAGCCGGTTCCAGGCCTTCCTGGCGTGGGTAAACGCTTCGGGTAGAGTCACAAACTGGCACAGCGCTCGCCTTGCAGGGCGGAGCGGCGCAGCAAGCTCTTCCGAAGGCGGCTGCCGGGAAGGGAGGGCTCCGAAGGGCAGCGATGCAGCAGAGCAGGGCGCCAGAAAGGAACCCAGGGCCGAAGTGCAAAGACCGGCTGCTGCTCGGCAGCACTACCAGGGGCGGAGTGCGAGGGAATAGGGAGGGCGGGAGAGTAAACTGGAAGGGAGCAAAAACACGGCAAAGACTAAGACAAGTGGAGCAACGCAACACAGCTCTTCCAAAAGAAAAAGTGGGCGGCTCTTAAAAGAGCCTTTGGGTTGTCGAGATGATGCGGGAGCAGAAAACTTTAGCCGCCGAAGCCGTAGAGGGTGCGTCCCTGGCGCTTGAGGGCGTAGACCACGTCCATGGCAGTCACCGTCTTCCTCTTGGCGTGCTCGGTGTAGGTGACGGCGTCGCGGATCACGTTCTCCAGGAAGACCTTCAGCACGCCGCGCGTCTCCTCGTAGATCAGCCCCGAGATGCGCTTCACGCCGCCGCGCCGAGCCAGGCGGCGGATGGCCGGCTTGGTGATGCCCTGGATGTTGTCGCGCAGCACCTTGCGGTGGCGCTTGGCGCCCCCCTTGCCGAGCCCCTTCCCGCCCTTGCCTCTGCCAGACATGCTGCTGCTACCGCTTGCCCCGAGCTCTGAGCCGCAGCCGGCCTCGCCGCGGCCTTTATGGGGTGGGAGCCGACCTGATTGGGAGCAGGGGCGGGCGCGGCTGCCGGGGGCGGGGCCTGGGCCTCCGCCCCCTGCGCGGGCGCCGCGAGGCGGGGCCTTCGCCCTTCGCTGTTCTCGAGCACCGCCCCGGTGCCCCGGCCGGCTTCGCCGCGCCAGGCCCCGCCTCCGTCTCTGCCTCTGCCTCGCTCGCCTTCCCCCAGTCCCGCTGCCCCCGAAGCGCCGTTGCCTGGCGACTTACCCTCCGGGCGGGGCGGCGACGCGCACACCTTCCTTTTACGAGGGGCCGAGCGCGCCCTTGCGCACGGAGCCGGCGGCCTTGCAGCCCCCGCGGACGCTTGTTAAGGTCATGTTGACCATGTCTCAGTAGTTCTGAGGTCTCATCTCAAGGACTCAATGGTAGTATTGGGAACCGGCTGCTAAAACAACTTACAGGTAACCTCCGTGGCCTTATGCTAGTATTTGACTTATGCTTTGAAGCATCAGGAAAATCACGTCTATGCCTTCACCTCAGACCAGAAAGAAGCATGCATGTTTTTTAGAAGCTGGCTGTGCCTGACTCTCAGAACTATAGCATCACTGGCGAGTCCACAAAGGGCTTTTTCCGCACAGAACTGTAGAAGGCCCTTTATTTTCTATCCTGTGTCTGGAATGTTGCTTCCTATTAAGTCCCAGACATCCTGGTCACATTGAAAAAGCATTATATTTCCATTTAGATCACTGCTACTAACTAGATGAAAATTAGTCATGCATGTCAAATGCACAACAAAAATGGCTACGTCAGCTATGTGCATGCGTACCTCCATGTTTTCAAAGGCCTGACATCATTCTGAGTGGATAGATACTCTCTTTCATGTAATATGTTTTCCTTTCACCAGTGTACATTGCCAGTGACAACATTTCTCTGTTATTTTGGTACAACTTCATTATTCTGAAAATCAGTCATCATGACTGTTAAATCCATACCTCATTTCTTCTGGCTATCCTTGCAGTCTTCCTTTTTCTAGCTCAGGGCCCACTGGGGCTAATGAAATTAGCATAATTCCAATATGGAGAGTTTGCCTGTGCTCATCATGGCTGAATACAGACATCATTATCCACACAGAGACAGAGGAGATCCTTTCAAGAAGCTCAGGGATATCTTTGTGAACTCTGACAATCGTTGTCTTGCTGACATTGGCATTTGGTTCTGCCTCAGCCACAGTGACTCCAGGAGAGAAGGTCTGTGTGAGTGATGGGATCTAAAAATATAATGGTGACGTAATTCTTTCCCAGTATCTTTCAGCTCTGATATTTTATATAGGAATGTCTCTGCCTGGCCCGGAAGACTCCTGATTTCTTTTTCTCTGTTCTTTCAAATGATTTGTCATTCCCTCTGCTTAAAAGATATTCTCTTCACCTCTCTTCAGCTACAGGAAGGGGGGTTCAGTTCACTCTCTATGCTGGCTGACACTTTGTCTCACTTCATCTACACCACAGAAAGCATGTTTTCCAGCACCATTTTGTAACACACACACACACCGAGGACACTTAACTGTATATAAATGAGATTCTCCTCTATGAAATGGATAAACACCATGTAGTATACACGTTTATCACCCATCTGTCCATCTCGCACTCCCACTGTACTTGTTCCTCAGCCTTTTCTAATTTGTCCTGCTAAAGCCACATCCTAAAGCATGAAAAATGAGAGCTGCTATATCCAGAGAAAGCAATCAATAAACATACAGGAGAAAAATCCATTCAAAGCTCTCCAATTCAAGGACATCCCCCCTGACTCGGTGAGTCCCTGGTCTACAAATCACTAGGACCTAAGGCATTGTTTTGATGAGATATCAATTATTATTCTTATAGGTTTTTTTACTGGCCTCTGTCACAGATGGGATATTGGCCTAGATGGAAGTTTCCTGTGAATTCCTCAGTTCTTCCAGTGTTATGATCATAAGTCTCTGTCCAGAATGTAATTCAAAGGGCAGCATAGTCTCAAGGCTGTCCCATTCCTATTGCCCATTCATTTCTCCCAACTCTGGATCCCTGCTGATATTCTTAACTGCAGAAACAAGTTCTACTACTACACTCTGTATTCTTCCTCTGTCCTCTCCCAGAGGTATGGCTTGTGTGTCCCTAATACTAGCCCAATAGAGAATGAGCTAGTGTCTCCTTCAACACTGAAGAGACCGTAACCAGGTGAGAAAAAGAAACAAAACAACCCAAACCACAGCTAAGATGATTCCCCATGTTAGGAGAATAATCACATGTTGTAAAATGAAAAAAGAAAAACCTAAAATGGAACAGTTTTCAAGTATAGGAACCTTTTCTTTTCATTAGTGTCAAATGCAAACAAACATTCCTGTCGTCATCCACTGATGTCACTGACAGCAGTAACCCTTGAAAGCCTTTCCCTTTGAAAGCCTTTCCATGTACTCAATATGCCAAGGCACGTTTTCTTCCAAAGAATTAATAAAACAAGCAGAGATTACACCTTTGCCTCCACTTAAGTTTTGGTTCAACTGTTGAGCCTAAACCCTTTTTTCTCTTTTCTCTTTTTTTCCTTTTTCTTTTTTTTTTCCCCTCCCCAGGGAATATGTTTATATAAATGAACATGCATTAGATCTGGACAGTTAATATCAGATTAATTACTCAAATGTTTACCTTATTGATCAACAGGCCCTTTTCTCAACAGCTTTGGGTAATTTGGACTATGATGTTTCCTTTCTTGTAGGTGCCTCCTATTGCAGTTTGGGTGAACCCAAAAACCCAGATGATTTCTCTTTACTTACCACCTCTATACAGCTGGACACAGGCTGATCCCTGCTTCTAGCTGCTGGCCTTGTGTGCTAGTCTTTTTAACCATACAATTAAATGTAAGATGTTACAAACTACTAACCTCAAACCGCACACAAAACTTAACCTTGTTATTCTACTCTTTATTTCAAGCACAAATCAACCAAAACTTGATTGCATTTTCAGTGTCCAAAACAGAAAAAAAGCTATGTCAGGAAGACCAAGTTTTAGACTTACTACACTTACTATGGAAGCCAATCCTTCTTTCTGGGACCAGATCATAGAAGGCAAGTTGCAGGCAAAATAGGTGAAATATATCCTTCTTGAATGTGCCCACACTGTATACATATACTCTCATGAGGCTTATGAAGTCAGATTCCTGACTTCCTAACTCTCTGATAGCAGGAGTGCCGAGTGACTGGCCTCGTTTATATATTGTGGGGAAATCTGGGCACCAGCTGGTCCTTCCAGAGCCCCTGGCAGTCTGGATGACATCCTAGCTAGGGACAGTGCCACCTTGGCACCAGCCCATGGACTGCACAGCTGCAAAGCATGTACTGTAAAAAACATAAGCTACAGCACAGCACCCTTACACACTGAGTAACTCTTCAAAAACTTTTTGCTCCCTTCTATGGGAAGACAGACAGCCTATATTGCTGGCACCCAAGTGCTACCTTGTGATACTCCTACTCTAGAAAGATGGCACAAACAGCCTTACCTGGAGCCAGTACCTGCTTCACCCCCACACCTCGGAGGAAAACCGGCAAGGCAGCATCACTTCATGAGAGCACCTTCACATGGTGTGTGACAGTGCTTTGGCTCTCATTGCTGGCAGAAGTCCAGTCGACACAGAGACACTGTCTCTGTGCCACCATCACTGCCTGTGTGGCAAAGAATTGGTTTGCCTGCCAACCCAAATGTACCTGGACGCCTGTCCCATCAGTGCCTGGGGTGTCACCAGCCAGGGAGATGGTGGATTGCAGACCAACTGTGTGTGCACTATGTGCCCAAGGACACTGTCCCTCTGTAGGTAACAAACATGGCTCTGGCTGGAGGGGGCGTGTGGATTGATCACATTGCTCCTTCTCTCTTACCAGCATTCACAGGGAGCACTGGCACACAAATAGGAAAGAGTGGAGGGCAGAAAGCATGCAGAAGTGCCAGGGTGTTGTGGGAGGAAGAGTGGGTTGCTCAGCATTGCTCTGTGTGGGCTGCTCACTTCTCTGAGCAGCCAGGCTTCAGTGCTGATGGAGAGGCTGCTCTGAAAGGACAGTGTGGTGGCACCCTTCCTTGGTGGAATTCACTGTTAAATGCAGGTGAAAGAGAGGCAGTGTTGATTTAGGAGGAGATGATTTCTTGGGGAGCCATGGCTGATGGAGCTTCTGTTAATGTTGCTTACCTTTCATGGACAGTTTGCCTCAGGGCCTGAGGTCTTCAATCACTGGTTGATGACTACATGCAAAGCATGCCAGGGTGGTCCAGAAGAGAGTTTGTCAAGTGCCTTAGGTTAGTTTTAGAAGACCAAAGTACTTTAAGACATAAATAATTCTGCTGTTTAATAGGATCTTTTCTTTGCCTGTGTGTGAGAAAAGTAAAAATGTGTTAACCTGCTAAACTCCCATACAGTAGAGAACAAAGTGCATCTTTTTTCCTCATTAGCTGTTCTGGGAAGGGTTTTGGCCCCCTGTGTTTTTGCTGTTGTTTTTTTTTCTCACTTTCCCAGGGAGGGCATCTTTCCCAGTGTCTCCTAACTATGGACATATCCAGGTTTTGGACTATAGGTTTTCAATTGCCAAATGACATGCCATCGCAATGATGAAGGGAGGCCACAATAGGTGCCCCAACCCTTAATCAAGAGTACAGGGAGGAGTGCGCAACATTCCAGGAAGCTGAGTCTATGGGGACAGTCATCCGTTGCCCTACCCTATTTGTCCTGCCCACTATAGATGCTCAGCCATACACTGGATTTAAAAGGCCTTGTGTGGCCTTATTACACTTAGGAGTCTTAACAACAGCAGCAGCAGCAACATTAGTATTATGTAGGCAGAGACTTGTTTGCTGAGCTGCAACAAGTTTGTAGTTTGGTAGGCACCACTTTAAAATTGCTTAGCTAAGGGTTAAAAGCTGTTAAACTGTGCTGGCTGGTTTGATCACATGAATTATTACATTTGTAACTCAGACGAAGGATGAAGTCACTGAGGGCAAGTAAGGCATGGATGTAACTGTAATAGGAGTGTCATCACGGTTGCAGGGAGTATTTACACCTCTTTCCTGTGGAACATGTATGCGGGAGTGCAGAACACAATGTAAAGGCCCTCACCTAAATCTCTCCGGAAATTGTCACTTGAAGGAAAGAGAGGGGCTGTGGTGCAGAGGCATGTTAGCTGTACGTCCTCCAGCTGTCTAAGAATGACAGACCACAGCACTCACCTATAGCAGGTAGAGCAGCCCATTAGCCACATTTGTGTGGCTAGCTCTCATGCTAATGCCTCCTAACAAAATTGCTTGAGAAGAACAACTACTGTGCTGCCTCTCATTATTGCAAACATATCTAAATATAACCCAGAGCTCATTTTCTTAGGAACAAGTACTGGCAGGTCCTAAACTGGAGATGGGAATGTTTGATAGCTCTCAGGTGAAGTGCCAGCCCTTCACTGTGGTTCACGTGTCTCCTTGCTTATGCCAAGACGTCTTAATAGATAACAGCAAAAGTTGGACAGATCTGGGTATCTGAAGGGAAGTGACTTGCAGGATTCAGACCGCGATCTTGTGCAGGTTTGTGATGTAGTGTGGCCTGCTGGGGTGCCCATGAGGTGAGAAGGATTTAAGTCATTCCGATGTAGTAGACCTTACAGTGATTCTCTCCCCAAAAGTATCTCTGGAGATCCTGATATCGCTCTCCTCCTCTTTTAATGAACGATGAAGTCTACCTCCCTCCGGTCTCATTGGGAAAGCCAAACTGATGTCAGAGTCTACGTGGCGCCTTCTTCATGAAGTCTTTCTACAACATCCTATACCTAAAACAGGATTATTTCCTTTTCTCATTTGCTCAGCTGGAGGTGAAACAGCCATTCCTGCCTTTTATGTAATCCTTTACCAGATTTTTTCTTTGCCTGAGTTCATCTGTCCATTCCTTCTAAACTATCTGCTCTGACTGCAGAGCAAACTCTTTTTAAAATTGCCAAATGCAGATTAACTTTCCAAAATTTTGTTCCGGCATGTATTTCTTTAATGTAGAGAAGAACACATGTTCCAAGCAGCAAATCTACATTGCTAAAGTTATTTTATGTCTTTTCTGCAAAGCCATTAAAAAAGAAAGATCAGAAATGTAATGAAATTTCTGAAGTTACTTCAGTTTATTTTAAGATAGTAGACTCTAACTGTTGGAGATCAGAAGCTGCTACACATATTATTAGCTATCCCTGTTGGGAATGGGGAAGAGGGTAGCAACTGCTGGGAGAAAAGCCAGGCAGACAACTGGGATGGTGACCATTTTAGCCACCTCAATTTCAGCCACCAATAAATGTGAATCAACACTCTGTGAAGCCACAACTGAGGGCTGGGGCATTTAAATCTCCTCCAGTGAAGGTTACTGAAGTAAATGTGTATGAGTTCAAAATAACAAAAGTAGGCAACATGAGTTTTCATTTTGCTGACACGTCACTCACAGTCTACGCTTTTCCTCTGTCTATGCTATGAAGTGTCTGGGTAGCTGCTAAATGTCATCTCTTCCCAGGGTTGCTACTTTCTTTCACTATGTAGTCAAGTCAATGGAAAGTCTCATTCATTGATTTACAAACACGTATAAGATACAGGCTTAAAAATATATATATTTATTTTACTTTGGTTTTGGTAAACTGTGAAGGTAAATCTTCAATACCCACACCCACTCCAATTTATTTAATTCCTGTATTGTTATTTTATGTTACATAACTTTTACGAACAAGACCCTGAAAGTCCCAATTTGATTAGCCCTTCTCCCAATTATCTTCCTGTTGAAGCATTACAGAGCTCAGGTGCACTTTTCCTGCAACCTTTTTTCTGATATTTTTGTTCTTCTAGGGTGCAGGTTGCAATTTTTTCCTTCATTGCATCTATTCATAGTTTCATATTCACTGAAACACAATTTTACGGCAAACTAAAATGTTTTCACGTTATATACATATTTAGTATTTACAAAACAGCCATTGTAAATGAAACAATGAGGTGGAAATAGGATTACACTTACCTAAAACTAGGTATTCATACCATCTGAAATTTTGGTTGCTCATATCTACTTAAATACTGTGTTTACATCACATGTTATATCTGGTTATATCAAAGGAAATCAGAGGGCAGGGCTGAAGTGTAGTCTTTGTGATTCTTAAATAACTACAAAAGGCAATGGATAATGCACTTGTTTATAATCAGGTACAGATCCATTAAATATTATTCCAGAGCTCTGTTCTGTACAGCATATTACATCACCTTCAACCAGATATCAATATTGATTGAATTCTTCCTGGTTCTTTAGGAACGACCTATGGCCTACCTCTCCCCTTGTTAAAACTCAGTTTATCACAAAGTGCTCCAGTTTTTGTCCTGAAAGCATTTCCTCATTTCAGTGATAGCTGTAAAACGCATAAGGAAGAATTAGGTGGGTTTTATTTAGAGTAGGAAGATTCAGAATTGGCTTTAGATAAACCTTTGTGTAGATACACTGTGTGAGACGTGTTAAAAAAACCCCAAACAGTAATATGGTTTTAAATTCTACTACTATTAGAGAAAATACATAACAAGATAATACTCTCTGGGCAGGAAAAGCATAACTACTAAACTGCTACACTAGCCCTTGCACATCTTAAATTACTAGAGAGACAAATATAATTTCAGTAAATATCACCAGAAGTTTAGGAGCTTGCTTTCTTTTACAGAGCTGCAGTTTTGTAACATCAGATATCAAATTACTGTTTTCTGAAAAGTAACATGCAACATGAAAAACAAATAGCTTGATTTACTTAATAATAGGGACGGAAATTCACATGGAAAACAAACAAAAGAAAGAAAACAACCAACCCAAGGTAGCAGGGTAAGTTTGCCTCCCTTCTACTGAAATTCCAGGAAGACAAAATAAAACAACTGTATGTCCATAAATCTCCAGATATTAACAAATTGCTTATGGCTGTATAAAAAGTGCAATAGGAGGCTGTACGAGACACTATTTCACTAGACTTTAGCGTTTTAGGAGGTAAAACACATGGTCAAAGGAACCGGTTCTTAATCCATATTCAGAGCTGAAAGAGGAGTTTGTGTTACTTCCTCCTCTTCAAAATCAATTTAAACGGTCAAAATAGCTTTAAATCGGCAGATTTCAACTTTGACCCCAAGAAAACCCTCTAAAGAATCAGACTGAGCCGTTGCTGTAACATTTAAGTCAAAAGAAAATTTTTAATTTGCAAGGAAAAACAAAAGTTTCTCTCTTCAGAGGTCTCTCCAGCAGCAGCACACGGGATTTATCGCTTCTCCTTTAACTCAGCCCGCGTGTTTGCGGCTGGAAACTCTCCCGAACGCAAGTACCTGCTCTTCTCCTCCCTCACCGGGGAAATGGGGCGATTTGGTGGCAGAAATTCCGAGGAAAATACACTTTTGTTAGTCCAAAGAAACACAAATCGAGCACACCGAAGGGCTCCCCGGCCGTGCAGCGGGGCGGGCTCTGCAACGCACCAATCACCGCGCGGCTCCTCTCTAAAAATACGAGCATCTGACCCGCGCCAGCCCAATTGTGTTCGCCTGCTCCGCAGAGGACGCCGCCGCGATGTCCGAGACCGCTCCCGCCGCCGCCCCCGATGCGCCCGCGCCCGCCGCCAAGGCCGCCGCCAAGAAGCCGAAGAAGGCGGCGGGCGGCTCCAAAGCCCGCAAGCCGGCGGGCCCCAGCGTCACCGAGCTGATCACCAAGGCCGTGTCCGCCTCCAAGGAGCGCAAGGGGCTCTCCCTCGCCGCGCTCAAGAAGGCGCTGGCCGCCGGCGGCTACGATGTGGAGAAGAACAACAGCCGCATCAAGCTGGGGCTCAAGAGCCTCGTCAGCAAGGGCACGCTGGTGCAGACCAAGGGCACCGGCGCCTCCGGCTCTTTCCGGCTCAACAAGAAACCGGGAGAAGTGAAGGAAAAAGCCCCCAAGAAGCGGGCGCCCGCGGCCAAGCCCAAGAAGCCGGCGGCCAAGAAGCCCGCCAGCGCCGCCAAGAAGCCCAAGAAGGCAGCGGCGGTGAAGAAGAGCCCCAAGAAAGCCAAGAAGCCGGCGGCCACCGCGGCCAAGAAAGCGGCCAAGAGCCCCAAGAAAGCGGCCAAGGCAGGCCGCCCCAAGAAAGCAGCGAAGAGCCCGGCCAAGGCGAAGGCGGTGAAGCCCAAAGCAGCCAAGCCCAAGGCGGCCAAGCCCAAAGCGGCCAAGGCGAAGAAGGCGGCGCCCAAAAAGAAGTAAATTATACCAGAGGAGTCTTGCTCTACATATTTTGTTATCCAACGGCTCTTTTAAGAGCCACCCACACTTTCCCTAAAGGAGCTGAGGCACCGCGGTCGTCAGTAGCCTGCAGCAAGGATCCAGTAATTCGTAAGTCGTCAGAGGTCAATTGCGTCTTTTCTTTCCCTCTACGATTACCGAAAGAAACGCTAACGAGCACGGTATAACGCGGCAGCTTTAGGGAAGTGTAGACTTTTACATCTTTTTGCTGAGTAATTGGTTTGACTACCAGGAAGCAATGTTTTATAGTAATGATTTGATAAAAATGGGATGTACGTTTTTTTAAGGATATATTTTGTAACAAAAAGTAATGCAGTTGTCAGGCACGCTACTACTGAGCCATGTCTAATCTATTGTATTATTTCTCTTAAGGTGTCTCCTTAAACGGTTTTGTCTGTTTGGGGGAGGAGGGGAGGGTTTCTTTACTGGCCCGAAAATAGCCCCGAGCTCTCCTAGTCCTTTTGTTCCCGATGAGAAAAGGAGCTTTAAGTATTGAAAAAGCCCGCCCTGACCAAGGATTGGCCCGCGGAGAGCCCGGCCCGCTGCCCCTTCCCCCCCCTCGTCTCTTATCTCTGGTGCCGCTTCAGCCACTCCCGGAGAAGAAAAACGCGGAAGAGGGGAGAGGGGGGGAAGGGGAGTTCTCGCCGAAATACAGTTCCCGTGTTCTCTGGCTTAAGAACTAAACGGAAAATATCCCCTTCCCGGAAGAACTTGCTTTGGGAGGACATTTTGGGTCGACTTTGTGTTAACAAAAACATGGAAAGCGTTGCTACTATCACCAAGCCAAAAATACTGCTAATAAACGTGGAAAAAATAAGACAAAACAAGGCTTGAGTAATTCATATAAACCGGTATATCTATAGTATGGATAACTGCGCTCTCTTATGATTTCATGGGTGGCTCTAAAAAGAGCCTTTGGATTATCTTCTCCGGAGGAGACAACGTGCCGCTTTTCCGTTGTGTTCACTTGGCTTTGGCCTTGTGGCTGTCGGTCTTCTTGGGCAGCAGCACGGCCTGGATGTTAGGCAGCACCCCGCCCTGCGCGATGGTCACCTTGCCCAGCAGCTTGTTGAGCTCCTCGTCGTTGCGGATGGCCAGCTGCAGGTGGCGGGGGATGATGCGCGTCTTCTTGTTGTCGCGGGCCGCGTTGCCCGCCAGCTCCAGGATCTCGGCCGTCAGGTACTCCAGCACGGCCGCCAGGTACACCGGGGCGCCGGCGCCCACCCGCTCCGCGTAGTTGCCCTTGCGCAGCAGCCGGTGCACGCGGCCCACGGGGAACTGCAGCCCGGCCCGCGACGAGCGCGACTTGGCCTTGGCCCGCGCCTTCCCGCCCTGCTTCCCGCGGCCCGACATCCTCGCTCGATCGCTCGCTTCTAAGGGCACCCACCAAGAAAACGAAGTAACCGCCAGCGCTCCTCAGCTATAGCCTCTCTTGCCCACCTCGCCCCTTCGCTGATAGGCTGAGAAGTAGGTCTGCTCTGGGCAGCCAATGAGGAGGTGAATCGAATTCCGACCAATAAAAAACGGCGATAGGGGAGTTATGACGCGTTGTGTGTCCTGACCAATGAAAGTACGAAAAGGGAATGCTGCTTATTTGCATAAGAGAGCTATAAATACGTGGCAGACGGGTGCTTCCCCTCATTCCGCTGTTCAGTTGGTGGCTTCGCTCCGTGTTGGGCTCTTTGAGAGACGCGCCTCTGCTGCCATGCCCGAGCCGGCCAAGTCCGCCCCCGCGCCCAAGAAGGGCTCCAAGAAGGCGGTGACCAAGACGCAGAAGAAGGGCGACAAGAAGCGCAAGAAGAGCCGCAAGGAGAGCTACTCCATCTACGTGTACAAGGTGCTGAAGCAGGTGCACCCCGACACGGGCATCTCGTCCAAGGCCATGGGCATCATGAACTCCTTCGTCAACGACATCTTCGAGCGCATCGCCGGCGAGGCCTCGCGCCTGGCGCACTACAACAAGCGCTCCACCATCACCTCGCGGGAGATCCAGACGGCTGTGCGGCTCCTGCTGCCCGGCGAGCTGGCCAAGCACGCTGTCTCCGAGGGCACCAAGGCTGTCACCAAGTACACCAGCTCCAAGTAAATCTCTGTTTGAAAAAAACTTTTAACCCAAAGGCTCTTTTAAGAGCCACCCACCCTTTCAATAAAAGGGCTGTACTGGCAAATACGGTAAAAACCTTAATAACTTAGTGTGAATTCTTAATTTACAACCTCGTTTATGTCGCACTTAAGATCAATTTCGATAACATTTTGTTCTCCGATTTTCTGTGTCAGGGAACATAGACTTTATCTGGGCAACAAATTACTCGCTGTAACTGAAGGTTTTTTTATTGTGTTTGCTTTCTCGGTTATACTGTTTTCTTGATTTATAGTTCTAGTACACTTTTCCATTAAGATTGTGGTACGTATATTTCTTGTGCAATACATCGCGATTAATTCGAAGTATGTTCATGTTATATGCATTGTAAATTAAAGGAAAAAAAACGGCTTCTGTAATTTTCTAGTCGGGAAAAAAATCAAAATTATTAGTAATGGAAACTTACGGACGTCGTTCTACCTGCTATAACAACATCTACCGCTTGATGGTGCTCAGTCTTTTTTTTTCCCCCTATAAAGCGAGGTCTGCAGTGCCCTGTACTGTAAAAGAATTTATGTAGTAGCAAGTGACATTTATCTTAATAAGCTGTTCCCAACAGCCCAGTGATTAATTTTAGAAAGGAGTTCTGTGTTGTATTACTTATTCAGCAACTTTCTTAATAATTTGCTGTGCATGTGATTTTTATGGTAAATTGCACAGCTTCTCCCTAGGACTGCTTTAGGGAGAGAATATTCCCCTTGTAACTAAAACCACAAGGTGAAGATAAATATTATTTCATACATACCTGACCTTCCCTGTATTTATATGTCTCTAATTGTATTAAAACTATTAAACACTAAGAAAGTAGCCACTATGGGCTGACTTCTTAAGCTATCAGGGTTTACTAAATAGCTGTTAATCAACCCTGAAGTCTTTCAGCCTCAACTCCCAGGCTGAATCACTCCATCACATTCTTGGGTAATTAGGCACTGCCATAGATGCAGACCCAAGCCATTGTCACCTTCTCTCAAACTGGATCTGAATAATCCTGAATGCCAAGCATATTCCCTGGACCTGTGAACACACCTAGTCCATACAGGGACCACAGAATCACAGAAGTCAACCTTTCTAGTACTGACTGCATGTTGTTTGCTAGTACAGGCACAGAGGCAGGCACCAGGTCTCTCTTAAATCGGCCACCAATTTGTCAAAGTTCATCTCAGCTTGAAGGCTGATGGGCAGCTCTCAGATTAGATTTCAGGTGGTAAGAGGCATCCTCCATACTCGGTTCTCCAGCAGCTTCAAATGGAGTTGAGAGATCTGCTCTCCAAGTGCCTTAGTGCAAACTCTGAAACACAGTTTGCACTTTCTGGGCCTCTCAGTATGTCCCGTACCTAAAAAGATGAATAAAGCATACTATATTCCAGTCTCCAGGTTTTTGTGTAAGGGGATGTGTGGATTGCTAGAAAGGGACTCTAGAAAATATCATCTACTGAAAGTGCTCAGATTTTGACAGTGGTGCTGATCATTAGAACAATTTGTCAGTGGCTATTGTTCTCAATAATCAGTCACGCAAAAGTCAAAGTCAGTTACGTTGTCCTAAAATAAAGACCTTAGTTCAAACTGTGGCTATCACAGGGCAGCCCTGTTGCCTGAGTTAAAGGAGGAGCTCAGCGGTGCCTTTTGGCCTCCCAGTTCAGGAATCCACAAGCATTGTTTTTGCCTTTCCTGACTTTGTATGCTCTGTGCTGCACGCTTCATTAACAAAGCTTTCACAGAAATTTCAGGGGATTTTTTTTTTTTTTAAAGGCTGTTTCAGTAGATTAAATTGTTTCTAGGCTCATGCGACTCTTCACTCAACAGAAAAGAAAACGTTGCTTATGATTGCTGCTTCCAATCTCAGTATGAATGATAAGGCAATACTGGGGGGCTATCATGTGAACATAGCATTTCTACACGCACACACACATCATCAGATCTGATTCTAACACATCTGTTATTCTTCCATCAGTGCTGAGACCAAAGTTTCTGAAATGACAGAAAACCACCACCGTGGAAAATTTTGTGTACTTCTTCTTTTCACCAGAGGTAAAAGTAGTAGGATTCAGGCTCAGCAAGAATAGCAAACATAACAATTTCATCCCACAGGGGGATGAACATTCAAATCTAATACAGCCAACAGTGTGAATATAAAATCATGAGACAGCATATTCTTCCATCTTTCATGTTCTTCAATGTTCTTTCCTATTCAGTTCAAAGCAGTTTCTTTGTATTCTTCAATCCACTCTACCCAGGTGACATCGCCCAGCAAGAGTAAGATGGCACAGTGTTCAAATATGTCATCCTGGTGTAGCAGGAATTATGCCACCGCCACCTAGACCATGGTAGGAATTATGCAGATGCCATCTCTACAGGGCTTCGCCCTAGGTTCCTGCTTGAAGAAGATGAGTCTCCAGTCTGCTGAGTAAATAAGTGGTTTATTTATCTGACATGCAGAGCAGCTCGAGCTGGGTGCCTCCAAAAAGGGACCCCCCACCCCAGATCGCGCCCCCCACTGGTACCCGTACCACCCAGCACTCAATCCTCAAGCCCAATCTCTTAATTCTGGTTGGTGGTCTCTTGACTTCTTATTGGTTTTCTTGGTCGCTGGGCTGGCCTTCTTCTGAAGTTACCTCGTTCTCTTGGAATTGTTTCCTCGGTCCTTATCTTCTTCACTCTGCTTGCATCTGCCAGTTTCAGCTAGTTCTGCGTTTGCACCATGAGTTCCATCAAAAAGGTTACTCTCGGTCAACTCTTGCAGCCTAGGGCTTCAACTACTTTAGCTACTAGTGCTAAGCAAGGTTATTAATCCAGACAATTCTCAACACTGGGAAGTGCTAGAATACATAATCTTTAAACAGGCCCTTTGTGCTCTATTTTTCTCTACCCTCCATGTTATCTTCAAAATACCTCTTTATTCACAGCAGCAGAAATATAGGGTATATTTATTTGCGGTTACACAAACATTTTTGTCAAAATACGTTTTTTATAGTAGCAACCTTTTGTATTTCAAACAATCAGAGTTACATTACAGTTTACTCCCGTAGTGAGTAACCAGCCATAAAGAATACTAAAGAACAATCCAAACAGTTACAAAAAATTACCCTATCTTATTTTTGATAGAATAATAAGCTTAGTAGCATTCTTGGAGAGACTTAGATCTTCTCTAGATCAGCATACCTACAGTAAAATTCATATTTATTTAGCATCATGTTTAAGAAAACCCATGCTTTTATTTTTGCAAAAGTGAAGTACACCAGTTGGGTAAACAAATAACTGCATTCTCTAGTTAACTGACCAGACAGTGAATCAGAAACGAGAAAGAGATGCCATAGACCTGATCCAAAACCTGAACAAATCACATGCTGGCTATAGCAATTCTGTGCTACTTCCTGCTCTTTTTTTTAATGGAGTAAATCAGTATCTCCTCACCTACTTATGAAATCAAATTGTTTTTCCTGATGGCTGGAGATTATAATGACTCAACACACAGGGCAAAATATTGCTCTGTTAGTTTCCCAGAAACTTTCTTTTCCAGATTTCATAGAAAAAAAAAAAATTTCAAAATAATTAGCATTGAGGGAGAAAGTATTAACTGCACCTAGGGAAGAAGATTTGCTCTTCTATATACTTTGACGTAATGCTGTGGCCAGTAATGCAGGTGTGCCTGGTTCAGATTGTAAGGGATAAAAACTAAGTCCTTGGGCTCCAGAAATGTGATCTCAGGGTTGTGCTGTATCAGAACACAGCACAGCTCAAGACGTGACACAAATCTCCCTGGAGAAGAGGGCTGGCAGTAGCGGGGAATGCGGGTGGGAGCACCCCTTCTCCCTTCCCAGCTGCCCACATACTACCCACAAGGAAGGCAGAAGCATTGCAATGAGCAGGGGCAGCTCTTTCCTTGGGGACTGGGGTCACAGAACCAGAGGCCTCTGCAGGTGGGAAGGGATTTTTAGGTTTGGGGTTGGGTTTCTTTGGTGGCTGCAAAGAACTAAATTACTTGACGGCCCATCCTGATGGAGAGGTTGTTCCAAAAGCATTCCTTGTCAAATGCTGGCAAGCCAGCACACCTTGTCAGTGTGGCCTCTTCCACTTACCCTGCAGGTTTCTTGACAATGAAAGAGTTCAAAATAGTTTAACTGGTGAAAAAGTGGAAAGGAAAGAGCTTGTTTCTGGCTTTAAAAATCTGGGGCCCTGCTCTGCCCTTCCTGGAGATATCTGACCCTTCTCTTGGCCTTCTCCCCGCTGTTCCCAGCGCCTCTTGCAGTGCCAGGGTCTTTGGACGATGCCGCAGAGCAGTGCAGCCTGCTCAGCCTCCAACCCCCGCAACGGCCCCATCCCCTCTGCGTCGTCCTTCTCCGCCCAGCCCGGCCTGGGCTTCTCCCCTCAAATAAGATTCTTCCCTCCCTGCTTCTCCCCTCAAAGCAGCCCATCTTACACCACACTCCCTCCTCCAGCTTGGCCACAACAGACTCCGGGCTCTCTCCTCCCCTGGAGGTGGATCAGTCCTTAAATCCCCATCTTGGGCACCGGCGTGGGGAGCTGGACAATCTCCGCTTGCCATGGCTGGACCGACAAGCCCGGAGGGTTGTGTCATTGCTGGAGAAACGAGGGGTCCTGGTGGGGACCGGCCGCTCTGGTATCCACCGTCTGCTGCATTTACGCACGGGGCTCCAGCCTGAGCTCTCCTCCATTAATGTACCCAAATTAGGCTCACAGGATTCAATCACATGGTAAAACCAATACTGCTTAGTAGCTATTAAAAGCCCTTTGAATGTTCTGGGCTTTTTTCTGCTTCCCCCGCTCCAGCAATAAAACACACCATGAAGAAAGAAACAAATTCATAAGGAATCGGTTCCTTTCAATGTACAGCCAGCTCTTCAATCTGGCTGCCATTGTGCATCCACGATAGGTGAAGAGGGATGTGTAGTGGTGGCTGCCCCATCAGCAGCCGGCCTGCACAGGAATGGTCCGGGAGCAGGAACGGGAGCGAGACCGACCAGGAGGAGTGCCAGGGGGTGGGGAATGTGCTGCCTTTCACTTTCCTCTCCTGTTCTGCTGTTGCAAACCTGAGTTCATGTTAAAGAAATAACCAGGAATCCGCCTGTGAGATTGCAGGTGTTCACACTCACCTTGTTAAGAAAGGTATATATTTTCAGAACCAAGCTGCCCACGTACCCCAACTTTTGTAAACCACATCTGTGAAGCATCTTCACACAAGTGTCTGGCTGTACAATACAAGTTTCAGGCCTTGCAGACCTTCACAATTTAGACCTCACATAGCCCTATTGGGTTTTTAAGGCTTTGTTTCCCAGATATAAGGTTTGAAACTAGAGCTACAAAATGCCTATATGCATTCTGCAACAGGAAAAGAAGAGCAATAACTTCAAGAATAATAATGAATACTACCTCTTCTGTACTATTGCATTTGTACTCTTGATACCAGAGCATTCATTTACAAGGGAAAGGAATCCAAAAGAGTGTCCCCTGGAAAGCTTCCACAGCTTAGAAACTAGAATTTAAATGCTTTCAGGCAACATCGAGATGATACCCGTGTGCTCAGAGGGTTTCACAGGACCCTTTCCCATTTTTGCTACAATCCCCACTGGTTCCGATACAGAGGCGACACTTCCATTCTGTGGAAGAAACACAGACACAGAGCGGAGCGGAGGCTTCCCTCCCCTGTACGTGGATGAACTTATTACCCACTCAATTTTAGGAAAGCTAAGCTCAGTGAACACCAGGTCCGCAGATATGCTACCCCACATCTCTCTTTTCCTTGTACTGGATGACAGAGATGGGGAAAGCTGTCGTTGTGCTGAAAACACTTCCTCTTGCTCTGGTGCCACCAAGCTGATCACCAAGGCTGGGCCTGCCTCCACGGAGCGCAAAAAAGGGCCCCAGGAAAGTAAAGAATGCAGCAGCCTCTGCAGCCAAGGGCCTGCACAAGACTGGAAGGCTAAAAAAGCAGTGAGCAACCCTGCTAAAGCCAGAAGGAGATCGGGAGCGAGCAGGGCAGCACCAAAGCAGAGAAAGGACTTGAAGGCAACGCTGTGCCCTGCTGGAACGGCAGCAGCCCTTCCAAGGATCACTCACCTTCTCCCAAACGAGGTGGGAGCTCAAAACTCCCTGTACCTCATAGAGAAGAGAGGGCGGATCCAGCCAGCAGCAGCAAAGTGAAATTAAAAGCGACAGTGCTCTGTCTAGTGTAATGCAGCGACTGTCACCGTGGTAGCACATCACATCAGGCAGCTCACAGAGAACACTGGTAACCCTGCCCTGCTTGAAATCCTTCCCTAGTGCTCTGCAGAGTTAATTCTGCCAAGGAAAGCCAGCGGGAATCTCTCACATGACAGTGCTAAAAGGCAGCGAAAAATGGAAATCAACAAAGGGCCTGAGGCAAGGAAGCCACTCCTGTTGCAGAAGAATTGGTTTAGGGTCACTGGTGGGACCACACGGTTTCTTCAGGGTTTTATGTTTGGGGTGTGTGTGCTTTGCTTCTCCCCACCCCCCTTCTCTCCGAGTTTGAAAACTCTGCATTACCCAGACTTGCAACAGCAATCGGCTGCTCTTTGATACTCTCCAACAGCACAGAAATAATCCAGACTGATATGAAGACTTCTGTTTATATCGCTCTTAAGTTCTGCATAGAGCACGTACACCAAAGCCAGAGTTTGCTTCCTAGGAGGTGCAATGTTTACTCCAGCAGCACACAAAAATGCAGTTGCCACTACTGACATGTTAAAAACACCCAGACTCTCCTAAACCATAAAAACATCTTATTAAAAATAAATAGGAAAAAATTCTAAAAAAGCAACAAGCAACAAAACTTAATCCCTCAGGGAATGGGTCCAAGATTTTTTAAAATTAACATTAGTACTACTAAAACAAGTCTCCCTAGAAAAATCAGAGGCAGGCAGGAACAGAGAACAGTAAAGATAAGGGAGCTGCTTTAAGAAAAAACAGTTTATATGTTTCTGCCTGTGTTTGCTACAAGAACTGAAAGTACAGAGTGCAACTCAACCCTTTACGACCATGGGGGCGGCTCTGAAAAGAGCCTTTTTTTGTTCATTTTGCTTCTTGACTACTCTTAGGTGCGTTCACTTGGCTTTAGCCTTGTGGCTGTCGGTCTTCTTGGGCAGCAGCACGGCCTGGATGTTGGGCAGCACCCCGCCCTGCGCGATGGTCACCTTGCCCAGCAGCTTGTTGAGCTCCTCGTCGTTGCGGATGGCCAGCTGCAGGTGGCGGGGGATGATGCGCGTCTTCTTGTTGTCGCGGGCCGCGTTGCCCGCCAGCTCCAGGATCTCGGCCGTCAGGTACTCCAGCACGGCCGCCAGGTACACCGGGGCGCCGGCGCCCACCCGCTCCGCGTAGTTGCCCTTGCGCAGCAGCCGGTGCACGCGGCCCACGGGGAACTGCAGCCCGGCCCGCGACGAGCGCGACTTGGCCTTGGCCCGCGTCTTCCCGCCCTGCTTCCCGCGGCCCGACATCTCAGCCACCCGGCTTCCCGCAAACACCGACCAGCTCCGGCCGCGCCCGCCCGCTTATATCCGGCTCGGGCGGAGCGGCGGCGCCTGCGCTGATAGGCTGCGCAGGAGGCCTCGCTCCGACAGCCAATGGCAACGCGAATCCGGAGGCGGCCAATAGCACAGCCGAGCGCGGCGGGACGCCCTGACGGAGACCTGCCGGCCAATGGCGGCGCGACGCTGCGAGCGGCCGCTGTGCGCTGCGGCGCCATAAAAGGGCCCCGGCGGGCGGCGGGGGCGTCCGGTGTTTGGTAAGCGCTGCCCGCGGGTGAGGGAGCGACGCGCCTTTGCTGCCATGCCCGAGCCGGCCAAGTCCGCCCCCGCGCCCAAGAAGGGCTCCAAGAAGGCGGTGACCAAGACGCAGAAGAAGGGCGACAAGAAGCGCAAGAAGAGCCGCAAGGAGAGCTACTCCATCTACGTGTACAAGGTGCTGAAGCAGGTGCACCCCGACACGGGCATCTCGTCCAAGGCCATGGGCATCATGAACTCCTTCGTCAATGACATCTTCGAGCGCATCGCCGGCGAGGCCTCGCGCCTGGCGCACTACAACAAGCGCTCCACCATCACCTCGCGGGAGATCCAGACGGCCGTGCGGCTCCTGCTGCCTGGTGAGCTGGCCAAGCACGCTGTCTCCGAGGGCACCAAGGCTGTCACCAAGTACACCAGCTCCAAGTAAACCTGTTTGAAAAACCGTTTAACCCAAAGGCTCTTTTAAGAGCCACCCACTTCTCCAGTAAAAGAGCTTTAATTTCTATGTCTTACTTGAGCTTTACTGAGGACAGGTTCTCTGATTGTCTTAAGGACAAATGTTCAATCCCAATGATCTAAAAGCCCCAGCACAGCTTCACAAAACTATGTGGTATGAACTATGCCCCAGCATTACGAACACAACTCCTATCTCTGGTCCCTACTTCTTGTGGTCTGTACACTTTCCTCTTTATGGCTTTCTCTACCCTAGTGAGCCCAGTCATTACCGGTGAGTCTTTGCTCACTGTGCACTCTTGTGGGCTGCTTCCGTTGCCAGCTGCTTGTAGGGCACCTTCCCTGTGCCGTTCGAAGCATGCCATTGCTCAGCAAAAGTCCCTGGCGTCTGAAATGAAAGAAAGGGAAAGTGGTTACGGTGCTTGTTCTCCCAGACTCCTGCCGGTTTCAGCCCTCACCCACCCCTTCTCCCTGTTCTTTTACCATGAACTTTTATGTTATCAGTTATAGACATATGCCAATATAGCTTAAAAATGTCTTCCAGGATTTAAGTAACTGGTAAGGAAAACCTCTTTTTTTTTTTAAAATTAGGGCTTTGTTTCGTTGGTCTTCCCTATCTGGAAAAAATCTTCCGTTTAAAATGTATGCCTTGAAGGATTAATTTCCTAGCATTTTTTAATATAGGGTTCCTGATACAGACCGTTAGCGGTTTCAGAGCGGACTAACATTGAGAGAGAGAAGGTCTAATCGCGCGTCGACGACTGCGATTTCTCAGCCCCTGCTGCCCCCTGATGGGCGCTTCTGAAGCTTCTGTCATTTCGCGTTTTACGGCGTCAGGTTAGACCTCAGACTCAGAGGCCCAGGAAAAACCGCAATAACCGATGAAAACCTGGTCCCGACGGACACTATGCAAGCGAGACTAAGTTAAATAACTGTCGGGAAACGCCAGTGACAAGGCTCTTCAACTGAAAGAATTGGTGGCTCTTAAAAGAGCCTTTGGGTCGAGGAGGTCTGGCACAGGGCGCAGAGGCAGCTTACTTGGAGCTGGTGTACTTGGTGACAGCCTTGGTGCCCTCGGAGACGGCGTGCTTGGCCAGCTCGCCGGGCAGCAGGAGCCGCACAGCCGTCTGGATCTCCCGCGAGGTGATGGTGGAGCGCTTGTTGTAGTGCGCCAGGCGCGAGGCCTCGCCGGCGATGCGCTCGAAGATGTCGTTGACGAAGGAGTTCATGATGCCCATGGCCTTGGACGAGATGCCCATGTCGGGGTGCACCTGCTTCAGCACCTTGTACACGTAGATGGAGTAGCTCTCCTTGCGGCTCTTCTTGCGCTTCTTGTCGCCCTTCTTCTGCGTCTTGGTCACCGCCTTCTTGGAGCCCTTCTTGGGCGCGGGGGCGGACTTGGCCGGCTCGGGCATGGCAGCAAAGGCACGTCGCTCCCTCACCCATGGGCAGCGCTCACCAAGCACCGGACGCCGCTGCCGCTGCCCGCCGGGGCCCTTTTATAAGCGCGCTGCCCGTCACGGGCGAGGAAGCTCCACCTCCGAGGGCCGTGTGACTCACTGAGGGGAGTTCCCGCCCCGGGAGATGGGCGCTTCGGCGGGACGCAGGACGATATGCGTTGGAGGGGCTCGGAGGGATGCGTGCGGCGAAGAGCCGTGCGCTGGTTGTCGCCGCAGAGCCATATGCGCGCTGCCTGTGTCGTGGGAGCACAGGGATATATTTGTCGTGGGGCACAGGGCGATTGGTACGGCGGGTGCGCGGAGCGATTGGTACGGCGGGCGCAGGGCGATTGGTACGGTGGGCGCGGAGCGATTGGTACGGTGGGCGCGGAGCGATTGGTACGGCGGGCGCAGGGCGATTGGTACGGCGGGCGCAGGGCGATTGGTACGGTGGGCGCGGAGCGATTGGTACGGCGGGCGCAGGGCGATTGGTACGGCGGGCGCAGGGCGATTGGTACGGTGGGCGCGGAGCGATTGGTACGGCGGGTGCTGGGCGATTGGTACGGCGGGCGCTGGGCGATGGGACTGTCGCACGCAGGGCGCTGTGTGCACGGCGGGCACGGAGCGCTGTGCTCGTCAGCCGGGGCAGAGCGATGGGAGTGTCTTGGGGACACCGAGGGACGTCCGTGTCCGTCGGCAGAGGGCGATGCCTGTGCAGGGGAGGAGCGGAGCGATGCGTGTTTCGGCAGGCACAGAGCGATGCAGTGCCGTACGCAGGGCGAGGTGTGTGTCGGGTGGTGCGCGGTGATGTTTGTGTCGGGGGATGAAAATGCAACGTGGGTTTGGGGGTGCGCTGTCTTTTTCGGGAGCACAGCGCGATGTGTGCTTGGGTGAGACTCGGTGCAATGTGTGCGTCGGAGACACCCTTCTGTGTGTGTGTTTGCATATCACTTGACGGTAAATGTCTTATGGAATGTGAAGGAAGCGAAGGGTGCATACGCTGAACACCGCAGCGGGCCGGAACACAGCAACGGGCTGTTGAGAGAAGCGGTCTCCAAGGGCACTGTAAGCAGTGCTCCGTGTTGGGATCCCCACGCACTTGCAAGGGGCCATCAGGCCTTCCTTCTTCCGCTTCCACACGCCGTGGGAGGGGGCGTGTCGTGCACTTCACGGTGATCCTCCGTGCCCGCTTTCCCTTCGCGTTTCTTCGGTCGAGCTTGCGCAAGATCCGCGATCGAGACTGCGCAAGGTCTTGCGCAAGATCGAGCTTGCGGAGATCCCCGAGTACCTACCCGCTCGCGGACCTCCGCGTTCCCCTTCGCCGAGCGCGGCGCTGCCCTGCTGCCCGCCCTGCCCGAGGCTCCCTCGGCGGTGGCACCCGCCCCCGCTCGCCCTAGGTAGGACGAGGTGATCGCGAAGGTGCCTGTTGCGATCAGGAGCTCGGCGGCCACGCCCAGCCTCAGGCCGTGGCTCGTTCCTCTCTGGCCCTGGCGCCGCGTCCCGCCGCGCTCTGCTCCCGGCCGTGCTCCCCGCTCCGCTCCCGGTCCAGCCTTGCTACTGAGATGTGAAGTACACACCCGCTCCTGTGACCAATCTGTGTTTGCCTCGTCTGGCTGTTCCTTTCTGGAAATATTCACCTTAGGGGTTCGATTACCTTCTGTTTCTTGCACCGCTGCCGGAAGCCCATGAACGCAGCTGCCATCCTCACGGGCCCCAAATTAACCCTTCTCGGGCTTCAGCGGTAAGTGCGGAAACAGAGCGGCTGTGCACGCTCCCAGCCGTGTCCCAGAGCAGCTCCTCTCCCCAGCCGCTGCACGCCCCCTCGCCCGCCCTGTCCAGAGGGACCGGCGTGGGGCCGGCGGGAATCCTGTCCTGCTTCGCCTCTCGGTACTGAGGCTCTGTCTTCGCTGGGTGTTGAGGGAAAAGCGAGCGTCCGTGCAAATTTTCGGCGCGTTGGAGCTGCCGAGGTAAAATCCGTCTGTCGTCCCGTAGGGAAGAGTTGAAGCGCTCCCAGACCTCCGTCCGTCCGTTTGCTGGTGCCCAGACCTGTGGCAGGCTCCGGCAGAGCCCGCAGCGAAGGGGCGGCGCGGAGTCCTCAGCGTCCCTTCGCTGCCTGTGGCCCGGGGAAGTCTGCACAGGCAGCGCTCAGGGCAGCCCGGCACTGTGCCTTTCAGCAGGCAACACTCTCCTCCCAGCCTACACAAGGGGCAGATTATCCGGGAGGAGATCCCCCCCCACACCCCTTCCCCCTTCCGTCAGTAGCACATACTCATGTGCACAGGTTTGGCAGGGAAGCCACCCTTCGCCTAATGAAGAGCTACACAGTAGTTGTCACTAATTGATTTCCTGTGTTATCCTTAGCTGTCCAAGAACAGCTTCATGCGGTGCCTTCAGAGTGGAAGAGTTAGCAGCAACGGTGAGAATGTCCTGGCGTGAGGTGGGGATAAAGTTCCTCTTCTCAGTGGTGGGATGAAGTGCCTTCTCTCCTCAGAACTATGGCAACCGTCGCCAATATGAACAAATATTTTACCAAACAACTTAACACTTTTGCTGGCATACAATCCGTGCCCTTAGAAAGTCGCATCGTTCCAGGGCTGTTGATTTTTTTATTTGAGATGAAGAGAATCTAAACTAAAACCCTCTTCCCGTTGGCTTCTTTGCAGACATGTGTCACCTCTTTGCCTGCCAAATTCTTCTCCCTAGGAGACACCGGTGTGTATTGCATATTGACTGGGAGAGGAAGCTGAGTGCCATGGAAAGAGATGACGAGAAACAGCTGGAATCAGCACCAGAAGGTGCAGTAGAAAAAAATCCCAGGCATTATAAACCAGTTTTCCTTTGGGAGCTGCTTATCAAGCTTCACCTAGCAGCCACAAGCATAAGCAAACAAAAACATACGACCCACCAAGCTTAGCCTGATGTTTTTCTAAGCACGAACTAAATTGTATGGAGAGCCAAAAACGAGTAAGCTGAACTCCTTCCTCAGGGTGGACCTACCAACCCGATGTCAGAGGAGATGGGAACATATCTAAGACAAACTAAAACATTTGCACATCTGAAGACAGGGGTTTTAGCAGCCGCTTGTTCTTGCAAAACACTGTCTTTCCCACAGCAACAGCCCACAGAGATACTCAGCCAGCCTGTTCCTCTCCTAACTGGTTGTGCACGTCCAGATCGTATGGAAGAATTGATGCCCTGAACACAGACTGACATTTGGAAGGGGAGTTCTGGGCGCCGGTTCCACATGATGGAAAATCCGACCCTGGGCCAGCAATGCAGAGCAAAAATGCTTTATTCACCACATTAACTGTGCACAGGCAGATTTCATGGCAGTTCTGCTTGTACTTCTGCATCCAGTCAGACTGTTTCCAGCAGGAAAACACGCTTCTTGTTGCTAGGACCTTCTTTCTCCCTTTCCCTTTGCCAGACCTGAGGGCAACTTGTTGGAGGATTTCTCAAGGTCTTGCCCTCCACCCCCTGCTTTCCACCTCTTGGCTTCGGGGTTGCCTTTAGGCTCAGGCCTTACCTTACATGCTGCACCTGTGCCTCTCTGACTCTGGCCTGCTGGCTGCACTTCCCCGACTTGACCTTGTCCCACCTCATCCCCCTAGACTTGCCTGGTGAGCCAGGGCTGTGGCTGTCCCCGATCACTGCCATCGTCCCTGCCCTGCTCGCTTTGTGCGGCTGTTGCGGGGCTGTGTCCTTGCTGGTGACAGCATAGCCCCGCCTGCTCTGCTGTCCCCTTTGCCTGCCAGCTCACCTGCCCTGTCCCCCTTGTCTCCCAGCTCACCTGCCGCCTCCTGCTGCTCCCCCACAAACTGTGTTGAACGTCTTTGTCCACCTGGGAATGGATTTACTGATGTTAAATTGGACTTAATATAGAATCTCCTCCCCTTTCAAATAGCCATTATTTACTAATGGTAGCCATTTAGGATGGTAGCTCAGGTATGTGAAGTGGAAATTCAGCCACTTCCAAGCAGTTCCTGAGCCATCCGCCTTCACTGTTGATCCTGCACAGATCACTTTTTCTAGCTCAAAATGTCATCACCTTCTTAACTACCTCATTCTGGGATAATATCAGGGCAGGCTCCCTTTGATTTGGAGGAAGATGACCTAGTGCTGGCTTGGAGTGACACAGTTCAGTATTGCACCTGCTTCTATGAATATTGGCTGCAAAGTATCATAGGTGTCAATAATCGTGGCTCTCAGCCTCTTCTGTCTTTCCTTCCTCTTTTCTTGTCCTCCTTCCCATCCACCTCACCCATCTGAAGGTGCCTCCTGTTCGTTATTCCCCTTGTTCCCAGGAATTTGCTATGAACCAGCACTCTCCCATCCCCACTCCTCCTCCTAGGGAAGAACCATTTCTTCCTTACGGCATGCCAGCAATGCCTGTTGTTACTGAGCATGTGGCATCCCCCTCTTCCCTGCCTCAGCAAATGCCCCAATTCCTGATTTGTGCCATTGAATTGTGGTTTTGAGCTATAGCAACTCGGCCATGGAATGTGCTGAACATCGCTATGGTCAGCTTAGACAGACAGGAGAAGCTTGTGGTGGGTAACTGTAAGCACCAGAGAAGACAGACTATTTCTTTGTCCATCTGAACAGAGAATAGTTACCACCCTCCCTATCTTGCTTTGGTTGTCTGTGTGCAGTCAGGCAATAAAGAGATGGACAAAGGAGAGAGCTAGTGGCAGAGGTGACATAGTGATGCAAGTGCATGATATCCTGAGGAGAGAAAGACATCCCAGGGAACCTGTGAATCAAAGCTGAGCTGCACTGTCCACCTGCCTCAAGTGCCTGTACACCCAAGTGATAGTTGGCAGCATCCTGTAGGGAAGTGGATGCTGGTGGTAGCCCCACACTTTCCTCTGCAGTGGTCCTACTGACAGCTGGGGCAGCCACGGTACTCATGAGCCAGGTTAAGACAAGGAATCATGAAAAATTAGGGGTGTCATAGGTACATCCCACTGATATTGCTGATCTCATTCTGTGAATGGGATTCACTGATTCTGTGAATACTGGGCTGCATGGAGAGCAACCTTGTCAGGAAAGCTTCCAGAATAATCTGCAAGGCCTGTAACACTTTTTTTTGAGGAGGGGGAAGGAGGAAACAGCAGTTAGGGACTGTAGCAAACAACCAAAGTGTCTCCTGGGAGCAAAAAACGCACTATGACTTGCTGGGTATCACCTGGAAGGAGAGGAGCACAAGCTTCTTCTGAAATGCATAGGTCTTCCCAACCTCAAAGTGTCTGGGAAGGAGCCATGGCTACCAGCTTTCCAGTCTCTCAGCTTTCTTGTTGGTGCTCACCTGCACTGCTCTGCTGCTCATTTATCACAGTCTACATGGAGGAAGGATAGCTTAGATGTCTGCCACATCCTGAAGTACTGCAGCTGACTGCACTCTTCCCATCTTTGTAGTATTGCTTCCCACCATCGATCACAGTCTTCTGAGCCAAGGCACCAGGCAGCTAGGAAGTGGCTCAGACGCTCAATCTCTGCCTGTGCTGCCTGTGGCTTGTAGCAGACCATACAGGACAGTTCAGTTCTGCAACAAGGTGTACATGTTTGTCACTTCTTATTTCAGCCTGACAAAAACCAGACCTACACTGCTGCAGGGGCCAGGCAGAAGTCAAAACTAAAATTTTGTTCTCACCATCTTGAAATGCAAATGAAAACTTGGCCACGTGGTGCAGCACCTTTACTGAGGCTGTTTGTGGAGTGGATGGCCTAAGAAAGAGAGTGCCACCTCCTTCCCCAGAGTAACCTGCAGTGGGAAGGAGCTGCTGTTGCCCAATGCACAGGGCAGACAACAGCAGTCCAGACACGCTGTGTTGGGAGATCCCAGACGACACGCATAATGTGTGCAGCAGCAAAGGAAATGTCACGTTCATGTGGCATTGAAATGCGTTATTTCACGTGTTCATGTTCCTGCCAATAGATCTCGAACATTTGCCTGAACAATTAGAAATATTCAAATTAGCGATACCCAGAGTTTCCATTCTACACTTCCTTCTGGTCTCCAGCTTGTGCACATGTTTTCCAGACGTGTCATATTTTGTGTACCCTGTGACCCTCCCAGCTTGTTAAAGGAAGGGGTTAAGCAGAAAGGAAGAGTGGTGACTGGCTACTTTCTCTCTACCTGAATTCACATTCCCTACTGGCAAAATTAGGCTTTTTATTAAGCCATTAGTATACACATATAAATTCATCCAGTACAGAAACATTTTCATACAGATTATATCACATTGAAACATTAAATACTGAACAAGAAACTTTATCATTTGACTCATTGCTTGCTTGCTTGCTTGATTGATCTGAACCGATTCTTGCAATTATCCCTTAACCAAGCTTGGAAGTTATCAAGAACTATGCAGTCTGGAATGATCAAGGAGCTATTTCTCTCTTGCTTTGAACTAAAATAAAACTTTTTTAAAAAATCTGAATATTTTTGCAGGGAGATAATTTTAAGAAAAATGAAGAAAGCTGTATCTGTGGATCTCCTTGTAATAACTAAATTTTCTGTCTAATGCCTACCATGCCTCTGGTCATGGATTTCTTGTTTTAGGAGATTACTGATCTATCTGGGGATTTTAAATCTATATGAATACAAAAATCTTTTATCATGGGGAAGAGTCCTTTACTGGAGACTGAACAGTATGCATTCGTAACCCCTTCGCTATTGAGACACAAAGTTTTCTTATTCGTGTAACAACGTGCTATGATTTAGAACATCATGATAAATCAGTTTTTAAATAAAATCCATCATGCATGGACAAAATATATCTTCCAAATCATAAAAAGTCTGCAATTACATCAAGGGCAGATTTGAATTCTCTTGAGTGAGTCTGTGACTTCATTTGTGTTTCTTATGTACCTGGAGCACTCATAAGTCAGACTGAATTTAACTAGATCACATATATAAAGTATGAATGCTCCGCAGCACAGGCATCAGGAAGAGCTACTTGCTTGAGAAAACATTGAAGGTGCTTACGCAGCCCCAGGTTAAAAACATGTTAATGGGGCTTTGCAGCTACAGGCTTAATGCATGACCTTGGTCACTGTTTGAAACATGCCTACAGAGGCTGCACTTCTGCCTCCTCAACTGCATCTGAGACGGATGCTGCCCTTGTGAGATGGACAGGCTGGATCGATGGGCCAAGGCCAATTGTATGAGATTCAACAAGGCTCAGTGCCAGGTCCTGCACTTGGGTCACAACAACCCCATGCAACGCTACAGGCTTGGGGAAGAGTGGCTGGAAAGCTGCCTGGCGGAAAAGGACCTGGGGGTGCTGGTCGACAGGCAGCTGAATATGAGCCAGCAGTGTGCCCAGGTGGCCAAGAAGGCCAATAGCATCAGAAGGCCAACAGCATCAGCACCGGGCTTGTATCAGAAATAGCATGGCCAGCAGGGCTCGGGAAGTGATTGTCCCTTTGTACTCAGCACTGGTGAGGCCGCACCTCGAATACTGTGTTCAGTTTTGGGCCCCTCAGTACAAGAAAGACATTGAGGGGCTGGAGCGCATCCAAAGAAGGGCAACGAAGCTGGTGAAGGGTCTAGAGAACAAGTCCTCTGAGGAGTGGCTGAGGGAACTGGGGTTGTTTAGCCTGGAGAAAAGGAGGCTGACGAGAGACCTTATCACTCTCTGCAACTACCTGAAAGGAGGTTGTAGTGAGGGGGGGTCGGTCTCTTCTCCCAAGTAACAAGCGATAGGACAAAAGGAAATGGCCTCAAGTTGCACCAGGGGAGGTTTACGCTGGATATTAGGAAAAATTTCTTCACCGAAAGGGTTGTCAAGCATTGGAACAGGCTGCCCAGGGAAGTGGTTGAGCCACCACCCCTGGAGGTATTTAAAAGACGTGTAGATGTGGTGCTTAGGGAGATGGCTTAGGGGTGGACTTGGCAGTGCTAGGTAAATGATTAGACTTGATGATGGGTCTTTTCCAATCTAAACAATTCTATGATTCTGTGATATATCCTCCTGAGCAAACACTAAAACTCCAGCACAGTCATAGATCACTTGGTGGGATGAATCACAAGACTGGAGTGCTGCAATCGATGACTATAAACAGTTCAGAAGGGACAGGCAAGGAAGCAGAGGTGGTGGTGGGGTTTGCCCTCTATGTAAAAAAGTAGATTGCTTGCACAGAGCTGTCTTTGAAAAAGAGTGATGAACAGTTGAGAGCTTATGGGTAAAAGTTAGAGGCCAAGCCAACAAAGGAAACCTCATGGTTGGCATTTACTACAGGCCACCTGATCAACAGGAGGTTGTTGATGAAGCTTTCTTGCTTCAACTACAGGAAGCATCACACTCGCAGGCTCTCATCCTGCTGGGGGAATTCAATCAACCTGACACCTGTTGGAAAAGCAGCACAGCAAGCTGTACGTGGTCCAGGAGACTCCTGCAGTGTGTTGAGGATAATTTTTTAATCCAGGTGAAAAACAGCCCAAACAGAGGAGAAGTGCTACTGGACCTTGCTTACCAACACAAATAAACTAATTGGAGAGGTCAAGATTGGTGGCAGCCTGGGCTGCAGCCTGGGCCCAGGCCCATCACAATCTTGAGGGATATGGGCCAGGCAAAAAGTAAAGTCAAGATCTTGAATTTTACTAGAGTGAACTTTCAGATGTTTAAGAACCTCACGGGTGGGACCCCCTGGGAAAGTGCCCTCAGGGATAAAGGAGCAGAACAGAGCTGGCAGCTATTTAAGGACATTTTTCTTAGAGAACAAGTGCTCTCAATTCCCACGTGTAAGAAATCAGGCAAGGAAGGCAGGAGACCAGCATGGCTGTGTAAGGACATGCTGGTCGAACTGAAGTGCAAGAAGGAAATGCATAGGCAGTGGAAGCAGGGACACACATCCTGGGGACAATATAAGGATGCTGTCCAGGTGTGTAGGGATGGGATCAGGAAAGCTAAGGCACATCTGGAGCTGAATTTGGCAAGGGATGTGAAGAATAATAAGAAGGGCTTCTGCAGGTACGTTGATCAGAAAAGGAAGACTAAAGAAAATGTACCCTCTGACAAACAAGACAGGAGAACTAGTGGCAACTGACATGGAGAAGGCTGAGGTACTCATTTTTTTTGCCTCAGTTTTCACTGGAAATCTCTCTTCCCACATCTCTCAAGTCCTTGAACGTCAAGGCAGGGACTGGGGGAACAAAGTCCCTCCTATCGTAGGAGAAGATCATGTTTGAGCCATCTGAGGAACCTGAACATACACAAGTCCATGGCATTTGGCAAGATGCATGCCAGGGTCCCAAGAGAACTAGCAGACATCGTTGCTAAGCCCCTCTCTATCATATTTGAAAAGTCATGGCAATCAGGTGGAATCCCCAGTAACTGGAGAAAAGGAAATATCAAACCCATTTTTTTTTAAAGGATAAAAAAGAGGGCTCTGGGAACTACTGACCAGTCAGCCTTACCTTGGTGCCTGGTAAGATCCTGGAGCATATCCTCCTGGAAGCTATGTCGAAGCATATGGATGGAAGACAGGGAGGTGATTGAGGGATGGTATGGATTTGAGGGATGGACTATGAGATGGATAAGGAACTGGCTGGATGGCTGCATCCAAAGAGTTACAGCCAATGGCTCCATGTCCAAGTGGAAACCAGTAATGAGTGGTGTCCCTCAAGGGTCTGTACTGGGACCAGTACTGTTTAATATCTTAATCAATGACATAGATAGTGGGATTGAGTGCACCCTCAGCAAGTTTGCGGATGACACCAAGCTGAGTGGTGTAGTTGACACACTAGAGGGAAGGGATGCCCTCCAGAGGGACCTTGACAGGCTTGAAGAGTAGGCCCATGTGAACCTCATGAAGTTCAAGGCCAAGTGCAAGGTCCTGCACCTGGGTTGGGGCCACCCCCAATATCAGTACAGACTGGGGGATGAATTAACTAAGAGCAGCCCAGCAGAGGACTTGGGGATACCGGTGGATGAAAAATTGGATGTGAGCCAGCGACGTGCACTTGCAGTCCGGAAAGCCAACCATATCCTGGGCTGCATAAAAAGAAGCGTGGGGCCAACAGGTTGAGGGAGGTGATTCTCCCCCTCTGGGCTGCTCTCATGAGATCCCACCTGGAGTAGTGCATCCAGCTCTGGGGTCCCCAGCACCAGGAAGACATGGACCTGTTAGAGCGGGTCCAGAGGAGGACCACGAAAATTATCAGAGGGCTGGAACATCTCTCCTATGAAGAAAGACAGAGAGAGTTGGGATTGTGCAGCCTGGAGAAGAGAAGGGTGGGGTGAGACCCTATCATGGCCTTTCAATATATAAAGGGGGCTTGTAAGAAAGATGGAGATTTTTCACCATGGCCCGTAGTGACAGGACAAGAGGCAACAGTTGAAACTGAAAGAGGGTAGATTTAGGCTGGACATGTGGAAGACATTTTTTTACGATGAGGGTGGTGGGACACTGGAACAGGTTGCCCGGAGAAGTTGTGGATGCTCTGTCATTGGAAGTGTTCAAGGTCGGGTTGGATGGGGCTTTGAGCAACCTGATCTAGTGAAAGATGTCCCTGCCCATGGCAGGGAGGCTGGACTAGGTGATCTTTGCACGTCCCTTCCAACCCAAACCATTCCATGATTCTATGATTCTATAGTCACTCAGGCTCAAAAGAAGGACCGTCATGAAAACATTTATCCAACACCACAGTAGGAGAAAAATGAGTCCTCATATTTCTGTCTGAAGTTCTGAAAAATTCCTGTCACATCCAAATATCACAGTCCACTGTGAGCACTACCTTCTACCTTCCCAGAAATATTTTTTATTTTAATAAATGTTCTGTTTGCTTGGCTATTACTTTCAGGGAAAAATAGGAAGCGGAAATAATTCTGTCTTTTACTGAATACATCATTTTACAAAGCTTCATATCGGAAAAAAAAGGTTAAGATAATATTTGAAATAAGTAATGATTTTTTTTTTTAAATAAGGTTGCCCATTAAATTAAAGGAACTAAAGGGCACTTGAAAAATTATTTCTTCCTTCCTCTGCTCCACCCAATAACATTTGCAAGATCTCTTTGCATCTCCTTCTTTGTTGAGCCTAAAACTAACTGTCTATGGTAGTAAAAAACAAAATTAAGAAGTCCAGATATGTGGTCAAAATATTGGAGCACCAGAAAAAGGAGCTTTTAGGAGAGCATCTAGACTGCTCCAGGACTGTGCTGCTACATCAGGTGTTTGGAAGAAGGATAGAGGCCTAGCCTAAACCTAGAAAAATGAATTTGCGGAGGATGAAAAGAATTTAGAGGTAAAGCTACCAGGGGACTGACTCTGATAGGAGTGAAGAGAAGGGAGTAAGATACAGAATTTGAAGGAAATATGTACGCTACAGACCTAACCGCCAGAAATTTCTGCTCAATGGTGTGTGTCCTTCCCAACAGATCAACTTCTGTGACAATGTAGTTTACAACCCACCATCCACAGTGGGGTCAGCAGGTAAAACGACCATGAAATATAGCATCAGCACACATGTTGGCTCCAAATCCACATGACCTTCTGTTTTTATACTGTCACATGTGATGTGATTCTGCTGCTTGTCTTCCCTAGACAAAAGGCCCTCTGAAATGCTACCACATCTCTTGGCAGTTTCTCACACTTTAGGTGCACCCTAGTCATGGTAAACCAGCACCACGGACAAGCTCTTAAAACTGCCCCACCCCACCCCCCCCGCCAAAACTCCACAAGACAGTGTGTGATATTACAGTATCGAAAGAAAAAGTGAAAGAAGCCAAATGACTGCATTTTCAGTCATATGAAATAATCACCAGGGGCTCCTATTCTTTCCCACATTGTACTACCTGTTTTTTGCACATGATACTCCTCTATCCAACTCGTCCAAGAAAAAAAACGATTATATGTATATTCAGTTTATCCCACATCATAAAACTCACGGGCTGGAAAAAGCCATGCCCTAGTTTATCTTGGCAGTTCTGAGGACATAATTGTTCGATTAAGCCACTTGATTTATATCACTTTATTAAAGAAACAACTGCAGCCTTACCTCTGTTTTTCATAAAGAAAACATGCCCACAATGTTTTGATTTTTGTGCACAACTGCTGATTCTGGCTGACAGAATGCCTGAAGTACAGTGTAAAAGCAAGCGCAAAAATAAACTATCTTAAAATAAGAACATACAAATGAATGTGTTTACCTATTATGCTTAAGCAAAATAAGTATTTTCGAGAAAAACATGGAAATATAGTTCATCAAAATATCAATACAAGGATGCAGAAAACTGCAGGAAACAGTGAAAGAACTTCTGTATGTTCTTATGAGATGTTGAAAGCACCTGCTGATTTAAGAGAGCTGTTTTTCACATTCACGTTTCTGGTGAAAACTGTCTTTCTTTTACTTTTTATTAGCTGCGAGTAGAGCTAAACAGGGCACTATGTCCAAAGGTTTCATTATTTTTAAGAGATGAAGCCGTGTTACGGGAAACAGCTCATAACCCAGATACAGAGCCGAGTGGCTACTTTGTGTTACTTGCTTCTTTTCAAAGCTAATTTACTCTACGAAAATGTCTCGAGATGACCTCCATTTTGCACTACGTTGATGAAAAACCGTCTCAGGAACATGAATCGGCTGCCACTGTGACAGTGCTGTCAGAAGGAAAGTTTTAATTCAAAAGGAGAAATAAAAATCTCACCGTCCAGCTCTGCGTGCAATGCCCAAACTCAGGGATTATTGGCTTGCCTGGAACTCATTGTAGCTCTCAGCTAAAAGAAACGCCGAAAGACAAAAATATCTTCTGTCCCCATCAAGACTGCTAAGTAACGGGGTGCCGCGGTCACGTTTTTTTGACGAAAAACGCACTTTTTGGAGGAGGAAGAAACACAAGCCGAGAGGCAGACAGAGCGCGGGGCGGCGGGGCGGGGCGGGCTCGGCAACGCACCAATCAGCGCCCGCAGCGCTGCTATAAATGGGGGCGCCGCCGCTGCAGCCGCCGCGCTCCAGTCCGGCAGCAACATGTCCGAGACAGCTCCGGCACCGGCTGCTGAGGCAGCGCCCGTCGCCGCCCCGGCCCCCGCCGCCAAGGCCGCCGCCAAGAAGCCGAAGAAGGCGGCGGGCGGCTCCAAAGCCCGCAAGCCGGCGGGCCCCAGCGTCACCGAGCTGATCACCAAGGCCGTGTCCGCCTCCAAGGAGCGCAAGGGGCTCTCCCTCGCCGCGCTCAAGAAGGCGTTGGCCGCCGGCGGCTACGATGTGGAGAAGAACAACAGCCGTATTAAGCTGGGGCTCAAGAGCCTCGTCAGCAAGGGCACGCTGGTGCAGACCAAGGGCACCGGCGCCTCCGGCTCTTTTCGCCTCAACAAGAAACCGGGAGAAGTGAAGGAAAAAGCCCCCAAGAAGCGGGCGCCCGCGCCCAAGCCCAAGAAGCCGGCGGCCAAGAAGCCCGCCAGCACTGCCAAGAAGCCCAAGAAGGCAGTGACAGCGAAGAAGAGCCCTAAGAAAGCCAAGAAGCCGGCAGCCGCTGCAGCCAAGAAAGCGACCAAGAGCCCCAAGAAGGCAACTAAGGCTGCCAAGCCCAAAAAGGCGGTGGCAGCAGCAGCGAAAAGCCCGGCCAAGGCGAAGGCGGTGAAGCCCAAAGCAGCCAAGCCCAAGGCGGCCAAGCCCAAAGCAGCCAAGGCAAAGAAGGCGGCACCCAAGAAGAAGTAAGCCCCCGTGGAAGAAAACTCTTGCTCCGCACTTAAACCCAACGGCTCTTTTAAGAGCCACCCACAGTTTCTGAAAAAGGGCTGAAATAAGGGGGTTTTTGTGTCGTGGTTAAATAGTGGAAATAGCTTCATAGCCCGCGGGTCCACCCCACGCGGCAGCTCGTACAGCGTGCCGTGACTGGGAGAAACTTCACTGCCTGAGGACCAGCCCTTGGTGCCGCTCTCCTCATTACCTTGCTTTAGCACTGGGAGATCCATCACTCCTTTGAGGATGGACATTGCTTCAAAGCAGTTTAAGTACTTGGGGACTTGGAATTCCTTTGTGTTTAAACACAGTCGTGTAGCCAGGACTTAACGCTTTCTTTTCCGCATCCGTGTGTGCGACTACATGGGAGGGGGAGCAGAGGAGAGGGGTGGGGACAGTTTTCGCTTGCTACTCCATTGTTCACCTCAGTTGTAAGAAAGGACAGGAAAAAGATTTATTCTGTACTAGAAAAGCGAACTGTAGGATGCAAATCATGAAACATTTCAAGTTCTGAGAATTCATCTCAGCTGCACACAGAGTAACACATGCATTTTAAAAAAAAATCTAACAAGGCATTTGAAAAACAATTCATCTATTTAGAAAGAAAGAATAACATCGGTGTTTCCACAGGGTTTCCAAACACATCTAAAGCAATTTCACTCTTCAGTGATATAGTGGGTGGCTCTGAAAAGAGCCTTTGGGTTTCTCTGGGAAAGACTTCCCGGGCGTTGTTCTTCGCTGTTCACTTAGCTTTAGCTTTGTGGCTGTCGGTCTTCTTGGGCAGCAGCACGGCCTGGATGTTGGGCAGCACCCCGCCCTGCGCGATGGTCACCTTGCCCAGCAGCTTGTTGAGCTCCTCGTCGTTGCGGATGGCCAGCTGCAGGTGGCGGGGGATGATGCGCGTCTTCTTGTTGTCGCGGGCCGCGTTGCCCGCCAGCTCCAGGATCTCGGCCGTCAGGTACTCCAGCACGGCCGCCAGGTACACCGGGGCGCCGGCGCCCACCCGCTCCGCGTAGTTGCCCTTGCGCAGCAGCCGGTGCACGCGGCCCACGGGGAACTGCAGCCCGGCCCGCGACGAGCGCGACTTGGCCTTGGCCCGCGTCTTCCCGCCCTGCTTCCCGCGGCCCGACATCTCAGCCACCCGGCTTCCCGCAAACACCGACCAGCTCCGGCCGCGCCCGCCCGCTTATATCCGGCTCGGGCGGAGCGGCGGCGCCTGCGCTGATAGGCTGCGCAGGAGGCCTCGCTCCGACAGCCAATGGCAACGCGAATCCGGAGGCGACCAATAGCACAGCCGAGCGCGGCGGGACGCCCTGACGGAGACCTGCCGGCCAATGGCGGCGCGACGCTGCGAGCGGCCGCTGTGCGCTGCGGCGCCATAAAAGGGCCCCGGCGGGCGGCGGGGGCGTCCGGTGTTTGCAGCGCTGCCCGCGGGTGAGGGAGCGACGCGCCTTTGCTGCCATGCCCGAGCCGGCCAAGTCCGCCCCCGCGCCCAAGAAGGGCTCCAAGAAGGCGGTGACCAAGACGCAGAAGAAGGGCGACAAGAAGCGCAAGAAGAGCCGCAAGGAGAGCTACTCCATCTACGTGTACAAGGTGCTGAAGCAGGTGCACCCCGACACGGGCATCTCGTCCAAGGCCATGGGCATCATGAACTCCTTCGTCAACGACATCTTCGAGCGCATCGCCGGCGAGGCCTCGCGCCTGGCGCACTACAACAAGCGCTCCACCATCACCTCGCGGGAGATCCAGACGGCCGTGCGGCTCCTGCTGCCCGGCGAGCTGGCCAAGCACGCTGTCTCCGAGGGCACCAAGGCTGTCACCAAGTACACCAGCTCCAAGTAAGCTGCGTCTGCGCCCTGTGCCAGACCTCCTCGACCCAAAGGCTCTTTTAAGAGCCACCCACCTTTTCAGTGAAAGAGCTGATGCTCTGGTGGCTTGTCCCCAGCTGTCCCAGGTACTTCTCGGTCAAATGAGCAGTACCCCATGTGAAAGCACTGTCACTTGTAAGGAACCCAGGATGTACCTGTTTGCGGTAAGCTACGTGTTCTACATCTGCCTCCGTGGAGCAGAGAACGCTCACGATTCCATAAAGATATCCTGGGAGGCCTCTTTGCTTTCGTGTCCCGTTTCGGGGGGGGGGGAGGCGTTCTTAAGAAAAATCGACCGAGGTAAGTGTTCTTTTTAAATGCCCGAAAGAAGCGTGTTCTGGGTAGGCGGTGCTTGCTCTTTTTCCCCGTGAGGCACTCTAGCAGAGTGGGCATATATGGAAAGCACAGACGCTTCAAGAGGACCATGTGCTTTCTTTCAGCAAAAAGGTCCAGGCTGGACCCCCCCCACCGTTAGCGTTCTCGCGGGCGACCGAGGGAAGTAAACCGCGGCGCTTCAGGGCGTCCTCGCCCCCGAACCGCGCAGCCCTGCCCGTCGTCCCGAACGCACGCTCTACCCGTCCGGCGCTCGCCCGCTTCTCCCTCCACCGCCCTGTTCCCCCGCGCCCCGTAAATCCCGCAGCCGAGCAGCCCGCGGGAGCAGGGGACGGGCGGGAGGACCCGGAGCCGTGCAGCTGCCAGGCTCGGTCCGACCTGAGTGAGGACTGCGCGGAGCTCCCCAGCAGGCGGGCCCGGCGCGGTGCCGCTCCCGAGAGGGCGGTGATTGGTCGCGGTGGCTCTCCGGCTCAGAGCCCGGCCTCGCTTCACCAGGGCGCGCTCCTCCGGAGAGAGACGGGCCTTAAACCGGGGCGGGGAAGCCGTCGGGAAAAGTCGCCTTACGCGAAACGCCGGCTGCTACCTGCGCCTACCGCGTTCCTGACGCGGCCCTGAGCCGAACGCGGTTGCTGAGCGGGAGGAAAGAGCGAGCGCTCGGGGAGAGGGAGGCTGCAGTGCGAAGGAGCCTTTGCCAGCAGTCCCGATGCCGGGAGTGGGGGGGCGGTGAGGGCGACGGGGCCCTGCTGCACCGGTCACCTGCAGGCGTTCCTGTCACCCCTCCCGCCGCCCAAACAGCTGTTCGCGGGGCCGGTCCACGCATTCCTCCTTACACAGCGAGGGAGCCGGCGCTAAGGCCCTCTAGAGAGCCGAAAAGGAGCAAGAGGCCGGGCCGTGGCGGGAGGAGGAAGGGCGGGCCGGTTCGGCGGCTCTGCAGGCGGAGGGGGCGGGGGAAGGGCGGGATTTCGCCGGCGGGGCGCGGGCTTTTCGAATGCTCGCCTCGCCCAATGGCGGCCGGCCTCGCGCGGGCGGCCAATCGGCAGGGGGCTTCGGCTATAAATACCGCCGCCGCGGAGCCACCGCCACAGCTCGCTCGGTGCCGAGACAAAGCGCGTAGCGGTTATTGCGGAGCGATGGCGCGCACGAAGCAGACGGCGCGTAAGTCGACGGGCGGGAAGGCACCCCGTAAGCAGCTGGCCACCAAGGCGGCCCGCAAGAGCGCGCCGGCCACGGGCGGCGTGAAGAAGCCGCACCGCTACCGGCCCGGCACGGTGGCGCTGCGCGAGATCCGGCGCTACCAGAAGTCGACAGAGCTGCTGATCCGCAAGCTGCCCTTCCAGCGCCTGGTGCGCGAGATCGCGCAGGACTTCAAGACCGACCTGCGCTTCCAGAGCTCGGCCGTGATGGCGCTGCAGGAGGCGAGCGAGGCCTACCTGGTGGGGCTTTTCGAGGACACCAACCTCTGCGCCATCCACGCCAAGCGCGTCACCATCATGCCCAAGGACATCCAGCTGGCCCGCCGCATCCGCGGCGAGCGCGCCTGAGGCTCCTGCCGCACCCCCTCCCCGGTTCCGGCAGACGCCGAGGCCGCCCACACAGACCCAAAGGCTCTTTTAAGAGCCGCTACATGCGCAGTGAAAAGGGCTGTTATTGCTTTCAGTACTTCAGAAAATACTATTTTAGTATGGGCAGAGTATTACAGTGTAAACTGACTTTGTGAGAAGATAAAATTTTCAATAAGTCCCCATGCTGGTCAAATTTCCTTACATTTAGTAAATCGTAACAGAGACCAGTGTATTTTTTTAAGGCTAAAAAACGGATATTGCAATACCAAATGAAATAGTCAGTGAAAATGTACAATACCACATTTTTTCAATCAAATTCTGAAGTATTACAGCCCTTTTTATTGCACATGGAGCGGCTCTTAAAAGAGCCTTTGGGTCTGTGTGGGCGGCCTCGGCGTCTGCCGGAACCGGGGAGGGGGTGCGGCAGGAGCCTCAGGCGCGCTCGCCGCGGATGCGGCGGGCCAGCTGGATGTCCTTGGGCATGATGGTGACGCGCTTGGCGTGGATGGCGCAGAGGTTGGTGTCCTCGAAGAGCCCCACCAGGTAGGCCTCGCTCGCCTCCTGCAGCGCCATCACGGCCGAGCTCTGGAAGCGCAGGTCGGTCTTGAAGTCCTGCGCGATCTCGCGCACCAGGCGCTGGAAGGGCAGCTTGCGGATCAGCAGCTCCGTCGACTTCTGGTAGCGCCGGATCTCGCGCAGCGCCACCGTGCCGGGCCGGTAGCGGTGCGGCTTCTTCACGCCGCCCGTGGCCGGCGCGCTCTTGCGGGCCGCCTTGGTGGCCAGCTGCTTGCGGGGCGCCTTCCCGCCCGTCGACTTACGCGCCGTCTGCTTCGTGCGCGCCATCGCTCCGCAATAACCACTACGCACTTTGTCTCGGCACCGAGCGAGCCGTGGCGGTGGCTCCGCGGCGGCGGTATTTATAGCCGAAGCCCCCTGCCGATTGGCCGCCCGCGCGAGGCCGGCCGCCATTGGGCGAGGCGAGCATTCGAAAAGCCCGCGCCCCGCCGGCGAAATCCCGCCCTTCCCCCGCCCCCTCCGCCTGCAGAGCCGCCGAACCGGCCCGCCCTTCCTCCTCCCGCCACGGCCCGGCCTCTTGCTCCTTTTCGGCTCTCTAGAGGGCCTTAGCGCCGGCTCCCTCGCTGTGTAAGGAGGAATGCGTGGACCGGCCCCGCGAACAGCTGTTTGGGCGGCGGGAGGGGTGACAGGAACGCCTGCAGGTGACCGGTGCAGCAGGGCCCCGTCGCCCGCGCCTCGGCCTCTTCCCAACCCGCTTGCCCTCACCGCCCCCCCACTCCCGGAATCGGGACTGCTGGCAAAGGCTCCTTCGCACTGCAGCCTCCCTCTCCCCCGAGCGCTCGCTCTTTCCTCCCGCTCAGCAACCGCGTTCGGCTCAGGGCCGCGTCAGGAACGCGGTAGGCGCAGGTAGCAGCCGACGTTTCGCGTAAGGCGACTTTTCCCGACGGCTTCCCCGCCCCGGTTTAAGGCCCGTCTCTCTCCGGAGGAGCGCGCCCTGGTGAAGCGAGGCCGGGCTCTGAGCCGGAGAGCCACCGCGACCAATCACCGCCCTCTCGGGAGCGGCACCGCGCCGGGCCCGCCTGCTGGGGAGCTCCGCGCAGTCCTCACTCAGGTCGGACCGAGCCTGGCAGCTGCACGGCTCCGGGTCCTCCCGCCCGTCCCCTGCTCCCGCGGGCTGCTCGGCTGCGGGATTTACGGGGCGCGGGGGAACAGGGCGGTGGAGGGAGAAGCGGGCGAGCGCCGGACGGGTAGAGCGTGCGTTCGGGACGACGGGCAGGGCTGCGCGGTTCGGGGGCGAGGACGCCCTGAAGCGCCGCGGTTTACTTCCCTCGGTCGCCCGCGAGAACGCTAACGGTGGGGGGGGTCCAGCCTGGACCTTTTTGCTGAAAGAAAGCACATGGTCCTCTTGAAGCGTCTGTGCTTTCCATATATGCCCACTCTGCTAGAGTGCCTCACGGGGAAAAAGAGCAAGCACTGCCTACCCAGAACACGCTTCTTTCGGGCATTTAAAAAGAACACTTACCTCGGTCGATTTTTCTTAAGAACGCCTCCACCCCCCCCCGAAACGGGACACGAAAGCAAAGAGGTCTCCCAGGATATCTTTATGGAATCGTGAGCATTCTCTGCTCCACGGAGGCAGATGTAGAACACGTAGCTTACCGCAAACAGGTACATCCCGGGTTCCTTACAAGTGACAGTGCTTTCACATGGGGTACTGCTCATTTGACCGAGAAGTACCTGGGACAGCTGGGGACAAGCCACCAGAGCATCAGCTCTTTCACTGAAAAGGTGGGTGGCTCTTAAAAGAGCCTTTGGGTCGAGGAGGTCTGGCACAGGGTGCAGACGCAGCTTACTTGGAGCTGGTGTACTTGGTGACAGCCTTGGTGCCCTCGGAGACGGCGTGCTTGGCCAGCTCGCCAGGCAGCAGGAGCCGCACGGCCGTCTGGATCTCCCGCGAGGTGATGGTGGAGCGCTTGTTGTAGTGCGCCAGGCGCGAGGCCTCGCCGGCGATGCGCTCGAAGATGTCGTTGACGAAGGAGTTCATGATGCCCATGGCCTTGGATGAGATGCCCGTGTCGGGGTGCACCTGCTTCAGCACCTTGTACACGTAGATGGAGTAGCTCTCCTTGCGGCTCTTCTTGCGCTTCTTGTCGCCCTTCTTCTGCGTCTTGGTCACCGCCTTCTTGGAGCCCTTCTTGGGCGCGGGGGCAGACTTGGCCGGCTCAGGCATTATAGTCAGTCCTTCACTATACAGCTGCTAAAAAACTCACGAACGTGAACAGAAAATCATCCGGAGCGCCTGCCTTTTATAGGGCCTGTATGCAAATTACGGTTTCGTCTAGCCTTAGCTTTTATTGGTCGAGAAGCGTTCTTGCAGTCACAGGACTCCGTAGTTCATCTCCATTGGTTAGAGTTCGATTCGCGTTCCCATTGGCTGTTTTCTCAATGTCACCTCCTCAGCCTATCGACATTCGCTCCTTTCGCTGAGAGAGGATATAAGGGCGAGTTGCCGAGCTCTTTTCATCTCCGGGCGGTTCTTTCTCTTCGGTGTTGAGTCGCTGCGATGTCGGGCCGCGGGAAGCAGGGCGGGAAGACGCGGGCCAAGGCCAAGTCGCGCTCGTCGCGGGCCGGGCTGCAGTTCCCCGTGGGCCGCGTGCACCGGCTGCTGCGCAAGGGCAACTACGCGGAGCGGGTGGGCGCCGGCGCCCCGGTGTACCTGGCGGCCGTGCTGGAGTACCTGACGGCCGAGATCCTGGAGCTGGCGGGCAACGCGGCCCGCGACAACAAGAAGACGCGCATCATCCCCCGCCACCTGCAGCTGGCCATCCGCAACGACGAGGAGCTCAACAAGCTGCTGGGCAAGGTGACCATCGCGCAGGGCGGGGTGCTGCCCAACATCCAGGCCGTGCTGCTGCCCAAGAAGACCGACAGCCACAAAGCTAAAGCTAAGTGAACAGCGAAGAACAACGCCCGGGAAGTCTTTCCCAGAGAAACCCAAAGGCTCTTTTCAGAGCCACCAATACATTCAGAAAGAGAGCTTGAATTTCATTAAATATAATTAGCAGAAAACCGCAGAACTCTTTGAAGCGCTCGGCCCAGGCTGAAAGTGAAACATCCGCGCTAGCTGTGGGGACGCTGCCCATGCACACGCCCCTCCGACCCCGCCGTGCGTCCCAACCCCGGGCCGGGGGCGGTGCTGGGCGGTGCTGACAGCGCTCCCGGGAAGGAGCTCGGCCCTTCCGAAGCTGCAGCCAATCCCCGCACCGTGCGGGCTTTCCAAAGGCACCAGGGCGCTGCTTCGCTTTCCTCGCTAAGCAGAGGGGAAAGCTTGAAAGCAGCCCTGAACTTCGCTGGCTCCGACCCTCTTCTGCCTGTCCCCGAACTGAAAAAAAGGCAGCACTCTCGCCAGCGGACTGCCCTTGCCCTGAAAACCTCCCCCGTTCTCTCCGTCCCCAAAACGCGTGGTAGCCACAATATTTCAGCCCTTTAAAGAAAACTTGGGTGGCTCTTAAAAGAGCCGTTGGGGTTAAGGGCGGAGCAAGAGTTTTCTTCCACGGGGGCTTACTTCTTCTTGGGCGCCGCCTTCTTTGCCTTGGCTGCTTTAGGCTTGGCCGCCTTGGGCTTGGCTGCTTTGGGCTTCACCGCCTTCGCCTTGGCCGGGCTCTTCGCTGCTGCCGCCGCCTTTTTGGGCTTGGCAGCCTTAGTCGCCTTCTTGGGGCTCTTGGCCGCTTTCTTGGCTGCAGCGGCTGCCGGCTTCTTGGCTTTCTTAGGGCTCTTCTTCGCTGTCACTGCCTTCTTGGGCTTCTTGGCGGCGCTGGCGGGCTTCTTGGCCGCCGGCTTCTTGGGCTTGGGCGCGGGCGCCCGCTTCTTGGGGGCTTTTTCCTTCACTTCTCCCGGTTTCTTGCTGAGGCGGAAGGACCCAGACGCACCAATGCCCTTGGTCTGCACCAGCGTGCCCTTGCTGACGAGGCTCTTGAGCCCCAGCTTGATGCGGCTGTTGTTCTTCTCCACATCGTAGCCACCAGCGGCCAGCGCCTTCTTGAGCGCGGCGAGGGACAGCCCTTTGCGCTCCTTGGAGGCGGCCACGGCCTTGGTGATCAGCTCGGTGACGCTGGGGCCCGCCGACTTGCGGGCTTTGGAGCCGCCCGCCGCCTTCTTCGGCTTCTTGGCGGCGGCCTTGGCGGCGGGGGCCGGGGCGGCGGCGGGCGCTGCAGCAGGAGCGGTCTCGGACATGGCGGCGGCGCGGGGAGCACTGGGCAGCGGCGGCGGCGGCGCCCCCATTTATAGCAGCGCGGCGGGCGCTGATTGGTGCCGCCCGCCCGCCCCGCCCCGCCGCCGCCCGGCGCTCCACGCTCCGGCTTGTGTTTCTTCGGGAATAATAAAATGTTTTTTTTCTATTTTATCTGTCACGAAATTGCCCCTTTTCTACATCTGGGAGGCCGTGGAAGTGCCTATTTTCGCCTATCGGTGTCTTGCCGCGAAAAGAGTGGCGTTTGGGTAGAGAGGGGACAATAAACCCCGAGTCCTGGAACCGAACGGACCTTGAGAGAGTGAAACTTTTGTTTTTCTTTGTAAATTAGAAATTCTCCTTTAAAGTTAACGTGAGACAGGAAACTCAGTGTTAATCTTCAGAGGGTCTTTTTCACATCAGAGAAGAAAGCGAGCAGTTAGAATCTCATTCTTTAAAATAAAATGGTTTCAAAGAGAGTGAGGTAGCACAAACTCCCACAAGCCGTGCCTCCGCTTCTCTTACCGAGGTTTATACCTCTGGCTACTGCGAAACACTCAGTTAGGGATTTTTTTCCCCGTACTTCCAAAGCTAAAATTTCCAGAGGCTACTCGTGAAATAACAGACAGCATGTACTTTATTTACCTCAGAATGGACTACTTTCTCTGCAACTCATTGCTTTTGTTAACATAGCAAAAGGCTCTTTAATGTTAATGGGATAAATTGGGACACAAAGACCAAAGATGAAAAGGTTTGTGTCGAATTACTGAGCTTCATGTAAGTCTCTGGCATACAGAAACAGATCACATTCTAAATAAAGCACATCGTGCTATTTCTGTAAAATCTATTGGTATGATTCAGTAACATGGAAAAAAATTGGCAGAGATTGAGTCTACAAGAGATATGAAAGCACCATTTTATTCATATTTTCATGCCAAGCTAGGGAGAAAAATCGCGATTTTTGCTCACTGCTCTTTTGCCAGGTTACAGATCAAGTCACAGCAGCTTCCCTACGTAAAACCTTTGGCTGCAGCACAAAGTGATGCAAAGCTGTCTGTCCACAATGTCGTGACTACTCTGTTAGCATGCACATCTCCTTATCAGCTAAAACTTTGTATATATTTTTGCATCTCTGGCAGGAGTTCCTAATTCATTTAATTTGAAGTTTCATAGCTGTCACCCAGTTTAGCACCATCGTATTGCTGCATTTCTACCTGATAGTATACAGACTGCCCTTGTACAGTTTGCGTATGGTCCTGATCAGATGATCAGCTTCACTAGTTCAGTGAAATGCAGGACCTGTGAGTGGAAAAATATCACCTCATTCCCCTCTCTCATTCCACTACAGGGAAGGCAAATGAACCTCTTGAAGATTTTGGGTGACCCTTCATCTTCAATTAATTCAAAGTCCCATTCTTTAAAGCTTTGTATAGGCAGTTTGACCTTTTCCCGTACCCTTATGGCAAAAAGGACTTCAGAAAAATAAACATACTGTTCTCTCCCACTTACGTTTTCTTTCTAGTTCTTCCCCATCATTGAGGTCTTGTAGCTGAGAAGTTACCCCTGAGGCAGGGAGGGCAAATAAGATGGCAAATTCAGCAAATCTGGGTCTGGGCTATCCAAGCTGTGTTGGAAGTGGGATGGTTTATAGAGCAATATTCATTAGAAATTTTACAAAGGCAAGAGAACTTGACTGTAAGACAGATTTACTTCATGTAGTAACATGGGGCATAAAGAATTGAATAGTGAAATTACTAATGTCTACTAAAGTTTCCTGAAATCAGGTGGATGACTGTATGTTTGCTCCGTCCCATCTAGGTCTGGTAAAAGCCCTGATGTCCTTTAAAAACTAAACTTGTTACAGTGCCTGTAAGCTGAATCTTTTTATGCTCACCAACTCTTCTCACATTGCCAATGCCAATACTGGGGTTGGGACAGAAGCCTTTCTACCTCACAATAAAACAATTTCCCCCATTCTTTGCAACTCTTATTTTGCAAGAGTAGTAATGCAGCACAATAGCACATTTTCCTCCAATCTGTAATATGATATTCTCAGGACTGTTTTCCTTACACACACAGAGTCAGATGGAATACAGCTGTATGTCTAAATCCTGTATAGCAGTGATAACTACAACACCAACCACCTCCAGAGGAAAAGCCTCTCAGTATGTGCCAGAGCAACACTGCAGCACATTGTTGTAGTCCTTGTCTTACTCCACTTTCGAGGCTATCAATCTCTATCAAATGTTAAATGGCCATTTTGCAACTTGAAGCTATTTTTTGTAATTATTTTAGGTGCTTCTATTTATTTGATTTTTCCACTTATGTGTTTACTCCATTATTCCCCTCCCTTATTGTTAAGGAGAAAATATATTTTCATGACCATCTCACAGACAAGCAGTCAAGCCATGTGTATTAGTGGGAGGATGCAGACGTACCAGAGAAAAATCAAGGCAAAGAAGAGCTGAATACAGTGTCACCTCATTCAGTAGTGAATACGCAAGGACCGTGGTTTGCCCTCCTCCTCCAAATACTGCTATTCCTTGTGTGATTAGCAGCACAAAAAGCCTGAAGTTACGCACCAGAGGTCATTAGTCTAGCCATGATCAAGCTTAATAAGGATACATGGAAGTAGTACACGTTTCCCTGCAACGCAGACACAAAAAAGGAGCAGACAGGGAGGATGCTTGCTGGGAGAGATTCTCCCTCCCTCTTACGCATTTGCCATCACAATTACAGCAAGCTTTCCCGCCTTGCCTTAGAGGAGGTGACCATCAAGAACAACAGGACCTCAGTGGTATTCGATGCTGTTGGTCTCTGGATGCTGTCAGTATGGACAGAGATACCTGGTAGAGTAACAAAGATCTGCCAGCAAATCCTACAGAAAGTTTTTTGCCAGTGCTATCAATGTGAGCCAGCTCAGACTGCAGGGCTAGGTCTGAAAGCCTCTTTAGAGTGCTTCCCAGCCAGTATGAAAAGTATAGATTGTTATAACCAATAACATACGCCTACCAACTTGAAAAAATATACAGTAATACAAACCAAACATAACACCTACAAGACAACAAGCAATTTTTGCAAGATTAGGGTACTGTTCCATTTTTTGCATGTCCCCTTTGTGAAACTTAACCTGGCACTAGGTGACAAAGCATAGTGGCCACCATAGATAACATTACAAGTCCTAGGAAGAGCACCTTACAGAGGTTCAGTGTTCAGCTGTTTGTACACATAGTGAGGATAATTCTTCCTGAACTGTTTGCTCCTTTTCCTCCCCTTCCTTATGACTTTTCCACATCAGTATTTAACTGTATTGCATTTTTTCATGTCACATTGCCACACCTTTCCCAAACATGTAAAGCCCATCCCCATTTTGGAGATGGGAGAACTGAGAGTCACTTATCCATGTTTCTTAAAAATGCAGTTACTTGGATCCTCCTATTTTTGCCCAGTTCAGGTTTTCCATGCTCCTCCTGAGGCCCAGCCATACGTGTTACCTCTCACCATTTCCTGTGAGGAGAAAAACGGTTCAGAGATGATTCATCTATTTTCACAGGGGAAAAGCCAAAACTTGTTCAAAATGCAATGAATTTGTCTGCTCATTTTAACTTCCAATTTGTCACCAACCTCAGCTCCTTCCTGTACACACACAGGCCAGGCCAGGATGTCAGTCTGCAGGTGGGATCACGATCAGGCCTGGTGAGGGGCTCCAGGGTCAGACACAGCCCCAGCCCCGAGCATCGGGCACCTCCCTGGTGCAGTGGGGCCATGGCCAGGCAGCACTGTGCGGAGCTGGAGACCAGCACTGTTGCAGCGTTGCTGGGGCAGGGTCTGACAGTACTGAGGGGTCTGAAATGGGGTCCTAGGACCTGGGCAGGGTAGGGAGAGCCCAAGGAGATGCTGGGCAGGGCCAGTCAGGGCCAGTGGTGCCCTGCCAGGACCTCTCCTTGGTGTAGCAGGGATTATAAAAGGCTCTCAAAGCTACTGCTTCAACATACCTCTAGATCCAGGCAATAAAGAGCAATTTTGGTCAAGTTGCATGCAAATGTTTGATTACAGTCCTAGTACACAGAGAAGTGGACTTCAGTTATAACAACACTCTACTGCCACTTGCACTTATCATTGACATTGGATACAGTCACCAGATTTAGGACCAAGACAGCTGAGCACAACGGTTCCTGCACCTCAGTTTAGTTATTCCTAACTCTTTTGTCATCAAACACATCAAAATCTGGGAATGGTTTGGCTGACCTTGTATAGGGCCCACAGCTGTCAGTTGGATCTTCCACCTTCCTTTCATTGACCCTCAGAGGGAAACATCTCAAGAGGCTTTGGACTAGCAGCAGCCAGCTTCAGTTGCCAAACTGTCCTTCTAGTTAACAGCATTTCCATCCCCTCCAGCACAGTCACAAACCTGAAAGGGGCCAGTAGAAAGAGCCATTTGTTCCATCTTTTAGCTTCTATCTAGAGAAGATGCTGACCCACAGTTTTGGTCTGGGTGACAATCTACAAGTCTCCCTACTAACTGCCAGTGGGAACTCCCATCCTTTCCTGTCCCACTCTGAACCATGACACTTATGTCATAGGGGTACCTCAGCCAGTTTTGTTTCCTTTAAGGCAGCTGGTCTCAAACTTCTGGCTGGCGTGCAGCCCTTTGGGCTCACCTGCTCCCCATTGGTGCCCACCCTGGCCAAGGAGAGGATAACCGCCTTTACTTGCTGTCAGCAGCTAAGCATATTACTGTTCTCTGATTAATCTGGACACTTAAGAGCTGCCTTTTGGACCTGCTTCACCTCTCGAGTGCTGTGACCCACAGTTTGGGAAAAGACCTGCTTTCAGAAGAGCCCTCACTGCATTTAGGCACCTCTGCAGCCTCCATGGAAAGATCCTGCATTGCTAGCTTTGTTCCTCCTTTACTAACTAATAGCTTTGACTCTTCTCATTTCCCTTCTTCCACCATCAGTGACCCACAGTGCCCAAATACAACCTGCCACACCTCCACTTTCTGCAGAGAAGCCAGGGAGATGAGCTGCCACCTCACAAAAAACAAGCTCACAGTGGCTCAGCACAGGTGGACAAACGTCCTTGAGGGAGAAGAGATTGGCCCCTCTCCCTGTGTTGCTGGAGGGCAGAGACTGAAGACCATGTTCCCTGCACTTTTCCTAGAGGACACTGGGATGCAGAGTCTGCAAAGGAAAGGAGCAGTTTGGCACAGATGTCCAGCAGCTGAAGCGCTGCCCTGAGCTAAGTGTAAAAATAGCTGCTGGCATCACTGCGCCTGTGAAAACAGGGGAGCTGCGTGGAGCTGGGCAAGCAGACGTCTTCAGAGAAGAGCTGGAGGAGGAGGGATACTTCTGGTGGGTTGTTTTGCCACCTTCTTTTTGTGCATATGTAAGGTGTGTTATGTAAAGTGCTTAGTTTTGGGACCCTGAATACATCCACGTCTCTTGTTCCTTTTCCACTAGACTCCTCTGGTAGTTTTGAACTGATGAACAGCTTCTAAGAGGTTTTTAAAAATTACCTGCATGAAGCAATGTTCTTTCCTTATTGCTGGCATGTATTCAAATGAGAATTCTTATGACGGCTGTTCCATCACTTCCATATTCAGGAAAAAGTGAAATTTTGTCCCAGGGGCCTTACAAGGGAAAGATTCCTCTTGGCCTACTGATGCCTCTTTTCCAAGAAATATAAAGAAAGGAATTCTGTGGCCTTGAAGGGTGAATTAGTATTCCTTACATCAAGCTGTCTAGAATAAGAAGTATAATAGACACTTAAAAATGGGAAAGTCTCACCCTCCAGTTTTGAAGAGGCCCAGAACAAGGGAATTTAAAATCATGGCCTGATCAGTATTACAAAAGCTGTGCTAGGTCACAGGGTAGCCTCAGGGAGCAAACACTCGTTTGAAACTGAGGCCACCTGCATTAACCACTCGGTTCTGCCCACGAGGCAATGAGCAAACCACCAGCTTCCTCCCTACCTCTGTTTCCCTGCACATCAGGTGATAACAGGCACCTGCCAAGTTCGTGGAGATTGCTGCAGAAGAGCAAGAAACTGTGAGTTGTCTGTAGTTCATATTGGTAATCAGAGGTCCTGGATCCAAACTAATGTGATTTTTGAGTAGACATCAGGAAATGCGTCAGCCACCGTATGTTTCCTGAAATATAAAAGGTGGTGAGAAGTAGGTGGCTCGATTACCAATGCCTACTTACAGTCTACTATGCTAAGGAGGGAAAGAGTCCTACTGAGGAGGAGATTTTAGGCAAAGAGACTGCTTTATGCTAGGCTCCTTCGTGACCACCCACCATGGGAAGACCTGCCTATAGAATGGCTAAAGAAGAAAAAGTGTTTCAGGTGCAATGCTTGGTCTGTACTAAAGCTGAAAGAAGAAGGATGCTCACCGTCAGACACCTCTCTAAAGAGGCACAAAATAGAGCAATATACTTGCTTTCTGAGACCTGATCCAGCTCCCTGACTGCACTGTGTTCAAGGAAGGGCTGTCAATAAGAGGCCTTCTCTGCCCAGTTCCAGTTCTCCAAGCCTGTAGAGCCGCTTCAAGTGTGAAAACGTTTTTCTAGGGCTGTAACAGTTCAGTACAAAATGTTGTCATCTGATCTGTACAGTCACTCAGTCTCTGAGGTGCTGCAACTATAAAATAATACCCAGCCTGGAGGGGAGCCCTAGGATACTCCAAGAGATGTTAGTCTCGTGGATTTGGATTAAAATCTGATCTAGGTATCAAGAATGCAATTTGTCCTTAAAGGCAGAGTCCACAACCAGTCTCCAAAGCAGGTTTATCCAATTCAGAGTCTTGATTCAAGACGGACATAAAGGCCATCCCAACAGCCAAATACCCCTGCCAAATACTGAGTTCAGTACGGAAGTGAGCAGCGGTACCTGTATGAGCAATGTTTGGGAGGTACAGAAGGAAACCTTCCCTAAGATCACAGCCATCTGATGGTACCACCACAGTGCACAGCACCAGTCCAGGGAGGTCTGGGGTGTCTGGAGGTGGGGATGCTCCAGGCAAAAGCGTCCTTGCTCTCAGCAGCAGCAGCAGCAAATGGCAGACCAGTGACTGCCCTCCACACTGCAGCTCTGCTACCTCTCACGCTAACCTATTGCAAAGCTGCTCAGCTTGAATGAGGCCTAGGACCACTAATAACAATTAAAAGGCTCCAGTCAGAGTTATGTGATTTTTGTTCAAGGTTCCAAATGATCTTTTTTAATTATCCCCCCCGGCCCTGAGCTGTAAGAGCAAACATAAATTAAGATGATACCTAGTACAGACCCCTGCAGAACTCCCTGGTGACCTTCCTCTATTTAGTCCTATGCTTTTTTCAACCCTCTATCAAAGATCTATCCATGCTAGATTTTCCCTTTTATCCTGCTGCTGTTGACTTTTCTTTAAGGTCTTTTCAGAGAGGCTTTGCCAAAAGCCTTTGGAAATCCCAGCAGATCACATCAACCAGATCACCCTTCCCCACATACTAGTTGACTTCATGAAAAAGATGTTTGTAAGGCAGGACCTCCCTTTGCATGCTGAAACTATGCTGACATTATTGAAAAGGCTGTATTTATCCAGGAGGCTGTATGTTCTGACCCTCGTTATAGCTCCACCAATGCGTCTGGCACAGCCAGTAGACTTATAGACCAAGAGTCCTATGGTCTGACAGGCTCTCAGGCAGGATTTTTGCTGCTGCTGTGTCAGGTGGATGATTTAGTACTAGTTCTGATTTTTTAACTAGCTGATTTTCTAATTCCTTTTTGCACAGCTCAGTTATATTTTTATGCTTAATCTGCTAGAGTTTATGTTCTTTTCTGTGTTCTTTACTCAGACACACCTGCAGCTTTTTGAATTATGCTTTCTTACGCTCAACCCTCCCTCTTGTTATCAGTGCCAGTATCTTTCCCTTTTTCAGGCCTTTCTGGGTGGGTGGTAGCCCTACCACTGTATCCCCAGCAAGATCACTTCAGCCATTTCTACCCACCTGTGAGGATTTAATCCTTCCAGCTGTTCCTCTGAGCTTCTTTTTACAAGTTCAAGGTTTCCAAAGTGCCTACTATATCAGAAAAATGTGCCAGTGCTCCCGTCTTGTTTCCCAGGCTTCAAGCCCTGATATTGAGACAATCACAGCACTGATCTGGCCCCCGGCCTTCTCTTTGAATGCTAACCCTCTTGTTTTGTGCTATCCCCTGATGTATCCTTCCCTAGAGGCTACAGAATTTGCTATGTCTTGTCCTTGGGAGCACCATCCTGAAAAATGTCACCACTGGGTGGCTTTCCCCTGCTCAGTTAAAAAGCTCACTGACAACCTCCTGCATGCTTATAGCCAGAAGCCCATTTCTCTTTTGATCCAGATGGGGTCCATCCCTCCTGTGCAAGTGCTTTGTAGTACAGAATTGTTCCCAGCTCCTGCTGAAGCCTTATTCTCAGCCAGGTTGTGAAACCACCATCCACATCCCTTGCTGGTCCCAAGCAGCACACTGGGAGCTTTTCAGCAGCAGGCGAGTATAGACATTCTGGTTTTCATCTTCTTTCCCAGGAGCTTACACATTGCGTCCAGAACTTTTCTCCTTCCTTTCACTATGATACAGGTACTGAAGTAGACGATGACATCGCGTCCCTCTCTGGCTTACCCTAGGAGCCACCCATGTGAAGTTTGTCATCTTCGTTTCCTTCCCCAGAGTAGTGGGAAACTCCTCTGGCCCTCCAGCCCCAGTTCTTCCCCACCTGTGTCTCAAAACAGGGAGTTAGGCTGGAAAGCTGGATGCTGGATCTATCATGTGTGCACAAAGAGGGGACAGGATGAGTGCTAAAAGGGCCCCGTTGGGGATACTGCAAGGAACATGCGTTGTAGAAGAGGGTTCTGTATATATGGTGTGGAGCAAGCATGAGCCACAAGACCCTGTATGCACGTGGGAATGGCATACTTCAGTCTGGCAGCTTACTCCAGGGTTGTCGTCTGGAGTAGTCCTCCCAAGCCACATGGATGTGTCCTCTAATCAGGAATGGGAGAGGGAGAGTGAATGGGAGAGCTCATATGGTGAGGAGATGGGCTACAAAATAATCTGGAAAAGCTATCTCAACAGCTAAATTAAACATGTAGCCACGTCTAGCCTGTGAGGAAATAAAGAGGAGATTGCCTTCCACACAAGCATCTCTTCTGCATAGTACTTGTATGGACCATGATCCTGATGTAAGCCTGAGTCAGAAGAGTGGTCCTTGGTAATCTAATTCTTCTCTGGTGCAGCTTAGGGTTTCCCTTTCCCCAGAGCTCCGAATGTCATGGAGCTCAAAGGAAATGCTGTTGTTCAGATGTTTTTTTTACAGAATCTTCCTTGAAAATACTTTTTTGGGTATTTCAGAGGAGAATCTCCTCATCTCACCCCAGCAATTTCCAGCTGCCAGCAGAGCATCTTCTGGTAGTGAGAAGCAAAGTGTAAGGCAGAACCTGTTCTGGGTTGCTCTCAGTGACAACAGGGTTTATCTTGGCTCCATCCAACCTGGGAAGATACAAACAGCTTTACTGTCCTCTATAAGTCTTGTCCTAGGCCCAGGTCAGCTAGACCCAAAAGCCAGGTCTCTCTTTACTGTTTGTGTCTGGGGTGGGTTAGAAAAACTCAAAGAATAGCTAAGGAAATATCTTTTTGTTATTTTTGTCTGTTTGCTTACTTTGGTTTTGGGGTGGGCTGGGGTTTTTGTGTTACTGGACTGGTAAAAAAGAGGCGCTACCTGATCTTTTCAAGGGCTGCATTTGATCAGACACTACCAGAGAGGTTTACTACCCCTCCAAGCCTTTGTATCTCCCCAAATGATGCCATTTTTAGAAAGTATTTTTTAAAACTGCATGTGTTTGCAAACCACGGGGTCACTCAGCCATGCCCTGCCTTTATGGCTTCTGCTAATCATGCAGGGTGTATCTGCAGATGCAGGGAAGGTCATTCTCTCCCAGCTTTCCTTTCCTCCCTCCCATGTCCTGATCGTTTGTTCAGGAGGGTGCAGGAAACGGGCCAAGAGCATCTGCTGACCAACCCTGTAGTCTCGTGAAATTGCTTCAGGGACACCAGGCAGCAGAGCGCTCAGGCACAGCACACATCTGAACTAGGAGCCTGGGAGAAACGCCAAGCTCCTGTCCCCATCACGTCCTGGCTCTGCAGCTGGCCAGCTTCCCCTCTTCTGGAAGCGCAGGCTCCCAGGCCTCATGGGAGTGGTGATTTTCTCTTGCCAGATCTCCCATTAACAGATTTGGTGCTGTGCTTGAAAGATGCCCTCAGCTCCTTCATGAGAATACCACCACCTCTTCATAAATTTCCTTTCAAAGAGGTTTATGTTACTGACAGCTATTCTTTCTGATCAGGTCTGGGGAATGTGTAACAAGTAATTTCTGAGGCACTCACACCAGGTTACGCCTTAATGTTAATGCTAACAAAGGTACAAAAAGAACTATCTGGCCTTTTGTGAGAAAACATTTCCCTTTCTCCCTCCCTGGCAATAAGCACACTGGCAATAGGACAAAATGTTTCTGATTATTTTTTCCAGCCCTGGTGGGTTACCAAGAGGAATCGCCTTGCAGCTATCATATTTTCAGAATGGAAGACGTGACCTGAAAATAAAAGTCCTGGCTTGACAAAAATAATAATGATTTGAATTGGGTTTTTTTCAGTTCAGATTCAGACATTTAAAACTGAATCTTAGTCTCCCTGGACCTGTAAGAAACCATTAGGACTGTGATGCAGTGATGTTATCCATCACATGCTTTCTTTGCCTTCCCAAGTGCAGCTCTGCAAAGCCCTGTGTTCTTCTGTACCTGTCTGGCTTGTACATGTCCTCTGCTAATCCTGAAAATGTGACTGACAACTTGTCACTCACGAGCATGAGGGGGGACCACGTGCCATACACAGTGCAGTGCAGGATCACCAAACCCATGGACTTTTCTTTCCCTGATCCCACACAGCTAGCATAAGGGTCACTCTATGAAAGGAGTACATTAGCTGAAAACAGGCAGAAGAAAATACTTCTTTATACCATGAGTAACTAGGAACTTCTGGACTTTACTGTCGCAGGAGGCAGTGGAGGCAGCTGGCATCAGCAGGCTCAAAAGGTACCAGATAAATCCGTGGTCAAGAGGGGCTATTATTGAAGGGGACAGGCAGGGATGTACCACTGCCACCCACGCTCTTCCACAATAGCATCTCCTACTAGCACTGCAGGACACCAAGTGCTGGGTTACAGGGACCATCTCTGGCCCAGAGAAGCCTCTGTGGGACAGGACATTTGAAACTGAAGCATAAACCTAACAAACCTGGGGGACATCGAATGGGACAGGAGAGGGATAAAGAACTGGTGTCTATAATAAGTCACGTATTATAGAGCAGGTGCCTGAAAGAGGTGGACTGAACCAGCCTTTGGGGATGGCTGTTTCTTCTCCTGGCTCTAGAGGGAGCTTCGGAAAGTGAATAAACTGGCTGCGTGTGAACCTCTGAAGGGGGCTGAAGTTAGGTGAGACGCATCCCTGTCTGAAGTTCAAGCTAATAGTTTTTAACTTCTCTTGGACTTCTTTAGGCCCTTGTGTGTCTGCCATGTTTCTACGGTGCCAGATGGGAGGGTTAATCAATGTAATGAATTTCATTATTTTGTTTTCATCACAGTGCATTTTTTACATGGAATGTTTCCTGACGAACCTTAATCGTGTTACTAAAAGCTTAACAATATGAAATTAATAATACTTTAAAAAAACCAACCCCCCCCCCCCCCCAAACGGGTCTTGCAAGTGTTTTAAAAAACTGAGAGGAGATCTGAAAAATTTAGAGGAGTACAGGATTTGGTCTTCCATCACAGTCCAAACCTCTCAACTTCTGGGTCATCTTCAAATGTAGCACCAGTTTCTATAAGGACTATGGATAAACTCTCTTATTTGATAATGAAGGAATGCAACAGTGACACATGACTGTGACCATTCCAGGACAAGTCAAATCCCCCTTTATGAAATTTGAGGTTTTTGAGCTGAATATTCCCAACACAAAGTCAGCATCATTGGTAAAACTGGGATGGAATTAACATGCAGACCTGCAATGCAGCCTCAATCTATCCAAATCACTCCATCTCCAATATCTAAATTTGATTATAAGTTATCTTATCTAAGTTATTTTTCAATGAAAAGCCCATGTATTGTTATGAATACTAAATATTTCTCTTGACTAGCTGCAAATGATGCACAATAGAACAGTTGGTTAATTTGAAGAAGCAAGAGAAGAATTAAGGTTAAATAAAAGCACAAATTCTAAAAACATACTCTTTTTCTTTCCTATATTTAAAAATAAACACTAGAGTTCATAAAAATAGTAAAAAAAGTTAAGTTTTCTTTACAAAATTTAAGTCAGACAATGTCAATGCACTGAGACCCCATATCATCTCACAATTTTTTTGGTTTTACTTTTTTACATTCTTGGTTCAATATTGGAGCAGATGCTTTTTTAGTACATTTGAAATTGCATTGCCCAGCCACTGCCCAGGTAGCTGGTAGGGAAGCGCACAGGGATGTGGGGTGAACCCAGTCACTGCAGCTTTCTGGCCTTGGCCAGTGACAAGTACAGAGACAAGATCAGGAACTTTTCATTGTGCAAATACAGGATGATACCAAATCCAATTTTCCTGACAAAGGTACATTTTCATAGCCCTTCTCTCCACCATGACCGATTAGTGAATTGTTGTTTGGTGCCCTCAAGCCTCCGAGTTTAGTTTTTCTAGGTACCCTCAAAGCTGAGACTTGTTACCTCACCAACGGCCATATCAGAGCAATTGAGAGCAAGAATTGAGGAGCAAGAGATAGCAAGAGTGTCTCTGTTAGAGATCATTAACCCAGACAGCAATCTGCTACTGGCAGGGGGCAAATAGGGTAGCCAGGTAAAGCTGTCCTGTGCTGCCTGATGGAAACACAGACACTCTCATTTCCTAGCAAATAAATGCTACATCTACCCAGCAATCTCTTATCCCAAGGCTCCCAAGACTAGTTTGGGGTATTTAAACCCGAGCCTTTCCAGCCCATTAGTTTTCTTGGTAAAGACATGTTGTTGGCGTCACGCTTCCCAGCTCAGCTGCTTTTCCTTCCCGTTCAAACTGTGGTCCCGGGGGCACTGCCAGCATGCGGTACAGAAACACCACTGAAGGCTCCTGCACCAGCAGCTCCTCCTCCTGCACTGGAGGACAGGGACTTCACCCTGGCAGGGAGAAGACCACAGAGCAGTACATGAAACCAAAGATTGGCTGAATGCTGCAAGATTCACACCGGCAAAGGGGAATAAGAAACCATGGACATCTGTGCCTTGTGTTTCGGCTGCAGGACACAGGGATTTGTTCTTGCCTGGCTCTCTACAGAAATGAGGGTTATGGAGTGGGGCTGTTGGCAGTTTTGTCAACCAGTAGCTTTTGAGCTTCCTGGGCAATCTTGGCCAGAACTTGACAAAGCAGTCAAGGTTTCAAAGACATCGACTTCTTGCAAGTTTCATGAAAATACGTAGTTTTGTAGGTGAGAAGAATCCAGACTGTTGTTTTCTTCGAGAGAAATGTTGCAACGTGAGGTCAGCCACCAAGAAGTCCACAGGAAAAGAGCGACAAGAAACCAGGCTACCTAATTTCTGCTTGTCACCAAGCTATTAGGTTTCTTTGCAGTTCTGGAAATATGGTAACGATTCTCTATTCTCTACAGTGCTTGAGGGTATGGGTAGCCAGACTTGCTCATTGGGGCACTGCTGCTGCCACTGCTGAGGCATTGAACAGAGAAAAGTCCTCCAGCAGCACTGGTCTCAGTAGAACCTGCATACGGCTGCACTCAGTCATGTCAGCTGTGCCACAGGCAAGGCTGGAGGCATATGGGCTAAGTGGGGAGTTGTTTTTTTGTGTGTCAGAGAGAGTGCCTTATGCCATACAGCCTGCACTGAAACACGTAATTAAAGGTGGCAAATGGCAGTATAAGCTGGTCTGGTTTAGTCCATTGCAGAAATTCACTCTCCATGTCCAAATAAATACTTGATCTCTGCAGACACTGCTGGCAGTGTTTTGACAAGGCAATTTAGGATGGTAGCTTTATTACATGAATGCTTGCTCACAAAGCAGGAACAGGCACAGTCAATGTACTTGGCTAATATCCTACTTAATTGGAACTAACAAGAGGTGTTTCCATCCCACAGGCTGTCCTGTTCCCCTCAACCCTGCCCTGCTCTTTGTAGCTTTCTTCAAACCCAGCTGAAGTCTCACACACACTAGTGACCACAGCCCAGAGCAGCCCGTCTCATTCTGGAATGCTGTCAAAAAATTAATTTGGATCTACTGGTAAGGTTACTAAAAGCCGATGCAGCCCTTTTTGATCTAATTTGCTTTATTTGTTTTAGTTTTGGCCTATTCAAGTTCCCACTGAATCTGAATGAACGTCTTGCTGTGAAGAGTTAAAATTTATCATCGATTCAACTGACCACAGGGAAAAAAAAAAACCAGACAACTTTTAGCCCCAGGATCCAGCGGTTAAGGTTGAAAGTACCAAGCGTGACAGAAATCCCTTGTTAAAAAGATTATATTTGAATGTTAATTTACTCAAATGTACTCAATTATTTGATCAAAACAATGCTAATAAAGGAAGTGTATCTTTGAAACTCCAGCTTCAAATTTTACACATTTACATTCAAATGTTACATTGCAGTAGCTCCAAACAGCTTCAGAATAAACACTTCTGCTATATATCCCTTCTGCTGGAGAGAACAAGAGCAGAAGGACCAGTCCTTTCTGCCAAAATCCACTGGAAGGAAGAGAGCTGAGGCAATAAAACATCCTTCCTTCCCCTTGCTGGTCATCTGCTCCCACAAAATGCCTTCAGGGCAGATTTTGCATGGGTCTGGCTTCTGCCCATTTCAAGAGGATGTGGCTAGATGGGAAAGGGTGGAGCAGAGGGACCATTTTTGGCCAAGGTAGTTGTGAAACACCTGCAGTCCCCGTTCTACCCTCAAGCCCAAGTGCTTCACAGGCCAAGAAAGAAGAGACTGCAGCAGCAGAGAGGTTGGGTGAAAATGTACAGCAGGCAGGATGGTGAGGCCTCCGCTAGCGTGCAGGAGCTTGCAGGACTGCCCAGCGAAGGTCAGACCTACCCCACAAGTCTTGAGATCTCTGGTAGCTAAGGTTCACTCCAAGCAGGCCCCTAGGACCTACTCGGTGACTCAGCAGATATGCCCACATCTGGGCAGGTGCGCTAATGGCACTGAAAGCCTTTCAGTCCCTGGGAGGCACTCAGAGAAGACGCTCCTCTCCCATCCTGCTCCCATTCCCACCTGCTCACCTTTGCTGGAGGGACTCTCTGTAATTATTGGTGGGAGAGAAGACCAACACTCTCACCAAAGGGATGCTTGTGGGAGTGTCAGCAGGGACAAAAACAGATCACAGCATACTGCTGTAGGGCAGCTCCCGAGGAGATAATATTTCTTATTCTAATACACATTTCTTTTTAAAAATCAAGTTGACATCTGTAGCTCCTCATGGGAAGTCCTTACTTTCTGGGTAGGCACCTCATTATTGGGGTGGATTATGGGGAAACATTCTCTTTAGATGGTGAAGGAGCCCTGGGATGATCCCTGTGAAAAACCATCCTAGGCTGAGACCAACATCTCACCTTCTGTAAAGTGCAGGTCTTTCAGCATGCAGGAAACTCTGTGAGGGGATACTATAAAGAAGTGAATCGTCTCTTCTGCACGCTAATCACGTCCTCGCCCACGCACTGATCATCGCAGGGGTTTCTGACAACATTTTGCAGCTGAGTATATTGAAAGAAGAGCACTGGGAAAGGAAGAAGAGCAACCAAAACTGTGTCATCTTCTCAGGCTCAAGCTCATTCTAGACCTTTTTTTTTCTTTTCTTCATTATTTCATTTTTACCAAAATTCACCAACCTAACAAGGACATCTCTGCTTGCACAAGTCCTGATGCAGATGCAGTTACATAAAAAAAAGTCTATTCTATTTGGGAATGTGCAAAAGAACGCTTGTGTCTATCAGCTGCAAACCTTTGCCAAGGCAGATGAGCTCCAATTCAATAATATGTTTGCTAAAACAAAGGGAAGGGCTAAAGCACAGTTTCCTTCAGTGTCAAAACTCACCTTCCTGTTAACGTGCATTATGTACAAAGTGTAACAGACCAAGATTGCTTACTTAAGCATCTGCAGAACAATGTTTTCTCTTTTCAGGTCTGTGACAGGTTGAAGTAGCTCTTCAATGCTATTTATTTATTTGTTCATGTCCCACGTCATGCAGGTCCACCCCGACAAAACACTTGACAGACTGTTTCACAGTCATTTTTAGATGATCTAAAACCAAGCTGCCATTGAAATAAATAATCCCAGCCTTCTCCTCTCTTTGCCTGCTGCCTCTCAGTCCTCGTTCCTTCCTAAGGTCAGCTCCAGCAATTGCGCAGCTACGCATCTCACACATTCAACAGTAAAGCCTCGCCACTCAGTGACAGCTAGATAGCTTTCAGATTAGCCAGGCCAGGGGGACACTAGGACACAATCAGAGGTTCCCTGTCAACAAACAGCTCTGAAGAGTAAGAATCCACCAAGCAAGAAAGGAGATGCCCCACCTTCAAGCACAACTGCTCAAAACAGATGTCCCTGGTACCACAGGCCCTGTGTCAATAAGAACACATGCCACTTTGGTTTAAGGTGGGCTGCACCACCTAGCGCCACCAAAAAATCATTTTTTCCTGAACTCATCCAAATAATCTGTCTTTGATTAAAGCTGGCCCTGGCTCAGTGTGAAAGGCAGCGCCAGGAGTGTCACTTAAGCTGTTCCTCCCCAACACCTTCATCACTTCCCCCCTCTGGCCACATCTGTATGTGGGCACAACTGCCAGGCAACAGCAGGCAGCAAAAGAGGGGATCCCAATGACCCTTTCTTTCTGATCATTGACTGCTGGGCAGGCACCTCAGGAAAACAACATGGTTGTTTCTCAACCATCATGGTGCCCATAGTTAAGAAACACAGAAAAAACACAGGGAGATCACTCCTTTTGCAGTATGCTGCATGGTTTTATCTACTCAGAAAGAGAAGGGATTGGAATTCAGAGCAATCATCTTGCTGTGGAGCTGCTTCCCTTTTATGGAGTGGAGCACAGCTCCAGCTCTCACACAGCACTGCTGTGCTCCAGCCAGTCACACACACTATTGTCCCAAAGAGCTGGGATTTTAAAAGTACACTGGCCTTGAATGAAGTAGCTGGCTGGCTGATGCTCCACTGGCCCTAGACGTGTGGTGGGGGGAAACTTCAGTCATCAAGCAATTGGCAGCTCCAGCACAGAGTAAAGTCAGTTGCTATTTCAGGGAAAGGAAAGGCAACGGTTCCCTGTGGGGAATGACTGCACTAGCTCAGCACCAGGAATAGGCTGAGATTTTTTTAAATTTTTTTCCCCCTACACTTCAGGAAAAGCGAACACACAATGTTCACTCGCAGGGATCGTTTCCTGAACATGATGTGTGCTTGCTGTCCCACAGGTCACTTTCCAGTGTGTCACATCCTTCTGCACAAGGGAGAGCAGGAAATGGCAAACTCCCAGTATGAGGCAAAGCATTCCCATCACAGCAATTGGTCCACAGGAGCTATAAATTGGTCTCCTCCAGAAACAGATCAAAATTTGTCTTTGGGGAGGTCGGCTGGAAACTGAAGGTAAGTTTGAACCAGTATTTTTTGGAGTGTCTCCGAGTACTGTATTAGGAAAGTGTTTGCAGGTTTTGGACTAATGTATACCTTTACTGTTGGGGAGATTTTTCTCTAAGAGCAGGAGTTGGTTTTGTTTTCCTTTATGCTGGCATAGATCAGTGTATTCAAAAGACATGCATCAATGTACAGCTTATGCTATATATTGAATGACTGTTCTACTAACTGTAGTGAAATGGCTGCTGTTATTACCTGAGACTGTTCTCAGCAAGAAAATCTGCAGAACAAATTGTTAAGAGGCTACAGGAATCGATATATGTAATGATCATCATATTGATCTGTTGTTAAATTATTGATGATATGCTCATTGTTCATTTCAATGCCGGTATCCATTTAGCTTAGTGTTAGACCTTGTGCTTTTAGCTTCACCTTTGACTGTAGTGTAAAAAATAAGAGGATGCTGCCTTCAGCTGAGAAAAGCACAGTGTACTAAGTGGCTCAAATGGCCCGATGACACCAAGAGAGACTGGGGTTGTTGTTCTGAAGAGCGTAGGGGGAACTCCTAAAGGATTCTATGTGAGATGAATTAGGACAAGTAGAAGGGGAAAAAATTGCAGTGAGAATTAATTTAGTCACACACTTTAGGATGGAAAGACTCTTTATGGTAGGAGGTTTCCTCCTTCTGAAGCACAGGGATTCTGCAGAATGAAAGCCCCAAGGTTCCTAACTATATAGTATGCCCATGTGAGGGACCAGGCACCTCCAGTACAGAAGACTTAGAAGAGAAAAGGTGGCTGTAGCAATGAATAGTTTTGCTTAGTTGGCTCTGGGACAGGGTCTTTCTGCTACAGAGACTTCTTTTGGCTATGAGGGCATTATGGACTGCAAACAGCTTCTTAGCTCTATGGCTAGACCTTGCTAGGTGCAGAGGCAGCGAAGCCTTGTGCACGGTGCAGCGTTGTGGAGCACAAAAGCTCTGCTCCCACCAGACAACTGGCGATGCCACATCACTCCTTTTGCCTCCCTTGCCTCAGTTGCCCTATATGTAAGCATGGTTAAGGATGCTGGCTTCCTTTGTAAAGCACTTTGCAGCCCTAAAGCAACCTGCAAATGCTTATTGGAACATTTCTTTCTACCCTTGTGCAAAGAACAGAGAAAGCAAACAGAGATCACCTAGCACCAAAACCCTGAAGATTCACCCTCTAGAAGGGAAGACACTCTCCTGCTATCTTGCCAGGGGAGGTTGACATAGCCAGCAGTTTTCAAGCCTTTTCTATTCACAGGCCCCTGTATTTCCCCTGTTTCCCCATCCCCAAGGGAGTGCGCACTTTTCTGATGGCTTGCTTTTCTGATGTGCTCTTCATGAACCTTTTAAGCCCACAGGCCTCCCTGCCACTGTCACTGGGGATCTACCACCACAGGTTGGACTAAGCACCACAGAACAACGGTTCCCATCTTTGTCCAGACCCTGACGCCAGGTTACAATAGGAAAAAAATGCTGCAGGACCTTGAGTTGCTTAGGCATAAAGAAAGGAAGGATGTTCACAATACCCGTCTGAGGCATCAATGAGCTTCTCACCTCCTAGATGGAAAAGCCAGACCTTGACCCCCCTCAGCAGCTTCCCTCTGTCCTCCATTAATGGGAAATGACCCCTAAATAGCAACCTGGGATGGGTGGCTTTCACCTCCTCAGAGCCTTGCCTTTCTTGTGAAAGATGCCCTTGAATATTGCAGATCCTCTGAATCCCATTGTGGGGACAACACATTAGTTCGGACAGCATTACTACTCTGGGCACTGAGTCACTTAATCTCAAGAGAATTTCTGACCCCAGGGTTGGAAGAGACGTTTTGTGTCTTCGCAGAGGTAATAACAACAGCACCTATGACCCCAGCCCTTAAGATATTTTAGTCTTCTCAGGGAACAAGAAAAACATTCAAAAGTTCCTCTGTCTGAAAGTTACAGTGGAATATGGTAATTAAATGTACATGTGTGTACGTGCACGTGTGTGTGTGTACGTGAGTGTGTACGTGTGTGCAGACAGCAAACCTTTCATGTAGCTGAGTGAAGCAAAAAAAAAATTGGCTGGATGCCATCCGTGAAATGGTGGTCCAGGCTGAGCATGTCTCATGGGTTTTTTTAACATAAATCCCAACCCAGCCTTTTCTGTTTCTGGACAGAGGCCATGGAGAGAAACGGTGCTGCCTTTCCCCAAACACTAGACCCCACGCACCACTTCCACATAGCGCTGCTGGATCAGAGACGGAGGCTGCGTGGCCAAATTGCTCACCTTCACAAGGCGGCTCGTAAACTCAACAAACTCCGCAAAAGGTCCCTGATTGCCAATGTCAGTGGGAGCACCCTGACTGCCGCAGGAGCAGTCACAGCCATCGTGGGGCTGTCCCTGAGTCCGGCAACACTGGGAGCCTCTCTCCTGGCATCGGCTGTGGGTCTGGGCCTGGCCACTGCCGGGGGGGCCGTCAGCATCACCTCCGATCTCTCCTTAGTGCTCTGCAATTCCCGGGAGGTAAGGAAGGTGCAGGAAATCGCAATGACTTGTCGGAAACAGATGAGGGAAATCCTTGGCTGCCTGGAGTTCCTCCGCCGGGGGCAGGGTCCGGGGGACCCCACACTGCGCCAGTCGGAGAAGAGGGCCTCCATCTCACTGTACAATTCTGTCTGCTTCATGGTATTCTGCGGCTCCCACAGCTTCCTTGTGCCAGAATACACAAAGGAGGTCACAAAAGTGAGCCAGGCCATGCTCAAGGCCAAAATCCAGAAGCTGGCTGCCAACCTCGAGACCTGCACCAAGGCGATGGATGAAGTCTGTGAACTTCTTGAATCCAGGACAGAGCTTTCCCCACGCACGAGGAGACTCAACTTGGGTGCTAAAACCACTGCTGACACCCTAAGACCATCCAGCTGAAACAGTGTTTGCCCCATAATTAAAACCGGGCTTGGAGACATTGCATTATTAATTGCCACCATTAGCTCTGCTACCTGTTGCTATCGTAATATTGGTCATGCTCATCCACACAAGTGTGCACATCTCCTGTGTGCCTTATTTATATCTGAACACAAACTCCTTCACAATAGGAAGCTAAAGCTTACACACACACACCCCCTGACACCTCACAGCAGCCACCTGATTCAGGCTGGAGGTTATGATGGACACGTGGACTATCGGGTACACAGCAGCAGATTCCAGAGCCTGCAGGCAGGGGTAGGTGGCCGTTCCTCAGACCCATGTTTCCCCAGCCATATCCCTGGCTCTGCTTCCCCAAAGCAGCAAAAAGAAGCGGGTGAGGAGGCTGATGACAACCCTGCAGTTGTGGTGCTGACTGACCCTGGATTGCAAATAACTTACGAATCTATGAGTGGTAAAAGGGCTGGTGTGCCCCAAAAAGCCAGCAGCTGCCAGTTTCCAGTAGAGTACAGTCCTGTTACCAAGGTACATCTGGAAAGGCTGTTGAAGGAAGCAGTTCCAGATATGACAGACTGTATGGATGGCTCATCATCCCAGGGTGAAACAGCAGGGCCATAAATTGTTATCCCTTCTGAAGAAACTTCTCTAGGCTGAGAACTGTGATATTTGTGGTCTATTTATTTACATAGGATTATTTTAAGGTTTTGATATTGTATTTAAAGATGTTGTTTTTTTCTTTTAAAAAGGAGGCCTCTGCTCCAAAGGAAAGAAGCTGTTCTTAGAGGCAAAGCAAGTCTGTGGCATGTGAGAGCAAGTGACCTGTTCTTTGGCTGTGAGGGAGGGCAAGTCCCTGTAGGAAAAGGAAAGCATGGCCTGAATGTTGGTAGTTATAAAATAGGTGAAACATGGTCAACCAGTGACAGATCTTAGGAACCAAAACAGGGAGAAGGACAGGTCAGTGACCCTGGCACCAGAGCCTGCCTCAGGGGGCTGGTGGAAGAAAGCAGTTGTACCTCTTGCAGCAGAGAGGGAAGCATAGGTTGGTGTTACTGGTCTGAGCTGGAGCCCAGCTGTGATGAGAGCACATCTGAGAGGTGTAGGTGCCGCTCTCTGTGCAGTCAAGCAGCCTGTGAGACCCACAGCGGTTTGTCTGTGAGGGTGGAGGCAGCTCTCAGAGAGCACTACACATACTCCTAGCAATGTTTCTCAGGGTAAGCTTAATGTTAGCAATATATATACTGGTACTAATACTCAAGAGGGGTGCAGAGGAGTAGGATGATTCAGTGGCAAAGCACCTATGAAGCAGGAGGAAGGACTGGGACTCTGTTTCAAGTGACTGTTCTGCTAAATATGTCCTTTGTGATTTTTGACCCCTCAGTGCCTCAGTTCCCTGTCTAAAAATGGGGATAGTAACACTTCCCTACCTCACAAGGATGTTTCTGGGACAAATATTGCAAAGTGCTCAAGTACTGTGATGATGGGGATCACGTCAGTACCTTGAAGAGGTACAAGGAAGGGACCCCGGAAACTAGCTTGAGACAACTAGAGGAGTTAATGCAGGGATAATTCCATCTCCAGAAGCAGGCCCTAGTGGATAAGGGAAACTTCCCTGCAGGTGCATGAATCAAAATGATCAGAAAACCCACTCTGTAGTTCTGTAACACTGAGCAAACTCTTAGGAAGGGCAACACTACATCTCACAAAGCTTGCATCCTTTTTGTCTCTTCCTCTCATGACATCAACATTTGTTTTTACTCATAAGAAGAACGAAAGCTTTGGTCCCTCAGAGCGTGACTCAGATGCCTGTAATGCCCATGCTTGTTTTCCAGAAATGAACAAGTACTCTGCTCATTCGATTAAATGAATATGAAGCACTTTTGTGTCAGTGTCTCTCTGCACACCTGTGTATGATCACATTCCTGCCCCCTTGCTCACCCTGCTCAATTTCATGCTCCAGGCACTGGAGCCAAGGAATCGATAGGAGCAGCTGGATGTGTTCAAAAGGGGAGAATGAAAAGTGAGGTCATCAGCGCCGTGCCACACAGCTGGCATTTGTGTATGAGTGTGTGCATTTACGTCCATGTGAGTGCATACCCTGGTGTGCAAATTAGCCCATGTACACTGCGGATGCTGATCTCTGACATGCAAATGCTCAGGTGCATATGTGTGAGCACATAACTGTGTGTGAACTGCACACTGTGCAAAGGCAGACACGATGCTAATTTTTCTTAGTAATCCAGCATATCACCAGCTAACTCTACCAGATCAGTTACAACTTCACCATACTCCTGAGATGGCTGGTTTTATCATCACAGAGAAAATTATGTAACTCATACAGTTCTCCTACCTCCTCCTCAGTTTTCTAGTAATGCAGCTTTGTGCACATGTCCACACACAGAGAACAACATAGAAGAAACAACAGCTCTGAATAGACTAATCTGATTTGCAGAAGGATCTGAATTTGATAGCTTGGAGCTTCACGAGGGCTGGTTTGCTCTGTTCAGCACAGTCCTGCACTGCAGTCACAGCCACTGTTTCAGCATCTGGGACAAATCAGAAACTTTTGCTTCCATTCTCAGCCACACAGGCAAAAAAAATCCCGCTTCTGTTCTGTGTTTCCCTAGATTAAGCCTTCACTCAAGGTCAGGATTTGGGTTGTTGCACAGTGCTGCTGTGTGAGTGTGATTGAGCCCAAGGTACCACCCTCTTCTGGCCAGGTCTCAGCCACCTCCCTCCCCAGGTTTGTTAGCTAGGAATGCAAAGGGAGGCTCAGGCAGAGAGTGGGGCCCCCAGGCTGGAAGATCTGTAATCCTACACAAGACAGAGGAGCTGTGTGACTTTGCTCCAAAACCCATCCAGTGCTCTTGGACACCTTCTAAGCCAGGTGGTCCTGTGAATCTAAGTCTGCGCCCTCACACCTCAGCTACGCTTGATCTAGCAGCTAGCAGGGAGGGCAGGAGGTGGTCGGATCCTCCTCACCCAGCTCCAGGCATGCCTTCCTGTCTCCTCCCATGCAGTCGGAGCTGGATCTCATGGGATACCCTGAGGAGCCAGCTTTGGGAGCTGTGTTGGCAGAAATCTACTGTATTTGGGGGTAAGATTAATTTCCTATTCCTTTTGCTCTCTGAAACAGCTCAGTGCTGGGTCAGATGAGCACCAGAGCTGATACCAAGAAAGCACATGAAGCAAGTGACCCAGGCTGGGACAGGGGTGCACCTAATCCAGTATTGGCTTAGTGCCAATATTGTGACTCCCTTAGAGTCACAAGCAACATTTGGGGGAAGTGTCTTTGGTAAGCAGCTTTTTTACTAGTAGTTATGTTACTTACCCTTCAAATAAGTATACGTGTTGGTTGAACCCTTCCTTTGGTAGCTAGAGTGGCAGGGGCTGGCCAGGGGGCTGATGATTAGCCAGGGCTGGCAGTTATGAAGCCTGGCCTCCTGATGCCATTTTTACTCCCCTTTTATTGAAATTGCTGCAAGGAGGAATGATTCAATGGTGAGCCAGGAATGCAAACAACATTTTAACACAAAGTCCCATAGTATGTTTTGAAAGTATAATAAAAGGTGTCTATGACAAAGGAGCCCGAGTATAGTCAGGGAGTCAGGATATCCCAATAGCCTCTCTCTGGGCATCCCAGTGGGTAGACAGGACCATTCACCATTAACTGTGACCTACTATACACACTGTCCATCTTGGCTTATTATGCATCCCTTGTGAAATAGTTGGCATTATACCTGCACTAAAATTCATCTGCTGTGGATGCTCCTACCCTGTGCCCCCTAAGGAAGACTAAGCTTGTAACAAGCAGTAGGGCTAGGAACGTATTTGGTCAAAAGCCAAGTCTAAAAGCCCTGGAGTGAAAATTTCTAAATCCAGTATAATCTGCAGTGTCCTGTGCAGAAAAGCACAAAAAAGAGAATCACCATTTAGAAGCGAGTCCTTCCCGACAGCAGTTTAGGACGGGAGGGAACTTTTATTCAAAGACATATACGGAGAAAAGGGATTTAGCCAAACTGGAATTTCACCAGAAAAGAATTGCTCCACCCTGCTCCCCACCAAAACAGCACCTATCATGTTATATGGGCAATGAGTTCAACAAAGAATCACAAGCAGTGACTTCCCGTCACATCCCTGACTCTATTTCCTGAGGCATCCCAGTGACCCTTACAAGGGTTCATGTCTAAGCACTGGCCAGGCTTAACCTTCAGCACTAATGATATATAGCAAGCTCATGGCTCAGACTGCTGTAATTTTTGAAACATATAGTCATAACTAGCATCTACATTGGGTGTTTCTTGTTGTTTTGGTTTGGTTTGGTTTTTATTTATTTAAAAATAATTGCTCCCGAGCACAGTGGGGTGCAGCAGTTTCATTTCCACTGCTGCCCAGTGAATTGTTTCAGGTTTCCTCTCCTTTCCCTGTCACGCAGAGAGTTTGTTCAGATTTCCTCTCACTTTCCTCATTGTTCTGGGAGCAGAGGAAATAGCACGCTCGGAATCCAGTGAGAGATGCTCAGGTACGTCAGCATTTCCACTGTGAGCACACCCAGCCAGGCTTCCCAACCAGCAAGAGAGAGGGAGGTCTGCTGAAAAACGCAGTCAGAAGTTCCGTTTTGCAGTCGGCTCCGCTGTCCTTTTGAAGACTGAGCTGTTTGATACGTTAGCATCCTTTTCCCTAAAACAAAGCATGTTCACCTAGCTGAAAGGTTGCCCTGCTGCAGTCAGCATTGGGACTACAGATCAAGGAGGCCACACCCAGACCAGATGGAAACCAATGAGCTCAGGAACTACCATCATGGCATGACACTTTGATGCCGCTCTCCCTCAAACGGCACTAAATCCATCACCATTTTCACCTCTCACTGTGCACTTGCAGGGTCTCTGCCTGAGTCACAACAGCAGCAATCAAGAGAGCTGGGGGAGCGTTTGCATCTATTCCCATCCCCTATTCTCTCATATGAAACATTGAGTGAGTTGCCACAGTTCAGTTTATTTTATGTATTTCTGGCACTTTAAAGTTGCACATTGGCAATTACCATAAACAGGAAAACAAGGTGGAACAATGAAAGTTCTTGACTTTTCTTTTTTCCCCACCACTAGTACTTAAAAATGTTTCATACCAGCACTTCTGAAGAAGTTAATTTGCTCTTCATATGTATTATATACATAAGTTTATATATATTCTTGTATTTTTGTGCCTGGCTAGCTCATTTTGTCTTGTTCTTTCACAATTGTAGAATTTATGAATGCAGAACACCACCATGCACACTGCCTAAGTGATGCTAATGCCGAGCTGCAGGCCAGAGGCTTAGCCATTTGCAGTTAATGCCACGCAGGCAGGTTTTCACACAGCCAATTCGGTGTGCTCCTATCCCAATACAGGTGGCTATAGGTCCGTAACTCCCCCTTCCCTGGAGACCTCTCTGGAGTTCAGTGAAAATCCACCCACAGTTTCTAATTTAGCAAAGCATAGCACTCGTCACACAAATCCACCCCCCCTGCAGAAGCATAAGCCCAATTAAGTTTAAAGAAAACAAGTCTTGAACACATTTAGAAGACAGGCCTCCTCAAGTGTGCTGCTTAATAACGTTGTGCAGAGCCAGGATGTTTGTGCAGACATGGCAACTCGGCCGACGTCGGCTCCTTTACATCAGGAGAGGAGAAAATGACAGCATTTCGTGCCCCGAGCATTAGACCCACTTCCCAGAGGTCTGCACTCTGAAGAACTCCGGATGCAGAAGACACCTTCTGACCTCAGGAAAATGAGACCGCCTATACCTCACGGCAGCACTACTTGTTTTTCGCAGTGCTCTGACGGCACGGCGCTGCCCGTCCTCCCGGAGTGCCAGCCGGCCTCCAGCCGCCCTCAGCAGTGGCGAGAGCGGCCCCGACGGGTAACGGCCAACGGGTAACGGCCGACGGGCGTGGCCCCTCGAGCCCCGCCCCGCCCGCTCCGATTGGCTCTTTCCTCGGAACTACAAATCCCATGATACCTCCAAGGGGACTACAACTCCCAGAGTGCTCTACGCCCCGTTAGACGGGGACGGTCCAAAATGGCGGCAGGAGAGGAGGAAGGGCAGACGGCGGAGCCGGAGGCAGTGGTGGAGCCGGAGGTGGCGGTGGAAGAGCCACGGAGTTTCAAGGACCTGGTGAGGCTGGGCTGGAGCCGCTTCTGCCCCCGCTGCTCCCTCCCCCGTCCCGAGGAGCACCCTCCTGCCCCCACCCCGCGTATCAGGCAGGGGGGAAGGGGGGAGCTCCTGGCACAGCCCCGTGTGCTAGGCCGTGCCCCACGCCGCCCCGCCGTGCTTGCCTCGTCGTGGCGCGGCCCCGGGCTGCTGCCCTCCGCGGGCTGCAGGCGGCCCCAGGCCCGGCGGAGCCTCCGGTGCGTGGGGGGCAGACACGTGCGCCGCCGTCGGTGCGTCGGTCCGCGGGCGTGGTGCTGTGCCCGGGCCGGAGGTCTGGGGAGTTCGGGCCTCGGCTCCGGTGAGGTTGGCGTTGCTGCCCCGGTCTGTGCTCCTCAGCCGGCTGCCTGTGTTTTCGGTTGTGTTAACTTGCCCAGGCGTTTTCCTTTTTCTGTGCTTATGGGATACCCCCAGAGGGGAGGAGAGACAGCTGGGTGTGTGTGGAAAGTTGCTTGTGTAAACTAGGGAAAAAAAAGACTAGTTTCTTACTGATGGCAGTCACCTCTAAGTTTTGAACAAATCTATGAAGTTTGATCCCCGCCTGCCCTTTCATGTAGTTGTGTTGGGGGCCTGATGGGGTTTGTCTCTGCTAGAGACAAGCTTGGCTCTGTTGCAGCATGCATTTAACTTAACTCTGTGATTTAATTTAGGTCTCCTTGGTGATGTCTGTTTCCCTTTTCTCTTTTCACTAATGTTAAGGGAGTGACAGATGTCCTCTGTGAAGCTTGTGACCAGTTAGGATGGAAGATGCCAACAAAGATCCAAGTTGAGGCTATTCCAGTGGCTCTCCAAGGTGAGTAGTGTGCTTCTCTGATCCCAAATCTGGGGATGCCCCTGGAGCTCTATGTGAATGAATTTTGCTGAGTAAGTGGCAGGGATGAGAGTGTTCTCACTTTTTCATCATTGAAGATCTCTGTCTAGAAGTAGTCTCTGTGTTCATTCTTGTGTCCTTCCCAGGTGGAGCTTGGAATACTAATTTCTCCTATAACACTGCCTGCAATTGCAAATTTTCAAATGGGTACAAACATGGGTTCTTGAATATTCACTACTGTTGCATAGTTCTGACACTCCATGTTAAATAGAATTATTGCCAATCATTTGAGCTGCTAGTCCGTATCAACCATTTTCTTTCTGAAATACTCAAGGATACACAGGACACTTCTGATAGATTTAGGACTGTGCCTCTTCTGGTAGAGACCTACAGTGTGTGTCTGAAATTGGAGATGCCTTGACTGATTACATAGCTTGTATAATCTGCTTTTCTGTGAGCAGGCAATTCTTTGAAATTAGATTTCTGGAGTGAGTAATAACCAAACCACAGTGATTTTCTGTAAACATCCTGGAATTACAGGAAAATAAATTACTGAATTCAGCAAGCATTTCTGCCTCTAGAATATTTGGTTGGGTTTTAAAAAAAAAAAAAAAAAAAACCAAAACACTGTGAAGCAGGAACAGAACAAGGTAGTGACAGAATGGGAATAAACTTTCAGTATCTACTCTGTTCTAGTACTTAACTGTCGTCAGACTTGTTTACTCCACATATAAGATTCTCTTGAAAAACACAAAAGTAAGGTTGCATTCCTGAGAAGTTGTCTCCACTTTAAGGCCTGTTGGCAGCATGTTCTTCTCAGCTGTAGGAGTTTAGGAGGTCAGAATGGATTCTACTGATGAATTCTACCCTGTTGCCTGCACTGGTTTTGGGCAAAGGACTTGCTGTCCTAATCCTTCCTGTTGCAAACTGGCTTAGATTACTCTCTTAATCAAAGGCACAAAATTTATTGTAGCTCGTGAAATGTGAGTTTGGTAGTGCTGTTGTCTTGTAGTTGGTGTGACCTAAGTCTCAAACACTGGAGTCTATTTGCATGTAAGCCAGTAAACAGACAACAGTTGGTTTAGAATACTCACCCAGATAGAAGCAATAGGCCATAAATTGACAGACAGATTTGAGAAATAATAAAATAAAGCTTTTTTTGAACCTGAAGTTTGTATGAAAACCTGTATATTGGCAGAAGTTTAACTAGAGAATGGAAAGGATCAAGACTGTAGTTATTGTACAAATGAAGTCGCACTCTAAAAATGCTGCAGAGATGTTCTGAAATTCTTTGTTTTGGCCCTTTGTTGTTCTTTACCCTTTGTGTGTCTCTTTTTTTTTTCCTATCCTTAGGGAATTTTTGTGCTTTATTGCACAGTGCTTTAAAGGCTTCTTTCTCTGGTCTAGATTAGTAACAGTTTTTACCCTCCTTGCTGCTCCTCGTAGGCAGAGATATCATTGGACTGGCAGAAACTGGCTCTGGAAAAACAGGAGCCTTTGCTTTGCCAATTCTTCAAGCACTGCTGGAAACACCTCAGCGATTATTTGCTCTTGTCCTCACACCAACAAGGGAGCTGGCCTTCCAAATATCAGAGCAGTTTGAAGCTCTTGGATCCTCCATTGGTGTCCACACTAGTAAGTAGCTTTGTGATATTGGAGCAGTTTTCCTGAAGACTGAATTTTGTCAGCTCTAGACTGCAAAGGAAAAAGTAGAGAGTATTTGTATGGAGGGTTGAACAAAAGGTGAGAAAAGCTTGTGATGCTGGAAGACAGAGATCTGGTATCAGGTTTGGGAAAGAAAGACTGTATTGGTCTTTCCTCGTGGAGTAGTCTGCAGCTCTTCTGCATTTTATGTCCAAACAGTTAACAATGGAAGTAGAAGAGAATCTTCTCAATACTAAGTTTGTGTCCAGTGAAATTGCATAGAGCTCCACTCTATAGCGTGATGTAGTTTAATCTTTACTTCAGACTGTCTGTATTGGTTCTTTAGATATTCTCTACAAACATAAAAGCTTTGTGGGTATTTTTAGAATTCCTAGATTTTTGCAGCTGAGTTAAGCTGCAAGGAATAGATCCTGCCTGTAGCTCTTCAACTGTGAAAATAAAATACTTGGGGCCAGTAAGGACTTAATTGTATGGCTTAAGAGGCCTGGGAAGGTCAGGTGTGCTAAAATAAAGTGAATTCTCATAAAGATAAGTAGCCTTTCATTTGTACAGAGTTGTTGTGGGTGGCAGGGAATAGGAGGAAACACTATGGTGCCAGGCGCTGGCTGGTGCTACACTGAGATTCACTGTATTCTATTTGTCCTGCAGCGGTTATTGTAGGTGGAATTGACACAATGTCTCAGTCTCTGGCCTTAGCCAAGAAACCGCATGTTATAATTGGTAAGTTAACGTGCTTGGGGGGTACAGGGTATGAATATTATCAAACTGCAGTTGTCCAAAGAAAGAGTGTCAAAAGGTTTTGTGCATTTGAAGGAGAAGTGAGAGTATGTCCTTCATTTGTTTTTTGCCCTGAGATCTGAGTACTGGCTTGTTAATGTTTCTAAAGTATACACCAGTAGCCTTGCTGCTACAAGCTCATTCCAGGGCATTCCTGCTAGACTGCCTTTGGCTTGGTTTTCCATTCTCCTCAAGTATTCAAAATGCAGGTCTCATCCTTCTCAGTACAGCTTGTCTGCGGTCTGTTTTGTTTTGCCTTTTTTTTTTTTTAGGGGGAGGGAGGGAAGGAGGGCATTCTTCAGAGAGTCTGACTCCATTAGTCTTATTTAAAAACACTTTGAAGATATCCTATGAAAGAGTCCTTCCCACAAAGCAGTCTGCCTTTACTTCTCTTAGGCAAAGAATCCCATTTCTGTAACGGATGACTCTCTTGTCTCTTTAGATCTCTTCCTTAGCTTTCATTCTAAACTTGCTCTTGTGATTTTGTTGGTAGCAACCCCTGGCCGTCTAGTTGATCATCTGGAGAACACAAAGGGCTTCAACTTACGAGCTCTGAAGTTCCTAGTGATGGATGAGGCTGACCGGATCCTTAACATGGATTTTGAGACAGAGGTAGGAATCTGCTAAAATAAGAGTTTGGAACACCAGATGAGTCCCTTTAAAATTGCTTCATACAGTCACATAGTAAACACTGAGCTGTTCCGTAGAAATTAATAGCAAATTGTGACTAAGATCTAATAATTGCACAAAAGTCTATGGTGGGAGTAGAACTTAGCAGAGTTCTGCAGAGCACTAGCAAGACAGTAGGAGGCATTTTGTCTCTGAAAACTACTGGTTTCTCTGGAGTGCCTGGCATTGACGCAGTTACTGTAGAACATGATCACACGCACATTCCTGCAGGAATATTGCCTGATACTTGCACTGCTATTGGACTTCTGGAGTTCACACTGCCTAACTGTCAACAAGCTATCGGCCTACACCTTCCCTTTAGAAGAGGGGAAATTTGTTCCTACTGTGAGTCTAAGTTGCACACATGCATTACTCTTCGTTTGGATGATCATTATAGTTGGAGGAGGCTTATGTCTTGATTGCTGTTGTATTCAGCATTTCCATTTCCTTTCTATTTTTACAGGTGGATAAGATATTAAAAGTGATTCCTCGAGACAGGAAGACATTCCTGTTTTCTGCTACCATGACCAAGAAGGTGAGAGCAGAGTACTCTGTTTTAGTTCTCCTTCCATGAGGCTATACTGTTGACTAGACTGTATGATACAGGTTTTTGACAAGATCTCTGTCCATCTAGTACTAACTTACATTGATCTTCCCAGGTTCAAAAACTCCAGCGTGCTGCTCTGAAGAATCCTGTTAAATGTGCTGTTTCTTCCAAATATCAGACTGTTGAAAAACTACAGCAGTACTACATTTTCATCCCCTCCAAATTCAAGGTAATGCCACTTCTGTTTCTTCCCTCTTCTGATTGTGTCGTGTCTTGCTGTTCCCACATCTGCCTGATATCTTGTCATCTTGTCTGGCTTATACTTACTCTTTAATGTGGCATATGTGGGGTTTTTTTTTTCTCCTTTCTCTGTTTCTTTACAGGACAGCTACCTGGTTTATATTTTGAATGAACTAGCTGGAAACTCTTTCATGATATTCTGTAGTACGTGTAACAATACTCAGAGGACAGCTCTACTGCTCCGCAACCTGGGGTTCACTGCCATCCCTCTCCATGGGCAGATGAGTCAGGTATGGGCATACCCCACAGAATGGAGTATATAGGACACCTGTCACTTGGGACATGGGCTGCACCATACTGAGTCACAGCTACCTTGCAGAAGGAGTATTTTGCAGACAGTGGACTGGACTGATCCCTAGAAATTTAATTAATGTGAATGCTGCCATTGATTCTGTAATAATTCAAAAAGAAATTAGAGAAGTGAGATTTTTGAGTAGTTTCTCCCCCAATTCCTCTGTACCAGTATTTCAACAAGAGCATATTAACCAGAATGAGCATTATTCTCTCATTCCCTTTTTGTCCTCCTCTCTTCCAGAATAAACGCTTGGGCTCTCTAAACAAGTTCAAGGCAAAGGCACGTTCTATTCTGCTGGCTACTGATGTTGCAAGCAGAGGTCTGGACATCCCACATGTAGATGTGGTGATAAACTTTGATATTCCTACACACTCTAAGGTAAGATAGTCTGTGTGCCAGCTGAGAGCTTCTGGTCACCGGGAGGCATAGTGAATCTAGACAAAGGAACAAAGACACCTTCTCGCTGTTCTGCTGACTGGAAGTCTAGTTCACACTTCTGTAGATTAAAAGATGTAGTTCAGTCTCTGCAATTGAGTTGGTATCTCAGTTTGGTTGGGTGGCCTCATCTGGATTGTAGAACTGATCCCATAAGTGAAGAGGCGAAGTGAGGGAAGTTCTGTGTCTTTGTATTTTTGCTCTTGTATTTCTGCTCAGAGTATGTGTTTTGCCATATTACATTAAAGGGCTTCTAGACTTTGAAAATAGTCTTGACATATTACTTGTTTCAGGCAGTCATCACTGTTCCCGTGATCCAGGTCTGCCTTCACATTTTAAACTGTGTTTAAAAAAAGATAAGTAAAAATTCTCCCATCAATGAGTATTTGATCAAGAAAGATGTCTTTAATATATTTCACCTTCATATCACAAAAGTACAGCAGACTGAAAAAAAAAAAGTGAGTTACTAACTTTCTACCTTACAGAAAGTATAGTATTATCTTAGGGGTGTGACACTGTTTCCCAGCCTAGTTTCAGAAAGCATACCATTAATATGCATTTCAGGAATTGCTGTTGTGCCTTATAATGATCAAAGATACTACACATTGCAAAAAGAAGAAAGTATGGTGGTTCTTTTGAAGACGCTACTTTTGACATTGTAAAAGGACAAAAGTTAAAAAAAAAATGGTGTGGGCAGCAGCTTGAATGACATCATACAGTTTTTGTGCCCCTCCCTCTTGTCTAACCATGTCACAGAACACATCCTTTCTCATGATGCTTCCTTTCTCCACAGATCCTGCATGGAGAAGGGAGTATTTTAATTTCCATAATGCAGTATAAAACCTGGAAAACAGCCTAGAACCATATAAACAGAAACCACTCAATAGATCAGACGCTTCCAAATTGTTCTCATTCATCCTCCCTTTCACTGTGCTTGCCAAATTTAAATCTACTTGCCAGAGAGTTTGTCTGTACATAGACTGAAAATGCAGGCATTGGCTCAATTCAGATATTAGCTTTTCAAGGAAGTGATAGTTCATTAACAAAGTCATGTCTCACAACTTTTGTCCTGCAGTCTTGAATAATTGGAGGTGGTCTTTTCCTTTAGAAAGAGAATAAATCAAATGTTGAAACCAAAGATGTGCCTCCGCAAGTCAGCATCTTCTCAAATCTTAATCCTGCGCATGATCCCAAGTATTTGATCCTGGCTGTGTTTTCTTCCCACTTTCTTGTTCTTTCCTAAACAACAATTACATGGGATGGTTTCTCATAACTTCTGTTTTGTGTTTGGTGCACATATCTTATTGCTTATCAAGAAAATTGTTTTCAGGATTACATTCATCGTGTTGGGAGAACAGCTCGAGCTGGGAGATCTGGCAAATCTATCACCTTTGTCACACAGTAAGTATTAAAATGTGGCAGACTTGTTTTTCCCAGCTGTGTTTCGGAGCAGAAAACATCTGACCTCATCCTAGGTGGGAAGAAAATACTACTTTTCATTTTGAGTTGCCAGTTAGATTTATTTAGTTAAAGGGGAGATAATTCAAAGCCCAGGGTGGGGAGGGAGGAAGGTCTAGGATAAATTCTAGAAGCAGGCATGTTATGAGCAGAACTAACTGTTCATAACTTGATTGTACAGTATACATACGTTTTTATAATATATAATGCAGGTTAAGTAAGTGTGGGGTTTTTGATAAGCACTGAAGTATTTGTCTAAAAAAAGTCTTTGCCAAATACTTCTGAACAGAGATGAGCTGAATAAATCACTGAAGCCATCCCAAACGATGGCATCATTCGAATGCAATTAAGAGTTGCCTGTGAGACCATCAGCACAAACTAACAATATCTGTGGGCTGGAGATAAGGAGTGATGTCTATGGGTGGTGACAGCTGAAGCACTCTGAGGAGGGCTGATTCAAGCTGGTGTCTTGTCTTTTCTCAGGTACGATGTAGAGCTGTTCCAGCGCATTGAACACCTGATTGGCAAGAAGCTGCCAGCATTCCCCATGCAAGAGGAAGAAGTTATGATGCTGACAGAGCGTGTGGCTGAGGCCCAGAGATTTGCTCGAATGGTGGGTGGTGGCTTTTTGTCCATCTACTTGCTGTTGTAGTCTGAATTTCCTCATGTGCCAGGACTCTTGGCCAATCTCTTGATTGCATTGCAGGAGCTGCGGGAGCAGGGAGAGAAGAAGCGATCTCGGAACGATAATGATGATGACACAGAAGAAGCTCTTGGTGTCAGGAATAAGGTGGCAGGTGGGAAAAAGAAGAAAAGGAAAGCCTTCTAGCTCAGTATTTGGACAGACTTTTTTATTTTTCTTTTTATGGCTACATGAGCTCGGCAAAAACGGTCTACCAAGCCTTCTCCAGTGGATTTTTTTCAGAACTACTTACTATGAAATTGTGTGGTCCACCTAGAAGACAACTTCCTCTCTCCTGCTTCACCAGTTACAGACTGAGCGTCATCCATTGTGGTACCATGAGACCAGGCTTCCTTTCAGAGACACCAGACCATCACCTCTGGACCTGAAAGCAGCTGTGGTCTGGTCATGCTCATTCACAAAGAGATGCAGTGTGTGTGCAGCTTTCCCACTGCTGCAGCCTGTCTCGCTGCCCAAACTCACTGAGTGCATCTGGGGTCAGATAGGCCTGTCAGAAGAAAGAGAGGAAAAAGTTGAAAGAAGCAACTGCGTTTCCACAGCACAGCTGCGATGTCCTTGCCTTAGTGAAGGGACATGTGACATAGAGAACTCCAAATATATTTTGCTTAATTTTAAAGCTACTTGGTTTTCCTTGTCTTAGCACTGACCTGTTCTGCCCATTTTGAATATCGGCTCTGCCAGAAGGTTTTCTTAGTAGGTCAACCATAGCGATTCACATGTGACATCACTACCTTAGATGTGTCAGCCGAAGAGTGGCCCAGCACAGAGAGAACCTGTTTCAGCAGGATTAGGCTATTCACTGCCTGGAATTCGATCCAGAATCTGTAATGATTGGCAAGGTCAAGGAGAGGTCTGGGTTTTGGGGTGGGGTTTTTTGTGGTTGATTCTTGTAGTACTTACAAACCAACACAAGAGGGTGGTCTTTACATAGGAAAGCAGCTCATCAGCTGGGTGATGAAGAAAAACGGGTATTATAGAGGCTCTTTCTGTGTTTCCCTATTTATTTCTCTGTCTTAGGCAGAGTTCAGTGCCACATAAGTAGACTCTTGCAAGAATGGGATAAATGTACTTATCTCCGTATCAAACCAAAAGGTTAGCGCTAATTCCCATTGACAATAAAGATTTTCACACTGGACATTTGTCCTGGTTTCAGCTGAGATTGAGTTAATTTTCTTTAGAGTGGCTGGTATGGGGCTATGTTTTGGATTTGTGCTGAAAACAGTGTTGATAATACAGAGATGTTTTAGTTGTTGCTGCACCAGTCAAGGACTTTTCAGCTTCCCGTGCTCTGCCAGGTGCAGGAGAAGCTGGGAGGGGACACAGCCAGGATAGTTGATCCAAACTGACCAAAGGGCTATTCCATACCACATGACGTCATGCTCAGTATATAAAGATGGGGAAGAAGAAGGAAGGGGGGACATTTGGAGTGATGGCGTTTGTCTTCCCAAGTAACCATTACGTGTGATGGAGCCCTGCTTTCCTGGAGATGGCTGAACACCTGCCTGCCCATGGGAAGTAGTGAAGGAATTCCTTGCTTTGCTTTGCTTGCGTGCGCGGCTTTTGCTTTCCCTATTAAACTGTCTTTATCTCAACCCTCGAGTTTTCTTACTTTTGCTCTTCCGATTCTCTCCCCCATCCCACCGGGGGGGAGTGAGCGAGCGGCTGTGTGGTGCTTAGCTGCCGGCTGGGGCTAAACCACGACAGTCCTTTTTGGCGGCCAACGTGGGGCTTGAAGGGTTTGAGATAATGACAGATTTGATTGGAATGTGCCAGATAGAATTTATAGCTGTTATTGCTGTTTAGCTATTAATCAGCAGGCTTCTGTGCTTGCCATAGGCTTGCTTGCCTTACTGTATGTTAGAGTCTAGGGCTCGTTAGTGGCTGCTTTTTGCTTTCACTGCTTGCCGTGCTGCTGTACTGCTGATCATCTTACTGTGCTGTGCCTGGGAACATTTTGATAACAGCAATGGCCTTGCGCCTGGGCTGGCAGATGGCCAGGACATCGCTGCTGTTTCTGTGCTGCTGTACTGGACAGGCTGGAACTCCAGTGTGAACTCGAGTCAAAGGGACTGTGACCTGTGGATGAATCCATGTGGGAGCAGGACACCCCGAAGCGTCTGTGCCCATGGATAAGCCCATGCCAGAGCAGGTATATCTTGAAACGTCTGTGGCCATGGTTATGTCTGTGCCACAGCAGGTATACCTCTGAAGGGATTGTGGCCCAAGGATAAGTCCATGCTGGATAAGGTGCACCTCGAAGCATCTGTGGCTGTGGATGAAGTCCATGCTGCAGCAGGTACACCTCGAAGCATCAGTGGCTGTGCATGAGGCCATGTTGGAGCAAGTTTACTTCTTAAGGTACTACATTCTGTGGATAAGTCCAAGCTGGAGCAGGGGCAAGGGGAGGACTTCATTGCTAGCCCGGCTAGCTCAGTCGGTAGAGCATGGGACTCTTAATCCCAGGGTCGTGGGTTCGAGCCCCACGTTGGGTGCCAAAAAGGACTGTCGTGGTTTAGCCCCAGCCGGCAGCTAAGTACCACGCAGCCGCTCGCTCACTCCCCCCTGGTGGGATGGGGGAGAGAATCAGAAGAGCAAAAGTAAGAAAACTCGAGGGTTGAGATGAAGACAGTTTAATAGGTAAAACAAAAACTGTGCACGCAAGCAAAGCAAAGCAAGGAATTCCTTCACTACTTCCCATGGGCAGGCAGGTGTTCAGCCATCTCCAGGAAAGCAGGGCTCCATCACGCATAATGGTTACTTGGGAAGACAAACGCCATCACTCCAAATGTCCCCCCTTCCTTCTTCTTCCCCATCTTTATATACTGAGCATGACGTCATGTGGTATGGAATAGCCCTTTGGTCAGTTTGGATCAACTATCCTGGCTGTGTCCCCTCCCAGCTTCTCCTGCACCTGGCAGAGCACGGGAAGCTGAAAAGTCCTTGACTAGTGCAGCAACAACTAAAACATCTCTGTATTATCAACGCTGTTTTCAGCACAAATCCAAAACATAGCCCCATACCAGCTACTATAAAGAAAATTAACTCTATCTCAGCTGAAACCAGGACATTGCTGGTGGGCAGAGAAGGGAGAGAAGCTCCTTTGTGATCACTCAACATGAAAAATTAATGTCTGTTAGAACCACTCATAAACTGTATTTTCTGCTACATGAAAAACAATGGTCAAAAGATTCCTTTTTCAGATCTAAAGGGAAAGCAGAAACTACTGCAGTAGTCAAGATGAGCGCAATGGTTACTTCATAGTGTCAGTATACACGTGTATGCTAGTCAGAATGCTTCTCTACTTTTGTTTGCGGCAGCACATCTTGCAAAATTACAAAAAACACAGCAGGGTTAAAACTAAGGGGAACATGTTTTTTATTTAAACAAGTTCTGTTGTCTTCATGAGGAACAAACATACTCTCTGGTGTGAGAGGAGTACCAGTGCTCTTTGTTCTTTTTTTTGTAGCAATTTACTCAAATCTCCTGAATACTCACCTTCAAGTTTGATAGCTCTAAAGCAGTCTAGGATCAGTGGCATATAAGTAAGGGTACAGATCTAGGGTATGTTGACTGCTAAGAGCATTCTTATAAAGCAGGAAGAGTCTATGTCTTCTATGGGTCTTAGTGCAGAGAGGCAGGGATGGAAGTCCAGTAATGAGAACATGTTAATTCTGCAGAGCCCTTTGGGAGGGATCCCCACAGGTAAGAGGAAGCAGCCCTAGAATGCACCAGAGAGAGGAATAAAATGAGTGAGCATATGGGTGGAGATGCAAATACTCATTCCCCATGGAGCAAGGGAACTCTCTCAACTGGTCTTCTGTCCTGTTGGATGCTTGAACAAAATTTCTTCTTTCACAAGTCAGACAGGATTGGTACTGCTATCAGCAAATTCCCTCTGGAAAACCTCTTGGTGTTATTCCCAGGTATGTGACAGGTGGCATGCAGAGTCAGTCCTGAACCAATCTTGTAAAGTGATGTGAAGGGCAATTTTACTGCTGGAGGAGGTAGGGCAGGGTCATTTCTTTCAGAAGTAGTATGAGGCTTTCTTTAATAGATTGGTGGAGTCTCTAGCATCTCTCTGTGTGCTTTCCTGTGTGGAAGGCTGCAACAGCAGAGGGGATCTGTCTTGCCCCTTGATGGGATCAAAGATTCTCTAGCCCTCCTCTGCAGTTGCAGGAATAACAGAGGAGAGAAGTAGAGCTGCTCCTTGTAAAAGGGTGCAGAGCCTCCTTGAGAGGAGTGACTCCTAGACAGCTGGCCACCTCCCTTGATTTGGAATGACAAGCCATAGAAACACTTGGCACTAGAAAAGCAAAGGTCTCACCACACCCACATTCTCACTGGTGCCTCACCTGCCACAGATATGTGCATTCAATTTCAACTAAAAATATCTCAACAGGTTGGAGGGGCAGGAAGTACTTTCTTACTGTGACTACGCCATGAGGACTAGGTCAGAGGATGTTTGTATAACTGAAGTAGAATAGGGAGTGTCTAAACATGTATTTGGTCAAAACAGAATTTGCAGCTAGGCTAAAGCAAAATCTGTAGCTGATCTAATGAAACATGAGGGAAAAAGAATGGAGAAAGACCTGTCTCTGGATAAAACGCAGTTCAGAAAATACCAGCACTGGTATGTGTGTGGCTGCATACTTTTGTACAACAACCGATGCCGGTGTGTTTGTTCAGTCAGGAGGACTCTTGAGGGGCAGTTCTGAAGCACACCTCTTGAGTCTGCACAGCAGGGAGCTGCAGTGGAGGATTAACTTCAGTGACGTAAGGCAGGAACTGGGCTAACACAACCTGTTGTTTTTTTGTGGTTGCAACTCAAGTGAAGTTTCAACAAAAGCTGTGTTCTCAAAAGATGTTCAGTGAGGATGTTTGCAGTTTGAAACAATTCTGCACTTCCCAAGTCCATAATGAGAAGGTGATTGTTTATATACTTGTAATATGTATTTTAAATAATGTTTTATAATGCTGCATAGCTGTCTACCTTGGGCAGTAAAGAATGGGGATATAGTGTCTTTCATTTACATGTTCTAGAGCTAGCAGAAGTGGGACAATCTTTTGGAGGGGAGGAGTAAAATTAAACACTGATGTCAGTGATGAAAACAGGGTGAAAGCAGTAGGAAACCAAAATTTGTGTTTCAGTTTTAACATTATTCCACATCAAGGTAAGTGAGGCTAGCTGTAAAAAGTAGCAGTCCCTGCAACCAGTGGTCCAGAGCAGAAGCTGTGCTGAATTGCCACGTCTGAAATGGATTTGGCTGTCTCCCTTCCCCAGTGCCATGCACTTTCTGCCCAGGAGCTGCAAGGGAAGACGTGAGCAAGGAATCACAGCTGGGAGCCAGGGTGGGGAATCCAGGGCTTTTTCTGTGGTGGCAGCCTGAGCGTATGTCTGCTTAAAATAATCATGAGGAACACAGGCTGTTCAAGGACCCAGCAGCCCCCTTCCCTTCCTGCCCCAAAAAAGTAGAGATGACCAAGAGAAAGAACTAAGTATGATGACTTTCTAGCAACACCATTAACTTGTACTGAGAAAAGGCTCAGTTTAGGAAGGAACTCTCGGAGTAAGAAGTGATTTGGAATCTGGAGGGACTTAGTTTACAAAGCAGGACTGAAATTAGTAAACATTCCCAGTTTAGCCAAGCACTGAAGAAGGAAAATATCCAACATACTTAAAAGCCCTTGGAAGTACTTGAGAAGGAATGGAGTTGATTGTATGACCTGTGAAAGACACAGGCATGTACCAAGCATTTCGATGTTGTATAAAGGTGAAGTTGTGGTTTGCCTGCAATGGCATGTGAGGAGCTTCTGTAAACATTCAAGTGAGCAATTCTTGTAAATGTTGCGGAGCAAATGCTGTAAAAATCCAGCTTTGGTGCCAGAAGTAGTCCATGTAGTCATTCTGAATTCTTGCTGCTCTTGCTTATGCACTTACCAGCAGATTGGGGGGGAAGCTATTACTGTGTAAACATGGAGAATCAGAATATGAGTTTCTGACAGAAACCCAAGCTTTGGGGTTAACCCCTGAGCTTTTTAAAAAAAAAAAGAATTCTAAGACACTTTCTTAGTCTTCAGATGGCTGCTTTTTCCTGGTCAGACTACGAAAGTTCCTTCTGAATAACTATTTAAAAGGGAGAGCTAAGGATGTTTTGTTCCTCTGGCACCTAAGAAATGGGAATGGTCACTTGCTCTCTGGCCCAGGGATGAATACAGCCATGCTTCCAGTGTTGTCTTTGTTCCTGACGATGATAATAGCACTTTCTCTGTGCTTCCAAAGCCCTCCTGGGACACAGGTACATGCCTTCCTGAACACGATAATCAAGTATACATCGTGTTTCATGGTAGGATGTGTGTTGGACTGTGCCAAGGTCATGCTTAGTTCTGCAATAGGAGACAGTGTCACTGTGCAGTCTTCAGCTGTTGACATTGTAGGTCCTCAGGGAGGGGTGGATGCCCTTGGAGCTTGTTCACCACTTTTTCAGGGCAGCATCTAGAAACTTGCAACTGTGTTTACTAGAGGTTAACACAGGGTTATTTTGCGTGCCCAAAGCGAAGAGGGCTATTTTTCTTTGCGTTCTCTGCTGGAGGATCCTCGTTGTTGCAGAGATGTACGTGCTGCTCTGTTGCTTCTCCTTAAAATAAAGTCTAGGGATAGGACTCTGTCAAAAGTTTCTGCCTGCCTTTGGGCTTGGTGCTTGCTAAGGGTTCTTGAGGAAAGAGAAATGGAATGTCAGCTTTCTATGCAAAAAGGAGGAAATGTTTTCTCTTCCCTTCAAATCCTAGCAAAGGCAGAAAAAGAACCCTGTTGACAGATTTCTCACAGAGACTATTCCTTCTGTCCATCGCTTCCTCCTCCCTATTTGATATAGTCAAGGAAGGCAGGTTTTTTTGGCTCGTGTTTCCCATTTGGACTGATTTAAGTCCCCTTTAATCCCCCTCAAGATTTTCACCCACAAACGCACCTCTGTGTAAAGAAAGGCAAATAGCAAAACTTGCTCTGCAAGTCATCTGTGTGAGGTAGAGGGAGGGTTGCATAGTAAGGTTGAACTGCTTTGGTTATGCTGGCTTTCCAGAATAAAATGATTCCTTTGTGTGGTTTTTCTTGTAGATCTGCTCCATCCCATGAACAGGGCTAAAAAATGAAATTTCTTGGCTTTGATGTAGGAAAACATCTTTTGCACAATGAGAATTGGAGTCACAAAAGTACCTTCTTTCCTGCAGTAGCAATGTAAGGGGGCACAGGATCCTGTGTGGAGGCTCATTCAATTTTACTTAAAGCAGCAGAAATTAAGGTACCCCAGTCAAGCATGTAATTGGATATACTTGGTCTTCTACTGTCTTTATTGTAGCTCCGTTGAAGGGAATTTATAACAGGAGATACCCAGCCTGATCTGTCCTTGCCAGCTTCTGGGCTTGATGTACCATCAGCAGGGAAGTAATAATACTTCTCCCTCAATATGTATTCAGAATGATAAATTTGCCACTAGTGAGTGATTTCTTATTACTGCTGCTCATGTGCATGCTTACAGGTGTGTTAAACCTTTATCTTGGTGCATGCTGGAGGTTCTCTTTGGTTGTTAAGGACTGGTCGTCTTCAAATACAATCAACAATATGAACCAGACAGCCTAATAGACTCCTTTGACAGAGCCTAGGCAGAATCAGCTTTCCATTCCTGAAATTGCAGGTCTCAAGATGCCTCTTAGAGATTCTGCAGAACTATGGACTATTTTCAATTGGATACACTCAAGTCATGTATGTGTATCTTAGTTTAGGCTCTCTCCACTCATAGGTGAGAATTGCTTTAGTACTACCTAGGAATCTTGGAGTCACCTTTCCAATTTTCAAGAAAAGTTTAGATAGAAATGCGAACTTTTAAAAATGCAAACAAAGTATTGGCTATGCTCTCCAAAATGGATAACATAGTGACAAATGTTTATAAAAGATCTATGGAAAAAATGTCAGAAATAGATTTGCTAGTCTGTTCTCTCTACGATAAAAATTAGAGATAGCCTCACTTCTGCCTGTGTTCAGCTGGCTGGCTGCAGCCAGGCTTGCTCATCTCAGTTGACTTTGTTAAAGAGCCCTTCCGTGCAAAGCATACTAGTGTTTTGTGTCCCTTTGGTTCTTCCAGGGCTCCCACTCAGGTATGACTTCTTTTACTCCAACTACACTGCCTCTGTCTAGTTCAGAGGATGACTTTTTGAAGATCCATCCTCTGAATGCCAGGCTACCTCCCCTCTGTGAAAATACTAGCGCTGCTTTCACAGGTCTGATGCTGCCACCTGGTCTGGCTTTGTGACCACTGAGGAATCTCCCTCTCCATCAGGGCTGCATTAAGCTGATGGAAGGGGAATTGCTGTAATTGCTGTCACTGGTCTTTTTGGTCTTGTCTTTGCATGGATTGTTTATGAGTATGTGATTGCCACGTGCTCTGTTCTTTCTTGGAAAGGAAGGCAGAACCCCTGAACTAATAGTGTTTACTTGTCCTGTGACAAGCAGGACACACAGATAAAGACTTTGAGAGCTCTCCTTTGCCATGTTCTTTAGCCTCTCCTACTTGGGCCAGGGCAGCCTCCTGGTGGAAGTGTTCAGCTTTGCTGGACATGTCAGCCCTTCGCTTCTCTGATCACCTGAGATCTACAGGACGATGTACACGGGTAGCACAGAAAATGCACTGCAGGAGATGCTTTTCTGCCTCACAAACCTGTGGGTTGACATCCAAAAATATGCTTAAGTCTGTGGAAAGGACTGTGCAGTAGTTATTGGCATGTAAAGATACAGGGATAAAGAGGAGGACTGATGGGGGGAAATTCCTCTTTCAAGCTGGATGGTGAGTTGCATAGAGCTGTTATCTCTCTTGGTGGGGAAAGATCTTTGACAAGCAGAGATCTGAAGCCAACCATGGCTGGGTGACCTTACCTTGAAGTGGCTTCCATGATCTGGACACTCATCTCCTTGGCCTTTGCAGTGGCAGGAAAAATATGTAACTTTCTGGCAGCTTTGCTAAAGTAAGGTAAATCTCTGCACCAGAAGCCATGCTGAGCCTTGAAATTAATCCTGGATAGAAGGAAACAGCTTGTGAGTTTGTGCACTGCCCCAGGTCCTGCTTCAGCTGGAAGGCTTTTCTCTGTGACTGAAGTGGACAATGGGCTGAGCCCTGTGGCAGAAGTCAGGACTGCCTGACACACGTGGCTGTACTGGTACACCAGAGCAGGTTACCCTGCTTGCTCAGCACATCAGCAAAATCTCACTGCCCAGATAGGCAGAGTTTGCATCTTTCTGCTCTTCTGCATTGTCTGCAGGATTGCATCATTACCCAGTCCACTCCCATCATCTGATCAGATAAAGCTGACCAAGGGACTCCACTAACCCTTGGAAGCATTCAGTGACGGAGATCCTGGGGTGGTGGTGCCCGCAGGGGCACACAGCCGGGGAGACACCTCTTGTGCGGTGGAGGGAGAGGGAATCTCCCCGTGTGGCCTAGGATAGGGGAGCCCCTCCGCCCACGAGTGCCTGGGTGCAGCCTCCCTCCCTGCCTTCAGGCCTCTCTGCAAGGACTGACTGACTCCTTTGGAAGCATCGGCCAAGGCCTCCCTTCACATAATTAACTGGCAACCGCGTGCTTTGCTCCTGCAGCTGGTGCAGGCCTGCTGAGCTCTGCTGAGATCCTCCCCGAGCAGGGTTCCCTCATGCTCAGCATTCCCCACAATGTGTTGCCTTATTGAGCTTCATTATTTGGTGCCTTTTTTGGGACCTCACATCTTCTCCCCCGCACCATTAGCCATTCCTACATGTCTGACTCCCTGCCTTCACCAAGGCGGTCTCATGTATGTGTCCCCCTTTCTAAGAACCTCCGACACTCTGTCCTGCTCACTTCTCCTCAGCCTTGCCCCACCAAGCAGCCTGCAACCAGGTCCTAAGCTGCCCCAGGGCTGGTTCTTTGCTATTCATGCTGCACTGCAATATGGTTCTTCAGGCTCTTCTCCCAGCCAATGGACAGGTGCCTGGCCAAGCTGTTTCCAGCTCTGCCCTCCTTGTGTTGTCCAGGCTGCAGTAGAGATGTGAGCTGCCTCATGGCTCCCCCATACCTCAGCCTCCTTGCATGGCTCTCCCCATCTTGATGGTGTTTTAGGAGACACCTCTGTGCTTTGAAGCCACTTGCCAGAGGAAGCTGCTACAGCCCCTGTGCAGGTGGAGGTCCCTCCATTGCACACCTGCAGGCATATCCCACCTTGGCCATCCAGGGACTGACTGGGATCTGTGTTCACAGATGCTCTAGCAGATACAAAGCAATGAGGTAAATGACAGAAAGCCATGAGGATCCTGCTGGTCTCTCTGGGCAAGTCTCTCATTGCTTAATAATGTAGGACTGCTTGTTAGGAAGAGATGGTTCATTTATATTCAACAACTTCTTTCAACTCATTAATTGTATTAGTCTTAAATCCTTTTGATGAGTAAAGGGAAGGATGGTTAGATTTAGGGCAAAACTATCAACATTTTGCACTGTCCTGGAAGGTTAGGATACATCCTAACCAATAACAGACTCAACACTGTCATTTATCTGCTTGATGATTATAAATGAGTAGTTAGGGAAGTCGGATTTCAATTGGTCAGCGGAGGTTTTAACCATGTGTACATCTAGATTAACTGCTCCGGAGATTGGGGATTATCAACTGTTATGTAATAGCAGACATTTTTTTTAATTGGAACAGGACTGCAACAGATGCTGTGTTTGGTAAAGAAACCAGACTCTCAGAATGTGTGTTTTGTTTGGCAGAATCACGCACATGGATTGCTGCTTTCCTTTGCTTTCACCTCTAGTAAAGCCACACTGCTGATCAGACAGGTGAATCATTATAGGTTGGATTTAGTTCTTATTTGGGTTGTCAGGCAAGAACTGAAGTTGGTTTAGTTCATTTCCAGTTCAGCACAGCTTCAGATCTACTGTGTGAGTTCAGTTCTGGCTGAGGAAAAGCTAACCCCATGTAATGCAAGATCTCATGGTAACTTCACCCTTATGTACATCATGGCTCTGTAACTTGCTAAAGCCCTTGGAGTCAGCAATAATGTTGCCCAAATCCATAGCATATGTGGGGTCCCTTCATTCACATATGGCATAGGCTTTTTTTTTCCCCCAAGAATATACTTTAGCTTATCCCACACATGATGGGATGTGTTGTGTGCCAAGCAGAAGGTCAGAGCCAAAATTTGTAGTGATTCCTTTTGCCTTTTAAAATGTAAGCATAAAGGCAATGAATTGTCTGTGTGATTAAATGAACCTCCCTGCAGGTCCCAGAGATGGAGTATTGCGTGCCTGCTGAAATGTATCGGCACTGTCTGGTGCCCAACAGCTGCCTGGTTTTACCCTCGGGTGAGGTCCTGTCTGCAGCCAGGGATTCCTGGAAAAAGCACTTTGCAGCCTTTTCAGGAGAGCTGCTTGTGTGCCAGTTGGTATTTCGTTACTGCAAATGAATGTCTGTTATGGCAGTTTGTTAATAATGAACACGGAAGGGATTATCGGGCAATGCAACAATCCTGGAAGAGGAGAAGAACCTGCTGTGGGGAAGGCTGAAGCTTCCCTTTGCCATATCACGCACACACTAAGAGCTGTCCCTCATCTCTGACGCTTTCCTGGGTTGCTCATACCATTAGCTGAAGCTGTGTTTGCATTTCTGAAGAGGTAAATTGGCAATTAAACCTTCACTAAACCCTTCCCTGGGGTATGGCTGTCACTTAGGGGGTGTCACTTTTGTTTACCAAGTGAAACAGCCAGGGCTGCTGAGTCTGGAGAGCAGCAGGGAGCCCAGGGGCTCCCATGGGAGAGCTTGCTCATCCTTCCCACCCAGGCGCCAGCTAAGTGGGAGGAAAGGAGCACAGCAGGGCCTGAAAGGGGCTCCTTTGGTTGAGGTTACTAGTCCAAATTGAAGCACATGCTCTCTTTCTCTCCATACTGCAAGCCAGAAGCTTTGTAAGCTTCCTTCCTTCCAGCCAAGTCCTCTCTATTTGGCTACTAATAATGGCTGTGCACTGACATTCTTAGGGGAGCTCCTTGGTTGTCAAGAAGGTTGGAAGAAAAATAATCGAGGCCAGAGACTTGGCAATCGGCTGTATTTTCTGTCTAGTTCAGACCTCGCCTCCTCCCCGCCCCAGGCACAGCATCCAGGCTGGAAGTACATGGAGTACAGAAGTTTCTACTTCACATTCAACAGTGTAATGCTCTTTTCTATCCCAGCGTTGCTGCTTGTTTAGATTCATGCAAACATAGCAAGTTTACAATATCTTTAGTGACCATCAAGTGAGATGGCAGATGTCCCCACAGGCTTATCTGAAATCAGGAGAGGAGTTAAATGAAGGCGTAAGGTGAGACAGAGAAACTGTCCCAGCAGCAGATCAAGAGACACTTTGACTCCTGCCAGCTGGTCTGAATCATCAGTGGAAATTTCCGCTTGAACTTTCGATGGAATGATGGATTTCTGGTTAAAGGAGTGAGGAAGAGTGTGTGTCTGTTCATCCCTATATGTGCAACTGTGTGTTTAAGACTGCATATTTGGAGAGTTATTTTTTTGTTTGCATTTATCAGAAGACTTAAAACAGTAAGAGTAGGAATTTTATGCACAGACTGCATTTTTCAGTGAACTCTCCCTTTGAGATTTCCACTCTTTATTCTGTACAAAATTAAAGGGAGAATAATGAAATGGATTACATTAGGGCCTCAGCTTCAGTTCTCAAGTACTTAATCTCTCTGGCTAGGATTCAAATCTATGGCCTCAAGTACTCCATCTTTACAAAGGGCAGCCACTGAACTGGACAGCATTTAAAGAGTACAGATCTTTCAGATCTGGCTTCACCAAGCAAGCAGAGGGGTTCTATCGAAGTGCAGCATGTGCTAAACATCCTGCAGCGAATTTTCTATGGAAAACCATTTTCAGTGGTGCTCCTGGCTTGCGATTGACCTTTCTCTCTTTCTCTTTCTCTCTCCACCTGCCTGGCTACTACTTCCAGCAACAGCACTCTCACACCTTGCAAGTCCCGCATTTTTATCTAGTTTTAATAGATACTGCAACAACAGAAGCAAACACGCGGCAGGCAGTGCGAGGCTGGGTGTGGCTGGGCTGCTATGTGCACGTGTTTGTGCGCAGGTATCCGTGTTTGTGTGTGGTTATGTGCCCACTGAGACTTGTAGAAACCGCAGAGAGGCATCATTTTACAGAAGCAAGCAGCTGGAGCAGGAATGCCATCAGGCCTCTTAAACACACCCATTTAAATTTTTGCTTTAGTTAAGCAGATAGAATAGAGCACTGTTTCCCCCTCATTTTCCCTAAGTACAGCTACTTGAATGTGTATTGTTATGTCATAGATTTTTATGCTGCTTAACTACCAGATGCAGCAGGCATGCACCAAATGAACATTGCTATGTCCCTTAGGGAGTTTAATGTCACTGGTGATACTAGGAAGCTGGAGATCTCGTAAAGCACCAGTTGTGATCAGCAAGTAGGACAGGAGGAAACTCAGAAGACCTTCATGATGATGCAACAACTGATCTCTGCTGGCAAATATTGCACTGGGAGAATCATTGAAGAAAGGATTTTGGTGGGAGGAATGAAGAGTTGAACTGCAGTCCTGGGCCTCTAATGAGGCAGTATCTGGGGATACTTATGTGCCTGTGTTGTCCTCAAAGTTAGAAGAGCAACCCATTCACCTTAATGTACAACATGATGGAAGAAGCGGTGGAAGGAGGCCTGCATGCATCATCTTGTGCCAAGTGAAAGGAAGGCACCCAGCAATATGCTGGCCTTTTAAATGGAGGATACCAAGCTCTGTTGCCCAGCCAGCTCCATAACCTCCACCCACCATGAGGGTCCTAGGCTACCACCCGCATTCCCCCTGCGATGGTGGGGACCCACTGCCATCTGTGCATGCCTGAATTGTGCCAGACCTCCAGGCTCCCAGGGCATGCCATCTAACTGCCAGAAACCAAGTGCTTCCAGGCTGCTGCTGTCTGCAGAGCAATTCCCTGGGTTCCTGGGTTGGCAAAGGGAGGGGAGTCTTCAGGATTTGAGTGAAAAGGTGTTTTGTGCATGCTGAAAGCATGGCCCTAGCCCTACCCTGATGAACCATTCTGTTTTTCTCCCATCCCATCTCTCTGAGTGTTTCCAAGGCTGCATTGGCCTTTTTGGCACATGGACGCTGAGCTGGGGAAGGACTGCTGAGACACATGGGCTGAGCTAGGGCTCCCCTCATGGTTGCTGACATATGAGTGCTTGAGGTGCCCTGAAAGGCATCTAAGGAGTTTTATGGTCATACATAATCATGGTCAAGCAACAAACTTCACCTAGGGTGAACTAGGAAGCAGAACTGAGGCGTTGGCTTTATAAACCATTTATATGTATAATCTGGCAACTATTACTCACTATTTCTGCCAGGTCAGCAATGGCATGGCACTTCCAGCAGTCTCCAGCTCAAGCCCAGAGGACCACAGACCATATCCCCTCAAATCACAGGGACCCACAGACTGTAATGCCCACAGCTGCAGAAGAGAAGCTCCTTCTCCCAGGGCTGCAGTAAGATGTTCTTTATCAGGGCTAGCACCAAAGCCTTGTGTGTTATCACCTTCCTCAGTTACATTTCTCTGAAGCCTGACTGGGACTCCCAGGGACCTATGTGGCTCTTCAGCAGCTCTCCAGCTGCAAGAGGTGACACTGGGATTTGTGGCACCCAGAGATCAAGAACTGCCTGCCCTGGGGACCTGCTCTAAACTGCAATAAAATATTCAGGAGTAATAGGCTGTGAATTCAATTACTTGACCTTACCTTACAATTGTTCCTTATATTTTTTTCACCCACTGCCCATTTCCTTCAAGAAAAATCACAGCATCAATTAGTGATTAGCTTTGGTTGGATAACACACACCGATTAAAACTGCTGGCTGATCCCAGGCCATAGTTCTGCAGTCAATAGCAGATTTGTGCACAGCCATATCGCTCAACAGGATGTGTCTGATTAAGATTAAACATGCAAATACAATTGTATTTTTGGTAATTTAGCCAGGATAGACAATACTGAGTTAATGCCAGTTTTTATGATGGCTGTGTGGGGACACAGTTCTGTACCAGCATGAAGCTTGTTGGTAAAAAATAAAATCTATCAACACTTCTTTTTCTGATTAAGTCTAAAAGGGAGGAGTGATTTGTGTTGGATCTCAGCTTTGCTTTGTGCCATTGCAGTGGTATTTGATCCAGGAGCAGTAAAGCAGAATTTTCTGTATCATTGAGTAGGGAGTTTTTGTGTGCAACCTGATTCCCAGGAATGCTTCTTGCATGGAAGCAGTCCTCGGCAGAGCCTCTTAGCCAAGGCACTGCTGGCAGGAGAAATCAGCCTCAGACTCCAGGGCAGGATGGCTGTCTCAGAACATCTATTGCTAAAAGCCACCCATGTGAGAGAGGGCCTAGTCCTCTCTCAGTGAGAATCTCAGCCAGTCATCTCAACCCCACAGTGTGGAGTGGAAAAGGAGGGAAAAGGGAAAACTACTCCAGGCACAGTGGGCAAGCAGTACCAAAGCCACCATTAGGGGCTAGGCAAGGGTACCAAAATGAGGACTGGCACACAAGGAAAGCAAAGGCTGACTCCTCCTGGAGTGCTTCGCTGAGAGCCTCTCTGTCAGACTTCACCAGCTAAAGATGCAGTGGGATATCCCCTCTCTCCTAAGTCATTTCCCCAGCCTTGGGATCAGCCTTTCTGGGAGAGAAAATGCAGGTTCTCCTGGATCTCCCTTGGCATGTCTTCCTTTCTGGCGGTATCAGGCAACATCCTCACCAGTTGGTATGTTTTCAGATCCCTTGTTTCCTGAGAGTTATGCACTTCTCCCCAAATGTCTGTCTACATACAATACCCACTCATCCATATCAGTGCAACTTGCTGCTTTGGGAATACATCAGCACAAAAGCAGATGAGGTTAATGCCATAAAGGAGGACTGGAGCCTTCTTAGCTGCTCTGGTAAGTGGATGGGCACAGGATACCTCCAGGAAACTACATCTGGAGGAATGGCTCAGTTGTCATGAGTGAAATGTTTATCAGCATACTGTTGAAAGTCCTAAAGGAGATGATAAATCTAATTTTTTTTTAACTTGCTCACAGCCTTCAAGAGCACCAGTTTTGTTGTATTAGAAGGCTCTTCCTAGCCAAAGTGATCACAGACACAGGTGCTCTTAGCTGCTCTCCACTTACTTCGGCCTGTTCTTGCTCTGGCTTCCACACCTGTGGAGTACGAAAGACAGTGTGACACCTGCCCCTGTGGGACAGGAGCAAGTCTAAGGCATGAACTCAGCACAGTTTCGGAGGGTGCTCCAGGAGCCACCCCCTACTCCTGGGTTTCCAGGTACTAGGCTGGCCGTACCTGGGATTGCATACAGAAGCGTTCCTGTTTGCAGCACAGCAGAGCATTATGTTCCTAGTGGAGGACCAGGCTGTCCATTTCCATTACATTTCCAGAAGCAGGGTCTTCTCACCAATTAGGGATGCTCTGGCAGATAATTCACAAGTTTGAAAGTTTCTGGTTATAGGACATACTCAGTAGCACTGATTTCAATATTTTAACAAGTCTCCTTGCCCTTTTCTTGCCCAAATCTCTCCCCCTACAAGTAAATGAACATCCTGTACCAGGAATCTGGGCATTTAGGAGCCAGGAAGAGAAAGGGGTTGGCCAAAACCTACTCATTTAAAGAAGGGAGCTTCTTTGAGAGGAGGTAGCAATCAACACTCAAAACAAAGCAAAGCACATCACTGTTACATACTAGAAATGTTTATTTTGTTCCTGAGACTGAAAATGGCAGGGAGCACAGCATGCAGTTTGGTAGAGCTGATGGCTGCAGAGACAAGTAACAGCTCTGAAGGACACCAGTAGGAGTTTCTTTTGCAGTTTTCTTAGGTAACATATACTTTTTGGTGCCACACTCTTCATTTCCAAAGGAAAAGGATTCAACTGTTAGACAGGGTTTTTGGTAATCCTTGGATACATGTTTTCAGAGCCAGAGCACAGGGGATTCAGTGACAGGACTCCCAGGAGAAAGCCCAGTGTTATGCGGAGGTGCCACGTGTCCCTTTCCAGAAATTACACCCCCTGCCCTTGTCTTGGCTCCTAAGGCAGAGGTGCCCTGAGTTGGTTGCCTGGACTGAAGACCCGGTGCCTCTGCGCCAGGCTGTTTCCAAGGGTGTCATAATGTTTGTATCTGAACTGATTTAAAGACAAAGGAAATGGACAGGGCAGGACAGGGTGGAGGCTGCTGTAATGTTAGCTCGGTATGATTGTGATAAGTGCTGGCAGGGGGGATTTTTTCAGGGAGCGAGGCTGTTCTTGTGTTGTCAATATACTGCACAGGTAGCTAAGCAGAAGGAATGACACAAGCATATTCACAACGCAGCCAATATCAGTGACCAAAAATAAACATGTTATTTAGACACATTCCAGAGCGTCAAGCACCGTATTTCCCCAGGCATCTACTTGCTTTATTAACTTGGCTTAATAAAAGATACTAACTCTGTCCCTGAACCTCCTAGAACCTGAACCTCCTGAACCTCCTAGAAGCTGAACCTGTCCCTGAACCTCCCTGAACCATGCTCTCTCCCCAAGACATGGCTGAGCTGAGAGGGGCTGCAGCGCTCTGCCCTTCACTGGCAGCTCAGCCCTGTGACACTGAAGCTGGGGGAGCAGGGCTGGCCCAGGGCACCGTGGGCAGCACTGGGCATTGGCACCCCACGGGAGGGAGCAGGGCCAGGCAATGACAGCAGCAAGAAGGGGAAAGGAGCGGAGCTGACACAGAGGGAGAGCCCAGCCCTCCTCCTCTGCCTTGTCCTGCTGCCTGAGGAGTGGAAGGGGAGGTGTGGGTGCCTGCTGCCCAAAAGGGTCAGTCCCTGCTGCTGTCCCTGCCTCTCCTTGTCAGCCGTAGCCACTGATCCTTCCCATTCACCAGCAGACAGCTTGCTTGTCCAGGGCTGCAGTATGGCCAAAGCAAGCTGTTTTGCTGCCAACAACCTCCCACCCAAAATGACTTCCAACATTACCAGCATTTTGCTACTGGATTGTGTTGAAATGATTTTGGAGACTTGCATTTTGGAGACTATGCAATTCAGCTGACAAGTGTAAAGATCTGTATCTGAATTCATTATCTTGTCTCCCTTCACCTCTGTTGGAGAGAAACAGATACTTCTCAGGTGTGATTTGGTTTGTCATGGAGCAGGTCATCTGAAACTCCCCTGATATGCCTCTTTCTCTCAACCAACTATAGTGGGAACCTGGATGACTGCCTCTAATGAAGAAGTGTGCTCTGTAGACACCTAGGAATCAATTTAATTGTCCACATACTACTGCCTAGGACCATTTGAGATCCCCTAGGTTATTCAGTGTGAGCTGATGCTCCAGAAGGGTAGTTTCCCACAGCTCTTGTATCCTATATGCCATCCCTGTGCTAGTGACTGAGTTACAGGTGAGTCGAGCTACAGTACCTACAGTTAACTGTTTGTCTATGCTGAGGCACCAGAATGAAGTCCATATGGTGGACATCTACATCTAGGTACCTACATATCAGCTGGGCATCTCACCTCTGAAATAGCCAGTGGAGATTCATCACTCAATCCTTTTGCTCTTACAAAGGTGATTTGAGATGCCTAAGGGTATCCAAACCATCTGCACAGGACTGCCAGATCAGATACAGGAGGTATGGGAGACCCATGTGCTCCTGCAGTGGTCCCTAGAAGTTGAGCAGGATACCCTGTGGCATCTCAAACGACACTCTATGGCAATGTGCAAGCAACTAAGGTGAGGCCCCAGGCAATCCAGCCAACCACACCTGTGAGCATTTCAGTGTACACAGAAATAGGCATCTGCATCCAGTCAGCTGGGCCAGTCCTTCTGACCTTTTGGCTGTTTGGGAGCTGAGACACCCAGCTCACATTTAGGTAATAACCATCAGACATCTAAATTTAGGTGCCTCTATCTGCAAGTTGCATCCCATCCCTAAAGCAAGGTGACAATCATCTCACCTTTCTGGTGTGGTCGTTGTGCTGTTTGTACTCACCTATGCAGACCAGCAATGCTTCTCCACCCTCCTTGGCACAGCATGAGGGCCATGGGCACCATTTCTCGAGCTACCTAGCATGAGCCAGCAGCACTTGGGCTCCTAAGTCTAAAGACTGTCTAAGGAGTCTAAGGACTCCTTAGTCTAAGACTAAGTCTAAGGTCTAGGAAGTCTAAGGACATCCTAAGGGACGTCCTAAGGGACTCTCCTAAGTCATCCTAAGGGATGTTTTTTTTAAACGTAGCCCCATTTATTAGCCTTTTGAAAGTACAGGTTATGTTTGATGACTGTCTCTCAAGGATTTCTCAGGCATTCTGGAAAATGTCAGTGTTACTCTTCTTATCTTTTCTTCTTTTTTCCCCCAGATATAATTTGACACGCTGCCTTCCATGGGGTTTTGTGTGTCTGTGTGAATGTAGGGAAGTAGCTGGCAGTCCATAATGTGCTCTGACAAGATGCAAATAGGCTGGTGGTGACCAGTGACCTTTGAAAGATTCTTGGGATGTCTTCCTAGACAGGTTGGTTCCCACTGAGCTAGTGCTGAACTCCTCTCCATCACTCCTTTCCTCCTCTCATTTTTCACAACTGCCTCCTTCTTGGCTGGCTCACTAAGCCTGAGACCTACTTTAAGTTAAGATTAATTTAATGTAAGGAAACCTGGTATGTCGTTTCCTAAGAAGCCTCAGGATTTTACACTGAAATGAAAGTAGGAAGGACATCCTAGGGCTCAGCATGGCCCACCCTGCAGTGACTGCACTGAACGTTGCCTTTCACTCGATGAGCCACTCATCCCTGCAGGCCCTCGTATACTTACACGGGGTGTGCAAGAGAGGACTCTCTTGTATGTGTTTTGTGGCAATCTCCACGTGTGACATTCAAAAGGGATCAGCACCCAAAAAAAGCCAGGGGCCCTAAAACAAACAAACAAACAAAATTAACATGTAGATGAGACAGCCGCGGGCAGTCAGACCACAGCACTGGCATGTACAGCTGCTCCCCCAGTTTTGGGAAGGAGCACAAGCTCCACATGGTGGGAGGGATTTCCAGGTTTAGGGGCTGTGTGTAGGGACTGAGTGCTTGGTGTGGATAGGCCCTGATATCAATTCCTTAATCAGAAGAATAAAACACTCCCAGTGAGTAATATTTAAAATAACCGATGAAATTATGAACACATTGGAGATACCCAGGGTTTTGAATAGGATTGCGCCGATAGGTGTGTCAGGCCAGAGGCACAATGTAGAGCAAGGGGGAATTTGTCATTGTCTTCATTCATTAACTGTTTGGGCCAGCAATTTGGACAAAGTGACTCAGCGCTCACGAGCAGACAGAACTGTGCCTTCAGAAGCAGGGCTGGGCTCAGCAAGACACCAGGAAAGACAAACTGCCCTTTTCAGGAAAGGAGCCCGTGGCTCTCACTGGCGCAGGTGGAAGGGATGTGCGAAGCAGACGTGCTTCGCTGATCCAGCAAGAGCCCCAAGGAAACTGTCTCTGGAGGCGGGCTTGCAGCCATTCTCCCTCCAGGTGCTGTGAGACCATTTGCGTCCCACAACCTCCTCGTCTTCCACCTTGCAAGCAGTTATCTGGCAAGAAAGCATGCAAAGAAGCAAAAGGCTTGGAGCAGGGAGAGGGACGCACTGCTATTCATAGCCGCAGTCCCCACCCACGGGTGCTAGGAGTCAGAGAGGGGAGCACCTTATCAGGCACTTGGCTGCGTAGCATTCAATCCTGTCCCAGGGCTGGGACAGGCAGCGGCTCCATCTCCACCCCAACGCAGGGGTGAGTGCCTCGCTGACGTCAGGAGGTCTTACTTCATTTCCTGGCACGGGGACCGTATTTTCATATCTGTGTCCCGTCGGAGAGGAGAGGCTGTGGAACGCCTATTCCAAGGCGTGCTCAGCCACACCTCCTCAGCCCTACAGCTATTAAAGCTCCCAAGGAGGGCGAGCGCAGGGTTGCTGCTTGGCTGGGGTTAACAGGAGCGGAGGTGACTGTGTTACTGGTGCACAGGGAAGTTGCCTTTTCTAGCCGGAGCTTCCCTGTTGCCTTCTCCGGGCAGGACCCAGAAAGGTAATTCAAGGCAATGTCCTACAGGATCCAGGGCAGACCTGCCTTCTGCGGCTGGGGTGGGATGGCGTGCAGGACCATGGGTCTGGGGGGTGGGAGAGCAGGGGCATGGGGTGTCACAACGAACAGAGACTGCCTCCCACCCTTGACCCTAACATGGGATTGCCAGCTGGAGCTGGGGGAGTTATGTCAGACTTTCCTGGGAAATTATTTGAAATTTGTGGCTGGATGGGTGTATTTTATGCACAACTATCAATGAGAGAGGAGGCTCAGGCTGGAGGGAGAAGACTCAGCACTACACTGAGAATCACGGTTTGGGGTGAGCTGTGATGTGGACCCAGCAGTAGTGAAGTGTCCGCAGCACAGGCTCCCTTGCACAGGCTGCAGAGCCCCTTGGAAATCCCAGACACTTGTGTAGGTGCCGGATGATCAGACTTGGCTTCTGGGGGGCAACACTCACCCAGGAGACAGGGCAGAGACTCTTCATGCCTCACAAGACATCTACCCTGGAAAAATTAAAAGGGAGTAAAAATCAGCACAAGTGGCCCAGTTCTCCAAGGTGGCGAGATTCTTCCCATCCTATTTGTTCCAAGGGCTGTGGCAGCTGACTGTGTGGCAACTGGCTGGTGCAGTAAGCACCAGTCAGGACCCAAAGCTACAGGTGTGCTCTGTGCTGCCCTGGGGTCTCACACTGGCTTTCTGGGCTCTCCACCTGCTCCAATAGCAGGCACCAATCTGTATCTGCCAGAGCTGTGAATAGATAAGCTTATCTGATCAGCAGTAAATTTCTGTGGTTAAAATTGTAGCATTTTCTCTCCAGATTTTCAGAAAGGTTTGTTATTTATTACTCACAAATGTCCAGATAACTCTCAGCTATTTGTGCAAGAGATCATAGATCCCCAAAATTTTATGAATGATGACTTGTGAAAACTCCCGCATGCGTTATTCACCAATTCCATTCTCCTCATGATGGTCCAGAGTTCCTGCATATTTGCATAATTCGCATTTTATTGTAGCCAGCTTTTTGAAGAGCTGCACATCTCCTTTTACACAGTGAGGTTAAAAGATGGAAAAATAGTCCACCATTTACAAGCAGGTCACACTGAGGCATATCTGGGGCTGAGAGTGAGTCAGTGATATTTTCTCCCTTCGTTCATCCTTTGATTAGATCAACTGCCATTTATTGAAGACTCAACCTCCCCTCCCTAAAATCTATTGGCAGGCGTTTAGAACCAGCCTCATAACTGCAGTGTGTTGTTCTGGAGGGGGAAAATGAAGGCAAATGGCATAGCGAGCACTAAACACTAAATTTTGCAAGGGGGACTTTTTTTCTTTATATCTCAGAAAAGAAAGCCCTTGATTTTCCAGTGTGGGTCACTATTAAGGCCAGATTCCCCCATGTTGCATGCTGATATTCTATCTAAACTCCTCTTTTGATAGATTTTAGAGACCTGAGCCTAACTGAGCAATTTGGTACCTAGAAAGCAGTACCTGGCCCCTGAGATCTAAACTCACTCAGTGCCTGCATCATGGGCCACAAAGTGCCCAACATCCTCGTGCAGTGGTTTCTGTACATGCTTCAGGCTCCCAAGAAAGCAGGCAACTTAATTCGCCTTGGCAATGGGCAGAGCTCACCTAAACAGCCCTTTTATCCCCTGGCAAGACAGGCTTAAACCAGGCTTACTCAGACAGCACTGAACTCCTCATGATGAGACAGCAGGCATGCGCTGGGTGCATTAGAGACCTTGTCCATCCTTGACTCCTGGACTCCTCAAGCAGTAACTTGGTGGTTACTTCTCGTGCAATGAACAGCATTAGCTCTGACATGTCAGGCGTCCAGCAAGCGCAAGGAAATATCCTGGGGAGGGTACTGAGGTCTTTGAGACAGTTCTTATTGCCGTACTGCCATGAAGAAGAAGGAATATGAGTTTGGGGCTCATGGTTGGTGGCCTATATTTGCTATTTAATTTGGAGTGAGAAGAGCTGTGCTGGAGGCATCCAGGTTAGTTATCTACAGGGTAGAAGGCAGTTAAAGTTCCCCTTCATTCATACCCATAAACCAAAGCAAAGAGTGTTTCAGAGTAAGTAATAGAGGGAAAAGAAACAGAGTAATGAGCTACCTGTTCTGCATTTCTCATCTCTGAAGTTCACTGGTACAAGGTACTGATGTTGTTTGAACTTGTCAAAAAAGCGTAAGCTGTATTACAGCTAACAGCTGCTCTTGTATCACAAAAGTGACAAGGCATCTCAGTCTCGGTGCTGCAGGGCACCAAGCTACAGCCTGCGAAAGCGCCTTACCTTCTCCCTGCTCCCCACGCTCCTATGACATTGCACAATGCCAGGCACGGTACAGAGGACACGCAAGGTGAATCGCCTCCTGCTAAGAGACTTGGCTTGCCCTTGACAAAGAGCCAATGCCACAAAAGGGGATGGCTCTGCTCCCACAGCCCCATGTCCTTAGCACTGTGGTGTCCTTGTCCAGTGAGGTGGGGATGGATGTCTGTCCTGCCTGTCTTTCCCCTCTGCTGGCAGCACCCAGGTGGTTGATATGACAGCCTGTGTCTTTTCTTCTTCTGCAGCTTTGGGGAAACATTTCACGGGGAGGTTGTTCAAGAAGGCAAGAGGATGACGACATCGCCTCCCCGAGGCTGCAGCAGCATCGGTGCTGACTATTACCTGCTCTGTGACATGGAGAAGGCCTGGGGGATTGTCCTGGAGTCGCTGGCTGCAGCTGGTGTCCTCGTCAGCATTTTCCTCATCTTCTCACTCTTCTTTCTCATCTGTAAAGTCCAAGACAACAGCAAGCGGCACATGATCTCCATCTATTTCTTCTTTCTCTTAGGCTTGCTCGGCATTTTTGGTCTCACTTTTGCATTCATCATTAAACTCAATGACAGGACTCGCCCCACTCGATTCTTCCTATTTGGAGTCGTCTTTGCTTTCTGCTTCTCATGCCTCCTCACCCATGCCTTCAACCTCAACAAATTAGTGAGAGGAAGAAAGCCCTTCTCCTGGCTCATGTTGCTGCTCCTCATTGTTTCCTTTGCCTTGGTACAAGTCATAATCAGCATTGAATACTTAGTCACCATGCTAGTAAACCAGAAAGACAGATTTCTGAAGCTGTCTGCGGAGGAGACCAACAAGGACTTTGTCATGCTTTTGATCTACGTGCTCTTCTTGATGGCTCTGACCTTCTTGGTTTCCATGTTCACATTCTGTGGGTCATACAAAAGCTGGAAGAGGCACGGGGCACACATCTTTGTCACTGTCCTGTCCTCCATTGCCATTTGGGTAGTGTGGATCACTATGCTTACAAAAGGCAATAGAGTTTTAAACCAATATAGCTGGGATGATCCTGTCGTGGCCATTGCTCTGGTATCCAATGGATGGATCTTCCTGATAATGTATATCGTCCCTGAAATTTGTTTCCTCACCGCCCCTCTGAGGCTGGGGGACTACCCTCCAGAAAATGACTCCTGCCAACCCAAGTTCATAAAGCAGACAACTGGAGTGGACAACCATGCCTATACCCAAGATGAAATTGTGCAAGGTATGAAGTGAATGACTCCACTGTCCCTCAGCCCTAAGTACACGTGCACCACTCATGAGCTAAAAGGGGTAGGAGGGCTACAAGAAAAGATTTGAAGATGATGGATAATTTAGAGGTAGGGAAAAGTTTCAGACTGATGAAACTTCAGAAATGCAAGTGAAAATTAATCTCCAGAAAAGAGGGAAAAGAGTAAGGACCCATGCAAAAGCCAGAGATGTGTAGGAGGAGTAGGAGACTTACTGGGTGTCAAGGCTGGGACATAACTCCTTATGATTCTGTTATGTCTGGAAATTCCATGTCAAAATTCAGGAGTTTTTTTGTTTGTCTCTTAGCAATGCTCCAGCTCTTCAGACCTTTCCAGGTTATACCTTGGAGGTTATTTATTCCAGTTCTGATCTGGTTCCCATTATCTATTTAAAAATGAGCCCATCATCCAAAAAGGAGGCAAGGAGGTCTTACTTTTCTGTATGAGTCTCATGCCTACTTGAACAAAGCAAAATGTTTCATCAGTTGAGGCTTCCCAAATCTATGGGTAGGAGATGTGACTGGATCTCCCCATGGATCTGCTACTGAGATCACATTTGTCCCCTGGAGTCAGACCTCCAGGTTTGTAAAAGAATAGCTGAGAAAGGCTGTGCTTTCCCAGGGAATACCGCAGAGGGGGTCTTGTGCATGCAAGTGGGAGGGATCTGGCCAGTGATGATGACAGTAATTGTGAGGCAACAGGAGATTTCTAAAGTCCAAGGCCACCTATGTCCTGTTATTTACAATACCATTCATTCCTGCTTTCATAAGGAAATATTTAATAAGCCACCCACCTACAGATTTTAACACATTCCTGCCTGCATATTGCATAGCTTGATCAGTCTAAAAGCAGCTGCTAATGTAGCCACAGGCCCTTTGAGTCTCCCTTGATGTGGTATTTCCAAGCTACCTTATAACACTAACTCACTAACTTTCCCCCCTCTTGTCTTGTGACTCAGGAGACACAGGAGACCTCAGCTATTCCCCATACTCTTCTCACTTTCAGATGAAGGTAAGCTCACGCCCCCCTGTCACCCGTTTCACCACATGCAGGCTACTATTCAGGCGCCGAAGGGAAGGGAAGGAGAAGGGGCAAAGGCAGAAGGACCTAGAGCAGGCTTTGTGGAGGCAGGTGCTTCGCATGGAGCTGGGCAATACCATGGCATGCGTTCATGGAGGTCCCTGTGGCTGCGGGGAGGGAGCTGTGACATGTCCAGGGACATGGGGAGGCAAGAGGGGCCCAAGGCAAAGTCTGAGGTTGTGGTTTTCAATACTTCTGGATTTGACATCACATAAGAATTCTTCTCTTTGAGCACAGTTCCTGCAGTAGACTGTGCCCTTTCCTCAGGAGATCATGCTCCTTTCCCCAGCCCGTGACCTGAATGTATTCCCACCAGCAGTCACTGGAAGTTGTAGTGGAGATCCAGAGTGGGCAGTCTGCATGTCCCCATGTCCATTCATGAGTCCTCCTTCAGACCACAGCCTAGCGAGGTCTAGTAGCTCACATCATCTCCCCACATGTCCTCTGGTGACAAATCTCCGTTACTAGTTTGTTGTGCCAGGATCCTCTTCCACAGCCCCATTGATCACACTCTCAGGAAACCTTCAGCTCTGTTTCTCCCTCTCCTGTTTTGTTTTTTTTAAGCCCCATTCTGTTACTTCTCTCCAGTTTTGAAAGGTAAAGACTTTCTTGCTTCCTTTTCAGACCATCAAACCCCAAAATGATTTCTCCATCCCTCGGCCCAAGGCCCGGACAAGCCCATACCATGACTATACCGGTGGGAAAGGCTACATGTAGTATCTCCGCAGGGAGCAAAGAGACTAAGCGCCCGTCAGCAGAGGCGTGGGGAATGGGCCACGTGGTGACAAGCGAGTTGATCCTGCAAAAGAAACAGAAAGATCCTGCAGAGTCAACCGACACTGGCAAAAGAGGAGAGGGGTCCTCTTTTCCCCACACAGGCACCCTTGTAGCCCCCCTCATTCCTCAAACACAGCTTTCAGACACCGTTCTGGCCATCCTGTCCCTGCTCACTCCATTTCTCCATAGGATGGAGTTCATATCTTCTGACAGAGGAACGTGCTGGGAAGAGCCTCTCCTGGCCTATTTTCAGCAGGAATGCTGTAGGGCTAGAGCAGCAGGAAGATCATCAGCCAGGTCTACAACTGGCTCTGCCCCAGCCAGGACTTGCTTTGATCAGCTCGCGGGGATGCCTGCACCCCACGTCTGACAGGAGAAGAGGCAGGAGTAGGAGCATCAGCCCTACACATCCCCACTCCTGCCCACCCATGAACACATCTCAGGTACTACCGAGGACACCTTTCTCTATCCACCATTACTTTTGTGCCCACTCCCAGCCCTTCCTGGCTCCCCTCCAGAGATCAGTGGAGAAGAGACAGAGAGAGAGAGAAAGAGTATTCCTTTTTTCTTCTTCATGTTCACGTCCAACCCCTTCCTCATCACCTAGAGACCATGGTGGAGAGGGGGAAGAAAATTTAAAGGCCTAAAAACATCTACACCTATTTACCCTGACACATTTTCTGATTTGCGCTCTAGCATCAGCCTCCCTCCTAGCTCTGACCAGTCGCCCCAGCTGAGCTCTCCAGGGTGCCTGCCCAACCCTGCAGACCCTCCCTCCCCACCCCTGCCACCCCAGGCTGTGGATCCCTGCAGACAAAACCTCTTCCATGTAGCTGCTTGCAATACCCTGGTGGGATCTAATCCGTGCAACTTGGAACTCTGCCTCCTCCCGAGTGTCTGTGGCATTAACACGAACATTTCCCAAGCAGCCAGGTTATAGAGGGCGGACACCCTTCTTCCCAGGAGTGAGCCAGCATGAGCATGTGCATGTGTGTGCATGCGTGTGTGTGTGTGTGCTGTGTGGATTGCACTCTGGCAATGAGCAATGAGTCTGCAGAGTTGACACGTTCTGTAGCCTGCTTTGCATTTGGTAAATAGCTTTCCATGCTATTTCATATATAAATACATAGAGCTCTCCAAGTGGGTGTGTATGTTACACTGGTGTCTGAAACAGCTATATATTTATTTAGTACTTTGTATGTGGAATATTTAATTAATAAAAACCCAAACAGCCGAACTACAAGAGACTGTAGTGGTGTTCTTCCTCGGGAATGTGATTCCTCTAATGGCTGGTGGGGTGACAGCAATGGCTCTCCATGGGTTGGAGTGGGCCACCTGGGAGATTGCAGCTGTGGGGGGAAATGGCGAAGAGATGCTGGCTTCTTCAAACCTGCCACTGTGGACCAGAGATCACCTGCTTGAGAGTGCAGAAGAGGGTTAGTAGCTTCTCCATGCTACTTTTCTTGAATAAAGAAAGCTGATTCAATGTTAGAAGTGCTTAAGAAATGAAGAAATGTAAACCCAAGCCACAGCAAGCAAATGCAGGAGGAAGGACGTGATCTTTTCATCACTGCATGTATCTGTGTCTGCTGTGTCTATATTCCTGTATTTATTCGCTTGTGTCTTGCTGGGTACTTGCATAATCAAGAATAGGAAAGGAGCCTGTAGGTATTTAATTCAGCTTGTAAAAATAGGTCTTTCTGATGTTCTGAACATACATAATATTTTTATTTGAAAGTAGAAACAATATCAAAGCAAAATAATGATGATGATGGTGATAATAATAATGATAATAATATTATTAATATTTTTTAAAACCTCCTGATGGTAGGAGGCTGTAATCTCCCATTTTAGAGGCTTCCTCTCCCATGAGTTTTTACATGGTATGTTATGCTACCACATATCCGTATGCTTCTGGCAAGCAAACCCCCTTCCTCAGGCACAGTGCTGTCTAGAATATGCCAGGCTGGGCCTTCCCCACTCTTCCTACCAGCACTGAAGGGCAACACAGGGACATTTGGGTCTTCTGAATCCCTCAGCATGAGAAAGAGCCCCCCTAGGCATTGGTTTGAAATGCATCATGGGACATTTTGCCTTTTTCTAGTAAATTTGAGGTGGAAGTGATGCTTACCCTCCCCTCCTCCTCTCTCCTCCACCTACACAGTTCCACACATGTACCACAGAGGATGGGAGAGAAAACTCACAGATACTAACGTATCACTGGGGAGAAGACTGGGGAGGGGGTATATGAAGCCATGATGCAAGCTGTTGACTTGCAGACTGAAGGTAGGATGGATGTGCTTGAAACAATACCAAACTTTCAAGAAATTAGGTTTTCAGCTGATGTGGTGCCATTGATGGCTTAAATGTAGCTAGAGTATGTCCCAGAAGGAGCCAAATATGTGTTAAAACAGAGCCGGCTCCCCTGCTTCAGTGGCATCTGGTGGAGCAAAGGGACAGCTAACAGGAGAAATAAGAGTGAAGTGTGCTCTTACTGTGTGTGTTTTCCGCATCCCAGACACTTATAAACTCCTTCACTGACTGCCACAGGTCAGAAAGTGCCTCCCAAATGCACCTTGGCCCCAGAGACAGCAGAACTAGGAGAGATGAGGGTCACCATATGCACTGCCATCAACTCAGGGCACAGCGATTTTCTTGATTACTTGGTTGTCACTGTGCATGCTGCTCGGCAGAGAATGAAAATCTCCTTCCAAGGATTTACAGCGCCTTTTAGAGTAATTTTTTTAAACATCTGTAATGACACAAATACTAATCTGCCCAGAGTTATTTTGCACTTGTTCAATATTAAGGCAGCTTTGGGTGAGGGCTGATTTAAATGCTGAATTAAATACAAATTTCTGTGGAACTTGGCACTGGCGGGAAAGGAGTGGTGCCACTCTGCAGGTTTCTCACACCTTGGGAGAGGCTTTTGGGAAAGCAGCAGTTTCCCCTTTCCTTAAAACTGAGCTTAAACCAAACCAGTTGGCCACTTAGTCACACACATCCCAGGGAAATCCTAAACTGGTGGGGCCAGACAGCCTAGACCCGAAAGGAACAAGCGAGTGGAGGAGGCAGGAAGGTTGCCTGATCCTTGTGCTGGTTTTTCTTAAAATCTGCCCACTGGAAGGCCAGTAAACCCAGTAAGGCTCATCCCTACCCTCTCTCCTGCAAAGGGCTCCCTTGGTGGTGGGGGCGGCAGGTCCGCTGCCTTCAGGGCCCTCCGGTTTCTGTTCCCTCCTCTCCCTGTTCAAGGAGACCAGAGTGCCAGAAGTGTACACAGCGGAGAAGGGTTGGCACGGAGCACACCTGGATTATGAAAGCAGCCAGGATTATTGGGAGGTGGGATAAACTCAGCTGAACTTCAGGTCAAGGATGTCATGGGAAAAGGGCAAAGAAGGCCAGAGGCACCGCTCAGACCCAGGACTTTCAGGGTCACCATCCTGTGGGCTTGCCAGGGCTCTAGGGCTCCACATGCCCAGCCAGGTGTGGGAACAGAGGGTGTGGTAAACCCTTGGGGCAACAGACCCAGGCCGGTGGTGCCAAGGCCTGGGACAGGGAAGGACCTTGCTGGGTTCACCCCCCAAATGCTCCCCAGCTTGCCAAAAAAGCTCCCCTTTTGGCAGCTGGTGCCAGGGTCACCCTCCCCAAACAAGCTGTTTCTTTGGGAGGGATTCACCCTGTCCCCACAAGCCCTGTAGCCCGTGCTGTAGCACAGGGGTGGTAAATGAGTCCCCCTGCCTCAGCTGGGGCAGGAGATGCCGGGGACTGGTTGTAGGCAGGGAGGAGCACGCTGCCAGCCAGCGGGGCTGCGGCTGGGTTGTGTCCTCCTTCAGGCTCTGGAGACAGAGGTGTTGGGGAGCATGTCCAGCTCCCATGCCTGCCAGGCTGACCACAGACCGAGAAAGCACACGTTGGTCTCCTGGGGTGGCAGGAGGCAGCTGCATGGGATGGGGAACCCACGATGCCTTGTAAGCCCCTTGTGAGCCTGGGGCACCACTTGCACCCCCCAGCCTTTTCTGAAGCAAGTGCTGAAAAGCTGCATCCCCTCTGGCCTGCTACATATGAGTGATGGGGTCACTGGCAGCCACCCCTGCCTCCGTCCCTCAGATGTCCCCTTTGCTGCCATCTGTCCCCTCCCTGTTTAAGTATTCAACACAGAGCAGTGTCCAACGGTGACTCAGGCTGTGCATGGGTAACTGGGGCTGGTGGGGAGGCTGGCACAGCCTCGTGCATCCACACTCTGCAGGCTTGCAGGGTCAGGGGATCACTTTAATCAGATCTGCTCCCCAAGGAACAGAATCACAGGGCCACATCTCGGATGTGGAGACTGTTGGCCCAAGTGTGCGTGGTGCTCCTTTGCCAAAGGTGACTGTCCCCACAGCAGGGCTGATGGTACAGATGGTGTGTCCAGTCCCCGACGACAGCAGTCACCTTCTCCCGTACAAACTCTACACTGTAGGTTTCAGTGCATCTCATCACACTGGACCAGAAATAGAGGTAGCTGAAGAGCAGAAATGCCTCCCTTTTTCCTGTCCCTGATACAGGCAAGGTGAACAGCTAGGAGCAGAGTCTCATTCAGCCACCCCAAGTAGCTGCACTACAGCCTGTGAGCAGCACCTAGAGGGGACCAACACCCAGAGGAGCAAGTGGCAGCATCAGAGCATCAACCCCCTTCGCTACATTTTCATCCAGCCAGGCGGGTTGCTTAGCTTACACTGTTCTCCTCGACACACACACACTCCCCAGGGAGGGACTGGCTTTGCAGTGTCTTAAAGACAAACATGAGATCTAAAAGCTGCCAGTGATAGGTCATGAGTGGGTAACATGTGGGATGCCTCTTCCTTTATTCTGCCCCAAGCTCCCTTCAAAGCATAAACTCCCACACGTGCAGGGAGCTGGTGGTTCCGAGAAGCCACAGCATTCCTCCTTGTTTCCAGCACTTTCCTGGATTTTAGTAGGTTTAGCGGAATTACAGAGTCACACAAAGGTTTCAGTCAGATGGGACCTCTGGAGAGGTCTAGTCCAGCTTCTGCCCTGAACAGGGCTCACCTCAGAGCTAGACCAGGTTGTCAGGGCCTTGTCCAGATAAGTGTTGAATATCTCCAAAGGTGGAGATCTGACAGCTTCTCAGGGCCCCTGTGCTGGTGTCTGATCACTCTCAATGGGATTTTTTTTTAAACTTGTTTCTAATCAGAATTTCCCTTGTTGCAACTTGTCTGTCACCCCATGTCCTTTCACTGTACACCTCTAAGAAAAGTCTGGTCCCATCTTCTCTATAGTATCCATTTACTTAATAGACAAGAGCAAGTGGATCCCCCTTAGCCTTTCTTCTCACAGCTAAGCAGGTCCCTCAGTCTCTCCTCTTGGCAACATACTCCAAGCAGCCCCCGACTGTCTCAGTGGCCCCCCTGCTGGACTTTTTCCACTTGATCAAGCTCTGTTGCACTGAGAGACCCCAACTGGACACAGTACTTCAGATACGGCCTCACAAGTGCTAAATAAAGGGGAATAACCACTTCCCTTGTCTTGCTGACTTTACCCTTACTCATGCGGCCCAGTATGTCGTTGGCATACATTGCCATGAGCGTGCACCACTGGGCAATGCCTTCTTCAGGTTCATTTTCCCCAGCACCAGTTACTTCTTTTGCCCTGGAAGAGCTTGTGTGGTTATAAATAGAGGGGACTGAATGGTCCTGAGGTTCCATCTCTAAAGCAGGTGGTTTCTGGCAGGAGCCAGAAACAGCACCCAAGGCCACTCATGAGCTGAGGGCTGCAGCAGCAGCTGCCTCTCCCAGCAGGGAGTCCTGGAGAAGGAAGTTCAAGGGCCCCTGCTGGCATTTGCCTGCTTGCTGGGGGCTCTGAATGCAAAGTGGAGGTGTACCTCAGTGGCAGCAAGCCCAGCCCTTGTGTACCAGCTGGTCTGCATCACTCCACCCACGCTGGGGTTGGTGAGCTGTTGGTGACCAGCTGCACTCGATGAATCTGTGCCCTTACTGGGCCACCCAACCACGGGGACTTGGCCCCCTCTGCCCCAAGGCAGTCTTTGCCACTGCACTGAGCAATGCAGGACAGTGGCCATGGGAGTCTCTCCTGGGGGTCCCTGCCCCACTTCCGCCACCCTGGTCCCTGTGTGCCTGGGACTTGTCCTGTCCCCTCTCCCTACCTGCACCACACTCACCTTTCTGCAGCCAGGGCTGTCCTATGTGGGATCCTCTTCCTCCCTTAACGTCAACATGCCCTGCCACCCGCAGTTTCTAGGGAAACTGGTGTTTGCTTTGCTTTGCTATGGTGACGAGTGAAGCACCATGCTAGATATGAGTGCCATTTTCTGCAAAACACTTTCTGAAGTGCCAGGCATGGAGCAGGAGCTGCCCTCCTGGCTGGCCAGGCTGATCTTATCTGGATCTGTCTCTGGAGTTAGCCAGGGCTCTGCCTGGCTGAGGAATTTCTCCCATCAAACCAGTAACAGGTGCATTTGAGGAGAAAGCAAAGGCTGTGGCTTACAAAATGGGCATTTGTTCTCTCATGAATTAGTCAAGAGCTGAAATAGAATGCTGTGTCACCAACATACGGCGCCGTCTGCTGTTCCCCCCCCAAACAGTCTGCAGCGAGGCTCAAATGCTGGAGCAGGAATGTGAAGAAGTGCTGAAAATTTTGGGTGAGATCTATAGTCATGGGGAGAAAGGGACCTGGGTAGCATCCTTGACTCTGGAGCTGCTCCTTGCTCGGCACACATTTTCCTGCAAGTCAGCTCTTTACTGATTTTGCCAGACTGAACACATTTGAATCTCAGAAATTAGATGCCTCGGTTGTTGCTCAGTGTCACTTAGTCATCCCAGGACCCCTCTATATTCAGAGTAAAAAGACAGGCTGTTCCTGCAACCAGTCTGGTTTTAACAGTGCCGAACCACCCTCTCTCATTGCCTGTTTGCCCAAAGGGAGCCGGCTGCGACCCTCAGCCACCTGAGACTTGGTGCCAAGGGAGCAATGAAGCACGCAGGGTCCAGGATGCCCTCAACATCCGCCTGGTACTCACGGTACTCTCCAGACCCCCCCAGGGGTGGGGGGAGGCTGGTTTTTAGGCTTCTGGTTCCGCAAAGGAAGCGCAGGCAACGCCAAGGAAGTCGGTGCGAGGGGACAGCGGCCGGGGGGATCGAACCCCCGGGCGGCTCCTCCTGCCCTTCCGCCAGCGGCCGCCGGGTGGCGCCCTTGCCCCGCGCAGCCCAGCGCTCCCGGCCGGGCTGCGGCCGCCGCCGCCGCGCCTCGCCCCGGCGGGAGGGGGGGGGGGGCCGGGGCGTCTCCACCTCCCCGGGGTCAAAGCAAAACGCTGGACTCCTCGTTGTAATTAAAAACAAAACAAAAAAACCCCACACCACCCCGCATCTCATTAAAGCTTTAATATTAAAACCATTTTAAAAGTTATTTCATGGCCTTTCACTGAACTTTGGTAAAATTTGCAATTTTGCTCCCACGAAATGATTTATTTGACTCAGCATGTTCCAATTAAAAAAAAAAAAACCACCACACTAAAACTTTCCATCCTAAAAAGGAAGCTTTTCCACTGTGACGTTCAGCTTGTTTTATACAGCAATACAAAAAGCTTGTCTCTGAACTCATTTTATTTTAGGCACAGTTTGGTTTGATTTCAACTAACCTCTTCCTGACTGGCTGCACTTCAGCTGCTGGGGAGAAATGACTGCCTGGAGAGCCTCCTGCCCAGCTCTGGTGAGGTGTCTATGCGCAAGGAAGATCAGTCAGTTCCCAGACCCAGGGCCACAGACCCCAGGCCACAGACTCCTGTAAGTAAGACAGCAAATGGGCAAGCAGGCATGCTTCTGGCTCTCAAGGCAGGTTATGGCTCACCAGCTCCGCTCCCCATCCTGTCCAGCCTCCCAGATGGAGGCCACCAAGCTCCTGGGCCTGCCTAGGTGGGACTGTGCTGGTCAGCAGGACAGGAGGTCCCCAGTGCCAGAGCTGGTAACATCTGGTAGCGACATGTGCAGGACAATTTTATTACACAGAGAAGTGCCAGGTAGATATAACATTGCAAGAAGCTGCAGGTAGGTAACATGACCTGTCTGTGTCTCTTCTCCTCCTTACCCATCACCACCATCATCACTATGTATCGAGGCTGTGTTGTGGTTCCCCTTGTTACATCCAGACTTTGGGGTTTAAAATGGCAAATGATTTGTGTGAGATGAGACTTTGGCAGGGCCAGGATTAAATGCCCAGCTTTTAAGCGCAAGTCACCTCACAAGCAGATGTAGTCACTGATGCAGGGGTGTGTGCACTGGTTTGAACGGGAAAGGGTAGACAAGTGTATGAACTCATCCACCTGGCTCTACTGGGTGGTCTACGGACAAGATAAAAGCATAAGGTTTTTCCAGCATGACAGACCTATCTGTCAGTTTCTGGCAGCGTGGCAAGCTGTTAGGTTGTGAGCCAGGAGTCTGGTGTGCTCGGTTCTCCATGGCACAGGCTGCTGCTAGGCTGCTGGAATGACTGTGGGGCAGTTATAATGCTGCTTCAAATGACCTGGGATCCTGCCCGTGCAGCTCTCGCAGTATGGCAGTGCTAGTGTCACCCTCCCTGCTGCCCTGCTCCTCTCCTAGGAGGAGATCGGCTCTGCCATCCGCTCTGCTTTAGCATATTCCCTGAAATACAAGCTAAAACCTGTCTTGTGTGAGGACCTGAAATACTGAACCGGCTCATTTTTCCCATGGCATTGGGCTCTTGTTCTATAATCTTCAGTAACCAGGCGGGGGCACTGCGGGACCTGCATCCACCGTGGACACACGGTCCCGTTTCTGCTGAGTTAACCAGCTTGCATGAAGATAGATCATGAACCTATTCAAACCGCTCGAGTGAGTTAACAGCAGATCAGTGCTTCGTGTCTTGGTGGCCATCACATTTTTCATCCGACGGGAGGAGTCCTAAAGCCAGATTTACCGAGGTGTCCAGCCCTGGCTTTAGCTACAAGGGATTCTTCCCAAATCCTGGAGACAAGTGGGGTGGGAGGAGGGGAAGTTTCGTTATGCATCTTGCCTTTTTTTGAATATCATTTGTCTTTATTGTCTGGTGGTAATCTCTAAAAGTGGAAGCAACTTTGTCTATATTGAATGAATGGGGAAATGCTGAAAGAAGCTGTATGTTCCTTTACAGGATCCCAAAGAGATGAAACCCTTGATAGTGTCTCTCCTGATTTCTCTTTCACAGTGCACTCTTCAAATGTAATCAGCTTTTGGGGCATGCTCTGCCTCCAACTGTGCATACAATGCTCACATTGAAATTAATAGAAGCATGATGATACATTTGAAGTGAGAATCTGGGACAAAAAAGTTAAATTCTTGCTGGTAAAATCAATGACAAAAGTTGCTTTGGCTTTAGTTCTTACTTTAGAGGCAGCTGTATGTCTAAGTCTGGAAAGAATCATTTTTATGGGTATATGTGTCTTAGCAACATCCTAAGAAATAAAAAACCATGAACTTTGGGTACATCTTACACAAGGAGTTTAGAAACGTGTCTTTGTGGCCTCCCTCTTAGCAGAGATTTGTTGCTGTGTTTAACCCCACTGCCTCAGCCCCAGTTTTACCCTGGGGGATGGGGAATTTTTTGTGATTGATGGGATCATCATAATACATGTGGACAAGGTGCTAGGCTTGAATTTGTATTGGTGACCTCAGATCTGGTATTTATGAATACTCCTATTGCGTTTTTGATGTGTCTGTTGAATTGCTAAGAGTCCTACAGGAGATCTTTCACGTGCTTATCCTTCCATCATGCCAGCATGATGAGGAAATGCTGTTCCCTACATTCAGGGCACAAGGTCAAGAGCAGATTTCCATCATGCCTAGGTGGCTGCTCATCCTCACACCCAGGTGAGTTGTTCTGTGTCCCTCAGAGAACGGATCCAAACCTGGCCTGCTTCCAGGCAAAGACTCACGCTACGGAGCCCTCCTTCCTCTCCCCTTAATGGAGGTGGTGTCTGTATAATTGCACATGCCCTGCAGTCCCCTGGCTTGACTCAGAGGTGACTGCAGGGGAGCCGGAGGCTGAGCCACACCAGCTCCTGCAAACACACATCATCTCACGCACGCACAGGCTGGGCCCCCAGCTGAGCCAGTGGCTCATCGTCATCCGGGCAGTGATGGTGTCGTGGTTTAGCCCCAGTCAGCAACAAAGCTCCACGTAGCCACTTGCTCACCCTCCCCACTCCCAGTGGGATGGGGGAGAGAATCAGAAAAGCACAAGTAAGAAAACTTGTGGGCTGAGATAAGAACAGTTTAATAATTGAAATAAAATAATAATTGATAATAATGATAATAATAATAAATCGTAATTAAAAGGAAAAATAATGAGAGAGAGAGGAACAAAACCCAGCGAAAAACAAAAAAAACAAGTGATGCAACCACTCACCACCTGCCAACTGATGCCCAGCCAGTTCCTGAGCAGCGATCGCTGCCCCCAGCCAACTCCCCCCAGTTTATATACTGAGCATGATGTCCTATGGTATGGAATAGCCCTCTGGCCAGTTCGGGTCAGCTGTCCTGGCTGTGCCCCCTCCCAGCTTCTTGTGCACCTGGCAGAGCATGGGACGCTGAAAAGTTCTTGACTGGTGTAAACATTATTTAGCAACAACTAAAACGTTAGTGTGCTATCAACATTATTCTCATGCTAAATCCAAAATGCAGCACTATACCAGCTACTAGGAAGAAAATTAACTCTATCCCAGCTGAAACCAGGACAGAAAGACACCAGTCCCAACCAGCAAGTACATTGTTTAACCGGGGAGCAGGGGCTAGTCACAGCACTGAGTTTCTGGCTCCTTTTCCATTTTTCTTAGGATTAACTCTTGTCATTGGGTGTTGATGTGGTGAAGCTAAGCAGCGAAAGATCTCAGACCTGAAATTATCCCCATCTCTTTGTAAGGGTGGAAGGAAGAGGGACCCAGTGGAGTGGTGGGGAGCCAGGCAGGGATACTGTGTGCCCCCTCTTGGCTCACCCTTCCAGAGTAGCAGGCAACACAAATCCCAAGTGACTTCAGCCATGGGACATGGTCCCTGCAGGTGCAGTGCCATCTTCCCCACCACTCCATTCAGTTGCTCTGACCACTGTCACAGCAGAGGGGCATTGATCCTTGACATGCTCCCATCCTTGCAAATCTCTTTGCATGCAGAGAACTGAATAACTTCTTGCATAATTAGCCTCTCCATCTGTTAAAACAGCCTGAGACCCAGCAAAGCTCTCACCAACAGCTGGCTTACAGGACAGATAGGACAAAACAGAGTAGGACAGCTCTTCTGATCTGCAGCCTCACTCAGAAGGGCCACTACTATCAAGTGTAAGTCAGTAGGGTTTAAGGTCCCTTCCTGAAGGAGGATGTCCTTGCAGCTGGCACTGATCATTTGCTTAAATGGGAATCTCTGTAGGAAGAAATGAGGAGAGCCAAAACACCTGGATGCTCTCATGGCATGAAGTAAGGGGATGCTTGGGACAGGCCTCCCCTTTCAGACTGTCCTGTCCTCCCTGGCACTGACTGAATCATAGCCCATGCTGGCAGCTGGACTTCAAGCTCTCTGTGGACTCTCCCCCCCCAGCCCTGACGATTTGTTCTGTCCTGTCCTATTAGCTAGATGAAGCAAGCACAGGTTTCCCAGAACAAGCTGCATGCTTGCCAGTTCTGCTACATAAAATCAGCCAGCAGCAGCTTGCTGTAGAGATTTCGTAAGAGGGAGGAAGTCATGGGCTAGAGGCACTTGGTCGAGGGTTTCTCTGGCTGCAGTTCCGCCTGGAAGAAGCTCCTGTCCCTTGTCTTGTGAGCCGGACCGGATATGCAATCATGAACAGACAGCAGGGGGGATGGGAGTATTTTCCAGTCAGGCAGAGTGACCTCCTGTTTCTGTGGTCAGGACAGCTGAGACGCAGCTCCCTGCACCCAAATCATCCATCCTTCCATTGCACCATGGCCTCCTACTTAGCCTCCAGCTGGTGCCCTGGCCAAGGGGAGGACAAAAGCAGGAGTGGGATGTAATCCTGTCACCTTGTGCTGACAGTGAGCATTCATCCTTTGCAGCTTCCTCTGAGGATGTGTAGCACTGATTTTCCTGTCTCAGCTCTGTCCAGCTCTGCAGGTGAATTCCCGAAAGCACTGTGAACTAACTGTGCTTCCTAAAGGTCTGAAGAATGAGGACATTATTTACTTTTGGCTGTCGATGGGCATCAAATGGTGTGAAAGAAATGTATGCCTCAGCTCCATCACTATCTGGGACCAAAATAACAGATAAAAGAAGAAAATCAGTGGGAGTTATCATTATATGGAGTTGCCATGGAAATAGCATGAGAGAACTTGAAGGAGAGCTAGCACACCATGTCTCCAGGAGGGCATAAATCCCCTGCTAGCCTCACTCTTTTTTATCACATTAACAGGCAATATTTCTTGCTTTAGCAAGAGGTGGGAAAACATCAAAGCACAGTTCTGACATTTTTGTCTATCCCTTCATTTCTCTGACCAAGACCTTCCTGACCCCTCAAGAAGTAGAAATGTAAACCCTAGTGCTATTGGAAAGTTGTCCTGGAAACCATTTGATAATTTCAGTAAAATGGTATATTCAGTAAACAGGGATATAATTTTCCCCAGAAAATATTTATTGACTTTTGTGAAATCATATGAAAAAATGAAAAAACTTCTTTTTTAAATGTACTATTCTTTGAAAAAAGTCATATTTTCATTAAAAGATTTTTTTAAATGCTGATTTCTAAGGAAAAGCATTACAATTTAAATGATCTCAGAGTTTTGGTGAAGTTGCTGTCTTGTGCTGTTGCACCATTCTGGGAAGCCTATTTTATTCTCCTCTCTGAGTCGCTAAATCCTGCTTTTAAACTGCCTCATGCCCTCTGGTCCGGACAGGACAACCGTGTCTGCTCATGCGCTATATCCTGAGACTCCACAAACACAGCTCTGAGGCATGAGGTTGTATGGGGGTCGCATCCTCCAGCACACACATCCAGTTCTCCACCTTGCGCTTCCCGGCGGGCTGCGGGTCACTCCTCTGGAGGGTAGTCCCCAACCAGGACTATCAATGATGGCGGTGGCAATCTGACCCAGAGCAAACTACCATTTGCATGCTAGCATCCAGCTGCTTATGAGTACAGATATGCGAGTGTGAGTGAGTAAAACCAGTTCTGTTCTCAAACTACATCATTGTCCTCTCCTATAAGGCCTCACACTGAGTTCTGCTGCATTATCATGCCAATGTTGCAATATTTTTTCCCTGGATACCGCTTTCCCCACCCCTAGCTCCTACCCTTCCCTAGGGCTTTGGCCACTATGGGATGTGACTGAGCACCTTTAGAGATAAGAAGGACCCCCAGCCTGCAGCCAGGCTCCAGAGGGGAGAGGGCAGACAGGAAAGCCTGGGATAGGGCAGCAGTAAAGCCTTTATATTTGTATCTGCTCCCTTTCAGCAGAGACAATAAGTGAGAAAGGAAAGATGCCCAGGAGCCTCCAATGAGGCCTCATCTTCCTCATCCACCAGTACAAATGCTTTGTCTCTGTATCAGTGCTGCAAGGGCAAGTGAGATGAAAGAAAGCAGAATGACAAGAGAGGAAGCCAAAGAGTATGGTCCCCAAATGCTCCTTTAAGAGCCAATTCAAGTTATGTCCCAGCTACTGACCCCAGTTCTGGCTCAGAGCCCCATTTCAGCAACTGAATTTCCATCACATTTGTGACTCCACTTGCAAGAGCTGGGACCTCAAGTGATATACAACCCTGCATCTGGAAACCTCTCTCCTACAGAATAGCTAAAGCTGTGGAATTGATTTGTGTAGGGTGACAACTCTGGCCCGGGCTGCTTCTTTGGCTTAGAGTCATCACATTTGCCATGACAGCAGTAATTTCAACTTTTTTCCCTAAAGATGTCTTAAAGAAAGAAAGGAAGGTGGGGAGAGGGGAGGAAGGTCTCTTTTGACATCTGCATTTCTAAGGCAAAAGTCTTACAGTTATCTAAGGTGTTACCAGCAACCAAGATTTCTCCTCAGAACAAAACTTGTGTGCTAAGTTCTTGTTGATTGTTTTGTCTGTTTGCTCAGCATCAATTTAAGATAAAATTATACACATAATTTTATAAATGCTATTTATAAAGCTGTGAATACATATTATGCATATTTTGTCACAAAATGGATCCATTTTTACCCCTATGAAATGACAACTCCCAAACACTGCATAATTCCAAAGGGGCTATTTTTATGGCACTTGGTGGTACATTTGTTGCTGAGTAGCAGCTCTCTGTCTATAGCCATGGGAATAGACATCATTTTTAGCTTGTCATAATTCTGGAACTGGATTCGTTCCAGAAGAGTTTGTCATAACAGTGGGCTGTGCATTGGCTATTTAGGATAAATGGATTCGTGGATTATGGGATGAAACATTTTGGAAAACAATTGTGTTTATCTTCACATCAGGACTGTCTGGGGAGCTCCCATTCATCCCCTTGCTGCATCTCCCAGGACAGGGAGCTGCAGTCATCGGGAAACTCTCTGGCTGAGTGGCAGTTCCCAGGACAGTCTCCTCATCTCCCTGGTGTGCCTGGTCGTATATTATTGCTTTCAGTAGAGTTATTTGGAAGCAGCTGCCTCCAGTGTTTGTTCAGGATTTTCACCTATTTTCACCTATTTATTTCCAGGGAAAGGGAAAACATCCAGACCCTTTTCAAATGCTACTGCCTTAGCATCAGGAGCGGGAGTAATTTGAAAGGTGAAACGAAAAATCCCTGTCTGTATCTATGCAATTTTTGCTACATTCTGTGCATTCTGGGCTTCCATTCAAAATAAACAAATTTTTTAAAGCCAAAAACTAAATCATATGCTACAGAAAAAACTTTAATTTTTCTCTCTTGTTCAGAAATAGCACCATCGCAATGTAAAATAAATGAACTCCTGCCGCCTGTTAACAAACCAGCTCTGTGGAGAGCTGTTTCCAGCCAAACGACTCCCCTAGTTCAAGATCTGGCCTTCATTCCTGGATCCAGAGAGATCTCCTGTGCAACCATTAAAAAGCTGATACCAACCATGCCTGGAGCTTGCATCTGAGGAGCGAAGCGTGGAACAGGGCACTGCCTGCCCCGAGGGTGAGCAGTGCCACCGCCATGCCCAGGGAGATGGGAGAGGCAAGGCGTGAAGCTACATAGGGGTCAGCACACAGTCAGACCAACAAATACACCTGAGAGGAACAAAACCACCCCTGGACACCTCGTGTGCCTGAAACCGTACCCATTTTTTCCAGCTCTATTTGCTCCAGCCCCTGTTTCCCCATTCAGACCAAGCAAGCACTCCAAAACCTGCAGGGCTGCCTTCATCATTTTGAAATCGGCTGGGCAGGTTTCCAACTGGAGGGTGTTTTAGGCCAGGTTTCCAAGACAGAGTATCTCATAAAATCAGTGTTTCTGTTCTTCCCCTCCCTGGGGCAGGGAGGGGTGCTCAGAGCAGTCTCAGCTGCTCTCGTGGCTCAGGATTTTGCCCCTCCTGGGAAGCGGTGCTGAGAATGCCCTCAGAGAAAGAGCACTGCTCTCCACAAAGGTGTATACCAAAGTCTTGCGCAGAGCACATGGCAACACACCAAGACCAGAGTTGTGCTTGGGATTTCCACGGAGATCTTTGTTCCCTGGGCCCTGGTGTAGGGAGGAGACAGGGTCTGGCTCAAGGCAGGGCTGGAGAAGCTGGGAGGCATCTCTGGTTCGTCTTCTATGTTTAACTGTACTGCAGCCATCACAGCATAAACCCTTATCGGAAGGGGTTTGGCTGTCTCCCCTTCCCCACCAACGTCTCCCCCACCTTTGCTGGCCCAGGCAAAGGGCCAGCACGAGTTATGGGGCACCAAAAACACTATGTCCAACTGACCCACTCTCACACCACCCTCCCCTGAGACAGCACAACCAGGGCATCAACCTTCTCCCTTCTACATCTCCACAGCATTTTTCCTCCCCCTTCAGCTTGGGTTTCCCACACATGGGTACTGGCGTGCAGGTGGAAGCAAGGAATTGGAGAATGAGAGGCATGGTTTTACATTAACTTAATTACCCAAAATAAACACCACTGCAGTAACAAACCCCTTCAAAGTACTCTCGCTAAATAATACTACAGCTCATGAAAGAGATTTCAAAAAGCCAGAACATGTTGATTTGGAAAGATGTTCCCTTGCGAAGCTGAGTCATAAAGAGGATTGAGAAACTCTGCAATAAGTGATTAAACAGCTAGAAAGACCTGCCAGCAGGAAAGTGTGCCCAAAATTGTCATGCTGTACACTACCTTTTATTTCAATGCTTTGCTTTGGGTAAAAGGTTTCATTTGTTTAATTTGTCTGAGCATTTCAGATGCTCTCCTCTCTTATTCACAGCAACATTCAATTCTGTTGATCTTGTACTTCCTCAGTCATGTGGGAAGGTGACTGAAATTTTTGTCTAATGGCAGAAGATGCTTCAATTGCTTCTTTGGACTCCAATTAGGAAAGGCCTTAAATTAAACACTAGGGATATAAAAGAAAAATTAATGAGATTGGAAAACTCTGGAAAAATACTCAAGGGAGAGTAGTTGCCATGGCAATGCTTCTCTGTTTTCTCTTGGGATAATAGAATTATGTGCTGAAGAAGACACTTCCCCAACACACACCTCACTTAGACCCAAACCCACTTAGCTTCCAAGTCTGGGCATGGACAGGGTGGGTGGTGCGGCTGCCCACATAGCACAGGCGTGGGCTCTACTGTCCCACCACAGGGAGCCCTAGTGTCAGGTCACGCTGCCAATGTCACACTGCACAAACACCACCACGCTGTCACTCAAGTCACGACGCAGGTCAGAGCGCTGCAGCGCATGGCTGAGGAACTGCTTTTCCATACTGGCTGCCCCTCAATGGTCTCATAGCTCCAGAGCATCTCTGCTGCTTCTTGGTCCCACAAAGCAAGCAGGGTTGGTGAGAAGCTCACAGCTTACAATGTCCAGCTGCATCAGCTTGTGGGATAGCAGTGGGGGGAGAAGGGCCATAGCACTTGAAAGTTCACACTGCAGGCCAGGCTGCAGGGGATGTAAAACAGGAGGCACTGGCCTGATCCTGTGCTTGGTACATGGCAGTGAGTTGATCCGTAGTATGAGACTCCAGATTCTCAAAGACATTGAAACACCTAAACCCCAGTGATATCTTTCAGGATGTGGTTTCTGGGATCTTTCACTTCCATTTGTACTTTTGAAAAATCTGCACCTAAAATTCAGGCTCCTCAACCCAGTCTGCTCACCAGGACTGCAGAGAAGATACATTTGAGGCTGCCCCGGGACCTTGGGCTGCTGATCAGCCAGACCTCACACTCAGTCTAAGAACAGCAATGCTCCTTCCATTCCATTCACCCAAGTTTCTCCTCACGGAAACTGGGGGGTGGGCAGCAGTGAGGGGTAGGGGAGCGGCATGCACCCAACTCTCACCTAGCCGTGAGCTCTGGATGTGGAATTAGACAGACAGCACCTTAGGAATCAAGCAGCATTTGCACTGACCCATCTTCTGCAGCAGCTCCCACAGAGAACTAGGAAAAAAGCATCCGCCCTGGATGAAACCTGTCTTGTGCAACAGATTCTGCTGAGAGCCAAGCAGAGATTATGAATGAGCTGACAAAACCAGCCTGCTGTTGGCATAGGCACCAAGCAGAGACGGAGTAGCTACACTGGAAGCGTTTCATCCATTACTGTCAGAGAAGTCACTTTTACCACTGATCCTGCTCCAATAAATCATGTTGCCAAGCAGTTTTATAGAAGCGTTATACATCCAAAGCTACTTATGGTCCCGTTAAAAGAGATGCATTTCTTTTTTAGCTCAGTGTGGCTGAAATGCTGTTACAGAAGAAAGAGAGTCAGTGCTCAGAGTGCTATTTTAAAAGAGGTATTACTGTAATTACAGCAGGAGGGACGATGTGAGCTAGGAGCCACCATCTTCTTTCCCTGTCCCATTGCCTTTGGGCAGCTTTGCAAAGCCGAAAACTTGCTACCACAAGCACAATAGCTGCTCACGCACCCTTTGCCATGGTGACTGATGAAAATGGGGAAATAATGATGTTACTTCCCCATTCACCATAAATCACCCATCTCCTCAAAGTGACTAGAGTATTGTAAGTCTGGCCAGATTTATACGCACAACTTAACCAATTAGCTCTTTTATAAAGGCTGTCGTCTTCTTAATGCAGTGTTAGATATATTTAGGCATGTGTCTACAAAAGAAAGTATTTCTTTCCGAAGCTAACAAAGCTCTCATTCTAGCAGACTTAAAACCTCGGTCTGCAAATGTTTGCCCTGTGGCTGTGTTTGCATTAGCAAGTTATTCAGTGACAGCAGAAGCCAACCAATAGATCAAAGCGGGGGGTCTGGAGGCCCCTACATGTACCCTACATATATACATACACATGTACATCTACACGTACACATACATATACACATATTTATACAGGTACACATGTACATATATATAAATATATATGGTTTGCCACTGTTGAGGCCAGCATGAAAACTCTCACAGGTTATGTTACTAACAAGTGGGGCAGCTTAGGAAGCTGGTACATCCAGTACAGCTAAATCTACACGGCATGTGTATAATTTCCGTCAAGATTATGCTTTTGAATTTGGCTCTGTTTAAATGTGGCCCTTCCTGTGGCCATCCCTATCGCTGTCACACCGCTGCTCCGCACCGTGCTGGGAGGGACCTGCCCAGCTGCTGATTAGCAGCAAGGCCACTCCTGTCTCTGGCAGGCAGAGATAATTCCCAAGGCCATTACCCCGCTAAGCCCGTCCGACCCAGCAGGCAGCGCAGGCAGCCATGGAGGTGCTCCTCTTCCCCACGAAGCGGGGCGATGGGAGAGGGCAGCAACACAGCCTTCGCTGTGCACACCCAGCACACCCCAACAACCCAGCAAGGCAGCTGCCGACAGCACCAACGGGCCTAAGCAAGAAGAAACGTCCTTCTTCCAGTTTCCCCTGCACGGTCTTCTTAAATCCACACACAACAGTTGATATCATGACTCACTGTCGAACATCAGAAAAGCACCGAAATGTCCCAGTTTCAGCGTTTGCTGGAGACAGAAAAGGGCACTGCACAGGCACAGAAGAGAAGCAAGGAGGTCTCTAGGCAATCTGCTGCACTAGTATTCCTCAGAGAACAAATACTGAAGGGGAAAGAGAAAAAGCTTTTTTTTCTAACATCAGTTCAGGAGTCAATTGCATGTAACGGAGCAGCTGTGACCGTGCTGGCCTCGGGTCAAAATCCAGAGTGCACCTCTTGACTCCTGGCCTTAGCACAAAGAGGTTGCTGGAATCCCTCTAATGTCAACGGCGAGTCTGGCTGTCCAAACAAACATGCACCCGCAGTGACAGAGGCGTATCAAAAAGCTGGCTGACCCAACTGCCGCTGGAGCAGAGAGACAAGCTGCTGGAAAACCTCAGCCAAAGAGTATTTCTGCCCTTCCACACGCAAGGAACTCCTTGCCATAGGACAAAAGGATGCCGCGGATAGTAAACTTACCTAGTCTAAAAAGCAACCGGACAAATGCATGGGATAAAGTCTATCAGGGTCTACCAAGAACAATAACAAATATCCGTGAGCCACACTGTACTGAAGACGGGGGAATATGTAGAGGAGGTATCAGCCCGCAGTTGCACTGATCCTGTAATCTGTCTCAGGTGTCCACTACTATCCATCACTGGCAGCAGGGCACTGAGCTAGATGGACCTCAATGTGACAATATGTCTAACATCTCCAGATAGTAGGTTGTGTTGAAAATCAGTCATGAATATTTGCCTGAACACTGTCCGAGAACCCCACCCACAGGAACACACAAGTGAACACACAATTTTCCTCAGGTAAGCAGGCCCCCTAGTTTCTACATTAACACAAATACATCAGTCAAAGACTCTCAGTGGCTGGGACCAATGAAGAAGGAGATTACTCCATCAGCTCCCATCTTGCACAGTCAGATAATGCAGGGCCACACCAGGATACCTAAAATAGCAATTTATTGGAAAAAGCATTATGACTATTCATAGACGCTGCGACATGATTAGTACCCCAAACAGAAAGATAAACTGGCAACCTAAAGTCTTTCAAATCAACAACTCCCACTGAGCTCGCAAAGTCAATGATCAGCACAAAAATTGTAACTCACAATATTATCATTTTTTTATTTATTTAAAAACTCTAGAAAATGCAGACAGAACACAGGCATCTTTGCTTGTACAGTGTCCTGGTTTTGGCTGGGATAGAGTTAATTTTCTTCCTAGTAGCTGGTACAGTGCTGTGTTTTGGATTTAGGATGAGAATAATGTTGATAACACACTGATGTTTTAGTTGTTACTCAGCAGTGCTTACACTAAGTCAAGGACTTTTCAGCTTCTCATACTGCCTGCCACCGAGGAGGCTGGAGGTGCACAAGAAGCTGGGAGGGGGCACAGCCAGGACAGCTGACCCAAACTGGCCAAAGGGCTATTCCATACCATATGACATCATGCTGAACAAAAACTGGAGAGGTCAGCTGGGACGGCGGGGCCACTGCTCAGGAACTGGCTGGGCATTGGTCAGCGGGTAGTGACCAACTGCATTGCGCACCGCTTGTTTTGTATATTATCATTATTATTATTATTTTCCCTTCCTTTTCTGTCCTATTAAATCGTCTTTACTCACCCCATGAGTCTACCTTTTTTGCAATTCCCTCCCACTGCAGGGGGGAGTGAGCGAACGGCTGTGTGGTGTTTAGCTGCCTGCCAGGTTAAACCATGACATACAGGAAAGGCAATTCTGTTTGCATAAGCTTTTCATATCAGTTAACACTGTTTATGAAACTGTACCCTGCCTACTGTATGCAAAAGGCCAGTATCGGGGCTGCACAGGCAGAGCCTACAGACGCGATTGCTCTCACTGTTGGGTCAGAAGCTCTCGCTCTCTGTTCAGAGTGTATGCATGTCATGAAAAAAACCCCACGCTGCCGAGATGTGCATCTCTGTTCATACCAGGTTTATTATTGGTCTTCCTAACATCTGAGATTTCACAGGAGAAATTTTGAGAAATTTCAGGATTTTGATCATTGCAGGACATTCACCACCGGTAGCCAGAAAGGACTGTATCCACAGTCTACATACAAATTCCAAAATGAACCCAGGAACGCATAAACTAGGCAGCACTGTGCCCCTCCATTCCTCACCCACAAAGGTAAAAATAATCTGGGACATGAATAGGTCCCTTTGGATTCAGGAACGGCCTTAGAAGGGCCTTTGTTCCTTAAAAAACTCCTTCAAAAGCCTAACTCTTTGTCTGCCTTGATTTCCCTTTTGATTCCTCCTCCCCTGCACTGCAATCACTAGCTGCAGCCAATAGCTTTTCCCTTGTTTTTTTTTTAAATCAAATGATATCTGCTCTTTTTACCCATCCTGACTAGCTGCTCTTGCACAGAGGTGACTGAAACTCTCTCATGAGGTCCACACCAAAGCTCTTCTATGGCTCAGCAAGAGAGAAAAGGAAAGCACATCAGAACCTGCTGAGATTTGTTCTCAGAAAGCAGGCACATGTGAAACAGCTCAACCGGCCAGAACCCGGGACGCCATCTGACAAATCTCTCTTTCAGCTCCAGGGGAAAATGGCTTTTGGAAAGTGCCTGAACTTTGGGGCACTTAAGCATCAGAGGAGTACACCTCTTTTAGTGGAGGTAACGAATTATACAGGCACCCACAAGTAGCATGGTGTGGAGCGTGTTCCCACTGCAGGCATCCTGCTGCCTCCCTGGCAGAGCCGACAGCTAAAATGCTGGTTTGATGCCTAACAGTTAAACATTGCTGGTCTTCCTAAAACAAGACCCACCCTTATTATTGTATGTAAGGTTTCTGAAAGGCTACACATTATTTGACATAAATCCCTCTTTCCAAGAACAGTCAGGTCTTCCTCCTTCTTTAAAGAAGAGAGCTGCTCTGAGTAGCCCTTCAGAAACTAACATCATTTAAGAAGAGAGTTTTTTTAAAGATCTGCACCCACAGTAGTTCCACTAGATGCTCACCATTCTTCAAATGCACCCTCAGATCACAATAGGCACCTGCTTTTTTCACAGCCTGTATTTTTCTAATTCAATTAGATGACCACACACATTTCAGTGTTGGCCATTGTGTAGGCTAGTTTTAAAGAAATGTTACACCCAAGTAACAGGAAGGTGAGGAAATCATCTTGGGGTCTCCACAACACATTGTCCAGCTGCTAGCTGAGATCAGGACATAACACACCCCAAAATGTCTCACCTCAAACAGAGGATAGCTGCAAACGGAAACCTGGATCTTCCTCTAAATGACATTTCTCAGTCAGATGACAGAAGCATTGCTCTCCTCCACACTATGAGTCAACGTAAAGGATGCTTATTTTCACTGCGCTATGTTGGTAGCAATACCCGTGTCCCTTTAGACTGGTTTTGGAATGGCACAGATAAAAGCAGCATTTTACAGATGCAGCAAGCTCAAGAAGATGAAAAAGTCCCTGTATGCACTTTCGTCATGTTCCCGTCTGCCTCAGGTGAGACTAATAGCCTGCCAGCACTTGGACGTGACTCCTGTCAGGCACCAGTCTTATTAATTAAGTACTTTGGCTGTCTCAGCACTGAACTCTGGGAGCATGAGGGAGATAAAACCAAGCCACCGAGAGATCATGAGAGTCTGTGTGGTTGAGGACTTCGTCCGGAACAAAGGAGCAGGATCGTCAGAGGGCTCTGCAGTGTTCTTCTAAAATGGCTGGTCCATAAAAGACCAAGACATAGGTGTGGAGGGAGAAAAGGATGGTTTTCTGCCTCTGCCAAATTGTTAGTTTATTTTGAAGAGGACAGGGACATAGTGTGGGGAGGCTATCAGTGCAAGCCAGCAGCACTGGGAGCCAGATGCTCACTCTTTCACAAACCAGACCTCATTGCGTCGCCCATAAGGCTTCATGGGGGGGTCGTAACCATTGCAGAAGTAGAAATCCTTGTGGTATGCAGCTTCATTCCCCAGAGCAGATTTCAGCTTGGCAGCATAGTTCACGTAATCCACCTCTTTGGCATAGCCACCAAACTGCCTGCAAAGAAACCAAGCAGAGAGAGAGGTGCTGAGCAGTCCTGGCAGAGCACAGAAAGAAAGAGAAGGAAAACGATATATTGCCACAATATATTTAGCCACGCGTTTTGATCCAGGTCCTGCCAACATGCACTCGTGCAGGCGCTGTTCTTTGTGAACCAGCACACTTTGTGATAGATTAAGTCTAAAGGGTTACACAGACAGGGTGCATACACAGCCATTGGCAGACCCCAAACAGACCCCCCCAAACAGACCCATATATATCAGTCAGCAGAATAGCCCAGCCCTTTGAATCAACGCCGTATCAGAGGAACAGCTTCCTAGAGCACAAGGTTATCTCCAAGTCTGCTCAGCGCGCAGTGCTTACACCAACCATGTCAACAACCATGTTCACTGTGGTGTGAACAACCATCTGCTGGAAGCCAGATCATGAAAGGAAGCCAAACTCTAGTGAGTCCAAGGAAAAGGGGGGGTGGGAACAGAGATGTTAGCAATTAGAGCCCACAGTACTATTTAAAAGGGGTGGGCTGGAATTGGTCTGTTTTATGTTGACCTCCCACCAACAGGAACTGTTTCAACATCAGCCAGCACCTCACCACCCTGTCTCAGAGCCAAGGTCTGAGACAAAACAGCCTGTTCTTGCAGAAGTGGCCCACGCCCACAGCAAAGGTCAGGCAGCAGTCAGCAAGGGAGGAGCCAGACAGTTTAAAAGTCAGCCAAAATAGTTCAAGCAAGGAGGCATCCAAGGGGTTAAATACAAGGTGAAGAGCTTATTGCTATTGTGATGCCACTTTGAGCCCAGCATGTCAGTCAAGAGCTGAAGACATTCAAAACCTATTTGAAGCAATGCAATGGCTGCTTGTTTCCATGTTGGACTCTGCCATGAGTCCATCTAAGTGAGGCTTCAGCTGACACCTGTAGTTTGATGCGAACCACACCAAAGGACATGCTTGATGACCAAGAACCATCTTGATCCCAGGAAGTGGGGAAAACAATAGTTTTCAGAGATTAGGAATGACTCAGTACCTTCATATTCACCCTTCCCTGCTCTTCACCTCCCCAGGTGAAATGAAAAGGCTTTCAGGGCTAACCTTTGCGCTTGTTTTCCCAGTGAAAAAAAAAATCCATATTCTAAATGGGTGCAGCATGACCGATGATAAGAAATGCCATAAAACACCTGCCTTCAGTCTAGAAAGACCCCTCCATCTCCTTCTACCACATGCACCCATTATCCAGCAAGTCACCTGGTAAAACCAACACTGCTCTTCAGAGCACGCTAGAGATCTCAGCACTTGGGAATGGAAATCCCAGCATGCATTCCTTACGTGGAATAAATGGTCATCCCCTGTCTCTCTTCAATCTTAATGCTTTCGTCGCTAGGACAAGGAGGGTTGGCTTGAAACTGGCTTGGGATCCGCAGAAAGACCTTCACTTTCTGCTGGAGGGAGCCATCTTCAGCAGGAAAAGCAGTGATGGAGACAGGAGCAGTCATGCCCATTCCAACCCCTGAAAGAGACACACAGACATTACTAAAGAAGTCTAGGTTCTTGGGAACTCACAGAATTACCAGGAGATTCACAAAAGCTAATTTTAGTTTAGGAAAACTCCTCACACTGAACTCCTTGTATAGTCAGTCAAGAGTGGGGTCCTCTGGGGCATGCAGAACAGCCACAATAGGCTTCTGCTTGGGCCAAACTTCTCTCTCCACTGACTGCACAAGGATCCTGGGAGATAAGGGCCCCAGGTGACCTCTGGATGGCTTTTTATTAATGGTCCTGTTTCTGTGGCTCTTAACCATATAGCTCATGCCACTGAGACATTCTGTTTTTCTGACAAACCACCTCTAATACAACAGGGTCTACAGTTCCGGGGCAGGTCAGTGGTACATGTAAATCTACATCAGTATTTAAATTGTTATCATCTGCACCTAGTGGTGAGCCCGTAGCCAATACTGCGTGACAGGAGCTTTCTCCTAAACCCTTCCAAATGCTTCCAGACATCCTACAAGTTCCAGTGCCCCAAAACTCAGAGCTGCTCTGGCTTTCAGCAGGACTGTCCATGCTGTCCACCACTCCAGGAACAGCATGCTTCTTTTCTGCTCATTACTGCCTAGATGTACCACATGGCACTAAGGAACATTTTTCTTCCCTCTTGTTCTTTCAGTAGTAGGGAAGCTCCAACCCTCAGGATCAGGTTGCCACACAACCAGTTGAGATCAATCCATCTTCCTCATTTATTTTGCTCTGACACCATACCTGTCTCTGTGGCACACATTATAGAAGGCACCCTTTCTCCCACAGCAACAGCGATCATCACCTTTCCAAAACATGCTGCTGTAAATGCCATTTCCCTCTGCATCCAGCTCCTATGCCCATACAAACTATACAAGTCCCTCTACCAGTTGCCTGAGAAAGATGTGAAAGCAAATGTATATGCCTCAGAACCACTCTGTCGTCTTCTCCTCCTGCCACGGATGATTACCAATGCACATACTTTAGCAAATTGAGAATTAGAAGCAATCACCTAGAAGCACCGTTATAAAACATTACGAAGTACCATTAAAAAACAAGCTCATTGTTCATTATCTTTCCATGAATAAAAATAGCCAGCGTATATGATAAAATATCAAGGTCATAAAAGTTATTTCACTGCCTACAAGGGCATATCACAGAACCGAAGTGCCCCAGATACCCTGGCTTTCATCAGCTACCGCTCACCCAGGGAGCTGTGACAGACATACGTGTGATTACCCTCACACTGTCCCAGCTGCAAGGGAACTCATTCCTGCTTAAACGAATCACTTTTGAGATTTTTACCCCGAAACAGAGATGGGTTAGGAGTGGGCTCATAGCATGAGTTGGCTGGGCATGCTTTGACCTGTGGCAAGTTTGTTTTACCCAGCGAGAGGCCATCCCATCACAGACCCCCGGTGCCAGGAGCCGCAAGCCAGGCGGGCCCGCGGTGCCGTCGCCTCCATCCATCCGGCTTTCACCAAGCCTCTGCTAGCAGCGGTCGACCACAAACATCCGCCAAGGCCCGCAGGGCGGGGAGCAGCTCTCACCCTTGTCGTTGGTTCCTCCGACGTACTTGAGGAGCTTGAGCACCCCTTCCTTCGAGGCTTCGTCGAACGGCTTCCCCGCCACCTCCACCGCTGCAAACCGCCCGCCCTCGCACGCCCTCTCCTCGTAGCTGAGCTGCTCCTGGGGAAGGGGATGAGGATAGAGAAGCTGCCAGCTGCCCGGACGGGCTGGGAGGAAAGCGCTGCCCGGGAACATCCGCTCCCCCTCGCAGCGCCTTACCCGGCCCGGCCGGCGCAGAAACAGCCGGCCGCCCGCCCCGCCACCTACCTTCTCCCCCTTGCTCAGCACCCGGTAGGGCCATGCCTCCACGGTGCTCAGTAGGGAGTTCTTGATCATGCCCAGCATGGTGCCACTCCGCTCGGCCGCGCTCGGCTCGGCTCGGCCCGGCCCCGCTCGCCTCGGGCGAGGTGGGAGGGCCCGGGGGGCGCCCCGCCGCTTGCAGCGCGGCGCACCGCCCCCAGGGGGCGCCCAAGGGCCGCCTGCGCCGCGGGGGCGGGGGCGGGGGCGCGGGGCCGGGGCGGCCGGCAGCCGCGGTCGGTGGGGCTGGGCCGGGCGGCGATGCGGCCGCGGCGGGCTGTGGGAGCGGAAAGCCGGCGGCCCCGGGGGTGAAGTAATGGAGGACGCCGAGAAGTGTGAAGAGTAATAAAGTGCGGGAGCAGGTGGTATTCATCGGGGGGAGAGAGGAAATCTGAAGGAAATAACATACGAGGGAGGGAAGTACTGACAAAAGTGCTAATGTATAGCACGGAGGGGCACGGCTCTCCTGAAACTGCAAAATCTTTTTTTTATTTTTTTTTTTTAAATAAACGGAACTAAGGGGGATCACAGTTCTTGTCTTTTAAGACAGTGAAGGTAAGGCAGTGCTCCATGTCTCTCTGGATGTTGTAGGCTTTAGGTAAGGGGTAGATCTTAGAAGCCGCTGATGATATTTGCTCTCCCTCCACTGACCTCTGTGTGTGTTCACAGCCCAACCAGTCAACTCCGTTTAAAACTCCAGCCAGGACCCTTCCCAGAAATATATGTAAATGAACACAACACGGGGCTTGGGCAGCTTATATAGCTGGGTATGTTTATGTGCATGGACGACTTAGATCCTTCATGATCACAAGTGGGTTTTAGTTGTACAAGCCATGTCAAAGGACAAGTGCCAGGCAGAGAAAGTGCCTTGCCCAGAATCGTTTAAGAAGAGGGTAGCGGAGGCAGGAATCAAATACCGGTCACTGGGGCAGCCATGGATCAGACCAGCCTCACCAGGCAAATGATGCTATGTTTTAATAACTCAGGATGCCTGCTCAGCTGGACTTCTGCCTTCTCAAACAGAAGGTGAGGGGTGTGGGAGCAGGCTGATGCATAACTTTACTATACTCTTAAAAAGAAAAAGAGAAAATTATGAAAGAAATGTGCCATTAAAGCATTGCCATCTAGAGAGAGAGAGTGCTGCAAAGACAAAGAAGTTAAAGCAGCTGGCCATGGTCATCTGATCAAACAGGCCATGTTCAGGTCAGGGAGCAGGGCTGGAGCCTGACATGGACTTTCACAGAGTGAAGGACAGGGGCTGCTATCAGTGGTAACAAGGCCACAGATCTAGTAGTCATTTATTAGCCATTTATATAATTTGGTTTATTCACCATTATGCAAGAAAATGCAAAATTGTAATATACATTGCATGCTGCAGCTTATTTGTTCTCTTTTAAAACAGTGAATTTCTCCATTGAGCTGAGGAATTTTGCCAAAAATACCAACTTGCACATATCAGTATAGGAATACATGGACTGGGTTAGAGCAGAGGTCCATCTTGCCCAATCCTCTGTCTCTGGCAGAAGCTGCTGGTGGACATCTAGGTAAAAAGTGAAAGCATGCAGTGATCTGGTCTGGCCTCCCACCTCCAGCCATCTGTGACTGAGGGACTTCCCTGAGCCAGAAGTCTTACCTTTCTGTTTCACGTTGGATTTTATACAATTTCAGGTTGCCTGATGCTCATGTCTAAAATATGAACATGAAAGCTGATGTTTATGTTGTATTCTTCCTCTAGGTAGGCCAAAGTGACCAGCAGTCCCTACGGCCCCAGGCAAAGTGCGTAAAGCATCGCCTGGAGGGACCAGCAGTCTGTGCAAGTGTACAGCTGATGCTACAGCACAGCCTAGTAGCTCTGAATGCAGAATAACAAGGAGGAGGTTGATGGGGCCTTTCTCTCCTGTTATTCCTTGTAATTTAGGTAAATATATTCTGGGATCAAAATAGTCTACATTTCCTGAGAAATTATGATGACAACTTCACCAAAGGCACAACTGTATCTTTTTATCAGCCTTTTCACAGGCTTGATTTTTCCCTTGTCTAGTTAAGCAGTGTTTCAAATTCCCAAGCAAAAGCCAAAGAAAGACCTTCCAAGTTAGAGTTTTGTTATTTTCTGAAAACCTGAACTCAGAGAATTTACATCCGGGAAGTATTTATCAGATTGTCTCATACGCTCCTCATACCTCCCCCACTCAAATCCCAGGTCACAGCCAAAATGCTGACTGTGTTACTTCTTCTGGTGCATTTTGAAAGATTTCATATTAAACTAGGTTTTCCCCTTCCCCTCTGGAGGTTATTGTAGTGTCACTGAACTTCTTTCCATAAATTCAGGCCTTGGGAATCCTTAAATACCTAGTCTGCATCCTCACTGTTTCTGATTGGAGAATGTTTGCAAAACAACTGTCATGCCAGCCTCCCCCACAACCATTTAGACATAATCCATTCTTTATTTTTGTTGTCATAAATTGTTTCATCCAGACTTTTAACAATATCGTTCATTTTCCTCTCTGACTCTCCTGCCTATGTTTCAACAGATTTCAGGTATGCAGTTGGCTGCAATGCTGGATGAGAATCTCTGTATTGGATTTACCTTTAGAGACCTAAAGGGCAAGCCCACTCTGTCCTCTGTTCAGTGCATAATTTGATTTCTGCACTGTTTTTTATCACCAGTTCTATCATCAGGAAGCCACAGGCAAAGACAAGCCGAAGGCAGGGTACTCTGGGTATTCCCCGAGGCACCAAAGTCCTTGAGTTGCATAGTTATTCTTTTTCTACAGATCTTAATTGTGCTAAAGGATGTTGGAAAATGTCTGGAGGTCAGTGCTTGCATGTGGAGAAGATACTCTGCGAATTGGACACCAACTGAATTATTATCTGTGATTTTGGGGACTGAACTGTCTCTTAAGCTACTTTGGAAAATCCTTCTAGACACCTATCTATGCCATTAAGTATCTAAATAGTTTTGAAAAAACATCCCCTGGTTTCCAAGGGTCTTGGCACAAGTCAATGCAATGTCTGTCAGAATGCTGGAAATTCTGAACATATCTGCTGAATAACAAGGTTTTGAGTGCCCAGTTCCAGATAGCTAAAAAAAACCTCTTTGCAGAAGATAGATGTTCAAATTTGGTCCCTAGAATCTGACACATCTTCAGGCTTGAAACATGATGCGCAGACCAAGGTTATCCAACCCTACGCACCCTCCGAACATGTGAACGGGGCATTCTTTGCACTGATGGAGAATAGATTGAGGCTGTATTTTAAAACATGGCTTCGTCTCCCCCTCCCTGCCCAGCTGGAAGTGCCAAGCACTAATCTATCTTTCTGCATTCATCAGGCGTTCAGCACTTTTGAGGATCAAATTCCCCAGCTGTGTCAGATGGAGTGCTGTAAAAATAGGACAGAGACAGAAATTCACCTGATCTTTATAGAAAGAGCTTCCTCTGGTAAGCAGAAAGAATGACTGTATAGCCTGAAGGTATTCACACTCAAGTAGACTGAGCTTGTCAGCTCATTCTGCTTGGACACAAAACACCCATCACTGAAGAACAGGGTCAGATTTCACCTACTGACCTAGGTTTGAAAGGCAGCAACAAAATGCAGAAGTTCTGGTGTCCTTAGTAAAGCTGACCTGTATGTGCTTTACTTTATTCTCTCTAGCAGCATCCCATGGAGAAAGGCGTAAGCAGATGAAAAAAACATAAAGATTTTCCTTTTTTTCTGGTAGAGAATTAACTCCTCTGAGGTCTCCTGCGAGCATACAACCTTCTCCTATGCACTGGAAGTCTCCGCAGCTGAGTATTTCCACGCCTCTGGCTCTGCAGAGCGTTCATTCGGAAGGGAAGGACGGTTTTGCTCATGACATTGAGGCGTTCGTTCAGTTCTTCTAGCCTTTTCCTTATTGACTGGACTTCCCTCACAAGATTGTCCACAGCTGCAGAGACAGGGCGGAGACTACAGGAAGAGTAATACAGGAGAATAACTCAGTGTGAGGAGTGTTCCCAAGCATGCAAAATAATTTACCATGGCCTTGTGCTTGTTGGTGGGGAAGTTGCAAAGAACCATTAAAAGATGCTTCCAAAGCCACCCTGACCCTTGGGTGGTGGGAAGTCATCTGACATGCCCCCGTCTGAACCCAGGAAACCATGAGCTTCCGCACCAGCATGGGCGACATGCTCTTTCCATTGCCACCAAAGTGCAGCTGGCTCGGTGCAGAATGACAGCTGGTTTATGAGCTCCCAGAAGCACTTCACAGCACTCCTGCTTTAAGGGGGGAGATGAAAACCATCCTGCGTGGCTGGGGCCAGCAGGCATAGAGAAGAAGAGAGCAGCAATGCGTGGGATCACTTATGAGGACTTCCCAATGAAGGGCAGGCTGCTGCGTGCCATGGTGCAGCTGTGATTGCACAGTCCCCTGGTCACTCCAGGCTGTACCTCTGCCTGAGCTGAGCGTGGGGGAGAGCCAGGTTTTACATCAGGCTTTGGCAAGGTGAGGGCTGCATTGATGCACCAGTGTGCTTGGGGGTAACCACATCCCTTCCCTTGGAGGCCTTCCTCTCAGTCTCCCTTTGGGTGTTACGAAGCTCTGATGATCATTCTAATCTTACCTGATATTAATTAGTATTAAATAGCCTCATTGTTATCCAGGAGCAGACATGGAGGCTGGGCCAGTGATTCCCATGGATTACTGTCAGTCCTCAATATTTCTAATGGACTAGCCTGTGTCCTTACCAGCAAACTCTGAATTCAAAGCCCTGTGCAGGAAACATGGCTGAATAGTCTCATTACATCTCCCTGGACTAAAGTTAGAGCTTTCCAAATACATGACTTAATATCGGCCCTGATAATCTTGGGCACCAATGAATTTCAGCACTGGCAGTGTGAAAGTTGTGATGAATTCTGTGCTAATAACAGCAGCCACCATGCAGTCAGGGAGAAATTCATGCTAAAGGCCAGCATATAATCTATCAACTATATCCTCTTGAAACCCTAATTTGTACAGATACTGTGTGACCTCCTGACTAGTGTCATTTTATTCTTCTAGCCTTTCCTCCTCAACTGGTTCAATGCTTAGCAGTTGTGGACAGATATTCTTTTCTTTTTCCTAAAGAGAAAGCTGCGTTATGGAAGAGGACCACTTGCTTTAGGAACAACTCTGATTTAAGTGATATTTAGGTTTCTAGTATTCCCTAGTCCTCTCTCTCTTTCATTACCTTTTCCACTCTGTTTCTGGAAATTTCAGATTAAATTAAATGTTGTGAGTGTGCTCAATCATTAATATTTCCTGCAATGCAAAGGGGGAAATATGAGTACATGGACTAGTAAATAGCTTTCTCCAATCTGGGTGTTACAGAGATCGAAATAAAAAACATCACAGGCCAAATCAGCTGCTTCTCCCTGCCCTGTGGCCAAGTCTGTGTGTGGATTTGAAGCACAATTCATTTTTCCAGCCTGTTCTCACAGGAGTGAGGTGCCAAAGACAGCCTAAATTTTCTTTAGGATAATTCTTATAATACACTCATGGCAAGTGAGAATGTTTCACAATAAGTAGTCAGCAGAATATTCGGTTTACTAGAGTAATCAGAGCTGCTAGCACAACAGATACCAAGGCAGTTGGATTCATCTCCCCACAAATTGAGCAATCTGAAAGTTTGTCTTAAAGAAGATGAATCCTGCTCAATGAAGGACGCCCAAGAGAGGACTGAATCCCACCTCCAGATGAAGGGAATTACCTGGAGAACTCGGGCAGTAAAGCGTTTGGGTTGTTCAGCAGGGTGTGCTTCATTTGCCAGAAGATGCTGTTTCCCCATTTCTCAAGCGTTTGAGTAATGCTGTTAATGCCTTCTATGTTGACCTTGTCGGCTAGGTTAGCAGGATGTCCGTGGAAGAGAGGAAAATAAATGTGACAGAACAAGAAAACATGAGCCAGTGGTCTGAGTTTGATTCCACTCCCCATCACTTGAACTGAGTCGCAATGAAATGCCAAATATTAAACGTATGGAGGATCTAAATTAAAAAACAGATAACTCTCCCTCACAGCATAATTCTCTGCCTCCAGGTGCCCAAGTTTTCTGCTGTCACTGGATACCCGAGCTGATTATTTCTAAAACCATTTTTCTCCCAGAAATCTCTGCAGCTACCCAGGAACCAAGAAAGAGCACTCATGAATGAGCACTGTGTGTCTCACTCCAAGGACAAAATAGGCGAATCTTCAGCTCTGAGTTACTGAATGCCTCCCAGGCTGACCCACCACCACCACCTCTTACCGCCTTCTCTGTAGTTCCATTTCTGATGCTGGTCCAGAAAGTCCTCCTGGGATTTACTGCAGGGCAAGAGGACGAAGAAGAGGAAAAGGGGAAGAGTCACCATGATGGGTGTTCATAGGATCTTGACTTCGCCCTGCTCTGTGGAGACAAAAACTCTTGCTAACTGCTTTATTTCTCTTTCCTCTCCTTCTGCACCTCCCACCTGTCACCCCAACAACAAATTTCTCTCTGATGATGTATTTCTTTAAAATGTTTTTCAAGTTGCCCAGCCTAGCTTTTACAGAAGCACAGGGACTGTTCTTTTTCACAAGTACAAACCTCCTTACTTTTTTTCCAAGCCATTGAGTGGTACAGAGATGCTTCATCAACTGGCGGCAGCTAGGAACGTAGCTTTGCTTCTTATGTAGCCATGTTGGGATAGCACCTTTTAACTATAAATGTTCTATCAATGTCAGGAGGAGGTACTACGAGGTACAGAAATAGCTGCATCCCCATTTTGCAATTAGGGAAAGCAGGGTTCAAACCAGTGAAGCAATTCATCAAGGATTTAACAGAGGCCAGAATAAAAAATTGTACTTTTTGATCTGATTCACTAACCAGTGGCAATAACTTAAATGCTGCCCAGTGACGGAGCCTCAAAGGCAACCCCACCCCCCATGTACTGTCTCCACTTTGCCCCGGTGTCAGGGGCTCAGTTCCTCCTGAGCAAATCTGCAGAGCAGGCAAGACAGATATATGAACTGATGTGAGCATTTACCTAAGCTCCTTGTCTTCTTTCGAGTTTACCATCATTCCCAAGCCAATGAAAGTCAACCCTAACCTACAGGCCCTCCTGGACAAGTATCATCTCTAAATGTAAGAGGATAGGTCAGTCTCTCCACAGCTGACTCATGCTAATTTGTTATTCTGTCTTAATTAAGTAGTGCCTCAGTGTTGAATCTGATATTTTTATTTTTTTAGAATGTCATGAACAGCTGTTCTGGTAGAAACTGGCTGGAAATATCAATTATGCACATATTGCACATAGCAAACAGAAAAAATGCATTGCCAAGTTCATGGGTTTTAGTGATGATTTCAGTCATCTGTAGTCACAGTGATGGAGGGGCTTATGTGAGAAGTAGGCACATTCAGAAAATCCCAATTATTGCCCTGTTCAGGTAGATGCATCAAAAGTCTGAGACCTCACTGCAAAATATGAGAACATTAAATTGCTTTTTGAATATCATATAACCCTCATCTCCTAACCATCTGGGAAGAATTCAGCCACCTCAAAACCTACTAGAAGCTATAGCAGATAAAGCAGTACATAAATAAATCCTTTTACTGTATGCCTTTCTTACATTCAATCACTGCTGTATTTTAATTGCAACTGCATTTATTTTTCCATATATTTAAAATAGCAGTATGAATATAGCCATACTGATGGAAAATGTCATGCTACTTTAAAAATATTACTTTCCACCTGTCAGGATGTATTTTGTACTCAGTATTCTTCTTCTAATTGCAGTATTCATTTAAAGGAAAAAAATAAATTACCTTCTTCCTATCTCGCACATACATACACCTCTTCTTCCCCCCAAGTCAGAGCTGCCAAAATGAAGATCTCTAAGAAAGTCTGATGATATCATTGAGGCACATAATGAAAAGGTCTTCATGGACCTTCTTGAAACTATTTGCATTGACACCACAGCTCCTCTGCCTCTCTGCATTTCCAGATAAATACTCCAGCCTTTAGACCTTTTTTTTCTCTCTCTTTTGATGGCTATGCACTGCACATGCCTTTTTAATCTTCCCTGATGGGAAAGGGCTTACCAGACGCCAGCGTCTCTAACTGCAAATGATTTGAAAACGTTGCCAGCATCAAGGAGGCAGTGTGGCTTCCAAGCTCATTTTAAAACATCCTGAAGAGATTGTCCATTCCTTACCCTTTCCACCTCCCACCTGTTTCAATGCCCCAGGGCTGGGATACTTTGATCTTTCTCTATTTGTTAAAAGAAGGGTGGTGATAAATTCCACCTACGTCTGATACTGAAAATCCACCCTACTTGATCTCAAACTTTTTAAAACATCAGGTGTCCAAATGAATCACAAGACCCACACGCTCTATTTGCAGGTCCCCTCACGGACCAGGTTCTTTGTAGCTTTGCTCCCTGCATTCCTGAGGGCCTATTGTAATTTATTATCACAGTAAACATCAGGTTATAATCATTTTTGAAATAGATTTCCGTATCTCCGACACTTACACAGAAACTGAGCAATCTTCCCTCTCTTAGGTGGAATTGTAGAAGGCAAATGGATGTTCACTAATAAGGTTACTAGCAGGAAAAGTCTGCAGGGTCATCTGTAATAGGAACCAGATCCCAAGCCCGTTGTAAATATGTCTTCAGATCGGTTGCAGTGTCACACTGGGTAGAACACAGATTGACAAGCAGGGGAAACTCTCTTACATCCTTGGATTAAAGCACTTTTCTAAATCCAGAGAATAACAATAATAACATAGTAGCTTTGTTATTGTTACTATTAATTACAATGATATGGCATGCTCTCTGCCAGAAAATTACATCCTATTCTGCCCTCGGAGCAGGGTAGGCTCAGTGATTCACCGGACAGCCCCTTCATCTGCAAGCAGTGAAGACAGACATATTCGTCTCACTATTACACATTTTTTTTCTTCTTTTAACCTCTCAATTCCTCACTCCGACATGATAAAAGAGCTCTGCCGGCTCAATACGCTGAGCACAGCCCTGATGGGATCAGCAGTTGTGCCATCCGAGCCTGAATCCCTGCCCCAAAGCAAAGGAGCGCTGCCAGGATTTGAACTCCCATTGCTGTCCCTCTCCCATTCACCCTTTCTGTTTCTTGCTGCTCCAGTATACTCCATTTCACGCAGTGGGGAATGACGATAGAGCACCGAGATTTCACTGGTACCTGCCCCAGATTTTGACACACTAAGGGAAAACAGGTGATGACTTGAGCTCACTACTGCCCATGGGTTGTGCTGTCTGCTAGGTTATGGGGGAATTGCCTGGGTTATCCTCTCCCGGTGCCAGACACAGCTTCATTTCAAAGAGTCCTCTCTTCCCTGAAGCCTGAGGAGAACCCGCTGTTCCTATTGCAGACATGTGAGTTGTTGCATTACGATTCAGAGCTTGCCTGCCTCTTGTATATCAAGAGGGCTTGAAACCTTTCCCTGCACTTCTGACTGCTCTAAACACATACACTCTCCTGATGCCATGCATGAGCATCTTAGTGTGTTAGCTCAAGCCCATGCTTGCTTTGAGAGGAGGATTTTGTTGATTAGAGTTAGCAATCACTGTAGTGATGAGGAATTAGACATAGCAGGAGTGAAAGGGTTAACAAGATTGAAGTACTGAGAGTTTGGGTTATGCCTGAGAGAAGGAGGCTGTGTGTCGGGAGTAGGAGTGGATAGCATTGGAGAGAGATAAGGCGAGCGCGTGATTTTTTGTTGTGAAGAAAGGAACTGCAAAGTTGCAAAAAGATAGCCAATTGTATTAGCTGAAGGAACACATGAAGGACACGTGAACAAGACATATAAACCAATAAGAGTTCTCTCAGTAGCGCATGTACAAACAATTAGAAAGTATATAAGCCATGTAATAGTTCAATAAAGGGTCTTCGATTTATCCCTCGATCGGAGTCCGTGCATCAATCCGCTACATAGTGATACCTAAAATGAAGGATTTTTTTCTGCAATATTGGACTGCAAGTGAATTACCTTTGTATTTTTCATCTGAGACCCATTCTCCTCTCATAATTTCCCCAAGTTCCTTTCAAGCTACTTTCAAACTAAAGCTGAAGAGTGATAGTGGGTTTTGGGTTATTTGCAGAGAAATAAAATATGCTTTTAAATGAATCAGGGAGTTTGATCTCAGGTAAATCATAAATACATAAAATGTAGCTCTCACTCCAATGGTAATGGATATTTAAACATCAAAGTAAGTTTAAGATTCTCAATTTTGTAAAGGATCTCAATAGATAATAAAGGTATTTTTGCAGACTGTTGGAATTTCTCTCTCTTTATTTCCATATGCAATATTTTAAGAATATTTTAAGGTTACAATACTTACACCCAACTAAAATGTTCTGTTTTATGTATAAAGTCAAAGAAGGTTTAGGTGCTATAAACCAACCAGCTTCACATTAAAAAAACATATAGTAGCTGCATGCAATTCTCACAATTTCTCAGTTAATGCCAGTTCTGCCAGAGCTCCCAGGCTGGGATCCTGAAAAGACCCTGAGCTTTTAGAAGAGAAAGCTGCCAAGACTATGAGTCCAGAACAATCAAAGAATTTGCAAGCTCTACTTGCAAAGCGGATGGCATTTGTTAGCTCTCCAAGCAAAAAAAATCAGGGTAATATAAACATTAGCATATGCTTGTAGTGTTATGTAATGGTGGAAAGAACATGAAAAATGCCAAAAGCAATTTAAAAAATTGGATCTTACAATATTAAATCAGCCACCATGGTACAGCTAGAATATCACCCGTTTCAAAAGTCCTTGTTAAAAATCCATTGTAATGTGTTATTCTTCGGTTTATATGTGTGTGGGTATAACACTATATGTTGGTACACACGCATACCCAGCTTTGGGTTATGTAGGAATAACAATATCTTGACTTTTTCAAGTTTGGCAACATATTTGAGTTAAATAGTGCTTTTGTATATAATTAAGAGTTACACTGCTCATTTTCTACCTGGATGTTGTGTGAAAGCAAAGAGCATCTGAATCCTTCAAATAGCCTGACCGTCCTGCTAAACAAAGGGATCTGATTGACAGCCCCGATGACTGACAGCTAGGGTGATTCTGTTGCCAGCAGGCAGGCATACTGATGCTAAAGAAGAAAAATAAAAGCCATTCACGTGCAAAGCACACATCTACCGCAAATCATAACATTAGTAAAGTACTGTTGGGTTTGAGGAGGTAATATACACCTTCTGCCTCTTCGCCAGGTTACCTGCTTTTTCAGGATATGTCTTACCTCCATCTCTCTCTCATTTAGAGCTTGGTGCTCCCTCTTAAGTTTCCTCTCTCTCCCTGGATAGGCACCCACAGACCTTGCACTCTCCATGTCTGCCTGTCTGGCTGTCTCTAAGGATTTGCTCATTCTTCCTTTCTTCCTCCTTCTTTCACTTTGCACACCCCTATTCTCTGAAAATGTAGGTAGCAGTCCTCCAACCTCCAAGTTCATGCCAGTCTGCACATGTTCCCTCCTCTGCTGGCTCTTCCCACAGGTACCCTGAGAGTCCCTCAACCCAACAAGCTCTTTCCAAGGTGCATGGATGTGTCTCCTCCAGAGGAAGAAGCAAAACATCCCTGGGAAAGAAGGCAGACAATTGCATACAAGCATTACCTGTGCTCTTGAGGCCAGTCCTTCTGTGACGAGGCTTCCAAATCTCTGCCTCCCTGCTCCTCTTCTCCTCACCACCCCCTCTGCATTTCAGCTTGCAATGAGTGACGTGTCCCTCTTCTTTTCCCCGCTCTCTGCGTTTCCACGGTCTTTCTGTGGAGCCTCCTCCAGCTGTACCTCTCCTACCCCTCCCTCCCACTCCTGCGAGCTAGCCATCTCCCCCCACACATGGGAGCCTTATGGGAAGGAAAGCCTGGGCAATGGAACCCCTCTTGAAAGCAGCTCCGTCTGCAAGGACACCCGTATATTTTTGCCCCCGGCTCTTTTGGGCAGCTCTCAACCGCTGGCTCTCCAGCACAGCTGTACAACTTCTCTTACTAGTCACAGTTTCCACTATGCAGTGCTTCTCTCTGGCTGCTTGAACCCTCCGGCCATCCAGCCATGAATTTGTTCACCGTGTTGTTCCTGCCTTTTAACAAACATGCCAATTAATTCCCTGCTGATTAGTTCATTCCTGATGCGCTCTGCCAAATCTATTTCTGGTGGAATAAACAAGGAGGGATGAATCGGCTGCACTGTTGTTGTTTTTTTTCCCCTGCCCCACTCCCCCAGGTCCGTGCCTGCCAAATCAAACAGGCTCAGGTCTGGTCAGTACTCGATAAAGAGATTTCCGAAGGAACACAAGGTGTTCAAGGGATTATTTTTGTGAAGCAGGAAGTGGACCCCTGACTCTGGTCCCCGTGTCCATGTCAGACTGACATTTTGCTGTGGTTTGAGAGGATGTGCAGCTGCCACAGCCCGAAGCGGCACAATTGCTGCACACCCAGACTAGACCCACGGCACTGCTTGTGAGTGCCTTGGCCAAATCTGCATTCTTCTTGATATTACTTCTACAGTATCAATTGGCAACAATACCCTCTCTGTTTCCTGACCAGCCTATTCTTATTTAACTCCATGTTCCATGGCCAAAACGTCTGCACTCAGCCGTGAGAAAAAAGATTTTTTTCTTACAGGGCGAAGGATTGTCCAGCCACTCAGAATAAAAGCAAACACCCAGAAGTAAGGAGCCAGAGGGTATGTGCAAGTGTTACAGACAGAGCAGTTACAAACGCAGTATTATGACTGCAGCAGTGATGCTGGTTTATCCCAGGTGAGGAGCGGATTGGGAGGGAAGCTGAGTGGCATCCTTCTAAGCACAGTCCATAAACACCAGCTAGCACAATCATTTAGTCAGTCACTTAAATCCACTCAAGAGGGAGGTCCAACCGGGACCACGCTCAGGGGTATCTGCTTCTCTGACTCCAGAAGCATGTGGTTTTGGCTGCTCCTGCTCCCCAGTCCCGCTGGCTCTGTGGCAGGGAAATTTCTGAGAAGACTGCCTTGTTTATGGAGCCTTGCCACTGAAACAGCAGGACACTCATTTGCAAAGTTATAAAACACCAGTTTTCAAAAGCAGCCCACAATATACATGCTTAACACAGACCAGCCTCCGGAGGAACTGGAAACCTATTTGTTCAGGGCTCAAACAAGAAAACAAAATGTCCAGGCAACAGGCAAATAACCCAAACAATCATCTGTCTCCAGCTGTTCCCCATTCAGCACACAGCAAACACAGTCCTGTTATGCTGCCGTTGCAACTCCCTGCGAAGAGGAAACAAACTGCTGACGGTCAGCGTGGGATGGGGACGCTGAATGGAGGAATGCCCTGAGCAAGAACCCCTCCGTGGCATGGCACAGAGACACCAGCTGAGCGAACCTGATGGGGAAACCCACACCGGCGTGGCAACACACTCCCGAAATCCTGGTCCAAATCCAACCTGTGCTGGTGAAGTGTCGCAGTGTGTGCCCGATGTCCTGGTCTCATGCTAGCTGCGTGCTACCTCAGCACGGCTCCCAGCAGGCAGGAGTGTATATCACAGAAATTTCCCATACCTTGTGCCTCCTTGGGGATTACTGGAGGAGGCAGGACAGGAGGGAGCTGTAGTACTTCCCTTCCCTGCCTCTTGCCTGCTACCATCCACATTCCTAGTGATGTGAAAGGAAAAGTGCCCAGCCCACCGTCACCACCGTGGCTGCATTCAGATAGGGATACCCAGTGTCCACGTGCCATCACTGTACCACACTAAGCAGAGACCGGGAACTTTAATACAACTAACTAACAAGAAACTCCCTTTTTTTTTGTTGTCACATTTCTGTGACTGTGTTGTAAGCAACCGCAGGGTGTTCAATCTGCTCCCCTGCGTGAAGACTGCTGCTTGCAGTCATTTTTCTAAACTTGAGTAGCCTCAGCATGAAGCCTGCTTGTGAAAGGAGGTTGTAGCGAGGTGGGTGTCAGTCTCTTCTCCTAAGTAACAAGCAATAGGACGAGAGGAAATGGCCTCAGGTTGCGCCAGATTGATAGATTGGATAGATAGATTGGATATTAGGAAAAATTTCTTCACTGAAATGGTTGTCAAGCATTGGAACAGGCTGCCCAGGGAAGTGGTTGAGTCACCATCCCTGGAGGTATTTAGAAGACATGTAGATGTGGTGCTTAGGGACACGGTTTAGTGGTGGACTTGGTAGTGCTAGGTTAACGGTTGGACTTGATCTTAAAGGTAATTTCCAACCTAAACAATTCTATCATTCTATGATATGCAAACATGCTACTGCACGTGTTTGTCTGTGGGTCTCTCAGGACACACAAGAGCTCCGAGACAGCAAAATCCCCCTGGCAAGAACAACATCTGCAGAAACATTTGTGCTCATTGCCCAGACCCTGGTTCAGCCTTTGGGCAGGTGCAGATTTAGCAAGCTGAGGGCAAAAGGGGCTCAAGCCCTCTCTGTAACTCCCTGTGCCTTGCAGGGTGTTTGTGCCTTGGGCCATGCGGGAGAGCAGCAGCTGTGAGGGTCTCCCCAACGCTGCCGCTTGTGTCTGGCCCTGACTGCTATGCACACGCTGAGCCAAAATACCCCCAGAGTGCAAAAACTGGGCGCCGAGAGTGAGAAGGAGCCGCAGAGGAATTCCTGACATCCCCCAGGGACCAGAGGGCAGGTTGGCTCCGAGATGTTAACAGCTGTAGGGCCGGAGACTTTTAAAAGTCCACACATGAGCCACCAGGGATTTCAATAATGTTCTGAAGTGCCACAGATGCTCCTGTGCAATTTCTAGGAGCATCCATCTTTGGAGCTGCCCCAGGGATGGCTGGCCACTGCTGGACTCTGACTTGCCTCAGCCCTGCACAAAAGCCGGAAAGCAGCCTGCCTGAAACAGCTCCTCCCTCCCCAGCTTGGCTTGCGGGGCCGGACACCTCCATCACTGCTGTGCCTGTTCTTCTGCCTGTCCCTGCGCAAACCAGCACTGCTTTGAGGTCTCACCCACGCAGCTGCAGCCACTTCTCTCTCACATCAGATCAAGGCAAGTGCTGAGCACCTGTGAAGCATTGCTCTCTTCCCCGGATACCATTTCATACTTGCTTTGGACTGCTGCAAATCAGTGAGCAAAATGTCGCCGCTGCATCATGCGTCCTCCCTTGCCCAGCTGGGATGTCTGCATGTCACTGCTCCAGGCACAGGAACCTGCAACAGGACTCAGATTGTCCATGGCATTGCCATGAGCTGATGCAGGGAGGTGAGGCTGTCAGAGAATGCCACAAAGAACAACAGAGGACACGGGTCTGGCACTGAGAGCCTACACTGCACTCCATAGCATGCATTGACCCGCTGTTGTCAGACCCAACTGGTTAGAGGGAAGAGGGTAACTCCCAAGGGCGCATCAAGATGTACGCTTGGTGCTGGGCAGCTTGCAGGATTTTGCAGCAGATGCTGCCTCCCCTTGTGCGTAACATATCCCCTTAGTATCTACCCTCTCCTTCTCTTAATTTATTGCTTCTCCACTTCACACACCACTGAGCACTTCTGTCCGGGCTCTCAGCCACAGGACTCCCAGCATTGGCAGAACAACACTGAGACTGGAAGAGTCTCTAGAGATGGACCCATCAGGAGTTTGGCTGGGGCAGTCCCCCACAGTAACTCCCTCAACTAACACACCCTGTGCCTGCCCCTCTGACGGGATGTGGGCACACCACACAGCCTCGGGGCTGCACAGCTGAAACCTTTGCACAGCTCTGACCATCTTTTGGCCTTTTCTTATGCTGGGGTGAACACAGGGCTGGCATTGGTTTTACTGCCTGGGTTCATTAGAAACTCTACAATCATCTGCACTATTTCAAATTGCCTGATATACACCTGCTGTAGGAACTTGGAGTGTTTTGCACCTGCTAGAAATGTTATTGTCACTTTTCTTGGTTTTACTTGCTTTTATTGCTTCTTCCTGTTAGCCTTCACTGCTTGATTGCATTTTATTTTGTTGTTTGAACAAGCATTTCCTATTTATTGCAATATCTGCTCCTGTGTGAGTCCTCTGTCATGGAGGGACTCAGCCAGGCACAGGAGAAAAGAGGATGGTGCGCCTGGCCCTGTCCATGTAGTCATGCAAAGGAGAAAGGTGGGACAAGAAGAACAGGTAAAAGCATTATTTTAGCACTAATAGGAGTACAAAGATGCAGGTTATTTCTTCCCTCCGGACACCTAGAGGAAGGGACAGGTGAGAATAGCTCCTGTCCCAGTGTTGTAATAGTCAAATGTAAGTATACAATTCAGATAATGTTGATGTTGCTATAGAAATACATTGTAGAGCCCTACCCTATCTCCATAGGAACTTAGACAAAGTACCTTTGCCTAATAAGCAGGATGTGGCTGTCGAAAGCAGAGGTTTAACTGATGTATTACTAGTCTAGTAAACCATGAAGAACTGCTTAGATCTGCCAAAAAAGTAGGAAACTAGGGGAAAGATAATTCTGGCAGGGGGGGTTCACAACCACCGACTCACGAACCACCTACCCCAATTATACCACTGACTCAAATGATGAAGTTAAAGAAGAATAGCTAAGCATGTGTACGAATTTACATGCTGGGTGAACAGATTTTAACCAATCATTTAATAGAATAATACTGCATATGTATTAGGGAGATGAATATGTTAATGCTTTGTGTATAAATAACTGTTAATTTGAAAGCTTGCTGTGCTGTCTTGGAACAGACACCTGTATCTGCACAAATATGCAGTAAAATACCTCTGCTCTGTGTGTATATTGGCATTTTGCACACTGGGTAAACAAACCCCGATTTTTGGGACACCACCAGCAGCTCATCAGGAGGCGATTGCCCCTCTGATCGTACGGCAGAACTGCATGTGCAATCACTCCATTATGCAGCTCTGCCCAAGTGGCCTGCTCTAGCTTGAGGACCTTCAATAGCAGTGTTTAGTGTGGGTCCTTTCAGTATCAAGGAGCAACCAGGCAGCCTTGTGCAGGCAGGCTCTTGTGCAGGCAGGCTGGAAAAGGCTGTAATTTCTGGCAGAAAGGTGGCAAGAACGCAGTGGGGTGTGGGACGTCACCAGTTAACCCTGCCCCGCTGCAGCCCAACCCAAACCTCTTTCTCCATTTGTTTGCATTAGCTCCATCCTTTACTAAGTGATTGGCAGCTTTACAAGGGGAATCACCGTACAAAAAGGGCGGAGGTTTTCACTTGTGGGACGCTCAGTGTGGGCTGGTCCAGTGGCTAAAGTGGAAGAGAACTGAACAAACTGATTGCAACGGAGGAGGGGCATTATGCATGGCCTGTCCCAGAAAGAAAGAAAGGAGGGGAGAAAGAGAAGATAGCTGCAACCTGGGTGCAGGGCTAGAGTGCGTTATCTGGGATTTCTGGACAAGGCAGCTGTCCCCACGTATTGTGTTCCTGCTGCTATTCAAGGACATCACCCCTCTCCTTTCGTGTGCAGTGACAGCAAGAAGTTACTGAAAGAGGTGACGCTGAAAAGGTTTCCTTATGGGGTGTCCCACCATTTTTGAGCAAAGTGCAAAGTCTTTTGCACTGTCCCTACTAGGTGGACCCTGGATATCACTACAATTTGTGTAGGTCAAGTGAATATTGCATATCCGTACAGCGACTCCAACACACCGGCATTTCAAAAGGCATGGGTCGGGTCAGAAATCAGGCATCCAGCAGGGCACAGCAAATTTATCTCGGGCAGGGTCTTCACCCTACGCAGGACAGCAGGTGCCAGCATGGGCAGAGAGGGCTTGCACAGGCTTAACACTGATAAGGGGCTAGTGGGTGTGTATTTTCATGGTTTTTGGCTTGTAACATTTTTCTAAACAACCCCACTGCCAACCCAAAGCTCTCAGACTTCCAAGCTTAGCTCCAAGTATCTCATTTTTCAGCATCTGGCTTTTTCAAACTGCTTTGGAAAAAACGAATAAAATGAACAGCAACATTCACATAAATGAATTATTTATTTGCAACTTCAGTTTTATTTTCACAGCCTTTTGATTGATATTAGTACACTTGACAGGTCCAATTTATATGCAAATCAGCTTACATTCACAATGTAAAGAAGGAAAACTCCATTTCTCATGCTTTGCAAATCATTACACCCTCTGAACACTTTGCTTAGTCATATGTTCCTCAAAAGCATCGGTTTTCACCACAAATCACTTTCCTTGCTATCCATTAGCCTCACAGAGAACTCAGGGCTTGGGGACTGAGCCATTTTTGTGAGGATGCATGAAATTAAGAGGGGGCTATGCTGTACCGCAAATGTACAAGCATTGTAAACTATGGGCTCTTGCAGTGTATGTGTGTGTGCCAGATGTCAGATGATCACAAATGAGGACACCAGATTTTCCAGTTCCCGCTTCTGGCTGCTTTCTGCCATACCTTTGCTCACAGCTCTAATTGGTGCCAGAAGCATTTTCTTAGAAAGAGCTTCTCTGCTGGACAGCTCTTGTCCCTGAGTATCACAGGCTTTGCTAACTGAGACTTGAAAAGGATCCAGGATCAATCCTGTAAATATTTACATAGATACAGGATCGTCACTGCTCTTAAATCAAAAAGTGGAGGAGGGGAAATGGCACATGGAACAGAAGGACTCTGTATTCAGAAAGACCTGGAAGGGAAAGAAAAAGAACAACTCTGGTGGCTTCTCCAGAGTTTGCCACCTGGGACTGCCCCGCAAGTGCTGTGTTCTCAGGAAGGTCCTGATCTGAAGCCTGATGACATCAATGGAAAAAATCCCTCTGGTACCAAAAGGTTTTGGATCAGAACTACTCTCTTTCCAGTTCATATCTGAAAAAAATTCTCTTCATCAGCTAGACCACTTGGTGTCTCTCTTCTGCTCCTTCTTTATTGTTATTATTTAAAGAGTTTCAGGACAGACATGGACAGGAAAGGGTAAGTACATTATTCGCGGGAACAGCGCCTGAAACAGGGGAAAGCAGCAGCAGCAGCAGATGCTGAGGAAACATGATGTATTCTTTAGCCAATTGGACTCTCTTTTGATGTATTTAGCCGATACTCCTTTCTCTTCTTCAGTGACAAAGGCGTCAGTCTTAAGAGTTCTCACACAAATCATGACTTGAAGAAGTGGTGGTGGTAGATGGCCCATGCATGGGCCTGGGAATCAGGAAGCTGGAGCCTTGTGGCTTTGGGGAAGGCACAAAAGCCTCCTTGCTTAACTTCCCCATTGTGGGAAAGGGAAAGTTCACTTCTTTGCTTACCTCCGAAGGCTGTGGTGAAGATCGAGGGCAGCATTGGAAAACGCCCTAGCGGTCTTTTGCGCTGTAATTAAGCAAAAAAAAAGTTGCAAAATAAAACAAAATCAACAAATATGGTTTCTTCCAACCAAAAACTTCCCAAGAATGAAGGTATATATTTATACCAAGAACAACATAAAGGACTGGCACTTGCTGTGTAAACCACTGAAGACAAAGACCATATTTTTGCATGAGCCTGTGCCCGGCACACCGTGGGGGCTGTATAAATCTGGACTGTCCATGGTCACGGCGCGCTGCCACAGCCCCCACCGCCCTGCAGCTCTCTGCCCCTGTAAAACAACAGGGCGGAAACGAAGGACGATGGAACCAGTGAAGAGCTTCGGTTTCACTGGGAATCCCAAGTTTATGCCAGGCAGGCAGCCGTCTTTGCGGGAGAGCAGCATCTCCCAGGTGGAGGCCCCGGTGCCATCCCTCCCGGAGGCCTGCCGGCTGCTGGCACGGTCATCCCCATGGGGAGAGGCCCTCAGGGACCGGCGGCCTGCGCCCCTCCCAATCCCCAGCTCCCCACCGAGCGGGCCTCACCAGCTCCCCGTGACAGGGACCCCCGGGGCTGCCCCCCCCACCCTTCTCCCTCTGCCCCAGCACAGTAAGGCCGCGCGGGCGAGGAGCGACGTGGTTCCTAGGCCCCCGCCAGGGTCGTGGGGGTTTTTTTTTTGTGTGGTGTTTTGTTTTGGTTTTGGTTTTTTTTTTTTTGGGGGGGGGGCGGGGGGGGCTCCCAGGCCGCAGAACTACAATTCCCAGCAGGCCGCGGGAAGGCGCGGACAGAGCGAGGGCTGGCGCGCATGCGCACTGTGCCTCCTCAGCATGGCTACGGTGCTGTCTCGGGCGTTGAAGCTGCCGGGTAAGGGGTCCGCACCCGCGGGAGGGAGGGAGCGCCGGGCCGGGCCAGGCCAGGGCAGCCACGTCTGGGTCTGCCCCCGGCGGCGGGGAGGCGTGGTTGCCCCTGCCTGGGGCCGGTGGGCTGCGTTGCCATGGTGATGTGGCGATGTGGGTCGAGGCCCGGCCGCCCTGGGGGCACAGGCGGTGCGGGGGGGTGGCGGCCTCTGTCCGGGGCCCGTGGCGGAGGGAGGGCTACAGGAGACCGGGCAGCGCCTCGGGGCTGCGGGAGTGTCGTGTGTGGCGGCTGGGGAGCCTGGGCCTGGCCGCGGCCCTGTGCGGAGCCGCGCCGGGACTGCGCGGGAGGAGGCACGGGGTCCCGCAGGCCGTGCAGAAGTGGGCACAGGGCTCAAGACAGCCGCCACCACCGCGAGAAAGCACTAGTCCCTCTCTGATCCACTCCTGCCGGGTTTTACCCCCAAAAGCCAGGCCAGGAGTTCGGTAAGTGCCACTGCAATTACCCAGGTAAATATTTAAGGTCTGCCTACCACCTCTGCATACCTTCCAGCCAGAGATCTTCAGCAAGATGAAAAGATATTCAAGCATAAGGGACTATTGTGTCAGGGAACGAGATCTTTGAAAGATAAGGCAGTGAGCAGCAGTCCAACAACCATTGTCTTCAGTGAGGAGATTAAAAGGGAATGCAAATACATTGCAAAACCAAATCTTGAGAGCGTGCTAGTTGCTGTTGGATGGACTGGAGATGGTGCCAATGGACCTGGCTGCATTAACCCAATGGGAAAGTGTCTTGTTGCCCCTCCTGACCATGTCTTGCCTTCGGGACAGCCATGGGACAGAGATGGGGCCCAGCTGTGCTCTGCTGGGGGAGGGCTCCTTCCCGGCACCACGCACCACTGTGGTCCTGCAGTGCCTCAGTCTGTGAAGGTGTACTCAGTGGGCAGGTTGTACTTTCCTCCTCCATCGGTCCATGAAGATCACAGTAATGTCTTCAGGGCCCTTCTCACCAGCTTTTAGTAACCCATACCAGGAGTCATTATTTTTTAGTTTTTGTAGTGCCTGTTAGATCTCATTCAAAGAATTTTTGTTTGCAAATCAGTTTCTTCGTGCTCATATATATATGTTTGTCTAAATGGGAAGGAATACATTTTACATGAAGCTTATTTAGGAAAAGTGCAAACTGGTGGGTATAAGTGCATGTATTGGGGTGTGACCACTGGGGAACTGTACAATAACAAGTACAGATCTCTTCTGGGACCTCTGGAACCAGTGTGATCTATTTGATATCTGCTGTTGGGAGGCACTGATTTGGAAAAGAGCACAGGCCTTGCAACCGCAGTTAAGAAAACAGTTCTTGCATCAGTTCTTAGATTAAATTGCATATATCATACCTTGTTTGTGTGGTTAACTCTTGAAAAATGCAGCTTTCAACAGCAATGAGAAAGCAGAAAGCTTATTGCTATACCTGTTTTTTCCTGCTGCATCTCATTAAATTAATTACATCAATATGTGGCAACTTATGTCCCCGTGGGCTTAGTGATATGCCTGCAGTACCCAGTGACTGGTGCCTGCCAACTGCCAGCTGAGAAAAAAAAGAAAAATAAACAGAACATGAAGCGAGTACAAAGGATACTGGAACCAGTATGTTGTTGTTGGAGTAATGCACTGAAAATTGTACTCATCTAAAGTCCAAGATCTGCTCTTTTCACTCCAAAGTGAATGCAAAGAAAAGCCTTTCCAGTAAGTCAAAAACAGAAAAAAGATTACAATTAATATCTTTCAAGCCATCAGCACTAGAAATGAGTATTTCATTATGAGTGGGACCTGATTCCAACACAGATCACCTCACAGATGCCTCCTTTCCAAATCATGATCACATGATTCATCTTTTCTTCTTTGAGAGGTCACATTCTTCTACTGCAATAGTTGCAAGAGCTACCTGTGCAAAAAGTACTATTAGGCAAATGCATGGGAGATTTTTGAAGTCATAAAGTGCAGTTTAGAGTCCATCTGCCCTTGAAAATTGATAAGTCTGGGGCATTTTCTCTCTCTTCTGCCTCTGAAAACCTTCCTCTTCGGTATTTGCTTTTTCTTCCTGTGGCTGCAAAAAAAAATCCAGGGCGACATGACCAGTAACTTAGCCACAGACCACAAGCAACAGTTCCTCAGATTGATTGTAACCACAGGCCACTGACTGGGAACCTCTGTTTTATCACTGGTGCCATGGAAAAAATGGAATACAATTTTAAAGCTGGTCAGAACAGAAGCAGTTTATTTACTATACCTGTAGGAGAGAACACAGAGCAGCAGGGAAACTGACTTTGCTGCTATGAACTCTCCCTGTGAAGTGGATGCAAGGTTTATATACGCTTAGAAATGCTGTGCAAAAGACAGATAACAAGATGTGAGTTATACAGATCTGTTGCAAACACAAGACCACAGAACTGCTCAAGGTAGGTCTGGAGTCCGTTTTCTTTAGCGCAGGGACTAATTTATCATGAAGGTTACACAGTGATTAGCATTTCAGGAGATACGGTTAGAGTTTGACCAAGAGGCTGACTCAGGTCTTAGCATTTCTACTCCCACGAAAACTGCTGAAAGCTGAAAACTGCATGGGAGTATTGGATTTTCTGACAGCTGATCACTTGCAACAGAGGCAGTTTTAGCTTTCTCTTGGTGGACAAACTGTCTTCCCCCAGCCTGAGCCTTGTTGTTGACCAGAAAGGAAAGAATTTGACTTCTGGAGCACTTCTCAATAAATCATAATTCTCTAAATGGTGTGAGACTGCCCTTGTTTTCACATATTCTTTACTGCTGTTTATGTCTCTCTATTTATGCTTTTCTGTTGAAAAATCATTTGGGAGTGATTAGTGGAAGCCACGTGTGGTATCCCTCCTTCCCCACAGCAAGTGACCTAAAACTCAGATGAAGAGTCATGTTCCTTCTGCTCTCTCTCCAGCCAGGTGAATCATGAGTTATGTATTCTCTGCACTGCAGAACAGCCTCGGGAGGCCAGGCTGAGTACGTCCTCGCCAGTCCTCCAGATGCATTCCCAAAACACCTACAGATCGATTGTTAGGGCTGTCTCCGAACAGTGGGAGATGAGCGTTTGAATCCTCTGAGATTAGATATGCAGTTGGATTTCCCATGTGCTAGGTGAGTGCTCCAACAGCTGTTGTTAAAGGGCAGTGTCTTCCCTCCTTTTGGCTTAAAAAAAAAAAATCAGCAGGACATTTTATGCCTGACCTTACTGAGTGGCTGTGCCTTGTGAGAGTGCCAACTAACCTTTTGAGGAGAGTTAGCGAGAAGGAATGCCAGTTTCTGGTTCCTGGTCAGGCTTAGACATGAAATAAGACTGAGCAGCACTCTGCTTTATAGCTCTCCTATAACTCAATAAATCCTTTCCTATGTAGATCATCAAAAGTTGTAAGTCATTACTGTGTAGTAGCTGTTTTCTAGTCTCTGATCAGTGGTTCTCAGCAGGAAAGGTGTTCCTGTTACAGATCATCTGTGGTTGACACCACTGTCGATATTGCCAAAATCTCAATCCCAGTTCAAGGAGTGGGTGAGCCATAGTTTCAAGGTCCTTTCTGTCTCCTGGAGATCCAGAACGAAACTGTTCCAGATAAAGCTTATTCCTATCAATGCTTTTAGTTGCCCCAAGGATGAACAGCAGGTTTCAGTCTTCTGGGTTGACTGTCTGTAATTAAAATAATTGAACAAATCACAGTATATCTGAAGTGTAAGTATGCTGTTGAGTTGTTTTACTCAAAGCACAGCATTTTCCAAAACCGGGAGCAGTCTGGTTAACGTAACTGTCCGACTTTGACTTCCCAGGCTAAGTACCATTTACTCTTGGGCCAGCAGCATTTGCTTTTCATGCCACTCTGACCTGGCTTGAACTGGCACAGCTGTATCTGTAGTGAGAAGCTGCAAATACCCTGCCAGCGAGTCCTCTCTGGAATTTCTTGTTTTCGCTTAGTACTCTTTCAGCAACTTGTCAGCACAACCTACTGTATAGACATCTGGGAAATTCACACTGCGCTGTCACTTCAATCTCTGAGCAGAGAGCTGTGTGCCACCAAGGTTGGTGGCCTTCTGTGCTGCTCACAGGATGGAGCCAAGGTTATCAAGACTTCTTGAAAAGCCCACACTTTGAACGCATGTTTAGGGCAGATCTATGTGAAACAATGCGGTGTCTCACAGGGATACACCAGACCGTCCCATAGGAATGTAGTATCTTTTAACTGGGTGCTCTGCCTCCACAAGGAACAGCTTTTTGGAGTGTGTATATGCACCCGATTGTTTTGATGTGAGTCCTTCGTAGAAGCCCCTAGTTCAAAAAGGAAGGGTCTGATTTAGATATGTGATCTTGTTGGATATCTCTATTTCGCTCTGTTCAGTGTGGGGTGGGTTGTCCTGGCTGCTCCACTTAGTGTGGGGCATTTTGGCCTTTAGTGGGATTGTTTTTCTTAAATCCTAAAACTGACACTGAATACCATATAGAAGTCGTACAGGAAGGGGAAGAGAAGGTCCTTTCATGGGACAAGAAATGAGAAAGAAATGAGATGCACATGCTGCAAAATAGATTCTAGATGATGCAAAATAGGTGTGTTGCACAAACTAGATATTAAAGTACGTCTGTAACTGTGAGTCTGCCTTTAACAGGAAGACCAGAAGTAAGGCATATTGTCTTATGCAGGAAGAATAATCATGAAAGCCCTTAAATTTCTGCTCTGTAAAGCCTTCCCATCATCTTAGTGTCTGAAAGTGGTTACAGCTTGCATTATTTTTGCTTATTATTTATGCCTCGCATGTATCACTTCAGGCATCTTCGGGCACAAGTTAGCTCCTGTCTTGGGTCAGCTTTAGGCAAAGGGAAATGAGGCAGATATCTAGGATAGCAAAGTCCCACCTTGGAACAGGAGAGACAGAGAAATAGACTGAGACCCTGCAGTCATCGGAGCAGTGGCCATGGCTCCATGCCCAGCCTGGTGGTGCAGGGCTGCTCCCTGGGACGTGATCCTCCACTCGTAGCTCAGGGCAGTGAGTCTGCGTTATCTTGCCTGCCCCTGTAAACAGATGGCCTTGGCCTTATGCCAGCATGTACGACTGGGCCCTCGTCACACTCCCTGCGGCTGTCTAGGGCTTGGGGGAGAAGTCATCCATGTGCCAGGCATCTGTGGGGGAGACACCTAAAGCTAAGCTACTTTCTTGTACCACTACCTGAAGGCATCAGTACTAAGTTATCTATCTTGGCAAGGCCAAGCCCAAGCTGTTGGCTCTGGTGGGAGCAGGAACAGAGCAAGAGCACTGTAGTTTCCTACTGCAGGGGCTGGAGCACTCCCTCTCGCAGTGCTGAGCCACGCAGAGAAGGTTGTCAGCCCTGATCCCTTCAGACACTAGCGTGTTACTGGCCCAAAAGGGCAAAATCATTTTGCCCTCTTCTTCAGGGAGTCGATACCCATTTGTACCAGCACTGCAGAGAAACCATGCGCAGTGCTCTATCCCTTCTATCCCTCACAAAACAGGACAGCAGATGTGGCACACTACAAGGCAGCAGTGCTGCTTGGACCAGGCAGGAGGAGGAGGGGAAAAATGAGTTGCAGAGGGAGGCCCCCTCAGAGAACACAGACTACAAGTGAACAGGGGCTGTGTTGGGATTAGAGGCTGGCAAATGCTAAAGGAGTTCAGAGTCTGAAGTCAAGAGAGTGCTGCGATTTAGGTACTCAGAGCGTTAAGCATGACTTCATGTCAGTGTGTCTCATTACCAAACAGTTTTAGAATTAAATCAGCCATGAATTCCATATATATACATACATATGTGTGTATATATATGTATATAGATATTATATATATACACCTTTATCTTGGGGAAATAAACTGTCGGCATCTTTTCTCCTGCAGCTGCTACTCTGAAACATGGACAGACCCTGTCTTTTCTCTCACACCTCTCACTAGGATCCATGCAAAATGCAGACTGCGCTGTCATCCGTTCTGTATCACTCTCCACTGCAACCTTTTCTCCACTGAGATCCTAAAAAAAGCGAGGAATTCATGCTTTGTTATCTCTCTCCATCTCTTTCCTCAGGAAAGAAGAGCCCGGACCTCGGGGAATATGATCCCCTCACTCAGGCTGACAGTGATGAAAGTGAAGATGACCTGGTACTCAACATCCAGAAGAATGGGGGGGTCAAGAACGGGAAGAGCCCCCCTGAGGAGGTGCAGGACCCTGACTCTGATGTGGAGGTTGGGATGACAAAGCAGCACACGTCAGAGAGTGCGCCCGAGGGTTATCCTGCAGAGACGGCTGGGAGTTTGGAGCAGAAGGCTGCTCCCTCCCTAATGCCATACCTGCGCACAGCGATCTTTTTGCTCACTGTGGTGATCTCGATGATTCTTGTGTTGGTGTGCGCATTTCTAATTCCCTGTCCCCCTAGAGACTTGCATAACACCTGGAACCGCAACCTAGGTCAGGGAGCAGGTGAGAAAGCCCCAGGAACAGCATCTGGCATGGGGGAGGTGGCAGCTCCCAGGCTGGGCATCGGCGGGAGAGACCTATCTGGGAGAGCCAGGTCGGAGCAGAGGCCCTTCCTCACCACTGCAGATGCTCCGAGGTAGTAGAGAGGCAGCTGTGTCCTGCTCACTCTTCCAAGCTGAGGCCTGTGAAGTCTGGCATCAGTAGATAACAGTGCCACAAAATCTTGTTTCTGTCAACACCGAAAAACATTTTGACTCTTCTCCCATCCTGCCTTTTTATCTGGATGGTGTGCTCTGTTCCAGATGGAGATGGCCCAGCCCACTTTAAAACATAGTGCTTCCCTCTCTGCATCCTGGGTTTCACCAGCACCTCCACGCTGAAGTGTGTGGGCGTGTTCAGGAGGAGAGGGATAGAAGTCTTTGTGTCTTCTAACTGGCTTAACTAACCTTGTTTCTTTTGTCTTCTTGTCCTGCTTGAATCCATAAATCAACATTCGGGATCTTTTGTCATCCTATATGGGCCACTGATAACATTTCTAAAGTATCTCCTGTTCTGACTTTTGCAGTAAAGTAACAGTGGTTTGTGAAATAATTTCTGCCAGGTCTAGGTATGTCTCTCCCTCCTTGCTTTCTGCCCCTGGCTTCCAAATCTAAGCCTTTCATAAGATATGTTGCTCCCACATCACCTCAGAAAGTGAAGTGGGAAGTGGAAATCTTTTTCTGTGAGCTCCTCCATTTTTCCCTTTCCTTTCTCTGACCCAGATGCTACATTTCTGCCTTTCCATGCAATGAAAGATCTTGCCATGGTATGAGCTGCCTGGCATTGGTGGTTCCCTAGCAGACTCTGTGAGGCTTGGCTGTCCATGAGTCTCTTTTCTGGGCCAGCCCTCCTCTCCCAGCGTGGAAAATGGGCTGGATGGCCTTTTTGACAACAGTGTGGTGATTCTCTGTGACTGTTGCAGGTGGTGTATTATCCCCACTGGAGCTGTGTGATGTGAACGGCGATGGGCTCCCTGACATCCTCATTGTCTTCACTGCCTTGATGAATGCTAGTGTCATGGGTAAGCATCGCAGCTCCTTTCCATTCCTCTTTCTGTACATGTCAGTACAGACCTTTGTATGTTTGCCTTATGCACGGGAAGAGTTCCTGCCACTGCAAATCCACTGCATTGCTCTTTTCAGAGCTCCTTAAAATTGCTGGTGTACTGTGCCTGTGCTTTGTCATGCTGCTCATAATTTTCATTGCAAGCCTGTGCTCCCATACCTGATGGGGCAACATCATCTATTTACCGTTATCTCATCTTGGGGCAAGTCCATCTCTTTGTCCGGTATTTGTGCGCACTTGGTTTGGGGGCAGAGATAAAGAGATCAGAAAGCACTGCTCTACAGATAGCAATTGGAAATAAGGTAAGGTTTCTCCCCCCCCTTATTATCTCTCAGAGCCCTTCACAAAAGAGCTCAGTCTAACTACCTCCATTTTACAGGCACAGAGGTGAAAGCACAGAGAAGGGAAGCAGCTTGACAAAGGTCACAAATGAGATTCAGTGGCAGAGTCTCGACTCTTTCCTGATCTGTGGTCCAGTGTCCTGGTCATTACCAAGGGTAGTTGGGCGACAGGAACAGTGATGGCAGACCTGACTGTTGAAGTGCTCTCTTTCTTCTGATTTAGCCAGTTGCTTGCCAACAGGGAGCATTATGGATTTTTTTAGAGCAGCTGTAGGTTGGTGTTGCAGGAAACACCTTCACCTTGATGCCTTTTTCTTCAGGTCACTCCATATACTTGCCAGGCTCCAAATCGTTGTTAATTCACAGATATTAGACTGGCTGATGGTGCGGAAGCTACTGTGCCTGGCTGTTTAGCAGGTATCTCCCTGCTTCGTCCTCCTGGCTGCTTTTGCTTTCTCTGTTAACCCTCACACCCCTCGTGTGACATAGCAGCAGCCTGCTGATACTGGCCACTGCTACACGGGGGCTGCCAAGTCCAGTGGCATCCTATTGCACTGGGCTTCTGAAGCCCTGGAGGTTCCCAGCTACCTGCTGTACTGTGTCTGCCCAGCCTGGCATCACCTGAGATTAAGTGAATCTCTTTAGTGTCAGAGACATACTCAGGGAGCAAGCATACATTGTGCAGCCTGAAGAGAACTCTTGTGGGAGCAAAATACCTTGGCTCTTCAAAGAGTAGGGTAATAAAAATATAGTTAGAGGATAGGGAAAATGCTGCTTCTCCATGGCCCAAGCAAGGCCCTCGGTATTTTACAGCAAGTCCTATAGAAAGAAACCTATGAGCAGAGAGAAAACTGTAGAATAAGTTTAAAAAAAGGTGAGAGAGAGAGATACTGTTGATGTAAAGGCTGCATTCAGTTTGTAGAGGTTGTCCTTGTGTTCTATGTTTTGCTGTTGCGTTGTATTTATCTTTCATTGCAGACATATATACAGTTCTCAGCACGCTCTGAATGGAACTAGTCATACCTAGCTGCATCCTGGGCTATAGCTATGCTGGAAGAGAAAAAGCAGACCCTAAAGCAGGTGTAAGCACATCACAATCCTAAACCCACAGAGCTGGACATCAGCCTTCCTGTAGCTTGTGCTCAGAGCATTCACACAGTGTCAAGTAGAGATAAGCTTGGGATAGATACCTGATGGAGTAAGCTATGACATTGTTAGCTGTTTCTCCAGCTTGTACACACAACAGCTGTGAGCTGCATTCAGGAGTTAGTTGTTCTTGGTCCCTGCCAACCCAATGAAGAGAACTTGGGCTGGGGCAACCCCTTAGCATAAGCCAGATGATTTTCAGTTTGAGAAGAGAGTGAGTTTGATTTTGAGAGTGGGCTCAGACTTGCTTTTAGCCAGTGGTGCAGATACGCCCTTTGTGTAGTCACGTCACATGTTGTTTTGCTAGTAAGACAGGAGTCAGCTGGGACTGTTGTTATTTTGAAATGTATGGGAGTTCATCTTAAATTGTGATATGAGCATACCAGGTGGAGATTACAGTAACCACAGTTATGTCTGAGGGCAGGCTGAGCTAAAAGTTGCTCACAATTGGAATCAGAACCAACAATCAATTGAAATAGCATAGAGCACTTTTTTTTTTTACAATTATTTTGTGCTAACTGGTGAATTAGGAAAAGACCTCTGAGTTACACCAATTGGTTGCATTCAGTCTCTTTTTCACAATAATACAACTCATTTGGAAAACAAAAGAAAAAGCTCTCAAATTGCCAATCATCTGCTGCTGCTCCAGAATTACAAACAACCCAGGACTTTCACATAAGGTGGCATCTGCCTTGGGAGTCATTTAAGGTTTCCTCTTGGTGCTAGCCATTGTCTTGAGGGAGAGGGGATCGGAAGGATCAGTCTGGTTTGACAGCAGTATATTTCACACCAGGAAGTCAGCACAACTGAGCAGGTTGTCCCAAGGATCTTGGTTTCTCTGTACCCAGCTGACCACATTTCTTGCTGTGAGCTCAGGTCCAACCTCCATGATGTCTGCACTGTTGGCTGATAGCCCAACTAGTCTGGAGATCACTGCTAGGCTCTGCAGGCAGAGAGACTCAGTGATGGGGTGGGATTTGACCTTTGCTTTCAGGCAGTGTGGATGTGGCTGGCTTGAGCCACTCAGCTCTAGGAGCTAGAGCTAGAACTCAAGTGCAAAGACCAAAGGCAGCATGGGCATAGCCTCTGATGCCAAGGGATTTCACTCTCTCTTTCCTGCCTCTTCCAGGTGTCTCTAGGCCCTCCGTAACTGTGGTGGCCCTTTCTGGTATGAATGGCAGCACCTTGTGGTCCATCCAGCTTCCAGAGGAGACTCGGAGTGTGCAATGCAAAGGGCTGTCACTGGGGGCACCTGCAGAACCCGTCTGCCTTGTTACAGGAACATCAAAATTCCTCAGCCTTCTCAGTGCCTCCACAGGTAGAGTCAACTATCAGCATATTAGAAATATGCTACTGCTTTTTTGTTTTCTTTAAAGGACTAATAAGCACGAATGATTCAGTGCTGGCACTTCGTGGTGGCTGTTACCTGGTGACACACAGGAAGGAGTCAAAACACTAATGAGTTTCTAGTTACACAAGATAAGAGAATCCAAACCATTGCTGGTCTGTGGCAGCATCTTCGTCCTACCATCTCAGAACATTTCAAAGTGTTGATCTTATCCTGTAGCATCCCCATGGCATAAAGGATATGTCTGTTCTCATCAACATTGAGCTGTTAGTACAACTCAGCACCTACCTAACAGCACTGAAAAGCTGAACACCGTTCTTGAAGAAGTTATATAAGGATGTGTGCTACAGCCAGGAAACTTTCCAGAGAAATTAGGCCCGTAGAGGAATTGATTAGATGTGAATGAATATTGCATTTTTAATCACTAGATCATGTGCACTTCCATTCTCTGATTGCTGTTTGTTCTACCACATTAATTCACTGGCAGAAATATTCATTGGTAGGTATAGGAATGTTTTTGGAATCAGAACAGAAAATGGAGACATAGAAGAAACCTTGGGTTAAGTGACAGATCCAGTCAATGAGCCACGGCACTTACCTTTCAAATGCTTTTAGGGACCAGATTACTTGCATGGTGTTTGCATGGTCAGGACCATAGGCTGTCTCCTTTACCAGCAGTAGTAGTGTTATTAATGTGCACAAGTGTTTGCAGGTCCTGCCTTTGGTTTCCTTTGTCATGCAGGGGCAAACCCTATTCTACGCAGCAGCAGCAGCAGAAAAGCATTTTTAAACTCTGATTGAAAAAGCAGAAGTGTTGGCAAAAGAATCATAGAAAAGTAAAAGCACTGAATTTCATTTTGCCTTTTTTTGATGTTTATTTGCCAATTTGCAAATCAGGTTTTACTGAATTTCCAGCTGTGTCCATGCTGGACTGATGAACCATTTGACATCATGTCTGCTAACATGCTTTCACCCTGAGGTGGAGTGAGCATGCCATGCTGGAGTGGCTATTTGCTGCTGGGAATTTAACTGAGACACAGATTTGCACTTTGAATATCAGAGCTGCCCATCTGTTCCCTTTCCTGGAATCTACCTACAGGCTTTACTGCTGGCTGAGGAAAACAACTGCTGTCCTGCAGAGCAGCACTCTCATTTAGGTTCTCCTTCCAAAAGTGAACCTCAAATATTCTCTGCTATTTCAGGAATTGTTTTGGGCTCAGGCCTTTCTAGAGAGATGCTAAGAAGGAAGCACAGCAGGACTTGAGGCCTGACTCAAAGACAATCTGAAGAAATGCTGGGGGAAGAACTTTGCTTCCCACTGCAGCTTCCCTCAGTTTGTAGGCTTGTCTTTCCTCTTCTCAGAGAATGGGGGAAACAACCTCTCTTGCTCCCTCCTTCAGGAAGGTTTTGTGGAACGCTCTGGGGATGCCGCTGGTTCCCCAAGTGCTGCAGGTCTCTTTCATCCTGTTCTTCCCACAGGCAAGACCATCTGGACACTGAACTCCATCCACCTTTCAAGTGGGATCCTGGCTGCACCAGCTGCAACTCTTCCGGATGTAGATGGAGATAAGATTAGGGATATTATTGTTCTGGCTCTCAAAGAGACACAGGTACAGCATATCCCTGCTCAAGATTTGAAAGGACCTTGACTATCTAGAGGAAGAACAGGGAGCCTGATGTGGAAAGGCTGTAACAGCAGCTGCAAGAGCCCCTCATTTTCATTCCTTTAGATTTCCATGAACAGCACCCTTTTTCTTTCAATAGGTCAGAGCAGTGAGATCAAGCAATAATGACACTACTTGCATTTCTTGTCAGCTGGGAATGAACAGAAGGGTCATTATTTACCCCTGGCTGAGACTTGAGAATTATCTGTTTCTGTTCAGTGAAGGCTTGGTTTGAAGTGAGTGTTTAGCAGCAGTTTAGGGAGCCATGTTGAGATAGATCTCTGGAGAAAGGAGCATTCAGCTTATCCAAAAGAAAGAAATACTTGTGTGATTAATGCAGATGCAGATTTCCCCTATGCTAATCCCTCCCCACAATTTTAGCATTAATGTTGTTAGAGGAGTTCAGGTTTTTTAAGTCCCTTCCATCTTTGATGCATTTGCAGTCAAGAGAAAAGCATGAATGTAAGACGCCCAGAAGCCAGACTGAGCAGAGAGAAAGAGACCACTAGTTAGACCTTGCTGTGGGGGGAAAGAGCAATGGAGCTTCATGCTGTGGGGACTGGGGAAGATTCTGAGAGCACAAGTGCATGAAAGCACTGCTAAAAATCTCTACATCTCTCTCTTTGCAGCCTGATCTGTTTTTCATCTTGGTGTCAGGAAAGACTGGGACTGCTTTGGGTGGGCCTGTGAAGTACAGCACCAATGGAGAAGGGAAAGTGATTGGCCCCCAAGTCCACATCACCAGCCGGGGAGCCATCTACATCCTGTTTGGTTTTGGTAAGATGCACCTTGCCTCTCCAGCACTTCACCTTGCTGAGAAAACATACATTTTACCTTAAATGGCCCACAGCGTCCCTGGGATATTTCTACCATGCCTTCTGCTGTAAAAGCTAGGAGTAGAGGACATGGGAACAAGTCTCACTGCCATGGTGTGGAAAAGTGCAGGAGCACCAATACCTGCTAGCCTGGAATACCTCGCAGTTTCCCAAAGGCACATCAAGCCAGCTCTGGGCATTTTTTTGCCTTCTACCGCAACTGCAGTGGTCCCAAGGACCCTCTGTGCTACTAGGGAATTAACTTTTGCAGGCAGGACTCTTCATCTTTACTCTTCCTGGCAGGTAATGTTCAAGCAGTTGCCCTGAGGGATATCTTTACCCAAGCCAGAAACCGAGACAGCTTTCCTGCAGTGCTGCAGCAGGAGGAGCCGGAGTGGGAAAAGCGCAGATCTGTCAACCTGTCAGAGCTCATTGACATTTACAGGTAGGAGATAGACTTGTCCCCTTGCTTCTGCTGGGAGAGGAAGGGGAGGGTAGGCACCTCTTAGTGCTCCTAGAGATGGTCCCTTCTAATTCAATACTGTCCTTCTTTTTATTGTCCAGCTGGTAATAGTACTCTGGGGAACCCATTGTTTCCTCCCTGTCCTGTGGCTGTCCTAGCAAAAGAAGTGCAGAGTATGATAAAAGGGAGTCCTTTGCTTCTCCTGCTCCTTGTTCCTTTCTTTCACCCCCTATGCATACCTGGAGGGAAAAAAAAAAAAGAGGTGTTCCCAGATAATTGGGTCCCTTTGGGAAGCTCAGTCTGTGTACAGCATTGTGGGCCTGGATTTCTCAGCTCCTTCTTCTTTACTGCCAAATTGTGGTCAAGGTCAGCCTGGATAGGAATAAAGGGAGGGAACAAATGTGAACCCCCAAACTCCATGCTTTTTATAGTAACTCAAGATGTTCAGAAGACCCCACACCTGAATTTAGCCCACTTAACTGAGGAACCCCCAAAAGAAGCTAAGCTCCATCACTGGGGAAAAGATGGGCTTCTCCAAGAATAGTTCAAATCTTAGGTAGGATGAATTGCCATGGGGACAGGCAGCTAGTGCTGAGATGTGCAGATACAAGCCTCGGAATTTCCTGTCTGCTTTCCATTTGTCCCAGTGGGGGTGTTGAATTCCTGCAGACGATGAAGACACCTGACACAAACTGCAGCAACCTGCTCATCACAACCAAAGAGGGCTTGATCCTACTGCGGGGACAGGACTTGGAGCCCCACTGGACCTTGGAATTGCAGAACATCAGCAGGTAACATACTGGGAACATTTTTCTGTCCTATTTCTTCCTGTACCATTTCCTGTCTTTCACTTGTAAGCACATGTGCTCCTTAGAAAGCAATTGAGAAGAATTCTCCGAGTCTGCAGAGAAATCTAAGAACAGGACATGTGCAGATGCATCACTGAGCAAGGGAGGAGGGCAGGGGGAGCAAGGCACAGAAGGCTAGAAACCTGAGCTGTTTGCTTGTGAGTGATCACAAATAAGGGGCTTGATTCAGGTACCCAACGCTGATGTCATGGGAATGTCGTGGCATTGGAATTCAGGGGATTACTGGTGTGTGATTCAGCCCATCTGCTGTCCAGGGCTGCCACTTGCCAGCTCAGTGGAGAGGAGCAGTTGCATTAGTGATGTTGAGTATTTAGAGAAGGTGTCTGAGTATGGCCCACAGATCTTAATGTTCCTTGAAAGTCGAAAATGAGCACTCTGATGGCAGTCAGCACACCATCTATACTAAACATAAACCTGAAAATAATACTGCTTATTCTCTAATTTCACACATGGAAATTAAGTAATTTGCCAGATCTCGTGGGTTGATAATAACCAGCAATTTCAGCTTGCCCAGTATTAAATATTTGCAAAGGGCAGTTGGGCACAGTTGAGGGAAATTATGTGGGAAACAAATTGCTTGCTCTGCTATGTAGAGGAAAGAAAGCAGCTCAGTGTTACCTGACAGTCAAGAGCATCTATAGGAAGAAGGCACTGGAACTTCATTAAACAAAAAAAATGTGTTCAGCAAGGTTTGATATTCAGATAATGTCCACATTCTTGAGGGCTGATGGGTGACATAAGCAGTGGCTTTATGAATGGCTTATGGCTAGTTGATCATGCTATGGGGAAAGGAGGTGGACTAAAAGTGTTTTGGGCCCAGAGTTTGCAGACTGCTGGATGTGTCTGGGGTCTAGTTTAAAGGGTAAGTGTGTACTGACTAAGCAAAGCCAGTTCATAGATGCTGTAAAACCAGTTATACACAAGAAATTTCTAAAGGGACTCACTAATGGATTGGAAAATTTCTATGTGTTCAAATCAAGAAGGGTTGAAAACTGCTTTACCTCTTCCATTCATAGAATCACAGTATGGTTGAGGTTGGAAGGTACCTCTGAAGACTGCCTAGTCCAACCTACCTGCTCAAGCAGGCTCAGCTAGAGCAAGTTGCGCAGGGCTGTGTGCTGTCAGGTTTTAAATATCTCCAAGGATGGAGACTCCACAACCTCTCTGGGGAACTAGAATTCCAGGTTGCTGCATTCCAGCCCTGTTTTTTCTGGTTCCGTGACCTCCCAAGGGACAGAGTACAACATGTGTACAGGAGCTGCCAGATAGGCATTGAAAAATAATGAAAGCAATTCTTGTTCAAGGCCACTGTGCTAAAGTCCTGGACTGCCTGTTTTCTCGGAGTTAAGAGAGACAAAATCTGGTAGACTGACTATATTGTGGACAAGCATTTATTTAAGAGGGTATTTTTTTTTTTTTAGGACTTGGAGAAGTTCTGCTTAAGCAACACAGGCTGGGGGACAAATTCAGCTCAGGGGTGTCACCACAGAGTCAAACAGACTGAAACCCAGTTCCTCATCAGACAAAGCTTACAGAGCCAGCTGACAGCTCCCCTTTTCCTGGGTAAACCTGCCCTGAGCACACCACTCCAGCCAGACAGACTTAGTCCAGCCCTTTGGGAACAGTCTCTGAGAAAAACAACCTGGCTGCTGTAGATGTGCTGCATTTCCAGATAGCTTTTGACAAGATCGCTGGAAAACCATAAAGGAAAATCAGTAGTCATAAAACAAGGGTGAAGTTCAGAGACCATGAAATTGAGTAAGCAGTTGAAAATTGTGTTGTAAATGGATGTTTCAGATGAGAGAGGATTAATAGCAGGTTGCTGTGGGGATTACTGTTGGGCGGGAATAATTACTAGCCTTCTGGTTCATTTGAGAAAGTGCCCAGGGGATTTTTCAGTTGATTGGTAGCATCTAAAATACATGTGTCTGTCTGCATTCAGTTTGTGGGATCTACCGCTGACTGTAACCCATAAGGGAAAAGAGAAGAGGCACCTTAGGAGAGGTTTTAAGTTTGTGCCCATGGGATAGAACTACCTACTACTTCCTTTTGCTACTGGAGAGCTTTCAAGTTATAGGTGTGTCCCATGATACTGCCTTGAAAGCATTGGTTCTGGTTGCCAAAGGTGTCTGTAAAGGGAATTCGTTGTTTGATGTAGTAAGTATAAATAGTCAAACCACTGCTGTACTGTGGCATTGCTGTTCAGGAGCCATTCTGGTATGCACATTTTAAAGGGGAAGCTGGAAAAAAATGGAGAAAAGGGCTGGAAAAAATGCTTTAGCATGGAAGATTTAAGTCAGTGGATTTATATGATCAAAGAGAAGCCTGAGAGGTGAGTTCATAAGTGTGCGTAAGTAATAGGAGCTAACTTGTTCTTGCCATAGCAAGTATGGCCCACAGATGTGGGCCATAGCAAGAACAAGTGCCTTGGAGCAAAAGCCATTCATGTTCAAGAAAATGAAAATGCAAGCATGTTTCTTTGGGTGAGATTAATCATTAGAACTGACTGTCACGAGAAGTGATGAATTCATCTCATCCTTGTATTTCCGTAGCAAGCCTCACGGCCGGTAGATCTAGTCAAAGTCAGCCTACTGATACTTGGTTAATTGGGTGAAATACAGCAATCTGTCATAAACAAGAGGAGGGAGGACATATTCTGATGATCCTGCCTTGCCATAAAATCTCTGATTCTGTGAATTTTGAGGAATCGTTTATGCTCATTTACAACCTTGTGTCTAGCTGTGGTGAATTTAACGAAGACAGAGATAAGACTCAGAAAGCCAAAGGCAAGCAAGATGGTTAGAAAACAGTTATAATGAGAGATATTCAAGTAATAGTGTTATGTCACCCAGAAGGGAGAGGATGAGAGGGGACTTCATTTAAACTGCTGAAGGTTATAAAAAGGCTTGTAAAACCGCCAGCAGTAAGAAAACAAAGAATCATGGGCTGACGTTAATGGTGAGTATATTAAAAGCCATTTCACACAGCTAAGGCAGCCTGGGAAATACACTTTCAGCAGGAGGTCAAATCTGCCGATGCATTTTGAAAGGGCTGGGTAATTTTTTATGACCATAGCAAAACTGTACAGGTTCTCATGCTAAGGAAAGAATAATATAGAGTCATGTCACAGGGTGATAAACAGATGTCTACACAGCCCAGCAAGGGATGCCCCCCACACAGATGACTCTGAAGAATAGCTAACAAGCACCATGAGCTGCTTGATCATTTTTCACTTTTCTGATCCGCCAACAAATGCTTCCTGACAGTCAGAACAGTTCTGAGTGGATGGAAGATCTAATTTAGCATGGCAAATCCTGCCTTTTTAAGAGGCAGAATGGAGGATGAAAGCAACTGTGCTGCCTCCATCTGAAATCCCTGTTTTTCTGCCATGGGGCTGAGTGTTTCTTTTTCCAAATTTGCAGCCAGCCTGTACCAGGTTACTTCGGTGCTGACCAAACTTTGGACTTCATGCTGCAAGCACAGACTGGAGATGGGAACAAAAAGGTAAAACAAGTGAAGGCAAGGAGGGCAGTGGCAGCATAGGAGTGAGGGAGGTTGGGTAGAAAGGGACAATCATTCCCTGCTCCTCGCTCTTCCCATTTCTGTGGCTGACACTCATCACTGTGTGGCCACAGGCATGAAAGGGAACAGCAGAGGCCATGCCACGGCAAGGGGACTCTCTGTACGCCCACACCTGGACACCCATTAATGCTAGATCTCTCCTCTGCTTTGAGGTGGTGGTGATAGATGGCAAATCTGGCCTCCCTGTTTGGAACCAGGAACTCCCGTGGCAGAAGCAACAACTCGATGCACTGTCAGTCATGACTTTGGACAAGAAGTCTGTTTTTCTCTTCTGGGCTGATGAAGCACAGCCTGTGTTACAAAGTTTGGTGAGCAAGCATCCTTTCTTCACTTTGAGGTTTCTCTGTGTGGCATATGCAGTCTCTGTCTTTTACTCCTAATGTAATTGAACTTTAAACCTGCCATATAAGAAGGCTGTCAGGGATATCTTTTCCTCCTGCTTTGACACTCTGACTTCTCTGAGCTTCAACATAGGAGTTTTTGTGTGCAAATTCTTCACCAGAAAGCTTTATTGATAGAAAGTTTGCGTCCACAAAACCAAAACTTTCTGCATGAATTTCATTTTTTTCTGCAACACTGAGATACTTTTACTGCAGATTTGTTCCCAGCCCCAGAGTGCTGCTTCTCTGCACGCAGGCACACAAGTCAGCATGGAGACTCAAACTTCCAGACTGTAGCTTCACCCATCAAGCTGGCTTTGAAAGAGCCAGATCTCAACCTTACCAAACAGAAGTTGTGGAGCAAATTCTGTTTTAGAAAAAAAACTTTGCAGGATTTCATCTCTGTAAAACCATAGAGTTTTTCATTCTCTGATCCATGTAAAGACAGCACAGTGTCAGAAAACTTCTTTATTTCTTTGGCAAAGCTAGACCCCTCTTTGCTAGCCAGCTGTAATGTTTTTGTCTGTCCTTCGTTCCAACAGCAACCTGGTCCCAGACCTGAACGCCCAGGGCTGCACCACCTCTATCTCCTCCATCCTGTTTTTCCTACAGTCCTTTTGGACCTCACCAATGCAACAGACAAAGTCATTGCTTCAGCAGGTGAGTACAGATGGAAGAGAAACTATGTAGGCTAAAAGAAATATGGAGGGACAGGTAGCTGTGAGAAACAATGGGGTGTAGTTGTGCTTTTAAAGGTAGCACCTGAGGTCCACCACACATAGGCCAACAATGGGAAATAAAATTAATCTTCCTTCTGAAGGAAGGTCCTGTCTAACCCCTACTTTGCAAATAAAAGACCCCAAGTTTCTTGCACATGTTTAAGCAAGGAAAGGTCCGAGTTTGATGTTTTACACCAGAGAAGTTCCCTGGCTTTCCATGGAGCTATTTATGATTTAAGGCGGTGCATGAAGAATCACTATGAAACTTTTCTCTGTCACCTCAGATACACTTCTGCCTTTGTTGGCCATCTTCTCCTGCTCTCTGGGATAGCAGCTGTGCTGCTTCTTCCTCTTTCTTTTTGAAAGGGGGAATCCAAAATATTTAAAAGTGTTTTCAGGGAAAAGTAGATCTGGATTTAACATCTATACAAGATTGTAAAGTCCCTGTTGGATTTCCTTGCTCTTTCTAAAGCAGTTCAACCAACAGCCAGCCTGTTGAGCATGGCAGGATGTGGGAGAAAAGATCAGTTCATCCAACACTGAGTCCAGTAGGCCAGGAAGCATGGAAAAGCTGCTACATAGTGATGCATCTAATTGGATTTGTATCAAAAACACAGCTCAGTCAAGAACAAATAGAATATAATTTTTAGAGGGGTTTGTTAGAAACTAGGATTTCTGAGGCCTGTACAGATAATTCTGCAGTGACTGAAGTGAACTGACTTGGCTGTGCTTTACCAAGTTCCCCTTCTATAGAGGTAAAACAGTATCTGCTAACAGGTGTGGGAAGGAAAGCTCTCTGAAAGTGAACTGGATTATTGAAATATGTGCATCTCCTATATTGAGCTCAAAAACATCACCTGGAACCAAACCCTTCCATTTCTGATCTAAATTTCAGTTTATTTCCATGGAAAATTTTTAACTTAAAATCATTTTCCCTGATTAACTAAGGTACATGCAATTATAAAGTCAGACTGAATATATCCTCAGTCCAGTGGATGTTTTGACTGAGTAAAGGCTGTAAGATTTCTTTTGGAAGAAATGTAATCATTTGCTCTTCACCAATATTTTCTCTCCCTTCTCTGATGGACCAGTTGGAATTAATGATCTCCAGAAGGACGCATTTCACATCACTGTGACAACAACTGCAACCTCTGAAAGACAGCCAGGATTTCTCTCGGTCAGCAAGCTGGGCCTGAAGTGGGCCATGATGAGTCAAGGTCGAATGGTGTGGCTAAAGGACACCACCACTCCCAAAATCAGCCGTGGAGAAGTGAGGCGATTTCTTGCCCGGCTGAAATTTGTTGACTTCCCTCAGAAGGTGAGATTGTGCAGGAATCCCTAATGAAATCCAGGCCTTTGAAAACATCTGATCTCTTCCCTACAGACACAGTTGGGTGCTCTTTGGGATGCAAAGAGACTGGTAGGATGCAAAGAGACTGTTTGCAAGATGACTGGCTGCCCCTTTGGGCGTAAGCTGGACAGATTGTGAGGCCCAGCTGTACTTTGGCAGTTGGACAAGGAGGGGTGTCTTGGAGGGGGATGTCTTAGAAAGAACCACGGATGATGATCATAAGGGACTGACAGACTCACAGAGGGAACAGAGAGGTGGGACAGAGATCACTTGTTTTGACATGGCCAAAGAAGGGTCCTCCATATAGTAGTGCCCAGGTTCAGTTGCTGACCTGTGAATTACCACTTTTGTCTACCAGACTGGATGATAATAGGTTTTGGCTTTAGTTTTTGTTTGCCTTTTCTTCTCCAGCTCTAGCTTGGTGGTTCCTCAGATTTTGGTTGGACCTGTGGCCCGTATGGGGAATACGGGAAGCTGCTCTGTGGATCTTCAGGAAAACTGCTGTATAGAGGGAATGGGGGCTAAAAGCACTTCCCCTTTCTTCAGCTCTCTGGGGAATGCTGCTGGAGGCAGGTTTGTCCTAGGCAGACCTGTCCTGTACCAGAGGAACCTTGTTCAGCGTCTCCCCCTCCATATGCTGTTCTTGCATGCTTCCTTCCAGGTAACATGGAAATGTGAATTTAGAATTTATAGACATACATACATACACATATATATATATATAAAGCCAAGTTTATATATATATATATATATATATATATATATATATGTATCAATTTATACAATATATGTATATTTTTTGTATGTTTAATTTATGAACGAGATTTAGGACACTCCTTTTTATGTCCAAACAGTATTCCCCGGCAGTCAAACAAGCTCTAGGCCTAGACCAGGCCACGATGACTCAAGGCAAATGGTGTGGCTAAAGGACACCGCCTGCTTTAATCTTTATATTTTTGGAGAGAAGCCTCTGTCTGGCTCCTGCAGGGCTAGTCTTGTCCACAACCTTTCCTGTGCTCTCAGCCCTCTTCTCCATTCTGTCACCCAACTCACGAACAAACTAGCTCTCTGGCTGAATTACCTGATCTAGAGAAAGATGGCTCCCACAGCATTTGCCAGTTCTTGCACTTGTACATTTCTTTTCCCAATCCCAAGTTCAAGACAAGGTTCATGTGTGTGATGTAGAAGCGAAAGGTTCACATCTTATTTCTATCTCCTCTTCATCCATCCCTAAGCTTTTTATGAACCCACAGTGTCACTGTAACATCACACTGCAGTCCAATGGGCTGAGTCCTCCTTTGCAATGCACCACAGCCCTTTTGGGATAGATTCCTAGCAGATCCCCACTGTCACTGTAAAGATCACACTAGATCCAGTCACAGCAAAGCTCATTCTCACACCACTGCTTCAGGGTTTACAGGCTCAGACAGAGGCAGAACTAGAAAGCTTTTCTGTGCATTTTACCCCTATTCTGAGCTCAGCTTTACCATTCCCTTGCCAGCCCAGCCCTGTGTGCAGTTCCAGGAGGAACGGACTACACCCAGGGCACAGTTGCTCTCAGTATGTTTAGTGCTTTGAACTATGCCTCTGAGTGTGCCATCAGTCTCCTGTGTTGTAGTTGCAGAGCATCTACATGAATTTTCTTATAAAAGAAATGACCATATATAAACCAACCACTTTGGTGCCCCAGCAGCTCCCCACATTGCAGGGCAACAACATAGGAACTGTTTTCCCAGTATGCCTTTCTAGGTCTGACCTTTGACATTAGGCAAAGCCAGGCTAAGATGAAGATTGCAAATGACTCTTCTGTCCTCCTGCTGGCATGTGTCCTTTGAGCCTCCCCACATTTCCCTGTGAGCGGTGAGGTGATGGCAGGGCTTTGACCCTCCATCCAGATGGGCACATCTACCATGGGTTTGCTCTCCTGGGCTCTTGACGCCTCTCCTTGCTATATCACCCTCTCTCTTCTCCTTCCCTGCATCTCCATATAAAGCTTCCAGGATAGCCCTTCAGGATTAGCTGAAAGCCCCAAGGCTGGTCCTTGGGCTCTGCTCTCTTTATGTCAGAGCCTGTGAACAGTTTGTATATGTTTAATGGTATTTTTGTGTAAATAGCTTTGTATATATTAGCACAACTGTAGCAATGGCTCTAGGCCTGGCATTTTCCTCCACACAGGGGTTAGTGTTTATAATATATAGTCAGTTAATACAGCTGCATAATAGGGACTGAAAGTGTCAGGACCAGTAACATATGAGGATTAAACAGGAGTGCTCCTTCCCTCCTGTCTAGCCACCACCTTGCTGGGAAAGGTGAAGTGGCAGTTACCTGAAGTAGTTATTCTCCTGAGGTTCTTCCTGAGCGAACTGATATTCAAATGCAGTGATGTTAGCTCCTCCGTAATGTGAATTCACCCTGCCCGCACACACTCACATCCCCACTGTGAATAAAGAATCTGTCTGTATATTGTTGGGAAAATGTATTTGAACTGTGAACTGCAATGGAGCAAATAAATACTGTGTACAGCATCAGTGTGTCATGTGAACCAGCGTTTCACCTTTGAGAGATTATGAGTTTGCTTATTTAGGGATCGTTTGCGATATTTTTACAATGGGGAAAAGGGGACAAATGAAGAGAAACAAAGAAAAAAGCAAAAGCCCAGCCAAGGATTCTTAAAGGTTGTGGAGAAGCACAGTAGAAAGAGACAGACAGGAAAGTACTGCAGAAAGGGAGATTTTGGGGGAAAAAGCAAGAAGGGAGCATGTGGGAGTCATTACAGATAGGAAAGAGGAGAGAGATGTGTGAAAGCAATCCCCCATTCCTACTGCAGCAGCACTTTTAATCTGGGGGCAGGGAGAAGAGGAGGTTGGGCCTAGAAATGAGAAATAAATAGGGTGTTCAGAGAGGATTACAGCCAACCAATATGAGCACCGATGCCCTTCACCATAGCACTGAACCAGGGGGGCTGCTGGAAGGTCAATGTGACACCACCCAAAGAGGCCCAGCACTGCAATTTGCCAGCTGGATGGTGCTAACTATCTATTCCCGGGTGCAATACTGCTGGAATTAGGGCATCTGCCTCAGCTCTGTCTGCAAGTGCTTGGAGACAGCTGGCACCAACAACGTGTCCTTCCAGTTTCACCCTTCCCAGCTGAGGACACCCGTCAAACTGTGATCGGGGAGGACCCACCCTGCTACTGTTGGCACTGCTGTTGCCCTGGCCCAGTGCCCACTTTCTCTTCTCATTCCCTGAATGGTAGAGGAAGGAAGAGCTCCCCAAGAACTTGCTAACAGTGGTGCTGATGTTTGGTTCAGAGCTCTTGTGCCTCCCAAACCCCACTGCTCTGTCCCTGCGCACTCATCCCTAACAGCGATCCTCCCCGATCATCTGTCCCAAGACCTCATCCAGTCCCAGCTCTGGTTCCCGCTGTAGCACTTTCTGTTGCAGCTCAGAGTAGAAGTCGACTCCCTCAGAGACTGAATGGAGGGGCTTGTCTTGGGGCTCATAGTAGCTACTTATTTGCTGCTGTATGAAGCACTGGTGGTGCTGAGGCTGATCCTTGAAGCTCCCATCGTAGCCCTTGATGTGGTTCCTTTTGAACTCCAGCACCGTCTTGGTGTAGGTGTTGAGAGTGGTGACAGCAGAGGCCATGCAGCAGGTGAAGGAGGCCCAGGCCATGCTACAGGAGAGACACAAGAATAGCACATGCTGTGAGAAGCCCAGTAGGGTAAGGAATTGAACTGCATGCACCATGATGTGCCCTGATTTGCCAGGCAGAAGCTGCTGGGCATGGACATGAACTAGAAAGACTAAGGCTCATAACATTACAGTTCTTAGGGGTTATCCCACTACAGGATCCTTCTTAGATCGGTGGGGTAAATACTGGTCATCGTTGTCACAGGGAAGGGAGGGATACAGGGAAAATAAAAAGGGCAGCAGGAAAGTCTACAACTGGTCAGAGCAGGACAGCACAGCTTGGAAGCAAGTTCTGTATTGCAGGGCTGCTCAGTGTTTCCCTGGACATGAGGCATGTCTGCTTGAGCATAACCAGATGGCTATGCTGACATTTGATGTCCACAGTGGGCACATGGCACTGGAGTGTTTAAGTCTTAAGAATCAATGTGGTCATCATCAGTACAGCATTGCAAACTGAGCCTGCACTTTCCATGGGCACTTGCAAGGCTCATCCAACTGTTTTTCAAGTCAGTTATGGCGTATCAGCTGCGGCTGGCTTCTTTAGCCTTTAGAGAAAGGAACCCTGAGCCACCTGCTTTTTGCAGCTGCTCTTCCTGGCTACAGCGTCCACATCTTTAATCATGTGTCTAGGCTTGGTGCTGCAGGAATAGGCCCTTTGGACATTGGTCAGTGAAGATGCCAAACCAGTATGCAACTTATTTAAACTGCAGAAAAACAAGGCATGTTTGAGAGCATCATCACAGGTGTGACACTGGCCTCTGCACACAGGCAAGAGCTGAGACCAAACAGGGCAAACCAGCATAGGGGCAAACCTGATTAGTCAGCAGGGTTGAAGGCACTTTAGGTGTGACCCCATTGTTTTGCCAGTCCTTGGTAGCTACTCATTTAACTCAGCAACTATTTGTTAAAGCAGGGGATGAGGCAAAGACAGGAGATTAGCAGTAGGAGAACCATGGTACACCTGTCTTTGAAAACACGGAAGGTCAAGAAGGGAGGAGATGGGTTTTGGCAGGGTGTAGAATGGCTGAAACCCAAAAGGCTGGGGAGGTGAAGATGGCTTCAGAGCTCACGTACTAGAACGCCCAGCCGTAGTCCCATGAGTGCGGTCTCCAGTCCTCTGGTCCCAGACTAACCGTTGCCTGGAAGACTTGAGTGTACATCATGTGCGCCACCATCCCAAGGAGACCTGACACAAGAAGGCAAGAAAGCAAGGAATTTACAGCGGGAGCCAGAGCTGCATACTTCAGCCTTGTGTGGAAGATGAGGCTCTCCTGCTGCTGTGATTCCAAGCCTGCAGTAACACACTTACCTGACAGCACCGAGGAGACAGCAGCGAAGGCATTGAGCTTCAACCCACAGACAGGATTGCCAGTATGGAGCATTTCCACCATCAGGAGGATGAAGCTGATGAGCAGCAAGCTGATGTAGAGCATCTCTGATCCCAGCGACAGCCACAGGATTCCTGCCAGGAACCAGAGACTCCTCACATCAATACAGGATGACTTGTTCAAGGGAGAGTACTCCCCCTTCCCAACCCAAGCCTGAAAAGGTATCCTTTGGAAAGAAGGGAAAGAAGGAAAACAACAAACACCCACCAGCAATTCCCTCAGCCTGTGAGCAAGGGCTCAGAGGATGCTGAAGGGGACAGAGAGTCCGTCACAGAAGATGGCTTGGCTGGTCTGGCACTGCAAAAGCTGAGAGGAACTAAACCGGCTGTTTGTAAACAAGCCAGCATTAATCATAAACAGGAAGGAAGAAGCCATGGGGAAAAAGGCAGGGGGAAAGCTGTTGAGCACAAGACCTAGCGTTCATAGGTTGGCCATGAACACATCTGAGCTGGATGTTAGAATGTTCTTTCCCATTAGTGTAGTGACCTTCACAGTAGGTTTCTAAACACAACAGTGGAAGCAAATTACTTTTAACCTGTGACTCAACTGGTTAAGAAAAGAACTGTATGGTGCATCCGCAGCGATGGCTAGGACCTGGCCTCTGGAATTCAGGAGGTCCCTTTTGCAGGCCTGTATTTCTCACTGAAACCTCAGTTAAAATGAAACTACATTCCTTGGGGTGGATATCCAGCTAGGGCAATAACATTCACCACTCACCCTACTGCTTGAACAGAGTACAAGTACTTTCATACTGGGATTATCAGTGGGACTGTGATACCACAGTCCTCAGCTGAGCTTACTGTGCAGTAAGAGTTGGAGGAGAATGAGAAAAGGCACTCTGTAATGCTGGGCTGTGGAATAGCACAGGATTCACTGAGGAAGAAATGTTAATCTGACAAATGAAGCAGCACTGTGAACACTACTGTTAGCAACTATTAATGGCTGTAGAAGAGACATTCAGCTGGGGAAAAGGAGTGTGAAGAAAACCCTCATTAATGTGGCACCTGACTTGACTCCTCAACGTCATTAGTGCCATAGAGTCACCCAGCTCTTTAGCAGCAATTGATGAGCTGCATTCCTTGCTTAAAGGAGCTGGCTTGCTTGCTGCAGCACCATCAGGGAGACTATTTCATTAGAGGTCAGACTGCCAAAAGTGTCCTGGAGGCTGCAGGCACCACACATACACAGAGGTCTCTGCATCACTTTCCCTGTGAGTCCAGGCTCACCACTCATGCTGTGTAATCTGGTCTTGTAATGCTGCCTATGTAATGTGGAGCTGCTCTGCACACACCCAGCTCAGCCAGCCCAGCCTGCAATCAGCAGTCACACCACCTTCTCCAGTGCTGGCCCAACTATATAATGGCAGCTGCGCTGGAGGCCAAGGTCATCTTAAGATGATGCTATGTGCAGGAAGGAGCAAAAGCTGGTGACAGAGCTGTTAAGACCACAGTGTCCCTACGACTGTCATGCTTAAGCTCACAATGATCTTCCAATTAATTTGTAGGAGCTCAATGTCTTACAGAACATGGCCTTTCTATCAAGGTTGGGGTGCAATTAGATGAGAAGCAGTAGAAGTGTGAGGGGGGGACAGGCAGAAAGATTTACAAAGGTGTGTGATCTGGTTGCCTAAGCCTCCTTTCTTAGGAAAACAGTCTATAAGGAAGACATTGGAAGCAATAGAGACAGAGGTCTGGGCAGGGAATGAAGCACAAGATGAGAAAGCAGAAAAATGCATTGCTACTCCCTGTGAAGTGAGCATTTTGCAGTAAATGCAAGAGTCATTCAGTAAATGCAGTTAAGTAATTCATTTTATGACAAAGTGGAGATCTGCATGACTTCAAAATGATCTTGTAAATTGAATTGTGTGAATGCTGTTTCCCAAAAGAATAAGCAGGGGAGGTTTTTCTACCCTGCTGTTGTGCCAAGAGTGACCCAGGTTAATCTGCACAGCAATGCCACTGCACGCCACTCACGCCAGACCCCTCACCTGGGAATGCGCATCGCTTTATAAAAGCAGGTCAGCAGTCTTTGCCAGTGTTTTTAAAACAGGGGAAACAAGGCAGAAAAGGAAGATGAGTTCCCCAAAAGTACTCATCTCCTTGCTGGCTGTTGCCAGCATTTGCCAGCATTCCCCAGCATTTGTTCCAGCCCTTGCTCTCATGGTTTGAATCCTGGCACAGGCTTTGTACCCCAGGTCTTCCCTTCACATATGAACATCCTCTGAAATTACTTGCCTCCAGTCTCCATCTCAGGGAATGGTTAGCAAGCCCACACCAATTGAAAAGCTTTCAGTAAGTAAAATCTCCATTGCATATGTACACATACATCCAGGTATACTGAAGTTATCCCCAGGATAATTTGAAAGATGTGACAATGACAGGAGGGGTGAGCTCTCCAACCCAAATGAAGTTTTGTAGTTGATGAGGCAAGGACTTCACACTGAAAGTGTAACTTTCAGATGTCCTAATCACTTAGGACAAAGTAAGAGGTGATCCAGCTTCCCAAGTCATCACATTAGACCCCAAAACTGAAGCACTGAGTCAACATGTAGCATATGTGGGAGGGACTGCCCTCAGGTGGCATCCATCCCCTTCCAGCTGACTACAGCAAGATGACAGGCTCAGACCGGGCAACGTATTAGATGAGACAAATCCCATTTCATATGGGAGGGGGTCTGAGGTTTCCAGCACTGACCTGACAGATGGCAGTGGTTTAGGCAAACATCTGGGAGGAAATCTTCACTCTTTTAGCAACCATGAGTCCAGGATTTCATGCCTGGCTCTTTGGGGACCCACCCTGCTGTCTTCACACAGGCAAAATATTGCAGATCCCCCATCCCAAGGAGGTGCACTGTTCAGCTACAGTGAGGTATGGGGATTTGCTCTTACCTCTCTCTGCTGGTGGTGAAAGCTCAATAAAGCTACGGCATTTCTCTTCTGAAACACAAAAACAAAGGTATTAGATTGCAAAACAATGCAGGGTACATAAAGGAAAAGAAAATCTCTCCCTCTCACTCTCTCTTCACTGCATAGCTCCAGTCATCTCTGAGTCTACCCATCAGATCTTCTCACCTCTGCTCTCTTTCTGGCCGTCTTTCCAGACCTTCACTGGGGCAAGGTAGGGGAAGGCAATGTCTGTCTGGAAAACTAGAGGTGGCCTTTCCAGAAAAAAACTTCAGCAATTTGTAAATCTTATGAACCTCTAGTGAACATAAAAATATGTGCTACTCATTCACAACTTTACTGTTGGTCAGGTCTATTAAGGGTGTAGCTTGCAACAGACTGCAGGCCCACCACTTCTGCTGAGGACGTGAATTCCCACTCACCCCAGTCTCAGCAGAGCAGTTCTAGCACTGTTTCCCAAACAAGAAAGCAAAAAAAAAACTTCCCAAGTGAAATGCTGCATGACGGAGATGTGAGTCCCTCTTCTGTGGCAGAGAATCACACAGAAATATACTCTTCTGTCCTCACATTTTAGGCATGCTATTTGGACAAATAGTGTTCATATTTGCTTTGGCTTTTTATGTTGGCCAGATGCAAACTATTGTGTCAGCTGAGGGTCCATCATTATTATCTGTAAGTCTCTCTTACTGCATACTGCATTACTGCATTTGAGGGTCCTCTCCTCTACTTGGCGCAGTATTTTCTCCCAGAAGTATCAGCGTGCCGCTTTTCATGTAAGAATCTCATTTTCTTAATTTCTATCCCCAGTTCTAATCTCTCCCAATCTCCTGTATTACTTCTGTCATCCACAGCTCTCAGGACACTACCCAGTTTAGTGCCATCTGCAGTCCTCATTAACTTGTGGTTTGCTACTTCACCTAGAACTTTAATGAGGTTATTCAGTAATGGCCCATCTAAACTGATCCTGAGATTAGCCTGAATAATGAAATCCTTTCTCCAGCTCAATTCAAAGTCCTTTTGCTCATAGTAGCCCCTTTTTTGTGTTGTTGTTGTCTATGCACTTGCTTCAAAGACCCACAGAAGTGGGTGGATTGTACTCGATTTACATGAAGCAGGGGACTGACACTATGTGCTCTACCCCGTGGTCTGCTGTGATCCAGATCTAAGGCACTCTCTGCATTCCTTCAGGCATCAGGGTTATTCTAGGACTACCCGGTGGCCAGAAAGTCTTTCAGAGAAAGCTGTCAAGGGATGTAGTCCAATTCCCACAAGCACCATGGAAACACACCCCAACCTGAACCAGTCCCAAATAAACACATCTCCTTCTGCAGCATGTCTGCAAAGGCTCATAACGAAGAAGCCCTCTCGTTAGGACATGAGAGTTTCAAGCACATTCCCTCCTGCTCCCACCCCCCTTCTGTCTGCTTTTATTCACCAGTTCTTTATTTTCAAACTCTGACAGCAACAGATAAGAAAATGCGAAATGCTATACTAGAACGGTGGCTTAGTTGAAGAAGATGAGATGTTTGTGCTTGGGGAGAGCTGAAGGGAGGGTGGTGGGCTCAGGGGAATGGGCCTGATGAAAGCGACTTTCATCACTGTATCTTTGGATACAAATCTCCCTGTTGGCCACCTTCTGGGTGAGTTCTGATCCTTGATGTGTGTGCCAGGCTGTAAAGAGTATCTGTACACTGCACAGCATCCCCTGTGCTGGCGTGGCACAGGTTTCAGCAGAAGGACTTCAGCAGGGCCGGGCAGGAGCAAGTCAAGGGTGAAGGGAGGCACCAAAGGTGTCCAATACAGGTTGCAAGACCAGACCCTGGCACTCCAAGGTTTACAGTGCCAGTCCCACATATGAAAAAATCACAAATGAAACCTGTCACAATATCACAAAAACAACTAAAAAAATTACAGTACTGCAGCTCTAATCCTCAGGTCAATTTGCCTCCTAGCTTTAGTTCCTCTGGGTTCATATCCTCCAGGTTTTCTCTGTATCTATAAGACAGTACTTCTCTTTCACTCTTTTTTCTTTTTTTTTTTAAGAAAAGCCCAGTCCCTGTTTAATTCACAAAACCTCTCAGTTTGGTGATTTAAGGAGAACACCAACTATTGCAGTCCTTAAAGTGATAACTATAAATTGACAACACTGCATAAAATCACCCTACTTTTAGATTTCTGAGGGGACATGCACAAATGTGCCCTGGAGAGCATGAAGTAAGCTGTGTGTAGGAATGGAGATATGGAGAAAGGGAAAGGAGCCTCACTCCAGTTCACATCAGGATGAACAATGCCATCACAAAGTCACTGCCACCACCACCACCTCTTGCACCTCACCGCCCCTATTTCAGACTGAAGGGTACACCAGAGACAACAATTCTCCCTTGCCCCCCTCTGTAAACATCCCAATGAAGGACAGAAATATCATGACCACAGCAGTGCACAGGGCCAATGCCCTCTAGGAAATGAAGAAGGCTTTTCTCTCAAGTGTTGTCAGCCTCCCACCTTTCATTTCCAAACTCCTGTGAAGTAAATACAAAAGAAGAAGTTGTGGCTGCCTGGGCAAGATGCTACCTGGCCCTTCCATGCTCTCTTCACAGGAAAGCCACATCCCCGTGTGGAAGTATCTGAAGGCAAAGCGGTCATCCCCGGTCTCCCAGCTGTAGTGCACCACATCCTGGGATGAAACATTGCTAGCACCTGCGTCAGGCAGCATGGGGACACCGATGCACTTGGTAGCTTTGCTCTTTCCACACAACGGCTTGGGCACTTTCTGGGTCCCGGTGCACCAGTAGCTGCCGAGCAAGGCAGTGGTGGAGAGGCTGAGAGCCAGCAGGTTCAGGATGACAGCCAGGAAAGCCCGGCGCCACGGCAGTCCCTTCAGCAGCTCCATCTACAACACACAAACAGGAGGGACTGTCACACCAGCCACTTGTCCCACCTAGCCTCACAAATCCCAGCTCTTCCCAGAACGCAGTTGTGGGGAGGGGATATGAGCACTCTGCCCTCTTCACAACATCCCAGCAGCTCACCCAGCATGGAAGAACCATTTCCTGAAAGCCAGGGCGGTGGAGCAATAGGTCAGCTTCAACCATTTCAAATTACACTGAATATCTGTACTGGGGAAGAGAGGGTGACCCCGTAGACATAGCAGGGCTGAGTGCATCGGGGTGAGTGAGCACATGAGCAGAATGAAAGGGACATTATATTCACTCCATCTCAGAGATGCTAGGGAAAAACTGTTAACCAGCTTCCCCAAATACCATGTGTTGCCTTTAAATGGGGCATGATGAATGCTCTGTCCAACTAAACAAGAATTCTTGCTGCCAAGTGTCCCAAAACACTTTTTCGAGCAGTTCATTACCGTCCCTAGGGAGGTAGGGAGTGTATTGATTTCACAGTGGGGAAAGGCAGGAAAATGTTCCTGGATCACTGAAGGTCACACATCAAAGCAGGGACCTGCTCAGGAGGGACACCCAGCTATCCAGACCTGGCAGCTCGAGTTCAAGCCCCAGAGCAGCACCTCCCACCTGAGCAAGCACTGCTCTGCACATCAGAAATTTGGTTGGGTGGTGGGATGACAGTGTCTCTGCTCTCACACAAAGTGCCAAAGCATTTTTTTTTAAGAGCAAACATTGCCACAAACACTCCTCCCAGATTAATCTCATCAGAAAAAGTAATTCAGAAAGCAGTTTGTGTACCAAGGTCCTGTGGCCTTTCTCACTCAGAGGGAACCTTAAGATTTTACGGTTCCTGCAAAACCCTGCACTGACTTCTGAGAACCCCAACTTATCACTCCACGGATTGATTAGATGTCATCTACCCACACATCAACTTTCATGTAATCAACGCATGCCTCTTCCCACATGGCACTCCCTATGTTTGGCACAACTTCATCCAGATACTCCCACCGTTTCCTATTTATGACTTTCAAAATCTATTTGCCCATGAATAGATTCAGTTTGTACAGACATTGCCTGCTGCTGGTCCTCTTCACATAACTTTGGTTGACTCACCCAACGTTGAATGTGTGAGAAAGGCCCAGCATACTGTGGACACTACTATAAATAAATGACACGAGACTGAGCTTTGCATTGTTTGTGACTGCACCACAGCTAAAAGTGCTGCAGTTAGAAGCATTCGTTCTGCTAACCGGCAAGCTCGGATATACGGTCAATAAAGATGGTGCTGAAGCTTCTCTTGGAAAGCAGGACTTCATTAGCATCTCATCACTGAGAAACCAGTGCCTGATCCTGAACACCCTCATCGAAGGCAAGAAAATACCCAGCTCCTGAAAAATTGCTGTATTGTTTTATGCTCTGGCTTCTTTTGTCTCTTCACCAGAGCATTTCTTTCTTTCAGCAATGGAGATGCTGCACCCTGGAGATGGTAACATCTTAGTGATACCATAATTAATGATTTCCATGATCTGAAGGCATGTTGGATATCACCATTTTCACAGAGCAGATACCTACTAGGAACAGTTAATTATGTGAAGGTTTCTGGCTAAGGTTGGTGGCAAATTCCTCACTGAAAGTTTTTTCAGTGGAAAATTTGGCTAATGACTGAAAAGGAAATTATAGATAAAATTGTTCTCCTCAAAACCATGATTCTTCATCTGAAAATAGAAAGCTTCAGCACACAAAGTTTTTCAGTTTTTCATCAATGCTTAATTATAAGATTTTTCTGTCATCAGGTTTCAGTTTGCTCATGCTTTTATTTTAAAAAAATCTTTCCATTTTATTATAACTCATAATATTGACAAAATCATTTTTCTAATGTAAATCTTCAATAGTGGGAAAAATATTTTCTCCAGTTGATTCGTGATAGTAGTTGAAAGTCCATATAATTTCAGAACAAGTGATAAGGAAAAAGGCAAAAAAAAATTCTTATATTTTTGAGTCAAACAAATGAGTCAGAAGAAGGAATTGGATCAAGGATGCAGAGGACATAGGGAATGAGAAGCAAATCTGAACTACTCCTTCATGAGAACATTGTCAGAAACGTTTCCCTCCCTAAAAGCCAAGCACTTACTGACAGTAACTGACCATAGTATCTAGATAGCCCCAAAAGGAGAGAGTTGAATTTACCTTGGCAGCAAGTCCTCGAAGTCCTGTTAATTTGGAGGAGCAATACAGAAATGGGACTCACGCTTTGTCTGCAGTTTTGCTCATCTCTAGATCCTCCAAGAAACCCAATTGCTTCAAAACCCCTTTCTCCTTTGTCTCCTCCCCTCCTCCCTCACCCCCCCAGTGATTATTAAATGCTATGCCCCCAGCCAGCAGCTGTTTGGTGGAAAATGGTCACTTTGTAATCCACAATGCAATCACAGCACAGCTGTTCTGGGAGATTATACAGGAAGCGATTGGTGCTGCGGGCTGGGATTAAGTGCAGAAGGGTCACCTGTATTGACTGAGTAGAAAGTTTCCATAAAACACAGAAAGATCCCAGCCATCTCCATGCGGTGGCTGTTTGGGAGCTTGTATGGAGCAAGCTGGCGGCTCTCTGGCCAACACTTCAGGGGATGAGTGACCTTAGCTCAGAAACTACCAGCACCCTGGGCGTCAGGTCACCCCTTGCCCTGTGCACTGTCTCAGCAGAATGGCAAAGGCCACAAGCCACCCAGCCCTGGGATATCTTCCTGGCCAGACCTGCCAGTCGCAGAAAGGGGAGAAGAAAAAAATGAGGAGAGGCAAGTTTATGCGATTGCATCTGCTCGGAGGACTGAGGATTTCAGACCCTGAAGAGATGCCAATCCAGCTCTCCCCATGGGCACTGGAGATTTTTAATGACAAAAGGAGCCCCTTAGCAGAAGCGTCACAGAGGTATGTGAAACAGTGAGGAGTCAAAGCAGTCCAATACTCAAAGGATGGAAGCAGGGGGAAGACTGTCATTGTCCCTCGTATTCACCAGGAATCCCAGCTCCCAGCAGCTTCACGTTGGATGAATTTGGGAAGCTAGTAAGGAGAGACAGAAAGATTCACGCTCACCCAAAGTCCCCTCTGAGCTCTCGTCCTGAAAGTTTAAAGGCTCCCACAATACCTGAGGGTGTTGATACACCTCGTTTGGTATCAGAAAAGTGAAAAGTAAGAATGGCATCACCTCTAACGAGAGGACAGAGGGCATGGAGCAGCACCGCACTGAATCAAACTGCAAGGGAGAGGAGTACCCCAAAGGTACGCACCGCATCTTCCCCACAAAGGCTTTGCCCAGTGCCAAGCGGGTGAGGCTCCCACCACCACTGGGAGGGAGCAAGGCAGATTCCCTGCAAGCCTGCCCTGCTGTTCTGCTGGGACAGAGGAAACCAGTGGTCCATCTGCTCTCATCCCCCGCTTCCAACACCAGAGCCCAGAGGCTGGGAGGCAGGTGTACGAAGAGCTCTGGGTGACACCGCAGCCTGTGACAGCCCCTGCGCAGCACAGGCAGCAGACGGAGCCGACAGGTTCATGGTCCCGTACGTGGGCTGTGCTATCACAGGCTCCTGACCCTTCCTGCCCTGAGCAGAATGGTCGGTAGCTCTGTGGCTATTTTAATCCTAGTCACTGCATAAGCTCCTCTAATATAGATAATCATTTCTAAGACGGGCTAACTGAAAGCAATGCTAAATGTTTCTGTGCTCCATGGACTGTGTGCAGGTTTTTGATTAATAAAAAGGTTCTGTTTGACACAGACATACTTAATTTACTGAAATAGGTAGAATAACAGCTGATGCTGTTTAAAAGGAGAGTGGTAATTTTTTTTTTCATTGTTCAGTCTCTCTGCATCTGGACACCTTAAGTTTGGCTTCTACATGCTCAGTAAAAAAAAAAGCCTGGTTTTCAGGCTCAATAATAGATAAAGTCCATCTCTCTACTAATAATCTCTAATGTTAACATGTTCCTAATTTTAAGCTTGATGAGAGAGAGTCTCACTAAAATCCAGGATGCTATGTCAGTTTCTAAAGCCGGGATCACAGCATATATATTGATGAAATGAGACTGAATTAGATTTATATGGATAAGAATTCAGATTTAAAAATAAATTTATCAGAAATATGTTATGTTTTCAAAAATATACGTATATCAGATTTAGTATTCTGAATAATGGCAGGTATTTATCCTTCCAGAAGATGGCAATCTTTCTCTAGTCTTCTTTTTGTGAGTCTTTGCTGCTCACGTTTGTGCTGGGGGGAAAGCAACACCCAAGTTTAGATTATTGTTCCTTCCCTTTATGTTTTCCCCCCTCTATCTTCCTCTTTTTTCCATTTCTGTGAACACAACCTCTTTACCTCACCTGGGGATATGGGGGGGGGTTGAGTTATCTTTGAGTTATCTGAGCCTGGGGAGACTTCTGAAATCATTGGGGAAAGAAAAAAAGAGGAATGAATGGAGTAGCTTAGGAGGGCATTTGCTCCACCTTCTGCCCTGCACAGAACTATTCTTTCTAATACATTTTCCAATATTTTGTCAAGTACCATATTAACTTTCTCAGGTGTTTCCATCCCCAGATTATTGCACACAGCTCATAGAACATAAACACCAGAGCACGTTTCCTGATGTTCAACAAACTTCCCGTGGCAAAATTTTATGGTGGTTTTTTTTTTTTTTTAATCTCCATTCCTCGCCTTAATCTGACCAATTATGGACAGGAAAACCAAGCTGTATCTGTCTTTCACCCTACCGTGCCTTCCAGTTTTCTCCTCTTTGTATCTGATATTTCCCACCATAATTTGGCTTGGCTAGAGGTTTTGGATGTCTCTTTCTCTTTGAACTCAGCAGCAGCCAGTCCCTGGTGACTCGTTTAAAGTTCACCCATTGAAGTGAATGCCCATAGCAGTTGGTTTCCTGCGCAATCAGCCAAGCGCTTGGCTTATAGAAACAAAACAAGGAAACGAAATGCAGAACACAATCCTAGCACAACACCTCTACGGATATTGCCCACTCTACAAAAGCTTGGGCGTTTGCAAGTGATGCGTTTTTATCCTGGCTGTATCACATATATACTTAGGGTATACACTGCTCCAAAGTGACACCCTCAACTCCCAAGGATGTTGGTGGAAAAGAAGGGTGAGAAGCCCTTACCAGATAGGGCCCAACAATTGCAATACTTAACTGGCAGGTCTCAAGAGGCACACGGCTCTTCATAGCCCTCCAATGCAGCCCTCCTCCCCAGGGATATCAGGGATCATACGCTGTCCTGACATTGGCTCTTCAGCTGTCCTGAAGAGGAAAAGAGAGGAGGAAGAGTGGCTATTTTCACCCATAATGTCGCTCTGTGAAAGCTGGACAAAGATGGGCTCATACTTACCCCTCATTCCACACACTCCTCGCACATGACTCTTCCCACCGCTCCTGTTTTTGCCTTTTTTACAGGAAGACCGTCCAGCGCTGCAGTCCCCTCCCTTACTGCCACACAGAAAGCAGGATGTCTCCGGATGGCAGTGACACTGAGAGAGCCAGACTTCTCAAACCCAGTGACAGACTGCAAATGCCAGATTTCTCCCTGAGCTCTGAATAATTCCACTCAGATTGTAACCTTTATTTAGCTGTTTGCATGATGCATTAACTCTTGCTCTGCAAATGACCTCACCAGGCATGTTTTTTCTAGTCTAAGCACATTTAAAGGTGAATCCTGTTTTTAAACATGAACAGTTTACATTGCTAGACATCAAGACTGTGGCAGAATAGAAATAAAGATTGAACTGAAATGTATCTGCATCTTAAGTAAAAGTAAATGCATCTTAAAGATGAACAAACAAGGTTGCCATCAGTTTGGACCTAACTACTTTTTTTTTTCCCCCTACTTTTTTTTCTATTCTTCTCCCCCCCCCAAAAAAAAAAAAACAAGTCTTACTTGGCTGGATTTTTTTCTAATCTTTATGGTTATGAGCCATTCAAAAAACACATAGAAAGTAGACATGAAAAGAAAAAAAATAAAATGCAGCAACACAGACTTTGAGGACTCACTAAAGATTCTAGATGCCTCAATTTCTAGATAGGCAACATAAGACTATTTAAAGGATGTTGCTTTTCACAGAGTACTTAAACTCTGGCAACTCCAGGATGTGATCACCTGAGCACACAGAAAAAAATGTTATTTATGAAATTTAGCCAACCATAAACTGTAAGCAGACAAGAAAGAGAAAACTTTTTATATAGATCTATAACGATATTAAAGAGGAGTCAGTCCAGGAAAGGGTCCATACAAACCCCCAAGTAGATAAAGGCTTACCTTATCCATCTGCTCTTCTGAGGCATCCAGTGAAATACTACAAGGTGATCATGGACTCTCCCCACTATTTCTTTCTCTCTGACTGAACATGTAGCAGCCAAGAAATTCCATAAGATCTGACCAGATGCTTTGAAATATACCAAGTCTGTCATTTTATTGATGGGTTAATTCTTTCTGAGCTCGCTAATTCATCACAGTACATTATATCAGCCGCAGGATTGGCAGGGCGTCCACTTCTGCAGAATGCGTCTTTGTAATTTGGTAGTCCCCTTTATGAAAATTGTTGCCAGTTTTAAATCTACCACTTATGGGATCTCAGTCTGTTACTCCACAGAATCACAAACACCCAGACTCAATGGCTGTCACAGGCTCATGGGTTTTTTTATCGTCAAGAGGGACCATTACAACAACATAGTCTCATCTGCAGTGTAACAGAACCCAAAGAACTTCAGACAATAATTTCTAGCGATACACAGAGCTCCTGCTGGAGCTATAGCACATATTTTATACAATTAACTAGTATTGACTGTGCAACAGGATATGATGGAAAACCCATCACATCCTTAGAAAAGTTATTCCAATGGTTAATTAACTTCATTCTTAAAATTTCGCTCTTGATTTGTAAGCACAGTGTCTGCTTTAGTTTTCCAACCTCACCAGGCTGCTCCAACACACAAATAAATAGCCAGTGAAATGATTTCCTAAAAATGTTATTGTAAGAGTCACAAATCAATGCATTTCATTAGAGGCACACAGTGTGATCTAACAAGCTGGCTGACAGCCCAAATTCCTGGTTCTGTACTTGGCTCTGACACATAATTTTCCCCTCCCATTGGCCAAGTCATTAGTGGTGCGTTTACACTGCAGTCAAAGCAGTGGCAGTGATGGGGAGTAAACATTCAGTGCTTGTTTTAATTGGGTGTTGCTAGCAATTTTGCTCCAGCAATATGGAGCACAATGCAGGGTACAAACCTCAGTCCAGAAATGGAGTAGAGTAAGCTGTGCTGAACTCCACATTGCCATGGCTGGACTGATAGTTCAAAAATAGCTCTTGTTTCCCTACACTATAAAGTTGGGTCTTCATAGTCATTCCCACAGACGCAAATCTACAGCACAGCTGAACCTTGTTGATGTTGGAATCAGCACAAAGCTGGTGGGAAAGAGACACTCTGTTTTGATAATGACAAAACTCGAGGGTCTAAAATTAATCTGTGCAAAGAGTACATCACATATGCAGGTGATCCTGGAGTCAAAGGAACGTTTAATATCAGTTTTAAAGCAAAAAAAAATTGAAACAGTACAGTTGAACCACACTGCACTTTGGTTTAATGTATGGAAATGAGTAAGTCAAAGCAATTGTTCTTTGCTTCAATTTATCTTTTCCTCCATTTCACTATGGTGAATCAGAATAAGCAGAGCTAGAGGAAGCCTCCAAAGATTAACTAGTCAATCCACCTGCATCAATATGACCAAGGCACCCTGAAGACCTTCAAGCCTACTGTTAAAATGTTCTGCAAGGCAGATACTACTCCATCCTGGATTGAAGTCAGTATATTCCCTTGTAATATCTTGATTCTAACCAAATCACAATATCCAACAGAAAACTTTTCCATTTCTGCTAAATGCCATGGTCTCCCTCCCACATCTGAATTATTTACTCATGTGCATTGTCCCCTTGAGGCCATTGGAACTACATGGCTTACTAAAGTTATACTCACGCGCTAGTATTTGAGGAACCAGTGCTTCAAAGGAAGACTCTAAGCTAGCAGGAGAGGTTTGGAAATCAAAAAGAGTGAGTAAGACAGAGAGTTAGCTTTTTTGAGGTGAGGCGTGGGAGGTGTTTTCGTTCTTTAGCTATTAAAAACTCCTTGCTTTGGCAAGAAAAAAAAAGGGGGGAGAGAAAACTGGGAGGGGAAGGATTCATGAATAAATCAGCAGCATGGGAAGAGGTACAGCAACCAGGGTGGCCAGAAGGCACAAGGGATTTTCTCAGGCTGGCTTCCCTGACAGAGCAGAGATGGTAGTGAGCACAGGTCAGAGGAGCTGAGGTCGAATAAGCTGGTCTAAAGGGAATAACAGAACGAGCTTTCTTTACAGCACTGAGCAGAGGGGTTATGTTACAGTGGGTGCTTTGAAAACAATAGTGCTAGATGTTATAATTGCACCTTGTATCTTTCTGGACGCCCTGGTAAATATCCAGGATTGAGGGCATCTCCTTTTTTCCCAGATTTAATGATAATTTCCCATCCCTTTCCATTCCTTCATGGCATTTTGGAGCTGTGGTGCCATCCCCGGTGCTCATGCCTCCCATGCCCTTGCACGCTGCGGCAGGCAGCACAGCAGGGCTGCCTGTGTATCTGGGAGGGGACAGGTCGGGACAGGGCAGCGGTGACACAAGTTTGGGCCCCCGGCCCTGTGCTTTGGAGGCCCGAAGGGAGCAGCCGGTGCCGGGAGCAGCTGGTGTCACCGCCACGGGCGCAAGGCGGATGCAGCACGTGTGTGCAGTGGCCGGGGAGCTGCCAGGCGCCCAGGCTTCCCTACAGGTCCTGGGGGAAGGGAGGGCCCCAGTCGGTGGAAACGGAAACAAGAAATATTTTGGAGACTGCCAGCAGAGAACTTGGGCGTCTCCCTCTCTTCTGCCGTTTTTTTTGGTTGGGCTTTTTTTGTTGTTTTTTGCTTTCTTTTCTCTCTCCTCCTCCTCTCTCCATACCTCCCTGTTTCCTCACAGCCAGGTTTCCGCTTTCCCCGGGCAACCCCGGTCCCACGTGCAGAGCGGGAGCATCGCTTCCCCAGGGTGGCCCTGGCCGTGAGCAGGAGGAGTCCAGGAGCGGTGATGCCATCCTGGGCCAGGCGAGGCCAGAGCGAGGTGACCCTGCAGCCACAGCCAGAGCCCTTTGTGCAAGTGCATTGTAACCTGGGCCTTAAATCATGCACTATTATTTCCACCAGGCCCCCAGTTAAAAAAAAAAAACAACAAAAAACTGTAATTCCTGGCGCCCATTATTTTTTTCTGAGCAGACTCAAGCTGCAGTTACTCAAAGGCTCATTATTTAGCCAAATTCGGCGGGGATTTTGTCATAGATGGCAAAAGGCGTGTTCCTGACAGAAAAATTGTGAATTATTTTAAAGCAAGACACTGCTCAGAGGCTGTTTTTTTAAAAGAAAACGTAATCAAGATTTTTTTTTAAATGTGGATAAACCAGAATATTCCCCTGCCAGCTTTGTTCTCAGAAACAGCTAAGTGGTTTTGACTGAAATTAAAAACAAAACCAAAAAGAACCCAATAAAACAGCTGAAGCAGACGTGAGCTAGAAGATGTTGGCTCCAAGGTTGGCAAAGGCAAAAGCAACCAAAGCCAAACCTTGTGACGGGATGTGTCAAGTGACTATTATAATAAAGAGGCAATGCTACTAGCAATGTCTTCTATGTTCTGCGCACCCATTAAAATGCTAATCTCAACATTAGTCTTTCCCAGGTAGCCAAGGATTATAATTGTTGAGCTTTACAACTAAGTATTAAGCGTCGTGGCTAAATAGCTTGACTGAACAAGAATTATTTGCCATCACCTGAACAGGATAAGCGTGAAGGAAGGAGAACATTTGGCTAGCATGTTACCATGGGCAGAGCTTAGAGAAATTAAGTCAGGCAGAATGGAAAGAAAACTTCAGAAATCTCTTCCAAACAGTGAAAAGTAGTCGTCTGTGGAACAGTCTCTCATGGGAAGTAAAGAATGCCCATTGCTTAAATCATACACAAACAGACTGGATAATGCACTGGAAAATGTGCTGTAGGCAAGAATCTTGCAGGAACTGGGCTGGGCTAGAATGTGAGAAGATGGACTGGATGAGCTAGCAAGATTTTCCCATCTCTCATTTCTATGATTTCTTTTTTTTAAATTGGCTGTAGTCTGCATTGCTTGAAATTCCTTCACACGAGTTACAGAGTCTCTCAGCAAGGCAGAAGATGAGTCTGGAGAGAGAGAGGCGGGTGTGTTTCCTGGATGACACACAAAAAAAGAAGCCTGCAGCCTCACAGAGGCTATGAAACTAGAAAAGACTGTCTGGAGAGAACAGGAGGGAACACAGTTCGGAGGGCCTGCTCCCACCGGGCTGATGCATGTGCAGGTGAGCTACGCTGAGGACACCATAGGTGAGGATTAGGGGTTAGATCAGTGGTAAAGAGGGTGGTTTTGAGAGAGCTGTGACCGTACTTAAGCATGCTGTGGTCACTTGTGGTCAGTCTTCAGGACTGAGCAAGAAGTGGGAAGGCTCAGCTCTAGCTCTCTGCATGACTCTTCCCTGCTAGTTTTCACCAAAGGATTTTGGAGTTAGCAGAACATTTGATTAGGGGCTTCTTTCCCACCCTCCTTCCTTTTAAAGCAAGAGTTTTCTGTTTTGCTTTGGTTTGAAATCAGCTTTCAGAGGGTTGGATTAAAACAGAGATTGCAGAGCCAGTCTTTCACTCCTTCATTAATCCAGTACTGGACACAACAAACATCCTTAATTACTCCCATCGGTCTTGAAGCCTCACACGCAGCTTTACCAATGCACCACAACCCTGACTTTCAAAATCCCTAGCATTTCAGTTCATGACTGGATGCAGTCACAGGTCAGCCGCTCCCCTTTCATGAGACTCAAAGCAGGTCATGGGCCTGTGCTACAGCCCTTCACCACTCCTGGTAAGTCTGTGTTGCAATCCTAAGGATGCCCCAGGGCTCTGCTAATGGGTACCTGAAGTCCAACCTGTACTGAGCAATCCTCAATCTGCCCTAGGAAAGTCCATCTGTCCTACTGCACAACATGTTTTACTATTCCAGCCCTGGAACACCTCCTGGTTTGGGCTAACACAGCAGTCCAGGATAACACCTCCCTCTGCAATCATCATGCTCTGGGTTTGGGACGACAGTGATGTTTGAAGTGTAATATTGCTAAGATTCTCAACAAAACCATTGTGGAATTTACTGGTGTTTCTTTCCACCCACAGTCTGTCACAGACCTTAAATGTGTGTTTCACAGCTTTGCTGGAGCAGATCTGCTGTTCCCCTCTTCAGAGATTAAAATGCATTTAATAATTATTAAATGAAAATTAAACTCTGGAGCGATTGAACTTCCCCACAATTCTTCATAGCCACTTTTACAGCTGGCTTAACCTCTGCACTGAAGATCTGGAAACTGTTCTTTTAAAAGCTCAAGAGGCTTTGAGATCCTCTAGGACAGAAAAGCTACTGAAGTCTTTTTGTTGTTGCTAAAGAAAAAAGCTGTGGGTCATAGATTAAATCTAGTAGGGCACTAGGTGTCCCAGACAGCACCAATTGCTGTCTTGGGGATGTATCCTGGTGAGCGGAGACAGGAACGTCAGAGGAGCCATACCTCCAATCTGGCCTTCTTTACTGTATTTCCTATGGGAAGATTCCTGTACTATTCTTTCCCCACCTCCTCACTCCCAGGCTTTCACTGGGGCCCTGACTCAAACACCCGGCTCACTAGCACATAACCAAAATGTACATCCAGGGAAAGTGACTTGATGCCTGCAGGATCTCAGCCAGCTTATTCCATCACTGCTTGGAAAATGGCCATGGCTTGGAATGCCAATGTCCACCCCCAAAAAGCTTCTCTCTCTTCTTCTGAGCCCCGACACCCCCTCTCAGCTACTAGGTTATGCGTAGGCACTGAGGCTTCCCACAGAAGAGAGCAGCAGCGAGTGCAGGGAGTGCCGCTTCCATCTCCTACCCTGGAGGTGAAGAGATTTAATCAAGTGCTTTCCACAGAGCTTAGGGCTCCTAGCAGTGATGATGGAGAATAATGAGTTTCTTTATGATCATTAGGAGGTTCTCACAGAGGCTTTCCCTGTAGTGATCACACCCTTCAGGGATACAGGTGCATCTGCTGGACACTGCAGATACCCGCTCTGACCCCGTGCACAGCATTCACCTTCAGGCTCTCTCCTACCCACACTAAGGCCATGGTTTCTCTTACATCTCTGTCTTTTTAGGATGACATCCAAGCTGGACTGAAAGACTTCAAATGACAAGGAACCTACTGTCCCTAATTGGCCCCACTGGCTAACCAGCCTCACAGTTCGGAGTGCACACCCTATTTCTAGATGGCCTTCAACTGCCAGCCACTGAGGTGACTTCTGTATTAGTAAGCTAAGCAGCTCAGGCCATGCACCTAAGCCCTGACATGCAATTTTCTGCATTGTTAAACTGTTAGCATGCTTCGTGGCAAGTTTTGGCTTGTGGCAGCTAGTACTCTCCTAACAACAGCAGAGCTGAGTTTGACACCACAGGTCAGGGCATCATTCCCAACAGGTGATTTGGGCAAGGCTACCTTCTTTGGGGGAGAAGAAATTTTATTCAGAGGGATGCTGTGCTACTTGCCTTCAGGTTCAGAGAACTGTCCCTGGATTGCTTTATTTACTAGTGTAGGTGTAACCTAGATTTCTACAAGACCTTTTCTGCCAGCGTTGTTTACTATTAGAAATATCTCTCTCAAGTGAAGTATTTGTAGACCGTGATTAAGTCAATTCTGAACTTTCTCTTATATAAACTACATTTTGAGTCCTTTCCAGTTTTCAGCATGCTTTGAGAAATACAAACAGGGAGACAGTACTCCAGTATGATCTCACCAGCCATGCCTGTGCTCCAGGTCCTTCCCAGCTTCCCTTCACCTTATGAGCATAGGACAAGGCACAAGTCCTCCTCTCTTCACCTGTGGACCTCATTTCCAGGCTCAGGAGTGCTATAGGTGTGGGCCAACTGGACAATACACTAATCTGGTCCCTGACATGATCTCTCAGGGGACCAAGAGTTTAAAGGATGCCAAGTTACACTTCTGCTGCTCAGCTGGGACACAGAGGTTAGTGGGACTGAAAAAATGAAAATGTCCCACTTGCTATTCCCCTTATACATTTAGGAGTGATGTCTTTCCTAAACTGTTGGGGCATTTAGCCTAAAGATTATTTACCGTGATGCCCATATCCTCTGTAGTGGCACTGTGTTCCAGGATGCTATCTCCAGTCTCCCTGGCACATCCCACATACACCCTTTGCTACAAGAAGGTAGCCGTGGCATTTCGTTGTTGAAATGCACTCAAGAGATCCATCTCTGCCTTCGCAATTTGAGCTGACCTTGCTGTTGTTGCCCTCCCTGCTATTATTTGCGTGACGTGCAAATATGCCAGAAATTAAATTTTCCTGATAAATGAGTTCAGTACCATCAGGCTAAAACTCTACCTCCATAGGAACCCCACTAGAAGCACTTGCTGATAACAAGATCCCCCCGGCAGGTACTTTCTGAAGTCTAACCGTTGATAAGCTTTCAAACCATACAATTGAGGCTGTGTTGAATATCTTTGCCTCTAACCCTGCCATCCACAAGAAGGTTTCTGTATCACAGCCCACAGACTCTTACATGCCACGGTCTTGATCATTACGTCATAACGCAAAAATAACTGTACTACAAATGAAAGGATGGGTTTGTATGTAAGGCATTGCTCTTGAACACATTTCCAAGCTCAGCTGTACAGGTCTACAGGAAAGCCGCTCCACCACTCTACCTCTCATCTTTCTGAGTGCAGCAAGGCTCAGTCATTTCTGTTCGCAGGGGTGTTGGCAACACCAAACCAGGGAGCCACTGCAGGGCACTTGGTGACAGAAGGTAGGTGAGCATGTAGACAGTGTCACCCTGTCACTACGCTCGCACTCATGGCTGGGGGATACACTGATGGAAGCACTGCACAGTTGCAAAACAAATATTACAGAGTTTCAGCCTCACCAGCCCTCTGGTGTGACTCAGCTGCCACTGTGCCTCAGCACAATTGTCACCACCTTGCTAGGCAACCATCACAACATGGTAATGGCCTGTCAATATACCGCAGGAAGGTCACAAGGCCAAATCTTCAGCAGCAATCTCTAGGACTTCTTTTGTAGAGCTCCCCTTGGCTGAGTAGCTGAGGAAACAGAGATTTTTCTCCAGCAAGCAGCATTTGCATGGGTAATTAAAAAAGAAAAAAGGGAAAATAAAAGCTTCAGCCTGCTTTGCAAGCAAAAGTGCAGCTTGCAACTATGAAGCTGAATTTTCCAGCCATCAGAATGAGTTTTACTCTGTATCTGCCACTTTTCTCTCTTTCTCCAGACAAATACTGCACTCTCTGAGTCAAAGGTAAAGTTTTAGGTGTTAAATCCAGCCCCCTTGGAAAACACCATACCTGCCATAGTGGGAGCTTATTGTCAGCACAAAGACTTCCCCTTGAAAAATGACTGGTAACTTCTACTGGGGCACTGTTTCTTAGAGGGACACGGCTTTGCCTTCAGCAGAGAGCTAGGTGGCATAAGTGCTGAGCACTAGATAAAGCTAAGAAAGCAGGAGACTTACTGTGCTAACCCTTATCTCCAGAAACACCTTTGACATGCAGAATGTTTGTTCACTGTGATTACCTGGGTGGAGAGGTTATTGTTGCTTAAATTATTTACTTTTAAAACCACAACTATTTGCCTCCACCCTTTTCATGCTGCCCTGTGCACCCCAACACTAACACACCTTAGCATAACTGGGAAACACTGGGAAGGACTGTAAAGAGTGCTAAGAGGGTGGCTCCTCGGGGATCTATCTGGCAAGAGACAGAGACTTCCACTGGGATCAGTCATCAGCACGAGAGAGCAAAAAAAGTGTCACCTGCCTCTGCCATAAGGGCTGCTGGGCAGAGGAGTCCCAGGGGAGCAGAGGGCACAAATGAAGTAAGACCAAGCCTGGTAGAAAGGCATCTACTCCTTCCCCTTTCCCTGCCCCTGCCAGATCAGAGGCTAGGGTGAGTTTCGGTTAATCAAATAAATACAGCTTTACAGGCCTCATGCACAGTGCACAAGGTGGATGTGCTCTCTCCCATCCCAGCTGGTGGGAGGTAGATCTGTCTCCCTCCTCCCAATGCTCTGTGCATCTCAGAGACTCTTGCACTGTTCCTTACCAGCTGCCTGAAGGGAATGACCAGCAGAATTGCATGGAAAGGCAGTCCTAGATATCCTGGTGACTCTGCCACCATGGCCATACTGACAAGAAACACCTTCGAGTGTAGAGAGAGGTGGAAAATCAGCACTGGCTTACTGTTTAGAAGGAGCCTGTGTTCCCTGAGGTCACTGGCAACACTTGCATTGTTTTTTTATGGTGCAGGGTTACACCCATAGCCTTCGTCCCAGCCAAAGCAAGTTCATTTTCTGGGCTGCAGTGTGTTCTTCTGTGTCCAGTCCAGTTTTGGAGACCAGAACTGATAGGCTAGGCTTCCATTACTGGGTTTCCCTTGGGAAGCTATTCCACACACCAACAAAAGCGAGTTGCTAGCAAAGATTTCCTTATATTCAGCTGAAACTTTCCTTTCATTCAAACTCTTTCCATTACTCCAGCTATTTTCTTTTGAATCTTCTCCCTTAAGCAGTGTATTCCACTTGCCTCCATCCTTCCAAGACAAAGTTTCATCACTGTGTGTGCAAGGCCAGCTTTTCAGAAGAACAGCCCGTCCCAGTTCTGCCCTGCCCTGGTTTCCCCCCTGTCAAAAGGAAGCACACCGCTTGCAATGCTGGGAGCAGGAGCCAGATTTTCAGAAGTGATAAGAAACCACAATTCCAGAGCAGTTTGTGGGAGCAGCATCTGTGACCATCTCCAGCTGCCCACAGCAGGCAAAGAGCCTACAATCTTGGTGTGACAGGACTGGTTGCCTCCAGAGGCAGGTCTCACTGCTCCTGCTGACAGCCATGTGGTCACCAGGAACAGAATAACCAAGGTAGGAAGGTCAGCATCACATGTCTAGAAATATTCCCCAAAGTATCCAAACTGAAGAGTGCATGAAAAGAAAATGGCTTCCTTCCAGGCCAGCCCTTGCACTCTGAAACAGGGACCCAGATCTCTGTGATGGCCACACTAGTGATCACTATTGCATTTCACCATCACGTTTACCTCTAAGGATAGTGGTGGCTCATTATATTTCTGACCAGCACCTAGCATGTTGCGGCCCTAGCTTCTCAGCATTGCCATAGAGCAGAGAACAGTAATAATCATTAGTAATAATATGGTTTGGTTTGTTTCCTCAAACTGTTAGAATAAGGTGTTAGTAAGACTATTGAGCATTGTGCTTGTCTTTCATACCAGTGCAAATTTAATCCCAGCGTTACAGAGGTATTCCTTTGGGTATATGAAGCCTTAGGGACACTTTAGCTCTAGGCACAAGCAGCTATAGTCCCCAAAATACATGTCTATTCCAGATGTTCTGATGATTGTATCACAGAAAGAACAATTCTAGCTTGATAGAAGAACAAACTAGTCACTTATTCCCCAGAGCTATTAACCCCTTGTTCCCTCAGCAGTCTTCTCAGGGAAATAGTCACAACACGTAAGTCAAACTGAGGTAGCATGTAGGCTGAATACGGCCCAGATACGTGGGCATAATGCAGACCATTATACTACATTGCATTATATGGGGCAGCCTAGAAAGCTAAATTGCATCAGACAAGTCCCTATAAAACGTGTCATGGTTTAAGTCACTCTTGTTCAGCGGTTTATTACTATCCTCTCAGCTAAGACGCACGAGCTGAACAGTGCTTGTAGTAGTATGAAGTGAAACAGCATAAATCATACCCTGCAATACTTAACTTTTAAGAAGGTGAATAGATGCCTTCAATCTCTCAGGGGCTGAGAACTAGAAAATTGATACAGCTCTTTTATAATATATTCCTCCACTTCTTGAGTGCATGTACATACACATACATCTACTCTTCTCAGAAAAAGGGTCACTTACTTTAAGAGTAAAAATTCAACAACCAACCATGAACGGTTCCCAAATTATACTAACATAGAAGAATATAGCCTCTCTAGTCTGCTCAGATTTGCAAAACAAGAAGGAACATGGAGGCAGATGTTTCCAGGAAAGCAAGCATTCAATATGAGTGCAACAGTACCTTGGTGTGATGCCAGAAGTTACGGTAGCTGGACCCATTCAGGTCTCAGAGACCCAATACAGTGTGAAACACCTGAGGCTATTGCACAGCCGGAACAGTGAGCTCCCCCAGGAAAGGGACGTGTTAGGGGGCACAGGGAGCTGCTGGCCGTTATCAGAACATAAAAGCAGACAGAACCCCATTGGGAAACAAACAGGACACCCCCCCACTCACTTATGTTTGGGTTTTTTTAGGGGAAAGACACACTTGCTTCCTCTGTGCCAGGCCTTAAATACCAGACCAGCAGCTCAATGATCTTTGTCCTATTAGTCATGACAGGGGCATTTACAACAATGATGAGTGTGGTCGCTAGCATTGTAAAACACTCAGTAACGCAGTCACAGACGAAAGCATATACAGGCTAAGAAAATGCAGAGATAACAAGTAAGTCTCTGTTCCAAGGTATTTAAAATGGAATTACAAATTACCCACCTTCCTGGCAAGCAGGGGTCAGATTACAGCAATTTACTCTAAGTGGGCAGAGAGGATGCAAGAGACCTAAAGTTTTATTCTTCAGTGGTGGAAAAGTCACCAGGAGCCTGGGTGACCTGCTGTACAGGCAAAATGCAGCCCACAGGCCACCGACTGGACCATACGGACAACATCAGTTGTGGAACGTACACAATGCTTCAGACAGCTTCATTTAACAGTTGTTGTGTATGTTTAACACCACAGAAGAATAAAGTCCCCTTTTTGAATTGCTTTCAAAGTGGGAATTTGGAGACCTCAAAACTAGAAAGCCCTAAACCCGAATAACAATTGCCTTGTGGGGAAGAAAGTCTGTAATCTTGAAGCCCGGCACTTGCAAAAGGATGTAGGGGTCACAGGCTTCTTCACGGACTCCCCTCACAAAGCCCCTTTCTGCCATGCCTGCACAGAGTATTTAGACAGAAGGTTACATGGGTTGGATTTCAAAGCAAGGAATGCCAGAAGAGATCTTCCAGCTGTGAATGGCCTCCAGATGTGGGCTTTTCTTCTCCAGGCCTGGGGGAGGGGATAAGAATGCCTTACGTTTGTCTCATAAAATTAAATGGAAAAACATTGTCTACTGAGGAGAGTGGGCAGGCAGAGAAGATGGAGTCAGAAACAGGGCAGAACAGAACAGGGAAAAAAAGCAGAACTACAGCTGAAATGGTTCAGGACATGTATCATCTTAAAAGATGTAGCGTCTGAGTAGAGGTTGGTCATTAAGACATTGCAGACATCAGCAATCAAGGCATTTGAATTGGAAAGGGCCGAATAAACCAAAAGGTAGTTTTGTTTGCAGAAAGTATATTCTCCCCCTCCCAGAGCTGTGACAGGATCTTACATTGTGAAACGCCCCCGGAGAGGCTGTGGCCAGGACTGCTTGCTGGTTGAAACTGTGCAAAGTCACAACCAACATGTTTCTGTTGCTGGCACCCCACAGTCCTGGACTTGTAGCTAGTTATCTTTTCCTCTGCAAAGATTGTCTGTGGACAGTTTATACCTCCTTCCAGCTTATTCATTCAAAATTATTATCCTCAATTGAAATTCGGCCCAAAGCAATGAATCTGTGCAAGCTGGAAAGACCAGCATCCCTGGGGACAAATTTTACTCTCAGTTATTTCTGCAAATGTTCTACTCATGGCTGCAGAATCCAAATTTCATTGCTGATATGAACTTGGCATTTCCTGCTTGGACAGGTGTAACTGTTTAGATCAGACAGCCGGAGCATATTTACTGCTCGTCCAGCAAGGGAGGACTGTGTCTCTCTTCTATCTCCTAAATGTCTAAGGACATCTACTGCCCTGGCAAAGCTAATAGGGAAAACAATGTTTTTCTCATTTTAAAAACATAACCATGATTTTTGCTTACTTTCACTCAGAAGTCCCTATTTCTGTTTTACAACATGGCCTAGCACAGAACATTAGGAATGTCCATAAGAGATGTCAGCTCTCCATCTGGAAGTTTGCAGTCTTCTCCAGCTCATTGCTTCACTTTCTACTTCTCCTGTAATATCTCACCAGATGTCAGATAATAATTTGGGAAATTACTGTAGCAAAAAAAAAAAAAAAGTTTTACTAAAAATGTAAGATGACCTGTAGTAGCCAAGACTGAAGAACCAGTATCTCTTCTCTAGCAGTCACCAGGTATTAAGGAAAGAAGCATAAGAAACAGAGGAAGCTAAACTACATCCCACCACCACCAATCAGCCTGCTGTTTAGGACACTTCTGATGCAAAGGTAGCATCTGTGCTGCTGCATTCAACAGTCACCAAAGAAAATATGCTGCATAGATGTGTCCAACCCATTCATGCATTGTCTTCCACAACAGTCTGTGGCAATGAGTTCCATTATTCCTTGATGCCTACGTGGAAAAGTCCATAGCTTGTTTGTTTTAAACTTGTTGCCTAATCATTTTATCAGGTGCCATTAGTTTTTGTGATATGGGACTGCATGAGTGTTAGTTCTCTGTTGACATTCTCCGCCCATTTGTGATTCCCTTTCAGGCCTCTCTTTTCCAAGATTAGAAATCTATGTTTGCCCAGAAACTATCTCCTACTTCTGATCACTGTTGATGTCCTCTCTATTCTTACTAGTGTTTCTCTATGCTCTTCAAAGGAGTAACCAGAAGCACTCACAACTTTCAAACTTTCAGCAGACCATGAAGTACACAGAGGCGTAGTCATGTTCTTTGTTTCTTCTGTACACATTCCTAACATTTCTGTTTGGCTTTTTGACTTCTACAGAGCCTTGAGAGAGTGTTTTCAGCAGACTGTCTGCAATGAATCCAAGATCCTTTCTCTGCTGGCAGCAGCTGACTTAGAGCCGTTCAGCCGTTCAGGCTGTTTTCTTCCTCGTGGAATCCCCTTGCATTTGCTGCCACTGAATTTCATCTGCCAGGGAGTGCCCAGCCACTCAGTGGCAGGAGGTTTTCTGCAGCCCTTTGCAGTCAGCTTTAGATTGCCTCTCTGGAGTAATTGTGGGCTCCAAATAAACTGTTAACTTGCTGTTGACGTTCCTCTCCATATCATGACAAGTGTGTGAATAGCACTAGTGTTAGCACAGAGCCTGCGAGGTCCTTCTGATGAGCTCTTTGTCGAGACTGACCATCTGAAGTGCTCAGGTTGACGCTTGTTTTCTTACTTGTGATCCCATTTGGCAGAGCTCTCCACAGCCAGGCTCACCTTTGAGAGTGGTCCAGCGCACAGGGCTGCCTGACACCAGCCTTTTACAGATGCAGTGTGCTCAGACAGCAGGTATGTGAGGACACTCTGCGATAACTAGACCTAATTGCTTTAATGGCCTGGACCTTAAATCTAGCAAATACAGGGATGGAACAAACTGGACACAGGTGCTTGCTGGTTTCTATGTTGCTGAGTTCCAGGGAATGTGAGGGCTGCATAGGAAAAACAGAGTTACTGCATGGAAAAGGCTGGGGCTATTCACATCAGTGGAGGATGCAGATCTGCACCATCTCCCCCTGTAACTCCTCCCCTCCCTTGACTCGGATCGTTCCTGATGTGTCCCTTCCCTTTCACTATGGCTGATGAAGGCAGGCAAGGATGCCTTGGGCAAGTTTCCACCAGCTGTGAACAAGCCTGCACACAGAAGGATCCTCCTTGAGCCATCCATCAAGAGTGGGATGGATCAGAAAACAGATCAGTGGGCCAAGTGGGGGCACAGCACACCCTCCACTCTCCTCTGCAAAACCACAGGCTCTCTGAGCCAGGATCACTTAGAGGTTTGTCACCCTGATATCCTCTTCTGAAACACCCCAGCTCCTCCACATCCATCCCTCAGACTCCCCCAGCTGGGATTCTCACCTGCAAAATGTGTCATCTGCTCCTGAGTTTGCAGATGTAAATAACCTCATGGTCATGTGGCCCATGGTTTCAGGTGCCACACTGTCTCCAAGGTGAGAGGGGCTACCTTGGGGGAAAGCAAATAGGAAAGTATCCCAGGCATGAAAATGCTTCTGTGGTTCTTGAGACAGGAATTTCTCTCACACCCATCCCCTCCCCTCTATTCCTCCCCACTGCTCCGTGCAGCTGAAAGCCAGCAGCAGCAACAGCGGGCAAGTTTAGTCACTATGCTGCCTGGGTATCGTTTACACCTGCAGGTGGAAACCAAGTGATCAAAAACTAGATGCCAGCTTTGCAAGAGGATTCTCCTCGACTCCCAGTTTGGGTCCGGTGCCAGTCCTCACCCTGTTGCATTTCAGCATCCCAACCTTTCCCATGACAGTCTGGCAGGTGTTTATTCAGGCAGAGTCATTTCACTTCATATGTCTTCAGCCTTCATGGAAGGCAGAGAAATTCCAGAGCTGCTTTCCTGAGCAGCATTGAGCAACCCAACACCACTGACAGCTGGGACAGGCAGAAAACAACAGCTTCTTTGTCTCTGGGTCAAACCCTCCCATTACTTGTTTCTGCCTGCTGACATTTCCCTAGACGGCAAAAGGATTTTTAAATTACAGTGACAAGCTGGCCTTTCTTGTATTAAGAACTCAGCTTTACAAATAGCACATGGTACCCAGCAAGGCACTGTCTGAGCAGCAGCCTGACTTCAGAGACTGCTCTTCTGGGAGAAGAAACCCCCACAGTTCTCCTGTGACTCAGTGCCTCTCAGCTATGTGACTCTCTCCAGGTGTTTTGGGAGGGACACAGTGCATACTCAGTGACCTGCACAGGTGAGCAGCATCAGCTGCTGCTGGGACAGACTCAGCTGCCAGCCAGCATGGGGAACGGGACAACCAGCAGCTGCTGCTTGTGTGAGTATTGAGTGGGATCGGTTTCCAGCAAAGAGAAAGGCTGGGAATTCATGTCTCCAACGCACCCACATATCCTGCTCCTCCATAAGAGAACAGCAGAGACAGCAGTAAAACCCCTCTGAGAGATGGAGGTGCAGGTCAGCTACCAAAGACTTTGCAGCTTCCTTTTTCATTGTTGTTTTCGACTCTGCTTTCACTCTGCAATCACTTATTTTGGTAGTCATGACATGCAGAGGTGTCTGTTAACTTTCAGAGCTCCACCATGCCCTCTTTGGCCCATGGCATGGATGTCACCTCTACATTGAGCCATGAAGGTGACAGCACTGGACTGGAACAAGTGGATGGGAGGCAGCACAAGGAACCTCCATAAGCAGCAGCACAGCCCACAAGCATTCATTGCCTGATCAGAGCTGGTCTGCCCGGCCACACCGCTGCTTCTGAGTCACACGGAGCCTGTCCTTGCCATGAAACTTGGAGGGGTCAAAGGAGATTGGTACGTCCCTTCCCCTCCACCCTGACCACTTTTCTTACAGAGAAAAGGACTCTGCAGCCAGCCAGATGGAGCTGCTGGTGATGCCTGCTGGGAATAGCTGCTCTGCAAGTGGTCTCTGAGGCAGAATGACGTACTTCCCCATCACCTGTGGAAAATATCACCAGTTTAAGGAGTATAACCGGCTATAAGGTACTTGGAGTTACATCTCAAGTACCACATGGAGGTTCCTAACACATGGCTCACTGCCTGTATAGCCACAATAATAGAAATGGGGTGTTGAAGTGGCCTCTCACCCTGCCTGCACATTGCTCACCCCAACACACGCACAGCAGCACTGTGAAGAAGATCAGAACCTGCACTCAGAAAGATTTTGCCCTGTTCTTCTGGAACTGATGAAGATGATGGTGCCCCTCGCTCCTCTGTGTTTCACCCTGACCCAGTACACTCATCATTCATACCAAACCTGGCCACTGCAAAGCTATTGTTGCAGGTTATTCAGCCTGCGCCTTGTTTTGCTCAGTTTCACCTTCTGGTCCAATTTTGACCAGTATTAGAAAGTGGACCCATGCTCTTGCATATCACAGAAGGCGTGACATTCGTTCTCAGTAAGGTAGTACCTATAGCTTTGGGGTTACCCTTAAGCTTCTGTCCAAAGTTCAAAAATCCCCTCAAATAACCACATCCTCCTCAGCATTTCTTCAGTCCCCCTCCAAGAGTCCTTATTCTTCACCTGGGAGCACTCTTTACCAGTCTGCCATGTCCTTTGCTTCAATTCATTCATTCTCATTTTTTATCTGGTTGTTCATGTATCGCACAGGGATGGTGGTGCCCAGATATACCTATCAAATTCAAGCAATCATTTTTTGCCATTGAGGCGTTTTTCTGATTTTCATTTCACACCCACAAAGCATCACCCTTCATAAGCACACTTGAAGTCAAAAAGCCCAGGCTTTTACTTCTCTGTGCTATCTAATCACCCTCAGAGACAGGCAATGTGGTGAATGCTCCCGTTCTCCTCCCCCTTGTCTAGCTCATGTCTTCCCCCACGCTCCTAGCATGGAGCTACACAGGGACATGATGCCTCTGACTTTTACTAGTATGAAGGTACCACAGACCAGCCAGGCAATTCCTCAGTCCCACAGCACTGCTGGGACTACACTAGAGCGATCCCCTGCCATAGGATTTGAGGCAAATCCTCTCAGCAATGAGAACCTTCAGCTTTTGCTGTCATTACCACTGATAGGGCCTCTCCAGAGGTGAAATATGGCTCTGAAATTTGTGGATGCAAGAGGGACATCAGCATCTGAAGAGCTGTAAATGACATTGGCTGCCTTCTCCCCCGCTAAGTGCTATATCACTTCGCAAGCTCCTCTCCAGCTCTCTGTCTGCTGTCCCTGTTAAGTTGCTTCCAGCTTTATTTCTCTTGCAAGTTCCAAAGGCTCCCGCCCTCTGAATAGCTAGCTTTGGGTTTATTTTCCCCCAGATAATAGGTTTGCATTTTTCCAGTTTGAATCTTGTGTTATTATTTCCTGCCCATATCCTGCCTCAAACACAAGGGAGCCATGAAAGTGGTGACTGTACATTACAAAAGGAGAAGGAATGGAGTTATGAAAATTTTTGTGTTTGTGAATGCATAAGGCACAGAAAGGGAGCATGTGTGTACGAGGGGAAGCAAAGCATAATTTATGTTCCCTCTCAAAAGATCAATGGACAGCTGGCAAGAAGCAGGGGAGCAGGTAGCAAGGAAGGAGAGCGATTTTAATTCAATGCTCAGTCTCTGTGCTGAGGTGAGAGGTTTTCCCCCTCGCAAATTCTCTCTTTACCACCAGTGTCTTGACATGGTGGCACTGCTTCATTCCCCGATTCAAAAGCAGAAAGACTGCCATGAAGTCGATGTGAGTTATTCCAGTTCTGTGCTGCTGCAAATAAACTCAGAAGCTGGCCCATAGCGTGACACATGTAGATGTTTCCTCTTTCAGAGGGAACCATGCTTCTGCAGTCACAGGCATTGTTTCCCTCTTTGTCAGGGAATGAAAAAGCAAGCCTAAAGATCCTCCCCTCCCTTCTGCCATGCAACAGCAACAGGAGGGAGAGGACTTCCCAGCCTCCTGCCAGCCCTCTGCACTTTGCTCAGGGACTTGGAGCTCGGAGGTGCTTTCCGTATTGGCTGCATCACCCATGGTGTTCAGCCCTCTCTGCCCTGCCCTGACCCTGTCAATGCCCAGCTGTCTTTCCATCTCAGCTACACTTCCCTGTTTTCCTTCTCCTCCCTCCTCACTATGCACTGAGCTTGGTGCTCTTCCCCTCCCACCAACCCTTCTGCTCACTGGGGGACCAGTACAGGTACCACTGCCCTCCCTAGCAAGCCTTCCCTGGGCTTTTCTTTCAGTTGAGTTGAGCAAGTGATCTGCCTGCTTGGTTTGTTCATATGCTAGATCCCTTGCAGTCTCTCCCATTTATCTTTCTAGGCTAGCACTCTCCCTTCCAGCATACATGTAGACCCTGTGACACTGCAACGTTACTTAAATAAATGCATCCTGAGATTAAAAAAGACAAGACATTGTAGAGAGTGAGAGGCTAGTACAGTTAGCTTTCACGCACCCTCCAAGACCTTATCTCTGGCTGCAGAGGGAGATCCTACAACTTTCTCGAGACACCAACATCTGCTCTAAGAAGTCCAGCAAACCTTGAGTAGAAGTAACACCTGAAAACAGCCCATGGGAGCAGCAGGTGAATAGAAAGATGTCCCATTATCAAACCTCAACTGCAGCACAAATGGCACTTGCCCTTGCCTTAGCCAAGGTCTGTTTCTACATCCAGTGACACAATTGCAGCCCAGGACGGTCATGCAGGTAATTCCCTTTGTCAGCACTGAATGAAAGGGGAACAATAAGGCACTGTTGACTCATGACATTTCTTGGTGCTTGGAGGATTTTCTTTTCTCCACTAACACAGTAAAACCACTGTGAAGCAATCAGTAGAGTGTACTGCGCAATACAGCAGCCACAGAAGGTAGAGGGAGAAATGAGCCAGGAGCAGGAGAAAGCAATAAAAAACCCTCCTTGGCTGCCAGAATGGATGAGAGAGACCTTCATGTACAGGTGGAAAATACCACCAGCCACTACCTCTTTGATGTGGAATGGGAGAGGTTCTTGGGGAAAGTGACAGCTCAGATGGGTCTGCCAGGGCAGAGGTACCATTTGCACATTACAAGCAAATGTCTTCAGCTGGACTGTTTCCAACAGAAAAAAAGAAGAAATTGAGGTAGAGGTTAAAGTAATGGAAAATGAAATGGGGGGTGCAGTTCCCCCAGTCTCATAAAAGCAGGGGAAGATCTCCTCATTTCAGATGGCTCTCATCTCACCACACCTTCTTTTGCTCCAGAGCATGGAAGAAAGTTATGTTTTCCCAGGTTCAGGTCTCTATTCCAAGCAGCAGCCAGCTCATGCTGCCTCCTCCCTGTGTTCACAACCTCAGCCTGAGGATCACATTCAGCCCACCCAACAGCGCCTAGGATGGCAAGGCATTTCTGGGCTAACTGACACCCTGAGAAATAGTCCAAACCCCTCAGCCAGTTACGAATGGATTGCCATTTACCCAGTCTGGCAGAATCTCCAAATCTGTTGCAGAGACCGCAGTGTGAATGTCAGTACACTAAGACAGTGTGAGATGCCAGTTCGCTCACCCACTGCACAGAGGAATCATAATCCATCTTCATCTCCTTTTCCAACGTAAGAATCAAGTGTATGGTCCTTTTCACATGGTAGGACAAAACTAAATTCTGATCACTATCCAAATTACGGTAGGAATGGTCTCCTTATCTCATGCCCATATTCATTTTTTATTCCTGTTAAGAAACAAGGAAAGCTTTGGGGCTTCCCAGATGTGGTAGGTGTGATGTGGGGAATGCATTCTGGCATAGACTCTGCTCATAATGCTCAAGTCCTGGAGGGAACTATTGCAATTCTTGCCTGTTAAAGCTTTGTGACACACCATTCCTACACAAATACTATAAACCCAGGGCATTTTCAACTCTGTACCTATCACCCGCTTTCAAAAGGTCAGTCAATCTGGCAGTCCTAAGTGATTTTGGAAAAATCAGATGTAGATGTTTCTGTAGGTTTTGTTCTTCATACAGTTTACCAAAGTACTTGGGCCAGAGATTATCCCTGCCACCAAAAAAAACCCAAACCAAAAAACCCCCCAGACTGTGCAGAGGAAGAGTTACATCTGTTCAGTGTTAACTGCAATCCACTCCTTTCTTGTACCGCTGAGCTTGTAAAGTCAGCTTCCCGAAGTACTGGAAGTCTAGCGGTTCTCGGGGGGGACAGGAACATGACAACACACATTAGAGAAATGACCAAAACCATAAAGGTGTGACTTCCAATATCTGCTTTCTCAGAACTGAGCGAAGCTATAAATAAGGGAACTATCGCCCTCTCCTCTCCAGTGGATGAATGCTCCCATTTGAAGCCCTCCAGGGTCATGCATGACAAATGCAGTTTATCATATGGCTCTGAGATGTATCATATGTCTCTGCAAATTACTGTATCACATGGATAACCCCGGGATACACACACAAACACATCGGCTACACCACTACAGAGCAGTATGAAACTTGTTGGTTTCTTTTTTTTTAAACCCACACATTAGCTCAGGCTCAATCCCGCCTTCTCCATGTCATGACAAGCGGAAAAGTAGCCAAGAGCATGGAGCATATCACTTCCACTTGTCCTGCAACCAGCCAGCAGGATGTTGCACAGAGTAAATAGCACATATAAGAGAGAGGAAAGGGTTTAAATATATTTAGGTGGAAAGACATGTTGTTTAGACTGGGGGGGGCTTAATATGCAGTGTGTGTTTGCAGATAGTTATCCAGAAAAGCATGTCCAAATAGCATATGTTGAATTCCTATTGAATTTGTACTTGAAAGTATCCCAGAGAGCATGGGAACTCAGCTACAGACCTCTCCTAGGCATAGATTCTGGCACCTGAAGAAAGTGTAGGGAGACGATGGCCTGTGTCCCCTGGCACCCCCATCTCTAAAAACGATCAGTTCTGGATGCTTCCAGCTGAGCCTGACCATGCTTCCCCCACCCCTAACTCTACACTTCATCTCCCACTCCTCATAGTCCATTCCTCCTTTGATCTGGACTTGTGAAAGTTTAATGTTTGTCTTATCTAATGTCACTGCAGATGCTCATCTTGTTATACCAACGACTACTGTTCATACACAGTAGTGATGTCCGCAAATGTGTGGGGCATTGCAAAACAAGCAGACATACAGCAGCTGCAAGCTGCTTGTTTGGAAAGAGCTTCAGCAAAGGCATGGCACACGTGGGAAAGCTTCACCATCTCATTGCCTGTGGAAATGCCCATCCAGACTCCCACAGCTTAAATTCTCATGGCTTTGACCTGACCACCTCCTATTAGTTAGCTGTAGGCATTCAGAAAAGCCTGTGAAATGAGTGATACTTAGGTCAAGGGACACCCTGGATTATGGTGTGGGGATCTTAGGTAATTCAACCTTACTGTGTCAAACTGGCAGCATGCTTTAGAATTCTGATCCCATGATGACACTTTTCACGTCATGGGTTTTCTATTGCAACCTACCTTGTGAAAATCACACACCCTAAAGGGAGAAGTTGCCAGAGGCACACAGAAAGACCAGCCTCTTCTCTAGATGGGTGGATAGGGCTGGTTCTCTGTCACACACACATAAAGGCTTATTGAATTGACGCTTCATCCACAGACAGCTACACAGAAAACACAACAAATACTACCAACTTGAAATGTTATCCTACGTCTACCTTTTGGTAGGAAGTTCTCTCACTTCTACCCTGTCTCCCTGTTCAGACGCAAGGTACAAATATCCCAAAGAGCTGCCAGCCTGCTCAGTGGAAGCTGAGCTCTCCCCTGACCTCACTGTACCCCGACATTAGGGAGGTACCCTCACTTGCTTAAACCATCATCTTGCCCACATGCAGCATTGCTCCCAAACAGGAGCAGCAATCTGCACCTTTGTTCGCCTGACACTCACTGTTACCCCCTCTCACACCCAGCTTGACAGGTATAGCAACAGGGATGAAGCCAATTGCTGACAGGGTACCAGTGCACCTCCAGGGCCACAGTCACAGCCTATGTGGCCTGTCTGGTTACTTTTCTTGACTCTGCTGGCTGGGCACCAGCCTTTCCAGATGGAGAGCTAGGAAGCAATGCTGCTGTGGGCAAGCTACCGCTGACGCTGCAGAACTCCTCTGCCTCCCTGGGAGCGTCTGATGTTGTCCGTTGCCTGACATGGCTTCCCAGGCTAGAGAGCAATTTATACAAAATGAGTTTGCTCTCTCTGGACAAATAATGCTTTGCCAGTCACGGGTCACTTCATACCCAAATTCTTAGGGGGCTCCACTGTTGTTGCCCCATGTGAGTGTGTTCTAGACGCAGGTGTTTGGAGACGCAGACTCCAATAAACTCTGCTGGGGTAACAGGGAAGGACAAATGGACAGTGCAGCTCAATGCAAATGCCAGCTCCTTCTGTAGGGTAAGCAAGTATATTTTCCTTTCCTTGGAGACCGCATTCATGTGTATCACCAAGAAGCACATTCTAACCCATAGGTATTAAACGCAGTTAGGCTTATTCCCATCGGATTGTCTGGGCACGATGTCTTTGCCCACCATATGTGTCATCTTTGCTGCTGTTTTAGCCATAGCTCTGTTTTTAAGCAGGTTGCTATAGTCTAAAATTAGACCAGACACATATCAATAACACCAGAGAGAATGAATAATCTGAAAAATAGCAAGGTCTTTTTATCTGTGTAGACTTCAAAGAGCACCAGCTTTGTCTTTCGAATAAAGGCAGTCCAGTGTCCTCTTCATTGAAGTGGGAAGGCCTTTGCCAGGTATTTTATCAGTATCTACTTATCTCTTTCTGGGCCTCTGCAAAGGCAGGCTTGATTCCTTGCAGTAGCAGATCACCAACTCTATCACAACATGGATCACATTTTAACCCAGATGCTTTCTGACAAAATTCTTCCCCCTTCACCCACATCTCAAGCACATCCCCACTCAATCTTGCCTGTAGCATCCACGAGACAACTACACCAGTCAATTCTCTGCAAATGTAAAGGATCTATTTTGAGAGGTCTTTAAGATGACAAGAAATGCTGACCTCAGAAAACTGTGAATCACAAACTCCTTATTTCATCTTCCTTGCCTGCTCTCTCTCTGTGGAAGCAAACCACCACCATCTGGCCAACTTGCTCCAGAGTCACCACCAGGCCAGAGCTACATTTTGAGCATCTTTGCTCCTTGATATATTCCCAAAAGTCTTGTCCATGCCAACCCCACAGGTCCTATCTGCATTCCCCCATGCCACCAACCTTGGCGACTTCTCTCTGTGCAGCACGGGGAGGGGATGGGGTGACTCACCCAGCCTCATGATGCCCCCTGCCAACTGGCTGTTTGTTTGTTTGAGTGATTGTATTGTTGAAGTCCCGTTGCCACATTTGTAACTACACTTTTTTTTTTTTTTTTATGACAACCAGAAGTTCAGTTTTATAAACAGATGCTGTTGTGGGCCTCTATTACTCAGCTGGATCAGCGTCAGTCATTTTTCCAGGCTGCGGTCTCTGTACTGCACACTGAGTCAGACACAGCCCTGCACAGATTTCTTTGGATTGCTGGTTTCCTCCCAGCGACTCTTGACTCCCTGCCAACAAAGCAGGGCGTAGCTCATTAATTTTTTTTTCCCCTTCTCCCTCTCTTTAAAGGCAGACTGATTCATAGTAACTCCTTTAAAACAGAGTGGAAAGACACCACCCTCCTGCACCACCGGGGGAAACTTAAACCACCATCAGGTCACTCCCCTTCACTTCAGCTCTGCACTCCAGGACATCAGCACTGCAGCCCAGCACGCTCCTGCTGCCACAGGTGCCAGGACCTGCCCCAGCCCACACGGTAAGAGCTGCTCTCGAAAATCCTCAGCGACTTTTCTCCCTCACTGGTGCCTGCTCCCCTCACCCAGCAGCTCCAGCCTGCTTTTCTCCTCTGCTCTGCCACTTCTCTTCAACTTGGCACACGAGCTGGCTACGGGACGCACCTTAACCTTTCAGCTTTTTCTTTGAAATCCAGCTGCGTTGTGGGGCAAAGCGACACTGCAAGGCACCCTGGTTGCAACCGTAGAGCGCTGGCAGCAGCAATGTTATTTTCGCCTCCAGGGCATGTGCAGCCAGGGTGTAGGCATGGGGTGCCCAACCTGGGCCAGCCCCAGCATAGGAGCTGCCACGCGCTTTTGGAGTAGCATTGTTTACAAACGTGGGAAAATGCCTGCTTCAAATTACGGCTGCCGGTTCAGTGTTTCTGGCTCTCGCTCGTATTTTCCTGCGTGTCTCTCTCCCCTCCAGTGGTAGTTTGCCAAGCTTTAATTTAAAACAATGATCATTCCAAGTGAAGTCTGAGAGGCCTCAAAGGTGCAGGCTTTGGGGTACAATGGGGACGAGCTCTCTTTTTCTGTTGGGGTCCCAGCTCCTGAGGCTAAAGTCAAGCCCCAGTTCTTAAGCAAAGCCATGCAATGGGTAGAAATGCATGCTACGCCTTCCTTAGCAGCACAGATCCTGGACTGGGGAGCACTGAGAGGCGAAGTGAGGGAGCGGGTGGAATTGCTAAGAGCACCGCAGGCTGCATGATGGGGTGTGGTGGGGGGAGGCGCTGATGGGAAGTGTAGAATTGCAGACTGGCAATTTTCCCTATTCACCTGCCTTTTTCCACGCAACCTCCCCCTCCCTCCCTCCCCTTCTTCACCAGTTCTCTCACTTCATCTGTCTGCTATGGTTTGTATCCTGTGGTCAAATCCCTGAACTATTTTTGAGGTCTGAGAAAGGGAGCACAGCAAAGCCAGTTTGCTGGCACTAGGCTTTGGTTCCTGTTGCAGGAACCCAGCACGCTCCTGCATGGTTTCATGGGTCTGAAAGAGACTGAAACAGTATTTTGCCCAGTCCTGCCGGGAATGGCTGGGGCTCAGGCTGGTGCTGTGGACAGTTACTATATGAATGGCCAAGAAGCTGAGCTGACCTTAACCTTGTGGGAGAAGGACAGATTTTGTGAATTTCGAGGTCCCCTCTGGCCCTATTGCTTGTCTCTCGGTCATGCAGGGGTGCCTCCTGCCTGAGAAATAGATGTGTTTGAATGGTAGGGAAGCTGACTGAGGCAGTGAGTGTTTCCAGGACAGTCAGCAATCAGTCTGGGTAGAAAGTGGTTTTGGAAGTTGTCATTTACCACGATTAACAATGAAATCAGTTTGGAAAAAAAAAAAAATGCTGTGGCCACAGAGTAACTTTCATGCAAAAGCTTTGAATTCCTCAAGGCACCTCTGAGAGCAGCTTTGTCCATGAACTGCCCACTTGACATTTCTGGACGGAGTAGGATTCTTTTCTGAACAAACACACAAGAGGGAGCTGGGCATGGAGAGTGTGAAAACTTGGAGCCCATTAGCTATTGTTTCTATGATAACAGGGGTTTAAGTCAGCCGAATGCCTCCACCCAGGGCACTTCAGCTGCCAAACCTGGGGCCTGTGTGCACTGAGAGAGTGTGGGCTTAAAGGCAGATTATTTCGATTTGCTCCCTTGAGGATCAGCATAGGAAAAGGATCAAAACTGAGGTATCTTACTATCACTAACACTGCAGTGCCTGGAAGCACACCCTGAAATGCAGCTCCTTCATACGAAGCACTGCACACCCACCTAAGGAGTTCCTCCCAGCAGGCTCCCACAGAAGCCCCCCCCAGCTATGACTAACCATTCAAACACATGGCACACAGTCCGAGCCATTCATCCAGGCTACTCTTGTGTGAGAGCTGGGCATCTCCACCAGGCACGTGCCATCCCAAGGTAGACATCTGACAGAGATGGAGTCGAGCCACACCCAAGGACACATTAATGGAGGAGTGACTTGGGATATTGTGGAGAAACACCCAGTTTTGCAGTGGGTGCCTCAGAGCTGCAGGGTTGCTAGTGCTCCCCAGTACCCTGCTGAGGACAGAGAGCCCTGGGCTTGGAAAACCGGCTCTGCTGGCCTAGCCGGTGGTCTTTGAATTTTGCAGTGTGCTTGCGATGCAAGTGCATGCAGGAATTACTGTTTGGTGGCCTGGGGTGGAGCAGAGATTGTATTTTGAAACAGTTCTGGGAGATTTGCTGATAATAGTCAGCATTTTTTTGGTAAAAGACCCTCCTCAGGGCCTTGTTTATAATGAGACGGGGGAGATTTGCTGCAAGCATGAATCCTTCTCTCTATTCATCACCGTCCCAGCTGCAAGGCTGGCACATGGCATTCAGCCTGCGCCTGCTTGAGCTTCCTCAAAAGTGGGCAGGGTGGGGGGGTACAGCCTGCTTCCTTAGCCCTGCCCGCTCCCACAGGGCTTCACAGGGCCCATCAACCCCACACGGCAGAAGGGGTGTCCCCTTCCATGGCACGTTTCCACTTGCTCACCCCCCCGGTTCCCTTTGGCTGCTGGATGGGTGCTCTCCACTGAGTGCTACACCCGATGGCGAAAGAGGAGGCACCTGATGCCAGGCTGGGATTTGCCCTTGGATACTCAAGTGCCCCACAAGGCAAGAAATAGCACTACTAGACCCCTTTGATCTCAATGGGCTCCTGTGCCTGTACCCTTCAATAGGGAGGTGACAGCAGTGTCACCCAACACAACACAGGGCAGGCTGCAGGGTGTGGCACTCCTAATTTTTTTTCTTTCCTCCTGTTCTCCTGCAAAAAAAGTAATGAAAAAGGACTAAAAGATGAGATTTCTTTACCCTTCCTTCAAGGCAGGGAGAAGTAAGAGACCCAGAGATGCTCTTTTACACCTCCAAAAGGGAGGGCAAGGAAGGGGATTTCCTATCTCGCCATCTGAAGATGGATGCTTAATACTTCATGGGTCTTTTCTGCTGAGGCAAAGCAATGTGCACAGAAAAGGAGGCTCTTCTCCATGGCCCTGCTCTTTTGACAGCCCCTGCCAGGACTGATAACTAACTGGTAGCCACAGTGCTGTAATACTGGCCCTGAATAAACGTGCTGAAGCACCAGCTCAAATGTGATGAAACAGATCCTCTGTCAGAGCCAGTCCACACTCAGTCATCCCACAGCATGACACAGGATCCAGCAGCAGTTCCCCATATCAACTGCCCAGGGGCAAATTTAGAGTGCCTCCTTTCTTAAACTGCTTTCTGCTGTTACACTGCAGGAAGGGCAGCAAAGCAGAACATCTGGAGGCTGCAGTCTGGAGCATGATTTCTTCAAACTCCGCTGGGGGAGTTTTGGAAAGTACCTCCTGAGTTAGAACAGCTGGACAATGAACAAAGGAAACCCTGGCCACATCTGCAGCTCCACGCACCCTCCTCCTCCTGAACTGTTTGCAGTGGGGCAGAGAGTACATGGAAGCTGCTCTCTGAGTAAGACCAAACATAGCCCATGCATTGTCATGGTAGGGAGGGGTGGATTAGGACAACTCAGCTCCAGAACCCACGTTCCCCAAGGGAGTGACCGGTTCACCAAGCTCATAATTAAGATCTATCCCCTTTCCCCTATGAAAACCAGCCTGTACCACAGGCGTGGGGAGACACCCATGATGAGAGCCCAAGGACAGGTCTTAGGCTAGGTCATCTCCAGCCACGCAGAGAAATGCAATGAACTATGAGCATTGTAGTGGCTGATGGCAGGTGAGCAGTGACTCATGCCAAAGGCTTAGCTCTTGCGATGTGGGGCCACCTGGCAATACCTTTGGATTAGAGGAAATCTGGGGCCAAGGCCTTTCCTGTCCTTTTGCCCTCACAGGGCAGAGTCTCCTCAAGGAAGGGAGTTGTGAAAGCAGCTGCCACGACTGGGTCCAGCATCCACATTCTTCTCATTCCTGAGAGACATCTCCCCTACAGGCCCCAGCAAGCCTCTGGAAAGGACAGTGAGAGCCATGGGAGCAAGAGGGGAGAGCTGCAAAATGCTCGGAGCTGGGAGCAGGCTGATCAGGGGGTTGCTGATGACCAGCGCCAGGAATGTGAACCGCTGCTGAAGGAAAGCTGGGCTCTGAGACTGGCACAGCTGCTGGTCGTGCTAGCTCAGGCAGCTGAGCCAACCTGCCTGCTAGCTGGCCTCCAGCAGCTGCAGCCAGGCCAGTGTGGTGTGCCCCGACAAGGGGAGTTCCTGATGTCTCATGGAAAGCCATTTCCACATGTAACATGAGGTAGAACGACCCTTATACCGCTCTGCCAGCCCCTAATAATCACAGGTGTAAGAAGCCCTCTTGAAGCCAGATGGGGCATTTTACCTCATGACTACCTTTACCCCACCCTGCACAGAGCACCGACCATCTCCAGGCTGCACAGCATCCTCTTGCTTCTGCTTTATACTCACGCTCCTGCTCCCCCTCAGTCCATCGCTCGTGCACTGTGGGTTGAAAGAAGGAGCTATCCCACAATTTTGCAATTTAATCCTGCACAGTATTTTCCAAGCTGGCTTGCAGGAACAAGGACACCCTGGAGGCAGACTGACACAAAAGCTCAGACTCTTCAGATGCCTAAGTCGCATTGACCTCAGTGTCTCATAGGCTGTACTGGCACGTTCAGAGATTTTGCAGTCTTGAGAGAGAGGGGTACTATCTGATAAAGAGCCCCTTCTTTTGCAGAGTTACCCTCCCTTGAAAAAAAAAAAGGGAAGATCTTATGAAACTGTCTATGTAAATCAGAGAACTGCAGTTTTAATTTAAAAATGCAGCCAAAAGCACAGCTGATGTGAGCTCCACAGACCTTCCACCTTTATCTAAAGGCTGTTGCAAGGAGGAAAACCAGGAAGTCCCACAAGAAATGATCTGTGCGCTTTTGCTCACACCACACTGTAACTTGAACTTTCCTGTCAGAGCTGTCAGATGGTTTCTCCCACGTGGGCACTGTCAGTGTCAAAGTCACACAGATTAGATGCATGCCCCCATAAGGAAGCCACGCATGAGCACGCACGCAGGCAGACACACACACTCACACACAGAGTTCAGCTCTGCTCACAGGGAAGCCACAGATGCACACTCCCATTCATAGAGGGAGCCACGCAGAGCTGCAGATGCGCACCCCTACCCACACTACATCATTGCCCAGACCGTCAGTCCTCCCACAATCGTTTCTCGCATATCTCCGTATCTTGTCTGAACCCCTGCAAGTCCCAGCAACTCCCGCGTCTAATTAACCCACCCAGGGACCATCCAGTGCACTAAGGGGTGAGGGTGATCCCCATCGCACCTCCAAAGGTGCAGAGGAACGCTTCTGTGCTTCCATTATCTCTGAGGTCCCCTTCCCCACCCCTCCCTCTTACTCGCTGCCCATCGGTCCCAGCCCTTCCTTGGCATGTCTGGTGTGAGGAGTGACAGTGTTTTCCTCCAGCAGTGGCTGCTGGCTGCCTGCCAGGCCCCAGGCAGCTGTCTCTTCCCCTTCCTACTACCAAACGAACTTTGGAGTTTCTGTTGATGTTGTCACATGGCTGAGCGCTCAAGGGTGGTTTCTTCTGGACAAAATGCCAATTTCTCACTGTCTGCCCTAGGAGCTCTGATATTTCCCCACTTTCATATGAATCACGAGCATGAGAGCTGGAAAACCCTTGTGTGTCATCTTTTGTGACTCCCCCTTGCATCTCTCAGCGAGTGGAGGTTCATTACCAAGGGTGGATGCTTGAGGACTTTGTCTGGTCCCAGAAGACATGATTCACATGCTGGGGCTTTACCACTCCCCTGGGAAGGCAATTCCCCCTGATCCCTTGGAGACCATACCACCAGGAAAAGCCTCCCAAGAACCAGACAAAATCTTCCATTTACTTAAGCTTATTTTCAGTTGTAGCCCCTCAGGCTGCTCTACATTTTCCTTTTGGTTGACATTCATCTGCTACTTTTACAGCCTCGCTGTACCCCATGTGGTCACCACAGCCACCACTCATGCACGCACAAAATCTTCTCACTGACATAAACCAGAGGCTCCAAAGGTCTCCATGTGCCCACGCACACCTCCTGCCCAACCCTTTTCCCACACATGTGAAATCTCTTTCCAGAGGCACCAGCCTACTCATCCACATGTCTATAAAAAGCATCTGACTTGTAAATTGAGGCAGGCCGGTCTATCAAAAGTAGGTTGTCAACAGCAGTGCTGGTGTACAGTGGTTTATGAAAGTCTGGAGTCAGCAAGGACTCTGGATTCATCTGGATCTGAAGCAAGAAACAGAGCAAAAGGTGAAAGCAAACAGATCATTCCCTGTGATTGTTTAAACTTGTCATGAGCTTTCTAGTAACGGTGTGATGGGTCCAAAGTCACCATGCCACCAGAATATCACAGAGATCTTCACATCTTTGCATCCTGCCAAATGACCCTGGGCATGATGAGGACTCATGCTCATATCGCACATGATGACAAGGTGTGCAGTTGTAGCACGGCTAAGATGCAGTTAGGGCCTCAACTCAGTCAAAAGGCAGATCTACAAATTCTGCAGAAGGTTTTATCCCACCCAGAGGTTTTCCTTACTGGTAGCACCATGGCAGCATTGCTACTTGTAGGTTGACTTTGCACTGAGGAGCGCACCAGTGACAGAGGTGGCAGTTTGTGGCTGCCCCAAACAATACCAAATAGTTTTTATTTTCTGTCCCATCCTTTCCAATTTTCCCCTTCCTTTCCAAGTGGCCTTGGCCCTGATTCAAACCATCAGTATGCCTGGCATGACTCTGTGCCACCTCAGACAGTGGCCAGGTTCATGTGCTTTCTCTAAATACTGGGCCTCCTACCGCCACCATCAGAGACAGCATACTGGGTGAGACAGACCACTGGTCTGACTTACTACTGCATTCCTTATATTCTGTGGTGGCAGCTGGGGAAGGCAGAATTTCTTTCATCTCAGTTGCTTTCAATGTATGGAGATTTTTGTTGACATTCTGGCCAAAAGCATTTGCTTTTTCCCTGAAATGCCAACTTTCCCTTGTTGAGAAATTGAATGTATCAAACCCAAGGGACTTCAGCTGAAAATCTGAGTTTTAGAGGAGTTAGAGGTCACCACGGTGCTCACAGGCAGTGTGATTTAGATGTCCTCTGCTCCCCGGACACTATAGGCTGAGTATTGGCTGAGTTGTCCCCTCAGCCAGCATCTCTCACAGTACCCCTCACCAACTCACCCTGGGAGAGGCAGTCCCAAGCAGGAACCTCAGTGCAGAGAGGAGAATGGAAATGGAAGTCAGATGAGCTACATCCCTTAGGAACACTTCAGATCTGAAATATTTCAGATTTAGTTGAGAGTGCTCTGATTTTTCACTCCAGACAACCTGATCATTCCTGCAGAAACATCCTGTACACTTCCCCTCTACTCCTTTCACTGCAGTGCACTTTCTGCCAGAAGTAAAGGACCAGTACCTAATCTGGCTTACCCTCTTGAGTAGCCCACTCCCCATATTTGAGGAACTATACCGTTAGCCTTCGTCATATCTCCAAGTGGCACTTTGCATTCCATCCTGATGCTTTGCTAAGCAGCAAACCAAGGCCAAGGACTCACTTCTCCGGATTGCCCTCCAGATAGAAGGATCCAAAACACTTCAGTAGACAGAGGGGCAATATGAGTGGCTACACTTTGCCTGCATGAGAAGATTTTGTCTTAGTTTTTAATGGATAGTTCTTGCCTGCTTGAACTTGAACTACAGTGCAGCAGACCTATGTGTTGTTCCCCAGTATGTGTACTCCTGCGTGGTCAGATAAATAGTCTCTACACAGATAAGAGTCTGTCATGCTTATCTGTAGGCTTTTTTTGTGCTGAAGGCTGCTATGGTGATTGTTATTCATAGTTACTGTTGGTGTGGCTTGTTATTTCTCCTCATCCATTATCCCAGGAAAAGGAAACTCAGTCCACCATATCAGTGCAAGATCTTCTCTTGACTCCCGCAGGCTGTTCAGCAGGTGCATGACCTTCACTCCTTCTCCACCAGCCTGTCCTACCTCAGTAGTCATGCTACTCTCATGTCTCAGCTCTGTTTTTCTTGGCTTAGCTGGGGTCTGTCCTCTGGAAGTCGCACCAGGAGGCTCAATGCAGGATTCACAACCTGGTTGCTTGACTGGTTCTTGAGAAGCAGTCCTAAAACTGACAGAGTGTCCTGAACACTTGCAGGGTTAAATAATTGTGGTTTGAGAGCTTTGGGGTGAGTCAGTGGAAAAAACTGGCAGCTCTAGGAAGGCTAAGACTGATTCACAGCCCAAGAAGAGCCTGAGGAGCTCCAAATACAGCTGCAGTTTAGGTAGAGGATTGGAAGAAAAGGCATTTGCATGCAATTGTGTCCTATTGCTCCAGCAATGTGACCCCACCCTGTAGCGGAGAAAGATGTCTCACACTTAACAAATGGAAAGAGTATCCTGTCAGTCACCAATGCTCTGCCAGCTTCTCTGTCTAATGGGAGGAAAAGTCCATGCCGTACCGTCAGAGACAGAGATGACTCTATTTCAATGCCATTCGTTCACCCACTGCTCCTTTGGAATTGTTCTGTAGTGTTTTATTTAAAAGGCAGGGAGAGATGAAAGAAGGCAAAAGCGAATGAATAGAGAGGGAGGCTTGTGCTTTAACTCACAAAGGATCAAAACTAAGCTGTGAGCACATATCCCCGGGGGAGTTTGCATTTGATAGCGTGTGTATTCAGGGAGAGGTGCTGAGGTTCTCAGGAAGTAGATGCACTGAAAGCACCTGAACTAACAGTGCTCTCAAGCAGTGTGAGAACAGGGCAGAAAAAGCAAAGGGAATAAAGGATTTGGTTTTTTTCTTAGCATATTGGTCAAAGTTCTGGGTGTGGGTTTTTTTTTTTTTACATTGAAAAGTAACATTTATCCCTCATTTTCATTTCTGAACGCAAAGAGAAGATGCATTTAAAAGGACTGTTCTAGTCCTTTAGGGTGTCATGAAAGTAGGTTTTTAGTCTTTCAAGTACAGGGGTTTTTTGAAGGTCCTCAAAAATAATCAGCAAAAACCTGCTGAATTAGTTTTTAAAGAGGCCATTGAAAAATATGTCCATCTAAGAAAGAAGAAAGTTTAGCCACTGTTCAGCAAAGGCAAATTTCAGAGCAGGCAAATTTGCCACAATTTGGTGTATGCATACCAATACACTATGGTGGCAAGAGCACTCGTTACAGTTTGTGTAAGAACCAAGGTAATCAGAAAAAAGGATGACAAGTAGTCAAAGGGATGGGAAGATTTGACTCAGAGGCTCTATTCAAGGCACCTGCTACAGATACATAACTTAGTCATGGCAACAGTGATAGTTTCTCAGCTCAAGGTACAGTGGTGAAATCCATATCAGTTGCCATCCAGCATTTTGAAACCCTCATTTCTTTTGCGGTCAATGGAAAGAAGAGTTTTAACGCTCAGGCCAGGTGTGTTCATGTGGTAGCCTGCATATAGCATTGAGAACTTGGATTATAGCAATGCTGAACTCATAAATGACTGTCACTACAGTCAGAGAGGAACTCCTAAGAAGGCTGTACTTTCTTCAAGATCATCACGAAGGGAGGTACTGTGGCAAGAAAGGGCACAGTCACCAGGCCATCCAGGCAAATCTAGCCCTAGAACATGAGGAGTTTGCTAGGACACCCCGAAGCAGACAAGCAAGCCCAGCCCGTGTTCAGCAAGCCAAGGCTAAACAACTCCAGACGGTTCTCTCAGGTGAAGGAAACCTCACAGCGGACAAGTTCCTGCTGAGGAGACAGGACCAGTCACCAAACCTAATCTGTCCTTCTAAGGATTGGCCTCGTTTGGGTGGGAGGAGTGACTTAACAGAGCTGGTTCCCTGAGATCCTGAACTCAAGGAATTCCTCCTGGTCATCAGCTAATGCTGAACTGGACAAAGAGCCACTGATGGAGAAGCCTGCCTGCCCGCTGTGGTTTGGGAAACTGTATCCAAAGCAGTGCAAGGAATAGCTGCAGCACTTTACAGGAATACACTCCCACACATGGCCACAATGAGAGGAAAGACAGGAGTGGAGAAAGTGGAGTCATTGAGTAAAAAACCCCCACATTTATGGGATTTTACAAGCCTTTTGTTACAGTTTGCGTGAAAGACATAATAAAGTATAACTGTGTTGTTCCATGGCAGTGTTACCACACCCTGTACAAATGGTGAAAGCATCAAACCTTACCTGAGTCACCTGGACCAAAGTAACTTGACAGCCAACAATATATATGAATTATATACTTGATACTGCTCTTCAGTACCACTTCAGTAACAGCACTACCAAAAGAAAGAGCAACACAGCCCTGTGAAACTTCCTAGGAAAGCAGTCTTTCACTGACCACAGAGTAGACCCAGTAAACTCTTCTGCCTGATTTTTGTGGCTATACTGTGTGATTACTAATAAATGCCTGGAAGGAGGGGAAACATGCTCACTCACTTTGTGTGAATTTTCTGCACTCACTCTCACAGCTTAGATTTGTTCCTTGTATTCTGCGTTTTCAGGGGAGAAGTCAGCAGCCTTGATGAACAGTGTCACGAGAGCTATCTAAAGCACATTGCCCTCCCTTTCCAATCACATGTTCATCAATGACAAGGAATCTTACAAAAAGTAAAAACTTGCAGGGTACAGAGGAAAAAAACCCAAAACAATCCAAAGAGGAATTTACATCACAAGAGAATCTTATTGCAGTAATAAAGTGATCTGCCTGCCTCAAGTTTTAAAAGGGAAACAGACAGTTTTCATTGCAAACCTAAGCATCTTCCTCTGCCCCAGAACACATCAGCAGCGTTTCTGTTCTGGTTATTCTCCTCTTCACATAATGGAGTGGGCCATTGAGTAGGGGTAGCCCCCCAGTCCACTCTCTACCGCTGCTCAACACCTGATGCACCCAGGAACACACAGTCCTCTGCTTCACACCGCCTGTCCGTGTCCCAGACCAGCTGGAGGAGGCTGTGCCACGCGAGGGAAAGGGAGAACAGGAAGAGAAAATCTTTCCTGATCTCTGTGAATCCTGTGGGCAAAAACATCTCTTCCTGGAGTGTAGGCCTGGAGTATGTCATTTTTACTTTACATAACCACACACCAATTTAAGCAACCTGTGTATATACTCTGGCTATTTTTAAAATGCCCCCAAGCTAACTACCCCTGCTCTACATCTCCTCCCAAACTGGTTCCTTTACCTCCAGGCTTTCTTTAACCTCTTGAGCAACTCCCTTGCAGATTTTGACAAAAGTTTTAGTGATTTTTTTGTGACTACATGCTTCCAGAATGGATTCAAGATCAACCTGTTTTCTCGCATGTAAATAAAGGTTATAGTAATGCTATTCTTTGATTCAGCCCTTCCCTTCACCTCCTCCCTCTGTTCTTGTTCTCCTCCAGAGCTCTCTGTATCGGTGACACCACCTAGAAGGGACCCAAGATGTTGGTGCTACTGGCTGGTATCTTTGTGGTTCACATCGCCACCGTCATCATGCTCTTTGTCTCCACCATTGCCAACGTAAGTAGAGACCACCCTGGATGAGACAGGCTGTCGCCTCCCGCAGCAGTAGCTAGCCCTTTGTGCGGCTGGCAGGGGGACAGGCGGGTGGGTGCTTAGGTCTATAGGTGAGGGGCACCCCTTCACAGCCATGAGTAAATACGAAGCAGTGATGGGTGTGCTCAGGCAGCCGAAAGGCAGCCGGGGTGGTACAGGAGGCAGCCTCTGCCTGCCGCCCCCGCTCCCAAATCCCAGAGCCAGCAGCACCTCAACACTCTTCATCCATCCACGAGAGCGCAATGAGGAGCAGGGGAGATCAGCAGATGACCGCTCTGAAGCGCTGTTGACCCTCCCATCTGGCGGCCAGGCTGTTGCAGAACTGGGCGCTCGCCCATGCCTGTCTGTCTGGACGGGCAGTCCGCTGCGGGGCAGGGGGACCGCCACAAGCCCGGTCCCGGCGCTGCTGCGGGCGAGCAGCCCCAGCGCAGGGGGCGGCCGGGCCCGCGGCCGCCGGGGAAACCCGGGGCGAGGCTGACCCCTGGCGGCGCGGCCGGGGCCTGCCCGCGCCCCCCGCACCCCGCTGGGGCGGGTTTGGGGGGCCCCTCGCACCCGCCTGGGCGGCTCGCTCGCCCCACCGTGCCCTCCTGCCGCCTCGCACGGGGAGAGGGAGGGGACGGTCTGAGCGCCTTCCCCCCGATCATGGGAACAGAGTTCCCCGGTGTTTTGCCTGGACCAAATGCCTCCTGGCTTTGGAAGCCTGCGTCATCTCCCACCCGCTTCGGCTGTGCATCTGCTGCCGACACATGCTGGCTTTTTCAGCTCTCTGTCTCGTGGCACTTGGGCTACTCTCGCTCCCCTTACGGTTTAGTCTGGCAACTGTCCAGAAGAGCAAGGAAGCTCCCCTCGCCCTTGACACAACTGTTTCATCCTGTTTCAGGTTTGGATAGTGAGTTCTAACCCGTTCGGAGAGGTCTCATCAGGACTCTGGCTACTGTGCAACAAGACCTGCCAGAAGCTGCAAGTCAGCGGTCATGATGAGGGTAAGTTACATCTGCATTTTCATTGTGGTGATGAATTGCAGAACCTTGGTGCACAATACAAGGCTAAGTCCTGACCTTCTCAAATCTTTTCCCTGTGTGTTCACAGCTTCCCTCAAAGCCGTGCAAGCCTTTATGATCCTCTCGATCATTTTCTCTGTCATCGCACTTGTCATGTTCATTGTGCAGCTGTTCACCCTGGAGAAAGGCAAACGTTTCTACATCACTGGAGCCATCATGCTGGTTTGCTGTAAGTATGCACGCCTTGCGATGGCTCTGCACGTGTCCCACTGCCTCTGCAAGTGCAAGTAGCTGCGCAAGTCTGCCACACATGGCCATCAGGGGAGGTTGTCAGACAGCTAAATGTTTCCAGCGGCCTATTTTTTTGATAAAACAAAGCACTGAGGAATTGGAAAGTGTTGGGTTTTGGGTTTTTTTTACTGTATATAATTAAAATATTTCCAGATTTTCATTAGAAAAGCCCAGTGGGTTTTGCAAAATACCTTTGAAAGACAACAAAAAAAATTCAAGTATTTTGGGGGACAGGGGAATAAACAGTTAGACAGCTACTGCTCATGGGATTCAACACGTTGCACCAAACTGTCTGCAGATCTTATTACTGACTTCCTCCTAACAAAGGTTCATTCCCCATGGCACCCACTAAACAAGCCCCAAGTGTCTTATGTCATCACGTCTGCAAGATAAATCCTCCATAAATAAGCCAAATGGGCAGCAGCCCCTCTCTCATATGGCACAAGACGTGCATTACAATCTCAGGGGACAACAGGACTTCAGAAGTCCTGCAGCAATTCTGGTTTCTGTGCATTTTCAAACTCTCTTTCTTTCCCCCCTTCCTTCCCACAGGGATGTGCATTCTGATTGGAGTCTCCATTTACACAGCTCGGTTCACAGGCAAGATATCTGAGCCCCTAAGTTCTCACCACGGCTACTGCTTCATATTGGCCTGGATCTGCTTTTGCTTCAGTTTCATCATCAGCATCCTCTACCTTGTTCTTAGGAAAAAATAAGGCTGATGGGAGTCCAGGGGAGAGGGTTGGCTACTGGGAATGGGGAAGAATTGCTCTGCGGAGAGAACTGTTGGGCCAATAGACAGAAACAGCCACCATTATCACCACTGCCACCACCACAGAAAAATCACTAACAAAGCTAGAATCCTCAGAAACTCCTTCACCAAAGAGAGGGAGAAACAGCTCCAACTGATCTAGCACTCCTGGGGCTGTTGCACCAGAAATCTGCAAGTGACCCAGACAGATCTTCTCCTTTTCTGCAAAGTCATGTCATACCTTCACAAAGCTTCAAGCTCAGCAGTGATGATTGAAGGGCACCACAAAAACAAGGGCTACATCTTTTTCCCTTCCTAGAGCGCTTCTCACTTGCCTTTCAGTGTGCCTTGTGGGTTGAGCAGTGAGGCTTATGACCCTTTTTTGTCCACTGAAACAAATGGGATGGGCCTTTCGTTACATGTTTATATATATATATGCACATACGTGAAAGTTAAAGACATGAAATTGAGAAGCAACCCAATAGAAATCAGATTAAATTCATATTAAAATATCTACAGGAATAAGGCAGCAATTTTTTTTGCTGTTCTGTTTACTATTTGACATTCCCATGGTTGAATCAGATACAGGTAGGAAGGGCGAATATACAGGTGTGGATGATGGAGAGGGAGAGGGAGAGAGAGAAAGTGTGGGGGTGAAGATACACAGGGGTTCCTAATTACAGAGGATGCAGTTGCTCAATGATGCACATACAGGGAGGGAATCATCTGGGTGTGTGTCTACACAAAAATCTTCTGTTCAGCTCCAGAACACTGCAACACCACAGATCTTTACTGAGACAAGTCCTTATCTGTAGGCAGGGGTTTTTTCCCACATTGTCACCCAGTACATGGTATTAATTGAGAGCCTCACCTTATGACATGTATTCCCTAATGAGAGATTAGGAGACATGAGGCAGGGCTTCTGAGTTCTGCTCCTTGCTGCACAACCTTAGGCTAGTCACTTAACGTGGTGCTTTTCCATCTGCCAAATTCTTCCATAAAACTATACCTACCTCCCAGGGTTGCTGAGAGATTTTGAGTCCACCCTGTAATACAAGGTCCCCATGTGACAGGCTGGCATGGGAAAGTAAGGCATTGGTACTGCTGCAACCCACAAATTTCTGTCAGTTCAAAGAATCTCAGTCACAAGTGGCATTTGTAAGGGACAAGAGGTCAAAACTTCCTGTGACTCCATCCACAACAAAAGGCAGCGAGTATAAAAAAACATGCAGGTGCAGATTGTGCATGGATGCTATTTACCTCTCTCCTCTCTCTTTCTGTTACATTTTCTTCTTATGTAGACTTTATCAATTTGGTGGATATATTCTAGTACTGTATGTTGCTGTTTCATTAACAAAGGTTATTTCATATATAGTCATTGTAAATATTTTGAAATGCATATTTTTAACTTTGAGGGTATAAAAATAAAATCTGATTCCCTTTATTATAAAGAGTTTTGCTCTGGTTTTTTTCATTAGTGTTTCAGATATTTGTTAACAGAAGCATTTGCTGTTCTCACTGAATCAAAGCTCACCCCTTTAAGATGATGCAAAACTACCATGTTCTCTTGCTTGTCAGTATATGAGATTTCCTGTTCTGGAGGGGAGGAGGAAGCAGAACAATTCTCAGAGCTCCTGTTTCAGGCTCTCTGCAAGCTCAAGCAGATAGTGTGAGCAATGGTAACACTCAGTCCGAGAGCCAGGCTTTGCTTCACACCCAGGAGAGCTGGAAATGTACTTTCTCTCTCTGGCAGAATCTCATCTCTGTGGAAGCTGCTGCCTAAGATGCTGCAAGATTTCTTGTGTCTTAGACCAACCCCCAGCACAAGTGAGTCCCAAAGCAAAATCACTGAGGTGTTTGCCTGTGCCACGTGAGTTGGTATAGCTGTTGCCTCCTTAGAGTTGTCTGGCCAAACACCTCAGCAGCTCTAGAGCTTGGGCAAAGAGTCCAAAGCCCAGGGCACAGGCAGATCTCAGCAAACTTGGGGCACAATCCTGTGAGCTGTGAGGTGAGGTAAGGCCTAGCGGGAATCAGCTGGGTAGGAAATTTATCAATTAATCCACCTTAGGGAGAGCTAAGACACATGCTAGTTGAGGGCAGAATAGTGACATGAATCTTCAGGAGCTAAGGTTTCACCAGAGAAGGACCTCATACACAGCTGGGTGTGGGAAGGTTCATGATGTGTGATGGGTGGACACTTGTCTTGGTCTCAGGAGGTTCCAGGAGTCCTGCTGTGCATCATCCTCCTGGCAGTCCTATAAGTGCAGGGTAACCAAAGACCAGTCAGGCACTGGGGACAAGGCTCCTCTGCCTACAAGCTAACACTGGCAGGTGAGACATGAGCCAGTGGCTGACGTGGGAACACTGGGGCATGCTAGCCAGGGAGCTCTGCAGGAGCACGCCCACTGCTAAGCTGGTATCCCTGCCCTGTTTCTAGCATGGCACAGATCACACATGACAATATGATACCTTACAGGATGACCAAGCAATCCCAACTTTGTTGGGGTGCCCAGGACAGGTCACGGGCAATGGTCTCAATTTTTGAACAATGGTCTCCCACAACCCTTTCCTCACCACAAACTGTTGTCATTGGCAGCTCAACAAGGATATGAAGGCTACTGGACACTCTAGGCAGCTGGGTTTGCCTGAAAAACCACTTGGGCTTTTAAAGGATCAGTACCCTAATCTACAGTTGGAAAAAATCATTGGGTCCTCTGGCACCTGGCAAACCTAGTCAATCCAGTCCCTGAAGTATAACCCATTCCAAATGAGATGGTCTTTGCTCCACACCTGGTAGCTCCCACCGCCATTTCTGAGTCCTGTTACATTAGGGGCTGGCAGGCAGGGAATTACATTGGGCACTGGCAGGACAGAACACACCAAACAGAAAAGCAGATGCCAACAAAGATGAATCAATTACAAAACAGAAGGAAGCAGAAAAGGACAGGAGCAAATGGCACTATTGGTTGTGTCATATGATTAGTGTTTGCTCAAAAATCATCTTCAACACAGCCTGGAGTGACACGGACCCAGTGCCACACAGTCTGTGAGACACAAAGTCATGGCACTGCTGCAAGAGCCGTTCCAGGGATTTCAGGGACCAAGCCTCACAAGGGCCAGGACCAAAATGGACTCCGTTACTTCACAGCAGAGTCTTTGCACTAGGAAGAGAAGCCTTTGGAAGAGGAGAAGCAGAGAAACAAAACGATTCCCGTGCCTGAGACTCCACTGTAGAGCAAAGGAAGGATTCCCCCTCCCTGGTCCTTTTTCTGCAGGTCACAGTGCAAGGAGGAAGGGATTTTCCGTAGACAAGCAACTGACTAATTCAGGGCATTTGACTACAGTAAACCAGCTGCAGGAAGCGCTAAAAATGAGGGACAGCTGAGGGGGCAAGAGCAAGAGACACTCTTGCTCTGACCAGAGAGTCAAGCTATGCAGGCTGGGAAGAAGCAGTCCAATAACTGCTGACATTAACAGGTTTGAAATTATCTGTACATGTTCATGGGAGTGTTGCAAAAGCCGCTGCAGACAACTCAGGGGAGAGCCTTGCTCTGTGAATGGCAGAAGCCAAAACCGACCAAGCAAAGTAACTGACTCCTGGGCTGATCAAGGGGTGATGACAGTACTGCAAATACAAAGGCAGCAGCACCATTACAGAATGCAGCTGCCTGCCAGCACACCCAGAGTGGGAGAATGGCTTGATTCCCTTGCAGCAAAGACAACAGAGAAAAAACAAACTACCGCCACTGACAACAAAAAAAACAAGCATGCAAGGAATGGGGAGATCATGGGAGGCATAAAAGATGATGCTAGGAGTGGTGTAAAAGATTATGGGTCACTTCCAGCACTGGAGTAACTCTCCACTGCTGGCATCCAGGGTGCAGTTAGCCCAAGAATCATTTAACAGAGGAAAGTAAGGCGAAATCAGCATGAAATATTAACCCACTCAAAACATATCGAGCCCAGGGGGCAGCCCAGAAATGTATGCTGCAGTTGTACTCGTTGTCTTTAGAAGGCTGCCTAATCTTGCGATTATTTACATTTGCAGCTCTGCCTGCTCAGATAATAAGAGCAGTCAGGGTACCAGTTGATTGCTGGAGGAACTGGGGAGGAATTTTAATCCCAGACCCTCTGTTCCTGCATTGCACAGTTGGCGAAGTGCATCACTGCAGGCAGCTCAGCTCTGCCGACATTGTCAGAGCCATGGTATTGGATTAGATACACAGTGATCTGATGCATGATGACAAATCTCATGTTGCACAATTCACCCAAAGTATGTGGGTATCTGGTATAAATATACACCTTGTCATCTGTTACAGTGCTTAGGAAACTTGATTGCCTTTCTGCTCAACCTAGCGTGGAAGGCTGTAGCTGGCAGGCTGCCTCCATTCCACCCCCTTCCAGGCTTCTCATGTGGACCAGGCTAGCCAGGGACCAGAGGGGTCAATCCCTAGGGTGAGGGGCCTCCAGCCAGCATATGCCTAGAGGCAAGTACAGGAGGCATGCTCCTCAGCAGAGATTTATGAGAAGCCAAGATGCTTCATCTGATCTCTGAGGCTAATCCCAGTGTCAGGATTTGGGCAACAGAGCTGGATCTATCTGCAGTGAGGTCTAGGGGAAGAGGCAGTGCTGTGGAGCTCTGCCCTGTGAGGATGGTCACTCTCATGCAGGTGACCTGGAGAGCATAACGCAGAGGTGCTAAAGGAAGAGCTGTTGGGGGTGCTCCTGCCTCTCTCCACCTTCCAGATAAATCTGTGCAGACTCCAGGGCAGCTTACCCAAGTAAGGAAAAGGTGGTTCTGTAGGCATGGCCTGTGAGATGGGGAGTCAGCATGGGGGGGGACTTCCACGTGCTCCTCACACTGCAGCCATGACAGGTCTCCCCCATGCTCCTGGGCAATGCAGGGCTCCCTGGGAACTGCTCACAGCCCATGAGTCCTACTGATGTCCCTAAAACTGAGGCTGCTGAGCATTTTGGGGGCATGTTTAGCAGCCCCCAGCATTGGGTCCAATGCTCTCACCATTTTTGTTTACAGACTCAGGGAGGTAAAAGATAGTCTCAGCACAGCTTGAATGTATTTTTTAGAGGGTTCTGTTTCTAAATGACATTCTGAAGCAGGAGATGCTTCATGTGCATCACATAGAGGGTAACCAACCATGCAGCACAGCAAGCAGCTTTGTGGCAAAGAAACCAGAACCCCTGCACTTTGCATCCCAGTTCTGGAAAGGGCTTGCAGGCTCTGCAAGAGAGCCAGGGTGTAGGGAGAGGGAGGCAGAGGTAAGAGGCAGGAGTGAAGTACTCAGGACCATCCCAGAAGCAAGGAGCATGGGCACTACCTAGCCAGGAGGATGGATTTGCAGTGATCAGATGACATGCAGGAATGGGGCAGCAGAAAGAAATGGATCCGATTTATGGACGGGAGGGAGAATGAGATCGACAGGAAGAACAAACACTGCAGAAGACCTGAAGACCATCACAGCACTGGTGGGTTGGGGGAGGACGAGCGGTTTAGTGGAGAGGTGTATGGAGTTTGGGACACCTGAGACCCACTGCAGTCGTCTACCAAGCAGACAGAGCCTGATCAGGCAGTAGGCTTGCTTCCCCAAGGCAGTACCAGAGGCTCATGTGCACAATCCTGCCAAAAACTGGGGTGAACCACTGTAAACCATCCAGCGCCGAGGACCCACGTGTGCCCGCTCAGCCCCGTGATGGCTGAAGACCCCGGTCCCCTGCATTGTCACTAGAGGTCAGTGCAAGCCCAGCAAACGCCTCTGCTGAATATACCTTATGATCCTACGATTTGAGGCATGGGCATCCCCAGCCAGCGACAGTGCTGCTTTATCATAGTATAATTCAGAAATGGGAGCGTGCCCCAGCCTCACTCGGCAGCCCTCAGGTGAGCTCCCCGCTGGCGTGTGGCACGTCATGCAGAAGAAGAAAGAGGCACGTCAGGGGCATCTTGTCCCACATAAGAGGTAACATCGTGGGAGTGTTTATCGCCAACGAGAAACCTACAGGGCAAATGGAAATGGAAGAAGAAACTCCACAGGGGAATGAGCAAAAACTTTCTAACCATCAGGCCTGAAGAGATGACTGTGGCTCAATTCCCTTTGGCCACTGAGACCTGTTTGGCTCAAGGAGATAAATGGGTTTGCCCCTCACTCCTGCAGTTAATGCCATCCCCTCTGCTGTGTACTGTCAGAGAAACTGAGGCAGGGAAATTGCATTGAGCTGGGGCTCAAAGCAGAGAATGGAGGAGATGCTGGGCTGGCCTGAAGATGGAAAGACTACAGTCCTTTAGGACCTCTACAGTTCCTGCTTGGGGGGGGGGGGGCCTTTCCAGCTAACTCCCCTTCACTTCCAGTGGATCTTAACAAAACAGGGCCTTTCTCAGTTCCCCAAAGAGCAAGCCCTAGGTTCCTAAAGACTGATTGCAGCAGGCCAGTAGCTAAATCTGTATTAAGGTAACCAGCTTTCAGGGGTGTGGTTTTAATACTGATGAGTTGCCAGTGAAATCTGTGGAAGCTGCAGAGGCTCAGCAAGGTCCATCAATTTAAGTATCTCGTTTCAAACACCCAAGCCAGAAAAACTGAACACAGACACCCAGTAGGGACCTTGAAACCCCACAGCAGGGAGACAAAGAGATCAGAGAAGTCATTGCTTTTTTTGCCATGTGCCTACCAGAAGATTTGCAATGACCTTGCTGCAATAAAGACAAAGTTTGTATTTGCGGAGCAGTAAATCTGGTGGTCCCTGCTGTATAATTGCATGCCCATAGAGAGGCACAACTGCTCTCTTGCTGGGGAAAAGGGAATAATGGGGTGGAAGTGTGGTAGAGCCCAAACAACAGGAGATAAATTAAGCGGAGCATAAGAGGTGAGTTTTTTCCACTCAAATTCAGAGGATTCTGCAAATTATAAAGCATGCGTTTGATCCAGTCATCAAAGCTCTGGCAGAGGTGAGAGAGGTCCAGGAAAAGGCCGTGGCTTTGGGGAGTTCTGGGAGTTTCTGTTGTGCTTTGGACAAGTGCCTCCTTCTGCCCCCTCAGCCTAACCTCTCAGGTGTTGGAGAGGAGACCTCCCTTTCCCTCCAGCCACTTGCACCCTTGGCACACAACTCCCCCAGCTGTCACCTCCCAGGCTGCCTCCGTAGGAGCAGGAAATCAGAGGGGACCTGCCGGGCTCTTTCTGCAATGCACTGCGTTTGGGACAAGGGAAAGGGAAAGGTTGTGGACATAGCAGGCAGTTCAGCGGAGATCTGGGGGGCAGGACTCATCCAGCTACCTACCCCATAGCTGTCAGCTGTGCCTCCCCTGGCAGCAGAGAGCACAGAGGGCAAGGAGGGGATATCCTGCTCCCCAGGCAGGAGGGGGAATCGGCTGTTTAGGCCATGCTTGCTGCATGCCAGCACAGGTAAAGCTGGTGGTCAGCTCACCCCTCACCACCTCCCCAGACGCTGTCCTGGGCAGCTGCCTGCTTCACCCGCATCTGCGGCTAATGAGCAGCAATGAGTGGTGAAAGGAGACAGGCCTCCAAGGAGAACATTTCCATATTACTTTCACAATGTGACTAGCAAACAAGGGCATTCGGGTCAGGATTCACAAATCCTCAAGCAGATATCAGTCATGAAGAATCAAGCACAGTCATAACCAGATCCAGTGTGCTTCAGAGCAGAACCAGTGCAGCACAGGGAGCGAGAGCGGGCTGACCCGTAGTGCCAGCAGAGCCGTTACGGCACACTGGCCCTTACGAACATTCACATTCAGATGACTATGGCTTTGACACGTACTAAGCACCTACGCTGAACTTCTCCCATGCTGGGTCTCTCTGACCCATTTTATTTTTCCACTCACAGGGAAAAAACAGAGTTCTGCACTATCTGCTTCTAAGGCAAAGCTTAATGAAAAGCAGATGCTTTCCACCATGACTGTTTCTTTTCATACTTCCCTAGATGACTTCTACCCTCTCCCTGCTGTGGACATGGAAGCAAAATTTGGCAGAGCAGCAAGCTGGGAGTCATGCAGGAGCCCTTTATGGCCCAGGGGAAAATCAATGCCACCTAGGCCAACACATGTGCTATAGATAAAAGCACTACTTGCTCAGAGAAGCCATGATCAGGAAAGTTAGCCTGTTCCTAACTTTCTGACCATTCTAGCTCTGTTGCACATGTCTCCAAATATCAGCAAAGCTTTTGTGCCATTGTGCTTTTGTTACAGTAAAGTCAGATCTAGATGCAATTCAGGTGGAAAACACTGCACAGCCACACGTGTGTCACGCCTGGTGGAGCTAAAAGAACAAATCCACATCCCTATGTTGTAATCTTACTCTTTTCCCCAGAATCACTGATCTTAATGGGATCCAAGCAAAATGGAACTCTTCCTTCATCAGAGTGCTCTCTCTATGAGTAGGTGCAATGGATGGGAAGCCACACACCCTGAGATCTTGCTTCTCATCTCTTTCACTGTCTGGAATTGCTCTGTTTATAACAGCATCCTTCATATGCACGGTTTCATCTCAACTTTCATGGTTTCACATAACCTATTTTACAAAGGTAGAGAGCATGGCTGCAAAGTCACCTCTAGCAGGTGTGGGAAGACAGATTTCTACCTCTGCTTTCTGGGTCTACCAAAACCTTACGCCTGACTGTTCCCAATATGCAAAACAAGACTACTGTCTGCATTCCCACCTTCGAGACAGCCAGATTAACAGCCACAGTGTAGGCACCACTTGTCATTATTTAACCAAAAGCGCCCTTCTCCTGATCTGATCCCCAACCCTTCCAGGGGTGGGCTGACTGACACGTGCCATGTCACCCCCCACCACACTGCTTCCTTGGGGACTGCCTTCCTCTTGCTTCCCAGTGCTGCCACCTTCCAGAGCTCCCACAGGTACTCAAAGGGCAAATGTCTCAGCTTTAATCCTCAAAGCCATCAGCAATTATCTTGCATCACATTTGCCACTGTTCTCTATCACATGTGCACTCTTGGTTCCCACCAGTGCTGAAAGCTTCCAACAGCCGTTGCCTTTTCAAAGGGCACTGCAGCCAGCCATTTACACTTTAAATAGATATTAAAATGAAGCCACCTGCACGCCTTCCAGTTCCTGAACTGCAGAGCAGAGTGATGGATAATGGAAGTGTACCAACACATCAACAGTTTCCACTAGCAACTGCTGCAGAATAGCATGATACCAACTTCAAATATGGACAGGAAATGGCTTTTGATATCAAATGTAAGTTTCAACCCCACAAGAGTCTCTAAAAATAAGCATTTTATTCCTACCCGCCCTTGATTTGATACCAAATGGATTGTGGAGAAGGACCAAACTCTAGAAACAGAAATAATAATAGAGGTACAGTTTTCATTAACTGATCCTATATTCTTCCCCTTTCTACTGGACCCACTGCCTCATTCAGCACACAGAAGTGCTCCATGGATGAGGCTATCTTCCTTATTCACTCTGTGGCCATATTTACCTGCACACCAGCAGTGCACTGCACAACATACAGAACTCTGCTTCCCTCCTGGGCTTTGCGATTTGCCTCGTTATTATTACCACTGAGCAGTTCCCAAACTCAAAAGGTCTTTTGTCTTCCAGTCACCACTGCAAACCCAAAACATTATCACAGGCATTTTAGAGACAGGGGAATTGATTAATAGGCAGATCACAGCTAAAAATCTGCAATGCTGACCATTAATTTCGGCCACCACAGTGGCTGGCTGCCTCTACATACAAAAGGAAACAGCTCATGACCACTACTGAAAAGGTGGGTGTATGTGATTTGCTCAGCATCACATTCAGAGTCCATGGTAAAGGCAGAGAGAGAAGAGTGGGTTTCTACAACCCACTGTAATGTTCTCAGTACGGCTAGCTGTATTCATCTTCTTGCCTGCACACAGAGGTAGAAGGAAGGTTGCATGCATCTCCTTAAGCCACCAGTCACCTCACATCAGGATTCCTGATCTGGGAAACACCAGGAAACTTCCCACCAATGTGAACTCTCTGGATGGGAAACACAAGAACACAAAGATAAATGTCAAAAGGATCAATTAATCTTAGGTGCCACTATCAAGACACCAATAGCCCATGTATAGAAATCTCCATGCACTCAAAGCACAGCTCCCATGGGTTTCAGCTGTAGTGGTGATTTCTACAAAGCAGACCCCAAGGGCTCCCATCAGCCCCTTTCCTCCCCTGCAATAAGTCATGTCTGTGTAGATCTGCATTTAAACAATTGAGCACAAGCTCTGTCTTGGCTGAGAACCAAGTGCTGCACATTTGCATCCCAACTTTACGCCTTCTTGCGCATTGAGCCCATCCAGATGGCAGGCTGTATTCAAGGCTTAATGATCTGCATCCCCTCCCCCCAGTACGGGCACAGTAAATCACTGGCAAATCTTCCCGATGGTCTTTTAGAGGGAAGACAGATAAAATACATACAGTGTGTTTTAAAATACCAAGTCCTCAGGAAAATTATGGTCTGCAACATTGGTGCAGAGCATGGATTCAACGGAATGACTTAAACTGTTTGCATGTAAGCTTTCCCTGCCAACTCACCCTTCCCAAGTCCCCATGCCTGGGACTCTCTCCTTCGCCAGGCAAAGATTTTGCCAGATTTGGCTTGCTCACTCCACTCTTGGTCACTGCAGTTCCCTGTTCCCTCCAAAGAAAGGCTCTTTTAGCAGAGACAGGCCAAACAAAACTTTTGGAAAAATCTCAAGAAGAAAAGCTAGAGTTTGGTCTGTTGGAAGGCTGGGTGCTGCTCACCACAGAGGCTGCTGGAGCCCTGGCTTCCAGGGCAGAATTTTACACATCCAAGTCATGACCGGGAGATGTATGTGTTCATGACATGAGACCTGGCTGCATCTTGTGCCTACAGAGCGCTGCACAGAATACAGGGATCTGCTCACCGGACCAGACCTCAAACACTGGAGAGACATCTTAAGATATCTTTATGTGTGGCCACATAAGATACTTTTCTCATTTGACGAGAGGGTAAAGCGGCACAAACAAACTTAGTCTCAGTAAATGGCCACAGCGATCTGACTGCCCCCCACAACATCACACAGAAAGCTGTGGCAGAGGCAGGCACTGCCTCTGAATTGTCCTGACAGCACTTAACAGCCTTAATGTGAAGATACCTCTGTGGGGTACCTCCATCTCATTCTCCTCAAACTTTCCAATATCTGTAGTGACTAAGGCCAAGGCTTCACGCTCTGCAGTCCTTATTGCTACCGAGCTCTGACCCCTCCCAAAAGCTGCTCCCACTGTGCCTGCTCAGTGAGGCATGGTCCTGTGTTGAAACACCATGTGCTCTTGTATTTAAAGATCAGTGAATGGTTTGGGATGCCAAGGCAATTAATTCATGTTCACACCAAACTTAATTGTGACATTTCCTGGGTACTCGATTTTGTTCCTCAAATTAAGTCTTTTTATCATCAGAAGACTGTTTTCCAGTGTGTGCAGTATACTTATAAGAAACAATTCCCTCCTGTGGAGTTCACTGTATTTCTGTCCACTTAAGCTGGATCTGACAACTTAAGTTATTCGTATGCCTTGAGCTAACCATCTGCATATGAGTAAGCATCAGCTATAGCTTACATGTAATATACTGCACCAAATATAAATATATCCACATGTGCATGGAAACAAAATGTCAGTGCTATTTCTCAAAGAATATGGGAGCAAGGGCCAGGGACCAGCGAAATAATTTTCAGCTTTTAAGTGACAGACAATGGAAGTGATCCAGTCTTGCATCTCATAAGTACTGGCAGATTGGCCAGGATTTGGATGCTAACAAAGAGATTCAGTACATGGGCCTGGTTTCAATTACTGAGCATGTGTCCATATGGCTCTGTGTGTGTATGTGTTTATACTGAGTGTTCTTTCCTGTTAATGGGTGTTGCATAAGTACAAGCGTGCATGTGTGTGCCTGTGAACACAGGGTCAGAGCTAGTTCAAAAATGCCCAGCAGCACAGGCAAAATTTAGTGTTGACACCCAGGACAAAAGGTCTTGTGTATTAGCTGTGACGAGACCCTGGAAATATTGCATTTTAAACAGAAAACCTCCCTTCCCTGGCAGGAAATCAGATCCACGCGACAGCAGTGAAAGCACCAAACCCGAGCCGCTGACCATGCGGGATCTGCCACTGTGTTGGGGCATGGTAGCACCAGTTGGTGCTGGGACAAACCCCACCCAGGGAGACAGCAGGACCAAATACCATCAGACCTGCTCCTGCAGGCACACCAGCCAGGCTGCCCCGCTCTGCCTGCAGCGCGAGGAGGCAGGGACTGCCAGTGCTTACTGCTCAAGTGGCTGGTACCAGCCTCCTCTTGCAGTGGCAGATCCTGCTGTTCTGCAGCTCTGGGCAGCCTGCCTCTCTAGGAAACATCCCGCTCTGCCCATGCCTGCGGCCAGCCCACCTGTGTGCATGTCAGACCACGCACCTGCCTGAGATTTGTCAGCAAACAACATCGCTGTGTGTCTTGTCCACAGCACTTGCTTCTCCTTTAGCTTTTTTTCAAAAACAATGTAGTTGTCAGCCCAGTAGTTGTCAGACAGGTAGAAGGAAGAATAGGCAAATGAGATAAAATACTTTGTACATGACAGAAAATTCAGATCCAGCAACTTTTAAACAATTTGTGCATCCTTAATCTTAATTTAATTCTTTATTCCCCTTTATCCCCCCCCCCGCCTCAGTTTCTTAAGTTGTAATTGGCTCTGCAAATGATAGGCTAATTCAAAATTAAGATGTACTAATGAGGTTGATGATGACCATACAGAACCACAGACTGATAAGGTGCTTACCTGCTATTTTAGGGTTATCTTGCCTTTCCAGCTCTACATTTCTTTCCCCCAAGATGCACTAACTTTGCATTGTTCTAACTAATGCTTAATTTAAGCTGTCACACTTTCATCTCTGTCGATATCAGTGCCTAAATGTTTGCTTTAAGTACCCCTTCAAGTCCTTCTCTCATTTTATGCCCAACAGCCACATAAACAGGGCTCAGGACCTGACAGTCCTGGCATATCTGTGGATGCTAAAGAGCAAGATGGTGGCCTGATATCACCAGCACAAAACTGAAAGCTGTTTGGGAAGGAGGCCGTTAGGACAAGGTATGCCACGGGATCAGGCTGAGTTCAGGGATAGCTCAACTGCTTGGAAACAAGTCTGGGCCCAGAGATCCTAACAGCTCTGGGACTATGTGCAAGACATTCACCCTTGCCCTGCCAGACCCTTGGTAGCAGTGCAGCCATTGCCTAGCCCAGTTTTAATCCTAACTCTATCTGCAATAGAGTTAACCAGTTTCTGCATTAGCACTATGCATCAGCCATTTACTCCTGCCAATGCCAGCCCTTCTCCATCCTGGAGAGCATGATGGATGCAACAACAATATGAGAACTTCAGCACCTACTTCTCAAAACGATAGCCTTTAATTGCCACTCACCCCTCACTTGCTGCACACTGAACCTTTTTGGAGCTTTTACAAGTGGAGACATTCTCCATCTTCTATACCGAACAGTTATTTTGGTGCCTTCTTCCAATGCAGAGATAATCTCCTGTGACAATTAGCAATGAAAGCCACAAAGTAATCCACAACCAAACCATTACTCCAGATTTTCTTTAGGGAAGCACTTCCAGTATCTGAGCGCCTCAGAAATACTCTCTGCACCTTGTGTTAATTTTCCTGCCCAACTCCATGCCCGCTCCATTTCCCCACAGGATCAAATATACCCTGAATTATTATTTTCCCCCCACAATAATTCTGTGAGGTAGGAAAGTCTAATTCAGAGTGCTCAAACACAGCTTTAAGGGCTTTCATAAATCACAGTCTAGAGTATCCTGCAGTGCAATGACAGAGCTAAGTACAAACATAAGCCCTTCAGGGAACCGGTACCTGAGAACGGGTCTACCCTGCCACAACACAACCCCTAGCAGCACTGGTGAGGCCAAACCCCAACACCACAAACCTTGACTGGACCGAAGAGCCCACTCTGAGGACTCCCAGCTGGAAGCAATGAGAAGTAAGGGATCTCAAGAGTCTCACATCCTTCTAGGACCCCCAGGGCACATGTAGTCCAAATGACTCAAGCGTCAGGGTACTGCCTGGAGCCTCTCAACCCACCAACAAGTCTCCTAGAGCCAGCATCTCCATCCTCTCATGCCTCTGTGCAAGACCTGGGAGCATCCGTGCATAATGTGACTCTTCAAGCCCTCACAGTACAAGCAAGTCATCCAGTCCTCTCCACTGTGAGAGCATAGTGCCTTGGGGGAAAGCAGTCACCAAAGTCCTCAAGACAGCTCGGCAGAGGGGCAACTGCCCACTCCTCTCTGTGCACTCCTCTTCCTCAGCACTGTGAAAGCCATCCTGGAGAGTCGCATTGATGAGGAAGTTGCTGACAGGACAGGTTAACTCCACCAAGCCTAGATGGATAAAGGTGACCAACTCCCATCTCCTTCCCCCCAGGAAACCTGCAAGTGACCAAGGAGAGTGTCGTCAAGAGGGGCACTTGTCTCAGAGGCAAGGCACTTGGGAGGCTCCCAGGAGAGAGACTATTGCACGGGTTGTGAGAAGTCATGAGGCTGAATGGGGAGAAGCCTGCCAAGAGAGAGAAGGGCAGGAAAACAGTAGATGTCCAGCCACTGGCTATGCAAAAGAAAACCCTTGTCTGCCATCTTCCCTTCAACAGGAGCACATCAACAGCCCAAGGAGACCTCCATGAACAAAAACCACATCACAGGCCCCTGAGGTCCCAGCTCTGCTCAGGAGTCCTTGAGGCAGTGCATAGCCAGTGACACACGACATGTGGGCCAGGAGGACAGCAGCAGGGTGGTAGGAGTGTGGACAAGTGAAGTGAAAAATGCAGGGAGGTGTATCTGTCTGGCAGAGCAGCAAAGCCAGGAGTGGGACTGGGGATCAGAGCTGAGGGATAGCAAGAGGACTGGAGTGTTTTATGGATGGGGTTGAATTCCAACACTCATTTATTTTAAAAGCCTTTTTTTTCCCCTTTGATGATGGGATGCAATTACAAGCCTAAATTAATATGCTAAGACAAGAGACAACAGATGGATACCAACCAGAAGGGGAATAAGAAGAGACAATGAAGCAATTCTGGTCAGTCTGACAGATCGTGAGCTCAGCAGCCTTCTACCCACCCATATCCATTCATAGGCACATCGATCTTTGTCCTTCAGACACTGGTTTCATTATTTATAGGAGAATTTTATTACTGTCTTTGTCCTCATTAGCATTTTTACTATTTATTTACTCCAAATCTGTTAGGGACCAAGTGTCTGAGGTCTCACGATGATTGAATTCCCGGCCAGGAAAGAGGCCTGAAGTTTTGTAGATGAACCAAGGGAGAGGGCAGAAAGCCAGCTCAGAATTCATGAATGGCTGTGCTCCTGTATCTACAGCAGCCCGCACATGGCATGCCAGGCCTGTGGTCTGACCTGCAAGCAAACAGGGGATCCACGCGGCATCTACATATCCAGAGCTGGTTTGAAGCTATAAATTTGCAGGTTCCAGCCTGACACCATGCTGGGGCTATCGAGGGAAAAAAAAAGCAAGCAATTCTTCCACCCTGGTGATTCATTCTTCCATGTCTCAGACATCACAGAGCTGAAGCCAGCTGTACCTTTTCAAGCATTTTCTCCCTCAATTAAATACAGACCTAGGTACCCACAGCAAAGACTACCATCCTTTAAGAAAAAGCTAACAACACTAAATACCAGTTTTCATCCTTGTGAAATCTCTGAGGCCAACACCAAGAATGTGATGGATTTAACTCTTTGGAGAGCATGAAGGACTTCAGGGCTAAAACATAGAAATCACTTAGCTGACTTGAAATCATTATCTTTATGGAAAGTAATGCAAGCTGATAATTTTGATAAGGATGACAAATTAACTTCTTCCAGCATAATTAATCCTAGAGAACCTGCGTGCACTTTCTGGATGGCAAACAGCAGCTACTATTAAATTTTTGCAAATATCTTGACAAGCAATTAAAGTTATCACAGCACTTAGGAATTTCTTCCTCTAAGAGTATGGAACAACCCGAATACCTGGTAGCAGCAGTAACTTGCAAAGGCGGGTGTACCGATTTTAAATGTACATAATAGGATGGAAAATACAGAAGACAAAACTGTGATGCACCTTCACTTGAAACAGCACTCTCCCTCTGAGCTTTTGAAGTGAAACCCAGGCACTAACAAAGCCATCCACTCATTTTTTCTCTAACATAATTGGGACCAGGATATCAAGAAAGACATCACAGAAACCAAACCAGAAACAGAGGGGCAAAAACCCAGAGGAGTAAAGAGACTGTGGCATAAAGAGAGATGAGAATGATTGGCTTTGCTTGGTTTCAAGAGGCAATAAATAAGTGAGGGCTGCAATAGATAAAAATATCAAAGGAAGGAGAAGGCGAAATTACTGCCTTGTGCAGGAAGTAGAAGGGCATTCAATTACAACAGAGGTAGGTACAGTGAAATGTTTTCCACATGGCATCTGAATAACTTGTGGAACTTATTGTTGGAAGATGTCATTCAGGTTAAGAATTTAGCAAAATGTAGAGCAGGATTCATGCATCTTGCAATGGATGGGAATTTTTAGGAGCTTTGTATTTATCGCAGGACATAAAAAACAGCTTCTAAGTGGCAGGGATTAAGCAGAAAGTATCCCTCCAGGAAGGTTATCCCTAAACAGCGTTCTGTGGGATGCTCCCCTTTCCTCTGAAGTGCTACAGACAAGCCAGAGGTAGCCTACCTCCTCCTGATCTCATCTACAGGATAATTCCAGGGAGGTGTTTTCACAGCCGAATGGAGGAATTGTATGCTATTTAATCTGAGCCCATTGGAAATGCTTAGCAGCATCTCAGGCTGCACGGTCAGGAGATCAATTATTACATCAATAAAAGGAATTAAGAGCTTTGTCAGAAAAACATCAGGAAAGCAACTGCCCTAAAAGATACATAGACCAAATTGTCATGCTGTCATTGCTGAGATGGAAGAGGTCCCTCCCTCCTGTCCCTGCCCCAAATCCATGCTGCAGCAGGAGGGAAGCAGATTACAAAGAGCAATTCCTCCCAGTCCCCCAGGTGAAAGTACCACTTTCCTGTAGTTCCCAATGTTAGTGGAAAAGTTCCTCCTGGGCTGATCTGCATTGACCTATAAAGCCACATATGTGAATACAGTAAGTGTTGACCTCAATGTCACAAAATAAGAGTAGCAGCCACAGCGTAATGGCTTAAGGCTATTGCATAGTTTATTGAACACAGAGAGGCTCTGCCTGCCTGGTGGGAACTGGGCTGGCAGCACTGCAGTGGTTCCAGCAGCCCTTGGCCCCACAGCAGCTGGAAGAAGAGAGCAGACCTAAGAGGGACAGAGACCACTTTGGAGGTAGGTACCCAGCTCTTCTCATCAGCAGGTGTGTGACAAAATGCCATCATGCCTGGCTATGGGGGAAGAGAGGGAGGGAATGGAGCTTTTTTCTTGAGTTGGATCCTGAAGTTTTGGTTCATGGAAAAGGAACGTACATTCTGGGTATGAGGCTACAATCTCCGAATATAAGGCCATTTGCCTGTAGGATTTAAATCACAGTACTTCTGCAGACTCCAATGGAAAAACTCGGTGGCACACTAGCCCCTAATTCCAGACAACAGAGGAACCCAAGATTGTTTCTATTTTAGAAGGAGCTCTGAACATTTTTTTTTTTTTTTACAATGTTCAAAAGCAACAATACAATCCTATTATTCCTCTGGAGCAAAATAACCTCTCTTTCCTCCTGTGTCCCTTACCATCCCAGAAATCTAAAAGATGACCAGGATGGGGAAGAACAGCCAGCTGCTGTCTGAGAGAACATAACAGAGAATGGACAGTCAGGTAAGCTAGTTACCTGCTAGAGGACTTGGACAGACCTCCTCTGCACCTCATAAGCCAGCACAGACCATCTCAGCTGCTGCAAATTGCTTAACCCAGTGCACTCTGCTCCTGATAGGAGTCTGCGGTGCTGCACCAGCCTTGTTCCTCCCCCTCCTTGCCTGCCTCCCTCACATGTGCATGCACGCACTGAGAAGGACAAGTTTCCACCTCTGAGTTCAGCAAGTTGTCAATTTAATCCAGGCTTTCAAAGCTCTCATGCTGTCCAATGGCTTGGCTTGGCTTCCTACTGCTCTGTAGCGCTTCGAGGTTCTTTGTTCTGTAGGGATTTGATTTTTATTCTCCCTGAGATCAGAAAAGAAAGAATCTTTTTTTAGCGTGTATCAGGGGCTGGCTTAGGAGGCTAAAGAAAGGCAAGGTCATCAGTTCAAACCAAGCCATATCATTGTGAAAATGCTAACGAGCCTGTGATAAGAAGGGAACTAAGACTCTCTTGTTTGATACAAATTATTGGACCACAGAAGCACCATCAAGTCCATTACCTCTGCACGATGTCACAGACAGGATCCTAATGTCATCTACTGTATCACCCAGATCTCTCCGCCAAAGGTAGATAAGGCCTAGATCTGCTTGGCTTGCAATATCATCCCATCTTCAAATTGATTAACTATTCAATTTTCTCAGCAGCCTGGAAGGGCAGGTAATGGCTATTATTGCTATTCAATGCAAGAGAGAATTGTGGCTGAGAGATTACTGAGAGTACAATCAGGACAGCGATCTGAGAACAGCCTGGCTCTCAGGTCTCCTCCTGACCCCTACAGCTTCCACCCAGCTCAGCAACAAGATGAAGACTCAACCCATGTCATGAGAAAATTTATACAAACTGCCTGCACCCCCGGCTGCTTCTTCAGATGCGTAGTGCTGCCAGAGCGATATTTCATAAGTGACCGCAATAATTCTTTTACCCACTTATGTGCAAATAGGCAGCATTTTAGTAATCAGATTGGGGTGGCACCTACCCAGAAAGCAAGCAATCCAAATCTGCTACAGTTCTCAGCATGATGGCAGGAGCAGCAGCAGCAGGTTGGTCCCAGCTCTGCAGCAGGTCTCCCCTCTGGCTCCTCCTTGGCTGGCCGTGAACACATCACATCATTCACAATCTGTCCTGCAACCACCGAGCAATGAGTTCACTGCCAGCACCACAAAGGGACTACATGGCTGCCTTGCCCCCAAAGGTTAAAAGGCACAGGTTTATCTGAGCCTTCTGGGAATAGGTTTTTAAGTCTCCCCGGGTGTGCATGCATGCACATAAACACACACACGAAAGCTTACTGCATGTTGAATACCAAAAAGATCACATGTGCCCTCTCGAGCAGTGTTTACTCTTTTCCTGCTATAAGTCAGTCTCTTTCCTTCCTTCCAAGCTGACCCTTGCCTCTTCCTCCCAAGGGGCAGCTGCCTCCTTCCTCAGCTGGCAAAAAAGGAAATACCTCATTGTTCCCTGCTGGATTTCCACTGCTAGCAGCCTTCCACTGGCCAGCCCAGCACACAAATCACAGCCCCACTCATTCAGAAGAAGGCAGTTTCTCCCAGAGGTCCTGCATTGGTCTTTACTGGGATGACCCAGGAACACACGGATGAGGGACCCTGCATGACAGACATCTTGAGGGGAGTGTTTAACATTGTAAAGGATAAAGGACTGTATTCTGTGATTTCTTCAAGGAGAGCAGCTCCTGTTCTCTAGATAGATCTGCAGAGATGACCTCCATCGTGTCCTGTAGACTGTGGGAGGGTCAAAGTCTGACAACAGCATGAAGACGAAGGTTTGGTTTTCAGATCCAGACAGAGAGCTTCTCCATAGCTTGATATTACAGGGATCAGCACACCTGGAGTGCAAGATGTGAGTCTAACCTGGGAGAACCACCTTCTGATCATGATGTCTCTTGGAGGCATGACACCAGAAGAGATGTCCCTCTGGTCTAACCAAACATGGACAATTTTATATTTTTAAGAGCCTGGGGTAACCAGCCAGCCAGTGGTGCTGCTTCAGCTGAAGTGCTTAAGAAGAGAAGGCTGAAGGAAGGGTGACATCTAGAAAATGCAGCAGCACTCTGTGTTGACTCTTCACGTGTCCTTCCTCTCCCCTTTTTCCACCACTCTCCCTCTTCTCCTCCACAGAGTCAGCCACCCTTGGAGAGTAGTTAAAAATCTGCTTCTGAGCTGGAGGTTCAAAAGGAAATATTATGGCAAACTCAAAGTTTCAGTACACGCTAGTTTGAAATTAATTCCTACTCCAAAACACTCCCTGAATTTTCTTTAACTGCACAGCAACAGCTTCCATTGCCTGCAGAGTAAATACGGCATTTCTCAGGCCAAGCCAATTTTCCAAGTAAACATTACTGGGCAACAGAACAATACCATTTTCAATAGACAGAACTCGTGAAAATGTGTGGGAAAATAATGAAAAAAATGTTACACCAACATTTGCAAACTTTCCCCTTAAAAAAAACCAAACACACAAAATAAATCTTACAAATGGCCATACACGTTTTGATAAAACTCAAAAAATGGAAATTTAAAATCTTCAGTGACCACCAGAGGGCTCTGGGTATGTGTCAGAAACGATTAGCTGAAGTCGACTCTTAATTCACACCAAAACGCCTGTGTATGCTAAATACCAGGCAAGTCTCCCCATTCATTGCATTTCCTCCTATGCAATAAAAAAAAAAACAAAAAACAAACGAGAAAAATTTTTTCTCACCAGTTTTTTTTGAGAAAATGCCCATGAACACTGTCCCAGTAATATGCCTGCTGTCTCCATGCCTTCACATGCAGGACAAACCACATTTTATCTTCACAGACTGAATATCAGAAAACAACAGACACTTCAGAAAACACAATGGGGGCGGGAGGGGGGGGAACAAACAAAGAAAGGGAAAGGAGAATGTTTGCTTGGGAGAGCATAATTCATGCAATATGCAGGGTATCTGTCAACAATTCTCAAGGGCGCTGCGCGTAAACACACCCATTCACCAGCTGGCTAGGGGTAGAATGTGATCCTAGACCCTCTGAATCTGCATGAAGACATAAAGAAAGATCTTTCTCCAGCACAGCAGCTTTCAGACCCCATGCTTAATGCCAGCAGCAATAACCAAGCTGCATAGCATGCTCTGTTCCACTGGAGGCAGTGGAATTGGGCTGGTTTCAGCAGGACCAACAGAAATAGCTGCTTTCCAGTCCCAGGAGACACCTGCACTTTACTGCAGCGAGTAATGCTGTTTGGTATGGTTTGGAGTAGCTTTTATTTGACTTTTGCTTCTTTCCAAGGATACAAATTTCCCCCCTGACAAGCCCAAGGGATGTGTAACTAAATCAACTAATCTGGGGAAATGGACAGTCATGCATTCAGGACTACACGCTGCTTGGGAACCATGAGAAGATCAATGAGATGCTCCTAAGGGATTATGTCTCTTACCTCTCAGTGATTTTTTTGGTCATTCTGACACTCACTTAGAGAGGTGGCATTTAATCTTTAAACTGCTGACAGAAGTGAGGTCTCAAGGTGAAACTCAGCCATATGCTGAGCAGCAAATATCCTTAGTGGTGCACATCCTACCAGCTGCTACAACTGAGGATGATGAGGACAGAACAAAACCACTGTGGGAATGGTCAGTAACCACGAGTCTCCACAATATCTGATTAGTGAACAGTTAATATTGTGCTTACTCCCAGTTTTCCAGGCAGAGCCATGTCCCTGTATCAGCTGGTAAGTGCCAAAATGTGGAGAAGACACAGAGAAAGGGGAGGTAGTTCGCATTATCTATTGTACATTGGGGTCAACCCGCAGTGCATAAACTGAGACAACAGCAAAGACAATAATTCTTATCATCTGGACTGAGCTGCCCCATCACCTCTCCATGTTAGAAGCAACCCCCCGACAGAACCAAGAGGAACTAGAACAGGTGCTTGCTTATGCCAAGTTGGGTTTTTCAAACTGGAGCTGGAATTATAGAGATGGGAGTAGATCATATCTACAAAAATATCCAGAAACCTAAAAATGCAGATAAAGGCATTTATTTAAGAAAAAAAAAGTCTCTAAGAGAGGTAGACATCTCCTCATCAGCCTTCTTTAACTAACTTACCTGGGGGCATCTATAGATCACATGAGAAGCCAACCTTAGGCACACATATCTTTTCCAAATCTGATTTGGTATCTAAATTACAGAAGCTGACCCTTAGGCATCCAGCAGTCCGGGGAAGGTGAGATTATTTCCACTCCATAACCACCATTCATGTGGATTGTCCCCACTCTGTCTCAGTTATTACAAACTGTAGTAAACTCAGCTGGAAAGCTTGCCAGAACCCAGCACTGGGCAAGTTCAAGGTACATATACTGCTGTAAGTCTATAACCTGTGGGGCCACGTGAAAAAGCAAGCACAGAGGAGTCTTCCATTTTGATCTGCTTCAAAGAGAGTGTCTACCTGTACTTCCAAGAAGGGATCCAAGACCCCACAAGGCAATAAACCCAGGAGGCATCTTGCATAGATATCCAGCAGATTTCTATTCTTAGAACGATTCTAGCATAAAATGTTCCCCAGTTTGTGTTGCTGATGAAGGTAGTTCTTAAAACTGGACATGATGAAAGATGCCATCACAGAAAAAGTGCTATCTAGGATGCCCAAGGGGGGCACAATCAGTGTGTGTGAACACAGCATGTGTCACAGTGTATAAGCAAACAACATCATTATGCTCATGAGCAATATCTCTCCAAGAAGCTGAGCAATATCTCCTGAAGTAGCCACGCTTCAGTTATGCATACTCAAGGGTATGGATGGTACTGATGATTGCGTTTACCAGTGAGGACATTTTTGAAAATGTCCAAATGACAAAAAAATCTAATTCCCATTTTCAAATTTGAACTAGACCCGTGGGGTAACATTCATCATACTAATTTTAGCTACCTAACAATTAGGCATCTGGGCAAAACTAATCATTTGGGTTCCCTCTATAGCAAAAGGGGAGAAACAAAAATATCCAGAGGGCGATTCAGTGAGTCTGATCACAAAACAAACAAGAAGTGAGCAGTACTATTCACTCAGTGCTCTGTGAGATGGAGGTATATCTCTTCTTGCTCAACTTACAGCATGACCTCACTGGAGCATGCGGTTGATTCATGTTTCTCTCCCTGACTGCGAAAGGACCGCAAACAAGAAGCTGTGCTTAAATGTTTAACTTTTTTATGAGTAAAGTTGCATGAGATGAACCCACCCTCCCTTTCTACCAGTGTGTTAAAATATTTCTCTATAAAAGAAACAGAAGCAGCTATTCTAGAAAAGGGGTTTCAGGAGACACTAAGAAAAATCCTCCCTTTAGTGGTTTTGAAAATGAAATAAAAATAATAGATATTTCAACTGTTATGGCATGAAAAGATGTTAACAGCATGGCACTTTTAAAGAACTCTGAGATGACAAGACTGATTTTGCAGAAATGTTTCTTCAGTTTCATTTTGAAAATTCCCTGCAGAGGAAAAATCAGAAATACGGCTTTTCATTCCCGCTCACCAGGAAAAATGTCAAGAAGCCATTGACTTTGGCAAAGCCAGAGCTTCCAGGTCCCAGCAAACTAAAAACCTACAGCCAGCACTATCACAGCACAGAGGCAGCTCCTTAAGAGGAATTATTCTGCAAGTCCACTGTTGAACCAGGCAGTTCATTTACATATGAGCCATGGCAGAAACTTTGCAACAAGCAAGAAGACTTGATGATGGCTAATCTAATCTACGCCAAGATGGTGAGAGTACTGGTCAGCAGGCTGAATGCAACCATGTGGGGTACTGGAGATGTCACAAGCAACACTAGCTGAACAGAAGCAGACATGGGATGACCATATGTCCAAGCAGAACTAGCCTGCAGCTGCAGAGTACTCCTGAGTGCACCCATCCATCTCCCATAACATTCTTAAGAAAACCTTGCTTTGCCTTCATTTTGTAGAAGAAGGGCTTTTTGCGGGGAGCAGCAAATCTATAATCTTGGTAACTAGAGGCAGGAGCAGCTTAAAGAATGGCTGCTTGAAAAACTAAGTGCCTCTCAGCAACAAACAAGATTTAACCCAGAGGAAAGGGAAACAAATACTCCCTCTGGCTGCTCCCCCTGCAGCCAAGGTTGTATAGCAAGGGGTGAAAGAACCCGTTGTTCTGCATGTCAGGTATTGCCTCGGGGGCATGGCTGGGGAGTCAGAGGGCAGAGAGCAGGTGAAGGTGAGAGCAGCACAATGCTCCTGTATTGCCACCCATCCCGACTCCCAACAACCTGATCTGAGACCTGGACTAGTCTGGCCTCTTGCCTCCTGTCTGTGCCTCCAGACAGCAAGGTAGCTAAAGAGGCACATAAATGCAGTGCTTTAGTTGGCGTTGATGTCTACCCCATGCTATCACCACCTCCTGTGTGGTAAGGTTTGGCTCTCTCCCTAGAGGGATGTACCTAGATATGCAAGAGTGACAAAATGCTAGCGGTAAAGCCTTCCAACATCTCATATTATTGTAATGGGAAAAGAGAGTGGTTATAGGTTCCCTTAGTCCTGGATTTGCTTGTGGATGACATCAGTTTTTAATGAGAAATGGATGCTCACATGACAACTCACACTCTTACCCTTACCCTTCCACAACACAGCCATGTGGATCCACTGCGCCACACATCTCCAGTCAAAACCTACATTCCCTCCTGTCCCTGTACAGGCACTGAGACAAAAAAATCTGCCAGAAACATCACAAGCAGGGGCCTCTCCCTTACCCCCTTTCCAAGGAGCGTCTTCCCAGAAGAGCCAAAGGCTGAGATTTTCCTTAAATATCCCTCTTCCTAGCGGTGCCCAGCACCTCTCCAGCATCGCTGCCCATGCACAGCCCACCATACAACACAGAGCAGCTGAGTGTCCTTCAGAAGGGGCACAAAGGACAGGTGAAAATGCCTTCCTGGCCTCTGCAGTTCAGCACCAGATTCTTCTGCCTGTACCAAAGAGCCAACACTCCTCACTTCTCCCTCTTCCACCTCCTTCCTAGAGAAATACTCCATACATTACTGTAAAATTAGGACTAATGTTGCATAGAAGGACGAGTCAGAGGGATAGCACACATGGCCAAACACAAGTGCCGCTTTGCTCTTCTAACACAGAATGAGTGACTTGTAAAGCCACTACAGAATAGCCACAGTGACCAAGACAGGCGTCTCACAGCACAGACCTCATACGCAGGTCTCACTGCAGTGCGTTGCTGGCCAGGATGTTGTCTCCAGACCCTTGCCAGCGGAGGTGATGAAAAGTAGGAAACCATGAAAGACTGCCATGTCCCCCCTGCTCTGTCCCAGTCCCCTCCTCCCTAAAATCCAACCTGGAGCATCCTGGAGAATGCCCCATCTGCTTCTCATTCCAGGCCATGTCATGTCATAATTATTCCTAATTATGCCTCATTTGGCTTGATATGTACCAGATTGGGAAAGATGCCCTAGTGAGAGCGAGCATCTTGGAGGGCTGCAGCGGCGAGGCGAGGCGAGAGGAAGTGTGAAGCAGAAATTAATAAAGGGCGAGGAGCTGTGCCGCCAGGCACGGGAGGGCGGCAAGGGGCCGAGCAGGTGCGGGGCCCCGCAGACACAGCCCCAAAGGGAGGCGCAGCGGGCGGCGCTGGCAGCGCCCCGCGGCCGAGGCCCGGCCCCGCTCCGCCCGGGCGGGCGGCTCCGCCGCACCCGCCGCACCCGCCGCCGCCCGCCAGGTGGCGCCCGCCGCAGCCCGCTGCCGGCCCGGCCCGGCCCGGTGGCTCCCGCGGCTGCGGCCCCGCCGTCGGCCCCGCTGCAGCCCCGGGGCGGCTGCGAGGGCAGCTCCCCCCGCACAGCTCTTGTGCCGGCGTGAGGTGCCTGGGGGGGGCCGTCTGTGCTCGCCCCCACTCCTCGCTACCCCAGGTGTCTTCTGGCTGACCCCTGGGCAGAGAGGCTGCTGGTGGGTCCTGCTGGAAGGGTGGGCTGCCCCTGCCCCTCCTGCCCCTCAGCCGCTTGCTGCACGGCTGCTCTCCCGGACGAGAGGCCTGGGAGGGTCCTTTTCCCCTGTGCCCACCCCAGGGCCCCGCTGAGTCGCCAGTGGGTCTGACGGCACAGGTTCATCCTGGTCCAGTGTGGGACACCGCTCCTGCACCGGGGGGGACACCTCCATAGGGTCACTACGGAACAAACACTGCAAAAATAACGTTACCCAGGCACTGGCTAGGGGCACAACACGTTCCTCCTTCCTGACTGAAGGCCTACATAAGTGTTTTTTAACTGGTGCGCTTGTCATACTGCAGGAAAGCTTCACTCCTTATTTTTCCACACGGCGACATCGCCTGCAGATGCCCGGATACACACAGCACCCTCAACCGCAACACCAGAAGACACACGGAGTGCAAGGCAGCTCATCCTCCAGGACGGGTGCTGGGAACCGCGTGGCTCCACCATGGACCCTGGCCACCATCTTGCGCATCAGGTCGAGGCTGAAGTGCTGCCTGCTAACGTGCGGGGACCGGCAACAAGTAAACCGCAGGAAGGTGCAAAAATGTCAGGGATGTCGACCGACAGAGTTGGTTTGAAAGGGGTACTCGCTGCTCTGTACCTCTCTGGGGCCCGCGCTGTAGAAGCCAGCGAGGAATCCTGCTTCAGTGTGAGTCAAAGGCAACTGTGTAACAACAGCATCACTGTGACCTGGGCAAAAAGACATTTTCACAAAACATTTTGGGTCAGGGGGAAGTTAGCCAGCACAGGGACAAAACATGAAGAAGTGGCGCCTTCATGTGTACTGCTCACTTTCTGAAAGAAAAAACTTCTTTTTTGCTTGGGTCTGAGCTTCTGCAACTAAAATGGCTGTTGGGAGAGCCAGTGCTCCACCGCAGTTGCCTGCAAGCTGCATCTCTGAGCTGATGCAGGCATTGCGTCTGCAAAGCTGCTAGCCCTCCCCTCTGCCTCTTTTTCCTCCTCCGGATCCACCTTCTGAAAAGCCCACCAGGGAGACAGGACTGCGTTCAGCCTGTCCTTCTCCCAGCTCACCGCTCTTCTGCTGCAGGGGGATGAGGTCAAATTCCAGAGGGAGACAGGGAGGCAAAGCCACCTGCAATGCAATCAAATGACTGCTGTGGGAAGAAGCCGGGCAGCGAAGGAAGGATGATTTACTGACACAAGCTAAGCCAATATAAACACTTATGATACAGGTGTCTGTGCTCTAAGAGATTGCCTGACTTAATTCAATTGTTTTGTAAACCGATTTAGTTAAATCTGTATAAAACTGGTGTTTAAACAAGCCCAAACAGTGTTTTAAAAGTCATTAATAAAACATATCACCGTAAAACAAATACATATTAACAAGGCTTCCTTTTTGCTGACAGGATATATCCTTTCCCCCCGTATTTCTTTTTCCCTCTGTTCTTTTCTTTAGAGGTTGTACATTCTTCTGTGCTGTGACTGTCTCTTTCTTTCTGTACTATAAAAAAATAGGGTTGGCTCCATTCAAAAGTGTGCAAGTCCACCTCCAGCATTTCTCACTGTCGTGTAAAGTCGAGCTGGGGAGACGTTTATTCATTTTTATACAGCCTCCAATAAGATTCAACCCGAAACAATATTTTTAAGCAGATTTTAAACAAAGTAGTTTATGCTGGATCCAGCCTGACCCTTTCATTCTTTCCAAACCGACCTCTCTTACGGTTTGGAGTTATTTAATCATTCTGAAAAGATGTTCCTATTTTTCTCTTTTTTGGCAACGTCACTTTTTTAAAAACAATATTTGTATTTTTCAGTATTTTTAAGTCCTATGCCAAAATCACCCAAACCAAATCTTTAGCTGTGTCCAAAATTAATTGTTTCAAAATTCCAAGATCTTTTTACAAACTTGGCCCAAATGCCCAATTAGTTCAGTCTCCTCCACCCAAACCCCTTAATTTTTTAAACAAATGCAAGATAGAGTAAAAAAAAAAAAAAAGATGAAGTTACTGTACCCCTAGCAGAGGTCAACAACAATAGGACTAGCATAGGTCAAGTCTTCCCTAGACATGTCTTTTTTTGTGGCCTTTGATTCATACGCAGGAGGAATTTTGGCAAGTGCTTCCTGCATCCAGCTGTTTGCACATCTGCAGGATGCACTGGAGCTATCATTCCCTTGGGGAGGCAAGTGAGAGGAGCAGCCACACTAACCAGCAGAAATTGTCACTGACAAGAATGAAGAAAAGAGGGACACATTGGACAAAAAGGCATTGAGGGGGTTGTGGCGGACTTCACGTATCAGGTGGGCAGCTCTGAAGGGGTTAGGAGGGGCCTGGGAGGGGGGTACAGAAGCAAGGTGGGCTGGGGCTGGTCTGCGGGGGGGATAGGAAGCAGCCGCTGGACAGGTAGGGAAGCAGGAAGCATTTAAGCTCTGAGACAGCAATGTGGCAGCTATGGGCTGTGGGATGAAAGGGGCCAGCAATGCTGAGCTGGGGTGGCAGTGGCTGGAGGATGCATCTCTAACTGGGACTCCGGTTTGGTGGGCAGAGGCACATCCTCTGTCTGCTCCTACCGCAATCAAACTGCACTCACAGGCAGCCTCCCTCTTGCCCAGAAAGCAGACTGGCCTCCTACCCCATGCTCTGCTGATAGATACCCTCGAAGCCAGGCAGCCCCGGAGCACAGCCTCACGGCACGTCAGTACAACAGAAGGCCACAGGGAGCCCAGACAAGCCCCCGCACCCTTACATTGCTGCCATCTGAAGAGCACAGACCCTCGCCTGGGGAAAACGGTGTGCACACAAAAATCTCCTGGGAGAGGTTGTCACCCACGCTCTCCCAGCTGTCCCAAATTCCTGCTCTTTATCAGTCCCAGAGCCCCTTTCCGCTGCAAGATGAGGCTGCAGACTGGCTCGGGTGCCAGCGCAGGGGTTGGCTCCTAAAAGCCGTGCCGGGAAGGCTGCTCTGCTCCAAATGACACATTCAGAGTAAGCCGTGTATACATTTGGCAGGGACCATAGTCCACAGCCACCCTGCCTGGCGACATTGCTAGAGGCCTCAAGGGTAGACAGTCCAAGCCAGGATTTGTGATTGTTTACCTTGACATCCATTTGGATACACTCCAAATGTAGACAAGGGATTTAGAAGTCCAGATTATTTGCCCTCATGGCACCAATGCACAAACACAACTACTAGGAAGATTAGAGATATCCCATCTGCTTAAACTGCTCCCCTTTTCCTGCCAGCACTGATCACTCTCTGATAACCCTGATGACAGGGATTTAAGCCCCAGTGCCACTAACTGTGACTGGCACCAGCGTGATGATTACATTTCCTGTGGGACCACCCTCCCAGCTCTGTGCAGTCCATCTCTGCTCGTCTCATCGCAGCAGTAGTCTCATCTCCGCTGGTGATGAGACTTCTCACACTTTGACCCCCAGCAGTGGTCCCCAGCAGCTCTTGTGTAAGGCACTAGGCAAAACTGTAGCAGAAAGATGGCTCTTGCCTTTTTATTTGGCTGTTTAACCAAACTGAGATGGTCCAGATCATGAGAAAAAACAGCAGACAACAGAAGGAATTACAGGAAATGTAGATCTTAGTTGTCCTCACACGATTGCAAGTTGTTATGCTAGTTTTATTCATACTTTGAAATGTCACCTCTTTGGGCTGTGGCCAAAAATATTAAGTTCTAGTCCACGCTGGAAAAATAGAGGCTTTGACCAAAAGTATCTTTAGTAAGCTTTAACTAAACCATTTGTTATCAGTAATTGCTACAAAATAAGAGACACTCTGTTCAGCCCTGCATCTTTGGAAGGAAACACAATAAGTAATTATGAGTTTACAGTGCAATTACATAATGGTTTAGTCTCAAGCACTTTCCTTGGCAGTAGACAATTCTGTTGTTAGGCTGTGAACTCACAGTGTGGTTTAGCACTTTTGCCTCCCTGTGTCGTTTGGACGTGGGGAGCAAAGGCTTCCATGACCAAGTGCTCAGTGTTGTGGTTCTGCTCCCCAGAAAGAGGGCACCTCCCACAGCCAAATGCACACCTTTGACTTGCAAACAACGTTTTCCACGGACTCCGTAGGAATTTCGCCAACACTGAATCCATCAAAACCTTGTTCTAGCCCAAGTTACTGGTCTCCTAACCAAATAATGGCTTAGCTCAGCCTGACTCCATTTGAGAGCACAGATAAGAACACAGCAGAGACTCATCTCCCCGGGAGGCAGTCATGTGTATGCAGTGCTATTGCAGTCTTAAGCCTTCCAGCAGTGCACACATTGGGCTCTGGTAATGTTCCCCTCTGACCCTTCTCCTGGAGTGGGCCAATTGCTGTAGATGATGGGGAGTTAGTGACGATGGCTGATGACTGGTTTAGGGCAAGTGTTCCCATACTACCAAAGAGGAGCAATTTGAATCACAGGAAACCCCTCCTTGTATTTTTCTCTCTTTCTGCAGCAGGCCCAACACCCATTAAGACTGGTCATTGTTTATCTGCTCTCTTGTCATCCCATCTCAGTATCTCAGCTATGAGATCCAGCTCCCGTTCTTATTCTTAGCAGGTAAACACAGTAACCCTGTGCATTCTCTAGTGCTTTTTGATGTCCTAGCTTTTTTTTTTTTTGATGGGTCTGAGGATGCCTTCAGTACTGTCCAAACCCCTGCTGTATTCAAATAAAGTGCCTTTTTCTTTTTTTAGTCTTCTAGAAACACTGTTTGCCCCTAGGGCTGAGAGGTATTCCCACAGGCTCAGAAGCAGCAAAACCCAAACATACTACATCCTTTGTAGGCAGCTTAGCAGGTAAGAGCAAAGGTACCCAAAGCTGTGCTTGTGGAGGGGCACATAAGAGTGGAGGGAAGCAGTGACTAGGGGATGTGCTCATAACAATGTTTATCTGAAGTGCAGCCCGTAAATGTTGAGAGGAGGTACCATGATGACCACAAACATAAGACCCTTCTCTAGGCTTTTCACAAAGGTTTTCACGAGCCAGGAGTCGCCTGTGGACTGTGAGGGAGGAGCTGCAGTGGGACATGGATTGTTTAGAGGCAACTGCAGGGCTTGTTGGAGGAATGGACTATGCGAGGAAACAGGCAGCTGCACAGCATAGTGAGGACCATCTCTAAAGCTCAGTGCTTAATTTCTTCTTTCATCTTGGAGTCCTGTTCTTCTGTTGTGCTATTCAACAACCAAGACTCTAATAAGCAGGTGCACCCAGCTCTATGCAATGAAGCAAGCAGGCTGGGGTTGCAGGTTTCACAGCAGAGGCTGTAAGGCATTGAAACTGAAGAGATGGAAATCATTGCTGTGAAAGCACATTTCGTCACTTTCTTCCCATGAGTGGAAATCCTTACACCTCCTGCCTCCTCAACCCCAATACCCCAAAAGACATTCAACTGCATTGTGTAACAGGGAAAAACTTCATCTGCAAGACAGGTCCATGGCAGCAGGGCTTCTCCCTCACCCTTGGGGAGAGCTTTTGGGCACAGGCAAAGGAACTTTGTATCACACAAAGCAAATTACTATTTCTGAGTTAGATTGCCATAGAAAACCTAAGCCATCAAATGACAGAGACAAGGAATAAGAGGGAAGGATGGCAGAGAGAGTCAGTTGAGATGGAAGAACAATTTTGTGGGTTGTTTTTTGTTGGGGTTTTGAAGAATAAGAGCATTGCACTTCCAGGATATGAGGCACAGTAAATGCTGAAAGGCCAGGTAGAGGAAAAAGGGGAAAAGGCCCTGAAAACCTTCAATACATTATTGAAATATGAGAAGGAAAAGGTTTTGTTTCCATGGCAACGTGTCCTATGGTGCTTCTGCTGGAGCAATCTACCAGAGAAAGAGGACTTTCCCTGTTAGGGATGCCGGTGAAGTGAAAGATAATTACAGAGACCCCTTCCCTCAACTGGGTGCATGTGTAAATATTCTACTTGATATACGTAAGTGCTCAGATGTTACAGAGCCCCCAGAAATGGGTGTCTCCATAGATGACAGAGAGTGAGCTCCTGAGCACATGTAGGTGACTGTCACAGGCCAAATGTCTGTGAAGGTTTGGTACATTGTGGTTTTTTGCCCTTCCACCTTGCTTCTTCGGTGTATGAATATGGCCTAAGGTGTCAACAGAAACTTAAGAGTTAAAATCCTTCTTGACTGCAGATTTTGGATTACGAAGTTGCACTTCTCTTCCAAGATAAGAGGACTTTGTTCCCATTGCCCGCATACATATATGTCAAGGCTGAGGTGCTCCATGGCAGCTGTTTTGCCACAGCAGCATGGCATGAAAGAATTAAAGAGAAAAAGGGAATATGAAACAGGAGAGGGACCTTAAGAGATACAGAAGATACTGATATAAGAAGAACTGGAACAGGACTCCAAGCATAGCTTTCATCCTCTTGCAAAGAGCATCATTAGATCATCACTTACTAAAAATGATCAGCTTTAATACTGACTGAAACTATCTGTCTATGGTGATGCTCAGAAGTGAGCTGCTCAGAAGTGAGCAGAAGTGCTATAGTGATGCTCAGAAGCCCAAAGAGAGACTGTTATGCATATTTTAACAAAAAAAACCCACCTTTTCTCCAACGAACTTAAAATCCAAGTGGGTAAGAGAAAGATTTAGATGTCTGTATTTTGCAGATGGGAGGCAGGGATGAGGTGTAAGAGGTTAAAACACCTTGTCTAAAGTTGCACTGGAAGTTTGTGATAGAATTGGTTGAACCTACAGCTCCTGACCTCCATCCAAATGTCTAATGATACAAATATCTCCAGAGTGGTATTTCCAGGTGTTCATTTGAAGAATTCAGCAGACAAAGCTCAGCTGCTGAGACCCAGCATAATCATCCAGATGGAATACAGGCAGCACAACAGCTCCATGGCCATGGGAACATGACAGACACTCCTCTGCCCACCATGGTTTCAGCAAAGACATTTTCTTCCCAAACTAGAAATAGCACCAACTAAACAAAAAAATAACCCAGCATCCTTCAGCCATAATAGCATATGTCATAGAGGAAGCAGGAGAGCATTTACCAGCTGGAAGGAAGATATCTCTATGCTGATCAGCTGCAGTATAGTCACTTAGGGCAGCAACAACCACCCTCTCCTGTATTTTAAGGTCCAGACCCTGAAAGGACATGCTGGGAAAAATTTCTATTGGGGAGGTCTGTCTGGTGTCCTTCCTCCTCTTTTTGCCTCTGCCTGCCTAACTTTTGGGAAAGGAAATGTGGGGAGGAGGCAAGTGGAGACTGAAGTGTGCCAATAGCTAGAGAAAACAAGTACACATGCTCTCAGGTACCGGTGCCAGGATCAGCAGCAGGCGAACAGGTTACAAAACTGTGCTCCAAATGAGCAATCTTAGCACCTCTGGATCCTGAAGGGAAAAACGTACATAGGCGTTAGGGCCTGCACAGCAGTACCCTTACCTTTCTCTAGGGAAGGAGCTGGCAGTAAATGCCAATCACAGCCTGAATCTGGCAAAGCAGTTATAGAAGGCAGACCGGGCAGAGACTGATGGGCATAGATAACATCCTCCCATCGCTCTCTGCAGTTTTGCATTGCGAGGCTTTGCCTCCTTAGTGCTATAGGCTGGCCTCCAACCCTTCTTCCTTCCCACCTAGTCAATTGCCACTCACTCACCCCTGACACCACCACCAGCATGGCAGTGACAAACCATAACAGCAAAACTCATGTGGCATCTTGTCCATCCTGTTTTCATGTTCTGTCCCAGTCGCCTATCATGGATTTCTCTTGTAAACTCTCAGGACACACAAAATCTACACATTTACAGCTGCCTGTGCACAAGCCTCTGGCCTCCATTAGCCTCGTCTTACTACAGTCATTAAGGATAACATCACATTACCCATCACATTACCAAAGAGGTAGATTTCTTTCTCTGATCAGACATCAGAACAGCATGGTGGCCACTTGAAAAGATTTTCAAATCACTTTGTGTGGATTTTGAGCCAAACATGTAATTTTTATTTCTTTTCCTTGCAATATTCTCCATGCAGAGTCAGAGGAAACGTGCAGGCTTTTTCTACGGGGCTCCTCTGCAACTATGCAAAGCTGCCAGAGGGTGATCCTGGAGAAGCATTTTCAGTAGCCCTTGGAGGCAGGGCAGTGACACAGGGACACTCACAGCAAGACACAGAGGGCAGGACTCAAGGCACGCAGGCTTAACAAATGTGACAGGACTGAATATCCCATAAGCAACACAAAGATCCTGTAAATGATCTGCCTCAGAGCTCACCTCTGACACCTCACATTTAAGTATAGGTATCACATCCTGCTGAGCCCAACTCAGGGAGTTCACATGTTGGAGTTCAATATACGGGATGCTGGAGGGGGAGAAGCGGCAGCTGGAAAAGGCCCGAGGAGAGTGGGAGCACGGCTTCCCTGTGAACACTCCCAGGGCATGGAGTGTGTCCTGGCTCAACGCTGACGGCATCCCAGCTGGCTGGCTTCAAGTCAACATAGCACTGTAATTCTCATCTGCCCAGTACTAAATTGTCCCTTTCCATTACCCCCTTTCCCTGCAAAAGTTAGAGAAGCATAGGGGCCATCTGAATATTTGGTAGCTTTATGTAGCCCACAGGCTGCTCTGAATGCTGAACTCCTTCTCTAGGTCCATCTCATGCTAGAGATGCCCTCTACACTGGAGACTGTATCAGGAGTGGGAGTCAGTGTCCAGCCTTGCACACAGCCTGCCCTAGGGGAAAAAAGGTTTTCATCAGCTCCTCTCTGCTAGAGGAGCTGCACCCAGCCCGTAATCATCTCTCCCAGTACAAGCTAATAAGTGGGCAGAGAGCTCAGTGCCTTCTCCCTCCTGTGAGGACACCCCACCCACAGCTGTGCACCTAGATAAAGTGCCAACAAATTATGGAGGCGAGGCAGAAAATCATTCTTACAGCTCCATTTGCAAGATAATTTATAGCATCTGCTTCTGAATTCAAACGAAAGCAATACTGCAGCCTTTCTAACCTGCTGCTCTTGCTGCACAGTCGTCACCATCTTCTCGCTATTTGGGGAGCTTCTGTGAAAGGGAAATGCATTAATGGACCTCAGGCTGGCTATTAGCAGACGCTTGTCCGGATTGCAATAGAGATCATAGCTTGTTTAGTTGCCCGCAGCCTCAGAAGAGGGGTCAAGGACTGAAATAGGGTGACAGAGATGGTATTCCTGCTCTCACCCAGCAGTGCTGGAAGGATCAGCAGTCAGGTGTAAGAGGCAAAACAGGGCACCATGGTCTCTCTGGTCTTACATTAGCAATGATAGTAGAAGTGGTACTAATGTGCCAAGGAAAAGTGACCCAAATGTGGTTTGCCCGTGTCATATTCTCAAGCTGGGAAATCCTCTCTGTGTACCTGCCACTCATTGCCAGAGTGCACCAGACCACCCTGTTTTTTAAGTCACAAAATCTTTGTCAAACCTTAGTGGTGTGGAGTGGGGTTAGACTCTCCCCTTGCCTATACCTGGCTGACTGAGGCACAGACTAGCATCTCTCCTTTGCAGCATACGCCTCTGTCTCTTGCTCTTTCTCCTGTACACTCCTTCTTCAACCATGTCACGGCTGCCACCTCCCTGTGAAACCTGAGTTTCTCACCTACAGCTGGACCCCAGTTCCCACTTGCAAAAGGCAGGGAACAAGATGCTAATTCTGTTCAAAGCAGGATAATAACCCCCAGGGTATGTGCCTGGTCACACCTGGCGCCTGCTCAGAAGATAGACAAGTGGAGAATCAATCCAGCCTGTCACAGTAAACATACTTTCAGAGGCTGACACCTCTGCTCTAACTTGGATATCTCTAAGAGCAGGGTGAATTGTCCTTTGGCGGTCCACATGTCCAAGCCTTGGCCACTGGAGTTACAGAAGATGTGTCCCCCTTTGCTCAGTAAATGATTGGATTAACTTCTCTGACGCACAAGGACGATACAAGAACTGCCATGTGGGCTGAGGCATGTTGTGGTAAGTCGTGGTTCACACCACGATGCAGGCTGTGCCTGAGCCACTCGGGCAGAGCTGCCCACTGCTGGCTCTCCTGTGGTCAGTGTCTCCTGCCGGGAAGGAGCAGAGAGACAGCAGCCATGCTGCAGGGCACTCCTCGTGGTGCTCCTGCTGCCACTGGCCTTCCCTCCAAGAGCCCATCTGCTCCTCTTCCTCCCTCCCTCTCATCTTATGCAAAGCAGCTCATTAGTCCCATTAGCAGCCGAGCACCATCTCTGATTGTTCATCAGTGATTCCTTTGTCGCCCTCCATCACTCCTGTTGAGCCTCATTAGTGCTGCTAGGAAGCAGGGGAGCTGTTGGGATATTTATAGGCAGGGCGGGGTGTTCTTTACACTTTATTGTTGTCTAATATCCTTCTCCACTCACCACCTCTCACCTCACCCCAGCCCTGCCCAGAGAGCCTCCTCTTAATATGGGAGTCATCCAGAGGGTATACCGAGACAGGAAAGGACTGGACTGATGGTTTTGAGTCAGGAAAATGAGAAAGGCGAGCTGGAGGTATGCAGAGGCTCAGTCCTTGGTCAGGAGTGTACAGGCCTGTGTAGGGCTGGGTACCTGGGGTAGGGGGCTGAGTGCGTGCCCCTGTGCATACACACATCAGCTGGGATATCTGTAGCAGCCCACGAATGAATGCAAAGAGATCGTCATGTGCACATATCCATCTTGGGGAGGTATGTGCCCCAGCTACGAGCATGGCAGCTTGCGCATGTGGTACCTGTGTCAGGGCCTGGGTGTGAATGCACCTCCATGCAGGACACCCACCTCCCTGCCTGTAAGCTGGTGGAGAGCTGTACCACACTCCCAGCAGCCCCACAGGGAGCGACCGCCTTCGTTACTTACAAGAATATTCTTTCATGCAGCACTTAATTATGGAGACAAGTAGACAAAGACTAATCATTCATTCTAATACAAGGGAGAATAATCATTCTGACGGCAGGAGATACTCAGCTTCTCTGGGAGGAGAAGAGATAGCGTGGGGAGGAGGAGGAGCCTGAAGAAAAACCACAGGACAAGGAGAGGAGGAGGAAGGAGGAACAAAATCCTAAATCAGTTACCTAGTACAGACACCTTTATGACTTCATAAATGGAATATGCTTAGTGTCAGCAATCTTTGCCTTACAGCATCACAAGGATACCTCTCCCTAGTCAAAGCCACAGGCCCTGATCGCACCAGCAGTCAAATCGGGTGACATTTTAATACCACTTTTCATCTCAAGATTGCATCTTCCGTCCAAAGGGTCCCAAGGAGTTTTTATAACCTTTCCAGACACATAATTCATATCTCGTGGCACCGAAATGGAGCCTGTTCCTGAGAAGGATGAGCCAGCTCCACCACTGTGCAGGAGTTTTGGACAGAAAGCAGTGACAGCTTCTGTGTCCCTCTGAAACCATGGGGTACGTACGTGCATGTGTGTGAGGAGGGGGATTTCAAGGCAGCAGTATGCAATTGCAGAGTATGGAAGCTGGCCAGGAGCTGTAGCCAAGTCCTCAGGTAATATGTAGGTTAGCACTGGGGAGCTGTAAGAAACAGCACTGGTGATTCAGAGCGTGGCAATCCTCCCTCTGCCTCCCTGGTGGCTCATGCCCCTAAAGGCAGTCAGACCTCTGTGTGGCTGGGGACGGCTCTTGAAAGAGGCTGCAAGCCAAGGTCCTGACATGGGTAGTCATTCCAGATCAATCGCCAAAAACTAGGATATTGATCCAAGTGTCTTGGACAAAATCCAGGTTTGGGAAATGGCATCACACACTTCTAAATCCCCCTTTTGGGTTTCAAGTCCCACTACTTCCCGTTCCCCTTCAGAACGGTGCCTTGCTGGAACAGAGACAGCTCTGTTCCCACCCTGCTTCTCCCACGCTCTCTCCCTGTCTGCTCCTTGCCCACAGCTGGCATGGGTGAAATGGATCTCCTGCTGCTGGAGACTGTGTACCTACCAGGCTGTGTTACGCCCAGAGCTGTCCTGCACCGCAACCGGCGAAACGCTGCCCTGTACTGCGCCCGGTGAAGTCTTCCTTGCTCCCCACTGAGGATGGTGCTGGCTGACAGACATGAGGCAGGGTTGGCCTTCACTCTCTGGGAAGTGCTGCTCAGCTTTGTCCATAGACCTGACAGAGAATCAGCATCCTCGACAGAATATGAGCGAGGGCCGTGTGAGACTTGAGCAGAGCCCTCTGTCCCATGAATCTGTCAGGAACTGACCCTTTCCTTCCTCAGCCAGTGGACTGTTGCAGCAGCAACCCACTGGCTGCATGCTGGGGAACGTCTGCCCTCCTACACAAACAGACACCACTCTCTCTGGCTCCCTAAGTAGCAGGAGCAGAGCTTTCCCTGCCCTCTGCAGCTGTAGGCCGTCATGCATGCAATATTATGTTTGTATATCTCCTCCGCCTTCCTCATTGCTGCATCTCTCCACTTTCAGCTAATTTAATTGACTGCTCTGGTTATGAAGAATCATGGTGTCTAGGCACCAGGAGTAATACTTAGCATGATATGGCCATTTTCACATCCCAGAGCTGTGCAAACATTAACTAACGCTAACTCTAATTAGCTGCAACTCACTGGAAAGTAGGTAAGCTTGATATTAGCCCCATTTTTTAACTGATGACACTACGACTCAGAAGGCCCAAGTTACTCGTCTCCACTGTGGAGCTGAGTTCAGCAAAAGGACCAGGATGAAAATGGGCAAATATATTTTCTAGGCTGTTTCACCATCCTGAGGGATATTCTGGCTTCCTACACAACATGCATTTGCCCCAGCCATACCTCAGGAGCTGAGGACAGGGTGCCTCAGTCCTGCCATGCCACAGCTCCCCCAGAAGCGCCTGTGCCACACTCCACCAGCTGAGAACCCCTCCCCTGGCCAGTGGTGCCCTCACCTGCTGCCATCTCCCCCAGAGCATCCAACTGGCACACGCAATGTCACCAGGACCCAAGGAGATTTCCTGAAGCCACAGTCATGCAATAGTAGGGCACAGGCTGCCCCCTTTCTTCCATTTTCCCACCTGAAAGATGTTGAATGAAATGGCGAAAGTCTGCACTGACTGTGCTAGAAGCCAGATTATAAGCGGAAAGTGATGCTCTGAAGTCTTGCCATGGTTCGGTTGGCAACTGCTGGAGAATATATGCAGTTTCTAAATGCTACAATTCTTTCTTTCAACAGAGCATGGCCCTTGTGCAGGGACATTGCAGTTTTAGATATTGTAAGTCACTGCTATGTTATTCTGTCCCCAGAAACTGCCTGTGCTTTCTTTGCTTTCTCTCTTGGTTGTTCTTCTCCGCTAAAATCCAAAGCTATCTAGAACTTCAGCATTTCACACTCAGGAAAAGAGCCAGGGAAGTCCTTCCTTCTTCTTTCATTCTTGCTCCTCTGCATCATAGCAGACCTTTCAGCAAGGTCATCAGAAATACTGGCTGATGGATACTCTGCAAGATTGGTTTAGGAGAGGTTCTCCACTAGACAACGGCTAACTCAGGCAGTTAGTCTGCCTCAAAATTCCCTCAAGCCACGTCTATCAGCAGCAGCCCTCACCTTCACTCCTCCCTGGGTCATCACACTCTTCTACCTGCTCTGCTGTGGTAGCTTCCTACCCAGAGGTGGCTGCATTTCCCTTGAGGATGCACCTACTGAGGCTTCCCTCACTGCATTTCTTGGAAGGGAGCCTGAGCTTTGAGCTGAGCTGTCCCTGCATTTGCAGAAAAAGAAGTCAGGGTCTCTCTCTTGCACACACCCTGTGAAAGTTTCTCTGCTTAGTGTTGTGTTTTCAAGGACAGAAAATGTTGGGGAAATATCACAGCTAAAATGATTGGTGAAAATAATTTTGTCCAATACCAGGAATGGATAGGAAGAGGGGTCAAAGGCAGCGCTGGCCGAAGTTGATGACTCCTGAGTGGACCAGGATGCCACTGTACAGTCCTCTTCCTTTGTATCATTTTGCCATCATGTAAAACCCAGGTGCACTCAGCTCTGGGGAGTGGTGAGCAGTTCTCGTCCCTGCTCCTCAGGAGGGCATAGTGGAGTCAGAGAAGGCACAGAGAAGAGCAACTAAAATGGCTGGAATTTGGAGTGGCCACCTTGGAAGGAGAAGCCAAAACAGCTGGGGTCTTTGCTTTGGAGAGGAGGATGTTAGGGAGCTTTATATACTCACCAAGGCAGTGGATAAAGTGAAAGCAGAACTGCTGCTCACCAAATGCCATGCTGCTAGAATGAGGGTGCTCCCTGATACCAGTAAGAAGTTGGTTGAATCAGGAATAAAAGGAAAAAAGAAATTTTTTACAGTGGGTAACTGGGAACACCTGGACTTTGCTATCCCAGGAGGTGGTGGAGGCAGCCAGTGTCATCAGGGTCATAACGGGCTGGATAAATCCATGGGCAAGAGGGCCCTGTTATTGAAGTGGGCAGGCAGGGATGTACCACTGGCACCCCTAGCCCAGGCCTGTGGGTGCTGGTGGGGTACATGGGGAAGGCACTGCAGAGAGTGGCCAGGCTCCTGCGCTCTTCCGAATTAGCATCTCCTACCGGCACCAAGCGCTGGGCTGTGGGGACCATCGCTCTGACTCGGTGGGTCATTACATTTTATGTCACACCTGTATTGTGCACAGCTGGTGTGCTTTCACACAAACGCAGCCTGTATGGAGACATATCACACAAATGAAAACCTGCAGCCATCCAGTCCCAGCAAGCACCAGCCACCCCCCTTCTCTGACCCAGTCACACCTCAGTGTACGCAGTGGGCAGGGAGCAGGACAGGCAGGATCCAGGCACTCTCTAAGTACTGACTCCTTTATACAACCTCAAAACTGCTCCCATACTATCTATGGCTGTAGCCTCGCACAGCAGGACTTGTGCTTGAAGTCAGCAGGGCTGTGGCTGAGCAGAAGGAATGAAGAAGCCATTTTGCATTCAGTGTGTCCCCAGTCTCTGAGAGAAAATGGGGTGGGGGAAAAAGTGCATAGGGACTTCAGAAACTCATGTTATCCAAGCACCTTGAGGCACTTAGAGACAGAGGGGGGGATAAAATTGCAGTCACTTCCAGTCTCCCTGGGAAGATGAGCCAGGAGCCATCTTCCAACAGGGATGAAGGCTTTGCTTCTCCTTGTTGCACTAACCCAATCCTCATTTCCTCACTAGATGTATTTAATAAGCAGTGCTCAGTCTGACAGCTGTCTTGCAGCTCACACATGAGTTAGAGCCAGAGTTTACAGAGAAATGAAGACAAGGAAGAGCATATATAATCTGTAGAGTTTCTCTCCCCTCATTCACAGCCTGCCTTTGTAATATTCCCAACACACCTCTGCCTCAGGACCACAGCCATGCATCAGGGCTTGTTCATTCAGCATAGTATGTATAGTCCTTGGTGACAGAAGACATCATGTGTGAACAGGTGGTAGAGAAAGAAAGAAGCAGAGGAGGAGTGAAAATTATCCCTCCTTCAGTTACATTCTGTATGGAGAGGAAAGCAATGTCAAATTGAGGAGCTTTAAGAATTAATGTAACCACTGGCTTTGGAGCACACACCTACCTTCACACCTGCGTGTGAATATTCCAAATTCCTCATGCAGAACATCATCTTTTAGGGTTTATCATACTTTGACTCCTTTGCTAGGAACAGGAGTGCTCTGCTGTTGCAGAAATCTCAACTAATGCATCGGAGTTCAATGGGAGACCTTATCTGGGGAGAAAACCACTGATTTCATTCATACTCATTCTTTCATGCCCACATGGTCTCAGGCACCAACAGGTGTGTGCCCATGTGCTCCAGCTAGGACTCCTTGCAAAGGCAGGAGGACAAGGGACACGAGCTAATGAGTCATCACATCTCTAGAGCTCCTCTTAGGCAGGCGACCTCAGGTTGGTTTTGGATCTGCCTTTTGTTCACCTTAAGGGTTCACAGTGGTTTTGATCTTTTGTCTCCCCACCCTGTTCCACCTCTCAGAAGTATTAGAAAACATTGCTGATTTACTCATTCTCTTTAGTCTCCTTACCTGGATGTCTTTAATGGCTCCAGGCTTGCCCTTTATCTTACCTCTTAATGGTTTCAGTCTGTCTTTTGCTTTATTCCCAGTCTGGGTGTTTTGAGAAGCTGCAAGATGTGCTGTGATCTTGATAACCTTCTAGTTTAGGTGTCATCAACAGCTGTCATTCCTGTCCTTCTGCCACGTCCTCTGGTGCTGTTCATGCCCATCCATTCCACTCTCAATGTTTCTGTTAGATCTCTACGATATCTCTGGCTAAGGCACAGTCCCAGCCCACACACCTTCCATCACCATGCCTGGAAGATCCTATCATAGAGGACAGACATTTTAAATGCATGGCATATTTAGCTGAAGGAAAGCTATTTCACTCATTGGTGATTCTTGTGCCTGTAAGAAGCATGTTCTGACTGCACAATAGCCTGGTACAGAGAGTTCATCAACAGGACTTCAGTCACCAAGAGACATGTGGGCGTGTAGAAAACCTGTCCCTTGGCTGAACAGTGTCAAATCTGGACTATAGGCCAGGGTAATTAGGAAGTGTGTGTGTGTGGGAAATCCACATTTGGGCAAGTAAAAAAAATCTGACAGGTTGATTTAACGATGTCTGTTTGAAGATGGTTACCTGGTTGGAGAGCTGGGCTGAGCCCTGGGAGAGGGAGACAGCTCGCTAGTGAGGCTGGGAAAGGTTTTTGGTGAGTTCAGTTTCCCAATGCTGCATCATTTCTGCCATTTGCCATTCAGCTCCCTTGGGCTCAAGCAGAGCCCCGTTCCTCAGAGTGGTGGCCCACCGGGCATCCACCAGCTTCTCCTACCCACGGATTACCTCCTTACAGGTAAATTCAGGATCCTGCTGTGAGGGACTGAATGAGGTGCAGATTTACTGATGTATTTGGGTGCCTGAGAGTTTCTGAAGATACCAGGATGACCCCTGTCAGGCACCTACATACTGTTGTAAATCTTCTCCCAAGGACGGCGGGACTTACCCTGCACACACAAGAAGCCGAGAGCAGGACTGAGATCACCACAGCTTCTTTCTAGCCCTAGACCCCGTCCAATAGCTGGAGCTGCCCTCCAGGGTCTCCCTTGGCACAGCCATGGCAGCGAAAGGCATTTTCACTTCAGGAAAGATGGTTTTATTCCTCCACCCCTTCGGGTAGGTGCCTAAAATATCAGGACATCTGGGCCAAATTTACTTGTGTTGGATTTGGGTCCGAAAGCCTTAAGTACAGCCTCACGTCGATGTCTGTACTGCACGCAGCCCCTCTCCCTGCACACAGAGCTCACTGCGCTCAGCCCCCAGCACTTCCTAACAACTCAAAACACAGAAGCAGGTCTGGACTGAAACCAGTGGCAGTCGTGTGCAACAGATTTCTAAGGAACTGTGCTATCAGATGGGGATGTTGCAGTTTACTGTTAGCAGAAGAGATTGCTTATATTGTAGGAGAGAAAAAAGGTATTGTTTGCAGCTGTGCTTTGAAATGACATGTAATGTTGTGGGTTTTGGGGTGGTTGTTTTTTTTTCCTTAGTGCTTGACAGCTACAGTCAGAGCTAAGGTTACAGTGTGTGTAAGGCAGCAAGGTGGGGTAAGTGAGATCACTGACCCTGCTTTGAGCAAGGTCTAAATGACCTCCTGAGTTTCTTCCAACCCAAATCTATGGTTTTGCCCCAAAAACATTGTAACTGTTTTCAGTTCTGGAAGAACCTTGTAATACTGGGCTCTGAATTTATCACATGTATGGGAAAGTGATTTCTTTCTTTCTTTGCAATAGTAATCCCTAAGAAACCTTTAAAAGATATTACTTTAAATACTTGTTAACCTGGAAGACATGTAGTGGAACATACATGAATAAAAGAGCTTGGATTTACAAGCAAAAGTACATGAAAAACAGCAGCACCCAGGAACATAAAGTGGTTTTGAAGATTTTAAGAGAGTTGAGGACTAGTTAGCTCCCTTGTGATCATTAGAATAACAGGAGGTGGCTGAAATGACTCAAATAAAATGCAGCTATTTTGGAGGCAGTGAGCCTTCACTGCTCCACCAGCCACTCTCTCCGTTCACCATCACTGAGAGAAATTCTCTGGATTTTCTCCAGCTAAGGAGAAGGGATAACATTAGCAAACAGAGGATATGCATGAAAAGGCTGAGGTAATTACATTTAAGGCTAAGCTCTCCTGGGAAGTATGGCAATGCAGAACCGATCTTATCCTGACCATCCTAACTTCTGTCAGTGTATGAGGAGCTCTGCGCCGGTGTCCTGCTCTGTAGAGGAATAAATCAGACCAGTCATGGCATTGAGATTGCTGCCTGGTTGTCACAGGCAGCCACACAAGAGATGCTCAGTTCAGGGCCTACAGGATGCTTCCAACAAACTGTTACAAACTTAAGACCCATAGTGTGCCACCATTGTCCCGTGGCATTGGAAGCGGTTAGATAGAGCATAAGTGCTGTCATTGTTGTGGATCTCTGCATTGAAAGGGAATTTGTTAAACAAAATTCCACAGCGATCCTAGGAAGCAGCATCCCTGCTCCCTCAGAGAAGGGATAAAAAGGGTTCAGACATCTAGCAGGAAAATCAATAAGCTCAGCAAATGTCTTGAACGTATGAGCAGGACACATCAAAGGTATCTGAAGCTCTACCACCACTCTGCAATCTGCATCCCATCCTGAGCCATGACTGTCTCCAGTGATGTAGAGAAAGCTGGAAAAGAAACAAAATTCAAAAGAAGGGAGGGAGTAAAGTCTTTCTAAGTCCTGACAATTGCAGAAACATTGAACTATAAGCCCGACACAAGATAAATATAATGGAAACAAACAGAGATTGAGTTTCCTTCCAAACCCATTTGATAAGCCAATGCAATGGATAGTTAAGTACTTGTATTTCAAAGTTATTTCCTCTCTTCAGAAATCCACCTATTTAGTTACATATATGCTTATCAAGCTTCTAACATAATATACTGCTGAGTGGGGTTTGAACACTTCTGTGGTGAAGGCAGTGTTAGAAATCAGAGACAAATTGAGCACTGGAGCTGGTCTGGATACCTCGCCAAAGATCCAGACGGCTAGACGTGTTTTCAACACTTTAAAATCAGCATATTGCATGCAGATGCAGCTGCCTTCAGTCATCTCCATCTTGGTTACAGAACACGTTGTCCAGTTGCGGAGATGTTACTTCTGTGGCATCTACAGCTCTGGAGTCCACAAAAATTCATCCCAAAAGCATGTTTCAAACGGTGTCTCCAGCCCTGCAGCAGTGACTGGTAGAATGGCAGCAGCACTACACAGGCTGGCAGGGTGTTGTGTATTGTAGTATAAAGAGATCTTGGACACTGGAAAGGGAACAAACTCGTCCTGCAACAACAGACACTGTAGGCTCCTCAATATCCACGCGGAACACAGCAGCTCAGCTTTTACACTTCACTCGGAGGGTACAGTATGTAACCTGAAAATGAAAGCTGAGTGCACCCGAGATTCCAGGAAGAATTGTATTTTTCAAAAGTATATGTAGCCTGCTATGCTAACTGTGCTCTCACTCAGCCTGAAGTTGCAATTTAATTATGGGTATCGAAATGGGGTAAGAATTGGGGCAGGGGAAAAGAACCACATGTTTGTCTCCATCTGGTTTCTCCCATCTTTGGACAGCACCCAACACTGCAGGACTCTAATCTGGATCGTTAGACTTTGCTCCCCAGGCCTCTGACCATTACCATTCTGGTAAAAATCCCAAAAAACATAGCAACAGCCAAATGCTATTGCAAAGAAAAGATTAGATAAGCAGCCTGTAACAGCCTCACCTGGAATTTGGCAGAGGAACTAGAATTAACCTCTGTAGCACTGGAAAAAGCATGGGGGTCTCTGTTCACATCTTTTCCAGAACTACAGTGGCCCAAGCACAGGTGATCCACTACATACCCCCTGTAGGGTGGCTACCCACTTTATTTTCCTTGAAAGCTCCCCACCCATGCATTGATCAGGGCAGATCTGCCTTGGTTACATACACAAAAACAAGTCACAAAGGTACAGTTCAGTGCCAGGGACACTGGAATTTTCAAAGTATTTGGGGGCACAGGTGTGTGCATGGAGAAGTGCTGAGAAAGAGAATTTGAACAAAATATTTGCAGAGCCTAAATAGTTATTTTTGGGGAATGAAGTGGGAAATGTGGGAGATGAGAAAGTACTCCCACTTGGGGATTTGTTGTCATCTCAAGATAAGCGTAGTGTATGCCAACACTGGGATAGGTCAAGGCTTATTGCAGCTCCCATGTATTTAATGACCAGCTGTGGAGAAAAATTAATGGCACAACAAGGGGATTCTCCACTGCCTGTGGATTTTGTGAGCTACAGACCAGTCTAAAAAACGCAAAGAAAAAATAAAAGCCAAAAGAGATTGGACATAGAGCTGAACAGGGAGAGATTTTTGACTCACGTGAAGTATCACCTTCAGATTTGCACAGCAGCCTGTTGCACTCTTTGGGAGTACAGCTGGGCAAGGAGAGGAAACTCCATTCTGGAGATGACTTCAATATTTGTAATTATATCAGGGTCTGTGTGTCTCAATTTGGAACAAACCCTCAATTTTCACACGAGGATATGTCTTCCTAGCTTTGGGCAGGCCAACTGGTGGGCTGCCAATAGACCAAGGAAGCCTGTCTCTGTGCAAGTGAAAGGCGATTTGCTGCTCAGGTGGGCTGGGGAGGAGACGGGGACATTTCCCAGAGCGGCCGGGAAGCAGACAGACTGCGAGGCTTGCGATGACCTGGCAGGCAGCCTCCATCAGGACGCCCATCGAGATCAAAACTGCACCATGATCCTCCAAATTGGAAGATCCTGAAAGCAGAAAAATGAGTCTGTCTGAATTCTTCCAGCTATCCCCAAATGGGAGGCTCTCACCACCTGTTATCAATATCCTGCCAGGCCCTATCGCTAAGCACACAGCAGGACTTCTTGTGGTGTGCAGTAAGGAGCTACTGAGCGGAGAAGCCTCATAACCCAGCCCATTGAAATTCACTGAGGACCTCCTGGGGTGTGAGGAGTCCCGTCCATTTCGAGGGAAAGCCAAATGTTTTCTCTAACACAGAAAGCTGGTTCAATCCTGTTTGAAATGGCTCAAGCAACTGAACGTCCCTGCTTGTCCACTTACATGACCCATTTTCTAATGGTGGCCATGGGATTCAGACAGCACTACATAAACTGCAGCAAAATGTAAAGGCCTCCCTACCCTCAGCCTCTCCGTGGCCATGAGGACTCTATAAAACCCTAGATAGATTAGATTAGATAGACAGCATGAGGAACAAGTTAATTGGTGGTGTCAGCCAGACTGGTATATCTCACTGCTTAATTAACCAGTAAGTCACCACAAGCCACAGAGCTGTCCCTTGTAATATTTGTAATAGATGGGGAAAGTTGTCTTGAGGGGCTACCATGGAGCACATGCAAGTACTAACGCAGCCCCTCTCCCTCCTGATGTTGCCTTTGCCTTCTACTGCCCTGGGTAGCAGACAAGATCAGGAGCTAAACATCTCTTCTCCTGCATGGAGCTGAGCACTACCCAGGCAAGAAGAAGGCCTAGAGACAACACCGAGTGAGGCTGGAAGCACTGCCCTGTCACAGCAAAGGGACCCTCTCTCCTGCCTGCCAGCAGCAAATCTCCCACCGCACCAGCCGGCTGGAGCACGGTGCCTCTCGCTCCTAATAGCTTCCTCCATTTGGCAAGGCAGACAAGCCCCCCCTCCCGCTTTTTCAGGGGCTTTTAACACCTAATTAATTAGTACTTAAGGCAGAGTTTTATGTAAATTTTATTTAAATCCCAATCAGTGCTCTCATTTCCGTGCAGAGTTATTTTTACCACAGCATCAGTACTCAGGTGGGCAAGGAACAAAACTACCCGGGGGAGCGGAGCCCGACATGCCTAGCCTGACAAAGAGACTGGGAGCACTGGGACCGTGGCAGGGGCTGCCAGGTGGCACAGAGACATCCCCAGCATGCAAGCCAGCGCTGAGGGGAAGGGGTAGGAGCAGTTACGGTTGCAGGGCACTGATAAACTCTGGCAAGAGTAGAAGCAAGCGAGTCTTGACTGTGGAGCAGACCATAAAGTGCTGTTGCCTGAGGACTAAGCACCCCTCCAGTGGGGAATGGCCTAACACACAGGGATGCTGATGTTACAGCCACCAAAGGGATGATGACAGCAAGCCTTAAAACCAGTCTGGATCCAGGGGCAGTGTTTTTAGGCTATCCACAAAAGCAGGGAGTGGCACAGCAGGAGTCTTCCCTCCCCACAGAAGGAGACTTCCCTGGAGTCTTCCCAGTCAAGATCAGCTTCCTACTCACTGGAACTGTCTTGACAGGCACCCTGGAGATCTTCCACCTCTTCCCACTCAGATCTAAGGCCTGTGACCTTCCCACTTGCCCCATTTCTGTCTTTTGAAATGCTCTCAGGCATAGGAGGGCCTGTGGAAACTTCTGTCAGCAGTACTCACATCCTACAAGAGGGAGAGAGAAAGGTGCATCTTTCCTGGAACTGGATTTCCAGTGAGGTCAAGTAGATCCTGAGGCACCTCATCACGGTAACCCATGCATCACGGTAACCCATGGGGTCCCTTGGCAGCAACACGCCAGGCATCAGCCAGCACTGCCTCCTTGTGCATCATTGCTAGGGCAGCCAGGTATGGGACTGAGCCTGCTGGGGTCAGTCCCTCTGCCACCAGGCTTGGTGGAGAACAAAAGCTAGGGATGGAAGTGTTGCCATTGCTCTCCAGTCTATGGAGGAAGCAAAGATTCTTCAGCATCTCCCCCTGGATCATTAGACTGAGACAAGATGCTTGGGACCACAAAGAGGAACCAGCCGCTAACCTGTGACACAACCACCCAGAACAGGTAGGAGGACCTAGCAAGGAAGTCACAACTTGCTGCAGATTGGGAAAGTGAGCTCAGCCAGGTGATCCAGAAGCAGCAGATGAGTTAAAGCAGTAGGATCCCCTGTTCAGCAGCACAGGACAGCTTCTTCCTGACTGCTGTTTCACAATTTCCGTGCGAGTGCTTCCTCCTCATGCTGCTTCACATTCCCCTTTTTCCCTGAGGCAGCCACGGTTCACTGAGGTCAGAAAACAATAAAAACCTGGTCTACAGTGCAGTCTAGTGGAGAGCAGATTTTCAGCCACCATATCTGACTTTTCACAAGGGAGACAGCTTTTTAACTCCTCCTGTTCAGATTTTCTAGCAGCAGCCAGGAGGCCGAGTCAATGCAAGTGGCTGTGCCTCATGCTGGATGGATTCATGCTGTTGATCCTCTCTGCCAGTCCTTCAACAGCTCTCACTGTGCTACTCAACTCTTCAGAAAGCTATCAATTTGCTAAAAACACCTCCATGTTTGGTTCCTACCTCATTAATCCTTCTCGTACCTTCAGCCTGAATAATTATAGTTTATTTCTTAGGGGAGGAGGGAGGAAAGGGTTTCCAGTGGAGATACAGTTAGCATCTGCTACCCAGAGAAACAAGGGTTCTGCCACTGATAGCAAAAGTCTCAAAGGCAGTATATACTCTTACTGGGAGAAACAAAAAGCATGCCCACTACCAACTTCAAAACATCCCTGTGCTGAGGAAAGTCACTCATTGCCATCACCACTGGAGTCATTAGGGAGAAGAGGGTGCAATAACAGAGCAAGAACTTCATACTAATGCCATCAACCATCAATATCTGAGACTTGGCAAATCCACAGCAAGTCTTTCCTAGGCTCCCTTACGGTCATGGTCCGTGCACAGAGAGAGTCCATGCAACAGCTTTGGGGACTGGAGGAATTCCAAGGTGGTATTATTCAATGCCTAATACTGCTTCATAACCAATTAGATTTATTAACTTTCCCTGCCACCCAGAGTCTTTTGTGTGATGGCAGACAGATGTTCCCCAGGTGTTTGCAGACTGGCTTAGCTAATACTTTTGATAACCTGAACCTGCACAGCAGATGTATTAACAGATTTTGACATGATGCCATTAATTTTGCAGCTGGTGGCAGGGAGGGACAAGGGGGAAGGGAGGAAAGAACAAATAAATAAATGTTAACAGAGAGAGAAAAAGGAAAGGAGAGACTAATTTATAGGCTTCCTTCTCCCCCCAGAACACGCAGTCCAGGCGTTGGCAGATGGTGCTCCCCATCTGCGCCATTCCTAGGGCAAGGGGGCAGATTCCACAAATGGCTCCATCCTGCCAAAATCCCCTCCTTCCCCCTCCACCTTTACCCCTTCCTTTGAAGTGCGATTGCACAGACTTCCATCTGGCAAGGACGCCTGTGCTTCACGAACGCACGCACACTTCGAGACCAGAGCGAGGAGGGCGTTTAAGGTACAGAGACAGGGAAAGTGCATTGCAAAAGGCAGAGAGTGGGTAATACAGAAACACTCCCTTTTCTGTTCCTTCTGATGAGTCAACATGATGAGTCTGTTGTGTAAAACATATGCTGCTTGTACATCTGCATAAAATGAGGCAGTGAGATCTAGGATCGTTCATTAAGGGGCTGAATTCAAACCTTATTTTTAATCTCAAGCTTACTCCCTACCCATAATTAGGCCCCCAGTCAGTCATTGAAGCTCTATCTGTGTGCCTTTCCTCACCCTTAAGAGAGGATTAAACCTTCTACCCAAGGAGTTATAAAGAACTGATTCTACATCCATAAAGCCTCGTGTGTTACATCTGTGAGGAGATAAACAAACAGTTTACATCTGAGCAAGATCCAAAACAGATGCAATGAGCCTTCCAAAATAAGACAGAGAAAACCCAGGTCAAAAGATCCCTTCACCTTTCTCACTGGGAGTTAACACCACAGGCAGAGGCAAAACAGGGGAGACGGAAGAGACAGAAAAGCTACCACCTTTGCCAACAGTCACTATTTCCATGCTGGAGATTAGTTCAGGAAGCTGGTGACAGCCAAGCTTTTCCCAAAGAAGCTCAACAAATGCAGAAACATGGCTTCAATTTGCAGCCTTTTTATAACCTCTGGTAACACGTTCTACAAATGAAACTCATGAGATCTATGGACTCATTACTGGCTCTTGAACACAACTCCCTTCGGATAAAGTATGACCACTTCTGCACGGATATTGTGTAGGAAACTGTAGCATCTCTGCCTATGTGTCATTTGGCCAGATGTTCATCACACCAGTTAATGTTTCCCTAAACCCATACACCAAGAGATTTCAAATCCATCCTTTTAGAGTAACAAGCGTTTTGACGGAAACCAGCAGGTATTCACTGAAGGGTCCAGAGAGATTGTCATCATGCCGTGGCTCAGCAAGTACGGCTGCTTCCCACTCCCTACACACGCATATTCTCCTCCCCTCCAAGTCAGCAGGGCAGAAATCATCCCCTCCAAAACATCCTCTTCTTCCACCTGAAGACTGCACTGTAACCAAAACCAGTATCAGGGCTATCAGTTAAGCCTTTGCAAAGGCTTTCTCTGTGCCCTTCACAAGAATGTCACGTGCACCATTTCCCCCCTGCCTGGGAAGTTAAGTTCCCTCATTTATCAAGGGATCATTATTCCCAGGTTGCACAGCTTTGCCCAGTCTTTCAGGAAAACAGGATGGCAGTTTAAGGTACCTCTGATTTATACATTTTCAAAGAGGAAGTCATTTAGTCAGGAAAATTATGTAAGCCTGCGTGTGTCTAAACGCTCCATCTCCATTATACAGGAGTGGCAGGCAGTGTCCTTCCCGGCGAGATTTCGAGCCGCTCTGGGATTAGCGCACAGTTTGCCTGTGTAAGACGTTATCAGCGCAGTGAGGGGAAAGGAAAGACCTCATGGCTCCAGCCCCCTCTGCCATGCATCACACAACTCAGTTTGTCTGTTTTAACTTATCCCAGCCGTAATCTTAAAATCAGGGCAACAATTACTTAAGGCAGAGTTCTTTCAGACGCAGGGGAAACTTGCATAGCAAGAGCCTGCGTTCCTATAGGCCATGAATCCCAAGCTTTCCTTCTCTAGCATTAATTATATGAAATCACCAATATTAGACGGAAGAGATAATTTAGGGGAACAGAAGATTATTCAGAAGGGCATGCTGATTGCTGATTTATTAGCATCTAGCACTACTGTTTCAGTCAACCGAGAATGTCAGGGGAGGGGGAGCAGAAGGGCCATGACCTTTTTCTCTACCCTGTGTTCAGCCTATTTTGAGGCTTGATGTTCACAGCAAGAACTATGCTCCCCGAGAAATGTGCATAGGGCATACCGAGAGCCTTGCGAGTTTTGCGTTGTTCACGGAACAGGACTGATCCGAGGAAGGGGAGGTTTTGTACAAGCTTTTGGATGCACGGTACATCACAGCAACTGTGAATTAGAGCTCTTGGCTCTATCCATCCCCTAATATATTGCACTGATTTGGTTTGTCTGGCACAGCACAGACACTCTGTTGCCTCTTGGCTCCATATACCCTGTTATTTCCCTTTTATGCTGCCCCTGGCAGAAACATCACTACAGAGAGGGAGAACAAATTATTCGTTCCTGCATTGGAGAGGATCTGGAGGGAAAAGTGGTGGCAAACAATTACTTCTCCCCAGATGACAAGTCAAAATTCTCTTCCCTGGTCAGGAGTACAAACCCTGTTCTCATCCCCAGGATGGCATGGGATGTCCCCTGCTACTGCATGCTGCCCTCCAGGATGTGCCACTCAAAGGTAATCAAGGCACCCTTACAGCACTGACAGACTGACCACTGGGCAACCAAGCCCTCCTTGAGTGGTAGCTTGAGAATAACCCAACTCAGGCATTGCAGGTGAGGTAGTTTGGTGGTAGTCCCAGGAAGCACCCCAGCAAAGTCATCTACCGGTACAACAGCTTGTCAAAAAGCTAGAATAAAAGCTTTGGAGAGAGCAGTGAAGTGCCAGGGGCCACCTGTTGTCCATACCACATCAGTAAGGCAAGTGATCACCGTCATGCAGGGAAAACCCTGTTTCATCCAGCCATTAAAGCATGAACAACAAAGCGTCAAGGTGTGTGTTCTGCATACAGTGCTGAGTAGACAGCACAATTTTTTTCATGGCATAGGTAGGTTTAGGTCTTAGTTCATCTTGTTTAGGTGACTTCGTGGGTCTGGTGTCAGATAAGACCAGAGCCACTTGCATTAACCCTGTTTGTAATTAACCCAAAATACGGCTCTTGGTTCACATGGAACATGGGGTGTGGAGGCAGAAGGCCTCCTGGGTGGCTCTGTAAGAGTCTGCATCAATGCTGCTCCTATACAGACTATGTGTCAGAGAGGGTAGCAAGCCAGAGATACAGAAGCATTCATCTGCTGGCAGTGTTTCCCTTGCATGGTGCTTGGAGGGAGACAGAAGAGTCTCTGCTGTCCTACTCCTCCCCCAGGTGGAATGTCTTACAATAAACACTGTCAGCAATTCACCCACACAGAAAGCTGTAACTGTGTTCAAACGACCATTCATCTTACCCTCCTACTCCACAGGAGAAAAAACACGTCTCTCTCCAACCCGTTCCTGATTCCAGACACATCTGCACTGCAACATACAGGTGCAACTGCCACCCATGCAGAAACATCCTTACTAATTTTAAACTAGGCTACATGGGTGACAGTCTAACCCCAACAGCAAGCCCTCCTCCATCAGCAGCCGAAGACCACCAGCCCACCACAGCTGGGATCTCTGCCAAGCATTGTATGGGGCAGACAGAAAATTATCTTACTTACTGGACGAGTGATACTGATTGCTATCACATCCCAGCTGGGGTGCTCTCCCCAACCAAACTGCAAACCCTTTGTGTAGAGATGTTGCATTTCATTGTATGCCTACCTGGGCTTGCTACTTTCTGTTATGATACAATTGGCATTAACATACCACTCTTTGTTTAGCATCATACTGGTAGGCCCTGCTGCTAATGGTACTAATTTACAAGGACTCTTTGAGGGCTTGACCAGGAAAACCTGATTTGCTCATGCCAGGCTGTTGTAGATAAACCTCATTCAGCCATATCTGATTCAGCATTAGCCACAGCGGCAGCTGCCCTGAATCAGGAAGCAGATGATGAGAAGTTTAAGAGACTCAGCTATAGCTACAATCAGGAGTTGCACAAATAGACATAATCCTGTCAACCATCTGGACTCAAAGCGGCCTTTGGACTCCACAGCCTCCAATGTAGGGCTTGGTCTCACTGTCCTGAGCTCTAAGAACCTACTAATTACAGAGGTTTGTTTTACCAGTTAGTCCTTCTTTGATAGGCTTTTTCCATAGCTAAAATATCTTTTTACCAATAAGATCCTTACCCATGCCAGGAAGGTACAGACCTTCCAAGTTCACAGCTGGTAGCATCAGGAGTTAACTGGGAAAACAAGAAATATGTGACAGGAAGATTCCATAAACCTTAAAATAGCCAATATTTATAATTATGGAAATTGTAGGTTTCACAGTGATTACACATATGACTTTGAAAAGTGATCAGGAGTCACTCAAAGAAAATGAAATCTACCCATCAGGATGCAGTCAAACCATACTTATTTTAGAGCTTTTGCAGCCAAGGGATGTTCGTCTTGGAAGCTGCAGGAATAAAATACACAGTATTAAGCGTGACCTCATCAAAACCATAGTGCTCTTTCAGGCTCCAGTGCATTGGGAGGCTTACTGCATTTTTCAAATTAATGTATACCAAATCAGCAGGTGAAGAATCAGCAAAGCACCCCCCATCCCTGGCATCAGCGGTCTCTGGCTATCTGCTGTGGTTCTCATCTTTGATTTGGCAAGGGGAAGGAGTCACATGTCTGTTCTCAGCTCTTAAAGGTCCAGCTTTTCAAAGGGATCCAGCAGGTTTTTGTAATAAATATTACCCAGAGCCTCACCAATTGTGCTAAGTACAAAACTGACAAACCTCAGATTGCAAAGCTCACAAAAAGCCTGGGCCTGAAGACTACCAGCATTTTATTTTTTTTTAGTTGAGCTATTTGGGCTGCAGCAGGAACTTATTAGTTGATCTTTTAATAGGTGACATTTCTGGGAGCATTTGCTCCAATTTGAAAGGTAATTTGTATCAGCTGTTCTGGTTCCTGTTCCGTGACTCTTTCCCCCTCCCCTGCAGCGGGCACCTGAGCTGGCAGCTTTTATACTCGCTCTGAGGAAGCAAGAGAGTGAAAAGGGTCATCTTTTATGCAGGATGAGAAAAATGTTTAACACAACGGGATCCTGAAAACATCTTTACTTAGGCCTTTACCTTTACCAAGGTAAAGAGCCAGACCTTAACACACCTTCTACAGGAAGGGCCACCAAAGTACATCTCCCTATTTATTCTAAGACTGAGAGAACATTTTAAACTTGCAACAGTTTAATTGTCAGTGCCCTAAAACGATACTCCCTTGGGTGACCTACAGTGTTCTTCATACTATTTACCTAATAGTTTGCATTTAACAATTTGGATAGTTTAAGTCCTGCTGCTCCCAGTGCTTGCAATAAACACACAACCTTCAATTTGAAAGCCCAGATTAACCCTAGGCATTCAGCAATTTAAGGAGAAGATCTTGCAGGTTTGGTTATGCCAAGTGAGCATGATTTCCAGAAAATTAATGGAGTCCATATGGATTCAGAAGATGATTAAAGGAGTTGCTCCCTGCATTGCCTCCCTTGTGCTGAGCCACCACCCAGGACCCAGCCAAAACTTACTTCCCTTCAGGGTCTGACCGGAGCCCACACAGCCTTGATGGCCAGAGTCACCCACCTCACCTTCAGCTGAGCATCTGCTGGTAAGTCAGGCCTGAAGAGACTTCTCACAGCAAGAATCGGACTGGAGCCTATGCATAAACTGTACCCATGGGCATCACAGCCAGATTTATATATGAGAGAGTTGCAGGACACTTTTAAATCAGGGAGCATAATGTTCTCAAAGGACACGAGAGTCAGCTTGGTGTGACTCCTTCCTGAGCAAGTCTCACAGGTCTGATCACGATCCTCTCTGCTCAGGAGAGCAGCATTTAAAGCAGCCAAGAGCCTCCTGTAGATGTCAGAGTGACCTCATAGCAGCAAGGCAGCACCTGGATGAGGGACCAGCTCCCTGTGCATTTTGGTCCCATGCCTCAGCTGTGAGGGACACAGCACTGCCTTGCTGGGCTCCATTCAGAAGGAAAATGGCAGTGGTGGCCCATGGCAGTAGAGATTTGGGCAAGACAAGAGTTAGGCTCCTGCTTGCTCTGTCAAGCAGCCGGCCTTCCCCAGGACTGTTTTAATCCCAAATATTTATTTAAATCTATTTAAGGTCAATCTAGAAGTCAGTGCTTGGGAGATATTGCGGTACTGAAATGCCCTTTTTTGAGGTAAGGCTGTGGATTCAGGATTTGCACTCAGATTTGTAGTAAAGGCACAGGAGCTTTTTGGCATTCAAGAAATGTCTGGGTTTCCTGTGTATAGAATTTGCTGGATGGATCACTGCAGCTGGCAGAGATGAGCCATACATCAGCTGCATATCCTAGGAGTATTTGCACTTAAGAAAATCCTGAAACTCCTTTCAGCTTAACATTTTCCCTCTTTAGGTCTTTCAACTGGGTAAGCTCGGCTTTTGTTGCCAGCACAGCCAGGGCACGGCATATCCACCTGCTAACTATCCACACACTCCCCTAGTTTCTCATGTGCAAGTTTTGTCACTCACAACAAGGCCTGGGAACTCACACATAGCAGTACCAGCCTCACCCACACAAATCTGCATGCCCTAGGAGTGGAGTGAAATCACAGGTACCCTTGTAGGCACCCAAAGGCTGCACTTGGACACACTTTTCTGGGTACAGCTCAGGGAGACCAAGAAATCACCACACTCCAGACCTGCCAGCAGAGCAGCATCATTGGCACTCCCTAGCACAGCTCTGCTAAAATAAACCAGCATAGCCAAATAATTCCTGTAACCCAAGATTTGTTTCCCCCGCCCAGGAGCATGTTAGGCAGTGAGCAAGCACACAGTTATACCAGCAGATCAGAGGGCTTGGGAAGAACAACAGGTAGCCACCAGCAGCAGTTTCTCCAGCCACTGCATGCCCAGCGGCAGCCTTTCTCTCTTCCCCGCTTCCCGAGCCCTGAGCAGCTGGAGGAGAGTGCTGCAAGCATCTCGACAGGGCAGAACATGCAGCAGCAGCCGAACAGTTAGCACAGCCCAGTGCGGCCTCCCAGTGTCAAGCACAGCTCCAGAGGCAGTGGTTACCCCCAGCTCAGGGCATGGGGCTGTAGGACACTGCAGCCATGAACAAACTCCAGAGTAAGATGGTTTCAGAAGGACATTAGCTGAAGGGCCACCTACTGCTTCCCTTTATACTTGCCACCTCTCTGAAGTAGTTAATACCCCCACCCACCGTATTTCTACAAAGAAACTCCCAAGAAGAACCACATAAAGGGAGAGACAGTGAGGATTTGTCTCACCTGTGAATCAGTTTTTTCTTTCATGGCCTGAAAAGGGCTGGAGGGCTTTAGATGATCACGTGGTTCAAATGCCTTTCACCAGGAGGACAAATATCTTCTGTAGTTGTTGCTATGATGATAAAGAATCCAAGAAGGGGGTTTTGTATACTCTGTGGGTTGTACAGTTGGTATTGTAAAGTTAACAGCATTAAGTGTGATTGATTATTTGAGTATGAAATATTCTTAGTCATAGTCAGAAGAAGAGCTGAGCAAACATTTGCCATGAAAAAATAAAGGGGTTTTTTTTCCTTCCCCCATCTCTATGCAATTTGCCTGTTTGGCAGCCAGGAATAGTTTTATCAGAGTTTCAACATGAAGTGAGAGGCTGTGTGTGTGTGTGTGTGTGGAGAAAGGAAGCTGGAGGAAGAGCTGCACGGAGAGCTGGAAAGCAGCAACTCCTAAGCTCTGCTGCTAGCTGTCACCTTGTTCTGCTGAAGCGATGCACCATCCAGCTAGAGCCCTGAATTCGGTGCCATCCCGGACACCTGGGTTCAACTCCTAGGTCTGCCACAGACCTGTGAGACCGTATATGAGACAAGCACATCCACTAATCATGCTGAGCATGTGTTCAAGCGATTGTTCAAGGAAAGCGTTGCCGAGGGAGGCTGCAGAATATGGACTCAGTTAGAAAAGCTTGCTCCGGAATTGTGCTGGTTGTGGATTTACGAGGGGGCAGGGGAGCTTCGCCCACTCAGGCCTGGCTGCAGGGCATGCACGTGTACCCAGGGATGTTTGCAGGTTGTGTTGCTGCTCCATGGAGGTCAGAACTGCGTCTACCCACGTCTGTTGCTGTCAGCTGGGAATTGCTAAAGCAAAGCTATAGCCTAGATGTGTGTATGTACAACACCCCATAGTAAGATTTGCTGAATCAGATGCCTATAGCTGATTATATATTATGCAGGCAACACGCCAGAGATGATACTTTCAAACCTGCATCTTGCATGGACATAAACATTTCAGGATGCATAAATAGACCTATGGAAGAAACTGGAGATGGGAACATCTTTGCTGGATGATGTTAAAGTGTTCTGCGAATTACTGCATGTACATTATGGCCGCACCAAGAACTGGACAGAGTTAGCTAATGGCAGATACTGCTGCATGTTTTATTAGGTCATTTATCAGTCAAGTGAAATGTAGTGAGATGTACTTCATGAGTGTATTTTCCTGAGAAAAATCCATATTTTCTTAAAAGGTCTGTTTTCTTTTCTCTGTGTTGTTTCTATAACAGCTATGATCCAGACTAGCTAATTTTGTCCTGTCAGTGGCTGTTCAGCTCTCCCACCTCCAGCTAATTTGTTTTTTTCACAGTTCACTATGTATAAGGGTCTCTTTGTTCTTTTTTAAGGTGATCTCCTCATTCTTATGCAAATGGAACAGCTAGAGGCGGAATGGTATCTTTCTTCAATTAATTTAGAAATTACATTTGTCATCACAAATCAATATTTTCCTACTTGTGGCCAACTTCAAGACATATGGACTAAAGGCCTTTCATCTGTTTAGCATCTCTGGTGATGCAGAGCCAGTATGGTGCTCTGAGCTGCATAGCACTGTGCCTGGGAGAGAGTTGCTATCCAGAACACAATTATCTAATAACATCGTAATGCAGCGTCACATAACACTCTTGTATCTTCACCACAGTCCATTGTGGGCCAAAACACATGTAACTGCTTGTTCGCTGCAGCCAGCAGCCTCTCCTCTGTTGGCTGGAGACACTAACTATCCACCCAGTGTAAGAGCTGGAACAGGCTGGAATGCCATCAAGTAGCTTAAATGTGGGATGCTTCTCCCAGAACTGCACAAAGGGAATAATTAAGAGGCCTGGTTCAGACAAGTAATTTCTTCTGGGCTGGCAGAATCTGGACATAAAGATAAAGGGAGATCTGCTGAGCTGGACAAATATGTTCTTACTGACTATGGTTTTTCTCTGTCATCCTGAAATTAGAAGAGAGATTCCTCTCTAGACCTGGCACAGTAGAGGAAACTCACTCATTTTCCCTGCTCATATAGGGAGAGTCCAACTGTGGCCATCTTGAGCAAGAAATAATGTCTTCTGCTGGTTCTGCTTCACTAAATCAGGTTTAATGTTCCAACCTGGTTAGTTTATTCAGTGAGGCTTAAAAAAACCCCTCAAAATAAAATAATGTGTAGACTAGTGTAGGACTTCTGAAGCCACAAGAGAGAAAGTGTAATGAAAGTCCAAATGCATTGAAAAATGAAGAAGATCCTGATCCAAAACCAAGACCAAATAAATCTGGATTTAGATGGAAAACAATCCCAGTGGGAAGTCACATAGATGAACTGTGGACAGAGCCCTCCCCTCCCACATACCACCTGGGTGGGCAACAGCAACCTTCCCTCCCCGTGAGTCACCCAGCCCCTTTCCCATTCTTCAGCACCTTGCAAAGGGACTGGGTTTGTCGGTGAGGGGTCCTGCATGGAGCAGCAGAGCCTCTTAGGCGCCAGGCTCTGACAGAAACAGGTGAATTCGCACCCCGCAGGTGGAAGGGGGCTGTTAGGAATGCACATCAAATTCTGGGCAGAAATCAAAGCTACGCAGGGTCCCTGACAGGCCTATATTTGTTGTTGGGGTTGTGACCCCACCATGTCCTTTTTTACTTGCTTAAGTATCAGGACTTGCAAACAGCAGCAACTGAAGGAGTGCCTCCTGGCCTGGGCACTTCCATCTAATCCAGTCTGAGACAGCATGTCTCTTCATTGGAGACAGGCCCAGAGAAAGCCAGGATTACTAAAGATTTTAGTGTGCTCTTTCACCCCAGGGATGTTACTGCTAGGAGCCATGCATTTTCTATTGCAAGATCTTAAAACACTTTTTTTTTTTTTTTTGAGCACATCTCATTAAGTTTCCATCACCCACCCCTCCGTGTGAAGACGAAAAGCATTACTGTCCCCATTTCAGAGCTGGGGAAACTCAGGCATGAAGGGCTAAGCTTACAGCAGCCTTTCTAAATGGATACAGGGAGGCTTTGGCAGAGTCTTGGAAAGAACCTGGCTCTCCCAGGTTGCAGGGCTTATGATTTTAGCCTAAGACCATTTTTTTCTCTCCTGTACAGAGCCCTGACAGTCCTGTGAGGAATATTATGTAAATACAGGTTGTAGCTGTTGATATAAATCACAGTAAATCAGTAGCTAACATCAAAAGCATAAAGCTGCTGCTTCTTTCCTAATGGATAGGCATTTCATACACCTGACAGCGCTGAGAATCACATCTCCCTGCAAGCCTGCTCCCATCCCTCGGTCTCAGCATAACCAGAGGCAGTGCTGCCCTATCCCTGCATCCAGCCATGTGAGCTGTGCTCAGCCCTGCTGCAGGGAAATATCCTTTCAAAAGCTTCTCCTTCCCATTCACCCATCTCAGATACACCGCAGACAAAAGGGCTTTTCTGCATTGTATCCACCCATCCACTCATCCAAGCTGATCTCAGCCCCACTTCAGGATGAACTCCTTTGCTCCTGTCCCTCCACCATTTCCACTGCTCTCCTGATCATCCCCCTTGCATCAGTCCAATATCCTGCAGCTAAGGCTTCATCACCTGCCAAGCCAGGCTTACCGCAGGATGGTGGCTCCTTGGACCCTATCTGCATGGGTAGGGAGAGAGGCAAACTAGGGTTAGCCACCTTGGCAGCCAAAGCACAAATGGTTCAGGGGCCAGTGTTGCTGTCTTTCCAGCAGTGTGCCTCTGAGCCAGAACCGTCTAAACACAATAGGAAAGTCTCCTTGACTTGAAGGCACTCTGGAGCAGGGCCCACCATCAGATGTGTTAGTGACCAGCAATTTCAATGATGAAAGCCAAAATGGTTGCCAACAGTCAACATCAAACCTCCTAAGGTTACCAGTACCAGGGTGGCTGAGTGGGTGACAGCAACAGGCAAGGCCATAGGGTTTTTTGCTGTCCATCCATCCATGTGAGCAGCTCCCCTCTGCTTATGGGTGAAGGATACACCCTTCAACAGGCACTGCCTGAAAAGTTTTGTGGCTGGTCTTTCCACTTCCCAAGGAACATATTTGTTCCACCAACCCAATCTGCTTTCCAAAACGTTTCTGGTGCCAACAGCACCCCTTACTCTTTAACGTTTTTCCAACCCTGAAGTATTTCCCTCCAGGATCTCTGGGCAGTATCAAGATGGGGTGGTGCAATGAACCAACATTAAAAAGGCAAGGTGACAACAGCAGACAAATGGAGGTCAGTATTACACATCCTAGGCATGGAATCCCCAGGTCTTTTCCTGTTGCAGCCCCGATTACTGGGGTGCCACAGAACACCATGGTTTTGTCAAAGAAGTCAGGTTAAACTGCATGGGGCACAAACGGCACTGACCTTTGGGGGGCATGTGGTTGGACTCAGGATGAGGATATGTAAAGGGCCTGCCACCAAGCTGTGGCCTGGCAAGGGACTATCCACATCCCACTCCAGTCCTCTGTGTCTTCACCATCCTCCTCTGGCCCTGGCAAGCTCTGAGCCCAGGGAGCATCCAGCATTTCCCACTGTGGCACCCTGGGTCTGCCCAGGACTTGCAGGTGCTGCCACACTCCTTACCGCTGCAGTGCTCCAGCATGGGCTAGCACTTCTTGGGGGAGCTGTGGCAGAGGCTGGGCATCCTCATGGAGCAATGCACCATCCATATTGCACGGCCATCCTTCGCGCTCAGAAAGGTGAGTGTCTCCAACCAGCTGCGCTGATATTACAGCCCAGGCACCCTGGCAGCACTGACTGAAAGGGTGAGTAGCTGGTGCGAAACCTTCCTGAACCTGTGCCGAATTCAGAGCTTGCTCCTCAACAAGGGGTGAGGGGGGGCAGAGCAGAGGGGAGACGTCATACACAGCCTGGGAGAAAATACAGCTCAGGTCCCAGACAGCTGGGTTGCCATGGCTGAATAAGCTAAATCTGGACTATGGAGTATGGTGAGAATGAATGCGTCAGTACCCAGCAGAATAGGAAAGCTGTCCGGGTAGATCTCCGCTCCTTTTTCAGGCTGGACTACACAGCTTTGCTCCATTGACTTGCAGGACAGAAATCTTTGAGTTTTGGAGCTGATTATCCAGCTAAGAGAGGACAGGGAAGAGAGGAGCAGTAGCTCTCAGCCCCCGGTAACCTATCTAGGGAGTGAATGAAAATGACAAAAACCTGCCAGCACACTGCCTACACATGAAGAAATTCTGTTTCCAGTCCCTGGGGGAGACTTCTCCTGAAAATCCCTTTCCGGAGGGGGGTGGGCGGCAGGGGGGATATCACTCTGTGTGTGTCTATATGTGACTTTTCCACCTGACTTAGACCTATGCAAACAACGGCGCTGTGACAGTCATCACCTTTGTGTCAAAGGAATGGGACTGCCTTGCAGCTCAGGGCTGTGACAGACGGGTACCCGGGTGACCCCAGCGCAGGGCGGTAGCTGCAGTACCAACCACCCAGTGCACTGTGGGCACCAAGAGAGATCACAGCTTTAATTGCTAACTGCAGAAAGGGGGACCATGGAGGCAGAGGTGCAGAGGAGCTGCAGGAGGAGGCCACGCGTGGGATCTCGCCATCCCACTCACGTGCTTTCCCTGACTCCTTTCCCAGACACGGGGAGAGGAGCCCACCGGGGAGTGGAAAATGCAACGGGAGGAGGATGGCATGTATTTCTCCTTCAGACACACTCCCCCTTGCAGCGCTCGGTGCAATTTACATATGAATGCTGTGGTGCTCTTCATAAGGAAGAATTAAGAGAACAAAAGGGTGCAGGAAGAGAGGGGAAGGGAAAGGGAAAAAAGACAAGACAGAAACTGGAGGTGGTGACAGGCACCCAGAGGCAAGGTTACCGCTCAGAGTTATTCAGCGTTGTCCCTGCTGACATGTGCTCCGAGGGTGTAATTTCAGAAAGTGGTGTCTCCCCATACATTGTCCCTGTCCTGCCCGGCCCCCTGATCCATTCTGCCCTGATTTCTGGTACACTGGTGCAGCATCCAAACCATCTTTCTGGGGTGGACACAGCAGGCTGAGCTTTGCCAACCCAAGCAGAACTTCCCTTAGCACTGCAGCCCTCCCTCCCCTGTGGTGCGTGTGGGGCTTTTGCATGTGTCTAACAGCCAGGTGTCCACTCAGAGTGCAACAATGAAATGGATTAGGAGAAATTAGTTCAGATGGTGCCTACACATTTGGGATCCCCAAGGTCAAGGGTAGCAAGCACACAGGCTAAGGTCTGAATTCCCAGTGAGGCATGCACAGATCACGATATTCATAAATTCAGAGTCTTATTTGACAGAAAATAAAATAAAAGAACATGGATGTGCAAGCATACATATTTGGTTACAGGGTTCCTTAAAAATAGTTACTGGTAAAACAGGATTTCTACTATGAACAAAGAATCATATCTTTAGTCAGTCTTTTGTTAATTTACTCAATTTCATCAAATTACTCAACTCCCAATTTCTTCAAATAGGGGCTATATCCCCAGGGATTCCTCTGACAAAGGGGTCCCCCAGAATCTGGAAGACTATCCAATTACAATTTAAAGAAACTTGCAGACAGAATGACTGAGTAAAGATAGGAGTCTCTGAGAGTGTTAGGAAAAGAGAAAGAAAGAGCGTGAGAGCATGTGTATGAGAAAGAGAGCGCTTCACTTTCTCACAAATGAAGTGAGGAGAATTATACCTGTCCTTAAGTTTTGTGGCAAGTGGAGCTGTGGTGCCTGGTGCTGGGTTTGGACCAGCTTGCTTTCCTTCCAGTCTTCTTTTTTTCTCCTTCTCTCTTTCGCTATGTGCAGGCCCTATATTTTTATGGAAAACTTGCATTGCTTCTTATGGAGTCTTTTTAGATTTACACACGATAACAAGAAGGTTAAAAGCTCTGTTTGGGGCAGTACCGGCAGAGAATAAAAGGCTGCTCTTACTCCTGGGCTGAGTCAGATGGAGTGGTAGATGGATTCTTCTCCTGGGAACGCAAGGGAGATGCCAGAGAGCCATTACCTTGAAATCCCACCCAGAGCAGGATCACCAAGAGCTAACAGCTCTTCCTACCTCTCTCTAAGTACTGGGAGTTGTCCCCAGAAGGCACAACATTATCATGCTTGGAAGGAGAACTGCATGATGACGCATTCCCATCCCATGCCCATCATAGGTATTGCGATCCCTGGGCTGGCACAGGAAAGCGTCCAATTGATTCAGAAGCATTTGAGATTGACTGCAGGTCAAGCCCATCTACTCTTCTTTATTGCTAACAGCTCCTGCCTGACTCACTCTTGGGCACGGTTGGGCAAACCCTACTGTTAAAACCTTGCATCTTCAGATCTGACCTTCTGCTTCAGACAACATAGCTGTGAGCCACTGATTGCCCGGGTGCAAGCTGGAAGCTCTGCGATGTGTGTGGCCCCGGGTTCCCTCCGTGTTGGGCTGAGCTCTGGTTCTTTGCTCATGCAAGGTGTATCTGCAAGGTGTTGCAAAGTCTGGAGGTTGTAGAACCAGGAGGTTGTAGAACCAAGGGAAGAATGAAGAAAAAGGCAAGAAATAATCAGCTGGAAACATTCATTTCAATTATAAAATAATTTTGCATATTAGTACCCCATCTATGGTCATTTTCACCAGTTTTCTAGGAAATTAGTTCACTCGTGTGTGTGTTTGCAAAAGCAGCAAGGCTTAAATGAGTCCTACAGGAGATGTGAGAAGAGAGATTTCAGGCTCCCTGTAATCAGGATTTGCATGAGAAACTTGATTCCAGGAATTACACGCATCCAACAAGAGAACAAAGACCTATTATGTGACCTACCTGTCCAGTCTAATCAGCTCAAACACTGAATGAAATTAATTACAACAATTAGAAATTGAAATGAATATGCCAATGTTTCTCAAGAAATAGAACTTGGTAATGTTTCAATTATTTAAACATTTTAAAATTATGTTTTCGGTTCTCATATTTCATTTTTATTTTATTTTCCAGTCTTATGTTACCTTTTATAGCTTTTATATGTGCTATGATGATGTCAGCACATGTAATCTTCACATCATAAAATAATGTGGAAAAAAAAAGGGAAGAAGACTCTCGAATCAAAAATAGTATTTTCAAATGCAATTCCCGCATTTTCTGAAATGAAATCTTTTTCATATTGAAGTTTTCTTTTCCCACATCCTCTCAAAAGAAATTTCACTAAAGTCATTCAACTTTTATCCAGGGAATAGCAAAACAAGAAAGAAACAAAACTCACAACCGTTGAGGTGAAGAAGTTTTCAATGAAACACTTCTGCCTAGCCTTGCTCACTGCAGTCCTTCTGGCTGAGCGACAGGTCACGAATTATCTATAGAAATCACCTGCCAAATCATTTCAAATTAAGTGTGCAAGGAAACCATGATGTGCTCTTGAATAATTCAGTGAGTCACCTCTGCTATCCACTATCCATGACTGCCCAGCTGTAACAAGGGAGCTGCCGGGCAGCGCTGAGCCTCGCTGCGCTGGCAAAGGGGGGTGAAGCCTTGGGAAGGAGGCGACGGGACTAACGGAGGTCACCATGGACATGCTGTGGGGATGTTAAGACAGGAAGATAAAGGGACTGGACTTGGGCCGATGCATTTGGGCCCACGGCTGAAAGTCCAGGGCATTGGGTGCGTTACAGCCTGGCCCTGTGTTGCTTCCTCACTTGGAGGTAGGATAGGAGCATGTGGAGCCTGTGTGGGAATCACAGCCTCGCCTGCCTCCTTCCTCGGGTGGCCTACCCAGGCTTCCCACCAGCCAGCCTGTACAAAGGGTTTCCAAGAAAGTCATTCAGGCCATTTCAGCCAATTAATCAGAGCAAGTCGTACACCCCGTCTGCTGTCACAAGCCATTGCGAAGAGTTTGGGTAATCCTGCCTTTGAACTCTGCAGTTACTGCCTTTACAGTGGGTTTATTAGAGGCTTAATTGAATTGGTCCTGCTCGCAGTACTCATTGCTAACACGCCAGCCATTAGCGGCTGTTAATGAGGGAATCCAGAGGATTACTGCATCAATTATCAGGTTTGGTTTGGACCGGAGGGGCAGCCCACAGCAGGCTCCTGTGAATTCAGCTGAGAAGTGTGAGACAGAGAGCGCGCGGGGAGCCGATGCGCTCGCTGGCTTGTGATGTCTGAGAGGCACACAGCGACGCAGCCCCACGCGCTGGGGCTCAGCCATCCGGGTGCTCATCCCCATCCTGCAGCGTGCATACTGGAGAGGAAAGGACCAGCACCCCAGGCTGCCACTGGAGGAGGAACCGTCTGCTCTGGGGCAAACCACCAAGAAAAAGTACGCAAAGCTATGGGAAAGGAAGTCAAATAACTACAGTCTTTCAAAAAGTAGACAAACTATTTGTTTGCTAGAAATGGCTGGTGGGGCCTGGTGTTCAACAACCCAGAGAGCCAGAAAAGCTGCTGTTCATCCCAGGTAGGAAAGCGTCTTGCACATGAAGCAATGCTGTGTGCTCTGCAGTGTGGAGATCCTTACCTGTACTTAAGACTGGCGAGCACAACCATTTCGGGATAAGCAGGGAGCTCAGCAGTCAGGTCACACCTTTGCTTTCCCACCAAGCACAAAAAGGTGTGTAAAAGTACACTGAATGGGGGAAAAAAAAAAAAATCAGTTCCTCACCACCTTTGTGCTGAGCTGCACAGGGGTTCCTTCTGCTGGGTCATGGGAGTGAATGAATAACCCTGCCCAAAAGAGATTGCAGTCCGGGAAGGCTGAGGGCAGACACACGCTCATGACTGCGATGAGCTAGAGGCAGCCCCCTGCCAGAGGTCACAGACTTCTGGGGAAAGGGCGGCACCCAGCTGAGCAGAGGTGGGTTGAGGGGCAGCCAGGCCCCTGCCTTCACAGGGCCATGGGTACTGGCAAAGAGATGGGGTGCTAGGGAAAAGAGGAAAATGGGAGCAGGGAAAGGGAAGAAGGGAAATAAGGTTTTGGGAAATGGTAGATGTAAAAAAGACCCTGAGAGATCCAGGTTATTCTGTCTTCCCATTACAAATAGTCTGGGCCATCAGGAGCACCAAAGGTCTGACGACATGTATCCTTCCCTCTCTGCAGTTTTGGCCCAGTTTTATAGCTTGGGAGCTTTGGACCTGGAGGGAGTAGGCAGTTCCACACAGTATCTGTGGTGAGCTGGAAACTAGCCCAGATTGCCCAAGTCCCAACATGCCCATGACCAGGTCTCACTGTGTCCCACACTAAGGCTGATTTAATGCCTCCATGGGGAAAAAATGCATAAGAGACAACACATGGAAAAGCAGAGATGGAGCATCTCAAAGGTTGAAAACAAAGGGTAGACAACACCAAAACACCCCCTCCACTTCCTAGCATTTTATGAAAGCACCCAAGAGGCAGTAAGCATTGCCAAGTGGTTCTCTGCCCAAAGTTGTTACCACAGAAGTGGCCATAAGTAGCCAGGCAGGAGGCACCATAGCTGCCTGACCTCCCTTCCCTTATGCTCCCCTGCCATGCCTCATCCTCACAGGAACATGAGTGACCAGTCGGCCAGAGCCTGAGGCTGCTGAAGATGCCCTGTGGCTTCATGGGTCCTTGGGTGGGGAAATAAAGACCTGAAATAAAGAGCAGAACCTCAGCAGGACAGGAGCCATGCCATGAACCTCTCCATGCCCGGTGCTTCTCAGAGAACTCTCCAGCTCATGTCCCTCATGCCATGTGTCAGTGCTGGTCACTGGTCCTCCTCTCCTAGGAGAGAGGGGGCTGTCCTGGGAGGAGAGGGAGAGAGGGAAGGAGGGATGGTGTCCCACACAAGGAGAAGGATGCCACATGCAGCCAGGGTCTCCCAGAAGGAAGGAGGCATCAGTCGCAACCTGCTTCACTGGGCAGCAGCCTACTCTCCAAGTCCCTGAGGGGGACTGGGGGGCCTGACCCTGCCTGGCTGTGAGCAAGTGCTGTGGATGCAGCATGGGGCAGCTGGTCCTGCCAGGACCACGGGATGCTGGCTGCCTGTCTGCTGCCTCACCTCGCTGCCAAACAACAACCAGGGAGAGGGATTTTTTTTTTTTTTCCCCTCTCCCATCTCCCTTCCCTGCAGCTCATTTTTCTTCCGTGTTTCAGATAAGAGAGCATGCATGAGCAGCGTTAATTATGTTCTGTGGAGGTGAATATGGGGCTGCTGGGTTGTGGCAGCCGGGGTCTCTCTGCTCCCGTGCCTGGGGCAGTGTCTTTGCTGCTCCTCCATGCTGATGTGGAGCCCAAGGAAACCCTGCACAGGGACCTGCTGTGGAGCTGGGGGCAGGCTGCGGGGTGCCTGTGCCCCAGCTGCTGGTCTCCCATGCTATGGGAGCCACGGATGCTGCAGAAAACAGTGCAGCAGCCTAATGGGTGATGACTGTGAGGGGAAAGGAAGGGAAGAAGGGACTAGTGAGGGAAAAAGCAAGGAGATGATCATGGGGTGAGAAGGAGATGCCACTAGACGGATAACAGAGTGGGGAGCCCTACAGAAACTGAGAAACTGATGCTCCTTTTTGCATTAGACATTTTCAAGTGCTGTGACAATTCCATTTTTTTAAAATGTTAATAGAAGAAACTGAGCTCTCTTTCCCTGCCCCCCAAACCCGCTCCCTGCTCTTGCCCCGGCTGTAATTTGTGGCAGGAGGCCTCTTTTGAAAGGTTGCCTGAGGGGGAGAGATTAACACAGAAACACATCTTCTCCATGCTCCTGAGCTAGAAGAATACAATAATTGGGACTGCTGGGTCCCAGTTTCTGGTTAGGAAAGGCAGTGAAGAGGACAACCAACCAACCACCACCAAAAGGGACCACCTTCGACCAGTCATGCCAGGGAAGCTGCAGGAAGACCTGTGTAAAAGGATGGGGGAGTGAACTTCCAGGTGATCTCTTATTTCTTCACTGAGCCCTGAGGAGGAGTCACAACCCAAAGGAAGGAAATCGTGTTTCTGCTCTGAGGGGTGCCAAAGCTAAGCAAGCCCTGAGGGGCAGAAGGAGGGCAAAAGAGGGGAACACTGAAAACACGAGCTTGCTGCCAATGGGAAGAACAAGAAATTATCAAACTTGGATCAAAATGACACTGGGACAAAGGGAAAAAAGCCTCTTGCTGAGGTGGAGTGGGCTGGTCATTAGCTCTCCCGAGTGGCGGAGGGGGAGGGAGGCTGCCAGAGAAACTGGTGGGACGATTACTTGGGGACCCGAAGAACTGACAAGAGCAGCTATTTCCATTTCAAATGGGAAGGCGAGAGGAGATCAAACACATTTCACAGTAATGATCCGGAGCCTTTCCCTGCACACTGAGCCACACAAACGCTCAGTGTAATTGAAGCCACATGCAGCTAAGATGGAGAAGCAGAAATCTGCTCAAGGGGGTTGGGGGGAACAACACCCACAAAGCAAACATAAAATCTCAACTTGCAACAAACAAACAGCTCTGCGGTATCCACAGAGCATCTGAGAAATGCCATTCACCAGCACAGGGCTCCCCTCCCTCCAGTTTGCCTACTACAGGCTATCCAGGCACATCAAGAGGTGCTCTGCAAAATGGGTGCCATAGCCACCCCACTCTTCCTGCAGCTCACCAGAATCTATGGACACCTATTCCCAATCCCATGGGTGAATGAGCCAGTGAAAAAAAAGAAAAATCAGTAATAAATAAGCATTTGTGTTGAACCTTTGTTTTAGATGGGTATGGAGTAAGAACATCAGTACAGCACAAGATGGACTTGAGATCTTCTTGCTTATTTTTCCATTTTCTAAAACGACTAAGGTGACTCCAGTTTAAAACTAGTGAGGAATATTGATCAAGTGCTCAGTGCTTTTCATTCCCTGATCTGCTGAGAGTGCATTTACGTATTCAGTGATAGTTTGATATGGTCCCATTCTTCCTACCTGGAAACCATCCTGAGATCCACCAGCCTACTTCAGAGGGAGAGGCCTGTGCCACTGCACCCACTAGCCCAAGGTTTAAGAAATGTGCTGTCCCAGGGTAATAAGGATTGAATAGCTTACCCAGTCCCAGATTTCCAAATGCCGTCTGGACAGTAAATCTGAGTCCTTCCCAATCTCATTCTTCCAGCCTAGGAACCTTCAGACAGGGGAGGAAAGTGTTTCCATGTTGCAGAAAGTATGAGAGACAGGTTTGTTTAACGTAAAGTGTGGTGTGTTTATTTATTCAGTTAATCCAAATTTAGTTAACAGTGCCTGCCCCAGGCTAGAAATACTTGCCTTAGAAACGAGAGCATCCACAGCGCTGACGTATTAATCAACCCAAAGACTCTTGGCCCATCCTCCCTCTCCACATTGTCACCTCTGCCAAGCTACGGCAGAAAATCAGGGCTTCTCACACAGTCAGCAGAGCCAGGAGCCCCTTCACAGGAAGGGATAAGACGACTCTGCAGAGTTGGGTCTTTTCTTTAGTTGGAGGCAGAAGCCTGCATGCCTCCTGCTACCCATTACTTAACTTGTGCACAGCAGTAGGAAGAGGAGAAAAAGCAGTTTCTAAGGTAACCGCGCACCCAGTGCTTTGGGCTGTGCAGGAGACAGCCAGCTGCTGGGAACAGCTGGGAGGCAGCAGACAGCACGCAGGTGAGTGCTGTCCCCTGCAAGAAGCCCCATGCAGCACCACAGAGGCACGATGCTGCTCCCAGCCGACTGAAGAGGAAGCCCCGCGTGGGCCATGCTCCAGCAACCCCATCCTATGGGGACTGGGAATTGGGTCAGTGAGATGGCCAGGATCTCCACAGGGGTGATGCTGTGCAATCCTCTCCCTGCACGCAGGTGCGATGAAACCCTCTTGGAGTGCACCAGCGTGGAGGCTCGCTGCAAATCCCACAGAGTTTCCTCCCTCCTCCACCCAGGTTCAAAAGGCTGCTCATCACCCCAGCTGCCTGTCTCCTTCCCCACAGTCCCACAGCACAGCTCTGGCTCCCAAGAGATATTTTTAACCCTTGTAGCCTGGCCTTCTCCAGGGCTCAGCTACTGTGGTGGCAAGAGACAAGGAAGAATCTGCACAGACAAAGCATCCATCCCAGGGCTGAGGTGGGACACAGCCTCGTGGCAACATGGCTGAGAGATCTCCAGGTCAAACCAAGGGCTATCCTCTCCTACTGGGTGATGTGGCCAGTCCCCAGTACAGCTAATGAGAGTTAGTCAGAGGAGGAATTTCAAACCCTCCAGGACTGAAATGAGAGAGCTGAGGTACCTGGAGATGGGGATCCACTGGCGTGAGCTGAGGCTTGTACGTGGCATGAACCAAGGTGCAGGTCTGCATAGGGTGTTCTGGGGCCAGGTCATTCTGCACCCATGTTTTATGTGCATTAGGGACAAGGCAGTGAGCATCAACAGCCCGAAGGGTGCCTGGTCTCCAGCTATGACCAAGCACAAGACGGACGCAGTTTGGTGCCATCTCCAGGGGAGGTCACCCAAACCACCGCCTGCCCAGATGGAAGGGGTTTTGGGCCCTGCTACATGGCTGAGGCTTCTGGCTATTGCTGTCGTGAGAGTTTGGTCTGAGCCCAGCTGAGGAAAAGCTCAGTGCTGGGACACGAAGCAGTGCTGAGGTGAGCACAGAGCAGGGGCTGCAAGGGATGGCATGGGCAGAGAGGAGCCTGTGCACAGAGCCCAGACCAGGAAGGGAGAGGGAGACACATGTGTGCACACGTGTGTGCACATGTGTGTGCTGTGGGGCTGCATGTGGGGGACAGGCCAGTGCCCCAAGCATGAAGGAACCTCTGTAAACAAGCATGTGGGCGAGCGAGTGTGCCTGGGGCACAGGAGGAGGTGCAACAGCCCCGGTGGCTCTCAAACTAAAGCAACCGCAGTAAGTAGTCCTCCTCATGCATAGGCTACACAGCCCCACAGAAACCCCTTTTGCAATGCAAAACTCCAGCACTCCTGTCTGGAAGAGTCTCCTTTAGCATCTGCAGCATATAGATGTGTGTGTATGTGTGCAAGCTAGACCCAGCTGTGAACCGTGTGTGTGCATTCAGGATAGGTATGGGTACACAACACACAGAGATGTTCTGTGGCAGTGAGTGAAAGCCCAGACACTTATTTCTGAGCCCATCCTGTAAAACATGGGCAGCAGAGCCTCTGCCCGTGCAGTACATGGGAGCACCTCAGCCAGCTGGCAGCCCCACCTTGTGCTGCAGCCAGCACCAACGCAGCCTTGCCTGATATTGAAACCATTACTCTTCACCAGTCCCTCAACCTGTGCTGCCTTTTCATCCCCAAGAAGCTTGGAGCTAAAATGATACATCCAAATAATTATCCTGTGGCTTGAAAACAATCTCCATCCCTCCTCACCCTTTTCTTTGACATGTGTGTTTAATATCAAATTATTTATAACCCAGCCTTGCTGTCAAGCTTTTAATGAAAGACCTGCCAGAGACTTTTAAAAGCATCGTATTCACTTGACTGGCCACATTATGCTGAGTAAGGGCTGCAGGGACTTTAGCGGAACAAGTCTTGCTGCTGAAAATCTCCCAGTCCATGTGCGCACGTGTTTTACTCACTCACGCTGCCTCTTGTTTTCTCCATGTCATTTGTTCTGTCTCTCCTTCTCCCTTCCCCTATCTAGATCTGCAGTCTCTGCCTGGCTATCATGAAATTACTGCCAGCACTGATGTCTACAAATAAAAGAACGATTAAACAGGGATTCTTCAATGCCACATGGATTTTTCCTTCCCTGGGATTATGCATAACCAAAGAGAGGTCAAATAAATGAAGGAACAGATCCTCTAACCCTCCCTGCTTCCTTCCTCAGCTTTATCTGCTTCTTTTCACCGCACTAACCTTTTGCTTCTCTAAGTATATATGCACATATACATACTCCTCTCCCCCTTCAGTATGAAATATTGATGAATACTGCTCCCCTAAATGAAGGTTTGTTGGAGAAGAAGCCTGCAGTTCATCTTCAGAGCAGGAGGAATGCAAATGTGTTGAAATCCTGGGAGGGATAGGACAGCGAAATACAAGGGCTGCTGCAGCAGCTGCCAGATCACGTTTGATTCTGCGCACGGGCACAGACAGTAGCAGGGAAGGAAAGCTGCCCCGAGCAGCGCCGACCCTCCTAGTTCCCCAAGCAAGATGCAGAAACATACTGCCCAAGTAGGAAACTTATTTGCACAGAAGATATGCCTTGAATTATACGTGAGGGCCAAGCTACTCTTAGCACAGATGTAAATCTGTGGCTACTGAAGCTAAAAGGGAGTTATTCCAGATTTACACTCCCATCAGGGGGGTTTATACATGTAGTTTTCCACAGTGCCTTCTGCCATCCCAGGCACTGCTGCACATGTCCAAGTTTCACGGGCTCTGGCAGGAATAAAGCGTGCATAACAACTTGGTAATCAATCCCCTCTGGGTCTAATGTAAAATACCTGTCCCCAGGAGATCTGAGCACTTGGAAGAAGAAAACCAACAACAACCCATAACATTTAGGGAGCTGCGCTTTTCTTTGCATTCTCCAAGGAACAAAGTGATGATGCCTGTTAGTCTCTGTACATAATTGGGCTCTGAGCGCTCAGTGAGGAACATCAAAGACGTGAGGATTGCGCGCAGACCTCCAAGTGAGGTGCTATGGCAGTTCCTGAACATTTGGCATTCAGGTAGGAAAAGATGGAGCTAGAAGGGCTCTTGAGTCCCTGCATACAGAGGTCTGAGACCACAGCCTTTGCCCAAAAGAGCCACTGACCCCATTGTACCTGCTCTCTCAACCTCTGCATCTGAGGAGGCAACCTATGTTCCCCATCTGGGGCTGAGTGGTCAGGCTCAGGCAAGATGGCAGTGAGGAAAGGCACAAATGAGAAGGGATTAGGTGCTAAAAGGCTGGGACTGGGAAAACCAGTCCTCCAAGTCACTAAAGCATCCTGGTTTTTCCCACATAGGAAGGCCTCTCCAGATCTGGAGAGGAGCATAACAAGAATTTCCCAATCTCTAATGCTATCAACCCCTTGAAATTAGTGCTGCACTGGCACCTCTAAACCTAACTGTCCTCTGCACTGTCTCCATTTTTAAGTGATTAAAGACCTTGGAAAATCCCTCCCACAAGTCCCTCAGCCAGCAGCCAAACACGAGCAACAGGAGCTAACCTGATGCTTGCCCATGTGCAGCTGCATGCCTCAAGCGACCCTACCAAACCCACTGCCATGCTACCCATCCCAAGAGCCACAGCATCTCTGCTGGCCTCACAGCCACTTACCGGAGCCAGCTGTACTGGGGGATTTATGAGGGTTCTCATGAGCTCTGCTCAGCATCACACGCTCCCTGGCCACAGCCAGCCCGGGGAAAGAACCATAAATCCCATTTCACAGATGAGAGGAGTGAAGCACGGAGAGGTGGACGATTTCACAGTCAAATCCCCCATCCAGATGCCTCCTACCTTGGCTCCCCAGCCCTTCCCAAATCCCTTTGAACAGCCCAGACCCCTTACAACGTGCTGCTCCAACACTACGTCTTGTGGTGACAGAGGGTACCCATTGCTCCCCCTCCTTCTCCTCTGTGTACTGCCAGCTGAATGCTTTATTTTTTTCCCCAGTTCAGAAGGCAGCTTCACGCATCCCACCGTGTGGCTTATCTTCTGCAATTAGCACGTCCCGCCATATCTGATAGGAAAGAAAGGCTCAGCTGCCCCTGATTAATTGCTGAATATTTGCTTTCTTTTCCACTTCTGTGGCCTGGAATTAATTAGTTTATCCCTCTTATTCCTTTCATGGGCCAGAGCGTTCTCCTTTTTTGTGCAATTATATATAATAGCAACGCTTGAAATCCCCTGGGGAACAGTTGAACGAGGCTCTCAATGGGGAGGAAAGGAGCCTGAAAGCAGAGAGATTACTAAAGGTCATATGCCCTACAGCTTCCCTGCAGTCTTAAAATATATACTATCCTCTGACTCCAGCACAAATCCCTTCCCCTTGCCACCTGCCTTGCTGCCTTCTCCAGGCTTTTCAGTGACTTAATGTCTGAACAGCAGGAAAAGCTTGCAGACCTAAATCCCAAGTGTGAGCGAGAGATGAAAAGCAAGGGTCTGCCTTGGCTGGACACCTTAAGGTGTTGCAGAAAACACAGATCTCACAGTCCAGCAGGGACCGTCTAGCAATACTTACCTGGCCCCTATAAGCTACATGGCAATAGGAATATTGGCTCTGATTTGAAGGAGATACTACAGCTTAGATGCAGTAGCACTCAGTCTCTGGCTGAGGAGGATTGCTCCTGTGGTCCCCCCAAAAGCCAACCAACAGCACCCTGCTGACTTGGGGGAAAGGAGAAGATTTCTGAGAGCAGAGTGAGCAGACCGTGCTCAGTCCCTCCCTTGCAAATGTGGGCAGCTCTGGAACCAGTCAGTGCTCACATCCCAGTTCTACTTTCCTGAACAGTAGTGTAAATCAGGAGTAAATGCACTGGTACTGAAAGCAGAGAAAGCACTGGTACTGAAAGCAATCCTTGCTTCTTTGGCCAAAAGGAGAAGGCTCTTCTGCTATTCTTTATTGAGTCTCTCCAAGCCAGGCCTTGTCTACAGCCCTCAGGGAATGGTATGTGGGGCAGCCCTCCACCTTGCATGGGGGAAGATGAAAGCATCTGGGAAGGGGTGAGACAGGACTTCATCTAATTCCTGAACTGTTGGCAGTAGATCCATTTAAGCCCTTATTTACTGAAGTTTATAGACCCATAATTGTCATCTTCCTTCTTATCTCATTCACAACCCTCATTAGGCAATTTGATCTTTACAGTCTAAAGTGCTTGGGCCACCTCACTTACTGCTTTTCTCTTTAAGCTGGGACATGATATGCCAGGTGGCTGTGTTTGACCCAGCGCAGTCTGAGTTTCAGGGTGCTTTTCAGGTGCCAGGGTTCCTGTGCATGAAAATTTCAGCAGTATCTAACTCTTAGGTGTGGCAACACGGTGCAGCCGGGATTCTGTCCCCAGCTCTCAGGCTGTCAGTGTGGCAGTGGCCTCACCTGGGGTGGGGAGGGAGGGATTCCAGGGCACTTACACAGCCAAAAATTTGGGAAGCACTTGTTTTCCCACCGCAGTACCTGCAGAGCTAAAGCTGTTCATCTTTGAGTCAGACAGCAGACAGCAGGTCGACTCTTCATGGGTGTTTGCAGGGAGACAGGGTGATGAGGCAAGGTAGTGTGCCTAAGAGACCCTGGCACCCCGCTCTTTGGATTGACATTCCTCTCCCCCTGCTCCCCTGCCTCTTATTCTTACTTGGCTCTACCTTCCTTTGGCTGTCTCAATTATTAGCAGTGCCCAGTCGTCTCCCCTGCAATCATTTTGGGTAGACTAATAAATAAAGGCGATAAACATGTGGAAGGTGAAGGCTGTGCATTGCCTGGGCTGCAAATCAAGAAGCGGCTGAGGACTGCAGCTGGGGTGGCATGGCCTCTCCTGCAGCTCTCCTCCCCTTCCTTTCTCTCTTTTTCCCTCTCCTGACTTGCAGCTCTGCCTGTTCTGCATCATGGACCCCTCTGAACTGGCTCTGCAGGCAGGGTGTGAACGGAGCGCAGCCATGCCTGGGAGTCTATAACTACGCAGCGATGTGTGTGTGTACGTCAGGGAGGGGGAAATGGATCCGGGTCTGGCCATGCACACAACATGAAGCTAGGAAATGCAAGCACAGTAGGTATATTACACACACACTTACACCCCTATTATTTGAATCGCTGTCTGCGCTCTTCAGCATACTGCATGCTCCAGAGAGCATCTGCTGAGCAAAAGGCATTAACATACAAGAAGGAGGGAGCTTGCTTTAAAACAACTGTATGTATCCATCCAGAGCATGTGCCGCAGTCAGCGACTCGTTTCAGGGGAAATGGTTGCGTCTCTCTCCTTGGGAAGGCATCTAGCTTAGCACTGGTGGGCTCTCCCTTGACTCAGCATGGTGTTGGGGGAACAGCCATTTCTCTGCTCACAGAATCAAAAGGACATAAAACACCCACGGCTGTTTCCCTTATCCATTTTTCTGGGAGAGGGCAAGGTGGGGTAGTTTCTTGCCTTACTCTAGAGGGAGTATTTCCTGGTCCTGGCACTGTGGGGCATGGCTGGAGAAGATGGGTCTGTATATGGGGAGAGTGAATTGTGCCAGTGGTCTGCTGAGGGGTCAAACGCAGCCTCTGTTCCACAGTGACCTGCGTGTTGGAGTCCCCAGCAGCAGGCACAGAAGAGACTCTTTTACCTCCCTGCATGAATTCCCATTTATTCCTGAAGTTCTTGGATTGGTGTCCTGGTTTTGCTCCTTCGACATCTGCATCCCCCAGCCACACTCTGCTGATGTAAAATGGCCACTCTGTCTTTACGTGGACAGTGCTGCAGTCATTTACATCTCCTGAACCTCTCTCTCCTTTGTGATTAGGGGCGTAACTGACCTCATATGAAGAGCTCTGCATGGCCTTAAATGGCAGGACTGCAAAACTGAGAAGGCTTTCCACCCCAGCACCCACAGTGCGATTCATGCACATGCACCAAGCATCATCCTTTGTTTAACCTTGCAATAATCTACAGCTTTACTAAGGTGGCGCTCACAGAGGTGACTTGAAAGCAAACCAATAAACATCTCTCTTAAATTACTTGGTAAAGCTTTTAGCTTTCTATCACTTTGCTTCACAGCTCTGAGTAACAGCAGACAGGGAAGATATGCAATGTACTGGCTTTGAATGACATGGAAAGCCAAGTGCCTGCTCATGACAGCTCATTCAGGTTTGCAGAAACAGAGCCCAGAGGCACATGCATTTCTGCATGCCCAGTTCTGCACCGGCATTTGCAATTGCTGAGCTGCCTGTACAAACCAAGCATTTTACATGGGCAAACTGATATTTATTCAGCCTCGTTTGAATGCAAAGCTGCCATCATTACACACATAAAGTAAGCATGCAGCTCCTCACAAGCAGACACACTACCCCCAGCGGTGATGGATTGCACTCCCCAACTTCCCAACAGCAAAGTCCTGGGATTTCAGTGTCAGGCACTGCTCAAAAAGAAGCTTAGCATCGCATCAGATTCCAGTTTGTTGTTACACACTGGCTACCTCAAATTCTCCCTGCTGGTTTCCATGCAAAGTGTTATTTTTGCTTCCTTCTGTACATGTCTTTGCTGGGTTTCCAGACGTTGTTAAGCATCTGTCACACTCCACCCCAGAGGTAGCTGCATTTCAGCTGTGGCTGAATGATCGCTGTGTACGAAGTCTGCAAAGCAGTTAGTGATTCTTCAAGATGACAGGCGCTGGGATGTCAGTCATTTTCATTAACATAAATAAGATATGTTTCATTTTAGTCACTCTAAAATCATTGAGTCATTTATTGATGTCTAAGTAATTTATGAGCTCTGTATCTTGGCTGGAAACCTACCAGTGTGACTGTTTGCAGTAAGAAATGGGCACAGTACAGAGATAGATCTCTGTTTAGCTGATGTTCAACTATTTCTTCCCTGGATCAAAGTGTTAAACAGACTGGGGTGATGAGGGTTAGGAGCCTTTCACCTGCAGTTCATACAGTTAGTGGCAAAATGCTTTTACTACAGTGCCCAGTGAGAAATGGGCTGGTCATTTCTCATGTTCCTGTTGGTGCTATGGCTTATCACGGGCATCCAAAAACTGGATCTAATTCCCCTTTTTGCTGGCAACCCTAGCCCAGAAGGCAAAGGACCCATTAGGACAGAGAATGATCTTCCTTCCTGCTCCTAGAAATGGTCAGCCAAGAGGAGAGGTGCACATGTTACATTTGCTCGGCTGCAGCCAGAGCTGTTATCTGGAGGGGTGATGAAAGGGAAGCGTGAGTCTCCCAGGGTGTCAGTCAAGCACTCTCATCAGACTAATTTCAGACAAAAATTTTATCAGGCAGGAGAACTGAGTGGGTTCGGATGAGCTCTGGAGAGGCATCCAGATTTTCTGCTGATGAGACAAACCAAAATGGGATGCCAGCTCGTCACAGTCCAGAGTGAAGAGGAGCCCTGCATCCTCAATACCACCTCAGCAGCCCCCAGCCCAGTGGTGAGATAGATTTGTCCTAAAGACATGTCCAGGCTCTGCATCTCTCACAAGATGCCTGCACTGGCCTCCCTCTGCCACATGTTTCAGATCCTCTCTGCTCTCAGAAATGCCCAGCAGGGGTGACTATGAAGCCAATGGGGAGAAAAAAGGTGGGGGAGTCATTACCTGTATGAGGGTCAGCAAACTGCGATGCTGGGGGCAAAGAGGTGCACACAACCACTCCAGTTCTGGCCATGAATTTTTCTTGGGGCAGGAGGAAAAGGAGAGGAGGACTGGTGGAGGGTGCCCAGAGCCCATACTGGCAGTTCTCTCTTTCCCATAATCTCACCTCTCTGGCACCTCACTGCTGGGAGAGAGGCAGCTTAAAAAAGAGGTTTTATCAAGCCCAGCAAGGGGCAAAAAAAAGCAACCCAAAGCCCAAACAAACTTCTGCTTCCGTTTGTCTACTTCTCTTAGCCCTGTTCCTTCCCTTTCCCTTTCCCTCCTGTTTCTATCATGTTGTCTTCTTTCCTCCCTCTCTTAGTTTCCCTCCCCTTCCTGCCTCTTCCAATTCTCTTCCCTATGTTTTCTTCTGGGCATCCCCATAGGGATCCTGCTCTGTTCACAGGCCCACAAAAGCATCTGACTCCCTTAAACTCTACTTTTAAACAGGCGGCAGCAGTGTTTCAGTCGCCAGTTGGAGGGACTTTGGCATCACTGCTTTGCCACCAGACTGCTCTGTGCCACATCACCTCTTCCAAACAGCCCACAGGAGCTGGGAGCACCCCCAGCCCCACACTCACCCGGGGACCCTTGGCCCTGGAGCAGAGAGAGGAGATGGTCCTGTCCTCACTGCAGAGTTGTATCACACCCGGGGTGATGCCTTTTAGAAAGCATTGCCAAGAGCTGCCACTCGCAGCCTCTGACACAGGGTGGCCCTTGGTTCCTTCCAGCTCCAGAATCGAGCCTGTGTGGATGATCCACGTGCAGGCTAGAGATGCTCAGGCGCTGCTCCATCTTCAAAGTGGGAGCCATCAGGAGCCCTGACTTTCTGCAGGGGGGTCATATCCCAAAGCTTAAAGACCCCACTCCTCCTTGCTCCAACCTGAATGTCACCTCTTGGGATGCAAAACCAAGGCTCAAGTCTCGAATTTGTCAATTCTGCATTTGTCGACTTGTCACCGAGGAATGTTAATGATGTCCCTGCATGGCCCACAGCCTTCAGAGGTAAAATAGCTCATTTGGAACATTAGGACTTCCATTGATTTACTTTTAGTGCTTCCAGGCAGTAAAGTTCTCTTGGTTTTGACCAGCTAATTGTATTTTCCAAAGGGATTTTATCTACCTATCTGTTATGTGCCAGTGGGATGGTGAGGGTGTAGCCAGATGGGCTCACACACAGGTGGGAAGACTGGAAGACTGGTAAACATCAGCTAGGGGTCTTTTAGACAGGCTGTGGTGGGAGCCATTTGATTTCAACAAACAGCACAGCTTTCAATCCAGTTAAGGCATGCAGTGTGGTGGGTCCAGGTGACTGCAGCAGATTGCTCTGCAAAAGTCCAGCAGCCAGTAGAGCAGTCTCTTGCTTTTGTTTGAACAAAAAAGGCTCTTTTGCAAGCTACCCGGTCTGCTAACCCTACCAGAAATGCAGTTACATCTGCTGGCACTGGAGCAATAGCACAGCAAGTCTGGCTGTATTAAGCTTCTCTGGCCAGTGGAAAAGCTGTGCAGATGCACCTTCATGGTGATGATAACTGAGATGGTTTATCTCCCATCTGCAATGAGCTATTAACATCCACAGAGTTAGTTACTGTAGCCCAGCGATGAGCAGTAACAGAAGATGCTGTGGTATCTCTACCACACATTAATATCTGCCCTTAGTCAAATAAAGCAGCCCCTCTGTGTGAAAGTGATGATATATAACACTGCTGGATGAGTTTTCCCTGGCATCTGAAAGGCAGAAATGCAAGCAGAGCACACACATACAGCCCAGCACAGGAACACACATCACTAAAATGTTAAAGGCATGTCTAAACTTGTCACAGATGGGACGCTTCTCTGAACCCGGGCATTATTGCTTTCTGAATATCTTACCCCCTCACAAGATTTACTGAAACTCTTTCTCACTGAGTACAATACAGGAGCCAGAGCTGACATTTGAAAGCCAAGGCAGTTGTCTAAATGCAAAAGACAATAAATCTATACCAAGTCAAAAGGCCAGAATGATCTTAGGATAGCTGGAAAAGGGTATCTCTAGGACAATCTCCAGGTGGGAATCCAGACCAACCCCTGTTGAGCTGCTACTGTAGCTGCTTGGCACTTCAGACCTTTTGTTTTATTTTTTGAATAAAAAAATAGCCCCTTTGAACAGGTTCCACTGAAACTCCCCAGATCTCTTGACGTGTTTTGGAGTTCAGCCTCGGCTCGCAGGGTGAAAAAGGCACATGTCAGAGCTCCAACGCCCTGGGCTTCAGGAGGAGGTAAGAGTCCACCCCCAGGTCTCCTGCCATGCCCAGTACCCAGCAGCAGGGTTGCTCTCCCCCCGTGACTACTTGCAAAGATGAAGGGCCTGGCCTCAGGACTGTGGCTTCTTCCCTTCTTCTGGAACGTGTGCCAATGTGTTTGGGGGTGGAGAGGAGAGGGAGCCCCGCCATCCACGTTAACAGTGACTCAATGTGTTATTTCTGGCAGCTATTCCACAAAATTTTTTTTCTACATTAAAATTCAAGAGCCCAGGAAGGCAGCTCAGGGCTAGACTCCAGGATGCTAAATTCTGTAACTCAGAGCAATAAACAACTGTATAACAGGAAAAAAAATTATATCTATATATATACATTAAAAAAAAAAGACCACCCCTCCTCAATGTTCTTACCATGAAAACCTTGCAAGCCTTTAGGAAATTATTTTAAAAACAACCAATAACCCAACTCTCCAAGGACTGTGCAGCCTTGTGCTATGCTGGCGCATCAGCCTTGGACTGGCCTTTCAAGTTGCCTCCCTGCAGCTACTGCCCATGCCAGGCTGCGCCGGTGCAGCCGGCTGCACCGAGCATGTGTCCTGGCACAGAGAGGATGGGCACCCATGTCCCTGCCACCCAACACTGGGTTGCACCACAGTGTCTCAGCTGCCTGCACTCCTTGAGAGAGGAGCAGGTGCTGGGGATGGCACCCCAGGGGCTGCAGGTGACTCAGCAGAGGGTACGCAACTGTTTATTTTTCTGTTTGTTTTTTTCTCAGACATCTTCCAGGTGAGCCACTCAGCCCCTGAATAGCTGCAGACAGTGCAAAGCTCATGCCAGTCATGCAAAGCCTGGGGTCAAGTTGAAGCCTGCTGGGCCAGCGTTGCACTCGGTTCAAGATACATGACGAGCCCCTGATGGCCGACAAGGGTGTTGTGGGGTGCAGCGTACACCCCAAGGGATCCCTGGGCATGCAAGGCACTATGGAAATGCAAGGCACCGTTGGTCCTATCCCTCCATGCCCCAGTCGCTCCATCCCTCCTTTAGGTCTTCCAAGGGGGAACATCCACCTCCACTGCCTTTATTGACCCCTCCACACCGGCACCTGCCTTGCAGGGATTAGCCTGCAAATGGGTTTTGTGCGCTCCCCCTACCCCCAGACCAGCCCACAGCAATACCCATTCCTCTCCTGGCTGCCCGCACCACATGCCAGCAGGTCCCCAGGGGTCCCCAGGGGCCACCGCTGCCCATGACATTGAGACGCTCTCCTCTTGCCCAGCAGCCCTGCCTCTGCCTGCTCACCCCCGGCACTGCAGCCCAGCCTCAACAGGGCTTCCCCTGTGGCTTGGGGAGAGGTGGCTGGTTTTGGAGGAAGCACAGAGGTTGGTAGCTGCAGAGGGCAAGGGATGAGAGAAAGAAACAGAGAGAGAGAAAACAAAGCTCCTGGAAGAGCTATAGAGCAAGAAGGGAAGCTCTCCCATGGATCCAAGGTGGGTCAGTGGTGCCTACAAGGTGGAGGACACCAGGGAGCAGGTTGAAGCAGAGGTGGTAATGCTCTGCCAAGCCAAGCCAGGTCCATGGCACAGGAGGACACCTGTGGGAGAGAGAGCGTTGCTGTAAGGAAAGCAAGGTATGCATCTGAAGCATGAGACCTCAGCAAGTATGGATTTGGGGCTCAGCCTCCAGGCTTTGGTGCTTTACATGTGGCTTCTGGCTGCAAGCCCTTCCGCCTGCTCACTTTTGTGTCCAAGTTTTGCTCTCTCTCCCTCTCTCACTTTTGTGCTTTTCTGGTCAAGTAAAAGCTTCACTCTGGGTTGGCCAGGGTTGGAGCACAGGCTGGGAGCACAAGGGGAAGGAGCAGAGAGCACAGCGGTGGAGACAGGTGGTGGCTCCAGATGGCGGGGAGGGGACTTCATGGTGGGGGGCAAGGGCAGGGGAAAGGAAAAGCTGGAGGGAAGCAGGGGATGAAGAGATGGGGTGGAACAAGTTGAATGAGAAATCGCAGGAGAAAGAGACCTGGCCATTCAGCTGGGCACCACACACCTTGCACTGCGAGCAGCTCCTCTCTGTCTGCAATGGTTTGGTTAATGCTTAGAAAGGGAATAAAATGTGTGTATGCCATATATATATTTTTTTTAATAACAGTGATCTATTTATAGGCTGTAAATTATACACCGTGAACGTTGCTCAGAGACAAGACATTATTTTGCTGCCAACAGGGAAAAGGGAAGGAAGGAAAAAAAGAAAGAGACAGAGAGAAGGGGAGAGAGACATAGAGAAAGAGAAAGCGAGGAAGCTGTGAGCTTCTGCAACCCCTCCTGCACCTCACACATTTAGGGAAGCACGTTGCGTGCAATAGGGATGACACTGAAAAGGAGAGACATATGGGGCTAGCTCCGGAAGCCCGATCCCTCTCCTTCTTCCTGCCACAGAGGAACTGTGTGGGGCCATTTCTGAATGAGTCAGGGTATTTTCTAGGGCCTCCTCTGAGTGCCAGAGCAAAGCACTGTAAAAAATGTTGCACAGGAGCTGATGACCTGTGGTATCTGGCACCCTCCTGCCTGCTGCAGACACAAGTGCATGGGCCACCTGGCCAGCTTTCCTGGCCCTGCAGCAAGCAACTTCTGAGTGCTTCATAAAAATGCTTTACTATTCCCCCTCTCTTTTCAGTCTCTTTTCTGGTTTCCCCCCAGAAGCCCTCTTCCTCCTTTTGCAACCACACATGCACAGAGAATATGTTTGAACCCAATGCATCTGCCAGAGTCAGAAACCCAGTCATACTGCCTCCCTTTGCAGTCAATAGAAAAAGGAAAAGAAGGCAATTTGCCTGCTTGGTCTCCCCATTAATTATAAGATGGCCCTACAGTATTTAATTAAGTATAATATTTAAGTATCTAACATTACATGAGACAAGTCTGGGCCTTATGAGAAACCTTACAAATTGTTTCCATCAAGCTTGCTGTGGACAAGATGAAACCAATCCTGGGCCATGGCAGAATAAGAAAGATTTATTTTTAATGCAACTACTGATAAACTTTTCCATAAATCCTAGGGCTTCAGAAAGGATCAGAGCAAAGCTAACATAGCTTCCTTTTTTTCTGAATCTTACTGACCTCTTTCTTTGGATCTCTGAGCTTTATCACCTAATTGTTCCTTTCTTTCCACAATAGTCCACTTCCTTTTTTCTCATCTAGATTTCATACTGGTTTTAATACTCCATTCTTTTTGTTTTTATACACTGGGAAAAGAATAAGAGGTTATGACCCAGCTTGCCTATAGAATTAAAAAACCTTTGTCAGCTCTGAGGTTTCCCTATATCTATGCTGTATGATCAAAATGGAAAACCTGGAATGCGAAACCCTCTCATTTTACAGCACTACCGTGAAAAGCACTGTATATCCACCCTACTGGCACTGCAAACATACCCTTGAGTGGCACCCACTGCAAAACATGTGTAACATCCTCTGAGGGATGTCACAATCCAGATATGGACCAGAATCAGGTACTACTCCCTTCACAGCCTCAAATGCCAAGAGCACGTGTGTGGAGTCATGCAACACTGAGATCCAAATTCAATCCACCTCTCTTTTCTCTGGTACTTAGTAATTGGCTCAGATTTGGAGTGCCCAGGGTCAACCATGTTCTGCAGACAGGGCTTCCCTGCATTTCAGTGAGGACAACAAGGGATGCCAATACAGAGACCTGGAAAAAGATGAGAGATATTTGTTTAACAGTCTATTGAATCACGAACAGTTGAGTAACGGGTGGCTGAGTAACTGGCGGGGTACTGCTTGGCATTGTTTCAAGCCATGTGTTGCTCAAAAGGAAGGAGCAATTTAAGCCAGTCATCCTCAGGATGGAGCTAAACTGAGATCATGAATTTGGATCTGAGTTTGCAGGGCAAAAACCCCGAAGTGATTCTCTAAGGTGCTAGTTAGGAGGGATGGCCTACACATGTAAGATGGTGCCATGTTCAATGCCATGTAATGAAATCTGTGAGCTCCCTGGAAGCACCAGCAAATGGGAGCAACAGCATTACAGCGCTTGACATCGAGAGCCTGCCCTCCGCAGCTGCTGTTACAAGCCAGCCTAGGACACTGTCATAGAGAGCAATCCTTTTCACGATGAGTGCTTGTTGGGTGACCTGTGTGCAAAGGGACTTTCTAGTTCCACTTAAAGGGGCACAGAAACACCATCCCAGATGAATCCAAGGGTAACTCTCATGCAGTGCTGTACAGAGATATCTGAGCAGACACTTAGCAAAATGTTACATCATACAGAGTCCTGAAAATGTGTTCAGAGGTACTGACTTCTGCCCTGGAGGTATTATTTGATATGGAGCCTTTAGCAGAGATACCATGTCGCCAAACTGCCTTTGCAGCCCAGCAGGGGCTCTTTCTACAGCTAGGAGAGGACATCCATGCCGGCAGTGATGTGTGGGCAGGGAACTTGCAAAGCAAACACTGCTGCCAAATAAATAGAAACTCAGATCTCCAGAGTTTTCAGTTTGGCCTGGAGGACAAGTCAACCAGCAGAATGGATCAGCCTAGCTACTCCTCATCTGAGCCCCAGGGAACAGCCCTACCTAAGCAGAGTGCACCCTTCCCCCTCAAGCTCTGAGCTTGCCAGAGCTCAAATACAAGCAACATGAAAGAATATCCCACAGTTGCTGATGAATTAGTACATGCTGCCTTCTCTCCGAGTTGGTACTAAAGCTAAATCTGTCTGCATCAGATTAAAAAGCTACGTTCCCTCCCCAAACCCCGACACACCTGCAACCCCGCCTCACTCCTGTCCCCTGAAGCTCAGAACCGATTCCTGGACCACTGCTCCCAGCAAGCAGACTGGCATCCCGTACCCTTGGCAGGGTCTTGCAGCCAACCTGTATTTTCACTGGTGCAGCAAATCAGAACTGAGCAGTCTCCTGATCTTAGCCTTGTAGGGCACAGCAGTCTCCAGAGCTACTGTCTGTAGCCTTCGCTCTCATGCCCTTCCCGTGCCAGAAGCCCCTCTCGTCTCTGTGCCACACAACCCAGCCGTAGCTGCTGCTCCAAGGGCAGACGCCTGCCAGGGAGACCCAGCAGGGCTGAAGTTCTGCAGAATCACATCTGCTTCTTTGTCCTGGTTTCCCCCAGCTCATCTATGATTTCATTCAACTGAAATCACAACAGCTTTTCCAGTCCTACGTAGGCAGGGCAGATCCCTTCACGGTTATATTTTTTTTGTTTTTAATGAGTATTATTTTGGGGTGGAGGTGGAGGGGAGGGTGCTTAAATGCAAAAGTCTGAATCTATAGCATAAAATCTCCACTCAGCCTAAAGGAAGAAGCTGGCAGATTGATGGAGAGCGTCACCATAGCGTGAAAGAACAAATAGGGTGAAGATGCTGCCAGATGGGAAACTGAATCCTCCTTGGCTCAATGAGCATAGATATCATTGGTGGTGTATGTACCACTGGCACATTCTGCAAACAAACTTTAATCTTAGCTGTAGCTACCACCAAATTCTGCCCTGGTCTATAAGCAGCAGCAAAATATTGCACCCAAGTGATCTGGGGGCTTGGAAAATCCTTTCCTTGTCCCGCTCAGCAGATCCCAGATTCACACCTCTGTTTTTACACCAGTGACTTTAGCAGCCTCTGGTAGAGGAGCCTGGAAGGATATCTCCCTCACGCACACCCCTTCCACCTCTCCGACAGCTGGAACCTCCTTGCAGCGAGAGACCTGGGAGGGGTGGCTCTTTGCAGAAGGCGAGATGGTTTCTACGTGGGTGCGATTGTTGTTGTGAGGGCTCTGGAGAAGGAGAAAAACCTCCTCTGTTACTAAGCAGGGATCTGAAGGCCGTTGTCGGGGGAGAAGCAGAAGAATTGCCATAAAAGGAAGAATTATTCTGCCTGCAGCCAAACCACCTCGACTCTGATCTTGTCAGATCTCACAGCAGCAGCGGGGCTGGTCAGCATGGGGAGGCGAGTCCCCGCGGGGAAGCAGGGTGTTGCAGTGGTGCAGGGAAGGAGGGAGGGAGCTTCTCACCCTGTGTAGACAGTAAACACATTCCCCCCATGGACTTTTTAAGGTTTTCTTTCCTGACCGAAAGGAGAAGAGCCCTTTACAATCCGGAGGGTGCTAAGTGCGCATCACATGGAGCATCTAATCTGGCTTTCTCATCTAATTAGGAGTAATTAGATAATGCTGGAGTACCCTCCCTCTCTTTCCACCTTCTTTCCTTCTTCACCTAAGCTGCTCCAACTGGTTGCTAGCCCCAGCACTGTTTGAACAACTGTGTATGAAAAATGTCCTGTTATAAGCAACATAAGGCCTTTGGAACAAAGCAACCCATTGCAAAGCCACCTATTGGGAACAGAGTGACCCCTTGCCTGATCAGCAGGACTTCCAGGACACTAAAGCAGGAATGGGCGTGGGGGAAGAGAGGGAGCTTAGAGCACAGGGCCTCCATCCATCCATCCAACACCAGAGTAAACATGAATCATTGTGGACTGCAAGGAAAAAGAGACACCCCCAGATCCCAGCCCCTTTTTCTGCACTACCCAGGGATAACCTCAGGCAGCTTGTGTCCTTGCTTCACCTCTGAACCATGCCAAGCCAAGACAGTTGATCCAAACTGGCCAAAGGGCTATTCCATACCATAGGACGTCATGCTCAGTATATAAACTGGGGGGAGTTGGCTGGGGGGGCAGCGATCGCTGCTCAGGAACTGGCTGGGCATCGATCGGCAGGTGGTGAGCAACTGCATCACTTGTTTTTTTCCCTGGGTTTTGTTCCTCTCTCTCTCTCTCTCTCGTTATTTTCCTTTTCATTAAAATTCATTATTATTATTATTATTATTATTATTATTATTATTATTATTATTATTATTATTATTATTCAATTATTAAACTGTTCTTAGACCACCCCACGAGTTTTCTTACTTGTGCTTTTCAGATTCTCCCCCCCATCCCACTGGGAGGGGGGAGAGTGAGCGAGTGGCTGCGTGGTGCTTAGTTGCCGACTGGGATTAAACCACGACACCTGCAGAGCTGCAGAGGCTGACACAACAGCAGCACCCTCCAATGTCCTTGAAATCCCTGGGACAGAGCTGACAGCAGGGTTAAGTGCACCCACAGCAACTTTCCCTCAGCTTGACCAAGTCGGTGTTGATTTCTCTCCACATGCCAGTTGTTTAAATTCACCATAAGACAAGTAGGAGGAAAAGAATAGATCAGGGGGAGGAAATAACCAACTCTTGTCCTGCTGCTCTTTGGCCAGTAAAGTGATAAGGCAGAAAAGCAAGAGGAGGCTTTTCCCCCGCCGCATTAAGAAGCTGAAAATTGAAGAGCAAATGAAGAGTGTATTTGAAGATAGCACAAATCCTCGATAAAGCCTCTCTGAAACTTGATGAAAAATTTCAAAGTGTATCAGGAAAGCTTGGATTCTCTAAAGGATAAATCCATCAGACAGGACAAATTGAGAAGAGATGGACGATGGTTGGTCTGGGCTCTCTGGAGCGAGGTAGGGGTGTAGAGTGAGCTTTAACCTCTGTGGAGCCTGTTAGCTCAAGGTCAGGGACAGAGCAGTAGCCCGGAGATGAAGCACCCAGGGCCTTCAGTCTCTGCTAAGCCTCTCCTGTAATTTCAGGAGACAGCCCCAGTGTGCTGGCACTGCAGATGCAGAGGCTGCTGGGGCAACCATGAGCACAGCATGGTCCCCATCTTGCCTTGCTCTCTGTCCACTTCCCTGCCTTGGGGACAAGCTGTGGACAGCGCAGGCAAGGAGCACGCTTGTTGGATCCCTGCCTCACCAGGAAAATGGGGGAGCATGCTCTTCTCTGGGCAGGGAAAAGGCCATGGCCAGGTCATTGCAGATGTGGTGTTGAGGTCTTTGGTAGGAGATGTAGATGCAGTCGCTAACCTCAAGTTTTGGTTTTCTCCAGTGTCTCCTATAGGTGAGCAAGTAGAAGCACTCTGCCTAGCTTTCCAGATCTGCACTAACCCTAACTCCCCCAATATTAAAAGATTTGGCCTAAGTTTCTTACCTGCTCTTCAAAGATTTCTCTTACCCACTTCCCTTTTCCAATAAATTAATTCCTTTGGAACAGGTCTGTAATTAAGAAATTGTACAGGGGACTTTGTCATCAAGTAAATACAGAACATGGTGTCTGGAGACAGAAATTCTTTCAATGAAGATTAATTAGGCAGAGTTCCTGTCCCAGTCTGTCTGGCAGTGGGGAGAACAGGGTTTGAACATGGGAGAGAAGCACCAACACTCTTCCTCCCTGCACATCCACACCATCCACCCAGCAAGCATCGCTCAGGAAGGCTCTTCAGAGGATACAGACGGTTTCTCTATTTGCAGGCTTTGTGTTTAGGAAGAGCTGCTACTAAGACTAGCTCATGCAGCAGCAGGGAAAAAGGCCAGAGAAAATACACTTATTCTTGATCAGAAAGAATCACATTTATTTACCCCATGTGCATCTGCTTCCCAGAGGGGATGCGGACAGGAACTGATGTTTGCAATGCGCCCGGCGCTTGGTGGGAAAGCAGGTTCAAGAGAGGAAATAGGACGCAGCTATGCCTCTTCCTGGCAGATCATCCTGGCAACAGATGTTTTGCCTTAGGAGTTTGTGCTCTTCAGTGCCCACCAGGCAGCAGCAACCTGACTGCAAAGGCCTGAGTCAGTGAAGGGAGCAGGAAACACGCAGGGATAAAGAGAAAGTGCAACTTTGCTTTACATGTTGAGTGGAAAAAGAAAATATCGCACATGAGGACAAAAAAACACAGAGGCCACACCACACAAAGCAAAGGAATGGATGGAGAGATGATGCAGAACTCAGCCCAGAAACTGTGTTAAAGCAGCAAGGAGAAAAAGGGCTGAGGAAAGATGTACTAAGCATCCACCACTAAAATTAATTAAACATAGCCAAAGAAGGAAAAAGCTCAAGAGAAGAGAGGGAAGACCGGAGCAGATCTTGGTGGGGAGTGAGAGGAATTGGTGTGGGAGAGAGTGCTCACGCTTTCACCAGGAGACTCACACACATAGCTCCTGCTAAAGGACAGATGTGGGCAGGAATGGATTACCCCAAACGAGGAGGCTCCTCTGCCTCCACCTTGCACAGACACACATGAGCCTTTCCCCTGTGCCTGAGTTTCACGTACCAACCCAGACAGCAGCACTGGCAAAGACCAGAGTGAAAAGATGGGTATGTGATTCACAGTGGTCCCTTCCCCATCGCCACTCCCCAGCAGGTAGCGTGGGCTTTGTGGTTATCAGCAGCAGATTTTGACCTGAGAGATGGGAAGGGTTAGGCAGACTGGCTGCCTCTGATCATCCAGCCTTGTCCACAGGGAGCCAATAACAGGAGCACACAGCTCTAGATAATGATCTTAGAAAAGCTCCTGCTTATGCATAATAACTTGTTCTTTTAATAACAGTGACAATACCTGCAATTCTTGTAACAAGTTCAGCCCTCGGGACGTTTAATGGCAGAGTCCCAGAAAGCTGGATTAGCTGGCTGGGAAGTCATGGGCACTTCAGGGAACAGCAGGTCTCATCTGGGAGGCACATGGCTTCAAGTAATCTTTTGGCCCAAGGTAGTGACTGAAATGCTGCTGACATTCCCAGGAAGGAAGGAAGAGAAAAAGATATTACGAGAAGGTGAAGAAAGCCTTTGATGCTCAGTTTATTGGGAGGCATAATGTGATATATGAGAGGTTTAGCGAGCATTATCAAGAACTGGTGGAGACTGCCAAGTCCTTCAGAAGAGCGGCACAGAGCTATTCAGGACGCTTCCAGAGAATTTATAAGAGGCAGCATCACTGCGGGCCTAAGAGACAAGGAGTATTGGGCTCCTCTTTCCAGCTTGACCCCACACTGACTTTGGCAAAGAACAAAAAAGCTACAAGAGTAGAAAAGAAGCAGGAAGACTTGGAGGGTAGGGCGTGCAGAGGAGGAAGAAGCAGGTAGGTTGACCCAGCCCACAGTAACTCCCAAGCAGGTAAAAGGGACAGACACACCAAAAAAACCTCCAGGGACAAAGAAAGAAACAACAGAAAACATTCTGAATATGCCTATGAATTCACACCCTGTATTTTCATACCCAAAACAAGGTTGCAGGAGGACAAAAGAAAGAGGGAGCTCAAGAGAGGTCTGTCCAACAAGCAAGGACATAATTAAGAGAAGCTGCATTTGACACAAAAAGCCACTGAGGTGTGCAGAAGCAGGGTAACCCCTCACACCACAGAGACCTTAAGACACAGGATTTCAGGTGCTATGATGAAGCCCTAAAGGCAATTACATCTTGGATTGCCAGGAAGTCCCAGCAGAGACAGGCAAAAAACCCTACAACCCCCAACCCCCAGGCTGGCCCAGTCTTCAGAAAAAGATCCCAATTGGGGCAGGGTGAGGTTGATCTTTTTCCCTCCAGATGTCTCTTTGTTGTCAGCAGCTCCATGCTCTCTACCACTTGCAGCAGCTGGCCAGTTATTCACAGTACATACAGGAGAGCTCAGCCTGGGATATTTTGCCCACAAAGCTTTCCTTAGGAGGCAAGGATCATACTCTTGTTTGGAGATCAGAGCAATAGAGGTGGCAGGAGATGCACTTTTGAGGTGAGGAAGGAGCTAGATATCCAGGTGTGATTAATGCCCTGTAATTTCTGATGTCTAAGCACAGATAAAAGCATAACATAGGAAATGGAGCTAGACCTGCTTGCAGTCAAAGGAGAGACAGGTACTTTTACATTGTGATTCTTCGATCTATTTGAGATGGGTACATAAGGATGAGTTAAATCATGCTCCTCCTCTCCTGTGGCTATAAGGGGAGCCTGGCATTTTGGTAGGCATCTATCCGTAGAGAAACCCACCACCAGCACCTAGAGAGCTTTGAAAGGCTCCAGTTACCCAGGCCAAAGCACAACTAACCTGGCACCAATAAACAGCCTCCTCGCGAGAGGACGCTAGTGTCACGGGCCCTGTGCTAAAGCCGATATATCTGTGAAGCCGATATATCTGTGAAGCCGATATATCTGTGAATAGGTCTGTGCACTGTGCTTGCTGCAGGTGCAGAACCACTCCCACCCCATGGGGATCCCGTGGGGCCACCTTGGCCTTCTGTCAAGAGCCCGAGCGCTCCTGTCCTGAGTCCCAGCATGGCCCCAGCAAGTGGACAGAAGTGGAAAGCAGGGGCTTATCACCCCCCACCCTGCAGACAGAGCCCCAGCAACTCGGGGCCACCACAACCTTCAGTGGAAGAGGGAAGAAACAGGCAGTTATCATTTCCTCCACGAGACAAATGAGCTCGTCTATCCCATTGCTTAAGGTAGCCTCGGTGCCAAGCAGCAGCTAACGCTCCACTCTGTCCAGCACATTTTCTCATTTCTCTGTTCCTCTGGGTCTACCAGCCTTGGTCCAGGAAGGCCACAGCAGTGTTTCTGGGGACTATAGCCCAACAGCACAGCCTGAACAAAGGACAATTAAAGTGATCGTTTGCCTTTTCTCTGTTTGATTGGCAGCTAGGTGCAGGCGAGGAGAGCTGGGCCACAAACGGTGGCCAAGAAGTACTTCACAGAGAAACTGCGAAGATGCTCTTAAAAAAAAAAATCTCCTGTTCTGGGGGACCCAAAGAGAGGTCTCTGTTTAACAGGCACCACACGCAAGTGAACAGTGACAGCTCAGAAGCCCCCTCCCTCCTCTATATATGAGTGATTCCTGCTGGTTTCCAGGGGGGAATATTTGTGTCTTGATGTTGGAGAATGACATCCTGTTTTGCAGAGAGGTACAGAACAGCTTCCTCCCCCCAGTTCTTCAGCACCACTGTCTGAGGGAAGGAGCTGGCCTGGTCCACCTCTGGCATCTCCTCAGAGATCGCTGACAAGAATGCCATTAGTTCCAGTTGCAGAAGGCTGTTAGTTTTGTATGTGCGTGAGCATGTGTGCTGACCACATAAAAATGAATTTACAGAGCTGGAAAACAATAATTTCCCTCTTGCATAAATTCTTCATCTTCTGTACAGCCATAGTAGCCTGAGCAGTGGCCACAAGCAAGTAAGAGAATCCGGTCAGGACCTGGAGGTCCATTGGGGTTGAAGGGATATCTCACTGCTAGGCAAGGGTGGGGGGAGATATTGCCTTTCAGGAGGAGAGATATAAGCCAGGTTTCTTTGCATAAAGGCATCCATGGGGATTCTTCACAAATGGCACACACTCGCCAAGCTCTGGCCACATGCCAGCCTGATTTATTGCATCTCAGCTCCCCTTCCAGCTCACATATTCTTACTTGTGCAGAGACATACATGTGATAGGGGTAGATTGTAGATGCTCTATTTCTGCCCCTAGAGTATTCAGAAAAAAGTCATGGTCCCATGTTGTTTGCACTGTAATCATAACAGCCATCCACTGAACCAAGGCAGGTTGAGGCTGTTCATTCAGGATGTGCTTAGGGAAGTTTTCCTTCTTGTTTTGCAACCACCAGATCTAGATGCTTACTTTCTAAAAGCCCCCTGAGATTTCATGAAATCGCCAGAGTCCAAGCCTGGCACTTTAATAAAATCCTATGCAAAGCTAGGAAACTTACTTCAACAGTTTTAATCGGTCTCTGGGGTTACTGCTAGCTGTAAGGTCCTAGTTGCAGTCTCTAACTTCTACCCCAAATAAATTATAAAAGCAAGTATCCTGCAAAATAAACACAGACCAAATGAGGCTGTTTACCATCTATGCTTCTCACACTACTTCATTTCTCTGTCCCATCATCTTTCAGCTGTTGGCTTCTGTAAGCACAAGCTATCTTTGGAGGCACCTCACCAACAGCACCTGGATTAAGAGCACAAACACAACACAAGCAATCTAAACTGGCCCCACAAACCAGCTCCATCCCCCAAAGGGACTGGAGAAGATGGCAGCAGAGATGTAAATCATGACTGATGTTAAACCTCAGATGCATCACTTCACAAAGTCCCAGGGACTGGTGTTCAGAGCAGAGAAATTAGGGAGTTTAGTTTGGAAGTAAGAAGCAGAAGACTTAGCACCAGACAGCCTGAAGGATGTTAAGTACATTCATCTTGTCCACAGATGAATGAATTGTTATCAGTAGAGCCAGAGAGGATAATTTGACCTTTCTGTCTGTCTCTCTCTCTCTCCCTCCCTGCAGCTCAAGAAGAGAAAAAGAAATCCTTCACTAGTTCTATCAATAAACTTCACTTCCCATTTTGTTCCTCAGGGCCTTAGAGCGTAGGACATACCAAAACGCCCCTTGCACACAAGAGATGCTCAGGATGCAGCAGAGGGAGAGGTGGAGGAGCAGAGCTGGCAGAGGGCTGAGCCTACTGGAGCTCACAATAAGAAAAGCATTTTGCTGGAACAGATCATGGGATACCCAGGGAGAGAGCAAAGGGACTGCTGTGCTCACTGAAGAGCCTGTGCATGGAAAGGTTGGAGAGAGGGTTGTACAATGGGTCTGGGAATCAGGGGTCCTCATATTCAAGCACCACCTCTCATGCCAAGAGGCTTCCAGCATTAGAGACATACCAGCAACGTGCTGCAGAAAGCATAGCACTGAGGGCTGCATCCATCCAGAAGAGCAAGGAAACCAGAGCATCACTGGTGTTGGCTATTTCCTCAGCACTGGGAGTCCCATTTGAAGAGGTCCCCCCACCCACCCCTAGTAGAACCAGACACACTATGAAACATGAGAAAAGGGGGTGTACAGTGCACACAATGAGATGAGGAGCCTGTTGCAGGAATGAAGAGCAAGGGGACCCAAGGATTGTGATGATGGCCAGGCACAGAATACATTGCACCTTGCAAAGTCCCTCAAGGGTCTGGCAACCAGAATCTCCCACCTCTTCCCCCTCTTACAGCAAATCTCAGAGAGACACAGCTTCTTCCCTTCCTCCTACCTTCACCTTGCATCTCCCCCCACCCTGGGATCTCCTGTACCTGACACAGCTGATTGCATGGTCTGGGACCTGTCATGGGGGCCCGCAAAGCAGGAGCAAGGCTCCAAGGCTGTGCTGTGGCAAAGGGACCCTTGCCCTGGCACAGCATCCCTATCTCTGTCTGCCACGTAACTCTTCTTTCAAGATTCAGCTATTGCCTTCACAAGTCCAGGACGTGGCCATGATTCCAAGTACTGGAGGAGAAGCCATTCCTCAGCTGGCTGGTGAAGTGCTCTGCACGAGCTTAACAAAAGCCTCGGCAACAAACCTGCAACACAGCCCAGCCTGAGGGAGGTGGAGGAGGAGGTGAAGTCTCCCCTAGCTGTAGGCACTGCTCAGTTGTGAAGTACTATTGGTCTGGCCTGAGAAACATATGGCAGGAACTCCATCTGTATGGGTCCTGGTCAGACCACAACATACTCTGGTAAAAGTTTTACTCTAAAAGTTATGGCTTAATTTTCTTTTTCTATTTTTGGGGAGGAGGAAGGCTCCAAAATGCAAGGAAAAAGAAGAAAATGGCAAAGCTGTGAAGTCCAAGAGTGGGAAAATGTGTTCAGCAGGAACACTACAAGCACCGCATGAGTGTGTCCCAGGAGCACTAGGGGAGAAGAAAGCAAAACTTGACACATCATCTCTTCCATCAAGATCCAATGCACCGTCCCTCCAGTGCTGGCACTGAATGCAAAATCCACTTTTCCTCCAAAAAGCAGCCTAATTGATGCACAGAAGTGTGAGCACATTACCAGGAGGGGGAAGTGCTGTGGGTCTGTGCGTGCACAGGCAGGAAGGCAGTCCTGTGGGAATGGGGGCAGGAGGCAGTGGGCAGAGGGCAGGGATCGATGCCCCCAGCAGGGCACTGGAGGGGAGCAGGGGGCAGCGGGGTTGGCACAGGGGCCACAGAGAGAGGCACCTGCAAGGCACCGCACAACAGCCCAGACAGCACTCAAGTTTCCCAGTGCTCAGACAAGTGCACAGCCAAAGCACTTGATGGGAGCTGTCATTTAAACAAGCCAGTTGTTAATAAATGGAGCCTTTTAGTCCTAATTGGTGGAGAACCACAAGCCTGCAAACCTCCCAGAGCTCTTCAATTATAGATACTGCCCCAGAACTGCTGGAAATGGCTGAGCTGTTTTGTGAGTTGCCACAGAGATGCTCCTGCCCATCACTGTGCACACCTCTGACACCACTCTGCCATGATGTGGACCTTCCTTTATATACCTGCCAGAGGTATATTCACCTATAGCCCGCCAAAGGCTCTGGACTCTGAAGGAGAAGGGCTTTTGGTGCAGCTGTTTGCACCTATTCTGAATCCTGTCCACTGCTGGCTTCCTCCCCACCGCCCACCCATCAGCTCACTGGCTCTGATGAGGCCTAACTCACACAGGTTTTGTAGCCAAACAACCATTAAGTGTTTCCAATGACAGCCCTTTTGCTTGCTTCCTACATCTCCCATGACTTCACAGGTCCTCTCCCATGTGTGGAGTGCTGGACGTGCCCAGAGGTGCTTTGTTTCCACACCCAAGCAGAGCCAGCTCAGCATGATCAGAGCTGAGGTACTGCCTTATTCCTAAATTGTTGCCATTTCCATGCCTTCACTCAGACTAAGGAATCTTTCCCCCCCTTGGTCTTTCTCTCTGCTGCAAGATACCATCAGTGTTAACTGCCTTCCCTTGTGTAACCATGAATACAAAGCATGGAGACAGGGACCACTGACAGAGGTGTGAGTGAACCCTTCCTACCCTGCATCACATCAGATGAGGAGCCAGCACACAGCTAGTTACGGGGATTCATCTAAGAGGTACCAACATCCACTGAAGGCTCTGAAATCCCTCTGGCTCCACCAAATGAAACATTCAAAATGTTTCGTTTTGAAAATGCCTAAAGGATAGCTACCCTTTGGATACCAAAATAAAGAAGTTTCCTGGCCTGGCTACAGCTCCTGGGCTCCAAGGCAGGAGGCTGGGAGCCAAGGTGAGGGGCAACGCAGCAGCTGCTAGCTGTTTTCCTGTCCTACAAAACAAATATTTAGCATGCCCAAGTCCCATCCATGGATTTATCCAATTGAGTACACTCCTGCCAAACCACAAGAGCCTCATGAATCAGCATTTTCTAACAGAAACACGCTGTCAAAAAAATTCTTCACCAAGCCCCAAAGCCCTGCATACCCTGGGAGACCCTACAATACAAGCAAAATCTCAGGGGTGGAAATAATCTCATGTTTTTAAATCCATGACTTAGACCCTCCTCTTTCTCTATAAGGAATTAAGTTTCCTGTCTTCTGGTACAGCTGTGTGCCTTCATTTTCAGAGCTCTCAGCTGTAACTTATGAAGATAAATGAAGGACTAGAGGGAAGAGGGAGCTCTGAGGTGGTACAACAGGGTCTGGGCTCCTTCTCTACAGCCAACCTATTTGTCCTGTTGCCAGTGTCTTGCAAGGACTTTAACTGGCTGCTCCTGAAGGCACCTAGATGCTAATAAGTGGGGAAGGGAATGCTATTTATTCATGCTTAGTTATGCATTTTTAGACTCAAAAGTAAGCCACACTGTGGGTAGGAGCCAAAATCCCTCTTCCATAGTAATCTCTATGTATATGAGCTGCCAACCCAACCCAACTGGTAAGACCCCTCAAGGTAAAGGCATGCTGGCAGGAGGCATCATGCAAGCCACGGCATGGGGAGGGCTGAGCTCTGCAGGTCACAGCTGCTGCGTGTATGAAGGGCAGCGGGATCCTAAGCGCTTCTGGTCACCTCTGTTCCTGCTCCTCAGAGCAGTGGAGAGGAGCTCATCTTTGAGACATGTTCAAATGACATGTGGGCACACACATGAGCTAGGGTCAGCTAACCCTTCTCTGTTAGTCTCAGATCTTTTCTCCACAGCCACAACTGGTTTACCTCCTTCAGTCTCTGTTCATAACTCTTCAGTAAAGCCTTTCTCTCTCCTGCAGTCCCTTTCCTCCTAGGCTTGGGCTTTCTTCCCTGACTTTCAGGCTTTCCTTTCTGTGAGATCTGTTCAGGATAGCTCTTCTGCCATGGGCAATAGTGGTGTTAGTGGCTTCAACAGACTTAATCAATCACTAACAGTATTCAGGCCAGATTGCAAAAAGACTCTTGCACGTGTTCATGCCAGGGCCTTCCTGGTGTTTCCCATATGCAAGGCATACGCCACAATGTGCGCTTATTGGCACAGCGGGAGAACATGCTAAATGAAATCCACACACACCCTCCCATGCTCTGAGGTTTACCTGTTGGCTCCTGCTGCAATGTGCTGTCCCAGTTCCCCTCCCGTTTGTGGGCCGTGGGAATACCGGGCTGGAGAACACAGTGGTGTGTCCCCTTCTGTAAATAGGTTGCCTCCAGCATAGCATCCCTCAAGCTGGGCTTCTCTACATCTGCTCCTTCCTAACCAGAAATCAGCCTTTGTAGCTGAGCAGTGTTGAGGAATGAAAAAGAAAAACCAAGCCAAAACACGGAACCCCTTTGGAACAAATATTTTATTTTTAATGAAGAAGCCTTTCAGGCTGCTTTGAAACAGTTGTGCCAGAAGACTGTGTGCTGTAGCTCTTTTCCCTTGGGCTATGACCTTACCCAACCTCCAGAGAAAGCAGGAAACATTGAGTTAGGGCTCAGGGAGGAGACCATACAGAAAACCTTGGGTGTTGTGGAAGGCAGGAGGCTAGGGCCTAAGATATGGGCCTGCCTTACATGGCTCCTCCGCAGCTTAGACCCTGCAGGATTTGCCCCATACCTACTGCTGTGGGGTCAGTCTATAGCAGCACCACAGATCGAGTATAAGCGGTGAAGTAAAGGCCAGCTCTCCAGAGGTATGTGTGAGACAGGGCTGCAAAAGCCATTGGGTCTTGCCTGTAAAAGCATGGTTGCCAGGGGCCAAGAGGATGTCCGTCCTCAAAAGCCTTTAGTTCAGAGAAGGCTGTCAATGGAAACAGATAGCACAGGTACTGCTGCAGCAGAGGGTTGGTGTCACCACAGCGGGGTGGCCAGGGGAGCCCCAGCATTGTGGTGTCTGGGTACGGGCTGCAGAAGCCCACCCGTCTGTCCACTGTATCCACTTTGCTGTTCAGCCCCTCCACAGATGGCTCATCCTGTCTGGGATTTTCACTGCCCACCCTGCCAGCATTCCCCTTCCTGCCAAGAGACCATAGATTTCTTCTCCTTTTTAACCCTTGAGCTCCCTTTTTTGTTGGGTTGGGGGGGGGATGTCCCTTTTTTGCTGTCTTCACCACAACAGGAGCTCCTCCCTGCAAGCAGCACTGACCTGCTCAGGAGGACCAGGGCTCCATGAAGGGATGGGGCAACCATGGCATGAGGAGAATCAGGCCTAAGCAGGCTTTATGTTCCTGCAATCAGTCCAGCCTGATTGCACCACTGCAGCCCTGCACCACCTCCACCAGCACTGAACCAGTGCTGCCATGTGCCAGCATGTACAGCGATACAAGGAGGCAGGTCAGACAGGGACTTGGTCCTTCAGAGGCTGCATTTGTTTTCACACCCTTCACCTCACTTAGGGATCACCTGCCCATGCGCTCTGAGCTTCTGGCACTGCTCACACTGCTGCTGATAGCACCGAGTGCTGTAACACAGCACAGCAGCCATGCCCCAAACTTGTCCACACCACTGCAGCATGCAAAGCTGCAGACAGCAGAGCTGCCCTTACTTGATGCTTTGTGGCTTTGAACTCTACCAGCAGAGGAGATCTGTGTCATGCCACAGCTACAGCAGCTTTTTGTACAAGCAGAGGATTAGATTCTGCCTTCTCCATCTCTGAGTCCTGCGGCTAGCTGCAGAGGCTACAGCCCACCAACTGCCCTGAGGAGCTTCAGAGGGGAGAGACACACACTATGAAGGGGATGTAGGTCCACATGGATGCTGAAAGGCTCAGAAACTGGGAAGATCACATAATAGGTGAGACAAGGAAAGAGCTGGGCTTTAAGATGGTTCAAACTCTGTGTGGGTAGTGATTTGGCAGCATGATAGGTGTGTCAGCTAGGTGCAGAGGCAGGTCAGAGCCCGTGGGGTTATAACAGCATACAGCAGTGAGATGAAAAGAGAAAGAATTTCTGTGTGCACCTCGGGAACTCCAGATGCTTGTGAGATATGGGGAGGGAAGAAAGAAGGTGTAGAGACTGTGTACGCCCGGATAGGTCCAGTTCTCAACACAGCCAGTCATTCACTGTGCTCCAAAAGCCACACATCAGAGCTTTCCTCTGACCTAGGAAGAGAGTCGTGAGTGATTCCCCATGCCAATACAGCATTTGGGAAAGGGAGAGGCAGGTCACTGTCTTCTGCCTCTGTCACAAACATCCATTTCCTTGAGGAAAGGTGGACACAGAGATTTGTATTGCTCCTGTGCCTTCAAAATTTGCAATTCTGTTTCTGGTGACTGGAGTGTGCTTGGGGTACTCAGCAGGCATGTCAGCAACATGAGACCCTGGGCTGTGAGTAACACTCGATAGGAAGAAATCAGTGTTCAGCAAGAGACGTGTCAGGCTGCCGAGAGAGGAAACTGGTCCCGGATCTTGCAAATGGGGTTTACACATTTGTATTCCCAATTCACATCACATGAGGGGGACCATTTCAGAATGTGCAGACAGTGACACAGAGGAGCTCTCATCATTGCAGTGCCACATGGAGGACAGGTCACCTGAATCTCTGTTCCTGGAAGAGAGAAGAGATGGAGGAGATAGGGTAAACTGCTGGCAAGTTAGGGATCACCAGTCTCTGTGTGCCACTGTGCAGAAGACACCACATATTACAGCCTGCTGCAACCCTCCAGACCATGAAAGCAGTTCTGGAGGGCTCGCATTTGATCCTCGCACTGTTGGTCGTGATAGCAAAGTTGTCCCATTTCCAGTTTCTCCTTGCATCACGGAGATTACGTGTGTAACTACATGGACAGAGGTGAGATCTGGCAGGTTGAGAGGCAGCAGAGGCCTACAACATAGATCTTGCCTAAAAATGCACAGGCATTGCAAAACACTGTAAGCTAGAGATCAGTGCAAGCATGCGCATGTCAGTAGTATTGCCGTTCATCAGCAGCTGCAAACAGCAAGGCAAAAGCTATGCGAGGACTTTCTAGTCTGGACAAGAATGCCATTTGGGAAAGATGTTCTGTTTCTACTAGAAACTAGCTGGCAGACTATAACATTGATCATCCTGTTAGAGAGTGTAGTAGGGAAATAAAACAACATTATACAAATCTGAAGTATTTAAAAAAATGGATTATTTGTGATATAATTAATGTTCAAAAATAGCAGTTATTTCAAGAAGGGGACTTGACCACTTGACCTTGGAATGACCACTAGTACTTGTAATGGCAGCGAGAGCTGTGCTTTAGATGGGCAGGATTAGATGACTGCCAGGCCTGAGCTGGCTTGTTTTTTAACGTTACCTCTCTCAGCTAAGATGTGTTTGTAGCAGGGGCCACAACAGCACTTGTGAGAAATAAATGTTTATAATGCTCTAGCTGACGACTGCTTGCAGTTTCTTACTGCCCAGACTGAAGCACAAGCAAACACTGCAGGAACAAATATACATCTAATTAAAAAAGCCATGGTATGTAAGGCAGGCAAACAGCAGTGACTAGGCTGACTTGCACTAAAGCAGAGACAATCTCAGCACAGCGAAACAGTGTCCAGGCACAACGACTCTGGGCTGTGCACGCTAGAAAACCGTTGGAGAGAAATGTTGTTCTCAACAGAAAGAAATGTAAAATGAATTAACGAAATGACTCTGAAGGACAAAGCCCTGCTGATGATTTAAATAATTGTTTTTAAATCAGCCTTTACCACAAACTGGTTTGTGATTGACAGAAAGAAACAAACAAAAAGGCAAAGGAAACATGACAGAGATCGAGCCAAGGACAGCTACATCACAGCAAGCACCTCTTTTGATAAAAATAATATTCTGAAATAGCCACCAAAGTGGTCCATGTGGCAAAACTAAGCCTGACATCTTTGCATGACCAAGACCTATTACAGAAGTAGAGTCTGTAGTAGGAAACCTCACCTGGTCCTAGTTTACAGAATGAGGTGCCAGTGAAGACATTACTGCTTGACCTGGGATATTACACAGAGGAATAGAGCTCCCTTTGGCACCTGCCGAAAGGATCATTGCTTTGTTTTCTCAAAACTCCATTTTCACCCTTTTTTTTTTCAATCAACTGAATTTTATGCATTTTCCTCTGCTGCATGCCAATAAAAGGCTATTTAATAGAGAATAAGCAAAAAACTAAATTAGATTAGTTAAATAGAACCTCTGTGAAAAAGGCAGTTGATAAAAATCCAGGAAAGTTTTTACTAATGGGAAAAAAACCAACCTGCTAAAAATGCAGGACTTAAAATAATGGGTACATTAATACTTAAACAAAGTCTTTCTGCTTTGTTGGAGCTGAGTTGCTGCAACTGAGTTCCTCATATGAAGAAAGGCTGAGAGAGCTGGGACTGCTCTGCTTGGCGAAGAGAAGGCTCAGGGGGATCTCACCAATGTGTACAAATGCCTGAAGGGAGAGCGCAAAGAAGACAGAGCCAGGCTCTTCTCAGTGGTGTCCAGTGACAGGACCAGAGGCAATGGGCACAAACTGAAAGACAGGAGGTTCCCTCTAAACATCAGGAAACACTTTTTTGCTGTGAGGGTGACTGAGCACTGGTACAGGTTCCCCAGAGCAGCTGCAGAGTCTCCCACCTTGGAGATGTTCAAAAGCCATCTGGGCATGGTCCTGGGCAACCAGCTGCAGGTGGTCCTGCTTGAGCAGTGGGGGTTGGACAAGATGACCTCCGGAGGTGCCTTCCTACCTCAGCCCTTCTGTGATTCTGTGAACTTAACTGGCAAGAGGAAGAGCTTTGGGGAAGTAAAATAAGTTGTCAAAGACCACTTTTTCAAGATTAACAGTCCAAGGTGTTAGCTAGTGTGAGATCACAGAGAAGGGGCTGTTGGAAAGGCTGTCAAACAAAGGTATCTACAAAAAGTCTAAAGACAAATTGACAAAGGGTCCATGGAGTTCCTAGAGATTACTGGTTGTCCATGGTCCAGACACTGTTCAGGCTGAATGAGATGGGAAAAAAAATACTTTCATTTCTATGAAGTGAACTGTTGCACAACAAGGAGTGCAGGTAATAAAAATAAAAAAATCATGGGGTTTTTGTACCAAGAAGTTTTGGGTGCATTCCTAGTAAGTAGTGATTCATCTGTGTGTTTCTCTTGGATGTGTCATTTCAAGCATAACCATCAATGCAGAGTCAAACAGGGTAAAAGAGAAACCCATACAAATGACAGTACTGGATAGATGAAACCCTACCTGATTTAAGTGATCTGTCCTAGCATAGACCAAAATATCTGGCAGCACTGTATGAGATTCACCATTTCGGAGATTCTTGAACAGGAACTCTGCCATCACCTAAAAAGTTTCTGGATCCAAGGTTAATTAATACTGAAGTTCCTACAAAAAAACCTATGTGCCAGGAGACACAACAGACCTCTCTAAAAAGAGGGTCAAACTGTTACTTGCTAGAGAAACGAGAAAGAATTAGATGTGTCATAACCACTAAATGAGACCATGTGGCAAAAGTGACCATGACATGTTTGTATAAAGACCGATTATATCAACAGATTTTGAAATAGAAGGCTGAGCATGAGTCTGGCTTAAAACACAGCCTGCCAGTGGAGAAATCACAGCGTGATCAAGGGTCCAAGGGCAGTGAAAATAGATTTGGAAAGGAACTGGAAAGGCTGACTGGTAAAACACCTCTGCCACCCGCATCTGCATTAGATGTCTGCGATGCCCCTCAGAGGTACCCACCTAAGAGAAACAGAAGATTGCACCTCCTTTTCCAGGCCACACACAATGTTGCTAATGCTGTTCTGCATCTGCAGAAGTAAGTCAGTCCCTCACAGCACGAAACGAGATTTTCCACCAACTGGAAACAGCCCAGTGGCCAAAGTGGCCAGAAAGGACGTTTGGTGAACGAGGAATAGTTTGGTGATCAGAATATCCCCCTTTCCCACTGTCTGACTTTTGTTTGCTAGCCTCACTTTATCTCTAGTCGTATTTTTGTTTACAGGCTCAATGTGCTCTTAAGTCTTTTAATAAATTAATAGAATGTCACATTAACAAAGAGGGACTGGAATATGTTTCACTGAGGAGTCACTTGTACTCCCATGTTACAGTGCCTTCTTCTCTGGTGAAAACAGAGAGATTTTTAGGCACACAGGTACTTCTTTGGGTTTGAAAGCAGCAATGTTGAAAGGCATGTGTGTCTCAAGGCCCCTCTGTACCCCCTCTACAGGATTAAGAAAAGATGTGACCTCTCCCCCCATCAGCTTTGCCTCCTGCACATCCGTAGACACCTCACATTTATAACTGAGGCACTGTCTAGGTCACTCGTGTACATGGCAGATAAAGCCAGTCATCAGGCTGGGTCTGTCTGCACTGGGCCTGCTGCAGCTCTCCACGAGCAGACACGCAAGCCTGCTTTTGCATCCTTGCAGCCACAAGGACATGGGAGACTGTGGAAATGGCTCATGTTCCCCTGTGCCTGTCACAAGAAAAGCAGTGCCATGAGACGCGATGCCAGGTGACAGTTCCCTGTGAAATAGTCTTCTCTCTCAGTGTTTCCATTCAGGATGCCTCAGCATTTAACAAAGCAAAGCAGTTGAACTCTAGGTGTAAGAACAGTACAGGAGTCCCAGCAAAATATCTAAATCCACCCAAAGAGGAAAACCAGCTCTGGCGCTCCCCAGCTGATCACATTTATATCCTGCCAGCAGGATGGATACCATGTTACTCCCAAGAGCGGGCAATTCCCATGCAGAGCTGCCTCTAGCTGCTAACCCGCTCCGTCAGTTTGCTTTTGATTTGGGATTAATTTCCGAGAGTGCCCATGTGGTTTTGCATGGCTGTTTGTTCCTAAAAGCATTCAGCCTGCCCTTTTGAGTTCTGCTTTTCTTCCACTGGAAGATAGAAGCCTCACCAGGGACTGAGTCCCCGCTCAAGTACTTACAGATGTGATGTAGGTGGCTAAAACACATCAGTTTGAGAGGCTCACGTTGTGTTTGTACTATGGCACACTTTTGGAGGCAACCTTACTACAGACCGAAGTCCCCACCTGCTAGATCCTGCACAAACACAGACGAGAGCTAGTTCCTGCCCTATGAAGTCTGCATACCAGACAGCAGACATGGTGAAAAGCTGCTGGCACTCAAGACTGCCAGAGGAGGCATGGCCCACCAGCTGGAGAAGAGGCAGGAGAGCTGTCTTAGGGGCCCAGAGTGGAGATCCCCTTCTCAAGCCTTGCACCTGTGCCCTGGCAGCTGACCACTCAGCAGCAGGATAATCTGTGGTCACAGCATACCCACTGCCTAGCCCCTGTCAAGGACTTATTTAACCGTCACAGTCAAGAGAAGTCTGAGCCTAGGGAGACTCTTACAGTGAGATGGAGGAGAGAAGGAGCAGACACATTCCCCTGCTCCAGCTACCCTTCCTCCCTCTTCATGGCTGACGTAACTGTGGAGGGTCCTTGCTGGGTGGTCCAGCACCCAAGGGTACCCACAGCATCCTCTTGCTAATGTCAACAGTGGCAAATCTCATCACAGACACTGGCTGTCTCCACTTAGGGACTTTGTGGTGAAAAAGCAATAAGAGATGCTGTTGTTCACATTGTGTGCAGCTACCAGCAGTCAGCCTGCTTTAGGTGGCTGGTTTAGGCTCATCCACCTCATCTCAACACACCTGAGCAATCCCTCAGAGCAGAGACCCTCCTTCTCCTGCAATTTGCCTTTGCCATGGCCTAATTTGCACCAATGGGAGATGTAATAGTTTCTCTCCCCTACCTGAGCCCTACACTATCCATAATTGCATAATCCTCTAATGTCTTCCTATCCCTGCCAGAGATTAATTTATGCTTTAAATCACGCTCTTGGTAAATTTCAACCAAGTTCAAACTACTTGTTGGGTCACAGCACTCCTATATAAATGTCTAATCCATAAATTTACTAGCCCTTGTGCTGGTCTGCGACAGTGGTTTTTGGTCTGGACAGGTGGGAATTGATGAATTTGTTCCTCTGTGAGGGGTGTTGTGAGCAATGAGAACTCCAGCCAGCTGGAGCGATGGGGAGAAGAGCTGTAAGTCTCTCTAAGGGCATTTCCCAGGACGCTTTCTGTGAATAAATACCTGCCTGATTTTCCACAAAATCTGTTGCATTATATATATATGATGTGTGCAACAAGAGCAAATCCCAGGGACTGATTAATTGCAGGGTAAGAAATGTAAGTGCCTTTAATCTATAAAAAGGAAAAGCATGTAGCCTTTAAGACTTCCTCTCTTGTACCAGGCTGACTTGGAGTGTCTGTTGGCCTGTTCTTGGTCATTCATCATGTACCTGTTTATTACCTTCACTTCGGTCTCCAGCATCCCTAGTCTCTCCATGCGTCAGATCCTTGCTCACCCCCTGACAGCTCCCCAGCCCCTCTTGCTTTGGATCATTTAAATTGCCCTTCACTGGAGATCTGTGATTTCTGAACTCCTCATTAATTACACCGTTCCTTTTTTCCCTCCTCATGTTTATCCTTCTGTTTGTATCGGCACACCTCTGCTTGTTTTACAACCACCTGGCAACACATGATGACAGGGTGTTGAAACAGCTTAGCTGGTAAGGGCTGGATAGCCGTCAAAAAGCCATGTTAGTTACACAGGTGCTGCTGACTGAGGAATTGGCTCAGACATCCAGTCACCTAGAACAACACACATTCAGATTGCCGTATTACTGAGCTGAGGGAGCAGGGAGACCCGCCTGGCCACAAGCATCACTACCTCCCATCTGTGTGGGTGCGAGCAGAGCAGTGGCAACATTGGGGAGGTGAAGAGAAAAGCTATAGCCTCTTTCCCAACGTGATGAACACAGAGGAGGAGACAGGGCTTAGAAGAGATCCTTAAAGCTGTTTGTTCCCAGCACCAGCAATGACATCACCGTGAGGCTGTGATCTCAATGCCATCCACACGCTAATGTTAAAGGAGAAGCCGCTGCCCGAGCATAGAGACCGTCCAGGGAGTTGCACACACACTACCCAAGACTTTAACTGCTAGGACCAGAGTCCCTTCTCAGCAGGCAGCTCCACTGAGCTGACGGGTCCCCCTCTTCGACTCCTCGCTCACACACACACACACACACTCACACTCTCACTCTCGGGCGCTTTCTCTCCCCTCTGGCTCGACCCTAGGTTTCCCGAAGCAGAGTCTCCGATATGACGTACGCCAGACGAATTTATTGATTGGTACAGTGGTGAAAAACAGCTGGAGCTGGGTGCCTCCGAAGAGGGAACCAGAACAAAGAAATCCCTGGGCAATTATACCCTTACAATTTAAATTCCCCTCCCCTCAGGAGACAGTTCTGACCAAGAGTAATATTAGGGTCTGGGGTCTTCCCGTTCTTCGTTGGGCCCTTTCATTGTCTCCAGGTGGGCCGATTCTTCTCTTACCTCTAGGGTTGAAACTTCTGCTAAGGCTGAAGCTTCCTTATCTTTCTGGCTTGCACCGGTTTTGGGGGCCTTCCTTCATGTAGCCAAGTAAAAGTTCAGTGCACGGTCAGCAAATCTGGGTGCAAGTTCACAGCTTGTGGCCTAAGGCTTCAACAAGCCTTGATACTAATGCTATGTATTGGATTCTGTTTGGGCTAGAAAGTGACTACTACAACACTAAGGAAGCCGGGCATGGAGGCTATTTCTGCACTCCACAGCCATGCTGAACAACCCTCCCACCCACAGCTGCCTGGTGGCGGGAGCTGCTGTGCCATTGGAAATACCCTTCATCAGCCAAGCAGCAAGCCTAAGCACCTACTGTGCTTGCAAAAGGGTCACTGGCAATTTTGCCAGCTCAAACTCAAATCCTGTGCAACAGGACCTACATGCAGAGACCACTTTACTCACCACTAAAATGCACTAACCTCCCACAGTCAGTGGTACCCAGGTAGTCAAGTTATCACAGCCTGGTATCAGCGATGGAAAAAGGATATACAGAAGGACACATCTAATTGCTCTGGGAGAGCAGCCTTACAGCTCAAGCAAACACTGCTTTCTGGGCATGCGTCTTCTTGCAGTCAAACAAGGCTTCCCTTCACTGGGAAGTGTTTATCACTCAAAAAGCAAATGTGCTAATGCAAACAGTGTCAGTGTTGGCTAGATTAACTACACAGCACATTGCTGCACTGAGCTGGGCAGAGCACCTTTGCCATGTCTGGACTGCTGAGTTCATCCACGCTTCTGAATGGGCTACAGCAGGCAGTTCCCCTGGGCAGGGTTCAAGTAAGAAAGTCTGCACAGCAGCCCTTCAGTCAGGCACTGAAACAAGAATCGTGCAGTAACTTTTTGGTACTTTTGGAACAGACGTTTTCCTCCACACTGTTAATTAGAGAATATATCTGCAAAGAATAGGTATCGTCTCACAGAATAATCTTTTGCTGATTGCATCTCCTGAGCTCAGACATACCCAAATGCATACACAGTGCTGAGTACGTGGCTGATTACTGAATAGAGAGCAGCATTCAGATAGCTGGTGCAAGGAACACTATGCAGTAATAAGCAGTCAGTCTTTGGGAGGTTTGGATAGTTCAGGGTGTTTTCAATATATGGATGTGCAATCTTTCTTTTACATTTTCTTAGCAGGATATTATTGCGTACAGCCCTATATAGTACATCGCACAATCACACAATAATTTAAGCAAAGTGAATTACAGCTTTTGTTGCTGGAGCAACGCAAAAGATAAAAAGAGGAATATAAATATGCATGCATACATGTATATAAAGGAGCCACAAGATATTTAAGAAAAAAAGAAGTTGGTGGTTTGAAGCCATAGTTGGGAAAAGATTAAAAAATCCAGCCATACCCATTCAAAATTACAGGTAGAATTTTTAGATAAGGAGAAATTAATTATACAAGCTGGAACTGGGCCAGGACACTGTCCTTTTCTATACTACACAACGTTATCATGTTTAAACATGCTTGTAGCTAATTGAGTCAGAGGACACAATGCTGAGCACAACTTTCCTCTGAGAGCAGGAGCAAGCCAGCACAGGCCCCTCCGGGTCACTCTGGCCCTATTGTCATGGGACATCATGCTTTTGAATGCAGTTTTTCTAGGGCCCTGCTGACCACTAAATCTGAATCAGTCAAGATCCAGTCTCTGAATGAACACAACCATATTCAAGCACAAGGCACCACTGTCCTTCATGCTCTTGCAGACCTTTATGCTAATGTTACACCAGCTGAGAAGGTAGCTCACTGGGATTTAGATATGGAAAACACCGCTGTGCAGCTGACACCGCTGAGCAATGCACGGGGACCTGTAAGCCCTCCACTTGTACAGTGCTTTATTTACATCTCATGTGGCAGAAAATGGGGGAAAGGGAGGGGAACAGAACATCACAGCTGTCTGCCAAGCCTCATTCAGCTTTTTCAGTCCTGACTCAAAGCAGTGAGTACTTCTCACACCAACTGATCTTCCTGCAGAATCCTAGTTTCCCTCTCCCATTAAGACTTTATCCTGTGCAAGGCACCACAGCAATGACTTTTGCTTTAGGGTCCTCTAATAAGCCTTCCTAATTTGAGAATAATGAAGACTGAAGGGTTCACATCCCGCAGGCCAGTCAAGGAAGAGGGCAGCCCAGGATAGTAGAGGTTGGGGAGGACACTAACATTTTTAATTGCTTGCTAAACTTTTGCTTGTTCTCCTGGGACAGAGAGGGGCCCTCTTGCTCCCTGAATTTCACTGACAGCACATGACTAGTGGTTTCATTCCCGCACCAGAGTGGAGATCCCCTCCACGCAGTGGAGATCTGCACCCCGCACAGGAGAATGTGGCATCTAGCACAGGACCTTTACTGGAGCAACCGGATTTCTTCATACCTTGGGATTAATGTTGAAAAGATCTGAGTAGATAGTGCTTATGGAGGGCAGTGCACCCAGTCGCACTGAGGGAAGGAGTTGGGAAACCTGCTCACTCCTGGTGGGTTGAGTCTATTTGCCAGTGTTTTCTGAGGGACACCCCCAAAAGGTGGTGCACCCAGCAGAGGAGAGCTGGTCCCCAAGGCAGGCGCAGGAGCAAAGCTCCTTCTCAGCTACAGCTGCACTAACAGTGCTGCGGGGAGTGTCAGGAATTAGGTCCTGAAGGATGGCAGAGTGGCTGTGTTTTGGGACAGATGTGCAGGGCTCCCTTTGCTGTATTGAAGGCAATGTCAGCCACTGCACTCATAAGTACCTTTGATTCCAGCTACATTTTTTCCCCAAACACACACATTATTTTCTGATTCCTTTTGCTGCTTATTCATCTGCCATTGAGTACAGGCTGCCAAGAGATGCCTCAGACAGTAGAGCTCATTATACTTCATTCTGCTCCCATTTTACATCTCTCAGCCCTCCCCTCCTCTGTGCCTGACATTTTCGGCTACACCGCAGCAAAGAACTTGGCCCAGAAGGGAATCCCAATCCCACCTCTGTCCTCAGGGCCTGGCACTCAGTGCAACTCACCTGTAAGGGAGGCATTTATCCCCCAGTCACCCCTGCCATCTTAACTTAAACACAAGCAGTGGGCTTTGGTTGACCTACCCTTAGCTGTCTTCCAGTGAAGGTGTCCATGGGTCCAGACTCCCAGCACAGACCTGGCCAGGCAATGAGTTTGGTAGGAGATTTGTCTGAGCCAAAAGAGGTATATATTTGGAGATGATGTAAATCCTTCTCTAGAGTCCATTGACTGGACTGAGTTTAGATGCCAACTGGTTTCAGTGAAAACCTAAGCATATAGCTGAGATTTCAACCCCTAAAGCTTAGGTGAGCTCCTACACACACACAGACGTGCATGCTTACACATACACACACACATATATGCACATACCAGTGCCAATCATCTGGGCAATTATCAAGAGAAATGCTCATCCAAGGGCAGTTGTGCCCCAGACACTGGCTTTAGGCCAGTATAGCTTATGTTTGAGGAATGCCTCCTGCTGTGCCATGACCAAAGAAAGAGGCTTGGAGATGTCCCCTGTTAGACACCTAATGTTAGGGAGGTGCATCCCCACCTACATGGCAAGGGTAGCGGACCCTGGGTGGAGCAGTGAATAGCTCTTTTCTATCATTGTCTTCCTGTGCTGTGTTTAAAAGCTTTTCTGTAAACCTTGGCTCTTCAAAGAACCAAAGGGGTCAGTGAGTGCTGATAACATCAGAATAAACCTATACTTGTCAAACTTGAGTATCACAAGGCTAGTGATAATGTGGTTATTTCTGTCCATATTTTTACCCATTTTTTCACGGCTAGTCCTGGGCCACCAGATTCTGGCTGAGGTGAAAGTGAAAAAAAATCTACAGAGGAAAGTTACAGAGGAAAACTAATCAATCTCTTCCCAGTTCCAGCCCATTGTTGTGCTTCTGGGAGATTCAGAGAGAGAACCTGATTTTTCAGTTGCTACCTCATTCACTGATAGCATCTCCAGACTTCTTAAAAATCATTTGCTGCAGCTAAAGCGCTGTCAGTTGAGCTGTTTGAAAAGTTCTGGTTGGATTTTATTTCAGTGAAATTTACAGAAATAAAAACCTCCTGAGAAATATTTTTCTACTGTTTGAATACTTTTTCAATCCCTTTTGATGGTTATCTTTGCTTTTCACTCACACACTCCATTTAGTTTCCTGTTTGGATTGTTTCTACTCTATTAGCAGTTTTTAAGTGTGCAGCTTGGCCAAAAGGTGAATATTTTCAAGCCTGAAACTAAATTGGCAGATATTTATTTTTTCAAAACAGAATTTGTCAATTAACAATTTCAGTAACAAAAAAAGGAGAAAACACTATGAACGGTATTGAAGAGGTAGAAAATCTTCCTGTTTGAAAAGGTAAAAGCATGAAACTGTTTGAAACTTTCAAACTGTACACATTTCCCCTGCACCTCCAGCCAAGACTTAGTTATGGCTAGCAAGTGAAATCTAGTGACATATGCCCCTTCCTTTGGCAGATGAACCTAGGGCAAGAGCTAAAGTTTGAATGACCTATACAATATTTCAGCTATGTGTTGGAAGTTACCCAGTTTTGATGACAGTGTCCTGCATTTGAGTGGGAATTAATGCAACTCTGTCCCAGACCTGGAAAACAGATTTTTGTTTTCTTAACAAAAAATATCAGGTTCTGTCAGAATTGGCCAAAAACAATCACATTTCATTTTTGCACTAAGCCACTGTCAAAAAAAAAAAAATTGATTCCCCATCAAAATGGTGCTGTTTTGAACTCAGAAATACAAGGGTGAGCACCTCTGCCTTAGTAGCTAAAGCACATGAGTTGAGACTGAAAAACAAAACCAAGATATTAACCTTTTCTTTTTGCTTTCTGGTATCACTAAGGTCACTATTGCACTGGTGGATTTTGAGGATGGGAAGAACCGCTGTCACAAGACCATCCACACAAGCAGCTGAGTCATTTCACTGCAGCAAGCCCAATGACTTACAGCTGATAAGAGCACGGGACAGGTACCACAATGGACGCAGAGGTGTGACAGTGGAGGCCCGGAGATGAGGCCCACCGCTGCACCCCTCAGAAAGGCACCCAGTGGGGTTTTAGATAATGTCCCACTTCCTTTGGTGATGAATGGCAGTGCTGACATTACCCACTGTCTATCCAGCTTCATATCAAAACTGAGTATTGAGCCTTCCAGTCTCTCCTGTGCTATTATTGACTCACTTTTCACAGTTATTAATTAATTCTATTTTTAGGATTCTCAGTAAGCACATATTTATGTGTTTATGTATATATAATCCTCTTTACCTTTATATATACTAGCCAGGGATTTTCTTTCCCTGGCTCATAATTTTGCTCCCCTTATCAATTATCTGCATTTACTAATGTTTAATTTCTGTCAGCTGTTATGAGCTTCCTTGGCTGAACACTGTTTTTCTTGTTCTGAATCTGGCTTGCTGCATCTGAGTGTTTCTGCTGTGCTCCACCCTTTTAATTGCACCCCACAGGTAGTCTAGCATCCTCTGACTAGCTCAGCTAGTCCATTTTCTTTATTTTTAGCTCCCCTAAAAATATCTGACTGCCCTCCCACCATTAAAGGTGACCCACTACTCCGTGTTTCCAAAACCTGTCACTTCTTAGCACTACTTTATAAATAACCTCTTTGGCCTTTTCTGTTGGTTGGACCAGGGTAACCTCTGCAAAGATCCACTTTTACTTCTTCCCCCAGATTCCCTGTAGTCTTGGCGGTCATGATTAATGGATGCTGCCAAGATGCACTGACATCATTGGAAACTTTCCTACCATCTTTGCCACCCTGTCCTCCTCTATAGCCCCAACCTGGGCTTTGTTTTATGAAGACAATGTGTCAATGCCTTGTCACGTGCTGGCCTGACAGGAGGGGTTCAAGACAGCTCCAAAATCCTACAGGTTGTTTACCAGTGTTATCAGCAGCTTCATGGTGGCTTTCAGCATGCAGCCCCCAGCCAGTTTCCAGGCGGTGTAAGAGGAGATTCAACCCATGGAGACAGTCTTCCATCCATGCCTCTGCCTCAGCATGTGTTTGTGTTTCTTGAATGTGAAAGGTGTTAGAAGCTATTCCTTCATCCACTCTCACCAGGCAACCCCAAGACACCAGGCTCAACACACAGCTACTAGTTGAACGCCAGGGAAAAAGCCCCTCTCAAATGACATTGTATTCCTAATTTCAACTCATCCCAATTTCAGGCTTTTAAAACATCACAGATACAGCAAAATTCCCAGGCATTCTCCAAGTGAAGAACAAAAGGAACAAAGAAAGACAACCAAGAAAATGTTCTAATTATGGGTTCCGATTTTTTTTGACCCTGATATTCTGTGGTAGGTTTCTTTATTTTTGAATATAAAGTGACAGAAATAATTTGTTGTTAGAAAAGAGAAAGTATCTTTGACTATTTACAGGCTTTGTACATCACAAAGATTTTCATGGTTTTTGTTGATTTTTCTTCTTTTTTTTTCCCCTCCACATCCTTTAAACAATGCTGAACTGGAAATCTCAACAGTTCACAAAAACCCTCTTCCCCAAAAAACAAACCCCAATGAGAAACAAGAGAAATCAAAGGGGAAAAAAAATCAACTCCTTTCATAGTTCTCCAGGAAATCCATTTGCTTAAATATATATATTTATATATTTTATATATTATTTTTTTCAAGTTCAAACACCAAAATTCAAGAGAGAAAGAAAAAAACCAAAACAAAACAAGTGTCTTCCCCACCCCCCTCCAGAATTTGTTGATCCCTGCTTGTCCAAAATCAGAAATAGTTATTTACAGAAAGAAGAACCGGAGGGGGATGAGGGTGTAGGATGAGGAGGATGAGGTGGTGACTGGTGGAGGAAAGATAGTAGGATTGGGGCCTCGGAGAGATGAGGCAAGCCTGAGTTCGACTGCGCTTTCCCTTAGGAAGACGCTACACTGGGGAAGTATCCACAGTGTCCCCTTGCCCCCATGTTCAGTGCAAGGGTGCTGCCTTTCTGGGTCCCCGTCTCAGCCCCACACCAGGTGCTCTGTGGTCATTGCTGCCCTTCTCTCCGCACCCTCCACTGGTCTTCCCCATGCCAGCCAGCCAGCCCTGAACATCCCCAGCCAAAGGTACTACAGGGAGCAGAGCGGAGCACCTCGAGGGTCTCCGCTGCACCCAGCTGAGCCCCTTCATGAGGATCAGTGACAGGGTAACCGGGCCATGACTGGCAGCAATATTTGCTGGCCCTTCCCCTCCCACTGGTTCCTTTTGCTGCTCACCCATTTCACTCCAAGCCTGAAGTCACTGAGCACGCAACTAAACTGTGTGTTCACAGGAGCCTGACCCCAGGGCCACAGCATTACATGAAGCTCATCCTGTTGCCAGCTATCCTTGAACTGTGTGTTCACAGGAGCCTGACCCCAGGGCCACAGCATTACATGAAGCTCATCCTGTTGCCAGCTATCCTTGGCATCCTCTTCTTCTGTTTCATGACTGTGGGGTATCCGCAAGTAACAGGTGCTAAGGAAAGACTTCTTCACAGAAAATCCACCTTTGATCCCTGTTCCTCCTTCCCTCCCTGCCATATCCTGACTCCAACTGCAACCTGCTGGAAAAGTTCTGCCAGATAAGTCAAATATTACATTGCACAAAATGAAGTTTATGTTGCAGATGTGAGCCTGCAATTTACACATGATTTGTGTGTATTATAATGTATTAATCAGGAAACACTATGTAAATGTGTGTAAATGCACACCACGATCTTAAATCAGTTTTGCATAATACAAGTAAACAAATTAATCTCCCAACGCACTTGTAAATGTTAATAAAAACTTGACATTAACCATTAAGTTTAGATAGCCTTACTGGATGAGAAAGCAGTATTGTATGTCACATGTGTCACTGAAATGCAAATGAGTAAAATTTACATGTCCAAGACATGCATGTTCTTGAGAACTCAAATTGCTGTTTGCTGCAAGTCATGTAAGCTCTACTTTTTCCGTCAGCAATTTCTTTTTAAAACACTGCCTCCTCCCTGGAGAGAGTAAATGATCTGAAATTAAATGTAAGGAACTCTTGAATATTTGAGGAGTGGCAGTAACTTTGTAAGCAGGAGTATGCATAATTTAAAGGGGTACTGGCAAGACAGACCTAAAATTTTGGAGCAATTATGAGGCTGGAACTTGAACTAAGCTGAACTGTAACCCTGCGAAAACTGATTTTATCATCCTAGCCTTTTGAAGACAAAAGGAAGCTAGGTCGGCCTCTGTCCAGTTGCACATTTGTTTGCACTGCAAAGCATCCTGCAAGGTTTGGAAGCAAAGCCCAAGAAGAAGATGGCCAGCAAGAGCAAGTTCAGTCACTATTCAAACAGACCAGGATGTCTTGCATGAACTTCATCAAGAGATGCCAAGCTGGATGAACACTTTGCATGGTACAAAGAGGTTCTTGATGAAGCTTCTCCAATGTGACAGCCTGAGGTGTTACTGCACACTGGTGGAACTGAAAAAGGAAATTATTTTCGATACAATATTTTGACAGCCTCCCTGTAAAAGCTGAAAGTTTGTAGCAGTCTGGCAAAAGCAGCAGAGGGATGCTCAAGCCTACTTGTAAGGAGTACAGTAAGACCTTGATGTGCAAGTTTCAAAGGAAGGGAGATGAGTTGTATTTTGAATCCTAGTAGAGCCTCCGTGATTAGCTCAGAGAAGTCAGGTCAGGGTGGCAGCAGACGCTGAGCCCCATGCACTGCATGCATCCTGAGAGAATCTGTACAGCCCAGCACCTCTCTGGATCAGGCCCATACATGCAGTTCCTCATGCTACCTGTAAAAGTAGAGCTAATTAAAAATGCATAGAGAAAACTACCACAATTTGTGGTTCAGGTTCTCTTTGTCCAAGGCTGGGATGAGGTACTGCATCCTCGAGGTTCTGCCCAATGGAAGAAGTGAAATGAAGCTGGAAAAACAGAGCACTGTCGGAATAACAAGATTTCTCACCGAACTCACCTGAGGCAGAAGCTGATTGCCCTGGGCATGGCTTTGCAAAGAGTTGTCATTTCTTCATGACCTCCAGAGGGGTAAAAAGAAGAAGATGGCATCCTGCCAGGTACTGAAGTGGTGACAGGCAAGTCTGGGGTCTGGTGGCCTGCTCCTGTATGGATCACAGACTTGCATCCTCACTGTTCCCCTGCCTGTGTAGGAAATTCTCGTCCCCTTACCGGGTTGGGGGAGCTCAGTTGGGTGATGTTTGCACAGTGCTGCAAATGGGGTGTTTCTTTCTCAAATCTCAAAAAAATAACAGGCTGACACCCTGACTGGCCCTTCCAGTTGAGGTCCCAACATCCCAAATCATGGCTCCCAGCACAAGCTTCTTGCACTGCTTCTGACCACACCCCAGAGAGATTCCTGCACTGCTTTCTCCAAACAGCAACCATGAACATGATATTTTTGCATACGAAAATGCCCTTTTCCTCTGCCCCTTGGCTTTACCACAGTTCATACAACAAGCCACATGAAGTCACCTAGCTTATCATATGTCTGGATGCCTCAATTATTTCCCCTATAAAGTGTACATGTCTCATTTACTCTCAAGAAAACTAGATGCAAATGCATGCAAGATTTCAAGATATTTGCATAATATATGTAAACTATGGCATCTGTCAATTTACTTGTTAATGTAAATGCTAATATTAATGTATTTCAGTTTAGCATCAAAATTGCTAACTCTTTGAAGTAAGGACTATGGCAGTGTGAAGCATCGAATGGACAAATCTTGTTTGAAAACAGGACCTAAATGTTTTTGATCAATTTTATGTCAGGGTTTCACGCTGCCGGCAAAGCATTTCATTTTACTTGCTGCTTCCCAGATTAATGACTGATACTGACACGGTCCAACTCCGCAGCAATAGTGTTGTTAGGAGAGACGGAGTCATTTTGACCAACACAAAATTACCCCTGAAGCCATCAGTCACTGCTTGTATTCAATGTGCATCCCCAAACGTATGTTTCTGATGAAGTCCTGCCCAATGTGCTTCCCCCTCTGTGGCAAGTGCTTTTGAGGAGGGAGCTCCTGCACCCTCTGAAGGTAGCTTCACATCCTCAGCTCAACCCAGGGCATCCTCCAGGAGGAGCTGCTAGTTGAGATTACTATCACAATATTTTAGGCTCAGGAGAGCTCAACTAGTTTACCTCACTATTAAATACTCCAGCCCCTTCATAAAGAGATTTTTAGAAAGAATAAACATTCTTAGCTTTTGTAGTGGAAATTTCTGAAAGCACCTGAGCAGCTAAGCACTATTGGCTTTCAGTGAGATGGGGTTTGTTTTAATACATCTCTCAGGTTTTTCGAAAAATCCTTCCCTACTTGATGCAAACATGGCACAAGCATTAACTAATTATTTCTTCACAACACCCAGTGCTGCTGGCCCCCAGGCAGCCACAGCTATCCAAGATGTGTAGTAGGGTGACTTGAACAGAGCCATGCAAGCATCAAGTGCCTGAGACTCTGGACTCATGGCTCATCCTGAGACCAAGGTGGCAGAGAAAGTGGCCCTGCCTTTGTAGCAGAAGCTATGCTATTCCCTCAGCAAAAGGATGTAGAAACACACCTGGCACCAGCCAAAGATCTGTCTTATTCTACCACTGCTAAACAATACTCTACACAGAGAGAGAATAATCTGAGTTTCAAGTGAGGGAAGAACCTTCCCTTTCCCTTTTTTCAGGAAATTTTCCCTTGGGGAAATAGACAAGGAGAAAACCAACCCCTTCTTTTCTGCTTAGATGCAAGTCTACACACCAATCTTGAAAAAGGGGCGAGCATGTGGTGTAAGTCACTTAGCATTCCAGTGCACGTCCCCTCTGCTAACAGCACAGCAGCAACCAACCTGCAGCTGAAGGACGATCATTTACCCAAAACTTAACCTTGCAGCTGGCAGGCCTCAGTCTCTTGCCTCCTCAGCGAGTATAACTAATCAGAGAGCCACAGAGACAGGTCCAAAACGTCATGCTTCTCCAATTTTAATCTAATGCCTCAGATAAGAAAGCAGCCATGAAACCCTTACTCTGTGCATATAAAGAAGGGGAAGGTCAGCAGGGACAGCAAACAGGGCTGCCACTGCAGCACAGAGAAAGCCCTGAAGTGGCTTGAGGAGGAAGGAGAACATCTGAACGGTTAGTCCCTAAGCAATGTGAAGCTGCAAATCTAGGAGAAGTGACTGGTTCATTACAACTAGCTCTCTTTGGTCCCAAATGGGATGCTTTCACCTGTATCTTAGCACAGCAAGGTTCAGCTCCCAGAGCTGAAAAAGGAGCATCTGTGTGCAGAAAAGGGCGACCAGAGCCAGTGGAAGTGCATTTATCACTTGGAAAAGTCCCTACATGTGGGAGACCAAAGAGGAGCCCTGAAATTGTTTGCTTCAAGAAGTGAAGAACATCAGCTAATATCCCTCAGGTATGGGATATGCATCTTTGCAGATGCCTTTTCTGTAACAATTCTAGTCCCTTGTTCAAATGTCAAAAAGCCACATTGAATAGTTCTTCTTCAGTGACAGAGTCTTGGCTTCCTGATGGACTATGCAAATCATCTGTGAGGGCAAACAGACCTACCAGTGCTCATGTTAACAAAGACACAGAGGTGTTTCAAGGAGAGCATCTAGGGCTTGTGTGCTGAAAAACTCCAGACTCCTGCCCTTTCTGTACATGTCTACTGGAAGGACTTGTACCCTCCTTCTGGCCTGGTTGAATGGCTACCTTGAAAGACCTGAGATCTGAGCAGTGAGGTGCAGAGACAAGGTGGGCAAAATGCAAGCAGTTCCACTTCCTCATTTCTCTGGGTCTAAGGGAAGAGATGAGCCTGCCGCTTCACTCCAGGGAAGGGAAGGTGAGTGAGCGCAGAGGCTGGAGTAGAAGAATGGCCCCTGGCTGAACTTCCAGCTAGCATAATGCATGGCCAAAGCCCTGGTTCCAGACTCTGAGACGTTAAGCTTGGAAATATGAATTTTCAGAGCATTTGCCAAGTTTCTGCTTTAGCTCTGTTCCCCTCTTCTTCTGGGGAGTTGCTTTCAAAATGTATTCCACCCAGGCCCTTATTTCCAGGCCATGTTTTTCCTCCTCCTAACACCCTGTGCAGCAAAGTGATCTGTTCTTCTCCACTACACTCATTCCTCTGCAGGCATTTCCTGAAGAGAGACAAGGCCCCCAGAGCTGAGGTTTTCATTGTGACTTTTCCTCGCCTGCTGCCAGAGGCAGCACTGGTGCTGTCAGGTCAGCAGCCTGGGCTCTGATGTGCACCATGCACTTTCAGCACTGAAGCTGAGGTCCCTGCAGGTGCTCAGTCCCTCACTCTGTCCCCTGCCTCACATCCTCCATGGGGCAACCTCTGCCCAGGGAAGAGAAAGAGAGACCACCTCTCAGATGGAGGAGACAAGAAGACCAGGGGGTCATAAAGTCACGGTGCTGCTCTCGCTCCATGCCACATTCTCTAGCTGGTGAGTGCACACGTGACGCACCAGCACGGCATTACATGGTCACCCACACATCACCTGATTCCCCTTTTCCTACCCTTCCCTGCTTGCTACTGCCTTGATCACTGACTCTGCTGAGGGGACATGTATAAATAGGAGGCAGCTGGTCAAGCACCAGTCACAGAGTGATTGCCCAGGCTAAAGATAAGAGGCTCCTTGTGATTCTCCTTATTGTCTTTGAGGGAGCAAATGCCAGCCAATAACACAAACACAGAGCTAGTCCACAATGGTCACAGATGTAAGATACCATGTTCTTTGTAAGGAGGGCAACTGGAATATCCAAGTCACTGGAGGAAAGTAAGGAAAGCAATACCCCTAAGCTGTGTGTAGTGACTTCTCAGCCCTCATGGTTCATTGAAGGACATGGAACAGTGCTAGCTTCCTCCTATAAGGGAGCAAGAGCCCCTCTTCTTAACATGCAAGGACAGGAGGCCACAGAGGCATACTGGTCCTCACAGCAAGACAATCTTGCTGGCAAGATTTGATGGTGAGAGGACGGGACTAGGAGGCAGAACAAGTGGGAAGAAGGGTAAATAGCCAGATATGCACTGGAGGAACAACCTAGATTTATAACTAATAATGACGAAAGCTTCACAAGGCAGAGAAAAGTCACTCTCTTCTTCCCTGTAGGAGTCAAAAAGCAAAAACAGATAGTGCATGGGATAGGGATTGGCAAGAGGCAGAGACAGGCTAACTCAGACCTAGATAAGCCAAGAAGTTGCTTCAGGATTTAGTCTCTCTTATGCTAAAAGGATTCTCCTTCTTTTTCCTCCACCAGGAGGTAATGTTCCCATGGATCCTCTTTCACAGCTGTATCTGGGGCTCAGAATTCATGAACCCACCAGTCGAGCTGGTCTACACCACCGCTGCCTCCAGGTCCTCCCTGTCCACTCCACCCAAGTCTATCCTGACTTGAGCAGAAGACAAGATTTTGACCCAGGGTTCTTTTTCTTCACACTGCCAGAGGAGTAGTCTAGGCTGATCTTGAGTCTTTACTGATTTTCATTCTTCTTGGTCAGTGCTGAACCCGTATTTTAAGCTACATGGTGTGTTATCTGCCTCCTCCCTTTCAGCCTATGATGTAGAAGATGCTCAGACAGCAAGGACAGGAGCAACAGAGAAGGTCCCCTGCTAGCTGATGGGGCAGTGTTTTAATGATTGCGTGGGAGATGAGAGCATGAGGGAGGGAAGATTAAATTCATATGCAGGAGGTCTGATTCACTCAGGCACAAGTAATATTTTCAAGACAGAACGGCCAGATCAACCTGTCAACTTCCCTGAGAGAGTCCGGAAATCTCCTGTCCTCTGACAATTCAAAGGGGATTGATCCACAGCAGGGTGGGATGGGTGCTACCACCTCCTCAAAGGCAATCTAGTGCTCCAGCACCTAGCGTCAGAGCCCCCAAAGCACACAAAGAGCACTGACACCCCACTTCCTTCAGGGGAGCAGAGAGTCACCACTGTCATTTCTAAAAGGGACTGGAGTGCTGAGACGACATACTGTTTTTTCTGGAATTGGGAGAGGCAGTCTGCTTCCTTTAAGAAACCTGTAATTTTCTTTTTTTCTTTTAAAGGAATGAAGAGTGATGCCAATATATCCTGCAAAAGGACACTACCTTGTTCCCTTACATGGGAGGAAATGTGAAGAGACCCTGGTTTAACTCCTGTGCCTCACATAACAAAAACCATAACTTTGTCAGCCCTTCATTAATGTCTTACCTCCTTCACACCTGCCTCCCCAGAACCGCAACATCAACTATTCAAAAATCATAAATCAAACAGAAAAAAATCATGATCACTGTTAACATTCAAAAGCAATTCATGGGCATTTGCAATTTGCTTTTTGTTTTTTGAGTCTTTGGGATTCATTCTGTTCTTATTTTCAAGATTTTCTCCACAGCAATCAGAGATAAAAACACATTTTCATATAAAATATGAGTTGTGGTATTTTCCTTTTTTTCCTTACATAATCACAAGACTCCAGTTACCAAGATTGAAGAAAAACATCATGTATTGTGAAACTCACAGTAAAAGCCATGACAGTAGCATCCCTCTCTCATACACCCCTGCTTCTCTCTCCCTTTTTTCCCCTCAACAACTAAATAAAAACACCCTCTGCACAGCTTTTATTCTTGATCATTTTATTTTGGTGGTTTTCATGCTACATAAAAATTAGTTTTTATATCAAAAAATTATTCACAATATTTCCAAAATAGTTCAAGTTTTTTTTTCCTTTTTGTGTTTTTTAAATATTTTTAATGTATTTTTATTTCTTTTTTTTTACTGCAGCTAGGGTTACAAAACATCCCATTTCCTCTCGCCACCACCAATTCACTGTCAGTTCCCTTTTACATTTGCATATGTAAAAAAAAAAAAAGAAGAAAAAGAACAAAACTTTTTTTATCATTTACTTGAGAAATAAAAAGTCATTTGGCACTCATGTCTCTGTGGCTCTGTTTTTCACCAGTGGAGTGGCTGGAGGTGGGCGTGTGTGTGCGTGTATGCGCACACGCACATGCATGTGCGTGCATAAAGGGGATGAGGAGGAGGCAAAATTTAAGCAAAGATGGTTTCAGAAGCGGATAGGATATATCTGCTGTGTGCAACAGCCTGATGGGTGGCCAGGTTCACCGCAAGATACCAACAGCTCAAGAGAAGAGGAGGTAGCAGTGTTGGGCAGTAGAAGACTTACACTAGAGGTGAGTATTTATTTTTCTTTTGGTTGATAGACTGAGCTCATCAAACGTGCTCTCCAAAGCAAATGTACATTAGTTAGAAAGCAAATACAGCTGAAGCTGACCTGTGCCAGCTCTAGAGATGCTACCTGCCCCAACCCTAGTAGACACGACAGTCCTCCACTACTGCTCTCAGCCACTTCCAAGTGCCAAAGGATGAAGGTGCTGGGCTTTCCCTTAGGTGTCATGACATCAAGAGCTGGCCAGATACCTATGCACTACCTTTAACCCCTACTTCATGGTCTGTGAGACTCCGCTCAGCCTTGAATGATGTTGCCTGAGTCAAGGGTTAGCCCTACCCACTTGCAAATAGCTCATGAGAGGCAAGGCTGAACCCTCCTGGCCTGTTTAGGGTCATTCATTTGTCCCTGTTGTGGACCTACACACCCCACTCCTGCTCCGGCGTGGGAAGGGCTGTGCAAGGGTTGGCAAGCCATCTTCCCCTGCCTGCCCTCCAGCCCGACCCACGACCCGCACAGGTCAGAGGATCTCCTGTGGATGCTCATTCTCGTTGGGTCAGGCCCCTCAGCAGCCACAGGGTCCTTGTTCCAGGAATGGCCGTAGAAACTGCCAAAAAGGGCCTTTCTTCCTCCTCACCCAGGCAATTGCGCATGGCTTCAGGAGGGCAGGACCCAGGAGTCAGACACCATCCCTTCCTGCTACCCGCCTCACAGCAGCCTTTGGGGCAATGGCCAAAGCTCACTGGAGAAACATACATTTTTTTTAAGGGAAAAAAGAGAAAAAGAAAAAAATGAAGGAAAAGAGAGGGAGTACCAAAAAAGAAAAAAACAACCCCAAAACCCACCTGTGCAACGGTTAAATAGTTTGCCTTCTGTGACTCCGCAGGGAAGTCAGTGGAAAGCTACTTCCCGAAAGGCTGCTGCCTCCTCTATATACCAGCCCTCTCCTCCAGTTACGGATGGTGCTTTGGTCACTGGCAAAGAGACGTTTCAAGATAGCCCTGCCATTCAGGAAAAACACGTACAAAGGAAAGACCCCAAACACAGCTGAACCATACAAACAATAACTGCACAGAACTGAGGTCTCGGAAAGTTGTATTGCTGAAAACACCTCCCTGCTCCCACTAAAAGGACTGCGTAAACAAACAAACAAACGAACGAACAAAAGAAATCAACAGCTAATCAACAAACATTTTTTTTTCCCATGTTAGAAATTTTGAAAATGCAAAGCTAAAAAGAGCAGTTTGCTGCATTTCTGATCACATGAGAGAGAGAGCCTGCTCCAAAGATAAGAAAAGCAACCAGACAGGCAAAGAGGCCTCCAAAGCTAGCAGCTTTCTGTGCTAACCTCCGCACTAATCGCTGTCTAGTGGGAAGGTCATTTCCTACAGCACCTCTTGAAGGCTCCAGCTTGCTAGGAGCTTTTAGGTGTATAGCATGTTGATAATAGTAATAATACTTAAAATACACACACACGTGTACACGCACTCACACACATATATCTTCTCTTCCGTAAAAGACAAGCCTGGCAGAGCACAGGATACAATTCGATGGAGAGGAAAGAGCGGCTGAACATGGAAGAAAGCAGAGGAGGTGGACGGATGTGGTCTGATAGAAGGAGTCACTGGAGGCCACAGATTATTCTGTTACATTTTATATATATAAATAAAAAGAAATTATCAAAGAGGCCCAGTGACACCAGCACTAAAGGGCTGGTTAAGCAGACTTAAGATAGTGTAGATGATGAGGGCCCTAGCCCCCAAGTGTTGCTCCTTCCTTATCTGACTAGTCATGGCGTCTCTTCATTAGGTCCTGATTGTCTTTTCTGGCTGCTGACAGAAGACAGCAGTGTCTTGTTCAGCAGTTTGGACAGTTAAAGTGCTATGCTGGTTGGCACTGTAGGGCCCTCCCAGCAGGTCATCCTCTCTGGTGCTAGCAGTGTAGCGATCTCTCCTGGAAATGAATGGGATGGAGAATGGCTGCAGGAAGTTCACTCCCTCCCACCCTCCCTATTTACTGTCCCCTCTGAAGAAACTGAACCCCTCCAGAGCTTAGGATTTGCAAGCTCCCTACCCAGCTCCAAGCAGCAATGGGTTGAGGTTCTTCCAAATAGTGGGAATGGGAGATCAATCCACCACAGCTCAGCTTTTGCCTGTGTCTATCTGACACAAATGCAAGAAAGGACAAGCTAGTGCTTGCTTGCAAGTGGAATTTCAGTGCTTGCATTGCCCTAGGAGGCAGCAAAAAGAACAGAAAGGGAGTCTCTTGTTTCAGTCACAGGACAGATAGACCAGATCTCTCCCAAAAGACCTTACCAGTCAGTGCATGATTGTCTTCCTGCTCCACCTACCAGTTAAGGCCAAAGTAGGTCATGAGCGTGGCACAATAATTTGAAAATGTGGCACAGTGGATTCAGCACAGAAGTGAATGAATGCATGGAATGGGTTTCTGGTGCTGTATTCAAACCATCTCCAGGAGGAGTCTGTGTCCCAGCCTTGTCACTGATTCAGAGCTGGTCCCCCAGAGCCCAAACAAAGAAGCCGTGCCAGGGCCTACCAGGTAAGCAAGAGCAACAACAGGGTTGCCAAGGTACCTATGGGTACTCATCACCTGGCTTTAGCAGCATACAGCTTCAAACGCTTTTGTCTCAGCTCAAACACATGCGTACAAACACCTAAGCACACATACAGACTGTGGCACCACACATAAAAATGTGCGCAGGCTGCATAAATACACATTCCAATATGAACCCACCCCTGCCCCCCACAAATAGACACGTGCAAGAAATACAGACAAGTAGCAACAGGCATGCAACATACACATGGTGATCCCAAGCAGAGGGAACCCCTCTAAGCTATGTTCAAGCATGGTGAGTTTCTGGGAGATGAATCCTGGCAAAATGCATTGCAGGAAGAGGCCCACACAAGCAAGAGAATACACAAAAGGCATTCAAGGCATCTAAACACCTAAGTAACTGTTCCAAAAGCTCCTTGAATTTCACAGGAGTTTAGCTGCCTGTGTCGATGGATCTGGTTCCAAGGCCTGGAAGGAAAGCAGAGGGAGAAAGCGCAAAACTTTCACCTTATTCCCTTGACTGAGTTTTGTCTGTTCAGGGGCAGGTGTAATCTTTCTCCAGCTGACATGAGACTTAGCAGCCAGTGCCCATGGGCCTAGCTAGAAGTCTCATGTGATGGATGCATTCTCTCTGGATGCCTTGGAAATGTTGCAGGTATGTCATGCTTATGGCACATTGAATAAGCAAAGGAAACACAGCAAGGAGCCTGGTGACGCTCAGAAAGGTAGCTTGCTACTTTGGCCAAAAGCTAGTCTATGGGATGTACTCTCAAGGAGATGCCTGCTATACAGACACACATTGTTGGGGTAGCACCAAATGGGCTAGCGGTTTCCAACTTCACTTATGTTTAGAGTTCTCCCAGGATTCACTCGAATGCACAAACATACATCTCCTCCCAGACTGACAGGTGTTTGCAGCCATGTATTCACAAGTACACAGGCCACTGTGGACCATGCTGGGACAGCCATGCCAAGGTCATAGCAAGGGTGCATGAGAGTGATGTCTACCCTGCTCACGCCTTTGAGCAGAGCTCCATTCCCATGTGGCTGTAGTGGTTTCTCCCACCCAGAAATCAGAGATGCAGGCCTGCAATGGCATGTTGAGCAAGAGTTAGCTGCAGCTGGGAGAAGACTACTGCTCTGGATAACCTCTGGTCATGCTGACCCTTTCCATTGCTCCCTGCACTGCCCATGTGCTTTCATACAGTACAACTCAATCCCTCAGCGACCATGGCACATGGCAACACAGATGCACACACAGAGAGGCTGACTGGCCTTTTCTTAGACTGTGATCAGCACACCCAGGTGTCTTCAGGGATGAGCAGCAAGTGCCATGGCTGTGGAGGATGGTGGGTTGATGGATGTTCATCAAGGAACAATGCAAGTTTTCCAAAAGGGAAGGAGGGAGGTGTCTTGGCATCTGCCTAGAGCCCATGCCAGTTTTACATTGGCTCTGTCTCTGCTTATTCACCACGTCACACCTTGTCACTCTCCTCCTTTACTAACATGACACTAGACCACAAACCCTAGGTAGCTCGTGCCAAGCACCAGCTTAGATTGACTTGTCAGACAGAAAGGGACCAAATACTGCCAGACATTCACTCTCAGGTTTGCGACACAGCAGAACATCATGTAGGTGTTTACAAGCCAATGGCCTCTAGGCAATAAAGGAAGGTAGCCCTGTGCTTCTAAAAGACAGCATACTTCTCTCCAGCAACCTTACTTTACTGACATAGAGTAAAAGCAAAGAAACTCTGCTGACCCTGATGTGGGTCAGCCTGGAGTGATAAAAACTGCTCCTGCTTTAAATTCACCAGTCAGCCATCAAGAATAGAAATGATATTCTTTCTCTTGGCTTTCTCAGAAAAGACAATTTTGCTGCTTCCTTGCACTGGCTAATTTGCCAGACTGATCATTTCTTATTTCTTGAGTGGGCAAGAGCAGAACACCACCTCAGTGAAAGTGGCAGAGAAGTCAAAAATAGCCACCAAATATTATCTTTTAAAAATCTGGTCAGGGCTAGAATTTTCCAGGAGAGGAGAAGTAGAGGCCTGCCCTTCACTCATCTTCTGCACAGCATTGCACAGTCTGATGAAGACAACAGAGCAACAAGACAGTAATAAGAGGAGCAGAGTGGGCAAACAGCCAGCATAAGTCATTCTGAGGGAAGAGGCATAGAGATGAAATTGAAGAATCAGTGTGAGTAAGATGAGAGATAAGTAGATAAGAGGCCAGGGAGATGAGGCAGTAAACTGCTGGAGAGATCAAAACACCTGAAAATGAGGTTCTGCTTAGAGGAAGGACAGAGAGGGTCTAAAGGAGAGGAAGCAAAGTGGACAAGAATGGCACAGAGGGTCCGAGACCATGCTGCCTCCCCTCCCACTGGTACTGGGAAGGCCACAAAAAGAGGGAGGTGGAAGAGTTGGTCAGGAGATGAAGGCCCAGAGAGAGATCCCTGTGATCTACAGTAACAAATGTACTCTGCTGATGTCCCAGGGAGAAGACAATGGGGACCAGGGAAGAGAAAGTAATCAAAGAGCAAAGCACATAGAGAAGGAAACAGCCCTGTGCCTCACACAAACAGTCCCTAGCAATCAACACGGCATTTATTACAGGAAATTATTAACACCCTCTGCTACCCACCACCCCTCACCAATCCCAAACCTCCCCTGTTTGGGGACCCTTTCTTGGCACACACATATAACATCCAGATAAACTTTCCGAACCAGCAAAAGCAACCACTGAAACAACTTCAAACACCACAGACCAATAAAACCACAATGTAGAAGTTAACTTTCCCAAGCCCCCCCATGCCATTATTTAATAAGGAAATACTGTACAGATATAAAACCCACCCTTTTCCCAACCTGAATATAATTGCTTGAGTTAGTTTCTGTACATATATACACACATATTTACACAGTAATGCTGCAGTCAAGAAAGCAGATGATGTAAAAGTCACAAAGTGAATACATAAATTAAATAACTACCAGCAGAACATTAGGAAAGGTCACGTTGTTCCTACTTGGCAAAAATGTATTGTGGGACAGAGTCATTAAGTGTACTCCAATGTACCGTGCATGTGTGTATGTGTGTGCGCGCGCGTACAGGCACGCAAGCCTCACAGCATCCTGCTGCGTCGGGTTTGTTCATGTGTGTTTCACTTCCCCAGTGTGTCTCGTGTGTGCGCGTGCCCAGAGGAACCCCTGTCCCACAGCGTGGAATTTTTTTCTGACCTGTTGGAGTGTATACTGGTGCTTGCTATGAACCTTTAATGGCAGGAGGCCAGCAGGTTAAGAGATCTGTAACTACTAACACATCACAGAGATCCTCCTTTACCTCAGCACCCAGGGGACTGTACCCTTGGTGTCGGCAGGCATGAGTCCTGCTCTCTGCAATACGGTTTCACTGCCTTTTTCTATACACAAGCAGATTCATGCTGTGTCAGTTTTGTTGTCAGCAATGACAGAAGGGTGCCAGAATTCACTCAAATGGCATGGCTAGGAGAGGAATTTGGGGATGCTCAAGAGATGAAAAAAGAACTCAAAGCCAATTGCAAAGTGGTTTTTGTTGTTGCCATTGTTGCCGTTCTAATGGCAGACACCCAGGTCTGTCTGCAGTCAGCCCCAGGCAGGTCCAGAGAGCCCATGATGAAGATGAAGCAATAGTATTCGTATTGCCAGTGAGACAGTCAGCGCCCCAGTTTGCCTTTGAGGGGGGAGGAGGGAGGGAGCCACAGGGAAGTGTAGGTGGGTGAATGCAGCGAGGGTCTATGGCTTGGAAATCTATTTGGCTGCAAATTGAAAATAAGCCCTTGTGGGGACAACAATTGGGTCCCACTAGTTACTATCTCAATGTGCCCTGCAGCATCCAGCAGCATGGTAGGTGTGTTCCAGGTGGACACGCCAGGTGTGTTCAGCAGCAGGGAAGCACTTATGGGAAAGAGTGGGTGCAGACGGGGATCGTGGCTTGGAGTCCGTCCCCATTTGTTGCCAGCAATCCAGTTCCTTTCTTGCACACGGCTCCCAGGGGCTCCTGTGGTGAGCCAGGCATATGCCATCGAGAGGCAGCATGATTGGACCCTACCCTTTGCCAGCTTGGATTGAGCAGGAAGGGTGAAGTGTAATTCCTTAGAGCGATGGTGCAGAGAGTCAGCACAAAGTCCCTTCATCAACACTCCTCATCTTTATCCCCTACCTTTTTTCTTTTCTTTTTGGCAACCAAAAATATGTGGGGAAGTGCAACCTCCCACCCTTCTCCATGGGAAGGGCTCATCAAAGGTTGCTTGACTGGAGTGGAGGATGTGTGAAAGGCCTAAGTCTGATCATTGGCTGTGTTCCCAGGCTTGCTTCCATCTGTTGATAAGCAATGGAGGTGGGAGGATATGCCACATTTGATAGAAAGCTCTAAAGCAAAGACTTGCCTATAAAGATCCCTGAGGTATCTCTGATCACTCTAACCTGTCACCACCATCATATTCATTCTCTGTCTCCCCCTCTCTCTTTTGCTGGCAATGTTGCTGTGAGAAACAACCCTGATTTGAAGGTACAAAGGGGCTTTATTCAAGATGGATGCTAGTGTCTTCTTGGAGTGAGGAGCTCAACATCAGCATGCATTGCTGAAGTCAGAAACAAAGAGGACCATCCTGGCAACTCTTAACTCCACCGAATCCTTCAGGACATCACAAAGGAACCTTCCTCTCCCCATGCACTGGAAATTGAAATATCAATTCCCTATGGGCAAAGTTCATACTTGCACATTTCTGAGCATTTTGAACCCCACTGGGGTTCTCACCTGGAGAGTTCTGACAACACATGCTGGATTTCAGAGAGAACGGGATGGTTTTTTACTGAGGAGGTGGGGCCGGTGTGCTTCATTGTCTCAACTGACAACAAGTCCTGACTGCAGCTTCTTTCCTACTTATGATGTGACATGGCAAGTTCTGATATTGCCCTCACTGGGAGGCGTGATGGGAGACAGAGAACTACTACACCAGCCTCTGTTGTCTTGCACTACGGTAAAAAGCTGGTTTGAATACTCCAAGAAGTTTTATGATGTGGAGATCCATAGCTGCAAGTTCTACCTGCCAGCTGCTTTCCACTGTGCATGGCACATTTCTGATATTTTTTTGAATATTTCCTCCGTCTCCTTCATACACATCCTCCTTCAGCTCAGTACATACACTTCAGAAGAACATGGCTCATGAAAATACCTCTCAGAGAGCCATGCCTGGGGCTAGAGTGAGGAGGGAAATGTCAGAAACATTGCCAAAGGCGCCTAATCTTTCCTGGGAGGCTGGCTGCAAATATACAGTAGAGGTCACCAAACTGCAGAGGACGCAATGGTTTTAGCTCGGTATTCTTGTGTGCAGAAACCTTCAGAGAGGGGAAATGTTCCCAGCCACTGCCCCAGAAAATACTGGTGTTTCTACAGGAGAGAGAGAGAAATGGCAAGGGAGGGGATGTGGAGTTTTGTCAGGCTCTGGTATGAAATTCCATTCTTTCCTGGACAGGTAATAAACAGCACATGGGTGGTTTTCTAGTATAGACAACACCTGCTGCTAATATTACCTGATTGAATCGCTTGAATACTTAGAATGAAAATACACCAAATCTAAAATTCTAAATATATAATCAGAGTTTAATAACATCATCGATTTATTTTCTGGATTATGAATTACACCCTCCCCCCTCCCACACCCTCCCCTTCATCTCTGTCCCAAAATTTGTTGACCTGTCAGAACTAAAATAAACAAAGCAACCAGAAAAGATCGCTTATAGGAGAAAGGATTAACCTGATGGACACGTGGCCTAATCTATTATGGGAGAAGGCAAAATACCAGGCTCCTGTGGTTAGACCAGTGGTTCAGTCCAGAATTTCCAGTTTTTCTTTTCTGGTTGCCCTAGAGCATTCATTTGAGTGGTTTGTGGCACAGTTAATATTTGCAGAGCACTCGGAGTGTTAACAGTGCTACAACAGTATCAACACTAGATAATGATTTTGGCAAACTATCATTTGCCGATCAGTGGAACAAGGGACAGACCAGTTCGGAGAAAATACGAACCAACTTTCATCCCGCAACACAAAAATCAGAACCTTTAAGAAGAGATTTGAAAAAAGTTCCATTAACTTCTTTTTGGTTTGTTTTCGGCTTAATTTCCCTGCAGAGCCACCCTCCAGGTTTCCTCGTTCCAGGTGGGGAGGGACGGAAAAGTACCGAGATAACCGCCAAAGAGATTAGCTGCCCTCGCCAGCTGTCAAGCTCCCCCCCAAGCCCTTAGGAAATACCAGAAATTATCACAAGCTTTCCCAGGTCCAAGATTTCTAAACCAAAGTAGCATTGGAGAAGTCTCTTAATGTCAAAGTGATGGTCCAACCTGAGCGGCCAACTTGATGGTTCACCCCACCACTACCAAGACAGCGTAGTGCCTTGAGGCCCAAACTCCACAGAGAGATGCTGGTACAGAGAGTTTATATGCAAAAAGGAATTGGGGGTGTTCCCATCAAAACATGAAACCCTGCTGGCAAGGCTTGAAGTGACGTTCCGGCGTCTTCCATTCATGAAGATAAAGGTGACAGGGCGATACGGGGGGCCTAGGGGGAACACAACACACATGGGTTTCTCTCTCTCTCTCTCTCTCTCTCACTTTTTTTTTCCTCATTCATACGGCCTCGACCCGCGTAAACCGCTTCCAAAAACGCAGCCTGAAAAGTCGTAGAAAACAAACAGAACGGAAACAAACTTCCCCTCCCTCCCACCCCACGACCTGAATATTCACGAGAAGAGAAACACCAATTTATACAAAAACGCAATAAAAAAGAAATATTTACAAATGAAAGGAACGCCTTCTCGGTGGCCGCTGTCAGAGGCATCTGACAAGCTGCCTTGTGTTCTGGATTGCAGATCGCTCTGTTAATTTGTTTGGTTTCTTTTTTTTTTTTTTTGTTCTTTTCCTTTTTGTCCTTGTAACGAGAGAAGAGGGAAAGAATAAGAAGTTCCCTTACAAAGACTCTCCCCCTCTTCCCTCCTTAATTTCCTCAGTGAAATATAAGAAAATATTCCCCTCACCAACCCTGCCCACCTTCTTCTCACACTCTTTGACTTTACAGGCAAATCCCACCCTCCCCCCGCCCCAGCTTTAAAAAATAAATAAAATAAATAGGTAAATAAATAAAAGGCCTTCTGTTGGCTTAAAAAGAGAAAGATAAGATAAAATCAACCAGGGTGCGGTGAGGAATGCAAGAGAGGTGGCTTTCAGCTCCAAGAAATGTGGCTCATAAAGACAGGGCTGCCATCTTCTTTCAGAGTCAGTCCCCAGCAGTGTCCCCATGCCCTCAGCACAGGGCTCTCTCAACCCTTCCCCTGGTGAGCCATGGTCATCGAGACACTAGGACAGACCTAGGATAAGCAGGAGAGACTGCCATATCTCTCAGGACAGGAGAGGTCGGCCCACACCCCCACCTCAGGAGGAAGAAGACACATGAAAGGGGAGTTCAGCTTCTCACTCCTACCACTGCTCCCTTTCCTTTAGTTTAACTTGCATCTAAAATGATACAATGGAAAGAAAAAAAACCACTCTCATCGATACTAGGTGCACCAGGAAAGCTGTCACTACAACTGCAGGGATGGGAAACCCTAGGCTATTCCAGCTTTGCACCTGTGCTAGTATCTCTCTCTCTCACACACAGAAGCACACATACATGTACACACGCATCTCAGCCTTGCACGTCTTGTCTTCAGCCCAAGTTTCTGTGCTCTCTGGCATTTATTCAAGCACACCCCTTCACAGGAAGACAAGCTGTGTACTTCCCTGTACATTCAATAGTAAATATACATATGTATTTCCCACAGGTGCGCACACCCTCCTCCTATTTCCACATGTGCAAGGAGGCATTGAAACAGTCCACCAGCACCACCGCCACCACACACACCCTTTCATGGCATTTTTTTTCCTCTCCAGCACTATGCCAGCATTGGCAGAGGGCACCCTATTCTTTTTGTTCCAACCTGCTGACCAAGGACAGGGAGGGCAGAAGGATGAAAACCCTTTTTTCCCTGCCCTCCTTGCTGAAAGGACATGGCAAAACAGGCTTGGTGTACCCTGAAGCGACAGTGGCAAAACTCCCCACCTTTCCCTACTCTTTAGCTCTGTTCCACTGTGTTTGTTATCCAGACACCTTATAGGATTCTGAGTTTATTTTGCTTTCTCCACAGACATTTCAAGTATAAAGTTATCATATATACTCGCGTATAGGCTAACCCATACTATACACTGCTCCCACCCTTGAAGTATGTCACAACTAGCGAGCAATTCACAGCTAATGAACCAACCCTGCGCCCCTTTCCCCAAACTGCTCTCATTTCAGTGCAAACCAGAATCCTCTGTCAGAGATCCCAGCAGCCTCCCTGACTCCAGGGTTGCTTTCCCAAACTCAAACCCCAGTTCCTTTCCATCTCTCCTACCGGTCTGCCACAGATTCAACGGCTGTAATAGCCATGGTGAAACCACTAGCCAGACCTGCAGACAAGCCTTCTCTCCCTCCCCCCACACCCCCCAACAGACAATTCAAAATTTTAGCGTAAAATTTCTCAGCATATACGCAAATATATATATATATTTCAGCCCTAAACCCCCATAGTCTTCACAAAATAATGTAACGAGAACCTCAGTATAGCTAACATATAAGTGCATCATCAAGTTAGTCGTGTTATTCCCCCTTCACTTTCTCCATGTCTTCAAACACTACTCTTTTCTAGGCAGTTTTAGGAAGAGTTGCCTGAGCAAGCGTATTTTCCTGCATGTCCATTACACTGCTTCTGCTGTCTCCTCCTGCCACACACACACGTGTGTGTGCACATGCCTTTCTCTGCCGGGAGCCAGCAAAAGTGAAACGCTAGAGTCACTGCTGCTCCCCCTCAGCCCACCTCTTCCCTGTCTTTTTCTCCGCTTCCTGAAATCACGAGCGAGGATATCCAACTCCGACGTCACTGTAAAGTGCAATGGCCAGGAATGGAGGAGAATGGGAGGAGTGAGAACATGGAAAAAGAGATAAAAGGGGAGGGGTGGGAAAGAGGAGGAGGAAGAGGGGAAACCAAAGAGGTGGCACTTGTCACCAGTGCTGCACTACTCGGAACTCCAGTATCCCACAAACTAAGGACGACTCAGGAGAGTAGCTGATGGGATTGATCCCACCCCACCCTCCCATGCTCCACATACACCCCCAGTCCCTCCCCGCGCTCTTCCCCTCTCACTCAAACGTCAGACTCAATACTGGAGAGTTTCTCATAAACATGCCCGTTGCTGGAGCCATTGAAAGCCCTGGGGTTTTTGTTGTTAGGCACACAGGGGTTGGACTGGTTCCCTATACAGATGTCCTTCTGGAAACGGGCTGGCACAGCCCCATGAAGGGCTGAGACCACCGGCTTGTTGGTGGTGACGATGGCTCGGAAGTCTGGCCTGGCTTTGGGCCCTCCTGCCACCACAGGCTGCCTGAAGAAATAAGATTTGCTGCCGTGGAGCAAGCATTGGTCATCCCCAAAAGTGGGGATGAAAGGGTTTTGGGTGACCCGGTCGGGGTAGAGCGACTTGCTGAGCATGTAGCCCCCGCTGCTGCCGGGGTTGTTGTGGTGGTGGTAGCTGGTGGCGGGCACTGAGGACTTGTTGTTGGCAAAGGTGGTCTCACTGGCTGGCATCTCAAACATGTGGGCATAGGGGCTCCCCTCCAAAAAGCGGCCCTTGTCCTTGAGGCTGACGCTGCGGGGGGCCAGGGCCGAGTCATCCTTCTGCAGGTCCACAAAGGTGTCGTAGGAGTGCTGCCGGCGGAGCTTGTTGCGGTTCTTCTTCTGCACCTTGGAGGCAGAATTGGAAGGGCTCTGAGGATATTTGGAGGAGGAGGTGGCGCTGGTGGCCACGGGCACAGGGGCAGGCTGCTGGTCCAGCTCTTGGAGTGAGTTGTCCTCACTGATGTCGTACAGGTTGCCCGCTTTCTTGCAGGCCTCACAGCGGATGCAGGCCTGGCGGGTAGAGTTCTGCCCCACCACCGATGGCGTGTAGTTGTGCAGCTTAGAAGGGCAACCACGGCAGAAATTAGCCCCAGGCCGGTCCTCCCAGTCTAGGTTGGTCAGGTTCTTCTCCCACGGCGCTGGGACCCCGCTCACAACGCCATGCTTGTGCTCGTTGCCTCCACCAAACTCGCCCGAGCCATGCTTGTGGTGGGCCCTGTTGGTGCAGGATCCACCCCCTCCTCCTCCCGTGTCACGCTTAAACTCATCTCCCCGCTCTTTGTAGATATCTGTCAGGTCCACATGTTCCCAGTGCGGCGAGTTCTCCTTGGCCCGAAACTGGTCCAGGTAGAAGTCCCGTAGCCCTTCCTTGTCCCTGAAGTAGCGCTTGTGGTCGGGCGAGCGGGGTGGGCGCCGGCGGTAGGCCAGCTCTATCTCATCAAACTCCCGCCGGGACTTGGCAGAGGCTGGGCGCTTCTTCAGGCTGTCCTTGTACTGCTGCTTCCGCCGCTTGGCCGCATTGCCCTCAATGTTGCCGTAGGTGACCGTGTGAGTGGAAATGTCAGAGACATCTGAGCGGATCAGATCATCGTGGGCCCCACTGCCCCCATAGCGGTCACTCTTGAAGGAGAACTTGCCATAAAGGTCGCCCAGCTGGCTGTGCTTGGCAGGGGGTAACCCCAGGTCCAAGGGCTTCTTCCCGATGGACCGCGACTGGGCGTTGAAGGGTGGGTTGTCACAGTCGTAGAGCCCATCGATGGAGCTGGTGCTGCCAATGCTGTGGGGGCGGTGGTGGTGGTGGTAGTGGTCCTGATACACATTGCTGTCCTTCAGCTGGAGGTTGCCAAAGGTCCTTTCCACCTCACTAATATAGTCACTAAAGAGGTTCTCCTCGCAGGGGGGGTTGTTGTAGGACTTGCAGTCTGAGTGGGTGAAGCTGCGGCGGTGCTCGGAGATATCGTAGACCGATGACTCGCGGCGGATAAAGTCCAGGGCACTCTGCGGTGAGCCATTAACCCCTGACAGGTTGGCCATGTTCTTGGCTGTCCGAAGCAGGCGGAGGATGTTGGAATGGGTGTTGTTCATAGTCGCCGTGGGGGAGTTCATTGCTGACTGGCGTTCCTCAATGGCCACGCCATGGATGCAGCTGTAGATACCCTGAAATGAGAGACAGCAGGAAGGTGAGTGGTCCTGCAAAGAATACACGAAAGGGAACCTGAACTGGGAAGCACCCTGTGCAGCAACAGCATGTTCCTGTAGGACAGCAAGGCCTGTCAGCCTTCCATCATGAAGCACAATCAAATCAAATTAAATCAGACCTGGTCTACCAACCCTTGCTGTTCTGCCCCTCTTTCTTGCCCCTCATATTTTTTCCTTCCACTCCAGTACTCTTCCTCTGCTTTGCTTCATGTCATATCTGTACGATGCAGGAGTACCTGCTTGCATCTCTAAGAGTTACTCAAATCTAGTAGGTGTAACATGGAATTGCAAATGGGGAAAATAATATCCTTGGGAACAAAAGCATCAAGACAAATGATTCTGTGTGGATGAGAGGAAGAAAGTCTGTTTTGGCCCTTGAAATTCATCTGGACATCAGTGAATCAACGAGGAGCTATCTTAGAAAGGGAACAGCTTCATTTGTCATAAACTTAGCTACATTAATCACCAGTACAGATTAGAAAAGGAAACAGAGAAAGAGCAGGACTGCTGAATAGGTATTTAGGTGTCTTGCATCCGGCTGAGTGAGGTACAATAGAATTTTTAATTGCATTCTGTTAAATTTAACAGTGATAACAGGCTCCAAATTGACATCCCTGAAAGCGAAAGTCCTCTATTCAACCTCAAATCAGACAGCAGAAGTGCCTGATTCCTCCACATTCCCCACTAGCTCATTTCATCCATGACACAGACTGCTTGCAAGGGCTACCCACCCCTAGGAGCAAAAGGAAAGGGGCTCATTTATTCCCTGGCCTGCCAAATGGCACCTGCTGATTAATGTAAATTGTGAAATGGACACCAACACATCATGTTACCATGGTTTCTCAGCAGCTAGCAGATGATTAACACTTTTCAGACTTTTCACCATCCTGGCCCAGGTCTAACAGATAACCCCAGAATGAAAGAATCTGTACTTAGCTAAGGATCACCAAACACAATCCCCCATCTCATCTCCAGACTAAACCAGGTTAGAAACTAACAATATAGAAGAGCGGCTGTGCCCCTGCATTCAAAAGGCTTTGTCATTTCTCCTCAACAATATGTTATGTAGCAATTACGTGCTCCTTGCACAATCAAAGCTAATTCTGTTACATTGGACACTGAGGTCAGAAATGCTGAGATTTGACCTCACTTCAGAATGGATCAGGAGAAGGGACCAGTGGCTTGAAAGAAGAAAAAAGCCTCCAAATGGGACACTGCTAGCTTATAGCAGAAAGATGACTCAGAAATTACTAGAATCTGCTTTAAATGTAAATATTATACCCTAAGGCAGATTTGTATAAAGCAATTGCTAAGTTCATGTGGTCATCCTCTCTGGAAGGATTTCTGCATGGTTTAGGGCATGGCTTTTGGTTAGGGACTTCTGACTGTCCATGATAGCACACTTCTAGTTAACATAAGGTCAGCTGAACAGCTGTAATATAGAGGACAATGAAAAACTCCTGAATTTCTAATCATGTTTTCCATCATTACTTGACTTATTGTCCCCAAATTTGGCCTCCTAACAACTCACTTTGGAGGACCAGACAGTTACAGTTAACTTCTCTTTATACTGCATTTTCATTTCCATGTGAAATTTCCATTTCCATGACCATAATCCAGCAGAGACCAGAGATGTCACATTAGATGCTCTTGCAACATTAACAGTGAAAAGATGCCAGCCCTTATCCTGCAGACCACCACTCTATCCCACCTGTGTGTTAGACAGTCTTGGTGGATTTGCCCATCTCCAGCACCTAGGACTGTCTGAATAAATCCTCTGTTCCTCCCTGCTAGCTAATGACACTCACCCTGCTGATGGAGAAGACCACACCGGGCTTGCCAGAGCAGACGCCCATGAAGCAGTGGCGGAATTGCCAGTAGAAGAGATGCTCACAGATGAAGGTGATCAGACTGAGGGCCATGGCTGCTCCCAGCATGTAGAAAACACCTGCCATGTTATCTATATCCAGTTGGCTGCTCATAACCTCGTTCTTCTCATTGTGACAAATGCCTGTGAGCCACAGCGCTTCCAGCTCTTCCATCTCTCCTAGAAAGACAGAGAGAAGGAAAGAAACAGGTTAGCCAGCCCTGCAATGGCTAAAGAGCTCAAGCTGGGATGGACTGAAAGCAAGAAGCTGATCTAAGGTCATTTCCAGTGGCCATGCTCTTTTTCCACATCTATTATGTCCATGAAATATCCTGATTGTCCTTCTGATAGGGGCAGGTGCAATTTGTCACAGGGAAGGCAACAGGATTTTTCCACAGTCAGATATTAGCCACAAAAAGCTGTACCACAGGACACAGCTATCACACTTGTCAAATAGCTACAATGAGATCCTGAAAAAGTTGTCCACCAGATAACTGAAGACCTGGCCTCACAAACTTCCACTTTCATATTAGGTCAATGAAGGGAAAAATCAGTGACTGATACTGGCAGACAAAAATGAGCCACTTCTAAATGAAAACACTGTACATTTCCAGCTCAAAATTCAAAATGTTGATTTTTTTTAAAATCAAAATGTCTGATTTTGAATTTGTTTCCATCATATCCATAGCTCATTAAAACTAGGTGCAATGTTCCCAAAAATATTAGTGCATTTTTACCTGTTTTTCTTCCCTCCAATTTTGTCCAAATTCAACACTTCCAAGCCCCTTGACCAATCAAAAATATTACTAATTTGTATCAGCTAGGAACAAATGTTCTGTAGTCTAATTTCATACCCCACTTACTCCCATTATGGTATTTTCATGAGGGGAGAGAGAGAGAGAGAAACACATACTGAGACATTCAGAAACAAACTAATTTTGCAGGTTGGCAATTCTTTTCATGCTGTTAGGAAAGTTACTTTTCCACATTTTCAACCTCCAGGCCAGTGACAGGGGGGAAAAAATCCGTATATTTATGTGGCACCATAGCACAGTCTTTAAAGCTTTATGGAGAACTTACATCTTTTTTCTGAAATAATACATATTAGGCTGTTTAGAAGACAGAACACCCTATCCATCAGGTGGCCAATTTTCTACTGAAGTATATCAGAGCTATGTTCGTTCCATATTTATTATGCTATATGTTACTTTCAGATTTCAGAAAAAATAAATACTTATAAATAAAATAACCTGTGAATTTTATTTATTCAAAAAAAGGACACAGCAAGATGTAATATGGAATGGAAAGGGAAAGCCAGAGAAATATTTTCTAAGAAGGAATTACTTATCTCATGAATAATTTTTTTTTTCATAATAACAATTTCTCTGTAAAGGATGAGAATAATTAGGTAACTATAATGTTCTGATTAAAAACTCACTCCAAAATATGCTTCTGAGTTGCAAGTCCTTCCGTAGTTTTTTTTAAGTTTTGGAAAATCTGAGTTAACTCTTTCATCCAGAATTATTTATCCTTTAATTTTGTAAACTCTGCATGGCTTGATCCTGTCTAGAACTATAAAGCATGGGATGACCACAGAAAGTCCAATATAATTAGTGGGTTTGGTCATGGCAAAACCTCAAAGGTAGTGAAAAGTTCACAACAGAAATCTTGTTTTTACAAGACATTCTTCACACAATATACTTTTCAAACACACATCTGAGCTGGTTCTATGAAGCCTTTAGAGCTTTTGACATTGCTTTTGACAATACTGCTACCCTGCCTCAACAACATAAAACAAGTGACATCCTCACATTTTTGGTGTAACGCCTCTAACAAACTCTTGTTAATAATCTCCTGCTCTCGACTCAAATCTGAAGCACCAGAGGTAGGAACTTCTGTTTCCTACATGCAAAACTTGGTATTTCTTAGGAAAACTCCAACTCCTCTTTTTCTTGTCGCTTACCATCTCCAAAAAGCTGTAGAATGGCAAGATCAACCTGGCGCTTCCAGCCTGAGTCCTTTTGGATGGCAATGCCATAGCCGGTGGAGGCAAACACTTTCCCACTCCCAATCGTCACTAGCTTGCAGCCTTCATCTCTGCCAGCCATGTAGTTTAGCACTGCTGCATCATAAATGAAAGCATCCAACTTCCTGCACAGGTACAAGAAACAAGAGGGGTATAGTACGGAACAGATAGAATCTGTATGAGTTCAAAGGTGTTCTCAGGTAATTAAGGCAGAAACAAACCTCTTTCAGATAGACTACAATAGGTTGCATCTTCACCTTCATCAGAGTTAACTAAAATCTGAGCCTAAAAACTTGTTTACAGGTGAAGCTAGATTATAAATTAGGACTGTCTATTTCTTTCTGACTCCTTGATAATCATCATTTCTGATCTGAAAGAAAATTTGGAATACAAGCATACTGCAAGATAAAGATGAATGAAGAGCAAGTCAGGGGGATCTATAGTCTTAAGAATAGCTTGTATTTCTGTACTGCCTTTCATCTCAAAGGAACCTAAAATGCTTTATAAAATGTATCAATATTAGATAGCAAAGTAGGGGTTGGAGTAAGGGAAAGATTATCTCCGATTCAAACCGCTGGCATGACTTAGCTGAGCAAAATGTCATTTTTTTTCAAATTAAATATAGTCAGGACATCATGTTTAACTCCTCGGTTACTGTGAAAAGCAGTACTGGATCTTTACCAATGTCAAGTGGCCACGAAGGCAGCTTTATGGTTTACCATGCTAAGTAGCTCTTTGGTAAAGAGTGCTTAGCTGAAAACCACAAGAAAAAATCTGTTTCAACACAGAGAAATCCCCATTAAGGGCTGGGATGGGTAGACAGCACAACAGACTGATGAGAGCCTTCCTCGCACTGCAACAAATTGATTTGGGTGTGGGGAGCAGTCTCAGGGGGCTGCATCTTCTACGTAACCAAAGACAGCCGATGAGTAAATCCTCCCAGTAGATCTGAAATGAAGCACTTTCTGATAAAAGACCAGAGACCTTCCACCTTGCACATTCTCACACCCACGCTATCTTTTCAATCCACCTCCTGTACACATATTTCTAGTTTGGTGATTATCTCAGTTCAAGTGCGTATCTGTGGGGAAGTCTGTGGGGAAGGGTGGATATGAAGCCAGGATGACATCTACTGCAAGTGATGAGCTCTATTTCATCCATATATTTCCAGGACAGAGCATATTTATTTCCTGGATGATGACTATCCTGGCAAATGTACCTTCCCAGGATGGCATCCAACAATGGTACAATCATTTATAATGGGCTATGTGCCTCTGAACCTGGCAAACAGGTTTAGGAATATTCCGTCAATCTAGTAATTAAATTGGCTGAACATCTTCATTTGTGCTTTGGAATGAACTTTCTCATAAGAGTGCAACATGAGTGTAAGCAAGAATGGTTTTTTTCACTGGCGCTGGGTTCTGACAATCAAAATGGTTAGCTCTGGGAGGAGGTCTTTAATTATAAAGGACAAAGGCTTGCAAAATGGGGTTTTAAGTTAGCTCCTTTACAGATTCACTGCTATTAAAATAGGATGAGTTGTTCAAACATACTTTTTGATAATGATTTTTCCCACATTTTCCAAATTACCCAAGGAAATGCTCCCATTTTATATACTTCCTTATTATTCAAACAACATTTTGTTCAGCCCTTGATACTAAAACATTCCAGAGAGACAGGCTACTTCCAAACTATTTGCTTCAAGCACACCTTCCATTACACTGTATTAGCTAGTGATACACTGGGGTGGGATTAGTCTGACAAGGATTGTTTCAGCTTTCTGATTAACATAATCTTTTATGCACAGAAGGAGGGAAAACAAAGGAATTTCCAGATTACAGTATAAATGCTCTGAAAAAAACTTTTTCCACAGAGGTCTGTGAGCTTTTCCTGTGTATGCATAAGGACCCATCAGCATGAAATATCTTGGTGAAGCAAGGTCTTCGGCACTAATATACACAAGGCTAACATACACAAGGGTACAGGAGAGCCTCTTTTTTTTTTTTCAAATAGTCTTATAAACACAGCAAAACCAGAAACTCTTACACAGATGTCAATAGAAAAACCTGGCTAAGAGAACCACAGAATTATTCTTCTGCATTGCGTGTGGTCTTGCTATACTTTTAACCACGGAATAATAATGGAGGCTCATTTTCCAAATCCCACTAAAAATTTTCTGGACAAGCATGCAAGGAAGTCAGGTTTCTGTGGTGAGTAAGCATGGAAGAAGAAAGCCTCACCCAGTCTTCAGCGAGAACAGTGCATCATCCACCCCCCTCTGATTGAACTTCACCATGTAGCTGTGCATTTCAGGGTAGTTGTTGCGAATGTTCCTTTCTGTGCTGCCATTGGGAACCGTCCCGAAGCGGAAAGGGGGCGAAAAGTCATTGGGTTTCTGGAACTGGAGAGACAGAAAAAGAATATTTCTCACAATCTTTCGGCAAGAAGCAGTCATCTGAATGGGTGAACACACTATCCTCGGAAGGTAGTTCTGATTTTATTTTACTATCAGTTGGAAAACATTATCAAGAATATATTATATTTCACTGTTTTCAAACACAAACATCTCCTGTTAGTGCCTAAGAACCAAGAAGTGAATCCGAGCAACGTGGTCTTTTTGTCCACTCTGGATTAAGTGCATAAAATAGCCAGTGATCAAAGATTAAAAGGAGGTTAGATAAAAGGAAAAAGGAAAAAGGAAAGGGAAAAGGTAACAGTGGCTTTACAACACAGTGAAAGAAAGATTTTCAATAAAATCTATGTGCATTTTATCCAAAAAGAGTCATTTATTTTCTAAGTATCTTTTTCAGCTCTGTGGATGCCTTTGCACTTCCTGATTCTGACTGAAGTAGAAAAGTAATTAATGAGGAGAGATGCCTCTCAGAACACCTCACACCCACTTCACCAAACGAATGATCAGCTTTCAAACTTTTGGGCAAATGTCCCAAATGAAATGCTATTAGTGGTTGCAAGTTGCTAGTAACATTTGATGCCCAGAACAGAGCTGGCAGAATACTCCAAACCTTATGCTGCTCCCAAGAAATACATTCATCATAACATTTCCCTACGGCTGCAAGGCTGTGAGATTTTATATGCCACTTGCTTAACTCAAGTCATAATCAATGTTCTCTGGGGTTTTATGAGCAGTAAAATTTAGACTGTCAATTATCAAGACTGCTTAAAATCCCTAGAACCAGCAGACAGGAAGGAGCACGGAATTGTAAGCCAGGAACTGAATAAGCAGTAAAGGAAAAGATGCAAAGGTAGGTTAAATGGAAGGAAGCCCCCTCCTCTCTTGATATATCAAGCAGTAGCTTGCCTGGTGCTAATTCTTGACTTCAGCTGTGACTGTATATTTGGATGATGCTGAGAAGCATGCTAAGAACATGCTAACAGTCAGACCAAACCCACTGAACAGCAACAGTTCACCTGGTACATGAATATATGCAGTCATGTACTGCCACCTTCTATAGTGGAAATGTGGCTACAGTCTATAGCTATAGCTTAAAAAACATGCAGATGAGCCTTGTTCTCGAGTAATGCTCAAAGCCAGTTTGGAACCTGGTCAACGCAGCTGAGGGGGCCAAAGCCACTAAGCAGTGTACCTCATTCACAACATCTCAGCAATAAGGCCAACCAGGAGCTGTGTCTGCGGGTAGGTGAACGCACCGTTCACATCACCTGTTTCTGTGTACCAGTCAACTCATCTGGCTGTGCAAGGAATCATCTCTCCAGTTTGGATGGCGCAATGGGCTGGCTTGTATGTGCACACATGAGTGTGTGAGAGAGAACACATGTCCTACTGCTTTAAACCAACAGAAAACATCAGGGCTGTTTTTTGAAACACAGGTTGGCACATCACCAGAAAAAAGAGGTTTCACATAGCATAAAACAGGCAGTAAGGTGGCTCTTAGAGCCTTGTCACACTCCCTAGGGATGAAGACAAACTCATAGCTATCAAAACCTGTAATGAAAGCAAACTTTGATGGGAGAACAATCACTGCAGCGTGCTGAAATTATTCTTTTTTACCAAGCTGATTATAGCAGCAGCTTAGGGGACCCATCACAAGAACGACATTGCCATACCAGCCACAAAGGAACACCGTCTCTCCCCTGACATGCTAAAACAGGAGTTTGCAAAGTGGGCAACTTGCTTGCCCAGAGGCTGCAGAACCCAGCCTAGAGGGCAGAGGGGGCACCCCCCATCGCCATAGAGCCCTTCAACAAAGTAAAGTCAGCAGGGCAAGCAGCAGGCAAGCCCAACCAATGTTGGTGTGACCTCAGCTTCAGCATGCCCTTTGGAGGGGCAGCAGCTATGAGATCCTCTCTCTGGGCCCAAAGAGTGTTAAGAGAAAAAGGGACCCCATCCAATGTCCATTTTATATCTCCACCCTCCATTCCCAGCGATACAATCTCTAGTTTTGTCTGCTTCCATCACTGTGTCTATGAACTGGAGTAAGAAGGATTACAGAGTCAGGCTGAGCTGCGATAAGGGAAACAATTTGAACTATCCTTTGTCCCCGCTGTGTTCCAGGGCCCATCTTAGCAGCCAGAGGTGAAAGGCTCCATATTTAATTTTTAACTTCCTGGGCAATCAGTAAATAATGAAAACATTCTTCTTGAAGGAAACGACTGTTTTTGGCAACTGGAAAAGCATGTTTCTAGAGAAGGAAGACAGGCTGATGGCTTCTACAAAACCACGTACTGTGCATTCATTCACCATCCCTTACCCCCTGCCCATTCCTCAGTCGGAACAGATCTGCAAATGTAAATTATTCTCCATGTGCACACACACTTCAACCATAGCCTGGGGGATGACGAGACATGAAACAGTCTGAAAGGATCCATATGGGACCCACACGAGAGATCTTTAGTAGGTGGGCACAGGTCAGTCCAGGGATGGAGGGATCTCCAAAGAGCTCTCCAGAACCAAAAACTGCTGCATCTTTCTGAGCTCACTTCTGCCCCACACAGCTCATGCTGAAGGAGCAAGAAGACATACAAGCCTTCCCAGAAAACATATGGGATAGATGGGGAAGGAGTGTGTCCTCTCATGGCAACACGGTGGAGGAACTTGTGTGGAGGAACTGGAGAAGATCCACAAGGAGGAAAGTTAATTGACACTGTTGTCAAAGAGTTCAGTAAAGAAAGCCACTTGTTTGGCTTATTCCAAGGGCTGTGATAGTGGGCCTGGATCAGAAGTGTCAGCCCCAGGGAAGCAGGGCACTTTGGCAGGCTGGTCTAGAAGGAGTCTGAGAGACATGAGACAGGAGCTGGGACACAATGCAGGGGCCATTACATGGAGGCAGCCTGCGCAGAGGTAATCTCAATGCCTCAGTAAATATCGACAAAGGAATTAACCGCAGATATTGACAGAAAGGGTCAGAATTTAGAATAATGAGAGCACTCTCCCATCATTTCATGTAAATGTTTCTCCTGCCAGAGCCCTAAGTCACAACTACTCTACCCCAGGCATCTGCAAAGAGGAGCCCTGTGAGGATGTGGCAAAAAAATTTGATGATAACAGGGGAGCGGAAGATAAGAAACTGCACCAGTTGCTGAGCAAACCCAGCTGTGGAGAGTCACAGGGAGCAGCAAACAGGGCTGTACAGGGTCTGCACTTGTAGGAGCCCCACCTCACACTTCCCTACAGCAGGAGCCCTGTCCCACTGCCCAGCTCTACCTGCCTTGAGGGGTGACTGCCTGGGAGGGAACCCGCAGGGCTCAGTGGTAGCCCTGCACCCAAAGAGCCCCAGGCAGAGGCATACCCCACCGGCAGCCTCCTGCTCACTCACCATGGGGCCTCGGTTGCGAGGTGTTCCACCCGTACCCAAGGTGATGTGACATGCTCTTGCCCATGAGAGAAATCCCTTACGGACCTGGCTTTACATCAAATGTGGGGGGAGGCGGATGCTAGAGATGGGGGTGGGAAGCAGACACCAAGCGTGCCTGAAGGGCTGGGAGGGCTCTGGGACATGAGACACCTGTGTTCAGAGCCCAGCAGCTGCCCACCCCTTCAACCCCTCACACCACAAATTGAAATCAAGAAGCATTAAGTCCAAATCAGACCACAGCTTTGGGAAAGCAACCTCTCAGAGTCAGAGAGCAGAAATCTTCCTGCTCTGGAGAGCTATAAACACACAGGCTGGGGGCTATTAGCACATTCAGAGTGAAGAGCCCCTTTCCTGCTCCCCCCCGCAACTCGCCATGAGAGCTGTCGGCAGCAGCAGCGAGAGCGGGTTTAAGTGACTTGTCTGGCAGAGCTGTTTCATTAGCAATTTGGAGCCATGCCGTGCAGAAAGCAGCATTGTTCTCAGATGTTCGAATATCAATCTGCATAATGAAACAGGTGATAGGAGCTCTTCCCATTCAGGCAGCCTCGATTGGAGGGGATTCAGGGATGAGGGGAAGGGGTTATGTCTAATTGGCCACAATTAATTTGATGAGAATTTTTTTTCAATATATTGTCTATCATCAAATGGTTCCTACAGAAAAGCGCATCTGCACTTCTTTATCTGCCTGATGTAGGCCCTGTTTACACTGTAAAGTGTTTGCCAATAGCATTGAAAGCAGTTTCCCAAACTCAGCAAGCTCTCACAACAAAAAGGCTCTTTTTTATCAGTCGATCTACTTTTACACTGCTTTAAAAAAAAATAATCCCCTGCTGGATAACATAATGAGCTGGCAAAACTTGGTGTGAGTGTCTGTGCGTGTATGTGTGTAGTGCCTTACCCTTACACAGCTTCTCTGGGAGGGCTCCTTTCACTTTGTAAGGCCCAGACCCTCAGTTTAAATTTTCTACCACAGGAAGATCCACAGCTCCAACCCGCCAAAATAAGGTCCCTAGGTTCAGCTCTTCCATTAGCCGCAAGTCCAAAAGAGCTTGAGCCCATGTTAGATACTCTGGATTCAGTTCATTTGCCCAGGTGTTAAGTGCCAAGTTGAGATGCCCCAGGGAATGTCACCCTGGGAGCAGGTCTCTCATAGCCCCTGTGTCAGATTTGCCAGCCACCTGAGAGTATTTTGGATAGTCCGGTGCATCTAAATTGGCTCTAAACATCTACATTTGCACAACTGAATCTAGCCACTGGACCATTTGGCCCTCAGGACAGCTTCTTCCACCAAAAGTACAGGGAGCCAGCCGCTGTGGGTAGCAGACAGCCCGAAGTGCTCACCGCTCTCTGGAACTTGCCCATCAGGGCATCAGTCACCACCTTTTGTGCAGGCACCTATAAGCAGCACTCTGCTTGGTCTTTTGGCAGCCGTACAACCAGCAGGTATCTGTTGTGGTACAGGCCAAATATCTCTAAAAAAGATGGCATTTATTAGTGAGCTGCAATGTAAGATTTAGTGACATCAGGCTAGAAAAGCAAAGTCCATGCTTGAGTGCATAATTTTAGCACAACCTCTCTGCATTGCCCAAATATCCTTGATTGTCCCCTCTTGCTCTGGTTCAGCTGCATGTCACTGCAGTCAGCTTGCACCTTTCTTCATTGCCTGAGAATCCAGTCAGGCTGTTTGCACAGGAGTTTCATCCAGAACTTGTTAAAAATTAAAGGGTGGGCCAGTGGTTTTCAGATCTAAATCCAAGGTAGCTCTATGCCTACACTTAAGTCTTGATAGACTACCCATGTCCACAGCAACATGTTTTGCCCTAGCTGCCTTGCTTCTGTATCCTCTGTTTCAGCCAGGAAATTAACTCCTTCACAGCTAATGGATGACTCTCAAAGAGAGAAGGCTTGTCCTTTTCATACCCCCATTTTTGTCCCCCAGGCTGCACCATGAACAATGCCACAGAATCACAAACCTGGATCTGGCCCTGAGAAGATGTCTGCTCTGCCCCACTCTCTCCAGTGGGTCTCTCCTAGACATCACCATTCCTGACAGCTCTTTGTTCAGCCTGCTGTGGAAGATGGCTGGTGCTGGAGACTCCCCCATTCCCTGGACAACTTATGCCAGGGCTTTACTATTAGAAGTTCTTCCAAGTGTCTGAACTAACGCCTTCCTGCTGCAATCCAACTGCAATATTTTCTGTTATCTTCACCATGGACAGGAAAATCAGAATAGTCTCTTCTTCTCTGAAGGTGCATTTTATGTTTTTGAAGACCGTTGAGCTGTTTCTTTACCATGTTCTTGCATTGAGGCTAAAAAGGCCCAGTTTCCTCAGTCTTTCTTTGCAAGCTGTACTATCTAGAACTCCAACCATTCTTGCTGCTGTCCTTTGGCTGTATCCAGTAGGTCTTTCGTTGACATGCCTTTGGTTGGTGGACATGTTCTCCACCTCCATTGTACCAGGAACAATCTGATCAGGACCCCAAGATGCTGAGAGAACATTACACTAAAACAGCTTGCAGCAAGACAATAAAAGCATTGCTAGTGAGAGTTAATGCTCATTATTACTCTCCTCAGTGCCTCTTATGTTATATCCTTTTCCCTCTGTCCTTTAGTCTTGTCATCTGCAGCTTGCAAGTTCTTCAAAGCTGTAACTCTGTCCTGATTTGCATTCAGGTGGTGACCAGTTTGTTTCTGGAATGTCAATCATCACTGCCAGCACCATCTTCAGGGCTTTTACTGTATTCTTTTCTTTATCGAGCTTGATCATGCACGTAGGCACATCCACACAACCATGTCCCATCACCTGTCCTGGTAGAGGAAGTGCTGTACAGATGCTCCCAGCATGGAGCCTGCTCTGTTGGTATGCTGGTGCAGGGCACATTTACATTGCTACAACAGCATCCCAGCTACGAATGTGCCAGCCTAACAGCATAGGGAGAAAATCATACTGCAAACTTAAATCATAGCACTGGTAAAACAATCTGTGAGGAGAGCAGACTAAAGAGGCTGTGCTGCTCATTCCTCTATTACTCATTAATCTCTTGTGCAGATACTTCTCAAGCTTCATTCTTAAAGCATCCCTCTCCCCTCTGCACAGTCACCTAGCTTTGACATTACAGACATTTTTTACTCCCAAGGTGGAACTCACAGCCATTTCCAAGTGACTACAAGTTTTCAGATCCTCCTTTTACCCTAGCTCCGATTTCCTCTCTTCTCCATTCCCTCACAAATATCACCTTCCACCTCCTCAGCAGCGGCTGGGACCCCTCACAGTTCAGAATCCACTTGCCACATCAACTCTTCCTGATTGTTGGGCCCAGTCACAGAAATCAGCCCTAATATTGCAGTGGCAAAAACCCAGTTTCTTGTCTTCATTGGCAAACAATACATGCCTTGATTTATTAAGAAAAAGAAAAAAAGGAATGAACAGCATCAAATTCAATATAAGTCAGTTTTGGGAGGGCATAAAAATACCTTGCGCTCCCTCAGACTTTGACTTTGTGGTTTATCTTATTATTCAATACCCGCTGATGTTTCAAATTCTCTGGTCTTGCTTTGCATAGTGCTTTCACCCATGAATTCCTCTAGATAAGTCTGAGAAAGGAGTTATCAGTTAGTGCAGCTGACTGCAGAAAAGTTGGCAAAGAATTAGATTAAAGTCACTTTTAAAGGAAGATGTAGGGTGGGTCAGACCCACAAACAAGAAGAAAAATATCTATGAATGTCTGGTGGTGAAACAGGGACACGTGTGGGTCAGGGAAGGGAACAGAGAAGACTAAGGACAATGCAGAGGTGGGGGGGCAGGTGAAAGCAAAAGAAAGAAGTTCAAATATAGCAACTTTAAAAATAGTTGCCCTTGTAAAATAACTGAGATGAAAGCAGAAATCCAATTGGTGGAAGAAGCCGCCATCACATGCAGTTATTGCCAGAGCAATGCACACAGTAGGATTGTGCGGTCTCTTTGCAAGCTGGATTGTTATGTGCAGACCTGCTCTGTGCTGCTTCTGCACAGAACGGAAGACTGCAAACCTTGGGCAGAGCAGCGCCAGCCCAAACAGATGGCATTTCAGGGATCCCTGACCCAGGCATTACGGGAGCCCTGCTGACCCAGGCATTACGGATACACCAGGCCTGTGGGGCCACTCCATGATCAGACCATCACATGTGGACAGAGTCCACCCACCACCACCAAACCAGGTGTCTTCTGCGTCTGCCAAGTGTGTGAGCATTGTGCAGACTCTGTGCAGCTTCTCCACCCAAAAGGTAACACTAAGGCTTTAAAACTTCCTCAGGACACATTTGGCAAGCCATAGGCTTCAAGTCAGTCACACTGTTAGGCATCCCTCAAGCTTGACCAGAGAACAACATCTGTAGTGGAATGACTGAGCTTCACCAGTCAGAGATGAAAGCTCCTTGCACATCCCTAATATTAGTAGGTGTGGTATCAGATGAGCACAGTCATATCTGTTGCAATTAAGTGAGCTATGGGATCTTAGCTACAGTACACTTAACTTTTGCTTGCATGCATGTAGAGGATGGAGATCATCTGTTTATCAAATCATGCCATGTATTTCATCCTTGGAAGTCAGCTTCCTTGGAAGCTAAACACAATGGGGCAAAAGTCACCTACTGAATAATCCCAGGCAAGCACAAAACAGAAATCAGTGAGGCAGAAAGATGCCGGTTAGTACACTCATGTTAATATCATTAGAAGTGTAGATGTTCATTCAGAGGGAGAAAATTAACTGATGAAAAAGACCTTGAGAGGAGAGGTGGCAGCTAAGTACAGAGGAGTTTGAAATCTGCTTTGTTTGCACATGAGACAGCTGGTTAACAAATTAGGAAACACACTGAGAAATTCAGGGGATGTAGTTTGGTGGGGGAGAGATTCCATTTTTCATCTGTTTTCACTAAGAAAGGCAGATCACAGCCTCCTATCTTCTGAGCACTAAAGGCAACCTGCTTCAGCACCTTGTATGTAGCTACCAACCACTGGGCAGTAGGGTGAAACCCTGCATAAGTCTAGCAAACCTCCCAAAGAATTCACTGGGGCCAGAATTTTCACCCAAGTAATTAGAAAAACCTACTCATCACATTAGTGCAATTTCTTAAGCACCTCTGTAGGCAGGGAGGCAAAGCAAAAAGCAGGGCACCCAAGACAGGGCACCTGGGGCATCCCAGCATCATCCCGGAGGTGGGACATAATGCCTTCCTTTAGCCTTCTGCAGAAAGCTGCTTCTCATCTGCAAGCAGATGACAGCAGAAGAATGAAAGCTGTATCACTTCCTTGTGAGTCCTGGGGCACTGGAGCAGGTACACCTGAAGCAAGCAAGCCTTCTGGGCCACCAAGATTCCGGGGAAGTTTCACCTTGAATAGCCAAAGGCCCAGGAGAAGCAGGGCTCCTTTCCACCAGGTGAAGTAAAAATCCCTGGGAAGATACAACTTGCCAAATATTTATCACGTATACATATGTACATATAACTTCAAATGTCACAGTCGCTAGCCATAAGCAATGAATAGGTGGGTTGGGGGACTGCTGTATTTTTTTTTAATCCTGTAGGTCTCATCCTCCCATACCCTCCCCACCAGCAATTCAGCCCTTGATCATTCAGATGAAGGAGGCCAGCTCTCATCTCTCAGGCTGCCAAATCCTGGTGGCAGGGCCATTGTCTTTTATTTGACTGCAGGGTGCCAAGTACATTTATGGCACTGTATAAATAATAAATAAAAATATTCATGGCTTCCCTCTCTGCTGGCTTATACTGATGCGAGAAGCAGGACAATCCTTTGCTCCCCTCCTCCCTCCCCACCTTACGTAACTCTCCGAAGACGGCTTTTTCCAGACTGCAAAACAATTAGCGCAGAAGCAACCAAATTTGCCCAGAGCCTCCAAAGAGTTAGCTCCAAGAGCCAGTTAAAATGAAGATGAAAGGAAGAGTCAGTGGTGGCCAAGGCCTGAGAAAGGCCAGGACGGTGTGGCGGGGGGAATGCAAAAGTTGCAAGCTAAGGACCGTGCCGTGGCCCCATCGCCGACATCCCTCATCCAGCAACTCCCACCCGTGCCACCAGCAAAGCCCAAGGGGTTGCATTTCTCCCTTTCCAGCAAGGATGAATTAAGCCTACTGTCTGACTCTGAGTATCCCCTCCCCTTGTATCTTACCTGCTTAAGTTCCCAACTAAACTGCATTTTAACTGGCACTAACCCTGAAGAGTCCCATTACAAGTTTTTACTGACATTAAATCCCTCCAGATCAACAGAAAACAGAGAATCCTGAGAGACCGAGTCAAGGCTAAAGCATATCACAGCCTCCTCGCGCTCGGCACTATGCAGCGCTGAGCTTAAAAAGAGGGAGAATGACAAAGAAAGTAGGACTGAAATGACGGGAGAAAAAGCATGCCAGAAAACCCACTGACTTTAAACATGTATAGCCTTAAAAACCACTGAATCACTTTTTAGCACACAGGCACAGAGGTTTGTTGCAAGGACCTCAGAAAGCATAAAAATCATGCCAATCCAAAGAGTGCAGAATGACTAAATCTACGATAAATATACCCATCTACAACTGTAAAAAATTATCTGAGATAATATTTATGTACACAATAAATGTAAATCACCAGTTAGAAGGATCTATTATTAACATACGATATGCTGTAGCTATTTTAATAGCTATTTATTAATATGAAGACTTTAGCATAATATGTAATTACACAGATATATACTGCACTATATAGTACTTGTAAATAGTTCATACTATAGTAACTGATGATTTACAAAAAGGTGCAGAGAAATCACCAGATTTCAAGGCACATAATTTCAAACTATCAGAGCTCTGAGTTTTCTACACTTCACTATGAACCAATGTTTGTTATATTAAGCACTAGTCGGTACCACTAACATTAAATATAAAGGTCATATTTAAGCAAAAGTCTGAACACAGTTCAACTTATTGACAGGAAGATGTTCCCTCAGAGAAGCACTGTGGAAAGAAATTCAACTCTACACCATGACGTAAGGTTTGGGGGTTTGGGGACTTCCTTATTTTTTTGGGTTTTTTGGTCAAGTAAGGTGCATCGGACTCTATGCATTTTAAAAAAGGTTTTGATTTAGCACAAGAGAACAGAGTTGGAAGTGGCATGGTCTTACTTCTAGCTAACTGATATCTCCACAAAGGTCTCCTGACAATAAAAATCATACTGCTATTGAAAGGACTGCATATTTTCTGCTTTTGGACACCACCACATAAAACTTTCTTTGTATCATGCAGATATGTGTGAAAGCACCACAAATGTCTGTTGATAGTAAATGCACAATCCCGTGGAAGATTTGTGGCGTCCAAGCCATCTGGTTAGACAATCTTCCCCTTACAGACCTTACAAGGTACAAGACTGACCCCCACTTCTGGTCCCCTTGGAAAATTTTTAGCTGACGGATAAACGGCTCTGTGTTTTTCCTAGACTTCTCCAGAACAGGTATTTGTTGTACAAAAGCTGCAAGCTCAGAAAAGCATTTAACTTCAATCATGTGAATAATAGCCCATTGACTTTAATGTCGCCACTCATGAGCGCAAAGTTAAGCACATGCTTAAGTGTTCTGCATATCTGGGATCCTTGTATAATTTAGATTTAATGTGCTGCAGAGTACAATGAGGGAAATAATTCATTTTTCAGTTTCATGGCCAAGCATCTATTACTGCAGAAATACAGCAGATTCTTTTTTACAGGTTTTTCAGTGAGACTTTTGCCTTGTATCAACCTGAAATGTTTCATTCACTTCAGAATAACGTGTGTTGTTTTGTCTTCCAATTATCTGCTTCTGTCCCTTTCCTTTGTTACAGAAAAAAACTTTTATTTTCCTTTTTTTTTTTTTAAATGTAGGTCAATTTTATGAGTAGTGCCTTTAGAAAATGACAAGTCAAAAATACATGTCAGAAATATCAAAGTATTTTGTTTCAAGTATACTAAAATGAGCTACTTTGGCAAATATCAGAATTTCCCTCTGCCTTCTTATGCTTTCCCCAGATTTTTTTTCAGTAAAAATATTGGCCAGTTTTAACTCCAAAACTTAATTTTTGGGGAAAAAAAGCATATCTATTGGAAAAAACAGCTGACCTATGCTGTTTTATGACCTAAGCCCATAGAAACAGGCCCTTTGTCTCGACATTTCATTAACATCTTAAAAAGCAAATAAGTCAAATACATGTGAAATTTCAGCAATCTATATTAATTTGCAGGCATGCAGAAATCCGTTTCTCTCCTTTTTATGTCAATTACAAAATTACCATTTTGATACTTTATTAGCTTCTTTGGCATTTCTAACTAATTTATAGGCATGGATACTATTTTTTTATTATTATTAACCTACTGCATTCTAAATTACTTTATTTAAATGCCCTGCTGGCTGTCCACATTTGCTTTTATTCTATTACTACTGTATATGAATTGAAATTACATATAGCTATTAGATTATTTCACACATTAGTTCATTTTATATAATCTTTCCTGTATTTATTGCCTTCGTTAGACTGAAATACCGCAGGCACTTGTTTCTCTAATGTGTCTGAAGCTCTCCCGTTATTGGAAATTGGGTTATATCTCCTGATTACAGTCAGATGAAATCCAGACCCAGGAACCGACTGCAGTATTCTGTGACAGGCTGTCTTACCAGCAGGGCTTTCGCAGGGGGTCGGGGCCATAGCAGCCCCCCTCATGGACCCCAGACGGATGCAGCCCAGCGGCGCGTGCAAGGATGCTCCGGCTGGGCTCACCGGCATTGCCGCCAAAAGGCAGAGCTCTGGCCGGGGAGCTGGCCCGGCCAGCACAGCTCTGCCCCTGCCAGGACCACATCCAGCCACTCCACTGCACAAGGTGGACCGGCGGAGGTGGCGGGTGCTGGTTTGGCATCTCTGCAGGCGGAGAGCGGTTTGGCACGCCGCGAGCGCAGGGAGATGGAAGGGAGATGCTGTCAGAGCAGCTCTTTGCCTGCAGGACTCATGGGGCCAGTGCTGCTCTCAGGGAGGAGCGGGTTTCTCCTCCCTCAGACTGCCTGGCCGCTGCACCAGCGTGCAGCCACAGCTTGACGTATGATTTAGCAGCTGCAAGGGTTAACATGCAGGAATTAACAACTACCATGAGGTGGGTTCCTGGGTCAGCTCTGGCACCAGTTTTGGGCTAGCTGAGCACAACGAGGTGGCACTCAGCAGGGTGAACATCTCTCTGGGCCAGAGAGAGCGCGGCAGAGGTCACTAAGCTCAGTACAGGGAGCCTCCAGCCACCTTCAGTCCAATGTACTACCCTGGCACAGAGGTATCCGCTCCAGCCCACCTCAGACAGGCCTGCTCAAGCATCCACACAGCACAGTGGGGACATGACGTTAGTCACTGTCTTGCATGTCATTAGGAAGTAAATGCTGGGGCACAGCCCAGACGCCATCCAAGTCCTTAGACAGCTGAAGCATTTCAGCCCACTTTTCTGGGGAAGCGGCAGGTTGGCAGCCATAGGCACCTCTCAGAGGGGCTCTTCCCAGGCAAGGCCCAAGGAAGAGGGTCCAAGGAGACCCTCAGGGTGGCTGTTGCAGGGTGTAGCCAGCCTGACTTTGACAAGCATTCCCCAGCCAGGCACCGTAATGGATTTTGTGAGTGCATCTGGCATTTTGGCTGCTGTACAACGCCAGTGGGACACGTTCCTCAGGTATTGTCTTGCTACAAAGACATTTGCAAGCAGATCTGGGTCTAGGCAAGTAGGAACAATCTCTCTTAAAATAACTAGCCCTTTTCCTGTCAGCTTGGATTACATCCTCTGCTGACTCCTTGTGCTGGACACAGCTGCCCTTGCCAGCTGATGTAGCAGGCCAGGAGGTTGATCTGCCTCACTTCTGCTGTGGACACCAGATCACACATTGGAGATAAAAGAGGCTGGAAGCTATAGTTGTTCCTCTTGGCCACCTGGCATTGGTCAGTGACTGCCTCCTTTGAAAGTCTGAACCGGCTAATTTAAGGGGTCAGAAAAAGGGAGGAAGAGCACAGCACAGCCCCATGTCCCCTGCATGTGGCTGCACCCTGCATCCAGGCCAAGCAGTTCATTGAGGGGGTGAGTGAATTGCAAGCAGTATGCGGGCTTTGGAAGAGGGAAAAGAGGAGATTCAGAAGACTGAATTCCTCCCAGACCAAGGCATCTTGAAGCAGCATGACAGATGCCTGGGTGGCTGCTCTCAAATTCTGCAGGGCCCTCTGCACGTCCAGAGAGTGGAAATTCATGATCCCAGTAGATCAAGCTCATTCACTCACATCTTTTGGATGGAGATATTCCCACCTGTCTTTATTCTACAGAGGCAGCGGTTGGCCTTCAGTTTTTACCAGCCAATTTTCATCTGATTCCAGGTGCTCTGGTAGATCGTAATTTTATCCAAATGTTGCACTTGCACTAGCAGCTGTGTTTGAGGCATACCGCAACAATCTGAGTATGTACTGTGGCCTTGCTCTTCCCCAAGAAACAAAGCACATATGCTTTAAGATAGAAAAAGCAAACGCAGGTATGTTGGCAAAGACAAGTAGAAGAAAATGACCTCAATCCAATACACACAGGCGGCCCTACAGTGAAATTGACTAAAACACGCCCAGAGACCTGTATCCAAAGGCTCTGTGAAGCTCCAGGAGTTACCGCTTTCAATTGATATTTCATGCACATATCTCTGCAGCTATGAAGAATATCTTGAAAAACATGAGAATGAAAGCATGGCTCTCTCCATGAGCCTAGGCACAGCCTGAAACAATAGATCACAGGTATGAACTCTCCCATTTAGCTCAGACAGTCAAAAACCTAATGATGACAAACTAATGTTAACGCTGATAGGGCTGGCTGGTTTTGAACACTGCCTTTCAGTCTGAGGGAGTCCACAGCTTCTAAGGACTCTCCGCAACAACCTCCACCCGGGAGAAAAGCATCCTCCCCCCACCCCCTCCTCAACACAGCATACTGCAAATGTGGAGACAGCGTGAAACAAATTGAGGTTGAAATTAAAACAAATAACAGGAGCACTTCTGCATGGATTGTATTATTCTGTGTCATATTTCATTCCAGAAAAAAACAACAAAAGGGAAAAAAAAAATAATCTTAAAAATTAATCCACCACAGAATTTCCAGCCTGCTGCACAGGACACTGTATACACAAGGGGCCTGGCCACAATTTATTTCTAGACTATCATGGGGGACACAAGAGACATTAACTATAACCAGTCTAGCAGTAGCAAACCGATACTTGCAGTCCTCTTCTTGCTGCTACTCCTGATAGCAGCGTGTGCAACCTATGCTGTTTGGTTGCCCTACAATGGCAGGACCCCTTAAGCAGCCCCAGTGATTAAGTTACAAATTCAGCATGGGCAATCGAGCCTCACAACACTCAATTCCTTGTGAGTAACCTCGCCACAAAACAAAAATAAAGCAGAGTGCAAAGCTTCAGACCCTGATGAACCAAACAGTGCTACCCTGCATGCATGAGCAATCTCCTCAAAATCCTCAGTGTGCAGAGCCCAGCAAAAGTAAATGCTCCACAAGGACAAAATGCAGTGCATGTAAACAAGGCAGCAAAACACACTCTGAACAGGAAACGATTTCTTGTGCTGAGCTTCCAAAGGCCTCGAAAAAATGACAGTATAACTTCAAATGCAAGCAGTAGTAAATCATCAAAGCCACGCTGATTTACCCCCATGGGCAGAACTTGTCCCCAGAATAAACTAACAGATCATATTTGCTAGCCTAATGGCCAACATTCCCACACAGACAAATTATTTCATCCTGAAAAATCAGGTTACAGCCATTATACACATGGTCTCCAAAGCTCCATTAATTCATTTCTTGCTGACAATCAAGGTGTGGTTGGGGATCATGCAAGCAACCACAGTTCAGTTCTGTTTCTAATTCATTCCTGAAGTGCTTAAAACATGTAAAAATGCAACCGAATACCAATGAAGAGCAGTTGTGCTATTTAAACTAGAGACTAAAGCTATGATGTGACTCTGAAAAATCTGAACACTTTCCCAGTAAAAACAAAGAAGAGAGGGTAGAGCAGACTCTTCTGTGGAAAAGGCTGCTTTGGGGGTTTGGGTGGATCCATTACCTTTTTGTCGCTCAAGCCAGACACCTGGTCCACGTATTCCTCTTGGATCATGAAGGCAGCCAAGTTGGCAGTGTAGCTGGCCAGAAAGATGACAGCGAAGAAGGCCCACACCGACACCATGATCTTGCTAGTGGTACCCTTGGGATTCTGCACTGGCACAGAGTTGTTGAACACCAGCCCCCACAGCAACCAGATAGCTTTGCCAATGGTGAAAGAGGGACCTCCTGGCTCTAGAGTGATTGAGAAATATGATCCCACAGTGAGCACCTCAGAGTAAGTGGTCTGCATTTCTATTCACATATGCATCTTAACTTAAGAGCAGTTATTTGTTCACACGTGAGATGAATGTCCGCAGCTGCGCTCCCCTACGTTCATGACACCATACCTTAGCAAAGTGTGACCCTGCAAAATGATTTTTTTAAAAACATCCTCAGGCTTCCATATTTATTCTGTCTCAAAGATTTCTGCTGAAGCCTTATACAAGGGCTTTTTTTGTATCTGATTGGAGTATCTAAAAGCCCAAACATTCCATTTCAGTTCAAGTGTTGTCACCAGAAATAGTTTGCTCTGAACTACTCTGTCCTCATTGCTAGCTATTCAACAGTGATGTTGTCCTTGAACTCCCAACATAGACCTGTGCAAAACATGGCCTTCACTGTACTTGTCCAGGTGCAAGGAAGAGCACCGTCTGAAATAACAGGGCTCTACAAATACCTCTGCAAGAGGGTTTCATCACCCAGTCTGTTGAAGACACACAAGCCAGAGAAGAACACAGCTCCCTCTCCCCATGTTCTGTGTTTAAGGTACATAACAGTGACATACACCCTGGTCTGTCTCAGGAAAATCAGCAGCTCTGCCTCAGACAGTCCAGGAGCAGATCCAGTGTTTTAAAAGTTCCTACTTTCCCCTTATTCACTTTTCAGCGTGGAAACTCACTCATACCCCAAAAGCCATGTGTGCTCATGAAGCACTAGGCCTGAAAACTTGTGAAATCCTGCTGGTCTCCCAGCAGTCTCACATCCCCAGCATATGCTGGTTCCATTAGTGTGAACCCAAATCAAAATTTGCTCAACTTCAGCACAAGAGGAGCTGTCAGAGAGACTGCAGGTGCAATTATTCCAAGGAACCTGCTTCAGACACCAAGAAAACCCTCTTAGGATGAGAGCCCTCTGGCACCGTTCAAGGGTCTGTCACTTTTCCAATGGTGCCAACCTGGCTCCACAACTTTTTGGGTTAGCATCCCATGTTTCATCTCCTCCCTTGGGTAGGCTGACTGGTGCCTAGTGCTGCTGCCTGTGGTTAAGGTTGACTGCAGCAGAGGAACGTAAGAGAAGAAAGTTTTGACATTCCAAATCCCTGAGCAGGGAATAGCATAGATCATCTAAAAGCACTAACTGTGTTACTCTAAATACAACTGAAAGGTGCAAGGGGCTCATTTTGCACCCTGGGAACTGCACACAAAGTTCAAAGCAGAATCATCACCTGGCAAAACTGGAGCTTCTAGATGCCAGGGAGACAAAGTTGCTATAAGAAACATGGTTTGGCAGTCCTTGTCTTTTTACGTACTGGAGTAGTAGCTTTATATCCCTCTCTACCTAATAAGCCCTAAGACACACAGGTGTAAGGCCTGCAAATCATCAGTGGGAACTGTAAGGTGTAAGGAAATCTTGAGAATTTCCCTCCTAAAGCCTTCCTCTCTCCACTGATCACCTCACGTGCTTTCACAGTTACTTTGTCAGCCACAAACCAGGACAGCAATGGGAGCCTCCAATCCAAACCAGGGAACTGGAATCCTTCTGAGCTCTCCAACTTTGAGTGTCCCAACAATAACCCAACATCATTTAGGGGTTAGATCAGGGCATGCCCACCTGACCCTGGAGAGAAAATCTTGGTGTCCATAAAGAGAAAAGGCAGGTGTGGGAGGCAGGGGTATACTGTCATAGAATAGTTTGACTGCAGTCAAAGTAACATTAGCCAGAGCGTTCATTGTCAAACAAGCATTGCAGTCTCTGCAGCTGATTTCTACATCTTTGAGTTACATCTGTCAGGCATAATATATGCCTGATCGTGCAGTACTGGTCATAATTACTCAGAAATATTGATACTTGCAGCTGCAGTTCAGCTAACAGTAACTGCACGACTGCGCACCTGTACAAAGAACTGTTTCCAGTTCCACATCTGTATTAATATGTCTCAGGAGACTCACAGGTTTAACAGTATTTACTTGTGTCCACAGATGCATGTGGTTATGATTAGTTGCCATAAAGGCCCTCCACAGCTCCATGTTGAGAGAGTTCTCCACTTCCCCATATATGTGGTTCTGCCTGCATTCTCATCAACAAATTTTTTTTTCACTCCTCTCTAACTTGATGGCATAAATTCACTCAAAGCACTAGATTGGGGAGCAAATGAGTGCATTTTCCAGTAACTATCTCTCTCCCACTATTCTGAACAGACCAATAAACCCAGAAAGATTTGAAGGGCTGATTCATCAGGGGGTGAAGATATGGAGATGACAGAAGGCTCAACTTACTAGTTGTCTTCATGGCAATAAGGCAAAAAAGGTTGTTTCTTAGGCTATCTGTCCATCCCCTCCTTAACTCATCAGGCTGTCTTCTGAAGATCAGAACCACAGAGATGCGTCACTCACTTGTTCCCATCTTTCCTGCTGCCCTTGCAAAATAATCCATCACCCACTCCCTGGAAAATGAGCTTCCCACTTTCTCAGTTGGCCGTAGCAAGCCAGAGAGCCAAGTAGGGGAGGGACATGCCCAGGTGTCAGATGTGGGAGTCTGGAGGACATAGCACTATGCTGGGAGGCCGGCAGAGCAGCTTGCTCTCCAGGGAGGCATAGCACTGAAGGATGGATTGACAGTGCTGAGCCCTCTGATTGCCTCAGAGAGCGCAGCACCATAGGCTCTGCCAGCACCGGCTACCAGGACCCATTTCCCCTCAATGAGAAATGAGTTGGAGCTGGTGCATGCTTTAGAGATGAAAGGCGACACAGCTCCGTCTCCCGAGCCAAGCAAATTATCCATTATACACATCTGCTCTCTTCAGAGCCTTTTTTCCACCTCCATCCCTGCCCTCTTTAGTCCAAATGCACAGCTCAGAGCAGACTAGATCCATATCATGTTCAAGGCAAAGGAAACGCCCTGACGAAGGAGCTGGGATTGGAAGCGAGAGAGGATCATGGCAAGGAGGGACTTCCCTTACCTCTGCCATCAGCAAGGCACCGATTATAGCCCACAGGGCTGAAGTACTCAAAGACGAAGACAGCCACCGCAGAGATGATAAGCAGCATCACAAACATCATCACCCATACATCAGCACTGAAAGGCTCTGGAAAGGAAGAGAAAACCATGGTAAAAGACCTGAGACCTGATACACCACCTCACCCCTCCCTCACCTCCTTTGCTCTCCAGAGCATCCCAGAGAGAGTGTGGGGCAAACTGGGCTGGGGAAAAACAGAAGTTACAACAAAGCCTTTGACCAGAGTCTGAAAAACTTCTTGAATTGGCAGAAGTGCAGTTTCTGTCTCTGTAATGACTGCATTCCTTCTTACTGTTACATTTGTGGCACATGGCTCCATCTGGAACTACAAGCAGCCATTGTGGCATGCATTGATAAAATAAAATGCATTGATAAAAGATTGTTCCCAGGAAGTCCTCCAGCACCATCTGGAGAGAGTGGGGAAAATCAAGCAGAACTGGCTGTATTTCAGACAAGCATCCAACTTTCAAGATGCTATTGAGCCAAAGAGCATCTCCAAATTTCTGAGGTTCAGCCATAATGATAGTAGTTTTTCGGCTATTCCATTCCCATAGCAATGGGAACTCTGGCTCATTCTACAAATGTTAGCGTTCATATTCTGCAAGTGTTTGATCTCTGCCAGGTTTTCTCCTTCTCCAAGCCTGAACAGATAAAGATGGGACTGAACCAGATCAAAGAAACTTAGAACTTTGCTCCAGTCCATAGCCAATATTGCATCTCAGTTAAATTGCAATTTAAAATTTTGGAGTTAACTTTATCATTGCTTTTACATTCCCCAGCAATATTGGTGGGCTTGGCTAAAGGCAAAAACTCCTAAAGAGCGAGTAGTCATGAAACTCCTACTTAAAGAGGTCTGGAAAAATTTCTTTACCCATATAAAGTTATATCTGTTTGTAAATGTTCTCAGGATGCTGGCAGAGAGCAGACAGTAATTATATAACTCATATACTGTGTCTGCTGCATCATAAAGCATTTTATAAAGCCAAACAGTAGATACTAGGAAGGCATGGATGTCTTGGGGAATTGCAGTATCATTTCTGCATTCTCTGATCACCCTCCACCACTGAAGGACATTAGAAATCACTTTATTGGAAGACACAAGTGTCAGCACAGAACTGATGGTTCAGCTCTTCTTGAAAAGCTCTATTAGATCTCTAACTTCTACCAGTTGCTCTGTCAAGGGAGGGTCAAGTTAATACCTTCTTTACAAATAATGTCTCTCAAAGTGCAACAATTTATTGCTAATTGTTATCACTAAGTACTATGGAATACCAGCTATAAGGTTTGAATCAATTTTCTTCTGGTTTACATTCCTTGAACATGCTCAACTATTAGTTGAGTCACTGGGAAACCACGTGCTGCAGAGTAGGTGACAACTCTGAGTGAGTGCATTCTTTGCTGGGATTAGGCATACAATTGCTGAGAAATGCCTTGGAACTCCTAGGCAGTGCCTGTTTGCATTTGCCTGGATTTTGCTTGCTTGGGATTTAGAACTAAAACATCACAGTTTATTTTTATATACCTGTCCCACAGGTACTCCCAAAAAGGGATTTTCAGGCTAAGAATCACAAGCAACCTTCACCTAATTTTTTATGAACACTGGGTGAAGTTTTAATTTTAGATTAAAATTATACCTAAGAAGGCAGAAGGTGAGACAGTTCCATTGCTACGTGACACCATGACACTTATTCCCGTCTCAATGAAGGGCACAGAGAAATCCACCACTTCTGAACGCTCCTCATTAATGGTGAGGGACCCCACAGCCATATAGGCCCGTTTGGTGACAACCTGGAGGAAGGAAAGGAAGAGATCACACATAGACCCAAGGCACCTCTCAAGCACCACAGCCAAGCTCCTTCTCACCTTCCTGCCTTTCCACACAGTCTTTTTACTCCTGTAATCCCATTCCCTATATTGTTTCTATCATCTCTCCTTTCTAATCTTTCATCAGGACACCTTCTTCTTTCAGGAAATCTATAGACATTAATCTTCCCCTCGAAGCTGGTATGTGTATAAAAAATAAATTCACAGAGGTCTTAGGATAAACACATCATCCACTGAGAAGACATCTTATCTCATTTTTCTGTCCTTGGTTTCTCCTCCCTCTAACACTGCAAAGTCTTATTTCATTCTTTATGCACCTTATATACGATCTAAGCGTAATCTAGGTTGCAGCCGCTCTGGTGCATGGATATCACCCTCTTTCTTTGACTGTGAAGGCCAAATTTGTGACACTATAGAGAATAATAATTAATCATCAAACAGGAAAGGTAGTCATGGTCAGAGTGTCAGAGCAGATTAATTCACCCGGTGTCCAGAAAGGATCCAGGCCAATTATTTCTGTAGAGTGACCTCTGTCCCTTCCCCAGAAGGGGATCCAATAATGATGGGAGACCAGACCTGATCCATGTCACCCAGCCCAGGGATGAATCCCACCATGCCCAGCACCCTTTGCTGCTGACCTCTCCAATCATTCCATTCCACGTCCCATTGATCTTTTTCCCATGCTTGCCGTTAGTCACCAAGTAGAGGTCATAGGTGAACTTGACAGACTTCGAGATTTTCTTGAGGATGTCAATGCAGAACCCCTTGCAACATTTCTTCATGTAATCTGGCTCCTCATCGGTTTTGTTCCTGAACCATCACAACAATAATGGGTTAAAAGATTGGGGAAAACTCCCTTAATTCCCTTCTGTTGTCAGTATGCACTCCCCCTCCCACATATGGAGAATTTCACTTGTGCTATCTGTGGTGGAGGGTGAAGGGTCACACTCCGATGATTTGCCCAGTGGGGCCAGTCATGAATGGACATGGGCCAGGCTGGGCAAATGGAGGTGACTTTTCTAAAAAGGATTATCAGGGTATGATGGTATTGGCCCAACAGACTCTCTACATTCTGCTGAGAAGGGAGAGCCCAATAGGAGGAGAAAAACTCAGGGGTGCATACTCAGTCACTATGCGTTTCTGGCAAGGGACCGTGTTCCTCATGCAAGTGCCACTTAGAGGGTCCACATTCTCCACAATGACGAACGGTGCCTCTTCCAAGGTCACGATACTCAGGTGATCATCCTCGCGTTCCTCAGAGTCAGGATACAGTTCAAAGCGGGGCCACACGTAATACTTCATCTGCAACTTTTTTTCCTTCCATTTCCCCACCTGTGGAAACACAAACCACAGAAGATAGACTTCTAGCTTCCCCATCCCTCTACATCAACCACAGCTCCCACAGGCCTGGGCAGGAGAGCCACTCTGGAGTACCCAAGCTCACAGCTCATGTAAGATGAGGACATTTCTGGGGAGAAGGCTCCGAGTAACTGAGCTCAAACCAGGGGGAAGTGGAGAACAAGAAAGATGTCTGGGTTGTCTCATCTCCCTGATGGTCTCACCCTCTGGGACAGTGAGTGGATGACCAGGGGGATACCATCACCATGGTCAAACAGACATGATGCCTTTCAACTTTCTCAGACAAACAGCAGCAACAGAGCTTGTTGTGTCCTGAAATGTTGACTTCAGCCTACTAGTCCCAATAAAAATGTGGGTTTTTTCCTGCTAAAAAAGAGAAGTATATAGAAATGCTGAAATAAAATGTCATTTTGAAACAGAGAAATTGAAATACTTCACTTGAAAAAGTCAAACCAGAACTTCTTTATTTTTTCAAAATTGTGTCTTCATTTGTTTTCAGTGCAATTCACCAAATAAATAGATTCATTTTAACCGCAGTTGATTTTGTCCAGAAATAACTCCTTCTTCTGGAAAAAGGTTGCCCATTCCTAGTCAGGACCGAGGTCTTCCAAGAGACAGGCAACTGAAGAGAGAGATGTTCTGCATTTTCAGGAGTGTCTTCATAGGAGAAGAACATAGACAGAGATACTTGCTAACAGTAGTTCTCACTATCCCCTCCTAAGGGCTTACTGAAATACCTGCTCTTGTCCTTCCACAGTGACTTGGTTACATACCTTAGTCAGAAACAAGGAATTGCTCTGTGTTTCTGACACATGAAAAATAAAATCAAAGAGCATGTATGATTTTTAAATCTTGCTATTTTTCCATAAGGATATATTGCAATTTTATATCTTCTCATTTTCCATTTCTTAAGCAGAGATCATATCTTCAGCAGAAAAGGAGGGTGGGACTCAGTTGCCTTATACCTACTGCCACAAATAAGAGGTGCTTTGAAGCAACTCCAGTCCCTGAAGAGACGATACGTGTAGCACACCCACTGCCCATGGTAGACCATTCCTTGCAAAAATTCCAAGAAAAGAAAAAAACCTGAACATCAACTACGCTTTCAACTATCAAAGTCTCACCTTTGTTCTCAATTCTCCCCATCACAGTTGACACTAATTAGCACCTTGGCTGGCAGCTGAAGCTGAGAGGGCAAGAAATTGACTGAGCTTTAGGAGGAACTTTCCTGCATGATCCTCAAAGAAAGCCCTCCAGGCCAGGGCTGAGACACGTTGACTTGATGGCAGAGGCAGTGTGGGTGTGTGGGAAGCTTGTAGGACTGCTCTTAGCAGTGTACCTGCTTGGTGGGTAAATAGAAAAGCTTCATTCCACTGCAATCCAACACCACCTCCCACCACCCCCAAATTTCAGTCATTTATTTATTTAAACGACAGGACAGGAGGGAGAAGCACTTATTAGAGACTCATTAGGTATCAGCGGTTATTCTGTGAAACTCAAAGCCCAGCTGGGGTTTGGCATTTGAGAGCAGCTAGAATTCACATAAAACACTTGTCACCTTGAAAACAAACAAACAACTGCTTCATCTGCCATGAAAGAAAAATCCACTCTGGGGGCTTGTGGAAGGAGAAGAAAGGCAGAAGAAATCACCCAGAGACAGCAGCCTCCCCATCCATCCCTGCAGCATGAACACAGCACCCCAGTGAGGGCAAGGCGGTGGTTTTGTAAGAAGGGGGTGAAGTGGCCAGGCAGCCGGTCTTACCTTCTCAAGGGCCCTTAAGACCAGCTGTTGGCAAAAAATGCCAAGGAGAGCTTGCCCCTAATGTTCCCTCTACCCCTGGAGTCACCCTGCTCGGACCAGCAAGCAGGTTAGGCAGCTATTTTTCTTCTTTTTCTCTCTCTCTCTTTTTTTTTTTTTTTTGGGTACTCAAGTGGGCAAAGGACAGTTGTTTTAATTTTTAAATACACTTTGAGCAGCAGGTGAAAGCTGGCAGACTGGGAGCCCTGGGAACTGGTGGCCCCTTTTGTCCACAAAAGACAGGTACTGTTGTCTAGGGCAGCAGATGGTCTGTACTCATGCTAATATCTAAGCCTGGATGTGGAGAGTGCATTTCTGAGGGAATAAAGAGCATATCCTCACATGCTCACCCAGGGTCTGCTCAGCCCTGGACTTCCCACTCACTGACCAAGCAGGTCAATTTATTATCATCTGAGCCAGAGGTTTCTGCAGTGCAGCTTTAGCCCTCAAGTAACTGAGCCCAAATCCCCAAAACCAGTTCAGAGAAGCCACCAGACAAGCAGAAAAACTGTGCACACGGGGCTCAGTAGGGACCAGTGATTAAGATGCGGCACAGAACAGCCCAGACTTCAGCTCAGTAACATTAACTCATCATAGAAATAAGTGGTTGATGAAAGAGACATCTTGCAGTATCTCAGCAGCACTTAGATATCACAGTAATAGGCATGATATAAACCCCTAAGTGATAAATTAGATCAGATAGGCAAACCCAACTAGTAATTACCCAGAAGTTCTCTGGAACAGAAAGGGGAGTTCATAAGGCTGTGTGCCAGGCACGTTTCACAGTGTTGTACTACATGGACAACTTTATGAAATTAGGATAACAATGACAGTCTTGCCACAGCCTCCTGCGTGCTGAAGCACCTAACCTGCAAATACAGTAGTACACATCCTTTCCTTATCATCCAAATAAAATCATTCTAAATTGTCCAAAAAGGAGGAAAAACAGGATGTAAGGGAATGTTGTGACCTAAGTTTTCAAATTAACTATGGGTGTCTCAAGAATACATGCAAATATTATGTTTCACTGCTAACCTGAACAATCAGTCATGCCATATGCCTGCAGACATGTACAGATATGAGTAAGCAAAGTCAGAAAAGCTTTGTGAATTAAGAGGGAGCAGACTTCTTCACATGCTCATGCATGTAAGGGTGAAAAGTGTACGCATGTAGTTAAAGAAGAGCAGGCTTAAGCAACATGTGGGCAAGGACAGTAAGGATAATAAGAAACACCACATGTGCAGAGGATGGAGATAATGCAAGAGAAAAAATACAAATGTGCATCGTATGCTAGATAATCTGCTATGAGAGGGAAGGAGCAATTCACTGTGGGTACAGAGGTTAGCCACAACAGAATTAAATGTCACAGATTTGTCCAGGTAATGATGCCTACCCTTAAAGAATATAACCTGCCAAGCTGTGCAGAGCAGAGCAAGACACTTCTGAAGTCTCAGGGTATTTGGTATTAACAGCTTGTGAACTGTTATTACATAGGTTTTGCTCAGTGCTTGCCTCAGCAAAAAGAGGAAAAATAAACCATCCCAGGCATCCTACATATTTGTCACCCTGCAGTTTCAAGACCCACTGGGTGTTCTCCAATCAGAGTCTAGTCATCCAAACTCCCACCAGGAGCCCTGGAGGCTCACAGAACCAGCAAAAGTAAGGACGCTAGCGATCTTTAAAACCCCCTTTGTAATCATATTCTCCAATCCCTAGGTATGTTCCTGTATGCCAGGGCAGGGCTTTTAACAGCCAGAATTTCACCTTAACTTCCCCTTGCTCTGTCTGTACCACATCTGATCTTATCAAGAAAGGAAAGTCACTTTGGTTTAGGGATGAATTTGGAGCTGTTGAGGGAGGAGAGCAGCTTTTACCTTAAATATAAGATCCCACTTTGGATAACAAGCTGTTGGAAGTAGAAGTCCAATACATTTGCAAAGAAAAAAAGTGAGAGCTATTGTAGAACAAAAAGTCAATCATATATGCTGTTGGTTTGCCTAACTATATGAGCTATCCCATGCAGAGAAAAGGTAAGATTGCCTATGCAAGGGGAAAAATAAGTGAGAGCCTTCCGAAAGCCTTCCAGCGGGCTGGTAAATTGCCTTAACCGTGGTCTAATGCAGCCAGAATAAAAGTGTTCTGTGGTATCTTAATGCGCATCTTTAATGAAAGGTGTATCATATTAGTTCCCTAAAACTAATTCTTAACAGAGGCTTTTCTCTCCTCCTAAGGGAAGCTAAGGCTTGTAACAGCCATTTGTGGCAGATGTTTATCTAACCTGTCCTTACACTGACAGAGAGCCCACGGTCTCCGTGGGAAGTCTATTCCAGTGCTTGACTATCCTTCCCATTAAAAAGGGTTTTTTTCCTGATGTCTAACCTAAATCTTCTTGCTGCAATTTATACCAGAAGAGTGTATTTCCTTATTCTTCTACATGTGCTCTCTTCAGTGTTATCAGGTCAGTAAGATATTTATAACACAGAGGAGTTGGTAGTCTCATTCAGTGGATATCTTATCTCATTGGCAAAAGCAGCTGCCTGTTCAAATGACCAGCACCCAGTCTCACCATTTACAAAATCCTTACCCAGAAAGGTAGTACGGACAAGTACAAGCTACTCCCATGAACTTTGAAAACTGTCTGTTCTAGCCAGGGCAGAAGCCAATCTCTGAGCTCCTCCTAGTATGCCAAGGCAGGACTTCAAAACACAATAGCATCTGGAGAAACCTCTAACTAATGTCAACAGATGGAAAAACAAAACCTCCTAGAAATTTGGCTTTCAAGGACTAGGCAGCAGAATACAAATCTGGATAAAACCAGAAATGTTCAGACACATTCCTTAGGCAAGATGCTCAGAGGCATTGCATTTGTATTTGGGGTGAAGGTTCAGGGGAAAATCTGAACCTTCAGGCGCTTTTTTTCAACAGGCTGCAGGAGAACTATGTCTGGGCAAAGTCTTTTGATAGTTTTTATTTCATTCAGGCTCCCATTTGCACCGTGCCTTGAACCACTCTCTTTTCATTTAAAATCTTCTCTCACTTCCTGCCACTCCTGGTATAGAAGAAATACAACACGAACAGAAAGGATTTGGTTTCATTTACAGAATAAAAGAAAGACCATTCCAAACTCACTTAGGACTTACTTGAATTGCTTTCTGCATTTCCCCAAAAGTTCAATGGTTCCTCCCTTACTGTGTTTTTTTTTTTCCCCCCAGGAGCTGAGGGGCTTGTTCATTCCAGTGGGGAAGCACTAAGGCAACAACACAGAGCATGGATTAGAAGGCAGAAATTCCCTATTCCACCAAGGGCCTCTGGAACCCGATCCGTACCCTTGTGCCTCTACATTGTGTAAAATGGAGATAATGTTATGTTTTCACCTCTGGGGTGCACTGGGTAGATAAATTCAGAAAAGGTCATGAGGCTCACAAATAGTATGCAAATGAGGAGACACACAGACACATGTCTAGAGCTAGATGAGGGAACACATAGAGCATGTATCTGTAAATGGTGTAAATGTGAAAACCTCCTGCCTTTTATCTTTGCTGTCAGATAGTTAACTGGAAAAAGCTTATGTAACTTTTACACCTGATTTTAGTACATGGAAAAGGGAAGATCAAATATAGAAAAGGTAAAGGTAGGATGTTGGGCAGCAAGCAGAAAAGAGTAGCGTTACTGGTAATATAGCTGATGGAAAAGCATACCTAACCCCTCTGGGAAGCAGGGAGAGTCCAGGGAGAAATAAGAGTCTTGTCAGTACAATTCGTACAGATCCTGAATGAGGACATGGGAAAACCAGAACAGTGGGCAGGACCTGAAAAGGGCTACTGTAGGAATAATAGAAACACCATAGAAATAGCAATTATAACTGGGACACTGCCAATGGAAGTATGCACTGCTTAGGGTATATAAAAGTAAAGGTAAACCTGGGGGATGCTGTTGTGACCTTAATGCTGCAGTAGACTGAAGAAATAAATCATGCATAAATAAAGTGGAATCATTTGGGATTGAAATAGTTTTTGGAAGGCTGCTGCAAGATATTCCACCAGGACTGAACTACAGAGATCTACTGTAGCTCCACAGGCTTGGCTTTCCGTCTGGATAGAGATGTCATTACTGTTATTAAAGAGAAATTATATCAGGAACTAAGTCATTATGGGAGACTTTAGCTTTGTAGAGATAAGGTAGAGAACAAATGCAAATTTTAACAGCAGCACCCTGATGTCTTTTTTTCTGGATCTGATAGTTGACACATTTCTTCACCCCAAAAATTACTCAAGAGGCAATAGGTCATGCTGTTTTACACTCAGTTTGGGTAAAGCAGTGAGGAACCTTACAGAAAAGCTAGTTATCAGCAATAACCTTGGGCTGAGCGATTAGGGGAACAGAGAGCCTGCCTTAAAGGAGAAGATTAAAAAGCTTGTTTAACCTACATAAATGAAAGCCAAGAGGGGATATGACTGCTCTGTATAAATAAAGGGGGGACAGATACACAAGGAAGGAAGAAAAGGGGTTTTTAAGCAGAAAAACAATGTTGGTACAAGAACAACTGGTTGTGAGGAAATTTGCCTTGAAAATAAGATGGATTTTAGCCATCAGAGGAGGGAAGTTCTGGAACAGCTGCCCAAAAAGAGCTGTGAAAACAACTAAAATGGGGTTGAGAAGAAGCACAACTGGTTTGTATAGGACTATACGATGTTGCTGCCCAGAGCAGCAGGGATGGGACCAGATGAGCCTTTCCAGTCCAGGGGCCTTAACTAAGCAGAAGCAAGAGGAGGAATTCCTCTGTGGAAAACCTTTTCTCCTTGACTTTTCAGTCTGCAGATATCAAAACTCAGTCTTAATCATAATATCTCTGTCCCCCAACTAACCCAAATGAACACAAAGACTCATTACTGATATCTCCACCTCCTTTGCTCATACTTCCCTCATTCAGCAGCAAAACCTTCCCCAGTGCCCTGAGAATAGAACATTCCTCTTAGCCTTCACCCAAGCTGGTTAAGTCATGACTCTCACACTTACAATGCTGACATCACAGCCATTACCAAATGTATAATTTCTGTGATGCTACAGGTCTGTATCCTCACATAGGCTGGTCTACAGCAGGTGGAGAAGAGATGCCACAGAGAGCAAAAATCTCCTATTTACAGACACTTAAGATGATTAATTAGCCACATCAGCCAAAGCAGACAAGAAATGGTTGTGAATGCTCCACATGCAAAATTAATTAACGCAGAAACAACACTCCTTCCTGAACCTCAAGTTCACCTTCCACAACCACCTGGGGAAGGCTGCTTTCTTCACTGCACCTGCAGAAGCAGGAATTGCTTCTAATAGCCTTTCAATTAAACATGTAGGCTGCAGGTGATGGTGGAATTTTCTTCCCTCTATATTTATACAGCACCTTGCATATGCCAGAGAGAGGCTTGACTTAGAATACAGACATGGTGAAGTACTTGCTCTTGCTTTACAACTCATTCTGGGAATAAAAGCTCTTTGCAGAAACACTGTCCCCCAGCTCACTGAGGTCTGGCATTTGCACAGCTCTTGCCATTTTTGCTGAAACATTTCTTTCCTGGTGCATTTATATGCTTTTTGCAGTTGCTGAGGTCCTGTCCCCTGCCATGATTAGCCTGAGAAGGTTAATGAGATATACTTTGAGCGCTTCTGACTTCTGTAAAGTCAGTGAACTATGGAGCTCCACTGGTGTCACAGAAAGGTCAGGGCTGTGAGAATGCCAAAGTGTTTGCCTCGGTACCTCATTCCTCCAAACCAGAAGGTACCAAGAGAGCACTACAGGCATAAAACCAGCCAGGATCACCTGACAGCTCCCTCTGGGAGATGGTGGTGTTCTTGGTGGTAGTGTTAACTTGGTGGCCCAGGAAGTGGTTCATCCAGGCAAGTGGCTCATGCAGGTGTAGCAAGGTTTCCAGGGGGACATAGTTCTTCAAAGTCCACAGTGCTACCTGATGTACACATAACCATGATTTATGGAAATGCAGACTGCAATCAACACAGGCATAATTAGGAGACACGAGGGGAGAGGCTAGGGGAAGCTGTTCATGGTAGTGTGGACTGTGATCTGAGTAGGCTGGAGGATGTAACTCAGCGACGCCATAGTTTCTAGGGGGGGACAAATCAGGTGTTAGTATTTTGGAAGAAGAATTAGAAAAAAATGTATATCTCAACAAATGCTGCAGACCGACTGTACCATCCAACATAACCCACCTCCAGCTAACAGGCAGTGACAGCACCTGAGTCAGACTCCTGCTTCAATAATGTTGCATCCTTAGAGCCATCATGCCCTTCTGAAATAACTTTGTGTGAGGAGAGGGGACCTTAATACAATGTCCTAAACTCCAGCAACATCAGTCTATTCTGATTCTGGTCTGGGAAATAAAATCTAAAGCCAGGGAGCTTATACTGTCTCTATCCTTGCTCACCTACGGTGAAAGGAGGTTTCATCTTGAGCATCTCTACTGCTTCCCTCTGCAGAACCATGGGGCAGGAGAAAATGTAGCAGGGATACGGGTAAGATTGCATGTTTTGTGTCACAGGGGGTTCAGGACTCACAAAGGTCTAAAGAAAAATGTATTTTTATGTGCATGTATAGACATCTAAATGCTTTATGAAAGGATTTTGTGGTCTCTAGGAGTGCATCCGCATTGTGCAGGTGTGTGTCTGCATCCAGTATGAGTATAAAGGCATATAATACCCTATCTAATGTTTTTTTCCCTTGGCTTTCCCTCTTGAGTGCTGGGCTTGGGTTTGTATTTTGCTGAGCTTTCATTTCTTTCAGTCAGACTTTTTTTTCCCCCTAAAACATGTTACACAGAGGGAGGGATGGGCTTGCCAATTCACACTGCAGTCTGGGAGACGGTTTAGAGCTTCGGCTGGTAAGTGGGCCCTGTACAGCAGGGTACAAAACCCCGACATGTGTTCCCCTGTGCAGTGACACCTACTCTTTACGCAGAGTGAATATCTCTCACAGCATGCCTTGGGACCTGAGGCTGAAGGAATGTTTAAAAATGCAGATCCAGAGGAAGGCAAAAAACATCTCCTTGTGCTGAGAAAAGCTAAATGTTGAAGCAGGTCCCAGCAGGGGTAGGAGAGGAGGCAACACGAAGAGGGAGGGGGTGGATTGCCTAAACCTCACTGTTTTCTGAGCTGTGCAAGCAAGACTGAAAACGCCGCTTTGAAAAGCATCTCTGAAAATATCAGATCCTTTAACTTTCACCAGGGTTGTCGCAACGGGTGAAACACCTCCCCATCCTGAAGGCACCAGCCAGAGCCCCTGCCCTCCGCAGGCAGCCCCGCATTGCCCCTGTGCAGAGATGCACACCTGCCGAGAGAAGCACAGGCAGGCACGGCCGCATGCACGCCCCTCCGCAGAGAGACGCAGCATGTTCAGCTCTTCTCTCGCTGGTGAAAAGGGGAGGAACACACCTCCAGAGGAATTACTGCACATGTTGGGAGTAAGATTTCAGGGGAGGCAGTTACAGAGCTGCACGCCCCTGTTCCTTTCCTCTCTCACCACTGAGTGCTCTGGGCCGGTGATTGCAAATGCTGTCCCCACCTGCTGCACACCCTTTGTCTGGATCCTGGCCCTGGATTCACACTGGCATAGCCACAGCCAGCCCCACTGCCTCCACAACTTCAGGGTGCATCTCTGCATGCCCCCCCAACCTGGCACATGGTGGGGGGGCTCGTGCACTGCACTGGGGCTGTCCCAAGGGGTAGCCAACCGAGCCACTGCTCCAAGTTGTCACTGGATCGCCAAACTGAGTAGAAACACCAGCTCTGCTCTGCACCCTGGTTCTCTGCCAGGTCTCTTCACTCGGCTTTGTTCAAAGGGGCCAGATGGGAAGCAAAGCTGTGGGATAGGGGCAACCAGGGACACCCTTGCTGCTTTCCCTCTACCCCATGTGTGGTTAAAGGGGCTACTCTCTGGCATCCTTGCACCTTTTCTCATCCAGAGTCTCCCTTGCGTGTCTCTATGGAGAAGGCATGGAGATAACCTCATGCCCTGAATCGGTTTCTCCCTCCCTCCCTCCTTCTTTCTTTTATTCACTCAGGTGCTCCCCAATAAACACAGGGGACAGGGGATGGGGGTGGAGGGAAGCAGAGGCAGCAGACAGCCCCCGCCTCACCTGTGCAAGCAGAAAGAGACAGTGGTCCCTCATGCCCTGGCTCATCAGCACCCCACCTCCTGCCCACCCATGGTCCTGCCCCCAGTCACTGGTGTGCACCCATGGACATGGTCCCCACTGCACAGATCTGTCTCCTCACTACTGCCTCCATCATGTCTTCAGTCTGCTGCCCTGCTGCCCCTGTGCCAGGACTGGCCACAGGAGTGAGACCAGTGCAAGCCATGGAGAAACCCACACTGATGGAGGAGTAACTCATGGTGTGATTTCCCCCCCATCTCAGCTCTCACTGACTTAGAGCTGGGCTGGGTGGTTTGTCCCCATCCCAATAGTGCCCAAATGATAGCCTCACCTCTGTCCTGAAATGAAGTGCTGGCCCAAACCACAGCAGTGTCAGTGCTGTGCATCTCCACCAGCAGTGAGCATTACCGGGGTAATTCTGTCTGTGCTGCTGCAGACCAACCCAGCATATGGGAGAGGCTGCCAGGCCAGCTGGGAGCTCCCAGGAGCTCGTGTGGGCTGTACTCCCTAGCTGGAGACTCCTGCCTTAGGAGCACATGCTTCAGCCTCTCTGGTGCATGAAGGCTCCAGAAAAAGAGCCCATGAGCTGCAGGACCCCCACCTGACCCACTACTACAGCCAAGCACTGGGCTTTGCTTGAAAACCATGGCGCTCTGCCGTGTTTGGGCAGAGCATTAGACAAGACCCGCCAGCTCTACCTACACCCTACAGAGAAGACCTGACACTTGGATGGAGCCCACCAGGAGGACAGCTGGGTCACTGCACACGTGTGCATTACTGCCATGCTGGCTGGAGCCAGAGAGCACTCTGTGAGCAGCAGGCAGCGGCTCTGCCAAAGGCTTTGCTCCTTTCCCATCGCATACACAGGTGCAGACACACACACACACAGAGGTACCCCCAGCAGCAGTTATCCTAAGCTGATCTGGGCTTGGAGTCCAGGCAGAACTGCCAAGGGCCCAGCTGAGGCCATCTGGGCTGCAAGTCATCTCTGTTCAAAAGGAGTACAATCAGACCTGAATATGGACAGAGAGAGGTAACCTTGAAATCAGTGATTTGGGAAGGAGAGAGGAAGCCATATATTTGCCAACCCCAGCTAGCAAAGAAGGGTTAAGCCAAGGACTGCTTTCTTGGGAGCATGGCCTTAGGGAGATAAAATCCTCCCCTTCTCTCAGCCCTGGTGGACCTTAGGTGCACCTATTTTTCAAAGACTTGTCTGTCATTTTGTGCCTAAACACATCAACACAAAGCAGATCTTGTGCCATTCCCTTTCTGCAGCCTAAAAGTAGGAGAACAAGCATGACAGAGGCAGTCTTGGAGGCATAAGGTGAAGCTAAGGCTCTCAGCAGGTTGCAAAAGGTCTTTTGTGGCACATATAAGTCCACACATGGAATGACTTCTTGCAGCTGGAATTAGCTGGACTTCATATGTGTATTTAAATGTGTGTGTGTACCATGTAGTTACCTCTATTAAAAGGGGAGTTAGTAGTAAGCCTGTAATTAGGTTCTCTGACACTTTCCATTACAAGAGTCTTCAGGCCAGTTCCCTGAGAAAAGCCAACATCTCCATGTTTTGCAACAGGCATTTGAAAGTCAGCAGGGAAAAAACCCTGAGGCTAAGGACATGATTTTTACTTTGGTCCATCAAATTTCATTCACTTTTAACTGCATTATAAACTGTTAAATAATCATAATTTCTTTTCTGTCACTTTCTTGCAGAAATCCTGGCAGACAGCCCAAATGGCCTCTGAGCATAAATGTTTTAAGAGCTAAGCCCATCAACCCAGTAAATTAGTGGGGACATCCCCACCAGTACCACAATCAGTACAAGGAACACCTCAGTTTCGGCAGAGCAAGGGAAAGGCAAAAGCTCGATCAGGCTGCCCACAAAATGTGGACAAACCATTCAGGTTCTCCTCTATCTTTTAAATGTGCCCCACTGTGAAAAGGTCACTTGCACTCCACCATTTAGGATGCAGAAGAAAGGCAAACCAGTTTGAGCTGTCATGACTGTCTGTGGAACAAGTACAGGTTAAGTCACTGGGCTGAGCAGTCAGACTCGGTGCTGAAGGCTCAGCATGCATGAGAATGAACAATACATTTCTACAGAAAAGATTTTGGGTTTTCCCCTTAAAAACAAAACAAAACACACACAAAAAAACCCCATAAAGCAAACTACACTAAAGGAACTTTATTTAGGTTGAAATATTAGGAAATGGCAGGTTTATGTTTTCCTTTTCAGCCTTTCTTCCATCCCACTTGTGTGTGGACATTTTGATTCAAGTTTAATTAATGAGTGCATGCAACTCTCTCCATGGGGTCCCTGCCTCAATCCTTGTACTGCAAAGAAACTTGAAGAAGCAGAATTAAGCTGGCCTGGGAAACAAGACTGGCATTTCCTAGCTTGACTTCACAAGCTAAAAATGAAATCACTGTTCTTTTCTGTACGTATTTTCTGTACGTAGCTGCTTATACAGCTTGAATGTGCACGAGCTTTTACAAAACCAATAAACAGGCCAAGAAAGTATCAGTGAAGATGGAGAAAGAGCTATCCATGAATCACCAAGCACAGGCAGAGGAGAGAGGAATAAAGAAACGGTGATGGACAGCAAACCGATCAACCAATGTAGAGATTATGCAATCCCATTTTATGACGAAAGAAGCAGCACTGACCTTGCCAAAGGGTTGAACGGGGCAAAGAACGTAGAAGCCAAATTGGAAGGGAGCATTGGAGAGAGGTGGAAGAGGGTGAAGCTGGCAGGTCCCTCATGGTCATGGTGCCCAGAAGGTGAGAGGAAAGGAAGGCACTAATCAGGCAGATTATGCTGCAGGTAGGTTTCTCACATTGCAGCAATATGCTTGTAACAGGCTAAGGGAGAGAGGGGGCTGGTCTGCACAAGAAGTATGGACAGGACCAATCTGGTCTGGTCTGGGGGTGGGGGTAGATGGCGCGGAGACACCAAGCCAGTTACGGTCCAGATGCTGTCTAGCCACGTTAGCCCAGCAGGGCTAAGCTGAGAGCTGAGGCAGCTTGCCAGGCTTACGCAGCTGCCTTGCACCATGCCATGCCGCTGCGTCCCTGTGGCGCTGCTCTGCACGGCATGGATTTACCATCGCGCAAGCCTATGCCAGCACAGGCAACGCATAGCCCGAGTTCACAGGGAAAATTTGCCCTAAGCAGCTGCAGCAGCTGTGCAGAGTGCAGATGCTTTCTCCCCAAATGCCCAGGAGTGAAGGGACCCAAGTGCTGGCTGTAATCTTGTCCTGTGCTTACTCTGTGACCTTAAGCAAGCCACTGAAGCTTTCTGAAGCTCAGTTTTCCCCTCTATAAAAGGCTCTTAATAATCCATCCCACATTACAAGGGGGATGAACAGGGACATAACAGCTGAGAGCAATGACAAAAGCCGGTATAGTAAGAAGATGCCTCAGCTCATCCACCCCAGAGGAAATTGTGCAGCTCAGGGCTGCACCTACAACACCCTCATGCCCCACATCAGAGGAAGGAGCTTTGCCATAGAAGGGTGCCAGTCACTGCAGAGCGGCCGTGCGCGCCGGCAGTCAGCAGTGGAAATCATGCTGATTAATGACAGAGTGGCGGTACAGCAGGTCAGGCATGTGGATCGACAGCTGTAAAAGGAACAGAGGGATTTTATATGGTACTCGCTAAGAACTAGTTTGGGATCAGGAGATTAACTAAAGCTCGAGAGCACGTTCTTGGGTCCTCTCCAGCTGCTCTGGAAGCTGAAGTGGCACAAGCAACAGGCAGCTGTCTTTCCTGGCGCTCTGAAGATACCTTTCCTGGAAGAGGGAGCACAGCGACACTCAAGCTGGCACAGCAGTGCTCAGCCCTGTCCCTTCCAGCCTCCAGGAAGCAGGTCCATCTCACCTCCCATGCTCAACGCAAGGCTCAACCAGCTAATGCCCTGAGCCACAGCTTTCCCTTGTGGCTCTGAAGCAGCCTCTCTGCCACTCCAAGACCCCATGCAGCAGGTCTCCTCACACACAGGTGAGGTGTGGGTGGGAGGGAGACTGCAACCATCTTAGAGGGCAGGATCGCTTCTCCTGTCCTGCCCGCCTCAGAGCCCTCCTCCAAGGATGCTCCCCAGCTGCAGCTGAGAGCTGTGGCTTACCAACACGGAGCTGTCTTGCACAGGGAAACAGAGAGAGCCTCTGAGACCTGGGCAGGAGAAACAGCCTTGGAGAAGGATCCAGCTGATCAGCAGTCCTCAGTGACAAGACAGGCACTGTGGTGGGGTGGCCTGCCAGGTGCAGAGCAGCCCCACGGCCAGCCCAAGGCATGTACAAGTGAAAATTTGCCTCAGTGCCACCTTTAGCCCTGCCTGCTTTTCTGCTCTGCCAAGAATATCCAGTAAGCCAGGCCTTACCCCTCTTGCGACAGAAAAGATCATGCTTACGACTGAACATTTATCCCTTCCAGTCTGCTGATTATTTCACCAGGCAACCTTAACGTTCCATTAATATCAGTCTTTGTGGAGCTAAATATATACACTACGCACATATACAAATACATATAAATACATCTCTATCTAGCAGAGAATCCAATTAAGTGAATATGTTACGCCTTAGCAATTAATGAATTCAACAAGCTGAACTGCCTCTTGCATATGATTAAAGTTCAAGCAATATCAATCACAACAGCAAAAAGATTCCAGATTTTCCTACGTGCTATCTACAAAGAGATTGTTAACACTTAAATCAATGGGCAAATGCAAGTGTGTTTGCAAACCTCGGGAAACTCATCCTCCCAATGACATACAGCCTGTCCTTCAACTCATTGTAGCCTGTTCTTGCATGCAGCATCTCAGACCATTCCTGCCTTCTTATATATCTTTCTGCACCATTTTCTAGATGGCAGGTCTGTAAAAATGCTGGTGTCCTATGGGTGAAAAGAAAGCAAATTCCATGACTGAATGGAGCTGGCTCTCTAATCGCTTGACTGGTGTAAATGCTTTCTTTCTCTTTGTGTTCAGTTGCCAATTTTTTGTTTGTGTTTACGTGTGTGTAAGTGTGTGTTTGTGTGCACATGTGTGCATGTGTTCTTTTGTATGTTAATCTTTTTCCAGGACAAGGCTTTTTCGTGCAGTTTCTGCCTCTCAGCAATAGACAATGTCAAGCCCTCTAGGGACTGCTCATTCCCTCCTTCTCTCACAATACCCCTCCTCTGCATTCATAAGACATTCCCCAGGGGCAAGTTCTACATAAATAAATATTTAAGTAGCCACTAAACCACAGAAGATGCAGAAAGCCATGTGAGGGACTTAGCTGCAGTATTCAGGGCACAGAGGGGAAAGAACAGAGGCACGGCTTGGAGGGTTGGGAGGAGACAAATGATGATGAGAGTTTGAACTGGAAACACAACCATCTCCTTCTCCTCCCTGACCCAGCCAGCACAGCAGGCTGGCTTTCACCCTGAGACCAGAGCTGATATAATACAGGTCTGTGTTAGTACAGCTGCAAAAATCCAAAGCCCAAGAATGTGCCTTATTGGGAGGCTAGTAGAGGAAAGAGCCTTTAACTGAGACACCAAAGTCACAGCTAAATAACTGTACTCCTAATGCTGAGGCTTTTTTATTTTAGCTGCTCCGTTGTTCTCCTAGTTTATTGTCACACTCCAGGAAGAGAGCTCAAATGCCCAGGAGCAGGTTGGAGGCTACTGTCTGGGGACCGTTTGGGTCTGTTGCAGACAGGCCAGGCCTGAGCCCCAGTCCTGGTTGCTCCTTTGCCCCCCGAGCTGGGTACCAGGAGGGACAGCTGGCCGCCCTCCAAAACCCTGCAGCCACTCACCCACCCTCATCCCTGCTATGCGGCTTGGCAGAGGCTGTTATCATATTGACAGCTCCTTCCAGGCTCAGCAGCTTGTGGATCCTATACCCATGCAGAATTATTTGTGTCTACGCCCACAGTACTACAGATTTCACAAGTCTCTATGAGATATCAAAGAATAAAGCTTGGATCTTTTCTAGACTATTTGAGAAACACTGGTTTGAAAGTGGGTATTATAGGGAATAGGGTATAAAATTGGCCACTTATGTCACCCATGTAAGATGGTAGTTTGAGGGGTAATAGCCATATAAAGTACGCCATACCCCAGGAAACCACACACTATTTGTGTGCTTCCAAACATATCCAGAAGAGCTAAAAAGCCCTCAGAAAATCTAGTCAAGAGCCAGTTTCTTGCAGAGCTGTGGGAGCACACTCTGGCATAGACACAGAGCCCACAGCGGGCACCAGCAGACTTGAAGGACCACTTGTGCAGTCAGAGTAGGACATTTTTTGTGCACTGGCATGCAGCTCTCGGAGGGTGACACTTCAGAGAGATTTGGAGATCTTTCATTCAGGAGTATGTCCCAGATTTTTTACTTCCCCAGAGAGCTGAAAAGGTCAAGGAAGGCCCCCTTTCAGGTTCACTAGTTTTATTTTCTCCTCTAGGTACAAAGATGCTGGCTGCTATTCGAGTTGCAGTAGGAAACAAGCCATCCACGAGAGCTTTGGGTCCGAAGTGAACACAACCAGCCAAAGCCACTTCTTCCCTCTGTTTCAGCAATTTCTGCAGGTTTTCTTCTGCCTCAGCAGGGTATTTTTATCACCATTTTACCCAGCTCCACATCAGTGTCCTTTGGGGAAAGGAGACACTTTGGGGAAAAAGCTCCTTATTGATAATGAGGAAATAACATACCCACTCTGTATATAGACATCAAAAAACCCAGCCTTTGCACATATGCAAACAAGTGTGCTCAACAGGAATGAGAGAGGGGATGGTTTCTTACCTGAACTCAGTGCAATAAGTATAAAGAAATGTACCTTCTCCCCTAGGCAGCCTTCTTGCATTACAGGGAGACGCGCCCCATCTCTCTTCTCAGAATCTGAAGAGAAGAGCCAGCGTATCCACCAGAGCAGTAGATGGAGGTGCCCTGCCAGTGTGGTGTGTACCACTGAATATGAGAGACCAGCCCATTCTTTCCATCCATTCCCACTTCTCTGTGAGCAGAGTGGAAAATGAAAACATTCTTCCCACAAATAGTCATCCACATGTCAAAGCATAACTGCATTTGCGCAGTTGGGATCCCTTGGGATTTTCACCCCACACAGCCGTCACGGCTGATGATTCCCTAAAGCGGCTGCTGCATTGTCAGGCTCCTTGCAGTTTGCTTTCTCTGTGGCATCAAGCCCTTTCCACCCATCACCTTCTCCCTGTCTGTGATTACCACTGCCTGTCAGCACTGCAGTAAATGTGTGTATGTTTCCGGGTCTCTCATTTCTCACTTTACAGAATTCTCTCTCCTAAAAACACAGACTTTCCCATCAGAGCAGACACTAATATAGAGAACAAACAGCAATTTTTGACAGGCTCACCTGCTCCACTCACTATGCATGAAATTACCTGCATCTAAGAACTTTTTTCTGCTTCCTGCAAGAGGTTATTGCATTTCTGCAACTGTGACATTGTAAAGCTGTTGTCATAGGTGCCCATGATCTTACAGGTTAAGCAAAAGTCAGGTCTCATATGAGAGTTGGACAAGATATCTCCAAAAAACAGAAGTCCAATGATGTACAGGAGGCAGCATGGTGGGACTGAGTGAAGGAGAGCTCTGTGCTCCAACTCCTCTCTGTGGAAAGCAAACTGTCCTGCTGGACAGACTGGATTTTTGGATGGGAACACAGCCATGTTCCTGAATCCACTTTGTCATCAACAATTCAGGTCTGAGGTATGGGATTAGGATCCAGGTCTGTTGACCTTCACAGACTGTCATGGTCCTGCTCTCTCCCTTACCCTAAAATCTTTTCACTTTGGCTGTGACAAAGCCTCTCAGTCCCCCATGCACATCCATTCAAAAGGCTGTTTCAGAGATCATTTGCCTAGATAACATTTTTTCCCCTTTCTTTTCAGTCTTCTTTTGACTCCCTTCTCAGCTGCATCAAGTGCCTCTTTCCCAAGCCACTTGATGCCTCTAATCCCTCAGTCAGTATCAAGATGTGAACGCTGATCTGCTCCACTTTCTTCAGCAGCATTCCAGAGACCCATGTATCTTTCTTCAATTTTGGCCGCCTTCTTGAGGGATGTCCCATGAATACCAGTGAAATTACATCATTGCATTCCTTCTTACCATGCCCTAAGTCTCTCTTTTGCCCAGACAGCTGCAGATAATTTACCACAGTCAGGCTGCTGATATGCTAAGCTTATAGTCCACAAAATTTACAAATCTCACCCATTTTCCCCTTGTATTCCCCTAGCAGATCAATGCAAAAATGTTCACTGCTATCAGTGGATAAAATATGCCATCTCTTTACGGACTCTCCCTAAAGTATGCACAGCAAGCATATTTACTATTGTTCTTAACTTGCCTGTATTCCCTGTGCTTTGACCCTCTCATCTGTCTATGTGACCATGTTTTCTCAGCTGAGACTTACACAGTGTTTAGTGGCTATAGCCATTATCTTGACTCTCTGTGCAGCTTCCAGCACAATGGGGCACTGGTTAATGGCAGGCCTTTTCAGAGACTACAGTAATACAAATAATCAAAATAACTATAAGCTTGTTCTGAACAGTTCATGAATCAAACTAACCAGGGCTGCTTTTTTGGAAGACAGAGAATGACAGCCATATTGCAACCCAAGTGCTATTCATTACAGCCTTTGTCTCTCTAATTACCCTTCCATTTTCACCTGTTTCCTGAACTGCCGGTTCGAATGGCTTTGCACTGACTAACAGCCGCCGCATCTCATCCCAGGGAGGTACAGCTGCACCTGTACGGAGGGCAAAGTGATCTCTGCGAACAGAGCTCATTCACAGAGAGCTCAGGGACCCCCTAGGCTAAGGGAGAATAGGAGGTCTGCAGCGTCACAGATTTGTCTCTGCCTTACCATCGCAAAAGATGTAGAAAGTCTGTCCTGGATTTATAGAAGTTATTTATATATATTAATTGCAAATGAAAAAATGGCAGAAACTCAAGTAATGGATTTCTATTTTCTTCCATTCATACCTCAAAAGCCTCTCTCCCTGTCCCTCCTTCCCCCTGGCCCAGCACAAAACACACCCTTTAAGACACTAGCTGCTCATTCCATGCATTTGACAGACTTTGATTAAACTCCCAAATAATAACCTTGCAAGGCAGTGCCAAACTTGCAGCAGTACAGGGTGTTCTCATCATTGGCTCCCAAAAATAGTTCCTTGCCAATAAGAGTCAATCGGTTCAGGCTTTGCCAACCTGCACTTCTACTGTCTCCGCCCCCATCCCAGGGGCTGCTGACACAACTTGTCCCCTCCAGAAGGGCTGTGAGGTTTTAAATACAGCCAAGAGTTGTGTATTGGTTGCTGAAAATACCTCAGGTTTGTAATATTAATGTAAACCAGGTTTCCACAGGTCCTCCCTGTCTCCACTCCCTGGTATAAGAGAGATATGGGAGTCCTGGACTGGAATAGCTGTAAGACACCATTTGTGGGCCTTGGTCTACAACATCTTCCACAACCTCCAAAGACCTAGTGGCAATGATCATCCTGGGATATCTATTTTAGCTTTGTCTCTACAATGCCTGCTGCAAGGACTCAGCACAACTGGCTGCAAAGAGGGAGCAGAGGGTGGGGAACATGCAGCTTAAGGGAGCGTGTGATTGCAGACAAGCAGATCTAAAGGAATTTGGAAGGAACACAACAGGGAGGAGAAAAGAAGGTCCCAGGACAGAAGCAAACAGAAAAGGGGGCTCTTAATATGCAAGGATGGAGTGCACCACTGTCAACAAGCTAAATCAAGCCCAAGAATGGGTCATTTTCGGGACAGAAACCACTCCATTATGCCTTAGTACCGTTCATTTTGATATCTACATTGCAAAAATTTACTGCTGACGTCAAGCAGTGAACCTACTTTGAAGTCAGTGGAATTGCAGCCACTTATGCCAGAGGTGAATTTGGCTCCCAAAGGACTTTTCTATGCAATGAATTAGATAATGACCATTCAAAGCTTATGTTGCAGCCATAACGTGACAGTGGGACAAAAAGGGCCAAAAAAGGCTGCAACAGAATAGCCATCTGTCATACCCAAGTCTAGAGCTCAGCTAACCCAGGATGGCATATAATAAGGGCAAGAAATACTGGAAGTTAATGAGCACCCCTGGAGCAAATCTTACCCCCAGCTAACAGTACGAAACAGTACAGATGTGTTAATACAGGCGCCTATGTGCAAATGGCATCCCAGAATATTTTGCAAAGTTAAATACAAGACAGCAAATGGCATGCGGCACAAAGAATAGCTGGTGCACTGAGCAATCAAGAGGCAGCACAAATGGCCATATAATTTCGCCTTTTAAAAGCAACTTCATAAAAGCTCATTCATCCATAAAAATGCTGCGTTTCTGTTTTCTGCCTTCCTAGGAGCTTTCTTGCCTGCCCCCTTTATCGCCAACTACAGACTTCAGATCTTCTCAAAAGAGTAATAACAAACACCTGTCCTTCCATGCCCAAATATTGCCTCCACATTTCAAGGCTGTTTTATATAGCTCCTAAGTATTACCAGACAGGGCTAGTCAAAGAGTCCACAGGGCCTCAGACTCATAATATATTTTAAAAGTACTGCACATGACAACAGGCTATGAATATACCCAACAAAAAAATGTGGATGACAAGGCATTATGTGGTGAATACATTTGGCATTTGAAAATTACGAATGAATGGGATACGGTTTCAGGTACGGAAGGATAAATTTGTTTCCCAGTTCCTTTGAGAAGGCAGAATCTGGCACTCTGGCATCCAAAGAAATCTAGGCATCATTTTAAACACCATGAGATTCAGCCTTCAAACTCTCTTCAGCCATGATGTCTGCAAGAATTGCCAGCCCAGCTTACAACAGCTAGTCAGACAGCAAGTTACAAGCACCATTCGTTATGCTATAATACAGGTATTTGGCTTCCTCATTGCCCTCAAGATCTCCCACTTCCTCCATATGCATATTTAGTTTATCAACTTGTAGTGTGCAGCATCTCCTTTAAACACTTTGAGAGACTGACCTCTGGAAGGTATTTCTGCAGTGCCTAATACAAGACACCATAATACTAACATGGAATATGAGAGAGTTGAGATCTGGAAGTCCAAGGGAACTAAAGTAGCCCAGATGGAAGAGGACAGAAGACATGTACAAGAAGTCCAGAAGAGTGGAAGTTGGGGCAGTATCACAGACGGACAAGCTAAATCACTGTGGATATAGAGTGGTGATACATAGGTAGATAGACAGACAGACATACACAGACAGATATATACATACAGAAGATGCAGATTAAAGAAAAATGCAAGGTCAATGATAAGACCAAGTAAGGCAATACAGAGCAAAACCTGGCTTAAATAAAGAAATGGAAGAGATAATATGAAGCCTTTATCCCTCTTCCAGAGTCACAGATGCTGTGCAGAAAATGACCTGCCATCCTTTCACCCTCACTTTGAAGACCTCGGTTGGCATGCAGCACACTTTATGAGCGGCTCTAACAACTCTTGGGCCCAAGCGGCCCCTCGGCCTCGGTGCTCTTCCAAGTGGGAGAGGTTTCTCGTGAGCCCTGCTCACTTGCCTGTTCCCCCTTCTTTCCTGTGACAGCCTCCACTGCCATTGTGCTGACCATGGTCCAAAGGAACTGTTCAAACAGACAGGAACCACCTGAACGTCCAACCACAAAACCCTCATCATAGAAACGCTTCCTCCACCAGGGACCAGGTAAGAGCACTGACACAGTCACTAATACTGTCACTTAGTGCTGTCAAAGGGATTGCTGCAAATGGGGAAGCTCTGAGATTCAGAGTTCATTGCCTGTTGTCCAGTCTCTCCCCTCTTTCTCCCCAATCCCCTCAATTTACAACTAAACAATCCCAATTCATTAAATCACTGCTTGTATGTCTTATTTTCTACACCCCTGATTATTCTCACTGCTTCTCCCGGACTCATTCCAGTTTGTCCAGATCTTTCTTGAAGTGCTATCCACAGAACTGCACAGAGTTTTTCAGCCTTTCCATCACCCAGCAGAGCACAGAGATTACATCATGCACCTTGCAGGCTAAACTCCTATTTATACATCCAAGCACAGCATTTGCCTCTTTCTCAACAACACACAATCATGTTCAGCTTGTGATCCTCTTTTATCCTCCCCCCAATCCTTTTCTGCAAAACTGTGATCTAGTTGATCTTTCTCTGCACTGTATTTATGTAGTCCATTATTCCTGCCAAGGTACAATAGTTTGCGCTTGTCTCTATTGAATTACATCCCACTTTTTTAGAGTGTATCTCCAATTTGCCAAGATCATTACAAATTCTAACCCTGTTCTCCAACAAATTCACAGTCCCCCCAGCTTGCTGTCATCTTCAAATTTGATATGCAAATTCTCCATCCATCACCAAGGCTGTTAAAGAAAACATTGAATTGAACTCAGCACAGGACAGACCCTCACAGAACCCCAGTCCATGCTCCCTTCCATTTTGACATTCTTATTCATTTTGCATGCATTTGTTATTAGCTCTCCTCGAGACCTTGCTCCTCTAGATTGCTAACAAAGTGTGATAGGAGAGATGGCAAAAACCTTACTGGAGTCAAAGCAGATGACATCTTCAGTTTCACCTCTGACCACAATGCCTGTTACCCTGTCACAGAAAGATATTAGATTGGTCTGACATGACTTGTTCTCAACAAATTCTGGTGGACTTTTACACATCTCCTTGTTATTGTTCAGGTGCTGACAAGGAGTTTGGTTGATAATTCATTTCATGTTTTTTCTGAGGATCAGGGTTAAGCAACTGTGATTCCGTAAATCTGCAATTCTCAAGCTCCTTTCACCTCTGCCCCCGCCCCTGTTCTTTTTTAAAGACAAGTATTCATGTTTCTTCAGTATCTGGCAGATACTACCTGGGTCAGCATTACAGGTACAGATCCAATGCAGTGCGTTCACAGAACACCCTTTCTGTAAATTTCCTTTGGAAAAAGGGGCAGGTTGGGTATGTAATGTGTTGCTGCAACAGGAGAAAGGAGGTGGTTACCTTGTCTTGGGAAACGTGCGGCCTTGCCCTTGCACAAGTCTCCCTTGTCACACTGACAGCAGAATAGAGACTGGTATTAACATGCACCAGACCTCCTGTCCCACAGTCCTGGCCTGTGGCACATCCTGCCATTTCAGCCCTTGACAGCAATAAGCAGTTCATCCAGTGCACCTTAGACCCCATCCGTGGCACCTCCACTATTTTAGTCCTTCCTCCCACTCCACACTTAGTTTTGTCAATATGCCTGTATCCTGCTCAGCAGCATCCCCAGCTACTCAGTCCTGCTTACCCTATCCCACCCATGCGCTTAGCAGGGACTGATATTAAGCTGATGGCCTGCACCTTCCCTGACATGACAGTTCTCACCCACTCTTCCTCCTCCTCTTTCTCCAGCTCCTCTGAGACATTTCAACCCTGACTTCCCATTCCCTCCTGCACCGGCAGCTGTGTCAGTGCATCTTCCATGCCAAAGAGGAGCAGTTAATCCCAGGCAAGCAATCAGCTGTACAGTGTTTCAGGATGATAATCTGGGCCATGGAAACCCAGGAGATGACCTAAGGCCTGCTGCACTTGTTTCACTTGTAGCAGAGGACAGGCTAGACAGCAGTGGTCAGGAAGCAACCCACTGCAGGAAGAAGGAGTCTGAACTGTGCTCTGGTGTGCCAAGTGGAAGTCAACAGCCATGACTTCTTCCAGCAGGCACATGCTCTAGGCTGGAAGAAGTCAAGCAGAGACCATTGGAGGAAGGAATTTCCTCTATAACTACTGAGAGAACAATTAACTGGTATCCTGGGGAAATGGTGCTGTACCAGGGATGAGCTCTGATGGGCAAAATAGCATTTTCATGTACGAAATACCATGTGCACTCTTCAGTGCAGATGAGGACCCAGGTGCTCATCAATTATTGAGGTTGCTTGAAAAGGCATTTAGGAGAGTGCACAAGAGGCCAGTCTGCAGCTCTACGTCAATCCCAGCTGGGCTGCTCTTAGAAACCCAGCCAGTGAGAAGGGAAGAGAAAGAGAAAAAAAAAGGAGAAGTAAGTAAACAGAGATGGAGAGAAAGAGAAAAGGGAAGAATCCAGTAGAGCCTTCCCCTTGCCAAAGGAAATCATGCATGGTACAGGGAAGGTCTCCTTGCTGCCTTGTAGTATCATTCCTCTAGTATCACCCCCTTCCTTCCTAGTTTCCAGGATGAAAACAGCATCTCCTTTTTTCCTCAGGGTGCAGGCCACATCCTCTGAGGCCAGCTCCTAGACTGCAGATAAGACCTTGGATTGGAATCAGGTCAAGGTAAGAACACACTGTTGTCCCAGCAGCACTGTTACCACATCCCGACCACTCTACTGCCCCAGACCTCAATGGACTTTACAGCTTTCTTAAGAGCTGCCATGTTTACCCAGTTCAATGGACTATGAAACACCCTAGGCTCTTCTGTGACAACTCCCTGTCCTGGTTTCAGCTGGGATAGAGTTAATTTTCCTCCTAGTAGCTGTTATAGTGCTGTGTTTTGGATTTAGCATGAGAATAATGTGATAACACACTGATGTTTTAATTGTTGCTAAGCAGTGCTTATACTAAGTCAAGGTCTTTTCAACTTCCCATGCTCTGCCAGTGAGGAGGTGCACAAGAAGCTGGGAGAGAGCACAGCCAGGACAGCTGACCCCAACTGGCCAAAGGGATATTCCATACCATAGGACGTCATGCTCAGTATATAAACTGGGGGGAGTTGGCCAAGGGCAGTGATCGCTGCTTGAGGACTGGCTGGGCATCAGTCGATGGGTGGTGAGCAGTTGCATCACTTGTTTTTCCTGGGTTTTGTTTCTCTCTCTCTTTTTGTTGTTTTCCTTTTCATTACAATTTATTTTTATTTTTATTTTATTTCAATCATTAAACTGTTCTTATCTCAACCCATGAGTTTTCTTACTTTTGCTCTTCTGATTCTCTCCCCCTTCTCACCGGGAGGAGGGTGAGCGAGCAGCTGTGTGGTGCTTAGTTGCTGGCTGGGGTTAAACCACGACACTCCCATTTAGGGAAAAGGACAGCTCTTACCCCAAATCAGCTGCCAACATTCAAACTCCCACCTATTAACACCCATCTTCACATGAATCTGCCACAGAAGGCTGTCTCCTGAACAGAACAAGCCCATGCATTTGCTGCAATTTGCCGTGCATGTTGGCCATAGATAGCATTTAATCTTCATTATAGCTTTGGAGACAAAGCACAGCTCTCCAGAAAGTCACATGTCTAGGTGCAGCTCTCTCAGGAGATCCACAGCTGATGTGCATTCAAAATGAGAAAATGAGAAGAAATCTCAAGGAACAGCTGCAATCTCAAGGAACATTCACTCACAATCACTCAGAACTTTTCTATTTGTGAACTAGATTTCCTCAGATGTAAAAAGTCACTTACACCATTGAACAAGCATGAAGCTAAAATTTGACCGACCATAGAATTATCCTATTTTATTAAAAAGTGTGTCTTTTTAATAAAAGAGGTAGATTTTTTTTTCACAATAATATAAATTGAAAAATACTTAGTAAGGTCAAATTCTAAGTGCTTTTTTGTTTGAGATTTTTGTTAAAATTTTGAGCTTTTGAAGAAATGTTGGGTCAAGCACATACCAAAATAAAAGTATTTTGGATTATCATGATCCCCAAAAGGCAGAGCTTTCTAAACTACGAGCTTGTGGAGGACTAGCTACTATTACAGCAGACAATACAAAATGTCTGGAGAGTCAAATTGCTTACAATCCAGGAAAGAAAGAAAGTCTTATTTTTTTAATACAGAGTCTTTAAAAAGTAGGTACAAGTTTCTTTTTTTTGTTAGTGTCTTTATTTTAGGATCATACGTACACGCTTTTGGGACCTAGGAAATTCTTTTCCACTCACTGGAGCATCAGGTTATGGAACTTGCCGTCATAGCGCAACAGTGGGGGACGTGGCTTGATGCCGATGAGGAAAGGACTGGGCATTCCCAGGATCAGGAACCATTCCCAAAGTTGCAATGGCAATGATTAGAAAGAAGCAAAGACAAAGAATCTTGGAGTTATGGGAGTGGTAAAAACTCTTGTGATATGGGTTATAAATCAAGACTGAAAGAAGTGAAGGTGGAGTTAGGCAGTGCATATACACGCATAGAGAAAGAGGCAGTGCTCCACACACACTGCAAGGACCAGTATCTCTAACTCACACATAGAAATACATGCAGGACCAGTACACTTCCACATGTACCCTGTTAAGCACAAGTACCCATATGCACATCTACAGCTTTCTGCAGACACCAGACACCACTCACCTGTCCCTCTCTAAGAATAACATGTGCAAAGTTTTGTCCGCCCTGCAGGTACCTCACCGAAGTGTGCATCTCCTGCAAACACTGGGGAAACAGGTCTAGATTCCCACCCAGTACCAACCACTGCCTGTTCACAGCCATGTTGAGGTTTGTTTCTGGGCTTACATTTGGTGTATTGGGTGCAGCAGCAGGCAAAAGCCAGAGGCTAGCCAGCATGGTGAGAAGTGTCAAGCAGGACACAAGATTGCTGCATCAGACTTTCACACCTGGCATTTTGGCTGCCTGAGATCTTTGGCCATTGAACAGAAGTCCCAGACAGCAGCCAAAACAAGATGGTAAAGAGGATGGAAAAAACCATTACCCCAAAACTAAAAACTTGTGCTTTTTTCCCTAAAGACAAAAATACTGATGGGGAGGCTAGCCCATATAATTATGTTTAAGCCATTCCACAAGTAAATCTGCCTCTGCTGACTGTCCTGGCCTAAAGGAAACTCTGAAAGAACAGAGCTTTCAACACAAAATTCTGCCAGAAAAGCGCTTGTCTCTAGCACAAAGTTTTCTTTCTTTTCCTGGGCCCCAGGGGACCACACACTTAAAATATCCGAGGGCCAAGGCCTTACCCTCTAAGTCCAAGTCACTGGACATTCAAATAACTCCACCAGCATTTTTAACTGTTCTCTGCATCTGTGGAGGAGCCTGGAATGACAGCCTGGAGATCAAATTTACTTTGCTCTCCAGAGAGCAAAAGCAAAAGCAGTCCTGCCTTGTTAGTGAGAAAATGGGACATTATGTCTTGAACCATTCTGAAGTCTCCCACATAATTTACTGCCAATATTAAAACACAATGAACTCATAACCTGCTGTGGAGATGCTACACTCCTAGCCATGGACAGAAAAGCCTGTAGCATAAAGCAGAGGTTTCTTAGCAGCTTCAGAAAAAAAACACTATTTCTGATGACCAGTGAAAGCCTCCTGATCCGTGTTCACCATGAAATTAAGTGGCAGAGGTGTTGAACTGAAAGAGATCTTTAGGATTTAAGATGTTCTTTCAAAAGTACTTCTCTCTATCACCCCTTTCTCTTGCCACAGTTTAATTTCAGCTGCCATTTCTCCACGTGCCTCTTTCTCAGTGGCCAGGAAAGCTGGCTTCTGGGCCCCATGTGAAGGGGAGGGAAAGGAAATCGTCACAAAGACAGCTCCACCTCTCCTCCCTCAGCTTCTCATGGGGAGTTTGTGCACAGATTAAAGATGAAGGAGGAGTGAATTGGTCTATACCACATGCCACCCATCAGAGACTGCAGGGGTACTACCAGAAGGACCTAGAGCAATTGAGCATCTCCTTTGCAGTCAGCTGCACCTTACAATGTTGTGTTAAATACCGCTGCCGCAAAACATGTAATAAGCAAAGAACACTTGCCCAAGGCCACAGGTCAGAAGATCATTGATATTCAGCATGGCTTCAGGACAGACAATTACAACATGTCAAGATTTTCCTTTTCTCAAGTAAGTAAATTTTATGGGAATGGGGGTACGGAGGAAATTTTCGTTCTTGAACAATAAATCTTGAACTGATTTATCCCAGAAATATGCCCCTTTGTAAACTATATTGTCAGAAGACTGAAGATGGAAATCAAAGTAAATAAATTTTTGTCTCCTTCAGGTGAATTTAGAAAAGGGATCATCAAAGTTTTAGTGAACTGCGTCAAAACAGTTTAGGGATTTCCTCTGGATGTGGCAAACTGCAAGAGGTAAGGGACATCATTGTGAGCTTTGGTCTGAACTCTTCTTCCATAGCCATGGCTACACAACTGCAAGTATCTTCAGATGACCATGATATAAATGGGAAGGAAAGTGTTGTCTCCACAACATGAAGCACCCCTTTCAACAAGTGCTGATAAAAGCAGTCTGTGTAGATCAGTCCATCCACAAGCCAGAAGGTTCTTCTTTCCGCAGCTGCACCAGCAGAAAGAGGAAACTTGACCTCATGCACTGCTGCAGCGCAAGCACTTGAGGAGCTCCCCAGGCTGCTGTGCTGCTCCTCCCTTATTGATCAAGTCCCATTTCCTGGGACTTCTCCTGGAACAAGCTGTCCACAGCCCATCAGTCATCTCGCTAAGGAAATTAAAGGCACTGTCCTAACCCAGATGATGGCCACTTTTTCTGATTGATCCCCCCTCTTTTGACTTCTTGATTAACAAAGGAGTCAAAAAACCCCTCAACTTTGATCTGTCACTTTGTACATTCCGCATTTCACTATTCCCTACCTCCCTGCATCCCTTCCAGTCGAAGTGTGTCTCCCCTGTTCACTGCCCTGCCTCCCATTCCTTAGCATTTCTGGTGCTCGCTGTGTATAAAAGAGAGATCCTGCAAGAACACTTTCTCCAGAAGAGAAGCCAGAGAAAGAAGGACAAATAGTTTATTAGCCAACAAGGAGGCTCCAGGCACCACAGACGTAAGATCTGCCAAACATCATAAGATTATTGGTTTTATTTATTTCCCATTCTGTATTGTGTATTATTTCAATCTCTCCAAGTGCAATAGCAATAAAATTGAAAAACATCCGTGGAAATACTTCCAATTAACACAAGGTCAGAAAATGACATTAGAGACCTCCACAGCCCATAAAGAAGAAATACACCGAACACCTCCCTATACTACCATTCTCCTCAGCAAACAGGCAGGCAGTGCAACTTGTCTTAAAGGTCGCAACCTTTGTCTGCATTTTACCAAGGGCATGGAAGAAAGTATCAGTATCTAGCACCCTGTGCCAAGATCACACCACTGGTAAGCTACATGTACAAATCTACAGATTTTTAGCTCAACTAACCTAGCTAATCTCAATCCAGGCTGAAGCATAAAGCTACAAAATACTCAGAATGCAAAGCCACAGAGGGCTCTGGAGAACAAATTCAGTACCTTCAGCTGCACCAGAAACACAAAAGAAGGTAGGTCCACCACTGAAAAAGAGATGTAATGTAGGGTCAGTGTGTGAGTATTATTCAAGGAAATGGCTTAACCTCACTATGACTTCGGCACAGGCTCCTGTACAGGGCTCTGTGGCACCCAGTAGCAAGAGAGATAATGACTGCAGCAAGAAGGGCACAAAACAAAACAAGTAAAATCGAAACAAAGATGTTTTTAAACAGCTAGGTTGCTATTTCTTGTCCACATGTCCAACACAAAATAGATGGGGCACCCTGGTACCTGGAGGTCTGTCATCCAGGTTCCTTTCATAGGCAAACTGGAGCATTGTCTAGTGCTTTTCTGAGCCCTTGTGGCCTCTTCCAGCCAAGCCTCAGCCTCCAAAACTATCAGAAAGATGCTCCTCATACAGTGGTCTTATCCCCCAGACCAAAAGCCCTTGTGTAGATAAGCAATTACCTCAAACTGTGTAGCTGAAGAGAGCAGAACAGAGGTATTAGTAGAAGGTGTGTGTCTGACTCAGCAACAGAATCCTGGCTATTACAACCTTCACAGCTTCCCTGTTCCCAAACCTAGGCTGAAAGAGGTGAAGAAAATCAGAGGTCTTCAGATATGCTTCTGCCCGGGCAACTCAGCAACCACCTTCCGCTGCAACAAAGCCCTCTGCCAGGCAGAACAAGAGACAGCTCATCTACTTTGAAAGATAGCTGTTTGCAGTATCTCTTCGAGTTGCTTACAGAAGGCTGGTAACCTGTCTCTTTCTCTTTCTACAGAGGTCAGGGTGATGTCAGAAAATCCTTGAAGCCAGTTCCAGTTTCCAGCGCTGTCAGTATTATGCTGCAGGTAGATAGTTCGTGGCAGTATTTGGTTCACTGCTCTGCAAAATGCTGCAGAAATGGATGACCAGTAACGGCAAAATTCTAAGCAGAAGTAACCTTTTTTTAATCTCTCCCCCAAAATACGAGTTTGTAATCAAGGATGCAGTCAATGTACTTTCAACACAGATCTCATGAGAGTTATTTATTTTAACCCTTCCCCTTCCAGTCCCTCCTCCCTTTTCTTGGCTCTCTTCATGTTCTGGCTTTGCTGAGCTTTGCACCACTATCCTGTCCAGCACTGTCTGGAGGGACAATGTTGGGAGAGCATGAAAAGACTTCCTGGGCATGCACACCTCACATGAAGAACCAAGCAAGGACTGCCGTCGCAATCCACCAGAGGACAAAGATGGTGCTCGGGCCCCAGAAGGAGGGGCTGGGTCAGGAACTGCAGTACCAATTTTACAGCATCAGTATAACTCAGAATAGTCTGGTTTGCAGCAACAGAGCAGCTTCTGGAGTAAGGAAGTGGAAGAGGGAAAGGGTGCAAGGCAGCAAGGAAAAGACACAAGCTTTGCATAACACTACAGAGGAAGGTGTCTAGGTGGCCTGTGAGAGAGGGCTTTCAAGAACAGAACACCTCCTTTTTGCTTTAATTTTTAGAAACTATCTTGCAAAGTTGTGATGCTGTCTAAATATTTGTCATTAATTCTTATACCCTGTTCCAATAATTTCTATGTTTTTCCTGCCACACAGCTGTGCCCATGCTCACCATACCCTTCATAAGCCCTCAATAGGGAAAGAGATTGCAGCTTCAGATTTGTTCAGGACCTCAATCTTGAACTGGTATCCATTCCTAGCTGTTTCCTCAGAGATCAAGGTTCAGTTATTCCCTCAGCATCTTGCACAGCTTTGCATTTATCATTGCAGAACCTTCTAGAGCAGAGAGAGATGGTAATTTCTTCTGAAGGAGGTACACTGGTAAGAGTATGTTCTTTTTTTAATACCAGAATCATCTGGTTCGTGTTTCTGGCTTCCTGAAACACAAAGAAATATCCATTTGAATATAAATGAGAAGAGGTCCCTGACATTGCTTCTTTTGCTGGAAATTTCAAAATCGTATTCAAAAATTTGAGAACAAAAAACCAAAATCAATTTGTACCCATTTGTAGCAATATAAGACTGTGGAGTGTCTCTTTTCAAAATTCTCAGCCTTCTCACAAAAACTTGGACTGTCTGAAGGAAAACAAGTACCTCATATGAAAAATGTATTTTAACTGAAATACTAATTTTCCACTAAAAAACCTTTCAGAGCATTTTCTGCAAGTTAATTCAATACGAGTTGCTTTCGGACAGACTCACTCAAATAGCTATGTTTGTATATGTAGGCCTCCTTCCCAAGACCTACACTTAAGTATCGTAACACATCAGCATCAACAGCTTTTCAGATTACATGTCACTGAGACAGGCTCCAATGAGCATGATAGACAAATGAGTCTTAAACAGTGCTTCTTCCAGGATAACAGTCACACTTTCATAATATAAATATCTTCATTATATCCCTTTTGGTGCATTTCTCTAAATGAAATGATACTAAGAGCTTGTCTTCAGGGAAAGATCTACCAGTAGAAGCTATACCCATTTACAAGTCCTCAGCCTGAAGTCTCTTGCTGACCTTCCATCATCCCTTCAGAAAACCTCCACTGCCTTTCACTTCACCTCTGCACAGCTGTAATTGTCTTGGAGCCAGCAACTGAGGTGGGATACAGCACCCACCACGAGGGCAGAAAGGTAGCACGCAGTATCTCAGGGGCTTAAGACATGGGCTTCATCTTCACCTTGCATCCTTGTCTATCTGCTGCGAACCTGGCTGCATTGCAGGCCAAATCAAACAGCAACCCCCCATAACATCTTTCTCCTGCTATTGGGCTCTACAGAAACGTTCAATAGTCCCCAGGGCTCCTTCTCCTAGGTGCCTCCACCCTGACGCTAGAACCAACATCTAATGTCCCCAAATTCTTTTTTTGCCCACTGCTCCCCAGTTCTGCCCCCTATGGTTCTCACTGTGCCCCTTCACATGTGCCACTTACTCTCTGCGGGCTTCTCCTAAACCATGTCCTGACCTCCACACAGGTCCTCCTAGCTGGCCCTTGAGCCTCTTCTTAAGGCCACCCTGCGGTGCCCTCTCCACTGCAGCAGCCCCCAGGGAATGTACTCACTTCTTGGGGGACAGGTCATCACTGCAGCTGGCTCTGTGCTGCCAGGAGGAGTCTTGGCTGTGGACACACACAGCCTACGCAGGACCTCTGGACTGCAGTGCCAACAGAGTGACAGCACTTCTGAGGCAGAGAGGAGACCTTGCTGGGATCCAGGCTTGTCCTCACTTGAGCTTGCTGAGGTTGGTCTTTGCAGGCTCCCTCTGTATCAGAGGAAGCAAAGGTACTTTTGAGCAGGGGGTCTGACTTGTAGCCACTCTGAATTGCCTCCTGGAGCAGTCAGTCTCGCCACTGGTCACAGGTCCAACATTGTAATTTCGCCTCCCTTTCCCCTGTGGTCCCAAGCTCTGAGCCTGCTCAGCAGAAGTGGGGCCAAGCAGCACCCCAGCTCCAGTGAGGCTTTGTGCTAAGCTCCCCCTGTCCTGTGAGTCTGTGCTCGGAGGTCCTGTCTTCCTCAGCTTCCCTTATCATCCTCCACATCTTCCTCCTCCTCTCGCAGCCAATGCACAAAGAAGGCAAAGGTCCCCCTTTCTGGAGCGGGACTTGAAAACATCTAATCTTCCACTTACATTTCCTTCATTTCAGATCCTAACTGAAATCATGGGGGACTTTTTTGCTCCCTTACCTACCCCTCTCACTGCCCTCTGTCAGAATTATTCAGCTCTCCGAAGCATTACCAGATACACTATGTAGGAAAGACATGGCAGAAGAAATTAAATAGTATTGTTAGGTATCTATAATTACCCCAAGTCATTTTTTCCACAGTGCAGCAATTTCAAATCTCTCACAGCACTCTCTTTGGAAACCAGATGTTGACCATGTCAGCTGTGTGCTAAGAATGCATTTTCATGAGTTGCGTTTCTTGGAGTTTGCAAAGCGATAGTGGTGGCGGAGGGGGATGCTCCTGGAAAATTCCACCCGCACAGGTGCAGGTCGGGCAGTGCAGAGCACCACCGGGCTCCTCGGGGCTCCTCAGGGCATGGGGGGCTTCTCAGCCCTCTCCTCTGTCACAGCACAAACTGGTCCCCCTCCCCTCAAGCAGAAAGCGAGGGAAATTTCTTCCACGCTCCCACTCGTAGGAGCGCAGACAAGGCGGCTGTGGGGAGAGCGTATCTGGGAGAGGGAGGATTTCCCCCAGGAGTGCTGTGCTGCTCGCCCTCCAAAGCAATACACAGACAGATATGGAACAATGAAAATAAAAAATTTGGTTGGTGTCTCTCTGGTCAGTTCCTCTCCACCTCCCTCCCATTTGGTCTGTCCTGTCCCACAGCCACAGCAACCAGGCTCCCAGCACGTTCATCAGACAACTGTTTTGCATCTTCTAAAAGAACCCACTGATCCCTGATATTCAGTCTAAATGCACTTTTGCTCTACATCCTGCCTCCCCATTACTCTTTAATTACACTCACTTGGATTGTCCTAAAGAAATCCTTCCTTTCCTTATTGATTATTCCCTTCAAACACTTGCAGACAATTATCATACTCCCTAATCTGGCAAAAATATATACTTGGGAAAAATCTATCCTCAGCAACCAGGCAAGAGTCCAGTGAGATACAGGGTACCCAGAGAAAGCAGGTTTTAACTAAAGTTCAAGTAACATTGCACAGTAAACCCTGGGAATACTTCAGAGTGTTTATTTGAGACAGGGGACTTCTTAATGGAGAAAGTCCTTAGTTCAGATTTCACTAGACTGTACTCTTTTAATCTTTATTTGTAAGCCAGTGTCTCCATTAGTCCCAGGCTGAAGCAAGGTGTCTGGGCAATGAGCAGGAAAATATATACACACACACGACTTATTCTAGGACCAAACACAGGAGATGGAGCACGGATGAGAACAACTGTTCAAATACAGACACACGCAGCTCTCTATAGGTCTGTTCCTCAGCCATGCTGAAAGCCGAGACCTCAAATAGCAGCCATCTGTAAGAAAAGGGACGAGGCATGAAGCTGGTGGAAACTACAAATGCAGGCTGATCTATACACAGGAGAAGCTCACGGAAAGCAGCTGTCCACAGGTAGCCCCTGTCAGAGGCAGAAAAGCTACAGAAATGAGATGCTGCCATAATCCCAGTAGTCTTTACAAAGCAAACATAATTAAATGCAGCGATACAAAGAACTCTGGCCTTGGTGAAAATGAGCACACATCTAAGAAGGAAAGCAAATAGCTCCCACTTCTAAAACAGAACAAAAGTAAAGCACTGGCCTGAAATAAGTAACCTGAGCAATCCTGAATTCTTAAAACACCCAGATGATGCTCGGAGCAAACAGTTAAACTTGGCATGCAGGAGCTGATCTCAGACAGCAGACTGCAGAAGAAGGGACTCTTTCTATTATTCCCAGATCTCCCAGCTTGGATGGTGAGACTGTCGTATGACACTGCTCAGACTGGAAAACTTGCAGCACACCTCTGCTCTCCAGTGCTGCTCCCAATATAAGTTGATTTACCAGCAAACACTATTTCTTCTCAAAAACCACAGGATTACATAATACCAGCATGGATCTACTGGGAGAACAAAAGGATCTGCAGCACCTATTAGCATTAACATTGCACTGTGCACCCTGTGTTATGTGGCGGGTGGCAAGCTGCCCTGCTGCACAGTTTCCGCAGTCTCATAAGGGCCGGCCCTGCATGCTCCAACACTGACCAAAATGGTGTTCTGATTAAGCTGTGCAAAAAATGATTTTTCAAAGCAAGGTCTGAACAATACAGAAAAAAAAAGAAAATTAAAGTTGTTTCTTCAATATAAACCCAGGGTTTTTTGCTTTTTTGGATTTTCCACTAATCATACTCGTCCATTCAACACACACACAAAAATCACGTTCTTTATCAGACGTGATTAATAAAAGTGATGGAAATTTGGATCCAAACAAACACCTGCAAAGACACTTGGAGTACTCACTGGCAAAGGAATTTCAATTAAAAAAGAAAAAAGAAACATTAAAAAAAATCCTAGTCCCAAGGGCTAGACCTCTCTCCTGAGAGGTGACGGAGACCGCAGTTTAAATCTCCGTTCTGAGTCAGGCGGAAGGGATTTGAATGCAGTTTTCCCATTGCCTAGGAGTCTGTCCTCACCGTCTGGCTAATGAGGCTCTGGGATCTGGGGGAAGATACTGCCATTTCCTCCTCCACGTTGCCTCTGTGAATGGTATCTAAAGGCTTTTGTGAGTCTACATGAAAACACCAAAATGTCACTTTTCATTTACAGCAATAAAACTTCCAAAATAAATCCTCCATATCTGACCAAAAGTAATGAATATTTTTGTTGATCCCAAACTATGTTTTTTCACAGACTCGTTTGTTCCTCCCACCATATATCTGCGGCTTGGGCATTATCATCTGGAAAGGGAAGGACATGGGCCTTATCACTCCTGGTCTTTAATGACCCGTGTCATTTTCCCCCAAAACAGACTTTGGGGACAAAATTGGCCAGATCCCAATTAAAAATTCCTCACCTCCTTCCATTTGAGTCTCCTCTTTCTTACTCTACACCGCTGTGCAGTGCTGTTTTGCATCATTAAACAGCCTAACCCCATTCCACCACACGAGCGGCTGAATGTTACTCATAGTGAAATGTTGCCTGTATGTTAATTTTGCAAAGTGCTTAGGATCCTTCTCGAAGGAAGGAACAATAGAAATGTAAGTCATTATCGTGTACAGGAACTGAGGAAATAAACCTAAGGGCAATAAGCACCAGAAACTGTCACACAAAATACAGACCAAGTCGAAAGCTTAAACTGGAACAAGAAAAAGGCTGTCAAACAATCTTCCAGGCTTGGCATGGTGGGAGACATTGCAGAATGCAGCTAGCCCGGCAGAAGGAAATTAAATAAGCCTGGCAAACTGATGACTCAGCAGAAGACAGCACAACGCCCAGCACATTTTAGAAATAAACCCAGGTCAGTAAATGCCAGAGCTTTTCACGAGGAAGAAAGGCCAAAGGATAGTGACAGAAACTCAGACACCACCACAAGGCAACAAAAGAGTGAGTGCTGAGACCTAACGTTACCAAAGGCAGTCTGAAAAAATTACAGACTCGGGGAAAACACAGTTCAGGCAGAGAGAAAACAAACGACGCTGAACATATTGTACACTCAAATCGATGACACTAAATGCATGCCAGAGTTCATGAGCAGTGAGAGTAACTCAAGCACAGAGTAGCTCCAGTGATAACCACAGTTTTAATACTGAGATACCTCTGAAAAGCAGCAAAGAAGTTAACACATAACAGAGCGGAGAAAACCACAAGGGAAAAGACTGTCCTGGTCTAGTAAAAAATACTGCCAAGATGCAGGTCAGCATCAAGCCAAGTCAACCACACACAATCAGGATTCAAACTCAAAGCAAGGAGCGTGTGAGAACCAAGCACAGAAACGCTGGCCAGAACGAACACCAGAGGAGAGAAACCAAGCCAAAGACACAACAAACAAGCTATTCCTTACTGAATAAAAGTCTGAGCAATTTCGTATTAAGAAAAATTTATTTCAAATGCATTCAGAAGGAAATGTGGCCAGGCTTCTAATCCAGAAAAAGTAAACTGCCAAAACCCTAGCAAAAAAAATGGGTGAGAGGAGGAGGAAGAGAAAGAAAAACAAAGCAAAAGAAAAAGGCAAAAGAAAGAAAAACATAGGGTCCTATGAATACGCAGATGAGGGCACAGCAGCACCTTCCTTCTCTCAAGCTCCATGGAAGGAAAACAGAGCTTCCAGTTAATAACATTCAGGAAATATAAAAATAGAAAAAGCAAAGGATTCACAGGCCAAGCAAAGACATTGTCGACATGAGACAGAGTCTCAAGCAAATGCAACCGAACAGATGAAAACACACCCTCAGGCACCGGGGGCACGTCCACTCACTGTGAGCCTCCTTCAGCAGAAGCTATGCTAGCACTTTCTCCAGACTCAGTTTGGTTGGCTGCTTCCTCTCTGCCCTAATCTCTTCACGAATTTCAAATCTTAAAGCTGCCAAAATTCCCATGCTTTCCTCAGCTGTCTTTTCGTTGCATAGCCTGGCCACCAAAAGCAACAGGAAATAAACTGCCTCTTCCAATGGCACTGGGGCAACCTGTGTGGTTTCTGGCTGCTAACAGATTCCCTCAAGTGATTTCCAGTATGTGGCTGGGGACAAAGCAGGGGAAAGTGAAGTTTGCTGTGCTGTGCATCCGTGCGGTGTTGTAGGGCACACAACCTGCCCGTGCCACTCCTGAGTGGAGTACAGCTGGAGCAGCTACTGTTGGGCTGATAAATAGTCAGTTCACTCGTAAATGGAGTGTAGGGAGAAAGTCATTCTTGTGCTCAGGTGGAAATTAGAGAAGAATTTTGGCCTGAAGAGAGGGCAATTGTTAGGGGAGGGGATCTCAAGAGAGGGAATTCTTAGCATGTCAGCATATATCACTTAGACTTTTCACAACGACATGCTTTGCTTAAAAATGGCAATGCACAAAATGAAAGCTTTAAAACATTTCATTTTCACAGGACATTTTTCTGTCAAAACTGGTCTACATTACAAAATGCTTTTACTACATTCAAATGACCTGATTTTTTTTTTTTTTTCAGGTCAGAAAAACATCTTGTGTGGACTCAAAAATAAATATGAATTTGTTTTCATTCACCAAAAAATACAAAACAACAGCTATGTTTCCTTCTTTCATTTCTAACCAAATCAAACCCCCCTTCCTGTTTTTTTGAGGATGTTGTGAACTGATCAGAGATGATAGGATGGATCCTTGATACACTGTTGTGATAGGAATATTTAATTACTGTACCCATGCTTGAAAGCTCATCTTCCCGCAGCAGCTCAGCTATCACCTGAATTAAGATATGGATGTTTATTGTCAACACGCTGGTGTAACACATTCCCACAATCAATGAAATGCTTACGATGAAAGGGACACAGATACACAGCAGCATCTGACGTGACATGGAAATCTCCAGGCTGGTGGCAAGCAGGAGGGTTTTCAACCAGAAGCAATGCGGCTCTGGCACTAGCACACCAGCCCTGCACTGAGAGGTGGTGGTGCTGCATCTCAAGACATAGCCTTACCACAGGTTTTTTTGGTTCTCTGTAAAGTTAGGATTATCCCCTCTGATGTTAAGAAGACTGGAAATTTTCCAGCAGCACTGGGTATTTTTGAGTTGTTGCACCTTCTTGGCCGTAACTCTCCAAGCATGCAAAAGCACCTTTACTGCTTTTTCCCATCTGCCCTTCACAGTCTTGATGAGGCCCCTATAAGCCTGCACAAAGCCAGTTATAATTTTCCACTGCCTATCAAAGCCTTCACAAGAGTTAGGCAGTTGGTGTGTAAAGCCTGCTGCCTACCATGCTGACTAATGTTGTCTGATTGTTCCCTTGTACTCCCCCATTGGTCCATCTGTACCCATCTGCTGCCTTTTGTCTTCTAATTAAAGTGTAACCACTTTGGGGTAGGAGCCACCTTTCTGGCTAGTGTTCACACAGCTCCCTGCAGAGCAGAGTCCCAAGTCCATAACTGGGGGCTGGGGACAGCAATGATGTCGCGCAAGAGGTGACTGCATGTACATGTGGCAAGGGGGAATGGTGACCCCCCTCGCTGTGTGGCATGGGCAAGTCAGCTGGAAGAAAGCCCCAGACTAGAGCTCTCATCCAGAATGCAACCAAGGCAAGAGCAGTCTTCTCCCGTGGCTGGATGGTGTTACCACATTAGCACACTGGGCACAGTCCTCGGGGTTGCCCTGTCCAAGGAGTCAGGTTGGCAACCCTGGTAAAGGTCAGATGGCTACTATCACCCTCATCAGCTACACCGGCACAGAAATGGTAGGAGGCATTCTAACTACAGCCTGGGCTTAATAAAGATCTCCAGATTTTCCAATATCTGATTTGCATTAGAGGACAAGGTCTCTCCAAGAAGTTGTCATTGTTTCAATGTAAGCATTCCCTCCGGTAGCCAAGGAGTAGGGCCTAGTGGAGAAGAGCCAGAATATTTTTCTGCAGGCTCATGAATCATACAAATACACTCCAAAATTCAAGCAAAGTCAGGAACCGCTTCAGCAAGAGGCAAAGAGAGCAAACAGCTTATACTGACATAATATACGGTGGTTAGGAGGAGACACCCAGCTAGTGTCCTCTTTGGTCAAAGAGATGGACTAGCTCATTATTGCAGGATGCAGTAATCTAATCTAATGGTCTGATACAATCACTCAGCAAAGATACCATTTGATCAGCATGTCCACAAGATTTACGTAGGAGGCTTTTTCAGAAAGATTGTTCCATTTATCCCCTGATAAGGAAACCTTTGTGTGGCACTTGCATCTGCCCTTCTCCTTATGAGTCAGTGTAAGTTTAACATGGCCATAACTAGCCACAAATATATACAGTTGCATCCTGGACAACTGTGAGAAACCAGGCCAAATCCTGACAGTGGGTGCAGCATAGGTGCACAAATAAAGCCATCTGGTTGTCTGATTGAATCAGGGTCATCAACAGAGCCATCAGATGTGACCTAGATCAGGTATCTAAGGGACATTCACTTGGGAGTGGGATATCCATAAAATATGTATTCTTTGATGCAAGTCTGCTGTCCAATGAGAAGCAAGGGATTCAGGAAATTACAGTCTCTTAGAGAAATGTCCAGAAAGAACACTTTAAAAATAAGGGGGGAAATGCATTTACAAACTACCATTCTAATTTCAGCCATCTGTGCTTAAATCCAGAATGGTTCATCTGCCCTAAGTGAAGCTATATCCTTCTAAAAACTGGTTCTATGGGAACAGAATCAGTCACTAACTGAGTAGGTTTAAACAAACTCCTATGCCATTTCTCCTCAGGGACAATGAGTCATAAATCCCCATGTACACAGGAAAATTAGCAAAACAAGACTGATTGGCAAAAACAATCCAATCTTGTCTCACCATGAAAGGAGTCGGTGGGATAAAAAAACATTTCCTCTCTGAAGTCCCTGGACGTGCTGTCAAGGAGCCAAAACTCCACACACAGAGCAGAACCTGACCAAAGGCAATAACTTCTGCCCCAGGGAGGCAAGCATACCTGTGCATGCATGTGTGAGTGATCAGAAAGGCTTGCTCAGGTGGGCACCAGAAAACGCAAGGAGGAAACTGTCCCAAATGATCTAGTCATCTTTCCAAAGGCAGGCAAGGGCCTTCAGAGAAGGTGCTTGGATTTGCACAGCTGCAGTTTTCACCTCACAATCCTACATTCTTGTTCCTCTCTTATTTTTAAAGAGCCTTCTTCAGAAAATGAAATTAAAAAATCTAAATCCTTCCTTCTGCTAGGCAACGTAACAGGTACATGATTCATATTGCTTCTTCATGGAGTGGCCAGTACCACACAGACCCTTACTAAAAGCAAAGAATACTGATCAGATTTTCAGTCCTCTTCCCCCCTGTTATTTCTGCCACTGTGACATTGAAGCATACAAAGAAACGACAGTGAATATTTCTTTTAATGCACAGAAAGGCTTGAGACCAGGCCTGAAGGCTGCGTCGTCATCAAAAGCTACAGCCTCTTCAGCGTCTCTGTGGTGTTCATCAGCCCTCCAAAGCTGCAGACTGCAGGAGGTGACAAGTACATCCATAAGGGCTTTTGTTTGCAGCCATCCACAATAGCTTTCATGCACCGACTGCCTGCTCATACAAAAGGTACATGGTAGAAGCTTGCAGAAATTATGTCCTCACTGGACCAGGCTTGAAGTTTTTGCTGATCAGCTTGTCCATAACCCAGTTTTTCTTTCCTATCAAATATGTGGGCTCTTGTGAGACACTCTTCAGGTTCATCTTGTTCATCTAATCACAGAAATGTAGTCTGGCAGAGAACCACAAGAGATCACTTACTGCATCCACCAGCTCTGAGGCAGGACAAGATAGATTTAAACTCCGCACTGTTGGATATTTTTCTGTGTCCTCCAGCAAATGAGCCTCACCAGCAAATGAGCCTCACCATGTCTCACCATGCTAACAATCAGACAGCTCCCTACATACCTAACTGAAATCTTTCTGCTTGAAAATTTAGCAAGATATCTTCTTCTTACTGTGGACATGAAAAGCAACTGACCATAATGTCCTTTTTTCAACAATGATTTAGATGTCCGAAGACTTATCTTGTTCCCCTTCCTCTTTTTCCAGATAAAACAAACCTTATTTTTCCATTTTTCTTTTCTAAATCCTTCTTTCTATAGCTCCCTCCCATATCCCAAGGGAACCCATCCCAAGCATGGATGGGCATAACACTGCTCTGTCCCAAGCACGGGACAGGGTCACACAAGTTCACGAACTCACCTTATGTGGACTACGATTGAGGCTGAACACATCTCTGGAAAGCCCGTGGGACAGCAAGCAGTGGGACCGTTTTTCACCCTCTTGCAGCATTAGGAAGTACTGGAAGTCTACAGTCACTGAGGCAGCTGACAGCGTGTCACAGCAAATGGCCCCATTCCCAGGGAGCACTAATGTGTGCAATGGTGTAAGGGAAGAGGCTAAGAGCAGCCTGTCGGTGAATTTGTAATCATGGCCACACCAATGGCTAGAGGAAGCAGAACAGATGCTGCTAATTGATTTTCAAGAGTTCAAAAGTCAAACACTGATAATTATAGGAGCAGCAGCAGGCAAACATTTTATCTGCTGAGGGGGATGAGGGTTGATAGGGGCAGAGGATTAGCACATGCAGCAGGGAGAATGAATCTTTCAGCATAAGTTTCCCATCTGTCCTCCTCTACGATGGCTTGTAGTGGCACGCTGACCAAACCCATCACCTGGGGCTTTGCTTGTCCAGGCAGGAGCAGCAGTTACCGGAGCGTGCACGGTAAGAGATGCCCCAGGGATCCTGCAAATCAAAGGGTTCTGTGGGGTGTGACAAGAGGTTGCTGTCATGAGCTGCATGGAAAGGTCCTCTGAATCCCCAGTGACACACCTAAGGGAAGAGGCAGAGAAGCATCAGGAAAAGGGAGGGGCTGAGAACAACCTAGTGACAGAAGTGATGCAAAACTCACTAGAAATTAGAGAAAGGCAGGCCCCAAAGAGGACCTCAGAGATAGTAACATTTGTGTCATCCCCAGGTTTGCTGGGGTAAAGTGAGGCAGCAGACAGGAGGAACAGAGAGCTAATGGGATAGGACTCCTGTGCCCTGCCTCAGCAGAGAAGGCGGATGTGAGCAAGACCTGGACAGCAGCACTTGCCAGCTCTCATGAAGGGATCATGAACCCAGAAATAAGTCCTCATCATATGTGGGATTATAGGAGAGCAGAGGAGAAAAGCAACCAGTAAAGAAAAAGCCTGGGTGAAAACTCTTCCCACACAAAACATCACAACGCACAGACGCAAAACCTAGTGCAGTACAGAGCCTCTGGCCCACCTCGCGAGACCTCTGGCCCCAGCTCTTCGTTGCATTGACGCAGGGTCCTTTATGGGGAATAAAAGTGGACCCCCTTCACCACCTCCATCTGCATACCTGCTCCTCTATGATAAATACAACAGGGGCATCTAGGCACCCAAAACACACCTAGTCTGTCTGGCCAGTGAAGCAAAGAGCTCTACTAACTAGCTAATTAAAAGGTAGTGAGGGAAGGCACGCAGCATTCTGCCCCTAAGGAGCAGAGAAGAGAGAAGTGAATGAAATGCATCACATTTGCTTATCACAAGAGGAATCATCACTCATGGCTACAAGAGCCGAAGAGCTCAGGTTACTGCCCCTTTCCAGAAAGTGGTTGCTGTACGTGTTCTTTCATGATTGTCAGCCCTATGAGGCTTCAGTCTGTCTGAAGGACGCAGGAGGAGATTTATCATCATCAGAGTCTAGGGACAGCTGTCGGTCTCCTGGAAAATGAATTCCTGTTCTGAAATAACTGGTGAGATTTTGAAGATATTTCTTCCCAAATTGGGATGAAAAATCAAAATCTCCAAAAAATTCACTGACCTGGAATCCTGAAACAGTTCAGTCACTGTCTGCACCTTTGCTGCTCAGAAAATGGAAGGCTTCGCACCTGTTTTAAAACATTTCTTTATATATATATACCCCATGAGATGTACTCCTCACAATCTATTTGCCATCTTTCAAGAATCAACTGCACCAAGCTGTACAGAGCAGCAAACTGTGTCACTAAATCCAGAGGAGACTAATAAAAATGATCAGAAGACTAGAAAACATGACCTACCAGGAGAGACTGAACAAATTCTTGTTTAATCTACAGCAGAGACGTCTGGGATACAACATGATAGAAGCCTTCAAACATACATAGGGAAGACAAAAAGAGGAAGAGAATAAGCAATTCTCTATGTCCACTAGGGAGATGCCGAGTAGTAATGGGCTTAAACTGCAGTCAGGGAAATCTAGGTTAGACATCAGAAAAACTTTCCAGGGTAAGGAGAAAGAAGCCATGGAAGAGATTGCCTCAGGATTTCATGGAGTTTCTAGCATCGAAGGACTCTCAGAACAGGTGAGACAAACATCTGTCAGGAATAATTTCAGTCTAGTTGATCCCTCCCTTGGGCACAGGGAAGGACTAAATGACCTCTTGATGTTCCTTCCAGGCACAGCATTTGATTATGGATAAAAGTGTGCAGCGATGTAATTAAAGACTTGTGAACGCACACAAGTGGACTGAATCAGTGCTTCCCATGCAGCCTTTCATCTTTCATCTCCTACTGCCAGAGTGTTTGACTTGGAAACTCTCCTGCACTTTGCGCAGTTTCTTCTATATATTGCCTAGAAGTTGCCAGGACAAAGCACCTTGCTAATTTAGCAAAAATTAGTGAGAGTTTGGATGATTTTACACTGCAAAGCAATGCACTTACAAAGGTATTGGGATTGTGTGCTAATAATATATGAATAATTTATGGCTTGTATTGTGGCATTGCCTGGGAGCTGCTGTTAAGGGCCAGCACTCTGCTTTGCCTGACTCCCTGCAAACACGGAACAAAATTATGATCTTTGCCACAAAGAGCTCTGTTTCACCCTTTTATTTTAATGTTTGCATTTCTGCTAAATGGAGAAAATTAAGAAACAGGGTATGAGGTTCCAGGTATGAACAGTATTTGTCTGTGATCAGAGCATGTTGGAGTTGACTTCTGCATTTTCCAGGAAGAATCTGCCAGTGTAAAATTCAAACAGCTCAGAGTTTGATTATAATAATCTGATCTTCCCGATGAGTGAGACACCCACTACAAGGCAAAACATTTGTGTTCAGGAAGCACTATGAACTTTTCATACCACTAATACCATAGTTCATCATAGTCTCATTTCAATCCAGCCCCAGCTCCTACGAAACAAAGAACTGTTCTGGTTTAAAGGATGCCAAGTAGTCCCCACAGACAGCAAGGCTCAGGCAGGTCCCAGGTCTAACCCCAACTCTCCAGCTCACCAGCATCCCTTCCACTAATTGTCTGGCTCATCTGAGAGACCACGGATGTGCTCTCAGAGACTGAGCAACCCCTCTTACCGCTAATGGAAGCCCCCGAGCCCTCACTGAGGGTGTAACAGGGTAATGCGTGTGAGAAGCACTGCGTTTAGCTGTGCCTCCCCAGAGCCTGCAAAGCATTCCAGCAACAGATTCCCCACAGCTAGCCCTGCTAATAATCCCTAGCAGGATTCATGCTACTACGGCCTCGTTTTCCTGCTCTGACGATTGAGTTTTCCTCTGTGAGAACAAATTTGGTGCCAGCTAGGAACAAATCCTCCTGGACTTTGCCTGGTGGACTTTAGCAAAGCTGTGTGATGGGCAGAGCTTGATGTGCGGTCTCTGCAGCCCGAGCCTTCCCTGCCCACCCCCTGAGCAGCCAGCCTGCCTCCAAACACATCCAAGGGTTGTCCACTCATGCCATACATATCCTCATGCTCCTGTCCCACTGAGACCTCTGCTGACTCTCCCAGTGCCAAGACCACGAGGTAGACCAGTCTTCCTGGAAACCAGGCACAAGCTGGGGCCTTTCACCCTCCTCCCAAACTCCTGTAACTACTGAGAGACCTTAGTGCCTGCCAGGCGATGGCTCTTCTGCCTCCTTCAAAAGTTGTTCCTCCAGCCCTCTTCTAAATGCACTTCTCCTGACAGCCCCCTATTTCATTCTCGTTTTGCCATGAATTTCTTCCTGGTGAGTCCATGTAGGGAACAAGCAGCCAAGGAGAGAAGGCTTTCTTTGCCTGGTGGGGCAAAAGGGCATTTTTCTAAGCCATACACCTGATCACATCCAGATTGAGCTCCGCTTCATATCTGTTGAGCTCTGATGAATTCTCCTTGCTTTCGCTCTGACTTGTCACCCCCATCACTTTTTTATATCTTATTTTCTTAGCCTCAAACTACCCCCTCTACTTCAATTCAAACCCTTTGGGAGTGCTTGTTCTGAGCCTGGACCACTGACATTTATGTGGGAGGTGAAATGAACCAAAGCTTTGCACTAACACAGAAATCCACACCATTTCTAAAACAGTGCTTTGGGTTACATGCAAATTATTCAGAAATATGCAAATTTGGGTCTTTGAACAACTCAATATGATCTCACATACACATCCTACTTAATGCACCATCCCATTGCAAATGACAGTGGCCAGATATATCAAGCACAGTTAACACTGGCATATATTACTAAGTGTGGCTGGAGCTCAATCACAGTCATTTAGCATACAGAACTTCACTGCCTCCAAGCCATGCAGAGAAATATTTTCTGTCTCTTCCATTGAAACCCATGGCACAGAGGAGGTCTCTTCTGTGAAAGGCAGGAATACTTATGTTCAGAGGTTACAGAAGGGAAGCTGATGAATTTTTTATGCACACTAATGGAAGAATGTAATGGCATCCTACATGGAGAAGACAGCAGTCTGGGTATTGGAGATACCAGTAGTCCAGGATGCAAGGAGGAGATTGCCAGCCCTTGATAAGAAGTACAGAAAGGTGGGGGGAATTATTCGCCTGGAGCCTTCCTCCATCCTCTTCCTCCCTGACACAGTTTGAGAATTACCAAACATGTCCTACCCTCTCCCATTTCCTCTCCTTGGTCAGAAGGATGATCACCAGCTTGGGATGCATCTGGTATCCGTCCTCACTGAACGACAAATTCCTGCCTTCAAAGGTGACATTGATCAGGTACCTGCAGGGGAGAGAAAAGAGTGAGGAGAATGTTAAAGCTTGGGAACCAAACCCGAAACGAGAGCCTGCCCCCTGCCCTGTAGCTTACACCAGGACAGTAGGAGCACAGTGCAAACAGTTTTATGAAGCTGGGAACAGCAAAGGAAAATCTAAGAGGAAAGCAGTGGAAGAAGCAGGACAATTACTCCAGGAACTGGGACAATCAGGCAAGGCAAGGCAATTGCCCACATTTTGTGACTGGGCTAGGGAAGCAATGTCCCACATTGGCTCTCAATGAATTCCTGAAAGTACAACTAAGAGTCACATGCACACATGTGTGCCCATGGTCCTTGATTTCCCCTTACCCCAAAGGGCAGAGAGATCCATAGCAATTATCTGTGTGAACACACTCCACAGCCCACACTTTGCTCACTTTCCAAAGCGACTTTCACATGTCATTTGAGGACAGAGATGGCCTACAGGTGAAGCAGTGGAGACAGCCTCCCGCTAGCCCAAACATCGAGGCAACGATAAGGGAAGCTGCAGAGAGCAGAGGAAGGAGCAGCACACCTGTGAGAAGATCCACCCCTATCAGAGCCAGCACGCCCCGTGGGGCCCAAAGCAATCCTCTGAAGCAGCTTAGGAATAGGGACAGTGGATGTTGAGATAGTCCACTGAAAGTCCTTTTTCCTAGGGACAGAGTCATGCTTTATACTCAGCAAGATCAAACTAAAGGGTGATCAGCCCTGCAAATCCCTGCAGCCAACACTAATGATTGTCTTTGTCTGGAAAGGCCCCGTCACTTCTGCGCAAGGCACCCCCCTTTGGGGCATCTCATGTCAGCTGTACAAATGGACTATTAAACAGTCCGGGCTTCAATCTTATTTATCCTAAGGCCTCTTCACTCAGCTCTGGCAGTGGGGAAGACCTTTAAGTGGACCAAGATTACAGCTACACTCATTTTAAGGCCTTGCTGCATCATGAAAACATGTTAAAGTGGTGTTGCTGTAAATGAGAATCAAGTCTATTGTTTTCTTAACTGTCATGCCATCCAGAATGACACTGTGGGGACGAGGAGGAGGCAAATACGCATTTTACAGTTCAGTGGCTTATATGACATCTCCGTGGCACTCTGACAGTTTCCCCTGTTCATATATTTCACTTCAATTCACAATCCTGTTGCATAAAGTCGATTTTGCCTTTATACACCTGCTCTGGCACCGGTAGCATCACATCACCATGAGAGGCAGAGGTGACCAAGCTGCCTGCAGGGCTAGCCCCAGGACTCTGTCCTCCCGTGCTTTGCCCAGTTCTCCTATAAATTACACAAGAGACATTTCCATTACAGATGTGAGAGGTTCTTCTGCTCTATTACACCATGACACCAGGAAACATTGCCTGATATTCAGCTTCAGTTTGTCCTTTCTGAACTCGATTTGAACCAATTTCAAGGAAAAAAAAAAAAATCTGTTCTTTCAGTGGGTTCACACTTTCCCACTATCTGCACACAGAGAACTCCCTGCTAATTTAATGAAAGCATTAGTAACAGGGAAACTTCTTCAAACAAATGAAAAAGCACATAATGATTTTAGCTTCTTCCTTTTCACAAAATTTTTTGTCCTAACTCTATTAATCAACTAAACTCAACCACTAATTCCCCATTACTAAGTGCAATCAGCAATTATGTTTACTTCTAAAGGAAATTCCATATTTGCTCCATGTTGTGACCTTCAGGGAACGTGCACAGCATAGGAAACACAGCCATAAGGGAGCCCAGCATGAAACATTTGCAACAGGATGATTTTCAAAGGCAGCCTATTGGTTATTTTCCAAAAGCCAGACCCATTCAGCACCCAAACACTGAGAGAACCCCAAAACATCAGCCGCATGGAAAATCATAGCCACACAATTGTTTGCAATGGTTTAAAAGATCCCATGTCAGGAACACACATGTTCTTTTTCTGGCATTTCTTTCCCAGCCGTTTGCATTGCTCTGAGTACTGAGGAACGCCAGGCACAGACCATCACCGGGTATGCGCAGCCTACTAGACCTGTGTAAGGTTCTGGAGGTGGGAAGGCCTTCCAGTGGACCAAGATTACAGCTACACCCATTTCATGACTTCTCTGCACTGGCCACCAGAGTAAAGACAAAGCAAGGCTCCAAGAGGATGAGGATGCCGTTAGCCTGATGGGAGTTGCAGCTTTATATGTCAGGAGTTAGAAAGCAGTGCCAATATCTAATTAAACAAACAGCAATATTACACAGTTCTCAGCCTTCTTTCCCCTCCCACCTGAGAACGATGCCACTGTGGGAATCTCCCTTGCACAGCCTGACAAGAAGAGTTCACAGAAATCAGCAACAGATATGACACAAGAGGGTGTCATTTCTGTTCTTTTTCCACCAGAAAGATTAGAACCACTAATAATAATCAAGGAGGGATCATCAGCGACTCCAATCCTTGGAGCTGCCTTGAGATTAACACTTAAAGCGGCACTAAAATCCCTCGCTTCGCACCTTAATGACTGAAATTAGTCTCCAAATTTGTCACAATAACTCTTCAGAGGGTTTTCTCTCAAATCCATTAGCAACATGTTTACCAAAGTTTGCAGGAGTGCAGAAGCAGCAGCTCCCCCCCAGCTTTCCCTGCACTCCTGCGGCTTGCTGGATCCCATCGCCTACACGGGGATGCAAGGTGAGAGCAGCACCCCGGGCGCTGTGGGGCTTGCTCAGGTGTGCTGGGCAAGGGGACACCTGCATAACAAAGCGTCAGGGCTTGAAGGACTCCCTGGCAGGCCAAGTCAGCAGCATGCTGCAAGGCAGCCACACTCGAGTGGCTCTGCCCTCCATCACTACCGCAGTGAGAGTCATCCCCTTTGGCAGCAGCGCTGCCCTGGTACACCAGCACTACTGCTGCCTGCTCTGGCCAGGGGGATTTGTTTCCTCCCTACAGCCTACACACACTCCAGTCCCCAAACAGGCAACCAGGGGGCTGGGAGACTCCCTGGCACATCTGCACTGAGCCACCAGCTGCAACAGGGGCACAACGTGAGGGCAGCAGTCTGTGCATGCAGGTGAGGTAACCCAAGATTAAACTCTGCCTGTAAAGGGCTTAATCCATGATTCCCTGGATGAATTGGACTCCAAGATGGAGAGAGAAAGAGAAAGGGGGCGTGGTGGGGCAGACACAGGCAATTTAATTTAATTTGCTAGAAACACCTTTCAGCAAAGAATTTTGCTTATATGGGCATTTCTGGAGCTGCTTGGTGCAAGCACAGAAGGGTCAAGCCCTTCCCCAGCCCAGTGCAGATGCAGCAGCCGCAATGCCCAAACTCATCTGGATGGGAGCAAAACACACACAACACTGCGGAAACAAGCTGACATTGTGAGCCCTGTGGTACGGACGAGCAGGCAGGAACAAAGAAGGAAGTGATGTGTCCTTGGGCACAAAGCGAGTCAGGCTCAGAGGGACCCGACTCCCCATCCCATGGTCTGACCATTAGGTAACATCACCCGCCCTAGATGTGAGGCTGACAGCCCTGCAAGCTAAGGGAGAGTGTTTCCAAGGCTGGTTGGCATAGGAAATAGAGCATTAAAACCACATCAGATGGCCAAATTAGGACCAGCGGAGAGATGATGACATTTTAAATGGTTTCAGCTAGTGATGGGGAAAGCCTGGAGAGGCAAATGCGGCAGGCAGAGGCAACTTTGGGGGAGACAGGGAGGGTGTTAACCAATTTTTTCTCTGCCCCAGAGACAGCTCTGAAGGAGATGCATTTGAAATCAGCACTAACCACTCCTACTTCTGCCTCCAGTGCCTTGCTGGGAATCAGCTCCTTCTGAAGCTGCTGACTGGGTAGGCAAATTTGGACAATGCCCCGGTTCAGTCCATCGCACTCCCTGCCTCACGTGTACACACACACACACACTCACTCCCCTGCACCCTGTCAGTGCTTGTTACACTCCAACGAGGCAAGCGGCCTGTCTGAAATGTCATGATTATCCTAACATCGACCGCTTCCCTGAATAAGACAGGCCATATAAATAAAACAGCCTCTCCACCATCAGCATCAGGGAGTCATCTCAGCATTCCAGCACACAAGGGAAAAGCAGGGTGTAGGTAGAGGGTGGGGAAGGAAAGGCTATAGGATATCTCAGCTGGAGAGGATTTCCAAGGTAAAAGGTAGGTGGAGTTCGATGCACGCTAAGGTGATGGGGATGCAGACTACCATCAGACTCTTTGGAAACTCACCATAGCGTAAAATATTGAGGCCAGTTCAGCAGTGTCACAGCAGTGAGGTGAAGGCAGTGCAAGGCCTTTAACCCGCAGAATCTGCATGGTGAAATAGCAGATTCTTTTTCTTTCCCCTAGAGACAGCATTAAAAACCCACCAGCCAAGGTACCAGGGACAGGCATAGCTGCTTACCCAGACCCACTTCATACCCAGGAAAGAGCATGGACAGGCGCATTTACTGCATCTCATCACAAGTGCCCACAGCTCCAAACCATATTCCGTCACCCAGCCCCAGCAAGACCTGCCCAGCCTGGGCCGATGCAAACAGCCTTGGCAGAGTGCATCAGTCCCGCCCTGCAGCAGGTCCTGCCCGCCCCGCACGCCTGCTCCTGGACGAGGATGGACAGACAGAAAGGTGGGTGGGCTCAAAGGACAGGGAAAACTGAGTTTAGGACCAGTGTATTTATCTACAGATGGGAATTCTGACCTTCAAGTGGCAAGTGATTGGCAAGTTTAACCAGCGTTAACTATGCTGTTAATAGCTTCTGCTCTCGTCTGAGAGACTGAAATAGTATAGGGGTTTTTTTTAAACAAGAAAACTGCAACTGATCCCTTTAACTTCTGATTCAAACCTCCATTCTCCAAACCCATGGGAAGCTTAAAATAATACAGATATTTTTTTCTCCATACCATTGCTCGACATTTCCATGGCTGCCTCTGCCTCAGAGGACAGCAAATACATGCACAACAGCCATCTAGACTCAGCTGCGAGTGCATGAGGTCTCTCGAGATAAGAGAGTCTCCATGGGATATCAAACCCAATTGCTCACCCCCAAAAAGGTGAGAACGGGCTCTGCCTGGGCCTTCAATCAAAGTTCCCCATGGCTGGTACTGACCCTGGCTGAGCCTTTCAGAGGCTCTCCCATCACTCACTGCCCTGCACTGCCCCAGCCGCCTGCGCCGCCTCCCACTGCTGCAGTGCCGGTGGCTTGTGGGGTTGTGAAAGGCGGGCACATCTGGCTGTGTCTGTGTAACATCTGTCCGGTGTCAGGTACAATTTACAGCGAAAGGATTCCAGGCAAAGGGCATGGGTGCAGCTGATTTTACATAACAAGGGGCATGGACTCTGTTCTTTCTGCTATCATGAAGAACAAAAACAAAGCAAGATAGGAAACAAATAGAAGCAACCATTGACTAGAAAGATTAAATCTTAAAGGAACAGTATCTCACTCTTCTTCATTTGCTCCTTTCTCACTGTCAGTGTTACTACTGAATCTGGGGAGATGCACTGCAAGAAAGAAAAGAGACCAACAAATTCCAAACTATGCAGGCATCCTGTACCAGAAAATCTGTCCAGGCTACAGCCATTTTATACTACTGGGAACCAACCTGACCCACAGGCTTAGAGAAATGCCCAGAGCTCAAGTTGTTTTCATTAAGCAAAGAGGTTAGGAGAGCATCTAGATTAGGAAATATCCCTCAGGCTACAAGATAACAGAGGTATACGACATTAATTTGGTTTCTCCCTGCTGTCCACACCTTTTTAAAAGACAAGAGGGCAGATACTGGGCTGTAATAAATCAGTGATATTCAGCTGACATCTATGGAGTGATAGTGCTTGATCTGCTGAGATTCTGGCCCCTCACCTCTAGGAAGATGAATTTTCTTGGTGTTTGATCCTGACCTGTGAAATACCCATTTCTGGTGGAAGAGAAATTTCTACTGATCTGTCCTTGCTGTTTCTCCATCATATTCAGCAAATTTGTTTTGAAAACAATGTACATGTGTACTGAGACTTCCAAATGACAGCTCCTATATACAGTGGAAGGATGAATCTTTTCCATCACACCCTCTCTTAATCATAAAAAAATGGTACTTTCACTTTATTTCCCATTTCTTCTATTTATCTACCATGAATTTGTCATTTCAGAAAGACTCTGAGCTGACAGTTCCTGGGGACTGAGGATATATCTATCCTTAGAGTACGTAGGGAGCCAGAGCAATGGCAGGGCCTCTTTCCTACACGGATTGCTTGATCCTAATGAGACGGGACCATTTCTGAGAACGAGAAGCGAAGCTCACTTTCCACAGCCTGTGCAGTCCCCAGCCTCCCTCCTGAAAACGTAAAAGGAAACTCAAGCACCGCAGCAGAGAGTTTTGCAGCACAGACAGATGTCCATCAGGAAGTGGACAGAGAGGGGGACTCCTTGTGCAGGGTCACCAAATTACCCCCCGATGGGAAACATGGGGTCAGCTCCAGCCTGAGGCAGAAATGACAGTAATGACACCTAGGTGAAAGGCTGCTCAGTAAGCTTCAGAGTTTCCACAATAACTTCTTCTTCCGTGTACCTAATACCATCTAAGACCTGATCTCCCGTTTGCTTTTGGCCCTATGCAGTCATTGTTTTTGACATAAAGGGGTAAAAAGAGGTGCTGCCATTCAGGTCTAGTGGCATTTTACACTCCCTTTGCCAGGGTGCCACAAACAGTACCAAGGCCAGACTGTGAGAGCTAGGTAACTTGTAGGAAATGTAGGTATAAATTAGGATGAGGTGACCTGTTTACGGAAAAAAGGGCAGGATAAATCTTCATTTTGCCCTGTCTGCTATGCCGGTCACAGCAATATCTTGAAAACCCAACCAAAGCCAATATTTTCTCACACACATCCTGACTGACCTATTTTCACAAATGCCAGGGCCAGGAAAAATTACCTATCAAAACCACTTTTTAAATGGGAAAGGGGGATAAGAACTTGGCAACAACATTTTCTCATGAGGAGGTCAGCATTTTGTCAGAAAGAAAGGGAACCATAAGATCTGAAAACTGTAATGACATTGGACAGAAAATGAAGCTTCTGGCATGGTCATGTTCCCATACAGTCTGGTCTGTTGCGTGACACCTTCTGCCCTTTCTTTTATGGACAAGAGCCCCAGTTGAAATACATCTGTAATGTGCCACCCTGAAAGAGTCCTACACAAGGAACAGCATCACCTCAACGGGGGAAGGGATATCACTGGAGATTTAGTGTGTCCAAGTTTCATGAAGGAGAAACAGGAATAAAAAATTCCTATGCTCCTAATCACAAGAGAGAGCAAATAGGATTTCCATGTCAAAATATTCAATTTTAAACCCAAAAATATTTGATTTACAACTTTTATTCCAAAATTATATTTTTTGCTGGGAAATTGACACAGTCCTAACTAGCTTGAGAATATACCTCTACACCTTCTGGCCTCACTGGAGACAAAGCAGAAACAAGGAAGAGTGTTTTAAGAGCATTCTCTGGTTAAAGCTGGAAATATCTATAAATTTCATAGGAAATCAGTCTATTCTCAGAAAGTTTTTTTATCCAGAAAGCTTTGATAAAAACAAATATACTTCTGAATTGACTCACCAAACCTTTAAGTAATAGAAAATAGCTAATAGAAAAATAGCTTTAAGGTCAAAATTGTTACAGTGACTGGATAAAATAAAAACTAAATATCCAGTCCAAAATTGGATCAAGCTGCAAAGATTTACTGAGTTAATAAATTCCTGCCAATTACTTTGAAGAATTATTTTTTATTTCTACGTCTTTCCATCCTTCCTTATTCATTAGGAACAGATAACATATCACTTTTCTCCAAAGTAAAACTAGTCTTCAAGGTATTTCTCCCATTTGAAAGGACTAAAAATCTGCTTACATGGGGCAGTAAAAGCACAGAAAATTACATTTGTCAGAGCAGCTGACAATGGGTCATATTTATGTCTTGGCATCCACCTAACAGGTCACTGATGGAAGCCATACCACTAGGAACAGGCAAATACTGAAAGGGTAAGCGATGTCCTTCAAATCTGTTTATCTGTCTTAGGGCACAGTCATACAAACATTGATAGGACAAGCAGTCACAGAACAGAAGTCAAATGAGGCTTTTCACAGTGATTTTTCACCCAGGATGATGTTTTTCAAGCTCTGTCAATTTGCAGAGCCTTAAAAAATATTCCAGTTGAACTACTGTCCCCATACAGTGAATTTAATCCCTCTGCCATCAGCCTGACTTTTCTTGATCATTTTTGCACATCCTTTAGAAATCTCCCATGGACCTACATGGCTGTGGACCACAGCTTAAATCAACTGGCCGAGTAGACGTGCATGTCAACAGCCCCTTTGGTCTTCTGAAGGTGGCTGGTGTGCTGGGAGTCAACCATCAGGACATCTCAGTATTTAGCCAGAGCTCATTCCAGTTTCTGTCCTAGGACTCAAGGCCAGCAAGCAGGTGAGCACACCAATTTTCCTCTAGAGCTTTCAGGACTTTCTTCCTTGCAGAAAACCACCGAAATCTGCCAGAAAGGTCCCTCTCACTGCTGCCAGAAGCCAGACAAGGCTAAACTAGCTGGAGAGATTGAAAGAAATCCCTTTGTTACATTCTCTGAAACAGCATACTAACTTAACTTTTTTAACGCACCAAGAAACCACAAGTGATTTTGGGGTTATTTGAAAGCATTCACGCATTTGCAAAGGCAGCGAATTCACAGTGCTCGCAGGAGCAGAGCCATTGCCTGCAAGGAGACTTGGTCCAAAAAGTGTGACTGGATTTTCCTGGGTTTGTAGTGGTTCGGCCAAGATGGCATCCTATCACTTTCTTCCCTCCCCTATCGCATCTCCATGGGGGGATCGATTAAAACAAACAAACAATCACTCCCATTGGTAACTGTGTGGGGGTCTGGAGGCTGCTCCTCCTTTGCCAGAGGAGCGGATCTCTCTCGCTGCTGCTCCCTCTCCCTTCTCCCTCTTTCTCTCTCTCCGTGGGTTGATGTTTCCATGGAAACGTGTTCTTTAGTGCCGCTGAAATTACATTGCATTTAAAGCATTAACCCTTCCTTGGGCTGAGAAAGGTCTCAGAACAATTAGGGTTCTCTTTTTTTTTTTTTTGTTCCCCCTCCCCTTTAAACTTTCTTGTGATTTTTTTTTCCTCACAGAATTAGGAAAACCTCATTCTTCCCAAGAAGACCTCCCAGCTAGCATTTGTCTGACAAGGGGCACAGGGTGCATCACCAGTGGGGTAGTGTCTAATTTATGATTTCTTTTTCTTTTTTTTTTTTTCTACACAAAACTGTTAACGCATTTCTCTCCACACTACATGCAAACGGGGAAAATGCTGCAGTAGCAAAGAAAGTGAAGAGTGAGATAGAAAGAGAAGCAAGCAAGCCATGAGATGGCACATGTGGAGAACACAGCTTCAGTTAATACCAGAGCTGAACCCCTTGTAGCCCTGCACTGAGCAGCAGCTTCTTCATTGCAAAGTGCCATAATCGCAGAGCTCACCACTCCTCCTTGAGCCTGCCTCCTCTTCCTCTTCACAATCATGTCTGTAATTAGCCAACCCTGTCTTCACTTGCAGTTAGCACTCCAAACACCACTGTAACACTTGCTGCAATCAGTACCCTCCTTACCACCAGCACCCTTCCCTGTGCCGCTGCTTCTCCACCCAAACTGCCATCTCTGCCATCCTTCCCGTTGGCTCTCTGCTGCCAGCCATCACCTTCATCAGCACTTCCAATGTAGCCATTCCTGGAGCGCCGCTGCCTTCATTGCTGCCAGCTCAACCGCACGACCACTGGCACTTTCTGTGCTCCCACTGTGGGCCAACAAGGCTCTGAAAGCCAAGATGTCCCCATCCAGGTGCTCCCTGGACCCCAGGTCCCAACTCAAAAATTACTCTGCAAATCCTCAGCCCCCACCCCAGTCACAGCCATAACCCCTCTGTGCTCTTCTTCCACTGACAACATCCCTATTTCAAACACTGGGAAAATATAAAAGGGAGGTAAACACCAAGAATCTCCTTCCAGTCTTTCACCTGAGTTTCTACACTCAGACATGCCTCCTTTCTGCCCGAAAATCCCATGACTTGACAGCTTGCAAACCCCTTTCATTACCTCTACCTGCATAGCTACAGGGTCCATGTTCCCTTGCACCATCTATTTTGGGTTTCCCAGCATACACCGAATGCTTCAAGCATATCTCACCATTCTCAACTCTTGCCCCAAAAGTCAGAGTGTGAAGCCTCCTGCTTTGAGCTGGGTGCATATGTAGTGCCGTGAGGATGGATCAGTGTGGGAGGAAGATGCTATTCTGAAATGAATGATAAATATGGATAATAAACTCAACCTAAGTCTTTTCTGCCTGTCTCTAGTGGGTTCCCAATATGGGAGATAGAAATATCATGGGTACATTTTGAACACGGCTGGGAACACTGCCAAAGTCCTACTCAGAGTTCACACATTTACATCATTTATATCACATCCGACTTGTGCCTTGTATTATTAACTTTGTAGAGTGTTTTGTGATGTAGTTTGTAGTCCAGGCTCTGTTAAATAAAGTTACATGCCCTCTCGCTCTTCCTTTTGGTAAAAGAGAGAGTGAAGTCTGGGGCTACACGAGGTCTTGCTAAGCACAAGGAGGGCGACTGTGTCTGCTGATATGGTCAGTGCACTCCTACATTCTCACACAGTGCTCTGGAAAACCTTTTGGGATCCACCCCTGGGACCTGAGAGGTGCAAAAAGAACAGCAATATTTGCTTTCTCGTCAACAGTTCAACTCCTAGCCTGGACTGGTAGTGACTGAAGATTTTTTCTCTGCTGCTGGATGTTCAGGAGCCTCTGTGAAACATACAGATGGGGTCCATCTGACAGGTGCCCAACATGGCACTGCAACTACTCAGGCTTCTTCCTCAGCAGTTTCGGAAAAGAGGTTGAAGATGGAAGGATACAAACAACCCAGGGCATGGGACCAAAGAAATTATGTTCGTCTAGAACAGAGTAAAGGCATAACGACAAGGAAAGAGGTAGAGCATTGCTGACAGATCAGGCTTTTTGCTTTCTGTGGGACAGACCACAGTCTGTGGCAGCTGAAAATCCATCACCTTCCAGGAATTCATGCAAAAGAAGAGGAGCCACAATGACCCAGCACTGTGACTTTATGGTATTGTAAACTGATAATTTTTCCAACAGCCTGAAAAGACTCCAGGTTATACTCCATCACCTACTCCACATGCTCAATTTAGACTCTGAGACTATTACGGCATCTGAGGTCAGGCAAGCAGCAAATGACTCAGATGCTTGGTACACACAGACAATGGGGAGAGGTAACCACAATGCGTAGGTTAGGTGTCTGCAGCAGGCCGACTGAATGTAGTTGTCTATATAAAAAAGAAGGAAAACGTGCATCCTCAGTGTTTCCTGAACAAGAAAAGAGAGAGAAAGAGTCAACTTCAGCCCGTGTTGCTGCATCTCCAGTGAAGTAAATGTGCCATTTTACTCTAGAGCTGCATTTGATCTTGAATTACTCCTCTGCTTCTTCTCCGGGAAAAGGTCAGTTTAAAGAAGCCTCCGGCATGATGCTAACATTGCGTCCAATAAAAGACTCTCAGGAGGTCTGAAATAAGTACAAAGTCCAAATTTGGGATATATTATCTGAATCCTTTCCTTTCTCCCTCCTGAACAGTCAGAGTGGGAAATCTCCCAAGAATATTTCTTTGCTCAGGAGACTTCCAGGACTCCTTGGACCTAGAAATACTGTGAATAAGGTTTTCCAACATGAATCTGAGGATCCCAGGTCACAGTGCCCACTGCGGGAAGCCTGAACACAGCACAGATGGAAACAGCAAGCGTGCTGGGAGTGAGACCAGAACATTTCCATGGAGAGTGCAGCAGAGGGTCAATTCCCACATCTATTACCATACTACAGCTCCCTCCAGTTCAACCAGCTCTGCTACCCAGAGCAGCAAAGCTATCAGAGTACCCCAGTGCTTTTCAGAGATATCCAGGTGAGTTCATTTAATTTGAGCAGAAACTTAACTGATTTCACATTTAATTGGTGCTTAAGCTAACAAACATAACCTACAAACTTCACATACAAGTCCTGATAGAGTGTGGACATACCCTGAGAGCTTGGGAATGAGCATGAGGAGCAGGTGGGATAATGTGGGCTCTAGTTCTGGTCTCATTCAGTACCTTCGGCTGTATCATTTCCACAGCTCTTGCTGTGCACATATTGTGGCAGCGTATGAGTTGTCTGCACCCTTTTCTGTTGGCAGCAGTCACTATGATCACTTCAGAAAAAGCAGCCTCCAGAGGAGGCACCTTTCAGAAATCTCTCACTCCTCCTTTTTCTCCAACATGTCTTGGGCGCTTAAACGTCATTGATTCAGACTCCAGACTTCAAAAGACACGGTCCCTTCAAAAAACCGGTCGCAACCTCCAGTGTCACATAAGCACTTCTCAAAGCCATAACCCTGCTGGGGTGCCCATCAGCTGCAGCTCCCCCCTGCAGCTTCCCACCACCCTCCCTCCAGGAGGAGCTACGAGTCCAAGACAGAGACTTCCCTCTTGCCCAGGGACAAGGTTTCGGAGAGGCAGATGGAGCCTCCCCTACCCACACATTAAACTGAAAAGCAAACTTTTAACACCAAAAAAAAACCCCAACGGGTGTGGGGGGGATCTGAAATTCTTTGTAGATTATGACTTTTCCATGGCAACAGGCTTGAGAAACAGGAGGGCTGGGGAGGGGGGCGAGGAGAGGGAGAGGGAGGGAAAGGAAGGCAGAGAGCAGAGGAGGGAGCGAGCAGCACTGGTACATTGCCATGGAAACCCTCTTGCATCGGCAACCAACTGCCAAAGTCAGTCAGGATCCCAGAAATGTGCTTGGAGGGGGGCCCGGGCGGGGCTGGGGGGTGGGAGCCATCACCTGGCCAGCCCCAAGGGTACCCCATCCCCACAAACGCCAGCCCTGCTCCTCTCCCCCTTCCCCACCAGCCATGACACTCCTGGTGCCCTCACCTCTGCCAGACAGAGCCAAATCTGGCCCAGCTGAAGAGTGGGAGGAAATACGGATCGGCAAACGAAACGACCGAGGCGGCCGGGAAGGAGCGAGGCAGAGAGGGATAATTTTTCTGATAGCCGTTGGTTTGCTTTCCACCTTTCTGGATCAATTTGGACCATGCAGATGTATTTGTTTTCACACCCCAGATGGCTGTAGAAAGAGGATGTCACTCCTAATCAGTGAAATCGAGATGGAAATGTTACTTCCCTGCAAACTTAGCTACTGAGGCAAGAAGAAGGGCTGTGTCTGACAAAGTTGCCAGGTCCACGATTGCATAGGGCCACATCCCTTTCACTGTGTCTGTCCCACTCGATACAGCAAATGTCCCAACCTATCTCTAAGACATGACAGATGCCACCATGTTGCGGCCAAGTGAAAAATTAGAGGAGATTCTGCTAATGGAAATGAAGCACACTGTGAAAATGAGTTAATACTGCCTTCTAACCCTCTTCTGCAATACTCAGAGGGCAGGCAGTTTTGTGAGATGAACGATCAGCCATTCACACCCCTTTGCACGCTGTATTTCATCAGAAGCCTTTTGCTGCCATAAGAAGCAGTCAAAGATAGATTTTGGAAAAAGAACTTAAAAAGGACTGGCAACTTCTGTGAACCCTTGCTAGTATTTATAGTTGTACCCCTAGGATGGTAAGGGATGGATGAGTCGTTTCAGGCTGCAGACGGCTGCAGACGGCAGGAAGGAATTGACTCCTACTCCAACCACACAACTGGCTAAGCAAATTGTGGAGGAAGATTCCCTTCTCCTGAAGCATCTGTTATCACCCATCTGATTGCACAATGAATTAGTAGTATGAGGACAGGCTGCTGTGAGGGTGGGGGAAGAGGGAGAGAAAGATTGCAAATCAGACAGTTATAAAGCAAGGAGATGCCAGTTTACACTTTGTCACAGGAAAGGACATGGACCAAACAGAAAGGGCCTGGTTTGTATACTTTTAAGCTATGTGTTTGGATTACTACTGATAGTATAGCACCAATGAAGTAGTTCAACTTTTAATGCAACAGCAGCTTGGTTTTCCCACATATCTTTCAGAGCAGGGGATCCCCAAGTGCTCCGCACTCTGACCATTCATCTCTCTAAATCATCTGTGCTGATGAAATAAAGCAGCCAGCCTGCACTGACAATGCTACAGCAGAAGCAAAATCCTTACCCCTGTGCTCCGTGCACAGAGCCCAACCACAGCTCTGCGGGACCACCAAGTGATTCATCTGCACTGCTCTGCTTTTTACTGAGATTGGAGTCAGGCCACCAGACCACTTCTAAGGTACTCTCACCACTAGTCATGTTACCTGGGATAAAGGGAACGAGCACAGACAGTGGCAGAATTTTTCCCAACTTTCCTGATGAGGGAAGAGCAGCTGGCTGACTTCCTAGGTGTCTGATACAAGGCTACCACAATGATGCCTTCATGAGCTCAGCATCAGGGTGAAAATTGTCCATATTGGCCCAGGCTCCTACCTGGACTGTTGGTGGGACCTGAAACCAGTCTGGATTTTGGAGGAAGAAAAAGGAAATTGTAATAATGACCTGTTATGGACTTAAGTAGTAAACTGGTCAATGTGGAAAAGAGTCAGCACAAAATTAGTTTTTTCACATGGACTGAGCTTGGACAGCAACCAAAAAATCGAGTCCAACTCAGTGCTGATTTCCAGACCTATATTGAGAAGATCCTGGAAAGCCTGTTCAGTGGGGAGCAAATGGGTTAGCTCACAAGGGATGTTTCTATTCAGGCTGGGCCCATTTAACAGCTTGAAGTAAGGTGATGAGTGTCATTCTGTAGGCCAATATGAGGGATGATACAGGGGTAATGCAGTAGGCCCATATGAGTTCAAGTTTGGGTCATACCTAGCTGTGAGGTGTGGTCTGATTCGGAGCCTGGACAAGGTACCATGCCTCATGGGCAGGAGAAAGCTGCGAGGGCTCCCTCTCTGCCCTAATTCTGACCCACTAGTTGAGACAACACTGTGATCCCTACCCAAAGGACACAAGTTCCCTTCTCCAATAAAGCTGCATCTTCGACTTCATCAAAGGTGAGGGCAGTACCCAAAGGATACTGCTCTCCTGAGAGGACAGTTCTCAGCTCAGAGCCCTTCACTGTTCATACAGCAACTAACCATGCACCAATAAAAGGAGCTAATCCCAAATATTTTCTTCCTGACCTCACCATCGCAATTACTCTTCAGGAGTACTCTGCAACAGAGGATGCACAAGTCAAAAGGAGAAAGAACTATTTCTTGTGGCCCAAAGTCTGGTTCCAGAGACCTTCTACTCCTGAGCTCAGCGGGGGCTCACAGCCAGCCCACCTCCAGTTATTTACTGATCAGAGACAGTACCGAACAGGAGCCTGCCCCTGGAAGCTGGACTCCTATGGGCTACTTTGTGCCTGGCACTGAACTTTTCTTATCCCTGTATCCCCTGTGCCTGCATCTGCCTTCACAGAAATGGATAGGCTATTAGATATGGATTTGTATCACTTACAAGAGCTTTGCTGGCCCATCTGTGAAATTGCTCTCTGTCTCTTGAAGGCGCGCACAAGAGACGTTCTCTTCCCCCCCTCCTCATCCTCCATTGACGGATCGGGTCTGTCAGCTTGTCAGCTCTCATTGGGCACTGTTTGACATCAGTCCACATCGGGGCAGTGAAAATCTGTTTGCAGTCAGCTCTTCCAATAGCTCCTGCAGAAGACAGCAGGCTGACCCACTCCAAAATACTCTGCCTCAGCTGGCTACAAAACGGCCACGGGTGATAGTGGTGTTAGAAAACAGCTTGAGTCAGGGTGGTAATGCTACAGGTTTCTTCAGGGTCTGTCGGGCAGGGCAGGGGGAAGGCTGAGAGCTGGAATGGGGACCTCATGGCTCCTGGATCCCACACATAGACATTGCCATCAAGACCAGTAGCCGGTGACTGGAGAAGAGGAATTTTGCGTGGTGGAGGTTGTGCAGGGACGCAGCTCGGTGGTGTGGGCCCTGGAATAATGTTCTGAGCATCCCTGGTCTCTCAAGTTGCAAATGTCATCTGTCAATCCCAGGCTCAGTCCTTCCAGAGCAGTTCTGATAGGGGTAGCTGAGAAGGGACATCAGAGGCTAGTTAGGCCTGCAGTGCCTCCAGAAGGTCAATTGCCATGGTACATCAAGTAGCCAGTCATTCAAAATAGGGTTTCTTGGCCCTGCTTTCTTAATGTCTAAAAAAATAACACTGTTTGATATCCCTGAAAATCCTTCTCAGCGTCTGTATAGAAAGCCAGAATCAAGACTATTGTGGCTATCACAGTGTCTTGGAAGGAAAATATTAAATTAATAGGAACACTGAAGTTGCTATCATGACCCCCTCCTCTCCGATTCATTTTATTCTGACATATGAAAAACCATGCGAGAATAGCATGGGTTTCTAGGAAGGAGCTGAGGTGCTATGATGGGCAGTTCAGAGACTAAGAAGACTTAGTGCAGCACACAGAGATTCTCAAAGGGAACCATTTTGACAGGGAAAGAGGGAACTATGCTGAAAAATTCACGTATGGGTCCAGTTTCAGCCTTGCAGTTCCACTTCCAGCTGCAAGCCCTCATTTAACAAACACTCACTCTGAAAACATAAAGACTTTGACCCCAGTTGGCATTGCAGCCCTTGATTGGCAAAACACTTCTACAGATGAGCTCTTCAAATTGTAATTTTGTGCTCTCCTGCAAAGTAAGATTTGTTTAGGCTGTGAAAGGAGAAACACTTGATTGGATTTCTGTGCCTAGACAACAAGATTCCAGATACTGTCCAGTCCCACCACGCCATGCACTATGAGACAAGCAAATAAAAACACACTTCAGGACAAAAATATCACTGCAGCAAACAAGATTTTTAGAGTTATAGAGAAATTCAGATTAGAAGGGACCTCTAGAGGTGACCTGGTACAGCCCTCCACTCAAAGGAGGGCCAGCTTAGGTCATTTTTTCGCATCCATTTTCCAATGAAATAACCAAACCTCGAACTATGATAATTAACTTACTTGTCACCTATTGTTTCATGTTACAGTGACCCATTCTTACACACCTGCACAACACACACACAGAGTTTTTTAGCCCCACCTTCAAACAAGTGTGAACAGAAGCAATAGGTCTTTCCAGTTACTCTAACAAGTAGCACAATAAAAAACTAAACAAAACCACTAAATCACCCTGCAGTCAGGTATGATGGGTAAAGAGTAGGAAGGAGGCTGGACCAAGAAAGGAAAGAGTGAAGGGCAAAAAACATGACTGTAGAAATGGGTGGATGGAGCGGCGGAGTGTTGCGGCAAGGGGAACCTCTGGATCTGTTTTAGCAGTAGTAAGAAACATTAAAAACCTCACAAGCAAGGTTTAGTTTTTCTGAGTTTCCCAGCCCAGTACTTCAGAGCCAATGCGTATGGACAGTTGAGGTAAGTAGCCCCGTTTTAGCTACTGAAGGGAGCCTCGTTGCTTTCGGAGCCTTCTTCCCACAGAGCCTCAGTGGGTGCCAGCTGCCCATTGGGGTCCCTGACCACAGTATCTGCTCTCCCACCACTTCAGTCAGGAGCTACCCTAGGTGTAGGTAGAGGGACCCATGGCAGAAATGGCTCAGGTGCACAGCTATAAGGGTGAAAGAAAGCCGATTATGACATTGGAGAGGGAGCTGCAGTTCCCTTCCTTGCACCAGGACACACAGTAGAAAACAAAGAGAGATGAGAGTCCCAGCGTGAGCGATGAGCATATGGCCAGGCTGAGTCACTTAAAGATGAGCCTGTTCTCCACCTCACAGCCCTGCCCTGTGCATCAGTTTCATCATTATCTATGACAATGGTGACAGAGGATTCCCACCCTGGAACAGAGCTCTGAGAGCATCTGCAACTCCCTCCCATCACTGCCCAAATGAACCTCTTCCTGTCTCTGCAGAACTGATGCATGAGCCTTTATTGCTCCTATCAAGCCCTGTGTAATAGCTGGGTCTAGTCCTATTCAGAAAGCTGGCTAATGCATTCTGGTATCTTTTTAAGCTATGTGCCATAATATTCCCTTAAAGCAGCTATTTCCATACTTTAATTAGACATTGTATTTTTAAGTCTTCTCCTTTTAGCCTTTTCCCTTTCACACATTTTACATTTGCTGTATCTTAACCCTAGGAAATACTATTTGTTCTTGGACTATTGAAGAAGGTATAGGAGGGTCAAGCAAGGAAGTCTCAAGAAATTAGTACTGAGATGGAAGAAATATAAGCAAACTCTCAAAGATAAAGGTGGAGGCGGCTGAAGGACTGGGAAATACTTGTGAAAGAAACAACACCTTGAAAGCACCCTGCAAAAGGCATCATCATGGGGTGGGAGGGAAACAGGTGAGAGCAAGGATGCATCTCTTGGTGCATGCTCTGGTCAGTGCCACTTGGCAGGGAGACATTTTCCCACTGCACCCATGGCAGTCCTGGGCTAGGCTTGGCAGAGGTGCATCCTTGCCAGTTCCCCTTAATAACAGGGCCTGCTTACCCATGAATTTTTGGGAGGTTCTTCTAGGGTCATCAGTATGGCACCTGACTACCTGAAGGAATTTACTATAAACCACAAACCTGGAGAGTTTGCTTTTTACTCCTACCTCCCAGTCATTGATGAAGATGTTGAATAAAAGGAGCTGGAGTGGGGTGGGAGAGGGCTGTGAGCCCCCATGCACAATGCAGGGTACCCCAGCTCTGACTGGCTCTTCAGGGGTGTGCAGCATGCCTGAAGAGCCAGCTTGCTATTTCAGATGAGAGCTTCAGGCAACAGTAAGCCTTGCAGCGAAGGGCTCAGCACTCACTTGGGACTAAAAACAGAGCACTTCTTATTAAGCAGGCTGATGTAAAGCCCAGAGCAGGGGGGCGGGGGGATGATGTGCGAAGGGAGGACATGTGATATTCATTCAGTAAAAGAAAACCAACAGCTAAAGAATGCGCAAGGTTAATATCAGCTGCTTTTCCTGCCCTAGAGCCTCTTGGTGCTTGGAAACCCAATTGCATGGGGTGTTTTCTTCACACACACACACACCAGAAACACGCACCACACACCCCATCAGTCTCAGCCTCCCACAGTTGGCAAGAGGAGCAGATATCCAAACCATAGACTAAAGAGAAGAGGTCTGCAGGAAGGAGTGCTTAACTCGGAGCAGGACTGGTCCTAGCCCAGAAATCATCACACCCTCCAGCTCCAGAGCTGGGGGCAGCTTTCCTGATGCCAGCCATCTCCAGCCCCTGAGCAAGCACGCAGCCACTTGCTGCAAACTGGAGAGGAGCTACAGTCCCCGTGGGAAGCACATGCAGGGTGAGAACACCCACATCTTCCCCATATCTATCTCTCTTCATTACTCCCCCTCTAACCTTCCAGCTTTCCCACTCTCTTGGTGCTAGAGGCTCTCCCACTACAACAACCTCCATGATCCAACAGACTGAGGGCGGCACAGCCTCTAGGTCCCATGCTCCAGCACAGCAACCTCACCCATGGCAAGGGCCAAAAGGAGAACTCTCTCCAGGTCAGGACAGCTGCTAATCCCCAGCCTCCACCCTGTGCAGCTCTGGGTCTGGTCACTGCCAGTCCTTTGGCTCCAGCATGCATGCTCAGAGCTATCCCCACTGCTTTTGCCTGGTTTATACCCCAGTTTCCAGATGCTTCTCATCATAAATTAGTCCTGCTCTGCTTTCCCCTCCCCCAGGGCACAGCACAGCCTCTTTGCATGGTGGTATCTGGTGCAGAATCCCAGGATCACTGCTAACCACATTTGAAAAAGAGAATCAATGGGGGTAACAAGAAAGTCCATTTTAGCTTCAAGTGACAGCCAGGGAGAGCTAACGAAGACAAAGCAGCAAGGGTGGCAAAGTAAGACAGATGGACAGACAAGGAAGATGGCACAAAATTTGTATTTTCTATTACCCAGATGTAAATGGATTTGTTGCCCTGTAGCAATTTACAATAGCTGGAAACTGGTCCACAAAGCCCCAGAGGGAATTAGGATGCTGTAGTGTCCCAGAGAGCTGAAAAGGTGAATTCAGTGCTGAGCTATTGCTCACTAGGAGTCCTTCTAGATTCACAGCCCAGTCAAAATACTGGTCTCAGTATTTTCTTCACACCATGACCAGGAGGACAGAAGAAATCTGCTCCACTGGCCACCTTCCTCCCCCCACCTGACTTAGCCGCACGCATAACAAACTAATAATTCAGTCATGCATATTCACCACGCTCTCACTGCAGCCCACATGCTCACCCACCTGCTGCCAGAATAGGCACCCCCCCATTGCCAGAGTCGGTCAGGCATGTTTCTTCTCCCACTCACACAGTCCCACTCAGCTCCTTCCACACCCCGACTCTGTCTGCCTTTAACAATTATCTCCAGCTCTGGGAAGGAGCACTGCAGATTTGCATCCCAGCCTTCCCTCTAACTGCTCATTCATTGCATCACAGAACATGCCCTGAGCTGGAATGAAATTTCGCCCTTTGCATATCTTTACTTATTTACACTTGCTGCCCGTGCTGGTTGCCTAAGGGATGGGAAGGAGGCAGGAGGGTATTAACAAGCTCTTTAACATGATACTTGTTAGAAATAGAATAGTTGCTGCTATCTGCATCACTATCTTTCGCTTGAGTGAAAATCAGGCAATGGACCCGCTCAGGACTCCAGTCCTGGCTATTTTTCTATGCCCACATGGTGCTATATGGCACACCAGGAGTTGGTGCTCAGCTGCTGGCCCATCATTTCTAAAAGCTAGTGCTCACACACTAGGCTCAAGTTTTACAAGGTGTGAGATGGAAAGTGGCTTCGGACACTTAAGACCCCAAGAGAAGGTGATGCTCTTGTGGAGACAGAGCCTTTTACAATTCACGTCCATTCTTCCACATCATTATTCACAGGCCTCTGGATGCACATGTTCTCTGCTCTCTCCACTACCTTCCTCAAGTCAGTCACCAAGATCTTCCTTTCCCCTCCAGAGAGCCCACTAGTTAAACCCAGTAGTTAAAGCACAGGGACCTCAAGTCCTAAATGCCTGACTGTTCAGACAAGGATGTCAACCAAGGTCCCCTGGGAAGGCCCCTTAAATTTGAAGTTGTCATGTATACTGATACAGAAGAATTTCTCTAAATGCTTTCTTCTGAATTAATTTCATATCACAGAAAATACTTAGATCCTCTTTGAAGCCTGAGTCTGTGGTATCCAAGCAGAGTACCCTCACAGTGCGGTATAGTGCCAGCTCCAGCCTGCTAAGGATAGATGTAACTGTACTGATAATGAAATACGTGTGCCACCCCTACAGCGGTTGCTCCTTGAGGTCACAGAAGTACCAAGTAGGATTTCTTCCCTAATCCAAGCATTTTGTGTGCATAAATGATACCAGTCAGTGGAACCAAATAAATCTTTTCTCCCACAAGCTCTTCCATCCTTCTCCACTGGAATGTAGCCCAGGCCACTCAGGAATGTGACAAAAAAAAAAAAAGCTCCAACTCTTTTTCCCTGGATGCTGGTTCATAACTGTCATGCTGAGGAACCAGAACTACATCCTTTACTTATGCCAGGTCACTGAGTTCCCCTCTTCACTGCTAAAGCCATAGAGCCAGATTTTCTCTCAGCTATGCAGGTAAACTGCCATGACTCCACTCAGTTTTCCTCTGCTGCCCAGTTCTTCTGCAGCATTCAGTCTTCCTCATTTTGGACACTCTCGTGTTACAGATTTATACCACGATAATTAAGGGTAGAGCCTGAGTCTGTCTCCACTAAGACAGGTTTGCTGTAAAAGTGTACAGGGAATTGTACTTCATGGGGCAAATAGATTCTATGTCCCTAAAGGATCCCACCTGAGACAGAAATTGTGCTTCCAATTCATCTGATTGCTATAGTTAAATGTTCATACCACTCCATTACACACATCTTAATTAATCTGCTGATTGTTCCCATACTCTCCCAGATTAGGATATCCTCTCCTAGAAAACATTAGCTTATTAACCCCAGTCACTCCTCCTAAAGTAGTCCCAGAACAGAACATTGCCTACCCACTAAATGCCAAGGTACTCATAATGTTCTGATTTACCAAGAGGCATTGCAAAATCTCTCAGAAGTATTTGAGTGGAGGAATAACACACAGGCTCTTTCAGAAGCATCATTAAAACCAGACAAACCTTTCAATCCATTTAGCGAAGTGCCTGAAGGTTGCCTTTTCAGAGAGGGGAAACAGAAGTAAATACAGGCACGCTGAAATTGAATACATGCAGTGCCACAGGCACCAGCCCTCTTGCACATCATTTGAGATGCTGATGTTTTTTCCTGTTTCCTCTTTTTCTTCAATCTATACTCAGTACATTTCAGGCTCGTGTGAGGAGGCATCATAATAGCCCTGGAGATTTTTATTTATCCCTGAGAAAGGTATAAAGTGGGCAGCAGCCGGGGAAGTTCCCTCCGCTGTCTGCTGAATGCCAGCTGGAAAGGATCACTTACCTGCCAGGAGAAGGCAGCTCATAATTCAGCCCTGCTCAAGCCCCTGCCCTTTCTGCTGTGGACAACTCACAGGAACTATCTGAGAAGGGGACTGGCTTAGGACAGGGATAATGTCAGCTCTGAACCAGACTGAGATACCTTGTTCATCTCACAAGTCCCACCACATTGCCATTAGTAGGCAGGAATATTTAGTCAATGCTAGCGGTGAGGTTCAAGGCTGTGCTACCGCTTCCCCAGAGCCACAGGGCTTCTGTTTCCAAAATCCCCTCTCAGAGCAGAGAATGCCTGTCCTGGAGTCCACAGAAGTGATGCTTTCAACTGGGCTTTCTCCAAGGAGAGGCCAAGGGAGGATGCACCAAGTATCAGAAGACAATTGGCTGTTAAAACAAATTGCCAAATCTCTCTCAGTATCCTGACCCCAAACTTGTCCCCTCTTCCAGTCTCCCACACTATGTAGCACATAGCCAGAGCTCTCAGCTGGAGCCTGTAACCCCACTGTGCCACTGGGCTCCTAGAGGTTTTGTACAAAAAGTGAGGAAAAACAGTAACTCTGGCATTGTTTTCTTCTTGTCAAGGCTTCCCATGTTTGGGTACGATTCATGAGCTGCATGGGTTAACGTGCTTTGGTGAAGGCAGGACTGCCAAATACAGCCCTGTAGCCAAACACCCATGGCTGAAGTAAGGAGGGAGGGAGAGAAGGAGAAGAAAGAGAAAGACAGCCTGTGGAGGACTGGATTTTTTCCACTCTTTCGCTTGTTTGTTCTAACTGCTTGGCTGGTTGGTTTTAGTTCCACGCTGGGGACTGGCACTGATTTTCTTTCATTGTGTGACATGCATTTTTAAATGAGTATTAAAGGTGCTGAAAGCCTGGGGTAGGCACTTCTTTTTTTAAGAAACCTTGTTTTTAATTCAAACTGAAATACAACAAATTGTTCCTCTGCTTGCTTACTGAGCCCCAGGTTTAAGCCCCTGCAAGGACGTGTTCAGCCAGTGAGCAGACCTTCCTTGACCTCCTAAAAATGCTCCAGGAAGCCCACAGACAGAGGTGAGATCTGCATTGCTGGGGCTGGTACTGCTGTCTCTTCAGGCTGCCCTCTGCTTCCTACCGTAAAGCCTTCCTTACAGATTCCTCTAGCTATGCCCAATTTTATCTTTCAGATTTAAATTTTCCATATCAGATGCTTATCCCACGTTTGATATTTGAGGAAAACTGAAGGAAAAGTAGTCCGTCCATTTCCAAAAACCGGCTAGAGGAAAGAAGCTATTTTACCAACATTAAGAAAAAAATACTGACCTTTTTAAAAAGCTCCAGCAAGTTCTCTGCTTTCAAGGGATTTGAGTTTTGATGAGAGGGGAAAGAAAAGGTTCCTTTCATGTCACATGCTGATTTTTGCCATACTTGTGAAAACCTAGACAGGTCATAAGCCTTTGGAAAAACTGCAATTTACACTTGTTCAACAGAGCCTTAGGAAGGTCTACCCCTGGACCAGGGAAGCAAGAGAAGGAGGACTGCACCTCTTGGGTTTGCATCTCCCCTGATCCTGCCTGCTCCCCACACACAGGGATAGCTGAAAGAGGAGGCTGGCTAATTCCAAAGTAGTGGGAAAGAGCCAGGAAGGTGATCAGGATACATTGACTTGGGACATTGGGAGAAGTATGGGGCTGAAATGCTGCATGGGAGAAGAAAACTGGGAGGTGTGACACCTGGATCATTTGGGCAAAGAGACTGGGACTTGTTGGGGCTAAGGGGAGGGGATGACAGATGGGACAAGGAGCGAGAATATGAGATAAGTGGAAATGGATGAAAACAAGGGGCACAGAGTCCAGAAGTGGAAGCTGGATTTTTCTAGACCCAGGGTCTAGAGCTTAGATGAGACATCTGTGAGGGAGATCTTAGCTTTGCTACGTAAGAACCGGACTGGGACAAGGAGCCAGAAGGACAGAAGAGAAAAGGCAAGGTGAAGGAGACAAAAAAAAAAAAAAAAAAGAGATCAGTGGTGGAGAGAAAAGCTGAAAAGTCTGTGGCCTCTAAACCATGCACTTTGCCAAAGTCTGGGCTTATTCATTATACAAAGTCAAGCACTGCAAAATGGGGAAACATCAGCATTACAGTTGTTCAGGCAACCTGAATGCAGCCCTTTTTGCATAACCACTATGAATCAGTCCTGAATGACATAATCAACGACAATTTTTCTTGCAGGACCCCTCTCTCATTCAGTGCACCAGATGGATTGAACTAGGAATCAAACTTAGCTGTTTGGAAAGTGGGCAGTAATCAAGGGAGAGGCAGAGAATGGCTGGGATAAACAAGACAATTATATGGCTAAGCCAACTGAAAGTTGTACTGCAAGGCTGGATTCGTCCCTACCTCTGCACAAGGGTCATGGTGATGCCAGTAAAACCTCTTAAACCAGATTCTTTGCAAGCGGTCATTAAATCTGTGCGCCTCTTTTTCTGGATGCCTGATAAAAGCCGGACAAACCCTCTGGCTCCCTTTTTTGGTGTGGTGGCAATTCCAAACAAAAATAAGTACTGTATTGAGAGCCCAATTTTGGCAAAACAGTAAGTATAAAGTTTTGACTTTGTTGAAACAAAACATATAGTTCAGCCCACCCTCTTTTGAATCTGAACATTTTCAAACATCATTTTTGAATAAAAGGAAGAGACGTATTGAAATGATAAACTAATTTGAATAAGAAATTAAATGTTTCATCTAAAATATATCAAAATAAATAAATCAAATTAAAATTTAAAAAGGGAAACAGTTTGGAGACTGTTTTCTTTTTCTCCTGGGTTCAAGATGATTTCTGTAAAACAAACAATTAAACAGGATAAAAACAAACAGCCCATATAACTTGCATGTCACCAAGTCTCCATTTTTGCATTTTAAAAAAACAAATCAATGAAAAATGGTGTTCAGTCCTAGTTAAGATTTGGTGGGGGGCAATTCGAGGAATTGCTGAGTTGAAGTCAAAGAGAAATTTGCTCTGAACATAGAAAGTGTTCTGTAATGATCAGTACTTTGAATAACGAGATTCTAGGTGTCTCAGATGGGCCATGAAAAATTAATAGACATTTTTGACCTTAATCTTGCTGCACCTCAGTTCTCCACCTATACAATGGATTTACATAAAGCAGCTTGTGTCCTCTCATCTCACAGGAGTAGGGTGAAAATCCATGAACTTCATGATGTACTGAGACACTGCCCTAAGGTGTGCCACAGATAACACCTTGAGACAAAGAATCCTCTCTTCTCAGCAGCCTGTGAAAGCAGGCACAATACAAAGCTTAAGGCTACACATTAAACCAGGTGAAGAAAATAAAATACCGAATCACTGCTCAGTCAGAAAATGTCACCCATCCTGCATATGGAAGCAGGCACGGGTCCTGTGTTGAAAGATAGTATGCAGTCTTGAAACCATTGCTCTATAATGCATAGACACAAGAGTGCCAAATTAAGATGCAGCCTTAATTCTGGCATTTTCTTCCATTTGAAGTGCTTGCCTTTGCAACCTAAATAATATTCATCTGACACAGTTGTGTGTACGTAATACATGAAAGGCTCTTGGCTCGGGGGCCTTGGACTTCACAGAACATTGCAGCAGTCCCCCTGAGTTTTCCTCCCTGGTTATTTTGCTTCTAGCTCATACCAGTTTTGCAGCACTGTATTAGAGCCTGTCTTTTCCTGTCTCCCTCCTTTATCACACGCCCTTCCTCAGACCTGCTTTCTCACCTCCAGCCACCCACCCAGCCAGCTCCCCTGCGATTACTTTCATTGCTGCATTGTTAATTATTTGCTTGGGCAATCATGATTGTAGAACTCCAAGCATAGACAGAGGTCTCACTATGTTAGATATAAAGCAGCAGATACAATACTTAGAGGTTTCCTGATTTCAGGGCAGAATTGCAATAGTGTGAGCATTGCCTTTCTGCATCCTTCCCGGATCTGGTCCATGCTGCAGAGGTCCCTGCCTCCATCACTTGCTCCTTTGCGACCCTCCACACAGTAACCGTACTGGTGGGAGGCAGAAAGAATATCCTTGACTCATCACACCTGTCTCTGCTTGCAGTTGTCAGGCTCCTTCTAGCCCCAGATACCCTAACATTTTCACTGCTATCCAGCTTCTGTGGTCTTGTAGTCTTTATCCATATCTCTTTACCTGAACAGAAGCTGAACCATTCCCTACTTCTCACCTGAAGAAGACAAAAACTCTGGAAACTTCAGCTGGGGTAAAACCCCCTTCAGAGAACTTCTGGTATGGTTTTGTTCATCCTGCAAAATGTGCCTAAAGCCTTATGTAAAGGCCATGCAGGCCACACGTTTGAAACAAATGAAACGAAGGCACCATATTAGGGTGGGAGTAGGGGTTGGTGTTTAAAAAAATTCTATGCACAGGGAAAAATAATTTGGAAATCATCAAAAAGGAACTACTTAAAAAAAAAACCTACTTTAGGCTTTTTTAATTTTGAACTTTTTTTTCTACTAAGAATAAGTTTCAGAAGTTGAAAAGATCAAAACAATACAAAAAGGCCAACCCAGTCCAAAATGTGGATAATCCCCTTCTCCCTGGCATCATGACACCAGTCAGTGCAAGATTCTTCCTTCACTGACATTCCTTGTCCTGTCCTGTTGTAAATTACTGTCCTCCTTTTTCTTATTCCCTCTCTCCCTTCCTCCCTCTCTCCTCGCTCTCTCCTCTGGCTCTCCCTGGTGAACAGTGAGCCACAAGAAGCATTCCTGGGCTAGAAATTAACATATTAATGAAGAAAGAGCCTTGAAGAAGGATTGAGAGATGGGAAGAAAACAGAGAGATGAGGCAGGCAGAACAAAATAACAAAGGGAAGATATAATGAAGAAGGGACACAGAGCCAAAGCACAAAGGGAGAAAAAAAACTGCCTTTCTCAGGAACTTGTGCTACTTCAAACACTTCCATGGGAAGAAAAGATGAAAGAAAGAAAAGAAAGGGGGTGGGGAAAATGGGGTGGTTCTTCTGTTTTAAACCAAGATTTAATATTTCTGTAGAAAAGAATCACCGATTGAGGGAAGGACGAGAAAGACGGAGGATGGGAGCAAAGGAAGGACACAGAGACACACGAAGGGGACATGACTGGTAACAAGAGCAGTAGGTTCATCCCTGGCTGTTTGCAAATCACCATGAGCGTGGAGGCATGGATATGTCAGTGCAATCTTAGGGCTTTGCCTATGGGTTATTGCCTCCCTGCAACCCTCCTATTTTCTCCTTCCACAATGTACTCCTGCAAGCCTGCCCCAAAATTATGTTGAAAAAGGAGAAATGTCAATTAGCAAAGACTACTGTTGATCTGGCAAGCTCACAAGAGTCCCACTCCCAACCCTTCTCAGCGCTCTCTCAGGCAAACAGTGGGAAACCCATTAGGATCAGTGGGTTGAGGAGGAAGTCAAAAAATTATTAGTTCAAACATCTAAGTACTTGTTCAATCATCAGTTCCTCTACTTGACTACCCACCATTTATATCCTTGGTTAGATGCACTGCAGAAGAACATATTCTGAATACTGCAGAAGAATATATTCTAAATTTGCTCTTGCATGCACTGGCCACGCACTTGCACACACAAGCAGAAAAACAAGCCCACCACTCCCATGCCTGCTAACAAGACAAGAGGGCAAAAAATTGATTCCTGGTCTGAAGAAGGAACATAAAGAAACAGCATCTTTAGTGGTGAAATACACAGCAGACATTGCAAAACCAAGAGACCTAAGGACTTGACTAGGAAACCAAGCTTTTTGGCATAGGTCTACATCAGTAAAGGTGTGAGCTGTTACCAGAGAGCCGTTCCTGTAAAACAGACCTCCCTCAGTTTATTGCCATCTTTCACAGCCCCACCAACATGTGCCACTGCAGAAGAACTTGTTCCATAGCTTCCTGGTGGTACCGAACTGGCTCCTTGGCACCTCACCAGGGTACTACTATGCTGAGAGCAGCCTCAACACCCTGAGTGCTGAGGGCTTGTGGTCTTCTGCAGCACCCTCCTGGAGGCATAATGATTAAGTAAATAGCCACAGGCACAAAAGCGTTTGTCTCCTTGACCAGCCCCACATCTCCCTTCTTCTATAACGGTGAGGGGAGAAGGACCAAGGACCATTTCTCACTCAGCCGTCTCCAAATGAGACCCCTAGGTGCTACCACACAGCTTTCTTTTCTGAGGCTTAAAAAAACTTCCAGCATGAGCCTCTGTCACAAATATGACAAATTTATATGGCTGCTTTCCCTTGACTTCTCAGGCGACAACAGAAGGCTGCGGGAATTCACTGGCGTAGGAGTCCCCATTGCCTGGCTTCAGCAGAACGGCCACAGCCAAGGTCACAGCATCCATGCAGCTCTCTGGCTTTCAGCACTGCTGTTCTGACTTGTGGCAACTGAAAAGGTAAGCTACAAACCACATGGAGGAATAAAGGTCAGTGCCACCTACAGCTCTCCCACTTGGGTAACCAGCTGTGTGCCGAGCTCGGCAGTAGCCTGCACGCCCTTCACAGCGAGTACCGTAAAACCAAGCCTAGTGGTGCTTTTTATTTCCCCAAGTGCTCCTCCTTCTGCACCGCATCCCCACACTCCTTTGCTGTCTTTCTGTCAGTGCCTTTCTCTGGGGACCTGCTTCCATGCTGTCGACTGATGGCTGTGACGAAGGTTTCAGAGCTGCCGCAGCTCAGCACCGAGACGTAGGATCCCTCCTCTGGGCTTTGTGAGAATCCAGAAGTGGGTAGCAAAAAGGGAGGCAACCAGCAACAGCACAAACCAGCCTGATCCCCAATGGAAGGTCATGGATGCCTCTCACCTGAGCAGCTCTCCACTCCCCTGCGGCTAATCCTACCCCTGAATGACTACATACCCTCCATACTGGCTTACATGGTACTTCCAGTGCCACCCACTGCTGGGAGTGCCATGCTCTTCTCATTTGGCTCCCTCGCTTTGCCAAACTTTCTTGTTAAGCAATTTCACGGAACTATAATAAACTATCCTAAATCAATTTCACAGCATTGCTAAGCTTGTGCCTTCATCAATTCAAACTTGAGCTTTCCATGAAAAATTGCTTGGAGAAAAAAATACAAATCAGTAAATTAAGTAAACTTCTCACTCTAACCAGTCAAACTGGGGCCTTTCCCAGAACTAGCATCTTTCCACTGCCACCACAGAAACTGTGACTTGGCACCATCTCCAAGGTGCTTGTTTCATCTGACCAGTAGTCTCACATTGGCAAAAAGCAAGACCTTCTACTCCTCACAGCTACATTAAAACCAAAATAGATCTGCAAGTAGGGCTCCCTCAGTATCTCAACTACATGCCTGCAAGGGAAGAGAAGGAAAAGGAAACTGAGATGAAGGCAGCAGAACATGCAGAACTCTGAAAGATCGGTCCTGCTGCACCTCCTGGATCTGGGCAAGTCAAATGCTGGAAAGCCCAGCATCCCACACTCCCCCCCAGAACAGCTATTTGACACAAATAAATACTGGGCATACTGAAGAGCAGTTGCTAGATGTTCAGATTTATTCAGAGGCTGTAAGTGTCTGTACTTTGCACCTCAAAGTCTTCACAGTCCCTTGGTGATGCTGGAGAGCATTTCATCATGGCTTAAGCACCAGCTCTTCTAAGCTTTCACCATGCCACACATCACCACTCAGATGCAGAAGGGCAGCATCAGCATCTTTGAGAAGAGGGTGGAAAGCATTTCTTGCAGCAGTCTGTGTTTGAGATACCTCATGTCACTCACAGGGCTTAATCTGCCAGTGACGCATTATTTTAAAGGGGAAGAAAGTGATGAAAACCATCCTTTTGGGGGGACCATCTTTTATTTATGGCATCTGTTACTCATGTGGCTGCATCATCCCAGAGCTCCATTGCAGTCAACTCTTTTGCTCCCCATCCAGTTCTGATTATCACTTGTCTATACCCAGCAGCAGGTACACAGCAGCCTTGTTGGACATCTCCCTCTTCCCAGAGCTGAGTTTCCAGGGGAAATAAGCAGATAATCAGTATAGAATCAAGGTACATCTGCCCAAAACATGTCATGGGCTTGTGATGAAGGAGGTCTCTGAAAGCAGATATCATCTGGTGAAGTCTGCACACTGGAAAAGCTGCCAACCTCCTTCCTGAAACCACTTCTGGAACTGCTGGCTGTCTGCTTCACACAGGCACACAAGAGGCACATGTGGCACTGCTGCTAATCTCTTGCACTTATTAAACAGCCCCAATGTCTTGGTGAAAATCCACCTCTAGCAATTTCATTCTGGCAGCTGAAATTCCTCATGCACCTCTAGTGAGGTGCGGTATTCATCTCTGCTTCATACCATGTGCTGTTAAACAGTTGCTCTATTTCACCCCAGAGATGGCTGAATTTTAGCGGTGAATTAAGCCATCCCTTTCTACTTTGTAAAGTGCTTTGGAATTGCAGATAAAAGATACTACAGCCTGTCATAAATAAATGTAAGATGCTGACACTGCTACTGGAGGTAGCCATCTTGCTGAAAAATGATTTCATTTGTGACACTAATAATACAGGAAAGAACGCTGGGCAAGACACTGAAAACTCATTTCCATCTCGTTTTAATACAGCTTCAAAAACCAGCAAAAAAGTCAGCGTCAAGTCAGCATTTGTGCATTTTTAACCACTGTCAGGCCACAGAGATTCATGGGTTTTCAGTCCAGTGTGGCAGTTCTCTTCCACCCTGGCCACACCATCAGTGGGCGAACTCTTCATCTGATTACCTGCCATCTCGCCAGACCCTCAACGAAGACCAGCCCTAAGTTCACAAAATCTGCTTTTCAAGCGTTTCTCATGGTGCGTTACTGCAGAGGGGAGCTCTAATCACCTTACAGTCTTTACTCAGTCAAGACAGGTGTGGAGACCTGTTCAGTGTGATATAGCAAGCTCAGAAATCTCTCCACAGGGGTGGAAAAGAGCTTTCTTTGTAGGAAGACAGCTGGCAGCATTCAGTCTGATTGATCATTTCAAGGGCACTATGGTTAGATTTTAATATTCATTTTATATTAAGGTGCTTGCAGGCTTGAGTAGGGACATTTTTATTACTTAAATCAGGAGAGAATACGCTGCGGGAATGATAGAGCAGGTAGTGGACTGGACAAGCCCACAGGTCTCTGCCATTCCTATCTTCTTTGTTACTATTTCACTCACATTTAAGCATTTTAATACCACATTTCTAGATTATCTTCATTCAAATACTTCAAGAAATATAGTGCACAGTGAATGTACAATACAAAAAAAAATTACACTAAGGTAACATACACCACCTTCAAATGTTCATATTTAATTCAAAATTAAATTTTCTAACCTTAACAAAGCAGGAATCCCTTGTCTAACACTGCAAAGTGATTTTTCAAGTTTGAAGTGAAGCTAGCTTTGAGTTATTTGTCCACACCAACAGAAACCCCACTGCTGGATAATTATTTGAAAGCAGAACAAATGCATTCATTTCACACTCTCATAATTCAAAATTGGATGAACAGGTTTTTTGCTCAGATTTTTCCAAAATGTTCACCTTTGGACTGAGAATGAAAATAAAATTTGCAACATGAAACAAAATGTACTTTAAAAATTATAGCTACTTGAAAACAGGCCAGTGGAGAGGTCTGTGAGCTGCAGAGGGAGGTCTGGATTTTGCACAGGTAACAGGTGTTCAAAGCCACAGTTTGGTTTGGTCCCTTCGAGATAAGTATTCAGCTGCCCCACAGGTATGCAGATCCCCATTTTCCCAAAATTTGGATGCAAGACTCAAGTACACCCTTAAAGCAATGATTTTGAGAGGAATTTCATGAGCAGTACCTAGTTAAGAGTGCTCTAAGCCTCGATTCAGCAACACACTTAACCATGAGTTTCGCTTGAAACACGCACAACGATTTCTTAGACGAAGCATATACGGCAAAGACCACTGAACGGCAGGTGCCTCTGGAGGGGAACAGACCAGCTGTTTGACAGGGCTCAGCTCCATCACACAAGGGTGTAGGACAGAAAGGGGAAAAGAATATCCCATCGAAAGTTACACCGCAGGAATGGCATTAAGACTGCAGAATGTAACACATATATCTTGTCCCGGATGCGCCAGGGTTAATGCCAAGAAAGGCCATATGATTTTTTTTTTTTTTCCCCCTTTTATTAATGAATTTCTGTCAACGGTGAACGCTGTCGCGGTCCCCTCCCCACCCCGGGGAGGGAGCCACTAGGCGGCGAGCTGGACTGGTGTCTTGTCAAACCGCAAACCCAAATTGCATCAGAGAAGAGAAGAGAAAGCTGCTCCAGAGTTGCACAGGGAGCCATAGCAACGCGGCAGTTCCTATTTTTAAAAACTTGAAAGATAGTAAGAACATTAAGTCTGAGGGGAGGGGAAAAAAAAAAAAACAACCACGTTTCTATCAGAAAGAAAAAAAATGCACATGTTCCTTACAGGCTCTAGTGATGAAACCACATATGGCTAATCATCGATTTGCAGGTGTGCAAATCAGAAAATATCCACAGCCCCATCAAGCCAGTCCCTGAAGGAAAGAGGCTATTTCTCACCTTCCCTCCGCTGATCTCCTAAAGCAGGTTTTCAAATTCCCTGGGGCACTTTAAAACCCACAGGACCCCAACTGCGTTTTGTGATCAGGGGAAGGTGCCACTGTAGCTGACGCTAAACCATAGCCAGAGCTGGGTTTGCGGTTTCGCACTGCTTCCTTCAGCTCCACCACAGAGGAAGGATTTCGATTCGCTTTTCATGAAGAGCAGAGAGAGCCTGAATGCACAAGTTAAAGCATATTGTCACCAGCAAGTGAAGTTGCCACGGTATTAGCACTAATTGGACTTGGCTGCGGAGCAGGAGATGTCTCAGAGGGCTGGAAGCAGAACATGGACATTTTCCCATCTGGAAACTGATGGCGCATACCAAAATTCATTCCCAGTTGGTGGATTTTGGAGGCCTTTATGAAAGGGTCTGTCCTCTAATCAAAAGATAACCCTTGCCAAAAACCTATCACTTCACTTGAACCCTCCCATCCTATTTTAATTGCAAAGAGGATGAAAAATCCAGCTGTCCACACAGAACAAGTGCCTCCTCTCCCCCTCAGACAAAGCCCTGCTCTGCGGGAACAAGGCATCCTGTGGTGCCTGCTGAGGAACAAACATTTTTGCTGTCTCCCCATCGTATACTCCCTTTGAGAAGCTAGGGGTCTGCAGCATCCTACCAGCGTACCAAGCTGGTTTGATGTTAGACCTTCTCCTGCAAGGCTGTTGTGCCTCCTACTGCCCAGGCAGCACTGCTTAAGGGCTGCACAAAGCAAGGAGGACACCCAGGCACAGATTGTGCCCTTCTGCATTGGGCACTCTTAGCAGCCCGCACATATGGGGGAAGTTTGGGTCAAGAGCACGTTACAAAGCTGCCCTCAGCATCCCCCTTCAGGGGACAGAAAAAAAGGAGCGAGACGAAGCCAACACTGCCCTTGAGATGTGGTGGCACATGGATAAACACTCCCCTCACCCACTGCTCACCTCCTGGGCAGGCGGTGTGACTAACCGGTAGCCTCAGGGTAATGAACCCAGTGCCTTTTACCAGCACTGAACCACCACGGGCAGGAAGCAAGGCACGCAAGGCAAATGAAATGCAACACGAAATGCAAGGCGGGGAGGGAAAAAAAAGAAAGCGATGGCAGTATGCAAGCTGCAGAGAGTGAGGCGATGTACAACGGAGGTGGGGAAGCAGAGAGACCCCGACGGAGGCGGGAGGTGCAGGCCAGCCCTGGCCTCCAGCTGCTGCTGGAGCAGTGACAGGAACAAGCAGATTTCAGCAGCAGGGATCTCTAATCTGTCAGCAGCGCTCATGCCACATGCTGCCAGCTAGTACCAGCCTGATGGCAGCCGGACACACCAACCAGTGGGAACATAACAAGCTGCTAACAAGACACCGGCTTAAAGGCTCCAAAAGGTCAAAAGTTACATATGCTCCCTCACCCTCCAAGTTTCTGAAAAGGGCAATTTCTGCATCCATGGGAACATGCCATTTATACCTTCTCTCTCCTCCTCCCATTTATACCTTCTCTCTCCTCCTCCATAGAGTTAAGAATCAAGTCCCAGCACTGCGCCTCGCACTGCTGGAGCAGTGCTGGGTTTAAGGGCTGGAGCAGGGCTTTCCAGCCAGCTGCCAAGCAGGTAGATGCGGCCCCACCGAAGCCAGTGAGACCTCAGTGCTGGCCAGTGCTCCTGTCTCTTAGCACAAGGTTAACTCAACAGTCCTATGAATAGAGAAAGGGCAACACAAATGGTCCTTTCTGCGTTCCTGCTCTCAATTCCCTTGCTGCGCTGTGTGAAGGTGTGTGGCTCACTCGGCTAGGAGACAACACACAGTGGCTCCATGGCAGTACCTGCAAATGACATATGATGATCCCTGTGTCTGACGTGGCAGGCGACAGCTGCCATGATGAGGAAAGCAGGTCCAGGATGCTATTGGCATGGTGCTGCTCCCAGGTATCAAGGTGGCACAACACCCTGAAGGGGCACTGCACCTTTCCAGGGATACATATAGCCCCTATGGTCTTGAGTCTCCAGGGAAGCAATATATTTGTACAATCCTATTGCAAGTACTTTCTCTGCTCACTGACACACTGTTCAGCTGCCTAAGCCCAAGCAATTCCTAGTTTCCACTAGGGGAATGTGGCCATGTGAGAACAGAGCTTTCCCTGGCTGTTCCAGGGAAAATAGTTTCCAACCATTCATCAAGGGCTCTTTTGCATTTCTTAACTGATTGGCATAGAAAGCTCCAGACGAAAGTTAGTATTTCCCCCAAAGTGGAAGTATCATGTCCAAACAATGCACCGAGCTAGCTTGCCAGCTGTTTTCCTATTTGAGGAATCTGAGGTGCAGAATTGAACCTACCTTTGTTCCCCTCTTAATGTATTTCTTTGCAAAGGCAGTATAATTCCACATTTGTATTTTCATTCCAAAGCAAATGCTTCACTGCACTTTTTATTAAAATGAAATCTGGTGTGTGCAGCCTGGTGTTAAATGAGAGACTATTAAAGCCAATCAGTGGAGAACTCATTAGTAACCCTACAACAACAAACTAGTAGTTATGGCCCAGCATTCACAAGCAGCCATGACAACCAGTAGGAAGAACCCAGGTCTCACTGAAGGCTATAATAAAAATACAGCTTATGTAGCCCAACAACTGTGAATATCGATACATAACAGCTGAGCTTTTATTCCTCAAATATGTGCCAGAAATCATATTCTTTTCTCATGACTCATCCCTGAATTCCACTCCCAAGAATGCTCCTGTCATTTAGTTATTTCTTCCCATTTTAAAAATGTAATGAGAAGCACCAATCCCGAGCTCAAGGAAATCTGTCCCATCAATTAAAATAACGAAATAAGCAGAATGCTGCCTATAAACACATCCACCTCTGCCCACTCACTCCTCAGCAGCCATGGTGAAGGGAGAATAGATGAGCTTTGCAGAATGCCTAGAAGGTTAGTAACTCTCCTTGGAAGGGCCAAGAGGGAAGAACTCCACATCTGAGCACCTCTCCAGAGGAAAACCCTGTCAGAAACTCCTTCCCAACCTCTGTAATCTTCTCATCCAGTAGAAGGGAGCAGAGAGCACAGTGATTTGCTGGATGCCCAGGAGAAGACCGGCCATTGAGATAACTATTAACTTGGTAGACTAGAATATTCCAACCAGATTTCTTTCTGTGACAATGAAGGAATAAATGAACAGGTAATTATTACAAATAAAATGAGAATTAAAGAGTGTAATTGAACTGGAAAACAGCGTTTGGATATTTGGACTCCAAATGTTCACCTAAGCCTATTATCAGCATAAATTGAGATAAATCCCTCACTAGAGAAAAACTTCCTCAAGAATCATTCAAAAAGAAAACTAAGAATTCTTGTAGAACAAACCTTTCTTAAAGTATCATTTTCCTACTAGTTAGTGGAGTTATCTCACCAGAGGGCTCATTTCTAGGACAAAATCTGCAATGTTCAATGGTTGTGACCATACTTCTGCAGTTCCAGCCTAACACAAAGGAGAATCAGTTTCAAGACAAACAAGAAACAGTTGCTATGAGACCATTATTAATATGAGAAGATGCAGACCAAACACCTACATTGGCAAGAAATGGCATTTAGATAACAGTCCGTCTTGTTTCTTTTTGTGCTTGCAGCCATACTTCAAACAAAACTTTGTTTGCACAAGCACTTGCAAAACCGAACAAGAGTGTCAAAGTAAGAAGAGGGAAAGACATGAAGAAACTGAGCTTTCTTTCTAAATCTGAGCAACATTCAGTTCATTTCCTCCTTACTCCATTATACACCCAGATCAACCACCAACTGAGACCACACTGAGCAAGACCATTTGATTTTAGCTGCATTCAGAACTACTGCACTTTCAGAAATAAAAAAAAAAGTAAGAACTGGTCAGAGTTCAAAGGCAGATCTTGGGAAATGACTAATTCACAGTCTTAGTGTATAATGTGCCCCAGCTGAACTAAATTACACATTTTTTTAGTTGGATGTGTCACTCTCCGAATAATAAAATGGGAAAATTCCTTTACCGCACTGCCTCCCAGCTATGGATTTGAAGCAAATTGGACCACTTTGGATTAGCTTCAAGAGTTTCTGAAACACCAGCTACATGGTGATGTATTATCTGAGGTCACATACACTTTGCAGTCTCCCCAGACATCAAGCCCACATACATACATTTCTCTATTCTGTGTAGGCATGCGGAGGGGGAACTGTAAGTTGCAGATGGCTGAATATAGTATTGCCGGGTCCGGGGCAGGACTAAAATTAGTTTTCCAGAACCTTCAGTCCAGCCCAAAGAGAGCCAGACCATGTCCCAGACATGCAGGTATTGCTGCTGCCTGCTGTGCACAATGCACAAGTGCTGTGGGATCTTAGTAGGTGGAGGGGGTTAGGGAAGGTATGAAGCAGCCAGGCCTGCAGAATCTGTAATACCCCAGACAGACAAAGCATTTCAGGAGAGGTTTAAAGCTTAGCACATAGTAAATTCCAGCGAGTTCAATGGGACTTGGAGGTACGAACACAGATTACAGCCATTAATCTCTGTGGATTTTGGTTCAGTGAGGTGAACTCATATCTTCATGTCTGCTTCTCTCCACTTCTTCTTCCTCTCCTCTACCTTTCCTCCTGCCTAGACTCCAGGCTGTGAGGCTGAGCTTGAGGCTATCACATTTCTGTTGAACCTTTGGATTTGTAAAAGCAATGGCTTACTTTGGATACCACTAGCTTTTATACATCAAAAGGTGTCCGCAAGTAATGTCACTTAAACAGAAAACCAAGCACCCAACTCACCGAAGTCACACTTTTTAATCACCTCACTTGGAAGTACAGACAGGGTGCAAACATTTGGGGGGTCAGAACCCCAGGCTGGCAGAGAATAGGCCAGCGCTGTGTGAGGCGCAAAGCGAATATTTGCACTGTGGTCACAGAAGCAACTGCAACACAGTGTAATTATTTCTGAGCTAGCTCAGGTGCCTGCAGCAATCTAGGCAGTGGCAGAATGGAGCTTGGCATGGACTAATTGACTCTGCTTCTCAGCAAGACTGATGTCAGTACCCAAACTAAGTTGCGTATATCTACACGTATCTGCAATCATTCCTGTGAATGCTGTACCCAGAGCAGACAAGGGAGAAGGAACAGCATGATTTGGGCCATGAAGGTGAGAAGAAAGCTAATATCTTCAAAAGTGACAAGAACTGCTTTCATGTGGGGTGCCTAGGCTTCAGGGCATATCTACACTGCACAACAGTACTGTCATATCTAGAGACTCAAGAGTCTCTGAGCTGGCGACTTCTATACAACACAAAGAAGTGCTATGCAGAGATTATGTTGGGTCCTCGAAGCAGCGTAGCTATATGGGTATGATGTTATGCACAGGCTAATACAGTGTCAACAGAACTAATTAGCAGAAGGTCTCTGCAGAATGCTGCATCACATAGCAGGGGACAACATTTTGTTTTCTAGATAACTGAAAAGACACAATACAGCTCCCCCCAGTAATCCCTATTCATTTGGAAAGGTAGAGCAACAGCCTGCCTTGATGTTACTTCTGATAACTTTGTATATATTGAATATCATTTCCCTGCTTAATCATTCCCGGGATGACTCAAAAAAGCAGCAGAAAACATCCCTAACCCCTAAGCCTAGCTGGGAAGGAAACTGATAAAAGCTTTGGGCACCTTTGGTGGTTCCAAGGCTTGCAGACAGCAAAAAGCCAGTATGGGGAAGAGGAAGTAAAGGCGCTAAGACCTGGTAATATGCCAATGGATCATAGAGACAAAGAACAAATAGCAGATAGCATTATGGATAATATAATGGGTCAAAGAATATAATTTTCTTTCAGTCCCCAACTTTCAGGCAAAGCAAAATCTGCTTTCTTGTTCACCAGTGCCTCTATCTGCCAAATACAGTTGATAGCGCGGGGTCACAGCACACAAACCAATCCATCACATTTACACTATTCCATGATTCATCATGACAAATGAACAAAGATGCTGAGCTCTGTGTGGCCACCTCTCCTGATGGCTACTGCCTGGATTCCCCTTGTCCTACCACAACGGGACCAACCTGCCCAACGATTTTATATGTAAAACACTGGAGAATGACAGCTGAGCAGGTCAGGGGACATCTGGCTAATTGCAGATACCACCTCCCCCAGCTCTTCCCGTTTCTAATTATCTGGGTTGCTTAGCGACACACTAAAACTCCAGCTGGGACAAAAAGGAAGATGTAGTAATCAGAATGCTGTTCTAGAGGTTGTTCCACCACAGGCTTCCTCTATGACTTTAAACAGGCATCTTAGCACTGTTTCTTAAGAAAATCTGAATCTGGATCAAAAGAAGATGTTTATTCAAATAGGTTTTCCCTATTTTTAAATGCCCTTTTCCATCTAGAAAAACTTGCCATTCTGATGGAGATGCCTAGGTTCTCTGCATAATGTGCACAAGAGAGAATGGGACCCAAAACACCCTACAGACAATGCCCAACAAGGTGCCAATGAGCAGGGTGATAGCACAAGTCCTCCTCTTTCAGGTAAACTGGATCCTTAAGACATGCAAGGGCTTTAAAAGCTTCCAGTATAAAGCAGGAGCTGAGCAGAGTTGTTGACTCTAGCTCTTTTTTAAGTTCTAGTTCTCCAGATCTCTCTGCACTTCCTTCTCTCCTGTAATTCAGGACTAAAGGACAGCAGAAGGACACTTGGTCCTCAGACAACAGGTGCCATGAAACTGTTTCAGGTGGGTTACAGAACCATCACCTATAAAGGACACCCGTTCACATACTGCTGGTGCCTGGAACAGAACCTGGCACCTTCTAGATTTCAGTACAAACATCCCCACTGCTTGCAGCAAGAACCCACCTGAGAGTTACAGAATCATTCATACAAAGACACTCCAAGAAGTTCAGCGGTGTTATAAAAGCAAAATTTTGTCATTGAGGGGCACACTAAAATTTTTGCACTATGCCTTCATTGTTTCTTTTCCTCACGCTGGCTTGACCCCTATGTTGTATGGAGGCTTTCTAAGGGGGTGACCATACTGGCACTCATGATGCACAGCAACATGGGTCCCACCATCAGCACGCCTCCCCTTGCCCAGGATCTGGCCAACACCACCTGCTGTCCCGAAGTACCACGTGCCCTAGCAGAATTATTCTGATCTCAGATGTCCTCTCTGATCCCTCTTTTGTAAGGCTGGCTCAGCCCCTTCCCTTACCTGTTGAGCATGTTGGACTGGTAAATCCTTTTCTCCTGGGTGTTGTAACAGCTGCTCTTGGGCTCAGGGATGAAGCTGTGTTCAGACAGCATATCAGAAGCAGCCGTGGTGATTATGGCTATTCCATCCCTCACTCTGGCAGGAAGACCATAGTCCCATTCATCATATGAGACAGAGATGAGCCCGGTGGGGAACTCGGATGGCACTGTGTCTGTATCCCCTGCCACCAGGCTGGGCACAATCCACGTGTAACCATAGCCTGTCAGACCCACAGAGTTGGCCACCTCAAAAATGTAGGTGGCCTCTTCCTTTGTGCAGTAGAGGAGGATAACAGGGCTTTGGAGCTTCTTGAGCTGGTTCTGGATCTTTGAGTCCCCATCGTCCAGGGACATGTCCAACAGGAGTACCTCCTCCAGTTCCCAACCCACAAAGCTGTGCTCAATGGTACTGCGGATCTTGTTCACAAAGTCCTGGTAACCAGGGAAGTAAGTAGTGACAATGGAGAAGATGTACCAGTCATATTCTTCCATGATGTTGAGCATGACAGAGGCTTGCTGTTCTATTGATGGGCCAAACTGGAAGAACATGGATGACTCATCCTAGAATACGAAGTCAAAGAGAGGAAGAGAGAGAAAAAGAAAACAAGAATAGGTCAAAGGAAATAAACAGCATTCCTAGTCAACCCATTGAGCATGGAGGAGGAGGCACGCAGTCAGAATCTTACACTTCATGTCTTGGCCAAGGCTTAAGGATTTTTAACTTTTAAAAATTTAGAATTTAAGTGAAGCAAGTGGGAAGGAAGTAAAAACCTTTTTATGACCAGCTGTCCTTACTTTATTTTTAAAGGCAGGTTGCTGAAATTACTTAAAGGTTTCAAATGTTAGGCATGATTCTAACAGGCAGGGAACAAGTGGTACACAAGTGAGGACAGAAAAAGAGAATCTGTACAAAATATTCCATGGCTGCAGAAATTAAGATCTTTAATCCTGGGATTATCATAACCTTATATGTAGTATAAGCAGGATACACAGCAGCTTTGATACTGATTTAGTTTGGGACAGTCACTCTAGTTTGAGTATCCAGACTGAAGTACAACTGGAGTAGGCAAAACCATTGGACACAAATAGCTCTGAGAATCTCTACTGCAAGCTCCTCTCAAAGCAAGCAGTAGCACGGAGTGCTACAACTGTGAAGGGTCAGTCTCAGAACAACATAAAACATACTAAAATGGAAAAAATAAAATTCTAAACTATCATGGGTTTTGTTTATACCATGTTTTAGAGAAATGTCAGCTCAATATTTCTCTTGGTATTGCTTTCATGTCCTTCTACCATACCAACTTCATCTTTGCAAGAATCAGAATTTGTACCATTTTATAACCTCCAAGACTCCAAGGGAGTTTTGTACAGATCTCAGCTCTCCAATGGCATAGCGTAAGCGTTTTTCTTCCTGGTATTTCACAAGATACCAGGCTTTCAGTTTGTGACAGATCCAGTAAAATCCAAATCCCTGTTTTTGCCCAATTCATGATGGAAAGGAATGGAAAAAGCATTTGCCAATATGCTCTCTTATGGACTGATTTTCTATCTTTTAAAATCAACTGCAAACTCACACTGACTTATGTAGAGTAGGATTAGATCACACAGGAAAAAAAAGGCAGAATTAAATTATATCCCTCTGCAGAGATTCCCATTACAATAAGAAAGTTCTCCAAATCCAATCACCACTTTTAGGAATGAGATAGCAGTCCCACCTTCTTTTAATAAGCCAGAAGAGCTGCACCAGAGATCCAAAAGGAGGTAGTCAGGAGCTTTACGCCTGGGAAAACTCACTGTGCAAATGCCTCAAGACATTACCTCCAGATATTCACATTTAGAACAGGCCTCTACCAAATTCACTCTCCTACAGCCTGGCAGGTAAAGCTGTTTTTCAGCAGGGCTGCCAGTTAATCATCCATCCATCCATCCATCCCTTCTTTAGTCATGGTTTTGATTACCTATAGCCATTTCCTCTATTGGCAAAATATGCCATAGCTCAGCAACTCCAGAAAAAAAAGTTCTGATCCTGCATCCAGCCTTAAGCTGTTTGTTTCTCTTTTCTGAACTCCCTGTGGGTCATGTCTTGTACAAAAGAGTCCTTGCTCCCAGATCCCCATGCCTCTTCTATGAGGTTTGGTGATTAAACTCTGTTCATTTCCTCCATACAGCTCAGCACCCACTTGTGAAAGTACTCTTAGGGCTACTCTTTGCTCACTGGAAAAAAAAATGTACACAGAAAAAGGAAAAGAAGGCAGCAACAAATTGGAGACAAGTTAAAAAAACAGGAGCAGCAACTGACCCAGTCAATCTGTGGCAAACAGCTCATACTTTCTATCACTGGAATTCACCCCCTTCTCCCAGAACTGTGCTCGGAAAATAACTTACTCTACCAATAAAAAGATACTTTTTATCTTTGAAGCTTATGGAGAAAATCAGGAAAGCCAGAGGAAAGATTAAACTATTGTCACAGCATCTGCCAGAGTTTGAAGAAAGCCTGAACAAGCATCTCCCATACCCTTCATTGCACTGTGCCTTTCAAAGCCACTTGTAGCAAACTGAATGCTAGAGTGCAAAGACTCAGCCTTACTGTAACATGAGAAGGCAAGACAGCTACACTGATGACTAGTATTTATTTTTATATTAAATTCAACAAAAGCTTTTCTATACTTATGCATAAGAACCTCTGAATTGACTGCGAATTTCCACAGTTTCTAGCAGAGAGTGTAAGATCTGAAGCACCTGGCTATTGAATTACAGGAACATTTGACACACAGTGTCTTTAAGTCTTGTCTGCAAAAATACTGGGTGCTTTCCTCAGGGACAACTAGGGGATGGGAAATGGTAAATCCACTAGTATTTCAAGGCTGCATACACACACACACACAGAGCAGTTAGTAGGCATGATAGCGAGGTGCAGGAGGTACTGCCCTCCCTATGATTTTAAACAGGGTCAGATGCTCCAGCTAAAGCACCGGCTGGCAGTCCGTTCCATGCGAGTGCACAGCCCAACTGTTGAAAGGAATTCAGCCCCAAAGACTCAGGGAGAAAATTCGGAGCTCCTCACTAACCAGAATGTATCAGAACATCAAAAACCAATACACCAAATAGATAGCTTTATCATAACCCAGCTAAACAATTCCTCTCCACCAAGAAATGTAAGCACCCCTCCTTAAATCAAACAGCACAGACCACTTGGCTGTGCATGTATTAATTGCTCTTGAACAACTGTTTGCATTTTTATTATAGAAGCAGCAAGAAGAGGCAACTTCTATTCAAAATGAGAGCACTAAGGAGGTGCAAGCCAGTCCAGCTTTTGGCTTGCCAAGATGTCTCTTGGCACTTGATCACCCCAGTACTTGAGCTAGCCAAATGTTCTTCATTCCCTAACCAACTCAGCACTCAGAAAAGAGAGGGGCGAGGGAAGAAGGACGAACAACAGCAGAGAAGAAAGTGTCCCTCTCATAATAAATCAGGAGAATTGCTGATAGAGCTGGATGGGAATCTCAGTGACTGCCTTTTGGGGGACAAAAAGCAAACTAAGACAAATGCCTGAGAGACACAATTTCCTTCCTGTCCTTATTTTTGACCACACCTGATTGAAAGCCAGGGAAAAAGAGAAGAAGCTGAACTGACAGAGAACCACAGGGCTATGAGACAGAGCAGGAATTTGACCTCATTGTGGTGTTACAGTGAAAGCTTTTAAATTAGGAGGTAGGTCTAAGGGGATTTTACCATTTTTACACACATATACCCCATAGAATCATTATTGCTTTATTACAGTCTAAAACCAAAAAGGAATATTTTACCCCTCCAGACATTAAAGGTTTTTACAGAACATTAGAAGCTCCTATTTTTCTCCTGCAGGAATTTCACACTCTCCACCTCCCTTTTTCACCTTGGAACAGCCAAAACGTGGTTCAGCATTGCCACTGGGAGACAGATTTAAGTTTGGGATAAGGATAGGTTGAGTTCAAAGCAGGAGTCCCTTACATTGGACATCATCCACATGAAATACAATCCCCTGGCTACAGGAAAAAATCTTGTCTTTCTCCTACCGCCCTTTCACCTGCGAGCCCAGACTCCCCATAGCTAACTGCTGCAAGAGACAGCAAGATGCTGCAGCGTGTCCCTCACCCAGTCTGAAAGAGTAGAGGCTCCATTACAGGATCTCAATGCCTCCAAAGATCCCAGTACTCCCCCACTGTCACCCTGCAAGGTCAGGGATCTGTAGTTTGCAGAGCTGAGCTGGAGGTGGAGCTGATCAATTGACACAGCACCACTCCCCAGCTGACAGATGGCTTCCCACAGAAAATCTGCTCTGAGTTTACCACTGCTGGGACAAATATTGCCTCCCCCTCCTGCACGTTTAACCCCTCAGATAAGGAGGCTGGGTTGCACATGGTGAAGGTGCAAAAGCACTCATGGTGAAGCCTCCTTTTGGAGACTGGTGGCTGGCAATTTCCTAGGTGGATGGAAGAGGGTTTGTGGAGGTGGCACAAGGTTTAGGGAGCGACCAAGTGTTATTGCCACCAGTTCTAAGTTGCCCAGTGCCTTCTGTCTCTCAAGGGCAGGCCTGTGCAGATACTGCATGAAGGCCAGGTCTGACCCACCACACTCAGGATGCAGGCCCTTGGCAACGCTGCAGGTGACTCCCTGAGGAGCTCTCCAGCAGCTGCACCAGTTGAAACCAATCACTGCCATTTAATGAACCATTTACCTCAGATGTGGTAGGAGAGGTCCCCAGGGTGCTTTTCTCACAAGTTCCTTCCTAATAACCTCTCTGGATTCCCCAGGCAAGCAAAAGCAATTACTGCCTTAAAAACATCATCTTACTATCCAGAGCAAAACTGCTTCTTGGCATGGGGCAGACTCAAGAACATCCCTAAAGCAGAGGGACACAGGATCCCCAAAAACAGTTGCAGTGGGCCAGTCATCTTGAAGAACTAGAGAGCCTTCCACCGAGCCATAGTATAACTGCTGACTTGGAGAGTGAGGAGATCAGCATGCTACATTTCCTCCATGCAACCTATCTGAATGCAATCTGGTTCTGCGCGCCATCCTCCTATTGCCAGGCGCTGAACAGATTTTTGCTAATGGTGGAAAGTTCCTTTACCTCCAGTCCAAGAACCATACCCCACAAGGGCCAGGTGTGTCAAGTTGTGCACAAGGAATTTGAGTGAGGAGCAAGTCAAGAGCATGTGTTTGCTTCTCAGATTTGGAGAAATAAACCATGTTTTTGCAAAATGCCCTAGGCTGCTATCTCCACACAGGTGCAGGAGAAATACAATTTGTGCTGCTCTGGGAGCAGCCCCTTTTTATTAGGCTTTTGGGAACAGCAGTATATCTAACCCCATTTGCTGCTGCATTAAGCTTCCTGTGCAGCCATAATTTAACAACTGGGGTCTGCCCTTCCCTTCCATTCCGGTTTGCAAAGGGGATCTTATAAGATCCTAACAACTCAGGCCACTATCACTTTCGAAAGCCCTCTTCTCCTTCTCCTGATTTAGAAGAAAAGCTGTTTGTGTGTCTTTAGTACAGTCTTGATTTGCAAAATACCTCTATGACCTACAGACAAATCACATAGGGCTGCTTCTTGTTTAGACTTCGGCCCTGCCTACCACACCTTTTGTGGAGGCAAAAAGGAGTGAGCAAGCACCAAATAACTTCTGGTAAAACATAGACCTTGATTTCCCTACCTATGTATTTCGTTTCTTCAAAATTGAGACACCACCGTGTACCTATTTGTCACAGTCCTGGTGGGATACCTGATTCACTGGGAGTTTTATTGTTCGTGATGGAAAATGCCACAACAATTCAAACTCTTATAATTAAATTTTCTATATTTCTGAGTCTTGTTTGTTATAACAGATCTGACAGGAAATCATGATCTTTGTTGCTTAAGTGTTCATTTACTCCTGTTTATTCTTACCACAAATGCATCACTACCTCAGGCTAGCCTGCAGTCAGGATCTTCTGCCTGTTTGTTTTTTCTCCCCACATTTAATTTTTTCCTTTAGTTTTCAACAACTCAGTACAATAAAACTCTGTTTTTAATATTACGTGCTGCATCATCCTGTGCAAGTCCTTGCCTTGAGTGCTTGCAGTAGGGACTATGAGAACACGGTGACACTACAGCCCTACCACAATGTCCCTGTGGTGCGATTGGCATCTAGAACAGCATCTCTGTGTGTCTCACACACATACATGCTCACATTTCCACAAATACACATATTCACAGCAAAGCTACTCAAAGTAAGGTTGGAGCACGTTGGACTGTGTCATTTCTTAATGACTCTCTGCCTAGTTGATACTATTTAGTAGGATTTCAAAACTTTCCTGTCTTACTGGAACAGGTTCCCTGGGTTATTACTGATTTTGGCTTGCACAGCAGATGGAGAAGATGACCTCCTGCAATCCTTTCCCAGTGCTCTGATTCACTGATGAGTGGATCGTTCTTGGTGAAAATCCTCAGAGCTGCCCTGGGAACGTGCCGTCAGTGGGAAGTTCAAATTCATTAGATGCAGAAATGTGGTTTACATAACTGTATCATTTCAGTTCCCTCTCTTGCTCTCGTAATAACTACTGAACACACTGGCCTTATTTGACAGAAGGATACATAGCTCAGAGATGATGGTTACAGAGAAGTGATTACAGAAATTGGTGGATGAGTGAAAGGGAGAGACCCAGTTCAGTGTCCCCACTGGTGGAAAGGCAGGAAGGATATACTGTGATAAATTAGTGGAGGGCTGTAAGAGCCCTCTCTTACAGGAGCGTGTGTTGCTGTCCTTCTGGTCCCTGCTAGGCAGGGCATACAAGCGGCCAAGAAAGAAGGTCTATGGCAATTAAGAGAATGGTTGTTGACTCTCTAGGTCTTCTTCGGCAGCCACAATCCTGGTGACTACTGAGAATAATTGCGATAAGGAATCTAAAGTTGCTAGTGTAGCTCAATTTTGTTACCCTGGTAAACAGTAACAAATGTACCAAGATTCACATGTATAACGACATTAACTATACACATAAGTATCATCATATACACAGATCCCAGTCATGGCTTGGACATTAATCTCTCTGTAGCAGTGGAAACAGATCTGCTGCAGAGCCCTAGCCCAGGGACAACTGTGTAAGTGCTCCAGCACCAAGGAGTTCCTGAGAGCTGCAATAAAAAGGTCTCTGATTAAAGATGACTCAAGGGCTAAAAACAGCCAAGTGATTTCCACTTTCCCCTTAAGGGTCTACAGAAATCACTCATTCTAAGCATTTTGCAACAGAGGAAACACAAGATACCCTAGATTCTGTAATCTTGATTTTGGGATGGTTTCACTCCATACCACATGCAATTAATAAAAAAGATTAAAGAGTCCAACACACTGTCTGATGTATACAATTCAGAGAAATGTATGTATACATGCCATTGTCTGATGTATACAATTCAGAGAAAAACCACAAAGGTTGTTTGGCTAAGGAGACGATGAATTTGTGAATTTTATACACAATCATGGACAAAGCAGGCTAGTATATGATGGTATGCCATACCAGCTTCTCAGAGCATCACATATGGATGCCAGCAGTTTTCTACAGAGGGGAAATGGAAGTTAGCAAGCTGCCAGGATAAACAGTTTTCACACCAGGCTTGTCGCATTTCCATTTTCACCTCCGTATGTGTGTGTTGCCTTGTTTGATGAGCTTAAATGGATGGATTAAACCACTGGTCACTCTGGGTGGATTCCTCCCATCAGGTGCCATGTTATACCATACTGGCAATCTAGACAGCCCAGGCCTAGCTCCCCTGTCCCAGCTCAGACAAGCCCACTAGGTTGGCTTAATATCCTGACATTGCCAGCCCATATCAGTTAGAGGAAAGTCAGACTGCCCCATTACTCATCCATTCAATTACATCATGGTGTTTGCCTGGGGCTTCTTTTCTGGCTGTCTTACCCTCCAGACTAAGGACTGAATTTTGACTGTAAGCTGAATGGGATGTCATTGATATAGCCATATTAATAAATAGCAGCCATAAAACTATCCAGCACTCTTAAAAAAGTCCAGTCACAGTATTTGGCAAGATGTCATTGAATAAATTTCTCAAATCAACTATCCAGGGTGAAATACTATCTCTTTTTATCATTTCTAAATTAACTGCTCTTCCATCATTCCATACTTCCATCAAGTATGCCTTTGGTCTCTTATTATGAGCAAACCTTATTATGAGCTGAACCTCCAAAGGTTCACAGAGTCTATTTAGATAAGCCCCGGAAGTTCAGCATTGCATCCAATGCCTCTGAGCCTCTCAAGAGATGAAGATCTCCTCTCACTGTGGGCCAGCTGTGGACAGGTCAGGGTGTGTCTCTGAGGGCCTCCATTCCCCTTCTGTCTCATGAAGTAGTGATACACCCTTTTGCTCAAATTCTGCATTGCTTATTTAAGCATTAACCTTCTGTGGGCAAGGCTGTTCATTGCTCTGCGTCCTAACATGTGGCACCTGCAGTCCTGATGATGCCACTCAGCCTCTGTGGACAGAGTGTAGTTGGCTGTGCCCATGCTCTGAGCTGGCCAGACCATAGCCAAAGAAAAGTAGCCAATTTAAGGTAATGTTGTGCCAGGACTTAATCTTTTCTTAGAGGCTGGCCTTATTAACCAGTTTAGATCATTTTCAACGCATTGATATAGCTTACATACCCTTTGGATCAGAGCTAGCTTGCCTCAAGAGTGCAAGTGAGCAAGCAGCTGAAGGCAAAGCCTGTGTAAGATGTGCCCTCCACTTTCCTTAAGGCAAGGAGCAGTAAAAGGCTTCAGCCTCATACTGTCTGCCCAGCAGTAAATAGACAGCGCTCTTATTCAAAAGAAAAAACTACAAAATACAAAAAAAAAACCCCAAACACTTAAAATGGGAGAGCTCTCTAGCAAGGGGACAAAACTAAGAGCTGAGATCTGACTAGATTACACAGGGTCCAGATTTTCCACTGCCCCATACCTGGCTGCCTCTTCTCTAAGAGGGTCATACTTGATGCTCTGAGTACAAACAGAAAAAAAAAAAAAAAAGGGGGGGGGGGGGGGAAAGGTCCGGCTCCCACTGCTTGGTCCCAGTTCAGCAGCGGAGTTTCCCTGGCAACCACGCACACGTAATTCGGCCGTAATTCGGTCAGCTCCTTACAGCCGGCGGGGACGGCCCCGCGTTGCTCCCCGCAGCGCTGCCCTGCCCGGGCTGCGGCACGGCCCGCCGGTGCCGGGGCTGCGAAGGCTGGGGCCGGGCGCCGCTACCCTCACCCCGAAGAGGGACTCGTCCCCGGCAGCCTGGACTCAGCCTGCTGGGACTGCGGAGATGCTCGGGAAGAGGCGGGGGGCTGACGGGCCACCCGCCTGGACCTCTTGTGCCAGGTAACCGGGGGCAAGCAGGAGTCAAGTCAAGATTTCCCCTCATCCTGCCCGCCCAGGCCTCCTTCTCCAGGGCCGGTTCCTGACTGCCTCCGTGCTCCTTGGCGCTGCTTTGCTCTGTGGTGTGAGAGGAAGGTGTGGAGCGTATGTGTTGCTGTCTTTTCTTCCCTGCATTCATGCACCGCTCTTAGCTGGGGATTCAGTCCCACAAATACCGCGAGGTTTATTCGGTTAGCCCAGGTCACTGGCTTCCTGCCGTGAGGCAGCCCCAACATTCAGAAAGAAGTGATCCCACCTTTTCTCTTCCTGAGCCTGGGAGCAGTCATTCAGCTATTTCATGCTCACAGCTTTCTGAGACTATGAGGATCCACGCTACCCTCCACTGCACCCTCCAAATCAGATCCTATCACTTTGGAAAGGAGGTGCTGCTTGCTCAGAGTACACCTCCTCCCTGCCCTGAGCTCTCCCAAACCTGACTCACACCCCAGCTCACTCCAACCTGTGCTTTACAGCATGGGCTGGGACAGGAGCAATGTTGTACCCTCACTGTGCACCAGGGAAGAAGGCAGCTGTGTGTGGTGCGTTTTAAGAGAGATTTTACCACCTTCCTTATACTGTCACAATAGTATAAAAGAGCCCAGGCATAAAATGAAGAAACAGTACCCTGGTCCACTTTTGTTTGGACATGCTGCTGGCAAGCAGCTGCCTCACTAGCATGTAACATGTATGTCTGCACCAGGCAACAGGAGGCACAGAAATCGTGAGCTGGCCCTAAGGCATCCATGCATTAGCACTGTGTGGAAACTCCAGCTCAGGTCCAGTAGAGCTGCCACATCAGGAGAGTGAACTAGTTCAAATCCTGGCCTGCAGTGCCGTGGTGACACTCCTGGTTTCAGATCTCGTTGGGGACTCTCTAAGCCTAAGGAGAAGAACCAGAGGTGGATTCCTGAACCATTGGACCTGGACTCTGGATTCAGCCCCTGCTTTGGAAAGCGACTGTATCACTGCGTTACAAGAGTCCTTGGCTGGAACAAGCAATAAGGATTTCAATATGCAGCCTCATTTGTCATGCTTGAAGGCCTGATCCCCATCAGAGCTGGCTTTGGCCATAGCTAGTTACCTCTCGTGCTCCAGGATGGATGAAAGCATGGCAGCACCTACCTCCTTTCTACCCAGCTCTCCTTCCTAATCAACCAGTGAGCAGTGCCTCTGTTGGAAAGCTGCTGTCATGCCTGCCTTGCTCATCTAATTGATTCACAAAGTTTTAAATGATTATTGATTCTCCTCTTCCCTGCTGTGGAGACTTTGAGACCAATAAAGCACATGGAGTTATTTACACAGATATTAGAAAGGAAAGAAGCTCCTTCCTCAAATGTTCTTCTTGAGCTCCCATCTATTAAGTCTCAGAAACTCAATAGGAGGTTTCCTACAGCTTTACAGACAAAAACAAAAACACTTACAAATGTATGAAGTCCCCTGCACGCATACATGCCCATCCAAACATTTGCAGGATGTTCTGCCAAATCCACACCTGCTGAATTATTGCTTCCTATTATTTTGTATTGGGATCATAGGTCTTTTGTTGCTTTTCTTTGCCCTGATGATTAACAGCCATTTGCCATACCCCTTGCTGCTATGAGACTTTCCCCTATTGTGCCAAACCTCCTATTCAATGAAAAGCCATTTCTGAACTCCAATGAATTGGAAGTTGTTCTTGGTAAAAGACTGGACCATAGGAAACTTGCAGAGCTAGAGCTTGCAATCTCCCCACAGTTCCAGAAACAATTCACATTCATGGTTCCTACAGTGATTGGTGCTGTAAGGACCATTATATCCATCTCCATGGTCTAAGCGCATGAACGTTTACACTCCTCAGGGTTTGAAGAAGAGGATTTGGGAGAGGGAATCAGTCTATCTGAGTTTGCAATAAGGGTGCTATGAGTTTCAGTTCTGTACTTCTTTTTGCTTGGGTGATGAAAGTCAATGAGCCGATTTCTAGTCAGCTTAACTTTGTGCCAGAGCACACATAATTGAATTCACTATTTTTTCTATACTTACCTGCACATTAATAGAAGGTGCCATCTATATATTCAATATGCCCTTGACATAACTTAAAAGCAGCAGCATAATAAATAAGATGCTCTTTTTGTACTTGAATTCAAATTTTTCTATCTATATTAGGCTTTGTACTTTTTTAAACAAAACCCAGGGCTGGGACTGAACTGCCATATCTTTTTCAAGATCACACACGCACATGAGGCACTGAGATTTCTGTCGAGGATCAGCACAGCAGAGAAAGGGATTGATGGAGCAGCAAAAGAATTTGCCTCTGCTGGCCGTTCATAATAAGAGTAACAAAAGCATCTGAGAGAATAAAAGCCAGGGTGAGGCATGTAAGGTATAGAAATAGCTCTTTGACTAACTCAAAGGCAAAGCCGATGCATCTTGTTTTCCTGCATCTCCCGTTGTCTGTCCTCTTTCTTAACCACACACTCCGGCACGACAGGGGAGTAGGAAGTAGATGGAAGCATCAGCAGGAGCTACAGCAAGCTGGGGAGAAATGAGCTATTCAGTCCGAACATTGCCTGGCCAGGGCCCGTGACAAAAGATGAACAAATAAGAATATGAGAGGGGAAAGAAAAAGCCATGTCCAGGACTGCACCTCCTGCAAGGGAAGAGCTGTTGGCTGTGATGCTTTGTTTTTCCCTTCCGCTTTGTATCACTCTGTCTTCTTATTTCTTGTCTTCCTGCACACAGCTGCCTCCAGGTTCTTCAGTGCATGCAGGTGTGTGTATACACACACACACACACACACACACACATGCAGGATGACTCAAGATAGGCAAATTGCCTCATCTCCAGTATGCCAGTTCCACTCCAACTCAGGCTGGCAGCACCTGAAGTGGATTAGCATCTGACAATGATCCCCATGAAATGAGGTGATGGTGCAGTCCAGCCTTACTGAAGATTAGTGTCTACATCACCACACATGCGTTCAGAGCTAATTAAGCCTGTGGTTAGTGCTCTCAGAGAGAAGCCAAGGATTACACAGGCTGCTTCACTACACAGCCCTGGCCACAGCCCAGAGGAAGAAAGCTTGCATGCCTTCAGATTGTGGGTGAAAGCATTGGAGACATGGCTTTAACAGACTTTATTCTTCCTGACAAAGTACAGTCCTTCAGGACTCATCTTCCATGGAGGCAAGTAGTCATCTAATTAACATACACTAAGATGATCTGGGTTAAAAAAAAACCCAAACCAAAATTGTCTTTCCTTTAGGCAGGTCAGAAGCAGCAATACTTGTGGAAAGGGAATAGCCACAGAAAGGTTTATTTCAGGGTGCAGCTAAGCAATTCTGGAAGCTGAGACAAAGTCATCGCTCTAGTCATCTAGCTTCAGGATACTTTTTTGGCTAGTAGGAAGCAGTGCCTTTTCTCCTTTTTGTGCAAAACCTCTGAATATCTGCCTCCTGAGAAGTACTGAGCTGGAAAACCTTTCTTTCAAGTCTGGTGGCTAGTGCAAGAAGCTCAACCTTTTCATTATCTCAATGGATGCAGGATATACATTCCTACACTACACATCTGTCTGCACTGCATAGGAACCTGCAGCAGTCGCTGTGCGCCCTGTATCTCAGAGGATGTTCTCCTCTTCTCTGTGCTAAGAGTAGAAGAAACAGAGTTTAAGAACTATGTACGTTCATCATCTTGGCATCAGTGCTCTTCAAGGCATGCAGCATTGCAGAGTGGGCATGCTTGGTGAATGAAGCACACTGCATGGGAGATATCAACCCAGTGCTCTACAGCTCATTTGGTGTCCACCTGCTCTTGTTATGTTACCCAGTATTTTCTAAGGGCTGATAGTAGATCTCTTTCTGCTTTCACTCATCAGGCTAATCCTGCTAACTTCAAAGTCATGCCATACTTTCTAGGTGGAAGTGAGGATGTGGTCAGGCTCCTTGTGCATTCAGCAGTAGGCTATGGACACAAGCTCTCTATTCATCAGTGGGAAAACATGGCCTTTACAGATATCCCTCACTAGCCTTCCTTCCCATGGAATCTCTCTTTATAATGTAGCTCTAGGATATCCAAAGAAGGAAAAGTATGCAATATTTTTACATATTTGCATGTTTTAAAATGTACATACTCCACCCATACGTAAAGGGCTGAGGATCCTAAATCCCCTTTTTTAGAGGGAGCTTTCTGAGTGCCATGAGTTCCCCTTCAGCTGTCTGCTGTGGGGGACTTTGCACAGCCCATTGATAATTTTCCTATTTCATTGCTAGGCAACAAACAAATTGTTGGGTCCCCAGAAGATTTTCATTTCACTCCATAAGCACCAGCATGTCTGTTTCAGCAGAGATTAATCATACAAGCCCTCCCGGCCTTGGACTCAACCCTTCTCAGGGCTCCTCTAAACAGGGCAGTTTACTTCCTTACACAAGGTCAATTGTGTGTCTTGGACTTTGACGAAGGAAGCCCTCAATCCTCTGAGCATACCGACAGCAACATTTTAACAGTGCACAGCAATGCTGCCCAATGGTTTACAGTCTAAACTAAAGATGAGCAGCATTTCAGACAGAAGCGGCAGGAGGACTTTAAGCAGGCTGGTCATAATCCCTCCTGCTGGGATGTGGACAGTAGACATAAACTGGTCCCATTCCTGGTGACTCTTGGTAGGGGATTTTTCAGGCCTGTAAGTGGGCAACACCTTCCATCCTACAGCTTGCACCAAACCACCTCCTCAGAGTTTAACAGCATCTTGCAGTCTTTATGGACTCAGAAGGGAGATTACTGCCTCTTGAAGTGCCAAGAGCTTTTGCTACAGCTTCCAGGTTTTCCCTGAAGTGCTCCCCTCCAGGTATTGAATGAGCTAGGTATTACAACTGAAAAGATTTTCATTTAGCAAATTTTTATTCTCAGCTGATGTACTCAATGCAGAAGGAATACGATAGACAAGATCTCTTTGCTCACCCATATCTGCATAAGCTCGTTTTAAGCACATTGTACGATTGCTTCAACTTCCCAACAGCAGCCTCCTCACATCTCCAGGCCTCTCAAAACCATGCCTGGATTGTGCAATGCCACAGCCCCACGTCAGAGATGCCAGAGCTAACCTGGACAACCTAGTAAGCCCAGAAGGCACAACAATACCTTGCAGAAGTATTAGCTTGGATCCCTGAAGGTGAAGAGTGGTTTCAGTACAGTCCCTCAGCTAAATTTGTGATGAGACGATTGTACCACCCCTGGAGCTGGCCTGCTGAATGCTACCTAAAGGTCTACAAACCGTGCCAAGCAGCTATGACCTCCCCGAGACTCACTCCCTTCCTGCAGTACCTGGGCACCCCAATATCTCAGGGTGCTTCCTACCGCAGCTGCCATGGGAGACTTACCCTTGCCACCTGCTCCTTGGGCTCCCTTTGCACCCACCGCCTCAGCAGAGGTTGTTCTCCGCTCCCCAGGGCCCAGGGAACATCTTAAACCTTTTCTCTCAGGCCCACCTTGGACCCTTCTCCTGCACCCCCCAGCCCCACAGGGTTCCTCCACATCATCTCTCCTCCCACCCACTGGGCGCGGGGCGGCCATGACCATGCTGGGACTGGGGCAGCAGGAGGTGAGGCCAAAAGGACAGCAGACGGTAGGTTCACGTCCACATACACGCGCATCCCGATTAAGGATCCAGCTTTGTTTCCATGGCAACGTGCAGAGCCGCGGCAGCACGGTCCCTTCCCGCGCGGCGGTGGCGGCCGCGCTCTGCACTGCTAAATCCTCCAGCCACTCACGGCCGCTGCCGAGGCCTGCCGGCAATGACCCCTTACGCGCTTTCCAAAGCCCGGCAGATTAGGGCTCACAGATTTCCCGCTCGTGATGTGCTGTCCAGAAACAGGCAAATAAGGATGTGCCAACTAATAGCAGTAACTGAAATAACACCACCCATCGCCGTCGAGCTGTAAACCCCTTAGAACAGCATTACAGAGAAACGCGTTTTCTTTCCTGGAAGCTGGCAATGATAATCAACAGAGTGCAGTTCAGGGAATTAAAAGAAGATATTTTTTCCTATGCGCAGGTAGCTCCTTAGCACACAGCCAAGCAGCCAGCACTCCCCTGGACCTACTGCCAAATGCCACTTGCAGCCAAAGCCAACTCCACCTTTCGGGACAGGTTGTCCCACGCAGCCCACCTTCCCATGAGACACTACTAATACTCCTTCCAAACAAGGATAAGCCCGGGCTGTTCGGCCGCTCTGCTCGGCCCCCGCAGCAGGGAGGTGAAACACAAGAGGACAGCCAAGACACCGGGTCTGGGAGCTCGTACCCTTCTCAGCACCTCTCTAGGAAGAGGCATGTTAGATGTGGCTGGTATTTCTTCAGGCCTTCTGCAGTCAGAAAATCTACTTGCCAGCTTAGAACTGAATCACAAGCAGGACTGAAGTGCTCATGATTTCTTGGCCATTTCTACTACATGTCTTAAGGGTTGTCTGCTGAGGAACGATTGGGAAAATTAATCCAAATTAACTAAAGTTGTGAGTTTAGCATGAATTCATTAAATCACATTAGCCTTGAATGGACACAGTTCTTCCAAATTAAAGCAACCCTTAGAAGAAAATTGAACTAAACTGAATTAAGGTCCTTTTCAGAGTGCTTACTTGGGGTTTGATGTAATTAAGGAACAGCAGTCCGGAAACGCTGTCCCAGCCCCAGCTTCCCAGACAGCCTCTCCATATTAGTCTTTTCAGGAACCTATCGTGCTCTCACTGGAGAGGGGTTACGTTTCTTGCTTTCCCTGTGCAGTTTGGGAGCTGGGGCAGAACCTAGCTGTACCAATGACTTTCTGCTGAAGCCCTTTCCTGGCCATTTAATACCTAGTTGCTCTTTACCTTGAAGAGCTCTCCTACTGCCAGGGTATTTTCCCCTCACTCTTGTTTTAACGGAGGGCAGCCTTTTATATTCTCTCAGCCTGCATTTTGCCAGGTTAGATAAGGTACACTGTCTTAATCTCCTCTCGTAAAATGTGCTCTCCCCTCTCTCTACCAACCAGATACTTTTCTGACTCCATTTTGCTTTAATTGGGATAACTGGAATTATACGCAGAATTGTACACAGAGGAAATTACAGTAGAGCCTTTTACAATGGTACTGATACTTCCCTACCTTGGCAGGGAATATCCTGCCTGGCACCTAGGAACATAATTGCCTTTTATGCTGATGTCTCATATCGAAGGCTCAGTCATCACATCAGTAAATAATACTCCCACTTTTTCTCTTTTTCATTTGCTTCTAACTGATAATCCCATTGTTTTTAGGATCAATTAGTAGGAGTAACAAAGAATCCTCCCATACAGGCCACCAGACTGTGCAAAGTCACCCAGACCAGCTAGAAGAAATAGAAATATGTTAGTGCTGTACTCTCCAAACAATTTCTGCTGCTCAAGTCTTTCAGATCTAGTGTGGGTTCTACCATATGGCTCCAAACCAGGCACTGTAGACCCATCTGCATGTCCCTGGACTTCACACCAGTGCATTTCACCCTCTTTCCATGCTGTAGTCCTCAAGACTGTCCAGTTCTTCCTGCCTGTTCCCTATTCCTCTCTGCATTCATCAGTCTGCTCCCAAGTGGGCACAAATGTCCTCATGAACATGATCCCTCACACTCCTACACCATAAACCAGAGCCAGACATTTGGAAACATCTACAATTCTGTGGTTTAGAAAGTTTCAGATTAGCCACACTACACCTCATCTCATTTCTGATGTGGGAGGAGGGAGTGAGGGAGACAGGTTAGAAATGGATAACTAATGAAAGCGAGACAATCGGTCTCCCATTCAGACAAGCACTACCACTGCAGGACACAAGCACATTTACAGCAAGCATCACATGAATACAGCCAGTTAAAAAAAAAGAAAAGAGTCTTATCCAAGCTGGGGACTATATTACTACAGGAAATCATTGTACTAAGCAGTAGAAAGAGGCAAAGAGGTAAATTATTAGGTTCTGATTCAACATGCCATTATTGCCATTCAAGATGCCATTTACCGAGGACCAGGTTACTTCTCTGTAAAATTAGATTTTTGTCCTGGTAATTTAGGCCCTTTAAAAATATTCATTCACATTTTTAATGCAAAATTGCTTAGACCTGGCTTGTCTGTGTTTGTTTGCTGTCGATGCTCCTGTATAGGAGTTTTATCTGCATATTCATGTATGGAAATGTGCAAAAACTTGCAGAAGTGTACATCTTCCATGTTCATATGCAAGTATTCAAGCCAGAAGTGCTTGTGTGCTCATTCAACAAGGGAATAGAAACAATACCAAATAGGTCTCTCTGACCAACCATAATTAAGTAATGCAGCCTGTATCAATCCATAGAGTAAATATTTTCCAAGAAGTTCACTGAATAAATTCAAATAAATTTGAGGAAATTATGATCCGCACAATTGATATTCCATGAGCAGAAAAAGAAGCTAAATTCACTGAATAAATTAGGTGTTGTGAATTAGTCCCCCAGCTCTAGCAATTACTATGACTGGATTATTAAAATGGATGGATAATTTAGCATCAATAGTACTATTTTTTGTTCCGGGTACTCAGATAATAATACTTGGGTTTTCTATAGCACTGCTCAAAATAAATTAAATGACAGTGTCCCCTTTTTTTTTTTTTTTTTTTTTACAGAGGAGGAAAATAAAGTAGAGAAACAACCTTCCTGGTGTCGGTGTGTACCAAACTTCCCGGTATGTACCAGCTCAGCAGACTGGAGGAAATACAACCCATGTCCCTGAACAGCCAGCTAGATCCTCCCTCAACAGCAGCACAAGAACTAGTTAGGACGTGATCCCTCATGCACATCCCTCGTCCCTTTGTATGAGAGGATGGCTGCATTCAGGATGCAGGAAGAGTAGGGATCCTATTAGCCTAAAGCAACAGGCAACAGTTATTGTTTGAAAGCGTCTCACCACATTTAATGGGCTAGTGAGCACTAGATTTGCCCTTTTAGAACAGGTCCTTTGGGAAAATCCATTATTAATTGTGATCTCTTCTGTAGTGTCACCGAACTATGATGTTCAGCAAACCATACTCCAGTCTAAGGGGTAAATTAGTTATTTGGAGAGCTAGAACTGAGAGTGAAATCAGCCCGTTACCACAAAGTAATTTAGGAAGTAATCTGCAGGATCTTTGCCTAGCTCTCTATTGATCTCTCTGAAAGACCTCCTTCAGCGCAGGAAGATGAAGGGTGGAGGAGGTCTGAGCTGCCCACTGCCTGCCAGGGGGGCTTTCCTGGAGCAGGGGCAAGAGACTGGCCCAAACCAGGGGAAATGGGAGGGCAGCTGTGGGTCAGCCTTCCCCTGCGCTGTACCAGCAATGGCAACTAAGAAAAGAATTTCATGCTGCAAAAATCATCAGTTTGACACCTTGCACCAGCCTCAGAGCTATTCTGGTTAAAAGAAACAAGGCAATTTCCTGATAATTTCACTAAAAAGAAAATCCTGAGCCCCAGCCCTCATGTGAAGCCATGGGTTAGTGCTTGTCCATTCCTCCCTTCCCCAGGTGCTGTGCTGCTGCCACACGCGAGATTAACAAGGAGGTTATATTTAAACTTCCAAGAGGAGCTGCTGTGCGATTATGGGTCTATTTAAAAATCCTCCGGGCAGCTGCAGTACATAATAACAAGTCAGCGGGAGGGAGAGAGAGAGGGGAAGGAGGAGAGGGAAAGGAGGGGGTTCGGGAACGTCACGGATTGTCTCCGAAAAATTGATTGCCAGAAGATGGCAGGGGGTGCAGTCAAGTTAAAGATGCCCCCCACGGGGAGTGAAAGGGAGAGGGGGGACGTGTGAGAGAGGTGCCAGCACCGGAGGAGCACGCTGACGGCGGGGGGGGGACTGGAGAGGCCGGCATGGAAAGATGCCAGACCTGAAACCTCACTGCCTCGGGCAAGGACGTCATTCCCTTAAAACCCCTCCGCTCGCTCCAGAGGGCTCTGTCACACGCCACTGGGTGCCTGTCCAGGCTTCCTCAGATCACAAGCGTTTGAATGAGTAAATAGCTATTATTGGACTGTCCTCTCCAGCCTGCCCACACACCCACCCCTCACCCTTCGGCCACCACAAAACTACCCCCAAGAAAACATCCCCCCGGGGCTTTACCCAGCCCTAAGCTTTGCCTGGGGAATCTGTTCCCCTGTCTAAATTGTGACTAAAGAAGAAGGGTTTCCTCATGAGACCAGAGCAGGGACCCAGCTCTTCCTGCCTCACCATAAATCACATTTTCTGGGTTTTTTCCCAACCCTCTCACAGGCTGCCTCCACCATCCTCTGTCACTAGGGAAGGGACAAGATGGGCTGAGGCCCCCTAAGTGCTCACCGACAAACATTCTCAGCTTGCTGTGACATCAGAGCTCAATGACATCATGTCTGGCGAGGTCCCGTGGGCGGCCCTGGGGCAGGTGAGGCAGCAGCAGCGATGGCTGGGTAGATGGAGGAGAGCTGGGTCCCAGTACTGCAGGAGGCTGCGCTGGAGGTACCAGCTCTGGCTGAGCTGAGGAAAAGGGCTCTCAGGGCTCCGCATCACTGAAGGATGAAGGCTGATTCATTCTTAATTGCAGGACTGAGACCTTTCAGCCACAGGTGTGTTCCAGATAAGTCCCACCCCATCACACAGGCTCTCATCTAATGATTTCCCTTTGGTGGTATCATAGCCTCCTGCCTGCCTGTCCTCTCCTAAACAGTCAAATTTCCATGTCCTTTCAAAAACTTGCTGCAATCCAGCCAAGATGACTGCATTTCAATGCTGACTGGAGCCTTTGCGATGCAGTCTATAAAACACTTTGGGAGCTTTCCAGAGGAAAGATGCTCGAGAAACATCAGTCATAGCAGTCCACACACCTTCTCCAATACCGTCCTTTGTGACCCTTTCCTACTCCTCTCTTCTTTCTTCCCCATCCTCCCATCGCTACACAACCATTTTCAGTACTGGAGAGTGGTGCTACCAGGCAGGGAAGGAGTGTCTCTCCAGAATGAGATTTGCCTCAATTTCCATCAGCAACAGAGAAGAGGGGAAAAAAATGTCCAAATTAAGCTGCTTGATTACTGAAATTAATCTTGTCACTTAGCATCCCTGTTCCACAGAACGGGGCCTTTGATTAGCCTCCTTGTTTCAGAATATTACAAGCAGACATTTATTAAGCAGAAGGCAATTCCTCTGCAGGGGGAGAGGGGCAGCTGATTCCCAAGGGAAAGCTGCTCTTGGGATAAGAGATGGCCCCAGCTTCGCCCACATTCCTGGCAAGCGAGGGGGTGCTGCTCTGACAATACAGCCAGGGCCCCCCAAGGATTCTCCAAGATCCTCCCCCCAACATATGACTAAGGCCCATCCTGTTGTTACTGTCATAGGCTTGGTATTTATAAGGCTGACAGCTCTTGCAGCAAGTTATCACTTATTATTACCGTCATCCTGACAGCCCTCAAAGGTTGTGAGGTGCTATGTCCCCCCTGCCTGGCTCTCTCTGAGCACTAAGGAAACGCAGCCAGATGGGGAGCACTCCCCAAGGCAACTGGTGGACCAGAGGACCTGCGTATGGGACCTTCGGCACCTGCACTTCCCTCCGCACAGCTGTGCCGTCACAGGCGGCTATGGGCTTTTCCACTCCATAGGGCACACACTCAGAAATTGGTGCCTCACCATAGGCGTGGACTGCACCCACTGACCCTATGCGGTGTGCCATACTTTCTGGGATGGCTGAAGGGAGAGCTCAGAGAGGGCGGTGAGATGCCCCAGGGATGTTCTTGCAGCACCCAGGGAATTTCAGAGCCCACCTTCCCCTGGGAGGTGCCATCCAGGAGCTCTGGAGCCCAAAATTGGCACTGCTGGTACAGAAGTGGGACGAGAGAGGGCAGAAGGTTGCCTCCTATGGCTTCTTCTGACTCTGGCCCCCCCAGCCAAGGGATGCATGGACATGGTTACTGGCATATGGACATATTCACCAGCATCCCAGGCAAATCACTGGTGAATTTTAAGTAGGCTAAACTGATTGCTGGGTTTCAAGCTACACTGGTCAAAGTCAGCCAGCACTGAAAGGCTGTAAAATCAAAGATTGACCTTTACACTATCTTCCTTTTCCTTCCTATGCAAGGGATGTTTTTTGTACTGCAGGCCTAATGCTCCCAGTATTGCTACTAAAACTATCATATTCCAGTCTCTGTGTGCTGCCACATCACAATGCCAGTGCTCCATCCTGCAGGAGAAATACAGATCAGAGGGAACACGAGGGTGAGGCCTGTATAAGCTTTAAGTACAACTTTTTACAGGCTGTTGATCTGGAAGCTGGCAAAATTTGGCAGTTTTCTAACCACTTTCATCAGAGGGCCTCAAACTACTTTCCAAACATTAAATAAGTTTCACAGTAACCCAAATCCTCCAAGTACTTGCTTGCACTCACTAGTAAAGTAAAACTTGCCCAGCCTATGGGGAGGTATCATTATCATCTCTGTTCTACAGATGGGGCAGTTGAGGCATGGGGAACCCAAATGATTCAGAGAAGGTCATGCAGATGAGCTAAGAGCAGAAGAGAGCTTTTCTTGCTTTGGGTCTTCCTTAGCCCTCTGCATCCCCACTCTTTGCAATGCAACCACTTAGCTTCCAGACTGCATTCAGCAGCCCACGTATAACAGCAGATCAAAGATCCTAGAGCTGATCAAATTTATCTGAACCTCCAAAACTATTCTGAGGGGTCCAGATGGAGGCAGGGACACAGGTGTGTAACAAGCTCTAATTTTAGCTGATTTGGGCTTGCTTGTCCTTTCCTCCCCCATGATGGCAGGCAGAGCGTACAGGCTGAATGAGAAACCCTGCTCTGATGAGGCATCTACAGGTTTGGTGCGGTTTTGTTTGTGGGTTTGCTGTTTCTTGGGTACCAGGGCTGCGTGAAGCATTGAAATTCCACCCTGAGCAGCAGTGAGCGGCAGAACCTGGTTTCCATAGCACTGCCATGGAAACTGCGCTCTGCGAATCTGTGCCTTCGGGCCCCTCTGCGGCTGAAACATCTCTCTGCTCCTCCCCAGCACCCACCTCCACACTACAAGCCCCCCAGAACTCCTTGCATGTCTCAGATGATTAAAGGGTGCAGTACATAGGAAAAGCAGGACCCTGTTTGGCTCCTCCCTGGATCATAATGTGTAAAAGTGTCCTTTGAAGAAAAATACTAATAGCATACTTCCTTCTCCCCTTCCATACATAAAAGTAGAAAAACCTACAGTTAAAATTCCTCAACTTGAAATCACACAAGTAAAATCTCGCCTGGTAATATATTAAGGTGCAAACCCAATCATCTCATGCAATGGGTTCTTTTATCTTCCTTTGTCTGCCTGAAACACCAGCTTCCAAAAGTGAAGGATTTAATTAACTGTTAGAATGTAGAACAGGCTCCCCTTAATCTTCTCTTCTGGTTTTGGGTTTTTTTTGCTTCCCATCCCGTGGCTCATACTAAAAAAACTCATGGCAAGGGCTCCATAAAATGGAGGGAGAAGTCAGACAACAGGTGTATGCAAGATCTGTATTATTTCCTCCCTGTGTCCGCTGACTGCTTGGGGAAGTGCACGCTACAATGCATGTGGAGCTCGCATTTTAACATCTCAACAATATACAGCCTATGAGCATTAGCAAGCCATCTCCACTGGCTGGGAGGCCACAGGTCTGCCCAGCAGCTTAGTAAGTCAGTCCATAACAGCCGTGGTCATCATGAGGAATTTGAGTTGTAGTGCTTAGACCCTCTAGCCCAGGAACGGGACAGGAAAATGAGGGTCTAAATTTCAGAGGGACAACACCAGAGAAGCAAGTGAGAGTCAAGACCTATCTGACAGGGAGCAAAAAGCAAAAGCTTCTTCTTATGACCCTCCACTATGGGTCTTGAGGGAAGAACCATATCCAGAGTGACAGAGAAATCTAGTCTCTCTGCTTTACCAACACCCTGGTCTCTTGTATGATTATGGAAAAGGATACTGTGTTACCAGGTTAGGCTAGAAAATTTTGTTCCAAGTGGGCTGGAAATCACCTACAGCCAATGATACAGAGCTGCTTTATGTACTGTCAAAAATGGCAGCTCTCATCTGACATGCATGGAGCAAAGTGAGGCCCTGGATGAGAGAGGGACCAGTTCTAACTGGCTTAGGTCGGAGTCCATCAAGGGCACAGACCTTCACATCTTCCTTTCCCAAGCGTCAGAATAACAGCAATCAACAAATATCACCATAATACCAAATTTTGCATATTTATAACCTGTCCACTGCCTACTCAAACAAGCACATTGCATTACTCTCTGAGGTGACCTGTGCTGTCATGTGAGCCAGCTCTTCTCCATGTGCGGAGCAGTGTTGAGTCTATCAGTCACATCGTGACCACAGCCACATCTCTCTCACCTGCTGTGGCTGTAAGTCATCTGAAGCCTTGCTGAGCAAAATGACTGATTCGTTGCATTCCCTTACGGAGCATGAAGAAGATCACCTGTCTTCCATCATATGCGTCCACCTGACCCGATAGTCTCCTACAACAACAGAGTATTTTCCTGTGTCACCAGGCCCACCTCTAGCTTTTCTTCTCCAGTGTGTATGTGCATAATATCATTTCATGAAGCAAGGGAGCTTCTGAGACCCCAAATGCTTTGAGCTTTTTGTTTTGCCTTACTTGTCCCTTAATATAACTAACTACAAATCCCAAGAGACTTTGACCTCAGTTCTGGACTCCAGTTTTCTGTTGAACAAAGAGCCTGCAGGAGGCAATTCTCACTCCATTGATGCCATGCTGTGATTTAAAAGAGCTTAATACAGATCAAACTATAACCCTCATCCTTTTCACTCTGTTCTTTATTATTTTAATGAGTTTTTCAACCCATCTGTTAAATCATGGATGAAGAAAACTAGCAGTTCTATGTCAAAATCCATGCAAACTACTTAAAATTCATGCCTACTAAACTGGCCTATAGTCAGATGTTACTAAGTCAGGTGTACCGTGTCTGAAAAAACAAATTTGGTATGCATGATCACCTACTTAGCTGGAGTGTCTTCTAATAAGGTTAACTTGAGGAAGTGAGAATAATAGCTTAGGACAAGTACATACTGAATTGGTTTATTTTTGTGTTGTTTTTTTTTTTTTTCCAGGCAGCAAGAAAAGATCAGTGGCTACTTTGCTGCAAGGGGCCAGTTTTCCTTGTACCATGAACTCTTTCACTTGACATGGCCTACATTTTTGGTATGTGTGTGAAAAGCTTTGACAGCCTCTTCAACATCACTGCTCTTCTGAGCTCAGGATAAAACCTCTTTGTCCCCTCTCAAGTTCCTTTTAAATCCCTAAATTACCTTCATATAATCTTCAGTCTCTCATCTCATATTCACTGGACATCTTTGCACAGAAGTGCTGTCAAGACCAGGGTCGCTGAAACTAAATGAGGCACTGATTTTTCTTCCAAAGATCGTGGTACTTTTTCTTTGTCTGTGGGGCAGTATTGGCGATACTGTGATCTACCTGCATTACCAAATCTTCAAAGTATGTCATTTACACTACATTGGTACTGGTTCTTCACAAAGTTTCTCAGATCATCTGATAATAGCTTTATGGAGTTTTAATGCAGCTCAAAATCTCCACTATCTAAATGTTCATGCCCTTGATATCAGAATTCCTCCTCTCGCAGTAGCGGGAACTGATCTAATTTTAAACATTTATTTACTCTTTTAGATCCTATGTGTCCAGCTTCACACACTTCATCACCTGATGATTTCCAGAGGAATAAACTCTTTGATTTACTCTAATCTCCACTTACAACCAAAAGGGAATTTTCTAGGGTCATGAATCATGGGCTGACTTGGCTCCTACCACTCTACCCTATAGCCAGGCAGCTTCCCTCACCCCAGGAAAATATCCTCAAATGGCACCTTGAGGAGACCTCAGCTTAGCTGATTTTGAACCTTACAATGATAGTATTATGGATCGTTCCTTCTCAAGTTTGTTGGGCTTTTAGCTGTACTTTTAATTCAGACACTTCCCTGCAAAAGACCAACTCACCCCCATACATCCTGAATTTCCCTACTTTATAACTTCCTTCCATTAGTTTTTCTTTCAAGGCTAATGTCATTTTTTCTGGCATCAGACTAACATACTCCTATGCAATTTTACTTCAAGAAGTATCCCACTTGCTTTGTCGTTGATAACAAAATCATCTGCTATTGCAAAACTGTCCTTTGCAGCTACAAAGAGCTGCCCAGTTTTAATGATGATGTTGGCATCTTCTTTAACTATATTGGGAATGCATTTGCAAAGTAAAGCACAACACTGCAGTTCTTACACTCTTTTCTCAAATGTCGGCACTGTGTTGGTTATTGCTGTTTGCTGCAACATCAGTAGTTCCCTGTGTCATTCTTGGTGGACGCTGACTTTGAAGCAGGAAGGTGGCCAGAGTGCTTTTTGCAGATTTCTCCTTTTGCAGCATATCAGATTCCCCACCCAAGCCAGGCTCTCTCTGGACTCAGTGATTCCTCCCCTCGGGAAATTCAGAGTACTCTTCTGAGGTTTACTATGGCAAGTCTTGTGCTCATGTTCTCTCTCCAGTCACCCTCACTGAGTTTTGTCCCCTCCTACCACCATCCAGTCTTTTATCAGGGACTGGTTTAACCTCTCAGAAGTGCCAGATGGGGTCTTCATCCTTTCCACTTTCACAAGCCCTCTTGAGTTTTTTGTCTTCTTTTTAATAGTCTGGTTCAAAACCACAGGTTGAATTTGCACTGACTGCAGGATTGCTCCGTTTATATGCTCCCATTCCAAATGAAACCTCATATGGCTGAAATCCCCTGAGCTACCCACACTTTTCATTTTGCTTGCAGGTTTAGGGTCAGTTACCGTGCAAGTGCTTGCAAGTACTTGCATCACCTGCATTTCAAGAGAGACTAAGCTCTGGCAAGGCTTTTGTCTGTTGTGTTCTTCTATTCAGCATGTTTCCTTAGCTCATTTTACTCCTGGTGCCATGTGCTTTCCAGCAGTCGCTCAGAGCCAAGGAGCCAGCTTCATTCAGCATCCATTCACAGGCTGCTCCACAGGAGTAAGGGGAGCGTCCCTGTAACACAACAGCTGGCTACAGCTGGCTCCTGCCAAAGCATCTTAAAGTTGCATGTCCCCACAAGCCCTGGAGAACGTGTCCTCTGTGCAAGGGCTTGCTCAGGCAGCTCAGAAATTACTAGTCAAAAGCTGCTCAAAACGAAGTGCACATTACAAATCAACACTACCCTTACGTGTGGGATTTGCCCATGAACAGCTGGTTTTAGAATACATTTCTGGTGATGGCCGAGCCTTTCTTGGAAAGACCTGGTGATCGCTCCATTTTCCAAGGGCTTCTGGTCATGCAGAAACACAAGCAGATGCTATTGGTGAATGATTGGTCATCTTCATTACAAACTCTGGAAGCAGATTCAGTCACCCATTCACAGCTGCAGAACGGACTCCTTTTAACAAGTACGTCTGGCTCTGTTATTTTATGAGCCATGCCCCTTACAGAGCTGTCATTTCTGCACCCCTGTATTCCCTGGATATTATCCATAGCAATGTAGTTTGGACTGACATTGCTCTGCAGGATGACCAAGAAGATCCGCAAAGGTCACCCTGCTCACAAGTCACACAATGCGTCAAATTGCAGATAAGTCCAATTGCAGAAGGTAAAATTCTAAGCATCCTGGACAATCACCATACAGAGTCCAAGCAAAGCACCTCTCCTACCCACCGTGCTACTCATCAGGACTTGGAGAGAAGAACACAGACCTATATGGGAAAAGGATATCACTCTTTCATAGGTGTGGTTTAGATGTACCAGGCCCAGGCAGCAGCATGGCACAGCAAAGTCAAAAAGCATCCTTTTTTTATCTAGGCTCTCCCAAAGATATATTTGCAGACACAAGTATGCAGACATGATATCTTGGACCCACACAAGCTCCCACTGAACACAGCAGAATAAGACGTTACACAAGACGTCAGCACTGAGCACCGAGCACGGCCCCTCTCCAACATACCATGCGCGCGTCCTCAGAATGGAAATCTCTTGCTTCTCTGCCTGTCCTGCCCCCCCATCCCATCTGCCTTCCCCAGATCTCTGACAGCTTCAGCTCAATGTCCCCTCACTGCTCCTAGCAAACAGCCTCTGTCTCCGCAGTATCGCTGTCACAGGCTGTATCATCCTGCACTTATAAATCCCCGCTGCCACATCTCCTCCCCTCTCTCCCCCCTGCAAGCCCCACAGGCCACCACTGCCCCTCAGAAGAAGGGATAAGAGTCCTCAGACCAAAGTGGGGACTCCTAGCACAGAAAGAAGCACCAGGGGAACTACACATAGTATTTTTCTGCCACTCTCTTTCACCTCCCATGCTTTCTGTAGGTAGCCAGCTCTTCCCTGTTGCCCCATCCCACCCTATACCCAGCACCTAAATATGTCCTTAGGATGGGGAAGCATCTATGCAGTGGGTGGTGATGGGGGGGGATGAGGCCGAAAAGGCTGAAGACTACCAGGATCGAGAGAGAGTTTCGATAGCGATGGGCCCTGCATGTTTTGGGCTTTTGCTGATGAGAAAGGCACCAGAGCAGCCTGAGGGCATTACAGCAGTGGATTTTGTCTGAAGGGGCACATGTGGGTAATTGCGCTGCATTTCTCGAGCTGGCAAGGAAACAGAATTGCCGTTTTGTTTGTAGTTGCAGGGCAAAAAGTTCTCCCATTATCATGTACGACAAGTCAAATATTTGACATAATTTACAAAAGAGAAATACCTGAAAAAGTCCATTTTGGGACATCACAAAAAGATTATTTTTTTTTAGCCTGTCATCTACTCAGCTGGCAGGCGAGGGATCTGGAAGAGCCGCACGGCCTCTCCGCAGACTGCCCAACCTGCCTCATTTCCATCCACAGTTGTGACAGGCCTGACACGTTCCCAGGGGACTTTTCAATACTGTAGAATCAACATTTTCCAGCAGAAAATTGTTCCACTGGAAAACGTTTCAGGCAGCTCTACTATACATTTAGAAACATTTCATATACACCAGTATGCTGAGCGTATATTCATACGCTATTCACATTCTATAATCTCCAGATACTTTAAGTGCCTGTCCCCAAAGAAAGAACAAAGTAGAATATGCCCCTTAAAATACTGATTGCAGTTAAAATGACAAATGATCAGCATGAGCTTTTGCAAGAGGAACTTGTAAGTGGACTCTAATTTTCATTCTTTCCCTTCATCTCCATCCAAAGGCTCTGGTTCTCTTCTCGGTTTTGGTTAGCAGCATTTAGCTGCTTTGGGCTCTGATCCCACTGCTGACTGCATAGCGGTTTCTGCCATGCCTGTGAAGAGCCTCACTGGAGTCCATAAGGATCTGCCAAGGAAGTGGAGACACACGCATTATATCAGCACGCAGAATCCAAGTGTGCCGTCCCTGTACGTTTTCTGTTGCTCAGAAGCGTGTGGATATTGCACACGCATACTGGATTGCAGTCTGATCTTCATCATTTTTTGAAAGCTCTCCTCATCCCCATGAGCTCTCTCCTGTGGGACTCCACGGCTGGGAAAATTAAAAATTTTTTTCCTTCAAATGCTACGTCTCTGTTTTTCCTAGAGGCAGCTACAATTCTTTCTCTGTGATCTGAAATTGCAGCAATAATTATATTTCCTATTTTGTTCACTGTAGTTGACTGTTTTGGCAGTCATCCTGTAGCAGTAATCCACACATAAAGAGTCATCTTGCATTTTTCAATCCAATTTAAAGGGAATTGTTTCTCAAGGAAAGCAAGGGGGTGAAAATGTTCCCCTCTGGCAAAAACTTCAAGTACTTGGGTATTACATGCAAGAATTTTACCTACCTGTCTTATTCATCATTGCATTTTACAAGCACTGATTTAAATTCTTTGCACTTCTAGGGAGGCCTGAGAGTTTCGTCATGTTGCTTTTCCCTTAGTCCTCCCTCAATTCTGCCAGCCACTCAGAGAGAGAACTTCAGTTCCCTCTTTCCAGATGATGCTCAGAGCACCGAGTGCTCTTGTTTTGTTCTTGTTTTGTTCTGGGGCTATTTGTTTGTTCTAGACCAGGGGAAAGGATGCAGTAGAAATTAAGGCAGGGATGCAGTAGGAGGCAAGGGAATAATTATTCATTCTTGCCATCAGCTCATTCTCTTGGTTTGATTTACACAAGTTGCCCCAAAGTTTTCCTTCTAATTATTTTTGCTGAAATACCCAGAAGCCTTTAATAATGGCATTTACATGTATAATGTAGCATTATTAATGTTAAACAAAGCCTTTGAAATCCCCTCCATTCTGCAAGTCCCATACCCTTTCAGAACAAATTCTTTTCAGGGTAACCTCTCCCAGACATACACACCCCCCCACCGCTATTTTGTTAAATCTAGATACTTTTTCCTGTTCCCCATTCATTTTCAATCTTAATATTCTCTAAGTCATGAAGCTACGAGAGCAGCACAACAATGAAGATGCTGGGACCAGAAACAGTTAGGGTCAGGGCAGACATAAAATAAGGTGACTAGAAATTCAGCCTTTAACTCCTGCACATTCTAACTGCTGAAGCTATCTCTGCATTCCGGACAGGGCAAGCACCTGAAATAATAGCATTACAAGAAAGACAAGTTTCAGGATATCTCAGGAACAAATAGAAGAAGAAAGTACTGAAAGTTTAGGAAGCAAAATCGGTGTTTGGTAAGCATCCCGCCTCCATATCCCAGCACATCTAAGTTTTCAGCCATCTTTCCAGCTTGCGCCACCAAAACCCGCTTATCACCTGAGGAAGCTTCAGATACATCTGTTGCAATTACAAGAAGTCTTAGGAGCTTTGCTCTGTTGTTTTTAATTGTTGTTTTCATTGGCTTTTCCCTCTCCCAGGCATGCAATGATTCAGGTGTCAGTTGCTTCTACGAGACCTCTGCTGCATCCCCCCTGTGACCCAGCTGCTGCTCTGCCTAGCAAACCAAGCTCGCTCCAAGCCATGCCCCACACCTTGCTCTCTGCTAGCAGGGGCCTGCTCGAGTGTCCCCGTGCAGCTGGGCAGGCAGCACTGGCGTGCCACAGACAGGAGGCTGACGGTAACATCAGGGCACTTCTACAGCAGCTATTCAGCACATTGCAGCTTCCCAGGGATACAGGATCCGCTCCTGGGTCAGAGAGTGCTAAACACCCGCCTGTTCAGCATTGCAGCCCAAAAGCTTGCAGTGCGCTTGCTAGAGGGACGCAGCAGAAGGACAAAAACTTAATAGATCAATGCCAATATAAAGTGAAATTGCAGGGGAAAAAAGAGTCACAGAGAGTTTTTGTACCATAAGGACAATTCTAGAAATTTTCTGCACCTCACACTTACATATCACTTCTGGGGCATCTTAATGGCATCACAGAAATGCTGGCAGGACAGAGCCTTGAAGGATCCCCTCGCAATGAGACCATCACCAACACTAGATCCGATCAGCTGTGGCTGAACGCAGGGCCCTTGTTCCAGCACTGCACTACCCTCTTGCTGAAAACATTTTTCCTGATGTCTAAGGAGCTACCATGGCCTCTCATTACACTGTCTGGCACTACCAAGAACAGTTTGGCTCCATCATCTTTGTAACTGCCCTTCAAACAGCGATGGGCACCTATACCTCTTACCCATATCTCAGAGGGCAGAGCCAAAAACAATCCCTTGGGATAGCACAGGGCATGTTATATCTGTGCCAGGGCCAGCTCAGTTAGACACTGCAAGTAATACCCACAGCCTACAGATCTTCCTTGTTTCCACTGGAGAGTTTCTGTTGAATTCCTCCCCCAAAAGGATGCAGAAGAGGCAAAGAAGGTATGAGGATGGATGACACAACTGGAAAGGTCTTCCTGAGAATCAATGAAATAAATAAAATAAATTACAATTCTCCTGCAGAAAAGTGACAGCTAGGGGGGAATATGGTAAGGACTTCTAAGATCAGGGGCTGGATAGAGAAGGTGAAGAGGGAATAACTGTTAGCTACTTTTTTCTAGTAAAAGAATAAGGGGATATCAAACGAGAATGCCAAGTGGCAAGTTTCCAACAAAGAAGAACTTCTTCACCCCATGAGCAGTTAAGTGGTGAAACTCCTTGTCTCTTGGATGCTAAAAATGTGCATGAGTTCACAAATGCCAAGAATTTGCATGTGGGTAAGTGTATGGAAGAAAAACCTATCCAGCCTACTAAATACAAAGATACACTGACTAGCTTAGAAAGTCCCGAGCCATAACTCACGGGATGCTTGGAGAATATTCTGAGGAAGTATCACTAATTGATCCTCTATCAGTTGCTGTTGGATGCAGAATACTGAGCTAAATCAGCTTTTGATCTAAACCAGTTCACACATCATTACAAAAAGGTTTCTAAATTAACATTTACTGGACAACTTTAAGTCTACTGGGACAGTATAGCAAAGTCCCTACCACTACGCGTCAAACCAATTTACAAGTCTTTTCCCACCTCTTTTCCCACCCACCTCTTTTCATTTAACGCTGCATCATTAAACAGAATCAAGACTTTTGGCTTCCTGGAGAAAAGGAGTGTGCCTCATCACCCCATAAGTCCAGCGGGACATTACTGCCGTCCCACGGCAGCCAAAGGTGCAGAGCACCTGGGATTGAGCCCAAGGACTTCAGCCATGGCACATCACTCTGCTATGCTCTTCACTTCACAGCCAACTGCCCCCAGCTCCAGAGCATCTTTTATGAAAAACAGCAATGCCATACCATGGCCAGGATGGAACAGGCTTTGAGGCCAATCATCTTTTCAACCAAAAATTTACACTTTCTTCTCCACTCCAAACATTCATCATCCATTATTTTTGCCCTCCCCTAATTTTCTGCCCTCTGCTATACATGAAAGTCCCAAAATATGTCACAAGCTTAAAAACTGGTCTTGGGGTAGTAGCCTACTTGGCCAGGAAATAATGAGCAAGAAAACCTCATCACATCCCCTTTTCATTTCTGCCCTGATGGGCAGAAAACGCTGGACCATACTGCTCTGCCACGCATCACCTCACACTGTCGTGATGACACTCCCCTGGGACAGCGGATCTGCTCCCAGCCCCTGACATTACTCAGCCACCCGGACCTGCCCACTATGGGCATGCCTCCATTTCTGCGAGTTTCTAGTGCTGCCTGTGCCAACTCCTTTCTCTTCCTACTCCCTTGGGTCGGAGGCATAGCCCAGGGAAGACAGTTTGGCTGGTGGCATCCCTGTGTCAGACTAATCCCAGCTGCCACAGGGGCCCTGGGAGTCTGTCAGCAGCCAGAATAAACTGAGGTGGGTCTGACTCACGCCAAATCCCAAGCCAGCACGGGGAATATACAGGTGCAGAAGTGGTGTAAAGCCACTTGTCTGCTTCAGCGCACTGACACGTACCAGGCACAGCTCTGCATATCTAGGGGACAAGGCCCAGCAGCACAACACCCCAAAGAGACAGATGACTCCTATGGGCTCGCTGCAGGTGCCTGCCCCATAGAGGATGGGACCTTGGGGAGCCAAGGCTGTCCAACAGATTTGTGCATGCCAGCACATTTATGTTCACCCCAGGTTTGTTCCACTAGTTTTTCTAGTCCTAAGATACATTTTAAGCTAAGCAGCTCTCACCCCAGCACCCAGCTCCAGACAGCCCTGGCAGCACCCAGGCAGAGATGAGGCAATGATGTACCGGGCAGGGAATAAGCACATCACAGTCACACACTGGTGTCCCCCGCTAACCTCACCACCTTTACACCTCTCCTACCCCTCCTTGCCCTGATCCTGCAGCAGGTTCGTTGAGGAGCACAAAGTTGGTCCTCGCAGATCCAGCACGCCAAGCTGGCACGGGCTTCAGAGGAATTAATTCAGACGGGCAAAGTCTGATCCCTTTCAGGGAGCGTGCGAGAGAGGAGGCAGCGCTCAGCACTTCAGACATCAAGGGAGAGTAAGAGAAAAAGAGATGAGAGAAAGCCTCGCATAGAAAAGGCAGCAGGAAAAATGTCCTAATTTGGAGAGACAGGCCTCATTGCCATGGCAACCCAGAATCACGCCAGAGCGGCCAGATCTGACTTTGTATGTGGTGTTAAACGATTCAACCATTAAGGGAAAATACTAAGGGGAAAAAAATAATGGGGCTGTGGAAGGGAAAGTATTTGGCAACAAAGAGTTTTCCTCTGGGGGTACTCGGGCAACTGAAGTGAACCTTTTGAGTCTTAAGTTCTATTTTTTTTCCCCATCTTTAGGTGCAGACACATTTTTGTGCATTTGCTTTGTTTCTGGAGAATGAGTCACTCCTTCCTCGCTGCACTGCCTTCCCTTCCCAGCCTGGTGCTCACCAGCAGTGGGGCCAGATCCTGACTCCTGGGCAACAGGGGGAGAAAAGGCAACTGGAGCCCCCGCTCCTTTCTTTAAAGCCCCCTACAAAGACCTCCCAGGACAAGGCAAAAACTGGGAACACATGGCAAACCACATGAGGACAGTGCAGGGTGGCAGCACATGTCACCAAGGAGACGGCAACAGGATACAGGGTGATAGTAGCCACCAGCAGCTCCAGCCTCTGGTCCATGGCCTTGAGAAGGCACATATGGGATGTTTGCAAGAGAGCTGAGGGCTGCTGAGTGCATCTGGCCATGGGGTACGCGAGAGAAGCAGCAGGAGAGATACGCTCACTAGAAGTCACACAATGCACGTTTTGCTGGCTGAGAGAGGAAGATGCATCCCTGCAGTTGTTAATTAATTATCTGATCTCACCCTGAGACCTTCCTGCCTGCTTTAGTCTATGAATTACTCTGAACATCATGTCAAACCTCCTCTTCCCACACCCTCGCCTCCTTCCACCCTCACTCTTGGGTACCCTAAGCCCTTCCTCCACACTGCTGCCTTTTGTCAAACATCCCCATTCAGCAGGTCTCCTCATCCTTTTCTTACCCCTGGCACAGTTCTGCCGCCTTTTCTCAGCCCCCACGAGAAGTCCCACCCATTCTGCAGGGGCTACCCCTCAAAGGGTGCTAGCACATGGAGGTGGACCAGTACGAAGAATAATAAGGCCAGATGAGCGGCAAGGAAGGAATATCAGAATATGACTTTATCCTCTGGAGGTTCCCTCCTTGTAACTGAAGGAACAAATCCCAGGGGATGAGTTCCCAGAAGACCATCCCCTACAGATTCCTAAGGGCAAAGAAGTAAATTGATAGTCACAACAAGATCCTTGTCACCTCATGTCTAACCTACTCATGTCAGCTCATTTCCCTATCCAATTTATTCATGAAACGGCAGCAAAACATTTGGCCAAAAGGATTCCTTGATAGCAGGGATGCATGCAGCATGGAGGACAGGACATGCTTCTGAATGAGCATGGTTACACAGAGACACGGCCACATGTCTTCCACATGCTGTTACCCGTTCCCATACAAAACCACTCTCCCTTGCCACAGAAACCCGAACATGCCAAGCGAGAAAATCCTTTTCCTAGTATTTCAGTCTAGACTATACCAGGAGAGGAGGAAATGGAAAAACTAAACTCATTCCTCTACTACCAAACAAAAAAGCCATCAATGTATGATTCAAGAGATTTGTGTATTTTATAGCAGCAGCACGGCAGGAGCTGCTGGCTGGCTACTGGCACTCTGGAAGCACAAAATGCTTCCCCACAGCTTGTACTGTATATTACTGAGTATTATTACAGGCATGTCTCAAGACATAGAGCAACACACTGCTGGACCGGTACAGTGGCCAGTGAGCGACACTGTTGGACAGAAATGTGGCCCTAAGCACAGCAGGAAACAAATACCACTCACACCGTTTCTCCTCCCAGTGGCCAGTATCACAGCACGTTTTTGCCAGCCCATTTTGCCTCTGGCAAGAAAGCTGCCAGCCACAGCTTCAGTTTATAACGGTTAAGCAGATGAAACTTAAAATCCGCATGTGCACATAAAATCTTCCAAGGGAGCTCAGGCAAGGGCAGAGGGATCAGACAGAGGGAACGGCTGGGACAAGCCCTGGCGAAGATGAGCCCTGTGGCCTCATGCCAGGACACGGAGACAGCGAAGGTTAACGGCAGCATGGCTCATTGGGGGAGAATGGACCATGGGCACGAGGAATGGCGCAGCCTGGTGAGGTCTCCAGCCATTCCCTAAATGAAGCTGTTCCACCATCTGCAGGCGAGCATGCTTTGGCATTAAACATTTTGCGTGAAGGCCTAATTAATGGAGCACAAAGTGACTCTAAACTAAGGAACCAATTGACTAGCAAAAAAAATTACATCTCTGGCCAGGTAATGGTTGTATCAAACATTTGGATGTGCCCAAAGCCCAGCAAAACCCACCTGGCAGATTCCAAATAAGCAAAAGTTTACCAAAAGATAATCAGAGACTTTTAAAACAAAAGAGAGGGAGGCCACATGAGTTTGGGGAGTCTGTCAGATGATCAAAACTAGCAGAAATAGAAGGCTGGCTGGTTCATCCTCTGTCCAGTTCTGCCCTATCTCCTTCCACCTCAACAGTGCTGTCTCCTGCAGGCATGCACATACTCCAAAACTTTGTCAGTCCCATTATAAACAATTTCAGTGTTCAGACTGCAACTCCAGGAGATTAACCCATAAAGCCAAGGAGGACTCACTGCTCAGAGACATGTCCAAAGTTTGCTGTGCACTTCTCTGCCCCACATTTCATCTCATTACGCCTTTCAGATCTTCCCGTCTCTTCTCTTCCCAGGGGTTCAGCCCTTTCAGCACACCTGTTCCTCTAGATCAAGGGATAAATACTCCCTTATTTTCACCTTCAGACTGGCTTGTCCTCAGCCCACCCAAGGCACCCGCTGGTTAGATCATGCCCTGATGTCCTTCAATGCCACTTGAGGAACCCAAACCACCACAGTTTGCTGTAGCCTTGCCACAAGGCTAAGAATAAGGCTAGACAGAAAGCTCAGCCAGCCCAAAGGCAGAAAAAAGTGGGACAGAAAACAGATGTCTGCTTGTCAGTTATGAAGAAAACCAAGGTGCTATTCACATTTTAAGTGCAATTTTTAAGTCTCTGCATTGAAAATATAGCTAAAGGCACGTGCCCTCCTCTTCCACAGAAGATACTAATGGAATAATCCAATTACTGCTGCTGTCATCAGGCTAATTTCTTTTCTCAAGAGGTCTGTTTTTGGATAGAAATATTAAAATCCCCGAGCCTTGCACCATGTTCTCCTTCAAAAGCTAACCGATAGGAGCACACGACACCGAGCAAGTGCCTGTTCATGACTATGTCTCATTTGCTGCTGCGATCCAAGCCACCGCGGTGCGGTAGCGTGAGTCACAGAGCGCACACATGTGCACCGAGCACAAGTGTGAACCAAGTGCCCAGCCCCAAGAGACAGCGCTGCTCACATTACATGCTCGTCTATGCGAATCACAGAGCAGGACCGCGCTGGGGTGAATCAGAGTGAGTCACTGTGGGAGCGCGTGGCAGGGAGGGCGAGCACACTGCAAGCGTGTTTGGGACACACTCTGCATGGGTCACTTGTGCAGAAATCACAGCTCCCGAGGCACTCCGACGCAGGTCTTTGCCCACCTTCTGCGTGCATTTTTAGCTTGTTTTCTTTAGGAAATTAGGCTCTTGCAAACCTGGGGGGGGTGTGTGTGTGCATACATGAGTCAGGCTTCCCAGTAACTCTTGAACCTGCTGGCCAATTTCCACCTGATTTGACAAAGGGGCAGAGGACTCAAGGAGAATTAAATTCTTACAGTGCTGTACAAAATACAGCCCACAACAGCACACAGTCCCAAAGCCTTTGTCTGGCCCCACAGCAGTGTGTATGATTCACCTGCTCACAGTCAAAGGCTCACTGGGCAAGCAAATAAACTTCATCCTGACCTGGCAGCATGCCTGTACTGGGCAGCCCCTGTACACACAGCCCCCGGGGCACCACCGTCCATCTCTCTTGCCGAGCCAGTGGGTATAAAAGACACAGCAGAGACTGGGAGAAAAACAACAGGACACTTTGGGGAAATGGGATTATTGTAGGGAGGAGGTGTAGCCAGCTCCTGAAAAATGGAAGTTGCTATGGGCACACCCACTTATTTGGACTGGACAACTTCTACTTGAAATAGGGGAGTGGGTGGAGAAATTAGATCCTTTTAATGGCCCCAGTCCTCACCATTGGTGGAAGGATGAGTTCAGCTCTTCTGAAATCTCTTCACCCAGCTCAGGTTCTCTCCTCTGTGGACTCTCTGGTGTCTACCAAGGGCTGAGCTCCCATTACAGTCTTAGTATATAATTCAGTTAAAGAGTCAATTCACTATGAGATGTAAATTCACTGAAAACGGGATTCATTCATTTGGGAGCTGATAAAATTACTTGTTCCATCACCCTTCCATGCACTCTGTCTTCTCAACAAGCTGTTCCAATGTCAGGTCATAAAATTTGCTTTCAAGCGTGCCAGATGCAGGGGGAGGGGGGGAGAAAATCCTCTAGGGTGGATTTGCAAAAGTGATGAGGGACTCTGAGTGTCCATTCAGAGATACAACATGAAAGGCCCAACTTTCAGAAGGTGGAGATGCCCAGCATTTTTTCAAATTTGGGCTGCCTTAGCCTGTCTCACGTTGGATGTCGGAAAAAAAAAAAGGCACCTATAGTCACTGTTCACACTCAAAATATTTTAGCCTACTTCTTCGATTGCAATCGCTTCCTGGGAGGTGGGCAGAGCCCATCCAGATACCAGGTGTCCTGCGCCCAGCAGCTTGGCAGGCAGTGCCGCGTGGAAAAGGCGCTCCACTCCACCAGCCCCAATGCCACCTGTTCCCAACCCTCCCGCCGCCCACCCAGCCCTGCCGCGCCGAGGAACAGGCTGAGCCTGGCCCACAGCCCAGGCCGTGAAGAAGCCCAAATGGAGCCAGGCAACTTGGAGACACAGACAGCAGGCACTTTTGAGAGATGTTCTCTCCATACACCGTTATCTGACAAATGCACCATTATCCAACAAGAGCCTCTCTCTCCACTTCCCAAGCGACTGTCTCCTTTGTTAAGAATCCATTGACCCCTCCTTTTTATCTACAATACCTTCAGAAGAGGATCATCTTCCTTACATTTCTCCTGAACTCACTAGATGGGGGGGAGGGTTAACCGTCTCTAGTAGATAACTAGAAGGTATTGGTAACCATCGGCTCAGTGCATCCCCTGAAGGAAAGCATGTACTCTCCTCTCTCAACCTCCTTCCATACTGCACCAGCAACGGGAGATTCCCTGCTCCCCACAAGCCTTCATGAACTGGAAGTGATGGAAACACTGTATTTCCAATGGGGCGAGTCTCAGCAAGAGGCCATTCCCTTCGGAGGGAAAACATTTATTTCAAGAGGGTCAGAGCTACATGCAGCCACTTGCAAGGAAGAACATTTTTGGCATCAGTAATTTTAGCTCGCACTCAGCCCCATGCAGGGTGTGTGAACCCTATGATTTGGTAGGCTTAAATAGAAGTTAAGACAATAAATCCCTCCCAGATCTCTGACCTTTGATAAATGTGAAGAGCTGGTTAATGCAACACACCAAACATTGAAACTTCAGCTCAAGTAGGTTTGCGCTGGAGGGAGGCCCCGTCAGCTGGGAGCCACAAACCCTCACCACCCACCACATCCTCACGGGCAGCTCTGGCCCAGCTGAGGCAGCACCACACAGCACCCCCGGCCAGGTCCCCATGGGCTCAGCAGCCTCGTCCCTTAGCCCGAGGGGAGTAACCAGCAATGTGCAAGGCCGTCACAAACTTTTCCCCAAGCTTCGCCTCCCCTTACCCACTCATCCATGACGTGGTATAGACAACGCTAGATTGTGTTCGGCTGCAGTTAGAGGATCACCAGCTTGTCAAGCTGGTGATGTGGAGAACGGTATTAACTGAGTAATTAAATCATTTCTGTAATTACTCTCACACAGCTATAAATAATGTAAGCCCACACGTTCTCTCTGGAAGCCACAATAGCGAGAGAAGAGAGGGTGAGGGATGCAAATGAAAAAGGAGAAATAATAATAATAATAAAAACACTTAACATTTATACCGCACACTGCATTTTCAAAGCACAGTGCAAACAATAATTAAGAAATGGGTAGAGTGACAGACAGGAGAGGGTGAGACGAAGGGAAGCAGGAGAAGCGAGAGGAGTAGAAGGGGGGCAGGTGTGGAGCAGGATTCGAGACCCAGCAAGGCTGGCAGCCCAGTGGCCACGCTGCCCAGCCCCGCGGCAGGGCTATGCCGTGTGGCTCTTCAGCCCACACCTCCGTACTACTGCAGCAAGCCAGGGTTAAGGACGCAGCTCTGCCTCTGCAGAAAGCGAGCAGCAAAGCGACTGCCCAAGCAGGAGCTGGGACAAAGCACGACGCTGCAGGAGCACACACCTGGAGGAGCCAGCAGCTCCATCACAGAGCATCCTCCCAACGGCTTCTGTCTGTCCTTGCCAGTGCAGAGGCTTGGTGGTGGCCACGCTGGCCCCAAGCCAGGCAGATGGCAGACGGGGGAAGCTGCGGGGGGCTCGCCCCCTCCTCCCAGGAGCTTTTCCCTGTCCCCACCAGGCCTGGGGCCCCGGCACAGGGCATGCTGGCTAAGGGGAGCACAGCCGAGCCAGCCCCAGGCACGCTTTGGGAGACCTGCTGGCCTTTCCCCAGGGGGCAGGACTGATGCCAGTGTCCCCGTCCCACCCCAAGGAGCCATTTCTGACTCCCTTCATGGCTCAGCGCAGAGCAGGGAGGGAATATTTCTGTCCAAGCGGAGGGGGAGGCAGCGCTCACAGGGAAAGCATTGCTGCCCGATCCCACTGCCCTGTGCCCTGCCTCAGCCCAGGCCTACTCTCCTCTCCCAGTTTCCACCCGACAGCTTTCCACCTGTTTCACACCCCACGTCCTGTTCGCTCAGTGGTTCTGCCACCCCCGCTCCCCAGCTCTTGCTCCCATGGGAAGCCAGGCAGCATCACCTGGGCAGGCAAGTCTCCTCTTTCCTCTCCCCCTCCGCCTTTTCCTATTCCCCATGTCCTGCTTCCTACCTTTTTCCAGCCCCCAGCCCCCTCTCCTCCTTTCAGGATCTCTTCCAGATGCTCCTCCGCCACGCTGGCTCATCACGCCTTCTGTGCCCCCCACCTCACCCATGCTCCAGCCCAGATCCCCTGCTGCACAGTGCATTTCTCCCGGCTGGATCCCACTGGGACCCCACAGAAGAGCCCTGGCCCCAGCATGACCTGTGCAGCCCCCAGGTCCAAGTGCAGTTTTGAAGCACGGCTTGCAAGGACAAGATCTCTTTGAGAGATACGTGGCAAACATCTAAAAAGACTCTGCGATGTATTATGCAGTTTCTCACGTTTATAACAAGGCCAAACTTGGGGCAATCTATGCAGTGGTAGCAAAAGCACATTTCTGGTTAATAGTCCTCCCCTGCAAGACACCGTCTCCAGACCTGGGCCCTTGCTCTGAGGACCACTGGAAGAAAACGTGCCAGCACTTGCAACATGGGTAAATCATGTATCTTCGTGTGCCACATTTTCAGAGAGCTGTTTTATTTTCCAAATAAATAGCGAAATAAATCAATCAGCTTGAGGCATACACCTGGCATAGGAAACTTTGCTCAAACAGTCATAGTCTGGCAAAGTTACAGGAAACCCCCAAGAGGACCTTATAATGGGGAATGTTGGGCAAGCTTACAATAGACGGTACTATCAGCCCTGCATACAATAAGCTCTCCTGCATGCCGCAGCTATTCAACCACCTCTAATGGGGGTTACAGCTTCTCCTCCTGGAGTCCAGATTTTCATATCAAGCATTGTATTTACTTCGGCTAGAAAAATCCATTAATTGCTCCCTAGCAATTAGGTAGCCTTTGCCTTTTGTAGAGCTCAAAGTAATTTACAAAAACATCGTTACAGTCTTCTTGCAAAGGGCAAATTGCTGTAGACCGAAGTTGAGCAACTGTCTTAAAGTCGTGTTTTAGAGAGAACTGCAGTGAGGACTCTGGTCTACCAGACCTGCTTGATTCTGCTGGCACCCTGTAGATCAGTCCTCCTCACTGTGTGTGCCTGCCTTTTTTGCTTTTTTCCTGGCCGGCTTTAGGCTCTCCATCTCCTTCATTCCTTCTTCCCCCTTTCCTCTGAAACATACATTTATTGTTATTATCAGGAATCTCATAAATACACAGCTAGAAGCTATTGCCAAAGCACAGAGAAAAATTGCCTCGACAGAGTCTTTAGGGTATTTTTTTTCCAGTCACTCTCAGAACTTACTTCAATCAAACCCTCTCTTCCCCCGCCCCCTTTCTTTTTTTTTCTCCACAATCCTAGATTCAGGAGAAGTTTTCCTGTCTCTCACCTTATACATCCTCTTTCTCCTCCACTCTAGCTCTATAACACATTCTCCAGCACTTAGTTCAGTCCTGGTTGATAACAGCTGAAGCAACATGGTTTCCATGCTCTTCCCTAAGGAGACTAGAGCACATCCTAAGAAAACTGAGTGTCTGAACTTTTTTCTTCATACCCATATATATCATTTAATATTATCATTCCACATATCATAATATATCATATAATATCTTTTCTCAACTTTATCCTGTCACTCCTACTTCTACTTCTGGCAGCTACACCAAGCATTATTTTCTCTAATCTTAGTCTCCTTCTATTCACTGCGTATATAAATCATATCCTGACTCATTGTTCACCCAATCTACAATATGCACATATAGCTGTTTCAGTCTTTCTTCATATATCAGTTCCTCCAGACCCTTAACAGAGTCACAGACTGCAATTATATCTTTTTCTGTACCCTGTTTTTTTCCAGCCTGTGTATATATAATTCCTTTAACTTATTTCTGTACTGGTTTTGGCTGGGATAGAGTCAATCTTCTTTATAGTAGCTAGTATGGGGCTATGTTTCGGATTTGTGCTGAAAACCATGTTGATAACACAGGGATGTTTTCGTTACTGCTGACCAGTGCTTACACAGAATCAAGGCCTTTTCTGCTTCTCACACCATGCCGCCAGCAAGAGACTGGGGGTGCACAAGAATTTGGGAGGGGACACAGCTGGGACAGCTGACCCCAACTGGCCAAAGGGCTATTCCATACCATATGGCGTCATGCTCAGTATATAAAGCTGGGGGAAGAAGAAGGAAGGGGGGCACATTTGGAGTGATGGCGTTTGTCTTCCCAAGTAACCGTTACGCGTGATGGAGCCCTGCTTTCCTGGAGATGGCTGAACACCTGCCTGCCCATGGGAAGCAGTGAATGAATTCCTTGCTTTGCTTTGATTGCATGCGCAGCTTTTGCTTTCCCTATTAAACTGTCTTTATCTAAACCCCTGAGTTTTCTCACTTTTACTCTTCTGATTCTCTCCCCCATCCCACCGGGGGGGAGTGAGCGAGCGGCTGTGTGGGGCTTAGTTTCCGGCTGGGGTTAAACCACAACACCTTCATAATCCATCCCCTCTGATCTTGGTTGATGAGGCAAATAAAAGGCAAAGAGAATAAGAGATTCCCTGGAAAGAATTGTTTCTCTCTGTCCCACGGTTACTGGGGAATGACACGCAGATCTAAAGCAGCAGCATCGGGCAATTTCACACTCCATGTTTTCAATTTCATTTTGAGGCCAGTTTAGGGTAGGGACAAATTTGAGTGTAATTAATTTAGATTTTGTGAGACAAGTAACCGCTTGGGGTTGTAATAAAGGACTGCCTGCTCCAGAATGAAGAAACTAATATCCTTGTCCAGCTGGGGATGGCACAAATTGATTTAATACTTTTGTGTTGGTTTTTTTGTTCTGAAGAAAGGGGTTATAATAATGATTATAAATAACTATGGGTCAGATCTCATCAAGCTCCCAGGTTTTCTTTAGATAAGTGCTCACAGATTTGGAGCACTACCTAAACATCATCAGTGTGAAAATCAAGGTTAGAAATCTAGCAAGAATGAACTTTTTCACAAAAGCCCCATTACTTGCCAGGTCCAAGCTGGGTGGAAATCAACCTTTTCCTCACAGATATTTCAATCCTTCTATTTCCAGGTAGACAATGGCAACATCACATTTAAACATTACTAGGAAAGAGGTTAATTCAGCTTCACTTTCCCTCAGGTAGATTGCAGTGGTTGCATTCAGAGCTAGGGAAGGAAAGGTCTTCTGTCACTAGAAAGAAAACATCACTATAACAACAGAAGAAAACTAACACTCAGTACTCCTGGAAGAAGAATTCTATGACCCAAAATAAAGCAGCTTATAAATAGCTACAAAAGGCTGATGTAAAGGAATCAGACTTCAGTTTTGCTTGGCGTTTGTTGTCTGGGACAACTTCTGCTGAGGGAAGGCATCCACGCCTCCATATAGGCTTCTCTTTCTGCATCCTACCCCTGCCCTACCACTGCCCAAAAGCTCCCCAGGGCACCTTGACAGGAGGGACCCTCATCAGGGTCCCTCCAGGTTTTCCCCTCCCCCTGTGATGCTCAAGCAAAGATGGTGCCTTCAGGCTTCAGGTGTGCAAGGCTCTGCATTTCCAAGGCTCAGGGCAGATATGAAGTGCATCCAGTAGAAATTATTAGGGGGAAAAAAGTGATGGGGATATTTCAAGGAAAGTTACAGTTCCATAAGATTTTTTTTTTCAAGGGGATTTCTTGTTGCTTTTTTTTTTTTAAGTGACCAAAAAATAAATCAAACTCCGTATTTTTTTTCTTGGGACTCTTGAAAACAATACACCCAAAAAAGTGAAGGCCTTGAAACGGAGTTCCTCACAAGAAAATGGGAGATAAAGTAGAGGGAAATGTTAAAAATTTAAAAAGCAGACTATTTTAATAGCATATTTAATAAAATAAACAATACATTTCTTTGAAAAGTCTTTTTTTTTCATTGAAATAATATTTACAAGTACTTGAGCTCTTGTTTAGAAAATGAGAGTTAACATTGAAGGATTTAATGGCCCTGGGGAGGGGTTAAAGCTCTTAAAAGTTCATTTCCAGGTTTCCTAATATCTGAGGGATTTTAAGTGCTGTAATTTATTTGTAAAGTAATAAAAAATTGTTCTAGGGAAATTCTCAGATGTTAATTAAACGCCACAGAAATACGCTACTTATATTCCCTTTCTTTATATGAAAAAAATTAATTTTGTATGGACAGATCAGACACAGATGTAAACATAAATTATGGCTCCACCTGGCCTGTTATTACATGTGTATACTCAAGGGAAAAACAACATTGGCATACAATACTGGCTTTTCTTCTGTATATCTCTATGACCTACCTTTCTTCTCCCTCCCCAACTCTTGCAGCAGACTCGTAGTTTGAGGACACACGATACTTAGTTCACTATTTGTGAGCTACACAGAGCTTTCGTTTGGCAGCAAAAGGAAACTAAGTATCAAAAGCAAAAGAAGTGTATTAATCATGTCCTCAATAAAATTATTAAAAGCTTGAAGGGAAACTGCTGGGGTTTTTATTTTATTTTTTTTAAATCAAACTCATCTTTGTGGATCACTAGATTAGTCTAAGAAACATTTAAACTATTACTATCATCAAATGCAGTTTCAGAGAAATGAAAATGCTTTGTAAAATTACATGAACTGCATATAATTTTGCTTTGGAGGAAAAAAAAAGGGATAGAAATCTTCTAACAACATTGAACCATACTCTTTCAATGTTTGCAGATCAAAATGTCTTTTTTTTTTTCCCCTTTCTAAGCAGTATTTTGTTTGGAATTTCTTCCACTTCAGTTCATATGAATCCATTCAAAGGGAACTTTTTCTTTTGGTTTTTTTTTTACTGAATTTCCTTCACACAAGGGCTCTAAAAATTTCAGATGTCATCCCTAATGGAAATGAAACAAATTTACATCCAAAAAATGAGGTTTGCATTCCCCATGCATCTCTATTATTTAACCTTTGGAAACCTGAGAGTGAAAGTGCTTTCCTTTTAATTACAGATGTTCTGCTTTTAGCAGCACTGTCCCAGTGTCTTTGACTTTGTCCTGGTTTCAGTGTGTATCTAGGTGCTCAGCTTATCCAACTAGTTTTGGCTTCCCTGTACCTGCAGCATCATTTTGCTCCCCTCTGACCAGCAGCTAGTTTTCTTCCCTGCTGCTTTACATCTATTGTCCGAGCTTGGACTTGCTCCCCACCGAAATACCAAAGAATACCATTGCTGCAGCAGCACGGCCTAGGCATGGAGCAATCACAGCAACCTTCAGCACTGAAAGAGACAACATGTCTTGGAAACCTTGACAGAAAAAAGAAAAGAAACGGGACAGGGATTTATGAAGTGGGGATGGAAAGGCGGAGGAGAAATTTCAGCTTTGGTGTGAATGGGGAAAAGAGAGCGAGGCAGTGCAGGGAATAGCAGAAAAGTCAGGTCTATGCTGTGTGAGAAAAGGAAGGAGAATCTGGCCTAGAAAGCATCACGGGTTTTAGATTTCAGGTTAGTTTCATGCAGCTTTTATACAGATCTTATTATGGGCACAGCCCAATTTAATAGATCATTCTTTCCTACCATTTTATTTCCATCATTATGGCTACCCTGCGTGGGCAAGCCCTGGAGAAAATAGCAAGGGATGCAGAGACAGAGGAGAATGATTTTCAGCTGGGAAAACATAATCATCCTCTTTTTCCAGTATTTTTTTTCCTGGGTGCTGCACAAGACAAGAAGCTTTGGCAAAATAATGTGACTGTGGAGAAACAGCAAGGGACAGTTCCACCAAAAATGATGGGGACCAGCTGTGCTGTAAGAGAACCCAAGGCATTTTCTGCGCTTACCTTTTCTGCTTTCATTATCACCAACTTGACTTTTTCTGTTATTTAAAAAAAATAAATAGTCTATCATTACAAAACAGACCAGTCAGCCAAATGGTGTGGTCATTTTTTAGGCAAGAAGCTAAATCTTTTCCAACACAGTAAGTGTCCTAAATCCGAACAACAATTCCCTCTGCTCTTAAGATACCTATAAATGTACATTGTTATTGTTTTTTCTGTGACTGTTCCTTTACCTCCTAGATCTGGGCAGAAGTAATAGCAGGTAACATTGAAAATATAATGAAGAAAAGTCCAGCCCAGGTTTCCAGTCTCAGATCTGCAAACACAAGATATTGGTTTGTGTGCTTATCTGAACTGAAGCTTCATTTGCAGCCTTGAAGGTTTCCTTCCACCATCAGTCTCCTAACACAGAGCATCCTCATCCATCAGCTATTTCCACACTGTGATAGGATTGAATTTCTGTTTTCAAAACAACTGGGGAGAAAGGAGACATTATTTTAAACACTGGAATGGGAGTAGATATGCTCACCAGTCACGAGTGCACTGCAGTCCTCTGGACAATGCAAGCTAATGCTTAAGATCAGGCAACACAAAGCTATAAAAAGAAAGGTCAGTGTGGTAACTTCAGGCAAACTGAAGAGACCAGAGAGCTTCAACAAGCAGAGTTCTTGGATCACAAGAACCTAGCGTTGGTGGTGGTGCACATTTCTCTCCTCTCCATCTCATCTATTCCAGATTAAACACAGATCATCAGTGATCCATGCTATTCCCTTTCTCATCAGGGGTCCAGGTAAGATGATGCTACGCTCCTAGTCCCTTTTCAAGGTGTCAGCACCAAAACAAGGACCAGGTGCTTCCTTGTAGGGCTGAAACAGTGCAGCCACTCTTCTACCCTGCCCCACAGCTGCAGGGCTTGCTCCTCTGAGAGGAGCTAACGCAGGGGCTATTGGACCCCCTCAGCCATCACTCCCAGGCCACCCAGCCCTGACAAAATGACTGCTGCAGTTCCTGCTGTTTGGCATCACTGCTGGCACGCTCGTCAGAGACCAAGGGGACTGAACTGGCTATGACAAGACTCTCCCTCGGAAAAGTGGTCTCTCCAGAGCTCGAGTGAGGCACATTGTGTGTCTGTGCTTCACCGTTTTCCTGGAACTAAACCCAGATCGCAGTGTGCACACAGATCATCTGGTCATTTTCTTCTGATGCCAAATTAGGCAGAGATTAAATGTAACACTTTGTAACAGCTAAACAGGTGGGATTAGAGACATGAGCACTGAGGAGAGAAACAGCAAAAACATATGCAAATGACTATACTTATTTTTCAGAGGAAAAAGGCAAAACACTGGAAAAACAAGAAGGTATAAACATTATCTACAAAATCTAATCAAATGCAATATTAAAGAGCACGAGTTTGAACAAAACAATCAGGAAATCCAGATGTTACATTTTCAGCAAAATACCTCCACCTGCTATGTGACATCTAGGACAGGATTCATGGCATTTAACTTGAGGCATCACAAGCAAGTCAGGGTACAGCCTTCTTCAGTAATCAGTGGGGAGACACAGGACTATCCCGAGAGCATTCCACTGCACCCTGAGGTGGGTGGGGTGAATTGTCCTCAGGTGGTACCTCCTTCCCCACTGATGGTAATGATGCATAGACCTCCAGCTGGCAGGTAGCAAACTTCCAGATGCATGTTAACTGAGATGAAGCCAGCCTATGGTGCACATTATAAAACTTTTCTGTCTATATGTACAGGGGAGAAAGAAAACTCAGGCTTGAAATACTCTTTTTTTTCTTTTTCTTTTTTTTTTTTTTTTTGCCTGCTCTTTCGTGTCTCGATTTACCAGCTTCGCAGTCTATTACAAAGCCCTTTTTACACACAGACCCAAATTTCCTCCCAGACACACTTATTAAACCCTCATTGAAGGTGAAACAGAATTTCACATGCTACTCTGGGGAAGGTGGTTTGACTGAGGAGTATTTTTGCATTAACCTCCAGAGAAGAGGGGCTTATCTGTCACACCAAGGTGTTAGTGGTTTGTAGTGTTCTTTAGGTTTGCATTGGCGCTACTGATCACAAACGCACAGGGAGCGTAACAAAGCTATAAGTGCAGGTCTGAACCTGTGAAATGCTGAGCAAGTTCAATCACAGCTGACTGCTGTGGGTGTTGAGGGGATGCTGAAAGAAGCAATCCATGCTTGCAGGATCAAACCTCAGCCACACAACTCATCTGCAAAGAACATGACTAAGAGTCACTAAAAGCAAAGCCTCTGTCAAGGACCTCTGTGAAAAATAGATTGTTTAAGTACTTACCAAGCTGACTTCAGTATTTTTAGTAGAATATCAATGTATTTACTGTCTACCATATTTTAATTCAATTCATCAAATAAATATTATCCATTAAAGATTACACACCTGTGAATCAGAAGCTGTAAAGGTCAGCCCTTTTCAATTTATGTTTAAAAGAAATCTTGGCCTTTCCTAAAACTGCAGATCTTTGTACGTAACCTGCTTCTCCTGCCTGAAAAACTACCAAAAAAAAAGGGAGTTTGATAAAACAGAGGTCTCCATTCATAAGGCTTCCACCTTTGAGCTCCCCATGGGCTGCATGCCTGCCAGAACGCTCTTTAGAAGCGAGCCAGTGGGGTACACAGGGCAGTCGCGGGAGATGCTGCCTTCCCAAGGAGAGACTAGAGATAGGTAGAAAGAAAAATCTTTGCAAAGTTCAATAGGCCAAATTCCTCCTTGAATTGCAGCAGCGTAAATCTGATCTAATCCTGCCAAAAGCAATGGGGCTATGCTGGATTTACACTGCGGGAATCTGAAATCAGAATTTGGCCTGCCACGTTCAAAGTCACAAGGACCTTTTCCCAGTGCTTAGGAGGTCTGGCATCAGTAACACTTACGCTTGTTCAAAGAGAATGTAAAATGCCACCATAAGTGTGAAATGCAGCTCTCAAGTAATGCTTCAGACCTGTTTTACACAAACATCGATAACCGTGCAATGCAGCAGGCAGGAGAGCATCGAGATGCAGCATTGTTGCCTGACTGTCCTCCAAGACAGAAAAGCTTCACTGTGGGTGGAATGGGGCAGAATGTCTTTATCACATGTGCAACTATTCAAGTAGAGAGAGAAAAAAAATGCCTGTGATTATTTTATTCAATGACTACTTTAGTTCAAAGGCTGATACGAGAAAATAACACTGCATATTAACTGTATGTTATTTGGCAACCAAACAGTTGGTCAAAAAGTGAGAAAATAAGTTGTCATTAATTTATTCCCATCTACTCACCTACATTAACCTGCACTGGATTATTTATTTACAAGGTAAATAAAACAGAAAGTGCCTGGATTTCTCAGCCCACTGGATCTCTTTCTGAGGAAAAGCTGCCACAGTGGCTAGCTTACTTCTCCCCCTTCATTCAGTTAGACAAGATTCTGCCTAGTTAAATGTCTCAGATTCGCTTAAGAATGACCTGTAAAAGAAAAAGGCTGTCGGCTTGTGTCCCTGTTTACTTCTTTGCGATGCACAAAGTGCGGTTACGAGGGTCTTCTCAATAAAGGGGTTGGCCCCGACTCTGTCTGGCACTGTGACTGCAAGGAGAAGGGCAGCCCACTTGTCTCAGATATTCCCACTGGCCCACAGCAGCCACACCGGCTGGCCAAATGCACATTCAGGCATGAATTGCTGGGTCCCCTGTTCCTCCCAGGGGGAAGACTTGTATCAGGTCCAGCTGCACCCCATGGAGGCTCCCCTAGGCTGATAGTTATCAGCTGGCCAAAGATGCTGCTGTCTCTGCACCTTGCCCTGTTCATAAGCAGTGGTGGGAAGGCTTGTTTGTGTAGTAATTCCCCAGAAGACTGTCTGGGGCCTGGGAAAACAGCGAAATGTCAGTGATATGAAGGAATAAAGTAGTGCAGTGGAAAAAAGAAGGACTTAGCTGAACCTGTTCAGACTGGTTAGTTGCTTTAGCTAACACCTATTTAACTTCAGGAGCTAATGAACATTTCTGAGAGAGGATAGCTTTATTAAAGATTCAATTATTTTCCAATTAAGATGTAAGAGCTGTATTAAACATCCCTGAAAATACCACAATGTCCTCCAGCTGCATGCAGGAAAAACCCAAGCTAGCATCCTTGGCTCTTCTAAGGTAAAACACAGGCAAAAATAAAACCTTAAAAAAAAAAAATCACAATTGTCAGGGGCTCTTTACCCTTCCTAAGGAAGAAGAAAAAGGCTGATTCTTTTGCAGCTCTCTTCTACCTGCTCCTTTCCCTCCTCCGTTTTTCTCCGTTGCAGATAATTCCACATGATTAATAGGCTCTTCTCAGCAGTGCTACACACAGTTAGCTCTTTTAATCTCTCTTTGAATCTGAGACTCTCTAATCCCCCAACCCTTCAGCCCCATGAGACTACACCTGAGGATCACAGAATACGATATTTCTTTCTGTTTTAAGTTTCGATCTGCAGGTCTATGATAGAAGGAAGCTCAAATTTACCTTATCTGCCATGATCATAGAGGAGCCTCCATGGATGCCCAGGATGGGAGTGAGGGTCTGGGCAGAGATGAAGTCCAGGATCTGGGCAATGGCTTCCTGGTCTGTGTCATCAGCAAATACCACCCCTTGGATCTTCCGGTCTGACATGAGGTCACAGATGCGGGTGATGATGCTCTTGGGATCTGTCTCATTCATGGCCACCAGCTCCACCCGAGGCACCACTGAGAGGTGGTGGAAGTCATCTTTCTCGTGGGCATCTTTGATGGCCACTTCGTCTGAGGTCCCCACCAGGATGACTGCAATGCCAATGCTCGGGTGGCTTTTCTGGGCATGGGCCCCGCTCCCTGTTGTCGCGAGGACTGCCAGCACCAGCCAAAACCTCGGAGAGTAGCACTCCACCCTGGGCCTCATCTTCGGCTCTTACACTCCCTGAGCGAGGAAGGAAACAAAAGGAAAGGGGGAAAATAAGAGAAAGGGAAAGTGATTAATTGACAAGTCAGTCCTGCACTCAGCCTTCAAGGCAGATCCATTGATATTCCTCAGCCACTAGCCCTCCTCCCACCAGTCCTTCTTGCCTGATGCCCAGCCCTTTGGCTACATTCAGGGCTCTGTTAAAGTCGGGGGGGTCAGACCAGTCCAGCCTCTACTTCAAAGCTTGGAGTCCCTTCAGAGAACAGCTGTCAGCAGAAGATGGGATCATGTCATCTCTCAGGTCCCATGTCACTCTGAGACCCAAGTCAAAAGTGATAGAGAATTGTCCTTTGATGGCTGATTGGCTGTCTTTGTGAAACTGAATAGTTGCTTATGTCAAGCCCATGTCTAAGTGCTCACCCTCAACACAAAGGCATTACTGGTGCTTGTAATCAGTTTGGCCTTCTGCTGGAGGTATAGGCAGGGAGACTGAAGGGACCAGGCAGATAAGGACTCCCTTTTACTTTCTCAGCACAGCCCCTCCAGAATAAAGTGAGGACAAATGGGCAAGGCCATTGGATGTACATGTATGTGTGTATCCATTGAATACAACCTTCCTACCACCAGGACACACACAGCTCCAGTCTGTAGTACAGTCAGCCATATGTCTTTCACCCATACAAGGTTCATTTCTTTTTAAAAAGCCAGGAATACAAAATTCCCCAGTGGTCATGGCCAAAATTGGATCAGTGTAGTGTGGGGAAGATATTCCCTCCAAGCCCTTATGAGAGCTATTTTTGTCCAGAAGCAGAAAGACCCACAGAGCTTACAAAGGTTCACCCTCAGCTACTACAGCCAGGGATGTTACACCAATCTTTTCCCTGAACATGTCCACTTTATTTTGTAATCATAACAGTAGAAATGGAAAAACCCGATGAGGTCATCTCTTCAGCCCCTGCCTGAGCGGGACTGTTCCCTGCGGGATTGTTCCTAGCTCTTTCTTTATTCAGTCTCATTTTAACAATAGTTTGCATTTCCACAGCACTTTTCATCCTCAAGGCACTTTACAAACACTAACGAATTAATCCTTGCAGCATCTATGCAGTGTAAATATCAGAAGCCCCCTGGTCTGGGGACAAAAACAGAGCAGCGTCCCCCCGGCCACCCACAACCCCTGTGGGAGGCAACACTGCTCAGTGTGCCCACCCAGGGCCATGCTGCTGTCCCAAGGAGATTTCAGGCATTTCAAACTAAAGAAGACGCTCCCTCAGCACAAAAGGTCCTGCTCATAACTCTGTTCTTCAGCAGCCAGGCACACTTGGAATAAGTGCTGCTTTGCTGTGCTGCTTTGCACTACACCTCTGGTCTTGGGGGTCCAGAAACTGGACCCTTCCATACTGTTCACTGCTGCATATACCTCTATCAAACGAACAGAAAGCCACGGCAGCAGGAACAAGACTGGCAAGATTTTCAGTAAACTAGAAGTCCGTCCAACAGCCCTACCTAACACCAGCCACCCCTAGGGAAAGGGCGCAAGGGGCCCCATCTTGCCCTGCCCAGGAGAATACGTAGGCTCAGCACCTGCTCCCTCATTGCCATACTAAGCAGAGAGAACATATCCTGCATTGATGTTACCAGATAAATAAGCAGATAATAAAATAGATAATAAATATGCACCGGAGGAACCAAATCCACTTAGGAGGCTGAAAGGGACTGCGGGTGTGAAGCACCAATCGATTCTAAACTCTCTGACGGATCCACTTTCTGAGAGACACTCACAAGGAGAACCAAGAGACTTTGAGAGTTTGGCAAAATGAACAGCTAACTTCATTCCAGCAGGACTGTTATCCTCCAATTACGAGTCACTAAATTAGATTCCTTCACAGTGAAATGCAGTCCCCACTCCTGCAATGCTTTATTAACTTTAATGCACTCTATACGCTCTCTGTCTCTCACTCTGTTGCTCACTCACTTTAATGCTATATTTGTTCTCTTTAAAATATGTCTCCTGCGATCCCTCTGCATAGTCTCACACCATATATTACGCTTGGTTAGGCAATGGCTAGCTGTGATGCCCAGGGAGCAGAGTGTAGGTTTTTCCCAGCCCCTCTCCCACCAGGAATACTTTACAGGGACTTCCAACCCAGGGCTCGGACAGCAGCGATGCAGGAGCTATGCAGGCGATCGTGGCAGCTGTCCGCCTTCACGCCCAAACACAAACTTCACCCACTGGGAAAAATGCCAGCCAAGAAACCCATTCCCTTCTCTTCACCTGCATCAAAGCCAATAAATCTCTAGCATCTACCTCCAAGCAGCAGAAAAGAGCGTAGATCCTGAAGAACACTTAGGTGGCAATCTTCTGGGTCTCTAGCTCATGCCCCCAAGGGAAATTTTTCCATTCAACTCAAGATGATGGAGTTCCCTGTACTGTGCCAGATCCTCAGGCTTTGGCCAGATATGCAGGGGGCAGCTGGGACTAGGAAGAGGCTAACGCAAAGAGGTCATCAGTGCCTCCACAGCCAACCTGATATCTCCAATTTGGATCCTCAGCCATGAGCTGATTCAGTGTGCTGGTTTTGGCTGGGATAGAGTTAATTTTCTTTATAGTAGCTAGTATGGGGCTATGTTTTGGATCTGTGCTGAAAACAGTGTTGATAACACACTGATGTTTTAGTTGTTGCTAAGTAATGTTTGCACTAGTCAAGGACTTTTCAGCTTCCCATGCTCTGCCCGGCGCACGGGAAGTTGGGAGGGGGCACAGCCAAGATAGTTGTTCCAAACTGGCCAAAGGGCTGTTCCATACCATATGATGTCATGCTCAGTATATAAAGCTGGGGAAGAAGGAGGAAGGGGGGACATTAGGAATGACGGTGTTTGTCTTCCCAAGTAACTGTTACTCGTGATGGAGCCCTGCTTTCCTGGAGATGGCTGAACACCTGCCTGCCCACGGGAAGTAGTGAATAAATTCCTTGCTTTGCTTGTGTGCATGGCTTTTCCTTTACCTATTAAACTGCCTTTATCTCAACCCACGAGTTTTCTCACTTTTACTTTTCTGATTCGCTCCCCCATCCCACCCGGGGGGAGTGAGTGACTGACTGTGTGGGGCTTAGTTGCCGGCTGGGGTTAAACCACAACATTCAGGCAGAGCAATGCTTAGGTAGCCTGTGTTGTACCACCCAAGACACATCTCTCTTCACCTCTCACTCACACATAACACTTCCGTCATGCTTACGATGTGTTTCAGGTGCTCCATGGGCAGTCTGCATGCCAGGGACCAGTGTCTTTCTGAGGCAATAAGGAGGAACCAGGTCCAGGCTGGGCTCCCTGGTAGGATGGAACCCAGGAATGTGATAAAGCAGGGGAACTCCAATAAACCACACCCAATCCAGGGCTGGTGGCACCCCGTTAGCTGAGGGGTGGCCTCCACCATTCAGCCTCAGCACACTCCCACAAGCCAGCAGCAGGTTCACAGCACAGAGTTGAGCTGCTCAAAGACTGCAACAGAGGTGCTCACGGTGCTTACAATCCCTTCCCTACCCTCCTTGGAGGTGACTCTGTTTACAAGCAGTAGCCACTATCCACACTTCTGCTCACACACAAGTGCCAGCTGTTTGAGAACCGGCAGACGTCCCAGCAGCAACCCCACCTCTCTTTCCTTCTCTGGTTTGGCTCACTACAAGCCCCTTTTGAATGTGTGCTAGTAGAGGAGAGGCAGGGGTGAACCAGCACAGACTTATTATCAGATTAAGGTGACCCCAAAACTCTTGTGAAAAGGGGTTTTTGCATACACAGCAGCAAGTTTTATCCATTAATTTCTACACTGTTCAAATGCAAAAGTTTGAGGCACCCAATCAAGGAAGCACTGGAGGCAGCATGCAGACCTCCTCCTGAGTGGTGTTCTTGTTTCCAGTGAATATTTGCAAATACACATGGAGAAATTCACAAGCACCTGATAAGGCTGCAGTTGTAAAACAGGGCATTTGCCCTTAGTTTTTTCAAGTAACTTTAATATTGCTAGAGTCTAATTTCACCAGTCAAGAATGATTTTAAAAACACGCCAGTATATTTTATTACAAAGTATTTTACATGAACAGGTTTTTCCCCGGGGTGCGGGGCGGGGGGGGGCGGCAACACAGTGTTTGGAGTCCTTTCTGTGATTTTGCCACTCCAAACAATTTAGCAAATCCCAAACTCCAGTCTGGCAAGTAAAATCCTTTATACGTTACTCCACACTATTATATTCCACACAGTCCCTTACTCCCTGGAAAACAATATATGACAGAGCCATTAGACAAAGTGGTTTTACAGATATATCTATATTTAGGTATAAACATGCCTATAAAACCATTATACCTCTACAATCTCATTTTACTTACCAATAAAACATATCCACCATTGTAGAGGAATGCAGCATCTACTTAGTGCTGCAGAGCAATGTTACACAATCACTGTTAAAATGGGAAGGGAAAGGTAACTTCTCCAATTGAAAATGCAAGAGGAATGTAGGTAGTCAGACAGTAATTATTCAGATTGGAATTAGGCCAGGACCAAAGGTTAGATTGCTTAAAAATATCATGAGAACCTTATTTGACACTGCATTTTTATGTGGATCAGATCTAAGATAAGTATTAATAGAAAACTATTAGGCTGCACATGCAAAATACAGCTCAGCGTTTAGAGATATTGCTGGATGATATTTCAAAATACAGAAAGTACACAAATAGGTCACTATGCATTCAACCAGGATAACTGTAAATAAAGTACTACTCAGGCAGTGTACAGCAAAGCTAGGCAATCTTCAGGTCAGATAAAGAAACTGAGGCAGAACATGGGCTGGTCGCAGGAGTTTGGGGGCAGTTCTGTCATGTGCCCATGCTGGTACCTCCTTCTGCTGTGATTGTGCCAGCTGGCGAACCTTGCACAACAGCCCCTTGGGAGGGTATTTGCAGGTCCCCAAAACCCTATCTCGAAGCTCAAGACAGCAAGAGGAAAGGAAGCCCTATCATGCTGCAGTCCCAGACAAAATTCCTAATTAGGAGGAAGATGATGCTTGGGACAGGAGGCTGAACAGCACGCACTAGCCACCGGCCCAGGGAACTTTGCAGGGACATTGGCTCCATACTAGAGGAAGAAGAGCATCACCTACCTCCAGCCTCCCCCTCCTGTACTTCCCTGAAGGGCCATAGGGGAAATTAATATCCCAGCACTTTCTGGGCTCTGCTCACTGAGAGCTCTAATGAGGTCCCAGCACCGGTTAGAGGACTTCAAGCCACGGAATCTGAATTCAACAGCTAATTTTGCATCTGCACCAACTGCAATGCAAATTCCCAGCCCTGATCACTAGCCCAATTCCAGGACTCACCACCACCCTCAGTCGCACTACTACCTAGAGACAGATGTCCTGCCAGCTCCAGCGTTAGCCATCAGTGTTGCCGTACCCTTCAGTATTTGCTAGTCTTTGACAGCATCTTAATTCACACTGGCTTCATTTCTCAGGCAGTTTGAGCAGTATCAGACAATGAATCAAAAAGCAATCCTTGTGTTTCAGGCCCTAGTTGGGGGTAGGAAGAAATCCATCTTACCTCTGAGATACTCTACAAAGCTGGAAGGTGCTTTTGTGCCACCACCAGGGAATAGCAAGTGCACTGGAAGAAGCTGTAGGGAAGTTAACATTGCACTAGACATGCTACTGGGCTGTCTGGCAAGGAAATACCTGTATGTCCAGACCAAAGAAGAATACTATTTCTGTATTTACCAACTGCAGAAGACTAGTGCATATTTAATCTTTTTGTCTACTACCTGCCTTACAGGTAAACTGCAAGAGCTAAGAAGACCCATGCGAAGAAAGGGGCAGGACTGATTGCAACCCCATAAACTATTACTTCTAAGAGCTGGGGCTTAAAGCTATAAATCATGCCATAATTTACACCTAAGTTTCTCCAACTCTCTGATTTTTGGCAACCCAATTTCAGCTTAGGACAATCTCCCATTCTCATGGTTACTGCCATCTCGCCAGTCCAGACACACTGCATAGTGTATACCTCTGAAGAAGCATTCCTCATGTTCTAATACTGCTTTAACCATTGTCCTACCACACCTTCAGCCCAGGCTATTTGTACGCTGACAACTCTTGCACTGCTGTTCCCTATATTACTGCTTACCAGGTAGATGACATAAGTGCTCATAAATCTTCTTCTGGCTCACAGCGCTGTTGTTCCAGGAATTTTGTAAACAAAGACAAAGAAGAGGGGGATGGATCTGGGGCACGATGGATGTGTCTTGGAAGCGCCTGCACACTTCAGGTGCTGATAAACATAATGAATGATGCTGCAGGAAAATCTCCATACGCTCAGAGTAGGAAGATGGCAGAGACTAGAGACATCAGGAAGTGCCATGCACAGTGATGAATGCAAGAACAATCCAGCACCTGGACCAAAATGGTTCATTATAGTGACTCTGAGTAAACACGCCCCCAAGAGCATTTCAGTACTTTTAGATGAAAACTGGTGCAGTTTAGCTTGTATTAACTAGCTTTGAACATCACTTATATTCTCATTCTGATATATAAATGTTCCTATGACAGTGGTAGAAACGTTTCTCCAAGGCCTTTTGAGCAGGTCTTCTTTCTGCTCTTCACAACCACTCCCTCTCCAATGCCTGTAATGTTCCACAGACTCATTTCTATCTAACTTACGAAATGCTTCTTCTTTTCCCTTATTCTCCCAACTCAGCCTTTTTCTTTTGGGGAATGCATCACACACCCCCAGCCAAAGCCTTCAAAGCCCTTGGAGCTCTCTCATTACCCCACTGTTATCTTTCTTTCCATGGGCACTGGGAGGAATGTAGTACATATGTTTAATTCTGTTCTTTATTTACTTTCTTTCAAGCTGTTCTTTCTTTATTAAACCAGGTACAAACTCTTCCCTGGCTTGGGCAGTGTCAGGTTCATCCTATATATCACATACTCATTCCTCCCCACCTCTGATGGCTAGTTTGCCTCTGTCTATCCCGCAGGTCTATCCAAGGATAAGGTGAAAAAGTGCTTCCCCTTTTTCTGCCCCACAAAAAGGAGAAGAGCAATTCTCTCCCTACACTTAAGGCAGTACAAAGAATGCTTTGATCATCAATTAGACCCATATCATTCCCAACAGATGAAGAACTATGTCTCATTATTGTAAGCTTGCCCAAGGGCAAGTTCCCAGTGTCCTTCCCACTTCCTCCCACCCACATATTTTACATATCACGGGTGATAGCTGATACAGCCACAGCCTGCAAGCTTCTGTTGAGGCCAACACCAAGTGATTCATGGAAATTACAAATTAAAATCCTCTGCTTAATAGTCTTGCCCTTCCCCCAGACACTTCAGGATTGCTGTCTACAGCATCTGCTTTAGCACACTACCTGCTCTGAAACGACTCAAACAATAGGATTACCACTGCTAGGAGACTGCTCCAAGGCTCACATTTAGAAACGTTTCCCTAAACTCAGCCTAAATTTTTGCTTTGCTCAGCTATCCTGTTACTTTAATAATACCTCTTTCATTCAGCCTAAACAATTTCTCCCTCTTAACTCACTGTTTCCACCCTGAAAACGCTTGTAGATGGTTATCTGATCAGTCCTTGGGACTTTCCTCTGCTGCAGCAGAAGTTCAGCTGTGTTCATCCCTCCTCCTAAGTTGAGTCCCCTCAGGTCCTCAGACAGATGAGCAAGGGAGGATGAAGGTAATGACTGGGCAAGGGAGAGCAGGAGCAAGTCTGACCTGCTTACCCAGGCTGGCACACACATGCAGAGCTGCGGGAGTCAGTGTCACACACACAAAAGCCATTAAGCGAGACAGCAGGTCAGTCTGGCATTGCCCAGTGCCAACTTCTAAATGCCAGGGCATAGAGGCTTGGCACGGCCATCGCTCTTTGCGAGTCTGGCTTGCGGAGCCAGGCTGGAGCCACTGTTCCCCTGCCAGGATCTCAACCCCCCCCAGCATCCCACTTGGACAAGTTTAGAGGGATGAGACAGGCCCTCCCTGCCAGAGACTGAAATATCCTCACCACCTGGAGGGTTCAGTTGCCACAGCTGTCGCTCCGTGCATGCTCCATTTGAAACTAGGGTTTCAAAGCTTACAAGACGTGCACCGTTTCCCACTTCCGACTGTCATCTGCCCCATCTCAGAACCGGATCCAGGCTCAGAGGGAGATCATCCAAAACAAGGGATGTGTCGCTGTGTGCATGTGGCCCCTCCAAAGGGATTTCAGCGTGGTTGAAAGCAGCTTTGCCTCCCAAAGTGCAAGGCTAGGATTAACAGGCAGCAGAACGCTGCACCAGAGCAACATCAGTTTTGCCAATTAAACCAAACTGGAACAACTTAGTAATCCATGCTGCAACCCCTTCCTTCCTTTCTTAATTCTCCACTTCCAGGTTTCATTTCCAAGCAGGAATCACCAGCACATTAATAACATGAGGACTTTAAAGACTGTGATTTCCAAAAGCTAGGGATTTAAATACCTCCAATCCATTAATGTCTATGAGAAATACATGTTTAACTTCAGTTGGATGGTCTGGAGAAGCACATCCTCTGCATTTCTCATTATTTGCTGTATTCATTTGAGGTTTTCTATTCAACCTTAATCAAGTCTGCGTTTTGTGCATTGGCAGATTGTTATATTGAATTTCAAAATGTAAAAAATGAGGAGAATTTTTACTTCCAAGGGTGGAAGGACTTTCCCATTCCTCAGACTCTCTCATGCACCTCAGTCAGTACCTGTTTGTTCCCTGCATCATTTCCTTAAAGGGAAAACACAGAGGAGGCAGACATACTGCACTGTCTCCTGAAGGCAGCTGACAAATGCCGTGCCGGTGCTGAAATCCCATGGGTTACTCAAAGTCTCACATCAAGAGACAGTCTTAAGTTCTTTGAATGCCAGATGTAAACACTGTAAAAGCCAAATCACAAAGGTTTCTTAAAACATACCATAAGTGGGAAAGAAAATATGATTTTTCTTTTTTTAGGCAGAAATTGAGTGATTCCTTCTTCTACAATACTGAGAATCCCAAAAAGGGCATCTGAACCAAAGGGAGACAGCCTTAAACTACATCTGCAGCCAGTCTCCTCAGATATAATGTATGACATGGGATAAAGCTTTAAAACATAAACCTGTCCATCCCTTAGGAAAGATCTTTGTGGGTGCATGTTTCAGTCTTGCAACCCATGCAGCAAGGGCAAGCTGGGAGAAATTCACTGCACTGCCTCTGCTCATGGTGGCATGATTATAGCAAACCTTGAACAGCCCTAACCAGAGTGCCAGAGCTCACCTGACCTGATCAAGCCCTCATAAAGGTGTTACAGACAGCAGAAATGGCAGAGAAGAAGGCTCGATGCCCAAAACACCAAGATATAAGGGGAGCAAAGGAGCCACTAAGTAGAGGCAGCAGGGTGGAGAGAGGGAGATGCATCCTATGAGCTGGTCCAGGGCAAAGCCACAGTGCTATGGACACTGATGGGCCATGGTTTGCAAACTGCCAGCATCCCTCAGGAGCCTTGTGACCTCTTGATTTCCACTGGTACGCAGCATTTTGGAAAATGGGGTTTAGTCACCAAGGGACTCCATCAGAACGCCAGCCTTGCTCATGAAATGAGACAGGGAATTAATCTGGAAGTGAGAGGGACCAAGAGTTGTTTTTAGCATGGGCAAAAAGGCATGCCACAGCCATCGGAGCCAAGAGGGGTCAAAAGCTGGCTCTAGTCAGGCCACTAGAAAGGATGGATGAGTACCCAGAAAACCTTGTTGTGAGTCTCCTTCCTTGTAATTGCCTGTCCCTTGTCCCTTCCCTTTTCCCCATTCTGATCGTCGGTAAAGGACCTTTATGTTCCTGTTATCACTGCTTATAGAAAAACAGAACAAAATTTACCTAGAAGAAGTAACAAGGGAAACCCAATGTGTGACACCAAAAAGAGTGCCATTCAAGATGTTTGGAGTTGTACACTCCCAACCCAGAAGCATCCCAAAAAACACTCATCCCTTTAGAAAAACCTAATCCTTACAATAAATATTAAAGCCAGGATGAAGGGAGAATTGACAACTGCAAATAAGGAATTTTTTCTGGTGGTCTCATTTTTCTTCTCCTTTCCCTCTGTACTATCCCCACCCAACACTCTCCCCTTTCCCTATCTTTCTCTCCCTGAGTTCAATGGCCAGTAAGGCACCAGCCATCAAGCCGCTGGATACAATATGCTTTCACAGTACATTAGTGCTGTGCACCAGACCATGCTGTGCCTGCGATTGTATGACAGGTCAGGGCCAATTCGTCTTACCGAGACCTTCAATCAATAGCATCCAGAAAGCTTTCCCAGCTGGAGGGACCCAGCCCAGCAGCCACTGACCTCTCCCTCCGCTCAGCACTCAATCATATTTATAGAGTTGCGATGATGGAAACATACACAGGCAAAGCCACATCTGGACCATGGCTAGTCACTGGCAGTTGATGCTTCAGGGACAGGGATGGGAAGGCCCAGTCCAGCACAAGCAAACAGATTAGGTTTGGCTCAGCTGAATGCCATTTCCATGCATTTTTTCCTCTGCTCTGTTTTCTCCAGCCTCTCAAATTAATTCCTGCTGGCTGCTTCAGCCACCTTTCCCAGTACCTCACCTAGCTGTTCATTCCTCCACGTGCTGGCCAATGCATACGAGGACGTACAAGCCCATGCCTCTTCCCAGCCCAGGTCCACCACAGGCTTCCTCAGGGTGCAGCTCAGCCCCCTTGGGCCACATCTCATTTACACAAAGGCACTATAGCTTACATTTGCAGCAGGGGAAAAAAAGCATTAGTAGCAAGAGTAAAAAAGAACAACCACCAAAATGAGACAATTGTCACAATAAAGAATACCCTACAAGTAAATAAAAATCAATACTATAGACAAAGTGTAGCCATGAGTTACTTATGCTTTAAGCTCAGTTCACACTTTTTAAACAGCATAAGAGGGCTTAGTGTAAAAGAAGATCCAGAATTTCAATATTCCCCATGAACTTCCTTCAAGCTACAATATATGCCCTAATCTACCACCCTTCTCAGCTTTCTCCATCCATCACTTACCTCTAATCCATTTTTTGTCCTCCATGGCTCCCATAGTCATTCCATTCCTCACTTTAAGCACTGTTACATTTTTGGTCCATCCTTGGTACCTCCTAGCTCACTCATATTCACACTGTTAGGTATCCAGTTTTAAATCTTGAAAGCTTGGCGGGAGTGAACCACAAGTGAAGTCTTGTTCTAATCCCTTATACCACCATCTAAAAATCAATAAGCATTTTTTGAAAGTGTAAACACCATTGTTTTCTTCCTCACCCTTCACCTTATTCTCTTCATCAGAAAGATGGAGATGCATCTTCTCTGCTTCCTAGAGTTAGAAGGTTGAATTATTTATGGTATTTAAAGTACTTTTGGCTCTCAAGTGATAGAAGCTACAGGAGCTGAGATTATTATTATTGCTTTCCATCGCACTTCCCTGAAGGCAGCAATGTCTTCTTGTGAGATCATACCCAACATTACTCACAGGATCCCAAGAGAGTGTATTAAAACCTGTATGTCCAAGATCTTCAGGACAATAAATCCTAGTTTAGCTAGGAGCAGAGAGAAAGGAATTGCTGTAATACCATAAATAGTTGTCGGTTTCCAAGCAAAATCCCTGATATCGACTTTGCCACATTGACTCAAACTGCAAAATACTGCTGATCAGTAGTTTCTGATGAAACAACATGTTGTCAGCAAATGCCAGTTTGTTAAGCCTACTCTCATGAAAATATCTCAACTTGCGACGCATTTTCACCTACTCCAAAGCAGCTTCCTTGCTGGCAAGGAAGAGCAAGAGCAATGCAGAGCTTTGGCGAGCGAGGCAGAGCTGCAGTGGGCAGCCAGCCTCCAGGGTCTGGGCTGGAGGTGCAGCTCTTCTGATCACCAGGCCCCATCCATCTGGAAATTTTAATCCAGACCTGGAAATCTCCTGTTTCATCAAGAGATCTGCCCTGTGGGTCTGCCATGGATCCAGGGAGTCTGGTTCCAGCAGCTCTTGGACAGTGGAAATATAAAGTCCAGGTCCATCTTAATTCACTTGCAGACACTCAAAATACGAGATCTCCTTGCCGGAGGTCTCAGCAGTGGAGACCCTCCGACCCTGGGTTTAAACAGATCTGGGGGAGGTTGCCAGACCAGAGTCACCAGGCTTTTACAGCATGTCCAGAAAGTCCTGGGAGCTCTGGTTACTTCCTAAAAAATATCCTGGTCTTACACCAGGGAGCATGAAGACCCTGAGAGTCCTGGTCGGGGCTACAGTGTCAGAGGTGCCATAGATCTTGGATTCATAGAGAAGAACTCATCAGATGTAATTCTGAGGGCCCATGGCCTCAGGCCAGGCCATTAGTGAAAGTGCCCCACAGCTGCAAACCCTACAAGCCCTGGGAGCCAAGGGAGGAAACTAATAGCTTTGAAGTTTCACCACAGTTCCCTTTTATCGGTTCCTCTGAACCTGTAGTTTCCCAATATTTGCAGGGAGACGGAGTGAATTTTGCTGTTAAGTTCAGACTAAAACTAAGTTTCTACCTCTGAACGTCCCCCGCCTGGAAGACCTGCTTGCAGCCTGTTGCCCTGTGATTCTGTCGGACTTCACAAACCACACTGCACTGTGCCTGCTGAGCACCTGAGTGAGACCTGTGGAGAAACACAAGGGGTGCTGGCAGCCACAGGGAATCTGTTGTCGTTGATGGGCTTACAGAGGGCAACTGCTCTGCTTTGGGAGATTTTTTTTGTTGACCAGAGACAGTCAGTAAAGACTGGAGTAGTCCTGGAGTCAAGAGAAAAGACGTTGTAGTCCAAGAGAAAAGACGTTGTAGTCCACTCCAACCCAAATTCTTCTTCCAGTTCCATCATTTCCTGGGTTACACTGCCATAGAGCAATGTTGAAAGACTAGTGTGTCCCCACTCCAGAATTAAGTATAAAGTAAAATGAAGGTGTGTATATGTATTTTTAATATATACACACACACACAATATATATATTTGTATATAAATATGTATGTATTTATTATTGCTGTTTATTTAGATATATAAAATTAATATATATGCACTCCATCTCATCTTGGACCAGAAGACAGAGCTGCATTTCTCTGAACAAGGAAATCAGGTGGGAGAAGGAGCTCTTTGCAGGATGGCCAGTTACTCCTTTCCTGCCAGACTTGAAAGGCCACCAGTTCCTAAAGGCACTAAATCCCTGTATTCCTGAAAACAGGAAAACTCAGAAACAGCGTTGGAGGAAAAAAACCAAGAAAGAAAGAAAAAAAAAAAAGAAGGTGGAGACAACCTTCAAGTTGCGTCCCTTTTACATCCAGGCTGGTCCTTGTAGGAAATCAGCTTCCGAGATAGAAACCCAAACCTTGCTGCCACGCCAGGGGTCAGCCCCTGGCACAGAGCAGCTGCTCTCCCTCCTGAGAGTTGTTTCTGGGGTGGAGGCAGAGAGCCACTTAGCCAGGAGGTAGGGGTTTGATGGATATGGTGTCAAGGCTGTTTTCACACTGCCCATCCTGAACTGCTAGAGTAGCACTGAGACGCCAGTCCTGTTTTATGAAGGGCTTTTGTACAATCCTGAGGTTATAGCACCATATACCCACCCAGTTAAAGCATTCAGTTAGCGACAGGCTGCAGTCTTTAGCTAGGTCTCACCCTTGTTTGTATATGACAGTACCAATATTGACATCCTGAACAGCCAAAGATTATATGCTGCAAATATCACCCGGCCCCTAAAATGAAGTAGAGAAAGCAAACCAAGTTGCCTATATGAACTGCCTCTCCAAACTTTGCCTCGAGCACACCACTCGTCCCCCTGGAGCTTCCTGGGGCCACGCTCACTTTGGGGTTTCCTTATTTCTCCTTCTCATTGCAGCTTTGATGCTTCTCCAGGCCACAAGGCTGAACCGCAGCCCCACATGGTCACTGGTTTCAATTAAAAAAAAAAAAAAAAATCAGCCTTTAGATGCCATGCTGGCTTCCTGTAAAGCCTCTCTGATATAGCTCCTGCTTTGGTGTCCTGTCAGGACGACACTGTGACAGGACCTCGTTTCCAAGCCAGGAGGCATTTTTGCATGCAGCTGCATCGATTGTTATATATGTGAAGATGCCCAAGTACAGCAAAGTTCCCGGAGGCCTTTGCACTATGCATTTCCACTACCCCTGTGCCAGAGGGGTGTAAAGCCCCTCTGATCTGATGTGGCAGCATTTTAAACCCACTTTGCACAGGTGTTAACACCTTTGTGAGACACTGGATGCCACGGGAGGGGGCTCATGATCTATAAACACAGCACACATCCAGAGAGCAGCCTCTCGCCACACTCCCTGTGACATTTGTCTCAGGAGAGAGAGGGAAAAGCTGGAACAAACAAGCCATGTACGCATTATCACCTGACTACATTGCCCTGGCGTTGCTCTGGGATCCCCTTCCTCTTGTTTGTACTTCATCTTCTGAGCCTGCAAAGCTTCAGGGACCCTAAACCACCTCCCTGACCATATTCCTAGCACAGCCCTGTCACTGCCCCATCCAGAGGCCAGGGGTACTTCAGCAAGGCTAAAAGGAATATCCATTTATCACTCCTCCTTTCCTAATTAAAGAGATCAGAGGACATATCAGACCATGGCTGAGCTCCTGGCCCTGGAGCTGAGGTGAGTTGGTGGGCAAGCTGTGCAGCCCCTCCAGCTGATTCATTTACCCAGGCTGCCCTGGCATGCGGCTAAGGGACCGTCCTCTCCAGATCCATCTGCCTTACAGCTTCTCCCACTGCTAAAATTTTAATTTATTTATAAAGAGCAATTGCCTAAAAGTATACATTAAAAAAAAATCAGGTGCCCTCACATTAGGGAAAGAAAAAGTAATCAGGCAGTGCACAAATTCCCCAAGGGAGGTGCTCAGGCGTGAGTTACTGCCAAGATGACATCTGTAGGGAAATAAGCCACCAGATGCAGGGGAATGGACTGGAGGAGCCCAGAGCAATGAGGAGGGGAGGAGAAAAAAAAAAAAGAAAGAAAAAAAGAGAGATAAATAAAACAAGAAATTAAGCAGGCTGGTTTGCCCATCACTAGTTATTATGCTTTACAGAATTTACAGGTGTCTTTCACTCCTTATCTCTGCTGAAGCAGCTTCCCAAATGTCCCAGTACCTGCTTCAAACCATCTGGCCTGCCATACCCCATCGCAGCAGACTCCCAGCCAAAAAGGCTTCAGTGCCTATTGCAGCAGAGCAAAAAAAGAGCCATCTTCTCTAGCTACTGTGACCTGACTCTCCCCTCCACCTAAAGGGCCCCCACTTCTCTCATAAGCGAAAATAATCTCATGCACAAGCACACACATCCCAGCTTTCAAACCAATGCACCTCCCCCACCATCCCTTTGGCAGCCGCCATTAGGAGACAGTCCCATATCCCTCACGTCCTCAAGCCCACACTGGTGCAACAGCAGTGGTGGTGTGAACAGAGGATATGTCCCATGCCAACAGAAATGTGAAATGAAGAGGATGATGTTTCACCAGATGGCTTCGGACTTGTCACAGCAGGAAGAGAAACCCACTTGGAAAACCTGGCCCTGGCACTAATCAACATCTCCTGGACTGGTAGTGCAGGACCGCTGGAGCGGTTGGGGCTGAGTACAAGATGTGAGACAACAGGAATGCGGAGCAGCGGTCACACAGGGTGAACACGGAGGCAGTGAGAACCATGAGCTTCCTCGGGGACCACAACGACATGTTCAGGCAGGCAGCATGCTTGGAGCAAGAGCAGAGGAAAAGATGCACATACCAAACAGTCAAGGGAGCAGGGCAATGAAGAGTCAAACCATCTGACCACAGCTTGTAATGAACAGCATAAAATCATTGCAAGCAACGAGTGAAAGGAGAAGAGCAAGCTCTAGAGAAGGCTCTGCAGCATAAAACATGCGGTGCACCAGCCTGCCTACAGAGCTCACTAACCCAGGAGACTTTACCCTCCCCAACCCAGTATTAGCCCAGAACCACCGCTAGTGCCAGTGATCATTCTTGTTTCACACAGCCCCTTTAAAGGGCCATCTCCTTAGACATCATGCCTGAAAACTCAGATGATTACCAGACAACTGTACTTTGTAAGTGAAACCTGCTGTTGTCCAGCACACGGAAGGAAGTGGAGGAAGGTCCTTGCCCTTCTGCACTGCTTGCTGTGTCCCAGGAGACAACCCTCTGACAGTACAGAAAATACCATCACATATTGAAACCTCGCCTAGAGATACATTTTTTTTTCCACGTTCATTGGATTTTTGGTTTTGATGGGCCTCATCACAGCACTGTGGGTATCAGCCAGTTGTGTGGGCACAGCTGATCCAGAAGTCTGCTGCAAGCCCACAACTGGTGGGACAAGGGGACCCCATGGGGATGGATGTGGCCATGCGTCCAGTCGGATGACTGAGCCCATGCACTCTTCTCCTAGAAAGGTTTCGGCCAGAAAGGAACTAAAAGGAAAAAGGCTGCCCCATAGTCACAGCCCCAGAGCAGCTGTTGCATGTGCCAAGAGCAAGACAGATAGTGCTTGCAGACAGATGAGCTGCATCATGAAGAGGGATGATAGAGATGCTTTCCCTTTCCTTGTCCTCAGGGTGCTTCCCTCAGTCAAGGGGTACCCATTCCCCAAAGAGGCCATCAGCCTGCACCCTCCTCTAGTTGTGCGTGCTTTTCCGAGGAGGCAGGAATGCTCGGTTAGATGCAGTCAGTGCCTCCACTCCTCCATCACAGGCTGATGTCCATTCCAGGTGCAAAGTACACAACCACACACTGGTGAAAAATTATCAGAGAAAGAGGGGAAAAGCTAAGGGGAAGAAAACAGCAGGGCAGAGAAAGTGAGGACAAGAACAAAAGTGAAAAGTGAGAGGGATGGTGAAAAGAGAAGATAAGGATGGGAGAGAGAGTGGAGAGGGAGTTACTTTGCAAGCGGTAGCTAAACATCTCCCAACGTTTACAGCAAATGATGCATGAAATACACTGTCAGGAATGTGATGCCCAGAACCTATTGCTGCTAAATATTTAATCTGATTGGCAGGGAGCCGTTAAAACCTCAGTGTCTGGATCTCAGGCTTCTACAGAGCAACAGGTAAAGTAAATACATCAACATGTAGTGATTCACCTCGGGTGCCATCAGCCTTTCCAACCTGCAGCACTGCGCAGGGAAAAAAGTTATCAATGGATATTAACAACGGCAGGAATAGGCTACAGGAAAGACACAGCTTATGTACCTTGGCTCCCACCGCAAGCTAGAGACAAGTGGAAAGTGTATATGCTGAGTGTCTTTTCCAGACATGACAACACACTGCTGCAAGGATCTCATACGATGCAGTTCATGCTTCTCAAGCACTATAAAAATCACACAGAACTGTGGTACATCGAGGCTGCAGCTCTAATGGCCCACACTTGCCTGCATGTAATCCCTGAAGCCAATATGCGATCAGACCAAAGGCTGCCTCCAGCAATCAGCTTCTACCGTCTGTCGAGCATGAAGCAGGTCAGAATGTCCTATGTACGTGGCTCCTAATGCCAGCACACGAGAGCACGGCAGGGCTGGCTGGGTGCATGCAGGTATGCAGCCCTTTGGGGCAGGAAAACTCATTATCTGGTACTGCAGACAGTGAGGGGACGACAGGACAGCCAGCTGCTAGCAGGGGTATATACGTGCATACGTTTGCACATTCAGTGCAGGCTCCCACTTTGCTGACTCTACCCACACAACCTTCAGAGCGGCTGCTGTCCGTGTCAGCTCTGGTGTCCCTAAGCCAGCATTTGAGCTGAGTTTGTGCTCCCAAACAGCCACTTCTTGGAGCTTTGCAAAGGAGAAGGATTATGTTTGGGCAAAGCTTTTGCAGTTTCAAACTACAACTCCACTCTGACTTGGAGGCAAACCTGGCCATTCAGAGATACTCTGGGGAAGGAAACAGACTTCCTTCTTAATAACTTTGTATTCTTCAAACCAACTCATTTCTAGAATGAAGGTATTTGGGAGGTTTATTTATTTATTTAGGTATAATGTAACATTTTAAATTTTCCAAAGCTAACTTAAAGATAGCAATATTCTGCTCTGCTGTAGAGAGCTCCAGACCAAGTTCCTCACTGTCATCCGATACACCAGCAGCAACAGGAGTGCAGTTCTTCCTAAGGACTCTACAGGTCCAGGGCATGGGCTTGGCTCACTGCACTCGCACTGATAAGTCATAAACTGCATGAGCCCATTGGCTGCCTTCCAAAAATCAATAAATAGAAAGATAAATAAATACATAAGAAGTGGAAAGTCATGACAGAAATGCAGGGAAAAGCAACATGCCCCATACTTGTTTCACAGAGGACATGGGATTTGACTGTATCCAAAATTATCATGCAGGACATCTACAAATCCAACACTGGCTGCAGAACCCTGGAAGTCTGGGATGAGAGCTTCACAGGTAACACAGCACTGAGCAGTGGGATCTTCTCTAGGCATAGATCTTGCAGGACTGGGGCCCAATCACAGACTGGTATTCACCAGCATAAATCTCCCATCATATTCCCCTTTCTGTATTTCTGGCTGCTTCCCTGTCCCTGTCGCAGCTGTTCAAGGAGCTGACTTCATCAGAATATGCTTTGTGAAGTGCTTTTCTGCTCTGTATGATGCTTTTGCTTTATTTCTTTCAGTAAGTGCCAAACCACTGAAGAATGCCAAGGGTAGAGCCTCAAAGTCATGACCAAGTAAAGAGTAAGTATTTTTCTATGGCATCATCAGCTGAAAAGTCTCAGGGCACCTCACAAACACAAAAGAAAGTGTGACTTTTGAATACAGCCATATGCAGTGTGTGTCCATCATCCCAGCTCACAGATTAATAGGTATGCTGAGCCACTTGCTCATGGGCTCTGACAAACCCTGCTACTGTTTAAGACTTGGCCAACCCCAGCTTGCCTTGCTCGCAAGAAGGTACTGCCTGTAGGCAGCAAGGCAGGAGATGTGTGCCTGCATTTCAGCCACTACAGTCAACAGCCTGACACGCTATCCTCAACCAGCAATGAGGGTGGGTTTTCCAGACCACTGAACTGCTGCAGGAACAAACTGCTGGGGCAGGGAAGGGAAAAGACTTTATTGACCACAGCTGTTCACTAACTGAATAAGAGACGATGCATGGAAAAGTCAGATATGGGACCCTGCTAACCTGCCTCCTATCTTGACCAGAAGACTAGCCTTTCCAGTAGCCCAGGACAGCACAACCCCACTTGCCTGCAGTGTTTCAGCCTTTGCCTTAAAAGGAGCTCTTCTGAGTTTACAGCAAGAACCTGTTTCTCTGATCCTGGGCTTCTGTCACTCTTTGAACCCCCTCTTAAAATTGCCCAGGAACTAGCTGTGTCACTGGGACACAGTCACTGTCATACAGGGAACTAACCTGAAGCATTTATTTTACAAATAGCCCTCCAAACAGGTATCACAAAATAATAAATTTAGGATGCTCTTCACATCAGGCTCGACAGAGCCATTCACCCAGAGAGACTGGAGCCACCAGCTGAGATACTGCACAGGTGCATAGCTCTGTTTTTTATCCTCTCCTATTAATTTCACTTGGAAATGTGCTCAGTCTTAAAAGCAGATCAGGAAATTAATATTTCCAGGTACAGAATATCCTCCTAGCATCTGAAAATGGACTTTATATGAAAAATGTGCAGGATTTCTTAAGTACAATTCGATGAGAAACACTGTGATAAGAGCTCTTGCTTCATGATATTTTCCTGTGCCTGTCAAAACAAGGAGATATAGTACTGCACAGAGACTCTTTTTTTTTTTAAAGCTAATTAAGCTATTTCATACCTCAGAAAAGATTCACACCAAAGGGGGGGGGGGGGAGTGGACAGACAGAAAAAAACAGCTAATCCACACTCTGCTGGAACTAGCTCCTCATTGCATTTTTTATAAGAAGTGCGCATTTCATCCCTAGTCCCTCCATTGCAAAAGGCAGCATTCAAACAGATCCATAATCAAAGAAGAAAACATAATTAAACAGAAACATTAACAAACATGTCCTGAACAAATAACCTGCAAGGAAAAAGCACCACAACACTTACGAATTCAACAGCCTTTTGAAGACTACGAAATCATACCAAATCTTGCTGAAACAAGATCGGTTTCCTGATGCCTGTGTCATCCCCTGATAAGTGGGTGTCTAATGTCATCGCTGGGTATCTATACTCATGGCAATTCTCCCACCCCATCCTAGAGTCCTTGTCAGCCGACACTTAGGCTTCTCCATCATACGGATCCTGGTTTTCCCAGCTTCAGCTAAGGGCCCACTTTCTTCCAGACCTGCCTTTAGTGACTAAAGAGAATAATTGGCCCCTGTTCTCTCTTTATAACAGTCCTTTACGGATTTGCAGACAGTCAGGTTTCCACCCACAGTTGTCTTTCCTCTAGACTGAACATGCCTGGCTCTCTTAGCATTCCTTACAGGACTTAGTGTATACTGCCTTCTACCCCTATCCCCTTGCTTGCTCCCCCTCCAGCCTGCAAACTATCTTTTTAAAAACACCACCCCTCGACATGGATGCAACACTACACAACCATAGCCAAAAGGACCGGGGAGAAATGATCTACGGGTCCTGCAAATCAGAGGGGGAGGGATCCTGCAGGAACACCGCATCCTTTCCCTCCTCTCCTGGAGAATTTTGGACACTCCTTGTAGCAAAGCTCCCAGGGCTACTTTCATTCAGAGAATGCCATTGCTTCCCTGGGAATGGTACTTTAGCCTCTGCCACACTTCACAGCAGGGACTGTGCTGTGTATTCAGCGCTTCCTTTTGTCCGGTTTGCTGCTATTGTTTGGTTACAGCTAGTTCTCCTTCGGTTCTGGTTCGGCTCCTACACAACTCCCCGAGCAGTGCAGACCGGGTATGTAACCAACCGCCACTGCTCCGACAGCACTAAACAATTCCTCACTCTCTTTCTCTCTCCTCGGTGTTTACGTTCTTAAGCACACACTTTAAGGCAGTCATCACATCTCTCTTTTAATTGTCATTTGGCCAAGCTAAATGTAATTAGTTACTTTAATCTTCCCTCTTAGATCAATCCCTCCAGCATCTTAATCATTTTTGTTCCTCCACTGAATTTGTTCTAATTTGCTGCCATCTTTGGGGCACTGAGTTCTCCAGAAATGAACTCAATAGCCTAGGTACACTCAGACCAGGCACATCATGAAAACATGACTGCAAACATGTAGAAAACATTTCCTTGCTCCAAGATGCAATAGTTCTGTTTATGCAATCCAAAAATCACATCAGCTTCTTTCCTGTCACATTGTATTGCAAGCCCATATCTCATTTGCTAACTGGTGTAACCCCAGTGTCATTTCTGGCATTACTGCTTTCCAGGGGTGTACCTCTCATCTCTGCTTTCTTTCCGAGTGCAGTCTGATTTTAACTCCTACTATTCAATTTATTATCCACTCTGCTAATCCCCAAATCCTATTCTGAGGTATGACTGCTTAGCCAGCTATATATCTCAAATCTCTTTGATTTCCAATGGAAATACTCTCACAAAGCAAGAGGCACAGGGTTTGTCATCAGAGTAAAGTCAAGGCACATCCATAAATTCACGAGACAATATGGATTTTTGACACGCCTGTCCCCAGCATCAGTCCCTCACCGAAAACTGCCAAAGGGTTTTCAAATGCTGCAGTTTGGCTTTGGTGGCATACCAACATTGTGCCGCTGTGCAATGGCTTTGCATCAGGCCCTGCTGCTCTCAGAAAAAGCAGTGGCCCCTGGAGACCCATGCATGGCCCTGTGAGAACAACTGGGAGCACTGGGCAGGTGGCAATTAAGCGTCACCCAAATGTACTAGTGCTGGGCTACATTTCTGTACACTGCTATTCTGCGAACGCACCCTCAAAGTGGGCATGGCATGTTCCTAATAGCCTGTGCATCAGCTTCCTCCAAACAGTTGTATCAAAGGCTCCCCTCCTCCTTCATCCCAAAGCAGGGGGTGGGGGAGGCTTCTTCAGAGCCTTTCTGAGAGACATCACATTGGTGCAAAGCACCCCAGATGCTGCCTGAGCACCAGGCAGTCACAGATACAGGACCTTGGTGCAAAGAAGGTTTTTTAGGATGCAGAATAAAAAAACCTTCTCCCTCCTCCAAACCTTGTCCCTCTGAAATCTCCTCCAAAACTCTTCCCCTGCCTCCCACCCCCGCTACAGATACCAGAGCCTCCAACAGCTCCCAAACTAGTTCAAAGGCACTGAGACAGGGTGGCTTTGCCCCCCAGCCACACCCATCACCTGCAGGGCTGCCCATGAAGTCCAGTTGGGCTTGTCCAGCCTGGAGGAAGGAGGAAGAAGATGGACAAGCAAGAGGAAGGTGGGGTGCCATACAGTCGGGGGTGGATGTAGAGCTAGCCCTGGTCAGTGTTGATGCATCACCTCCACAGTTGCTCAGCTTTGTGGGGGAGATGCTGCTCAGCCCAGTCCTGCTTCTGCTATCCACGAGGCAGCTGTGGCTCAGCAGTGTCTAAATCAAGTGGGTGGGGGATCCTTGCCATGTGCCTCTGGCTTTGCCTGCTTCCCCTCTGCTCTGGGCCCCAGGTGAAGGGGGGCACATCTACCCACACACAGCAGGCTGTAGCACCAGTTTCCCTCTCCCCAGAAAACAGGAGAAAATAAAGCACCGGCTACTCCCTCCCACCCTCTCCTGTGTATACGTACTGCTAGTGCGGGTAAATTTATGAGTCAGCTCTCTGTCCCTCATGGTCCAGGCTTTCCCAGGACCGGAATGCAATTTACTGCCAGTGAAAGTCCAACGACGTGTATAAATCTGCCCTCCTGCCACCACCTATTCTCATGACCCATGTCAGCCCACTTCCTCCTCACCAGCAGCAAGAGAAGGTCTTCTGCTTAACTTTCCAGTCTCATGTGCCAACAGAAAGAAGTGAGGGAGGAGGCTTAGCACAACTCAAGCTGCTTGAAAAGCTGCAATATACATGAATTGCCTGGATTTATGACAGTGTTTAGCACTACCACAAAGATCCTCGCTACAAGTCACAGGATCAGTTTGAGCAGAGGGAAAACAAAGTGGACTGAATAAAAGTACAAAACTGCAGAGTACCCTTCCTTTGGATGTTCAAAAAATGTAACATGGCACAGATGCACACATACACCTCTCCCACCTCTACAGTTTGCACTTACTTGAAGCCCATGGGTCCTCCTTGCAGGAGGCTAGTCCACAAGATCTTGGGATGCTTTCAGCCTGAAAAGAAAGACCAGACCTATGCATACATCTAGAGGAGAACTCCAGCCAAACCACCTGACCGTATCTCCTGGCACAGACCAGGGATGTGCATTTTCTGCCAAATTTTGGTCAGCATATACTAGACCAGCTCAGCCAGGATGGAGAAGGTCAGCTTGGCTTCAGCCAATTGGGATCTGACTATGGCCAAGAAAAATCTTAGCATGGCTCTTACCATCTTGCCCTAGCAAGCAATGAGACAATTCTCAATTACATCTTCTCCAAGCCCTCCAGTTTTGCACCAACAAACATCACTCATTCAGTGCACTGCAAGTGGTGCTCAAGGTTGTATGGCTTGTTCTTCTATTTACTGGTATGAATGTATAACACTTCATTTCCAATTATATTAAAAGGCACAGCTTAACCTGCTGCTTCTAAGTGAAATTTGCCTTCTCTTTACATTGCTATGCTGATCTTTCATTGAACAGACTGTCTCTAGATGCTTTTATCCAAGTTCTGTATTTCTTTAGCTGGTGTAATAAATGTGGCATTTCAGTAAAGCCAAGGTTCAAGTTAAGTCTTTTGCATATGAACTTCTCTAAACCCCAGGCTTCACCTAAAGAACATGTAGGTTTGTCATATCCAGGAGGAGCACTGGACCAAGCACTGTCTTTCTGCCATCTCCTTTAAGTTCACTAAATATTTAGACATCCTATAATAAAGGAAATGAGGAGTTTTAAAGGGAATTTAGGTCTTTAACTCTTTCTTTTTTCTCTCCCTCTGGATCTCCGACAGTAAAATCAATTTCTATGATTTTCCATCAAGTTTTGTGCTGCAACTTTTAAACCATCGTTTTATATTACTCTTTCAAAGTCATTCAGATTATGAGAAAATACTGTTAAGTTGCTTTAAAAGTCTCAGATTCTGTTCAAATTGAAATTTCAGCTATGCCAAATACAGCCATTTTAAGCAGTTCTTACCAGAGAGTCATTGATTTTTCTCCTCCAGGCACAGTCCATGAGGATTTGGGGGAGGAAACTCAACACAACTTAATCTGATCCCAAAACTGAATGCCAACCAGATTCTATACTTATTGCTGTTTTATACTGCAGGAAAAGCAATACATTAGGCGATCAAGAAAACACCTGAAAATTTATACAGCAAAAGAAATGTTGATGAATCTGTTGTTTTTCAAGCATTAAATGATGTGATTTTAAGGATACCAAGGAAATCATCAAATACAAAGACAAAAAATAACACCCATTGTATGCCGCTAACATCAAGGATTTTATGCAGCATTCACTGCAGGCATCAAAATAGCAACCTAGACAGTACCTCAACGGCTCTTAAGACATTCCTCAGATGACAAAAGTGAACAAGTTTATAAACAATAATACTTTGAAATGAAGCCGATTCAAATAAATATTGCAAGCCCTTGCGTCTCATACCACAGAGCAGACATCCAAAGTCGATCCAATCCTCACCACAACCAATGCCAAGATTCTGCCCGACTTTAAAGGGACAGCGGATCTGGCCTCTGGGCTGCAGCTGAACCCTTGTGCAGGTACACATCACAATTTGTCCTGCCACAGTTGCTGAACTACAGTATCAGAGAAGACTGTCACGTCAGAGAAGATACACAGATTTCTGTATTACCCTGTGCACTTAAAAGGACACAGTTAGACTGCTGGGGCAAACCTTCTCTCTAATTTTCTGTTCTGTTCGATTTTTATGCTTCATCATGCAAGCAATATTTTCTTATGAAACATCTTCCTCGGTGGAAATGGGCAATGCTTCTAAATGCATGCAGGCAAAGATGTACAAAGACGTATAATTAAATGTCATTCTTACACCAGCTCCCTCCTGGGACACAGCGGTTATAGAAGAAGCAAACTCTGGCCATCCCTCCTTAGCCTTCCTGCAGCATCCTGAGGGACAGTTCTCTGTGGTGTGCCAAGGACCAGCCCTACGATACCTGGTCATGTCAAGGGACATCTTGTGCCAATTTGCCACTCTCTGGCTTGAAATTAAGGTTTGAGAAGTCCAGATATCATGGATGGGTTGTGTGGACTGAATCAGCTATACGGACATTGCTGCTTCTTGCAAATTCAAATCACATTCAGGAACCATTTACATCAGATCCAGACTGAGGGATCTCCAGGCCTTCATGTTCAAAAAGAGACGGACTATCAGGTAGCCAGTTTTCTTACAGTGGAAAAATACAAGACAGAGGACCAGGGATTAGGAAACTTTGGATTCCTCCTGGATCTTGACTGTTTTCCAAACTGGGTGGTGAAAGAGGGATAATTTAATACAACTCCTGTCCCATCCAGCCCCCAACCCTGTACATCCTTAAGATGCATACACACAGAACAAGAGAGAGACTTAAAAGCCTTTAGGAAGCTCACCTATGTAGGCTGCCTTTGTAGTCTAGGGATTAGCTTCTCCAGAGGGCAAACTGGAGCACATCCATTGGGCTCCTGCTCTACACTGCCCTTCAAAGGACCCCCCTCTTTCTCCACTGAATCCCTGGAGATCCTCTGGAAACAAGTCTCTCACAGCTAGTATTAGCTTCTGGAAACACTCCACTTTCCATATAAGGGGAACCTAAGTCAATCATCTCACCAAGCTTATAAAAGCAAATATATAATGAACAACGAGAGGGGATATACCGAGGGATACGAACTGCAGGAATGAAAATCCCAAGTGATTTTAAAGATCTGGAGACAACTTTAAAGAGCTACCTGCACATTTTAGGAAATGATAAAAATCTTCATTGAAGCAATAATTCTGGTTTCCTGTCACAGAGTCTCTGTAGTTCTCATCCCTCATGCTTTGTTTAAGAGCATTTGCTTGAGGATCAGGTCTTTGTTCCCTGGGAAGTCACCTCCTCCTGTCACTTTTTCTCCCACCTGGAGTCAGCACTGGAGCTGGATGCTAAATGAAACATTTTGTTGTCACTGGGAAATACAAATGCGTCCAAAGCAGAACAAGAATAAACCCACACTGCCTAACTTGGAAGGAGAATAAGCTCCTGTGTCTCCTGTATCTCAGAGGACTCCACAGCCTCTGGGCTATGGAGCCTGCTTCTCCATTTCTTTCATACTGAAATAATTTCCCTTTATATAAGTAATTACTTTATACCGGGCCAAAGAAACACACTACCTTCTCAGCCCAGTCGTTAGAGCACTCCCTCTCCAGCACAATGAATAGGCATTTATATAAAGTAGAACAGCTCCAACTGGAAAAGCTCCAATTGAGAAAGCATTACTGCAGAGGACCCAGTAGTCTGGGCCCTCATGTTGGCTAGGACAGCCTCAGGGACAAGTCCCCACTCCAAAGTATGCAGAATGGGAATGCGTCACCCAAAACCCAGTTACTTTTCTGCTTACCAGGCTGCTAGCTATTCTGGGCTTTTCTCTGCTTTTTCATTAAAACACATCAAATGCTCCAATTAATTTCAGTGCAGAACTAGCAAAATCTATGAAATTAATATATTTTTCGTGGGGCAGTAAACCCATTTCCTGCCACGTTCACTCCATTACAAACCTCTCCTGTCAAAAACGTTAATCACTATCTCTAACATCAAAAGCTGAAGTCAGGGATCTCTCTGACAAGCTGTGAGCAAGGAACATGATTTCAACTCAATGTCCTAACAAAAAAAAGTGTGAGAGTATTAAGGCGAGGCATGTCGTTAACCAACAATCATCCCCAATTGTGTCTCTCCTGGTTTCTGAAAGTTATTCCTCCCTCCGGTAAAAAAAACATTGCACAGAAAGGGTTGTTCATGTAAGATAGATACCCACTGTGGGCATCCAGCTTCTGCTTCAGAGAGTGCAGACACACAGGTACTCAGCTCCTGCAAAGTTCTCTGAGCCTGGAAGTTCAGAGAGCCTTTTAGCCCCCTTGCTCCCCATTGAAATGGTACAAATTAAAAGTGGATAAAGCATGATCATCCTTACAGCTCTCTCTGAATCCCCGGTTTGAAAGTTTGCAAACTTTCAAACCAGGGATTCAAGGAGAGCTTTCTGTAAGAGTCACTACAACTTTCAAGGCAGCCATCCCACAGCTATCCTATTTTTCTAAGCTACTTAGTTTTTACCTCCTCCTGTTTAGAGTACAGGCACCCCATCACATAATGAAACGATTGCAATGTCTTTTCTGAGATTCCATTTATGCTTTTGTGGCATTTACCACTTTGTTACTTCCAGATGGAGCCTTAAAAGCTTCCTCCCAGAATACTCGAATACGTGGTACCTCAGACCACATCCAAGCTGCTTTTATAGTTTGACTTTCAATGTTTCAGGACACTATCTTTCCAATTTTAATTATATATAATATTCACTTTTTCAGTAATAAATTAGAGGGCAATTTCAAGTTGCACCAAAAACGTGGAGAGCTGAAGAGGAGAGACTGCAAGAACAGATTATGTCATTCTGTCGCTTTCATTAGACTCTCCCTTGGGGATTGTCAGCCTCTGATGTTTCAGCTTGCCTCTGCTGAAACACGTCTGACACAAGGGAATCTCCCCCGAGATGCTTAGGCCACTGACTACAGCAGCCAGCTATACCAGAGAATTATAGAGGAAGAGAGAGAGGGGTGCAGGGATATGCAGATCCCTCCTGCATGCTTTCCGTGCAAGCGTATGCCTACGTGTGAGTAGCCGCGAGCTAGTGCATTTTTGTGCATTTCCTCTGCCACAATGCACTTCAAATGCATTTCTCAGCAGAGTCCTGTGACAGAAATTCCCCCGCAATCCAGTCATGTGCAATTAATTAACATCCCGCTTTACCTGGCACAACGAGATTCACAGCAGCGACCCTTTCTCCATCCTGCTCCTGGAGCGGCTGGCAGCATCTCTACACCTTTCCATGCAGCAGTGGAGCCGTTCTTACTGCACAGGCTTCAAAACCACTTGCCCCCAGATGCTGTGAAGATTTAGGATTGCCCTTGGAATCAGAGCCAGCTGTAGGCTCTAGATCTTCTGCAATTCATTTCCAGGCGGTATTCATTTAGAGCCTTCGCCTTTCACATTACAAACATCCATTGTGTATCCCCAGGACCTCATTCCCAGCTGGGAATGCTGGAGTAGCAGAGGTCCATGTGGCGGAGGAAAACCACGGTCCCTTGTTATGACAGACTACAACCTCTCACCTACCCATATTCCCCTGCATCCTGTTCATGGCCCATGGCCAGAGGCAACGTACAGCCACTGCTGTCTTCAGCTATCATTAGGCTATTATGCCTATCACCTGAAAACAATTTTCTGTTCATTAGGCAATCAGCTGTGATGTAGGACATGGCATTTGTGCTAGTAAATTATCAGCGGGTTCATGCCACCAAATCTTATCTGTCTCATCTGGCTCCTAGTAACCATCTCAACTTCTACTCTGTTTTGAAATAGTGAACTTAATAAGTTTTACATTTGTTTCCTTTTGCAAAATCCTCCAAATTCTTCAGAGGTCATACATGCAAGAAACAATACATCCACAAGAAGGAGTTGTGTATATTAGCTCTTCAACAGTGCATGGCAACCCTAACAAAGAGATTAGGAGAAGAGGTGAAATAAAAATGTTAAATCCAACTATAATGAAAAAAGAGAGCTTAACATGTCATTTCCTCCATTTGAGTTTGAGTTTGTCCTGGACACCTGTATAGAAAATTCCTGCTTCTTATGAAAAACACCAGAGGTCGGGATTACACGCTTGTTGCTCTGCTAAAAAATAGTATAATCCACCAGCAATGTTGTACCACAGTCCCCCTTCTGCTGATGCACAGGAGGATATAAACTGGTGTAGTTTGTACACACGTACAGACAGTACGTTCCCAATGCTGGCCAAACTCACAGTCTCAAAATGGCACTTTCAGCCCTCTCAGCTACCAGCAGGGGAATCTCTACTGACTCAAAGTAGAGAGACCCCTCTCTGAACCCATTAATAAAGCCACCTATCCAAACCCCAACCATGCACAGGAAGCTCCTCCAACTCAGGGCACAGAGAGGTGCGACCATGAAGGCTGGCTAGTGAAGCAATGATTCTCAGAACCCATGATGCTTGTGGCTCCCCAAATCCCATTTTATCTTCTGGAAGCAGCAAAGGTGAGTAAACGTAAGGCAGCTTTAAACTGTAGCTCATCTTGCAAGACAAAAGAATGACATCATGAAATAGCAAGGCGTGTATTTTCACATTGTTCAGTATGTGATGATATACATCACCTCCCCTTGCAATATCAGGTTTTGGCACACTAGCTATTCAGATGCTGTGATAGTATAAAACCTTGAAAGCGACAGCTACAGAGGGGTGAAGCTTCCTAAGGAAAGGGACATGGTCTCAATCTAGAACAGCCCAGCTTATCCCTGGAGTCAACTGTCCCTGCAAATGCTAAAGCATCGTTCATGTGGGACAGGTTTGTAAGTCTCTTCTGCACAGATTTCTATACTGAAGCTCTAGCCGTCCCCCAGGACAGGACACGCTGTCACAACATACCACAGGTTTTGAAAACCAGACATCTTTGGGGATCTCCCGATGTGCTCAAGCTGTGGCACCAGTCAACACCATCATGTTGACTCCTACATGTACCATACATATGTACCATTGTACACGTGTTCATGTGTACCATTTGGAGCACAGGGCCAGTGCCAAAACCACTCAGGTGGGGAGGGTTTTCTCCAATGGGACAGTCAGTCCATCCCTCCTGCACACAGAACAGATCGACCTCAATATCTTTCTTCCAAAGTTGTTTGGTTAGGCATGCAAATATCATGATCTATGGTTCACTGGAGACAGACTTTATTAGATACAAAATCCTGATAGTTCAGCACCTACACCTAGCTTTAAATATCTTCAGTCACAGCTGTTCTGCCACGTTTATCAGCATCTTCTACTGTCACTAAACCATTATTGCAGTAAACATTTAATTTGATGTTTAATCTGTATTCTCTCTGCTTCATCTTAAACTCATTTATTTCCTGATCTGTCTTTGGTGACTAATGAAAATAATTGGCCCCTGTGCTCTTTCTGTAACGGTCTTTTATGTATTTGCAGACAATTAGGTATCCACCCACAGTTGCCTTTTCCACCGACGGAGCTTGCCTGCCTCTCCCATCCTTTCTTTACAGGTCCTGGTTTCTCCGATCTGTGATCATTGTCTTCGTTCACTGCCCCACACTCCCCCCAGTCCTCCCCTCTCTAGGAAGCGCAGCCCCCAAACAGAACGCAGTTATCTAAGCAGGGTTTAACCGCATCTGTAAATAGGTGTTAGACATATCATTTCACCATTTTGAACAAAAGAGGATTGCATACAGAGCTCACACATGGGCCGGACAGCAGGTCCAGTAGAGGATGGCGGCATGTAGAGTGATTCATTTCTTGATCAGTGGCTCAAATCCAGACTAGGAGTGCAGTAAGTGAGAACTGTTCCCTTCTCACAACTGGATAGCTACACATAGACGAAGCAGTGTAGGCTGGCTGCTACCTTGAGAAGTAACTTCTGAGTTTGTCACAGGGAGAGTTAACTGGACATGAGCTCCTACATGCCTAGCATGCCAGGGGTGAGTAGGGGCAACAGAACAATGTCCCATGGATTATTCAGGTCAGATAAACTGGTGTCGTCACACCTGTTTCAGTGGATAAGCAATCAGCAGAGACAAGCCACCAAACAGACCATGAAGACCAAATCCCCATTTTTCCCCTAAAAGTGTTTCTTCCCTACAAATGTTTCAGCACAGCCATGCAAGCCAATATTAATGACATTGTATGTGCTATGGGAATACAGACACATCTTCAGCATTCAAAGCTGGCAACATAACACTTTACCTGAGCCACTTTCAGTGACAGTTTCCAGTTTTGAACCTTCCTTGTGGATGGGGTTAGAGGTATAGGGAGTGAAAGCTATGGAGGTCTCAGCTTAGTAACCTTTTCACTTTGAGCCAGTAACCACACTCTCACTGGTAAGTTCTGTTTTTTCCCAGATGCTTAATCAATCCGTCTGTATTGGTGGCTCTGAGACATGGTCTTTGATTGCTTGTATTAGAAAGGGAAGAGAGCCACCCAGCATACTTTACAATCTGCAAATACCCTCTGTATTAGGAAGCATCAGCTGACAGTGAGTCTCAGAACATACGCTTTCCTTCTCCCCTTTTTTAGTGGCCCTGAGTACAGAAAAAGCAATATTTTTATTCCACTCACATTAAGCATATTCAGCATATGTGTAAAAATTAAAGAAAGAGAAGCCAATCCCCCCCCCTGCCCAGAGCCAGCGTTCTCTCCTGCTTCTAAGAAAAGCAAAACACTAAACAAAAAGCAGCCTTGCCTTGAGAGGTCCAAATTAGCCATGGTTTGAATTGACTTGATGGCAGCACAGTTTGCACACTGCCTAGTGCCACGCATTTGTTTCTGAGCGCATAGAGAGGTTTTTTCCTCTGCAGTTGACCTCAGGCGCATGGAGGTACGCTGCCTGGTTTGCACAGATCACCACTGTGCACTTGGTCGACTTTTACACACACACCAGTTCACACGCCGATGCACAACTCTAACTGGCAGCTGGTGGTTTGCAGCTTAAGGAAGCCATGAGCTCTTGAACTATAAAGGGTGGGTTTGTTTGGATTTTTTTTTCCCAGCACGAAAGGGTAGCTTTGACATTTAACCTGGCTGGGTCGGTCTCCTGATTCCTGGGCAGTTAGCACCATGCCACTAATTTTGCTAGAGCAAGCACCAGTCCATACCTGCCAGGAACCTCCTCTCCTGTCTTCAGATGAACAGACAAGCAAGAGGAATAAGTCAGAGGGATGGTGTAGCCCCCTTCGTGGCTGAAGAAATGGTCTTTTTAGTTTCCTTTATGATGCACTTAGCTGAAGCAGAAGCACAAGGCTCAGAGAAAGGGAGAAGGCAATAGTAGCAGTAGGGCCATGCTTAGCTTTAAGCATCTTATTTTCCTTTGGTTTCCCTTCCACATATTTCAGTGCTGCGATCTTCAAACTGCCATTTCATCTTATGCAGTAGGCACCCAGGGCAGTAGCTAGTCCGTCTGACTGCGGCGAAGCAACAAAATGAGTAAGTTGATTCACTGTGGTTTAAAGAATTCTTACAGGCGGGTGAGTGGAGGACGGATCAGGGTAATAGCAGATAACTTGTCAGCCATGTTTCTCCCAGCCACTCCCTGCTTTTCTAGCAAGTATAAATATATCTCCATGAAGGTTAATCACAGAATCGCAAAAGAGTCAGGCAGTCCTAGAGCCCTGATGTCAGACTGAGCAGATACTATCAGCATCCCATTGTAGATTAGGCAATCCCAGTATACGGAGCCACCTCTCTCAAAAAAATCATCTAATCCATCTCTCCTATTAACTAATCAATTTCTTTGTCATAAATTGCAGCTTATACAAAGAAAAGAAAAAAAATTTTTAAAAACCCTCTGCATAGTCTCCAGCTGCAAGATAGCTCTCTTTCCCCACTGCCCACCAAGCCATGCGGAGAAGTAGAGTACAGGCAGAGTAGAGCTGTGGCCTCCCTAATGGCCAAGCAGATTAAAACCTCTAGAGGCCAGCTCTCAGTCTGGACTATCTCACAGGCAGCTTTTGCGCATCCTAAGGAGCAAAAGACAGGAGCGGGGAATGGAGCCCATTGCAGAGACAAGCAGTGCTGCCTGTACAGCACTCCCATCCTCTGCCAGCTTGGGAGAATGAGCACTAGGAATCACATCCAGAGCTCCCACATGGTACTGCAGAGACACCAATTCCCGGTGCCAACCCAGGCAATGCGAGTCCAGCGTGGGAATCCAAGCGCAGCTCCGTGAAATAGCACAGAATGGCTCCAGCACTGGAGCCAGGGTCCACCTGCCCTCTTCCAAACCAAGCACAAGGAACAGCCCCAGCTGAGCTCCAACAGGAGATGAAATACAGAAATTAATGCCGCCACCTTTTCCCCCTGTGGGCGAGGGTTTGGGGATGGGGTGCTGGTTCGTAGGTTGATAGGGGTTTTATACAGGAGCAGTTGGTAATCCAAAATGAGGATAAAACAAATCAAAGCCTAAATGATTACATGGGGATAGAAGGTTGGGATTTTTGCCCCTGCTCTACATTTTCCATCTCCTCATGATCTCTTTGTGCTCTTGCGTGTGCAGGTACAATGTAAAACTCAACCGTCAACACAGGTATCCTGAGAACCTTGCCCAGCTGCTCCTGACACCTTCCTTTGCCCAGCTATGGTCTCACTGACAAAGGGATCGCAAGAGGGACCAGGACTGGTGCAGGCTGAGACAGGCTGGTGTGGCCGGTGTGCGTCACCGGGCCAGAGCCCAGGGTCCCTGGGAAGAGGTGTAGCGGCTTTGATTATGCTTCTTTCCTTTTCCCTGTAGAGATCTGCTTCTGCATACCAAAGGCAGAGCCAAGGGGAAGCTGAAGTGGGTCTCGTTGCCCCCAGCCTGTTTCCCCACTCCACCCTCGATCTGCTCCATCCTATCCCAAACCTCTGAGACCCCCACCCAGGACTGGGAGACAAGCTGGTGTGGTGGGGGACCAGAGAAAAACCAGGATATGTGGAGGCGACATGAGCTGCTGCTTTGGGGAGGCGTGGGTGAGCGCTTGAAAATCGCCCATACCCACACCTCCCCTCTTACAGAGCGCCCTGCACCCACGCGTGCACTGCTGCTCTCCCCAGAGCTGCAGCTGGGGCACACCAGGTCACCCCACACCCTGGGGTGCCATGCTCCTGCTCTGCTCCCCAAGGGCTTGGGCAGTGGGCCAGCACTGAGGGCCCTGTGAGCTGGGGGTGCTGTATACCCAGCCCTCCCTGCCTGCCCAAGGGACGGCTCATGGGGGACCAACTGCCCCCCCTGCACTGCTTGCAAGGCCTGAGGTGGCTGTGCTGATGGTGGGGGGGCAATATTAGAGGGCACCTCCTTTTGCCTGTGCTGGAACTGGCAGGGAAGGCAAGGAAAAGTCCCAGGTAAAGGTAGCAGCAAGAGAGACTGGGAGGTAAAGACGGGATGAGGATGTGGGCCCATGCTCCCTGCCCCCACGGCTGAGCATCAAAGCTGCAAGACCCCTCCCCAACTCCCATTCACCCTGCTCTATCTCTGCCCAAACCTGGCCCAGGTCACGGCTAAAAAAGGCCATGGCAGGGATGCGGCACCCGCTTGGGCCCCGTGCCCTGCAGGCAGGGCTGGCGGCTGTGGCGGGCAGCGGGCGGGTAGCGCTGGGCACCGCTCTCCAGGGAAGCACACAGCCCAGCCCGGCTGCCGGGGGCTGCTGCCCTTGCCGGACACCCGAGGCAACTTCCCCCCCTTCCCTCCGATCTGCCTGTAAAACCCGGGGCGGGGGGCAGAGGGGCAGGGAGGAGCTGAGCCGGGCTCGCCCAGCATCGGCCCTCCTCTCCCCTCGCCCTGCTCCTTGAGGGGTGGGCGTGCATCCCACCCGGAGCATGCAGGCATCCCCCCCCCCGGGGCTGGTGCTTTTAGGGGCTCTCACCGGGAAACGAGACCCGAGGGAGCGGGCTGCAACCCCCCACCCCGGGCGGTGCTGGGGTCCCGGGTGGATCCGGCAGCAGCTGGGACCTGCGGAGCCTGAGAAATTCCTCCCGAAAACGGGAGAAAGGCTCCCACACGCCCTCTTCTCCGCACAGGTAAACTTTCTACTCCCACTTGCGGAGGGAGCGGGAGGGAGGGAGCGCTCTGCCGGGGAGGATCCAGGCGCGGATAAACCCTGGGAAGCCTTAGATATTTATAGAAGCACAGCCAGAATATGGCAGGAAAGGTGGCTCTCAACCCCTCGACGGTGAACCGCGCCTGGTTTTTAACAATAGCCCGACAAAACCCCCTCAGAAATGTGGGAAAGAGCCACTGAAAAGACCAAGGCGAGGGAGGGGGTGGGAGAGGCGCGCCCCCGCCGCAGGATGCTCCGGGTGCCTCAGGGGCTCGGGGCCCCGCCACCGCCCCGGCCCCCCCGCTCCCCCGACGGCAGGGCTTGGGGGGCACCCCCCTCCTTCCTCCTCCAGCTGTGGGGTGAGCCCACTGCTCTGTATTGCCTCCCCCCGCTCACTGCCAGGCCTCCGGTCTGCTGTAGGGACGAGAGGCGGGGGGAGCCCAGGCGGGGGCTGACGGTGAGGGTAAGGGTGGTGGGGGTCCGCCCCGGGGGGGGGGGGGGGGTGCAGCAGCTCGCTCCTGCCCCCCTGCCACCCTCTCGGCGTGGGGGCGCGCAGCCCCACGCGTGCCGGGCGAAGCGGCGCGGCGGGCACGGGCTGAGGCTTAAAATAACCCCGACACGTTCAACACCTTGTGCCCGGCTCCCGGCGGGGCGCGGCGGCCGCGGGCTCCCGCACCCCCCGGCGCTCCGCTCCCTTTGTCTTGCCACCATCTTACGGAAAGACTCACATGTCACGTTACGGTCCGGATGCACCGGTGTCTCTCGCGTATCTACAGCCGAGCGGCACGATAGCCATTTTGCATCCCTCCCAAGTGGGCTGGGGAAGGGGCTGCCTGCGTGGGGACGCGGGGTGCAGGGCGCGGGGGGGGGGGACACGACGACACGCAGCGGAGAGGGGCCACGGTGTCCGCTGACAGCACCAGGGGGACGGGGATAAATTAAAACCCGTGAAGTTGCCTGAATAGAGCGCCTCGTAGGTTCAGGTTAAGTCTCTTGACGTGCTTGGACTTAAAATAGCCCTTCACCTCCACGCAAGCAGGCGCACTCGCCCCGGCGCTGGGCGGGCTCCTGCCGCGGTGCCAGGGGCGGCCCCGGCCCCCCCCGGGCCCCCGGCCCCGGCCCCCGCGTTAGGCCGCTCACGATCGAGAGGCCGGCGTGGGTTTTAAGTAATGCACCACCCTCCTCGGCAACAAGCAGGTTTCTACGTAGTGTTATTCCTAATGAGCTCTATTTTCACATCAAAGCGTGACAAGGAGCCGCTGGACCAGTGAAAAGAAAGAGGCAAATTGCGGGTGGATGGATGGATGGATGGATGGGAATGATCTTCGTTTTCACCCCTTTGTGTTCCTCCTCCCGTGTCTCCCCCGACCCCACCTGCCCACCCCAAAAAAAAAATCACAAGGGACTTTCCCCCGATTCACGACGCGGTATGTAACTCAAAGCATCCCTCTCGCCTTCTCTTCATGTCCTATTTGATGAGCCAAGAGGGAATCAACATGTCTGGTGAATGTTTCCTCCTTTTTTTTTTTTTTTTTTTTTTTTTTCTGTATCTCCTTCTAAGAGCAGCATCCCTAAACCTTTTGTTCTACCGTGAGTGGTCTTCCCTGGGCAAACCCGTGTACCAAAATGAGCTGCCAGCAAAACCACAGAAACAGGAATATCCCTACCTTGGTTTGTAGAAGCAGAACCTCTAGACGGACAGATCAAGGGAGAGAGCATGTTGGGAATGTCCAGTCTCCTCTTCTTGCTTGCATATCCACATAAGAAGAATAAGGGTCGGGGGGCAAACGGGGGGGAATGAGTTAAAAAAAAAAATCCTATTTGGCTGTAAAAAAAAATAGAGGATTCTTTGTGGCAATCTTGCGTCTTGAAGCAGTGCAAATTCAAAAGCCGGAGAGAATCACTTCAGAGGATATTCAGCACGAGTGGTGAGGATCGTCAAATGCAGGTTCCAGAGTAAGCATTCCTTTCGCCTTTTTAATGATTATTCTTATAATTATTCTTTTTTTTTTTTTTTCCTGGAGCCCTAGTGGAGGAGGTTGTGTTTAAAGCAACTGGAGGTCGGTGCCGTTCTTCTGTGAAGCATGATTATCCTCAAAGCGTCCCCTTCCTGAAGGGAAAAATAAGCATCAATTTTGTATTAGAGGGGTCTGAAGGGGATAAAAACCGCTCCCCAACAAAGACATGAATACATTGAGAAGAAAGGGAGGCAAAACGCATTTCCCAACAGTGCACACAAGCGGAATAAAAAAAAATAAATAAATTTAAAAAAAAAAAAAAAAAACAGCTGGCACGAGTCTATAAATAATTCAGATACGGGCTGACTACACCATTCCCGGGACAGGCATGCATACGAGACGGGAAAGCGGGCGCGATATGAATCGCGGAGAGAAAGCGAGCCCCCCCCCCGCGGCCCCCTCCCCACGCACGCACAGCATTTCGCCCACCCCCGGGCCCAGCCCCCGGAGGGCCGGCGAGGGCCGTGCCCACCCCTCTGCAGTGCTGCCGGCACCGCTGCCCGCCGCGCTCGGCTCAATGGGCAGCGTGGGGCGCGCTCCGCGCAGCCGGGCGCACACACACGCACACGCACTGCCACGGGGGGGGATGTTTCACCTGCGACGTGGCCGGTTTGCACTACGCGCCCCCCCCCGCATCGCCCACGGGAACACAACCCTTGGCTCCCTGGGGTTTGGGTTGGGTGGGTTTTGGTTTTTTTTTCCCTAGGGGTGGGTTGATGGCTGGGGGTCTCCCCCCTCCACCACCACCACCACCTCCAGCACACGCAGACAGGGTTTACAGCTATGCAGGCATTTGTTTAATGAACTCGCAGGTATTTTTTCCTTTCCCCTCCCATCTCGCACGGAAAACAATCCACACTTACAGCTGTCATAAAATACAGACCCACATACATACCAGCAAATCCTGCTTCAAGCAGTCGGGCTGCTCTGAGCAGCTACTGCCCCCCTCTCTGCCTGCAAGGCTGATCCACCTCAGACATGCTCAACTTCTTCAGTCTCTTCTCTGATACTGCCAGGGTAGGAGATACGGGGCGGGGAGGGGGAAGTGTTCAGAGCATCACCCTAAAAATACATTTAAAAAAAAAATCCTCTGCAACCGAAAAGCTCCGAGAATGCTTCCCGGAGGTGGAGCAAGCACGGGAAGGTGAACTAATAAAGCAGCTTAATGATTAATAATAATAAAATATACACGCGGAAAATGGTGGGGAGGGGGCAAAATCAAGGCTGGGGCGGAGGGGGGGGCGGGGGCTGTGCGAGTGAGCAGTGGGGAAAATGGGGGGAGAGGAGGAGGAGAGACCGTGCAGGGAACGGGAGACCAACCCCTCCCCGCCGCCGGAGGGGGCAGGTCTCCGCCTCCGACGCCCGGCGGGGGCGAAGGGGGAGCCCGTGCCGGCGCCGAGCGGCGGGAGGCACCGGTGCCTGCTGCCGGGCCGGGGCCGGGGCCGGGGCCGGGGCCGAGCCCGAGCCGCAGCCGCAGCCGCCGGGGCCAGCGCCGCGCAGCTCCGCGGAGAGCGCCCGGGGCTCCGTGGGTCCGGCCCCCCGGGACCGCGACCCGCGTGGTTGGAAGCGACCGAGAGAAGGAATGCTTTAAAAAAAAATATTAACAATAACCATAAAATAGTAATAATAGGAGGAAAGGAACAGGCGCCCAGCCAGCAGGCAGGCAGCAGAATTGGTTCTGAACGAAAAGAAAGGAGTGAGAGCGCAGATAACGCTAATATCCAAATTGGATACTCCACAATTAAGCCCGGTTCTTTAATTGCTATTCTCAGAGCCTCCTGGAAGCTAAGCAACGTGAAATCAGTCTGAACGGAAAGCAACGTGCCTTTGCACGCTCCTCCCTGCCCGCGGGTGTCTGCGCCCTTGCTACCCACGGTGCCCTCAGCCTCCGATCCGCTCTGTGGTCAGGGATCCATCCCTGTCCCCTCCCATGCCTGGGTTTAGCTCTGGGTGGCCTGAGCAGAGCGTGCCCACCTGCCCTCCACAGCACTGCAAAGCTGTCCTGCGGGGAGCCTGCCCCAAACCAGGGCAAGCAGGAGAGAATAACAAGGCAGAGCCCCTCCAAGTGGACGTGCCAAGTGCACCCTTCAGGACATGTGGTCACTCTAGGGTTGCAAACGCCCACCCTGCCACTGGCTGGGTCTTGGTAGGAGGTTTGGAAGGGCTCAGCTGGGCCTTGGTGACCCCCAGCTACACTAGTTCTGCAGGAAATCAGACCCCAGGCCCAACACCACGTGCTCTGCTTCAGCGCAGATGTGGGCTGCATTGTCCAGCCTTTGCATCCCTCTCACCAAAAGCACTCTCCAAGGAAAACACAGTAGCCCCTACCTACCTAGGCATGCTCTGTGTCCAGGAGCGGTGAGGAAGGTACCCCTCAAAAGACAGGCAAGGAGGGCTGGATCGCACATGCCAAAGAGTTGTGCTCCAGCAAGCAGCCAAGCGCTTTCCAACTCAGTGCTGGCCCTTTGTTGCAGGTATGTATCTGCAGGGCAAAACATGGATAAGGCCAATGTCCACACCAGCATGGCCGAGGTTCCTGAGGCAGAAAAGCCTCCTGAAAACACCACAGCAGGCTCAATCCCTGGGTCTGGCAAGTTTGTACCTCGGAGCCCATCCACATGGTTCAAACAGGGTTTGCTGGTCTGTAGGGGAGGTTATGGATGGCAATGTGGCTGTAGCATCGCATGCGTGTATCAACATGCCATCTGGAGCTTGAATGAGTTGCTGTGTCCATGTACACTGGGTGTACAGTGGTGTTTTTCTTGTAGCTGCAGTGACCACAAGCAATACCAATCTGTGCTTGAGCTCCTTGCCAAAAGCAGACACCAAGATTTTAATTTCGACAGCCAGGATCTTCCTGAGGGTGCTGGTAAGGTCTGTTCTGTTACAAAGATTTTCCTAACATTTTTAGGCTTGCTTAAAAAAAGTGACTATGATCTTTTTCATTCTAATTTCAGTAAAAATGGAAGACATATTAGCCAAAGCCTGAAGTAATCTGAAATTATCTCAGAACAGTTGGAGGAAAGAAATGTAGAGTGATACTTACATACAGAAGTTGCTAATAGCTGAAGAGATTAGTCATTTGACTTTCCCATTCCTTTTACTGATAATAGTGATACAAGAATAGCAGATAGGATTTGGCCAAGGGATGTTTTTCCTTTCTGTATGGCAAGAAGGGATAAACTAGGACTGTGCCGATCCTCCTGCATTCTTCTGGATTAAACAAATGGAGAAGGAGCTTGACAAAAAAGAGAGGGAATGGTTTTCATCCAGCATATTACTTAGAAACACAAAATGGAGGGTTAAGAAGTGTCTTAGGAACAATTTCTGAAAAGGGGCCTATCAATCAGAAGAGAACAGCTGCAATTATTTTAAGCAAGTCAGCAGTATTTAAGATTATCATTCTCTGTGACCTTAAGGTGAAGGAATTCATCAACTGCAAGTTTTCTTTCTAAAACTACATAACTCCATGGTTACATGGTACCTGCCAGCCTGTGTTATTGCTCACTTTTAAGGGTAAGGCTAGTTGCCTTTCTACTTAATAGATGTATATGTACATCTTATATAAACATTATACATATAGATATGTATAATTCTGTCTTAAATAAATCATAAGGGCCAAGTTCCCTATAGTGATTAGGGGCCTGAGTGTCCAATTTGATACTTTTTTCAGAGAAAGGCGGTCCATTCCCCCTGACCAAAGAAATCGGACTCACAGGTTTGAAATTGGGCACACAAAAATGCCAGTTACTTCACAATTATCTTCTTCTCAAGATTCTGCACAGCATCTAACCCCCAAATTACTTTGACATTAAGATGTAATATTTATTGTAAATAATGGGTGTGGAGGTAGGCTGCAAATAAAAATTGTTACAAAATCTCCATCAGCATAGTACTATGACAGGGTTTACTCTCACTAGCTGGCGATGGCTTTTATTTTTTCTCCAATCAACTAAGATGAATGAACTGCATAAAATGAAACAAATAGCATCTCTGACGGGAAATTGGTTTTTCAAGCATGTCTTCAATTCAAAAACACTTAAATGTTATTTGTAAGACAAATTGAGGGATTTATTTTAAATGTGTCCATGCTTACTATAAATTAAGGGCCATATTATTCTTGTCCTGCCTAAGATAAAAGAATGTGGGTGAAAGTTCTTATATCAAAAGCAACCAGGGCTGGATGTGGCAGTGACAGTGTCACGAAGGATGCGGAGCAGCAGAGCCATTCTCTCTCCACAGAACAACATCTGCCAGCACTGACAGGGATGGAAGGCCCTACGGTACTTTTAACCCTTAGTAAATACCCCTCTGACTTCATAAAGTCAGAGCCCACTTCCAGTGCTGTATGTCCGTAGATAAATGGGGTCTGCAGCAAAGGGAAAAGACTGGGGCTGCAGCAAAGGGAAAATTCATGGGCTATCTGCACAAACACAGATGCAGTTGCATCAGTGTAAGAAAAGCCATGTCTATGAAGAGCAATTCCTTATAATCAATGAAACGGATCGATTGCTCTGGATAATTCACACCATAAAAAGGTTTTTCATAATAGCATTCGTTTGGGTGTTTGCATATGGGCTGCAGAGCATAGTAACCAAGTCTCCAGCTGCTTTTATATGGTGCTCTGTGCCCTGCTCCACTCAGCCAATCTGATTATAAAGTGGCCAAATACCTCTATGCCCATGTCCCAGATCGTCCCACTGTCTGAGACACCGTGGGAAGTCCTGGTTCAGGTGCTAGGCACACAAAACCTCTGTGCCCTATGACGTTTTTGGAGGATCACCATAACATTGGCCACACAGATCTACAAGCAAGGATGCCATGTCATGCTGCATTAAAGAACAGCATGAAGAAATTTTATTGGCTAATTAAAGGGAAAGCAAACAGAGAAACAAGCACACAAACCTGACAGTGTCACAACCACCTGGCTGAAGGGCTCAGCTGAATTTTGGCATGAAACCTTTTAGCCTTTCTTTTGCACATGGCTCAGGACCAAGAGATGCTAGAGAAGGACTGAGCCAGAAACCACTGGGGACAGTTCTAGTCAGTCTCTTGCAAAGAAACTTGGGCACAAGGAGACCGCTTGCTTTGTTTGCTGTCTCGAGGACACTCATCCTGCCAGCAGAGAATCCTGCAGAAGAGAATCCTGAGCACTGTTGCATTTGCTTTGAAATGATATACATGTTCTCTCAGCTGTCATACCAGGACACTTAGCTGAGCTCTCTTCATTTTACATCGCAATAATTGCAGCATCCTCTACTGTCTCTGCCATGGTCAGTCTGTCCCCAGAAATCCTAAGCAACTAACAGACTGGTTTTTGTCACTCAGAATCAAAAAAAGTGTAAAGTAGATTAAAGGAGAAATAGCTTTCTCTGTGTCTTTATAGACTTGTTTTATTCTTTTGAGTATGGAACGTCAGGCTCACTGAAATTGGTTTTCCTGGATGGTCATTTATATGTGAAATACATACACATTAAACTAAGAAACTGTAGAGTTCTTTCTTTCAAATGGAAATGTGTTATTTTTAAACTGCAAAAGCACAGACAAATTTCAAACTGACACTGGCACTTTTTTAAGATGATATATGGCTCCTCTACCTATAGCACACCCAGACTGAAGAACCTATCTGTCAAAAGCCACCGCATCTAATAATAAATAATAAGTATCATCAGATGCTGTATTGTATATCATCAAAGCACGGTACAAACATTAGCCGTATGTGCCATCCCTTTTCATGTGCCATTCAGAAGCATGAAGGAAAGGTTGAAGCACTGCCTTGCACCACTCTGAGAAAGAAGCCTTTCTCCTCCACCTCTGGGGTGCAAAGATCATTCCAGTGGCTGGAGATTTTGTCCCACCTCACTGGTCTTAACGGGGCACAGTTTCCTGACACACTTGAATGAATGGGAAACCATAGCCCTCCAGGCAGTCATCTCCATCCTGTTCCAACCCTAACGAGACAAACAGATTATCTGTTTTTTTTTCTAAAATCAACTTTCTGCTTGATGAAAACCTTATTGGTTCTCTCCAGATTTAAGTGATGACACTCTTTCTTCTCTTTACTGAAGGAGCTGCAAAATGGATTAGGCAGATTGCCTTCATGGTTTAAAGGAAACTGGAAAACCGCTTTCAGTAAGAGATAAGGTGGAGCTTTTGCCAGCTTATCGTGATGAAAAGCTAAAAAAGAGTCTCTTCAAGAAAGTGCCTGCATTCACCTATTCTCCATACAGGGCGCACAGCAGCCAGGAAAATCGCCCTTATGTCTGAAAGCAGTCTTCAATGTTCTAGCAGAGGATCCATCAGAGCATTCAAAACTAAATTAAAATCCCAAGGAGGAATAGGGGATTTAATTCTAGGATTAAGCTTTGAAGTTGCTCCCAGGAAATAAATTATTATTGGATGAGAACCAACACACCAATTATCTAGCTTACTGCTCGTGCTACTGAGAGCTGCTGCACACACCCTGAGGGATCGGATACCGCGGCTCTACCTAGCCAGTCTCATCTTTAACACAAAATCCACATAAAGGCGAAAGCTTAGCTAGTCGCATTCCAAGAAACTTAGCTTCCCACCTCCCAGTATTAGCAGGGAAACTGTCCACTACAAAAATACAGGGCAATAAGATTCAGTCACTTAAACTCCCTGCTTTTCACCTTTTATCTTGCTTTGTTGTAGATAATAGAATAGTTAATAACATGCCACTTCTTTGCTCTGTATGTTATAGTCGGGTCAAAGTACTACAGTATTGGTGCTACCATAAATAAGCACATTTATTTTTCTTACACAGAAGGCTACACGCTAGTTAAGTAGCAGGCAAGTCCTACTCCATTCAAATGGCATCTAAACGAAGCAGTGGGACATATCCTGCTTTTTACTTGCTATTCCACAGATTTCTTCAGGCTACCCAGCATACCTCACCTTCACTTACGCAGCCTCAAATCCTTGATGCTTGTTCAATGGAAGATTGCTACAACACGAACCACCTCCTGTGGAAGGAATAAGTAAGATATGATAAAAGTGTCTGCCTGATAAAAGTGTCTGGAGCATAGAGGAGTACAGACATCAGAGCTGATATTTCACTCAAACTAAATGCTACTAGTTAATCAGTGCTATTATAAACTCACTCAGAACATCAAGTTACTGTGGGTAAAAAATAAATCCTTCCCTCTGAAAAATATACGTGTCACCACTGAGGCAAAAGCTGGCAGTAACAGTGTACACAAATATTTGGTTTTCTCCCAAAGAATGTATTTTTTGTTTAAACACCTTATGACCTAAAAATACTGCCACCAAAGCATCACTACTTTTTTCCTCCCAAAGACATGGTTCCTATCTTTTCTCCATAGATTCCTTTCAGTTCTTAACACAGGGAAACGATGTACGCAAAGCAAAGTTGAAATCCCACCCACCTCCCATGTCCTCCTTCACCTGCAAGCCCTGTCAGAACTTTTGATACCATTTAATACACTCATGTACATATGGAGTGGGGCATATCCAGTGAGTGGATTCACTTTAATGGCAACGTGGCAAAGCAGAGGCACTGGTTAGTGTCACCAGCCGGGCTCCCTGCCAGTGCAGCAGTTCTGACAAGCCCCGTTGCTCACGACCTCCTAACAGACCCAGCTTTTTTCAGAAAAGTTCGGGGTCAATAACAGCACTGAGTCTTTCTCTGTTCCTCTCATTCCTCCTTCAGGTGAAGCAGATGGTATTGCAAATAACTCGCCAAGCGGGTGCGGGGGGAGAAATGGTAGTGAAGGAAAATATTATTCGTACTGACAAGGATTCTGAACAAGGAGCTGCATGACGTTAGAAAAGCAGATCACTTTTCTAACACAAAGATGTGGGTCTGAAGGCATTCTTCGAAACAGAAGAATGATTTCAACAGTGAGCCAAGAGCCTGTGAGCTGGGGATGTTCCCACAGGGTTTGGTGCTCACTCCAGCATTTATCGTACATTTGTATTGACCACCTAATTTAAGACAAATGTTTTCTGTAGACACATTTTAAAGTGAAAAATTATCTCAGTTAGCATGCAGCTGTGGTCCCCGAGATCGCTCCTTGCTCAGGGGCAAACAGAGGAGAGATGTTAATAAGCTTAAAAGTAGCTCTGAAAACCACTGTGTCCATAGTCAGTTGAGAGCCAGCAGGATCAGGGTCACCTGCTCCTGTGCCCATTTATTTAGTAGTCTCATTAATTGAAAAGGTGGAAAAGCATATGCTAAACCTGAATATTTGCAGAGCAGGGAGAGAATAGCTACCCCCAGCAACTGAGGTTATCATGCTGCCCCATCACCACCACACCTTCCTGCAAAAAGATACCTACCCTTGGCAAATTACTTTATGCAGATGGAGATAGATTTCCTTTGCCTGAGCTGTTTCCAAGTGAGCCATCTGACTCAATAGTTCAGCCCTCTGGCTGGAAGAAGCATTAAGATTTCTGTCAGATTGCTCTATATTCTAAAGAAAACTGCCACCTTCTTCTGTCCTTTACTTAGACATCCCCTTACTTAGACATCTAGGAAGAGGCAATAAGCAAAATACCTCTGGTACGCCTCAGCTGCCTCTTTCAATCTACCATCAAATTCAAATGGAGGACATCTACCTCAACTGCTTTGAAGCCCAGCAGCCCATTTTTGCTCTCATGTTCTCTGACTCAAACTCAAGCCTCAGCATCTTGATTGCATGCACTACCCACAGACTGTCTCATGCTCTGGCTATTTTTTTTGCCAAGCATCAGCTGTAAACCTGATCCCAAGACCAGGCCTTACTCAAATATGAGTTCTCTTTCACCTCCACAGTGATTATGAACTCAACAGAGCGAGGTCTGGCTTCAGCTCCATCAGCTTCTGGTCAGCCTCCAGCAAGCCTGCAAGTTTGCCCTCTCCCCCACGTGTTATTGCCAGGACTCAAGTGCTAATTGTGTTTCTATGGCCTGGCAGTGGGAAAATGGAAAGTATGAACCCTTCCCATGCATGGGATATGCCTTTTCCTCATCCCTTACCAAGCACTGAATTCAGAAAAGCACACACTGTTCTGTCCCTCTCCCCTCATCATCTTTAGAAAATATCCACCTAGAGCTTTGGCCACACTCTGGCAACTTTCCCAGTCCAAGGACAGAGGCCGGGCACTAAAGCAAGGCAACATTTATTTGGAAGGACAGCTCAAAGCAGCTCACAGTGAAAATTTTGGCTTCCTCTGGCCCTCGTAAACAGGTTTGCCTGAGAAGGGGGAAACCTGTGATTGTATTCTGTGCTCTTTTCACGCCATTCCCCTGTATTTATGCTGTTGTGTTGTTTGGTTTTACGACAAGACCATTTGTCCTTTGTTATGCCCTTTAGACACAAGTACATAAAGCTCCTGTGGAGCTGTGGCTTGTTCCCCCGGCAAAAGAGCAGCTGGGCATCTCTGCTCCAGCCCCTATGTCGGTCAGGAGTCAGTACTCTGGGCTTGCCATGCTATCAGGCTTTCTTGTGCTGACAAAGAGTGAGCCTGCAGGCTGTTGTGTCCTTGCTGGTCATGTCCTTATTCTAGGTCAAGGATGGCCATGTGTTTTCATGCTACCTGAAGGAATTGTACATTTTTTCTCATAAACTGATCTGTGTATGACTCAACTTCCATAGGCCCCCATCTTCTTGCCTTTGCCAGCTAACAGCTTTGTCAGATTGGAGCACAGCCTCTGCAGAGGACAGTCTCAGTGGCACCTAATGAAGGAAAAGGGGATATCAGTAATGCCACTTTTCCTACATATTTTTATCTTCAGAACCATCAGAGGAGGTCTGTGTCTCAGTTATATTGTTCCCTAGTGGCACGTCAGGGGATGCAGAGAGAGGGAGAGAGAGGCTCAGAGAGGGTAATGAGAATGGTAAGAGGGAACAGTATTTGGCAAAGCCATGAATTGTTAATTATGTTATAACTGTGAATTATGTTATTACATTCCTTTCTGCCATGGACACATATATTATCAAGAGGGGCCTTTCCCTACCAGGAGTCACCCAATGCTGGTGGCTCTGTTGGGCTAAGCAAAGGCAGATTTGACTCCAGCAAATCCAGTGTTGATGGAATGTCTCCTTGTTGGCCTCGCTGTCTTGTGTTATCCAGAACAGGCTACAGAAAAGCCAGCAAACCTCAGGATGCTGTTACAGGTAACTGTCTGAACATGCATATTATGGCAATTCAGCAGGAGCTGAAGGCCTAGTGCGATGTCTGCAATATCCAGGGATGTCCAGAAAGACGTGTAAGAATTAAGGTAAGCTGCATCATTTAGAATACAGGTTGTTGGTAGTGTGCTACAAAAGTTCCTGTCCACAGGCAGAAAAAAGCCTGACCTGACCATGATGACAAAGACAACTTCTGAAGATGCAGGCATCCAACACACATCCAACATTGCCTGTGTTAATGCCCATGGAGTGGGTCAAACATCCTACTCAACCATCCATCAGTCCCTACGTTATAATGGCATAGGACCCCTTTTTATTAATTTGGTGAGCCATCACCTCAGGTTGACAGTTTGTAAAGCCACAGCTCCAGCAGCTGGAGAACCCATTTTGAGTAAAACTGTTAGTGCTCTCTCTGGGACACTACAAGGTGTGCAGTGCCATGGGGCACATCACAAAGGGATAAAAAAGGACAGCTTTTCTGAGAGGCACTGGTGCACTTGAACATGACGCCAACACTGAGCAGAATTAGGCATCTTCTGGCTTCAGGGCTGACTGGTAAGGCAGCCATGGAAATTGTGAGCAAGGAAACTGGCTATTATCATCTGTCTCTACAGTACTCAGGGAAACATCCTTAGGTACACCAGCTATAAATAAATAGGCTCAGACAAAATATACACTGAGTCGTAAAAGCAGTTTCTTTGCTTAGTGGAAACAGCCTTGCAAGACCACTGATACTTCCTGGGTAACAGAACAGCAATATCCCAGGCAGGTGACAGGCCCGTCCCCCCTGAACTGTCACCAGGATCTGCATTACTCTTGTGTGCAGCTACCAGCAGCCATAGCTCAGCTGAATAGAATTGAAATAACTAATCATACAATCTCAGGTAATAATGGTAGGCCTCAAGCTCTATGATTGCAAGCGTCTAGCATATGTACAGATGATAAATGCCCCCTCAAGTTACTGCTCAAAAGACCAGTTTCAAATTTTTCATCAGAAAGGACTGGCTCCTTAAAAATCTGTTCTGTCTTTTGAAGTCCGACAAAGGTCAGAACTGCTTGGTGTTTCAGTGTGGTGCAATTAAAGGAGTGTAATCTCCTTCAAGGAGGTGAATAGGAACAATTGGCTTCATTATTAACTGCATATCTAACTGTCATTGCATCTGTGACATTTTTGTTTTCAAACTTCTCTTGATGGCCACAAGGGCTGGAAACTGCAGAGGTGCTGTATTGACCTGAAGTGCTTGGCTCTGTGGGCGTCTTACAGTGCAGCGACAGAGGAACAGCAGTCCCATGACTTCCTCACTATCAGGAAGTCACAGGATCATAGGATAATTCAGGTTGGGAGGGACCTCAGGAGGCTCTAGTCCAACCTCCTGCTCAAAACAGGGTCAGCTGTGAGATCAGATCAGGTTGCTCAGGTCTTCAACCAGTTGGGTCTTGAAAAAATCCAAGGATGGAGGCTGCACAGCCTCTCTGGGCAACCTGTCCCATTGCCTTCCTGTCCTCAGTCAAGTCCTGCAGAAGTATAGAAGTATGCTCTGCAGGGTCTTTGAGCCCAAATTTCTGAGAAAGCCCATGTTGTCTGGACAGACTACAGCCCCCACATTTACCAGCATGCCTTCACAAGTGGAGGCATGCTCCAGGGTCCCCACACCCTCATGCCCCGTATATCTCTCGAAAACCCAGGTCTGTATCAAGACAGGGTTCCCAGCCTCCTCGTCAACTGCTCTGCCCACATCCCTGTACAGCATCAAGATGCTCACCAGCTCCCTATCCCCACCAAACCCATGAGGGACTACACACACAGCCATAGCCAGGCCCAGTACTTGCTCCACCACACAGCCCTCAGCAAAGCACCACCAGTGCGGACCACTGTGGTTGTTGTACTTACCCTCCTCCCCTAGCTCCCCCTTCCCTTCCCAATAGCAGTGTCCTCCAAAGTGCCCCCTCCTCCGATACCGCCAGCTGAACCGTGACAACAGGGTTGCCAAGCAACACGAATCCTCCAAGTAACCAACCACAGCAGATGACAGCAACCCATCGCAGATCAACGCGAAAGCCCGTGGGCCTGCCACCATTTTGTCTCTCAGCAGCTCTTCTATCCAGCCGTAGCTAGGATCTACTCAGGTCCATCCTCTTCTCTTCCCTCATTGACTAAGAGCACCGGCCCTGGCATTCATGCCATTGCCAAGCAGCCAATGTGCCTACAACTAATCAACACATACAGCACACACAAGCACAGACGCCAAGGAAGTCCAGCCAGGAATGGCCTTCATACAGGCACCAAGCACTTCCCTGTCTTGCATGGATCACCAGTCTTCTGCCTTACCCCTTGTCTGTTGCCCCTAGCCTTGGTGGTCACATGCTGCAGGTGGTCAGGACTCTGCTCCACACCATCCACATAGAGCTGTCCCATCTCCAGATGGGCATGCTCACCAGGCTGGTCTGCTCACATGCACAATACCAATGAGGGCAACTTGGGATAGCAGCCATATCTGCAACAAAAGCCTTGCACTTACATACCCACCCTACCCCCACCTATCCCCCATTCACTCCCTGGCCTCTCCGCACCCTGACAGCTGCTGCAGGCTGTCCTCCTCTATCTCCAGAGCCAGGGCTGAGACCCGAGGAAGAGGCTTAGCACCGGTCTCAGCCTAGCCCCATCTCTCTGCCCTTCCCATGATCATGCTACATACCAAGGGCCAGCTCCCCCACATCAGACCAAGACAAATGATCCAAGCACCCACCACCTGCCTCATGTTTTCCTTCCCCTCAACAGGGCTGTTGCAATACACAGAGTATTTCCTCCAGCCTCTCCTCAATCATTCAAAAAGAAGCAAAATGTTTTTATCTGCCGTTGGAAACACACCTGGTCCTTGCAGACCCTCAAGAGATGCAATGTCATGATCATCCTGTAGAGGAGGGTGGTTCAACCAGACAACCCAGCCACAGGGTAGGCAGACCCCAGTTTCTCTTGGGCGCTTTTGGAACGAGGTCCCCAAGGGATGTAAACCACAACGGCAGGAGAAAAACACACAGCAGCAAGATCCACAAGTGACTATTTGCTGCAGCCTCTTCCTGCTCTTTCTTCCATCTGTCTCTTCAGCTTTTAAGGAGGCAGTCACAGCACCTCCTGGGACCAGCACTAGTGACTCCCAAACACCAAATCCCTTGTCTCACCATCACTTTGCTTCCTGTACAAGAGAGCTGGAGACAGAAGGCCCTGTTTGTCCTTCACTGTCCTGGAGTTTTTAAGCAACTACCACGAGCAAGTGGGAGGCAGTAAACTCTTGGAGGGCATTCATGGCACTCAGGAGAAACTGAAGGCTTGGCCCTGCTGCCTGCAATCAGCTGAGTTCAGAGGAGGTGGAGATCTCAGGGTGAGCCGAGTGCTGTCTGTACGCAGCACAGCCTGAGAAAGAGGTTCCCCAGGCTGCCTTAGGCAATCCCAGAAATCACCCCAGGAGAAGACTGAACTCAGGGGCTCGCATGCTAGAACCATCTGTCTGGTATGGGTGGCACCCAAGAGCAGCCCAGATAGCTAAAGGGCTCTTTAGACACACTGTTTTTACCAGGCGTATCACCATTAGGGGCTAGGATCACTCCCATGGTTTGCTCCAACTTGACTATCTAAGCACAGAAGACCTTAGAGGAAGACTCTATCTTGTTCAAGGCCACAAGCTCTGAGCACCAGGCACAGTTTTAAAAGGAGCTTTTCAGGAGGCCCATGGCAGAACTATCTTCTCTTGGAGTTATTTGTGTTTTGCTTCATGTCACATCACACATAGCCCAAATCCCAGGCCCCACTAGGAAGACAAAGAACTCCCTGTCATGAGCATTGAGCAGCATCTGCACAACTAGGGAGGGCAATGAGGAAACGAGGTTGCAAAAAGACCCGTTCTTTGCCCACAAACATCAGTAATGAAAGCAAAGGTATTTCAACCTAGTCAAGGGGTTGCTTCTTTCCAATGCATGTTGCCTTGTGTCCTGACTGAGGGACTTGGGGGAGGGCCTTGGTCCCCAAACTGAGTAATAGGCTTGACAGGGCATGTCTATACTGCTCTATGATATAGTACACTGACATTAAAAAAGTCCTGATTGAGACATGTAATGATGCTAATGTGGCATTGCACTGCCATTAATCAGCCCAGGTGCAGTCGCCTGCTGATATGAATTCTGGATTTGGTCTGTCCAGACCTAGCTTAAGTATATCCACCTCCATCTCCATTGGCTGCGCAGATATCCCCTTGTACAGATTCATTTTAACCAAAGCAGACTGAAAGGGTTCAGATTAAGTAAATCAATTCTTCCACATAAAGGGGCTGCATAGACTTAATTAAATTGATATCTGGGCCAACCTGGATTAAAGTAGTGCAAATTTGGGTATAGACAACGCTTTATTTTTCTTATTAAAATCATTAACTAATCCAAATTTTGATTGGCATTAACTGCACCCTAACAAATGTGAATCCTCATTCCAGTCTTCTAGTGTCTGTGTCTCCATCTAGCCTCAAATATGACACATGGAAGAGCAGGCACACTCCTGATCCTGCCCTCAGAATTCATATTTAGTGAGTTATTACCTTGAAACCCAAAGGACCCAGTAAGATTTATGCTTTTTCCATAAAAAATAACTTTATGGAAGCATCTATACAACCATTCCTCACGGAGGAATTTGGGCAAGGCTCACTCTTACAGAGAAGCTATAATTTCTGAAGAAGCAGCAGTTAACCAGATCATTCTGTTCCAGCATCTCATCTATGGGCCCTGTATAGGGATGATGGTATTATCCTATTTTTCCTTCTCAGCTAGTTAATAGGAAATCCCCTTTCAAAGGCAATTTCCATTTTAAATCACCCACATTAAGAGAGACATGTTTAATACCAATAAATCCGCTTTCTTAAAAGAGACAGAGAAGCCAGGCTCATCAGCTGACTAAATCCTCTCCCCCACCTCCATTCCTGCCTTGCAATCTGTAGATCTTGCAGAAGGACAATCTAAGCCAGCGGTAGTTAGCTAGCTACACTTCTGAGCACTAAGCTGCTCCTTACTTTGTATTCACTCTGTGCCAAACCAAGGTCACATGGACACAAGGAGCTAAAAGACTTTTCTCACTATAAGGGAGCAGGAGTCTCAGCCAGAGATGCTCTGAGGCTTGGTTTCCGCACACCTCCTGTGGGAGCCTCTCCCTACACCAGTGTCCCAGTGTTAGTCAGCGTGGGGTAAGTGCTGTCTAAGGGCTCTGCAAGTTAAATTACTTTCTCTCCTCAAAGCTTTTTGTAGCACACCGAGGAGAACTGGCCACTGACTCCCAGAGGGATCCCTGTGCCCAAAGCACATGCCCTGAGGGCTGCTTCTCTGCTGTGGGGACCCCACTCCATCCTCACCATCACTGCTTCCTCTCTCCAGAGAGACTTCTAGCCTCATGGCTCTTGCAGACAGTTTTACCACACCTTTGGCAGAGAAGCAGATGGCAGCCTTTCCAAGACTCCCTTGTGTGCCTAAAGAAGCAGCCAGCAGTGTGGGCAATGCTAAGGCAATGCTCCATCAGAAGCCAGAGGAGGGTGACCTTGAAGGACCTCCCCAAGGTTGGGGCTGCACCAGCACCGGGGCAGTGGCACTGGTACCTCCCTCATCTGACACGAAGAGACACAGCTGACTAAGCGGGGAGGATGGGGAGCTCTGAAACCTGAATAAAATCCCTCCTGCTTCCTACTGCTGTGACAAGGATCAGGAGCAAAAACTACAGACAAAGTAAGATAAGGCTTAGGGGGAAAAAAAAAAACCCACAAGGTACAGCAGAAAACCTTGGCCTAACTGCCCTTGGTGCTGCCAAGACCAGACCCAAAGTCACCCATGTGATATTCCCCTGCCTCATCATGCAGCTCCAGTAGCCAGACCTTCTGCTGGCAAGTACAGTGCTGTGTCCCTGCAATGGTCCCTTCTGGGAGAGAACAGCCAGCTCCCTGCATTGAGCTGAGATCATGACACAGGGGTAGGAATCCCAAAAATTACTTTGAAATCTTCCATCTGAAGCATGTGTTGGAGATAACAGAGTATAATTTATCATATGTTTTTACAGTTGAAAGTCTGAACACCTATTTGGCAAAATAATTTTTTTGTTGTTTTGTCAGCAAACGGGTCCACTTGCTCTGGACACATCCCTGTTTCCCCATCAAGTAGGCAGGCTCCAGCTCTGCAAGCAACCCTATAGGTAAGTATAGTTATGCATATGAATGCCAGAAACAGCATGGCTGTCAGCAAGTACCTACTTGTGTACCTGTATAAGGTAGGGCCTGTCAGAGTGGGGGACTGAGCCCACTGACCTAGGAGGTCCCTTCGGTGGTGTCCCAACCCTGCAGCAGGACCCATCCAAGCAGATCCTTCCCTTCCAGGAACACTGCTCAGACAGAGCCTGTTGACAGAGGAACATTTCAAAAGCAGCTTCTTTCTTTAAGGAGCATAAAGGTAAAAACACAGGAGTCTTATTAGATACCTATTTTTTGCTTTTTTGTTTAAAGAACCTTGGCCTCATTTTGCTCCATGAGTCTATGGCGGACTGGGCACCACTCAGCAGCAAGGACAGCTCTTCCACTGTGGGAAACCGCCCTGCCTTTACTGGAGCAGGAAGCCATCCTCCTCCTCCCTCGCAGCACTCTTTCCAGTCTAGATAGCATGGATAATTATATCTGTTTCCATGCTCTGCTTAGTCAAAGTGGTATTTCTTGAACAGTTCTATAAACACAGACAAGCATTTCTCTTTCAATCTTGCACTTATTTTGCACCTGATATTAAGATCTGTTTCTTGATTTGAGAGTGAATAATCCTTAAAAAATAATTCTAATCCTGTGGTCAATGGGGAGAAAGAGGAAAGGGGAAAATAAGAAGTGAGGGAGCTTCACAGCTTATTGCTCTGCAACTTGTCATAATAGGTCATAGCAGTTAGGTTACATTACTAAGCAAGACCTATGATAAGTAGACCAGGGTAAAGCATAGGAAGATTAATATAAAATTTATACAACAACTTGTTCTAAATACTGCTGCTACAAAAAAAAAAACCCCAAGTTAAGGGAAATAACAGGGGGAGGGAGAGCACAATCCTAATTTTTTGTTATTCTGAGATCTTTTTAACCTTTTCAGTGGACAAAACATCTCACTTGACCAAAATCTTTTTACTTAAAAAAAAAAATTAATCAGTACCCTAAGTAACTTCTGCCATGCCCCAGGGTGGAGCTAGGTGCGTGCTAGAATGTTCCTATCTGTCTGTATCTGTACTGAACTGTTAAGCAGATGCTCACTGAGGAGAAAATAGACTGCAATAAAGTGGCACTGACACAGATCTGAATCGCTGGAACTGCCACAGAGATAAAATTCATTTAAGAAATGTGGTTTCCATTTCCATTTTCTTTTAATAAAAAGCTATTGAACATTAAAAATATCTACTATTTCAAACAGCACACTATACACATAAGAAAGAGAGGGAACAGAGACTTCATTTTATTGATGTGAGATCTGAATACATTACAATACTGGACCTCATGGAAGAACCAAATTAAAGTCCCTTTTCATAGCAAGGAACAGATCCTGTCCTCATGTATACAGCTGACCAGCACTCAAAGTCTAGTCCATTTTAGAAGCCGTAGTCAATGTATGAGACCTCCATGGACCCTAATAGGAGAACCACACATGGTAGAGAAAAGAGCATACAGTGCAAGACACCTAAGTGGAGTTCTCTACGCTCTGCTGATAGTGAACTGCCCTTCCCTCCCTCAATGAATCTACTCTTCGGTCTTACTCCCAGCACTCTACCCCAGCCTATGCAATGTGAGCCAATATATTCTAGCCACTTTAGCACTGCTCTTCCCAGAGTGGGGCAAGACCCTAAAGCAGTCTATTCTTAAACCCTGGGGCAAATCCCTCTGAGTTCTGCCCAGGCTGCTTCAACAGCATGTAATGAGCTCCTGTCCTGTGCAATGAGTAGTCATGACAAAGCCCCAAAATTACATATATAAATTGGTTTCTCCTCTCATGATCCTGAGAAGAGCTTAAGTAATTACTCTGCCAAATTAACCCGCTTCCAAATCAAGCCTTTGGTCCTGCACTATAGGAAGATTTAAGAGCATGAATTTGAAGTTCCTTTAGTACTTGGATGAGACCAGAAGCAGGAGTGGAAAGCTATAATGGAGAGCTATATGCCCCTGCATCCACTCCAATAACCTCTGTAAGCCAGGCTGACAGCTCCAGAGCTAGTGGTTAGTTGTCACACCAGCCTTCCAGAGATATGTAAAAACCTGGACAGATCCAGCACCCTAAATGTCTACCATTACGTACAAAAGAGAAAAATTGCCACGTTAGCCTAATTAGTGATCAGGTCTTCTTTAACAATGTGAATGAAGATCACCATGGATACTATAAGTCACTGCATATTTTCAACTCTAAAGTAAAAGAAGAAAAATCTGAAAAGGAGTTTTAAATGCCATTTTTCCTGGCTATGATCCCCCCACACTCTGCCTTGCATGTTTCTTCTGGAAACATTCAGCATCAGTGTCTCAAGTCCCACCTCTTCATGCTCCCTTGTACTCACTATCACAGGGCGAGTGAGATGCCTTGCACCACCCTGTTGTGGGAGAAATGTGGTTCAAGGTGGAATTTTATTCATGTTGCTACAGAAAGTTTTCAGGTCACTAGCATAAAAGGATAGCAATCCAGAATTAGCAAGAACATCAAGATTAACAGAAAAATAGTAGGAGGCTCATAGCTACACTGAGTTTTTGGTCTCCAGGAAGAAGCTAAGCAGCCTTTTCCATGTAGCCACATTTTGATACATGAACATACTTGCCCTGGCTTAAGGAAAGCCAAAGGAGTAGCAGTTCTGCTTCCTACAATGCCTAGAAACATACCTGTGATGAAGAAAAGGAAACTACAGCATTTTAGGGAGATTCCTGAGACAAGACCCAAACATCTCCCAAGACTTCTACTTTTCTTCAGGCTCTCAGGGAGCAGAAGGTGCAGGCTGCTCCACAAGAAAAACCAAGAGAGGATGGGGACTGCAGGACCATGCTATCACCAACCAGGCACAGCCCCTGAGCAAGGCCAGTACAGCAATCATCCAACAACTACAAATCAAGTCCAAGGTCAGTCCAGGCAGCCCAACCAGATGCACTAAAGCTGAGAGCAGACCTGCTCACTACACAGCTCAGGCACAGAGCAAGGTTGAGGCTATATAGCACTCCCAGGCCAAGGAGCAGAGTGGGTGTGTGGGTGGGGGTCCCAGGTGAGGCTGCTCAGGGCAATTATAGCCCATCAGGGCAGTCAGGGCTTGACAGCAGCTCATTTTGGGCACTAGGCAATACTTAGTGTCTCCGTTTCCCATGTATGGGCCGTGAGTCAGCTTCCATGGCTGCTGCTCTGTGTTTTTCACCTAGCAACAAGAGAGACGGATGGATGGGGGGGTGTTAGGAGAGACGTTGAAGTAAAATGAGATGAGAAAGACAGAAACTAAATTGTCAGGGAGAAAAAGGGGCAGGTGTGGTGCCTGAGGCTACTTGAGTTTGCAAAGGACAAAGACCAGTTTGCAGATAGCGGACTCCCTTCTGCACTTTAGCCTTCCTGGGAAACCATGACCAACTCTCATGGGGCGAGGGACACATCCAGCTCTCCCTGAGCCACACTGTAGATCAGTGGGCTTTGACCTGTGTGTCAGAAGCTCTGCAACAGCTCAGCTGTGACCAAAAGGCTTTGCCGTTTGCTGTGCATGAGCTCACTCCAAGCCTGCCTCTTACCAGGCAGCACAAAGTGCTCTATCAAAGGGTAGCCACGAGGCTGTCCTCACCATGCCCACTGAGGTACAACAAGTGACACCGCCATAGCTGATTTTCAGCTGGTTGAACTGAAGCCACTGGGAGGACTGGAGGGCGTGACACCAAATGCTTCCCAGGGGACAACCCCCATCAGGGGCCAGAGCTCTGCACCCTCTCCCAGGACACACCATGCTGCAGCCATCACTGCTGGTGGCAGGCTCAGGACCAGGGGGAACGGCCGGGCTGCCCCACCACATCTTCCCAGAGGAGAGGATGCTCTCAGAGACTCGGGGGTCAGCACTAGGGAAGGCTATGCCTCCTCAAGCTCTAAAAAAAGAACTTTATTCCGCTCAGCATTTTTTTTTCCCATCTGGGCTAAATCCACTCTTAGAAAGAGATAACTCTATCTCCAGGGAAACAGGCTCTCTGCGCTCGCAGGGACTCAGCCAGCTCCCCCTCTCCTTTTGCCATGGGGTTCCTCAGCAGCAAGGCTGAGGCACGCAGTTGCCATGGGGTGTTGGGCTCATGGGGCCACCCCAGGCCAGGAGCACTGCAAGCGCAGGATGCTCTGAGGCATGCTGGAGCCAGGGCCACCACAGGATCTTCATGAGCCTGCCCAGCCCTGGAGAGCTCACGCAGGAGTGATTATGGAGGTCGACCGTGCTCAGAAGTCTCTCATTACCGAGACTGACTCGTGCAGCCTGCTTTGAGTCTTCTTCTTTTCTGCCCAAAATAGCTCCATGTTCTCAGCACCAGTTTTCTTTGCAAACTCGCTCACTGCCCTCCCTCCCACCACAGAGAGCCAGACATGTCCTGCTCACAGAAGTCCTCCCCAGCTGCACTACAGCACCCCTGTCCCCCCCACACAATCCCCCTCCATCCTCTCCCCAGCTGGGCACTGCAAGTCCATGGGATGCTTTGGGCAAGCTGGGGGGCCAAAACAGCTCAGGGGGAGAGGGGATGACATGACAACAGGCTGAGCTCATTGCAGAGCCCCACAGGCCCCTTCTCCAGCTTGCTCGGGCCAGTTATCACCTCCTCTCCCACCTGTCTGACCTCTGGGGAAGTTATTCATGTCATGGTGGAGGAGGGTTTCACCCAGCAGTTTCTGTATTTCCCATCTCTAGGCTCAATCCTCAAATCTGAGCCCCAAGGAAATTCCCACAGCAGCTACATTTTAGGGTGGTTCTTTATTCCCACAAGCCAAACTCCATTTGAGAGAGCTGCTCTGCATTAGCATCTGAGCTGGAAAGGAAACAAGCCTTCAAGGGTCTTCTTGGGCTAGAGTCCCTCACCCATGGATGGCCACGAGACCTCTCTTATGGACACCATCACAGGTAACCCAGCCCTTTCCTGCTTTGGGGACCAACTTCCAAACCTGTGACGGCTGCTCCTGGGTGCCTCTTCCTTGCTCAGAGGCAGAGACATCCAATGCACCCCACATCATGTTGCAGGAGAGTTATACCCAGGTTTACACGCAGCCAGGTCTGCCCTGCTGGGACCCCGGTCAAAGAAGAGCACACATTGGCAGTGGGCACCTCTCACTGCTTTCCTGCGCCCCAGACTTTCGGGCACAGCACGATGCAGAAGCCCAGCCGTGACACAATGCCCGCACAGAGTTCGTTGCAGGATCCATGCCTTATCTTGCCTCAGCATCTGAAAGCAGACTTTGGCTAAGTCCTACACGCTGCTATTTAAAGTAAGCCAATTTGTATTCATTCTGCTTGCTACATTCACCAGTTGTTCTGAATTGTGTTTGAAGCTGAAGGGAAGAGGAAATGTACAACAAGAAAAAATTATACACTGGTAAATTTTGTTCTAATCCCTTCTCCTCCCATTATTGCTTCCCCTTTTTTGGGTTTCTTTTTTGTTTTCTGTGTTTTATGTATTATTAGCTTTAGCATAATTTTGACTGAGAAAATATGTAGCTGATAGGACGAACTAATTACACTACCTAGAAGAATTAATTACACCATCTGTGACTGACAGTGGAGCCTGACTCGTTGCTTCCTGGTAGATGGAGCTACAACACCAGCTGCCCCAAATCTTTCCCTGTAGAAGGCAAAAGAGGAATTACTGTAGGAAACGTCGTTTAAAAGCCGTTACTTCTCTTTTTGAGCAATTCAACATCATTGGGTGACCTAGCCTGACTGGCTGAGTCAGGGATGAGGCTCATCTGCCTTCCCTTGTGGTCTAGAAAGGAAATATTTCTACACCTATCCTGGCCCTCTGCTGCTAGTGATCAGTTGGCTCAGTCAATCCTAGGAGCTAAAATGGGCCAGTGCCCATTTGCAAGGCAAGTGGCACAATATGGCTCATGTCCCTCATGTCTCCTCTTCTGCCCCTTCACACCTCCTGGGACCAGTCCCTGGACAAAGCCATCCCTGAGCAGGAGCCAGGCTTTGTTTGTGAGTTGGCACAATCTAAATCTGTGCTGGGGACTGCACTAACAATGTGACAATCAGGATGATCCCAGGACAGCCAGTGCCCTGGCCCTGCCCGGTCTACTCACAGAGACTCCCGAGATCAGCATTTTCTGTCGTTCCCCAAGTCCAGCAGAGGTGGGAGGGCAGGCTGCTCTCTCAGCACCCACCATGGACGAGAAGCCACAACACTTTGGGGGAAGCAGGGGGGTTGAAGGCAGTGAGGTTTTGCCTCACTGGAAAGACTGCATCTCCTATAGGTTCACCCACCAAGTTCCGTCAGCCTGCTGCTGGCATGTTGTCATCAACAGGCTCTGGCTGCAGCCCTGGAGGGGTGGTGGCAGCTTTGGTCTCTGCAGCCAGCTAAAAATCTGTCCTGGTTTCTGTCCTGTCTTACAATGGACCTGCTGAAGATTGTCGTGGCTGAATGTGGGTGATGGAAGATCTGTTCAGATACACAGCCTTGAATGTGTGTTTTCAGCTAAGGGAGGGGAGTGGTGCCCACATGGGTCAGGAATCTTTAAATAGTCATGCTTTAAGGTAGCTGTTCCTGCCCTTTTTGCCTCCAGCTCTGCTGCAGTTCTTTTCCTCCCACTCCTCTTTTAAGCCCACTCAATTTACACAGGATAAGCTGTTGTAGTTATGATGTTAGAGCAAACCTCTTGACTGCATAAACACATCCCTAACTAAAATTCAGGACCCCAAGCATACAACCCCCTTGCTATTGTTCATCATGTGCACATTACATGGATGAAAAAAACTGGCCTCCCCAGCCCTTGATCCCTAGTTTAGACCAGGGATCTGGTTTCTCTCAGTGCTGAAGAACCCAATGCAGTGATCCTTAACCTGAGAAACCTGAATCTAGGTTTCCTGAATCTAGAGGTGATCCTTAACGTGAGGATCCTGAATCTAGAATCCTTCTCTAGGTAACCAAGGAATTGCTCAAGACATCCACTGAGACCTGATGTTTGCCTGACAGTTTTTGCCCCAAGTCTTGAACAGCATCCAAACTATATTTTGGTTAAGCCTCCAGGAAACACACACTAGCTGGACATGGACAGATCCTGGGGAATTCCCAGGTGCTCACAGGGTAGGCAAGCTTTATTTTGGACTGGGTATTGGGAAAGGTCCAGGATGGTGACAAGGGACTGTCAATGCACAAAGATGCTCTAGCCTCATCCTGTAGGCAGGGTGCCGAGAGCAGCCCACAGCTCTCTAAAGGGCTTTTTTTACATCATGAAATTCCTTGGCGGGGGCTGAAGTACCAAAGTACTAGTCCTGCACTGCCAGAGCAAGGACTCATGTCTGGCTCATAGCAAATATTTGCATAGATGCATTTCACATGGGAGAAACTTCCTGAAATCCTCCTCTTCTGGAAAGGAGAGGAGCCACGGAGAGCAACAGAATTTGGTGGTTTTTCTTTCCTCCTCCCCAGGAAATCCTTGCGCCTCTCATTCTCATCAAAAGGAATTATCCACCTCCAACTTGGGAAGTGCTTTTCACTGCAGCCTATAGCCACTCCCAGCTCCAAGGACACATCACCAGTTTCTCTTGGAATGACCATTTTTTGCAGCTTGCCAAGTTCTCTATATGCGGGTGAAGGATGGAAGAAGAGCGGGCTAGAGGAGAGTCGGAGAGCAGAAAGGAGACATGGCAGCGAAGGAAGAGGACAAGAAGCCAGAGAGGGTCTAAGGAAAGTGTGTCCATATGAAGTAAAAGGACATCTGATGAAGGGGAACAGAGTCACTGGGAAACAATAGGGAAAATTTGGGGAACAACAACAGAGATGCAATGAGTGAGCAAAATGAGAGAGGAAAAGAGGAGCAGATGCACAGAGAAAAGACACGGAGATGCCAGTCTTCTGTTTGCAATACTGGAAATAGTGATGGGGTAAAGGATTTGGATCTGGTACAGGATATTCATGCACACATTTTTCAAGAAGCTGTTCCTGCATTTTCAGCTGGGTATTTCTGCAACCTTGAAATGTCACTTTATTTCTTCATACCATAGCTTGTTTACCTGTCACTTGGAGGTAGTGATAATATTTCCATCACAAGAGCATGGGTATGCTTAAACAAAAAGCTTCAAGATCACAGGTGGAAGGGCAAAGTATCATCACGTTTAGTAAGATTTCACATATACACATGTATAGACATGCTCAGATGACCACATATATCGGTAACTACACATATGTAGATATAAGTATATTACGAAGATATGTATCCCTTTTTTATTTATTTAGGCCAAGCTGACATTTCATGGTTGCTTAGTTACCAGAGAACAATAATGAGAATCTGTTTAGTATATATTGCATGAAGAAGGGAAGGGAGAGGGCAGCTGGGTATCATGTCAGACACAACCACTTGTCGGGCAGATTAGCCCTTTTGGTGGGAAACATGGAGAAAAGCAAAAGAGATCAAAGCTGAAAGGAGTTCAGACAGGGCGGCAATGAGCTGGGGCGTGTGGTGCGTGTAGCTCTTGGTGTTCCCATGGCACCTCCGTGAGTGTGAATCAAAGCTTGGGTCATCAGGAGTCATGAAGTGTTCATTACTTTCATGACATATGCCAGCTCTCAAGTTAAACAGACATTAGGAACGTCGTAAGTGGTTACAAAACTTGCCTCTCTTTATACCGGACCTCTACTCTCCTGCTCCCCATCCACACCAACACTGGCACCCTTGCTTCAAAACAAATGCCTTTGCTAACTGTAAGGAAGAAAGAGGTTTCACTGGTCAGAGGAAAAAGCACCGCAGTAATCAAAAGCACCAAAAAAGCACATTACGCCCTCCAAACTGCATTCATTCTCTCTAAGATTTGCCTCCACTGCAGCTCCCAACCATTTCAAAATTTGCTTGGCCTGATTTTGTAAACTCATGGAAGATCCTTATGGTTCAGGAACTCACCTCACTGTTTCACTTCACGCTAAAGGTAGTCTGGGTAAATTTTGTTGATGGAAAACAGCTTTTTCAGATTGACATCTTGTGTTGCCAGCTCTCACACAAGCCCAGAAAGCTTAATGAGAGAGCTTTAATTTGTCCCAGGACACCATGAGAGTGGTTTATGGTTCAACAGTCCCTTGGGAATAGAGCTTCTGGAGTTCAGCCTTCCCTGAAGGCACTTCTAGCAGCCGACAAGGAAGTTGAGATAAAACTAAAGATATAGTGTATTTGCTACAATTCATTTTTAAAAATAGCATTACTAAGCTTAGAGACAGGCATAGAGCAACTAAAGAAAACCAGATTTTTGCTATAGTTGAGCTGCCAGAAGTTCACTCTCTGGTTTATCCAGTTAAAAAGATGCAAGAACACAGTCCTTGTATCAGGGATCCAAATTTCAGGCAAGACCCTTGTCCTGGGTATTGCTCAGACACATACTGGATATGTTACTTATCTTAAATACATAATTCCCTCACAGGGTTCCACTGAGAGTTAAGCCTTCTTCCATTCTCCCCAGTCTCCAAGAACTCCCTATGACTCATAACATTAATATTTAATCAAGGTATGTTAACATTTCTTTCAAATTATTATTGACTGTCCTAACTTTAGAGATGCTGTTGTTGTCCCTTGATCATATCTAGGAACAACTCCCGACAAGATAGTGAAAAAACCTCTCTGCTGATGAAGTTAAACACCAATGTTTAACTTGACTCCAAACAAGCTGTTTGCATGTTCTTAAAGAAATATTGCTAAGACTGTCAGAGCATATGTCTGGTACTGGACCCAAAGGACCACCCAGCCCGGTGCTCTGACTGCAACAGGAAACAGCAAAGGTTTAGGCAAAGACAGTGCAAATATACAGTGATCCTTCTCCCACTGTATTCTCCCAGCATCCAGCTATCTGTGGCTGAGAGATTTCCTGAGCCAAAGATCACATCTGCATCAATGTGTTTAGTAGATCTTAATGGCCTTTTTTTTCCTATAAATGTGTCAAAATGCGTTTAGAACTATTTATAATTTTGCCCTCCATACCATCCGGTGAATTTCAGTTTAAGCATGCACCAGATGAAAAAAGTGCCTCTTTTTGGTTTTGACTGATAAATTTACCGGGGATTCCTACTTTTCATATTAAGAGAAAACAGCCATTTCCTAACCCCTCTCTGTGATCCTCCTAGACCTCTATCATATCCTACTCAGACATCTCTTTTCCAAGCGGAAAAGTCCTAACACGCTACCAATAAAAGGGAGCATTCAAATCTTGCCGCCTTATGAGCTAAAACATTGAAAAGTGCGCAAAAGTGTAGAAAATTATATAGATGTAGTATGAAGTAGATATGCATTATACAAACATATTAATGAAAATAGCATGTGCAGTGTACTACCGGCTCTTGACAAAGACTGGACAGGATAACAACCAACCAACCTTGGGGAGAAAAATGTGCTTGGGATGAACCATGCCTGCCCCACTATTTAAGGATGTTGTTACATCACAGCAATAAAAGCAAACATTTGCTCATAATTCAAACTAGTTAGAGCTCAGCTAAACTGATCCCAGAATCGTCTGCTCTGCCACAGAGATCAGATGTCTGCTATATTTCTAGCAAGCACATTACAAAGCCTGTTCCACATGAGGCTGAAACCCATTCAGCAAAAGTGGCTCTGACTGCCTGAAATCTGATCTAAGTTACAGCTCCAGCAAGTGTTAGATCAAGCTTAATTGAGCAGGTTTTTAAACTACCTTGAATTTTGGAGGCATATTCTCCAAGTCTGGAGTTTGTTTTTTTCTGTACTCCTGCACCCATATAAGTACAAAATATTGCTTTTTAATCCCCCCTCCAGGACATAAGTCCTCTTACTGCCTCACCAACCCACCTTCTGGGCTGTGCCATAAATCATGCTGGCGGCAAAGTGTACGACATCTAGGAGCTAAAGAAATTACAAAAGAAAGACAAAGACCTGAAAACATCCGCCTTTGCAAATTACAATTCAACTTTATTCTGCAGCCTATACCCTCAAAGAATGTGGCACCCAGAGCTGGATGCTTGTGAGAGATATTGAAGTGACCCTTGACTATTACACTGCCTACCTACTTAGCAAGACTTATTTATTTCATGTTCATCATGCAATCTGAAATCATCCAATAATAAGTATTCTAAAAAAGCCAACCGCGTTTTCACATTTAATGTACATACTGTGGCTAAATAAAACCACTTTCAAGGGGTAAATAATTGCAGAGGAAGAGAAAAATTCAAGAGCGTAGGCTATGAAGATGCACTTTCAGCTGAAATGTTTTAAAAAGCGATTAGTTGAGGCAGAAAAGCAGGAAAGCTGTTCTTATATGGCTAAATCAACACTAGAGGAGGGTTTCACATTAACTGTGGCAGATAAGTGGAAGAAAGCAAGGCGATACACATGAAGGAAAGGATGGGAAGCAGGTTACAGTCTAGCAGATATAATAGACAAGAGCAAGGAACCTGACTCAGAAACTTGCCTCACCCTGGGTCTAGGAGCAAGTCCCTTAATCTTTTCTGTCTGACAGCTTTTCCATTTGTACCGGGGAGGGGGGGGGGGGGGCGTAGATCTTACAAATGGGGTATTGTGAGGATTAATAGTGCGAAGAGGTTTAGGAATGTAAGTCCAGTACAGCCAGCCACAAGGAGTGAAAAAAAAAACCAGGAGCTGGACTCCAGAAAAGTCATTAAAAGGTCTTCATATTTTTTTATTCTGGAAATGCTGTTGTGTTTGAACTGCCTTTGGAGCACCCTCTTCTCAGATCCCCAGCATGTAACATTCAGAGTCACCAGTGTTCCCAAAAGCAGATGGTGACTTTGGATCATCTCTGCAGTGACTCTGACTGGACACTCGGCGATCCAGAAAATCCAGCTCCTCCCCACAAGTGTCAGTGATTTCCCCCCCCCCGCACCTCCCCATCTGCAAGACCAGTAGTGAATTATTCACTTCTCAGCCCCACCTCTCCCACTGTTGTCCCAGCTCATAGGAGTTACTTTCCACTTCTCCCTCTTACTCCTTGGCACACCTCTGCTGAGATTCTTCTTTGCTCTCCTACCCCTACCGTGACCTACCGCATGGGTTGCGGTGAAACACGGTGGAATAGGATGGGGTAAAACAACACAACCACAGCAGTGTTCAACCATTCCTGCTTCTTTCTTGCCCAGGGGAGAAAAGAGTTTGGAATCTCCCTTTTTCTCTTTTCCAAGCCTGGTACTACAATGCTAAAAGTGAGTGGAGCAAAACGAAGTCAACCTATTTTCCCCGAAGGTGACGAGGGAGGAGCACTGCTCAGAACATCTGCTCCCTCCACTGTCTGCTGACAGGAGGTCCACTATCCTTTCTCCCAGGTTAAAAACCAAGGTTTTCCAGTCTTTTTCAGAATCTACAAAAAAACAGTAGCCATCTGGTCAGTGAAACAAGGGTCACGGCTGGGGGCCATGACCTGGCCAGAGATGTGAGGCAGCACAGGCCCCGACCACAGAGAAGTGGCACAGGTGATGTGGGGACCTTTTCCAAACAGGTGGGCAGGCTAGGCAAGGCCAGGAAAGGGTGTGAAATAAGGAGAGCATGCAAAAATCAGCTCCTGAATCACATGGGAATTGCTCCATTGGAGAGAAGGGGAGAGCAAACATGGAGAAAGGTGTTGCAATGGACAAAGAGGATCTGAAGTAAGGGCTTTTCTGGAGGTAGAATTGAGTCAATGGGCATGCACAGGTCACACACGCTACCCTACCTGTAATGACACCACCTCAGGGTTTGTCCCCACAGAAAAGCCCAGCCTAGATTTGGCCAGCAGTGGGATGAGCAGCACAAGGAGATGAAGCAGGAGCTGTGTTGGTGGCTCTGCAGACAGTGTTCTGCCACCAGAGACAGCTCTGGATGAGCACCTCCCTGAAAGACTGTAGCTGAAGATGCTGTCTGCCAGATGGTCCCAAATTCTTCCCAGAGCTTTGGAATTTGTCATGATTTCCTCCTTTTTTAGGGCTATGATGTCCTGCCTCATGTAAAATGAGGCTTCATCTGCTTTAAGCAGTAGTGAGGCAGACAGCTCGGAGAGCTCTCGGGATGGGAGGCTGCCGTTTCTCTCCAGCATTCGCAGGTAGCAGTAACACTGCTCACACCAAAGGCAGCTACCACGCACTGTTGTTTCCAGTGGGGATGAAGCATGTCTCCCCAGGTAGTAAGAAATTTGCGGGATACCCTGTGGGGAGTAGGCTGGGTCAGGAAAACATTCAGTTCAGGAAAAGAGACTAGAAAGCAAGGAGAGGTGGTTTGTAAAGCCAAAGCGGACTAGGACAATGTCTGATCTCAGGTGAGGGGGCCATCACCAAAGCAACATGATGGGCAGGGGACCAGAAGTGGTAAAAAGGAAGAAGAAAGAGGAGGAGATCAAGTGGAAAAAGGAGGATGCTGCGGGGCAGAAAATCCGGCAGATGAGATGGGGGAATGCAAGCTGGATAAATGCTATTCTATCCCCCCTCCTTACTGAGCAAAAGCACTTTGAAAATAAGTCATTATTATTATGAACATAAAGAAATAATCCCAGTTTTGCTCTATCATCTGTCTGTTTGGTTGAGAAATGTCAGATGCTCGGGGAGGGGAGGAGGAAAGGTTGACATCAGACAACATCCATTTGTAAAATTGTATCTGCCAGTTTCCCAGCAGCTGTGATCTCCAGTTAATATCAGGAGTGAATGTGAGAGGCTAGACAGAGGGGAGCTGGGGGTGGAGGAATTATGATTTTCAGTTCTCCCAAGCAATACTTGGCACTAGAGCCAGCACTTGATAACGAATTGACTCAGTCACTAACTCGCACAGGCTCCTTCTCTAGTAATGGACTCCTCTCTCATTAGCAAATACAATTGACAGTAAAAATAAACACACTTGCACCCTCCCCCTCTTGTGCTGCTGACACAGCCCTGATTGACGGATCTCACAAGTACATCAATTAAAGGAGAGGACAGTTGCTGTTATCAGCCGGCTTGAACACGGGACAGAGCTAATAATAATATCTCACATTTACACAGCATCTTTCTGTCATGATCCAAAGCACCGTAGAGCACAGAGAGTGGTCTAGCAGGCTCTGAATGGTTTGCAGTAAGTAAATTTGAGAAAGGGCTCTCATTCTAAACTTCTCTGTTCAGTTGCTCAAAGGAGCCATATTTTAAGTTTATGCATTTTCTGTTAGCACTGACAGTGAACAATACCCAGAGTTAACAGCCTAGAAAAGAGAACCACAGAAAGCACCCAGGCTTTGTTTTGTTTGCAAAGTGAACAAAGTCCCAAACAGTTCCTTTGGTTCTGAAGCATGACTGCAGATACCTGTGCCTCGTCCCAGTGATGAAGTATTCTGGCAAGCCTTAGGAAAAAACTGCAAAGCTGTTATGCCTGAGTTATCTGCGAGGGAGGGGAGAGGAGAGAGGGAAGAAAGCATATTTGCTGCCTTTAAACAAATAATCAATCAGATCTTTTTGCACTGAAGTGGAAGTAGTTGAGATTAACACTTTGGTGAGGAATTGTCATTACACCAGATCATAATAAAGGAAAAATCTTCATCATTTCAGAAGTCTATCTAGGCATTAGCAATGTACACATGCAGTAACACCAGAACATTATGCATAGAACATGCCCAGCAGTCTGCAGTGGCAGATGCAGTTTTGTGCAGAAGCAAAGCCTCTACCTCCCATCAAATATTATACATTACAAAAACTTCAGTAAAGAGCCATTATGCACATACTCCACAGTCTATGTCTGAAGACACTATTTTGAGCAAGAGCCGTATGTAAGTCTTCCAGCACACAGTGTTCTGCATGCATTATCCCACTTCACGTTACTCACTGCACATATCCTCCTGCCTGAACTGTCAGCTGCAATCTCACCGAAAAGGGCAACAGAGTTGAACCCATTCCCCTAGTGTTTAATATCATGGAGTCCATCCGCTTTTCTGGGATTCAGTTTCTCTCCTGGGTGGGAGGCTTTCTGGCAAGGCCCCACATTTTCCACAGCAGCAGAATTTCCTACGGAATACATTTTAGGCCAGAGTATTACTTCTTAAACTGCAGGACTGCATTATTCAGGGAATAACATTCTACTTCAAGGTTGTAAAGAAACCTTAAAATACCAAACAGATGTAATCTGATGCCACGCTGTCCTCTGAATCCATGGCTAGCATGGAAGCATCCTCTTCCATTCTCTTCCAGGGAGGTTTTATGCCTTAGCCAGCTCTCTCGCACTTCGGCACTTGTGAGAAAGGAATAAAACCTTCCCTTATCCTTACTGGGATCTAATCCTAATTAAAAGAAAAATATTAGCTCTATTAGGTTCATCTTAATGGAGAAAACAGCTAAATGAACCTGGGGTTCCGTAGCCCCAGTACAGACAGGTCAGTGGCTGATTTACCAAACCCCAAGTTACCATCACTTCTCTCATTGCCTTCCCCGTCAGCGGGTTCAGCAGTGAACTGCAACCAGTCCAAAAACTCATTCCATGTTGAAAACAGAGATGCTATGCAAAACAAATTCAATGCAACCTCAATATTGCAACCTCAAAAAGGACACGATATTAACCAGAACATTATCATTTTATATGTAAATACATTATTATTTTTTTTAGAATTCCTCTACAAATTTCATGTGCTGTGGAAGGTAGGGAGTTTTCCAGCAGCTTTAAGACCCAGTCAATGGAAAAACATGAGTTTTGTTTCTAGCAGCTGGGTGGCAAGGTCATCTCAGACCTGGTTCCTGCAAAGAATCCAGCCTGGCCAGTCTTCCCCAGTGACTTCTCTCTTCTGCTTACCCGGCACACCCCATCTACTGGCATATGTTATTCACCAATGCTTCTAGACAGGAGTTTGTGGACATCAGCTTGTGGACTTGAAGAAAAGGGCATCAAACTCAGATCAGCTAAACTGGCAGTAGTGAGTAGCATTAGGGGCTGGAGGCTGCCAAAATCTCAGTCCCTTGAAGGCTGGAGATACGATTTTCTGCATGGACGAAGGTCCTGGAGGAAGCAGAGAAAAAGTGAAAAGGTTTCTTTAGAAAGGAGGGAGAAGAGGAAGGAGACACTAGCCGATCCCCACCTTTCCAGTCAAACCATCAAGAACACATCTATTCTTCCTGAATGATCTGAGGCTGAGATGGAAAGCCATCATTTTTCTTTCCCAGTCTAACTGTGGTACCATATTTTGCACAAAAACCCATCTGTTGTTGACGTTCAGTGTGCTCGACAGTTCTCTGTTCCCCTCCACCACAAGCTGTTGCTGTAGGGTTCAGTTCTTCTCATCCCAAATCTCATTTGCTTTCTGCAGCCAAGCTGCAGCTCTGAATGACTCCTAAAGAGAACAGAAGACATGCAGCTTCTGATCTTGCTGATGGAAGTATTTGCTTTGTAACCTTTATCTCTTTCTGCTAGCATACAGGAATTCCTCTGTGTACAAAAACCCCTTTATTTTTGTACCCACCTGCCCCAGATTTTTGCTCCTCCAACCCCCTGCATTGCATTCAGCACATCCTGCCTCCTGGGCCAGACCCTTCTGATAACATCAGGTGAATAGATAGGAGCAGCTCTATAATAGCAAATTACATTTGTTTTAAATCTATATTTGTCATGCCAGTGTGCAACAGAGAAGATTTAATTAGCCAGTGAAGCTCGCCTTTGGTATGTTTTCATGAATACAGTAAGAGTTTTGATGCATGACTTCAGGCTACTACAACAAACAAAGAAAACACACCATGAAATTAAGAAACATAATAATATACAAGAGAAGACACTTGGCTGCTGTTACACATTTCACCAAGAAATGGGCCACCACCAAACCTGGATCAAGCTGCCTAAATCTAGGGACATTTTTTAATTCAGATCCAAATTTTGCACTACAGTCTCAGTTAAATGCTGAAAAGAAGTTAATCGCACATGAGATGACTGCACAGAGCCCTGCACAGAAATGAGGAGAGAGAAGAAAGCATGGGTGACTAAACGAATGGCCCTGATGTGACACATTAACAAAATTCCAAGGTTGTTTTGCATTGTTTTGACAGCAAGAGCTGCAAAAAGACTGCTGTGCCAACCAGGACAACACCAGACCACAGCATGACCCTGTCTGTATTTCTGCCATGCTCCCTATTATGGCTCTGTACAACTCTGAAGTGGACCCACCTAGCTACACAAGTGCTCACACACCTCTTCAGAGCAGAGGTGTGTCCTGCTGGTGTTGGTGATGTAGTGCAGATGAGTAATATTAAGAGTCAGCATCAAGAGTCAAAGCTGGACTTTCCATTGACCTCTTCTAAGCAGCTGCAAAATGGCATCCTTGGGGTAGCCAGACCACATCTCAGTGAAGGAGGTCTTCAGGTCTGCCCAGGTATACCTTCAATCCAGTCTGAACTCTGTCACACATGTCTTGCCTGACTTTCTCTGAGGAGCAGAAGTTAAATGATACATTTGACTTTGCAGGTATGTTACAAGGATTCATTATTTAACATGTACACTTCCCTACACATACTGCTGTGTGATGCCATTTATTATCTTTCAGTCCTCCATTCGTGTTAAGAGGAGAAATCAAACACAAAAACCCAGTTTCAGACCACCAAAAGGAAAACTATCCAGCCCCAATTTCTAGCAACTGCTTTCAATTTTATCTACCATGATTTCTAGCTGATAGACTTTCTCTCCCAGGTTTCAGAAATGCTGGCAATCTGCAACCTGAAGGAGAAGCACTACATCAGCAAGCTTTACCAGGTATGGTTCTGCTGGCAAATTCCTTACAGCTTTACTGTGCTTGCAGCAACCATTAATGCATGTCTGTCTTTGCCGCTATTTCCACATAGCGAGCATGAGAAAGAAAACAGCACCTGCAAGAAGACACCTGGGGTTTGCATCCAGGTGTGAGCAGCTGGGGCTTTTTCATATGACTTCAGGTTGCGAGGAAGCCACACTTGAAGCACACGGATGAGGAGCAATGTGGGAAGGTCTTACCAAAACTGGCTCTGTCACTCCAGGACTGAAGAGAAGATTTCATTCTCCAAGAGCTGCCAATCTAGTATTTTTTTGCTAGTGATAATATTTTCTAAGTTTAAAAATAAACTTAGTGAAGTATGTGCCACCTAACAACGTATGTCTCTTCAGTCTCAGGAAAAAAAAAAAAAAAAAGAAAAACCAGACTGAATATCAAGCACTGCAAACCAGTATCAGGCATAACCAAATTATAGTTTAATATGTTTCAGGTATCCCATTTAGAGCTTCAGATCTTTCAAGGAAATAGGTTTTCCCCACTGAGAAATGTATATGCAGTGAAATTAAAGCAACTTTAGCCCCATGTGAACCAAAAGTAGGTTGGATATCTATTTTAAATAATCACCCAAATGTTAATTTTTCATGATGGAAGAAAGACCTGAGAGGAGAGGAACACTCCCCACTTCTAACCCCCCAAACTACTGTCTTGGCTATCCAAGCCTGGGGTGTAATACAGCACATGGTTAAATAGGTAAAACCCTGCTTTCGTTACTATTTACCATCTTCAGAGACAGGGCAGGGCACCAGTGGCCTGGAGAGCCCTCTTTGAATATTTGGGGCACCGTCCAAGTGACACCTAGCATGAGAGGTGAGCAAGATGCCAGGGTGAGGGGGAGACTCTCAGCGTATGTCCCAGCATTGATGCCCAAACCCTTCCTCCATCTGACGTCCACCCTCCCTCTCCCCTTCCTCGCTTGGGAGGCAGATCCCGTAGGAGCGCTGGCAGCCCGGGTGGCCGTGGGGCAGGGAGCTGGGCCCTGGCTGCGTGTGGGGCTTCTCCGGCTCCCCCCACACTTCCCCTCCACGCACAAGAGGGAAAAAAATTCCGCAGGCAAAGGAGGAAGGCAAGTGCTGCTAAGTGGCTCATTGGTTTCTATGGCAACTGGCTCCGCTCTACTCCAGCTGCTTACCCCACAGTCCCTCTGTCACCCTATTTTTAGCTGAAAAATCAAAGAAAAAGGAAAAGGGGGGGGGTGGGGGGGTGGGGAGGAGGGATTTGGGAGACCTTCTTGGGTTTTGCGGAGAGGAGGTTAATGTGGATGCAACCTTGTCTTGCTTTCAATCACAGGTTAAATCCTCGCTGCAGAGGCTTCCTATGGGATTCCTCAGACTTGATGCACAGTTAGGTCCCATATTTGCCAAGACCATGAAGCAGCCTGCGAGCAAGGCAGCCCAGCCATCCCCTTGTGCAGCTGGGCTGTGAATTTGACCTTGGCATCAAAACTGGAAAGAACAAGAAGACTTTTCCATACTTGGGGAAAAAACCTCTGCCCTCCCACAACCCAACACGATGAAGCGATGGATGTCAGCACACCAACATTTTTTTAAGTCTTTGGTCTGAAAAGTTATTTCTTTTTTTAAAAAAAAGTTCAGTCTGTCCATGATCTCTCTGACCTGCATGGTGCAAGAAAAACCTCACAATGGATGCAACATGTTTTGCTCAAATATCTCATGAATGGAAGACTCAGAACCAAATTTACGTGGGCTGTAACAAGACTGTACTTTAGTTAATGGATTTTGGTATTGGGGACTTTGGTTGTTGGGCTGCAATATATCTGCTGGTAAATCTAGAGCAAAGATATTGTAGCCTGCAGTTTTAGTATGCATAGGAGTGTGTGTTCACAAAAGCATGGGTCCCTTAGTCTCTTCTGACTGACTACCTGCCTTTCTGAAACAGATGTACCCAAACACTGTGAGATACAGATACGTCGACAGATATTTCTAGCTTCATTCCTCTCCCTCTCCCCAGAAATTCTAGAAATTTTATAACAAAATGTTGCAATTATCCTCAGAATAATAATCTTTAAAGCCCAAACCAAGGCAGATTGATGTCATAAACATCTATATTCACTTTTTTCATTTCAACTGCCATGACATTTGATGCTTGCCTCCAAACTGTTCCTGCTAACAGGGTTGTAGAAGTCTACCTTTGTACCACTCATTTTCATTTGCTGCCATGAGAAGGGATATTGACCTGTGTATCTCTGCTCACACAGCAAGGCTTCCCATTTTGGAGCTGTGATATTGTCGGACTAAGAGGACAAGGAAAAGATCAATGATTTCTAACATTGATCACTTTTAAGAGGAAGTGCATTGGTAAAATGACTTACTAGTCCAAGTATCGCATTTGCAGTCTCTGCAACCAGTTCTGTATCCTGGCAGGCATTAACACTCTTGCTGTAGATAAAAGCAGTATATTGGGAGGGAATTGTTCACTTCCAAAATGTTATTGGCTATGGCATGCAATGGTATAGACTGTACAGGGCTTAAGAAAAAACACACAAATGGAGCAGGATGCAGCCGACAGAGTTTAGCAGTGCCCACACCAAACAGTGTAAGAAGTGTCAGGGCACTGGCAGGGCTGGGGGCTCCCCAGGGACATCCCACTGCTTCAGCCATGGAGCAGGGCAGCTGGGGGTCGCCAGGAGCAGCCCCAGCCCTGGGCATCGGGTACCCCCCTGGTGCAGCGGGGCCTATGGCCCGTCAGGGCAGGGCTGTGGGGAGCTGGAGAGAGTCTTGCTGCAGCATCGCTGGGGCAGGGACTGATGGCCCTGGGGGGCTGAAATGGGGTCCTGGGACCTGGGCAGGGTGGAAGGAGCCCCAGGAGATGCTGAACCGGGACAGTCAGGGCTGGTGGTGCCCTCAGAGCCCTGAAAAGAATTTGCAGAAGGATACTCAAGAAACATTTTAATTCCTAGGAATTTGGAAACTGGCTTACTCCGTAGAGCCACTGGGATTCTTTACTTTAGTTTGTGGTCTCCAGAACACCCAGTGGCAACAGGCCTCATGGTTTAATTACCACTGTGTGAAGTACTTGAGTACTGTATTTGCCAGTTTTTCCCTGAATGGCCCTTTGTTAGTTTCTGGAGAGACACAAAGAAAAGGTGTTCCCTACAGACCTCTTCTGAAACATGTTACTTTAGACACTTTGATCAAGTCCCTTCTGACTAAATTTCATTTCTTGAAGCCACTACCAAGCCCATCCTCCCAGGGAACCTTGTAAAACCCATTATCAAAATCTGCCCTTGCAGGAAACAACATACTCACCTTACAACCCTCCTGCATCCTTCATCTTTGCACAGTTTGGGGGACAAGAAAGCAGAGAGAGGACTCAGAACTACAAATCTTCCTCTAACAGCCCTGGAAGATGAGAGATCCCTGAGAAGAGGACAAGGACGGTTGGAGTGGTACAGAATACCCAAGCACACAGTCAGGCCTGCTCTGCAAGGTAACTTGCTGCAGGAGGCCTCTGGCCAGCCCAGAAGGGATGCAGGGGAGAAGAGATCCTTTGCAGTGAGGGGCACTGAAGGCAGAAGCAGAGGTGACCTGAAGCAAGCAGCAAGGCATGCCTGCAAGGCAAGGAGGAAGACAGACAGAGAGAAAATACATGCCAGTAAGCACACATGCACGGCCAGGATGGATGACAGCCTGTGCTGGGTGGTGATGAATAACCTCATGCCCTGAGCAGTAAATGAAAGGGTGAATGACTCCTTTTAAAAGGGGCAGTCAAGGGTGGAAGAGAAAATCATCAAATGTGCATCCTCACTTGCCTCTGCAGGTTAGGTAGAAAGGTGGATGGTCTGTGACTACTAGACAAGTGACTTTACTGAGGAACTCTGTCCCATTTGCAAAATTGGAGGCTACGATCCTGACCCTCCCTGTAGAACATTTTCATATCTGCGGAGGGGAATCACCAGCTCTAGGCGGTGATTCTGATCGTTATTCTGCTTTCTGACAAGAGGATTGTACGAGCACTTCCAGATGAAGTGTGTGTGCACATTTAATATTAATTTATGGCAAGTAGTCATGTGCAGCCTTGACATTTGTTTTCCATGTATACTAGCAACAGGAAACTTGAGCCTTTGAATGTTTATGAGAAATGAGCCCACATGCAAACAATGCTGACAGAAGATGATCTTCTTTAAAACCTGCCTATTTTCACTTCTTTTGCATTTCTCATTTGTCCTTATTCAGCACATTTTAACCTGCAAACATTATCCTCAAAAGGTCATAGAAAACTCAGATTGTCAAATAAAGCTGAGGCACTGCAAAGATGGTACTTAGTAACACAGACTGAGACTGATAGAGATACATGGAGAGAAATCTTAAAGAGGTCTGACCATAGTGTAAGGTCTGATAAAAGAATCCTCCACGCATCAGTGGGGACCCTCAGCTCTATCTCCACCATAAACTAGAAAACCAAGTTAAAAAGAGAAAGCCATTATCAAATGCGAACCAGCCCCACGGAACAGCCTTTTATATCTGTACCTCCAGAAAGTCCATGGCAGCAAGGTGATGCAAAACTCTTCAGTCTGGGTGACACAGCTTAAAACTCAGGACTGACTCCTTCACTGAAGTACCAGGGCTGTCAACAAACACGTGTAGAGCAGCTTCAAGGCATCAAAGTCTATTTGTTCTGCAGAGCTCTTGGATAAATCTCTCTTAATAGTGGTCCTCGGGATGACTGAGCTACAAAGCTGGTGGGTACCAGTGACCACTCCAACACCTGCTATCTCTCTAATGATCTCAAATCCTTCAGCCTCAGGGGGAAGCAAGATAAATCTAAAACACAGACAGAGAGAAGGAGGCTCTCTCCTGGAGAGAGCAATAAGCTCTTTGGAGTCTCCCATCCAGCAGCTCTTGTTCATGGGAGATACTCAAGGGAAGAAAGGAGAAAGTCAGATGAACACCTTTTGCTCCTTCTTTGTAAGGACTGCTAACCTATTTTGCATTACAGAGATGTTCCTTTGTCAAGGATAACTCCATGGCCATCAGATCTCTTTTAGCAATGTCATGCATGGACGTTTATCACCTGCTATGTTAGACCTTGTCCGAGCTTGATCCCCTTAATATCAAGCAAGAGTGACTTGTTGCATCTAGTCCAGGTGTTATGCCATTTGTGTGCTCTGGGTTCTGGGCACAGAAACATAGACGCACTGAATCTCAAGGCTGTTTGTTTCCTCATAAGTTGTTTTAATGAAGCAGAATAGTTCCATTACTCTATACAGAAGGGACAGGCAGTCTGTCTTGTCCTTCTGAGGTCTGTTTCCTTGTTCATAATTTGCAGTGGTGATCTTGAAAAAGGTGGTATAGTATAGAAATGGTATGGTATGGTATGGTATGGTATGGTATGGTATGGTATGGTATGGTATGGTATAGAAAGGAGATACATCACTGAGAATTACTTGCTTAAGCAGGCCACTCTCTCCTTCACCCAATGCAAAAGGCCTGTAAGCTAATTTCCACTCTACCTGGTGTCCCAGGTCCTTGTCAGTCTGATGTTTGCAGTAAAGGAGTTCATTCAGTTTATTCGTGTCCTTAAAATTCCAGCTACACCTTGGTATCCAGTGACCCTGGTTGCCTTGGCTGCAAAGAGATGGCAGGGGCATTTCAGGATCTTGTGCCAGCAAAAGAAGCAGCATTAGAATGAAACAGGGAGGAGGATGCTGTGTTATACAAGACATCCAGGAAAGAAATTATGCAGGACACTAGCAACATCCTGCAAGACAAGCAAACTTCTAGGTATTGTTTCAGATACCAGCAGTGTCTGAACCATCACAGGATGATGACGCTGTGACTGCTTTTGTGGTTCAGCATCTCCACCAGGAGACAGCTCACAAGGTGCTTACGCTGAAAAGCAGGAAACGGCTGGCTGGAAGTTAGGATTTCACAGCAGCAATGGTCCATGGGAGTGATCCAACCACCAGGCACAAGTGTGCGCTGGAAGAGTTTGAAACACGTCTTACAAGCAACTGTGGCTCACCCCTCAAAATAGCCTTTCAATTGGGTCAACGAAGATTCTGTTCAGAGAAGTGATGGGGTAACATACATCCTGCTGAGTTTGTCAGACACTAGACTTCTTTGAGGATATTGCTGCTCCCTGATCTGTCTCTCCTGCCCCATCCTGCACAGGCACATCTTTTTCTCCCTAAGGCCTATGTTGATGGATCCTCAAGGACTTTTCTCTCTAGTGTACTACTTCGAGACACCTTTGCAGCAAATTACATGCCATCATTCAGCAAGAGACAAGGGTCAAACAACCAGCTTGGGAGTGGGCTAGTAACATCATACTGCATGATTCCTAAAAAGGGCTCTAATAATGGGGATAATGTAAGGGCCTGCCATAACAGCAAGCTGACAATTTAGTGTTGCTATGCAACTTGAGTTGTGAACAGACTTTTGCAGTTGCTTCTTGTTTGCCCGTTGAATGTTCAGTGACAGTGTCTGGCAACCTTCCCCCCTCATCATTTTACCTAAAGCAGCAAGAATTCATGTGCAGGTTTTGTGCCAAGGTGCCCTCTTCCAGCCACTAGCCTGAGCAAACTGAGATGCAGACACATACAATGCTTTTTCCAATCTGAATGAGATTCCTGTTGTGCCACACACACATAAACAGCTACATACATTCACAGACATTTCTCCTTTCTTCTGATTCGTTGCACATCTTCCCCTTTTTCCTCCTTTTCACTGTCTTTGAAAGCTTTTCCCTTGCCATCACAGCTCTTGTCATGCCAGTTCACACTCTTTTCTAACTTTGTACATGAGGTTCCTTCAGACCTTTTTATCTTTCTCCCAAATGTTTTCTCAGACTTATACAAAGTGGGGATAGATATGGTTATTTGCTCCATCCTGTTTTATTCACCTGTCCTGATACTGCCTTGTCCTGTCTTGAAACTTTGACCAGTTTTATAACCCTCAAGCAATGATGCCTGCAGCCCTTTCCTGGGGACTCTGACAGTCTGGCAAAACTCAGTGGTAAGGGAAGCTGACCTGCTCGTCCCCCTGGCTGAAACCTGACTACTCCTAGTGACATCTCTTTGTGCCACCCTCAAAACCTCTCCCCTGCATGCTGGTATCACCCGAATATCAAGGTGATTGCTATTCTGCATCACTATTAACCACTACTCATTCCCTATAATCCTTTGATATAATTTCCCAGACAACCCTTGCAGTCCTCACTCAGTTTGTTGCTTTTCTCTGAATGCCTTTGCTTTCCACAATCTGTTTTGTGGTGTTACTTGTGTGATGTTTAATAGCCACAGCTCAGAGTTGGCTGCATTTCAGTGGTAGGAGGGGGAACACAGTGAACTATGAACTGAAACTCCATATAATGTTGCTAGAGATGAGAACAAGTAAAGGAGGGCTTGCTATACATGCTATCTCCAGAAAAACATCTTTGCAAATGTGTATCTGTGCAGGCATTGTGGAGATAGGGATTATGTTATGCAGAGGGGAAAAGGAGCTGACTGACAGTAGAGATTTGCAGTCCATATTGATGTTTCACAATTGTGCATCTGTCTGCAGAACAGCCATGGAGCTCTTGAAGTTGCACTAAAAAAAAAAATAAGGAAAGATAAATCAATAACTTCACTCACCCTTTTACCACAGCTCAGAGGATGGAGGAGGAGAGTGTCATAACAGCTCACACTAGTGAGAAAATTTTAATTGAAACAGTCTTCAACCAGAAAATACTATTTTGATAAAATCAACATTTTTCACAAAATCATAAGTACAAATGAAAAATCCCTACGGAAAAGGAGGCTCAAACAACATTTTCTGTATTGGAAAGTTTGCCTTAGGGAAAAAAATGCCAGATTTTCTTTCAAATTAAAATACTAATTTTGAAAGCAACCTTATATTTTCTTATCATATTCTACTGCTTGTATTGTTTTCACATTGTTCAGTTAATAATGAGAGACACTGATATATTCAATATCCTGCCATTAGCCTGGAATCAAGTTTCTAGGATATTGAAAACAATTGGTCCCTAACTAGTACCCAGCACATTTCTTCTTCAGAGTGTAAAAATTTAAATTGTTTCATTCAGCACAGAGTAATAAAGCTGGTACCACTTTTGATAGAATACTCATTACTTGGTAGAAAAATCACTTGTTTTGAAAATGAAATATCACCTGTACTAAATTATATAACAGAATATTTAATTATTATATTCATTGTATGCTATGTTACTGGTAGGACTGCATGACATGCCTTCATATGAGACTTGCTTTGGCATAACCTAACTGCATTACAGCTGGTGTGAAATAGTACCAAAATTTAACTAATTTTCAAAACAAAACATCACTTAATTTTCTAAAAGTATCTAATTGAAATGTTCATAATTTTCAGTTCTTAGGAATACACTGAAAACAGTATTTTTATCACTAAGAGTAACAAGAAGCTTTGAAATCATAAACTCTGAAATTTGTCTCAAAATGAACATTTCAAGTTTCGTCTGGCTCTCACTTAACCTGTGATTCATTCTTTGTACTAACTCTAAATCTCCCTATTTGGAATAGTTTAAGATTGGAGGCCTTGTCAAAAGCAATCGTCATAAATACAGCATGCATTTCATCTTAGCTGGTTCTACCAGCATTTGTTGCTAGATAAATCAGCTCATCAGTACTCACTTTCATCTCCATTTTAATACTTTTTATATGCATTCATGGGTATCTCAAAATTATCCCCATCAGGATATATAAATGAGGATAAAATAAATCAGGACGAATTAAATCAATCTTACAACCCAACCACACCCAAGAACTAGGAATGCTTCAACGCTCCCACCGCAGCCCTGCTCACAAAATCCTGTTGCAGGGAGGACCAGGGATGGGACAGACGCTTCCCCTCCATTCCTCCACTCATCCCGTTCCGCACCTGGAGAGCCTGGACTTTCCTTTCTAGCATGTGAGAGCAGCAAGAAAAAGATCTCCTTTCTGAAAGCACAAGTCCTCTGCTCTTTCTGCCTTCAGCGACTGCGGTGAAACCGCAGCCCGAGGCCTCCACCTAGTGTCTGCTGGCAAGCTCGGCACACCACCCCGGCCGAAAATGTGGGATGCCAACGGGTGCCCTGAAGCTTACGGATAAAGAGCAAAGGCTTGGTTTATTTTCGAGATAGGAATATTTTCCTTACAATACAAAAACGAGTCTCGGCTCATTATGAACCACCCAAGCCTCATATGCCATCACCTAGAACTCGAACACTAGATTCTGGTTTACGTGTGGAGAATAAGATTACCTTCCCCCCCCCCCATCATACAGACCATGCTAAAATCCAAGGCTTAGGAGGATGCAACACAAAAGAGGAGAAGAGAAACTTGTTGGATTAGGTAGGACTGCTCTCCCATGCCCAAGGATATCTTTTTAACCTTTCTCTGTGGTGCTGCCTTCACTCCATGGTCAGCTCCCAAGAAAACTGAAGGACTTTCTAACACTTCAATCCCTACTAATTGAGAGATACTTAAAAATTAGACCTGGCCTCTAGAACAGATTCATGATATACAGGTGCTTTCTTTCCACTTGTGTTTGACTCCCCCCTCCACCTTCATTTCACAGATTTGGTGGAACTTCAGGCAGAAAAAAGAATCAAGGACCCTGTCACCAATTGTTTCTGCCTATCCCTTTCTTCATCCCAAGAAAAGACAGTGTGTTTGCTGTTGGGTTTTTAATTCCTCAAGGGCAGCTAAAGCAGTACGATCTTGGCAGCTGTCAAAGCAGCACCCTTGCTTTTCATTGTCACCCTGATATACTGGCGTGATATGAAACTGTCCTTTACCTTCTCTGGTAAGTCCAGGTTTTAAAAATCTCTAGTGCAGGTGTTTCCAAGACCTTTCACAAAAGGCTGTTTCTTCACAGTTTTAAAATGTCTCTCTTGATCTCTTTGCTTCAGCTACCTTGGAGCAAGACTCCTTGCGCTCCCCTGTGCTTTGGTTTATGGAGGCTAGAGGCCGTGTTCTCCCTCCAACACCTGTTATTAGTCATTTGGGCAAGTGGGTGCGTAGATCCATACATACACCCATTCACAAGAAAACTCTGTCAAAAGGAGCTCAGAGATTACAACTTGGCCCCAGAGCTTTTTAGAATATGGAGTCACACTTGGAAACTGGAGTCACTGAAAGCCATAAAAACTCTCCAAGTCGTGAAACCTAATCCAGCTGCCCCAGCGTCCCACTACCCCTCTTCTCTCGCCTACAAAAGCCCATCTTCCTTCAGCTTCCCAGCTGCCTAATCTTTTGATATATACATGAAATTCAGGATATGTTCTACAGGGTTTAAAGCCCATTCTAGCTGAATCTGTGTGCAATGTAAAGGTAAAAGGGAAAGGAGAAGCCACTGATGGAAGGAACTGTTGGAGCAGATGCACACACATCGCCCTTTGGGGATGATAAAGGTACTGTGCAATACAGACACTTCAGCATCCTGCTAGCATAAGACCACCAGACTCCCCTGTGGGAGCTCCACCACTGTACTGGTAGAAGCTATAGGGTAAAGACAGAGAGTATATTTTATTGACGTCACTAGCCAGCATTACTTAGAACAGGGCTAAGCACAATTGCAAAAAGAACTGCCTTCAAGCTATTCTATTTATATTCCTACCAGAGCTACCATTGGTACAGTCATCCTGCTGCTGAAATCCTGACCCTGTCGTTGCCAGTGTAGCCACAGACCTGAGAAGATCATTTGGGATCGTTTCAGAATTTGGCATGTCTTAATACCAGCAAAAGCAGCATTGGCAGGGGGTGGAGTGTGCTATTTGCACAGGACCTGCGTCAGGATTGGCATTCAGTGAATAGCAAGACATATGAAGGCATTTTATCCCAATATAGAGAATAACGCATCTTCCTCTGCGTTGCTGGTGGTAACTTTGGCAGTCCAAGGAACAATGGTAATTGCCTGTTACTGTGGAAACAAGACCTCCAGAAATAACACTAATGAGCCAGCAGGGTCGTGGGAGAAACACAAGCATACCGTCTCCTGCAAACACACATGATTTGGCTGCACATAAGAGATGGGGCTCTGGGGAAAGGATAAATTTATTTGAATGCAACAGGCACCCAGCACAACCTCCGCTCATCCCCCATGCCAGTCTGAGCTTGGAAACAATTTAAGTGACTTGAAAAAAAGTTCAGATAACTTTGGAAATCATTGCTTTTCACCTCCCTGCCTGCCTTAAATTTGGGGGGGAGTTGATTTGGAGCTGCTCGCTTTGGAGGGAGCCATTTTGTGGTTTGTGTAATACACCTGATAGGAAGGTGTCTCCAAAAATCTCGGGGTGGGGAGAAACACATTCTTCCAAATTTCCCTACCCAGTTCTGCAGATGCAAGGGATATTGGTAATCTGGGAGATGTGTCTATAAGCATCTGAATGGTAAGGTCCTTTTCCTAATAATAGTGTGTTGGTGATCCACCACTCCACTCAAAACAAGATGAAAGGAGGGAAGCGTACAGCAGAAGAGGGGAAAGGGGGTAGGAGACACCAGAGAGTCTACTGCAGCCTCAGCACACCGTGTCTTTCTCCTCGTTCATGCTGTGTTGCCCTTGGCAAAGAGAGGAGAAGATGGTGTAAAGGAAGTGAGATGGTGGATGGCAACCTGTGAACACAGCTATTTCATGCTCCACATTATTCTGCCTTGTAAAGTCCCCAAAATGCTGCTTTCTACCCCCAAGCCCTACTGGCACAGCAGTGTGGTGGGTGGCTGCATATTTATAGTCAGCTCAGCCTCATGTGCTAGGTGCCAAGAAGTGGACTTAGCGCTCAAACTGCCCTGAAGGAGACTTCCCTCTGCCTGCCTATGGCTCTGAGGCCCTTAAACTTTTTGTGAAACTCTGCAAGAGAAATGTTTTACCCTTGAGAAGAGCAGGTAGGAGCTGGCAGCAGAAAACAGTACATGTGCCACCTACTGTTATAGCCTCGCTGCTGCATTTGGGGTGGTCTTGCAGTAGCCCCACTGCTCACTGAACACTCCTTGCCAGCTCAGAAGGAGCCAAATTATGTTCACCAACAGCTCTCTTCAACAGCTATTTCATCTGTGTCAGGCAGGTCATGGGGTAAAACACAAGCTAAGAACCATTGAGAAAGGAATTGCTGGTGTATGCAAGTTCCCCCTCAGGGCTTTACCCCTATTAGGAGGCCACGTTCAGATGTACTTCCAGCGTACTCAAATATACGCACTAACCAAGAGCTGATGGGGCCTTAGCAGAAAATATAAACCAGCTGCTTGGTTGCTTTGCAAAAAAAAATCTACTTATGAGTGAGATTGTAGCACAGGTCAGCTCCCTGGAGTAACTACTGATGCACAAGCTCTTTCCCCAGGATGAATCCAAGGTGGTTTTGCTCGTCTTAGTTAAGGGTGAAGTACTTCAGATTAGCAGACAGCTACCAAGGAGCAAAGATGGGCACAGAAGCCAGAGCTGGCCCAGGCCAGACAATGCTTGAAGTCACACCCTGCCTTAATATAAAGGAATGTTTTTGATTGCCCCCGCCCTACAGGGGAAAGAAAAGAAGGTGTAAATGTTAGTCACAGGTAGAAGAAAGAAGTGGGTGTACTCAGATGACAGGGGTTTATTTACCTGTCATTACCTGTGGCAGGCCAGGAGCTTCTCAAAAAGCAAACAAACAGGCAGGGTCACCACTTTGCTTATTATTGCACTCCCTCGAATCGTTTTTATTTACTATTTATTTATTTATTAGCTACACCAAGAAGCTTCAGATAAAATCAAGGCACTACTGCACAGATTAAGAACATCCCTGACACCAGCACTTGCCACACTGTATGCCCACACAAAAAGCAGAAGGACGAGAAGAAGGACTGTGTGTTGTCTGCAGACTAGGACCTCAGGCAGAAAGACATGCAATGACTCAACCGTGGTTATCTCAGGAGTTAGTGGCAGAGCCAGTAGTTCACTAATAGCAACTTTGATCTACACAGCCTTTGTCCAGAGCTTCAATCATAAATTCCTCCTTTTTCCTGCAACCTAAAAGCCAGAAAGAGAACATGGGCAAGCAGTGGGGAAGCAGTTTGACACATAAAATGGGAAACAAAAATCAGAAGTTAAATGATCAAGATGGTGACATGTCCTTCAAATAATATTGCATTGACACAATATTGTGGGGGAGGGTTCTCTAAGGCTTTAATAATTTTATTTTCAGAAGTCTTAATGCACATTTGTGTCAGCTTTTTTCCCTTCAAAAATACAAAAAAAAAAAAAAACCACAACACCTGTTTAAGGCCCCAAGTCACTCTCAGACATGTACGTCAAACAAAACAAAACAGAATTATGTGTATATTGAAGCCAGTAAATGAACAGCACGCTCTCCAATGCTGCTGGGACCCCAGTTCAGGATTTCTGCATTTTCCCAGCAACAGCGGGTGACGCTGCAGGTACCGGAGCACAGCGCAGTCCAGCAGCTCCCAGAAAGCCGAGCCGGCTTAGCTGCGGCCAGGGAAGGATGGAGCCCATTCAATAAAGGAGGAGATTGCCCCAAACATTGCTCCTTTCAAAGAAAGAAAACAAGAGTTTAGATTCGTATGGCCTCCTTCTGATCTGGTTATGTGAGCAGCTGCCCAGTGTGTAAGAACCTCATAGATGTTAAAGAAAGAGAAGAGAAATGAAACCCCATTTGGATAACTATTTCTGAGGTTGCGGCCACATATTTGCCTAGAGCACCCCGCCCCTCCAAATCCAGAAGGTTACCATGGTGACAAATTTCAGCTGTAGGTAAGAAGAAACTGTTTCTCTATGAAAGCCATTTTGTAGAAACATAAAAAACCAAAGATTAAGTCCCATTGCGCCGTTTATAATTTTGTTGCCATATATTCACAACCAGATGAGCTTTCTCGTCTCAGGAATGGTTAATCACAATGCAAATAAGCTGCTTTTGTTTTAATTCATGTGTTCTGCTAATGGAGTTCATCTCCATACAATAAAATAATGCTCTCAAAATTTACCAAAAAATGGGGGTATTCATTTGCTTCCAAACTGCATCTAAGGGAGTTATTAATACTTTTGATTCTCAGAAGATAGATCTATTCCATTGCCTGACTGCGAATTAGAAGAAAATTACCTTAAATCATGTTTGGATCTGATCCATAGCACCTTAAGCACAGAGAGTCCCCAGTGCAGCCCACATCACGAAGGCACAGCGGGGAGCTGAGCACGGCTCGTACTATAGACTTCATCTCAGTAACTCAAGGGAAGGTTACAGCCCAATGCTCATGCATTCACTGGGCCTAAATCATATATCAGCTCATGAAAGCCACCACAGTAAACTCCCTCTGCTCCCACCCTGGGATCCCCAGGTAATTGGCATGTATTGAGCTGCCATTTCCTCACTTGTCCCAGGCTGAGCAGCTCCGCTCCCGCTGGTTTAATTTCTCTCAGACTTAGCACAGCAGCAGGCATAGGCAGTCGCACAGCCTTGGACCACACCATATCATCACCTGGGAGCCAGGGGCAGAGTGCCAGCTGCTAGAAGCTCCTCTAAGATTACTGACCTTAACACCACTGAGGATCTGGCTTTGTGGCATTCAACGATGCTTTTCTCTGTAAACTCTTCCTCTCCTGCTGAGTCTCACATAGACACCAACATGCCTGTGGCTGTAAAACCATTCCTCAAAGCCATGAGCACTGCTAAGTCACACTCTGGCTTCAGTAGGGTCAAATGAGCATCAAGATAGCACTCATGCTGTGGAATAAAACCGTGCTTCAAACAACATATCCCTTTTATGGGAATTGAAAAAAAAAAAAAAACAGTGTGGGGTTGTCACTCCCCACCACTGAGCACAGGTCCATGATGTGATTGGCAATGCATTCCCACCTCCTTTGCCTCCAGTGCAGAAATGAAGGCTTGATCTTTCCTTCTCACCATGAGCCCATGCAGCCAGGTACTGCTTGACCATCTCCTGTCAGCACACACAGCCACATCACAAGCATTGCAGAGCACTGCAGGTATTCTCCTTTTGCCTCAAATGCTTTCAAAAGACCTACAATCTGAAATCTCAACATCCTGCTTTATTTAGTCTCAAATTGCCTTTCAGTAGTCACTGAAATGCAGTGATTACAATCCATTTATTGTGTAAGGATGTACAGTGTACTTTGCCACAGTGAATTGTGCCAGGTTACTTGTGCACTGAGCTCCACAAATACACAACCAAAGTTCAGCCCTTGCCCAGCTAAGAGGGGTGCTCTCTGGATAATTTATTATGTCCTCTAGTCATGGGATCAGAAGAGGGAGCAATCACTAGCCAGTAAAGCCAGCAGCAGTTTTGAGTCTTTATCACACAGTAGCAAATGTGCCCTTGTGGTTTGTGATGGGGTGAAGATCCTTGCTGTTCGTCTTTCTTCTTAAGATTGTCATAGGACTGTGAGTAATGTTTGCACTGGAGAGTCCAAGTTAAGCAAAGGTTCGGTCTGGTCAGAGTTTGGATGGGAGCAGGACTGTGTAAGCAGTCATTTCATCCACTTCAGTAGGGCCAGGTGTTAAAACATGCCTCCAGATATCTCCACTCCCTGCATCCTCAGCCAGGACCAACACCGGCTGTCCTCAGCGCAGCCACCAGCCCTCCCACTGTCTGACCAGGCTCAAGCCCAGAAGTGTCTGCCCGGACAAATCTCTGCCCCACATCCAGAACTGATGGGCATTATCCTGGCAGCCCAAGATAGCAATTTTCCATGGGAAAATCATGTGGAAGAAGGAGGGACATTCTCTTGGGAATCCAGCTTTTACTGGTGCTGGCAGTTGTCTTCTTTCTGGATGAAAGAAAAAGCCAAGGTTCTTCCAGTTAATAATCATTAAATAACTTTTCTCTTTTTTTCCTAGTACCATTTCAGTATTTTGATCAAGTTCCAGCTTGGTTTAATTACATACTTTCTATCTGAATTCCTGCCCAAGCTTCATTTAGAGAAATTATTCATTTCCCATCTTCAACATTATTATTATTGTGCTTATTTGCACGATGTGCTTAGCATTCATTGTACACATCTTCAGTTCTCTGATGGGCTCATCAGAGTAGTGCCGGTGGGATGGAACAGAAGAGCACTCCTCATCCGCCACCCTGAAAAATCAGCCCTCCTCCCCATCACATACAGGCAATTTTGCACTGCTGCAGATTAGGGAACGCTCAGTCACATCTGAGGCATCACAAAAATATTACCAATTCCTCCTCAGGACATGCCTGAATGCTGAACAGTAACATTATTTAGAAACGAAATCTTTATCTGACTGCAAATAACAAGTCAAAGGGAAAAATGTTCATTTCAGACTACCAGGACACATGTTCCCAACAGTGAAGAAGACAAGGAAAAGTTGGGTGGGACTGGCAGAAACACATGGCCTGGGAACACTTTTCATCTTTCCTTGCAAGGATAAAAGATTTGAGCAGTCTTCATCTCCCATGACCATCTTGTGTGAATCTCGTGCAGCGTGTGGTTTTCTGTCACATGGTAATGGATGCCGTACAGAGAATTTCAGTTTATGAAACTCAGTCATGTTGAAAGTGATGTTTTCCTTGCCCCAGTGATTTGTTTTCTACCCAGCTGTTTTCACCAGCTTTTAGACTTCACTTCTCTTCTTGATATCTCTCCTGTAGCCCCCTGAGTTTTACCATACAGGATCAGAGAAGAGCACTTTTTCCTTCTTCCCATCTCAGCCAGGGACTCAGTTTGAAAACCCCTGGAGACTGGCAGAGAGACCAACATGACAGCCATTTTGCTGACTCACTGACAGAAGGGCAGGAGCAGGACAGCCAGAATGGAGGAGTGCATAACCCCACACATGCACACACGGCCGTTATCATTCCCAGCATGTGAGGTCAGGCAAGCATTATTTAAAATTATAATGAATATAAAACGGATGATCTAACACAAACTGCATTATATACTTTTGTTGGGTAACAATATCTCCAGGACAAGAGAGAGCCTTGCAAAAATGTCAGAAATGGAGCAAACACACAGACAGCCTATCTTAACACATCAACTGCACTCCAGCTCTTGGGGTTTGTTTGCTTTTTGATGTGGATCAGGATCTGATTCCAAACACAGGGCATCAAAATCAAAGCAGCAGCAGCATCCAAACAGGGAGCCCTGTATGAGACAGCTCCATCTGTATCTAATCATGGATAGACACAGAGCAGTGATGGAGCAGATGACATATCACTATCCAGTTGGAAATCAGCCTCCTTCCCAATGCTAAGATAAAACCCAAAACAGTTTCAGTGGCTCAGCCTCAGTCTGAAGGGCAAACAAATTTCAGTGAGGTGACACCTGATCTTCTGCTTCTCACTCACACTCCTTCCTGCACTACAGGTTACTGCAATCTCTCTTAAGAAAGCAGAAAGCCCCTTAGAGGCAGGAACTTTCAGTGTCTGTAATATCAAGCCACGTTACCAGCACCTTTCCAGCCTTGCCTTGGGTTAGACACACGTTTATTCTACAGAGAACTGGAAGTGATTTAAGACATAGCATTCCTCAGATGCATGTCACCCTCGATCTCCTCGCCCCTATCAGTAGGATCCTCACTCCCACTGCCAGGAGGACAGAAGGTGCAAACATTCCTCATCCACTGTCATTCAGAGCCCTTTATCTGAGCTTAAGCTGCTAGGGAAGGTGATCTGACATTGTAGTGTAGCACCCTTCGCATCACACCAGCTTGGCTGGGAAGGCACAAGTCTCCAGCAGTGGGGGAAGCTGAACAATTGGGGACAGGAACGTCTTAAACTACCTTACCTAGACCCAGAAAAGAAAGCCTGTCCACATCCTTAAACATCTTGCACATCTTCTAAAGTCACTCAAGATTTATTGTCTACTCAACACTTGTGAACATGTATATGCCCCACCCTGGCATTCAAATCCACCTTCCTCATGGCACACGTGTGAATCTCCCCAGTTACGCAATACTGAGTAGTCACACCCAGTCACACCCAACTCTTGTGATACCTGATGGCTTTGTGAGCATTGCAGAGGTTATAATCAGATAACTACCCTAGAGTCTGAGATTTAATTTTTTTTTAAGCACATACCTAGCTTTCATGACAATGTGGCAAACTTGCAAGCAGACAGTGAATGTTCCAACACTAGACGGCAAATAAAAAGAATCCAAAATGTATTGCTTTCGATTGTTCGTGGTGGTGGTTTAATCTTGTAAATTTAAAGGCAATCTCATTTTGGAGCACGGGTTTGGCACATGATTTCTGTATGTTTGGGTTGGCAGCATTGTTTCCAATAAGCAAACATTCTGCTATCATAAATATGTACATTTTCAGGGACCAGCTTGTTACAGGTATGTTTATGCAACGTATTTCTGGTAGTCACAAGCTCATGCTGGCCCATAATATACCATGTAGACATACCCTGTGATTCCCTGAGGAAAGAGGTCTTTGCTTCACTCTGTTTGCTACTGCAGAGACTGTCCCAGCTCTCGGTAGGTTGAGAACTGACTTGTCTGCACATGTTTGGTATTAGAGTGTCACTCTTCCCCCAAGCCATTTGCTACTACGACCATCCCATTTCCTGCCTCACATGACTTCAGGGCTGCAGGAATCTGAGTCAATGACTTTTTAAACCAAAAATTACACTTTGTTTTTCCAGTAGATTCTTTCCTCTGTCAATAGGTTAAGACTGAAGAATCTACCTCTTCTCTTAACTCTCAGTGCAGTTACCTTTAGTTTGCCAGAGCCATGATGCTGCCCATATCCTGCTTAACTTTCTAGTTCCCTAAACAAGGTCCTATCTAGTTTGGAGCTCATTATGGCTCTGGTTGTATTGGGCATCCTATGTACAAGCAGTGAACACTCCCTCCACTGATGAGAGTTCTTTCCCCTTTGTGTAGCCTCATCTTTGCCATCATGGAGGTTTCCCATGTGGAAATGAGGGAAATTTTGCATAATCTGACATAACATGGCTATGTCAGCAGGACTTCACAGACCAGATATAGCATCACTCAATGCTCTTGTGTAGAAATTCCAGCTTGGCCTGGGGATGTTTAGACTATGTACCTTTTCCTTTTTTTTTTTTTTCTTAATGTTACATATTTGCTTTATTTAATTCGATGCCTTATTCGATCCTACTAATATTGGCTTTATTAAGCATTTCCCCCCCCCCTTTTTTTTAAGCCCAAAGCCTACATTTGTGTCCTATGCAAAAGGCAGTTGTGCTCTGCTAAGGCTGTGGTAATATGTTGGTCAAAACTAAGGAGATTCCAAGTGGGGATGCAAAAAGGAGTACTAGTAAGTAGCATGGTCACCATCAAAATTTCCATTAAAACAAAGAAACTATATGACTGAAATAAAGACCTCACAAAGACGACCCAGATGTACTCCAGACAGAAAAAGAGAAAAAGAAAAAAGATACATTAAAGAAGACTGTGCAGATACTTATGGTTTAAAAAGTGACCAACCACTACCCCAACCATAACCCCAGAAACAGAAAGAAACTGCTCCTTTATGGGAAGCTGAAACTCAGTTTCTGGAGGGCTCCAAAAAGTGATGGAAGAATTTCTCATCATTTCTGGGGTGGGGGTTCAGATCAAAAGTGAGCAAAAGGTATGCTGTGAATGCTGGAGGGGGAAGTCACACTGTTTTCTTCAGATGGGACCAGGTATTTTCCAAAGCAGGAAAAGGATGAGGCACCCAGAAAAAAGAATAGCAAGAGAAACACATGTTTAAAAAGTAAAAATGGGATTTTTGTGATACATGTGATTGCTAAAAATCTCAGTGCAGAGGAGACAGAATGCCTGTGCAGGGGAAGGAAGCACAGGGACTAGAAGGGTGGTTGAATCAAATCCCGCAGAGGGAGGGACAGGGTTTGGTGTTTGGCAAAGGAGGTGAACTGGCACTTCTAGAAAAGAGAACACAATTACAAGACACAGAGCTGAAACACAGTTTCTTTTTACAAAGAGTAATGGGTTAAGAGGAGCCAATGGGTAAGAGGAGCCAGATAAAATCCTGCTGGGAAGAGGTCACTATCAGTTCACATAGCTTGTTGCAAACACTGCATGCCCTTCTTCCTCAGTATAAAAGCAGCAGGGAGATTGAAAGTCGATAATGCAACCAGGTGAGAAAGGAAAAACAAGTTTGGTTGGTAAATTCTGCAGAGATACCTGCAAAGATCAGCTGAGGAGCTGGATGGGAGCTTCAGTGAAGAGCCATCCTAAAACAAAAGGAAATAAGGGAGAGCACCTGGGAGCTGCTGTTTGAAAGCAGCAGCAAGCAGAAAAGGAATAAAAGCTACCAGGATTCCCTCTAGAGCTCCCTAGAAAGCTCATCCTTTTTATTAAACCCTAAGATCTCATGAAACCAAAGCAGCCTTGGCTCTACTTGATGTTTCACACACACACACACCTTTTTTTACTCTCCTGGCTCTCCAAACAAACCAGCCAAAGAAACAGTGTTACATTTCTAAAGAGCCCTTGATCAATACCACCACTACCCTGTTTGCCAAGTGTGGTGATGCAGAAACCAGGAGGCCACTGGGAGCTGCTGAGTAAGAAGCGCTAACATACACAGGGGCAGCAGCATACAGCCAGGTATCAGTGTAGGATCACAGAAGGACACAGGATGCTGCTCTGCAGCAGATCTCAGGACAACAGGACACCCAGGGCTACAGCATGTGCATTCAGAGAATCAGGGTGGGAGAAATCTGTTGACCACTACTTTTGCCTGTACAAATGCAAATGTTAGCCATGGCCTCAGAAGTATTACCCTTATGCCCATCCCAGTCTTTGAAAACTCCACCTCTTCTCCAAATGCAAGTGGCTCACTTCTCATTTCCCCAGCAAGCTTCAGCTTCTCAAAAGCTTTGTTTCTCAGGTGTCTTTATAAACACACACCATCTCTCCTCCGCTGCTGCTCGACCCGTTCCAAAATAAATGTGTGTAGCAGCAGGATTTCATTTGGAGAAGAACAGAAAAGCAATTTCAAACAAAATGCATCTTTAAAACACTTCTCAGATCTGATTGCCAAGCCTCTGGCAACCAGCACAGTTGTCTAGGGCTCTGATATTAGGCCATAAATTACCTAGCCAAGAGCACCACAGGCAGAAAGAGTAAAAGAAAAATAGTAATAAAAAAAACAAACGTGAAAATAAAAAGTTGTCTTCCCCCACCACTAAAATGCCAGAGTAGCAAAGTTACAGAATGATATTACAGTGGGGTTTTCTAAGGGGACAGATGTGAAATCATGTTACAGATCCAAATATTTCTGAGTCATCAGTTCTGTTCCAGTTCAAATCAGTAATCTATAACAGATAACTTCTGACCAGTATTGGAAATTTCAGACCAACTGTCATGAAAACGGCGTCCTCATTGGAAATGTACCACCTCATGTTGCAATGATGAGAGGAAAACCAGCAGAAGTCCAAATTAAAACTTATCACTAATTTTGATATTTTAAAAGGATTTTAAAAAGCATTTGTGGAAACAGCTAGACTGGCATAATTGTCTTTACATACCAAATGCAGTTGCCAAGACAGGGACTATAATCACAGCAACTTGTTTCAATCTGTCCAGGAGGAAGTATATTTAGAAACAAGGACAAAGTCCATTTTCATCTGGCTGCAGAGATTAGATCTGTTGAGAAATGATATCTTCCATTCAAATTAATATCTAACCATATGAATTTTCACGATAGATCAAAACATAACTAAAACTAAGTTATAATTCTTTTAAATTGAGAAATAATTTCAGTAGGGTTCTACAGAATTATTCTGTCTCAATCGTTTCAAAATTATACCTTCAGATTTCAGTGTTTTTCATGTACACTAGCTTAAAAACAATTGTCATTTTAACCCAAAATTTTAAACTTCCACATTTTAAAACATTGATAAATTGGAGAACAAAAAAAGAGGGAAAAAAAGACTGACCTTTTTGTAAAGCTTCAGGAAAATATAAGCCTATTGGAATCAACCCCTTTCCATTAATTCATTCAGGTATGAGAAACTGGTATCTTCCAGGGACAAACTTTCTGAACAAAGCAAAAAACACCACCACTAAAATTGCCACACAGAATTATAATTTGGAATCAACATTTTGGATTGCCCACTGGAAACTAAGCTAAGATCCTATTTTATAGGAACCCCAAAGCAACCATTGCTTAGGAAGAGAAAGTGGATTTTCAAGTTCTGTGAACTCAGAAAGAAAGATTTTGTAGTCTTTACTCCCATCATGGCTTCCAGTCATAAAAGAGACCTTTTAAGAGTTCACGAAGCATATAGTACTACTGGACAGATCTGTTGTTTTCATTCCTTTCATCTCTCTGTTTCTCAGTGTTAATTTTTAATTTGAATGACAGCAATTCAGAACAACCTCAAAGTTTGCGTGACAACAGTCAAGGAAGTTATTAAAAATATAAAAGTCTGAAAGTAGCCTTGCTTGAGGTAAATGCAGCTATGTGTTTAAGGAGTTTATCTACATAAAAGTTGAAAGGCTTTAGGAAAAAAAATAATGATGTCGCTTCTTAACTCCGAGGTTTGGAGGGGTCTTGGTTTTGCCTTTAAGAATCCGACCATATCTCCCATGAATTTTTAAGGATGGCAATACCAAACAAGATCAAGAGATGGCAGCATTAGTAAAGCATCTCAATGCTCAGCCTTGCTCCCTTTTCTGTACTGGGCCAGACTTGTTCAATACATTGTTTCATCGGTGCTAAAACCCCAACCTCAAAAAATGTTCTTATTAAGCATTCCCTGAATTGCTGTCGGTTTGTAGATCTTGTTTGTGTGTGGTACAAATGTGGACTGGCAAAAAAGTATTAAAAAAGAGGGAGTAACTACTATTCTTACTGGAACACCGGCCAGCTCTCAAAGACTGGAACTGCCAGCCACATTACTCTTACATGTATAATTAAGATTAGTAATTGTTTGCCTGACAGTAGGCCCCCAATGTTCCAATCAGAACTATATCTAATTGTAGTGTTGCTGCAAAAGCATATATTAAAAAGCAGTCCCTGCCAAAGAAATTTACAAAGTAGATTAGGACACACAGAATGAAAACCCACTAAATCACTGAAAATGAGAGCAGGAGTGCAAAGCTAATACAGAAAAATCATTCTACATAAGATAGTCCACCCTCATACATATGACTTGTAGCAACATGGAGATATACAGTAAAAAAAAAATTAAGACTAAAAATAATATTAAAAAAAATTTCTAGTTATCTCTTCGGTGTGTCCAGCATTTTTTAAAATCTAGCCATCTGAGTCCTATTCAGATCCAGGAAAACGGTTGAACGGTGCAAGTCAGTCTTTTTGAATCCAGTAGGACTTCAGCCCACCTTTAAATGTAAACATTTGGTTGGGCTGTGCCTTGGAAGATGATCTGAGGTTCAATCCGAAAGATATACAGTGATAGTCAAGCACTTAAAACACATGAGAGCTAGACTAGAAGAAAATCAAGCACATTTTCACAACTTTCACCCCACTACATAAACACATGTGTGTTTCTCAGGTGACTGAGCTCACCATGAGATCCATTGTCAAACATTATTGTGAAGACCATTTTGTGGCACACAATGTATTCATGACCAGTGTTAGAAATTTTGTTAAAGAAATAGCTTTGAGGGACTTACAGTCATCCAGCTAACGCTGTGGCCACACAAGCTAGGTATATTGTCTTTGACCCCATCACTTAAGTGTAACACAGGCACCCAGTCAGTGAGGCTGGGAAGTCCCTTGGGACATGTTGTTTGTGCCCACGATCCACAGACAGGCACTAGGGAGGGGAACCAGTGGTCCTGCTGCAGGGGAAACCCAGGCATGTACCCACATGGGCCTAGAGGGAAAGATCAGGGGACCAGAAGCCTAGGCTGTGGGGCAGAAAGGGATGCTCTTCCTCTGCACCTCTCAGATTGAGACTTCATGAGACACCTCAGCCAGTCTAAGAGCATGCTGCCTCCAAAGGGGACCTCCACGCATTCCCACCCACCCCCTGCACCTACCTATACCCTTCATCCCCTACAGCACCCATCTGGCCCTTTGGTCAATCAGTGCAACTTGCTCAGGAGCAGAAAGCAAACCAAACAGTACAGCAACAATGGTTTTCTGCTATTTCAGCAAGCATTCATCTCACTAAAAGTCACCCAAGAGCCAAGGGGACAGAAGCACTTATGGGAGCAGGGGAAGGGCAAGCAAGACTGCCCCTCTCAATAGCTGCAAGCTATCTGATCAGCTCCAACCATCATGTGAAAGATCACCCTTAATTAATATCTGAGGACTTTAAGTGAGGTGCTTTCAAGTAACATCAGTCACAACTCTGTGCTAGTGGTGATATACATTTTAGCAGACCTATCAACCCACTTAGACTTACAATCTCGTAGTAGACTTACAGTCTCATGGCACAAAAATCTTCATTCCAAATATTTCTGTCCTTCTTTGCATGTTCAGAAATGGTACAGACTGCTTTTCTTTTGTATGAAGAGCATTATCATATACTCATGCTACAGTGTTTTAACAGAATGATTGGTTTGTTTTTATCAACACCATCTAACTACATCAAATCATCTTAACAAATCATCTAACTACATCAAATTAAGATTATGCTGTGTATTTGACACACTATTATAGACCTTCCTTTTGAAGCAAGATTCATACATTCATCTTTGGAGAGAAATCTCAGAGATTCATCAAGAGGTAGAAAGTCAGCAGCCTTTGTGAGGTATCTCAGTGCGGGCTAAGTAAATTAAAAAAACAATAAATAAGGCGGCACCCACTTTTCAAGCCTGTATTTCCCACAACTTCAGCAAAAAGAAAGCTAACAGCTGAAGGCTCACATTTTACATCACATTCCACAGAATAAACATATTCAGGTCATCAGCAGACAAACTGAATATGAAATTTTACAGCTATGCTGTTTTGCATGTGCCTCTGTCTTTCATTTTGTGAAGTTTCCTAATCTTCTATTAGAAAATTAGGTTTATTGTTTTTCAGAATGACTTGCTCAACAAATCCCAAGGGTGATTGCTTAATGGTGGGGCTAAGAAATGTCTTTTCAAATTTTGTTTGGATTTTGGTTTTCTGTCATCTGTAAAACACTAACCCTGCACTTACCTGATTGCTATAGTTGGAATTATAAACTAATTCAAGGGAAAGTTTTTAAAATATCATGTGCAGTTATCTCTAGCAAAAAGATTGCTAGGCTCATGCAAAGTTTCTTGAAATTCTGAAATCCTAATCACTCGTGATGTGTGACTAGAGCTTTTAGATTAGCTGCTTTCTCTGCATAAGACACAAACTTTGTTAATAATAAAACAACCAGTGCTGGGTTCATTTCAGACTACTATGACATTGTCCCAATTCCAAGGCACACTGCACATTTTATAATGGTATTCTCGACACCTGAGAGTATTTCTGGCTGTAATTATAAATAAATATCCCAAGAATGCATGCTATATAGACCTGACTTTTCTTGATCAATGGCATTAAAGCTGTTTTAACACACAGACTTGATAACCCATAACCCACGCTACATTGGATTGACTCCAGCACAACAAAGGAACTGTTGACTCTCTCTTCTTCTGTATTTCTGTTCTCCTGGAAGTACGCAAGCCTTTTAAGTGATGAAAAGGCTTTTGACAGTGTGGAGTGGCCACATAGCTGAAATACTGAAGGGAGTTTTCTTTAAGGGAGTCTATTTTAATTGTCTGAATTACTTTGCAGGAAAGCCCAAATGTTTGTGAACCTTGGTCAGATGATAAAAACCTTTATTTTTTTTTTATTAGGAAAAAAAGAGAGAGAGAACAGGTTTCTCTACTGATTTTTGATAAAACAGTTTGAATAATCAGCAGTTGCTCTAAAAATACCTGGTTTTATTCACATAGTGATAAAGAGATAACATTAACCTTTACCTAAATATTCTCTTGCATATAAACAGTGGAGAGGCGCTCTACCCTAATGCTGGTGAAAACACAGATTTGCTCCTTCTACAACATAAAAAGATAACTTGTGCAGAGTGCTATTGCTGAATTAAAAAAAAAAAGCTTTTCCACTTTTCTCTTTCAGAAGATTCTTCATTGTATTTATAAGACTTAAAATTGAAATGAATACTGGTGTTCCTCAAACAGAAGTGAAGGAAAGCTAACATGGCACACAAAAATAAGTGGTCTTTCAATAACTTAATAAAATAAAATAAAAGCTTAATTAAAAAAAAAAAGGTTGAATACATATCTTTATTAGAATTATATTTTTTTAATGACAAAATTTTGTCTTCCCTCTACTCCTGGAGAAAGAATGAAATAAAATATCTTTCTTTTTTTTTTTTTACTAAAAAGGTAAATATAGTGCCCCCTAATGTTAGTGCCCCACTAATATTTTAATAATACTTTCAAATAATGAGGTAATCACACTTGAACGCCTTCACTATTTATATGTTAGAAAACGACAGACCTTTGCTCACATGCATATGTAACCCTATCCTTAGAAGAGTGGCATTATTATTGCTATTTAAACTTCAAATGTGTTAGTCACATGTTCATTGAATTATAATATGCTGTTTATAATATTAAAAAATCCAGTAAATACTAGTTAAAGTATTTTTTTAATTTATACATAGCAACTTTTTCTTTCTGGACTTTATTTTTTACATAGATCATTTCTTTGTCTATATGAATGCATTTTGCAGCTATAGAAAGATAACAATCTGCTTCACAGTAATTAAGATGTACTTACATGGTGAGATTTTTTTCTTAGTGAAGTGTCTTTTGGTCTCACAGAAAAGCAGCTAAAAATATTCTGAAAGCTGGAAGTTGAACATAGATTAAATTAACATGAAACAGTGCAAAATATTAACTATCAGATAAATTAGTCATAGAAACAATGTTTCTAGAGACATCCATTAAAATCTTTAATTCAAGAGTTAATATTATTTTGAAACTTTAAGCAGAAACTACTGAGCTTGATTTAAAAAAGCATTGAGGGCAGTTCTACAGTCTCCTGAAACAGGAGGTCAGAGATACGTTGCTTTCACATCTAGCCTTAAAACATATTATGATAAGCATAATTCTCAAGATTACATATTTTATTAATTTAGTCATTTCACCAGCACTAATGTGGAGAGTAGCATGTCCTTCCTCTCACTTGTTGCTCCACTGCTATGCTTTAGCAGCACAGTCTTGTAAATAGAGTAATAGACAATATCATTAGGCAATCTCCTTCAAAGGCTTACATCTGCCTCAGAACATCCCGGTCTCACTACACAGACAGCAGAAAATATACCCAAAATCACAAAAATTCTGCACAGTACCCCTTCTTCATTTGTAATACAGGAAAGGAGGGCATTGTGAAGCTAACATAAATGCAGATGTAGATGGTCCAAATTCTCAGGAGCACACAGACTCTCACCTTTTCACACAGGTGGACAAGGTTTCAGCCTTCAAAGTCCTCTGGCAATTATTTCTGCAATTATTCAAATAAGCAGTGTTTAAACTCAAGTATTTTCAAAAGGGCACAATTCACCTCAGGTGACCTGGGCCAACCAAAACTGCATTAGCAGCAGAGGATACAGCCTGAAAAACACACCTGCTGTGATGCTTCCAAAAAGGATGGTGAGGGCATAGGAGACACTTGAAGGCTCAGCAGTTTGTGCTATAAATAACAGCCAGCTATCCCCCAAGCAAATTTACCTCCTTTGACTTGTTAGACTAGTTATATCACAGCTGTTGGCTGTAAGAAGAGAACTCTGCATTGTTAAATGAAGTCCCTTTATACTACAAGGACATAATCTCCACTCCAGTATGTTGTTATGCTACATCTCGTTGGGGTTTTTTTCCTATTCCCACTTGCCTACTGCCTCTTAGTTTTTAGTCCAATCCTGGCCAGAGATCTCTCAAGAACAACTCCCTTCTTTCTCCATCTAAATCTTTTCATTTTCATAATATCAAAACCAGGATGCAAAATTCTTGTATCACATCCCTCCCCTCAAGACAGACAATACTGTCTTCAAAATTATAGAATGTTTTCAAACTCCACCCTTTTCAGTAATTTTTTTCACTTTTTAGCTTTAGGGAGGGAACCCACCCTTACATCAAACCTTAAATTTACACATAAAACCATGGGCTTCCTCCTGGCTGCTCTAGGCAGAACTCTGCCTGTTCTCCTGTCTTGAGGATTAGGGAGTTTTCCATTCTATTCTTTTCAACTCCCGCCTGCTTCTGTTCCCTTTTCCGTCTTGCCATCATACTGTTCTCTTCCACTCATCTTCTCTTTAACTTACAGCCCAATCTCCTGCCACACTGTACCCTCAGACTTTTACCTGCTCCCACAAGGCTCCCTTTCCTCTCACTCTGCCCCCAATTCTGCTGCTCTACTTCTCTCACCTGCACTTAAATTCCCTTACCTCATGTTTTGAGGGCAAGGAGCTATCCAAAGTATCTCACAGCAATCTCTAATCCCAACTTTCGCTCACCATTTTCTGAAGCAAGATCATAAGAATAAAACTCGTGAAGAAGAAATAAGTCAATAAAAGCATTGTCATGGAGGGCAGCCTAACAAATAGCCCGCAGTGTGTGGGTCTGCCACCCATCTTCACAGAAGGCAGCATAAGGGGTCCCTGCACAAAGTGAACTCTTCTCTTCCCAGACAGAAAAAGCAGCTGCCTGAATTCAAGTAGACAAATAGCAATATAAATACATAATTCATCAAATAAAATCACAGAGAATTACCTTTTTCCAAAGTGCAAGGTGCACCGGATGGTCTTCTATATCAACTGCAGCTATGGATATCTTCTCACATACAGATATCAGACGTATCTGACAAGCAGATGCAACAGAGGGCAGGTGTGACTTTACTCGGAAGAGATGTCCCCTTCACAAGCAGCCAACTCCTAGCAACTTCAGCACTCCCTGCAAGAAAACCTTCAGGTGGCCTCAGGCAATAATAAATCATTAAGAAACACTACTGGTACCCTGCATCTCTCTACAAGACACTGCAAGTAACACGCAGTCTTTCAAAGCAAGTAAGTTTCCAGCTACCCTCATGACACACTGTGAAATTTTATGAGAAATGTAAGCTATTCAGAATTATCAGATAACTCTACTGATACAGACACTCACTATGGAAAACATTAATGCAGCATGTTGAACCATATTGAAAAGGAAAATACTGCTTTCTAAGTAACAATGAGGACTGCAATTACCAAAGCAAAAGCTGTCTGTACTGAACTAGACCTGTCTGGAGTAAGAGCCAGGATTGGTGCCTGACTCCTTCAGTGTGAGAACACCTATCGATAAAGACATCAACATTTTGCTTTGATCAAGTGAGGACACTGGATACTGTTCAGCAGAGGAGAAGAGAAGCACTTCACCAAACTCTACAAGAGCTGCACACACTGCTTTGTCTCATTACAAATGGCAGCAAATCATGGAGATGCCATGACACAATGATTTCTACCTATTTCAGATTAGATCACTACAATTCATCTTCTACCCTGTTTCTAGCCTTAGAGAGTGAAGAAAAGCAAATGAGGGCCTTGTCTGAAGCAACTAAACAAGTTCCTAAAGCAAGTATGATCTCCAGGTATTCCCATTTCACCATTTTCAGATAATTCCTATGTTATGCAGATGATGGTGATTGTTTTCTTAATCTGGCTACTTAGTGTTTCTTCTTGAATGTGTTCCCAGGCTCTCTTTAGTGTCACGACATATAAACTTCTAGGAAGAAAGAAACTAACTTCCATTTAATCCTCCTTCTTCAAGGTTTTTTAGAAAGAAAGCTGAAGCAAATATTACTTTGACATGGTTTTGATTCAAAACCGACATGATTTCAGAGAAGTTAATTATAAGTCTGCACTAAGGATAAGCTTGTGGTGTAAAACTTGTGGTGTACAAGTTTACACTCATTATTAATATGCAACTACTAAAAAAAAATTTCAAGTTGCACTCCACTGAAAAGGCAATGTCATCCCACAGTGACTCAGGTCACCACTTCTTCTTGTTTTGACCACGAAGTCAGTGTGTCACCTTCATTGGTCATAAGTAACAAAGAAAATGATCAACAACATTTCCTGGTCTGGTAGTCAATGTCCAACACAGACAAGATGAACACCAAAACTATGAAGCAGAAGATAAGTGGCTCCTGCATTCAGCAACATAAATCAGTCTGGTGGGCAAATGATTTACAGCCTTGCACATAAGAACATCAATAATGTGCCCTTAAGATGCTCCCTTGACTCTCAGACTGAAGATGCCAAGTGACCTTGCAAGCCAGGGTGCAGACTCTGTTGTATGTCTTCCCACGTCCCCCTGCTTACCAAGATGCATGGAAAGACACAGAGAGCACTCTTGCAGTTACCAAAGCAATAAATCAGGGCAAGAGTCAGCAAAGCAGACAGTAATTGAGACAAAGACACTCCATCTTCTAACAGAAAAGCCTTACTGGATACACAGGATACAACTATACAAAACTAAGCAATGACACATGGTTCTGTTAACAAGACCTCACTAATCCTAGCTATCAGATATCCCAGCAGACCTGGGGACCTGGAGATGGTATACTACAGAGATCCATGCAAATGCAGCTCCTTTATATTCAGTGTTCACAGGTCCTTTCTTCTTGTCACTTTTTTTTTTTCCCCAGTTCTTTTGAGTCTTCTAATGCCTTCCCCTACTTCAGCCCTTGTTTTTCCTGCCTCTTTTCTAAATCCTTACAAAGACACTTTCCTCAGCTTCTTTATCTCCTTCCATCCTGCTTACAAGCTTTGAAATCACACAACCGCAGCTATTCTTTCTGGTTTATTTTGCTGCTCCAGTTCTGGGTTACTTAAGCCAACTATTGCAGATGCCAACTACAGGCTGCACTGGCTACATTAGAACTGCATGTGTAATGATTCTGTGTCTTGATTAAACTAGTATTAGAATTTGGGATACTGCTGTCTCCCTAGCTGTCACTGCAGAAGACCAATCTCATTTCTGTAACCATGTCTGAAATTAACATGAAAGAAATGTCATGGAGCACAAAAATTCAACACATAGCATGTATTTGTCTGACTTGTACAAAGCCCTTAATCTAATTCCCTGAAAAACAAGTGAAACATAAACTCTGATTTCACAGGAGTTTGACTGTGAATGTAAAACCACATGCAAGCAAAAAGGTTATAATATTTTCATCAAGCTCAAGAAAAGGGAGATATGCAATATGTCAATTTTAGGACAGGAAAGCAGAATGATTTTCCAAGATCTTATTTTGTTTTTAATAGAAAAATTCTCATTCTCTCCAGATTTAGAAATTGTTGTGCTCTTTTCTGAAAGCAGAGTCAAGCTACACTGTAGAAAAGTATAGGACCAACATTACTACTCCTATGTAAGCGGGAGCATGCCAGGAAGCATTCTTGTACTGCCAGCAACTAGCAAGTGTATTCAGCTCTCAGCAAGCATCCTTTGTCAGAGATCTGCAGGCTTCATCACTTGCCAAGAGAAAATTTCAAACTCTATTTTTCAATTCCTTACCTCCTGCTCATTCACCTTCTCATCTCTCCTGCATCTCAACTCCCCATTCCCTCTCAACTCTTAGCTCCCTTGCAGATTATTTTGCATCACCTGATCAATCTATTCCACTTCCAGGTTGCCCACACTTCACTGTCCTCAAGCCTCCTGAATATAACCTAACACTTCCTTGAGAAAGCTTATCAGAAGAAATTCAGTAAATTAGACCTTCTGGTTTTTTTTCAGTATCACTCCTACATTTTTTATCCACATTTTTGTGACAAAGTTAGATTTGTGAATAAAATTTTATGTTTCTTTCATTTGAAATAGAGCATTTTCATTTGAAAAATGCTTTTGCAGCACTATATCCACTTCTGCGTGTATTTTTCAGCTGAAATTACACTGACCACCTTGAGGATTTTAAAGTATTTCAAGATGTTTGGGGATGACAGTATCACTTTTAGGAATCTAAAGAGAGATGATGCAGAAGGATCCCATGCCAACTTCTGACTATCCTCTACACCTTGATTTCCAGGAGTACTATCAGGCTTTCTTGTAGGGATTCAAACACCTGTTCTACTTCAAATCCTGTGCTAATTTCTGTAATCATGGCAGATGCCAGTGAATTCTGAAACCTAGGTGAAATAAGTCATAGGGATAAAGAACAAAGGCAAATTCACATATCTGTATGAAAACAAAATTTTACATGAATTCACACGTGAATTCTGAACTAGCAGTCTTTCTTATTTAAGTATTGATTTCAATTCTATTATTTTTTAATGTACTAATACATTTCATAGTTTCTTATTCACTTAATTACACATTTGTTATACACATATGAATTAAACCTTTGGCAAATACACAGAACAATTTGAGGCCAAAGTAGCAGACGTGCGGTTGGCAGCAAGAATCTCCTGTAGATTCTGCTGAAACAACTTTGATCTATAGCTGTGGCCAGCTCTCTCAGTCAGCAGCCAAAGCTTTAGGTCTTATGGATCCCTAATAGATCAAGATACTTTTGAAGCCTGCAGGCACAGTCTACCTGGATTCCACTAGATCCTTAGAGGCTTACCAAGATTATATACCCAGCAGCTGTAACAATTACTGAATTTGTCTAAACTGAAATAGTATGGTTCTCAGGCCATTGGTCTTTTGCTGGAAACTAAAGGTGTGTGGGTGCAAAAAGCAGACTAATTAGTTCTGTTGAAAATCAGTTTTTTATCAAGAAATCAATACTTTGTTCAAAACAGTAGCAGTATCTCCAACGCTAGCACATAATAACTTTTGTAATTCCTGTTTAGATTAAACTGACTATTAAATGACTATTGAAGAATAATCCTGTTCACTTCCCTGCCTGGCTCCAGACACTTTTCCTGTTACTGCCCTTGGGCTGGCATTACTGTTTGTACTCCTCTCAGTGAGAAAAACTAGGCTAGCAAAAGAAAAAATAGCCTTCAACCAGAGTGGTTCCCTGAAGCAACTCATCACACAACCACAGGCATATGAGTGGCACAAGGGAAGTAGTGGGAAGAAGTGTCAGGAGACAGCGGGAGAAGGAAAACCAGCCCGCTCCTTTCAACAGCAATCCGTACTTCTGCCAGATTAAAACAGCAGTGTAATGACAGCCTAAATCACTTTGAACAAAGGAGGGAGGCCACTTTCAGGCACTTTTTTTTTTTCTTTAAAATTTCCATAGCAGAACATTTGTTTGCTAAAGGGAAAGCATTCAATTATGACAAATTATGGAAAAAACAACACATGTTAAAAAAATCTCCCAGTTACGTCAGAGTAGGAGATCTGAGTGAGTTCAATGAGCCAAAAAGCTTGAAGAGTTATCACAAGACAATCCAAGACAATAAAAAAATTATTTGACAAACAACTTTCCTAAAGGATGCTAACTAATTTACCAATACACTTGAATATTCTGAGAATATATATCCTGCACTCAGAGTAAACACTGGTGTACTCTTCATAAAAAATAGTTGCTGAATGTTTATTTTACTTGTTACATTGAAACGTAGGAACAGAATTGTTTGAGCTTTAATTACGTTTCTTCTACTCTCTATATTCTGTGAAGTTATTTTTCAAAGCTTTTTTGTGTTGACTCTATTTTTTCCTTTTTCCTTCTAAATAATAAAATAATCCAGATGGCTACTTTCTTAGAACTCAGACTCTGGCCTTCCTTACTTGTCTCCACAGTTCTGCCCTTTTCTCTCCTGAATGCATCAATACTAATTGCTACAATGTAAAAAATAAAGAAGAAAAAAAAAAAAGGCGGGACAGATTTGCAGTTGAAGGACAGATTTCTCCTTAAGACTAGAAGACTATTCTGAAACAAGCCTCTGTTTTGTTTCCATTTTCTAAAAATGGGAAAAAGGAGATGGTGGAGGAGTGGCACGAAGACAACATAGCTGCTGCACAAGGGAATACACCTTAGCGATGCACTGGGATATGTTATTACTTGGATATTTAACTACTTGGAATCTTTTGGGCTACAGGATACTCACATTCTTCTGCAGCTCATAAATGAAATGAAATTGGAACGTCTGTTTGTCTTAGTCTAAAAAACACATTTAATCTACAAAAACTACATAACTAGACACAATTAGCTGTCCTGTCCATGGGAAATCCCTGACTAGACTCTCAGGGTGTTGAGGATGAAGCCTCCAGGGTCCAGAGAGAGGTCTGTGGAAGTCTGGACTTAAATAGCAGTTTCCATGGGTAGTGGCTGAGTTGGATTTCAAAGCCAGAAAGGGAAGGGAATGAAACAGTGGCTAAAGTTACTGATAGGAAGCTATAAGGATGCAGAAGAAACAGGCTTGGCACTGTGTGGTAAATCAGGAACACAACTGAGGTGAGTTACCAAAACTGGGATTGTTGGGTAGCCCTTGAATAGATACTGCATTCAGGGAATAACGGGTACTGTCAGAACCAGAACAGGAAGGTTATGTATTACCTGAGTACCCCTCAGTCTACTCCCAAGCTCTTCATTATACACAGCAATAAATTAATTCTGTTTCCTTTTTTTTAACGTACTTTTTATGTGACTCATTAAAGCAAAAGGTAAAAATTGGCAGCCTGCAGTGTATTATGTCAATACTAAGCCTTTAAAAGCCAGAAGAATTCAATTTACTATACCAAAACTGTCAAATTCCCTTAAACTGACTGACTCCAGCTCTTCTCCCTGTCACCACCTCTTCAGAAATGCAGCCACCTCTCGGCCTCACTGTTCCTGGCATCTTTCCAGCATGCCGAACTTGACTGAAAGTGAGCACTCCCCTTAGCAGATTTCCCCTGGCTCATTTTCAGAGATATGGCAAGATTTATGTTTTCATTTCAAGACTGCAGAGGTGAATTTTTAAATAGGTAAATATTTATTTAACCCTTCAATACACTGGAACAAGTATGTATGCATAAAATCTATTTTGCTCAACCACGTATTCACTTTGAGTTCTTTCTGTATGGACAAAAGCCAAACAAAGACTTTCCTACCCAAAACCCCACAAAATCTGGAAAAAAATAACCGCCATTGACCAGGAGAGGGAGACAAATGAGAACAGCCAAAATCGGGACTGTTGGTGCTCATCCTAAATGAGGCATAATGTATTATAAGGAATTTTTTCAAGTCCTGTTTCAAACAGGGCGGGTGGGACATGCCCATTACAAAATATTCTGTATTCAGTTGCAATGTGAAATGTTTTTCTGTTTGCCTAATTTCCTGAAGGTTTCTACTTTCTTTTTTTTTCTCTCATCGCTGCAGTTACAGAGAAAAATCCAAACTTTTTCCCTAGAGTATTTCAGAGACAGTCTGACCTGCCTTTTCTAAGGAAATCAGTGAGAGAGACCAAGGGAGCAAGGCAGGCAGGTAGAGCAGAGACTTTTCCTTTGTCAGAGGGGCCTCCCAGAGCCAGGTCTGCCAGTATTTGAAAGTTATAGTGTGAAAATGGGGGGATACTTTCGACTCTACTGAAAAATGTGAGAATACAAGTATTTTCTGTTGGCATGAGGGCTGGAGGCAATGGATGGGGTGAGGGAAGGGGAAGCTGTACTTTATATAAAGGGGCTAGTCCCTTTTAGCAGAGACAGTTGTTCACACTCAGCCTCCTGTGAGATGAGAGTGAGACATTTTTTTCCCACACACCACACTTCCCCATCCTTCTGTATTATCCACCAAGTGCTCCCAGGTCCTTGAGCAAAAGCAATCCCACGGATGGGTTTGCCTTTGCTTGAGGCAGGAATAACCCAGACTATCTTCCCCAGCATATTTTTTATGTGCACTAAACGGACTTTCTCCCCTTCTACAGTACATAAAAGTTTGGATTGGGCAGGGCCAGCTCGATTGGCAGATCCCCTAGTGTTGACTAACCAGGTGGCTTTTGCTAAATGTATTCTAATGTTTGAATGTCCCACCACCCATTGCTCTCAGTGTAGTCTTTAACAGTCCATTGTATCGTTCAATTTTCCCAGAAGCTGGTGCCTGATAGGGGATGTGATATACCTATTCAATGCCATGCTTTTTAGCCCAGGTGTCCATAAGGTTGTTTCGGAAATGAGTCCCGTTGTCTGACTCAATTCTTTCTGGGGTGCCATGTTGCCATAAGACATGTTTTTCAAGGCCCGGGATAGTGTTCCGAGCAGTGGCATGGGGCACAGAATATGTTTCCAGCCATCCGGTGGTTGCTTCCACCATTGTAAGCACATGGTGCTTGCCTTGGCGGGTTTGTGGGAGTGTGATATCAGTCTGCCAGGCCTCCCCATATTTATGTTTCAGCCATCGTCCTCCATACCAGAGAGGCTTTAACCACTTGGCTTGCTTAATTGCAGCGCATGTTTCACATTCATGGATAACCTGTGCAACAGTGTCCGTGGTCAAGTCCACCCCTCGATCACAAGCCCATATATACGTTGCATCTCTTCCTTGATGGCCTGAGGTGTCATGGGCCCACCGAGCTATAAATAATTCACCCTTACGTTGCCAGTCCAGACCCACCTGAGCCACTTCAATCTTAGCAGCCTGATCCACCTGCTGGCTGTTTTGATGTTCTTCAGTGGCCCAACTCTTGGGTACGTGAGTGTGCTGGTCTCGGCTGGGAGAGAGTTAATTTTCTTCATTGTAGATAGTATGAGGCTATGTTTTGGATTTGTGCTGGAAACACTGTTGATAATTCAGGGATGTTTTAGTTACTGCTGAGCAGTGCTTATACAGAGTCAAGGCCTTTTCTGCTTCTCACCCCACCCTGCCAGCGAGGAGGCTGGGGGTGCACAAGAAGTTGGGAGGGGACACAGCCAGGACAGCTGACCCCAAGTGATCGAAGGGATATTCCATACCATATGATGCCGTGCTCAGCATGTAAAGCTGGGGGAAGAAGGAAGGGAGGGACATTCAGAGTGATGGCATTTGTCTTTCCATGTAACCATTACGCATGACAGAGCCCTGCTTTCCTGGAGATGGCTGAACACCTGCCTGCCCATGGGAAGTAGTGAATGAATTCCTTGTTTTGCTTTGCTTGCGTGCACAGCTTTTGCTTTACTTATTAAACTGTCTTTATCTCAACCCATGAGATTTTTCTCACTTTTACCGTTCCGATTCTCTCCTCCATCCCACCAGAGGGGAGTGAGCGAGCGGCTGTGTGGTGCTTAGTTGCCAACTGGGTTAAACCATGACACTTCCTTATTCTCTTAAATCTTCTCTGTTTTAAGGATTGGCAGGAACTACTAGTTTTGAAGAGCAGCATTCTTCTACTCCTGGAGCAGGGAGTCCTTGAAATGGATACCTAAAACGCAGCATAGCTGCAAACCACCACAGTGTAATGAATTCCACTAAATCCACTTTGTTCAGACTTTACTTGATAAAGTGTGTGTGTGTGTGCATGCGCATGCTTGCACATGTACATAAATTTCCCCCAAGGTCATTGCTGCTCTTATTTTAGAGGAAAGCAGTGAGTAGATGTGTTTCCTTCAGCAGACAGTGAGGATCATGCATGAACAGCCTTCTGTAAAACACTCTGCAGCTGGTGAAGGGAGTGCATGCGCTGTGGACAGAAAACTGGAAGGGGAGAGGTCAACATGCTGGATGGATGGGCAGACACTCAGCAGCAGTCCCAACAAACTGGAAAAATAAGTGAACAGAAACCTTATAAAGTTCAACAAAAACAAATGCAAAATCCTTTACCTGGAACAGAACAACCCCACAAATCTGTACAGGGGATCAACTAGCAAGCAGCTTTCCAAAAAAGGACCTGCGACTCCTGGCAGGCAAGAAGTTAAACATGGCTCAGCAGTGCACTTTTGCAGAAATCAAGGCCAACCGTTGAGCTGCATTAGCCAGAAATGCAGCCAGCAAGTTCAAGGGAATTGTTATTTCCCTCTATTCAGCATGTGTGAAATTGCACCACTCTAAAGTACTGCGTCCTAGTTCGGGCTCCCCAGTGCTAGAAAGGTATTTGCAGCTAGAGTAAGCCCAGTAGAGGGCGACCAAGATGGTTTTGAGCCTGAATCAGGTAAGGTAGGAGAAAAGATAGAAAACGTGGGGAATAATGTTGCAATATTGTAACAACAATGGAACACCCTGTACGAGGACAAGACAATTTCATTTTAGAGAAAAACTGGTTTAATTACTTACTTACACTCGGTCCCAGTGGTCTAGTCAGGCTTCCTTGCAATAACACTTGTCAAGACAAGTGATGCCAGCTACCAAGTGCTCCTCAGCTTTCCTGGGTTCATAGCTTTGTGTCAAGGTGTTCCGGTAGATGTGGGTTTTTTGGTTTTGGGTGTGGCTGGTGGAGGTTTTTTGGTAGCTTTTAGGAGATGAGACTAATTAGTGTCTCCACCTTCCCATCTCTGTGAGTCATTAGGATACACTGACAGTCTTTTGTGTCTGGAGAAGTTGTCTGTAGATGTATCCAGATCTTAATGACCTGCTAACCTAAGTGCCATCAACATATGCCATTTTATAGACATTTTTTCTGCCATTCCTTCTGGTGCCACCACACCCATTCACTCCCCATTAACACCAACCTTAATGTTTCTGTCCTCTACAAGACAGCTGGGTGTCTTTAAACTGGAAAGGTGGCCATGGGGGAATCAAATTGCTGCCTTGTACTACCTATCGGTAGTTACAGAGGAAACAGAACTGGACTGTTCCTGGGGAAACATTTAAGTAAATATAAGGGAAAAAATCTTCACAGCAATGACACTCAAATACTGGGGTACGTTGCCTAGAACGGATGCAGAGTCACTGTCTTTGGAGATATAAAAAATGTGTCTGGGCAACGCTGGGAGCAGCCTGATCAACCTGCGAAACTGGCCTTTTTGGTGGGAGGGGGGCAGAAGAAGATGGCCCCAGATGACCTCCAAAGGTCCTTTCCAACTTAATTCCAACTTAATTGGACCTCCAAAGGTCCAATTATGGAATTACAGAGTCTATAAATCTGAGTCCCATACTGGGTGCAGATGTCAAGGTGTTGGCAGTGGGGGACTGCACGGGTGGCTTCTGTGAGAAAAGGCCACTGTGCCGGACACAGCCAGCTCCAGCTGGCTCCAAGAGAGGAGGAAAAGAAGGAGGAGAAGGCAGTGCTCCATGCCAGAGCAGATAATCCCTGCAACCCATGAGGACCTGTGCCAGAGCAGATGAGAAGTGTGAGACGAAAGGAGTATCAGAGAGAAACTGCTGCATACTGACCGTAACACCCCCTCTTGCCCCACTCTTTTCCTCACTGAAGGGACTGAGTGTGACCTGCGGTGGCAAGCAGCTGGTAGGACAGGCGCCTGGAGAGAAGGAGTTAAGTGAGGCTGGGAAACAGGGGAGGAAAGGAGTTTTCCCATGTGTTTTAATGTTTGCTGTTTTGTTTCCCAATACTCAAATCAGTAATTATATATATATACATATATATATAAATTGGCAATAAATTAAGTTAATTTCCCCAAGGTGAGTCTGTTTTGCCTGCAATGGTAATTGGTAAGTGATCTCCCTGACTTTATCTCGACCCAGGAGATTCCTCATTCCTGTTCTTCCTATTCTCTCCACCATCCTGCTGTGGATGGGGGGCGAGCAAGCAGCTGGGCGAGAGCTCGACTGCCAGCTGTGGCCAACCCACCACAACTCCTTTTACATAAGCATGGCCAACTAGTTGCAGGTGTATGAACTTTTCTTCCTACTTTCCTTGGGGAATCTCTACATTTTGCAAACCTTTGTCACAACATACCAACCAGATGACTTGTGTCTGTTGTCTGTGCCATCCTCAAAATCAACAGGAGTGGTACACATATTTTTACATCCAGATGTGGATGCAAACGGCATGCACCTATGGGAGAAATCTTTACACCTGTAGTGCTTATACTGCTAAGGATGATGAATGATTGACTTCCAAAGATTCAGGTGGAGGTACACATCATCACATGTGTTGGGTACACATCATCACATGTGGTTGCCTCTCCTTGCTAAGGAGGAACTGTTCAGGAACAGCTTGACAGTATCAGTGAGACAAATAAACAGCTTCCTGCCGAAGAAGAGGTTGTTTACTCGTTTGCCACACCCCACTTGTGTAGCAGACCTACTCTAGAGTTGGCTGCAGTATTTGCTGGACTCTTTGGTGAGCCAGCTCAACTCATGGATCTGGCAGAACGTTTCTCTTGGAGGATGGGAGTGGCATCTACCACATTAGTGAACTACATTGGCTCAGTGAGGTGTCTGACAAACGCCAGAGCTAGCACAGGTGAAAGGGGGGAACTCCTTCAGCAGCAGGCAGCTGCTAGGTCTACTCAGCTGAATCATGAAACCAAAACCAGGGAAGAAAGTGGCAAACATATACCTATCCCTCCCCCTTGAGGCTGTGGGAAACGTCCCCCTGAAGTGTGTAGGGTTGCTACCTCAATGCCTTCAGAAGCATGGAGGTCTGAAAACAAAGTTTTCACTGAAACTACCAGAAATGCAGCAGAGCGGGCTAAAGTCCAGGCACACATACGGCTCCAGTTTGGCATAAAACCGTGCCTAACAAAACGACTCAGCCACAGAGAAGTTGTGCCAGCCACTGGCTCCAAACGGCAGAGAGGCATCCCACAGCACCCGCAGGACAAGGTGTGCTGTCTCCCTCTGCTCCAGATGCTGCTGGAGGAAATTGCTCCACAGAGGGAAGTCAAACCTCGGGGCAATATCCTCCCCAAAATAGAGTCAGGCCGGTTTCCTTTACTCTGTAAGAATGGGGGATGGGTTAAAGAAAAAAAAAAAAAGATGCAGTGTCTTCTGTGGTTATGGCGTGACAAAGCCTTACCTTGTGTGCTTATCTTCCTGGTAACTGTGTGGGGCAGGAGGGAGAAGGTAACACCCAGGTTTCTTTGTCTCCTGTACTGACAGGGGGTGACTGGCCTGACCGTGACTGTGGGGAGGTGGGCAGGCGCAGGGGGGCCTTTCTCTGCCATGACGGTGGCAGGCAATGGAGCTTCGTTGCTCCTTGCAGGGCTGTGACAAGAGGGGACACAGCAGCTGACGTCCCATGTCTTCAGGGAGACGTATGTGTGCTGCGGGAGCAAGAAGCCGAGCCCAAGCATGGGTCAGGCAGGGGAGAGCGGTACCTCCGAGCTGCACACAATTGCAGGGGGGCAGGGGACTGTGAGGGGCCCAGGTGCAGCTGCGTCCACTGCAGAGAGGTGGCCTCTGACAGAAAAGGGCAACGCCTGTGTTTGTGCCCATTTCTTCCCTAAGTGGAAGAAAAAAAATCTGCAAAACACGCTGTATTTCCCTGATTGTGGAGGACAGGGAAATGTGGGTAGGAAGCCAGGGCAAAGAGGAAACATGCCGAATAGATTCAAGGGCAGCAGCAGCGGGCTGTGCCCTGGCTGCGGGGAGGGCGCGGGGCTCGGCAGGGCCCCTCTGCCCACCGAGGCAGAGCGGGGGCCGGAGGCGGGGGAGCACGGGTTCACGGTGCTTCTGGGAGGGAGGCCGGGGGACTCGGGGGAGAAGAGGAGGAGGAGAAAGAGAAGGAGGAGGAGGGCGGGAGGCGCTGCTCTGCGGCCAGCAGATCCGGCCTAGGCCAGTTCGAGCCGGTTTGCGCCGGTTGGGGCGCTGGAAGGAGACGGCAGCTGCTGAGGACACCGCCTGCATCCGGGCGGGCGGTACTCTCCAGACTGGATCCCGCAGAGCCCTCGGAGCGGGGTTCTGCGCGACGTCGCCCCGCGCGGCCGCCGCCGGCAGCCGCAGAACGGCCCCGCCGCAGCCTGGAGCTGGAGCCGCCTCCAGGCGGGAATCCACTCCTGTCTTTGCGCTTCGCCTGGCGCGGCTCCGGGCTGCCGGAGGGGCCGGGAGGCCGCCGGTGTCGGGTTTCAGCCGGAGTGGCCGGTTTTGCGGCCGGTGGGGGAGGGGAGCGGCGGGGGGAGGGGCGCCTCAGGGCCGGGGCGGGCCTGAGGACTAGGGGCCAGCAGGGGAGGGCTCCTCGCCGCGGGCAGGGCCCCCGCGGGCCCAGCTGGGCAACCCTGCCCCGGGCACCCGCGCAGTCGTTGCCCTTCACACGGCCGAGCCGCCCCCTGGGGTGCTGCCCCAAATCCCCGGTGCGGGCTCCCGCTGCGCACGGCCGTGGAAAACCTGCCACGCAGCGAGAAAACGGGCTGGCCCACCCCGCGGTGCTTTCAGCAGGGTGTTGGGAGAGTAGGGGTGTGGGGCAGTGCCTCTGAGGTAGTCTGGGGTGGGAGGCCTTTGGCTTACTGGTCACGCGTGGAGAAAGGAGCTCGGTTTTTCTTGGTAACCCTTAAGCACCGGTTTTTGGACTTTACCGGGAATCTCCCTTGAAATGCCTTTTAAACGACACCTGTTTTCTGTGTTCCCTTTGCACTGTGTTTGCAAATATATCAATATTGCATTTGATCTGCCGTGGTAGCCTTTGAAGTACCAAAAGGCATCTGAACCCCTTTGTAGGGGAAGTGACAATCTCTCCTGAAATAAATTTGCTGGTTTTGCCTCCTGTGAGTGATACAATCTTGTTATTAAAGTGTCCATCACTGGAGCACAGAGCCACAGGCTCTTCACTTTTCGTTGGGAAATGATTTCACACTGTAATACCTTACCTAGTAGAAGGCCGTTCTTTATCCTTCCCCAGTCTAAATTACTGTTTTATTACATTGTACTTTCTAGATCAATTTTCAATGGCCACCTACAGAATAAGTAAATCAATCAACTTCTAACAAATGGTATACTTCTCACGTGTAGATTACTTGAGTGGAGATCTGCTATTACAACAGATGCAATTTCTGGTCTTCATGTTCTTTTGTTCTTTCTGTCACACTGGGCTGGTAACAGCAATGTAAACTGGCCCATGGTGTTTTCAGCCAAAGGGCTAACTCAATCATCTCATCATCATACCGAACAACAAAAGAACAGCCTTGTCTCCCTCTTTTTATATTAGATCAGATCTCTCCATGTGTCTTTAATCTCCTCATAAGCATTTGATCTGCGCCTAGTTTCAGTTTGTCATCTCTGCCTCCCTTATTGGGTTACATTGTTCTCCAGATAACCCTGATAAATGGAGGAGGAACCCTGCCCACCTGTCCATCATCAACAGTGGTTTTACTTTTTTTTTTTTTTTTGGCCCCCAGGGCGTAACCATATGTCATTTTTTCACCATTGGCACAGCTTTGGCAGAGGTAGGAATGGTGGTGCTCCCTTGCTTAGTTATCTGACCCATTTAGAGAGGGTATTGATAAAAATGCTTGTGTCCGCACAGATTTTGCCTACAGCGGTATCCTCACAAGTCTTATCAGAAGTGGAGCTGCTCTGATAACTCCAAAGCAGTCACAGGAGATAACCCAGCTCAGGCAGAACCTAAAGGTGTAGGAAGAGATAGGAGCTGTATTTCGTTCTTCAAAAGCCCAGAGGAGTCAGCATATGTCAATATGGACAAATTTTATTTTTGTAAGCACTAAATATGGACAGAGCCACCAGACCAGATGTGTTCATGTTTCAGCTCAGTATGCTTAGTACTTGGGGTAAAAGAGATGCGTCAGTTACTCACATCCTTATGTCCTTCCAAGGAGATATGCAAGTAAATATAGCTAGCAGCAGGTATTCTTTCTCCTTGACATGGAAGATAATGAAGCAAGAGAGCTACTTAGTGTTTATATTGGTTGCCGCAGTGCAGCCATCTCTGGTTGTTTGAGTAAGCCAGTTGTGCTGCACTCTTCTGATACTCTGTATTGTCAAAGGATGGGGATGGGTCCCATCCTGTACTGTGGAATTAAAACTATATTGCAATGCATGGGACAGTTTATCCTCCCAGTACTAGCTCTTCTAAACAGGGGTTTTTTCTATTATAATAATAAAATGTGTACCTGTGTCCCATCAGACTAAGAAAAAGACAAAAAATCCAACGTTTCTGTTTGTTCAGGTCGGTGGATACTGCGTCTTGAAATATTTCTGCAACTGAGAAAGTCAGACCTGATTATCTATGACACCAATGCAGGAACTGTAAAGTCTTGTTACAGCCAGATTTTTTTACCCATGCTTACTTGAGAAGTGTGACTTGATGAGCAAGCAGTTTCTTGGAAAGCATGTGTCTCTTAAATATCAGTGAATATGTGTTGCTTCAGTGAGAGTTGCTATGTTAATTTTGTCATGCTGGAAGTGTATTGCATTTTTATAAGGAAAAAAAGTAAGTTTCTAAATTATAAAACAGCATTTTTATCTCCTCTTTTATCCCAAATGTCTCCCCCAGTGTGTTTATTTGTTATAACATTCTGGCATAACCGTAAGAGTGCGTGTGAGATATTAAAAGCGAGTCAAGCAGATTATTTTAGTCATTTGCATATTTCAGATGTCTTGGTTAACACACTGCACAGTAAGTTTAGGTTCTTGCACTTTTAAGAAACAACATCGTATCACCTATGTCACAGATCGTTTTATAGGGTAGGCATGAAAAAAATTTGTTCACACAAGCATGAGAATGAAGTTAAGGGAATTGCTGAAGGTCACTGCAAGTCGAGTCGAGTCACGCACAGGACATTGATAATCTGACAGCTAACCACTAGACTATACTACTCTTCTCAAATTATTGAGGTTCACATTTTTAAATAAAATTGAATTGCCACTCATCTTTCAGCTATCTGCAAAGACTAGAATAGAGAATTCCCTGTCTGTAGGAACAATTGAGAATACTACAGACATCTAAAGCCATGTAGGATGTTCACTGAAGTATTTTGCTTTCGTTGCTTTTACCCAGTGTTTCCTAGGCAACAACGAACTTTCAATATGGGTCCTGACAGATAAATGAAAGAGAAATACAATCTTTTTAGTGTAAATACTACATATACAAGCATACTGTAAAGACTTGCTTAGTATAATTGAACACTATAAATGGAATTTGTTGGTTTAGTCCTCAATTTGCCTGATGTTTTTAATGGAATATAAAACTGGAGGACTGACAAGGTATTCTTCCAGAAGATCCTGGAGCATCTTCTTTCTTGTCACTGGAATGGGTGTTTGAACCTAATGTCTCGACCAATTTGTCGAGACAACGAAACTCCAATTTGTATAATTAGGTTTGGTCAGCTCGACATTCGTCTCGCCTACCCTAAGCTGTTGTGTTGCGTTATACACCATGTACGTGCAGAATGACAGAGATAACTTTGTTCTGCGCCAGACCTGGCTGAATTTTAACCATGCAGACAGACTTTTTTGGGATGACCAGAGGTGACTATCCCCACACCCATTCTCTCCTTTTTATAGCGGGGGCGGGGGAAGCAAAGTGCTAATGTCCATCCTCACAGAAGGTCTGCCTCCCTCGGTCTCCCATTTTCCTTCTCTGCTGACTGTCAAGACAGATTATGTGAAAGTATCACATAATGTATCTCAAAGAGATACTTAGACACACAAAAATACCGTATATGTTGATAGCAGGATGTTAAGATGTGTGAAGCCCTTTCAAATTATCAGTCAAACCCGCCTAAGGCTAACCTACCTAACATGAGTTGCCTTTCCTCAGGTATCTTATTACAGGGAGTGTATTTCTCTTGTACTTAATGGTAGAAACATCTTCCGGTCTTATGCCTCAAAACGCACCTTAGTGGTAGAAAATAAGCTCAAAATATGCGACAGCAAGGTAGAAATGAAAGTGTGTAGTTAAGCTTTGCCTTACAGTGATGGAACTAAGATTTTGAGGAAGCCATAGATAAAATGGAGTTAAGGCAGGGAAGTTTGGTACCTACACTTTATACCTGAGGATATCTGGACACAAATACCAAAAGGAAGAAATCAAGAAGTAAAGACACCAAATGTTGTAGACGTATATACCATACCATGGTTTCAGCTAATGCAAATTTTGACTTTAAAAGTTAATTCATGGTCATTCTTCTCTACACAGCTGTGTAGTCTATCAGGAGTTGGTGGAAGGCTGGGACTTACGTAAAGTTGATAAGGGGGATTCAGACTGGAACATGGAACGTCTAAACAAGAATTACTGTCCTTGGGAGTAAAGCACATCCTGGAAAAATATGTAAGCTAATTAAGATGTTTTGGGAACAATCTGAAGCTACTAGTAGAAGTGTGATAAGAAGCACCCTCACACATATAATACTAAACGTCACACCCCTTGAGCTGGAGACCCAGGCCCAAGCAGAGACCCCTCACCTTTGAGCATGTGCAGAATATTAAAGTAGCACTGTAGCTTTGAGTTGAAATAAGAGACATGTAGACCAATAGAAAACTGCTTTGTGTAATTACTTATGCATATGTATAACTAGACTGTATAAATACTGTACCTGCATGACTGAACTTTGTGGAGCTACCACCTAGTACCCATCTCTGTGCAGACATGAAATAAAAATACCTCTGCCCTGTGTGTATATTGGCATCCCGCACACTGGGTAAATGACCTCACACTTGTAGGATAACAGCTGTGCATATGCATGCAGCTTCTCCCCCAGCACTCTCCCCAAGACAAAAACACCTATCAGATGTGGATGTCGGGTGTAATACCGCACTGTGTTGAGGACTTAAGAGCACCACCTATTATTAAAGTTGACTGCACTTCCTATGGTAAACCCATTTCCAATTGCAAAAACTTTCACAAAATATTAACCATTCAGGCTAAAACTTTCTGGCCATGTGTCTGCTGTTTGTATTTCATTTGATTACATTTTAATTTTTTTTGAAAATTACAGTCAAAAACAGTCCTCTAATTCCAAGAATGAGGTCAAGGAAAAAGAAGAGACTATTTCCCTCCATTAAGAAATTCTGATGTCTTTTACATTAGGAAGCTCCAGAGTAACTTGACATTTTGGAGAGAAATGGCCTTTATGCTGGGAATGTGCTTTTTGTGGTTCCTGTGAAGCTCTGCACGCATTTGGCAAGTTAAAGCCCTTTTAAAAAACATGGGATGTTCGTGCTTTCAGCAGGCATCCTAATTTTTTTATCATTATGAACATCATAATCCCATCTAGCTCTCACTCTGAACCAAGATCCTACTGTGCTATGCTCTGTACAAACACAACTCCAAGGCAGTCCTTGCCTCAGAAATGTGCTGATCAGGGTGCATGGAGCAGGACAGCATATGGATATAGACAGGCTGGTAAAGGAGTTAAGGAGTAGGGAGTTAATGAACTGCTACTGATCAGTAAGATAAATAGTGGTCTCAGCACACCAATATATTAACCACTGTCACATTTCTTGCATCCGCATTGGGCATACTACAGCTGAGGACTGAGTGTGGTCTTTGGTTGTAGCTCTGATGTGTTTGTGGGCTGGACTATGGCCAAACAACAGGACTAAAACCAAAATGCCTGTCTCAGTTACTCTACCCCATCTATGCTCAAGCAATGTAAAGAGGGGACCTAACTTAAATGGAAAAGGGGCAGGAACTAGATATGGGAGGTAGAAAGTCATGTGAGGCATGGGTATTCCAGAGATACAAGTGGGACAGCAGAAGAAAATAGAGAAAACAGAAACAGAGACTGTGATTTAATATGGAAGTACAGTAGACTGGCTGGTCAAGAAAATTGGGTGGAGAACTGAGGAAGAGGTGGAGTCTGGGGGTGGTTGAGCTGTTGAGCCTAAGCCTTGGAGAGGGATACTATATGCCATGAAAGTAAAAGGATACTAAATCATCTGTCTTGGATCTTGGAGGAGACTGGAACTGTGCTGGGAGGAAAATGGTAGAAATTTGCATGAGCTGGGCAAGAAAGTATGGGCGAGAAATAGAGGTAAGAGAGCAAGGATTTGGGAGTCAGTGTGGAGAGACTGAAGCAGAAAGGGTTAGTTTCAAGGGAAAAAGGCAGAGGAGCTTAAGACTGATCTACTAGATTTCTATTTCAGGTCTGGAATACATGACTTCTGAATCTAGCCAGTCCTCAGATGTAAGCAAATAGTAGTGAAATCCACTCGCGAGGACTGGATGGCACTCAGCATAGCGGATGAAAACATGCTACCTCAGTTATTTCTCTGCTAGCACAAGTCACAAAAGTCTGTAATTCAGTCTTTTCTAGGACCGAAGTGTCAAGCTGACATTATGTGATTGAGTTGCTAGGGAAGAATAAAAAAATAGGTCAATTTTTGTTCATTTTCTGTTAAAAATTACTGATAGAAATCCTCATGTAAACCATTATTAAGGCTGCAAAATCAAGTATTCCAGAATGAAGGTTGCCTGCACAACTCCAGTGTATCCTATACTTCCAGTAAGCGTTATGGTCATTCACAAGATCTTTGCCATATGCAGTGTACAGTGTTGTAGGAATTAATCAAGATTATACAATAAAGGAAACATCCAGAGAACCCTTGCATTTCTTGCTGGAGATAGAAGTTGTGTGGTAGGTCACCATTGTTGTCTGATTATTGCTCACATTTTTTAACAGTTTACACCTCTGAGAAGTCTCTAGATTTGTTATTATGTTGGGCCTTGGCTAATAGCTTTTGTTGATTTTAATTGTAAACAAGCCTGATGCATGCTCTTGGTGTTTGGTCAGCTTTTAACTTACTGGTAACACAAAGAAATGTGGGCTCTTTGATGGTTCTTCTCTTTATGACATCTGAACTGTATGTTGTTTCCCTTTCTTTGGGGACATACTGATCCTGGCTTGTCACCACATGTTTGACATTTTCTTTGCTTCCTCCATCTTCTTAAGAATTCAGCAAGGTTTCTTCATTTTTGTTATGCCTACAAAATAAACCAAATTCTTTGTTGCTGTAGTATTTAGGAAATGCTTTGTGTCTTGTTAGTGTTGAGGATTAAAATACAGACAATAGGATATATTTCTAGGATGAGTAATTGCTTATCTGTGTTACTGTTTTCTTCCTTTTCTATTGCAATTTATAGACAATAACCTGTGTTAAAACTTTACATGTAGTTCTTTGATTCTAGTTTAGCTTTCTTTAACAGCTAGGGTAGAAACATTTTCACTTATTCACTTCCTTTAGGGAATTCTAATTACCTCTCACTAGGAAAGGGAGTGTAATGTCTTTTGGGATAAGGGAGACCAGTAGTCTGGCTTCAGAGCAAGTTTACTGTTGCTCTAAAATGCTCCAAATCTTTGAGTGCAAGAGAGATTGCTCTCCACTTTGGGTTCTTGACCACAGCAATGAGAACCTTGGCAAATAACATATTTAGAGAATAAAATGCTTTCTTCTCCCCTCCTGGTAAGTCAAACAGAAAAACAAAAAAACCCAGATGAATTAATTTTGCTTAGAGCATTTCAAAATACTTTCCAGCTGAGATTAAACATGGAAAATTCTCAAAGTTTAATGTGGAAAGCTTAAACACACAAATACTTCCAAATATCCCATGTATAAAAAGTTGTTAGAATTATTCTGAACCCTCAATTATGACACACTAGCAAGTGTCTGCTATAATACAAGTAATCGTAACTAATGAATAACAGAGACTCGCAAGAAATTCATTTTAAAGGTAAGGGTTTGGCTTTTTTCTCCAGAGGTCCCATGCTCTAAAACTCCCATTAATGTTTTCTGAGTTGTGGTTATTGACAACAGGATAGAGTTATTGGAGACACTTAGGGGATCAGTAGTCCCCTCTTTAACTGTCTAATCTGCAGTTGGTATTGCCTGGTGGTCTTTCTTAGTTACCTGAGAGCGAGGAACCTGAGCTGCTGCACAAACACCCAATTCATTCACGATGGCCACATCCAGCCCTGAGCACCTCTGAAAAACTGCTTGAAGAAGGTTGGAGAAGAATAAAGAACTCCCTCTCTGTAGGTTGCCTGATTAAGAGTTTACATTAGCAAGGTATTGCACATCTCCATAATTTTAAATGGCAGTACGGTCATGAATGCAAGTGTTTTTACAGTCTTAAGTATTTTGGTGACTCAGAACTTGATGAAAAGAGGGAAGGAAGGAAGAGAACAGGAAAGTGAAACTATCGTCAGCCTCTTTTCTTGCAGAGTGTAAACATCAAATTAGAAGAGTCAAGGACAGGTCCCGTGAGATAGCACCAGAAGAGAAGCAAGTACGGTGAAGAGAATAGGAAGAGAGAACGGGTTGGAAAAGTTACACAAGATGTGGGAGGAAAGGGGAAAGCATTGTAGATTGAAGAAATACAAAAAGTGATGAAGGGAGGTTGGCAGAGGAAAGGAATAAAACAGGAAGGAGATTAAATGAAGAGCAAAACAAACACACAAAAAAGTAGGAATTAATTAACAAGTAGATTTGCTTCCTTCCTTCCAGAAATCCTTTGGAGGTCAAAGTATCTCCATGGACCTCAGTATAAGGTCTATTTTTTTCTCCCAGATTTATCTTCTAAATGATACAAAGTTTTGTTTGGTATAGTGTAGCTTAGAGTTCATATGCAGCACAAAAAATTATGTACCTTGGTACAGCAGTGCAGACTATGGTTTATAAACGTCCATGTTTACACTTCTTTGAGCTATGAAATGGCCAAGTAATTGTGATTCCTCTGGTCTTTAGAAGTTACTGTGCTTTGCCTCAGAGCAGGGATAAGGTTATTAATGTGATATTCCTGGAGGGTTTTTTTTAAATGACATTCGTTGACTGGACGAATAGCATTAGTCTGAGTTACAGTTTTTATAAATGCAGTTTTCTGATTTCTGTAGTTTATCCATGGGTAGTGGTGGCAGGTGTTTTAATGAATGTGCTCTGTAATACTTCTTTTCCTGAACTGGACTAAGGAACTTTCAGCATTAATTTTCCATTAGGGTAGAAGAGTATCTCCCTTCAATTAAGCAACAAGTACCTGGTTTCAACTAAGATGAGAAAAGTTTGTACTCCTTTATAATGCCAGAGAATGGTTTCCATCACCAAACATACCCATGTATTGGCAAACAAAACAGCCAAATATCAGACCTATATGGGAGAAATATATTTTGCTGGCAGTTTTCTAAGCAAGTGTCTCCTGTTATTAGGTTCCTGCTGATTTCAGGCAATATTACTGTGTACAGTTTTTCTGAAGAAGTGGAATTGATCAAAGACCCTCCTGCTTCCGCTGTCATTTTTAACCTACTAAAAGTAATTCACAGTTCCCCTAGTTTGAGCAATAACTTGGGTAACTATATAAGATATCCTACCAGTTCTGGATCACACATTGCCCCATATTTGTATTGTGTATGTCTTGGCTAGAAATGGGGAATATATGTGCTTAAATGTCATGGATTTCACATGCGTATTTTTAACAGTGCCTCTTACCACAGTAATTCATTTGTTAAAACAAGTTATTTCTCGTTTTTCTCTCATTGTTTGTGAGTTTCACAAAGTGATCAGTGTTTGACAGCATAGAGACTAAACTCTCCAAATGTCAGCAGAGGTGTGTAAAAACCTGTTTCCTAGCATGAGAGAAAAAATGCTGAAAACTGATGAGATGCTGCAGCCGAATTTGAAATAGTGCTAATTTATGTCTAGCTGATGGGTGTATATCATATTTCCAATGTCTTCTTAGTGTAACTTGAGCAGGACACATATTTGCAAGCAAACTGTACATCCATATGTAAAATAAAAAAGCAGAAGCACTTTGAAGTCTCACCATGAAATGCTCAATGCAATCAGCACTATGAAACCAGTGAAATACAACAAAAAGTGTTTCTCTTCCTTTACGCTTACATTAGGATTGCTAAAAAAGGGGGCAGGGGGGAGGAGAGAGAATTTTTCTCGTTGATCATTCAAATAACTCACATGTGAACAATAGTGCTCTAACCAAAAGCCTGTGTCTGGAATGGAAATCCTCTCCCACACCCTTCCAGGCTGACCTTCCCTCCCCCCACCTACCATAGCTCATATTTCAGAGCTGATCTGGTCGCCAGCAGACTGTAAGCTGCCAGGAGGAACGCATTATTTGCTCAAAAGAAAAGCAGAAGCGCAACCGTTAACTGCCCCCCATGCTCCACTCCCTACAGGACTAGACATATTTCTACATAAGAGATGAACTTGCTGTTCCTCATAGGTACAGCAAATCTCATAAAAACCATCACGCGTGCCCACCTACACGAGGGCTTTATCATGATCAAGAGGCTGCATCTCCTCCCAGAAAGCAAAGTGGGTCATGGCAGCTGACCTGTCCCCGTGTTCTCATGTGATCAAGTCCTAGAGCCAAGTCCAGATTGTTGTTCTCATGTGATTTAGGCAATCTGCTCACATCTGGTAGGCAAAGAAGACATGGATCAATAAAAGCAAAGTTTATAAAAGGACATCAAGATTATGCTGTTGCCCTTGGGCATAGGACATTTACCAAGAGGTGTTGCCTCTACTAAGAAATGTTTATTAAGATACATGTTTGTACCAGCAGACTTTGCAAGTGGACATGCATCAGTCGTTGAGTCTCTTCTCCCCCCCCTCTGAACAAAAACAAATTGGCAGCAGTGCCGCTGGCACTGTAGTTGCATCCATTCTTAGAATTTTTTGCTCTGTGGCTCCATTAGTCATGGAGACTGGGAGGGCTGAATTTTCTTTAGCTTTGTCAGTCAAACTTTAAGAAATTAGGAAGAACAGTGTAAAAATCTTAAATTAAAAATGCTCAAATTTTACAAAAGTTTTATAAAAAACAATAATATGTTTGCTTTTCTTCTCCTCCATTTTTTTTTTGGCAATAAATATTCACTCACTACTAATCATCAACCATAATTACAGCATCTGTGTCAATGTGTGCACACTGTGCTTGGAATACATTTTGATTCCCAGATAGGTTTTATTTTTAACTGCAGAAGGACCTTTCCATGGAATTAGGTGTGATGAGGCAAGGGAAATTACACAGAAAAATGGCTGGACATAGTGAGATGATGGCAATATAACAAACTAAACATTAAACATTCATAAATAGATGAAGTAATTAAGCCCAATGGCATTGGCTCCTGTACAGGAATTTTTATTCAAATAACCATTCTGATATGTTTTTCCCCTGAAATATTCATATTTGTCCAATAAACATGCTTTATATCATGTCATCATGGAAAGTGTGGAATGGAGAGAGTTCTTCCTACCAAAGTTAGGCATTTTAGGGTGACACAGCAAAAAAAAAGGTCAAGGGCTGTCTGTATAAACAAAATACTGTGAAACAAGCTGGGGTATGAATTTAAGAGCACAACAGCTGTTCTCACTCCTTCTTAACTAACATGAAGAGCACTTATTCTGCCCTCAATTGTCTATGTTATATTGGCAGGTAGACAAGCTCTCAAAAATATGTTTGTCTTAACAGCACTTTGAAGTTAATGTGAGTTGGGGGAGGCAATGAATTTGTAAGCGCAATGGCTGCTCTGAAATAACTGCACATGTGTTGTGGTTTAACCCCAGTTGCCAACTAAGCACCACACAGCTGATTGCTCACCCTCACCCGCCGCCCCTGGTGGGATGGGGGACAGAATCGGGGAAAAAAAGTAAAATCTGTGGGTTGAGATAAAGACAGTTTAATAGGACAGCAGAGGAAGAGAAAATAATAACAATAAAAGAATGTACAAAACAAGTGATGCACAATGCAATTGCTCACCACCCGCTGACTGATGCCCAGCCCGACCCCAAGCAGAGATCACTCTCCCCCAGTCAACTCCCCCCAGTTTATATACTGAGCATGACGTTATATGGTATGGAATAGGCCTCTGGCCAGTTTGGGTCAGCTGTCCTGGCTGTGCCCCCTCCCAGCTTCTTGTGCACCTGGCAGAGCATGGGAAGCTGAAAGTCCTTGACTAGTATAAGCACTACTTAGCAACAACTAAAACATCAGTGTGTTATCACATTATTCTCATACTAAATCCAAAACACAGCACTATACCAGCTACTAGGAAGAAAATTAACTCTATCCCAGCTGAACCCAGGACAGCACAGATATTTCTTATTCAGAACAAAAGTATCCACACATGGACTTAATCAGGAAAAGCTTCATGTGTAAATGAGACTTAATATTATTTAGAGTCTAAGTGACAAAATTTGGCAGTCCAAGGGCGGTTGTTTATTCATTCCAATTAGAAGCTATAAAGCTGAACCTAAGCAAGGCTTTTGGATAAGAAACTGGACCAGACTGTCCCTCAGCTCAGTTAGAGCATTAGGTCTGAGAGGAGGTCTGCAAGCCATCTTTCTTTTTTCCCCTGCCTCTGGACCCAACTTAAAGCCAGACCCATCCATTTTGTGATGGAAAGAGGTCTGAGGGTGCAGTTAACCATGGAGGAGTGATCTTCTAGGCATCAAATAGCCAGAGATCCTGGAGCACAGTTCACACATGTCGACGAGGCCTGGGTCCAGAAGTATTGAGTCACAAATGTCTTTGGCTTGATGTACTTGAGAATATTCAGTGTCAGTGCCACCTTCCAGCCTCAGCAGATCAAAACAGTTTTAGAGAGGACACAAGTTTTGGCTTGTATGTACAGGTTCCCATTGCTTTTATCTTTTTTTGCTCTTCATTGTTAGAAAGAGGGACTCTTCCCCAGCACATGGGGAGGGACAATCCCATGCACAGATCGTTGCATGGGAAGGCATACAGAGAAGCCTTCTAACTCTCGTGTGCCTCATCTTTTTTCCAGGCGGGGAAAAAGACATTGTCAGTTCACAGTTGCCAGAAGGAGTTGGCTACTGTGCCAGAAATGCTGACAACTCCAGGGGTGTTGTGTCTGGACCAGCTAAACCTGTTAAACTAGTATAGCAGCTCCCACACATTACCATGCTCCAGAGCTGCTCTGGAGGACTCCTATCTTTTGGTCTGCAGGAATGCCTCTGTATAGTGCTGCTTGTGGCCTGTGCCTCCAAAAGTGCATGGCAGAAGTCATTAAATTTTGTTTCTGATGTCAGGTTTCAATGCCAAGGGATGGGGGGAGTGGTTCCTTATCAATAGAAATGCCTCTAACCACTCCTTGTGGCTTAAGCTCTTGCTATCATATTTTAAATGAAACCACATTATATTACAGCCACCAACGAAGGAATGCGTTGAATGCATAGAACTTCATTCACTGATACCAGCAGCCAGTTCAACTGAACATGGCCCTTGTGTTAACAAGTTCTTGAAAGAGGCTCCACCCTCATCAAACCAGTCCTGCCCAGATGCCTTCTGAGACCAGCTGCCACCCTCCCCCACCTGAGGTGACTGGTGCTGGAGTGTGAACCTTTGACTCGTACACCGCCTTTTCCAGCCAGGATGACTAATACTGTCTGAATGCCAGTGCCGTGGAAAGAGTTGTTAGGAAAATAATAGAGTTGCTGGTGACCAGACCCACGTGCAGAGCCCGGCACAGAGCTCTTCAGGACCTCAAAACCTCATCTGACACAGCTTCTCCCAGTGCTCCCACAAACAGCCAGCCCTTCAGCAGGTGACTCAAAGCAGTCCTTCCAAATACTGTTTTCTCAGCATCAGATCCTGACCCTCAAGATGTTTATTCGTTCTGCTGCTTCTCCCTCGCTAACACAATTTATCCCTCCTCAGTGAATCAGTACAACGGTGTGTGGAACTGCACTGTTAATTAGGTCATTGAAGAGGTGGAAAAAAAAACCCCAACCTATTTTCCCCCCTGTAAAGTTACATTTCAAACTGATAATTTCTGTGATCTGGTGTAAAGTATGTCTCCATAAGTGGAGTGGCAGACAGCTGGGGGTATAAGCAAGCAGCTGACCTTTGCAGCCTTATTAAGCTGACTTCAGCCCCAAAGTGAACCTGTGGTGTGATGGTACAGCTAGTGTTGTCCTCCCCCTCCAGTTGAGTGTTAATAATATTAGAATAAGATACTTTTTCCTGCAGGTGTTTTTGAAAGAGAAACTTCTGCCTTGGATAGATCACTGACAGTGAAGGTCTTTGTCTGTTCTCAGAAGAGGTGAGGTGTGGGTAGGAGCATATGAACTTTTACACCCACTCCTTCCTTCCCCTTGTGGTTCTTCTTTGAGCCCACAAGACCACTGCTAAAGCAAAAAGCAGTTTAGTTTCCATGCTTTTGCTGTAATAGGCCTTCTAGCAGAGATTGCCAACACAAGGACTGATTAGTGCCCTGTGAAGTAGAGGGATATGAACACTACTTCCTCAGAAAATAATTGTCAGCTCATTTTGTACAGGCTGCCAAGAGCCACCAAGCAGATGAATCAGTTTCAGTCACTCCTAGCCTGAGAACAGTTGGAAAAATCTGGGTGACAGATTTTATTTTATTGATCCTATTAGTTTAGTTTTTTAACACCTGTGAAATGCTTATCCTGCCTTTTCACAGCAAGAGCATGAGAAAGTCCCTTCACTGTTCCTTTTACCTCTTGCTGTTTGTCCTGGTTTCAGCTGAGATAGAGTTAATTTTCTTTATAGGGGCTGGTATGGGGCTATGTTTTGGATTTGTGCTGAAAACAGTGTTGATAATACAGAGATGTTTTAGTTGTTGCTGCACTGGTCAAGGACTTTTCAGCTTCCCATGCTGTGCCAGGTGCACAAGAAGCTGGGAGGGGACACAGCCAGGATAGTTGATCCAAACTGACCAAAGGGCTATTCCATACCATATGATGTCATGCTCAGTATATAAAGCTGGGGAAGAAGAAGGAAGGGGGGACATTTGGAGTGATGGCGTTTGTCTTCCCAAGTAACCATTACGCGTGATGGAGCCCTGCTTTCCTGGAGATGGCTGAACACCTGCCTGCCCATGGGAAGTAGTGAATGCATTCCTTGCTTTGCTTTGTTTGCGTGCGCGGCTTTTGCTTTACCTATTAAACTGTCTTTATCTCAACCCTCGAATTTTCTTACTTTTGCTCTTCCGATTCTCTCCCCCATCCCACCAGGGGGGAGTGAGCGAGCGGCTGCGTGGTGCTTAGTTCCTGGCTGGGGCTAAACCACGACACTGTTCATCCTCCATGCTCTATTTGTTTTTCTTAGCCAACTGAGTCCCATTTCCTCCCTGTGCTGTTCTTCACCTTCTTTCCTCTCTTCCTCCATATCTTAATTACCATATATTTCCCTCTAGGTTTTTTTTCTGTTCCTGTCAAAAATGATAGTAAAAAAAACAAAACCAAAAAAACAAATTTTGACATTTTAAAAAGTATGTAATTTCATTTGCCAACCCTTAGTCCCAGAGAAAGAATGATCTTGCCTATGAGACAGAAAAACACTTTGACAGAAACAAAACAGAAAGCATCAGGAAAAGCTGGGGTCTAGCAAGATGTTTCTCTGGGCATTCTAGAGCAAGGAAAGCATTACTTTGGTAGATTAGAGTGGTTTAATCTAGTATGCTGTCTCCTATAGTAATCACTGTTAGTTGCTTCAGGGGAAGGTACAAGATGCAGACTCACCCAGAAAAAGTCTCTTTTAGCACTTCCCATGCTCCCAACAGAGCTTGTCTTCACTTGACTTTACCTCAAGTTAACTAATGGTCATTTAACTTGAGGCAGCTGGTATTTGTAAAGGTTAATATGCGCACTCTTCACACAACTGATCCAGGTTCTAAAAGTTTATTCTTTAACCTAAGACTGTATCTTCTTTGATAAAAAGGGGTTGTGCATGCGTGTATTCATAAGATTTCTCACTGTGAAACTCTAGTGGAGACAAACACATGGACAATATCTACTTCACTACAGCTAGACAAGGTCAACATTATGCTCTAATACAGTTTTTCCACTCAGGCTAGTTGTAGAATAATAAAAACTACAAGGCTCTGACTTTCCTGGGATTTCCTAGCAAGATGGTTACTAAAAAGGAAAAAGACCTGTAATTCTGTCTGTAAAAACCACAGGCTGCTACTTGCTTTTCCCTGGAATCTCTCTGGGGTTTTTTTTTCTTCCTTTTTCTCCTATTTAAATATCATTCTTGAATGATGACTCATGGCAGGAAACAGAGCTGCCTTGTGTCTTTGTGCAAGAGCCAGAAGGCACACGTAGGTCAACAGAGCATGTACAGAATGTCCTGCAAACTTGAATGCAATGCATTCCACATTGTAAGTGCTTATACTCGCAAGCATTCATCAGTGCTAAAAGTACTGGTGAAACACTGTCCTGAAAAAAAAAGGTAAATCCAGTGGCAAAGAATGCCACTCCAGATCTTTCTGCTAGGAAAGATTGGGAACCATCATTTTTGAGAAATAAGCTATCTTGTCTCTGTTTACTGTTTGCTAAGTTGTCTAGAGGTGCAGAAACTAGTGAACACCATGAAGTTTAGGTGATGTGCAAATTCTGATTAAAAATAAATAAATGATAAAATTGGGTGGTGACCCAAATAACTTTTTCCACTGTCCAGCTCTTTCTGTTGCCTTGTACGCCTTCGCTGTATGACAGATAATTATCTCTGATTCATAGAGAGTTACAACCTGTATGTGTTGAGAGTTTCTGTCCAGACACTAGTCAGGAGCATCTTCCAACAGTATCAGCCATGATTCACGTGGAAAAGAACATGGAGCCTAACCATGAGGATAAAAGAAAGCTTAAGATTTGTTCAGATCCATAGAGCCCCAACAATAAATCTGGTTTGCCATTTCACTTCCAAAAAGCCCCAACAGCCACTTCATGCTACAAGCCATGCATGGGGAACTTCAATAGACTTCTGAGGACTTTACAGATAGCTGACACTGGGGTGATGTGAAGCTGGTCACTTACTTTAAAACAACACAGAAAAACTGACATCTATGCAGCCGATCTCAAAGTAATTTTTTCCAAGTACCACTCCTACATATGATTCTACTATGTGAGTTATTGCAGCTTTTTACAATCAAATTTTCCTGTTTCTCAAATTGTCTTTCCATCAGTACAATAGTAGGAAAATACAAATTAGGGAAACTGTGATTCTGACTGTGCATAAAATGGTAAGTTCACAAGTTCAAAATGTATAAATTTCCCTGCCAGTAATCTCTCTCAGTTGAGCTGGGAATAAATATAATACCACTTAGTTATGGTGATCTTATGCTTTACCCTCCCAGCTCTTTAAGCTTTCCTGGGGCCATTTAGGAAAAATTCTACCCTTTCTACTATGCATTCAGCCTTGCAGTGCCAGCAAATTTAGCTACCCTGGAACTGTGAACGCTGGTGGTCAGAAATAATTTTTAATCAGAGGGAAATATGTTTTTAAACAATCCTTACACTGCAAGGAACCAAAATCTTATCTGCCCTTCCTCTTGCCAACAAAACTACAAAATATTGCTGGATAAATTTTGGACCTTGAATTTTTCCACGGTGAGACAAGGTGGAAGGCCATCCTGTAACTATGGAGGGCCTACATTGCCATTATGGGGAGCGTATGTGTGCGTGTGTGCATATGCACTCATGGCACATGAAGAGTGTGAGACTGAACAGAGAATGGAGAGATTGAGCTTCTTGTTTTCCCCCCAAAAAATCACCAGTTTTGCAGCTGTTGTGCTTCAGTCTACAGAAGTAAAGGAAGTAAAGTTGGAAACACTGGGAAGAGTTGAAGTCTGACTTAACTTCACTCTCTTATATGTCAGTCACAGAGAGAGAAAGGTCCAGATGAAAATAATGAGGCAGGTTCTTCTTTGACATATTCAGTATATTTCTTTTGCAGCAGCACTGAAAATGTGTCTTTGTTAGAAAATGCCAGTTATCATCAAATGCACACAATGTCCCTGGGAAACATAAGTCACATCCAAAGGTCAGGAGACCTCTGTTTAGGCTGCAGATTTTACCTCTCTTGTCTGAGGGGACAGGACTGTTTGCTTTGGACTGGAGAGAAATCACACAGAGGGGTCTGAAGAGGGACAAATGAACTATGCAGAAGCTGAAATGAGCTCTGTACTGCAAAGAAAACGTTTCAGCTGGGGTCCTTGGAGAAAATTATCCATCTCAGCTCTTTCAGCTTCACCCAGTTAGGCGGCTTCTTGTTCATCAGCCCTGTCAAGGAGAGGCATCAGATCAGTGAATTCCTTTCAGCTGTGTCTTTCTCTTACCCCAGCCTCAGCCTCTGTGGGTTGTGCTTGTGCTGGATAAGGGACAGATTTCATTGCATTGTGTGAAGGAAAGGGCTTCCATCTGTTCTTTATACTGTAAATTCTGAATTCTATGTAATTACTTTAGTGCAGGCTTTAAAATAGATCCATATAGCTTTGCAATAGATTTCAACTGCTAAGCACCATTTCTCCCATGCTGTTAGTTAGCCACTGAATTTGCATTAGCAGGGTATCTCAGCCAAGGACATCTGGAAATTGCAGCATGATGTTTACTTGTCATGCTCTAGTGCTGTGTGAACACGAGCTGTTTGGATTTGGCATTGCCAGCTGAGGACCTGAGCATGCTAGGAAATTGTGTAGGTTTTGATTTGACAATTTCTTCCTCGTCCTGATAGGTAATCTCCATCGGTTAGTCTCCTGCCTGCCTTCAGATACTGTTAACAGTTTGGGAACAAATATGTCCCCCTGCATTCAGCTGCAATAACACAAATTTCTCCCCTTCAGGCCTCTGCTGACAGCACAGAAGAAACAATCTTGGGGAAACAAAAGGCAAGAGGTTTGAACCCTCGATGTTCAAGAATGGATATAATTTAATTTTCTTCAGAATTCTCCATATTTAGGAGAGGCTCATCATAACACCGCTTCCATTAGAAAAATAAATAAAACGAATTCTTTACTCTGTAAATCTGCCAGCCAGTGTTCCAGATCCTGTGGGGGGTTTAATATTTAAGATCACAAAATAGCTTCATTTTAGACTTATCCATAATAAGTTCAAATAGCAGTTAGTTGCCAAAGGCAGATTTTCAAAATAACTAAAGCTATGCAAAGTACCTGAACAAATGGCCAGATCATCAGGTTCCCAGGATGCTAGACACTGAGTGACTTTGGAATAGTGGCCAGTTGTGACCAGAAATAATTATCATCAGAGTTGTTACACTGTGTGAAACGAGTTAGGGACTCTAGTTTCTAACAGTCGGACGACTGCCTCCCACTAGCCGCTCGTGTAGTTACCAGTGTTGCCAGTTTTTAGCTGACTGAATTGAAACGAAGAATCAAAAGGCTTAAACTCTTTCCTGTTGTCAGAAACTGAGATTTTGCAGTACTAATAGTTGTTTATCTTTACTGGACAAATACAGAGACACAATGCATATGGCAACTTAGATTTCAGCATACTGTCTGCTTCCTATGGATGAAACTGTCAGCTTTTTACAGATCTTACGGAAATGAAAGGAGTTGCTTGGCTACAAACTAATCATCTGCTGAGCAACAATACAATACATTTACAAACCTGCTGGGCAGGTGGAGGTCCTTTTGATCAGGTGGTAATTTCTGAGCAGTATCTGCTTTGGGTGACAGGTTGTTACTGTGTTCTGCCCAGTAACAGTGGCAGAGATACCGGCCTGTGACTAGGAGATAAAGGCAGAGAGACTCTCTGGATCTGTTGGATAGCCTGTTGTATTGGGTTTATGCGGCAAGGTTTTGGAAGTGGGGGGGCTGCAGGGGTGGCTTCTGTGAGAAGCTGCTAGAAGCTTCCCCTGTGTCTGATAGAGCCAATGCCAGCCAGCTCCAGGATGGACCTGCTGCTGGCCAAAGCTGAGCCAATCTGCAACGGTGGTAGCGCCTCTGTGATAACATATTTAAGAAGAGGAAAAAAACTGCTGTGCAACAGTAGCCAGAGAGAGGAGTGAGAATATGTGAGACAAACAACCCTGCAGACACCAAGGTCAGTGAAGAAGGAGGGGGAGGAGGTGCTGCAGTCACCAGCGCAGAGATTCCCCTGCAGCCCCTGGTGAAGCCCATGGTGAGGCAGGCTGTCCCCCTGCAGCCCATGGAGGTTAACGGTGAGCGGATATCCACCTGCAGCCCGTGGAGGAACCCACGCCAGAGCAGGTGGATGTGCCCAAAGAAGGCTGTGACCCCATGGGAAGCCTGTGCTGGAGCAGGCTCCTGGCAGGACCTATGGCCCCATAGAGAGAGAAGCCCACGCTGGAGCAGGTTTGCTGGCAGGACTTGTGACCCCATGGGGGACCCACACTGGAGCAGTCCATTCCTGAAGGACTGCACCCCTGGAAAGGACCCACGCTGGAGCAGTTTGTGAAGAACTGCAGCCCATGGAAGAACCCATGTTGAAGAAGTTCGTGGAGGACTGTCTCCCATGGGAGGGACCCCACGCTGGAGCAGCGGAAGAGTGTGAGGAGTCCTCTCCCTGAGGGGGAAGGAGCAGCAGAGACAACATGTGATGAACTGACCGCAACCCCCATTCCTCATCCCCCTGCACTGCACGGGGGGAGGAGGTAGAGAAGCTGGGAGTGAAGCTGAGCCCAGGAAGAAGGGAGGGGTGGGGGGAAGGTGCTTTAAGATTTGTTTTTATTTTTCATTATCCTACTCTGACTTTTGATGGCAATAAATTAAATTAATTTCCCTTAGTCAAGTCCCTGTTTTGCCCGTGACAGTAATGGGTGAGAAATCTCCCTGTCCTTACCTCAACCCACACACGACCCTTTCATCGTATTTTCTCCTCCCTGTCCAGTTGAGGAGGGGCAGTGATAGAGCGGTTTTGGTGGGTACCTGGTGTCCAGCCAAGGTTAACTGACCACACCTGTGAGGATGGACATGCACAATTTCTGCCTGTTCAGCTAGGCGGTTACTGTTCTTGATCAGAGGTGAAGTTTGAGCAATGGGAAAAGAATGTACTTATACCAAGGAAACTGAAAAAATTATTTTAAAATACTATATAGATTTATGTTATCGGGAGAAACTGTACATCCATGAACTCCCAATAAAATTCCTAAGATAAATCTTACATAATAAAAATATTACTTATTCAACATAATAATGATCATTTAAAGTGAGTAGGGAACAATGACAGAATTTCCTTTCACTTTACAACAAGTGAAAAGCTTGCTAAAATCTTAGCTATAAAATAGTATGTCCAGATATGGGCACTACACTCCAAGCAAATATACATGTCAGCTGGAGAAAACCCAAAGATGAGTAACAAAAACGATAAGAAATCTAGAAAACTTAACCCAGAGTTGGAATAACTGGACGTGTTTAGTCTAGTGAAGAATGAGGGGAAATGTGGTTACAATTCAAATATTGAAAAAGTTGCTGCAAAAAGGAGCAGAATAATTATTTTATTTCATGTCCACTGGAATAGGACGAGAAGTAACAAAGTGGAAAGAGAAGAAGGTAGTTTCATATTAAGAATGTTTAACAGTTTCAGAAAAACTTTTCTAAAAGTTGGGATAGATATGTACTGAAGGTAATTGCAGTTGGAAGGCTGTGAAATACCTGTCTTCTTTACTTGTCAGCTTTCTGGCCGTTTTGCTGAGATGCAGATATGAGCTCAGCAAGTTTGTCCTTCATCCCTCTCTCTTTCCTTGGAGCTTTATCAGGTACTCAGCAGATGACAGCCTCTATCTATTAGGAGTGCCGGTGGAAATAAAGAAGAAAAAAATGCACAAATCTTTATTGTCCAAATACTAGGCCAAGCACCAGCAAGGATGAAATTTGCTTTTCTTTATAACTTTTTTATGATTCCCATTCCTAGTTTGAAGTGCACTTGAAAAGGACATTTTTTTTTACTTGGAGAGCATCTGAGGAATCTGCAGCCATGACTGTAATTGCATGCTCAGACCTGCAGGCTGTCTGGGTGGAAGGTATTGTTTGAGATGCGTTTCAGATGGCAGAATGGCTTCATTCAAAAGTCACTGGTCTTTTTGGAAATATGCATTACGCTGTTTGCAAGGCTGAAGTCTCTAGGCTGAATTAGCAAGAACACACTGTGGGCAACCTAGAAAAGGCAGCATGTGTCTTGCAAAGCATTTGCCAAAGTTTAACACACAGGGCTAAGATATACATAGAGGTAAGTAAAATATAAATAATTGCAGCGAGTGCCTTATAATGTGTTCAAGGATATCTACTTTTGTCAGTTTGCATTCTAAAATGTGAAAGGTAAATAAAAGGACTGTAGGCAAATTTATTTTTCCTGTTGTTTTTTTCCTGTATTTTTCCTGTGTCCACACAGTCCAAGGCTGCAGGATATATCTCTGGGAAATGAGCCTGTTGAAAATTTAATTCTTTGGTGCATGCAGCATTTCATACACTAAGATGTGTAGACAGAACCCAAGGATGCCGAGAGAGGCTAACTGTTCACAATGTGACATCACTCAAACACTACGAGGAATGAGGTAGCTTAGTCATGTGCTAACACAGCAGGTAATGCTAAATGAGCTCTGTGTACCAGTTTCAGGCTGTGTCTTCACCCGGTTTCCAGGAGTATCTGTAGCATCTGGATCTCTGCTTCTGGACCACACATTGACAGGAGCCACGTCATTAGGTGCTGAATTTGTTTGGCTACTTTGTGAAGTCAACTTCAAACTTTACAGAACCTCTGCTGGAGTTTGCTGATGGCCTTTGCTGTAAAAATTGAATTTGTTCCATGTAGTATGGGTGATCATGTCAATAACATTAACAGAAGTGCTGGTGTTGCCCTTTCCCTTATTGCAGGCTTGCCAGTGACCCTTTGCTTTGTAGTGGCCCCAGTCCATGTCCCATAAATACCCTTCCTCCAGTGCTAGCACTGCCAACAGCTTGCAGGTCTTGGTATTTCAGAAGCTGCTCAGCTAGGATTAGATGTGATCCTCTCTCAAGAGAACATGAATCTATCCAGGAGATCCTGATAGGGCTACATTGAAGCACAGAAGGAGAGAAAAGTGTGGCCACTCTAAGGAGGTCTGTACACTTTTCTGCATATACGTGTAAACAAGTTTTCCTTGCAAACACTTGTACTGCATGGTGCATTTGCGTTTAGAACAGGAAGGTGACATCAGGTCAAGATGATTTGAGGACAGGAGAAAGCTCTACACAAGTAAACAGAGAAGCTGATCCAGGTGCAGAGGAATGCCGGATGGAAAGCAATAGGCAGCAGAATGGCTTATCTGGAACATATATGGATTCAGTGTGACCCTGTTTCCTGCAGGGCTCTCATATGTGCAGCATTGAAACAGGTGAGATGACTCAGTGCCAGCTTCTTGGATATATTTGTCAGTGCTGCTGTGGGAAGCAAGAAACCAGCAGGAAGGTTACACAGGTCTTTTCTGTGTTAGTCTTCAGATGTAATGAAGTCATTCCCTCTCTTCTTGATATAATCTAGCAATGGGTATACAGCCATTTCCTGAAACTATGTGAGTCATATTGACTCATTAGTCTTCGTTTGGTTTTCTTTATAAAGAATAAGTGGGTTCCAAGGTGAAGCATACACTCTTGAGGCTATTGTACTTTCATTTTGGCTCACTGGTCTGTTTTTAAATGTCTTCCAAGTATTTTCTTTGTTAGTCATGTTAATTTAAGAGGAGACCATTGATGTTAGATCCTGGGCATCATTACTACCACTGCCTTCCAGAATTTGGTTTGTTTTTTGTTGTGTTTGGGTTTTTTTTTCCTGTCATGTACATTCAATCTTTTCAATGTATCTTCTTTTTTTTTTGCATGGGAAAAAAAATAAAATATTTCTAAAAGAAGTGACTTGGATTCAGGTACACACACAGATAGCATCAGTATATTTCTAGGTTCTTAAACAGATCTCGCCTCTTAAGCACTTACACTTTTTGTTGTCCACAGTACGGCAGTCTCAAAATTAAAAATATCTTGTCATCTGTTTTCTGTTTCAGATCAGAAGGCTAATGTAATATCCAGCATTAACATGGTGCAATTTGTCTTTTCATTCCAGTTTCCCTCTTCTCTGCCTCTTGATGTTGGATATTTATAAGTGAGCTGTTCATATTTAAGGATCTTATGTTGGGTTTCAAGTTAATCAGTTTGCCCCAGCTAGCATGCCTATACAGGAGGCAGCCAAGGAAAAACCATTTGCTTCAGTAAAAAGACTAGATTTTATTTTCCTGTGCTTTTCACTTTAATAAGTTTGATAAAAAAGGACCTTGAAGTACTTTAAAAGAGGGAATGATTATGTGATTGTCCTGCACCATTCCACCTCAGACATGGTTCCATTTCAGAATGAGAGTTTTCCTGCATTAGAAGTTATGCACTGTAATCATTGGTCTGGGCAGGAAATGAGTTGTTACACATTTGTTGTAACATTCCTCAGTTGTCTACACTGTTCATACCAATAGCATTACATATTTATGTATGCCATCATAAAACAGACCCACCCATGCAATAATTATTACCACATGAATGTGAGACACTTACTGAAGGTCCACTTAGGAACGTACAAGTCTGTTCATGGATGAATATATATATATGGTGATATAATGGTCATAAATATTGCTAAGCCTTGCTTGGCTCAGGTACTTCAAAGATAACATGTTTTCATAGGTATATTAACCTGACTTTATTGCATGCAGTAAAGTGAGCACAACAGTACATAGGCTTAGAAGTTAATTGACTAACTAAGCTTGGTAGCTTACAAAGTGAGTCTTCTTGAGGCTCTCACTAATGAGAACCTCATTCCAAGTATTTAATACTACCTTGCCATACTGCTGTGCAGGCATGCAGCTGTGGAAGGGATTTGAATATATAACCCTCCGCTTACAGATGCAATAATATAATGCAGGAGAGTATGTAGTGTGCAAGCTTGCATTAGCTTTCTTGCCTCTAAAGGGAGGAAGTTAGAGGAACGTGCTGTTAAAACTGAACTATCATGACCAGTGGGATTTCGCAACAGAGATCATGTTGCAAAGGCATCCTGAATGGTAAATGCGTACCTTGACTTACTTAGCCACACATTTATACTTTAATTACCAAATATGCAGAAGTAGAATTGCAGGGACATTGGCAAATAAGTCCTTTTCATCTGCATGCCATTTTCAGCTGTAGTTTAGCCTTGCTGTAGGAAAAAAATCATTATTTCACACCTCATCATTCAGTGACATAGTTTCCATGCAGTCATCTTCCTCTCCACCATCACTCAGTGTTTATATGAGCTAAGGGGAAGGATAAACATTTTCCTGTAACGACTCCACCAGAGTTTGGTGTTGGCAGACATAGTGGGCTCACTGATGATGTCATCGCACAGTATTCTTTGTTCTTAACTCTCCTGACCCTGTCTGATGGACTGCTTCCCGTATGGCTCTCACTTCCTTCTTTCATCAACATTGCACTTCCTGCCTCCAATGGTCCTTCAAAGCCTCTCATTCTCTTTGTGTTTCTTGCAACCCACTCCTTACGGTTTTCTGCCATATAAAGCAGAGAGACAAAGCCATACTCCGAAAATGAAAAACCAAGACAGAAATCATGGAACCAAAAAGATCACCGCTACTATTTGGCTCTACCTTTGTGTTTTTTCTCCTTCACATCTGTTTTACTCTTCAGCTTATAAGCATTCCTTATGCTCTATAGTGAAAGTGTTAGTGCACTGTAAAAACATAAATATTTTCAACAATTTATTGTGAAAGCTAATGTGAAACATACCAATAATAATGTGGAACATTTAATATCTTAGTCTTTCTAATAGCTTCAAACTGTAGTGACTTCTCAGTGTTTCTTATAGAAAACTAATATTACAAACCTAAAATTCTACACCTTACCTATTTTTTAATTATAAAAGCATCAAAACCAAGTTTGGAATAATTTCATCATACTCAAATAATTCAATTATTAATTTTTTTTTAAAATGTGGCATGTCAACACATGCACATTATAAACAATTGCAAGTAACTGAGATTAAAATAAAGTCACTATGTCAACTTTTAAAATTGTGTCCAACAGAGAGTTAAAATGTTTTGTGTTAAGTATATGGGATACCAACACAATCATACAGCAATTAATTACAGTGTAGTTTCAGTCCAGTTGATACCTGGTTACAGTAAGGTCATGCTTTTTAATGATTAATTGATGCCAATACAAATATGAAGTAACTATACAGGTATTCCAGTTATTCCCATTCTACACAACACACGTGTGTGTGTTCTACATCTGAATTCTACATATGCGTATAGACACACAATCACATCTATATATATACGTATGTATACATGTATGTATATGTATCTCAGATGTACATTGTGTTCACATGAACCGTTGTGTTCACACTATAATTATTCCCAGTCATGTTCTTTGTGGTTATGTGAATTAGTGGTAATTGTAGGATAAAAAATTACTGGTGTAACTATGCTATAATTTCAGTGTAATTACAGTCATTGTATTATGAATTTTAACCAAATATCGAGCCTGTACTCTTTCAAAACAGAATATTTAAGTGCAACCATTGCATAAAAAAGCTTGAAACTTACTTCACTTTCTGAAAGTTTCCTCCTTCTCTCCCACACTAGTGTCTTTCTTGGTTTTTTAATAATTAAAAAGAATACTCTGTTGGCAACTGAAAAACTCATACATATGAAATATGCTTGGCAGAAAAAAAATTATGGAAAATTAGCCTTTTCCTTCAATAGCAGAGTTGAGAATTATTAAATCCTAACTCTGTGTTTTTTCTGAAAAGATTTACAGTAAATCCAACACTTGTTGCAGCACATCTTTATAAGATACTATAATAGGATGTTTTTCTCTTTGGATCTTACTTTTAATCAGTATAATTCTAGTATTTATTATTTCCATCTGTCACTTGACTGAAGATGCATACAAGTCACATTCCATCTTGAAACTGAAACTGAAAGAGAAAGTAAGGAAGATAGCTACACTGCTGTTTGACCACAAAACTGGGCCCAACACCTTTGCACTTCCAAAAAATACAATGAAATCATTAATTAGTATAAACAGGGAGGAGTGTTGCTTTTCTCATGAAAGGAAGGCGGTTACTTTAGTTATGCATCCCTAAGAAATGACCCATTAATTTTGCATCCAAATAGCAAAAAGAGCTTTTAATTCCTAAATTATAGTAACCCAGCCTAGGATGCTCAGCAACTAGAGCATCATTGGTAATTGTCTTAATGCACAGCATGGCAGCTATATTTGAAACCCCCAGTAGCTGATGTTTTCCTCAAGCATAGGCTTCTCAGCTTCTAAAGACCAGCTGCAATAAACCCCGTGGTTCAAAGAAGATGGTGACACATTTTCTCCGATGCCAAGTTCCCCTTGATAGTCATATCACAGGGTGCAGCCAGGGAATGTGCTTTTGGGAAGAACAGCACACTGGGAGACATGTGCCATGGACACAGCCTGTCATTACAGGCTGTCTCCCAGTCCTCATTCACCACATGCCGCACAGAGCTGATAAGTATCATCTTGGGTGCCAGAGCGAGAGCAGGCAGCAGCACCGCACAGCCAGTGCATAAGTTATGGGTGATGTAAAATGAGACAAGAAGCTGTTGAGTAAGCCTGAAACTTCCTGAACCAGGGATCCATAGCCTGTTTATTCCTAAAATGTTTTATGGTTAGTGCAAATGTCAGATAACAGTGTAAAGATCTACAGGCCTGCTTTCTCACTACCCTGAAGCTTACAACATCATTTACAAAATCAGAATTATATATTAACAAATCAGCATATCAATACACATGGTAAAGTGTGGGGCAGAGGAAACCCACACATCCATATATAACTGTTTATCACTGTTAAATAGTAAAAGAGGGCACATGCAGAAGTTGGCTATATGAAATAAAATATGGTGCTTTCAATAGCAGAGTTGACTATAAAAATGTTACTGTTCTGTGCTTGATATTAAATGTGTTTTCAGTTTAAACTCAAGGTGAGTGTAAAACAAGGTCTCTTTACAGATGGAATATATCTCTTCCATATATCTTATAAAGAATAGCATACACTCTTTTCTAATGCAGCAGACCATAATTTGACCAACTGGTGCTGGTGGTACTGATAAACAGGGAGATAGAAAGCCAGGGAAGTTTATCACATCAACTAGAAACCAGGAATAAAATTCTACATTTCAGAAATGCTATAAAGTGTGCTCATGAATCATAAAAAGAACTTATAGCCACTGTGATTTGTACTTTACAGTGAAAGTCTGATGTCTGAAGAATTTGGCATAGTTTGTGCTTTTTTGCAGCAAAGAAATTGAGGGGTGCAGGGCACTAAATCTGGGACTTCACAAATTTGCTTTTAGCACCATGGCAGTGAGTCTGCCTAGATACTTGCTTCCAGCATGGTTCCTCATCAGCTGCTTCTTAACATACCCACTTCACAGTTAGTAGGAAAGTTTATACTCAAATGGCAATTCCAAAATGCTAAAAAGAAGACCTGTAGAATAGGTCTAGTACCAGGAATTCAGATTGCCATGTAGGGACTTTAACAAAACAATTAGAAATTTCTTTCCCCTTGGGCAGTTTGATAGTAATGGAAAAAGCTCAGAATTGGTTTCTCTTGTGGATGTAAGAGATGCAAGTTTGATGCCTGAAGTAGAATGAAACTCAAGAAGATGAAAAACAGATACATTTTTATTTGAGATATCTTAGAATATATAATCATAGAATCATAGAATAGTTTGGGTTGGAAGGGACCTTTAAAGGTCACCTAGTCCAACCCCCTGCAATGAGCAGGGACATCTTCAACTAGATCAGGTTGCTCAGAGCTCTGTCCAACCTGACCTTGAATGCTTCTAGGGATGGGGCATCTACAGCCTCTCTGGGCAACCTGTTCCAGTGTTTCACCACTCTCATTGTAAAAAATTTCTTCCTTATATCTAGTCCGAATCTACCCTCTTTTAGTTTAAAAGCATTACCCCTTGTCCTATCGCTACAGGCCCTACTAAAAAGTCTGTCCCCATCTTTCTTATAAGCCCCCTTTAAGTACTGAAAGGCTGCAATAAGGTCTCCCCGGAGCCTTCTCTTCTGCAGGCTGAACAACCCCAACTCTCTCAGCCTTCCTTCATAGGAGAGGTGTTCCATCCCTCTGATCATTTTTGTGGCCCTCCTCTGGACCTGCTCCAACAGGTCCATGTCTTTCTTGTACTGAGAACTCCAGAGCTGGATGCAGTAGTCCAGGTGGGGTCTCACCAGAGCAGAGTAGAGGGGCAGAATTACTTGCCTTGACCTGCTGGCCATGCTTCTTTTGATGCAGCCCAGGATTTGGTTGGCTTTCTGGGCTGCAAGCGCACATTGCCCACATTGTGCACATCTTATGAACTTGTAGACCTGGTTTCTATTATGTGATGTAGAAATTGCATCTGTTTAATAGTTCAGGTCTGAGTGAAGCTGCAGTGGTGATAGGAAAGTGTCATACTGGAGCAATTTCTTTCACATCAGATGGAGCATGGGCTGCACCAGGCACTTCTAATACGGAGACTATAACCCCGATAGGCTTCCTGACTGCTGTAATTTAGTACATCCACAGTGCATGTCTTTCAGTTTTCACAATATGCCCTCGACATGTTTTTTGAAAGGACAAATGGAAAGTCAGCATGAAATCTCTGTGCCACTGAGTATTTTTCATAGCTTTTATAGCTGTTGTCACTTATTACCTTCTAAACAAAACATTCTCAACTTTTTGGTTTTGTTCTAATCAATGTTTTCAGACATCTCTGAACTCAAATTTCTTTAATGGTGTACCTGTTTGAGATGGAAGTATCACACTTGAAAACTATTTCATATCAGAGAATAGAATACAGAGATACAGATAGACAGGCTAATATTCTACTATTGTTGGTGTCATTTTTCTTCCAATTTTGCATGTCTTCTCATATTTTTCTATGTTACTTTTTAATTGTTAATTCATATTCAGTGAAGATTTACGTGTCTATCATAACAGCCAGATGTCTTTCCTGAGGAATCAGTCAATGTAGAAGCCATCACTAGGTCTCTGTATTACACCTTCTTATTCTGATCTGTTGTCTATGTTATGGAAATTCCCTTCCCTAACTATTATATCAAGCAGTTTTTGTAGTATGAAAGTGTATTAACTTTGTTAATATATATTAGGTCACATTATACACTGCAATGTAATGAGGTAGTGGAATTTCACTGGAGACTGGTATTGTTCATGCTTAAGGAAACAAACTAATGGACACCAGCTCATTGCAAGGACCAGAAGGACAGCCCAGCCCTGGAAATAAGGACTTTGCTTCTTGGAAGCTTAGAGCTGTCCATGAATGATAAAAGATACCCCTGGACAGCCAAGGTAACGCCAGCATCCTAGCCCCTCTGACACATCTTTGAAACCCTCCCAGTGTCCTCTGGTGTCACAGGTAAGTAACTATAGCAAGACTGATGTCTCCATCAATAGAGAAGCAGCCAGAATGCTGTAGAAATATAGTTGCTTTGCGAAGTTTTACTATGATTAGTAATCAGTAGTGTTGTGTTAGTGATTAGTCAAATTGTGTTGTAGCTAAACATTTGAGGGCTACAAGAACCTTGTGTAAAACTGCATTTGGGGTGTCCCAATTTGGGTTGGACACCTCACATGCATGAATAAATATTTACTCTTGTAATTCTGTACTTTGCGTCCTTGCCTCTCTCCTCAGTCGGCACCGGCCAGTTGCGAATTGTCATAACATCTAGCACAGAAAAACAAAGAAAATCAGTTGTCATTATCAGACATCTGGTTGTCTCCATCAGCTTCCCCTGAACCTCTCTCACTTGTGACCTCTTTTGTTGGGATGCAGAATCATAGAATAGTTTGGGTTGGAAGAGACCTTTAAAGGTCATCTAGTCCAAGCCCCCTGCAGTGAGCAGGGACATCTTCAACTAGATCAGGTTGCTCAGAGCCCCATCCAGCCTGGACTTGAATGTTTCCAGGGATGGGGCATCTACAGCCTCTCTGGGCAACCTGTTCCAGTGTTCCACCACTAGTCTAGAAGTCTAGATCTCAGTAAGTCTCTGTAAACACATTCTATTTTAAGGAACTGTGTTATACCTATAAGCATTACTAAAGTTCACAAAAAAAAAGTACTGCCCCAGTGGCTTGAAAGCAGCTCCGCTGCATGAGAGTGATACGCTCAATGAACTCCTTCTGATCTCAGTCTCCACCAAGAAAACCAACACTGGGGCAGGGACTTTCCGTAACGCCCTTTTATGTCACCACGCACTCTTCGCCTTGCCCTGGCTGTATTCCCCCGCAGGAACGACGAGGGGAGCACATGACAGATTTGCAGGACGAGTGGGGCATGTGGGGAGCCTTCCCCAGGGACGGCCGCAGCCAGGCCCCGCAGGGCCCGGCCAAGCCAGCGCCCTCCCGGCACACCCAGCACCTTCCTACAGACACCCGCTGCGCCTCTCCCGCCTCAGCCTGTCCTTCGACCTTCCGTTTGGCCGGTTTGGGGCCCGTTTTCAAGGCAGGTTCCCGCTTCCTCCCCTCCCCCCTCCCCAACGGCCGTGCTCCGAACTCTCGAGAGGCTCCTCGTGCCCGGAGCCACGGTTGCTAGGCGACACCGCTTACCTCACGCGCGTTGCCACGGTGACAGCTCCCCGCGCCCCGTCCCCGGTCGGCGGGCTGCCATGGCGGCCCCTCTCCGGGAGGCCCTGGGGCCCCGCGCGGGTACTTGGGACGCCCCGCACCTCCTGGCCTGGCCGTCAGCCGCGGGGACCCCAGGCCGCCCTCCCCTTCGTCTTCTGGCCGGAGGCGCCAGGCCCAGGCGGCACTCCCTGCTCTGCCTTACACAGTTTCAGGACTACTGGCTGCTCCACGGCTCTGAAAAAAAATATGCAAAAATGTTGTTCACTAAAAGCAGAGACCAGGAATTCAGGCAGGCTGCGCAGCGACCCTTCACGAGCTTCACTGGGGTCACAGTTCAGCTAATGGGCAGACATATTTTGTTTTACTTCCATACACACCATATGTTGGTGGAAGTAGGTTTCTCCAAAGGTGCCTGAAGGAGTTGAAGAGTGTGCGTGGCCGGAGAGGACCCATCATGAAGGGATCATCTTGAGTGGGAAATTAAACCCCAAAAACATTTGGTTTCCTATTCTAGGGAGCCACTCTTAACACTCTACTGGTGAACTAGCAAGTAACTACTAAGTAAAACCATGGTGCTAATCCTTATCAAGAAGCAGAATTGTATAGTGGAAAACCACAACCCCTCTAGCAAATGGGACATTACTTTTGAGTAACTGGAAGAAGCCACTTTAAAAGTCGAGGGAGCAAGGCCGCCAGAAAGAGAAAAAACTGCAAAGCACAAGAAAATTACTCGTCCAAGCAAAACTTGAAACCAGGCAAACCTTTTACCCCTTTGTAACAGGTAGGTGGCTTTCCTGGATAAAAAGCATCGACTCCTTTTGAGGAGTATTGTATAATAATGCCAGTCCTCACAGTTATGATGGATATATACAAAACAGTTTTGGTTTTCTGCTGTTGCTCCAATGCTGTAGCTTACAGGTTTGCCAATTGGTAGCTACGTAGTTCCTCATTGGTTTCGCTGTTGGGTCACGAGAAATGTGAGTGAACCTGCTCTCTTCTCAACTGAATAGAGAAGCCCTGAACAGTTTCACGTCTCAGGGGGAAGTGAAAGCCACAGACAGGCTGCGAAAGGGTAAAGCAAAAGAGATACCAGAGCCTGGAGCAGCTGGAACAGGTGAGACAGAAAGCACACATGCTCTGTGGACACAACTCAGGAGTGAATGGGATGGACATTACCATGAGACTAGTACAAAAGGCAGAACTACACAGAAGACTGGAGAGAAATGCACCTAAAACCCTCAGTAATTTGAAAGGAGTTGACTATTCACCTGAGGGGTTCATGTCTTTGTTCAGAGCTTTGTCCCCTGACAGTGAGACTCCTGACCAGATTCCAATGCAGTTCCAAGACACATTTTTGTGAGTCAAGTTTTGGGGACAGGAATGGAATAGTGGTTGTGGAGAGGAGGATGTAAAGAAAGAAAAGATAGTTGGTTAAACTTCATAAGTTAAGCAAGTTTTAATGGATATGTTCTTTCAAAATGCATCAAATATTCACGTGATATCTCTGACAATTATTTCTGTTGTTGGCCAGGTCTGTTGTTAATCAAATACTGTGTAGAAAGTGTGTTACTTAAGTGTTGTGAAATATTTACTTCTCTGTAATTCATCACACAAAAAGTATTTTGGTAGCTGACAGTGTTACCGTTAGATATACTAAAAATGATGCATTCCTCATTTCAGGAAACTCAGCACTAGCATCATGAGGGTGGACTATTTAACTCCGGTCAGTACATTGAGTTCTAGAGATCTCTCTCTGTTTTTTCTTTAGAGACACAAGACCAGGATAAACTGAGGTCACACAATGAGCATTTATAAATTGAAAATGTCTGAATTTTCAATCAAATATATTTTTAGTAGTTTTGACATTTCATTAAGCAGTACTATTAATATACAACTTAATATAAAACATGTTTTTCTTTCAGATTAAATCCTAAAGAGCTATTGGTATCTGAAAATTGGGCTAATGTGAAAATGCAAAATAAAGAGTGAATTTGCTCAAAGATGTTATAAGCATTTAGAACATGGTGTTGAGCATCAGCATAACTTCTTCCACATATCTATGGATTTTCTGCATGATCTGTTTCTCTTCCCCCTGCTCCAAGAGGGGTATTTTTGCCACAGAAAGAACTTCCTTAGAAACCTGTCCCTACCCTATCCTAATGAAGAAACCAAGTATGATGAGATAATGTTTTGGTTTGATTTTTAAGTTGTTTGCTTCCTTTTGAAACAAATGAGGTACATTTGAAATGATGGTTTTGTTAATAATTAATAATTTGACTTATACAGTGAGCTACATCAAGAAAACATTAAAACGTCAACTTGTAAGACTATAGCAGAATAACACAAACAAAAGAAGAATCAGTAGCAGCTTGTGGTAAAAGGAACTAATGTTTCAGCATTTTTATCAAAAAGCAAAGAATAAAGGAAAATATATGATTTCTTACACAATAGGAACTTCAGGCTCATTTTGGTTTGCGATGGGGAGGGGAAGGTGTTGTTTTAATTTTTGTTTTTATTTCTCACTACCCAAATCTATTTTAATTGGCAATAAATTAAATTAATGTTCCCCAAGTCAAGTCTGTTTTGCCAGCGGCAGTAACTGGTAAGTGATTTCACTGTCTTTATCTTGACTACCCTAAGCTTGTCCATCCTATTTTTTCCACCTGTCCTGTTGAAGAGAGGGAGTGAGGGAGCGGCTGGGTGGGCACCTGACTGCTAGACAAGGCTAAGCCACCACAGTCCTTTTTGGTGTCCAACATGGAGCTCAAGGAATTTGAGATAACCACAGTAATTGGGAGAGGTAAAGGGCAAAACTCGGACTGGACATTGCCAGGGAGTGGAATAATTTGGGGGAGCTTTGATACCGGTGTTGGGAATTTTTGTTGTGGTGAAGAGACAAGTGGTGGAGTTTTATTGTGTGTATATATTGTTCACCCTTGTCAGTGTCATGATGGTGTTACTTTGATTTCGATATGAGGAATTTTTTGTTGATGTTGTGAGTGAAATTTGTGGAGGATGTGTGATGAATGTATATTTTAATGTTTCACATTAAACAAAACATGTTTCACAAAGGCAAGGGGAAGAACGTATTGTGTGTCGGTGGCAAGGTTTTGGTAGCAGGGGGGCTGCAGGGGTGGCCTCTGAGAAGAGGTCAGGGACTGCCCTGTGCTGGACACAGCCAGTTCCAGCTGGCTTCGCAACAGACTCACTGCAGGACACAGCTGAGCCCATCAGCCAACCTGGTGGCAGCTCTGGGAAAACGTACTTATGAAAGGGTAAAACACTGTATGGCAGTAGGAGTGAGGAAAAAAAGTGTGAGAAACAACCTTGTGAACACCAAAGTCAGACAAGAAGGAGGGGAAGGAGGTGCTCCAGGCACTGGAGCAGAGATTCCCCTGGAGACCATGGAGACCATGGTGGAGCAGGTATTTCCTGCAGCCTGTGAACAGGACCACGGTGGAGCAGGTATTCCCTGGAAGCCCATGGGAGAGACCATGGTGGAGCAGGTATCCACGCTGCAGCCCACAAAGGACCCCACACCTGGAGCAGGAGGATGTTTTCTGAAGGAACTGTGGTCCGTGGAGGATGCCTGCCAGAGCAGGTTTATCCTGAAGGACTGCTGTCCATGGAAGGACCTATGCAGGAGCAGGGGAAAAGTGTGAGGAGGAAGGAGCAGCAGAGAGGAACTATTATGTAGTGACCGTAATCCCCCATCCCCCTGCACTGCTGGGTGGGGTTAGAGGAGTCGGGAGTGAAGGAGTGAAGTTGAGCCTGGGAAAAAGCAGAGGGAGAGATGTTGTTTTAATTTTTGGTTCTGTTTCTCATAACGCAAATCTATTTTAATTGGCAATAAAATAAATTTTCCCAAAGTCAAGTCTGTTTTGCCTGTGACGGTAACTGGAAAGCAATCTCCATCTTTATCTTGACCCATGAGCTTTTCCAACCAATTCTCTCCCCCTGTCCTGTTGAGGAGGGGGGATTGAGAGAGCAGCTGGGTGGGCAGCTGGCTGCTGGCCATGGCTAACCCACCATAATCGAGTAGCTAGTGCAGTCATGTCTTGGAGTCCAGGACTAAGATTTTTAAGTACTTTCATAAAGGCTCACTATTAATAATTCTATTTTTATTTGAATACCATATGCTATTAGAAATTACAGAAAACATAATTATTATGTATATATTTTAGATTGGTTATATTGAATAAAACAGCTGCTATACCTGTTCTGCGGAAACTATATTCTTGGCACAGCTTCAAATCAGGCTTCAGTGGTTATTTTTGTAAATAAAACCTTAAGACAATTTTGCAGGATAGGAGGGTAGAAATAATATAATATTTTTTCAGCTTTAACTCGGTCCACTGCCATTGCTGCTGAATGGAAACTAGGAGTCTGAGTAACACACCCGTAGCCATGGCAGGGATAAATCCAGTCCACAGGAACCCAGCTGCACAAGCAAATGATTGTTGAACAGCTCAGAATACCCTGTCCCACCTGCTCATGATATTTCAGTCACAAGCAAGGGACTGTACAGGCTGTACAGCAGACACATTTCATAGCTGTAGTTGAAATAATGAATCCTGTCCCCTGAACAATGGAACTGATTGGGATCGAAGGAAAACAAGCTTTGGTAACACTTGATTCAGGGCTCACAAGACATGCAGCCCCCGAACATGAACTGGTAATAGTACTTCCAGATTCTTACAATCCTAGCACAGTTGAGGAATGAAGGCACACATAAGACTGTTAGAACAGGAGAAAGATTAGAGAATGGAGAAGTGGAAAGAGTGGAAGGAGAGCGGGTTGCAGCTGTGGCAGAGGATGAGGACATTAAGGGATAAAGTAAATGGAATGGAGAAGATAAACACTTGACAGCTCTACTTTCAATCCTGCTATTTGTTGTAATCAACTGGTCCCCTTCCTTTTAATTTCCACTCTTCTCTTCTCATAGGCAGGCATCCATCTGCTCTTCACAGCCTTCACAGCCACAGGGAATGGCTGGTATAGAATAGATGCATCTCACACAAAACTGGGAATGGAGAAGTGAATTCAGGTGTCTCTGTCATACGGAATGTCTCTGTGAGAGGGCCCTGCTACACTGGTAGAGGGATAAGATCGTTTCTATGTGTACATGTTAGCCTGTTAGCCAAATTCTAAGAAGGTCTTCTCATCAGTGTCTCCTTCATTCAAATTTTGAGGACCATGCCTCCCTGGTGAAAGGGGCAGAAGGTGTGACCTAAGCTTTCCTTCCTTCCTTCCCCCCTTCCTTCCTTCCTGCCTTCCCTTCTGTCTGCCTTCCTCCCTCCCTCCTTTCCTTCTTTCCTCCCTCTGTCCTTTCCTTCCTTCCTCCCTTCCTTCCCTCCCTCCCTTCTTCCTGCCTGCCTTCCTTCCACTGTCCCTCCTTTCCTTCCTTCTCTCCCTCCTTCCTGCCTGCCTTCCTCCCTCCCTCCCCCTTCTTTCCTTCCCTCCCTCTTTTCTGCCTGCCTTCCTTCCTCTCTTCCCTCCCTCCTCGCCTCCCCCTCCCTCTCTCTCTCCCCCCACCTTCCTTCCTTCCTCCCTCCCCCACTCCTTCCCTCCCTCCCCTTCCTTCCTTCCCTCCCTCCCCCTCCTTCCTTTCTCCCTCCCTCCTTTCCTTCCTTCCTCCCTCCTTCCTTTCCTCCCTCCCCCTTCCTTCCTTCCCTCCCTCCCCCTCCTTCCTTTCTCCCTCCCTCCTTTCCTTCCTTCCTCCCTCCCTCCTTTCCTCCCTCCCCCTTCCTTCCTTCCCTCCCTCCCCCCTCCTTCCTTTCTCCCTCCCTCCTTTCCTTCCTTCCCTCCCTCCTTTCCTTCCTTCCTTCTTTCCTGCCTGCCTTCCTCGCTCCCTCCTTCCCCTTCCTTCCTTCTCTCCCTCCCTCCCCCTTCCTTCCTTCTCTCCCTCCCTCCTTCCTGCCTTCCTTCCTGCCTTCCCTCCTCCCCTTCCCCCTCCCTTCCTTCCCTCCCTTCCTTCCTTCCCTCTCCCTGCCTTCCTTCCTTCCTGCCTGCCTTCCTTCCTCCCTTCCTGCCTTCCCTCCTCCCCTTCCCCCTCCCTCCCCCGCCTTCCTTCCTTCCTGCCTGCCTTCCTTCCTCCCCCACCTTCCTTCCTTCCTGCCTTCCTTCCTTCCTGCCTGCCTTCCTTCCTCCCTCCCTCTTCCCCTCCTTCCCTCCCCCTTCCTTCCTTCCTCCCTCCTTCGCTTCCTTCCTCCCTCTCTTCCTTCCTCCCTCTCTTCCTTCCTCCCTCCTTCCTGCCTCCCTCCTCCCCTCCCTCCCTCCCTCCTTCTCCCCCTTCTTCCCTCTCCCCTCCCTCCCCCTCCTTCCTTCCTTCCTCCCTCCTTCTCCCCTTCTTCCCTCCCCCCTCCCTCCCCCTCCTTCCTTCCTTCCTCCCTCCCCCTCCTTCCTTCATTCCTCCCTCCTTCCCTTCCTCCCTCTCTTCCTTCCTCCCTCCCACCTTCTCTTCCTTCCTTCCTCCCTCTCTTCCTTCCTCCCTCCCTCCTGCCTGCCTTCCTGCCTCCCTCCCCCCCTCCCTCCCTTCCTTCCTCCCTCCCTCCTGCCTGCCTTCCTGCCTCCCTTCCTTCCTCCCTCCCTCCTTCCCTTCCTTCCTCCCTCCCTCCCTTCCTTCCTCCCTTCTTCCTGCCTGCCTGCCTCCCTCCCCCCTCCCTCCCTTCCTTCCTCCCTCCCTCCTGCCTGCCTTCCTGCCTCATTTCCTTCCTCCCTCCCTCCTTCCCTTCCTTCCTCCCTCCTTCCCTTCCTTCCCCCCTCCCTCCCTTCCTTCCTCCCTTCTTCCTGCCTTTCTTCCTGCCTGCCTGCCTCCCTCCCCCCATCCCCCTTCCTTCTTTCCTTCCTGGGTGTATGTGTATATACTATGATCTGTAGGACCCCTACCCCAAAAATGTAAGAGCTCCTTTCTCACTTCCCCAAGTACACCATCTGGAGAAATCATCTAAAATTATTCTGCTAAGTCATGGAAATTAAATACGTTATTAAGTATGATGGTGGTAACTGGCAATGGATAGGTGCTGAGTTCTCCACTTGTTGATGACTGTAATCAGAATCAGTGAATATCATGTGTTTTGGTTAGTTACCTGCTTCAGTATTGGAAGAACTGTTTGATATTTTTAAGCTGTATTTTTACAAGATATGTTGATCTTGTTTTACCACATAATAAAGAGAACCTATAGGAGGAAGTCATGAGAAAGTACTCAGAATGTGGCAAAAAATACCAGATGACAACTTCAATTAGGAAAAAGCTTTAAAGACAAGACAATGACTTCTAGCAAAAATAATGGGCAACTTAACACTGACAAAACCCAAAACTTCAAAAGTTTCTTTTTTTTTCTTTTTAAATAAGTATGATTGCTTTTTTAGGTTTGGCATAAATACAGTGAGTTTTAAGTTGCCCTTCATTTTCACTTTAAGTCACTGTGAAGAAAATTCAACCCAAACAGGAAATACAATGGTAATAAAACCAACAATAATAAATAAATAAACCCAAACAAGCACATTTTTACATTCCACTCTTTTTCTGACAGCCAAATTTTTATTTACAAAGCCTCCAGCAAGTTAATACAAGGCCGATCATCCTGTGTTGAAGACAAAAAAAAAAAAAACAGAGACCTTTAAAAGTACAACTGAGGAGATAATGAGATATCCTTAAGTCCCAATTATTTTGTAATTAATATCTTCTTGAAAAAGTTCACTGCAGCTAAGCCCAAGTATTTTACCTTTTTAAGTTGTTACTGAACAACTTAAAGAATCACTCTGCATCTGATTCTTCACTGGCAATTTCCTGCAGATGCACATCATTTACTGAGAAATTTATGACTACTATTACCACTTGGATTCGTTAACCCCTGAGTCTTCCACTTTCTAGAAAGATCTACAGCAGATATTACATTGAAAAAAGTCCAAGGTTAGAGCTGAGAAAAAGAAATTGAGAAAATAAACTGATTCACCCTGAGGGTAAGCCTTTTTAAACAGTATAGAAGTTTTTCTTTTAAAGAAAGTATTTCCATTTCTAAACATTCAAAAAGGTCAAATATTTTCATTCATTTAAACTAAGTCAGTAACACGACTACACAAAAATCAGCCCACACATTTCAGATTATTTGCATAGTTCATTTTACTGAAGACATCCCATATTCATTACATTCCAGAGTGATGTTCAGATAGATTTCTTCCAACAGGTCAAAACATACTCCCAAGGAGGAAACATATGAAATATTTTTTACGTTTCTTCATCAGTTTCTAAAAATACTTAAACATATTGGATAAAACTTAATGAGACACATGTTCATAAAACTTCACCTGTGTAATGCGGAGGTCAAGCACCCTGCATCTAAGAAGTATGTGGGAGTTAAAACTGAGCACTAATTTCTCAACCTCTACTGTAATAACAATGCTGCTGCAGTATCACGTTGCATTTTAGGGGGGAAAAGGCATCTTCCAAACCAAGCTACTACTAGAGCAATTATCTCTGAAGTAATGGAAAGACAACTGTGTTCAGGAAGTAAGTTACATAGTCAACAGACTTGATGAAAACCAGATTGTTCCACAGCCACCACAGGAATACTTCTAGTGATTCAAAATAAACTGCAAGAAAAATAGCTAAAACCAAAACATCTTTTATAGCTTTAAGGTTCTCCAGTATATCAGGTGCTGTTTTACAACTGGGTTTCACAACTTTCTCATATCAAAGAATAAGTGGGACAATGGCATACAAACACTTCTTTCCAACAGATTCCTGATCGGTGCTTAGAATTGACTTAATTTTTAGACCCTTTGGAAAAGGATCTTCATTTAAGATATTCCCACTGTCAATCAGGTCACATTTTGTTAACATTACTTTTCCTTTCAAAGTCTGATAGACTCTTCAGCTAGACGTTAAGCACAAGAATTCACGGTGCAGATGATACTTGCTTGTATCTCAAAATACTGATAGTTTAGTGTAGTAGAAACAAATTTAACAAGCTATAAAAACATGTTTTTGTCACTACTTCTTCATCATCGAACGCTGCACTGACCACTGAACTATATCAATCTTTATGGTACAAAATACAATTTTCTTATTAAAACCAGAAATGAAGTTAGATCTAGTTTGTTATGGTGGATGTGGAAGGTAGCAAAGGGAGAGGACAAATCAGAGGAAAAAATGACTGGTAGGTGTTTAACCTAAACATGTCTGCTTAGTAAAGAAATGAGTTAGTTAATACAGCAAAGTCACCACAGAGTAAGTTTGATTACAAAACAGCTGAGCAGCAGAATATTTACTTCATGATGAGTAAAGTTTACTTTAGTAATAGTAATAATAATAGTAATAATAGTAATAGTAATGCTACTATGAAATCAGAGAGGAATAGAGTAGATTTAGGAATTTTCCCCAAATCCTCTTATTACCCTTAAAGGTAATAGATAATATTAGCATATTTAGTCACATTACGGGAAGGTACTTAATCTACAGTGAAAAGTAACCTAAGTGAAAATGCCTTAAATAGCTTTAATTCATTATAGTAAAATTTCCTCAAGTATTTTGGTTACATTTACCATGTTTGTGCTCTCTGTACATTGTTAAGTTTATGTTTTTAAAAAGTTTAGGAAATGTCTTAACATATTTTCATATATTTCTTCCTGCTGGCTGTGCTTTAAGTTTCTGTATTTTAAAAAAAAGTGCTCTTATATGAAAACTTAATTTTAAAAATTTTCTCTGTTTTTCTTCACCAGAAAGGTACCGTGCAATTCCTTTTTCAGTGACATTTTAAGCCTTCCTAGTGTAATTCTTGAAGTCCCAAATGAGTCATTAAATCACAGATTATGTTGTCAGATAGGGATATATTTTTTTTCTTGCCAGAAATATTTCTGTTAGTGAAATTACTTTCTGGTATTATGGTGTTTCTTTTGGCCTGTGTAGGAACTGTTTATAATCAGAGAAGGTGTAATCATTCCATCCTATTAGGCTATTACTACGCAAGAAATACTTACTAATCTATTCGATTACCAAGACAAATTAACGTAAATCTTATTGGCTCAAAAATGTCATCCATTTAGCAAGGTGACCTCTTGTAAATATACATTTTCCAGAAATTTAAAAATAAAATGTACAAATAAAATGACTTTTCCTTTTTTCCCTATTTCTAACCATTTCTTATGATCATATTTTGTTTTTGTTAAGTCAGTAGTTGTCTGTATATAAAAAGTACATTTTCATACTGAGAACTATACCTCTTTTGTGCATCACTTTCCTTTTTTCCTTTTATCATTCCCATTTGTGACTCTGCAATACCTCCATTAGCAATTATTAAATCATATGGAGAGAGTTAATATTTGGGAAATACTCCAGGTGTTAAGTCTCATTTTTCTTACACAATATGACATACAGAAAGAAGGATCATGTAATCAGCTTACTAGTGATATGTCATTCATAGGCTGGGAGCTGTCCTATGACAGTACCTGGAAATAAGAAAATGAAATGTTATATGTGTACTTCAAGCCTTAAGTTCAGTGGAGAATTGAGATCATCAAGAAGAAATTCTCTGTTGCACATAAAATACTCTTTTTTTAATTTTTGTAAAGTGTGTTGGAAACGATTTGTTTTTCTTGTGTGTTTATCATTCCTGAAAACATTAGCAGAGTCCTCAGACAGAAAAGTGAACTATGTGGACACCTACTTTTCTGTGGTGTTACAATTTTAGTATCTTGTAAATTTAACTCCAGTGTAGTGTTAGCTTTACACGTCACTTTCACAGCAAAAAAAAAAATTGCAAATAAAGAAAAGCTGCTGAAGTCATATTTTCTCAACAATTTTTTATTTTAACTTTCTTCCTGCAAAGAGTCTGAGCAATATAAACTGATAACCATTGCTTTTTCGAATTTATGACCAGTCTGATGTCAGCAAGAGCAGTTGACAAAAATCCGGAGTTTTGCTTCCTCAAATTACTAACCTGATACTTCAAACATGGTCATTGCTCTTCAAATTTAAGGAAGTTAGCCTACGGCTTATACTGGTTTCTGAAATTCCATAGCAGGGCACTTACTTGCTGTAACAGCTACATTAATACAACTTTGGATTTAATTAACACAACTGTGGAGTACATGAATAAGTAAATAAAATACAGGTGGTTTTTTTTGCTTTTAAGGCTGAACAGGAATACTGCCTGAGAAAGAAGTTGAAAAAAAGAACACTGGCATTAAAAAAAATTATGGGGTGTATTCTTTAGTTTTTCTGTAAACCCATTTTTAAGCAATAATAAATCATCTGATATATATTTGTAATAATAGAAAATGGCTATGATATCATTATGAACATATTAACATAATTTGTGATTAAGTAAAATAAATTTTCCATTTAAAAATAATTTTGATGCTGATTTTCCGTTAATCTTTATTGTCTTTGGTGATCAACAACAAGCAGTTCTGAAAACAAAACTAACTTATTTTGGTTGTTTGCTTTTTAATAGTTTGTCTTTCCGTAACAGTTTTGAGCAAAGAAAGTTACTATATTCCACTTCTGTCATTGTTGTAAAGCTTTGGTGAAGAACAGGATCACATTCTGTCTTTGCAAAAAGAATTCATACACCACATTAAATTTCTAGGCAATTCTATATAAAACTTTTAATATGTTTGTTTCCTGTCACCTTTCAAGTAAGTGTTTAATTTATTAATAATTTTTTAAAACCTCAACAAAAAAAACCACAAAAAACACCTTTCTAAACAGCACTTGAAATATTTATGAGTATTCTTAAGAAATAGCCATTGGTCTACTGGGCCTTGCCGAAACTTTCCCATGCTATTTAAGTGTGAGATTTCAATGGCAACTTTCATGTTTCTGTATTTCATTACAGAACTGGCTCTCTGAACTTCTTTCAGAGATTTCTCAGTTTCTGTGCTCGTGAACAACGTATAAACTCTGGACAGCTGGATTCTTCAGCATTTGAAAGAACAGCAGCATGTTTATAAGTAGACTTATAAATACTTCAGAGATTGTCAGCCATCTAGAGTCTGGGGATAATCACAATCAACAGCATCCCATCTCTTCTAGTAGTAGTCGATGGTCCCCTCAGTTGGCGAATAAACTGCATCCTATCACCAAATAGAGACAGATATTAAGCCTGACAAATAAGATTTTTTTGAGGCACTCAGATTTTCAGTACTATCCTTTCCTCAGAGATCCAAGAAAGATTTTTGTAATCATTCATTTCTTGGTGCATTTCTATATTTTCTATTTATTCATGAGAAAAAAAAATTAAGCTAATAGCAACAAATTCATACCTAAATGCAGACTTGACAAACAGTATATTTTTTAGGGTAACAAAACCTTCTTTGTTCTCCCTTCAGGTGCATGAAATGCACTGCAGTGGACAAAATACTGTGTTGTAACAGCTTCCATACTAAATTAAGTTTGGAATAACACCAATTGTTATCCAAAGAGATGGCTGTACTAATACCCAGTCTTCTGAAAACATGCATCTTTTAGCCACAAAGCATTCACTCCTGATTGACTCTCAAAGGATGTATATGCATGGACCCTGCAAAAGTGCTTGCCAGCAGTGAAATTTCAAGTTAAGCAACAGGCATGGCTAGGAACTGCCCATTTCTGGATAGTTCTAGCCTTTTCTTTCTGAAATGCCTTGTCCTCTGACTGTATGCAAAAGCTCAACTAAAGACTCAACTAAAATTCAAGTCTCCCTTTTTCCAAGACAAAACATTGCAGTATTGCACTGCAGCTCGATAAAGCTAGCCATGAAAGTTCAAGAAATTACTGTTGCAAGTGTCTGTCACACTTTCTCTTAGAAATTCTCCTGCCTGTAGCAAAGACAGCAGAGCAAGACATATGTTCACATTTCAGCAGTTCAAGTTCCCAGGCTAGTACACCTGCTTAAAGCACTGTTGCAGATGTGCTAGCACAAATTTATGGGCACATATATACATTTCCTTCTTCCATCTTGGCTGTGCAATGGAAGCATGTAGCAAGGAGGTCAGGCAAACCACTGGGAATGGCAGCATCTTAAAACACTCCCACTCAATCTGCCAAGCACATCTGCCAGGACTCTTACAATGGCTGTGTCATAGGTACTGTTTCACAACATACAGGAACAGAGCGCCCTGTTAGTCAGCCTGGTCTATATGCAATGGACAAAAACTTAATTCATATTTAGCTTTCTCTTGAAGTAGATAAATCAGGATGCCATTTTTCACACCTTCAGTAGGAAGAATGTGAACTTTACTGGCCTTAAAAAGGAGGGAATGGGACTCTCCATTACAGGGTTAGTAGGTGACTGGTATTTGAATCTCAGCACTAGATTAGCACAGGCGGTATAGAAGCATTTCTGCCAAAACTGTACATGTGTCCTTCTATGCTCTTGTACCTTCTTGTGTACCTGAGGATACAGCCGCCGGTCTCTCTGCTAGACGTGACCCATGCCTCGTGGGACAGACCAGCTGTTGGCAATGGTCATTCCTGCCTTTGGCTATGGTACAAAGGGTGCCAAGTTCTGGCTCAGATTAAAGCAGGTCCCACGGTTTTCTCCCCCTCCCACCTGCACCCCTGAGGCAGAAATGTAGGGTGGGTGGGAAATGCCCACTTGTGGTTTTGACCTGCAGCTCACCCAGGATAAGCCACGTGCTTAGATCCACTTAAAGCACAGCCAATGGTACTGCTTGGTTTCTTGGCACTCTTGAAACCCAAAGCTGGTTATTAAAAAAAACCCCAAACCTCCGTGTTTTGGCCAGGTGCAGCCTGTCGTGGAGAAAACTTGAAGTTACCCTGCACACAGCCCAGAACGTGGACAAGAGGAGCAATAAGGGAGCCGCAGCAAACGATGCAGGAAGCTGATAATACAGGTTATCTTCAGAGATGCCCAGCGGACCTCGGGCAGGCTTTCGAAGGTGTCAGAGAGGCTCCAGAGCCACGCTGCCCACAGCCGCTGTGGCGGGAAGCTGAGGGAGGGAGGCAGGGAGGGAGAGAGGAAAGAAAGACAGGAAGGAAGGAAGGAAAGAAGGAAGGAAGGAAGGAAGGGCGGTCCGGCTGTTCCCGCCCTGCCCCTGAGCCTTGCCCCTGAGCCTTGCACCCGGCCCCACCACAGCGCCCCCTGGCAGCGACGGCTGCAGCACGCCCCTCAGCCCCGGCGCGTTACCGCGAATAACCATCCGCCACCGCCCGCCAAGGGGCGGAGCCACCTGCTCATTTAAATAACTCGGCGGCTCATTTGCATGCTGCCAAGATGGCCGGCCCTGGGATTGGCCGTCTCCGAGGCAGCACCCACTGCCGGCCCCTGTGCCCACGGAGGGGGCGGGGTCAGCCGAGAGAGGGGAGGGGACACGGTGCTTATTTGCATAACGGCCTGGCGCGTGCGACGGGGGGAAGGCGGCGTTGGTGCCTGGAGCGGGTTCTGATTTTGAATCTACGGCAGCAGCAGCAGCGGGAAGGCGGGAGAGGCGGCGGCCGCCGAGCGCTGAGGCAGGAGCCGCCGCGGGACGCAGGGGCACAGGTACCGCACGCCCCTTTCGGGGCGCGAACGGCCGGGCAGCGGCAGCACTCTTTGCGGAACGCTGCCCCGCGCGGTGGTGGCGGCGGCGGCGGCAGTGCGCATGCTCACGGGTTGCAGCTTTGCACACGCGCCGCTGCGCGCACCCACACTCGCTCACAAGCGCAGCGGAGCTACGCGCGCGCTGCATGGGAGCACGTGACTCGGCTCCAGTGCAGGCGGCGGCGCGCATGCGCGTTTCTGTTTTCGCGCAGTGGTAGCAGCAGGTGGGGAGCGGAGTGAGGGGAGGCGCCTTCCTCCGCCCCCCACGTGTGGAGGGATCCCTGCGGCGTCTGCTGCGGGTCACAGGTAGGTCTGGCGTGGGGCAGGGCACAGCTGGGACACCTTGCTGTGTCCTGAAGGTGCAGAGAGCTGGGCAGCACCAGGCAGTTGTCTGATTGCATTCTGTCTTACGCATCGGTGAGGAGAGGTGAGGTGAAATGGAGACGCCTCCTAGACCACACTGGGTGGGTGTTTGGGTGGGACAGCGACACGTCCAGCTGTCCGGTGCCTCGAAAGTATTTCCTTACTCATTGTCCGAATTGGGGATGGTGTGACCTGGGTGGTGCTGTATGCAGCTAGTGGATATCCTCGCAAATACAGCGGGTGTTGAGTGTCACGGTGGATGGGCTGTGGAAGCAACAAGGAGAAACCATTTTTCTTGTTATTGCGCTCAGTAGTGCGCTGAGGAACTTCAGATTAAAGTTTCTGAAGCATATAGGCATGCTAATTTACTAGAAATTAGGGTGTTTCAGTGCGGGGGGGGAGGGGGAAGGCCTAGTTGTGCCTTATTTATGTGATGTCATCAGTAAGCAAGGCCCAAGTGGCTACTCCAGATTGTTGCGGAAGCCCACATCAAACAAAATGGCAAAAGTTAACAGTTTAAGTAGTATATTCATGTAAAGAAGGTATATTTTAACATCTAATTTTCTTTGAACTTGAGCATTTAAAATATTGAAACTGTATTCATGGTTAAGCGTTTCAGATTTTAATTCTGATGTGACATTGGGGCCCGTTAGAGGTATAGCATTGTCCTCAAGCAGTATTTTCTTTTAACAGGTATATATTATTCTTATTAGAACTCCTAATCTTTGACAGATATCCAGTGGAAATGCCTATATTAGAATACTTTGTTGCATAATAGTAATCTTGAAATAAATCTATGTATTGTAATGTCACTGTGATGCTTAACACAGATAGACTTGTTGGATGGAAAAATTGGATGGAATTGTTGGTGGAAAAATATTCTCTTAAAATAAAGGAGTGAACAGCTCAAGTGTTTTAGGCAACAGTCAATAAGCTAAAAACTGCAGCCTTCATACCGTTACAGAAAAATAACACTTGTGTACCTAGACAGCTTATTTAACATGCTAATTGGCGGAAGTACGAGTATGTTAATAAATACGTTTGGTCAATATCCCAGATTATACAAGCAAATACAATATTGTTATGAAAAAATTTATTGGAATTTGCATCTGCAAGACCAGGGTATTCTACAAGCATGCTGTTTGGCTTGCTTTTGCAAGTTAAAATATATTTGGGGCCATTATCTGTTATACCAATTTGATCTAGTTACAATTACAGTTATTAATATTTACTTTAGGTTTTTAAAAATAAAAATGTGAAGAATGTGCTTAAGTTCTGCTTAAATCTGAAATTAATAAGTTAAATATGAACTCTGTACACAAACAGCAGATATCAGTGTAAGGAATAAGTATGCTTTTCTGATTAGGTACTGGTTTGTGCAGTCCTACAGGAAGGTATGAAGGAGAGTATTACGTCGAATATTAAGAATTCTTTGGGGGGGGGGAGGGAAGCAAACACAAAACCACTGCTATTTGATATGTGATCTTGGGTAGGTAATTTCTCAGTTTTCAGATCTCTGAAATGGGGCTAATGGTAGTTGTCAGGCCTATCATAAAATGAATTCACTAATGATTGCATGAGGACTTGTGCAATTCATGAATCATGGCAACTACACCCACTATTTATTCGTCAACTTTGGCAGTTATCTTATTATTTTGTATGCTCCAGAAGTATCAAATCAAGTTCCTATGTATATATAATCCAGAAAAGAATTGTATTAATACTTTTGGATAGCAATACATTTTTTTTATAAATGCCAAATAATTAAAATACTGAAAACTTGCTTTGTCACTGTTTATAAGTAACAGCTCATCGTGTGTTCTTTTTCAAAGAATTTCAAGAGACCTTTGTGTTCTCATCGTTATGTTCTTAGTTTCGTAGACTTACTACATTGCTTGGAGTAAAAGGCTTTTTGTCAGCTGCAGCCTTGCTACCAAGTGTAGCAGTGCTGAACTGATGCTTCCTGTGATAATGTAGGAACAGTGTTGTATTTTGCTGTATGAATTAATTAAACAGGACTGTCTTGAATGTTGTGTAGGCTTGAAACTGATCATAACAGAATTGATTCATAGAAGGATACAATAATTATATACATCAATTGAAACAGTAATTTTGATGCTGTTATTGAGGGACCTCTTAATTCTTATCTTCTAGCCATTACGAAGTCTGTTTTCAGTAAGATGCTAATCCCAGTAGATATGCATATATGCCATCCTCTGCCGTTTGCCAATATGTCCTGCTTTAGCTTGTATTGTTATGCCCATTTCACATATTTAGAAGATCAACATTAACTGTAGTATGTTAGTTTTCCTTGAGTAATGCTTCCATTTGGGGCATAAAGACAGGAAATGTATAATATAGACATATGCTTTCTTCCCAGCATGGGAGGTGATCTTGCTAGCCAAGAGACTGAACAACCTATGAATAAAAATAGTTTAATTTTAAATGCTGATTTTACAGAATCTGTTGCAAACAGAAACAGTTTACATGTTAAACATTTTTTAAATCCTATTTTAGTAATTGATTCTAAATTAGTAACTAAATCCTCATTTTCATTGTGTTTGTGATTTTTGGGAGAAGACATATTTTCTGTCACAAACAGACAATATTTCCACAGTAAGTAGTAGTTGACTAAACCAGATACTCTAATTTCCTTCTAAAACAAGAAAAAAATCAAATTTCTCCCCATCTATATGTTTTTAATAGTATAATCGTTAATTTGGTTTATCTGGACTTATTGTCAGAAATTGTATTTATGCCAAAAATCTCAAGGTTATTCATGAAATGTAGATAGTAAGGCCAAAAGATACTTTACCAGTATGTTCCTCTTAAATAGTTTGCAAGTTGAATGCATTTTTTCCATTTGCACTCCATGTGGTGTTTTTCTATACTGTGGGCTAGTTATATGTTTATAAGTTTATTTTGGAAATTACTGCAGTGACACAGATGTACATCACAGTTTTCATAAGGGTTATTAGATGAGGAAAATAAGTTGCAAGTTATAAAACTGTTATGTGAATGTGGGGTTTTTGTTTCTTTTTTTTTCCTCTGCCCAATATATTTTTATATAATGTTTCTCTTAAATGCAGTGAAATCTAAGATTGTTAATATTTTTTAGTTAAATCTGTGGCTGGACTCTTTACTTCTTTTTAGTGTGTGACATTACTTTGAGAGATTTACCTACACAAACAAAACAATTGGGAACTCATAAACTGGCCAACACAAATGATGTATATTTGTATTTTATGAGGTATATTTGTAATTCTGGTATTTCAGTTATACTCATTGCACTATATGCTGTACTGTATTAAAAAATGCTCTCCTGTTTCCACCATACTATAAGAAACTGTTCATCAAGGAGCAGTGACTTATCTAAATACGGGATGGTTCATGAAGCAGCAGTGGCTTATCCAAATGCAGGATGGAGAGTAAGATAAGGTGGTTGTGTGGCGCAACAAAAAAAACAGATTTTTTTTTTTTTTGTCAGCTCATTAAGAAGCAGAGAGAAAGTTAGGTTGTTCTCTAAAGGGATCTCTGTAATCGGCTGTTCCTGTTAAGTTGGACAGTTGCAGAATGTCTTAATCTCTGAATAAATTTTACATGTGAATTGGGTAATACTTAATATTTAAAATTCCTGTAGCTCAGTCTTGGTTTGGATGTTAAAGCCTGGTGGCTGATCCCAAAGAAGGTAACTGTAAAGTCTTCTAGCTTTGGGATTTTCAATCAGGAGGATCTGGAGCATAGATTTTGTCAGCCTTTGAGTTCTAGTTGTCTTTTTAAAAGCAAAATTTTGCATGATGTTGTGGGATCTTAATTTTCATTCACCTGAAGACATTTTGTGTGTCATTCATAGTGTGTTTAGGTGTCTTACCTTTTTTTTTGTGGGGGTGTTTTTTACTTTTTTTCCTCCCTGTTTCTGTAGCAATGGGGGTCAGAAAATCCTCGAGTTCGTATGTAGAATGTTTTAAGTCTCTGGAAGCATCTGATCATTAAAGTTCATTATTAGCCTACAGATCAAACTATAAAAGTGAGTGTGATCAATTTTGGAGATATGAAGTACTGATACTAGTTGTCCAGAAACTGGATCTCCAGAATGCATTAGTATTTTTCTTAGAACGGTCAAGATTGAACTGAACCAATAAAATTTCTAGCTTTTCAAGGTGTAAACAATTGAATTATGATTCAGAAATGGGAGTCTGTTTTGTTTGGTTGGGGTTTTTTTGTCTTTTACTTTAGTTGCATGTTCTGGTTTTAGTTAATGTTCTAGTTCTTATCTCTGTTCTGTCTTGACTATTTGTGTGCATGTATAGATGCAAAAAACCATCCCAAAGTTTAGAGTGGAATTTCAGCTAAACATGAGTTTTATGCGGCTTTGTGTTTTATGTTGTCATTTGAAGTTATGTTAGACAGTATTAAACAAAAAACAGAATGCTGTTGCTGAAGAATAAATGCCTGCATGAAACTTAAAAAATGCATTAACAAGGTTATTAAATGGCACTTAGGAATTCCACTAATAAGACAAATGTGTTTAACAAATATAAATTATCTTTTATTGTTTAAGCAGAAAATTGCAAAACAGGTATGTGACAGAAATGTTTAATTGTGCCACAGTCTTACAAGCTTTAACAGAAATCTGCTCAGTTCTAGTATAGTAGTCCAATTTTGTGATCATTGTTTGTTAATTGTTCTATCCTGAGTAATTCTTGAAAGACCTGTTGGTTTTCAGTAAATTTGACAGAGTATTAAGTATCAAATTTAATTAATTCCTGCAAATTTTATGAAAACAAGCAGCTGGGGTGAGGAGAGGCTACCATTGTCCCCAGTGAGGGAACTTGGCAGTTACACGTTGTTTGGGAGGGATAATTTGCTGTCAGTCAGGACATAGGTATTGTCTGTCAAAGCAGTATGGAGGCTGTCGCATCATCATGCAGCTCCAGATTAGACGTGTATGTGTACTTGCTTGCCCAGTGTGGTAGGGCACCAATGATAACCTGAAGTTACTCTGATAAAAAGTAGTAAGGCAATGTTTGTAAATTTGCAGGAAATGTGGTTTCATTAGTTCCATTGCTCACTCATTATCTTGTTTAGTACTGCTGACATATACTTTTTAAAATCACCAGTGTATTTAATAGCAAGTCTGCCCCTGCCCCTTCCTCCCCCCCTTTTTTTAGTAACGATTCCTTGGTGGTGTAGCTGAAGGTATAATAGTAACTATGTGGTATTAAATAAATGCCTGATCCTCAGTTGTATGTCAGCTTCCATCATATCACTGTGGAGGAATTCAGAACGCTATGGTTATGTATGTATATTGTATAAATGCTCTTTATGTTCCTTTGGGATTTAGGAGTAACTTTTAAAGGGCATAGCTTTTTTTTTAGATGTTTTATTTTGAGCTGTGCATGTTATAAATGACTAAGAACTGTACTCATGAGTTACCAGCTCTTATTTCTTCCAGGAACAAACATTAAATCATGTGAGATCTTAGTAAATTAGCTGGCTGTGTGCAAAGTGGTTTTTTTGGAATAATTTGTTTCTGAGATATTTAGGTAAACTAATAGAGCTTGTTTGCTCTATGTAACTTGGATATTTTTAATACAGGAAAAATGTTTTTTTTCTCTTCTAGATCCAATTTCTGAAAATGCTCTAAAGTAAATTCATGTACTCAAAGCACAGGCTTTATGAATGATATGACTGTGGATATGTCAGCTAGCTATTCAACTAACCTGTATATTTGCTTGGTCATTTGTGCTGTCCTAAGCATTATCCTCCATTTCACAACAGTGTAAAGAAATGTTATGGTAAAAAAAAAAAACAACAAAACCCTGACATGAAAGAAAGTCCCTTCTACTTTTGCATCCAACTTATTGCAGTTTCTAGAAAGTAATTTTAAAAAGATGTTGCATTGTAATTTTTTATAAGTCTTTCAAAATGTGTTTAGTAGCAAACTAGCACATAAACATACTCACTTGATAACTTCAGTCAATACATTGAAAATTTCCTTCATTGGTCCTACCATCAAGTGGCTTGGAATTATGGGAAGACCTCAGATGTTGTGCAGACTTTGACTTTTTGGACTCTAGTGTTCCTTGTCTCATGATCATCATGGACTCTTCTTTTTCCCCAATAGTTTAAGTATTTTTTATCTGTGAAATTCTTGCAGTCCTAAACGAGAGTTGAGATTTTTCTTGAAGTCAGCCTACTGGCCTGTGTAAATACAGGAATAAAGGAGGGTTTCAGTAGATGGTCTATTGAGACTTCAATTCAGATGCATACAAATAGTAGTAGTCTCTCATGAATTTCATCAGTGTAAAACTGTTTTGTCCACTTAATGTTAACTAACATAAAAAAACCAACAAAACAAAAAAGAACAACAAAAGAAGAGGGTAAATGAGAAACGTGGATGAGATGTGGTTTGTACACAAGGAAATGTGGATGATATGTAGCAGACTGGTTTCTAAGCGTATAATTTGAGCAAAAGAAATTATCTGTGCTTTGTCTGCTTTTTTTACTGCTCTTGTAATGTGAAATGACATAAAACCCTGTCTGAAAGTCCAGAATTTTTTGCCTCTCCTTGATTCTTCTGGGTAGGAGCCCTAGTATAAAGTCTGACTCTATGTAATGATATTTAAGAGAGGTGTGTGAGGGGTGGTATTACTTATACAGGGCAACAATTAGAGAAATGACAGGGTACCATTCTCTTGAGTTTCTTGTTTGATGTTCATGAGAAGGTTGGAAAATGGAAGCTCTGTTTTAAATTTTAACTTATGACTAGAATAATTGAACTTGCTGAGATGATACTGTAGTGTGTTGGCATGTCATCAAAAGAGGGCAGAGTTAAGGTTGTTTGGAGTTTTTATTATGTATTTAAGAAAAATCTAAACATAACAGGTTAAGTTTAAATTCCATTCTGAATCTTTTTTAAAATGCCTGATTTTCTTATTTATTTTTAATTCTTAGAGAACCTGTATAGATGCCACTCTAAGCAGCAATAAGAAATTGTAGTCCCACGCTAATACAGGAATTCCACATTCGTGTAGGTTCACTTTAATATTTCCTGGACCGAAGCATTCTCAGATGAGTTACTTCTCTCCTAATTTTGTGTTTAATTAAACATGAAGTTTTATTTTAAAATTAGTTTGGTTAATATTTTTTAACATATTAACACACCTGACTATGTTAACCGAAGTATATTGAAGTGAACTGTTGAGTAAATGCATATGGTTTCTTACCATTCAGCTAGATTTTTTGCAACTAGGTGTCTGTATTAACATATTGGTATCTCTGCATGTTCATGAAGCTTTCTGACAAGGTAAGGTGATTGACTGCAGCAACTGGATTGTGACACGGGTTCTGTTTTCTCTGGCACAGTGAAAATGTTCTCTGAAATTTTTTTGCCAAGTAGTTATGCCTGTTCAAATCTATTCAAGTCATTGGGTTTCCATATGTCGAACTCCAAGACTGAATGTTGGAGAATGCAGTGTTGTACAAGTGCAGCTCTTGGGTTCCGGATTAGAACCTCCCTAGGTTTTTTTTGAACTTCTAGGACTGGAGGTCAGAATTCACCTTTTGATGTAGGAATTTTGTAGGTGCGCTAAACATAGAATTCTCTTCTATTTAGAACGTTGCTACTGTGGAAATCAAAGTGTATGTATATTTGTCATAAAATTCAAACTTAGTATTTCATTTATGAAATGTTACAAGTTACTGTAAATCCCTGTAAGCTGAAAGTGTTCTATGTTCAGAGTAAGCAACATGGGGTTACAACCACAATAGAAAATGTTTCTTTTGAATTTGTTGTAAACTTGATTTTTTATTTAATAATAGGTCTTGCTGAATAAAAGCTTCAGTGTAGCGCGTGTTTTTAAATTAATTGTAATTAAGTTGTTCTCCAGTCTTCACAAATTTGTTTTTGAGAGACTTGTCTTTTGGGCATTTGAACTTCAAGCATATTTTAATTTAGTCCTCTGAATCCGTACAGTATTATCAAAGATTATAATAATCAATGTAGCTGTTTACATGTATGTGGCATGTACTTTTTCTTGTGTTGCAACTCATGCTTTTCCTTTAGTCCTTGTATTAGCCAGATAGTGTATTTCAATATTTTTTAAGTTTGAAATATTAACTGTGGTGCTGATGAGTGCATCAGACAACTACTGCTGGCATGATTAATCAGTCCTGAAATAAGCAGCTACAGCTGGCAACAGACATGCAGAGTTACGTAAGTTTAGACACTTATAAAAGAAGTAGATGGAGGGCATGTTCTTCCAATTTGGGGGGGGGGGGGGCTTACCATGTTGGGCTAATTTTGGATCACAAAGACTATTTTTTGGTAGAAGATTAGGAGTAATTAAACAATAACTTCCTTCAGGATTGCCCCATGTGCACTTGCAGTTATTTTGTTTTAAAATAGCTGTATTTGGACTTTGTAGAAGAGGTGTAGATGATGAAGAGAGGAGATATAGAGGAGCTTCCTCCAGAACTGATCCACTGTTGCCTGGACAAGACCAAGTAATTGGTGTTAACGAACAGCTATTAAAGAGGAACCTGTATTATCCGAAGTTCTGCTTGCATTAAAATTGTGTATTTGTTTGACAACCCCTCTGTCCCCCCGTAGGTTCCCAAACCAGTTCTTTAGGAACGAACTACGCGGTATCATTACAGCAATTCCAGCAAAATTGCTGAAGGGATTCTAGATATGTCTCTTCTTTGAAAAACTTACACAACATACTGCATCAATTATAAAGAATTAGATACTTGATTTCTGTGGGCACTGAAGTTCTGGAGTGTTCTTGGGTTTTTTCCTAACTTCCTTATCTATAAAGTGAACTTCCTTTCCCTCCCCGCCCCCCGCCCCCCCCTCCCCCAGTAAAACTGTTTTATTGGGCAACTCATATTACACAATATTTCAAAATAGGCGGTGCTGTAAAAAGGTATAGATCAGTTTCTTAAGGGGTTTTTTGTTGTTGTGGGGGTTTTTGTTTTGTTTTTTTTTTTAAAAAGACTGAAATGAGGCTGCTCTTGAAAAGTATTCCCTAATGTTTGTCAGTTCTGTGCATGATCTGGCTCCCTATGTGTGGCTGTTAATATGTGACATGGATTCTGAACTGCCTGGAGTCCGGAGGGATTTGAAGTATGCAATACAAATCCTGGATCACAGACCTAGCAGGGCTGCGTCTCAGTGGTTTTTGGTTTGTTTTAGTTTTCATTTCACCAGTGGTGCTCTGAGTAGCTGCAGTGTTGCAGCCATGCATTAACCATTTCCTGCCTGTCAAAGAAACCATTCCTCTGGCCCCCCTCTGCCTGTGCGGTTTGTTGCAGTGTGGCAAAGAGGGAGGTACTTTGCTGTATAAATGTTTTATCCACTGCTGAGTGTCACTGAGTGGCTGGTCTTGAGTGCACATCGCAGCCATCTTAATCACATTCTTAGTGCAGCTGAGACAGTGCAGTTTCAAAATGGCTGACGAAGTGCAGCAGTTTAGCTTGACTGCATGCAAATGAGCAGAGCTGTTGGCATCACATGCTCCAGACCTTAGAGGTAAGCACTAGCTCTGCTTTGTTGAGAAACAATTTTAAACTTTGTTTAGGCAAAAATAACTAATTCGGAGCTGTATAAAATATCTTAAAATATTTTCCTTTTTTTGTCAACAGGAGGGTGTTTTTTGGTGGATTTTTTTTGTTTGATGTTTTTTGTTTTCCCTCCCCTCTCTCACTGAATTAATTCATAGACCTCTATCCTTTCTCAGTTACAAGGGTAGATTGGGTGGGACAGGAGAGGTCAAAGGTCATACCCATATGTCTTGCTAATCAAATTATTTAATTATGTTTTACTTCCTTACCAGGCCAGAAGAGCTCTCACTTTATGCTGCCCTTTCTCAAAAGCTTGCCTCATACTTTAATTAAAACATAAACTCTTTATAAACTTTGTTAAATTTTTGTAACCAAGTGGTTAGATTTACGTTCGATTATCATATTTTCAACATGTAACTTTTTCCAACGGTAGATAAGAACTACAAAACCTGCGTAAATACATTGGAATAGCAATGATTATGTAAATGTTAACTATTTTGCAGGTAGCAGTTATTTGCTACTCAAGAATAACACTACTATAAATTCTGCAGAACTACTACAAAGGATAGAATGAAAGTTTCAAGGTAAATTATTATTTTATTTCTTTTGTATAACTTAATGGAAATCTGAGTTTCAAAGTGCTAGTGGTTTCACATGGCCTAGTCTTTTCCTGTGTGTGTTACTGGTTGGTGGCCTAGCTGTCTGTCATCCTCAGTGCTCATTAAAAGGTAGTTGATGGGTGTCAGTGTCCAGGGACATGAAGGTGGGAGAAAAGCAGTGCTCAGCTTTTTTCCATTGGGGAGGGGGAGAACAGAAAAGAAGGCGGAGGAAGACGACATTTTTCTTGTTTTGTGTCTGTCTCAAATATCTAGTTAAGGTCTTTATGGGATCTTAAGCTGGATGAGAGTTAATTTGAGAGTAATTAAATAGGAAGTTACTTGAAGTTCTCCAGAAACATATCAGGAGCAGCAGAAGAGCTGGATAACTCATCAGGATGTAGCCCATAGTATTTTCGTGTCTGAAGTTGAATTTAGTGCTAAGGATGTGAAAGTCAGTGCTAAACACCTAAAAGTTTAGTCCTTCCTCCATGTTTTTGCACGTTAATTTTGGTGCTTTTAGCATACCCGTAAGAAAGCACTTGGTGGCTAAATTAGGTTTTAAATATCTGTTCCCATAAATGATCTTCTATTGTTAATGACAATACACTGTTTATAAAGAAACAAAGTATTCTGGGCAGATAGTGCACATCAGGTTCTCAGGAGACGTGGTTTCTCCATGTTTACTGTGTGCATTTGGTATGATTAAAAAAAAAAAAAATCAGTAAAATACAGGATTTTAAGCCCAGGTTGATTAATTGACTTCAGCTAACTGTAAATTTGTAAGTAATTGGTCATAAGATTTTTCCTGCTTTAGGATAAAAGATCAGTGATGGGAATAATGCGAATGCATAGTCACAGGTGATGATGAGATGTAGGTAGGCAGTTTTATTACGTGTTTTATTGCTAGTGGAATTTTGTTTAGTGGTTTAGATTTGAGGCAGATTTTAGTTCATAGTGGCTTTTTTGATTAGATAAGATAGTTAAGATCCTGAGAACATTTGTGCACTCTTGTTGTCAGAGTTTTCAGACTTTTTAGTTCTACTGAAATGCATTTATCTTGATAAAATGTGACGTTTTGCCATACATTCACCTCATCTAATGAATGCAGGTTAATAATGTAGTGAGATTTCCTTCTTCCCATCCCCCAAACAATAATCTTTCTGGTTTTCTGCAAGGTACTCTGAGTCAAGTCATGTTGACCTGGTCTTATAAATGATTACTGAGGTTTGTGTTTGTGTGGTTTTTAGTCAGTTACTGTTGTTGATTAATTCCAGATGTTAATTACTCATATTGTTCAAGCAGAAACAATTTGTTCTTTATAATAAGATCGCCGAACTCCGATGTTGTAATCATTGAAAGGCATGAAATTTTATGTCTAAAACATACTTTACCATACACGTCCTGTGGTGGTTTGTTGTTGGTTTTTTGTTTTTGGGTTTTTTCAGGTATTTTTGGGATTTTTTTTTTTTTAAGGAGCATATGAAAACGTTATAAAACAGTAGGCATATAAAAATTGTCAAGTGCTATTGGTTCTGTTGTTTGTTTGTTAACCCCCTCTAATGGGAGCATGAAAAGGAAAAGTAGCATATTTTTTTTACATTCACTGTAAGGAGTGGTTCTTCACATGTGTTACATTTGAGTAAAACGTTGTACATTCACATCATGTCTTTCATACAGTCCTTTTTGTGCCTTTTTTGTTGCCCATATTTTTTTCTGTGAGCTGAGTAAGCTTATTCCCATTTTACAGAAAAGGCACGGAGAAATTGCCAGAGTCCAGAGGAAGGCTGTTGTCTCGGTGTCTTCCCTTCCCTTTGGTTTTGGTTTACTCTTTAATAGGCTGTTTTGTAAACAGTATCATTCTTGGAAGTGCTGTACAAAATGACTGGCCCAGCAGGGAGCTGTAGTGTTTTGTTGTAGTGAGCTGGGTGGGTGCTGTGGTTTGGGTTTGGTGGGTTTTTTTTTTTTTGTGGGGGTGGTTTTCTTTTTGCTTTCCTGAAGTGGGTGTTGGAATGCATAAAGTATGGTAGATTTTGAAACCTCTGTGGCATATGGAACACATCCCTGTTCCCAGAAGTCCAAGTACACTAATGCTTGCAGTACAGTAGTACTGGTAGCTGACAGCATGATCTCTTCTCTGTTCCCTCCCATGGTGTTAATAGTTTGTTCTTTAGTAGTCAGAAAGAAAATGAAAAACACTGATTTACCTGCATGGGAACAAGGCACTTTGGTGGATGTTAAAGAAAAAGAAAAAGAAAAAAAAAAGCTTTTATTAAATATATAAATTAGATGTTCATTATTTGAATTATAAATAGTTGTGTATAATGAATTAATGACTTCAACTGAATTGATCGCTATACATTTTTAATGTGAGATGCATTGTCAGACTCTGCTCACTGTTCTTGTGTCTGCATTTTCTCCACTTCTGAGACCTGCTGCATCCTAGAACAATTAGCTTTGTACTACTGCTGATAGGTAAACTTGAAGGATAGGCTTTCAGAAGTAAATTCCTAATACGGTAGCAGTCTCAAATACACATGACTTTGTCACAGAGAAATAGCCAACAATAGTTTACTCTGAAGGAGTGTATAGATTCACATTTTTTTAAATTCATTTTTTTGCAAATGGTGTATTTGATTATAAGAAAATGATTCTACTTTATTTTCATTTGTGCTCCAACTATTTGGATAGTTTTTCATTACTAAATCGTACTTGCTTGGAACCATTCTAACATGGCTTGTTTATTTTTTATGTTCCTCTTAAAACTCAAAATTGTCTCAATTTGCACAGCTGCATCTTCTGTTTTGGTAGATATTTTGGGAGCAAACAATTTCAGGCAGGATTCAAAACAAACTGGAATGGGCTGCTGAATTAATGCAATACTGTTTAATGCATGCAAATCACTTTCAAACAGCTGACTTGTTGGTTCTTTAGGTACTAGAAATAAATGGTTACCAAGCACTTAGAACTGTTTTGAATCTTAAAGACTGAATCGCATTATGACTTACTAAACAGTTAAATTGGACCTTTATTTTTAGCTGTAAACTCTCCTATGTTTTTCTTAAGAATGTAGTGTCTTCGAAGGAATTATGAATAAGGCAAATGTTAATTTTTTTCTGCATCATCTTGATTTGCAGGTTAAGATCTGTCAGCTTTTCAGTATTTGTTTAGTAAATGACAAAATTCTTTATGTAAATTTAAGTGAGCAAAACGGGTTTTTTCTGAAGTTGATAAGGAGTCAAAGTGAGTATTTTCCCTTTCTAAAAGAAAGGGAGTGCAACATTAGAGTCTGTTACTGCCTGGAAGAGTTACCCATTTTTCAGATTATATAATGGGGGTTTTGGTGGTGTGGGGTTTTTTTGTTTTTTGTTTTTTTCTTTTAAGACAAACTTTGTCAATGAAATGCTTTAATATCTAAAATTGTGTCTGAATTAGGCAAATAGTTCTGTGGCAGACTTTTCTATACCTTTCTATTCTGAGATGAAATCAACTGATATTTAAAATTTGAAGGTGTTGTCTTTGATAGGTACCAACTGAAACCATACAGCTAATAGTAATTATTTTGAACCCAACTGGCGTTATTACCTTTGACTGTAACATCTGCTCTTTAAGGTTCCTTCTGATGAGAGACTAGAAAATTGCGTGCGTGTTGGCAGAAGAGTCCTGTTAACTGGCTTTGAGAAGGCAAAGTCATAAAAGCTCTTGGGTGTTTCCACTGACTGCACGCTAAACGTGGGAAAGGCAGGCAGACATCTTGGCTTTTCTGTAGTGGCAGTCACTGGAGAATGTGATTGAGTATGCTATTGTTTATTCTCCGAGGGTGTACTCCCGCATTAAAAAAAACAACCCACCACCATGTCCTGCCGTCCCCCCTGTTCCCCCTCCCCCCAATAAAACACACCAAAAAGGAGGAAAAAAAAAAAAACACACCAAAAAAAAACCAACCCACCCCAAAGAAAAGAACAAACTAACCCCCACCCAAATACCCCGTTTTGGAAGCAACTGAAGTGGTCCCTGTGCTAGTTTTCAGGGTCGGTTGGTCGGCTCTGTGTGACCGGCAGACGTTGCTGCAGTTGGTTGGGGCTCGGCAAGCCCTCCAGTTACTTCAGTTCACCTCTAGCTCGGGGGCAGCCCCCTGTGCCCTCTATAACCGAGTTGGTGCGTTTCTAACTACTAAACCAATGGCTCCTCCTCTACGTAAAAACTTTGCGTTTGAAAACCAGCTGTATTATAGCTAGGGGTGCGAGAGGCAAGAAGGCACAGACAGGAAGGTAAAGCCGAGGGAGTGTGGGTGACTCTGCCGGAACGTTCTGGAAGCGGGGTGGTGCCTCCCCCAGACGGCAGATGGAGAGCTCGCCCGCGGGGCTGCTGGCAAGCTCTGGCCTGGACTTCCCTGAGAGGACTGGAGCCGAGAATAGAAAATGCTCCAAGTAAAGGCTCTTATTTTGCAGTATCTGTTTTACTGTGTTGAGAATCATGCTATTATTCTGGTATTTGTGCACAAGGCTGTAGAGCTGGGCGGGGGGGGGCGGCTGTACGTGGGCAACACAAGGGTGGTTTTGGTTTGCTTTTTTTAAAGCAGCATTGGTGCCCTTTATTTTCAAGCCCAGAGGCTGTTCATCTGATGATTCATTCTGCCAATGACAACAGCATCACTGAAAGATGTATTCTGCACGGCACTTAAATGTGCTAACATACACAAATCTGTCTGAAAGTAAGATAAAAGATACACGTGAGGTAAAAGAAGAGCAATACCAAATCACTTGTACAGTTAATGGTTGTCATTTTAATGTGACAGTCCTTCTGGAAAAATAATTATTTTTCCCTTACATATCACTTCAGGCTTTTGGCTACAATAACTGAGTATGAATTGTAACAACCAATGAAGAGTAATTTGCATTACTAAATACTTTCACACACAAAATTGGTATCTTTTTGGCATTACAGATGAGCAAATTCTGTTAAATAACCTCAAATAACCTAGAACGAGCTATACAGCAAATTATGCTGACAGTGGAAAAGGGGACATATAAAGCAATTTGACTATATATAGCCTTGACACTGTTGGCATTCTAAAGAGGAACAATGCAGGGAACTAGAAGAGGCCCGTGGCGAAAGCAGGCTCTTCAGGTCCTGAGGCGCTCTGCCTTTGCTCCGCTGGAATCGACAAGCATCACTGTCTCCATCGTTTTCCTTTTCCACTAAATGGTGCCAGGCTGCAACTACAGCAGTGTTGCTAGATGCGTAGCTAGCCAAACGTTACCGTGGGTTTAACTTTATTTTATTTAGAGTTTCACAAAGTCATGTTTATAGTTAGTATAAATATTATCTTTATTTGCATTGAGTTGTTTCATGTTCTAAGAGTTTCTTATAAGGCAGCAAATAAGAGGAAAAAGGTATTGGCAAATGATTAATCCATTACATAGACACACTTAATAGTAAGCAAAGCCTGGCTGCTTTTTTTTCCCCCCAAAGTACAGTGACTTTTAGAATAAGCATTTGTAAAATGTAATTAATTTATTAATGTAATTGGACTTTGACTGGAAGGAAAAAGGTAAGAATTAAGAAATTAACTGTTTGAAGTCAGTGAGGCTGAAATCCAAGCTTCTGCCTCTACCTGTCACTGTACCTTTTAGGTACTTGAAAAGATAAAGTCCACAGCTCCAAATAGGGGATTTTTTTCTTAATCTGCCTAATGAAGAAAAATTAAATGTGAAGTGGAAACAGCAAATTAAATGGCCAGACATGTTACCTGTCAGCATTAGGTTAAACATGGATGTGTCCTACTTGGAGCTGATACCTATTCGTTATTGGTAGGCTGTGATATATTGGAAATACCAGTTTAAGAAAATCTGTTTGCTGAGCATTTGAGCACACCCATTTTTTCGGTGTTATTTCAGTTATTACAGAGCGCTCACCAGAATCGCTGTGCACAGTGCAGTGTGTAGCATCCTACTAGGAACAGGCTTCAAGGTGGAATTTCTTTTGCAGAGACTATTGTCAGTTTTCGTTTCTGTAAACAGTAAGAGCAGCACTTGACTTTTGACATGGATCTGGATTATTAGTAAGCAAATAACTAGGTGATATATTCTAGAACCCGCAGTAGTCTCGCGGGGGCGAGGGGAGGCTTTGCTCAGCAATATTCTGCTGCAATTTAGTCTTGTAATGAGGCCCCCTTTATGTAAATTTTTACTGGCGCCAGCTAGCTGTAACTGCAGTCTGGCTCCGCGTCGGCAGCAACTAACATGTGTCATGGACTTCTCCTGTGCATGGATTGCAGGAGCACTCTGGTTTCTGGACCGAAAGAGCTGGACTGATGAATGTGAAAAGATGTACAAAGGAACCTAGGTGTAATTAGGTTGGCAGTAAGTGGAAATACTGAGGAAATTTCAGCTGCCTTTTTTTTAGTGTGCTGTCTTGCGCTGTAATAAATTTATGCTTGTTGGTACTACTGTGTGGTATGTGGGAGGTACTTCACTGCACATAGTTGCTGCAGTGCTAATAGTTGGCAGCAGAGAAGGCAGTACAAAGAGTCCGACTGGAGGCACTTGCAGTTGCAACGTTCCCTTGGAGGCTGTGGCATGCTTAGTGAGCTGCAGGGGCACTCCTGACCCACGTTCAGCCACTTGTGTGGAGAAGTGGGAGTGTCAGCAGGCTTTAACAAGCAGATGTAGGCTACTAGCTGAGAGGTACAACAGCATAGCTCAGGCTGGCTAAAAAATAGTACTCATGCTGCTATGTAAACAAAACAAGATCTTAGTATCAAGATGGCCGACCTGGAAGTCTACTTGTAGCTCGTGATACTTATGCAAATGAGCTACATGTCAGTGGCTTACTCAGAGGAGGAAGCTCATTTTGCACGTGCCACCTTCTCACCAGGTAAGAGAAGCAACTCGTTTTCTGCATTAATGTTTTAGAGACCTTTGAAGTTATTTTTCCACTTAGGTGCCCATCCCCCACTTTGGCATAATGCCAGGAATTAAATTTAAATACAAGAGGCATTTTCTGGGAAGCCCGGAAGTCATTTGTTCTTGCTGTAATTATTTTTGGGTCGCTGTTGTTACGGGGAACATTAACGAGCAATTATTGTAAAATGTTTACTTAAAACTGAAGACTTTAAAAAATACTAGAAATTTGAGTATATAGTTTTTGCTGCTAATGTTACTGTTTTTGTTTGGTTCAAACCCCTACTGTTTTGCTACTGTGTTGTTTTTGTCTCTGTAGTGACACCAGTTGATGCACATGGAGGCTTAGCAATGCTGTGAGCTTACCCCTGAAAAGGGTGCAGAATTAAGAAGGTTGAATCCACCAGTGGTGGTTTTTTAGCTTCATGGTATTATGAAGAAAATTCATTATCTTAGTTGTAGTTTGAATTCTCTTATTTTTGAGATAGCAAAGCTGTTAAAAGTATTGGACGCTGAACTGTTGTCCGTGTATCTTTTACTATAAATGCACATTCTTAAGTGCATTTATGTAAATTTTAAAAAGGTGTATTTGTAAATAGGAAAACAGATCAGAATATGATATTTATCTGATTTCCCCTCTCAGAAGAAAATAAGCTTGCCTTAGAGCAGCAAATTTTAGAAAATGACAGTATTGCTAATTATATAATATACTGTATTGTGGTTATGCATGTAATGCATGAAATGAATGCATGGGGCAGATGTGCTAGTTCTGCACAAATGTATTTGCGTTGTTTCTATTTTACAAGTCAAACAAGTTGTGACAGGGTGGGAGACTGGGAAGGGGAGATGGTAAAAGAAAATGACTGGATCTGGGAAGTCTCTGAGCTAGAGAAAAGAGATAATTGGAGATGCATGAACAGGCCAAGGAAAATGTGGTTACTTAAAGGTAGATGGCAGCTCAAGATAGGGATGCGGAACTGGCAGTAGATGGGCCTGGTCCAGTTGAAGGAAAAATGAGGTCAATCGAAGAGAATAAAACTAAAAAAGTAGAAGGGCAAAGTAGGTAGGTGTAGAAAGGCAAAGTAGGTAGGTATAGATTATTTGAGCTTAAAATGGCAATGTTGGGGAGTAAAAGTATTGGAGCCATTCTGAAATGGACTGTTAATTAAAGCCAATAGAGAAGATATAAATATGCTAGGAAAGAGAACGATAACTGGTTGATATTGAGGAGGGGGGAATTAAATTATAATAGAGAAAGGTATACTTCTGCATTGATATGGCAGAGTAAAATGCTGCATGCCAACAACTTGGGCCAAATTAGTCTTTTTTTTTTTTTTAACATATGTCGTTTACTTTGAAACATTTGATAACTTTTTTTAGTGATAACTTAAAATTTGATATGGGACACAATTTTGCTTGTCATTTAGAAGTTGGGTTATATGCATGTCCAGACTAAAAAAAGTACAAAAATGGTGGTGGTGGGGGGAGGGGTGTGCATGTGAGAAAGTATGTAAATAGGTAGATGGTAGATAACCCCAAATAAATTACATTAGAAATCGCAGTTAACAAGTATAAAGGTTGCCCATAAAAAGGGCAAAATCTGTTAAAATCAGTATTGCTTTCATTGCAATGTGAAGGAAGCAATTCAGAGCCCCTCTCTCCTTTTCTGTAAAGTGTAAGTGCAAGGATGGTAGAGGAGGAATGGCACTGAGTGGGGTGTGAAAAATGTAGAAAACTGATTAAAAGAAACAAAGTGTTCCTGAGAGAAAACCTTGGCTAGTACAGCAAAGGATAACAAAGGTGAGATTGTTAAAAATTTAGAAATAATTCTAACAGTAATGTAGGTGACAATTATAATATTCATAGTGAAAGAGAAAAGGCAGAAGATTACAGTGAATATCTTTTGGGGTTTTTTTAGATAGAAGTGAGATTACTTTATAATATCTCGCAGGTAACTTAAGTACTTGAAATCTAGAGGTTACAAGGAAGATACTAAAGAGTCTATCATATACATTTCTTAACGAAGGCTATAAGCAGGTCTTTGTAATCTGCACCCAGGAGTTCTAAAAGAATTGGCTGAGAATATTTATTTTCTGAGGTGTCCCTCCCAATAACTTAAAATACAACGGAAATTCCAGAAGACCTTGAAGACTTCTTATTTAAAAAGGTCAAGCAGGATGACATAAATAACTATTTAGCCTCACATCAATCCTGGGGAAAAATAATGGAGGGACAACTGAGAGAGTCAGTAAATGAGAAAGAATATTCTTAGAATTAATGCTGAGGTGGTTTAATGGAAATAAAACTTTGTTTAAAAAAATCCTAATGTAATTTCTTTTAGAAAAGGGTTCCAATACCCAATATGTGTAATGCAAGTATGCTTTGATGCAGTCTTTTTCTTAAATAACAAACAACTCCCCACCCCACCCCAAACCCCGTATCAATAAAACATTAAATTAATTTAAAAGCTTTTTAAAGCTTTTGAGGAGGAGAGGGGTAGGAAGCATGCTCCAAGTAAAGTTTCTTTACGGTTGGTATTGTAAAGCAGTTACTTTTGTTAACTTGTAGAGGATAGAAAGATCGACTCTTACAGAGTCATCTTGGATCATTTGCTTTGTGGGACCTACTCACAGTCTGTCTGCAGTTGCACAGCAAAATCTGAAGTTGTACGTTTAGAAACCATCCGTTATAGAACATACCTGCTTAACAGGAAACCCTACCCTGGAATTAAGTAGGGATCATAGAGACAAAAAAAAGTGAGCTGAAGTCCCAAATAAGAAGTTAATGTAGAGGGGCTGAAATTCTGTTGAATACAGAGAAAGAGTAAGGAAGTCATAGGCTTTACTCTATTAATCTGCCTTGGTTATACTGATGATGTGAATTCTGCATCAATACAGGTTACAGTCCTGTTGTCCATAGGGTGTTTTTACAATGTTGAAAAATTAGGAAGGGTCCTGGGAAAAGACACAAAAATCACTCTGGCTCAAGAACACAAAATTGTAAAATAATTTAAAAGTTAAACCGATAATTTAGGTTGGAAGGAACCTCTGGAGGTCACCTAGTCTGACATCATCTTCAAAGGAGGGTAACTTCAAAATTAGACCAGGTTGCTCCAGAGTTTGTCAAGGTGAGGTTTGAAAGTCAGCAAGGGTGGAGATTACACAACCACTCTGGACAAGCTGTTTCAGTGTTTGACCACCCTTATGGTGAAGAACCGTTCTCTGTATCTATCTGGAATTTATCTTGCTGCAAGCTATATTTCCTCTTGTCAGTGTGCTGTGCATCTCTGAAAACAGACTGTCTTCTCTATGAACGCCGATTAGGTTTCTGAACAGAGCAATTAGTTCTCCTCACTTAGCTATCTGTTCTTCATGCTACACAAATTCAGCTCACTAGTCTCATCTCATCTGTCATGTTCTCCAGCCCTCAACCGTCTTGGTGGTCCTCCACTGGACCTGCTTATCAATCTCTCGCATTCAGGGTCCCAAAAGTGGATGTACCATACTTCAGTTGTAGCGTCACAGGTGCCAAGCAGAGTGGAATAATAATTTCCTTTGATCTGCGGAGTATGTTTTTGCTTATGCAGCCCAGTCTTGAGTTCTAAAAGAAAGAATTAGTATAAAGCAGTAATTCCATTGAATATGTTCATTCAGAAAGCAAAAATTACTACTAAAATAGGTTCTCCAGTCTGGGGCGGGGGGGAAAGTAATGGGAAGCTGGAGACAGAATGGTGGTGAATATGGTACCCTTTTTTTTTTTTGTAATTATAATATGAGTGAGTAAAGGAAGCAGTGAATTTTCTTTCTTTGTGTTTTGTCTCTTTCCAGAAAGACATTTAATCTTAATTTGAAGACAGGCTTAGAAGAATGGCCAACCTATGGCACTTAGATGGCACATGGATTTGGAACAGCTGATGTATGACTTGCCCACTATGGCAACTCTGCAGCTGGGTTACATGGGATAGTGCTGGCATGAAGTGTTCCATGTAATCTAAATTTCTGGTTATTGGATACAGTTACCTAGTAGGGACTGTTACAACCTTTATCACTAGTTTGACTCAGAGCTAGTTACATATTTAGCCAAACCATGCCCAGCCTCATACTGATGTGGTGAGACCCCACGAAAGTTGGCTAGATCTTCTGCCCAAGAATAATTCCTGGACCTTCTCATCTTGTGGCTCTTAGCCAGATAAGATATTTAGATGATGAGGTCAAGAAAGTTAGCCAGCTTTGCATTAGCCAAGTGCCTTTCTGGTTTCAGCAAATGGATGGCTAAGGGTATTTAATGGTCTGAGACTAGAAATGGTTCCTTTTGTTATCATGCTTTACAATGTCTTCCTTAATTCTAGCAGTTTGGTATTTTACCAGACATATTGCAGTGATTCTGGATACTTTTGTTGTTTCCCCCCTCCCTTCTGAATGGACGGTGAGCAAGACTTAATCTCCATGCAGCAAAATTTGTAACTGTTGAATGAAAACCCTTATGGTCAAGAAAAGTAAAATACCTAATAATATTCAGTCATCCTAGTGGCGTGTAGTCAGTGACCTTATCTTCTTTTTATTTACAATTTTATTTCTCTTTTGTTGTGGGTCTTTTTCTTAATTTGTGGTCAGACCTGCCCTAAAATTTCACCTTATGTGATGTTTTCCTTTTGCACTTAAATATGCCTTGTTTGGGTGTTTTGTTTTGTTTTTTAATCAAAGAGAACAATATTTAAAGCTGTGAATGGTGCTACTTTTATACTGCCTTGTTTTAGAACTTAAATGACATTATGATCAGTCACAAGTATAGCTATCAGTTGCAGTATAGGCCTGCACTTCATGTGTTGGGGTGGGAGGGGAAGAGGTCCCTCGTTCTCCATCAGCAGCCTCATAGAGGGAAGGATAAAGCCTTGTTAGCTATTCTGAATAGATCTGAACTCTGCTTAGGAAAGATCAGCTAATCTATGCTGCAACCAATGAATATATTGCCTTTACTGAAAATAGTTGTACTCATGAAGTTTTCCAGCTTTGATTGAGGTAGAGCATCAGCAACTTCCAGTGCATGCAGTTGGTTTCATTATGGGGCCAGAAAGGGGAAATTATGAGGCTCTGTCACACCTGGATTTGCTATCACAAGATGTGATGGAAAGAGAATTCTGAATGGGCTGTAGCACAGGATTTTGTGCTGACTGTCCTAATGGCATCTATTATATGTTTGACAGCAGCAGAGGGAATGAAACTAATGTCTCATGAGCTAGTTCTCAAAGTGAGAAAGCTGTAGAATTGCATCTGCTTTCTTTTATTGGCTAGGATAAATCGGGTATCATGCATGCCAGCACAAGAGCTGCACGTGTGTTCCAGGAAGCATTGCTGACAGTATAAGGCAAATTTTGTAAGTAACTTGCATTCTCCAGGGTAGGAAATTATCAGTCAACTCAATAATGGAGGAGAGGCATTGCAAAACCAAGTTCAAGACTGTTCACTTGGCACAGAAAATCCAGCTATCGTAGGAACTATCAAAGTTAAAGTGTTAACTTCAGTGCTACTTCAAGTCGATGATGGAGGCTATCAGTTATTTGGACATGCCATGATTATTTCTAACTTAGTATGGGAGGTGAGCTTCCTCAGGGGGAAGGCTTTGCTTCCGTCTTCTAAATAGAAGTAATTGTTTCTAACAAAGAACTAGCATTCATTTAACAAGGATATTAGAACAACAGCCTACAGAATAATGAAAGCACTTTAATGAATGCAAGCCTGATAAAAGACTGGCTGATGCTTGAGCTGGGAAAAGCTAACATTATTTATCCCTTAATAGCTACAGTGCTGTTTGCTTGTATGCAAAATCTGACCAGTTTTTAATTTCTAAGCACAGTTGTGTGGTGGTGGTGGTGGTTTTTTTTGGTGTGTTGTGGGGGGTTTTTTTGTTTTGTGGGTTTTGTTGGGGTTTTTGTTGTTGTTTGGTGTTTTTTTTTTTTTTAAATCTCAAGTCTGTTAACGAAAGCAGCATGTATCCCTGACTTATTAGTCCCTGTTTGCTGCTGACTTTCCCTAGAGGAAGATGGAAGCACTTTGGTGATCAGTACTCTAGTTATGGTAAAATGGAAAAGAAACTTTTTTCCCAAACAGCTGTGGTAGTTAACTATTCTGTTCAAATGCAGCATATGCAGTAGTTTGAAAATTGTTGATAGGATCTTTTTCTTCACACATTGAAAGATTGCTGTGATACTGCTTGTGGTGGGTTGACCTTGGCTGGACACCAGGTACCACCAAGCTGCTCTATCACTCCCCTTCTCAGCATGATGGTGTGTGTGTGGGAGAAAATAAGATGGAAGAAAAAAAACCAAACCCAAAACTCATGGGTCCAGATAAAGGCAGTTTATTAAAGCAAAAGCTGTGTAGGGAGGCAAAGGAAAACAAAATATTTCTAGTCTGCTTCCCATCAGCAGGCGATGTCCAGCCACTTCCCAGGAAGCAGGGCTTCAGGATGCATAGCAGTTGCTCCGGAAGACAAAACATTGTAAATAACGAATGCCCCTCCCTTCCTCCTCCTTTCTCTTAGCTTTTATTGCTGAATGGACATCATATGGTGTGGAATATCCCTTTGGTCAGTTGGGGTCAGCTGTCCTGCCTATGTCCCCTCCCAAGATCTTGCCCACCCCCAGCCTACTGGTGAGGGGGTAGAAATGTTGACGAGACAGCCTTGATGCTGTGCGAACACTGCTCAGCAGTAGCCAAAACACTGGTCTGTTATCAACACCTTTCTAGCTTCCAGCACAAAGCACAGCACTATGAGGGCTGTTATGGGGAAAATTAACTCCATCTCAGCTAGACCCAATGCACTACTGTAGCTTCTGCATCATTTGGGAAGGCCATCATACTGTTAGCAGCAGCCGCCTCTTTGAAAACAAGATGGAAATTCTCAGGATTCGTTGACTATTAAAAAAAAGTACATGTTAGTACCTGTGCTCAAACTTCTAGCTTCAATCGGTTCTGAATAATAAAGTCAGCTTATAATTGTTTGAGTTTTGAGAAGAAATCATGTGGGTGTCCAGTGCTGCCGTCATGATCATCAAGGAGGCTGGTCCAGACAAAGTGTTTGCACAGGTACTGAAGTCAGTGAGCACTGTGAACCTGAGTCAATACTATGAACCTGAACCCACAACACTGGTATGTTAAGACGTGGAGCTTAGTGCTTTGAAACTTCAGTATAAGCGGACTAGGTCCACCCAAAAACACAACGATCAGATGTAATTTTAGAATTACATCTCTAGGGTATCTCTAACATGAAACGCCAAATGCATAAAATGGCAGCATCTACTTCCCAGACCTCTTTTGCATATGCTGTGCCATATGACTAGTCAAACACTTATATGTATTGTGGTCTGGATATAATGTCAAGAGATTTCACTAAATTTTTGCATCAGGGTACTAGTTGTGGGAGTGAGAAGGTTTCTGTGGACACCGAACTAAGCAGATACTTTCTAAGCTTTATAGCTTGCTCAAATAATTGCTTCTTGATTTGCAGTACAGTTTTAAGCTCCAAGGAATAGACATGGTTTTGATACAAAGCATTTTCAAGTTGAGGGTAACTTATAGCTGGATTTCAGTCTTCCTATTTAAGATTCACAAGCAGATTGTCATGTTCTGTCAGAACATGACAAGGTCATGTATTTTACGAAAGTTGAAAAGAAGCAGCTTGTTTGCTGCTGCGTATCAACCAGGGGTTTTATTTTGTGAATCACCCTCATTACTGTGTATCAAATCACTTATTTGTTTGGGAGATCAATCACCAGGTTAAAAGTGTACATAAGTGGAAATACATAGTTGGAAGTACAGTATTCCAGATGAGTGGTTTCTCAAGGGCAGTCAAGAGGTGAAGTGATTTGATTTTTTAAATTTTTATTAGAAACATCATGAAATTCCTTTAAATTCTGTTTCGGAAAGGTAGGGGACCTTGAGACTGTCAAGATTTTAGTGTGGAATCTTTTTCTAAGCTCTTCTGAGCTATCACTGTAGAAACTAGATAGAACAAAACTGTAGCGGTGGTGTTTCTCATTCACATAATATGAACTTTCCATATGAGAATCCATGTTCATTATTAGTTGTTTCCCTGCAAAACTGGGCCAGGCTTCTTATTTGAGTCAAAATCTGGAAATGATACCGATTCACTGAAGAGCCCTTCAACCCAGTCCTGTTTAGAGGTTAAATAAGCCCTCCTTTATGTACAGTACAAAATTTTCATTAATACGTAACTGTTACTGAGCTAGTACAGCCCATGTAATCTGTGCCCTTTGGTGAAGTACAAGGATAATTTTGAATTGGACTTCGCTTTTGATGTGTTAAACTTATGAAGAAAATGACATTTTAGGGGTTTAGGTCTCTTAAAAGTATACCACAAAATACTAGTTTTATTATGTGGCTTAGGTAGTCCCCAAGAGACTTTCTCTGCAGCAACCAAACCATTTGTTGATAGCTTGGAGAAAGAAAGGAGGCATTTGCTGTGAGTTTCCTACACTTCTGGAATTTAGTGTTAGTTAGTTTTCAAGGATAGGATTCATTTCAGACATAGTCGTGTAGAGCCATTTTAGATGCTCTAGGATGTGACTTCTGCATTTCAACTGTGATTCCAGAAGGGCACTGGTCTCCTCGAAGTCTTGTGTTACATCTGCTACCTTCATGCAGATTCTAGAGCATCAAAACCAGCACTAGTTGCCTGTGCTTAGGGTACTGAGTCTCATTCTGTGTGTTCCCAAGTTCCTTGAAATTTTACATTTACCACAGCTTACTATAACATCTGTCTCTGCATCCTGTTCTCCTTGAAGTTGAAAGGTCTGAGCACTTCAGAACTCTTCAAGTAAAACATGGGCTTGTACTTTGCTTAAACTAAGATGCATGTGTTCGGTTAACAGAGCACAAGTAGTTCTGGTTTTCCCCATCAAGATATACCACTTTCTCTGTTTTGTGCTCTTATAAATTTGAATGATTAGATACAGGAAATGGATTCTAGAAGCACTGTCTAAAATTTTTGGTGACTGATATTTTCTAGAAACCGTTTTCATAGGAGAAGCATTTTAATCCTCAGCAAAAATGCTGAAGCACTGAAATAGATCTTTTTGCTTTGGTTATTTGGGGGTTTTGGTCATGTTTATTTCAATATCCTTGTGAAAAAAGACTACACAAACAGTGTCATTTGGAATGAACTTGTAACTTGTGGAATTTTCTTAGAAGCAATGAATATATTAATGACAACTTCCACTCTTCAAAATGCATTCAATATCTGATACAACATTCTTAAATAATAGGGAAGTCCCTTACTTGGTAAAATATGTTCTGCACAATGTTATAATGGCCCTAAGATCAAGAATTAAACCCAGGATATTCAGAATCAATGTTAAGCTTCACAGAAAATCATGCCAGATGACAGGAATTCATAATTTGACAGTCATCTGACCTCACCTTTTCCCTCAAATAACACCATGTAATCTTACAAGAAAAGCATTTTGGGTGGTTTTGTTCCAAAATTGCATAATGTGTATTTTCAGATGTATTAGAAATCTTTCTCTCATTCTTTATTTTACTTCAAAAGCAATGGTTTTATGGTGAGGTGTAGATTGGAAGATTATTAAATACATTCCATATCCATTGTGAACTTGAAATGTATTGTCTTCCTAAAAAGCATATAACTAGATAAAAGTTGTCTTTTCAAAATAAATTTATTTGCTTTTGTATTTGCTTACATGTGTTACTGCATCTTTCGCTTGTGCCTGCTGACTAGCTGAAGCTTTTTTCCTAAGGAAATGCAACAGGCAAGACTCTTCTAGATCACTTCGTCACAATACCTGACTTTTGGCAGTAGAGTTTACAGAAAAAGACTCATTTCTGTATCTCACTTTACACTCAAGAAAAACTGAGGCAGGAGATAATGCTGATTTGACAAGGCTAAATTGTTGATCAGCAGTGGAATTGAGATGGAAACAAGATCATCTTCAGCACCAGTCTGGTGCTTTATCGTCCACATCATAGTATCTTGTGCTAAAGGTAATGAGACATCCTCCTTCATGATTTGTCATTGTGTGTATGCATGCACACACACAAACACACATGCACTGTGAGTAGAAAACAAGTATTAGAGTAATCCCAAGTTTTATTTTGGGGTTGTCCCCACCCCCCTGCAATTTTATGTGATTGTGAGGAACGGTCATTGTGACTTTGTTGGCCAAAGCCATATGTATCCGTAGGGATACATGAGTGTTGTCCTGCCAGCAAGCAGGCAGAGCTTGCCCTGAAACTCTGGCTGTCCAGCGAGGTGTAGAGAATTTGTTGCTACTACATTCTGGTCCCAAAGACTTCTGTTTTGTTCTCTCCTTTTTTTGATTTCAGTGCTTTTCTGCTTTTACAGACTGGTGCATCTTTGCTAGTGAAGTTCTGCTCTTGGCATATGGAGACTTTGGAATCTCCAGGCCTTTGGCCTTCACTGTACCTGGATCTAGCATAAATCTTCACACATCCCCTCAGACTGACAGATACTGAGAATGTATCTGACTCTACTCAGAGCTGAATTCCGTATGTATGCATGTCTGCTTCATCTCAGCTTCACTGCCTGGATAACTGAAAGATTATGAACTTTGCAGTCTTATGGATCTTTGTGAGAAATTAAAGCCCTTCGTATTGAACCTCAGATCTGAAGAAATCTTGAACAGAGAAGCTGAAAAAAACACACCTTCAAAAGCAGAGAGCAGTTTCCAGAACAAGATGATCATGCAAGAATCTGGGCATTTTGACTTAATTTTTGGCAAGACTGCCTCTATGCCTAGCCTGGTTATTGATTATCTTTCTGGGAACTGAGACTTTTAGAACCAAAGGAAGCCTGATGAACAAAATAGCTATTTTTCCAGAATACCCTTTGGTGCCAAATGTTCTGTTATTTTTTAGGATTCGGTCCTTGGCATGAGAGACTATTACTTCCTTAGGTGCTTCTGTGCAGCACTCTTGACTGTTCCACTACCCATATGACTTTGAGGCAGAGAAATGCATCACACCCATATAGTCTCTTGATACCCATCTTAAGACATGTTTCAGATGTTCTTCAGGGTTACATTCAAGGGTATCTTCTAGGATGGTCAGACTAAGGACTTGTGTCACTCCCAAGCAAATGTTATGGAGAGGATTATGAAATACTGCTTCAGACCCAAACTGCCTTTCTGTCCCACAGGAGAGAGAATCTGCTTCAGCCTGTCTTGTCCTGTTTCATAATTGTCAGTGGCACCTTCCTCACCCAGAATCGGGGAGGCAACCATGTGTTACCAAGACATACGCCTATCTATTTTAAGCCTCCAAACAGATTTCCTTACCTCAAGGTAATTCTGATATGTATATGGAGTTATTCCCTGTTACTGTGCAGGTGTACACATTTTCTGGACAACGGCAGAGGCAAGGCCTGCTTCTGCTATCCCCAAACAATGCAGGAGAGCAGATTTTTTTATGGCCGATAGGTGGTTTGGGTTCATTGCTTTATCACAGGAGTGGCACAAGCACCGTGCTGCTTTTTCAAAGGTAGATCAGCTTGCTGGTACTTCTACCTTGTTCTCTTAGCTTAGATATTGGGAAGCTTTTGGCAATAGAATGGACAGAAAAATAACAGGGGACATTCCAGGATGAAATTTTTGGTATGCTGCTGTGATAGATCTCATCCCTCATAATTTCTCTGGTTTTCTCAAATTACTTGATAAGCCAGATCAAGTTGAGTTACCCACATTGTTTAAAAAAATACGCAACTGTTGTGTTATTTGTCTGCCTAGGGAAGATCAGTTCTTCTCTACATGGTGTTGAATTGCTTTTGTGTATTTAACCAATCTATTTCCTCTGCTCTAGTTGTGATGGCTTAGTGAGATGTAAACATAGTCTCTGCCCTAATAGCTTAGCAGCTTGAGTCCAAATCTTTAGATGAAGTCTTTTTTTTTTGTGTGGCTCTTAGTTTGAGGAGAGGGGGAGGGGGAGTTATGGCAGGCATTTATGTAGTTCGTATTGTTTTTTCACTGGGCGAGATCTCTAAGGAATTAGTCTAGGTTTTCCTCTTGGTCACAGTACTTCATTTTATTTGGAAGGTTTCTCTCTCTCTTTTTTTTTTAAAGCATTAGTTTCAAGTGCTGAGGCATCTGTACATATATTTGATATGAGAAGAGTCTTAATTTTTATCTGTGCTGAACCAAAACTTTGCGGAAGTTTTCCCAACTGCTGGTTTTCATTACCAAAAAACCACAAACATTGCATCTATCCAGGAACTTAGTTGAATATTGAATTGTGCCAAAACTTGCAGAGGTGAATCAGTTAAGGATGCTGAAAGCTTCTCTGTTCAGCGAAACCTGAATCCATTCTCCTGGAGTACATGTGTCATTAAATGCTTTTTCAGGGCAGCCCTTTGGAATTAGTATTTTCTTAAGACATTTGATATTTAACCTGTGATGGGTAGAACAGATTATTCTTTTCAGAACCTGCCCACATTACGTTCTGAAAGTGGTCCGCTGGTGTGGTGAGGTGGTTGTGGACTTCTTCGTACAGAAATTTGCAACAGTTTAGAAAAGTTTTTTATCAGTAGTTGAAATTCCTTGAGATGCAGATTTTGACCATCTCTGGCTTCATTTTTTGACTTCCCAACAGTCTTAAAGGAAGACAGAGGTCATTGATAGAGCTGGGATGGCTTAGTTTGGGACAGCTGGTGTATTCAACTGTTGTTCAGCTGCACAGTTTTTTACTTCCTTGACAGCTTTCTGAATTTTTCTGGTTTACAGTGACACTTGAAGACAAATCTTTTGCTAGTTTTGGTTTATCATTAAACGCCCCATAATGTTGAACAGCTCAGACATCTGTGTGGCACTAAAATTGCCCTGATGAGCCAAAAGCGTGTTGTTTTTTTTTTTTAACTTGCTGTTGAGCATGGGGAAAGTGGGGTGCACAGTGGTGTGTCCAGGAAGGAAGAAACTGCATTCAGAGTTTTGAGTATGTAGGTATGCATGATGGAAAACGCATCTAGACAGTGTGGCTTAAGGAACTTCCCATATAGGTGGACACACACACGTCCTCCCATCATCTCATGGTAAAGTACATAAGCCACTGATAGTTGTGGCTTGAGTAGTTTGAAAATGAGCTGGAAATAATCTAAGCTGTGATTTCAACATTTTGCATCAACATGGCTTGAGCAGCCCTTGTAACTTCCTGGTTCTAGCTATTTGTTCCTAGCCTTTGCCATCCTGTTCGTTACATTGGCACAGCAAGGAGCTGGATCAGAAAACTGATCTGAAAGGCTACTGGTGGGGGAGGCTGGTTCAGTGGCTCACTGTGGTGTGTTTTACAAACTGTTCTGCCAGCATAGTAGAAATAGCATAGGGTGGAAATGAGGGGCTGAGGAATATGAGTGTAGGATTTGTCACTGCAAAATGCACATTGATCCTTTACTTCAGTGTCAACAATCCTGTTAATATGTGTGGTAATTGTAGAGCAGGATTTTTGATAGTTTTGGGGACTGACCATATTTTACAAGGACAGAGAAAAATGAAGAATTTTTTGTTTCCAAGGGCATTAAATAATTTTAGTGTGTTAAAGTGTTGCTTTTGGTTTGAAGGGGGTTGGATTCTAATCTGTCTTACTGAATTTGGAAAGTATTCTTATTATGTTGGCTTTACAGAAAGCTATGTACATGTAGAAAAACAATGAGAAAGATCTATAAATGTGTGGCAGTTGTGGTGTAATGTGAGGTTGTTCTTTCTCACACATTTGATCTGACTGAATAAACACCTATTTTCAAGTCTAACTTCTGTTGAAATGCTTCCTGCCTTAAGTCTGTCTTCCTTTTCATTTCCTCAGCTTACTCAAATACAGTGCAGAACATGAAGAAAGCCACAAATGGAGAAGCAAACTAGATTTTGTCTTTTCTTAAATTTGAGCATGTAGATGATCCTTTTTTTTTTCCCTTGGAGAAATCTCGAGTCCTCTAAAGAGTTCAGACTGGAGCAGGATTTTTTCAGCCTTTTTAAGGAAGACCTTGCAAGAAGTGCTGGCAGACCCTCTGTTGTAAAACCTCTTCCGCTTAAGAGAGAAGTGACTCTTCCTTGCCTGGGTAGGAGTAGAAAGACGGAAGAACTTGAACTGACTGAAACAGTTACTCGGCTCTTCTGAAACTATTGTGGCGGTAAGGCATTGGCCAACAGGATTCCGAGACAGAGTAAGAGGTTCTAAAGCTCATTGCTCACTCTTCTTATCAACCTTCATCGTCTTTGCACAGTTTCAAAGTGAACCAGAGCTGTGTCATGCCAGCAATGTCAGCCCAGTTGCATCTCAGTTGAGAAAGAACTCTGATAGCTAATTTTGGATTTTATGGTTTAGAATCTGGTACTCTGGTCGTAGGCTGAACACACTCTGACTGTGACAAACGATCTCCACTGAACAAAGCAGAGGTGTCTAGGAGTCGGTATTTCAAATGTGTAAGCCTTCAAGTTATAAAGACTGCTTGAAAGAATAAACCCAGAGTCCTGCTGTCAGAGGACTCCTATCTCAAATTCTGCTCTACATGATGAAAAGAATTGGGAAGGACTAAATTTGGATATTGCTGTGAAGCAAAAAATATGCAGCTCCAGCAAAAAGGATACAAAAAGGATTGTCCCCTTCTTTAACTACTCTGAGATGGAGAGTGAGAAAATCCATCGAAGTCTGATTGACAAACTCAATGAGAAAAACAGCGAAGGAAGCAGTTTTCTGTCACTGTCATGTGAGGATTTTGCTAAAACATGCTAAGCAGAATCTGTTTCTCTCTGTTAGCATTTTGGAGAGAATATCCTAATACTGTCCATCAGAAAGCGTAGCTACCTCCATTTCTAATGTAGTTCCAGAAGGATATTTGGCAGGAGAGGGTGTGTCATCCCTATCAAACTATTCAGTATTAAACAACAAAACAACTTTAATAAGGAAATCTCTACAAAAGAGGAAAAGCATACTACTCATCCAATCTGAGGTAGAATCCTTATTCAGTACCATTCTTTTTAGAATAAAAACTTTACATTTGGGATGAAGGTTTCTTCCAGGCAAAACTGAAAGACTGCTAGGTATTATAATTATACTGCTCATTGAAAATAAGATTATTTATCCCTCCATAAGATGGATATGCTGATACAGAAAGAAGACCTATTGCCATACTACCTCATAAACAGAATAAAAAAGTAGGGGTTTTATTTTTTCAAAGTCTTACCTGTAATTTACACTATTGTAGCCACATTTACTGTTATAACCCACTTCATTTGTTGGACCAATACTAGCATAGATTAGTAATCCAGCAGCTGCTAAAAGATGGGGAAAAAATTAACGGTTAATCTAGGCTCAATGCCAGAAAAGAATCCTTGGATTCTGTATTTATAGTCAAGTGAGTTTTACACCAGTTCATTGCCATTATGATACCTACAAGGTCTTGCCATTTTGAGAAGTACTATGAGCATTTCAGGAGGTTGGCAGTATTGCTGGTTAACATCTTAATGTCATCCTCTTGGATGGTTTCTTTTTGAAGTCTTATTTGGAATCAAAATGTCACAGCTATAGAGTGTTCTGTTAACAGTTTTCTCATAGATGGGCATGGGGGTTGTCTTTTAACACTATCCTGGCACATACAGCCTTGAATACTCAGAGAAGACTTCACAGAAATTTGCCTTATTTCAAGGGAGAAAATAAAACTTACAGGGAACATTCATCATCTCAAAACAAATAACCTATTTTAAAATGTCTTTTCAAGGATCAACAGTTTCTTGTGCAGCCAGTGGTCACTGGAGCTGTACAAGATTTTAAAGAAGCTAGTAACAGCTTCCAAAGAAATGGATTGGAAGGATTCTCAGGAGGTTATCCAATTCAATAGCTTCTGCTACCCTTTCCCCAGTGTTCTGTTTTTTAGAGAAGTTCTTCCCCAAGAAGGTCCCATGGTGACACATGAATATGACCTGGTTAATATTCACCTTTTGGGTACATAAATAAGATAGTTTTATAATCACAAATGCAAACTTGGAGAGAGATGGTCACACATACAGAATCATCAGGAGAGTCTGGAGTTAGTCTGCAAAATGATTGGGAAACAGCTCAGCTGTGTTATGCGCCAGCACATGAAGAAAGGATGTATATTGATGTCTTCAGTCATTCAAAGAGAAATTTAGCCTTTGATTTTTGGGATAAAGTGAAACTGCAGTCCTTTCTTTACAGGAAGCAAGCAAACAAGCATTGTGGCTTGCTGGTTCACCAGGCAAAAGTCAGCCTATGTAGGAGCTACATTCAGAATATTTCTTTTGATGTTAAAGGTTTCTGAGTAGAACCTTGCTGGAGGTTGAGTTATTACAGCTAAACTTAAATCGTAAAAATTTAAGACAGCTTTCCTTTGAGGCTTTTATACCCTTTGTCAGTGGAGGCATTCCTGAGTATAATTCATACTGTCTGCTTCTGGCATCTAACTGGGTGGCATTTGGGAAGCTTTCTAGACAAGAAAAATGAAGTTTATTGTAGGTGATCACTCTGAGTGACTCTGTGCGGATGCATTTTTCTCCATATAATTTTCTATGGCATTTGGGAAGGCAAGCAGTCTAAAATAGCTGTGTAAATTCTTCATGTACTTCTGTGTTTGCAATGATGGTGCTCCTGGATTGTTGCTTCATCAACTGCTTTTCTCCCTCCCACAACAGTAAAATTAAGGAATTTTTTTGTAGAGCTATTTTGAGCTCTTCAGACAGCAGTTTGAAGAGCTCTTTAAAGAAGCTCTTTAAAGAAGTCCTTTACAGACCAAGTATTAACCACTACTGAAAGTGCTGGCAGTCGCTATAGCCTGGCCGTTGTTTTTTAGGTCCAGGCTCAGAAACTTTTTATGGACTGTTCTGGCAAAATCATTCCCAAATAATATATTGGTTAAGCTAAACTTGAAGCTCCTTTTTTTTGGTATTGTATACTGCTTTGAATGCTAGTTTGATGTTTTACGTAGACTATCAGTGCTTCATGAATTTGTAATGCTGTCTTGTTTTCTTTATTTTAAAGATTTGCAGTAGCAAGCAAAACAATTACCTCATTACTGGAATAAATGTGTTTTGCTTTTGTTTATTTCCATCCTTTCCACTTAGGAATGCAGCACTGGCATTGGAGGTGGCTTTAGACCTGCTCTTTCTGAGCAGACAAGACATGGGTCGTAGGAGGATTGTATCTCTAGATATATTTATGTGGTTCACTAGGCTAGTATCTATGATCTTACCAGTCAGCATCAACAAAACGTTGCTAGCTGACTTCTGTCCACAAGTTCACTGCCAGCTACCATGCACAGTTGGTGTTGAGTGACTGCAAACTGGGACTCATAGCTGTCTTTGAAAAGAATTCCATGGGAAAAAAAAATAAAGCCTATCATCCCAGATGTGAAGTTTTAAAGCCATGAATGCCTTTTAGAGTATTTCTTGCGCATCCTGCATAATTACAAGCCTCCTTGGGGTCATTAGTGAAGAGCCTCTTAACTCAAGACATAACAAGTACTTCTGGAAGTCTAAGTTGATCTCATTTGAGGCCTGTAGCTTCTTATTCTAAAAGGCAGAGATCTTAATTTATCAGGTGGAACATCTCTGCAGTCTTCCTTTTTATTTTGCATCTGTGTCCTCTAAGAAACCTAGCCTGAGAGAACCTGCAGCCTTCTGTGTTCAAGAGGACTGTCAAGAAGACATTTTGCATATAACTTTTTTCTACTTCAAGGACCTTTCTCTTAAGAAATTGAGAAAACACAAAGATGGATTCTTTCTTGGTCATGGAGAAAAGATGCCTTCAGACTACAGATTTTAATTTTGTTTTCTTATGTTTAGAAGTCCACATTCCTTTGTAATATTAACAATAAGCTGTAATTCACAGAAAATACTTCAGATTCCTAGTACTAATGTTTTGCTACAGGTACAGCTGTTGACATTTGGTCATCCCGCAACACAAAAGATAAATGCCAGCTACCTAGCAGCTAGAGCACCTTATTCATAGAGACTGGTGATTGAGAGGTTAATCCACCAAGGGTGAAAGTGACATCACCCTTGTAAGTAACCAGCTTGCTTTGAATAATTTGAATCATCTTTATGGTTTACTGATCACAGAAATCCAGTCTTCAAGGGGACCCGTGTCAATATGAATTTGCAAGAAAAATGGCTAACTGAAGGGAAGCTTTTTAATAAAGAGATATTGCCAAAATATACTTAGTATTTGTTGGACTTATTCATGCAGCTGGATGAAGCAATATGCCAGACTTCAGAAGTCTTCTGCAAAAGTACCTCCATGCAAAAATTTTTGTGAGTGGATTATATCTAGACCAGAGGCAGTGTTAGAATGTCAGCTGCAAGCATCCCGCGAAACCCTCTCTTGTCAACGGGTGAAAAAGTAATGCATGCAACATATTATCCATCCTTTACCCTTATCAAGGCATTTGGGAAGGATACTTCCAGCTGAAGATGGGCAATCTAGCTATATCATCTTTTAAAATCATGGAATTTCTTTTTCCCTCAAGATGCTTAAGAATGTTCTGAGAAGTAAGGCTATCTACTTGGTCTGCCAGGCAATTCTGCCTTCCCATGAGAGAGTTCAGGTACAGACAGCCTAACAGCAGTGGGCTTTACATATTCATAAAAAGGGAAGAACCAAGTCCTTGTTCTTTCAGAGAGCCGTTATGTCTGGATTTTGAAGCAAGTTGGTGTTCTCAGACTGGTATTTTCAGGGGGTTATCCAGAAATGTCTCTAAAACATCTCTTTCCTTGAAGACTACAGTTCACGTATGCCTCCCGATACAGAAGATCCTGAAACAAAAGAAAGATCATAATAGACTTTAAATTGGCCATGCAGTTTCTGTACACACCAACTTATCGGTTTGTGTGTACAGAAACTATCAGTTCATTCTCGGTGTCTGTCTCGTTGATGTGGTCTGGCAGCATATCCCCCAGAAGGTTCTACTGTAAGACTTGAACTAGACTGACTTAATGTAAGAAATAAAATGGAAACCATCTTTCTCTGCAGTGTTTCTTTTGTCAATCTGATACTGCTTTGAAATCTTCTATGACTTTCATTTTTGACAGTGATACAAAACTCTCTAGTTGGCTCCTTTTTATTAAGATTCATATTGCAAGATGAGAGTGCAATAGCTGGATTACATTTAGGTAAAGATTTTTTTACTCTGTGTCCTTGAGACATCTACATAACATTAGTCGGGTTTGTCGTCTCCTATTTCAAATGGTTAACTAAGCACTTGTTTTTTTCCTGATCAGTTTAAGGCTATGATTTGAAGAGTTGTTGCCTGAAGTGCATGCATTATTCCACTTATTTAGTATTTCATAAAAATATAGCTATTTACAGTTCTCATCCCCAAACCCTACACTTAATAATTAGAATTTCATGCTCTCCTCTTTCTTCTTCAACCCTTACTCAACCCAAAGGGAAGTGTCATGGTTTATAGTTCATGTAACACAAGCCTTACTACAAGACAATCAGGAATACTTCTTAATGCTTAAATGCTACTTAATAAGGTCAGGAGAGTTTGAGAATGGGATTTTATGCATGAACATTGACTAAACTATTTAAGATGGTGGTGCTTATTTTGCTAGAGTTCTAGAATACTCATTACCTCTTTTGAATAGTATTACTGTATTCAAAGTGTGCAGAGTAACCGTGTGGGACATAGGATGCTGTCCTGTAAAGGCATTGTTCGGTAGGAAGCCCCTCTGGATTAGATGACAATCTGTGTGGGCAGTTTCTCAAGGAGCAGTTGCCTCATAGCAATATTGTCTGTAGAAATACATTGACTGCATGGACTTTTGCAGTCTGTTTCTCTTTTCCTGCCACTGTGGAATCTGCTGCTTGATGTCTGTGTATCGATAGAGTCACTGAAGGTTGTTTAGGTTGTTCCTTTTTTCGTAAGATAGAAGGAGAACTTGTATAGGCTCATGTGTGATATTCTTTGACTGAGAGGGTTCAATCTCATTTATGGAGTATATGTATTCCAAGAGTAGAATACATCTAGATAATATGCTGCCTGCTCTGTGGTTTGAACTCTTTATTATTGTTGTTACTATGAAAGTCTCTACTTTCTGTTCTTGCTTACCGTAAGTGGAGAAACTAGAAATCAGAAAAGGCAAGATAGTCACTGAAACTGAGTGGGGTTTCTGTAGCACTATAATGGCTGTTTCTTGCCACATGCAAATACTCTAAGATATTTTATCTGCAGAAGGTACACATAGATATTTAGAAAAGCATAGAAGAAAAGAGGCTTTTCCCTCTTCCCTCCCCCCCTGCCCTTCGTATTTTGCTACCTCTGATTCTTGATGGCTTAATGTGCAGACTTGGGGAAAAAGTCTTTATGGGAGATGATCACCAAAACAGAATTGTATAGGCAGATTCCTGTATATAAAGAAAAAGCATTCACTGGTCCCTGAAAAATCTACTTGATTGCATTTCATAAAACAGTTGTGAAAAGCTCACTTTTTCATTTGGTATCTGATGTTATGCAATCAGTGCATTATAGATCTTTGGAAAAGGAGAGGAATGAGATGGGGTTATTAAAAGAGCGTTAGGTTCCAATGAATATTCCCAAATGGCAAATGGCAAAATTGAGATGAAACTAAGAGATGTTGCTTAGCAACTGTGGTAGTCTCTGGTGGCCACAGATGAATACAGTGAGTGTTTACAGCAGCACTGCTGCTGTAAAGTGTGTGTCTGAAGAAGGATGTCTAAAGAAGCTAGTTTTCCTCATGAAATTCAGTAATTATTTCTTCCTCATTCTGGTCAACCTTCAAACTACCTTTGTCAGGGATGGGAAACAACAACTTGGCAATAAAACTGATTTTGTAAATTGATGTTTTCCTTGTGGTAAACAACACTTTCTATCAAATATTTTGGTGTTATATTTTGTATTATAGTAGCAATAAGCTCTAGTATTTCTGTTCCTTGACTTGCCTCAGAATTTGAGGCAGGATTATACTGGATTAATTGTGCATAGGCTATAGTAGCAGAACTGGGTGAAAAATATTTCATTATATCTGAGGATAAATTGCTTTCAATATTTTTTCTTGTTGCGTCAGCCCTGATATCCTCTGTGACCCTTGCAGTGCTCCCTGCTGTACGTTTATTCAACTGTATTGTGCGTTCTTAGAGAAGTTCTGCAAACCCTACTGGCAGCAGCTTCATTTCTTCTTTCCTTCACTTAAAGATTTCCTAGTGCAAACATACTTTGAAATCTCACTTCTTACTTAACGCAACTTGTGAACTGTTTTGAATAGTCTTCTCAAATGAAATTTTGCAGGTGGAAAAATATGAAAGCACAGTCTGAATTTGTGAACATTTTAACAGTACTCTTTTTAATCAACAAGTTTTGTAGGTGTGAGGATCTGAATCAAAAATGCATTGCATTGCACTTCAAGTTTATTCTGGTGTTTTCGCTTGAATTCTTTGAATTAAAAAAAAAATAGGCACCCAAAGAAGTGTTAGGTTTTTGACAGGCACTTTAAAGTCTTTTGTCAGTTGCTCAGTGTCCTGTAGTCTGGACTTCTGAAAATAACGCCCCTTTCTAAAATGGGATCTTTAAGCCTTGCAGTGTACCTTGCCCTTGAAACAAAGACATTCATAGTAGTGTTTATTTGACATCCTGTTTGTCTACATTGTTATGTAGGGTATTCCTAACTAAAAACAAATTCTGACACATACCCTCTCTTTTCACCACTTCTGCTTCACCCTTAAATATTAAAATCACTGTCTTTATCTATTTGCATCTGAAGTATGTCACGCAACTTGAAGAATTTTGTAACATCCTGTTAAACTTGGTATTCCTTGCAGTGTCTTCAAGTATATTTCTCTATATTTTTATCAGCAGCTTTTACTGAATGAATGGTTTATCTCACCATGTCAGAATGGTAAACAATCAAAAAATGAATTCAAGAAGATGCAAAATGAAGCTCTAATCATATTGGTTGACCAAAGAAATGGAAGTCAGGTACTTGGAATTCATATATCAGGTCTGATAGAAGTCTATGTCTTACATCATGTAAGTTAGAAATCACATTTCAGAAGCAGAGTCTAAACTTCAGTTGTATCATTTTTTTGCATGTCTGACCAGAGATGCCAAACAAGCCAAATTTGTTTTTCTGGGAGGAAGGTGGCTAAAGATAAGTTCACTTCTGCTTATTTCAGTCTGATCTTCTACTGTTTGCATATATTTTTCAGCTTCCATATAGAAGAATCATATTTAAAACCCTATGCAAATAAAACTAGATCCTTAAGTTCACAACCTAATTACCGTCTTTTAGACTTTTCTTATTGTAAGCAGCTGATCACATTTTCTCTAACTATATATATCCATATAAATAAAAAATATATAAAGTATATAAAATATATTTTATATATGTGTGTGTGTGTGTATAGAACATACTCAGAGGAGTACTTTTTTTTTTCTGATGGCTTAGCTTATTGGTAGAAGATTGTTCAGCTTGAAAGGTACTTCCTCAACTCTGCAATTGCTGCTCTTTTGCTGAAGATGTAACACTCCTTCAGAAGACTGATGGCTAGTCATCTGTCCACCTTTAAAGGTCCTATTATAGAGGGTTTTTTAATATCTGGCAGCTAATGCTGATCTTTTGGTCATAAAATCAGCCTTATGGCTAAGTTCATAGAATAACCCAGGTTGGAAGGGACCTTGAAAGATCATCTGGTCCAACCTTCCTTGGGAAAGGGAACCTAGATAAGATTATCTAGTAACCTGTCCAATCACATCTTGAAAACCTCCAATGATGGGGATTGTACCACATCCCTGGGGAGGTTGTTCCAGTGAATCATTGTTCTTGCTGTAAAAAAATTCTTTCTTATATTGAGACAAAAGTTCTTCCTTTTCATGATTCTTTACCCACCAACTGATTTCAGCCAAACTATAAAGGTCTAGAAACCTTGAAGTTGGTTCTTACCAGCTTTATGAGAATTTCTAGTTGGATAGAAGTAGAAGGAGTCTCAAGTTAGTGTTCCTACTGAGGTAGAGGCAGGGCTTTTATACAGTAGCTTCTGTTTAGTAGCAGTCAGCTCATCAAGTGACTCCCGTATAACTTTGGACAAGTCAGAGGACATGCTTTCTTTTCTCTCCTGGGAGAATTCCAAAGCTTATATTGACAAGAATAAGTTATGCAGAACTGGAACACTCACCTATTTTCATAGTTTTGTTTGTTATTTTTTAATGTGAAAATATGTAGAAAAGGCTTCCTGATTTGGTGTGTATGTATGTTTTTTTTCTGCCTGCTTATTGCTTTTTCTTACTTATAACCACTTTTTTAAGGTAGCCTGCAATGGTATCAGCAGAAATAAAGCTTTTTCATTTTGCCTCTTTTTTCCAGAGAGTAGAAGTGTAATTGCTTACGTTGCGTCTTTTGGAGTCACTATGCTCATCTTTGTACTGCTTCTCTTTAGAACTGGTTAGTACTGACCTGTCCAGAGGGGATGCTGTCCAATAGTGAAAATTAAATCTGTGCATTGGTGGCACTTGCACAGGTTACTTAAATTGTATTTCAGCTGTGCTAAACATAAATTTTGTTTGACAGAAGACTCAGTTTAGTTATCTGGACATATCATGGAAAAAATAGAGATCAGTTCTTCAGGTTATTGCTACTACAGGTTTCACTCACTGAGAAATGTGTTTAGAAAGGTACTAATGACCACACTGTTGATCTTTCTGTATTTATGCATTTAGTGTACTGGGTTAGTTTGTTTTCAGTGGTGGGTTATCAGCTTGATCTTTCTGAAAGAGTTGATAATAAAAGCAAACCTAAGTAGTTTGTTAATGTTACTGATTGTCATGTAGAATAATTAGGAACCTTCAATAATTGTAGGATAGCCTACAATTAAGCCAAAAAAGCTTAAGTGCTAGGGGCATAGGAGTTTACCCCTGCCCCTTCCGCCCCCAAGGTAAAATATTCTGAAAACATTTTGTTCATATTAGGCTTCTGTTCTATGCAGCTCAAAGATGTTTACAAATCAAGAAATGGCACAGGACTGTTGCCAAATGCAGTCTTTGCTGTGTGACCTTTTTGCATTAACTGTATCAAATAAGGTATCTTCCTAGTTTCGTTATATTTGTTAAAAGCACCTTTGAGTACTGGACAGATTCAAAATACAGGCTTAAGTGGTTGTGGTAATAGGCTACAAATGTAGATGTGGGCAAAAAAGGGTAGATGTCACTTCTTTCTTCAGATAACATCAGTTTTCTAGAAGAATGTAATCTAATGCAAGACTTGATCTTACAAACAGAGTCAGTTTGGAAAGTAACGGTGGTTTAGTGTTATTTTTAATCAAGACAAAGCATAAATGAAATGAAGGTAGGAGAGACTTGAGAGTCGCAAATTGTGGGATTTTTTTCCCTTGTTGTGGTTGGTTGGTTTTATTTCTAGGCTTTTTGTCCAATCTTGAGTAAGCCAGTTAGCATTCTTTCTCTATGGTTCACTTCTCCATCAGTGAAGTGCGTGCAAGATATATGCATATCAGCAGAGGGATAAGCCAGGTCTTTGTTAGCAAAGGAGTCATAAAGTACCGAACATAATAAAAGTAAATTTTACTGCTTTCTCACTCTGGTCATAATTATTTTTTTCATAATGCTGTTAGAATTAAGATTCCTATGTCCTGTCTGTCTCTTTTTCTGTCCTTCCCCCCCCCTACCATATTTCCACTTCCCCTGCATAAACTATGTGTTTTTCTTTCTCCAGTAGTCTTAAGTCTGGGAAACATTTGATGCTCTCTGTGAAGTGTGTGAGGACAGAAAACATAAACAGGGTAAAACACCTTTGTCTAAAATTGTTGTTGGAGGCAAATTTTATCAGCTTTTTGTATACATTAGAATTTATTTTCATCTGTTTAACAGCATTTTTGAATTGCTGTTGAATTCATGCATAATTTATTGTCTGTACCTGGCTTCAGATTTGGTACTTCAGTGTTCTAAATTCTTCCTTAGGGGTTCAAGGAGTGAATGCAATCAGTTCAGATCAGAATGATCATATCTAGAATATTTATTGAAAATTATTTCAGTATTATAAATGTGACAGAATTTCTGCATGCCTTGTTCAAGATCAATATTTGATATCTGGGTTGAAGACAGATGTGACTGCAGGTAACCAGCAAAGGAGAGAGTCATCTAATCCAAACTAGTTCGCCAGTAGGTGTATTTGGAATGCTATGCTCCAGACTTCTTCACTTTTATGTGTTTATTTTTCAAAGCATGTGTCCTCAAATGATCAGTTCAGTCATCAGATACTAGTTCTCCTGAAACAGGAAAGCTGTATCAAATTTGAATTACTGTATTTATAGGTGACTTTTTCCAACTTAGTACAGCTACATTAGAGTTTAAGATAGCTGCTTTGTTGTTCTGTGTATTTTCAAATTATCTTGGAAGTTATAAACTTGAGAAGTTATTTTAATCCCTAGATACTAAATGCTGCACAGGAAGGTACATTTATTATTTGTATTTACTGATAAGTCATACTGTACTATGTAATTTTAAAACCACAAATGATTACTTGCAAGCTGTCTTTAATACTTATTGAAGAGGTTTAGATGAGCAAAACTGCCAATTGTTTGGTATATGCCAAGCAGAACTAGTGTTTGGGGGGCTTCATTCTGTTTATTTTTCTCCTAATATGATTTCTCAGGTTTTTGTGGGGTTTTTTGTTTGTTTGTTTTGGCTTGGTTTTGGTTTTGTGTGTTTGGTTTGGATTTGTGGGGTTGTTTTTTTCTTTTTTTTTTTTGGTTGGTTGGGTTTTGGGGTTTGGTTTTGGGGATTCCCCCCCCCCCCCAGGAAAGAATAGTGCCAGGGAAATCAGTTTTCTGTCTTTGTAGCAAAAATGATGGGGCGGGGGGACGACAACGACTGTCTTAATGCTGTCAACCTCTGCTAAAGACTAGAAACTTTCTTTGGAGTTTTGGGATAATCTGTGACCCCTTAAGGGGTTACTTCTCCCTGTTGGTCCTTGTCACAAATGACTGTTCTCTTTGATTATCAAATGCAGACACATGAATTTTGCAAATCATGTTTATGTAAGATGTAATTAGTTTTAGGCTAAGCCATTTCAAGCTTCAATAGTTATATTCCCTTAAGGATACTCTGGCATACTAGACATGGATTTTTCTCAGCAGTCTGACCTTTTTAGTTGATGCAATACTCAACTTTGTGATGATGACACTTTGTTTGTTTGGGTTAACTGAATATTAAGTAGCGCCATCCAAACCAGCTGTGGGTTATAAATATAATCTTCCTTAATTCATTTTCCTCGTATGTTTAAAATAGATACTGAGTCACTAAATTAATGGATAATCCAAACAGATGAGTGAGTAGAAAAATTCTACAGCTCAAATGCATGTAACTGTGGCTTCATGTGACCAGGAAAACTTGAGAATGTTATGAAATAAAGTTTGTCATCCAATTTAAAGCACCAAAGTAATGTTTAGTAATAACATACTTGATTGCCATCAGGTCAGTTGGCATAAAGCTTAGTATGTGTATATATTTATATGAGCCACCACAAATAATTTTTTTCTTTTTTTAAATAGAGAATAAAACGTTTGCACATGCTGCAGGATGTTCACGGAAATGTTTTTAAAGGGATGGGATAGTATGGATTTCCATATTTTCTGTACTAATACTCTTGGTATTCAATTCATAATATTGAGTATAATCAATATTTGTTGTCTGTAATTGAGTACATAAGTCTGGAAATATTTAAATAAAATTTCACATTAGGAGCTTGGTATTGTCCATAGAGCAGAGGCAAACTTTGTCTTCCTTTCTTCTTAATACTCCGTCCAAAAGCAGCGTGTGTTTCAGGGTCCTTCCACCACTGTATAATCTAGTACAGTCCAAAACCAGGAGTTAAATTAGATCTTTAATCTGCTTCTTTACAGGGCTTTATTTTTGAAGCTTTCAAGAAATAACTACATATTGTTGTATATGTAATTAATATTATTGCATGTATTGCTTTTATGTCAGAGTAGTAGTTACAAGCATTTAAAAATAATTAAGACGACATACACTTGAAGATATCAAATATATTTCATTGTGGGAACAGCCTCCTTGCCCTGTCCCTAAAAAGCCTGAATAACCAGATGAAGCTGACTTTATGGGACACCTGTAGTGCTTTGTCAACCTCTGGAAGGTCTACCTGTCCATTACAGCAAGTCCTTGACTCATATGTTGACACCTGGAAAACCTAAGGCTGTTCTGTTGCATGTTCTGGTGCAGCAGCCCTGGTGGTCCTGCAATTGTTTTGTCAGCCAGTTCAAGGAGCTGAGTTTAACAAAGCACTGATCCTACTAAATACGTATCTGGAGGTTAAGCTCCCTGATCTAGCTCAGTGCTGTAGTTGTACAGGTAATGTAAGTTGGTATTGAAAGGCTGGTATGCAACACACTAGTCTCGAAGCTGTTCTTCGTTTCCCCTTCTGCCCTGTCTTGTGCTGCCTTATGTGTTAAAAGCAGCTGCATGGTTAATAGCATCAGACAACTGATCTGGGCTCAGGCTTTTTTTACTTGCTCGGTTGTTTTTTATTTGCTGGCTTAAACTAAAAGGTTAGCTTTAATGTGGCTGCGGTCCCTGATCTGAATTCACATGCAGTCTCACCAGTGCTTGCATCATATTCTCGCTTTATTTCATCCTTCATCCAGTTACATAACTGTGTACTGTGTAATGTAATATGAGCACACTTTGTGGAATTGATGCAATTTTGTTATTAATGTTCATTCAAAAAGATTGATAGGAAGAATAAATTTTTAATTTTTTTTTTTTTTTTTTAAAGAACCAAGTACAAAAGGATTTGCCCATCAACTGAGTGATTACTTTTAGGACATTTCTCTGGTCTTCCTTTGCCTTTGTTCAAATATCTTTGTTTGTCAGAGTATATAACTGAGTTGACATGTGCCTGTTAGCATTAGGTGTAAGTTAGCACCTCAGAAATCAATAGGGCATATTGTGCTTTGCTGCTTGTTTAAGGTGCTGCTGATGCAGATAAATACAACTGTGCCGCTTACAACTAGTGTGACATTATTTCACAATTTATACCTACTTGCATTGAATTTTAAAAGTGGCAAGAAGATACTAATGAGAAAAGAGAGTCCCTTATAAGGTAACAATTAAATCTAAGATGTTGCATTTGGTCTCAAAACAACTCACACAAATGGAGTATAGGGAGATCATAAGTCTACTGACTATGCAGCAAGTATAGTGAGAAACGAGGGGTATGTTGAAGGTTCTAGAAAGGAAGAACAGCAAGAAACACCACCATTTCAGGTTACTTTTTGGCATCAAAACCCCTTTCAAAACTAGTTCTGTTGTTCTTAGTGTTTATTTCCATGACTGGAACTACTTAAAGAAACGATCTTGTGTTTCTCCACTTTCTGCTTCTTGGTCAGTTTAGCAAAGGATTAATTTAAGCCTGGCAATCTGTGTCTGCAGAGCTTGTTCCAAGCATGCTTAAGTTGAAGAATCATCTATGCTACGGCTGCTTACATGTTTGATTATGAAATGTTTAAAGTGCAGTTTGGGTAATACCTTGGGTAATTTTTCTTACAAGTCTTTACAAGTTTGAGACATGTGACAGATCTTTGCCTAGGAGCACATACAGAAAAATAATTGTCTGCCCATTGACCCAAGAGAATTTAATCTGCCGCTGTACACTTTTACTAGGGTAAATAAATCTTATTCTATTGTATGCTTGGTATAATAATAAATAGACTGCCATGGAAATTTATTAGAGAGTGACTGCTTATTGTTGTAAAAATGTTAATTACCTGCATTATCTAGGATTCTTAGCATATTAATACAGTGGGTTACCAGCACTGAAAACACGCTTTTTGATATTTCTCTTGAATATGGAGTATTAGGTTAAGTTTGTTTTTCAGTTCCCATCCTTCCCCAACATTAGTTTCTTTTGGAAAACATTTAGCCTCTGATTAATAAGTAACTGTCTTGTGGGCAGGGGGGCATGGTTGCTAGTAAAATTTATTAGCAGTAGCTAACTAACATCTATGGAGTAAGCTACCTTTCCTTAAAGAAGGATGCTTGTGACAAATAGTTCTGGTACGGGTAATAAAGTTTTGGTAAACTGTAGCTTTTACAAGATACTCTTTTTGTGGTTTTCGGTTTGGGTTTTGTTTTTTTTTTTTTTCCCTAATGTTATTTTGAAGATTTCTTATTTTCAGATTTTTGTCTTGCTTCACTTTAACCTTCCTATTGGGATTTCTGGTTAATTTTTGTGATTCTGTTTTGTCAAGTCATTCAAAAGTTATGAACCATTGTCAGTTGTCACTCTGTGACCATCTGCGTTGGCCACTTTTCTTCCTTCTCTCCTTATTTAATTGTGACAGCCTTGTAGAAAATAAGTTTTTACATACCAGAGGTGCTTATGTATACTTTATGTACCAGATGGTGCTTTTCAGGCTGCTGATGACCTGGATGAGGCAGGCGTACATGCCCCATGTGCATTGGGTGCTGTTCCCATCCATCTCACTACGTTGGCTTTCACCTGCTTTTAACCAGTTCCATGAAACAGAAACCTGGGGGTAGATGTGGTGGATAGGAAAGTGTGGAAACCTCTTTACTTGCTTCTGCTGCAGTCAGAAGAGTTTATGCTGTCAGTTCAGTAGTACTGAAAATCAAACTTGTGTAGATGATACCCATTTTGTAGGTTGAAAATGGTAAAATGCTGTACATGTAGACCATTGCTGAAGTTATTCATAATAGAACATGTATTTACATAATCATTTTTTAAATTGTTTGCTTTACTTAGCCCATTTGGTATTTAATTTTTATTCTCAAGATGCCTTATCTATTTACAGAGTTCATTTTCTTGGTTGAGCCTGCTCGCCTTTCCAAATCCCACACTGTCTTTAGTTTGAGTGCACGAATTGTATGGGTGTGTCTCTGGTGAGGTGTGACTTACCAAGGGATAACTCAGGAGACAAAAGGAATGCTGTAACTTCAGGTGCAAGAGACCACATTTAATGAGGATTTGATGACATCTGTTGTGGATGACTCAATTTTCATGTCACCAAACTGACATGGGATATTAAACAGTCAGATTAAGAAAGATGGTTTTTCTGTTCCTGCTTGCTTAGAAATGAAGGCGAGAAAGAAAATGATGTGCAGATTGTAATAGTATATGTTTTGATTTGAAAAGAGAATGACTTAAGGAATTTTTTTAAAATCTTAAAAAAGACACCAAAACACACAAAAACTTGAGAGTTAAGTGTGCCGTACCCCCATGTAACGTCTCTGCTTTTGGCACAAAACTTGAAGATTGGGTGTTCCTTTGTTCCTCGTGCTCGCAGAGGGGCTGTTCCTCTGCGCCTCTTCGGCAGTGGCAGCGTCGGAGGGAGGAGGACGCGTGCGGCGTGTTCTCATACGTGCACGACGTCACCATCAGGGAGGCGCTGTATCGCGCCCCGTCTGGGTGACGCGCCAGGGCGCCCGTTCTATTTTTAGCCGGTTGCCGGGCTGATTTGCACAGGCCTCCTGGGGTGGCTCCGCCTCGCGGTTGCGGATTGGTTTATGCAAAGCAACTCTCCTGCAGCCAATCCCGAGCGGGTATGCAAATTTCCCGCATTGCGCGGCCATCAGGCAGGGGAGGTTTGGCTCTGCCGGCCCGGGAGCGGGTGAGGGGACAAGGTGGCTGGGGCGGCTCCCTCCGACACTCACAGAAAGGAAATTAATCATTTCATGTGGAAAATAGGCAAATAGCCTTCCTGCCCCCAAAATCTAAAGATTATGAAAAGTCCCTACCAGGCTTTAATCAGATGAAACTATGAAACAGCTGGTTCCTTCACATACTGAAGACCTGCCTCCTCCAATCTGAGGTGATGCGCTTGGTGGGAGTTCAGCAGTGACTTCAGTGTGTAGCAGGACTGGGCTGAGCAAGGAACAAAGAAGCAGGTGCACTGCCCGTCCTGAGAAAGAATATCTTCCCTAGAGGAAATACTTTATAAAACAGCAGGTTCCCACAGCCAACTAATTAACTGCTATTTAAGTTCTAACTTGTTGCTTTTTTGTTACTGAGAAAATGCAATCTTTGCAAAATACTTCTAAAAGTAGTTTTATGCCTGACAAGCACTTAATAGCATTTTAATGCAGCATCACCTTTTTTGTTGCAAGTTTTCTTTTCACTTCTATTTTTTCTGGCATTTGAGAAGCAACCTCGGGGGACCACTGTTAGCATCAGACAGCTCACCTCTGAAGTCTGATGTCACCAAGTTGCAAGTGTTCGAAAGCCGAGGTTATATCACTACAGTTAGTTGCATATATAATGAGAACTAGTTTAGAAAAAACTTTACAGAATATTAAGGGTACATATCAATTTTTTAATTAGAATTGTGTAATTCTGCATTTTATCTAACAGAAGACTTGTAAAGAGATCTGCCTTAAAAGGATAGAATTCTGCATATATTACTGATACCTTCTCACAGCTGTAGCCTGTTGAATTTTCACTTGAAATTTCACCTATAAAAGGAAAAAAATACTGTATTTTGTAATGCATAGAAAAGCCTAAACATTAACATCTTGCCTCTTTTTAAGGATTTTTTCAGAATTTCTCACATTTTTTGGTCTGCATGTCACATGAACAATTAATTCAGGTTGTTCAGGTTTTAAGTTTGGAATATCGGAAGTTGGATAAGTTTTTAAAATGTAGATGTGTTCTGGCAGTTAGTGTCCACTTCTATGGCATTACTAGCTCCTCATCACATTTAAGGATAATGGTAACTGTTAATCCTGTGCTAAAGATGGAACTGCAGTATAACATTTAAACTGTGTATAATAAAAATATTCCACAAATGTCTCTAAAAATGCACAAATTCAACTTATATAAAACTTCAGTAAATCCATTTTTTACAGAAAGAAACATACTTAGTGCTTTAGCTTGTGCTAAAAAATCAGTCTAAGAAAGCTGAATTTTGCTGTTACAGGTATTTCTAACAGCAGTACTTGTTTAGTGTTTGGAGATCTCGCAGCTGAATTGAAAGCTGATTTTTTTTTTTTGAGTAGTTGATTTTTTTAGAGTTGAAATCTCTAACACTTGTGGGAAGTAAAAAACCAGTATCTACCACTGTTGCTCTGGCTGAGTTCCACTCAAGCAATTTTACTGGTTTAATGACCTAAATGGCTGTTAAAATTTAGTTTACAGAAAAAGACAAAACTTCTTGGAGAATGAGCTTAAGCTTCATGTGCTAAAGAGCAGGTGTTCCTGAGGCACTTGAGTTGCTTATATAAGGCTAACTGGAGTGTGTATTTTAGTTAAAAGTTGTCTAGGAAATATTCTCGCTCGTCTTCTGTTCTTCCATCCTCAAAAGCATGCATTTTATGTGTAGTAGTTATCAAGGCATAAACTGATGACCCATGTAAGGGCCATTCTGCAAAACCACCAGCAGGTGAAAGATCTTAGTTGTGTAAATGGACCTGACAGTCCTTTTCTCCCATGAGGAATCTGTTTTTCCCACAAGGCATGGCAGCCTCATGGGAGAAGAACTCTTAAATTACGAATTTAGTATGAGAAATGAGTTCATGAGCCAAAGTCAAAGGTGGTATTACCCTCTGGAGGTAGAGAAGACACAGGACAACTGCTTAATTCACTAAGACACCAAAGTGATGAGAGCGTAGTTCAAGCCTGTACATGAAGTTGTCAATCGAGTACAGTACACAAGACCATACAACCTGTTTGTACTGTGAGTTTACTCTGGTTTACCAAGCCTGTAACCATACATTTGGGTGGGTTTTTTAGGCATAGATACACATGTGGACTTAATGTTTTACTGAACTGGTCCTTCAAAAGGCAGTTCACAAGGTTGGGGGAGAATGGCCTCTACTTTCAAGGCAGAAGTCATATTGCATTCATGAAAAAACACCAATTTTGATACTTCTCTTGGGACACTAGAAAAGCACGGGCACTGCACAGTATTTGAAGAAAGGAAAGGTTAGCAGCTGCCATACTCGAACCGGGGTTGGATCTCAGCAGTTTTTTTGATTCAGCATTTAACATCACAGAAATTCAGTAGTCTTAATGCTCAGTCAGTAGCCTAAAAATGCTCCTGCACATTAAACACGGAATCTTTTATTGCGGCTGTGCACTGCACTCGTGGGTTAGCGCTTTTGTGCAGCTCCAGGTCTCAAACTGGAAACCCTTAACTGTTCGTAATGCCACTTACCAGCTCTTTGGAAAATCTTGCGAGTTTAACGCAAACCTGCTCGCCTGCGCCGTGGGCCCCCGTCTTCGTGTTCCTGCCCCGGCCGACGTCTTGCCGACGGCCTCGTGGGGGTTTGTTGCTGGGTAGAATTTAAGGAGCCGCTGTCTGATTGGCTGTCGTGCTGCTGCTCCTTCCAGCCAATCGCAGGCGGGGGTCGAGTCCGTTCCCCCGCAGTGCCGAGGCGAGGGCTGCGGGCTGGCGCGTCCCGCGGGGAGAGGAGGCAGAGGCGGCGCGGGGCGCGGCGGGCTCCCCCTCGGGTGCGCCTGCGAAATTGCAGGGCGCTGCTGCAGTGGAAAATGCCGCTTGTTTCCTAAACCGCGAACCTCGATGCTGGATATTAAACACGGGGGGGGGAATAAGCTAAAGACTTTTTTTAATTACAGTGGACCTTGTTTTGCTGTATGTGCGCTAGGTGAAATAGGACCGGATGGTGATCTAATTTTTTCTTAGAAAATGGCACATTCTTTCACTTTGTTCAGCCAACACCAACATAATTTTAGTCTAAAAGAGGGGAAGACTCAATTCATCTGTAGTGCGCTAGAAGAAATATTATTTGCACTTATCATATGTCCTCTGTTTTGTTTATTACATTTTATTTTAAAACGTGAATCTCAATAGGCTGGTGGTGTGCATCGTGCATACGATCAGATAAGTAGACTTGCATTAGTGGTAGAAAACCAAATTATTGGCACATTATTTCAGCGCATGTTCTGTAAGAATAGATGACAAATGGTTATTTTTTTCTTCTTTGAAAATAGTTTTTAAATTTCTGACAATTTATATCAACATTGCTATAGAGGATTTCAGCTGAAAACTGCTTTTCATGAACCACTACTTAAAAGGTAGGTTCTGTTCACCACTTTCATTCTCTGGGGCTCTCCATCTAGAACAAAATACTCCTGACCATTTGCTGCCTCACTTTCCTTAATTTGGCTATGCTGCAGTTTAAGTAGACTTGCATATTTGGGCACTGATTTTCATGATCAAAGGCTTTACTTCCTCCACGTAGTTCTTGTGCTTTGGCAAATGTTTTATGGTTGTGGTGCTTTTGGCTAGCACTGCGTGCACTCCAGGAACTCTGTGCCAATGCTGTTCTAGATTGATGATATTCTGCAAACCCCATTGTGCGCTATTGTTTAGACTCCAGCTCCCCCCTCCCCCATGTTTCCATGACCTTCTCTTTGTCTGCTGCCTGTTACCAGGCAGGATTCAAGCAGCTGCTTGCTGATTGGCTAACGTTTCGAGCAGCTCTTGGGCTGCTCATATGAGCACACGATCATAGGCTAATCCATAGCAGCTAAGCTAATTCCTTCCTTAGGTGCTTTAGAGCTGTGATCTCTCTACAGAGTAATGATAATTTAAAAAAAAAAAATGGGGGGAATAGAGGGAGAACTTTTTAACTGGCTGAGTGAGGAGTCCTGTGCATATTCCTAGCTGCACTGGCACATTTTGGTGTTTGCCATGTAGCACGCATTTGGTCACGAGAAGGAAATCTCCAAATATTATTGGAGGGAGGTGCCTAATGGTGTGTGTGTGTCTCTCATGCTGAAGTATATATGACTTTCAAGCTTAAAATGAAAAAGAGAATTTTCATAAACGGTATCTAAACAAATATGTTCAATGTTTGTGTGTGTTGGTGTTTCAAAATTGATTATTGTGTTTAAAAAAATCAAAACAGAAAAAGCAACCCCAAACTTACCACCTTATTTACAGTATTTAACCCTTACACACTTAGCTCTACATGTAGGAATGATTTTGTGCTGTTCTGTACAAATGCCTTTCTTTGAAATTAAAGATGCATCTCCATTGGCTTGGTGCCTGGGCCGCTCGTTTCCTTCTTGTGACTTGGTCACACGATGAGTAAAAATTGAAAATACCCAAGCATCAGATGAGGGAAGTGCATAGCAAATTTAGCTAAACTTTGTGTTAATTGTTAAGTATAAAGGGAGACTACCAATACATATTCATTTAGAATGCTACTAGTTTTAAACGTTTTATTTGTGCGAGACTGAATTAATGTAACCTGCTCTGGAGTTGCTCTCTGAAGGGCAACCTCCTTACGCCTTTGAAAGACTGGAAGGCAGTATTTATCAGATGAATGCTGATTGGCGTGCACCGGTATGACCAAACCTGTCTGGACTGGTTACCGATTTATTTGTTTCTTCTTTTACTCAGCTCTCACATGAGATCTGTTACTTGGCTGCAGTGTGCTCCCTTGTGGGTATGGCTAGAAACGCTTTAAGGCTGGTCTGCAGTGATACATGATATTTAGCTCTTAGCCAGCGTTATAGTGTTCATCTTTTAATCTCATCTATGCTTATAATTTTGTCACTTACGGTAGCTTTTATTGGATATTCTTTGGTTGCAAAAGATTGTGGGATTGACCTGAAAAAATGCATGAGTTACTCGAATAACCGTCTAACAATGGAATTTTATGAGAAGCCTTTTTTTTTTTTACAGGTTCACTGTAGAAATGTATTAGAGCTTTGTTTTTAAACTAGATTTTGGATAGTATCCTAAGATATAAACATAATTTTGAAATATATTAGAAATTCAATCTTATTCAGTGGGGGTTTTTTTAAGAAAAAAGTAAGCACGCATCAATATAAAGGTATTCTGATGTTTGGGTTTTGTTTTTTTTTTTTTTTTTTAAGACTGCGATTCGTCAAATTTAAAAAAGAAGTGCCCTTCACTTTACTCTGTATTTATTGTATTTTATTTTATGTTAAAAATATGAATGAAAGACAGCTTAGATGATTAAGGAAACTAGAACAGAAAATATTAATTTGTTTTAAGTTACATGTTATGATTACTCAAGTGATGCACTTATGAATTTGATTTTAAGTTGTCTGTGAACATTTGATTAATCTGTTAGTATATCTTTTGGTCATAGGAAAAGTAGGATTGTGAATTTTGTAATATAAGAACTTTTAAATTCTGGGTAATGCTTATAAAAGAAAGCATTGTAGTCCAGGAGATCGAACTACTTCTCTGTCTTAATTTTGATACAAAGGCCCTGTATCCTTGTACTACATTAACAGAAGATTCTCACTAGCTGGTCACCAATTAGGAGCTTTTGAAATTGTTCAAGGTTAGCCAAGCCTGGAACTTCCTATTTTTTTTCAAATTGACTTTACAAAATATACATCTGTAAGAGCATGCATGTTGGTTGTAGGGGATTATATGCATGGAACGTGAGTTACGATGATCAGTACTTCATTACGTGACAGTCTGATACATGCTTTTATAGTGATGTGAAAAAACATGCTTTACATTCTAAGTTCTTGGGAAGAAGGAAGGGATGTGCTTTCGATAACTGCGTGCGCACTTCTGAAATACTGGGAGGTTTTTATATTCTTCTCCTAACTTAAGGACTAGAATTACTGTGTTAAATGTATTATTTTCTGGAGGAATATGAGGATACTGTATTTAGCATGTAGACAGTTCTGGAAGGACATTAACAGCTCACTTGGAGTTCATGTTTCATCTGACTGGAAATGGTTATATAGTGAGAACATTTTCTAAAAACAAGTAAACTGATGTTTCAGATCAGTGTTTCTATAGGTGGTGTATTTTGCTCCCACTAGTGGCAATGCAGTAATAGACAATCCTGTTCAGAAACTCTAGTTCAGGCTGGCAAAAATTAATGTCTTAATGGTATTATTGAGAGTCTGTAAATAGAGCTGGTAAAACCTTTTGTGAAGATTTGTTCATCTGTTCCTGAGGTGTGAATTGAAGTGTTATTTAAGCACCATCAGTTACTCAAATATGAGGATTTTAGCTTGTCATGCAGAAAAGAACTGAAATAAAGTGGAAGGGAATCTCAATGTTATGTTAATAGGAAATGTAAAACGGGGAAAAAAATCTTTTTTATCATGTTGCTTTCTATTTTGCCCATATTTTTGTCAAGTCACGTTAACTAAGTATAAAAGAAGCCTTGTAATTTTAAATTATGGTATGTCGTGGTTGTAAGGTTTAGAGTTTGTCTTGATAGTTGAATTCATATTGTAACTTAGAATATATATTCATATCTTACCATAGAATATTCTAGTTGGGCAATGCATAAATGTTAAATAATTTCCTTCATAAACAAACTGTTCCAAGTAAACCAGGAAGAGAACTACGAAGTAAATCCAGCAGAGAACTATGAAAATGACAGGAGCCTAAGCACATGACGACGATGAGGGAGCTTGACAACTGTAATCTGCTGAAGAAAAGGCTAAAGGGCAATCTTATGGCTGCCTAAATAAAACCTGTAGGCAAGGTTGGTTAAAAAGAGGGTGGAGCCAAACTGTTACTTAGAGGCTGTGGAATCTCTTTTGTGAATTTTACGACTTGGTTGTACGAAACCATCGCTGGTTTGAGCTATCATTGACGATAGTCCTGCTTTTTTAATAAAAAAAAATTAAAAAAAAATTATACCCCACCTGAAAAGACAAAATGCAGTTTATTAATGGATTTCTCAGCTCTGTAAATGAAAGTGGATTGGGGAAGATGCAAAATGAACTGTCTAAATATTTAAAATGCATCCTTTGTGTAATAATTCTGCTGTATCAATGGTATAAACATTTGCTTATCTGGTGCTTGTGGAAAAAAAATGAAATTCATACTGCTTCATTTATTTTGCTTCTTTTTTCCATTTGCTGTAATATCTTTTAACTACTGTTACCCAAGTGATGTTTCACATGTTTTGAGAAACTTAAGAAAAGCCATATCCTAGACAGGAGTAACTTTTGATGGTGTAGTAGCTTCAGTAGAGCTACATTGGTTAGCATCAACTGATTCAAGATCTTAGTTGCTGAGTTTCATTTAGGATATAACACGTTTCTTAACTGCTTTCTGCTTCTGAACAACATTATCACATCTAATCCTTTAAAACTGCGTCCTAAAACAAGACCACATTGGGGAAAACAATATAGTTTAAAAATCCCTATGGATTTTGTTTGCTTGTTTAATGGAAACAAATGAAATAAGATTTTGTTGTATTTCAACAAAATTATTTTAACTTTCTAGGTAATGCTGGATTTAACTCCATTTATTGATTTGATAAAGTAGATTTTCAAACATTTTTCTTAAATTTTTTATATATTAATCTTTTTCTTAATATTTGCATGAGTGGATGGAATGAATAAAATTATATGGAGGGCAAAACCATTAGTTTTCCTTGGAAAAGGAAATTTTTCTAAAAGGAGCTACAAATCTGTAGGTTTTATGAGTACAAAGGGTCTTAGTAAAATATTACTCCAAATTGAATGAAACTGCTCTAAAAACCCAAGTTCAGTTAACCATTGTATAAATATGGAGGATGGAGGTCTATTTTATCTATACAGAAGAAAAAAGTATCTCAGTGACACATTCAGAAATTATTTCAATATACTGAAGGTTTCTTAAAAGTTACTTGATAGAAAAATCTTGTCATTTACTCCAGTTGTTAATTATGTTTGAAACTCTTGAAATAACATAGTTTTAGAAAGATAAAATAAATGTAAACTTATGGACCAAGAATATGTCTTACTTTTTTACAAGAAAGGCTGCTGGCTCTTACATTAGCACAATATCTGTTTCTAGCTAGAAAACCTCATTATGTGGCTTTGCTATAATAATATCACGAGACAACTGGTCTAAAATGGGTAGTCAGAACATTACTATATAATGTTATAGTGTGATCTCACTGATCTTTACATACACATGTTTGAGCAGCATACATAGAAACTTGTATTCACTTTTTCTGAGGACGTACAAAATGCAAGTGTGTTGTCAGGTGTTTCTTTGTAGATACAGTTAAAGTGGTTTCCTTTAAAATGTGCTAAATGCTACAGCCTTTCTTAGGAACACTATAATATGATGATAATGTTTTGTTACCTTCACAGTTCTTTCTGATTTTTTTTTTTAAGGGTCAAGATGGATAGCACAGATGAACCTCAGAAGAAAGTCTTTAAAGCACGAAAAACAATGAGAGTAAGTGATCGACAACAACTCGAAGCTGTCTATAAGGTTAAAGAGGAGCTGTTGAAGACGACTGAAGTTAAACTGTTAAATGGAAAGCATGAGAATGGAGATTCTGATTTAAATTCCCCTTTAAGCAATACAGACTGTATGGAGGACAAGAGAGAAGTTAATGGCCTAACGGACTTGTGTGTTAACTCTGAAGAAGGAAGAACAGCTTCTGATGAAATTAGTGAAGCCAAAAGCCCTGAAAGTAGGGCAGGGAACATAGTCAATGACGTAGAACCCAAACCTGTAACGCTGTCTCCAGACAATGTTACTCCTGAGCAAGATAAAGATACTGATACCGCTTTAGCTTGTGAGGCTGAAAATGGAGTGCTTGGTAGCAATAAAGATAACTTCCATGAAGAAAATAATACAAAAGATCATTTGGACCAAAGAGAGAGTGAGATCCCATCAGAAGGTGAAAGTAAATCAATCTGTGATATTAGTGACTCTTCTGAAGAGAAGGGAGAAACAAATGACTTAACTATTAATTCCAGTTCATCTGGTGAGGAAAAGAGGACTGAAGAAGCAACTGTTGAAGATGCTGTTGGAGAAGAAGCCATCTCTAGCAGTATGGAAGCTGACGAGGAACCAAAGGACAAACGAGACAGCACTGCAGGTCTTTCAGAAACCACTGTTCAGAAGACAATAGATGAGCCAAGTGAAAATATCTTGGACAATACTGACTCTATGGAAACAGATGAAATTATACCAATTTTGGAAAAACTAGCCCCAGCTGAAGATGAACTGAGCTGTTTTTCTAAAGGTTCTCTGCTTCCAGTGGATGACACAGTCCCAGGTTTAGAAGAGAAAATAGACAACTGTTTGGGTTCACCATCCAAGCAGGAAAGCAATGAAAGTCTGCCAAAAGAGGCTTTCTTAGTACTGTCTGATGAAGAGGATCCCTGTGATGAGGAGGAGGAACGTGCTGAAGTGATACTACCCAACAAGTCAAGTCTTCCAGGTAAGAATTTTCTAAACTGGTAGTTTTGATTGAAGTCCGGGATTTTGTTCATTTCTGAGAATGACAGTTGTGACACGTTTCTAAATCAAAAAGGCAGTCCTACCCACTAGTTCTGTGTTACGTAGTCTTACAGTTTTCAAGGATGGAATTTGAGGCCCAGAAAAAAATGGAAGCAACACCAAAAAACTGTCATCTTCGAGATCTGGTTTGTTTTGGTTTTGTTCTCATACTCTTTGCAAACTGGGGTGGGGTGGTGGGTGGAAGAAGAGGAAAGATGAATAATTGCCAGACATGGAACAGAAAGATTTGTGGGAAGAGAAGTGTGTTCCTTTACTGTTCTTGAGGGGAAGAAAGGATTCCAACTTTCTTTAACATGCAAATAAATAGTAAGAATGAAAACATGCTGGTAATCCAGGCATGCCACAAGTCCCATTTGTTTCAGATTTCTTTTTTTCACCAAAAGACAGTATTGGAAAGGTTTCATGAAAAATGCAAGTAATGTATGGTTTTCATGCCATATAGCTTTTATTCATTTAACACATTGTGGGTTTTCTCTAACTTTTATTTGATTACTATGCCAACTGATAAACATTTGAAAGCATTACATGTAGGAAGCTGGTACTTTAGACTCTTCATGTACTTAGCAGAAGAGTTGTTATGTTAAACTGAATGGATGTCCTCTATAGTCTGTTATTGTCATACAGTTTTGTAGGCATATTTATTTTTTTGACATAGGGCACTCATTGTCATACTATTGCACTTCTGAAAATAAACCAGATGAATAATTTACAGATAAGTTGACACTGCTTTTTTATCTGTAATTAAGAAAGCTGTTGTTTCAAATTCTCTTGGGGTTTTTTCTTTTTTTTTCCCCTCCCTCCCAGCTTTTTATGAAATGATGACCATGCTAACCCAAATGTGTTTAAACATGCTTGACTGGGTAGTAATTCCATAGATTAAAGAAGATTCAGGTGTCTTTCAGTCTCTGGGAAGTTAGTAACCATAGTTTCTCAACTCTTGTTTCATTAATGATGAAACTGTCTTTCACTAATGTGTGATGGCATTCTGAGCCTTCAGTCTCTAAACAACTAGAGAAAGGGAGATGAGAATATGTCTCTTCAGCCATGTTTCAGACTCTTCCTTCTTTTCTGGTATTTACCTTTAAATTTATGCCAGTTAAACAGATAAAAGGTAGATTCCTTAGTTTCTTCTAAGGATCTTATTTAGGTGTTAGGTATTGCACTGATTGCAAAAGTGATACTGTTGTTGTGCAATTAAAGTCTTCCAGAAACTATTTGGAGGTGGGGGGTGGCAGAGAGAAAGAACATTTTGTGTACTTGTGTGGAAATTGTAGTGTCGAGTCCCTTTTATAAAATGTACATTGCAAATAAATTGATGATCCTTGGTCTTACCGCAGTTTAAGGATTCTTTCATTGGATATGAATGAAATTAGGATATCAGGGTTGCTTTTTTCATCTTGCCCACTGAGAAAACACACTGTGGTCACAGAGGAGTTTTTGCTCTGGAGCAAAAAGACCAAAATGAATACTAAATATTGGACTGCAGTTTGCAGAAGTCTACAATGATTGTATCCAGCAATATTTTTTTTTTCAGATTTTCAGTTTTGGTGACGGGACAAATTCTCTTGACTAGTTATTTATTGGCTATAACAGTTTGACTTTTACAGTTGCATGGCTGTAACTGAGACTGTTCATGAAATGAAAACTGGCCCCTGTGAAGTATGTTCTGTCCTTAACCATCAGTCACCTGTTAATTTCTGCGTTCTAAGCTTCATAAAGCTTGCCTATCAAGTTGCAGAGAAGGGATTTAAATTTTTCTTAATAGTACATTCTGTGTGAAATACTTCAAGCAAATCTTTTGGGGACCCATTTCGTACTAAATTTAACATGGTATTAATGCAAAAATTTTGCAGTCCTTTCACCAGTTTCAGTCTTTCAATAACAAAGATAATAGCAGAGAGGTTGCAGGGGCAGGAAGCAGTTGTATGAGAAAACAGGTAGAGTTATCTTAGAAGATAAAGATTAACTTTTGGAAGGAGTCTGTGAGGATTAAATCTGTGGAGACAATATGGAGATCATTTAAAGATGCTGTATTGGAGACACAGGTGGAAGCTGCTCAATTAAAAAGTACAGTTCTCAAAAAGCCGAGATGAAAACCAGCATGGCTAAACAATGATGTAAAGAATGGTACTAGAAGACTTTCTTCAAATGGATGGATTAATAGAATCTTTTTCTCAAGTAGAATTAGTAAATATAATAGCTATGTTGGCACTTAAGCTTTTTGGAACAGAAGATTATATATTAGAAAACCTTGGAGCTCTTTGGGTAAGTAAAAAAAGCACATGACAAGGAAGACCTGATTGATATATTTGAATTCTTCTGGATATCCAAACACAAATGATTTCTTCCCAAGAACTTTTGGAAGTGGAACTGTCTTCGGATAAGATGGAAAGTCCTCATGGAGGAAATAATCATTTGAAGAACAGAAAGTAAGTCTGCAGTCATCTGTTCCAGAGACTCTGCTGTGCAAAAGAGTTAATAATTTACCTAAAATGAAGGGTGACTAGTAAGGTGACAGTTTGCTGATGATACTATGAAGAGCTGTAGAAGAATCTTACAATGCTGAGTGACTGGGGTATAAAAATGGCAGATGAAACTCATTGTGGTTAACTACAAGGTGGTATAGATGAGTATGAAAATGTTCATAACTTGATAGGAAGATAGAACTGACTCACCACTCAACAATTTTCCAGGATTATAGTAGGTAGTTTTGTGAAAACATTGATACAGTAGCAGTTGAAGAAAGCAAATAAAGAATGCTGGGAATAAATGAAGAAATTGAGGAAAACTTCACTATGGGACAGCAAGCTCTTAAATGTTTTGTATAATTCTGTTTCCTTCCCTCTCCCCATATCAAAGAAGATGTCACAGGACTGGAAAAGGTACATGAAAGAGCAACAGGGAAGATGATGGAATTGCAGAGTAATTTTAATTCAGCCCTCTGATGGTCTTTATTCCAACCCCCTACTCAAAGCAGGTCCAGTTAGATGGCTCAGGGACCTTGGTAGTTTTCTTTTATGCGTCTCCAAGGATGGATATACCACAGCTTCTTCTTGGGTAGCCTAATATTTAACCAACCTCAACAGCGAAAAACTTTCTGCTTAATTGGAATCTTCTGTGTTCCAACTTGTGTCCATTGCCTCCTGTTCTATTGCTGTGCACCTTAAAGAGTAGTGGCTCCATCTTCTCTGTGCCCTCCCATTATATAATGGAAGGCAGTGATACAATCTCCAATTAGTTTTCACCTGTCAAGGCTGAGCAAAGCAGTTCTGCCATCTGCTCCTCATATAGCATGTACTTCATCCCCTTTCTGTTGACCTTCCACTGGACTTGCTGTGGTTTTGTCAGTGCCTTTCTAGTACTGGGGATCCAAAAACCAGACATAGTGCTCCAAATGGGAAGTTCTCAAGTGCTGAACAAAGGAGAATCACTTCCCTTATCCTGCTAGACACGTTTATTGTTAATACGGCCTGAAATGCTATTGAACTTATTTCACACTGCTGACTAATGTTCAAATTGTTTTCCACCAGGAATCAAGGCCCTGTTCTACAAAGTTATGTTCTAGCCGGTCAACCCCCAGCCTGTCCTATTGCATAGGGTTATTCCATCCCAGATGCAGGACTTTACATTTGCACTTGCTGCACTTTGTGTTAGCCCATTTTTCCAGCCTGTCAGTGTGGCTCTGAATAGCAGCTATACTCCGCAGAATATTTACCACTCCCCCCGATTTGTATCTGTGAACTTGCCAAGTGTGATCTCCTGCCCACAGATCCAGGTCATTAGTAAATACAATAAACTTCATCAGCCCAGTATGGATCCCTGAGGACTGCCTCTAGTGTTAAGTCACCAGCTGGGCTATATACCACTGATGCCAATTCTCTGAGCCCATCGTAAAAAGCTACCAGGTCTGTAAGGCACGATTTGCCCTTACTAAAGCCAAGCTGGCTACTCTGGGTCACCTTCCTCTCCTTTGTGTGCCTGGCAGTGGCTTCCTATGAGTATTTTTTTCCGTAACCTCCCCAAGATGTCACGTGAGGCCAACCAGCCTGTAGTTTCTCTGAATCATCCTCCTTGACTGTCTTGAAGATGGCTGTGACATTTCCCTTTTTCCAGTCATCAGGAGCTTACCTTGGTTGCTATGAAGATGGTAGAGAGGGGGCCTCATAATGCTAGCAGCCTACCTCCCTCAGGACTCTTGGGTACATCTCATCTGTTCCTGTGGACTTTTCTATATCCACCTGGTGTAAGTGTGCCCTGGCTCTATCTCCTTGACTGTGGATAGCACTTCACTTCTGCAGACTCTGCTAGGTTCTCTCCCTCTGCTCTCAGGAACTTAGGAGGGAAACTTGCCAGTGAAAAATGGAGACAGAAGAGTTGAGTACTTCAGCATTTTCCATGTCCTCAGTCATTTGGTTGCCTGCCCCAATGAGCAGTGGCCCCACAATTTTCCTTAGCCTTCCTTTGCCGCCATTGTAGCTACAGAAGCCTTTCTTGCCCTTCATATCCCCTCATGGCTTCAATTCCAGTTGAGCTTTGGCTTTTCTTATTCCATTCCTGCACAACTGGACAGTGTCCCTGTATTCGTCTTACTTCCTCCTCCTGTGTAATTCTTTTTGACATTGGAACTCTGTCAGGAGGTCCCTGTTCACCCATGCTGGCTTTCTTCCATGCTGGCTCTACATTCTGCACATTGAAATTGAACTCTTCTCGTGCTTTGAGGGAGCTGTCCTTGAAGAACAACCAGCTCTCCTGGGTCCTTTTGCTTTCCAGGGCAGCTCCCTTTGGGATACTACGAAGTAGGTCCTGAATAAGGTGAAATCTGCTCTCCTGAGGGCAAGGACTGTAATGATATTTGTCCTGCTGACTTCTTGCAGGATTTAATATTCCACAGTCTCATGGTTGCTGGAGGTGAACCTACTCTTGATCTTCATGTCCCAGACCAATTCTTCTTTGTTTGTGAATAACAAACCCAACAGAGCATCTCGCCTAGTTGATTCATCAATTGCCTGTGTCAAGAAATTGTCTTCAGTACACTCCAGAAACCACCTGGATTGTGCCCAATCATATAGCCCTTCCAGTTAAAGTACACCCATGAGTCAGTCCTAAGGCCTTCGATGTGTGAGATGGCTCTATTGACTTTCTCTCCTTGATCAAGTAGTCTGTAGTGAGTGCTTAGCACAACATTACCTGTGTTGCTTTGCCACCTTCTCCTTGCCCACGAGCACTCAACTGGCTCATCACCTGTCCCATGGCAAAGCTCTGGGCGCTCCTCTGCATAAAGCATAACCACTCCTCACCCTTTCCAGCCTGGCTTTCCTGAAGAGACTATGTTCATCTGTTGCAATGCTGTTGTCATTTCAGCTACCCCACCATGTCTCTCTAATCCAAATGAAGTTATAATTTTGCAGTTGCATAGGGACTGCAATTCCTCTTGGTTTTTGTGCTGCATTCATTTGTTTACAGATACTTGAGATGATGAACCCTGAGTCACAGTTCTTTCACAAGGGACAAGCAAGCACCTTCCCTGTCATGCTGTTCCCCACATGTTTCCTCACTGCCTCCCATACCCCAACTTCAGGTTATGCCATCCATTTCCTACCATGCTAGTTTCAGGTCTTCCTCATTAGGTTAGCAAGCCTGCTTGCAGAACTCTTGCTCAGCTTTGTCATATGGATTCAGTCCCTGCTCAGTAATTCTCGATCATTGGAGATTACCACAGTGAAAGGTGTGAAAACCTTGCTTGCAACACCTGTCATTAAGCCAGGTGTTGATCTTCTGAATGCATGCACTCTTACTAGAACATTTTTTTTTTGTCCCAGTTCATTGGGAGGACTGGTGATACCACCACCTCGGGCCCTTGTGCCCTTCACCCTTTTCTGCAGAGATCCATTGTCACTCTTGATATGCTTAGAACTGCTTCTGGTGGTATTGTTGGTGCCCATGTGGATAAGCAGCAAGAGGTAATAGGATGAGAACCAGATGAGCCTTGGTAGCCTCTTTGCAACACTGGGGATCCAGGTCCTCAGCAAGCAGCTAATGTCTTGAGGCATCAGGCCAGGTTGCTAGGTGGGTACCTCCTGTGGGAGGGAGTCCCTGCTGACTTATCACTGGTCTCTCCTTTATGCAGGCAGTTGGTTCAGACTCAGCTGGCTCTGATGCCTCTGTTAATAGAAGATTTTCCTCTTAATGTGTTCTATCAGTGCTATACCTGTTCAGTAACTGCAGATTTGCAGGTAGAGAGGGAGTCTTCATTCTGTTACTGGAAGTCACATGCTTCTTATCTCCTCCATTTTGAAAATCTCCATTTGTTACTGTTTTCAATATAGCCTCTAGCTGTCCCTATTTCCTTGCACTGTGGGGCTTGGGTTTTTGTCTGTGCAGGGTGGTAGTTTATCCCCTCTTTGTCCATTCTACAGAGTCAGTTCATCTCCTCCTACAGCTTCTTCACTTTCTGACTCAGATCAGAGAGAGAACTTTAAGACAAGGATGGGCTGTATTTTAGAGCAGGATCTTTCAGCCTGAAGAAAGAGATGGAGGAGAGATGTGACTAAGATCTGTAAAATGGTAGGTGGTATGGGAGAATGGATATTTGCTGTCTTTTCCTCTGCAAGAACCTCATGTATCAAATGGAGAAAAGTGAAAAAGAGAGGCAGGATCAAGGCATGGAAGAAGAGATGGTTCTCCATGTGGAGAACTATGGAGCTCCTTGCTAGCAACACTATGACTGCTAAAAGTTTACCTACATTTGTCTTCTGTGGAAGAGGAATCTTTTTGAAGGGCTATCAAACACAGAAACCCTAAGGCTCTGGAGGTCTTCCATCAGCACAACTTTTCAGAAAGCTGAGGAAATTTTCTGGGACTGTGTAACTATGTTCTTTTCTCCTCTTTCTCCTCGTACTCTTTTCTCCTCTCCTCTTTTCTCCTCTTACACTTTATACTGGAAAGCTTAAAAGAACGTAAGTTTTGTTCATCTAATAGAAGATTAAGGAGGTCTATAATATTTGCAAATGGGAGCTGAATATGTGGTGGAAAGAGGTTTCTTTAATGTAGCAGACAAAGGCACAACTGCTGCACTTTTGATCCACTGGATTTTGCAAACCAGAAATCGGGCACATTTCTGTCCAACAGACTTTGGAGGACTGATTAATGGATGTTGGATTCATCAGTTGTAATCTTTAAGTGCTTTATGGATTTTTTTCAACAAAAAATGTGGTAAAAATAACTAAAAAGAATATTGTGCTTTGTGTTTGAATCACTGGAAATTTTGTGTGTGTGTGTGTGATAGGCAGGAGAAGTTGTGACCAAATAATAGAGTAGTTCAGGTTGGGAGGGACCTCAAGAGGACTCTAGTCCAGTCTCCGGCTCAAAGTAGGGTCAAGTAGGGTCAGCTGTGAGCTTAGACAAGGTAGCTCAGTACTTTATCCAGTTAAGTCTTGAAAACTTCCACTGATGAAGGCTGGACAACCTCTCTGGGCAACCTGTTCCAATGACTCTCTTCATGTTGGAAATGTTTTTCTTTCTGTCATTTGGAATCTCTTGTTTCTGCTTACACGTGTTGTCTTTTATCCTTTGCCATGCCCCTTTGCAATGAGTCTGGCTCCATCTTCTCAAAAGCCACCTTACAGGTATTGGAAAGCTGTTTTTAAGTCCCCATTAAGCTTTGTCTTCTCCATGCTGAACAAGCCCAGCTCCCTCAGTCTCTCTTACAGGTCGTGTTCCCCAGCCCCTTAGCAGTCTCTTGCTCCTTACTGAGAGATGGCATAATGAGTGCCAAGTAAAGGGCAATAACCACTTCCTATGATGTACTGGCTCTGTTCCTGTAAATGCAGCTGAGGAGGATGCCAGGTGATGCCAGGATGCAGCCTTTGCTGCCAGGGCATGCTGTTGGTTCGTGCTTTGCTTGCTGTCTATTCAAGTCCTCAAAGTGGAGCTGCTCCCCAGCCATGTGGGCCCTAGCCTGTGTCATTGCAAGGGTTCTCCCTTCCCAGGTACAGAACTCTTGTATTTGTCCTTGTTGAATATCATAAAGCATTTGTCATCCCATTTCTCTAGCTTGTCTAGGTCATGATGATTCTGTTGAAAATATATGACTCTATGATTTCTTCCTAAACAAAAATAGTTAAATCCTTTCATGTTTCATGGGAAAAGTCTATTTCTGTTTTATAATAACTTTTGGGTAAAGTTTGATCAAGGATTCACTACTTAGAAAGGCTACACTTTTGTACTTTCTTGTGACTGCTGTCTGTACACATCAGTTCTAGCCAATCTATAAGGAGAATGTTGTGGTTACAGGATTATGGAATAGTGAGAGTATGACTGTGCAGTCTGGAGTAACTTGCAAATACTGTTCAGATGCTCTTAGGCTTACTCATTATTTTTATTTCCATTTGTATGTATATTTTGGCAGAACTGACATCCAAATATGCATCCAGTCAGTTACTAAGCAGATCTAAATGCTTGCAGCTGTAGAAATTATTAAAAGGTATTTTCAACTGTTTAGTGACAGGCAAACACCTAGTAAAAAAAAAAAAAAAACCCCACACATTTGTATTCAGATCCACAACAAACAGTGTGACTTATTAAGGTGACCGTGTGATAAATATGGTGATAACTTAGTGATATCATCAAACTATTATTTTTTTTTTTAAAGGATTGCATTCATTGCCTTTGCCTGTCTAGCATCAGGATAACAAGATTGCAGCTTATCAGTGAAAAATAAGCTGATAACCAGTTGTAAAATTATCTCCATATTATGGTTTGAACCTTCTTAACTAGAGAGGCATAACCTTCTTAACTAGCTGGGCATCATGTTTAAACCACTTTTAGTTAAATGAGCTAAATTCGTTCACCAAGTGATGGAAGTTTGTAAGGAAGGGACTTCCTTGTCCCTTAAATTACTTTGTTCTCTACATAAACTCAAAAAGCTCAGCTTTGAAACTTGTAACATGATATTTTAAGGACATTCTAGGTAAGTGTATCTTTCCATGGGATATTTGTATCTTTCAGTTGAATATTAAACTCTGTAAACTGTGGAAAAAGTACTCTTGAGCTTAATGACTTTCCTTTAGATTCTTAGATAAATGACTCCTATTTTATTGATAACAATTAAATACATGAAGCTTATAGATAAGTCTTACAAAGCAGGTGGCACTGGCACTATGCCATTTTATTACCTTAAAAATAAATCAGGTTGGTTTTGAAGAATTTATGTGGTATGAATGTTATTTCTTACATAAATTAACAAAATGAAAAATCTAATAATTCCAGTTTTTTGTTTTCCAACTCCTTCCTTTTTCTGATTTATTAGACAACTTATTTTAAATCATTCAAATGTTCTTCATAATACAAGTAAAATTTAGTGTTAAGAGAACATCAAGCATATCTTTGCAGGCAGAAGTTTCTCTAAAAAAGTAAACTCTGCTGTAATAACAAAATGGAAATAGGAGAAGTGTACAGATCAAGATGTGTGTAACAGTGCTGACTTGTTCTGTTTATATTCTGGATAGAATTTACTGTAATCTTAAAAGTAATGGTTTTATGTTGTATCTAGCAAGTACAGGAGGCAGCAAATACAGCCTGTATTAAAAACATAATGGGAGTTCATGGAACATATAATAAAAGTTTTCAGGAAGCGTTAGCATTTTTCATTTTAACCTGTGTGCATTTGGGGGTGTTATTTCAGATTTTTCTTTATTTAAGAATTTCCTACACTGTATGTTTTTAAATGACTAGTCTTAAATTGTGATACTTTGTATTAGGAAGAAACTTTAAATGAAAATTCATATTTGTTAAGAAAAGAAGAATCTAGGCCTTTTCTACCATAAAGATGATGAGTGAATTTGCCACTTGTAAATAACTAGAGAAACATATTAGTATTTTGTTACTGAAATTTTTATACTTTTTTCCTTGGTGAAAAATAAACTCAAATAATTCATTGATAACTTTAGCTACATTAAAAGTACATCGTTTCATTTCAGAGGTAACTTCAAGGCATTCTGTTGATTTTAAAGCTAAGCAAATCCAGAAGTGAATCTTACTGTGTTGTATGGTAGTTCAAATTTTTGCTCTGAAGGTATCCTCTAATTTTTTTCATCTCTGCATTCCCTCTGTGTCATACTTATTTCTCTTGCCTTCCCCAACATGGTTTTTTGTAAGTATTCTAAGTTCGCTAGGCAAAATAGGACTCTTATGAGACTTTTCTAGGTCAGCATAAGTAACACATGGGGTCTTTTCTTCTGTTTGTAGAAGAGGTGGAAGAGGAGAGAAGAAAGGAGAGTGAGGATAAAGAAGGAGAAGAGGCCCACAAAGAAGAAGAGAAACACACAGAGAGAAGTACGTAATGTTAAAACTATTATGCTTCACTGGTGGCACATGTTAGAAACAGAGAATCGTTGAGGTTGGAAGGGACCTTTGCAGATTGTCTAGTCCAAACCCCCTGCTCAAAACCAGGTCAGCTAGAGCAGTTTGCTCAGAACCATGTCCAGACAGGTTTTGAGTATCTCCACAGATGGAAACTCTACAGCCTCCCAGTGTTCCACTTCCAGTGTTTGACCACCCTCACAGTAAAAAAGTGTTGATGTGTTTGAATGGAATTTCCTGTATTTCAATTTGCATCCATTTCTGTTGTCCTTTCCCTGCTACTCACTAAGAGTCTTGCTCTGTCTTTTTCACTCTCCACCCATCAGGTAATTTATACACATTACAAAATCTCTCCTAACCGCCTTCTCCAGTTGAACAATGCCAGCTGTAATTTCCTCATATGACAGATACTCCAGTCCATAAAACACCTGGGTGGCCCTACACTGAACTCTCTCCAGTATGCTCATGTCTTTCTTGTGTTTAGAAGCCCAGAACTGGACACAAGACTCGAGGTTCAGTCTCACAGCACTGTTTAGAGGGGAATAATTACCTCCCTCGACCTGCTGGCGATACTTTTCCTCAGGCAGTCAAGGATGTTGTTGGCCACCTTTGCCAACAGGGCACATTGCTGGCTCATGTTCAACTTGATGTGCATAAAGACCATCAGGGCCTTTTCTCAAAGCTGTTACCCAGCCAGTCAGTTCCCAGCCTGTACTAGTACATGGGTTTATTCCTGCCCAAGTGTAGGACTTTGCATTTCCTTTTGTAGAACTTCATGAGGTTCCTGTTTGCCTGTTTCTCCAGCTTGTCAAGGTGACTCTGAATGGCAGCATAACCATCTAGTGTAGCAACCACTCCTTCCGGTTTTGTATAATCTGCAAATGCTGAGGATGCCCTCTGTACCCGTTACCTAGGTCATTAATGAAGATGTTAGTGTTGGTACCAGTATCATCCACTGGTGTAGGTTACTAGTGATGAGCTCCAACTGGACTTTGTGCCACTAGTCACAGTTCTTGGAGCCCAACAGTTGAGCCAGTCCATTCATCTAGGCCACACATCATGAGTTCGTCTCTGAGGATGTTTTGGGTGTCAAAAGCAGTACTAAAGACACGATAAACAGGATCCACTGCTCTCCCCTCATCCACCAAGCCAGTCGTCTCATCATAGAAGGCTATCAGGCTGATGAAGCATGATTTCCCCTTGATAAATCCATTCTGATCATTCCCCATCACCACCTTCTTAATATGTTTAGAGATGATTTCTAGACTTACTTGCTCCATCACGTTCCCAGGGATTGAGGTGAGGCTGACTATCCTGTAATTCCCTGGGTCCTTCTTGCCCTTCGTGAAGATTAGAAGAAAGCAAATGGCACTTCTGTCCTCAGGAACCTTCTGCTATTGCCACAACCTTTCAGAGGTTGAGAGTGGCCTTGCAGTCATCTCAGCCAGCTCCCTCAGCACTTGTGAGTGCGTCTCTCTGGCTTGCATGGATTTATATATGTCCAGTTTTTTAAAACGTTAACGCTCCTCCGCTGAGAGCAAGTCTGCCTTTGCTCCAGACTGTCCCCCTGGTCTCAGGGAGCTGGCATTGCTGAAGGCAAATCTTGTCATTAAAGTCGGAGGCAAAGAAGGCATTGAGTGCCTGGGCTTTTTCTGTGTCCTTTGTCACTTGCTCGCCTGCCTCATTCAGCAGGGGAGACGTATTTTCCCTAGTTTTCCTTTTGCTGCTGGTATACTGGTAAAAGTCCTTCTTGTTGCCCCTCATGTCCTTCACTTGATTCAGCTTAAAGTGAGCTTTGGCTTTCCTAACCCCATTCCCACCCACATAGTGCCTTTATCTTTCTCATAGGTCATCTGTCCCTAGCAGATAGGGGCTTCCACCCCCTGCAGGCAGGAAGTCACTTGCTGCTAATATGTCATGCTGCTGCAGGGCTCAGGCTTAGCCAGTTCAGCCATTTCACTGGGCACAACTCCCAGCCCCATATCTGCTATGAGGGTTCTGAACCAAATCTGTCATTGTCCTGTACATCTGCAGGCAGAGCGGGAGCTGCTGTCCTGCTGCTTCCAGCCTTTGTCATCATGGGAGTCTCCATTTCCCATCTGGATAAGTTCAGGCTCTGACTGTACCTCCTTTGGTACAGCTGGGGGTTGCAGTTCTTGAGGCTGCAGGATCTTGGAGTATATCCAGTCAATCTGTTTCTCATCACTTCTGATGCTGTGCCATCCCCTGACCACCTCCCATAGCTGCTTTAACTTGGCAACACAGCTCTCCCACTAGTTTGCACCTTCTGTAGCCAAGAAGCTCATCTCGCTCTGTCATAGCCTCAGCGAGAATGGGAGGCCCTAGATAATCCCTGCAGCCCAAGACTTGCAAAGCCCTATCTTCCCCCAAAATAGGTCAGTCTGGGTGGAGGTTCTGACATTACTGGGAGAGTTGTTCCAGTGGCTGCTGGAGACCACACCATGTGGCACGTCACCACCATTACTGAGTGCAGGGACCCCTATTCTGTGCACCCCACTGTACAAAGTCCTATGTTTGTTAGCTGCTCTCTCGGAGCTGCGCTCTAGGCCCAGCAGTAATACAGGCCTCTCCCTAGTACCTGCTGAAAAGGGTGTTTGAGCCTCCATACGGAATCATCTGGAACATAAGCACAAGGCACCCTTTGATCAAGAACAGTTGATGCAGCTCATTAGAAGCTGTTAGAGTTCCTAGAAGTCACAGCCTCCTTTAGATATGCTTTCCACTAGTAGCAAGCACCCTGAAGCTCTTCAAAGAGAATCTGGCTGCAGTAAAATTGGATGTAGCATCTGCTTCAGAACAAATTACCTGAACATTAAACATGTTCTGTTAAATATATAAGTAGCTCTTGCATGTTACAAACTATTTCTTGCACTATTCAGTGGTTAGGCTTTTTCTAAAGAGGCTGTCTGGGAGTAGGAAAGAGTTGTATGGAAGATCCTAATAAACTTGTCTCCACTAGTGTGTGAATAGTGTTCTAACTATTCAAATTTTTTTAAAATTTTATTTCTACACGTTTTTCTGATGGATGGAAGCAAGCTGGAGATGTAGCTCTCTTCTCCCCCCCTCCCCCCCCCTTCATTTTCCACTGTTTATTGTCATTCTGGGAAAAAAAAAAGTGTCTAAGGTATGAGTTTTTATTGCTTGCAAATGTTCAGTATTCTGCAAATGCTTATGAAGAGCCTTGTGGCCCTATAAAACACCTAAAATTTGAGGACCAGCACTTTCACAAACTTTTAAAAATAACCTAGGTTGTCATGCAGATTTTAAAATAATACCTTTTAATAATTTTTAGTACATTAGTGCATTTTTAGTGCAGCTCCAAAAAAAATTCGTAAACCATCAGAAAATCAAACTGAAACTATCAGAAGTCTAACCATCAAAAAATCAGACTATAAGAAATTTGTGAAGTTAGAAATGTGACTCACAGAGTGTAAATAATAAAAGTGAAGAAAAAATGGCAGTGGAAAGTAACTATTTGTTATGCTGTTTCTGTCTCCAGTGAATCTTCATTGATGGACTACTAATTCTCTTTCTGTATCATCCTCAGGTTTGGGGTGGAGGGGTTGGGGGCTCTGGTCCTTGATGTTTTGATGGTAGGTGGGTACCCACAGTACGCTGCGTAGCTTGCCTTCCTGATAATTTACCTAGGCTTGTTTCATATGTGGATCTCTAGAGGATACAGTGCCAGGAGCTGGAAGAGTGAACGAGGTATCTTTGGTTCTTTTGTGCTTCATCACTGTGATGAAAATTACTTTTATAATACAGCTCTGTTTTGAACCTGTTCTTCTGTTAGATTTTTACTTTCCTTCTTACGCGAGAAGTAGGAAAAAGGTTTGAATGTTTTTTCGGCCAGGGATTGGAGATACAAGTTAAAACTTCATGGCAGGTAGGAAGGAAGTTCATTGCTGACACAGGCAGAATGAGATGTAGTTTTATTTGGCTGGAATCCTGAGAAGAGGATTCCTTTTTCAGAAGAGGGTTTTGTTTGCTTCTCAGAAGCCATGTTTCGTTATAGGATGGTGCTGATAGGAGCAGGAAGAACTGGAGGCAAGTTCTGGAGAAGGGAATGGGGGTACTAGAGCCATTTTGCATTTAGGGCAGTGGTTTGGTGATTCACAAAGCAGGGCAGCAATGTAGAGAGACCAAAAGGACTGTTGTTCTGCTTTGATGTCTTTGAACATCTTGTTTTTCCAAAGGCATTCTTACTGGTTTAGGATGAAAAAGCTTAAACTGGGGACAAATGAAACTTCATAATAATAACGGTATTCTGCAGATACCTGTTTTTTTCAAACGTTCCTCACGAGCAGTTGTATCTAATTGTTCCAGGTGAAGTGTCAAGGAGAAAGCGTTCCAAATCTGAGGACATGGACAGTGTTCATTCTAAACGTCGTCGGTACATGGGAGAAGATTATGAAGCAGAACTCCAAGTAAAAATTACAGCCAGAAGGGATGTTGACCAAAAATTACAAAAGGTAGAATGGAGGTGCAGAATGAAGATGCAAACACACACCTGTCACTTGTCTTACCATCTTTGAATTAGCTATCCTTTCCCATGCACTCCCTGCCCCCCTCAAACACTTTCTCTTTTTTGTGGTTGAAAATTGGACATAATTCAAATAACAAAGGTGGCTTAATTCATATAAAGTCCTATATAGCCCTACTTTTAAGAAGAGACCAAATATCATTTGAAAACTGCTGCAAGAGTTATATTCGAAATGTGTTCAGTATTTAAACTCTTAAGTCTCATGTGACTATAAATGGAGAATCTTAGCAAAGGAGGTATTTCAGTGTGGAAAAGGTTTATATGTGGTATGCTTTATTGTGTGCCTAGTTTTAAAGAACGTCTGTCTCCAAACAAGAGTGCAATCACCATAGCGTTTTGCAGAGTTTTATAGAGCTGTTAATTGCCTGATGGCACCATTGGCATGTAAAGAAACCTATGGTCTTGAGAAAAAAAAATACGGTGCCCTTCTTCCATTAGTTAGTTAGCTAATGTGTGTTGTACCTTCGTTAACATAGGATGCAGAAAACTGAACCATGTTTGTTGCTTGTTTATTTTTGTTTCCTAAGGAAAATTTTTGCCCTGCAATAGGTGTAGGAGGGAGAAAAAATTTAAACAATAAGTGTAACAAGTAACATTGCGGAAATCAGTCTGTTCTTTTTTCCATTTTTAGCTTCTGCAAGAAAAGCAACACAGGGCATTTCGGCTAGGGGAACATGCATCTCAGAAATAAGGTTTTGTTGAATGTCTTTAGTTTCTGTTCTTTGAATGCTGGTGTCCCTCTCAAGAACAGAAAAGTAAGAGGAAAAATTAATTTGTGTAAACACAGCAGTTTATGAAAATATCTTCTGTTGTTAAGGTTCTTTTTATATGTAATAAGGTTTTATACACTTATCATATTGCAATGAAATTAATTTATTGAATTAATGGCAAAGAGGGACCATTTGTATTTGCCATAATAGATGCAGAAACTTTTCTTGGCTGTGCAACCACGTGCTTATTGGTGACTACAGATTTATTTGATTGACAGGGCACAACTATTGTCATTGTTCTGTTTGTAGCAGTATACTTGTTAAGAGTTGAGAATATTTTTATAGATGGTCTCCCTAATTCTGGGATTACATTGTTTGGTTTGTTTGTTTATTTTGTTTTTTAAATAATTATGCAGGTTATTCAGAGACTGTTGGAAGAAAAACTTACTGCTTTACAGTGTGCTGTATTTGACAAGACTCTGGCAGACTTGAAAACCCGAATAGAGAAAGTAGAATGTAACAAGAGGCATAAAACTGTGCTTACGGAACTACAGGTGAGTGTTTGTGTGTTGAACTGCATACAGAGTCAAATTTAAAAACAAGTTCCTCAACATCTTGTAGTAAGTCTCCTGTATTTGTCAGTAGGGAAGCCATTTTGACTCCACAAAGGGAAGGGGATGGGAGGAGCAGTAAATACTAATGTTACTTTTGAGTTGTAAAATTCTATTTCCCTACTCAGAAAGAAGAAAGCAACCAATTAATCATCAAAAAACCCCAAAGCAAATCTTCCTTCCTTCTGGCAAACTGATTCAGTAGCTGTTAGTAAACAGCTTTTCCACGCTTCTGTTCCATGTAGATATTCTTCAAATAAATGTTAAGTATGAAAATGTCTAATGCCTCTATGAAGCCAGAAATTTTCTTAAAAACAGAAAAGTGCAGAAAGGAGAGGACAATAGCACTGGACTTTGTTCAATCAAATAAATGTCACATGATACTTATCTGTGTTATTTCCCCAGAAACTAAATAATTGTTTTAGCAAGGAAACAAATAGCTAGTGTTGAATGCAGTATGCTTTCTTGCATTCTTTATAGAAATTATGTACGTAGCGGTGAGATGAGGAACATCACAAAAAACAAAGAATTTTTAAGTGACAAGACAATTAAAAGCTTATGTCATAACAAATTCAAACAATAAGGCCATTTTAGTTTTAACACAAAAAAAAGTATGGAGTTTGCCAGACCAGTTTGTACTACATAACTCTTCCCCCTCACCGCCCCAGACATTTTATGTTGACTTTCTGTTAAGTGCTAAGATATTTTCAGTATACTTGTTTATCAGTGTCTTTAGCCATCAACTACAGTGTCAAATTAATAACATCATATAAGGCTGTGAATGTGTTGATGTTAATATACTTCCAGTCTAAGCTTACATGGTTTTATTATGCAAGGTGCTCCAAAAGACCTCTACACTGTAAAAGATAACAGAAATTGAAATATAAGTGTAATTAAAGGCAGACTATAATTGTAGCCTGTCAATGTTGCTTTGTAAAAATGTAAAAGAGGTGAGGTTTCTAAATGGACCAGCTCCTTTTAGGTAAGAAGTTCTGAAATCATGGTATATGAAACTCACTGATTTTTTTAAAAACTTCCATTCTTCTAGTGCTAACCTAGTGTTTTCAGGAGTTCATAAAAAGAATTTAACTCGGGGGGGGGGGGGGGGGGAGAAAAGGTACCTGCTTAGAACAAGTGGCACAGCTACTGCATCCAGAATAAGTCAGCCATCACAACTGCAACCTAGACAGGGTAAATTAGGATCTCGTAATGCTGAGGTAATTACGGAAGAAATGGTGACCAAATAGTATATTGAGGAAAGCACAAGAAGTAAAAGACAAGATGTAAGAATGGTGCTTAGAAGATAATGAACCTGACACCCGAACATCAAATAGAGTAGAACAAAGCTGACAGTAAGGTGTGTGTGATATGTAGTGTATCAGTGAGAGGGAGAAGTAGGATAAATGGGGGAAGAGTTGGTAATGTGAAAGGCAAAAAGGGGTGCATTTTTCAGTATGGTTCGTACATAAGGCATTAAAACAGTCAAATGCTTTCAGTTGCTTTCATTCATGCAGAATATTGCCTGAACTTCTGCAAGATGGATTCTGTTTGTGCAATTGTGAATAGGAAGGAAAATAATTCAAGTTGTCTGTAAGATATCTTGATTGTGATACACGTGTGTATCTCTCTGCTGCTCTGAAGTAATATAGTTGTACTGTATTTCAAGGAAGAGTAATTTCCCCTGAGGTGAAAATAGCCTTTGACTTGATATCTTTAATTATATATCTTTTAGTTTTTATAATTTCTTTGATGGTTCTTGGGGAGGATATTTATGGGTTTGTTTGTTTTCATCTTCTTCCCATTTAGGCTAAAATTGCTAGATTGACAAAGCGGTTTGGAGCAGCCAGGGAGGACTTGAAGAAGAGACAGGAAGTAAGAACTAGATTTGTTATATTTGTTTTTCTGAGTTAGCCTAAACCTTATGTTGAAAAATAAAGAAATTTTATATGCAGAAAGATGTGATCTGGTTGTTCAATGGTGTTCACAAAGTAGGTTTGTCTTGTTTGGTTAAAGGCAGTGATATCAAAGAATAGTCTTTTTAACATCTGTTATGTAATTCTGGTTTGTACAGAAGGTTCTTTAGGCATTATTAGTGTGAAAGCACCTTAAACTGTGTTTAAGTAAATCTATTTTACTTCAATATGAAGAGTACAGAGTAAATAAGAGTGAATCCCAGTACCTTGATTTTGGGGGTGGAAGGGGGAGAGGGAAGGAATGGATACAAACAATAGTATTTCTCTGTGTCTAGAATGAATATTTTGGATTAATTACTGCGAAGAAATGGAAGCTAAAAGTCCATTAACGTTCAAGAAGAAATTTTGATTCTCATGCTATAAAAGCCTGAAGGCAAGAGACTTATAAAAAGGGAGGATGTAGGAGAGTGAGGCAAGTAGGATCACACACGTTTTGGGGGGTTGTAAAACATGTCAAGTTCCCCTGCAGTGTTGGCTCCAGAAAATGTGTATATCTCACAGAAGTGAATGAATATGAAATATAATGAAAGCATAAGTTTGCAAGCTGACTTATGGTGGTTTTGTTATGGCTTCTCTCTCTTGCTCTTGGTCTCCCTCTCTTTAGAATTCACCAAATGCACCTCTGTCTCCAGGGAAAGCAGCAAGTGACACTGCAAACACAAACAATGCAACATATCGGTAAGCAAACCACATCACTGTGACCATGTTAAAATTTGCAATAGGACACTTGAGGTACCTAACGTAATGGATAATCACTATATTTTCTTTTTTTAATGAAAGTGCTCTTCCTTTTCCTTCATTGCTCTTCAATTGTAAAATTCAATTTTCTTTCACATAAGTCATAAATGGACAGTATTGAATCCATTCTTAGGTAAACTGAGATGAGTGTTGTTTCAGCAGTTAAAAATAATGGATAAAAATAGAAGTTTAATTTCAAGGAAGGGAAAATTCTCATGGTGAAAGGCAAGCTTAGTGCAAGCACTTGAAAATGTACAAATAATTCTGCATATTTTTTTTTTAGTAAGGGAATATCCAAAGTTAATTTGCATGGGGGGCAGAAGATAAATGGGTTTAGAAAATCTCAATGAAAAGAATAGCTGTAAAATAAGAGGTTTTTTCATCATTGTACTGTCCATAATTATACCTGGTGCAGCTCATTGAGAAATGCTAACTGAAACTTCATTCCATAGAAATGCTGGCACAGTGAGGCAGATGCTGGAGTCAAAGAGGAATGTAGGCGAGAGCACACCAGCAGGTTTTCAAGCCCCTGTGAATGCAGGTAAGAAACTGCCTATGGACTATAAACACACTTCTTAAAAGTTTTATTGCTCTCGATTAAATAAGTAACTAACTGAACAGAGCGAAACTGGGTTTTATGGGTGGTTTTTTTTTTCTGACATCAAAAATCATTATTTTTATTTCCCTACCACATTGCCAGTTCATATTTGTGTAGTGTGCTTACCCGGTAAGGGAAAAAATTGTTGATTTGGCCAGCCAGAAGATGTGGGTAAATTAGACGCTCCAGCAGACTGCTTGCTGGGTATGGCAGCGCAGTAAAACTTGCAGTCTCTCAGCTGCCGAGAATTGAAACACGTGGCACTCGGGTCATATCATGCTGGTATCTTCCCCTCTAACTAATGGCTACAGAAGTTGAGTGGGGAACTGAAGGAAGTCATAAGCCCCATTTCTTAAGGGAATCAAGTTGAAAAATGGAATTCCTAGATTAGAATTTTATAGGGAATATAGAATCAAAACCACCATTAATTACATTCATTGTAGTCACACAACCTTGGTTTTAAAAAAAAGTTTACCTAATATTAAATGCTAAATCTTTTCCACAGAATCATCTCATAGTAGGCATATACTGGCTTTCTGTAGTGTATTATGCTCAGGATCTTTAGATTTAATCCTGAAATTTTGTGGCATAAAAGCGAGTATCTTCTCTGACATGTTAATCCTTGGTTTCAGTAGAACCTTCTCGATATAAGGTCCTACCTATACAAAGCAAGTTAGTCATAACTGACTTAGTTTTTCTTTTCTTGTGTTTTCTGAAGGACCAGTTGTTCTACCATTTCTGTAACAAGTGTTTAAAATGCTGTGTTTCATGTGTTTTCAACAGTTAAATCTTGGAGCTTTCTTCAAGCCTGTTTGTGTCACAATTCTTTGTATATCTTAATTTTTTGCCATTTTTATATAGTTCTTTCAAAGAGAAATACAGCATCGACTGTATCTTTGATTGAATACTTTGATTGAATATCAGCGTGTACAACAGAAAAAGAGTATAGCCTTTCTTCACAAAAAGTTAATCATATACCACGTTTTTCATAGAATAATAGAATGGTTTGGGTTGAAAGGGACCTTTGAAGATCATCTAGTCCAACCACCCTGCCATGGGCCAGGGCATCTTTCACTAGATCAGGTTGCTCTAAGCCCTGTCCAGCCTGACTTCGAACACTTACAATGATAGGGCATTCATAACTTCTCCGGACAACCTGTTCCAATGTTTCACCACCTTCATCGTAAATCGTTTCCATTTGTTGTGTTAGAGTGAAACTTCCCACTTGGTTCAAATACTTAATTTTTTTTTTTTTTTTGGTGTAGTGCCAGCTTCCAGTCTTGCTGCTCCTCCGACAGTTGTCGGTGCGCATCCTAAGCCTCAGACTCCAGTGACCTCCACCAGCTCTTTGACAACAACAGTTCTTCCCACATCTAACACAGCTACGGTTGTAGGCACTAACCAAGTGCCCAGTGGCAGCACTCAGTCAGTGTCTGTCTCATTGCAGTCTTTGCCCGTAATCTTGCATGTACCTGTTGCAGTGTCATCCCAGCCTCAGCTCCTGCAAGGCCACACAGGGACTTTGGTCACTAACCAACAGTCAGGCAACGTTGAATTTATATCTGTACAAAGCTCTTCTACAGTTGGTAGCCTTACCAAAACTACAGTGTCTTTGGCATCAACTAACCCAACTAAACCAAATAACAGCCCATCTGTGCCCAGTCCTGGTATTCAAAGGAACTCTCCAGCCAGTGCTGGGTCAATAGGCACAACATTGGCAGTACAGGCTGTTTCTACTGCACATCCTGTTGCCCAGGCCACAAGGACTTCTTTGCCCACAGTGGGTGCTTCAGGACTTTATAATGCTACCAGCAGTCGAGCCCCCCTACAGATGAAGATTCCCCTCTCTGCATTTAGTAGTGCTCCTATTGAACCACCCACCGTTACAGCACCCAGAGTTGGTAAGTTATGCTTGAATGTTGGCACTGGGAAAGGAAGATAGTTGTCAAAGGGAAACACAAAACTCCACTCCTATGGAAATTTGTTTGCTAGTGTATTTTACTGAGATGTTTCTTCTGGGATGCCTTTCTCTTGAAATTGTCAAGATCAAAATTATCTTGTCACAGGTGCCTTTCAGACATTGTTGAAAATCATCTCTCCTTAGAAGGAGTCAGTAGTGTGGCTCTGTAAGCTTTGTTTTATTTAGAACTTGATTTATATCATTCCTAGCATGAAATCAGAAACTCCTATTCTGCCATTAACAACTTGGTATTTATTTTTAATACAGCCTCTCAAAATAATCTGGCTGCCTTTCTAAGCAAAGACATACTGAAAGGAAAGTATAATCATTAACAATTTCCACAACACTTAAAAGTAAACACAATGGGTGAAAAACACAACTGAATACTAACCCAGTTCCAAAGTAGTACATTTATTGTATTTAAAATAAAGTCTCTGAACACAATGAATGTTCCAATACAGTATCTAGATTAACTATTTTAAAATACTTTCTCTCCATCTTTGGCCACGCCATGATGATTCTCTGCACTTCTGATTTTACATACCTTCATATTTTTTTTCTAAGAGGTCCTCAAGATTCCTAAGGGAGTTGGAATGAGAGCAGGTTTCTCATTGGCACAATGTAATGTTAAAATGAACTCAGGCAGAGCTTGACATCAGAACTAGTTTTATTTCATTTTCCCATCTCTAAGTTACCTATGTTAAAATACATCTTCCATAGACTTGGACAGTTATATGCTTTGCATTGGTTTTTAGCTCTAAAGCTAGTATAATGATTTAATACAACATAAAAAGGATTGTGACGGATCAGGCACGGTGACCAAAGGAAGGGCCTGTGTGTCCAAAAATGTGTCTCATTTTCAGCAGTTCACATAGCCTTAGTCTGTATACCCTAGTAGTTTTCTTGACAGAATTGAAATACTGCTTTGGGCCAGCACTGTTGCTGATAAGCTCTGGTTAAAATGAAAAGGAATGAGAAGGGAGAATTTGGATTTAAATGTTTACATCACATATTCAAGCAACTTCTGTTTAAGTTGCTAGTGTAGATACATGTATGGCTGAGCTTATAAAGATACTCAGTCTCCCTGCACAAATCATCTCAGTTTTTTGCAATCTGTTTAACCATCCATTGTTCAGTCAATTTTTTGTACAAAAATATTGAATAATTGTAATTTTTTTTCAGTTTAATATCTTGTCAGTTTACATACAGAGGGAGGAGAGGTTGGAGTTATTCTTTGTCCTCAAATAGGCAAGGGAATTGTACATTAAATATTTTGAATACTCTGTCAGACTTTCAAGGAAGGAAATGTACTGCTTCTAGGCTGGAAGGTGCAACTTTGTTTTTTTCTGTATCTTCTGTTCCCTCTGAAAAATGGTAGTAATCAAGCTTGAATACTTAAAATTGAAAATTAGGGCTGAAAAATATTAAATGTGCCCACATACTGAATGTTTAGTGTCAAACAACTTTGAATATTGCCTCCAAATTTGTATAGTGGATAGCAGTATTTAGTACTGATTAGATACTGCAAATGAACAATTTCTTGACCCCTCAGAAAACCAGACAAGCAGGCCACCAACAGATACTTCGGCAAACAAGCGAACTGCTGAGGGAACAACACAGGTAGGTTGTTGATTTTGTTTCTATATAAAATTCTAAAGTTACAATCCACAGGAGAAAAGTTCTTTACCTTTATTGCTCATAATGAAACAATTTTAGTTTCTTTTTTTGTGCCATCCTTTCTAGTTTCTGTCCATTTGTATTTTTCTTCTTCTGATCCAGAGTATTACTTGGAGCATGAGCTTCTGATAATCTTTTCAGAAGTTTTCTGATGGGGTTTGTGTAAGTAGATGAGTTAGTAATTCAGGAACACACTAAAAACATGTCTGATAAAACAGAGCTAACATACAAAAGCAAACCCTGCCCAGTTTTTGTCTGAAGGGCTTGAACTTAAAGCTACAAATATTTTGTAAATTATTGCAGTGCTCTCATTTCCACACTAATCCAGAAGTTAATAAGTATTGGGGTTCTAATATTTCACTGCCATATGTCATAGGAAAAAGAAAAAGGAAAATAAACTTTCTTCAGGAATAACTACTTCATGATAAAGGAGAACTTGCAGTACTTCTGGATTCCTCGTCTAAGATTTGTTGAACTTGCTTTGAAATTTAAAGGTTGACATTAAGCGATTTATAATTATTTTTAATTAATTTTATTTCTGCATACAGATATTTCATAAAGTACCTCATACATTGGGAAGTAATTTTATTAAGGAGAATAAAATTAATTTCTTCTAGCCAAAATTTCAACATTTAATAGTGTTTCAAGGTACAGTTAAATCTGAATTGTATTTCAAAGCAAGAAGAAAATATATTGGACAAGATTCTGTTTTTCACCTGTCGCAGAAATAGTCTGGCAAAGATAACCAATATTATAGAGTATAAACTGTGCCTCACTCTACCTTTTTATTAAGGCATTTCATAAAGAATGGTTGTTTGGAACTTCATTTTTCAAAGATACCTGTGGATTATAGCTATTAAAACATTTGTCAGTACTTGATATGTAGGAAATTCAGTACCAGAATGGGTGACAGATGTATGGTTTTAAGATTTAATTTTCAATATAAGATGCATATTTTTGAATTTTTCTTCTTCGGTAGAGCCTGAAACCCGGAAAAGATTTTGGAAAAACAGATTGTGTGTGATAGTGGTATTTAGCAATGGAAGGTGAGCAAGGAGGGAAATAAAAGACACATGATGCTTTCCGGTTTTCAGTCTTCTGTTATAGTGTATGTTTCTAGGTTTGCTTTCAGTCAAATCAGTTAAAGCATGTGTAATGCCATGGTTAATAAAGAAGGACCTGATGCATTTTAATTGGCTAGTGAGGTATGGAATTGACATGCCATATCATTTGAAAAATCCAGTTAATGCCACCTGCTTTTTGTTATGTAAAATCCAAAATATTATGTATTACTCCGCACTTCACAGCTCTCAGAACAAAAAGTAGTTCGCTGTGTGCCGTATACCTGTGGCATATTTGATGGTACAACTTTGATCAATTGTTTCGAAAAGCAGTTGAAACAGGAAGAGACTTCATCAGAAAATAAAGAAGCGGTAGAAGCAGCACAGACGAATTTTAACTTCCCCGAGGATGTCCTCTTTGGCTTGGAGGAAGAGGAAGAGGATGCTAAGAGCATCAAAAACACCCACAAGCAGACTGGCTGGGCAGCTAACCTATTAAAACAATGGCTGGCCAAAAATGGCAAGGATCCTAGCTTTGAATTGGTTCCAGTAAGTGAACTCAATGATATCTTAAGAGAGTTTTATTACACAATAAGGAATCATGATGGAAATACCTACAGTGTGGCAAGCTACAAGTCAATGCGTGCTGGCTTAAACCGGCATCTCAAAATGCCACCTTATAATCGTCAGATTTGCTTAATGAAGGACAAAGAGTTTGCTGGTGCAAACATGGTATTTGTGAGCGTGCTGAAGATGCTGCGCATGCAGGGAAAGGATGAGACTCACCACCATCCTCCTATAGCTGTTGAGGACTTACGTAAGATTAAACAGTCTGGTGTGCTGGGATTGCACAGTCCACTGGCACTTGTCAACAAGGTGTGGTTTGATTTGCAGTTGCATTTTGCCAAACGAGGGAGGGAAATTTTAAGAGATCTGGCTCCAGATGCTTTTGTTGTTGAGAAGGACAAGAACGGGCGTCGATATGCTATGTTTAGGTATCCTGGCAAAGGAAAAAATGGAGAAGATCCTCATAAAATGGGTAAAATGTACGATATGCCAGGGGACCCAAACTGTCCTGTTTTTTCCTTGGAGCTTTATTTGTCTAAGTTGCCTCCGGAGCCCCCTGCCTTTTACCTGCATCCTTTAAAGCTAACGTCAGAGCAAATGCAAGAACAGCCTGTCTGGTACAAAAGAGAACCGATGGGTGTGAACTACTTAGGTACCATGATGCCCAGGATAAGTGTGGCAGCCAGGCTCTCTCAACGGTATACCAATCATTCTCTTCGAACTACCACCATCCAGCTACTGTGTGAAGCAGGACTGGGGCCTAGAGAAATAATGGCAGTGACAGGCCATCGCTCTGAGTCTGCTATTAGACACTACTGGGGAGCTGCGGAAGTTCGCTACAGGGCTTGGTCAGATATAACGGAGAATAACACCCCCAGTTACCTATATAGCAAGACCCCAAATGAAGTGATAAAAGAATCACTATCTGGTGCCTCCACCTCTTCTATAAACCATGTTGTTCTAGAACAAAGCAAAATTTTATTCCCTAAGAAATCTGTGGTGCCACCTGGCACTAATTCTGTGACTTTAGTCCCTGAGGGACACCCAGCTCTGAATTCCAAAAGCCCTGTCCTGTTGAACCACAGTTCTTCCAAGGTGTTCCTCCCCAGGAACATGGCCAGTGGGAACCTAGCTGCCAGTCCCCTTCAAGGCTGTTGTAACGAACCTGTCTTTATAAAGCGTGTGATAAAACAAGAGCCAATGACTTGATGCTTCTGTAATGGAACTGATTTCAAATAATTGCTAAAATGGAAAAATACCAGATTTGTGTTTTCACTTGGTCTACTAAGGAAATTTCTTACGGTCTAGTTCAGCAAGAAGTATCCTGTTCGTACTCCTGAAGTGAGCTATGGAACAGAAATTCAAACAGAGCAGGGCTTGGAGTTTGTATGACTTTCTGTGGCAGCTGGGACTCTTAAGTGGCTGAGCAGAGCTATTTTAAAAAAAAATGAAAGGGGGATATTGATTTCCACTTAGCTGAAGAGCTATGCTTTCTTCACTAAGTGCATGGCTTTTATATTTTGTGAAGAGTGTATTTATTATACCATTTTGTGCCTGGTGGCACTAATGTAGCATCTTACAAATCAACTACTTGATTACTGAAGAGCACGGAGAAAGTAGAAGCTGAATGAAATAGACACAGATACACTACAAATATATACATATGCATGAAAACACCTGGAATTGCTTGACCATTGTCAGCCTCTCTGTTCAAATTGTTATTGGACCTACCAGAGGATTGTGCCTTTTTTTTTTTTTTTTCTTTTTTAAACATTCTTCTAAATTGATTTTCTCTGTGAGCTACAGATTTGTATTGCAGGTCTTTCCTTTTCCTATTTAATATTTCTGGCTAAGATTTCAGTCATTCTGTCCTCCGAAGGCACTGTTTGATACAAATGATATTAAAATTGGGATCTCTTCAGTTGTGCATGAAATGGGGAAGAAGTTCTCAAAAGAGTTGAGAACAGGTTTGTTGCTTAAATGGCAAGTAGAGTTGAAGTGTTGTCTCTGTATGTGCTTATCTTGTGAGAGGTTTTTTTGTATTTCCTCTCACCTACCCCTTCCATTACATTTCAGATTGTCTTTGCAGTATAGTCAGTATAGTCTTTGTCAGTATAGCATAATTCACAAGAAGCACATCCTGTTCTTCTCCACCAAACTCTATCCAAATATTTTTTTTTTTAACTTCTTTAGATTAGTTCACTAGAGTAAACTGATCCTATAACTACATTTTCCATAGGAGATTTTTACAGGTTAGAAATTCTCAGGATAGTGGATGTAAATTTGTCAGAGAAATGAAATTGTAGTTTAAAAAGCTCTTTAATGAAGAAAAACTACAAATTAGGAGGGCTAGTCAGAGTTCATTTTTAATGCATCACACTTGAGAATCTAACTCATGGTTTGTCTCTGCTGTTCTATGCCATGGTTTTCGTCAGAGATTCTGACAAATCGAGAGATCTTCCTGTAAATAAAAATGGAAAACTGGTCATCAGATCACAAATTATGGTAGGTCCACTTTGGAAGAAGAAACAGTGTAGCATTTAAAACTCTTTTCCATTGTATTAACTGAATGAAATGAGAATGGCTTCGTCCTTTTGAAATGCATGTGTATATGTGTGTACACACACATGCCCACGCACACACGGTTTATCACACTAAGGACTTCACTGGAAGCATTTATGTTGCTCAGCAGCAGACAAAATAGAGAAAAATCCCACCTGAAATATCAAATTGATCATGATAAACTCTTAATTCTGTGGAACTTCCTTGCTGGGAGAGGCTTTCAAATATTGAATGATATTTATCACTTTGTTATAGTCTGAACAGAGGGCTTGATGCCTGAACTTTGGAGTTTTTATCTTGGCTGATAATGCTTACCTTTGTGTGGCCTTGGGTAGATTATTCATACTTACTGCATCAATTTTCCAAAGTGTAAGACCAGCACAGAGTGTTCCATTTTTCTGATGGATCATGTTAAAGATTAAAAGGTTTTGAAAGTGCTATATTCATCTTACGTATTGTGTTTACAGTCACTTCTATTTGCTGTTGTAATAATGATTGAGCTAGTTCATCAGATATAATTGTTAATATAAAAATTACTTCTGCACAATCCTACACTTCCTTAGTTGCAGCATTAACTTATGACATCAGTGACTAGAGGAAGGAAATCCATGGATCCAGGATTATAATTTTGTCAAGCCTAGAGCAAATCAGATGGAAATGGTAAAGAAAGTAATCCTTTCTAATGGCTAGAAAGAAGAAAAATTGAAAAAATGAAGGGCAAACAGTTCTCAAAATATAGGAGAACTGTGCAGTAACTTATTCTAGGATATTTTAGAGTAACATAGATTTCCAAATTTTAAGGATTCATAGAAGTCATAATTCAGCCAGAGTGGCAAAATTAATTTCTTGTTTGAAAAGATTTACTCTCAGCTTTCACCGAGATGGGTACGTATTATTTTTTCCAAAAAAAAAGAAAAAATTCCTATCTTTGTCTCAGGTAGTTGCTTGTTCCAGCATAGTGGCGTTGAACATTTATCCTGCAGAAACAAGAAATGTTGCCAGGAGATGATGCTTTTTTGTTCCCTCTTGCTGCGTACTGTGGTCATACTGACCACATGCCCTGCTCTGATCCTAACTGCATCTAGGTAACTTACTGTAACAGCATGTTGCTGATTGTTTCATTCCTTAACACAAATCTAGTTGGTGATTTAAATTGAAAAAGGGACTCTCTTGGCCAATCTGGGCATGTCTCTGATTCCTTTGAATTATCATTTGGCTTCTAACTTGACTGCCATTCTGTTGGCTCATAATTGGATATTTTTGGCTTCTCATTTGTTGAATTCTAATTCTATTGGCACAACTATACAATGTCCTCTTACTACCTTCAGTTTGAACCTGATACTTCAAAGCTACTGAGTGCAGTATTACTAGCTTTTTATTTTTGTATGGGAGAAATTTTTTTTGAAAATGAGAAAAAGCATTCCTGGTTTGGGCTGGAAGTATTATTGCTTCACAAGAGCTGGAGTTGGTGTTCACTAAGCTTTCTGCTAATATTTGCATTAATTCTGATCAATAGAACATATTTATAACCTTCCAGAACTTAAAAAGCTTTCTTCTGTTCCCCCTCCCACCCGAAGTGTTAAATAGATCTTTCCCACATGTATTTCCTTTCTAGAAAAGCTGAAGTAGGCAAACAGAATGACTGTTTTGCTGCTTTTGTAAAGTCAACTTTGGCTACGTGTACAGTAATACGGGGAGCAGGGGGTCTCTTTTTTAACTGTGAGATAAAATTTCTAGTCAATCCTGTTCATTGTAGTATAGGTTATGCTGTGTGAACATCATTAATTCTATCAAAATGGATGTGAATTGGACTCCTCAGTGGCAGTATCAGCAGAGAAGCTCAAACAGCAGGATAACTGTTGTTTGTGGTTTGGTTTTTTTTCCTTTCCATTATATTTCCATTATCGGTGAAGCATGTTAGTGAACCAACAGGTTAAGTGCAGTTTGTTTGTCTAAACTTAAATTTAGACTTTGGCTCTAAACTTGATACAAAATTGTTAATCATCATTTAAAATTCACTTTTAAAATCTGAATATAAATAATATACTTTGAAAGAAATGTATAATTTGTCACTCTTTAATTTTCTAATTAGATCTTTTCCTAAAATATTTCATTTCAGTTGCAAAAAAACAGTACTTAGCCTTAACCAAGTCAACTAATTTTTTAAATAATGGCTGCCATGTCATTGATTAGATTCCATTCCCCTTGATGGAGATGACTCTGAAAACAGTGCGGAATGACTGGAACCTTATGTAATACATGCATATATTTAGTTTTGCATCTCATTTTCATAATGAAGCTTTGGTACTGGTGCTGTGCATCTAGAACTTGTGTTTTCTGTGCTTTTTCCTGTTTGGAAATCTCTGCTGTTACTTCAAGGAGTGCCCTAATTACTTTTTATTTTTATAAAGTTGGCACAGTATCTTACAGTATGTTATTTTTTTTATTCTTTTACTGCTATTTAAGTAATTCATCCCCACTGTAAGCTACTGTGATCTACAGTGCGGGAGATCTAGAAGGTAAATGTTCTTCACTATATGCACCTTCTCTGTGCCCCTTGAAGAGCTCCGTTGTGCACAGTGTCAAATGACCTGAAGGCATTGGAAGGATGCTTTGAAATTGAATGTGTTCTTGGCTTTGTTGTGTTTTTAGTCTGGTACATCTCTCTTTGGTTATCCTGAACTATACAGCTTCTCAATAGTTGCATACTGTTAGGTCAGTATAGCCAAAGTTTTCAGTAAGCAGCTTGGATGTATGATTTTGCTGTATGACTGCTTCTCCTTTTTCAGCCTTCCTCTGCCTCTTGCTCCAAAAGGAATGGCCACAGGCATGTGGGAGGAGGCATCTTACTGTGTTTGTGTTAGTCTCTCAACTTCACCTTTCTCCTGTGTACACAGAAATGTAAGGGTTGTTATTCAGTCCTAGATATTTTACCAATGGCTGTTCCAGTGCCTCAGGTCCTAGAATTGCATTTCTGAAGACGACAAGCACTTTTAATGTATTAGGGTAAATATTGTTACAGAGGCAAAGGCATTTTTAATTATATAACAAATCTTTAGAATGGTTTTTAAGTATTTTATTATGAATCCCAGTTATAGATACAGGATTTATATATATTATATATAATATATAAATATAGCTATGGTATACTGAGGGAATCTATGAAAGCAGCTTTTTTTACGTTGTGACATAAAATAACTGAACAAATTTGAAAGGGGTTGGATGTGTTAAAAATGGCTGGCATAAAGTCAATCTGTTCAAGAATGATTACATGATATTTACTAAAACCCCAGGTCAGGTCAATAGTCTTTTCTTCCCTGTTCCCCACTCCAGGTGCACCTTATCTTACGGAGTAAATCTTTTTTCAGTCTAAATTTCATGTGTGCATTTCACCTTTTCAGCTAATACTAGTTTTTAAAAAAATAATAATCCACCAGTGTCCTATCCATTTCCCATTGTTTCTGACATGCCTTGATTTGTTTGGTTGAACTACAGGTTAATTTAAACTATTCTGCTGACTATTGGAAATTCATCTGGTAAAATGTTAATAAAGTACATTTATAACTCCTATCCCTTTACTTTGCAATGTGTAACAAACTTTGTGAATGTCTGTTGGGAAACAATGTGAACAAAGTGGATATGTCAGCTTACAATTCATAAGCAGCTATTAATTCTATACTGTTGAAGCATTATTGATGAATATGTTTCCTTGCATTTCATGGTTTTGTCACTGAAAATAAACATGCGTAACTATATATGTAAAATGGGATACTTGATTTTTGTCTCTGACCCTGGGGTTATGTTTGTGCTGTTTAAAATGCAACTAGCTCTCATCTGTGAGGTGGAACCTTTACCTGAGACTAGTTAGAAATCTAAATTATAAAGATGTTAGCAGGAGGACAGTTTAAAAGTCATACAAGAATTGATTCACTTGAATTTTGTTCCTTACAACAGCCACCCAATTCAGCTACGTTATGTCCTGTTGGGAATTTTTCAGATTATTTTTTTAATTCATTTTTTAAAATTATTTGTCTTTCCCTGAGACCATATCTGTGTTACCTAAGCCACCCCCAGTTACTGAGAGCAGCTTTCAGTAAGTAAATATCTTGTGTTTTGTAGACTCCAATTTGTCATTTTGGGCCAAAAATTTGAGAAGAATATGAAAACAATCTAACTGATGATGTCATTACATCAGACATGGATAATAGATTTTTAAAAGCTGCATTAAACTAATCTGAAAAGTACTATAAACAAAATATATTTACTGATTAATAAGATGATCTTCCATCATCCAAGATGGCCATCCCAGATAATACTGTTGGGAAACTGTCAGTGGGCTTTGGGGAAACAAGGTAGATGTTTCACCTTAAAAGAGTAAGAACCAGTAAAGAGATGTGTGTGTGCGCATGCATGCATGTATGTGTTCATTATATACCCTTTTAACTGTTTGGCTAAGGAAAAACAAAATCACAGCAGCAGAGAAATACTTCAAGCATTGTGTCAAGTGTTCCTTTATGGCTTTTAGTTGGAATTATGATTGCTAGTGCCTAAAAACAGCATTTCTGGCAACCAGTCTCTCAGATGGCTTTCTTGATTTATGATTCTTATTAATAGGGGTAGCAGAGCCAATGTCTACTCTTTGCACCAAAGAAGTGAGAGGGTATATAATACATAGGGGTTTACTAAGACCAGTTATTCATTTTTTCCATGCTTGCATTGCTCTTGTTCTGTAGGAAGTGTTGCACAGTACCGATTAAGGGCAAAGGGAACACAGCAATTTTGTAAATGCAATACGTAAAATGTTTGTTAATAGTGTTTGAGTATTATACAAGTATGCAACCGCACACTATCAAAACATGTATTGCAGCCCTGTGAAATTTTGTTTGTGCAAACTGTGATCTCGGTAAACTGCTGACTTTATTGCATTATCATTTTCGTTTTTATCTTGGTAAGAGATGACAAATACATTTGGTACCTGGTCAAATAAATTTTCATGACAGCTTTGCAAGGCTGGAATAATTACTACAATTTTGTGGGAGTTACTGCATTGGAAAAAATAACTGTTAAGGAGTGATAAGTCTGACATTTGAAGCAATTAGTGACTGAAATATGCTCAAAAATGTATTAAAAAAATTAATTTCCCCAGCTGCTCTAGACTGTGCTTGAAATCTGTAGTTTTGTATATGGATGACTAAAAAAGTAATATGGGCCTTATAATTATGCATACAAACACAGTATCACCACCCTCCCCACACACACCCCGTTCCCAGAACATATTTTTAACATTGCTTCCCATAATTTGATATTGATTTTGCTATTATATAACGCCTTGGTGTATCGTGTATGATTGCGGTGGTGTGATGCTTCATGGATTGTCTGTTTTACAACCCCCAGAATTTCTTCTGTTTTGTTACTGTAGAAACTGTTAATAATAAAATTGCACTGTGTCAGTGTGCCACACGTAATCTTCAGAATTTGGATCTTTACTGCCCTGGAATTAATTTTTATTTTGCACTGTAATTTTTTTTGTTGTTGCATTTTTTCCATTCATTTTTCACTTTTGCATATTGAAATGTTCCTTTATGAAAAGCAGGTGGCATTACAATGAATAGTTTTGTTATCACTATGTGATTAACTGAACCGTGGCGTTATATAATACCAAACCCTTTTTTTAAAAAACATATTTATCATATATGAATAGAGAAGTGCATATTCAGAACTTTCTTCAAAATACCAACATTTACTTTTTGCTTTTTCATGTGGTACAATACATGTGCATGTTGGGGTGTGTATGTGTGCGGTTATATAAAATGATGTAACGGGTAACATTTTCTGTTCAATTTGTGTTCTGGAGATTTCTTTGCCAGTGTTGGGGTTTAGCCCCAGCTGGCAACTAAGCACCACACAGCTCCTTGCTCACTTCACCACCCCACCCCCACCCCCCTCCCGGTGGGATGGGGGAAAGAATTGGAAGAGTAAAAGTGAGAACACTTGCGGGTTGAGATAAGAACAGTTTAATAATTGAAATTAAATAATACTAAAAATTGTAATGAAAAGGAAAATAACAAAAAGAGATAAATAAAACCCAAGAAAGACAAGTGACGCAAATGAAAAACAATTGCTCACCACCAACCGACTGATGCCCAGCCTGTCCCCGAGCAGCAGCCGTGCCCTGGCCAACTCCCCTCAGTTTATATACTGAGCATGACATCATATGGTATGGAATAGCCCTTCGGCCAGTTTGGGTCAGCTGTCCTGGCTGTGCCCCCTCCCAGTTTCTTGTGCACCTCCAGCTGCCTTGTTGGCAGGCCAGTATGAGAAGCTGGAAAGTCCTTGACTGCTTAGCAACAACTAAAACATCAGTGTTATCAACATTATTCTCCTAAATCCAAAACACAGCACTATACCAGCTACTAGGAAGAAAATTAACTCTACCCCAGCTGAACCCAGGGCACTGTTTTCTTCAGTAGTTTGCCATTGGCATACATATGCTGTGATGTTCTAACTAGTTCTTTCTGTGTTAAATTTCACAATTGTAGTTACAGTGGAAGATACCTCCTTTTCTCAACATCATGTCTACCATACGTGCTTTGGCCTTTAAATTTAGTCTCCTCCTTTGTATTTGTTTTCCTGATGGAATTGGAATAGCTTTTTTCTTCCCCATCCCCCTCCTCGCCCCTTTTTTTCTTTCTCTTTCTTTTCAAAATTACAAATGAATCAACCTAATTTGCAGCAGTGCTGATCTGAAAAAGTTGCTGGATCACAAAGCTAAGGTGATATTCTTTCTTCCACTACAGTGTATTTTACAACAGTGTGAAATGGTCTCAGCATGTGAAAAACCAGAGCGTAGCACATAAGATAGTAGCCTGTCTCAATGTCCCTACTTTTCCAGAGGCATATGAGGAAACTGCTTCAAAAATCACTTCAACACCAGAGGCAGCCCTTCATTTTGCGAGGCTGATTCCTTTCTGATTTCCCTTTATTAATTTACTATTGACTAGTGTGTAGGTTAATTATTAGGTATTTCAGTCAATGACATATGGGATATAAGTCGTCTTCCAAAAGGAGGAAGAAAGTTCTTAATTATAAAGCATTTATATTGCTTTTATTGCAAATCTTAATTGTGACTTCAGATTCAGGTGACCCTGTTCACTGTATTTATGCATTTTTAACAAGTTCCAGGATTTTTATTACCTCTAAGGATTCTTTTTCTATTATACTTGGTTTTTAAATTTTGGTAGTATACATATGGCATTGGTTCTAGAAAGTCACTGTATAGTTCTTTTCTTCCTCAAGGAAAACTCTAATATTGCTGCTTTTTCCTAGCACTTCTCCTCATAAGCATATCTTTTTTTGTCAGTACGTCTATTTGTCGGTACTTTCTTTAATTGTTAAAAAGACTTTTGTGGTTGGGATTGGAAGAAAGCAGATGTTATGTTGTCATAGTATATGCAGTGAAAAGTGCATGAAACTCTGAGTATAGGTCACTTCTACCAATCCTTTGTAGAAAACCCTGAATTGAAGTGTAATTACTATCATATGAATAGACACTTTATGTCAGAAATTAAAACAAAGTCTGTTTCTAGTAGTTTTCATGGTAAAAAAAAAAAGAATCTGAAAATGTTACTCAGAAGAATCAGTACTATAGACCGCTTTTCAGTAAAAGTTTTGCAGCTAGTAGAACACTTAGAAATACCAATTTCTAATAATTTAAGTGAGAAAAATGCACAAATCTGAATAGTGGCATTCATTTTATACATACTTTTCATTTTTTTATCTTCCATATGCACTATAAAGCAGTTTACGCTTAACTAATTAAGTGGTGTTTAGAGAAGGTTATGACTTAGCCTCTGTTTCAGGACTTACCACGTTTCACTCAGATATTTGAAAGGGATGAGGATTTACTCTTTTGGTTTTGCCCCTCTTCTAGGGTCTTTCATTTGCTGCTTTCACAAGTTATGTGCTTGGCATTAAAATACTTCTCCTTCACACTTGCCAAGTTAAATGCTTGCCTGGGGCATTTGGCATGCAAACAGAGCACAGGGATAGTTATGTATTGGTAAATGTGGTAGGTGTGGACATGACTTTGCAAACTGAAGAAGCTGGGGCAGAGGGCCTGCAATTTGACAAGATTTTCTTTAAAGAAAACACTTTTCAAAACAGATCAACATTGTAAATGTGAAGTGCCTTCACTGGCTGTTTCAGGAAAAACGCACAACTCTCAGAATAGCGGAGCAGCATTACAGTACGCTTGCACTGTCCTTCTGTGTTTGGGGTGGTGCGTGCTCAGCTGCTGCTTGGCTTGTAATCCTCTTTTCCCCTGCTGCCTTTTTTCACCTTTGTTTCTGCTCTTAATCATACCTTGCAGTCCTCTTCCCCACTTCACCTATTGTTTTGCCTTTCAACTCCAAGTTGGGTGCATCTTCTTGGGCTGGATCTACATTAGACTTAAGTATGAAATGTTCTATTGCAGGACACATCATTTGTATGCAAAACATCTTAATTGCAAATGGAAGTTCACCGACTAGATGAAGAATAAAGATGTGCCTGTATTAAAATTAGGAAGTCAGGAAAAAATTGTGTCTTGTTTTTCTTGCTTTCTTCCTAAAAATTTTTTTCACAGTTTATCTTTAAAACTGTGACATTTCAGAGTAGGATTTGTTAGGTTTAATTTTTAGTTTAATTTTTAATTTAATTTTTTCATTGCATTGTTTTGTTTTAAGTTAAAATTGTCACACTGCTGGCTGCTATGTGAAAGCAGGGAAAGATCTAAACTAAGGCAGCTTGGATACAATTGTGGTTAACTGGATGGTTCAGGTTGTGATGTTACTACTTACAGGTTGTACAAAGTTACCTTACCAGCTATGGATAAAACAGGTCCAAAATGGCAGTGTGAATGACAGTATTTTGGAGGATTTCCACTTACTTGGAGTTTAAAGGCATATACATAAACATACGGGAGCTGTTAAGAAGGATGGAAAAGGGAGTTTGGCAGTTTACATTTATTTTAAACCTCAATGTAAACTTTTTTCTGTTTGATTACTAGAAACTACCCAGATGCTGTTGTAAAAAATCAGATTTAAGTGCCGCTTCTGGTCTGTTTGGAGACTGGTGTTCTGGTGCTGACAAATGGTGGTTTGGGGGGTTGTGGTTTCATTTGCATTGGGTTTTTTATAACTGATCTTTAAATAGAGAGAGATCACTTCATATTACTGTGGTTATTTTGTTTCTCTTCCAGCTTGTTTGATATTCTAAGGTGACTGAATCCTCTGTTATTCAGACTTGCTAGGCAATATGTGAACAAAAGAACCAGGCATATGTTTTGGGTTCTCATTAAATGGTTTTAATTATTTTGCTAGTGTGACTGTACTGATGAAAAGGTGTTATGATTGCATCATCTTGCTCTTCTGCAGAGATCAGCTGAAGCAGGTTCAGGTTCTTGGCTTCCTGTGTTTACAGAAAACTGATAGCAGACCAGAATGCATTGACTTCGCTTTTCTATGTTAGCAGTTTCTGCCCAAACACTTGCTGAAATCTAATATTAGGAGCTGAAAGACTTGTTCTATTATTTCAATTTTTGACATAAATGTGAAGGTTGTTCATACATGACTGAAAGTCCAATGTCAGCCTTCCTTTTGTCTTCATCAGGGCTGCAAGCTTTCTTAAGCTGGTTTCTGATTTTGCTCAGAGTAGCATGTCTGAATCTCCTCTTCTGATGCGTAACATGTCAGTCTCCTCCTCAGAATCCCACTCCCTTCTATTTACAGAAGCAATAGTAGTTGTTTCTCTCTAGCCTTTCCTCAAACATAGCTCTGTTGCAAACTGGAGTTTTCACAAGTCCTTGTAGCAACAAAAATTTCCCTAAGAGAATTTCTGAGTAAAATAGTCATGATACTCAAAAGGGGTGTTTTTATTTTCTTGAGTGGTTGGGCACAGGATTTTCTGAAAACCATTTATTACTTGCTTTTGGCAGGGATGATTCCAAATGGTTCCATGTAGGTCTTAACCTTAACCATGTAGGTGGTAAGTGACAACACTCCTACACCATACTCCCCTAGGTAGGAAACACAATGTGCAGCATTTTCAGTGTTTCAGGTTTCCTTAAAATTTTCCTGTACCCCTAAATTTCATTCAAGGGAGATGCATGGTTGGTGAACTAAGGGAATCTAGTTGGGGAGGCTGGGGATTCAGGACTTCAGGGTATGCTGTGTGTGGAGTACACCGTCTTCTTGGAGTAGCTGGAGTGTTTGTCCTGGAACCAGAACTGGGGGATGTACCACAGAGCACCACTCAAAACACTGCCCTGCAGATTTGCAACTTCTGGTGTGGGTTGTGGAAAGAACCTAACTACTTATGGATAGTTCCTGTTGAGGAGATTGCTACCAGGGTTTAGTAGAAAACCTTGAATAGTGTGGCTAACTACAAGAAGGTCTTTCATCCTGAGAAGTGCATGTATGAGACTTTGTCAGCTGATTGGATTTATCATTTAATAGTTGCCTGTTTAACTAACTCAAGATTTGGCCTTCCAGACACACCAAAATAAAAAATACATGCAGTGACACTTGCTGACTTGGAAATTCAAAGAACTTTCTTGACTGGCACTGTAAAGTAGGGCTTCAAAACAGTTAGCTCTCAGAGAGAGTATTATTCTAATAATCTAGATTTCCTTGCAGAGGAAGAATTGAAAGGAAATTACTTCAGACTAAGGTATTTTATAGTGGGGAGAAACCAATAGCTTAGTGTTAGTTTTTTCTTTCTCCAGTTCCTTATAAATCTCCCCCTCTATTTTTCAATCCGCTTTCTCCTGGCAGAGCGCGCCATATTTCAAAATATACGTTGTTGACTGGGAAGGTTATAAAATTGGAATGAAATTCCTCTTGACTTTATGCTCATCGAGTAATCATTGATTATTTGAATGTGCTTTTTATTTTAAGCTTCAAGTGAGTAAATCAGCTCATCATACTAAGAAAACTGAAGCTGGAAAGTCTTTGAAATAGAAATCACTCAACAGAAGAATTCCATGGTTAATAAATCTGAAAGATGTTTCTGTATGTATAGCAAAGATAGAGTCCCCATAGAGGTCTCTTCTGTCGCCTGTGAACATAAGCAGTTAGATATTTCTTACTCAAATTGTGTATCATGTAGGTTATTAGCAGAATTTCATCAGTAGCAGCATGAGAACTTAAGGCAAGAAGAAATCGGGTTGTAATAATGCATAATGAAGAGATCAGTCATGTCAGGCACTCCAAATTCAGTGACCAATAATTTGGACACAGCTTTTGTTTGCATTTAGTAATCATATGATACCTTTTTTCCCTCTCAAAGCCTTGCCTATGTGAGAATTGTCTTTAGGACCTCCTTAAAGGCTTAGTTGTACCCAAGTGAAAGGTCATAAAGCAGATAATCTCAATGCGTAGGCTTTTTGCATCTGTCCCCATCAGACCTGCACAGAAAAATCTCTAATCTTCCTAGGATTTATCATGTTGGCATTTGTACAGGCCATGTCAGGCTGACAACTCTTATGCTTTTTCCCATGTTAATTGTTCAGAGATTTTGATAATTATGTTGCTCTTGTAACCCTTTGTCCTAAGGAACCTGGTTTACTCTACTCCATAAATCGGTAGCAGTTCAGTCCAACAATAAATTATCATCTCTTCTACAAAACCAAAAAACCCCTAATTTTTGCAGCAAGTTTAAGGAACTAGAAATTGACATCATTCAAGATTTTTTTTCTAGAAAGTATATTTTAAAACACAAATATATAGGACCTCCCCCAGTATTTTTTCCATCACCTAAAGGAAAATGTTGGTGGTCCCCCCAGTCTGAACAGCCAAGGGACAGCAATTGATCCAGAAGACAAATGTCGTTTGATAGTCCTCTAGGGTTTTTTTATAACATTTAGCCTTCACAATAGCTTAAAAGATCCCTTTATCGTCTCTAAAGAGATGTTTACAAACAGCTTTATATGTAGAATAATAGAATGCTAAATTTTGTGATAATGGATAAAAATACAGTAATAAAATTACTTTAAAAAGCTGGATACAATTGGAGTTTTCTGATAGCTTTTGATGACATGTTTTATAAACATACAGGTTCCAGTGTAACTTTCTCTTTCTTATTGTGAAGTCAATTTCTTTATAGGCACATAGGCTGAGGTGTCTCGAGATAAGTAATATATTGTCCTGGTGACTGTTCTGTCAAAAGGTTATGCTACTATAGAGGAAAGCACAGATTACAACCAGATTAAAATATTAAGAGTAATAATTGAAAGATAGTCTGTAACACCAAATTGTTATTTATTTACCTGTAAAATAACAATATGCTATTGGTCATCAGGTTTTTTGTACTCTTTACAAAGCTAAAAATACTTTAATATTTGATATTACAGTACAGTAATTTGGTTATTTTCAAGTCTGGGAAATTTGTCTGAAAGTTCCTCCTCGTGCTCATTTCATCAGTTCCTTTCTAATAAGTGCATCAATTCTGAGACCTCTCCTTCTCAATGTTCAATTCATATCCCTTTTCCGCCTGTGTTCCTGGATTTGCTTTTGCACAATGAAGGAGTTTTGTCTTTCAGAGCGGGAAGGTCACAGGAAGCGATTCGGGAGGTGTCATTGATCTTACACTGGATGAAGAGGATGATGGCTCTTCTCAAGGTAGGTGAAAAAGATTTTGCTAGCTACAGGGGTAATTGAGCTACAAGTATTATTTCATCCCTTGAATGATAGAAAGGAATAAACTTCTCTTTCTACTTAGTGTATTTTATTCCTTGGTGTTTCACTTAAACAGGACTGTTATTGAAGACTGGCATTAAATAAAAGGAATTCTCCTTACTGTAAAACAGTCTTTAAGATTTTTACCTTTCCCTTAATTTAAGCATTGTTGCTGTCTGTGCTTAAATCTTTTAGGCTTGTGGAATAATTTGAGATGTTTGAATTCTTTATTATATTTTGGAAAGTTCTTCTAGATGCATTTAATTTTTTGTTTACTGATTAATTAAAGACCTTTTAATTCTGCAGTTGGCATTCAGGCATTAGATTATTACAGCTTCTAATCTTTTGTTTAGCTAAAAAACTTTGTGAGCAAGGGTTTAGATACCAAATGCAGATCTGTTCTTTGCTTTGGGGCTGTATGCCAAAATTAGAGTAAATATAGTTGTGCTCTTACATCATTTGGCAGTGTGGATGCACTTCATCTTTTAAAATAATACATTTTTATAAGTCTTGCGTAACTGTAGGCAGGTCTAATTATAATTAGCATTGGATTAGTGAAGAATTCCAGTATTTCAGAGAAGTAATAAGAGTAATAAGTACTTAAGACTATGTATTGCGCTGTCATCTTAACTGAAAAATTGATTTTTCTACTATTGGAGATAAAATTTTAATTCTGCGTGGTCTCTAAATGCATGCACCTGCACTGCATTCTTAAGTCTAGCCACCAAGAAGTTTGATTCCTCTAGACCACCTCAGTAGCTGTCTGTCTAGCTAGCACGTTCGAGTTCTACATATACGTTCGTAATATTTTGACTTGCTCTGTATTTGTATTACACAAATGTACAAAATCATACTGGGATGTGGTAGCATTTCTTTCTGTGAGGGAGAAATGTAGTGTTGCCACCGAAAGGAGTTCATGTGGTACACAAGTATTAGAGAAGCATTATGCAATTGAGATGGCTGACAGTCTGGTTCTTTTATCAGCAGAGGATATATGGTGGACACTGAATTGAGTATGAGCCAACAGCGTGTTCTCATTTAAATTTAAGTTAGTATTCCCCCTACATTGAGACTAGTGTGACCACACCTGAAATACAGTGTCCAGTTTTGGCTCCCCCTTCCTTGAGTTCAGAAGAGTTGTGGTAGCACTGGAGAGGGCCCAGTAGGTGGTGTCAGGATAGTGGGGGCCTAGAGTACGTGACCTGTGAGAAGAGATCGACAGACCATGGCATGTTTGGCAAAGAGCAAACTGAGGGACAGTATAATAGCAGCCTACAACTACTTAGAGGATAGGTACAAAGATGATGGAGCGCAACTCTTCTCAGCAGTGCCACATGATATATCAAGGGGCAGTGGCCATAAACTACAAGTTCAGGAGGTTCAGGTTGAGCTTAAGGGGAAAAGAAATCACAGTAGGAAGGTAGCGCAGCACAGAGGGATGGTAGAAACTCTGCTCTTGAATGTTCTCGAGATTCAGCTGGGCAAACTGCAACTCATTTGATTTAGTGTTGGTGTCAGTCCAGCTTCAACAAGAGGCTGGACTACACAGCCACCAGAGGTCCTTTCCAGCCAGGATTTTGATGATTCTGTGAATTGCTTCGGTCAGTGTCAGAATAGCATAGGGAATCAAGTTTTTACCACTCTCATCTCTTCTGAGGGTTAGTTCTCAAAAAGATAAACAAGATGGTTGCACTTGGACTGTGGAACTCTGTCAGGTAAGGTTAAGCTACCCAGTCCTATTTAATATTCTGTAAAAGATACCAACAGATCTAGATAGATTTATGATATGTTTTAAAGCAGCATGTCACAGTATTGTAATGTATTTCAGCTAAACTTTTTCTATCAAAAGTAACATTTTTCAGAGAGTTTTTTCCTCCCTGATTGCATAAAGTATGTCTTCATCTTACAATTACCATAAAAGATCAACACCATGGTTGCATGTGCAACTATAAGAATGCTTCTCTATATACTTTCAGGCTGGGTTAGCTCTTGTGTGTCTCTTCACTGCAAAGCAGAAGCCAGACTCTCACTGATAGTCTGCAGCCTTGCAGATCAGTTTATGTTTAGAGTTTGTGTGAGGAGTCAGTATTTTTCATATAAGCTGTAGAAATGTATGGACTAAAACTCTAGTAAAAGCTTGAGTTTCACCATGCAGTGAAAACACATCTCTAGGATTTTGAGCAAGTATCTTGCTAAATAATTCACGTGTTCTGATGATAACATTCATGTTAAACAGAGGAAAAGTACACTTCTGACAGCTTTTGCATAATTATAAGCATGTGTATGCCTTTGGCCAAATATTTTTTCCACTGAACTTTGTTTACAGCAAATGTGGAGCAAGTTTTATTTTGTTCTAGATTTATTGGTACACAACCACAGGATAGAAAGTACCTCCAGCATTATGGTGTTTACTGCAGCATGCTGGAATATCAGATCAGTACTAATTCAAGTAGAAGAGCAACACCTATATAGTGTTCCCAAGAACACTCAGATCCCAATTATTTTTTTTTTAAAGCACTGTCACCCACATACGAAGTAGACCTAATTCTGTTACTTATAAAAGGGTATTTAAGTAGATGTAACGTCTGGAGAGAGATGTCTATTATGTGCTTCTCTTTTAATCTCTCCTGGTACAACTAGGAAACAAAGTTATGCTATTTTGGTAGTATACAACTACAGTGTGTCCTTGTTGGTTGAAATTACTAAAGATTCAGGTTGAGAGTAAATTTTAACATAGTGGTAGATTTTTAAACTTGTTTGTATAATCTACTCTCCATCCCTTCCTTTTTCCAATGATGTTTCCATTTAGATCAATAATTAAAATTAATATCTGTAATACTGTATACCAAAGTATGCATATAGGGTAAATTAGACTTAAACTTTAGGTTAAGAACTATGGAATTTTTAGGTGTTTTGTTTTGTGAGGTTATAAAACCAAAATCAGAGTTTCTGTATTGGGTCATGGAAGAGCAGACCTTCCAAGTGCAGACTGTCATTGAGTCCAGTCTTCAGTCATGCTAGATAGACAAAAGCCTGTGCATTATTTTTAAGGGCTAATCATGGGGGGGGGGGTGGTGGTGTTTCATTGGTTTTTGGGGTTTTGGTTTTTTGGTTTTTTTAATAGCAACTAGGGCCTCTAATCATGTGCTTGAGCCACTGGGTTTGGACACTACTACAAAACAGAGTAGCTGTCCTTCAACAACTGTTGGTTTGGCATTTTGAAACCACACTCTATTAACACAGAAACGCGTGTCTCTAACTTCCAACCCCTTTTTTACATACAGCAGTTTGCATTCAAATAGTGCTTCATGTAGGGGGAAAAAAAAAGTATTGCCATCACACTGTGGAAACACTCACCCAATACAGCCTAGGTTTGCATTTCTTCTCTTCTTTATCAGACAAGCAATGCACAGACATTCCGTAATCAACAACATATGCAAGTTTTCTTGATCATCCTCACTGCCCCACACGTGATTTCCCACATGGAGAGTAGAAGTTCTTATAAATTCCTAAATGGCTAATGTTGCACTCTCTGCTATCATCTTTTTTCTAGTTCTCAAGTCTAGCTTTGTTCCTGTGTGATATTTTGGTCCACCTCCATACTGGTAGCATCTGCCAGTACACTGGCAACTAAATTTAGTGCACACCTTCTGATGTGTGCAAAAATTATTAATGAAAATGTTGCGTAACATTTGAGAAACCATGTTGTTAATTTCTGTTCAGAACAATTGTTGTCATCCTTTTATCAAAGAGTAATCTAGGTACTTTTCTGTCTGCAAGTATCTTGCAATACTTGTCCCCCTGCTGTCCTTTTCATTAAACATTTGTGTAGTGCACTGCATCAAATTATTTCATAAAAATACTAAAGCAGCTAATAGATTTAGCTGATACCTATCCCTAGTCTAAAGTGGATTTGTAATCTAAGAGCCATAAGTATACTCTCAAACAGCCATATTGCACTTTTTTTTGCATTTATCTTTTTGTAGGAAAAATTATTAAATAAATGCAGTATCAATTTTTTATTTTATAAGCTGTTTTATCTGATTAACAAATCTGTAGTTTTCTGGATCATTTTTTGTCTTATTCTTGAACATGCGTATGGTATGTTTGCTGTTCTGCAATCCCAGTATACCACTTCTGAATTAGTATGCTGATTAAAACTCCTTCATGCTATAACTGCAGTGTTGTAGGCCCACTTTCTGGCATGGAAATCAGCCCCTCTTCTTTTCCATTTTGTGTATTAGATTTGGAGTTTTGCTTACACCTCCAGTAGCAGTGATTTCCACTTTATGCTCATTTCCATAAATCAGATTGTCCTGTCTCTTCCAGTTCCACATTTTAATGAATGTGATGCTGTGTTCATTTAGCATTGGAACTGTTCCTGTATTACTTTTAACCTTAGTCCTGGGTTTATTATGCACCCAGTCTTCCTATTTTCCTTGCTGATTTTTTTACTTGTATAGCTACATTAGCCTTTGCTATTTGTTTCCATTTATTTAGTGAAGTCTAGTTAGTTATCTTTCATCATTTCCTGTGGCTGGTACAATCCTGACCTAATTCCAGCAACTGGAATCTCCACAGGGCTCTTGATTTGCCAGGGGCAAATGAACTTGCTTTTGTGTGAGATCAAAAACAAACGCAAAACCAAAAAAGCCCTCACATTTGTCCAGCCTGTCATTTTTACTTGAACTACATTTTTACAGCAGTAGTGTGTCTGGGTTTTTATTAGTTGGATCATGAGTACATCTTCTCTAGGTCATGACTAAGAATGCACTCGCATCACTTAAATTATCCAATGGCAGTTGAAATGTGCATCAGTCTGTAAATATTCAAAGTAAACAGGTGTATGCATCTCTGTAGGAATCTCTTAAGAGTCAAATAATTTGTTGAACACTGGGAAACCTCTCATACTCATAGAAAATAAAAGAAACTTGAACTAATCACAAGACCTATTAGTTGATGAAAGAGCAGGAAACATCTCACCTTTCGTTTTCAAAATGAGTATCCCTTTACTGCTCCTTTTATAGACTTTGAAAAAAGAAGAAAATTATATTTTCATCAAATGGCTTCAGTGAAGTAGCTCAGCTATTCAGTTTACAGAAAGACAATATGCTCTGCAATTTATATTGTATTTTATTTTTGAGGTCTTGAATTGTATTTAATTTATCCTATAGCAGTTTGTGAAGGGTACTGCTACTTCAAGCTATTAGTAGCTGCTGTTAAAGACATCTCGGTGAGACCATCAAAATAGTCTCCAACTGCTAAAAAAAACAATGTTTTGAGCTACACTGCCATTAACCCTGTTCTTAATGCTTTGAAATCTAGTTAGTATACTTAATTGATAGTTTCTAAATGTGTTCTTCAATATATTGTTGATATATTTTTCTCAAGAGTAAAATACATACTATCGTATTTTTTAATTTTTATATTGTGTGCTCTTTTACTAAATTAGTGGCCGCTGCATGTACAATTTTATTAGGGCAAAACTTTTTTGAATGAGTGCCCTTAAAACCTACTCTTTTATCTTGGTTTTTAGTTTTTGGTGGTGCTTTCTCTGCCCACTACTACTCTAATCTAGCTGAAATATCCAGCCAAAAGCTTCTCGATTCTTATGTATTTAACTTGTGCACAGGCTTGATTACACACAGACTTGCACTCGAATATTTTACATTGTCACAAATAAACTAAAATGGGAAAAAATACTGCTGTAGTAAATTACAAATACAGACACTATTTGTCACTTCTCAGAAGTCAGTAAGAGGGTGTCAATGTGAGAAAACAAAGTCTCTTCTTAAAGTTTTCTATAAATAAAGCGATTGCCCTTTTTTAAGAAAATAGCATCAAAATTCAAAACGGCAACAAACAGGGCTGACAGATTGAACAAAGGAAAGAGCAAATAACAAAAGGATGTAAGCATCAAAGGTAGACAAGATTTATTTAGGGAGCTCTGTCAGTTTTTTGAAACAAATCGAGTGCAACAGTGTTTAGGTCTTTTTAAGGTTTTAGGCTATTCTTTTTTTAATAGAAACTTTTAAGGACTTTGGCATAGAGTTCCATTAAATTCAGGTTTCCAAATTATGCTGAAATATGCAGACTTCATGATGATAGAATGAAACATTACGGAGGGGGAAGATTGAGATGATGAAAGTGAGGGGAATTGAATGACTTTTCTACAGTTTTGTTTGCAGAATGAAAAGATCAAAGAAATGTAATGCTCAATATTCTTTGCTAATCTGTGAATTATGAGGAAAAAAAGATTTTAAAACTCTGATGTTCTAATTTCTGTTTGCTATTGTCTATAACTTTATTTTGTTTTAAAACAGATGGCAAGAAGCAGAACCAAACACCTGTTACAGGATTGAGCATATCCACCCAGCCTTTGGCTCGACCCTTGCAGCCTTTGCAGCCTTTGCAGCCAAACCCTGTGCAGCAGACAGGTGTGCCAACAAGTGGACCTTCCCAGACCACCATACACGTATTACCTACAGGTAACTTCATTTTACATCATTATGTGAATGCAGTGGCTGCTTTTTTTCTTAAACTAGACTCTTGTGTGTTTTGCATTGTGCTCATCTTTTCAGGTGACTATTCAGAATGTTTAAGTCACTTTTTAATCTTCCATTCTAGTCAGTTTCACATAACTTTTTTTTTAAAAAACTGATGAAGTGAAAGGGAAAGATAGTCCTGTGGGTTTGGAAAGAATTCAGGATGAAATTAATTCATGGAGAGAAAGAAATCCTCCTAAGGATGGTCATGGACATTATTAAATATACTGTTGTTCGTAAAAGTGAAGGAGAAGAAACCTGTAGCAGTTGCATTATTTAAGTAATGGGGAAAAAAACATTAGCAACATCACTCCTAGCTCTGTCCACCTGCACTTGGCAATTAATCCTTTTGGTAGAGTTCAATGGCAAGGCTGACACTGAAGTTCCATCCCTAGTTAAATGTTATTTTGTCTGCAGCATGGTATTTTTGTTTTTTTTCTTTCTTTCTTTCTAACATAAAGAAACATAGATCCTCTTTTTCTTTATTTTATCTTTTCTTCTGTAGATGATGGTTGAAGATTAGTTAGCATTGGAATTGTCTTGTGACTTTAGCATTGGAATTGTCTTGTGACTGATCTGTTCTACAGACTCTTCAGTGGTGGGTTTTATATTCTCCACAGCTGTGCTTACATTCAGGACCTTTTTCTTTTTTGGGGGGGGTCCTACATTTATCTTTTCTGTGTGGACTTTGTGTATATATTGGCATTATTATTTCAGGTGAAAATTATTGTTTGTTTAGGCTGTTTTCTCTTTTCTTGCATGATCAAAAGCAGATAGAATTTCACAGAGACAGGTTTTTATTTTCCATGGCTCAGATGAGTCAGTTTTCCAAAGGAGGTGTGTACTCTGGAATAGGCATATCAGCTTAGTGTTGTGGAATTCCATTCTAGGTTGTGGTCTGTCTGTCTTTTTCCAGCTCCGACAACAGTGAATGTAACTCATCGGCCAGTGACTCAAACTGCTGCAAAACTTCCTATACCAAGAGCCCCTGCTAACCATCAGGTGGTCTATACCACTCTTCCTGCACCACCAGCTCAGAATCCTGTAAGAGGAGCTGTCATGCCAAACCCAGGTTTAAGGCCAGTCAACCCGCAGACTGGAGGTAGGGGATGGTTTCCTCCATGCACATTTTAGCACGACACAGCTTGATATGTTCTACCTGATGGATGTGGGGTTTGTTTTTTTTTGGTTTGGGTTTGTTTGTTTTTTTTACAATACTAGTCCAAATTATAGAGGTTAGGAGCTTTTTCCAGCTTACAGACTTGAGAAAATCTCAGGCTATTAAGAAATCATTCCCCCTGCAGCTATGTGAATGAGGAAAAACTGGATTTAAGTCATCTCAGGCACTAGCTCTGCCAATTAAGCATCTCTGGATGACATGCCCAATACTTCACAAGGTAGCGGAAGGTACTGTGATGAGCACCACTGTTTTGTAGAAAGATAGATAGAGAGCATTTTGTTATTACAGAGTAAGATTAAAACATGTAAGTACGTAGTAAATTGTGTTCGATTTCCTGTCTAAAAGTTACTTATCAGGCATCCTAATATAATTCCTTAACAATCTCTGATGTCCTGGGCGCAGCAAATTTTCTTATTTACTCTAGGCCTGGACAGATGAAATTTCTTACCAAATGTATCAGAAATTGATGCATGCTTGATTTTCATTGACTAGAGATGTCAGCAAGTTCATCTTGACTTTGCAAACATGTAATTGGTGTCTTCCCATAGCAGTAAACTCATTTTCCGAAATGAGTAGTAGATGTCAAAAATAAAGACCTTAAAGTTAAATGATAGTTTATATTTTGTTACGAAGTGGTGGATCTTAACTGTCTTTTTAGCTCCCCACAAGTTCTACACTATGGTTATGTTAACACTGTTACGCTAAACACAAATTTCCCTGTTCTAGTGCACTGAGTATGAGCCTACTTTTGTGACGTTCAGGTAGTGATTTTTTAGACACCATCTGTCTAACACTGTGTACTTGAGCCATGTAAGACTGTACCTATGTAGGTTTGTGCAGAAATAATTGATTCATTGTTCTGAAATGATAGTTTTTGGAAAGGAGAATATCCATGTATGTCTGTAGCAATTTAATTCTTAGTATCTCTTATGACTGGATTCAGCTGCATTGCCATAGGCTGTGAAAAATCAGCTGTGCTAGCTAAACAGTTGATCAGACAGTTCTTGAGCTATGTCTGTGAAATGTCAGGGTGTGAGGAAATTGCTGTTCTTTTCAGAGTACTTGTTCGTATTTCTTAAACTTCTTACACTCTTGTGCCTTGTGCGTTTGAGTTCAGGTTCTTCTGACCAGCAGTATCTTTTTGAGGGGCATGTCTGCATCTTGCGTTCCTGTTGGCAAAAGGCCATAAAAGGCAAGGTAACCTCAGCCCACACTTAGTTTTCTTCATCGTTATCCTTAGCTACAAGTTAGACGTGTGTGATCTACCTGTTATTCTGGAAGGAGTTTTGAGTACTTAACCGTGCATTCACTTATGTTAATTATTTTAAATAGTATTTTCTTCTTCTGTACCAAAATATAAAATACATGGTTTTGTCAGAATCTACCACTTCTTAGAGCAGCTATTATGATTAAATACACATCACTAGTATTAATATCTAGAGAATACCTTTTAGTGTTAGACATGCAAGATAATTAGTGTGTTGTTGAAGAACATATAATAGCTAATATGCTATTTTAAGGCCTTTTCTAGGAGAACTCAATGAGGTAGGGAATTCATACGTTTTTCAGGCAAGGTCATCCAACAACAGATCTCTGTGTAATGTGCTTCTGACCTGATGGTCCAGTGATACAATGAATGCTTATCCTTCAGTTGTCCGCTTACAAATTCTCGGAAATCAAGGCAGGTTTCCACCAAAATAATTAAGATTCAGCTTGACCAGACTCTGAATAACCTAATCTGAGAGCATTCTTTCAACAGAAGTTTGGGCCAGATCACCTCCAGAGGTTCCTTCAAACCTGGACTTTTCTGTGATTCCATTAGAGGCAGTTCTGTTACTCTGGCTTGAAAAGTGTGTCTGCGTATTATACGCAGACTATTGTCTGACAAGCCACATAAGACATAAGAAAATGACAGTTCATCCATAGCATTGTGCATTCCCTGTACCTCAGGACAAGGAAGCCAGATGGTTAGCCCGAGTAGATAAAAGACCAGTTTACTTAGAATACAGATTATTTCAAGGCTTCATATTTGCATACCGGCTAGAGAGTTTTCATGTATTGTTAACAAAAAAACAATCATGTTTCTTGATCCCTTTTAGCTGTCATGAGTTTTCATCTTTTAGTCCATTCTACATTTTTCACCATCTTTGTTATACAGCTTTCAGAAATGCTGCTACTGATATGTAGTGGTTTATATTATCATTGAAACAGTCTTTAGTGTCAGTAGCAGACGCTTCAGGAGTAAGATCTCTGCATGCTGTCTTTGAAAGATTAACTGTGAGAACTCAACCGAAGTGTTTTCCAAATTGTACTTTTGTACTTCTACCTGAACTAAGTAGTATGCCTACCTAGAAATAATGCTAAATTTGTACCTTATATCTTATTAAGGCATTTCTGTCTGTCTATCTACAGATTATTGTAATTTCCTGAGAGAGAATCACAGTCATGCTAAAACAGCGTATCTGATTGGATTCTCATAGATGAGAAATAGCCAGTTCAGGTTTATCCTACAGGAGTTTGCACAGCTTCATTAGCTTCTTAGATAGATGTGCCAATAGGAAAAAGATGTGAAGCAGCTACCTAGAGTTCAGCACTTTATAATAAAAGCATTAAGATTTAGCACTCTGAGCTCCCTGCCTCAGACTCACAGATTGCATAGACTGCTGATACTCATCACCTGTGATCATGGCTTGATGACTCTATAGAGAAGAAATTACCATACAGTAGTAGTGGTTTCCTGACATGTCACTCGTGAGCTTCTCTTCTGGAGTATTAGAACGCTTCAATCTCATACAAGTGTGGAACTAGGGGGTGGTGGAGATTGCCCCAGATCTTGTATTTCTAGACAGAAATAGAGGAACACCCTAGGCAACCCATAACAATGAGCAAAAGCTTTGAACTCACCAAACATATGTGCTCCAAGAGTAAACGAACAAAATGTTACTTCAGAGAGTGAGATGTGATATAAAATGAATGAAAACTTGGTAGTTTGCAAGAGTTCTGGATATTGTCTACAAGGCTATAAAATTACCTAGTTTATTCCTGCCAGTTAGGTCAGTTTGCTGGGGGAATGAATGAACAGGTAATGCCTGTGAGTAACATCCATTGTGGTGTCCGTTCTGTGAGGGAGGACAAGCTTCTTGGACAGTGACTTACCTTTTTTGTTTTTGGTACCATCCACAGCACAGCCTTCTGGCATTTGAATACTGAGTGGATATCATTTTGCTGCAGCAGCATTTATCTTTTCCTTTCTGAATCCCAAAGTGATGTCATTTTTCTTTTCATACTTAAGCTTCCTGTATCTCCCACACTTCCCCTCCCCACCCATTTCTTTCATGCTACAAACTACTGAAACATCATTCTGTCCCCTCTGCAGACATAAGCACTTGCTCTCTTTCACTTTTACAGCTTCAGGGAATGGGAGGTGATTTTGTTGTTGTGCCGTACTTCATCAGTCTGCTGGCAGTTTGAGGAGAGTGTGTCAGTTTGAAATTTGGTGTCATCTAGCTGTGAACCAAGGAGTTGGTCTTCCAGTGTTCTGTTTAGCCGATTTTAAGTAGTGAATACTCAAAGTATTCATTGTGCTTCTTACAGGTATGACAGTACGAATGCCTCAAACAACTGCGTATGTTGTGAACAATGGACTAACTCTTGGATCTGGAGCACCTCAGCTTACAGTGCATCATCGACCACCACAAGTGCATGCTGTGAGTAGTCCTTTTGAAATTACTTAATGCAATTTACAGGCTTGTCTCTGCATTAATGTCTTTCAGATTGCTTCTTAGTGTGAACTGCAGAATAGTGAAATGCCTTGTAGACACTTCGCAGCCAGTTCACGTGCATAGCACTACCCTGTCACCTACCGCAACTTCTGCCAAGAATGGTAAAAGCTATGCAATCTGTTAGCTTACCTCAGAGTTCTCCAGATCACCAGTAGCACATATTGAAAAATGGTGCATGAATTGTCTGCAGGTGACTTGTGGAGTCAAGGGTACAGAAGAACTACCACTAAAAAGTTTAGTCATGGTTTGGCTACAAATTGGATGACCAGTTTCTCAGTACAGCTGTTTCCAAAACTGAGGTAGGAGAACAAGGTACAGACAAAGATCCTCAAGGTTGCCAACTCCCAGATTTCAGAGGGTTTTTTAATCACTGTTGGGGGTGATTACTTCTGCATCACTTCAAACCCCTTTTCATAAGTATTTGAGAATTTACTCTGACTCATTTCATATGGTTTTGTTGTTGAGACGGAACCAAATACATTGCCTGCATACTCACTGTTGCGCAGTCACATCACTTGTGATGTCCTGAAATGGTAAATACATTGCCAACAAGGTGGCTCACCATTCTTTCTATCTAGATACCATTCAAATTCATGCATCCTCCAGTGATAAATAATGAGAAGGAATCAAGCCAATATCACACAGAACACTTAGGATGACAAAACCTACCCGAGTCCAACCTGAAAGGCCGCTGGCTTGAAGAATAACAAAATTTTGTACTCATTGTAATCACATTCCTAAATTCATCTTAACTAACATAAATGAGAGACTGTTTCTGTGATACTAAAAAAAGTCAATGGAAAGCCATATTTGTGCCCTTATTTAAAAATGTTCTGGAAACTGAGGCTGAGCTTTTGTGATCAATTTAAGGTGATAAAATCCATGTGGCATCATTACCCATTCTTCCTTTTGTGACTGAAAACCTGCCTGTTGAAAAGATGATGAGTTGTCAGCTTAATCCACTGCCTGGGGTGTTTTGGGTAATGTGGGAACAGCAGCTCAAATGTAGATTAGCTCAAAGTCACTGTGAACCTGCCTGCCCAGTCTTGGTAAAGGGCACAGTGTTCAGTCCATCACCTCTTGGGTGGGAAGCAAAGAGGATATAGGGAAATAACTGTGGCAATGATCATCTGTACAGCTAGGGATTTATATGTGAATAATAAGAAATTGTGGCATCCTTGGTCCCACCCCTTCTCAGCCTTTGCTGCTGCTCTCTTGCCTGTGTGCTCTCTGCAGACAGGACTTAGGGTTGTGATGGTTGGGTGACTGCAGGCTCATTTGTTTCCATTTGCCTGGGGAGTGATGAATTAAAGCCTTCTTCCACTGCTGTAGACTCTGACCTTTCCTTTACTGCTCTTACATTGCTTAGGAGCCACCACGCCCTGTACATCCTGCCCCACTCCCGGAGGCACCACAGCCACCACGTCTGCCCCCTGAAGCTGCCAACACTTCTCTGCCTCAAAAGCCACAGCTGAAGCTGGCACGGGTACAGAGCCAGAATGGTATTGTGCTGTCATGGAGTGTCATGGAGGTGGACCGGAGCTGTGCCACTGTGGACAGTTACCATCTCTATGCCTACCACGAGGACCCGAGTGCCACTATGCCCTCCCAGTGGAAGAAGATTGGGGAAGTGAAGGCCCTCCCGCTACCTATGGCATGCACTCTTACGCAGTTTGTGTCTGGCAGCAAATACTACTTTGCTGTCCGGGCTAAGGACATCTATGGACGTTTTGGACCCTTCTGTGACCCCCAGTCCACAGATGTGATCTCTTCCCAGAGCAGTTAAACTAGAGATCTTTGGAGCCTTTAAACCTGTCCTACTACCAAGAATTACCCCGGTTTTGGGGGGTTAATCCCATGCATGAAATTCACTTTTTAAATCCACTCTCTGCAGGATTATTTTAGACAGTTGTGTGATACACTACATGCATTCAGAACCAAAAGAAAAATAAAGTCTCACCTGCAGCAAGAGAGCCTGTTTTTTCTGGATAGCTCAAGTCATGGGCCATTTGAAAATTTCATTGTCCCTTCCATGACAGCTGTTCCACCTAGATACCTACCTACCCTTTATCCAAGGGCACCCTGGATGCCTGGGATTCTGCTTCAGAGTGGGAACAAAATAATAAATTACAGTTTGTTTGAAGCAAAACGTACACATCTGTAATATCTATCAAGGCACTAACATGAGGGCAAGAACAGATTTGCCTCTTGCCCCCCACCGCTCTGTGAGCAGGCTGTGATATGAAGGGTGATTCAAGGTCTCACTTTTGTACTGGAAGATTGAGTGGTCTGGTCTTATTTTACAAACTGTAATAAGCTCTCTGAGGGGAGGGAAGGGAACTTGAGTCTGGCCAGGGAACCAATATGTGTGTAAAGTTGGAGGTGGTGGAAAAAGAAAAATTAATCACCCCACTACCTCCTACCTCTCCTAAATAAGAATGCTCCTCTACTTTCACCATCCTCCCCCATTCACACTGGGAGCATTCCCAGGTCAGATCTGAAACTGGATTGTAGAGAGTGCATTCACACCTCTCTAGCTCAGATAATTTCTCTGCCCCTCCCCTCATACATCCAGCCCTATTTTTTAGATTTATTTTGTGCCTTAAAGAATAATTTCAGAAATAAATGTAGCCAGATACCTTGTGGTGTTCTTTTATTTGCTTGGAGTTATTTTTCCCTTTACCCTTCTAGCCTTTCATTACTGCTTCTCATTTTCCTGGCCTGCAGTAATTATTATTTCTGTAAAGACCAGGAAGTGTAACATCTGCTGATGCTCGATTCGTTTTTTATCTGCAGTATCATTCAACCCTTTCCTCACTGTAATTCTTGAGTAGTTGTTTTCGTCCTGTCATGAATATTAGAGCATACAGACAGTATTTTCCACCAGAGCCTTTCCCTGTTCTTTTGGGAAAGCTGTATGCTGCAGTTCAGCCAAAGAAGAAACCTCTGTGGTGTGGCACCGTGAAAGCTTCTAGCTGTTTGCACTCAGTTTGGATGTTCAGTTAGTACAAAAAGATAGGAAGTTGGCTTCCCAGTCCTTTTCTCTATCTCAGTCACTTGCCTGCCTCTGCAGAAAGCTAACGCACCCAAAGCAGTTTAGAAACAATTTTAGACACTGGCCTAAAACTTGTGAGCAATTGCAAATGTTAATAGATGCTTTCATGATGCTTCTGAGCTGAGAGAAGTTGGTGCATCTGCCCCACTGCCGTTGACCTGTTAAACTTGCTTTTTGCAGAACCAAATTGTAACGCACCTGGACAAGAAAGTATATGTAAAGTTTTTATTTTGGCACTTTTCAGAACAAGGACAGCAGTCTCATTCCTGCCCAGCAGAAACAAACAGTGGATTTAGAAGGGAAAGTCTTTTTTTTTTTTTTTTCTTTCCCCTCTCCCAGTCCACTTCGCCATGTAGCAAAGCTGTTAGAAGACAACGTTTTTCAGTTTCAGTGCTCTCTTTCTTAAAACCAACATTTTCAAATGTAAAGCAAGGTTGAAAAAGGGCAGGAAAAATTAAATCCCAGAACATGGCTGGTGAAATACGCTATGAGATTATGGGTTCTTTAGTTGTGTTCCCTTCAAGAACTTTTATTGGTGAAAGAAACTGCATTGTAGGCTTTTGTCTATACTATTTTACTGCACTCCTTCCTGTAGCTGGAATTGTCACTTCTGTCAGGTGAGTAACTAATATTTTCTGTATGGAAACTTGCATTTAAAGTACAGCAGTCTTATTGATTTGGGCGAGCAACAATTCTGTCTAAATCCAAGTATCATGAGAGAAGGTTCACACTGAATCTCATGTATGAACAATGTGTAACCTTTCCTTTGAGTAACAGTTGTCCCTGTATTACTGGTGCCAATAATCAACAATGCCTTGAATTTTTCTATGTTTAATTAAATGTTTTGTCTGCCTATTTCAAGGAGTAATTACTTAATAATGCATTTAGTCTACGGGAAGTTGGGTCTTTATAAGCCTATAAAGCCAGTTCTGTATTAGAGGTTAGAGCAGTTCATTCTAGTTGATGGCTGTCAAGTCCTCCTTGGGCAATTTTTTTTAATGCGTCTTTGAGGTGGTACCAAAGGGCCGTTGGCCATATCAGTACAATGAGGTTTTATAGTTTGAAAGTTAAAATAAATATTAGAATACAACCTAGAACTTATGCTGCTTATTTAATTGTGATTCCAGCCCAAACTACACATGAACTTTTCTATAGTTTGTGCTTGCGTTTAGGTCAAGATTGTTCTTAGCTTTGTCTGGCTTGGGATAGGTGGGGAGGTGAGAGTCCCGTGTTAGAATTTTTTTTATTTCCTTCAATGGAGGTATTAGGGATGGTCTGGTAATGTGTTTGGAGGTTTTGTGGGCTGTATCTTTAGAGAAAGAAGACTCATCTTTATTTACTAAAGAAAGATGTAGTTCTCAGCTGAACTGATTGTAAAACCTGGCTTCTGGCATAATAGATCAATTTCTGCTATGTATGGCAGAGTGCAGTTGATTTTTTGTGTGTGTGAATAGATTAAATAAGCTAGCTACCGTTTGTTGACTGAAGCCATCGCAGCTGTAGGGTGAAAGCTGACTTCTCTTTTATTTCATCCCAGCAGAGCTGCTAAAGGTCCAATTTTTGGATCTTAAGCAAGCAGTGGTGGCAAAGTATGTGATAAATCATGGCTTGACTTTCAAATGTCTAGCTTAGTTTGGAGACCTGTAAGGTAGCTGGTTCTTAAATCACTGACACACACACAGAGATCTATGCCGTATCTGCGAAATCACTTTCATGGTGGAGCAGCTCTCTGCAGTGAGTATTCACCCCTTATGCTAACGAACAGGAGTACTGCTTCATTCCTTAACTCATGGCACTTTTCCCTGTGTTGCGGGGTGGCTGGTTAATTTTATTACCCTTTTCCTCCCAGAAATGATAAAACTATTGAGAAACTAAATTTCTGCTAGCAACAAACATTCAGAAATAATTTATTTCATTTAATAGACTTTATTAGAAAGTATTACCAAAATATCTGGGAACATTCAGTACAGGTCTTTTAGCACTGTGCTTCTAGACTGGGCTCTTCATAAAAGCATTAGTTGCTGGAGGCTTCCAATAATCCACTTTTAAATATGCTAAAAATGTCTGTATGGCTTTTAAGCGGAAGGGTTGGTTTTAGTTTCTCCTCTGCACTTCATGCACGTTTTTCCATGTTATTTTCAGTACCCTGGTATAAAGTTGTTCCTGACTTAGTGTTTTTCTCTTGCCACTGGGTACATGACATTTCAGCAGTACCACCTTGGATCTAGTTCCCTGTGTCTTAGCAAACCCAGCACTGATTCTACAGCTGTGTTTTCCATCCTCATTTACTTTCTGGTTGGTTTTAGGTTTGGTTTGTTTTCTCGGTGTGATATGAGGCATCTGCATGTCCGGGTTGAAAGTAGTTTGGAGAGTGGAAAGTAATCTGGTTGGAGAGGAGCCCTGCTGTGGAGTGCTGATGGCAAAATGCCATTCCTTTCCACTGCGTTCCTCCTAGTCACAGCAGTACTGGCCTCCTTTGTTTTAGTGTATGTCTAAAAAAGCTTTATTAGATTCAAATAACTAAACGCTAGGAAGGGGGCAGACTGTAGATATAGGATCTGTACTGTATCTGCAGTGGCAGCTTCAGAAAACATGAGGGTGCAGAGGCAGGTTCCCCTCAGCCCGTATTTATTTCCATTCTCTGACCAGCTTCCCTGGGAGTAGCAGTTGGTCTTGGACTGTGGTCCTTCAGATTATTTGTGCTACTGTTGGCCATGTTCAGTCACTGAGCACAGGCACTAAGACACTCACCCATCCCAAGGGTTTTAGCACAAGGCTGGAAATACCTGTGGTGTCCTCCCTGTAAAAAGAAGGGGTCTTACCCTGCTTCCTTTGAAAACAACGGCAAAACCCCTCGTGCCTTCAGTGGGAGCACGATGGGGCCCAATAGTAGGATCCGAGCACCATTTTGTACTGTAGCAAAAATAGTCACTTCAGCCCTTCCTTTATGCTGTTTGTCTTAAAGTCCAATAAATTAGAATCTGTATTATATGTAGGGACAGGTCAAATCTGTTCCTGCTCCCCAAACAGCCATTCCCCAGTATTAGAGTATTGCATACACTGTACAAAATCAAGCTGTGATTCTGCCTTCTTATAAACTCTTTAGTATTTTCATTTAGTCAAAATATCTATCCAGATTTTTGAAATAGGAGCTTGATATAGTAGATATATATTTTTTTAATTTGTTGGTTTGGATAGGGGTGGGCATTGTATGAAAATACTGGAGGGAGAGGAGTTAAAATGATACTGAGCCAGCCCTGCCACCAAAATCTGTATTCCCTTCCAAACACCTTCTGAGGGGAGAAAGAAAAAAAATAAGGTAGCTAAGAGAAAGCAAATTAATGAATTTTCCTTTTCATCTCTTCTAAGTACCAGTTAAAATGCATCTTTATTTTTCATTGTCATTATGCAGGCTGAGCATTCTTTTTTTATATATATACACACACGTACATATATATATATTTGAAGTGCTGTCTTAATTTAATGGGGTGTAGCTGTAAATAAGACAACTGGGTAGTAGCTGTTTGGGGAGTCCTGTTCAGCTTTAGTAATTTATTGGCTATTGGGAGTCAAACGTGCAAAATTATTTGTTAGGAAACTCGGAATCTGATTTCTTGTTTTGTTTTTTGCAGCTGGACTTGTAAATAAAAAAAAAAATGTAGGACTGATTTAATGTCCAATTTAAACTGGGCAGTTGCAAGCTCTCCCCATTTTTGTATGTACTGTAGATTAGTGTGTGTGTCTGTGTTAACCGTAGTGGGGTTTTGTCTGACAAGCCTGAAATTTATACTTTGAAATAAACTACTGGGTTTTTAATATTTTGAGTCATCTGTGCTTAGTTCCAGACATCTCAGGAGACAGCTCTTTCAAGAAGAGCCCAGTGTGTGCTCTTTCTCTTCAGAAGTGCTGCCACCTGGAGCAGGGGGCTCTGCAGGCATTCCAGGTTGGCAGGCTTGTTGCCACCTTGCTCGAGTAACCTTGAGCAGCAGTGGTTTGGCTCTAGGTCATTCCCAGAAAGTCAACTGCACAATGCTGCCCTCCCAGCCTTCTCACAGAAGCAAAAAACAAAAGCAATGCTATAACTTCTGGAAAGTCACCTTCCAGGCGCTTCTGCAGAGCAAAGAGGGGCTGTGTATCCTGGACAGAGAGAATCCAGTAACTTGCACCCCAAAGTTGCCCCAGAGGGGGACTGGAATGGAAACCAGATTGCTGGTGCTACTCTCCTCTCCCTCCAAGGGGCCAGGTTTGACCTCTGAAAAAATGGTCATTCCTTTAGCAAGAGGCTTTGGACAAAGTACAGGAGCTGCCTTTGGTTCTTCACAGGACCCTTAAGCATTAGAGCCTTGAGCCTGCAGCAGTGGTCTCAGCATGCCTGACTCAAGCCAGGGGGCTAGCTGTTGTGCACAGAACTAATTTCATCAGTCAAGGGTAATGAAATTAGGGGTAATAAAAAGGGTGTTTTAGTGCAGGGATCAAGAAAGTCTGCCCCCACCCTGTTGCTTTTCAAGGGTAGAAGCCAGGTATAGCACCATGAAATATGTTGTGGAACTTCATGGAGATCCAGTAAACTGCCTTACTAGAAGGCAGTATGGTAAAAGCTGCCTCTTGGACCCAACCCTGCTGCCAAATTGTAGATAACTCAAATTGAGTACTTAAAACTTGGAGTTATTGACTGAGTTGGTGCTGGAGCCCATACTTCAAGGGCATATAATTAATTTGTGCTGGCAATAATTCGTTTTCTGGCACTTAATAAAACTTGGCTTCAAGTCACTGACCAAAAGATGATGGCCTCTTGTGAAGTGATGCCTTGAAAGTCCAGAGAGACTATTTAGAATAAGAGTACATACTGCACATAGTTTAGACCATTGGTTTTATCATAAAATATAGCGTAACCACTCTGCTGAAGCACTGTTGTAATTGCAGTTTGTGCTGGTGTAAAGGGAAGTAAGTGAACACCCAGAGTACTTTGTTTTGCTGCAGGGTAGCTTTGCCATACACTCTGGAAAGAAGTGCTGCAACCTCAGAGCGGAATGTACATACAGCAAAGTGCACCCCTCTAGGCCACTGGTGCTTCTACAGTGTAACGTAAGGAAATGAAAAAAAAAAAAAAACCCACCAACAAAACACCAACACCACAACAACCAGGAATCGGCTGAGAAGTAATCTGTGATCTGACTCAGCAGTGCAGCACCAGGACACTGACAAAGAAATTAATTTGGTTTCTCCCTGGGGAGCCACTGGTCAGACCTTGCATGGGTGTCTCCTGCTACAAGGGCAGAGCGTGCTGCTGACACATCCCACCTTTGTTGCGAGCTGAGGCCATGCAGGGTGTGACCAGTAGTGCCTATGCGCTGAACTGGGAGGGCTGGGCAGGGGTGAGTTTGTTATGGGATTGCAGAAAAGGGGGATGGTAAAGGAAGGAAAAGCTTGCCTTGGATGTGGTCATTCTGGTGGTCTTGCTAGGAGTGTCCATTTCCTCTGTAGAGCATTCTCTACTGACTGAACAGCAGGTTTCTTTTTATTATTGCAAGGGACGGGTTTATCACAGCCACCTCTCAATCCCCCCCCAAAAGTAAGTCTCTCTAGCCAAGCCTAAAAACCTTAAGTTTAAAAGGCAGAAGCCACAGGACTTGGAAAAACCTGCAAGCAGGGTGTGAAAAAGGGGGGCAGCTTCTGCCACAAACCCTCTGCTTAGAGCACACCTTCCCATTTTTTCCCCAGCAAGAGCTACAGAGGGGAGTACAATGATGAAAGAGACCTTTTAACTTCGTGCAGCTGCCTGAGAATTAAGCTGTCAGTTTTCTCTCGCCCCTGGCAGTAGCTCCATGCAGCCCCACGCACAGCCTGTTCCTCCAGTCCCTGACGTTGCTGTGCTGGGGAGAGGAGCTGGACCCGGCTGCTGTGGTTGCAGTTGGCAGCTCAACCTGGGCTGGCTTGCTGACAAAGGAAGCATGCAGGACAGCCCAGCAAGAGGAATGCAGTGACCTTTAACAGCACAACCATCAACGGCAAAAAAAAAAAAAAGTTACAGTCACATGGATTAGAGCCCTAAGGCTCATAAAGTCCCATTGATGTAAACATTTACTCACAGAAAAGGGCTCTTAAAGTAGAGCTCTGCTTTCCCACAACTCTGGGTTTGAGCACAAAGCAGCTCCTCCTCAGGGTAGGAGGCTGGAGGTGGGAGAAAGGCGGAGCTCCCATTTCTGTGCATATTTACAAATGGGCCGGTCACTTCTGCTGCATGCCTCCACTCCCTGCAGGGGGAAGCATCCAGGGGTGCCCTGATCAAGACCACTGTCCAACACAGTTGTCAGTTGGCAATTTCCTGGTCCCTGGGGCCCAACTTTTAAACAATACTCCTCCATTAGTATTTTTATAAAAGATTGGGTGAAAAGGCAGTAAATAGAACCTGCAGTGTTGCTGTGTTGCCTAGGAGGGACAGTCAAGTAGCAAACAGCCACCCTCCAGCCCCTCTGTGCTTCTGCTTCCAGTCTCAAAACAAGCAGCTGATTCTTGGTTCTCTGCTTGCTGTCAGCTTAGATCCCTGTACTGCTCTCCATGACCCAGCTCCATTCCTTCTTTTAAGTGTGCTCCTTAATGCCTGTTACAGCCTGTTCAATTCAATGTATGGTAGTGGCTCTGTAGCAGCCAGTCTCCAGGAGTTTAAAACATGTCTCAAGGCAGTGATCAGCTGCAAACACCTACACAAAAAAGTGCTTAGTTCATACTTGGTGCTTATCCAAAAAGCATCAAGATTGCTGCCCTGTAAGGCTGGAGCTGCAATCAGAGCATCCCAGCGAGAGCTCACAGAGCTGACAAACCAGGCAGAGGGTGAGACACCCTTGATGACAGGCCAGCAGGAACAACAGACAGGCCTCACCTCAAGCAAACAACACAAGGTAAGTGACACATGGCAGGCAGAGCTTCCCTGCAGTTAGAGCTGCCAGGGCCCAACACAAACACAGGGCATCTGGCTGAGCACTGCTGGTCATGCTCGGGGGGACAGCACAAATCCTGTGCCCCACTGCCCTTCATTCAGCACAGCTGGAAGAGGGCAGGGAGGGGTAGCTGGGGTTGCAGAACATGACAGGGAGGTGGTCTATGCGCACAGAGCTTGGGGCAAGGCCAAGCCACACAGGGGCAAGGGCTGACACAGGCTGATGTCCCTGGGGTCCTAGCTGCAGGTGAGCAAGACACCTTCACTGATAGAGAACCTTAGGGGTAAGAGTAAATGGAGGGGGTGCTGTATTTAAAAACTCTATGGTTAGGAGTGCCTCCTCCCCACCACCTCTGGCAGAAGGCACCTGTGCAGCACTGCCATCTCTTTTGGCTCATAAGAGGCACCAAGTGAAATCACATTCACCCCCCTCTAGCACAGGCACAGCTGCAACTGGCACATCCACCAATGCATATACTTATGGTGTGGCTGTGTGTGTCTGGCTACCATGGCTGAGTAATTTTGCTGCTTCACCCAATGAAGAACTGTATTGCAGGGCAAAAAGCAGCTCTGTGATGAGTACTTCAGCAGTTACAGTCATTTTACACAGTGCTCTCCTGCCCCTCTATCCCACCCACTCCTCCTACCTTTGCACATGGCAGAGATGTTCTCTCCAGCCTCTCACACTTACCTCCTTCTGCTCCAGCAAACAAATCACTTCAGGCTTTGCACCAATTTTCATCCTCAGCAAAAGCTTTGCTGTAACTTGTGGTCTCCCTCTCCCCTTGAGGGAAATCAGCCCTACTGTTGTAGTCTAACAGTGTAGTCTAACAGGAGCTGGTAGAAAGCCAAGGCTTACGTAAAGCTGATAAGGGGGATTCAGGCTGGAAAGCAGAACATCTAAACAAGAATTACTGTCCTTGGGAGAGAAGCACATCCTGGAGAAATATGTAAGCTAACTAAGGTGTTTTGGGAACCATCTGAAACAACTAGTAGAAGTGTGATAAGAAGCACCCTCACGCAAACTATCCTCATTACAATACTAAAAGTCACACCCCTGGAGCTGGAGACCCCGGCCCAAGCAGAGACCCCTCACCTCTGGGCATGCATAGAATATTAAAGTAGCACTGTAGCTTTAAGTTGAAATAAGAGAAATGTAGACCAATAGAAAACTGCTTTGTGTAATTACTTATGCATATGCATAACTGGACTGTATAAATACTGTACCTGCATAACTGAACTTTGTGCTAGCTTTGTGGAGCTACCACCTAGCACCCATCTCTGCGCAGACATGAAATAAAATACCTCTGGCCCTGCATGTATATTGGCATCTTGCACACCAGGTAACCGACCTCACACTTGTGGGATAACACTGTGGCAGCCAAATATTTAGTGTAGAACCTCACCCATGCTGCAGTAACTCACTCCCTTCCCCCTCACATAAGCTGAACTCCAGAGGCCTGATCAAAACCTCACACTGCTCATCCTTCACCTTTGTAATACAGGGCAGTTGCTTTACAGTTTAGCTGGGACCACCAAGGCCACGAAGCAAGAGCTGTTTATTTTGTTTTACTTAATTACATGTGTAACGTGTAGCACAAAACAGCTCAGTGACTCGACTCCTCAGTGTAAACATAGGTAACTAAGAGTAATACATACAGCCCCAGCCCTCACAGCCATCTTACTGTCGCATTCCACCTCCATAGCTGAGGGAGCAGGCAAAGAGGTCACTGAACAACTGCATGGGCCGATCAGTAAGAGCTCTATTGCACAGACACATGCAGATGCAGTTCTTTCCCTGCTGCTACACTGCAGCCTGGGATGGGGGGGGTGGGGGGGACGTGTGGGGTGGCATTTCCAAAAGCATCAGGCTGCTTTCAGAAATCACCAGGCTCATCTCTTCACTACCTTTCACAGCCTGACCATTGCATGCTGCTTTGGTGAGACAAAGGAAATCTTGCAAAAGCCATGTCCTGTGTGCCTGTTGTCTACTGCTCTGCCATGGAGAACAGGCCTTGACTCTTTGCTAGTGACATTCCTGGATGAGAAGCAGTTTGCAGCACACGTCACAGCCACTGCTCAGACAAAAGGCAGACATCAAACCAGCACAGAGATAAGGCCACCATGGACCAAAGCAGCCACCTGGCTTGGCCCAGCCCTGGAGGCGGGTCCCATGTTGCTGCTAAAGACATCACTCATTGATCACATTGCAGTTCACTCCCACTCTGGGAATAGCTGTCATGATGGCTCAGATCACCGAAAAGCAGTGCCACACCTGCTTCCCATCAATCCTAGTCAGAGGAACAGCCACCCAAATAGCTCAGAAGAGCAAAGCATGCATTGGACTGCACAGAGGCAGCCAACATCAGTACAAAGTGCCTAGCAGGCAGGACAGGGGAAGGCAGGTAAGGCACAGGGATGTGGACATCCAGGTCAATTTATTACACACAGGAATGAAAATTTCCATTTTAAAAAAATCCCATTTGGGAATATTGATGCTGGTTCTACAGGATTGGCCTCATGGTGACGAAATGAAAGTTGTATGATTCTGGCAGGCCCTGGTGTCGTGTGTGGTTAAACAGTCTCCAGGTGAAGACAGGGAGACCGCCTTGTACTGGGGGGCCATTGATTGCAGTGGCTGTGAACGCTGAAGCCAGGCGGAAATCTGACACCTGTAATAAAGGACAGGAGTTCAGGGCAAAATGGTGGCGTGGTGTTTGACATGCACCCATCCCACAGAGCAGGAACAGCTCCAGGAGATTTGATAGCAATAAAGTGAGCAAGGGGAAATGCATGCTGGTCAGGCAGCATTCCTCCCCTGCACAGAGGCATTTTCAGCCACAGAACAACCAGCACCGAAGGGCAGCAGCAAAGCACAAGCCCGTGCTGCCCTCTAGCCCTTGCACTATCCAGGGTGAGAGAGGCAGCATATCTGCCCTCCTCCCTGGGTTTGGGTGTCTCCAAAAGAGCTGGTGCTGCAGCAAGCAGCCTAGAGGGTCTGACCTAAGCTCTGCTGTGTGTTGCATGCAGTCCCCTGAGGCACTGCCAGGGTAACTTAGGAAAGAACAAAGGCAGCACAGAGTTAATGCTGATGCCCAGATCCTGCCCTGTTCCTTCATTATCTCCCAAGAGGTCCCCAGCCTGCTCCATCTTCCTAAATTCAGAGACACTAGCATTGCCTTTAGTGTTTACAACAGACTGGCATTAGCTTCACTGCCAGGTTTTGCTTCTGCTCTGGGCTATTTCTCTCAATGCCTCTCTTAGGTCCTCTGTCCTCCCCCAGCCCAGCCCATTCCCCTTGCCAACTGTGCTCACAAAGGCATCACAACCAGCATGCACTGAGCTGCTCCCTTACCAGACACCTCTACACTGCAATTTTCCAGATTCATCTCATAATAACCAGCTGTGGGAGTTCCTACTGGCCACTATAGCAGGCATATGGCCTGGGCTTGTGCAAGTTGAGTGGACACACAGCACTGGCAATGCCAAAACAGCCTCCACAGGGCCCATCCTAGCAGCCAGATTTACAGTCCAGAAATGCAGCAGGCTGGTCCCCATGGGATAAAGCACCATATGACCTCCCAGCACACCAGGGGTGGGCAGCTGCTTACTCAGGTATTGCCCCTCACAGTGAAAACACCACACAAGCTGCCTAGAAAAAAATGCTGCTTTCTCCAGGACAGTGGGTCTAAGGATTTTCCCACATCCCCCCAGAAAGCCAAGTGATCTTTGCCAAACTTTGCTCAAAGCAGTTTCACAGAGAGGTAGAGCCCTGGAGTAGGGTGACTCACTAGAGGGCCAGGCTTTTGCAAAGGTAAAGCTAAAATGAGGCTGAAAACACATTCCTGTGGGCTCTGGGGAAGCACCTACGCAGTCCCGATGAACAGGATGCTGAGGCTGTGCAACAGTCACCTTCTCATTTCAGCCTTCTCTAAGGCTCCTCCTGCTGCAAGGCTTTGGGGTTTAACCCCTAACACCACAAGTTCCCATGGACATCATTCTTTTGCACACCTCCTCCCACATCCTCTGCCACTGTGCTGGGACTGGTGTCAGGGACAGGAGATAGGACTCTGCACAGAATCACCATCTCAGGATCTGCCCAAGCACTGGGAAAGCAGGAAAAGGGGGAACAGCCCATAGTGCAGGGAAACATGCTACAGGTCTGATAGGAGCACAAACAGGCTGCAGCAAACATTCAGCAGATACTGAAATTGAGGTAATTTACCTTGGAGTCATAGCAGCCTGCAGGCACTGGAAAAGAAGGATTCAGGTCTTCCCGGCAGCAAATGGTGTTGCAAGGATTGTGTTCAGCATAAGGATCACGGCGGTAGTCTGGGGAGAAATGTGGTGGGAGGGAAGGAAGGAAGAAAAGAAAACAAATTAGTCCCTTCACTGAAAGCTGGGTAAGTGTGCTGGCAGAAACACAGGTCTATCACATTGCTCTCGCACTCCTCCCCAGGTACCAGCTGGAAGTCAGTGCTTGAGACAGGACGTTAAGTAGACAAACTCCTAATCCAAGTCCATCCAGCTATTTCTGCATCCCAGGGGCACCACTGCCAACCTCTAACCATAAACATCTGCAACTCCACATGATGAAAGCTTGCAGGAACTTTGTCAGGAGAGAAAAACGGAAGAGAAAGGGAAGGTGGGGTAAGTGCAGGAAAAGTGCAGCAGTGAGAGCCTTTGTTTTCCTGTTCTGGACTAAAATAAGAAGCAAAGAGCAAAGTCTTTGAACAGCCATTGTAGTAGCTGCAAGCTAGGAGGGGAAGGTGGACAAGCCTCAACATCTGTGAGCATGCTGCTACTCACAGCCCAAACAATAGCGATACCCCACCCTGGGAGAGGCCTCCCAAACCCCAAGCCCAGTACTCAGCATGCTCCCTATAATTGGGAATAAAAATACAGCATCTAAAGCTATCTGTACTTAGAGATGGGCTTAGTGAGAAGTTAAGCTGGTTTTAATCCAGTTAAGGAGAACCCCATCAGGGAAAAGCAGAGCAGAGCATTACTTAGCAAAGATCACTCTGCCTGAACATGGGGGGGTGGGGGGGTGGGGGGGAAGGCCAAACTGACCTGAAGATTTACACTAAATTCTCTGGTCTGATCTGACCTAACTCTTGCTTAGGATTAAAGGCTTTCAAGATTGACAGGCTGTAGATGTATTGGGTAACAGCAGTCCACAGAGTCTCTTGGAGTGTCAGAAGCTCTCTGGAAGGGTCAAACAACAAGCCCAAGAGCCCTTGTTCTAGAAGGAACCTAGTCTTGTTTCTGTTAGAGTAATTTTAGCCTGGTTTCCTACCTCAACAGTAAGCTTATGTTATGTTTTTGCTTTGTGTGTACTCTGCACCTAGGGTAATATAACTCTGATCTGTATGTGAGGCTGCAGCTTCCCATTATAATCCAAGAAATAAAAGTAACACTGCTTTATTAAGATCAGCTCCACAGTACATAAACACGTGTCTTACTGTTGTATCTCATGATGTACTTCATGCTTTCCAAGTTGGTCACCTTGCCCTGGTCTCGACGGAAGATTTTTGCTCTTGGAGCAAGCTCATAAGAGAAATCCATGCCATATTTCTCAACGTATGCTGCATACCCACTGAGATTGTAAATCTTTTCATGGAAAGGGATATTGTATGAAGGCCAGTAACCTGTCAGAGACAAAACCCAATCTGTTAATCACTTAGAAAAGCTGCATGCTTTTGTTTGTCTCAAAAAAGAAAAATAAACTATTTTCCATGCTACATCGCCTTAACAGCATGTCGAGGAATAACATGTCAAACTAGTTTGAACACAAGAAAATAAGGCAATAGTCACTGGCATAACCAGGGTTGACTCCCAGTATAACACCACCAGACAACCTGCCCCCAGACTTCCACCCTGAGGACTCATCCTGCAAAACAGCTGAGATCAGACTTGCAGGAGTCTGAGGTGAACACGCAGAGCAGCCACAGCCCTCCTACCTGCTCAGCCTCAGAGGAACGTAAGATCATTTATGTCCACCAAACTTCCTAGCAAGAGGCTAGAAGTCACTCCCTTTTCCCCCCCCTGCTTCCCATCTCACCGAGGCAAAGTAATACACCATGCTGAGATGTCAGGGACAGACAGACACACACGGACCACAGAGCTAATAGGGGTGAACAGGAGGCAGGTCAGCAAAGAACACGCACACACATGCTTTGTGCAGTGGTGGTTGCACACAGTGATAAGGAGAGATGGGCGACAGCTGCAGGTTTGCCACTGTCTTTGAGGGTTAAGAAGTGATTGATCAGCAGAGCAGAGCCCTGCCCTAACTCTTCCAAGAGCAAGTGTGAATCCTGCAGTTTTGTTAACTCTAAAGAGCAGGGTTACCAGCCAGAACTCCAGAGAGAGTTTTAGGTAGGCAACATACAACTGCCTGAAACAATATTACTCTAGAAAGCAGAAAAGCTTGTAAAGAGCCAGGAGACCATCCAGGTCAGGATCTGGGTACAGTAAGTCCTGGAAGAAATAAAAACAGATACCTATACCTTAACATTTAATTTTTTAATTTTTTTTTTTTTTTTTTTTTACAAGGCAGGCACCAGGGTATGTTTAGGCAGAGACAATATAACATGAGCTAGTTCCAAGAGCAGCACACTTCCAGGTTCTCTCCAAAGCACTAGCGTTCCTGTTGTCAGTGGGGAATGCTGGTTCTCAAATCACACACATCAGGATTTGGCTTAGAGATTTACTATCTAGACACTGGTAAAACTTCAGCCCACCACAATGTGAGGAGTCTGTCTGTAAGATGCTCAAGAAAATCAACTGGGACTCCCTGGGAGTGATACACACAGATACAAACCAAACTTCCTTAAGGACAGATACACAGACAGCATAAGCACTGGAACGCTGCCTGAGCAGAGGCCTTACCAGCTTGGGTTCTGCCAAGCATGCAGCAGAGCTGGGAGTACCCTGTCTACTGGCATTTGCTTACGTGACCTAGAGTCTACCTGAAGGAAACAGGCTGTGTACATGCAGTGTTATAATACAAGTGTCCTCCAGAAATGAGCACACTTGCCAGCCTCTAATGACACAGGCTGGAGGATACGGATACATCAGCTTCCAAACCAGTAGGGTTTAGTTATGATTCAAAAAGGTACTATTGTCTCACATGAAAGCAGTGCATACAGATGACCTCCTTCTCCCACCTGGAAAAACTTTTTGTTTAAATTGCTAAAACAGAGGAAGCTATTTGAAGTTCTCCTCCAGAAAGAGCTCTTCTGTGTCTCAGGCTCAAGACTGACTTGACTCTCAAGACTGCAAATCCCAGGCAGGCAGTGCAGCACATAACTTAAGGCAGGCTTTACCCAAGGGCTGCTATAAGCCAGTGAAACCTGCATGTTAGGCCTAGCAGGGTGAACAGTAACAAAAACAAGTCAGAGATGGTGTAAGGTTGAAAGGGGAGTGAGCAGGACAACATGAAGGCAGCAAAACTTCTTTGAAAGAAAATGCCTTCCTCCTCTGCCTGTTAGAGGAAGAGATCTCAGCAATATTGAGAGGCAGAGCAATGAGAAGATATGGTGGAAGAGACTGAGATCCCAGGTTCTGATCTAATGTGATGCTTTTGATGCTGAAACGGATGCATTACTCGCTCATCATCAGGAAATGTGAACTGCAGCCCACTCCTGTGCTCTATGCCTGTACTGGAGACAGTATTGCACTCTCCCACCTCCTCTAAAGGATTCCTGAGTTTTCACTGTCAACACGCAGAAAGCACGTTAACATCTTTGTCTGGAAAGAGCAACATAAGAGATTCCTGGTTTTTAGAACTCGCCTGCACTGGCCTATGAAGCAAGCTGACAGAAGCCTTAAGAAAAAAAATCTTTCCATTTTCAAACCCATGTAAGAAAATGCTTCCTTTTTCTTCAGATACAAGGCTTACTACAGCAATGCCTGCCTTTGTTCACCTGAGAACTCAATTCTCATTTTCTGTTTTTTTTCTAGGTTTGTGCTTGAAAGAGACTTGAAAAGCCAATGCTGGTACAAACTCACTCTGAGCAAGCCAGAGTGTCAAAAGTGCATTATCTTTGGATACCAGCTACAAGGCAATTATGGAGTGTGCCAGGGTCAGCTACTCTACAAACACTTTAAGCCAGCACTGCTCTTGAGAAAGGCAAACTTCCTTCACCTGGGCTGCTCCAAGCACCAGGGAACAGGGCAGGGGCCTCGATGGGACTTGTCTGGTGTCCTGCGTGGCATGGAGGAGTCCAAATCTGCTGCTTACAGGAGCAGTGCTGGCTTTCAGCAGCTGCAGTCTCTAAGGCAGCACTTCTGCGGCGCTTAGCCCACCCTGTGTACTGAGGGCTGTCCTAATGTTTAAACTCCCAGAGACTGACTGCTGCGATATCCAATACACACAAGGTGCATTTAGATACCTGGGAAAAGCCATACCGTAAATGTAAAATGACATGTAACTTCTAATACATGCTGCCACCTTCGAGAACAGAGCAGCCACAAGATCTCCTAGGAGAGAAAAAGTGGACATTGTGTGCCCAAGCCCAGGGGTTGGGCTCAGTCCTACCAGGAATCCTACACAGCAGCTCTTGAGTCACTGCTGAAAAGGAACTCAGGGGACCCTCTAAGCGTGGCCTCTCTGCACAGGTGCAGCGCTGCCATGACTTGGTTGCATTGCTTCAAGTGCCAGAGTTAGAGGGTCTCTATTATCTTGTTTGTCTGCACCACAATCCACAACACAGCAGAGAAGCCCAAGCCATTTCACCATCTGAACTATACACAAACACTGAAAGGTACGGTGCAACAGCCTACTTTCATATCTTCAACAGATAAAGGAGCCAGAGAAGCATAAGGGAGAGACATGGGATTTTTCCAAATTATTGATAAGAAATATCGCATAAAACCATACTGACATTGGGGCAATGCCTAAAATAACCCAGACCTTTCCAAGGAGCCAGACACAAGGAAAAATTCCAAAGGGAAACAACCTCAGCTGCTAACATAAATGCATTTCCAGTCATTTTGATGATTAATTCAATTCACCTCCTCAGCATGTGACTAGAGGAGGGAGCACAAAGCACCACACACACACTTAAATTTGTGGAATGACCTCAGGCTTTTGGATGCTGACAAAGTGTCTAGAAAACACTTGTGAATGAAACCTGACAGTGGGTGTTTTGCTTCACCTAGATTTTTGTTGGTTTTCCATCAAGTTGTTGCTAGTCTTGCTAGGGGATTAAGGAATCTTTTAAACAGCAAATATTTACCAGATAACAGAGCTCCAGAAAAGTTCAGGAGCTGAATCTAACACAGAACTTCTCTTGTATTTAAAAGCTCATCTCCTTGTAGGGTGACTCAGTCACCAAACATTTCAAGTAGCCCACAGCATCACAGTTATTTAGCACTTTTTCCTCATGGGTCTCTAAGACTGGGCAAAATAATACCAGAAAAAAGGCAAGAAAAAGAAAGAAGGAAGGAATGTAAAGTCTATTTTTCCCTCCCCTGCTTCTAAGAAACACAGATGCTCACATTTCTGCCACAGCATACAGGAGAAATGAATACAGCATAACAGAGCTGGCAACAGAGGGATGCTTACGCAAAGCTTTCTAACTTGAAACTCAGCAGTAGCATTCAATAAACCTTTCCCAGGTACAAAGCACAATTCTCCATCAGCTGGCATAACAAGATGGCTTTCCTAAGCCAGTAACTATTATAGGAGCTATTACCTTTCCGAAGAATATTTGTTTGATCAGAATACTCCACAAGGGTTGGGATCTGCTCAACAATGTACAATGCACCATCATCAAGGCTCTTCTGCAGCCTGACTTTCTTCAGGTCCAGCACCATGTACTGATTGTTATAGGTCCCTAGGTATGACAGCAAAGAGAAAGTTACATGTCCTGCCTGGAGAAGGAAAAGGTTATAAGGGGGAGAGGGAACATATCCTTTTTTGTAAAATTCATATGAAAGTGTACTTACCAGAGTTGCACTTCAAGAAGGTTTCTGCCCAAGCTTTGCCACCATCTGCCATCATGTTAGCAATGCGGACCCTCTGCCAAGCTAACAGGGATTCAGGCACCACTTGCTTAATGAGGGTTTGGTTGAACACACTGTTGGTAGTCTGCAACATTACCAAGCCACTGCCTAGTATGTAAAAGTCATCCAGGGACACCAAAAAGCCTTAAACAGCAATAATACAAATTTTGTTATCTTTGTGAACCTTTGATATACTCATAGAACAAAACAGAGAGACAAGCCAAGAGGATATGAATGAGTCAACGTGCATGTTTGAAATCAAACTGTACAAATATTAAGGATGAGGTGGTGACTTCTGCAAGTGCTTTAAGCCCACCTGTCAGCACAGTTTCTCATCTGTCATGCTTTCAACGCACAACCTAATTCTTTGGCTAGAGCATTTGCTTCATGTTTGCACCCCAAGCTTGGAAGCTTCTCCTTCATATATCAAGCTATGTCTTATTCTTATGCTGAGGATTACAAACTGTAAATGCCTAGTGAGTGTTTGTTTCTAACAAAGAAATTCCTTTAAAAATATACAACAAAGAAAAACAAAACAAAAGTACAAACGCCAAAGAGATTTTCATCAACCAGTTTCAGTTTTAGATTTTTATTCTGTAAAGACAACAGGTATTCCTTTAAATTAATCCCTTCTGGATTAAATCAAGCCAAGCAGAAAAATCTTCCTTCTAGTTTAATCTTTTCCAGTCTAACTATTCTTAAAAACATCTCCAAGAAATGAACACCTCTTAAATCATAAACCACATCCTGTATATGAGAGAAAGTTTTACCTACTCCTCTTTCTGACATGTTGTCATTGGGTTTTTTATGCCGCTCAGCCCTGCAAACTCAACACAGCAATGGATCTCTGGGTGGGACTCCCTTCCAGGTTACATGCCAACAGAAGTACTAGGTCCAATTGCAGACCCCATGCCAGGAGGTGGTATACAGAGCTGCAAAGGTCAGCTATAATGCCATGGATAGCATGGTGACTACTTACAAAGCAGAAATAACTCGACTTTGAGATTCCCCAGCAGATACGGGGCTGCTAGGTTGGGGAAGAAAGGTTGTTAACTGAGCTTCCCTGATGGGGAAGTCATCCAGAACCTGGTCTCTTGCTAATGAGATTTTAATGGTATCACTCTTCAAAGAGTACAAAATGCTAAAATGCTGCACAACACCGTGATAGTTGAGTTCCACTATGAAATCTTCTACAGCAAGCTTTATTAATGCACTCTGCAAGCAAACTAAGGTCAGCAACCTATGACAGCCAGAAAGACGACTCAGCCCTGCCTCCTATTCCTGGGCTTTCATCAAAAGGCAGACCTCCTTCAAGCAAATGTAATGTTTAAGGCCTCTGTTTCAGGGCGAGATTTCTTTTAAGTCTCAAGTTCTCAAATCAGAACAGATCCAGGAAAATATACTTTGTGGTCACCTGTTCTCTAAAAATATATCAGTATAGAACACGCAGAGCACCCTGGCAGCTTGTGGTTCCTAGTATTTTATTCTTGGAGACAGAAAATGAGTGTCAATAAATTATGTACATCAATAGCAGAGTTCTCTCTCAAATATGTAAGGACAAGAAGAGAAACACTCTAAACCTGGCTCTGCCAGTCTATTTTATACAAAGACATGGGATACTCCAGTTGTAGTCTAACAGTGTAGTCTAATAGGAGCTGGTAGAAGGCCAAGGCTTACGTAAAGCTGATAAGGGGGATTCAGGCTGGAAAGCAGAACATCTAAACAAGAATTACTGTCCTTGGGAGAGAAGCACATCCTGGAGAAATATGTAAGCTAACTAAGGTGTTTTGGGAACCATCTGAAACAACGAGTAGAAGTGTGATAAGAAGCACCCTCATGCAAACTATCCTCATTACAATACTAAAAGTCACACTCCTCGAGCTGGAGACCCAGTCCCAAGCAGAGACCCCTCACCTCTGGGCATGCATAGAATATTAAAGTAACACTGTAGCTTTAAGTTGAAATAAGAGAAATGTAGACCAATAGAAAACTGCTTTGTGTAATTACTTATGCATATGCATAACTGGACTGTATAAATACTGTACCTGCATAACTGAACTTTGTGCTAGCTTTGTGGAGCTACCACCTAGCACCCATCTCTGCGCAGACATGAAATAAAATACCTCTGGCCCTGTGTATATATTGGTGTCTCGCACACTGGGTAAACAACCTCACACTTGTCGGACAACACAGTGATAAACTGTTGTGTAACAAGTCAAGTGCTTGCCCAAACATAGACTAAAAATGAAATTATTAAACAATTGTGATTCAAATTGAACACCATTTCCCACGTGGGTGCCAATGCCAAGTGCCCTACTTCAAAATAAACCAAATGGGGGTTGTTTTTTTTTTTTCTTCTTTTTCAATCAACAGTTGAGATAAAACAGAAAAACACAACACAAAGCAAGTGTCAATACAAGGAATGATGCTGAATTAACTGAAGTTTGAACTTTGTAATTCAAATAAATTGCAAAGCTCAGCTAAGCTGAAAACAAGGGGATTTCCTTCTGGGCCTTAGTATTTACCAAGTTTTATCCTGCAATGTTTTATAGTACAGCATGCCTTCTATGATACATCATTACTAGCCTAATTATTCCAAGACAACATATACCATTTTGACTTAAGGCATAGGCACCCCTGAAACAAAGGAAAGTTAAAACACATACAAAAGGTTTATCCAGGGCAAAGACATCCACAAAAATAAAACCTGGGTGAAGCCTAGAGATATCAGCAGATATTTGATAGATATTTGATGTCCTCTTGTGTCATTCTTGTCAAGTATGTATAAGAATCTGTTGTAATTGAAAATGCCTTTTATGTCAACTGTTATTTCACTGCACGGTTCACCTATCTTTTCTGTAAACCCATCTCCTGTTTTTATCAGCAACTCTCAATCAATTCCCCCACCCCACCCCACCCCTGTGAACCTGACTCTTCCTACATAGAAACAAGCAAAAGCACTTCTGATTGCATCTTCTGGGTCTGAGCCATTTAGATTCAGTTTCCAATCACCACTGGAAAACTGAAGTTTCCAGAATCTGGTGTTTCATTCATCATTACAATATTAATCAGCCAAGCAATGCAAAATATTTTTTAAAATCTGAGCCACAGTGTTCTCCAGAGAGTCAGCACACCAAAGACTATATGGGGGGGTAACACCTTCCTGCCAGCTATTGTCCCTAAAGAGGTAGGCTGCTGCTTTCTGAACCAGATAGCATCAGGTTTTTTTGGTGTTTTAAAAGGTCATTGTGCTCATTCAAGTTCAGAAAGAGTCAGTATTACAGGCTGGAAGTCAGAGACAAGAGGTCTAGCCATCACCTCACCGGGATGAGAATAGCTCCCCAGCTGAGATGCTTAATGCTCTGGGCTATAAACACACTTGACAATGGGAAAGGAGATGTCTTCTGTGGATTAGCTTTCTTAATCCCATCAGCAGCAGTTTCTCATGCCAAGACTGAACTCCCGCCAGCTGCCTTCCTTCCACTTGCAGACCTCCCCTAGGCACTAAGAAATAGCACATCCCACACTATTGCTCTGGCCTCTCATCTCCAAAGTGCATCAGACACTTTCCTCTGCTTCCCTCCAGGTTTTAGACAGATATTGGAGGGAGCAGGGAAGCAAGAAATGGTCTGGCAACACATCATGAGCAAGCTGGTCCCCTGAATATAAGGGCTACTGCCCTTTCCGTGTTTTGTTCTTCCTAGCTCTTGCTCAGGCTGTGGGGAAGGATAATGCTGCACTTTCTGATCCTGCATTAACACCAGATTACTTCAAAGCAAGGGACACATGTTACTTCTCTCTCCTGCCTTAGCAGCACACATATAGCCATCCACCAAGACAACTTGTGCCACCTTGTTCCCATGTCATAGCCTGTCTCAACCAAGCAAAAGATCCCAACAGCAGACCAGAGGAGCAAAGGTGGCACTAAAGTTCTTCTCAACTGTTTTGCTTAACCAGCTAAAATCAGAGTAACATACTTAACAAGACTGTGGCTCAGCCCAGAGAGAGTAGGTCACTACCCAAACCAGAGTGCTTGGGTCCAAATGCTAGATTCCCTTTCTTAGATGGGGTTCCAAACTAACTGTTCAAGAAGAGGTCCATCCAAACAGATGGAAATCTTGGGAGCTGCTGTCCAAGGAAAACTGCAAGTTTCATCAGTTAATTGGGCTCATTTCTGAATTGAATGGCTCAATGGGGCAGGGTAGAGCAGTGACTGCATAGCAGCGGGGGGGGGGGGGGAGGGGTTTTCCTCTCTGATCTTTTACTAGATACGTTCTGCAAAACACAGCACCTACCTAGTCTGTCATCACATTTCTTAACCCTCCCCAAATGAGTATAGCTTCACTCAACATTCGTGAGCAACTGTAACATGTCTGTACAATTTAAGTTCTCTCTGCTGTGCACAGATTCACCAACCACATTAAGTACTTAAGTCCAGAGCTTGAACAAGACACTGAAGTCAGGGGTGCCCAAGCGTTCAGCTCAGAGACATTCCTCCTTTCCAGAGGTTCACAGAGCTGTCCTACATGCAGCTCTACACAGATGCTTTCAACAGTAGAGAAAGCGAAGACTATTAACAGAGTTCAAGTGAGGATTAGGATTACTGTGGAAACAAGCAGCAAGTGGCTAATCATTCTGCAAAAGCAGAGATTACTACTACTGTTCATTTCCACTTGACTGTGCCTTTACAGTACTACCATTGCTCTGAAAGGGACAAAGCAGCAGAGAGAGGATGTGCTGTAACAGCGGACATCTAAGCATGCTGGCAGGAATGTGAACTGCTGGGGAAGCCGGGATGGACTCTGCAATTCCTGCCTGTCCTTCTACCTGCTCAGTCACAGCAGAAGCAAGGAAGCATGAGGCCCTCTAGCTGTATCATAATGCACAGGCTGACATGCATCATGGTTAGTGAATAGTCTTAGATCCTTTGAGTCACACCAAATATTAATTTTTCCAGTGTAGTAGCCTGTCTTTTGAAACTCAGTAAATAAACAATCTGGACAATTTTACTCTGTGACCCAAGGAGAAATCAGGGAGTTGGCACATTCCTTCTGAGAAGGCAAATGACTCCTTGAAGCTTTTCTGACACAGCTTTTGGACAGCAGAAGAGTTTTACTTCATATCCAATCTACTGGATGACAGAAATCTTTTAATTACTCATTTAGGTGTCACTGAAGACCTGGAAGGACACCTGTCTTTTAATGCTCTTTGTTTTCTCCAAAAGTCAATACTTCTATGTACATTAGGATCATGTTACTGTTCAGGAGAGCTTACTAGCTTGGCCTTTCTTACTGGTTCTTAGTGTCTATCAGGACGGAGAATAAGAGTGGGAACTTGCATGCAGGCAGAAGTTACAGTCGTCAAGTTGAACTGTGGCCAGGACCTGCAGATTCCTTCGTCAGTTGCCCTGAAAACGTAAGGCTTCATCTCATCACAGCATGGAGCAGAGGAATTTGGCAGTTCCCTCCTTCCTGCGTAATGTCCCTATATCATTACCAGGCCAGTGCTTTAGAGCTTACTCATCTCCTGGAAAACTGCAAGTTTGTGAACTACACCCACAGCTAATGCAATTTGCTGTAGTCAATGGATCATGCTTGTCTAGTGCTTGTGATGGTATCCTGTAATTAGGCAGCCAGTGAGTATACTTGGCATACCATAGGTCTCTCAAACTTCACTGTAGCCATGGGAACTATGTTTTGCAACAGTTATAACTCAGTTTTGTTGGTAGAAGTACTCCTTACCACATCACTGTGTCAGAGTCTACCTGGCACAAGCAAGCTTTTAAATGAGCCATCTCTGCAAGACCTCAACAGTCTCAGGGAAGCGCACTGGAATGTTGTACACTAGTGAACAGACCCTGACCATTTCAGCATAGTAGCAGCTGATTTTCAGGTATCCGCCCATACAGCGAGCTTTATCAGTCTCATCAAAACAGAGGACTTGTATTTCACTTTATACAAAGAATCCACAAAAGGATCCCCGAGACATCACCACTGACACCCACTAAAAATAAAATAATAAGTGCTCTGCATGGCTGATCCTGATCCCCAGTTTGAATCTGCAGCACAATGCAACATGCAACAGTTGTGAAACAGAGCCACATTCTCCTGAAGGACAGTACTATCCTCAACAGTATTTCTGCTGAGAGATACGAGATCCAGAATAACCTTCTGTACATTCAGCTGATGAACAGAGCTCAGACAGAAACCTTGGCTTTCTACCAGGTTACACAGGCTTGGCAAAATTCCTTACAACAAGCGACTGAAATTCCTCCAAGGGAATCGGAGATAAACTCAAGCTCTTGAAAGGCTGTACACTTAGGCATTTGCTAGAATACCTTTACTCCTTCCTCAAAGCAAAAATCTCCGTTGTCAGAAAATGCTGCATTCCTCAGGGTCACTGAGGAGGGTCAGAACCCCACAGAAAAAAAAATTGCTTTCAACATGAAATGAATGCAACTGCTTTTCAAAACAGTTTCCCAGTCACAGTCTCAGGAGTCCCTGTCATGAAGGACCTTTGCCTTTGTAGTAAGGCAAGCACAGTAATTCAACAAAGCATGTTTTGAAATCATCAACCAACAAAATTTCATCAGAATCAAAGTCTCCTATGGCACATATTTAGCTTTAAAAAGTTTATTAAGATTCTTGAGTGTTTGGGCATTTTTGAATTTGAAATTCCACCTTTAAAAAACTTATGGAATGCTTACTCTTAGAGTCTTAGATTTGCTTTGGTTTTTCATGTTCACATTTATTGGTGCTACTCTAGCAAGAGTACATATTTTACCACTGAAACATTAACTGCTGGCAATTTCTAATGTTCTTCCAGGAAACTTGAGAATATTATGTGCTGCCTAATCTTCCCGAGGGAGATTTTAAATATTCTGGCTGGCTATATTACTAACACATGAAATAAGCATATAAAAAAATACTGCCCTCCACAACAGCTTATAGAGAAGCTGGAAGAGGGAGATGGGGGGCAGAAACCAACTGCAGGTTTGCTAACCCAACACCAAAGAAGTCAATACAATTTCAAATGGTTAGTGTTTGATACTCTCTAATAATCCCATTACAGCACAAGTCATGCCACAGTGGTAAACAGAAGTGTTCAAAACTGTTATTCCCAAACATGCGAATGCTACAGGCAAGGTGAGAAGTTCAACAGTTGAGATGACTGCAGACTACATGAGCAGAATTCAAAGCAGCATGTTTGTGCCAGAGGTAGAATATTTAACTAGTACTATTCAGAGCACTGAAGGTGATTAATCAACAACAAAAGACGACAACATCATCATGTTCAAGCCAGAAAATTGAAGACGACACTTTGTCCTCTCTAAAAGTTTTAAGGTAGATTGAAGCCAGTCCTTGAGGTATCATCCTTTTTATAGACAAGACATGTGCAAGACAGTATTGATGGTCCATGCCATCTTGGATATCTACATTGTTTTGGGTTTCGTGACTTTACCTGGGTAACTGCTGAATGAGACACGGCTGGTGCTAGTGTCTGGATCAACTATATTGAAGTTCCAATGCTTATATATTCTCAGTGTGGCTGCATATGTAAACCAGCTGGAATGGGCAAAATATATATTCTCATATCCAGGTAGAACCTAGAAGACAGAAGCAGAAAGATGAGTAATTTCAGACCCTACTATACTCTGCATGTTTGTACTTGATAGAAACTGGGACAACAACTTGTTTTAAGTAGTTTAATTAATTGCATTGTTCAAGAAGGAGCAGATTCTTGTGCTTTTGACTGTGTACTTAACAATGAATCTCTGAAAGCTCTGGAAATAATTCTTGCCCATGTGTTGTTTTTAAGTAATTAGTTGTTAATTTTTCAAAATGAAACAGCTTAGGGGTTTTGGGGACACCTGCATCACATGGTGTGTTTTGTTTCCCCAGTTTCCTCTTGTATTTACACATTCAGATCAGCTTTCTGCAAACACAGAATCATAGAATTGTTTAGGTTGGAAAAGACCTTTAAGATCATAAAATACAACCGTTAACCTAGCCACTGCCAAGTCCACCACTAAACCATGTCCCTAAGCACCACATCTACATGTCTTTTAAATACTTCCAGGGACAGTGACTCAACCACTTCCCTGGGCAGCCTGTTCCAATGCTTGACAGCCCTTTTGGTGAAGAAATTTTTCCTGAGATCCAATCTAAACCTCCCCGGCGCAACTTGAGGCTATTTCCTCTTGTCCTATCGCTTATTATTCGGGAGAAGAGGCTGACACCCACCTTGCTACAACCTCTTTTCAGGTAGTTGTAGAGAGTGATAAACATATCCAACATTAACTTAGAATATGCTGTTTCTGTGAAAATGCCTCTGACTGACTTTAAAGTACAGAAGCAAATGCAAGTAAATTCATTTTGAAAAGGCAAATATATATTCATAGTACATCTTTTAAAAGTATTTCCCTGGTTCTATGATTTGTTGTTAGCTCAGAAACCTCCACCTGTAGGCAAATGCTTGAATGAAAGCTTCTCAATTTAAGGTGAATACTGTTGCTCTGCGATACATGGAGTCTCCATATGCTGACTAGATCCTCGATGATTTTAACTGAAAAATGTAATTGCCACCATGATGTAGCAGACACGAATCTTAAAAGCATTTTTTCTGTCATTACTCCCATTGGAAAGCAGTTCCAGAGTATCACTGTTAACACTTAGAAAACAGCAGCCATTTGCACCCATTTGATCTTGTGCTAGCACTGTCCTTTAGTTTAAGTAAGCCTCTTCCCTTCCTCCCTGCTTATTTGCCCAATGTGTTTGCAGACATTCACAATACCCCCTTTCAGACTTCACTTGGCTAGGTGAAACAAGTTACCCTCTTCCAGTCTCCTCTCCACGGTAGTTCCCCATTCCCTAGTAATTCTGGTAGCTTTTCATTGTCAATCTCTGTGGTTTTGTTTTGGTTTGTTTTTTTCCCTGCCCTTGAACACAAGTGAGCAAAACTGGATCCAGAATCCTATGGAGGCACAAATGACAACTGCATAAAAGCACCTTGATTGATAGGAGTCTCTTTATGCACATGTAACAAACAGCAAAGACTCCAGAAACGCAGACTCATGACACTACAAATCAACACAGTCACTGGAGATAAAGTTCTTGGTGCTCACCTTGATGAGCGCAGAGCAGTGACCCATATCCCACTGATACTTCCCATGGCTTCCTGGCTCCACGTTGCATTGTCCACCCCGTGCAGAATACTCAAATAATGCAGGAATGAGGTCCAACAGGTCTCCAACTGCATTCAGAAATTGGACATCAAAGATGCTCAGTGGCTGAGGAAAGGGAAAAAAGAGAGACCACAAAAAACACTTTCAGACAGAGAAGCATCAAGACAGTCTCAGCTGTTAGAATTTTTCTGTTGCTCTCAAAGGAAGCTCTCATATGGTCTATGAAATTCCTGCTCACAAGGCCCAGATTCTCAAATTCAGTTGAATTGGGCACCTAGGTATCTTTAAGGGTCTGGCCCTTGTAGTGGCATTACCAATACTAATATGTCTGAGGAAAAAAGGAGACACTAGCAGTAACTCATGAAACTTTTCTGTGTCTTTGCAAACAGCACACCAATCAGTCTGCTGTTACTGTTACACTGGGGTAATAGCAAGATTTCAATTTTTTTTGTTTATCTAGATGCCTTTGAAGAGCTTTACATTAACAAACACTCTTGGGAGTTTTCGGATTTTTATTAAGACTGCAATTTAAGACATCCTCAGGACTGAGGAGGAGAAAACAAATGAGGGAAGCAAGATACGTTAACAATACTAATCAAGTATGGAACTAGCTGAAGAGAGGATGTCAGTCAAAAGGCACTCCGCTATGCTACGTGCTTGCGAAAACCCCTTATGGTTAGAGCTAGCCAGGGTTAACTACACACAGGTTGTTGTGCAACATGTTCTTCAGAACCGTCTCTTGATTTGTTTCTTCAAAAATAAGAGCTTAACAGTGGTCTAGCCTCAACCTTCAAAGACCGTTTTCTAAATCTTTTCTGTTCTTGCTTGCACCATGCCTTTAGTTAAGGCAAGGCTTAAGGAAAAGAAGTCAGAACACACGTCACTGTAGGGCTAATGCATAGTAACTTTAGAATGGGACATAATCATATAGCAAAGAAACACATTGCTTGCAATATAAATCACTCTTATTAAACCATATAGCTGACCTCTCTTACAAACCCCAATAAAGGGGAGACAAGGACATGGAAAAAATAAACAGCGCCAAATCCATTTACTTTTTATTCAGAAGGCTGAATTCTGTATTATCCATCTGCTGTTTTGTCAGAGAGAATAACCAACAGGAAAACCAAAAATAGTGTAAACTCTAGTCCATATATGCCAGGGGAAGGAATTAAACCTTCCCACAATGCTTACCAAGACAAGTGAAAGAAATAAGCCATTCTCACAACTAAAATCATGCATCACAGAAGGCCCTAACAGCAGCTATAGTTTGAGGAAAAAATCCAAAGCAAATTTTCTTATCTGTTACATTGCTTTAGCTCATCATGTTTTTGCTGTAAGGACCCAAACAGGGAACAGCAAAGGCCACAACTGATAAACATCAGTAGATACACCTTTGGATAGCTTTAAGCAACTCAGTGGTATGAATCATTTACAAACAAGTCCCAACAACTGCTCTCTCACTGGAATCCATATAGAGAGACTTGGCACTGTTTCAGCACAATTTTTCCCCATCCAGCTGCGCTTAAAGGTCTGCAAGCCCACTACACAATGAGAAGCTGTTTTCTAAATGTCCAATTTACACAGGCATTACTGTACAGTACCACCAGGAGGGGTGCAAACAGGATTGCATATGAGAATGCTTCGCCAGCCCTGAGACATTTTAACTGTACTTGCCATGCATTTGGCAAGTACATACTCTCTTCCATAAAACCTGCCTTCATTGCAACATCTACAGGTAGCTATGCTGATACTACTGCTGCATCACTTAGAATTGCCTATTTTTTTTTTTTTTTAAATTCACACTTATCCTATCTTACAGTCATTTCAAGTCAAAAATTCAGTAACTACTAGGAAGTCCATTCAAGTTAGAACAAAGGTGCCAAGCAAGGAAGCTATCAGAACTATACGCACAGAAAGGTGGCCAGAGAGCAGGAGGAAAGGCCCACTCAAACAAAGAAGCAAAGGTTATGTAAATTCCTAGGCCTCCACTGGGTGAGATTAGGCCACCAGCTCCCAAAGCCAGCCGAAATATCAGAGAGTAAAAGAGGAACTAGGTTGTTAAGTACCCCCTAGGGTTCTGTTTTCATTCTCCTTTTGAAAGGCAAGCAAATTTTGTTCCAGTTTATTTCCAAGAACTCATTGCTCTGCTTGGATAAACCTGGTTTTGTGTTTAAGATTGTCTGATGCTCAGTGACATCACACAAGCACAGTGCACAAAGCTTCTCTGGAGTCTCAATAAAACAATGCATTCAAACAGAAGACTTGGGCATCTGCACTGCAGGCCAAATCTGGGAATTTCAGGAGTGGCCTGAGGCATCTGCCACGAGGCAGAGAGCCCCAGTTCAGGAATTACTACAGCCAATTTCCAGGATATATGGAGAAGTCTTCTCTGGGAGGAGTTAATCAGTATCCACCAGCAAGAATTAGACAAAAAAAAAAAAAGTGTGCATTATAACAAGTGCATCATGTAGGGCATATTACAATCTTTTGTAATCACCTTCTCCCATCTCACACAGCAATGTCAGGAAAACTCTTTGCGTGCATGGTTTACATCCTGAAGAAGAGTGAATGAATGAGCTAAACTGACAAGCAGAGAGGTGGTATAGCCACGACAAGAGAAAAAGTCCTTTTGCTAGAATGTGTGGCTCCTCCTTTAGGGTACCGTCCTGAATAGCAAAAAAAAAAAAAAAAATCAAATTGAGTTTGAGTTACATCAGCTGTAAGGAGAAATAAACTTAAAGGGAAGCAGATAGGAGAGAACCAACCTTAAAGGCTTGTCTACATGGGACATTAAAATAGACGTTATTCTGCAACAATTGTTTTCCAGCAACTTCCCCATGCATGAGCATTCTCAATACAAAATAAGGAAGTACAAATAGAGAGCTGTCCTAGAATCATTGTACTACTTAAAACTCTGACACCTCCTTATTCAAGAGTAATTTCCCTGTGTAGACAAGCCCAAGATTAATCACAGCGTTGGTAGAGCATTAGGCAGATGAAAAGGCTTAATGTTCTTTGAGTGCCCCTCCTTCAGAAATTGTCTTGACAAAAGGGTTGGGTTTGTTTACTGGATATAAAATGTTGCTGAACCAGATGGAATAATGTCACACTTTAACATGAAAATGTATTCAGATTTTGACATCATTCTTAATGATACCTGTAAATATGAAATTCAAAATACAGAAGTTTACAATATACATTGTCTTCATGCAGGTCTCAGTGGAATCACCTACCTAAAATAGCCCTGCAGGAAACCAGACTTCATGCAATTAAAAAAAAGTTTAGAACAGTACACTACAAAACATATGCTTCATACATATAACAATAAGAAAAATATGTACTGCTACTATTATCAAACAGTTTGGAGTCCACACCAAATTTTCTTTCTGTAGTAAGGCTCAGTTATTGTGGCGGACACAATGGTTCTACAATATTCAAGTGAAGTAGACCTGAAGTTTAGGGGAAAAAAGAAAAATGGAACATTTCAGAGTGGCCTGTGTGCACAGAATCCAACTCCCATTTAAGCACTATGTGGATTTGGCATAGCTTCAAACTACCACGCACTGTACTGGACAATGGAAAGTCAGATCTTTTCACTTGTCTTCCTCAAATAAGTGCACATCAACTAATCCACCAGATGTAAAACTCCAACTACTTGCAAGTTTGAAAAGGTATGTGTAATGCTGATAAGAAACCTTGACACATGAAATGTGTAAGACTAAAAGCAGATTAGCTATTGATACAGCTTGCTTCCATTCTCCTGAAAAGGGAACAATTTTGTTCAACTTTGCCCAGTGCTCAGTGTTGAAATCCACAGACTTTGTAAAACACAGTCCCTTTTCTCCATCTTTTGACCTATCCTTGTTAACCAACCAACTTCTCAGTGTTCAGGAGAGCACTTTGTCCATGTACAAGCATTCGTTGGGGGGGGGGGGAATGCAAGAATTTTGAAATCCATCTGCTCCTCTCTTTCTCTTCCCCATGTCTCTCATCTTGTGGGAGTTAGAGGAAAAAGTAAGACTTCCCAGCCTTTCTTCTGCAGTGTTTAGCCTTCTTTTAAGCTTAGGACATTGGGGGAAGATTGCCCTCTGCACATTAAGGGTAATTACACAGTAATTAGTTGTATTTATAAGTATGCACAGTTTTTCCCAATAGCAGTTAGAACACTAGGCAGCAAAATACAGCCTGTTACATGTTGGGTTTTGGTTCAGTTTTGGGTTGTTGGGTTGGGGGTTTTTTTGGGGGGGAAGGGGGGATAAAAGAGGAAATAAAAACACCACACAACCCACACACAAGATATTCTCAATATTTCTAATGTTCATTACCACCATGAATGCAAACTACTGCACCACTAGAGATCAAAAGATAAACTTGTTCCTGATGATAATAATCCTAAGACAATACACATATAGAAAGGATTATTTTTTTTAATGAAACAAAAGTAGTATCTACCAAAGGAAAGAGGGAAGAAGAGACTCTCAAAGCACTAAGGAAAACATGCAATAGGAATGAGATTTGCTTTTAAAAACATGCAGAATTTGTTGGGGGGGCTTTCAGTAACGAGTTTAATTTATTTTTTTTAAGGTGAAAAATGAGTAATGGAAATAGTAAATACTTGTTACTGCAGTTGTTGCCCAAAGAAAAATCAAAACAACATTGGATTAATTGAACCAAAGTATAATACTTAGAACCAAGGGGGAAAAAAAAAAAAATCTATTAGGTGAATTTATTTGCCAAACATTCTACTTACTAACAATCTAAGGGATTAAATAAGAGAACCTTTTTAACATTCTTATAATATGTACTGTAAGAGCAAAGTTGAAAACAGCCTCTTTGGAGGGCAGATGTTCTTTAATCACAAGGAATAAGGAAGATACTGTTGGTCTTCTCAGGGGTTTTTTTTCTTTGTTTTGTTTATTAGTTTAGGTTTGGGTTGTTTTTTTTAAGTGCCAACAGTTTACAGAAGCTGGGTTGATTCTCAGATAAGTGGATGTGTCAAAGCTAGAATGCTAGTCAGTAACATTGCATCTGCACCTGGTTTTGTCTGTGTAAGCTCAGAGCAACAATCTTCAAGCTCATTTCCTGAGGGGGATCCTGACAGTAGTAAATATGAACACAAATAGCACTGTTGTAGCCTAATCTCCCAAAAGTATTTGAAAAGTAGCATAGTATCCAACTAAGTGAACTGCATGTACTTTTGCAGAGCTGTCAGGTATGCTGATGCCAAGGGAAACCAAATATGTAGGTGCAAAAGCAGCTGTCCAAACTATACTCAAAGGTAAGAGCCTGATGCTAACTTACTGGCTCTGGCAAACAGAGAAACCTGCAGCACGATCTCAAGTGAGAAATACATACATGTGAAAAATTTTTGCTTTTAATAAAAAGACATGGATCCCAACATAGGTGATAATGCCAAAAGCTACAATTGTGAATGGCATAGGAAGGAGTCAAAATAAATCCCACCATCTGCTCCAGGCACATTTGGGAAAAGAACTATATATATCCAAAGCATATAATTAAAAAATAGAGGATACAGATATTTCACACTGAACCACGTATTTGAACTTTCACTAAATGCACCATTTTTATATAGGCATGCTGGTGAGATACCTGAAAAGAAGATTAAGAATGACTCGGTCGCTTCAGAGGTCAGTGCTTTTTAGTACCAAATACACAGTTAAATAAGTAAGTATCAGGGAATACACGTTGCAGGTAGGACATGCCTATTATAAAGAAATAGCTCAGACACAAACTAGCACTTTCCCCTCCCCCCATCTGAATCAAAAGGATTCTGAAGCAGCCAAAAAAAAAAAATTGATGAGCTTTGCAGGGCTCTTCAGATACAGGTGTTATGAAAGGGAATTAATTAATTCTTTTCCTAGAAAGTCACGGTTTCTTAGTATCTTCCCTATAATTCAGGATGGATCTTTCCATTATTGTGAACAGTCTTTTCTTTTAGTTTGAGTTGATTCCCCATTCATGAAACCCCCAGAGCAAGTTCTACACAAGAAAGAGATGTGCATTTTACTAAAACCCAACTGTTTATTATTGAGCACTCCCAGCTTCTCTAAATTCTTGATATGGTTAAACCAAGACAACTAGAATTACTCAAGTCCTCCCTCTCACATCGAGAAACCTATTAGACATTAGACTTAAGGACAGCATTGTAATTATGATAGCTCTACTGGAGTTAAAGGAGCTCTGCTATTGCACACAAGCTGATGATCCAGAACACAATTCTAATTGAATTTAAAAAAAAAAAAAAAAGAAAAAACAAAGACCAAACAAAAAAAAAAATACCCCGTTTGGCCTGCCACAGCACTGACCATATATTTTATAATGGGAGACTTAGAAGACAGAAAAGGATAAGACATTTAGCAACATAAAACATACTCCAAAATAGAGAGGCTTTTAATATTTGAAATCTGATGCTTGGAAATAAGAATGAAAGCTTTAATACACTCCCTATGTGCTGACTCATGCTGTTGCAGCTACTCTTTATACCTAGAGGGTCATTTGCTCAATAACAATTGTAAAGTGACAACAGCAAGCACTTTAGAAGTGTCTGTCCTTCCAACATTCACACATGGATACAAAAGCCACCCCCAATCTAATGAGCACATGAGTGCCCAGGCTTCTAAGTCCAGTGCAAAGGATCTGTGGTGACATGACCAAGTGCTCAGTCACATTACCTACACTGAAGTTTTTGTAGAATGGCATGTAGAATGAGTACTTGCCACTAATTATTGTCCTTTTATTTTTTTTTTAATATCAGATTCCCTTCTTCCATCTTTGTCCTCTGACATCCCATCCCCAGCTACTGAAAAAGAGATGCAGTAATCTTACTGTTTGTTTGTGTAGTTTAGCCCACTCGAGGGCTCCCATGTACAGACCATCCAACTGTGCAATAATATAGCCAGCATGCCTCCAAAAGGGGTCATCCTTATTATTTCTGATTTGTTGTCTTGTCCATTGATCTTGTTTCCTGCAGAGGAACAAACAGGTTGGGGTTTTCTTGTTTTTGTTTTAGAGTATAATTGATAATGCAGGGAAAGAACAAATGTATTATGACCCAGATGATCCAACCTTCCTAGTGTTTTGAGGCAAATCATGCTTTGGAAGTCCTGCAGACATAAATGTTATATCCTCTGGGTGTAAATGTTCAGATCCATGCAACACACCCTACAGTAGTGTGCCTCTACCAGACTTTAGTGTTGGATTCCACCTTTGAGGAGGACTCTGCTACATCAGATCTAGCAATCCCTTATGGTCAGTAAAGGGAAACAAGCATTTGATAGGTCAGATGAACCATTCCCTTTTAAATGCCTATTTAAGGATAAGATAGGCTGACCTTTGAAGAGCCTATTTCTCCCCCCTACATACAAGTGCAATGAAGGCATGCTGCTGTCGGTGCTCAAACACTGCCTAAGAACCATTGCTATCCTCCTCTGAGGAAGAGTGGGAGGCCAAACACAACCATCCCACATGCCAAATCCAATCAAGAGGTTACTAGCCAAATAACCCATGTTTAGAGCATGAGGCAACACAAGCTGAACGGACCCTAGGGCAAGAGCAGCCAACATTATAAGGATCTCCCAGAGTTCCCTCCTTTGCTGTGCACAAAGGGCCACAGAAGAACCACAGTTGTTAGGGTAAGTCAGGACCAGATTCCAGCTTCTTCCATCCTTCTGTATCTATCGATCCAGTATTATGTACGACAGCAAAAAAAAGAGGGAATGAACCTGGCAAGGAAGCAAACTCTTACAGCAGACAAAACCAGCCAGATTTAGCTTTCTGGAAGTAACAAGATGCAAGAAGTATGTCAGAGGAAATGGGGATATGGTCAGAGCACTCAGGGCTAAAGACTTTCAGGATAACGCAGCAGCCCGTATTGCAAGACTGCTATTAAGTAAAGGAGCAATGCAGGAGTCCATGACATAGGCAATAGAAAAATGATACAAGGCCACCTACTATTTCCCCCATCCTCCAACAATGCATCTTGGGGGATACAGCTGCTATGCTGAGTCAGTCTGGAAAAAGACCCATACACATTGATATGGTAGCTAGCCCATTTTTCTCACAAGGAGGACAGCAATGCTGAAGAATGATAGTAAGGGAGCACTAAGATTTTTTTCTCTCTTCTTTTTGGATAAGCTAAAACCAGTCAACTTTACATATGTGCACCAATAGCAGAATCAGTCAGATATACAACCCCTTGTGGAAAGCACAAGACAAGGGAAAGATGGAAAAATAGTCCCCAGAAATGACCAAAGTTTCACAGAAGTATTTGTAATGGAAGAAAACATAAGTCTAAGGAGATTTAAATAAGTAGTAATCACAGTTGAGTTTCCCAGTACCTGGCCTGGTTCTTCTCCCACTTGTAGTTTCCCACCAGTGTAGCTGCATTATTTGAGCAGAATTACTTTTGATTTATACAGCTAAAGAGAAAAGGGAATCAGGACTTTTGTGATTAGAACAGAATTTACGTCAGCGGTAGAATAAACAAAATGCTAACCTAACAGAGGAAGGAAAGGATACACAGTGCTAAAAAGATTAAGGTGCCAAGAGACCACACTCTTCAGTGTAACATTCAAAATACCAGCTTTTTAGAAAAGGATTTTGACTAGAATGACATTCAGAATTCATTGGCATTATCCACACCCCTTTGTAGCAATGGTTTTAAACATTTCTTTGAAAGAATCAGAATTAGGGAAGGGCATATGCCCTTCTTCATGTATGTTTAGAATCTTTTTTCATACTAACAACATTCAATCAGAGGGAAAGGAAGCATATATTTTCTTTAGCCCATAAGGAAGAGAATAAAAAACCCTCATAAATTCTGTCACCCTCCAACCCCAAGTCTTGAATAATTTATTTTCTAATAACTAAATACATACGCCATAAAATTCTGAACTCCACTTCGAACGGTGGGATTCTTAATTAACTGCGGATACATATTTGCAGCGTGGTCATACATGTGCCTGAAAGAACAAGAGTACCAGAAGTTACTCTTTTGCATCTTCCCTTCCTTTTGCTTACCAACCCATTGGTCAACAAACATTGATAGACAAGTACCACAGTCCACGAAGTAAGCTTTTGCTAAACACAGAAATTACTTCGTATCTTTAATGCATGACAAACAGCAAAACGTAACACAAATGCATTGTTGAAATTTAACTTAAAATAAACAACCTTGCTAATACCTGCTCAAACTGCTGTACAATGGAAAGAGAAGCAAGAATGAGATTGAACTACTTCATGGCAAAACTTCATGTTCAGGGAATATTTGTAGGCCAGAAGCATCTTGGAAGCCTTAGCACATTAATTTAAATCACAACAAAAATAGTTTACTGGAGAGCTATTCTATTTGGAACCAAGAAAACACAGAGGTGAGGAGAATATAATTTGCTGATTCAGTTGTGAGAGAGACAACTTCAGCCTGAAATCTAGCAGGTTTTACTTACCATTAACCATGTTCCTTCCTTAACGATTAAGCAAAATCTCTCTATTTTAAAGTATGTATACGTTGATCCTATGTGTTCCCAGAGAAACTCCCACTCATGCCAGCCCTAAACAGGTTCAGCTTTGTGGAGACCAAAAGTATTGTGATTTTTTTTGTTGTTGAATTCAGTTAGCTGTTTCATCCTCATTAACTAATAGAAACAAAGTTTAAGTGGGGGTTAACAAAAGTAGGGGGTTTTTTTGGTTGGTTGATTGGCTGGTTTTTGTTTGTTTTGTTGAAGTGAAGCACTTTACATTTCAAGATGAAATAAACTGCCAAAAATTGCTCAGGAGCCCAAAAATTAAAATCAACCTTCCATTTTAAGTCAAATGTCATAGTCTGATTCAAGACAAAACAGAACTTTTAGATTTTCTCATTCTGTTAATTTTTTCTCCTATCAACATTTCATAATTTGGGTCAAACTTAACCAACATTTTTTTCAGCCACTGAATTAAAAAAAAAAAAAAAGGAGGAGGGGAGAGGAATATTTAGGTTCTAGGTGGAAATCAGCAGAAAATTATTTCGCTGAGGTCTGGAGTTGGTAGAACTACATCAGTCATCAGTAAAATTAGCTCCTACCAAGTGCTGAGAGAAAGAAAGCAGAACTAAGAAACAGATAGCAGCCTCAAGGAAAGTACATGCCAGCAGGACAGAATTCCCTGTATTAAACTCATGAGGGCAGCTTCCTCTGAGAGGGATGCAGGCAGGAGCTCCTCCCAGTTTCCCTCAGGGCATAATTTGAGAATACAGCCTCAGATGACTGAATGGTTTGCTGATAATTAGAGAATCATCCATTGACCTTCTCCCCTCTCTTTCTGTCCCCTGCCCCATTCCCAGCTGTTTAAGTACTTGATTGCATGACCCTGCTGCCTTATCTCAGCTCTGGTACCATTCTGACTACCAAATCTAATTGTCAGCATACATTCAGGCAAAACACTAACCCAGCAAATAAAAGGGAATATATTTTTCTGGCAGTTTGTAGTTTGAATTAGGATTTGAATTAGTAGACAGATAAGCAACAGAGGTGGTGCAAGAAGGCAGCTCTCTACTGTATTAGTAAACGAACTGATGCATGAGAGGGCCTGATCAGTGCCAGGGCAGACACAAGTTGGGGGATTGGATCTGTGGAGGGAGGTGCTGGGGCAAGAGAGGGGAGCATTCAGCAGCTTCATGCCATTACACCCTTCATGAAATTGCAGCTATAGTATCAATTTTAGTTCTAGAGTTTCCTGTCTCCCATTTAACACAAGACTACATACCATAATCATAACCTACTTCTTGAAGAGGAAAAGAAAGTTGAAGAGACAGATCAATATTCTCCACCCCTGCAGTCACAGAGAATTTGGCAAATAAAAATCCAAAGTCATTTTAGGAAGGAAATTATAGTGTAACATACTCCATACTACAAGTCAGAGCTCTCATGGCACTAGAGAAGAGGAGCAAATAGCATGAGACAGACCATCAGTCTTCTAGGGATGAGAACCAGATGAGGAGAATAAAAACAGCCAGGATACTACTCTAATCACTGCCTAGGCCAGGACAGATGATCAGGCTTCCAGGTTCAACCATCAGCTCTACCCTCTTCATTTTGCACTCAAAGGTTATGCAACACAAGGCAGATTTTATGCTAGTAGTATCTTTAAGCTGTGATGACTGATGTAGCGACTGGGTTAGTTCAGAATCAGGGGACTCGAAACAGCTTCTTTAATGGCCTTCCTTCTTGTATATGCTAACAGAGGACATACAATTCCTGGAATTGATTTTTCTTTTTTAAATGCCCAAGGTTATTGAGAATTTTTTCCCTAGTTGCCCTGTTTTGTTTTGGGTTTGTTTTTTTTTTTTGCTTTAACAAAGCTTCTATGTGCGTGGCTTGCATGTTTTGTAAGGGTATTATCCTCTGAAGTAAATTGGATCATTACAGCAAGGTAAGGCTTTGCAAATGTATCTACAGCCAAACGCAAGGCAATTACAGAGCTGGGACAAGAATTCAAAGTCTAAAAACAGCATAGCAGAGCCCTGCTTCTTCAAATTAGAGAGGAAGATGACAAGATTCAGGTCAGCTGAGGTTATATCAGAAAAAAATAGTACAATTAATGTTGCTACAAATTTAAATACTGCTCTTAGGCACCTGGCATGCCCCAATTGGAACTGATTAGAAGTATGTGCTTAATGTCATAGATTTGGATGTGCTCTAGCATTCCTCAAGTAAAGCAAGGCCTCATTAACAACATCTGTTTGTAATAGGGGAAGAGAATTCACACCCAAGAAAACTGGAGCAAACATCTTTGGCTGGATGATAGGACTGGACTTTACAGAGAGGTGAGAGACTGGTGATAAAAACAAATGTCTGATTTCCAGACACTACAGACACTAGAATTAGATTTATTCCACCCCTAACTATGTGTTTTCAAAATAGACAGCTACTATGTGAATCAGGTCCTGGCACTAGAAAGATGAATCATGCTCTAGAAAAGGCCTGAGTTTCTACCCTCACTGGTAAACAGGTCTGACTAACTTAGTTATTGCTTTTTCCACCACAGACCAATATAGCTTGAGCTGATTTTAATTCTTCTCCAGTAATCTGAGATAAGGCAGTCCCAGCATGTTGGTGGTTTTTTGGTTGTTTTGGGTTTTTTTTGTTTTTTGGGGGTTTTGTTAGTTTGTTTGCGGGGAGGGGGGAGGGTGTACTGTTTTGTTTGTTTGTTTGTTTAATCTGGTTGTCTTACCTTCGGCTTAGGTTCCTACTAAGGCTAAAGCATACACTTTTAGGAGAGATATTTTGTCACTCTTATTTACATCATGAGGCCTAGCTGTGTCTAGAAACCCTCCTTCATGCCCTAAGTGTAATGCAAGAACTGAGCTAGCTGAGAATTCCCGAGATCTCCAAACTGCAGGCACTGTCAAGCTGGAGCTCCTGCTCACCAGACAGCTTCTGCAGGAACCTGTACTTCAACTTGGGATCAGGCTTGCAATGTATCCTTCCCAATGAGGCATCACATCAGAGCTCTTCCTGGTAGGACTTCAGGATTTCTGCAAATAGCCACCTTGGGTCATTTCTACTTCATGGAGTCATTGCCACAAACAGATGTAAGACAGCTAGAGACCTTGGAGTTGTTCAGGCTACAGGTAGCAATGTACTAGAGGGCACTTCAATTACCAGGCATACCCAGTGTATTCATTGGGGCTGTGCCTGAGCCACCTGAGGTGGTGCTTATACAGACAAGTGACACAAGCGTCTTCACTCTGGTAGCTAAGTGGCTGTTGATGCAAATAAAGCCTTCACCACAGCCAAACACATTGTTACACTCTTCCTTGTTGTTATCAAATTTTTAAAAAGGAAGGTTGAGCTGTGTGCAGCTACTGTGGACAAAAGCAGAATGAGAGTGTTTAGAGACACCTTCTCATAGAAGAAGTCACAACAGTGCTAGAGAGCTTCCCTGAAGACAGGCCGAATGGGCCAGGCGGTCTGATGGGAATAGAGTTACAGATTAGGAAAGACTGTTTCCCGGTTTTACTTCAGAAGGCTTGTCTAACTGTCCCAAAGAAAGAACATCTGCCTGCATCTTAATTCGGATTCTGTGAATCTCTAGGCAAGATAAAGAAGGAGAAATAGAGTTCTGAGGGCAATCTTAACATCTGCAAACTTAGTGAGTTCTCACCATTCCTGTGGTTCAGGAAATTGCAAACACACTGTATAAAAGGATTCATTAGTTGCCGTTTGCTGAATCAAAAAAACACTAAGGTCATACAGCTAAAACCTGAAGTAATAGGTTCTCCATCTTCTCACGGGTCAGAGGAGTACATCACTAATTCATCTCTGCTCCTTAGCTGGAGCATTTTCAATAGGTATTCTCAGCTTCAAAGAGAAGCCCTCTTAATCTGAAATAGCTTTACAAGACCTGACAGAAAAAGTTTATATTCATAACCCCCAGTGAGAAATATGCTTCCACTGCAGGTACAGATGTACAATGGGGCAAAGACATAGCCAAAACCCAAATTCAGGTGATAGGTACAGTATTTGATAGTCATTTTAATGATGATAAGCATTTTCAGGTTTTGCACTGTCAGAGGATTTCTCAGTCTATTTCCTCAAAAAGTTTCCTCAGAAAAGAAAGGCATCTTAACCCACTCACACACTTAAAACTCCTTTAAAACAGCTAAGTTTCCCACTTTGCTTAAAAGCCAAAGTCTCAAACGCTACTTTTCCACATTGATACAAACCCTCAACTTCACTTCCACGGACTTTAAGATCTCTGTTCATTACTATTTCTGATATATCCATTTCTCTACAAAGGGCCAGTCAGTGCTGGAGGTGGTAGACCTACAGTAACAACAGCTAGAGCTAGCAACCAGCCTCTGTAAGCACCTAACCTAGAGAAGGCAAAAGCTTTGAGCAGAATAACTTGTGAGTACATTCACTTCTGTGAATCTTCACTTAACACCCATGGAAAAAGAAAAGGGGAAAAACTCCCTCCCCTAAACCTAAGCATAGACCAAGACATCAGATACAGTCCCTGTAGACACTGTTTCACATTCAAACCGTGCTTAAAGGAACAGGCATATACTTAAGTCTGTTTAAAAGACAGCCAGGAAGATTTATAAATCTCCTGTGGAGGCAGAAGAGGAACAGGGTGTAGGTTATTGCTACTGGAACATTACTTGCCATCTAATTGGGCTTAGCATGGATTGGGCTCTCTATGTAATATGACTTAAGCTTAACCACTTAGAGATGAGTACACCTACATAAAGCCTTAGTGAAAAAAATCTGTTAAGCAATACCCAATTTTAACAACATTCTAAATGCAATGCTTACCATCCCCCAGATCCATACGTATTTTACATAAACTGACTGAATAGTGCATAACAGTAACCTCTCATGCCAAATAATCCAACAACACACATCCAGATCTCTCTTGTACTTCATTTCTTTTCCTGCCTGGAGTACAGGCTATGCACCCAGAACTCTGATTCCTTTACACTTTCCCTCAGAAGTGTTTTGTTATTGACAAATATTACTTTATGGAATTTCCTTTATATTCTCCAGAGACCTAGCTGCCTCTCCAGCAAAGTCTACTAGAGAGTCACATTAACATATCATATGATCAGAGAACTATCCATAAATCTTAACTGATCTTAAAATGTCTTACTAATTAAATTAACACCATCTTGTCTACCAGCCATATCTGACAATTGTTTGACAGACAAGCTTCCCCTGCTGGCCTGTTCAATGCAGCCTATGGGTATTTATTTTAGTGTTCCAGAAGCAAAGCTGGTGAAGCCAAATTCATGTCACTGCATCCATCACAAGCATCTCACAACTATTCCCCAGCCATGCATCAGAATTTGGGAATTTTTCTTTTCCTATGACTAAGTTGATAGAGGAAGAGATGGAGCTTGTTCAACAGCAAGCCATGTGTCACATTCTTAGCTATATCACCAGCTATATCCTACCAGTTAGTATGTCATAGTGCCACTCTGTGTTCTAACTTAGTCAAGGAAAGAATAGGCTTTGGTTTGGGGGTGGTTTATTTTTTTGGTTGGTTATTTGGGGGGTTTTTTTGTTTGGTTGGTTTTTTGCCCCCCTTTTTTTTTAAAGGAAAAAACTCCTTTTGATTCATTACAAGCACAAAATTCTGTCAGTTTTATAGATCTGCATTGCAGGAGAGATTCAGTCCCTCATCTTCTCTTCACAGGGCTTTCAGGAGTACACTGACCCTTCTAGACACACACCAGTCTGCCTTCAGGCCTATCACTATATCAGCACTTTTTTTAATTTGTCCAAGAGAGACTAAACTCCCCATGCTGTAAAGTTTCAGTATCTGCTCCCCAGCAGTTTCTTGACAGTGTTTGGTGAAAAAGGTCCTTAGGGAAGCCCTGTAGCCCTTGCTAGCAACATCTCTGCCTGCCTGATGTGCTCTCAATTGTCTCATCTGTTGTTGGTCAGTCACCTAACTATAGGCTAGGGAGATAACTATTCTTGTCTAGCTACCCCTTTTGTAATTATTTACAACATAGGGCTTACACACTTCCTTACACATACACTATTCTGTGATTACATTACTTAATCAGTAATATAGATACAGTGCTCATCTATCTCACTGAAGTGTTAGGACAGCATGCAGGATGAGAAGGAGAGGGCACATCTTGATCCCATAATGAAGATGCTATACTTCATACCTGCTACTAATTAAAAGAACAGCACACAACTGCAAAATGTATGGTTAGTTTAAATGAATGGCAATTAAGGGAAAGGAAAAAAACAAAAAACTCACAAGTATACAGAAATCCACTGGAAGTGTCATAAGTTGAGTTGATTCCTGAGGTACTTACGGAGCTGTGAGATAGCCTTCCAAGAAGCCAGCTGCATACATGATATCTTCATTGCTTAAGGTCTGTCTGCCATAGCCTGCTCTGATCTCCAAAACTCCCCAACCTGTTGTCTGTATAGTGTTGTTGTAGAAACCATAGGCATCTCCACTCCTGTCCAGTATATTCTTGACCTGAAGTGTTTTTTCAGCTCTATTCCAGTACACAGTTGCATAGCGGATTTCTATGGTGGAGAAGGGGGCAAGGGAAAAAAACATGAGTAGGTATTTCCTATCTAATACTGAAATGTCAAGACAATATTTTGGCAATTTAAAAAAAGTTAATTTGATAGGTTTCCATCAGGTTTAGTTCTACTATGGAGAGCAACACTAATGTTAACATACTGAAAAGTGGCATGAGAACTAACTGGAGTTTTACCAAGACAAAATCTTACAGCTAAATATTCTCATGTTACTCTTCTGGAAGTTATCTACAACTCTTTCAGTATAGAGCTACAACAGAGCCGCGTCTTGACATAAAATTCAAAAAAATATTTCCTTACCTGGCCCAGAAGAAAATCTATACAAATCTTATTGAAAATAACTTTAGAAGACAGCATGCCTTAGCAATTACAAGGCATTATAAGCTAGTGTTGACTTTGTCTTCCACCTAAAGATTCAAAAGGCTACAAAAGTCTTCTAAACTGTCTTTCTGGGCAACTAATCCTGGAGGTAGCATTACTGAACAGGAGCACTAGAACTCAGTGGATCACAGGCTTAAAGACAAAAGCACTACAGGTATGCAATCCTTTGTAAGACACACAATCGCTATCACCCAGCCAGAATAGAATCGATCCCAAGTGTGAAATGAACGGGAAGGAAGGGCACTAGATGGCTCAGAGTTCTGGTTGGACTGCTGTTTAAAGAAACATTCTTCATTAGTTGGGTTTTAATCCTGCTGAGCTGAAGAACAAAGAGCAAGGTAAACTGCTTTCCAAAAAAATAACCAAAATAACCTACAACTCTAATTCAGCCTTCCCTAAAGGGGACCTGATTACATCCGATCTCTATTCATGACTGATCAAATCACTACTGCAGTATTGCAAGTGAAAAGAGTTCAAAAATCATCAGAGTTCTCAGAATTAATTGAAAAGTTAACACACAAGCTCATAAACACAACTACTGAGAAACCAGCAATGTTTTTATTCCCCTGACCCTCCTCCAATGTGCGGCAACTAGTCCTGCCAATTTATAGCAAGAAATTACCATTTGGTTACTACTCTTCACAATTCATTTTGTGCATCATGCCCATAACAGCTGCAAAATAGAGAGCTAGATCTAATTCTGGATGATCTCACACAAAATACTTAGTATGTATGCTATGATAATGGAATTATAAAAAAAGCAATATAATGCCAGCACAATACCTAATGCTCTTCAAAAAGCTGTTAAGTAAAAAGCTGTTTGTGATTAAGCAGCTAGTTTGATTTCGAATTAAGTGCACCCACTTTATTCAGTACTCTAAAACATAACATAAAGAAGCTATTTTTATGAAGAGCCATGACATATTTGAATAAAAAAGCAAAAACATTTTCCAAGAACCAAACTCTTTCTCCAACTAATCACTTTTTGACATAGCAGTTACTTAGTTGCTTTAAGCCAGTTTTCATCCATTTTACCAGACTGTTGAATAATCTGTGTCATTCAACAGCTGGAAAGCTGTTCTCTCCTAGTGTTCCACCAAGAATAACTAAAACTGTTTCTTACTGAGAATCACAGAATAGCTGAGGTTGGAGAGGACCTCTGGAGGTCATCTTGTCCAACCCCCCTGCTCAAGCAGGGTCACCTAGAGCAAGTTGCCCAGGATCACGTCCGGATGGCTTTTAAGTATCTCCAAGGATAGAGATTTTTACAACCTCTCTGGGCTTGCTCATCCTGTACCAGTGCTTGCTCATCCTCATAGTAAAAAAGCATGTCCTGATGATCAAAGAGAACCTTGTGCATTTCAGTCTATGCCCACTGCCTCTGGTCCTGTCACTAGGCACCAGTGAAAAGAACCTAGCTCCATCTCCTTTACACCCACCCTTCAAGTATTTTTACACATTGATGAGATTCCCCCATGAGCCTTCTCTTCTGCAGGTGGAACAGTCCCAGCTCTCTCAGCCATTCCTCACGTGACAGATGCTCCAGTCCCTTAATCCCCTACGTAGCCCTTTGCCACACTCTCTCCAGTAGCTCCATATCTCTCTTGTACTGGGGAGCCCAGAACTGGACCCAGCACTCCAGGCACGTCCTTACCAATGCTGAGCAGAGGGGAAGGATCACCTCCCTCGACCTGCTGGCAACAATCCTCCTGATGCAGCTCAGGAGACAGTTAGACTTTTTTGCCACAAGGGCACATTGGTGGCTCACATTCAGCTTGGTGTCCACCAGGACCCCCATGCCCTTTTCTGCAAAGCTGCTTTCAAAATGGTCAGCCCCCAGCATATATTGGTACATGGGGTTATTCCTCCCCAGGTGCAGGACTTGACATTTCCCTTTATTGCACTGCATGAGGTTCCTGTCAGCCCATTTCTCCAGCCTGTTGAGGTCTCTCTGAATGGCAGCACGACCCTCTGACGTATAAGCCACTCCTCCCAGTTTTGTATCATCAGCAAACTTGCTGAAGGTACACTCTGCCCCATCACCCAGATCATTAAGGAGGATGCTGAACAGTATCGACCGCTGGCATACACTGCTAGTTACTGGCCTCCAACTAGACTTTGTACCACTAAGCCCTATGTCAGTCTTCATGATGTACTACAGACACCTCTCATGTGACCAGGAAAAGCGTTAGCAAGAACAGAATTTTAATAGGGAAGGAACTGTTTGTTCCCCTCCCCCCACTTCTATGAATAGAAGTTTTTACATGAATCTCTGTTTAGAGATGAAGTAATTTCAGGGCCTTGGAACACAGTGTTTAAAAACATGTTTTTCATCTGCCAGGTACTGAGGCTATTTAAAGGACTGAGCCATGACAGATTTTGGATAACTCTTCAAGCAGCTATAATCTTACTTTTCTGTTGTCCCCTTAACTATCTTCTAGTAATACATGGGGTAATGGCTACTTTAGCTTAAGGGTAAACATGGGAATCACTCAGACTGAAAATCTATAAAAAAGCAGGCTGATAAGGGTCATCACTGAAGAGAGCCAAAGGCCATCTTACAAAGCTAAAGCTCACATAAGCAAAGACATCAGGGAAAGGGAGGTCCTGTGCAGAAGTGGTGCAAGGGGTCAGCACAGAACACAACTAACCTGTCCAGCAGTAAAAGGGAAGGCTGATTCCAACCAAAAAGCCCACCGCAGGGCAGAGGAGAGACAGGCCACATGCCCTGTACACAAAGACAGCTGAGGAATGGGTAAAAAGAGCAAGAACAAAGTAGGGGAAAAGATTATCTTCTTCCCATCTCTTCAGTAGCCTGTGGAGAGGTGGCGAGTAGTCAAGAGGAACCAGGGCAGCTGGGTATTGTTATTAGTGCCCACAGACTAAATAGGTATGTCAAAGAAACTTCCTTCTGCCTAAAGCAAAATAGCCATTGCTTGCTTTTTTAAAAGAAGGTTGATGCCGGTGCCAGACAGACTGATCTGACACAGGTATTCTAACACAGCGGGCTCTGTTTCTTTGTTTTATGCTCTGCCAGAGCATGAACACGCAGAGCTATTTTCAAAAGTCAGAACAAACTTTAAAATTACCCTTGGAGTTTGCCCTGCCCCAACCTCACTATATGACAAATTTAAACTGAAGAAAACCAGAACTAGAAAAGGATGGGAGAGAAAAGGAAACATTAAATTACAGGATAATTTGCAACAAACCTGGAGAGGCCTTTAGAGGAACAGCATCAAGATAGCTATCATAGATGTGGCTTAACAATGATGCTGGAAAAAACCATTTCCCATTACTCATTTTTTTTTTTTTTCCAACTCAATTCAATCATCATCCCATTTCACTTCATTAATTTTTATATCAGTTTCTGCAAATCTAAAGTGTCAAAATACCTACAGGTGAAATTGCCATGTTTACTTCAAGTAATTGTTACAATTTAGAAGATAAGTCTTTATCTTGCTACAGATGGAGTTAAAACTACAAGCTTATAAATCTGTGTGCACTTAAAACACGCTTACACTACAACATAATAGAAGCATTTGCTATCACCCAGTCTGTTACAATTTTAATCTGCGTTTATCTAAACTAGGAGCACCACCTTTGCCAAGAAAACCATCCAGAACTGAAGTATAGCGTGGAATATAAATATACAAGAAGCAACTGCACATTTCCAAACAATCCCATATGTGTCCTGCAACAACAGGAACCTTCCCCTTGAATAATGCTGGCATTTTTATGTTTAGTGTTGCAGGGCGAGGCAGGGGCCCTAGCATCTCTTATCCCAGCAGCTGTACTGGTAGCTTCTTACATATGAATCAAATGCAACCCCTCCATGAATCTACAAATCATCTTTTTATCATCAAAGTTAGACTGCCCAGTGTGTAGCTGAGAATGCTGACAAGTATTTCAGCCACTGCCTGCTCTCAGGACTCTGAAAAACAGAAAAGACCATGATAATCTGTGGCTATTCCATAACAGTATTGCTTAGAATAACCTAAATAACAAGCCAAAGTACACACTATTTACTGCAATGAATGACTCAAAATCCCTGGGGATAGGGCAGGTCAGCAGAGTCACCCTTCCCCTCCGTGTAACCAGCCAGCCACAAGAACTGCATAGCATGTGCGATGCCCCGTTCCATCAGAACCACCAGTGCACTGTATGGTGGCAGACAGAACTGGAGAAGTGCAATGACAAAACAAGCCTGGAAATAAACAAGTGTTCCTTCTCCTTTCTGCAGTCAGTAGGGACTGGGAGGAACCTTTCCTCAAATTGCCTGTTTTTAAAGATACATCAATGCTTCTGCCAGATAAAGATCCAGAAATAAGGACTATAGTTGGGAAAGTGCTGGAATTTCTTCAACAAGTGAGAAGTACCTACTTCTTGACAAGATTATACGCTAAATAATGTAAAAATGAAGATATTTCAGCTGTGGCTAGGAGGTGGTGGTAGTCCCCTTGGTTTTCAGGCTGAAATGCCAAATCTGTTCTCTGCCTTTTTGGCTCAATACAGGCATTGCTAAGGTTATGTTAAAAGTGGAGCTTGTCTTTTATTTGGTGGCAGCGGGAGATTGGAAATACATACATGTTCATGAGAATATAAAGAAAGCAATTAAAGGAAATACTAAGTGAGAGGACTGAGGCAAGATGAAAAAAAAAAGAAATCAGATGCTGAAGAAGACGTGAAAGAGTAGCAGTAACTTGTAATGAAAAAATAGAATGGACAGAGAAGATGAGGAAGAAAAACTAAGAGCAGAACAGCGAGATGGCCCAAGACCATCTAACAAACACACTATTTGATAACAGCGACTAATATTTGTTAAATAAATTACACCTACAAAAATAACATCTGACATGCCTTCAGAATACCAGTAAAATTTGTTTGGCAATATGTAACAGCTGCTTTCCCAGCCATAAGTTGTTTTTAAAACATAAATATATCTAGATAGGCTATTGGACTTTCTAATTAGAGAAATTAACAGAACTCCCTTTTCCTTGCAGATTAAAGAGCTACAAGGTTTGGGGGTGAGAATTAATATTAATATTTTCCTTAGTCTGAGAAACAAGCTAACTCACAAGCAATGAAGCACTGGTTAGGTTGCATGTAACAAGCCAAATTAAGTTAACAACTGTGAGCATCTCCTAATAATAGGAAAACCACTGGCTTCATTAACTACTAATTTTTATCTCTATTTTACATGCTTATTTTTATCTATGGCTTTTCAAAAGTGAAGCCTTTTTTTGTAGAGGTGTTCAGATGTACTTTGTAGATTCCACCTATACACTTTCCACTAAATAAGGAAGCTATCACTCTACTGTTTCCCTGAAAACTATTTTTGCACAACTTAAACACAAAAAACCTAGCACAAAGTTGCACATCTGTTTTCAGTATATTCTCTCCTACAGCTAATGTTCAGTAGTAAAGATTGTATTAGCACGGTATAGCATTTAAATATTTCAGGTTGACCATAATAAGGAGCATCTGATGTTTCTGTTCAATTTTGTAATTTGATAGAGCTTGTCCTATTTTCCCATTAAAAATTTTAGAACCATCCTTTTAACTGTTTAAAAAAGGTTGTATACCTCTAAAGTACAACTGAGATTTCAAAGTACAGTTATGACTGGAATCCATTACAAAACAAATGTTAAGTACTTCAGGACTTCTTTAGAGATTAGCTTAAACAATACAAGAACTTAACACGAAACCCCGTGATTTTCAATTAAAGGAGTAAATGCTTTCTTGTTCTGCTTGAATATAAGATATTTGAGTTTTCTATTCTACTGGCCTTAATTCATCCTATTTCCTCATACATTTCAGGCCTAAGTAATTTTTCAATTTGCCTCTAACAGGCCTGGCATTATTTGAAGCCTAATCCCCTGATTTGTGCTTACATGAGAGAGAAGCAATATTCAAATGTGAACTATAAATTAAGAGTTTGAATCCTGTATGGTTTTCATGTTCACAAGGATACTTACTAGTAAAGCTTAGCTGATGCACAAAAGTTGCCAAAATAGTTATAGGTCCCCAGTATAGGTCATCCACAGAGCAAACAAAAATAATAATTTCACAAGTAGCTTCACTAATCTCATAGTCCCTAAATTTAAGTCATTTTTACCAGAGAACATTCTCCAGAAAGAGTTTCCAAACAGTATGATGAAGAATCTTCAAGGGGTTCAAAATGCTAAAGAACAATGAACGCATTGGGGGGGGGGGGGGGGGGGGAATCTAGACAATTCACAGTGCTGAAGGCCAAGTTTACACCATTAAATAGCCTAAAGGCATTTCTATTTGCTACTTAGTAGTTTTCTACCAGTACCTCAATTATGATGTGAGGAATCAGTCAGGTATTAGCTGAAACTACTTTGTACCCTAAACGTGCTTTCACTCCCTCTGCACGATTCATGGCTGACCCTTCCTTCAGTCCTGCTAATGTAGTACTAAAAGTTTTTGCCAATTCGAATAAGGTTTGAAAAGTAGGTCCCCAAGATGAGGTAGGACCGTCAGCAAAATGAGATGCTTGTAACATTTTGGACATTAAAACAACTGTTACCTTAATTTCTCCTTGTTTTGTGGCAATTAGTTAACTAGGCATTTCCTAGAAGATAAGCATTGAATCCAGCCCTTAAGATCTTCAGAATTCATTGAAAGCAGCAGAAGAGGGAGATATTCTTCTGCTGAGATTTGCTCCCCAACAACCCTACTATCAGTACAAACGGCATCCAGAATTTCTAACAGGCATTCTGCTCTGAATGGCTGCAGTCTGTCACTAACTTTTACTGATCCTCCAGAGGCAGCTTCACTTTCACATATTCCACACTTGCTCAGCATCTCTTCAGTTCCCTCCTTTAGTGACTCCTTTCCCTGTCCTTCCAGTTGATGGTAAACCCATTTCATACTTTGAAATTAAAAAAAAATTTAAAAAAAATCCTATGTTCATACCTGACTGGCATATCTTTTCTAGCACAGAGTTAGCTAACACAGTGTGTGCCCACAGGTGCAATGTTTTTCAAACATACTGAGCAGAAACTCGATTTTTAAGTGGGAAGCCAAGATTCTATGGAAAACTGTGAAGCTCACCAAAATGTGTCATTATGGCATTTACCAAATTCTGCTTGCATCCACATCTGACTCTGAGGTTGCAACAAGAATAAAGCTCTAAAATCAGGAGACAGAAAAGCTATAGCAGTCAACAGAGGAAGATCAAAAGCATTTAAAAAGTTTCAGTTATTGAATTACTCTAATTGGAGCCTTACAACTTTGACTGAAAAAGTATATTATGCAAATATACGATGAAAAACAACCGTGAGCACAAAATTAGCATGAAGTGGTGTTTGTACCATAGAAAACAACTTAAATTTTTGAGTTAATCAGATACTGGTAAAATACTGTAATGGTAACACAAGTTTATCTACTCAGAAAACATCAGATCATAGGTACGAATATATAGGTACGAATTCTAAAACACAGATGATAACCTATACCCATAAGCTAGCACTAAAACTCTGGTAAAGATGCAAGTCCAGCATGTTGTAGGCCACAGCACCAAAACGAAGTGTCCATCCTAAATGACTCCCATGCATGCGTATGACATTAAAACCCAGCACCACTGGGCGCTCAAGGCAGCTCCCCATCTGTTAAATTCTTAGTTTGGTTCCCCTCGCCCATTCCGGGAACGGGAAAGGTCTTTTCTAAGTGTGCAGGAATGAAGTGCCAGCACTTAACACCCACGAGGCACCCCAGCCGAGCCTGCCCCAGCCGGCGGGCCATGAGATGCTCTCGGAGCAAGCCCATGAGGCAGCCGGGCCCCTCCCCGGCCTGCAGGGTCCCTCCCGTGGGGTGGAGGGGCTCAACCGCCGCGACGGCCCCGGCACGGCCGGGGGACGAGGCCCCTCGCCACCTCGCACCCGCTTCCAAGGCGGCATGGGGGGCCTTTCCCCCCGGAGCCAGCCGGGGAGGAGGCGCAGCGAGGAGCACCTGCCCAAGGCGAGGCGCGGAGCCCGGCAGGTCCCCCGGGGCGGGCCCGGACGAGCCGCGCTGCCTCCTCAGGAGCCGCGGCAGAGCCCTGAGCCGGGCTCCGCCGGCGGGACAGCCCCTCCCAGTCGCCTGGCACCCCTGGGGCCGGGGGCAGACCCGCTGTCTCCCTGCCTTCTCGCCCGCCCCGGCGAGGGGGCTCCGGGGCAAGGCCCTCCTGCCGCCTCCTCAGGGCCGGCCTCCCGCCCCGCCGCTCGCCTCACCTGCTCGGCCCCCCGCCGCCGCCCACAGGAGGACGAGCCCCCAGCAATAGCAGCAGCACACGCCGCCGCCGAGCCGGGCCATGCTGCTGCTCCCCCGCGCCTCCTCTGGGCACCGGGAGGCGGCGGGACTTTAAGAAGTTCCCTCGCTCAGGGCAGGTCTCGCCGCTGCTCCCGCCTCCTCCCGCGCCCGCCCCGGCCCCGGCGCCCCGTGCTGGGGGTGGCCCTGTGGCGGCGAGGGCTGCCCTTCGCGCCGGCCGCCCTTTCCCCTCCGGGTCCGGGATGTGCCCCAGGGGAGGCCGGCAGCGGCGGCCGCTTTTCACACCGCGCTTCCCGCCCAAAGTGTGGCGGCAGAGGCCCGGGGGCGGCTGTTGCGCCCGCGGCCGTCGGCTGCCCGCCGGCCCGGCCTGCCCGCTGCCCTCAGCGCCCTGCCGCCTCGCAGCTCGGCGTGCTGGCGGTGATGGCGGAAGGCGTTAAGTCAAGTTGGGCGGCAAGCCCTGGGCCCTGGCATCTTTTTGACCCCGGCACTTGTTTGATAAACCGAAAAGGGGTGAACGTTTATCAGGAAAGACCCCCATAAAGCAACAGGAGTTAGGTGGTGTCTTACCAAACTATGGCTTTTACATCAGAGGAAGAGCAGCTTTTGGCCCTGTTGAGAAGAAAAACCGCTGTGCATGTCCCAGCAGAAAAGCTGAGGGCTGGCCCTTTTCTTAGGGTTTACAGATAGGGACAACTTCCTGTGGGGTCTTCCCCTGCCCCCGTGATTCAGATCATTTTGAGATGCTGCCTTTTTCTTCTCCCCCAGTGTTGGATATTCTACCACTGTCCTAAAACAGCCATTATTAGGACTTTGTGTTTCAGTAATTGTTTAAGATAGTTCAAATTTGAGACCGGTGCCTGTAATAGCCTCATATAACGAGGTCACATGCCATCCAGTTCAGGCCAAATAGAAAGACTTGGCCTCAAGCCCAGGGTAAGAGCACTAGAACACTACTGCCGGCTGCAGGGATCCTTCCATACTCATCGCTGTTTTGTTCTGGGCTACTTTTCACAAAGAGATAAGGATAAAACACAGTGCTGTTACATTTTTTTGCCTCCCCAGTGAAAAATAACTCAAATATCTAATCATGAATGGAGACTGTGTTTGCTTTGGAGGAATATTTTCCAAAGGTTTTTCCAAATGAGAAATTCACCTCTGTCATATGCTGCTCTGTTTGACTGTGTTAGTAAAGTAAAATACAAAATTATATTTTCTATAGAATTCCCTGCATAGGATTACCACAGGGAAAAAAAAAGTATTTGAAAAAAGATTCTCTGTGTACAAGTGATGGGCATGGCCAGGAATTGGAGGCACATGCAAACTAGGAGAGAGAGCACAAATATACAATGCTGAAACAGGAGGGGAGTGCGGATGCATGACAAAAATGAGGTGGAGACAAGGGGGGAGTCTGAATATGACCAAAGCTACAAAGCTCTTGATGTGTATTTGGAAAGGTTCACTTCCACATGCTCCCAGCCCAGGGTTTCACAGAATTTTTTTGTGTGTGAGTTAAGTTCAAATGAATGGTGATGGTGCAGCCAAAATCCTTTCCACTTGGAGAACAAAATTATATCTCACACTAGGTTTTTAATATAACATTTCACTGCTCAAAAAAAACAGGAGAGGTGAATGACGGGACCTTCAGTGACAGATTTCTGATGGTAGAGTGCTCTTTGATCTAATATTTCGTAACAAGATGTAATGGTAAGACATTGAATTTAAGACAGATTCAAACCAGAAACCAGGAGCAAATTTTTAAAAAGATAGTCAAAATTGATTTTATTGTGATGTATGGGTGACAGATATGTGCAGGGACAGAACCATGTAGAAAATGAACCTACCAGAAGATGGGTCCAGCAACTCATTGCTAAGGTAACTATTTATCTTCAAAGAATTATATGAAATTTATGATCTGAAGAATGCAGAAAAGAGAAGGGCTACTGAAAACTAAACACTATTTAAATTAATTGTCTCCATCAGTGTCAGCAGATATTTGCTCTAAAATAATTTGTATCTCAGAGGTGTCAAGGATGGAACCCATAAAACTCCTCTTTAAGAATAGACTTACGTCACTTCAAAGATCAGAGCAACTCTGCTTAAGATAGTAGTAGTAGTGGGCTTCTTCAGGCTTGAGGAGTCCAGCGCTTGTCACTGCATTACAGCTACGCTTGCTGAGCATATCAGATACAGCAACCAGAATAATCCAGAGGTGCCAAGAAGCACAGCAGTTGTACCCAAGAATGTAGACATAGAGACGAAGCATGTTGATTGGCACCACAGGGCAGGAAATAGCAGACTTTATACTTTTTTACTGTACTGGTAGTCTTTTTAATACATACCAGTTTTAGAATACCAGACATTTTTTCTATCCTTATCCCAATGAACACTTCCCTTAGGACACAGACCGAAGAAGTAATGATATGGTATTAGTGCCAGTCCAAGTTTAAGATTGGTTACATATAATCTGAAAGCTGTGGCTGTTGGTTACCTGCTATCTGCTATTTCTGTGTATATGGTGTTCCTGGGTGTAGGAATTTGCATTCATTAGGCAAGAGTATAAGCCCTACAGCACCTCCTGATTTAATTTTTCTAGAAATCTTTGCACTTCAGATCTATTTACACCTAGGTTCTTCTTTGTGTGTGTGTGTGTTCTTACAAACCCAGTTTAGGTTGATAAAGAAAAAACACAGGCAACTGGCTTGCTCTTTTTTAACATTTTTAGGTTGTTTACTTGGATAAAAATGCTGTTCATAAAAGAATGATTTTGCACCAAGTTTTATGGTTTGAATACTGACCGATATTTGACAATGGTGAAAGAAGTAGCTCTGCTTTGAGAGCCACCAGTGCACAAGAGGCCTTTGCAAAAATTTCACTCACTAGTTGTTAATTTCTTCATGTGAATGCTGATTTTCTTTTACCTGCATCACCTGTGCTTTGGTTGCTTTTAAAAGCTGTTTATAAATGTCATGGTGTCAGTTAATGAGTGAGTTATTTCAGTAAAACTTGAGTTCTGCCTGGTTGTGAAATTTCAACTTCATCCAAAAGTTGAATTGAAAGTTTATGAGGTTTAAGAAATTCAGATAAGTTTGTTTTCTTCATTTCTGTTGCACTTCTGGTTTGGGGACAGAAGCAGAAGTGGAGAAAAGATATGAAAGTGTGTTTTTGCAAGATTTCCAGTTTCATTTTGCAGACCCAAGAGATTCAGATAAGCTTTAGAAACCATACAACTTCTGGAGTAATCTCCCAAGGTAAATAACAGAAGTGTTGTCTCTTGAACAAAGTAAACTTGATTAAACAAAACATGTGAGACACAGGGGAAAACAACAGAAGAAGCAAAATGGCAACATATCCAGGATTTACATATGATATGTTTAATGTTATTTTCAAATATATTACAGCAAATCTTTCTTCAAATAAGAATTACAAATTAAACACAACATTTAAAAATCATGACAAATTAAGACTTTGCTGTGAATATTTTCAGAAGTGGATTATTGAACAGGCTATCACATTTAAAAAACTAACCAAACCCAAAAAAACTATTTTCCAGACTGAAGTGCAGATATTTTCATTTACCTCAAATCAGGCTGCCTCGTCCTGCTGAAGTCATACAACAATTTAGACGTTACAGTGAAGAGAGGTTTGATTTACTGATAGCAGGTCAGATGGTAGAAAGGATGCTTCAAAAGGTATTTTCTTTCTCCTCTAGCTGAGATTGTAAGCCTACAGCCTTCACATGAAGTACTCAAGAGAGTTGCTGCAGCGTTTTGAGTCACATTAGACGTCCAGTTTTAAAGATATGTGGCAGAATTCTGTGTGCTGGCCAGTTGCAGGTATTCCAGGGTACCTGATCGGTAGCTAGCTACCCGTGAAAGCTCCTGTGTCTTGAACCCTTCTTTTTCCCTTTTCTGAAGAATATTTGTTATCATCTTTGCTAAGTCATCTTGTAACCGCTGCTGATTCTCCCTGAAAGAGACAGGATGGAAAAAATATTCACAGTGATTCACATGTTTTTAGTGATCCTCAGATCCCCAGTGTTTTTAAACATTTCTATCCTATGTTTATCTTCATGACGTTCACACACTACTGATAGAAAGTGTGGGCAGAACCAAATTCAGGTTCTGGATTTGGGAATAGAATTCAGGATTTACATGGGATTTTTCCAGATGGTAAAACTCACTGTCTCTGCACAGGAGGTCTGTAGCTGTGTCATTATTGACCTTAACAAAATTTCAGCACCATTTGCATGAAAAGAATGTGAATCACATGAATTAGATTAACTCCAAGTCAAAATAGGTTCTAGCTTTCAACACCATTACTGGTGCCAGTGCTTCCACTCTTCAACTTCAAGGGGCCTTCAGTAACAGAGCTGCCACCTTTTCATAAATTTCTGCAGTGTGTCTGGCTTTTGCTGGAATACCCCACATATGACAATTTTAAGGGGCGATTTTATCAGTCACAGCCTATATGAGGAAGTGAAAACAAAAACATAGCTGACCACAGTAATCCAGCTCAAGAGGTACTTTCAGTAGTTGAATTCCAGAAGAATTGCCAATTCGATAATTCTGATAGTCTCAATTGATCATATTGATTCAAAAAAGGAGTTCTGAGTTTGCAAAAGAGTAATTTCCTGCTCAGCCCAAAGACAAACACTTGTACTTTATATAATTGCTTCAAGTTGTACTGAAACACTGTGATTTCAAAGCAGATGGCAGCAAATTCCCACTTAGTAAAGAGCGACTGTACACAGGAGTTGAGAGTAGAAAGTGAGGAACTTCCACATTTAGTGAGTCTGCAGGAAATAATGCAGTACTCATATGCAAAATACACATGAAATAAGCGCAACCAGTTATCCTGACTTCAATTTTGCATAGTTTCTCAAAAACAACACTTCTGCTATTACTGTATTTTATTCAATACTAAAGCAAAATGATAGCTCAGTTCCAGGACAACACCCTCATATTTTTTTCTTGATGACTTATCTCTTATGTATTAGAAAGTAGGCTTTTGTTCAATTTTTAAAGACTTTATGCCTGTGCAGTACTACGGTAACTTTGTCCACCTCTTCTAGCAGAATACTGCTTGAAATTCTCAAGTTTCATTCTTTCTACAAATTCCCCCACAAGAGCTCACAGGCATAACATGGTATAACAGAGATCCGCACATTCAGTTGCAGTTATCCTGTCACTGTATTGTCACTCACAGGTGCCATTAGGACTACAATTTTGGGAATATTAATGTTTTTCATTTTTCTGTACATCTCTAGCACTTACCAGCTCTCAGCAACTTGTCCTGTAAGTCTTATTTCCCTTTCAAGGAAATGAACCTGTTAAGCACTTATATATAGAAATAACTTTCAGCACACGCATAGTCCCATGTCATGAATATTTACACATGTTTATATGCACATGGTAAGCCTCTAACTACTGGAGGCAAGTTGAGTGGTATAAAAAACCCACAAGTGCCAGGGAGGAACAGTGAAGGCTAAAGCACAGAGACTGGGAATTTCTCTTCCCTTTTCACATATAAAGACCATCTTACACAGAAGGAGGTGTTGGGAGATTGTATTTCTTGTCCTCAGTACCCGTCAACCAGTAGGTAATCTCTGTTCCTCTGCCCTAAATATGTATGACAAAGAAGAGAAAGCACAATTTATGGATTAGAATGCAATTTCCTGTAGTTAATTTACTTAAATAATACTGTATTGCACATTGCCATGTTTGCCTTTGCTTGTTTTCAGTAACTGATGCTCACAGCAAAGAATTAAAAATCAGATGTGAGAAGAATAATGGGGGAGATGCAGCTGCACACCTGCTCCCTTGTTCCATGACCTAAAACACATGCCATGGGAGAGGTGAGCTGTACTGCCTGCCATCAGCTCCCAAGTACAGACATCTGCCAAGTGTAATAGACTGAAATAAATGGATTGGTAGATAGACAGTCAGATATCGGACCATGAGCAAATTAACAATAGATTCAGCTTCCCTTCCATCAGATTAATTCACTCCACAATTTTCTGTTAAAAATGGTATGTTTCATTTATTCTCCACATCTTTATATTGCTTTAATTTATGACTTAGGGAGCTCTTCATTGCCTGCATTGTCTTTATAGAAGTGTCTTCAGCCACTAGAGACTGTGATACCAATTGATCTGTAACCCTTGTTCCCCAGCTGCTAATTAAGTTGTGGGGTACTCTCAGCTATATAATACTTTTATAATATCCCTCTTCTCTATGTTCATGCATGCGCATGGTAAAGGTTACCTTCAAATATGTTTCTCCTCTCACTTCATACTGGAATTGGCAGTCGGTTCTTTTCAGGATGTTAATAGTGGAACCACTTAGATGAATCCTTAAAGCTAAAAAATAAAGACACAATGAAAGCTCAATCTGGAAATGTACCACATAATCATATTAAGTGTATGTGAAAACTGGTGCTATAGCAGAAACTCCTCCAATTATTATCAACATAAATTCTGAGAGTCAAATTAAATGAGAATCAATTACACTGCCATATGAAAAATCTGACTCCACTACATAGCATTGTATGTAGGGAGGAATAGCTGGTACAGCCATTGATCTGACATACAGGTGACCATGGTATCTGTAGTATTTAGATGCCAAAAGGGAAAGAATAATTGGGAGTGTCCTATACAGAGAACAGTCATGTGAAGACACTGGGCAGAAGGAAGACAAACTGACTCTTGGCAGAGTTCCCCAATGGTGAAGTTGAAGACATAATTGCTTCAACTTAAAATATACAGTCAGCATATTTACACAACAGAGCTATAATACAATTCTAGGTCAAACTAAAATCTACCATTCATAGAGTAAAATTAAATCCCAGACACATAAGTATCATATCTTCCAGAGGAACTCAGCCAGCAAACCAGCCTATGTACTCCCCGTTACCAGCACTGAAGCATGAACAAGGAACAATTCTTCATTGCCCAGCAGGACAGTGAAACAATTGGTAATCAAAACAGATAAGGCTTCTTAATCTTTAAAAACTTCTGTGAGCTGATAACAAGTTGTTCTCAGCTGAAAACACACACTTCAGTCACAAACTAACCAATAGCCTTTGGTCCTGTTACACTGACAGCTAAAATTAAATCCTTACGCAAGCCTGTGGATTCCATCCGCGAAGCTGTGTTCACTGTATCTCCAAACAAACAGTAACGAGGCATTTTTATTCCAACCACACCAGCCGCACATGGACCTAGAAATGGGATGCAGAGAATGAAAAAAAGGTGGATCAAGACACTATTTTTTGGAAGGTGTCTCACTGTTGCAGAGCAGTGCAGTACCTGCCGGAGCTCTGTGTCCTCACCTATACTCTGTACCTCACTTCCCAAAGTATCTGGTGGTCTCCCCTTCCACTCCAAACCAAGCCTAGCTCTGTTCATCTTGCATAATCCAATAAGAGCATAAAAGGACGTGGCTGCACAGTATTAATTGTATTTAAACACAGTTTTTGTGCAGAAAAAACACAGTTACTAACTGTCAGTTTTGGAAGCAAGGGGAAAAGAAAATAAGCTTCATTATGGAGGGGTGCATAGTGGTGCCTCAAAGGGTTTCCCAGTGCCTCAGTCGCTTTCACTAATGTGTTCCTCGCCTGACAGCTGGTGTTCAGGTGGTTGTTGAAACAAACAAAAATGAAAACATACAATTTCCCAAAGTACTTGGGAGCTATCTGCTTGAGCTATCTGCAGTTCCCCTTTGAGAAAAAATATTTTTATGGATTAATTAAAACATGAATTCCCACATAGGCTTGTCAGAACTTTTGCCTCCAAAAGCATAAAATACAGGCCTGCATTTTGTGGCTAGACAAGCGTATCTGGCCATGGCTGATCTCCACTTTGGTCAGGAAGGAGAGATCTGCTTATTTGAAACAACTGGCTTAATCATACCAGGAGCAATGGCAGTTGCTCTTCCTAGCTACTGACTTAAGCTATGAATGAATGGGTATGGGATATGTCACTACAGGGGAGCAAACCAGTGGCTTATTTATTTCTGTTGCTCTTCCTCCAGGTACATTGTTTTCAACCTGATTCTTCATGAGGGGAGCAGTTGCGTATGATGTACTACCAGATCTTCTTTGGATGTCTATTCTGTTCAAAAACAAGGCAACAACATGGTCACTGTTGATCTAGCACTACTGTGTACCAGAGTGAATTCCAATGCGAATCCAAACAGGCAGACCCGGAAGATGTCTCAGTTCAAAAGACCCCATGAAGCTGAGGATGTCCAGAGCCATCATGGAGATGTCTACTGCATGCCGGTTGCCATTCCTCTTTGGTAAACCACTCGCCACCATGTAAGCATCACCAATGGTCTCCACCTGTGGAAACAAAATTAGAACTCACTACCTGCAGACATAGCAAAATACATATTTAGTTAAAAGCAGAAAGGTTTTATCAGATCCTCTTGTTCATGATTAAACATTTCTTCCTGGGACAGCCAGATTGATTAATTTAAGGTAGCTGACACCTTTTTGGTATATGAGTGTTTATAACTGTACCCAGCATTCCAGTTAATGAATCCGTGACCACCTAGTATAGAAAATTTGGTATAAGCAGGCACACTGAAAGTATATTGAAATGAGGTAATCTTGACCATTTTTTCTCTCTTTTGCCTTTGCGTAGAAGGCAGATTCCCAAATTCACCACATCATCCAATTTGATTTGTATCCCCCCTGGTGGTTAACTGAGCAAAGGTGTGGAGCTAATCACCTTGTAAACATCATGATGGTCAAGAATGTGGTCAAAGTTCTTGTAGATGTCATTCAGCATATCTACCACCTCCATAGGGGTGCTGTATTTGCAGAGTGTAGTGAAGCCAACAATGTCACTGAAGTAGATAGTGACTTCTTCAAATAGCTCTGGCTCTACCAGGCCAGTCTCCTTCAAAGACTTTACTACTGGCCTGTGGAAATAGAGAAGGCAGGAAGACAGATGAGTAGTCTGTGTTTAATATTAAAGGTATTTTTTCATGCAACCCAACCACATCATTGCTTTCTGTGTAGGAAACATCAAATAGTTTGCTGAAAACTGCCACTGTAATCGCATTTTAGATGCCCATAATGCCTTTCAGCTTGGGACCTCAAAGCACTTACTAATGTTAATTAACGCGCTACAGCCTTACAAAATCCAAGTGTGTTAATAGCCATGAGGAAACTGAAGCACAGGAAACTGAGCTTCTTGGCTAAGGTCAGGAATAGGGATATTGAGTCAAATTTAAAACTGAAATTCTGAAACTTCTGACATGTAGACATACATTCTGCCCACACAATAGGTAAGAACAGACATATTTTTCTGTTTCCCCAGTGCAGACGTAATTTCATCCTGATAATTACATCACCTCATCCTGATTTCAGATGAGATCTCATAGTCTGATAATTTTATGGAACAAAAATTCAATACCATGACAGTCAATATCTATTCAGAGGAACCTTCATTTTCTTGAAAATATCTGTTCCTAGTGGAGATATTAGAAGAGATAACTGAAAAAGACCCAGAAAATTATAGGTGTTGCACAATGCTGTGTTCCATCTACAATGAGACAATAATAGAGTGGTAGGAGCAACAAAGAGTGGAAGGAAACATGGATTCCTTGTCGCACGGTCTACACAGCCAGATCATTTCAAATTTGCCCCAAAACTGGATTGACCAGACACTTTTTTTTTTTTAAATGAGTCATAAAATCAATACCCTGACTACTTAAATACCCTTGAAACTAGTAATATCATAGCAGGATAGTTTTACTATTCCAAACGTATGCAATACCAAAATGACTGGTATTTCCAATATTATGGTATGGGATATGGTTTAGTAGCCATGAAGGTGTTGGGTTGACAGTTGGACTAGATGATTTTAGAGGTCTTTTCCAAACTTTATGATTCTATGTTTCTGTGATTATAATACCAATAATACTTGTCCTATACCATACTCTGAAGCATCCGTCTAGCCCAGTCTCACCCAGTATGGCCCAGCCCATCTCAGCCCCTGTTGCATTGCTAAACCCCAGCCTGAAGTTGGACTGCACTCCTGCTCTCCAGCTGGAGACACTCCTACAACCTAGCAAGGTGCTGGAGCAGAACAGAGCTCTGTGATATAGGATCACTGTAGATCTATGTGTTCCCAGGAAGGCAGTGAAAAAGAGGTGTGCTGGAAAGAGGGATCCTGTGCATGAAGAGAGGCTGGGGAAGATAATGGGTACCAGTACCATCTTGGCATGAAACTCCACCATAGGGTGGAGACCTCAGGGACAGCTTCTCCTTCTTTCTTCCTTAGCAGGATCAGATTGGAGGGGAAGGAAATAGAAGATTAATATTAATCCCAACCCCCACTCTCCAAGAATCAGGTGATATATGTAAATAAAATGCCAGTGAAAATCCTCCTGGCCAGTTACCTTGGAAGTAACATGAAATTAAGCCTGTCTGCTCTGTCTCGCTCTGCTTTGTATAGCTCTGTCCTTTCCTCCACCAGGTGCTCCAGGTTCCGGGAATACAGCTGTAGACGCCGGATCAGGGTATCCATGTAGCTTTCATTGGTCTGGCCATGGCAGTTACTGCAAATAACAGAAATACACAGGAGCCAACAAGAAAGGCTGATGGAAGCACATTGTTGAGAGAGGCAAAAAAGAGGCAAAAAAGGAGCAATGGAAAACTTCTACAGTGTTTGACTTCCATGTAGTTAGAATGCAAAGTGCCTCAAGTGCATCATTCTTTTTCTTGCTTGGAGGGCTTATGTATATGAATTGAAAGTCTGTGATCCACACTTGTCACTTGGAGCTGGTAATTCTTAAAGCACCCTTAAATCACCTAGCCCTTCTAATATTGTCAACTCCAGGTTACCTTGGGTAATCCATGAACATTCATTTGTAAAAAGTAACTGACAAGCTTGAATCCTGAGAGGAAGCTAAAGATAGTAGGTAGAAAATTGCATATAATGTTTAGATGGGAACTTCAGCCAGCAGGATTAAGACAATTTGGGGCTGCCTGTGTAGAAGACAGAACAATTCAATGGAACAGTTAGCAGCCCCTGGGCTAGTTTTATTCACAAGATCCTGCCGACTCCAGCCTACTAACTCCTGGAAGCAGAAGTAGGGTAACACGAGCCACTCATAACCCCAGTTTGTCTGGGCAGCCTGCACTCGCCAAAGCAGTCTGAAAGTAGATCGGGCCAGGCTGACTGGAAGAGTCGGATTAGTATTGTACCCAACTGGTCTTTAAAACCACTCTTACTTTAAACAAATCTTTATGTCAGGGATGCACCATCTTAGACCCCCTGTGAGGAAGAACACCATGTTGCATGTGGCAAGAGGCAACCTCTCTGCTTTTGTAGGATGGAGGCTTAGGAGCTAAACCAGGATGTCTTTCTATTCAGCTGCAGTAAGATTATTCAACTGATACATTCAGTTATGCATAGTGCAGTTGTCCTTCTGCCCATGCAAAGTGTAAAATGATGCCAGTACTGTTGAGGTTTGTTGATGAGGAGACCTTTAAAAACTAGTGAGCAATTTCCCAAGAGGAGTGATTAAAAGCTCACTGTTTGGACATCAAAATAATTAATTCAGACCAAACTCTGTAGGAACAATGCAGCATTGACCAGGTGAAAGGCCTGTATAACCCCACAGGGTTTATCCAGCTGTGGCCCTTATTATCCCACAACTTTATACCAAAAAAACCTTGTAATTAATACTTCTGGTGATTTACAACCCAACACTTCTAGTCAGCTTAATTTGGGACCATCCAAACTCATTTCTGGCACAACCCAGCTCATCCAAACTTTCAAATAATCCTCCAAACATTTATGTGTATTCATTTCCCGAAACTTAGACAACATGAGTCACTGTCCAACTCTTGACTAGAGACAGGGGGTGAATTACTTGAATGGTTTAAATCTCTAATTATCCAGCTTGCTGCTTTCACAATGTACCAATTTGAGGTATGGCGATCGTCTTTCTTACCCTCACTCAGCTAATACATGCATAGATGCTTATGTACACACATGTACGTATACATACGCACGTGCTTGCCTACTTTTCTGCCAAAGAATAAAAGAGGATCTAAGTGAAGACACTCAGTGTTTCCACTGACTGAATCATAATCACATCAGCTTATGCACTGAAAAATACAAGCTTTCTAACACTTAGGAGGAGTTTGGAGCATCTTAAAAAACAGAGCCCCTGCTGCTCACCTGAATATTTTAGCCAGAGTACTCTCAATTTTCTTAAAGTCAGGCCTTTTCTCTGGATCTTCCTCCCAGCAGCTCTTCACTAGTGTATACACCTTCAAAGAAAAATTTAAGGAAAGTCCACCTGAGTAATGGATATAGAAGGATAATGGTGCTAAACAGCACTAGTTCATTAGGGAATTTCCGGTTACTCTTGACTGGCAACATATTAAAATGTGTGACTAACTGTTTTGAATCTATGGTTAGGACACTTATTGCAGGCATCTTAAACTTAACTCTGTGGTGACTAGTGACATGATCTTAACTTGAATTTGCAATACATAAATGAAAGGCAAGTAAATGGATCCAGTGCTGCAGCTGGTGCCAGATACAGTTATTGACATGAAGGTAAATGCTGTGGTAATTATATTTCCAATATCCTGAGTTTGGGATTTTTCTGAAACTGGTGATTCAGCCAGAAAGAATGGGGTGCATTGCTGAATATGTGGATGTCTACAATACAGACATTTTCACCTGAGCAAGAAGCCTTAGGGGCTATATAATCAGTGGAGAGAGGTATATTTGAGGTGTGATTCATCCCATTTTAAAGATATCTAAAATAGGTCAGAAGACCATATAAGCGTCCATTTCTTTCCAGTGAAATAATTTTCATGAGCTGTATTTCATTTCACTGGTAACAACTATAGAATACCATTTTTTCCCATGAGGTTAGGGCATTTGGCATAAAATGTGCATAGCTTTCATCCTCCCATGATCATGAGCTCTAGTTTGGCCAGGACTTCTGCCCTTCACCCAGAAAATGGCTTAGTTAATTATTAGCTTACTTCCATCTCTCTTTCTCCCACTGTTTCCAAGGACAGGTCTGGTCGGAAAGGCTTCACTCCTTTGCCACTCTCAACTCTGTAAAGTTTCTCTAACACAGGAAACAGATGCAAAGTTTTAAGCAAAAAAACATAAGAAGGACATTCCTTGTGGATAGCATCCTATGATGTTAGGAGTTACTGTACAAATGGAAGCCTTGAAGACAGTTCCCTTATTTTGATGTTAATTTCAACTTTGGAGCTTTTCTAAATATATGGCACAAGATCAAAACAGGCTGGCTTGAAGGGCCCTGAAAGCAAAATGAATAGGAATGTACATGAGTATTTATTGGTCACGGTAGACATGGTTATGGCATCTTCCCAAATGAACATTAGGTGTGCCTCTCAGCATGAAGTATAGCTATAGTAAAAAACAATGTGAAAAGCCCATTGCAACTTGATCAAAAGTATGGAGACATACAACTCTCATGAGAGCAGTTCAAATCATCCTGCAGATGCTCAGCTTCCTTAAAACTAGGCTATTAATGTATATGGTTTAAAAACATTGCATTTGTTAGCTCATTTGTACTCTTATTCATGAAATCCATTCTATTGAAGTTATTTGGATTCTGAACATATCAGAATGCAGGCTGCATTTGAACAACTCGATTTAAGCATAGTAAGTTAGAGCTAAAGCAAAAATATCTCTCTCTGTCCTTCTCCTCCAGACCTCAAGAGTTTCAGAGGGAGGGAGTTAAAAAAGAGAAGCAATTTTTTACCTCTGGGAGAGAGAAAGAGAAACTAAAAGGGATCCGTGAACAAGCGTGAAACACATTTATTAATGATGTCTGATTACATTTGGGAGACAATTTTACTGAAGGAAGCATATAATGAGATGAGGAAGGTTTGTAATCATGATGGTATGTGCAAGTCCAGAGCAGCTAGGGATGCCTAAGCATGCCCAGTGTGCCTGATCACCCCAAAAAGATGCAGTTGCTTCCAGCTTTGTGGTACAGAAATTACAGACTAGAGAAGGAGCAGGAGACTTGAGTCTCCCAAATGCTATGGAGTGGAGAGACTGCTAAGAAGTCTTCTGTGGGCTAAGAGACAGAAGAATCTGTGTAAGTCTCATGTATGCAAGAGGAATGTGTTGGATTTCCACGCTGCGCATACACCTGAGAGCAGAAGTAACAGCAACTATTAGCAACACTGCAATTAGCCAGTGGCAGAAAGTAGTGGAACAAGGAGGCAGCTTGAATTGAGTGTTGGTACGTGACAAGATTTCAATCTTGAGCAGTGAATGAGGTGTTTCTGCAGGAGAGTGGAGCAACCAGCTGGCCTAACAGCTGTCTCATGGAGAAGTCAGTGAAGAGGACTATGACCTAGTTACTTCTATACATTAGAAATACAGTTCTGTATGCTCATCGTCTTTGTGGGACTTCTTTTCTCTTGTTAGTAGCAATATTATTGTATGTTAAGTTGATTGATACATATTTGCAGGTTGAGAAAATTGGCTCATTGAGTACCTGGAAGTTGAGTTTAATTTTCCTAAGTTGGTGGATGGAGGCTAGGTACAGGGTTTTTTAAACAACTCTTAAAATCTGAACACAGTCCTTGCTGCTACCAATGAAGTCCTGGAGAAGTGGTTATATCAGTTGTCCTGAAATATCAATATCATGTCTTCTAACTGCAGAGATTAACTTCCGATAGCCTAACCATTGAAACACTTTCTGCAGGAGACTTAAAAACCAAATGAATCTAACATGCAACAGGGACATTTCTTTACCCATTACCATTGACTCTAATTTGGTATTCTTTTCCCTCTTTTTATCTTAGATATTTGTAAATTAATGGTCACCCCACGTTTGAGCTACTCTTCCAAAGTTAGATGATGCCACAAACAAAATTCAAAGGTGTTTGAATAACTATGGTCCACCTCATCTTGGCTAATGAATGAATCCAGACATTTAAATGAGGAGCCACTTCAGCAATATAGAATAACACTCATTCCTTTCTGTTACATGAAATTTGATTAACTGCCGAAACTAGGCTGAACACATTTACTCAAATTGCATAATCAAAAATCAAGAATACCAGAAGCCATTAGATCAGCAATATATAGCTTAGACATTTACTAATGCTTTTAAGGAAAAACTTTGGGGATAAAACAATCTCCGCACTGAATGGAAAACTTAAAATTTCAACTGAAGTTTACAAAGCAGATTTTTTTTTAAGTTACGCTGAATCCAGAGTTACCAAACAGGCTTCATGCCCAGTAAGTTTATCGCTGTCTTACTAAACATGCTGATATGTGTGACCATCTCCAGCAACAGCACCCGGAGGTGCTAAAAATTCTTTCAGTTGAATGGATTAAACTAATACTATTTGAAAGGGACAGTCTTTCTAAAATGACAAAATGCAGTGTTAAGAAACACATCAAAGTTAAAGCATGGAACCAGATTGTGACTATGACAGCCAGGGTCAAACACAGCAGTGAGGATGCCACCACATCTCAGAAAAGCCCAGAAACACTGTGTCTGATGCTAACTTAATAAACATTAACATAACACAGAAAGACTGTAACTGCTGAACAAACGGTTAAAAGAATGTAGTTTGCTATGGATTTGCTTTGCAAGTCAAAACGAGCAAGGAAGAGCATTGTTCTTTCCTTTCTCCATCTATTTTGGTGATATTTGTAAAATCCTCCCATTCGTGAGGATTGTGCCTGCCTCTTCCCAAGAAAAAGGAATAGAAAGACTTTTATTTTCTCTACCTTACCTTAAGCATGGAGTCCAGAAGAGTTTGCTTGAAGGGGAACAGGCATTTCTAATATCTTTTAGGCCTACATTTATATTAAAGAGTTGGTGATGTGAAACACTGCATTTCCCCAAATATGAACATAGATTTGTGATGACGTAGGATGATGAATGTGCCCCAGAAGTTATTTGCAAATGTAACTCAGGAAAAGAGCTATTAGGCTGTCCAGCTGCTGCTCTAGATGTTTTAACAAATCAGGTGGATCTATCAGAATGACTCAGAGGTAAAGGCAATGTCTAAACTTGTTGTTGGTAACTGCCATTAGGAAAATCCCAAACCCACACATGCTTTTATGTCAGTTCTAATATATAATGATGCCTGGATTCTGGGAACTGGGATTGACTGGGCTGTTATCCACTCAAAAATAATGTCACAAAATGCACAAAATGGGGTTTAATGGATGTACTACAGGAGGAGATGCTTTTTCTGACAGAAGTTAAATGACTGAAGTTAATTTTGACAGGCTTAAATAAAGTCTGAATTGCCAGTTTTTAAATGCCAACTGTTCTTGTGTCATGCTGCTGAATTTTTGTTGTTCTGTGTTGATATTGCTGATTTATGATGCCTAACATGAGTGAAGAATTATATGTTGTGCACAACTCATAATAGAAAAACCTTTGTGGTCTTTAAATGTTACAGTAAGTCTGGACAGCATTGTATAATGTTAACTTCTGTAATGCTATGGCCAAGGTGAGGAGGGAGGAGAAAGGGCAAGAAAACTCAATGCAAACTTTATTTACAGAAAGAATAAGGACACTTGCCCCAACAGTGAGATCCTTCAAACAGGCTCTTCATTCATCATACAGTGAAAGAAGCAGCAGTTCAAGCAGCTGTCAGAGACAGTGCCTTTCACAAAACGTGGAGAATAGGCCAGTTACAGCTGCACCATCCCAGAAGGCTGCAATGGAGGAGAAATTTGTGGATTTACCTTTGTTGTCCCGGCAGTGTCCAGTGTAGAAGGTCTCCCTGCGCAGGATGATTTCTTGGGCAATGATCCCGTAGCTGTACACATCACCCTTCTGAGATACACCAGCATGACGGAGATGCTCAGGAGCTGTCCACAGGTCTGAAGATCCAAATGACAATGGGGGACAGGGTAAAGGGGGAAGGGAGAGAAGTCATTGAAAAAGGGTGATCCTTCTCAGAGCATCCATTGGCTATAGGGCCATTTCCTTTTACTCTTTCCATATCAAACCCAGAGTCCACTGGTACTCTTTATTTCCTACTTTAGCATTTTTCTTGAGAAGCTGACATCAATACAGGTTAGATAAACCTCTGATGTGGTAGTATTTAATTGTCTGGGATTTGCTGACCCTACTATTTTCCACTGTAGATGCAGACCCTCACACCTCCAGAAAAATTATGGTTGTTGGCAATGAACTTGCTTTTCTTAGCTACCTTTCATGGGCTTCTTAGAAATAGCCCATGCATCTGTATAAGACCAAGGAATGCCAGTGCTATAAAAAAAAAGCTGAGCCATAAATTATTGAGCTAGATGCATGGAGTTTGTTGTACAAGATGTCAGATGAGAAGACTGTAATATTTCCCAGCAGCCTCGATATCATGAATCTATTGAAATAATTCTCAAGTGCTTTTGAGCCTGACATATTACCTGCTCATAACCACTTTCTTTCTACAGAAGTTATTAATCTGTATTTCTAGTGCAACAAGCACCATTGTACCTCAAAACCAGAATGCTGCCATGGTATGATAGTTTGTTATGACATGCTGGTGATGTATCAGTGACCTGAATACAGTGACCCTGAAGACAGTGTTGATATCAGGCTGCAACATCCAGCCACAATGAATCTGTAGATCTCTTGTGAAACAGTAAGTTTTCTTCAAGGAAAGAAATCTAGTAGCCAGAAATTTTGAGGCTGCTTGTCAAAGCATTTATCTTATAAGCAATGAAAGAAGAGAAATACATTACAATGTAATAATAATATAAATTTAAATATGAAATTTGTAAAATGAAGAATTAGTAGGGCATTTACATTCAGTGTACGTTTCTTACTCTTTTTTTATGTTCTCATTGCTATCCTTGAGCATGTTTGTGTCTGAATGTAAAAATTTTCTCTCAACCCAGTTGCAACCACAGTTTCTTCTCAGATCCTATCCTACAGTTATGGCACAGTGCTGTGCTTATTACACCCCAAGCTCTACTATACAGATGCAGATGACATAATTTCAGATGGTCTCATCTTTTCACTCAAGATCAAGTAAGAAGGAAAAGATGAGTAGACGGGAGTGCTCTATTTTACAGAAATGTCCTATGAGATGAATAGAAAATGTAAAGAAAAGCTGTTAAAATTATTCCAGTCTGATTGAACACATATTTCTAGATTCCGACCTAAGGAATGAAAAACATTAAGGTTAGCATTGCGTATCATTACAGATTTTTTTAAGGGTGATCAGAGTCACAAAGTTAATGTTTAAATTAAATCACAGAGCACTGTGGTAACACATGCATCTGATAATGACAAGATCATGTGGTACTTAACTCCTTTTTTTCTTCACACAAGTTCAGCATTACTGCTGAATACCACTGTTTGCATGAAGGCCTTGGATGCTGAAAATGTTTCTTGCATTTCAGCCACATATGAAATCTCTGTTTTCTAAACTATAAGTTGAAAATTCATCTTTCCTTTCCTTCTCACCTACACTACCTAATTTCTTTCTCTACCTGCTAATAATTCTCTTTCATTGTGTTACTGAAGACAGTGTTTTCAGATATCATTTGTATGATGGCTGCTACATGAAGCAAAATCATATTGTATGTTTTGTACAGTGTACAAGATGTAATTATGTCCTACTGGACTATGAATATAAGAGAATTCCATTGGGCTGGAAATCATGAAGGAGAGTCCAATTGGGTACTGTTTTTACCTTTCCTTGGAGGCAGAATTGAATTACAGCCAAAATCAGTGATCTTCACTACCATGCGATTGTCTACTACACAGTTAGTAGATTTGAGTCGACCATGGACTTCAGTTTTGCTTGAGTGCAGGTAAGACATCCCCTGTGGTTGATAATAAAAGAGGAAGAAAGCAAGGCTACGTGTGAGACACTCAGCTGTTACCAGACTCAACAAGAATGTGAAGTATTAGTGTAATATCTGTTCAAGTAATTAAATGGCCTTCATCAGCAATGGATATGCATAAATCACAATTCCTTGTCATGGAGGGAAACAAATATTATTTTACAGAGGAGACTTTCCAAGATGACAGGAACAGTCAATGTTAAGAAATGAGGAGATGGATCATTAGAAGGATCATGTCACGGAAGACCATCCTTCCTCTTAGTTAACAAAAGTCTGACATAGCATCTTGGGTTTTGATAAGATTAGAACACAATTAAGCATTTAGGAAAATTTATTTCTTCCCACAGAAGTTTTGATTTCATTTGCAATAAATGCTTTTTTGGTAAATTAGGACAGATTTGTTGGAATGTCACACAAAAAAAGTGCTTCCAACTACATGTGCATCCAATGGACACCATAGGTGTAAGAGGAATTGCTCTTTATGTCAGTATAATCTTTGAAGATTACCATACACCAGAGACTTCATTCCGAAACATTGCAGCAGATCCTCTTCTGCAAAGCAGAGGACTGAAGAGGGGTCAATGCATAGTGTTAAATGATGCACTAAGGCTTATATAAGGCAGGGGATCAGATTAGACAATCATGAAGGTCTCTTCTGACCTGACTGATTATGGTTTTCTCTGTACTAGTCAATACATACCAGCTATCCATGAGCTAAACTCGGAAGTGGGCACCATGAGGACTGGCCTATGCAATTTCAGCTATATTTCCTGAGATTCAGACTCTTGACTCACAACACACACAGGCATACAAAGGTGTGTAGTTTGCCCCTTTTTACTCATCACTCTGAATTTATCTCATTTAGTCTAAGACACTTGAATATGGTGCAATACATGAGAAGGGGCCACCACAGAGGCATAGCAAGAAAAGAACATTAGTAAGTGGGTGTAAACTGAAGAAGGGAGTAGGTATGCTAATTTGCACCCTCTTGCTATTATTTATTCTGTTTCATCTCTCTCGTCTGAACTACTTAAGCTCACACCTACTTATAGCCTACTGCTGTTTTTTTTTCTTCCTATAGTCCTCTTTTCTGTAGCTCCATATATGAAGCATAATCTATATTCTGCGGAAGCCAGAACAGTTACATCATATCTGTTTAGTTTTTTCTCTGAATGGTCTTCCACTTAGACTCCTACATGTATAGCTCATCCTCTTGTATGATAACTGGTAGATAGACTTTAATCAGGGTTACATAGCTCATGTGGTCACGAATACACTGTATGACATGCTGGGTTTTCTCTCCTTTGGTACCCGTATTTGGGAACGGACCAGCAAATGCTACAAGAGATCACTGAGACATGAGCTGTGTTTTGGGCACAGTAGATGTATGTCTGAGCCCTGCAAGAGATGCAATCCCTGGAGAATGTCGTTGGACTGGTTATCCTGGACCTATCTAGACCATGCTAAAATTTACAGAGACTGTGTGCACGCTATATCCAAGGAACACATTTCTTGATTAAGCAGCTTTTATCATGCAGCCCTGATGACGCTATCCAGGATGTTTTGCCTGCTTTTGGTCCTATTTCCTCCGGCTGCGCCTTCTTCCAGCACCTGCTTTCATCAGCCAGGAAATATATCCATTGCTACAGCAGAATTCCTAATCAGTTTCAGCATCAAATGGCAGGCAAAGGTAATTTTTATTTCCTTATACCAGGGCTTTCTTGTTAACAATTTCTGGAGGCAGAAGTCTTAGAGATGCACTTGATAAAATTTTCCTCTTTCCTTCCAACTATCGTATGCACTACCAGAAAACACAGAACCTATTAAGAACCCACAATGTGATTTTCAAAATTTATAGTGACTTTCAGTGCAGTACTCCTAAATCCTTGAGGCATTCTTGTAACCTCTGCTCTGAAGCTCTGAAGCTTTAGTTCTGACTGAGAACCTTTTCCTGACACAGTGCAAGAATAGTACAATCCCTTGCACAATATCCTGCAGCAGCCCTTTATTTAATAGTGTTGCTACAACAGTGTATGCACTAATAACTGCAAGGCTTTATTACTGCAATTCCTTTGTAGCAGACCTTTCATAAGAGCTCTTTGGTCACATGTAACCAAAACCATGTAGCTACAGGTGGTGCCATCAGACCTAGAGACAGCAAAGATAGAAAAGAAAAAAAAAACGGGGAAAAAAAAAAGTAAATGGAGCAGATTTTGGGCTTCCCCTTTGCCTACCCCACCTCCTCTAGTGGACTAAGGGATGCTCTAGGAATAGTCACTGCTTGACTAGCTGTACCAGGCAATAGAAATGATACAATCTTCTCTGTTCAGAAACACTGATGCAGCAGCTTTTGTGCCAGATGAAGAGTAGGCGAAGTACAAGAACTGTTTGGGCAACGGTAAAAGCGAGGTGTAGGAAAGTGGTGGTGTGGAGAGGGAGGAGCATATCAAAAGGAAGGCAAAGGAACTGCAGGAGATGGTTATAGGGATTTTAACAGCCTGGAGAGCTGGGGCTGGGCTTGAAAAGGGCAGATGCTGGGATGAGAGGAACTGGAGCTGAAGGACTATGAAGTGACTTATGTAAAGCAAGAAGCCATTCAAGTAAAAATAGACAGGGTGCCTGGAGGTTGGGAAGCTGTGGTTTGGGAAAAGCAATCCAAGAAGTTCATGGAAATATCTGGGTCCCAGAGGCTCCACCACAACATCAGGTCAAGGAGTAGGAGAGGTTGGCAGATCATCCAAATGACAGTAAGTTTCCTGATATACCTAGGTACACACAAGTTTTCAGGAAGATTTTGTGAACCACCCCTACTAACATAGCTAATAATGCTCAGGAGTCATTCCACAGAATAGATGTGGTGCGCTGCCCATCCTCAGACTACGTGTCCCGTTCCCATTACCAACGGTGCAGTGAAAGACTGGTTGTGAAGTCCCGGTCCCAGTGCAGTCACTGGGCATTTGGTCACTCCCTTCAGAAGGACTGGGACTTCTCTCTCCTTCTTGTAAACAGAGCCAGTACTAATCCCTATTTTCTTAGGAAGCATCTGAAGGAAGCATCTGAACTGCAAAGGGTTAAAAAATACCATGTTTTTTGATATGCTGTAAGGAGGAAGGGAAACTCCACTGCTGCTATTTAAAATGAAACTTAATGCTGAACGTTAACTGAACTTGAAAGTCATTAACAAGGCCAACAAACTGTGACAATTTGGATTAAGGGGACTTTAATAAAGAGCAAGATTTTCAATATCTCTTCAGAACAGACACAGTGGAGTCATTCATTGTGGAGACCAAATCTGAACTGATCTATGTAGGGAAATGGGAGGACTGTCCAACTGCAAACCAGCAATAGGAAGAGGAGAGCAGTTGAGCACTAGCAAGAAGGCAGAGGTAATTCTCTACATTACCTGCAGAGGTATAATGAATTATTACACCTGTGAATTATAAAGGTTCCTTAACTACCAGCTAAACAGACACAAGTCTGTAATGTAGAACAGAATTTCCTTTACCGTTGATATTGAGTCTTCCTACCACAAGGACCTAAAATGTAAAGATCTGTTGAAAGCTACTGAAAACCAGTCTTGGTTTCTGTACAGGATCAATTTCTTTCCTCTCGAACTACCTGAAATTGATAGCTCTAGTTTCTAGTTTCTCACTCTAGTGAGTGAGAAAATCAGGATGCAAAATAAACAGTTTCTTTAGAAAAAGTTTATCCTGTCTCTGGATACAAATTGGAATAATTCCATAATTTTGAAAAAACACAGTTTTCCTTTATATGCCTTACCTGGGGTCAGAGAGCAGTCTGTTTTGCAGGTCTTGTGACTGCACAGGCCCTACTAATCAGAGCCACTGGTCAACAGGTTGTAACCCTCTGATCTTTGGGTCACATTTCTTTGGGGCATACTTTATTTGTTTATTTATAAAGCCAGCTGTGGCTCCCATTTCCCCCTTCAGTTTGAGAGCTACTGGCTCCTGCTGCCTCATATACCTATCCCCAGAGGAGGAAAGAGTGGAAAGGCATACATCCTCTAGGAAGGAAAGGAGAAGATCCTGAGAGCTGCCCTTCTCCAGAGGATCCATTTTGCAAGACAGGACAGGCTGATTAACAGTGCACTGTCAGCAGCCCGCTTACCTTGGCAATATCGTACATGACGGAGATTTTAAATTCCCAGTCCATGAATGTGCCGTCAGGGTAGGAGATTTTATCATTTAAAACATCCTGTGAAGAGAAGAAAAGAGTGGTTCTAAACTGTATCAGGGAAAAAGGAGAAGATGAGATATGAGTATCTAAATCACACAGCCTTTCAACCAGCGACTGAAAGAGGTAACCCTTCATTTTTTATAGGGAGTACATGCACTAGAGCAGGAGTTGACTCAGAAAACAGGGAACATGAAATATATTTTAGGTTTACACAGAGCTAGAAAACAGGACTCCAGAAAAGATGTTTTGGTGTAATTAAAGGTAAATAGTGAATTTGCTTTTAAAGCTGAGTCTTTCGTAAAGCAAAATAGCTGAGACAGAAATGGGCAAGGTGTGCAAGAGAAGGGGAAAGGAATTTCTGTGGTTTGTGCTCACAGTCCATTTCCTACCTATTTACTCATGGCCTCATAAGTTCAAAGTAGACGGTTCCTTTATCTTAAAGTGCTAGTCATTTACAGTTCTTCCAGCCACTATGATTTCCATTGCTAAAAGTAAACCTCCATGAGTATGTCAGTTTACAAGAAAAGAGCGAGAGAGCTGTTATTTTGCTGCCTTGCTGTGTGTTTGTTCCAGAGACCACTGCTACTGATGAGAGTCTTTGTATGAACTCAGAAGCAGAGACAGTGTGTGCCTGCAGAACAGCTGATGCTGCCATTACTTCATGATTAGCAATGAAATAATATTGGTAGTAATAAACCATAAGTCTTTCCATAACTCTTGCCAGGCATCAATTTACCATTTCTTTTTATAAACAGAAATGAAGGGCTCTTGTCCCTTACAGCACAGGATATGCCATATTCCAGCCTCAAAATGTTTGTCACTTATTAATGTGGAATATATTCTTCTCTCTCTCCTTTCACACTCTGGGGTCACTGTGAGGTCCACAAGGGCATCAGCAGAGACAACAGCTACAGCTTGGAAAACAAAGAAAAAGTTATATCCTATATGCTCCCAATAGGGGACACAATACAAACACTGGCTGTTGCTGTTGCCTGGGCAGAGCTCTGCCTGTACTTTTCCTCGCTTGCACCTCACCTCATCCTCTGGCTGCTGAGAACCATCAAACTGATGGCAGCTGCAGCAGCACCTGGGGAAGGCAGGAGAGAACCCAGCAAGGGAGAGGCCACCTGGAGTCAGAAACCTGCCACCACTTGTTCAGTCCATGGCTGTTGCGTGAGGGCCGTTGACATAGAGATGGGGATTTTTTTTCTTACTTTGAAATTTGATAATTTGGGGGTGGAAGGAGACCTGCAAAATTCTTTACCCGCAGAGAACCTCTTTCGCAGTACTCAGTCACCCCAAAGATCATCGTGTCTATCTTCACAGTGCCATAGAACTTGGTCAGGTTGTAATAATCAATCTGTAGGAGCTAGAGCAGAAACATTGCATCTGTTTTTAAAAGCAATCATTGTTAGTACAGAAACACAGGTCAAGAATACTTGTGTGATGTGGCTTTTTATCTCAGGCCCTGATAAGATGTATGAGTTTCCTTTAAACCAGTCTGTACTAAGGCACTGAGTGAAGTACTTGAAGACATTTGTCATTCCAGAGCTTTCTGGATTAGGGAGGTAAGAGTGGCTGCTGTTGGATGCTGCAATTTAAATTCAGAGCCCACTATGGTCTCCATTATTGCCTCCATACTCAAACCTCCCAGATGACCAGAACAGCCATTATGAGTCACAGAATGTTGTGAATCAGTCAGTAAACAAGCAAGTAATAAAAATTTAATGACGCTGCATGCTATTATGGACTTTGTCCATTTATATAGACAACTGTAGTTTACTTTGAGGTATTTTTAGAGCTTATTGAATTCACAGTATAGCTGTGTTGTGTAAAAAGGAAAACTATTCATTCAAAAAAGATGCAGTATTGCAGCCAAATTCATCTCTCATGTTGGAAGAGTCTGCATGCACAAGTCAGCAGACAGTTACTTATATTCAAAGAGCTGCACTTGGCATTCAATAATAAGATTTAACTACAACATTCCGCTACTAATGAATTAGCATGATATGAGCCAAAAGAGTGCATTGCCTTTTAGCATCAGCTATAAAAATGTATTTAGCAAGGCCATATGACAGAGCATGAATTACTTCATTCATCCTCAGCTTCACTGGCATACAATTCAGACTCTGAACTGGTGATGAGATCACACACACAAAAAGAAAGTTCATCAAGCAATATCCTTTGAGGAACTCATTACCCATCCACCTCACAAACATGCACAGCATATGGCTGTCGGAGTTGACAGTGGAAAGCAATGACTTCACTCATAGGCTACAACTCACCCTGCAGTGTCCAGTTGCTACGTGCAACTTACCTTGTTCAGTTCTACTTTCTGCTTCTCTGAGAAATTACCATCATTGTTTTTGAGATCCTTTAGGATCACCACCTGAAGAAAAAATAACAGTGTGAAAAAAATCATAGGTTTAGTACAACAGCAATTCATCCTTCTTTTCCAATAAATGTCCATACAAAGAAATACTTCAGAAACACCTGCCTACTGCTTCGCTGTTGGAGTTTCAGTTAATCAGCTAGTAAGTAACAGAGTTATATTTTCTTCCAAAGATTTACCAGGTAGATAGGAACTATTTAGAACTGACAATGATGCAAATTTTAACTCAACATGAATATATCTCAGTCAGGCAGATAGCTCTACTGAATGTACAAGAACTGCCATGTAAATGCCCTGTCCTCCATTAATCTGTTGATCTTCTTGGTACCAAAATTTATCAGATTTCTGATCCCTCTGTTTCTGCTTCCGCGCTTCTGGACTAGGCTAGGTGTTCATGGAGTCTAATATTTTGCCTCCCATCAGTAAGCAAAATGCAAAGCACCTGATAAGGAATAAATGGTTTATTCCTTCCATAAGATCAAGCCGTTTTGCAAGGTTGGGAGAGGTGGAATTTTCTCTGGAGAGGAACAACTTCCTTCCAGAAAGAGCCCTCCTAAGCCAAGGAAGGGAGTGTGGACACTGCAGTCAGGTTACCTTCTTGTCATATTTGCCTTGGCGCAGTCTCTGGGTGGTGTCACGTCTCTTATCTTCATCGATCTGAGAACAAAGAAGAATAATTAACCTGCAGTTATCACCTATTCCTCACTTGGCAGGTCCAGAGAGATAAGTAATGTCAGTGTGTGCCACGCAGAGAAGCATAAGCCTCTAGCTCTAGGGAGTGCCACTACATGACACAGAAATTGTGGGACATCCATGCCGCTCCCACGGCTGCTGGGGCCTCCGCCTGCTGCTTTCATGCTCTTGGGTGTTACAGAGGCATAACAAAGCACAGAGAAATAATTTGTAACAGTGGTGGTGTGGAAGAGACTGGAAATCAATACCCAGCCCGTTCCCCCATCACAAAATGAGCTTTACTGATGGGAAACGTATATATTCTATTAGAGAGCAATAGATGGGGAATGATCTCTTTTTTTCTTCAATACAGCAAGTGAGGGTTAAAAAAAATTTAAAAAGAAATAATTTTAACAGATCCTAGTTCTACCAGAGCCACAGCCTGCATTGTAGTCGGAGCTTGCCAACACCCCAGCATCAATGGTCTTTAGAAAACAGAATCCAAGACCCAGCTTCAGGCATCGTGCTTCTCTTACCTTCAAACTAACATGACTTGTCTCACTGGTCTCCAGAGGCAAGATTTCCTCAGGCGGTATATGGGACCATTTCTTCCACAGACGCTCATTATCTCTCCTGTACTTCCTGCAAAACAAGCAAACTCATTCAGAACATCCTCCCAGTGAACCAAAACCCTCAACAGGAGATTTGGACAGGGAAGCTTCCAGTGTCAGGATGACACAAAGATGGAGTGTCAGGTGCGCTGTGGCTCTAGTACAGTTTTCCAGTTTGAGGCTGCTCTAATTCCTCTAGCTTTGGGAAAGCCTAAATGCTCATTCAATTCCCTAGACGTAGCAGAAGAACAGAACAGATTTAGCAGAACAACTGCTAGGCAATTGCCAGAGTCCCAAAGGAGGTCAGAACAATTTAAACACAAAGGGCCGTCTGGATTTTATATAGTCTTCTCCTCCATGTTATTGAATGTACTCTCAGAGGAGGTCCCACAAACAAACGCAAGCCAAAGGAAGTCCTGGCATCAACACTGGATAGTAAGAACTGGTGTGAATACAATGCCAGGAGAGGAGGTAAAAACAGTGTTGAGATAAGATGCCTTTTTGGGCATGTCCCTTGTATTCTGCACATTTTGTAAAAATGAGGGAAGAGCCCTCGGAATGGGGAGAAGGAAACTGCTGTCTCCCTTGCAGAACTTCAGAGCAGACACTGTCTCCTCTTAGAGAAAAGCTGCAAGAAGACTAGCACTCATCAAACTACCCACTTACCCGTGCAAGTCCTTCCTCTATTAAAAATACACAGGACTGACTGGAGAGACTGCAGGGAAATCCCAACACCCTGATGACAATGTAGCAAATGCTACAAATGGGAGAACCCATGTTATTGTCTAATAACACAAATATTCCTTTTTCCAACATATTTTAACTCACACATGTATACGAAAAGGAAGACCAGTAATTGTGGTAAGAACTGTTTTTCTCAGTTCAATCTCGTAAGCTGTGTTGTATCACCAGGATGCACTGCAGTTCAAACTGGTATCAGCTGGTGATTAAGCACATATCAAACTGAATTAAAATCTACTAGGTCTAATATTTAGTTATGTGTTTTTCAGGACTTTGCCTTTTTACTTAGCAGTCAGAACTACACAGGGAGGTGTGGGATAGTTCAAGTGTCCTAGAAACTTGGGAGATTAAGAAGGAAAAATGAGGCATTTTGTTCATTTTCATAGCTGAGTCTCTCTTCTTTGCTTGTTAGGGGACAATCTTCAGTAGCAATTATAGTTGAGAAGTTTGCTATTATTTCAACACCAAAAGGGCAAGCTTTATTCTAAAAAAACCCTCAGGAATCTCTTCTATATTTGATGCTTGGAATATTGCAGTGATATGTATACATTAATAATCTAAACAGAATCTTTAGATTTTATGCATCTGCAAATATGGAAGAGTACAGAACCTTTTACAACAAGTCCAAACTGTCTCCAGACAAATTTTTATCAATTTTCATAGCCATTACAAACTTTACCTGTCTGTGTATATGTTAGTATTTAGATGTGGCAATGATTAGCTCTTCCATTTCTTGAGTACAACTGGATGTGTAAGAGTTGTATACCTTCATCTTTGATTTTTCCTTTGTGAAAAGTTTTAGTTAGCAAGGCAGATTGGTCCACTCAAAATAAGAGAGCCTGGGTAGTATCTGTTTCTAATCAAGTTTTCTTAAGACCTGATTTTCTCACTTTTTCTGAAGTTCTCTGATATATAGCAAAGAAGGATGCTGAGCTACTGAAAACAGATGCACAGGTAAGACAATTTTTTAAAATATGAAATAAAAACATATGCTTTGGAAAATGGGGTAGCATTTCTTCCAGCAAAAAGAAACATAATTGATTTCTATTTCTCCTTTTTCCATCATGATAAAGCTGAACTGTGTTATATTTATGAAATTCTAGTTGTTAGAAAAGTTGGTATGTGAGGAGTTGGACTGAGTGAGAGGAAACTGAAAGACAGGATGGATCCATGCAATGAAAACACCAAAACCTCATAGTGTTTTGACTCCTACAGTGACTCAAGACAAATATCTCCTTCTAGATTAAACTTTTATGTCACCAATAGGTTAAAGAAACATGAGTGAACCCCAAGTAAGCTAAAGATGGGTAGTGAGCGGAAAAAGTCTGAAGATTGGTCTGAGACACATGTTTCTGTGTACGTATAGGAATCAGAGCTTTTTAGCAGATGCAAAAACTCTGAGCCTTGCTGCATCTTCTCCCTTGATTATTAACCTGACATAACAATGCTATGGATGCAAACACTACTTGGCATATACTAAAGAGTTCACACTAAGGGCAACCACCCAAGTACAAGGTAAGCTAATGAATGGCTCTTCAAGGAGAGATCAAAGGCATTGCCCTAGGAGGAAAACTGTTCAAGGACAAACAGAAGGCCAAAGGGGTTGGTACCTTAAAATCAGCAAAGAGATGATCAGAACCAGAATCACAACTCCCGTGAGTGTAAAGACAGCAATGGTCAAGATGTGTGGGCCTGCAGAAAAGAAAAAATTTTAAAAATAAACAACTTGACAGAGGACACTGAAAAACAGTATTATATTTAAGAAATTACCCTCACCCACACATGTGCAAGTCACCGTAGCTAAGCAGAGATATTCTTTGGTCACATCCAAATTAAGAGGCTTTGGTAAAGTCCAGCACTGCCTAGAGATGACACATGCCTGCCTCTTTCACTGCGGAATGAAGCATGACCCGGAGCAGTGCAGTCTTACATCCCCACCTGAGGCATGGGCACTCTGTAGGGACACCCAGGTGTGAGGTGAATTTAACAGCACTACATCTCACATCAGCTCAGCAGCAGAGTTTCCAGGTGTTATCCTCTTTAAAAACAAACTAGGATAGTCCAGGAATAAAGCTGACTTTTCTTAGTAACCACATTTTAAAAACTGAAGCAGCCAAATTTCTCCTTTCAATAACTTCTTAAGAGTGGATGGGAGGCAAATCTTGGGTACAGCTCTCTGTGGGATAGGGATGTAGATGGGATAAGTAGCTGACCAGTTGAAATCAGAGTCACTGGCAGGCAGGAGACATTGTTTTCCCCCAGCATACCCAGGGCTTAATGCAAAATGGGGTCTTCATTGACTTCTTTGGATAAGGCTTTTTCTGAACTGAGGAACAAAGATTTGGTCCCTACAGTTTTTATTATTAAACACAATACTCAGTGATGACTTTCTGATTCAGGCTTTATAACATATATCTTTTCCTTTCCAGTTCTGCTGGGTACCCACCCAGTGAGAAAGACATGCCTCTTTGACAGTGAATTTTCCACAATTACCCATACCTTTGTCACTCAGGGTCTTTACTGATATGATTTCCTTCAGGATGGGATAGACCTGAAGACCACAGCTTCCACCCAGAATTTCAGCTGATACAGGGTACAGCCACTTGTGGATTTGAAAGGCATTTCTCTCAAGAACTTGTTATCCAAGAAGAGGTCAAGATGAAACTCATGGTACAGCTTTTAACATACTCAAACTTTTCAACATTTCACACCTGGGTTCTCCCCTTATTGGCCCAGTTGTTTAAAGTGATTCTGTGGTTGTTGTAGACAGAGCTTTGGAGACTGTGGACTCATTTCTGAACACATCTGTAGACACTGTGTTGGGATGACAAGTGGTACTGAGTGGACGCTACTCTTCAATATGAAATTCATATGCTATAGAGGGAAATTAATCTGCTGCAGCACAAAGCTGCCAGATTACTGTCCTTGGAAGCTGCCAGGTGCCAAACAGTTTGAAAAATCAGGCTGTTCAGGTATCTGAGGACTTAGACCCAAAATCACAGAGCACAGGAGGGTCCTAGTCCTGAGCAGGCAGGCAGAACTGGCAAGGCTGGGAACTGATTATTTAAGGTTGCAATTTTCATTGTCTTAATGTGGAAAAGTGAACTGAAGCCTGTCTTGGGTCAGTTCCTGGAGCTCAGGGGTACTGGGAAGGACAATTGCGGCCACCAACTTCCTTTGAGGAGCAACAGGCCATTAGTGCAGAGCTTCGTCTGGTGGCCACATGTCTAGAGTGTACCTACTCTACTGAGCAAGTCCTTCAGGCAAAGGCGGCAGAGGAGAATCTAGTTTCAGAGATTGCCATGTTGGTTATGGATAGTAAAAGAGATGAACTGCTCAGCTTTACTGAGGCTAAGGCACTCTTGCATGTGCCCAGAAACAGAAACAAAGGCACATGCGAAAATGATAAAGTGTAAAATTTAATAAATAAATAAAAAACAACAAGACACCCACTAGCTGCCTGCAGAATCAAACACCAGCTGGCCAGGGATTTTGAACATACCAGTGTAAGTGTCTGCATCTGACATAGAATTCAGTTTAGGAACTCTGGATTTTGGACCCAGCTTTCTGGCTTTGATTTTTTGTTCTGTGTATCACATCTCCCCACCTTCTTTCTGCATGTTCGTCTCAGCATCAGTCTCAGGGCCTCCTAGTAACTTAGTATTAGTCTGATGCTCTCCTTTGAAAACTGTCAGTAGTACCATTTCCCTCCACCAAGGAAGGACATTAAGTTACTGTTGTCTCACAAACAGAGTTCACTACCCGGTGTGCAACACCCAATACGAACACAGAGCCGAGATACTGATTTATTTCTGGTTTTGCGCAAAACCAGGTGCTAGGTGGTAATTCCACAAAGCTAGCACCCCACAAAACTAGCTCGTTCATACAGGTACAGTATTTATACAGTCTAGTTATACACATGCATAAGTAATTACGTAAAGCAGTTTTTCTATTGGTCTACATTTTCTCGTCTTATTCTTAAAGCTACAGTATTACTTTAATATTCTATGCATGCCCAGAGGTGAGGGGTCTCTGCTTGGGCCGGGGTCTCCAGCTCAAGGGGTGTGACTTTTAGTATTATAATGAGGACAGTTTGCGCGAGGGTGCTTCTTATCACACTTCTACTACTGGCTTCTCATTGTTCCGAAAACATCTGAATTAGCTTACTTATTTCTCCAGGATGTGTTTCACTCCCAAGGACAATAATTTTGACAAGACGTTCCACATTCCGGTCTGAATCCCCCTTACCAATTTTACGTAAGTCCCGGCCTTCTACCAGCTCCTGATTGACTACATTACCACTATAAAACGACATATACATGAAAATGTGCAAAGCCATTTCCTACGAATTCTCTAAAACCTAAGCTTTGTGAATAGTGGCTTGCAGCTTAACAATCAGCCGGTTGAAGTTGCCCATGGAAGCGCTGTGGGACCGCAATTTCGCGTTCCTGAGGCTCTGCTACCACCTCCTGGCTCTTAGTATTACAACACACAAAGGGAGAGTGCATGACAAATTAACTGTTTTCAGGTCCTCTGGAACCAGAAACGTTTGTGTATTGAAGGCTGACTTTACCCATGTTTAGGGTGAGGGTTCAAACTTTCTGAATAACGGCAAAATGTGGATGAAGCCCCTTTTTTAAGGGATGCCAGGAGGAAGGAGGGTAGCAGAACTGGGTCAGCTGTTCTCAATTACAGCTTAGGAAGGAGCAGGGCTCTGGTTGCTGTGTTTGTTCACCTCCCTGGAGGAAAAAATGTATTTCTGGTTGGAAAGTTTTGACTGGCTTTGGCCAGACTTAAATTTACTTAAACCTTGGCCACAAAAAGTTGACCTTTGGGGGGAATATATTTGTTTAGAATCACACTGAAGGAAGGTTTACTTTAAAAAAATGTGAAAACAAAATAATCAAGTGCCTGTGGGAGGTGGTTGTACTTTGATTTAGTATAGCTTGGCCACAAAGTCAGGCCTCTGTTAAGCACTGGATATTAAGCTACTGGTTTGTAGACACTGGCTTTCTGCAATTCCCAAACTTTTTTCTTTTGCCCTTGTACAGCAGCTTCAAACAAGGATGTACTCAGGGGAACATTTTAAAGATACAGAGAATCTCCAATAGCTCAGCATATTGTGGAGACCAAAGGATGAATGAGACTGGGACTGGAGCAACACTGAGAGGACTGGGGCCAAGCAGCAAGCCCTAATTTGAAGCTATCTGATTTACTTTACTGAGGAATAAAAGTGTTTGAATCCATGTACCACCTTACTGTGAATGGACTTTTAGTTATCAGAAGGTGTTTATTCCTCCAGTTATTGGTTTGCATTGTAATAGTCCCTAGTGGAGGTAAGCAGTACAGCAAACTAATGGAGGCCTTTAGCAGAGACCTTTAACAGTGGCACCTTTGGACACTCACTGATGGGAATGACTCAGGTGAAAACTAACCCACTGTGCACTAACCCTTGCAACCACCTCCACTGCAATAATTTTTATCCTTCATATCATATCCTGAAGAATATACCTGTCCATTGCCAATCACCATGCGGCAGCAGTCTACATAGGGAAACAATCGCAATTTGCTCAGACTGACGAGGCTGTACTCTGCTATGCTGAGTTACAAGCAGATTCAACTGTTCTATCCAGGAATCACCAAAAACTCAAAAGAAAAGGAGGTGCGGATTTCTGGCCTTTCAGATTTAAAGTTTGAGTGGAGATAGAGCAATGACCTAGTTTCCCATTGTCTTTCTGCAAGGAGCCAGCTCGTCCAAGAGACCCCTCCAGAGAAGCACCCTGAATCTGCACAGTGCTGTGTCCTCTCCCCAGCTCCCTACAACAAGGATAAACGGGCAAGCAGAAGCCACCGTGCTGCATCAGCGATACAGAAATGCAGAGTAAGATAACTGATCATAACCTTAACTCTGCTGCCTTTCGTGAACAGTCTTTCAAACAATTCACACCACCACCATCTTCTAGTGAAGGTTTTATGTTAAGGGGTGACTTCTTCCAAAACCCACCATAGTATTCCCCACAATCATTGGTACTGTATGGAGTCTGTGAAAGACTTAGTAGCGCCTAGACAGAAATGCAGGTTTAGAATTGGGCTGGATGCAGAGAACATGGTGGGCTGGGGCAGGGGAAGGAAAGATGCTGTTCTGCCCCCAGCTCCTGGCATCACTGGCTGGGGGCAGCGTGAAGGTGGCGTTGGCATGCTGCATTGCACAGCAGGTGGATCTTAGGACTGTGTGACTTGTCTTCGAAGAAGAGGTAGGTTTAATGAGTGTCTCACCAGTGCCTGGAGTATCGCTGGGCAGCTTGTGGTCCTTCCAGACAAAATCCGGACTGATAGTCATCGCGTGTGTCTCATTCTTCTGAGTGTTGAAATACAGAAGAGTTCTGAACTATGGGTGTAGGAAGGAAGAAACGCAGTCAGCAGCTGTGGTCTCCCTCTTTTGTCCCTTGCTTCAAACTACCCTTAATAAATGTATTGCCCAAACTCGGAGTGATTCTTGCTCTTTCTGCTACAGTGTTGCATTCCTCGGCTTAGCCATATGTTTCTCTGCCATATTGTTCCTCATTCCTCTCTTTGAAAAGAAATGTATCAGTCCCACAAAACACCAGCTGCACTTCACTTACTGAATCACCAGATGACATCAGTCCTGTCAGTCTCCAGCACGCCTCTCATGACCCCCTCCTGGCATGCACAGCATGCCCTGGCACACCACTACTTATGCTGTAGTTATTTTCATCATTCTTATGCAATAGTATAGGGCATTTTGTTTCTCCTTTCATATTTAAGATCGAACAGTTGCTCCCTGGACATACGTACATGATTTGTAGTCTGTGATGTGTACAGCAGGGTCAAATTGGTATCAATGTCTCCGAATTCATCTAGAGTCACAGGACCCAGTACACCTGTGGACACAAGGAATTAGTCAGAGGGCTCGTGTTCTCAGAAACACAAATATGTGGCAGGAAGGATGGGATAAATAAAAGGATTTCTGATGCTCGGAATATTTTTCTTCTTCATGTACGTGCTAGAATACCTATCAGCTTAGTGTGGCGCTACTTCTCCCTTAATAGCATGCTACATTTTCTCTACAAAATCCAATAAAAGGTGTTGAAGTGACTGTACTGAAAAGGAAAGTCTCCCTCTAGCTATAGAAAAATATATTTGTCAGGTTTCTTCAGCATACCAAGAATGTGAGAGTAACCTCCCTTGAAGAGACCATTTTAGAAGTGAGAAGGGAAATTGCCTGTTTCCACCTGCATTTTGAATCTATCAGCAAGAAAGGAAATACAGGGATACTTTCATTCCCCTTACTCTTTTGAGAGCTACCTGCTTGGCTCTAATAATATTATTTTAACCAGGTTCTTTTTCCCTTTAACCTCCTGCCTCTGTATGTCAGCAAATGTGCAGATTGAGAAATTGCCTGTGTAGCACATTCCAAGGATTTTAAGGTGGAACTTCCTAAGTCCCTCAGCGTGGCTTGACTTTGCTCTCATGAAGTCAGTCATTTCAACAAGAGCACAAGCTTAGCCAATACCCACCACTCCTGAAAGTCTCACCTTCATTTTTTCCCTTCTTTTTTCAGGAGAGTCTTTTTGATCTGCTTCAGATTGTTCTTTTGCTGCTGTTGCTGCTGACTTATTTTATTTCTCCTGAAGTTCATCATCATCATTATTTTAGTTTGGGAATTACCTTCTCCCTTTTCACCTCAAAAACTGAAGCTAAGTTTTTCATGGTCCACCTCCTTAATATCAAAATAATTATTGTATGAACTCCCTACTCTACCAGCTTCCAGCACAAGAATGAAGGTGGTTCAACACCTTTCACTTTTAGGATTTTTTCTTTAAACTAAACCTATAACTAATGTGGAGCATTACAGTGCAAGATTTATTTTGGATAAGTAAAAAAGTTTGTGCAACTTACCTTTCAAATTTAGAGTGAAGTTGAAGAGATGAGTTTACAGATATTCACAAAAGAATGCTGTCTCCAGGAGGAATTAGTAAACTATATTTTGCTACGTTTGGGATACCATGGTTATAGGAAAGATAAGCCCAAAACCTGTTAGCCCATATTAGGAGAATCTGGGAAATTTCTACCCATGTGTTTGCTGAAAGCCGGTGGGACATAAACAAAAAGCTTTGGCTCATCATTTTGGTACTGATCTCTAATGTGAAGTGACAGCTGGGACTTTGCTCCCAGAGAGGTAATGTTGTCACTTCTTTGTGTAAATCTTGCCTCTGTCTTTTCCTAATGATTGAATTCTGTGATTTTAAGCCCACAGCCTACAAAAGCCTACTGGTGCTAGACAACCTGTGAGAGGAACAAGAAAGTTGACTAAGAAGAGCCAACCCGTTGCCAGCTGGCTTACACTCAACACTGCAGGTACCCAGGCCTACGATGGCTTTGTAAACTGGAAAAAGGTTGAAACTACTTTGTTAAAGCTTAGCTAAGTGGACTTCAGAGTCATTTTGAACACCTATCATATTTAATATGTACTGGCCTCAAGTCAAGACTAGACCTTTGGGGGAAAGCTTAGAAATGCCACAGCCACTTATTAACCACCTGAATGCCACGTTGCCTCTGGAGGCAGCATGGGCTCTGAAACCCACCTGTGTGCTTCACTCTTCCAGCTCCTTTCTCATTCTCCAAATAGTCTCCCTATAGAGAGTTCAGCTCTTTGTCAAAAGAATGACACCAGCTTCAGGTCCTCGTCCCTGTCCTCCATCTCTGCTGGCTGGGAAGCTCTGTCTCTCCTCCTTCCCCCACCTCCTTAGGCAGCAATATTCTTCAAATGTGCTTTGTACTTCAAAGCAGCAGGGAAGACACAACAGCCCATAAAGGACTCTGGTCCTCAAACAGTCTGTTGCTAATTCCAGTGTTTCAAATGATCATCATTTTGACTTTCTACCTTTTCTGTGTTGCATACACTGAGGTGATTCTGCACGACTGCTGTGTGTAGTGTTTCTGCTAATACTGAAGATAACATCCTTGGAAAAAATGATAGAAAAAGAAAAAAGAGTGGGAATAAAACTCATTGAAGGGCTTGGACTTGTTTAGTGTAGAAGTGACTTATCCTAAGAGTGCTTAAAATGAAATTTCTTTCCCCTCATCAATTTAGTGAACTCTGCACAGGACTGTATTTTTTTTACCTTCAAAAGTGGTATTTCGGAATTGATTGATTAAACTGACAGGTGACACCAGGGTCTGGGAGGAGATAAATTTCTTCAGAATATGTCCGAACAGCAAGACTGCATTAAAATAGCCAGCAACGAAGTCATCTTCCATCTAGAACAGGAGAAAAAGAAATGACAATTTGAGAGTTCATGTTTCTGCCTTAAAGCTACAATATCTTTGGTGGTCTCCATTTGGCAAAAACTCCAGCATGGAAGACCAGAATCTGCAGAACACTGAGTGAGTAGATGGGCAATGCAACATCAGCTTTCTCGCTTGGAAAAATAAAGGTAAACAAAATATATTTTTGGTGTATGAAGACAGGGAGGTGGTGAAAACTTATAAAAGGCCATTGTAAAGCTCTGGCATGCTGATCCTGGCACAAAGGATTCAAGAAATCCTACACTGGAGGTTCTGGGCAGGTCTGCTCAGTGGGACCCAGAGCCCCTGGCTTTGGATTAGACTTTCTGTGCAGATAATCCAGTGTGGTGCCAGCAGGTCTGGGCTTACAGATGGCCACAGCTCAGGGGCAAGGAGCTGTGCCAGAATTTCCAGCAGCCTGACATAGACCTGGCACCCAAAAAGCGTTGAGCCCAGGCTGGGAGATCTGGAAGCCCTGTAAATCAAGCCAGAAGCTTTGGGCTGCCTGCTGGAGAGCTGGAGCTCAAAGCCACAAATCCTGGGAGGAACTCTACATGTAGAGTCTGGTTCCTGGGCAGACAGCAGAAGTATCAGTTTCACTAAGCAGATACAGGATTTGCATAGTTTCTGCTTTTCAGGAAATTAAAAAAAAATACATATTTCCTACAGAAAAATAAAAGTTCCTGGTTTTGAAGTTTAACTGGAAAGCCCCTGGACAGAAACAGCAATGGTTGCCACTGCTTATACATATCTGCACACAAAAATCAGTCAACAATTATTAGTTCTGAACTTTCCATGCTCACATCTCAATTACACCTATAGATCTTCCTTCAGTGATGCCTTGCAGCTACATATAAGATTGTCAGTCACTCAGAAGTGGAGTCAGAAGGCCATGTACCTATAAGTGTCCCTCATGCCCTGTGAATATGACACTTGCAGACCAAATTAAAAGCTTGAGTTGAACTTCACAAAGCAGGAATATGAGAGCCTGCATGTTTGCCTTATGATATTATATTTTTACATCATTACAGCAGGACAAAATGTCATCCTGCAATAATGTAAGAAAATATCAGCATAGAAGCATGATGGGGGATGATTACAGCTGCATTTTTAGTTTTCATTTTCTAGTGCATGAACATGAATTAACTGAATGTAATAATCAGATATAAAATAGCGTGGTTACCAGGATGGCATCCTCAGCCTTTATGGTATTCGAGTTGTAATTAGCTGGTGGCAGAGTCAGGACAAGTACATTCTGCATGTAACGGGCTGAGTTGTTGTTCCTGAAGTACACGTTACTGCAAAGTAAAGCACAAGAACCCCACGAACAATCAGCAACAGGGGCAGTGGTAACCATGACAGAATCACTCTCCTCTCCCCAGCGGCACTGTTATTGAACAGGTTAAAACAGTAGCTCTAAAAATAAAATTTCATCATGGACAAAACTCTTTATGTTGTTCATTCCCTGATGCCAGCTTCTGTGCTTAACTACATTAAAAGGTAGTATCAAAGAGCAATCTGAAACTCAAAGGTTGCAGTGAATTATTGTTATTATCGTAACTGTTTGGTTTCTGTCTTGTTTATTTCCTCTTCTTTCAAACAGGAGTTTATATTTATTAAAACTGAGTCTTTTCTTAGAATCCACAGTATTGCAGTCTGTAGTTTCTTCATGTTATTGTGTGTGTTTCTGACCTCTTCTGCACTCTTTTGCATGTTCCTCTGATTTTGATATTTCCTGCTAGAATTGATCACAGCAGGATTTGCACTAAAATCATTTAACAGGAGAGCATGAAACAATCAGAGAGGTGCAGAGAGCAGCTTATTAATTTATTTGTTTAATTCAGTGAGCTAGGAAAATCAGAGGAAACTATGTGAACTTGAAAACTATGCTAAAACAAGCAGAAAAGGTTGTAGCTTTCAGGTATCTTTGGTTTCATCACCCTGACGGGCCATCTGGAAATGCTTCACAGACTGGCAACCACTGGATTCACATGTTACAGAGGAATTTAGCAACAGATATTAGTGTCAAGTGGCAGCATCTGTCATTGCTACAGCTAGATTGATAGAAAAAAAAATTGTATGAGCCTTCTCTCATTATTCATGCTGGATCATCCTTTTATTTTTTCAGTCAGTACTGTATTAAGAATTTTTGGAGACCACAGGCTCCGCTCCATGGCCATCAGATGGGATCCTGACACCAGAGTCCTGTCCCTGAACTTTCTGACTTTTACGTTGCACTTTTCACCCTGAAGAATTTCCAAGTGCTTTTCATTCAGGCTTGGACTGAACTAGCCAGATGAAAAGGAAAATTCATTAGACTCCACTAGACTGGATAATCCTACAGCATCCCACCTCCCCTGAGGGAGGCTTAAACACTGTGTTTGTGTCCCAGCTGCCAGAGGGCTCAGAGCTGAAGAAAATTTAAATCCATATCTTTGTCTGAGGGACTTGACTCCTGGAGAAGCATGGGACCTTGACTACTGTCTTCTCCTACAGCTTGAGTTTGGATCTAACACATGTGTCTGTATTTTGTTTCTGTTTTAAGAAGAAGAACATGACTTGAGATATTCAGCAAAATCAGGGGTATGTAGCAAATTTAAGGAGGGCAGCATATAAAATGGGCTGAGGCAGCTGGGTATATCAGAAGGATGCATATGACAGCAGAGAAGCCCCTAATCGCCCTCACCTATTGTGAGGCAACAACGCAACACCAGTAAGTAAAGTAACAGCACTCACGTACATAGTGCCCATTGTGTATTTGCAAGGAAACAGGAATTGTGGCCAGTTGCCTCACGAAAAGCAACTGGGGATTCCTAGTGCCTGGATAAAGTGGTAGGAAGTCTAAAGCTCTTAGAGGCACTTCTGAAAAATATACATGGTGAACTTGAAAGTGTACAGGACAGAGAAGATCCTGCTAGAACTTGAACCACAGGCTCCAGTTTGGATCCAAAGCTTAAATGACTGAAGTCATTAATCCAAAGTGCCTCAGCCCTGCCCTGTCAAGGTCAGCTTTAGATACGAGGGCTGAGAAGTCCCACAGGCCCTGGAAGTTCATGGATTCTTTTGATACATCAACAGCAAAATAAGTAAGATCAAGACATTTGCCTTGTGATCATCCATACCATTAAGCTGCCAGCACAGTCCCAGGTATGGTTTTGGTCTAGGCCAACTAGCTTTCTCCCAGACTGTTACTTGCTACGGTGACTGGAGCCATACCCAAAGAGCACTTTGGGCATCTACCCTTAGCCATACAGATGTGAGCTGTGCTGTGTCACTTAGGCTTAGGGCCAGAGATCAGCTCTCGGTCCTCATATACAGACAAAGCTTTTGAGGCTACCATTGATAAGGCCAGTTTATATCAGTCCTCATCTCTAAAGATTTTGTAATTAGTAATACAAAGATGAAATTGAACAACAGAAAACTTAGGTTGTATACTAAGAAACGTCTCTGAAAAGTTAGATTTCTGTAGTTATAAAGATGTTGAAGAGACAGTTATAAAGTGGAAGAGTTATAAAGTGAAAAATACAGTTGTACAACTCTTTTAAATAATTTAGAAATGGCATAAACAGAGCCTAGAAAAATATACTGTAAGCCACATTTACATAATTGTCTGGTTGGGCAGAGTATGAAATATGTACAGTATCTCATATGAACAGCTCATGACCATTCTGACTTGGACTCTGTGGTTCTCTCATGGCTTCCTGCACTGAGGAGTCCACAGGATGACATTAACCCTACCTGCTCTGTCACTGCCTTAGAAAAATATTGTGTGAACTAAAGGGGATGTTGTAGAGGATGTGCCACAAATTAAACACTAAGCAGCTTAGATAAATGGCAAGACATGAGGAAAGACAGCAGTGGAAAACATTTTGTGAGAGAGCATTTCTTCAACAAAACAGTTCCACTCAGACTATTTCCATTATCTCTATCCTTCAGCAAACTGCAGAGAAAAGAGGAAAAGCAAAGGTGATACTTTACTTGAAGAGATCTATCAGGATGATAACAATGTCCTTATCCACTTCTTCCGTCCCTAGGTCTGTGCTGAGGTCAGCTGGAGAGCCACACATGATAATCACTACAGATTGGGCAAAAATTGAGACAGATTGGTGAAAGGTACAGACAAGAAGAGGACATTTGCTTGCTCCCCGTGCTTGCATAGCAGGCAGTAGAGCAATGCTGGGCTGAGGCACATTACCTGCGCAGTGCTGGGACCCAGGCACAGAGCTACAGCCTCTCTGCAGTAAGACCGGGATATTTGAGGGAAAGTGGTAAAAGGTGCCTCAACACCTGCACCATTTTCTGTCTGATTGCACCAGAGCACTACCATTAGCTCACTCAAATAAGCATTAGCCGTTCTAATGCAATATGGGCTACTGAATACAAACATTTCTAAGTTAAATGGCATTCAAGTAGTAGTTTCATTGGCTTACTTATTACTCTTGCATTCACTTGGCTTGCTGATGCCAGGTGCTTAGTCTTAGGAGAAGATGAGGTATTTACTCATCCATTTTTCTAGTTTAGATGGATCTCTTCCAGAAGAAGTGCCCCTTGATGGCACAAGTGAGGCCCATATATGTACCAGGGATGCAAACACAGGAATGGTAGAGAGCTAAGCATTCTTGTAGTATCTAAGGCCCTTCTTAGGAGGAGTTGTGATTCCTGGATTTCTGAATCTTTCACAAAACGGAGCTTGTGCCTAGATGGGATCATTCACCCCAAAACCTCTCTGGAACCAGGATGTTCCCCCATATTTTATGGGGATGGAGAGAGGAATCTAGAAACTTTGTGCCATTTTATGTTTGCATACGTGTGAAATGGTATATCTGCATTTCTCCACCATTTCTGTGGAAAGACTATCCCTAAAACGTAACTAAGGGGTAGGTCTGATTTCATGGGAAAAGCAACTTACCTGCAGGGGAGAGTGCATCCTCAGCCCCAGCCCCCCCCCCCCTTACCATTGCTTTTCCGGTTTGGATCTTTTACAGTTCTTTTAAGGTCTTCCGGAGTCCTTAAAATCTCCTTGAACTCCAGCTGTTTGGAGAAGTGTGTGATTCCAGCATCTAGCGCATTCATATACCTGACACAAGGGAGCACAGATATTGTCAGAAAATTGCTAACTCCTCACATTCTCCTAAATAAGCCAAAATGTGAGATAGGCTGTTTACAACACACAAGAGTGTTTGTAAGGCAGTATGGAACCTCTTTTTCTGCAGCAATAGAAGGGAGAAAATCAATACAGGACATGAAAGACTTAGAAGTGTTTGGAAAGTCACCCAGAGATATTTGAGCCTGGTTGTACAAAGGATGGGTTTGGAGAATACAATGATGTAATAAGACATTAACGATTAAGAAAATAAATCAAGGATATGGCGAAATTACAGTAAGTGAGACTAACTGGGAGGCAGAGCCAGGAAGCTCTGCTGTTTTAAGACATCAGTGGTAATCTTAGAAGACACATGTGAAGGTTCAAAGGAGTAAATGGGAGCTGCAGAAAGAACTGAGATAAAAAACACACATGTACCATGACTGTGAGAGAAGCAAAGGAAGGAAAGTAGCTGCAAAAAAAAACTATACTGAGCCAGTTAAAACCTGAAGGGGGAAAATGAGGACAGCAAAAAAACCAACCAAGTGAGTAAAAGCTAGCTAAGAGATTAAGCAAAAAAAACCCAACTCCTAAATCCTATTCTTGCCTCAACATGTTGTGTCTGAGAAGAGACATTCTGTCTGAAATAAAGTTAATGCAGAGGGAAAACCAAAAGAAACCTCTTTGTTTTCAAACTGTTTAACTTTTGATCTAGCAAAACTGAGATCTCAGTCCTAGAAACTACTAAATATATTTTGCTTCCAATTTTTTTTCAGAAACAGAATCATTAACCATTAATTTACAGGAACATATGCATAGTTGAGACATAACCTGATTTTTCTATCACTGTAGGTATTCACTTATTTTTATACTTATATGGGGAAAACAATTAGCCCATGCAGTATAACTTGTGCTTTAGCAAAAATGGATTTTTTAAATTAGATAGTTCAAAGCTGGCAGTTCTGTTAAAGCAGAATGAGATGCATTTTTACAACTATATTAGGATGAAAAATGGGCAGAGATATGAAATGAATTTTAATTTTTTTTGTTAATTCAACAGTAAAGATAAGGAGCTGGAACAATTCTGAATTCATAAAGAAGGTCCTCAACAGAAGTATTAATAAAGACAAGGTAAGAAACACTTGGGAAATAACTTATATGCATTGACTTCCCTGAAAGGTATGAAACCTGCACAATTAAAGGGATTTAGCTAAAGTGTGTGTAGTGCATTGGCAATTATAGCTGCAAACAGGGAGAAATAGCGATTGTAGTAAGAGATAAGCAAAGCGCACTGATGTTTCAAAGCATCAAAAAAAGGTAATCATAGCAATTACATCATGTGATCAAGTTGTTATCTATACTAAAAAATAAGGAGGAAACAATAAAAGTCCCTAAATATCTACAAAACAGTGAATTGGAGATCAGATTTTAGGCCTCTTAATTCAGAAAAAAAAATTAAATTCTTGATACAAAATAGTCTGTAAGTACATGCTTATATCACTCTGAAGCCAATACAGTCATAAATTTTGCTTAAAATTCTGCAGGTTCCTCAGGTTATGAATTGGAAACATAAATAATAGTTATTTCCATGAATTCTTGGCTGCCTTTGAGCTACATTTATAAAATTATCAGGAGAAATGAGATTTTTTTTTTAATTAATCAGCATTTTATGTCCCAAAATTGGAAAAAAATTTCAAAGGAGCATAGAAACACTCACATGATCTGGACATTAAATAAGAGTCAATAATAGAAGAGTAATGATAAATATCAGTATATTAAAGAGTCTATTTCACTAAAAACAGCCTTTGATTTTAGGCAAGGAGAAAACCCAGCATTCTTGAGAATCAAGCACAGGCTGATGTTTCAGGTCGCAAGTGAAAACTGTCTCCTTTGCTCCAAACTAGTGAGAGCATAGCTTAAACTCTGCAATCATTGGGGGTCATTTTGTTCAAAGAAAGACACAGTTTGAACTTTGGAAATGTTTTGGAGTAACAATAGTGCCTACAGATTGAAGCCATGAATGTGGAGAAACATTACAAGAGCTTGATAAGACCCCTGACCTAAAAAGGCATCTATGGAGAGCCTGATGGAGGACCCTCTCATGTCACACTATTTACATCAAGGATGCAGTAAACAGGTATTTCCAGCAGGGACAACACGTAGGCTGTGCTGTCCACAGGAAAAGCCAAGGCTTGAGAATACTTAAAAGTAAACTGAGTGAAACATTCAAATATGCAGTACAGATAAAGGGTATAATTAATCTTTTGCTTCTCTCATTTCTTGGTAGCTGTAAGGCACCTCCCAAAATGTAGGACTCGAAGGACAGCTTGTAAGAAGGATGGAGATGGAATTTATCAACAGCCGGGTCAGAGGTGGATCCAGATCTTACCAGATGCATGCCTCCGAGTTTTCATTCCTCTTGTAAATGTAGGTAGATTCCCATGTTGTGGTTTTGAATGGCAGCTGAGATTCTTTCCAAAAATAATAGAAGAATTCATTCACTTTCCTGGCTGGGGTCAGAAGGCGGGTTAGGTTTACTCTATAGTCACAGGACAGTCCAAAACTCCCTACAGAGATCAGAGGCAGGCTCAGTATCGTTTCAAGTCTGAAGGGAGAGACAAAAGGACAAGTCTGAATGGATTGCTGTCGCACCAAGGCAGCTGCCATGTGATTTCCATCCTCAGCTCCCTCTCCTCTTGTGCCCTGCATTAGTTTAACAGCAATTTGGACCTGAAACAGAAGGCTCTTCAAGAACACAAGCAGATTTCAAGTCAGTATTGACACTGGAAAGCCCTGTTGAACTGGTCCAGGCAGCTTCTCTCACTGCCCCCAATTCCCCATGCCCTTTTGGGTACCATGCACCATTTCAGCCGAAGGGCTGTGACAGGAGTCCAAAGGCTCAAGGATCCATCCGATTCTGCTCCCCAGCTGCCATTGACATGGGATGGATTTGATCTCTTTATTGGGGCAGTGCTGGAGGGTGACAGCTTTTTGCCATCAAAAAAGCTTTACTCCTACAACTCAAAGGAAAAGTCTTTTAGTTTCACTATGGCATATTTTAGGAGCTGTACAACAGCAGCAGTCAGGAAGAAAAACTAAGGCAACCCTCTGCTGGCAGGGAATTTGGAAAACAAAGATATTTTTTATCCACAGAGACAGTAAGTTTTTAGGGATAAAAGTATTTTCCTAGATGCTGCAATCTTATCAGACTAGACTCAAAATATTTTAGTTCTTGTATGGTGTTTTTTTATGACAGGGTATTTTGCCTGCAAAAAACATGGCCGTTAGAGTTGTTGGCATTATTGTGACAAAACTTTATTTTCCAGGTAAAGCCCACTTACCAAATTACAGGGTTTATACTTGTTGCAACAGAAACAAACACAGATTAATAAGTAATGCCATACTTATATAAGTATAATAAGAGATATAATAAGTAATGCCAGGGAGAGTATTTCACTAATGAAACCAACATTTTTCTAACAGAATAGAATAGAATAGAATAGAATAGAATAGAATAGAATAGAATAGAACAGAACAGAATAGACTATTTCAGTTGGAAGGGACCTACAACGATCACCTAGTCCAACTGCCTGACGAATTCAGGGCTGACCAAAAGCTAAAGCATGTTGTTAAGGGCATTGTCCAAATGCCTCACACACTGACAGGCTTGGGGCATTGAACGCCTCTCTAGGAAGCCTGTTCCAGTGTTTGACCACCCTCTCGGTAAAGAAATGCTTCCTAATGCCCAGACTAAACCTCCCCTGGCGCAGCTTTGAACCATTCCCACACATCCCATCACTGGATTCCAGGCAGAAGAGATCAGCACCTCTCTCTCCACTTCCTCTCCCTAGGAAGTTGTAGAGAGCAATGAGGTTGCCCCTCAGCCTCCTTTTCTCCAAACTAGACAAGCCCAAAGTCCTTAGCCACTCCTCACAGGACATGCCTTCCAGCCCTTTCACCAGCTTTGTTGCCCTCCTCTGGATGCATTCAAGGACCTTCACATCCTTCTTAAATTTTGGGGCCCAGAACTGCACACAGTGCTCAAGATGAGGCTGCACCAATGCTGAATACAACGGGGTAATCACCTCTTTTGACAGGCTGGTTGTGCTGTGTTTGATGCACCCCAGAATGCGGTTTGCCCTCTTGGCTGCCAGGGCACACTGCTGACTCCTATTGAGCCTGCTGTTGACCAGCACCCCCAGATCCCTTTCTGCAGCACTGCTCTCCAGCCACTCCTCTCCCAGTTTATACTTGTGCCTGGCGTTACTCTGTGCTGGGTGCAGAATCTAGCATTTGGATTTGTTAAATTTCATCCCATTAATCATTGCCCAATGATTTCCTGAATTAGGGATGGTGAAGAAGTTGGAGGTAGACAGTCAGGCTAATCCCAAACCACACTTGTTACTTGCACCATTCTGTCGCAACATCCCAGCAGCTGCAGTGCCTATAGAGCTCTTGCAGTCAACACTCAGTGTTGCTTGATGTCCATTTGACAAGGCAAAGATGAAACCTGGAGATCGCCAGCTGAGCACAGGCAGCAGCGGGGCTGCCAGCCCCCTCCCCGCAGCACCCTCTCCACACTTAAAGTGCTGTAAAGTAAGGAAGGCACTTGTTCTGATTTGCAAAGCTATTGCACCATAGGCAAAAGCCAGCCGCCTGTTTGTTAGTGTTCTTTATTGCTTTGCATAAACTTCCACTATTCATACTTTTTACTGGTTTAACTGTGTCAGAGTCCAAGGAAAAGACTTTGGCATCATTCCGGGCAGCTCCATATCCAGCAGATAGAAAAACAAAAATAAAGTTAGGAGGCACAATGAATAAAATGGGGTGTATTGCATAATATTTTACCATGGTCCTATACATATTGTTATTCTTTTGAATAAGTAAGACTATATTATATAAGTAACACTATATATAAAAAGTATATATAGTCTATATATATAGTATAGTATTTAGTATATGTATAGTATAGTATTTAGTATATATAGAGACTATATACTATATATAGTCTATATAGTATATATAATATATAGTATGTATAGTGTATATAGTATATATATAGACTATATATAGAAGTAAGACTATATAAGTAAGACTACATATGTAAGTAAGACTTATTCTTTCAATGCTTCTATGAATCAATCAATCACATGCGTTCACCAGTAACATTGTATTCACTTCTGGTCATCCCAGCCAAATAAAAGTATAGAGCTGAAAGCAGATAAAGCTTGAGGTGTCTCAATCTTCCTGGCATCTGTCAGTGAAACCAAAAGGCTACCAAAGTTTAAAAAGGGAAGTGATTCACATAGGTAACAATATGGATTTGTACGTCATGACTGATGGGGGGGTTTTAACTGATTTATACTAGAAGTCTGCAGATTCAACTTACGCTTTTCCTAATATCTGAGAATGAACATATTAATGTATAATATAATATAGAATAGAATTACACAGGTTCATGTATAATACAATAGTAGAGAGGTTCATTCTTCAGGAATGCTTCCTCAGGCAGAAGAGTTAGGATGAAACTGGCTGCTCCCTATCTAAACACTCTTTACCGAAGGTGGTTGGGGTTTTTGGATCTTCTCTTGACACATGTAACTCAGGCCCCTCTCAGTGACTGAACACCCACCCAGAAGGACCCCTGTTGCTGCAGTAGTGTGATGTCTGCATGCCTCAAGCTAACATCTCTTTCCTGCTGCAGTTGCTGAAGAGTTAAGTCTTTTGAGCCCTTAATCAATCAACTTACTGTCAGTAATTAGAAAAGTTTCCCTGCTAGCAATGGGATTTCATCAGTGGCCTTTGGAAGGGGATTTTCTCCTCCCTACTGAACATGGTGGCTATGCATAAGAGCCTTACTGCCCTGACTGTAGACCTCGAGGTGTCTGATGTATCCTAAACCCCAATATCTCTGCTGGCTTGTTGTACACAAAACAACTTTGTTCAGCAGTTGATAACTTTAACATCACAATATTAGGGGGAAGAAGTGGTACTTACGAGACCATTTGGTAGGTGGCGTAAGTGCAAGCGGATCCTATGACGACACAGCCGAGTGTGCCATTTTTCTGCAAAGGATCAGAAAGGGTCAGTAGTGGGGACAGTGCAGAGGACTGGCAGAGAGAGGAGGATGGGAGAATGAAGAAAACTTTAGGATTTGAGGAGTCACAGAATTCACCCAGCAAAAGCAAGAACAGAGTAGCAAAGGAGCTACAGAAAGGTTAAAAGAACAAACCTAGAGGGAGGGAGGGAGGAATCACAGAAAGCTAAGAAAAGGCAGAGGACAGAATAGTGCCTGTGAGTATGACCTTCATTAATATACAGACAGCAAGTTAAGATTAAAATGTTGCAATTGTTACAATTGCACATATGAAATTACACACTCCAGCAGTGCTTGCATTTGCAGAAGGCAGAGGGGTTGGAATGACAAGATACTGTGTATCAGAAAAAAGATTAGTTATACGCATATGAAGCATGTATGAAAAAAAATCCTTCCATGACCTCCAAACGAAGCCTGAGCAGTAGCTTTGTGTGTCATGAGGGACTTCTTCTTAACAAAGACTATAGCATGTGCTCATACATTGGTAGATTTGAGAATTCACATTGGATTGACAAAGCTTCACTCAGAGGTGATAGTTTATTAGACATGAGAAAATCCACCAAAACACGCCTTCTTGTAAGGCACCAATTCTAATTGAAGCTTTTCCCCATATTAGGGTACTCACATAGTTTCTCCCACGTGACTTCTGTGATTTTTAGTGAGAAGTGAGCACTTAATCTTTGCCCTCTGGGCGTAGTTCCATACACATTTCTTTGGTATCAGTGCCAGCCTAATAATCTCTCTGCCCACGTGTTCCCATTCTCGCACAGCTCTCTCCTTTGTGTATTTGTGTAAACTGATGGTGAACCAGGTCAAGGTCTGATCCCGTTGGAAATTGACCTTTTTTGCTCTGCTTGGGCTGTTTGCGTGTTTGGGTTTGGGGGGTTTTTTGGGGGGGTTGTTTGTTGGGGTTTTTTTAACGGGTTGCTTTGGCTATGTGGCCACGCAAAGAGCTGCACGGATAGAAAAAAGAGGACAACTTAAGCATAGGAAAAGGAGCCTGAAGCAGAAGCCTGAAGCAGACATTTAGCTGGCACTGCCACCAAATGTCTAATGACAGCCTCCAGGAAGCATTCATAGAATCTCTCTCCAGTATTTGCCTGCTTGTCTTCACAAAACCTACAGGAACATCTTCTCTTTGAAAACTTCACTTCCGTGTCAAATTTGTTTGGAACTGAAGAACAGGATCAAAAGTTAATAAGGAAAGACAGAGACGCACATGCACACACACACGAAGAAAGAAAAGTCTTGTCGTCTTAGGAAACCAACTTAAAGAAGCCTGCTACTCACATAAATGTCCTTGATGAGCTCCACGCCTTCACAGGTGCTGGTACGACAGCCTTGTGAGACATAGAGTGATGAGGTAAAGCTGTGGAAGGTGGCATAGACTGTAACATTTTTTCCTGTAACACAAATGTAAAAGTAAACAGCATCATGAGTTGCAGATAACCACTAATACACTGTATCCCTCTTCTTCTGACACAGGTCTGAGCAGTCTTATGCTAGGATGTCTCCCACCAAAAAGATGCTAGGAAGTCCACCTACCACCTAACCCCCACTACTTAGGATGAGACTGTAAAATTTGCTCCAATGTGGACTGCTGACTTCTTCTGCTGAGTGTTAGTACTTTCAATACAAAGTACTTTTAGCATTGGCCATTATTAGAGACATTTTTTAAGGCTCTGTAGGAAGTAACTGAGAGACCACTTTCCAATAAAATTGGACAAAATCTCTTCAACTAGAGGGCAGAAAGGGCATAGGTATCATTTCTTTGGAACCTCTTTTTCCCATGATATTCTAGAGAGCGACAGTAGGTTGGTGATATTGAAAGGAGAGGTAAGATATCAAAATAAACAAAAGCGTCATCTGCAGTGACTCTAAATGAGGGAAAAACATACAGACTGCCAATTCTTCACACTTCAAGTCATAATGTGATCAACAGATGGGGTCAAGAGGAAAATTATTTTCAGAAAGTAGAGGCTAATCCAGCCAGGAGAAGAAGCAAGGGCATCCCAGTTACTGCACTAGCTGGATCACTGGTCTTGTCTGATCCAGTTCAGTGATTCCCATGTTCCCAATCCCAACTGAACATCTCCAGAAAAGCATGCAAGAAGAGTCTGTCCAAACACCATGAAAGCAAATATGGTTCTGCCCATCCGTAGAGCCCTTCTGTTTTTACAGAGGGAGGTCATTAGTTCTGTAAGATCTACATAAGGTGAACAGACAGGCAAGGAGCCTGTCTGAGGAGCAGTTTGCTGAAGGTCAGATGAGTAGAAAGCTGTGGCATAAAGTCTGACAAGAAACCACAGCAGCAGAGGGATAACCAACAACTGTTGCCTTACCTGCCACCTGGAATTCATTTTGTACCCTTTCCAAGGCTCGGTTCACAGCTAATTTCAAATTATCAGTAGTTGACGGGAAGTCCGAGTAATTCATGAGCATCACATTGATCACATATCTGTTGTTGCTACACTCATTTGAGCCAACTTGCTGCAGAAGCTGGAGTGAGAAAAACAGAGGCCAAAGGGCCAGACCCAACATCCATTGCTTCATTATTGCTCAGTTTAGACTCATTGCATGTGTTCTCTCTTTTCTTTTTCTCTTCCAACCCTCTTTCTTTCAGGTACTCTACACTGGTTTTGTTCCTGGATAGGACGAAAGAGATCTCCACGCTGTAGATTCAAAGACAGGCTGTATGATCCTTCCCTCAAGTACTTCCCTATCCCCCTCCCTGCCTTCACCTCTGCCCGCCCCTCCGGTGTACTAGGTGGCACTTCTGCTTGTGAAAAACTAGCAATAGCAAAACTCAGGAAAGGAGAGAGGCTAAAGGTTGCTGTGAATGTTTGCTCATGGAAAGGCTGAGGCTATAAAGCTGAAGCATTATCTGAAACCTTGCCTGATAAGGGCACTAACTCTTCATCACAGGGATGAGCTGAGACAAGGAAGGGGATGGGTCAAATGGACTGTAAAGATGACTCTTTAAAATGGAAATAAAATACAAGGTCCATTAAAGCCTAGAGGAAAGCATATGGTTACTTCATGTTTGCATTGCCCTACATCTCTGGTTACATTGCCACACCATCTATGCTGGCTGGGCTCAAAAATCAAGGGTATATTTTCTTCTGTGATAAGTTATCAATTTAATTCCTTTAGCTTTTACCATTGAAGCACTTTTTGTGTTGGCAAAAATGTCTGACTTGCAGTCCTCCAGACCAAAGCCTTCATTTCTACTTATAGTGTAGACTCAGCACAAAGCTTGTCCACTCGTACTCACCCAGCATTGCACACCAAAGTGCCCCAGGTCTTCCCCAGACACATTGCTCCCAGGCAGCACAGGTCTCATTGCCCATTCCCACCTTGTCAGATGGCTCCTCAAATGGGGGCCCAACATACTCATACTTTATGTGATGCAACCTCTTGCATTAGGTAAGGATTAGCAAAGCTGAAGGCCACATCTCAGACCTGTGGGACCAAAGCTAAATTACAAAAGGCATTGCTAGAAGGTACGCGCTAAAGGACACTGTGGTACTGTTCCCAGGTAGGGCTCTTGGGCTTTCCTGAGTATTTTTCCTGAGAATGGTGTCAAGGAAGGTAGGTAGAATGAAGGGAAGGCAAAAAACCCACAAGCCTTATGGATAATTCTGGGCACAAAAGAGAACTGCAAGATAAAAGGAATCAACAGGCAAATTTAAATAACACACTCAGTGTGATTGGTCTAAATTTGGGGTGTTTGTGCACACCTACAGCAGCTTCTGTTTTTTACTGAAACCTGGACTGAGGCTGTCAGATAATAAATCAGTTTACTTTTATTACCTACCTGAAATAATTTTAAGACAAACAAGGAAAATAATCAGCACCAGTGTAAGTAACAGTGCTTTTGGTATAAAACAGAACTGCAATTCCATGGTTTCTTTCAAAGACTGTATTTAAAAGGTGTTGAATACACTTCAAATATATTTGCACAGACTTTTTACATGATCATATTTTAATACCAAATGATTATTGCTTGAATCTTTCTTATACCCAACAACAGAGGAGACCATGAGCCAGCATTTAAGACCAGACCTTGAACACCTCAGCATATCTAATCTAGCATTTGTAATTAGTGATACAGTAATTCTAAATTAGCAGTCTGTCATGTAAACATCTGGACTAGTATGGCTGGCTAGAGCCACAGACTGAGAATAGAATATAGCTTTTCATGCTGAGATCATCTGCTCATCACTGCCTTGTTTTATATGTATTTACAAAGTCCTTAAAACTTATCCCATATAAGTCAGTAAGAGATTTGTCATTAACTTCAGCAGAGCAAGATTTGGATTTTTATACTCTTCTTAGCCTATTTGAGAGAAACAGTTAGCCAGCGCAGATAATGCAAGTAGAACTGAGTATTTTACATTGCTAGTCACACAGGGAGTATGTAATAGCACTGAGGTCTCCCTGGTTTTGTATCTATTCATGTATTTATTTGGTTTTCATAGCAGCTTAAACATGTCCTTTAAAAACAAAAGGTAAAATCAACTATAGCCTTAGCACAGCATTTCTTTTTACTCTCTCCCTTGCCCCCCGCCTTCACGGTGCCACAGGGAGTCCCCAGCCAGAGCATGTTATAAATGAGTTGTTGACCTCTCAACTTTTTAATTGCCCGGTGTGTGTAGTCTGTCAGTGTCAAGTCCCATGATGGGAGCACACCTTGAGCATCCAGGGACGTGGAGCAGGAGGGAGTGCTGCAGGAGGCTGCAGCTGAGGTGAAGCAAGCTCTCCCTGGAACCGGCTGAACACCACACTTTCTCTTGTACCTCGGGGCTTTGCACATCAGACACAGTTGCCTGGCAGACTGATCAGTAACATCTGCTTCATGGCGTAAGAGAGACAAAGAAAAGCTGTGGCATCATGCTGTAAATGTGAGGGTTACTGATACTATAGATGATCGTGAGGGTGGAGAGAAGAAAAAGTAGACGAGTGAGTCATATGTGTAAAGCACAAAATTTGATGGGCCTGCCACAAGCAAAAGTGTTTGTTTCTGCCTGTGCCTGAGGGATCTTTAGTCGCCGGGGAATACGTGAGACACCAATGCCAGTCCGTTCATAGTGCCCTGGCTGCAGAATGAAGCTAAGCTCTCAAGGATCCCAGCCAACTTCATCTAATTCTTTCATAATGTCCAATCTAGCAGTCTAAAAAACCAAGAGGTTACCAGTGACACAGACCAACCAGATACCCCCCAAAATTTTCCATATCTCTTCAGGGCACTGCCCCTGCTATCTCAGTAACTTTTCTCCAACTGTGAGCCAGCTCTCACACTTCAAAGATTAGTCAGGGAGGGATACAGTTCAGAAACCTAGAAGTCAAATTATGTGTCAGAGGAAAGAAAAAAAAAAGCTTTTTGGCTCCTACAGGCGACCGCAGCTTTAATTAGAAATAACGTCTTACAACAGAACTACAAATAATGGGAGCATCCTGAAGGCAATGCAAATGACTCCACCTTCCCCTGAAAGAATGTGATGACATGGAGAAGCAGAGCAAGAGACTCAAACACCAGGAATATCCTGCCTAAGGTAACCTTGTAGTCAATCAAATTCAGCATTATACAAGTACGTATGGAAGATCAGTCTGACCTAAGCACTTAGCTGTGATGAGTGCTCTAAAGATAATGGAAGGCCGAGACATACATAAAGTTGAAAAGGAGGATTCATACTGGAACGTGAAATGTCTAATCAAGAATTACTGTCCTTGGGAGTAAAGCACATCCTGGAGAAATATGTAAGCTAATTAAGATGGTTTTGGACAATCTGAACATGCTAGCAGAAGTGTGATAAGAAGCACCCTTACACGAACGATCCTTATTATAATACTAAAAGTGACACCCCTTGAGCTGGAGATCCCGGCCCAAGCAGAGACCCCTCATCTTTGAGCATGCGTAGAATATTAAATTAGTACTGTAGCTTTAAGAGTAAGACAAGAAAATGTAGACCAATAGAAAACCGCTTTGCGTAATTACTTATGCATATGTATAACTAGACTGTATAAATACTGCACCTGCATGAACGAGCGGTGGGCTAGCTTTGTGGAGCTACCACCTAGCACCCGGTCTTGTGCAAAACTTGAAATAAACTGATATCTCAGCTCTGTGTGTATATTGGGTATTGCACACCAGGTAATGAACTCCATTTGTGAGACAACAACCTCTCCTGACACCCCCAGGATAAGCCACAAAATTTATCCCAGTATTAAATATCTTCGCTATGTGCAAGCATCTACCAAAAAGTCAGTTCTTAGGTGTACATCAGTTGGAGTACCTAATCTTTGTAATCCTAGCATTATTAGCAGCTGACAGAGGTCTCCCCTTGAATCATTGAATACAAACCCTGTAGTTTATCACTTATTCTGCCTTCGGAAGTGCAGACATGATTAAGATCCAGATAGGCACACCCTGTATTTATTTGTCCGAAGACAAAATTCAGTTCCTCGCCAACAACAATAATACCTGTGCATATATTGCATAGCTACAAAACACCATAACATGTCTCTGGGGGTGTTCTTATAATCCGTGTTAGATTAGAAATACCAACTCAAATTAACTCACTGGAGAACTGTATCATTGGTTTTAGTGAAAAGTGATTTTTAGTGCCTGATTCTACAGCACTATTTGTTTGTTCTGCCCTCTGTTTTATTGGATAATAAACAACCAGATATTATAGGGTGTATTTGAAACAGATAATCAGCACTGACTTTCTGATCTAAAACTACTCTGAGAGGTTCTCTCAGTCTTCTGGAATATTCCAAAACACTCAGACAGAGAAAAAGAAACCAGAAGAGCAAAAAAACCCAAAGAGTTGTTCCTCTAAGTCTCTCAGCCTATGTAGGATTATGCTCTTCAGAACATTTTCCAGTCCTTTTTTAATGGTCTATGTGACAGGGCTTTCCTCATTTCAATGGCTTCTTTTTTGTACAGAGTCTGAGAGTCCTGAAAAATGGGAATGATAGGCCAACCTGGGCATCACAGAGTCCCTTTGCCTGTCCAGCTCGTATTGTAAAAGTGCAACCGTATTCAGAACGAGGCACTGTGTATCTCCAATACCTTTACCACATTCATTTTTAGGATCTTTTCACTGGCATGTAGCCTAATTTCCTTTTTACTTAATTACAAATCATTATTTCCACTTGACCACTCAGAAAGGCGAAAATAGAGAGAAGATACGGAATGAAAAATTTCAGAAAGCTCAGAAGAGCCAAAGAGTTACATGACAGTATCAGCTGTCCGCAGTCAGTCAAATTACTACTGTGGAATTTGGCACCAATAGTCCTAGTAAGTCTGAAGACAATGTAGACATATTGTCAGCTCATCTTCAATTTCTTTGGTACCAAAGACAACCAATGTAGCGTTTTTCAAGCAACTATTTTGTAAAGAAACATGCATTGTGATACAATTCTCTTATTTTGCAGAATAAAATATTTTGACAGTGACCTTTAAAATGGAAATTTTTTCTACATATTTGCTACAATTATTTATTTTCTCAGTGTCATTTAATTATGATTGTTATGATCAACTTATGAGTTTCACATTTGTACATTATTTTTTATTTTCTCCAGAGCTGGGAACTTTGACAGTACACAAGAATCTGAGGTTCCATTAAAATAAAAGAGATGCTGCAAGTCTCCAGCGTTGTAGAATTGGGAAATGTAAAGAAAGGGCATTAAAAAAAAATCTGAAAAGATATGTAAATAAAAAGAAAGAAGAGCAGATGCATTTATGCATTTAATTCTCACTTAATTAAAAAAAAAATGTTGTTTGTTTCAGTGGCCATGCCTATGTTTTTTTTAATAAATGAGGTTGTCAATATTGTTTCCATAAAACACAGAATTTTTAATATGAAATTTGCATGAGACATTATATGTTGTAGTAGTTGATCATGTTTAGCTAACAGGATAAATGTAGAAAAACTTCAAACAATGTTGTTTTCAAGTTCTACCCACTATTACTAAGCCTGGTTCCAAATTATTTTGATTGTCTGGGACTTTAACAGCTTTTACCCTGTCTTTAAAAAGATTTAGAAAATCACATTGAAGGAAAATAAAATAGAAATATTTCAGTTTCCTTTTTTTTTGAGTTTTGTTAGAGGTTGGAATCACAAATGTAATTACAGACAGAAAATAAAACATTACCATACTGTAATGTCTGTGTTTATTTAATGTCAGTAACTTACAGGCCTAGACTGTATAGTATAAAGATGTCTTCTTTACGTTCAATGTTACAGAGAAGACCAAGGACATTAAATCATTTTTTTCTGTCTTTTAAGTGATTTTTACAATATTTCTACTATCCAGATTTAGAAGACAGTAATGTAAATGATGACAAACATAGCTGTATAGTATACATATATAGCAGCTGTATACATGTATATAGTGTACATGTATAGCAGCTGCATAGCAGCTATGTTGACTTTTCAGAACTGATCTTTTTTTTTCTCATTTACTACACAAGAACATAAGGAAAGACTTTACAAACATTATTCTTTGGGACTGAAACTATCTACTGACAAACAACAAGCCTATCAAACAGCATGAATATATGTGGGTCATGTGTTGCATGATCCTGATAGTACAGCATGATCCTGATCCAGAACAGTTCCTGATAAAGTAGAAGTCCTCATTATATCACCATTCCCACGGGTTATCAAGAGTTTAGGTCTGTTCTTGGAGTTCATAGTTGCTGCCACAGATTAGAGTGGAATTACACTGCAAAGCACTGACTGTTCTCATCAGAAGTTACCAATCTAGTAAGAGGAAATCTACAGACAAGGGTAAGAAAAGTTATAATTGGAATTGCATCATACTACCAGCAGCTTGGGTGGTGGCCCCATCTTCCCGTTGATCTATGTTGCCACATACCAGAAGATGAAGCTAAATATGTGATGTATCATAATTATCTAGCTCAGTTAAGAAAGTCTTCTTCCTTTTAACCCTTTCCCAACACATACACACTTTGAAGTTAATATTATTCACCCATCTAACTTGTATACTACCAAAATAAATAGTAAGAAGTCTTTCCTCTTAACTGCTGATTTTGTACTGTTTCTCTAAAGGACTTTGTTTCCAGAGTGACAGGACATATTTTTCTTTTCAGGGTAAGAGTTAGCCTCTGTTCTAGACTCAGCAGGATACAGCTCTGTCAAGTGACGAATGTAAGCTATCTGTAATATGCAAACATCTGTTCTGGTTTTCCTTACGAAGGTAAATGGCTCAAGTGTGTAATAATTTATGTCTTGGACACATACTTCCGTTTCCTTAAACTCTTTTTATTAAACATTATACATGTCTATACTATGTGATGGGATGGAGTTATGAGATCTTCAAGCTAGTGCACACTTGATCCTGTAAATCCCTATGGCAGTGGAATACTGTGCAGATATATCAGCACACATCCTGGACCAGTACAACTGCATTCTCTGGGACGTAGCACTTGCAATGATGTGGCTTTCTGGCTTGGGTAAGTTTGTGTGGATCCAGCTAATCATGCATTGCATTTTCAGTTCTGACACTGACCTGTGCTGGATCAGCGGATTGTCTCATACGTAAATTTCCAAAAACTTACCTAAATGTGATGCTGAAATCCAATACAAGGACAGCTTTTAAGTTACTTTTATTAACTTGACTGAATCTTGATGACAGGTTGGGTGCTGGAAGTATCAGGAAAATTCTGAAGGTGCAGTTCCCACAAACCCATACCATCACAGACATAAACACCAGTGAAAATTAAGGAAAGAGGTTCCCCTACCAAAATAAAGATTAAAATTATGAATTTTCATTTCACCATTTGAGGGTCTTTAATTGACATAACTGTTGTTTGCTTTCTTGACCTGGGCAATAGAGACCTGACAAGAGCATTAAACATGCACATGATCTGTCACCTCTGCAGGCTGGTCTTTGCTGTCAACTCACATATTTCACCTTCTCTCATCATAGGTGGTCTATCCAGGGCGAATTAAGGTTCAGGTGTTGCTGACTCCATAAAAAAGAAGCAAATTTTCTTCAAGTTCCTTGCTTTTAAAGGAATCATTCCCATTTACTCATCTCAGGAGATTGCCTTTGTAGCTTTAGCAGGGGAGCATTTCATTGCTCTCACCTTTGCATATAATTTATCTTGAGATGTTGTCAGATGCATTTTCAAAGATACAAGAGGTAGAACATGGTGAAGTATCATTACTGAAAAAACATGATCTTACCCAGACATTACGGAAACTGAAGCATGTGATTGTTGCTGATGCAAAGGTCACTTCCTAACCTCTTACTTTGGTTATATGATTATTTTTTTTCCACTTCTTGCTTTTCCTTTCTCTCCCTTTTTTCTTTCCTTCCCCTCCTTCCTCTCCTTTTCTTAGACCTCACTTTCCACTCCCTGATTTTTTATTTAAACACTCATTACACTCTGTGATTCTTATCTTGGTGTTCAGTCACAGGTGCATGATTTCCCTTTTGCTGCTATCAGTGTAAGTCAATTCCCTCTCTCCCAGCAATTCTGTGTGGGAATAAACATGATCATTAATCATTTTACAGCTCACAGCCTCCAAGATAATGCCACTGGCTAATAGAATGGTGATGGTAAGAACTGCAGCAGTTTCCCAGCATTATTAATAGAGTAGCTGAACTTCTTGACTTGTCTTTAATTTATGAAGTGTCATCTTGGCATTTCATATGAGGAAAAGATTATAACATCTCTACCTACTTTGGTCTGCATCTTAATCATAATTTCTTCACCAGAAATGCTAAAAATATTTTGGTCAATTTGATGCTGGTGAGAATACAGGATTAAATTACATGTGTCCTCCTACACAATTGACTTTAGTGAACATTAGACATGAATGGAGACTCCTACTGCTCTGAACGGGTTTTAGACCACTTCTGTACACAGAGAGTCCACACCAATTGCCATAATGCCAAATTCTAGCATTTTGCCCCCTACTTATACTGCTCACACACTACATACAGGTAGCACCTCTACAAGTCAGGATATAACTTATTTTTTACATTGTGTTCAATCCATGGTCCACCTGTTGAGTTGTGCAATTTATAATTAGCAACCCTTCTGATGGCAAAGTCTATGGGTTTAATTGCTTACAATCACAACCAAACTCACCACTTTGTCCTTTAATACTGCTGTAGACCTCACCTATGAGGGTATGATCTGACAGGCAGAGTCACAGCTTTGCCTGTTGAGAACGTGCCAAAAGAACTCCATTTGAGTCATGCTGAAGCAGGCGAAGAAAGATCCTTGCTATTAAATGTAGCCTACAGTTCTGTTTTATGTATAACATGTCTCCACTTTTGTAATTGGAAGCCAGACCATTATATCCAATTACAATAAATTTTTACTTTCTCATCTTGCAGGTGCGTTGAAGCTCAGTTGAAGCTAACCCTTATGGAACACATTATCTTTTTGGAGGCAATGAAATTACAGATAAAGAGCTGTGTGTGTGTACAGGCAGTGCTTAGGGGACTTGCCTCCAAAGCATGGTTAAGGTTAGAAGATGTCTCCCATCTGAGTTCCCCCTGACAGGCAGAGAGCTGGCAGCAGAGAAACATGTCGTGCTTCTGAGCACTCCCTGCTCCACACGATCACAAAAATTTTGGTCAAGAAAATCCCCCCCACAATGCAGATAGATGCTGGAATCCCACTGGTGCCATGCAAAACACTGTCTGCAAATAAAAAGGAACTGGTTTGGCTGTTACTACTTTTTATCTCAGTTGACATTGTCCTTCTTGTGCTCGCAGCTAACCCACTGGCACTGCACATCACAGCTCTCACATATTCCCCAGCTTTGGACTCACCACATAAGAATTCAGGAAGCCGCTGCGAAATGGGAGAAATCAGTGGAGCACCTGAGAGCTTTCTTCCATTTGAGTTAATATTTTAGCTGTATTTAGTATGTTGATTCTTAGAACAGCAGGATCTTGTGAAAGAATCTATATAAAAAATGGAAGAAAGCAATGTAGTAAAATCATGTTTTCAGTTACTTTTTTAAAAAAATAAGAATCTTGCCTAATTGTACTGTCTGCTTGCTTGCATTTCGGTCAAAAACATAGCACCTTCATCAGTGACAGCTTCTGCTTCTTCTGTTTCTCCCCTTTTACCCAGTTTACTTTGGCATTTAATAGAATCCTAGAATCATTTAGGTTGGAAAAGACCCTTAAGATCATCAAGTCCAACCGTTAACCTAACACTGCCAAGTCCACCACTACACCATGTCCCTAAGCACCACATCTACACATCTTTTAAATACCTCCAGGGGTGGTGGCTCAACCGCTTCCCTGGGCAGCCTGTTCCAATGCTTGACAACCCTTTGGGTGAAGAAATTTTTCCTAATATCCAGTGTAGACCTCCCCTGGCACAACTTGAGGCCATTTCCTCTTGTCCTATCACTTGTTACTTAGGAGAAGAGACCGACATCCACCTCGCTACAACCTCCTTTCAGGTAGTTGTAGAGAGCGATAAGGTCTCCCCTGAGCCTCCTTTTCTCCAGGCTAAACAACCCCAGTTCCCTCAGCCGCTCCTCAGAAGACTTGTGCTCTAGACCCTTCACCAGCTTCGTTGCCCTTCTCTGGACACGCTCCAGCCCCTCAATGTCTCTCTTGTAGTGAGGGGCCCAAAACTGAACACAGTATTTGAGGTGCAGCCTCACCAGTGCCGAGCACAGGGGGACGATCACTTCCCTAGTCCTGCTGGCCACACTGTTTCTGATACAAGCCAGGATGCTATTGGCCTTCTTGGCTACCTGGGCACACTGCTGGCTCATATTCAGCCACCTGGCAACCAGCACCCCCAGGTCCTTTTCTGCAGGTCAGTTTTCCAGCCACTCTTCCCCATGCCTGTAGCATTTGTATAGCAAAAAAACCTCAAGCCAAAATCTTCAGTTTTCCTAGCTTACTGTACAGAGCCAGAATATTCTATGGCAGTACTGAAAATTACTGCGAGGTATTTACAACAATTATTTAATTTATTTTGGTTTTAAATTAAGTACTTCTGAGGCATTGTTTAAGATCTGAAAGGAAAAAGGCATCTTACAATATCCCTGTCAATCTAGATGTTCTTGATTTCACAGGGTTCTGATAGAGGAGACTCTTAAGCCTTCTAGCCTGATGAAATTTTTTTTCTGTTAGATAACAGAAAATCCTAGACAACAGGTAAGAGGACAGATATCTGTATTATGTGAATTAGTCTATATATACAATCTTGACAACATAAAAAACCACTTAAAATCCAATCTCTGAAAAGGCAAATAATTTCAGAATTATTTATGGAAAATTAATTTTCTCCTGACAGAAATAATGCCTTACTTAACAGGGAAGAGCTATAAAAGGAGGCCAAATCACTGGCACACATTCTTTATCACTTTGACCGACTAACTCAAAATAAATTACTTGCAGAGAAATCCTCTGTGGGAGAGTGGATTATTTGCCTTCCTTCTTTATGGCCTGTGGTATGAAAGCACATTCATAAGCAAGGGACACCGTCATGGTGCTGTTGTGCTCCCGTGGTTCCTGGCTGCAGAGTAACCTCTCGGGGACAGTTGCAAGCTGGGTGTACCGTTCCTGGATCAAGCCATCTTAAAGTGATTGGGAGAAGGTGAACGTGGAACCCATGCTCTGAAGAAGCAGCACGCAGTTCTTTACTGCTGGACTATGTTACAGATGATTGCAGTGTGACAGGATATATTTATTCATACCAAAAAAAGCCTCTTTTTTTCCTGATGGAGTGCAAAAATTTTTTCTTCTCAAGGAAGGAAAAATGGTAGAAATACAGATACCTCATTAGTCCTGTCCATGGACATGTCTTTTTTGGCCAGTTGAGCTGTCAGCAGTGTAATGTATTGGTCCTCTGCACTGGAATTGCTAATAGTGCAATTCAGGCAATATAAAAATGAAAGTTTGGGGAATTCTACTGCATGGTGTTCCTCTGTAACTAGGAGAGGTCTGTTTTATTTGCAGCAAACTGCAATGCCAGAGATGCTACAGGAAACAAGCTGTGCTTGAAAATTATCCAGAGTTTGCCAGATCAGCTACTGGGTGCAGTTAAAATGCACACAACCCACATACCTAACATTTTATATTATGCTCTCCATCGTTATAACTATAGAGATACAGGTGGAGCGGCTATGTTTGCCAGAAAAGTATAAACATCTGTGGGATTCCCTCCCCATAGGGCTGTCACAGGAGAGCGATCAAGCCATGAAGATCAACAGGAGCAGCTCTCTGGTCAGTGAAGAAGCTCTCCGGATCACCCTAAAGACTGAGGGGGGTTGCTGACTACAAGCATATGGGACTCATTATGGCATGCCAGGGAAGAGCATTTTGGGATTGCACAAGACTTATTATGGGGTGTTTAGGCAAAGGACCAAAGGTGGGGAAAGGAAGTGATCAAGGGGGTTTGGGAGGAACCAGTATGGGACACAGGACAAGGGGATAAAAGGGGTGGTGACGTGCAAACCGGTTGCTCGTCAGTACATTTCTCTGGCGGTGCCCTGCACCTGCTCAGCGCAGTGCCTCTTGCCTTCATCTTAAACTCCATTTCTAACTATTTTCCTGGGTAAGCGGACGCTTTGTTCTGCACGTGTGTGTGCGGAGGTTTAACTGCCAGCAGCTGCAATTAGACCCAAGTCATAGGGACCTACGTGTCCGGGGTGCCAGCCACTGGAAAGACTGACTGAGGGGCCGACCCCCCGCCTCCCGTGGTCGCTACGGAGACCGACGCCCGCCGCAGCGGAGGCGGAACCCTGGGGGGCGGCGCTAGTCGCCAGCCGGCGCCTATTCGCCGACGCGCTCAGATCTGCGCCGCCGCTTTCCGCCGTCCCGCGGTTACCCTGACAACGGCGCCGTCGGCGGAGCGAGGGGGAACGAGGAGCCCGGGCCCGGCGGCAGGATGGTGAGAGGCGGCGGGGCGGGCGCGGGGCTTCCCCCACCGCGGGCGGGGGAGGTCCCCCTGAGGCCCCGCTCTGACCCGGCTCTGCTTTGCTCTCTGCCCAGATGCTCTCCCGGGCCAAGCCGGCCGTAGGGGGTACCCCGCCGCCGGGAGACCGGCGGAGGAAGAAAGGGAAGAAGGTGCCGCAGCTGGAGGAGCTCCTGGCCCTGAGGGACTTCACCGGCGCAATCGCCTTGCTGGAGGTAACGGCCGCGGCGGGGATGGAGACCCCGGCCCGAGGGCGCCGCCGGCACCCTGGCTCTCCCGCTCCCCTCGGGAGAGTGGTACCGTTGTTGCTAGGCCTGTGCCCGGCACGGCTGTGGGGCGGGGAGGGATCCTTCCCATACCTTGTGTCCCCCTCGCCTCCTTCCGCACCCGTTAGGCCCTGTTGCGGCAGCTTTTGCCCTCACTTCTCAGAACTAGGTTTTGCATGTGAGGGTTGCCTGCTGCTTCCCTCAGAAATGTGAGAGCAGCTCCACCCCAGTAGCATCCACAGCTGTCAAACCATCCGTGATATAAGATGGCTTAGTATTACTTTGATTATCTGAGGAGCTTTATAAACTGTGTGGCAGCTGACAAAATTCTTACATTCTCTACAAAGTTTAAACGGCACGTTGGTGAGCAGGAGGAGGATGCTGACCTCTGGATTGGATACTCTGCTTTTCATTTGGGTGACTACAAGAGAGCACTGGAGGTAAGGTGGGGAAATCCTGCTCCCCGAGGTTGGAAATCGGGATGTTGTGATAAAGCGATGACAGCAGGAGGAGGAAGATGTTCTGTAGTAGGGAGCGGTTCTGCCAGCCAGTTAAGGTACAAATGTATGATAATAAGACAGATGCTGTGGAAAGCAGTTTGGATTGGAAAAAAAGGTATTTGCTTATGAAAACAGACCTTTTTTAATGTAATCTACTGTCTGATTTATTACTAGGCTCAGTAGCCTAATTTGCCCTTTTAAATGTCATAGTTCATATCCTAATTTTTCCATTCCCTTTTTGCAGCTAGCTTTCCACAGTTTTGTTTTTCAGGTTTAATTACATCTCTGTCTTCATTGTGTAGCTTATCTGTAATATGCATGCTTTTTTAATTCTTGCTTTAGAGGTTGATGCCCCTGGCCATTTAACGTACTTTATTGTTCTTTATGTTTTCTTGTATGAGGTAATTCAATGAAATGAGACATTCTTATTCTCTAAAAGCTTTAAGTCACTAAAAGACATGTTGATTATTCAAATACACATAAATTTTTAATATTTACACCATACAATGCTGTTGTATCTCTTTCAGTGTAAGAGTCCATATGCAATTCTTTCTCTTGTGTCCATTTATGTCTCCAGTGAAACTCAATTTGTTGCCAGTGTCCTTGGGATCCCTTTATCTTCTCAGTTGTGCTAACATATTTCTCTGTAGAAGTCTTAACAAATTTTTGTTGCCTATCTTCCTCTGTACCTCCAAGGCCTTGGAATCACTATGCACACCAGAACAGGGAGTGTTGTGGAGGGTGGTGTGGTGATACCCACATGGCTGTGTATAAGCTAGTGAAGATTTGGAAACAACTCAATCTGCCTAAGTAGTGTTTGTCTCATTGCTGTATTCCTACAGATGTGAATTGCTGGGTCCACGCTGTATTGCACCACTTAAGACTTACTGGTTTTGGTTTTGGTCAATGTCAGCTGGGTGAGATCTCTGTCACGATGCACTGTGAAGTATAGCTGTGCTCTGAGGAAACTGTTCATGGTTTTTTAACTTGCTTTCTCTGGAAGAAATATTAAAAACAGATGATAATTTGAAATATTAACAAAAGAAAATAACCATGGAGAAACAGATTATAGAACAATGATGATACTTTCCCTGTTAGATAAAATTAGGTGTTTAACTATAGCAATGCATGATCACATGGACAAGATTCATATGTGAGGCAGAAATAGAATTTCTAAAGCTTCAAGTAAGTTCACAAGGCACTTTCCTCTTGCCTTAAAAAAATTGAAGAGGAAATACCTGTTGGAGACTTTAGAAATGCTCAGTGAATCAAACTGACAGTATACACAGTACAGAATGTAGAACAGTAGTATAGAACATAGTGGTAACTTAATATTAATGTTTAGAGTTGTGGAATTTAAAGATTATGAATGTAACAGACAGTTGCTTTACTTAATTTATATCTAGATGTTAGGTTTTAATTGGGAGTGAAAGTTTAAAAAAAGAAAAATGTTTGTATACAAATGAAAAAGAGCTTGCCATTTCTTTGAAATAAATTCTGCTATTTGGAATACCCAGTAGGTGCTTTTATAGCCAGAGTAGATTTTAAATGTTTCCTTCGATGAAAGAGTAACACTTTTTTTGTTTGTTTGTTTTTAAGAGATTAGGTTTCGGCTGTGGTATTTGATTCACCACTAGGTGATGCTGTTGATTCGGGCTTTTAAAAACTGCGACGTAGTTGTCTTTCCCGTTTTCCTGCCCGAGTAGGGACAATAAATGGTTTGTATGCATGGTTTGTGGTTGGATTGTTTGTATGTTTGTTTTAAGTGAGTGACACACGGCCTATCTTTTCAGACTTAAGACTGATTTTTGGCACAGTGATGAGTCCTGATAACTTTGTCATTTTTGTGGTGGCATGTGGGAAATGAGCCTGTGCATCTCAACCTAGTTTCTTTTGGTACAGAACACTGTGCTTATAATTCCCAAGCTTGTAGCAATCAAGGGAAAGAGTGCTGACTGTGGAGGCTGGATTATCTTTCAGTTATTAGCTTCAAGGTTGAAGTGTAATGCTGTGTCTTCTCTGCTATGTTACAGAGGCATTGTTGCTGTATTTTCAAGGACAAAGTCCTTGATTATCTGTAGATCTTGGAGCACTCTTTGGGGTGTGCTGAGAGCACTGTAAATAAAACACTATGGGTAGAAGATTCTGCAGAATTCTGCAGAGTGACATTACACACAATCTAAATTATTCACACTCCTAAGTGCCTGCAAGTGATAACACATAGTCTGTGTCACTATATTCCCAGTCTATGATTTGTATTCCATCTAACTCATAAGGCTCTTCAGAAATTCTGCTGCTCAGTAATCCTTTTATTTATAATGATACTTTCATAGTGAGCCAGGCGTGCTGGTTGCATGGCAACTTTTGGAGAGGCTTGGGAATTGGGGTGAAGTGGCCATCATCCACTACTGGGAGAAGCAGGGAAAAAATGAAAAACACACAGACCTTCAGCTCCAAGAATGTCTTCAAACAGAATGACAGCAAAATATCTAGCACATTTGCATGAGAGAATTCACATTCTGTTATCGCAGGCACACCAACAGTCAGGTATTCTCTAGGTAAAGCTCAGCTTCACTAGGGTCACATTTTCCCCTTCTTACTAGGTAGATGCCTTTCTCAAAGGATTTATCACCGACACTGGTCTGGTGGGATCGTCCCAGGTGCTGTACACCAATTTACAAATGGTACTGCACTGGACTTCACTCTTCCAGCAGTCCCTCCCTGGGGACTGTCTAGCTTCCTTCACTCACAAACTGATTTTTACTAACAGCGGGTGGCTAGGGTCTTCCTGGCATCATATGGCAACCAGAAATGCCCTAGCGGATGGCAGCATCTAATTAGTTTTCTGGAGTCTTCCACGTCTGCTATCCCTAATGGGGAAAAACCCACCTGTCTTTCTGCCATAACTTGTTCATAGCACTAATCTTAAACCATTCCTGAAAAAATTCCCAACATCACTCAAGGACCAGAATCTGAACATCAGTCTGATGGTTCTGTTTCTGAGCTGCCTGATCTTATAAATTGAAGCAGCCAGGGCCTAAGAAAGGGAGGGTTGTAAGACATATTTGAGGTATTGACAATTGAAGAGAGGAACTGGCAAGGGTAGGTGTGCTGCTAGGTTGGATTCAAGAACAGGTTTCACATTTGCACTCTGCACCTTCTGACCAGGCTTCAGCACGCAGGGTGCTGGCATGGTACAGCTGCCAGACATGGTAATGCCACTTTGGCTCATCAGCTGCACATGTGAGAGCAAAGCATGGTCCCTGGGCCAGAGCCTTCAATGCATTGTTTCTGTCAAAATCTCACAAACTACAGCCAGGGATTCAAACAGTCTCTCCTATCTGCCGCCTCCCTCCTAGCAGAGAATCAGGAGCTGTTCCACCTCTTCACTGGATGGGACCTCCTGCCTACCCCGACTTGGCTTAAGATAATTTCAGTCAAACAGTGAATCATGAAAGGAATAGGGGTATACTAGGGTAATGGCTCATCCATGGTCTGGTCTTGCTCGAGTTCTTCTGTGGGAAGCGTGAGAATACAGGTATGCTTAAGTTCCTGACAGCTGAAGCTAGAAAGTAAAAGATGGAATTTTGGCTCTGGGAAGTTCTCTAGGCTTCTCTGTCATGACTGTAGCCAGATTACAATGAGTATCTCCATACCTCCTTTGAGCACTTGTGGGGCAGCCCTATAGCCTGTTTATTGGCTTTTCAGGGTCTGTGTTTATGGGCTTGGAGAATCTAGACAAGTAATAAGGGCACTGAGCAGAATCCTGCTGGCCTCAGCATTGTCACTAGGTGTCCATAGTCGTAGGCAATCAACCTGGCAGCCTGCTTTTGAGGAAAAGTGCATGTGTCTTGTGACAGGGGTGAGAGGTGGAGGCAAGAAATAGCAAGAAGTTGTTATGCTCCTGGTTGGGAAAAATACGCCACAGGTTGACTATTGGGAAAGCTTTTGGAGTATTTAGTTTGTTTGGTTTTGTTGTTTTTTTGGAGAGGAGAGGGGAAAGCTCTTGTGAAGTAGTGTTTGAGAGACTGATGTTAAAGGCCTTTTTGTGAGGAAAGGGGCAAGAGCACATAATCTGGGCTCATGGCCCAGAACTACAGGGTAAGGAGCACTAATAGTCCTCATTTTTATTTACTGTGTTTCCATAGATTCACATTGGTACTGCTAGAGCACTCTTTATTTATTGCTTGCTTTGAATGGCCAAGCCAGAACATGACTTGTGTTTATGCACTTTGTCTTTTCTAATTAATCTGCCTGAACCCATAGCCGAAAGAAAGCTTTGGGTGCATTTAATCTGAACAGATTTTGAAAGATTCCAGATGGTCCCAATAAACAGCAGTGGCCTGTCTCTCAGAGCTCCGTGACAGGTCAAGATTGAACTGGCCTCAGTAGAAAAGGTTGGCCTCTATGTAAATGTTTTCCTTTTTTTTTTTTTTTAATTATTTTTATTGATTTATTTATTTTAAATCTTCTTGAAGGACAGCTAGTCTCTAAAGTACTAGCAAGACTGAGCTGGCTTTTAAGGGCATACCTTACCAATATCTTCTCTGTTTGGGAGTGCAGTTTACTTTCACTTGGCAACAGAAAAAAAAAAAAAACTTTATGCTTGCAAACTATGAACTTTATTGTAGTCAGCATGTTTCTGTTCTTGGGATTCACTGTCCTTTAGGCATGGCTTATTTTATCTAGTGCTATATATACATCTGTGCCTTTCTGACAGAGGTAAGAAGTCTTCCACCCATAGTGGCACAATCTGGTAAACTGTCCCTAGGCAGAAGGAAATTCCAATTCATACATTTGGGGGAAGAGTACAGAGTCAGCAAGGGGTTGTGTTGCTGGGAGGGATGAGAGGCTTATGGTGATTGGGAAGTATGTGGATGGCATTCTTTCAGCAGGTCTTGTGAGAACCTTGCCTGACCCTGCCTGCTGTGCCTTATGCTGGCTGGACATGGCTGGATGGAGAGCAGGAGCACCAGCAGGCGGCACTTTCACTGGGATGGCCTTCCTACTAATTTAACAGAAACCTGACAAAGGAGAAAACATGGCATCGAGAGGTCTCCCTGCCTCTGTTTTTAGTACCTACTGTTACGCAGAGCAAAGATGTTTATCTTCAGGAATATCACTGTTTGGTAGCTGGAAAGTTTTTCTTAATTAAAAAAGTAGATTGAAAGGTTGATCTGTTAAGTTTTTACTGTTTCACACATAACAAGAAATGAAGCAGTTTGTGTGACAGTATTAAGGGATCTGTAATGAATGTGGATGTGTAAGAAATATCAGAATATGTTATCTAGTGGTTTTCTATAGCTGTTGGCTGTAAGTCTTAAAATGGGAAATGGTGAAGTCAGGCACAGTTTAGTAATATTTACTATAATTATATCTTTATCTATTAGGAAATCTTGAATTTGCCCAATACTGACTTGTAGGCTTGTATTTAAAGCAATGGTTTCCAAACAATTTTGATGATGCACCCCTATCAGTAAAAAATTTTTGAGCACGTTCCCCCAATATACATACATATATATTCATAATATATGTACTATAATAATATAATACATGTACTAATATAAATAATATAAATACATGTACTACTGTGCTAATATATTATGTAACTATAAAACATAAACAAAAATAGAAATTTAAAAAGGATGAGATAAAGATGAAATAAACACTATTTTAAAAATATTTATTTTAGTTACTAATGGTACCAAAAAAAATTTTCTTCCTGCACCCAATGGTCTTGTCTTGCACAACTGCTAGGCTGCGCACACCCCACTTTGGAGACTACTGTTTAATCTATACTAAGACACTGCCTACAGGTTTATAAAAACATGTTTAACATTTGCTCCAGTAAGTATTCACAAAGAGATTTCCCTGGTGTTTATGGCTCTCAGGCTTTGACTGGAGGAGAAGTTAGGAAAGCATCAGAAAAGACTGAGGAAAAGTCGGTTATGTTGATGCCTTTATAACTCTAATATATTAATCTTTTATAAATATAAATAATATATATTTCTATATTATTATAAATATATTAATAATTTAAATAATTTTTAATATATTTATAACTTCAGTAGTGACAGAATTCATGCTGCTACAGTAAAGATTTATAGCGCTGCTTGTCCCTGTTGTCTGTTCTATTGCTGTAAACAAAGAAGGTCCTAGGGACATATCTTAGGTTAAAATGTAATAGTTTCATTGTGAGAACTGCAATGAACTTGAGAATAAGTTGTTTGATTTCAATAATTTAATGATACATTGTAAAATGGTGGAAGACAGAATGGTATTTAACACAAATCTGTGCTATTACGCATTTTTAAAAAATCAACCCTCTCTTCTGTTACAGGAATATGAGGCCTTAACCAAACAACCAGCTTGCAATCCAGATGTTTGGGTGAACCTTGCCTGTACATACTTCTTTCTGGGGATGTATACGCAAGCTGAACAAGCAGCCTTGAAAGGTGAGATGTATGTCTCTGGTGGAAAGGACTACTTGTTGACTTGAACGCTTAAAGTGATTTCCAGAGAAAGTATTCAATGCTTTTTTTTCATAGGAATAAAGGATACTTTTGAGCAAAGTTTTTTGGGTTTGGGTTTTTTGTTTTGGTTGGTTTTTTGGGGTGGTTTTTTTTTTTCCCCCACTTAACAGGACAGTTATGATGCAGTTTGCTTCTAAAAATACCTTGGGCAGGTGGAGCAGCTGAAACTGAGAGAAGCATCTGGAAAATAATTTATCTTCTTAATTTCTAGATACAAAACCCAGCACATGCTGATGAGCAACAAAAAGTTACTTTTCTTTTGACTGATTCCATGTCTCTCAGCCAGTGCAGATGAAGCTAATTAGTGAAATTATCAAAAAATAAGCATCTGAGAGAGTTCAGCATTCTCCCTGATGTGGACAGGAACTCTGTTTACGTAGTTTGAGTGACTTAGTAGGTGGTCTTGCTGCCTTATAAGTCAGATATTAGTTTTCTGATTCTTCAAGGCATGGAGTTCACTGCAGTCACATTGTTACAGTTCTACTTTAATCTGAACATGCATGGGATTATTTAAAGCAGAGGAATGGAAATTAGATTCCAAGGCAATTTTTACTGCCTAAAATGTTTCTGCAGTTTAATTTTGTTACCCATCACTTTCTGTTTATCTTAGTGATTTATATTGTTTCCCATAACCATAGTATCTCAGTGCTTTCTAAGTAGAATTAATAGTAGTGATGTTCTCAGTCAACTTCTGACTCTTGCCTTTTTAGGATAAAACTCTTATTGAAGTATGGGTTTTCTCCTTTCTTTCTTTAGTCGTGTAGTCTTGGGTAGAAAATAGGGTAGGGAGAAAATAGTTGTGTACTTTCTGCTACGGTGGAGGAGTGCCTTCAAAAAGGACACTTTTGTAGTATTTTTTTAGAAATAATTAGATTCTCTTATCCCTTTAATATCCTCTGAAAGATCATGCTGAGCTCTAGTCTCATAACTGGAAATGTTTTGTTTCCAACTGTAAAAAGGTTCATGCAGAGCTTTGTGATCTGTATTGTTCAAGAGGTGCGTAAATTTCTAATTTTCACAGATAATAATCTCTAATGTCCCACAAATTTGAGCTTTGGACATTACAATCTAGGACTTGAACTGGAATCTAAAAATAATTGGGCAATAGAGCCTGAGGTGTCACTTTGACCTAACCCATGGAGGAAGCAAGCGGCTGCATCCTGTACCAGTTGGAGTCCTTGTCATCAGCTTCACATCATGTGAATTACAGTAATCCATTCTAGAGATGACAGATACACAGTGGGCCATGCACCTTTATTAACTGTGAGCTGGAAGTGAGGGAAGGTTAATTTTTTTGTGCCCCTTCAGATTAGTTCGTAGTAGCATGGTGAGTGGCAGGGTAGGGGGTGTGGTTAGTGGAACTCGGGTGCTGGAGGAAAGGTCAGGAATATTAAGAAAGGAGTGCAAGACATAGGGAGTGTAACGGAGAGGGAACAGAGAATAACTGAGTGTTCATGCTAGTAATATCTGTTCCTGATTTTATGTAATTGTTTAAGAAGGACAGCATGTCAGTTTTTATAGTGAGGTGCCAAGCCTTTCTTGTGAGTCCTGTAATACTGATGATTTCTGGCTTCTTAAGCTTGGTGTGGAGGCAGTCACAGCTGAAGATTTGTAACACTTGTCCTTTCTCCATTGAAGGCTTCCAAGTGTTGTACATTCCCCTTTCCACTCCCATCACTTCAGTCTTTCTTACATTGAGGTTGAACCATTTTATTTTCGCTCAAGACAGATCCTCTTTTAAGTTTTTTTTAGTATTTTAGGATTGCATCAGTGATGGCTGTTTGCAATATATTATTGACAGCTGAGGCTATAATGTCTTGTGATCTCTTCCATGGTTTTGCAAAGATCCTGAAGAAGCAAAATATTTCATTGGATATAGACACAACAGGTGAAGTCTCTAGAAGAACACCATTTATCCAGTACTGACTTGAAAGTGTTAGTGTTGGGCTGCTTACCATTGCTATTTTGGGATTATTTTGCCTGAATTCTTGCATACTGCTTGCTGTTTATTGCTGCAGTTATGCTAAGCCCCTGAAAGTAGCACAGTGCTAAAACAAATGAGGAAGAAATAATTTATTTTCAGCTATAATTCTAGATTTCTACAGTGATGGAATCTCTGTGTGAAAGGAAACATAAATGTCAGCTAGCTTTCTGGAACAGATTTTCCACACAAACATGTAAATATATAGAAATCAAATAGAAGTTCCTTCTTGCCATGTACTGTTGCTGTTGCTTAAGAAATTATTGCTAACTGTCTGAGGAAAAATCTGCAGGATATTAGGAAATTAGCATTAAAAGCCATGAGGTAATTATTGCATTTCATACAAGATATATAGTCCACAATCTCTTGGTTTTCTCTCGAGGTTTTATTATTATTTTATAATAGATATGAAGTGTCCTCTTAGCTTGTCTTTACTTAATTAAAACTTCATAGTACATTCTCTCAGGAAAGAATAAATCTGTATATCAAAAGTCATATAAACCAGAATTACTGCAAATATTACCTAAGTAATACAGCAAAAAGGCAATAAAGAAAAATCCTTCTTTGAAGGTTTTTCATTACAGTTGTACTTTATCTCCTCTAGGCTTTCTTCCAAATTCCTTTCAGATATTTCTGGCTGCTTCTTTTTCCCTGCTGTCCCCTTACATTACAGTTACTAATGTTCCTGGATCTGAGGTGAAGGTAGAGATACTTCAAGTCAGCTACTGTTGTTTCATAGTCATCCCAGAATGAAGCTTCCAAGTGATGCTTTGTTTACTCCTTTTGCATCTGTGCTCTCATACACTGGCTGAATGTATGTTTTTCCATGCTGTGTGCTGGCCCATCTAGTCCTGGGAGAATGAGGCTCAAAGTCTTCATCTTGTTTTAATAAATAATAATAATAAATTACTATTTTTTAATTATAAAAACAAATAATCTTATGTTGCATTCCCAGTTCCTGTGCCTTGCAAAGGACAAAGACCAGAAACTCAGCCTGGCACACTTGCATGGTGATCCTGGCAACTGATCCTAGTGTTTAGAAGCCTGCAGAGTGCTCTCAGAAGCTGTTGGCTAGCACTGCATTAAGAAAAACACAAGAACTAACAGTGTTCTTTTAAACCACAAAATGTGCACATAAGTGGGGCTGCAGTTAAATCTGTTATGAAAAACAGTTTTTTTTGGTTTACAATTAAATAATTAAATTTAAGATTCATGCACAGACAGACAGCGTTGTTGCTGAACCAGTCATTAAAGTTCTTTTTTTTTTTTTTTCTTCTAAGTTTTGATGGGCAAAGCTTTGTAATTATTTTACTTCTTCACAACTGTGTGTTTGTCGGATCTGAATGTGGTTTAACTGAACAGAGATACTTCTTATTTAACAGCCTATACTGGAAGGAGCAATATTGTACAAAAGCAGAACAGAGATGGGTTGCTAAGAACAATGACATTTTCCAAACCAGTTTTGCTTATGCGTGTACTAATGTTTGCCAGATGTCAGATAGTTGTCACCAGTGAAAATGTGCATTTACAAGGGGGCATGGAAAAGTTGCTGGGTTTTCTTTTTCTTTAGACATGTTTACCTACATGCAAAATTATCTGCTTTCTGCTTGTACTGTATTTCTTGAGAGCAGTAGTTCATTTTCATTGCATTTTAGCTGTGGTTTTGAACCAGCAGAGTTTGATAAATTAAACTTTTAAAGTGCACAAGTGAAAATATCAATTTATACGTATTTAAAACTACTAACCTTCTTTTCTTGTTTTGCTTTTTAAAGTATAGTGGAAGCTACAGAACCAAAATAATTGATAGTTTTTTGCTTCAGTGATCTTTAACTTACTGTGCTTAGGCATGACTGAAATGAAATGTGTATATATCACAAGTAACTGAACATAGCTGAACTGGCTTTTAAGTATTTTGGGAATGGGAACATTTCAGTGAATGTCCCCTGTAAATTTCATTCAAGAAAATTCTGAACAGTTGAGCTATTCAAGTGTGTTTAAGTGTGAACTTCACTGTTAGACCATGTTTTTTCCGAACATTTTTCCCATACCCTTGCATTTTCCCTCTACCAGTGAGACTGTGGTTCTGAGGCACAGAGGGCTTCATTCAGCTACTGTATTCAGGTGAGCAGGGTGTTGTTTCTCAGGGACAGGAGAACAAGGTTTCCTCTGGTCATGTTTTCTGTGCTGTTGGGCTGGAGCCTTCTCAGCACTGTTCCATTCCTACCAGCTCCTGCTATGTATGTTTAAGATGTGTTCTACGTCTGTTGATGAGTGAAGCGCTGCTATAGTGTATGCATTCTATCTACTAGATGGGTTTTGTTAATGCTGGATGCATGACCAGCATTGCCTTGCACTCTTACAAGAGGGCACAAAGGCCAGATTGTCCATGACTGTATTTCATCATCTTCTTACTGCCTGTGGCAGCAATATGGAACTCCTCAAGAGTCTGAGTTGCCATTTCTAGTGAGCTTAACTTTTTTTGTTTAATAATTAGTGAAGATAACTGTCTTCACTCTTATTGTAGCTGTTAACAAATATTTTAACAAATACTTCACTAGGTTTCTGCTCAGTGTCAGCACATAAAAATATACAGAACACTTTTAAGATCAATGTCAACTATGATTTTTGTGCCTGGAACGACAGCACTGATCATGAAAAATTCTAGCATAGGAATATCGGTGTGTTTCCTAGCTGGAAAGAGATATATCCTATCCAGATACCTCCATGATGTTTTCAGCAAGAGGCCAATACTAGACCTGGAGCAGGGTCCAGTTTGTTGCCATGCAGCATTGTCATCATGTTTATGATCCCTAGATTGCTTAGTACTGATTAAAAAAAAAAAAAGTACGGTCATCTTCTTGAAAAAGTAGGACAGAAAAAGAAGATTGTGCTTCCTTGTGGCATTAATAGATCAGTGACAATGAAATTCAGTAGCAGCAGAGAGTAATAAAAGAACAAGCATAATTTCCCTTCAAAATCATTATCTCTGAGGCAGTTGTATCACTTCCTGCTCTGGTGATTGACAAAAGCTTTATCCAATACTCATAACCAAATTCTTTCTGGAAACTAATCTGACCTTGTTCGTATGTTTCCTTGTCTTCTCCAAAAAATGCATTTGGCACTGGGAGAAAAGAAACTGCTGATATTGAATGTTTCCATGGTTCTGCTTACTGTATCGACAGGACTATTTTTTGTTTGTTTGTTTTTACCCCTCTCCTTCTCTGGCTGACTTTAAGTAAAAGTGTCTTATTTTAAAGAATATCAAATGGATAGTATCATACAATATCTTATGAAGCAGGACATTTTTTCTCCCTCCATGTATCCATGCAACACCATCAGAAATCAGGTTTCATCTTTTGCCTGCCTATTTTAGGTGTAAAATAACGTGGACTAACCCTCCAGCTTTTGCCAAGAAGTAAATAATAATTTTGATGTCAGATCAGATGCCAGGTTTGTGAGGGCAGCACTGCAGTCATTGGTTGACCAGTGAAACAAGAATTCTTCTTTTCAGATTCTTGAGGGAGTATTGCTTGCAAGTCACAATTTTCACAGTGAAATTAATGCTAAAACCCACTCAAAAAAAAAAAAAACCCTACTCAAAAAAGGAACATTGGTGTCTTTACCCATAGTACTGTGACTACACAATATGTTATTTTCAATGTAAATCCCACAATCTGTCCTGCTTGTATTTTTGGAGTCTTTGATGACCAAATGTTTTGAATTGTGAAGGGTGGTTGTGGTTGGTTTAAGTTTTGCACAAAAGCACATGTGGGGTCCATGTGCAACCCTTCTAAACTTTGATATTAAAACCTATGAATTGATGCTGGGGCACATGTGGAGTTACCACAGTATCATTGCTGACAACATTTTGAAGAACATGCATTTAAATTAAGGACTCTAACTTTCTAACTGAATGGATGAAATAATTTCTAGAATGTACTATCGTGTCAGTTATACTACTACTGCTGCTTGTACAATATTGATTGTAGATCAGGAAAACTTTCAGCTCTTTAATAATTAGGCTAATGAGAATTCCCACATATATCCTAGATTGAAGACCATTTAGTTTGTTAACAACTTGATGCTCTGTTAGTAATACCTCGCAAGATGTTGTGGTTTTGTGAGAACTCTCTCATACCGCCTTTGCCTTTTGGGACTTCTCTGTTCTAGCAGTTCTTTAAAGGTACAATTTGCTGTCCTCTTTTACTAGGAACATGGTTAAATAACACAGCTTGGGAAGGAGAAAAGGGGAGAAATAATTGCTGTGCCTATCCGAAGTAGGTGGACAGCCTTACACTGCCAACCTGATGAGAATGGCCTGGGTTTTGGCATTGTTCACTGTGTTACAAAGTTTGGGGTTTTTTTACTATGTGGAGAAAGAGTAAGAAGTCTGGAAATCTCTCCTTAAATTGCCTTTTTTAAAAAAAAAAAATATCTAACTTATTACTAGAAAATTCCATCTTGGAGGCAGGGAGGGAAGAGGTTTTGGTGGTTTGAGCCCTCTTTCATGGTTTAGGATGTCAGAAGAATTATAGCCTTGTGTTACAGGCCATTGCTTTGCTAACTCTGCACTTTTGTGGCCTCGTAAACACAGTAAGTAATTCTGCTTTTTGTAGAGATTCCATGTACGTCCTTTCTGTGGAGCATAGGTTGCCAGCTGGTTGGTCTGAGCAAGAATGAGAGTGCTCATTAACTGAGTAGACTAAAGAAAATACAGGAAACAAGGGAAGGCTTTTTGGAAGATTGCTTGCAAAAGAAATTAATAGCTCTGTTGGACGAGGACCTTTGTCACTCTCAGTGAAGCACAAGGCTCTCTCTAGTGACTTAAAGCTCTACAGTTAAGAATTTGTGTCATATGGAGTGAGTTAAATGGAATTCCTAATCCTGCTAGAGCAAGAAATTTCATTAATTTTAGTGGCTGTAGAAGGAGATGTCTCCCTTAAATCTCTCGCCATATCTTCGTTTGAATCTTATCTGCTCTGACTACAGGATTCTTTCATGTGCCTTTTGTTTCTAAGGACAGAAAAAATATTAGAACTAAGTATAATATAATGTGCATACATAACAAAATGGTAGCAGCAATGGGTTTTGCAATACACTGGATGTTGACAAGATTCCTAGAATTATGAATCACAGCTTACTTCAAATATGACATATTGTAGAAGGAGCCTTGATTATGAGTTTGTCTGTTGCTGCTTTTTATTTTGTAAAAGATGCTGTGCTGTGTGTCACTTGTGCAAAAACAGAGAACTATCCAGAAGGCCCTGCAGGCAAATGATAGTACAATTCATAAAAGTTTTAAAGCTCATGGAAGGCAGAGGCCAATGAAAAGTTTTTTTCAACAGGGATTTCAAAAGAAATGTGCAAGGAATGAATATAGGAAGCAGGAGGGCCTTTCAACCACTCTAAAATTGGTAGAACCTGCCCCGGGGCATGACCTGCAAAGAACTGTACTTGAGCTAGTTAATGAAAGAATATTGGTGCATGTATGTCTATTGAGAAAGGGAGTTTAAAATGGAGACACCCTGAGTTGTTCTTTGCAGCGATACTTACTGAATTTTCCTTACAGCACCTAAGAGTCGTCTCCAGAACCGTTTACTCTTTCACCTGGCACATAAGGTATGATGTCTTTTCTTCACTCATGCTTTGTTTTTCTTTTCAATTGAGTAATGTGTAATTTATGCTGGCAACCTGGCAGAATAATTAAAATGTCTGTGGTGGCAGAACAAACGTTTTCCACAACCATCCTACTGTATTAAATGTGGAGGAGAAAGTAAGTGTGAAAACATCATCTCAGAATAGATGCCCTCAGCATGTATCTAAGGAAAGTCTTACAAACTCACTTAATGTAAGTTATATAACAGGAACCTGATGGTATTTTTGATCACTGGGACTTGAATAGAATCAGAAATGTATAAGCCACTCTTTTTATTTTTCTTTGAAGTATACCAAGTTTTCCTAACTTGCAGCTGTCTTATACTTGGCAATTTGAGCAAAATGGTCTATATGCTATTAGTGATCCTCTTAAGTCATTCAGTATCCAAGAAGTAATATTGTTTATAGCATGAGATTTACTTTCATTTCAACAACAATTAAATGCTTATTTCACTTACCACACATAGCTATCTTCCCTTAAATTTGGGTTTGTACCATGCTGTGTTATACTTAACAAGTATTGTGCTACTGAAGAGACTCAGTTTTGGGTGAAAGAAAGTATAAATCCTGAATGTTAGCTTTGATGTCAGATTCTCTTTACTTCAATCTCTGTTAAGTTTAAAAGAGAAATCTTAAAACATTTTTGTAGTAGCGCTGGCACATACAGATGTCTGTGATAGAGAAGTTGGATAATTCCTAGTTCATGTAGTTAGTCTTTGGAAATAAAGAGGTTTACGAAACTATGAAGCCCATTGCCTTTAGTTCTGTTAAGCAACTTCTCTTGCCTTTGTACTGGAGTATCATTTTGTGACTGGCTCAAAGAAGGAGGAAAAGGATTTGAAGAAAACTGAGCAGATAGATGACAAACAAATACATAAGATAGAATTTGTGTGTAAGAGAAATAAATAATTACTGTTGAATCAGCAGAACCAGCAAAGGGGAGCACTGGAATAAGTGATTTGGGTAGACTGTTTAGGTGAATAGCCTCAACTTTACTATTATAATACAAATGTAATGGGTATGTTTAACTCTGTTCCTTGTTTTTGTCCTTGTGTGTGTGTTATGTGCTATACAGCAATGCTTTTAAAAGTAAACCATTTAGTTAAAGAAACTGGAATTTTAAGGGGCTGATGAAAGATAATTTGTTAGTGCTGTAAAGAAATCTTGTGAAAATTAGTGCTTGTGTGTTGGCAAGTCTTGCATTATTCTGCTATCCATGAGAAATAAGACTTGGATCTACACATACCAAAATTTCTGCTGGCTCAAATAATAACAATCAAATCTTGTGTTGCAAAATTCTGTTTGTGAAAGAATTAATTCAGCTCTTCCCCTCTTATCCATCAAGTCATGTGACATGTAATTATGTCTAAATCACACCTTAAAGGAAAATGCATACTTAGTTTTAGCCTCACATTTATCTAGTTTCAGCTGGTCTGTCTCTTTAATGTTTGGCTTTCTCCACTGGTCAAATTAACTTTAAAGTAACAGAGTTTTTCCAGATGTTTAATATGAATGACCTGCTGTTTGCAGGTCAAGGACAAAAGTAATCCAGCTAATTAAAATGTTTTTCTTGCTGAACTCTTCTGCGAATGTGTCACACTCTTTTTAGTTCAGTGATGAGAAGAAACTGATGAGCTCTCACCAGAACCTGCAAGACATTACAGAAGATCAGCTTAGTTTGGCATCTATCCACTACATGCGGTCCCACTACCAAGAAGCTATTGATATCTACAAACGCATTCTTCTTGATAATCGGTGGGCATCTCTACTCTAAACCTTATTGCAGTGTCTCTGATACTGTTGGTATTTGAATTCCATTTAGTTGCTTGGTTTCTGAAAGTAGGAATTTTCCCCAATTACGATGTCCCTTTCCCACTGCAAAATGTGCACAAGTTGCAGCCCCCTCAATTTTGTTTATTGCAAATCATTATTGAAAAATGCATGTTTAAAAAGAAGTCTGCTGTCAGATGCTTTCTTTTAATGATATTTTCTTGTAATTCATTCTGAGATCATTTGTATTTTGCTACTTATTTATTCTGAAATTATATATGGTTATGTACCTGCTTTGTCTTTTTCTCCCCTGCCCCCCCCTCCATCCCCCATGGCCAGTCTGGTGATCCTTGCTTGTGATTATTGACTTCTCCTTCACCTCTTAGCCTTTCTAAGAAGGGTTCAGTTCTTAGTTTTTATGTAGAGAGTTCCTTGCATTCCTTTAATTCTGAAATTCTTTTCATTTCTATTTATCCTGCTATGACACTTGTTGATTTTTTGTTTTGTTTTGTTTATCATTTTCTGCAAGTTCTTAGTTCAGAATTTAACAAGGAACAAATTGAATTCTTAAGTGGTTGGAAGTGTTTTTTAATAAAATAGAAACTGCTGTCCCAGAATACATAGCTATCTTTTGGCAGTATCTCCTCTTGAATACTCTAGAGAAAGCTGAGAGTCCATCACAATGTGTATAAGTATGTCATGTAATGCTTGGGGAAAAGACTTTAACTTCCAAGTCCTGTAGAAGCAGACACTCAAAGCTAAAAGAGTAACCTTCATAACAATTATCCTTTTACTTACTGTTACCACAAAGGTCTGTCTTATTTCTGTATCTAGTTCTTCCGTCTTGATAGCTCGTGGCAAGGATTGGCAAGGATTTTTTGAAATAATTGTACTTGATATAAGATAATAAGATCCATTAAAATATTTTCAAAGTTTTACGTGCACATTAAATGTCTTTGCATGTATTGCATAGAAAATCCTATTCTGCCAGGCCAAGTACAGTGCTCATGTTCTGTGCATTTCCTTAGTGTGAAGTTGCCACCATTTCCCAGATTTGCAAACCAGCAGTTTTGTAGGTAATTCTTTAAAGCTACAGTAGCTGCCATTGAAAAAAAAATAATGTGAATCCATATCTGGATCTGTGCGATCTTATCTAACAAACTAGAGCTCTAAAGATACCTAATAAGCATTTCTCAGAAATCCCAGTTTTGATGTGCTTCTAAAAGATACATAGACATGTGAGAGCTTTATCACTGATTTTCGTGTTCTGTAGTATAACTGTCTGGTGGGATTTAAATGTTCTCTTTAATCTTCTTTCCTGCAGGGAATACCTGGCTCTGAATGTATATGTGGCCCTATGCTATTACAAACTGGATTACTATGATGTATCACAGGAAGTGCTAGCTGTTTATCTTCAGCAAGTTCCTGACAGTACCATTGCGCTCAACCTTAAGGCTTGTAACCATTTCCGACTTTACAATGGGAAGGCTGCTGAGGTATCTATTGGACAGCCCTTCAGTTCACCTTTTATTTTAGTTCAAGATTCCATACAGGTTTCTTTTCCTTGTTATCTGTCTTAATCAGTAATGTTGATAATGGCCTTTATCTTGTCATTGTATCTTTCTCTTAGGAATGTCACACATTTCAGTTTCCCTGGTATTAAGCCATCTGTCCACATGTGTGCACAGTGGCCTTACAGTTTTCCCGGTCCACTTTTGACCTTGTGTCTATATGTATTATCCAATTGCTAAAATCATCACATAGAAGTGGGAAGGCAAAAATCTTCTAGTGACCCGGCACTGCTGGAGATGTCTTTCTATCAGTTTTGGGGCTCATACAAAGCTCCATTTATGCTTGTGCGTTTTTTTGTTTTCATTTTTAAAATTTGGGAATGTATGTGATTCTAGGCAGAGCTCAAGAACTTGATAGACAGTGCCTCATCGTCTTTTGAATTTGGCAAGGAGCTCATTAAGCACAATCTGGTGAGTAATGTATTTCTCAGATTTGTTATAAATTTCATTCATTTGTAGAGCTTTTCTTGATGATTCATAAAAAAGAATATTTTGGGAATTGCAGACCCAGCTGAACCTCTGCTGCCATATAAGTCCCATTCCAAAAATCCTACCTGTATAATCAGTGTGCCATCAAGTGTATTTTTGTTCCTGGAATTTTTCCCTGTCAGTTGGAGACTGTGTCAAGAAAATAATAATGCTGCTGCTTTTACCCCCAAAGGCATATTAAAATAATATATGTCCTGTAAGAATACCTTTGCAAGATATTTTGTGAAGCGCAGTCAATAAGGACATTGTAGAATGCATGACCCTGAACTCTTACTTAGTAAGACAACAATGGGAGTGGAATTAAGTTAACCTTGGTCTTCATCCAAAAAGTACTTAACAAGGTATTCATAGGGAAAAAGATGCTGATAAAAGCCAAAATACTTGTGTTCTGCGGTAAGAGAGTCACTAATCACCTGTTAATTTTCCCTGCAGTGGTATTATTACTTTGCTGAACAACTGGTAACAGTAGATTGCTCTTATTCAATGATGGGCAGTTGCTTGCTTTGTCGTTTTTCAAGAGCAGTCACAACAAGCTAACTTTTTTTTCCCCACGAGTTAAAACTGCTTTCAAACTGGACTTTTGTGTGTTAACATTCTTTATTTTGAATGTTGGTCTTTTGCCAGTGGTTTATTGAATAAGTATGTTAGATTTTGTTGGAGGAACCGTCATATCAAAATGAAGTATAAAGAATCGACTGCTCCTGATCGTTTTAGGATCTTGTGGCATTCTAAATAAATGTAGAGTTGTTAGCCTAATTTTTTCATATGAATACATCATAAGCAAATTGTAATTCTGTATGTGTTCCCCTCACTCTTTCTCAGACCATATTATTCTTTAAAATCTTTGATATATAATGTATCACTGCTTTGAGCTGCTAAAAGCTGAAATAAATTAATCTTCACTGATGGATTAAATACTTTATATTCTTCAGAATAAAGGTTGTCATGTTGTAATTCTATAGTTATATTAAAGCAGGGATTATGCTAATGCCAGTACCACTGACCTTTTCCTACTGTTAATATAGGAATTTAAGGACAAATTTACTTGAATTAAGATATCATAGGCAAGATTTTGATACGCAGTTATCAATATGCTGCTTTTCTCTGCAGGTGGTGTTTCGAGGAGGAGAAGGGGCTTTGCAGGTCCTGCCTCCTCTGGTTGATGTTATTCCTGAGGCAAGACTGAATCTTGTGATTTACTATCTCCGGCAAGGTAAATACACCTTCCTCTGGCTCTTTCATAGCTTCAGGGATGACATTCATTCATCTGATCTCAACTGACTATTCCATGAAATGCCTTTTTTTTTTTTTTCTTTGCAGTAAAATGTAATTTATTTCATTTTCTGTTCCTCTGGAAAATAGTGATGTAAGAGTTCCCATGGCTTGCAGAGAAGTGCTTTAATTGTGTGCAGTTAAATAAATCTACTTCAGCAGAGTATTGGAGGTTCTTGGGTTGCAGGAGATGGCTTTGGGGATGGTGGTGTTTATAGTGAGAGGGCCTCTCCTCTGCCTGAATACGTGAAGAATGGTAGGCGTACGTCCTGTGAAGGCAAGGACAACTATTTCTGTAAACAAATAAACAGAATATGAGCCAAAGTGACTGTGAACAAGGCTACAGTTTGTGAACAAGACATTTCATTCCAAATCTACTTTATAACTCTTAAACAATGCAGGTAGGTAGCCAGAATCAGTTGAAAAGGATTTTCTACTTGTTTCTCTCCTTAGTTGGCTGACTCCTTTGAACTTTATCTGAGTTCAGTTTCAGAGCCCTTCCTATTCTCCCATTGTGTTCCTTTATTCAACAGTGGGTTGACTGGCTGAGTGATGAGTAGGTGTTAACTGCAGTCATCTAATATAAGGTGATGTGATGATGCTTTTCCATCCCCTGCTTTCTTATAAGCCTTGTATTTTGTCACCTTTTAAAGGCAACAAAATAAGTTTAGATGACCAGAGCATCTGAAAGCAGAAAAATGTCTTTTTTTTTTTTCTTACTTTTTAAATAAATAAAGTCGATGCCTGCGATTTTTTTTTTCCAAAATATTGAAAAATTACCAGGAAAAAAAGGAGATGTATTCTGCTGGCAGAAGTAAGTCACACCAACTTTGTATTCTTTGCATCCCAATAAGTTCATCAGAGAATCTGAGCATACGTAAACATAGTACATTGAAAAAGCTCTTTGAGCTTTTTATAGTGTGATTGACTTGGAGTTTCAGATACTGATTCTCTTTATGCTTTGTGATCAACGAGGTTGGTGAGATTTAATCTTTGTAGTTGGAATAAGTTCTTTTTGGTGCTCAGTTGTATCCAGGACTCATCTTACTTAGCATCTTACTTAGCCAGTCCTATCTCTCAAGTTTGGCTATGACAAAGGTATAAGAGACCATGTCAAAGACCTTGCTAAAGTCAAGGTATACAGCATCCACTACTATCCCCTTATCTGTAAAACCGGTCATCCATTGGGTTAGTCAGTACGTTTTGGCATTTGGAAATCTATGCCTGCCGTTCCCAGCCACCTTTCTGTCCAGTATTATTGTTGCCAATATCACTATAGGTAATACTGGTATTATTACCGATTATCTTGCCCAATAATATTGTTAAATATAATATATGTTTCAAATTAAGTTCTACTTACACAGAAGCAAAGTTAATCTTGTGCATCACTTAAAAATCAGTCTTGTTTACTCGTTTGCTGTCAACCTTGCAGTAATTTTCATTAGTTAGGTTCTGTTCTTCACTGTGGTATACAAATGACTTTCATGCTGACAAAGGAGGCCAAGGGGAATTAGGATTAAAACCTCCTTCCTGGTTAGGCTAAATTTCCATTTTAAAGTCTTGCTAGTGTAGCAGCATCAGTTAATGTGAGAAATCATTACATCTAATGACTACAGCTGTCTCTCCAAAACTTACAAGGACTCTGATAAAAGTAGGCTTGTGTTAAGACACACTCTGAACAGGGGTAACTGAAGCGCAAACATGCATCCCATTTTTTTCAACTCTAATGTAGTGACTTTTAGCAGGGTTTGGGGCCAGGTATCGAGTCATAATCTGCTCCAGTGAGATTTGCTAGAGGCTTCTGTTGGAGCCTGAAGAGCATAGTTCTGTGTTGATGGTCTACACTGATGAAAATAAGGGCTGCTGTAATTTTTTGTTTGTGGGCTGAGCTAGCCAGAAATAACAAAAACCCTATTTCTATTTAAAAAAAAAAAAGTGATGACTTTTGGCTAGTCTAGTACCTTGTGCTGGCTTACTATGTGACTGCTCAAGGGAATGGGCAGGAAAGCAGAGGGGTTGGATGGGAGCCTGGCAGCTCCAATGTATATTGTCTTAAGTCATGCTGGAGTACTGTCCCCACAGTGTATGGATGGTATGTACTAGCAAAAAAAAGTTTTGTTTGATAAGGCTTGTTCTTATGGGCAGCTGCTATAATGCTGTGTTAACAAAATGTTGCCAGTAAAAACGGCATCTTCACTAGGTTGGTTTGTGAAGCCAACCATAGTGCCAACATCTTTTTTTGATTTAGGTTAAATTTAGAATCTTTTCAGTTTACTTATTTCTTGGGTGGGAAGAAGTTGTTTATTGAATTCAAACTTTACATTTAAACTTCTATACTAGTAGTGCTTTTTGCTTGTTAGAATTAAGATCAGGTAAGAGCTGCTGGACAGACTTTGAAATATTGATAAGGAAAAGATGAAGTTTCCCTTCAGAATCATGTTACCCTATCCTCCTTGAGCGGTAAATAAATAAGAGAAAAGACAGGAAGATGATGGATTTATTATCTTGACCTTGTACTGTTGAGAAGGCAGCCACTGGATTATGAACAAGGAGGCCAAGTCATCTCTACTAGGAAAATTGTAGTAATAAAGAAGCTATTACTCACTCCATGTTTGTTATTTGAGTTCTAGAAAACCATCACCATTGTGGTATAAATTCACAATGATTTATAGTTATCTTCTCTTCCTGTCTAAATGCTTTATTTCTTAGTCTATGACTGTTGGGGAATGTTGTAGAGGATGAGTGACTTGTTCTAATACAGTGTGCTATGGGTTGTCATGCATTCTAACATCTGGTATTTCAGATGATGTGCAGGAGGCTTATAACCTGATTAAGGACCTGGAACCTACAGCTCCACAGGTAATTGGAAACCGATGTCATGGTCCATAAAGATGGAGGTTATAAATTGTTATGAAATCTGCCACATACAAAACTGGTATCCCGAGGACAGCTTGCCTCATTCCCACTTTTAAAGCTCTTGTGTTTTCCATCTTTTTATCAACAGTAGACTTAATGTGCATACATAAAGTATTACATATGAGCATATATGAGTACCTAGCATGTTTATTGCTGTACCCCCTGGGGTCAATAAGAATACAGCTCTGTTGTGTGCAGACTTGATTCTAGTGAGCAGACCATTAGTGCATAGATAAAAGCCCTCTTCCAACTACAGCTACTTGTCACTTCTGCCCTGGTGATGGTAACCATCCCACAGATCTACTAGCTCAGATGCTCATGTGGTTTGTCCTGAAGCCATTTCAATAAAAATGAGCTGGATTAGATTAAACAGTTTAAATAATAGGTCTTTTCTAATTCAATCTCACTTTGGCTGCAATGAGTGAAAACTGCAGTGTGCCTTGGCTGCTACTGTAATTTTCTTTTGTGGCTGTTCCAACATCTTTAGTCTCTGATTTATTCCTCTTTGGAGTTTATTTTCCAAAGGTCACATAGCTGGGCATGAAAGGGACCTTTCATAAGTCTGTGTGAGGATTAGATGGAGGGAGGGAAAAGGAAAACCTTGAGAACACAGATCTGGTGATTCTGTGCTGAGGAGTGTCTTCTGCTGTTGCTTTTCACTTCTCCTTGCATTTTTCAGTATAGCAAGACTTACTTGAACAGTTTTCTGCAGGTATTGGTCCTTTAGCCTCCATTTTCCCCATATATGTGCCTAATATAAATAACATTATATCATTCATGATCACATTTTGAAATTAAAATCTTTGTGCTTTTTTTCCATTTTCTCACTCACACTTGGAAGGAACTCCCCAGTAAGACTTGCGAAACTACTTGTATATCTTCCTTCAGTTCTCAAATTTCTTCTTTGTCATGACGTCTATAGGATAATTATTTGGTATCTGTAAGAGAGTTGGTGTGCTAAAATGATTACTTATCATGCTGGCTAGTACTCTCAGATTGTTTCCTGCACTCTATTTTTGGTCTGTGTACATGTCTCTCTCTTTTCTGTGTTTACATCTGACAGGGCTGTCCAGGTTTATCAGGAGTACCTGCTAAAACAGGTTTATAGCTATAACTCTCAATTAAAAGCTTTGAATAAGACAAATGAGTCTGTTACATGCTGAGAAAATCTTGCTCAGAGAAGAATTAAACTATTGTTGTATCTCATAGTAGAGATTACAGGGTAGTCTACTCCTATTCCTAATTTCAGTAGAGTAACATGACCACAGAGCACAAACCTCTTGACATTTTTGCCCTGATCAGAAATGCTATGCATTTTGGAACAAGGATGGTAGTGGTTATGGTTAACCAATGTGCATACTTGAAGTGGGATCTATGCATTAATATAACAATATTGCACTTGATTATTGGTCATATAATGGTGAAAAGGGCATGATAGTACGTTATGGTGTTCCTTCTGGTGCATTGTCTTTGAGCATAAGACTTATCAGAAAACACACCACCCCTTTGCATCCCACGTATTTAGCAGAAGTGACTAGCTAGCAAGTAGAATGGATTTTTGGGGGGTAACTTTGTACTACTGTGCTGAAGCACTATCATAGTATCATAGTAACCAGATACCTATTAAACTGAGTTGGGATAGAGCAGAATTTAGGAAGAAAATAATGTGCACGTAGGCTTGTACATGTCTCCTGAAATCTTCATGTTGTCTTCTCTGATCCTTTTTACTTTTTTTTTTCAGGAGTATATCCTCAAAGGAGTGGTAAATGCAGCACTTGGACAAGAAATGGGCTCGGTGAGTGAAGCCCATGAGGTTCTCCAGCTTCTCCAAAAGTAGAATGTGAACGGACCTGTAGGGACTGGAATGGATTGAAACAGACAGTCATTTCTGATTTAGATTGCAGGATCTCTGAGTCTCTTAATCTTCTTCTGTACAGTACTCAGTCCAAAATGAGTGAGGTGCACATCTCTGTTGCTAGTCCTGACAATAAATCAAGCTGAATTTGGGTTCTCTGTCCTGCTTCCAAAAAATCTGTTTACTTTCTACAGTGTTCTTGTGTATCTAGGCACATACAGTGGCACATTTACCTTTTCTGGTTTTACTTCAGCCCTGTCTGTTAGTTTCTCCCCATCTGTTCCTCAGAGTATATTTTCACTGTGTATTGTAGCATCAACTCTGGAACTCATGTTGGATATTTTTTTTTCTCTCCCAGAGAGATCATCTGAAAATTGCTCAGCAGTTCTTCCAGTTGGTGGGTGAATCAGCTAGCGAATGTGGTATGTTTGAAATGTTCTTTCTCAATTAGGTAATCCTTCTTACAGTATCCAAATATATGCCATTGTATCTTTGTCTAACTGCTGACTGTTAGCATGACTATTGCTAGGCATTTTGTTGTTGTAGTATGAGTAACAGAAAGTCTAATTAATAGTCCAAAACAAATTTGGAAGTTTAAATTAGAAGGCTCAATTGATTTCAAACCTTAGTATATGAATTTGGCTGGAAAAGAGGCTATACTGCAAACTGCTAGTCTTCACTGGTAGACGTTGTGGCAGCTTGCCTTTGACTAATAATCCCCATTATAGAAACAGAAGACAGCAGCCTAATTAGATGAAGTGTGTGCTGAAACCTCACGGGTACAAATCTAAGACTGCTAATGAAGCCTATCGAGTATGTAGAGTCCTAGCACGGAGTGTGCCCGGGAACTGAGGGTGATAAAAACGTAAAGAGGAATTTGGCTACAGAGAGAAATGGAGGCTCTGGGACTAACTCCTTGGTTGAACCAAAAAACACACACACACCCCCCAAAAAAAAAACCAACCAAACAAAAAAATATATTTTCAATATTTACTTTTACTTATTCAATAATAGACCAAAACAAGACTTTGTCTTCTCTTCCCCTTGCCAAAGTAAAAACAAAATCCCAAATCAAAAAAGCCAGTAGTTGGAACACAGAAATTCAAACAAAATGGGGCTTCACAGTTTCCTTTGTAGGCATTGTCAGTAGGACTGTTTCTTTACGTGGGTAACTTATGCATGTTTATGGTACAGACAGCTCATGGTCCTCAGAGACAGAATGCTGTCTCCTGTGTCCATGGTGACTAAAGAGAAGGAGCTAAAGAGACAGGGCAGCAGCACTGATGAAACGTTCAGAAATACTGTTGAGCTATTCTGTTCCCCTTGCAGCCCTTTTACTGTTGAGATCGTGCAGCAGAGAACTTCACATTGGAAGGCTGGAAGTGGCTTCCCTAACACATTCCTTTTGCATTGAGGCTATCCCTTTGGAGTTGGGATCCCAGCTAACAGAAAGAAGCAATATGAACTGTGAGACTCGGGATAGTGGGCATATAGCTAACTGGGTTGGTGATGCCAGTAAAGTTACAGGATGACTGATACAATGGTGGTAGACCTCTTAATGCCCATAACAGTCGTGCAGGTGTGATGAGTGAACATAGCACGCATGGATAAAAATAATACAGAGATAGTCTGAGAAAAGATATCCTGAAAAGATGTATAGTGAAGATATAGCCCAAAACCCAAATTGAAATTGTTAGGAAGCTAAAACTCTTAATTTTACTGTGAAATATTTTTAAACCCATATGCAAAACAGGATATACAGGCTAAGACTTGAGGTATGCTTGGAGGCGGGGCGGGGGGGGGGGCGGGGAACAGAAATGTAGTCTGATTAGGAAGGTGGGTTACTTAAAAAAAAATGAGCCTATGGGAAGGATTGGTTCCAACTAAAGGTAAATGGAAACATTAGTACTGCAAGCATCTTACACTCTTGGTACTTCCATGTAAAAACTGCTTTGTCATCTTTTTAAAAACTTGTGGGAGAGAGCTGACATACAGAAGAGCACACAGTTCAAGTTAACTCCTCCTTTAAAGGCAAAATAGCGTGAGGGGTTTTTTGTATCCTCCAATGAAGGACAGGTGGAGGTCAACAAACTGTAGATAGGAAATAGAAGAGGCAAACAGAGTTCAATTTAGATAGGACATAACAAAAAGCAAACACATGAAGACCAAATATGTACGTGTTTTTATACAAATATTAGATGTTTTACAAGAAGATGAATAAAGTGGAACACGTGGTTTTAGAAAAGGAAGCTATAAACCTAAAATTTTTTAAATGTGATAGGAAGGTAATATGTAGGATATTGTTCCTATTTAACTTACAATGGGGTATTACTAAATAGATGATGCCAGTGGAGAAATGGTTCTAAACATTATATAAACCTTCTCACAAAACAAAGTAAATATCTTTTCTGTATCAGTGAGTAACATAAAATTGTTCTAAATTACGTGCTCCAATAGGAGACGACTCATATTGAGGCTAAATTATTCACCAGCCAGCCTGGATGGGAACACTGACTGGCATATTAAAGAGGTTAGAGATTTTATATAGATAGATAATGAAATAATAGTTGGAGATTTCAATTCTGTCCCTATTGACCTCATAAATGCAATGACATGGCATGGTATAGAGAATGAATTTTTAAATGCTAAGTTTTCATCTTTCTTGGAGAACACACAAGTGAACAGGTGACTCTAGACCAATACAGAGATTACATAGAACCTGATTTGAAATTTTATGATGAAAATCCAATTCTGTTACAGTGATCTGAGTATAACCCAATTCAAAATCCATGTGTTAGCAAATACCTCAAAAAATTTCCACAGTAGTAATTTCAAGAAGAGAAAGGTTATTATGTAGCTTCCCATTTCTAACAGAAAATTTTCAGTGAAGTAGCAGTGAAAAGGATAAAATGCACCTGATTTGAACACTTGAAAGAACCTTTTGTTTCTTTAAAGAAAGGGCTCGTATTCATAATTAATGAGCTATAGGAGACAAATAATGACATGACTAGATTTGCCAATGGTACAAAATTACCCATAGTAGGAAAAATGAAAGCTTCCACAATGATGAAAGCTGTGGAAGAATATATGAGGCTGGGTAATAATAGCAAATTAAATTTAGCTTTGATAAATGCAAAGTAGTACATAGCGGGGAGGGGGGGGAACCTTAAACTATATTTGCAAAATTATCAGAAAAGTTGAAGAGAATCTTAGGAATTGATGAGGAAAGAAGGAACAAACCAAAAATAATTACTGTGTCATTGTATACAGATGTAGTTTCCTTTCTGGAATAGTGTGTACAGCTCTGGTTATTAAATCTCAAAAAAAAATGGTAGAACAAGAAAGGGTACAATAAAGACAGCAAGGATGTTCAGAGAAAGGGGAGAACTTCTTGACCAGGGAGAGATTAAATAAAGGAGGATACATGGCCTGGAAAATGATGACTGAGTTTAGTTACGTTCGCAATACAGAATATCATAAATGACAAGGAGAAGAGGAATAGAGAAGAATCAGTTACTGTACCATACAAAAAACAAGGAGCATTGACATAAATCATCATGCAAGACAATTAAAACAAACAGCATGAATTACTTTTTCATCACGTAACACAACTTATTTGATATAGAATCTTGCAAGAACCAGAAGGTATAAAGAAATTTGTAGAAGAAAAGTCCGTTGGCTGTTTAACACAAATTTTTCAGTAATGATTAGGAAGTCTTCAGTGCAGATTGTTGGAAGCTGAGAGAAACTTCAAAGGAAGTGGCATTACATACCACAGCATGTATTATATGTGAAATCAGAATATGTTCTTTCTATAGCTGTATATTCTTACTCGGCAAGCTTCTGAACCAGATAGACTTTGGATCCAATATGATAATTTTTATTTTCTTATGTAACTGAGCATATTAGCCACTATGTTGTATATTTGTGGTCATTTTTGATCTGCTGCCTTTGCTTTGCTGGATTTAGAATGGAAAACAGAATTCTTGCTGTTTGTATACTTGGGCTTTTGCTAAGTAGCCAGCTGTGCTATTCAAGCATGTAAGTCATGCTTCAGCATTTCCCACTGTGCCAATCCTTGCAAGGAGCTAGTACCACTAGATTGTGTTTAAGATCTTTATCAAGTTACTCAGCTGCTTTGCAGATTTATAATACAAAAGTAGGTTGTGCTCACTAGGGTGAGGAAATCCTATGCTGTGTCTTTGCTCACAACTGGGCCTACAAGGCTCCTGATTTTAATGTGGATTATCAAAAATTAATGGATTAAGATGAAGATGTGGAATGTTTTTTCAAAACAAGATCCTGTCTTTCTGAGTTGCTCTTGTTAACTGTAGGAATCCCATGACTGCATTAAGAAAAAATTAGCAACAGACAGTTTAGGAAGAATACACTGTCATGTATTGGTAAAGTCCTTTGGGGTCATCAATTAAGCCCTTTGCTATTTTTAATTAGATCTCTGACTTGGAGGTTCAAGGAACATAGAGCAAACAAAGTTAATGTGAAAGTCCTTTCCAATACATGTACACATTTCATCTCATGTTGGAAGTTATGTATTTTAAGAGGAGTGGGGACACCCAAAACAAAAAAACCAGGAAGCACTTACAGTCTAGGAGTCAATATTCACCCTCTAGCAACAATAAATAACACCCAGAACAGCAGCTTGGTTTACTGGCGTTTTTGAAGCTTAATAAAAATTCTTAATCCCAATGACATAAAAAGGAACTGGCATTACAAAGGAGGATATAACTAGATTTTTATAGTTAATTCTCATGCTCTTCTCCCAGGGTCTCAACTGGGTGGAAAATGAAACAGATCAGATTTCTGAGATAAGTTAAGGAGGAAATGGTATAGGAGGAACATTAGTGAAAATAAATGAACATAAACATTTCCATTAAATGCAGTGTTTCTGGTGCTTAACATAAGTCTTACAAACTACTCTAAAAACACAGCAAGCATAATTGGAGAAAACCACCCCTTTCATTTGCAGTGGTCCTCTTTTAGGACCAAGTCAGGCATATCTAGTGTTGGGTGGGAGGAATGAAACATTTCTTCTGGACTTTGTGCAGTCTTTTCTTTGAGGTATTCTTAGGTCACCCTAAGTAATTTTTCAAAATGAGAACTTTTTCCTCTTCCTGCATGAGTCACATGGGATGAATTAGAACTATAAAACTCTAGTTTTCCTGTCACTAGTAGTATTCATTGCTGAGTTGTATGAGGTTTACACATGTTTTACTTGTTTGGTTTTTAATGAAATCTTTCACTAAAAGTATATGGAGGACGGTATGCTGGCCTAACAAAATTTTCTGCCAAAGTGTGGACGTAAGAATAAATACTGAAACTTGGAAACTCTCCAATCATATATGGGAAAAGAAAAGTGTGGTTCTAATATTTTGTTACTGTGATTAATTTTTACTGAAAATGTATTCTCAGTTTTAAGTCTCCTTTGCATGTTTATTTGCATTTCTTTAAATTTTGTTTAAAATACATTACTGTGAGTTTATGAACTTCAAAAATTGAATATGAGAGAAAAGGAGCACTTTTGAGGTACCTGCATTCTCATTACAACAAAAAAGAGTGGAAGAACACTAAGGAAAATTGTTTCTGTTATTGTCCTGTCAAGGCATATATGTGTCATAAGTATGCCTGCATGTAAAAAAGGACAGATAAATATACAGGTCAGTTTCTGCTCCCAAGTGAACACTTCATAAATAACCAAATAATTTTCTTAAGTTGGAGAACTGAATGATGTGGTTCAGACATAGATAAGGATGGATTGTCTCTTTATGGAAATGACAGGACATCCAAGCTCTGTATCTCATAGTGCTAAAAGATAAAAAATGAAAATATTCTGCTTTCCTTTGAAATATATTTTGAGATCTTATATAGTGCTTTCCAGGAATAATTACTACCCTACCTTATTTAAAGGCAAATGCACAATTTTCCAGTGGAATGCTATATTTTGTGCTGTGGTATGGAGTCAAAATATTGGTCTTCAGCTAGATGAAATTTCTATATACAGAAAAGATATTTTAATTTTCTGGTGTGGATGGATTGGTGGTAACTAACCTACAGGAGCAGATTACTTCAGGGATGTTGGTAGCCTTAGGATCTTATCTCCTGTCAGCTCACCAAACTGCACAGAGCAACATGCTCCCTAATAATTATTTGAATAGTGAAATAGCGATTTGACATCACTTGGGTTTATGCCTTCCCAGCTTCTACTTGGGTTTGTCCATCTCTGACCAATTTCTGCTGGTTTGGTCTAACAAAAACTAGTCCTAGTAAGCTTACTTCAGAATCTCTAAAAAAGCTTTGAAATAGTTTTTCAGTAACACAGCTAGCAATTTCAGAGTAGATGACAGCATAGTATGATGGCAGCAAAGTTTATGATGACATAGATGGCAGCAAAGTTTACTGACACTCATTTGAACTGATATGCCTAACTTATGGCTTTACCACTTGTGAGCAATGTGGTAAATCCCAAGTGCATGAAAATTAATATTCATATTATATTTCATCACTGAGTATTTTTCCTGTGCATGTATTAATTTTTTTTAATATAACAATATTTTCAGTGTCTCAAGTTTACTCTTTCACTGTAACTAAAATTAAAATATGTAGAGCTTCTTTGTCCAGGATAACTGAAAAGCATGATTTTAAAGAGAAAAGGCTAATGAGGTTAGAATAACAAACTCAGGCTTTGTATCAAGTGTCATTTCCTAAGAGTAAGAATAATTTATGTTAAAATTATGCTACATAAATTGTGTCATGGAAAAGGCCTGTTACTTAAACAATTTGTCTCTGTAGAATTTGCTGTTGAATACAGTCTTGAAATAGTTATTGTATGCTGTAGAGAAAGTTGACAAGATGATCTAATAGTTTTTCTAACCTGTAGTATGGTCCTTTGCCTTGAAAAGGCAAGTTACACTATTTTTAGAAGTCAGTTGCTTTCATAGTCGCCAGCAGTCTTGACAGTGATTTCCATTACTATGTGATTTTTAAATTCTACCAATCTGCATTTCTCTTTTGAATTTTAGATACCATCCCAGGGAGACAGTGCATGTCCTCCTGCTTCTTTCTTCTTAGACAGTTTGGTAATGTCCTGATTTACCTCAACTCAGTCAAGGTTAGTATTATTATTTAGTATTGGTAGTACTCTAATACATGGAATCACCATTTATGGAATTAGACTGTACTGTGTGAGACACTATGTATACATAAAAAGATACAGAAACACAACAGTAACAACAAAACACAGGAACAACAGTGGGACAAGTGGTCAATACAGCAAATGGATCAAAATGTAAAGAAGCAGTTTAGATAGCATTGTGCAGCATGGTGCTCTTATCACACTTGCAAATTAACCATTATCAGGCTTTCTGGTGGCATCACAGAAGACAAGGAAGATAATTAAAGGAAGACAATGAAAAAATTTGTAGATATTAATGGGGTGGGCAGCATGGAGGAAAAAAAAATTACTTTTTTTTTTTAAGACTTATCAAATGAGTGATGAAGATTATTGTCACTGGTTAATAATTGGGAACAACATTTTAATGAATAAGAGTGTGTAAGGAAGATAAGACATGAAGGACCCTGAAAGTAATAAAGCTTATATTTTATAGGGAAAGCAGTCACTGAAAGGCTAAGATAGGGCAGTATTACCAAAGCAGTAAGCTAAGAATATTATTTTTGCAGAAGTAATCCGAGTGGTAGCCTGCAGGCAATGTTGCATTTTTCAAAGTAAGAGAAGGAGATTGCATTTATCATAATGCAGCATTATCAGATCACCAGTATTCAATGGATAAAATGGATATAACTTACAGATATTCAGTTATAAATCAGATGTGAGGAAAAAGAGAGAGGCTGGAGTGTGGAGGGTTAAGTGATTGCAGTCTTGTTCTACTGATATGAAACTACAGTTGTAAGAACTATATTTGGTAGGAAGAGGAATGAGAATCTAAAAAGAAGTGGCTAGGGAGATGCATGAGATGAGGACAATTACAATGTTCTAAGGAGGGTGAGACCTAAAGAAAAATATGTGGCTGTAATGATGCCAAAAGCAGCTGATAAGTGAAGAATGATGAAGGTGTAGTGTTTTTAAACTTTGTCTGGAAAGAGGTCATGGAAGAAATCCCAAGTGGCTGTAGCCACTGGAATGGCTACACTGTAGTAGAATGAAGAGACACCCTACCACCACCACCCCAGATTGGAGTGTGTGTGTGTAATTTGAAAAAAGGAGAGCTGGAAACTAACAGTGAGATTTGTTTTGCCTAGCTTGAGCCAGCTAAAAGTCAGACTTATAGTTATAACTATCACCTGGTCTCAGTCTATAGCCAATGGGGGCGGATGGTAATTTCTGGAGGAGAATTCATCCTGTGTATTTCTTACACTTAGAATGGAATGAGTCACCCCATAGAAATACCCAGCTCTTTCCATTTACTTAAAGTTCTTAAACAACTAGGTCTGACCTAAAAAGGTTAAAGTTAAATGCAATTACTCACCCCCTCCAAGGTATATAGGAAAGCTTATGTCCTCGTTTTGGCTGGGATAGTTAATTTTCTTTCTAGTAGATGGTATAGGGCTGTGTTTTGGATTTAGTATGAGAATAATGTTGACAACACACTGATGGTTTAGTTACTGGTGAGCAGTGCTTACACAGAGTCAAGGCCTTTTCCTGCTTCTCACACTGCCCACCAGCAAGTAGGCTGGGGGTGCACAAGAAGCTGGGAGGGGACACAGCTGGGACAGCTGACCCCAGCTGACCAAAGGGATATTCTATACCATATGACATCATACTCAGCATATAAAGCTGGGGGAAAAGCTGGCCAGGGGTCCGCTGCTCGGGAACTGGCTGGGCATCGGTCAGCAGGTGGTGAGCAGTTGCATTGTGCATCATCTGTTTTGTATATCTTTTTATCATTGTTATTTTCCCTTTCTTTTCTGTCCTATTAAATTGTCTTTATCTCAACCCACAAGTCTTACCTTTTTTTTTTTTTTTTTTTTAATTCTCTCCCCCATCCCACTGTGGGGGAGTGAGCGAATGACTGTGTGGTGTTTAGCTGCCTGCTGGGTTAAACCACAACAGCTTAAAAATGAGAGAGAGAGAAGGGGAGCATCTGGGGAGGCAAATGGAGTCATTATTAATATTGGAAAGTAAGGCATGGCTAGTGTTTGTAAAGGAAAGAGCCAGAAGTGAACAAGACACTAAAAAGAAATTAAGAGGGTGAAAGTGGGCAATAGGATGATCGGAGGATAGGTCAGAGTCATGAGGCAAGAGAAGTGCTACAGGGAGGGGATTAAGTGAGACAATTCTGCATCTGTGAGGGTATAAAGGAAAGTGTTGTAGGAAGGGTTGGAAAGAGAATCTGAAGGGAAAAGGAAGAGCACAGAATACTCAGTATTATTTTATAAAATGTAAGAGCCCATGCAGAGGGAAATATAGGTGAGGAATAGATCTAATGTTTAAAAACTGTTGGGAGGAAGGCAGAAACAATGACAGGTACAGGTATGCAAGCCTTCAATTCTGCTATATTTATCAGCTAGAAGAAGGACCGTTCTTCCCTTGTCAGATTTGGGAGAAAAGATTTTATTATGTGTGCATAGGGGAGGGGAAGACTGTTTGGATGTTTTCTTTTAAAAACTTAGCTGTTTTGATGAAAGTATGTAGAACTGCTGTTGCACATTATAACATATATATGTGGATCTCAGCTTGCAAACTGGACTTCACATATACATGCCTTTGGCATCAGTAACCATATATCTGTTTTGATTTGACCCACATTTAGGCAAAGATAATTTTTTAAAAAATATTCCCTCAGTTTTCACAGTTGTAATGTGACTGCATTTATAAGGATGAAACAGAATATTATGTTAAGTAAAGAAAATTCAATATAAAAAAAGATTGATGCATTTCATTGCACAGTGGTGTACTCTTATTTGAAATACTGGGCACTCCCCCCTCAACTGCAGAAAGAAAGGTGATTCAGAGAATAATTAGGAATTGAAATAATGTCTATCTTTTAAATCTCTTAAGACAATATTTCCTATAGAGGGAAGTTAAGAAAATAAAATGATACAAAATGAGGATTAGAATAAACAAGGTGGATTTGAAACCTCCATTTCTATTAGGAGAGGCTGAAAACAAGGTACAGCTTGCTGGAATTGCAGCAAATTCACCATGTCTTTTCTAAGAAAATGGATTTTGTCCCTCTCAAAACACAGTTGGTTTATGGAGCTCATTGTCATAGTTCAAGGTAGGGTTGAGGTTGCAAGTTTGGAAGGTTTTATAGATTGTATCTAGCAAGCTGCAAAATGATCAAGCTTAAGTAAAAGATGTATTTGTTAAATTCTTGAAGGGAATCATAAATACTGGTACTTTGAGACATAATGCAGTTGATAAACAGCAAGGGACAAAGTTTTCTCCCTACCACCACTTTCTTTGCACCGTCCTTTTGAAGTAGTTGGTACTCATAATTTTCTAGCTGAGACTAACCACTGCTCAGATTTACTTAGGTCATTCCTCTCCTCTTCAGGTCACAGGGATGCAAATAATTCTTCCTGTGCCACTTTACAGGCAAGGTTTAGGTGGCTTTACAGTCACCTTTGTGTTTCATTCACAGGAATCAACTTCAGGAGAATCTCTGCAGCTCTTTAAGTGGAGCTGTGCACTCTGTGAAGATTGTTTGCGTGATCTTCTCTCAGGAAACACCACTTTCATCCATGATTGATTAAAACTGCTTTAGGCATGAGAATGTCTCAAAGGACACCTTATTATAAATGTATTGCCAGCTGCCCTGAGGGTGACATTATAACACTGAGGATCAACTGAGAAGACAAGCTAATTCAGGCTCAGCTGAGTTCTGGCCACAACGAATGCTTAATTGTTCAACTGGGTATCTGAGCATCTCATTGAAATGGACATGACTCAGAGCTCAGTTGGTTTTATGAAAAGATTGAAGACCACTAAAAAGACCACAAAAGAGTCAAGTCCAGTACATATAATGTGGCTTAAAGAAAAAGAAACAAAATATCTAGGTGCTGTGAATGTGTTGCACTGTTGGCAGTACTAGTTCATTTTTACTGGTTTTGTTTTTGCAGCAGGTCTGGTCTTTAGCACAAATACAGCCAGGACAGAATGACACCGTTTTTTAGTTTGATTGCTGACAGAGTTTCTTTTCCATTTTAATTCAAAAATACAATGGGGGCTATTTGAACAGAAAGAACTATTCATGCAGTAAAACTAGCATTTTGCTCACCAGCTTTGCTTAACCTGGGACTTGTGCTGATTCACACGAAACTATCATTGAGGAAGAATAGAGTGAAGTGTTGTAATTCTCATATAGTGAAACCAGTTAGTTCACCCTAAGGGTGCTGAAATGTTTTCACAGACTGCGCTTGAGATTCATCCGATTGGTTCATCCTCATGCTTTCACATAGCTTGCTATATTTGCCGGCTCTTTTGGACCCTAACGTAGACTATTTGGGTGAAACCTAGACATCTGGCAAATGGTGGCCACCCCCCATCTCTCCTGTCCAGGCATTGGCTTCATGTATGTGGGTGGACTGGGACAGTACCCTTTGACTACCTGTGACAGGGAAGGGAAGAGGTTCCTCAAGTATCTCTACATAATTAAAGAAGATAGCACTGGGAAAGGGTTTTGTCCCTTGCTTCCCATATCTTTTGTATAGTCCCAGTTGTGCTTTTTACCTCCTCCTTACTCCTTAATGAGGGAACAAAACAAAAGTTTGGTCTTCCTACACAAGTTCAGTTTCTTTTATAGATGTTATATAAGCAAAAACATTTTCACACACCTTGCTGTTATGCACACAGGAAAGCTTTTCTTGCAGTTAACTATAGTGGATAAACCACCCTGCTTTTTTCCTATGCTCTTTCACAAGCACTGCACCTCTGCTCAGCAGGGATCCTCAATCCCATTCACACTTGTCGCTGTGGTATTATGTTCTACCTTACCTCTATGACGTCTACTGCTAGTGTAGGATAATGCTGAATGTAGAACACACACAGCTGACTTGGTCATCTGAGTTATACTTCAATCTGACCATGATCAAATCTAAGCTAATTGGGTCAAACCCAAACATCAGGCTAATCTGTACCTAGAGTTATATTTCCTGCTTTGGCCCATGCAGCTTTTCAGAAAAGACACAGCTACATCAACCTGATCTGTCATTAACCAGGTGTGTCCAGTCTAATATTATGGGAGAGAAAAACTTAATATTGCACTTCAGATAGAGAGAAGGGTGCCTGTAAGCAAGGCTTGAGCTTAAGGAAGTCCTGTTACACGGTGTGCTGCCTGGTTACAGCCTGGTACTGCAGCTCCACCTTCATCATGTGATCCAGTGTGTCAGACTAGCATCTGTCATATAACCAGATCCGCAGGATCTCTTGTTGAACCTCGGGAAGTCTTGGAAAAACAAACTGTTCATCTCCTTAAGCCATTAGGGAGTCAACTGCCTATTTACTACCGTAGTGGTGAAATAAGTGCTTGGGAGGTGAAAGAGACCATGGCAGCACAGCATGTCTTCACATGCCCAAAGTGAAAATTACACCCGTAAAAGCTGCCACTGCAATTTTGAGCTTGGAGCATTCTCCAGATCTCTCATAGTTAATACTGTGGAATGTTCCAGCTGTGTTTGTAGTCACAAATGTAGGATGGAAAGCCAGTCCATAATTTTCTACCCACTATTTATAAATGCTGTATGTTCATAATGTGGGTTTTTCTTTTTCCTTCCCATTGTCTTGACATAGTCTGACTCAGATTGGGGGGGGGGATATTTTTAATGTTGTTATACCATGAGAGGAGGGGTTTTTGTTTTATTTATTTGGGTTTTGTTTGTGTGGCTTATTTTCCAGAGTTACTTCTACAACGATGACACTTTTAACTTCAACTACGCCCAAGCCAAAGCTGCCATGGGCAATTTTAGCGAGGCTGAAGAGGTATGTATTTACTTTCTTTAAAAAACAACAATGGAAACATTTCACACGTACTCCCCTCTTCCCTTCCTTTTCTCCCTCCAGATCTTCATGTTGGTTGAAAATAAGCAGGTTGTGGAACATCATCTTCCCCTTCTTAGAGGAACTGAAAGTCTCAGTGAACACTATTCAGAAAAGATTATTTTGCTAATCTTGTAACGTGAGGGAGTCATGCTGCTTGTGGTGCATCACAAGAGTGCTTGCAGCTATCTCTAATTGATCAAAGAATGCCCTCTTAATCAGATTTCCTACACTTTGTCTGGGGTCCCAGGCAGTCTTATTGTTCAGACTGACTAGGGCATGCTGAGTAAAAGACGCTGAATAGTTAAGAGCTTCTAGGTGTCCGTAGAAATTTGTGTTTAAAAAAAAAAAATTAAAAAATAATTTCTTCCTCTGGGAGATGTGGGAGGAAAAGAGGAAGCGCTCACTATCTTATTCAGCAGCATCCAGATGCAGCTGGAAGAGATTAACTTCTACACACAGCATTTTTTGTGTCTATGTGCAGTAGAAACTTAATTACAACTAAAATATGCAAAAGCAAATAGCTATTATGAAGATGGAAGCAACATTTTCCACAAGACCAGAAGGAAGACAAGCCAGAAAAGAAAACAACCATGTAGTCTAAAGTGAATCATATAGGTTGGTTGGTTTGGGTGGGGTTTTTTTGTTTGTTTTTCCTGTCTTTCTAACTTTTTAACTCTTTGGGTTTCTTGACAACAGAGCCCCCCTGGGTTTTTTTCTTTTCTCTTTTTTTTTTTTTTCCCCGTTCCTCCCCAGCACCCACCCCCTTAATTTCTGTGACCTGAAATTGCATCTCTCTTTAAGAAAAATCTCCAAGACTGACAGGCAAAACGGATATGTATTTCAATTCACCTACCTTAATTAGTTAGCTTAATGAAAATGCAGGTGAGTATCTTAAAACTATGCTAGCAGGCTATGCTGATAAAAATGATAATGCTATAAGTAAGCTTTAGCTGCAGCCAGGCAACAAAGAAACACAAAGGTGTAAACTGCTGTTAATCCACATTTTTCCTCGAATGTTCTTACAAATGATTCTATATAAACTTGTGTTTTGTAGCTGGTGCGTTTAAATAACAGGATTATGTAATTAAATTGATTAGTCTGTCCTAATGTCTGATCTTTGCCTGTGATGACACTTTCATATAAAGATCACCCTTCCCCAGTGTCTCATAAACTTGTAAAATATCTCCACATGTAGCACTTATTAACTTATTAAAAAGCTTACCTCCCTGGACATAATGAAATAAAACCTATGATGAAGTGCTACTTACACTGATAATGCTGCCTTTTTTTTTATTTCTTCCCCACCCCCAAAATTAGGGGATCAGCAATGTTTAACCAATAAAAATATCAGTAATGTGTGGAACTCACTGTTCCAGTACATACATCTGCTCCTATAAAGGTATTTTGAGTTTTGCCAGTAGCATCCTAGTATAGTTACAAAGATACCTGCAGAGAGGCATAAATAGCTGTGGGTTTTTTTTTTTTCCCCTGTGAGTAAGGCCAGAGTACATTTTAAGATGCATAACTTCCCCCCCACGCATCCCTTTCGATGTAGAATGCAATAAACCTGTATTTGTACAGTAAGTTACAAAAGACGAATGTTTTGCCTTGGAACCTTACTGAAACCAAAATGGTTAGCAATGGCTTATTGCTGACTTGGAATGATCTCTGACATGTATGGGGAGGAAAGGTTCATATATATGTGAAACTTCTGGTATTTCAAGAAGATGCTAATGTAATTGTTTGCATTGCTTTCTAAACAAACACATTCCAAATAGCTTTTCCCACAGGCCCAGTGTTCCTTTGTACTGTTTGTGTTGCATGGCCGCCCACTGGCACTTGTTCAGAGCAGGCCCCACCCTCTGCACAGCTTGGTGTTTTGCAGCTGCAGAAGTCCCTTGTTAAGCATGGCACTGTTTGAATCCTCCACCTACCCGACACAGAGAGATGCCTCTGCACTGCGCTTGCATACCCTAGCTCTTCTCATGAAGCAGTTGTTTGTGTGGCTTAAGCCTTAGCTGCGTGTTGAAACGAGGCCAGGTCTGCCTTCTGTTTGTTTAAAAGTACATGCATGTATAATCTCTTATTTTCCTTCTTCCTGCAGGTGTTCCTTTTGATCCAGAGTGAGAAGATAAAGAATGATTTTGTTTACCTTAGCTGGCTAGCTCGCTGCTGTGAGTCACTTTACCCTCAACATTGCAGAATACAGATCCTCCTCTATTGCATCAGTCTTGGCAATCCACTTTCTTAATTGAATTTAATGTTGTAGGTGGATTCAGGACTGTGAAAGTGAAAAGCTGATTGCACTAGTTATAGTGTGGGTGGTTATTGCACCTTTCATACATCTGGCTTTAGCAACCAATTACTGCTTCAGTGCGGCGCTGTTATAGTTCCATCAATGCAGCTTTGTCCTAACCAGTGAACCTTTTTCTTCTCAATTGGCTACTCAATTGCTTGAGTGAAGGTTTTTTGTCTTAAAAAGACTGAGTTACAACTCTAAAATGTTCAGAGTAAAACATAAAATAGAAGCATCCATACTGGGTCAGGCCCAAGGGTCTGTCTAACCCCAAGAGTAGCCAATGTCAGATACCTAGGGAAGAGAAGAATCAGGCAAGCATACATGTTTTTTTTCTACCATGTTATGCTTCATGTTGTCCAAATTCCTGTGCCTGAGGGATGTCCTTTATAATCTCCATCATGCTTTTTCTTTCGTAAACTTTTCCATTCTTCCCTTGAAACCAGAAAATTTTTGCTATGTTTAATATCCTATACCAAATTTTATTTAGTATTTCTAAATTTTATTTAGTATTTCTTTTAAAACATTGCAGAGTACACCTCAGTACAGATACAGTGGCAGCGCCACATGCAAAATAGTATAGAGGTGGGCTTTTCTGATGACTCTCTGAGACTCCCTAGGCTAATTTGTTTTTCTTACAGTGCCTCAATACAAAAATGTTCATATGTGTATCATACAATTTTCAGTAGTTGTACTTGGAATGTAAATACATTTGTTTTGGAACATTATGGCATATCGCAGATGTGGTCAACATCTCTAATGTGATCTTTCCAGACAGGCATATCACACCTATAGATGCCTATCTATGGCTCTCTTTTAGGACATGCCAGTTTATTTCCTTCTTCATTAAGCTGCAGTACCTGGTTGTGTTTGAGTGTTTCATATGTGAATGTTTTATGTGAATTTTTTTGATGGGAGAACTCCCATTGCAAAGGGAAATCATGGCTCAGTAGACAGTGTTCATCCCTTTGATTCCGTGCTTTAGTAGTTCTTTGACATACATCTGGGGATGCAGAACTCTTTGAAAGTGCTACTTATTATGCAAGAAGTAGAATCAACACCATGTTATCAATTAAAAATTTTCTAGCTCTTTCATAAGAGTTGCTATTTATTCTTGAGTGTGTCTTTTGCCATTCTGAATTCCTGCTAAAGTTTCAGTAGAGCTGCTGTATTCTTCTGTGGCTGTCTTAAAATTTTGATTTTTCATTCCCAAACAGCTGCTAGAATCCTTTGCAGAAACAACTGTTCAGTGATGAGTATAGTTATCTTTTTATGTCAAGTATGTAAATTACTATTAGATGCTTCTGGATAAAAGCTGCAGTAGAAATTACAAAGCATTATAATACATTCATGTCAGAGTATGATTAGGTATTGAGTCATAAACAATTCAATGCTGAAATATTTGCAAAGGGCAAAGAGCACCAGAGATGCATCTTTTTGGATGCTAGACAGTATTTTTTTGTTTAATATTATTATACTATTTATACCAAATTCTTCTTGAAAAGAAGGTAAAAAACCCATTGAATTAGCACAGTACTCCATTTCTTTAGATAGATGGGTTGGTATTTGGAAATTAAGACCTGGCTGTTTGCCACTGTGTTATAGTATCTGGAGCTGATGAAAGAAAAATCTGATTTGATGTCTTGCTGCCTCCTAAATGAGAAGTGTCCATAAATTCTGTGATTTGGTGTTACATGTTTATTGTTGATATTGCCACCCATTCTACCTGCGACATATGTATTGGCACAGTGGGCACAGATATAATAAGCTAAAAAGTCCCTCTTTTGAAAGAGAAGTGTTCCATGTGTGAACAACGAGCTACTCTGTGAGTAGCTGGCAAGACTTAATTTCATTTTCTTTTCTCCCAGTACTTGAATGAGTCTGGAATTACCAATATCAACCTCAGATTCAACAGAATGGGTTCTTATCTCCAGAAAATCAAATTTTAGAATTCTTTGTGTTCAAACATCCTTGTAGAATTTCCACTAGCTGAGATGGAAGATTCAGATTCTTTTATTTCTAATTGTGTATAGCAGTGATGTTTAAAGTTAAAGGCCAATGAAAAATTCTAGTCACACAGGCAAATTTAAAATCAGCACCAAATCTCAGGAATTTGGAAATATTTTTTCTAGTAGATGCATAATGATAAGTCTTGTTATGCTTGTAGGGACTTCGCTCCCCCTCTTTGGTTTGCTATGATTCATGGGGATTTAATGTTTAGATTGAGGTGGGCACCAAGTACTAAAGACCTCAGTTCAGTGCCAATTAAATTTTTTCTGTAAGGACACATAATCCTAAATCTCACCATCTAAATGGATAGCCACAGTTCATTGTCCTGCATAAAATAACTTCTCTAATGCTTTCCATTCTATTTCTTAATCACATCTGAAATCATGAGAGTTGTGCTTATTGCTGTTATCTGTGAAATATAAATGGAGATGTAAACGCCATAATTATTCCTCTTGACGTTGGTATTCTCTGATGAATTGCTGTTATCGCTAGTAAGGCAGAAGATAAGGACAAGTCTCCCTTCCCAACCTCATGCTCACATTAAGCATGCATTTACATTAAGCAAAGAAATTTAGGAACATTTATTCCACCTGCCATTGAGTATTGTGGATGGCATATTCTTTTCACAATCCCAGCTTTTTGTTGTTATTGCAGATATTATGAATAAGAAACCACAGTTGGCCTGGAAACTCTATCTGAAGATGGAGACCTCAGGAGAGTCCTTTAACCTTTTGCAGCTCATTGCAAATGATTGCTACAAAGTGAGTCTTCTCTTTAGAACTTGGTGTATGGCATGTTAATTCAGTGATTGTACCAACAGCCACTTTTTTTATACTTTCCATCATTGTCATCACTAGTGAACTTTCTTTTATAACAGCAGGATGTCTAATAATGTAGGTGAGTTGGCAAGGATTAGTCAGTATTTTAACCTACAGGCCTTCTTGGTAGACAGACCACTGATTAAAATGTTGGTAAATTACTGCATGCTTGAGCTATCAATAACAATAACAGTTTCTTCTCCTGATAGGGATTCATTGTTGGTAGAAATGACAAGAAACTTTTAAGAAAAAAAAATCTAGCATAGATTCAGCAAGGACCCTCATGCTGCATTTTTTTCTGGGACAGCGTTATTTTTTCCTTAAAGCTTGTAATGGCAATGGGAGATACTCCTTTGTTAATCATAAGGAAATGGAAAGAGAATTCACACAACTACTATTCTATCTGCCCAAGTGGGGCAAAGAGACATGGTGTGTGTGTAGTCATTAGGAATAAAACTACTCAGAAAAAACGGTGAGCTTAACTGCGTACAGCAGGATCCCTGCTAACACGTAATAGTTCTTCTTTTGAACCTTTTCTAGAGGGGACTTTTAAAGACATGAGGTTAGACTAAGCTGTCTAACATTTTTAAAAGTCAAGCTAGACAAGACAATGTCCACTTTAGTAGGGATGCTCTGGGCATTTTAGAACAAGTTAAAATATATGCTACCTTACTTGTACTAAGCTTCTAGATTGTGTTTATTAGTTCTGATGCTCCATGCTAATACACTGCTGGCACACCTCCAAATTCTAGTTTATACAAAACTACATTAATAATGAAGAGATCTTGGGAAGTTGATTACAATTCTGCCTAAATTCCTAACATCTAATTCTTCAGATGGTGTGTATACACAGTGAGACTTAGCTCTGATTCAAGTTTTTTTGCTGTTCTGCAAAGCATGGAAAGAAAACATGAGAGCTTCATCCACAGAATAGAGGCATATAAAGAAAACTTGTTTGAGAGGATTGTAAATGGCACTATAGGAGGAAGAAAAATTGGTTGTCCTATGCAGAGTACTGCTGTGCAAGATTTCAGTAGACAATAATAGAATGCTGTATCCGGCATCCTCTCTGCCATCTACAAGGATGATTGCACTGTGTTGGGACCTAGAGGGGTAGCAGCTCAGTGACAGGAGAAAAGGATGTTCTTTGGAAAAGTGTCATGGTGAGACACAGGCCATCCACTTTTCAGAATGTATTGGCCAGCCAGAAGGTAGACTGAAGTTATTTGGGGAGCAACCGTTTTAGATTTAAATTAAATATAGAATATAAAGCGAGATTGCAATTTTGTGATTGTGCAAATATAGTAGTTCACTGTTTTAAGAAGGCAGATGTGAGAAGAGCAGAACACAGATAATGGGTGTAAAGCTCACGGAGCTGGTTCAGTGGAGCCTGATGCAAGTGAATACACAAGAGCTAGCAGCTATTAGCATAGGCTTATTAGCGATACAGTGACCAAACTTGCCATCATAGAGGAAAGATAGTAAACTGAGTCCTATTGGAAAGCCTCCCAATGATTTGCAGTTCAGCCAAGCTCTCCAAAGAGCAGCAACATCCGCATACTATCTGTAACATTCTTTTTTGCTGTTTCCTTCATCTGACAAAGTAACGTGTTCTCAAAATCCTAACAAACACATAACTGAAAGTCAGGAAATCTACCTTGTGATCTCAAAAGCATTCTTCTAAAACTGAGCAAATTCTCTTGCGCATCTTTCAAGTATTCAATCCACCATCTCATTCTAAAAGTCTTGTTGCTCAAGCAAGTGGCTATGCCTCTGGTGTTTCCCGTAGCTGCAATTTATGAAAGCAAGTTGACAATCAGACCTTATGTAAAATTTCTCTCTAGACCATTTTAAGTCTCACTTAAATCAGTTGATTACTTTGCCTAAATTCTTCTCAAAACCTTATTGTACTCTAGAGGAGAAGCAGCTCCACACTTTGGATTTATCTAGAGCTCTTAAAAACTGCACTTACAGGACTACACTTTTCAGCCTAATTATGTGTCTACATATGGCCATAAATGACTGCTCCAAAGACCAAGGAATTTCATTTCAAAAATGATTACTATAGTGTTACAACTTGTCTTTCTACACTACCAGCTGTTTGTACCTCTTCCACTAAATGGCAAGGCCCATGTTGTTTGAGTTTATGTAGCATTTTCCAGTTGTTTCTGAAACATTATATTATATTGGAGGTCCACAGACAGCACCATAGCTGTAACTTAAGAAGGCAGTTGCACTAGGATTCACTCAACAGAATGCTGAATGAACATGGATGGATCAAGGTCAACAGTGTCCTGAGACTAGGTGTAGCTGGATGCCCCATTGCTATGCTGATAGAAGTTGTTCAGGGATGCAGGTCTTCTGGCTAATTTCCTGCTGCTTTTCATGCAATAGCCCATCTTATCCATATAGGGAACAGCATGTGACTTGGGGTGAAGCTTTTACGTCTGATAGAAGGAGGACATTAAACCGGTATCTGCTTAATGGAACTAGATCAGATGCCAGTTTGGAGAGATCAGTATTCAGTTCTTTTCTTTTTAGCTGACACATCTGATACTGTTTATACTTACTACCTTTATTCCCATCCATTTAGGCGCTTGCCAGTCACTGTGGTTAAAATAACCATTTATGTGAAGAAAAGGGAATTATTACTCATTCTGTAATACCTGTGCTTCTGTGACTAAAGTTTCCAAACGTAACTCCTACCGCCTGTCCTCTTTTCTCAGCAGATGCAGGCTTCCAGCCACCAAAGGATGGGAGGCTGTGCTCAGTCTACCTTCTGTGCTCTCTCATGGGAAGATGCTAGCCACAAACAACATTGCTATTCAGGCTTGCCTAAGTGAAGAACACTCACAGTCATAGATAAGGTCCACATGAGTTATGCTGACTTCAAAAGCCAGAGTTACTGTAGTCACTCCTTCCACGCTGACTGTTGCCAACCAACTTGCTTCTTGTTCCCGTTTTACAAGTAGAGAACCTAAGGCAGAAAAGGTAGGGTACACAGTGGATTTTCCTATGCTCAGGAAAATTTTGGATTATAGAGTCACTGAATCTTATTTTGTACTGTACTGTAACAGTGAAGAAAAAAATTTAGCTCCAAGTTAAACCCAAAAGACATCCAAATATGTCTCTGTGACCATCTGTAGGTGAGGAAAAGTGGTTCCATTTACAAATGTTTGGAATAGTTTGAAGTTGATATTCTATCAAGGACTTTGGTACAGTCAGTACGACACTAGATAGGGTACCTCATAAAAAAAGAAGTTCTGTTAGCTAGTGTTATCTGTATATGATCAAAACAACAGTGCTGATCATTGCCAGCTAATAAAGTTCACAGTGCAGTTTGTCTATAAAATGTTCAAAGACATAGACCAGTAATGTTATAATACCACCTGTTTCCCTACGTAGAACTGAAATGTGCCTGTTCTGTGTCACTTGCTGCCTGCAGAAAAACAGGAAAATGCGCATTGCTTCTGTGACTTACTGCTGATTTCAGAAAACTGAGCTCAAAAATTTTAATCCCTTTCTGAAAGATGGTCACATAGTCAGGAATAATGTTTCACTTTCTGTGCAGTTGCGTCAGTTTTACTATTCAGCCAAAGCCTTTGATGTTCTGGAGAGATTGGACAGTAATCCTGAATACTGGGAAGGCAAGAGAGGTGCTTGTGTGGGTGTCTTTCAGATGATTTTAGCTGGCCGAGAAGCAAAGTGAGTATTCTGTGTTGTATCTGAATTTATTTTGCTCTCTTCCTATTTCCAGTTAGCTGTAAGCCAGAATCATAATCTTAGCTTTAGGACTACGTATCTTCTTCCAATTCTTTATTGACCTTTCAGAGAATCAACAGTCTGGCCAGTGGTTCCATAAGCAGTGTTCAATTTGAAGTGTATCTTCCACACCAACAGTTATCAAATATATGGTGGAGAATAACTTAGCAGAGAATGTTATGAACTGTAGGAAACCAAAATACATTAGTCATTATACTAGGAAGAGCTAAGTTATAAATGTAGTATGTTCATGAACTGAGGGAAAAGAACCTCACTTCATGCTGATGGCATAAGAATGGAAAACTGTCCCATGCCGTTTTAAGGTTCATAGAACAGAACTGAGGAAACATTTACTCAGTGCTGTAGGGAGGACATGATTTCTCTAAACAATGAGTAGATGAGACTGTGTTTTCACTAAAATTTGCTTCCTGAAGACACCGTCCATGTCAGACAAATACACTTACTTGATGAAAGCTTAAAGGAAATTATCTGTGTTACTGATAAGTTTGCTTTCGGCCCATTTCACTGGATGGGAGAATGAGAGTGAGTAGTGAGGCTGTATTTAAGAACTGTTCCCTTGTGAATATTCTGCTGTGATGCCAGATGGCCGTTCTCCCCTGGCCAAAGTTGCTGTTTCATACATGACTGGTAGGTGTGTATCTTGGCTTCTACACCTTCCTTGTATTCCCTTCTCTGCTGGAATAATCTCATTAACTACTGCACCCTTCAAGTGTCCTTTTAGCAATTACTGCAGTAGATGCAGTAAAATACACATAGCTTGCCTGTTTTTCAATATGCATACAAGTTCTTGCTGTAAAGTAGCTGGGAAAGTGCAGCTTCATACTGGTTTATTCTATTGGCAATGTTCATTTCCATGTTATTTGTATTTATGTGTAAGGTGCTTTGGCAGCATTAAACTAGATGTTGCCATACTGAAGACTAGCAAGTAGCATTAAAGGAAAAAAAAAAAGTTTGTTCTGGGGAACTATTTTGCAAGAGTAAGGACTTATATATAAATACACACACATGTGTGGACTAAACTCCAAACTAATTACACTTTGCTGATTTTTTTTTTTTAACTTTTAATTTCTCTCCTTGTTGCAATTGTATACAAGACTCTTTTCTTTTTGGTCCCCTGGGATCTAATCTACTGTGCATTTTAACCTGTTCCTGCTCTGCAGATGAATGGGCCTCTCTGTCTAGGAACCATGTTTTGCAAAATAGTTTGGATGTGGGTAGTTGTTTGTTGTATCAGGTGGGTCTCACCCTCATTTAAATCTTTGCTTTTCACCTTTGTAGAGAGACTCTGCGGGAAGTACTGCATCTTCTGAAGAGCACTGGTAATTCTCAAGTAGAATACATTGTCCGCATCATGAAAAAGTGGGCCAAGGAGAACAGAGTTCCTGTTTAAGTCAGTGCCACAAAACGAACAGGGTCAGTTACTATTGTGTGTGTGGCTGTAAGATGTGGGTCTTGGTTTCTCCTGTGCATTCTGGGTATCTCTTTCCTTGTAGGACTTTAGACTGTCAAGCAGGTTGACCCAGCTGAGCAACAGCATAGTGCAGTGAGATTGCAAAACGTTGAGCAAGTGGTTTTTTTTTTCATTAAAGCTTTATTGGTACTTTTTCTGTTGCACCACTCTCTATTCCTCATTCAATGTGTCTCATTGTTTTTAGTAGTAATTCCAAATGTCCACAAGTCAAAGTGCTCCTCAGATGTTCCCCAGTTTTCTTAACACAAGTTACTGGAGTGCTTGGGGAGGGGGGGGTCAGCAAGTCTTCTGGCCTCTGGAGAAGAATCATTTGTTAAATGGCTGAGACAAATCTACTTCAGCAAGAGGTGGAATGTGGCAAGTAGAGAGGATGACGGTGACAACCAAAAGCCAGTACTAGGGTATCAGATAATATATAAAAGACTTCTATATATTACCTGACTGGGGTGAAATACAAACCGTATTCTGCGCACTGTCTTTTTCTGGATAAATCTCAATAACTAATACCTTCATCTCTTATTTTGTCTATAAGGATTGTTTTCTCTCCTACCATTAATTCTGAAGATGAAGGTTAATCAATCCAAAATGCCAAGCTCCAAAGAGGCTTATTTGCTTTCTAGGCTGGTAGCAAAAGCATGACGGTACCATCTTTTTCAGAGCATGGAGATTTGACCAACTGTATTGTTCAGTCTTGCTTTGAGGTCTGACACTCAAAACATGTATTCATGTTAATATAATTCATGTGAGTAATCCATTTAGTTTAGCAAGGACTGGATGTTTTGAATAATTTTCTTCAGCATTTACCACCCTAGTTAGCAATATATTTATTATATTTTTTGATTTATTATACTCTCCTGTTTTCTAAGGAGAACAGTTCAGGGAATACATAATTCTAAAAGAAGGCAACAGTTGTAACATAGAAATGTAGTATATGTTTTGCAGTGAAAAACATTTGTATATTATTTGTAAAAGGAAAATTTACAATTTGTAAATTTGTAAAATATGGAGTATTTTTTTTAACTTTTGGGGGAAACTCAGAATACTGTATTCTCTACTGTCTGTGCTTTGATTAAAGCTCTTAATTGAATCTACAGTTGAACATTGGTCTGTGTTGCTTCATACTGAAGAAGTTGAAATCGTATATTCATTTTGCTGTGGAAGAGGGCAGATTTGTGACTGGTTGTTAAATGTATGTTCAATAACCAGTCAAAGGCAAGCCAATGGCCTTGGTCCTGATTTTATGGTGGTTTGATGCTGAAAATAAGGAGGCTGGGTGTATAAGGAACATATACACCTTTCTGCCATATAGCATGTCAGTATTTTTACTGCTTCAAGCAAAAACTGTGGGTATCATCATTCAGGTATCTAGAATTACATTGATAGTTGTGGCTACTTGCATTTACATGTATTTACATCTACAAAACTGATCCATCATACTAGCAACAATAACAGAGCCTTTCAGCAGGGGCAACATTACACTGATTCAAGAGGTGTGAAAGGACCAGTATTTTCCCTGAAAGCAGTTAGAAGACACCTTTCATGTGTAAAAGGCATTTTTGTTTTCCCTCCCACTTTAATTAATTTGGAAACAGATCGGGAATACAATTATGAGTCTTGGTACAAAGCTTCAAAAAATCATGTTGGTGGCTTTGTAGCAGATGTTAAATGCACCTAATTACTCCCTTTATTGAAGCCCAACCTGCAGGAGAGCTGAAGAGCATCCAAATCCATTGCAGACCATTTTACATGTTGGTTGAATCTTCTGAAATAAGTGTGATGGCATTGCAACATAAGGGCTTGGGGACTAATTTTAAATTCTCTGTCCATGACCAGTGAAGAAGTTTCTGAAAACTTCAACTTTATTCACTATAGTCACAGAGTCATATTTGATATCCTAAATAATGTGGGGTTTAGCACAATGCATTTTATTGACCGGTAATAAAGCTTTTGTCAATTAAGACATAAAGAACAGGGGACTGCAGGGCTTTGCCTTGAGCAGTGATGAAGTAAAAGATATATTACATATTGTCCTAGCATTTAGGGTCTTGGTAATGGAACAGATATGTAAGTACTATTATAATGCAGAACAAGAAAAGTGCTGAAATATTGGTGTTTATTTTACCTTAGAAATACGTTCTAAGAACATCTTCTGTTATTTAATCTGAGGTCATGTTCAAAGGACAGGGGTGTGAATAGGAATTGCCTTAGATGATACAGAAAGGGAAGTTAACAAAGAATTTCTAAAGCTGTTTCTCAAGGTACAGCTAACAAAATTTTATCCCTGCCTATTTCCATATTTTCCTGAACTGTGGAAATTTAAGGAGTCAAGGTACTCTGAATAGGACAGCAAGGAGTGAAGATAGATGTGGAGAAAAAAAAACAACAAAAGTGACCTATACAGAACAAGCAGGCAGTGAAGAATACATGTGCAGAGTCAGGGAAACAGGTAAGTTTATTGAGTTGGGAGTAAGTGAATATAAAATTGAAACAGTGGCATTTCAGGTAATGTAGTGGAAGAGAGACTAAGGCAGAAAGAAACTGCTGCATCATTAGAATTTCAAGGAAGAGTATGGAAAATACAGTTATTTCTTATACTCTGAATAAGCATCTGATTCTGGAAAATAAGCTATAGAGAATGCAGAGAAGGTACTGTGCTAGCAATCATATCATTAATAGTAACCAGTAGAGAAAGCCAAACCCGAAACAGTGTGTAACTGCTTTTAGTTGGGTGCTGACCCATTCCTCATAGATAAGGAAGGTGACCTTTAATTCAACTTGGTAATGCCTGAACAACACTTATGCCAATAACATCTAAGTGAATTACATTGCAGGGGAGGACATATATCCTGTCTGTTGCTGCAAGTGAGTTCCAGGATAACATCCGTTTTGGCCAGCATCTGAACTGATCCAATACAGCAGCAACCCTCTTGGATTAATTCTGGAATCCAGTACGTAATTTCTAAGTGCAGTAACAGCTGGAGCCATGTCCTAAACTGGAGGGGGCAAGTTCACTGTGAAGGAAAAGTCACGTCATGTTCCAACTCTGTGGACTGTAGCAGGCTTTTAGGTTCATGTGGTTCCCTCAGCTTGGGGATTGTTCATTGATCTTCATAAGAAAGTTGTCCAAGGTTGAACAAGGAACTTGGCCATTAGCTAGTAAGACACAAAATAAACAATTACATGTATAGCTGTTGCTACATATAGCTTCACTAGATGGGAGCTATACATATATTGAGGAACACGTCTGGGTTTTGCCCATTGGTTTACTCTTTAACCAAATTTTCCCTGTATTATCTCCAGAAGTAATTTCCAGTCACTCTTTTTTGAGTTTCATTTCCAGACTTCCCTCTCCCCATTTCATCTATTCATATGATCACTGATTAAGCAGATAATTGCATGAAAGTGTCAACAGTAACCATTAAAATCAAGTCTTTAATCAACTACTAGATAATCTGGTCTGACCCTAAATATTGCAAGATGGTAGATTTCATCTGCTAATCTTTGTGTTGAATCCAGTAACTTGGATTTCCATAAAAATATTTGCCAGAAAAACTTAGTCTTAATTTCAAGGTTGATAATGAAAAATCCATAGTTTTACTTTGCAATTTATTCAAATGACTAAATCTCCTTTGCTCTTTTAGAAATTGTACCTTAATTCTAAATTCAGTTTGGCCTTGTTTTCAAATATTTGATTCTTCCAATGTTCATCTTTGCTGTTAGTCATTAAAGCCTAGCATTCTTTGTTTTGGTTTGGTTTTTTGGTGGTGTGTTTTTTTCATCTTTAGATATGCATAGCAAGTCACCTCTGTATTGAAGGCAGCATCCCTTGTAAGGGATGTTGGAAGTTTTCCAGGCTGGAAAACTAGCAATCAGTTTGTCAACAGATTTTTTTTAAAAATGTGGCCATGAAGCACTGGGCATAATTTATCGCTGTATGTGACACTAGAATATGCTCCTCCATACTGATGCTCACTATTCTCCTACACGTGTACTCAAAGAGTCCATTCACCCTTTTTGCCATATTATCACAGGGGGAGCTTGCATTACATTGCTTCTTGACTGTGACGTGACATCTAGTCTTTTTCCAGAACTGGTATTTTCCAAGGATACAGTCTACCCTTCGGAAGAGACAGCCTACCTTTAGCTCTACAAAAAATATATTTTGTTCTAATGGGTTTAGTTTTCCAGCTTAGGCAGATCACTCTGTGTGACTACCTTATCCTTGCTAATTACTAGTCTGTTTCTCTGCAGCCTTTTATTAGTGCTGTTTTACATCTACATCTGGATCATCAAGGGATATGTTGGATCTCCATCCTTCCAGCACCCTACTAAAGTAAATCCCCAAAATGTTCTATTAATGGTGACTGATGGCTACTTTTCACTATTTGTCATTCTAAACTTATTTAACATGTACTTTACGGATATTGTGTTACACTATTCTTTTTAATTATATGACATTAGAAATTTATGTATTGTATTTGTATAACTGCAATATTGTTGTATTCAGCTAAACTTGTAAAAGATCCATGTCATGGGAGCTAATACTTCCCATTCATTCTTTATTAGATGAACCTTACAGCATCCTAGAAAGATTGATGGAGTCCAGTTGCTCAAAGCTGCTTGCAGAGTTTGAAACAACTTTTTTTTGCCCTGTAATCACATTTAGAAGCCACACACCAAAAGCTTACTTTTGACTTTGTAGAGTTTAAACTTTCATTTGGAACAATTAAAGCAGGCATTTCACATCTCTGGGCAAGGGAGAGTTCCTAAATTCCTTATAGTTCTTGCTTAATTGATGAATTACACTAGCATCTATTTATAGATTTAAAAATAAAAATCTGTATTTAGTAAGAGCTGTGACTTTTGAGAAGACACAGCGTATTCTTTAAATAAAAAGAGAACTTCTGTTTTAATTCATACTTACACATTGTGTTGTGCTTAATTGCTCCACATTATATTATTCTTAGTAATTCTTTAAGAGAATTTAAAATAATGAATGCAGTAAAGTAAGTAATGGTCTTTAAAATGTTTTTACAAGTAGATCTTCAAGAACCTGTGACTTAACTTATTTTGACAGGAAATATGCAATGGGATAGTTTGTAGCAGTTCTCAGACACAGCTAAATCTAACTGAAAAGTGGAATACTACCTATGCTGTTGTGTCTGCATTGCACTTTCATGGACCTAGGAATTGCGTTGCTTTTTTGGAGTCCTCAAACCACACTTTAAGCTGACCCTTAACTAGGGAAGAGTGATGAGCCTCAGACTCCACCAGCTGTTCCTTGATCACTGTAAGCAACTTCCACGTGGTCAGTTCTGTGAAAAACCACACACAACAATGCAGAATTATGTAATATACAATAACATGTTTTAAGCATACATATAATAATGTTGAGATGGTTTATGTCACGTAGAAAAGAACCATGCTTCAATTCTAACAGTTACATTGCGCATTGTAACAGCTATCATTTTCTTTCACAATTTTGTCCTCCTTAAGCGTGATGGGATCATTATGCCTGTCTACTCTAAAGCTACTGGTAATCTTTTTCTTGCCTCACATCAGTGGGTGAGGCCACTACATGGGTAGCCATTATGTGACAAAACACAATGTCTTACTTTGCAGAGCTGGTGAATTAATTCATATCACATGAAGTAAATGTATCTCTTGAATATCAATCTATGTGTGATAGCTGTGTCTAAGAAAACTTTAGAAAAACTAAACTACAAAAACTGCTAAACCAGGTCTTAAACTACCTGGTATGTTCCCAATACTGATGGTTATCACAATATTGGTATTCTACAAATTTAATTTTACTTTTGTCTGAATTATTCATGATGCTACATGTGCTGCACTTAGTCATCACTGAACAAACTGGGAAGTTATTTATCTATATAAAACAATGGTGTTCTTCCCCACCATTTAAAGGCAGAAGAGCTATTTCCAGGTCACAGCAAAGTAATTTCTGAGGCAAGCTTTACAAGACTTCCCACTCAGTTTAGCTAGTTATTCCCAAACAGGTTCTATCGCTGCGTCCGCTTTTAATTTCTGCACGTTCTCCTTCCCTACCGAGTATTTTCCCTTCCCACCTATCCACTAACGTGATTGGCCTTACAGGACTACCACAAAGTAATGCCAAAGTACTGCTGTTTTCCACATATCTCTTCCTCCCCTCGCCCCACCTCTGAGCATTACTTGCCTTGCTCTGCTTCACAGACATTCTAGGCAACATTTATTCAAATTTGTAAAATATGCTAAGTCCTATGGAGGACTAGAAATCAGTACGACACTAAGAAATAACTCAGTCTCTTAAAACCGTGAGGAAATATTCAGATAAGTACTCAATATAAGTTAAATCTGACTGTACACTTAACAATGTAAGGGGGAATTCTTTTAAGGCCAGGAAAATGATATTTGAAATACAGCTGTCATACAGAAAATGTAGATTGTTTTCACAAGCATTTCTGATATGTAGCATCCACTCTATTCTTAAGACTGTCACTGCTATTGCTGCTATTCTACACTTGTTTTAATATGCTCAAAAATCTTTAAATTTCGTATGTCTTCTCAAAATACAACTTGAGGTGGTAAGAAAACAGCGTTTAGTAAAATTCCATTTGTCTATTTAAATTATTCATGTATGGAAAATCGTTTTTCATAAGTAATTTTTCAGATGCTATTTTTAATGCTGTGGCAACTCAAAAGCAGCTTTGTGTTGAATCTGCAAGCTCGGTATGTAGTTAATTCTCGGTGATGAATATGTGCTTTGCTTTTTGAAGGCAATTTGGCTAGGAAATAAAATCATGGAAGTATGAAAATGCTGAACTGCACATGCAAAGTATGCTTCTGACTATTCTGATCATAAGCTTGTATGAATGTTAAAAACGTGGTAATTTGTTTATGCAATCACCCTCAGCTGTCTGTGATAATGTGCACTTATTCAGATGTAGAACTTTATATAAGTAAAAGCAGTTTCCGAAGTGCTGAGAGGCATTGAAAAAAAAATGGTTAGGAAACTGGAGTTTTTGTAAAATCAGTAGGAAAGTCAAAGGAGGAACTAGAGAAAAAATAAAGAAAATTCCTCCAAGGTCACAGCCAAATATTATGTTGTATGTCTTTATGATTCCTAGAAGGTTGCTTTGCAATCTACATATGTATTATATGTAATTCTCCTTTTTGGGAGGGTGAACATTGCTTGACAGTTGTTTCCTGAACAGTAAGTGTACTCATTTTTAATATATTACAGTATTTAATAAATGAAATAAATTTCTGATAATTACTAAAATATTTGCATTTCACTAAAAAACACAAAACATCACAGTGGCGAGTGACCAAGGCTAGTCTGGCCTGCAGTCTGACTGGCTCTGTTTTCATGGGCACTGAGAGTTTGTCTTGTCCTAGGTCAGCACTCACAAGACAAACCATCAGCAAGAGCAAATCTATGGAACATTAGCTTTTGTATTGCTGAGAATTACTTCCAGACCCTTTTACCTCATTAAACAGCATTACTACTGCTTTTAGTGTAGAAATTGCCATTCAAGCTGAGAATTCCCTACACGGCCAGTCTTTGTTATTTGTGTTACAGGTGGGTGGGGTAGCTACTTGAAATTGTGACTCATATATTCTTGTGTGGTTTTAATTACTACTGGAAGAATAAAACCAGCAGAGATAAGACAATAACCTGACTCCAATGTTTCAGACAGGCTGGTAATCTTCGGCTGCCTCCAGGGGTGCTGGCCTGATGGAACAGGCTTTTCATCGGAGATAAGCATCCCATACTGCAAGTATCTTTAAAGAAATGGTGCAAATGAAGAAAAAACTGAGGGACGACTCCCCAGAGCACATAACCCCTCTCAATCTAGGTGTTTTTACACTGTCAAATGGGCAGGTGTGAATCATAAAAGAGCTACCATTAAGGAAACCTATTCTTTCCAAAGGCAGCTCCTTTTCAATGTTAAACTCAGCTTAAGCACGGTTTAAGTGACATTGTTAGACACAATCAACATGTGACAGACAGATGCTCCTCCGTTTAAGTTTCTTCACCAGTTCATTGAATTCCACTCCCTTTCTAGATATTTGTATTTTTAATTAAAAAAGCTTTTTGTGTGTGTGTGTTACTGGGTACTGCTCTACAAAATCTCTTCTGTGTTTATTTCTTCTTATTATTTCTTTACGTACCCCTTCTTGCTATTCGTTATATCTACAAGAAAATGCCAGGATTTTAGCTAAAATGTTACTTTATCTTTGTTAACTCAGTGGTTTTAATTTTCTTGTGACCGCTTAGAAGGTATCTAATTTTTTTGCCTCTGTTTCTTCCTCCTTCTTAGAAAAGTAAAGGGTACACCTCTAAGGAGGAATTTCCTTTTAGAATTTAGAAATTTTAGAAATGTATACCTCAAACTAATCTTCACTGCTTGGCAGAGAAAACCTTTCAGATGCTGACATTCACAAATTAATTTCAGTTAAGGCACGGAGTTCACACACCACCTCACCTAGAATCATTACTACTGGAGGAGTTTACAGCTTATTTGTGAGCCTCAACTGAGTTCACCCTTAACGTTAGGAAAGCTTAAAGACGAAAGTCGCATGCTTGTTCTGGCAAGGAATCTTGACACCGGAAGCAGAAACAATTATTAACAATTAAGTAAAAAATAAGATGTAACTAGAAAAGTGTTCTTATCTTGTTAGTTAGAATTGACTTTGCTACCGTTATCTGAGGGAACAAATTACCAGCATTCTGCTTGGTAAATGCACCCACTTAAGAGCTGATGTTTAATGTCTTAATATCTCACCCCCTCTCCAGCATTGAAAGCTGTTCCCAACAGCAGCTTCCTGAAGCAGCTTGCTTTTCCTTGGCCAAGATGCAGTTCTTCTTTCCATTTTCTCTCGTCCTTTTTGTTCTTAATCTGCTTTTCCTTGTAAATGCAGCATTTGAAGCTTTTCATTTTATCTGAGGTTCCTTTAAGTTAGTGATCTTACTCTATTTATTAGCTTAAATAATGTTACAATATTCTGTAGTTCATAAAAATCACTAGTCATACAGAAGTCGTGTCAGTTTTGAAGTTTTCATTGAGAAATTGCACGTGAACAGCACAGATGATAGGTAACACCCCCACCTTTGGTTGAGGAACTCACACTGCCATGACAGATGCAGTCCTGTAAATCCTTTTACTCTTCTAACATGAAGACTTGCCCTAGGTTTCTAGCTTATTTTTAACCTGAGATAAAAGCCAACATATTGTTTTCGTCAGCTACCTCCTAGATACCTCCTAGTACTGCCATTTATGGTGTCCTGGCACACAACACGGTATTGGAAGACCATTCCTCATTTCAGGAAGTGAACAAAAGATGCACCTAAATCCACTTCTAAAGGTAAAAAGTGTTTCCGGTTACAGGAGCAGTAACTACTTTTTGCATAAAAATTGTTGCTACTCTTAAAACTTCCTATTGTCATTGAAACCTTGAACTTTTCATCAGGTTTGTTCAAAGCTTTTCTTGAAATTCTTGAAAGGAGCCCAGTGTCTCATAGGCTCAAACTTTCACTCTCCAAGCAGTAAGGTTTGACCAGTTCACAGGCAACACTATACCAACGCATGGAATAAAGTTCATGGTCACAGTTCCTCTGCCTTGAAATTGTGATAAATTAGTGTTACTGCCATGGTAAAGTATATCCTAATTACCCTAAGCTAATGCACTCTTTCTAGTCCCAACATCTTGCATTTCTCTACCTGTCTACAGTCCTTCTAAACCACTGTTTACTTCACTGAATAGAGTACTTTGGACTTTTTACCAATGTGGCAGAGCAGCTGGTAACAACTCTAAGCACACATGCCTGAGCAGAGAAAGCTAGAAGTATGTTCTGCAGGAAACAGTATTTTTAATTAAAAGAATTTATATTTTAAAAAAAAAAGATAAGGGGGCAGGATCCTGTAGATAAAAGCAATTCGTTTTTCAAATGGTTTGCAGGGCATTGGTGCTTGGTTTTGGAAAGAGAGGGGGTTTTTTACTCCTTGATTCTGGATCTGGCAGGAAGCAACTCAGTAAAACTGTAGGATGGAAGACAAGTTCAAAAAAAAGCACACTTGAGTTCAGAAAGCCTCATTAAATAGAAAGCCAGCAATGCCAGCCACACTGTTGGTGCAGTGGATTCTTGTGATGCAGCAGCAGTTGTAGTAAAAGCTACACAACCACCACCCTACCTGCAGCTGTATCATCTCCTGACACAGGAAGGAAAGTTGCAGCTGCTGTGGCAGCAGTTTCAGTGAAAGGACCATGAGGATCAACAAGATGTCTGGTTGGACCATAAGAAACCAAGATACCAGGAGGATATAGTGAGGAAGCAACCCATGGAAAATGAGGATATTCTTGCAAAAAAAACCAAAGCCCAAACCTGGTAGAAGTATCTCTTGGAGACTTTTGAGTGGCTGAGATCTGACTGGCACAGGCATGAGCTGGCTACCAGTATAGCTCCTACCTCAATGTAGGTCCCAGTGCTCACCTTAAGCAAAGCAGAAGACAAACTGCCATCCCGTGCCACCTAAGCTTGAGTGGGGAAACTTATTATTGATATAAGCAGAACATGTTTTCCCCTACATTCCCATCCTAGGGCAACAGCCTCACAGCTCATGGAAGTAAAGTATTCACCCTTTGAAACGGAAAGCAAGCTCCCTGGAGATAGACACAACTGATCATAAGGACAGCTCTGCCTTCTGATGGGACCCTGGGACTGCTGCTGTGGGACAGCCAGCCCAGAGGAAGCTGTACAGGCAGAACAGCAGCTTCCATTAGGTCCAGGAGAGCAGCTAGCACTGGTCTGTAACGAAACAGGGTACAGCTCTGACTCTAACACAACGAACACTAACAGCCCAAAAGGAAGAGAGAGCTCTAGAAGTTGGTCTCCCAGACAGAGAAGCGATCCCATGGCAGAGCAGGAGGATCCCACCTGCAGCAGGGTAGAGGCCTCTGGTGGCTTACGGGGCTGTCTCCGTCGTCTTCTGTATTTGAAACAAAGTCAGGTCAAGAAACTTCCACTCACTGATGTGGCTGTAGCACCTGTATTTCTGAGCATCCGGTTTGCATGATCTGCTCATACTGGCTTTCACCAATTAAATAAAAAGCAGCTTCACATTCACCTCAAAATTACCTTCTTTCTGCAGTTGTTACATTTTCTTTAAACTCTTAATGTGCCTCTTTCAAGAGATGCTTCCATTATTAAGTGTCCTTCAGATAACATACAAAAGGAAGGAACTATTTTAGCATGGTCACATCCTGAGAGAAAGCAAAATAATTGGCAAAACATATCTAATTACTTTTTTTTATTTTATTTTTTTTATTTTATGCTCCACTGACACTGTGCTGCACTTAGTGTGTGCCACTAAGTGCAGCACATTATACTACGTACAAACAATACCTGAGATAGAGCTTAACGCCAAAGAACAGAACAGGAGGCAGAACAGAAGAACAATGATGAAAAAAATACAAATCTAACTCCTCTTGAAACTGTTTGATGTGGCACAAGCCTGGAACTCTTCTGGTGTATTAAAAACTAAATTCCTGGAGAACTTAAGATCTAGTGGATTCGGTTTGTTTCTCCGGAGTCCTTCCTGAGTGCTTCCAGTATCTTAGACCAAATGTAATGATAACATGTTCCAGTAACTGCTATGCTTGGATCTGCTGCCAAGTTTCTTTCTGATTTAGTTCAGATACTCAGATCTAGAGCAAGCTGTCTTTGGTAAATTAACTTTAAATTCAGAGATCTAGAACTACTGTTTGTCTAGTTGCATAAACAAATGTTGAAGCTCATAAAAAAAAGATGTGTGCTCCAAGATGCTCAGAGGTTAGATAAAATATAAATATGAGGGTTTATTTGTCTAATTAAACTCCCAGAAGAGACAGCGGAAGACGGGGTATATAAACAAACCAGTAAATATCTACAAAAACCTTAGATGTGAAAGGCTGCTTCTACAATCAAAGTGTGCAATCTCATAGCTTAGAACAAATGGCTACCTGAAACTATTTCCAATAACTACTTCTGTTTTTCTCTGTAACCCTATCATGAGTCAGATGAATTAATCCTATCCAGTTTATTTTTTTCCTACTTAAAAAGTGTGTTAAAAACCTGACCAGGATGTGCTTCCAGGTGTATCTACACTACAACCAAGATAATTTAAAGTACTGAATTCAGATACTTGCAAAACTCATTTTCTTGTGGAATACCTGTCCTACATTCATTCTGAATACATATTTTAGGGGACTGAAAGAGAGAACTGAGTTTTAGGTTGGATACTGAAAATGCGCAGCTTATCTTCACCCCTTTCCAAGGATATGCCCAAGTATTACCTGCGAACATAAATTGTTGTATTCCTGTTATTATTTCAATGTCTAGTCTCCCATGTGGTAATTACAAACAAGCGTTCAGCAGAGCTGCGGAAGAGCCCATGATTTCCACGTCAGACTTTTGTTTGCTGAGCAATAAATTGGTCTTTTGCTGAGGAAAGGCCCCTTTCTACCAGCACAAGGTTTAATGACATAGACTACATAGAAACTTTGACGAGAACTAGAATCTTCCTGGCAGGATCTGCAGGTCTGGAGCTTAGCAATACTCACTCAGTTTCAATCCAGAAACACATTGCCTATTATGTGCATCATCAGATAGCTGTATGAAATTCTCAACAGGAGAACAAGTGAGATTTCCAAATAATTGTATTATGATGCTGAAAGTAAAAACATATTTGATTAATACCTCTACTGAGCTTGCTAGTCATACTAGAACATGCAAGGTTTTAAGATAAACAAGTCCCTTTGACTGTAAAGCTCAACAAAGCCTTTCAAGCTTCAAAAGGAGACAGCCTACGTTTCTCAGATCAGGTCAGTCATTCCACTGACTTCCTGCTGCAAGCAGCGTTCTGGAATATTGTCCATTCCCTGTTAGTGAAATCATGACTTCCAATAACACCATTCTAGTGTCACAGATCTTCTCTGGAGTCTAGATGAAAATAAGCAGTCAAGTCAAAAGACTTCATATGCAATGAGAGGAAAACATCAAGCACTGTGATGACTGCAGTTTGGAAAGTGGAGTAATGTGCTGCACAGAATGGTCTGCTATAATTATCCAAAATAATATACATATGTAAATTACATTTGCTTTGCATAACATGAGCACATATTTAAAAAGAGAGCATCCCCCCCCAGCCTAGTATTTCTGAAGCTAAAAAAAGAGCAAAAAATGATAACGCCTTTCTCTCTGCTCCAATGAAGGTGGAGAATACGATGCACATGAAGATGTTCATAGCTTCCTGAAACTTAGCAGTGCCTTGGTGGCACACCTCCATCTGGAAATATCAGCCGTCAGTCTGTCAAAGTAGGTGGTGACAGACTGAAACACTTGCACTGTTTGCAGGCAGCTCTTGCTCACGAAGGCAGTCTCGCTGCTGCTCATACCCTGCCTTCCTTGCGTTGTCCCCTGTCTAGAGGACAACTCTTCCTCACCAATCCACAACTGCTCCCTGCAACCAGAACTGGTACCCTACAGCCCAGGCACGGCCACAGAACAAGCTACCTTTCCTCAGAGGACAACCTGGCTACCAGAGCAGCGCCTGCTGTTCTGCAGGAGCAGGCTGGGCTCAACCCTCTACGGAGCAATTTTGTCAAACCCTCATCTTCTCAGCTGATCCAGCAGCGCTTCATACAGTGTGTGTTGATGCCACTGAGGCAAGACACGTTCACACCGTCGCCCTTGCAGCCTGGAAACGGTCGGTCTCCCCCGCAACTGAACTCTCGATCATGTTTAGGATTTAGGGGTGTTTCTGTCTGGTGACTGACCTACAGCTGCTGAATTCAAGAGGCCTCAGAGCACCTTCCTCTAAGCAGGCCCGCGGGCCCGGGAGCCATCCCACGCTGCCCCGAGAGGACGAGCGTTGCACAGCCCCGTCAACACCCGCTGCCGGCGGCGGGGGCAGCCCGCGTCCCGCCGAGAGCTCCCGTCGCCCCGCCAGCACGAAGCAGCCCGGGCCGGGGCTGCCCCTTCCTCCCGCCTCGCCTCAGCGGGGCCGCGCCGCGCCTCAGGGGAGGCGGGATCCCCGTCGAGGCCGCTCCCCGGGCGCCAACGGCCGCCCTCGGGCAGCCGCGAGGTGGAGGGGGGAGGAGAGGCGGCGGCGGCGCGGCCGCCATTGCCCCCCGACGGTGTGCCGGAGGACGGGGGCGCCCCGCGCGGCTCGGGGCGGCCGGGAGGGTGGCGAGCGGCCCGGCGGGCCGCGGGCCCTTTAAGGCGCCGACGGCAGGCAGCGTGCACATCGCCAAGGCAACTGGGGGCGGGCGCCGGCGGCCGCGCTGACGTCGGGGGGAAGCTGAGCAATAACAACAGCGACGCGGGGCGGCGCGCCGGCGTCGGCGTCCGCGGTGCGCCTGCGCGGCCTGCGGGCCTGCTTCTATTTATGTGGGGGCGCCAAGATGGCGGGGGTGGAGGCGGCGAGGAGAACGTAGGGGCAGCTCCGACCGGGCGGCGGAGGGGAGGGGGGAGGGGAGAGGGAGGAGGAGGAGCCGGTGGGAGGGAGCGCGGAGAGCGGTGTCACCGAGCGCGTGAGGCGGGGGCCGGCGAACGGCGGGCGGGGGGTGGGGGGGCGGCGGAGGATGGCGGAGCCGCGCCGGGTGCCGTTCATTAGCCTGTCACCCGTGAGGCGCCGCGAGGGCGAGAGCCCGGCGCTGGAGCGGGAGCCGGGGGGCCGCGAGCCGGAGCCGCCGCCGGCGGGCCGCGAGGCGCCGCTGTTGGCGCCGCCGGAGCCGCCGCACGAGCTCTCCCGGCCGGAGCCGCTGCCGCCGCCCCGCGAGAGCGCCGCCCGCTTGGAGCCGCCCCGCGAGACCGGCCGGCCCGAGCAGCAGCCGCAGCGGGAGCCCCCCCGGCCCGAGCCGCCGCCGCTGCCGCCGCCGCAGCTGCCGCTGCCGCCGCCGCCGCCGCGCCAGAGCAGCCGGCAGGAGCCGCCGCCGCCGCAGGAGGCGCTCCCGCTCCGCCAGACGGTCCGCCTGGAGGTGGTGCTGAAGGACCCCACCGAGGAGGGCTGCGTGGAGTTCAGCTACCCGGAGCTGCTGCTGTGCGGGGACTCGCGGGTACGGGACCTCCCCTTCCCCTTTCCCCTCCCCTCCCGCCGGGCCGGGCCCCGCCGCGCTTCCTCCTCCCCGCCCAGGGCCCGGCGGGCAGCTGCCCGCGTCCCCGGCCTTGCCGATAGCGTTATCGGTCGCCCCGTCCTGCTCGGGGGTGGTCCTGGCCCGGCGGGGCGGCGCCCTGCAGGGAAGTCCGGCGGCCTCGCCGTCGCTGCGGGCTCCTCCTGGGGCTGAGGCTGCGCCTGTGCCCGTGGGGGGAAGGGAGGGCTTCGCGCTTGTCGCCCCTGAGCTGGCCGAGGGCTCCCGGGTGGCTTTTCCGGGAGCTCCTGGCGTTTGCTGCGAGCAGGGGAGGGGGAAGGCTAGTGTCTTGTGCCCCGCTTAGCCCAGCTCTCTTCCCCTCACCTTGCCTGCCCGCGGAGCGGTGGTGTTGCATCCTCCCTTCCTGGGAGCTTTTTCCGGCAGCTGAACGAAACTGTTACCATGCCGGTCTCTTTTCCGGATTGTCTGTAGGCTGTGTGCACGTAAATTAAGAGTTATTAGCCCGGCTCTGCCACAAGCCTTGAGAAGCAGTGAAGTGAGCGTTAGCAGACTTGGAGATGAGTTTCTGCAGTCTTGGAGGGGCAGGGATGAATGAGAGTTAACGTTGGTGAAACTATAACCTCGCCTGTAACTGTGAAGAACTTCATTCAAGCAAAAAAGTACTTTCCCTTTTCCTATTCCTCCCAACCAGAAAATATTTGGTACTCGGACTACTTTGGTTTTTAAGGAGAAAAGCTTGTGCAGACAACTTCAAGAAGCAAGCAGCATTAGCCAAACAACAGGACCCAGTGTTCAAGTAGGAAGGAGAGACGCATGTCCTTAAGTGGGTCACACTTAAGCCACTCATTCTTCGTGGGTTGAGGATATCGGTGAAATTGCGCTTGATTTAAATAGTTGTAGCTCCTCTTAAATCTGGTATACAGACAATTTTAGAGAAAGTTTACATCTTCGTGGAAAGGGCAGGGGGCAAGGAACTACCCACTACTGAGAAGGTTGTGATAGCTCTGGTGATAAAAGCAAACCTCAAATACCAGTACTGGTATCGCCATTGGATTTTTACATCAGTGTGAACTCAAGAATGATTAAAACTTCTGTTTTATGAACCAAAGTGTTTCTAGCTGATGATGATGCCATAACTATACTTACCAGCCTGCTCGCTTTTTTGTTCTGTAGTAGGAGGGATGTAGAACTGGATTGTGTTCAAATGTGGAAGACAGAAAAATCAATGACTCTGATTTTAAGTCCTCTGAGATCTTCTGATGCAAGTTAAAAGGTTCCTTCTGTTCATCCTGTCCTACAGCTGTTGTGGGCAAACAATGCCAGTTATGACTCCTCTGAATTGTTGTAGCAGTAGTCTGCTGCTCTGTGAAGTGCCAGCTTTCTGAGCAGTTCCTGTGTGAAGGTGAAAATTGTGTTAGTGTTTAGAAGTGGTTCAGTATGTGGAGTTTGACTTTTCTCCTTGGCAGTTCCCAGTTCCATAACTGCCTTTTTCTGTAGGTTGGTAATATGTCAATTACGTAATTGGGGAAAAACGACTTCGTGTAGTTCTGATGCAAATGCCATGTCTTCTGGGGGGGAGCATTGATTTAGGGGATTTTTGGTACAATTGGGATCAGAGACAGCTTTTAAGGTAGAAATAGTGATAGGAATTCTTTATAAGAAATTGTGTGTGTTTTTCAGCGCTCTGTAGAGTCCAGATTGAAATGAATGGATCATAATGGCCTGTCTATTGCTGGACTGTGTGGAACAATCAGCTGATTATGTAAAACAGTGTCATAAATTGTGATCCTTTTAAAGTGATTCTGGACTTTTATTCGTGTTTAAAAACTGATGTGTACTTGGCCTGTCAGTTTAACTTCTTCCTTGCTATATGGTAGAAGCTGGAAAAGCTACTCTGATATGGTAGGGAGGACTTAATCTTGTATTAATCAGCATGAAAAGAGAGGGAAAACATTTTATCCAGCAATAAAATTACTGCATGCTGGTTCCTTCATAGTTAAAGCAAATACAAGAGAAGAATTTGCTCTGCACAGTGCAGGAGGCTTAGGATGACAGAATTGTGTCTTTTACCCTGGTTGTTCTCAGAACAACAAATCATGTAACCTGTTCAAAGTCCTAAAATAGAAAAAAATTGTGAAAGGAAAACTGATCCTACTTGTGGAGTAGAATAGCTATAGTGATTTATACCAGTTAATGCGGGAGAGAAAACTACCTTGTTGAAATGAAGCTTGACCAAGAAACGCCTGCCTTCTACCACTTTTCTGCAGAATCCGAGATTTGCACTTTCCAAGTAGGTAGTAACTAGTCGGCAGTTGATGCTGTGGTTTTAAGTGGAGTTTTAGATTTCCAAATTTGCTGTTTTAGTAATGATTCAGTTTAAAATGAACAGTTCATATAAACTTAGCTATGCAAACTGTTTTTGTGGAGTGAAGATTGATTGGGTTTTCTGAAAGGTATTGTTGACTCCTTATCCCTTAAAGTTGCTCGACTTCCTTATGACTATTCCTGTTAAAGTTCAACATTACAGTATTAGGAGCTTGTCTTTCTGTCTTGTAGTGGTGCTTGGAACTAGAACAGCTAAGAAAGGTTCTCCAAAGGCAGGCTATTCTGGGAAGGCAAGGACTGGTGCACAGGAATAACTTCAAACATTGCTTTGATAGGTCTCTTAATGAAACAGTAGAGAATCCCAAAACTTATTTGGCAGGATGAGTGGACTTCTAGCTTTTTTTATTCCAAATTTGGGTTCCTAGCCTGAATCAGAAGCTAGTGGAAATATTTATGTTAGAAACTCGTGCTGTCCTTGTCCTGCTTTTTTGCCTTGATAAAGAGAACATCCTTTGATAAGGTAGAGTTCATCTTCTGGTAGCAATTATTTATGTAAAGTTTTTGGATGTAAGTAATAAGTTAGGGTGGTTGAAGAGTTTATTTGCCTCTTAAAAACTAGCAGAAGTGAAAGTTGATGCACCAAGCTTCAATTGCACCAAACTTAACTCAAAGCGGGTGAGCCAGAAGCCCAAGTTGGCTTCCGTTAAACAGGCTGTAAAGGTGCTGAAGTAATAATGTCTTAAAGTTACTGTAGAGTCTGAGAGCCATCCATCAAAGCCCTCAGAAGCTGTCAAAACTAAAACTTGCTTGAGTTTGAGATTCCAATAGTGCTTAACTAATCAAAGTGATAGTCAGCTACAGCTTTGAGAGTTTGGTGGAGAAAGGCAAGTTAACACAAGTACTAAATTTTGCTTGACCTCTGACCTCAACCTTTTCTCATTTCAAGATTAAAAAAACCCAAACATTTGCCTAGCAGATGATGTGGAATAGGTTTTTCCAGCTAAAAGTAGTGAAAATGGTGTTGCATGAATTGAGCAGTATTTTATATTTAATTATGCCTGCAGGAAATATGTATGTAACTTAAACTTATGTTTCAGGATTAACTATAACCTCTATTTTTTCCTTTAAGTACTCAGTTTAGAAAATGTAAGATAATTATGTGGTGTTTGCAGTTTTGCTTAGCTTACCTTCCTCATTACATTGGTCTTGATACTGTTGAGCTAGTTTGTCGTTATTTGGTCACCATTTAGTCAATAAATTGGGTTTTCATACTGTGGAGGAAGGATCTTGCTTTTGTGAACTTAGTGTTGCTTTTTGTTCTGTCTTAGTCTACCATGAATCTTTGTTTATTCATTGATGAGTGGTCCGTGTGCAATAAAGCTAGTTGCCATTCATAAAGTTCCATAAAATGGAACTCCATTCCACCATATTTTAGCATCCCAGTACCTTCCCTCCCTTCCAACAATTACTGTATTTTATGTGAACTCTAATTTGAAGAAGGCAGCCGTGTTGTTCTGCCATACCTTATTTGGAAAAAAAAACAAAACAAAAAACCAAACCCAATATGTTTACCTTTGATTACTGTTCATTGACTTCGTGTCAGTGAAAACGTCTTTCAAAAAAAAAAAAAGAGGGGAGCATACTTCCTGCTTATTTGTACAGCTGGAATATTAAATCTCTATTGTCCTCACGGCTGCCATAGTAGCAATCTTGTAGAATTCATGCTATGATTACTGAAATTATCCGAAGGAAAAAAATAACAGTACAAGAGTTAAAGGGGTTACATTAGTTATGGTTGTAACTTACTGAGGTTTTTAGTCTTCTGGCTGCTTCCCTGCTGATTAGCATACCAGGTACATCTTGTGTATTGTATCTAGAAGGTGCTGTATCACAGCACCAGTAAGAGGCACCAGTGAAAGCAGAAGTGAAAAGAAGTTGTATTTAGAGAGAGTTCTTTCTCTTTGAACCTCAAATGGCCATCTCTCTTATACTTACACTTTCAGTTGAGGTTGTAGTGGAATACTTGGGAAAATATAAATCTGAGTCTTCCTCTCAACTTTTTTGTTTGGGTTCTCATTAGAAGAAAAGTAACTGAATGGTAATTGAATGGGTCAGACTAATTTTTAGAGAATAAAGTAAGTATTTGGACTCTCAGTATAAATTCTGACTACTTAGTCATCAGAGCATTGTTTATTGACATTTAAGAGGTTTTTATTAGATGCACTCTGTGTTTCTTGCGGAATGAATATTTAACTTTTGTATTTTTCAGAAGAAATCTGTTCACTCGGAAGATCCATTTAATGATGAACAACGTGAGCGCCATGAAGTAGAAATGCTAGCCAAGAAGTTCGAGGCAAAATACGTGAGTTACTGTATCTGTATTAAAATATACAAATATTTAATAGTGATAACTCATGATGCTGTAAAGATGTTAACATCACATTTTTTTCCTGACTAGGGTCGCTAATGTAGTGTCAAATGACTCCTGTATGTTTCGGAGCTGGCTGTCTCATTATATTAATTTAAGCAGCTTGAAGCTGCTACAAGCTCATTAGACAAGTCTGCTAAATAGATTTGTCTATAGGATGTTATAGCTTGTGAAGCTATTCTTGGAAAAGCTTCCTATATAAATACAACTGAGTAATAGATGCCCATCGATATTCATGATAAATACTATGCCGGAGGAAAGAATTTTTATGTAATGCTGTTGTGCACTATTGAACAGCTCCTCTGTTTGGGCTAAATACTGATGAATCTTGATGAATTTCTGACTAGTTTGGAATGCTTCCATAGGAAGTTATTGTTGAATAATAAGTCATTGCTTGATGAGTCTATCTTGTAGCTGCCAGCTGCCTAAAGATACTCTGCTGACTCCTGAAAGTGTAGAACAACGCTAGGTAGAAACATAAAGAGGCTTTCACTAATAAATGAAGGTAGAAATCAGAAAATGTTGACTAAAACCTCACCCAAACAAGTCTTTAAGAATTCATATGGGTAGGGTTAGGTGATTAATTCTGAGCTGGCAATCAAAACTCATCATCATGCTTAGGCATGTTGATATTCTGGATTACTAATAGAGCACCTCAATAATAAAGAAGGGAAACGAGCAGTCATTTGTATCTTTTGCTATTAATATGCATATTAAAATCTTTCTTGTCTGATTTATTTGGATTTTTTTTTTCTGGCAAAGGCAGATTTTTCTAAATGCCCAGTCTATACATTCTGTAGAAGTAATTACTATTTCAGGGCATGTTAGCTGTGATACATAACAAAAGAAACCCTTAAACTGAAAAGAATAATTTTCATCTTTTGGAGGGATTGACAGAACCCAATAACCCTGTGAATTGAGAAGACAGTTCCAGAATACTGTTTGCTTTTCATTTGAATGATAAATTATTTTTTGAATGTGAGAGAAAAATGTTTCAACTGTACTTTTCTAGAAAACTCATTTCCATACTACAAGTTAAGGATTTTATAATGTCCTGAAACAAGTTGCTTAACTACAGCAGGTGAAAGTCAGTGTAGAGCATGTAAAGCAATATATGTAGGAGGGAGTGGTAATGGAAGCAATCTAATTTTACATACACATTTATGCATACCTCAAAGCTAAACGTGTATTTATGGACGGACAAAACATTGTGGTGTTAGACTTATGAAAACTTGAGTTCAATGCTCAGTAGTTATAAAAAGAGTCAAATAGATACTCTTAACTATTAGAAAGCAGTAGATAACAAAAACTATCATTTTACAACAGTTTAAATTAATGGTGCACTTGTATCTTGATTACTATTTGCACTTCTGATTTCTTGCCTTTCTCTCATTCTCCGCAATACCTTATGCCCCTCAGCCCCACAAAACTCCTGGAAGGGGAATGTCTTCTATATGAAGAGCAACTTATTAGGGTAGGGCCACTAAGTATGGAGCGTGGCGAGGGATTAATAGTTCTTGTGTTAGATACTTCCTGTCCTGTCTCACTTGCAATACAAGAACCATCAGTCTTTACTTACCATCCATGCTCAGATGAATTGCATCTCTGTACACTGACCCAGTACAATTGTTCATGTTCTGAACAACATCCAGCCATCTTCTCTGATTCTTGTGGTGAGATGTTTGCTTCTTGGCTTAAACTAGAACAGGGATCCTGTGAAGTAGATACCCATTCTCGTCTTCTTTTTAACAGCACTTTAGTGTAAAAGTAGTCACTGGTTGTATGAGAAAGAAGTAGAGTTTTTTTCAGGTTTGCAGAAAGTACTATATCATCCTTAAACTAATTAGATATTACTTATCTATATTCATTTAAAATGGAGTGAAACTGTCTTTTTAATCATAGCACATGTGGCAGTACTTCTGAAAAATTTGATGTGTGAAGAACAGTCTTCTTTGAAGACTTTTTGGTTCTTTTCAGATAAATTCCTGTACTCATAATCAAATCAGTACAGTATTGGATATGTCTTGCAGATACTAAGAAAAAGCCTATGAATAAATATATTTTCGTAAAACAAGATGCATAATGTTAATGTACCATTTGTTTACATGATTATTCAGAACTTTTTTTGCAATTGCTGCACGTTTTGAACACCAGCATAAAAATATATTCTGAATGGTTCCCATTTTCATTCTTTTGATTACTGTTATTCTCTAGACAAAAGCAAACACTGTTGTAAAAACATGATATTGCATCTCGGACGATATTGTACATAATGTAAAATTTTTTATTGGATCAAAACAAAGGTCCATGTAATGGATAGTTCTCTGACACTAGTGGAATCTCATACTTGAAAGTATAACAGAGTAAGTGTGCATTGATATTACTTCACTGTGCCTGTCTAGCAATCTGTGGCTTAATTTCTCCCAAAGCCAAAGGCTGCGTTTTTAACTACCCTTCATATAGCTTTCTGCCATAAATTTGCCAGATCATTTTGAGTTCACTGAATTTCACATTGTGTTCCGTGGCGCTGAGTACCACGATGATTGTCGTATGAAAATATACTTTATGTTTAAACCTGATGAGTTCACTTGGTGCTCCATAGTTTCTGTATTGTAAGAAACAGTGAAATATTTCCTGTTCTTATGCATGCTGCATGTGATTCTGATGCTATCATCTAAATTCAGCCCTTTCATTCCCTAGCTGAAGTGTCTTAACATTGTTATTGTACAGAAGCAGTGTTTTTTACCTTTAAAGATCCTTGTTGGCTTACTGTTCCCTTTTTTGTTCTAATTTCTTTTTTTAAATGAAAGGATATTAATGGTAGGATGCCCTGATTTATCAGTGATATAATGATTTCTGGGTTTGTTCTCTGTTCCTTTTTTCATAAGTCCCAATTCTTTTCTTCTATGACCATTCTTGATTGTTGAGCAAATGTCATAGAACTGTGTGTAACAACTACAGCACTTCCTGAACAGCATAAGAAATTGGGAGTACACTGTATTTTTTTTCTTATTTGGGTTGTACTTCCTTTGTGTGGATTACCTTGCTTTTATTGATACTGAATTCAATTGATGATTTATCATACTAAGTTCAGAGCAACTGTGAGGTCTTTCAGTGATTCTTCAGTTGTCTTTTTTTATTGACTATCCTCAGTAATTTCTGTCATCTCATGCCCCCCCCCCCCCCCAAACTGTTAACCCTCTCTGTTGCTTCTAAAGGCGAATGAATACACATTCCTTGGTGATTTTGCTCATGACTTTCTTTGCCAAAATGAAGTATTTTTTCCTACCCTTTCTTTCCTGTCCTTAAACCAGACATTGATTTGAGTGGACCTTCCTTCTTATCCCATGATAATTTTTTGTCTTTAAAGATCTTTGTACCTTTTTTAAAGCATTTGAAGTACTGCTTCCTTCTACCAAAATTCTCTCCTGCTCTGGAATGTATATTCTTGTGCCTGCTGGTTCTGTTCTTTATAATTTCTATTAACTTGTCCAATATAGAGATTAGGTTTACTGGTTTGTAAACTCTGCTGTGGCCCTTGGAAGATTCTTCAAAAATTGGCATTGTATTTGCCACCTTCTAGTCCTGTTGGGCAAAGGTTGTTTAAACCTTAGTTTACATGCCACAGTTAATTTGTTGAACTCAAGAGTTTTCTGAATACTTGCATGAGTACTATTTGCAGCCTTAGGAACTAGACATCTTAATTTGCTCTAGTATCATGACTGCTTATGTTCTGGGACAGAAAGGCTGGAGGAACTCTTGGGAAACGTGAAAAGCTTCAGTGGTAAAACTTCCCTGAACTGCTTCATAGTAAACACTGATGCAGATAATCCCTTCAGTTCTGCTGTGGTCTTGCATCCTTCACATCTTGATCATATGGACTTCCAATGCACTTCCTTAAACATAACTGGGTAGAACCAGGCCTGAAGGAAATTCTCTAACTATATGTACAATGGTTCAGATATTTTCATATGTCTGAATAGAGGTTACTATTTTAATCCTGCTTTTATTCATTCAACTATTATGAGACTTCTTTTTTGTTATTAACTTTGTTCCATATCTGCACCATGTTTTTATGAATAACAGGCAGTCAGAATGTATTGAGAATTTTTAAAATTTTTTTAATGCCCATACACTGAAATCATAGCATAGCCATTACTGCAAAAGGATTTTGGACTCACAGACAAGGATGGTGATGGTTACTTGGGCTTAGCAAGAGATGTGGTAGAGAGGTGGACTGCATTATATGTTAGTGAGATCAGTAGAGGTAAAGTATAGTTTATGTAGCATTCTTCAGACAGCCTGCTGGTGCCTCAGTCGGAATCATGAGAATTACATAAGCTTTGCACTGGAGTTTGAACAGAATTCTTAAGTACTACCTTTATTTTTCTAAGATTTTTTTTTTCTGCTTTCATACAAACTTTTTTTAAAAAGAAAAAAAAAGTACTGCATGTTTTGGGAACGTGCAGTCATTCAGATGTTTTACCAGATGAGTGACTGTAGGGGATGATATGAAAAGTCAGGAATACTTAGCTTGGAAACCTGAGGCTTGGAGTATAGCTTGGAAACCTGAATTAAAAACGGAACTCACTTTTGAGGTTTTTTTTCTCCTAGGACTATTGATTGATTGATTTATACTTGAGAGATTCCTGTTTGCTTGCACGAGCGCATGCTTTACTTAGTTACAAATTTGAATTCTTGCAAAATATTGTTAAAATTGAGGTGTTCAGATGCTTATGCTTCTCATAAAAGAGTGAGGATGAAACCTCCTTTGAATGGTGTCTGCATACTCATAGTAGCAAGTGGGTTGTGATATTTGGATGCCACAACTGAAAAGTCATACTTATTCTAAACATGCTTAGAATTGTAGAGTACAGGCAGAGAAGCTTCAGGAGCAAGTCTTCTCGAATTCATGGTAGAACACTGGTTGTTATTTTAGTGAATGTGGTGCCTTTTGGAGAATTTTATCTTCGAAGACTTTTATATTGACAATTTTGACAATACATGGGAGTCAGAAAACTAGGCCTTATATCCTAAGCAGATTCCCATTTATATAACTCTAAGTTTAGATTCCCTGAATGTTTGAGGTGGGTGTGAGTTTTTACTTGACTTGATTTAACAATAAGACTTTCACATGGGAAAAGTACTTATGGGTTAAAATGAAGTTTACTGTCTCCTGGAGGTAAGTGAGCCCACAGTCTGTGATGCAGCTTCTGGCTTTAAGTTATTCAAGTAACCATTTCGTGTCCAGTCCTATCAACTGAGGTGATGGCTCTTGCATTTCAAAGGATTTTATCTTAATATGTTTTTCTTCAGTTATGCTATATGAATGCAGTAACTTCTTGAAAACTCCTAGACACCATATCTGCAAGTACCAGACCAATATTTTTCTCTTTTGACTGAGGCTTCACTTTTCTGTAGAGAAGCAATCCATCTTGTGTGGGGAAACACTTTCCTGAATGCTAGGCTATAAGTATTTTCTTTTGTAAGGACTCTTTAACATACTGAAAAACTTAACACTTTCTAAATTATCCCAGTCCTTCTATCACTGACAGTCCTATCACTATGTTTTAAAAACATAGGATGGTGAAACATCTCTAAATAGGAAATGTTAGGGAGATCTCAATCATGCATAAACCAGGTGGCTAGTGAATACCTTTCAGGGATGATTCTGGTGAAGCTACAGTAAAGCATGGTTGCCAGAACTCATTCCTGTGTGCAAGTTTTTTAGTCATCTAGACTATCTTCAAGGAAGCATCCAAGAAAGCAAAACTGCTAATTCCCTGAATGACCACCCCTCCAGTGCCTTATATTTTGTAGACTTTAGTACATTGTTTCCCTGTTTCCCAAATGATATGATGCTTGTTTTGTTTTCAGGGTGGAAAGCCCCACAAACATCGGAAGGATCGCCTGCAGGACCTAATTGATATAGGTTATGGTTATGATGAAACGGACCCTTTCATTGATAATTCTGAAGCGGTAAGTAAGCCTCATCAAAGCAGCAACAAGAAATAAGACAATGCTTTATGGGTTTTTTTATGACGAAGAAAGGTAAGGGAAAATACTTTGTGCCCATGTGTAACTGGTACGGACCCAAAGGGCATACTACTTTGAGAATCCAACAAATGATTGTATTTGTAGTCTAATTCAGATATCATTATGCACTGCAAGAATTAAGAAAGCTATTGCTATATCACATGAATTTCCAGCTTTAGAAATGAAATTATTTGTATTTGTGCCCTTCATTTACTGTGGGCTGAAATTACACTGGCTCTAAGTTTCTTGTACTAGCTATCTGGATTATTAGTAGATGACTGGTGTTGGATTTCCTGCATTAGATCAGGATGCAATTCTGCTCTTAAAAACCAAGAATAGGATGGTTATTCTAAACATTCACCGAATATGTCTGAAAAATTTGAGATAAAACAGCTTGGTTAAACAGCGGGATATTACAGCTTATTTTGTCTGAATATTTTTCAGAAATGAAAATGCATCTTGAGGTAAAAGAAAAAGGTATTAGTTAGGTGCAGGCAATACCAGGGATATCAGGAGACTTATAAGAGATGGCATTTGAAGATATCTTAGAGGTGATATATGAAATTATGAAAATGAGGAAGAGCTTGGAAGAGAGAGTGTATGATATAAAAGCTTGGAGACCTCCTATAATTCTCCTTTATTAGGTGTCAGGAAGAAGTAGGTGTATTGTTTAGTCCAGTAAAAACAAACAAAAAACCCCAACAAACAACACCTGACACTTCAGGCAGCCTTCAGTTTCCTCCACTGCTGAGTGACACTGGACAAAGCAGAAATGATCTGCTGCTCTGAAAAGGAGGGAGCTAGAAGTCTGAGTGGGAGAGGAAAGATGATGAAAAGGAGTTGTGAGAAAAGAGCAAGAAAAGCACAGAAGTGAAGTGCATTGCTTAGCATACATTATGTCAAGCCTTCATTTGAATGTGGTGGTAGATCTGGGAAGTTATAAAACTTTGTAAAGAGCTTTTGTGAACACTGAGCTGTGAGGTTTCTAGCACATAGATGTTGCAATGAATATTGCTCCTAAGAACTGTGTGAGGTGCACAGAAGGCATGCTGCAGAACTGACACCTTCTTGAGCAAAAGAAGTTCAGCTGTTAACTACAGTGGATAGCAGGCTGAGCTTCTCTGTGTGTATTGTTAGTTTTGAAGTAGGTCTGAAGGCACATGAACAAGTTGTGTGAAAAGTGAGTTTGCTGTAGATGCTTATTGTAGTGTATTAATTTGTCCTTTTTCTTGGTTTAGATTAAAATTTTAGTTGAACTTGCCAATATTAAACTGTCCTATCATTATCCCTCAACTTTTGGTTGTGCTGCTGGAACAACATTGGGGCCTAAGCCTTGTTATTTTCTTTCCAAAGGTCAGATTCTGATCTTCAGCTCAGTATGAACAGATGTGCTTCACTCCTGCTGAGGAATCACTTGAGCCTATAGACTTATCTGGTTTCTCACTGTTGCTTAATTTAACCATCCTCAGTTTTGAAATTTTATGATACAGGACCCAAGTTGTATCTTGGTTTTTCTGGATTTATTGTGACCTGTCACAGATCTGATATGTGATTCAGATAACTTTCAGTACTCATAGTACAGGTCTCTCTAAGATATTCTTAAGTCTAGCAGGGTTGGACACTCACTGGTGTATTGGTACTTCTCATACTGTGCCTCCTTCCAGTGCTGTTCTTGTTACCAGCAGCAGATCCATTAGATTTGCAGGAGCATTTACTTCTGATATCTCTTGCCAGACTCCTTGCAAGAACATACAAAAGGCAGTTGTTAGAGGACCAGATGGTTGCATCATGTGGTAGCTGTGGAAGCTACTGGGGAGAATGGTGTATTCTCTAAAGATTGCTCCCCTGAACAAATCATTATGCCTTGTGTCTGCATTACAAATACAGACTAGTGAGAGGCCATCTCTGTTTTGCTTTTATCCCCATTTCTATATAGAAAAGAAGAAAAAAAAAAAAGTACTTTGTGCCAGCTGCAGTCTAAGTTGCTGTTGCAGAGCTTAAGGGTCCTGTAACGTAGGAGTTAAGTTCAACGAAACCTCTCATTCCATCTCAGACACAAATGGGAAGTGTTCTGAAGGAAAATCTATGTGTCTGGCTTGCTCATCTTCTGTGTGGCCAGGTATTAAATCACCCTGTACCCTGAGAAATGTCAGAGCTAGGCCCAGCCTGGACTTACTTTCTTTTGGAAGATATACTTTCTTACACATAAAAAGCTATAATATCCTGGGCACAAACATTTGAAAAATGACTATGAGTGCCTCTTGAATTGCTCCAGGATTGGCATCCTCTTGTCTCTCTCTGTATCCCAGAAAAAAATAATTGAAAGCTTCCTTAGAATTTTAGTCCTTTTTCTTGTCACAGGTGTGAAAGAAATACTGAGCTTTTGGCACTGAAACAGATTTATTCCATAGCTTTAGAGATATTTTCCTTCTAGAAACAGATTTTGAGGTAATGCCATCAAATATTATTCAAGAAATCAAACCAATAAAAACTCTAAGCCTGTTTTTAGCCTGTTCATAACCGGCAAAGAAAGCTGTCCCTCCTCGGTGTTTCTACTGCTTTGATGTTGAAAATAGGTTTTGCTATAGTGTAAACTGGCCAGAACTACATTCTTTGTGGAATTGTATTCCCATAGATTTCTGCTTCCCCTCTATTTTTCCTGAATGCACACATATCCATACACGTGCATATCAGCCTGGTTTGGCTGGACTGCTTGATCTTGTGATGACCTCTGAATATTTGGTTGGTTGAATACCTTCCTGACAATGTAAGCTCTATATAGATAGAGATTCCAGGGGAATACAGTGCTCTCTGAGCTTTCTGCTATGTAATCTAGAACAGGGATCTGAAGTAATACCTAGTGCTTAGTGAAAAAGTATGCAATTTTCTCTTACTCAGAGGTAACGAGACTTGCACATCCAAAACAAAGACCAGCTAGCACATTCCCCTATGTTGGGTAGATGAACGCAGAGGAAGAACCATCTACCTAGAAATCTGTAAGCAGTGCAAGCTGTCTTTTGAAGCAGTGATACCAGGTAGCCACACTGAAGCAAAACATGAATGCCAAGAGCAATGGAAAGCATGCAGTTCAGTGCTTCAGACACCCATGGATGTGTGTCAATATTTAATGTAGCCTACTATACCCATGGTTCCACAGCAGCCTTCTAAATGCTGTTGTAAGAGTCCTGTGCTGCTGGGTAGAGAAAACTAGCCTACCAATGGTTTCTTATCCATGGAAAGTTTCTCCAAAACAGGTACTTCAACTTAAAGGAAAAACTTATTTTTCTTGAGCTACATCTTGCCTCAAGAGCTCAGACCCTCTTAAAAGACAGCCTTTCAAGGATTGTGTGCTGATTTCAGTAATTCCCAACACATTGGTAAAAGAGTTGCTTTTTTTTCTGTCTGGGTTCCCTAGAAAACTTTCCATAATTTTAAGGGTTTAGTCTTTGCAAAAATTCTGTGTCATGATACACAGTTTTCACATGTTTTCAGGATAAATTTGGTTTACTTTGTCTTGTAATCTCCAGGCTTATTAAAGGTGTGATAAATTTAATATCCTCTTCTCTCCCACCCTGGCTTCCCCTCAAGAGTTTCTGCTGTTGTGATTGAAAACTTGAAGCTGATGGGTTGCCAGTAACGACATCTTGCTCAAGACTCTTGAATATCTGAGATGCTTTTTCCCAGTGAGAATGGTATCTGTTTGGGAAATGGCAGAGCTCGGTGTGCCAATGGTCATGAATGGTATCTACTTGGAGAGTGGCAGAGCTCAGTGTGCTCATGGTACTTTTAACCTTTTTTGTGGGGTTCTGGGCCCCACAAAAATGATGTTGTTTTAGGCCAACTTGATGTTGTTCTCTCATCCTTCCTACTCAAAGGAGCTTGTTTTATGCATAGCTATGGAGAGCAGTGTTGCTTGAGAGAGGTTTTTTCTTTTTTTTTTAAAGAGATTTATCTGTCAACCTGCCAATGTTAGAGGCATATACGGAAAAATGCTACATAGTATCCATTATTAAACATACTTTCACATTGAATTGAGAGATAAATTTAACATTGCTGCATTTTTCATGTGGAAAAAGCTGCCTTTGTAGACCTCTATTACAAACCTCATCCACACTGAATATGTGAGGGTGCATTAAAGCTGTTTGGTTTTTTTTAAGAGATTCACTTACTAGTTGTTTCATTTGTGTGTTTATATGACTGGTCTGTCTTCCTTGTTCATTGTCACTTTGCCCAGTCTTGGAAGTTCTGTGGTTGGGGAATAGTGCTCACTTAGCTGATTGCACCATGTCACCTTTAATAAAAGATGTCTTGCATGCTTCCCAGGTGTCTTCAGGGTAGATCTGCTGGTTGGCACCTGAGATGTCATATGCATTCAAGTGAATACAAGGACAAATTTCAATTAGGAGATTTTCTTTGCTTTTTATCCCTCCTCACCCCATGATAAATAAAGGTGTAAAGTGGAGTACCAAACAAATAAAGCAGATACTGTTCTGCTTAATGCAGAACAGACATGTTTACACTATATATCCAGCAGTCCTCTAGTACAAGAACCATTATGGCTAGAGGGACAAAGGTAGTTGCATTTGCAGAACAAGTCTGATGTTTGTTAAAGCAACAGTAATGTTCTCTTGCTCCTTCTGAAAAATACCATATCCTTTCTTAGGAAGGAATGAGTGCTTTCTTAAATAATTTTTTTAATCCCGTGTTCTGGCCTAGGTTTCAACCAGGTAGTTTAGGACTGGTCATGTATTCAGTGACCTCAGTGAGACAACCGGGAAACTGAAAACTCAGCATCTGCATATGTACTTGAAAAAACCTGAGACACATATCTGGCCTTTGTAGTACCGTTGTTTAAATTTGTGTATATCAAGAATGCAGGAGTAAGAAATAACTAAGAAATAATACTGATAATAGGTGTAGCAACTTCTTGCTTTTTGCTAAATTTAATTTTTTGAAGAGCACAAAATCACTTTTCAAAGTAATCTGAGCTACTAGAGGGATAGATCATGGCCTAGGATCAATGATTCTTCATGAGTAGATGAATTTATTCAAGCAGCACAAGGAACTTAAGTGTTTTCAAAAAAATATACAAACAATATGATTATTAATATAATATAAAGGGGGGTTTATAACATGCCAAAATAACAGATCCTTGATAAGAGCATTTCTCTTAAGTGTCATATATGGTAAGTCTGTTTTTCATGTTAAATGAATGGAAAAGGAAAGGGTAACTTTTTTCTACAGAAACTTCTAGTAATTCTGTAACATGAAACCTGGAGAGGTTAAGTAATAAATTGCATATTTATTTGTAATAAAAACACTGAACTATATTTTTCAGTGTGGGTCAGAGCTCAGTCTCTGAAAGAATTGAATTGAACAGATAAAGGTGGTCACATGAGTGGTCATACATTTTATAACTTAGGCTGAAATGTTTTCAAGGTGATAAGAATGTCATCTCATACTGAAGGTCGCTTAAGCTAATAGCTTGACTCTGGTGACTGGTGGAAGGGTATAAAAGGTGATGGTTGTGACAAGAACAAAACAGGGCAAAATATATATATAGGTACTTCTCTCAAGGTGCTCTGGTAGACTGACGGATTACAATATCCTGACTACTAAACTAGGATTCCTCTAGGAGACTATCCTATCCTACTGTAGACTACCCTGAGCCAGGTATTATATGTTTATTTAATAGTCTGTTATGCTTTTTTCTGTTGTGCTTTGCCAGCTGTCCTTTGCCCCAGGGTTTTAAAAAAAACCAACAACAACAAAAAAAAAAAAAAACAAAAAAAACCCACAAAAAAAACAAAACAAAAAACCAAAAAACTTGCCTATGCATTTTGGAAGAGGAACCTTCTTTACCATGGGAAAGCTCTTTCTGCTTGCTTTTTGATGTCATCTTGGATTGGAAAAGCAATGTATTGTTCCCTTTTAACCTTGTTCAGAATTTCATTATATATTCTATTATACTATTTTTTTGAAAGATAGTTCTGTTCTTTTGTTTGAAAACTTATCCTTAAAGGATAGGAAAACCAAAAAGTGCATTTCAGTTCTTTGTGTCTTTAAGAACCATAGAGATCAATCAACTGTGTTTGAAGTATCTTGAAGTATGTAGTGAACTGTATGGACATTCAGTCCATTTGACTGAAGCAACCATATTCAACATAACTTCAGTAGCTTGGCTTTATTCAGTGGGCTAATGATGATCAAAAATAAACAGCTCCCCTCCATCCCAAGCTGGTTAGAGCCATCTCAAAAATAAACTGAACAGGGAACAAGAATGATCCCTGCTTATCTCTTATCTAAACAATACCAGTTTCACAACAATGATGTAAGGGCTACATTTCTTAAAACACTTGGACATGTTTGCAGCAAATCTCATTTCCAGCACTTAATACAGAAGTGTTAAAAACCCTTTTCACATGTGTACTTTTATAGTATAGATTGTTCTCTGGAAGGGAGCTGAATGAGGAGGATCATGGTCAAAATATCTGAACAGAAGAGTAGACAATATTAATATAAGATACTGCTATGTACTGCGGGTCTGGATTTTGGAACTAAATTGGTATAATCCATAAAATTTCACTCTTCTTCTTGGTATAATAATGAAGTTGAAACTGGTTAACTTATTTTTTAAAAAAAGTAAATTATCTTCCACACCTAAACATTTAATTAGATTAATGGCAGTAGAAGCATAGTAATGTAGCTCAAGGACAATAGTTGAAATAACTTACTGATCTGCTTTTAGATGATCAGACAATATATCAGTCTTATTTTATTATCTGCAGAATCATTCCATAATCTTTCGTGGGACAAATCTGTGTTCACAGGAGTCAATCATATATGAAATCCTGTCTGTTTGTAGGTCTGAGAATTTTAATTCTCAATCGTGGAATGCATAAGGAAGAGCAGAACACTGTGAAGGGCTTAAACTATTTTCCTTAATGGGATCATTTCTGCGATTTCATATGCAGAAAAATCTAGTGCAAAGTAAAAGTCTTGAAACCAATTCATCAGAAGTTTTAGAAGTTGCAAGAGCTGTGTTCCCTTTAACTGAGAGTCCTGAAGAAACTTTAACATGAAATCTAATCTAGCTGTTGCCAATATCTTATACAATCTTATTCAAGTTTTCTGTTCAATTAGGGTGCTAGAAAATAGTAAGCTTACCTTGAAGGAGGGGGTACGAGGTGTGTTGTACTCTGCAGGCCCTAGTTTTAGTAAGTTGAAAATAAAATGAAACTTTGAGTTATAAGCTGTACCTTGTTCAGTAGGCTGAGGACAAACCAAATTTTGGTAGGGAAAAGTAAACTCTCAAGGGTTAAGGAGAACTGAATGTCAAAAAGGTCTTCGAAAGTCTGACTAAATTCATAGTTCTCAGCAGAAGCTGTTGAAACCTCAGCTGGTAAGTTATACATCCACATCTTGCTGACCTTGTTTGCCTGCCAACTGTTAGGGGGTAGTTTGTTCATCTGTATATTGAACAAATTCTGCCTTTCTGGTTGCCTTGTTCCTATGGATTTGTGCCACATAGCATGTTGATCATTCTAATAATCTGCTGTGATTCATGGCTTCCTCACTTGTGGACTGTCTTAAATCCTTACTTTTTCTTGTGTGTTCTCCAGGGCTTCCTTCACTGCTCTGCAGCCAAGTCTTTCGTGTGTTTCCCTTTACTTGTTCTTCCCTTCTTATGATAATGGTCCCAGCTTTGACTGTGTGCTTTCTCCTTCAAACTTGGCAACTACTGTATTCTTCTGTTTTGATCCCGTACTGCCCTAACCGCACCAATTCAGTTCACACTCTGTCAGCTTAAAAGGGAAATGCCTGCTCTGTCTATTAAGCACTGTGGATAATCATTTATTTTCTTTCCCTTTCATCTTCCTTGTACGTAATGAAGCTGTTTCTGAGAGCTGTGGAAAAACATCAGATTTCTCTGAAATTCTTACCCAGCCTCCACTCTCGAGTTTACTTTGCACCTCCTACTTTGCATGATTAAGATGAATGACAAGTCCACAACTAAGCCACTTTGCTTTAATTTTGTCCAATTAATAGATTCTTCTGCTTTCTTGTGCTAGTCTTTCATAGGATCTATGGGTATTTCATAGATCCTGTCACCACTTTTACTTTCCCATTGTCTTTCTGTACTGCCTGTTAAGCCTTCCATTCCAGGAAGATAAAAGGTGATGACTCATGGAAATTTCTAACTACTTACTCAGATCAAATCCATATAGGCCTCCAGTTCAGGCTCTTTCACCAGCTTCCTTGAAGTACACATTCACTGTTTTCCTGTTCTGGATAACTCTTCTTCCTGTCTTAATGCTTTTGGTAGCCCAGACTTTTTGGTTCTTAAACCATTTTATCTTCAGTATATTTTGCATGGTTTGCAGGAAGAAATGAAATAAGCTGGTAGCTGACACTGCACTTTGCACTCTGTGTGTTCACTTCATGTAGGTGATCTCAAGTCTTCAGTTAATGTTGTGGCAGTTAAAACTGCCTACTAGTCTATTCAGCCTGTTGAATTCTGTCTTAACAGACGTTCAGTGGAAGGCCTGCTGGTTCAAACTTCAAAATAACACATTGTTTCCTTCTCAAGTATCTTGCTTAACTCTGAATCATTTGGCTGTGCTACCAAACATTTATTGCTTGCAGCTCTAAGTCAAAATAGACCTTTTCCTCTGCCAGAGTGCATACCTCTGAGGTGTGTCAAAATCCTACCCTTTCTTTCAGAAGAAGGGCAGAAATTGATTCTTAGTCATTGCACTGTTATTGTGTCTTTCTGGTACTTTTGTAACACTTTCTAGGTCCTGTAAATGCTTCCTCCTTATCTTTGTTGGTAGGTATGTGTCTCTGGAAGCATTCTGTTTTTATGCTTCCAGACAGACTATAGCTTCCAGAATTGTATTTGTTGCTTATTAAGTTCACCATCTTACAATTTTTGGTATTTGAAAACTAAGACTGATAGTTTGAATTTGGAGTAGTTCAGGACAACTTTGTCCTTTTGCGTAGTGATAATGGCATTGTCAAGGCAACCCTCCCTCAGTTCTCTTGCAAACGCTTCCATGGCTTGCTTTGTTGATACTTATGCACAGAGCTGGAATGAATCTATTCATCCTCCCAGCCTTTTTGAGAGTTTGCTGTTAACAAGATATTTCCTAGAGATTAACAGTTTTCTGGTAATACTTGGGGGAGAATGTCATTCTGGGGAGGCTGCTGGTCACGAAATAATAGAATTAATATTGTCTTCCACTATACTTAATATTGACCACTTTTCCTCTGTCTTTGGATTTCAATATTTTTGAGATACAACTTTAATTCTAACTTGGAAATTCCTTCATAAATACTAAGCGCTTTTCAAAATAAAGTGTGTATAAGAGTTTGAAACTTTTAGTGGTTTTAAAACTATCTAAACAGAGTGAGAATATATCTGACTTTCAACAAAACAAGTCCTGGCACTGTGGTATTTGTGTAAGAGGCAATGTCATATTCAACACCTAAAATTGGAAATAAGCTAACAGATACTGTGGCTAAGTTTGTCATGTCTGGGATAGCATTTTTAACAAAAGATAATTTCAGACAACTTTGTAAGAGAAGTAGGTTTTTGAGCAGGGCACTGTGGTTAGAGTTGGTACTAAAATGTAGCGTGTGTTGGAATGTCTGAACATGTCGAGTGCACTGCAGAGACTGGTATTAATGAAAACTGTGGCAGTCCTAATGAAACAAAGCATATAATCTGAGAATTTTTTAATGCTTAATTTACAAAAACATCTCTACTATATTCAGTCCTGTTTCCTGGATATAACATCCAATTCTGTAAAATTCTGATACAGATGAGTCTTCTTCCACTGCAATATAGTGATTGTTCAGACTGTCATCTTTTTGAAAATACAGAAGAAATAGGTTCTGGAAATAACTGTAGCTATCACTTACAGATAACTTAAAGGGCCTGTGATAAAAGTGTATGACCAAGAGAAGGTAATTTGAACTGCACATTGTCTCCTAAAATTGAAGGGTATTCAATAGAAGTATGAAACTTAAACCTGCCTCTATCTGTTTTAAATTTTGGGTTGAAAACAAATAACTCACTATGTATGTGCCTACTTCCTGGACAAAAACAACCAGTGAACAATCAAGTGAAGTTGCTCATAGGCAGGTGGTATATCACTGTTCACATGGTTTTGTATCTTGAGGTTTAATGTCTGGCATAATGTAACATGCTCTCAGAGACAGAATATTGGGGGGAAAAAAGTTTAAAAGTTTTGGGGCTCTCTTTGGGGGGGGGGGGGGGGGGGAATGGCCCTGTGCCCATCCTCATTTCCTTCAGAAAGCAGTACTTTTAATGCTATAATCCTGTCTCTTCTTCCAAAAAAGGGCATCATTTTGAAAGTAGAAAGATTATTCTGTGATATTAATATTTTGTGCCTTGGCCAGTAAGTTTTCAATAGCATTACTATCCTGTTTCTATTTTAGCAAGCTGTGCTGTGTACTTGTATATAATTTTTTTATGTATAGAGACTGGTAAATGAACTACATATTCGTTTTATTAAGAAATGCTGATAAACTCATCTTCTTTTTCCTGCCCAGTATGATGAATTGGTTCCTGCATCTCTGACAACCAAATATGGAGGGTTTTATATCAACACTGGTACACTGCAGTTCCGCCAGGCATCTGACTCAGAGGATGAAGACTTTGCAGAAGACAAAAAGCATAGGCCACCTAAAGTGAGTGATCTTAATTATGCTTTTTATACAGAACTTAAAGCTAGGTGGACATTAGGAAATACTTGATATGCTTAGAATGGCTCAGATGAAGAGGCTGAAAGCAGAATGATGCACAGTACTGTTTTATTGCATTTTCTTTTTTTTTGACTCATGTCCTAGCATTCGGGAAATAACTTGGGATGTCCACAGGCTGTCCAGTCTTGTAAGACTAACCATCTGGTTAGCAAGCTAACAAGTTGTGTCCATCCATCTTGAAGTGACAAATGATTCTGTAATTTTATAGGAATTTTATTATATGAGATGAGAACCTAAATTCTCCAACACTGCTTTTATGATTTTGCACAAAGCTTGCATGATTTGAAATTGTTCCTAATGTTCAGAATAACACTTAAAATATCTGTTAAAATAAACTCAGCACATAAGAATAGCTATATTAAAATATATATAGTCTTTCCCAAAGAGTGCTGTTCTGTGTGCTTTGACAAGTTATGATCAACGTGAACATAATTGCTTGCATATGACATTCACAAGTTCCATGCCATTCCAAGAGCTTCCTGCTTTCTGATGTCCTTTTCTGCTCTATAATTCTTTAAATTTAACATAATTTTAAGGTTCTCGTATTGGATTTAACTGGGATGGAGTTAACTTTTTTTAATAGCAGCCCTTATAGTGCTATGATTTGGATTTGTGACTAAAATAGTGTTGATAACGGCCAAAACTTTGGTGCGTTGCTGAGTAATGTTTGCATAGTGTGAAGGCTTTCTTTTTCCCTGCCGTGCACCAGTGGGTAAGCTAGGCATCAGCAAGAACTTGGGAGGGGAGACAGCTGATCTGAATTGGTCAAAAAGATATCCATGCTATATAACTTCATACTCAGCAATGAAACTGTGGTAGCAGAAGAAGGTGGGGGGTTCAGTCTTCCAAGGTGGCCGTTGCTCATACTGGCTCGGCATCAGTCTGTGTGTGCCTTAAAGTAGTTTTCTTACTGAAAACTCTGAATTCAGTAACTGTTTAAAAATGATTAATGATTGAGACTTGTCAGTAACTGCGATTGCTGCTAGGAATTCAGTGGTACTGTTTGCCTTTATGCACATTTGAGGTATTTTTCCTGGCTCTGAATTGGAAAGTGTGAGGAAAACTAAATGTTTATTGCTGTAAAAGTTCTTTAGGGTGGAAGAATCATTGTCCTTTATTTGATCTCTTTTGTAGATAGCAAAGTTAAAGGAAAGTGAAGATCGTGGAATGAAGAAGCGCAAGCGGAAAGATGAAGGGACAGAAAAGGAGAAGAAGCCTCGGAAAATGAAAGTTCCTAAGCAGTTGGGGTAGGTTTCTGTCTTTAGATGAACCCTTGAATTGCATGTGAGGTTTGGTTTCAAGATTGCGTGCCATAGCAAGATTATCACAGCTGTTTAGAATATTGTATTTTTAAACTATAATTAATAGCTAAAAGATTTTGGTTTTGGAATTTGTGTGGGCTTTTCGCATAAGTCCTACAAGCTAATTTTTTGTCCCCCAAAATTTTGAACAAGGAATAATAAAACAAGGAAAGACAAATTGCAGAAAAGAATTTTTGAGTCTATGAATAGCATTATCCATCATTGTTCTACCCACAGTCTTATATAGCACCAAGAATTACATCTTCTAATGAAAAATAATTTTCTTCCTATCCCTTGGTTTCTAATCTGGAAAACTGTAAACATAGCTTAATTATTCCACATGTCTCTTACTAACTTTGTGTGTGCTTTCCTGAGTTCTGAGGCTAGCATGGAAGGATTAAGGTGATGGGTTTTTTAATTGGCTTCTAGAAAAGTGTCGTTGAGTGAAAGTTGTCTTACAAATATTCAAGTTGGTATTGAAAATTTATTGATAGTATTTTTCATCAAGGTGATGAATTAGCAGAAAATGCTCAGTTTAAGTAGCACATAGATGTTGAGCCTGCATGTCAAAATTCTTAGCAATGAAGAGAATTTTTTTTAATGTACAAAGTGTGCCTAAACTTAAAGCAACCTGCTACCATTCAGGAGTCTGAGAGGCAAGTTTAAGTATTTTAGTAGCATAGATCAGCCATGAGTTTAACGATTGTGCCAACTTCTCCATAATTAAATTGAGAAGTCAAAAGTAAATAACCTTTGCCTTAATGTGTACAAGAGTTAGCAAAACAAATCAGTTGGAGATTGTGAAATCACATGACCAACAAAGGTTTATGGTAGTTGATAAAATAGTCTGAAGATAGAGGCACAGAGTACTTGCTTCTTGCCCTGATAATTTTTTAATTGTACTAAACTCCCAGATTTTTGTTAAAGGTTACTAGGGCCTCAAAAGTCACATGCATTCTAATGAAAGATTTCTTTCCTCTACAGAGTAATGGCCTTAAATTCACACAAGTCTGAAAAGAAGAAAAAGAAATTGTATAAAGACTCACTCTCTCTGGCTGCCATGATCCGTAAATTTCAAAAGGAGAAGGAAGCCATGAGGAAGAAGGAATCTAGTCCAAAACCTCCAGTGACTGTTGCAACCTCTACCCCTAGTAAAATTCCTTCCTCGTCTCTCAGTGCAGGAAACGATATCTCTGACTTGAATCTTAGGATCAATGATCCTGTCCTCTCCATTTTTGGTAGCACAAATGAACGTGAGCTCCTGCAAGAAGCTGAAAGTGCCCTGGAGATGCTGGGAGACATTGACTTTGACAAGTTGCTTGATGGCACTTCTGATGGCAGCCCGGTATCTGAGCTGTCAGGAGAAAATGGAAATGTCACTCAGGCAACCTACACCTCTCAGGTCATGACACCCAAGCAGGTGCCTGCCCTCCCAGAAGGTCTGCCTATGCTACTTGAAAAGCGCATTGGAGACCTTCGAACAGTAAGTATGAATTCACTGGTAAGGGATTGCATTCAAGAATCTGAGAGAACGAGGAAGAATAATTAGGGCCTAAGTTGTCATCCTTGAATTGCTGGCTGAAACTCTAAAAAGTGTAGAATTGATCTTAATGTCAATCTTAATGGCTGTATTTATATTTGGATGAAAACAGGCACAGGGATGATGCAGGTCAATTGTTAAAGCAGTGTTTGTTTCACAGTGGAGACAAGGTTTTCTAAATCTTGTGTATATTGTAATGTTTGGGTTTTTTCCATAATGGAAACAGCAGCGTTACTTTAACTTGAATTATTAGTTGGTGAAACGAATGGGTGTGTTCTTACTTTGGAGGAGGAAACCTGAAATATGGCTGCAGCTTAAAAATCCATGTCTTGAATTTTTGGCTTTGTAACATAAATGCTAACTTGCCAGTTTAAAAAAAAAACAGCAACAACAAAAAAAACCCACCAAAAACCACCACACAACTACAAAAAAAACCAACCACAAAACTGAATATTTTCTTTCGGAAGGTTAGAATGGGGTCCAGACTCGTCAAAAATATTAATGAAAAGTATTAAATCCACACGTACAAACATCCCAATAGCTTATTGAAAGGGATCAGAGCTATTAAGGTATTATATGCTCCTTGTTTCAGTTGTGGATGTTATCTTAAGTTGAGAATAAATTTGTTGTTTGATTGTCCAGATTCTGATATTAAAGCTTTTCCTTACTCAGAATAAAGTGCAGCTTTTCCTTACTCAGAGTAAGTCTTGAAAAAGCAGTTCAAGTTATTACCTTTTTGGAAAAAAAGACTTTAAACAGTAGCAGAGCTTGCTTTGCTACAGGTTAGAGTAATGATAAAACATAATGTTTATATCTTACCCGTATGTAAATGTCTTGGTGTGTTCTTAGTTATTTTTAAATGTACCAACCTAAATACAGCCAAGGGGTTAATATTTACTAAAGTTAGAGAGATGGTTTTGTCTACCTCTGACTATTCAGGTTAATTTTGCTATGAATCAACAATAAGCTGTTAGCAAAACTGCAGAACTGGATTAGGCCAAAAGTCAGGAAGTGTTAGTGGCCTGCTCCAAATTCATGTTGCTTCACTGTATAACAAGCCCCACCCAGCTGGAAGAAAGCTTTAATTCACTGGTTCTTAGCAAAACCTAGCTCTTCTGTCTTCTGCTTTTGATAATGTCTTCTGGAAGTTTGGTGCTGGCTGAGCAGAACAAGTCTACCCATACACAGTTTTGGGGGAAAAACTAGACTGTGTGTTGACTTAAATATTGCAACTTCCTTACCTTCTGCAAATTGCAGTTGACTGACACGTTATCAGTGGGGGAACACATCTTCTAAAAAAGCAGGAAAAAGAAATAGGTCTTGTCAATACTAACCAGACTTACAGCTTTAGTGCTCTTTAGTGCAAAGAAAGCTAAGAAGTTTATTAAGCTGTAGCAAAAAGCTTATGTTCCATGAATGGAGTATGATATAATTTTCTTTTAAAATCTAGATATATTTAGAAAGCCACTGACTAAATACAATAAAAACTTCCTGAATTCCTTTTGTAGATTAATGTCTTCTAGTACCCTAAGTGGGCAGTTCTGAACTACCATGACAGAAGACAATATTGTACACAAGCAGGAAAGTAATAAAATGGCTTTTTTCTATTGTGAAGGTAACTGTCAAGATAATCTCTCTTTATCTTGATTAAGATGGGGGGGGGGGAAAGGCACAGTTCAGCAATAGCGATGCAGTTTTTGAATCTGCCAGTGTTGCTCTCTTCAAAAGCCAGCAACGCTGTCCAGTGTGATACCATAATGCTGAAATCACCTTTTAAGGTCTACCTGGGACTGAAATGTCAAAGCATATCTTTCCTTCCACTTCATATAAACCAGAAGATGATGATAATACCTGTGTTAATTATGCATAAAGATACTAGATTTAAGACTTTTAAACTTTTTGGTATCCTATAATTTGTAAACATCTATAACCCTTCTAATTTTTTTAGCAGGACAAATGCTTTGGTAATCTTAAACAGATAGTACCATCCCCTCAGCAGCTGAATTTACAGTAGAAAGTAGTCAGCAGAATGCAGTCCTTACAGGAACTTAAACTCTGATATCAATGTTCTTGACTGAAGTAGTAAAGCATTTAGACAATCGGCTACCTTATGGTTTCTGATAGAGTATCAGACTCCTGTTTTCCTGTGCAGTGTAGAGTTCACAATTCCAGAAAATATTTTTCTTTCAAGCTTAAATGGGTCAGTTACAAAGAGCAAGGACAGTAAATATTTCATAGTAATAAAGGAATTTTATCAAGTTAACACTCAGATTTATTTGTAGTTTTTAGCTGTTTCCACAAGTCACTACAAATTTTTTTAAATGGCAGAATTAGAGATTTTTAATTTATTTGAATATTCAGCCTCGTAGCATGTTGGCTGCATCTAATGTTTGTCAGTCGCTATAACGATACCACACTTGCTTTTCTGCATGCATATCCTTTTCCTGCTCCTTTAGATATTCCCTGTCTGGTCCCAGTGCCAGAATATAAGATGACAGTAAGCCTCTAAAAGTGGAGGTTTTTTCTCTTGACTTCTATAAATCTGCAGAGTGGATGAACACTAGACAGATGATCTTACTGATTTTTGTAGAATGATGCAGGGAATTGGCTTTCTCCTACAAGCTGTCATTGTTTGTGAAAATAAGAATCTAGGTGATAAGAACAAAGATAAAGGGATTCTGCATGGGAATTCCTGCGAGACCAGTGAAAACTTCTAATAAAAGGAAGTATGTATAGGAATAAGGCTGTCTTCCCCCCCTGCCCCGCCCCCCAACAGACTCAGGAAGACAGACAAAAATATTAGAGACATAGTCTAAACACGGCAAGAATGCTGGACAGCACCAGAAAAGAGGGATGAGGTATTCCTCTAGCATACATAATCCCTTTTGTAGAAATTGCAATGAAGGATGGAGATGGATCTAAGGAGGCTGGGAAGTTGTAACTGAGGGAGGCACATAAGAGGTAGAAAAGGAGCCTTTCATAGATTGAGAACAGAAATGTGTTAATGCTCTTGTCTGCTTGACTTGTCAAGCAGTGCTCCTCTTTTTAAAGCAAACAGTGGTAGTGGAATGTTCCTGGTGGTGAGATGATAAAATATCTCTACCATTTTCTTTCTTCAAGGGTATTGAAAAGATGAATGTGTTAACATCAGTGATCAAGGCGGATTCTAAATAGAATAATTGTTTGTCCTAAAGGAAGGCATTTTTATTTGAGTATAATAATAACAATCCTCACCTTTTTTCTAAACAGCTGAGTATACTTTGGCTTTGTTTATTTTTTTCTAAGTAATGTTGTTCTCTGGAAAATAAGAATGTGATACGGCTGTAAAAGTAAAGATACAAAGGTTGTTGGATTAAAATGCTCTATGAACTTTTGGATACTCTTTATTGCTGTATTTTCAGGCCGCCAAGATGTTTGATGAAGAAGGCAGGAAGAAGTTTTTCACGCAAGACATGAATAACATTCTGCTGGAGTAAGTGCTTATCTGTACAACCTTCCCTTTTTGGAAAGGGGTTGAAAGGAAAAGTACAGAAGAGGAAATATTATTGAGGTTGTTCCAACAAAGCCCTTAAAAGTCAATGAAGGTAGATCAGTCTAAGCTAGTTATTAGCTAAAGAAATTTATATATGAATACAATTCCTGTCATGACTATCTGTCTGTCTTTATCCAGTGTAAAGTGTTTTGTAGTGCCCTGTGTCCTTGACTTCATGTGTAAAATTCAACAAAACTCCCATTATTTCTTCCTGTCCCCCACTTTCATAACTCAAAACACCTTCAGCTTTCATGAAGGAAAATGCCAGCTCTCTTTACTCTGTAACCCTTCAGCTAAGCGTTTAATATAGAAGGTTCTATGTTCGTATTCTAAGAAACAGAAAGTAATCTCTAGAAGACCATAGCAGTCAAAATTGTATCAAGGTTGATGTGCAATGGTGGGAGTAAACGAAATTTGAATGACAGTGTTCAACATTGCTGGAGAAGTATGTATATGAATGGTTTCTTGCCATTGATTAAACTTTTTTTACAAAAGGAGAAAGTCTTATCTGAAAATCTCCCAAGCTGCTATTTTTAGTATGCATAGCTAGAATATGTTATGCATACAAAGCTTCCTTAGGTTTTTGTTCAGTTGTCATCTTCATCTTGGAGTGCCTCACTGGTTGACTGTCTCTTGTTTGTTTATCAGTATTGAGCTACAGTTACAGGAGATAAATCCTGCTATCCGCAATGGAGTGTACTCTCACCTTGAGGCTTTTGTGCCATGCAATAAGGACACACTGATAAAGCGTCTGAAGAAGTTACACCTCAATGTCCAGGTAATGACAGGGAGATTAGCTCCAGCATGAGTCAATTACGTAATAGTGATGAGGACAGAATGCAGGAGAGTAGAGCAACAGCCACACAGTCTCCAATAAAGCAAAAGATTTTTGGCTTAGTCACTAGATCATCTTAAAAGCTTTTTTCTTTGTACCTGCTATTGTCACTACTTTAGGAACAAATATTTTAAGTATTTCGGGCCCTTTATTTGAAGCGCTTTTCAGACCCTTTATTGAAGTCCTTTCATCTTGAAAGTTGGGTACAGGGTACATACCAACAGAACTAGAAAGCCACAATAATCATGGTTATGATAGGCAAAAAAAAAATTACTATTGCATTCACTTTTGTGTCAAGAAAAAAAAAAAGGCTAGATGGATAACAGATGACCCAGCCTGTACTGTTTGTGCAAATTTGTGGCTAGGTCTTACAAATACTTTATATGTCATTTGCAGTTGCTTTTCTCTTAAATAATATGTTTTCCTATTGAATAAAAAAGTTATATGTGATCGGAAATATCCTGACCTGATTCTTTAGATGAAATCCAGGACTAAATCTTGCAGAGGATCTGAGGATCATGAATGCAGAGATCTCAGAACTTGCTAAGAAGGCAAACAGATTCATATGCTATTTCTAAGCAGTAAGACATAATAGCACATAGTATTCTAGTTCTTCTCAGTAGGCAGTTATGATTAAGAATGTAAAGTCAGAAGATGTAGGAAGATAACTTAAAACCATGTAGAGAAGTATATACTACATAAACGTTAATGTTTGAGGCTCTTAATATTTGGAGACAATTTTAAATACATAGTCCTTACCTTTGAGGCACATAAATTACGTATAATAAAAATCTAATACTCAGATAATCGAATACATATATTTTGTTCATTACCTTGGATGTTTTTATACCACAGAGTTTTTGGATACTTGATTAATTGGTTACTTATTTCCAAGTGTTGAGACGCTCATCAGTCAAGTCATCTTGCTTTTTCCCCTCAGGTTTTCTTCCCTTCCCTATTTTGATTAAAAAGCATTATATCATGAGATCATGCCATAATGTTTTGGGATATTCCTGATATGTTTCCTTGTGACTATCTTTCATTGTTTCTGGTCTGAAGACTTACATGAATTGTATGAGAAATTTCAAGTATGTGCATTTCTATAATGCTGTTGCACCTAACAGGATTCAAGTGCCATGTAGGAAATGGCTGTTGCAGTCAATAGTTACTACTGGGAATATTGCCTTGGGAGTGAGTGGGAAATAATTTTTGTGAAACTATCTGAAACACTCTTTACATTGCATCTAATAGGACTACTTTGGTGTTTCTCTTTTCACAGGATGACCGCTTGAGAGAACCACTGCAAAAGCTGAAACTGGCTGTCAGTAACGTCATGCCTGAACAGTTATGCAAGTATCAGGAGGACTGTCAGGCCCGCAATCAAGCCAAGAATGCCAAGTAGGTATTTCTGGAGTCTGTGCATGCCCATTCTAGAGTCTAGCTGGAAGTCTGTCTCCATGTTGTTCGTTCCCTGAGCTCAGCAAAGTACTCAGCTCCAGTTTACAGGTGTCTGTAAACTTTGAAGTGTAGAAAGTACTTAGTTTTGTGTAAGTGATGTTATCACCTGACTCTAGAAAGAATTTCCATTAACTGAATGAAATAAGTCTTCAGAGAAAGAAATTATAAACTGTGAGAAGGATACTGTAGATTCTCAAAATGCTGGATTAACGGAGGAAGATAGTGTGTTCAGGTTCTTGGTATATTTTGTCCTTGTTAATTGTAATTGTTTCCCTCGTAGTTAACTAATTTTAGACTTGGATGAGCATTAATAGATTGAAAAGCATGCTGCCATTTCCCCGTAGAGGCACTACATGAAGCTTATAGCCAGCATCCTTGATAGCATCCATACAGTGTGTCCTTTTTACTTGTCTCTGAGGACCATGAAGTGGTGGGGAGAGGAAAATGAACAGTTTACCCTTTCAGGGAGTATATAATGAGAATCTGAAGACAGGTGGTTTTTTTTTTTTCCCTAACACCTAAAACAACACTCCTTTCTCAAGGAAACATTTTGTCTGTGTTGTATATCTATAAAGAAAACAATTGTTCTAACTGTAGATTGCAAGCGGAAGATGAACGAGAGAAAAATGGATCGGAAGATGATGATGATGAGAAACCTGGAAAGAGGGTTGTGGGACCTCGAAAGAAGTTTCATTGGGATGACACAGTGAGGTGAGACAAAACTACCTTTTCCACCAAGACTTTTCACTGACTTCATAAAGGGATCTCCAAGGGTTATTACAGTATTATTACATGATACTGTTTAATAAATAATTGTTCTCAGAAGTACACCTCGGAGAAGTTTGGGAGGGTGGTGGGGCTAAATAGGCAAGCTAGAATGCTGCAGTAGTAAAACACCCTTTTCTTTAACTTGAAAGGCAAGATCATCCTATGTCCAACCCTTTTTTCACTGCTTGTTTATCTGCTTTATCCAAATACATGAGAATTTTCCTGGCCCTAGGACTTCAAGCTTCTTTAAGCAAAGAACAGAGGTGTAAGCGGAGTTATACCTGCTTCCCACCATTCTAGGAATAGGTCACCAAACACTGTCACCCAATGAGCGGTAAAGATTTCTGCCACAATAGGGCAGAACACCAAAATTGTCGATGCTGGTTTGGCAAGCCTCCCAGTCCTTGGGCAAGCCAGCATCCAGAATGCATGAATCTTAACCCCTCCCATCCCCTCTGAACACAAATTCTGTTATCTCTCAAGAGCAACACAGATTCTTGTCTGAAATGATGAATTTTCACTGTCCTGTTTCCTAGGATAGATTTTACTGAAAACTGAGATTGCTGTTATTTAAATAATCTAGATAGGCTTTTAAGCAACCAGATCCTTCTAAATTAGTAATTTCCCATGCAAGATCTAAGCTAATTTTGGTACAAGTATACATATTATTAAAAGGGGCTGGTAGACTTCTTGTGATGAGTCTTTTTAGTATGTTAAAACAACAGGGAAGCAAGCTTCATGGAATATATACAACCAGTATAGCTTGGACTGACCTGGAGGGAGCTATACTTAAAGAAAATAGATTTAAATCTGTTTTTTTAATTCAAGAGGCTCTGAAAGGCCGATGTTACTCAACTGTGTGCACTCTTATATTTTTAAGGACAGTAAAAGACAGCATCCCTGTCAGAAAGAATCTTCTGTTGAAATACTCAGTGTAGAATGGATTTCACTTGCTTTCAGACATTCTCCATCTTAAATGAGATAGAGGTTACTGTGAGCAAAGTGAGACGAGATGTTTCACTATGAGGAAACCACAAAGAAAATGTAAAACCAATTACAAAATGATAGTAAGGATGAAAAAGAGCCATAGTCTGCTGGAAATGGAGAAGTGATAGTGGCAGATCATACCAGTTGTAGTAGCAAATTTGTGCAGTGGCAAACTTCCAAAAAACACGATTGGAACTGAGCTCTTCCTACAACTGGCAATGGACACCAGCTGTATAGCACCAGTGCTTCCATTTCTCAGCCTTTTTCTTGCTGAGCTTTTGAAAGGATTGTTTCTTTCAATATATTTATTGTGTTTCTTTCTGCAGGTCTCTGTTGTGTAATCTTGTTAAGATCAAGCTGGGATGCTATGAGCTAGAGCCAAATAGAAGTCAGTCTGCTGAAGATTACCTCAAAACCTTTATGGAAACAGAAGTGAAACCACTTTGGCCTAAAGGCTGGATGCAGGCAAGGTAAGAGACCTGCTTTATGTATCTATTAATTGTGGTGTTAACTGTTTCTTGGATCTTATTTATTGTCATATGTTTGACTCAACCATGTACTATTAATATTGGTTAAAACGTCAAAATATGTCAGTGGAACTGGAATATTTTAGAAAGAAAATTAACTTCTGAAAAACATTCAATCTTGTTTGCAAGCCTGAGAGATAAAAAACACTTTTCCTTGGAGAACTATTTGCTTTTGTCATCTGCTGGAGGCTGAATTTACTGAAGTTCATAACACGGTGCATGATGTTTCATTTGAGGGGGAAATATGAGGCAGGGGTAGCTCTTTGGGAAGTTGTTTCTGTGATATAGAAAGTGATAGTGATATAGAAAGCAGTTTTGCCTATTATGTTGTAAGCAGTCTAATAATGCAGTGTGACATAGACTTTAAAATTATAAGCTGGAATTTCAACACCAGAGTTCACAAAACACTAAGGTTTGTGCTCCTTATTTCCTGTATGCAATTGGGATGCTCTGTGATGCTGCAGTTAAAAATACACCAGTTTCTTAATGAAAACTTATACTTGCTTCCTACTGACTTGTTAAGAGGAAACTACCACACAAAGGGGAAAAAAATAAAATGAGAGCAAGAGTAATCATTGTGAAATGCAAATTTGACAAAGTTTTGAAACACTTTGAAGTGGAAGAAGAGAAGCAAATATAGATGACACAAGTTCTTTCCTTCTGTAGCACCCATTGCAAAAGACAATTTCTCATCAAATCTTGACCTAACTGTAAAAGCTAAATGATACAACAATACTAATCAATTTGCTCAAGAATGCCTCGACTGTAGATTAGCCAAATCTGTATCAAGCTGCAAAAATAACTGTACTGAGATATTCCCTAGAATAGTCAGTGTAGAAAATGAGGGTGTAATAAGCTGCTTGTGAAATGCTAATGAAAGGAACAAATGAAGTTTTACACTTCTTGGCATACAGCTGACTTATTTCTGTTCAAGGATCTAGTTTTGTATAGTAAATATGTTGATGAGTGAGATGTTATCTCTTATGAAGATTTTATTGAAGTAGATGAGACAAGGAATCCCAGTTTAGCTTAAGAACAGATATGTAGATCACTGATGGTGCCAAAATAGTCAAGTGATAGTGTGAGGTCATCCAAGAAAACATGAAGTGAAGCATGTTAAAACTTTGTATTTGAAAGCCATGTAACATATACGGTTCTCTCCTTTCCATACCATAAGTGTGCTGAAAATTTCCATAAGCTTTTAAACTATCCTTAAAAGTGGTTTCAACAAAAAAGGACAAAAATCAAACAAAAAAACCCAAACCAAAACCCAAAACATCCCCCCACACACACACACACAAAAAGGCACAAACACAAACCACCAACAAATCAAACCCCAAGAGCTGCCTGATCATAACTTTCTGTTGACCAGCAAGACTTCATTTACAACTGGGCAGTTTTGGTACCATAATGATTTACAAATTGTTCTGTATTTATGGGGAGGTGCTTCCCTGCTTTCTGTTTAGGAAGTGATGTATTTTAATTTGTAGGCAAACAGTTATGCATGGAAAAGGAAAAGCAAGTATTTCCTGCAGTCTGACAGTGGTAACTCCTAATACAGCACATGTTATTCATGCTGGATGCTCATCTTATTGGGATGTTAGGGTAGGGATTATTATGCTGAAGGCTTATTATTTTTTACCTTTATATGTGGCCTCAAGTGAGAAGGAGCTATGTAAACTGGAAAAAAAATTGGGCATTTAATATTAAAAATGTCCTAATGACTATATATTTCATAAGGAATTCTTACTAATCAGAGTAGGTCTATGGTACCAGAACTTTGTGGGTTCAGCCCAGAGGAAAAATTTCTTGCTCTTTCAAAGTTAATTGTATTTAATATTCCTCATAGCTTAGTATAGAAGCATGAGGTAAGGTATTGATCATAACTTTAATTTGCACCTCTTTCATTTATCCATGTGTATCACAACTACCTTTGTCAAATGAATTTTCTATGTATGTAACTTCCATACTCTTGCCCCAGGAGATTGTTTTATTAATATTCATGGATTTAGAGAAATACTTTTTGTCCTAAAGGATCCCAAAGCCTTTTCAAATAATGTAACCCACTTTTTTGTAACTGGGTTGCATATTAATTCCATGTGCATCTGAAAAAAGCCTGCAACCTAAATATGTGTATGTTCAAAAAAGAAGTGTAAGGAACAGGAAGTCTGTTTCCTTTAATTGAAAGAGTTTCATCATCTTTAGAGGTGGTCATGCAAGTAGGCTTGTAGCCCATTTATTTTGCGCAGGTCAAACAGCACGCTTGACTTGAAATCACGACCAGAGAGAAACAATCTCATACTGATCTCTCTCATCAACTTTTACGTCTAAATATATGTATGCAATAGAGGGATTATTTTCCAAGCATGTTCTTGCTTTGGAACATATACTGCACTGTCCTTTCTTTGTACCATATCTTTGATTTCTGTTCCTGTAGTAGTTACACTTTTGTCTTGAACCTTTAAGGATGATACTACGAATTACTGGGGCCTGGGATTCATTTTGGATTTTCATTCCCAAATTAAAAAGATTAAGGAATGGACAAAGCACAAGGAAGGAGGTGGGGAGGGAAATATTCTGGAGAAGCCGGGTAGGTCAGAAAGTAACACACTGAACTTGTAATGAGGAATGTTCCTTTTGCTCCATGGTGTTCTTCATAGGCATTCAGTAGTCTCTGATGGGGAGCAATGTAATACAGATTTGGAGGTTAGTATGGTGAAGAAAATGTGAAAATGGAGCTGAAAGTAGAATCTGAGAAGTAAGGCATTGGAACTGTAGCAAGAGGATGTCAATGTTTCCTTACCAGATTACATGAGATTTGTGGATACTTGGATTTTTCATAACTATTGCAGCTCTAAAGGATGTGTAATCAGTGGTGCAAAGCTCTTGTTTAGACAGCTGTTCATGATGTGTTTGGTGTTAGTGTGATGGCAGTGGTGTAGGAAAATCTTCTCTGTTCTACTTTGCCTACCTGGAAACAGGGAAGGGGATCAAGGTTTCATTAATTGTCTATTTATAGCTGCATTTGGGTAGCAAGTTGTAAGATAGGTACAGGTCAGGAATAATTTTCCTTTCCCACTTGTCAGCTAAGAAGTTGATAACATGGAAATAAAAGCATGTGAAGTGTTGAGATTTGTCATACCAACTCTTGCCATTCATTGGCTCTGTAGTAAAATGTATGTGTAAGTCCTGTGTAATTGAAGTCACAGAAATGGTACACAATGGCCTATACAAAATAGTGAAGAAAACTAGTAACAAGCTTGGCTACTGTATTCTGACTTCTTTCCTCTGTGCTTTAAAAAAAAAAAAGACAACAGACTAACCATGAAACCCAAACCTGTGATCAATGTGTGGACACATAATGAAAAGAGTTTACAATAATCCTTAATTTGATATTTAAAATATTTCATTAGCCTTTGAGGAGAGAGAATTCAAAATGTATTTCTTCTGTCCAGCTGAAGGAGGTAATATTCTGTTATGTTGACTTCTGCTTGGCCATTTACTGAGGTATTTTGAATGTAAACTTGAAATATATATATATTTTTTTTAGCATTTTTCTGTTTGTGGCTGCCTGGAACTACGTCATGATAGCAATACAGGCAAACTACCTACTAGCTGCTTTGGGGACAGATAATCAAAGGGTTCTTCTGAAAATTCAAGGATACTCGTGTATTTGGTGATCATGCTGATTGTCCCTGTAGAATCACCTTATGTTTCTTTTCTTGCCACTCTTTTAGGATGCTTTTTAAAGAAAGCCGAAGTGTTCACAATCACCTCACTTCTGCTCCGTGAGTATAATGTTGACAACTTACTAGTATCTTTAGGTTTTTCATAGCATTTTTTCCCATCTTCATGCTACCTTTTTTTGGACATAGGGGAGGAAAAGAGGGTATTTTGGGATTTGTTTGAAGAGACTTACAATGTTAATAATTTTTTAAAAATTATTTAATTTAGACTTATAACTGTAATGTTCTTGTGGCATTATATTTTACTCAGTTATGAAGTGACTAGATAACTCAAGTGGATATTCATTCTTGGATTATCGCCTTTTACTCGACATATTTCAAAGCACTATACACTACCTAAATTTTGCTGGGCGGCTTATTAAATTGAACTCAAGAGACTGCAGTACTTCCTGCTCTTTTCCTTTCCTCATACGCGTCTCTAACCACAGAAGGCTGTGTGTCTTAGCGGAATTTTACCTTTTTGATTTTCAGACAACACTTTGTCCCTCTCGGGAGCTGGCCGCATTCAGCCAGAATTCAAATAAACAATTCTGACTTTGAATAACACCCAAATTGCAACCTTTGTGATAAATATGATTAACATAGGACATTTTTCTACTTAATAGCAAAACTGAGTCATGGTCCACCTATAGTAAGGTCTTTTTTTTTAACCAGTCATATTCCTAGTTGCTTAGGAAAGGAGAATAAATGACCTATAAGATGTAAATCTGTTGATCCTCTTGAAGAAATAGAAATGAGAAAAGGAGGTTTAAAATGCTTAACTTCTAAGTTGAAGCTGATGACTAATAATCCTTAATGCTGTCCTTGCTTGCATAACTGCAGTTGGTGCTACGGTGTTCACTTACACTGCAAAAGAACCTGGAAATTTGTTAAATGGCTAACTGTTTCACAGTTGATAAGCAACAAAACACTTTTTGGGGGGGGGAGGGAAAGGAAGTGTTTATGTGCCTTGAAATATAAATGCGAATGTGAAGTATACTCCTCAGTGACAAACATCAACATGAAGTGAAATTACATAACTATTATAGGTGACTTCAGTTTAGACAAAGCTCTGCTAAGTAGACAAACTCTTAAGATTATAAGAGGCTGAAATGACTTGATATTTTGAAGTTTCTCTAAATTGGAAAAGTAAAAAATAGCTCTCCTGATATCTATCTATCTATCTATCTATCTATCAAGATATATCAGCAATTCAGTGAATTTTGTATCTAACTTAAAGATACATGACAAAAAATGGATTAAAAGTGTGCTTGTTCTCTTCCCCCCTATATTTTAACCCATTTTCTATTTTAAGGATGTTTTATTATTAAAGCTGGACTCCAGTAGTCATCCTTCTAGTTTATTGGGATATAATCAGGGTAACAGTTAAAACTAAAATGACTTGCCTTGCTTTTGTCTTCTGATGCGCATGCATCTCCTCTGCTTTAGGGCAAAGAAGAAGGTGATTCTGGCCCCTAAACCCAAAGTGAAGGTAAATACCTACTTAGATAACTGAATTTCATATGACCGTTTGATACAACGTGTTTCCTGCCTCTGATCCAGAAAAATTCTGGCAGAAGGGTTCCATCAGGAAATGCCATAGAGCTTATTGACTTAGTGGTGTATTACTTTAAAGAAAGTAGTACAAAAGTCTTCTGTGCAGCTTTGTAACTTTAAGCTATATTAGTTTTTTGAAAATTGACTACAAAGAGGTACTAGTTCCAGTAAAGTTTCACATTTTTTAATGTGTGCTTTGTGTTTGTTTTCAGCTTGTATTAAATTTGGTAACACTAGAAAAATGTGGTTGGGAGGATAACATACTAAGTTGATAGAGGTTCTCATTAGACATGACTAGGTGTTGTCTTAGTTCAGTAGCAATTTTACCTAGTGGTCAGATTAGCTACCCTGTTCTTCAAAGCATTGATTATTCTTAGCTGTGTGGGGCACTTTTATGTGGAGCAACAGCACTAGGTTTTTAAATACAAATACTGAATTAGCACGCAGGACTCCAACACCTAGATATCATAGGTATCTTAATACAAAAATTTCAATAGTAGATCTTTGGTTCATCTTAACTTACAGAATAATAGTATTACACTAAAGAGGACTTTCGATCTACTCTGGAAAAGCTATTAAACCTGTCTTTTCTTATCTCTTCATTCTCAGGACTCCAGTCCAAAGAAAGAGCAGAAAACCTGTATGTCTTCAGTCAATTCAAGTTGCGCTACTGTACTGAGTTCCAGCACACCTGTCTGCACCCCAGCCAGCTCTAGCTGCACACCAGCTCCAGAGACGATCTGCTTGGACGACTCACTGGATGAAGACCTCTCTTTCCACCCACCCTCACTGGACTCTATTTCTGATGCTCTGGCAGTTATCAATAATGGTGCCAAGGGATCACCTCTTGCGTCCACCATAGACACACCAACATCCAGACCTCGCCCTGGGCTGAGGGAAGAGAAACTAGCAAGCATTATGAGTAAGTTGCCCCTGGCAACTTCAAAGAAAGTAGAGCCCACTCAAACACCCCATTCATCAAGTCTTATTGCTGGTCACACAGGGCCAGTACCAAAGAAACCCCAGGACCTAGTTCACACTGGTATCTCTTCAGGCCTTATTGCTGGATCTTCAATTCAAAATCCTAAGGTTTCCTTAGAGCCTTTGCCAGCCAAACTACTTCAGCAAGGACTACAGAGGTCAAGCCAGATCCAAGCTTCTTCCTCCTCTTCGCAGACTCATGTTTCTTCCTCTAAGACCCAAGCAGCTATTTCCACCTCCTCTCAAAGAACCAAGGATGCTAATATCTTGGTATCATCTTCTGAGTCTCAAGGTGGTTCTTCCTCAACATCACAAGTGACAAAGGTGCACCAGCATTCAGCTGTACAGCAGAAATATGTATCTCCTTTACAAGCAACTATTAGTAAATCACAGACCAATCCAGTGGTGAAATTAAGTAGTAATCCCAAACTGTCTTGCTCATCACCAGTCATCAAAGCTCAAGATAAGTCTGTAGTATATCGCCTGCCTTTGTCTAATCCATCATCTGGAAGTGGCTCTCAAGTGTCTCACCCACTGGTTTCTCGGACAACATCCAGCACCTCTACCTCTAGTAACTATTTAGCCAAGGCTATGGTGTCACAAGTTTCTTCCCAGGGTTTCAAGCCTCCCTTCTCCATGGCTGCCTCTCCCAAACCTGCTGCCTCTCCCAAGCCCACTGCATCTAAGCCCTCTGTAACACCCAAGCCCAATGCATCACCTAAATTTTCATCCAAGTCCACCTCGTCCCCCAGGCCTGCAACAACACCCAGTTCTTCCAGTTCAAGTGCACTAGTTTCCCAGAGTAGTCACTCCAGCAACAACCCCCTTCATAAACAGACCAGTGGTGTAAATATCAGCAGGCAGTCTCCCACAATGAATTTGCTGCCCTCTAATCGCACCTCAGGCCTTCAGCCTGCAAAGAACCCTCAGGCTTCTTCAAAATTGCCCAACTCTTCTCCTTCTGGAACTGTTGGTAAAAATAATTTGGGTGGAGTTGGAATGAATGTACCTGCCAGCAGAGGCAGTAACCTTAACTCAAGTGGAGCTAGTAGGACTAGTCTGTCTGGGGGAGCAGGAAGTGGAACACAGGGTGCTACTAAACAATTGTCAACTCCACACAGACCATCTTCTGCCTCAGGGTCTCCAGTTGTAGCAGCCAGTGTGCAGGTATGCATCTAACGAGTTTACACTTAAACCTTACATTACTATTTATCACATTTATTTTGTAAACATTCTTTCTTGCAATATCTTGATTTGAAAATGTGTCATAAATTTAATGTTTGTACTTTACAAAGCATAAATGGATAATACTGATGAAACTATTTCGCACTAGTGAATAGGTATTTCCAGCTGATGTGAAGTGCAAGGATCAGTGTGGAGCGAATCCTCACTGGAAAATGTTGGTTGGTCTATCCTGTGGAACAGAATTCACTTTTGTTTTCTTTTTTTTTTAAGAGCACTAGAAAAGGTAGGCTTTATGTGGCCATATTTTCAGGGGCTGTGGTGTATTCTTGCATTATTGGATTTGTGTATTCTTGCATATTTACTTATTTGTAATGATGGGGGTCATATGAAAAGGTGTCTTGGTACATTTGTTGCCAAGCTTCATGATTAACTTGCAAAACTAGAGTTCAGTTCCTTGTGGTTTGAATATAATGCAAGGCTTGTATTTAAAATTAACACTTGCAAGGGCTTTTCTTTTAGTACTTGTGATTAAATATGTATTTTATTTTGTAGGATCTAGTCAAACTGAATGAGACACATCATTAATATATAAATATACTAGAAATTGTTTGAGAGGGAGCTTATGCAGAACTTTATCACTGGAGATAAAGCAAGTAATACAAAACAAATATTTTGAAAATACTGTTGTTCTAAACCCCATGCAAACCTATTATTTACCCAGAAGACAACCTGCTATCCCAAGTTGTGCATTCTTCTTACTGGGAATGATTTAATTACTGAGGTGGTTTGAGGCTTTCCTCTCTCTGTATTGCTTTCTCTATCCTGAAGTCTTCACTACTTAAAGTTAAGAAAAGCAATATCGCTGTAAATCAAAGTCTTGGTGTATAGCAAATGGAAAAGCATTGTATTTTTCTGAACAATGTACATAGCAATTGTATGGTAGTGATGTATATTCAGCTTTTAGCAATGGTTTAATCTTTAATCTCTTATAATCTTTTAGCTTGCTATCAATTTTTTCTTAATGTAGCTGAATAACAGGAGGAAGATAATTTTTACAAGACATTTCTATGGTCTTTCATCCTACTGTACCTTAAGTCTGTTACAGTAAACAAGAAATGTCTGGCAGGCTCTAACACAGACTTCTCATTATTTTGGGTCTTCTGAATGAAAAAACCACAACCCATATGCTATGTAAGGGCCACTGAGGTACCACACAGGGCCTAGAGAAGAGCTGAGCCAGATACAGTGCAGTTTGGGTGCTCTGGAAGGTACCTGGAGGTGACAAAAAAGGCTACAGTGAATGGACTGGGAACAGAGTTGTTTCTTCCTGGTGCAATCAACAGAATCCAGTGGATACAATTGCTGTGATGTAGAAGAAAATGTGAAATGGGTGTGGTAGTGCTTAAAGATGACAGATGAGGGAAATAAGTAGTGTTGTGTTGGATGATGAGATGAATTCTGGCAAACCTTCCTGTAGTTAAAGGCAAGTAATTTTTTTTAGAAACACTGATCACCTGGGGAATGAAATGCATTTTGGCAGACAGTGATGTTGAGGAGGACTGGAGGGGGTGTGGTAGATAAGTAACATGAGTGCATACTGTAATACAGCAAAATAAGGTGTGTTAGTATATAGAAGGGGGGAAATCAGCTAGAGGTACTGAGCAGCATATGGTATCACTAAATTATTGTGACTTTACATGTGGTTTTTTTGACATTTTGGAAGTTACTTTAACCTAGAAATGGTTCAGAAGAATGGTGCAAGGAAGATAAACCATGGAATAAGGCTGTTGCTACTGTACAGACTGAGGCTTAGTCAGTGGAGTATGTTCAAGAGAAGGTTAGGATCAAATTACCTCCCAGTCCAAGTATGCAGAAGGGGAAGAGATTTGTGATGAGGGCTTTATTTAGCCTTAAAGATCTAATGGCTGGCTGCTGAACTTAATCAATTCCAGACTAGTTAAGTACAATGTACTAAGGAGTTAGTTACCCCTCTTAAAACTTTGCACAAGACTGAAAGTGAATCTCCTTTCCATTAAGGGTTTAGGGATTTAATTCCTATCTGAGATGCTATTAATTGGTCAGAAGATGAGAATGGTACCTGAGTTGCTCATTACAATATCCTGGTCTGCTTACACTGAAGATCAGACTAGATGATTTCATGTGATAATAAAGATGTTCCTAACTAGGAAGAGTTTCCAAGAAGTGTTTCCCTCCTTTCCCCTTTTGATTGACACAGTTATTTACCAGAATATAAGCTTACACCTGCTGTAGCTCCACAGAAATTTTACTCTGGGATACTCTAAGTTACATCTTAAGAACACAAAGCCAAAGTAATTAAAATTCAGCAATTATGGTGTGTGACTTTCTTAAAAAGCTCTACCTACCGTTAGTACTCTTGAGCAGAATCTGGCTTAGACTTTTAAGGATCTTAGTGACTCGGATTTACATGACCAGGATGAACCCTTTTATGAAGTGCTATCATAGGTGAGATAAATAGAAACATCTGAACTGCAACTCTCTTAGGGCATTCTCTGTAGCTCTATCACTGAACTTCTCTATTCTTTTTGAGAGACTAAGTAAGGTCTTGGCAGAGCACATTACAAAGCTTCTTTCTGTTTTCAGGTATTTTACAAATCCACAATTGCAAGAGATTACTGTATGGCTTTTGTTGCACAGTAAAGATTACATAGTGAATGGTTGTCATTTTTTGTATATAGGCTTATTGTGAATTTAGTACTTTTAAAGGCAAAAGAGAACAATCATGTATGTTGGAGTTTTTAATCAATTTTTTTTTCTACTTGTGGGATGGAGTATATCTTAGAAGCTGTCACTTCTAACTAAGATGACCAATACAAACACGTGCTACAAACATCACATCTGTAGTTGTTTACGCTTACAGGGGTACTGTTTGAAATTGTTGTGTTTTCTCATAAGCAGCAACTAACCTTTTTTAGCTGATTTCATCTGAACACCTTCAGACCAAAACTGGTAATAGAAACTTTATCCCTGCTAGGAGTTTTCATCACTTTGCTGTTTCTGTAAGTTGATATTACAGAACTCAAGGAGATTTCATTTTAAGCTCACATGTTCATTAAAATGACTCTAAGTTTTGGTTTTAGTTAAGGCTTACTTGTATAAATGCACAGGTTTGAAGTCCTGTTCAGTCTGAGTCTTTTGAACTCAAATAGCTAAAATCTCTGAGCTTGAGTCTGATTCAAAATGCTTTCTATACTAACTGTTTTGTAGTAGATCATTAGAGAATCGAACATTAGCATATAAAATTACTATATGCATAGTGAAGGAAAGATTGTTAAACAGGAATGAGCTGTTCTAATGTTAGAGGAATTAATGTGATTGGGGAGCTGTTGTAGCTAAAATGTTCGGGCTAATCTTGCATTTTCATTTTTAAACTACAGTGAATTTAACTTCATTGTGACATATGTAGAGTGGAGAGATTATTTTCCTTTGCCTTTTGCTTTGACATGTGCATACACACCTATACATACATATGTATGTCTGCATCTGGGTAACCTGACTTCTCTCGAAGTGTGGGGGTTCTTGTGTATGAATCTTAATTTTCAAAAATAATTGCTTCTAAGCAATCTCTTTAGAAATAAAGTTAGACCCACATTTGGAGAGGGGAGAGTAATACTGTGCTTCTAAAGAACTTCAGATCTACATCTGATAATTTCATATTATTAATCTAGTAGAAGATGTTACATTAGATTCTGGCTGTAGATCCAGTGCATAATTAGAAAGGAGATAGAGAAAATTACCTGCAAGGCTGATGAGAAAAACAGAGATGAACCATAGTGTCACATCTGAATCTGAGATATAATTGTACTTGCTTAGCAGATGAACAGTGGGAAGACCTCCTAGGTGGATAAATGGATATTTATTAATAGTTTAATACACTTCTTAATAGGGCCACATTTAATGGAAAATAGTCAATTCTTATCTCCTTAAAGAATACAACTCAAAGCTTTAAAATCTTGAAGTACTCCTTTTCTTTGTACAGTCAACAGCAGGAGCATCATTACTGGCTAACGCCTCACCTCTGACTCTCATGGCATCACCCCTGGCTGTAACCAGTCAGAACGTGACGTCTGCACCATTAACTCCTTTTGGGATGCTGGGTGGCCTTGTTCCTGTGACCGTACCCTTCCAGTTTCCCTTGGAGCTGCTTGGCTTTGGGACGGACACAGCTGGAGTGACAACCACCTCGGGATCTACCTCAGCGGCTTTCCACCACAGCCTAACTCAGAGTGAGTGGAATTAGTTATCACACTGTGCTATAAGGAAGGATGCATCCTGAAAATGAAAATTAAGAAGGGAAGCAATAAAGTTCTGAGACACTCAAATTTGGTTCATGAAAATCCTTACAGGAGAGTAAATGTGATTTCTTCACTGGTAAAACTTTGTTTATGTAATTGTCTAAATGTTATGAATCACCTTTAAGCTTAACTTCGTTGTTACATTAACAGTATATACTTAAACATGCTTTTTTGGGGTTAACTTTTAATCCCTTATCTTTAGAAAGGAATATAGCTTAAAGTCTCCAAATGTCACAATACAAATAAGAGACTTAATATGGTGATTCCTCAAAATATCCTTAGCTTAGTGATCTCAAATATCAAACAGTTCTCTTATGAGGAAGTATCAACCAAGATGGCATTTATTTTTTCCAGTTGCTTAAAAAGAAATTCTTTAGGCTTTTAACCTATATCAATTTTTGGTCTTTCTGCCGAAGGAAATTATATGAAGAATTGCATCCCAATAGCGAGGCATGGTCCTTGCTCTGACTTTTGATTAACCATATCTGAATAGGTCTGTTTCTGTTGACTTATTCCAGCCATCAGAATGCTATCAGGTATTTATTTTTTGGTTTTGAGATACATCTTCAGAAACCTGTGCAAATTAGCATGCTACTATAGCTATTCTATAAAAATAAAGACTTCCTATTTCACAAAGGCTATCCTTAAGATATATTTTTCATCTTTGCTCTCCTTTTTTCCCCAGACTTACTGAAGGGTTTACAGCCAGGTGCTCAGCATGCAGCAACGCTGTCTCACTCACCTCTGCCTGCTCACTTGCAGCAAGCTTACACAGGTAAAGACATCATATTTTTCTTATTACTTATTTTTAACTTAAGTCAGATTTCTGCCCTAGACTGAAATAAAATGTACACCAGAACTGAAATTGGTTTAGGGAAACATAACACAGGGACAAGCTTTGGTAGCAGCAGACAGCCTATTGTAGCAGTATTTTTGGAACCTGAATAATTTTTTTTTCTACTTGTCTACTTTGTCAGGAACAAAAAAGTTCAAAAATTTCATTAATACTTTATTGTAGCAGTTCTAGAAACCAAAGTATACAAATTTAACTAGTGGGGAAAAAAGGAATACTACTTAGTGGATGCTAATGTGATTGTTTACAGGCTGCATAAATCTGTATTGGAGAGATTGTTTTTTCCACTCAATTTTCATTTCTCCTTTGGAGGAGAAACTGACCTTCCAGCTAGAAGCTTCTTCATGTTTCTTGTAAGAGCATATACATGTGTGTACAGTGTGATGGTTTCCTAATGGAAGATCTGCCTTCCCTGTGAATTTTATCCTTGATAAAAGTTGCATATTTTGATTGAGAAGAGAAGCTTGAAGTAGAGCATCTCCTTTTTCTGTTTGTAAGGCTTAGAGCTAAAAACTATTATAAAGCTTTAGAAGGTGCAGTTTAGAGCGTATTGTTTCTTTGCCACCTGTAGGGGTTTTTTTTGCCAGGGGAAGGAACAGGAAGGGTGGCAGTGGCTTGGTGCGGGTTCTTCATCCTGTTCTCAGAGTCCTCAGCACCAAAGGAGTGGGCAGTGTTGCTCTAAGAGGCTGTGAAAACAAACCAATTGGCTATTTGGTACAGCCTTAATTTTTTGTCACGGTGAGTGCCATGGGTTGAATACTAAAAATGCTTTATTAAAATGTAAAGGCTTCTAAAGAAAGGCTTGACTTTAAAATTTTTTTCAGTATCCCAAGCTGCAACTTAATCTTTAGAAAAATGGTATCTTTTGATACGAAGCCTGATATCTCAGGTTTCAACAGCGTTATTTCTCATAAATGAACTACAGAGAAGATGCAAAGTCTTCCACCCTATAAAGACAATGTACTTTTTGGTGATGCTAAAGCTGAACGTGTCAAATTCCTATCTCTTTTACTGCAAGTTATAAAAATAAAAGTTCACTCATGCTTTTATTCTTCCATTTCTTTTCCTGTCTCTAAACTACAGATGGAGGCCAAAGTAAAGGGGACACTAAGTTACAGCGGAAAAACCAGTGACTTCTGGACAAGCAAGGGAGCTGAAGCAGTTCTGGTTGGCTGACAGAATCTGCCCAGTTGGGAAAGTGCTTATTGTCACAGGGCTGCTGTTTCTGTCGATGTTTACATATTCTGATCCCAAGCACTGTGGTGAGAGGAAGAAGAAAAAGAAAACAATACTTGATCAAAGAGAGAAGGAAAAGGAGGACTGGTCCTCCTGGTCATGCAGACTGGTCATAGTTTGATCTTGCCTAAAGAAACAAGCTTTTTTTATCTGCTCTGATTGGCTTTTAAAAGAAATTGATCGTCAAACCCACAGCAGCACAAACTTTTTTTTTTCTGGGTGATGTCCAATGAAGAGTTGAAAGCGTGAGAGGAGCTAGAATAGGTTTCTCCATCCATTGTGTAAGGTGGAATCATCCACTTCATTAGTGCCCAAAGTGCCCAGTATAAGATTATGTGTAGGTCCTGAGTGTACTATGTGGTTGTGGACCAAAGGTTATGTAGAGTAGAGGTGGTGCTGGGATACTTTGCATTATAATTAAACCCTTACACAAATGCAGTTTCTGATATGGGCATTTTTCCAGCTTTACAAGGCTGTTTGGCTTTAGGGAGCCTACAGGTGTATGCAGTCTCCTTAGAGAGTTGTCTTCAAAAACAGATCTCCTGGTACATTGAGATGTGAGACACAGACTACTAGGAAATCCCTTGCTCCTTGTTTGATATTTTTTTTTAATATAAAGATTCTTATTTAAGGGGGGAAGGAGATGGAAATTTTTCCATTTATATGAAAAGGAAACCCACATTTTATTGGTCAGACTAGCATTTCTTTCCCCCCTTTTTTTTAAAGGCACACTGATTTTTCAGTCTTTCCATTTGTTAAACTTTCTTTTCCTTGCCTTGTGCTTATCTGCTACTGAAATTAAGTAATGTTCTATTCATGTCTTTTATAAAAAAACAACCAGTTCTTTTCTCATTCTAGATCTTCCTCATCTTTCATCTAACTCCTCCCAAAAGCCATGCATTACACTGATTTGCTAGTTAAAGAAAGCTGATGGTGATGTATTCCAGAGCCAGGTTAGTACTGCTTCAGGCATTAGCCAAAGAGGAGTCGTTCAAAAGCGACCAGAGGTGCCTTCTCTTCTGGGGGCTGAATGGGTTGTCTCCAGCATTTCCAGCCCCTGCTGGCCTGGGGAGTTCCTGACCTGAACTCTTCCTTACATGGTAGCACAAGACTGCAAAGCTGGCTTTTTTTTTTTTGGATAGCAATACATCAACTGGTTCATTTGTAAGGTTAGGAAGTATCCAGCACATGTTGCACTTTCGACATGAGGACAGAACTTCGGTGTTGAGTCCCTTGCGCTGTCAGATAAAAGGTGAGAATGGCAGAAACTGAAATAAGTCATAGGGGAAAGGAGCAAATAAAATAGTATGATGCCCTTCTCCTTCAACCCTGAAACATTCCTTTAAGAGATGCTGAAATTCCTAGTAGCTAGTCTTTTCAGTAGTTTGATTTGAGATTAAACCAGTGACTACTGCTTATCTCACACCTTCCAGAGAGACTTTGATAATGAATCTTCAATGTTTTTTGCTAGATTAACTTATAGCTTTCAGGTTTCTTTTACATGTGATTTATTTTTCTTAGACCAGACAACAATTTCTTTTCTATTTAGAGCTCATTTTAATTTTATATAAATATATATACGTGAATTTAAAATAATATATATTGTGTATTTAGTATAAAAATGTTGGGTTGAGCTCAGCAATAAATGTTTTTGCACAACACTTCTGTGAAAGACAGATTGAATTTAAGATGCATTAGTTCGTTAATTTCACTCCACAGCATCTGCCAATTAAATGCTTTTTAGCTAGTGCTAATATTTTGTATGTGGCGTGTTGATTAGATAAGCTTGCATCTCCATCAAGGCTATTTAGAGTTGCAACATACAGCTACGTAGACTCTGGCATTCTTAATACTGTGCAAATTCTGTCAAAATACCATCAACTATTTAGAATGCAAGCTTTATCTGGGTTTTTTTTTCCTCTTTTTCTCCAGGAAGGGTTGAAGCAAGACAACTTTTGTTTTTTGAGGCCTAACAGTTCTGGCAGGATGCTAATTCTCTGAACTGTGTCAAACCTGATACTTTTTAACAATGCATGTAGCTAAGGGAGTTGCAGCCGTGAGCCATCAGGCAGCAATATATTTAAAAGACCCTGTCCTAAGAGAGTTCTACCTCTTCTATGTTTTCCTCATCAAGGCATCTCATTCAAATTGCCATCTTTTGTCTTCATACTTAATGAAATTTTATACTGGGAGACTTGGAGCCCTTTATAACTACAGCACAACTTTCCTTTCAACATTCCTCTCTTCCTGGAAGTATGCCTCCTCTTCAGTTGAGGAGTATCCTCTCTAAATCTTAAGGGGGGTAAGAGTAGTCCTGTCTGTGGCCTACTGAGCTTCTCAGTCTTGGGAAACAAGTAAACTAATACTTATTGTGGAAATAGGTAGTAGGATGATGAGAATAAAGATGACCATACATTGTTCATGAAGCCAGTTCAAACAGCCCCACACAGAGGGTGACTGGTTTCAGTCATTACACTCCTGAGCTTCTTTGCAATCAGCAACATAGTGATGAAAGGGTCTATGTTCCCTGTTCCCTATACTCCCTGGTTAAACCTAGCAAGGCCAAATTAAAGGAAATAATAGGGTGGCTCCCAGAGACCTTTGCAGGTAGCATAAACAGGATGGGGAAGTGAAAGATTTCTGCAACGTTCAAATGCAAAATTACGTTAATGTTTTACTATTTTCTGCACAGCAGCTCTTCTAAAGACGTTTTCCCCCAAGTTTTTACTACTTTTTAAGGGCCTTTGTTAATAAATAAACTGTAGTTGTACATACTAAATAACCCTCAGTATTCACAAGCAATAAGAAAGCCAAGTAGAGCTGTCTCTTCCAGGCAGCAGGGCTGAACTTGGTTTGGGGACTGTATATGAGCTAACATGTCAAGCTCACTGAAAGCCCCAAACAAATGCAAGCAATAATTTCAAACATAGGTTTTAGATGTTAAAACCGTCTGGGTAATATTTTCTGCTACATGATCCAAAGTCCCAAAAGTTGTGGTAGCTATTTTAAATCCTTTCGAGACACTTGCAAAGAAAGAAGGCAGGCTAGATGAAAAACAGGCTGCAAATACCTGTTGGACTATATACCAACAGGTATATAGTCCTTGGACTATAACTGCAGTGTTCTCCCACTCCAAGATGCAAATGGCCTAAATCACTTTGTCCAGCCTTCTCTGTTAATTTGAGATACATGACTAATACTGATCAGCTAAGTTACAAGTGTGGATGCTGTGGGTTTCACATCTGTTTTCTGCTAATCAGAAGTAACTTTTAATTACCTGGGTTCTGCTTCTTGTTTGAATCCGATCAAAGTTGTCTGATGCACAGATTTGGGGGTGGGACAGGTGCCAAGAGCCTGTTTCCTTCCCGTGGTCCCATCACCTGACCCTTCCTCCACACTCCTTCTCCACTTGGTGCAAGACCCTTGAGGACATGAAAACAGAGAAATCCTGCAACTCTCCCAAGCTGCCATCAGTTGTGTGAACCATTAACACTCTGGGAGTCATCTTGGACTCCAACTAACTTTATCACATTTGCTGCTACATTCGTAAAATGAACTTTTGGCTGTATTTATTAGCAAATTTTAATCTAGTTTACAGTTGGTTTGGTTTTCTTTTGAGTAGTTTTTGCCCACAGATGGATTAGAAGTGTTGGGGTGTTTGGGTTGTGGGTTGTTTTTGTTTTGGTTTTTTTGGGGGGAGTGAATTGTGAAGGCACAGTGGTCCCTCTTCTGCTTTTGTTTTGGATTTTTTTTTGAAGATGGCATTGCAGGGAAAACCTGCAGCCAGGCCAAGCTGTGGAAGGCTTCCCCCCACACCTAACTTTTGCTGAATTGAGGGGGAAATCATTAAAGGGACACTTGCTTTTTGTTTGGGTGTTTTTTTTCTATAAAGTGAACCAGAAGGTGAAAGCAGTAGGTAAATGACTGATTAATTAACACTTTATGCAATTTTAATTTTATAGAAATTAAAAAAAAGGTTGGTAGATCTTGATTGGTCCTAGCTCTGGTGAAATGGCTGTTACCCTCCATGACTTACTTGATTCAGGCCTTTGTCCTTTGTTTAAGTGCCTTTTTTTTTTTTATTTTATTTCCCTACCCTCTTTAAACTCTTCTCAGAGATCCTGAAGTGCTGGAAGGCATTTTGGAGGAAAATCTTAAGCTTGCCAAGATGGCTTTATGCTGTTACACTATTTTTTTCCCTTTTGTAAAGAAAACGTGTGTAATGTGTGTAACTTCATAGCTGCTGTACCATGGCGTTGGTTCTGTGTGCTTGTGTGTTCTTTCTCTCTCACACTCACACATGTGCACACACACACGTATACAGCAATATTCCTGAGAAACCTGTTCATCCTTCTACATTCTGCTGGCTCTGTTAAACACTTTACTTAAAGGTGAACGTTTGTGCAAAGATGGCAGTACAATAAAAGAGTGTGTGTGAGTGTGTGTAGATGTGCATGAGAGAAAGGAAGTGGCTAATGGGAATGAAACTTCTTGCATTTTTCTCTGAAGGTTTTAAATTTGGATCTTAATTAGGCCATGAGTAAAACATTATGGTTCCTGTCTGGCAACCTTATTAAATACTGGACCACTTCATACAATTACTGAATCTGAGGCAAAGACCTGTGGCTGACAACCGCAAGGAGATGGAGGGGAAAGGAGGTTAAAATAGCAGCTTGCAACAAGTTTAAGTTGAGATGAATTGCAAGGAATCTTGTGTGTGGCTAGTCACATCTGCTTGACACCGGTTATTACAAGGATTCTCACATCTACAGAAGCTGTCACTTACTTTCTACCATGCATCATATACAAAAAGGAATTTGGTAAAACCTGCAAGAGTGCAGCTGCTAATTGAAGTTAAATGTGGCTATGCCTCACATGCTGCCTAAATCATTCACCATGAAGTACTTTTCTAGTTGTACTTTTTCTCAGTTTATTGAGATTTCATTAATGGTTCTCTTAATATGATGAACAGTAAGTTCATGTGTTGTTAGCTGCAAGTGAACCCTCATAATACTGTCTGTGCTTGTTTCCTTGTTCTCTGACTAAATTAGCAATCTGCAATAGATCATCTAGTGATTTTAAGTTCTGTGCCAAGGATCTATCTAACTTATGATTATTATAAACATGCATACCTGAAATTAGCAATTCACTTGTTGACCAAGTGCTAAACCTAAGGTAACATATGTACGCATCACTAGACTGTGCTAGTTCTGTGATGTGCTTCCCCTGGGGAAGATCTAATTTTGAGTTGCAAGATGAAAAGGAAGCATTTACTTTCCAGAATGGGAATGGAATAAAGAGTCCTTCATAAATGGAGAACCCATCTAGAGAGCAGAAAATAAGATATCAAATACAACATGTTCCTGTGGCAGGAACATAGCCTAACTGCTATTTCAGTTCTTGGCTTGTCTTCACATGTTTGAGTGAATCTGTTTCCATAAACTAGGCCATAGGCAGATTTCTTCTACCAATCCAATGGTGCCAGTCAAAGATAGGACTGTTGCTGGTAGGTAGCTCAGCCAGTTGGAGTGATGGTGAGGGTGCTTCTTAATCTGCCTTAGGTGCATCAGTGAAGTTCCTTCAGTGGAGTTTGCCACATCCACCTGTGGCAGTAAACTGAGCTAACCTGGCTCTTCTGTTGCTGTTTAATTCATTTTGGGCACACATGCTCTTTATCCTAGGCTGATCTGCAAGATGGGGAAGCTACAGCTGGTGATGATGGTTGACTGTTGCAGTCTTTTTTAACAAATGCAGCTGTTGTGAAAATCTTTGTCTACTGCTTAAGAAATCTGCCAAAATAAGCAGCCAGAAGTATGCTTGCTGGGCCATGGGAAAGATAACTGTTGTGTAGGGGAATGCTTTGTTTGTGGAAACTTCTGGTGTGGCTTCATCATCCTTTTTCTATGACCTGGTGATCCCTTGCTGCTGTAATAGCCTTTTGGGGCCGTAGAAAGCCCTGCTGCTGCTATGAGTTATGCTGAGAGAGCAGCACGGCCTGGAAACTGGCCCAAAACTGGGGAAGTACAAAGATTCCCTACAGCTGTTTTTGCACACTCCTCATAAATAAAACTGTGCTAATCTTGTCAGTAGTCAAGGATATAGGTCTGTATTTTGTAGCCATTTTTGACAGCTATAATTCTACAGAGCAACTCTGGAAAAAAAAGAACAAAAACAAAACATGTTTTCTATCTAGAAGTGAATTTCAGTCTCTTCCCTTGCTGTCATCTCCTGCTTTTAAATAATAACCATTAACTAGTAAGTTTTACTTTATGGTGAAGTAATCCAAAGCAAGCAGTGTACACTATTTGACTCTTATCATGCTTAATACTAAGGGGTTTTGGTTTGTTTGGGGTTTTTTTGTTGTTTGGGTTTGTTTGGTTTTTTTGTTTGTTTTGTGTTTTTTTTTTTGCCTGGCAGTGTGTGCAGATGTATTTTATCAACAGATAGTTACGTTTGTTACTGTCTAGTACCAAGAGAAACAGGGAGGGAGAGAATCAACCAAAACCAGTCAGGAAATACCACCATCATAGGCCAAACCAAGTAGCTGCTGAGGCAGCCAGAGCTTCTTTGAGACTTACCAGATTTCACCTGGGGAGTGGGGGAAGAAACTTTGTGTTCTCAGCTTTTTCCAGATAAGGCCTTAGTTTGATTAGTAGTCACTAATATCAACTATGCAGATAAGTAAGTATTTACGTGTTTCAGTGTTACATGCATTCCTTCCCCCAGCTACCCCTCTTAACACATATTGAAGTTTTACCCAAAGAAAATGGAATATTTTTTGAATGTCTGTACTGCAGAAGTCTTTTTTGCTAATGTGAAGAAAGAAATTTGTATTTTAAAAAAAGAAACCCTTTCACTGGTGCAACACCTAGTGTCAAGTGTCATGAAGTTGCTTTGAGAGGGAAGCTAAAATCACCTCTTGTGACAGGTTTTAGTCTGAGAGTTTTTTAGAATATTCAGCTCTCAAAACTGGTTTAAGAAGCCGCAGCAATGGTTTTTTTAATGTACAGATCGGATTTGGGGAGAAACTAATGAGACATCCCAGGTTTCCTTCCAGTAGCAGAAGTGAATTAAATCAATTTCTCACTTAAATGAAGTTGCTTTGAAACAAGGGGAGTTATCGGCTACACAGTAGCTGGATCTTTAAATGAAAGCTAAATTGTGATCCCCAGGTATTTCTCACTGATCTTTTAGTCTTGTTGTATGTAACTACAAATAACAATTTAGCTCAGAGGTGAGAACTGTAGTGTGTGTTTTATTGCTGGTGATTCCATCATGTAGCAATTAGTACCATGTTCTTGCATAGTTCTCAAGATCCATACTGGAAATAGATGGAGAAATTTTATTTTTGGACTACTGTTTAAAAAATATTACAGAATTAACTACTACTTTTTACCCCCAAAAGTCTACTGAGCAGCATTATATTTTAGCAGTTAAACTAGTACCCTTGTTATGTGATTTGTCTCGTAGTCTTCTTTTACTGAGGGTTAGAAGCATTTAATGAGTAATCCTTAAAATGTTGGCATTCTCTAGCTTAAAGTCAGATGCTTATAATGAAAGGGCATCTGTGATGATAACTTCTGGTGATACAAAAGCACTATGTTCCAAATATTTCAGTGGGAAAAAAAACAGGTGTGGGTGCAAGTCCCTTTAGTTCTGCCTGGTGAAGAGGCTCAGTCAAGAACAGAGAGTCCAAATACCTGCCTGCACAGCTAATGGTAGTGGGGATCATCCCCTCGACAGAGGTTTGGCCTCAGTATCCTTTGTTTGGTGTCACTTTTAGTATATATATATTTTAGCAAGTTTGGATATAGTCAGCTTAACTCTACCTGATTTGCTGTGATCCCCAAGACAATGAAAGGCTGAGAAACAGATGGACAAAGTGTTTTCCTGCCTTTCACTAGGTAGCTCAGAACAAACAGCTGGCCAAGTGTTTCCTTGTATCGCAGCTAGAATTCTTTGCATTCCTCAGCTTCAAAGGAACACGCAGTTACTACAAGGTGGCAAACCTGTTTCAGTTGGTGATTCCTGGGATGCTTTACAAATCCTTGTACAAATCCAGCATGAATTTGTACAAGGTCACCATCCTCCTTTTAATACTCGTGTATTTTGGATCATAGGGCTTAGTGATGGAGAGAGGATCCTAACAGCTGTGTGCTTACCTGATGAGCTCTCCAGAGAAACTCCCCTGTGAAATGCTCCCCTCTTGTGACAACAAGCCTGAACAACCAAATGCAGCTACATTTGGGTGGTTAGCACCGCTTTCATCTGGATTTTTAGGGAGGTGTGTTCCAATAACTTCAAGGGATACTGTGTTTTAAATGTGTGATTTCTTTCCTCTCTCCTTATAAAACTGGACCTGAACGCAAGTTTTGAGTTGTTGGGTTTTTTTGTAATAATCTCAGGACCTGAAAGATTGTAGCATTTAGTGTGTCTTAAAAATGATGTACTGTACCAGCCATGGATTTTGTAAATACACCTGTCTCCCTTTTTTTGTATTTTAATTTTTTAAAAGTGTGTAAGGCTCTTTGCCAGAGGAACTGGTGCCTGCTTGATTTCCATCCTGAACTGAAGCAGGAAAAGGAAGAAGCTGCTGCCACAAAAGCCTGCATCAGTTCCAAATGTGTATATTGTTCTGGTCAGTTTAATGGCTGTTAGTCTTTTGTTAGCTGGGAAGCCGGTTTGTTCCCCTGCACATTCCCGGTTGTGGCTAGCAGAGCCCTATCAGGGAGACTAATTTTAACTCTCTTCTGTGTGACTACTTGATGTTTTCACTCCTTCCAGATACTCAGGTTTGCTATCCCTGAGAAGTCTGATGTTTTCAGAGGTCAGGACTATTGGCCCTCTGCAAGAATAGCTGGAGAGCATTTCTCACTTTATCAGTGCTGTGGTCCAAACACAGTAATAGGGTTTGTATCCTGTGAACCTTGCGGATAGTGCTGCCTCCACCTCTTCCGAGAGGGACTTGCCCTTTTGTTTTCTGCTTTCCTTTTTTTGGCAGCAGACTTTGCTCTGGGATCCAACCTTGCCGGCAGACCCCTGTTCTGCAGTAGGAGCCTTACTCAATTCGGCATAGCTGTTCCCTGTCCCTAACTGCGACAGGCTTTTTTCATGAGTGTACTTTTCTTTTTTTTATGTGTCATGTGTCTGTGCTGTATTAAATAAAGAGGAATGTACATATTACCCCTGGCTCTGTGATTTCTCACAAAAATAAAGATGCAAAAAGGTTTCACTTGAAGGGTTGCCGCTTGGGCCTTTTTGTTGGGTTTTTAGTTGTTGGGTTGGGGGAGCGTTGCTAGTGTTCTTCAGTCGGGGCTCAAGGGAAATACTGTGAGCAAGGAACAGCAGTTTAAGACCATCGGAAGATTAGTGTAAGGCGGCAACTCTTCCCTTTTGGGGTGTGCTATTTCAAGGCGAAGTCTGGCGTCCTGGCCTGCTGTACCAGCTGCAGGAAACCCGACTTCCCCCGCCCGGCCTCCCCGGCCGCGCCACCGCCCTCCCCGGCCGAGCACCGGCCGCTCCCCGCGCTCCCAGTGGGCTACGCGGCAGGCGTCTTCCGGTCCGCGAGCCGCGCGCGGGGAGGTGCTGCCCAGTCAGCGGCTTTCGGCGCTTTCCATAAAAGGAAGAGGGGCGGGGACAGGAGAGAAGTACCCACACAGAAAACCCTCTCCCGCGGCAGCCCCAGTGGCCTAATGGATAAGGCATTGGCCTCCTAAGCCAGGGATTGTGGGTTCGAGTCCCATCTGGGGTGGGCGTTTTTTTTCACCCGGCCCGGCTCAGGTGGGACGGCCGCGACCCGCAGGGGCTCCTCAGCGCCCATATAGCGCCGGCCTTGAGGCGCGGGCTGCCGCGGGTCTACGGATTTCCGAGCGTCCCCCGTGGGTTCTAACGAGGTGCAGATCCGTTTTAAGACCGGAGACCTCACAAACACGCGTGGGCTGCTCGGAGAGGGGCCACAGCCCAGCTCGGCTTCCCGCAAGCGGGACGGACCCCTCGGGTGCCTCCCAGTGCGTCCCGCTCCGGTGCGTACGGCCCACGCGCGCCGCGCACAGGCCGGCGGCGAATCGCTCCTTCCCCCACCCAACGGCCAAGCGCGAGGCGGGGGCGGGGCTCGGCACGGCCTCCCCTCACGCTCGACCTTCGCCACTTGACCTCCGCTGATTGCGGAGGGTGGGGGTAAGGAGAAGGCGATCGCTCGGCTCGGCGCTCGATAGCCCGCCCTGGCGCAGCCTCGCCTCCTCCGCGCCCCCCGGCCGAAGGCGCGAAGGTGAAGCGCGCCCTCGCCGGCCGCTTCCTTATTGGCCGCCGCAGCGAGGTGGCGGCGCTCGATTGGTCGGCGGGCGGGGAGGGGCGGAAGATGGCGGCGCTGGGGTCTCCACTGCGGACATTGCGCGGGCTCCTGCGCGAGCTCCGCCACGCCAGCGGCCGGGCGGGCCGCCCCTACCGCCACACGCCCGCCTACCGGCACATCGTCGCGGCCTTCCGCGCCCACCGGGTACGCGCGGGCTCCCCCTACCCGCCCCTCTCTCCCTCCTGCCTCCTCCCCCCTGTGGAGGCGAGGCGAGGCGAGGCGGGGGCGCCCCTGCCCGAGGCCGCGCAGCCCAGCGCGGAAGCCCGTGGCCTCGGGGGGAGGTGAAGCCTCCGGGGCTTGTTCCCTCCTCTCGGCAGGTCACCAGCGAGAAGCTGTGCCGGGCCCAGCAGGAGCTGCACTTCCAGGCTGCCACCTACCTCTGCCTGCTCCGCAGCGTCCGGGAGCACACGGCCCTTCACCAGGAGTACCACGGCAAAGGGGAGCGCTCGCCTGAGGAGGTCGCCGGCCTGGTGGGCTTCAGGTTGCCTCAGCAGCCGGGAGGGAAGGGTTAAGACGGTTGTGTTGCGTTCCCTATTTACTCCTGAATAAATATTCTAGACTATGGAAACGGCCTGGCTTATCTAGTTTGTGTTTTCTGCCGATTTTAGGTTGCGGGGGTGGTGTGAAAGAGCCATACGTGGGAATCCTGCTCTCAGTTTATCAAGCATACCTGACACAGCCCTTCCATCTGAACGTGTGGTATGACAGGCAGCCTCCACGGAATGAGAGGAAGGTTGTCTGTAGTGGAAAAACATGACAGCCTTCTCTCCTAAACTGTCTTGTCTAAGGAGTTGCAAGGGTTGTTGGTTCCCCCCTCAAAACCTGTAGGTAAGAGAATTTGTCTGCTTACTGTAGGGTTTTCCAGCCATGTTTGGGGGGGGAGGGGGGAATTTTCTACTCTCCCAAGAGCAAAGGCCCTTTCTTTGGAACAGTAGTGGGTTCTGGCAAGCACTACAGTAGCACAAACCTCTTTTGCCCTGAAGATTTTTTTTTTCCCATGGTGGTGAGCTAGTGGTACCAATTCAAAGAGACAAATACTGCTTAACGAATTACGTGTTTCTCCGAGTGGTCAACTCTGTGACTATAAGCTTCCTATGCTGTTCTTACACGCTGTGAATCTCAGATAAACTAAAGTGAACTGATCACTGCCAGTTACACCAGATACACAAATCAGGCTGCCGTTTTCTTGCTTGTCTTGCACTCTGGAACAGCAAGTTTATAAGAAAAGAAATACTGGCTTGAATTGTTGCTGCCCTCTTCTCAGAAGAGGGTTGAATTATATGCAAGATGTGTAAGAAATCTGTAATAAGGATGACTTATAATGGCTAAAAATGTGAGGCTTGTTTACATGGGGGAGGAGCTATAAGCAAGGATGACAAAAGAGCACTTGGGTTTTTTTTACTACCAGGGAAAACAAAGTATTCTGTCAGAAAAGCATTGCAAACAGAATTACTTCATCTAAATCTATACATTCTTCTTCCGCTGTATTTAAAACTCGGGGATAGTTTAATCTCCAAAGTATAGTGGATAGGCACAATAGATCCTTAAAACTGGGGGAGACATGGGCTACTTAGGTAAGGTAAGGAGATGTGAACTACAAGTTTTAAGGTTCTGTAGACCAAAAATCCGGTTTGCAATGCTTGCAGTGTCTCACTGATGTAAGGGCCCTAGAGGCCTTATGAAACTATACAAAAAAGACACTTTTTGTATAAACAACACGTGCCTTGCTGATGACTGCGCCCTTGAAGAAAAACTAAGAGACTGATAAAAGGGGAATATGCAGGCCTCATTAATCACCAACCTTCAAAGAAGAAACTAAGACGAGGAACTTCAAGGACTGATAAAGGAAACATCTTCTTATAAGGGAGATTGCCGGGCTGGGAGGATTCGGCACTACATGAAGCCAACAAGATGTACAGAAACTAGGGGGAAGGTAAAGACGGCAGGGGGAAATCACGACCACCGACTCAATTAAAGACCAAAGAAAGCTACCCCCCCACTTCCTGCAAGCATGTGCAGAATATTAAAGTAGCACTGTAGCTTTAAGTTGAAATAAGAGAAATGTAGACCAATAGAAAACTGCTTTGTGTAATTACTTATGCATATGCATAACTAGACTGTATAAATATTGTACCTGCATGACCAAACTTTGTGCTAGCTTTGTGGAGCTACCACCTAGCACCCATCTCTGCACAGACATGAAATAAAATACCTCTGCCCTGTGTGTATATTGGCATCTCGCACACTGCGTAAATGACCTTACACTTGTGGGATAACATCACTACTTAAACAGTGGTGTTTTTTTTGAAAAGTATTGATATCACAGGTGGGAAAGTACCAACCTATTTGTAGCTCAGTAGATGAGAGTTATGGGAAGTCACCCCACCCTGGGAATGGCTGTGACGTATTTGTTCTTCTAAGTTATCTAATGCAGCTGCTGCATTCTGCAATTTACTTTCCAGATGCATTAAAGGTTTACTCCATCCAAAGCCTGTAGTGTATTGCTCCAGAAGAAAACTAAATGGCTCACTGAAACCAGTTCTGGAAGAAAAGCTGGAATTTGGCCAGAAATAGATGCTCCTTAAAGAGTACCTAGAGCTAAAGGTTGTACGGTGTGGGTACAAATGATAGCTAAATTTTCTCAATTTCCCCTAAACACACTAAGGTGCTAAATAGTGAAAATGTTAACCAGGATCTGTATCTCTTCCAGTTACTTCCCCTTCAATCCAAAGTAATGTAATGACTAACAAAAGTAAATTTATATGTTAAAGAAAAAAGAAAGCCGGGACATGTTCTGAATAGCTGAGGAGCACCGGGGAGGGAATGTTTTCCTAAATGTATTATAGAATACTCCCGTCTGAGCATTGCATCCTCTCTGCAAGTCCTTGTGAAATCCACATAATTGGGGGTGGGGTTTTTAATGGCTTTTTAGGTTGCCTTTTCTCACTCGTATTAAGCTAACCTTAAAAGTTGAACACGACCCTGGTTGTGGACGATTAGAATTGATCCTGGTGACAGTCATTGACGGCTTTTGGGCACTAGGTGGCAACACGACGGTTAAGAAAGGGATAGTCACAAAATGCAGGACGTAAGATAGGTAGAAATTGTGAAAATAACTCTTTCTGAGGCTGGATCTTGGTGCTCTGTAAGTTGAAGTAGCTGCAATACATAACAGTAACTGCAGTTTTAAGGGAGGTTCTCTAAAGAGCGGGTACTGCAGTAGCTTTTTCTCACCAATGCAACCATAACTGCACTTGACAGCTTGAGAGGAGAACGGAGCCATTAAAATGGTGCTGAATGTCAGTCGTCTTGAAGAAGCATATTCCGTCAGCGCTAGCTCAGACGTATGTAGCCATTCATGCCCACTCCTACCTAGCTCAGATGCTTACGCGCACCCACGTCTTTATTAACTTGCTCCCGTTACTCGGCGAGCGTCCCAGCGAGGGGAAGACGTGCCTGTCCCGGGGATGAGTAAGCGGGACCAGGCTGCTGGGCTGTAAGAGACGACCGTTACATAGCCCAAGTTTCCCTCCTGCTTTGCATTAATTTCAGCTCAGCCACGTGCATTAATTTCAGCTCAGCCACGTTAGAATCAAGCGTCATGAAACTGTTCCGGTTGGGTTTCCCCTCAGAGGGGCAAGAACCCGGGACGGACCCACCGGACCGGGCACTGCCCGACTTCTGCTTCGCGGGCGCGGGCCGAGGCCCCCACAGCCCCCTCCCGCAGGGCCCGGCCCGGCGCCCTGGCGTCGCTCCCGGCCGCAGCAGAGCAGGCCGCCCCGGCCCCGCCGCCGCTAAGCCGCAGACCAGGACGTCACAGCGGCTACGCGAGGCCGCCCGGCCAATCAGCGTGCCCCAGGGGCCCAACCCGGCGAAAGGCTCGACGGCCCAATCAGGGACCTCGGCGCGCTGTGCGTCACCGGCCGAACACCGCACGCCGTGGCCAATCAGCGGGCGCCAAGGCCCGTCCGCGCTGACGTCGGGGAGCGGACGAGGGGGTTCAGGGCGCGTGCGCGCGGGTTTCCGTTACCGCTGGCGCGCGCGCGTGGCAGGCGTGAGAGGAAGCGGGAGGAGCGGAGGGGGGAGGGGAGGCGAGGCGGCGCGGCGGCACCGAGGCCGGCGCGAGGCAGGTTTCCCGCTTCGCCTTCCACCGGGAGCGCGAGACAGAGGCAGCGCCCGCTTCCCCCCCCCGCGGCGTCGGGGGAGCGGCTCCGCCCGGGCCCGCCAGTGACGCGAGGGGGAGGGCTGAGCGCCGCGCCGGGCCTCGGGCCTTGTAGGCCGCTGTCGGCGTGACTCGGCCGGGCCGGGCCGGCCCCTCGCGCGCTCAAGATGTCGGCGCAGGCCCAGATGCGCGCCATGCTGGACCAGCTCATGGGCACGTCCCGGGACGGTAAGTGCCCCCCGGCCGGGGCGGGGGAGGGGAGGAGGGGGCGGAGCCGCCGAAGCCCCTGAGGTCACGGCGGTACCGGGCAGGCCGGCCGGCCGGCCGTTCACCGTGATTGGCAGGCCCGGGGCCCGCTCCCTGCCCTCCCCCGCGGGGCGGGGCCTGCCGAGGCCGTAGGTCAGCGGCGGGGTGGGGACCTTCGGCGCTGCCGTCCCCGGGGCTCGGGGGAGCCGGGCGCCGCCTCCCCCCGCGGAGCTGCCAGCGCCAGCCGTTGTCCGGGCGGCGGGAGGCCATGCTGTCGTTTCAGTTGCTGTTTGAGATCCGCTCCCCGCGGTGCCCGGGGCTCGCAGCGGAATCGCGCCGCTAAAGGCGCGCCCGCGAAGCCTTCCCGCGCGGCTCACCGCTGAGGGAGACAGCAGTTCGCTAGATTCAGATCATGGGGGGGGGAACAAGCCAAAAACTCCCCCAAACCAACATCCGCTTCAGTAGAGCAGGGAGATTTTTTTGTGTTGTTATAGTTTTGTCTAAAGTCTGACCCAAACCATCATTTCAGGCAGCAGGTGGGTATGGCTGCTGTTGCTTCCTGGAAGAGAGAGTGTAGTTAACCCAAGTGGATAAACTCTTTTAAAAACAAGCAAGCCCCAAACAGCTAACTAAAAGCTTAACAACTAGAGGTAGTAATCCCAAGAGGGAGGTACTAGATGTACAGTCAGGTTTCAGGTCACTGTGTGGTCACATAGTGAACTGAAATTATCACTGTGTAAAGCTTTTCAGAATTTTTGTCAGGGTGCATGGCGATCAACATGAAAGTTTGAACTGCTAGTCGCCCATAAATCCAGATAGTTTAGGGGCTAAAAGAAAAGAGCAGTTCCTGTTATGCTGTGTAATATTTTACTTATAAACAAGAGAATACTGCACCCGAGGGTAGGCAGCAATTAGAGATTATTTAAATGTTCTGCATGTTGTACTCACTCTTGCAGATGTGTTACATGTTTGTTGAAGCTTCGTGCTGAATTAATGGTTGCCTGTTTTCCCATGCACCGAGTAGGATCTATGAATTGGGATGTACCTTGCATATGCCGGTCATCTGTTGGTACTGGGGTAATGTGATCCGACAGCTTTTTTAGTATAATCCAGAATTTTAAATAAATGTAACTAGTTTTCACATAGCCAGTATATCATGAATGCTTTCTGCTAAGTGCTTATAGCTGTTTTAAACAGGGGCGTGATAATCTTATTGGAAAATTACTGTTCTGCAGAGATTGTCTTCCAGAACAGGGCTGGTTAGTGAGTAGTCATCATGCAGGATCTGATTTAGGGAGTTTTTGTCTTGCCCCAGAAGGTTTTCGAATACTTCCTGTTGTGGCTGCATGCGTCTAAGTGCATGGCAAAGTAACATTGTGCTCATGAAACTCAAGTCTTCCCAGTGTTGGCACCTAGATCGCACTCTCAGAGGTACCTAAGACTACACAGAAGGTTTAAAGAGAGGGGGGCTGTTTCAATTTGTGAATGTATCTTCTATTGGGTGCTGGGAGAAGAGTGTGATCTACCTGTGACAGCTGCTTAAAAATGCTAAGTGACTAAGATCTAAGCCAGGAAAAGCAATTTCAGACTAGATTTACTTTAGCTTCATGAGAAAGCAGTTATTTTATTTATAATTGTATTCCCCCCTCCCACCCACCCTGTAATTCCCAAACCACATGTGCTGAACTGTTTAGAAATTAACTGGCTGGAGAGGAAGCATTTAAACAAAATTGCCAGGATGGGGAAGGTTAAGGAGAACAGACTTTGCAAAACTGGCTTCCATTATTGGATTAAGTGGGGAATTAAGGATCGCAGTGTAACACCATTCTAGCTTTAAAAAAAAAAATTTAAAAATCCAGTGGAGCATTATTTAAACTGAAGTGTGCACAGGGATTGAAAATCATCCTTTTCTGCAGAGCTGGTACTTAATAAATTCAAGGCCAGGCTCAAGGTCATTGAAATATTGCTAATCTTGAGAGTCGTAGGGTTGGGGTCATTTGTTTTTTTATGTTCCTGTCACCTTTGGCAAATATTCTGTTTCCAGTAATACGCAAATTGTAGCTTTTCATTAAAATGTGGCAATTTTTTCATTTCTTGGTAGATCGTAGCTCTTGTTTCACCACTTGTCCCCATTGCCTTTGATTTTGCTCTGCCTGGCAACACAATAGAGTTTAAAATGTTTCTAAAAAAATAATCTTTCTTGGGTGATGTTTGTGGTTTATGTTGTCAAAATTACAAAAGTGCTTTTTAATTTCCTGATTAACAGAATTTTATACTCTATGCAGTTTGGGGTCTGTTGTTTTGGGTGGATTGTGGGGTGGGGTTTTTTTGTTTGTTTTTTGAGGAGCCTAGAATGTGCAAGTTTAAAATTCTTACCTATATTAGAAAAGGCAGATCAAACATTTGATCTCTTGAGTGGGAAAAGAACAAACTCGGAGGTAAATTCAAAGCCGATGGTGGTGCCTGAATGTGTAGTCTATATTACTTTTTCAAAGCTAATAGTATCATCTGTAGAGAACAGGAACGTGCTCTGAAAATGGTTTTGAAAATTCCACAATGAGATGCTTAAACATGGTTTTAGGAGATGAGCTGTAGGCTGTAATTTGTGGGCGTTTGTGCACACTCATTATAACTGGTGTCCCTGGGGCCGGAATGGAGAAGCTCGAAGGACATAGTTATTAACTGTTTTTATGGATTTGTTGTTAAGCTCTGAGAACACCTAGAAAGCACAGTTCTGTATTGGTCAAATTGATTCAGAAAATACCTGCTGAGCTGTAAGAATATTTATGAGAAATAAACTGTTAGTAAGGAGCCTTCTCATTTCAAACAGAGTTGCCCAACGTGTGGCTGTCTAGAACTAGGTATGTGGTTCCGGGCCTGCCCCTTGCTGTGTCCTTTCCCAGAGGGCCCTATGCTTGTGGGCAGGCAGAACCGAGAGCTTCGTGACTTGCTTTGGCAACCTGCTTCCTTCCTAGTCTGAATTTTGGCAGTGGGATAGATGCACTTGTAGTCACATGGCATCACTCAATGTGTGATGTACTGCTGCCTGGTACCTGCCAGGATGTGATGTTCAGGCAGCCTCTTGCCAGCTGCCCGGCCCAGTGCCCCACTGTTCCGTGTTTGCCTTTGCTCATGTGACAGGCACCTGACAGAGAAGTGAAACAGAAGGGACTTGGCAGCTGCTCTTCAGGAGTTTCCAGTGAGTTGCAGTTCTTAGAATTCATCTGGGATATCTAAAAAGCAGTTGTATTGTTAATGTCAGTACAATGAAGTCATTCTGTAAATGGCAGGTATGGTTCTGCTACCTGCCACCTGGAAAAGCACATTATGTAAAAGCAAGTGTTTTTTTAAAATACCTTAAATATACCTAACTTAAATTTCTCTTGCATGGTTCTCTGACAAGAAGTGGAAAACTGGATTGGATGTGGACCATGACAAAATTTAAAAAAAAAAAAAAAGTGGCTTAGATCTTGATGTTACTAAAAAGCTGGACTAATTTAATATAGTCTTGACTGCAGGTTGCAAAAAGTCTTCTCTGAAGTATGTCATTCCAAGTACTGATAACCTGACATACTTAAATAGAGAGGCTTAAATATAAACTGCTGAATACATAGTGTGGGTTTCCCAAATATTGACAAATAAGGAATGCTGAAGACCAGGTGCTGATCTTATGTACTTACATAAAATTGTTTTCTTCATACTGTTTTTTTTACTGTTAGCAGTTAAACTAAAGGACTTTTTACTACATATGTCAATAGTTAAAAGGTTAGTTCAAGTTGAATTTATTGTTGATGACCAGAGATGCGGGAACTTGTCACTCAGAAGTATTAGGAATAAACTGATAGAAAAGTGTGATTTTTATTTTTTTAAACAGTATTTTTCAACTGTAAAATTGATTAAACATTTTTTAATAGTATGCTTAGGTAAATCCTGGTTTTGCCATCCCTATGCTCTAGAAAACAGGAGTGATCCTTACAAATAGGTTCATAACTGTTTTAAATAGTCATTTACAAATTGAGTGAAATGTTAACAATTGATACTAGTACCCCAGGATTCCCCCCCCAATATAGCTGAAATGAGCAAAGATTGCTGAGTTTTCTTTAAAAGGCCTGATTGTAAAGATCCTGTTTTATCTTAAATCAGCTTGTCTTGCTCAACTGGTTCATTTTCTGCTAGGTCAGTTACCTGCTCTGCCTTGCTGCATGAGTGCTAGAGTCAGTGTGAGGAATTGATTAGAAGCAGAGGGTGGAGCAGGATCATTACTTCTTACAGTAGTGCAGACACAGGGCAGATCTGAATGTCCCTGGAACAATACAACGTCTTGAAACTGCTAAGACTTGACTGTTGCAAAAAAATGTGGTGATGGTTTTGGTTTTTTTAATAATTGCCCCTACATCAAAATTAGGTTATAGTCTAGAAATATAAAAAACTAGCAAAGTTAATTAGATTCTTCTTAAGAGACAGGTAAATTTGTGCGTGCTTCTGAGACTTACATGTGGTCATGAAAATGTTCTCCCAAGCATCCTAACAAATATGTTATGTGACTAGTAGAAAAATCTTTGGAGCCTTTAAATATACAGAACCCTTATGTATGAAGTGCCGATCAACACTCCTTTTGCTTCACTGGCTAGCTTTTTGAGCTGAATTGCTGTGTTTGGAGTCTTTAACTCGGTTCTTTAGCTGTTAACTAGCAAAGAACTTTTCTTGTTCTAGATCATCTTCTGGGACCGAAAGTTAAAATACCCTTTTTGCATCTGTTCACATCTTAATCAGTTTTTCTGTTTTACACTAGCCACTTCAGTTATCCTTACTAGTGGTTACTAACGTGTGACTTTTTTGTCCTCCTTGTTTGGGAGGAGTCAAAGTAACACCCCTGTGCTTATCTTAAAGTAATCCTGTGTTTGGTGACACCCTTTATATGGTAACAGGTGTAATCTAGAACTTGTAACCCATTTTTTAATTTCTTTGTTTTCGTATGGGATTATTGAAGAGTTCTCTGTGTACTTAAGGATGAGTGGTGGATTGAGGTTGGTATATTCAGGGCACATAGATTTTGTTTTCCACTTTGCTTTACACTTGTAGGTGGGAGGTAGTATGTGCTTTTTGAAGTCAGTTTTCAATACATTGTTGTCCATTACTTGAGGACTGCTAGACATTTGGGTAGCTTCAGGCTGAGAGCCAGGTTAGGGAGCCAAGAGCCTCCTCTGAGAGCTCTTCTTTCAAATATGGATCAGCAGCAAAGTAAAGGCAGAAAAAAGTATCTTGTATACATTAATTTCTGCAAAACCTACCCAAAATGTTGAATTGATACCAGCTCAGAAATCTGAAAGTAGTAGCAACATATAAGCTTCATGAAAAGATTCTTTATTTGTCAATCAGGAGTGATGAGAATGCTCTAAGAGCAACGATCGTGTTTAGTGAATTGTGTGTATTTGCTGGCTTTGTTACAATGTTCTGGTACTTTAGCCCTTAAAAATGGGAGGAACAATGAAGGACGTGAGGAATTTTTCTACTCTGGATTTGGGACACTGTATGAAATGGCATTTATGAAGAAGCAAATGGGCATATTCATACCTCATAGAAAATCATTCTTATATTTGTTCCACTTGTAATGCATTAGCTAAAAAATAGTTTTGTTATATTCTGCATTCACAGGTATTAATTCAGTCATAGTGTAAACCAGAAGCAATCCTGCTTAGAAATGTATTATTCTAAAGGTGTTACAGTAAAGATGTGTCCAGTGTTAGTGACAAGAATATCAGAATTAGCTGCCCGTTCAGTGTGTAGCTGGAGCAGGATCTTCTGTGACTGCATAAGCCTCAACTAAATAATGATGTTGAATACTTGTTGTACAGGGGTTGCTTTGCTGATGAAATTTGATACGCAGTCTTTAACCTGATATTCCACCCAGTTAGTAGCTCTTCGTGAGTAAAGCTTTCGGAGTCCCTTGCCAACATGTTGGGAGTCATGCTTCAAAAATTTGAGTGTAAAGCTAACCAGTTTTGGTTGATATAGCTTAACGCAGGAAGTCAATGGCATGAAAATGAAAATGCGCATTGTTGTCTTTGCATGGATTGCACCATTAGTTTGCAATTGGAGGTTACAGTTGGATTATAAAGGGTAATTCTCATAAATGCACTGAGATTGTTGTTAGCAGTATATTGGGATATATCAGAACAGTAAGAGATGCTGGATCAACTAAATCATTGTTATAAGCATGTTGTAATGCTAAGCATTGTTGATACATAAGTGTTCATTCTGCTGGTTTGTGATAAAAAATATGCTGAACAGGAATTACATTGTGGAGGTTTGTTAATAGATTAGACTTGGGAGTTCAAAGTGAATTGTATAGTACAAGCGCACATTGTGATCTTAACCTCTGCATGTTCCTTAATCAGCAGTAGGCATTGGTCTTGCATATTGATGTTACTTTTGTAGTCAGCATGTTTAATACAAACTAGAAAACTTCCTTTAGAAAGTTTACATTACTGCCCTCATCTCTTTAATATTTGTGTCTCTAGTGTGCAGTTTCCTTATGCTTATAAAGGATATGACATGTGCAAGTGTAGAAATTTCCTTGATGTTTGGCTTTTTTTCTTGAATGGTTTCAATTCTGTTTCAAAGTTCTCCATTCATCTGGAAAGTAGGCTTTTATAGAAATGTGGTTTGGGCCAGGTGCTTTAAGTAAAACTAAAGCTGCTGCTTCTTGAATAAAATTTATTTTTTCTGTATCTCCATGTAAATTTTATCAATCATATGAGGGTTTTTTTTAATGGAGAAAATATAATTGGAAACACAGGGATGGCCTATAGTAATAGATGTTGACTCCTGTAATGCCCTGATAAATTACTTTGATTCCTTTAATGAGCATGAGTCCTAAAGATCAAGTAGTTGAATACTCTGCTATTCTTCAGAGGCAGGGTTAAATAAGTTGCTATTCTGAGCTAATTTAATTATTTACCTATTAAAATAGAACTTGTAATAAGGTCTGAAATATCAGTGATAGTGTCCCCTTTATAAATGTTTAAGGATACTTCTAAAATGTAGATGACTGCAGCTACTTGGTACCTAGATGTATTATTTTCTTCTTACAGAATATATAAAGCCTTTTTTTAAATACACATAAACATTGCTTAGCATTCACTTGATTGTTTGACCATACAAAGAGTGTATCAACCTAACTACAGTTTGACAAAGAGTAGTGTCTTGGTTATCTGACGTACCACTGAAGTCCTTGGCTTAAGAACACATCTGTTCATGTTGGTTTAATTCTTAGAAGGCATCCGTAGAAGCCTCTCTTGCTACAGGCTGAATGTCAGGTGTATAGTGGATCTGTAGATTTTATTCTGCCCTCCCCGCCCCCCACCCCCCCCCAGCAGCCCACGTAGACCCCAGGTCATCACGTACTCAAGATTATTCATCTGTAGGTCAGCAGCAGAATGCATCGTCTGTCTTTGCCAACAGGTCTGCACTATTTATGGGTATTGGAGCTCACAAAATTCATGAAGAAATAAAAGCATTTTCTTCTGAGGCTATCGGACTCTGGAATGAGCTGCCAGAGGGACACAATATTCAGTTGTTGTTAGGACATAGTATGCGACACCTTTTCTTTTTGATAAACCTTCCTTCTGAAACAGCATAGATTAAAAATAAATGCAAATGTATGAAACTGCTTTTCATAGGAAGGAAAAGGTAAATATCTGAATGTTCTGTGTATGGGAGTCTTTTGAAAGTCTCTTAAATACTAGACCAAAGGCTCAGTGCAGAAAGAATAAATGTTTAAAATGTAAATGTGGAACGTGTTCTTGAGGCTGTCATTGATGAGTTTCTGCTACGTTCCCCCCCCCCGTGTTGTCTTATCTCAGTTTGGTAATTGTGATTATCATGCTAGCCACTTAGATGAAAAAAAGACTGTATTGCAGTTGTAGCATCAGTTCCTAGTTGTGGTAGAGGTATGAAAAAAGCTATGTCTAAATGTTGAGGTAACGTCTGTGAAAATACTACTTGCCAACTTTACCTAAGGAACCATGAGTCTTTCAGCAATTTTCTGGTCTTGATAACTCCTTGACTCCTGATAGGTTAGTGCTATTAGGCCATCAGCTGTCTTTTTTTAAAATACTTTTCTTGATTTTGTTCATTTGTCTTTATATAGAAGAATCTTTACAATCAACGTGTGTTTCTAGATGCTGTGTTAAAATTGCTGGCAGAGTCTATTATTCTATACAAACTGAACAATCTGGCCCCTTGTTTTATTTATAAAGGTTCAATGTATCTTTGCCTGCCTACATCAATCTGCAAGGGAGTGTCAGAAAGGCCCCGCATTCGCCGAGCCGTGAGTTATCAATAACTTTTCAGATGTGTTAATGAATGTGGAACAAACGCAGTTATGTGTTTAAAAAAATATGGATCCACCTCCTAAAAAGAAAGAAGAAAAAAAAAAAGAAAAAAAAAAAAGAAAAACTCTTTACTGCAGTAGCAGGCATGATTATAAAGGGATTGCTCTAAATTTTTAGTAGTGTAAGTATAACTAAGCAGTAAGGTCACCCTCTAGAAAACCTATTGTTGAACTGCTTTGAAGCTGTCTTTTAGCCTGTGGATTACAGGTTTTAACTGTTGTATCCTGCAGGCAAATTAAGCATGTGGTGTTTTTGGAAACTTTTGTTTGCTTACTAATCTGAAACTTGGCCCATCTGAAAATGTTATATATTAGCATCCTATGCATAGAACTGATATTTAAAAATCTGATTACATAATAGTAAGAAAGGCTTGACTAATAAGATACGGGTTTTTTATTCCCCTCTGTTGTAGTTACTTCAGTAATGAATTTGGCTTCTTGAATTGTTCAATAGATTAAAAATTCTCAGTGTTTCAGGTCATGAAGCCATAAAAAACTTTAACTGCAAAATCTATCTACATTATTTAAAATACTTGATGAAATGGAAAAGGCTGCTATCTGAACTCATTGTATGTCTTTTTTTTTTTTCCCCCAGCAGCCCTCCTTGCTTCAGTAATTCACCAGTAGGTTTTCAGTGATTAGAGATTTTAACAAGTTGTTACGTTTTAAAAAATTAATAAATAGATACATGCTGAGAGAGATTAAGGTGTGTTATCATGCCTGTGTCTTAACAACAAGAGAGCCGTAGCAGTGGTGTCTCTTCCAAATCTCAAATAGTGACAATTATGTTATGACTCAAAGGAAAACATATTCCTGCCCTCATCCCCAAAATACCAGCTGGTTACTTTGTTCTGAAGACTTCAGGTCTTGCTCCAAGATGGGGTTATTTAAACTTGCAATTGACCTCAGTGTGTGGGCAGGTTGATGCTTCTGCTGATGCAGGAACTACAACCTGCCATGATGAAGATATAATTAAGATGTTCCAGCCCAACAAACAGCATGTAGAAAAGAAAAAAAAATAATGGCTTATGATACAGAGATATGCAAACATTTGTAAAATAATTTTGCATATAGGGTATGTCCATATGTTTGACTGACTTTTTTTCAGGTTTGTAAGCATTTAAAATCATTCTTCTGCCAACTCTTTATGCTACTCCCATCAGAAGTAAGAGGGTGCATTGCATCCAAGAGCAAAATCATAAAATGAATATCAGGTGGGATTCAGTGAAGACTCAATGTGTATCATTTTGTGTTTATGAGGCTGCTTTTATATGCTAATTGTTGCATACAAATACATCACTATTTCATGCAAAATCTGAATAGAACGTTATATAGCTCATTTAACAAATGCTGTTGTAGCAAAGTGTTTTTAAGCTAATGCTGTCTTTCTGGTTTCACGCACTTTTCACGCTGCATTTTTGAAGGTGAAGTTGAGAGGATTTAAAAATAGCATTATAGAACATAAAAACATGTATTTGTGGTTTTGGTGTTATTTGGCAAAGAAGCATACAGTGTTTTAAGTTCTAGTTTCCATAGGCCTTCACTATGGGACAGGGCAATGTTAACGCTTTGCATGTAACCTGCAGAACATGTCTGGCTTCCCCAGATTTCTAACCTGGAATGTGTTGATTTCTATATTGCAGGTGACACAACCCGTCAGCGAATCAAATTCAGTGATGACAGAGTGTGCAAGAGCCACCTTCTCAACTGCTGCCCTCATGATGTGCTCTCTGGAACTGTACGTAGCTAAATCTTGTGTTTTATTTAGATAAGAATGGAAAAATTTAATTATATTTGTTCTTAGTAATACCTCTTTTAACTTCACGGTTTTCAGCAAGTATCTCTCTGGTGCTCTCTGGTAGTTCAGAGGAACTTTTATAAACAACTAATTTATGGGTTATGAAGTTATTTTTTAGAAGTTTTCTGTTGTATGTGCTAATTATTACTTACAAATTCATCATTGTTTGCTATAACATAGAAAGTGTAAAATACATAAGGTTACTTACATGAATTGTGCTATAGCAAAGTGGTTTTAAGCTGGTACTGATGCACCTAGTAGAAAAAAAGGAAATTAATTTATGCATAAACTGTGAAGTTACTTTAAAACTTTATGTTGCAGTGAGAAATCATCCCACAAATATTTGTATAGGGAAGAGAGGTGATATTTCTTCAGAAATATTTTAGTGAAAACAGTTGAAAGTTCAAATGATTTCATTTCTAGAAGCTGAGATATATTGAACATGACAGTGGCACTCAGTGTATAACATCTAGTTACTGTGCCATTTTCACAAATTATAAGGCAATTTGAAAATCTCCACTTATGACATATTAACTTCACTTTTTTGACTTGGATTTTTGTGTACTCTATAGTAGAGGTTCCTTTGCCTGAGCATAGCAAACAAGGGGCTTTGACACGTGCTGGTAGCTTTGTCAATGTGCCCATGCTTTACCTTGTGGTGTCTGATTAAGGTAGCTTATTCTTTGTGAAAGGCAGGTAGGTTATGTTGCATTGATTATTTAACCTAATGTTCCATGGTGTTAGAAGAATTAACAGTAGAGAGAGGTACTGTGATGGTATGCAGAGTCTTGTGTGCCTGCCATTCTTAATGCTGCACTTTGGTAGCTCTCCTTATTCACGTTGGCACATTTTCTTAACCTTTGGCAGAGGGGAAAATAAGTACTGGAAAACCAGTCTTAAGGATTATTTGAAGCATTATTGGTTCTCCGTGCTGTATGATTCCAAATGGCTAACTTGACTGCAGCCTTTAATGAAATACAGAATGAAGTTCATATGCAAAATCGAAAACTGAAACGTGTAGACTTGGTAACTGATCTACCTGTCACCCGGCCTCTAATACGCTTTCCAAGTAGCTGTGATTTTAAATTAACCATAATATTTTTGCTTGATTAAAGGGCTTCAAACATGCATGCACACACTAATGTTGGTTGTTTTACTAATTTTGACACTTACACTGACAGATCAATAGTTACAGTCTGTCCTTCCCTCCTCTTAAGAGTCCCTGCAAAAGTAGGCGCAACTGTAATTGCTAAGAAGCACAGGAAGAAGAGGCAAAATAAGTAGTAGAACTGAACTAGAGAACTTAGCATTTGTCTTAATAAAAAAGGCAGTGGAATAGAAAAGACCCACTTGTTGAGCTTCTTCCTAAGTCTTATGGCTGCCTAAATTTTTTTCCTATCCTTACAGACACTTTTTCCTTTTTCTGTTGTATAGCAAAGTTCTGTCATATCTCAAGTCGTGTGTCTTGAAGTTAATGTGTGTTTGGCATATACTGAAGATAATTAATACTGAAGATAATTCACACTGAAGACAATGCATCTTGCACATATTTCCTTACCTTGAGGTCATTCTTTTTTATAAGTGATAACAAATTGATAACAATGCTTTGTGTATCAGTCCATATGTAGTTTTATTTTGAACTGTTCTGTGCATTACTGTCTAAACAAAATGGGAGGAAAAAGGGAGAAGAATGTATTCCTCTTCACCCATCTGTTATGTTGTCCAGAGTTCTGGTTGTGTGATGAGCAAAATAGCTCGTGGTTGGGGGAAGATATGAGACATAACAGTATGCTATAAAAACATACGAAGTCATTGGTCAGAATCCACAAGAAGATACTGTTAAAAAGATTAATTTGACAGCTTTTCATTGTGGTCTAATTTCTATAAGCAAAGATTTCTACAATGACTGTCTTTAGCAAGTAAGAAATGTTTATCTTTAGAACTATAAAAGCCGTAGGTATCATGCAATAATGCCTCTTATGGTGCAGACCAAGCATGTAGGTTGGGCCTGTTTGCCCAGTTTGTTAGTTCTCACTGAAATTTCTCATCTGTCTCATACTGGATTCTGCTGCTGTTGCTCTTCAAGTACTAAACTGAACTACTTACTCAGTGAATATCAATTCCCCCCCCCCCCCTCCCCCCATAATGCAGTTAGTCATCAGACCACAAAATGTGTTCCACGATGTAATTCTGGGTCCAGGAAAACAGTGACTAGTTTAAGCCTTTTAGTGGGAGTAGTAGAAAGGGACTCATAAGAGACAGGCTTTATCTGAATACCCATGTGATGTTCTGCTGTTTACCTAGTCATGGGTCTGAAGAAATGGACCTTCTGTCTTAATAGCACAGTTCTTAAAACAGCAAGAAGCATGTAGTTTATTGTTGATTTGGAAAATGATTGTGGAGTTTTCTTCAGAGTTTTGATAGGAAATTTTTAATGCATCTTCGTGTTCAAGATCTGTAGGTAACAAAGATTGGGTGCCTTTTTTTTTTTTTTAATTCAAATCCAGAATCTTATGCTTCTGAAAGAATAAGTTCTCTGGGGACATTTTATGAGGTTAAATCTCTTCATTGACTAGATTATCAGTAAAATACTGGACATGGATTGCCATTTTTTTGTCACAAGATAATCTGTGCAATTTTTGTGAACTGCATATTACTGTTCCCATCTGCAAAATGCAGACTTCTATGCTATTCCAATCCACCCACTCTTTCAAAAGCAGTCAAGGAGGACGTTCACAGATAACGCAAGACAAACGAAATGACTCATATGAGTAGGCTCTGTTAATTTAGTGTGTTCTTTTCCTTAATGGCCAAATACCCAAAACTCTGCCAAGGAATTGATTTCCCTTGACAATAAAATCATATTCACCAGGCTGCAGTATGTATTGGTAAAAGTAGTGCGTGTATACCTTTCTTAGAAGATTGGAGACTTTCTCTTTGTTGTCCAGATTTCTGCATATATTATCTCTTCTCTTGTTAGATGAAGTGTGTGCTTATTTTTAAGAATACTGTATGAAATCTTTTGTTATTTCTCCAGAACACTTGCAGTAGCTATTTTCCTCAAGTTTCTTGATCAGGTTTATCTTTTGGTTAACATTAGAAACATTTCAGGAAAAAAGCATCCATACCAATTAGTAAAGCTTTGAGTTTTACTAGGGAAATTCCATTGTCTAGACTGGCAACAATGCACAGCTTCCTACTTTTTTGAGCTTTCTTTAGCGTTTCTCTGTCTTGCTTCCTCAGAGTAGTTTGTATTTAAAGGAACAATAAAGTTGTCTTTAAAGGAACCCTAAATATTTGACTTAAGAGTGTAAAGCCATAAGAACTAGCGGTATTTTGAAATTTAATTTTTTCTTCTGGCTCCTGTTGCCAACAGAATAGTTCATTCTGTATCAGTTACCCTCTTCTTCTGCTTTTCTGGATAGACTTGTCTAGTTGTATGTTAATGAGCTTCAATTGTTACCTACTTAAATCAGGAGATTTCGGTTACAATCCTATTTTACTTTTTTTTTTTTTAGGGACATGTTTTTGTGCTAGTAGGTTTCTGGTTTTGTAGACTTGAAAATTCTAAGTCACGCAGCAGAGGTGTCTCAGTGCCTGCAGGACATGATTTTGTGTCACTTTGGGGAGAGACAGGGAGAGTATGGGTTTGGATTTTTTTTGTGGTCTGCTTCTAAGGGCAATGGGAATAACAGGCTACATGGAAGACATAGGTAGAATAGTAAGTCCTAACAGCAAAAATGTAAACAAAGATAAAATTATAGCATCCTCTGTCAGTTTATTAAATTATAATTCCAAATCTATTGTGCTCTGTGATTACCTTTTTTTGTGAAATGTGTTTTGAAGTTTGTGTGAGGCACATAGTAAACCAATTGTAAGATCACAGAAATGACTTTGTATTCAGGGTTGTAGAACAGTGTCTCTTCAGAACCTGCTTTTGACAATGCGTCTCACAAAAGCTCTTTTTATTTGTAACTGACTTTTTTTCAGGTTTTGGTGCTCTGCTTTTTCATGATGATCACTTGAGCACTGGTTCACCTGCCTAAGTCAGTCATTTAAGAGTTTACTCATTCATTTCAAGTTGAGAATTTTATAATGAGAGATTAGTAAGACTTTGTAAACCCTGGCTACTGGGACACAGTGAATAATTTACCACTTAAAGTTAGCAATTTCTGTTTAAAAGTTTTTGTCTTAAAGGGTTAACACTCTTACTTTAGCTTTTTTTATCCTTAATAGTTGCTGATGATCAGGCTTGTGGGTTTTTGTTTTTTTTTTCCCAAACCATAGTTCTTGAGTGATTTTTTCGTCAGCATTACAAAAATGTTTGTTTATATTATGAGATTAGGACTGAAGCTACATATGTAGGAGTCAGATGACTCCCCTGTAATGGTACAAACCTATTAAGCAACATTCTCTGGGTGTAAACTCTGTGCTGTCTTCAGCAGGTTTTACAAGATGTATAAAAATGTGTTTTCTCTATCTTTGTATGTTTCTGAATGAATAGCTGAGTACTAATGAAAATGACAAGGTGGGAAGATTTAAAGTAAATACCTTTAAATAAGGTTAAAGGTAGTAATGTCCTGAATATTTATAGTAACCTGCTAGCTGTCTTGGAAGAGCCCAAGCAGCCCACTTCTGCAGCAATCTGGCTTTCTTATTAGCTTGATTGTGCTTCACTCTTGACCACATACAGTATTTGTGACATTTTTTCTTGCAAACCATGGTTGAGAAACTCCTTTCTGCTCAGTGGATTAACTTTGTCTGTATTTATGTGTATTTGTTGAAGAACACTGCTCCTTGCATTTTATTTATACAGACCTCAAAGTATGCTCTGTTAGCTCAGTCCTGCAGTTAAGCATATCTTTAGGTGCTCATGAATTTATTGCACTCAGCTCTTCAGGGCTCTTGCTGACTAAAAGCATATTGATTGAGACCTTGGTTTAACAATATACTTTAATATGTGATTAACTTTAAGCTTATTAGGGGTGGAATTCAGCTCCAGATTAAGCCATCTAAATTTAGGTTTCAGATGAGGAGCTAGGTGTCAAAGCTTGCACTGGAGTCAGAGGGATCTAGGCAGTGGAGCCTAGAGAAAGATTCAGTTCACCTGACACTAGGTATCCCTCTCAAGGTGGGCTGAATCCGTTTAGGCTCACTGACTGTACTGCTAGATCTCCTTTTACTGTGGAAGAGAAGTTTTGGTAGTTCACAAATCTGCAGCTAGGTGTTAGTAAAGTGTTTTAATTTAGAGTTGATTTCTTTGCAAGTAGTCCCATTGGATCAGTGGAACTATTTCCATGCCTAAAACTTAGGTGTGCCAGTGTGATTATTTGCTGTAGTACTACAAAAAGCAGGCATTCTGCTGGAGGGTATCAGCTTTTCAGTTCAGGACTGACTTGATCATGTGAACTGCTTCAACTTTGCAAATCAAAATAAATTAGGCTTGCATAAGCTACCTCAATTTGTAGCCTTCAGCCCCACGGTGATGAATTGTAAAGTGCTCTGTTGTCCCAGCAAGTGATCATGTCACTCTCTTGAAACGTATTCTTAATTTCTTTGACCAGTGCCAGGAAAGTGAACTGACTGTACCATATTCCATTTTAATGGGTTTAATTTATCTAGGTGAAGGGGTTTTTTGTTACTTTCGATATGGTTATCTAACTTCAATGTTAATATATAGTCAGGCTATAAGACCAAATACTGTGTAAACACTGAAATATTTAAAAATAAGAGAGACTGCTGCTAGCTTTGTCTTTCAGTGAAGATCTATTCTAAGGACTTGAAGTCCTCAGAAGTGAGAGTATGGTTACAAGGAGAAATGTCTTTAAAGTATTATTATACTTCTGAAGATACCTGGAATTTTCAGTGGATGGTAAGGACTTTAATAACTTAATAATTTCTGCCTCTTTTTAGCTCAGCATTTCTTTCCTGCTAGTGAAGTCCTAAAAAAGTTAACCCCATTAGTGGAGTCAGAGGACTTAAATCATGCATTATTCTACCATCCTAAAGGCTCCCCTTCTGAACATGTGTTGCCTACAAGAGAGGATGGGCTTTATCACAAGTCTAGAAATCTGTCAGAAACAAAATTGTTAATGCAGATGAAAAGTGAGTTCCATAATAAGGAAGATCTCAGCAAAGAGTCTATCTGCAGCTTCTTTTTATCAGTAGCAGCTTCTTTTTATCAGTAGCAAAGGCGTCCTCATACAGACCCTAGTAGTTGCCTTGACGATTTGATAAAGGGAGGGATCCGGTTCCTTCACTATAAATTTTTCAGTCACCTCAGATCTTCCTAAGCAAACAAACAAGCAAAAAAACCCTTCTCTTGCTGAGTATGAACTGCTTTGGTATGGGTATCTTTATAGCTAGAAAGAATTCTCTACATAAACACTGCCCAGAGTATCTTCTTTCAAAAGCTATCAAAGATGCATGCTGTTTTTAGAAGCATTGATAGTGTGTGCTACTATGTCACACTTGGCTCAACATCAGCCCTCTGTGTTTTAAGTAGCTTTGGCTTTTCTGTGCTCTTTTTGCACTCCATGTAGAGTACATTCAGTAATCTAATCTCTGATGTCAAAGGAATGTGTAGTAGTTGTAAAAGTGCCAAAATGGGAGTTTTGCTGTAGGGAGCTCAAGATGTGAAAAGAAAGCCACCTTAATTTTATGTTCCAGAAACAGCATCACATCAGAGTTTAGTCTCCAGTTCAGTTATTAGTGTCAGCTACTCTGAGTGCCCATTTATTTTACAGATAAACTCTTCAGATTCTCTATTGCCTAAGTCCTCGGCCAGCTCTTCCTTGTCTATTCATACTTAACTCATGTGATTTTCTCTTTTTGGTACCTGGTTTGATTGAAGCAGACCTATGCATCATTGTTAAACTAAATGTATGTAATCCATATTTCTGTATTAATACCAAAGGCATTGTATCTGTTTTGTGGATGGGATGACAAAAATTACTACTGAATCATTTCAGTATGAGGTTGGTTGGGATGAAAGACCAGTTGTCTAAACCTCAGCTCTGGGAAATCAAGTAGCTTTAATTGCCCATCTAACACTGAGAAATAAAAAAAGTATTACAGAAAATGGTTAGCAAATTGTTAGTAGAAGGCACTACTTTCTTAAGCAGAGCTCAGCAATAGCAAAAGGACTCCTGATATCCTGTTTTGCATGTGGTTGCCTAGACTATTTTCTAGACTAATCTTCAGCAGTAGCTTTCACTTTTAAGAAAGGTTCACCAAATATGTAGGGATTTTCTGGTTTTAATCTTCAGTAAAAGTGCACTAACTGCAAAAATCCCCAAAGCATGGCTTCACATATTCAATAAACTTCAGTTATGTCTAGCCTGGGGACTTGGATGTTCTCACCTTTCTTTATTTGCTTTACATCACAGTGTAACTCTGTCTGAAAGTCAGTGTATTGGCAGTGAAAAACAGTTTATGTGCGTTCTTTTTAAGCCTTCATTAGTAGCTCAGTGTCTGAACATTAGTCTCCCTCATAACCATCTTGTTTCAAGTGTGATTGATCATTAAATGGCTGACTACCAATGCTTGTTCTTTGCCTCTGAGGGAGGGCGCTTCTTGGCACCAAATGCCAAGGTGGACATGTGGAAAATGAAAATAATGTGTCTTGCTGTATCTTCTGTCCATTTCCATCTGCTGTCCATCTACTTTGCAGCTAGCCAAATTATTATACAAGCTGCTCTGTGCTTATTAAGGTCCTTGTCAATTCTGATCCAGCATAGACTTTTGACAGTAATGAGTCATCCCCAAGACGAATTGTCTTTGCCTAATGTTCCATAATTTATACCAGCAGAAGTGCTTTTTAGCCTGATTTTGCATATAATATGCAAACTGGTTTGAGTTTTAAATTTTTTTTTTGTCTCTCTACACTGAGATTTGCTAATAGAACTTTTAAGAAAGACATTTAGTAGTAATATTTCTGTGAAGGTGCTTTCAAAGGATTAGCCAAGACTAGTACAGGTTGTGTTAAGGAGCAGTTCCAATGACAATACAATTTCTTTAGCAGCAAAGTTATAATGAAAAAGAATCCTTTTCTCTTGTACCTGCTTGTTCTTACTCCCTGTGTGTTATGCCACGTATTTATAAGGCTGCACTCTGTCGGATCAAAGAGGGAAAGGGGAGCCAAAATTTCCTGTCTTCTGATTGAGACCTCTAACAAAAACAAATCCTCCGTAATACCCACCTTATCCCCCAAAATTGCCACTAATATTACTGAAGTTATTCAAGAGTTTCTGAAGAGGCATCTTGATACTGTAAGAGATCCTATCTGATTAAGTCTGCTGTTATGTTGCCCTCTACATATTGTCAGCGTGTCTGTTTGTGTGGCTGCCTGACAAGTTGGACAAAGGTGCACTGCTGAAAAATTGCCTCTGTTTTTGGTTTGCAAAGATATGTTTTAGCCAGTCAGTACCCAGATTATGTTCGACTGCACAAGCAGATGTGCCAGCATGGGACGGCACAACGTGGTGATAAAGGGAGAACAGAAAATTTTTCAGTAGTAATGCTGGTGCAGAGTAATTACCATCCTTTCAGGCTATGGATTTACAATTACAGTAAGAAGAAAATAAATCGGAAAATGTACTGTTTTGAGGAGGGCAAATCCAACCCGAATAGAGGGAAAAGAAGTGTAAAACACATGTAAAGTGAACAGTGTGTCACGGTAGTGTCATGTGAATTCTTTTTTTTTTTACTGTGATGGAAGTTTATTTCATGCATTTCTTCATGTATGTAGACTGCATGTTAAAATAGCATTTTTCTGATGCTATGGTGGATGTGTTTCAGGCTTTTTGTTATTGTATTCAGATCTGTTAAAGTGTTTCACTAGCCTTATCTATGCATTTAGAACTGGAGTGCTTCACTTAAAACAAGATTGGCCTTGAGTTTTACAGTTTAACCTTAAATACCTTATCAGTACAAGTGCTGAATCAGCATAAAGACAAGCTTTTTCACAATTTTAGGAGGATTAAGTGTCTTAATTTTCAGATAATTTAAAAATGTTCTTTAATATTGCTTTCCTAGTACTGAAGTACTTTCCTGAAAGAATGCTGTAGTTTAAATAATGGCAGCATCTAATGACTTGGAAATAAACATGTGTAATACATTGCTCAGCTTCAAGGTCTTTGTGGATTTGCATCAGTTAACAAAATTGCTGAGGTCCTGTGTAGTTGCAAAAGGAAAAGCTAATCTTTTTCTTTAGCATTGCAATCGGATGTTCTCTATTGCAATCAAATGTTTTCCAGAAAACAGCTTTGTGGTGGCTGAAGGGTATTTAAATAACTACAGTTTATCAAAAACTTTCAAGTTCAAAATTCTGTTTTTGAACAATGTTTTTTCCGTCTTTACCATTTGAAATAAACCAACAACTTCTGTAAAAATTACTATAATGGGTTTGTTGGAACATCTAACTGATGATTTGAGAAGTTGAAAGCACTTGATGTTTGGGTTTTTTACTATACTTGTGAGGCTTGAATTGCTACTTAAATGCAAGTGTTTTGTTTATTTAAAAAAACCCCACTCACTTGGCTCAGATACCAAGTGACTTGCGGCGGTTTCTGAGTTAACACTCATCTTTTATTTACAAAACTCACAACACAAGTTATTAATTATTTTAGTTTGGTTCTAAAACTGTTATTAAACTACAACAGTAACAGCTTTTTCCATCAGAGTTCAACTTTCATTATGTGCTTTCAATGTTAAGAAACGATTAATTTTTCTTAATATTAAGTGAGCAGTGCCAAGAGCAGACTTAACTGAAACTGTGCTGGTTTTAAGTGATGCAAATAATAATCATTTTCAGTGATTATACATCAGCCTGTGCTTTTGCAGAGAGGGTGCGTTGGTTTTGTTCAATTTTGTTTCTGTTACAAATTGGTTTTTTGGGGGTTGTTTGGTTTGGGGTTTTTTTGTGGGTTTTTTTGGTCATTGCTCTGTCTTGATCACCAAACAGACTTTCAGGGAACAGATTGAAATTTGCATACCACATAGCATAATTGGAAGGAATTGTAATTCAATTTAAAACAGTATTTGTTACCTAATAAGATTCTGGACACTCTTCTCAGTGGCGTTGTACACAAGATTAGTGATGCAGTCTACTTACTTTGTGTTTCCTTCCTGTCCATTCTAGAACAGGTTTAGATTACAAGTAAAATATCTATACTTTTTCTTCCCTGATTCTTGAATGTAGTCCAACACTCAGCTCATCTTCTCTCATCTGCACAATGTTTTGCTGGGATTTGATTTTTGACTATGTTACTTGAAATGCTTCAAGAACGGTTTTTAAGCAGCACTTACAGTAGCACTGTGGTTGTAGCTATTTCAGGTGATGAATCTAACTGGAACACGTATCATAGACTGTGCAGACAGTTCAGATCAAGCATTTGACCATTTAATTGCCAGTTATTTGCGGTGAACTTGGTTCTTCTAAAGTGTTTTAATTCAGTACAGGATGTCGCACTTCAGTCACTTTTTTGACCTTTCAGTAAAACAACATTTTTGCAGGACATTAATGATACTCTGTAACACAAACAGCCATGATGATAAGATAAGCTGTTCGTTCTGTCTGCTTTTATTATTTCCTGATTTATGCATGTTTGTTAAAGATCTGGTATTGTCTTATAGCTTTATTAAACTGTCCTTTCATTCTCATAGGGGGAGATGATTTGCTTCAGAATATTTGACTGTTAAAGAAAATCATGCTAACTTCATTCCTTGTAACACTTCTGAAAAATTATATCACTTTCCCTCTGTCTCTTTTCAGAGAATGGACCTTGGAGAATGTCTGAAGGTGCATGACCTGGCATTAAGGGCAGACTATGAAATAGCATCCAAAGATCAAGATTTCTTCTTTGAGCTTGATGTATGTATTTTGTCCTAATGGTGGAGAGAAAGCATAATTTGTGTACTCAGGTGGATAAACTGAGCAATAAAAGTAGTTTTATAGAAAGAGGCAGAGAAACCCTTGCACAGTTACATAAGATACATGCCTCTTCATGATTATATGCAAGTGTTTTATTTGTATTGGTAGTCATCTCTAGGTAGAACTGTAACAGCCTTCCACAGAACAAATTGTCATAAACCTGGATGCTGTCTTAGTGTTATCACATAGCAAGCAAATGTTAAGGCTGTATATGCTTTAAAGAGAGTCTTCAATTCTATGCTTATTGAAGAAAGTAATTTTGTATTGGGGATAACAAATCATATGCTATGTTTCAGTACACCGGAGTTTGAGTAATACAGTTTTGAACTCCCAACTAGGAAGTTAGTTTTCACTAGGACAAAAAGGTTTGGGGTTTTTTTGTTGTTGTTTGGAGGGATGGTGTTAATATGCTTAATAGCTTAAAACTCTAGTGAAAAAAGTTACGGTATTGCATGTATTGGCTGAGTGAGGTGAACCTGAATATCCTTTGAAGAATTTTAATGCATGTTAGAAATGCTCTCTTCTTCTTAGAGAAGACTTAAGACAGATTCACTTCCAAATTTCTGCAAATACTTATGGTAATGTGTAGACTGATTTTTAAAATGTGTATTAATATATGTGATTAGTCACAATAAACTGCTAGATTATTGTTTTACAAAGGTTTCAGTAATAAAAACTTATAAAAGTTAAGTCTTAATAAACCTGGAAAGTGTTAAGGCTAATGAAATATTAATGTTCTTGACAGCATTGAACAGTGTTCTTATTGATGTTTTAGGCAATGGACCACCTGCAGTCATTTATTGCGGACTGTGACAGGAGAACAGAAGTGGCTAAGAAAAGACTAGCAGAAACCCAAGAAGAGATCAGTGCTGAAGTTGCAGCTAAAGTAAGCATGTAAAACTAGTTCCTGAAGTCTCTTTGAAGGTCTGTTTTTCGAAGGAGCCAACTTAAGGCTTTGGCAAGATAACCAATCTGAGAATTCATACTGAGGAGGGGAAAAAAATAAGACGTTTTCTTTGTCCTTCCCATAACTGTCTTTAAAGCACAGAGAGGAGAACACAGGGAAGAGACCTCTCTGATAGTTTCAAGCTCGGGAAACTTGACTCTCTCTGATACCATGCCATACAAATGTTAGTAATTCCTACACTTTTTGATCAAAAATTCATCCATAAAGTAAACAAAATTTGATGTGCTTTTGTCTAGATCTTCTAACCGAAAAAAGCTTTTATCATTTTTCTGCATATATATGCATGTGCTAGGAGGAATGGTTGTACAAATATTAATTTTGCAAGACTGTGTGGTATAGACAACAGTGAATTACTTGAAGTTTCTGAACAAAATCCTGCTCTGGGGTTGGTACATAGACTTGGTAACTCAGCCTTTCTCTGTGTGTTTTTACATGAGGCAACTTCTGCTTCACTTCTACCAGGAGAAGTTATGTCTGCATGTTTCTTTTAGTTCTGTCCTACTGATTTTGCATATAATAACTCAGTATTAGTTCAGATTGTTTTCCATAATTAAAAGCATTTCCTGTGTTAAGCCTTTCCTTGTCTTTCAAGGCTGAAAGAGTTCATGAATTGAATGAAGAAATTGGGAAACTGCTGGCCAAAGTAGAACAGCTTGGAGCTGATGGGAATGTGGAAGAATCTCAAAAAGTAATGGATGAAGTGGAGAAGGCTCGGGTAAAGAAGAGAGAAGCAGAAGTAAGTTGATTGTGTAAGGCTTGGGGGATGGAGAGGGCAGGGTCCAATATTAAATAGGTTGGCATCTGTGTAATGCAAGATGTCTTAACTGCTGTCATTTCCTTAACTAATTGCTTCATATAAAACTAAAGAGTTTGCTTTGCAGCATCCTGTACCATTAAAGTTTCTACCTTTAAATACACTCCTGTACTATTAAAATTATACTAACTTCTGCAGATGATGCATTTATCTTAATTTAGCTGTATTGGCCAGTTTTGTCTGTGGACACTACGGTTGTGTCTGTGTTTGTTGGGCTGACTTGCCTTGTTGGGTTTCACAGCTCTTGCTGTGGCAACCCTGTTGTGCCTCATGATGTCCTGATGTGGCTCATACTGGAAAGCTTCAGTAAACCATTGTCTTCATTGAAAATTAATTAGTCAATGTCTTGTGTATCAGGCAAGTCAAAACGGTCCTTGTTGTAATGTTCAGATGGCAGAACTCACCAAGAGCTTTTCCATATCGTATTTCACCAAGATACTTCAATTTATAGAAACAAACATCTGCAGTGGTTTTAATGGTACCAGAGGGGTTGCTGGCAGTCTTGCTTGTATGTTATCTGAGTGTCTGTAGATAAATTTTGCTCAGATAACTTGTTTAATTAGTGTATAAAACGCAAGTAGATTTCTCAGGAAACTAAACTACCTAGTGTTTTAAACTGGGTTCAGAATTAAAACTGGTGTAATATTTTCATAATATGTTAATGTAGTTGTAGTGTTAACGTGTATTCATTGTTGCATATGAAAAAGTTGATCATCCTTCGAAGTAGTATGATCTTAAGTAAAGGTAATAATCACCCCACTTTGTTTAATTTGCAAAACCAGTTGCTGATGTCCTGGTTTTACATATGTCCAATCTTCAAAATAAGGAACCTGTCTTGTATCTTAATGAGACAGTTGATTTATGAATAGTATGAATTCACTAAAGGGTATGCTGGTGTACATGGAATTTGGTTATCAATTTGTAGTATATCTTTGGTAAAGTGTTATCTCTGTATTCCTGTGCATTCAGAAGTAACAGTTAGCAAATTGTTTTTTCTAGGAAGTATACAGGAATTCTATGCCTGCCTCCAGCTTTCAGCAGCAGAAGCTACGGGTTTGTGAAGTGTGCTCTGCTTATCTTGGTCTTCATGACAATGATCGACGACTTGCTGACCACTTTGGAGGAAAACTACATTTAGGATTTATTGAAATAAGAGAGAAGCTTGAGGAACTCAGGGTAAATAATTCTTATATTTTTGTGTGTGTATATGTGTGTGCTCCTACTTAATTATTTGCCAGGCAACCTTAATGGAATACTTCTTTCTAGGAGTGTGAATTTTTTTCATATTACGTTAAAATTTGGGATTTTATTAGTCTGCAAAACACGAAGCATTGTAATCTATTATCACTTATCTGGATAATTTGATAAGATTACATCTTTTGCACTGAGGTATATTAAAACACATGTTCAAAGTAATGCTTCTTGGGAACAAAGAATGCAATTCCACTTGTAAAATGGAGAACTCTATTTTGAATGACAGTGATGTTGCAACATATTTAGCAGTCATAGGACATAGCCAAATGAACTTTACTTTTAGCCAGTTGATTAGCAAAAGTAATAATGAGACTGTTGAAAATACAAGAACATGTAGTGGGCCTAAATAAGTAATATTTTATTTATTTAGTTAGGATAAAATGTTAATAGGGCTGGTGTTGAAATGCTTGGAGCTCAAACAGCCTGCTGTATGGTGAAAGACTAAAATTCAGTTTGTGTATTTTATCCGGACAAAGATTAGGAGGTGACTTTCATTCTATAGGTACCAACCCCTAAGGTTTTCTTTTTTTTTTTAAGTAATTTTTGAAGGCTTTTAAGCTTAACTGATAATAGATGAAATAAGTGAATTCCAACAACTCAAGGCTGTAGCTATCCAAAATCAGAATACAAAAGGTGTATATCTTGAAGTCAGGCTAGCTATTAAAATAATTGTTATGGAGAGGTTGCATGTTCTCTATGGCTTGAAGATTTGAAATCCAGTTGGAATATTATCCTAAACAACACTATCTTGACCAGAAATTATGTGCTGGGTGAAAGACTTACTGGAATTATATTCTAGACTTTTGGTATTCAAGAGGATGGATTTGGACACTGATGCCATTTATGATCTTAATATGCAAATTATGGAGTTCAAGGGTCAATTAAGCATTCAACTGTAGAAATCACTAAAGACAATAGCTAAGTGAGTTGAAGCCCTAAAAGCAGAAAACTCTTCTACTGAGTTTGAGTAAATTGGCTTGGTTTATATTTCATAATATTCCAGCTGTCTTGCATGGATACTGTGACTTACCCTTTGGAAAGCCCAACTCTTTCCATTGAGTATATTGGCAATTTAGGCTCCTAAATATAGCTGCTGTAACTTAAACCTTAGATGCCTAGAATAGATCATGTGTGCTTCCTCTCATCCCTCCATGAAATTATGCAAAGAGTCACTTGAACAAGAAACCTTGCTTTTAGTTAAATTACTGATATTGTACAAGGAAGTATAGATATAATTTGACATAAAGGGTTGAAATTACTGATTATTTACACCATTTGGAAAAAAATGCATGGATAATTATTTCACATTCCCAAAGCATCAATAAGTCTTTTGAAGTACTTCGCTAACAAAAAAAGAAAACAATAACTATCCCCTCCTTCCTCAGAGCTCTCCTCAGAGATCTAATCAAGATGCTGCTGGGGCAATTCCACATCTCAGAAGAAGGTCTTTACAAAGAGTTGAATTTCTTGCATCATGTCCAGAAGGTGGCAAGACTTGGGTTTGGCCAGATCTCCAGTTGTGAGTTCCACATCTGAGGGCCCTCTACTGAGCGTGCCTTGTCCCCAGTAGTAGTGAGTTCAACCTGGGGGCTATCAGCTGAAGCATCCTCTCTAATTATATGTCTCATGTTCACAATACAGAAACAAGTAGCCTCAAAACTAGGTATCAGCCCAACCAAGTCCTTTAAGACTAAGGTTTTCTTTATGTCACAGCGTAGCTGAAGGAGTTAATAAAACAATTAACTCTCCCGGTTCTGATTCCTTTCTACCTTTCCCCAGTGGCCAAAATATGATAGGAATGGCATGGAAACTCTCACCTTAAAGGCATGATTTACTGCTCTGAATTCCCCTTTGTGGAAAACTTAATATAACTCTACATATTTCAGGTCTTCATGTAACACCTGTCTATTTGCTGCAGCTCTTCTGCAATAACTTCTGTTTCTTGGAGGAAAAAAAAAGTACATACATATACACACACACACACTGAGGAAGAGAGAGGGAATAATATACACAAGGGAAAGGGAATATACATGAGAGAAAGAACTGATATTAACTGTCTAGATTATTTCTATAGCACTTTCATCTGAGAAATTTTGAAGTGTAACTTAATGAATATATTCCTTTAATTTTAGAGGATCGTGGCTGATAAACAGGAGAAACGAAATCAGGAACGTCTGAAACGTAGAGAGGAGAGGGAAAGAGAAGAAAGGGAGAAACTAAGGAGGTAGGGATCTATTTTAATTGCATATACATAATGACCTGTTAAAGTTTAATGGGAAAACTATGATGTAGTTCATACACACTTTTAAATCTGTAGAATCACAATAGTCTGCATTCCTTGGAAACGTACAAGGATTGTCAGTGAATTTCATGTCTAACTCTTAACACCTGAATTGTTTTCATAGAAAGCCTTTTTAAAAACTACAGGTAGAATTGTCTCTACATATTTGAACAAATGGCCTTTAAATGAGATAATTTTCAGGTGTGTGCCTTGTTTTGAGATCTGACAGATGTGAGCTTACACATGTGTGAGTTTCTAACAGATGTTAGATATTTTCTTTATAGATGTTAGATGTTTTCCTTATCGGAAGTAGTTGAATGTGTGGCTGAGGAAAGTAATTTCCTGTTCTTCTATGAAATAGTTGCTTCTAAGCCTTGTGGGGCTAGAGTTGAATGGAATCTGAACTGCAGTTCTCTTGAGATACCAGCTTCAGAGGTTAACAATGTAAACTTTGAAATCTGTTGCAGTCTGATAATATGTGACTGCCAAGAAATAAGGGAGTACTGACTTGAACTCTAAGCTTTTTCTGTGGGAGGGGTGGGAATAAAAAAGCAGATTAGATATTCTTTTGGGTTTGTAGTATGTGGGCTCAAAGATAAGTAAAAAAACCCAACAAACGTAAAACAGTTGTCAGAGGGATGTGTTTCCTGGTAAATATGTTACAAAGATGTTAACATCAAATAAAAGGCCTTTAAATAATTGCTAGTAAAATAAGAAATACAGTACCAGGTCAACTAGTTTGGTTTATTATTACTAAATTGTCCTTTATTTGATAATAAGATTCTGTAAGAAAAATTGATTTACTATTTTCCATTTATTTCAGGTCCAGATCCCACAGCAAGCATACCAAAAGGTATATAAATCTGCAGACAAGGAATACCATTAGTGAAGCCAGCCTTTCACAAGCTGGAACATAAGTTTGTCTAGCACTATTAGTTTAAGATGTCCATCTTTACAGACAAAGTATTCTGTTACATAGTCATCTCTCTGTGTGTTTATCACCATGCTACTGAGTTTATACATGTACGTTTGTTTTGTGGCTACTGCGATGCAACTTTTTGTCCCAAATAACACTTAGAACACAGAGAATTGCTCTTTCTTCAAAACAGAAGCTTGTGGTTAATACCTTTTGGTGAAAACTCATGTTTTTAAAATCCTAAGCATCAGGTCACTTGCAACGGATGACCCATCAACAGTACAAGTTTTCTTCCCAACCTACACAGTTGAAGGTCACCAGTGAGATATTACTGCAAAGTAATTTAAAAAAAAAAACAACAGAGAATCATGAATTTGTATGTTGTTCAGAACCTTCCAGACTAGTTTTATTGTAGTAGCTATGGGGAAGGATATAGTCCTGTTTTCTCAGAACATCATAATACATAGGTTCTGGCAGATGATCCCTATCACTGCATCATGAAGTTCTACAACTTTGCCTGATAAAGACAAGATTTTAAAATTTTAAAAAGCAGATTCTTTCCATATTTTTAATTCCTTTCAGAAGCCTGAGTTGGCTATGCTGTAACCATACATACAGTCATGAATTAACTGTAAAATTGTCTGCATTAGTCAAAAAGGAGTTTGTAGGATTTCTAATGTTGCTTTCCCGTCTCGGTTTGCCTGTGACAGGACAATGCAATAGCTCTGAATGCTGCAGACCATTCTCTATACAGGTTTGCTTATGTATAGAGTGCATAATATTCAAAGTACACTGATAGAGTAGCTAGGTGAATGCAGTGTCTGGTTTAAGTCCTTTCTGTTGCTAGATCTAGGTCCCGAGATCGCCGCAGACATCGGTCTCGCTCAGCCTCCCGGGAACGAAAGAGAAGAACTCGCTCCAAATCCCGTGAGAAACGCCATCGTCACAGGTCTCGCTCTAACAGCCGCAGCCGGAGTCGCAGCCATCATAGAAGCAGGCATAGTTCCAGGGAGAGAAGCCGAGAACGCAGCTCCAAAAAGAGGTAAATGTTGGCCTAGAAATAAATGGCTTTTCCTAGATGCATGATGAGAATTTTCGTGCTAAATTAAGTTTACATTTAGCACTTGGTATTTTAAACACACTTTGAGACTGTCTCAGATTTCAGTTACACCTTTAGCATATTTATGATTTGACATATAGTAGTGATTTTTTGTTTTTAAATAAAAATAATAGGGTTATGTATTATTTCTGTTTTGGAGGAGTGATATAAGATATTGGTGTCAAGTTGATAATACTGCCAGCTTCCTACAGTGTAGAAAGTGAAACGGTAGATCTCCATTTGAACCCAGGGATATCAGCAGTGATCTTACTGTCATCCATTTGGTTTTTCCCTTGGGCTCTTTTTCCCAGCACTGGGAGCCCATCTGTTGTGTTCTGTGCCAGATAAAAACAAGTTTAGATAAGCCTGAAAATAAACTTGTTGCGTTGAATCTGAAGATGTTGCTTTGCAAGGAAAGTGGCTCAACTGCTCATTGAAGGATTACTGCAGAGAGCAGTCTGGGTCTGTTGCTTTTGAATGATTCAATTGCTGTCTGCTCCTGAGGGTTTGCTGGCTTATTTTAGATGAGTGAGGTAAGCGTAATTTAGGAGAGTGTTGGAATTGCACAACGAGGCATCTGGTAGGGAGGTCTGCTCATAACCAGGATTCCTTTCTTGTATAGGTCAGCCACTGTGGCATAGATTTGAGTGCAGTACAGTGGACAGGGTGTGCAGTCTTAAAACCCTGACAGACCGTTGACTTGCAAGAAGAGAAAAGATCTGGTTTTGAAGTGGCCCTGCACATTTAAATCACAGGGTTTATAACTCAAATGATTTTAGGATTTAAGTCACCAAGGATGGAGAAGTATGTATTGAATGTGTTCAAGTATCTCATGGGCTCTTTGCCCTATAAATGAGCTTTTTTCATCCTGGAGTAGTTAGGTGATTGTAGTCCCATTGTGCTCTGTAAGAGAGCATAGAAGACAGGGTTGGTCCAAGTCTTTTTGTTCCCTTCTTTTTGTTGCAGATGGATAAAAGTTAAATGTCCAGCACTCTAGTTGATATAATCAATAGTGTCTGATATTTAAAATTCTTCAGGGTGTTCTTTACTTTAGTGTCCTGAAGTCAATGTTTCAGACTTGGCAATTTCCATCTTGATTGTAGCCTGTCATCACGGTTATCCTAAAGAGCCTGCCTCTTCAAGGCATTCACAATGGCAGATTAGCAAATCTTCAAACCTGTAGTTTTCAGTCTTAAAATAGGCATTTTCCTTTGAATCAACGCATTTGATAACTTGGATGAACCAATGTATAGAGCATATACTCAAATTGCCTTTAATTCTTCAACTTTGAAGTCCAGCCTTGCAAGACTCAATTTCAGTCCTTTGAACTATACTGATTGATTGTTCCGGGATTCTCATCGTAGTTGTTCAAACTCTCCAATATGATATGCACAATGCAAATGATGCATTGTCTTCTGTATGTTGGCAGAGAAATAGGGAAGAACAAGGAAATTATGTGGACTATTGCTGCTATCCATGTAACAGTCAGTCTCGGCTGCCAAAGGTGAACTGAAAAAGCACAAGGTGATTTGAAGATGAAGTCAGTGTCCTTTTGCAAGGTGCTATCAAAGGATAAGCCCTTCAAGCTTTGTTTTGTGTAAATGAGTTAAAAAAATATAGTGTAGTTCAGGGCACAAGATTTCAACCTTACGATATTCAGTACTGGAAATATTTCTTCTGATGTCAGTTCCTGCCGTGAAGGAATGAGGCACATGTGTTGGAAGAATCCTTGGTACAAATAAGAGTTTTGCATTACTGTTAACTTGAGGGGAAAAATTGCTGTGCCATCATTAGCAGCTCATAGCTCTTATTTCTCTGAGGTCAAGTAAAATTTTTGCTCTTAAAGTATGTATGTTGTGTTTTCAAGAGACTAAAGAATCCTTAGAGCTATGATCTTGCTGCACTGGGACCGGGATAGCTATTGAACTTGCAGCCAGGCTGGATACCTCCTTTTTAGAGATGCCCTTCTAGCCGTTAAAGCTGCTTTTCACATGAATGTGGGAGAAGTCTTTCTGTTGAATACCATACCGTTGTTGATGCCAACATCCAAAATAAACCTGAGCTTACAGGCACAAATATATTATACTTCCTTGTCTCCTAAGAACTGTCTCTCTAGTCCAGGGAAGTACTCGTTGCCAAATACTATTTTCTGATTTTTTTTTTTGAGGAATTTCTTAAAGTCCTGATATGAAATACTTTTATTCAAGCCTGTCTTCCTTAAGCTCAAAACATTCAGTTGTCCAAGGAATTCTGGGCAAGAATACTCTGGAAAATAGAAGACACTCCAGCAAGTTACGGCTCCTTCCTGAAGAAGTTAGCCTTTTGGTTTTGAATAACCAAATGAATTCAGATCTGGGGAACAAGGCGCTTTTGCCAAACTGTTGCAGAAGAGCAGAGTGTGATACCAGAAGCAACAGAAGGATGGCTGAAAGCTGCAGCAGTGGCAGCCCATGGTGCCACTAATTCTAGGGCTTTAAGAGAAGTGTGGAGTTGTGGTTGCTATGTGGGAAGAGTTGCATCATTTTATGTTAACCTAAAGCCTTCTCTGTGATTTTTGGGCTTGGTTAAAGTACCATAAAATACAGTTATTGTAGGCTGCTGAACCCTGCTGTAAAAGCTATTTATGTGTCTGGGGTTTTTTCAGTTTTGATCACAGAATCGTATAGGTTGGAAAAGACCTTTAAGATCATCGAGTCCAACTGTTAACCTAACACTACCAAGACCACCACTATACCATGTCCCTAAGCACCACATCTACACGTCTTTTAAATACCTCCAGGGATGGCAATTCAACCACTTCCCTGGGCAGCCTGTTCCAATGCTTGACAACCCTTTCAGTGAAGTAAAATTTCCTAATATCCAGTGTAGACGTCCCCTGGTGCAACTTGAGGCCATTTCCTCTCATCCTATCACTTGTTACCTGGGAGAAGAGACCGACCCCCACCTCTCTACAGCCTCCTTTCAGGTAGTTGTAGAGAGCCATAAGGTCTCCCCTCAGCCTCCTTTTCTCCAGGCTAAACAACCCCAGTTCCCTCAGCCACTCCTCAGAAGACTTGTGCTCTAGACCCTTCACCAGCTTCATTGCTCTTCTTTGGACACACTCCAGCTCCTAAATGTCTCTCTTGTAGTGAGGGGCCCAAAACTGAACACAGTATTTGAGGTGCGGCCTCACCAGTGCCGTGTACAGGGGGACGATCACTTCCCTAGTCCTGCTGGCCATGCTATTTTTGATACAAGCTAGGATGCCATTGGCTTTCTTGGCCACCTGGGCACTCTGGTGGCTCATATTCAGCTGGCTGGATCACATCCATTATGGCTTCAATATGTAAGCATACTAGGCAATTAGACTCCTTACTGGAGAAACTCTTGATGTGCTTCTCCTGGAATTCATTTTCCCATTTTGTTCTGTATAACAACATTATCACAGGCAAACATTGTTTGCAGCAAACCATGCAGTTCCTTCTGGTTTTCCTGTCTGCCCTTCTTCAGAAAGTATTTTTCTGAAGAGACTGTCACATAAAATGAAAAGCTGCCACCTCTCAGATACTTCTTCATTCTGAAAGCAAAGGAATGTTTATTATGTGCTATATCTGAGAAAATTTTACAAGTACATAAATTCATCTGACAAACGTGTTTTCTTTAATCTGTATCATCATTCACCCTATGAACATGTGGATAGATTTAAATCTCTTAATGGCTGGGATCTTGTTTCAAATTCATAAGTTATAAGGAGCGGACCTCCACACTCTGTGGGCACAACTGAAGGTATACAAAGTATCTGGCAATAGTAGCAAATGTGTCTAAGATAATGGGAACCCCTCTGGTAATAACAGCAACATGCCTAAGGTAATAGCAACCTTAGGTCTACCTAGGCTTGGATTACTGGCTTACCAAGAGCAGGTCTAAATAAAGTCCTACTTTTCATCGCTGTTAGCTGTAAGTTCCAAATAACTAAAATGAATCATCTTTCATCTCATTAGAAACAAAATATGTAATTTGTGCTTCTTGATTTGCAATGAGAAAGTGAATATTTGCAGTTAGATGTTGAGATGCGTATTCTGATAAGATCAGTCATGACAGCAGACCTAAATGTGGGTAAACTGAGAGATGGTTGTGTCAGTGTGCTTGAGCCCACTTGCAAGAATTCATGTGACAAGGGCTAATGTCCTCCCTTACAGACATTGTATGGACAAATAGAGTACCTGAAGTAATAAGATGGGGCTTCATTTCACCTGGCTTTAGATGACTAAGCCAGATGTAAATCTTGTGAGTCTCATTACAGACTCATCTGACATAATTTTGTCTATTTTAAGATGAGACGAATCATGCCTTAAAGTGTCTATTTCTTCTGCTGACTGTTAAGGAAATCTGGCTGATTAGCTTAGATGTCTACACTGCAGGCATTTAAAGCTGGGTGAGATAGATCCCACTCTTAGCATTTAGATTATTTTTTTTTTTTAATATCCTTCAGGTCTTGCTTGACAACAGAATATTCTAGCCCTATGTTAATTCTCTGCTGTGTTAGAGAAGTACACACTTCCACTTAATTTTCTTTTTTTTTTTTTTTTGAAGAGAAAGAGGGGGAGGGGAGCACAGGCCTGTTTAGTCAAACATCTTACCGCTTGGTAGGTTTGAAACTGTAGCTACATCTTTCCTTGCTTTCCTAGATCTGACTGGCTGCCCTAGGACTTTTGTCCAAGGCTACTTATGGTTTTTTGTCCTCAGACCCGATGCAGACATCCACAGATACTGTCTTGGAACCAGTATCACATAACATGGTTCACGTTCACATTGGTGAACGTGGCAGTGTGGATGCTGCCTGCATATCTGGTGAACGGGGCGGTTTCTGCTGAAGAATCCACTTGATCAGTTAGGAAGTAATGCTTTCTGAGCATTCTAGATAATGTAAGTCTAGTAGAGGTTCTGATTCTTAAAGGCTATACCTTGCACTTGAGAAAGGCAGGAATGGTATTTTAGTTCTAAGTCTTGTGGTAGTAATACTGCTTGCTAAAGCAATTGTATAAACTTTCACATTGCTATGCTGTGATTCATTAAAGCCAGTCTTCCTTCTTGTCACCTGATTAGAGGCTCGCCTGTAGAGAGATGGGACAGCTGGATGAATGCACCTTGCATTCCCCCCAAAACGCGCTGGATGAAAAGCCAAAGCTGTGGATGGCATCACGTCCTATCTGTCTGCCTATTCTAGGATTAATTACTAGTTAGCCTGAGTCAATCAGTTTGAAAGCATTGTTACTTCTGCAGGGGACTAACAGCGCAAAATACTTGTGAAACAGCTGTACTAACTCTAGTATTAACTTCTTATTTGGCATGTGGCTCCTCTTCTTATTTGACATGTAGTCTGTGGAATAGGAGTAATGCCTGTGGATATCAGTGTTTGCAAATACTGTCTTGCAAAACACTACATTGTAGGGAAAGTGATCTTTCCAGCAGAGGAACTAAAATGAAAAGTCACTTCTTTGTAAGCTTATAAAAGGAAATTAGTGCAGGAGCATTTTACAGACTTTAGTTTTGAAGCTTTGAGGTGATGACAGTAACTTTCTGCAAGTGGAAACAGTACAGTCTTACTGTCCAGTACACCAGATTTTTTGACTAAGAAATTAGTGGCTAGCTTTATAGCATGCTGTTAAGATTTTTCTGTGAAACTATGTATTAGATTCTTTTATGCTCGCAGTACATCTTAAAATGAATATGTGATGTTTTTCAACACCAGGCTTACATGCACTCTGTGAGGGAATATAGAGGAGGATGTCTAATCCATTTTTTTTCCAATACAGGCAGCTCATTGAATTTAAAACTATGTGGACTGTTTAACAGAACAGCTCTTTTTCTGGCTCCATTGTAAAGGTTTTGGGAGATGCCTGTTATCAGAATAAAATAACTTAAAAGAATATCACCTCAACATTGCAAAGTCACACAAGGGATAATTCTTCTAATAAAACCTAACTGTAGCACAGATTCCAGATTTGGGGTTTATTTGTCATGCAGTAGCCTCATTCCAGAATTACACAAGTTAATTCCCCCCTGCTTTTAATCAAACTCCCATTTTTTACACATTTTTTAAGTTTGTAATTTATACATCTGAGAGAGGCTAGACATTCTTCTCAAGTTAAGAGACTACAGATGAGAAATTTCAATTAAACCTCTGTTAATGCAAGCTTGAGGGCAGAGGTTGAAAATAAGTGAAGCACGTTGACCTTAATCTGGGCTCTGTAATAAATGTAGATTAAATTCTGCCTCTACCAATATTTGTCTTTTGAAATTGGAAGTAGGAAAGGGAGAAAAGTAGAATGATTTCTTATGCCTTCTCATACACTTCTATTTATATAATTCTAAAGTTGGTTGGAAAAAGAAGTATAACATCAAAATGCTGTTTGATAGCTACAGATTTGTGACTAACTTGAATTCTCAAATTTACTGCACTTTTCAGATCCTCAAAAGAGAGATCTTCCAGAGACAAAGAACGTTCAAGAGATCGTGATAGAACATCACGTGATAAAGATAGAAGCTCAAGAGAGAGGTCACCGCGCGATTTCAAAGACAAGAAACGTTCTTATGAAAGTGCTAATGGCCGATCAGAAGACCCGAGGAGCTCAGAAGAGCGTGAAGCAGGGGAAATATAACTGGCTGTATATTCACCTGATCTCTAGCTTCCTATGGAGTTGCATACTATGGTTTAGTTTACAGTTGTTCAAAGGGACACCAGTGAGCAGTTCCACACACTGATCCAACTAGGGTAGATGTACAGTACATAAAAGTGGTTATAACAAAGTCAGAATTAAACCCCATCAATTAATGATGCCTAAAGCTGGGTCCTGGACTTCCACCAAGTTGTAAAACTTTTCTGAAAGATTTGTCTTTATTCAGGACAACAGTTTTATGTACCAAGATGCAGATCTCAATGTTTTTAATCTCCTTTCCAATACAAGTTAGTGAACAAATTATATTGTACTACTTGCCTTGGGTGCTTTTGAACCTTTATAAATTCTCCAATTCTGCTCCAGTCAAAACAGCAGCATTGAAAGGTTGTATTTTGGGGGATTTTTTTGTTTGCTTTTTTTGTAAGAGGGTGGGTGAATGGATATTAACTTTTACTCTGAGGTTATGTTCCCAGTGATTTTTTTTGTTTGGGAACCTAGAAGTTGATTACAGTGGGAGCATTTAGACAGGCATGTGTGCTGGAGAAAGCGGAAATGTCTTTTTACAGTGCCTATTTAGACCTGGAAATTGAACAGCTGTTGCATTACATCTTTTTTTATTTCTACTTAAATTTTGAAATCAAAGCCAGTCCCATATCTGTACCATTTGATTGGTATGTGTTCAATATATTTGTTTTTTTCCATAAGGACTCTTTCTGCTTTTTCTTGTGGGGTGTAAACGGCACATCCTGAATTGTATTAAAAACAAACAAAAAACCAGCAACAACAAACAAAAATTAAGAACAAAAATAAAAAAAAAATAAAAAAGGAAACCACATTGTCCAATAACTTGCAAGGATATACTGGTCTCTTAAGGTGGTTACTTAGCAGTTCAGTCATTTGAAAACTAGCATTCGGTTATTAAGAGTTTTTAACGTGCACATGTGCTCTAGGAGAAGCAGACTTTCTGATTACAATCCTGACTGTCCTAAGATCTTCAAAGACAAAACCATGTGGAATTATAATGATCATGGCACAACCACTACCTCCTTAATGACTTCAATTTCAAAAAGCAGTATTTCATTTAAGTGCAAGCCGCCTTAACATAAAGGCGTTGCTGTCGATTCTGTCAGATTGAAAGTGCTTTGGGGCATATAAATTATTAAGGTATGCCCTACCCTCACATGGAACAATGAGGAGATTGGTAAGTTCTCCTTGAGATAGCACCACTGAGTTACTTAACAGTGATGCTTAAGAGCAGTGTTTGTAATGATTTATTGGCATTTTCAGCAGGTTCTGCAGACTCTCCTCTGATCTGCCTAGTCCAAGTGCCTCTGTAGGCCTGCTAATTATGGGTGTGTAATATCACTATAAATTCACTGTGTGCGTTTTTCCTCAGTGTCTTTTCTGCAGCCTCTTCAGTATGGTCAGAACACATGGGTGATAATTCTAACACAATAGATAATTCAGCAGTACTTTGGCTGGCACTGAAAGCCAGAACAGGACCTTTACAGCTCAGCAAGGACTTGTATTCAACATAGCACATACCCTCCACTTTGAATTCATGTCATTTTAAGCTCCTAAAGAAATACTGTAATAATGATCGCTAACTACTTACCACTTTTTTTATTTACCCATTTGAAATCTGAACATTAATTTCCTTCCTGGGAATGCTTTATGATTTCCTGTATGGCCCAGCTGCATGATGAATATAAGTTACCAGAGTTTGTCCCTCTGGTATGAGCATGCTGTAGAAGTACTTGCTAACATCTATTGTCTCACCTTTGTTAATGGAATTCTCGTGGTGTGACAAAAGGTGAACAGTCATTTCTAGATGCATCTTGCATAGCAGAATTGCCAGTGATTGGATTGCTAACTCCTTTGGAATTCCTTTCTGGAATAAAAATATTCCAGAAATACTGCAGGACCTGTCTCCCCCTACAGCCAGCAACTAGAAATTTTGTATTGTAAAAGGGGGGTGGGGTGGGAATTTGCATACTGTGACAAAACACTGCTTAGACTCCTTACTAGCAAATTCTGGATCATATGCCATTGATTTTACAAATGGCTTTTAAATTTAATTATGAAAGAGTGATTGGATTTGGGCCTTTGCTTATTTATAGGTTTTCATGGGGTGGTGAGCTTCATAGTATCCAAGTACTACACCAGTGTTAAACAGAGAGAAGGTAAGTCTTACCTCTGGTGTCCTGATAAAGTAATCTGAATTACATGTGGAAATACGTGCCTCGTGTCTGAAGGGAGGACTGGAATGCAGTTAGGAAGAGAACTGGATTAAGGTGATTGATGAAACAAACACACTTCTTCTGATGCAAGAGATCTGGAACATGTATCAGAAAGGGAGACTGCTTTATTAGTTGTGCCTCAGTAAGTGAGGATCTTCCACCCTTCCATCAGAACCAAGCTACCTTAATTTCCAGGAGGGTGAAACTGAGGTTTTCATCACCTGTGTATTTCCTGCTGGACAGCTGAAGAGTGGTATTGACTGACATTAGTTTGCGTGGTCAAAATAATTATGAAAGGGATTAGGGGGAAATAAATCTCTGTCCATCTCTGCTGTATCATATAAGGGAAAGAGCTTTGACACCAATCAAATAGTTTGGGCTTCGTTACTTGTGGTCTTTAATTTCCCAGTCTTCAGTAAACAATTCAGCAATTGTTAAATCCAACTTCTGGTCTAGAGCCAGATCATAAATACAAGGGCAAGATCAGTCAGAAGATAAAGCCACTCAGCCCACTAACCCACATCAAATACGTCCTACAGACATGGATGTACTGGCTTCACATCACACTATCATCTGTCCGCACGGTATTTATGACTTCCCACACCGAGCCTGTTTGCCCAGCTTTTCTCTCTTTGTTTGCTCGTTCAGCCATTGATTCTTACGCGATTGAGAGGGCCAGAGGCAGGGTGCTAGACCCACAGGAGATCCGTGGGGGGTGCTGCTGTGCAGTGATGTGTGTAGTGGTCTGTACTGCTACTCCTTCTTCACTAAGCGATCTCGGGTCTGCAGGTCCTTGAGAGGGCCTGAGTGCTGAGAGTGCTCGAGGCCATTCCTATTCGAGGAAAAGATCTTCTTCTCCTGCAAGGAGGCTTACTGCAGCCTGCGCAGGGAATGGAGCTCCTGAGGGAACCTAAGGATACTGTAGCTGAGCATCTCTTTGAAATTTTGCTGACTCGGTTGTAGCTCCATAGCAATTTTTATCAGACCACAGGTGTACAAATTGAGCAAAAAGAGTAGATTATTTCATGTATTTAAAGTGTTGGAAATGCAGTGAGCCTGCAAGCATTCCTGTATCTCAGAAAGCTCTCACTCTGGATTAGTGTAAAACAGTGTAAAACAGAAGAACATTAAGATAGTAAGCAGCAGTAAGGATGGCACATTACCAGAAATGAGGTACTCTCCTGAACATAAGTGAGTCGCTTTTCCTGCTGGAACAGAAGGAACCATACAGTGAAACAGTGGCATTTCCAAGCAAAGAGGTGCTTGGCCTCGTGCAGCTGTATCGCGTGACCCAGCATCAGAATTGCCAATGAAGCTGGCAGAGGAGGCTGTTCCTATCTGTCCTCTTGATTTCCATCAGGTAGCGAATCTGGGATTTATCCTCCTCTGGCTACAGCACAAACCCTAGCCCTGGAGCCCTTCTCTCTGTCCAATCTATCTTGCACCAGTTTGTGCCTTCGAGGCACCTTCCATCCTGCTCTAGGGGCAGCAGGAGAAAATAGGTGAACCAACCTCCTAAGCCAATGCAAATGGATGATTGTGCAAACCTTAAATAGCCTTGGGGCAGGGATTATCTATTTAGTTGAAGGGAAAATCATAGCAACTTGTCTTAAGACACCTGGGGCCAATGCAAGACAGCTAAAAGCATGGGTGGGTACATCCAAAAGAATGGTTTTAGCTATAGGGACACCGTATTGCAACAAGAAGCTCCTGTGGCGCTGAAGATGACTCAGTGAAACGTGTGTGCTGTCTCCTCCACGACTGTTACGGATTCAGGCAGATCACAGTTGCGGTCAGCATTAAACAAAGCATAAATGCAGAATGAGCTACATGCCGGAGGTGATGGCAGTGTGTTGTGTAAGGGTCTGCAGCACCTGATACCCCCCGGTTCACTATTCTCCATACCACATTTCACATTCCACCTTGCTCAGTATAGTTGTCCTAGTTCAGCCAACTGTAGAGATTAGTTTCTCCTGATGCAGTGGCTTATAAAAAGCGTTAATGCCATCTTCATTCAGTCCTGTATGGTTCCTGCTCTTGTATGGTTTTTTGTTTTGATCACTTTTTTTCTACTTGCTTCTTAATAAATTCTTGCACCGTTACTGCTCATGCAATTCTTCAATTCTTTTCAGTAAGACCTGGAGATCTGGCTTTCACTGTAGCCTGCAAAACTGGGAAGCAGTGGACTGCTGGGCAGGGGTTTCCAGCAGCTAGAAATACATGGGAAGAGAGGAAGAAATGTTTGTTTCTACCCCAGGCTCTCCTCTTTATCCCTGCTTTCCCTTCTGCAGGCACAAAGCAGTCAGCCAGCAGGCAATGAGAAAATTCTCTTGTGACTTGTCTCTCCTGGCTCTGGCTTTTCACCTCCTGTTGCTGGGGAAACCGCAGTCCCAAACCACTTCCCCAGGCCCTTGGGAGTGCTGCGCAGAGCACTGCAGGCAGGCAGCGTCCTAGGAAATGCACCAGCGGGGAGTCAGGATTAGCTGGCAACAAAGCAGGGCTGGCCACGGGCAAGGTCAAAAAGGGCCTGACGGACAGCAGGAACTGCCGTGGCTGTACAGCCCTTTCCCAGGCTGAAATGATCTGGCGAATGCTGACTGTAGTAAAGTTTTGATGGTGTTGCTCGGTTAGAAGCACTAAAGGTTAGAAATTGTTCCTGGTGCTGGCTCAGAGTGTAGTCAATCAGGAGCTGGTGGAAGGCTGGGACTTACGTAAAATTGATAAGGGGGATTCAGACCGGAATGTGGAATGTCTAATCAAAATTATTGTCCTTGGGAATGAAACACATCCTGGAGAAATATGTAAGCCAAGTAAGATGTTTTGGGAACAATCTGAAGCTACTCGCAGAAGTGTGATGTGCAGAAGCACCCTCATGGGAACCATCCTCATTATAATACTAAAAGTCACACCCCTTGAGCTGGAGACCCCAGCCCAAGCAGACACCCCTCACCTCTGGGCATGCATAGAATATTAAAGTAGTACTGTAGCTTTAAGAGTAAGACAAGAAAATGTAGACCAATAGAAAACCACTTTGCGTAATTACTTATGCACATGTATAACTGGACTGTATAAATACTGCACCTCCATGAAGAAGCGGTGGGCTAGCTTTGTGGAGCTACCACCTAGCACCCGGTCTTGCACAAAACTTGAAATAAACTGATATCTCAGCTCTGTGTGCGTATTCGGTGTTGCACACCGGGTAACGAACTGTTTGTGAGACAAGAGGGGCTGCAAACTTTCACAGCACCAGCCGTCGGGCACCACCCGCATCAAAGGTCTGCCTGAGCCCCTGCGTATCCATCACTAGAAGGTGATAACTGGGTTGGGGACTTTGCATAGAACTACTGTAACTTATTAAAGTGCTGCCATCTTCCTAAGCTCAAACTGGTTTGCAACAGAGCAACAGGAGTAAAGAACTGCTGATTTCCAACAGGCGAGGGCAACTGCTGCCTTTGATGGAGGGTGGGACCGTAATCCAGGTGTCAGCTCCAGTGTTTCACAGCCATCGTCTTCCTTGTCCTAAAATTCTGCCTCTGCTTGTAACCCCACTCAAAGCTCTGCTGGTGGCCTGTGCTAATGGGAGGTTTCAGCGTGATGTTGGGATCAGCCTGCTCTGCCTGATGGCAGTGGTCAGCAGCTGCGGGGTGTCCTTGGTGGACAGCCTGGGGAGGCTGGATGGAGATCAGCAGCACCGGTGTGACCAGCAGCGTGTCCCTGATTCATCTGCTCCCATGTGGTTGTGCAGGGGGGAGGTGAAGCACCGTGTTGCTGCCTGCGAGAGAGACACCACAGCAGGGCTTCCTCCTGGGGAAATGCTTCCAGGGACGTCAGAAGCAGAAGCCTGGGCTCTCCAAGGCAAGCATTCAAAATATTCTTGCAGTACAAGGCTGCTATTTCTACCGTCCACTGAGTAAGCAAACGATTGAGTCTAGGATGCTGCTGGCTCACACCAGGAACAACAATCACTCCTATGTGTCTTATGCTTGTTTGATACTGACCACGTGCAATCTGACCAGTATAATCATGCACTGAACTGGCTCAAACCCATCCCACTGCATAAGCCAGAAGCGCTCTGGTATGGCATATAAGGTTAACTGAGCCTCAGTGATATTCTAATTACAAATACTCATTAACTCAGTATTAGCTTTAGCAGAGGTAAAGAGAAAAAGGCATCTTCTCTACCATCGCCTTTCCCTAAGGCAGGATTATGTAACGAAAGAAAAAAGAGAGAAAAAACTGAGAAGCTTAGAATAGGTCTGAGGGCTTTTTTGGTTTGGTTTGCAGCATGAGTCACACCTGTGCTTTTATGAGACACCTGAGTGCCACACCTGATGGACAGGCATTTGAATTTGGTGGCTGTTCTGTTCTTCCAGGGACCACTGGCTCCTAGTGCCAATTCAGACATTACAATTCACTTGTCTTACCTCGGTATGATCTTCCGTAGGCAGCAATCCTTTCTCATCACACATTATGCCATTACGAGCCTTGTGGTACCTTCTGTTTAACCAGGAGGGTGACTTGAAAATCTAACAGGGTTCCCCTGCTCCTCTCTGGCTCTAACAGAAGCGACCACCCTGGCACCTAGCACAGGGTAGAAACATTGCTCCTCCCAGCGTGTTCCCATCTGGGCTGTACCCTCACCTTCTACCCATCATTAGGTGTTTCAAACAGCAAACAGAAGCAGCCCTTATTCTTTCAGTGTAAAGCAATACCTCTGAGGGCTATAGTTGTATGTATGCCCACAGCTCTACAGCAAAGATGCTCAAGCAGCCCTTCAATAACGCAATCACCAATCACTCTCTATCACCAATAACGCAAATGCCTTCCAGCAGGAAGAGTGGCTGCAAGGGAGGGTTTTCCTCTGGACCCTGCTAGAAGGATTTCCTAGAAGCTTCCCCAAATCCTCTGCAAGGTCTCTAGTCACCTCTCTGGGCAGCCCTGGGATATCTGAGACGACCTCCCCTCCCTTGCTCACCTGGCTGAGCCTCTCTACTGCCCGTGCTCCAGGCAGGGGCAGGAGGCTGCTTGGCTCAGACTCTCTGGCAAGAAAATTACTAGGCTTAAATGCCTCGACAGCTAGGTTAACTACTTCTGTAAAAACACTCCCTGTCATTTCAAATTGCCTTGGTATGTTCATAGCCCTTGTCTCAGAGTGATTTGGTGATGCTGTCGCACACCACTGGACTCTTGGATTTTATCCCAACATTGATTTGTATTTGCACAGGGATGCCTTGCAAATGCACCTTCCTCTGGGTAAGTTTCTGCTTTGTCACCACAGTGACTGAAGTTTTTCAAGTTAAATTTCTCTCATCTCTTTGCCTGTGATCCTTTATTTATTTTCTATTCCTTGTTCTTTCCCAAAGCTGCCCCCATTGGAAGATCTGAGTCCACTCAATGAAGTCGATGAACTGAATTTAAGTACATATGTGTTTTTACAGTGTTTAGGTAATATTTTGAATCAGGAAAGTGTTCACTTGTCTCTACACTTACCTTACACAAGGTCAAGTTTTGCTTGTGGGGATGCTTTTTTTTCTCCAGCAACATGACTGGCAAAGCACTTGGATTTTATTAGCTGCAGGGATAAACTTCCTCCATGAGCTCCCTCTCACTCCTCTTCCCTTTTCTCAGCACTTTCCATGTGTTTGCACTGTTCTGGTTTAGGTCAGACACAAAGACGACTCCACGGCACTTAGCTGATTTAACCTGTCACAGGCACTTGTCATACTACTCGTGCTATGTCACAGATTTGTTGTCTCACCCAGACCTTCCTGATGTCCCACAGGCTGTATGAAAACCATGAAGCTTGGTCTGAGGGCTTTGGTCCCACTCACTGGTGGTGCTCCACGAGAAATCTCTTCCTGCTACCTTTAGCTAAGATGTTTCCCTTAGGTTTCTCTTCCCAGGATCAAAGCTATTCCTAAGAATGCATACAGTATGTATAGCACCACGTATTTACTGGTTCAATAAGTAAAGAGTGTGTTTGATTTGCTTCCCAAGTACATGAATGTTGCTGTTTTGCAGAGGCACAGTGAGGTCCAAGGAAAGCTAGACAGGATTGTGCAGTGAGGCTGCTGGAAAACTGGAAATTCGGCTCAGGTATCCTCAATCTCAAGATGCTGCCTGATCTATACTCTGTTGGGAAAGCTTCCTGCTGTCCTCTGAAATCTCAGATAAACAACAACAAAAAAAGGGGCCAGGTACTCCTTAGCGACTCACATCATACAAATCTTTAAAATTTAATGTGTGTCCCCTTTGTAAATGGATGTTTTAAAAAAATTCCCTCTTTACTTAAGCCTGAGTTTGTTTTGTTTGACATGCTTTGCTTCTGCTATGTCTCTCTGTCCATCACGGGGAACGCAAGAGCCTTAAACCATCAGCCAGTGTGGTCAGGCCCCTGCCAGCCCAGGGTGTCTATGGCAATGACGAGCGTGTCATTACAGCTAACCATCATCATGGCAAATAGTGCTTTTAACATGCGTTAAAGCAAGTAAATAAAAAGGGGAAATTATTTTAAGCTTTTCAGAGTGTTAACTTTACTTGTACTGCCTCGAAGGGATTTCAGACTATAAATATTTTTTTACAAGTCTTGTTCTTTTCTTCCAACACTTGACGATGCTGTGCAATATGCTTCCCTTTCTCCCCAAGCGGGATAAAATGCTGAATCAAATAAAGCATCCTGTCCCGTCCTCCCTCTCCAGCAAGAGTTCATCTTCTGGACTTTGGGACTTCAGCATCCTTTGCCAAACAAATGGGATGGATAAAGAAACTACACCTTGAAAGAAGGAGAATTTTGCATTTTTAGCAGTTTACAAAATTGTTGTTTCAAGGTCAAGTGAAAAGCTTCCCTTCCCACCACCCGAGGAACCTGATTACTGCAAGTATGATGGGTGCCTGGGTGGGAGCTTGAGCTGGTTTCAGTAAACCCTCCAGTACCACCAGTAACCGTGCACTGTAACCAGCTACTGCTCCTGCACATCATGCATGCCTTTTCCGTGCTACAAATGAGAGGACGCATCTGCTTTCTCTGTGTTTATTGCATTACACTGAAGCAAAACAGCATGTAGTTATTTGCAGTTATTAGCTGATGATTTCACCACGTCTAAGGAATGCAAGGAAAAACAATTAAATAGTTTGGGACTCAGTTACCACTGAAGAGAGGCTCAGGCCGTGCGACAGGACAGGATGAGGGCAGCGCCATAGAAATCCCTCGCTGAGCTGAGCCCACCACGCTGCCCACTCAGCGGGGCAGCAACCTCCCTCAGCTGGATGCATTTTGAGTAGCGCAGGAGCTAGTGAGCCCGGTACTATTGCCCTCTCCTGAGTACGTGGCCAGAACAATTTGCTGGGAGTAGCACCGTGAAATCTATGCGCTGGAGACGTTCATCCCTGCCCAGAGGGACCCAGTGGTGACCACATTCAGCGTTGCCATCCTTTGTGCTGAAAGTTGCTCTGACAAACCTCCCCCCAGGTTGGGGAATGCCACTGGCTCATGCAGCACGGGACTTTCCCTGTGTCTTTCTCCGACGTTAGTCTTTCCCATACACCACTCCCCCCATTGTTTTAGTTCAGACACAAAACAACACCTGTGCCTCTTAAATAATGACCGCTACAAAGTCCCTGGAGATGCTTCAAAATGGTCTCCTGCTCATCATTCATGAGGATGGAGAGGTGGTAGCTGAGATAAAGAGCTGCTGGTGCCTCTCTGGGCTGGTGCTGCTGGAAGGAGCAAGTCCTTCTCTCAGGAATAGCAAGCTTAAAGTCATCTTAAAATGTAGTCTTCAAGGATGGTGGCCAGAGGAACCCACCTGGAGCACTGAAGCTGCAAAGCACATCAGGTTTTGTTGGTTGGCTTTGATGTATCTGCGGGTTTTATTTAACTGTAGAAACTCAGTTTGCTAAGGAAATTATTGACATTGATATCTACATTATATAAGCCTTTTTCTTGCTTTTTTTTTACTTTTTCATTCTTCCAACTGTGGCTGGAGGCCCAAAAGCAGCAAATCAGTGCTGGCGAGATGTTTGAAGAGCCTGGAGGTTGCACATCCTCACCAACCTGCCTCTTTGTAGACATTGTTCAGGTGAGTGCAGATTTCATTGGTCACCTTCTCAAAGGAAGCTTTGCAGTCTCCGCCAAATTTCTCCTCCATCAGTTGCAAGATAATGTCACAGATAATCTAAACAAGGAGAAGGGAAGAAACAACCAGTGTGAACTTCCCTCCGCATTAGAAGCATAAGAACGAAATACAGATTTTTAGTTGGGATTCTTGGAGAGTGGAAAGGGGGCACAAAAATAATTCAGTAGCATGTAGCACGCACAGCTGGAAATAGGTCGTGGGAAATTAGGTGCATTATAGAAGTCGCTAAAAAATGCAGTCACTATTGGTTTTTTTTACTATCCTGTATCTAGTTAATGTTGACTGCATCCATATACACAGTCACTTAAAGACTGCTGTACGGGACCAGTTCACTTGATCCATCTACTGCAATCCTTCTCCTGGTAGTGGACTGTCCCAAATGTTTAAAGGCCACGAGGAGCCCCATGTCAGACACATATGGAATACATGGTTTAGGGGGGGATAAGTTTCTTCCTAATCTTTCCTGCTCATTAGCTATCTAGCACTCTGTAGCAATGAGGGTTTGTATGTCTTTACAGCCCCTAGGTAGGTGGTATACTTTGAAGTGTCAATTACTTTTCTGTGCAGCATTTATTATTTTGTGTCCATCCTTACCCTGAAAAAGTCTTTTCAGGATCTCTCCAGGCAGAAATCCTCACTTATTCTCTCACTTATTGAAAATTGGGCCCGCTGCTTTGGAAACCACCTTCCTGGTGCCTGAGTGACCTTTGCCAGAAAGTGCCTCCTTTTGCATTTTGTGCTGTGTAAGGCAGACAAAATAGTTATAAATGCACTCCGCTAGTAACCTTAGGTGGACTTGGGTAAGTCATTTGATCCTGTATTTATTATCTGTGTTTGTTTAGTGATGGCCATGCTGTTGCCATTGTTGCTCAATAACAGCTGGTTTAGTTCTCCTGGAAAAGCTCAGTTCCTGTTACTGGACAAAAATACACATCAAGGACTGAAGTCCAGTGTTAAGCTGCTTTTCTGTGTCTTGTTATTAAATGACAAGCATAGGAATCCTGTTGCACTGAGAAAACCCACTACAACTCGTGGGCAGCTCTGCAGCTCCCACCTGAGTAGACCTGCCTGGATCACATCTGCTGCACAGTCTTCTTCCCAACAGATGCCAGATCTCTCGTTCCTGCTATCTTCCACCGTCAACCATCTCACCTTCCACGATCTCCACTTTCTGAAGCATCTAGATATTTATATATATAAACCTGTTTTCCTCAGTTCTACCCCTCCAAGGGGAAGACATCCTCCCATCACAATTACACCCCCTGGGAAGATGGCTTCTGGCTCACCCTAAAGTTTTTGGGGTCAATCTTCAGCTGGGTGGCATGTTTCTTGCCGAGTGGGTTCACTATCCCAAGAAAAGCCTCGGAGTTGTCCAGGTGTTGCACCATGTCGTTGATGGCCGTGAAAACCTTCTTGCCGTGGCCCCTGACCTGATCCGACTGCTTCATCTCTTCGGCGGAGTCCATGCCTTTGAAGTGTGTGAAGTAGGACTTGGTGTCTGGGTGCTCAGTGAACATCCTGTTGAGAAATGAGAGATGTCCTAATTTATGGACCAAGGCATCGATGCAGATACAGCTTCACGTTCCAGGCCTTGTCTTATGCATTTATTGCCCTTTTTCCTTCTCTTTATTAGAACAGACACCTCTTTCCCCTGTATTTCTTGGTTCTCCTTTGCCCTTCCCATCTGTGTACAGCCCCTGTGTCCACGGCAGTCCGTCCCCTTCCTTGCCTCTCCGCAGGGCACTTCCTTTGCTCGCTCTGTCTTAAAACCTACCTATCCTGAATTTATTCTGCTGCTTCTAAAGTAAACATTTCCTCAGTGTTGAGTCAGTGTTAGGTGGAGATAAAATCCACAGGGAAGTGGGAGCGCATTCACACGGGGTGAGTGTGACAGCGTGATATTCCCAAGGATGTTCTGGACAGCGGATATGTCCACTGTGCTCTCAGTTAGTGTTTTCATGGAGAAACCCTAGTACTGGTTTTGTTAATTAACCCCTTCCTAGAGTCCATCCCAAAGCTTTCTTACTGACTGTGATGGATTGTTGTTTGAGTACCAGGCACTGCTCATTTTGTTTATTCAAATGTAACACAATTCAATGCCACTCGTAAAGGAATTGCCTTTTATAATACATCAATTACAATCATCTTGGTCAAGCTCTTAAAAAAGCAGTTTACTCTACTGGGTAAACCAGTTATCCACCGGACATAGCAATAGCGAATTACAGATTGCATTTCACAGAGTCACAGAACATTTGAGGTTGAAGGGACCTCTGGAGGTCATCTGGTCCAAACCCCCTGCCCAAGCAGGATCACCTAGAGCTGGTTGCCCAGGACCATGTCCCGACAGTTTTTTAATGTTTCCAAGGATGAAGACTCTGCAGCCTCTCTGGGCAACCTGTGCCAGTGCTTGGTCACCCCCACAGTAAAAAAGTGTTTCCTGATGTTCAGAGGGAACCCTCTGTCTTTCAGTTTGTGCCCATTGCCTCTGGTCCTGTCACCAGGCACCACTGAGAAGAGCCTGGCTCTGTCTTCTTTGCACCCTCCCTTCAGGCTTTTGTATACATTGATCCCCTTGAGCCTTCTCTTCTCCAGGCTGAACAGTCCCAGCATTCTCAGCCTTTCCTCATAGGAGAGATGCTGCAGTCCCTTCGTCACCTTTGTGGCCCTTCGTTGGACTCTTTCCAGTATGTCAATGCCTGTCTTGTACTGGGGAGCCCAGAACTTCTCTAAAGGCAGGGCTGGATCTGTAGGACACTAAGGCAAAACCTTCTAGAGTAAATTACCCTGGGGAGGCAAGCCACTAGATGCTACTAACATTTTATAGCTGCATTTCTGACCCTAACTCTCCTCAGGCTGTGTCGGCTGCAGAAGGAAAGAGCCATTCACAACATATGTTGAGGCTGATCCAAGCACAAGATGTGATACACAGGAAAGCCAGAGGGAGTGGTAAAGGTATGATAACCAGAAATAGTAGTTGGACTGATCAGTGCTTATGGAGGTGATGTAGGTCCCAGCTGAGAGAGGGATATGTGAAAGGTGAATAGAAGAAACTTGTGTCTTATGGAAGAGAGGAAAACAGAGGGAAAACTAAGAGAGGAAAGCCCACAGGAAGGATACAATACAATGAAGCAGATGGGCTCTGGACTGGAAAGGAAAACCAGAAGAGAAATATTGAGGAGATGCAAGTTAAAATAAAATCATTAAAGGAGTTCAGAGGTAAAGAGGAAGAGGGAAACAGGACCATGTTTTGTTCCCATTCTTTTTTATACCATACTTTCTTTTCTTTACCTTAAATACATCACTTTTCTACTGGGGAGAGGGGTGTAGTGAAGAGATTGTTCTCGTCTCTTCCTCCTTTTCCACCCTCCTTCCCCATTTCCTTTTACTTTTCTTTGTGTGGATTTCTCCTCTTCCCTGTTTGCTCCCTGAGGTGGGATAAACCACAGCAAACCAAAATGTTCCCAGCAAGGGCTACATGAAAATGCATCAAGACCTGGCCCTCCTAGGTGGTAACTCCATCCTTCTTGCCGTTCCTCCTTCAACCCTCTGGGGAAGCAGCAGGATGGGCTCTTTCCTTACCTGACCAGCACAGTTGTCCCGTTGTCCTCGGCATCCACATATATCTTCTCCCAGGCGCCACGGGCACTTTGCACCTCTGCTTCAGAGAACGACATGGTGGAGGAGATGGCTGCAATGAAGGACGCAGTGGGAAGGAGAAGGACAGGGAGGTAGGTCCTGGTGGGGGAGTTCTGCTCCAGTTCTCTCCTCGGGGCTCTCTAAATACTGCCCCAGGGATTTAAGAGATCTTGAATGGATTCTTTGTCTCTGTGCCCCTCAGTCACATTTCTGCAGGCTTTAGGGCTGCCTAATCACCTTTAATCAGGAAAGAAACCAAGCACATGAGGAGGGAGGACTAGCACTCTCGCTGTGGCGTCAGGTGCCAGAGCAAAGATCTTGCTGTCTGAGGAGAAAAGAGAAAAAAGGGGGTTTTCAGTGGGAAGAAAAAGATCAGCTCTCCTCCCCTCTCACCCCTGCCAAGGCCAGTGCTTGACTTATCTTTCCTGAGGGTGATCCTTGCCCAAGTACTAATTTTCCTGGTTTGTTCCTGAGAGTGCTGCTGTGCTGCGGGCACCGTGGTGCCCTCCCGTCCCCTCTTCCCAGCACTTCTTGCTCCTTCAGTCCAAAGATCCCATTTCCAGCTCTGGCAACTCTCTCCAGTCCTGCTTTCATGCCACGGTCACTGCTTTCCCCACAGCTCTCTGGTTTAACAGGGGCTCACCCTGCGCTGCTCCCAGCCTTGGTACCGGCCAGGTGGGAAGCATTGCCAGGCCAGAACGACACCTTTGCGGGGACGGTGACGGCAGCATGGGCACAGCATCCCTGGCCACAGTGCCCTGGCAAGCCACGTCATTTTAACACAGGAGATAAATGGGTGCAGGACACCCAGGCTGGAAGCACAGGCATTTTGCTACCCTAATCCTCCTGGCTTGCAGCCAGGATCTCTGTCCTTTTCCTAAGCCCTACCTGCCTGGGAGGGAGAAAGACATCAGGGGCAGGAGAAGGGCTGGTGCAGAGCTGCAGACAGCGCGTATGGGCCCGTTATTATCACGGTCACTTGGAACTGGAGGCAAAAAAAATCTTGGCTTATCCACACGGCACCTGGGCTTAACCTCTGGCAGGAATGTTCTGGTTAAGTCCAGGGCACGCACATGAAATAAGGGCTAAGGGGCTTGAGGAACTGCTGCTGCTGCTGGACGCCGAGTGCAGACAAAACCTCGTATTGTTTGGGATGGTTTAGGGGAGAGAAGGAACAGGAGAGAGGGAGAAATGTGTGGCATGGCGAGCAAAACCAGCCCGCTACCCCAGGGCAGAAGGAAAGTGGTGGTTGCAACCTCACAGAGACTGATCAGTCTTGATGGGGTTGTGTCCCACCGCTGCCGAGGGATGCCCCAAATTACTTCACCGAAACTATCCCCCCTTTCATCCCTCTCCCTTTTTGCCACAGCAAACAAAGAGTGGTCTGACAGAAAGCTGTACAGCCTTCTGCTTTCTCATCCCACAATCCTCAGAAAAATGTCCCAGATTTCAGGAGAGCTCCAAGGAGGGGCACACACACTGTGCTGCCAGGATTGCTGCCTCTTTGAAGGCAAACGCAAACCAGGGAAATGCCAGTCGGCCAAGCCCAGCTGCCAGCACAGGGATGCAGAGAAAGGAGTGAGGACAGCACCGCAGGAGCTGGTGGTTCCCAGCCCTTGGGAGCCAAAACCGCCTGGGAGGAGCTCGGCGGGGAAAGCACCAAGTTTTTGGCTGAGAGCAGAACGCGCATCAGGTGCTTGTCATGGGTGGCCTGGGAGGGAGCAAGCTCGTGAAGAAAGCAGCACCAACTTTAGTCAAAGGGAAAGGGGCTCGGGGAGGTCTGGATCCTGGCGGTAGAGCTGGTTTTTTCTTTGGGATGCGAATGGAGATGATTACTCGCTTGCAACTTTTCCTCCTCTGTGAAGGTGTGACGTTCTCCTTGCAGATCCTGGTGCACCCTGACTTGCTGTGGACACTTCTTGGTGGGAGAAGCTGGAGTGTGGTGGTGAGCCAGGCTCTCTGGCCTGACCTGTGGTAGCAGTGCACATTGCTCAAGGATGAGTCTTCCCTCTTAACTTTCTTAGTCTTTTCCTCTTCTTCTCCCTTGTTTGCCCTTCATTTCCCTCCCCGTTGGTTTTTGTTTGCAGCAGTTCACAAGCAAACCTCAGCGTCCCTAGGGGATTTCTCCTCTGCTCTCCCCAACCTCTTCAGGGATGCTGCAGTACGAAGATGCTCATTCACTCGATATATTGTCAGACATCCTGTCATGGGCCAAAAAATACCCATTTTGAGTTGGGAAATTTCTGTCAAATTTATTTATTGCCAAGTAACAAACCAACCAACACTTAGACAACTCTCTTCCCCCCCATCCTGGTCCCCCATCCCTGTGCTTCAGGTTACACCTTTGCTGAGACCACGGGTGGTGCAGAGCCGGGGGTGGTGCGTGGGGGTCCCTTCGCTCTTCCTGCTCCTTGTGTGCTACTCAACTGCTCCAGCATGGGCTCTTCCACTGGTCCCTGTCCCTTTGGGTGCTGTACCTGCCCTGGCCTTGTCTCTCCTTTTTCAGCATTCACTGCCCTTTTTTAAACGTTTCCACAAGGCACCATAAACTCATCTCGTTGTTCCAGTTTTGGGGTGCAGTGGGTCAATTTTGTCTGGTGCCGAGCCAGCTGTGAGCAGCACAGGGCAGTCCCTGACCTCCTCCTGCACAGACAAAACAAACAATGACACCCTCAAGCATGTCACTGTGCTCCCTGTGACACGCTTTTCTATTCTTTCCTTTCACCTTCAGGTGTTACTTGTACTCTTTTGGAAAATTATCTTCTATTTTCCCCCTGCATGATTTGCTGAGTCCTTGTAAGATGAACACGGTAATACCTCATAAAGTTTTTACATCTCTAATAGGGTTATATGCATCTGTACTACACCTCACGGGTCTCAAGATTGAAACAAAAAAGCTCCAGAAGCCCATTGTTTTTGGCCTCGAAATGGTATTGCTGTGAAAAATTTGTGGTTTAATCATAAAGCTGACACATTGTTGCTGACTCTCACCCCCCCACCCCAGGGGAAGAGCATACGTGCTTGGTTTATTTCTTTTTCCTCTCCCACGGTTTGTTTTGTTTAATATCCCAAAGGAAGTGAATTCTCTTAAATGTAATTTCTGCTGAATGGGGAGAAATATTTTCCAATGGGGGTGCTGGGCAGCACTGCAGAGACAGCCTCGGCCACGGACAGGACGCTCCTCAGCGGGCAGGGTCAGGCCAAGGGCCAGAAATCCCGAGCAGGGAGCACAGCCACAGTGTTTCAGGCTGCATGCCGGCGGCCAAGCTTTTCCTGGCCCTGTCCCCAGCCGAGGAAGCAGAGGACGTGCCTCCCGCTGTGGCGCAGGGAAACGGCAGCGGTCCTGTGAAGTGGGGCTTGTTTCCTTTTGGTTTCTGAGAAACCATGTGCTTTAGGCAGAAGGCAGCCGGCAAGCTCTGGTGACAGAAACGGACGGCATCTTCTGCCCACCCAGCCATTTAGGATCTGGCAGCGATGACTCTGTCTGCAGGGCTCGTTGATGCCCCCATCACAGGCACTGCAAAGCTGCCCATGTTTGCTTTGCCTTGAAAGTTTGTGTTAAGTTTCATGTTTAATATAAATAAACAAACAACCCTATTTATTACGCAACAGCAGTTAATCCCCAGCTCGGCAGACACGCCTGTTGTAGAGGATGGCTGGAAAGGGCTCAGCAGCTACAACTCTTATTTTCCCAACACCCCCCATTCTGTCAGACTGAGGTTAGAGTCCCCCATAGCAGGTATTGCCAGGTTTCCTGGATGCTTAGCTTGAGACTCTGACACTCAGCGCTGCTTTGCCAGAGCTAACAAACAACTGTATCTGCTCCGTGTTCAGTATCTGAGGTTATCAACATTACTAGCTCATCAAAACAAGCAAAATTAGGAGCTGCAATCACAACTGTTGGTGTCAACGTCTGAATGCCAAAGCCTGCATAGCACACGGGTGGGAAAGACCTGGGGCAGACACATGCAGCGTTCCCAGCTGCCACCAGACTGCAGTTCTGTCTCCTGTTCAGAGAGTGGTAGTGGGCTGGGAGGAGCTGTGTTGCACTTTGCATGGGTGAAAGTACCAAGTCCAAAAGGTAAGAAAAAAGCAGGACTACTCAGCTTCTTGGGACCTAGCCACCCAAAATGGCCCTCACATAGATTAAAGACAGGTGCCATCTGACATGATAGAAATGTACGCAGGTTTCTGTTGTGAATACTTTTGTTGTGCGCGTAAGATTTTAAATGTGAAAACAAAGGTGATGTATTAAAATAGTTCAGCTCTTACATATCATAGGGCATAGTATATGTACAGATTAATCCTCTGAATGCTGCTTTAATGATTGACAGCATTAAGTACACGGCTATCAGTGATTCTAACACAGTCATTACCACTAATAAAGATGCCAGTGCTGAGTTCACGCAGTGTATCCAGCTAACCAAGTATTTGCATTGGGACGGGACAGTGTTCAGCAGGGCAACTCTACACACTTAGTGAAGGGGGAAAAAAAAACCACAAAAAACCCCCAACAAGTGATACAAAGGTAGTCACCACATCCCACCACCAGACTGATGCCCAGCCAGCCTCCAAGCAATAGCTACTTTGGAGAAACTCCCCGCAGTTTTATTGCTGAGCATGAGGTTACAGGGTATGAAATATCCCCATGGGCAGCTGGGGCCAGCTGTGCAGGCTGTGTCCTCTCCCAGCCCCTTGCTCCCCCCGCCAGCCCCCTCGCTGCAGGGGCAGAGCAAGAAACAGAGACAGCCTTGCTGCTGCGCAAGTGCTGTCAGCTATTGCTAAAACATTGGTGTGCTATCAACACCGTTTTGGTGATAAATCACACAGCAGCACAAGGGCGGCTATGAAGAAAGCTAACTCCACCCCAGCCAGACCCAGTACACTGCAGGATCACATCCTTTTCTTGGACAAATTTGGGGTCATGCAGGCCACACTGTGCTGAACCTGTGCACAGGTGCTGTAGGCAGGAGACAAAGAAATGGGCTTCTGAACATGGAAAACATCAAGCCCAAGTCAGAGATGTAGAGAGTACCCACAGCTGGACAGAGGGGCTCAGGCAGCGGCATAAGCACTATTATAGCTGTAATGTTACGGTCTGGCATTTCTATCTGCCCAGTTAATGAGACCAAACCACCCAATGGTTTAATGGAAACAACACTCCCACAGACATTGGATACAAGCCCCCCAGACTACATTGAGTTACTGCTTCATGGAGTATCTTGACTGGGACAAGAGCTCTTTAATTACACACAGTCTGTATAAGTGATGTTCTGAAGAAAATTCAAATCCACTGAATGTCACCCCTGGCAGAGTTAAATCTGGACTCCAGATAAAGAGACCTCATATCAGAGGAAGAGACGATGTAGCTGAAAGAAGACATCAGGCTAAAAGAAATAGTTATGGGCTGGTATATGTGGAAGTTAGACATCAGTCCAGAAGCTTTGTATCAAACACAGGTAGAGTACAGATTATTATATTCATGGTATGGACCACTGTGTTCAGAGATACAACAGGGCTAACCTAGAAGGACAAGAGCTAAAGCAGCAGCTAAACCTGCTGTCAGATACAACAGAAGGAGAGGTGTTGGACTGAAAGGGTGGTTGGTGAGGAATGGAAGGAACCAGAGAATCAGGCTAGCAAACTGTTTACGTGTGTGAGCAGAAGGCTGGATGATGGCCTTTATGGTCCATTTATCTTCTCTATTGTAGTAGTTGCTGCCTCCCACTAAAGCCATGCTCTCCCTTGAGTTATTGTACCTGCTGCTCAATGTACTGAGCATTCACACAGCTAAAAAATCTATTATAACTACCCGACTTTGTTTGGATGTAATGTCAGTACATGTGGCTTTAAATTCAGTGAGCCCAAATTTAATATCCAGCTTCAGCTGGCGTTTCTTCCCCAGCTTTGTGTCTGGCATTGGCACTGTACAGGAGCCAAGCCATTCCATCCCTTCCTCATCTACGTACTGAGCATCCTGCTTTTCTGTACAATAGAAAGAAAAGCATGCATTTGTTTGATCTGGTTCTGCTGGATGGAAATCATAGTGGGCAACTTTATTTATATTCACTGACTCCTCAATTCCCACCAATTTCTTGAAGAGATCTGTGCAATAAATATAGCCATCAGCTTTTGAGACCCTTAGTTTACGGAAGTCATGGATAGCAGCATCAAATTTTTTATTTACTGCTATGCCATATGTCCGAGCGCTGACTCTTGAGGTAACACTGTGTGGATTGACTCCAAATAAAACAGCCCCTTTTGCAATGGCCACTTGGGCCTCCAGTGGACAAAGGATATGATAGTTCTTGCTAAAGGCCTGATGGATCGCATCTCTCAAGATGATGCTAGATGCAAAGCCTCCCACAAGCAAAATGTACTGGACCGTGGCCAGCTCAGGCTTGTCAAGAATTTCCCTCAAAGTACCAATGATATTTTTGATACTGTAGTCAAAAAAGCTCTTCATTTTCTCATATGTAATCATGATCACCCCATCACACCACACAGCTCCTTCCGCTTTTTTGAAGAAGTGGGAGATGTCCTTCTTGCATGCTGCCACTCTGGTCAAGTTGTAGTAGCAATGTATGTAGACCTCCTCCCTGCTAGCAGAGCATTTCTGTAGACTGAAGTTGTACATCATATGCTGTAATTCAGTAGGGTGGCTCTTTACATATTCATCCCATACGCCATCATCAAATATTTTCTCGAGGAAATCAGTGAAGTTTTCATCCACTCTGTTGCCTCCCCATCCACCTCCAGCTGCCTTGTGTAACTCCTTCAGGTAATGGTTTTCTTGGATCTCGTGTACCGTGATGTCTATTGTGCCACCTACGCACACACAGACAAACACAAATGAAGTTAGCTGTTTTCTTTAAAGTACAGGAGGTCCTTACTTTCCACTGAATATAAAGTTACCTTCTGAACTCCTGGTTCACAAGTGCGCTTTTCTGCTGCTTTCTTTTCTCATCCTCACTCCTCCGCTATTGCCTGTACACATCTAGGTTTCCTGAATTTACACACTTCTGTTTACAAGCCTGGTCTCTCAAGGTTCCTACAGTAATTGCTGATGAGAGCTGGATGCTCTGACTTGCTCCCTGCATAAGCCGATCTCCTTTCTAATCACAAAAGGAGACCGGCCTCACGTAGATAGTTGACTCCTGCCTTTTGATATACAAGCTCTGAGTTAAGATGAGCAGCGGTGGTGAGACTCTCAGAAACTTGTGGTCCTCTGATGCCTTTCCAGTATTTGTTCACAATCACCGGACTGCTCTTGGCAGGAAATTCATGTCACACCGAAAAAACTCACACAGGAAACTAGAGAAATTACTAAGAAGGGCTCCATCAAATATTCTTAATGATTTACTCTACAGGGCCTGCTAACTAATCTCTTTGGTCAGTTCACTGGGCCCTACACTTGCTCCTACAGAGGAGGCTGTGAGCTCGGGCTATACAACAGCACGTGGGTGCGCATCGGTGGCTGCCGCTGGGACGTGGTGCAGACTGATCTGGTGTGATGGCAGGAGCTCTCACTATGACTGTCTGGTCTGAAGTGCATGATGGCATGAGACACTCAGAGACTTCCATTTGCCATGGATCAGGCCTTTAGCAGTGCTGTCCTTTCCTCCCATTTTTCTGCCTGCCCATGGGATCTCATTAAGTGAGAAATAAAAATACAAGCCCCATGACAAGCACAGCAGTGGAGTCCAAGCTCTGGGACTGCACTGCAGACCTTTGGGGACACTGTGAAACAGCTATGCTCCACACCCAGCAAAGAAGGTACCTGTTAAACAGGGAAAATTTTACCTCCACAGTCAACGACAACATACTGTATCCCAGGGGAGTCTTCAAACTTTTTCTTGTCACTGTTTTCTGATATAAACCCTTCCTGTGGAAGCTGTTTGCACCAGAGTGATGCAGCCTCTGGCTCCAGGGCAATAATCAGCTTCTCAGAAATCATGTCAGAGATGAGTCCTGCCTAAAAACACAAGAGAGAGGTGTCAGTTCAAAGAAAGGTGGCAAGATCACCACTGCACGAATGCCACCTGCTAGGGAGGCTGTTCTCACCCCAGGAGCCCACTCAGGGGTGGTGGTTCTTGCACCACTGATCTCCATGGGGCTCATTTCTATGCTGCGGTGGGGAGAAAGGGCAGAGCAGTTGTTACTGCCAGTTTGGGACATCCTCTCCCCCACCGCCCCCAACGTGGGAGATTTCTCTCCCCGATAGACTGAAATTTGAAATACAGGTTGTTTAAATGTTGAGGAGTTCCTCTGCCTCAATAGGTAAAGGATATCCAAAGATAATCTGAGGAAGTTGGATAACCCCTGCTTTTACCTCTTTTGCTGCCAGCCGCATGAATTGCCTGGCAGCAGAGCTCCATATGGCCGGGACGGTAATGACCCAGGTGATCTCCTCCGGGTCGCAGACGGTTTGGAAAGAGGCCTCTTGGATGGTGTTCAGGGCATGTTCCTTCAGGTAGCGCAGGCTTTCGGAAAAGACCGTCAGGGCGGGAAGTGTTTTTCCATTGCTGGCTTTCAGCTTCATGCCAGAAGTGACTTTCTAAAAAAAACATGTCAGGGTCACACGTGGCAGTCTCAGCAAGAGACCTGTCCCCTTCACACTGAGCACTGCACAACATATGGCACAGAAGGAGGTCCTGTCTTCAAACCTGAGTAAATTCTCAGCAATGGCTTCAGTGTTGCTGTGAACTGCAGCCTAATTGACACAGGTCAGCTACCAAACCACTTACCCACGACATCTGTGATTCAATAGGCAAAATACCAATGTGGTTGGCAAGTCAGCTGTTTCGCCTGGGCCAAATTTTGTAAAGACCCTGTAGATCCTCCTGAACAGCCAGTGGGGACAATCGTACTTTCTATGTGACACCACCATATATTTCCCAGATGTATGTATAGAGACTTCAGACCTTTCTGGTTGCACCTATACTTCTGTGTATGGCATTGTCATATGCCAGTCAAATGCTGACTCTGCTCTGTGGCTACTCTTATCATCCTCATAACCTTTAGACATAAATCATTGACCAAGTCTGAGACTAAGACTGGATCCAGCCACACCTAGACTCCTCTCTGAGAAGGAGTTTAGAAAGCAAAGGGGTCCTTTCTGAACCTCGTGGCTCAACGGGAAGGCCACCTCTTTTCCCTTAGCCACATGCCAGACTCATGTCCTTCATGTGACATATTCGGCATCACGATTTTACTTCCCCCTGCCCCTCAGGTGGGATGTGACAGAGAGGTTGATATAAGGAAGCTGTTACGACATGTCCTCCATGGACACTTTCTATGGAGATTCAGAAATAACTACTTATGTGTCTGGGAATGGGTGTTCCCCTTTCTTGCCTCTCAGCCCTTCTAATGGTTGCCCAGAGAGCTTGTGGAATCTCCATCCTTGGAGATATCAAAAGCTGGCTGGACAATAGTCCTGGGCAACCAGGTCTAGGTGGTCTTGCTTGAGCAGGAGAGGTTGGAGCAGATGACCCCCAGAGGTCCCTTCCAACCTCAACCGTTCTGTGATTCTGTAATGAAATTTCCTTTAAACATTTTCTTCTTGGGTGCAGAGAAATGGGGTTGAACTAAAACCTCTCTCCAGCCCCCTCTGAAAGTGAGTGAGAACCCACCACTTCACAGCTGACATGGTGGCAGACCACATCATTCCCAGCTTTCCCCGGGAGGGAAGTCTTCATAGAGACCTCCCACCTACCGCCTGCCCCCCACATCCAGTTCAGTGCTCATTGCTTAGCACTGGGGGATGCCAAAGAGCAGACACGAGACTTTATCTGGGGCTGGCCCTCTGCTCTGGGTTATTCCAGACCCCAGAGCACAAACAAGGAGGCCCTAAGGTAGCCTAATATTTGGCTGAATGAGCAAACACAGAAAAAGCTGTGAACAATTCTGAACTAGCACTGAGCCTTCAGAGAGACATTATAGCCACTACATGCTTGAAGGACAGCTAGCCACCCTTAAATTGGCTTCAGCATACCATTTCAGGGGAGAGAGAGACAAGCTAGAGGGAGGTGTATAACATGGTTATCCCGAGGTTTCCTGCCTCCTTTGAATTACAAGAAGCTTCACTTGTTCCCTGTCAAGGACTGAGGGCAGCTTTTCATTAAGAACAAGTATTTGGCTTCATCAAGGTGTGCAATCAGGTTTTATTGTCTTTAGACAATGAACAGCATCATAAAGGAAGGGCCCATGAAGCCTTTGGCTAATTAAGAAAATAAATCATTTCTTCTTCAGTTCATCAAAATGCCCTTTGATTTCTGTTCATTCGTCCTCATCAGCCAGATTTACTCAGCCCTCTTCACCAATTCCTCTAACCCCCACCCCTCAAATAAATGAATAGCTCTGGCTCCCATTAGCAGTAACCGTTCCACCTACTGTATTGTACAGCGTCATCTTGAAGTTCTGGAAGAAGTACCAGTTGTCAGCTTCGCTGGAGGGCAGGCTTTTGTACTTCATCACAGCATCATAGCCAAACTTCCTGAACTCCTGCTTCTGGTTGAACAAGATGCATGTGGGAGTCTTCGGGGTCTTGAGCCCGTGCTCTGTTCCCCAGTACACCTGGCGGATTTGGTCTGTACCTGAAGCAAGGGAAAAACAGTACCCGCTGTAGGACGTGCCAAAATCTATTGCAACGACAAAGACTGACTTGCTGGCCATGGCCGACAGCAGTGCAGAGGTGCACGGCTCAGCGAGCTACAGAGGTGTAAACAGATGGGACTGGGAGGAAACTGAAACTGCTCTGGCTGATACTGCAGGGTGAAGCCACCCCCTGACTTTATTGGCTGGAGGGAGGTATGACACTAAATACAGTGCAAGGAAAGCGTGCCTTTTCCAGTAAAAAGGAAGGGCTTATAGCAGAAAAGTCCCTTTGTGAAAGCAAGAAAGTGCCTGCCGCAGTAGCTTCCTGCCCTCCTGGCAGCACAGGGAACTCATTTCAGCACTCATTTCAGCACTCATTTCAGCAATCATTTTGGCAAACGTTTTCTGCTGCTGTAAAGGCATGGATACAAGCGAGTTTTCTTCCTACAGTGGAACGGGGCTGTTTGAAGGACTGCATAAGGGCGCCGGTCCTAGAGAGAAGACTGCAGAAGGTGGCAGGTATGTTGCACAGGAGGTGTCTCTGGCTAAACTTACCAAGTTTAACCTTAGTAGGTCTGAATATTTCTACAAAGTCCCTTGGGGAGTTGCAATGAAGGACTGCAAACATTTCCCAACTGTGAAATATTTCAGTAAAAGCTTTGTTTTCTACTTCCTATCCTTCCTATCTGTCACAGGGACAGTTACTTTCCTCAAATTCAGCTCCAGTTCAGTTCCAAAGGGTGAGGCAGATCTTAAATGGGTATGAGAGGAAAATAAATTGGAAAGAACAGTATAGTGTAACAGATTCTGGACTTCGGGGACTTTGTCTCTGAGCTCAACAGTTTTGCAGGGAAAGGCTGACTTAAATGCAGATTTTATACTGGATTGTTGCACTTAAAGAGAAAAAAACATGTCCTCAGTGAAAGACGGGAAATGAAGCGATTTAACTGAAAAGGAATCCATCCAAGTAAACAAATCCAAAATCCATTTCAGCGGGAGAGGAGCGAGGAGGTGCTGGGAGAGAGGGGCAGGACAGTCCCTTGCAAAGCAGCCATGCAGACTTGGATTAGCATAAACTGATGGTGAAGCCTCACGCTTAGGCTTTCACTGATGTTGCCTTGCTGCAGAAAGGAGCTTGCTGTCTGCTCCACCTATACCTGAGCTGCAGGAGCACCTCAGCCTGGGATCGTCTCTGCAGTAATATTTGATGTTTGGGATCCTCATTAGGAAATAGGGCACAGAGCAGTTGTAGAAATGAAAATTACCTTGAGAACATATAGCTTTGTTCTGCTCTATTGAAAAACCCCACACCCATACATTGCAAAGTTGATTTCAGCAGAATAGCCACCTGCATTTACTGTTCCCCACACTCTGCAGGTCTGGGTTGAGTTCGTTTTTCAGGAGCTGTCCCTGTATCCTGCCCACTTCCTCCAGCCCTAATGACTGCTCAAATCCTCCATCTATTTTTTTGCAAACCCTGGACTGTGCAGTCCTCTGGACTGTGCCAGGCATCATCTGGGAGAGTGCTAGCGCACTTGTGCCAAAACTGCATCCAGGAGTGTGCTGGGCCATCATGTGCACAGGAGCCTGTATCCTCACTCTGATCTATTCGCTAGTGTGGATGTAGCCATGGAGCCTCTGCTCATGGGGCTTGTCAAGCCCCACTGGGGAAGTAAAATCGTGATGCCGAACATGTCACATGAAGGACGTGGGTCTGGTGTGTGGCTAAGGGAAAAGAGGTGGCCTTCCCGTTGAGCCACGAGGTTCAGAAAGGACCCCTTTGCTTTCTAAACTCCTTCTCAGAGAGGAGTCTAGGTGTGGCTGGATCCAGTCTTAGTCTCAGACTTGGTCAATGATTTACGTCTAAAGGTTATGAGGATGATAAGAGTAGCCACACAGCAGAGTCAGCATTTGCCTGCCAGGTCCCTCTCCACCCCACTTGGGAGTGACTCAGGTTGGCAAATTCCCTCGGACTAAATTAAGGTGAAACGACACCAAGCAATCAGTTAGGCACTTTATTTATGGTAGAAGCAACTTGAACGTGGAACGCATCAACTTGAAAAACTTGGAAAGCATAAAGGGGTTGGCAAGGGTGGAATCTTATTGGAACATCTATAAGAAGGAAAGGAGACGAAAGAAAAGGAAAGACAGAGAGAGATAAAGAGATATATCACGACCCTTGGATCCCACAATGATGATGATGGGTGTGGCAATCCTCAGGTGATGAGTGCACACCTGGTTCCGTGGGGATGTGTCTTTTATAATCTAGTCCCCGCCTCCGGTTATGGCCCTTGAGGTTTTATATGGTTCTTGTCTCAGAAGGTTCTCAATCTTCTGCGCAGGTGCCAGCAGGGGGGGGTGGTGGTGGTGGTGGTGGTGGTGGTGGTGGTGGTGGTGGTGGTGGTGGTGGTGGTGGTCGTCGTCACGAGGGGTCTCTCAGGTGGTGGTAAGTCCCTTCCTCAGATAAACTCTGTGTGACCTCTGGGCATATATGGTAAGTCATTCTGTAAGGTACATCAGAACACGGAACTGCACGTCCTCCGACACGGTCTCCACGACCCGCTCTCCATGTCCTGTGCTAGCCGACCCCTGCCATCACCACGCAAACCGCAACTCACCTCGCCACAATGTTTGAGACATTAACTCTTTCAGTCTCTCACAGGTCTGTCTTTTATAAGGTACCTGTTTAGAGTATGTGGTTTTTTTCCCTTTGTTTTAATAATTCCATTTTCTTTTTTCCTCAGACAAATAGTTGACACTCCATGGCAACCATCAGCCTATGGAGACAAGACTTCAAAGCTGGAGGCATTATGTCATGGGCTGGCAGAAAGGCTGGCGCAGGTGGAAGAAGAAATAAAGTGAGCCTGGTGACCAGAAATTACAGTGTTTAGCGTGCCCCCTGACAAGCAACTGTGGCTAGTGTATGCTAGGACAGGTTGGACAGAAGATTACAAATAAGCCAGACACAAGGAGGGCTCTGAGTTAGCACCAGATTTTGTCTGGGCTACATGGGGAACCCAAAGCCAATTTACAGAAGCTGTTTGATCTGCATCATATAACACGCAGATCTTATGCTTTCAGAGTATTTTAGTTGCACTATTGGTACTGCCTGGTATCACAGTATTTTATTTGCACTATTGGTACTGACTCATAAAATCACAAACCACGCAAAGCACAACCTTGAGAAGTTTTGGTATCTAGATGGTTTTTTTTTCCCTATGGGCTAATCAGGAATTGGAGGGAGGAAGTTTATCTTGTGCATTTCTTAGGACTTTAATGGATACTTGCCTACTGACTGTAATGTGTTTTATTATTTCTTTCTTCCCCTGATGGACTGATGGACAGCAAGAAAAGAGTTTGGTCTGAATCTGTTGATACTCGACTACAATTTCTGGAGAGTCACCACTGGTAATGTGATTCTTTATATTAAGGATATATATAAGAGGGGAAGAATCATAAATGTTTCTGCAACTGCAACTGAAACATGCTCAAGCCTTGGTTATCACAGCTTTGTCCTGCAGGGCAGACCAAATTTTCATTCTCCTGTTTGACTGCATTGTCATGGCCAGGCATGAGCTGCCTCTGAAACAGGTTTGTCTTAGAGTGCAGATCAGGGCACACGACCCGGGCACGGGACATGAAAACATGTCATGTTGTGAGATGAACTTTCATTTCTGTGCAAATACTTCTCTGAATAGGAAATGGCTGCCTTAACAGCAGCAGCTCTCAAGATAAAGGCATCCAGCCTAATACAGAAAGGGGAAGTGGTAAAAGCAGCTCTGAGGACACTTTGAGTAGGTGTGCAGAGGCAGTCCTGGGTTGTTGTTGTGAAAACTGCCCTCTTATGAGCTAGGCAAGCACTAAGGGAAGGCATAGTGGCTGGGATACTGGCAAGAAGAAGGGAAGTTGTTAATCGGGAGGAAAGAAAAAGAAATAATAGCCTAAATAATAGCATCTTGGGCATAAAATGACAACATAAGTCATTCTCAGTGTCCAAGGCCAGGAGTGAATAAACTTCAAATAGTATAGCTGGATTTCCACACCCTTCCTGAACAGCTTTGTGGAGAAGAGGCTTTCCTGTTGGGATTTCCGTGAAGACAGGCTGTGGTACTTTAAAGTTTCTGATCATGGCTGAAGTATCTGTGGGGTCATGAAGGGTTTGCAGGTCTGCAGTCATGGATAGCCTGGTAGTGGAGGAATACTCACACTTTCTGAAACCTGGGAGCTTTCTTCTGGAGTGGTTCAAGTTTGAGACTTGGGCTGATGTAAGGCAAGGGTTCCCAGATGCTGGACCTAGATTCAAACGATGACCAAGCTCAGTCACTCGTGTCCCTGAGTTTGTTTGCCTAATTACAGAGGCTGTCAGGAAACCAGTCTAGATCCAGATTACACCTCCCAAATTCAGGTCCTCATTCTTCGTTTGTTCCCAGGTCTGTCTGCTTAACATAGATTGTTTTCTTCCATCTCTAGGAAGCTGACTGCATCTGATCACTGCAAGATGCAGCAGACCAGCAACCCTTATTGTCCTTACCAGGAGGGACACAGGAGCTATCAGGAGTGAGTATTGGGTTTTTCTGAATTTCCTCTTCTCAGTATTGTCCTTTCACCCACAGCCAGTCATCTTCCTCCACTATGCACAATACATCTACCACCTCCAAGGTTAGACAAGCTCTGAACACAACATTTCTGTGTGCAGTAATGAAGGTAATTTAATTGACAGAGCAGAAACTTGATGGGATAATTCACAAGATCAGAATATTAATATAGGATGGTATGGCTTACTCTGAAAAGAGGGGAAAGAAACATGGGACAAGAGGTCTCCTTTATATTAGGGCTGCATGTACTTGTCCTGAGATCCGTAATACAGAAGACGACACAATTTTTAAAAACCTCTCGTGAATGATAAAAAGCAAAAAATTTCCAGCACTTTTAGGGTGCGAGTCTGCAATCGACCTAGGGTCATCATGTAAAGAGTGCTTTTTTAAGCTCTAGTAGTATCACCTAAAAAGCAGGCAGTGGAAACAGGAGAATTTCACTCGCTGGAGGAACAGGAGACTGACATTACCCAGACATCTGTGGAGAAAGGAATCCAGGAGAACAGAACTCTCAGGAGGGTTTGGGATGTTTGATGATAATGTTTTGATGTTAAAGATGGAGAAAACAACTAGAGAAAAGAAGAGAGTAGATTCTAACAAGTGGACAATACTTGTGATTTTTTCAAGCCTTCAACCTCTGATCCTCACAACCCCACCTCCCTTTCTTCTGATGTAAATAGCTTTCCCCTTGCTTTGAGCATGAATCCTAGGTGGGGGCTTTCAGGGGAGGTTGTTAAGCTCCCCTGGAGTTTTTTCTGGGTGCTCTGCACTTTCCCACCTCACAGCTTTTTCCTGGAATTCAGACTATTCAATAGGGGCAAGTCCACTGTTGTCCCAGTGTCCAAGTACAAATAAAGAGATCTCACAAAATAAATCTGTTTCAGAGCAGTTCCTGGAAAGGTCACCCAAAAAGAGCTTCAAGAGAAAGAGGAATATAAGAAGCTGAAAAATAAGATCAAAGAGCTAGAGGCAAGGTAAGGTATTTATTCAGATTTCTGATGCAATGTGTGCTTCTACACTGAAGAGACACATACTTCTTGCTTCCTCCAGTCCTTAGGGACTCTTTGTTTCTGAGCAGACAGCCTAGACACCTTCTCCCCAGGCTTTCAACCTGCCAGCACCTCTTTGTAACTGATTTCTAGAAGATGGCTTGCGTTGTTCTGGAAAGGGAAGGAGATATTCCCAGGGTGAACATGTTAATGTTCACCCTGGGAATCAGCCTACAATGACATAGACGAAATGCCGCTCTTTGACCAGATTCTGCTGTGATCATGCAAAAGTGAGCTGAGAAAGCACCATTTCCCACCGAAAGCTGCTTGCCAGCTATGTAAAAAAGTGCATTGTAGAAAACATGGGATTCATGAAATAGGTTCATAACATGCTGTAAAATAGTTATGCTTATTCATTGTTTCATCTTGTCTTAGCTACGTTTTTTAATATCCTTCTTGCCCTAGAAACAAAGAGCTCTTGTCTAAAGCAATGGGCATGCACAAGGACTCTGAGAACATGAATGACCCTTCACGTTTGTCTGCTGTGCTGCAGAGGTATGAGATGCTCAGGCTACAGGACTGGGAAAAACTCAGGAGCTCCACAGCCTCCTATTGGACGTATAAAACTGGCAGCAACATAATTAAGGTTTGTTCATGCCCGTTTTCTCAATCTGACTTTTATCAGATCAATATGGTGTAGCCAGTACAGTAGGCTTTGAGTATTAGTATTTCTGTATTAGACAGGGTTGGGGACTAAGTTTGGGTCTCTGATTTTCCAGTCCAGCAGGGCCTGCGTAATGCTGTAGAGAGCAAACTGACGGTGACCTGCTTCCTCCTGCCTTTCAGAAGGGCACATTCAAATCCCAGTCCCATATCTCACCCATATTAAGCACAAGTGGGAAAACATAGTCCAGTTTCCTTATGGTTAATGCTTTAAGTACTAGATGGGAGACCTCGTTCTGATGTCTGACTCACTGCTCTGATGCTGGGGGGATCTGAAGGAAAATACCAAAATGATACACCTTAAAGGACAAGACAGAGATGAGGCCATTATTAGCATTGGTTGTGATGATAAAGCTGAAGAATGGGCTTCAACATGCAAACAGCTCAATGAAACACTTTATTTCCCAGGTATTGAAGACATATTTCAATCAGTTAGTGGCCCTACAATTTACTCTAATGCAGATGTGGCTTCAGCATGTGCTTTCCACACTACACCTCTTGTTTCAGTATGATTGCTGTTGTAATCAGCTGTTGTCTCTGTGCTGCAGAAGCTGTTTGATGCCTGTGAGAAAGATATACAGGAAAGAATAGCTAAAATATCTGAAATTCTTGGCATTCCAACTTTGAATGACACTACAATCAACAGCAAACAGGTACTTCATGTTTCTGTGTAACTGGACCCGGGCAGTGGGATAAAAGGGCCATCTGCATCTGCCATTCATTTAGAACTTAGCTTCTGCTAGGGACACTGCTAAAAATATATTGGCAATGACAGTGGGGATAACTTATGAGCTGAGAGGGATGGGTGTGTGGAAAGCCGAGCTCCAGCAACCTTTCTGTGTCCCGTGATACGCAGACATACACTGCATGTCTGAATCGTCCAGCTGGCTGAGGTGCATATACGAGTGCAGAAAGCATTTTCCAGCCCTGTGTTTCTTTTATGGGACCTTCCTCCAAAGCCTAAAACAGGCAGCTTCTCCATTGTTGATTGACACAATCTGAGAAACAAAAATTCCCAGTGCTCGGGGACTGTACTGCTGGCCACACCACGTGCTAACAGTCTGCTTTGTACTGTGCTTGGTTTGTAGGGGATGATGCAAGACATAAGGAATCTCTTCAGATATTCCTATTACGAAAACAATGAGTTTTACAGCAGAATTATCATGGTGAGTGAAGATACAGCCCAGGAACAGGGGCAGTGGTTCAATTTTCTGGCATGTCTGTGCATCTTGGTGTTTAAAAAAATGGGAGGTCTCCCTTCTGCTTGGGGTTGTTTTCCACTGGTGGTGAGGGTCTTCCAGCCCATATACTTTCAAATATTCTCACAGGCATGCATAGAGGTACATGTAACCTTGTAAGGGAGATACAAAGCTGCACTGGGAACAGTGGGGAACGGCAGGACAGGCAGGGCAGTGCCCTCACCAGCAAGGGCACAGTCCTACCAGACCCCAGCAAGGTGCAAAGAGCAGGGCCGGGGGTGGTGATCAGGGTCAGCCGCAGGCCGGTGATCACCGGGCAAACCCACAGTGACGAGGCAGGTCAAGACTGAGCTGGGAAGTCGGTCTGTGGGTCAGGGACAGCAAGGCTGGGCACAGGCATCCCAACATCACAGCTCAGGCAAGCAACCAGCCACCACTGAGCTTGCATCAGCTCCTGGGCCAAGTGGTGGAGGGTCTGTGGGTGGACATGAGGCTTCTCATAACTCCTTCTCACATCTCCCTTTCTGCCAGCTTAGCTGTTTTTGCAGCAGTTTAATCCAAGGTTATATGGCCATGCTATATCAGAGCTGACCCTGAACGCAAGCAGCCAGACCCCTGGGGAGGCAGGGGAAAACTTGCAGAGACTGTTGGTGTGCACAGAGCCCTGGGACTTGCTATCCAAATGGACTATAGTCTAGTGGGGGGTTTTAATGGGAAATACATATATATATATATATATATATATGTCATATCACATATATATGAAGCTTCCAAAGAGCAGCTTCCTCCTTTTGCAGCTTTCTGGGCCTTTCTGAAAGCTCATCCTTATCAAGCTGTTTGCAGATCTCTCTATGAGGAAATAGAGACAGTTGGTGGATGCTGGAACAGTCCAGAAGCCAGGACTTACTTAGTAAATAAAAGAACCTTTAAAGTGACCATGGAACCCCTGCCTGTCCCACTCAAATGGTACCATCAGCTTTGACAAATTAAGTTCTTCAGTGCTCAGTTCATGTGGAGCAGTTGCACAGAACAAGAGCAGGGAGGCAATATAACATTACATCAACATAACATTACAAAGCTTTGAAAACTGTTCTCACTTGATTTTCAGAAAGCTGACGTTGACCCAGAAACTCCCATTCAAAGACAATTCACACTGCAGTGCTGCAAAATTTATTGTTTGCTGCTTCTTCAGGACCCACCGGTTAAAGCTGTGTGGAACCTACAGGAAAACTTGTTGCAATATTTAGAGCACGTGGACAAGAAAGGCCGGGAGCACTGGAGAAAAACAGCATTTCTGTGGCCCATAATGAAATGTGGGGAACAAGTCATTGTGAAAGGTGTAGTTTGGGATGAAAAGTAGCACGACTTCAGAGTCAAGCTACTCACTTATATGATCACAAGAAGATGAAACAGCTGCTGCACAATATGCTGCTTTTCTTTCTCCCATGAAGTGCCTGCTTTTCAGAGCTAGTGAGTTAGACACTCCTGGCTTGAGACACGTAGCATAAATCATTATTTAGAAACATGTATTAAAAATTGAAGATGTTTGCCTCAGCAGCATGCATACATTTTATGTAACAACAAATGCTCCTTGCTGTCTCTAAACAGCATTTGTGTGGAAAGCGAATCTGTGTTTCTAGCCTACCTTACCTGCGCTTCACAAATGCTTATGACATTGGCAGATAACAGTGGGGATCTCAGCCACGCTGTGGAGGCACTTGCCTCCTCACCAACAGCATGTGGTAGGACAAACGCTTTGCGGGACCCCTAACAGCAGTGGTATCACTGCCCTCCCCTGCATCTATAGCAGGTACGCAAACTGCAGGCTCATGCTTTCTGCTAATGAATAAGCAGCAAGAATGAAGAGGGCCTGTTGGGAAACAGTCATCCTTCTTGGGTAAAAATGTACTTAGCTGAGAAAGAGATCATGGCACTAAAAGACAAGGCTCACAAAGACTACAACGGACTCTCAGAAGACAGGTGTGCGTAGGTATGTGTACCCAGACGCCAAAAGGCCACGGGTGTCCACACAAATGCCATCTGCCTGTTAGTACTCAGCTGCTTTCCCACGTCTGTACAATCTGCCGCTCCATAGCCCTTCAGCTGTGTACCTGCCACAGGTCTTGACCAAAGTGCTCTAAAAGTTGTATTTCACAGTGTAAGGGGGATGCAGTGAGTCAAATGCATGTTTATGTGCTCTTGTGACAAAATATTCAGGGAGAATCTTGAGATTTGCCAAATAAAAAAGTCTGGAAATCCTGCTGTGTGCCTGCCAAGTCCTTTCCTCCAGTTCTGCTTTCTAGTCCAGCAGTTTCCTTGGCTGCACAAACTCCCTGGCATTTTCTTGACGGCCCCCAGGAAGAAAGGCAAATTTCTGTGCAGCTCTCTGCAAGCAAATTGCTCTGCTTCTCTCAGGAATCCACTATTCTGTGAGCATGTTGCAGGTCACTGACAACATGAGCTGGGATCCAGGTATGTGCAAGAAAATTGGCTTTTAGAAAACCAATGTATTCTGAGAAACTGACTGTAAAAGACCTTTACTGGAAATATGTATTATGGAATAGAGCAGGTGAATTAAAATTACATATGCACCATATTTCCTACAACTTTCGCAAAAAGAAGGAACCACAACAGTTAGTTTTTCATACCTTGTAAGGTGTTGCAGACTAAGGTGGGCAGTGCATTAACACTTCATCTCGTCCAGGCTTTAGAAGGTAAATGACAGGGAAGTCGTCCAGTACCAGCAAGCAGGAGCTTCAGCATGACCCTGAGCCAAATGCCATCTGATTATATAGGTGTAATAGTACACATATGGCAAGCTGCCATGCTCTACTTGTTACCTGCTTAGAAATTTTGTTAGCCTAATTTTTAAAACCCTGTGGCTCCTTGAGTCAGTCTGGTCCTGTTCTGTGCATCAGTTTTATCTCTGAAGCTCATCGCTTCTGCAGCTTCTCATGTATGGTCCTTTCCTTTGATTTTTCTTTCCTTAACATCTTTTTTGCTGTCTTAGGCTAAAAGACTCAAGTTACAAAGCTTTATATTTCAAAGGCTGATTTAAAAGCCTTCAGAAAGCTACAAGCACTGCTGCATCCTTTCTAGCAGGCTTCACACGCACTTCCTAGACTTTCTTAACAGCAGGAGCAGACTTTTTGCTCTGTCTGTACAGCACCTAGCAGAATCCAGCAGACTTGGGCTCTGAGATACTGCTGAAACATCTTTTCCCTGTTACATATGCTCAGCTGATCTCAGGAGCAACAATTTCCCCCTCCCTGCAAAAGGTGTCATTTGGCCTGCAGTGAAGTAGTCCTGAAACAGTGAATGGGCTGTCTCCTTCCTGTGCAGCTACAAGATTTTTAACCACTCACAACAGACCAGGTACTTCATCCATTAGCAACAAAGGTCCACTGATTGCCACAAAGTGTCTCTGTGCGTGAAATTTCCCTGTTGTCAGACTCTCACATCTCCTAGTGCAAAGGACAACATCTAACCCATGATTCAACACACGCTCTTTTCCCAGTTCTTGATGTTTGAGGGTGAGATTTTACCTGGGCTGAACATCCAGTGCACCTGTGTGGTGAGTTCGGCCACATATTTGGTGTGAGTTGCATTCCTTAAACCACTCCTACCAGCAAAGGGAGATGCGGGATTTGAGTATCAAATGTCCCAGCTACCTCTAAGCACTTTGGAGCAATCAACAAAACACCATTGTTCTAGAAAGGTCGCTGGGGGCAGGGATAATGGTCGTGGCTGCTGCTCTGCTGTCCTGAGATAGCTTGAAGCCTTCCAAAAGAATGTCCCTGAAGAACAGGCTGATTCACACAGATACATCCTGCCTTCCTCCATGTTGTACAGGATGCAATCATTAAATAACCCAGAGTTATCTTCCCTTCCTTCTTTAGCTCTATACCATCATTAAGAGACTTGGAGAAATGCTACTGCTACTGCTGAAATGTTGTTCTCCCATAGCTTCTTCCACCCTGTACCTCTTGGGGACAAGCGGACCCTTCCATGGCCTGAGAAGTGTATTGTATTTCCCACCACCTCCTCCCCTGCCTTTTCATCAGTCAACACAACCATGCAAGAGCCTCCCCCTCACTCGGTCTCATTTGCTATCTAAACCAAGCTAAGACAGTTCTGACCTAGACTTCGTTCAAATCTCAGTGGAGACCCTGAGACCCTTTCCCTGCTCATAGATTCTTCATCCAGAAGAAGGGGGCGAGTCTACCCATATCTCTACACCTTACATCTCACAGATGGATGGCAAACGATGGGCTTCTAAGTTTGCTCATCCCTGCCAGAGAGAATATCTCCTGCAAGACAAGACCTCCATACAAATGAAATCACATAGCCAAGTGGGTTAGATCCTCCACCTGGTCTCCGGAAAGGATTCCTCTGTGTTACACTATCGTCCTACCAGTGATGCAGGATTATCCCTGGAGGTGAGGCACAATGGCTTTTCTTCAGCTCTGTAGGATGCAACTAGTTGCTATCTCAGTCCTGCAGACTTTGGTGGGAGATCTGTCTGTCTGTTCCCACCAAAGACCCAGCCCAGGTGTTTTCTTCCCTTCTGCTCTCCCCACTGTCCGGAGAGGGAGAAAGAGCCTGTTCCCAGTGGAATTTAAAAATATCACTCATATCCTGGTAGAGACATTGACTGAAACATCAGCAGCCCACTCAACGCCCCACTTCTGTCACCCAACACTACAACTTGTCTAAGAAAACAGTTTTTCTAGTATCCTCACTGAAGTGAGAGAGGTAAAGGTTAGGCCATACCGCTGAGACATAGTACTGAAGAATAGCATAAACAATGCAGCAGGCTGTGGCCTTCTCCAGCTTCTGGGGTGTGCCTGAGAGCTCTCTCTTCAGGCCACTGTATGGACCTGGTTATTCACTTTACATGCTAGTAAACTGCAAGGCCACCTGGGACGGGTAAATGGGAAGTATCCTGCGTTTGGCTTCTCCTGCCTCTCCTGCACAAGTCTGTCACTATTCTAATGGAGAATCTTGGATCCTGCTCTTTACCTCCCATGCTCTGCAGCAGCAACTTCCCATAACTTCAGTGTCCCTCAGTGCTTCTGGTGAACTCATCTTACACTGCATTAGCTAAGTAATTTGGAAGACACACAGACAGCGTCTGAGGTCTCAACCTTGTGCATAGCTGGCATCTATTGCTCCATATCCCAAATAGCCCAATTTTCTGGAGGGTAGGATATCTTCTGTCAGAGGATAAGTGTGCCAGCAGTTATAATCCACGGATATCTGCTTCGCTGTTAGCTGTGTTTTGAACTTTTTTCTCTCTGTGACGTACTTTCATTTATTTCACATATGCAGGAAGCTTTGGTGAGAGAACGGATGGGTCAGTGAGCCAGGGGATTTGTCTCTTATTCCTCAGTGTCTTACTTTCTAACAGCTACAAAGGACCAGGCTTCAAGGGTTCGGATACGTGGAGAGAGAAAGTGCAAACAGATGCTTTGGCTCTGAGCAAGTCTCCAGCCCATCGCAAGAAAGCAATGGGACCAGCATGGAGGAGGCTCAGCTCTTGGAAGGACCAAGCCAGCCTTGTGATTATCCAGTGGACCCCATTTAGATCATTAGAAGTACCTGGTCAGTGCTGTTAGTAGTGCCCTTAGAGTCTCAGATTTTTTTTGTGTGTGTGTAAAAAGTCAATTTGATGATAGTGAAACCCACAGGTCCTGCAAGACAGCCATCCTCCCTTAGTTATCCCAGAGCAAATACTTCACAGACACAACAGAAGTTCCAGCCCCACCACTGTGCCTTCCCCTCAGAGGGAGAAAGCCTGACCCCAGACACAGCCACCACCACAGCTAGCCAGCACCTCTGTATTTTCCCAGATCTTGCAACACCGCATAATTAATACTTGGATTATATCACTAACTTCTCTTTAGAAGGTTTTTCACTTTTGAAAGTGATGACCGGACTCTGGTTAAATGCATGGAGATACATCTCACATGCTCATTTTCCAGAAGGGTACCTGGGAAGGCAAATAGCAGCTATTTCACCAAAAAGTTTCCTTAGAAATTCGTTATCCCTCATGACAGACTCCTGTGAGAATTAAGATTACTCAAATACCAACATGGGTAATTTTGAAGGAACAACTGGGCATTTGCCCTGAGGAGCAATGCTGAGATCTTTCACAGCTGAAGCTGAGATGTTTCAAGCAGTTTAGTTTTCTAGAAGGGCTTGTCTTGGGATACTGAAACCAAATTCTCACAACACAGGATAACAGACTGGGAGACTGTTCACTCATAAGCAAGAGAAGTGAATGGATTGACATTTCTTTTCTTCTCCCCTTTGCCTCTCCCACCCAAATGCACACAAACCAAAGGATCAAAATGATAAACTGGGTGAAAAATGCATAGTTCATCAGCTCTCACTATCTACTCTTTTAAAGGACTAAAAGAGCAACAACATCAACAGCATAACGTTGATGAACGTATGCTATTTTATATTAGGGGTAGCTGTGCTTCAGAGCAAATATATGTGGTATGAATTATTTGACAAATTTAACTGGCATTTGACAACTCACATATTTACCAAGCACTATTTATTTAGCTAGAATTGAACAGTGCAGAAAATATGCTAAATATATATGCAAAACACTGGCGTAATTAAAATTCCACCTGCATGGAAACCACTACACCACAAGCTTTTATTCCTGAGCGATTCTTTTATTTAGAATGCCCCCAACACACACTGACAAAGCAGAGGCAACAGTGGTTTAGGAACTGAAGAGGACTAAAACTCCTCTTTTCCGGCTGGTTTGGATTACATTCTTGACCATATACTCCAAGAACAGCTATGTGGGGCAGGGACCAATTTTCCTAAACATTTCTAACACCCGAAACAACTTATTGCTTAATTCCTATTGTTTGCTTTCACTTCAGTTGTGAATCAAGGCTGTGCTTTCAAGCCTGGAGTATAAGCCCATGTTGGTCATGGAGTCTAATATTAACAAAAAATAGACTTTGAGTGGGCAAATATCAGCCAAAAGAAGAAAGATACCTCTGGCTGGCAAGAGAACTTGTACTTATCTAGAGGCAGGCAGCGCATGCGGTTAGCGTACCTGAGCGTGTCTCTGTTCAAGGAATTCACGGCAGACTGGTGAGATGCTTCCCGCTTGGTGAGCGGCTGCTGCAGGCATTGCCAGCAGGTGCCGGTAGCTGGAAACAACTAAGAGGGCACAAACACAGTTAAGTGAAAGAGCCTCGCAATTATGGCCAGGGAACTACCGTAAGGTGAAAAAGGTCCCGTCTATGACTAGATTGTAAAATAAATATTCACAAAAAAAAAAAAAAAGAACCACTATGGTTTAAATGACACACAAGCAATAACCAACAGGTTATCAAGACCAAATATGGTCTTTTCCCAGCTTCTGAAAAATGAAATGAGTGGTGGGTATCTGTGTTATGGGAGGTATCTCCATGCAGAAATTCCTCTTCTCGGACAAACCAGTACAGCCAAGATTCAGGATACAACCTTTTAGAACTGTCCTAACTGAGGAGCACCTTACCTTCTCAGATGGTTCTTCAATTTGCCAAGCTCGTTTGGGAACCTCATTCTGTTTCCTAACATTCCTGCAGCCCGGCCACAAAGGATTCAAAATCTGGGCTAAAAGGAAAGTTGTATTCAACTCAAGAAGAGCAAAGTCTGAACACTACTAAAGAAATCAAAAGAGTTGCTTGTTGCAGAAATGTCATCTGAAATCGAAAGTAAAAGAACAGCACTAAAAAGCAAAACTAACTTTCCTTTGAATAGGTGTGTCAAGGAACTCACCACATAATTTTGAAAAATATAAGCTTAATCAGTAAGACAGCTCAGAATTTAAAATACTTTGAAAAGAGACTTTCTTTAACAAGACATTAAATAAAAGGAATAGATTATAATAAACAGGCAAAACACAGTTGCGAAAAGTAGTTTGTTCAACCTATGATGGAGACGTAAAAACTATCATTCCAAGGCATTGCAGAATTTCAAAGCAAGGCAAACCTAAAGCTTAACTAAAATCTCATCATTTGCTTCATAGCATTATCCCCATTCTTTCTTTAAAAAAAAACAAGACAAAACCTAAAAAACTGAAGCTTCGTGCTCACAGTTATATAAAAAAGATCCTTAAAAATAATTAGGTCTCAGAAGTGTAATTCTTTTCTCTAACATTTGAGTGAGGCTCACAGTGGCAGTGCCAGCGTTTGATGCCAGGACAAACGCATTAACACAGCAGGCTGCGAGCTGAGGCTCAGGAGGCAGCGAGCGCATGTCTCCTCTGGTCGGGCAGGACAAGCGAACGCCCTGGCAGCCAACACTTAGGCTCCAAGAATCAGCCTTTCCCACTGCAACGCCTCCGTCTAACCTGGGCAAAAAGGAACGACAACACAGCAGGTCCTGTTCTGTTCTGTGTTACGTCCAATGCAAATAACAGAAGTGCTCCGGTGAAGAAATTAGAAGAGAAGAAGATGTCCAGTCCTATGTAATTGCTAATAATTTGAACTTTTACCACAATAAGAATATCCCATCATTTCTGCAAATGTTTGTTTAAGTCCAGGCTAAATCCCAAATTTGGCCCTTTTTCTTTTTCTGTTCTTATTTTTAAAAATGAAATTTGTTCCTGCTAGGAAACATGCATCTTAATAAATAATTAACAGAGTAAAGAAATCTCAGTTTATAGACATAAACAAGAAATACAACTCAAACAGAACTCACATTAACTGACATTTCTGGTATAACCTTCAAAAACGTTCATGTCTCTATATCTTCGATCTGAACAAAAAAGGAATATGTAACAAGTCAGGAAATGGTTATTGTAATTATTAGGATTCTACTTCAGTGTACAAAACCTGACATAGAAAAATTACCCCTACAGCAGCTAATTCCCCCTTGAGTTTAATTACAAAATTGTTTAATCATTTTCATACAAAATGTTTCTGTGTCAAGGTGATGATTATGGTGATGGTATTAATGCAATCAAGGGGGAGCATACTGCCTACATACTAAATTTTTAATAGTTTTGTTATAATTAATGGAGAAGAATTAAGGTTTCTAACAGCTTAGATGGTTAGGAGCTTTCCTAACTGAAGACGGCTAGAAAGGTTATTTGGCTTTGGACACACAGGGCATGCGGGTTTCTGTCCTTTGAAGAGCAAGGAACCACATCTAACATTGTGGTCGGTCATCATGACAGACGGACTTTATCTGGACTGAGTAATGATGTGGTCTTGCTGCACGGCAACTTATCAGATATTTTCTCTGGCCTTGTCATTCTACTTTTAGCTGCTTCATGTGCCTCTGTAAGACTCATTGGGGTAACATTGTAAGGTGGACGCTGTGCTGCGTGTTACCCCAAGGTTAATACCACATCCTTTGCATAATTTCCTAATTAATATTTTAAAAAGGAAATTGGTGTGAGACAGGGGAACAGCCTCCTCTGTTCTGACTTCCGTGCCCTGGGTCTCAGCTGGCGAGGGAGACACGCTCAAGGAATCCACCTCTGAAAAAGCAAGGGCAGGCCTGAAAGTCATTTCAGCACATTTGGACAAGGAGCCCTTTGCGGGGACCCCTGTGCTCAGGGAGGTCTCTTTGCTCCTGCTTGCACCTTCTCCCCTCTCCCAGCCACGAGAAGGGAAGCGGAGGCCTGTGCCTGTCCCTGAGCAAATATTTGACTTCTCATTCACAGCTGCGAGGACAAACTGGGAGAGACCCGTGACACCTGAGCTGCAGCTTGTCGTGTCCCACAGGAAGAGTAAAACAATCGTAAACAGAGGGAATGGAAGATCCTGAGCTTTAAACCCTTCCTTCCCGCAACAGCATGGCTCATGCCCCCTAACCAGCCTCCCACTGAGACCTCCGCATGGGAAGGAAGGTGCCTGCAGAGGGAAGGGAGCTTCGCTGAAGGAATGGGTGAGCAGGCCTGGACTCTTCACCTGGAGAGAAGATGACTTAGGGGATCACAGGTGGAAGAGAGGGTAGGTAGGAGCTACATGTGCACTCTTCACCTTCAATTGCAAGAACTAGGCTGATGGAAGCAAAACGAACAGGAGGAAGTGGTTCACCACGCGGCAGAGAGCAGATGCCTTGTACTCCTTGTCAAAGGGTATTGTGGCTGTACAAAGATCGCTGAGGTCAATGGGCGTCTGGACAGGTGTCTGGAAGAGACCTCCACCGGGGCTCCCTGCAGGTTGGAAACAGGATACTGGGTACATGGCTCTCTAGTCTCGAACCACTTGGGCTGCTCTTATATTCATACAAATTTGCTCGAAGAAATGTTGCCTGTTAGTTTTGCAACAGCAGGCTTTACGGTTGTTACACACCATCCACCCCACTGTTATCTCACAAACGGAGTTTGTTACCTGGGGTGCAACATCCAATACGCACACGGAGTCGAAATATCAGTTTATTTCAGGTTTTGCACAAGACTGGGTGCTAGGTGGTAGCTCCACAAAGCTAGCCCACCGCTCATTCATGCAGGTACAGTATTTATACAGTCCAGTTATACATATGCATAAGTAATTACGCAAAGCGGTTTTCTATTGGTCTACATTTTCTTATCTTACTCTTAAAGCTACAGCACTACTTTAATATTCTATGCATGCCCAGAGGTGAGGGGTCTCTGCTTGGGCCGGGGTCTCCAGCTCAAGGGGTGTGACTTTTAGTATTATAATGAGGATAGTTCATGTGAGGGTGCTTCTTATCACACTTCTACTAGTGGCTTCAGATTGTTCCCAAAACATCTTAATTAGCTTACATATTTCTCCAGGATGTGTTTCACTCCCAAGGACAGTAATTTTGATTAAACATTCCACATTCCAGTCTGAATCCCCCTTATCAATTTTACATAAGCCTTGGCCTTCCATCAGCTCCTGATTGACTACACCACCACCTCAATTTGATCGGCTATCTCGACAGCTGCAGAAAGGCAGCACAAAAGCACAAAAAGGGCATGAACTACTTATTGTGTACCCTAATTCGATAGCGATGCAGTCATGTGCCACGCTTGATCCGGATCAAGTACCAGTGGACAACTAAGCAGTGACCTGGCATCACTACTGGTATGACTGGGGGCTCAGGAAGGCTTGAAAGGTTCCTGAGAGAAAATCTGTGCTGTGGGATCCTGAGGTCGTGTGGCTGTGAGCAGCTGCCTCAGCTGCACCTGCCTCCTCTGCGTTTGTCTGTGGCCCTCACTGGCAGCTCCTGCTCTGCTGAAGTCCGAGAGCTTCATCCCAGGACCTTCCCTGGGGACCTCGCACGAAGCGCGCACAGGCCGGCAGCTCCACAGCAACACGGTGGACGCTGCTGCGCACGCTGGGATGCCTCAGGGTCACCAGAGCTCAGGGCGTTGTGGCAGGGAGATAGCAAGAAGTGAACAGTGAGGGCGCGGAGGGGAATCACACAGATCATCCTCCTGACAGCTGCCGGGGGAGAGACAGAGCTGTGAGCAGAAGCAAAACTCCGTGTTTTGGAGATGCGTCTTCCAATGACAGGAAGAAACCCCGTGCTGCAGAGGGCCCTGGGGGTATGCTGGGCTGCAAAGGACATTTGGAGGGAGGCCCAGCAGCACCCGGGCCTGTGGTGAAACCCAGAGACACCATCCTGCAGGGACAGATGCTGCAGCCGGCGAGTCAGGGCAGTGCAGGGCAGGAGGCAACGCTGGAAAAGCCCTGCAAAGCTCACCTCCGCCCAAGCCTGCACAAGAAGGCTTTTCCCTTTCCCTGATTTTTTTTTCCTTAGTCTGATTTTAAATGGCGTGATTCCTCCCACAAAAGCATAAGAAAGGAATCACTTCCTGCAGACATGTGAAATGTTAGGAGGGTTTTGGCGATGTATTTCTAAGCCTCGTGAAGACCCGTAGGCCAGCTCGGACAGACCGCGTTACGCACACGCTGGATGGAGCAGGCGGGTGGGGAGCAGACACTGGTTGGCATTTACACTGCTTACCACGCACTGGTTACCACACACTGGTTAACATTTTTTTTTTTGAAGCGATTTAACCGAGTTGTTCGTCATAATGTGAAAACACCGGGGCGGGGCCAACCGCTCCCAGGCCCGCAGCCGCACCTCCCGCCGGCGGGGCCCCACCCGGCAGACGGCGGCTACCCCGGTTCTGTCCTTGGGACGATCGGCACGGAAGGTCGGGCAGATCACGGCACCCGGGCATCCCGCGAAGTAAGCGGGGCACCCGGGGGCGACCTGTACCCGCGCAAAAATTCCTCTCACATTGGCAGTGAGGACCCGGGCGTCACCCCGGGTCGTTATTTTCCTTACTCATAAGTTTAAGGCATAACGCGTATTTCTCCACCCCGTTGGGAGAACCCTATGCGTTAGCTCTGTAGGTCAGGGCGAGCAGTTCCCCACCCCCGCCCCACACCGCACAAGCTAGCTTTGCGTTGCCCTAACTGCTCTGCCCGGTCTCTTGCCCCTCCTGCACCGTGTAACCGCTGCCGACACCGAACCGGGACAGGACGGGACGGGACACGCCAAGGACCGTATGCAAATTAGGGGCCCGGGCGCCGCTGAGGGTTGTGGGACGCTCTCCCCGCCCCCCCCTCGCGTCGCGCACTCATATTAGGCACCCGGGGGCGGGGACTGCCCTACTTCTGGAGGCGGGGCGAGGAGCGGAAGCAGTATGATGTCATGTCCGGGTCTCGCTCGCTGCGTCTTATCGTTGGGCCCCGCGACAAGATGGCGGACCTCTCTCTGGACGAGCTCATACGGAAACGGGGTGTGACGGTGAAAGGGAGGTAAGCGGTCGGGAGGGAAGCGCCCCAGGCCCGGCGGCCCCCGGTCGTTCCTCTGTTCTCCCTTCTGGTCGTTCCGCCCCGGAGGCTGCGGGCCAGAGCCTGCCTCAGCGCCGCCCGGCCCTGTTCCCCGCTCTCGCCTTCCCATTGGCTTATGCGTTGTTCTGTGGGGCCGTGCCTTTGACGCAGATTGGTGGTGGTGGCCGTCGCTCAGGGATGGGGCGGGCTGGGGCCGGGGTGGGGGTCGGTCCCCCCACCTCTCGCCCCTGTGCCTGGCGCTGCCCCGTGGGCTCTAGTCCCCGCAGGGCAGACCCACCCGCTGCCTCTCCCCGTCCCTTCTTGGGCCCTTCTCGTTTCTCCCGAGATTCCTGGCACAGCCCGTCGCTTCACGAGTGCCTCCGACCTGTGCTTTCCCCGCTACCTCCTTCTCCCCGCCAATTAACCCAGCGGTGCTCCCCAAGCTGGGATCAGCAGGGTCTCGGCGCCCCCAATCCCTGAGCCCCCTTGGTATCTGGGCTGCCCTGTAGCTGCAGCAGGAGCTGCTGTTGGGCTGCAGCTCTTCGTCAGGCAGTGCCCTGGGGGTGCTCGGTCCCCCCACAGCTCCCAGAAGTGGTGCGTTGATGAGCGGCACGGTGCATTGTGGGATAGCCGTGGGAGGTGTAGTTGTGCCACAGGGAGCCGTAACTGTAGCAAAGCTGATCGGGATCCGCACAGGCGAGGCTTCAAGCTGCGATGGCTTCATCAAAATTGCTGCCTGGCCCTTGGAAACTGTAGTCTCTGTAGCATAGTTAATGATACTCTGACAGATTGTTCGAAATGCTTGTGTGGATGTGGACTGTGTTACATATTAGCTACAAGATTAGATTCTTTTTTTGTACCGTAGATGTCTCTAGTGTAGGCTGGGCCATTTACTCTAGTGCAGCTGTTGGCAGTTCTTATTTGGCTTCTCCTTTGGTAGCTTTTCATCTTCCCTTTTGCCATAGTCTCTTGGTGCTTCTGAAGATCTTGTCCATGGATTTCTCCTCATCTGTGTTAGCTAAGCATGCTCCTTTTTTTTGTTGTTTTGTTAGGGGTTTTCTTAATTTAATGGTAATTGGGGAATCTTAGGTTTTAACTCTGAATGTGTACATTTATATGTCTAGAGTAGTATTTAGAAAGTTATCTGCTAACATATACTAGCAAAACATTCAAACACATATTTAAATCCTAGTCTAGACAGGGCTTTGGCTTTGCACTTTCATTCATGTTATCCTGTGTATTTGGAACAGTATTATGCTGCTTTATATGCCAAGCACCTCCTTTCTCCTTTCTCAAATCCCTCCTTAACTCTCATTTCTTCCAGGAATTCTTCCTGCTTTTATTTGCTGAACAATAATCCCTCTGCAGCACTGCAAGAATCTTTGTGCCTTGCATTTCTCTGGTTTGTCATGTTTAGCTCACTTTATAAGATTTCTGAGGTAGCTAACTTGACTTTGTGAAGGCTGGATAAACTGAATAAAATTAAATCATTATATCCGTGCTGTTCAGTAGTCTAGATGAAATAACAGATAAATCTTCTGCTATAAAATGTACTAATCCACAAAATATTCAAGCCAGAACTAGGAGTTCTGGAAGGTGTATTAGATGTTTGAGATTCCCTTTTATTTCAGGTGCTGTGGCACAAAATAGTTGATGCTGTTATAGGGTAAGCAATTATGTGTGGAAGAGAGTTGCTTATTAGGATAAACACAAGTCTTCAGAGACGGTGTAATCTTCAGTACAGAGTTTCCTAACCGATTTCATTAGTTCGTGTCATTAACAGTTTTAACTAATCCTGGCTTAAATGCTGATACATATATTTCTGGTTTTACTTTGACCTCTTTTATGCTCATTAAAAAGAACCCCTCAGCAAGCCCTTCTGCAGTACTCTAAGTGAATGCTTTCAACATAGCTAAATTAATGCTTTTTAAAATTGCAAGGGAAGTCTTGTTCTGTGGCTGTTGCTTTATGGATAGTTAGTCTTCTGTATTATTCTGGATATATTTTAATAAATGGTCTTAATACTCCTGTTTCTTCTAGTTAGTGTGCTTTGGCTGTATGAAATTTAGATTTAGAGATTTGGATTCTTAGCTAGGTAACAAAATGGGACCCCAGTCCTAGCTCTCCAGTGATCTGGACACAAGAATGAAAGAGACAGAAGTGGAGGTTCAGTCTTTCATCTCTTTTTTTTTCCTTTGTTTTTTTACAGATCTCTCCACTGAAAATACATGATTGTGAATAACGTTAAGGTTGTAGGGTTAGAACAGGAAATACTGATATAAAGCTGTATGAAGAATTCAAATTGCATAATCATTTGAATTTGTGATGTTAGCCTTTTGAGTATTACAACAAATTTTAGATATCTAGTTTTAGACTTTATAATACTGGACAATACATTTCAGAAAGCAGGTGATCAATGTAGCCCTCTGTAGCTTATTTTGAATTTTAAAAAGCCAACAGCCAGAATATTTTTTCAGTACCTTAACTTTAAAATTTCTCTTACTACTTTGTCATCTTTAAAAAAAAAAAAAAAGAAACCCAATGGAAAAAAGAAAACCTTAAAAAATACTTACAGGAGGAACTGTATTAAAAAATTAGACAAGCTGTTTCCTATTAGGGGAGACTTTGAAAAAGTGAATCAGACCTGTAACAAGAAGCTAGTTTCAGCTTTCACTGCATAATGGGCTGCTTCTTAGTAATGCTTGTGTACAAGTACAAATGCTGTCCTTTCTGTGGGCTGTTATCTTTCTGTGCTCAGTATTGTGATGATGATGTGCTTAAAAAGTAAAGGCCATTGAGTGCAGCAGTTCTGTTAGTAGATTAAAGAAGCAGCAGTGATGTTAAAAAGTAATCTGACTGATAAGTATTCTTGCTGGCAGTTAATCAACTTTGAAACTGGTGGCTTTGAACTGAGATTGGTACTGGTGCTTGTACATCCTAAAATCCAAGCCTCTCTGCTCCCACAAATCTGAACTTGCTGCCCAGAATTCTTGAAATCACATGGAGTTCCATGTTTCCTTTGTATCAGGACATATTATTGTATTACAAAAGATGCTTTAGGAGACTTGCTCAGTCCTAAAGCTAGAAAGTCTGTTTCTGTTCAAGGTTTTCCCCAAAGTATCTAAGTTGTTGATTAATTTTGTTTAAATGTAGTATGTACTTAGCACAGCTGAAGTCAGACCCTTTACTTAAGTTTGTAAATGTGAGCTTAAGGGTGGATTTCTAGAAATTGGTTCCATAGCTGTTTCTGTAGAAAGTAAAATCCAGCATAAAACAGCTTAGGAGCTCTACTGTTGTATTTGGACATCTAACCTGAGTGGATTTCTGTGCAGTAATAATGAGCTTTTGTTTGCAGCAACACAAATACTTTTATTGATACTGTATCACATCTTAAAATGTCTGAAACTCTCTTTTTTCCTTCCCCCCCCCCCGCCAGGCTTAACACAAGGCCAGTGTTTGGAGGTGTAAGATCTCGCATTGGGATCCAACAAAATCTTCTAAATAGATCATCACCAGCTGTCAGCTTCCAGCGGACTTTTGATGCCCGACAGAAGATAGGACTCACTGATGCCCGACACAAACTGGGGGTTAAAGATGCCCGTGAAAAACTGGTTCAAAAGGACGCTCGGTTCAAAATCAAAGGGAAGGTGCAGGACGCTCGAGAGATGTTGAATTCCCGTAAGCAGCAAAGTGTTGCTGCTGAAAAGGTGACCAAAGTGGTGGATGCCAGAGAGAAGATCAGCTTAAAAAGGAGTGCTCCAGCTGCTATCAGCCCAACTATGGGGACAGTAAATCCAGCCATGAAAATCACCAAAACTATCCAAGTAGGTCAAGCAAGCCACCTCTGAGCCCCTCAGTTATTCTACAGCAGTCCAGTAGAAATGATAATTCATGAATATGTTCACATGTTGACAGTAGAAGTGATGGTGATACAGTTCAGTCCAGCCTGTATGGCAGGATTCAGAGCCTTTTGGGTGTCCTTGCAGCTGCTTGGGGCTTTTTGTAGAATCCTAGCTTTCATTTAAATTTTCATTTGAATTTTGGGCCCAATAAAGACTAAAGCAGTGCCCCTGTCAGCATTAAAGTAGTTGTCTTGAATGGTTCAGTAGTCTTTCCCACCTAAACACAAAGAAAATATATGCATTTTCTGTCATTCTTATACCACCCCTCTTTGCAAGTCTGATGTGGTGGATTGTCCTGTCTAGATAACTGGTTTATCCTAGTGGCAGGATAACGGTTTAGAACATACAGCTATGTTTGTATCTAAGAAGATATAAAATCCGATGAGCCCTTCTACAATTTCTTTATTTCTACTTGTCTGGTTTTCAGGAAAGCCCTGGCTTCCAGGGAGTTGCCTGATTACTTGATACATTCCTGCTGAGGCTCAAGATTTATTTCAGTTGCAGTATAATCAGTTGATTATACTGCTGATTTCCTAACCTGCTGATTTCCTTTGACAGTTTTCTAATTTCACTTTGCTATGTGCACAGTAACTTGATTTTTAGCAAAATTCTCTGAGAAACAACTGCTATTGAACTGTGTGTGTATTAGATACAGTAGGTAGAGTCAGAAGAGAAGTTTCCAGACTGTCAGGATTGTTGTTTGAGGAGTGGTTTTGTTCCTCACCTCTGCAAGCATGTAACTGAAGTTCCTAGCCTACCTTTCATTTTCATCTTCCCAAAGATCAACAGTGTGCTTACGTATACCCGGAAAATCTCCTGTTCTCATCAGTTTGAAAGCCTAGATGAGTCTGCTTTCTGTTCACCTGTGGGTTTTGCTCAAGAGCATCAAGCATATTTCTCTAAATTAGCCTAGGAAATTTCCCATTACTCTGCAGGTTTCCTGCCAGGCTGACCTAAGAAAGAGAAAGGACTCTTGTGGCAGTAAGAAGGGCTAATCACAGAGCAATAGAGCAGTCTATTCAGTAGTCTTTAATTAGTAGAGTAATTAGTACTCATGCTGTCCTTCTAAGCCAAATCACCACCATCAGCTATTTGGAGTTGAACATTTTCTACAAAGTTTCTAGGAGTTAAAATAGTTTCCAGAGACTTGGTACAGCAGCAATGTGGTCTGACCTGATTTTTTTATTACTTGGTTTGACCTACAGTACTCTGTTTGTTGAACAACATATTGCAAGAGAAAATATCGTAGAATATAACAGTGATTGGCTATAGACAAAACCGTGCACATGAGCAATTATTTAATAATTTTTTAAAACATTTATACTGCAATTCCAAATTGCCCATGGCCCTCCCCTCTTCCCAAATGTGGGAGGAGAATCAAACTAAAGTATGTTGATCTGAGATGTAGCACACAGCTCTAATGTCCTGTACTGTGGTCTTGTTTCTCATAAAGGAAGGAAAAAAGTCTTTGAAACCCAAAGAATTTCCATAGCTCTGCTGGTGTTTCTGTAGGACAGGTACCCTTGTTCTGAATTGATTAGCAAATTGAAACATGAGGGTGCTGTGGTGTAAGTTACAGTCTAGAGAAAATGCCAATCTGAAGATCTTACTGCCTGTATGGAGTATTTTTGTAAGTAGACCCATTCTTTTCTGTAATGGACAGCTTCCAGCTTTTTCAAAAAACAAAAGGGCAATTTTGAGAGAGTTGCTGCTTGATTTCAGTTGTTGATTAGTACAGCTACATTCCCTGACTACTTCTGTTGTGGTTTCCCTGTTTCACAGGATAACAGGCTGCAGAAGGGTCAGCTACGCTACCCTGTGCATCATTTTATTCCACTACAGCTTATTCCAGCTCTAGTGTGAAGGGACAGTATATACTTCTCCTTTGAAATGGAACAGAACTAAATTGTGTTGTGTCCCAACTTGAGTTTGATGAAATAGGTATCTTTGGTTCCCTGTAGCATGAAAGAAGAGAAGTTTACTTACTGATTTACCCAGTTCATGGTTTTGTGTTGGCAGAAATGTAGATCTAGTCAGTGCTGGCAGGGCTGGAGTTAAGTGCTCTTCCCACTAATCTTGGACTAAAACTCAAGTAATTTGAATCAGTTTCTCTGTGTGGCCTTAGGTTTTAATTTCTTCGATTAAGTGAAGCTATCTCATATTGAACACATTACAGGAAACATAGACATTATCTAATAGCGTATTGTGGTAATATGTTTCAAGAGCAGGAGAGTGAGTTTCATTTAAGTGGTCTCAGGGTATCAAACTAACAGCTCTGATCTTCTGAAGTGGGAATCTGGTGGATTGTAGTGTTTAATGCTTTGGTTCTTTCTCTCTAACTGTAGCAGAAAGCTCCAGTTCCTGGACACTCTCCACCAGCAGGAATGAGGATCAATGTGGTGAACAACCATACACACAAACAGGTGTGTGCCTGCTCTGTGCTCTTTGTTACCTTTGGGGGGGGAAGGAAGGTGTCCATGAACATTGGCAGGTGCAAAGAAAACTTTAAGTAGAAAAGAAAAGTGAGTGGAACTTCCACAGCTTAGCTCCCTGTTCTTGTGTGGTTAAGGTAATTCCATGGTAACTGAGGTTTTCATTTGGTCTCATTGATCTTGATTCCTTGTGTGTTATATGAATGCAAAGTAGGTATTGCCAGTTTTTATCTGTATATGCTAATGTTTTTTTTTCCTAGAGACTGTGACCTTTAGCTCTGATGTCTTTCTGTAAATTTCTCTGTGATGCCACATGAGATCAAGTTTTGGTTGTTTTGATTCACCATCCTGCCAGCCTCTTCAGAGAGTGATATGATTGTACATGGTCAAATGTTCTACAGTGAGGTGGGAAAGGGTATAACCTTCCTGTGAAATCCCAGCTGTGGGTCCCTGCTGGAAACCTGGTAGTGAATGATGTTCACTAGTATTCTGATGTACTATCAAATTTGCCATATCCCTTATCAATCGGACTTTGTCTGAGGAAAACCCTATAATTTGTGCTGTCTCTTCTGGGATCAGTTTTAAAGGCCTTTGTCACAGCCCCCAGCCATTCAGCCACCTTACCACCTTGGGTGCTTTCAGAGAGGAATTACACATTCTTATTACTTATTTATTTTGTGTGTGTACATAAAGTATTATATGAAATATTGGAAAACTATCATTCACAATATTATGTCCTGTTTTGTTTTGGGGGTTTTTGCCTCAATTATGGTAACTTTAGCTATTTGTGTATGTTACCTCTACATTGACTTGCTGCCCTCACCTGTCCCAGATGCTGTCACTTAAGTGTCTTCGTTATTCTGACCTCATCACTATAAGCCTTGAATCCATTTCACTTTGTCTCAAACTCAAGTCTGTTGTCCTGATGGCTAGTGTTTTTCCCAGTTCTTTTCTGCACAATTCTCCTTTGTTCTGCCATCGTTTTTTTTCCACTCATAGCATTTCTGTGACTGGAACAACCTTCCTGTTTGTAAACCAGAATCTGACTCGTGACAACCCACGTATTTTGCAAGCTCTCATTGCTAATCCCTCCATTTTTCTTCACCTTTCTACTGAATTAATGGGAAACTGTTTTGAGTTGTGACTTCTTACGTTCTGGGCAGTGACATGTGTATAGGCTTTTTCTTAACGTTATTTAGAATCTATGAAAAAATACTTGTGTAGGAGTTAGCCTCAGTATTTTAAGGCAGGGCTATGAGCCTTAAGTTGAGCTGGGAAATTAATTATTCATTCAGTAAACCTCCTAGTGCAGTGTTTTCTAGTGCCAGACGGATATGTGCTGTGGAAAGCAGGCTATTCAAAAGGAACGTTTGGTTCAGATTTACTTGGCAGGCATCTGCTTAATTTTAAAAAAACTAATTAAAAAAAATCATACGCACAGGCTTCAACTTTAAATATAGCAGGGTGCTAAAAAGTAAGACATGGAGGCTTTATTCCATTAATGTGGTTTCATCAGTCCTGATGAGGTCTAGGGATCAGAGAAATCTATATGTGGTTTCAGTACACAGGGAAATGTACAGTTTCAGTTTAGTTTCAGTACATAGGGAAATGGCTTTACTGTGGCATTTCTGCAAAAGAAGTTTGATAGTTTTTACACTGGCGTTTTGAAATGGACTTGTGTCCCTTCAGCTCTGTGTCCCCAAGCTGCAAGGACAGGAGTAAAGTCCATTAGCTGAAGAAGACTGAAGGCAAGGGAAAACTACTTATTTTGGAAATGTCTAGATTAAATCTACCTGCTTGTAAACTATTACCTTGCTTCTCTTCAGGGTCTGTATGACATGGAAGATGATGATGAAAGTGTGTCTCCTCTTACTAGCAAACAGATGAAAATCACCACCACAAACAGTTTCCTGCACAACGCGGTAAGGGATTATCTGAACAGTCCCCACCACGCCATGCTCGCATTGGGTGGACACACAGGCTGCAGCTTTACAGGGCTTATGTTCTTTTAAAGTATGTAAACAATGCTTTCTCCTGAAATGTTTGCTCTTCACCCCACCCTTCCCTTTGTGCCAATGCTTCTAGTGTTATTTTTGGGACAGAGTCCTTTTAGGCTAACTGCAGTTTTCTAGGCCTTTTGCAGCCAGAATGTGTGCTTTCTCCCTTGCTGGCAGGTTGCTGCATGTTAGCTCTTTACTTTCTTCTTGTTGGGGAAGTGCTTTGAACCTATCTCGTTATTGTTTGAGCAGGCAAGCAAGGGAAGCTTTCTGCTGCTTCTAGAGGCTGGACATCAAAGCAGGAAATCTCTTGCCCTGCAAAATCTTGGTTGGCAGCTTGTTGGGGAGTACTGATGCTCTGGAGAAGATGGAATTTCAACACAGACAAATGCGAGGTCTTGCTCTTGGGATGGGATAACCTTCTGCAACTTAAGCTAAGAACTGACTGGCTAGAAAGCAGCTTTGTAGGAAAGAGGCTGGGGGTCCTGCTGGGTGATATACTAAGAATGAGTTAGCAGTGCATCCTTGCAGCCATGAAGACCAACTGTAGACTGTATATTAGTAAGATCATAGCTAGCAAATCAAGGAAGATAATTATTGCCATCTGTTTGGTATTTTGAGAATGCACCTGGAGTACTGTGCCTGATTTTGGGCTCTGTGATATGAGACTGACAGACTGGAACTAGTACAACAGGGTGGTCAGGGCGCTGAGGAGAGGGTGAGAGAGCAGTGTCTCTTAAGGCTGAGAAGAGAAGGCTGTAGTGAGATCTGTCCATGCACTTTCACTGCCTAATAGGTGGTCATGGAAAAGGCAAAACCCAGGTCCTTTTCAGGAGCGAACAGGGAAAAGATGAAACAACAAATGTGTTGCAGCAAAAGAAACCCTAGTTAGATATGGGGGGAGTTGTGCAATTCTCAGGGTATTGGTCAGCCTCTGGCACAGGGACCCAGAGAGGTTGTGAAATCGCTGTTCTTGGAGATATTCAGAGTTTAACTGGATGAGGCCCTGAGCCAACCTGATATGTCTTTGAAGCTAGCCCTGTTTCAGACATGAGGGCTGGACATGGGTTTGTCCTAAATTATTCTGTGGTTCTAAGAAAGCAAATTAATGTGGCTTTTACAATCACATAGTTTAGTGCAGTGATTATCCCATGGTTTTTTCTCATGTTGTGTATTCAGAATAGAGTTCCTGGCCATTTGTGATCCTTAAAATCAGCCTTATGGGTTTTTTTCAGGAGTAAATGTGTTATTTCAGTGTTCACAGCAGCTGCCAAGAACAATTTTTATTCTGGCTTTAAACTCCCCAGGTAGTTCCAACTAGAAAACTTATGCTCCATGTCTTTGTGTGCCCGAGCTTCGTGTTTCTGAAGAAGTATTGCTGTTTGTACTAGGGCAGCTCAGTCTTACTGTTAATGAGCAATCTTTGTGTATACTTCATAAAGTATTTGAAAATCTTTGTGTAAAAGGAGCTTTTAAAATTGCACTGGTAAAGTTCATTTAAGAAGAATATGAAACTAAACAGTGCTCGTTAGTGAGGGAAGTGTTCTTTTGGGATAAACATATGCCCAGAAACTTCAGTTGATTTTTGTCTCAGAGCTGAAGGTCTCCAGCACTGTAGTGGTTTTGACACCGGGAAGAACATGCAGTTCTTAGTGCATGCTAGTAAGTCACAACTGCTGTTGGTGCTTGAAGAGGAGGGATGACTTTTGTAGCCTGCAGCTCTCAGAGATACTTTATTCTTTCTTCCTGTAGACTGGGCTGAGTGGCAATAAATTCTCTCTGTCCAAGACTGTTCCCCTGACTAAAGTGGTCCAGAATGATACATACACAGCTCCACCTGCACCTCCCTCTCCTATGCGGACGAAGGCCTTGACAAACATGTCCCGGACCTTAGTGACAAAGGAGGAGCCTCCAAAAGAACCAGCACCTGTTGAGGTGAGCTTGGGGAGGTGGGAGGTGCTCTTTATAGAAGTCTTCAAAACTTGCTGTTTATTGGTTATGCAAGCAGCGCTCTGCCTGCATTCCACCATTATTTCTGGGACTCCATCAAGTTTATTCAGATAACTGCAACCCATGTCCCAAGAATTTGAAACACATCTAAACATCCTTTTCTTCAGCGTTTGAGAGACTGGGAATTCTCAGTTAATGCATCTTGCTTTTCTCAACTTTTTTATCTAGCATGGGAGCACATGGTCCTGGAGGAATCCATGTTACAAGGAGGTGGCAGTTGTTGTTTGGACACTCCTTGGAGGCTTCCATGTCCCTAGGAATAGTGTTCTAACACTACTAGTTACATTGTCTTCCGTCCGTTCCTGTTAGCAAGGAGAAAAACAGGATTCTTCCAAATACAGCTTCTTGCTGTCCACAGAAGACCTCTCGGGCTATTTGTAGACAACCTGCTTGGAATTGCTTTGCCAAACTGCCTGATGTTAGGTGCAGGTAACCCACCAGGTGTTCCCAGGCATGTAGAGTTCAGCATGCACTTGAGGGGCTGGAGCCATATTTTGGGGTTTGCTGGCTGGTGTAGAGTGCAGCAGAGATGTGCTTAAAAGTGTGGGCATGACCAGAGAGTACTGTGTCTATGCAGATTAAGTTAGTGTTATACTTGGGAATGAAAGAGAAAAGTTAATTCAGAGAGAAATTAGCATGGAAAACGGGCTCCTTTTCACCATCAGATGAGCTGGGCTTTTGTAAGCATTGATACTTCCCATTACTAGCTGTAGCTCTCACCTTTGTGTCTGTGTACGGACTTTCCCAGACATCCCTTTAATGACTTTTTTAATGCTTTCTCTGCTGTGCTGTCTTGCCTGCTGCATTTGTGACCTTTTTTATGCGATGCATTTGTTTGTGTTGGCAGCTGGCGTTCAGTCCTTTAGAAGGCACAAAGATGACTGTGAACAATCTGCATCCTCGAGTCACAGAGGAAGACATTGTTGTGAGTGTTGCTTACTGCCAAACTGTGGATGAGTGACTCTTCCTTCCCTTAACCTACCTCTTTTGATAAATCACTTGATCTATGGTGAATGCAATGAAGAGGGGTATGACATGGGTTTACTTTCCTTGCAAAAACTTTTAGAGTACCTGATTTTTTTTGTTTTAGTTTTTGTTCACTTTTTAAAGTGTGTGCTTAAGTTGGGACAAAATACTGTTTAGAGGGCGTACTGAGATAGCTGGCATCACTTAGAAGAGTTCATGCCAAATCATGCTTGGTGGCATCCTCAAACTTATGCCCCCATCCAGATTATCTAGGTGCTTCCATTCTCAGCAGGCTGAGAACAAGCCTGGTCTTCATGTGTGACAAACAGCGTAGAATACTGGCCTTGAACTTTTCTGTTTGTGTTGGTAGCAGTATGGAGCTTTGTGCAACGTGTATAACTAATGCCATGTACTCTTACTGTAGCAAACACAAAATATGGCAAGTGGCAAGATTCTGCAATGTGTTGACTAAGCAGGATGGGTGGTGCAATTAGGAAATTCAGCCTTTCTCACTCACTGTCTTTGGCTGAAGTGGTGCCTTTTGATGTGACCATGGTCATGACTAGCTCTCTGCCCTCAGGAGTTATTCTGTGTGTGTGGCGCTCTGAAGCGAGCCCGGCTGGTGCACCCTGGAGTGGCTGAGGTAGTATTTGTGAAGAAAGAAGATGCTATCACAGCATATAAGAAATACAACAACAGATGCTTAGATGGTAAGTTTTGAGGCCAGAGTTGCATTTAGGATAGATAAATCGACAAAGACTTTTCTACTTCAGTGGGGAGTTCAAAAGCATCTTAGATGCTCATATGTTACCAAGAGAGAGGAAATGCCAGAAAATCAGTTCAAGAGCTAGACAATGTAATAAGCTCCTGTGTAGCTAGCTGAATATATGTGCAGTTTATTTAAGGGAAATTTTAAAAGTTTTCCTAGAAGGAGAATGCTCAAAGCTAGAGGCAGGGTCCCAGTGATTCTGCTGGTCTGACTTCCAGATTAAATTTCTTTTGATTCTAATCCAGTGCCAGGAGCTAGACAGTCCTTAGGAAGGCTTTACCTGCTTACAGAATAGCTGTTTGCAAAGTACAAATAAAACTAACATTTGCAAAACTCTCAAGGTGTAGTCAGAGATGTTTTGAATCAGACCTGTAAAACAATTAGCGTCAGCTTCTCCATAAACTTTGAACAATGCAGTTGTTAATCTGGATCTGTCTGCAATGTTGTTATAGGCTGAAATCAGCTGTTAATTTTTAGCTGGAAATAGGTGCTTTTTCTTTCTCTAGAAGAGTGATGTTATGAATGTCAGATGAGGAGCAGACAGCTGAGAATGGGAGATTCTCTTCTGTCTCTGCTAAGGGTTTTGTACCTGTATGTATTTTCTTAATTAGTGTGAGTCTTAGTATTGTACTGAGTGTTTCAGTGGCATTTCTGTTGCTGTGATTTTGCAACAAAAGATGTATCAGCTGTTCTTTCTCATGTTTCCCAGCATGTGAAACTCTATTGCTTGCGCTAATGTGTGATATTTCTGGGGTCTTGCCTTACCATGATTCTGATATAAGGACTTTTTAATTGTGTTTGTTTAGGTCAACCAATGAAATGCAATCTTCATATGAATGGGAATGTCATCACCTCAGACCAGCCTATATTGCTGTAAGTGTCCTTTGGGTGGGGGGAAGAACCAAACATGTTTGCAGGTTCTGTTGAGGAGAACCTGAGGGGAAGGGAGGAAAACTGTTGGCAAATTATCATCCCATGAATGTTCTCCTTCTCTTCCTCTCTGTGGTGCTCTGTGTTGAGCTGAGTGCAATATAGCTTGACTCCATAGTGTTCCCAGCCCTGGGGCTCAAAACAAGTCTGAGATGAGGAAGTTTTCTTGCAAGGAAAGCATATTTAAAACCTCTATTTCTAATATTGGGAAGGGGGCAACACCAAGAATAGTAAATGCAGGCATATTAAATTTTATTTCATAATGTGGTTAAATACTGCTTTTTTTTAATCCTCTAGCCGATTGAGCGATACCCCTTCAGTGAAGAAGGAAGGGGAACCACGCCGGTCAAGTGCAAGCGCCTCCTCAAATCCCCCAGCTGAGGTGGACCCTGACACTATCTTGAAGGCACTCTTCAAATCCTCAGGGGTCTCTGCCTCTGTGCAGCCCACAGAATTCAAAATTAAACTCTGAGAAGGGGGAGCGAGCAGTGGACTGGAAAACTCATTTAAGTTGGGGAATGAGAAAAGTGCAGGAGTGCAGATGTTATTTGCATTTGCCTGCCTTGAAATTTTTTGTTTTCTATGATCGCTACCTTACTGTACAATAGTGTTTCCTCTTGTGTGTGTACTTTCTGTTTTCATAGTTGGAGTTTTCTTCCATGATTTTTTTCCAAAAGAATAACCTCCCCCTTCTGCCAGTAATGTATTACCAAGCATATACCATGTAACTCCCTCCTTTACTCCAAAGCCCCTAGTGGCCATTAAAAGTGCACATAGACTTTGAGGAAAGGAGTGGTGATCTCCTTCTCTTTTCTTCTGACTGACCTTTAACTAAAAGGTGCATCCCCTTGATTACCAACAGGCAAGAACACCACATTGTATCTGGCACAGCAGTTTCAGAAACGAAGTCAGGTGTGGCTCCATACAGGAAGCACCATCTTGCATCTTTGACTCGTATGCATTCGGTGGCATACTACTTCATTCTGGCTGTTGGACATTTTTCTGCTCAGCAGCTGTGACATTGAGAAGAAGCGTGAAAAACTGAGTTTCCCGCTCTGTATACCAGCCAACAGAGGCATCAGGCAGGAAGGACATATGCACAAGTGCACCACCCATTGTGCTATGGGAGGGATGCTTCAACTCTGGTAATGCAGAGGTGGGGGGAAGAAAAAGGCTCTGGCATTTGTACAATTAATATATTAGCCCTGTAAGGTCAGGCTCAGTTGCTCTCTTCTTTCTGGACTGAAAAATAATAACCAGTCTTGTGTTCAGAGCTAGAGGAAATCCAAGTGTTTTACTCCCATTAAACTGTATTGCATCCTCCTGCTGATGCAGGGACATTAATTTTTTTTCTTGCCTTCTAACTTGCGCAGTGTTCTGTAAAAAGGAAGGAGCTGGGGCCTTTTTCAGCTACTAATACGTAGAAAGCAGTCTTGTGCCTGAGAACTCACTTCTTGAGATGTCATTTGGGCAATGTTTGGCTGCTGTGCGGGCATGCTGCTCCCATGCATGGATTTGGAAGATGATTGCTGCACTTCATGGCTTCAGGGAGAGGTTTTGGAGAGGAAAGCAGTTAGCACTCTAAGGAACACATAGGGAGAAGAGTGATAAGCAAGTCCCATGCAGAGCAGTAAGGGATGTACCTTGGGGCAGTAAGCATCTGTGATGAGCCACAGGCCACTAGGTGGCACTTCCAATGCTTCCTTTGTTAGTACAGCATTATTGCCCTGGATATTTGAAGTCCCACTAGCTCCATTCGTTTGTATTTGTTCAAATTGTATTATAAGAGAGGAAAGCTAAGAGCCACTTCCAGAATCTGTTTGGGGGTTGAACTTGATCCTTCTAGCTAGGAGACTAACTGTTCATTCTGTTCAGCTCCACTGAACTTTAATGAACTCTCTGTAACGGTTGTAGGTCCAGATTCCATGTCTTGGTCAACCCTATTTTTCTTTTGCTTTCCTGTTCTGTATTAGCTCTTTGCTCTATCTAGCTCGTGCAAACCATTCCTCTATCTCACTGTATCCCTTTTAGCCATGGAACTAACTGAGGACTTGGCAGGACTTGTTTTTTCTGAAGTACTCTTTGGCTTGGAAGCCAATGACATCGTTATTGGTAGGGTGCTTCATGTGAACAGCAGATGTTTGTAGGAGAGGGGACCTAAGACAGCTATTGTTCTCCTTTTTTAGATTGCCCATAAAACACCTGTGTTTTATTAAAAAAAGTGGGGGGAGGGGGAGGAAGCATTAGGGGTTCCAGAAGATAATGTATTACCTGTTTCTGAATAAACGTTTGTTATACAGAGAGTGGATTCTAAGCCTTTTTAGATGCTGTGAAGCAACTAAAGATAGGTGAAGTTGTTCTGACATTGAATCAAGCATGCTTTTAGAAGAATATAGAAACTTCGAAACTGATGTGATGAAGAGCAAGAGGAGTATATGGATGAGAGAATTGATACTCATAAACCTTTTAATCTGGATCATCAAAATTAGTAGCTGATTCTTGCTACTAAGTGGGAGCAGTCTGTGTCCTCACCTAGTTCCAATTCTGTTGTCACAGAAAAGAAAAAGAATGGCCTTTGTTATTGACAGCCTAGTAATTTAAAAGGTAATTTTATTAAAAAAACAAACCCACAGCTGTGAAATCGGGGTACCTGTTCTAGCTGAAGTAGGGTACTTTAATTATTGGCTAGATAGAAAGCTGTGGAAATGTGAAGACATATTGTGAGTGCATATCTTGTATCTTCTTAAAGAATGGGGAGATTCAAGCATTTTTTGATAGATTCATGTCCATTCCAAAAGCCAAACAGCAAGATGCACTTTGTAACTTGCTGTTAAATTGTGCGTTGTGTTTAGGTTAGCCATGAGAAATTATGATATTAACATATTTCCTTGGAAGAACTACTGCTCTGTTCTCTAGCTCTGTGATCTATGGCAGTTTAGTGTATTTTTTTTAAATCTGTGAAGTCATTGATTATTGGAACACCACTCCATGATTTGTCTTACAGCAATGTCTTGGTGTGCATTGCTGTTCCTGTTCTCAGTCAGCTCTCTGAAGTTATCTGAGTCTTCTAATACTTCATAGTGCGGCTTCTTTCATTGGGCACTGAAAGAGTAAGGAGTTATTTCTAGTCCTTTTCAAGCAGTTCACCTTGCAGCTCTGCAGTTTCTCCTGGCTATCCTGCAATTATCATGCTAATCTTGTTGGCATTCCAGTTCCACTGAGCTTACCTATCACCTTCTGACCTCACATCTATGCACATTTGCCCTCATGCAGCATGGTTATATATTTTTTTGTTCAGTTTTTTTCTGGGCTGTTAGAGATTATGAACTCGCATATGAAACACTGATTGCTTGCACTAATTCAATATGGCTGGCCAGGACAGGTGGTAGGTAATTTGTAATAAGTGTTTCTCTCTGCCGCCCCCCCCCCCCCCCCTTTGCTTTTTCAAAAACATGCTGATTTCTGAAGTGATGCCACAATTTGCAAGTTTGTCTGGTGTACTTTAGTGGCTTTTGCATGTACCATTTCTTCTGATAATGTTGATTAACTTGGATATTTGTTTGGTGAGTCAACTCTCCATGTTATTTCTTACTTTCACTGACCTTTTTTTCACCTTGTACATATTTCTTGCTTCAGTCTTTATTTTGGAGTGATCCTGTCTTCCATTCAGTCATAAATACAAGCTCCTCTGTAAAGGTCTCTTTTTTGCTTTTCTTGATGAACAAGAGTCTTTAAAACCAGCTGTTCTTACGGTTGTCTCTGAATGTTTTTATGTATCTTTAAGATGTATTTCTTCTTTCATTTGCCTCTCTAGGATTAAGCACATCGCCTGTGTTTTACACTGTTCAGGTCTTCATTTTCAGAAGTGTTACGCTAGATGATGGTGTGTAATAAGCTTTCTTACAGAGCGTCCTGTAAAATGCTCTGGATTGGGAAACTTTTTTGTTACATTCACCAGCGGGCGGTGGCGGCTCCCTCAGCGCCTTTCAGGCGCTGCCCGCGCTGAGGGAGCCGCCGCCGCCATTAGCAGCGCAGCGCTGAGGCGGGGAACTACAACTCCCGGCGGCCCCCGCGCCCAGCCGCTTCCCGCCGAGCTAAGATGGCGGCCGCCATGGAGCGTGTGGTTGGAGCGGCGCCGCCGGGCTACACGGGTGAGGAGGGGGTGCGGGGCGCAGCGGGGAGGGACCGGGGTGGCAACGGGGTCTTTAACCGGTGCATCGTCCGCAGCTCTGGCGGTGAAGTTCGGAGAGCGGCAACGCTCGCCCCACTGTCTTTTGGTGAAGGAGCACCAGGTGCGGGAAGGGGCCGGCACCACGCACCCGCCTCGCCGCACCCTCTTCGTCCTCAACGTCCCCCCGTACTGCAGCCCGGTGAGTGAGGCTGGAGCGGCCCGTGGGCGGGGGTAGGGTTGTCTCACCGGCGCGGGGCTCGGTCTGGCGGCGGGGGCGGCTGGAGGCCGTGGGCATCGCCTCAGGGGCGCGGGGCCGTGGGCGAAGGAGCCAGGCGTGCCTCGGGGTAGCTGTGGGCAGAGGGGCTGGGGTCGTGCCTCACGGGTGCGCTCTGTAGTCCGTGCGTGAGAGGGTGGGGAGAGGAATTACTCCTGCTTTCCTGTACCGTTTGTTCTCTTTTATTTTCTGTGTCAAGGACTCTCTGTCTAGGCTGTTTGCTCGCTGCGGGTGTGTCCAGTCTGTGGACATCTGTGAGAAGCCAGGGCCAGGAGAGAAAAAAGAAAAAGTCACGTCCAAATTCTTCAACCGCAAAACTGTAACGGTAAAGCTCGGTGGGGGGGAATACTGATGCTTTAGTGGTCAGAATGGGAAAATAACGCAAGCACTCAAAGGTACTATCTGGAACATGAGATATGGGAAAGTATTTGGGGGTATTGGGCAATGTGATTACTTATTTAAGTTTACATTATCTTTTTTTGCTATTCCACTGTAACTTGTGGTTTGATTTTTATTTTATTTTTTTTTTATTTGTACTGCAGCTCCTTGCTGCATCGCCATTTCCCCTGGTGTATCTGACTGGCCTAGGTGTCTTTTTCTTTTAGGGATTTCAGGTAGCATATGTGGTGTTCAGGAAACCAGCTGGTGTCCAGGCAGCCAAGGCCCTGTCACGGGAAGGTCCCTTGCTGATATCAACAGAGAGTCACCCTGTGAAAACCGGCATTAGCAGTAAGTCAGCTCTAGCTATCTTCCTGCTAGGTAGTGTTGGGGAAAAACTATACCTCTTCCTTGCTGAATCCTATCCTGTATGTCCCAGATTAATTCTCACCATTTTGTACCGAGTTGGGAGATGTCTAGTGTTTCATTGTCCTGCCTTTATTATTCACAAGGTAGTAGTCTTGTTGTACTGGATCTTGTAGTCTGGTCCAGTGACCCTATGGGAGAATGGGCAGTTGGTACAATGGAAGGGCAGTTTTCCCCGACATCTTTTCAGTATCACATAGATTCAGAGAAACTGGCTGTATCTTGCCCTCAAAATGGAATCCAGACTCAATAACAGGCACCAGGTGTCTGTCAAGATGACAGCACTTCAGATGTAACCCCTTGACAGGAATGCAGCCCTGAATGTTGCACCTCTTGGGCTTAAGGCTAGCCCACTCCTGCTTGGGAAAATTGCAAGCTCTTCCCATCGCTTACTGGCTGTGGCCTGGGCTGCAAGTTGATTGAACTGTGGCAGTGGGGAGGCTGAACAGGACTGGGAACAGAATGTGTCCTTCCCCACAGCAGTTCTCTCTAGAGCTGCCCAAAGGCATCACGCTAGGGCTTGCTTCTAAAAGAGACTACTGCTGACTTCTGCCCTCTCTGTCTCAGAGTGGATCGCCAGCTATGCGGCCTCGGTCGTGGATCAGGAGGAGCTGAAGGCTGAGGTGGATGCCTACATGCAAGACTATGACAAAAAGATAGCAGAGGTGAGGCCAGGCTGGGGAGGGAACCCAGCTAAGCAGTTTGTTTCGGGACAGGAAGGGAAGAGAGAAGATCTCTCGGTGCCCCAGCCTCAGTGGAAAGGGCAGAGGGAAACATACTGGTTGGCAGGGTTGTTTTACTCCCAGTTGCTGGTGGGCAGTCAGGTCCTGGTTTGGTCCACAACACCTGACCATTCCAACCCAGGGCTTACAATAGGTATCCACAAATAAATTGGGTCCTGGCTGGTGTGCAGCGTTGTGACTGAGAGCTGAATGCCTGTGTCCTTGGTCCTATGGCTTCCTTCAAATCTTGTGCAGAAGCAGGAGCTGTAACTTTGCACGTGTGTAAGGGGGACTGTGGGGGAGCTGCACATTGGGCAGGCTGTCAGTCTGTCTGCACTGAGCTGCCTCACCCTCCTGCCTTTACAGGAAGAAGCCAAAGCGGCCGAGGAGGAGGGCGTTCCGGATGAAGAGGGCTGGGTGAAGGTAACGCGGAAGGGACGGAAGCCCGGCCTGCCCCGAACAGAGGCTGCCAACCTGCGGGTGCTGGAGAGGGAGAAGCAGAAAAGGGCCCGCAAAGAGCTGCTCAACTTCTATGCCTGGCAGCATCGTGAGACCAAGAGAGAGCGTGAGTGTCTGAGTCTCCTCCTACCCTTGTCCATGTCTCTTGTCTCACACTGTGACCCAAAGAGCATCCTTTTTCCTTCAGTGGAGGCTATGTCCAACTGCAGGTGAACAGCTGGGTGGGTGGTTTTGTAAATGGCCTTGCCAGCTCTTGGGGGTCCCTTGCCAGCACCTGTCCTAGCAAGGGCTGCTGGAATATTTTGTGGGAGAGCAGGCAGATCGTGGCTTTCCAATAGGTGTTTCCTCAGTCTGCACAAAGGCAGCCATTGAAAGGGAAAACGAGCCTGTTTCCTCCCCAAGAGGGAGCTGCAGCACTGCCGGAGGTGAACAGCTTGGCACTCAGCCCAGGCGCAAAAGGACCTGCTCTGAGAAGTGTGTGTTTGCGGGTGTTGGGATTGAGCCCCTCCTGGTGTGTAGAAGTGAAGCTCCCCAGGAGAGGGAGATCTACTGCTCCCATGTGACCTGTCCTCTTTCTGCCTGTTTCAGACATTGCCCAGTTGAGGAAGAAATTTGAGGAGGACAAGCAGAGAATCGCGCTGATGCGAGCCCAGCGCAAGTTTCGGCCATACTAAGCTGTGCCGAGCTATTTCTTCAGATACCTGTGCTGGAGAGGGCAGGAGAGATGCCTATGGACTCCAAGTGCCAAAGGATTTCAAGAAATTGAGGCAGCTTCAGGTTGTCCCTGCCCTTGGATCTGAAGTTGGAGATCCCAGCAACCGCCGCTGGAGGGGGGAGTTTCCTTCACTAGCATCGTTATCCTCCTGCTTTCCCAGCCACTGTTCAGCCGTGCGGCACCACTTCCCAGGGTGCTCAGGTTAGGGGCTGAGGCACTTCCTGTGACAACCTGTGATCTCCTGGCCACCCAAGGCCCTCCTAAAGCTTGGTGAGAGCTGGGATTGACCTAGCACAGCCTCTGCAGGTGCAGGGAATGGCTGAAGAACTGTAAATAAACTGCTGCTATGTTCTCAAAACATGGAAATGCCTCTCTTCCCCCTTGGCCTGCTGTGGGGGACAGCTTCTTGCATGCTGGGGTGGCAATTAAAGTCATGGCTTGTATGCCGGTGCTCCTTTGCACATGTTATCTGGGGGTGAGTAAGAAGAGGAAGGAAGTGAGCTTAGGAAAAGCCCAACTGGGAATTTACCAGACCTCTTGTCACAAGCAAAGATCAGTGGTGTGGTACAGAACCCTACCCCTTCCCTTGGTGTTTCCCTTCCAGGCAGCTCCCTCTCAGCCAGGTGTTGAGGTGCCCAGTCTTCCAGCTGTGCGTGGACCTCTATAGCCATGTCTAGCCTAGGCTATGGGAGCTTCTGATGTTCAGCACCATCACTAGAACAAGGTGAGATGGCAGCCTGACTTTAGAGGGAGAAATCAGACTCTCTAAGGCCTGTTTCCACTTAACCTGTCACCAGTCCACAGGAAGCGGGTGAGGATGGTGACAGGCACATCCAGCTGCAGGGCAGTGCTTTTCTGCTGCCCACATTTGTACAGCTTCATACTTGATTGCACCCCAGTGCACTCTGTGATCAGAAAGGGGCTGTAACACACCCCCCTCCCCCCCCAGGGTTTTACCCATTTATTTTACTGCCTGCAGCCTTGATACGGGCATGACCATGAGTGTAAGGTGGAAATGCTGGTAAATTCCACAGAGCTGGGTTAAAATAGATTTGCCCTCCCCTAGAAAACCCACTGCAAATGCAGCTTCCATTGCATGGGGAGACTGCCAGGCCTGCTTGCTTCAGTTGGCTTTTTGCGTCAGTTTAACTAAGAGGCAGATGGATCCTTAATATGCTGTATCTAAGGCAGAATGCATGTAAAAAATCACTGCCTCCTAAGACTGGCGTTGTAGCTGCTTGGGTGAGCATCCCAAAAGAAAGGAGGTTCACTCTCCTATACAGTCAAGATGACAAGAGTTCACAGTGGAAGATTAATCTTTATTTAGAAGGACAGAAGTCATCTCTGCCAACTTTGCCATTATTAGTAGTTCTCCCAGCTGCTTCAGCTAGAAGATTAGTAACTCATTCCCTAGGAGTTCATTGAAATGGCCTTCCATGCCCAGGTGAGCTCTTACTTAAGCTGATTTTTAAACAAGCAGCAGCTCTCAGAGTAGAACAGAGACACTGAGGCCCTCTGAGCTCAGGCACAAATGGAAGTAAGCAGAGAAGCAAAACATTTTCCTGTTTTTTCAGTAAGTCTAAGGAGACTGGTTGCACCATCCTCAGGGAGGAAGTGAGGTGAGGCACCTGTCTCTTGCAATGTTGCAGCTGGTGCTGCTGCTCCCACAGAAGATGCCTCTGCCTGTATTCCTGCTCCATTTCAGGGTGCAAAGTTAGGAGCAAGCAAAGGAAGGGCACTCTGGGCCTCTATCCCTGTACTTGCGGAGCTGGAAGTGGAGGAAGGATTCCTTTTCCCATTGATAACTGAGATACTTTGTGCAGCCCTCCTCCAGGGAACCGTGGGCAGACCTGCTTCCACCTTGCAGTGAGCTAAGTTTAGGAAAGAGTATCATGAAACTGATGTTGGATGTGAGTTAGGAATGGTGATGATTAAGCCGGCTTTTTAGCTCACTGGTCTCCTGGACTGCTGCAGCAGTGATCCTTCTTCCTAGAGCCTGGCTCTGGCATTCTGCGCTGTCAGGAAGTTGCTGATGATCCCAGACACCACCTCGGGCTTGTTCAGGTGCACGAAATGACTCCCAGGCACCTCTACTAGCTGGATATGCTGGAGGAAGAGGACACAAGAAAATACAGACCAGGAAAGTGTTCCCTCAGGCAAGCTGTGCTTGCTGTGTGGTGCTCAGGGGGCAGGGGGGCCCATGGTGAGGCAGGAGACAGGGATGGGAGGACTAAGGAAGAGCTGGGTCCAGAGAGCAGTACTGACTTGGGACTTCAGCAGCAGGGGCAAAGTTGGCTTCCCCCCGTGTGAGGGCTGTACTGTTCAGGACAAATCACCTAGTGAGGGGTGTCCACCAGGATGAGCTGCTTCTTAGCTGCTGCTCCCAGGTTGGTGGTGCATAGAGTGGAGATGCAAGGATGGAGTTTGCTCTCACCTCTTTGAGGGTAGACTCAAATGCCTCCTGTAGAGCTTTCACAAAGTGATTTCTGCTGTCTCGCTTGTGTGGTGCCAAGAGTCCATCTTGTGCTCTGAAAAGCAACAGCAAGGCTCAGTACAGCACATAGTGTGCCTCTGTCTTTGCCGCTGTCCTGGGCAGAAGCGGTGTCCCCAGGACTGGGGGGCAACAGACCCAATGGCTCTTTCCAGGCTGCTTTTAAACAGCAGAGTTACAGGGTCATACGTGGTAGTCAGAGGAGCACTGCACAGTTTGGCTAAGCAGCTCTATCTGTTTAAAACCTTGGGTGATTGCCTAGTAGTATCAGAGTGGAGACTAGTTAAATATTATCCCCCAAGGGCTGGCTCATTAACTGGTCTGAGTATGTCATCCCCTGCCCCCACTGTGTCTTCTACTCTTTTTCCTTCCAGCCAGCTTCTACAGCTCCCCTCTCCCTTTCCCTACTCCATGCTGCTGTCTTAAACAGGGTGTGCCCTGCTTGGAGAGGGAGGTACCAGGGCAGTCCTCTTGGAGAGGCCAGCATTAGACGTCCTGCAGAGTTAAGATCATGCTGCCTCCTACCGTGACGCAGGTGATGGGACAAGGTGGCATCACAGGCTCAAAGGGATGTACTCTGTATGGCCCAGAGGACTTGTCCTCATGATGATGTTGCATTTCTGGACAAGCAGGAAAATCCTTAAGCTCCTACAATTTCAACAGACCAGGGAAGCCAAAACTGCACCTAATTTCTCAACTTCTAGCATGTTCTTTCATTTCCTAGAGAGTCTTTTAACAGCACCACACAGGCCAAGACAGCCACACCCCTGCACATCTTGTCCTCCAAGGAGATGGGAAAAATGCAAAGGAGGACTGGCAGAACCAGCTACCCACCCAGACAGCTTAACAGCTTGTGGAGCTCTGTGCAAGCCACTGGCTACCTCCCCACAGCTCCTCCCTGCCCTTGGCACTGCAGGGGAGAGCTTGCAAGAGCTGGGTCAGGCCAGGAGTTCCAGGATGAGCTGGAGGAGGTGGAGGCTGCCATGGTTTCACCTGTTTGCTCAGGCAAGAGGTTTTTGGGTTTGGAGAAGTGGGTAGGCTGGGTTGCTGTGACTGGGGGAAGAGCCAGGCCAGGAGGAAAGCATGTAGGAGCAGTGCTGTGCAGGGTCATGTGTTTGCCAGGGCCCCTTGCTGTAGGGCCAAGGGACGGAAAGTCATAGGACAGCAGCATGAAGGCATGAGCGTGGGGAGGACAGGGCAGGTCCAGCATTTCCTCATTCAGCCTTGCACCAGGGAGGCCCAGCGTGAAAATGCAGTGCCAGGCTGGGAGGAGGATGTGCCAGCTGCTCTCTGCCTGCTCCAGGAGCCTGCCCAGCCCAGGGCAGTGGTGGGCAACTAGGAAATGCTTCTCACATGTGAGGCTGTATTGTTGTGCCAACTGGCCCGAAGGTCTAGGTGGCCGCTGCAGAGGAGGGGGTAGCAGAGGACTCCTTCCTAACCTTCATCCCCTCCACCCAGGGCTGCAGGGAGGCATCGAGGGTTGGTTTGGCTTGTGCCTCACTCACACAATGATGAGAACCCGGTCCTGAATCTTCTGCAGGAGCTTCACACACTGCTCCACTGTGAAGGACTCTTGACTCTGCTGCAGGTGCAAAGACAGAGCAAGCGGCAAAGGTCAGGGACAGCAGCTGGGGGCAGAGGGAGTCCCTGACCCCTGCTGCACTAGCGGCTCTGAAGGCAGAAGTGCCTGCGGCCCCAAAGCCGCTGTGCTGGGACATGACAGGCGGCCAGGCTGCGCACAAGAGTAGCTGGCTCTGCAAAGGCTCCTTCTGTCCAGCTGCGTTTCAGGGCTGCCAACAACGCTGCCTGCTGGGAATGCAGCACATATAGGAACGATCTCATAGCAGAGAAAAGCTTTAAAATCTTTTTACTAAAAAGGAGATGGTACAATACTCTGGCTTTCATAGCCTGGCAGTAGCACAGGTAGAGGAGGCCCTACTTGCTCAAAAGTGGCACAAAGCTATCAGGATATCAAACATAAGGACTTTGCTTCGCGCTCTCTCTCACATACGGGTGATCTGACAAAGAAGCTGACCAAAAGCATCCATCCATCTGCTGCCTGAAGAGTTACAATGGCAGGAAAATGTGGCCAGGAGGCCCTGGGGCAGAGGAACTGCTAAAAAAAAAAAATCTGTAACATTTTCCAGTGACTCTGTAAGCTGAGTCAGTTCATGATCAAGTGCAGGCTCTTTTAACAGCAGCATTTAAGAGATGTGGGAAGCAGAAAGTAAACAGTTGGGTGGAGGCAGGGCCTAGGCTCAGTGAGCGGGCCTCCACTATCTCTGAGTTTTCTATAAGCTCAGGGCTCAGAAGCAGCAGGGCGCATATGTCAGAAGAGCAATGCTCACCGTACGGACTCTCATGTCTCTGTTATACACCAGTCCTGGAATGAAAAAAACAAGATAAGGTTTTCATGTCTCAGAGGAACAGGAGCTGCTCTCCTCCTCCTCACCTTTGGGGTCTGCCCAAGACTTTTTGAGACAAGAGGAACAGGATTAATTCAGATTTTCCCTTTTTTTGATTTCTTTTCTTTAGCCGTTCTAGGACTCAAGCACCAACCCCAGTTGCTGAGAATGGAGAGCTCTGCCTCCAGACCTAATTGATCCCATTCAGGCGGCATAAACTTGTAGCTAGGGCACCCTGTACCCTGTGGAAGACAATAGCTGTTGGCACCACTCCCTTCCCACACCCAGCATTGGCCCAGCGCTGTGATGAGCACTGTCTCCAAGCAGCCCCTTACCAGCGGGTGTCTCAGTTGCTCCTCGCTGCAGTAGGATTGCCCCACCCTCTGCTGTCAGATGTCTGTTTGCTTCTAAGAGCCTGGGGGAGACATGGCAGAGAGATTGTTCTGCTGGAAAAGGGAGGAAGCGAAGCGAAAATGGCATGACAAGGTGACAGCGAGCTCTCAGGCTGCTTCAGAAAAGAGCAGGAAGAAGCAGCAGCTGCTGGCAGCAGAAGCAAAAGGTCTTGCTGAGATTCCAGAGGAGGACATGAAAGGGGAAGTGCAGGGACAGTTTCCCTCTCTCGTTCATGTGGCCGTAACTCTGTCCAAGGTGAGGGCAGGCAGCAAATGAAGAGGACAGATGGGAACCCACCTCTGCAATGCTGCTTCGGGGCTCAGTGCTTTGGGAGTTTGCTGCTTTGCCTCTAGGCTCAATAATCTGTCAATCACCATCCGTTTTGATTTCAGCCATGCCTCTGTGTCCTGAAACAAAGAGAGGTAGGAAACAGGAGTAAACCCTCTCTTCTGAATCGTTTTACCCTTTATCAGAGGGTAGAAGATGATATTTCACCCTTCAGCATCCCTCAGAACTGGTACCAGTTACAGACATCATATTAAAAATGCCCATTTCTGAGGAAAAGGGAACAGCAGTACTTAAAAGGCAAGGTAGGAACAGAAAGCTAAGCACTGCTGTAAAGAACTTATTAACTTTTTACCTCTGCAATCTTTTCTACCCCTTCCTACCTCACTTTTGAGCTGAGGACAACTGTCCAAAAGAACAAGGGAAATCTGGTATCTTTTGTCTCTCTGACCCTGGGCTTCTGTCCCACTTCTGCCAATCAAAGCCCCAGCATCTGGTAGTGATGATGACAGGTTGGGAATGTAGTTTTATGTCCTGCCAGGAACCAAAAAAGAAATACACCAGTCCTGCACCCAGGTCACCCAACAAGCTGTTGGCAAAAAGACAACCTCGGCTGGCAGTTGCTTGGACAGAGGTTCCAGTTCCCTTTGTACGAGGGCATGGCACAGACAAGTGAATTTCGGTGCTGAGGGACTGCAGGATGTGGAGCACTACCAAGTGTCCCCCAAGGGCCACCCTAAGCAACGACCTCAGTCCATGGAGCAGATCTGTGCCTGCCAAAAGGAAGAGCCCTGAGACTTGTGTGACCTGCCAGGAACTAGTCACATCAGTGCTTTCTCTAAACAAATGAGGGAAAGAAAGAAAACCTTTTTTTTTTTAATTTAAAAAAGGGAAGGGAAGTACATGTGAAATCTAACCTCTGGAGCTAGCAGAAAGCCAAGATTTTCCAGCAGGATCAGCTTGTCCACCATCTCAGGATAAAGGAAACAGAACTGAGGAGAGATTAAACAATACGAGAGAAAGAGAAAAGCTGAGCATTGAGTGGTGTCTTCGTCCTGCTACACTGGAGACGGGGTCAGGGAAGAGCCTCTCCTCCCCTGAGATCCAAGTCCCACACAGTCTGTCCCTTCATTCCTCTCCCATTTGTTGTTCCAGCTGCAGAAATCACAAACCCCATGAAGGAAGGATGCTTTACTCACCATTCCTGCCACTGACCCACCTGCAAAGGAAAGAATTATGCTCAGTTATGCACTGGACACCCCCTGGTAACAGAAACTCCCCTTCCCCACAGCAGGAGCTGCCTTAGAAGCACAAATGCATGTTGTACCAAGGGACAAAGCCCCAGCTACAGCGTAGAGCTCTCCCAGCCCGTAGAAGGCAGGCAGAGAGCAAGGCTATTGGCCAGCTGGAGTCCCCATCCTGCACCATCCCCATCTCCCTTTCAGACAGCAAACCAGGGCGGAGTTACTAGTTAAAACAGTATGGTGTGCAGGTACTGTGAGCTGTGGCCAGAGCAGCCCTGGGGAACAAAACCCAAATCATGGCAAAACCCTATCACGTCCCA